>NC_067428.1:8641019-13481853 GCF_009764475.1 Pristis pectinata
TTACAACAGTAATGAAGTTACTATAAATTTGCACAAAGTACCAGTTAGTCCACATTAGAGGAGTGCGTGCCACATTATGGACACTAAAGCAACAAGAGTACAATGTGATTTTACCGAAGTAAAGGCAGCAATGGTAAACGACAGTTGTCAGAGCATACTTGAGATGATGAAACTATTATCATGAAGCAGAAAGGGAAGAAGAACCTTGACAGAAATTTTAAAATCAATAACATTTCTCTATCTCCTCATTTGAGCCATTTCTTGAAACAATATTTTTGCCAAAGGTCTTAGTCATCTGAATGAATATTGACTGATAACACTTCTGCGTTGGGGCATTTTACTGAATAAAGGTTTTATGGAGATCCATGTTGTTATTTAACATAAACCGAGGAAGACTTTCCTCCATTTGTACTCAAAGCGAAGATGTTAACAACTTAAAATAAGGAGTGGTTTGGGGGAAAAAATGGCAAATGGACTACCTTGCCAGAGGGAATGGTTGAACACCGATCATTTTGATGTTAAATAGGGGCCAATTATTGCATGTCCAAGGTGCAGGCATCCAGTTTGTAATTGACATGACGAAGACTTTTGGGTCAAATAGCCTTGCTGCTGTAAGTGCTGTAATCATCAATGGGTTTCAATTCTCCAGATCATTCTTTTGTTCATCCACTCACTTATTCCTCTCTCTCTTTCTCACCTCTTTCTCTCTCACACCTCTCTCTCACCCCTCTCATCCCATTCCCATTTCATCTCTCCCACTCTGACCTCCACCACTACCCAAGCTCACTGTAAGAAAAAAATAATTCCATTGAATAGATCAAGTCCATATCAATTAAAATACCCATCCAATTTCATAAATCGAGTATCCATTGTTTTTGATCTCTTTCTTTCTAGTTTCCATGAACTGCAGCATCTAAACTTCCCCTGTCCATGTTCCAACTCACACCAAATTCTCTTCAGTAATTACCCCTGTGACAGTTGACCTCCCAATTAAGTAATGGCTCAGTCTTCAAATTCTCATCCTTTTCACATCCTCCATGGTGTTTCCGCTCCCTGTTCCACAAGAATCAATGAAAATAGGAGCAGGAGTCGGCCACCTCAAGTCCGCCTTATCATTCAGGTGATGATGGCTGATCTGCCCCAGGCCTCCTCTGCCCCTAGTGTCCCTTCCCCTAAGCCCTCAGTTCCCTGAACTTCAAAAAAAATTATCTACCTCCTCTTTATATACCCTCAGTGATCTGGCCTCCACAACCTTGCAGGGTAAAGAATACAAAAGATTCATAACTCTCTGTGAGGAGAAATTCCTACACACCTCAATTTACTGCAGTATAACATTAACCAATCAAAAGTTCTCATAACTTGACTCACAATAAACATAGATTTTGATCTCCTGAGGAAGAACTCAGTCTTTCAGACTAACATTACATCAGTGAAGAAAACTTCATCTGATATATGTTTATCCAAACTGCCTCCTTATCTTGTAATTATGTCCCCTTATTGAAGACTCCTCCACTAGTGAAAACATCTAACCTGTCATTCCCCTTCGGAATCTTATATGGTTCAATATTATGACCTCTTATGCCTCTAAAGTCTGAAGAATACAGATACAACTCGTTGACCTGCTTGTAATGGGATAACCATCTCATCCCAGGAATTAGCCCAGTGAATCTCTTTTGGATGAACTTCAATGCAAACTGTGCACATACTCCAGTCACAGCCTCTTCACCACCGTGTACAATTGCAATTTCCCAATTTTAATCCCCCTTTCCAAGATGTTGTTTGCCCTCTTAACTACTTACAGTACCTTCCTGCTGTCATTTATTGACTCAAATGCAAGAACCCCTCCATCCCTCCATATACCACTCATTTACAATATCTCTCCACTCAGATAATAGTCTGCTTTTTGACTTTTCTTACTGAAGTGCACTTTGCCACAAAAAATTCCATTTGTCAAGTTTTTGACGACTCGCTCAACTTCTCTGTATCCTGATGCAGAGTCCAAATATTCACATCCCACTTATTTTAGTGTCATTGTCAGACTTGGATACCTTACCCTCTGCTCCCTTCTCCAGGTCAGTAAATAATTGAGGGTCAAGAACTGATTGATTCTTGGGGCACTTCAGAGTTACGTCCTCCCAGCCTGAAAAAGACCCGTTTATTCCGACTCTCTATCTTCTGTGTGATAACTGATCTTCAATCCACTTCTTCCCAAAGCCATGAGCTGTTACCTTATGCATCAGCCTTTAATGTGGCATCTTGTAAAATGCCTTCAGGAAAGTCAATACACTCTACCTACAGTTTCCGCTCTATAAACTCTGCTTGTTACAACCTTAGAGAACTCCAGTAAGTTTGTTCCGCGCGATTTCTCCTTTCTATCTCTGTAATCTTCTCCAGCCCAATCACCATTGGAGGTTGTCCCTTCAACTGCCAAGGCCCCAAATTTTGGACTTCTTGTTCTTCAGCCTCCCAACTTTTCCCTCCTTATTTAAGGAACACTTTAAAAACTTCCAAACAAGTCTTTGTTCGGCTGCACTGATATCCTGTTATGTGTCTTGATGTTACATTTTGTTAGATAATGCTTCTGTGAAGCATCTTGATGTGTTTTGCTATACGAAGGGTGCTATGCAAATAAGGTACAGTTGTATTTGTAAACTGAAATTATCTTCTGGACAAACTTTTCAATTTGCATTTGCCTGTAACTTGATAGAGTAGGTTCCTTTTATTTTGTGCTTTCTTCTTTCATCTCAGAATGTTTTTTTGATTTGGATTCTCTGTGCTGTTCCATTCAGAACATGTAAGGATTGTTGGTGCTCAAATAAGAGCTGATTCTCTGTGCATTTCTCAGAAAGCTAACTGCAAATGTGGCACCTATGAGACTTCAACAAGTTGGAAGGAGTTAAAATATAATGGATAGAATAAAGGATTAACATACCACATTCATGGCTTGGTAGCATCTGAGTTTCAATATAATACCCTGTGAAATTTTTGATAGTTGAGAGAAACTAAATGAAAGAAAGGACAGAAGTGAGGTCAGCAAGCCATGTAGTTATATCACTGTTGTACACTACATCTTCAGCCACTGCTCATTCTGCTTTGCATTGTCTCAGAGGAACTGCCTCCAAAGGTTCTCTGCCAGTGCAGGCTATTTGTAAAGCTGCAAAAAGACCAGTGGCCAATCCATGCCATGGGATTGACAGACAGGATTAGCTCCCACCTTCTCCAGTGCTCCCTCAATTTTTTCAACCTTTCTCTTTTCAGGTTATCATGTTCCGCACACAAAACAAGGTCAAATCTAGTTCAGCTATTGCCCAGCAGTCTACTCTCAATCATGGAAGGTGTTGCCTACAGTGCTATCAAGCAGCAGCACTTACTCATCAATAACATATCAATAACTAATGCCAACTTGTGCCTCACCAAGACCACTTGGTTCCAGACCTCATGAGAGTCATGGTCAAAAGAGCTGAATTCCAGAAATAAGACATCAAGACAGTATTTATTCAGATGCATCATGTGGACTGAAGTCAAAATGCATCAAGAGAAAACTTTCTGAAGGTTGGAGTCACGCTTTGCACAAAGGAGACTTCTCAGATTTGTTGGAGATCGATTATCCCAGCCCCCAAGATGTCAACGATGGAATTCCTCAATCAGTATCCTCGGCTCAACCATCTTCAGCTTCTTCATCAATGATCTTCCTCCATCAAACGTTTAGAAGTGGGAATATTCTCTGATCATTGATTAATGCTCAATTCTATTCGCAACCCCTCAACAAATGAAGCTTGGATATAACAAGACCTTGACAACATTCAAGTTCTGCCTGGCAATCAGTAAATATCTTTTGCACCTCAAAAATGCAAAGCAGAGCACAGCTCCAATGCCGGTCTTTTATAAACTGTGCCACAAAAGCAGCTCAGAAATTGAGTACCTGTGGTGAACGACCCACCACCTGACACCCTACAATCTATTCACTCCTTCTACAGGCTACAGGTAAGGAGTGTAATGGAATACTGTCCACTTGGCTGGATGAGTGCAGCTTCAGCAGCACTTCAGAAGCTCTTCATTATCAAGGTCAATGCAACCCACTTGATTGGTGCTCCATCAACCAACATAAACATCATTCCCTCCACCACCACACACAGTGGCCACAGTGTGTCCCATCTACAGCACGCACTGCAGTATTTGCCAAGGCTACTTTGACAGCACCTCCCACCAATAAAGAAAATGGTAACAGCCTCATGGGAGCACCACCAATTGCAGATTTCCCTCCAAGTCCCTCACCATCCTGACTTGGAAATATACTGCCTATGCTTGATCGTCACTCAGTCTAACTCCTGGAACCCACTTCCCAACAACACTGTGGGAGCATCGTCACCAGAAGGACTACAGCTGTCCAAGAAAGTGGTTCATGACCAACTTTTCAAGGACCATTAGGAGAGGATCGTAACTGCTGGCTTTGCCAGTGAACCCCATATCCCAAAAAATGAATAAAAGAGAAATTTCTCATTATGTATAGCTGATTGATATGATAATCTATCCCATTAAATAACAATGGAAAGGGACATATCTGTTCAATGTTACTTCATGGCTATCTCTCTCAAATTGCATTAACTTATTCGTGCACATCATGTGGCCATTCTATGGCTTCCTGCTCCTGCTATGTCACCCTAGGCCTCCCACCAATCACCAAGTACTACCTCCTTAACCTCATTGCCCTGCTTGTACTGGGACATGAATGGCTTTGGCAATCCATACATGGTTTTGTGAGAAAGATGTGGGTGCTGCAAGATGATGCTTACTCTGAACCATCTGTAATTACTGACTACCATCCTCAGTGTGCGGATACAGGGGAGGAAGATTTGAATGTTAAATCTATGACACATCTTCCAAGATAGGTTGTATTGTGGTGTGTGTATGCGTGTGTGTGCACATGTGTGTGTGTGTGTGTGTGTCTTTGTGTGTGTGTGCATGTGTGTATCTTTGTGCGTGTGTGCGTGCATGTGTATGTGTGTGCATGTGTGTCTGTGTCTGTGTGTGTGTGCGTCTTTGTGCATGTGCATGCATGTGTATGTGTGTGCCTTCGCGTGTGTGTGTCTTTGTGTGCGTGTCTGTGTGTGTGTGTGTGAGTGTAACTGTGTCAGAAGGCATAATGTCAGGATGGTCATAGCACTAAATTTAGCAATAGTTTATGACAACTCCCTCTATCCTCTTAAATAAAAGATTGCTCCCTGGGAGTTGGTGGTGTTTATTAAGCATTCACCTGTACCTCTAAATTGATTTTGTTTTTTTTGTATTACTTTAATTGTTTTGTAAAAATAAGAAAATATTTTTGATATATAAGTTAAAGATGCACATTTATAGACACATGTAACATACACCATGTGTTGTCAAGTGACTGTGCATCATAATTTGGTGCTCTTGGATTACGTCATTACCCCAGTGCTTTCAGCTTGAAGCTGCACATTCAGCATGTGTCCTGCTGGAGAATGTCATCCACAATGAGCTGTAAATAAGCTGTAGTGTTTCTGTGGAGACATGGCAGAAAATGGGCAACAGTTCGACAGGCAACGCTCTGGAGCTTGAATTGCTGGACAATCTAACTGTTAAATGACAGTGAAAATCAAAAGACTGCGGATGCTGTAAACCTTCACTGGTTTTGTCAAAGGATCTTCGACCTGAGACATTAACCCTGTTCCCCTTTCCATAAATGCTGCCTGTCTCGCTGAGTGTTTCCAGCATTTTCTAATTTTATTTGTTAAGCGATACTATTGGGTGGCTTTCCCTTTGCAGAACTCCTTGTGGTGTACCATCTTTATATCTGATCTCAGCTTCAGTGGAGAGTGCACGTGCATTGACCTGTTCTGGGGAGGGTAGCCTAGAGTGCTAAAGAGGGAGATAACCTTTGCACTTTGGCTCTGTCCAATATGAGTTTTGATTCTTTGCCCCTCCATCACCTGCCTGTGGCCATTTCTTGTCTCCGTGTTCATTTTGCATGAAATTTATCCTCATTAAATTTCAGACATCTGACAAGCAATGTCTCTCAGAGGTAAGTAAATTTTAAATGTTACAGTGTTGATAATGCAATGGATACGTTCCCCAACAGCCCTCCAACTCCCTGTTTCCCTCTCCTTTTCATGTACTGCCTCCAGTTACCTTTGGAAGGTCCCCAGAAGATTCAACTCAGGGTGGATTCATCCAACAATAAGGCCTGATGGGCTCTGGCACAATATGTAGACTCAAAAGTAGATGCTGTTCCTATCCTCCTTTCCGCATTTTCTCTTAGTTCTTTCCCAGTTTTAGAAAGAGAGTTAAACTGTTCAAAACATGAAACAATGCATACTTGGATATAGTTCTTTCCCAGTTTCAGACAGAGAATTGAACTGCTGTTCTTGAATTCCTGTCACAAACACATTCTGGCAGTGCTCCTAAGAAGCACCTTGGGATGTTTCACTGTATTAAAGGCACCTAGTACAGCAAGTTGTTGTTAATAATCAGTCTCTTTCTCTCTCTATTCCTCCATCCTTTGCTGGTTTCGAATGTCTGCTGCCCTCTCTCTCACTTAGGCCAATGGTGCAACTAAATTAATAACAAAAAGGTGAGACCAGTGTCATGATTAGTCCTGGGACTTCATTGTGCTCCCTTGATAAATGAGGCTACTTTCAGTTAACCACTCTGAAACGTGAGCTTCACATTCTCTGTCTGAGGTAGTTCAATGCTTGTTTATTAGATTGGAACTCCTGCACTTGGAGTTATGGTTTGTTCTGTGTTTTTTTTGTGTTGAATATTCCATTGTCCAATTTTCGGGACAAGCTCTGTCAAAAAAAAAGCTCTCACTCCTCTTCAAGGAGGATGATACCGGCAAACTTACTGAAAAGGTTCTGCTCGTTATTCTTCTGCCTCACCGCTATTTCTTTCTCTCTGCCCTGTTACACCTTTTCACTTCATTTCAACCTGTTTATCCATTGTTTTTGACTCTTTTTCACTTCCATGATCCTCTCTGGCCTTGTCTGCAAATGATTTCCTCAACCAGCTAATTCTAATAGGTCTCTGTCCTCTAGATGCTGACTGATCTGCTTTATACCTGAGGAACTACCTGCTGGATTTTGCATTCTCTGCATTCCTAATTCAATGCTGTAAATCCACTGTGACTGAGTACACAGGGAATGAATTAATAAGAGCTCTCAAATCCTGGAGATGGTGACTTATAAAAATCCTTTGTTGTTTAAACCTACAATAATGCCCTTCCACAATTTCTTTGTGGAAAGCTGCTTCCCTCTCCAGCCCCTGGCTGGCTTCCATGCCTCCTGGTTACCGACTGCCAGCTGTATTGTGCAGTACTTGCTAAGTGCTTAGAGCACCACCTACTGAATACTAAGGTCTAGCCTGATATCATTGACAGTCACCACCTGTGCAGAATTGAATAGCAGTAATAACTGATTGCTTTCCTCTTTGATTGGATAGGGACCACATAAGCATTAACATTTAATTATAGAGCTCAACAAACAGTTGAACTGGTACAAAATATAATCAATAAGAGTAATAACTATTATAATGGAGTCAGTTGCTTGGATTGGACTTATTGGGATTTGGATCATTTTACTCAACTATATTAAACACTAACACCATTGAATGAGTCTGTTTAATCATATTATGAGTAAATGAATAATGATGTCATTGAGTCAGATCAATTTGGATTTGCTCATTTCTCACAAATACAAAACAAATACACAAACATTTAAGCATATACAAATATGTCTAGATGCATAGCATACTTTGTTACTGCAGATTGTAGCAAATGTAACTCAGAAAGGAAGGTGAAAGAGAGGATAGAATTATTGGCCAAATAGTCTAATATCTTAAGATAGGAATGAGGAGAAACTTCTCTCAGAGGATTGTGAATCTTTAGAATTCGCCACACAAGAGAACGGTGGAGGCTGTCGAAAAGTAAATTCAAGGGTAAGCAGATTTTTTGGAAATCCAGAGTTATGGGAATTTTGGCCTTAAGGAGAAGTGAGGCCAAAAGATTACAGATGTCTACTGGTAAGACAACAGGCAACTGAACACTTTGAAAATCATTGTAAAATTAAGAACAGTTGAGGTGACTTTATAAAAGGGGAATTGTGTTTCACAAATTTATTGGGGGTCGATGAGAACATAATTGTGTGGTCTTGGTCAAAGTAGGAATGAATAGACCAAAAATATTGCACCGAAGAGTGTTGTTGATACAAAGATAGGTGGGAAAGTAAGTCGTGAAAGGATGTAAAGATCCTGTAAAGGGATTAAGTGAATGGATGAAAACATGGAAGCTCCACCAAGAACAGAGCAAAGTGGCCAATCAGCAGTTGTTTTCATCTCCAGGGCCATCCAGTAGACAATGGGCAGTAGCAAATTGAATCAGATTTAATATTAGAACAACATATTTGGAAGACAGAAGTCTTTGCCTGTAATATGTTATTCTATCAGGATCCAACTGCTGACAACGCAGCAAGTTGAGCAGCATTAAACATGGCAGCAGTCTCCTCCAATCAGGCAGTGACTTTGCATTAACCTTGGAGAACTGAACTGCCAATGTGCCACCAAATGTAGAATATATAATGAGAGTGTTTTTGTTTTCTATTAAGCATTTAAGGGCCAACCATCTATTTATCTGTAATTGAGAAGCCTGGATGCTTTCCCATCCAAGAAGACAATATCAAGGTTGGAAAGGATGAAAGAGAAGAAACAAAAAATAATGACTGAGTAAACATTGTGTGTTTTAAAAGGCCAGTAATAGGAAAAGAAGTCTCAGGAAGATGAGAAATGCCACTACTCAGATCCTAGAGAGGATTAGTCGAACTAGGAATATGATGGGATTAGTTTTAATTGCCAAAAACCAAGGATACAATAGGAGGACAAGGATACAGAGGAAGTAAATATTCCTGTGATAATGCACTCATAAATTTTACATGTAAAATGCATTTAAGATTGAGTTAAAATATTTTAATGCAATTGCACCTGTTTCTGAAGGAAAACCCACCCACCTGGAAATTGACCGGGGCACTTCTGGGTGCAATTTACCCCAGTGTGTCACGCTTCTGTGCCCTTTACGTATGTGGTGATGTCATTAAAATGCACAATGTGCATTCCCTGATCAATGTCTAAAATTGGTGAAAAGTTGTGCAACCTATGACCTGCAATTACTGGAGGAGATCCTGCAGAAAATCACCTACTGGATTAAACTATCCTCACTGGGACACCGATGTATTGCTGCCACATTGTACCAGCCTGATTGACCACTGATCTTCTGGTGGGACACATCAGTTCTGTGTGTTTCTGCCTGCAGCAGCTTTGCATGGCAGAGACTGCTGCTCTGCTCTCTGCATGCGACCTGATCATGTCTCACACTAGCTTGAGGCTTCTAAGAGCACAGGAATGGCAGCCTTTTGTGCAGTTAATGTGACGGCCATAGAAAGTGTACTTTAAGGCAACAATACGTTTCCCAGCAGTCAGTGCTCAAATGACAAGGCCACTGCCATCTCTGCATGTTGTGATAACATGCAGACAACTTTTTAATGTACCAATATGGTAGAAAACACATTTTTTCAAGGCAAATTTCACCAACTTAGCAACGTTTTACGGTTCCCCCAATCAAGGCTAAAAGCAGTGCCTATTTAGCATGCTAAAAATAAGTGCAATGTCAAGGCAATGGTTTGGTCTCTGATTCTAGCAGCATAATTCCAAGAAGATATACTTGAAACAGGTAAGAAAATGAATCATTGCATGTCACAATAATGTAGATTGTCACAGAGAGATCATTATATAAAAAACAGATTAAGAGGTTTAATGATGGAAAGTGCAACATGAAAAAGAGAAAAACTCATTAATCAAGGGACTTCTGCGATTTTTTTTAGCATTAGATTAAGATTTGAACAACTCTCTGTCAACAAAAATTACTTAATAACTCTTGTTTCATTGGAACACAGGGAAGACACAGAGCATTAAGTAAATTAAAATGACACTGATCCTCCAGCAAATAAAATTCTTGATGTTCAAACCTGTAAATTCAGGCATGCTTACCGAGACACTGGTTTCGTACCACTCATAAAGAAGCTCTCATACCACGAAAATGGAAGAAAAGCCCATGAACCCAGGAATTCAGTGCTGAATGCTGGGAATGCACAGTCAGATTGGAACTCACTGAATCATAGAACATAGAACACTACAGCACAGTACAGGCCCTTCAGCCCACAATGTTGTGCCGACATTTTATCCTGCTCTAAGATCTATCTAACCCTTCCCTCCCACATAGCCCCCTATTTCTCTATCATTCATTTGGCTATCTAAGAGTTTCTTAAATGTCCCTAATGTATCTGCCCCCACAACCTCTGCCGGCAGTGTGTTACACGCACCCACCACTCTCTGTGTAAAAAAACTTACCCCGCCATCCGCCTTATACCTTCCTCCAATCACCTTAAAATTATGTCTCCTCATGTTAGCCATTGTCGCCCTGGGAAAAAGTCTCTGACTGTCCACTCGATCTATGCCTCTTATCATCTTGTACACCTCTATCAAATCACCTCTCTTCCTCCTTCTCTCCAAAGAGTAAAGGCCTAGCTCACTCAACATATCCTCATAAGACATGCTCTCCAATCCAGGTAACATCCTGGTAAATCTCCTCTCTAAAGCTTTCACATCCTTCCTATAATGAGGTGACCAGAACTGAACAGAATACTTTCAGTGCTTGTAGCATCTGAGCACTCAACTTCGCTGCTGATGGGTGAACCTCTGCACAGAGAACAAAGGATCATGACATGATATTCCATGGGTCTCTCAGAGCCTACAAGGTAACTAAGTTACCAGGATTAAAAACAGAATGCTGGAAGAAGTCAGCGGGTCAAGCAGCATCTGTGGAGGCAAAGGGGGTAGGATGACGTTTTTTGTCGAGACCCTGCATCAGGATTGAGAGAGAAGAGGAATGATTGCCAGTGTATGTAGCAGTACAAGGGGAAGGGTGGGGTGGGGGGAGGAGGATGGAGACTGGTAGGTGATAGGTAGAACTGAATTGGGAGGGGATGATTGGCAGATGGAGCCAGGTGGGGGATGGAGGAGGGGGGTGGGAGAAGTGAGCAAAGGGGTAAGAAAAGTTGGTGGACAGGTGACTGTCTGTGGGGGAACACAGGGGGTGGGCGTTACCTGAAACCGGAAAATTTATTGTTCATGTTATTGAGTTGTAAGCTGCCAAGTGTTGTTCTTATCTCTGTCACAGTGGATGGACCCCTCACCAGGCACTTCCTCTATTTTCTGCACATCTGCTCTCACCCTCCCCACTTTCACGCCAGACAGAACAACAGCAGAGTTGCCTTAGTCCTCACCTTCCACCCCACCAACCTCCACATCCAACAAATCATCCATTTCCACAGCTCCAACCTGATCCCACCAACAGTCACCTCTTCTCCTCTCCCACCCCCCACCTTTCCGTTTTGCACAGGGACAACTCTCTTCATGACCCCCTGGTCCGTTTACCCCTCCCCATCCACGTCTCCTCATCCCCTGGCACTTTCCTCTGCAACTGAAGGAGGTGCAACACCAGTCCCTACACCTCCTCTCTCACCACCACCCAGGGACGTAAACAGCCCTTCCAGGTGAGGCAGTGGTTCAGTTCATATCATAGACCACTTCCAACCTGGTCTACTGCATTTGGTGAAATTAAGAGTAGATTAGGTGACTATTTTTGCAGAGCACCTGCACCCTGACTGCGACGGATGTCTTGAGCTTCTGATCGCGTGTCATTTTAACTTTCCTTCCCACTGCCACACCGACCTGTCTGTCCTCGGCCTTCCCCATTGCTTCATCGAGGTCAAATACAAACTGGAGGAACAGCATCTCATACTCTGATTGTGCAGCTTACAACCCAATGGAATGAAATATTGAATTTTCCAGTTTAATGTAACCCATATTCTCTGTGTTGTCCCCCCCCACACAGTCACTCTGTCTAGTTTTCTTCTCCCTTCGCATCTCACCCCTCCTGCCACCTGGTTCCAAGTGTCCATTATCCCTTCCCCATATGGCTCCACCTACCACCTATCATTCTTCTATCCTACCCCCTGCTTATGGTCCTATATACTGACAATCTTTCCTCTCCCCTTTATGATCTTGACTGGAAACATCGACTTATTCCCTTCGCTCCCATAGACGCTTCTTGACCCATTGAGTTCTTCTTGTTTTCGTTGTTGTTTCAGATTCTAGCATCTGCAGTCTCTTTTGTCTTCGAGCTACTGGTATAGATGGGTACTTAATGGTCAGAATGGACATTGCTGGCTGAAGAACCTGTGACTCTGTGACTCTAACTCCACTACCAGTGCCTCACTAACAAAGAGATTGTTCAATAGTTCCTGACTATTTCCATTCAGCCTGAAATAAAGGTCATGAAATATGCTATAGGAAGCTGGTCAACAAAAACAACACTCAACAGTGCAACAATGTCATAAACAAAGAAAAACAAAGCTACCCTGGACACAGGTGCCCAGAGGGTTAATTGATCTATGGCTTTTTATGATAGGGAAATAGTCAGCAACCCATTCTATCCCTCTCATGATTTTTATTTCCATATTTTATCTTTTCATAAAACCCAGGTAGAATACACCAGAAGGTTCAGGGTCACTATCACATGTTTTATAACACTGAACAAAATTACTGTCTTTGGTTCCACCACTGATGCCTCGGTCCAGAGCTCCATGGGTCGTATTCTGCCGGTAACCTCATTAAACCTCTCGCTTGCTCTGCTTTGGAAACCTCCCCAAGAGCTTTGACTTAGTCATCCCTCCTCTAATCCCTCTCCCTGGTTCAGCATCTGATTTCTATATGCCCTTTTGGGACACTCCAAGGGGCAATTATTGCACAGAAGGTGCTGTATAAATGGATTTGCTGTTCCTCATGAAGAATGTACAACCACTGTAAAGAAAGATAAAAGAGCTCAAGCCGCACAGTGTAGAGAAGTGCTTAGGGGTAAGCCACATTGAGCTCTATGAGTCATTAAATAGTACAGATAAGGAAAACCCAGAGCTTTACTTCAAAGTAAGCCAGGCTGGTGATGAAAATTTAATTTCAAACAGCCACTTTCTTCTCAAAATTTGAAACAGTGCTGGATATAATCAACTAGAATGTGTTCCTGAAACAGGACTTATGTTTTCCCATTCAGGTGACGATACAGTGATTTAAACAGCTTCATTTCTTGCACTTTATCACAGAAAGTTAGGGGTAAGAGTATGCCAGTTATTACCAGCCAGGCTGTGTTAGTGGAGGTCTGTTTGAGATAGATGTAAGTATTCCTAACGGGGATGTTTCTTTGTAAGACAGCAGGTTAGTTAGTGATTGTAGTTATAGTTAACGTCATAGAATTAACAGGTCCTTCAGCCGACCCAGTCACTGCCAACCATATAGCATCCATTTAGACTACTTCCATTTTATTCTTTCAATATTCCAAGCAACTCCTTCCAGATTTTACCACTCACTTGAACATTAGGGGCAATTTGTAGTAACCAATTAACCTATCAACCCTCATGTCATTGGAATGCGGAGGATCTGGGGGAAACCAACATGGTCACAAGAAGAACATGTAAACTCCACACAGACAGCACCAGAGGTCAGGATTGAACCCGGGTCACTGGAGTTCTATTAGCTGTGCCACTGTGCTGCCCCAGTATAGTCACAGAGTCATACAGCATGGAACCCAACCCTACACCCTCCCATCACTTTGCCAGCCATCAAGTACCTTTCTATAATAATCTCCTTTTCCAGCACCCAGCCCATTGCTATCTATGCCTTGGTGATTCCAGTGTTCATCCAGATACTTCTGAAGTGTTGTGCAAGTACCTGCCTCCAATATCCCCTCAAGCAGTGCATTCCAAATTTCATCCATGCTCTTGATGCAAAAATTCTTCCTCAATTCCCCTCTAAATCACCTACCCTTACCCTAAACCTACGTCCTTTGATCAGTGACACCAGTTCTATTGGGAAAAGTTTACTACCTATCTACAGTATCTACACACATCATATTTTCATGTACTGTACCTCTCAGGTCCCCTCAACTTCCTCTACTCCAAGGAAAACTAACCTAGTCTTTGCAGTCTGAAACGCTCCATCCCAGGCAACATCCTAGTGAATTTCCTCTGCACCCTCTCCAGCACAATTACATCCTTCCTGTAGTATGATGACCAGAACTACACATGGAACTGTAGCTATGACCTTACTAATGTTTTATATGGTTGCACCATAGTCTTTCTGCTCTCATATCCTATGTCATAGCTAATGAAGGTAAATACCCCTTATGCGTTCTTAAACACCTTATCCACCCGTGCTACTACCTTCAGTGATCCTTGGATATGTAGACCAAGCTTCTTCAGTATTCCCTAGGGTCCATTGTGTATACACTCGCCTTATTAGTTCTGCTAAAATGCATCATCTCACATTTTTCTGGATTAAGTTCTATTTGCCATTTTTCTGCCTATTTTACCAACTGATCGATATCGTTCTGTAACCAAAGACTACCTTCCTCACTATCAACAACACCACCAATCTCTGTGTCATATGCAAACTTATTAATCATACCTCCTGCATTCAGATCCAGATCACTAAGTACATACCAAACAGCAAGGGTTCCATCACAATCCCCATGGAACACCACTGGTCAGAGGTTTTCAATTGCAAAACAATGCTTAACTGTCACTCTTTGCCTCCAATCATTGATCCAATTTGCCAAAGTTGTAGCATAATTTAGGACAGCACACTGCCGCAGCTAATAGAGTCGATGCCTCATAGCACCAGAGACCTGGATTCAATCCTGACCACTAGTGTTGTCTGTGTGGAGTTTGTATGTTCTCGCTGTGACTGTGTGGGTTTCATCTGAGTGCTCCAGTTTCCTCCTGTGTCCCAAAGACATGTAGGGCTTTCAGAAAAGAAAAATGTCACATACAGTATGTCATTTAAAAAGACTACATCACCAGAGGCTGTAGGAATAATCATAAAGATGATGTGCTGGATGTGGAGGCTAGTGAGGTAAAAGTTGAGGACTGGGGAAGTTCTATCCCACTTGGGACAATTGGTGGCCAGTGGGGCGGGCATTTGGATAGTTTGTGAGGTGGTCCACTCCTACTTACACAGGGCTTCTGTGTCATACGCTGTTTAAGGTGTCATACTTTGTTGAGACTTATCTATTCTTTCAGGCTGGTAAATGTCCAGTAGTGCAAGATCAAAGGCAAGAAGTCCTCAGTGTCCTACCAATTATGTATTGTAAAACCAGCTTATGGAAACTTTATTACATTGTTGTTTTACAACATTGTATCACCCTTCTAAAATACTTTTATGACTGTAAGGCTTTGGGACATCTTAATGTTATGGAAGTTGCTAAATAAATGCAAGCCTTCCATTCATTCCTTTGTTAATTCCATGTTTACAAAAGTCATAAAATATTTCCTGATAAATTGACTTGTGCTGACAAATGAAAAATCCAGTAAAATGACTATACTTTTTATGAATTTTAGAAGTCTGCAGTTAACAGTGCTTTGTGATTCTCCTTACCATTTTTCTCCTGACTTACCACATATCTTGGAATCTTGGGCTAGATTCCCCGAGTCTGGAATTTCTCCCATGCTTGTTTGCACTGGGACCCTTTTCACTGTATATCCATATTTGCTGTATTATTGTCTGAAACCTCAAATTAATTCAAATCTATGACTCTTAATTATCAAACTCTCTGCTGAATGAAGCAAATCCTTCCTATTCAATGTCATAATTTTATAAACCTGAATTAAATCTCCCCTTAGTTGTTCCAAAGAAAACAATGCCTATCTAGACAGAGTTGTTTTGTAACTATAATTCTCCAGTCCCAGTAACCTCCTTATAAACCGCCTCTGAAAGTTGTCTACCTCTGTCACATCTTTCCAGTTGGATGGTAGAACTGTACACAATGCTCTACTAGTTTTATAGATACATTCTTCTGTGAACGGTGCTCCATGGAAGTGCAGCAGTTACTGCTGCTGTCCACAGCTTGAGGGACCCTGATTTGATCCTGATATCAGGCGCTATCTGTATCTGCATGGGTTGCCCCTGGGTACTAAGCAACTTTTGACACTCCCAGCTTTTATTGATGCACCACAGAAAGCATCCTATCTGGATGAATCACAGCTTGGTACGGCAACTGCTCTGCCCAGGACTGCAAGAAACTGCCGAGAGTTGTGGGCACAGCCCAGCGCATCACGGAAACCAGCCTCCCCTCCCTGGACTCTGTCTATACCTCTCCCTGCTTTGCTAAAGCAGTCAGCATAATCAAAGACCACCCCCCCCCCCCCCCCCCCCCAGGTCATTCTCTCTTCTCTTCTCTCCCATCAGGCAGAAGATACAGGAGTCTGAGGGCACATACCACCTGGGACAGCTTCTATCCCAAGGTGATAAGACTATTGAACAGTTCCCTTATACGTTGAGATGGACCTCACAATCTACCTTTTTGTGACCTTGCACCTTATTGTCTACCTGCAATGCACTTCCCTGTAGCTGTGACACTTTACTCTGTACTCTGTTTTTGTTTTTTTTACCTGTACTACCTCAATGCGCTCTGTACTAACTCAATGTAACTGCACTGTGTAATAAATTGACCTGTACGATTAGTATGCAAGTCAAGTTTTTCACTGTACCCCAGAACAAGTGACAATAATAAACCAATACCAATACTCCAGTTTCTTCCCACATCCTAACGTCATACTGGAATGGTAATTGGCTTACACCCAGTGTAGAAAAATGACAGACACAAAAAATGGAAGGACAAGGGGTACAAAGAAATAAGGAGAGAAGAAGACTGGGAGCTAGCATGAAATGAAGGGCTGAATGGTCTTCTGTGTTGTTATAAGAAGATTTTGATGCTCTTGTATTCTTCCCATTGACTGAGTAAGGGAAGAATCCTTTGCTTTCTTAACTTATTTACCTTCCCTGCTACCTTCAAGGAACTGTGGACATGCACTCTAAGATCCTTCTGTTCCTTTACACATTTTTGCATCCCATTATTTTTCGTATAACCCCTGACTTGTTTGCCCTTCTCCAATCATTACTTCAAATGTCTATGGATTGAACTGCATTTGCCACTAATGTACCTGCATGACCAATCCATCAATATTCTCCTGCAGCTAAAAACGTTTTTCCTATCAATCACACTGCCAAATTTCTTAATCATGGCCCATGCACTTCATTCTAAACCATCAATGTATGTCTAAAAATACAAAGTCTGAGTCCTACAGAACTTCAATGCACACATTCCTCTGGTAAGTAAAACTCCCATTGACCTTTAACAAACTGAGCTAATTTTTAATCCTGTTTATGACATTTCCTTGAATCCCATGGGACTTTAGTTTCCTGATCAATCTGCCATGTGGAACTTTGGTTAACATCATGTTACAATCCATGTAAACTCTCCTTGTGACCTCCTGAACAAAAATTAAATCAAGTTAATCAGGCATGACCTTCCTTTAACAAATCTACGGTGGCTGTCCTTGATTAGCCTATACCTCAATAAATGATGATTTATTCAATCCCTCAAAAATGTTTCTAATAATCTGTTGACTGGTGTGAGTTTGACTGGCCAGTGGTTATTTGCTCTGTAATGCATTAGCCTTCTTCCAATCCTTCAGCACTACATCTGAGTCGAAGGTGAGTGGAAAAAAAACATTAGATGATGTCCAATGTCCTCCCCTGCTTCTTTTAAATGCCTGAGATACATTTTATCCAGGCTTGATTCCATACACAATTTTCAAAATGGTAAGCCCCTTAGATGTGTTTATAATTTCCAATACTTTCATTTCTTTCTCCTTAATATCAATGTCTGTATCATTCCCCTCTCCTGTGAAGACAGATGCAAAATAACATGCGAAATTATTGGAGCATCAGTGCACAGCGCTTTATCAATTCATCCCAGTTAGAAATCCAGTTTTAAGGGTGAAGAAGCAAAATATATTTAAGAATGAAATGAAGAAAGACCGCTCAACTCATCTGCTACTAATTTGCAATTTATTCTTTCATGGACTCTAGCACAATTAGTTAGCCTCCTGAGATAAAGTTCTGCAAAAATGCACCTAAATCCCCCAAGGCAACAAAATTAAATAAGAATATCTATCTATCTCTAAGTTTCCATCTCAATATTTTAAACTTGTTAGTGAATGTTAAATTTGAACATTTAGTTCTGTGCTCATAGTTCCAAATTCATTAATCTGTTTCTATTTGCATCACATTTGTCTCGGCATTTGAAAAATCTCAGTTATTTTCAGCTTTCTTTTCCATTGAAACAGGTTTAATCCAGAGATCCTTCTTGGTAACTTTGTGTTGGTCCTCTCTGAATGTTCCACAGCAAGGCAAAAATGGGGTATCCAAAAGTGGACGTGTATTCTAAATTTGTTGCCCCATCTATCAACATTTATAATCACTTGATTAAATTTATAGTCAAATAATATTTTGACGCATTTTAGTATTTAATTAGCTTTCATGGTAACATCTTTCATTTGCCTTGCAACTGTCAGCGAATGATCCGATTCTTTTCCAACTTCGTCCCTTACTAATAGAACCTCTTCATCATGTAGCCAAGTTTGGTGTTTCATTGTCTGATACCTATCGTCCTACATTTATCTACATTAATCCCACCTGCAATTCCTCAGCCTGTTTGTTTAATTGTTCTGGATTTATTTTAATGTTGTTTTTCCTTCCTTATCCCTGAGACAAGTTAAATGTCTTTTGAAGAATACTTTTGAGTTAATAATATATAGACAGTGCAGATGCTAATAAACCCCAAAGTAAACTATATGTAAGTTTACTTCTTCTTTAGAGCATTTTTAAATAACAGCCCTATTTGTGTTCAATGTATTTAATTCAAGTAGCTGCTCTCTTGTTTCTTCCATCATTATTAATTTTCTTTACAGAATCTGTCTGGAGTTTAACTCCTAAACTTGGCATCAGCCAGTCTCTGGGTGTTGATCTACAACTCTTGCTAGTGGGGGCAGGATGTTGTACAAAATAAGGAAAAGTAACTTAGGGGGCTGGTCAGTCAGAGAGCTGATGTAGGTTTAATGGTTTTGATGCCCATCATGTGTATTGTGGAAGTTTGGTCCCAAGGAATTCACCTTGTTGATGGTGCTAAATGCATTATATTGTAGTAAGACTGAAAGTGTGGCAAAAACTCTGTGTACACCAGCTTTCAGGTACACCAAGCAATTCAGGAGGGAAAGAGTGTGTTAGCCATTGCAAAAAAACTGAGCGAGGATGTCTTACAGCAGCTTATCAGGGCCTTGGTGAGACCCTATCTGGAGTTTTGTGTGTAGTTATGGTCTCCTTATCTGAGGAAGGATGTTCTTACCACATGGGGAATGCAATGAAGGTTTAGATTGAATCCTGGGATAGCAGGATTTATAGATACCAACAGATTGTGTCCATACTTCTCACTGTCTTGGTAAAGCCAGCCAACATAATCAAAGACCCCACCCACCCCGGACATTCTCTCTTCTCCCCTTTCCCATCGGGCAAAAGATACAAAAGCCTGAAAGCACATACCACCAGGCTCAAGGACACCTTCTATCCCACTGTTACAAGACTATTGAACAGTCCCCTAGTACGATAAGATGGACTCTTGACCTCACAGTCTACCTCGTCATGGCCTTGCACCTTATTGTCTGCCTGCACTGCACTTTCTCTGTAACTGTGATTCTGTTATTGCTTTTCCCTTGTACTACCTCGATGCACTGATGTAATGAAATGATCTGTCTGGGTGGCATTCAAAACAAAGTTTTTCACTGTACCTTTGTACATGTTACAATAATAAACCAAGTTCCTAATTTAGATTGGCTCAATTGGGCCTGTATTCCCTGGAATTTTGTAGAATGAGGCAAGATTCATAGAAATTCTAACTAGACAGACCAGATGCAGGGTGGATATACTGAATGGCTGGAGATTTGAGGACCAGGAGTCAGAGAGGCATGCAGCATGGGAACAGGCCTTTTGGCCCCACTAGTCAATACTGACCAAGATGCCCATCTATGCTAGTCCCATTTGCCCACGTTTGGTCCACATCCTTCTCAACCTTTCCTATCAGAGGCTTAGAAATTGATGTACTGCTTAGAAATGAGATCAAGAGGAATTTCTCCACACAGAGAAATTACTGTTTTCAGTCTACACAGCGGCATGGGAGAGTGTTGGGCCTTAGGTTATTCCTCTCCCAGGGGATGTGTTGTTGTTTGCTGTTATAGCTTTGAAGTGTCAACAACGTTATTATTTGGAACTTGCAATTCAAGTCTGAATGATGAGCGATAACTTTATTCCAGTTTGTTTCTATTTCTGAGGGGTGGATAGAGAGAAAGGGTTGGTACATGGGGATATGATCAGGCAGAACAATGGGGCATTGG
This sequence comes from Pristis pectinata, assembly GCF_009764475.1. Lineage (NCBI taxonomy): Eukaryota > Metazoa > Chordata > Chondrichthyes > Rhinopristiformes > Pristidae > Pristis > Pristis pectinata. Next base: position 8,661,422 of record NC_067428.1, read on the forward strand.
TCTGATAGCTTTTGCTTACATATCTGGATATAACCTAATGTATTCTGGGGATGGGAATGTTTCTAAGCCCCTCTGTATGACTAACCTGCAGATGTGTTGCACAAGGGAACAATATAGTGTCAGTCATTGCCTTTGGTACATTTTGGCAAAAGGAAACCCTTATTGAGGGTGTCAAACAAGAGGCTTCTGTTCTCAATATGCTGAACAAACAAGTACCAAAAGTCAGGCAACTGTTGGTTAATTAGCGTTGATGGAGGAAAACACACACACAGACACCTGTCAACGCTGAAAGATTAAGGAGACATGTCTATTCATTAGGATCTGCTGGGATTTAGTTTAAGTAAGAAAGTAGAGAAAGGGTTCCAGCGCTTAAATAAATTGCTGCATTCCAATCTCAGAGATCCTCAGGCCATGAATTGTCACTGATGTCTGAAAATTTTCCGAGTCTTTTCAAAGTTATTTTTTGTTCTTTTTTTTAAAACTGTTGAATCCTTCTTTAGGCAATCCACACATTCCAAGGTGAGGAAAAGGGAAAAGGTAAATCACAGGTCACTGCAAATCTCGGTTGATGCTCATTGTTAAGTGCCAATGTAACAAATGCAGAATTTGAAGAGATGGCAATTCCTTAATTGGATCTCAGACAATAAAGCAATAACTTTATTCTGATAAGAGTTGGGGATAGAACTCACTGAATGAAAAACAAAAAAGTTCTCCAGTAGAAATATATTTATAGAGTTTGCACTCAGTGTTTCTTTCCTTGCAAACAGAGCTTCAAGCTCCTGCTTGTATGTTTGATCAGCTGCTGTGACGTTAAGTCCTCTCTGAAGGAATTCAGTCGTGTCTTTGGGCATCGGGTACCTTTCTCGGGCATTTGGACCTCTCCTAGGTTACTTTGTTCACATCCTTTATGGGTATTTAATGCCCTCCTTGTATATCCACAACCCTTTTGGGATATTCACTAATCTCTTAAGGCACTCAGCTGTTCCCGGACATTCTGTCTGCTCCTGGACCAATCAATTCTCTCTTTAGGCAGGCAACCTCATCCTAAGGTTCTCAGTTATGTCCTGGGGTTGTTACAAATGCAACACAGTTCATTAAAAATTGCCCCAGGAGCCCACATTTCAAAAAGCGTTGAAAACAGATAGTGCTGGAGATAATAGATGCACCAGCCATCATTTCCTAAATTTCTAGAAGTCTAAAATTGTTCATATGGATTGGAAGGTAACACTATTTAAGAATGGAGAGAGAGCATGAAGAACTACATGCTAATTGTTGAGTGAGCTAGGGCTTTTCTCTTTGGAGAGGAGGAGGATGAGAGGTGACTTGATAGAGGTGTACAAGATGATAAGAGGCAATAGATCAAGTGGACAGTCAAAGGCTTTTTCCTGGGGCGAAGATGGCTGACATGAGGGGGTATAATTTTAAGGCGATTGGAGGAAGATATAAGGGGGATGTCAGAGGTAAGTTTTTTTTACACAGAGAGTGGTTTGTGAGTGGAACGCACTGTCGGTAGAGGTTGTGGGGGCAGTTACATAAGGGACATTTAAAGGACTCTTAGATAGCCCTCCATTTCTTTATCATTCATGTGTCTATGCGGGAGGGAAGGTTTAGATAGATATTGGAGCAGGATAAAATGTCGGCACAACATCGTGGGTCATAAGGCCTGTACTGTGCTGTAATGTTCTATGTTCTAATGAGGAAAGTACTGAAGTAATAGGATTGGGCTGAGTCAATATGCATATACAAAAGGAAAACCACCTCACACAAATTTATTAGAGTTTGCTGAGGTTGTAATTATCAGAATGGAGAAAGGAGAACTGGTGGAAGTGGCCTTCAACCAGGAGCTACCCAAGAGGTTATGAAACAAAATTGGGCTGGAAATAATATCCTATGTGGATTAAGGATTGTTTAATGGATCAAAATAGAGAATGGAAATAAATGGGTCATACTTGGGTTGGGAAGCTGCTGTCCGTGGGTGCCAAAGAGATTGTTGGTCGAGTCTCAGCTGTTCACGCTCTATATTAATGGTTTGGATGAAGAGGTTGAGTGTAATATATTCAAGTTTGTTGATCATACAAAGCTTGGGGAGGTGATACAATTGTGAGGATGATGCATAAAAGCTCTGGGGGAATATAGAGAGGCTAAGTGAATGACCAAGGGCATATAATGTGGAGAAATGTGAGAAAATTGGAGTTTTTTTTTAATGCGGTGATAGATTTAAAGTTCTGGTTTTCAGAAGAACCTGAGTGTTCTTGTACACAGATCATTGCAAGTTAATAAACAGGTAATTAGAAAGCAGTGTGGTGTCATTTATTGTAAGGGGATTTGAGTACAAGAGTCAAGTTACTTTACTGCAAGTATGTAGGGCTCTGGTGAGACCACATCTGAAATATTGTGTACAGGCCTGGTCACCCTACTGAAAGAAATATCTATAGGTGTGTTTTCTATATTTACTCTATTAAAGAATCTTCAGTTGACTCTTAAATATATTTAAATAATTTCTTCCTGCTTAATAGTTCTCACATATTTCCCGAATGTCAGTGGCATGAAAAAACTATTAAATGGTCATGACAGCAAAAACAAATGGTGCTGGACTCTGGAATGCTTCGGACAATTGGGGTACCCCTCTGCAACCACATGGGTGTGGAAAGACCATGGGTGGTTATTTGGATGCTGGGTTCAGGACAATAACATCTGGTCCATTATAGGAACACATGCAGCACCTATACTGTAGGGAAGTATCCCAACACAACTCACACAATGCTTAATCCAAAAATAACCAACAAGGAGAGAGATATTAGGGGAGAGGTTCAAAAGATCTAGTGAATCTTGATGGGTCGTCACAAATTTCCTCTCCATCCTCTCCCCGTATAAGGACAAATCATTTATTTCATTTGGATATCTTCCATCTCCCATATCGCCTGATTCATAGCATCTCAAGCATTTCCGTGACATAGCACGCAGACTCAAAGTGTGAACTGTAAGATGCTATTTGCTGTCACTGAATCTTTAAAATTAGTACTGCTTCACATGTGCCAGAGTTGAGACAACAAGTTAATGATATGGAAAGCTGAGTTATTGATGCGACACTCAAAGTCCAAGATTTGTGTTAATTCAAAAGGATTGACAAATCCTCCTTGCTCTTAAACAAGATTGCATGACATGCTTGAGGTAAATGGGTGAAATGCAAATGCTGTACATGCATAGCTTCATCAGCTGAGTCACAGCAGGATCTGAACTCAGGACCTTCCTTATCTCCTGAGTCAGGAGTGTGCCAGCAACAACATTTAGTCAGTTTAGAACTTGTGTGCTTTAACCATCTGACATAGTTATATCCATCTCATTGTGAAAGGAAATATGCATGGTAAAAACATCTTAAAAGTTGCGGAGTTAAGCTCCACTCCAGAAACTTCAGCAGCTAAGTCAGACTGACACACTAGTGCAACATGAAGGGGGTCTCAAACTCAGAGGTGTTGTCTTTTGGATGAAATGTTGAACAGAGTTTATCTGTCATCTTAGATGGATGCAGAATATTCCCTTCTACTATTTTGAAAGACATTTATTTGTGCAATACTTCCATCAACCTAAAAACAAAACAAAAACTTTAGGTTAATCTAAAATGAAAACAGAAAATGTTGGAACTGCTCAGCAGGTCAGGTAGCATCTGTGGAGAGAGAAACAGTTAATGATTCAGGTCTGATAAAGGGTCAATGATTTGAAACAATAATGCGATTTCGCTCTCTTCAGATGCAGCCTGACCAACCGAACATTTGCAGAGTTTTCCATTTTTACCTGAAACAGTTTATTTGGTCATTATTACATTTCATTTGTGGCGCTTGCAGCAGTTGGTGCAAATTGGTTGTCACCATTTTGATATTGTAACAGTAACTACACTTCAAAAGTATTTTATGAGCTGTAAAAGAATTGAGAAGTTTTGTCACGATAGTTGCTTTAGAACTGTAAATCTTTCTGTTTAATCATAGCATTCATGCACAATAGTGTAACTTTGTCAAATTAACATTCTTGGTCATGGTTTTATTACATGGAAATCAGCAGAAAGAGACCAAGCCTCAATACAACATCCATGATTCCATTTGTAAAGTGCTTTGGAGATTTCTGAGATCGCAAAGATATAAGTTCAAGTCTTTCTTAAGTTAATTGTCGATCTCGCGCATTGTGAATTGGGTGCTAATTTCTGTGCCTGAATTCTGGTTTGGTCTTTGATAGCAGAGACCCTAGACCAGTGTTTTATGAGCTGGCCTTTCATGAGGGAGGTCCAAAAATTCACTCTTCAAAAGCAGCACCAATCCCTTAAGGATCTTCTGTACTTCATAGGGACTATACTAAGCATCTCCCATCTCACATTTCCCTCTTTGATGGTTCTTATCACTGGAATTATTACTGAAAATCATGTCTGATCATTGGTTTCTCAGTGAAGTATTGGAAGGTTTTATTGAAGGGGCACTTTGAGGCTGTAACATGTAGATGATTGAGCATTATTCTTTATCCAAACCCATTTTGTGGAAGGCTAAACTTTGCAAGATTGATCTCCTGATGCTTGAAATAAAAAGCTATTAAAAGAGGCTCAGGGTTAATTTGACAATCCACTAGAAATCTAACCATTAGAGGCTACAGGGCTTAGTGGTAAGTGAAAAGTGTCACAGCATTGCATCAGAGAACTTTCTTCTGACCTTGGGAGTTTAGTTGTTGGGTGGAGTAGATGGGGAATTGTCCTTTTTTCCTTATCTGGCAATATCTGATCTTTGTAATGAAGTGAAAAGTGCTCCAGTATTAACATTGTGACAAATACTCTCTTTTTTCTGTGTTTTGAATGAAGTATGTGTGCACACAATACATACATACATACGTATATATGCTACAATATTAACCTAAGGTCAGCTATCATTGAACTTCCTTGAAGTTTTGTGATAAACACATTTTCCACAGGACAACTACATCAGCCTGGGCAGGATATTCCAGCTTCTGTAACTGGCATTTGTCAAGCTTACTGACAGTGATTCTATAAATTGCTTCAATGTCACTACCCCAGTGGACTGATCAATCACCCCAAATCACTATCCAGGAAATCAGTGCATGGTGATCATGACCAAGCACAAGGGTGGGTTCAGCTGTGGTACCTCTTCTGGCAAATAGCCTACAGCATGCACAGCTGAGGCAACTTCATGTGTTGAATAACAGAGTCGGGTATCACTGAATTTACAGGCAGCTGCCTGGTGTGGCAGAGTTGACAGACCTCTTGCCTCTGAATTTGATAGATGTGGATTCAAGTCCCACTCCAGCAATTTGAACATTACATCCAGACTGGTGTTTCAGTGCAGTAGTGGGGGAGTGCTGCACTGTTGAATGTGCTGTGTTTCAGATAGGAAACTAAAGTGAGGCTCTGTGTTCCCTCTCAGCAAGACATAAAAGATCTTGAGCAGTATTTCAAAACCAAAAAGGGGAGTACTCTTGGATGTCCTGAACTTACGCAGAATATCTGGTCACTAGCCCACTGCTGGATGAGGGACCCTATAGCTTAATTGGTAATTGATTTATTATTGTCCACAATGTACCGAGGTACAGTGAAAAACTTTGTTTTTGTATGCCATCCACACAGATCATTTCATCACATCAGGACATCGAGATAGTACAAGCGAAAAGCTATAATAGAATGCAGAGAATATAGTGGTTATAGTTACAGAGAAAGTACAGTGCAGGCAAACAATAAGTGCAAGGCCATGACGAGGTAAATCGAGAGATCAAGAATTCATCTATATTATATAGGAGGTCCATTCAAGAGTCTTATAACAGGGGATGGAAGCTGTCCTTGAGCCTGGTGGTACGTGACTTTCAAGCTTCTGTATCTTCTGCCAATGGAAAAGGGGAGAGAGAGAATTTCTGGGTGGGAGGGGTCTTTGATTATGTTGTTTGCTTTCTGGAGGCAGTTTCATGACAATTATCACCTACTCACTTTTGGATGTCCTGAGGTTTAAAGCTGTTAGGGAAATACAAGGCCTTTCTTATCTTTTACTTGAGCAAGGATAACCAGTAAAATATTTCTGAAAACCAGCCAAATGCAGTTCAGGATATTGGATGAGAGCAATACATTCACTCACAAGCATGTTCAGCTGCTGTGATCCTCGTTGAAATTATCCATTTTCATAAATGCAGGACATGGTACTGAGGCTGAAGACTATAAATAAAAGAAAAGTTACAGCAATAAACATTTAATAATGTTTAACCGGAAAATGGGTTCTGCAAGAATAATTCCAAAGATTTGTACAGTTGACAACGTAATCTCATTATGTAGATTTCAATGTAGGTTTACAGATGACCAAAGAAATGGCAATGTAACTTTTATGTGTGACTCTCTTAAATATATGAATGTGTTATACCTAAAGTGATTGTTTTAATTAAATCGCAGCCTAAGACATGCTGTAAAAATATCTCCATGAAGTACCATAATGTGAGTGCCTTGAATTTATGTCCAGATCTATAAGTGTCACTTTGGTTCAGTCAGTAGCACTCTTCCAGCCAGAAAGTAGGAGCCACTAAGAGAAATATTGAGCATATAATGTAGGTTAATGTAGTTTCCTTTTCTGGATCTCTCTGATATACACTGATATCTCATATAAAGCTACCGACGCCCACAGTTACCTCAGCTACACCTCCTCCCACCCTATCTCCTGTAAGGATGCTATCCCCCACTCTCAGTTTCTCCATCTCCACCATATCTACACTCAGGATGAGGCTTTCCACTCCAGGATGTTTCTTCAAGAAACGTGGCTTCCCCTCCACTGTAGTTGATGAAGCCCTCACTCACATTTCCTCCATGCCTACTCACGTCCCTCCCTCTCCCCAGACAGAATACAGATAAAGTTCGCCTGGTCCTCACCTTTCACCCCACTGGCCTCCGCAACCAGCACATCACCTTCCGCCACTTCCAGCAGCTCCAATGGGACCCCGACACCAGCCACATCTTCTCCTCTCCTCCTGTCCCTGCTTACTGCAGAGGAGAATCTCTCCACGACTCTCTCGTCCACTCGTCCCTTCCCAACTGCCCCTCCCCCTCCCCTGCCCTTTCCACTACAACCATAGGAGGTGCAATATTTGTCCCTACATCTCCTCCCTCACCACCATCCAGGGACCTGGACAGCCCTGCCAGGTGAGGCAGAGATTCACATGCACCTTTTCCAACCTTGTCTATTACATTTAGTGCTCTTGATGTGGTCTCCTCTCCATTGGTGAGAGCAGGCACGGACAAGGTGATGTTTTGCAGACCACCTGCACTCTGCAACAGCCATCTTGAGCTTTCAGTTGAAGGTCATTTCAACTCTTCTTCCCATTCACACACTTGACCTGTCTGCCCTCGGCCTCCTCTCCTGCAATGGTGGCAGTAGAGGAGGGCGAGGACAGTCTAGGCCAATCACAACAGAGAAAAACTGAACCTGGGTAGTCTACAACCCAAAGGTATGAACATTGAATTTTCCATTTTCAGGTAACACACTCTCCCTGTGCTCCTTTCCCACTCCCACCTGTCCACCCAGGGTCTCTCACCCCTTGTCCACCTTTTCTGTCCCTCGTCCTCACCTCCCATTACTTAGAATCATCAATCTCCCCCACCTGGTTCCATCTGCACATGACCCACATATCTATCTACATGGACTTCTTCTTTCTCTGTTCACCTGTCCTGTCCCCTCTCCCACCTGTTTCTATCTGCCCATCATCTCTCCCTTATCTGGTTCCACCTATCTCCTACCAACCTCTGTCTTTAGCCTTCCCCCTTCTCTCCCCGACCTGGTTCCATCTGCCTATAACCCCTGCCCCCCAACATCTGATTCCACCTATCACCTTCCAGCCCGTCTCACCCTTGTCTCTCACTTCTACGTACTAGTTGTTTTCCCTCGGCACTCTCAGTCCTGATGCAGGGTCTTGATCTGGAATGTTGACCATCCCTTTGCCTCCACAGTTGCTGCCTGATTCATTGAGTTTTTCCAGTAGTTTATGTTTTGCTAATATAGGTTAACCACTTGGAGAATGCAACACTGTCAGAGATGCTGTCCTTTAGCTAATAGGTTATGGTAGGGCAACTGTACTGTGGACCGCATTAAAAATCCCACAGTCACTCTGTAAAGAAAATGAAGAATCTCAGTGATCACTCTTCCCCTCCAAAAAAAGGCTTAGCTAAAGCGGTCATTTATCTCATTGTAGCTTTCATATTGGTGACCACATAACCATGTCACTGGATTTGAAAAGCAATTCATTACATAAGCTGTTGCTTAGAAGTGTGATAAAGCATAATATAAACGCCTGTCTACTTTGCCTGCCTTTCTATCTGGTTGTGTAGCTGTGTAATTGAAGTTGATAATAGCCCTGATATTTCATCGACCTGAATGAAATCGCTGATGTGTTTGCATTAATAAAATACACAGATGCTGCCTTAATGGTGAAAGTGTTGAAAAGTTCTCTTTAATAACATGTAAGAGGTGAGCAAAGATCCTAATTTGTGCTCTCCCAGTTTTGCCTGACATGATTACAAGACTTTTTCGTCCATTCTCCTGCATGGTAGTTCATGACAAAAACAGACCTGTCATATTGGGGAGGGTAGAGGTGAGTGTTAGAAATATTTTGAAAGCAGATCAAGATATTTGAATTTAGGGGTACTTGGATTTTTGCCAGATCTGTTTTCCGCTATCTGATGTTCTATCAAGGTGAACTCTTACACCTCAGTATGGAAAATGACAAGCGGGAAAGCCTCATACTTACAGGAATGTGGACTCCAGACAAATGGAAGTGCAGACACAAGAGACTGTAGATACTGGAATATGGAGCAAAACGCAAACTGCTGGAGGAACTCAGCGGGTCAGGCAGCATCTGTGGAGGGAAATGGGCGGTTGGTTTTTCAGATCAAGACCCTTCATCTGGATTGAGAGATGGAGGGGAGGTAGCCAATATAAAGAGGTGAGGCGAAGAGGCGGGGCAAGAGCTGGTAAGCGATAGGTGGATCCATGTGTGGAGGGCTGATTGGCAGGTGGAGGAGGGGAGGGTGGAAATAGCGACAGAGGCTGGGAGGCGATAGGTGGAGGTAACAAAGGGCTGCAGATGATGGAATCTGATAGGGCAGGAAGGTGGACCATGGGACCTAATAAGGTAGGTGCGGAGGGCAGATGGGAACAGTAGGGGGAGAGCACTCGGTGGGAGGAGTGTGTGGATGATGGGCAGATGTAGTATGTGGCAGAGGGAAAAGAAACAAGGTGACGGGGGTCCGGGTGAATGGGGATGTGGTGTTGGGTGTGTAGGAGGAACTGGGTATACCAGGAGGGGAGAGAAAGGGACAGAGGGGAGCAGGTTACCTGAAACTGGAGAATTCAATGTTCTTGCCATTGGGTTATAGACTACCCAGGCGGAATATGAGGTGCTTTGGGCCCCATGTTTAAGGAAGGATGTGCTGGCATTGGAGAGGGTCCAGAGGAGGTTTACAAGAATGATCCCAGCAATGAAAGGGTGAACTTATGAGGAGCGTTTGATGGCTCTGGGCCTGTAATTACTGGAGTTTAGAAGGATCAGGGGAGATCTCATTGAAACCTACCAAATATTGAAAGTCCTGGATAGAGTGGACATGGAGAGGATGTTTACAGCAGTGGGAGAGTCTAGGACCAGAGGGCACAGCCTCAGAATAAAAGGACGTCTCTTCAGAACAGAGATGAGGAGGAATTTTTTTAGCCAGAGGATGGTGAATCTGTGAAATTTATTGCCACAGATGGCTGTGGATGCCAAGTCACAGGGTATATTTAAAGCAGAGGATGATAGGTTCTTGATTAGTAAGGGCATCAAAGGTTACAGGGAGAAGGCAGGAGAGTGGGGTTGAGAGGGAAAAATAAATCAGCCATAATCAAATGGTGGAGCAGACTCAATGGGCCAAATGGCCTAATTCTGCTCCTATGTCTTATGGTCTTATGGGGCTGTTCCTTTAGTTTTGTTTGGTCTGGAAATGCAAAAGCAGGCTTTTCCATTCAATACTCCTCTCTAATTCTGTGGACCAAATTGGAGGCATTTACCATATCCCTTCATTAAGTATGCGAGTGAGTCCAACATAAGGATCAGTCATTCAGCACATCAGGAAGTCTATTCTAACACTAACAAAAGTTGATAGCAAGCCAGAAAGAAAGAAAGTTGGACAGGTTACTGAAAGCTTGAAGGAGAACAGAGAAAGGTTGGGAGGTAGACTGACTTAGAGAGGGAATTTAAGAGCTGATGGCATTGGTAGCTGAGGGTGCACAAGATGACGTTGACCTCCTCATTATTTGAGGGGACAAACAGGTTACCCTAGCAACATGAAACAGATTTACGGGGAATCAAGACCTATGTCACACTACGCGTTATTTTTCTTTCCAGTGAGAGTCTGTTGATTAACCCTTGGTCTGATTTGTGCTTCTGGGATTGTCAATTTCACCTCCAATTAATCAAATAAGGTTGTTATCTCTCTTTATCCACAACTTTAACCCATCCTCAATACTCCCACCGTGTCACAACAAATAACTGCCTATTTAAACGTGTTAATGGCCCAAATGTCACCATTACCTGAAATGCATCCACACCGTTTTTCTCTTCACGTGAACTAATTATAAACAGGAATTGTACATTAAATGGAATATCATCACAGACTAGATTCATAGAGTCACGGAGCTGTACAGCGCAGAAGCAGGCCCTTCGGCCCACAACATCCATGCTGACCTTTTTGGCCATCCACACTAACCCTACTTGCTTGCATTAGAACCGTATCCTTCTATGCCTTGCCTATTTAAGTGATGGTCTAAATGCCTCTTAAATGTAGTAATTGTATCTGAGGAAAAGCATGAGGAAAATGGTCTTTTTTCCTTCTTAAATTCTCTGTCCTTTAAGTTTAAATTTCATTTTCCCAACTCAAGGCTGCCATGGTTCTCCACACAGTCAACCTCTTCGATGATGTTTGTCAGGGGGCTGGTGGGGCAAAGGCTCCACTCGTCTGCTCCTAGGGGTACAGCAGATGGCTGCTGTGACACATGTAGAATTGTAGCCACAGTTTAAGGTGCCAGTGTTAATTACACTGTACGCTTCCTTGAGTTCATATCTGTTTTGTAAACTCGTCACCCATTTATTTCAAAAGTAAGGGCTCCCTGTGATTAATGCAGAAACTGCTCCAATACTGTGCATATTACCAACCAATAATTCACTTTTAGAGTTTAGGTAGTGTTGGCAAACCACTTGAAGTTTGTCCTCCTGGTTTATAGCATCACCTCAACTTCTCAATTAAGTTACAAGCTTGCATCTTCCTTTAGGTACCCCATTAGTATTATGAATACATGGGGAAAGCATGCATAAAATATTCAATCCAAACAACAAACTGATTCAAATAGTTTTATCATAAACTTGTGCTGTATGAAGTTCATTCTATCACACTGTTGTTTAAAATACCACAGTGCCCGCTGGCAATAAACTGCAAGTCTATGATTGAAGTGTCCAAGTGGCTTAGAGTCATAGAGTTATACAGTACAGAAGCAGGCCTATTGGAACTTGTCCATGCTGACCAAGGTGCCGAGCTGAGCTAGTCCCATTTGGCCCATATCTTTCTAAACCTTTCCAATCCACGTATTGTCTAAATGATCTTTAAATATTGTAGTTGTAGCCACCTCTACCACTTCCTCTGACAGCTTGTTCCATACACCCATCCCCTCAGTTCCATTTTAAATTATTCCCTTCCCACTGTAAACCTATTCCCTCAAGTTTTGGACTCCCCTACCCTTGGAAAAAGAGTGAAAGGCTGTGACTTGCTACCCTATCTATGCATAATTTTATGAACCTCTATAAATTCACCCCTCAGCCTCCTTGCTCCAGGGAAAACAATCCCAGCCCATCCAGTGTCTCCTTATAACTTGCTCTCCAGTCCTGGCAACATCCTTGTGAATCTTTCCTACACCTTTTGTAGCTTAATCATATCCTTCTTAGAGCACAGCGACCAGAACTACCCACAATGCAGTCTCACCGTCATCTTGTACAGCTGTAACATATCATCCCGACTCTTGTACTCAGTGTCCCCTGACTGAAGGCAAGCATGTCATATGCCTTCTTCACCACCCTGTCTACCTGTGTCACCACATTCAGGGAACTATGCACTTGTACCCCTAGCTCTCTCTGTTCTACAACTCTCCCCAGGGTATTGGTATTCACTTGTGAAAATGATATGCTCATTGTAATTATAATATAAAATAAAAGCTTACACACAAACAAAACCAAAGGCAAATGCTCTGAACTGGGCAGAAATATCTCCTCTGACAACCATGTAACAAAATCACAAAATCTCCTTTTATAAAGCAGTCTCAATTATACAGAAAATAGAGAAAGGTTAACAAGCACTGCTTTATATATAAATAAAAACCTACCATAACCCTCATTGTTTCGCTCTCTGGAAACACCTCTCACTGCCTGGGAATCCATTTATGTGATATACTTCACAGGCTGACTTTGTAAAGTACCCTGTGATCCCATTATCCTGTGTGAGAAAAGAAAATTCTGCCTGACTTCCCTTTGTATTTTTAACCTTCTCATTTTTGACCTTGTGTTCCTGAACCCATTCTCTTGATCAATTCCCTGCAAAACCTTGAAAGCATCACTTAGATCAAACTCAAAGGGCAGGGAGCCCTGCGGATTTCCACCAAATCAGCTCAGAAGATTACAAGTCAAGTACAAAATTACATCCAGTGCAAACCGGGTTTCTGTGATCATTTGCATTGGTTTAAAATAACACTGCTGGAAGCGAGCTGCACTTACAAAACTGACCGGACTGTGTGAATTAAAAAAAATAATCAGCTTTGTGAATTTCTGCTAATAGTATCGGGTTGTGGGATTTTGAAACAATAAAACTACTCCTTTTTACAGTGCAAGAAGACTAATAAATGTGTTTCAAAAACTTTAAATGTACATATAATTAACAAACAATTTGATTACAATATGTTGATGTAATTAGTACATTGCTCCTTTTATGTTAATTTTATGTTGTTTGAGGTAAAGTGAATTATATAGCTTATTTTGAGATAAAAATGCTTTCCACTGTATTAATAAACCTGCACCAAATTACCCCAATTAAATATACCAAGAATGTGATGTTTAAAAACTGGCACAGCTTGAGGTACAATCTCATAGCAGAAGGAAAATAAACAAGCTTGCTTCAGTCCTGTTGAGGAAAAAAGTAATGGATGTATATTGATAAAAATCGATGAAGAAAGTGGGGAAAAAGTTGGTGTGGAACAAAAACTGTGGCACCAACCAAATGAGCCAAATGATTTGTCCTTGTGCTGTTAAGTACTATCTAATTCTATGCAGTTTTCTCAAGGGCAAGAGAAGAAGTGCATCCCCTGGCAGAGCAAACAAGAGTTGATAGGATTTGACTATTAATCACTAATCTCTGCTGCATTTCCTTTGACTTGCCAGTGGCAGTGGTAGGGTTGGGAAATCAGCTCATAAAAAAACTGTGCGGATAAATTTCCTGCCCTTAGCCTTTAAGAGATGACTGGGAAAATTAATTGTTCACGGAACGCAATTTATGGAGCATTTCAAAGGAGGCCTTTATTGTTGTTCAGGTTGCATTGCCTGTGGGATCCTTATTCCTATTATACTCAATACTCCCCAAGATCATGAGGAAACCAGCAATGAGATAGAATGGTATGGTCCTGATCTGAACAAAGGGAATTACTGTAGATGGGCAAAAAGGTTGGCATGGATGTGGTGAGCCAACGAGCTTGTTTCTGTGTTGTACACTCTATGACACTATAACACAGTTTAGCCACTAACCCTCTAGCTGGGGCTTCTACCTCTATAGCAACTGATGAGTCTGTAGCTCTGTGCAATAGTAGTTCTGCCATATCTTTCATACAAAGGAATGTCTCCTTAGCCCACTGTGTTAGAAGTCCCCAGCACCTATCCTGGTGGCACACCACTGGATAAATACGTTGAGCGGCTAGAATTAGCTAGAAAAATTCAGACCAACCAATGTCTTAACAATCAGAAGCAATGTGATTCTGGGTACTGAAGTGGCCCTCAAACCACTCAATATCTAAGCCTTCCTGTGTACTGTGCTATTGGTAGTCCTAGGTATGGAACTCTGACATGGTCCTTTCCTGGTGCCCTGAGCTTAGTGTTGTCAATAGCCAGTTCTATTCCATTTCTAGAATAACCATGTCTACAAATGTTGTAGTCTAGTTGGCACCAACTATGAATTGAGAAAAATTGGATTATAAGAGTGCAAGAGTTTTTAAATGATCAACATGTGTGGCAAGGGCTGATTGAGATTATATTTAAATATAAAATGCAGCACATGCATAGTATTTGAACATCTGCTGGTATTTTGAAGTTCACTGATATTGGAGATGGGTCAGTAAAAATCAGCAATGTAACAAGATTATCCATATCCAGAAAAAGTAGCTGGTGGAAATCAGAGCTGCCTTTGGAATCTATTTTGTATTCACTGAACCAATTTTGTTTACATTGCTGATCTATGTCTTAACGTTGGATTATAATTTAAATAACACACATTGACTTGTCTCGATTAAAAGGCTCCAAAAACAGTTACTTTATTGATCCTCAACCAACAGCTACAAAAATCTAAGTCTCCCATAGCTTGTGGTTTCAGCAAGATAAGATTTGCCAGATTTTGGAACAACAGTGGCTAAGATCTTTTCTACTGGGCTTTGCCAGTCACTGACAATATCAAAGGCAACTAATCACCATTCTTTGGCAGTGCCAACTGGTCAACAAATCAGCAATGACAACAAATAACATTTATTTACCATGCCTGTGGTAAAAGATCACAAGATATCTCACAAGAAGTGTCAATGGACAAAATTTGACACCTAGATTGACACGAAGAGATATTCATGCCAGGTGACCAAAGCGGTCGAAGGCATGTGTTTTATGAAGTTTCTCAAAGGAGTAGAGTGGTATAATTGAAATCCTTAAGGAAGTGGTGCAGTGGTGGTGAAAGTAGTGCGGCGGCCTCACAGTTCTAGTGACCCAGGTTTGATGCTGACCTCTGGTGCTGCCTGTATGGAGTTTGCACGTTCTCCATGTAACTGCATGGGTTTCCCTAGGGTGCTTCAGTTTCTGTCCATATCCCAAAGATGTGCAAATTGCTAGTTTAATTTGCCACTGTAAATTGTCCTTAGTGTGTAGGTAGCTGGTAGAATCTGTGTGATATCAATCGGCATGAGAGAAAGAATAGGTTATAGAGAAGTAAGTGGGAGAATGGGATTGCTCTGAGAACTAGCATAGGTTTCATTGCCAAATAATCTCCTTCCGCATCATGAAGAAATGAAATGAAGAGATAGTGAAGTTTAGGGAGATCATTACTGAATTTAGCATGTGGCCTTTGAATGCACAGTTATCAGTAGTGGAGTGATTAAAATCAGTGATGCATAAGATACCAGCATTGAATGAGTGCAGCAATTTCAAAAAGGAGTGTCTCACACTCCCTGGTATGATTTTTCAGTGTTTCTCTTGCTTTATTTAACTGAAATGACAGCCTCTGTAAACCACCGAGCTTCTGGGAAAACTAGCTGATGTATTTGCAAGAGAGCAACATACAACATTAACACTCGTGGAATATCTGCATCTTTCCTGATACCTGAGACTCATGCATCAGAACCAGGTAAGCAGCACTGACAAAACATACTCCCTTCAACGTGCCCAGTCAGGTTGCACTAGGAAAATCTGACCTTGGCAATCAGTCACCAGGTTTTTCAAATCGTATTTATATTTAAATCATACCGTTCTTTCCATTTTTGATGCGTTAAATTGCAAATTAACAAGCATTAATTAAGAAAGATGAACAAAACTAGAATTTAGAGATTAATTAAAAACTCAACAAAAAAAAGATTTCATATCAGAAACGCTGGTATCTCACAGAGGAAAAGGTTTTAGATCACACTGAAAACTGACTAACGCATCAGTGAATACTCATTATAAAGCATTACGAAAGGAATTTGTTCTCAATTCGCTGTCTTGTTTTTACACCAATTCAGTACAGACGTTTGTGCAAACGAGCTTCAGAATAACACCCTAATAATTGATTGGCTGCACTTCTGTCAAGAGATGTATCTTAAAAGGAACTGAAAGCGAAAGCTCCAAATGAAAAGGAGATCGAGACTACACAAAGAAATATCTTTCACGGCCTCAGGGTGTCTTAAAGCTTATTATAGCCAATTAAGTAGCTTATGTAATCACTGCTCCACATTGCAGCCATGCAAGTAACTACAAGTCAGAACTTGCTTAGGACTGCCAGCAGTTCCATGACAAGCTGTGGGTATTAACCTAAAGGTGCGAAGAGGTTTGGTGCACCTGTACAAGCACAGATTCCAAAACTTGCTCACCATGTTCCACTGGGGATTTCCTGACTGCACACCAATGTTGACCTTCTTGTGAAGTCCACCAGCGGAACACAATTGTTGCTTAGAGTTCGGTGACCAGTGGTCAGTAACCAGTGGTGTTCCTGCAGGGACCTGTTCTGGGACCCCTGCTCTCTGTGATTTTTATAAATGATTTGGGTGTCAATATGGAAGGGTGGGTTAGTAAGTTTCCTGATGACACGAAGGTTGGTGGTGTTGTGGATAGTGTAGAAGGTTGCTGTAAATTACAACAGGACATTGATAAGAAGCAGACCTGGGCTGAGAAGTGGCAGATGGAGTTCAACCCAGAAAAGTGTGAAGTGATACACTTTGGAAGATCGAATTTGAAAGCAGAACACAAGGTTAATGGCAGGGCTCTTAGCAGTGTGGAGGAACGTCCATTGATCCCTCAAGGTTGCCGTGCAGGTTGATAGGGTTGTCAAGAAGGCGTACGGTGTGTTGACCTTCATTAGTCGGGGTATTGAGTTCAAGAGCCACGAGATAATGTTACAGCTCTATAAAACTCTGGTAAGACCACACTTGGAGTATTGTGTTCAGTTCTGGTCACCTCATTATAGGAAGGATGTGGAAGCTTTAGAGAAGGTGCAGAGGAAATTTACCAGGATGCTGCCTAGATTGGAGAGCATGTCTTATGAGGATAGGTTGAGTGAGCTAGGGCTTTTCCTTTTGGAGCGAAGGAGGGATGAGAGGTGACTTGATAGAGGTGTACAAGATGACAAGAGGTATAGATTGAGTGGAGAGCCAGAGACTTTTTCCCAGGGTGAAAATGGCTAACATGAGGGGGCATAATTTTAAGGTGATTGGAGGAAGGTATAAGGGGGATATCAGAGGTAGGTTTTTTTTTACACAGAGAATGGTGGACGTATGGAACACACTGCTGGCAGAGGTTGTGGGGGCAGATACATTAGGGTCATTTAAGAGACTCTTAGATAGCCACATGAATGATAGAGAAATGGGAGGAAAGGGTTAACATTTGGGAGGGAAGGGTTAGATAGATCTTAGTACGGGATAAAATGTCAGCACAACATTGTGGGCCAAAGGGCCTGTACTGTGCTGCAGTGTTCTATGTTCTAAAAACTCCTACACTACAGAACATGAGAAAGAAACAGGCAGAGGTCATTCAGCTCCTGCTGTATGCTCCACCATTCAATAATCATTTGCCATTGATGCCCAGTTTTGAGCTGGGTAGGGGAGTCCAAAACTAGAGGGCGTAGATTTAGCATGTGTGGGGAAAGATTGAAAAAGGAGTTGGGGGGCAACTTTTTCACGCAGATGGTGGTGAGCATACGGAACGAGTTGCCAGAGGAAGTGTTGAGGCAGGTACAATAGTATCATTTAAGAAGCGCCTGGATAGGTACATGCATGGGCGGGGCTTGGAGGGATATGGGCTGAACGCAGGACATTGGGACTAGATGGATGGTCAGCATGGACTCATTGGGCCGAAGGGCCTGTATCCATGCTGTATTGCTCCATGACTCTATAACTGATGTAGACTCAGTCTGGCAGCTATATTGTTCAAGACTTAGCCAGCTTGATGACTGGTAGCAATGCAAAGCCACTCTAGTGACAAACATTGAAGTCTCCCACCCAGAGTATAGGCAGCACATTCATATAAATCGTAGAGCCAGAGACCTCGCTTGCCCGAGACCTGGATTCAGTCTTGACCTTGATGCTGTCTGTATGGCGTTTGCACATCCTCTGTGTGACCATGGGCGACTCTTCTGGGTGCTCCAGTTGCCTCCCATACCCCAAAGATGTGCAAGTTGGTAGGTTAATTGGCTATTGTAAGTTGCCCCTCATATGTAGGTAAGTGGTAGACATTGGGGTGGTGGGGGTTGAGTTGACGAGAATACGAAGAGAATTAAAATGAGGTCAATGTAGGATTATTGTAAATGGGTGGTTGGTCAGAAAGGACTCGATGGGCTGAAGGGCCTGTTTTCATGCTGTATCACAGGACATTGTTTGCCCTTGTTACTTGCATTGATGCATTAGCATGCCTTGTGTTGATGGCTTATGATCAGTAAGGTGATCCTACTATGGATGATATGAGGGATTGTCACAAGTCATCTGGGCTCCCATTGCAATTACTGTTAAACTATGTTGGTTTTAAGGACTGGAGTGTGTAGAAAACATGTTGTCTGGATTGGAATCATGACTTAGCAGGTTTCTTATGGAAATTAATTCTCTATAAAGATGTCCCTTGAAGTCTATACACTCAATGTATCACTCATCTGCTGTGCTGGGAAAGGAGGCTGCTGGTAATCCACTCAGACTTCCCCTGATAGCCTTCCTTGACTTCTTGCTCCTCCCGCTCCTTTTGTTTTACTTATTCATTTCTGGCGTCTGGGTTTTGCTGACAAAACCAGCATTTATTACCCATTCCAATTGCCCTTGAGAAGATAACGGTGAGCTGCCTTTCGAAACCAATGCATTCCTTCTGATGAAGCTGCTCCCACACTGCTGTTGGGGAGGGAGTTTCAGGATTTAGACCCAGTTATGATGAAGGTTTGGCAATGTATTTCCAAGTCAGGGTGGTATGCAACTTGCAGGGGAACCTACAGATGGTGGTGTTCCTGTGAGCCAGCTACCCTTGTCCTTCTTGGGGGTGGAAGTCAGGGGCTTGGGAGGTGCTGTTGGAGTAGCATGGGCAAATAACTGCAGGATATTTTGTCGATGGTCCACATCGTAGCCACCGTGCACTGGTAGTGAAGGGAATGAATGTTTAGGGAGATGGAATGGGATGTTAATCAAGCAGGCTGCTTTGTCCTGGAAGGTATCAAGCTTCTTGGATCTTGTTGAAGCTGAACTCATCCAGGGAAGTTGGGAGTATTGCATCATGTTACTGACTTGTGCCTTGTAGATGGTTGTGTAGCTTTAGGGAGGTGAGTCATTGGCTACAGGATACCCATCCTCTGACCTGAAGCTTCAGGATTTGTGTGTCTGATCCAGTTCAGTTTATGGTCAGTGGTGACCACCAAGTGTGTGAGTTATTGAAAGTCTAGAGTAGGTAGAGATGGTTATTTTCTGTCACTAATGTTAATATCCACTTGTCAGGCTATGCCTAAATATTGTCCAGTTTTTGCTGTATTCCCACTTGGGACCTTATGATGGAAGGAAAGTCATCGATGAAGGAGCTGAAGATGGTTGTGCTGAGGACACTGCAGTGAGGAACTCATGCAGTGATGACCTGGGGTTGGGATGTTGACCTTCAACAACCACAACCACTTTCCTTTTTGAAAGATAAGCCTCAAACCACTGGAATTTTTCCCTCCCTGAAGTCCATTTGCTTCAGTTTTCCCAGGGTCACTCAATCTGTCACAATGTCACACAAAGAGCAAGATCACAGAGAAACCAAATGCAGAACACAGGAACGAGACTGGAGTCAGGATTCTTCCTCAGTACCAAACACAGAACGACAAACAGAAGGAATTTTGCCTCGGGACTCTGAGATGGAGTCCTGACCCATAAACAGGGTTTTCTAAGAGAAACAACAAAACCAGGACTGCTCTAGAGTTAACAGCTCTAAGCAGCCAGAAGACAAATTATACCCAGAGATAGACCAATAATCTGGCAACCAGTGTTTGTGAAACCAGGGTTATTATACTAGTCTCCTGATGGAACTCAGGTGTGTGTCATTAGGCAAATAGTAGTGCATGGAAACCATGTGCTGCACAACAAGGCCCCATCAATGGGGATAAAGGGCAGAATCGAGAACCAGCACTTGGAACTGTGATACTCTTGCCTCATCTCTGGAATCTTGCTCTTTGGGCCATGTTCGGACCAAGGCTGAGATGAAGTCTGGAACAGACCTCAAATTAGGTATTGGTTTGCAGGTAATTGGTGGGTAAATGCTGCTTGATAACACTGATAATGATGCCTTCCATCATCTCTCTGACTGAGAGTAAACTGACTAAATAATTGGAATTAGTTTATTATTGTTAGGTGTACTGGGGTACTGTGGAAAAAATTGTCTTGCTTACTGTTCATACAGATGAATTCATTACAACAGTGCATT
Organism: Pristis pectinata; assembly: GCF_009764475.1. Taxonomy (NCBI): domain Eukaryota; kingdom Metazoa; phylum Chordata; class Chondrichthyes; order Rhinopristiformes; family Pristidae; genus Pristis; species Pristis pectinata. The sequence continues at coordinate 8,681,873 of NC_067428.1, forward strand.
GAGGCAGTACAAGGTAAAACAATAATGGAATGCAGAATAAAGTGTAACAGCTACAGAAAGTGCAGTGCAAGTAGACAATAAGATGCAAGGTCATAACGAGGTAGGTTATAAGGTCAAGAGTCCATCTTATCGTACTAGGGAACTGTTCAACAGTCTTATAATTGTTCTTGAAGCCTGGTGGTATGTGCTTTCAGGCTTTTGTATCTTCTGCCCGATGAAAGAGGGGAGAAGAGAAAATGTCTGGGGTGGGTGAAGTGTTTGATTATGCTGGCTGCCCTACTGAGGTAGGAAGAAGTGTAGTCAGTCTATGGAGGGGAGGCTGGTTTCTGTGATGTGGTGAACTGTGTCCACAACTCTCTGCGGTTTCCTGCGGTCAGGGGCAGAGCAGTTGCTATACCAAGCTGTGATGCATCCAGATGATGCTTTCTGTGGAGGATCGATAGAAATTGGTGAGGGTCAATGGGGACATGCCAAATTTGTTAAGCCTCCTGAGGAAGTAGAGGCACTGGTGAGCTTTCTTGGCCATGGTGTCTATGGGGTTGGACCAGGACAGGCTATTGGTGATGTTTGCTCCTAGGAACTTGAAGATCTCAGCTCTCTTGACCTCGGCACCATTGATGAAGTCAGGAGCATGTGCATCCCCCCCTTCCTGAAATCAATGACCAGCTCTTTCTTTTTGATGGTATTGAGGGAAAGGTTATTGTCATGACACCATGTTACTAAGCTCTATCTCCTTCCTGTATTCCAACTCATTGTTATTTGAGATACAGCCTGCTATGGCCCACACAAGTAATAGTTAGGTAGATTGGATTTGTCCTGATATTTGGGACATAACTATGTCACCCTTGTGAAGGGTCGTAAGCACAAAAGGTGCTTGTCTTCTACTTTAATTGCCCTGACAAGCAGGTAAATTCCAATTATTCTTTCCCAATTTTCCACCCTCCACTAAACTCAAGAAATTAGAAAAATAATCCTTGCTCATTTTAACACACTCAAGCCCTCTCCACAAGTGCCATCTAATTCTATCCATGTAGTCCCTGCCCTCTCCTCGTATCCTTATGAAGTTTTCTTCTTGAAATATTCATCCACCTTCCTTTTAAAAGGTTGTTATATATTCAGCTTTCATCACTGTTTCTGGCAGAGCCTCCTATGCTACTGCTGCCTGTATACAAAGAAATAAAATTTTCCTCACAGCTCCTTCTGGTTATGATTTTTAGTTTATCCTTCCTGTGCGTAGTTGGCCATTTTAATTTCTGTCTTTCTCCAACTCTGACCTCTGGCAATGACAGCCAGCTCCCCCAGATTTCATTCAGTAACTGTCTATAATGTTATTCCCTCTTCAAGGTCCACCTCTTTATTCTTGTCCATTTATCACTGCAGCTATGATCCCTTTTGAAATTGAATCCCTCCTGTCTCCACAATGGTCTCTTTTGTTCTTTCTTCTCCAACTCCTTTACTCAGCTTCCATGCTTCCTGAGAGTGTTCCATATCAAGATTTTCCAGTTCTGATGGAAGGTGAACAGTTAACGCTGTTTCTTGCTCCATGGATGCTGCCTGACCTGCTGAGTACTTTGGAACATTCTGCTTTTATGTCAGGCTTGCAGCAATGGGCGAATGTTCACTTTTACTCAGTCCAGGTCATCTCAATGATCTTCCTGAGTGATCAGAGCTCCTCATGAATGCTGTACATGTAAGAGCTCTTGAGAAATAAATTAAAGCTTTACACTAAACCTCTTGACTCTATTGTGGCTGAGATCAAGACTCAATCTCAGGCCTCTTGCCTTTTTCTGTGTTGTGAACTGAGCCCCAACTAAGTCCTACTTATTCCTTGCCTTGTGTTACTAATACTTGTTTTGTTGCCTAGGAGGCTTTATAAAATCGGTTTTAAAATGCACTTGCCATCCAGCACAGCCTCTTGTACAGTCATTTCACGATTCTCCCAAGATATTACTTTGAGTTTTGAAAGGAAGTGTATAATGTCATTAAAAATGCAACCTGGATTCTTGTTAATATTTTGCTTACATTCTTGCTTCAAAAATTTTTCAGCTTCTAATGGAGGGAGTGTTTTAAAAAAAAAATTGTGGTTTGGGGAATCGCTGAAACTAGCTGTAGGGTGATATATATAACCATTAAGGCACGTGAATCAATGAATTCATTTAAGAAAGCGAGATGGAGTCAAATAAACACTTGGGATGGAAAGGCATGGATGGAAATGGTGGGATGAGGGCCTCTTGGAGTAGACACAAGCTTCTGCTCGTCACCATGTTTATCAGCTGTTCACTGTCCCTCAATTTCTCCTCCTCCTCTCCTTCTCACGTTAACCACTCCCCTCCTCTTCCATTTCTCCTTCCCTCCAGCAACAGAGTATCTGCTGGAGGAACTCAGCAGGTCAAGGAGCATCTGTGGGTGGGGGGTGGTGGTGGAGGGGAAGGAAAGGAATTTTCTACGTTTTGGGGTCAAAGCCCCTGCATCAGGACTGCCTCGACTGCTCCACTCCCCTGGCCCATTCCTCCTTCACCCCCCCCCCCCCCCTCAAGGGCAGTGCTCTCCATTCACTTTGCACCAATTGCACCCTGGAGTTTCTCCAGCAAGTTGTTTGTGGCTCCAGATTGCAGCTTCTGCGGTCTCTTGTGTCTCCTTCCCTCCATCTCCTTTCCAACTTCTCTCTCCTATCTGCTTCCCTCCCTTTTCCCTAACCTCAGCTCTTCCTCCTCACTTGCCTCGTTCGAACCTCCATCCTCTTAAACTCCACCCAATCTTGACCTTCTCCAAATCTCCCTCCTGCTCCCCCTTCATTCATCCTCTGCAGACGAATTCTGTGCTGCCAGCTTATTGTCATAATTCCAGCAGGGATGAGGACGAGGACTGACATCACCACTCTGCAAATACTCTGCATTAGCAAGCATCACATGCACTGCAGCCCTTCTGAATTATGACAGATGGTGTGAGTCATGTGGAAAAACGTGTGAGAGAACCAGGCAAATTGCAACTTGCAGTACCCAAAGAATGGTCAAACTGCACAGACAGAGCAGGCAGGATGATATGCAAAGCTCATCTTGGATGGGGTAATATCCCACTTCTGATCTTTAGCAGATGCATTAATCTGTCTTTCTTTATTTCCAGCAGTTTGCTGTTTTATTAAGGAAAGTTTCACTTCATTAGATGCATGCCCTACTGCTCAATGTGTGTGGCCATTAAATAAAAGGAAGGCGCTGGCTTTTATAGAGTTTTGAAGGCAATGGGATCATTTTAAGTTTCTCAGACACCATAAACCAGATGACCTCCAACAGTTTTACTCCAGCAAAAGAGAAACATCTTTGAATATAAAGTTCTAAATCTGCTTTTATCACTTCTCTTCATTACAAACTTTGCCTGAAGATAAATCCCAGTGGTTAGAAATATTAGAACATTTGGCATGTACCAATGATTTCCTCTCATAAGAAATAGGAGCAGGAGTAGTTCATGGGATCTCTTGGGCAGCCCTACTGTTCAGCAAGACAACATTAGATTCCTTTTATGTACAAGAATTGCTGGCCTATAAACTGTAATGCACTGGATCAGAGAGCAGGTAAGGGACCTGGTTTTGGGAGTGGGTGGGTGTCAGTGATTAGGATTGCGGCCAGAATGAGTGTCAGTGGTCAGAGTCTGGGCCAAATTGAGGAGGTGGTTGTCAGAATCAGGGCCAAGGTGAAGGGTCAGTGGTCATAATCAGGGCTAAGGGATCAGTCGTCCGAATCAAGACCAAAGTGGGATTGATAGTTGGGATCTCATCCTGGAGAATGGGCTATGAGTGCCAGCAATACTAAGGGCCATGAGATAGTTTGGTTGTGTTGGTGACTGATTGGAAGCTGGGGGTGTGTTGTATGAGGATTTGGAGTCTTGAAGGATTGTTGGGCCAGGAACTTCAGGGTTGCAGACAGTTGGGGCATCACAGAATCAGAGCTTAAGTCCTCAAAAGGTTGTTGGGTTTGATAACTACAGGGGCTGCTGCCCTTGAAGAGATCATGAAGTCGAGAGCCTCAGGGGATAGAGTTGTGATATTGCATTATCAGGGGATTAGGGTGCCTGATGGGGAGAGAAGATTGAAGAGGCACAAAGGATAGGAGATAAGTATGGTCCCAGTATAGTGCTATCCTGTGAGTGAACAATGATTGCTGTTCTGAGAATGGCATGGACTAGTTTCCTCAACAGTGCTCTAGAAGAAGTGGTGCATAGATATAGTGACAGCCTATGTGGATCTGACACTATAATGACGGCAGACATGCACATGCAAGCAATGGCAGAAAATAACCGGTTGAAATTCAAGGATGATGTGAAATTGGAATTGGTTTATTTATTGTCACTTGTACTGAGGTACAGTGAAAAAATTGTCCTGCAAACCGTTCATACAGATCAATTCATTACACAGTGCATTGAGGTAGTACAAGGTAAAACAATACAGAATGCAGAATAAAGTGTCACAGCTACAGAGCAGTACAGGTAGACGATAAGGTGCAAGGTCATAACAAGGTAAATTGTGAGGTCAAGAAATGTCACAGATATGGTCCCTGTCATTGTTTCACCCTATCTAAGGTTTATTTTCTAATTGCAGCAGCACACTATCTAAATTTTCTGGCTGCTGTATCATAGCTTTGATTACAGTGCAGCACTAGACTAGGATCTTACTGAAGTGCATCCCATTCCTACTTCCTATCACCCAGACCCCATCGACTGGGACTGACCTCCTCACTCACTGATCTTCCCAAACACACCCCTCTCCCTATCTCCATCGCCCCAGCCCTGAGTTCTCCAAGACCCGAAGCCTTGATTCTCTATTCCCCTGTGGCTCCTGATCTAGTGGTTACTCGGAGCCACATCCTTCTCTCCACGGAGGTTCACTACCTTCAGATTTAGGAAGCTTCTCCTCATCTCCATCCTAACTGGCTGTCCCTCATGTTAACACTGTAATCCCTGACTCTCAGTTATGTATGATGAGATTGTCTAAAATTGAAGCAAACAAGATTTGGCCTTTTGTTAAGGCACAGATTATCCCCATTATACAGGTCTTGGAATCTGACCAGGAGGATGTAACAGACCATATGATGTAATTTTGTACTTTCCTGCACATCCCTCACTGACATTCTCCAGTTGTGGAATCATTCCCCTGGTGTAGCATGGAAAGGTTCTGAGATTTGAACCCATTAATATACCTGTGATGTCACCTCATAAAATATGAACATGGCTGAAAACATTAAACTGCTACTGGTAAATGGGGTTGGCTTCGCTTTCTCCTTCCTCTCAGCATATCCCATTTAATCTTTAATGTTTAAAATCCAAAACTGAACCATGACTCTGCTCTACATGTCTGTAAAGTACCCCAGCCCAAAAAGTATCCACAATATATACATTCCCATACCTCTGGCTAGACACCTTTACCCCATATCCTTCACAATTCCTACACCCCACTGTATATCTACCATTGCTGGCTGTGCTTTTGGACACCGAGGCAAGAGAAAACTTGAACTGAATTCCTAAAATCTGTTTCTTCACTTCTTTCTCTTTCTGATACCCAACTCTTTGACAAAGGCTTTGGTCATCTTCCTTACTTTATATGGCTCAGTGTCAATACTTATCCAGTAGCTTCCTTGTGAAGTGCCTTGTGAAGTTTTAGTAGGTAAAAGATGCCATATATGCAGCCTATTTGTTATTTCTTGTTTTCTTCTCGTAGCCTATTTCATTGTTGAGTTTAAAAATGTTTTCCTCGCTTCCTTGCATGGGGTCTTGAACCGATGGTGAATGCCTCCCTGAGGTTCCTCTCAGGTTGGCAAGACAACCTCAACCAGACCAATCCCTGTATCTCCTTCTGCAGGTTAAATGGGACTCTACAAATATTAAGAGGATGGAAAACCTAAAACTAGCTTGCCCATTAAATATGATTCACTCAAAGGCAACTAGCTTACCCTGGCTTCTAATACTCCCTCCCCATCAACACCCAGATATTTTCCCATGAGTGGCAGAAGTTAGATTTTTTTAAAAAGAACAACAAAATCTGAGAAGACCTTCTCCATTTGAAGGTTATCAGCCAAAATCTGGCACTGACTCATGAAAGGAAATATTAATAATCCAATATCTTACCTCATTTCCACCTAGCTTCCCATAACAATTTACTCAACTCCATTTTAAACCTTTACATTGATGACACAGCCATTTCACATGCTGGTGTCCCATTCTAATGTAATACAATCCTCTATTAAAAGAGAATGTTCTTGGCAACAAACTCAGTTCTAGGCTTTCACTTCCTATATGTTCCTTCATTGTTCGTAACTTATCCAAATGAAATAATCTCTTCACAGGTAATCAGTGCTCATTTTAAGGCAAATAGTTTTGGATTCTTTGTTTGTCCAGAATAAAAAGACTTGCTTCCTAAGTCTATAGTGATAACCAAAGATTCACTAAACTGAATATTAATATAACAGCTCTCCTCCAAATCTTCCCCAGCCTTCTCTATTTAAATTTTAAATTATGCACAATGAGAGATTCTAACACGATCTGAGTTAACAAAGGACTCCATGGCAGATGGAAACTTCGTTTACAGTTCTGTAAAGGCTTGGAATATAACAAAGTGCTGGCAACACATTGCTGATCTGCTTAACATTGGCAAATTGAAGAAAAAAGTTATTGAAACATAGGTTGTGATAATGCAGTAGTTAACTTACTAAACTAGTAACCCAGACTTACACTTTGAACATGGGTGCAAATTTCACCATGACAGTTATGGAACTTAAATTCAGTTAGTAACCCTTCTTCTTAAAAAAAAACTTAGCTTTAGCAATGAGGGTCATGATATTACTGGATTATCATAAAAACCCAAGAGGCCCGCTAATGCTTCCCAGGAAAGGAAATCTGCTCTCCTTACCCAGGCTTGTAAGAATGTGACTCCAGATCCACAACAATGTGGTTAACTTCTAAATGACCTCACATTCCAATCAGTTATTTTATAACTGATATGCTTTGAATAAAATCAGGTGGACCATGCACTTCTGAATCCAGACATGACAAATTTGCTCTCAGCTCAGTCAACTTGCAAAGAGCTGCTTGCAAATAAAAAGCAGGACAAATTAAATATGACTAATTAACACCCAATGAGTCTACTCTGAATCACCAACAAACTGATGGAGTTATCAAGTGGCACTTATTCACCAAACATAATGATGCCACACTTGTGTTTTACTCGGACCACTTAGCTCCAGACCTCATCATAGCTTTTACCCAAACACGGACCAACAATTTGAATTCCAGAGATGGCGTGTGAGTGAAAATAATAAAAGCTGCAAGTAATGGAAATCTAAAATAAAACCAGAAAATATTGGAAGTACTCAGCAGGTCAGACCACATCTGTGGGAAGAGACCTGTCTGACAAAGAGTCTTTGATCTGAAACATTAACTCTGTTTCTCTTTCCATGGATGTAGCATCCAAGTCCATCTGTCTTCAGATGTTTAATAATTGACCTTCCTTCCATCATAAAGTCACAAGTGGGGATATTTGCTGATGATTGCACAATATTTAATTCCATTCCCTACTCCTCAGCAAACGAAGCAGTTCAAACCTGCATGCTGCAAGACCTGGAGAACATTTAGACATGGGTTTATAATTGGCAAGTAATACTCATGCCACAGAAGTGCCAGGCAATGACGAACCCCAGCCAGAGGGAGTCCATTCAGTGGCATTACCACCACTGCATCCCCCAACTTCAATATCCGGGCCCACCTCTGACCAGAAACTCATCTGGACCAGACACATCAATACAGTGGCTATAAGAGCAGGTCAGAGACTGGGTATTCTGCAGTAAGTGACTCACTTCTGACATTCCAAAAGCCTTCCACCATATGCAAGGCATAAGGGAGGAGAGTGATAGAATAGTACGTACTTGTGTCTCTAACAACACTTAAGGAGCTCAACACCATCCAAGGCAAAGGAACCCTCTTGACTGACACCCATTCACCAACACAAACATCATTTCATCCACCATGAGCATAGATTAAGCACCACCTAAATACATAACCTCCACAGCCAAGGTGGATGATAGTAGTAGGTCCATGGAACATATCACATGCTTGTTCCCCTCCAAGTCACACAACATCCTGATTTGGAAATATATCACCATTCCTTCACCATTGTTGGATCCACATCCCAGAGTTTCCTACCCAAGATCATTATGGGAATATCTTCATAGGAAGAACAACAGCTATTCAAGAAGGTGGTTCACCACTAACGTTGACAGAACATAGGAAAACGTGCATTATTACACATTTCTTCAGTCTTTCCCTGAATGGCCACTGACCAATAATTCTGATAATTAATTATACACATCATATGCATATACAACAATGTGTCCAATAAGGTTCAAAGGGATGGTTTAGCCATTTTGTGGACAGCTCTAGGTCATCCCATGATGTTTACCAGACACTCTGGCCTTCATCCTTGGACATGAACAACTAGTTCAGGATGATAAGTGAGTTCCCCTCCATCTACAGTAAGCATAGCTGTCCCATTTCGTAACATGTGACTATGTGTAGCTGCCCCAACACAGGATTACGTCCACCATTGGCCATTGACTATTCCTTATTATTCCTCAGAGGCAGCTAAGGATCATCCATGCTGGTTGGTCTGCAGATTTCTTTCCCTGAAGACATTGTATTTCAGCAATAATCCAATAATTTCATTGTTATCATCTGAGCTGGAGAGAATGCAGAGGAGATTTACCAGAATGTTGCCCAGATTGGAGGATTTTAGTTATGGGGAGAGATTAGATAGGCTGGGCTTGTGTTCCCTGAAATGAAGAAGGCTTAGGAGTGACAGAATAGAAGTATATAAGATTATGATTGGCATAGATAGAGTAGATAGTCACAATCTTTTTCCCATGGTAGGAATATCAAAAGTAAGAGGGCGTTGAGAGGAAGGTTTTAAAGGGCGTCTTAATGGGAAGTTTTTAACATAATGGTTGGTATCTGGAAATCTCTGCCAGAGAAGTCGGTAGAATCAGACACACTGACTACATTTCAGAAGCATTTAAATAGGCAAGGCATAGAAGAATACAGTAAATGAGGGCAAATGGGATTAGTGTAAATGGGCAAAATGGTTAGTATGGACGTATTGGGTAGAAGGCACCATTTTTGTGCTGTACTACTCCATGACTCTTACTGGAACCATTGCTTTACATTCCAGATATATTAAGTTACTTGCATTTACATTCCTCAGTATGATCTACTTCTTTGGATCAGGTTCCAAACGCTGGTCGAGTAATTTAGCTAGCACACACGTGAACTGCTGTAGCATTGGTAGACATTAACAGGTACCAAGCAAGAAGCAAGAGTGAGAGGACCAGCCAATATTTTGCAGGGTTGTAAGGCCAGAGGAGATTAGAGAGAAACAAAGAGATGAGGCCAAAGCAGGATTAAACACAATACAGCCTGGAACGGAAGGTAAGATTGATCACTGAGCACAGAGGTAAGTGAATAGTTTATGATGGCCCATGGCATATCAAGGCCTGAGTTCCAAGCCAGTTTTAATTGACCTTTGCTCCTTCAGCACCAGGTTGGGATTTCACCCTCAGGAAAGTTCTGTAAATTGGAAGATCTATTGGAGGAGCAGCCAGGTTAAGCTAGTGTAGTCTAGAATTGATGTCTCTTTCAACAAACAGTAAATTCAGCTTCTGATCTGGCCCTGTGCCACAATCCAAATTCTATTTATGCTTCACTAGCAACACATCATTTACTCAATAGGCCAGTGCATTAGAACAATGGTTGCAAGACATAATTAATGGTGCAAAGCGCTAAATGGAAAATTATTTGAGAACAGTACTTCCATTCAGATGATCAGTCATTTGGTGAATGGACTGGAACAGTTAGGGGAGGTATCCATCTACTTATTAAAGCCACTTATATGTTAAGAACTTTTGGAATGACTTTTAGGAACTCTGTGCTCTGTGTCTTTGGAAGGAAGACACAAGACACCGTAGGTGCTGGAATCTGGAGCAATAAAACAAAGTGCAAGAAGAACTCAACGGGTCAAGTAGCATCTGTGGAGGCAAAGGGATGGTCAACATTTCGGGTTGAGACCCTGCACAGGCTCTACTACCAGCATTGTCCCACATTTGTATATTGATCCTTTTCCTTGACATTATTAGTTAAGGGGTGAAGGGTGTATGGAGGAAGGAAAGGGAGAGGGTCCAGATGAAGGGAGAAATTTAAATGTGGGAAAAATAATGAATGAAGTTGATTAAGAAAGGAAGTTCAGTGGGGAAGGGGTTGCAGTTAAACCTGTACAAACAAGGATCAGTCTCCTCCACCCTGCCTGCTCCATCCTCTGCATTGCTTGAGTTATCTTTCCAACCTCCTAACCCAACTTAGCCTGAAGATAGTTATTGATTATAATTGCCTGTAGGCAATGTATAAGATATCTTTATTAGTCACACATACATCAAAACACACAGTGAAATGCATATTTTTTTTGCATAGTGTTCTGGGGGCAGCCCGCAATTGTCGCTACACTTCTGGCACCAACACAGCATGCCCACAACTTCCTAACCCGTACGTCTTTGGAATGTGGGAGGAAACCGGAGCACCCGGAGGAAACCCACGCAGACACGGGGAGAACATACAAACTCCTTACAGACAGTGGCTAGAATTGAACCCGGGTCGCTGGTGCTGTAAAGCTAACTGCTACACTACCGTGCCTGGCCAAGGATGACTACATTTCCACCTCAGTCCTCCGCTCTACCAGCTGAGCTATCGAAGGAAAGCCAATGTCACATGTGATCAAGTCACAAAGTGTACAGTAGCTTTGTGGCAATGTAACTGGACTGGTAAACCAGACACCTGGACTAATAATCTGGAAATGTGACTTTAAATTCCAGCACAGCATCTGGAGAAGTTATATTCAATTAATTGAAGACATTTGGAAGTAATGATTGACCATGAAGCTACTGAATGTTGATTTAAAAAACATCTGGTTTACAAATATCCTTTAATGAAAAGAAGCTGTTTTCCTTATCTGTACTGGACTATGTGTCAATCTAGAAAAGTATGTCTGACTCTCAATAGGTCTTTAAAAATGGTTGAGCAAGCCAATAGTTCAAAGGTAATGGATAATAAATTCTGGCCTTTCTGGTGACATTTATTTCAATGAATTCATAAAAAAACATATTATTAAATTCTGATAAACATCAAAATATAAATAGAAAACTATATCTATTGGGATATAACAACTCTACCAGTGGGGTGCTAAGCCATGGAGCCTTGAAGGATCCATGTTCAATCCCTCCTCTAATGAGATGGCTGATCTCAATTGACAGTATTCTAAACACTAATATTGACCGAAGAAAAACTGAGTTGCTGCATTGAGCAGTTCTTAATAACCTGGCTTAACTCCCTGTTCAGTTGTGTCAGAATGGGAAGTTCACATTTTGACATCAAGTGAGGTCTGGCTCAGGCTCGAACAAGCAGCCAATGTTGGGTGTTGTGCCTGCCTCTGCGGTGCCAACATGAATAGCTGCGTTCAGCAAAAGGAAGAGGAGAAACAAGGTGTATTCAACTTTGTACAGGTCAACAAAGATATTGTCTGTTAATAAGATTGTAAGACCATAAGACATAGGAGCAGAATTAGGCCATTTAGCCCATCGAATCTGCTCCCCTATTCAATCATGACTGTACTTCTTTCAACCCCATTATCCTGCCTTCTCCCTGTAACCCTTAACCCCCTTACCAATCAAGAACCTGTCAATCTCTGCCTTAAATACACCTAATGACTTGGCCTCCATGGCAACGAATTCCACAGATTCACCACCCCCTGGCTGAAGAAATTCTTCCTCGTCTCAATTTTAAAGGAACATCCCTTTATTCTGAGGCTGTGCCCTCCTATCTTTGTCTCTCCTACTAACGAAAGCATCCTCTCCACGTCCACTCTATCCAGGCCTCTCAGTATCCGGTAGGTTTCAATGCCATCCCCCTCATTTTTCTGAACTCCATCAAGTACAGACCCAGAGGCATCAAGCTCCCGTCATATGTTAAGCTTTTGATTCCTGGGATCACTCTTTTAAATCTCTCTGGACCCTCTCCAGGGTGCCTCACTTGTAAGCTGTGTAAGAAACCTTTTGATCTCAAAAGAGTTACTTATTTCAGGCATGGATGACTGATTTCCCATATATACTACAAGGATCTGATGAAGTGTCTCTGATCTGAAATATTAACCATTTTTCTCTATCCACAGTTTCTGTCTGACCTGCAGAGTGTTTCCAGCATTTTCTGTTTTTTTACATATTAAAGAGGACTAAAATTAGCAGGAAATAGAATTAATATAAAATGTGGAAATCCGTAAACTACTATTTGTTCGTACGACATTGTAAAGCCCATAAGAAACTCCCCACAATGCACACCATTAAGCAAAAATCCACTCAAGTGTGTTAATGCCTTGCTTACTCAGTGAATTACTACATGCCTCTGACATCACTGTACAATAGGGATAGTCCCAGACTGAGAAATGACTATGTACTTGTGTTGTACAATAGCAGAGTTGGCAAGTCGAACAATTAATTTCAGTAAGATTAAAATGCAAACACAAGAGAGCTCTAAACCTCCTGAGGCTGGGAATTAGAAGGAAGTGTGCTTATACTTTCTTGCAATGGAACTGATCAGTATGTTATTATTTCAACCTCTGCTGGTTCAGTAAGAATAGAATTCATGCCACTCCTACATAAAAACCACACCTGGTGCTCGGCACCACAGTTTGGGCAAGTTTGTTAGGAGTGAAGTTAAAATATCATTACAGCCTAAAAGGTGTGATAAATTTTCTGAAATCTCTTCCACAAATGACAGTTGATGTTAGGTCGATTGTTACTTTTAAATCTAATACTGATAAACCTTTGATAACCAGCAGCTTCATTTTTGGTCCAGATTCCAGCATCTGCAATCTCTTGTGTTTCTACCTGATAATCTTTTGTGACTCATGTACGAGAACACTTAGAGCCCTCTGTACTTCACTCACTCGCAATCTCTCTCCACTTAAATATTATTAGTCTGCCTTTTAATTCCTCCTCCCGAAGTGCATGACCTCACACTTTCCCTTTGGCCCACCACTTCCATGTCGAATTTTTTGCCCCTCTACACTAATCCCACTTGCCCACTTTAGGACCTCATCCGTCTATGCCTTGCCTATGTAAGTGTCTGTGTAAATGTCTCTTAAATGGATTAATTGCATCTGATTCCACCATCTCCTCTGGCAGCAAGTTGCAGATATCAACCACTCTCTGTATAAAAATACATTCCATTTAGAACCTCTTTAACGCTCCTTCCTCTCACCTTAAACCTATGCCTTCCTGATTTTGATGCCTCCTCCATGGCAAAAAGATTTTCAATATCTATCCTATCTATGCCTCTCATAACCTGAGATACTTCTGACAGGTCACCCCTCAGCCTCCTTCGCTCCAGGGAAAGCAAGCCCAGTCTACCCAATCTCTCCTCCTAACTAAAGTCCTCCAATCCAGGCAACATCATGGTGAATCTCTTCTGCACTCACTCCAGTGCAATCCCATCCTTCCCATACCAGAATTGTACACAATACTCCAAGTGAGGCTTTACCCTCATGTTTTTTTCCTTCTGCTGACGCTAATGGAAAGAACAATCAGGAGAGTTGTGAAATGGGACTGTGGATTTCCTGTCACTTGTTTTACACAAAGGCACCAATTCAAAATGTATTGCAACATATAATAAACATGTAGAGTGGACATCTGGGCAAGTAACAAGATTTATTTGAGAAGCAGCTGGTTGTTGTTCTAAAGGAGCTCTCATTTTCTGGATGGGTGATCTAGGCTAGGGACTAAAAGACCTTCATCATCCATATCCATTATTGTAGTCTGCTGGCACTCCAGTCCGTTGATTCATTACACACATGGAAGTGGTGGGTGGAGGCTCAACGGTGACAATATCACATCCTCATTCACTTTGTACCCAGCTTTTGATGTGAGCTGACGATGCTTTCCACACAGTAACAAGAGTTAGAAATTGTTTATTACTCTCCACATTTGTCTTCCACTAATAAATTGCTAATTAATTATTGTAGTAACGTGGCAGATCTTCATTCAATGTGGTAATTACAACAATATTAGGGCTATGGAAATAAGCAAATGTTAGTTTTTACAAACAGCATTGCTGTTCTCAGTTTTCAATTATGCCAAGTGTTTGTGATGTAGTACTATTCTTGACCATTATCAGGCACTGAGGCAAATTTATGATCAAGGACTTGAGTGGAAATTTATAGGAATGCTGGGGTGAGAATCCATTTCATTTCTTAGTTAATAAGTGCATCTTAACCATGCTGTTTCAGGAAAGGAAGTTATCTACCTCCTTCCCAGTCATGAGCAAAGCACAAGATTAAGCACTGAATTCATTTTTGAAACTTTTGTTGGATGTTGTGTGGTGCCATGTTGATTTGCATCCTTAAACCAAGACCAAAGCACAGTTCTAACCATACAGACCATCTAAGCCACTAAAACTGTCCACTCTCTCACACTGCAACCCGCTTACAGCAGTAATTCCAGATTCTGATCTGGACCATTAAGAAAGCTTGTTTCTTGCTATTGACTGTTGTTGATCTTCTTATTGAGAACCCATTACCACACTGATTCTTGCATTTTTTGGAAGCAGAAATAAGCGGGTAGATTATTATCTAGAAGGAGAGAAGATTGATAGTGCGGTAGTACAAAGGGACTTGGGGGTACTCGTACAAGATACCTTAAAAGTTAACCACCAGGTTGGATCGGTGGTTAAGAAAGCGAATGCTATGTTGGCATTCATCTCGAGAGGTATAGTGTATAAAAGTAAGGAAGTGTTGATGAGGCTCTACGGGGCGCTAGTGAGGCCTCATTTGGAATACTGTGCGCAGTTTTGGGACCCACATCTTAGGAAGGATGTGCTGAAGTTGGAGAGGGTTCAGAGGAGATTTACGAGAATGATTCCAGGAATGAAAGGGCTTAAGTATGATGAGCGTTTGTCGGCTCTTGGACTGTACTCGCTGGAGTACAGAAGGATGAGAGGGGACCTCGTAGCCACATTTAAAATGTTGACAGGTAAGGACAGAGTAGATGTGGCTAGGCTGTTTCCCTTGGTGGGCGTGTCCAGGACCAGAGGGCACAATCTTAGAATTAGAGGGTACAGTTTCAAGACAGAGATGAGGAGAAATTTCTTTACCCAGAGGGTGGTGAAATTGTGGAACTCCTTGCCACGCACAGCAGTGGAGGCCAGATCAGTGGGGGTATTCAAGGAGGAGATAGACAGATATCTAAATAGTCAGGGTATCAAGGGATATGGGGATAAGGCTGGAAAATGGGATTAGAATAGTTTTTTTTTCTCTCTTCTTTTTTTCCCACCCCATTTCTTTTTCCCTTTTCCTTGGAGCAGACTCGATGGGCCGAATGGCCTGCTTCTGCTCCCTTGTCTTGTGATCTTGTGATCGTCAATGGGATTGCAGTCCAAGCAAGTTCCAGGTCCTCTAATCATTTAATTAGTTTGTGTAGGGATCTGGCAGTCAGTTTGCATGCAAGTTATGGCTGGTAGGTTCTGTCAGCAGCAGAAAATATACATTAGATTTGTCTACAAGTAACCAATTCAAAGGTACATAGGTGCTTACAAGAAGAAAGAAATATTTGGATTTATGTAGTATATTTCACAAACTCAAAGAGCGTCATAACTTCAGAATGTATATATTCCTCGGGCCGTTCCACAGAATCCTACCTCTGAAAAATTTGGTGTCATGAGGACAGGAATGGACAATGCCAAAGGGAAAAGAAATTCTTTACACATGTCAAGTATATAAAGGATGTCAAGTACTAAAGGACACGCATTTAAGGCGAGAGGGGGAAAGTTTAAAGGAGAGTGGGGTAAGTTTTTTACACAGAGAGTGGTGGGTGCCTGGAACACACTGCCAGGGGTGATAATGGAAGCAGATATAATAGTGGCATTTAAGATGTTTTTAGATAGACACATGAATATACAGGGAATGGAGGGATATGAATCATGTACAGGCAGAAGAGATTTAGTTTAATTTTGCATCGTGTTCAGTGCAGACATGGTGGGCCAAAGGGCCTGTTCTTGAGCTGTACTGTTCTGTGTTCTGTGTTCTATGTGGAAAGAGTACGTTGTTCTTCTGCACCAATTAAAGGATCCCTTAGCACTCCAAGGAACAGTTAGTTGGGTCATTATATCCAGACGTTAGTGCTTATTGAGCCACCCTTTGATCCTTTCAGACAGAGTTGATTCCTGCTCTATATGGCGGGTCTTCAAACTTCTTCAGATCTCTGCTTCAGAGTTTTGCAAGATTCCCCTCCTTTGGCCTTTGATTGCCTTTGTGGGTGGGGATTGGAGGAAAAGGCATTGAATAGCAGGTGTTGCCGGTGGGGACATGTAAAATAATGTTTTTATTGCCAACATCCAGGAATAACACAGACAAGAGTGACTTTTTTAAGAGGCATAGCTGAAAAAAAACCTAGAAGCAAAGCTGTTTAGTGAACAATAGGTGTGGTGTTAATGAGCCAAAGGCCTGAGGCTTCTCAGAGATATCAACCATTCTCCTGGATGAGTCAGTAAGATGTTCCTTATGCCTGTCATGCTCCTAGTC
Organism: Pristis pectinata; assembly: GCF_009764475.1. Classification (NCBI taxonomy): domain Eukaryota; kingdom Metazoa; phylum Chordata; class Chondrichthyes; order Rhinopristiformes; family Pristidae; genus Pristis; species Pristis pectinata. The sequence continues at coordinate 8,698,521 of NC_067428.1, forward strand.
CTTGTATATGTCAGCTAATGCACAGCTAGTGTTACCTTGTTTGATACAGAGCCCCTTGGGCAACACATTGCAGGAATAAAGAGGATTAAGAGCATTACTTTGTGGTCCTTTGTCTTGTCACTTTAACATTCCAGTGCTCAAAGATCATGCCACTCATAACTTAAAATATATAAAAACGCAGCTCACTGTTTTAAGAATGATTGGATGAGCTGCATAAGGTTCACGGCAGATTGCAGGGAGACTAGTTACATTTTATTGATAGCACAGACATCCTTCGGGAAATGGATAATTCCATTCACTTCCAATAACAAGAAGTCTGCTCATGCTATTTGTTCCTCTTAGATCTCTTTTTCTCATATCCCCCCAATTGGTATTCTGCTCCTGTCCTTCGGAACTTCTTTACATTGTTGCTATGAACAATAAATGTTCTAGCTTATCCAATTGGAAGTCAAGCAAGATTCTTCTACTTCAATAAGCAAGGGCTTACAAAAGGCCCACTCACCCACACACTATGCAAGACCAGAAAATGGAGGAATCAAAATATAAGTGTTGCTGAATTTTAAATGGGAATTCTAATTGACAAACATCCACTTGAATCCTGCCTGTCAATCAAACCATTCAACCAACAACGTTAATGAGTCTTTGAGAAGGTTACATACTGTGTTTCATCTGAATGGAAGAACTTTCAGTTTCAATACCCTGTTATCCCGGAAAACTGAATTCCATTCTTCAGTTCACTGGATTAGGAAGGTCTCCAATTCCCCCTGCTAAGTCTCCTCAGTAGATTGTCATTCCTCTTATTAATGAAGATGTTTTTACCTGAGATATCATTGAGCTAGATGATATGCAGTCCCAGAAAATGTTATCAGCAAAGGTCAATCAACTTTACATTACCCTATTTCTACAGTTCTGAAGTACTTCCTTTTCATATGTTGTTAGGAGGCGAGTAATGCCAGTCAATCCAAAGTGATTCTTCCTTTCCTAATTTCTTGAGAAAATTAAGATCTTTATTAGTCACACGTACATTGAAACACACAGTGAAATACACCTTTTGCGTAGAGTGTTCTGGGGCCAGCCCACAAGTGTCGCCACACTGTTGGCACCAACATAGCATGCCCACAACTTCCCAACCTGTACGTCTTTTTGGAATGTGGGAGGAAACCGGAGCACCTGGAGGAAACCCATGCAATCACAGGGAGAACATACAAACTCCTTACAGACAGCGGCCGGAATTGAACTCAGGTCGCTGGTGCTATTAATGGTTCTACTCAGCATTCAGAATCCTTAACATTTTGGTGTTCCCAGAAAGGATATTTGGGAAGTTCTAGGATATAAATGAAGAGCAAGATATGCCCAAATTAGGATGGTGTTGGCTTTGGAAGGAAATTGAAGTTGATGACATTTTGATTTTTAGTCTTTCTCAGTGATGCAGGTCACAATTAGTTAGTTGCCATAGTGAATACCATCAACGACACACGCTGTAGCAATGGTGGAGCTCTAGTGGACAACTTGAAGGTTCTGTGTCAGGGCAACCGGTTCAGGTCACATATAACTGTGAGTGCTCGCATCCAAATCAGTGACGAGCACTCTGCCACACCTCCGATACACAGCATTGTGCCATGAACATGATGGAGAAGCTTTGAAAGGTGAGGACCTACCCTTTCCCCTGCTCTTGTGGCTCTGGTATATCTATTGATAGAGTAGTTTTGCTTAAGCTCCCAGGTGGTGCTGACCCTTGAATGTTGATGGTGGGTGCTGATTCAAATTCAGATTAGTTTATTGTCATATACACCAGGGCACAATGAAATTCCTTGCTCTTGTGAAGGTCACAGTGTAAACAGTCTCCAACAATAAATAAAGCGACAAGCACAAAACAACAGAATGATGCAAAGCTAGCAATGTAGTGCAGAAAGAAATGGTTAATTGGAAATAGTGGAGCTTGTTTGGTCTCCTTGTGGTGTGGCAATTGGATGAGACAAAAGAAATTTGTCACTAGTCGGAGCCAACCTGGATGTTGTCCAAGTCCTGCTGCAGACTGGCATAGACTGCTTAATTATCAGACAAAATTATGAATTTCAGCAAGTACAATCAATCATCATTAACCAACAGCTGTACTTGTGATGGAGGGAAGCTCAGTGATGGGACAACTGAAAATGGTTGGGCTGAGGAATATATTCTGGGAGATGCTTTGGAGCTGTGATGAGGGGCTTCAAACCTTTGAAGTTTTGAAGATTAAGAGATGTTCTTATTGGAACATAAAAGATTCTGAGGGGGTTTGAGAGGACAGATGTTGTGGAGGAATCGAGAACTAGGTGGCATAGTTTCAGAATAGCAAGTTAAGAATGGAGATGAGGATGAATCGTGAATCTTTGGCATTCTGTACCACAGTGAGCTGTGAAAGGTGAATCACTGAATACAGTTAAGGGTGAGATAGAGAGGTCTTTAGTCTATATTGAAGTAAAGTGGTGTGCGGAACAGACAGGAAAGTGGAGCTGAAACAAAGGTCACGTCAGCCAGGATCTTACTGAAAAGCAGAGGAGGCTAGAGGGACCAGGCCAATTCCTACTCCCCTTTTAGAACATAGAACATAGAACAATTACAGCACAATTCAGGCCCTTCGGCCCACAAAGCTGTTCCGAACATGTCCCTACCCTAGAAATTACTAGGCTTACCCACAGCCCTCTAATGATTTCATATAAATAACTGTAGTTAGTCATTTTCCTGTGTGCTCTTGAAATTGGTTAAATTTCTATTGTTTTTTGAACCAAAGAAATTCACTTCAACTTTCTGGCTTGAAGTTACAGGTTGGACTGGGTTAGCTTGAAAAGTTAAGGATGAATTTTAAATTCATGATGCACTGGGAGTGACAGAGACCAACAGCAAGGGACAGACCCTAAATTTTTGGCAGCAACTTTGTCAAGACTGCTTAACTCAGAGAATATTATATTCATCGACGTCCTGACCAATTAGGGTGATCAGACATGATGATGACCTGCACAAATCCACCTTTCAAAGACACATTCCAACCATTATTTTTAATGAATTCTGGAGTTGCAAAACACAACAGAACTCAGATATGTGACCGACATACAATGAGTAATAACCTTCAAAACAGCAAAATACCCTGTATTTCTCGCACACAGCTTGATGCATGCAGGGTGAATGCGTAAATCAGCAGATTGGTGTTGGGTTTCTGATGTGTCATCCCTTTTAGTTTATTTAGCATCTCCCTGCTCCTAACCCCACTCACTCACTCAAATACTCAAACCCACCCGGTAGTGCCAGAGTACTAATTTTCCCACTAAACCTGGGCAGAAAACAGGATAAAATGACATGCTGACTTGTTCTTTTGCCTTATCACACAACATTCATGTGCAAGTTGGTGAGAGCCGAAGCTTGTGGCTTTCCCCTTCCCACTAATCATGCACACAATTGCTGAAGTCTATGTGAGATTACTGTTCCACATCCTACCTTGGAAAGCAAGGTAGCGTGGAGACCTAACTGGAAAATTCCCAAGATTCTTTTCTAATCATCATTGAACATTTCTATACATTAATCTTCCTAAACTGCATTGTGAAATGGAAGTGGGGAAATTACAATTTATAAAAAATAGTGCTTTACACTGTGGATAACTGGACAGGTAGCTATTCTACCAGAGTGTAGTTAAGATGCAAGTTTCATAAGTCTATTGTTGTCAAATTCAAGTCCCAAGACCGTCTCATAGTTGAACACATCAGTCACAATTCTGCTATTTTTACGTTGGGAGGCTCATAAATCTTTTTTACCATTAATAGTGTCTTTTTTGGGTCTCTGGATGATCTATAACAGTGCAATGTTGCTAAATAGTCTTGTATATCAAGGGAGACCCAAGAGAGGCAACCATGTAAAGAGAGTTTGAAGCCATGATTTATGCATCACTTTTTCTTTTTAAAGGGATTTTTTTTCTGTGCTTGCATTGTGCCTCCATGGTGATTCCCAGTAGCACTGAAGTCCTCAGGCTTTGGGAAATCTCATGTAAACCTTCAAACAAAACTCTATGTCTTCAATAATCAGAACATTTTATTTCCATTTTTAATCAGCAAAATGGTCTTTCAAATTATTAGTGAGTAAAGTACAGAGTTGGTCACTTAAACAATGGCACTTGACATCAGAAACCTTTTGTTAATAGTCAGTGCGAGGTTACAGACTGTGTTGATTCTCATCAGGTTCCAGCCAAGCCTCAGAGCTAACTTCTTAGACAATACTTCTTCATAAAAAAGACACATTTTGATAGGGCAGCTGGTTTCAAAATGAGTCATTGTCCAGGAACTCAGCTTTGGAAATCACACGAAAGTGTCTGGGTGTTTAAGAAAAAAAATGAACATGTTAAAAGGAGAAAGATATATTGGATAATTACAAACACATCCTGCAAAGTATTACTTGGAAAGTGAAAATGCACCTGTTTATGTGCTTGGGCAGAGCAATGGCAGATGGAATTTAATCCTGATAAGTGTGAGGTGAGGTACTTTGGGAGGGCTAATAAGGGTAGGACATTCACAAAGAATGATCGGGCCCCGGAGAGTATTGAGGAACAGAGGGACCTCAGTGTCTAAGTCCAAGGATCCCTGATGGTAGCAGCACAAGTAGCCAGAAGGCTGTAGTAGGAGAGCACATGGCTGTCACGTGACAGTAACAACACTGACCCCTCTGGTCGGAGGACAGCATTACTCCTCGGATCGGAAGTGACACCACTGTCAATCAAGGTGTGGCTCCACCCCACCCATCAGGTGTGGGCATAGGGATTGACCCTGGAGAGCACCTTTGTTCCTGAACCTGCCTGACCATTGGCTTGTCTAAATCACCTGGCCAGGTTCCAACCAGCACTAAAAAAGAGTGTTGCACTGCCCTGGCCCTCTCTTTTACGACTGCCCCAGGAGTAGTGAAACCACGCTGCAGAGACCACTGGTAAGAGTGTGCACCACAATGTGGTTTGGGAGAGTCTTAGTCAGATTCCGGGGAGCGTTAGAGCCAATGCTTGTCTAGGTCAAGGTATTCAGGCATTGAAGTATTTATCCCTTGATAAGCTGTACCTTGTTTATTGTGTGTGTGTGTATATCTCATCCTCGTTGCGATTCCCCCTCATGTTCACGGTCTCCTGCGTGTGTGTGTGCGAGTGTGCATCTATTCCCATTTATTCTGTCCCCGTGTTTGCCTTTGTGATTAAACTACTTTTAAAATCCAAAGCCTGTGTCCAGAACCCTCCATCTTTAAGATTCCAAAAGAACCTTTTCACACAACAAAGGCATATGGGATACTAACTTTCATTAGCAAATGCATGGAATGTAAAAACAGGGAGATTATAGTACCACTTTATACAACATTGGTTAGGCTGCAGCTGGAGTACTGTGAGTCACCACGCTACAGGAAAGACGTGATTACACTGGAGAAGGTGAGGAGAAGGTATACCAAGACTTCAGTTATGAGGAAAGTGAATGGGTTGTGTTTGTTTCCCTTGGAGCAGTGAAGGCTGAGGGAGCATTTGATAGAGGTATTCAAAATTGTGAGGGGCACAGACGGGATCGATGGTAGAAGACTTTTCCTCATAACAGTAGCAAAAACTCGAGGGAATAGGTTTAGGACAAAGGGGAAGAAGTTTAGGAGAGATCTGAGAAATAACTTTTTCACCCAAAGAGTGGTTGGAAGCTAGAATGCACTGGAGGCTGCTACGGTCAGAGCATTTAAAATGTATTAAGGTGAGCACTTGAATCACTGAGGCATAGAACACTACGGACCAAGTGGTGGTAAGTGGGATTAGTGCAGATGGATGCTTAAACCTGGAAACACCTTATCTCCGCTGTGGATCATACATAGGATATCAGTCAATCCAGGTCCAGGATAAAGAGGGAAGCAGTGAATAGGGAACAGGCGCTCAGGGATGAGGATTGAAAGATGAGCCGGAATGCTATAGTGTGCTCCCACCATCCGCCACATCTTCCCCTTCCCACCCCTTTCTGCTTTCTGCAGGGACCACTCTCTCCATGTCTCCCTGGTTTGCTCATCCCTCCCTGCCTATCCCTTCCCCTCCCCAGGCACTTTCCCCTGCAACCGTAGGAGGGAGTGACACCTATCCCTGTACCTCCTCCCTCACCACCATCCAAGGACCGAAACAGACCTTCTAGGTGAAGCAGAGTGGATTTGGTGCTCTCGATGTGGCCTCCCCTACATTCGTGAGACCAAGCACAGTCTAGGCGACCACTTTGCAAGCACCTGCGCTCGGTCCGCCGTGATCATTTGGAGCTCCCGGTTGCAAGCCATTTCAATTCCCCTTCCCATTCCCACACCGACCTGTCTGTCCTCGGCCTTTTCCACTGCCAGGGTGAGGCCAAACACAAAACAGAGGAACAGCCTGGGTAGTCCACAACCTGATGGCACGGACATTGAATTCTCCAATTTCAGGTAACTATTCCTTCTCTTTTAACTCTCCTCCTGATCCAGCCAGTTCTTCCTAAACACACCTAACACACCAACCTCCTTTTCTTTCCTCTCCTCCACTTATTCTATCTGTCCATCACCCACACACTCCTCCCACTGAGTGCCCTCCTCCCACGGTTCCCATCTGCCCTCCCCACCTCCATGATTTGGTTCCATGCTCCACCTCCCTCTCCTATCAGATTCCATAATCCTGCAGCCCTTTGTCGCCTCCACCCATCACCCCCCAGCCTCTGTCACTATTCCCACTCTTCCCTCATCCATCTGCCTATCACCCCTCGTCACCTAGATCCACCTATCGCTTGCCAGCTCTTACTCCACCCCTTCCCCTCAGCTCTTTATACTGACTATCTCCCCTCTACCTTTTCAGTCCAGATGAAGGGTCTCAACCCAAAATGTTGACTGTCCATTTCATTCCTCAGATGCTGCCTGACCCGCTGGAGTTCCTCCAGAATATGTCACTTGGCTGGATCAGAAGGGAGGTCATCTGGGCAGGATGGGCAAGTACTCGTCAAGCTGAATGTACCTCTGGCTGGGACAGTGATTCACCAGTTGGCGTATATGTGTTAGCTGGCAGATTGATAGTCAGTTGAAGAGTGGGTGGTTTGCAGATTAGTAACTGGGGTGAGATTGACAGGAATCAGGGAGAGTGTCGATCGGTCAAGAATTACGTGTTAGATTTCTTTACTTCAAGAGAACATACCTGAAGTGTTTTACCAACCTCAGACTTAGGACTTGCTCTGGCATGGTGCTGTTGGGTAGGGAACTCCAGGATTTAGACCCAACAATGATGAAGGAATTGTGATTAAATATCCAAATCTGGATCACATGAAAACTGGAAGGGAGCGTTCAGGTAATGATGTCCACATGGTTGCTCTTGTCCCTCTTCGTGTCAGGGTGCTGTTGGTGTAGCCTAGGTGAGTAACTGATAGGTACGCACTGCAGCCACTGTGGTCTGCAGAATAAGGAATGAATGTTTAAAGTAGCAGATGGAGTTACAAACAAATGGGCGCTCTGTCTAGGATGCTGTTAAGTTCCTTGAGTGAAAGCATCACTCATCCAGCAAAGCAGAGAGTATTCCATCACACTCCTGACTTGGACCATGTGGATGGAGGAAAGACTTTGGGTGTCAAGAGTTGAGTCACTGGCTACAGGGTACCCAGTTTCTGACTTGTTCTTGTTGCCATGTATGTATGTGACTTGTCCAACTCAGCTCTTGGTCAACTTGACCACTTCCAGGATGTTGATGGTGATGATAAACCCATTGAATGTCCAGGATAAGCTTTTAGACTCATTGGAGATGGATGGTCAGTACCTACACTTCAATGATGTGAATGTTACCTGCCACATATCACTGTCTGCCTAAGTATTGTCCAAACTCTGAGAAGCTGCAAATGGAATTGAATAGCATTGAATGAAATCCTATTCCACAGTGTATTGTGATATATGGGAAGTGCTCACTGAATAATTAAAATTCACATTTCAACTATTGTCTCCAAATATCCACCAGAACCTATTGTAGATTAAGAAACTTTTGGAGATGGTGACATAGGGCATTTACATTTGATTAATCACACCAAACAATTGCTAAAGCGTCAGCTGCCCATCATACTTCCTATCTGATGTTTAGTTCAACATTAACCTGACAACTCATTATGTCAAGGTGCCAAATGATGGCCGGTTCCATTCTCACGGTCCGGTTGTGGAAGAAATCACAGGTGATTTTCTCTGTCCAACTATCAATATTTCCAAATTTCATCTCTCAAAACATTGTGTAGTCTTTTATTAAAGGGAGTCACATGAGTTGATGGGAGCAGAAAATGGGGTGGGGGGAGGGAAGGTGTGGGGGATGATCATGGGAATGATCAAAAAGAGGTGGTGGTGGTATGGCTACTTTTGAAACCGAAAAGTAAGATTAAAAGCCCTGGAATGGAAAGAGAACTATTTATGTCAGAAAGTGAGATGGCAGCAAACCCTTCTGGAAAGTTGGAACAAGTCCATGGAGGAACTGAAATGAAGGCTTTCGCTGGGACATAGAAGTCACTGCTCTTCAACGTTCCTGTACTTCCTATCTCTTGATTGTCAGTGTGATCCTATTTATTGGCAAGGGCTTGTTATAACTAGTGAAAATTGCTTTATCTTTCTAGCGGGCTGCTCTTTGTGTCAACTGGTGCTCAGTTAGTCTTATTCTCACCGGGTGTAGGTTCAAGTTTCCTTTTTACTTCATTTGAGGGATGTGGAAGTTACTGACAAGGCTATTATTTATTGTCCACCTCCAATTGTTTTTAAGAAGGTGTTGCTGAGTCCCTGCTGTAGTCCCAGTGAATGCATTCCCACAACACTGCTGGATTGGGAGTTCAGGATTTCTACCCAGTGATGATGAAGGATCAGTGATACACTGCTAAGTCAGGGTGGTGTGCGACTTGGGGAGGCAGCTTGTATATGGCGCTGTCTCCATCTGTCTGCTACCTTTGTTCTTCTTGGTTTTAAACACACCACAATCATGATGTACCAGTGGTAGATGATGATTTATTTCCAACGTGGGATGGTGTACAATTTGGGGAGATTGTATTTTCAATCTGTTGATCATATCAGTATATTGGGCATTTGTGTCGGTCCAGCTGATTGTATAGTCCCGGGTGGTTTGACCATCTCAGGGGCAATTAGGGATGGGCAATAATTGTTGGTCTCGACTGCAATGGTTGCATCCCAAAGTGTGCTAAAAACTGCAGTCTGTATCCAGATGGCAATGCTCCCCAGCAGCAATCAAAGCCAAATGAACAAGAATTTCAACTAACTTCCCTCCTTTAACCAGGACTGTGAGACGATTGTGACATTCCAATCATCAACCTTTTGAAGATCAGGGAAGCCTGATGTGAATGATGATCAAATCTTGCATATCAGCAATTTAACAGTCAGGGAGGTGACTGTAACACATCATTTTGTATTTGTTTTCCTTTCCATTCCAGTTTAGGAAACATCATACCCTCTGTGTGCTGTCTCTTCCCTATTTAATTTTATCTTTAGGTGTTGGTATTGCTGTGTCCCATTTTATGATATAATCAGCCCATTTGTTGCCTTTTGAAACCAAGGTCCCCTGTTTCAACTGACTGATATGAAGTGCTTGATTTAATTAAAAGTTGCCAACTCATGGTTTCATTCTTCTGTGATTGATAATACTTCAGGAAGTCGTTGCTGCCAACTGGACATGAGAGTATAAGAATATTAAGAATAGGAAGAGGTGTAGACCAATTGGTCCATTGAGTCTGCTCCACCATTGTGGCTGTTCCAACCTTGCCCTCAACACTCACTCTAGAAAATAGATCATAGAACATGGAACAGTACAGCACAGGGACAGGCCCTTCGGCCCACCATGTCTGTGCCAACCACACCAATTTTTACTAATCCCATCTGTCTGCACATGGTCGACATCCCTCTATTCACTGCCGGTTCATGTGCCTGCCCAAAAGTCTCTCAAACGTTATCATCACATCTGCTTCCCCCATCTCCCCTGGCAGTGTAGCCCAGGCCCCTGCCACTCCCCAGGCAAAATCTGCCTTGCAAATCTGCCCCAAGTTTTCTGCTCCCTCACTGTAAAGCCGTGCCCTTCAGTAGTTGAGACCTTCACCCTGGGGAAAAAGACACCAACCATTCACCCTATCAATGCCTCCCACAATTCCACACACTTCCATCAGGTCGCCCCTCAGCCTCCAAAGTTCCAGAGAACACAATCCAGGCCTGTCCGATCTCTCCTTATAGCCAATGCTCTCTCAACACATGCAACATCTGGCTCGCTTGCTGTACTTGTTGACTCTCGTGCTGTTCACCTCTCTGTCACTACACACATTGAATACATTCAATGACTCCGCCGGTATGGATCTCTGGACTAGTGAACTCCTCATGACTGTCAGGCAGAAGAAATTCCTCATAATCTTCACCCAAGTGGGTGACCACTCATTCGGAAGCAATGCCCCCCTGGTTGTAGAGAACCCTACTTGGGAAAATAATCTCTCAGCATCTTTCCTGTCCATCTCCCTCAAAAACTTATAGATTCCAATAAGATCACTTCTCATCCTTCCAAACTACAATGAGTATAGTTTCAACATTCTCAACCTTTCTTCATCTATCAACCCCATCATTCCATGAATTGATCTTTTAAGTGTTCTCTGCATTGCCTCCAATGCAAGTATATTATTCTCTAGATATGGAGACTAAAATTGTCTGCAGTGTTCCAGGTGTGGTCTTGCCAGTGACTATAAAATTGCTTCAAAACTTCTCTACTTTTATCCTCTCCCCACCCTATTCCCCTGCAATAAGGCCAATATTCCATTCACCTTCCTCATTACATGCTGTACCTATATGATGACATTTTGTGTTCGATTTAATAGGATATCCTTTGTATCACAGCATTTTCTAACTTTACTCAGTTTAAATAACAATTTTATTTTTCATTCTTCTCCCAAAGTGGATAACCTCACATTTTCCCACATTATTTTCCATCTGCTGAATTAAGGCCCAATCATTTAATTTATCTCCATCCCTTTGCATGCTCTTTGTGTTCTCCTTGCTAACCCGCCTGTATTTATATCATCAGTAAATCTGGCTACAGTGTAAATGATCCCTTCATCCAAGTCATTAATGTGGATTGTAAATAGTTAAATCCCCAGGGCTGATCCCAGTGGCCTTCCACTCCACTGCTATTCAAGAAATGACCCATTGATCCCAACTTTCTGTGTTTTTGTTAATTAAGCAATCTACATTCCATGCCAATATATTACCTCCAATCCTGTGCACTCTTAATTAATGTAACAATTTTTTATGTGGCAAATCCAAATATATCACATCTACCAGTTCCCCTTTATCTACCTTGTTTGGGGCATCCACAGAAAACTCCAGCAAATCTGTCAAGCATGATCTGCTTTCCATGTTAACTCAAACTCAGCTTGATTTCCTAATGATTTTTTAAAAATCTGGCACTTGAATGAATTCCAGCATTTTCATAATGATATTTGTAGTGTACTGTCTCCCTTTTTTCTTGGTGTTTCATTTGCAGATTTCTAATCCTCTGGGATTGTTTAAGAATCCATTGAATTTTGATCTTCAATGGCTAATGCATTCACTATCTGTGCAGGCATTTCATAGAAGTTCTAGGAATGCAAACCTTTAGATCCAGACAATTGTCAACTTTAAGCCCTATTGATATGCCAGTCCATGAGCATGAGAGAATGAAAGAGTGAGATACTGAGAGAAAGTGTGAGGGTGAGAAAGTGAGTGTGTGTGTGTGAGAGAGAGTTTGAGGGATTGATTGAGACGGTCAGAATATGTCAGATTGTGTGTGTGTGTGTGTGTGTGTGTGTGTGTGTGTGTGTGTGTGAGAAAAAGTACGAGAGATTGATTGAGACAGTCATAATTTGCCAGATAGCAGTATGTGGGCATGGGAGAAAGTGTGTGTGTGTGTGTGTGTGTGTGTGTGTGTGTGTGTGTGTGTGTTGCGGGGTGAGGGTGGATCCTGGGAGTCAATGATTGTATTGTCACATAGGTGGTCTATCCATCTTAGCTGTGTCAGCTCTTTATAAGAGCTTTCCAATTTGTCCCAACCACTTCTCCTACCTCATAACCCTGCAAAATATTCCCCTTCATGTCCTATTGCAATTCCCTTTAATAGCTACCACTCAATCTGTTTCCCCGCTCTTTGAAACTGTGCCTTTCAGGCCACAATTCGCTGTGTAAAATGTTTCTCTTTCACCATCAAACACGAACTTGTTCCGTCATTCCTGGCATCTGCTGAATGTACAACAGTGAATTGAATTACACAGATTCACCTCCCACCACCCCCGACCCCACACACGCCATCTATATTATCACCCCCACAGTGTCACAATGAAATTTTCACTGTTCCTGACGTTCTGCCAATTTCCTCCACAGTCTCAGGCCTGACATCTGTTACTGTATAATGACAGCGAAAGCCAGTAATGTGCAAGGTTTCAGTTCCTGTCCTCACTGAAGAGCAGAGCTGACATTAGAAGCAAGAAATGCAAAACCTTCTGAAATCTGCACAGTTTCTCTCGATTTTCTTAGCAAAGGAAATCATTCATTTTAAAGGGCAAAATTTCACCTGGAATCTAGCCAATTTCATCTCACTCAGACTCTCTCTTTCTCTCTCGCTCACTGTCTGTGACATACTCACAGTACTCCCCTCACCCACACCCACTCACACACACACTCTCACCATTCTTTTTGCACACTTTCTAACAATAGCACCCTCAGCATCTCAACACTGAGGCCTGCACATTCTCTCACACTCGGACTTTCATCCAGCCCATTGTTGTTTTACCTTGCTGCCACAGGTTATGATTTGCTTCCAGTTTCAGGTATGAATCACAAATAAAAACTTGCAGTATAATTCATACTACTTGGCAAATTGGATCATGCAATAGTGCATGCATTTTGCCCAGAAAAGAATTAGACTTTGGTGATGCTAATCCTTCGCAATGCTGATTTGATTTTGCCCTGCCAAATTAGGTTAAAGCATAGAAAACCTAGAACCTAACAAAATGAAGAATCTTTTCCCTGTGCTATTTAAAGGGACCCTCAATGGTTTGCTGCTGAGTGATTGGGAGTAAAGATGGTTGCTTGCTCTTCGTTGTTGAAGACCTTTGGAGTTTAAGAAACTGTGAAAGATTGATGAGGCTTAGTTAGAATTATACTAGAGCCTAACACAACAGTCTTATCAAGATGCAAGATATTTAGTAGTGACCATACCTTTAGACCTTTGCTATGACAGTAAGAGGACCCTGAAAGCTGGAAAACTCATCCAGTAGTCTGCACAGTATAGGTCTCCTTTTTACAGAAGAATCAATATCATTTGAAGCAACAAACAATCTGCTGGAAGGACTCAGCAGGTCAAGCAGCATCTGTGGGAGGAAAGGAACTGTTGATGATTCAGGTCGAAACCCTGCATCAGGACAGAAGGGTGCCAACCAGATGGACTTCTCCTTCAAGAGTCTTCAGGGAGCTCCTTTCTGTGGAGCATTTGCCTCCATGTCATCATGCAACAAATGTAGAATGGTAACAGATTTCTGAGGACAACCAGATTTGATAAGAGTTTCTCATCATCACTTTCAGTTGTCAGAGTTGATGGCCTTTGTCAGAATGAGAAAGACCATGTCCAGTAGTTGATGCCACTCTCTACGTTTTTCTTGAGGTACTTGCACAGTGAATAACATCCATTGTGCTCCTTGATGGATGGAAACCACTTTGCGACTCTGGGAGGAGCTATTTGATCATTAGAATGAGATAGCTGAGGAGGACCATTTTAATGACTTTAACCTGCAGCACTTATTGGTTTTGAACTTGTCTCTTTTTTAAAAAGAGAATCATATTTTGACATCTCTGAGATCTGCAGACAAGCTCTTCCCAGATGAAGAAGGCAAGAAATACTCCAAAATGATTTAACATTTCAGTAGGATTTTGTTTGTTTCAAAGGCACTTTTCAACCTTTTATTGATTCTGGGATTGTAGCAGATAATGTGAAGTGGAATGGATTCAAGGACAGGGTTTCAATTGAAGAAATGTTCAAAAAGGGAGGGAGGTGGAAGGAAAGATATTGCAAGAAGTTCATTAAAGATTGAAGGGTTGTAAGATCATTCCATGCAATTACAGTCCAATCAGTTTGTCTTCAGAGGTGAACAGCTTTTAGAGACTATAATCAGGGAAAATATTAATGTTGTAAGCTTGAGTTGATAAAGGATAATGAGTCAGAAAAGGCAAGACATGTTGATGATGGAGCAACAGAGATCAATGAAAGGAATGAAAGGACAATGAAAAGAAAGATGTTAGCAATAAGGATTTTCAGGATGTATTGTTGTGTGAAATCGTTCTTTTCTGTCTTAAGGATCAAGGACTCTGGACACGAGCTTTGTAGACCAAAACTAGTTTAATCACAAAGGCAAAGGCGGGACAGGATGGATGGGAATAGACACACACTCACTCACGCACAGGATACCATGAACACGTGAGGGGAATCGCAACTGGGGTAAAATACACTCACACACACACTGATACAAACAAGCACACAATAACAACATACAACTTCAGGATATAACACTTCAATGCTTGACCCACACTAGCATTGGCCCTTAACGGTCCCTGAGTCTGAGTGAAACGCTCCCTGACCATGTGGTGATGCACTCTTACCAATGATCTCTGCAGCGTTGTCTCACTACTTCTGGGGTCATCAAAGAGGAAGAGCTAGGGGATGCAGCCCTTTTTATGGTGCTAGGAGGCTGGGTGGAGCCTCACTGTTGTGCTTTAAATGAGCGAATGGTGTGGGAGTCAAAGACAAAGGTTCCTGCCGCAGCCAATGGTCAGGCAGGTTTAGAGACAAAGGGTACAGGTCAGGCAAGTTCAGAGGCAAAAGGTACTCTCACACCTGAGGGGTGGGTGCAGCCGCACCTTGATTGACAGTAATATCACTTCCGATCAGAGGAGCAATGCTGTCCTCTGGTCAGCGGGGGTCATTGTCGTTACTGTCAAGTGACAGCCATATGGATTTCTCACAACAGGTATTTAATAATGTCCCACAAAAAAGACTTTTCAGTAAAACCGAGGTTCCAGGCATTATAGGGTCACTTACAGAATGGATAAGAAATTAGTTAAAAGCCAGAAAGCACAGAGCAGTGGGTAACAACTGTTTTTCTGTCTGGAGGTTGGTAGACTGGGGTCTTTTCCAATGGTCAATGACAGGCCCACTGTTTATATGGAAATATATACATATAATAGAAATAGAATGTGGTGCAGGATAAAATTTCTCAATTTACTAATGACACATGACTTAGAAGTGTGGTAAACAGTGAAGAATGTACTGCAAGACCAACAGACTGCAATCAGTGAGGATAGGCAGCAATACCTCTGGCACAATTATCCTCAACACTGGTGCCCCACAAGGTTGCGTCCTCAGCCCTCTACTCTACTCCATATACACTCATGACTGTGTGGCCAGATTCTGCTCTAACTCCATCTATAAGTTTGCAGATGATACCACCGTTGTAGGCCGTATCTCAAACAGCGATGAGTCGGAGTACAGGAAGGAGATAGAGGACTTAGTGGCATGGTGTCATGACAACAACCTTTTCCTCAATGTCAATAAAACAAAAGAGCTGGTCATTGACTTCAGGAAGGAGGGCAATGTACATGCACCTGCCTACATCAACAGTGCTGAGGTTGAGAGAGTTGGCAGCTTCAAGTACCTGAGAGTGAACATCACCAGTAGTCTGTCCTGGTCAAATCAGTAGATGACACGGCCAAGAAAGCTCACCAGCGCCTCTACTTCCTCAGGAGGCTAAAGAAATTTGGTATGTCCCCTTTGACACTCACCAACTTTTATTGATGCACCATAGAAAGCATCCTATCTGGATGCATCACGGCTTGGTACAGCAACTGCTCTGCCCAGGACCACAAGAAACCACAGAGAGCTGTGGACACAGCCCAGTGTGTCATGGAAACCAGCCTCCCCTCCTTGGACTCTGCCTTTACTTCTCACTGTCTTGGTGAAGCAGCCAGCATAATCAAAGACCCCACCCACCCGGGTCATGAGAGTCTCTCCTCTTCCATCAGGTGGAAGATACAGGACCCTGAGGGCACGTACCACCAGGCTTAAGGACAGCTTCTACCCCACTGTGATAAGACTATTGAACGGTACCCATATAAGATGAGATGGACTATGACCTCACGATCTAGCTTGTTGTGACCTTGCACCTTATTTGCACTGAACTTTCTCTGTAGCTGTGACACTTTACTCCGAAATGTTAATGTTTTTACCTGTACTACTGTACTAATTCAATGTAACTGCTCTGAGTAATGAATTGACCTGAACGAACAGTATGCAAGACAAGTTTTTCACTGTACCTCTGTACAAGTGACAATAATAAACCAATACCAATACCAAGAAGGCAAGTAGGATGGCAGGATAAGGAGACAAGTGGCAGGTGAACTTTAAAACGGGAAGTCATGCCTTTTTAGCAGAGGAATAAAGAAAGATGTTCTTGATCATGTGGCACAATTCTTAAAGGTGTGTAGGAACAGGGGGATCTGAGTGTCAATGTGTGCAACTCCTTGAAAGTTCCAGGTCAGAGAACGGTTAGTGTATGAGAACCTGGGATTCATAAATTGAGGCACAGAGTATGGAAGCAGAGAAGCTAAGATGAACTGTTGGTTAGGTGGCAACTGGAGTATTGCATCCAACTGCGCTGAGCTCATTTTAGGAAGGATGTGAAGGTCTTGGAGAGGGTGCAGAAAAGATTGACTAGAATCGTTCCAGCGATTTCAGATGAGATTGATAAACTGTGGTTGTTGACCTGGGGATGAAGAAGTCTTACAGGAGATCTCATAAATGTGTGCAAGGTCCTGATTGGTTTAGATAGGGCAAATAGGCAGAAGCTGTTCCCAATAGAGATGGCTGAAGGACCAGGGACACAGATTTATAATTCTGGACAGAAAAAATTAAAATATCCTTCTCACTCAGAGAACCCCTATGGTCTCAAATTCACTGCATGTCTGTGTGGTGGGCACAAAATCAGTCAGGGCCTTCAACTGGGAATGGGATGGGCACTTGGGAGAGAATAATTTTGCTGAGCTATGGGATAAGAATGGGGGAAGGAGATTGATGGGATCACTTTACCATGGGCCAGCATAGGTTCAATGGGGTGATTGGCTTCTTTCTCTGCTGTGACAATTCCATGATCCTAGATGATTCAAGATCAACAAAGTGCAGTTAAAGTGTAGTCACAATTGAAAACCAGCAGCAAATTGTTCAAAACAGGCTCCCAGAACCAGCAGTGTGAGAACAACTGTGACCACACTGCACTGATTGTGTCCCTGGTGTGAACTTTACAACGCTTCTGTGGTAAACCTGAGGTTTGGGGGAAACACATTGGGAGCTGATGTCTGTTTCCATCCTTTCTGTCAATCCCTTTGTGACTAATGTGCCGTCTACCACGTGACATTTTGAAAAGGTTGGAAACTGTTTGTCTTTACCAGGATACAGTTCCTGGATAGAAGTGGGCTGCCTTGCCTTTGTCAGCTCTGCATGTAATAATGTAACAGCAAACACCTCTGACAGGGAGAAGTTGATCCTTACACTTTCTTCTTATTGCTCGAGCATTTTTACTTGCTTCTGTTTCATACACTGTGAAGAACAAGTGATTACAGTTTTGGGATGACAGAACAGACAAGATGCCAAAGGTTATTTAAAATAACATTGTAATATTCCTTAAAACTTGTTTTTGTGCATCTCTGGGCTGCATTCTAGGTTGCACAATTGAATTCCAGTGCTGAATCTGGTTTACATTACAATGGGGTGTGGTGTCATTAACCACTGAGGGATGACCTGGGAACACAAAGAATTTGTTAATCTCCATGGCCCTGACTGGAGAAATAAAAACCTCCAAAAAAAAAGTTCAATTTATTCATTTTATTCAGGCAGTTTTAATTATTGGTTTGGTAAGGATTGCAGATGGGAAGTATTCAACTTTAAGACAGGAAGATCCAAAGATATATCCAACCAGACTTGGCAACCTTAGCCTGTATTTAGACTAGTAAATTGGTCATGGTGTTGTCTACAGGTAGATAATAAATATATTTCCTATGTACAAGATGGCACTGTCGATGGGAGAGACCTCAGAAACTTGCTTTACAGCACCATCAACTGGCCAGAGTTTGCAGCTCCACGCTTAAACACAACTGCATGCTGGATTTCCAATTTAAACATTCACAAGTTTGGTGTTAGATGACACAACCGTGTGAGCAAATATCATCACAATGAATTAAAATGCACGAGATCCTAACTAATATATCTTTATGGAACAATTTATATTGGAGTGACTGAAACTATTAAAGCTTTGCCTTGTTGTTTGGTCCATTTTTAATGTAATATAAGGCAGAATTAGAAACACAGCAAATTATAATTACCATGAAGTCCCATTAGCCACCATTTAATTTCCTGCCAGCGGAACCCTGCCCTGTAAATCCTCTGACGGACTCTTCCCCTGCCCCATACTCCATCACAATAACATTAATGATGGATATCAGCATCTGCTCCTCTGAGTCCAAAGGTACTGAGTTCAGGTCCAAGCTTGGAGTCTTCAGCACATGATCTTGGCTGATATTCCAATTCAGATCTGAGGGAGGTCCCATCTTTCACACAAGTTGTTACACTAAGGCTCAGTCTGCCCTCTTAAAGACCCAAATGGCATCATGTTGAAGAGCAACAGAGTTATCCATAACATTCTGATGATTTTTATCGTCCAGCCTTCATCACTGAAAACAGGCCACAACCTCATGCACTGCACAAAACAGCTGCCACATTTCCTCCTCTAAAGCAGTAATGATATTTCAAAACTAAGAAACATAGAATCATATATCACCAAAAGAGACTATTTGGCCCATTAAACTTGTTCCCGCTGCTTAAAGGACCTTCCAATTAGTCCTCTCCTTATGGAGACACAGAGACTGCAGATTCTGGAATATGAGGCAACACACAATCTGCCAGAGAAACTCAGCGAGTCAAGAAACATCTGTGGGTGGAAAGGAACAGTCAACATTTTGGGTCGAAACCCTGCCTCAGGACTGAGAGTGGAGAAACGAGATGGCCGGTATGAAGAGGAGAAGGGTTGTGGTGAGACAAGAGTCCGAGGTGATTGGTGGATTGAGGAGGGGTGTAAGATGACAGGCAGGTTGCATCAGGTAGAGGAGGGGAGCGGTGGTTTTGTTGGCAGACAGAGGCAGGTGAATGAGAGATGGACGCAGGAAAAGGTGCAGACAAATGATAGTCACCTCACACTTCTCCTCGGTCCACCAATCACCTTGGACTCCTGTCTCTCCATTCCCTTTCTCCTCTTTATACTGGCCATCAGTCCTCTCCTTACACTATTTTGTCATGGTCTTGCAAATTTTGCCTTGTCAAGTATATGTTGGCGTTAAACCACTTGGGACATACTGAGATCCTAACAAGCACACCATGATAAAAGTTCTTTCTTTATTCCTGCTACATGCCTGGAAGAAAAATAATTCAAGCATTGAATCCATGTCAGCAAACAAAGCTGTTGTTTATTCAATGCACAAAGGCCAGACGACCAGACTCAAGAACAGCTTCTTCCCCACTGCTGTCAGACCTCTGAACCAATCGCCTCTCTCACATCCCCTTCCCAGTGGTGCTGCCACCTTCTCGAACTCTTAACTCTACCTCTTCCGTTATTGTCACCTAATCAATTCTTTTTGCATTACTTCAGTTTGCACTAATATACTTTGCTGCCATTGTTTTGCGCTCATCACTGTATTTGTTGTTGTATTTATAATTACCAATGTACACTGTTTACTCTGTGAGCTTTACACGAGCAAGGAATTTCATTGCACCCTGGTGTATATGACAATAAACTAATTTAAATCTGAATCTTGTCCTAAAAACATCAACTTTTCTCAGGTGTACAGTGCCACAGACTCTTGTCTACTCACCAGTAACTTGGCCTGGTTCTCATGAAGGTTTTTATCTTGAAATGTTAAGCTGCTGACTATCTTTCGGGGTTCTTGAACCTACTCTGTATATCAAAGCATTTTCAGAGTTTGTTACTGTCCATGTCTCAACTTGTCAAACGAGGCAGTGAGTGCCAGCAGGGCTTTTCTCACACACACACACACACACACACACACACACACACTGTGATGAGACTATTGAACGGTTCCCTTATACAATGAGATGGACCTCATGATCTACCTTGTTGTGACATTGCACCTTATTGCACAGCACTTTCTCTGTAGCTGTGACACTTTACTCTGTACTGTTATTGTTTTTACCTGTACTGCATCAATGCACTGTGTACTAACTCAATGTAACTGCACTGTGTAATGAATTGACCTGTGCGATCGGTATGCAAGACAAGTTTTTCACTGTACATTGGTACAAGTGACAAAAATATACCAATACCAAAACACACACACACATATACCACACACACACACACACACACACACACACACACACACACACACACACACACACACACACACACACACACACACACACACTCTCTCTCTCTCTCTCTCTCTCTTCTTCAGCCCTTTGTTTCTCAGCCCCCTCATCTTAATCCCCTTCCTCAATCTCCCTACCTTTGACACCTTTCCCCAAACTGCCTCCTTCAATGTCTCCACTCCCTCGGTCCCCATCCCTCTCAACTCCCTTCCCCTTCATTCAACTCCTTCCCTCTTTCTCCCCTCCTTGCACCCACTCCACCCCTGCTGCTCCCCAGTAAAGAACTAGGGGAACTAGGTAAGAGAACGATGGGTTAGCCAACTGGCTCTCGCCTACTCAGCAACTCCAGGGCGTTGAGGTTAATTTCAAGACCCCGACTTGTATTCCAAGTAAGACCACCTAACTCAGCACAGACTGGGGGTCAACCCAGGCCTACTTCAGTAACATTCTGGATACAGTACCTAGAAAGAGCGCAAAGAAGATTTACAAGAATATTGCCAGGAGTCAAGGGCCTGAGTTATAAGGAGAGGTTGGGTAGACTGGGACTTTAATCACTAGAACATAGGAGACTGAGAAGTGATATTACAGGGATGTATAAAATCATGAGGGACATGGATAAGGTGAATACACACAGTCGTTTTCCCAGGGAAAGGGAATCAAGAACTAGAGGGCATAGGTTTAAGGTGAGAGGGGACAGATTTAAAAGGGACCTGAGAGGCAACTTCACACAGAAGGTGGTGTGTATATGGAACAAGCTGCCAGAGGAAGTGGTTGAGGCAGTTACAATAACAACATTTAAAAGACACTTGGACAGGTACATGAATAGGAAAGGTTTAGAGGTATATGGGTCAAATGCAAGCAAATGGGACAGGCTTAGATGGGCACCTCGGTCGGCATGGACCAGTTGGGCCGAAGGGCCTGTTTCCATGCTATATTACTCTATGACTCCATAACAGTAGTCAGAGTAGGTACAGCAAAATTCACTTTAAACTTCGAATATATTTTGTACCCTGGCAGTTGTGTTCTCGATCACTCACAAGCTTGTATGTTGTGAACATTGCCAGTTAAATCTTTGACACAGTGGTGACGAAGTAATCCCAATCTGTTTCACAATGGAAAAGTACATTATTTCACTGTGGCTGTTTCACAAATCATCCACTGTGAAAATGCCTCAGGCGTCAGGCATCAGCCTGGCCACGGGGGGACTCAGGTTTTATTTTGGCAGCGCACAAGGTTTTTTTTTTGTATTCAGGATTACAAGCTGACGGATCTGTACCTTGCTGCAGAAATTCACGTCTGCAGATGGAATAAGAAGCATCTGTATGACACACAAGAAGATTAATAATCACTTGCTGTAGAGCACGAAACAAGCTGGCTCTTATTTCCATATCAGTGTTTCTATGTATAGCTCCTGTTCTGCATTAGGACAATGCTCCTATTCATTTTGACACTCCTCACTCAGAAACCTTGGAGAACTGGTGGGTTTAACTTCACATTTGCTGACATTTGGGCTCCTTTCTGTCAGAGAAAAGATGTTTTCCTCTCCACCACTTCTGCGACAAGCGCCTCATTCAGAAAGGTGAATCATATTCTTTGTAGCTGCCTGGGCTATTCTGAGAGACTGCTTCTGTCAGACAAGACTGGCAAGCAGGGAGCAATGTCCCCTTCTGTCAGCCCACTAGCTTAGAACAGGCATCTCTGCCATTTCTTTAGTTTCTATCTATGTTAAAAACTGCAATTAAGATTAAACACTTCAGTGACTTTAATATCAAGCCTTCCTCAGAATAATTGTTCTTTTTTTTCAGACTTACAGTTGATCTTTTGAAAACATAACATTGATCTGATTTCATTGTCAGTAATACCATACTACAATTGACTGTCTCTCCCAGCAGGCGTTCATTTTATTCACAAAATGGTTTCCCTTTGATTGTATAGTTGGTGTAAATCCAGAAGTGGAAATAAACAGGTACAGCATATGTGTGAGAAAGGGCCCAAGCATTCAGTGTAAATGAGTTAATGATATGACCATAACAGTCAGAAATTGAGGTTACTTTCACCCTGTATAAAGTCTGTCAGGATGTATAGCTATCCCAAACTGAAGGTCACACATTTAGAAGCCAGCTCTGTGCTTCATTTCTTTCCTGGGCTAGGGGGACGTGCAGAGTATTGCTTCCATCTCAGGGAAGGTAAAAAATCAACCACAGTTCCTGGCCGGAAAAGAAAATAAAACTTGCATTTCTATAGCAGCCTCAGAACATGGGAGTTCTTCAAAAGGAAAGTCACAATGATGAGTAATGGAAAATCTAATAAACAGCTATGAATTTACCAGCTACTTTTACAGTTTTATGGTGATCTTAGTTAAAGGGAAAATTCAGACATTCCCTCATTGAGTTTGTACTCCCTCAATGAGGGAGTTTCCCTCAAAACTCCCTCACTGAGTTTGTAACTGGGACCTGCGTTACAAGTGGTCATTCTACTCACTGTTCAGAGACTTTCATAATACCCAAATACAGGGTGCAGACAGCTCATCTGACATTGAGCATGAGTGATCTGAGTATGATCAACAATGTCCCACAAGAATTGGTAATTATTTTGCTTTAAACTGTTTTACAAAAAATTAACCAAGACAGGCACATACAACTCATATTTTATTCACATCAAGTTATTCTGTGACTAGTACGGCATTCATAATTGGGAGTTTTTTTTCCTCTGGTCTTAGCTTGGAGCAGGAACTGGGAAGTAGCAGTGCCACTGAATTCTGTTTCACCCTTTCTGAGAGCGTGTGAGTCTGATTCATTTCCCAACAGGCTTCCTCTGTGACAGATTTCATTAAAAAAAATTAAAGCACTCTCAGGCTCCTGTGGGAATTACATTGGCAACTTGTTTATTCCTTTTGAGTGACGAACATTTTACAAAGAATATTTTTCTGAAAATGTTATAAGATTCTCTCTAAATTTTCACCACAAGAGATTTAATTACACTGTAGTCCATTACAGCTTATATTCTTGATTCCATGTATAATGTGCCTATCACTCTATTTCTGAGTACACAGCCAGGGCTCTGTTCTCACCTCTGAGCCCAAAGGTGATGAGTACAAGTTTCATGCTGAAGATCTGAACACATAAATCTAGGCAGACATTTTTGCAGCACTGAGAAAGAGCTCCCCTGTCAGAAACCCTGTGTTTCACACGAGACGTTAAACTGTAGCCCTATTTGTTCTTTCAGGTGGATGTAAGAGAGTTCTTGGCACGAATCTGAAGAAGAGCAGGCATGTTATCCTGATGAAAGTTAAATAACAGCAGATGTTGGAGATCTGGAATAAAAAAACAGAAAATGCTGGAAATGCTCAACAAGTTAGGGAGCATTTGTGGAAAGAGAAACAGAACTAATGTTTTGGGTTGAAGAATCAGAATCAAAACTCAGCCAAATGCTGGGGTTATGATAAGGTTCTCACCAGGATATCCACTGTGTTCCATTGAGCTTCTGAATCTGGTGAAGGGTCTTTGACCTGAAACATTAGCTCTGTTCCTCTTTCCACCAATGTTGTCTGGCCTGCTGAGTGTTTCCAGCGTTTTCTATTTTTATTCCAAGTTAGCTTGCTGTCCTGGACAACAATAAAAGCAGGTTATCAATATCTGCCTTTGGGAGCATGCTATGCAGAACCTGGCTGCTGAACTTTCTATATTATAATAGCAAACTGCACTTCAAAATATTTGGTTATAAAACACTTTGAGATGTTCTGGCATTGTGAGATGTGCTATACAATTTTCATACCAGTGACCTGTCTGCTCCATTTCAGTGTCCATCACTAATCATTAAATATTGGTGGGCTATTCACTAATGAATGGAATCACAACTAATTCTGTTTTTGTCCTATATGTTGACCCACTGACACCTATTAACAGGTGACAGTGCACAGAAAGGAGAAAGAGCATGGCTGCCATTTTATCAGGTCTGTGTGATCCTGAAAGTCATTCTCAGTTTATTAGCAATGTTTCCAGATGGACATTGCCTTGAATTAACTGCAGCTAATGGTCAGAGAGTGGAAGCACAGCAGAAATGTTGACAGCTCAGGTGTGATTGTGGATATCCTGGTGAGAACTTCATCCTGACTGAAGCATTTGGCTCATCATGGAATAATAAGCCCTTGTCAGCTTCTGTGTGAGATCCCGTTGTTGACATGATGGAGGCTCACACATTCAGATAAGTGAAAGCAGTAAATGGAGAGAGTCGCTGGTTACAATAAGTGGCATCAGTAGAATGAACACATTGCCCTCATTAGTCTGGCTCCTCATTTCTGACCTGGGATGGTATTGGCATTTCTTGGATAATAATATGTCCAGTAATGAACTTACTCTATCCAAGAATCCACAGAATTGGCCTTTGGAGAGTTTTGGAATAATCCATTGCCAATGGGGGCAGGGGGGGGGGGGGGGGTGGGTGGGGGGGGGGGGGGGGGGGGGAGAGAGAGAGAGAGTGCGAGAGAGAGAGAGAGAGAGAGAGAGAGAGAGAGAGAGAGAGAGAGAGAGAGAGAGAGAGAGAGAAAACATGGAGGAATAATGGGGACGTGACATCCAGTTGACCCCAAAAACTTGGCTCAGTGTGCTGAATCTTACACTGACTATCAAAGTGGAAATCAACTGATTAGCATAAACCTGGAGCCTCAGTAAAGCACAAAGCAGGAAAGTTGCCAGCAAGGAACCCAAATATATTCATGGAAGAAAAATCTACATTGGCAAAGCTGCTTCAGTGCAGAATCTCATCTTACGTCAATGTGGTCAATCATTTTGCTCTTTACTACATCAAAATTCTATAGACATTGCTGTGCAGATGGTAGAGGTCAGAGAAGATGTCCCCTCCCAATGACCAGATTCCCCGTCATCTCTTCAATGGACAGAACAGTCACATTTTATTTGGGGTCAGCCTGGCCAGAAGAAGGGTCTCGGCCCGAAAGATCGTCCGTTTATTTTCGTCCATGGATGCTGCCTGACCTGCTGAGTTCCTCAAGAACTCTTTGTGTATTGCTCCAGATTCCAGCATCTGCAGAATTTTTGTGTCTCTTTAATCAAAACGTCAGTATGATCTCTGTATTTTATTTCCAGGAGACACAACATGGTAGAGGAATTAAAATAGCAGTTGTTTACTTGGTGTTGGTATTGAGGAGGGATGGAGAGTAGCTAGGAGGTGGATTTTTTTATGACCCAGAGATTTTTTACAGATGCCTCTGAAAACAGGAAGTGAAAGCCTCCCTGTTTTCCTCGGGTATGTTTATGAAGGTCTGTCACTTTGAGTCACATTGCATTTTAGAAACGAATATCCCTCAGAATCAACTGCAGCTCCTGTTGGAATGTACATAATTTCACTTAAGTATCTATTTGAAGAGATAGTACAGACACGACAAAATGAATGGTCTTGTTCTGCGTCATTATAAATTAACTAAATTAGTGTCCACATGAGAACATTAATTGTTAGAAAGCCTTGAAACTGGACCATTGGAAAGAAAGGTGAGCAGAGACTAGATAGATGAGTTGTAACTTACAAAGCAAAATACATGTAGACAGTGGGCATCTGATGTCAGTTGAGATAATGGGAGCCTTCTGTTTCAGCCTCTGAGAAGTATTGTGAATATCCTGGAAGATATGGACCAAAAGTGTCATAGGTCTACTTGTAATAACCATGTATCGTCACCTCATTATCTGATAACAGTCAATGATTGTCTTTGTCTCTAACTGTGTATAAAACTGGTTGTATTCTGATATCACGGAGACTTTGTCAGAACTCAGTCCTGCCTGTTTGCATTGATTAAATAAAGGTTCGTTATATCTACAAAATGCTGGAGGAACTCAGCAGGTCTGGCAGCATCTATGGAGGGAAATAAACAGCTATGTTTCGGGTCGAGACCCTTCTTCGTGAGTCCTGATGAAGGGTCTCGACCTGAAACGTCGACTGTTTATTTCCTTCCATAGATGCTGCCTGATCTGCTGAGGTCCTCCAGCATTTTGTGTGTGTTGCTCCAGATTCTAACATGTGCAGGATCTCTTGTGGCTCGTTATATCTATGTCTCTGGATTCCATGTGGTGTATGATCTGGAATAGGAAACATCTTTTTGCTGCTGTGAAGGGCTGTTGCATCACTATCAAGGTCCACTACAGCTGGATCAACTTGAAAAGTTCAAAAATTTGTCATGTTTTTTGTCTGGCAAAGTTACTAAGGAAAATTATGGAATTGTAAAACAGGCTTGAGGGATTCTTCCTCTATTTAGTTCTAAAATTCCCAGCAGAAATTGGATTCTTCCAATGGCTGAGGATGTGGATGCAGTCCATTTTGGGATATTTGATATTTGGACTAGAAACACTATGGTCCCAATTGGCATTGTATGTTGAGACAGCCAGCTGTAGACAGAAGTGTTACAGCTGCCATCAACATTCTTGATCCTACAATTGAGCTTCCTGCTTGGAACTGCAGATAATTCTGGGTCAGGTGAGATCATCATTACATTTAGCAGTTACTCTTCTACATACTTTACCCTAGAGGCCTGTGGATGCTCAAGTTTAGGCATATTCAAGACTTGGGTCAATAGCTTTTTGTCCAGTAAGGAAATCAAGGGATATGAAATTTAGTGAGAAATTGGAAATGATATAAAAGAACACCTGTGGTTTTGTAAGTGGTGCAAGTAATCAATAAATCTAACCAACATGCAATGCTTGAAGTCATACAAGAAGTTTTTGAAGTGTGAAGTTGTCAGTTCTGCTCCAACTGTCTGCTAACATGACCAAGTATCATGGCATTGATATCTAAATCCACCTTCTCCGTGGATTGTCGCCTTGTCATGGTGGAGAAGATCATGTGGTCCTGAGATCCTGAGAGCGATGCTGTCTGGAGCTATGCTCCTGGTAGGGTCACCCATGGCAGTAAGGTCGATGGTGAGGTCCCTGACAAAGAACAATCCAACCAAGACCTCAGTGGTGGAACAGGCGGATGAAGTTACTTCGAACTCAATGGCTGTGAAGGCTGCAACAAATCCATCAGCTCCAATCGTCATGGTTTCCATGCCATTGGAATCAGTTAGTTGATTTGTGAAGTATCATGAGCTTTCTGTAGTGCAACATCAAGTACATGTTAAACAAATACATGCATAGGCATCTTCGCTCTGTGGGAAGCCCATAGATAGATCAACGGAACAAAGACCATCATCCTCGACCTCGAGGGATAGCCACGAGATCCAGCTCCACAATTAGGGACACGGAGTTTGGAATGGGGCAGTGTACTGACCTGGAAATAATATTAAGTATCTCATGGACCAAAGAGTTCAATAAAGCTTTCATTTTAGAGTGAAGTTGAGGGTAAAAAGAGCAGTGGGCTCCAAAGAGCCAAATAATGGGTCCTCACTGCCTGAGAAACCAAAAAATTTGAAGTGTGATTCATACCATCAAAGTAATAAAGGATCAAAATGGAAGAAAGTATTGAATTGCTTTTAAAGCACAGAAATATTAGACCTAAGGGTGATACTGTCTACAGTTGAATCTTGTAAATTCAATTGACTATGATGGAGGAGTAAGTTTGCTGAATATATTGAACAAGCTGAGACAAAACACGAGTGACTGCACTATCACATTTATCAAAATATTATAAAAAGTGATGCAGTAGTCTCTGAAACACAAATTGAGCAAAGGTATTAGAGACTCAGCATATAAAATCTGCAGTCATAGAGGGGCAGCAACTGTCAACAACAACCACTTTCATTTTTTAAAATATCTTTAGTATAGCAAGTCCAACCCGGAACACTTCACAAAGGCATTATCAAGCAAAAGTAACTCTTGCCGAGTCACAGGGAGATATTGGGAGAGCTTGCCGAAGCTTGCACAAATAATACACACACACACGCACACACACACACACGCACGCACGCACGCACGCACACACACGTCCCTATAGAGGTCTAATTAATGAAGCAGGTTGTTTCATGAACCGAAAGCTTTTCCATTCCCTAATGTCCAATTGGCTGCGGATCGTGAGAAGGTATTTTTCCATGGAGAATTCCATGCTTCCTGCATCTCTCATAACTCCTTTATTGTGAGGGAGTCCAGACTGCTGGATATTTTAGTGGCCAGCACTGTGCAGAAGGATAGATCCTGGGGGACAAAGGCTACTCTTTCCTTTAATGGCTTCTGACAGTTGTTGGCACTCCAACCACAGCAGCTGGGAGAATGCCTTTAGGCTCCTTGAGATGAGGTTCATTGCAGGAGTGGGCAGTAGGTGCTCAGATTTCACCATTGTGATGCTTGCAGACCAAACACAGAAACCAGTCCTGGAGGAAGAGCAACGAGGAGAACTGGAGTCCACGGGTCAAGAAACAGACGGTGAAGAGCAGCATGAGAAAGAGGAACTGAAGATAATAAAGTCAAGAAGGGGTATGTCCAACTCAGCATCAGCTGAGTAGTGGAGGGAGGAATTGTTCCATGGGACTGCAAGGGACGCACTAACAGAGGGACACCTCTCCCAACATGGATGGTGCCTGGGCACTCTTCTAGCTGAGGGAGCTGAGATTAATGCACATCACAATATATTGATCAGTTTGGCATGCAGTGGGTAGGGTGATACATTGAGAGGCTAACATTAAAAGGGAATGATGTCCACACTCATTCAACAATGGGCCATCCCTCGTGGAACTCCAAGTAAGGTTTATTTTAAGCCATTGAACAAGTTGATCTTTTTTCTGATGCACAATTAGGCAGAACTGATGAAGTCTCAATGATAGAAGCTCCAAAGCAGTCAGATATAATCAATGTACTGTCATGCTATCCTGCTCAAGCAATCTCATCTGACAAATGTGCTCCTACTAATTCCTGTCTCTTTCGTTCCTACAGATATAGGAAGCATCCTAGGAAATGTCCAACACCGAGTAGATGTCTCATCTCACCATGTGACCTTGCTCTTTTTTCTCAGCCTCTCTAAGGAGACCCTACATTAGAGGTTGCCATTGTAAATAAGAACAAAACAAGCTGGGGAGAAGACTCACGAGACAGGAATCAATTTAACGTTGGCGATCATCGTCAGTCATTGCTAAACTAACATGGTACTTGTGGGATGAGTCAAACTATTTCACCATCATGTGCTCCACTGCAGTGAGGAAATTACTTATGGAAGTGTCCTTTACATGTAGTGATGATCAAGGTGTTCATCAAGGTTTTTAAATGTTAGCAACTTACTGGGGTAGGTATTGCAAGGTATATAGCATGCCAGCAGCTGCTACACTAGTGTGAATTATTTCTGCCTACTAGGAAGAGGTGCAGAGAAAGAAAGAGAGATGCTAACCATCTGAGGCAGTTGAACTCAGTGTTGAGCTTCAATATCTTGGTTCTTGAACATGTGCCCTAAATAAGAATACATTCAAAGTTACTAGAAACTTGAAATTGGTTATAGTAAAGAAAAATCATGGGGTTATGGAGTTGTACATCGTAGAAATAAGCCCATCACATCTTATCATGATTATATCTGACAACCATTTTTTTTAAAATTTTATTTACAGCGTGGTAACAGGCCCTTTCGGCCCAACGAGTCCACGCCGCCCATTTTAAACCTCAAATTAACCTACCCGTACATCTTTAGAATGTGGGAGGAAACCGAAGCACCTGAAGGAAACCCACGCAGACACGGGCAGAACGTACAAACTCCTTACAGACAGTGATGGGAATCGAACCCCAATCGCTGGCGCTGTAATTGCGTCACGCTAACCGCTACGCTACCGTGCCTATCTGTTCTAATCCCACTTGTCTACATTAATTCCACACCCCTCTTCACCCTGCTCATTCAAGCACCTGTCCAGATGCCTCTTAAATGCTGTTACTGTTCCTGTCTCCACCACCTCTCCTGGTGGTTCTTTCCAGAGACCAATTATTCTTTGCGTGAAATACTTAACCCTCAGGTCCTCTTGTAATCTCCTGCCTCTCACTTTAAATCTATGTCCTCTAGTTTTAGACACCCCTACTATAGGAAACAGATACTGGCTATCCTATCTATCCAACTCTGTCTATGACTCTCGTAATTGTATATACCTCTGAGATGTCCCTTTTCAGCTTCCTTTGCACCAGGGAAGACAGGCGTAGCCTATTCAATCTCTCCTGACAGCTCAAGCCTTCCAATCCAGGTAATGTTCTTGCGATTCTTTCCTGCGTCCTCTCTGGCTTAATCACGTCCTTCCTACAGTGTGGTAACCAGAACTGCACGCAATACACCAATTGATGCCAAACCAATGTTTTGTACAACTGTGACATGATGTCCCAACTTTTACACTCAGTGCCTCGGGCGATGAAGGCAAGCAAGTCATATAACTTCCTCCTCACCCTGTCTACCTGTGTTCCAATTTTCAGGGAACTATGTACTAATACCCCTAGGTTTCCCTGTTCAATACTCACTGGCACCAGCCACTGTGTATGTCCAGGTTTAAACTCCCAAATTGCATCACTTTACACATGTCCAAGTTAAATTCTATGTGCCATTCCCTTGCCCACTTTCCTAGTTGATCTCTATCCTCTTGTAACCTTAGACAACCTTCTTCACTGTCCACTATACCACCAATTTTGATGCCATGTGCAAACTTACTAAACATGTCACTTACATTCTCATCAAAACCATTAGCATATATGATGAACAATAAAGGACCCAACACTGATCCCTGTGGCACACCACTGATCACAGGCATCCAATCTGAAAAACAGTCCTCTGCCACCATTCACTGTCTCCCTCCACCAAACCAATCACGTATCCAATTTGCTAACTCACCCTGAGTCCCATGTGTTCTAACCTTTCAGACCAACCTACCATACGGACCTTGTTGAAGGCCTTGCTAAAGTCCAGGTAGACAACATCCACTGCCCTGCCCTCATCAATCCTCTTGGTCACCTCTTCAAAAAACTCAGTCAAATTCATGGGACATGATCTCCCAGGTAAAAAGCCATGGTGACTATCCATTATCAGTCTTTGCCTTTCCAAATGCAAATAATTACTGTCACTCAGAATTGCTTCCAATAAGTTTCCCATCATTGATGTAAGGCTCTCTGGCCTGTAGTTCCCTGCATAACCTTGATGCTGTCTTAACCATAGTCACAACATTAGTTTTAATAACACCAACACGTCAGTTAACATATAAATGGAAAATTAATGTCTACCAAATTAAATAGCCTTTCCCATTTGACAATCTTGTAGATGGGCTTAGATCTCCTTGTGTTACATTGCCCATTGTCAACTTCATTTTGGTCCCAAAAGCCTTCCCAGCTTTTGCATATTACGACCTTATCATTCTCCCTGTTTGTTTGCTTCAGAATTAGAGGATTTGGGTGAAATCTTGTCCTCTCTGGTTGTTGACAACCACTCCTATATTTCCACGATTGTTCGATAGGGAATGAATAATGTGAGACAGCGTTCAATAATAAGTCACTCCCTTCTGTCAGAGAATGTTGTCCTCCTCACTTGTTGCTTTAATCAGTTTGGGAATGTTGGAACTTCCTTCCTGAGGTAGAAGAGCTGGAAAACCAATTGTCAATGAGATTCAGATTTGAGGCTGAAAGCTGGGACTTGCATTTCACTCCAGAAAAATATTGGAAGGTACACTGGAAGCTTTTATGATCCAAAGCAAAAAACTCCCTCGAAATGCTGGAAAGAAAGAAGCAATTGTTATTCAGTGTTTAGAAACATAAATCTCACTAATCACAGCCCAAAAAAGAAAAACATTGATATAAAAGAACACAATTGGAATTTGAATGGAACTACTGGATTGCAGAATAACACTGGCACTGACTGAGAGAATGTAGAGCTGTGTGCTTCTCACAGAATGCAGAAGGGGGATTTTCTTGTCACACAACTTCATGCTGGTAATTACAAATAGAAGGCTCAAGTCGTAAAACAGGTTAATTAACGTCTGACAGGGGTAGACTGTGATTCAGGTGAGGCCTTACATCCAAACTGACTGAAGGGAAGAGGGCAAGGAGAGGACAGCTGAGAAAGGTGAAGAGTTCAAAGATGCCAGATTTTGCACAGTTGAGGATAATGAGTTTAAGGTCTAGCATTAGGTTCTTAAGCGCTTCGGAATTGTCCCATCATGCCAAGAATGCAACAACTTTATTAAAGCAGTTCCAAGTTTGCAATGAATAGCTTTCTCTCACTACATGTTGTCTTATTCACAGCTTTCTGAATCTCTGAGGATGAACAGACTTTCTGGAGTGACAATATCGGCAGAGATTACAGACGCCTACACTAACACTATCACACAGACAGAATCCACCGCACACACGAACACCTCATTTGACGCAATTTCTGCTGGAGACAGCATGAGGAGAATTTGGCCGTGGGGCTTCACAGGAAGTGACTGTTCTCTCCAATACACATACTTTATTTTTAAGACATCTCTCACACTACACATCCCACATGGCAACTTTACTTGAAGCATGAGAGAATTATGGATGAACCTCCAGGACATACAGATGAAGCAGTCACAGGTAGAACACTCAAGAAAACAGTGTAAAACTAAATTACTAAACTGGAAAGCTGGAATCCGAGAAAATGGTAGAAACACACAAAAAGTTTGGTGGCATCTGCAGAGAGAGAAATTAATATAATATTTCAGGCTGGGAAAAGACCAATAAAATATGATTTAAGATGCAGAGAAAGGAGGAGAGATGATGATTATCTGAAATTGTTAATCTGAATCCAGAAGGTGACATTGTACTCAGACAGAAGAAGAGTTTTTGTTTGTCGTGTTTATATTGAGTTTTGTGGAATAGTGTAGAAGTCAAGATAGAGACATCAGAGTGGGCATGAGATTAAAGCAACTGGTGGATGGAAACTTGGGATTCCATTTTCATTCTGAACAAAGGTGTTCGGCGGTGAAAACAAATCAAAGATACTGGAGGTGCTGAAAATCTGGAAAAAAAGAGGTAATGCTAGAAACACTCAGCAGGTCAGGCAGCATCTGTGGAAAGAGAAACAATTAATACTTCAGCTCTGGCACCCTTCTTCAGAACTGGGAAAGAGAGAAAATTCAAGCTAGGTTTCAGTCGAACAGGAGGGATGGGGATAACAGAGGGAATATCTCTGATAGAATGAGACCAAGTGGGTTAATGGAGGCACATTGATTAGCAGCACATTAAGCTTATTTGTCTGTGTAATGTGTTGGAAATGGCATGGCTGTGTGCTATACCTTTTGGCCCATCAAGTCCACACTAACCATCCCATTTTATTCTCCCCTCATTCTTATCAACTCCCCCAGATTCCACCATTCACCTACACACCGGGAGAAATTTACAGTGGCCAATTAACCTACCGACCCACATGTCTTTGGGATGTGGGAGGAAACCAGAGCACCTGGGGGAAGTCAAAGGGAGGACATGAAAACTCCACACGGACAGCACTGGATTGAAGCCAAATAAGGATTGAAGCCAGGTTGCTGGAGACATGAGACAGCAGCTCTACCGGCTATGCCACTCAAGTCCAAATAAGTGGCTTGTTGCTGTTGAATATTCTCAGCTATAGTCACAACAAAGCTGGGTTGATGGTGCTGATGCCAAAACTTTTCAGGCTTATTGACATGTCAGATATTAGATGAATGGGTAATTGTTCAGATGGAGATGTTGATGATAGAACATCCCAGATAGCAGTACTCTGCCCTATATTAAATGGGGATACAATGGCTACTTTTCTCACCTGATGGAAATCCTATCGATATCTCAGCTGTGTGAGCTAATTCTTGAGAAACCCACACAAAATGCTGGAGGAGCTCAGCGGGTCAGGCATCATCTATGGAGGGAAATAAACGGTCGACGTTATGGGTCGAGACCCTTCATCAGGACTGGAAAGGAAGAGGGCAGAAGCCAGAATAAAAAGGTGGGGGGAGGGGGAGGAGCACAGGCTGGCAGGGGATAGGTGAGCCCAGGTGAGAGGGGGAAGGTAGGTGGGTGGGGGAGGGGGGATGATAGGGAATGATGTGGGAAGCTAGGAGGTGATCGGTGGAAGAGGCAAAGGGCTAGAGAAGAAGGAATCCGATAGGAGAGGACAGTAGACCATGAAGTAAAGGGGAGGAGGTAGGAAACCAGAGGGAGGTGATGGGCAGGTCATGGGGGGGAGGGGAGGGGAAACAGATGAGAGGGGTTACCGGAAGTCAGTGAAAACGATGTTGGTGCTTTCAGATTGGAGACCACCAAGACAGAAGACACATCCCAAAGATGGAGGTGTTGTTCCTCCAACCTGCATCTGGCCTCAAATTGGCAGTAGAGCAGGCTGTGGATAGACATGTCGGTATGGGAATGGGAAGGGGAATTGAAGTGGGTGACCACTGGGATTTCCTGGCTGTTGCGGCGGACGGTGCGCAGGTGCTCGACGAAGCGGTCACCCTATCTGTGTCAGGTCTCACCGATGTAGAGGAGGCCGCACCGGGTGCAATAAATGACACCCTCGGATTCACAGGTGAAGCGCTGCCTCACCTGGAAGGACTGTGTAGGACCCTGAATAATGGTGAGGAAGGAGGCGTAGGGGCAGGTGTAACACTTGAGAATCCCAGGTTGGTGAAACTAAATCTGATCTCTCAACTGAAGATCAAAAAATGTTGAATATCTGAAATAAAAACAGAAAGTGCTGAAAACATTCAGTGGTGCAAGCAGCAGCTATGGAAAGGGATGAAGGGTCGTCAGCCTGAACCATTAACCCTGTTTCTCTCTGAACAGATGCTGCCTGAACTGCTGAGTGTTTCCAGCATTGTCTATTTTTATTTCAGATTTCTTTCATTGTGGTGAGAGTAGATTTTAATAATGAATATCCATGTCTCAAGTATTTACTCAAGGCTGTTGTCACAATAATGCAGCAAAGACAAATACATCTTCGAAAGGTCATTTTCTTTCCATCTACCTATCTATCTATCTGTCTATCAATCCATCTATCTATCTTTATGTTTATCTGTCTGCCTCTCTCTTTGAACGTTTGTCTGTCTATCTACCTATCTATCTGTTTTTCTGGGGCAGGCTATCTCTGGCAAAGCCAGTATTTATTTCTCATAATTTAAAATTTTTTTAAAAAATTTTATTTACAGCGTAGTAACAGGCCCTTCAGGCCCAATGAGTCCACACCGCCCATTTTAAACCCCCAAATTAACCTACCTGTACGTCTTTTAGAATGTGGGAGGAAACCCACAAAGACACGGGAGAACGCCCAAACTCCTTACAGACAGTGACGGGAATCGAACCCCGATCGCTGGCGCTGTAATAGCATTGCGCTAACTGCTACGCTACCGTGCTGCCCATGAATTGACCTTGCCCATGAGAAGCTGATGTGAGTTACCATCATGAAATATTGCAGTCCTTCTGGTGAAAGTACTGCTGTAGTGCTGTCAGATAGGGAGTTACAGGATTTGGAACCAATGAAGAAGCAGAAACGGCAAAATATGTTCATACTAGGATGGGTGTGTGACCTGAAAAGGATTCTATAGGTGGTAATGTGCCATTCACCTGTAGCCTTTTGGTGGTACAGGGAGCAGGTTAGAGTGATGCTAACAAAATAGGTTGCAATGCATTTTGTAGATGGTACACACTGCAGACACTGTGCTCTGGTGGTGGAGGGAATGAATGTTTCTGATGGTGGATGGGGTGCCAGTCAAGGTTAGTCCAGGATGATGAGTTGTTGGTGTTGCACTCATGCAGGGCAAGTGGAGAGTGTTCTATCATACTCAGGACTTGCGCCTTGTAGATGGTGAAACGACTTTAGGGTGTCAGGAGACGAATCACTTGCAAGGGAATACCCAGCCTCTGACCTGCACTTATGGTCACAGTATTTATTTAGCCAGTCCAACTTGTTTTTATGGTCAGTGTTGATAATTAGGATGTTGATGGTGGGGAACTCTATGATGGCAATGACATTGAATGTCAAGGATATTGCCAGAAATGACTAACTTTTGTTACTTTTATGGCACAAATGTTACTTGTGACTTATCAGCCTGTGCCTGAAGTTAGTTAAGTCTAATTGCATGCAAACATAGGGTGGTTCATTTGCTGAGACGTTATGAATGGAATTGCAATTGACAGCTGAATTCCCCACTTTTGACCTCATGGTGGAACAAAGGTCATTGATGAAACAACTGAAGATGGTTGGGATTAGGACACTGCCCCGAGGAACTCCTGCAGTGATGTCCTAAGGCTGGGATGATTGACCTCAGACAAGTACAACCATCTTTCTTTCTGTGAGGCATGAATCCAGCCATTTGGATGTTTTCCCATTGATTCCCATTGAATTACATTTTACCAGGGCTTTTTGATACCGTATTCAGTCAAGTGCTGATTTCATGTCGAGGGTGTTCACTTCTGGAACTCACCTGTTTGGTCCATATTTGGACCAAGACTGCGCTGAGGTCTGAAGCAGCAAGGGTCCTGGTGAAATCGAGCTGAGCATCAGTGAGCAGCTTATTGGTGAGGAAGTGCAGATTGAGAGCAGTGTGGACAAGAGCTTCCATCATTATGCTAATGATTGAGAGAAGTCTGATTGGATAATAATCAGAATGGATTTGTCCTGCTTTTGTGAACAGGACATGCCTGGGCAATTTTGCCAGTGTTGCAACCGTATTGGAATAGTTTGGAGGTGCAGTTAGTTCCGTCAGCTTTCAGTACTACCACTAGAATCTGTCCAGTCCCACTTCCTTTGCTGTGTCCAGTGCTTTCAACTGTTCACTGCCTCGGGAAAGCAGCCAACGTAATCAAAGACCGCTTCCACCCCTGACGCTCTCTCTCCTCCCCCCTCCCATCCGGCAGAAGATATAAAAGCCTGAAAGCACGTACCACCAGCCTCAAGGACATCTTCTATCCTGCTGTTATAAGACTAAGGAACGGACCTCTTGTACAATAAGACCTCACAATCCACGTCTTCGTGGCCTTGCACCTTATTGTCTGCCTGCACTGTAACTGTTAAACTTTATTCTGTATTCTGTTATTGCTTTTCCCTTGTACTACCTCAATGAACTGATGTGATGAAATCATCTGTATGGATGGCATGTAAAACAAAGTTTATCACTGTACTTTAGTACATGTGACAATAATAAACCAATTTACCAATTTATTATTATTACTTGTTATCACAGAGAGTGCATTGAACTAACTGAGGGCTGGCATCTGTGACGGAGGGGATTGCAGAAGGAAGCTGAGATAAATCATCTACCTGGGATCTCTGGCTGAACATGGTTGCAAATGTGTGGATGCTCTCTCAAAAGTTTCAATGTATTTGGAATATAAATACAGATTTAGATCCTACAACAAACAGAAAGCTGCAGTTCAACATGCAATCCTAGCGGTGGACAAAAATTCTGCCAGTGCTGATTTATCACTGTAATCACCCATGGATAATTATCACTGGGTAAACAAAGTTCTCGTTCACCCTCAACTATAAATCTAACCACCATGTCTCCCTCCATTTGCATGCACCCAATATCTCTCTTATTGCTGGAATTGTGGAAACAATTAGGTTAGTTTCTTGAGAAACAAAGGACTGCAGATGCTGGAATCTAGATGAAAGACATGATGATGCTGGAGGAACCCAGCAAGCCAGGCAGCATCCGTGGAGAAAAGCAGGCAGTCAACGTTTCGGGTCAGGACCCTTCTTCAGTACTGAAGATAGGAAAAGGGGAAGCCCAATATATAGGACGGAAAAGCAGAGCAGTGATAGGTGGACAAAAGCGGGGAGGCGAGGTGGGCACAGGGTGGCGATAGGTAGATGCAGGTAACAGATAGTGATAGGCAGGCGCGGGGGAGGAGGGGAGAGCAGATCCACTGGGGAATGGGTAAACGTTAGGAAGAGAGAGGAGAAAAAAAAGCTAGGAAAGGGAAGAAGAGAAGAAGAGAAGAAGAATGGTGGGGGAGGGGGTTGTTTGGGGGAAGAGGGGTGGGGAAGTGGGAGAAGTCAATGTTCATGCCATAAGGCTAAAAGGTTCCAAGATGGAAAATTAGGTTTTCATGCCGCTAGTTTCTCTATGGGTATGTAAGTGTCTTGAGTCTCACTATCTTGAGTCACATTGACCCTTTCTCATGTGCTTTTTTCAAGCATATGTCACGTGAAATTCATTCTTCAGCACAGATTCACCCTATTCTGCCCATGTCCTAGGCAATAAACAGGCCTCATTCCAATCAGCTTTGAAGTTAGTATATGAATGAATCCCCACTGTCTGTCTCCTCAGCCTCTGAATGAATCATTTGCCTTGAGTAGTTTAACTTACCTAAAGCCCACTAGAACGTTAAATTTTCACCAAGTCTCAACAGAACCCCCCCCCCCCCACCCCCAGTAAAGGACTGTCTTATAGGGAGCAAGTTGCTTTTGAATCGTACATTTAAGACCTATCAGAGAGACCTGAAACACCTAAGCTGACATGCCACTGCCATACCGGGGAGTGCTACATTGTCAGATGTGTCATATTCTCCATGGGACTTTATATCAAATACCTCTACCTCAGGTGAATGTAACAGAATTGAGGACACTAATCATAGGAGCAGAGAATTTTCCTATTGTAGCTGCTGACAAATATATCTCAAACAACTTTACCAAAACAGATGATCTGATCACTATCACACTGCTGTTTCCCGTGCATAAATTGGCCTTGCAAACTTACAGTAACTCCACTCTAAAAGTGCCTTGATGGCTGTTAAGTGCTTTGAATGTCCCGTGGTCATGAAAAACATTATATCAATGAAAGTCTTTCTCTATTCTTTCTCTTTTTTTACCTCCCTGATTGACATAAAAGGAATGATTTTGAATGTGCATCACCTCTCCTGAGTCCTTGCAGGTGGACTTTCAGCTCTTTGTCAATTAATGTGGATTTTCTCTGTCAGTTATACCCAAAGCTAATGAATTTAATGAATACGCAATTGGTTCTGCTTTCCCAAGTGCTACAAGGGTGCTTAAATGGCTCCATCTACAAGGTGCACATAATCTTCCCAGCCATATTTCAAGATTCGATTGCATAATTTGGTATGGCACTCAAAAGTGTTACACTGGCAGAGATATCTTTCTTTTGATGACGTATTAGCCCACCTACTGCCCAGAACAACATTAAAGATTCCTGTGCTCAGACTTGGGTGAACTACTTAAATACAATACAGAAGAAGGCCTTCGCATCACATTCATGCTTGTTCCCAGCAGACACATCTCATTAGCCTAATTCCTCCTCTTGTTTCCCTGTACCCTTGTAACTTGTATCCTCTCACATACTGATCAAATCCACTTTGATTCTTTAGCCACCTATGTACACTGAGAGGAATTTATAATAGCTAAATAGCCTTGATGGCAGGAGGTACAGAAGCCTGAATTCCCACACCATCAGGTTCAAGAACAGCTACTTCCCTTCAACCATTTGGTTCTTCAACCAGCCGGCACAACCCTAATCACTACAGTGTAGCAACAATATGACCACTTTGATCACTTTGCAGTAAAATGGACTTTGCTTATTTTTGTTCTAATTTTGTTCTTTCTTGTAAAAATTGTTCAATTTATAGTTAATTTGTGTTTTTCTTGTGAATGCTATGTGCCTGTGATGCTGCTGCATGTAAGTTTTTCATTGCACCTGTGACAATAAACTCGACTTTGACCTTGACGTGGGAGGAAACTATAGCTCTAAACAGAAGCTTGCATGGTCACAGGCAGCAAATGCACACTACATTGGAGGTCAGGATTGAACCCAGATCCCTGGAGC
Organism: Pristis pectinata; assembly: GCF_009764475.1. Taxonomy (NCBI): domain Eukaryota; kingdom Metazoa; phylum Chordata; class Chondrichthyes; order Rhinopristiformes; family Pristidae; genus Pristis; species Pristis pectinata. The sequence continues at coordinate 8,738,720 of NC_067428.1, forward strand.
TGCAAGGCGTCAGTACTAACTGCTGCACTACCCTGCTGCTCGTTTAATCAATTCAAGCAGACCATTCAATTCATCTAATGCTTTTGGCTCTCATGTTTCCACACCCCTGGTGCTCTCCTCCCACACACTTGTCCACCTAGATTTCCTCTCACTTTGTTCACCTCTCCCATTCCCCATCCCCACCTGGTTCCATCTGACCATCACTCCCCTTTCTCACCTACCAGCCTCTACCCCAACCCTTATGTACTACTCTATATACTGGCAATCTTTCCTCTTCCCTCTGAATCCTGATGTAGGGTCTCAACCCAAAACGTCACCTTACACCTTTTGCCTTCATAGATGCTGCTTGACCCGTTGAGTTCTTCCAGTATCCTGTTTTTTTTTCATATTTTCATTGGCTAGTCCATGATGAGAGAGACTTGTGACTTCACCCAGAGACTGAAAACTGTGCTGTCTTTCCTATCCCAGCTGGAGAAATCACTCCCAGGAGCATTTAGTACCCTACAGTGTACCCATTGATAGCTCAGTAAGCAAACCACTTGGCTTTGACATTCATTAATTAATTCACTGCAGTTAACCGATTACTGAGTTAAACTGGAATATATTTCTTAGAAATCTTGCATCTACTTAATATAAATTATTTTTCCCACTATGGTACAATTATTTATTGCATCTTCAAATGTGTATTTTAGATTCTCTAATACAAGCCCTTTCAATTCATTTATACAGTATGAGTCCCTCCAGTATCAGCTCATTAGTGAGTCCATAGTTATTTATTGTCTCTGTTTGGTAATCATTTCTGGAAATATGTTTCCTGGTGCTATTTCTAGTATATAAACAACTCAGCACTTTTAAAATATTTTTGATGTGTTAATTGACCCAGCGGGGGCCTTTAGTTTTTTGATTACTTATATTTACCTCAGTGTTAACTGTGTCAAGGTTGGTGCTTTTTCTTAAATAAAACAAATTAGGAAGGTAAACAGTGCATGTATTTCCATTCCATTACTCTCCAGTCAATTTCAATGAAACCTGCATGGTGGCTTGTTTGTGTGTGCCAGCAGTTTCTTGGCAGTAAGTGGGAAGTGTGCAAGGTTTTGAACCGCACGTTCTAGCTGCGGGCTTACAAAGTACCGAGAACATCTGGTAAATGCAACTCCGTGTTGTTGCCAGGCACAGCGCCAACCGAGCAAGAGTTCAGGATCCGCTTGATACTACACCATTCAGCTGTATTCCACTGCAATTTACCCACTAATCTGCCACACTGATTCCAATTATGGAATTCCAAGGCACCAGTTCTGAAGTCGGTGCCTTCAGTGAAGTAATGGAAGGAGAACGGCTGTCATAGAAATATAAACGACACTTGTTACTCTTCTAACCAATCTGATTCGTACACTTGACCCCTGGTCCAATAGTCAACAGACACTGGGAGTGAGAATATCTTCTGAGGCTGTGGATTCCTTTCACTAGTTCCATGGTTCTGAAAAGGTAAATACATCAGGAATCATCTTACTTCTCCTTGCTTGACTCCTCCACTTCCAGAATTTTCCCAGCATTAATACCGGGTAAAAAATATGTTCCTGAAGTTTTGTGGGCAAACCTACTTACATTCTGCAAGATTCCACAGACAGCAAGGGCCAATCCAGTTGTTACTAGTGTTGTGAACTGAGAAGTGACTATTTCTGCTGCCTTTATATGGTGACAGTCAGGCAGGGTTTAGGTTAAGTGTCTCAGCTAAAAAACAAGGCTAACAACAGAGCACCACTCCTTCAGCACTGCAGTGTCCATCCATGTGGATTATATTGTTCCACCTTGATCCCCTGACGTGGTCTTCAGGTTTGACCAGTAGCCACGGAACCAACGTGAGACTGAGACATGCACTTTAACTGCCCACATTGACAACATGCAACAAGACTACCAATTTTACCATTTATCTTGTAACATAGATGGTAAATTTGGATATTCTTAAGAAATTTAAAGGAGTCTTAAGCCTTATTCAGTAACATGACAGCCATGTCAGTTACACAGCAACCATTTTGTGTCAGTAACATGGCAATCATCCTTTTGTCAGCAATGACCCACAAAGCACAGTGATCAGTTAATTAATTTTTGTCTTGATAATGTTTAAGGTCAGGACATTACTGTTCTATAAATCAATGCATGGGACCTTTAACATTCACCCTGAATCGATTTAAAGGCTTCTTCAAAACAGAACTCCTGTCCAGTTTGGGCACTCAGAGCATTTTCTATGGGACAATTCACGATTTCAAAGAAATTTTAAAACCTGTTCTATCAAAGGCATTCCCTGTTCCCAAAGCTTTTCCAGTGAAACTTCCAGGCTGATTTAAATTAGTCTCGTGATATTTTCCCTACCTTGTTTGCAGGTTGCTTGTTCTTTGGATCAGAAGAATTATCTGTAAAATTTGCTGCTTTTAGACTCCACAAGAAATAACTTTTCTGAGGAAAGCTAGCCACCACCTTAGAAATGGCAAGGTATAAAGGACTGACTTACTTCACACTGGGAATCTGTTTCAGGTAAATGGGCACTAGTGTCGTATGTTGGGTGGAGCCCCTTCCAATATTCAATTCCAATTTGAACTGGATGTTAGGAGGGGACTACAGCAGACGGCAGATACTTCAGGGGCTGTGTGACAGCAATTGATCAAAGGAATAGTTAACCCTTCACCTCAGTGGAAATAAATTATATGTTTCTAGATTAAGGCAATTTGAATCGGATATCAATCAAAATTCTTCCACTATTCCCTGTAAGTACAAATATGACATCCTGATCTCTGAAGTTACTTTTGTTTGGTAACAATTTATGACTTTTGGTCGCCTCATTATAGGAAGGATGTGGAGGCATTGGAGAGGGTGCAGAGGAGATTTACCAGGATGCTGCCTGGATTGGAGGGTATTGAATATGAGGAGAGGCTTAAGGTGCTAGGGCTTTATTCACTGGAAAGGAGGAGGATGACAGGAGACATGATAGAGGTATATAAAATATTGAGAGGAATAGATAGAGTAGACAGTCAGCGCCTCCTTCCCAGGGCACCAATGCTCAAGACGAGAGGTCATGGCTTTAAGGTTATGGGTGGGAGGTTCAGGAGAGAAGTCAGAGGGAGGTTTTTCACCCAAAGAGTGGTTGGTGCATGGAATGCACTGCCTGGGGTGGTGGTGGAGGCAGATACATTGAACAGGTTCAAGAGCTTGTTGGATAGGCATATGGAGGAACGTGAGATAGAGGGATATGCGGGAGGAAGGGGTTAGGTAGTGTGAGGGTGGTCTGATGGACGGCACGACACGGTGGGCCGAAGGGCCTGTTTTGTGCTGTATGGTTCTATGGTTCTATGGTTCTGTCTTTCCAATTACATTGCATTTTTAAAGTTTAGATTAAAAGGCCCTTGGGTGTTCTAAAACCCACACAAGGCAGACATTGGCCAATCTGGTGATCAGTTAACTGGCTTGCTTCTTGTTTTTATCGGTGTTCAAAAAACGTGTTTCACCTGAGTCCACCAATTTGATTCGATAATCACAGAGAAGGCCGTTGCACACATGGCAACGTCGTCAGTTGTGTGACTGTAACCAATCAATCATCAACCATTAATGGGAATCATTAGAACAATCTAATGTGCAGAAAACAATATGCATGCATTTTTGTGGTCAAACAACAGGTGCACAAGTGGGTCTAAATTCCAGGCAAAAATGCCGTCTGGTAATCAGAAATATTTGTCCCCAGAAGAATAAGTCTTCAGAAGGAAGGAAAATATCGCAATTCCAAAAAAAAATGTCTCCCTCATACAAAACACAGTGCTAAGCAATGCACTGTTACTCTCCATGCATTGCTTAACACAATGTATAATACATTGTACATCCAGTGCCAAGCAATGCATAGAGAGCCCATTGCATTTATCTCCCAAGGTGCCTTAACAAACAAATTAAATAACAATATTTGAACAACCATTGGAAAAAAGATATCAGGATGGATGACCAAAGACTTGTTGAAAGTGAATGTTTTTAAGGAGCATCTAAGAGATAGAGGAATAGGTGGAGTGGTTAAGGGAGGGAATTCCAGAAATTAAAGTCAAGGAAACAGAAAGCATGACACTTGTGGTGGAGTGATTAAAATCAGAGATGCACAAGAAGCCAGAACTGGAGGAGTGCCGTGATCTGGAAGGTTTTTAAGTGTAGAAGAGATTGGGAGGATGTGGCTGTGAGACCTACTTTAAACAAGTTGGTGGATTTTAAAATTGAGCCCAACATTTTAACTTTTCAGTGAAGGAAGAGAAAAATGATCACAATTCATTATCCATTGACTTTTCCATTTCTTTGATGGTTTTAGTTCTGCCTGATTCTGTGAGACAATGCTGATCAGCACCTTTTTATAACAGTCTTCTGCCTTCTCAAGGATTTATCTCCATTTGAATTAATGGTTCTTCACAGCTTCTAAGTGAAACAGCACCAATCACCATCACAAGTATTTCAGCATTCTTAGTCTGAATGAATGCAATGTTACTGGGATGAACATTAATATTCTCATTGTATTCTTTAAGCAAACTGCATTTTTACTTAAGGTGCTTTTTAGACTTGAAGAGTGAGTTTAGATGCAGACTGTTCTTAAATATCTGCATCTCACCCTCAAAGTTGATTAGCTTGTGTTCTACTTGTGTACGTGCAGTGGAGTGGAATCCAGCCAGCCTTAATTCAGACCAGAGGCTTCTGTCACAGGGACATATATATTTCATAGAATCCACAAAATGAAACAGCAGGGAAGAAATCCATATACGAAAGAGTACATCATGATTTGGAGAAAATAGCCTCCATGCAGTAGGATTGCCCCAACTTGTTAGAAGCATGTGGAATCAGGCTAACAATACCAAGCAAGAGTGATGTGGGCATTATCAAATGTCAGATGTCCATCCATGCAACAGCTAAAACAGAATTGCAACAATAAAGAACTAGTGATTAAAAAAAACAACATAACCATAAGCATTAGGGTCCACAGTAACCACATTAACATTAACACTGGCAGCAGGAAACATTGGATTGAACACGGTATCATTGTATATAAAATTCAAGCCACCCAGTGGTCAGGGCTGAAGTAAGAAGAAGGTCAGTCTGACCCAGAGGACTAAGAATAAACTCAGGAGAACTAGCCGAGGACTCATTATGTTTGAGCCAAGCTTATGGTGTTATTTTATTGGTGCATAGACATTGTATCTTTCTGATACATTCTAGATGAGAAAGAAACTTCAAACTGGAATCGATTTGACATTTTATTATTACAACGAGCCTCAGGATCAAAACAAGTAAGGACTAAGTCCCACGGGCACGATGCCTATGTCAGATTTTTGGAAGAACTTTGTTAACTTGTTCATTTTTGGGGGATCTGGGCAGAAGCCAATGTTGTAACTGTACAACAACAACATTGTTCTTGTTATGCCCGATGCTCTCTGCCATCTCTTGATATCACATGGAGTGAATCAATTTGGCTGGAAATCGGCTTCTGTGACAGTGGAGATCTCAGAGGAAAGCCAATATGGATCGCTTCTGACAAAACATTGAATGAATCTATTCCACTGGTCTTTCCCCAGACTACTGCAAGTTTCAGCTACATTAAATTTGCTTCCTGGTACATTTTGGATCAACAAAAAGTGGAGGGCTATGTGGGAGGGAAGGGTTAGATGGATCTTAGAGCAGGATAAAATGTTGGCACAACATCGTGGGCCAAAGGGCCTGTACTGTGCTGTAATGTTCTATGCTCTATGTTCTATAACAGCCATGAATATAGCAATGGCTAGAAGCTCTATTGCATAGTACATGCTTTTTCTGTACACAGATACATTCGAAGCCTAAATACAATCTCAAAATGCAGCCAGTTCTTCTGTGGGATATTTCACTGTGGTTGTCCATGAATGTGACATGTCATATACTGTTGGACACAGCGCTGTGAGACCAACATCTGGCATCATTACTTCAACACTGAGATGTACTAACCAATTTGGAAACTGCAAGGGCTTCAATAGGAAGAGCAGCCCTTAAGTGGGAAGATGGAGAACTGATCGAACCTGTTAAATGTCCTGTTAACGATAGGTATTGTATCTCCAGTGATGGTTGAAATGACTGAGGTAATGTTTTCTTTCTCTAGAAAAGCTGAGTAATGGGGAAGAAACCAATCTAATGACTTTCCCCAGGTCCTGCCTCTGATGTCACAATGTCTCATTGTGTGTCACATGGTGTTCCTCTAACTCCAATTGACCACCCCAAAGCACCAACAAACTGAATCCACCCCGCCACAGTACACAGCAACTCTAACTGGGAACAATAACTTGAAGTTTTGCAGTGGTGGGAGATTGTGCATTTAAGTATGTGATTCTCATGAAAGTCTTGCAATAATGTGCAGTCCCTGCACGTGACTTGGCAAAGTCCTAGGATTCATGATTTGCATTAGGACCGTATCCTTCTATGCCTTGCCTATTTAAGTGTCTGTCTATATGCCTCTTAGATGTGATGATTGTATCCGATTCCACCACCTCTTCTGTCAGATATCAACCACTCTCTGTGTAAAAAACTCACCCCTTAGAACCCCTTTAAATCTCGTTCCTCTCATCTTAAACCTATGTTCTCTTGTTTTTGATAACCCCTTCAATGGGAAAAAGATTTTGACTATCTACCCCCTCTATGCCTTTCAAAATCTTATGTACTTCTATCAGGCCACCCTTTAACCTCCATCAATCCGGGGAAAACAAGCCCAGCCTGTGCAGTTTCTCCCCATAACTAAAATCCTGCCAGCCTCTTGGTGAATTACTCTCCATCTCAGGAACCAGTTCTCAGTGCAAACAAACGTTGCTGATGATGTTCACCAACATCTTCATTGCACTAGCATAGCCTTTGATTGATTGAGGATAAGAGTATCTAAAGATCAAGACTTCAAACCCAGCACAAAACTCATGCTCCGGGCAGCAGTGACACCTGTCCTCATCTATTTATTGAGAGCTGGATTACCTACAGCACACATAGCAAGGTATTGCAGAGATACGCCAATATTGTATCTGCAAAATCTTCCAATTCACTCATTGGGTCAGTGAATCAATGTCATTCTCCTCTGCCACACCAATATCACTAGCATTCAGGTCCTATTTACAGTCAATCAGCCCTGCTGGGCATGCCGGACACCTAACTTGAGAATCCTTGGCCCATGACCGCTCCAAGTGGAGATGGAGAATCCAGGATTTCAAGGAAAACCTCGAATCCATGCAACATGAAGACACAGGATAAATGGTGAAGGAGTACACCCAAAAACCCACCTACTTGCAGCCACCATCCCCAGCTCCCCCTGTGGCACAATCTGAACGTCTCACATTGGCCTCATCAGTTACCTCAGGACCCACAGAACTGGACTGGAAGCAGATTATCCTTGATCTTGAGGGACATCTGAGGAAGAAGAGGAAGATTGTGCCGCCTGTGTCCCCTGCTGGAGGACTAGTTTTCTCTACATCTAGCACTTAAATTTGCAATTAGAACATTCCTCAAACATATTAACTCAAGGGAAGCCAAGGATATGAAACTAGTCCTCATGGGTTCACAATCTATGTAATTATTGGAAATGGCAATGGAGCAATACCTGCTTTATGCCACCCTAACTTCACCTTTGGGTTTCCTTCAGCATAAGGTTTGTGTGCTCGGTGGCCTATTAACCCCTAACCAAGTCATTGCAAAGTGCACAGAGGTACTGCAAAAAACAAACTACTGTAGAGGGAAATGAACAGTCAATATTTTGGGTCAAGACCCCTCATCTGGACTCCAAAACGTCTACTGTTCGTTTCCGTCACAGATGCTGCCTGATCCACTGAGTTCCTTCAGTACTTTGTTTTTCACTCCAGATTCCAGCATCCACAGCCTCTTGTGTCTCCATTGTACAGATGTATGCATTGGTGGCAAAAGAAACTCAAACAAAATGTGTGGAATCTTCACAAACTGTCTCTGGAACTATCAAACATCATTGTAGACCACAGAGCAGTTAGTCATGTGACATAATCCTTAAAGTAGTGAGAGTCTTACAAATAATCAATTACTTCTTTAACCAAATATTATATATACTACACACCAAGTTGCTTGTGGTGCATCATTGAGAATGTTCCTGTTCCTAGTTCCATAGCTTGCTCCCATTTTGAGTGCCACACGGAAGTGCAAGTTCATGATAGCATAGTTCCGGCATCACACTCTCCCAGTCCTCACAGATTAACAGAAAAGTGCCAAATGGTGTTGAGCTGGAGTCTGTTTAATGCTGCTTGCCCAAGTCCACTCAGAATCAGACTGCATCTACCCCTGTCTGCTTCAGCCTGTGACATGTGATGTACCATTAGACACAGAACAGTCACCCCAATTGGTGTGGAGGACACACCTGACGGCACCGTTGGAACAATAAGATATCCTCCAGATCCCAGCATCTGAGGTCTCTTGTGTCTCCATTCCTGGGCTTCAGGAACCATGCAGACTTTGAGAGGAAGAGCAGACCTTTAACAAGAGGAAGGAGACCTGTATAACCCTGATGACCATGGCATCTTCTGTGATGGTTGAGCTGCTAGAGGTGAGGCTTCCCACTCTGTTCTGACGTTGTCCTGCTCTGACAGCTTTGTTCTGTGCAGCTCTGCAAGTTTTTACTTCAAGCTGCCAAAATAAACGCCTGCCAAAAGCACTGAAACAGGAAATCCCGACACAAGCCATGTACTAGGTGGGATCAACTGTTGTTGAAAGCCAGCTTAGGGAATGATAATCAGTCGAGAAATAAGTTCTTGGTCACAGGTACTGAATGTCTCAGCTGTTGATTGATTTCAATGATTGTCAAGTGGTGACTATAGCCGGCATGTGTATTTGCTGCCAGTTACCAAAGGCAAATTTCTCCTGTGATTTGTCTTAATGCTGCCCCTCTGAAATGTCTTAATTCTGGAGATGGTTATTTGCAGAATCAGTAGCTGACACTGAATGCACCCATATGGCTTCACATTGCCCACTTGTTAACTCATTTAAAACAAACCAGAAACACATGCTTTAAAATAGCAGAAACATATTTCAGGAACATGGAATTTTGGCCAAAGGCTCAGAACAGACATGGGATAGATGCAGTACAAAGATTATCCTGCATGAGAGTCTGGGTTTAACACAGAGCTCAGGTCTTAATTGTTCCTTCCTCAGAAGTCTTCAGCTTGTTACTCAAATGCTGATAAAAGATTTTTCGTGAAGCAGTGCAACTGGGCTACTCACACTGCTTCTACTGAAGATGAGTTGTCAGAACGTCACATTGCTAAAACAGTCCTTGCTGCTTATCTAGATTAGTGATGAATGTAAACAGATTCTGAGTGGGTGTGAGGCAACAGTACTAAATGGTTCAGTGTCATTTCTTACTTCCCTGTCAGTTTAATCAGAGATGGCACTGTGAGTTCTGGGAAAGTGTGACGTTGATCTGGTGAAAGGCACTATCCAAGGCTGGAGCACTGTGGTAGAATAACTTGTGTTCTCATTGGCACACAGTAACATATTGCAGTGTGGTTTAGAGATTGAGGAAGAGAGTGCAAAGGTTCTCAAGATGCGGTATAGGAACCCTTGGTAGAGGATGATCTGTACTTCTAAGATGAGAAGTCATGCAACTTCACCGTCCTTTTCCTCCTAACCTTTGCTTTGGTTATTGTTCTCTCATATTCTCCTATTTGTCAGCTAGGCTAAAGGAAACCCCCACCAAGATGGCCATGACCTCACACTCCCTTTCACCTGGTGACCAGAATAAGGTGTTCAATAAGGCAGAGTAGCAACAGCAATTTACTCTCTTTAGTTGATGTTCTCAAAGAGAATTTCAGAAAAGAATGCTGCCCGGCTGTTGATTGACAACAGAAAGACACTTTCAGAACATTCTGCACAGATCCAGCAGCAAGGACCATAACGTTCTGAGTATCTTTTCAAATGATGATTAAGTCTTTTTAGCATCAGTTAAAATCAAAATCAAAGCAAGTCTCTTACACAGAGAGTGTGGCAAGGGCCTGGAACTCGCTGCCAGAGGAAGTGGTGAAAGCAGATACAATAGCAATGTTTAAGAATTATTTAGGCATAAGATATCTTTATTAGTCACATGTACATCGAAACACACAGTGAAATGCATCTTTTGTGTAGAGTGTTCTGGGGGCAGACCGCAAGTGTCGCCACGCTTCCAGCGCCAATATAGCATGCCCACAACTTTCTAACCCGTACGCCTTTGGAATGTGGGAGGAAACCAGAGCACCCGGAGGAAACCTATGCAGACACGGGGAGAACGTACAAACTCCTCACAGATAGCAGCCGGAATTGAACCTGGGTCATTGGCGCTGTAATAGCATTATGCTAACCGCTACACTACCATGCCATGAAGAGGCTGGGAATTGAGGGATAGAGACCATGTGCTGTCAAAAGTGCAGTTTAAATTGGCATCATAGTCGGCACAAATATCATGGTCCAAAGGGCCTGTTCCTATGCTGTACTGTTCCATGTTCTAAAGCCACAGGTAACTGGTCAATGTTAGAAGGGACCATCAGTTAAGGCACTAGCCTGTGAAAAGCCCATGTAGCTTCTTTGGACCTCTAGTAGGCATCCTCAGCAGCACTCTATTGTGTAACAACCCCCTGCATTACCTTTCCTACTGCCAGCTACACCTCTTCTACCAAATCAGCACCTTCTGCTAAACATGAATTGAACTCACATTTCCACTCAAGACCCATCAAATTTGATGAACAGTTGGAATTTTGGATGAGGTGACATGGAAGATTGGTAGAAGGAGTTCAGTAGATGGATTCATGGATATTTAGAAGGCATTTGATAAAGTCCCACACAAAAAGATAAATTAAGTCCCATGGTAATTAAAAAGGATCATTGATGACATGGATACAGTTTGGATCAAGAGGTAGAAAGCAACTGCAAGTGGTAAATAGTTGTTTTTCAGACAGGAGGTTGTAAGGCAGTGGTGTTCCCCAAGGCCAGCACCAGCTTTCTTTGATATGTATTAGTGACTAAGACGCTGTGAAGGGTAACATTTTCAAATTTGTTGATGACACAAAGCCTGAAAGTGTGGTAACAAGTGAGGAGGAGTGGGTGAAGAGGCTGCCAGGGGTGGTAGTGGAGGCAAATATGATAGAGGCATTAAAGAGACGCTGATAGGCTAGCAGAAGGGCCAGACCCATGGCAGACAAAATTTAATACAAAAAAATGCAAAACAGAGAAAGATAGGAAAAAGGATCAGGAGTGGACCATTCAGCCCTTCAGGATCTACTCTACTATCCAACATGATCATGGCTGATAATCCACTTCAGCACCCTTTTCCCACCTTCTCTCCATAACCCTTGATGCCCTAACCAGAACAAATAAGTAGAAACAATACAGGCTAAAGAGGAATTTTGGGGTCCAAATCTACAGCTCCCTGAAAGAGGCCTCACCAGTCAATAGGGTGGTAAAAAAGGCACCTGGCATACTTGCCTTTATTAGTTGAGGCACTGAGTTCAAGAGCCAGGAGATTATAAAACCCTGGTTAGGCTGCATCTGGAGTACTGCATTCAGTTCTGGTCGCTCCATTATAGGAAGGATATGGAGGCTTTGGAGAGGGTGCAGAAGAGATTTACCACAATGTTACCTGGATTAAAAAGCATGTGCTATAAGGAGAGATTGGACAAACTTGTGTTGTTTTCTCTGGAGCGGCAGAGGTTGAAAGGAGACTTGATAGAAGCTTATAAGATTATGAGAGGCATAGATAGAGTGGACAGCTAGTATCTTTTCCCCGGGTCAAAATGTCCAATACTAGAGGGCGTGAATTTAAGGTGAAAAGGGGTAAGTTCAAAGGCGATGTGTGGGGCAAGTTTTTTACACAGAGAATGGTGGGTGCCTGGAATGCGCTGCCTGGAGTGGTGGTGGAGACAAATATGATGGAGGCATTTAAGAAGCTCTTAGATAGGCTCATAGATTTTCAGAGAATGGAGGGATATGCACACTGTGTAACAGAAGGGATTAGTTTAGATAGGCGTTTAATTACTAGTTTAATTAGTTTGGCACAACATCATGGACCAAAGGGTCTGTTCCTGTTCTGTACTGTTCTATGTTCTATGGTAAATCACACAGTTCTGAAGGCTCACAGGAACAAAGTGACCTGGGTATATATGGTTAAAAATGGAAAGTGGCAGGCCATGTTAAGAGAGTGGTTAGTAAAACCAATGGAAACCCGAGATTCATAAATAGAGGCAATGACTACAATAGCTGGGAAACTACATATTGCAAATCACTGGGTAGGCCACAGATGGTGTCCAATCCTGGTCAGGAAATGGGCTAAGAGATGTGAGAAACACCATTAAGGTGGTTTACACTCAGAAGCTTGCCAGAGAATGGGATCTGTGTGGTTCCAGTCAGGACCACACTCAATTCAGCAGGGCAGTCAACATTTTACTATACAGTAGTCAGAGTGAGGCTTTATAGGCACACTCCCCTTAGCAGCTGGGCACCAGGAACATACCCCCTGCTGCCATGAGAGTGAGCACTCCTAAAGGAGAGAGCTTTCTTCAGCGTGATGAAGAAGTCCTGGGGTGGAAGATAGATGCCAGAGGTGATGACCTGTAAGCTGGACAGTGAGGATGGTAGTGGAGATGTACAGGTTACCAGCCTCAAGGAAGATCTGGCAGGAGGTGGCTCAGAGTAATGTCAGTTGGGAGTAAGATTCGCCAAACTCTAGAGCAATGCCACAAGAAAAGTCATGACCTTCCTAGATATGTAAAGGTGATCTCCAGGCCAATAGATATACTACTCATTTGAGTTGAGACTTATAAGTGATCACAGACATAATAGTTTCATCCACATCCTTAATGCTTTCAACCCCCACCAATGGCACTCTGTCCCTATTCCAACCCCCATCCCACCCCCGTCATTGATAGTCCAGCCCAAGCACCTTATACCCAGCTCAAACCTCCGAAGAGCTGGTAATGAAGAGGTCACTCAATGTTCTTCATCACCTCCATTTTTAGCGAAGTTAGTGAGGGAGTTAAAGAGACCCCTCATGAGTGCAAGACATGTCCCCAATAGACGGGAACAACCTGCACCTCCTGGGAAGAGGAGCTACCAAACCTCAAACCAAGTGCAAGTGCGATCCAAGATCTGCCAGGTATGCTCAGCAACAATGTTTCACTGTGATAACAACACCTCCTTTCATTATATCAACAGTAGACACCTTTATTACCATCTGGGCTGCTATATCACCATTAAAGTGTTCTGGCCACAGTTGACAACTATCTTTAATGTCTTTAGAGACTATCGGGATAGGCTGCCTGTTTCCCCTCCCCAGGAAAAGACGATGCAAAGCAGGAGGCATGGGGGCAGGAAGGGTTGGTGATAATGATGATGAACGCATTGTGTCATTGTGTCCGGCACAGGGAGATGCACTGGGACTGGTGAACTACAGATTGGTTCCAGGCCTGTCTACGACAAGAACTTGCACTGAGTCGTCAAGGACGTCTTTGCCAAATCAAAAGTGAAAGGGAGCAATTTTTCCAGCAACTAGATTGCAGACACAGGGAGGACGATGTGATGTGGGTTAAGACATCAAAGCCCACATATAATGTAATGAAGCAGGAAAGTTGTTAGACTGTTAAAATTCAGACCCAAATGTTGTGGTTTTCAATCTTTGTTTTTTGTTGTTATAAATGATTTTCAGTACATTATTGCTGTTCAACTGTATCCTCATGTTGGGCAAGTCATCTCCTACATTGTATAAAGATAAGTGACACTGGTGTGGCAGCTGCTGTCATTGCTACGGCACTGCCATGCCTCACCTGGAAGGATTAGTAATGGAGTGCTGCTAGTGGGGTCACCATTGAGTTACCTAGGGAATGAGTATTCAGCAGCTAACACTCCCTGTTAGTTGTAGCTCCTTCTGTGGATGGTGGATGCTGTTTGAGCAACCTGTACAGAGTTCAACAACTCCCTGGCCAGGTAACCTGATGTCAGCACTAATTAAAGCAATGGAGCAGCACAATGCACTTATAAATGTACTCTGTTCAAGTTGTGGTTGCAGTTTGAATTCCAATTTGTCATGGTAAGGGTGGAAAAGGGCATTGTGTGAATCATGATGTTATTTGGTACACAATTCATGCTGAAGAAACATCAAATGTGTTAATGTAAGTAGTACACGGTTGTGCCCTATCCAATTTCCCTAGGGGTGTGCTCTCACTCAGAAATGTTTGCTCATACAGCCTACACCTGGTTAAATTGATTTCTGTGTGTCCTGTGAATGAAGGAATCAGTCATTAATCCATCCAATTTCTAAGGTTATGATTCAATCACTCCATCTCGACCTATCTTTACCTTTTTCCACTGTGAAAATTGTCCCAATAAAGTGCTCAGATATTAATGTGACAGTATTTTCCCAGATGTTGTTGATTAATAGCAAAGATTCAGTGGGGATTTACCTTGGCTAAGGAAGAGGGTACACTTTTGAGGAATATGACAGTGAGAGGAAAAAAATTGTGCTATCTAGTCAGAATATAGGACCATTTTGTCCAGTTATTTCTCTCCACCATCTTGGGTCAGCAAAAAAGAATCCTCAAAAACACTTGTTTTGTTCTAGGGTGCAATTTTCATTATCTACACTAGCTCACTCTTCTGAATGTGACTGATATTTGATGTTAAATTATACAGCAAGGACATAGCATGGCTTGAAACCCGTTGGAGATTGCTCAATTAATTTCACTTAGGACGCTGACAGCTATTAAATGGTAGACTTTAATCCTATCAGTCTGAAATAGGTTTGAATCTTGGTTGCAGTGGTGGAGGGACAGTCATCTAACTCATTTCACTACAGTCCTTGAACAGAAACCCCTTCACTTAAATGCCAGTTTGACACAATGGTTGTATTCTTGCTGTTGAGGCAGAAGGCTATGGGTTTGAGTTCCCCTCCAGGATATGACTGTGAAATCCAACCTATACAAGGCAATGTTGCATTGTCTGATGTGCCATCTGTTAGATGCACTTTAAACCAAGGTGAATATAAAAGATCCCACTTTATTCTTGGAAAAGAAGGAGAAGATTCTCAAAGATTAAAGGCCATCATTATTTCTTCTATCTGCATTAGCAAAGAATACACAAGGTAACTGCTGAACCATCTCACCTGCTGTTAGTGAGGTCCTGCTGTGCATACAAGACTTGTCATATGTGTTTCCATAACAACTGTGATTTTACTTCAGAAACAATTTTAAGAAGTGCAGAAATGTTAGACATTGAAAGCACAGAAAGCAAATAATTGTATTGTGCCCATGTGGGCTGTAAAGGAATTATCCAGCTTGTACCCATGTTCCAGCTATTGGCCCCTGCATTGTAGGGTAGAAAACATTAGGTGGTCATTCAAGAACTTCTTGGGGCTTCTGTCCCCATTAACCTTCAAGGTCATGGGACATAGATGCCTAACATAAAATTGGAGAATAAGGCAATGGTGAACAATTGGTGGTACAGAGGTGCTGCTGCCTCACAGCTCCAATAACCCAGGTTCAATCATGACTTCGGGTGCTGTCTGTGTGCAGTTTGCATGTTCTCCCTGTAATTGTGATGTATAACTCCATGATTCTATGTTTGGACATGACGGAGCATCTTTTCCACAGTGAGTTTAAACCACAGCAAGTCATCCAGGAATTTCAGATCTAGAAACCATTTTGATATTATGTGGATATATTATGTGGATTATGTGGAGAATAAAAAGATGGGATTAATCTAGGGTTAATGAAAATGAGTTGTTGATAGTCAGCGCAGATTCAGTGAGCTGAAGGTCCTGTTCCATGCTGTATCTCTCTGTGACTCTATAACTGAAACATGCTACTTCTTCAAAGAGCTCCAATAAATTCAACAACTGTGATTTCCTTTTCACAAAATCAGAGATAAGGTAAGATATATTCATTAGTCACATGTATATCAAAACACACAGTGAAATGTATCTTTTGCGTAGAATATTCTGGGGGCAGCCCACAAGTGTCGCCATGCTTCCAGCGCCAACGTATTATGCCCACAACTTCCTAACCCGTACGTCTTTTTGGAATGTGTGAGGAAAGCGGAACACCCGAAGGAAACCCACGCAGTCATGGGAAGAACATACAAACTCCTTACAGACAGCGGCCGGAACTGAACCCGGGTTGCTGGCGCTATAATAACATTGTGCTAACCGCTACACTACCGTGCCTGCCCTGTTGAGTTTGCCTGATTTTTTGCAAAATGCTCTGCCGCAACATCATTAATAACATCATCTGATGTTCTCCAGTGACAGAGCTTAAGCTATTGCAATGTATTTTCTTGAAAATGTTGGAAATCTTGAAGCTGTGAAGTGCAGGTCAGAGCTGTTATTGAAACCTGAACCAAAAAGGAAAATATTGGAAATGCCCAGCAAATCCGGGAGAACTTGTGGAGAGTAAAAACAGAATTAATGTTGCAGGTGGATTACCTTGCAGTAGAACTGGGCAGTTCTAACACAGACAGAATAAGTGAGTTGCCTGAAATTGTTGAATTTGGTATGGAGATCTGAAAGCTACAGTGCACCCAGACAGAAGATGAGCTGCTGTTCGTCATATTTGTCTATTTTGAAATAGTGCAGAAGGCCACAGACAAAGGCACAATAAAGTTTATGAAGAGCTGTAGTTCAAGAGAAGTGTTCTTTTAAACTTCATTCTTTCCATTGACATATACGAATCTAATACAATTCAATGCTAAAGTGTTTGCCAAAGGGTAAAAGAAAAAACTGAAATTAACTTAATTTTGGGCTGTGGGAGCCAACAGAGAATTTAATCCTCCCCTGATGATTGTATTATGTGGCTTTTATTTGGCAAATTTTCCTGGGTCATAATGATACACTTGGTGAACGGAGTTGGGTTTTATTGTGGAGCACGGGGGGCAGAGGGGAAGGGATTGGGAGTCATAATGAAATCAAGCCAAATCTATGGAAGTGACTGTCTTTCGTTTTATGTTGGGTGATGCTGATGCAGTTGTCCGCACCTTGGCTATGAAAACTGGGGCATCTTGTTAAATGGCTTTCATTATTGAGAAACTGAAGCAAAGTATCTTGCTGCATTGTGTGGGACACCAGTGAAGTAGAAAAGACAAGGTGAATCAATAAACAGTAATGCGGTGACATCAACGCTGCATAAAGTTGAATAACTATCACTTAAGGAAGTAAGCAGTGGAGAGGTGCCTGCTTGCTCACACCTAAGTAGGATCTATTCCACACAGAAGCAAAAGCAACCTGACTTGTATTTTAATTATTTTCCTGATAATGAAAATGAAACAAGAAGTGTTGTGTTAAAAATGGTTCTGTATCATTCTAAAATGGAAATAAAGATAAGATTTGTTTTCAGTGCTACGATATTCACTCAAGTATTCAGAGGTTGTTGCGCAGTTCAGGAATTTCTGCAATTCACTTCACCCAGAAGCAGTTGTGGGTTTGAGGTGTGGAAGGTTCTAAATTTTATTTTACGGATTTGTGTACTACAGGAAGTGTACACCTGCTGGTGGGACCCCCATCCCCTCCCTTTCTGAGTTAAACTTTCTCTCTCTTGCTCTTTCTCTCTCCCAAGCTGCTCGAATGGTAAATCTTGGCACAGATGTGTGTCTCTGTTTCAGTGCTCTGCTGGAGTTGGTTGAATTATTGCACCTCTCTGATTTCAAGTTGTCCTATTTTGTTTAAGGTCATCTTCCTGTTTAGAAGGGACGCCCTTGGTGATCTATGTCTGCCATTGAGTATGGCTTCCTCATTCTACAGAGCACTGCTGGAGGTGACAGGCATGCTTGACCTGTGTTCTGTTCTCCAAAGTATGTGCTTGTCGGTAATGAAGAGATTATAAGAAATATATTTTAATTTATGTGATGAGTATTGCACAGAGGATTGTTACAGGCAGAGTAAAGTTGGTGCACAATGTTGGCTTATCTCTTCTTTTGTTTAATCTACTTCCCTTCCACCATGACCACCACCATTTATGACCGTTAAAAATATGAGCACATGATCTGACCACGTCTGTGATAGTTACTCTCACATTCATTTTATTTTTGTGGTATAAATAACAACTTACATTTAGATTGTCCGGCAGTGTAGCAGTTAGTGTAACGTTTTGCAGCGCCGGTGACCTGGGTTCAATTCCAGCCGTTGTCTGTAAGGAATTTGTACATTCTTCCTATGAGAGCATGGATTTCCTCCAGGTGCTCCGGTTTCCTCCCGGATTCCAAAGACGTACTGGTTAGGAAGTTTGTGGGCATGCTATGTTGGTGCCAGAAGTGTGGCAACGCTTGCGGGCTGCCCCCAGAACATTCTATGCAAAGATGCATTTCCCTGTGTGTTTTGATGTACATGTGACTAGTAAAGATATCTTATCTTTTAGCTTCAAACATTTGCTGAGAAGTTGGAGCTCACGTCCCCTTGGCACACTGAACTTATGCTGTATACAACGCTAATGCACACTCGCATTTGAACATCTTTCAAATTTGAAATTTGAACATCTTTTAAATTGAGCAAAAATGTGATAAATGAATTGCAATTGGAATTTGCACAAGGCTTCATGGACTGAAGTGGGATCCGTGTGGTTCCCAGCAGGACCTCAACGGAGAGCTCACAGCTGCTACACTCATTGCCATGGGAGTGTAGGAGGCCTTGAAGGAACTTGCTCTGTGACAACGAAACCTGTTGTGGTCAGAGGAGAGGATAAAACAGCAACCTCCTGTATGTGTGTGTGTGTGACCATGCCCAATGTGGTCCTGATTCCCAGACTACCAGTAGCCCAAAAGCACCGCAAGGTGTGGGCTGATCAGTCCGGCGGACATTGCATCATCCTTCACTGAATGCAGAACATAGAAATGTTGCAACCATTGGGGGGACTCACAATGAACATTGAAAAATGGATCCAGCAGCAGCTGTGAGCAAAATATAGACATCACCTTAGGACCCTTTAATTCCTGCTTGCCAATCCAGTGTGGGGTTCGCTCCTTTTTTTTTGATGCTTAATAAGTACTCAGGTTGCACCCAATAGGCTTATTTAGTTTAGTAATTGTGGAAAATGGTCACTGTGCACATGATGTCATTAGCCCCATGACTATCACTGGCCAATCATCAACATGGCAGTACAAAATTCCAGAGTGTGTAGCCCAGGCAGCTGAAGGCTGACAACCAGGGCTAGGTCAAAGGACAGTGGAGAGATCAAACCTCAAGAGACTAGAATTACTGGAATACTATCCATGGTGTTTATTAGCTCTTCATTAGTTGCAGTGCATGTTTATACACAGATTTGACATGGTCTAACTTTAGAAAGAAGTTATTTGAGAACCCTTAAATATTACAACACAATGTGCTGTAACAAAATGACTGAAGGAGGACCTTGGACAAACTAAAATTATAAAATGCCAGTCTGAATGTTTAAACAGTGCTAGCACATTCACCAAGTATCTGAAATTTCACTTACAGTATGCATGTATCCAAATGTGCCCACACAGATGTGATCCTTATGGGATAAAGAAGAAAATTATTTACATTTACATCATACCATTCACACTCTTGGGGTAGCTCAATTAATTAATTCCAGAGTCAAAGGTGTTCCATTAGGAGACGTAATAGCTAATCTGTGCTATCCTTCAAAGCGCAATAAGAAAACTGACCAATTGATGTTGCAGTGATGTTGAATGTGGAATGAAAGTGCTCAGGAAGCCAGGAAGTTCAAACAATCCTCCCATCTTGCTAAACAGGGAGACAGGACCTCGATTCACTTCACATTTGGTAGATAGCATTAACTTATTATATTATGTTACAATGCAACACTTCTTCAGTAGGCCCAAGGCACTGTCAGGCTGGATTATGCATTCAAGTCCTGGACTGGAACTTCAATGCACCAATTCCTAACTCTGAGGCAAGAGTGCTATTTTGGCCATCCAGTCAGAGACAATACTGTGGGTATTAAGAAAGAGAGTGAATGCAGTATGAAAAGCCTGTGGGCCATGACATAAATACAAGTCCTTGTTCACTCTTTCATTCTTTTACTTGTATAAGAGCCAACAATTGTTTTGTAGACAGGGTACACGTACTGGTGCCCAACCCAGTTATTTTATTCACTCCAGTGCCAGCAGCAAAGCTGCTCCACTATTGATGCTTGACACACAATATAATAAGCCAATAATGTGGGCACTGCACTTTCAGAACTAACAGTACCTCATGCTTTACAAAAGCTGATGAGCTGCACTTATTTTCCCCATGTGACAACTCCTCAGGAACCCTTGCTAGCTGCAGGGTTAAAGCCATATCAATTTCTCTTTACTGTATGATGAGATGATGCGTTGTGATCCTGAGGTGTCCATCAGAGGTTTGAGTGAATCACTTTTGCCAGTAATATTTATAGCTTTGCCAGTATTGTGGTTTGTGTCTGTAATCATCTGGATTCACCGCAAGACTCATGACATCCAATGCCTCTTTTTCACGTGGACTGCAGGGTTACTCTTCGCTTTGTGTACCAAACTGCCACAGCAATAATGGACTTTCATCATGTTGCTGAAAAATTTAGGATTTGGCGAGTCCTATCAGACACAAAATACAAAATGTAACCCCTGGTATGCCACAGAGGGTGTTGGTTGTCCAAATGCATTTACACAGTCATAACCTTATTGAGTCATATAGCACTGAAACAGTCCCTTTGGCCCACCAGGTCTGTTCTGACCATCAACCACCCTACATTAATCCCATTTAATTTCATTGCACTATGTCACAATGAGGAGTATTCCCACTTTCTTCAGTTTCTATTTCAAGACCAGGTTAATGTTAAAGTCTTCTGACATACCTTGGTGTGAATTATCCTCGTTTAAAAACACCAGCCCTTTTGACTGTGCTTTCAGCTGCCCAAATTCTTTTTGCTCAGGCTATAGGAGTCCTTTCTGAGTCCAGAATAGGTAACAGAGCGGAAAGAAAAAGAGATCAAATTATTAAAACAGTGGCCCTGCATTAAAAAAGACTCAATGGCTGTAAAGTGCTTTGAGATGGAGAAACGTTGGGAAAGATGAACAACGAATGGGTAAATGGAGACACAAGAGATTGCAGATGCTGGAATCTGGAGCAACACACAAAACGCTGGAGGAACTCAACGGGTCAGGCAGCATCTACAGAGGGAAATGGACGGTCGATGTTTCGGGTCGAAACTTTCCTTGGTCCACCTGCCCTCTCTTATTTCTGCACTTGACATATTTTAAATTTTTAACAAATATTAGGAATAATATTGTAGTGAACAAGTTAGGTACTTGGGGAAAGGATAAACTTATCCAAAGTCAGAATTTACAGGTTCTCCACTGCAGTATAATAAAGGAGTTAATGTGTTTGGAACTAACATTTATACAGTTTTGAAACAAGTGAGATTACCAGAATGGAAGAGATTAGGAAATGAAATAGTTGAGAGAACAGGCACAAAAATGGGGTTTGATAAGATTTTATAATATTATATCTTCGATTGATTTAAATAGTTTTATATTGATGTTCTTAAATGTATTTCATACTGCAATGTGTTTATTTTGAATTTAACAATACCTTAAGAGACTGCAGCTTGGTTGGTGCTGTTGATTTCTAGTGTACAAGTGAACTCATTCTTGTCTGCTTTTGTTAAAGTCTTCAAACCCTTAACAAATGCAAAAAGCTTTGTAATTCCACCTGATATAGGAAAATTGTGGATTATTTTAAGAGTGAAAAAGGTCCTTTGAATTAATCTGCACCATTTTCTCAGCCTAATAATGTTGAAGCATGTCTCCCTAATGTTGTTCCTAAAAGCTCTTAAAAAAATAGCAAAATTGAGCAGCATAGTTTAAAAAACACCCAGCATTGTTGGATACCTTGATAAAACACCATGCTGATTCAGAATAAACAGGTAAATTGGTAAATTGGTTTATTATTGTCACATGTACTGAGCTGCAGTGAAAAACTTGTTTTGCATGCCATCTGTACAGATCATTTCATTACATCAGTGCATTGACACAGTACAAGGGAAAACAATAACAGAATGCAGAATAGAGGGTTACAGTTACAGAGAAAGCGCAGTGCAGGCATACAATAAATTGCAAGGCCATAATGAGGTAGATTGAGAGGTCAAGAGTCCATTTTATCTTACTAGGGGACCATTCAATATTCTTATAACAGTGGGATAGAAGCTGTCCTTGAACCTGGTGGTATGTGCTTTCTGAAAAGGCCCAGTCAACTTTCATACAGCTGCTACCACTTATAACATGCAGCTAAGAGATCATCAGTCCGCCCCTAAGGGCACAGGTACACAACTTCATAAGCACTCTTCCAGCTCTTGGAGAGTATTTTTTTCAATGTGAATGGCTGTAGAAGTGATCCCTGAGGGCAGCGAAGATGCTCCTAGGTTTACTGAGAGGGACCTAGAGAGGCTGATAGGTTATTAGCACCTGAAGGAGGGATGTCCTCTATTTAAGATGGCCACGGCTGGCTGCTCTTGGCAAGAAGTTATCAAGGAGGTTTCTGTAAGAACTTGAGAACAGTGTGCAATTGGTTTTTGCTTTTGGTTGTTCCTCTGGTCTGAGGAAGAAGTGGATGAAGATTTGTCTTGAGCAGTAGAGAGTGAAAATAAACTCCATAATGCAGTATTGAGCAGAAAGATATGGTGTACATCTGCAAGTGTGGGGAGGAGTGATCCCACAGCTGGGGAGTTGACCTTGACCAGCTGTGGGGCACCTGCCTGAGCTGGTACTTGGACATTGATGAGGTCACAGATATGAGTGAGAACTACCCTGCTAAGAGTAATTCCCTGGGAGGGTAAGGTGTTGGATGCCTCCTGTGCTAGGGTTTGTGTGGGTGCCTGATCATTCATGAAGTAAAGTATCAGGTCTAGGCACATACTTATCATTAACCAGCTTTGGTTACAGTAAAATGTGTGAGGGACAGATCAAGGTTGAGTGTGAGAGTGTACAGTGGCGTGCATCAGTCTGTTTGTTCCAATTACCTCTATTGGGGTATCAACTGATGTGTTAAAGAAACTCTAAACCAAGGTTTAGTACAGCTTAATCTTTATTGGCACTTCAGCATGCTTGCTTACCATTGACTTCTAATAAGTTCACATTTAATTTACTGTTTCAATGTATCACTTCTAACTAAATCACATGACTCACGGTTTGGCCTCAAGTGCTATCCATGTGAGGTAAACTGGCCAGGCTCACTCTGACAGGGCGGGTAGTTTTCTCCAAGTTCTTTCTTCTGCAATGGCTTTTCCCAGTGTTATCACTATCAATGTTTTGGACAGCCCTTCTTTTATATGATTTTCTTCCAATTTTCTTAAGGCTTTCTTTGTTCTTTCACCTGCCCACGACCCTCACAATTCTGAAGACATTCGTTCATAAAATTATTATGTAATTTACAGTAATTTTATGTCTTGCACTGTACTGCTGCTACAAAACGACAAATTTCACGACATATGTCAGCGATAATAAACCTGATTCTGATTCTAATTCTGATTGAACGACTGGGTAAACAAGACATATCTGTTTGCTTTTCCCTTTCTCACCTTTAACTTAGAGGAACAAAGGACTGTAGATGCTGGAATCTAGACGAAAAACACAGTGATGCCGGAGGAACTCAGCAGGCCAGGCAGCATCCGTGGAAGAAAGCAGGCGGTCAACGTTTCGCGTCACGGCCCTTCTTCAGGACTGAAGATAGGAAAAGGGGGAAGCCCAATATATAGGAGGGAAAAGCAGAGCAGTGATAGGTGGACAAAAGAGGGGAGGCGGGCTGGGCACAGGGTGGTGATAGGTAGATGCAGGTAAGAGAACTTAGACCTGGGGTCACATCGAGGTTGATCATTTGTCATAATTGACATGCCAGGATTGGGTAAACTAGACACATCTACACTCTTATTAAGCTAGAGAGCTCTTTAATTATGAGGTTGCCTGTCTGTGCTTTGAAATTCATCAGATTCTCCCTTCTGCAGGGTGGCAGACCCAAAACATCCATATCTGCTTCTCCTGTGCCCAGGATCAGCTCTTGGAGCTGCATCAGTACCACTTTACACTCTCACATTGATACTGACTGGGTGTCAATCATGTGATCTTCCTTCACTGTGTTTCTTTGTTCTGTGGTTCCCAGCACACTCTCTCTCTCTCCCTAGCTAGCAGAGTGTCCTCCCAGAGAGTGTCGGGATACTTGATATCTTGTCTCTGACTACATTGTGAATACAGGTTTAATGCAATCACCACTTTAAATAATGTTCTTTTAGAGTGTTCAGCATGAGTAAAAGCTGTTCTGTGAGTGCAGAACAACTTGCAGATCAGTGCGCTGCTGATATAAAGACTGGGCATTATACCTTGGTCGATGTCACGAGGGTGAATTTGACCCAAGAGAAACAGTGCAAGGGAAAATAAAATCTCACTCAAAAATGAGGATACAATGGCAGTGATGAGCACTAAAGCACCCAGAAATGGGAACAAAATTGTCTTTCTTGATTTTAAAAGGATTTTCAACTTAGCAATGCTACTGCATTTGGGATTGTGCTTGATGAATTTCTAGGCTGAGAGATGGAAAACTCCCTGGGGTGCTTTGAAAGGGAACCTTATCATCAGTATTTCTTCAGGACACTCATAGAATTAATTATGATTTCATTCTTTTTTTCCTGTCTATTTCTACAGATTTGTTTTGAAATATTTATTGCACCAACACAGAGTAGGCAATGAATCTATCGGTATGTATTATCTGCGATCAATTAGTTTTATCTCTCTCAGTGAATGATTAGTTAACCTTGTAATAAAGTATAGGAACTTTCTAGGATCTACTATCTCCCACTGCTTGTTCCCACAGCTTTAAATAATTTGCCAAAAAAAAAGTTATTTGCTGTAAGAACCACTGAGTGTTGTGCTATTTTTTTTATCTTGAAAGAGTGCAGTCAGGAAAAGTAATCACAGCAATGTTGGGTTTGGGGGCCAACAAGATATTTACTCAAAAGAAGTGACACATTTTTGTTTGGCATGGTTTTTGACCTGATATGATGGTGCAAATCTTCTGAAATTAGACTTTCCTTTGCCTGAGCACAGGACTATTAAGCTGATTCTCTTCCGTTGTGTACAGGACCCAGAACTGAAGGATTTTCATTTTTCTTTAACCCCCTTCACTGCCACCTGGGTTATTGTGCTTGATCCAGAATTCAGTTCATTCAGCTGCATCCTTTCCATTCCCAAGATCACTGTGCTTTGATATCCCTATTACCGCTTCTTCCTCATCTTGCAGCAACCTTTCTGAAGCAATTTTAAAACCCTTAGTTACACTCTTTTGACCCCATCTACTTCAGTGACAATCTGCAGCCCAGCTACCCTGCATATATCCCTCGGTTTTGCTACATGGCTCCTCCTTGCTCATCCCTACTCTTCTCCAAAACTTGTGCAAATCCTTCAGAATCCATAGAACTGCCTTCTAGAACTTTCCCGATGAATCCCTCCATCTTACCTCCACCATTGCAGAACTACTTTATTCTCCAGCTAGTCAACCCACAATTCTTTACTCCTCTCTCTGTCCATTTTTTTTTCATTCTGATGTCTAAGGCAAGTGGTATATAAAGCAGTATATGGTTAGTGTTTGTTTCCATTGGTTGCCTTGCTCCAGAATTGTCACTCCAATTGTAAGAGTAAGCTCTTTGTTACCCATGCTATTACACATAATTGCCTGTCTATCTACTTCCTTAAAGTCACAGAGAGATACAGCATACAAACAGAGTCTTCAGCCCATCTAGTCCACGCAAAACATCAAGCATTAATTTTTACTCTAATCCTATCCTAACCCATTTTATTCTCCCCACGTTGCTGTCAACATTCCCCCTTGATTCTACCACTCATCTACACATTTTGGAGCGATTTACGGTGTCCAAATAACTTGCCAAGTCCACTTCGGGATGTGGGAAGGAACCAGGGCACCTGGCAGAATCCCACAAAGTCACACAGAAAACATGCAAACACCACACGGCATCTGAAGTCAGGATTGAACCCTGATTGCTGAAACCACAAAGCAGCAGTCTGCCAGACGTGGTACTGTGCCACTGAATTCTTCTATTGATATAATACTCATAAGGACTTGAGAATTGACTAAAGTCCAAATTTTATGCCACCTCAGACGCATTGCATCTTCTTCACTACAAGAATGGTTTTAAAATTCCCCATCATTTCCTCTTTCCTCTTGAATGATTAGAATCTCTCATAATTAATAGATTGTTCTATATTTTTCCTCACACCTTTCTTTCAAAATTTTCACCCAAACTGAATTACTCCTCCCATTGTGCAAGCTTACATCAGTTCTTTTCATTTCCCTGTGCTTCTCTTTTATTAGCAGCCAACCCTCAATCTTGTCCCTTTGAAGTGTTTGATATTGCCTATATTAATGTCATGTCCATCCTCGGGCTTTATACATGTCTCTCTTAATCTGATTATATCTATTCTCTCCTTGCACACATAACCTTGAACCTCCAATAGATTGTTCCTCAGAGTCAACAGTTAATGATTTTCACTGTCCTATTGACCCCCACTGTTAGCTCTTATTTCTCGGTACTCTGCATTGCTTCTTGTATCCACCTGCCGTTTCTTATCTCTATTTCATAATTTTATTTCGTCTCCACTTTCTTTCATTTCTGCTCTAAATATTTCTTCATTTAGGTGCCAAATCCTATAGTCCATCTCTTTTAATGACTCCTGCTTTTCCCAAAGTTTCTCCCAACTGTTATTGCCATGGAGTTATACATCACAGAAAAAGGCCCTTCAGCCCACCATTTCTATGCCAACCATTCAGTACCTATCGATACCAATCCATTTACCAGAAATTGGTCTGTAACTTCCAATGCCTTGATGATTGAAATGCTCCTCAGATACTTCATGTTGTGAGAATACCTGCCTCCACCACCCCCTCAAGTAGTATGTTCCAGATTCCAGCTCCTCTGAGTTTTTGTTTTAATCCTCAGATCATCTCTAAACCTCTTCCATCTTGCTCCAAACCTATGTAATCCAGTTTTGTCTTCTAATCCCTGTAAGACCTTCTCTGAGGGAAGAAATGAAGTGAAAGAGATGAGGTTTTAACAATAATCTAGAAGATTCATACTTCTTTTAAGAACATCCAAATTTATTTAATTCCTGGAATTAATTCCTCTATCTCCTTAGGTCAATAGCTCTAGCCTCTCAATCCTGGTATTTAAACTGTTGCATTGGCTGTTAGACCAATTAATCTATCTGTCATCCAGAATAATTGTACTGCTATTTTTCAAGCTTGCTTCTTCACCCTCATAATCCAGGTCATTATCTTACTCTTCCTTGAACTGATATTCCTTTCTCTTCCTTTGGTTGTTGGGATCCCCCATTCAGAGATCATAAAACTTGCATGTACATAATATATTACTACACCTATCAAAATATCTCAAAGAGAACAATGAATTACTTCAAAGTCCTATGATTATTCTTACATAGGTAGCAATGCCCAGTCGTGACCTAACTATTTCATTCTCTGGTAAATATTCTGACCACTCAATATAAAAGGGGAACCAGAGCAGGAATATGGCTGACTATGTTTACTTACTGCTTGAAGCCCATCTGTCTTTGCACTAAATAAGACCTCAGCCTATACTTGGACCAGGATTTCTGTCTGTAGTGTACGCTAGTTATAAGAGCATAGAAGCAAGAGTCGACCATTCAGCCCCTCATACCTGCTCTGAACTTAAGATCATGACTGATTTTTTACATCAGTGCCACATTGCTGAACTAACCCCATATCCCTTGACTCAATTAGAACCATAGAACCATACAGCACAAAACAGGCCCTTCAGCCCACCATGTTGTGCTGTCCATCAAACCACCCTCACATTATCTAACCCTTTCCTCCTGCATATCCCTCTATCTCACATTCCTCCATGTGCCTATCCAACAAACTCTTGAACCTGTCCAATGTATCTGCCTCCACCACCACCCCAGGCAGTGCATTCCATGCACCAACCACTCTCTGGGTGAAAAACCTCCCCCTAACATCTCCCCTGAACCTCCCACCCATAACCTTAAAGCCATACCCTCTCGTCTTGAGCATTGGTGCCCTGGGAAGGAGGCGATGACTGTCTACTCTATCTATTCCTCTCCATATCTTATATACCTCTATCATGTCTCCTCTCATCCTCCTCCTTTCCAGTGAATAAAGCCTTAGCACCTTAAGCCTCTCCTCATATTCCATACACTCTAATCCAGGCAGCATCCTGGTAAATCTCCTCTGCACCCTCTCCAACGTCTCCACATCCTTCCTATAATGCGGCGACCAGAACTGAACACAGTACTCTAAGTGTGGTCTAACTAGAGTTTTGTAAAGCTGCATCATCACTTCGCGGCTCTTAAACTCAATCCCACAATTTATGAAAGCTAACATCCCATAGGCCTTCTTAACTGCTCTATCCACCCGTGAGGCAACTTTCAGTGAACTGTGAATATGAACCCCCAGATCCCTCTGCTCCTCTACACTGCCAAGTACCTTGCCATTTACCCTGTACTCTGCCCTGGAGTTTGTCCTTCCAAAGTGTACCACCTCACACTTCTCTGGATATCTAAAAATATCTAATATCTAAAAATCTATTGACCTTGAATATACTTTGGAACTGAATCTCCACAGCCTTCTGTGTGAAGGAACATAGTTTCATCGCATTTTGATGGCATGTTGAGCAGACAATTATAAGCAGGAGAACTCTACTCCAGTGTTTCAAACTAATGAACAATCGATTGAGTAAGGCAGAATAAGTTAAAACTGGTTATGTAAAGGCTGGTTCAACTTTAGTGAAGTTTAAGCAACACTTGGAAAAGACATCCTGATAGGCTTGTGGAGATAATAAAAACCGTGCAATCAATTAAAAGGGAATTGATCACTGGATTCTGCATTGGGACTCAAGATTATTAAAGATGAAAGAGCTTAAAAAGTGGTGAATGATCTTTCTCATCTGTAACATCTTGAGCTCCTTTATCTGGGCCTGAAGAAGAGAATGAGAAGGCTCCTGCAACACTCACAGTGACTGCATATTCTATTCTACATCCCTGTGAACCTATGATTAAATTCATTTCCAATAAAACGCACATGGTTGCCCTTCTGTGTGAATGTCAAGATGTGATGTGAAAATTAATTCAAAATGTGGTGAATTACTTATTGAAATGGATGTATCTGAGATCTGGGTATTCTTGACTTCGATAAATCATACTATAATACATTGCAGCATTATCAAGGACCCTTTCATTACTTCATGCGTTTTCTACTCTCCTGAAGGAGCTCTGTTTCATTATCCCAACTATTCTTCATACGTGAGCCCAGACAATGTATGTCAATTGTCTGTTTCTTTGCGAGCAGCATCATGCTCAAGTCTAATCCTTGCAATGCACCTTCCAGAAGGTGGAATTGTAATCTGAAGAAGAAACCATGAAAGATTTCTTTTGCCTTGGATTAAAGCATTAATTGAAAAAAAGATCTGTCCACTTTACTTCTTGCTCTGTCATCATCTTGCCCCAGATAATTTCCACTGCTTCTCCATACTTAATGTAGTGAATTCAAGATTCAAATTCTCTTTTACAAAACTTTCCACACCCTCAACTATCCAGCGGTGTAACCCTCACCAACCCTACATTCCAGCCAGTGCCTTCCTTGGAGGTATTGATGATCTCCATATTAGATAACAGATAGTTGGGAAATTTGACTTTAAAGAAGTGAGAGTATTTGAGGGGATTAAGATACAAGAAAAGTATTTGGATTTGGATAGACAGGGCCTGATTAGGGATAGTCAACATGGC
This sequence comes from Pristis pectinata, assembly GCF_009764475.1. Taxonomy (NCBI): domain Eukaryota; kingdom Metazoa; phylum Chordata; class Chondrichthyes; order Rhinopristiformes; family Pristidae; genus Pristis; species Pristis pectinata. The sequence goes on from NC_067428.1 coordinate 8,768,540, forward strand.
TTTGTGCATGGTAGGTCATGTCTAACCAATCTTACAGAGTTTTTCAAGGAGGTTACCAAGAAGGTTGATGAGGGAAAGGCAGTGAACATTGTCTACATGGACTTTAGCAAGGCCTTTGACAAAGTCCCACATGGGAGGCTGGTCCAGAAGGTTAAGTCGTTTGGCATTCAGGATGAAGTAGTCAATTGGATTCAACATTGGCTTAGCAGGAGAAGCCAGAGTGCGGCAGCAGATTGTTGTATCTCGGACTGGAGTCCTCTGACTAGTGGTGTGCTGCAGGGATCAGTGCTGAGTCACTTGTTGTTTATCATCTATATTAATGATTTAGATGATAATGTGGTAAACTGGATCAGCAAATTTGTGGATAACACCAAGATTATGGGCATAGTGGACAGCGAGGAAGGCTATCAAAGCTTGCAAGGTGATCTTGACCAGCTAGGTAAATGGGCTGAAAAATAGCAAGTGGGATTTAATGTAGACAAGTGTGAGTTATTGCACTTTAGGAGGACAAACCAGGGTAAGACTTATACAGTGAATGGTAGGGCTCTGAGGTGTGTAGTAGAACAAAGGGACCTGGGAATACAGATCCATAGTTCCTTGAAAGTGGCATCACAGGTAGACAGGGCCGTGAAGAGAGCTTTTGGTATTTTGGCCTTTATAAATCAGACCACTGGGTACAGGAGTTGGGATGTCATTATTGAAGTTGTACAAAACATTAGTGAGGCCGAATTTAGAGTATTGTGTGCAGTTCTGGTCACCTAATTACAGGAAAGATACCAATAAGCTTGAAAGAGTGCAGAGAAAATTTACAAGGATGTTGCCGGGACTTGAGGACTTTGTTGTAGGGAAAGGTTGAACAGGTTAGGTTATTCCCTGGACTGCAGGAGATTGAGGGGAGACCTCATAGAAGTATACAAATTATGGGTATAGATAGTGTGAATGCATGCAGACTTTGTCCCCTAAGGTTGGGTGAGACTAGAACTAGAGGACATAGGTTTAGGGTGAAAGGTGAAATATTTAAGGGGAATCTGAGGGGAAACTTCTTCACTCAGAGGGTGGTGCAAGTGTGGAACGAGCTGCCAGCGGAAGTGATAGATGTGGGATCAATTGTAACATTTACGAGAAGTTTGGATAGGTACATGGATGGGAGGGGTTTGGAGGGATATGGTCCGGGTGCAGGTAGATGGGGCTAGACAGAAGATTAGGTGGCATGGATCAGATGGGCTGAAGGGCCTGTTTCTGTTCTGTAATACTCTATGACTCTGTGACTCGAAAAAAAGCAAAAGATTCAGAACAGAAAGCAGGAGGATTTTTTTATGCAAAGGGTTGTAAACTGCAATCTGCGAGCTTGTGATTAATGAAGAGATCATTTCAGCAATGTTAGGTGAGAGGAAAAGGGGAGGAAGACATCTCAGAGCAGGGGTAGGTGCACAGGCAGCTTGGTGCAAATAAATTGTTTCCATTTTCTAATTTATTTTGCTATAAAGTTACAACTATCTAGTCTCCATTTATCTTTCTTCCCTGCCCATTTTATATCCTAAGACCTCTTTGATTATGCTTTTGAAAGTCTTCCAAATCTGAAATAATTGTGTCTATCTCTTTCCTTAATCCACTTACATCCAAGTCCTCTTCTCTTTTAAATAAACTTGCCCATCCAAAATTCTGTCCCTCTGACTTGTTACAGTTCATCCATATTAGCCTTGTACTTGATAATCCACACTTCCCCCAAAGCTTCAGTTTTTAAATCCTCACCCTTGTTTTCAAGTCACTTCATGACCCTGTGCCTCCATATACCTGCAACATCCCCCAATATTTCAAGCTTTTTGGACCTTTGGACTTAAGTATCTCTGGTCTTGTGTCTTATTCCCTCTTCTAATGCTATTGATGTTTTCAACCCTGATCGGAGGATCAATCCCAGGCCCAATACATTGATGCAATCATGAAGAAGGCACGCCAGTGGCTCTACTTCATTAGGAGTTTGAGGAGATTTGGTATGTAACCAAAGACTCTTGCAAATTTCTACAGATGTACGATGAGGACTATTCTGATTGGTTGCATCACAACTTGGTATGGAGGCTCCAATGCACAGGATCACAAGAGGCTGCAGAGGGTTGTAGACTCAGCCAGCTCCATCACAGGCACAACCCTCCCCCACCATCGAGGACATCTTCAAGAGGCAGCACCTCAAGAAGGTGGCATCCTTCACTAAGGACCCCACCATCCGGGACATGCCTTCTCCTTATTACTACCATCGGGAAGGAGGTACAGGAGCCTGAAAACCCACACTCAATGATTTAGGAACAGCTTCTTCCCCCTCCGCCATCAGATTTCTGAATGGTCCATGAATACTACTCTGTCATTCCTATTTATTTTTTAATTTATAGTAATTTTATGTCTTGCACTGTACTGCTTCCGTAAAATAATAAATTTCTCATCTTATAAGACAGTGATAATAAATCTGATTCTGATTCTGTGGAATTCCCTCCCTAAGTCTCTCCATTGATCTTTCTTTTCCTCCTTCCTTAAAATACACATTGAAAGCTACCCATTCTAGTCAAACTTAAATCAAGCCATCCATTATGATATCACTTTCTGTAGCATACATCAAAATATGAAGTTTGTTGATCTTTTTATCACGAGCATTAGTTTAGACATAATACGATCTTACAGATGCTTTAGAAATGCAAGCTGTTGTTATTATTCTGTCCTTCAGCTTCCTAAGTACCTGTCAGTCTCTCTCCTGAATTTTACGTATTTCAGCTTGTTTCTGTTAAGGCTTTTATTCCATGGTTTAGCTTGCTCTTAAGCTCCACCAAGGTTCAGTGTGATTGTCCTACGCTGAATAGCAATAGCTTCCAAAGTCCTTTACCACTCAATTGCACCAGCCACCAGCTCCCATTGATTCCTTGTTGCCCAGTCTATCCACCTACTAAATCCAATACTGCTCCTGCACCCTCGCCATCCATCTCCCCAGTCTTTTCTGTATTAAATGCCTTGGTATATCCTGTTTTATTGAAGACCCTATACCAACAAAACCTGTTTTTCGTCGTTGATTGAGCACTGAGTCGGGGAACCTCTTCCCATTGGTGTGGGTGAAGGCTGGATGTGGCAGGGCTCCCATGTATTCCACATTCAAGTATCTGATGGAAGTTGCCACTCAGTCTCAAATAGTCAAAGAGTCATACAGAATGGAAACAGGCCATTCAGCCCACCATGTCCATGCTGATCACATTAGCCCATCTTCCAGCACTTGGCCCATAGCCTTATTATCCCAGACGATTCAAGTGCTCATCTGGACACTTCTTAAATATGACGAATGGATGAAGTATCTGAGAAAATCCGGGGCCTGTGCATTCTGCAGATCAAAGTGACTTTGATAGTGAATGTAGTGGGAGACCAAACATAGAAGTAGCATGAAAAGGTTGGTAGTTTGTGTGTACACTTAAGAAAGGGAAACTCCAGACTCCCTTCGGTTCTGCTCCCTAAAGCAATCATTAATGAGTGCAGACCTGGTGTGTAAAACGGATTAGGTACCCACTGTGTTTCATTCTATTGCATTCTAGCCTTTGAGCAGTAGGTTGAGTGACTGCATTCCACTCTAGAGATATGAGTGCAGAACGTAAACTGACATTCCAGCGCATTGTGGGTGAGTGCTGCTCTTTTGGAGGTATCATCTTTCAGGTGAAGACTATCTGCTCTCTCAGGAGGATGATGAAGCTTGATGTTGAAGAAGATCTCCTGGCCTAAATTTATCTATCAACAAACATCAGTGAAGTAGATGCATCTAGTCTTTCTCCATCACTACCTCTGGTGTCTTGCTTTGTGGACAGCTGCATTTCCTGTACTCCAACAGTGACTACAATTCAAAGTCACTCTACTGCGGAAATCAGCAGGCCTTCTGCAATGCTGGACCCCTTGTGGATTTCACCGTGGGAGCAGGAGAATCCAGCCGTCCCCAGTAGTTCCAGTGGGAATTCCACCCGAAAGTCCAGTGCTGGTTCAGGATGGCCTGGGATTCCTTTCTGCTGATCTCTTTGGCTACAGGGGCTTTGGTAAATATTAGTTCATTCAGATTCCCGGTCGTTTGTTTTAATTATTTCACTGTTATCCCAGTCCTGATGAAGAGTCTCGACCAGAACCATCGACTGTCCACTTCCCTCCATAGATGCTGCCTGACCTGCTGAGTTCCTCCAGCTTTTTGTGTGTTGCTCTAGATTTCCAGCATCTGCATCTCTTGTGTCTCAGAATTATCTTTGTTTTTCTTCTATTGTTTGAAGAAATGTTTTAAATGCCTTTATCAATTTTTAACAATGTCTAGTTGATCTTGAGTGTAAAATTCCTAAATGTCCTGTCTTTGACAGTTCAGACTAACAATGAGGATACACGTTCAGGTCCATCGACTGAAAGTCCTTTGGGGCATCCTGCCTTTACTTTTTTTGAGGGCGAGGCTTGTTTTGGCTCCCACCCATGTGATTTAATGCCAGGACAGAAGCCTTAACAACTGCACAGGACATTGCCATAGGAGTCAAGTCAGTTCCCCTCCAGCTTTCCTCTGGGATGTTTGACTGATGCAGGTAAATCTCCACCCTGGACATTAGGGTGTAGGTGCCTTGCTGTTGATTGCAAATTCTGCTCCATTGCTTTGGGACTTCCTGGGCTTGTGAAAGGTGCTATATAAATGATAGTCTTTCTTTTCTTTATTAAAAAAGAAACAATCCTTAACTGGAGTAATTGAGGATGCATTAAGTGTGCAGCACACAGACTACATTGAGCCAACATAGGTATACCATAATATTATTGCAGTGCAGCTGGACTATATCACTAACCTTGGAGCATTCTGTACTTTGGTTTTGAAATTAAGAATATTCATTGTTAATTTCCCACTGGGACAATTCAGCTACTTAAAATTTTCACGCCCATTTACCACACAACCGAAGCAAAAAATTAAATCTTAATGAAAATAAAATGCTGCAATTACTGAAGGTCTGGTGGAGGTTAAGTATGCACATGATCTCCTGCGGCCAGAGAATAAAATAATAGCAGACAAAAATCTAACTCTGGAAGACTATGTGTCTCTCTGTCATGTTTTATGCAGAGATGACTGGGAACAGATGGTCTATAATAAACTTATTGAAAGGGCATTGTAAAGATCTTGGATCCCAGCAGATAACTATTCTGCAGCTGGAACAGGTCTTCAGGGAGATGGGGAGTATTTAGGGTGAATGATGAAGATTTATCTTTCTACCTTCAGCTGCTATAGCTTATTTTCTCTCATGTTCAGTGTTATCTTCATTCATTTGGTAGAAAACCAGTATCAGAGATCAGAAGACCATGGACTTAAGCTCTGCTCCAAGCTTTATGGGATTTGCATGTCCCCCCTGTGACCTCCAAGCACTTTGGTTCCTCCCACATCCCAAAGAGGTGCTGATAGGTTGATGGCCACATAAGTTACCCCTAGGTAGATAACAGGAGTTAATGTATACAGAGAAATGAGTGGGGGAATGGGAGTAATGAGATTACTCTGTTGGGAGTGAGCACAGACCTGATGGGCTGTATTGCCGCCATTTTTATTGTATTGAGTAAGTGCACACAAGTTTCCTTGGAGTGTTAAGCAAGTGTTACAGTGTTGGAGGTGATAACTTTTGGTCAAGACTTTGTCCAACTGTGCCTCTGAGTGCCAGACAATCAGGAAATTCTCCTGGAATGGATTGCAAAATTGCCTCCTGGGTGCCAAGTTAGCATTGGTGATTGAAATGAAAGGCATGTATATGTCTATTAGCTGTGGGGGTAACAACTACTTTAAGGATGGTGGAGTTACTATCACAAAAAGGACTATTCCATGTGGTTAATTAAATAATATTGTTGTACCAGTCTTTTCCTTTTAGTCGAGCTTACTTGATGCTCTGTGTCTGAGTCTGCCGCTGAGCCTGAAGACCTGCACTCAACGTTTCAGGAACAGCTTCGTCCCCTCCCATGAACCCATGAACACTATCTCATTATTTCTCTTTTGCAACTATTTATTTATTTTTGTACCTTACAGTAATTTTTATGTCTTGCACTGTACTGCTGCCGCAAAACAACAAATTTCACGACATATGTCAGTGATAATAACTCTGACCCTCTGAGTGCATGAGTCTGGACCATTTCAGAAGAACCCACAATATACAGCAGCATTAAAGTTCAGGCAATTTCAAAAATGGGCTTGATCTGCACCTCCAGTTTAATGGCCAGGCGATTATTTGAAAATCTAACATTTGGTGTTTCCATCCACATTTTTCCTTTGACCAAAATCAGATTGATCTTTCAAATATCTCATTGCCAACTATCTGCCGTGTTTAGCCATGCAGCAAATGAGACTGTACTTTGAAGTGTGTCATCGGTGCTTGACATGGTTTGCATTGTGCCAATGTGATTAAATGTGCACACACTGTTCCTCTTTACTTCCTCTGTGGAAAGTCACCTTACTGGTAGGTATGGAGCTAGAGCTACCTTCCAACCACTCAGAGCTCAACCACAAACAAGGAAAACAATATGGCTGAGCCATATTCTGCCCTTCATGCACCATTAGCCTGTTCTTCCTCAGGGGAGCTACGTTAAAGTAAATTGATTCCTTATTCCCATGCTAGGGTCTTCTAATATAAAGCTGACCTGGAATGGTCTGTCTGGTCTTCCTGCATTCTTTTAGCCAGAGGTAGTGTTGTTTCCCTCAGCCAATGGGTAGGCTAGGTGGAGAAAACATCAGGGGAAAACATCAGGGCGGCACGGTAGCATAGCGGTTAGCGCGATGCTATTACAGTGCCTGCGATCAGGGTTCGATTCCCGTCGCTGTCTGTAAGGAGTTTGTACGTCCTCCCGTGTCTGCGTGGGTTTCCTCCAGGTGGTCCGGTTTCCTCCCACATTGCAAAGACGTATGGGTAGGTTAATTGGGTTTAAAATGGACAGGGTGGACTCGTTGGGCAGGAAGAGCCTGTTAACACGCTGTAAATAAAATTTTTAAAAATTTAAAAATTTTTTTTAAATTTAAATTTAAAAAAAATTAAAATATTTAGTGGCATAAGTAGTACTGGTATTGCGGTAGTTCCTGAGCCTGATGTCTGTTGCAGACATGAGGTCGGACTCCACCCAGGACATAATACCCAACTCTCCCTGCAACTTTGTCAAGTGAAATTAATATAAGAAAGTTTACAGCTGAAAAAATCCATTTTCACAATTTAACAAGCCTCAATGCATCAGTACATTTGCACATCATGAAACAAAATAGTCTTGTGAAGCCAGTGGACCATGCCCCAGTGTCTAATCATTAGCTTGTGCCTTCAATTCATGCAATTCAAAGATGGAAGCCAACTGATATTATTCTTTGCTTCTCTTTCCTTGTACGACTGTTGGAGGCCAAATTGGAGCATGGAGATTTGCTGACATTCACTATTCAGGCAGAATGCAGACTCTAAATTGGCTTTCAATGGGCTTACAGGAAAGTTGAGACAAAGGGATAAAGGTAAATGAAAGCTGGTTTTGCTTCTCTCCAAATCAGTGTGCTGAGGAATAGTGCTCAAATCTGATAGTGGGCCGCTCTGACAACAAAATCTCTTTTCTGATTATAAGGTCTTTTAATTATCATTTTGTTAAAATGGGATTTAGCGGTCACTACCAATACCAGCATATAGATGCACCATAGAAAGCATCCTATCCACTTGCATTTTGGCTTGGTATAGCAACTGCTCTGCCCGTGACTGCAAGAAACTGCAGAGGGTTGTGGACACAGCTCAGCACATCACAAAAACCAACCATCCCTCCATGGACTCTCCCTACATTTGCCGCTGCCTCGGTAAAGCAGCCAGTGTAACCAAGGACCCCTCCCACCCTGTATATTCTCTCTTGTCCCCCCTCCCATCGGGCAGAAGATACAAAAGCCTGAAAGCACGTACCACCAGGCTCAAGGATAGTTTCTATCCCATTGTTATAAGACTATTGAATGGACATCTTATGTGATAAGATGGACTCTTGACCTCAAAATCTACCTCGTCATGGCCTTGCACCTTATTGTCTGCCTGCACTGCACTTTCTCTGTAACTGTAACACTATATTCTGCATTCTGTTATTGCTTTTCCCTTGTACTGTATCTATATGGATCTGTATGGATGATCTGTATGGATGGCAGGCAAAACAAAGATTTTCACTGTACCTTGTTACATGTGACAATAATAAACTAATTTACCCCACACCTCTGATTATCGTTTGAGAAGATGACCATACAGTACATCTTGTAAAGGTTCTGCATGGGGAGTTCCATGATTCGGAACCAGAGACAATGAAGAAATGGGGATGTATTTCTTTTCTGGATGGTGTACAACTTGGAAAAGAATCTGCAGGTGGTGGTGTTCCCTGCACTGACAGCCCTTGTCCTTTTAGGTGGCAGACACTGCGGGTTTGGGAGATGTTTTCAAAGAAAGCTTGTCAAGTTACTGCAGCATATTTGGAGGGCACCTTATTTACCTGGACTCCATCTTCATCCACATCTTTTTTCAAACTACTATAGAGAATCACAATTAACTCAGAGTTCACTCCATTTTGTTCCATCAACTTGTGAAATATTTTCATTTGAACAGTGACTGGAGATAGGAAAACTGACAGTTTTGGGGAGTTTAATTAACTTACACAAGTAGTTGCAAGAACACCTTTGGGTTAATGACTAAAATTCACCCCTGACACGGCTTTATTGACATGTTTGAATCTCACATTAAGATTTTGCATCTGTCCCAATTTTTGGCAGCTTCTAATGTGTAGCATTTCCTACTCAGGAGGCTCAGTTGATGTTTACCAAGTAGTTGTGTGGTCTTGTTCGGCAGATCCATGTTAAGAGTACTTACTGAGTATTCTACCCATGGTATTCTGTTGCAAAGATGCCACGGTTCATTTCCCAATAGACGGTGCTGAGGAGCAGGGCATCCTGGATAAAATACACGATTCCAGAAGAACTGTATAATGTGCAATCATTGACCATTTGGATCTCCAATTCAATGTTATCATGATTGGTGACTTGATTTTGCCACCTGTTTAGTGTTTTCACCCAATAACACCCGATACCATCTTCAAAGCCCTTTGGCATCTTGTCTTCCAATGTTTTTTGTGTATTTATTTGTGGACATGATTAACAAGGCCAGCATTTATTGTCCCCCCCTACTTGCCCTTGAGGTGGTCAGAATTAGAACCAGGTTTATTACCACTGACATACGTCATGAAATTTGTTGACGATGAAAGGTGTGCAGTTTGGAAGGGAACTTGCATGTGGCAGTGTTCACTGGCACCTGCTGCCTTGTCTCTCTAGCTGGTAGTGGTTGTAGATTTGGGAGGTGCTGTCGGATAGACTAGGTAAATAATTGCAATGCCTTTTGTACACACTGCAGCCACTCTGTGCTGGTGGTGTAGGAAATGACTGTGTAGGGTGGTTGATGGGGTACAAATAAAGTGGTCTGCTTTACCCTGGATGGTGTTGAGCTTGAGAGTTGTTGGCTTTGCATCTATCTAGGTGAGAGAAGAGGATTCCATCATGTTTGGACTTGTGGTTGGTGAAAAGGCTCATTGATGTGTCACAGTAACAATTCTTGCTTTATCAAACCACTCCATGGCCTCATGCCGCCCTTTTGCTGCCTTAAATCCAAACATCCAATCACTGTCACTGCCATTGGGTCTTCCTTTCCTGACCAGCGATGTAGCCTGTCACCCAGCCTTTGACCTTCCTCCTTGGTTACTAAAATACCTTCACCTCTTCCTTTTCAAACCATGTCTGTCATTTCTCTGCCCTAGTTTTTGCTTTATCCTCCCTTCCCAGGATTCACATTCACTGTGTTCCTCTGTTGTAGAGTGCTCTTCTGGCCCATCGGCAGTGCTATGTTAATGAACATTGTTCTTTCAGACCACGAATTCTATTGTGATGGAGCCCTCTCACTTGTTGGGTGGAGGCAATGATAGTCATACCTTGCAATAGTGTTTCCAAACCTTCTTTCACAGTGGATAAAATAAGAAAGAAACGAGTGTCCCTCATGCCCAGTTCAGTACCTTCCCACTGCATGACAGGCATTCCAAGAACTACCAGTGCTTTAGAGCCAAATATCTCAGTCAATTAGGGTTTGACCAATATTTAGTTCAGTAAATTTAAAAAAATCCACCAATGTGCCTTTTATTTTCTGTTAAATTTTTCTCACCACGCTCCCCTGACAGAGGTACCATTTGTCATGTGCACAGCCAGCTATGTGGGTAAGGACTACCTGCCTTGGGCATGTAGGTGGTGGGATCTCAGTGTATGGAGGACGACCTCTTTAATATTCTTCCCATTATTGTGGAAACTCCAGACTATTGTTCGGTACTTCTCTTGATGACCTTGTGGAGAATGGAAGCTGCTGAGGAGGGTTCTGAATGTCACCACACTGTGGTACCCCTCTTTGATACCATAACACTCAGTGCCTGAACTCAGCTCTGAAACAGTAAGTGGCCATGTTGCCTTATCAATTTCACTCACAATCAATGAACGATGCAAGTCTTTCTCTTTGTCTCTACACACCCAGGCTCTGAATTTCATCCCTATATGCAGGCCGTCCACCTGGTTTCCTGTCAGTTACAACAAAGGTTTAAGAAAATCCTTGCAGAAGTGTAGGACCACAATGTTTTTCACATTCCCTTCCCCTCTCACCCTATTTCTCTCTCATACATTATGGCCTGTATAACATCTATTAGCGGGATGACTGGATTGCCGTGGTACAACGACTGTACAGATTTTTCATATGTGTGGATCATCTTGTTCTCACTGTTAATCTCAGTGCAGTTGGCTACAATCCTTTCACCTTTCATCACTTGCTAAGTGGAATGATACTGCTGGCAACATTGGAATAAATCCTCCCATTGAAAGGATCGGTTCTTTAACAATTATGGCTATAGTAGAATTGCATCACTTTACTATGTCACTTCAATGGCCACTGTCAATGGTGGGGCAGGAGGTCAGGTGATGGGAGACCAGTCCTGTTCAGGGCAAGCATGTTTTCACAAGGTGGGGAGACCTGGGAGGCTGTGAGGAGCCGCACTCTTACCTGATCTGTTCACTTCCCCAACTAACAGCACCAAACTTCATTCACTCTAAGAGCCACAAGGCCAGTCAGAAACCAACCCCATAATTTTCTGGAGTGGAATAAATTAAAATAAAAATTGGCACATGTTGAAATCATGGAGAAACTTCAAAAGTGTAGTTGCACTTGTGCTTGACATTGAGGTCACGTGTATATTCCATTGGTTAATTCAAAGCCCTTTGCTCATTCCCAATGATGAATATTCAGTTTAAATTACAGCACAATTATATTTTCTCATTTGTTATCTTTGAAGCTGCTGATATCTGACTTTCAGTGTGAGCCCCTTAATTGAAGTTTTACTGACATGATCCCAAATATAGATTTGAAGAGATGCCTCCAGGATGGAATTTGGTATTCATGAAAATGCTCACTTCTTTTGACTCAGACTCGACATGATTTTTGAGCTCTGTGAACAGGTTGCACAATAAGCAGTCAAGCATGGATCACAGTCACCTCTGTCATGACACTGTCAGAAACCCTGTCCATGACGGTCACTGGCCAGCAACTTGTGTTAAAAATGAAAGGAAACAAATTTCCATTCATAACATGCTTATCACATCTTCAGGAAGTTCAAAATGGTTGGCATCCCGCGAATTTTTTGTGAAATGTCGTCACTTCAGTTCAACAGAAGATACAGCAGTCAGTTAGTGCTCAACATAGTTCCACAGGTGGTAATTAAATCAATGACCCAATAATATATTAATGACTGTTTGTGAAAAATGTCAGTGCACCAAGAATTGCTGCAGTTTCACAGCTTCAGTAAGCCAGGGACGATACTGACCCCTGGTGCTGTCTGTGTGGTCCCAAAGATGTGCAGGTTGTCAGGTTAACTGGTCACTGCAAATTATACCAAGTGTAGCTGAGTTAGTGGGCACATGACAGAGGATAGGCTACAGGGAAGTAATTACAGGAATGGGATTGATTGGATTGCTTCGAAAGCCAGGATAGACTCGATGGGCTGGATGGCTGCCTCCTATGTCAGAACGCAAAAATATATAATCTCAGTAGACACGGTAGTGCCATCTTGAAGGAAATATTACACCGTCATCCCCCTCCTGAATCTTCAGACAGATGTGAAAGATACTATAACACTTTTCAAAGAAGAACTAGGAATTATTCTGGTCAATGTTTATCCCTCAACCAATCACAATGATTAACCTGTTATTATATTAATAGTGGGAGCTTGTGCTCAGCAATTAACCACCAGGTTTTGCAGTATAGTAACAACAATGGTACTTCAGAAATACATTGACTGTAAAGCTCTTTGCCATGTCTCGAGAACTGCATAAACATATTATTCTAAAGTAGGCATACTATTAAGTATTCCTGTTACCTGTACTCACTCTTTCTCTCATGTCTCTCACAATTTGTATGGTAGATGCAGCTCTTATATTCAGGAGCTGCTTGAGAGCTCACCATGTGGAACTAATGGTTCTAATTCTTCTCTAATCTATAATAAAAGAACGACACACTGAAGCCTGACAATTAGCTGTGCTCACACAGGATCAAGCTCTCTTATTTGTACACAATATGTACAATTTTCAGCTGATCGGCTTTGCCCATTTAGCGTGACGTTTAAAATTATTCATTGTCTTGCTCGCTCATTTCCTCTCTCGCTTTAGAGGTGCATCCGTTTTATCAAATAATAGTTCTACAAAAGCTTCTACATGGTCAATTTGTGATGGAGAATATTATTAAATAGAAGTGTAGCCAGTCACATAATAACTTGGGGACAGCAAGTGAAGCTATATTGCATTTATTTTAACTAAGCAACAGTAACTTGCAATTAAAGCCCTTGAACAAAGAGGTTGCCTTTGGATTGTGTGCTGTTTCACTGCTGTGAATGTCTTTGCATTTCTTTGATCCTGTTCTTGTGGAGGAAGAACTGGTTCTCAACTGTTTTTGAAGTCCTGGATTATGACAGTTATGAGGAGAGACAGACTAGGTTTGGGGTTGTGTTCAATGGAACAAGGCCTGAGGAGAAATTTAATTGAAGTGTACAAAACAGGGCTAGAGAGGATAAAAATGTTGAACCTATTCCCTTGATAACTAAAGGATAGAAATTTAAAAGAGTAGGTACATGGATCAGAGGGGAATTGAAGCATTTTTATTTCTCGCCTGAAGATCCGGAATTGACTAATCGAAAGGTTCATGGAGACAGAAACGCTTACCAATACCTGGATAAATATTTGAAAAACAGAGCTATAGACTTGGGGTCTGGGAAGTGGGAATAATACACTAAATAGCTCCATTTTGGACGAGCTTGAACACCTTGAGTAGGCCATAAATTTCCATGAACCCATAGCTTGCTCACTACAAGAATTGTCTTTGGCTTATAATCTTCCTCTTCTCCTGCCAGTGTTCCGGAATCCCAAGGTGAAGTGGGATATCCAGTGGATGCTAACCAGTAGTCCACATCTGCAAACTTAGCAGATTTTAACTGGTTAACCTCCACATACTCCACAGGTATAGATTTATCACTGGCCTCCTTCCAAGTTTCTAGGCTGGTGAAGGGTTTCTGTTCTTGTCTGACTGACCAAACAGAAGACATCATGACCTAAAAAGAGTTAAAGAAAAAGATGAAATGAAGAGCTGAGGGAGGCAAGCAGATCATTCAAGAATATTAGAATTACAAGGGTGTCGCCATAAATTATTGGTAGAGGATTTTAGTCAACCGTCAGACAATGAATATAAAGTACAAGCATCGATTAAATGCTTTCTGCCATTAATGGAACTAGTCAATCTTTTTTTCTAAATGGACAAGGTATATAATCTGATAACGGAAGGAGACGCAAATTCCCTGAAGGGCTTTAAAAGAAGGCCCCCGATTAGTTTGAGGGATTAGACGTGTCAATGCGACATGGAGAGAGTATCAATTAGTCCAGTACTGGCAAGCTGGCTGGTTATATCACTCAAGTGAGCTGAAGGACAATGTATTGATTTTTATTTTAAAAAATTAAATCATATCCTTCTTTATTATTTAAAATGCTGCTTAAGCAATTTGCTAATGTAAAGCAGGGACTTCCTATGATTTAGAGAAGGAAATATTCCCCGACAAGCGACATAGACCATGAAGATTTACGTACCTTATTTACATTAGCTAAGTATTCATAAATTACAACAGGTCATAATGTGCACCAGTGACACCCATTTTTCTTCTCTGCCACGGACCGAGTGATTATGTGGATGTGCAATCAACAATGAATTTCCTTATTAAACTGTATAAGGTGTGCCAGCTGACAGAAGGCTGTTTGTCATTAAGGTGAAGGATGAGACTCTTGGGAACATAGCAGTTTCTCTCTGTGGCTGGTGACAACATCAAGTGTTCTGCAGTCAGGTACAGCACAGGTCACATAAACTCTGCTGCTTCTCCTGCATTAACAGCTTTAAATGTCTCAATTTCAGCCCCGGGCAATAGACCAGGCTCATCAGTTTAGCCCTTGGGTTTCTCCTGATTTTTCTCCCACTTCATTTCTTCTCTACCTGCTTTCCTGAAGGGAATCTGGGATAATTTTTCAGAATCTGGGCCAGGCCGCACTTATTGCCCATCCCTGATTGCCTTTCAGAAGGCAGTGGTGAGCTGTCTTCCTGAACTGCTCTGGTATTTCTGGTGAACCTACTCCTGTAATGCTGTTGGGGAGGGAATTCCGGGACTCAGACTGAGTAACAATGAAAGACTGACGATACATTTCCAAGTCAGGATGACGTCCACCCGAGGAAGTCTGTAGGTGATAGTGTGTCCTTGTGCCTGCTGCACTTGTCCTTCTTGGCCAATGAAGTTAAAGGCTTCATTTTGTAGATGGTACACACCAAAGCCAGCGTGTGCTAATGCTGGAGAGAATGAACAATCAGGATGGTTGGAGAGGTCTCTGTCAAGATGGTATCAACTGTCTTGAGAGTTGTTGAAGCTGCACTCAACCAGGCAAGCAGAAAGTATTCCATCACACTCCTGACTTGTGCTTTGAGCATGATGGAAAATCTTTGAGGAGCCGGGCCATGAATCACTTGCTGCAGAATACCCAGTCTCTGACCCATTTCTGCGGCCACTGCATCGATGTAGCTGGTCCAGTTCAGCTTCTGGTCAATGGTGGTGCCTAGGACGTTGATGATGGTGGGGACAGCAATGGCAAAGCCATTGAATATAAAGAGTACTCTGTCTTGTTGGACAATGTCTTGCCTAGCATTAGAGTAAAGTGCACAGTAAAGTGCAAAAATGCCTAGCACTTTTGTAGCTCAAATGATGTATCTCACTTATATCAGGCTGTAGGTAGTCGAGTTTATCTTCAACTTCCCATAAAGGCTGCTTTTCAACCTTAGAGAGAAGTGCACATTATTTGAGGTGCACCCAATCCTGCACTGTAACAGCACAGTGTACGGCGGTCAACAGGTAGAAGAAAAAAGGCTGGTAAATATTATCTTTCTTTCTCTCAGGTTGCTGAGGCCCACTTTAACCTTCTCCTATCATCCTCAATGGGTGCTGGAGAATTGCAGGAGGTAGATTTTTTTCTGCATTTGTTTAAAGTTCAATGTTAAAATACCATTGTATTACAGGGAAATATAAACAGAGATGGGTAATAGGGGAAGTTAAAGATAACTGAGAAGATTGATGAAGGCAGAGCAGTAGACATTGTCTGTATGAACTTTAGTAAGGCATTTGACAAGGCCCAGCATGGTAGGCTGGTCCAGAAGGTTAAGGCACATGGAATCCAAGGTAAGTTAGCTAATTGGATCCAAACTTGGCTTGGTGAAAGGAGGCAGAGGAGTAGTGGTGGAAGGATACATTTCTGATTGGAAGTCTGTGGCCAGTGGTGTACCACAGGGATCAGTGCTGCAACCCCTGCTGTTTGTGATATCTATAAATGGTTTGGGTGTAAATATAGGAGGTATGATTAGTAAGTTTGCAGATGACATGAAGCATAGTAATGTTATGGACAGTGAGAGAGGTTGTCTAAGGCTACATCAGGATGTAGATCAGATGGAAGGTTGGGATGAGTATTGGCAGATTGGACTTAATCCCAACGAGTACAAAGTGATGCATTTTGAGAAGTCAAATAGGGGCTAGCACATATACAGTAATTGGTAGAGTGCTGAGGATGTTGATGAACAGAGGGACCTTGGGGTTCAAGTCCATAGTTCCCTGAAAGAGACAACACAGATAGATAAGGTAGTGAAGAAGACAGATGGCATGCTTGCCTTCATAGGTCAGGGCACAGAGAAAAGATTGGGATGTTATGTTGCAACTTTACGAAAGACTGGTTATACTACACTTGGAGTATTACGTGCAGTTCTGGTCACCACACTACAGGAAGGAAGGCTGGAGAGAGTGCAGAGGAGATTCACCAGGATGTTGCCTGGATTGGAGGGCTTTAGTTATGGGGAGAGATTGGAGAAGCTGGGCTTGTCATCCCTGGAGCAAAGGAGGCTGAGGGGTGACCTGACGGAAGTATTTACAATTACAAGAGGCATAGATAGAGTAGATAGTCACAATCTTTTTTCCATAGTAGGGGTATCAAAAACAGGGCATAGATCTAAGTTGAGAGGAAGGAGATTTAAAGGGGATCTGAGGGGTAAGTTTTTTACAAAGATAGTGGTTGATATCAGGAACACACTGCCAGATGAGGTGGAGGAATCAGATGCAATCACTACGTTTAAGAGATATTTAGACAGGCACTTAAATAGACAAGTCACAGTAGGATACGGAATTAATGCAGATAAGTGAGATTAGTCTGGATGGGCAAAAAGATCAGCATAAATGTGATGGGCTGAAGGGCCTGTTTCTGTGCTGTACCACTCTATAACTCTATGACCCTATGACTCTAAGTTCAGGACAATTTTCAGATAATATCCTGGAATGGACTCAATCCAGCTACAGAGGCAAAACCTCTGAGTTTATTCTAGAGCCAGTTCGTAGAACAGCAGATTTCTATGCAATACCAGGTTGAGTGGCCACTGTCATTTCCCCCGACCTTTATGAACCCTTCAATGCATCTATTTTACTCTTAAATCAAGGCAGCTGTGAAATTTTCAAACATCCCAATGTCAGTTTTTTTCCCATGGTTTTCACATTCTGCTTACTTTACAAACTTGACCAGACAAAATTGTTCACCCTTCTCCTGAAGATGTCTAGGTACAGAACCACAATGGACAGTAGTTCTCTAGTATCCCATTGGAATGACTGTTCAATACAGATGAGCCGAGCCAATGAGTGTCCTTAGATCATTTCACTGGGTACAGCACTGCGACCACAACAGAAAATACTCTACAGGGTGGCTTGGCAATGTCTCCCACAACTGGATGAAGTTGGTCAATAAATTCTACACTGGAAGTTGCCCTCACTTGTGGCATCAACATAAAGTGATGAGACAAAAATGATTAACAGGGAAAATGCCATTTGGTCCATGGAACCCTATCTTACATACTCGTGAAGTCTGAATTTTTAAGTTTCAGAGCCCAACAGCAAAGCAAAATCAAAGAACACTTGAAGAATAGAAATCTAGACTCACTTACGTTGTTGAGCAGTGGTCCAGGAAATCATTTTCCACTGATCTTTCATAAAATGTGATCGCTATCCCTGCCAGAGTGTTGTAAGCAGGAAGCGTTCACCACATGACCTGACAGCATTTTCCAAATTCATACCATCCCCTGGGAAGAGAAGAAACTCGTCACACTCAATCTATCCCTCCCCTGGTGTGATTTATACTAATGACAACTTGTCTCTTCCTAATCCATCAAAAGGAACGGAATATAGCTTGTTAACTTTGGAGATGTACAGGTCCAGAAGCTGGCACAAAAAGTGGCATATCTCAATTCAGAGATCCACAAGGAGGCGAGCATTCCTCGTTGTAGAGGTGCATGTGGAGGGAATGCACCCTGAGCGAACTGGCTCTATTGGTCCTTCCTCTCCTTTCTTGATCTGTAACCTTCCCCTTCATTCTCCCCATCTTTCTGCAATCCTTGGGGAATTGAGATCAAAGCAGCAAATCTAGAAGAAACAAGCTTCAAGATAAAGACACACAAACTTTCCTTCTGCATCTACTGGGACCACAGCCCTCCAATCCCGCAAAATAAGAGCCAACTCTTGATTGAGAGCCTTCTGCTCTCTCAACTTCCTCTTCCTTATCTGTCATCTGGACATGCCACAGTGGTCCATTTTGCCATCCGGCAGCGAGATTGGTCCCCACTGGACATCTCCCTATGTGGGAGATTTGGAACGTGTAATTCTCTAAGATGTGTTTGGATGCTTTGAAAATAGTGATACAAGGAGGTAAGGGAACAAGATAGAAAATAGAATTAAAATAGCTGGCTCACATAGAGCAAGACCTGGGGGACTGACTGCATTACTTCTGTGCTGCAACATTGTTTTATTCCACTTTTGGTCTTTTTTTCCACACAGCCTTCTTGAAAAGTCTATTTTGATGTCAAGACAGTGAAGTAAAGAAGTATTGTGCATCAGTTCTACCAAGTTCACTTTGTTGTAACGTTATTTAAATGCTCCATATTATCAAAAACCCACGGTAAAGGGACAAGGTCAATATGCGACAGTTCACCGGTTGATGGAACATGCAGAAGAGAAGAAGCTGGGTCATGTTCTGTGCAGCCATTTTGCAGAAAGGGTGCGGCTAACTGTGTCTCCTTTAGTGGAGCCAATCGGTTGTAGAGTAAAGACAGTTTTGTGTTCTATATATCCAGAAATTGACCAAAACTTAATGACCAAAGCAAGCCATGAGAAACCAAGAAGGCTCTGTAATGCAGAAGCTATGAGAGAAAAGAGACAAGAGGGAGGGCAAAATGTATTTGCTGAAATTAACCGCTTCTTTTCTTTTCTGAATCCCTTGTTTTTGACTATCCACAAGACTGAAATTCAGAAGGCAGTAAGAACCTCAACCCCAAAAGTCTGGATTCATCCCCAAATTCTTTGGTAACACTAACAGTCGGGTCATTATTAGGATAAAATTCATTGATCAGTTCTTCAAAATTACAAATGCAACCAGAGTTATGTCTATCAAAACACCACAGTGTGATAAGAATCAGTTTGTCAACAGAATGACAATTCCTCAATGACAATAACTCAGGCCATTACAATGAATATATCAAACAGAGATAGTGCAATCAAAGGAGGGTAGTAGTGGAAGTGTTGAAATTATATATTTATTCACTTGAAACATTATTCAATTGTAACTGTAATGTATTGAAATATCTAGGACAAATATAAAGCTGACAAAAGATACCAGAGAGACCAAAGGTGGGAAGGGTGGTAATTTGGGCTGAAATTCAATGTGCTCAGTTCAAGGGATGGTGCACATAAACCTGACTGGATGATCACAGGAAAAGCTGATAACATCTAGTAGGGTTTTTCCCTTAAAAATAAGACCTTTTAGCCACAAGATCACTGGACTAGGGAAGGGTGACCTGGTCAGTCATCAGAAGTTGTTCCTTATCAGATCATT
The DNA here is from genome assembly GCF_009764475.1 of Pristis pectinata. Taxonomy (NCBI): domain Eukaryota; kingdom Metazoa; phylum Chordata; class Chondrichthyes; order Rhinopristiformes; family Pristidae; genus Pristis; species Pristis pectinata. The sequence continues at coordinate 8,788,104 of NC_067428.1, forward strand.
AGTGGGTCATAATGTAGGATTTGGGTCATAATGTAAAAGGGTGAGAGAGGGTACCATAGTATTAGCCATTACATTAAGATTGCTGTGTTCTCTCAACCTCAAGAAAACGTAGATCACCACAAAATAAGTAATTCTGGTCTGTCGTCATTCATTAAATTTCTGCACTGGACTCCTTTACAGCCAATGGCAACCTTTTAAATAAAGCTATGTCAATCTTCATTCCCCTCAATTAATAGAAGAATATCCACTAGTTGTTCTCTTTAGACAAAGGTCTTTGTCAGAACAAATCTTAGGACATTTAAACAGGGCCTATAAAGTATAGGGTAGAAAGAGAAAAAGGGAATTTATAAGAAGAGTAAATTGTTGAAGTGATTTTTCATCAAGTATAATTGCATTTGAAGTCATTCATTTAGTAGTTTAGGTTAATGTTCCAGTAAATCTATGATTAATACTTCCACCCCAGTGCATTGTAAATATAGGTGGGCAGGGGATGCACCCATCCAACAAGTAGTAATTAGGTGCTACAGAATTTGAGTTTAAGATCATATAGATCAGGAAAGTCCATTGCTTGTCTTAGTTGGATGTGTAGACTTAAAGTTAATGTGTAAGTTTAAATTAACCTTAACTCTCATATCTCAGTCTGCTGACATTGACTGACAAATGGGCTGATTCTATCAACAATGTAGCAAAAGTATTAAAGCCATCTCAATCCAGATCTTCGTAAAGATTAAACAAGATAAACCAAAGAGTAATGACAAATAAGCACTATTAGAATAATAAGCTCTGTTAGTCCAGCCTTTGAGGGTCAGATTGTCAAAGTTACAGATAAGTATGAATGTGCCTCTGTAATTCATAAGAGGAATGAAATTGATGAAGATAAAGAGTTCCATTGTACTAAGGTCCATGGTAAGATTGAGTTAAAGTAGAAAGAGTGCCAAGAGTCGTCATTTTAATTCAGTGTTGATATTGGGATCAGGAGGAAGGTGTAATTAGTCCTTATTCAAGGAAAAAGCACGGGTACCAAAGTTTAGGTTAACAGACCAGGAAGAGGATGGTTCAAAGCAGAGGAAACAAAAATAGACAAAGATGTAAAAATGAAAGAAAGGGAGAGAAATAGGGACAGGAAGAGAGAAAGAGATAGCAAGAGGGAGAGAAAGAAAAAATGGGAGAGAGAGAGAGAGGAAGAGGAGAGAATGAAGGAGGGAATGTTTGAAAGTTAGAACTGAGAAAAGTAGCAAAAAGCAACTGGAAACTGGTGTTGATTCTAAAAATGAAGTTAAATAAATGGGACTGTATTTACTTCCAAGTCAATTTGTCGAATCTTTCTTAATCCAGGTTATCCACTACTATGTTTAGATCTTCACTCTTGCATAATCATAAATGTCTTTACTTGTTATCAATCTCTTTGCTTCCAAGTTTGATGCATTTTTATGTAACGATGAATGTTCTAGCAGCATCTTAAATAAAACTATGGCGGTCTTCATGACTTCCAGTCATCTGAAATATATCCATCAGCAGTTCCCTTTAGGCAATGAAAGCCCAAAAGCTTAAGAATCATGGCCATTGTTTATTTTGAAACTAAAAGGCAAAAATACGTTATTGTTAAACAATTTGCAAAGTTCGAAAAGGCATACTTGGTAGAAAAAAAATCACAAAGATAGAATAAGGGAGAAAAAGAATGGAACAGAAACAGAAAAGGAGAATTTAAAAGCAAAGTAAATCGTTGAAGTGATTTTCCTTCAAATACATTTGTTTTGGAAGTCATCCATTTTGTGGCTTTGGATTCATAGTTCCAGTGATAAATTTAAGGCTGATCTTTGAGTAGGATATTAAGAGGCTACTTTCTATTTGCTTTAGAGCAGAAAACAAAAGCAAAAAGGGAAATTGATTTTCTGTGGGGCCACCTGCAACTTATGGGTTAAAGTAAATGCAAAAACAATCTATCAAGGAAAACAAGCAGACAGAAGAAGTAAAGTATGTTATAATTGGTAAGGGATCATTGCCAATGCTACCACAGTGTTTTCATCCGCAGGCAGTTGTTTTGGAGTAAGATTGAACAGTTGAAAGGCTTTCTTTCGTTCAGGTGGCCCAATGGATGAGATGATCTCTTTCTCTTTCCTTCACTTTCACAAACCATCTTGCGTACAGTTCAACAATAATTGGACACCATTGCTCAGAGTGGTTGTAGAAAGAGACGTTGCAACGAACTGAGATGTGATGCCAATACAGAATGATGATGTTCAGAGAATGCAGTTTGTTAAGGCAGCCAATGAGATGTTGACCTGAAAATGCTCTTTGCAATTAGCGGATAAAATTGAGACCTTGACCTCTTATTATACTTTCACTGTCTTTCCTCAATTTGATAGCCCATTTAATTAGACTGAATCTATATTTCAGACTAATTAATACTTTATAATATTTATGACTGAACTTCCTCTTAAAAATAAGCTGTTAATACTAAAGATCTTGTCTTATGACACAATGTACCTTCAGATTTTACATCATAAATCCCAATATACTTCCAAACTGGATGTCATAAACTCAGTGCAATTTATCTGAACTCTTTGCTTGGATGAATGTCTTATAAAACATTCAGAGCACTTGCGGTATTCTCCCTCCTTCTGCCTGCATCAAACCCAAAGTTTCTGCATCATACCGAACAGACCATGGTAATTTCCTGCAACTTGAAGGAAGAAAATGAGAGGACATGCTTAACTAACTGTTGCTTATATAAAATGCAATCTTTCCACAGAAGATTCCCAGTGAACATTTGCAGCCTGTGCCCTTCCTCAGAATGCTTCACGCCACAGTGAATCTAGTGTCGGGCGAATCTCTATCTCCACCATAACTCTGGCACCTGATCCAAAGATATCCTCGAAAAATTGCATAAATACCATCTCCTTGCGAACTCCTCTGGTCTTCCATTGAATTAACAGTCATGTTTCAGGAGAATGTCAACAGAATATCAGGAATGAGGAGACCAAACATCAATTCACAAGCTGAAAAGAGCCCGTGAGACTTGCCAACATAGCCTGGTTGAATGTCACTAGTCTTGTCTCTTGAAGAGATTTGTTCTCAGTATTGTTCACTTACCGTTGGACGAATGCCACAGTCTGAAATACTGGCAGTTTGCCATATTAATGGAAATAAATTTGTCAGCCAATTTTTGGCTTCAGATGAAACTCAATTCTCACTTCAATCTTAAAGTAAATGACACATTTCAAGTGCTTAATTATTCATAAGTCCAAGTGCAAGTGCATCTAGAGTATGGAAGACTACTAGGGTATGAGAAGTGAATTCTGTGGAGTTGATCCCACCTATCAACTTTATGTTGACAGAAACCCCTTTTACCTAGATGGACTGAGGCCCCAACAAAATAAGAATAACTTTGTGGGATGAAGACAATTATGGGGATGTACTTGAAAGCATCAGAAGCAGTCTCTTTAACCATCAGTCAAGGTTAAAGGAGGCAGAGCATTAGGACTTGATGGGCCAATCCAAGTGAAACGGGACCCTGATGGGCAGGTTCAATATCTGAGCGCATGAAGCATTTATAACACAATGGATAAATTAATAGTGTAGCGGCTGCTACTGCGGAATGAACACAAGACGCGAGTTGTAGAGTTTCAGAACAGAACTGATTTATTTTCCCGCCTTGTGCGGGCCTTTTAAGGGAGACTGTTCCCGCCCGATGCAACCGGCAATGACGTATATGCTACGTCATCAAGTCTTTCCCACGCACGGGTTCTCCCTGTCGCTCAGGGAAGACGAAGGCCCGCCGCCATCTTGGGCCTCGCTGCTCCGACACCGCGCGACCCGACTGCCGAGCCGGTTCGCTTACCCGGACGGTGAGTCACTACACAACCCCCCCCCCCCCACCCCCCAGAACCAGCGATACAGTCCCCAAGGTCCGCGGGCTGTGCCAACCGCCGCTTAGGGGATCGGCCTCTGCGTCGCGGCGTTGAAACCTCGACCAGTTGTTGCAGATCTAAATGGGCCAGTTTGAGGCGGTCCTTCGTGAAAACCTGTTCCCTGCCCCCAACGTCCAAAATAAAGGTGGATCCATTATTCCTGATGACTCGGAACGGTCCCTCATATGGTCGTTGCAACAGCGCCCGAGGTGTGCCCCTGCGAACGAAAACAAACTTATAGTCTCGTAGTTCTTTGGGCTGACAGGATGGGGCTTGACCGTGCCGTGAGGTGGGGATCGGGGCCAAGTTGCCGAGCTTCTCGGGCAGTCTTTGCAGGACTGCTGGGGGTTGTTCCCCTTGGTCTTGAAGGGCAGGTATGAAATCCACTGGGACAACTAGGGGCACCCCGTACACAAGCTCAGCTGACGAAGCGCAGAGGTCTTCTTTGGGGGCAGTGCGTATGCCGAGCAGGACCCAAGGCAGTTCGTCAACCCAGTTAGGACCCCTCAGGTGGGCCACCAAGGCTGATTTCAGATGGCGGTGAAAACGTTCCACTAACCCGTTTGATTGAGGGTGGTAGGCCGTGGTGGTGTGCAGCTGTGTCCCCAGCATGTTCGCTAATGCAGACCAGAGGCTGGAGGTAAATTGTGTGCCTCTGTCTGAAGTGATGTGAGCTGGAACACCAAAACGTGAGATCCAAGTTGTGAGCAGTGCCCGGGCACAGGAATCAGTCGTGATGTCAGATAGAGGGGTTGCTTCTGGCCACCTCTTGAACCGGTCCACGATGGTAAGGAGGTACCGAGCCCCTCTTGAAACCGGCAGAGGGCCCACGAGGTCGACGTGGATGTGGTCAAACCTTCTACGGGTAGGCTCGAATTGCTGTGGCGGAACCTTGGTGTGTCGTTGGATCTTTGATGTCTGGCAGTGCTGACAATTCCTGGCCCACTCTCTGACCTGTTTGCGCAGGCCATGCCAGATGAACTTGCTGGCGACCAGCCGGACAGTGGATCTGATGGACGGGTGCGCCAACCCATGTATCGAATCGAAAATGCGTTTCCGCCAGGCTGCAGGAACTATAGGGCGGGGTTGACCTGCTGCGATGTCGCAAAGGAGGGTCTGCTGACCAGGACCAACCAAGAAATCTTGGAGCTGCAGGCCCGAGATTGCGGTTTTGTAGCTGGGCAGCTCGTCATCGGCTTGCTGTGCGGCAGCCAGGGCCGCGTAGTCGATACCCAGGGACAAGCTGTGGATGGCTGGTCTGGAAAGTGCGTCAGCAACGACATTGTCCTTCCCAGAGACATGTTGGACGTCCGTTGTGAATTCGGAAATATAGGACAAATGTCTCTGCTGACGAGCTGACCAGGGATCAGAGGCTTTGGAGAAGGCGAAGGACAAAGGCTTATGGTCGGTGAAGGCGGTGAAAGGTTTGCCTTCCAAAAAGTACCGGAAATGCCGGACCGCCAGGTACAGCACGAGAAGTTCCCGATCAAAAGCGCTGTATTTCAGCTCGGGTGGTCTAAGGTGCCTGCTGAAAAATGCTAAGGGTTGCCAACTGCCTTCGATTAGCTGTTCCAGTACTCCTCCAACCGCGGTGTTGGATGCATCCACCGTGAGGGCGGTTGGGCCGTCTGTCCTACAGTGTACAAGCATTGTGGTGTTTGCTAGGGCGTCCTTGGCCTTAACGAAGGCAGCTGCAGCCTCATCGTTCCAGGTGATGTCCTTGCCCTTACCAGCCATCAGCGCGAACAGAGGGCGCAGGATACGGGCTGCTGCAGGGATGAACCGATGGTAAAAGTTGACCATCCCCAGGAATTCCTGTAGGCCTTTGACCGTGCTGGGGCGGGCAAAATGACGGATAGCGTCCACCTTGGCAGGTAGGGGTGTTGCTCCGTCGCTGGTGATTCTGTGGCCGAGGAAATCGATAGAGTCAAGCCCAAATTGGCACTTGGCCAGGTTGATTGTGAGGCCGAAATCACAGAGACGGGAATACAGCTGGCGGAGGTGGGAAAGGTGTTCTTGGCGGTCACGACTGGCGATTAGTATGTCACCTAAGTAAATGAACACGAAGTCCAGGTCTCAGCCTACCGCGTCCATCAGCCGCTGGAAGGTCTGCGCAGCGTTCTTAAGGCCGAATGGCATTCGAAGGAATTCGAAAAGGCCGAATGGGGTGATAATTGCAGTTTTGGGGACGTCATCCAGATGGACCGGGATTTGGTGGTATCCCCGAACGAGGTCACTTTGGAAAAGATGCGGGCCCCATGTAGGTTCGCTGCAAAGTCCTGGATGTGAGGGATGGGATAGCGGTCCGGGGTGGTGATGTAATTCAGCCTGCGGTAGTTGCCGCAGGGCCTCCACCCGCCGGTGGCTTTGGGGACCCTGTGCAGGGGGGAGGCCCTGGGGCTGTCTGACCTGCGAACAATCCCCAGCTCCTCCATGTGACGGAACTCTTCCTTTGCCAGGCGGAGCTTGTCTGGAGGTAGGCGTCGAGCTCGGGCATGAAGTGGTGGCCCTGTGGTAATGATGTGGTGTTGGACCCCGTGTTTGGGCATGGCATTCGTAAACTGAGGTGCCAAAACTGATGGGAATTTGGCTAGGAGCTTGGTGAACTCGTTGCCAGACAGGAGAATGGAGTCCAAGTGCGGGGCTGGTAGGTTGGTTTCTCCCAGGAGGTAGGTCTGGAAGGTTGTGGAGTGGACTAGCCATTTCCCTCGCAGGTTGACTAACAGGTTGTGGGCCCGAAGGAAGTCGGCTCCTAGGAGTGGTCGGGCGACGGTGGCAAGGGTGAAGGTCCAGGTGAAACGGCTGCCGCCGAATTGTAACTGAAGTGTATGGGTACCGAAAGTCCGTATCGTTGCGCCATTTGCGGCATTGAATACCGGACCTTGTTGCCTGTTACGAGTGTCACGGCCTGCCGGGGGCAAAATACTGACCTCTGCTCTAGTATCGACGAGGAAATGCCGCCCGGACTGCTTGTCCCGAACGAATAGGAGGCTTTGTCGGTGGCCAGCCGCCGTAGCTGTTAGCGGCGGCTGGCACTGGCGTTTCCCTGACTTGCAGGGTGGGCGGCATCGACGGGCCTCCACGCCCCACCTCTGATGGTAGAAACACAGTTGGTTGGCAGTTTCGTCGTCTGTGTTTCTGGGGTGTGGTCGCCCGGTTGCTGGGACTGGTTCAGGCGGGCATTGGGCTCGCGGCCTGGCGACTTGGCCGACGGACGAACTGCGCTCGCGTTTGACTTTCCACAGGATGCCTGCCCGGGCAGCCACCTCACGAGGGTTGCTGAAATCAGAGTCGGCCAACAGCAGGTGAATGTCATCAGGTAGTTGTTCGAGGAAGGCCTGTTCAAACATTAGGCAGGGCTTGTGCCCCTCGGCCAATGCCAGCAAATCATTCATTAGCGCAGATGGGGATCTGTCCCCCAGGCCATCGAGATGAAGCAGGCAGGTGGCACGCTCACGACGGGAGAGGCCGAAGGTCCGAATCAGAAGGTCTTTGAAAGCCGGGTACTTATGTTCCTCCGGAGGGGACTGGATGAAATCACTGACCTGGGCGGCTGTCTCCTGGTCCAGAGAGCTGACCACATGGTAGTACTTTGTGGAGTCGGAGGTGATCCGCCGAAGGTGGAATTGCACTTCGGCCTGGTCAAACCAGACGCTGGGACGAAGAGTCCAAAAGGTGGGCAGCTTGAGTGCCACTGCATTGGAAGCTGCATTGCCGTCCATTGTGCAGGTCCAAAATCGTTTGGACCAGCGGGGTCACCAATGTAGTGGCTGCTACCGTGGAATGAACACAAGATGTGAGTCGTAGAGTTTCAGAACAGAACTGGTTTATTTTCCCGCCTTGCGCAGACCTTTTAAAGGAGACTGTTCCCACCCAATGCAACCGGCAATGACGTATATGATATGTCATCAAGTCTTTCCCACACACGGGTTCTCCCCGTTGCTCAGGGAAGACGAAGGCCCGCCGCCATCTTGGGCCTCGCCGCTCCAACGTCGTGCAACCTGACTACCGAGCCGTTTCGCTTACCTGGACGGTGAGTCACTACAATAGCACAAATTGATGTGAATGGATTTCAGAAGCTTCCTTTACTGATTATGGTGGTAGGCTGACCAGGTCTGAGAGACAAAATATGAGAGAATAATTGTGCTTTAGAAAAGATAGACAAATAGAAATGGAGGTGAAATAATCCTGTTAGTAAAGCAGGAAATAAAAAGAGAAGAGAGGAAGGACATTAAACCAGAAGACAGCAATGGGCAGATTTAAGAAATAACAAAGGGCAGGAAACAGTGATGGGACTAATTTAAAATCCCCTAATTGTAATTGTGATTTTTAACAGAGTATAAACCAAGAAATTAGAGGATTATTCAAGAGTCAATAATCACAGGAGACCTTCAATATTCATATTGACTAAGCAAACTAAGTTGGCAAAGATAGTTTAGAGGGCTAGTTCAGAGGTGATTTTTCAGAACAAAGTTTGAAGGAAACATCTTGGGAACAGATTATAGTAGAAATCTGATAATCTGATAATCTGGCACCCTTGGCACCCTAATGTGCAGGACTGGCAGAATTTCCAGGTTATTGGATGTTACTCCCAGTAAATACCCATTCACTTTTTCACATATTACACAGTTGTTTAATACATTTTTCAGTGCATTCCGTGAATTTAAAGGGAATGGGAAACTGAGTCTTTGAGAATGAGCTTCAGTTTATATGTTTCAGCTCATCAAACCAAGCTGAAAGATAGAAGTACTCTAGACCCCAGCTCCAGTCGCAAATCTACCTATGTTCCTGAACCCCGTGTTCCCGACCAGGACCCTAGCTCCTTCCACACACTTGGCCCACAGTCTGATCCCTGGCCTGAACTCCAGACATCTGCCCAACACTCCAGACACCTCACTTGGACTCCATACCCCTGGCTCACACTCCAGACTAATGAATGAGACAGATGCCATGTCATCAGGATTTCCAAACAATTGGATAGTGGATTATTGGAGCCTTACAGCACTTTAGATCTCATATAAGATAAGACAAGATATCTTTATTAGTCACATGTACATCAAAACAGACAGTGAAATATATCTTTTTGCATAGTGTTCTGGGGGCAGCCCGTACATGTCGCCACGTTTCCGGAGCCAACATAGCATGCCCACAACTTCCTAACCCATATATCTTTGGAATGTGGGAGGAAACCACATTCCAAATATTATTCATTAAAAAGGATTGATTAGTAATCTTCTAGTAGTCTCTGCAGGAGAATAATCAAAATATAAGGAAATTCAAAGTAAGTTTGCAGGTGATCTGAGGAGTGAAAAGCAGGAATCTTATCTTTAAATAAATCCAGTTATGAGGTAAAAGGGACAGTCTGACTGAGGGTGATTAAGAAGTTGGATTACAAGGTATAATAACAGATAAACAATGACAAACATGCAAGGAATTTATTTTACACTTCTTAATGAAAATATATTTATTTGAGGAACAAAATTGAGTGGAAAAGTGGTCCAACGAAGGAACCCACAAAAGATTTTAAAGAGGGTATCAGATAAGATGATAGTTAAATGTTGTCATATTGCAGTAAACCCCAAAGATTTGGAAGCATTTTCAAAATCAGCAAAGAATGACCACATTGATAAAGAGGATGAAATAAAATGAGAGATTAAATTTGAAAAACATATGTAAGCAGATTGAAAGAACATTTAGAAGTGAGATATTAGCTTTAGTACTCATAGCGCCCTTAGAGGCAGAGGCAGGAAATTTATAATGGGGGGAAAGACAAAGATGGAGAATGTTAAACGAATACTTTATGCTGTCCTCAGAACATAGTTTAGAATTGTGCGGAACAGGGGTATAATCAGAATGAAGAACTTAAAAGTAGTTAATATTAATAAAGAGATCTCTTTCTATCTCTTTGCTTTTTCTGAAATTATCTGGTCAGTTGACCTTTAGTGGCAAGTGTTGCGATTCTTCTAAAGGGAGTTATAATCAACCATAAATTAATAAAGATAACGACTGCATGGACTCATTAAAGTCTCTATTTTAGCAATGCAAAGCCATCACTCCCCCTGGATAGGTATTATAGAATGAGTGTTTGAAAGATCAAAAACACTAACATGAGAAATCTGAATCCATTATCCCTGAACTGCAACGTCTTCCTGCCAACCTTCATGGGCGAACAAGGAACTAGACATGGTGCAATAACATCCTTTTCCATTCTTTTCTGAAAACTGTGAAGCTCTTACTAAGTTTGGACAGGTCATCTTAAAGCTCAAAAATAGCAGCAACTGAATTCCATGAGATTTCATGATCTACTCCTCATCCAGCTCGATATCATATTGTGTTGCTAATAAGACCATTTTATTTGGAAGACCTTGATTTCAATAGCTTTGAAGAAAGTCAGTCTGCAAAGACAGACAATGTTAAATTTTCACTGAAGAGGAATTGTAACCAGTAAATATCTGCTTAGCAAGTTATTGTAGAAAACCAGCTCTTGGTGTATGAGCTGATAGAGGCATAAAACACTGGCAATTGTGTGACTAGTGCTGTTCAGAATGAAATTCATGTAACTGGTCTTCTCTGCTCTATGATTTGACGCTTCTACACCCTCTCCACTGATAGGAGGAACAGTCAACAAAGGAAACAGGCTTAAGGTAACATCCAAAACAGATTGTGACGCAACTTTATTTTGTTGGGGGAGGGGGAATTATGATGCTATTAGGCAGGAAAAGTGTGAATTGAGACACTTTGGAAGATCAAATTTGAAGGCAGAATACAAGGTTAATGGCAGTGTGGAGGAACAGAAGGATCTCGGGGTCCACATCCATAGATCCCTCAAGCTTGCCACGCAGGTACATAGGGTTGTTAAGAAGGCTTTACGGTGTGCTGGCCTTCATTAGTCGGGGTATTGAGTTCAAGACCTGCCAGGTAATGTTACAGCTCTATGGAACGCTGGTTAGACAACACTTGGAGTATTGTGTTCAGTTCTGGTTGCCTCATTATAGGAAGGATGTGGAAGCTTTAGAGAGAGTGCAGAGGAGATTTACCAGGGTGCTGCCTGGATTGGAGAGCATGTCTTATGAGAATAGGTTAAGCGAGCTAGGGCTTTTCTCTTTGGAGCAAAGGAGGATGAGAAGTGACTTGATAGAGGTGTATAAGATGATAAGAGGCATAGATCGATTGGACAGTCAGAGACTTTTTCCCAGGGTGAAAATGGCTCACACAAGGGGACATAATTTTAAGGTGACTGGAGGAAGGTATAGAGGGGATGTAAGAGGCAAGTTTTTTACACAGAGAGTGGTGGGTGCATGGAATGCACTGCCTGCAGAGGTAGTGGAGACAGATACATTAGGGACATTTAAGAGACTCTAAGATAGACACATGAATGATAGAGAAATGGAAGGCTATGTGGGAGGGGAGGGTTAGATAGATCTTTGAGCAGCATAAAATGTCGGCACAACATTGTGGGCCAAAGGGCCTGCACTGTGCTGTTATGTTCTATGTTCTATTTTACTCAGCAGATTACTATTATAAATTGGAATACATTTGAAAGGGTAGTGGGAGCAAATTCAGTAGGAATTGTACAAAGACTTGAATAGGAAAGAAAATACAGAGCTATGGGGAAACAACAAGGGAGAATGACTAATTGGGTTCTCTTTAAAGATCTGACACATTCATGATGGGCTGAATGGCCCCCTTCATTTTTGTTTGATTCTATGTTTTGGTAAATAATTTCATGATTTTGCCTACATTAGATTAATTTTGAAACTGTAAGCAATTGTGTCTTTCCTTTGAACAGAATATTAGAGGTGTCACATCCTCTGAAACCAGTTATAGAGATTTAGAATTAATTTAAATAGCTCATTATCTCCCCAGGTGGTTTAGGAAATTAACTGAACTGCCCATTGAGAAACTAAGTAAGTGCAGCTCACAAACAACAGCCTTATTATTCCTCTAGGGTTGGAGTGTTCAATGAAGTATTTCATTACCAGTCCATGTTAAGAAATCTAAATGATTGTGAAAATATTTATCTGGTTCATTTTCAAAGGAGAAAGTTGTTAGCTGTAACAAGCTTATTTTCAGGCTTTTCCATCTTTCTACAATGGTGACTTGAGAGGAATTGGGAAGAAAGACTAGGCTGTGATTCCTCCTCAGTCGCCATTGTAGAATGGTGAAACATGATGAACAATATCCACAAACTATAAGATAGGGGAATCTGGGATCACTAAGGAGCAGTCATGAGGAACCCCAGATAATGTGGCTGCTTTTGAGAGACTGAGGCTGATGAAGTCTCTAATGCAGCCTGATCTGAGTTTGGTTAATTTGAAACGTTTATGTCATCTCCCCATGTCAAAGCCAAGTAGTATGGGTTCTGGAGCCATCCCGTGACTGTCTGTTTGCCCGTGACCACTTACAAGAATCAGTTATTCTCCTGGCTCTGGACAACTGCTGTTGTTGCATTGAAGAGTGGAATATTATTGGGTCGAACGGTTGACAATCCCCAGGGAGAAGAATTCTTATTTGTAATTTCCTGTAAATTTTCATCCCAGGAGTAGAGTGTGAGGTTCGGGAAGGGGGCATTGGGTGCAAGTGTGATGGAGGAGGTCGCAAATGGTGAACGTGCAAAGGAGAGAAAAAATGAAAGTGGCAAGCTGAGTTGAAAGTGGTGTGAAAGAAAACGTTCTAACTCTCTGCTTTGCCAGCAAGTTAAACTTACTCCTTTCTAATCAAAATTGATTTGCATAAAGAAAGGAAATTTAATAGGAATCCTTGCTAATCTATACTTTGATGACAAGAATGCATATTTTACATTAAGTTATATCCTGATAAACTATTCACAACAATAGATTGTCACGCATTGAAGCATATAGCTCATAATGCAGCAATCAACAATTGATAATATATGGCTCATAATGCCGTACCAGAATCCCATATTTTGTTGTGATATATGTTTGTGTTTGAAGGAAGAATCAATGTGACATCCATTTGCTCAACACTGATCCAACCTCAATAAAGAAAGTAAGTTCATTTCTAGTCACCACTCAGCATATTTCAAGTACTTGTTGTCACAGAGGGAGGTGCAGCTAACCTCAGTCCTTTCTTCTACTGTGAATGAAGAAGGGAAAAAAAAACATATTGGTGATCTTACCACAGAAATTATGGTTGGTTTTATCAGTGAGCAAGAATTCAATATTTTTTTTATTGAATCCTTCAATCTCCTTATTAATATGGTGCTAGTTATTTTTTTATAGATTGAAGCCAGTTTCAAATGTGAACGGGGGAATGACACAAGATTATTTTTTGTTTGACTACTGGTGCAGCCTTTAAAATTACTGGGTGCTTAAATTTTCCTCGCCTTTTGCTTAGTGTTTCCAAGGCTCCTTCTTTGCTTTATAAACCATTCACTCTATCAGTATGAATTACCTAAATAGTAGCTATCATGCTTTGTATTAAAGTTTATTAATGGAACATTCTCCATCTGTTACTGTTGTTATTTAGACAAATGCAGCAGTCAGTTTACACAAGGCCCAAGAAAGAGAAGTTTACACAGGCAATGCACACATATAGACTCATGCCCAGAAAATGGATTTCATCCTTTTTTTGGTGTACTAAACCATTGCTTCGTTTTGTGCTGATGCCCAATTGGGGCCCCATAAAATGATGTTTGGAATAGTGATAGGGTTGGGATTATCTTTAGAAGGAAGTGTTGAAACCACCCTGGAGCTTGCTAGGAAATGGCTCTAGTTGTTTCTTCCAGAAGTGGAAGAATATTAATAGTGACACTTACTCTCACTCACACACACACACACACACACACACACACACACACACACACACACACACACACACACACACACACACACCATTGAAAGCACCTACTGGAGATGCTGCCTCAAGAAGGTGGCTTCTATCATCAGGAATCCCCACCATCCAGGTCAGGCCCTCTTCTTGCTGCTACTGTCAGGCAGGACATACAGGAGCCTGAAGATCCACACCACCAAGCTCAGGAACAACTACTTCCCTACAGCCATCAGGTTCTTGAACCGACCTGCACAACCCTAATCCTACGGACCACCTCTTGCACTATGATGGACATGCTTCTGATTGTGCTTTTTTTTGCACTAATGTTTTGTATTGCAAAGTCTATTTTTTCACTGTCTGGTATAATTTATGTATAACTTATATAAGATAAGATTTCTTTATTAGTCACATGTACATTGAAACACACAGTGAAATGCATCTTTTGCGTAGTGTGTTCTGGGGGCAGCCCGCAAGTGTCGCCACGCTTCCGGCGCCAACAGGGCATGCCCACAACTTCCTAACCCGTACGTCTTTGGAATGTGGGAGGAAACCGGAGCACCTGGAGGAAACCCACGCAGACACGGGGAAAACATACAAACTCCTTACAGACAGCGGCGGGAATTGAACCCGGGTCACTGGCACTGTAATAGTGTTACGCTAACCGCTACACGACTGTGCCTGCCCTGTGCCCTGCCTGTATATTCTGTGTGTTCTCTGAACCTACATGCTGGTGATGCTGCTGCAATCAAGCTTTTCGTTGTACCTGTACCTCACTGTACTTGTGCACATGACAAGAAACTCGACTTGACTACACACACACACACACACACGCTATTAATCACACACACTGTTAATCACAAAAAACCATCTGCATTGTCACACCCACCCCATACAAATTCTCTCACACTCACTTCACTACTGATATTCTAGCCTCTACAGCTACCTCACTCTTCACGAGATCAAGCCTTCAAAGGGCTGATAGTGAAGACGTTATTCAATACCCTTCATCACCAAATAGGCAAACACAGTGAGGAATAGAAGAGAGGTCACCCCTTCCCTCGGGATTGGACTATTTTCAAATGCATCTTAGAACTTATGGACAGAGAGGCCACAAAACTCCATGCCACATCAAGAGCAAGTCTGCCTCTTGATGCTGACAAACAATCACCACATTCCCTTCTAATCAATCAACAACGGAAACCATCGTCTCGTCACCATCTCTGCTGCTGCATTACCATAAAGGTGTGATGGCCACAGTTTATAAGTGCCTTGTGTTTTACAGGATATCTCACATGTTTCCCCATCTTCAGTACGGAAGGACTTGAACAGCAGGAGGAGTGAGAGGAGCAGAATGGGAAGGAGGAGAGAGAGGAGGAGGGAGAGGATGAGGAGGACAGTGTGTCATTGCACCTGACACTACACACCATCATGTAAGAGACTGGCACTGCAAGAATTGAGCAGATATGGTGAGAGGAATGTGTGTCCAAGAGCTGTAGGGGAATCTGTTGTGAAGGCTCATCAGAGAGAATAGGGAGCAGTCACAATTCTGTGCTGCCCCAGAGGACTCAGATAAGAACCATGATTGGAATGATGTCATGACAAGCATCAACAGCTCTGGAGATGGACACAATGATAGAGTGGTTTGAGCAAAAGCAAATCATTGGATCATTGGCTGCCCAGACCCCTGAGAGGCACTTGTCTCTCACATTGCCCTGTCAGGCAATTCTCTCTTCTTCTGTTCCAAGAGCCACCCCAGACTGCTCCTTCATTGGCCCTGGATAGTAGTCTCAAGCCAAACGTCTCTGGCAAGAGCTTCTCGTGAGTCATCAAGAATAGCTGTGCATATTGAAAGAGAACAGAAACAATGTCCAGCTGCTAGACTGTAGCCCCACAGAGACCTGTCGTGTAGAACTAGGATGTCAAAATCTACATGTAATATTTCACAATGGCAAAGGCATTAGGGTATTAGAATTCAGAACCAAATGTTAAGATTTTCAGCTTTTGTACTATTTGTTGGTATATAAAAAAAAATCCTGAACACGCTATTTTTGTTAAAATACATCTTTATTTAGGCAAATGGTCTTTTTTGTTGTGCAGAGATAAGTAACAGTGGTGTTGCAGCTGCTGAAAAGTGGTGTCGCATTGCTGAAAAGGTTGCTAACGAACTCCTGCCTTGGTGTCACCAGTGACACACAATTGGAATAAGCATGTCAGCAGCTTAATGCTGAAGAAAACATTCTTTGGTAGGTTTAGCACATGGTGGACTTTGGAAAGCACTTGAGCAGCCTACAGTGAGTTCTGAAGCTGCCCAGTCAGTTCTAATGGTGCAACAGAGTCTGCACTTAAATAATTAAAATGTAGTGTGATGCACCTAAATTGTCCTGAGATTATTCCAAGAAGATTATGTATTGCATCTTAAAGCTACAGACCAAATGAGAGTAAATCAGATTAGTTTTTATAGGTAACATGAGTGGCTTGGACATAGTGAGCTATAGAGCCTGTTTCTGTGATGTGCAACTCTATGATTCTAGCTCTTCCGATAAGGATGGAAATGGGCATTGCATGCCGCTAATGTCATTATGTGTGTGTCTGATATCAGGTAAACTTCAAACATTCTAATATGAGTGGTGCACCGAAATAGCCCATCCAAATACTCAGTGGGCACTCTTTCACCAAAAGTGATCACAAAGTTGGTGATCTCTAAGTTAAATCAATCGTTGTTTGACCAGTGCATGAAAAGCAGGCTCGAACTGATCCAATTTCACAAGTTTATAATAGAAGAAGCTGACAAGAAATACATGTAGGCATAGGAATGTGGAAATATTTTGTATATGGTCAGCTTGTGTTAAATCAGGATTGAAGGACTCATTGGGATTGGTATTGGTTTATTATTGTCACTTGTACTGAGGAACAGTGAAAAACTTGTCTTTCATACCGTTCGTACAGATCAATTCATTACGCAGTGCATTGAGGTAGTACAGGGTAAAAACAATAACAGAATACAGAATAAAGTGTCACAGCTACAGGGAAGTGCATTGCAGGTAGAAAATGAAGTGCAACGTCATAACAAGGTAGATTGTGACATCAAGAGTCCATCTCATCGTAAAAGGGAACCGTTCAATAGTCTTATCACTGTGGGATAGAATCTGTCCTTGAGCTTGGTGGTATGTGCCTTCAGGCTCTTGTACCTTCTGCCTGATGGGAGAGGAGAGAAGAGAGAATGACCCGGGTGGGTGGGGTCTTTGATTATGCTTCACCATGGCAGCGAGAGGTATAGACAGAGCCCATGGAGGGGAGGCTGGTTTCTGTGATGTGCTGGGCTGTGTCCACAATTCTCCAGTTTCTTGCGGTCCTGGGAAGAGCAGTTGCCATACCAAGCCTTGATGCATCCAGATAGGATGCTTTCTATGGTGCATCAATAAGAGTCGGTGAATGTCAAAGGAGACATGCCAAATTTCTTTAGCCTCCTGAGGAAGTAGAGGCATTGGTGAGCTTTCTTGGCTGTGGTGTCTACGTGGTTGGACCAGGACAGGCTATTGGTGATGTTCACTCCAAGGAACTTGAAGCTCTCAACCCTCTCAACCTCAGCACCATTGATGTAGACATGTGCATTTACACTGCCCCCTTTCCTGACGTCAATGACCAGCTCTTTTGCTGACATTGAGGGAAAGGTTGTTGTCATGACACCATTCCACTAAGCTCTCTATCTCCTTCCTGTACTCCAACTCATTGTTATTTGAGATGCAACCTACTATGGTGGTATTATCTGCAAACATGTACTGTAGATGAAGTTAGAGCAGAATCTGGCCACGCAGTCATGAGTATATAGGAAGTAGAGTAGAGGGCTGAGGATGCAGCCTTGTGGGGCACCAGTGTTGAGAATAATCGTGCTGGAGGTATTGCTACCTATCCTCACTGATTGCGGTCTGTTGGTCAGAAAGTCAAGGATCCAGTTGCAGAGGGAGGTGTTGAGTCCCAGTACAGGAAGCTCCTTTACTGACTCATCCCAGCAGCCTTTTTAACTTAGATTTATATTTGGAGCTAAATTTAATGATTCATTTTGACAGTTTATCCTAGAATGGTTGTGTCACTCAAACTGAAAGAATCAAAACTCTAATGAATTATGATTGATCTGTGGGATAAGAACATTGTGATCACAGTGAGTGTGGCAAGATTATGATTTGATTGCTGCATCTTGCTTAAAGAATGATGTTTAAAGTAACGTTATGAAACAGAAATCAAATATATTTCCTGTGATATTTCCTCCAATTAAATATTGGAAAGACCAAATCAATGCCATCAGTCACTGACACTATGTCTGTACCCCAGTCATAGACTCCAACCATCTCCATGGCAACTATCCCAAAATGATCCAGATTGCTCACAAATTCTGTTCATGTTTGACTTCAAAGCCACCTTGGACAATATGTCCATGTCGCCAGCAAGATTAAGACCATAAGATATAGGGGCAGAATTTGGGCATTCGGCCCATCAACTCTGCTCCGCCATTCAGTCATGGCTGATTTTATTTTCTCAACCCCATTATCCCACCTTCTCCCCATAACCTTCAACCCCCTACCAATCAGGAACCTATCACCCTATGCGTTAAATACACCCAATGACTTAGCCTCCACAGCCCTCCGTGGTGACAAGTTCCACAGATTCACCACCCTCTGGCTGAAGAAATTCTTCCTCATCTCAGTTTAAAGGGACGTCCCTTTATTTTGAGGCTGTGCCCTCAGATCCTAGACTCTCCTACTAATGGAAACATCCTCTCCACATCCACTCTATCCAGGCCTATCCAGATTGCCTATTTCTACCTTTGTAATAATGCCCTACACTACCCTACCTAAATATATCTGCTGCTGAAACCTACATCCACTGATACCTATAAACTTTACAATTCCAACTGCCCTCCTGCTCATCTTCCTGCATTCTATTTTCTGTAAACTTGAAGACTCCAAAACTCTCCTGCGCTTGTCCTGAATCGTACCAACTTTACCCATTGCTGCTGACTTGTAAGATAAGATACCTTTATTAGTCACATGTATATTGAAACACACAGTGAAATGCATCTTTTGCGTAGAGTGTTCTGGGGGCAGCCCATAAGTGTCACCACGCTTCCGGTGCCAACATAGCATGCCCACAACCTTCTAACCTGTACGTCTTTGGAATGTGGGAGGAAACCGG
This sequence comes from Pristis pectinata, assembly GCF_009764475.1. NCBI lineage: Eukaryota > Metazoa > Chordata > Chondrichthyes > Rhinopristiformes > Pristidae > Pristis > Pristis pectinata. Next base: position 8,806,997 of record NC_067428.1, read on the forward strand.
AGTACTGCCTATTAGTTAAGCATCCTTGTTTTCAAATCTCTCCATGGTCTCACCACTCATTTGAGACATCTGCACCCCTCCAGTTGTGGCTTCCAGACCATTACCAATCTTTGTCACTGACTTTAGCTTTCAAGGCCTAAAGCTCTGGGATTCACTTCCGAAACAGAACCATTTGTTTTTAATATTTTTCTTAAAAACTTACAGCTCAACCAAACTTTTGATCAAGTAAGGTAATCTCCTTATGTTGCTTGGAGGCAAACTTTCTTCAATAATGCTCCTGTTATGTACCTTCAGATGTTTTACCACGTTAAAGAGATTTTACTATTATAGACTTTTGTTCTTTTTACACATCCTGGAACTTTCGTTTTACATCCTGCATTACTCAAGCACACTTAAATTTTGCTTTATCTGCACCTACAAACTTTATCCTCCAAATGAAAGGCAAGGAACCCTGGTGTTTTGGCTCCCTAGGCTATTAAATTAACTACTCAGTTGCCTGAAAGCCCATGCTGACGCCACAGTCAATACATGCAAGGTGCACCAGAAATACCTCCTCCAGGGTAGAAGTGGCAGTGCTGGCTACCTTTTCTGTCATAACAAAGCCCCTTCACAGCCTCAGCTGTCTTTCTAAAAGAATATAACCACAGTTCACATCTTTTGTTGGTCATTTCCTTCCTCCTTGTTCTAACTTCAAGTCTCCAGGTGTCTGACTCTCTTGAATAAGTTGGTTTCTGGATGAGAAGCTCAGGCACTAGGCAAGTGTTGATCCTCACCCAATCTCACCAAGGGGAACATATCTACTGGTCACTTTTATTGATCTCTCAGTGATGCACGGCATTGACAATCATTGAGCACCACAAAAGAAGAGTTACAATATGATGAGAGATCAGAAACTGGCCATTTTATGAAGAACCACAACTTCTACATTGAGCTTGAAAAAAATGCAGTCCCTCAAGAAAATATATTAGTAAGTGGAGACCAAGCAATTCAGATCTCCACACCTTCACTATAAAGACAGCATGTTCATATCATAGTCAATGTCATGAGTAATGGAACTTATTTCCTGCCATTCTGACTCTTTATTTCCATAAACATTGTAGTTCAGACTTCTGCTCAATTACTGCTAACCATAGGAAATAAATACTGGGAAGTTAATAGTATTGCCTCTGCATTGTTAGCTGTTTTGTTCTATCATTCAAAGTCAAGATTAACCTCCAAAGAATGTGCAGCATCCCTGATTACACATGGAATTTGAAAACAGTTCTTTCCAATTTTTCTTTTTTATATTTTGTCGTGCAGGAGGGTACTCTCAGGAGCACTACTCAGAGTCAGCATAGACTTGTGGGCTGAATGGCCCCCTTCTGTGCTGTAATACTTCTACATATGGAGTGTTCCTCTTAAGGGTACCTCAGTGTCAATTGGAAATACTCCCAAATGCATAGCTAGATGCACAATAAAGCTCCAGCCAAGCTATAACTTCTGCAAGTAAGAATGGCAGCACTATTTCCTGCTTTTCTGAAGAGTAAATAAAATGGGAAGTGTGACGTCACTCACATTGGACCCAATAAAGAGAGATTAGGATAACTTCTAAGTTGCAGTTACCTGGGAGTCTGGAGCAGCAGAGAGATTTAGAGCCTCAGGCATAGAAGTCATTCAATGAAAAATAAAGTTAAAGGCGAACGGAACGTTGGCATTAATTCCAGCCCAACTCTGTCACTGTTAACCAGACCTCATTTTAAAACACTGCTTTTAGTCCTAGGCCATGCACCTTTGGAAGGTTATACTGGAGCCACAGGCCATCTCTGGGTTACAAATACCTGACTGATGGACACCCATACATACAAACAAGCCCCCATAATATTAGTAAATTCAGAAGTCTGACGTATGTACGTATGTTTGTTCCTGTGGATGGCAGAACTAGTTTCCTCTCTCTCTCCACTTTCAATAATTGTTCTTTCTTTTCAGTCTTACGTGTTTTTGATGCCACTCATTACAATGGTGTGGAGGTGTGGTTACCATATTGAGTGATTTTTCTGTATTTTCCAACTTAAGGACAAAATTATCTTATGGACGTTTGTAAAAACGGAACCTGTTCATTCCCATCAACAGCCTATAAAACATCACTGATTCCCGGAATAGTGAAACGTGACATTCTGAGGACAGGTTTCCCTGACACAACTTGTGTACCACTGAGTGTAGTCGACAAAGGAGCCAGCTAAATTTTGGATAACTGACGGAATTGATAGACAAGAGAAGAAGAAACTGTTTTCTCTTATGCAAAGATGAATGTCAAGCTAGGACACTCATAGGACATTTCACAGAAAATAAATTTGGAATCTTCTTCCTCCCTACTAATGCTGAGGCTGGATGAAGGAACCATTTAATCACTGAGACTGATCAATTTTTGTTTGGTCTGATATTAAAGGTTACAGAATCAAACTAGATTGTTGGATCTAAGATAAAGCTCACTAATGATCGGATTGAATGAAATAACAGGCCCATTAGAATGAATGGTCAAACTCTTCCTGGGTTTCCTGCAGGGCTGGGTGTGTTCTTTCTAAGTATATTCACGAAAAGCTGGATTGAAACTTCCAAAGAATGTTTTCAAACTCAATTTCTCAATTTTTAGTTACTTCATTAGCAGTAATTGAGCAACGTTCTGAACGTTACTGTTTGTGCAATTACCAAGTCAGAGTAGCAGAAAGTAATGCAAAACTTTTGACATTGACCATGCTGTATCTACAATGCAGGTGTGGGCATCTGAATTGTTTGGTCACCACTTACTGATACACTTGGCTGGGATAGCCTACGGCATTACAGAATCAGATTTATTATCACTGACATATGACGTGAAATCTGTTGTTTTGTGGCAGCAGTACAATGCAAAGACATCAAAATCTATAAATTATAAAAATAAATAAATAGTGCAAAAAAAAAAGGAATAATGAGGTAGTGTTCATGGTTCATGAATCGTTCCGAAATCTAATAGCGGAGGGGAAGAAGCTGTTACTCAGTCGTTGAGTTTGGGTCCTCAGGCTCCTGTGCCGCCTCCCTGACTCAGAGACTGTGTTTTCTTTCAAGTCCAACATAGAAGCTATGGTTTGCCACATGCATTTTCATTAAGCAGCCCAGCTCCTGATCCATCATCATGTTGAAGACCTTCCAAAGCTGTGATCCGTTCCAAGTATATTGATTCATTCTTAGCCTCAGCACAGCTGGTTCTCATCTTTCAGGGGCCACATTGCCCCAAAGGATGGATTTAAAGCAATGAGAGCCATGTCCTGCTCAAATGGCTGATCATTCCAATTGCAGCTCCAACGCACCAGATGATCAACGCTACAATCACTGCCACATCACAGCCAGGAGCTTAGTGGACGTAAAAGTATTGCAGAAGGAATAGATCAGAATTGGGAGAAAGATTGATTACGAATTAGTCATTAAACAGCCACAGGCTTGGGGTCTACAGGTAGCAGGAGAATGAGTTGAGAAGGAGTTCCATGGTTTTGAGGACTTGGTGGAAAAAATGAATTAAGAGCAGGAGAAGATGCAATAACCCTTTACTACTAGAAGGTAGAACGTGGAGTAATTGGAACTTGGGTTGAACCAAGCGTGAGCAACAAACATGGTAATGTGTGAGTGGGAATGGTTGTGAGAAAGGTGTGAGAAGAATAAGGGACAGAGTTGAAAGATCATCAAATGGACAGCAATCATCTACCACATGAAGATGTCTTTCCCCTCTTTTATCCTCCTGGAATCCCAAAAAACATAATCTACTTAAGGAAAAAACAGTATTGTGGTCACAAATCCTCCCCTTGCAGAGACCCCCAAAATAAGGCAGAGAATTCAATACCTACTGAAGCATTTATTGGATCATTCCACAGTTCCTGATTGGGAGTATCTGTCTGTGCATCCAAACTAAGATCTGTATCTGCCACTGTTACCCATCAGATGATGAAATCTGCCACATGTTCAATGCTGGAAAGCAATTCAGGTTTTGAAGTGTATAAGCTAAAGGAGAGAGAAAAAAAAGCATTCTGTTAGACTTGTGGGAGCCCTTGATCTTTTTAAACATCCAGATTATTGATTGTTTGAACAAGCTGTAATCAGATAGCTGCAGAATTCAATTCTTTCACTTGTTTGTGTTCACTCAGTGCCCCTCGAGGTCATTAATACGTTAAACTTGGGGAGAGAGAATGAGTAAGTCATCCAGTATTGATCAATTCCCAAGTGGATGACACTTTATCAATACAACATTAATAATACACAGGTACCAGAGCTAACAAATTTAATACAGACTGAGTTCACCCATTGCAATCCTACAATGACCTCAGTTAAATCAAGCACTGTAAAACAATGATGGGAGGACTGTTCAACCCTTTATGTTGTAAATAAACCTTCAAACTTCCACAAAAGACATTTTGTACCATATACATAGCACTTACAAAATACAGGATTCTCTACCCTTTCTCTTGGTTCAATATTAACCTATTCTTCATTCTGTATCTTGGTCAGGTACTGCTGATAAAAAGCATTATCCTTGAGACACTGTCCTTGGTTGTACTGGAGCTGGTGACGGTTGAACTTCATAAAGTAATGCTGTCCAAGCAGTGAAACTGCTGTCAAGGCAAGAGTTTGCCTCAGTGTTGATGAAGGAGAAGAATTAAAGCTCCAGAACAGGATAATGTCACGTAGAGGGGAACCCAGAAATGAAGACACTCTCTGGACATGCTACCATTGTCTTTCTAGGTGACAGGTCCTCAGCTGGGGACTTGCTGCCACACCTGTTGTGGATACCACATTGCAACCAGGACCCTCCTACCTTTTACACTTCACATCATGGAAAGGCTTTGGGAATTCAGGAAGTGAGCTGCTCAATGGACAATAGAAAGTGCTGGCTTACTCTGGCAGCATGCAGGTTTAAGTGGCATCTCCATTTCAGTCTCTGGTCATTGCTGAACCCAGGCTGATGCTGTGCTGGTGGTTATATTAGTGGTATGAGTGGGGAAGGGCGGTTCCATTTCAGATGATGTGAGTCCCAAAGTGGAACAGGCTCTACTATTATTCGTGTACAGGAGCTGAACCCTAGGGTTTGGGTAATGAGTGACAAGTATTATTTACAGCCAGTCATCGAATTATGAAAGGAATGTATTCCTGCAAAACATTTTGTTATATCGAACTCCATAAATCGGAAATGCTGGGTGGAATGCACAATCGGAATGTTGTTACAGTGTAATCCCATGCTTTTCATTATGGCGAAAAATAGCTTTGAAGATCCATGCCCCAAATATTCAATGGTGTCATAGAAAATATTGATAAATTGAACATTCATAAGTCAAGGAATACTTGTACACCAAACTGAACAGGCCATGGCCATTTCCAACACCAAAACCCTCTTCCACCTTCTCTTCTTCATTCAATGACATGAAAGTTGCCAATGATGAAGGGTCTTCAACCTGAAATATTACATCGATTCTCTTTCCACAGACACTGTGAGACCTGGTGAGTGCTTCCAGCATTAACATAGAACATGGAACATTACAGCGCAGTACAGGACTTTCAGCCCATGATGTTGTGCCATTTTATCCTGCTCTAAGATATATCTAACCCTTCCCTCCCACACAGCCACATGAATGATAGAAAAATGGAGGGTTTTCTAAGAGGCTCTTAAACGTCCCTAATGTATCTGCCTCCACCACCTCTGCCGGCAGTGTGTTCTACACACCCACCACTCTCTGTGTAAAAAACTTGCCTCTGACATCCCCCCTTTACCTTCCTCCAATCACCTTAAAATTAGCCATTGTCACACTGGGAAAAAGTCTCTGAGTGTCCACTCGATCTATGCCTCTTATCATCTTGTAAACTTCTATCAATTCACCTCTCATCCTCCTTCTCTCCAAAGAGAAAAGCCCTAGCTCGCTTAAACTATCCTCATAAGACATGCTCTCCAATCCAGGCAGCATCCTGGTAAATCTCCTCTCTAAAGCTTCCACATCCTTCCTATAATGAGGCGACCAGAATCATCTGCTTTTGTTGTTGAAAATTACCAAGGCTTGATTTGAACTCCTTTGCATTTGCAATCTCTGCTTCAATTGCCAATGTCTATTCTGTTTCTCTGTGTCTCACCATGAGGATCTGCCTGCCCCCTTCAATCCTTATCTTTCCTAGAATGTTGTCATTCTCAGGTTTGAATGTGGGTAAATTTAGGTATAGAGAAAGGGGAACTGAGCCCAACAGGTCTGTGCAATTGTGCTTGTTCTCTTTCTTTCTCGTTTCTGCTCTCCTTATTTCCTTTCTCTCTGACTCATTTGCATAGTCATTCAAATCCTTGGTCCTACTGTGTACTTGTTTCCTTTGCTGGATTTACTAATGATCTGTTGCTACTCCCCATCGAGTGCACAGTTTAACTTGGCAGAATGAAGCTCTGCTTCACAGTGTGGAACAGATATTAATCACCCGATGCCAATAGACTGCAGATAAATCCTGCTGGTTATGTGAATAAGTGTGACATCACTGTACGATATATTTGATCAAATATGTATAGTGAACTCATGTGTGCAATGTGAGTAGAAAATCAAATGTACGTTTAGAGCTCCCCACATTTACTACACGGCACAGTAGCGTAGCGGTTAGCGCGACGCTATTACAGCGCCAGCGATTGGGGTTCGATTCCCATTGCTGTCTGTAAGGAGTTTGTACGTTCTCCCCGTGTCTGCGTGGGTTTCCTCAGGGTGCTCCAGTTTCCTCCCACATTCCAAAGATGTACAGGTAGGTTAATTTGGTTTTAAAAAAAAATGGGCGGTGTGAACTCGTTGGGCCGGAAGGGCCTGTTACCATGCTGTAAATAAAAAATAAAAAATAAAAAAAAAATTGTCCACATGTTACTTGACTAGGAAGCCACAACGACTTGTGCATTACACTGCAATAAGGATGGACAAGAATTGAAGTTGCTTGAATATTGGAGTCATCAAATACAACAAGCAATGCACACTCATGACAGTGGTGTGCATCTGACATTCGCTGTCAGTCATTGTAACTTCAACATGCAGATTTGAGGTGATGGGACTTGAATTCAGAACTGAGAACAAGAAGGTAATACCTGCTGCAGTAACACTGGTCATTGAGCAGGTACTGCATGCTGCAGTAACATTGGCTGCTGAGAAGGTAATGTGTGCTACAATAACGTTGCTTGTTGAAAAGGTAATACATATTGTAGTAACACAGGTTGTTGGACGGGTACTGCATGCTGCAGAAACGCTGGTTGTCGAGGAGGTAATATACACTGTAGATATTGTGGGAAGCAATGCATATGGAACCAGAAACCAGAGGTCAGGTACAGCCATTAGTGAATACATAGCTGTGATGAAAAATCCATCTCCGCACTAACTCTGATGCCTTCCTGAATTGTGCTTTTGGACAAGTCTCTGTGTGATTTATTAAGGACCCTCACCATTCGGGATATGTCCTCTTCTCGTTATTACCATTGGAGAGGAGGTACAGGAGCCTGAAGACCCATATTCAATGATTCAGGAACAGCTTCTTCCCCTCTGCCATCAGATTTCTGAACGGTCCATGAACCCATGAAGACTACATCATTATTCCTTTTTTTTGCACTGTTTATTTATTTTTGTACTTTATAGTAATTTTATATCTTTGCACTGTACTGTTGCTCTAAAACAACAAATTTCACATCATGTAAGTTAGTGATAATAAATCTGACTCTGATACTGATTCTGGTGAACAAGTTTAATATACGTTACTAAATAAATAAAATTAACATTTGAGTGTCCATGTAAAAGAGTCACTGATGGAGACGGCGTCCAAAAAGGTTAGGGTCTTGGGTGGAGCATAACATCAATGTTAGGGCTATTTCTGGGCAAAGGTAAGAGCTTCCACACTAAGCTTGTGTCATGTGAGTGAAGTTGAAATGAAAGGCAAGAATGGCAGGAAAACCTACTGCTGATATAAAGGCAATCATCCATCATAAGTATGTCAGTTTAGAGTGTGGAAATACTTCAATTGCAAAAACAAAGTGCATAAAGCTTCAGTCTGTAAAGTGTGGCAAGTGAAGCTTACTTAGCAAAGATGCACTATTGATAACCATAGAATGTAGAATGGTTTTAAAATTAAAGTCGATAACCAGTGTATTAATACATATATCGATGCAGTTGCTGACTGTTTAATTATAGGCAGAGATATTTACCTCAAGAAGTTCAGTAAAATGCCATTAACGAATAGCATGTTGAAACTGAAGACACATCCTGGTGAGCCACAGAATGCCCCACGTCAGTCATGATGTCCGTGTTCTCATAATGACCAAGAAATGAAACTACCAATCATAGTAGCTGACTACGCAAACAGACCAACTTTATTCAGAAAAGGGAAAAAGCTGTAAATACTGAGCAGGTCAGGCCACATCCGTGGGAAGAGAAACAGAGCCAACATTTCATGTTGAAGACCCCTCGTCAGAACTGGGAGGGAGACTGGGAATTGGCTCAAACAGTTACAAATGGAGACACAAGAGACTGCAGTTGCTGGAATCTGGAGCAACACACAAAAAGCTGGAGGAACTCAATGGGTCAGGCAGCATCTGTGGAGAGAAATGAACAGTAGATATTTCGGGTCAAGGCCCTTCATCTGGACTGAACAAAAGAGGGATTGGAGTAATATGTTTATTGTAATCAATTTGCAATGATATCTAGATAAGCTCCTGCATCAATATGCAGTTATGTTTAAGGATTCATATGCCAACAATAAAAAGCACAAAGCCCATATATGCATTAAGGCAAAGACCAAACTGACTTACTGTGGGCCCGGACATTGACCATTCGCAATGAAAGCTCGAGCAAGGGGGCAGCTGAATAAACTTGATTGGCATTGTACGTTGGCAAAAGTTACACAGAGTTGATTGGGCAACTGCCGCTGATGCGGTGTCCAATGCAGATAAGGCAGGTCAGCTTTGTGAAGACAATAAGGTAACTCTCAACCTTGCCGTGGCACAAACCTGGCATAGTATTGGGCCACAACTGGGACAGATTGAAATTTGGTCACATTCTGGTCAAAGACATTGAATAATATCTGTTGTTCATGAATTGTATCTTGAATTGGCAAGGTCTTCACCAAGTTGGACATATCCTAGACATATGAAAATTGAGTATGGATTAAAAAAAAAGTCCAGCACTACCTAACAGCCAACACCCTGAAGGGGGTTTATTCTTAGACCAACCACATTTTGGCAAGGTCATTGTTCAAAATGTTTTACTTCCACCATGTAAAATGGATTTCAACACAGTCTATGCAATCAAGATGACATTTTGATCACAACTGCCACAGAGGACTCTCTCTAAAGAGTTGAATAAGTATTCAGAGGATTTATGAACATAATGCTAAACTTCAGAAAAGTAAATGAACCTTTGTGCAGAAAAGAAGTCATTAATATAGTCCTGAGGGGGGTGCAAGTGGTCCACAACTGGTCAAAGATGAGGCTATTGCCCAGGCTAAAAAAATAAGATAAGATATTTCTTTATTAGTCACATGTACATCGAAACACACAGTGAAATGTGTCTTTTTGCATTACTGAGAATGTCCTGGGGGCCAGCCCACAAATGTCGCCGCTCTTCCGGCGCTAGCACAGCATGCCCACAGCTCCTAACCTGTACATCTTTGGAATGTGGAAGGAAACCAGAGCACCCGGAGGAAATCCACACAGACACACGGGGAGAACATAAAAACTCCTTACAGACAGCGGCGGGAATTGAACCCCGATTGCTGATGCTGTAATAGTGTTGCAATAACCGCTACACTAGCACACTAATGTGACCAAACTTCAATCTTTCCCTGCCTGGTTCAATATTTTGCCAGATTTCTGCTGGGCTTTACAATGGTGCTGATACCATACACCAAGTCTTAAAGGAGTAGGGAAAGGAAGAGTAGAAATTGTAAAACCCCATTAAGAGAAGTCTGAATATTGAGACCCATCTGGTGCACTACAATATTAGCGGCACATTAAAGTTCACTTGTGATGCCTCCAGTTATGGGGTTGGGGCAGGTTTAGCTACATAATGGACAAAGGCCACAAAAAGCCCATTGTTTTTACAAAGAATGAGCATAACTGTGAACAGGTAGAAAAAGAGTCATTGGGAACCATATCTGGGATTTCAGATTTTCTCTTGTTAGGTAGATTATGCACATTAGTCACCATCTATAAATCCTTTGTTATTCATGGACCCATCCACAATGCCCACAACAATGGCCTCAAGAATACAGTGATGGGTCATCCTTTTGTCCCACTATTCTTACTTTATTGAATATGAACCATTCAAGCAGAATGTCACAGAAGATGCATTATCAAGTTTCCCTTACGAAGGCGCTGATATACAAAGAATATGCTGAAGGATTCAGTATTATAGCAAAAATATGAGTATATTTTCAGTGGTTTGACTATTCAGACACAGGTTTAAATGAGAAGACAGACATTACAAACTGTTCACAAATTAAAATTGAATCAAAAGAGGCCACAGGGAATCTCTGCTGTGCCACTAAGAGTATCCTCTTAGGTAATGACCGGCATAGCCAATTAATCCATAAACAGCCAATGAAAGTCTGTGGATTCAGTAAATCCAATCAACCAACGGACCAATTTGTCACATCCTTGATCTTGATACAAATTCAGTGGAAAGTTTTCTGTGACAAAAAAAGTCTGTAAAGGCCATACAGAAGGTGTCAAATCTCAAGTTGCTCCAGTCATATGTAAGAAGGAGACAATCAGAAAGCAGCTCTGAATTATCAGCTGGCCTAAACCAATATGAACGAAGCTTCCTTTGTAGCAAATGAAATTATTTAAACATAGTTACCTCCCAACTGTAAAGAATGCCATTCTCTGCCTCTCTACAGGTTAATTTATATGATGCTTTTATGCTGAAGCATGGCTCATGGCAGCTCTCCAGCTTACAGTGCTGCTAATTCAAAAGTTTTCCAGCAATCCATTTGCACTGTATGACTAATACTTGCTTTGACTTTGAACTGTTATTTTATACTGACAAGTTAAATATTGCTCTTAATGGACCAGCACCAAGCCACCATTAATAAATGGAATGTGCCCTGAAACAATAAGGGAAGAAAGAATGAGAGTCCGAAAAAGGCAAAAGGAATGTCTTATTAAGTTATTTAGTGTAACTCTGGGTGGAGTTCTGCCAACAGGGCAGCTTACCAATTGGAAATGAATCCTCAGAGTTACTGAGACTGATTTACATTAAACTGGTGCAGTTCCAACCAATCATATACCGATCCTTACTGGGGTATCTGTCATGTTTCAGTCAGCAGACTCCTGATTTAGTGAAAGCAGCTTATCCACCATGAAGTCACTTCCAAATGCATTTCCCCCACCAATGAGAAAGTAAATCAGCAGTGTAATGAAATATTCTTGATGTCCCCTGATGCATGCAGCTCCAACAGCACCCAAGGAACTTAATGTCATCCAGGACAAAGCTATCAATCCACCACCTTAAACATTCACCCCCTCTGATATTGATGGTGTGTGTACCATCAACAAGTTTTATTAATATGCAAATGAAGATGTACCCTTATATTGAGGTGGCTGAGCACTGATAAATAAGGAGATTGCCCCACGTTATCACCCAGGATAAAAACAACAGTTATAAATGTTTGTGAAGAGCTTTGGGTTGAACTATTTTATGGTAACTTTCGGCTCATTCAGCATTGTCACCCACCACTCATTAAAATCCAAGGAACTTGCAGCTCAAGCTCAAAAATTCCACCTCACTGAAGGACAAGAGGCAGCAGCTTCAAAGAGTCACAGAGTCATACAGCATAGAAGCAGGCCCTTTGGCCAACCAAGTCCATACCAACCTTTTTGCCCATCTACATTTATTCCATTTGCCTTAAGACCATATCCTTCTATGCCTTGCCTATTTGTCTGTCTAAATACCTCTTAAAAGTAGCAATTGTATCTGATTCCACCTCCTCTGGCAGTGCTCCCAGTCCAACTAATCTGTTTCAAAAACTTTCCTCTAAGATCTCCTTTAAAACTCCTACCTCTCACCTTAAAACTACATCTTCTTGCTTTGATACCTTAACCATGGGAAAAATAATTTGACTATCTATTCTATCTGTGCCTCTCATAATCTTATATACTTCTATCAGGTCTCCCCTCAGCTCCAGGGAAAAAAATGTCCAGCCGATTCAATCTCTACCACTTTAACCTTACTCTCCAGTTCACACACTACCTGTACTATTTGCTCCTGGTCACTAGATGAAAATTCTGAAACCCCTTTGCTGATAGTTCAATGAGGTGGCACACCATGACATTCCCAAACATTGTTAAGAACAAACAATAATTGGTTGCTTTGTCTTTGTAGAGCAGTTGTATCCAATTATGAATTTCCCCCACAAAAGCCCATTTTGAAGAGCATGTCCATCAAGTACATGCCTGATATTCCGTCAAAAGACATTCTCCTCCTTGTTCCACACAGAGGCCCTCATATCCCTGAGCGTGCAAGGCTGTCAGAGATCTTCTTGCTGGGTAATGTGCAGGGCTGGTCCAGGTGTCCAGACTTGATTTGATTGGTGATGGTCTTGGATATCCACATTCAATGTCTGATCTCCTCCTTCTCCCCTTCTACTTGTAGAAGATGATGATGGTTCCCTTCCTCGTGGATTCTGACATGCTGCCAGCTCAAAGCGTTGTGTTGGGCACTTCCAGCAGATCTAGATCCATCCACTCCACAGAGCCGAGTACCACTTGGCCAGTAAGCCATCACGTTTGGAAGTTTTATTCATCTCAAAGGATTGGATGGAGCTTGTCAGCTTCTCCAGGACCAATGGCTGGTCAAGACTCTCCCACTTGCTGCTTTTTAAAGCCTCTGAGGCAGAGGACAGGAAGTTCTGGGAGGCTGTGTGTCTGTGGCCTTCCAAGTGTACAGGCCAGCGTAGAAGGATTTGCTGATCATTGATATGTCCGGCTGCAGTAAAATCAAAGCTTCTCTGTACAGGGACAATACTGCGATCTTCTGCTCCGATCCACTGTTGGTCTGCAGACTGTTCAGCAGCTGTGATTTGTTTGAACTAGTATCAGGGGTCAGGGTCAATTACAACATTAGTGAAGTCATTGATAATTGGCCAGTCCTTTGCTTTCTTGCCTTCACCGTCAGATCCAATTATCTGAAGTTGCTGGGACTCTGGTTCACAGGAGCTGGGACGTGCGGCAAGAATTGGCTGAAGTGAGGGTGACGAGAACTGAGCACGTGAGAGAGGCACTCTGTGGATGGCAGGTGTGTGGCATTCTTGATGTTACAATACATGCCACAGTTATAGCCCATTCCCAGGATCTGCACTGCCATCACCCATGCTACCTTGGTGATTCAAAATAGGTTGTACCTGTAGTCATGTGGTACACAAGTCTCTTAAGAACACAAGAAAATAGGAGCCACCATTCAATATGATCAGGACTGATCTGTCCTGGGCCACAACTCCTCTTCCCTGCCAGCTCCATGTAACCCTCATTTACCTATTTTTTTAAAAATTATCTATTTGCCCTTTAAATACCCCCATTGATCTCGCCTCCACAACCCGTTGAGGAAGAGATTTCCAGAGCTTCACCATCCCCTGTGAGAACAAGTTCCTACAGACCTGTTGACTTATTGTAAGTGAATGTATCGATTTGCTTACTACAGTGAATGAAGGTAATAATGCGTACCAATTGCATTACTGTATAATTCATGAATAAAATATATTTTGAGAAAAGAATGCATGCCTTAACGATCAGATCCCATCAATGAATAAAAAGCTAACTTGTTTTTATCTCTTTCCCAGTTCTGACGAAGTCCCAGACCTGAAACATTAACTGTTTCTCTTTCCACAGATGTGCCCGACCTTCTGAATGTTTGCAGCATTTTCCGTTTTTATTTCAGATTTTCAGCATCTGTGTTTTTTTTTATTTTTCTATACAATCTAGACATCACATACTCCAGACAGCTCACACTCCAGGGGGCTCAAACTCCAGATGACTCACACTCCAGACAGTTTACACTCCAGACAGTTCACACTTCAGACAGATCAGAGCCTAGGTGGCTCACTCTTTATATACTCTCCAGACAGTTTGTATTCCAACATCTCCACACTCCAGACATCTCACACTCCAGACAGATCACACTCCAGAAAACTCACTCTGCCATCATCTCACAATGCAGTCACCTAACACTACAATCACGGCATGCTGCAAACAGCTCCACACTCCAAACACCTCACACTCTAGACTAATCCCACCGTATGTGTCTTACACTATAAGTGCTCACACTGCAATATCCCATACCGCAATCACTTTACAATGCAGACATTATGGTGCCTACATCTCATGCAATGTATATCTCACTACAGGTATCACATTACTGTCACCAAAACTGAACTGTCAATTTTTTTGGTACAATTGTTACCAATTTTAAGATATTGGGAGCTTCCTAATGGCAGCTGACAACTGATAGGCCTGTTCCAATCTTTAAACTTCCCTGACCAAACATCTACACTCTAGATTGCTGTTTACTTTACAGCAATTAGATATTGTGTTCTCACGGGGACTCTGCTTCTCCTTGACAGAATAATGCATTAAACTGGATTTGGTATAGTACTTCGTACCCTTCTAAACAACACATCATCCAGCTGTAAGTTACCCTGCAAAGGATCTACAGGTGTTGTTCAAATATCTATCCAATAATCTCATATCTATCAATGGACCAGGAGCAAAAGTCATGGCTGGTGACAACAGCCATTGTCAGACACGTAATATAGACAAGCCAAGATTTATAGGTACTGTAAGGCAAATATCTGCTGCTTTCAAAATATGGATAGACTAATGATACCCTACCGTCAGACAATAGCAGTGAAATAATTTCAATAACTCAGCATCTCAGTCTTTCTAAAATAAGGCAATAAAGAATTAAAGCCTTTTTGTGTCTGTACTCATCAGTCTCCTGTACAGAAGATGTACTTAATATAACCACTTAAAGCTGAATTTTCATGAATGTATATTTCTAACTTATGAAGTTGACCTAAACTGAGGCATGCATTACGTGTGCCTTTGTCACAACCTCAGGATATACCTGCAAACAAAATGCTTTTGAATTGCAGTTGCTACCATAATGTAGGAACATCGCAGGCAGTCTTCCACACAGCAGTATTGCAGTAAATGCCAGATAAATTAATTAAGGTATTGGTTGAAGGATAATTGGTCCATGCAGGTGCCAGGCAATGACCACCTCAATCAAACAAGAGAGAGCCTTACCACCTGCCTTGTTCATACAATCATGTTAACGTCTCTAAGACCCTGCCATATACATTTTGGGAGTAACCATTGACAAAAAATTCTACTGGACCACCCAACAAATACAATGACTACATAGGAAACTACATAAGACTACATATGACTTCATAAGACTACAAAAATACATAGGAAGGATGTCGAGGCTTTAGAGAAGGTGCAAAGGAGGTTTAACAGGATGATGCCTGGATAACAAGGCATGGACTATCAGGAGAGGCTGGACAAACTTGGGATCATTTCTCTGGAGCGGCAGAGGCTGAGGGGTGATCTGCTGGAAGTGTATAAAATTATGAGGGGCGTAGATAGGGTGGACAAACAATATCTTTTTCCCATTATTGAGCAACCCAATACCTGAGGGGATGCATTTAAGGTGAGGGGGGTAGGTTCAGAACAAACGTAAGGGGTACGTTTTTTACTGAGAGAGTGGTGGATGCCCGGAATGTGTTGCCTGATAGGGTGATGAAGGCAAACTCATTGAGGCTTTTAAGAGCGGCTTGGATGGGCACATGAATGAGAGGAAAATAGAGGGATATGGGCATTCTGTAGGTAGGAGGGATTAGCTATGTTGGCACAATATTGTGGGCTGAAGGGTCTATTCTGTGATTTACTGTTCTATGTTCTATGACTACAGGAGCAGGTGAGAAGCTGGGAATCCTGCAACAAGTGACTCACCTCCTGACCCCCCAAAGCCTGTTTTACCATCTGCAAGGAAAAGGTCAGGATTGTGTCAGAATACTCTCCACTTCTCTGTATAAATGCAACTTCAACAACACCCAAGTAGCTCAATCCTCTTCAGGACAAAGCAGCTTGAATGCGACCTCGTCTGCAAACTTTAACATTCACTCTCTCCATCGATGACAAACTATAGCTGCAATGTGTGATATCTACAAATTTTATTGCAGTTACTTACCTTGGCTGATCTAACAGCACATCCCAAACCTGTGATCATTGACAAGGGTACT
The DNA here is from genome assembly GCF_009764475.1 of Pristis pectinata. Lineage (NCBI taxonomy): Eukaryota > Metazoa > Chordata > Chondrichthyes > Rhinopristiformes > Pristidae > Pristis > Pristis pectinata. Next base: position 8,823,287 of record NC_067428.1, read on the forward strand.
ATATACAGTGGGACGCCACAACCTGAAGGTTCCCTTTCAATTCACCCACCAACCTGACTTTGAAATACATTTTCATTCCTGCATTGTCACTGGGTGTAAATCCAGGAAATCCTGGAAAGGGAGAACCATCACCAGAAGAAATCCAACAGTTTGAGAAGACACCACAATCTTTTGAAGGGCAATTAAGAACATAAATATACGTATAAGAGAGAGGAAAATGAGAATGCCATCTAATTCTATGAGCCTGCTCTGCTGTTCAGCAAGATCGTGGTGGATCTTTTACATCCTTGCTGTCTTCTTGCAATATTCCCATATCTTTTTACATCCAGAAGCCCATCAACCTCCATTTTCAATGAACTGAGTGACCGAGCATCCACAACCCTCCTGGGTAGAAAATTCCAAAGATTCTCCATCCTCTGAGTGAAGAACTTTTTCCTCATATCATCCTTAAACAGCTTACACCTTTTCCTAAGTCCGTGACTTCCCCCGTCCCTTACTGCTGGAGTCCTCAGCCAGGGGAAATATTCTACCTGCATCCAGCTTGGCAAGCCCTATAAAAATGTTATAAGTTACAATAAGATCTCATCTCATTCTTCTAAATTCCTGAGTCCCAGTCTACTTAACTTCTCCTCCTCATACAACAAACCCACCATCCCTGAAACCAGTTCAGTGAATCTTTACTGCATTTTCTCTATGGAAATTACGTTCTTTCTTAGGTGAGGAAACCAAAACTATGCACAGTAGTTGTGGTGCAGTCTCACCAAGGCTTTATAACAGCGCAGGATGACTTCCTTAACTCCTGTCTTCAACTCTTTTCATACTTATGGTTAACAGACAATTTTCCTTCCAAATCATTCATTCATTGTGTTGTGGATTTCAGTAATCTGTGTGCACATTCTTAGGGATGAGCAAAAAACTGGCCTTGCTAGTGAAGCCTAATGAATAAGAAAATGTATTGATTAGGATACCACATATAACTCACTATCTCTACTATAAAATAGCATATTTTGATTAAGAGGAAATTAATATTGCTATTCTGTGAGGTTTTTGCATATTCACTTTTAAAGCTACACACATATTACGTCATTGTACATTCCTACATATAGTAGCTGGTTTATGGAGGTACTCTATATCCTGACGATACAGGGTTCTCTGTCCGTGGGACAAAGGTGAATCAAGCAATCCTGACAGCAGTTTCTAGCATATGCAACTGGCTTTAGTTAGAGTTGAGCAGAGAGAAGTCCTGAATGATGAAGTTCATGTTGCTGCTCAACATAAGTTAGTATCTCAGTGCAACAACCTACTTGCTAACAATGGGAGAAACCAGCCTAAGATTAAAAGACGATATGCTCAAGGACCATAAAATCCATCGGCAGGTCTGATGGTTTTTTTCCACACTTAGCCACTTCAGCTAATTCATCAAGATGAAATGTTAATTCTTTTACTCTTAAATATTTGACAGTTAAATATTTCCACACGGTCTCTTAATTCAGATTTCCAGCATCTGCAGTATTTTATTTCATAAAACACGGCATTGTTTCATAGTTATAGAGTCTTACAGCATGGAAACAGGCCCTTTGGCCCATCAAGTCCATGCCAATCATTAACCCCTCACTTACACTAATCCCACATTAATCCCATTTTTTATTCTCCCCAGATTCTCATCAAATCCCCCCAGATTCCGGCACTCACCTACACACCAGAAGCAATTTGCAGTGACCAATTAACCTACCAACCTGTGTGCCTTTGGGACGTGGAGGAAACTAGAGCATGCAGGGCAAATTCATGTAGTCACAGGGAAGAGGTGCAAACTCCAGACAGATAGCACCAGAGATTAGAATTGAACCCAGGTCTCTGGCACTGTCAGGCAGCAGCTGTACCAGCTGTGCTACCATGGCACCCATTTGTTTCCTTAACAACAATCACTTTTTCCTACCTTAAAAGGAAACAGTTTCATATTACAAGAATATGAAAGTTCCATACTCATCCTTGTGAAAATATACATCATCTGATTCATTTCAACAGCAGCGATGGTGGCTGTGATCCATACTATGGAGAAGATGCAATCTCTGGAGATGATTTACCCAGATAGCCCACGGTCACTGTGATCCTCAGATTCTTGTTGACAAATTAGTCCAACAAGTTGGCCTTGCCATCAGTCTGAGTAAGGCACAGGTTTTCTTGCAATCTGTACTTCAATCAAATGCCCCTGATCCAGTTACCTCCATTCATAACATGCACCATCACCATCGCCAGTGATGGTTCTCTAGACACTGAAATGGCCTACAAAATGAGTAAAGGTAGCTATGTCCATGGCTAATTCCTCCACTAACACTGTATCCATTCCCCTAACAAACTGAAGACCTTTGATGGAACTAAAATCTCCTCTTAATGATTCTTAGTTGAGGCACATTAAAGGCACATTAAACTCAGGAGATTTAACATGTGTTCTCCACAGTCAATTATAAGAATCTGCTGAAGAACAAAATAGTCAATGTTAAAGCCAGACGTTGAGCATGCAAACACAATCAGCAATGAAGTAATGCTCCTGCAAATACATTGTGCGTGAACTGGATTACCACATCAGGCAGAAGAACACTGCCTCCCCAAACAAAAGTGTGTGGGAGCAGAGGGAAGGCAGAAGATCATCTGTACAGGTGCTTCAAAGGCAATCTGAAACACAGTGGCCAACATCAGTCCAAAGGATCTTGTGCATTTAAGACTTGCTTTCACCATCCCCAATTCTAAGTAAACTTGCCCAATAGGTTAAATATTCTGCTGGAGTTCTTCAATCCCCATTCTTCTCAAGGAAACAATCCAACATTTTTCTCTGTGGACTTACTGACATTTAGCATGCAAAGATTTTAGACTGTGATTGACAACACCATATCCAGGCTATAGGTGATGCCACAGCATCAAGCCTCGTAGGTACAGACTCTTGCTCAAAATTCGACCAACTCCACACTTTAAAGTTCATTTTTTTTCGTTATATGCACAGTTTCAGATAGACCATGCTACAGGATTATCATTGTTGTCAGCAGTGGGTTACTTAGTGCCTTTTTACATTATTTTTAATCGTTTGAGCCTACTTAAGTGTTTTTTTATTGTTTCTGAATACTTTAAATTGGTTAGTTCTTAATTTTTAATATTCTTTCAATTTCTTTAATAGTTTAATTTATTTTTAACAGTAAAGGTTTTTGAATGTTTTTGAATGTCAGAACTGTTCAGAGCCTTTTGACAGTCCACTTAGCAGGGGTTTTGGATTCGCCTGCCGTCAAAGATTCCTCTCATTTTTGTGGACAGTGTTTGTTCCTTAAAAATCCCCACTTCTCCAACCTTGTTACATACAGAAGGCTCTGTAACAGCACAGGACCTTACAACTGATCTTGGATCTGGCACTTCTTGCCAGAGAGCCCAGGGGAGTTGAGTGAGATCTTTGTCTTTGGGTCAACAGCAAGTGTGATGGTTGAGAGCTGACTGGAGATTCTGGATCATCAACATTTCTTCCTTCACCTCAGATGCCACCTGACTTGGTGAACATTTCCAATGCTTTCTGTGTTTACTTTCAACAAGGCAATCAATCAAACCAAAACCATATGATGTGCAAGGTAACTCAGATTTCCAGGTTTCCCCATGAAAATTTTGGGCCCTTGATCTCATGGCCCAGCCTGTCAAGTTCAGTTCAGTATCACCAGCTGTATAGAAAGAATTGTTTGATACAATGTTCTAGAAATTCTATTCTATGCTGCAATACTTTTTGTCTGCTATCCAATGGAATTATATCAAAAATCTGACTGGTTTCTTAGTACGTTGTTAGTACATTTTATGGAGTCATAGAGTCATACAGCATGGAAACAGGCCCTTTGGCCCAACTTGCTGTCCAAAATTCCCATCTAAGCTAGTCCCATTTGCCCACATTTGGCCCATATCCATGTACCTGTCCAAGTACCTTTTAAATGTTCTTAAATTTCAGCTTACAACTCCAATAGTTTGCTATCTGACCATTTGGAAATCCCAATAGTCTGATGGTCCCAATAGTCCACCATACGTCGGATTTGCAAATTCGATTCAATTGCGCCCCACTTCGTGCACTCTCTTCCTCTCTCTTCAACTTTTCAGAAACAGCTTCTTCCCCTCCACTATCAGATTTCTGAACGGCCGGTGAACCCATGAACATCACCTCGTTATTCCTCTTTTGCACTATTTATTTATTTTTGGAACTTTTAGTAATTTTTATGTCTTTATGTCTTGCACTGTACTGCTGCAGCAAAACAACAAATTTCACGATATACAGCATGTCAATGATAATAAACCTGATTCTGATTCATCAGCGTCCCATCTCCTGCACTGCTCATTCACTCACCAGGTACCCTGTTCCTGTAATCTCTTCTGCTCACTGAGGGCCCAGTTCTTGCCATCTCTTCCACTCACCAAGGCTTTGGTTTCTGGGCTTGGTACCCTTTCACTGGCATCCCATTTTCTCCACTCTGTTTAAGCTCACCTAGTTCTGTGTCCCGCACTCCCTTTAAACTTACTGGGTTTTCTGAAATAGCACTGTGAAACATCTTTTTAATAAAGTGAATTAGAAGTGTGTTGGAGAGTTTATAAAATAACATCAGATAGTCCAAAAAAATGCTAGTCTGGCACCACCTAAGTCACAAAAGTTCCAGATTAACAGAGTTTCACTGGTAATGGTCCAGATTCCCTGTGTGCAGACAGAAGCATGCACAGTAACATCCAAGTTCGTTTGCTGTCACAGTAAAAATGTTCTGTGTACGTGAGGTCAGCAAATGGCACAAGCCTTGAGTGAAGGGTTCAGACCTGCTTTGACATTTGTTGAAGAAGCTTCAACATCGTTAGGCCTCTGCCAGGGCACTTGGGGTGTCCATCACCTTCCAGATGGTTTCTTGAAGCATGTGTTCCTGAAAGGTCTTGACTCTGCAGATGTGGAGAAGATGCTTCCTCTTATGGGAGATTATAGAACTAGGGACACTGTTTAAAAACAAGGGCTGACCATTTAAGACAGGATTGTTAAGTCTTTGGATCTCTTTTCCTTGAAGGATTGTGGCAGAAAACCCTCTGAATAATTTTTAAGGTAGAGGCAGATAGATCCTTGATATGCTAAGGGGTGAAAGATTCCCACAGGTAGACAGTCAGTCAGCAAATTGAATGGTGGAGCAAAATGGACAGAGGAAAACTGAAAGGGCCAAGTGGCCTATTCCTGCTCCTAATGTGGATGTTCTGATGTTTGCAAGTGTTTTTATTTTTATTGTGATTAACTTTTACCACTGACATCCTCAATTACTCCAAATGTCTTCCTGATTCTTCCCTTCCTCTGAACCCCTTCCTCAACCAACTTTGCCCTATTTTCTCAGCAAACCAACCCCACCCATTACCTCCCAAACCAACTAAGTCACTCCGGTCCTCTGCCTCGATCATCTCCCTGATTTACCTCCAACTTGATCATCCCTGCACCCCAAGTCAATCCCTTCTTTCAACCAAACATATCCTACATCCTGTCTCCCTCCCCATAATCCACTCCATGATCATCTCCCGTCTTCCTGATTTTCTATCCCTGCAAATCTTGCCCTAATCCTTTATCAAAATTGATTTCCTCCACAAACTCCGATCTCCAAAATGGTGGAAATGTGTGGGTTTAAGTGTGCAAGACCTGTTCTGTTAGGCACCATAACATGATAACATTTTATCATGTAGGATATCCATGATAACATTCATGAAGGAGAACATCCATGATAACATTTCACTGAGAATGGCCCCTTACAGAAAATTATATGCTATTTTCACAGATATTAGCATCTCACACACAATGGTGGCAACATCCTCCAATAGCAGTGAAATACTTTCAATGTTTCGTTACATTACTCTAATAACAAAAGCGGACTACAGAATCTATTAGTTGTATTAGGTGAAGGAACAATGTTGCCAGGATACCAGGAAAAATCTGCTCTCTTCCGAGAAGATATCTACATGAATGGGAATAAACCCAAAACCTTTTCATTCAGAGACATGGTTGTGACCAAGCTGAAGGATAAAGGAATAAACACTGGACAAAAATTAATTACACAATATCTGTTCCAACTGCCTTCTTCCTATCCTTATAACTGTCTCCTTGTTGGCCACTACCTTCAATGCCCTCACAGACTTAGTCTGTGGCTAAGTGACTGTCATAATGACTCATTCCTCATATTAGTAAGATTTATAGTTAGTATAAATCCTGTTGCTAAGTGGCACAACCTAGTATTGCACATTAGATTAGCCGAGTGTACAGAGATTATTTAATGTGTTATTACTTTGAGCCAAAGAATCTATTTATTTATTTATAGGAATCAATCATTCTCTTTTACATTTCCCAAATTCACTGTAAACTTAAATGTATTTGATATAAATTTATTTGGCAGTAACAGTCACATTTCCTTATGAATACATCTTTATAGAGTTATAAAATTACAAGTAACATTTAAGAAGGAATTCTTTATGAGCTACAACAACGTTGACAGGAAATAAATTGGGCAGAGCTTCTCGTCCATGTGGGTGTAGCCTCTGAGGGCATCCCAGTGGTGTTGGTTACTGTGCATAATTGATTACTCTGTTCATTCTCTCTAGTGCCAGAGAAGAAGGCAAAGCACCAAACTCCTGTGGCTCTTTCTTGTGCAATCCTTTATTATACCAAAAATGCCCAAATGGTGATGAATGAACAAGCCACCTGAGTCACACAGACTAAGGTGATCCCTCATTTGAGGTCAGTGCTCATAGAATTTGGGTACAATTGACCACAGCATCCTGTCAGGGTAGAGAGAAACCTGCTTGGGTTTCCACAGCTGATAGTCACTCCTGTAGGACAGAGTGTGCATTTGGTAGAGGGAGGAAAGATTGGTCTGACGTGGTTAATTAGATTATTTTCAGGATTTAGACATTCTGAATGTTTTCTGGGTAATGGTCCCTGCGATCCAAAGGAGCTCATCATGAGGTGTCATAGGTGAGAGTCTGGCAGAAAATTGTTTTATGATTCTAAAGCAATTAAACCAAAACCAGTTAGTGTGCCATTGGAATAGAAGTAAGACATTCATCCTGTTACACCATTCAATTAAATCATGCCTGATCTGTGACATAACTCCATTTCACTGCCTTTGTTTTATAACCCATGCCCAACACTAATGTCCAAAGAGGTGGCTGCTGTCTTCCTGCCTAGGTTCCAACACGGTTCATCTATGGTACGAATGGACATTTGTGGCATGACCCATGCAACCAACCTCACTGGGAAAAGAATGAGAGTATATGGAGACTAGGCAGACTGTGGCCCCAATATTCACAGTTAATTGATGCCAGTATTGAAGCCTAATAATGAAGCTAACTCCATGACCTAGAAATTGTGTGGGATAATCTAACACTTTCATGTGACGTGCTGTAGAACTCCATCTGAAATCCAATCATTAAATGTGGTGGAATACTTTGCAGTTTCCGTAAATTCTATCCTATTCCTTCATGCGTATTCTGCACATAGAGAATCATAGAGCCATACAGCACAGAAACTGGTCCATGTCAACCAAGATTCTCAACTAAGCTAGTCCCACTTGCCTGAGTTTGGCCCATATCCCTCTAAATGTTTCCAATTCATATACCTGTCCAAGTACCCTTTTAACGTTGTTTCTGTACCTGCCTCAAATGCTTCTTCTGGTAGCTCATTTCATATACTGACCACCCTCTTGGTGAAAAGGTTGCCTCTCAGGTTCCTATTAAGTCTCTCCCCTCTCACCTTAAACTTATGTCCTCTAGTTCTTGATTCCCTAGCCCTGGGAAAATGACTGTGTGCATTGACCCTATCTATGCCCCTCATGATTTTATACACCTCTATAAAAGCACCCCTCATTCTCCTAAGATCGAACAAAAAAAGTCCCAATCTGCTCGACCTTTCTCCATAACTAAGTCCTGGCAACATCCTCGTAAATCTCCTCTGCAGTCTTTACATTTTAATGGCATCTTTCCTATATTAGGGTGACCGAAACTGAACACAACATTCCAAATGCGGCCTCACCAATGTCTTGTACATTTGCACAGAGGTTACTGGGCATGTGCAGTGCTGTGATTTGGCATGAAATGCATTGTTAATTTCAGTTATGTGACTTTTTAAGCACACATGATTCATGAATGACTTGGGAATGGTCATCAGAACAGGTCTTACCCAAGAGCTGAAGCTTGGTCCTGTGTTAAAGAGCCTGCCCACCCAAGGTGACTGGTGGGAGACTGGCACTGACAGTTCTTCAACAATGTGCAGACCTTCCTTAAGGTAATATCCCATTTTATTTTCACATCCAGTGTGATCAACCCCTAACCTTCAATCCTGTACTCGCCTCAAGTATCTCCCTAGTAGTCTGACCTCTTCCACCTTTTGATCAACTATTGACCCTCTCACTCCAAGACCTCCTCCTGATCTTCTCCCCAGTCATCTTCCTGACACCAGGTTTCTCAGTACTCTCCCGGTCTTCTTAAATATCCTCCCTGCTCGCAATCTTCTTCCAAGCTCCTCAAAAGTCTTCTCAATCTTCCATCCAGTTACTCCCCACTCAATTCATCCCTACTGCAATCATTTCCCCCCACACCCCCCACAATCTTCTTCCCATCATTCTCTCTGTGATATTTATCCTCTACCTCAGTGGGAGACAGAAAACACACAGTGGAGAATGTCTAGGTCCCTGTGTCCTATGTACTGGGATTTCTTTGTGTTGCTGCAAACACGTAAGATTAGACGAAGGTAGAGCTATAAACAGAACATCCTCTGTCGAAGACTGTAACTTTCAGTTGAATAGTAGTTTGCAGTACAACAATGTATAAAGGTCATACCACATGGTACACTCACAACACTACATGGAAGATTCAATATTTAAAGTTATGGAATCATAAAGAGATACAGCACAGAAACAGGTCCTTTCTTGCACCAAGTCCATGCCAACCATCAACCACTCAGTTACATCATGCTGACTTAAGGAGCCACAGTTCTGGAGGAGATCTGCTGAGCCATTGCAGCAGTTCTTATTGTATAATCTGTTCCAAAATACTAGAGTATTTCTTGTCCCAAATAATCAAAATCCTAGAATATCATATAAATGCCTCTTATAGAATTTATCAGATGGTTTTTAAATTTACTCTTGATTCATTAGATATTCATGCATAGTTAATTAACCTCTATCGGTTTCAGAACCCTCATTTGCATATGCAGTAGGTTCAGTGACAGTTTTGGGCAAATTTCTTGAATACATACTGAGTATGACAAGTTAATTGTGTGTGTAGTAAGCACATGTATGCAACCCACTGCATTAGACCCTTCCCTGCTTGCTCTGCACCATCTAGAGCAGAAAATATTATTTTGAGCATAATACAATGTCTTAAATGGTTGATTAGTGATCAGCAGGCATTCTTTTAGTTCATGGCATGAACAGGATCAAACTAATTGTATAGTGCATGAAAAATGAGATAAAAGATCCATTAGATTGTCGCATAAGTATGTTACACTCTGCCTTCGTTGAAGTCAATGGAATGAATTTCAGAAACAGAGTACAATATGCTGATGTTATCACTTAGCATGTTTAGTGCTATTGCCTGGGAATAAATTTCCAGATGCCAGCCTGCACAATATATTCAATAAATTACCTTTATATAAGACATAAAGCAAACATATTTGCCTAAAAACTCACCCCATGTCTGAAATATTCAGAGTAGAATGTACAGCTTCTACTATACAGCACATTTAGACTTCCTGACCATGCCTGAATTTCCAGGCAATTACACAGAATAAACACAGTAACTGGTGTTAATTTTTTTATCTTATATTTGCAAGTGAATTAATAATTTTCTAGGACCATGATTTCAACCTTTGACCTCTATTCAAATGTAGACAACCAGACCTTTTGGAGCCAAGTGCCTTTGTGAAGACTCTATAAGACACATTAATAGTTGAATGCTCCAAATCTCAGCTATTCCTTCACTGATCTGGTTCTAATCATCCTATCCTTCAATAATGATTCTTTTCTGAAATAAATCCTGGATATTAAAATGTCTCATTTGCTTCTTTTATTAATTTAGCGTCCACCAAAGAGTGAACAGGTCAAATCGTGGATTTACTAGAGTTGCCAACTTAACCAGCTTTTCCAGTTTTACTATCAATATTAGTACAATATAACTCTGATAATCAGCATGTCTGGGACTTTGGTGATGCTGGACTGATAGATTTTCTGGACAAATGATCATTATTCTTATTCATACCCCAACACATTTTTCTTTTTCAAAATGTTACACAGTACCATAACAATTTTTTAAGTGGTCAATAAGTTCAAAGGGAACATGAGAACTGGGACACTGGTGAGTTTAAAGGGAGCACTGGAAACATTATCTTATGAGCCAGATACTAAACCAGTAGAATTGCTGAATAGTTGGATAGCTGATAATTGTAGTTTACTGTATATTAATGCTGGTCAAAATTGTCACAGACTGTATATATTCTTGAACCAATGTTGTTTAATGAATAAGAGGAAAGCTCATCAAATGTGTTCTTTTTTTTAAGTCAATGTCCAAATGTAAGTATTTGCAATGCATATTTCCAATTTCTGTCATGTGAATATTTTTAGTAAATAATGCCCTGGTCTGATCCATAGTCAGCACCTTACAAAATAGTACTGTTCCAACAAAAAAACCTTGTCAGTCTAATCTGGAAGTGAAACTCCCAACAGCAGAGGGAGGTGGGTGGTTCATTGATTCGACTGTGGGGCTGAACCCAATATAACTTGAGTTAGGAATTACAAATGTTTGCAAACACTTCAACAATGTTAGAAAGCATCTGTCAAGGATATTACATCAAGTGGAACTAAGTTGCTACATTGCACTAAGAAGATATCTGCTTTCCTGTAAAGGAAGCATTCTTCAAGGCCAGTGGCCTTCCCGACAGACAATATGAAATACACCTTCAGCCTGAAGTGTGATCTTGGTAAATGAAGACTTCTCTTGAATAATTGAAAATTCCTGATGATAGTTTACAACCACAGGTCTCTGAGTATTTGATAATTTTATTGGCATTTTGCTCAGAGAATGCTTATGTTTCTGTTAATGGAACAGCCTTAATCCTTGGAGTTTTGAGAGTCTTTTTACCTTGATTCAGCTCAGCTCAGTTGGTGATGTTCTACAAGTCAGAAGGCTATGCTCTTGAGAACCATTCCAGGTTTTGAAAACAGACTGTCAGATAGCCGTCATTACAAAGATGCACAGTATCATTGCTTCCTTCTTTTCAATTATGTATCAAACTGTGCAGTGCAGCGGTTGTTTGTCTCGATGAAGGGTCTCAACCCAAAGCATTCCTTCCACATATGCTGCCTGACCCGCTGAGTTCCTCCAGCATTTCATTTTTTCCTGTGTGGTACAGTGCTTTGCATTTACATGAGCTTAAGAAAGCACCTCACAGCAGTGTAATCGAGGCATGGAGCCAGGGTGAAGAAGGAGGACAAACATTGCAGGTTTAAAATCCCAGTGACGCAGAAGTTGGGAAGCATTGAGATCAGGATTCGGTCTGGTTCCATGTCTTGTGTTGCCTTCTAATCTAGATTCTCAACCCAATGGAGGTTCCTTCGAACCCAGCATTTCTTAAAATGAAAATGATCTTTGTAAACAAATCATGGTGAATATCACATATTTATCCAAAACAAGATACTTCTGTATATTAGTGGCCACAATACAAGAGTCCAATGTAAGTCAATTCAGAAGGATTTAACATGATTTTGAAAATGTTCTGTGTGTCTTAGTCTAACAGACCAAAGGTGGTCACTCCAGTGACAATGTGAACTAGTTTCCCCACAATAAATCAAAATGCATGTTGTAAGGTAAGAGTTGCAATTTTATGCACATCTGAAGTACTTAATTGAATCTCCAAAGTGACCCAGAAACTCTGCGGGGTCCATTTTCATTTGTCATTTGCTGAGATAAATACCAATGGGATTTCCAGCCGTGGTTGTTGTGGAGAGCCTTTGATTCTGTGCATCTTTCTCAGTAACCACCCACTGAAATACGTGCTCCATTTATCATCAAGCAAATAAAAAAGCAGTCTGCCATCCAGCAACCAGGAATGGGTCAAACAAGAAATGCAGACTAATTATCTGACTCTAATAAAGATCAGGCATTTGAAATCTTAACATTTTCTCAAATATACAAATACATAGCTTTGAGCAACTACACAGCTTTAGTCTTTTTCTTGTCTCTCCTACATAAGCAACCCCAGTGGCTTTAGCTTGGAATTTACTGACTCCTAGGAACTTCTGTGATAGGGTGGAGACATTCCCTTCGTTCCATCTATTCCAACCCCTCCCGACCTTGTCTGTCACTTAGACCAATTTGTTTTCTCTGTTTCTCAGTTCTGAAGGGCCACTAACCTGAAATCTTGACTCTGTTTCTCTTTCCACAGATGATGCCTGACCTGCTGAGTGTTTTCTCTTTTGGTGGCTGGTGTGAATGAGTTTGCACACTCTCAGGAATCAGCTCCTCTAAGGAACTGTCAATGGTGATCTCCAACAACTTCTGCCACCTTCCTGAAGCATACCTTCCTTGGCAGAGAAAGGATTATGAATGAGTCACCACACTATTCAGAAATGTCACAGCTTTTCACAATTCATTGTTGGAATTAAGTAAACATAACAAGACAGGTGGGGTTGATGATGGTTAATTGTATCACCAGGGTAATTAGGAGCTTGCTGCTTCACCACCTCCAATGACCAAGTCTGCTGAGAAGCCACTGACCTCCAGGACGTCCTGTTCTTCAATTATTTAGTGAAAGCCACTCCAATCTCTGATAGATTTCGACAGGGTGGATGCGGAGAGGATGCATTGCACTGTTTTAAGCAATAGCCACACATTAACCACCGTGTTTCCTACATTACAATAATAGCTAGCTTTTGAAGGTAGGCTTTAGCTGTAATTTGCTTCTGTGCAATGAAAATTATGACATACATGCAGATTTTTTTATATAGTGTTTGTGAAAATGAATAGCCAATTGTTTCAAGGTGTAGGGGAAAAAACACTATTTACCCTGCAGGGAAGCTAAAACATTGTTTGGAGCATTGGCTCTGTGCCTTGCTGGCTTTTTCATTTGATTAACATTCACACAGACTGTCAGAAATCAGCAAGGCTGTCATTCATACACATTGCCTGCTTCTTGGCACCTTGCCAGAATCCAAACCTCAAGCTGCTGTAGTTAACCACTGGTAAAGCACAGTAATCACTGACTCAGCCCTTTGTGTGTAAAACTCCTTCCACAGCCTATAAAATGCAGTCTACTTTCAATCAGAAAACAACCGCCAGGGAGCGCAGATTATTGCCATTATCATGTTGCTATTTTCAAAACCTTGCTGAGTGGAAATTGCATTTCCTACATTTCAATAGTGGCTACACATCAAAGGTACTTTGTTGGCTGCAAAGCATTTTGGGACGTCCTGAGCCTAAACAAACGTAAGCCTTTAAAAAGTATCATTAGAATTAAAATGCAGAAACCTCTGAATATTTCTTACTGGCAGCATTTGTTTGATTGAATAGATAATAGTGCAGAGATTGGGGACATTTGATCAACTAGAAGTTCGAGATTGACTCCTGCACCTTCTAATGTCACAAGTTTGCCTTTATTACACATGCTCCTTTTTCTTCCTCCTCTAATATTTACCCAGCTGATATTCCCTGTGAACTGCCCTTACAGGCAAAGTGAAACGTTAAGGATATAGGTCAGGACAAGCTTACGCTTGATTCTGTCGTGCATCCCATCACCCCCTCCAAGCCGTCTCTCTTCCCACATGTTCCTGTCTCTGTTGGAACCATCTGTCTTCCCCTTTGAAAACTCATTGCTAATTTATGGAATATAAGCAAGGTATCAAGCCTCAGACTCAGGTGAGAGGAGACAGCCTATATTTAGAAGAAACTTAATCGTAGGAAAACTGGATCAAATCAGATGTATTAACATTGCACAGGAGACCTGTTAGTTCTCCAAGAATTAACACCATACAAACCTACATTCAAACGCATTTGGCAATGTATTTTGGGAGGCACAATATATAGTTTTCCACACAACTCTTCCTTGGCACCAACCTGGCTCAGATGGCATTACATTAGTCCTGGTCAGAAGGCTGTAGGCCAGAATGCCACTCCATCTAGTTTAGTTTTGTGTGTGTGTGTGTGTGTGTGTGTGTGTGTGTGTGTGTGTGTGTGTGTGTTTGTGTGTGTGTGTGTGTGTGTGTGTGTGGCGTGCTTACGTCAACAGAAGATAAAGGACGTAATGACATTTTTGAAGAAGTCAGTCGAAGAGAGAGAGAGAGAAGGGAGAGAGACACCAGCCTGCTAGTGTTCTCTATCGATGGATGAGAAACATAAAAGGCAGTGAAGCTCCGTTGCATTACTGAGTGAGGTTTCCAGCTACATGGGACACATTTGTGAACATTGTTTCACTTGATCTCTTGCCTCCAGTTGGTTTACTGATCTCAAGGCACACCCACTCTACTTTGCCAAATGAAAAGCAAACCAGCCTAGAATTTGTTGTATTCTTTGTAAAGTTTGCTACAGGGGGAGCTGTCATTTGACAAAGGTCAAAGAAGTTTGTGAGTCAGGAAAATGTTCAAGGTTTTGACTTGGGCCAGTTTGGGGTGAGATTGATGGATAGAAGGATTGGAACTGTTGTGGGGATGGGAAATGGTGGTCTAAAGGATAAAAGGCAAGTAATGGGACTTAACTTTGTAAACCCTAATCCAGAGTAAGGAAAGGAAAATACTGCATACGTTTGCGTGTCCAATGAGGTTTCCTCCTCTGTAGCTAGACCTGCAGCAATGATGCATTTACCTCAAAATAAATTGACATTAAAGAGGTCGGGCAGTTTTGTGGGTTTCGTGCATTAACAGGTGGTGCAGTTGGTAGAGTTGCTGCCTCACAGGTCCGCTCACCCAGGTTCAATCCCGACCCCAGTGCTATCTACGTGGAGTTTGCACGTTCTCCCTGTGACCGCATGGGTTTCTTTCGGGTGCTCCACTTTCCTCCTACATTCCAAAAAGGTGCCAGTTGGTAGGTTAACTGACCTCTCAACATTACCTGTGGTGTTTCAATGAACAGCAGAATCTGGGGAGGAAATGATGGAAATGTGGGGAGAATAAAATGGGTGAGGGTAGAACTGGTGTAAAAATGAGTGCTTGGTGGTTGGCACAGACTCCGACTAAGCTTCATAACACTGCAAACCATATGACAACAAAGGGCCTTTAAATGAGGCTTTAAAACAGGCTTTGATGTGAATGAATTGCTGGAGCAACTATTAACTCAGACACAAACAAGATGAATCACGTTAATCCCCAAAAATAAATAACGAGACCATACGGTGACATGTGTTCATTTAAACTGAACTGTGTCCTCTGAACCCGGATAGTCCGACAGTTCATTGACTTACAGAGAGTGAGCAGCGAGAACATAGGATTAGACCCCCTCAAGGGTCTACCAGGGTAGTGGTGTTTGGAATCAAGTAAGGAGTATCTCTATCTACGGAAAAGTATTAATAAGGCATTGAGGAGTGGGTCTTGGCCAGTCTTACCCCCACACTCTTATCCAATGCCCTATTCCCTCTCAGGTTGAATTTAGGAATTACAATCTGAGGTAAGAGATAAAGGTCACCCTCCTAATTTGTACACCAGATTTATGACTCATTTTAGGCAATACCTATTTGAAGTTCCAGAGTGATTCCAAATGACCTAGATCTGTTTTCATTATCATACCTCACTCTGGAAAATCTATTTTCAATTGGCCAGCGATGAAAACGGCATCATTATGCAATTAAAGATCACATTTGTCAATTTTGACTGAGGATCAAAAATCAGCCAAACAGCCCTTTTTCTCCATCTCCAATAATTCTACAATTAATAAGCAAGAGGCTGCAAAAGAAATGAAAGAACTATTTTGTTTAACAGCCCAGAAACTTTTCACCTTAGATTTTATTTTTGCAGCAGTGTTCTAATGATGAACCTTCAATTCTTAGAGAAACCAAAGAACAGTCCAAGAGAACTGCCAATTCCACTGATGAGTGAGTTCTCTTCTGCAGAGGTACCAACACTGAATTCAAGCCCTGTTTGTCCAGGCAAGTGGCTGTTAAAATCTTCACAATGAAAGTGGAGTGGGATCTCGTGGTGTTCTGTCATTTACTTTCCAAACAGAAGTAGATTAAGCAGTCACGTGACACTTCAGGAACCTTACTGATTTTCACATTTACCTTGAAAATAACAGAAGTAATTCAATGGCCACAGAGCATTTTGGGACATCCTGTGAAAAAGAAAACCTATAGGAGTTCAGACCTTGTTTTCCTTCGTTTCCTCCTGTACTGTTAGAAATTTCCTACACTGTATCCTTGGTTATAAAACAATTAATGAATAGCATCCCAAATAGACCTCCCAAACATTGACATTGTGCATGAAAAAGAAGCTGTGAAACTGTTAATGGGTTATCTAACCATAGATGAGTAAAAGTGTGTCAGAAGATTGTGGGTATTAAACCAAATAGAGGTCGTAGAATCATAGAGCACACTAACAGGCCCTTCGTCTCAACAGTCCATGCTCACAATCAAGAATCCATTTACGCAAATCCTATTTTTATTCTCTCCACATTTCCATTAACTTCTCCCAGTTTTCCACCTACACAAGGGGGACAATTTACAGAAGCCAATGAACCTGCCAATCCACACGACTTTGGGATGTGGGAGGAAGCCAGAGCACCTTGGGGGAAACCCATGCGGTCACAGGGCGAACATGCACGCTCCTGACACACAGCATTGGAGGTCAGCACACCCCATAAATTGGATTATTGTGCTTCCTGGTCCTCCTGGATAATTAACCCCACCATCTTCTAGAAATCTCACAAATGGACGGCACGTTAATGTAACGGTTCGCGTGACGCTATTACAGTGGCAGTGACCCGGGTTCAATTCCCGTTGCTGTTTGTTAGGAGTCTGTGTCTGCATGGGTTTCCTCCAGGTGCTCCAGTTTCCTCCCACATTCCAAAGACATATGGGCTAGGAGCTGTGGGCATGCTCTGTTGGCGCCGGAAGAGCGGCGACACTTGCGGGCTGCCCCCCAGCACATTCTCAGTAATGCAAAAAGACGCATTTCACTGTGCGTTTCAATGTACATGTGACTAATAAATAAATATCTTATCTTATATCCTGTAAGAAACCTAACAGCTTCTCTGAACCACTGCATCCATTGGATGTCTTTACTGTAAAGAGAAAAGACATTTAAATATTCTCTCCCAGAGTATTATGTAAACTTTAATAAAGTACTTATTACATTAGGGTGGGAAATATGGCTGATTTTTACACTTAGTCTTTAATCAAAACATTTTAGCTTAACTCTTCAAGTGAAGACGACAAGGTAATTTGTCATCTATCTCATTTGTTCCAACGATGGGGCCTTCTGTTCTGAAACCTCTGATACATCCTTTTTCTTCCCGAATGGTGGGTTCCCCTCTGCCACTCTCAACCACATTTCCTCTATTTTCTGCACATCTGCTTTCACCTCCAGTCCCCTGGGACAGAACAGTGATAGAGTTCCTCTGGTACTCATCTTCCACCCCACCAGGCTTTGCATTCAGTATACTATCCTTCACAATTTCAACAGATCCCACCACCCGTCACATCTTCCCCTCTTCTCCCCCTTCTTCATCGGGCAGGGATCGCTCACTGTGCTTCCCTGCTCCACGCTTCCATGCCCACCCACCACTGCAGGTTCCTTTGCACCTTCCCATGCAACTGGAGATGTAACACCTGCCCGTTGACCTCTTCCCTTCCAACCATCTAGGAACCCAAACAATCATTTCAGGTGAATCAGTGATTCACTAGCACTTCTTCCAATCTCATGCACTGCATTCAGTGTGGCCTCCTCTACATTGAGAAATCAAATGCAGATTAGGTAATCACTTTGTGGAGCACCTCCATTTAGTCTTCAGGAGTGACCTTGAGTTTCTAGTTACTTGCCATTTTAATTAACCATCCCACGCCCAGTCTGACCTGCCTGTGGCCTCCTACACTGTCACAATGAAGCCAACGTAAGCTCAAGGAGCAACACCTCACTTTTCGTTGCAGCCTGCAGGACTCAATGTTGAATTTTCCAACTTCAGATAACTTGCTCTGTGTTTCTTTCAGAACTGGCCATTTGTGCTTGACATCCCTCTCCCCCTTTTGTTTTCCTTTAATTTGAATATTCTGGTATGTCCCAGTAGGTCAGACTATACAACATCACCCAGACTTCACAGCACTAGCAACAGATCACACAGTCGAAGGAGTCTAATTGTCCATTCAATGGCTGTCCATCATTTCACCCTATTACTGTCGTTCTCTTTGCTCCGCCCATAGCCCTTCATCCACTTTCTCTGCCACTTAAACCAACACGCTTTCTCTCTTGTTCTCCACCTGTAATTGGATTCTGGACTTCCTCTCTGAAAGGCCACAGTCAGTTCGTATTGGAAATACCATCTCAAATATCACCAGGTTGAGCACTGGAGCCCCCCAGGGCTGCGTCCTCAGTCCACTGCTGTTCACGCTGCTGACCCATGACTGTTCTGCCAACTCAAGCTCCAACCGTATCATCAAGTTTGCCGATGATACAATAGTGGTGGGCCTCATCAGCAGGAACGATGAAACAGCTTACAGAGAGGAGGTGGCGAGGCTGGCGGATTGGTGCGCAGTCAACAATCTCTCCTTGAACGTGGACAAAACAAGAGAGGTGATTGTGGATTTTAGAAAGGCTCAGGCTGACTACTTACCCCTGTGCATCAATGGCATCATTGTACAGAGAGTCAGCTGTTATAAGTTCTTGGGAATACATATAGCAGACGACCTGTCCTGGTCAACTAACATCTCCTCCCTCGCCAAGAAGGCACAGCAGCATCTCCACTTTTTACAGCGGCTGAAAAGAGCAAACCTGCCCTCCCCCACCCTCACCACATTCTACAGGGGTACCATTGAAAGTGTCCTGACCAGTTGCATCTCTGCCCGGTACAGCAACTGTAATGTCTCTGGCCATAAGTCTTTGCAGAGAATTGCAAGTACAGCGAGAAAGATCATTGGAGTACCTCTTCCCTCCATCTCGGATATTTACAATACATGATGCACATGTAAGGTTTACAGAATCATAGACGACCCTTCTCATCCCTCCCACGACCTATTTGTCCCACTGCCGTCTGGCAAGCGGTACCGGAGCATCTGGGCCAGAACTACTAGATTGCACGACAGTTTTTCCCCCAGGCTGTCAGGCTCCTGAATACCCTGGTAGACAAATGCCGCGTCAAAAGCCCTGGTTTGCACAACAGCGTATAAGAACTTTGGCTGCTGCTGAACATGTTTATACAATGAGTACAACACACTGCGCTTGTATTTCTCTTCGTCGAACTCAGTTTTGCACTAACTCTGCACTAAAATTGTATTTTGTATATACCATTTTTTTGCACTATTTGTACTTGCACTATTTTTTTTGTTTTTCGTTTGTGTTTATTGTATGTCTTCTGTTCTATGTACGTCTTCTGTTGTGAGAGTCTGGGGGAAACGACATTTCGTACCGCCCTGTGTTTTTATAGCATGGATGAATGACAATAAGGGAACTTGAACTTGAACTTTCTCTGTTCTGACAGGTACATGGATCGGAAAGGTTTAGAGGGATATGGGTCAAACGCAGACAAATGGGGTTCAGCTGAGATGGGCATCTTGGTTAGTATGGACAAGTTGGGCTGAAGGGCCAGTTTCCGGGCTGTATGGCGCCATGATTCTATGATGAAGGGCCTTCAACCTGAAATGTTAATTGGTTCCTCTTTCCACCAATGCTGCTCGACTGGCTGAGCTCTTCCAACATATTCATTTTTTTTCCCTTAAACACCAGTTTTACTAACTTTCTCTTCAAGAACAGTTGGTGAACCAAAACCCAGCTCACAGTGCAATTCCAAAACTTTCTCATTTGAACTAAATATAACGGATATAGCTCTACACATATGCTATGCAGATTACCATGCAAATGACATTCCCTTCATAATACTCTCTCTGACTGGAGAGTAATTGCAACCTGACTCCAATTCTGAACAGATAATGATTGCTGGCAGTGATGATTTTTTTTAGTTATATTTCCCATGGAAGGAGAATCAATTGATTTGAAGGAAACTGAGAAATATCAGTAAAGTGCAGTATTGGTGGTGATGTGTCAATGAATTTGGAAAAATCACACAGCAGCCTCTGTCCAAGGGAGCTGGTGAAAGATGCAGCCTTGCACTTTAATATATATGTTTTATGAGGCAGATTTATGACTCACGCCTCAGATTTGTCCAGTCCTGAACTCATGGTTCAGCTCTGGACAATTGCACTGTTATGTTTGTTCTTCATCAAGAGACAAACTTCACATGGGTTTAACATCTGAACATTTTACTCTCCAACAACAGACAGCTTGCTTTCCCTCTCTTTTTACAGCCACCTCCTGTTCCCCCATGTGACCCCTTGCGTTGTCTACTGGGAACTGTAGCTCTTTATTATAACTACATAATAACACAAAATGACACATGCACTAGGTTTCCACAATGGAGTACTAAGTTCTCCCTAAACTGGCTATCTTAGGAAGGCTGTAATACTGACTGGTGCAGGGGAAGATGTTATACTATTGATGTTGGTGGGTGGTGGTTCCGGAGAAAGTGGAGAATTTTCTCCTAAGATTTTGGGGTTGCCCAGTGGAAGAGGCTGTAGAGCTGCTGCCTCACAGCTCAGCAATACGGGTTCAATCTTGGTCTCTGATGCTGTCAGTGTGGAGTTTGCATGTTCTCCTTGTGGCCACATGGATTTCTTCCAGGTGGTCCAGTTTCCTCTCACATCCCAAAGACTTAAATGCTACACGGGAGGGTATAAACTAGATTGGCAGGGGTTGGGACTCTGGGCAGGAGCAGGCCATGGAATAAAGTAGTAGCCAGCGAGAGCAAGTTTAGAAATCAGGGTAGCCAGGGCACAGTAAAGGCAGGGAAAGGAATACTCAGGCAAACTGTATTTATTTCAATGCAAGAGGTTTAACAGGTAAGGCGGACAGACTCAGAGCATGGATTGGCTCTGAGGACTGGGATGCTATAGCCATAGCAGAAACGTGGTTGAGAGAATGGCAGGACTGACAGCTCAATATTTCAGGATACAGATGCTACAGGTGTGACAGAGGTACAGGTAAGTGAGAAGAGGGTGTTGCTTTTTTGATAAGGGAGGACGTAACAGTGGAAAGAGATGACGTTCTTCGGGGATCTTCAGTGAGAACATATGGGTAGAACTTAGAAACAAGAAGGGGAAGTCGCTCTAGTGGGGCTGTATTATAGAGCCCAATACTCAGTGGGAACTTAAGGATCATGTATGTAGAGAAATTGCTCATAGTTGTAAGAATAATAGTGTTTTTTTAGTGGGAGATTTTAATTTTCTCAATATTGACTGGATTACCCAGAGTGTTAAAGGCCTGGGCAGGGTGGAATGTGTGAAATGTGTCCAGGAAAGTTTCCTAAAGGCCATATTCAGGAGGGTGCAATACTGGACCTTCTCTTGGGGAACAAGGCAGGGCAGGTCACTGAAGTGGCAGTCAGGGAGCACTTTGGCTCTAGTGACCATAATTCTATTAGTTTTAAAATAATGATGGAAAGGTCCACAGGTTCGGGTCCCAAACTGAAGCAGGGTAATTTTGGGGGAATTAGGCAGGATCTAGCAGAGGTCGATTGGGTGACCCTGTTAGAAGGGAAGGAAGCAAGTGGGAGGCTTTTAAGAGTGTGATATCAAGAGTCCAGGGGCAGCATTTTCCTGTTAGGGTGAAGAGTAAACATGGCAAGTTTAGGGAACCTTGGCTGACTAGAGATATTGAGGCGATGGTCAAGAAAAAAAATGGAAGCATAAACGAGGTTTAGGAGATTGGTATTGGTGTTGGTTTATTATTGTCACTTGTACAGAGGTACAGTGAAAAACTTGTCTTGCATACCGATCATACATGTCAATTCATTACACAGTGCAGTTACATTGAGTTAGTACAGAGTGCGCATTGAGGTAGTACAGGTAAAAACAATAACAGTACAAAGTAAAGTGTCACAGCTACAGAGAAAGTGCAGTGCAGGTAAACAATAAGGTGCAAGGTCACAACAAGGTAGATTGTGAGGTCAGAGTCCATCTTATCATACGAGGGAACCATTCAATAAAGATTGGGGATGTGTGAATCCCTTGATGACTATAAAAAGATTAAGAATACTCCTAAGAGGAAAATCAGGAGGGCAAAGTGAGGGTATGAGATGGATCTGGCAGGTAGGGTTAAGGAATATTCCAGGAAGTTCTATAGCTATATTAAGGGTAAAAGGGTGGCCAGGGAGAGAGTAGGTCCCCTTAGAGATCAGCAGGGCTGCCTATGTCTCGAGCCACAGGAGATGGGTGGGAATTTTAGCAAATATTTCTTCACGGTGTTTAATGAGGAGGAAATCATGGTTGCTCAAGAGATAAGGGAAACTCGTGGAGATGTTTTGCAAAACATTCATATCACCAGGGAGGAGGTATTTGCAGCCTTACAGTGCATTAAGGTGGACAAATCCTCAGGGCCTGACTGAGTACATCCTTGGACTTGAGGAGAAATTAGAGAAGCCCTTGAAGAGATATTTGCTTCATCATTAGCCACTGGTGAAGTTCCCGAAGACTGGAAGGTGGCTGATATTGTTCTGTTGTTTAAGAAGAGTAACAAGGACTGCAGCCAGAAAACGACAGACTGGTTAGTCGGACATCATTAGTGGGGAAGTTACTGGAGGGATCTACCAGCATTTGGAATAGACAGAGTCTGATCAAGAGAAGTCAGCATGGCTTTGTGCGTGGGAAAGTCGTGCTTGACAAACCTTTTAGAGTTTTTTGAAGAAGTAACCAAAAAGGTAGATGAGGGTAGGGAAGTGGATGTTGTCTATTTGGACTTCAACAAGGTCCTGCATAGTTGGTTAATCTGAAGGGTTATGTGCCATGGAGAGCTGGTTAAGTGGATTCAAAATTGACTCGGAGGTAGGAAGCAGAGGGCGGTTGTTGAAGGTTGCTTCTCAGAATGGAGGCCAGTGACCAGTGGTGTGCCACAGGGGTTAATGTTGTGACCCTTGTTATTCATTATTTACTGTATATAAATGACTTGGATGTGAATGCACAAAGCTTGATCAGTAAGTTTGCGGATGATACAAAATTAGGAGGTGTTGTTGATAGTGAAGATGGTTATTGTAGATTACAGGGGAATCTTGATCAGTTAGGGAAGTGGGCCGAGGAGTGGCAAATGGATTTCAATACAGATAAGTGTGAGGTGATGCACCTTAGAAAGTCAAACCAGAGTAGGACTTATACTATGAATGGTAGGGCATAGGGCACTAGGGAGTGTAATGGAACAGAGGGACCTAGGAGTACAAGTTCATAGTTCTTTGAAAGAGGCATCACAGGTAGACAGGGTGGTGAAAAAGGAATTTAGCATGCTGGGAGCCCAAAACTAGGGGGCATAGATTTAGGGTGAGAGGGGAAAGATTTAAAAGGGATGGGGGGGGGGCAACTTTTTCACGCAGAGGGTGGTGAGGGTATGGAACAAGCTGCCAGAGGAAGTGGTTGAGGCAGGTACAACAGTGTCATTTAAGAAGCACTTGGATAGGTACACGGAGGGGCGAGGCCTAAAGGGATATGGGCCAAACGCAGGAAATTGGGACTAGCTGGGTGGGCATGAACTCGTAGTCAGCATGGACTCATTGGGCCAAAGGGCCTGTATCCGTGCTGTATTGCTCTATGGCTTTATTACTCTATGATTTAAAATCTGATAGGTTAATTGACTATTGTAAATTGTTCAGAGTATTTAGTTGAGTGGTAGAATCTGGCAGGGTTGATGGGAATGTGGGGAGAATAAAATGGGATTAGTGTAGGATTAGTGTCAACATGTGCTTGATGGTTGCAATGGATTTGATGGGCTGAAGTGTTTGTTTCCATGCTGTATGACTCTTTGGGAAAGGAAGGGACTTTTACTCTTCCCTGAATTATGCTGAGCTTGGCCTAAGAGCATATGATACCAGCATTAAATGGAGCAGTAATCTTCCTCAGCACTGACAGTCCTCATTATAATCACAAAAATGCATTGAAAAAAACTGGATGTCACATCAAGGAGTCTCAGGTACTTCATGATATGATCAATAATGCAATGACTTTATTCTAGTTTGCCTGCTTTGGCTGTCAACTGAAGAGTTGGAAGAGACAGATTAGCACTGTAAATACTTATAAATATTTCAGTTGCTCTTTGAAATTGGTGGACAAATGGAGACCCATAAAACAGCATGCTAGATTCCATCTTGGTCTATGCACAGGTGGTTGATGGAACGTTTGTCATGTTGCTGCAATTGGTTTCAACATTAAAAGCATGGTGAAGAAAGAAAAATGAGCTGCAGACAAACCTGTAACAGGAACTCATAAAACTCAAAATAACCCAACATATAAAGCATCAGATGATAATTGTCTGGCCTTCTTACATCAACATTAACCAAGTTTTACAGTTGACGATGATATTTGTGTCCCTCCTGGTCGCAGGAGTGGTACCAGAGGATTGGAATATGGCAAATGTTGTTCCCTTGTTCAAGAAAGGTAATAGGGATAATCCTAGGCATTGCAGACCAATGAGTCTTACATCAGAGGTGAAGCAAGCTATTGGAGAGGATTCTTTGGGATTTACAAGCACTTGGAGAAGCATAGTCTCATCAGGGATAGTCAGCATTTCTTTGTGAGGGGCAGGTTGTGCCTCACTGGCCTAATTGAGTTTTTCGAGGAGATGACAAAACAAATTGATGAAGATGGAGCAGTGGATGTGGTGCATATGGACTCTAGTAAGGCATTTGACAAGGTTCCCCATGGTAGGCTCATCCAGAAAGTCATGAGGCATGGGATCCATGGAGACTTGGCTGTGTGAATTCAGAATTGGCTTGCCCACAGAAGACAGAGGGTGGTAGTAAATGGAGAGTATTCTGCCTGGAGGTCAGTGACTAGTGGTGGTCTGCTGGGATCTGTCCTGGGACCTCTGCTCTTTGTGATTTTTATAAATGACTTGGATGAGGAAGTGGAGGGGTGGGTTAGTAAGTTTGCAGGTGGATGAAGGTTGGAGGTGTTGTGGATAGTGTAGAAGGTTGTTGGAGGTCACAATGGGATATAGACAGGACGTAGAGTTGGACCGAGAAGTGGCAGATAGAGTTCAATCCAGAAAAGTGCGAAGTGATTTGAAGGTGGTGTACGAGGTTAATGGCAGGATTCTTAACAGTGTGGAGGAACAGGGGGATCTTGGGGTCCACATCCATAGATCCTTCAAAGTTACCACGCAAGTTGATAAGGTGGTTAAGAAGACGTATGATGTGATGGCCTTCATTAGTCGGGCAATTGAGTTCAAGAGCTGCGAGGTAATGTTGCAGCTCTATGAAAATCTGGTTAGACCACACGGAGTATTATGTTCAGTTCTGGTCACCTCATTGTAGGAAAGATGTGGAAGTTTTAGAGAGGATGCAGAGGAGATTTACCAGGATGCTGCCTAGATAAGAGAGCATGTCTTATGAAGAAAGGTTGGGCGAGCTGGAGCTTTTCTCTTTGGAGTAACACAGGATGAGAGGCGACTTGATAGAGATGTATAAGATTATGAGGGGCATAACCAGAATGGACAGCCAGCACCTTTTCCCCAGGGCGGCAATGGTCAATACCAGAGGACGTCAGTTTAAGGTCAGAGGAGGAAAGTTTAGGGGAGATGTCAAACGTAGGTCTTTTACACAGAGAGCGGTGGGTGTCTGGAACGCACTGCCGGGGGCGGTGGTAGAGGCTGATACAATAGGGACATTCAAAAGACTCTTAGATAGACACATGGATATAAGAAAAATGGAGGGTTATGGGCTGGATTGATCATGAAGTAGATGTTTATATAGATCGACACAACATTGTGGCCTGAAGGGCCCGTACTGTGCTATACTCTTCTATGGTCTTTTTCCCAGCATGCTACAATATCCAAGTAGCTGTACCCTGAAAGGTTTTACTCTATTCATTTTCAGTATGTGGGTATCACCAGCAAGGTTCAACAGTTATTGGCCATCCCTAATGATCTTGAGAAGGTGCTGTTGAGCTGCCTTCTTGAACCATTGCGATCCTTCTGGTGAAGATATTCTTGCAGTAGTGTCAGGGGAAGGAGTTCTAGGATTTAGACTCAGAAATGATGAAGTATCTACAGGAGGTGCTGCCTCAAGAAGGCAACATCTATAATCAAAGATCCCCACCATCTGGACCATGCCATCTTCTCGCAGCTACCATCGGGCAGGAGGTACAGAAGCCTGAAGTCCCACACCACCAGGTTCAAGAACAGTTACCTCCCTTTAACTATTCAGTTCTTGAACCAACCTGTACAACCCTAAACTCTACCTCAGTATTGCAACACTATACCACTTTGCACTTGAATGGACATTTTTTTCATTCTAATGCGTTCTTCCTTGTAAAAAATTGTGTATAATTTATGTTTAAGTTATGCTTTTATTGTGAATGCTGCTTATCTGTTGCTATGTGCTACAGGTAAGTTTTTCATTACACCTGTGCTTACATGTGCATTAGACAATAAACTCGACTTTGAAATATATCACTGAGCCAAAGTCAAAGTCAGGGTGATGTGGGACTTGAATGGGAACCTGCAAATAGTGTGTACCCATGTGCCTCCTGCCCTTGTCATCCTGCCGGTATAAGTCACTCTTTTGGGAGGTGTGATTAGAATAGCCTGGGTTTGTAATTGAAATACATTTCATAGATTTTCCATTTTACCTCACAATATCAAAGGAAACCACTATGGACCATTGAATCTGTGCTGGCTCACCGAACAATTCCATTCCCCATTAATTTTCCATGCAGCTAATTCTGCTCATTTTATCGCTCGCCTGCTAGTCTTTGGGATGTGGAGAAAGTGGAGCACCTGGCAGAAACCCGCACAGTCACAAAGAGAACGTACAAACTCCACACAGACAGCACTGGAGGTCCGGATTGAATGCAGGTCACTGGAGCTGTGAGGCGGCAGCTCTGCTAGTGCTGCCTGTAGGTGGTACACAGTGCAGCCACTGAGTGCGCTTGTGGAGGGAATGAATACTTAGGGTTGATGCATAGGTGGAAATCAAGTGATCTGCTTTTTCCTCGATGATGCCAATCTTCCTGAGAGCTGTTGGTGCACTCATCTGGGCAAGCGGAGAATATTTCATTATGCATTTGCCTTGTAGATGGTGGAAAGGCGTTGGAGTGTCAGAAGATGAGTCAAATTGGCGGGAAACAGGCTTCTGTGATGGTGGGATCACAGGATCACTCCTGGATGAATGTTGCAAATGTTTCAATGGTTTTTTTTAGCATCATATGCTGGACCCTACCATCATTGAGAATATGGATGTTCTTTAGCCTTTCTTTGTCCACTATTATTTTTTAACCTTTCTTTGTCCATTACTATTCATGACCAGATGTGGTATGACTGCAGAGTTTCCATCTGCTCTACTGGTTGTGACATCTCTACTGCATACATTTTTGCTATTTTGTAGGTAAGTAGTCCTATATTTCAGCTTCATTTGGCTGACACCTCATACATTTTTAACATGCCTTTTCTGCTCCCACCATGCCCTTCTGCAATCCTCATTGAATCGGCATTGTTGGCTTGGCTTGATGGTAATGGTACAGGAAGGATGTGCTGGTTGAGGTAACAGATTGTGGTTTGAGCTGGGTGAACTATTCATTCAGTGTAGGAAATGCTGGAGGAGCTTTTCATTCAGAGACGTAATCAGGATGGAGCAAGTAACCGGACCACACAATGACTCGTGTTAGTTGGAATTTAACTGTCCGATCTTTTGCTGAACCCCTGTGGCCTGGTTGTCTACAAGGCCCACAAAGAATTAACAACCATGGTTCCCCCAAAGCTGGGTTCATCTCCCAAAACCTTTGAAATTGTTAATGCTGGAGTGAAACCCATTAAATAACTTTCAAATGCATTAGTAAACCCCAGAACTTTGCTTATCAAAATGCCTTGGTGTGGTAATGGACAAAATATCGAATAGGATGACCCTGTCTTGAGAGGCCAGCTGACTAGTTCATTGACACGAGTGCATAGCAACTGTTTCATAGACTTGCAGCGAACTGACAAGATTAAGATAGACATGGTATAATCAAAGGCAGGAGGGGAGGTGGGACAATCAATCAAATTGTCAAGCATGTGATTTTTTTTATTCTAAAGTAAGGGAGAACTTGAACAACTTGCAAGGAAAATTCGGTCAGGATGGATCACTTGTATACATGGAAACAGACTGAATGATAGCTGGGAAGAGCTACATTCAATGTTATCCAAAGCTGAAGAGAACTGTACATGTAAAGAATGTGTTAAGTTAAAATGGAACATTTTGTTAAAAGAAATAACAGATTAGTATGTATAAAATATTTGTGAAAGTAATAAACTATTAAAGGAACATTGAGTGTTTTGTGAGCTGTTTTATTTCATCCAGAAGGCTTCAGGAGGAATTCATTAATTTTAGTGTTAAAGAGAAGGTGGGGGGTCCCTTGCCTACAGAGCCATCATTTCTTCTCTCAGTCACTCCTTGATGAGTCTACTCCTGGGTGGTGAGAGTGGTAATGAGTGGTGCCTTTCTGCTGCGAGAACACAACAGCTCCATTTATTACTATCTACAGTCAAGATATCTTCAACAACCTCTCTCAAACCTACAACCTCCATTACTTAGAAAGACAAAGACAGCAGCTGAATGGAAATCCATCACTTCCATGCAACCCACCAGATTGCAAACCATTCTGGATTGGACAATAAGAAAGAGAGCAGAAAATCAAGGAGCACTCAATGCATTGAAAACTTTGCTTCTATTTATATTTCATAACTTTTCTTGGATTTTCTGGAAAATCTTTGACTTTATGACAACCTATTAAAGAGGTGGTTCTAACCCATTCAAGGATCACAGGGCAAAAGCACAAACAGATTGTCACTGTGGCAAAAACCCCCTTCATTACTGTGGCTTTCTGACCCTTCCTTCTCCCAGCACCAGTCTCATCCAAGTCTTGCTGACTGCTTCCAGTGTTCTGTTTTCATTTCTAGCCGTTCAATTGTGCCCTCTCAAAAAGACTGCCTCAATCATACAATTGTTAGAAATACTTCAAAAAAACTCTGGAACCAAATTGGAGGGGATCCCTTTCAAAATACATTGTGTATAAGGCTGTCCTGAGTATTGTTCAGTGCATTGAAGTGGTACAAGGTAAAACAATAATAGAGTGCGGAATAAAGTGTTACAGTACGGGGAAAGTGCAGTGCAGGTAGACAGTAGGATGAAAGATCACAACGAGGTGGATTGTGAGTTCAAGAGTCCATCTTATCGTACTGGGGGACCATTCAATAGTCTCATAACAGAAAGATCAAAGCTGTCCTTAGTGTAACAGACGAGAAAGTTTAGTGTAGTGGTTAGCGTAACGCTATTACAGCACCAACAACCCAGGTTCAATTCCAGCCATTATCTGTAAGGAGTTTGTATGTTCTCCTTGTGACTGCATGAGTTTCCTCCGGGTGCTCTGGTTTCCTCCCACATTCCAAAGACGTATGAGTTAGGAAGCTGTGGGCATGCTATGTTGGTGCCGGAATTATGGCGACATTTGCAGGCTGCCCCCAGAACACTAAGCAAAAGATGCATTTTACCATGTTTCAATGTACATGTAACTAATAAAGATATCTTATCTTAAATTTGGAAGTTAAGACAAGCAAGTCCAGTAGGCAGGTCCAGCAGGAGCAGAACAAGGAATGGGGAATTTCTGATAAGCTATACTGCATTTATTTTAATGCAAGAAGCCTGATAGGTAAGGCAGATGAACTCAAGGCATGGATAGGCACATGGGAATGCGATATTATAGCTATTACAGAAACATGGATGAGGGCTGGACTGGCAGCTCAATGTTCCAGGATACAGATGCTATAGGAACAACAGAAGTGGGGGTGAGAGGGGAGGGGAAGTTGCACTGTTGATTAGGAAGAATGTCATGGCCATACTTAGAGAGGATATTCCTGGAGGAAACATACAGTGAGGATATACAGGTAGAGCTTGAAATAAGAAGCAGGGGCTCACTTTGATGGGATTGTACTATAGGTTCCCCTGAGAGTCAGTGGTAATTAGAGGATCAAATATGTCAGGAGATCACAAATAGCTGTAGGAATAATAGGGTGACAGTAAGTAGGTGATTTTAACTTCCCTAACATTGACCGGGACTTCCATAAAGGGATTATATGGGTTAGAATTTTTTTTTTTAATGTGTGCCCAGAGAAGTTTTCTCAAGCAATATGTACGTGGCTCAACAAGAGAAGGGACTACACTTGACCTCTTCTTAGGAAATGAGGCTGGGCAAGTAACTGAGGTGTCAGTAGGGGATCCCTTTGGGACCAGTGACCATAATTCAATTAGTTTTAAGATAGTTATGGAAAAAGATAGGACTGGTCTTGAAGTCTTAAATTGGGGCCAGGCAAAATTTGAAAGCAGGAACTTGCAAAGGTTGATTCTAAGAGGCTGTTTGCAAGTAAAGGGATGTCTGGCAAGTGGGAGTTTTTTTTTATATAAAAAAAAGAGATAGGGAGAGTTCAGGGACAAACTGTGCCTGTTAGAGTGAAAGCCAAGGCTGGCAGGATTGGGGTACACTGGTTGATGAGTGATATTGAGGCTCTGGTCTGGGAAAAGAAGGAGGCATGTGTCAGGTACAGGCAGCTGAGATCAAGCAAATCCCTTGAGTATATGGGAGACACAAAAAAGTTCTGTAGATGCTGGAATCTAGAGCAATGCACAAAAAGTGTCACAATGTCAAAGAACCCAAATGCAGCACACTGGTACAAGACTGGAGTCAGGATGCTTCCTCAGAACCAAACACAGGCAGCAACCAGAAGGAATCTTGCCTTGGGGTTCTGAGATGGGGTCCCGAGATGGGGTCCCAACACAAAAACTGGATATCCTAAGAGGAACAGCAAAGCCAGGACTGCTCTAGAGTTGACAACTCTAAGCAGCAAGGAGACAACATATACCCAAAGATTGACCAATACTCTGGCAACTAGTGCTAGTGAAGCCAGGGTTTTTATGCTAGTCTCCTGATAGGGCTCAGGTGTGTGTTGTTATGTGATTAGTACTGCATGGAATCCATGTGCTGCACAACGAGGCACCATCAATGGAGCCGAATCGAGGGCCAGCACTCGGCACCATGACAAAAAGTGCTAGAGGAACTCAGCAAATCAGGCAGCATCTATGGAGGGAAATAAACAGTCGATGCTTCAGGCTGAGACCCTTCATCAGGACTGGAAAGGAGGAGGGCAGGATGTAGAAGTGCACTTAAGAAGGAAATCAAGACAGCAAAAAGGAGACATAAGATATCCTTGGCAGATAAGATAAAGAAAAGTCCTAAAAGATTCTATGATTATATGAGGAACAAAAGGCTAACTCGGGAAAGAATAGATCCCCTTCAGTATTAGTGTGGTTGTCTATGTGTGGAGCCATGGGAGATGGACGAGGTCTTTAATGAATACTTCTCGTCTATATTCATCATGGCGAGAGTCACGGAAGCTAGTTCAGAGAAGTGAGGAGTGATTTCCTGAAACGTATCCACATTACAAAAGAGGAAGTGTTGTTGGCCCTGAAATGCATTAAGTTGGATCAATTCCCAGGGCCTGACCACGTATATCCCAGGATGTTGTGGGACGCAAGGCAAGAAATTGCTGGGGCCCTGGCAGAGGTTCTTGGATCTTTGTTAGCCACAGGTGGAGTACTGGAAGACTCAAGGATGTCTAATGTTGTGCCTAAATGTAAGGAAGGCTGTAAGGACAAGCCAGGAAACTATCTGCATTTGGAAATGCAAGGACTGATTAGGGATAGTCAGCATAACATTGTGCATGGGTAATTATGTCTCACAAATTTGATTGAGTCTTTTGATGAGGCAATCAAGAGGACTGATGAGGGCAGGACGGTAGATGTTGTCTACGTGGACTTTAGAACGGCCTTTGACAAGGTCTCACATAGTAGGCTGGTCAGGAAGATTAGATCACATGGGATCCAAGGTGAGCAAACTAACTGGATAAAAATTGACTTGCTGGTATGAGTCAGAGGGTGATAATGAAGGGCTGTTTTTCAGACTGGAGGCTGTGATCAGTGGTGTGCCACAGGGATTGATGCTGGGTCCCCTGCTGTTTGTCATATATATCAATGATTTGGATGAGAAAGTCAGTGGCATGATTATTAAGTTTGTGGAAGACACCAAAATTGATGGTGTGCCAGATGGTGAAGAAAGTTGTCTAAGGTTAAAACTGAATCTAGATCAAGTAGGAAAGTGAGCAGAGGAATAACAGATGAAATCTAACTCAGACAAGTACAAAGTGATGCTTTTTGGGAAATTAAACCAGGGCATGACATACACAGTGAATGGCAGGGCCCTGGGGAGTGTTATAGAACAGAGAGACCTTGGGGTACATGTACATAGTTCCCTGAAAGTACCTACAAGGTAGACAGGGTGGTGAAGAAGATAAATGGCATGCTTGCCTTCATTGGTTGGAGCATTGAGTACAAGAGTTGGGAAGTCCTGTTGCAGTTTTACAAGGTGTTGTTGAGACTGTGCTTGGAGGATTGTGTGCAGTTCTGATTGCCATGCAATAGAAAGCATCTGACTAAGCTAGAGAGGGTGCAGGAAAGATTCACAAGGATATTGCCAGGACTGGAGTTATAAGGAGAGGCTGAATAGGCTGGGACTGTTTTCCCTGGACCAAAGGAGGCTGAAGGGTGACCTTACAGAGGTTTATAAAATCATGAGGGGCTTAGATAAGATGGATTGCCACAGTCATCTTCACAGGTAGGGGAGTCTAAAACTTGGCATAGGTTAAGGTGAGAGGGGAAAGATTTGAAAGGGATCTGAGGGTCAAGTTTTGCATTAAGGCGGTGGTGGGTATATGGAACAAGCTGCCAGAGGAAGTGGTAGAGATGGGTACAATTACAATGTTTAAAATACATTTGGACAGGTACTTTGATAGAAAACATTTAGAAGGATATGGGCCAAATGTGGGCAATTGAGACTAGCACAGGTAGGCAACTTGGGTGGCATGGACGAGATGGGCTGAAGAACCTGTTTTTGGTGCCGTATAATTCTATGACTCTAATTTGATGGTGAGAGTGTTGGAGTATTGGAGGCTGCAGGTTTAGGAGGTGCTGTCAAAAATTTCCTGATAATGGTGCATACTGTATCCTAGCTTCAAGAGTGGTTCAAGGTGGTGGATGTAATCTGCAAGTGTTTGGTCCGTATACTGGTGACTAATGACGCTCTGCTTAGCATCATGAAACAATGACAAGCATTAGCTGGTGAGCCAGATGTCAAAGTATCAGGATTTCTGAATAGTCAGATAGCAGATAACCAGAATTTTACTGTATATCACTCGGTTACAAAGCCTTACGGATACAGGAATGGTTTCTGCTGGTGCAATGGATGTGACAAGCATTGTCTGCTGCGTCAGCTGAGATTGCTCAGTTCCTTTTTCAGTTCAGAGGTTATCCATGTCAGATCACTGATGGTAATGGTACTTTGAGTATTTTGAAGGGTGACATGTTTGGTGTGATGCTTTGTGAGCCATGCGCTGATGTGATCATGAATTTCTTCTTGGCAGTCACTTCAGAGGGCTGTTTATTACATGGAATTGCTTGCCTGTCTATAAGGTTATCATCTTTTACAATTGCTGGCATTTTTCACAGGGCCAGCCATTAAAAATACAGATCTGAATTCCAAGCATTTTTCTGCATGGCTCTCATACATTTTTCTTGGCTTTCTTATGCATGCATAGAGGTTGATCATCTTTCTCCTGGGGCGTGTACATGTGGCCTGTGCAAAAATGAGTACAGCAGTGGATTCCTGTTATTGTGTGTGGTGTTGTTCAGTGGTCTTGTAAAAATTGATGAAGCTCTCGCTTGCATGATTTCCCTTCAACATGAGCAGAATGGATAACTTCCTTTAGTGTTTACATACATCTCTCCACTTCTCTACTGATGGGCTGCCAGTAGAACATGATCTTACAGTGTGCAAAATCTACGTAATATACAGGCTCCTTGAAGCCATCACTATTTGTGGGATGCCAAGTAACCCAAGAACACAAACAAGCTTTGGGATTGTGGCTTTCATGGATGGAGAATTGACAATTTCTACAACTGGGGATCTTCTCCAGTCATCAACAATTACAAGCAAAAGATCACTGGAGTGGAATCTGTGAAATCAACACTAACATTAACTCTTTGGAAAGTCTGACATCTGAATCAGCTCCAGTGGGTTTGACGTCATGGTTACTTGACATGTTGGACATCTGTTGATTTTGCCTTCAGCAAAGTTTGTGGGAATCATACTTTTGCCTTCAAAGTTTTTCAGTTTACACAAATTCTTGATGACCTTCATGAGCAATGTCTATAATGGTTTCTGTTAGTGACTGCAGTGTGATAATTACATCACGACATAAGACCAGAGGTGGGTGTAATCATGAGCTCAGTGTGAACTTTCTGTAAATCTTACAGTGCACAGGTGATAGCAGGATGCAGCTTCCCTGTTGCATTAAGATTTTTGACTGAATTTCTGCCATACATACTGATGGAGGCACACTTTGTTTGATTGCAACTTTGATTTAGCAGAGTGTCATCATTTTCAGTGTTCATAGACCAAGAAGTTGTGGGACTGTTTCTTCACAAGAGATTAGTTGGTGGGAAATGTGCATTTGCGATCACTAAAACATGAAGAGCAGAACCTGTGTCAAAACTCAGAAGAGCATCACAGTCACATAAGATTACTTAGAATGACATGTTGGCACTCTTGGATTCAAATGTCATTTGCAATGTCAAAGGTGTAAATAGTCTGGCATTTGCTCACTGAGTTAGAGCAATTACATTGACTAAACCCATAAAATGCTGACACTTGTGTGCGATTGACAGAGTTTATGTCTCTATTTTGCTGCGGCTGGTTTATGAAGGCTTGGTGCTGACACTAACAGCAAAAGAATAGTAGAAAAACATTTCCTTCTTTAACTGAGGCTGACCTAACCAGAAAGGTGGGCTTCATGAGATCAGCTGTGCTAATCATACACAAATAGTCCTACCTGGCACTACCTGCCTGTCAACTTACACCCCTCCTTGGTCCAACAATTGCCTCAGGATCCTTTCTCGCCACTCCCCTTCCCCTCTTTATACCGGCCATCTTGCCTCTCCACTCTCGGTCCTGATGCAGGGTTTCGACCCAAACCATCAACGATTCCTTTCCTCCCACAGATGCTGCTCGACCTGCTGAGTTCCTCCAGCAGATAGTTTGTTACAACAAATAGCATCACTTTCATATATTGGACCTGTCTTCTGAAATACCCAGTACCCAATACTTGAGATGTTTCAAGGTTAGAACACTTGCATTTAAAGTAAACAAAAACTTTTATTTTGATGAGATTGACTAACACAGAGGTGAAGCAGAACATTTGCCTATTTTATGCAATCACATTACTTTGGAGCACCTGGCAATTCCGATGAGGTGAATAACTTTTAATAGCATTGCTTGTGGCTAGGCCAAGGAAGGACTGGGTTGTTTCCTCTAAGCATAAGCTCTTGTTAATAACACCACCCACCCTTTGGAATATATCTTCACCCTTGACCATAACTCCATAACTGGTATCCCCAACCACCACTATGAGAAACCCTGCTGACAACCCCACATTCAGAACCCTGGACAACCAAAAGCCCTCAATATTATGTTTGTGAAGTCCTCTGACCTTGGAAATCCAGAACTACCCCCTCCATTATTTGGACTTCCTTTCACCATCACGACGATGTCTCGCATCCACGCACCAACTCCCATTGGCTTAGATCTTCAGAAGCAGATCTTTCACCCAGTAGACCTCCAGTCCCTCAACCACACTACCTAAGGGCAAGAGCCCATTTGAAGGACTCTTGAATGCAAAACTAAAAATTATGAGGTAACTCATTCTCTCAGTTTCCCCAGTCTGTGAAGTCCAGTATGCAAAACCAGGGAAGAAATATGAAATAATGCAAAAGATCCTGAAAATACTCGGGTCAGGCAGCATCAGCAAAGAGAGAAACTGAGTCAATCTTTCAGGTCGACTAGCTTTCATCTAAACTCAGGGTTCAAATAAAAGATCATTGACATAAAGCGTTAACTCTGGTTATCTCTCTGACCTGCTGAGGATTGCTAACGTTCTATTTTACATCACTAAACGTAGAAATTGCCACAGGGTGGAATTCAGCCCAGTGAAATTCAGGATGTTATACTTTTATTATCCTTATTACTTTTGCTTCTCTGTTTTCCAGACATCGGTGAAAATAGAGGAGATTTTTTGAGTGGTGGAAAACACCTTTTCCCCTTTCACACATATGTATCGTCAACACACCACCCCTCTATTCACTGTGTCCCTGAATCCCTTCTCTTTACATACTATTAGTCATTTGAGACTCAACATGTATTATACCTATAAAGCTTAAGAAAGATAACTTTGGACCCCGATTACCCAAAGCTCCCACATCACTGGGGGTTTTAATCATCTCATGTCCAGGTCCATTGTAGACTAACTGACAGTTTGATTAAGATGATTTACAAACACCTTTATTATCAACAGGCAGCACATTGGTTCAAATAGTAAAGCTGCTGCCTCACAGTGCCCGAGACACGGGTTCAATCCTGTTCTTGGGTGCTTTCTGTGTTGTCCCTGTGGCTGGGTGTTTTTCCTCTGGGTGCTCCAGTTTCCTCCCACATTCCAAAGATGTGCAGGCTGGTAGGTGAGCTGACCACTAAAAGTTGTCCCTAGGATTGGTGTAAATGCAAGGCTAATGGTCTTCATAGACTTGGCGGGCCAAAGGACCTGTTTCCATGCTGTCTCTCTCTATCACACTATCATTACATCATGTGACTACCAGGATTGTAGAAGGCAAATCAGCATTGACTTTAGCCTTTCTTCATCGAGTCACAGAGTCATACAACATGGAAACAGGCCATTTGGCCCACTATATCCATGCCAACCAATGGGCACCCATCCGCATTAATCCCACCTTCCAGCACTTGGCTCGCAGCCTTCTGTGCCTCAAATAGAAACCTAGGCCCTGTTCATTTCACAGCTCCACTGTTCTCTGTCCAGAAATGCACACACATTGTTTACTTTTTGATTTCATGAACTTTTTCTGGTAACTTATTTCAGAACTCAGTTATTCTTTGAATCTGTGAATTTGGCTTTTTACTCTTAACTTCTGACCTTTAAAGCATGTCCATTGATAGTCAAACCTTCCACCAGAAAGAACAATTTGCCTGGAGCAATTTTTTTATCTAACTTTCCTCATATATATTTGTAAAAAGTTCAATTAATGTCTCTTTCAAAATATATTTTCCTCAGTAAACAATCATTCTACATAGCTTAACATCCTTGATAACTGGGATCATTTTCATTGGCATCAGCAGGGTATTTAATCTTATTTCTCAGCCTATGTGACTTCCCAGTGATCTCCACAGTCATTCATAGCACAATGTCTGACCAGAGTTTATAAAAAAATGGTACCATTATGTAGCACTTAAACTAGACCTCTATAGTCTGGTACCTAAGTTTTAAGTAAAAGTCCTGGCTGTCCTGGGATATTAATTCTTGCTATACAAGGAGTTAGTATGTAAACCTGTGTGCAGTAGGGTACTATGAAAATATAGAACTGGCTATAAGCAAAATCTCATCAACAAAGCAATATCATCAAAGAACCAATGAGAAGTTAGTGTTGCATTGGTTAGTTCCCTTTTTTTCTGAAAATAAGACCCGAAAATTTAAGCTCACCCAGTTGAAACCAAACCTAGCAATACTGTCTTCCCACAAACGCCATCAAGTACACAGCATTAAACGTCTATTGGTGGTGAATATAATTTATATTGTTAAAAAGGGGGGGAGAGATATATACTTGGGAAGCAAGGCAAGCAAACGATAAGAGGGAAATTAGATAAGAATAAAAGAGTTAATCAAATGGCACAGAAGTTTCAATAGACTACATATTATGCCATGCAAAGCCATCTGGTCCATGCCAGATGTGAACAGGTCAATCCCACCAGTTTCATTCCACCCTTCTAATTTCTCTATAGCTCTGAATCATATTCTCAGTCAAGTGGCCACCAACTCCTCCTTGAACCTTTTGTTACTTATTTTCTAGGTGTAACTTAGAATAGCCCTTTAACTTACCAGCACATCTTTGGGATGTGGCAGATAACCAGAGCACCCAGGGCAATCCACTGGTCACAGGGAGAGCATGCAATCTCCACACAGACAGCACCACAAGTCAAGAGCAAACCTGGGTTGCTAGAGCTGTGAGACAGCAGAGCTAACCGTGCCATCCTAAATTACACGTTCCTGTCCTTTACTTCCTGAAGCTAATTCTTTGATGATTTGACATACGTTGGTAAGGGCAACATTCAATCTTATGTCCACAACATCTCCTCCCCTGAAAGGGTCTCAAGATATTGAAAAAGCAGAGGAACCCCCACCTCATTTACCCTGCAGGAAACCAGAATTGCTAAAATATATCGGATTATTTCAAGTGCTGCAGTTCTCCTGGGATCAACTAACAGCTATAAGCTAACCTGCTGATATTGTGATTTGGAACCACCTAAGCTGAGTTAGTGTAAAGATCTATCAGAAGGACAGCCTTGGAATACATTGGGCTTTAGAAAATGATCATTAATTAAAACTGCTGCCGTATTTTCCTTTCTACCTTTACCTCTTTCTTTTAATTTCAACACAATTCGGTTGCATCTTCTTCCTTGCTATTAACTTAGTCTGCTTCCAAAAAATCCCTCTGTCAATGAGTT
Source organism: Pristis pectinata (assembly GCF_009764475.1). NCBI lineage: Eukaryota > Metazoa > Chordata > Chondrichthyes > Rhinopristiformes > Pristidae > Pristis > Pristis pectinata. The sequence goes on from NC_067428.1 coordinate 8,862,231, forward strand.
TTGAAATGACCTCACTGGAGGATTACGGGAAGTATATGTGAACCCAAAACTTGGACATACATCTTCAACACAGCCTCCTTTATTCTTACTAGATTTGATCAAACATGACAACTCTATCCTTTTAATCTAATATCCAATAACTTTTGTTTCAACTGCCGAGTCTCCAATCATTCCTTCAAGCCAGTCCATACCAAACTCAAGTATCAATAGCTCAGTTGCTGTGAATTATGTAGTACAATGTGGTGCTTGTATGATACTTGAACAAAAAATTAAACAACCGTTGCCTTGTCAAGCAGGAACAACCCTGGAAAACTCATTAATCAAGGCTTATCTCAAATTGCAAACAGATCTTTCAGCTGCACGGTGAGAGGCAGTGTGACATGGAGGAAGTAATGAACACTGCTTCAATTGGAGCTCATGAAATGCTGAAACAAATATGCCGTGAACTGCAGCCCGAAGTCCGACACCAACTCTTCAGGTCTGTCATCTGTCACAAAGATCCATCTCAGCCCTGCAATTGCATTTAACGCTCTCATGCAGAATCCACATATCTAACTTCGTACCATTTGGAACGTGATGAGAAAGTTGTCATTGCCTTTCTGACAAAATTGATGTGGACTGTAATGGCTGTCCAGTCCACCTCCATGTTTGTAGTGTTGCCTTTGCTGGTGATATTCTGTGCTCCTTGCAAGTTCTGCAGATTGACGTCAGTTCTTTTAAATCCTCATCAATACCTGGCCAACATGCAAGGCTTCTGGCAATAATTTTCATGTTTACAATGCTCTTACCTTCTGGATGTAACCTATCTTTCTGTTGTAGACTTCTGTTGAGGGCTGGATTTAGACATTTAACTAAACTAGTCTACTCTCTGAGGGTGTATTCATAGACCCATTTCAGAAGCATGCCTTGCTGTGTCACCAGGGCAATTTCTACAACTGTAACTGGAGTCAGCACTGAAAAGTGAATATTGTGCTTTCACAACCAACATTAGAATCACGTCTGGTGACCTGAATATGAAACATTGGTCTGAGCATGAAACGCAACTGGATACTTCTTCTTACCCAGTCCTTCACTAGTAATGTTGGTCAGTCAGTGTAATCGGCGACAACAACTGGCAATTCTTGTCACTGCCCATTGCAACCTATCATAGGTTCCATTTTCCTTCTAGTATATAAACTTCACTTGAGAATGTCTGTGCTTTTTGCTAAGGGTAGGAGACTGAATTTCTTGCAGTAAATACCTCTGCCCAATATTGAACAATATACTGTAGTGTCAGTCTGCACAGCTAAAGACTTGCCATTGATCAGAAATTTGACTTTAAAATCATTTTGCTTCCTGTCATTACCATTCATGGTGTCCATTGCTGCACATATTAAGTTTGGTGTCACTTGCATCAGTGTTGAGGTGGTGCAGACTCCCACTCTCTATTTTCTCGTTACAGATCTTCCCACTCTGTGCATTGCTAACACTGCTCTGGTTTGTTGTTCTGTGCCTGGATTGGCATGCTGCTGTTACATGGCCTTACTTCCGCCATGTGTAGTACTTTGTCTCCTTAAAACAACAAGTGCATTGGGAATGGCTGTCTTACAAGAGAAGGTGTGCCATTTACACCCATTTGGTGCTAACACTTTTTCTAGAGCTTCTATTTTTGCATTTTGCAGAATTCTGTGAACACTTTGTGCTCGTGTAATTGCTAATCCACAAGGCAGAGGAATTCTGAGCAAATAATTACATAATACAAATATTCTATCATATTTTTTTTAATTCCTGCTTCCTCCCAAATGGTTGCCATTGGAAACCACATGTTGCTCAGCAGTGTCATTCTCTGAGCTGCTGGAGGTTGGATTTGAGGCCATTCTCCACCCCAACAAAGGGCACCAAGCACTTCCATGCCAATCACCTCTGAAACAAAGGAAGTGACATCATCAGCGCAAGGACAGATCACATCGCCCGCTCTGCTTGTCCATGATTGGCAAGTGACATAGAGTCCACTGGAATGTCGGTCTCCTGAGCTCAGGCACCCTGCTGATTACTGAGTGGCATGTGCTGGAGTTGGAACCACTTGGTGACTGGCAGGTAGGCATCAGGTTGGGTGGCCTAGGCCAATGTCTAGAAGACACATGGAACTTCAGAACAAGGGTGTATGTATCTTATCACAGACAACTGACGCATGATCTTAGAGCAAACATATAACAAGGTCATTATGTTACATGCATGCCTTATTTACATGCAATGTTCAGCATTACTGAGACCAATTTGGTTTTAAAATTCCAGATCCATACAAGTCATGCATTTGCATTCCCAGCTGCCATGGTGGAATTCAAATACTTCTTCTGATCAATTGTCTAATGTTTTAAAGGCTACTACAGCCACATGACCACAATGTGAACCCACTCAAACCCATGCCTCAGGGCTACTGAATGCAGCAACACACACGAAATGCTGGAGGAACTCAGCAGTCCTGATGAAGGGTATTGGCCAGAAACATCAACTGTTCATTTCCCTCCATAGATATTGCCTGACCTACTGAGTTCCTCCAGCCTTTCGTGTGTGTAGCTCCAGATTTCCAGCATCTGCAGTCTCTCTTGTGTCTCCACTTAAGATATCTTTATTAGTCACATGTACATCGAAACACACAGTGAAATACATCTTTTGCATAGAGTGTTCTGGGGGCAGTCCTCAAGTATCACCACGCTTCTGGCGCCGACATAGCGTGCCCACAACTTCCTAACCTGTACGTCTTTCGAGTGTGGGAGGAAACCGGAGCACCCGGAGGAAACCCATGCAGACACGGGGGAGAACATACAAACTCCCTACAGACAGCAGCGGGAATTGAACCCAGGTTGCCAGCTCTATAATAGCATTACACTAACCGCTACACTACCGTGCCTGCAACCTAGACTACAGTTTGCCAGGCTATTTGCTGCTCCAGTGGGAAAGGTCTCGGATGGAATGACAATGCAGTAAATATGAAGTTGTATCCACTACACATTTGCAAGAGCCAAGCACTGACTTACAGCTTGTGAGCAACACTGCAGACAGACACCTTGTACATGTCTGCCTGTTCTATTGCTGCTTTGGCATTCTGCAGCACAAGTGAGGTTGTGACATAAAAAACAGCGAGAAAATATTTTGCTAATACATTCCCAAACACTTTGATATCCCCCCACCTTTGATGTAACACACACTGCTTGTGGTGCAACTATAAACACCTTCAGTGTTCTCTGATATGTTTGCTGATGAAACAAATCTCATTTGTGATAGCTCACAAGCAATTCAACAATCCTGCCCCAGTCATAGAAGATACATTCCCTGAACAGCTCCCGGAGACAAAGTTACTGAGAAGGTGCACTTCAAAATCCTCACTTTAAAACTCAAAAAGGTCAAATGATGGTATAATCACCGTGGTAGTGATTTCAGCTTCTCTTGGGTAATGCTGGTTTGCATCTGAATACTCAATTTGCTCCTTAGCCTGATAGAAATCAGCAGAGAGTTAAATGGCCTAATACTGGTAATAGCCCTGGAATGTGTCCAATAACCTCTTATCGCAGTTAATTCAGCCGGCAGGGTCTCAGAGTAGAGTCATGTTTATGCATTGGCTGTGTTAAATAGATTAAATTTTACCCTGACCTTATTTCAGCTGCGGAAGAGGCTATTGTGATGTCAATCACCAGGCAGAGAAAGAGAAAAAAATAATTTGATCTTTAATAAGCATCAAAAGGCCCCATTTAAATCCAAGGCTGTGCGAATGGAGAACTAAAAGAAAATGTATTTAAATTTGAATTCAGTTTCAATATCACTGAGGTATATGAATGCACAGTCGCATTTATCCTGTAAAGCACAGTGATGGGCCAAACTTAAGCATAAAATGAAACACCAAGTTAAGTCTGTTCAGTTCCAATTGTTGTTTAAATAAATGAGTCTATGATAAGTTATTCCCTTCAGTTGGTTTGCATTTATAATTTGTTGAGGTTTTATTTTATTCTCATGCTGTGGGCTTTGAATTATTTCGCTGTTTTTCTACTATGATTTGCCCAGAATATTTGGTTGCACAGCCCATCCAGTACAAAATCTATTCGCTCCTTTGATCCATTTTGTCAAGTCCAAGGTCATCCCACCCCGCCGAAGTAATCGCCTTGTGTGCCGTACCTCTGGATTCACTCTCTGTTTCGCCAATGACAAATTTCTCCTGGTTCCTTGCTCCATTATTTCTGGATTCTTGGTCACCCACAATCCTGTCCCCGCAATTTCTCCTGTGCTTCATTATGCATCTCTGCATTCCTCTGTCCTTCCTATCACAGCCCTCCCATCTCCTTCCTTTCTTCGTGCTAGTTTGTTCATTCCCTTCTAAATCCCATCTCCTTTTCCACTCTATGCATTATATGGAACATTTGCCTTTTCATTTTCTTCAGCACTGCCTTTTGCTCCCCCCCCCCCCCCCCACAACTGATGAAACTGCTCTATGGCCTTGTGCTCTGATTTTCATCTTTTTCTGGAATGAAGTTACGTATTGTTCCTTCAGCTCCTTCACTCCCTGGGGATTTTACAGACTATCACAAAATCTTAAGGCTTTTAACATAATCTTACTTAATCCAAACAATATTTCTTAAATTAATCAGTATCTGACCTGAAAGAAATTGATGATTCCTTAAAATTATACTAGGGGGAATTCTTCTGTTAAACCTTGGGTTCTGTGTGGAGCTTTCACATTCTTACTGTGAATGCACATTTTTTCTTTGGGTGCTATGGTATCCTCCCAAATCCCAAAGCCGTGCAGGTTAGTAGGTTAATTGGCCACTGTAAATTGTCCTCAGAGTATAGGTGAGTGGTAGAACCTGTGGGGAGTTAATGAGAATGTGGGGAGAATAAAAAAATGGGATTGATGTAGATTTCAACTTCTGGTCTGCAGTTACTTAACTGGGGAAGGGTCTAGTTGGTTATTGATGAATATATGGTGTTGATTCCTTATTCCTATAGCTGCATTAAGAACTATAGGAATGGTGTTTCTGATCAGTATTGAGCTATTAATTTCCAGATATTAGATATCTTTGCAAGATCTTATTTATCTGTAATGTTATTAACTCTCACTTTCTGAGCCCAACCATGAAGAATGATCACTTGGATAAGGTATTATGGAGATAGAAGTATCCATATATCCTGGTGAGGTAATACAAGATGATCAAAAATATGCCACAGTCTCTGAAGAAAGAACATCCAGAGGTATTTATGCTGCATTAAAGCTTAAGTTATGCAAGTTGATGGTCTGAGTTGATTTCAAAAGCCTCAAAGCTCATTGAAATTGACATGAAACATATTAAAATGAGGACACTGGAACTGCTTGGATGATTTGTGTTTTCCCTCATACACATTTACATATCACACAGGATCGACATCCTCCCACTGTGAAGTTCACCTGGGATCTAAAGGCCAGCAGGTGATTGATTGAAGCACGGTATGGATTGACAAAGAGCATCCAATTTGCTTGAAAACCTTGACTTCTCCCTTAACACAATGCCACGAAAACCTTCCTATCATCAAAGCAATACATCTGGCAAAAGATACAGAGATTCATAAATCAGAGTCAATTAACCTAATGAAGCAAAGATTCATGAGCCACTGACCTACCCCGAACTGAACAGCAACATTTAACAGGTGAGCAGAAATATTTTCTCAATGGCTCTGAAAACAGGGAAATATAAACCAACATTAACCTAACATTAGTAGTAGGGATATTGCTGGAATCTGTTATTAAAGAAACAGCAACAGGGCACTTAGAAAATAATAAGATTGGGTAGCGTTGACATGGACTTATGAAATGTGAACCCTGTTGGAATTTTTTGTGTATCTAGTAGAATAGGTAAGGTAAACCAGCTAATATGGTGTGTTTAGACTTTCAGAGGATCTTTGATAAGATGCCATATTAGAGTTTATTAAATAAAATCAGAGCGCATAGTATCACAGCTGCTGTGTATTGAGGATAGTTAATGCACAAAAATCAGACGGCTGGGATAAGCTAGTCATCTTTGGGTTGGGAGGCTGTGACCAGGGAGGTGGATTATGAATTTCCACTGGAGCCCCTGCTATTCACAATTTATATTAATGATGTATATAAGAGGAATCAGTGCAACGTCCAAGTTTGCTAATGATACAAAACCAGGTGGCAAAGTAAGCTGTGAGGGGGATGCGGAGAGGTTTCAGGGGACATAGACAGGTTAAGAAAATGTGCAGATGGAACATAATATGGAAAATTTTTAGGTCATCCTCTTAGGCAAATAAAGTAGAAAGATGGAGTATTTTTCAGATGGTGGAGGATTGAAAAGTATTCGTGCTTTTGGACACAGATCATTGATATGCAGGTTTAGCCAGTAACTTGTGGCACAATTCAGTACAAAGGGGTATGATTTAGTGGCCCAGAAACGTGGTTGCAGGGTGGAGATGAGTGGGAATTAAATATCCAAGGGTATCAGGTAATACGGAAGGATAGGATGGAAGGTAAGGGAGGTAGGGTAGCACTCTTAATTAAGGATGAGATCAGGGTGACAGAGAGAGAATATAAGATCTAAGGAGCAGAATGTTGAGTCCATCTGGGTAGATATTAGAAACAGTAAAGGGAAAAAATCATTGGTGGGAGTTGTCTATAGGCCACCGAATAATAACATTACAGTAGCACAGGCAATAAACAAAGAAATATTTGATACATGTAAGAATGGACAGCAGTCGTCATGGGGAACTTTAACATCCATGTAGGTTGCCTTGACCAACTTGATTTGCCCAGTCTTGAGGAGGACTTCACAGAATGCATCCATGATCGCTTTCTTGAACATTAGTGAACCTACAAGGGAAAATACTATCTTATATCTAGCCCTGTACAATGAGACAGGTAAAATTAATGATCTTGTAGTTAGGGATCCTCTTGGAAAGAGTGATCATAGTATGATTGAATTTCTCATACAAATGGAGGGTGCAATAGATCTAAAACCAGTGTATTATGTCTAAACAAGGGAGACTACAATGGAATGAGGGAGGAGCTGGCTCGTGTAGACTGGAAACACAGGCTATATGGTGGGACAGTCGAGGAACAGTGAAAGACTTTCAAAGAGATTTTTCACGGTGCTCAACAAAATTATATTCCAGTTAAAAGCAAGGACAGTAAGGGTGGGGAGAGCCGGCCTTGGACAGCTAAGGAAATAAAAGAAGGCATCAAGCTAAAAGCTCATGCACACAAAGTCACCAAGAGTAGTGGGAAACTGGAAGATTGGGGAATCTTTAAAAAGCAATAAAGAACCACTAAGCAAGCAATAAGGAAAGGGAAGATAGATTATGAAATTAAACTACCACAAAATATAAAAACAGTTAGTGAAAGTTTTTATAATTACATAAAACAGAAGAGGGTGGCTAAAGTGAATGTAGGTCCCTTGGAAGATGAGAAGGGGAATTAATATTGGGTAATGTGGAAATGGCCAAGGCCTTGAATGACTATTTTGTGTCAGTCTTCATGGTGGAGGACACATCTAACAAGCCAAAGAGAGGAGTTATTGATGTGATGGGAGGCGAGGACCTCAATACAATCACTGTCACTAAAGAGGTAGTGATGAGCAAACTAGTGGGCCTAAAGGTAGACAAGTCCCTTGGTCCTGATGGGATGCATCCCTGGGTACTGAAAGAAATGGCGGAAGTTATAGTAGAGGTGTTTGTGATAATTTATAAAAATTCTCTGGACAGGTCACAGCAGATTGGAAGACAGCGAATGTCATGCCACTGTTTAGAAAAGGATGTAGGCAAAACGCAGTTAACTATAGGCCAATTAGCTTAATGTCTGTAGGCAGGAAAATGCTTGAAGCTATCATTAAGGAAGAAATAGCAAGACATCTGGATAAAAGTGGTTCCATCAGGCAGACACAGCATGGATTCAGGAAGGGCAGGTCCTGTTTGACAAACTTACTGGAGTTCTTCAAGGATATAATGAGTAGTGGATAGAGGGGAACAAGTGGATATTGTGTACTTCGATTTCCAGAAGGCATTTGATAAGGTGCCACATAAAAGACTTATCCATAAGATAAGGATGCCTGGAGTTGGGGGTAACATATTAGCATGGATAGAGGATTGGTTAACCAATAAAGGCAGAGAGTTGGGATAAATGGGTGTTTCTCTGGTATCACAGGGGTCATTGCTGGGCCTGCAAATGTTCACGATATGCACTTACGATTTGGAAGGGGTGTAGCATATCTAAGTTTACTAATGACACTAAATTGAGTGGAAAAGCAAATTGTTCATAGGATGCAGAGAATCTGCAGAGGTATAGACAGGTTAAGTGAGTGGGCAAGAGTGTCACAATGTTGATCAAAGAGCGAGCTCGCAGAGAACCCAAATGTGGCGCACTGGTATAAGACTGGAGTCAGGATGCTTCCTCAGAACCAAACGCAGGCAGCAACCAGAAGGAATCTTGCCTTGGGGCTCTGAGGTGGAGCCCCAACGTGAAAACTGGATATCTTAAGAGGAACAGTGAAACTGGGACTGCTCTAGAGTTGACAGCTCTAAGCAGCCAGGAGACAAAGTATACCCAAAGGTTGACCAATACTCTGGCAACTAGTGCTAGTGAAACCAGGGCTCTTATGCTCGTCTCCTGATGGGGCTCAAGTGTGTGTTGTTATGCAATTAGTAGTGCATGGAATTCATGTGCTGCACAATGAGGCACCATCAATGGAGCCAAATCAAGGGCCAGCACTCCAGAACCATGACAGTTCCCCACCATCCCACCACCAACCCCCCCCACCCAAACGGGAGCCTCCAGGCGACCCACCAGGCTTACCTGGATGGTTCTGATGGAATTCCTGAATGAGGGAGGGGTCCAAAATGAAGGAGCGAGGAACCCAGGAATGTTCTTCCGGACTGTATCCCTCCCAATCGACCAAGTACTGCAGGCCCCTACCCCGGCAACGTACATCCAGTAAACGCTGGACGGTGTACGCTGGGTGGTCGTCAACAATCTGGGGGGGTGGAGGGGACTTGGCTGGAGGGCACAATGGACTCTAGCCACTGGCTTCACCTGAGACATGTGGAAAGTGGGATGTATCCTCAGTCATAGGCAATTTGATCCGGACCCTTGTGGGATTGATGATCCCCTCAATTTCAAAAGGTGCCAAGCAAGGGCTTGTCCTTGAGGGGGATGTCCTTAGCCAAGAGCCAAACCTTCTGCCCAGGCTGGCACACTGGTGCAGGAACCCACAACGATCAGCAACTTTCCGGTTGCGGTCAGCAGTACGGAGCAGGGCCGCACGTGTCCTCCCAGACCTTGCGGCAACGGCAGAGATGGTCCTGAACTGAGAGCACGGCGATGTCCCCTACATGGATGGGGAACAGAGGAGGTTGGTAACCAAGTGAGCATTCGAAGGGAGATCTTCCAGTGGTAGTGCAGACCAGTGAGTTGTGGGCGTACCCAACCCAAGCAAGGTGGGTGTTCCATGTCGACGGGTCATTCACCGTTATGCAGCATAGTGCTGTTTCCAAATCTTGATTCGCTCGTTCCGTCTGGCCGTTCATCTGTGGATGGAAACCGGACAATAGGCCTACAGACATTCTGAGGGCCTAGCAAAAGGACCTCCATACTGCAGAGATGAACTGGGGAGCCCAGTCGGAGACAACGTCTGCAGGGATTCCTTGGAGGCGGAAGACATGTTGGACGACCAGGTCGGCTGTCTCCCGAGCTGTAGGAAGTTTTGGAAGGGCTACAAAATGCACTGCTTTGGAAAAGCAGTCCACTATGGTGAGGACAGCAGTGTTCCCGTGGAAAGGGGGCAGTCCTGTGACAAAATCCAGGACAATATGGGACCACGGACGGCTAGGTATGGGGAAGGGACGAAGCAGTCCAGCAGGTGGTCGGTGGGAGGCTTTTTCACGGGCGCAGACAGTACAGGCAGAAACAAAGGAACGACTATCAGTGTCCATGGAGGACCACCAGAAGTGTTTCTTCAGGAGGAAAAGCATCCTATCAATCCCCGGATGGCAGGCAAAACAAGAAGAATGTTCCCACTGCAGAACCTGAGACCGCACGGACTCTGGTACAAAAAGGCGGTTGGGTGGTCCGTTACCTGGGTCAGATTAGGTCTGTTGGGTACCCTTCACTACGGCCTCAATCTCCCAGGTAAGGGCTGCCACCACACAGGACTGGGGTAGGATGGTCTTGGGGTTAGGATGGTCCTCCTTGGTAGTGTATTGCCAGGAGAGAGCATCGGGCTTCCCGTTCTTGGACCCAGGACAATATGTTAACATAAACCAGAACCTGCCAAAGAATAATGTCCACTGGGCTTGATGGGAATTCAGGCATTTAGCAGTTTGTATATATTCCAAGTTCTTGTGGTCTGTCCAGATAATAAGTGGATGTTCCACTCCCTCTAGCCAGTGCCTCCACTCCTCTAACGCAAGCTTGACTGCCAGTAACTCCCGGTTCCCCATGTCGTAATTATGTTTGGTGGGGGACAACCAGCGAGAAAAAGCAGCACAGGGTTGCAGTCTCTGATCCGAACCAGAGCATTAGGAGAGGACCGCTCCCACCCTGGAGTCAGAGGCATCGACCTCCACAATGAATTGGCTGGAGGGGTCTGGTTGGACTAGGATGGGGGAGGACGTGAAGCATTTCTTCAGGTCTGAGAATGCTGAGTCAGCTTCGGGGTTCCACAGAAAAGGGGTCTTAGGTGAAGTGAGTTGAGTAAGGGACGCTGCCACCCGACTATAATCCCTAATGAAATGGCGATAGAAATTCACAAACCCCAGAAACCGTTGGAGTTACTTGTGTGTTGTGGGTCAAGGCCACTCCACCACCACCTGGATCTTCTCGGGATCAGCCCTTACTCGTCTGCTCTCAATGATGTATCCTAAGCTGACAGAGGGGACATGGAATTCACATTTCTTGGCCTTGACGAAGAGCTTGTTCTCCCAAAGCCTCTGGAGAACCTGATGGACATGCTGGGGGTGTTCCTGGAGACTACTGGAGAAGATCAGGATGTCATCCAGATAGACAAACAAATCGATTTATGAAGTCTCGTAGGACATCATGATCAGAGCTTGGAAGACGGCGGGAGCATTGGTGAGGCCGAATGGCATTACTAGGTATTCGAAGTGGCCGAGAAGAGTATTAAATGCTGCTGTCCACTTGTCTTCCTCCCTTATCCTTAGGAGATGGTAAGCGCTTCATAGATCAAGTTTAGAGAATATTGTGGCCCCATGAGGAAGTTCAAATGCGGAATTGATGAGCGGCAGTGGGTACTTGTTTTTTATGGTTATGTTATTTAGGCCCCAGTAGTCACGCACTGACGCAGTGAGCCATCCTTCTTTCCCACAAAGAGCCCTGTGCCTACCAGAGAGGATGAGGGATGAATAATACCTACCGAGAGATTCATTGATATACTCCTCCATTGCTTCCCTCTCTGGTCGGGACAAGTTATATAGCCAACCGGTAGGTAGTGGAGCTCTGGGGAGGATGTCAATTGCACAATCGTATGGCCGGTGTTGGGGCAGGGAAAGGGCCCTTTGTTCGCTAAATATTTGCCCCAGATCGTGATACTCCACTGGGACCTGGGACAAGTCTGGGGTTTTGGCAGCCGACAAACTAGCGGTAGCCTGTACTGGAGAAAGGGCCGACTGGAGACAAGTGGAATGGCAGAATAGACTCCAACTGACTATCCTGCCCATCGCCCAATCAAGGTGGGGATCATGGCAGCTCAAACAGGGGTACCCAAGGACCATCGGCATCTGGGGGGAGGTTATCAGGTGAAATTGAACTTGTTCCCAATGGTTTCCAGAGATCAGCAACAACAGCAGAGGTGTATGGTGCATGACTTGGGTCAACAAACCACCTGGGACATTCTCTCTTCTCTTTCATCGGGTAGAGAATACAGGAGCCTGAGGGCACGTACCACCAGACTTAAGGACAACTTCTACCCCACAGCGATAAGACTATTGAACGGTTCCCTTATACAATGAGATGGACTATGACCTCATAATCTACCTTGTTGTGACCTTGCACCTTATTGCACTGCACTTTCTCTGTAGCTGTGACACTTTACTCTGTACTGTTATTGTGTTTTTTTTAAACCTGTACTACATCAATGCACTCTGTACTAACTTAATGTAACTGCACTGTGTAATGAATTGATCTGTAAAATCAGTTTGTAAGACAAGTTTTTCACTGTACCTCAGTACAAGTGACAATAATAAACCAATATCAACAGTCTGCCATCTAGTGCCCAAACTTCTAGAGGGGTACTCAGTGGCTCCTGAGGAATCCCAGCCAGGAGGCTATGTCTTTATCCAACAGATTTCCCTCGGCACCAGAGTCCACCAAGGCAAAAAGGGACAGGGACTGTTGGAGGTGTCTTATGGTGGCTGGGATCAGCATCCAGTTCTGGGAGACCATAGGGAAAGTTGCCTGGCTCACCAGGACCCCCCTCCTTAATGGTGAGCCCTCTCCTCTTGGCCGAAGGGCACAAGTGGCAAGAAAATGGCCAGGCTGGCCGCAGTACAGGCAACCCCCAGCTCTTAACCACCAATGTTATTCGAAGGGAGAAAGGCTGTTCTGTCCCAGTTGCATTGGTTACTCTCCTAGGGTGGTGCAATTGGCTGGGTCAGGAGCACCTCTAGGGGCAGAAGGAGAAGGAGCAGAGGGGCTTGGACCAGGAGAGGCTGGGAAGGTGACCCATGGGGTGACTGGAGGTGTTGGACAAACAGTCCTCTCTTTCTGCTATTCCCAGAGTTGGTTGTCCAGTCTGGTAGCTAGGGAGATCAACACATCCAGGCTGGTTGTCTCATCTCATGCTGCCAACTCATCCTTTATCCTGTTGTAGAGGCCTTGCTGAGAAAACCCCCTGGAGAGCCTCCTCATTCCACCCCGAGTCAGCCACTAACATCCAGAACGCCATACAGTATTCCACGACGTTGCAGGAGCCCTGACAGGGGGTGAGTAGTCGTTTGGCTGCCTCTTTACCCCAATAGGATGGTCAAAGACCTTTTTCATCTCTTCAATGAAGGAGTGAAACGAAGAGCAGGTCTCTGACCGATTGTCCCAGATGGCAGTGGCCCATTCCAGCACACTTCCTCGCAACAACCACACAATAAATGAGATCTCGGATCTCTCAGTGGTGTACATGGAGGGCCACTGCTCAAGTACTAACGAGCATTGTAGTAGGAAGGACCAGCATTTTCCCTGATCCCCATTGTAGGGTTCTGGGTCAGGTACATGCAGTTCCTTAGGCAGTCAGCTCATCAAACCGTAGGGTGATGCTCCTACAGATTGTCCAGGCTGGTCAGACAGATTTCTCAGAGTGGAGGTGGTAAGAAGAGAAGAGACTCACTCAGCTGAGCCGTTCACTGACCTGCCCAACATTCACTGCTAGGGTACAGCAGTCTGCCATAACCTCCCAGAGCTGCTGGTTGTGCCACCCCAGAAGTGAGCCCTGGCTGGTGATGGCTTCATGTCTTCTGGGTTCATGGAGGCCAGAGTATTCTGTCACAATGTCAAGCAAAGAGCAAGCTCACAGAGAACCCAAATGCAGCACACTGGCACAAGACTGGAATCAGGATGCTTCCTCAGAACCAAACACAGGCAGCAACCAGAAGGAATCTTGCCTTGGGGCTCTGAGGTGGGATCCCAACACAAAAACTGGATATCCTAAGAGGAACAGTGAAACCAGGACCGCTCTAGAGTTGAGCGCACTAAGTAGCAAGGAGACAACATATACCCAAAGGTTGACCAATACTCTGGCAACTAGTGCTAGTGAAACCAGGGCTCTTATGCTAGTCTCCTGATGGGGATCAGGTGTGTGTTGTTATGCAATTAGTAGTGCATGGAATTCACGTGCTGCACAATGAGGCACCATCAATGGAGCCGAATCGAGGGCCAGCACTCAGAACCGTGACAAAGAGCCTAGCAGATGGAGTACAATGTCGGTAAATGTGAGGTCATCCACCTTGGAAGGAAAAATAGAAGATCAGATTATTATCTAAATGATGAAAGATTGCAGCATGCTGCTGTGCAGAGGGACTTGGGAGTGCTTGTGCATGAATCACAAAAGGTTGGTTTGCAGATGCAACTGGTTATCAAGAAGGCAAATGGAATGTTGACTATTGCTGGAGGGATTGAATTTAAGAGCAGGGAGGTTATGCTGCAACTGTACAGGGTATTGGTGAGGCTGCACCTGAAGTACTGCATGCAGTTCTGGTCTCCTTTCTTGAGGAAGGATATACTGGCTTTGGAGGTGGTGCTGAGGTGGTTCACCAGGTTGATTCCAGAGATGAGAGGGTTAGCCTATGAGGAGAGATTGAGTCGCCTGGGACTATACTTGATGGAAGCCAGAAGAATGAGAGGAGATCTTATAGAAACATATAAAATTATGAAAGTGATAGATAAGATAGAGGCAGGAAGGTTGTTTCTACTGGTGGGTGAGACTAGAACTAGGGGACATAGCCTCAAGATTCAGGGGAGTAGACTTAGGATGGAGATGAGGAGAAATGCTTTACCCAGAGAGTAGTGAATCTGTGGAATTCTCTGCCCAGGGAAGCAGTGGAGGCTAGCTCATTAAATATATTTAAGATGCAGTTGGATAGATTTTTGCATAGTAGAGGAATTAAGGGTTACGGGGAAAAGGCAGGTAGGTAGATCTGAGTCCACAGCCAGATCAGCCATGATCTTATTGAATGGCGGAGCAGGCTCAATGGGCCAGATGGGCTACTCCTGCTCCTATTCCTTATGTCCTTATGTAATTAGCAAGGCAAACAGTACATTGGTGTTTGCAAGTACATTGCAAGAAGATATAAGATATCTTTTATTAGTCACATGTACATCAAAACACACAGTGAAATGCATCTTTTGCGGAGAGTGTTCTGGGGGCAGCCCGCAAGTGTCGCCACACTTCCGGCGCCAACATAGCGTGCCCACAACTTCCTAACCCGTACGTCTTTGGAATGTGGGAGGAAACCGGAGCACCCGGAGGAAACCCATGCAGACGAGGCGAGAACGTACAAATTCCTTACAGACAGCGGCTGGAATTGAACCTGGGTCGCTGGCGCTGTAATAAAGTTACACTAACCGCTACACTATTGAGTACAAGAGTAAAGACATCATACTCCAGTTACATGGTGTCCTGGTGAAACTGCACCTGGAGTACAAGTCTGGTTCCCCCCAACCAAAGCAAGTGTATGTTTGTGAGACTGCTGACTGAGACCAGGTTTGAGGTTTGAACAGAGATTTTAAGCAGGCTGTACCTTTACTCTTTGAGTTTAGAAGAATGATATTGAAGCATACAAAATTCTTAGAGCTTGACAGGGGAGATGCTGTGTTGATGTTTCCCCTGTCTCGAATTAGGGTCACAGTTTCAAAATAAGGATTGGGCCTTTCACAACAGAAATGCAAAGAAATTTCTTCACCCAGGAGGTTGTAAATCTTTGTAATTTTCTACCCAAGAGCACTGTGGAAACAGGGTTGGTGAGTACATTCAAGAAAGAGATCAATAGCTTTTTAGAATTAAGGGAATTAAGGTAAATGGTCAATGCAGAAAAGTCACATTGATCTTATTGAATGGCAGAGCACACACGAGGGGCTGAATCATCTGTTCTTATGTTTTTATTGCTTCTCACAGGAACTTTAGGAAACAAAATTTGAAACTAATCCACATGAGGTATTATGATGAATGGCCAAAACTTATTTAGAGGGGTAAGTTTTAACAGGCATCAGAAAGCAGGGATGGAAGGTAGGGAGGCAAGAGCTTTAGAAAGATAATTCCAGAGCTTAATAGTTAAAGGCACCGCCATCAGTGATGGAGCCATGAAAATGTGTCATGTGCAGGAGGACAGAATTGGCGGGGTGCTCAGATCTCACAAGGTTGTATGAGTTCAAGATCTTGGTATTTGAAACCAAGGGTGAGAATCAAGGCTTAGGAAGACCAAGAACTAAAGTAAGTTGTGAGTGAGATGCACAACAGTCTTTGGTACACTTGCACATCTAAACACAGCTCTGCATACTGGTTGTCCAATGCTGGTTACGCTTTGCTGAGGAAAGAAACAGTATGATAGCTATCTCCCTCCTAACTTTCAGAATTAAACAAACAGTTTTTATGCAGTTTTGCAATGGATTAGAGTTCTACTTCCTGCTTATAAAAACCAAAAAAGAATATGAACGAGTGTAAGACAAGGATTTGCCAAATATTAGAATATAAAACAGTACAGCACAGAACAGGCCCTTTGACCCAACTATGATGCCTATTTAAACTAATCCCATATTGTCTGCATTCAAGTCACCAGGCTTACATATTTCATGGATAGGTTAGCCCATTTTGACCCATTTACACAAAGATAAAAGACCTTTTCTTTTGAGACATTTCCAACGTCACTGGCTCTCCACTTGGTTTTGGAGCACCTAGACAACGGTAAAGCAAACATCAGGTTGCTGTTTATCAATTACAGCTTGGCGTTCAACATCATCATCCTCTCAGTACTAATCAACAAGCAATCTGGGCCTCTGTACCTCCCTCTGCAACTGGATCCTCGACTTCTTCATCGGGAGACCACACTCAGTGCGGACAAGTAGTAACATCTCATCATCACTGACAAGCAACGTAGGCAAACCTCAAGGATGCGTGCTTAGTCCACTGCTCTACTCTCACTACACTCACGACTGTGTGGCCAAGCACAGCTCAAACGCTACCTATAAATTTACTGATAACACACCTGTTGTTGGTAGAATATCAGATGGCGATGAGGAGGCATATAGGAGTCAAATAGATCAGCTGGTTGAGTGGTTTCGCAACAACAACCTCACACTCAACGTTAGCAAGACCAAGGAATTGATTGTGGACTTCAAGCTGGGAGAACACACACCAGTCCTCATTGAGGGGTCAGCGATGGAAAGGGTGAGCAGCTTTAAGCCAACATCTATCTTGGGTCCAATAGATTGATACAATCACAAAGAAGGTATGCCATGGGCTCTATTTCTTTAGGAGTTTGAGGAGATTTGGTATGACTCTTGCAAATTTCTATAGATGTACGGTAGAGAGCGTTCCGACTGATTACATCATAGCCTGGTACGGAGGCTCCAATGCGCACGATCGCAAGAGGGCTGCAGAGTGTTGTAGACTCAGCCAGCTCCATCACGGGCACAACCCTCCCCTCCATTGAGAACATCTTCAAGAGGTGGTGCCTCAAGAAGGTGGCATCCATCACTAAGGACCCTCACCATCTGGGACATGACCTCTTCTCGTTACTACCATCAAGAAGGAGGTACAGGAGCCTGAAGACCCACACTCAGTGATTTAGGAACAGCTTCTTCCCTCCGCCATCAGATTTCTGAATGGGCCGTGAACCCATGAACACTACCTCATTCTTCCTTTTTTTGCACTATTTATTTATTTTGTAATTTATAGTAATTTTATGTCTTTGCACTGTACTGCTGCCACAAAACAACAAATTTCACAACATACTGTATAAGTTAGTGATAATAAATTTGTTTCTGATTCTGATTCTGAATGTATACCAACTGGAATTTACATGAAAAAAGTACAAGACACTGGAAGAAATCAGCCAGCCAGGCAGCTTCTGTGGAGAAAAACAGACGGTCAACGTTTCGGGTCAGGACCCTTCTTCAGGACCGTCTGATCTTCTCCTCGGATCCTTCCTG
Source organism: Pristis pectinata (assembly GCF_009764475.1). Taxonomy (NCBI): domain Eukaryota; kingdom Metazoa; phylum Chordata; class Chondrichthyes; order Rhinopristiformes; family Pristidae; genus Pristis; species Pristis pectinata. The sequence continues at coordinate 8,879,893 of NC_067428.1, forward strand.
ACCTGCCGAGTTCTTCCAGCATCTTGTTGTGTTTTCATCTGGATTCCAGCATCTTCAGTCCTTTGTTTCTCTAGTACGACTGGAATTTACACCTGGTTTACTTTTCACTGGTTTGAATCAATGTACACTTATTTCACTATCATAGTTTGTCTTAAAGTGGTGTTTACAAATTCCTCATTCACGCAGTTTGAGATCTCAGGCCCTCACTTCAGTTGACTACTCTCAAAGATGGAACTTCTCCAGTTATTTCCCCTCAAAGATGAGCCCCTCCTCAGAGGGATGACCCTCATGCTTCCTCTCTGCTCCCGCCACACAAATTAAAATGTTCTTAAACTTTCAGCACTGGGGGAAAATCAATAGTAAATAGGAAGTCCATTTAGCATCCTGGCCAGAAATCAGGCCGTAAGTAAAATTAGGTTGTCAATTCACTATTGACCATTTTCAGTCTGGTAATAAAAATTAAAGAGGACCTTTAGTATGCTGCTTGTATTTTGGTAATGAAGATTGAACTTCGCACGATCGCTCCCAACAGAGTAAAGTTTTACACAGTCATGTTCTCTTCTCCTTTGCTTTATTCTTAACTCCCATGTCACTCCACTTGCATGAAAATTGTTAAATTATTAACTTGTTCCAGTTCTGATGAAAGATCTAGTAACATATGTAATTTTGTTCTAAGACAGTAAAACACCAACAATTCGACTCTGAAAATCCCAGTGTTCTATCATCTGGCTCATCGGGTCATGTTTGTGGTGCTACCTTCCCACTCACTGGACCCCCAGTTCCTGCACTCTCTTCACACTCACGGACATCCCAGTTCCAGTGCTCCCTTCACACTCACCTATCTGGATACATCATGGCTTGGTACGGCAACTGCTCTGCCCGGGACCGCATGAAACTGCAGAGTTGTGGACACAGCCCAGCACGTCACGGACACCAGCCTCCCCTCCACGGACTCCGTCTATACTTCTCGCTGCTTCAGTAAAGCAGCCAACATTATCAAAGACCCCACCCACTCTGAAATTCTCTCTTTGCCCCCCCCCTCCCATCAGGCAGAAGATACAAAAGCCTGAAAGCACATACACCAAGCTCAAGGACAGCTTCTATCCCGCTGTTATAAGACTATTGAATGGTTCCCAAGTGCAATAACATAGACTCTTGACATCACAATCTACCTCATTATAACCTTGTATTTATTGTCTACCTGCACTGCACTTTCTCTGTAGCTGTGACACTTTACTCTGCATTCTGTATTGTTTTACCTTGTACTACCTTGATGCACCATCTAATGAATTGATCTGTACAAACGGTATGCAAGACAAGCTTTTCACTGTACCTTGGTATAAGTGACAATAGTAAACCAATTGCAATTGCAATTCCAACTCCTCCTGGGTTGAGTCCCCACTGTCCCTCTCACATACCAAGGCTCTGGGTCCTGCACTCCCTCTAACACACCAGGACGCTGAATTCTTTGCTCCTACTAACACAGTTCCCATGCTCCCCTGCAACTTAGTGGGGACCTGGTTCCTGCTCTCCCTTCTGACCTACCCAGTCCACTGGAAAATATATTATCATACTGCGTGTGACAGCTAAAAAAAAGTGAATTAAAAGGAATGATCATATATTCATAGAAATAACATCCAAGAGTTGGAAAATCTGCCAGTCTGGCACTACCAAGTGAGTCCCAAGCGTGCTGTATTATCGGAGTTGTATAAATGATCTTCTCCAAGCCAACAAGGATCTTGAGAGCAGAAAAAAGGGATAGCATCCTTACAAGAGACAGGGTGGGAGGAGCTGTAATCGAGGTAACTGTGGCATCCATGGGTTTGTAGAAGATGTCAGTGGATAAGGCATCTCCTGAGATAAAGATGGAAAGATCGAGGAATTGGAATTGGAATTGGAATTGGAATTGATTTATTATTGTCACTTGTACTGAGGTACAATGAAAAACTTGTCTTGCATACTGTTCATACAGATCAATTCATTACACAGTGCATTGAAGTAGCACAGGGTAAAAGCAATAACAGAATACGGAGTAAGGTGTCACAGCTACAGAGGAAGTGCACTGTAGGTAGACAATAAGGTGCAAGGTGTGACAACAAGGATGTTGATGCTTTTGGGGCTTTACCTTGTGTCATTGTTTTCAGCATTGACTGACACCAGTCTGATTGAGGAAAATCAAAAGCAGGTGTTGGAAATCTGAAATAAGAACTGAAAATGCTGCAAACACTCAGCAGGTCAGGCAGCACTTGTGTTAAAAAGTAATAGTTAATGTTTCAGGTCTGGGACACTTCATCAGACATGTGACCATTTTAGTTCATCTCAGTAAGGGCTGAGTTTGCAGACATAGATGCTCAGTAAGCTTGAAGAAAATAAATAAACTGAAAGACAAAACACTCTCTGCATTTTGGTATGTGTAGATATAATATATTGAGGAAGAGGAACTCCTTTTCAAAAATAAAATGGAGGTAGAGAATAAGCATTTGATTTTTAAAAAATAGAAAATGAGGAAAGGGAAATGGCCACAATGGCATTGACTGTAACATTTGGTTATAAAACCCAGACCTGGAAAGAATATTGGGTGGCAGTTTTTTTGCTGCAAATGACATTGATGGTGAAGGTAAACAGAGTCTGTCCTAATTAGTGCAGTGAGAGCCCCTCCACTTGGTTTAATGTGAAAATTGAAGACCCTGGAGAAACAAAGAAATAAAAAAAATTGGGAATTGATGAATTTGTTGAAGGATCACTTTAACCCAAAACCAAGCAAGATCATGCAAAGATTTAAGTTTGATTAATGGTTAAGAAAACAGTGGTTAAGTATGTAGCAGAGTCCGAGGAATTTTAGTGCAAAGCTCTAGTTATGGCAATCGCTCGGAGGGACAGATGAGGTATAGTTTGGTGTGAGGAATCAATGGTGACTGGATTCAGAGTGATTGTTATCAAAGGTGAATCTAACCATTGAGAACATGACTGAAAATCACCAAGCATTGGAACTGCAAGTAAGAATGCATGACTTGCAAGTGAGTCCTGTTGTTGGATGTAGCAGTGTGCGCAGAGGACAACTGCATAAACACGTTATTCCACTGTGGACAGAACAACATTTTAAAAAGATAAGCACAGGCTTCTTCCACTGTGGAGGTAATCATATGCCACTGGTTCAGGCAAAAAAAAGTGTCACGTTTGTGGTTTAAATGACCATGCCACCAGAGCTGATAAGAAGAAGCATAGAGGCTTTTAGATAGACACATAAATATGCAGGGAATGGAAGGATATGGATCATGTGCAGGCAGAAGAGATTTAGTTTAATTTGGCATCATGTTCGGCACACAACATGGGCTGAAGGCCCTGTTCTTGTGCTGTACTGTTCTATGTTCTATGTTCTATGTTCTAGTACACCTGAACTGAAAAGGGTTCAGCTAAATCTGAAAATCTGTACTGGTGAAAACATTGAAGTAGTCGGAGTTGCATATGTGACAGTGAAAGGTTAAAACTTCACCACCAGGTGTTGTTGCAGGCTCTGGACCAAACCTGTTGGGAAGAGGCTGGCTGGACTCAGGGGACATTCATCACATTAAAGTGGGTGAGGCTGGAACATCACAAGAGGTTTTGGAGAGACATGAAGAGGTTTGCAAAATGAGCTAGACACATTGAATGGTCCTCAAGCCAAAGTTCATGTTGATCCTGAAGCTCTATCTTCAATTCGAGGTCTGTGCCTCACGTAATGAAACCAAAATCAGAGGCAGAAAGTGGAACGTTTCTCAGAGAGAAGATAATTGAACCTGTTCAGTTCTCTGAATGGTCAGCACCTGTTGTGCCAATGTTAAAGCATGCTGGATCCATCAGGAGTTGTGAGATGACTGTTAATCCAGTCTCATCCCTGGAACAGTGTCCCATTCCTGGAGTAAAGGTTCATGTGTAATTTGGTCTGGAGGGCAAGAGTTCACCAAGTCCTGCATGAGTCATGCCTATCAGCAGATAATTAATCAGTATAAGAAGCTTTTGACTATCCGCGCACACAAGGGTTGTTCACACCTGACCAACGACCCTTCAGAGTTGCGTCTGTACTTGCTCTCTTTCATAGAACCATGGAGGGGTTGCTGCAGGGCTTGCCCAGGGTAATTCTACACTTGGATGATATCCCTGGTTCCAGAAGCCTCGAAATACAACCCCTGTATGATCTGGAGGATGTATTGAGCAGAGTGGAAAAGGCAGGCCTATGTTTAAAGAGAAGTAGGGACACTCTCTTGGCGAACGAAGTTCTGTACCAGGAAAACCACGTGGAATCTAAAGAACTACACCCAGTTCAAGAGAAGGTAAAAGCCATTCTAAAGATCCTGCCCCAACTAATGTAACTGAGCTGAAGCCATGTCTGGGACTGCTGAATTATTAGAATAAATTCTTGTTAAATCTACACTTTGAGCTTCATTGCGCTAATTGCTGTGACAGGGTGTGAAATGGAGATGGACTAAAGCTCGAGGAAAGGTTTTCCAAAGAATTGATCCAGTCTGCCAACATGTTCATTCACTAGTCCAGCTATAGGGAGTTAATCTTATCTTGTGATGCATCAGTAAACTGTGTTGGTGCTGTGTTGTGCATCAATTATAAGCAAGAACATCTTCTCCAAGAAAGATCCAGGGATAGGTCTACACCATTAGGAAGGAAATGCTAGGATAACCTCTTCTAAGATGTTTGGATCAGAGAAGGTTTCTACAAAAAATCATTGACGTGAAATGCTATGGGAGATCTTCTACTGTCCTGAGCCCGAGCACTGTGTCGTGGACTGTGTTGTTTCTTCCAGGGTAGTCCTGGAGACATTCTTCTGTGGGATTCCAGCTCCCCGTTTATCAGAGACTGAGGACAGCCCCAGGCTGCTCCCAGTGCAGGCTGTGCTGAGAGAGCAGCTGATCAACGTCTGTCCCAGGCTCCTCAGCTGTCGAATCCATGCTTTATATTGAATGCTTTTGACGATCTTTGATGTTCACAAGCATTTGGTGTCACCTGAGTCTCGTTAAAAGATAATAGTTCATTGTAAAAGATTAAACTATTAACATTGTCAACATTTGAAGAAGTAAAAGCACATGCATACATGCAAGCATGTATACACACACAAGAAACACGTTCACACGCACATACTCACACACTCACTCACACTCATACACACACTCATACACACACACACTCACGCTCACTCACACACACACTCACCCTCATGCACACACTCATACACACACATACGCACACTCACTCATACACACACACATACATACACACACTCATACATACACACGCATACACACACACTCACAGTCACGCACAGTCACACTCATACACACACACTTAAAAACAATTTAAAGCATTTAAACTGACGACTGAATCAAATAAAAACCTTTGCGTGTGTTTCTCCCAGCAGCCAATTCCTCCCACTGATTCCAATGGGCCGCTGTACTTTTAGCAGGTTGACACAGTACAGGTTCGGCAAGTGGATTTACAGTCCTGAGATTCAACAAGGACTACCTTGATGAAATCCATGAGCTGCCCAATAGGATGACACAGATATCTCGCTCCCATTCCACTACAGCCTCCACTGGGGAATTGTCCAGTTATCGTATACACCAGCTGATGCAGGGATACCTTGGTGAAGATTTGCTCCATTAATTCTGCTTCTGTGTCTGCAGATGCTGCCTGACCCACTGATTGCTTCCAAAGTTTTTGCTCTATGACATTTAGTGTCTGAAACAATGTTGCTTCAACAGAGAACTATCACCAAAATTTCAAACCTTTATTTGGACATTAATAAATACCAAAGAGCATTAATCAGAGAAAGAGGCTTGCCTCTTGACATATATAATCTTTGAATTTATTGTATATTTATGCAGATCTAGCTGAAACTTGTTGAACATTCCCTGAAAATCTTTATATCATGTAATTGAATTTGCAAATAAAATCAGCTCCCAGAATATCCACAAAAGGACACAGCTGCAAGTCCTCGGTTTAATATTTCCACTGACAGAAATAAAAGGTCACAGGCACATAATTCGGCAATTAGAATTTGTACCGGCAGAAATATTAGCAAATAAATCACAGCACTGCTGGAGGAATTAAGGCTTCCCTGAGAGCAAAATTAAACACAAGGCTGAATCAAAATGGTTTGTATTGCAGGGAGAAGGGTGGGGAGGGAGTAGGGGAGGGAGGAGATAGATTCTTATTTCCTGTCGTGGTTTTCTTTGCAGAAGATCGCGCTGATTTCTAAGTTACTGCAGTTAATTTGCATTTTGCAGACAGAGCATTTAAAATAGCATTGAGTGTTGTGGCTTTTTTGGTACATATTGGTGTCATGCACTTAAGATCAAGAAGTTCACAGTATGGTAGCGTAGCAATTAGCTTGACGCTATTACAGCACCAGCGATCGAGGTTTAATTCCCACCACTGTCTGTAAGGAGCTTGTATGTTCTCCCTATGTCTGCGTGGGTTTCCTCTAGGTGCTCCAACATTCCAAAGACGTACGGGTTAGTAGGTTAACATGGGTGCAATTGGGCGGTGCGGGCTCGTTGGACCGGAAGGGTCTGTTACCGTGCTGTATAAATAAAGTTTTGAAAAATAAAGCTTTTTATTTAAAGTAAAGGTCACTCAGTAATAGCACAGTTTGGGTACTTTTCCAGTTTAAGTGTACTGTTAACTTTCTTGATTGGTTGAAGTTGACATAAACTCACCTTAACCAAGAGCATCAAGTGCTCACAATCTTTAACAGTGAAAGCCAGTGAACTGAACAGCAAGCAGGGTACATTATATAACAAGATAAAGTTATATGACACAGACCTTAAGGTAGTAACAACCCACCAATATTAAAGAAGCATTTTCCTTAGCTGCTAACAGACATGCATCACAAGCATAAGCAAGACACATTCAGATGAAGAAAAGCCTTCTTACCATCTGTCTTATCCTGGCTTGCTTAGTTTCTTAAATAAATTGGTGATCCTGGCTCAGTCCAGTTGACAATCTCTACCCAGATATTCATACTACAAAAGGAGACCTGGAAGACCTGATTCAATGTAATGGATGGATTGAGCTACTGATCTCCCCTGCAATAATGAAAATTTTCTCTATGAACCAGTTCCTCCCTGATACTCAAGTTTAAGGTTATAGTAAGCAATCCTCAGCAGGCTGTTGATATGTTTATTTTCTGTGGCCCCTGTAGGTGATCATTGACCAACCACGTTTTCATATGGCCACAGGGAGGAGATATAAAGATGAAAATCAAACAAAATCTGCAGATGCTGGAAATCTGAGATAAAACCTTTCCCACAAAACTTTTTTTCAATTCACAGCAACAAACAATCTGCTGGAGGAACTCAGCGGGTCGAGCAGCATCTGTGGGAGGAAAGGAATTTTTGACATTTCAGGTCGAAACCCTGCATCAGGGATGTCCTTAAGAAGTGTTTCGACCCGAAACATTGATAGTTCCTTTCCTCCCACAGATGCTGCTGGACCTGCTGAGTTCCTCCAGCAGATTGTTTGTTGCTCCAGATTCCAACATCTGCAGTGTCTTGTGTCTAACTTTTTTCATTCATACTTACCTTGCCATCCTTTGGTGAACTTGGGCATAGTTAAGACACAAGAGGTTCTGTAGATGCTGGAATCTGGAGCAATACATACAAAATGCTGGAGGAACTTGGCAGGTCATGTAGCATCTATGGAGGGAAATAAACAGTCGACGGTTTGGGACTGTTCAGGACTGATGAAGGGTCTCGACCCAAAATGTCGACTGTTTATTTCCCTCCATAGGTGCTGCCTGACCTGCTGAGTTCCTCCAGCGCAATTAATCACAGTTCGTGACATTTTTCTCATTTTCCATGTATATTTGGGTTACCTTGTATGTTTATCATTGATGAGTACAGTGATTGGTCACAAATTAGATAATTCATAATACAACACTTGGAATCTGATTTTCAGTGTATATATTTTGTGCAAGTTCCATGAAATAAAGGGCATGTTAAACAGAAGGCTAACGCAATCTGGGTAGATTCACATCAAAATATATTGTGGGGGACCATCCTAGATATTGCCCTGTGCCTGGACTTACCTCTTGTGACCACCCCTGCCCCACCCCACCTACACTTACTTGACCAGACACAGAGGGCTGAATGAACTGACCGCCCATACTGGACAGATACCCACCAAGATGGAGCAGGTTGTGCTGTGAGTAGGCCTCAGAGGCTGTCAAAGGCTTCTTAACAGTTTTTAAAAATCTCTGACAGAAATATTTAAGAACTATTCAGAGATTTGAGAAATATTAAAGAAGTAAAAATTATTTATAATATGAATTTAAATAAAAGCACATTAAAATAGTAACAAAAAAATCAAATGGATTAAAACAAAGTAAAAGGAAGGAAAATTAGGAACATACTTATTTTTGTGCACAGGGCCAGAGTCTTCAACTCAATGCCAGCCTTCCTTGGTGTAATGCTTTGGGCTGGCTGTACCCTGACCTCTCCTTAGCAAATCATTGCTCTGTCAATGCTCCTAATGGGAGTCCATCAGTGCATGGATGATCAGGCGCACTGACCTCCAACCTGCAGCACACCTCAGAGCTCCACATTTGGTCCGTAAGTCGGAAGTTCGAGGCATCCTGGGGCTCGACAGGTTGATAGCCAGTGGTTCCTCTCAGAGTCAGAATCAGGTTTATTATCACTGTCTTATATTACGTGAGTTTTGTTGTTTTGCGGCAGCAGTACAGTGCAAAGACATAAACAACTTTAAATTACAAAATAAACAAATAGCGTAAAAACAAAGGAATAATGATGTAGTGTTCATGGGTTCAAGGACCGTTCAGAAATCTGATGGTGGAGGGGAAGAAGCTGTTCCTGAATCGTTGAGTGTGGGTCTTCAGGGTCCTGTACCTCCTCCCTGATGGTAGTAATGAGAAGCTACCAGCTACCAGTTAGCACAATTTGACCCAATTAAATCCAGTAATTTGTAATTAATTTCAAAGGCTCAGATCAGGGGGCAGTGAATGTCATGGGCCCTTCTGGACTGCTTTGCACTTACCCTTCCTCACATAAGGCTCTACATTGTACACTTTGATTGACGTGTGATATTTTCTTTGGTCTAAGCTTAAGCAGGCAAGCCATGAAAATATCCTTTTGTTCAGGAGGCTCTGAAATGGTGCAACACTTGTGACTGCATTAAAACCACACGGTGAGGTGTTGTAGCTGCAGTAATGACCACGTTTAGCTATCTTCATTAGCTTCAACACTAATGAACTATTGCCTCAAGGGAGAGCAGCAGAATGACAAGTCCGTCCGCTGGGGAAGGAGAGCAGTGTGATATAACAGTTCCACAGCTGGTTGCAGGGAATTACACCATAAAAAAAAGATGTTAAAGCACTTGGCAATTGATATGGCAATTGCAGATCACGCTGGTTCCTGTTGAGTGTTCCAGCTCAGAAATGAAAGGAGGGTGATGTGCAATATATTATCCACTCCTCCTGGCTCGAATGAATGAAAAAGAAACAATGCACAATGAGCTTCCAAAATCTCCCAGGGAAGGCGATTACGAGAAAAGGCATAACTGCAGTTCATAATGGCTTTTCAGGAAGCAGAGACACAGAGAATGGAACAAACTAAGACACCCCCCACCCCCCACCAACCCTTGCTTATGGCAGATTTAGGGGGATGCCACCTGACATCTGATTAACTGCCTAGAGAGTGTGAGGTCCTGTCTTTGGGGCACAGCCTCCGACCATATCACTGGGAATTCTACTTACAATGTCACCATTACAAATTAAATGGGGGAGATTTTCACTGAGTGAGCTGGACCCTTAGTTTGTTCTTCTGAATGTCATGTCTCTTTGATTAAGAGAAAAAAATACTTGCATTCATGTTGTGAGTTTGAAATCACCCACAGCCAATGAAGCACTTTGAGTCATAGTGTCTTTCAGTCCTAGAGTAAAACAGCATGGAAACAGGCCCTTCAGCCCAACTCATCCATACTGACAAAGGCGCCATCCTGAGCTGGTACCATTTGCCTGCCTTTGGCCCATATCCCTCTAAACCTGTCCTATCCTTGTACCATGTCTTTTAAACATATTAATTATACACGTGTCTTCCACCTTCTCTGGCAGCTCGTTCCATATACCCATCGCACTCTGTGTGAAAAAGTTGCCCCTCAGATCTCCTTTAATTTTTTTCCCTCTCACCTTAAACCTGTGCCCTCTAGTTTAGACTCCCCAACTCTGGGAAGAAGACTGTGAAAATCCATCTTACCTGTGCCTCTCATTATTTTATAAACTTCTTTAAGGTCACCCCTCAGCCTTCTTCGCTCCAGGAAAAAACAGTTCCAGCCTATCCAATTGCTCCTTGTGATTCTCTTCTCTCGTCCATGCAACATTCCAGTGAACCTTTCCGCACGTGTTTGGAAGGATGCATTGGCTTTGTGAAAGAGAGAAGTGTAGGTTCACCAGAATGATACCTCGTTTGAATTAAAAGATTACAAAAACTGGCTTTTGTGGAACTTAGAAGATTGATTTGATCAGATTTGTCAATGCATTAAGGGAAACTGAAAGAGTATGTTAAGAGAAATTCTACTAGCCGTGCTCTCAACAACTGGGGACGCATTTATTAGAACATGAGGGAATAGGAGCAGGAATAGGCCTCTCAGCCCCTCAAGTCTGACCCACCATTCAAAATGATCATGGATGATCTGCCCTAGGCCTCATCTCCTCTTCTATGCCAGCTCCCCTAAGCCCTCAACTCCCTGATCTTTTAAAAATCTATCTACTTCCTCTTTAAATACCCCCAATGATCTAGCCTCAACATCACTCTGGGATAAATAACCCCAGAGATTCACTACTCTCTGCAAGAAGTTTCGATAACCTCAATTTTAAATGACTACCCCTGAATCCCGTAAAATTATCCCCATTTTTAAGATCCCCCCACCAGTGGAAACACCTCAACTTCGACAGCAACTTTGGGAATCAACTCTGGAAGAGCTGAAACACAGGACTCCACACACACTGAACAGCAAACACAACATGAAAGAGACAGAACTCAGCAATCCCACAAACAACAGATCAGATCAAAGCTCTGAACATCTACCATGAAAATAATCGGGAGAAGGAGTAATTTGGAGAGGGAATATATGGAAGATGGGACGATCCTCAGAGAGAACAGGAAGGCAGGGAATTGGGAGTGGATTTGATTGGGAGGGGGAGAGGGACTGATCAGGAGAGTAGTAATGGGGAAAAGAATGACTAGGGATAGAGATCTGGAGATGGGATTGTAATGGGATTGTAATGGAATTGGGTGGCTGCCAATTTCCCCTGAGCAACCTGATGTACTTGTTTACAAGCTTGCCCATTTGTTGGTGAACTACAGAGATCCCTTTTAGAAACATGATTATGTTTCAATAAAAAAAGAACTCTGGAAGAACTCAATGGGTCAAGCACCATCTGTGGAGATGAAAGGTGTATGTCAATGTTTTGGGTTGAGACCCCCCATCAGCCTGAGTTGTAGGGAGAGGTTGGGCAGGCTAGGACTTTATTCCTTGGAGCGTAGGAGACTGAGGTGTATAACATCATGAGGTATAGATAGAGTGAATGCACACAGTCATTTTTTAGAATCAAGTTTATTATCACTGACTTATATGTTGTGAAATTTATTGTTTTGCAGCAGCAGTACAGTGGAAAGGCATAAAATTACTATAAATTACAAAGTAAATAAATTGTGCAAAAAAGGAATAACAAGGTATTGTTCATGGTTTCATGGACCATTCAGAAGTCTGATGGCGGAGGGGAAGGAGCTGTTTCTAAATTGCTGAGTGTGAGTCTTCAGGTGCCTGTACCTCCTCCCCGATGGTAGTAACGAGAAGAGGGCATGTCCTGATTGGTGAGGGTCCTTAGTGATGGATGCCACCTTCTTGAGGTATCGCCTCCTGAAGATGTCTTCGATGGTTGGGAGAGTTGTGCCCGTGATGGAACTGGCTGAGTCTACAACCCTCTGCAGCAGCTTGTGATCCTGTGCATTGGGGCCTCCATAGCAGGCTGTGATGCAACCAGTCAGAATGCTCTCCACTGTACATCTATAGAAATTTGCAAGTCTTTGGTGATGTACCAAATTTCCTCAAACTCCCAACAAAGTAGAACCGCTTATGTGCCGTCTTAGTGATTGCATCAATGTGTTGGGCCCAGGGTAGATCCTCCAAGATATTGACACCCAGGAACTTGAAGCTGCTCACCCTTTCCACCGGTGAACACTCAATGAGGACTGGGGTGTGTTCTCCTGACTTTCCCTTCCTGAAGTCCACAGTCAATTCCTTGATCTCGCTGATGTTGACTATGAGATTGTTGTTGAGACACCACTCAACCAGCCAATCTATCTCACTCCTGTACGTCTCCTCATCCCCATCTGAGATTCTACCGACAACAGTAGTGTCATCAACGAATTTATAGATGGCTTTTGAGCTGTACTTTGCCACACAGTCATGAGTGTAGAGAGAGTAGAGCAGTGGGCTAAGCACGCATCCTTGAAGTACACCAATGTTGATTGTCACTGAGGAGGAGGCGTTGTTACTGATCTGCACTGACTGTGGTCTCCCAATAAGGAAGCTGAGGATCCAGTTGCAGAGGGAGGTACAGAGGCCAGGCTTTAAAGCTTGTTGATTAGTACTGAGGGGGTTGAATGCCAAGTTGTAACTGATAAACAGCAGCCTGACGTATATTTTGCTGATGTCTCAGTGCTCCAAAGCAGAGTGGAAAGCCAGTGAGATTGAGTCCTCTGTAGACCTGTTGTGGCAGTAGGCAAATGCAGCAGGTTCAGATCCTTGCTCAGGCAGGAGTTAATTCTATCCATGACCAACCTCTTGAAGCACTTCATCACAGTAGATATGAGTGCTATTGGGCGATAGTCATTGAGGCAGCTCATCCTGCTCTTCTTGGGCACCGGTATGATTGATGCCTTTTTGAAGCAGGTGGGAACCTCCAGTGAGAGGTTGAAGATGTCCTTGAACTCTCCAGCCAGTTGGTAGGCACAGGTTTTCAGTACCCGGCCAGGTACACCATCGGGGCCTGATGCCTTGCGAGGGTTCACCCTCTTGAAGGATGTTCTGACGTTGGACTCCAAGACAGAGATCACAGGGTCACCGGATGCTGTGGGGATTCGCACAAGATGTAGTGTTATTCTCCCTTTCAAACTGTGCATAAAAGGCATTGAGCTCATCAGGGAGTGAAGGATCACTGCCATTTGTGCTGTTAGGTTTCGCCTTATAGGAAGTAATGGCATGCAAACCTGCCACAGCTGTCATGCGTCCGAGTGTGTCTCGAACTTCACATGGAATTGCCTTTTTGCTCTCACGATTGCCTTTGGTAGGTGGCACCTAGACTTCTTGTAGGGTTCTGGATCGCCGGTCTTGAACACCACAGATCTAGTCCTCAGCAGACTGTGAATTTCCTGGTTCATCCAGGGCTTCTGGTTTGGGAAAACTCAGTATGTTCTCGAAGGCACACACTCATCCACACAGGTCTTGATGAAGTTGGTGACGGCCATGACATATTCATTCAGATCCACAGGTGAACCCCTGATCATGGTCCAATCCATCGATTCAAAGCAGTCCTGTAAATGCTCCTCCACCTCCCTTGACCATACCTTCATGGTCCTCACCGCTGGTGCTGTGCTCCTCAGTCTCTGCCTATACACCCCCAGGGAAAGGGAGTCATCAACTAGAGGCCATAGGTTTAAGGTGAGAGGGGAAAGACTTAAAAGGGACCTGAGGGGCAATTTCTTCATGAAGAGGGTGGTGCGTATATGGAATGAGATGCCAGAGGATGTAATTGAGGCAGGTACAATAACGACACTTAAAGAGCATTTGGATAAATATATGGATAGGAAATGATTAGAGGGATATGGGCCAAACGTGGGCATATAGGACTAGCCTAGGTGGGCACCTTGGTTAGAGTGGATGAGTTGGGCTGAAGGGCCTGTTTCCGTGCTGTATGACTCCATCAGGACTATTATGGACTTACATGCCTAGTTCTCCTGAGCATTTAAACATATAGGGGGTGGGGCATCATTTAATATCCTCCCTTCATGTGCAAACAGTTTGCATTGGAATCATAAGAGCATAAGAAAGAGGAACAGGTGTAGGCCATTCAGCCCCTTATCCCATTCCTATACTCACCCCCTTATCTCTTAATTCCTTTCATATCTCGCAATTTAGCAATACTCAGTGAGTGAAACTCCACCAGCCCCTTAAGTATTGACCTGTAGAGATTCACTACCCTCTGGGCGATGAAGTTTCTTCTCATCTCAGTATTGAATGGCTGACCCCTTATTTTGAGATTGTGACCCCTGATTCTGCACACCACAGCCAGGGAAAACATCAGCTCCACATTCTATCCAGATCAGCCACAAGAATATGTAGCAACTATTACAGGATCTACAATCAAAGAAAGGCAAGGTGTGGCAATTTGGGGGCAGCGGGGAGTGACTCAATAGTTAATTGCAATGGTGTAGATCTAATGAATGGGTGGCAGAATTTGCAGCTATCCTGAGTTTCTAATGCTTGAGTAGAATGCCAGAGACAGTTGGCAGTCATCCAGCGGTTGGGGAGAAACGCCAATGCATTCGTAGTTTTATTTGCAAAATTCAAGCTTCTAGCCACAGTCTTGCTTGGAGTTCAGTAAGAAGGAGGTCTTTGTTTATAATGAGAGTGGGTGGGGACTGGCAGTATTCCCTACCCCAGCTGTGGAGCAATTTTCTCAAGATCCATCTGCCTTAGGCGGACAGTTATCTGACAAGTTGGGTAATCAAAACACACCCACCTGATGACCCTTGGCTTGTGAGAGATCTGTTCTTGCTGCAGGTCTATATTTCACTGGAAGTGAACATCTCTCAAAATGCCTGCTTGTCAAAATAAAACACTAATTTGACTTGAGCAACAGGGGTCAAGTGAAGGTTAGTAGTAATCTTCTTCACCAGCTTTCCTTCGATCAGCCATGTACATTTTGGTGCAAATGAATTCTTGATAAGATGCATCCGAAGAGCAGTAGTCAGACTTCAATCTACCATAATTTCCATCCTACCTCACCTGTTACAACTGGACAACTTCTGTGAATAATGGGTCTGAATATTCATTCATTCTGTGACCCTGTGCTATGCTTTGCTGTTCTCAGCTGAGTTTCCCTTCCTGTTGTCAAGCACTGATTTGTCCCAAGATGGTTCTAGGTAAGGAAGACCACTTGGCTCATCTTGATTCACCTATTCCCAAGCCCCTGTGTCCTCCGTATATAATAACTTAAATCCATCCAGGAGTTTCCACCTCCACCATCCCAACTCTCAATGGAAGAATTTCCTGATGTCAGTCCTTCGATCAGTTTGTACCCGTGCCTCTTCGTCCTACTCTTACTGTTTCATCAAATTGTTCTCGAGTTCCCTTTCCTATTTTAATCCGACACACTTCTCTAATGCCAAACCTCAGATTCCTCCTTTTCAAGTGAGTTCTGAGATGGAGACGATCGAGATGAAATTTTGAGTCTTTCCAATTCTTTAGCACCAACAGATTTTTTTCTTTGAACAACTTCCAATACACGGTTGTTTCCCTCAATTTACGCAAGACTCAAGGTGCAGCCTAATCATAGTGAGTACAGTTTGATGGCAACTTAAATTCAATTGGATAGGTCAATGTTCTATCGGGCTCATTGATTGGTGTTTTGTATTGGTTGAACATGTTTAGTATCAGGTTGACTAACACTCCTGTTTCATCGTTAGGTATCTCGTGTCATTCATGGAATAGGCCAGATATAGTTTCATCTCTCACGTTCTCTGAAACAGGCATTGCTCAAGTGTTAGATTTGTCAGGATTTTAACAATGGAAAGGGTTAACAGATGAACCAGTATTCAGGCCTCACTTGATAAGTGTACCCTGGCTCAAAATGCTGAACTTCCCTGAATTATTCTACCTTCAGCTAAAGATGCAGCAGTTCTTGGAGAAAGATCAGAATCACTTTCTCCGGGCAGCAGACTCACCCACATCCCACGAGCCAAGAACTCATGTTCAGCAGCCTTCTAAGGTTACGTTTGGCAAGCCTGGGACACTTGATCCTTCTTAACCCATGGGTATTGTTATCTCCTCTGTCCACTTACACACACATGCACACACGCTCACGTACATGCACACACACACACACACACGCAAACACCACATATATCATACTCACACATTTTACACACCACACCCACATGCACACATGCATTCACACACACACATGCACACTCACACACACACACACACTCGCACACACACAGACACACACACAAACACACACACACACACACACACACACACACACACACACACACACACACACACACACACACACACACACACACACACACACCCCTCTTGCTCATTGAACATTCATACCTCCAGGTGTCCGATGCTGCTTTTTGTCCCTCGACATTCTGTGTGTGCAGACTCTTCAAAAGCCCTCCAGACAGAAGAGAGAGAGAGAGTGGTAGAATCATGGGAAAAGAGTGAGAGTGAGAGTGTAATAGAGAAGGAAACTGAGGAAATGAGAGGGGAATGAGAAAGTGTGAATATCAGAAAGATAATGATAAAAATAATGAGTGTGAAGTAGACAATGAGTTCAGAGGCAACATGAGTGAGATAATGAGCGAGAGAAATTGGTTATTGTTAAAGTGATCAAATAAAAAAGAGATACATAGTCAGAATGAAAGAAAAAACAGACGGATAGAAAAACAGAGACAACATTAATGAAAAGGAGAGAAGGCTGTTGGACCTGTTTGTACAGCCTACCGGTACAGTTACTCCACTCCATTACCTTTTATAACCCATTAGCTGACAGAAAAGAAACTACTGCTGTAATCCAGGACTGCCAGCACACAACGGTGGGAGTTATAATGATCCTGCAGGGTAGCATCAGGGACAGTTAAAGACTCATTTTAGCTTTATTTGTTAGAGTTGGCACCACACTTTCACATTAAAGGGGCGATAAAAAAGAATTAAACTCTGTAGAAACTATGACGGTGCTTGAAACATTATTAGTACATAAATAATAGAAAAGAATTTGTAATTATTAGGTCATTTGAATATCTGTATTACTGCACATAGTGTGATAAAAATGTTCCTGGTTCTAACCCTGTAGAGTTTGAAGTTTTGTGGATCAGTATCCCCGATTTAATTTTCAGCTTGAGAGGAAATTGAACACAAATCTCAAGGACGCTGGCTAGGAAACCCATTAAGATTAATACTTGACTAGGGAATTGTCTCTGATATACATCATCTGATTTGTTATGTGTTTTGGATTTCTCTGTCCCAATAAACTAAGGAGCCTATTGAATTAACTAGGGAAGCCTTTTCTCTAACATGGATATGGTGGTCACATTGGATTGGAAGAGATTTGACCCTTGGCTGAAGGAAGGTTCACCCTAGGCTGAGGGAGGCCTCTCAGTCAAAGAGTCATAGAGTATTACAACAAGCTATTCAGCCTGACTCATCCATGCCGACCATAGTGCCCACCATGATGGTCCCATTTGCCTGCGTTTGGCCATTATCTAAACTTTTCCTGTCCGTATACTTATCTAAGACAGGTACACTGATAGGAAAGGCTTAGATAATGGACAAATTTTGTTACTGTACCTGCCTCAACAACTTCCTCTGGCAGCTCATTCCATATACGTACCACCCTCTGTGTGAAGAAGATGCCCCCAGATCCTTTTTAAATCTTTCCCCTCTCACCTGAAACTTATGGCCTCTAGTTTTTAATTCCCTTTCCCAGGGAAAAAGACTGTGTGCATTCACCCTTTCAATTCCCCTCATGATTTTATACACCTCTGTAAGGCCACCCCTCAATCTCTTATGTTCCAAGGAATGAAATCCAAGCCTGCCCAACCTCTCCCTATAACTCAGGCCCTGGAGTCCTGGCAGCATCCCTGCAAATCTTCCCTGCATCCATTCCAGTTTAATGATGTCTTTCCTATAACAGGATGACCAGAACTGTTCACAATACTCCAAATGAGGTCTCACCAATGTCTCATACAACTGCAACGTTACATCCCAACTCCTATACTCAATGTCCTGTTGAAGGCCAGTAAACCATATGCCTTCTTCACCACCCTGTCTACCTGTGAAGCGACCTTCAACAAACTATGTACTTGAACTCCTAGGTCCCTCTGTTCCACAAAACTCCCCAGGGTGCTACAATTCACTGCTCAAGTCCTACCCTGGTTTGACTTCCCGAAATGCAACACGTCACACTTATCCAAGTTGAAAGCCATTTCCAACCCTTGGCCCACTTACTTAGCTGATCAAGATTCCCTTGTAGTTTTTGATAACCTTCTTCACTGTCTATGATACCACCTATTTTAGTGTCATCTGCAACCTCCCTGGTCTGAGGGAGGTTTTACTTTTTCTGTCAGAAACTTCATCCAGATCTGAAGAGCCTTTAACTCCTGGCGTCTATACAATACCCTTAATCATCTGCCACTAAATACTCTCCACAAGTGAGTCTCCTGTTCATGAAACCCATGTCTAAATGTGGCAATATTTGCTCTTCCTCATGTTGAACTGAATATTGGCGCACACTGTATTGGTCCTCTTGCCCATGTAGGGAGCCCATTACAACAGAGCCACATAATCACACTGAATGACTTACACCTATAAACAAGCATTAAAGCAGGACCTGTATGATTTCTGACAGGACCTCAGTGCACTCAGCACAGCTATTGATAATCAGAGAAGGAAGTCTGTCCTTAAAGGTACACTCCCGATGGTAACCATACAACAGCAGTATATACTATGACTACCACAAATGAGAGAGAGAGAGAGAGAAAGAGAAAGAGAGAGAGGGAGAAGGAGAGAGAGAGAGAGGGAGAGAGAGAGAGAGTGCCTATGTTCGCTGATGTGATGAATTTTTCTTAAATTGATTTTGTTCAATCCAAAACTAGGCTCTGAATAAACTAAACTTCAAAAACATGAGGTGTCAGTTGGCCCCAGTTGATTGGGAAACTATATCAAATGATGTGACAGTAAACAAGCAAAAGCTAACAGTTAAAGAAGTAATGAACATCATGCAAGGCAAAAAAAAAGGAAATATTATCCAGCTGTGGCTAACAAGAGAAGTTAAAGATAGTGACAGATCGAGCGAACATTGTAAAAATCAGGAGTGAGCCTGAGGATTGGGATAGGTTCAGAATTAGGTGAAGGCATTGGTGAGCATCGTGAAAATGTTATACTTAATGGACAAACTCAGCAGGTCAGGCAGCATCCATAGAGGGAAATAAATATTGGAAGCAGTTAAAAGAATGTTGATTAGACTAATGCCCGGAATGAGTGTATTGTCTTATGAGGTTGGACAGGCCAAGCTTGTATCCCTTGGAGTTTAGAAGAGTGACTTGCTTGAAATATAAAATATCTAGAGTGGGCTTGACAGGGTGAAAGTGGAGAAGATATTTCCTTTTTGTCATAGAATCTAGAAGTAGAGGTTACTCTTTAAAAAGAAAGGGACACACAGATAAGACAGATTGTTTTTCTCACATTTAGGAGTATTTGGAAATCTTATCCCCAATATATAGTGGAAGGAGACTTTGGGAATTTTTAAGGCAGGAGTAGATATGTTCTTGGTGAACAATGACACGTAAAGTTGCCAGATGTAGCTGGAATGTGGAGTTAAGGTTACAATTAGTAGCCACAATCTGATTAAATGGTGGAGTAGGTTTGAGGGGTCACGCGGGCTTCTCCTACACCTAATTCATATGTTCAAATGTAATACAAGAGTCAGCTGGCTAGAACCATATCAACAAAAGATAAGACTTTCTGTTGATATCAAAAAAAGAAAAGATTAGCAAAAGGTAATGTGAAAGCGAGAGAAATTATGCTGGGATAAAAGAAAATGGCAGAGAAACTATACAAATGTACTTTTTTGTCTGCCTTCACAGAACAAAATACATAAAACCTTCCATAAGTAAGCAGAAGGCTACAAGTCTTGAGTAAAATGAGAAGATCAAAGAAAATACCATGAGTGATAAACAAATATTGAAGAAATTAATGGGACTGAAAGCCAATAACTCCCCAGGCCATGAAGATATATGTAGATGGGGAAATGGATGTAGTGGATGCTGTGACTGCCACCTTCCAAAATGCCATTGGCTCTGGAATGATTCCCACATATTTGGAAGCCAATAGAACTAACCCCACTATATAAAAAAGGGTGGAGAGAGAAAACAGGGATCCATGGTCCAGTTAGCCTGACATCTGTAGTTGAGAAGATGCTGGAACCTATTATTAAGAAGTGTTAATTGTACATTTGGAAAATAAGAATAGGAGTGGGCAGCGTCAACATGGGTTTACGAAAGGGAATTCATATTTGACACATTTGGTAGAATATTTTGAAGCTGTAACTAGCAGAATAGATAAGAGTGAATCAGTGTACATAGTCTATTTGGAGTTATGGAAAACCTTCAATAAAGTGCCACACAAGAGATTATTATTGTAAAAGCGCATAGTATTTGTTTAATATATTGATGTGGATTGAGAGTGGGTCAAAGGATATAAAATAGGAGGAGAAATAAACATGTCTGTGACCAATGGGGTGTTGCAGGAATCTATGCTGGGGCCCAGCTGTTAACTTTCTATATCAATGATGTGGATGAGATGATCTAGTGTACTCTAGCTCACTGATGACACAATACCAGGTAACAGTGTGGAACATAAAGTAGCTTTGGAGAAATATTGAAGGTGAATAAGTGATGCAATGAAATGCAAAGGCATCCACTTTGGTTAAAAAAAAGGCGGTGCACATTAAATGAGAAATTGAAAGTATTATTGGTCAGAAAGACTTGGATATCCTTGTACATGAATCATTGAAATTTAATATGCAGTTCGGTCAGCAATTCAGAAGACAAATGGTATGTTGGCCTTTATTGGAAGGGGCTTGAGTACAAGAGTAGAAATATCTTGCTCCTTTGATATATAGCACCAATGAAACTGCATATGGTATGTTGTGTAGAGGTGTCATCTCCCTCCCTAAGGAAAATATACTTGTGATAGAAGGTTTATCAGACTGATTCCTTGATGAAGGGTTTGTCATGTGAGGAGAGAATATGTAGATGAGGTTTATACTCTAGAGGTTACAAAAAGAGGTGATCTCACTGAAATGTACAAAATTCCTATGAGGTTTGGCAAAGGAAGGTAATATAGATGTTTCCCATGGAATGTGAGCCAGTGATCACATTCTCAAATAAGGGATTGTTTATTCCAGGACTGAGCTGCAAAGAATCTTTGGAATTTACTACTCAAAAGAGCTGTGGAGGCTCAGTAACTAGGTGTATTCAAGAAACAAATCAATAGATTTTTGGATAGTAGAGGATTTAAGGAATACAAGGTATCATAGGAAAAAAGGCACTGAGGCAAAAGGTCAGCCACAATCTTACTGAATATTGAAGCAGGCACAAGGGGCCAAATGAATTGCTCTCTAAATTTATGTTATTATACCCAGAGAAACTTGCAAGTCCTGATCAAGGAAATATAAGCCCCGTGAGGAAGGTCCTACACGCCATGGGCAGGGGTTGGAGTTGGACAAGAGTCCCACCAGGAGCACCGTAAGAACAACCTGGCAGGAGGTGGTCTCAGTAGTCTCCTCCAGGGGTGAGAACCACAGACAGGAGCTATGCGGAAAGGAATTTCAAGCCCTCATTGGCTATATCAGGGTGATCTGCAGAGTGGAGATCCTCAGAGGAAAGTGTGTTTGATGTGGGAGTCTGAGTTCATCGAGCAAGGTACCATTCATCAGGGAATAGAGAACTGCTGTAAGCAAGTGATTTAAGAAAACGGAGCAGAGAATTATTCCGTTGTGCCATGAAATCAATGCCTGTGGACCTGCACAGCAGAATAAAAGGAGAAAGAAAGAAAGAAAGAAAGGAAGAGAGAGAGAAAGGAAGAGAGAGAGAAAGAGGGAGAGAGAAAGAGGAAGAGAGAAAGAGGAAGAGAGAGAGGAAGGAAGAGAGAGAGGAAGGAAGGAAGGAAGGAAGGAAGGAAGGAAGGAAGGAAGGAAGGGAGGGAGGGAGGGAGGGAGGGAGGGAGGGAGGGAGGGAGGGAGGAAGGAAGGAAGGAAGGAAGGAAGGAAGGAAGGAAGGAAGGAAGGAAGGAAGGAAGGGCATCATCTAGGATCCCCTGCCTGCATATTTGTATGTAACGTTTGGTTATCAATGGGAGTAAGGAGAGGGCCCCTAGGGACCATGATTTTGCATGAAATGTGTCTATCAGGAGTCCCTTATATTCCCGATGGTCAGTGGCTTTCTCCTCTAGTCTGCTGAAGGATGAGGTTAAGAATGCTGAGCAGGGACATTCTTCTGGTTGCCTACTTCTTCTTCGTGCTCCTCTTGCTCCTGTGGCACTTCAGATTTCACCTCATGCCTCTCAGTTTCTGGGCTCTTTGCTGTTCCTCCTCTGGTTTCGGCTGCTGGCTGCAACTTATGCAACTGTGCAGCATGTGGCAAGTGATTGTGAAGTGTCTGCAGCCGCTTGGCATCCAGTAATAGCAACGGCATGGCAGTAAAGGTGTTGATTCACAACTAAAGCATTGATCTGCAAACTGATGCATCCTAAGGTGGACCTAGAACATTGCTGGCGTCTTGATAAGTTCTATTTTACAGTAACAGATATCTCATCAAGAGTTTTGAACAAGGAAGTTTCTTTTAATTCCAACAACAAGGAACTCCCTACTCATGGTGCTTATATATATGCTATGCCCTCCGATCACCTGATGTATTTGTGTAACTGTATAAAAATACACCATTCTGAGTTCCCTCTTTGAAGAGAAGGTATATAAACACTGTTTATAGTTATATCTAGTCTTTACAGATTCAGTCTGTTGCCTGGCTTCCTTAGTCAATTTGACTTCCTGAACTGTGCACCTATCTCTGACATTGTAGTTGTTCCTGGTACTGAGGAGCTTTCAACTCCTTGACCTGCCTCATTGCTGCTCTGTGACCTTTGAACAGTAGTTGACTCTGCATCAAGATCAGGAATAAATCAGTGTCTTCAGTTAATCAATGGGGACATTTCTGACATGATTTCTGATGTGAACCAAGTACCTTTTTGAACTACAGATTTGGATTACTTCACCGAGGTGCCATTGCCAAGTCTCGTACTTGCACTCTGAATGGTGATTCACTCTGTGCAAATTGCTTTTCCTTGAGACATGGGCTTCTGTTTTGCTACCTCTCTACTCTCCCTCTCTGTTAGGCTGCACCAAGCTCAATGACATGAGACATCAATATTGCGTTATCAGCTTTGCTAGAGTAAAACCTGTAGTAGAATGTGGAGTTTTATGGTATTTAAACAAGTTAACAAATCGATCATTCACTGTGAAACTGGAGTAACCCTGAACACCGGAGTCTTCAAGGCTTCTTTTAGCATTTACATAAATCTCTGTTATCATATTATAAGCAAGGTGTCTATTCTAATTCCAAGAACAAGGATCCCACAACACATGGTGTTTGCTGCATAGACATGTGATGATGTTACGACATCCTCTGACAAAGGAATTATTTATGTAACTATATGCAATTCAGCACAGATACTGCTGATATAAACCCTTCAATAATGAACCTTATCTGTGGTGTTCACTCAATTTTAATAAACTTTTAAAAGAATTCTGGGTTGCACTGTTCCATGAGCCTTGACTAACTTGAGCTCATCCAGAGGGGTTTAGGTGGAACTTAAGGGATAAGTATAAGAGAAAATACCCACAGAAAGCACTTTCTCTTTTGATATCTAAACACTGTGGGTTATACATTTGTGAAGTTGTTATAGGAGGGATCTGAAGAGGGGGGGAGGAGATTGGCTTGAACTAGAGAGATCGAGGAATTGAAATGGAGGAGGGGGTAAGGGAATCGGAGGAGGAAGAAATTAGAATGGAAGGGAGAGCTCAGGATTGAACTGAGGGAGTGGATAGAGGATAGAAAGGTGGAAAGAGGAAAGGAAATCGAAGGGCGTGGACATAAGGGATCAAAGTGACAAATGGACAAGGTGGGATGTCCACGTAAGGAGGATGGATCAGAATTGGGGAAAAGGAATAGGAAAACACAACACACAAAACTACCTGGATTAACCAAATGCTATTGCAATAACCAAGTGCTATTGTAATATTTATACTGTCTGATTGTGATTCATTAGATCAACAGGACAGTAATTATATGCACATTTGCTTTGCATTTGTTGTGTATATGTACAAATGCTAAAAAATATTTGCTTTGCTACACTGCACAAACTTCTTTGCGATGTCCCAAGGATTTTTTTTAAGTTCTATTAGCCCCATGAGGTTTCAAGTGCACCGCTGCAGGATTGTTTTGTTCTGATTTTCTTATTTATCTTGCTTGATGGTTGGGACAACCTATATGGAATCATTAAATTAAATTAATCAATTACGTAAATGGGCAAAACTGTAGTGTGTGGTCTTCAGTCTAGGGAGATTTGAGGCTCAGAGAAACTTGGTAAGAATATTTTGTAAATGGTGACAGGCTAAAACTAGTGGAAGTCCAAAGAGACCTGGGGGCCCACATAAATCAATCATAAAAATGTCAAGGATGAATGCAGAAAATAATCAAAAATGCTGATGGAATGATGCCCTTTATACCCAGGCAGCTGGCACAAAGCAATAGAAGTTATATTGCTGCTATACAAAGCCTTGGTTAGATTATACCTGGAAAATGATGACTTGTTCTGGACTCCATACCTCAGGTGAGATAGATACCCAAGAGTAATCCTATGGGTTATGGTACATGGCCAGATCACACAAATTAGGATTGTGTTCTTCTGCAAAAGGCAAGTGATGCTGGGTCAATTGTTAAATACATGTAAATCAAGCATATTAAGGGATGTGAAGCAAAGACTATATGGAATATAAAGAGATAATGTTGGAAATAGCAGCTCAGCTAACATCTATGGAAAGTGAAACAGAGTTAGTGTTTTATATTAATGGCCTTTCATCAGAATAGAAAAAAAGTTAGAAAGAAAAGTGTCAAAGGCAGGGGGTTAGGGTTGGTGGAGGAGATGGGGGAAGATTGAGGGAACGAAGGCAAAGGTCTGTGATGGGATTACAACCAACAAATGGTGGTACCATTGGAGACAAGGCAGCAGAAGCAGTCTATAACAATAGGACCAAGTAAATAGCTTTACCTCACAGATTTTACTGTTCAAGAGGTAACGCATTGATATCTTCTCTGTGTCAATTAGAGATGGTGCTTCCTATACAGATGAAAAAAATTAACATAATTAACATTTTCGACCACCCAGAATCTAGAAAAATGGAAAGTTCTATTCAATGAAACTAAGATAGTCCACAAACTGAGGAATCGGAACAACTTCCACAATTCCTTCTCAGCAAGTGACTGTTGGATCATAGTTATTGATAAAAGCCTCAAAGTTATTAATTTAAATTCCCCCTCCAACAGAACAGGTGTATAAATAAGCCACAGGCAGAACAAAAAAAAATGTTCAAATGGAAATGTTATCCTCAAACATAAAGATAAAAATTATAATTACTTTAATGCAACCACCCACAGGCTGCCAATGAATCATGCGTTTGATCCCAGACCACCCACTACTACCGACTCCAGCCCACCAAACAAGGGGGTGTGATGATAAGACGTGGGCTGGTAACTTTTTCCTCTCATTGTGCACACTGTCAATTAACCAAATTTATTTTGCATCATTGCTCCCATTTTATTTGAAATTGGCTACCGATATGTAGCTTTTGATGTGATACAGGTACACTGTTATTTGTAGTTAGCAACTTTACTCTGCACTCCCAGTGCCAGCTAATTATTTTTCAGTTCTCTCAGCATTGTTGGTTGACGTATGAGCTGGAAATTGCACGGCATGTGTTGTTATAGAGACAGGTTGAAAAATAAATGATATGAGTTATGAGTTGTCGAGCTTGGATTTCATGCTCTTTGCTTTTCTATAGTCACTGTGAACCAGTTTTAATGAATTCTCTCAAGTTATACATTCTAGTAAGGAATGGTGATTGCCTATGTTGCAGGCAATACAGGCTGTAACTTCCCAGGATATTTCCAAGGCAACAAAAATTATAAACTAGATTCCAAGAAGCAATGTTTTTTTTAGATATTTCAGATCCTGTGAGACCTTTAATCTTTAACAGTTTTCTGTGTCGGAAATTACACATAGCTGGAGCTAGTTACCTGTAGTGTGATAGCAAGTTGGAAGTTTAGCTCCCATATCTGCTCTCTTTAGTTTCCTTGCTGTAGTTGTGCTGGAGCCAGTTTCTTGTGGCATTTCGCTTCTGAATGCTATATCCTCATTCTGTGTGACTATATTACACACATGATCTTAGTCTTTGAAATGGGTTTGGATAACAATAACTGAAACAAAAAAGGTACCGTTAGGACATCTTCAATTAACAATGATGATTCACGCACAGACGCTGAAGTGAAATGAGTGCAATGGACCCTGGCAAATTGCGGGTTTAAAATCTAGTTTGCAAATGGCAATATAACTCCAATCTAAATTCAATGAAAATCAAAGAAGTAAATTACACACTTGCTTAATCAGTAGTTTGTAACGTGCCTCTTGTAAAGGAAGTAGAAAGATTGTTGCACCTGGTTGAATATCTAAATTTACCCAAGTCCTATTCTTACTGGATAACACTTCAAGATAGTTTTTTGGTATGATTTATGGCCAGGAATATGGAGACCCCAAATCTCTCCCTCTACTCCCACTCCCCACTGTGAGAACATCCAGCCATCCATCTGCCCCAGACCTGAATCCAGACGATAACTCCCAGTGATATAATAACTTTAACAACAAGACAAGGTGCTTAGTCCATTCATTGTACTAAGACAGCACCTTGGTACTCCATAAAGAGGACAGGGAAAAGAGACTGTTTCATCAAAACTGAGATTCCTACAGACTGGTGTTTTTTTTTCTCTATCAATCTGTCACGTCAACTATGACTTGGTTGGCTCTGCTCCCAGTGAGAAACCATAAATTGGTAGTCCTATTCCAGGGATTGAAGAACAATATTTCTCTACTCCCAGTCACACGCAGTGTTAGGGAATGCTACACTGTCAGAGGTGTCATTTTTCAGATGAGACGTTAAAATATGAATAAGTCAGCCACATCAAGCGAACAAAAAAGACACCAGGGCACATTACTAATAAGAATAGTAAGGTTCTTATCACCATTTAATCCTCAATAAACATTACTAAAGTAGATCATTTGATCATTATCAATTGTTCCTTATGGGACCTTCCTGCGTGAAATTCCTTTCTTTTAAATTAAGAACAATTGTCCACATTCTGAACTGAGTGAGGTTGGAATAAGAATGGTGTAGCCGCTTATGGTTTTAGAATTAGAGTCTAGCTACCTGACTCAAACCTGATTGGACCCAACTCTGTGTATTGGCTTCACATCAGATTGGATATCAAAGAGATTATAAATCATCAGACTCAGGGTGAACTCATGTTTGATTGGGTTTTAATTTTACACACAGGTTGATCTCAAGTAAGAATTCCAGGCCTCCAAATGTCTCCATCTTGTTGATCATAAGCTAGTTGAAGTTAACATAATTTTCAGGGGGTCTGGAATCCCACTGGCTCCTCTAAGAGTCATCCCAAGAGGCAATAGGAGGCCACCAACAATCACCAGAATTGGTCAGTTTTGCTGAGAAGAGGATATTGCCCTAACCAGCTGAGTTAATGCCCAGAAGTCCAAAGCTTTAATTGTTAAAGTGGCACCTTACAATTCAGAGATATCCCAATAACTGCATTAAGCAAAAAAAAAGAGACACAAGGGTATTGGTATTGGTATCGGTTTATTATTGTCACTTGTACTGAGGTACAGTGAAAAGCTTGTCTTACAAACCAATCATACAGGTCAATTCATTACACAGTGCAGTTACATTGAGCTAGTACAGAGTGCATTGATGTAGTACAGGTAAAAACAATAACAGTACAGAGTAAAGTGTCACAGCTACAGAGAAAGTGCAGTGCAATAAGGTGCAAGGTCACAACAAGGTAGATCATGAGGTCATAGTCCATCTCATTGTATAAGGGAACTGTTCAATAGTCTAATCACAGTGGGGTAGAAGCTGTCCTGAAGTCTGGTGGTACGTACCTTCAGGCTCCCATATCTTCTACCTGATGGAAGAGGAGAGAAGAGAGAATGTCCCGGGTGGGTGGGGTCTTTGATTATGCTGGCTGCTTCACCAAGACAACGAGAGGTAAAGACAGACTCCAAGGAGGGGAGGCTGGTGTCCATGATGTGCTGGGCTGTGTCCACAACTCTCTGCAGTATCTTGTGGTCCTGGGCAGAGCAGTTGTCATACCAAGCCATGATACATCCAGATAGGATGCTTTCTATGGTGCATTGGTAAAAGTTGGTGAGAGTCAAAGGGGACAAGCCAAATTTCTTCAGCCTCCTGAGGAAGTAGAGGCGCTGATGAGCTTTCTTGGCTGTGGCTTCTACGTGATTTGACCAGGACAGGCTGTTGGTGATGTTCACTCCCAGGAACTTAAAGCTCTCAACCCTCTCGACCTCAGCACCATTGATGTAAATAGGCACATGTACACCTCCCCCTTTCCTGAAGTCAATGACCAGCTCTTTTGTTGACATTGAGGGAAAGGTTGTTGTCATGACACCATTCCACTAAGATCTCTATCTCCTGCCTGTACTCTGACTCATTGCTGTTTGAGATACGGCCTACAATGGTGGTATCATCTGCAAACTTGTAGATGGAGTTAGAGCAGAATCTGGCCATACAGTCATGAGTGTATAGGGAGTAGAGTAGAGGGAGTATAGGGAGGGACTGCAGATGCTGCAATCAGGAGCAAAAAACAAACTGCTGGAGTAGCTCAGCAGGAACTCTGTACTGTTGCCCAACACATTGATGCAATCATGAAGAAGGCACACTAGCGGTTCCACTTCACTAGGAGTTTGAGGAGATTTGGTATGTCACCAAAGACTCCTGCAAATTTCTATAGCTGTACAGCAGAGAGCATTCTGACTGGTTACATCACAGCCTGGTATGGAGCCTCCAATGCGCAGGATCACAAGAGGCTGCAGAGGGTTGTAGACTCAGCCAGCTCCATCATGGACACAACCCTCCCCGCCATCAAGAACACCCTCAAGAAGCGGTGCCTCAAGAAGGTGGCATCCATCACTAAGGACCCTCACCATTCGGGACATGCCCTCTCCTTGTTACTGCCATTGGGGAGGAGCTACACACTTAATGATTTAGGAACAGTTTCTTCGCCTCTGCCATCAGATTTCTGAATGGTCCATGAACCCATGAACATTACTTCGTCATTCCTTTCTTGCACTATTTATTTATTTATGTATTTGTACTGTATTGCTGCCGCAAAACAACAAATTTCATGACATGCAAGTCAGTGATAATAAACCTGATTCTGATTCTGAAGATGGCAAATTTCATGGCATTTTACTCAGTGATAATAAATCTCATTCTGATTCTGATTCTGAGGTCAGACCATATCTGTAGAGGGAAATGGACAGTCAACATTTCACCTTGAGACCTTTCATCTCCATCAAGCAAAAAAAGGACAAATTGAGCATTTTCCAGGCAAATAGAACATGAATTATATGCAAAGTAAAACCATGTCGACCTCTCCAATCAATGGTGAGAGTGGGGAAGGGAACCATTCCCCCTATTTCAGCTACATATTCAAATCATTTATAGAAAAATATCTATTTTGCCGCAAACTCTGTCCCCAACAGCACCAGCCATCCAACCATCCCCCTGAACCCATATCCTTTTGCCATGAATTGTGTAAATGAAACACAGTGTGTACACAGATTTGTCAAATGAGATTTCCATTCTAATGACTTCAACTGAATGAAGACTGAGCAGCTGCCATAATGGGCAGACAACGTGCTCTGCTGGATTATCACCCAAGTGTCAGATGGCTTCTAAGAACTGATCTGCATTGCTCCATTTCCAGGACAATCACAACTGCAAGAGGATGTAGTCTGAGTTTAATGTGAATCCAGGAATACTAACTTGGAATGATGGAATATCTGGTCCTCTAAGTCTCTTTGATTGATTGTCCCTTTGATTCTTTTCAAATGGCTAAAACCAACACTAGTGACAGATATAAACAACAGTCAAAACAGTTCATGGATCCTGTACGATTCACCTTGATGGATTGGCACTTTATTACTCATCACAGAGGACTGAATGATATGACATACAATATTGGGCCATTCTGAATGAAACACCTTTTTCACCAATAGTAGACCTAAGGTTATAAGGTATTCTCTATTTCCAATTATTGTGCATAATGCTATCACAGGAATCAATGTTCAGGATTGTTCACATTATTATAACAGATACGATTGTGATGTTGGATAATGGGCTTGTGCTTAATCTGCTGTGGATTCAGTGAAAATGTACACCATTGCCATAATATTGTCAGTTAAGAACTGTAATCAGTACTGGCTACTGGAGTGTGAAACATTGATATAAATATATGATGCTTTTTTAAATGTATCATAAGGGCAGCACAGTGACACAGCTAGTAGACCCACTGCTTCACAGAGCCAGAGACCTGGGTACAACCCTGAACTTGGGTGCTGTCCGTGTGGAGTTTACATGTTCTCTTTTTGACCACGTGGGTTTCCCCCGGATGCTCTTGCTTTCTCCTACATTGCAAAGATGTGTGGCTTGGTAGATTAATTGGCCACTTTAAATTGCCCCTTGTGTTAGGTGAGTGGTGGTGAAAGCTGAAGGTTGTTGATGAGAATGTAGGATTAGTGTAAATGGGTGTTGATGGTCAGTGCAGACTTGGTGCACCGAATGCCTACTTCCATGCTGTCTCTGAATCTATAGAATTGTTGAGCAACTCTGTGGTTTGTAGAGCAAGATATTTCCAAGGGACTAAAAATTAGCAAGTTCAAATCAGGGAGTACAAACAGGCATAGGCATAGTTAACATGTAGAAGTATTTAAATTGTAGGAAGAAGAATAGGTCTGTTACAAATGCATAAGCAAGAATGAGTTAAGAGAAGAAAATAATCCAAGGATTTCAATACAGTGAGAAAGGAGGGAGGGAAAAAGCTAATGGGATTTGATATTTTTTTGGTTAAGAGGCTTGAGGAAGATAATTCAGAGGCTCAATAGTCTCTGAATTATCTCCCTCAGACCTCTTAGCCAAAAAATATCAATTTTGTTTGTTGTTACTGTTAACAATATAGGGAGCTCATGAGAGAGAAATGATGGAAACTTGAACAAACATCTGTAACTGTTGATTTCCCTGGCAGAAAACAGAAAGGGGAGGGGAAGATGTGGCTGGTGGTGGGATCCCATTGGATGTTAGACCTTGAACGTGATCTTGTTTTAATTTCCAGCCATTTAGATTGTCATACAAATGAAGTGCTGCTGTAATGGTTGGACAGTTGGGTTCTCTGAACAGGCCTACTATTTTTTTAAAATACGTTGTACTGAAGTGTTGGGAACACCCACCTGTCACATTCCATCATCTGGCATCCCTGTCTACTTTACAGGGTGGAGCCCTCTGTTAACAAGAGGATAAAATAATGCTTAGCTCTTTATTGCATTGTATTGCTTATCTTAAATAAAGGCAAGCAGGATTCTGCATTAACATCTCACCTTCATTGTCCAGTCTTAAATGTTTGGCAAGACCAATTAACCAAAGAAAGTAGTGGGCATGACCGGCAAGCAGATCTGGATAATGTTTCTTTCATATTAATGAATCAGAATCAGTTATTATCATTGCCTTACATGACATGGAATTAGTTGTTTTGCAGTAACAGTACAGTGCAAAGACATAAGGTTACTATAAATTAAAAAAGTGCAAAAAAAAGCATTAATGAAGTAGTGTTCATGGACTGTTGAGAAGTCTGATAGTGGAGGGGAAGAAGCTGTTACTGAATCATTGAGTATGGATCTATATAGATCTTTTTAACTGAATTCAAATTCTCAGAACAACCATAGTGATACTTGGAACAAAACACAAAGGAGCTGGAGGAACTCAACAGTCAGGCAGCATCTATGGAGGCAAATGGACAGTCGACATTTCGGGTTGGGACGCTTCAGCAGGATTGGAAAGAAAGAGGGCAGATAGCCAGTATACAAAGGTGGTGGGGGGTGGGAAGGGGTGGAGCAAGAGCTGGCAGGTGATAGGTGGATCCAGGAAAGGGAGGGGGGGGGGGACTGATAGGCAAGTGGGGGAGGGGGGAGAGTGGGAATGAAGTGAGAAGCTGAGAGGTGATGGGTGGAGGTGACAAAGGGCTGACGAAGATGGAATCTGATAGGAGAGGACAGTGGACCATGGAATAAAGGGAAGGAGGTGAGAAGGGGAACTGGTGGGAGGAATCACCTCTCAGCTCTCACTTCGTTCCCACTCTCCCCCCTCCCCCATCTGCCTATCACCTCCCCCCCCCCCCACCACCTGCATTCACCTATCGCCTGCCAGTTCTTGCTCCACCCCTTCCTCTCACCTTTGTATGCTGGCTACCTCCCCTCTTTCTTTCCACTCCTGATGAAGGGTCCCTACTCGAAACATCAACTGTCCATTTCCCTCCATAGGTGCTGCCTGACCCACTGAGCTCCTCCAACTCCTTTGTGTGTCCCACCGGATTTCCAGCATCTGCAGTCTCTTGTGTCTCCATAGTGGTATTTGAATTCCCACACTCTGGATTATCAGTCTAGGCTTTTGGTTCTCCAGTCCATTAACATGACCACTTTGCGACCATCTTCAACCAATCACGCACCTTCTAGCAGATTGAAACTCTTTGCACAAAGGTCACAAATATTTTCAAATTAGCCAATCTGAAAATTCAAGAGGGACTGAAAAAAAAAGACTTCTTGATGATCTGAAAAAAATTCTGTTAAATTTCAAGTCTGTTGTAAATGTTCTAGCCTGAACATAAAGCAGCCTGGAATATATAGATATGAATAGGAAATGATTTGGTGTGTGGAGTCTGATGATAACAAATATATAATGACACTGATCCACAGCAGCAAACAGCTTCCATTGAATCCAGTAAGAGCAGAGACTTAATTAAAAATGGAACAATCTGAATTTGCTAGCCAACGGGGACAAATCCTTACGCAGGTCTGACCTGCTAAGAACTCAATTTAAACATCAAAAGAACTCCCACAAAAATTCTTAAAGGGGCCATGCTTCAAAAGACCTTTTTGGAATATTTTATGGAATCATGTCTCAAAAGCACTATCTTGGCAATTCTTAAAGAAGAAGAACCATAATAGGACTCCACTGATTCAAAAGTTTCTATGAGAAAGCAATATTTAAAAAGACAACATTTAAAAAGATATTAAGGGATGTTCAGCAAAGAGGCCGTAATCGTAATAATCTGAAAATAAATGGAAGAACTGAAATCTAACCATCCAGGAGATATGCAGAGTTTACAAGGGTCAAGCAAAATACTGCAGTACACTTTATTTCTTCTATGATAGCACCAAGTGTTTCATTGGAGGTAATGATGCAGCTTTACAAAACTCCGGTTAGGCCACACTTAGAGTACTGTGTCCAGTTCTGGTCGCCTCATTATAGGAAGGATGTGGAGGTGTTGGAAAGGGTGCAGAGGTGATTTACCAGGATGCTGCCTGGATTGGAGAGTACGGATTATGATGAGAGACTAAAGGAGCTAAGGCTTTACTCATTGGAGAGAAGGAGGATGAGGGGAGACATGATAGAGGTATACAAGATATTAAGAGGAATAGATAGAGTGGACAGCCAGCACCTCTTTCCAAGGCACCAAAGCTCAAAACAAGAGGGCATGGCTTTAAAGTAATGGGTGGGAAGTTCAAGGGATATGTCAGAGGGAGGTTTTTCACCCAGAGAGTGGTTGGTGCATGGAATGCGCTGCCTGGGGTCGTGGTGGAGGCCAATACATTGGTCAAGTTCAAGAGATCATTAGATTAGCATATGGAGGAATTTAAGATAGAGGGATATGTGGAAGGAAGGGGTTAGATAGTCTTAGGTGTGGTTTGAAGGGTGGCACAACATAGTGGGCCGAAGGGCCTGTATTGTGCTGTATTGTTCTATGGTTCTATGGTTTAAAAGCAGGAATGAGGGTTTCAGCAGTTAATGGACCATCGATGTTACAGAGCTGGAAATGGGTTCTCTTTGCGTGGAGAAGATATGGGAATAAAAACTAACTCAGGGTCTAATCAGAAACTGAGTTTATTAAATGGAACTTGGAAACAAATTGCAACAGAATGTAAAACTGAATTCCCTTTATCCCTCATCTGCTCAATCTCAAAGACTGTGGCACACCTGTTTGATTTTTTTGGGTGCCATATTCTCTGAGATTGTTTGGTTCAATAATGCAGCCAGTCTGTCAGTAGAGCAGAGAGTGTCATTTGGAGAGGGGAAGAAATAGTGGTGGATCCCATTGTCTCTAATGAAGGTACTTGTAACTCTGTATTTAAGTTGTTGGAGTTGATTTTCAATTGCCAGTAAGATTGAATTATAACCATGCTTCATAGTTAGAGGTATCAGACTTGGTGCTGAAATAGAACAGAAAATGCTAGAAACACTCAGCAGGTCAAGCCAGATCTGTGGGAAGAGAAACAGAGCCATCATTTCAGGTTGAAGACCCCTCATCAGAATTGGAGCTTCCCACCTCTGGTGTTGCCTCCTTTTCAACTAAAGCTTTGGGGTTTCCAACTAAATCCTTTCAATTTTTCTTTAACGTTTTGCTGGGGTGCGCTTTGTAAAGTATGTGCATTCAATGGGTTCTTAATCCCCAACCAAGTCTTGTACAGAATATACACACTTGTACATGCGACATGAGGAATGTACAGTTTGTTCAAGGGCTCTTGAGAGGATGCTGATCTAGAAATGTTCGTAAACATTGTTGCAACCCAGAGAGCAGAAGGTCACATGATACCACATTAAATAGTGGCAACAATTAAAAACAATTGTTATTCACAACCACTCTTACAAATGCTACACACTAACGCACATAGCTGGGGAAATCAGATGGACAATATGAAGTGGATAGGTAGAAAAAGGTGAACTGGGCACAATCAGCCAGGCAAAGCTGATGGACACAAGCTGGTACAACATCCAGGTGATGTGGCTGGGCAGGAGCTGATAGCTTAATAACAGAGCTGGACTGAGTGTTGATTTAGAAAATAATTTATTATTTTCAGTCATTTCAGTCACTTTGATAATAGTTTGTGTGTTTGGGGTAATTGCATTAATATTTACATATTCTGGTTGTAGAGTGAAAACAATAAATGCTTGGCAGCATCTGAAGAGAGGGTAACAGAGTTACCATTTCACAACAATGAAAAACTATTTGAACTGAAACATTAGCTCCATTTCTCTCTCCGCAGATGCTACCTGACCTCCTGAGCACTTACAGCATTTTCTATTTTTATTTCAAGTTTCTAGCATTTACATCCTTTGCTTTTTGATGACTTGGTACAGATTGTTGTCCACCAGAGTTTGAATCCCAGCCTCATTTTTTACTTATAATTGTCACTCGAGGTGTAGGCTTAAGTATCTAAAGGCTGAAGTGTCTGAAGGCTGAACAGTTGTATACAGAACTCGTTGACACTTAGGCTACAAAGTAGCAGTTAGGACGAAGCACAAGATGCATGCACGTGTTGCTGAACAGTCACATAGATAGGTTGGCAATCAACTGTAGAGCTACACATCGGGTGGTTTAATCATTCTAAGAGAATGATGTTATCATGGTCACCAACCAAAGCCTTGAAGATTCGTAATCAAAAGGATGCACATGGTTCAACCCCTCCTCTTCAATTTACATTAGTAATATCAGATTATTGCAGCAGTCCTGTCACAAAGTGAGCAGTCTGCTCAGATCCCTATCGCTGGCAAAAGCATTTTGTTACGGGAATGCCTAATGAATTAAGTCTTGAACTGTACTGCTGGGCCAGAATCCAAGCATGTGGATTTAATTCTGGACCTACACTTGGCTTCCTTAAGGTGAAGTTAAGCCATCAAATCTCTGCCTGAGTGTAGAACAACCATTTTAAAGATTACATTACATTTGCAAGAAGACAAAGTATTATTTTTTGCAATCAGTAGAGTACCCATGCTGACTCGCGATGTCTTTAAACAGATGATGAATAACCTTGTTGCTCATTAAAATTGCTTAAAACTATGATATAGCCTCTGTGTTAGAGACCCTTTCTGAAGAAGCCATAATGAAGAAAGGCTATGTTAATATAATATTAAAGTCATCTTAGTCACACTGACAGCAATCTTTGAAAAATTAATGTTCAGTGCACAGATATCCTGTGAAATATAATGAGTTTCGAATAGTCCATATGCAAATCTCACTGAGTTATTCAGCGGAGTAATGAGTATTACTGCTGGTGATTCTACCCCAAAGGCTGCTTTCCTTGTCTGCTGCAGACAAGTAGACAAGAGGAAAGCAGGAGGAGAGGAAGGATTTGGACACAGGGTTCAGTTTGCCCACTTGCCTAGCCAGAGGCACCAATTAGTGAGAGAGAGAGAGACAATAGCAAGATAGCAGCCCCAGTCGAAGTACATTAGAGGAAGACAACTAATTAAAAAAATTAGGCAAATATATGTCCACCTTCGTGTACATTGAAGCAGCTGGACAGCTGTCGGAACATCTGTTTGGCATCAGGTATTGTGAAAGTGAGAATCATCAGTGCACTGTTCTGACGTCTGTATTGGATTATTTATACCTTGCAAGGGCAAATAGAATAACGGTTTATAAAAATTTAAGTAACTCATTTTTAGGAGTCCAATCAAGGATGTTGTAAAATGGCTTTTAATATAATTCCAAAGTGTTTGCAAGATTTCAGATGACCCTTGTTATCCCTTCTAATAACCCCCAAAAAATATAATCTCACAAATATAATATCCAGGAGCATTGTCCATCCCTTTTACCTGAGCAATCTTCACGCACAAGACAGAGCAATGAGAGTCCATTTCACAGCCAAGCTCAATGTTGCTTCTGTGGAGTTACCAGTGAGATTAGGAGAAGGATCCACTGTTTGTATTGTGTCTAATAGCCTGGAATGCCCAGTCCAAACACACCAGCCCTTGCACACACCAGTGCATTCTTAGAGACAAACGCAAATATAGACATATTCTAGAGATTCCTGGAGATTCCCAAAGATTTGTGTAAATATCAACACTCTCAGGAATCTCCTGAAAATTTTGACAAATTCCCAGTGGTCCCTAGCAAATAATGGCTGTTTGCACAGATTGCAGCAATCACATAAATCCAGAGTTACCACTTTACCGACTCATAGAATGTTTGGCACTGATTAACTTTGAAACGGAGGTAGTACCCTCACTGGGCAGCCCAGAACTGGGCAGCCCAGAACCTCAGTCCAATAAAGCAGGATCATTAAAAAAAATTTATTGTCTGCACCTCACAGTAGCACTAATTTATTCCATGTAGCCGCATGCAATGCACTACTAAAGGAACACACAGAGGCAGAGAGTGCTGAACTCAGAAACCCTTTACTAATTCAAAATTGCGTGCTTAAATCTCCCATCCCATGGGCCCCTGTGACCCGCGGGGCGGACGTGACATCCGACTGTCCCCGGAGGGTCCACCCCGAGCGGGTAGTTCCAAACGCGCTACCACATGTCTGCCCGCGGCTCCCGATGGCGGTTCGAGTCCCGCGTTTGTGGGCCATCACACCACGCCCCCCCAGAAACGTCCATCGGGGGAGTGGAGCCCCCAGTCCGTGTGGCTTGCCTGGGTGGCTGGCCTCGCCAGCGCGGTGCGGGTACCCTCACTAGTTGCTCAATGTCCAAGTGCGCCGGTTTGAGGCGGTCCATTGTAAAAGTCTCTTCCCGGCCACCCACCTCCACGACACACGTGGATCCGTTGTGGCAGATCACCTTGAAGGGTCCTTCGTACGGTCACTGTAGAGGTGACCTGTGCATGCCCCTGCGAATAAAAACATACTCACAGACTCGGAGGTCTTTAGGGGTGAAGGATGGCGTGGGACCATGCCTGGAGGTCGGGACCGGTGCCAAGGTCCCTACCTTGTCCCGCAGCCTCGTTAGCACTGCTGCTGGAGTTTCTTCCGAACCTCGGGCCTCTGGTACGAACTCGCCCAGGACCGTCAGGGAGGCGCTGTAGACCAATTCTGCTGAGGAGGTGCCCAGGTCCTCCTTTGGGGCTGTGTGGATGCCCAGTAGGACCCAGGGAAACTCATCAGTCCAGTTGGAGCCCCTGAGGCACGCCATCAAGGCCGACTTGAGATGCTGGTGGAATCGCTCTACCAAACCATTGGACTGGGGATGGTACGCTGTGGTGTGATGCAGCTGGGTGCCCAGGAACTGCGCCAGTGCTGTCCACAAACCAGACATGAACTGCGCCCCTCTGTCGGAGGTGATGTCCGTTGGGAGGCCGAACCTGGCGATCTAGTTTGCAATGAGCGTCCTGGCGCAGGACTCAGTGGACGTGTCTGCGAGTGGTACGGCTTCCGGCCATCTGGTGAACCTGTCTACCATGGTAAAGATATACCTGGTGCCCTGGGAGACTGGCAGGGGGCCGACGATGTCCACATGGTTGCGCTGGAACCTCCTGCGTGTCGGCTGGAATCGCTGGAGGGGAGCCTTCACGTGCCGCTGGACTTTGGCAGTCTGGCAGTGTACGCAGGTCCTGGCCCAGTGTCCGACCTGTTTGCGCAAACTGTGCCAGACGAATCTGTCCGCTACTAGCTTGACAGACGCCCGGATGGACGGGTGGGCCAGGTCGTGCAGTGAGTCGAACACCCGGCGCCTCCATGCTGCTGGTACCACGGGTCCGGATTTGCCGGTAGACACGTCGCACATGAGTCGATCCGCTGCCGGGCCGATGGGGACGTCCTCCAACTGGAGCCCCGAAACGGTGGTGCGGAAAGCCAGGCTCTTGGTGTCCGACCGTTGTGCTTCTGACAGTGCTGCGTAGTCTATTCCTGAGGATGATATGCTCACTGAGTGGAGGCAGGGGCAAGACAGTGTGTCGGTGACGACGTTGTTCTTCCCTGCGATGTGACGGACGTCCATGGTGAATTCTGAAATAAGGGACAGGTGCCTCTGCTGCCGAGCCGACCATGGGTCCGATACTTTGGCCAGTGCGAAGGTGAGGGGCTTGTGGTCTATATACACAGTGAACTCCCTTCCCTCGAGGAAGTACCAGAAGTGCCAGACAGCCAGGTAGAGAGCTAGCAACTCTCTGTCGAAAGCGCTGTACTTCACCTCTGGTGGCCATAGGTGCCGGCTGAAGAAAGCGAGTCGTTGCCACTGGCCCTCGATGAGCTGCTCCAGGACTCCGCCGACTGCCGTGTCGGAAGCGTCAACTGTGAGTGCCGTGGGTACGTCGACTCTCGGGTGCACTAGGAGGGCCGCCTTTGCCAGCGCCTCCTTGGCCTGCTCGAATGCCTCCGTGGACTCCGTGTCCCATGCCACCTCTTTGGCCCTGATGGCCATCAGGCTGAACAAGGGTCTCATGATGCGTGCTGCCGCCAGCATGAACCGATGATAAAAGTTGACCATCCCTATGAACTCCTGCAGGCCCTTGACCGTGCTGGGCTTGGGGAACTGGTGGATGTCCTGGACCTTGTCCGGTAGGGGAACGGCGCCATGTCGGTTGACTCTGTGGCCCAAGAAGTTGAACTCCGTCAGCCCAAACTGGCACCGCCAGATTGATTGCCAATCCATGGTCACTCAGGCATCGGCAGAGCTGGTGCAAATGTGCCACGTGCTCTTGGCGCGAATTGCTGGCCACCAGGATACCATCCAAGTAAATGAAAATGAAATCCAGGCCGCGTCTCACTGAGTCCATGAGCCTTTGGAAAGTTTGGGCTGCATTCTTGAGACCGAAAGTCATCCTCAGGAATTCGAACAAGCCGAACAGGGTGATGAGGGCTGTCTTGGGCACGTCGTCGGGGTGCACTGGGATCTGATGGTATCCCCTGACCAGGTTGATTTTCGAGAAGATGGTCGCTCCATGCAGTTTTCACCGTGAAGTCCTGGATGTGGGGTACCGGGTACCTGTCAGCAGTTGTGGCGTCGTTGAGCCTTCTGTAGTCTCCGCAGGGCCTCCATCCTCCTGCAGACTTGGGCACCATGTGCAGCAGGGATGCCCACGGGCTGTCTGAGCGGCATACGATTCCCATCTCTTCCATCTTACGGAACTCCTCCTTGGCGAGGTGGAGTTTGTCGGCTGGGAACCTGCGAGCTCGGGCGTGCAGCGTGGGAATGTGGTGCTGCACGCCGTGCTTGGGGTCGGCCGTGGAGGACTGCAGGGTGACTATGGAGGGGAATTCCGCCAACACCCTGGTGAATTTGTTACCTGAGAGGGTCACGGAATCCAGGTTGCGGGCCGGTAGCTTGGCTTCTCCAAACTGGAAAGTCTGGAACGTCTCGGCGTGGACCAAACGCCGGCCTTTTAGGTCGACCAGGAGGCAGATGGCTCGTAGGAAATCTGCCCCTAGTAGTGGCTGTGACACCGCTGTCAATGTGAAAGTCCAAGTGAAATGGCTGGACCCGAAACGCAGTAAGATAGTTCGCGGGCTGTATGTCCGAATACTGGTGCCATTTGTAGTGGTGAGTTCGGGGCCTGGGACCGCGTTACAAGTGTCCATGTTCAAGGGGGGAAGTACGCTGACTTCGGCCCAGGTGTCTACCAGGAAGCGCCACCCGGAGGGTCGGTCCCAGAGGTACAGAAGGCTGTCTCAGTGGCCAGGAGTCGTAGCCATTAGCGACAGCTGGCCCCGGTGCTTCCAGGAAAAGCACATGGTGGACGGCAGCGGCACGCGCCTGAACCCCATCTTTGGTGATAAAAACACCATTGTTCTGAACTTTCGCCTTTTTCTCCTGTGGGTCTCGACAGCTTCGGTTGCGGGGCCTGGGCTTTGGGGCGCGCGCTTGTGGCTAGGCCAA
Source organism: Pristis pectinata (assembly GCF_009764475.1). Lineage (NCBI taxonomy): Eukaryota > Metazoa > Chordata > Chondrichthyes > Rhinopristiformes > Pristidae > Pristis > Pristis pectinata. The sequence continues at coordinate 8,920,820 of NC_067428.1, forward strand.
TGGAAGCTGCTCCACGTTGCTTACTCTGCCAAGGGACGTCTGCTTTAGCGTGGGTCGCTGAAATCCTCACTCGTGAGGAGGAGGCGAAAGTCCTCTGGCATTTGCTCGAGGAACAACTGTTCAAATAAAAGGCATGGCTTATGGCCGTCCATAAGCGCCAGCATATCATTCATGAGCTCGGACGGTGTGCGATTGCCCAGACCGTCCATGTGTAGGAGCCGCGTGGCCCATTCACAGCGGGAGAGTCTGAAGGTACGGATCAGGAGCGCCTTAAGAGTGTACCTGTCCTCCGTTGGTGGCTAGCATAGGAAGTCGATGATCCGGCCTGCCATGTCCTGGTCGAGCATGCTGACCACGTAGTAGTACCATATGGCTGTAATGTCTCTGATATTGAACTGGGCCTCAGCCTGCTCAAACCAAACGTGGGGCTGAGTGGCCCAGAAAATCAGGAGTTTCAGAGAGACCGCGCTATGCAAGTTGCTCGAACTCATGGCTGGTCACTGAGTCGCCGGCTCCAGATGCCATCTGGAATGTCGGGGTCACCAATGTAGCCGCATGCAACGCGCTACTAAAGGAACACACGGAGGCAGAGAGTGCTGAACTCAAAAACCCTTTACTGATTCAAAATCGCGTGCTTAAATCTCCCATCCCATGGGCCCCTGCGACCCACGGGGCGGACGTGACGTCCGACTGTCCCCGGAGGGTCCGCCCCAAGTGGGTAGTTCCAAATGCGCTACCGTGTGGCTGCCCATGGCTCCCAATGGCGGTTCGAGTCCCGCGTGTGCGGGCCGCCACACCACCAGAATAACATTACCACAATTTCTGGGTACTTGAGAGGTATCCATAGAGGAAAGAAATCCCACCATACCCTTAAAATAAATCAATGGAGTGTTGTTGAAGTATGGTCATGTAATCTGGGAAACACAGCAGTACAGAGCAAATTCCAGCTACCAATAATGAGAACATTTGCTTCAATGATGTTGCTTGAGCAATAAGTATAGGACATGACTTCAGTATGACTACCCCTTCTCTTCAGAATGATGCCACTGACCCACCTGAAAGAACACACAGGACACAAAATATGGCACCTCTGACAGTGTTGCTTTCCTTTGACACTGGACTAGAAAGGCAGACATTTCTCTGCTCAATTCTTTGACATTCTTACTCAGTGGAGAGAGAGCTTGGAACTGAGTAAGGAATCCTGGGGCAATGACCTCTGCCTGATTTGTTGCAGGGGTCAGTGGCAATGATTTCATGATGAAGCCTTTTGACATTTATATGAGAAGCACCATGAAGCTCATATTTGGGATCACTAAATGACAACTTGGCTCAGTGTGGTGCTTTCACCTCTGAATTAGAAGGTTGTTGGTTCTGGCCCACACTTCTGTTCTCTAACATCTTACCCAGACTGAAGCTTGACAATTATTAATCTCCCCTAGGGCAGGCAAGGAGAATTTTTCTTAACATTTCTTCTGAAAGATAGCATCTTCAACAATTAGTGTTGTTCTGCACTCAACTGACGCGTAGGTCTAAGATCAGGCAGTCTTGAGAAAAATCACCAGCTTTGTCCTTAAAACCCATTTATTTTCTCATCACCAACACACGCGAGTATTGAGATTTATTTTAACTCATATCATAGTTTGCAAGGACTAGAAATGCAATTAACCCAGTGCAAGTGTGGTGTCATACTATCTCTGAAAATGGAGCGTTTGATTTGCTCTGACATATAACTAAGCAGATTTGAATTGAAAGGAATTCATTTTGAGAACAGGGCCATTCTTTGTCATGATTCATTAAAGTGTCATATGGAGAGGCGGTAAGTTGGAGGAAGAGTGAGCAAGCGAAAGGGAGGCAGGCTGGCACCGAAACACCAGAGGAATACGAACCGTTAAGCAGAAGAGCCGGCTACATTAACACAAGTGATGAAGTGATGTTTCTCATGATTCATTAGCTGCACCAATCCATTGTATTTCTCATTCACCAGGCGACACAGAATAGCTGGTGGAATTAAGGATGTTTTCAGGAGAAAGAAAGCATCCATACAGATAGAAAGAGTAAACTGAAAACTAAACAGATCCTAAATGAACAACACATAGCACTGGGGTACTGCAGAGAACAGACTACTGACGAGGGCCAGGACAATCATTCAGCTAATGATATAAATAGAAAATGCTGCGGATACTCAACAAATGGGGCGGCATCAAAGGAGAAGGAACTAGGGTTAATTTTTCAGGTTGGCGATCTTTCATCAGAACCAGAAATAGTTACAGGTGTAATATATCTTAAGCAAGAATAGAGGCAGGGAAAGGATCCAAAATAGAACAAAAATTCAAGGGAATAAATGACAAAGATTCACTGGCACTCCTTCCAGTTTAAGGTACTGGATTCAATGTTCGCATCGTGGCCAGAACCCTTATCCTTCTATATACATCTACCTTGATTGCATTTCCTCTCACTCTGTTTTCTCTTCCCATTTGATCTTTCTCAATTTTACCTGTTCTGATGATGTTGTTGGATTCGACTGTTTTAAGTAGTTTTTTAACGCATATAGTGTTTAATACACCTCAAGTGGCTGCACAAAGAATGACCGCTTCCTAGCTTATTGGTTCGTCCATCAGGTGAATGTGTGTTTTCTCATTGGTTGGTTTTGCCACAGGTACCTAACAGGTTTCCTGATTGGACTGTTGTTAGCTAAGGAGTACCTCTTATCTCAGGTATAAAAGGTGTCGTTTTTTGTTAATCTCTCTCTTGATCTCTTCCCCCCACCGGCCCTTCCTAGCTCGTCTTTAGTTCCTTTTGTCTCAGCTCATCTCCTGGTAGTAAAGCTAGTGCCATGTGCTCTGTGACTGTTTCTTTGTTTTAAACTTTTCCAATAAAACTTTGCGAAGCACCAAGTTGTTTTCAACTCATTCTTGGACTTCTGAAAGAACCTGCAGATTCAAAAATAATCCGATCCAACAATTTCACCTTACAAAAAATATTATTATTAAATGTTCCTTTCTTCTAATCACATGCTACATGGTAATGTAAAGAAATGTAACCATAAAAATTATGTACTACTTTGATACATTGCATTAGCAGTCACTGCTGCCAGATGAGAGTTACAACCAGCAATGAATGATGTTCCATTAATAGCTCCACCTTTGTTATTCAACTTAGTAAGGAGTAAACACAAAAGAGTTTAGAGATATTAAATTGGCATTGAGATTGGGATCTTCCTTCTTCACACAGCAGCAGGATACTGATCCAGGGTGAAGGGAATAAAGAACATGGCTCTCTAAAAATAGCAGAAATGATGGCTGGCAGTAACGTGTCATGAGCTTGAGAGATACCAGTGAACTTGTCCATTTTCCCTGTATGTGGAACAAGTTGAAATGTTCTTGAGGACAATGCTATGGCTGAGGTCCTGGGGGAAAGACACAGTAAAACCCAGTGACACAGGAGAAGATGAAGGTGGTATTGCAGCTGGTGGAAGGAGCAAAGATATAGACGTTGAGTTTTCTCGTGCCAGAAGCTATGGATGATGACTCATATTAAGACGCAATGAAAACCTCAAAGGAACATTCTAGTCACATGACGTTGAAGTTTTCAGAGAGGCACAAGTTTGGCACAAGCAATCGGGGATTACATAAACAGTTGGTGAGTATGTCGTCAGGATAAAAGCATTGTCAAGAAAATGCGATTTCCAGACCTTTCTTGATTATATATTGAAGGATCAGATGGTGTGCAGACTGGCTGATGAGAGAATTCAGACAAAACGAATTAATATGGAGGAGTTAACAAACAAGAGACCATGTAGAAAAAGCATCAGAATGGAAACGGTTGCTTAAGAACAAAAGGCATTTTTATTTGTCCTAAAATTTGGAGTGCCAGTGTTGGGCAAGCAAAATTGGATGGAGTGGCAGGTCCACTGCTTTGTCCACAGTGTTGGTTAAACAACTTGAGAGGGAAATCCTTAGGTCACAAGCGAGCAGGAAGTGGGAAGGACCTGTATAACCATGGTGGAAATTCATCAGAGGATATTCACTGCTGTGGATACAGGCCTACAGCACTGTGTTGTTACAAGATTACAGTTACTATGAATGGTTGTTCATTGAAGATGGAGACTGATATGGGTGCAGACCACTCATTCATTAGTGGCAATACATGTTTTATGTGACTCTCATGTCTTGCAGATTCTGATGGAAATGTTAAGCACAGTCTACTACCAGGACATGAAGAGGAAGCTGCCAAAGATTGTGACCAAAACTGAAGGAGAAGGATATCTATGGGTACTGCACTCCAACTGGGCAGTGATCCACAGTGTTAGCACAGCATCCAAAACCCTGCAGAAGTTTTTGGTGCAGTATGAGCATCTCTTCATGATCCTGTCCATCGAATTGTTGGGTACAAGACGCTCATTTGCATTCATTGAGGGATCAAGCCCATCTATCATCTTCAGCTGCAGGTGGAGGAGGAGCAGCGTAACTTAGAACGGAACGCAGTGTTGATGAAGGTTCAACATAGTGAGTAGTCAATCCCACCCTGGTGGCCCCCAAGGTTGATAGAACTGCGATTATATGAGGACTATGAAGGTGCTCTGAACAGAATAGCTGATGATGAGCAGTATCCACTGCCCACCTCACAAGATTTATCTGTGGAACTGGTGTCTCCTTGATACAAGCTAGACCTGTCCCACCCCCACTCACAACTGAATGTAGACTCAGGGATCCAGAGCCACTTTGCATACAAAGAGTTTTATGCCTACACTGCTATATGAGATTAGGTCATTCCTGAAGATCTATCAGACTCTAGTGAATGCGATGTTTCAAGTATACTGAGGTATTTCTGCAGTCAATGTGATATCCTCAGAGAATAGGGATCAACAAGAATAAGCAATTACCTGACCAGGAAAAGGCTGCCACTGTGTTGGATGTGAGACAGCCAACTAATGTTACTGAGCTTCCCTCCTTCACTGGTATTATTTGAACCTTCTACCTAGTTTGGCCACCACATTGAGTCTCCTTCACAAGAGTCCTAGACCCGGAGTGAAGAACAACAAAGAGCATATAAGCCATCCAGAACATTTGAAAATTCCTCCTGGTCCATCCTGACTTGCAGAAACCATTGTGCTTATCGTGTGATGCCTCCAGTTACAGGGTGGGTGCTGTCATTATTCATGTAACAGAATCAGCCCTGATCTACTCAGTGGATTTGCTTGCTGTACTCCCAGTGAAAAACATTCCAAGCAGATTGAGAAAGAGAATCTGGCCACTAATTTTGTAGGAACCCAATTCCAGGAATTTCTAATAGGCAGACATTTCACTCTAGTCCTGCTCCCCCAAGGCACTTGGTGGTGATTTTTAAGACCAAAGTCAGCCCTTCCGATGATGGTGGCTGAATGGTTGCAAACCTATTTTTCTACGCCTGGCCTACTTCATTGAAGACTGCTCATCAAAGTAGATGTACTGTCTCAGCTTCCTTATTAGGAGGCATTGATTAAATTGGTAGAGAAAATTTACAGCCATTGCTGATGATTTTCCAGTCACAGCCAGTTGCTAGGCCAACCTGTACAGATGTTCCTCGTTGAGTTAGGGTTGGAGTGAGTGAGGATATCAACCCCTTCCAGAGAAAACAACATGATCTGTCGATGAGCCATCGTTGGGACTACAGAGTGATGATTCCATCAGTACTGCAAGTGCACTTACTGAACCATGTCTGTGCTCAGCACATGGGAAGCAATTATGTGTCCTAGCCTGGGGTTAATCAGGACATTGAATGTCTGGTGAAGACAGGATTGTAGGTCTCAGCCACTCATGGGTCCACTGCAAACATGGAGTTGATCAGCTCATCACTTCCAATGGGTCCATGTTGACTTCTTCCATTTATGACTGGAGTATTTCAACCTGTGGGCGCTCAGAATAATTGGAACTGTCATCCACACCCCCTGCCCCACTGCCCTTTGGGTCATACACCTCTGTTGAATGGACCACAGAGGCTCCAAGGTCAGCTTTTGGTCTTCTTGAAACTGACTTTTAACAGTGATCAGCAGTTCTGCTCCCCATACAGGAGTGTTGTGAGGATCATGTGGGGTAGAATTTGGGGAACACCAAGTTCCACCTCATGTTCTGCATCCCTACCCCCTTTCCCCCACATCCTAATGTAGCCTAACATCTAGTCTCTAGCCCGTAACTCTGGATGTGTATGGGAGCCATCTGTGTGTGAGGAGAAGCAGCTTTAATTCACCACAGAACTGGTCTCATCAAGGCCACACTGACGCCTCAGATGACAAATAAAAAGATCTTTAGAAAATGGGCATTTTCTCAACACTGGAAGAGTCATAAATATTAAATATGTGCCTCACAATTCTGTGTATCTTTCCTGCATGACAATAGGAACAGAATGTTCAGAACAAATTTGACGCAAATTATAATACCTTTCAGAGCTCAGCAAGGAGACAGGTTGAATATAGAAGACTTGCCCGCAGACATTAAATAAACAAACTGCTCCAATGGACCAGAAGGTTTTGTCAATTTTGAGGACCAAAATAGAAGCTGCAGATGAACAAAGACTATGGTCACTGCCTTCCACTGGATAAGACTTCAATAAAATACAACCTGTAGCTCACCCTCTGTGGAAAGCATAATTTACACCTCACATAATTCTGGATTACTGTCTAACCAAACCAAGAACCCCCACGCTTCCTTGGTGAGCAAACTCACTGGCACTGCCTGGGGAGTTGGTATACAAGTCCTGTGCATACTGGCACTGGCCTTCAAATGTACCATGGAAATGGATTGTACTCCTCTTTGTCCAGCCAACCACATGGCAATGATCTTCAATATACAATTCAGTGCAACAAGGACAATCATCAGGGAGAAACTGTGTCGAATGGTTGTGATCCACCTCACCCTCTTAAAATCAGAGATATTCAAGCTAGCCTTGCCTTGGAGAGCATCACAGGTGATCCTGTCCTGTCATTCATTGCTGAGTTGAACAATACCAGTAAAACAGTCTAAAATCAATGACGTGGGAATCTTGAATCTGCCCAACACTGTTCTTGAATTACAATGAGCTGCCTCAGCCAACATCACCTGCCACAGCTTAAACACCATCTCACAGCGTGCATCCAATCTGTCAGACTTCAACATCAAGCATGCTGGTCCGCCTTGGAAAGGATCAGATCCAATCAGAGCAATTTCACAGAAGAAGAACCAAGAAAAAGCACTGCACAGGAAGCAGGTCATTCTGCCTACGATATCCGTGTCACCCACAAAACGAGCTTCTCAAGTTCATCCCACTTCCCAGCTCTTGGCCTGAGTTCCAGACATCCAATTCTCATTGGGTGAAAAATGTTTTCCTCACCTCCTTTTGAATCCTCCCACCAATCAACTTCAATCTTTGACCCCTGGAATATGTGACCTGTTGACATGCGAAAAATCATTCAAAATGTCCTGCAAAATCCAATAAATGATGCACGCACCTCACCATTACTTAAACCGCTTCTACAAGGACTAATATCCAAAATTCATGAAATAGTCCCATAGTTTTAACATAATTTAATATCTTAATTGTCATCCATTCACCATTTCTAATCAAACAGCCAAAACAAAACAAAACTTAAACTCTTATTCATCACTCCTACTTCATCAAATTTTTCTACAGCAGAACATACTGTGGTCAAGTGTTTCTTTTCTGACACCATGTCTAATTCAACTAATTTAATGCAGAAATGTCCTCGTTAAACTGAATGATAGGATTCATCCCAAGAGTTCTCCTGTATTTAAATTAGCCCTTCTCTACTGCTTTACGCATGCACTTTGTCACCAATATAGACGGATAAGCATAAATCAAAGAGGTTCAACCATCCCAATTGTTCAGAATATATTAAAAAGTAAAAGACAGAATGCAAGTGCAAAATTTCACATTTTGTACCTCACTGTTGCTCCTCAATGTTTAATGGAAGCATCTAAGTCCTCCTGGCAAACAGGAGGACTGGTGTGGTAAAGATGGCTAAGGCCACAAAGGGACTGTATACCTTTGAACCTGCTCCAGACAGCCTCTCACCTTGCACATTTAAGTTCAACCAAAACTTTGCTGTTCATGGCCTAATTTACACCAAGTACTGTTCTCCAAACACATTTGTGGTTGCTGCTTGCGTTAAAAGTTTTTAAATCCATCCATGGGCTCTCCCATCTCCATCAATGCAACCTCTTCTAACCCTACAGCTAGAGGAGGAAGGAAGTTGGTACAAGGAGCCAGCATATTCAGTATAGCTAGGTAAAACAGTTCTGATGAAGGGTCTTCAACCTAACACCTTAACTCTGTTTCTCTTCGCACAGATGTGGCCTGACCTGGTGAGTATTTCCAGCATTTTCTATTTTTATTTGAGATTTACAGCATTTGCAGTTTTTTAGTTTTGATTTTCACTAATGTTGGTAAAATAGACCATGTTTACTGTAATGACTGCACCAGTAAGCAAATTAAGTTAGTTTTGACCTTGCTTGCAGCATCTGAAATCTTCATTCTCCTCCAACACTGGCTTCTCGTACATCCTTGAATGAAACTGTGGCATGTGAATGGAACTCCCCCACTGAAGCTCTTCACTTCTGTATCCACTGTTACAGCCACCTTTAAAAACCTGCGATTGATTACTTGTCCTAATATTCTTAATGTGGCTCAATGTCAGAAAACACTCCCAGTGAAGTGCTTTGGATGTTTTATGAGGCAAAGCATTATGAATGTACCCAAGAGAAAATGCTTAAACATATCCATAAACAAAACCATTGAAGCTCTTTCAACAGCCACATTGCCAGTGAACCAACCCAATCACACAATCACGTGAATTCATCTTCCAAATTCATAAGTGCTAGGATATGAGGACTATACAAATTCAGTTTGCTGTTATTGTTCCCTTTGTCCTGATGCTCTGTTGACAACTTTTCTTCTACACCCTTCCCTCAGTCGCTTCATATCCTCTTTTAAAAATATCAATGCTTGCTGCCTTTTATACATTGTTTGTGCCTAGAGCGTCTTTTTCACCTCTAAGCATTTGAACAGTGAGGCAATTTTAGTCTATGATGCATCTCTTAAGGAACTAAGAAACCTGGTTACAAATTAAGGGCAGCACAGTGGTGCAGCTAATAGAGCTGATGCCTCACAGTTCCGACAACCTGGGTTCAATCCTGAGCTCCAGTGCATGGAGTTTGGACATTTGGGTTCCTCCTGAGCGCTACAGTGTCCACCCACATCTGAAAGATATGTTGGTCGATAAGTTAATTGGCTACTGTAAATCAATGCTAGTGTTGGTGGGTGGCAGGAGAAATGGGGCAGGGGAGAATTAATGGGGATGCAAGAGGGGAGAAAAAGGTGTAGGTGGGTGCTTGATAGCATGGACGCAATGGGCCAAAGGGCCTGTTTCCATGCTGCATGACTCTATGATTAAAACACTGCAGATTAAAGGAAGGGCCGAGGGGAAATACAGGTAGTTTTACTGAGAAGCCATACAGTATAATAGTACAAAATGTTTAATTAGTATAAGCACCAACCCATGACAAATGTAACGGTTTTACTGGCCTCACATCAGAATTCTGAAACAGTGTGAAATGCATCTTTTTGCGTAGGGTGTTCTGGGGGCACCCCACAAGTGTCGCCGCACTTCCGGCGCCAACATAGCATGCCCACAACTTCCTAACCTGTACGTCTTTGGAATGTGGGAGGAAACCGGAGCACCCGGAGGAAACCCACGCAGACACGGGGAGAACATACAAACTCCTTACAGACAGAGGCCGGAATTGAACCTGGGTCGCTAGCGTTGTAATAGCATTACGCTAACCGCTACACTACCGTGCCAGGAAACTGTGAAAGCATAATGATTGGAAGAATGTTTACAAGGAGTTTAATTATATTGGTTATTTAATCACAATATTATAATGACCAGGCTAATTTCTAGGTGCCCTGAAGTTACAGGTTGTATTCACAGGAATAGTTCATCAGGCCTGCGAGGATGCAATGTGGACATCAAGAAGACAGTATTTATGTGAGTGTTTTTCTCTTCGATAAGTCCCAGAGGAATATTAATTTAATGGACGGTGCTCAGTGAAATGTCAACAATACACCTATGCCATGGCATTTACCTTTAACCTAGAGGTGAGGCATTAAATAGTCAAATGAAGAAATGGACAGATAGATAGAATCTGAAGAACACAGATTAGAGCACAGATGAACAGGTTGCAAATTGCAGTGTTAAATCTTATACAAACCATTGAACAAAACTATAGCCTTAGAATCACAGCATGTGAGCCTGATTGATCTGAACCATATGCTGTTCCTGATTCTTGCTCATTTATTCTGAGATAACATTCTCATCTCCCCACCATAATCAAACAGCCCCCCCACTCACATCAAACCTACCATTATCTCACTGCTAGCAGCATAATCCTATGCAAAGCATGCTCAGGATACAAAGAATAAGATATCAGTGATGTGCTTGGAGAATTGTTTGAGGAACATCAATCAGGGGTTACCGTTCTCTCTGTGTCTTGCAAGTTACAACTGTTCCTGCAGGATTTGTAACTCTCTAGTGATCGTCAGATTGTAGTGTAGAAGTCATCAGTGACTCATTAAAAATCACCCTGGTTAGCTCCTTTCCTAATAAATACTGCTGCAAATATGAAGGAAGAAAATTGGTCGATGAAACAAATTGTAGTGGGTGTGGGGTGCGGTTATTGAGTAATTGGGTGTGCACCCGTTTAAGAGTGATTTTTAATTTCAAAGATAAACGTTATTTATAAAAGAATGGCTTTCTTTACATTCATAGTGTCGTCAGGTCCATACAACTGTAGTAAGATAAGATAAGATATCTTTATTAGTCACATGTACATTGAAACACACAGTGAAATGCATCTTTTGCGTAGTGCTCTGGGGGCAGCCCGCAAGTGTCACCATGCTTCCGGTGCCAACATAGCATGCCCACAACTTCCTAACCCATATGTCTTTGGAATGTGGGAGGAAACCGGAGCACTCAGAGAAAACCCATACAGACACGGGGAGAATGTACAAACTCCTTACAGACAGTGGCTGGATTTGAACCCGGGTTGCTGGCGCTGTAAAGCGTTACGCTAACAAATGAAAACATTCTATGTACAAAACACCCATGCCACTCACGTGGCCTCTTTGGACAATACACCCTTCAAGTGTCTGCAAGGCTGTTGCACAGGGCTGAGCCCCTCAGTGCCCTGTGGCGACAGGACCTTAGATTTGGCTGCACCCAGCTTCAGTGCCTCCCTTATCATGTATTCTTGCAGCCTGGAATGTGCCAGATGGCAGCATTTCCTTACCAACTTCTCAACAAGAGACCAACAATGTTTAGGGAGAGGTTTGCAGAAAGTTTGTCCCTTTGTAGAAATGCTACCTACTTTATCTGTATCCCATTAGAGAAATGATACATATTTCTTTACAAGTTCTTTTGTTTAATAAAGCATTTTGTTTGTTTAATTTACCATCGTCCACTATCTTAAGAGAGTGAAACAGGCACATAGAGTAGGAAATCATGATCTTATGCAGCTTAGACAATGGGTCTGAATTCAAATATCGAATGCTATGTCCCCCTCAACCACGATAAATGCAAATGCATACTTTGTGACGGTGAGCTGTGTGATTTAGGTGGAATATTACATTATGGAACAACTAAAGATGCCCAGACCACTCATTTTTAAGGTTGATAACCTGTCAAAAGAATGGAGACAGCAGAGAGAAAGCGTCACACTGTATATTGAGATGGCTATGGAAGATAACAAGAACAGATGGAAGGTCACTTGTTATTGTATCTCATTGGTCACAAGGGGAAAGAATTATACCGTGAATGAGATCCCGGAGAATGTATTGGATGTATTATAAGCACATTGTAACTCTCCAAAAAGGAAACAGTTGGTGGCTGCTGGTTCTTTTCTCTCCATCAGGAGCAGGGAAGATTGTTTGGTACTTTCTGAACAGAGGTAAGACCATTAACAGCTAACTGCAGGTTTTGCAGTTTTGAAGGACTCACTCATCAGAGATAGAACATAGAGCACAGAAAAACTACAGCACAATTCAGGCCCTTCGGCCCACAAAGCTGTGCCGAACATGTCCCTACCCTAGAAATTACTAGGCTTACCCATAGCCCTCTATTTTACTCAGCTCCATGTACCTATCTAACAGTCTCTTGAAAGACCCTATCGTATCTGCCTCCACCACCGTTTCCGGCAGCCCATTCCACACACTCACCACTCTGAGTAAAAAACTTACCCCTGACATGTCCTCTATATCTACTCCCCAGCACCTTAAACCTATGTCCTCTTGTGGCCACCAATTCAGCCCTGGGGAAAAGCCTCTGATTATCTACCCTATCAATACCTCTCGTCATCTTATACACCTCTATCAGGTCCCCCCTCATCCTCTGTCTCTCCAAGGAGAAAAGGCCGAGTTCCCTCAACCTGCTTTCATAAGGCATGCTACGTATTCCAGGCAGCATCCTTGAAAATCTGCTCTGCACCCTCTATGGCTTCCACATCTTTCCTGTAGTGAGAGGACCAGAACTGAGCACAATACTCCGAGTGGGGTCTGACCAGGGACCTATATAGCTGCAACAATACCTCACAGTTCCTAAATTCAATTCCCCGATTGAAGGACAATATACCATATGCCTTCTTAACCACAGAGTCAACCTGCGCAGCCGCTTTGATCGTCCTATGGACTCGGACCCCAAGATCCCTCTGATCCTCCACACTGCCAAGAGTCCTACCATTAATACTATATTCCACCAACATATTTGACCTACCAAAATGAACCACTTCACACTTATCTGGGTTGAACTGAATCTGCCACTTCTCAGCCCAACTCTGCATCCTATCTATGTCCCTCTGTAACCTCTGACAGCCCTCCAAACTATCCACAACACCCCCAACCTTCGTGTTATCCGCAAACTTACTAACCCACCCCTCCACTTCCTCATCCAGGTCGTTTATAAAAATCACAAAGAGTAAGGGTCCCAGTACAGATCCCTGAGGTACACCACTGGTTCACAGACCTCCACTCAGAATACGACCCTTCAACAACCACTCTTTGCCTTCTGTGGGCCAGCCAGTTCTGGATCCACAATGCAATGTCCCCTTGGATCCCATGTCTCCTCACCTTCTCCATAAGCCTCACCTGGGGTACCTTATCAAACGCCTTGCTGAAATCCATATATACTACATCTACTACTCTCCCTTCATCGATGTGCTTAGTCACATCCTCAAGGGACAGGACTTGCCCTTGACAAAGCCGTGCTGACTATTCCTAATCATATTATACCTCTCCAAATGTTCATAAATCCTGCCTCTCAGGATCTTCTCCATCAGCTTACCAACCACTGAGGTAAGACTCACCAGTCTATAATTTCCTGGGCTATCCCTACTCCCCTTCTTGAATAAGGGAACAACATCCACAACCCTCCAATCTTCCGGAACCTCTCCCGTCTCCATCGACGATGCAAAGATCATTGTCAGAGGCTCCGCAATCTCCTCCCTCACCTCCCACAGCAACCTGGGGTACATCTCATCTGGTCCCGGCGACTTATCTAACTTGATGCCTTCCAAAAGTTTCAGCACCACTTCTTATCTAATACCTACATGCTCAAGCTTTTCAGGCCGCTGCAAGTCCCCACTACAATCCCCTAGATCTTTTTCCGTGGTGAATACTGACGTAAAGTATTCATTAAGTACCTCTGCTATTTCTTCCGGATCCATACACACTTTCCCACTGCTGCACTTGATAGGCCCTATCCTTTCGTATCTCATCCTCTTACTCTTCACATCCTTGTAGAACGCCTTGGGGTTTTCCTTAATCCTGTCCGCCAAGGCCTTCTTATGTCCCCTTCTGGCTCTCCTAATCTCTTTCTTAAGTTCCTTCCTTTTAGCCTTGTACTCTTCCAGATCTCTAACATTACCTAGCTCTCTGTACCTTTTGTAAGCTTTTCTTTTCCTTTTGACTAGATTTATTATAGCCTTCGTACACCATGTATCCTATCATGACTCCCCTGTCTCATCGGAACATGTCTATGTAGAACTCCACACAAATACCCCCCGAATATTTGCCACACTTCTTCCGTAATTTTCCCAGAGAACATCTGTTCCCAATTTAATCTTCCAATTTCCTGCCTGAGAGCCTCATAATTCCCTTTACTCCAAGTAAACACCTTTCTAGTCTGTCTGTTCCTATCCCTCTCCAATGCTAACGTAAAGGAGATAGAATTATGATCATTATCACCAAAATGTTCACCCACTGAGAGATCTGACACCTGACCAGGTTAATTTCCCAATATCAAATCAAGCACAGCCTCTCCTCTTGTAGGTCTATCTACATACTGTGTCAAGAACCCTTCCTGAACACACCTAACAAACTCCACCCCATCTAAACCCCTCACTGTCTGGAGATGCCAGTCGATGTTTGGGAAATTAAAATCCCCCATCACAACAACTCTGTTATTCTCACACCTTTCTAGGATCTGCTGCCCTATCTGCTCCTCAGTAACCCTGTCACTATTGGGCCGCCTATAAAAAACACCCAGCAAACTTATCGACCCCTTCCTGTTCCTTGTGTTGATGTGGTGTGTGCAGGAGACTGTCCTGAGGGAATATCTCCAATGTCAGAAAGAGTTAGCTACAGTAAAGACCGTAAGATCATAAGATATAGGAGCAGGATTAGGCCATTCAACCCATTGAGTCTGCTTCACCATTCAATCATATCTGATTTTGTTTTCACCTCCTTTCTCCCACCTTCTCCCCAGAACCCTTGACTCCCTTTCCAATCAAGAACCTATCAATCTCTGCCTTAAATACACCCAAATACTTAGCCTCCACAGCCCCCTGTGACATGAATTCCACAGATTCACCACCCTCTGGCTGAAGAAATTCTTCCTCATCTCAGTTTTAAAGGGACGTCCCTTTATTCTGAGGCTGTGCCCTCAGATCCTTGACTCTACTACAAATGAAAATACTCTCTCCACATCCACTTTACCCAGGCCTTTCAGCATCTGATAGGTTTCAATGAGATCCCAGCTCGTCCTTCTGAACTCCATCCAGAGACATCAAACGCTCCTCATATGTTAAGCCTTTCATTCCTAGGATCATTCTTGTGAGCCTCCTGTGGACTCTTTCCGGGGCACATCTCTCCTTAGATATTGGGCCCATGTGTATATGTAAAGTGCACAGAGGAAGCTATGAGGCTGACAAGAGCCTGGCTAGACATGTTGAATGGCCAACAGCAGGAAGTATATGGGAAGTGTGAGGGAAAGCATAGTCAAGGTTCCTTGATGTTGCGGATATTCTATTCAGCAACTTGAGCAGCTGAGAAAGAATTGCCCTTCGAATGGGAAGTAGTGTGCACAATGAAGATTGCAAAATCCTTTCTATAAAACATGCACAACAAAGGGAACGTCAAAAATCAATGGAGTAAGCTGTGTAGACACAGAGAAAGGGTCAGATTCAGGATACGCAATATTCCTGGTGCCACACATGGTCAAGTCTGTGTAAGAAACAGCCGCTATATGTATTTACACCAAGAGCAGCCAGTGACATTGCAAGGTGGATCTGGAGCAACATACGGTCCTCCTGAACAAATTACCAATCTCAAGGTGGTGGAGAGACAAACAAGTCACGTGTTTCTGGTGTACAACACTGAGGCCAACAGGAAGGTGCTCTCTGAAGGTGCTGAGCCCAAAGGAACAAGAGAGCGGTGATGTGGACTTCAGTGTGGCAGACCAGGAAGATACCACACTTGGAAGTTGCATAGTGCAGTAAACGGGGACTGACAGAGTTATATCACAATGGATCCTGCTGACAGCCAAATAAAGATGTCACAGAGATGTCAAAGAATTGCCAACACTCACCGCTGGAGATACAGGGAGGATAAAGCCCACATTGGGCCAGTACCACAAATGGCAGAAAGTACTGGTGACTTGAGGTCACGATCAAGAAGGGCATCTCGCATCGGAGAAACATACATAGAACCAGATCTGGAAGGATAGTCAATTGACCTAAGTACTTGAAGAACTTTGTGCCAAAGTAAAGCATCCAGGGACTGGATAGTTATGTTGGATGTTTGCTTTTTTTTATCATTATTACAAGATGGATGATAAATAATTATATGTGGGGTATACTGTGTAAGAATTGTAGCATATGATCAATTGCTCTCAATGTTGAGACTGTACAAAATTTGGATTAGGCCACGTTTGGAGTATTGTGTGCTGTTCTGGTTGCCACGCTACAGGAAGGATGTGAAGGTATTGGAAAGGGTGCAGAAGAGGTCCACCAGGATGTTACCTGGATAAGAGTGTATTAGCTACTAGAAGAGGTTAGACAAACTTGGATTGTTTCCTCTGGAGTGTCAGAGGCTGAGGGGCAACCTAATGGAAGCATACAAAATATAGTTCTGTATCAAGAAGTCAATTAAAATATCCTTAAAAATGGATGTGTTCACATCAAAACCCAAAAATACTTGAGCAAATCTCTGTGGCTTTATAAAATGGTTTAATGAATTTAGACCTCCCATACTTGGAGGATGGGAGATAGAGCTTTTGCAGACATTTTGTAGGAGATATTGGCACACCAGGAGAGTTTTGTCAATCTGTATAAAAGTGCCAAGGGACCACATCGCATTAAGTAGCTTAAATTACATTATAAGATCCTGATTAAAAGGATGATGATTTCAAGGATGGCATACGTCTTTGATGCTTCCCTAAAGTTTAATCACTGAGAATGACCTTATGATCTACAGTTTGAGGCTTAAGCTTTTGGACACTTATGTCCAAAAAAAAGGACAAAGACTTGAAATAACTTCTTGATGCCAACTCAAAATGAGCTTTACATTATTTGACTTGAATTTGTCTCAATATACATTAAATCTTTCTACTCTTACAATTGCAGAGAAAGCAGAGCTCCCCAGTCTTGAATACTTTGCAAAGGAAAAGTATTCCTGTACATGATTGTTTTGGAGTTCCATAGAGCTGACACCATAAGAGGAAAAAACAAAGCACTGTATTATTCTTTTAGGGCATGTCAGTGAGATCTCAAACTGACAGCGGAGCCTTGAAAAGCACAAAACCTACCAGTAATTAAACGTATAGGGATATAGATAAAATTTGACACAGTGGGTTATGGCCTGTAGCTTTTTTTGATGCCATTGTTCCAATGTTCCCAATCTCCCCGATGCTGTCACATTGGGTTATCCTCTGGGTCACCCTTACTTCAAATTGCAATTGATCACAGAAACAAAATACTGTGGACATTGGAAGTTAGAAATGAAAACAGAAAAGGCTGAAATGCTCTGCAGGTCAACAGCAGGTAAGAACATGAGGGAGAAATGAAGTGAGTGTTTCAGGTCAATGAATGCAACACCTTTTTTTCTGCTTTCAAGACAAATACACCACCCTTGTTAAAACTCAAAGGAGTAGGCAACTCTTTCTGCTGGCTTACCAAGAACTGAAGGATCAACATCCAATAAATCATTTCAACTCTCAGGTTAGCATTGTACCCAGTGTGTATGCAGTCACATCAAGTAAAGATAACATAACAACGTAATTCAGAAACTGCTTTGTAATCACAATGAAGTTTGACCAGATATATATCAGTGTGAGTATTTCTAATGGTTCAACAAATGGAAAACAAAGCTACTTTGGTACAACATTCTGTCATGCCTCAGTGAACAGCAGGTCCTTGGACTCCCATTCTGGATATTTTCCTGAACATGAATGTTACGTAAACATAAAAGAGAGTTTTCTTCTGATGGTCCTTTGCAGTTCAAAACCTTGCCAACACTCATTACGCTCCCATATGATGAATGCCCACTTCTCCTGACGAGTCAGAAGTTGTCATATCAACCTCTGGAGCCATGCAAAAAACGATGCAGGGAGTTAAAATGGACATGGAAACCCAGACACACAATTCTTATTTGTCATGTATTACTCATCAATTTAGCAAGTGAGTTCTGATGTCCCTCAGACACCTGACTGACCAGAGGTTGTGTGCGTGAAGGAGAAGTGGGCACAGAAAATGGGAAAAAAGATGGATTACATTTAACAAAAATCCCAGGCATGCCCTCCCACATTCCCAGTTTCAATGACCTCTACCTCCTACTATTTACCTGCTTAAAGGAGCCATTTGTATTGTCCCCTGTCTGCAACATCTATCTATTGTGCATCCAACTCTACCTCATCAACCTAACATCTTTGCCACTGGATTCATTGGGAGTCAAGTCAAATATTACCAGCCATACTGACCACAAAAGTGTTCAAAAACAAGAGAACATTGGTTTTTGGAAGGGGGTAACAGGCTTAGAGGGGATATAAGGAAGAATTTTTTTACCCAAAGGGTGGTTAGAATCTGGAATGCACCTTGTGGGTGGTAGAGGCGGTAGTCTCACAACAGTCAAAAAGTATCCGACCGAGCACTTGAATCACCAAGGCATAGAAGGCTATGCAACAAGTGCTGGTAAATGGGATTAGTATAGATGGGTACTTAATGGTCGGTTGAATGACCTGTTTCTATGCAGAATGACTCTATGACTCTATGACTATGCCTCAGAAAGTAGTCAGATGCCCATTAGGTGATGTGTCTTGAAGTGAACACCTGAGTTAGGAGAGTCCAACTTGTTACTTGTCTTCCTACGAACTGGGAATTTTACCAAAATGAATGATTGATCAATGGGTCTTTATTGCCCTTAAAGTCACCCATAAAATCAGGTCACGTGAAGGAAGCCGGGAAACCGAGTATTCTGTGGTTGACCATTCCAGCCAGCAGGGTTAAGCCCTGATCAGCTCAGAATTCTGATGTGAGGCAAGCAAAACTGTTACACTTGTCATGGTTGGTGATTATGCCAATTATCTATTTTATACTATTATACTGTATAACTTCTCAGTAAAATTTCCTGTATTACTCTTCTCTATAATCTGTAGTGTTTTAATCACAGAGTCTTGTAGCATGGAAACAGACCTTTTGGCCTACTGCTTAGACTCAGCCATCAAGCACCCATCTACATTAATCCCACATTTTTCCCCTCTTGCATCAAATCTCCATTTGCCTCCTACCCTGTTTCTCCTCCCAACCACCTATACTAGGGTTAATTTACAGTAGCCAATTAACCTGCCCCAGACAGTCCTTCCGGGTGAGGCAGCGCTTCACCTGTGAATCTGAGGGTGTCATTTATCGCACCCAGTGATCCCGGTGCAGCCTCCTCTACATCGGTGAGACCCAACGCAGATTGGGTGACCGCTTCGTCGAGCACTTTCGCTCCATCTGCCGCAACAGTCAGGATCTCCCAGTGGCACACCCACTTCAACTCCCCTCCCCACTTCCATGGCCTCCTCTACTGCCACGTTGAGGCCAGACACAGGTTGGAGGAGCAACACCTCATATTCCGCCTTGTTAGTCTCCGACCTGATGGCATCAACATTGATTTCTCTAACTTCAGGTAAACACTCCCTCTGTTTTCCCTTCCGCCCCCCGACTTTGTTTTCCCCCATTCCTGTGGCCCTCTCACCCCTTCTCTTTCCCCTCCCCCACCCTTATGACCTGCCCATTATCTCCCTCCTATTCCCCACCTCCTTCCCTTTATTCCATGGTCTATTGTCCTCTGCTACCAGATTCCTTCTTCTTCAGCCCTTTCCCTCTCCCACTCATCACCTCTCAGCTTCTTGCATCATTCCCTTCCATCCCCCCTCCCCCACCCACCTACCTTCCCCCTCTCACCTGGACTCACCTATCCAGTGCCAGCTTGTGCTCCTCGCCCTGCCCCTGCCTTTTTATTCTGGCTTCTGCCCTCTTCCTTTCCAGTCCTGAGGAAGGGTCTTAGCCCAAAACTTCGACTGTTTATTTCCTTCCATAGATGCTGCCTGACCTGCTGAGTTCCTCCAGCATTTTGTGTGTATTAACCTACCAACGACTATAGCTTTGGTATGTGGAAGGAAACCAGAGCATCACACAGTTACAGAGAGAACATGCAAACTCCATGTAGACAGCAGTCAAGGTGAGGATTTAACAGTCAAGCTGTGAGTTTGCACTGCTAACTGCTGTACCATTCTGCCACCCTATTTCACAAGTATTGCCCGATAAAGTCATGTGAAGTTCCTTTCCACCTCTTGAGTGGCTTTTTAACACTTCGTTAGCCCTTATGCAGAAGAGAGAGGAATTTGACACAAACCTGCCAATTACTCAACGATAATCTCACCCTATAATCTTCAACAGTTAAAATCAAAGCACAATAGCCAACCCTTTACAACTACATTTTAATTGACATGCAAGCCACATGAGGAGAAATAATTGAAGATAAATGTAAAAAGAATCATGATTAAAATAATAAAATCTTTATAAAATAAAAGCCAAGGCTAGTAATGCAGAACAATTTAAGATTCAAAGAAACAATTAACAACTTTGATGAATTTAACATATCCAGAATTAGAGATATATATGGAATTGTGGAATGAAGTTTAGGGTGAAATAGAAATAACTTTAACGTGAAGATAAAGGCAAAATCCATCTACAATAGACATTCAGATGGAGTTTAGCTTAAATGGAAGATAATGAAAGAAGAAATTTTGATATTCCCAGGAATAAAAGGCAGAAGGAAAGTAGATTCAGACAAGTGAATGCTGGAGTACATGAAGGAGCTAAAAATAACCCAGCCCAGAACAAGTTGCACATTTTTGTGTTTGTTCACAAGGTGTTCAAGACAAAGGCTTAGGGGTTTTAAACAAAACCTGCTTATTTGCTATGTAGTTGAACAAAAACTGACAAAAGCCTATAGTCCATCACCTTGTTGTTCCAATGTGGTGAAAGATATCACCTCAAGGTAAAAAGATGTAAAACAAGGGATAAATTTTAGATGAAAATGAATAGAAGATTTGATTTTTTTAACATAACCCCATAAATTGGACACATTGAAACATGCACCCTTACCTCGCTGGAATCTTTGCAAAAGACCTTTCTTCAGGTCCAGCTAAGACTCAGATAAAACCAAACACATGCATAACAAAGCAGTTACCTTACTTGAAAAATCTGTACCAGCTCTAAAGCCTAGAAATTAGAACGACTTGGGCCTGTTTTTCATGCATAAAATGTATATAAAAGCCATTTTTGCATCTTTTAACCAATTGTACCCAATCCCAATAGAAGTCTGCCCATTGGGAAATTAGACTGGATGCTTCCAAGTACGATTGGCTTTAGTGAGGGTATGTTTCTGCAACATTTTTTATGCATGTTATTAAAGCACCCAACTGGATCACCAGTGTTTTTATTTTTACATTTTTATGACTGAGTTGGGAGTGCTCCTTATAGTGACACAAGTTATTGCTAGCTCTCTCACTGGTTCTTGTTCAAGTTTAGATCATGCAGTAATCACTGCAGGCTTATGAGCACATTCTTCTCACTGGCAGCACAAGAAAGCACAGATGACCATGGTTTTAGTGGTGGAAGGAGAGGCCGTGGTCATACCCTCTGAGCATGTATGCCTGCCCCCATCTCCATGGCAACCTGTTCTGCTGTAGCTACCATGCAGATGCTTTGTTCAAATTCCGATCCACTTCTCATGGATCCTGGCGGTAATAAAATGACGACGAAAGGGACTGCAGAAGCTGGAATCTAGAACGAAAACAGAATGCTGGAAGGACTCAGCGGGTTAAGTAGAATCTGTGGAAGAATAAAGAAGTAAGTTAACGTTTCAGATTAAGGCCATGCATCAAGTCTGGGGGGGAGCAGGAAAGATTACCAGCATATAGCAGCACATAATGGGCTGAAATCAAGGCTGGTAGGTGATAGGTGGAACCAGACTAGGTGACTGTTTTGAAGAGCACATGCACTCTGTCTGCAGAGGCCATCTCGAGCTTCTGGTTCCATGCCATTTTAGCTCTCTTTCCCTCTCTCACTCTGACCTGTCTGTCCTCGGCCTTCTCCATTGATACAGCGAGGCCAAACGCAAACTGGAAGAACAACATCTTACATTCCACTTGGGTAACTTACAACCTCATGGTATGAACACTGAGTTTTCCAGTTTCAAGTAACCCACACCCCTGGTGCTCTAGTCTCACACACAGTCACCTGTCCACCTAGTTTCCAGCTCCATTTGTTTATCCTTCCCATCCCCTCCCTCTATCAGGTTCCATCCTGCCCATCTTGCCCTCCCCATCTGGTCACCTACCAACCTCTATTCACCACCCGCCAATGCTGCCTGTACTGTTACTTACCATTTCATTTCAAAATGTTCCTTTCATTTTGGTGCACTCCTTGCAAATAAATGGTGCACTTCACATTTTATTTTGCAGTTGCGTTTACTAACTGCTTGTAATTTGGGGAGTTGAGCTCACCATGCTGAAAGTACTGCTCAATGGCACACAATGCCCCGCTCCCTTAAAGCAGCGACATTCAACAATAACCATAACTTTGAGTCATTGGAGGAGAGATAAATGCAGGAAGCAAGCATCCTGCTTCTTAGACACATGATGGACACCCAGAGAAAAGGGCTGTGTGCTCAGACCTTACCCCAAAAAATTACAGAGTGCCTCACTGAAATAATTAGCAGAAGTCTGTCTCATTGATACAATTTAGCTAATCTCACTGATGTTTGCAAATTGAAATTCCCAATAAAATTCTTTCCTTTAAGCATTATACAAGGAGAGCTGCTTCCTTCTGTGATCCCAGCTTTCTTGCAGCAAATGCACAGACCAAGTTGGTGGCAGCAACAGCAGCATCAAATGTGCCTTGAACAGTGAATGATGTCGCTTCTATATATCCAGTATGCTTGGGCCTAGGGCTTTCTGAAGTGATGTCCTGGGATTGGGATGATTGCCAACAACCACAACCATCTTCCTTTGTACAAGGTATGACTCCAACTACTGGAATGTTTTTCCTTTGATGCCAATTTACTCAGTTTTATATGGGCATTTGAGACCACACTTGGTCAAATGTTGCTTTCGTGTCAAAGGCCGTTACTTTTACCTTACCTCTTTGGGCCATGTTTGGACTAAGGTGGTGGTGAGGTCTGAAGCCCAGTCGACCTGATGAAAGCCAAACTGGTCATCCATGAGTGATTAAGTGCTGCTTGATAGCCCTGTTGATGATGGCTTCTAGCATTATACTAATGATGGGTGTAGACTGATTGGGTGAGAATTAGCTGGATTGGCAGGACATGGGCAATTTCCCACATTGTTGGGCGGAAGCCAATGTTGTAACTGGACTGGAACAGCTTGCTTAGTTCCAGAGTGCAGATCTTCAGTATTACAGCTGGATTGTTTTGTGGGCCCATAGCCTTTGCTGTATTAGTTGTTGTCCGTTGTTTCTTGATATCACCATAGCTGACTTCTGTGATGGGGGGAACCTCAGGAAGAAGCTACGATTAATCATCACTTTGGGCTAAAATTACAATTTAAAGGGAAGGAATGAATCTAAGTGATTGGACACACTCAGTGCTACCCCACTGAACACTGATTTGTTATAGCACTCTTCATCATCCAGTTAGAATACCCACAGGGACGTATCCTCTGCACTTTAAAGCACATCCTCTCAGGGTCTGCCCCACAGTGTTGGGAAACTTCTGCGCATCCTTGCTGACCACTGGTGCTCACCTAGCAATGACTCGGCCCACGTGTGGAGAGGTTGCCTGTGAGGGCTGTTTGCTTTACAAGCTGGACCATGTAGTGAGACCACTCCATACTGAGATTTGGGGCTGAAGGGTGCACTCTGGTCATCACTGCTCACTGAGCTTGCTACCAGAGTGAAGTCTCCATGCAGAGGGGGAAGGCAGCTGCTTCCATCACCTCCAACAGATGATGAGAGAATCCAGACGGTCTGGGCAGTGTGCCAATACATGGAGCAGGTGCTGTCAGTCCCCAGTAATGACCCACACTCACTGCGCCAGTCCGGCTGCAGCCCTGAGTCTCACATCCCAGCACTGAGTGGCTGTCACCTCAAACCACACCCAACCTCACAGACAGCCCCTCCATGCCCCGCCATAGCAATGAACTCATTGTCGGATTCATGCTAGGTCTCCAACACAGTAGAGCACAGCAGCAGGGAGGGCATGGCTTCATGCCAGGTTCCTGACATAGCAGTACTGTCAATAACAGTTCTAATGCTGTAATGATCACTGATTTCATCAGCAATCTCGTTCTTGGGAACAGATCCTGTGCACCATCTGAGATACCAGTGTGTCATTGATGGTTCAGCGTACATACTGCCAGCTACAGATAATGTTTGGATAAGTTCTAAGCTGACTTGGCTGAGGTGAGTGGTCAGGTGTTTGATTAACTACAGACAGAAAAGTCCAACACGTGTCCTGCCCTTAGATATTAGCCAGTGAAAATCGCGTGTGTGGGATACACTTTGAAATGGAGTTGGTTGTGGTTGTTCACCATGGTGGAACAGACTGCTGATTCAGACTCTAGGCTCTTGGGAAGGTTATAAAGCAATTATAGCTGATGGAGCTCTACATCAGTGTGAGTCACCTCAATCAGATGAGAGAAGAAATAAAATTGAGGGGGGGAGGAATTAAGAATTGTCATAAAAATCTAAATATCTTTTAAACTCAACCACAAGAGTCATCCATCTTGGTTTATCTAAGGTTTGAGTGCATCTTTACAACAATTACTGGATGGTGATCCAGAATCGGAAATTACACTAAATTTTCCCATCACAATCCCAATAACCATTGCTACTTCTGTCTGCTCATACAGGTCAATTCAACAGAGACCATGAGAACACTAGGTGCTTTTTATATTCTTGTCCAACACATTCTACTTTAAGCCTGGTAAGTAGCTTGGTAAATGAAGGGGTGAAATACAGAAACGTATCTAAGGAAATAATTAAATGGAAGGTCATGCGTAGAGCTACTGAATTATGCATCATGTTTGCTCTGGTTTTAGTGTGTATAAATGCATTCCAGGGACATACAAATGCATGATACTGGTATAAGAATTTTTCAAAACATGTAACTACTGTAAGAAATGACAAGGTCATCATTTTATATCAACTCTACATACCCAACTTTTGACCTTATTCCTCAGTCCCTTTTCCTCTCTTCTGAACCACAGCTAATTGCCTCTCAGACCTCTTATCATTGTCCACTTCGATGGTATTTGAAGTTAACATAATCCCCAACACGATACGCCGTTTGGTGAAGAGCTTCTACCTTATTTCCCTTCTTTCTCCTGACATTTCAATGTTTCATTGGCTCCCCCTGGACTTTTTGAAGCCTTACCAATGATTTTGACAAATCCCATCATAGTCTCGAAATAGCCTTCATAATGGAATCTTCCTGGAAGAGTCAGCTAAGTGAATCTGTAGGCTGCTTCCGTTAATGGAGAAGCACTATAACGTCAGACAGAAAACACACATAAAATATAAATGTAGTGCCACTAACGCTAGGCCTCAGCAGACTGATGGAGTCAGGCTCTGGTCGCTGATGCCATACATTTCCACCATAACCTCCTTCAGGTTTAGAGCTAGCTAAAGAGGCAAAGGTACTTCCTTGAAATTGTTCTTGCTTCGCTGCCACTTGTCATTGTAGAAGTGAAGTGGAAGGTTTCTACTGCTTTTATTTTGAAGTGGATATTCTGGGCCTGGGGATGTCATTAAAGCTGGAAAGGGTGCAGAAGAAAATCACAAAGATGTTACTGGGACTGAAGGGCTTGAGTTATAAAGAGAGGCTGGTTAAGTTGGGACATTTTCCCTTCAGCGTAGGAGGCTGAGGGGTGGTTATAGAGATTTATAAAATCTTGGTGGGGAGGGTGTAGATAATGTGGATATCACAGTCTTTTTCCTAGGCTAGGGGAATCTAAAGCGAGAGGATAAAGATTTAAGGTGAAAGGGGAAAGATTTGAAAGGGACCTGAGGGGAAACTTTTTTCACACAGAGAATGGTGGATATATGGAATGATCCGCCAGAGGAAGCTGTAGAAGCAGGTAGATTGACAACATTCAAAAGACACTTAGACAGGTACATGGATAGTAAAGATTTAAAGGGATATGGACCAAAGGTAGGCAAATGGGACTAGCTCGAACAGATGTTTTGGTTGGCATGGACGAGTTGGGCTGAAGGGTCTATTTTCATACTGTATAAGTCTATGACCTTACTTTAGAAAACTATTATTCTAGGCTTAAACATGTCTTTTGGGATTCTTACAATCAGTTAAGCCTGATAAACAGTAATATTTTGATGTGCAAATTTAGATGAGTCATTGTGGAGCTCAGGACACTTTGCAATGGTTGAAAGTCTGTGATTCTCACATTCAGTGTATGTGAAGCTGTTATCACTCAGACTAACCCATGTATTCACACACAAACGGCATTTGCAGGAACAGAAAAGGCCATTGTTTCATAGTTGTATCACTCTTAAGAAGGAGCAGTGATCCTGGGCTGGGTGGTTAGCCCATGAACATTCAGTCCCCTGTGGTCCCACTGTGAATCTGGTGCAAACGATAAGGTACATTTGGAGTGCACACGGTCAAGTCTTCCAGCATCAATTCTCTTGCATTTTTTCCAATTAATGGTCCCAAGATGGTCTCCACTACACTGAAGAAACCAAATGCAGTCTAGTGACTGCTTTGCAGAACATCTCTTTTCAGTATGCAGGGGTGATCCCAAGCTTCCAGTCACCTGCCACTTTAGTTCTTCATCACGCTCCTACTCTGATCTCTTTGCCTTCAGCCTCCAACCATGCCCAGTGTAGGCCCAGGGAACAGCACCTCATCTTCAGATGGGGCATGTTGCAGTCCTTGAGACTTAATACTGAATTTAAATTTATGGTAACCACCCCTTCTTTTTCTCTCCACTGATGTGGCTGTACCTTTCAGTTTCAAGTTGTTCCTTTGTTTCTTTCTTCTCCTGTTTCTAACTAAAGTAATTGTTATCTTGACAACTTTGGTCTCCATGTTATCGGACATCCCTTCAGTCCATTTCTCCTCTGCAACTGAAAACACACTTGCTTCCTCACTTCTCCAAAGGGTCCTGACCTGAATCATTAACTCTGTCTCTCTGCTCACAGATGCTGCCTGACCTGCTGAATGCTTCTAGTATTTCTGATTTTGTTTCAAAACTCTTCCTTTAGAAAAAGAAAAAAATTGCAGATGTTGGAAATAAGAACAAAATATGCTGGAAAGACTCAACAGGTCAGGCAGCATCAGTGGAAAGAGAAACATTTAATGTTTCAGGTCCAGGAACCTTCAACAGAACTGGGAAAAAGAGAAAACAAGTTAGTTTTAGGTAGCAGAAAAGAAGTTAGGTAAAACAAAAAAGAAATGTCTGATAGGGTGAGACTAGAAGGTTGATATACAGAGACCCTTTCTTCTGGAGTCTAAAACTAAGGGCCGTAGGTCCAGAATGAAACACGAGTGATTTAAGACCATTATGAGAAG
Organism: Pristis pectinata; assembly: GCF_009764475.1. Lineage (NCBI taxonomy): Eukaryota > Metazoa > Chordata > Chondrichthyes > Rhinopristiformes > Pristidae > Pristis > Pristis pectinata. The sequence continues at coordinate 8,948,213 of NC_067428.1, forward strand.
AAATTTCTTTGCACACTGGGCTGTGAACCTTTGTAATTCTTAATTACTACAGAAGAGACACAAGAGACTGCAGATGCTGGAATCTAGAACTACAAGCAATCTGCTGGAGGAACTCAATGGATCCAGCACCATTTGTGGGGGAGAAGCAATTGTCGATGTTTCGGGTCCTGATGCAGGGTTTCAATGTGAAACGTCGACAATTAATTTCCCCCCACAGATGCTGCTCAGCCCACTGAGTTCCTCCAGCAGATTGTTTGTTGCTGTAAATTACTACAGATGGCTGTGGATAGTTGATGAACATAGTCAGGTCAACAGATTTTTGGAAATTAAGGGAAACATGATGTGAAGACAGGAAATTAGAGCTGATCTAAAGGCTAGCCATGATCATGATGAAAAGCTGACAGGTATGAGGTGCATCTGTCCACTCCTCCTCCTTTACTTTGCATTGATACACCCTTGGTGACTATCCCACAATTGTTTGAGGGATCGTGCCTTTGGAGAAAATGCCTTCCTCCATAATAGCAATCACTGTGCTTCAAAGGACTGCAGGTAAAATAGTTAAATGCATATTCTCGGAGATGAGATAAAAGCAGCTTCCTACTTTAGAAGTGAGTAGAGAAAGGCCAGTGTTATCACTGATGTGAACTCCTTTCTGCTTCTCGACAAGAATCCTCTCTCCTGGGAGAGTCAAACATACACTTTAACAGAGTAGTTTTCCTAGGAAAAGCTTTCAGTGAACACCCGATTTTCTGAGTACATTGATTTTCCCATTATGAGCATAATAAGTCTGTCCAGAGCTCCCAGGGAGATTCCATTGATTCTGCACAGCATGTTGAAATTTATACATTTTAATAAAGTGGAGGTTACCATCTTCAGCAAATGACTGCAGAGATTCTGCTGGTTGCTGTAGCAACAGGATAAGGACCATGCCACTGAAGGTGAGGAGAACTGTGTGATAACACCCAGAGTCTGAGCACATGACGTAATTGCCAGGAATGTTGGATGCATACTATACAGAAGGATGCAGGTACTCACTGGGTTCCAAAACGTTCTGTTTCTACAGCGATGCTCCACCTTCTCTTGATGTTACATGGGTTCATCCAGTGCAGGACAGAGTGGTCAACATTCAATTCCCCGTCCATGCTCAGGTCAACCAGGGCAGGAAGTCTTTGTCATTGCAATCTGACACACAGTTCCTCAGTTGGAAAGGTTAATCAGCCGGGGACCGTCTCCTGATCTTTGGCCTATGTAGAGTGTGTGACATCATGCATGCATCTGTAAGTGTGTGTGAAATTATAAGTGTGCACATCTATTTTCTGTGTGTGTGTGTGTGTGTGTGTGTGTGTGAGAGTAGTGCACATGTGCGTGCACATGCATGTGCATGTGTGTGTGTGTTTGTGTGCATGTGCATGCACAAGTGTGCACACAGATGGGGGAGTGCATGTGCACACAAATGTATGTGTGTACATATGTGTGTGTGTACTTCCATCTTTGTGTGCACACATGTGTACATGTGCCCATGCTCCTTACCAGTGTTACTCCCTGCTGAGGTATTAGATTTCAGAATCATTCCCTGGAAGTCATTATGTGGAGAGTGTTTTTGACACCCTCCAAGAGTGGGAGATAGAAGGAGTAGGGAGAAAGATCTGGAATTAAAATGCACAATTTGAAATTTCATATTAATGCTCTTGACCATGACTTTGAAGGATATGCAAATGATTTGATAATTTTAACTCCACACCTTATTTGTTTGTTGTCCATTGAGAATAGTTGCCAAATACGCAGTCACATTGGTCTGCCGAGACATTGCTTCAAAATATTCACTTAAAATGCCAGGAGCTGGCTTGAAGATAAGGTAATCCTCTCTCACACGTAGTTAAAAAGTTTAAGATGGTTGCAAAACCTCCAGGGTATCTTTGGATGGCAGTGAACACGGCCTCAGGATATGACTGATGACTTTAGTAATGAATCCTTTCAGTCCTTCAGGGGAAAGACACACATAATCGATCAATACTTTACATTATTGAATGCTCCCCTGGAATCCTGAACTCACTTTAAATATATTGATCGGTCTACAGTACACCACAACACATCCCTATCAAGGTTCATAAAAACCTTCCATGTTTCACACACTGCTGCCATTCAAGATGGCACAATTGTTGAACTATCTAAGAAGATCATAGACCTTTTAAAACATCAAGGCCAAGCAGCTGTGTCAGCTGTCAATACTGGTCAAAGATTTTACTTTAAGTAGGACAGTGAGGGATGGTCAATATTCTTTTTACAATATTCAGTATTGCAATATAAATGAAGTGACCCATAGACAACTGGAAGTGTGGGGCAACATCTCCAAGGTGAATTTGTCTCTTGTATTCTGGAGATAAAGTCCAGGCAATAGCCAACGTTAACAGCCACCAGCAATAGCTACAGGAACCATGGCAAGCCAATCCCCATGCAAAGGCTGAGAACAGTCGAGAGGCAGATAGACTTCTGATGGTTTGAGTAGCAGTCACAAAGGCAGTGCTTCTGACTCAAATCACTCCACTGTAGATGTCTGCTCCAACTGGGGAAAAGTTCAGGCAGGTGAAGTGCCACATTGCTAATCTTGTATAGGTTGTGACCATACAACAAATGGCATACACAGCAAAGTACAGAAGTATATGTGCATGGTTCTGTCTGTATTGTGATCCCAGGTTGATATGGAGTGATTTAGCATGTGCTCAACTTTTACTGAGCTCCTGACACTTCTCCAAGTGTTATCTAAATCCACGCTTTAGCACAAAACACAAATTAGAAATCAGGAGCTTGATTTTAATGTGTAGACATGACAGGAAGATGGACATCCAATAGTAAAAGTGAAAATCAGAAGGTAGTTGCAGTGCATCTGTTCATCGTTTTTAGCTCAGCACCTAATGATCACATTATTTCACACTGCCCTTCCATTTGATGTCAATGCATGTGATGGTAATGTGCATGATCTGATTTCTTTATTTGTACTTAAGGGTGGCCCTGACGATTGGGAAATATTAGGAAGCAGTAAGGGCATTCAAAAATGATAAAGAGAAAAGAGAATGTGAAAGTAAACTAACAAGAAAAAAAAATCAGAACTTCCACAAGTATGCAAAATGAAAGTGAATTGGAAGAAGTAATGAGTCCATTACAGACAATAATAAAGGTGACTAAAAATTGGCAAAGGGATTAAGCAAGTATTTTCTACCTGTCTTCATTGTTAAAGAAACAATAAACACACCAGAAATTAAGGGGAATGAAAGGTCTAATGAGTATAAGGAATATAGAAGAATTAATATTATTAAAAGAAATGTACTGGAGAAATTAAGAATGTGAAAAAACAATAAATCTTTTAGAGTCTAAAATAAAAACAGAAAATGCTGGAAACACTTAGCAGATCAGATCGGTTCTCTGGGAAAAGAAACAGAGTTAACATTTCCGATTGAAGGCCTTTGTCAGAACTCAGAAGGAGAGTAAAGAAGCTCATTAAACTGTAGGGAGAGTGAGGGAAGGTGGATGTCTCTATTAGTATAAAACCAGGGTGACCATGGAGATAACCTGTAAACAAGGTATCTGGTCATTGAGTGAATGGGAGCAGTTAGAGAGCAGAACATAGACAAAAGAACCTAGACAAAAGAATTAACAAAAAGTGCTGGAGGAACTCAGCAGGTCAGGCAGCATCCATGGAGGGAAACAAACAGTCGCAGTTTCGGGCCGAGACCCTTCGTCAGGACTGGAAAGGAAGAGGGCAGAAGCCAGAATAAGCAGGCGGGGGAAGGTGGGTCAACTGTTTATTTCCCTCCATGGATGCTGTCTGACCTGCTGAGTTCCTCCAGCACTTTTTGTGTATTGCTCCAGATTTCAGCATCTGCAGAATTTTTTGTGTAAACGAATATAAGAATTCTGACATTTCCTGTTTTTATTTACGATTTCCAGCATCTTTCATTTTTTACCCTTTCTCTTCCCACAGATGTAGTCTGACCTGCTGAGTCTGCCCAGCATTGTCTGTTTTTTTTTTATTTTAGATTTCCAGCATCTGCAGTATTTCTTTGATTTTCAAATTCTTTCGATCCTGATAGCTTCATCCTAGTATTCTAAAAGAGGTGGTTGCAGAGATAACAGGTATATTGCTGGTGATCTTCCCAGGTTACCTAGATTCTAGAAGTTTGGGAGATAGCAACGACAACAGCACTACTCAAGAAAGTTGGAAGAGATCAAGTAGGGAATTGTCAGGAAAATGTTGGAATGCATTAGAAACATAGAAACATAGAAAACCTACAGCACAATTCAGGCCCTTCAGCCCACAAAGCTGTGCCAAACACGTCCCTACCTTAGAAATTACTAGGCTCACCCATAGCCCTCTATTTTTCTAAGCTCCATGTACCTATCCAAAAGTCTCTTAAAAGACCCTATCATAAGGTCATAAAAGACCACCGTTGCCAGCAGCCCATTCCACGCACTCACCACTCTCTGAGTAAAAAACTTACCCCTGACATCTCCTCTATACCTACTCCCCAGTACCTTAAACCTGTGTCCTCTTGTGGCAACCATTTCAGCCCTAGGAAACAGCCTCTGACTATCCACACGATCAATGCCTCTCATCATCTTATACACCTCTATCAGGTCCCCCCTTCATCCTCCATCGCTCCAAGGAGAAAAGTCCGAGTTCACTCAGCCTGTTTTCATAATTAATTTTCAATTAAAATGAACATTTTAAAAATATCAAAATATGATTGGACAGAATCAGCGTGGTTCTATGAAGGTGAAGACACAAGAGTTTGCAGGTGCTAGTGCAACAGACAACCATTCCTTCCTCCCCACAGATGCTGCTTGACCCACTGAGCTACTCCAACAGAGTGTTTGTTGCTCAACGAAAGTGAAGTTGCGTTTGACAAATCTAATAGATTTTGTTTTGATCTTGTAACTAGTTTAATTGATAAGGAGGAATCAGTGTATTTGATGAGGTGCCTTAAAAAAAACGATTAAGTTCTATAATGATCGGGGACACTGTATTAGGTTGGACAGAGGATTGGTTAAAGGACAGAAAACAGAGTTGGAATAAACTAGTCATTTTTAGGTTAATGGGTTGTTTCTGATGGGTTGCCGATTCAGTACTGCATCAACTATTTTAAAACTATATGAAAGGTTTAGATGAAAGGACAGAGTATAATGTATCCAAGTGAACTTTCAAATTTAAATTTTTTAAAATTTTTTAAATTTTATTTACAGCGTGGTAATAGGCCCTTCCGGCCCAACGAGTCCACGCTGCCCATTTTAAACCCAAATTAACCTACCCGTACGTCTTTGCAATGTGGGAGGAAACCGGAGCACCCGGAGGAAACCCACGCAGACACGGGAGAACGTACAAACTCCTTACAGACAGCGACGGGAATCGAACCCCGATCGCTGGTGCTGTAATAGCGTCGCGCTAACCGCTACGCTACCGTGCCGCCCCCTACGCTACCGTGCCTGTAAAGTCTGCAAAGCAAAATGGAAAGGTTAAGTGAGTTTGCAAGGAGGTGCCAGGTGGAGAAAAATATGAGACACAAGAAATTCTGCAGATGCTGGAATCCGGAGCAATACACAAAAAGTGCTGGAGGAACTCAGCAGGTCAGGCAGCATTCATGGAGGGAAGTAAACAGTCGACGTTTCAGGCCAAGACCCTTCATCAAGACTGGAAAGGAAAAGGGCAAAAGCCAGAATAAGAAGGTGGGGGGAGGGGGAGGAACACACGCAAGCAGGTGATAGGTGAGTTGAGATGATAGGTGAGTCCAGGTGAGGGGGGAAGGTAGTAGGTGGGAGAGGGGGAGAAGATGTAATAAACTGAGAGGTAGAAGATGCAAAGGGCTGAAGAAGAAGGAGTCCAGTAAGAGAGGGCGATGGACCATGGAATAAAGGATAGGAGAGGAGAGGAGATGGGCAGGTCACCAAGGTGGGGAATTGGAGCCACAGGAATAAGGGAAGACAAAGGAGTTGGAGGGGGGGGTGGGGAAGAAGGGGTGGGGTTACCAGAAGTTAGAGAAATCGATGTTGAGGCTGTCAGGTTGGAGACTACCAAGGTGGAATATGAGGTGTTGTTTTTCCAACCTGCGCCTGGCCTCAACGTGGCAGTAGAGGAAGCCATGGATAGACATGTCAGTAAGGGAGTGGGATGTGGAATTGAAGTGGGTGGCCGCCAGGAGTTCTTGGCTGTTGAGGCAGATGGAGCGAAGGTGCTCGATGAAGCGGTCACCCAATCTGCATCGGGTCTCACCGAAGTAGAGGAGGCCACACTGGGAGCACTAGATGCAATAAATAACACGCTTGGATTCACAGGTGAAGTGCTGCCTCACCTGGAAGGATTGTTTGGGACCCTGAATGGTGGTGAGGGAGCAAGTGTAGGGACAGGTGTAGCACTTGGTGTGGTTGCAGGCATAAGCGCCAGGGGGGTTATCAGTGGGGAGGGACGAGCGGACAAGGGAGTCGTGGAGAGAGCGGTCCCTTCAGGAAGCGGAGAGAGGGGGTGAGGGGAAAATGTGCCTGGTGGTGGGAAAATATGTTATTCTCTCTGATAGGAAGACTGAAGAATGAAATATGTTTTGAAACTAGTGAACATTGATCTATAGAGGGACATGGGAATCCTGGTGCATGAAATGCAGGGTTGGCATCCTGATACAGTAAGCAATTGAAAAGGAAAATGGTAACTGATCTTTACAAAGGGGTTGGAATACCAGAGTGAGGGGTTTTTGCTGAAACTCTACACAGTGAATATATCTGGAGTTTTAGCCTTCATACCAAAGAAAAGGTGTACTTACCTTGGAGACAGTTCAGTATGGATTTCAGAATGGGGAAACCAATCTTTGGCAGGGGATTACTGAGTCAGGAACAGGACAAGGATTGAGCAAGAGATCAGGAGGTGATAGGGAAGTCAGTTTAATCTGTAAGAGGTGTGGGCCACGGATGGAGTTATTCACTTACCTGCAGGCATCCATGTTCAGTGCTAACAAGACCATGTCGTCACTGAAGCCTCCACATCAGTGTGGTCCACATTCCTCCGCAATGCTCCAATAGGAACAGTGCACAGCGAATGACATCCTATGCACCCCTAATGTTAACGTTGTACTGTGGTGTATGGGGTGAAGTGTCTGGATGAATTTCTGCAAAATAACTTGGAAACAGCATACCACCTCGCATTCCAGAAAAAAAATGAATTTCAGTTGCACAACACTGAAAAAACATTTTGCAAATTAATTTGCAAGTAATTGTATGTTATCTTATCAAAGTATTTACTGTCTTTTGATCTTGTTAAACATGCAGCTTGGCAGTGGATAATATAATGGTCATGTCATGTTTCAGGGTGCCTAGAGACCAAGGTCAGCTCTGCTTGTTCTGTGTATTTGTAGATGGATTAATGTAGGTCTGTAACAGCAAAACATTGGGGTTGGATTAATTGGTAAACTTGGTAAATTGGTTTATTATTTTCATATCTACTGAGGTACAGTGAAAAACCTTGTTTTGCATGCTATCCCTACAGATCATTTCATCACATCAGTACATCGAAGTAGTACAAGGGAAACACAATAACAGAATGCAGAATATAGTGTTACAGTTACAGAGAAAGTGCAGTGCAGGCAGACAATAAGGTGTAAGGCCATGACAAGGTAATTTGTGAGGTCAAGAGTCCATCTTATCGTACAAGAGGTCCATTCAATAGTCATAACAGCGGGATAGAAGCTGTCCTTGAGCCAGGCGGTACATGCCTTTCAGGCTTTTGTATCTTCTGCCCGATGGAAGGGGAGAGAAGAGAGAATGTCCGGGGTGGGAGAGGTCAGAGCTCATGTGGAATAAGTGACCCAGATATTTGGTGGGAATGATGAAGCCTAAATGTGAGTGGGGTCCATTCGAGGCAGGAAAGAGACAAGGGACATGATGAAGAGCAAGTGTAGTCCAGGAGCTTTCAGATGGTTTCAAGATTTCTCCTTGCTGGGTGGTCAAGATGTAGGGAAGAGGAGGAGATCTGAATCTTGAAAGATAGTTGAAATATTAAGAGAATAAGGAAAGGTGCCATCTGATCCTTTTGGGCTAGAGAAGGCAGTATTGGTGTGACCGGGAGGGAGGAAGTATCCTGACAACAGTCCGTATCAGGTCTGACCAAAAGCAGAGGGAGGGAGAATGGAGTTCAAATGGAGAATGGGGCGGGGGGAAGGGTTGAGCACAATCAGGCAGAGGGTGAAATCGAAGCAAAGCAAGGAACAACCTGAGGGAGAAATCAATACCACACACCCACTCCCCTCCCTCATCTGCATTCCCACAACTTCACTAAACCTGACCTGCATATACAAAGGAGGACGTTGCTTCCCTACTGGGAGTGGGCTGCTCAAAATTAGAGCATAAAGACATGGAAAATGTTTTCACCAATTAAATACTGCCAATCCTCCCCACCACACCCCTACCACCTCATCATTCTGTAACATTGCCATAAAGTCATCAACATGGCCCATAAATCAGGAGCTAAAACAAATTAGCCAACCTCTATGTTTGGCAAAGTTTAGATACAGGCAGGTGCAATAGTAACGGTACAACACAAGTAAATAATTAAGGATGACTGGAAAAGAACAACTTGTATTTATATAACACCTTTCACAATTCTCAGGATGCATCAACATGCTTCACACTCAATGAATTATTCTTTAACTGCAATCATTCTTACCTCAGACCAAGTGGGAGCCAATCTGCACACAGCAAGATATTCTGAGCGTGCAAAGCAACAGTTCACCACTCTATTGGGCAGCGCTGGCTGAGGGGGGAATGTTAGCCAGGTCTTGCACTGCAGCCGAACATGCAGATGGCGCTTGTTAATGTTGTAAGCAACAAAGCAGCACAGCTTCAGGATTGCATTGACTTGTCAGTGAAGAGTATCTGCTCTAGTTCTGAAACCTTATGTCCCAGAGGCGAAGGTATCCCAGCTGAAGCAAGTTAACATTTGAAGCAAATTAAATGCACTCCAAATGTGTTTGTAATGCTATGGATATACTTCTCTGTCAGAATTGGTTATGGAAATGCATTGAAGTCCTCAGGCACCTCTATTATTTTGACAAAGAAATCCAATGTAAACTGAAACAGTACACGACAGTTCTCTACATTTACAAGTAAATCAGTAATTACCAAACCACTATTGCATTTTGTTTGTTCACAGGATAATGCCCCCAATGGTTATATTGTGGGGGGGAGGGACTGGGAAGGGGTTATAGCCATTGGCAAACATGGGAAAGTGGCTGACACTGAGGTTCTACTGCAGTTTAAGTCCCATTTCCTAGGCAGTGGAGAATCAGATTGAGAGACTGGCTGGCTATCAGGCAGAAAGGCCAGGTCTGGAAGGCTACAGCTTTAGACAAAAGAGAGAGCGGGGATAGTACAGACACAAGAGACTGCAGATGCTGGAAGCTGGAGCAGCAAACAGTCTGCTAGAAGAACTCAGTTGGTTGAGCAGCATCTGTAGGAGGAAAGGAACTGTTGACGTTTGATACAAAAACCTGAAAGCACGTACCAGCGGGCTCAAGGACAGCTTCTATCACGCAGTTATAAGTCTATTGAATGGTCCCCTAGTACAATAAGATGGACTCTTGACCTCATAATCTACCTCATTACGGCCTTGCATTTCATTGTCTGCCTCCACTGCACTTTCCCTGTAACTGTAACACTTTATTCTGCATTCTGTTATTGTTTTCCCTTGTACTACCTCAGTGCACTGATGGGATGAAATGATCTGTATGGATGGCATGCCAAACAAAGTTTTTCACTGTATCTTGGTACATGTGACAATAATAAACCAATTTACGCTGCATCAGGACAATTCCTTTCTTCCCACAGGTGCTGCTTGATTCGCTGAGTTCCCTCAGCAGTTTGTTCATTGCGAGAGAGGGAATAATGTGTGTGGAAGGTGGAGGGGGGGAGATGGAGATCATCAGATTGCAGGGTGGGAGAGACACAGTGGGGGAATTCATAAATAGGCATCAGAATAGGGGGAAAGGATCTGGAGACCATCGGAAATCAGCGGGACCTGATAACATACCTGGCCGTGTGCTCAGGGACTGCGCAGACCAACTGGCAGATGTATTCACTGACACCTCTAACGTCTCTTTGAGCCAAGCAGTTGTCTGCGTATGTTTCAAATCTACCACCATTATACTAGTGCCTAAAAAGATGCCTGTAACCTGTTTAAATGACTACCGCCCCATGGCACTGACTTCAGTCATCATGAAGTGCTTCGAGAGGTTAGACTTGCAACACATTAAATCCATTCTCCCTCCCTTACTGGACCCTCTTCAGTTTGCGTACCACCCCAATCGGTCAACCAAAGATGCAGTGTCCCTTACCCTCCGCCTGGCTTTGTCTCACCTAGATCAATAGGACACTTATGTTGGGATGCTCTTCATAGACTTCAGCTCCGACTTTAACACTATCATCCCACAGAACCTCATAAGGAAGCTACACCTACTGGGCCTTAGCACCTCCACCTGTAATTGGATTCTGGACTTCCTCTCTGAAAGGCCACAGTCAGTTCGTATTGGAAATACCATCTCAAATATCACCAGGTTGAGCACTGGAGCCCCCCAGGGCTGCGTGCTCAGTCCACTGCTGTTCACACTGCTGACCCATGACTGTTCTGCCAACTCAAGCTCCAACCGTATCATCAAGTTTGCTGCTGATACAACAGTGGTGGGCCTCATCAGCAGGAACGATGAAACAGCTTACAGAGAGGAGGTGGCGAGGCTGGCGGATTGGTGCGCAGTCAACAATCTCTCCTTGAACGTGGACAAAACAAGAGAGGTGATTGTGGATTTTAGAAAGGCTCAGGCTGACTACTTACCCCTGTGCATCAATGGCATCATTGTACAGAGAGTCAGCTGTTATAAGTTCTTGGGAATACATATAGCAGACGACCTGTCCTGGTCAACTAACATCTCCTCCCTCGCCAAGAAGGCACAGCAACATCTCCACTTTTTACGGCGGCTGAAAAGAGCAAACCTGCCCTCCCCCACCCTCACCACATTCTACAGGGGTACCATTGAGTGTGTCCTGACCAGTTGCATCTCTGCCCGGTACAGCAATTGTAACATCTCTGGCCGTAAGTCTTTGCAGAGAATTGCAAGTACAGCGAGAAAGATCATTGGAGTACCTCTTCCCTCCATCTCGGATATTTACAATACACGATGCACACGTAAGGTTTACAGAATCATAGACGACCCTTCTCATCCCTCCCACGACCTATTTGTCCCACTGCGTCTGGCAAGCGGTACCGGAGCATCCGGGCCAAAACTACTAGATTGCACAACAGTTTTTTCCCCCAGGCTGTCAGGCTCCTGAATACGCTGGTAGACAAATGCCGCGTCAAAAGCCCTGGTTTGCACAACGGCGTATAAAAACTTTGGCTGCTGCTGAACATGTTTATACAATGAGTACAACACACTGAGCTTGTATTTCTCTTCGTCGAACTCGGTTTTACACTAACTCTGCACTAAAATTGTATTTTGTATATACCGTTTTTTTTGCACTATTTGTACGAACAATTTTTTTTTGTTTTTTGTTTTTTGTCTGTGTTTATTGTATGTCTTCTGTTCTATCTATGTCCTCTGTTGTGTGAGTCTGGGGGAAACGACACTTCGTTCCGCCCTGTGTTTTTATAGCATGGATGAATGAAAATTAAGGAACTCGAACTTGAACTTGAGGTCAGTCAATCATAAAGAGTGAGGTAGTCTGGGGGATATTAGCTGCGAGGGGACCAGGAGAGAAACACACATGCTCCTCTCCCTACTATTAGTTCTCACTTTTATCCACTCCATTGAGTAGTTCTCATGTGCCTTTGAGCAAAGGGTTTTCTGAGTATATTCACCATGGAAAACAGGCTGCTAAAGTCTGAGGCATAGCCTCATTAGCATATTAAAACTACTGACCCACCTGTCAACAGTGCTGACAACCAGACTGTTTCTGGTTCAATTGGAAATGGGTTCATTTGATGGTTTTCCCATTTTTAAGAATTTAAATCCATATCTCATCATTGGTTAGTGTTGAGCAGTGGTAAAGTTTTAACCTTCCCATGCTTTTAGATTTCACTCATGGATACTTATGGATAAGCTGAGGTTGGAATTGTTAATCCACTTACAGAAGTTTCCTAGTGGGTTTCGCGGAGGAGAGAGAACGTTGATGGTGAACCGTGAAATGGTCACATTCAAGTGGATACCCAGCATTCCGGTCCGGCATTCCATATCCTTCCCTGTAGGATCTCCCTTTGTCTCTTTGCTTTTCTCTCTGTAGGGTTTCTCTCCCTTTTTGTCTCTTTGTTTTGTTTCCCATAGGGTTGCTCTCTCTCTGCCTATGTAAAGCAGAACAATTGAAACAACTCTTATTTGAGACTACATTATTTAATTGAGCTGATCAAACTTCAATTCTAAAACAAATTAACTGTCAGACATGTTCTCAGTAAACCTTAAACCGGAAATACACCAACCATTTTGTTCATTAACAACAACAGTGCAACAAAATTTCCATTTATGAAGCACCTTCAGTACAGCAAATCCTTCCCAAAATCCTTCCCAAGGTCATTATTAAACATAAATAGCTCTCTTCACCCAATTTGTCCAAACCAGAGCTTATATGGCATTTTACCCTACAGAGGACTGCCACTGGTTTAACCTTGTTCCCTCTGCTAGCTGCTGTGAACTAGCCCCTGATATCTCATCATGTACAGTTCCCACCTATAATCTATCCTTAAATACTCAAAGTTAAAGTCGAGTTATTTTCTTTTGCATGAGTACATGTGTGCACAGGTGCAATGAAAAACTTACTTGCAGCAGCATCACAGGCACATTGCACCTGATACACAACATTCACAAGGAAAACATACATTAAACATAAATTACACAAAACTATAAGAAAGAACACAATTAGAACAAAAAACGTCCACTGTAGTTCAAAGTGGTAAAATCAATCATATTGTTTCTATACTGAGGTAGTGATTAGAGTTGTGCAGGTTGGTTCAAGAACTGAATGCTTGAAGGGAAGTGACCTCAGGACAGGTCATCTGATATGTTAACGCCCAGGAATTTAAAGCTGCTGACCGTCTCCACCATTGATTCACCCATGTACACTGGCACATATTCACCATCCTTATCCTTCCTGAAGTCAACAATCAGTTCTTTAGTTTTACTGATGTTGAGCGAGAGGTTGTTGTTGCTGCACCACTCAACTAAGTGTCCTATCTTGCTCCTGTACGTTGACTCATTACTACCTGTGATTCGTTCAACAAGAGTGATGACATTGGTGAATTTGTTTATGGCATTGGAGCTGTGCTTAGCCACACAGTTAGGTATGGAGAGGGAGTAGAGCAAGGAGCTAAGCGTGCAGCCTAGAGGTGCACCTGTGTTGATGGTCGGCAAGGAGGAGATGTTGTTACCAATCCTCACTGATTGAGGTCTCCCGATGAGGAAGTCGAGGATCCGGTTGCAGTGGGAGGTAACAGAAGCCCAAGTCTTGAAGCTTCATGATAAGTTTGAATGGGACGATTGTGTTGAATGCCGAGCTGTAGTCATTGAACAGCTACCCTGACAAACGTGTTCCTGTTGTCCAGATGGTCCAGAGCAGGGTGAAGAGACAAAAAAAAATTGCATTTTTTGTTGACCTGTTGTGGCGGTAGGCAAATTGAAGAAGAGAAATATTCTCTTCTTACTTCTTATCAGTCCCTTAGGATTGAAGATGACTTACTTCCTCTCCAGTTCTTAGACGTAACTGATGAGGCCAATGTAGGGCCTCCAGTCTCCACCACAGGTCAGGTAGTGGCTGAGTTAATATCTGTAAAGGCGATGTGACAATGTCATTCTACCATCATCATCATAACCTCTTGCTGCTGTTCCTCTATTGTGTGACCAGTTGTACTTCTTTAATGTCTAAATGGAGAAAGGAATAAATAACATAATGCAGGTAGAGGGTACGTGCCTACACAACCTGCAGTTTTTAAGCCAGAAGAGATTATGGGATGATGAACAAGTAGGAAGTGAGATGGAAGACAGCATCATCTTCAATGGCGTCTGCCCCATGCTGACCATAGGCTAAGCAATGGCCATTCTAATATAGGCCAACACCACCATCTTCATGGTGGTTAGAGCATGGAACCAACAGCTTAGTTCATTACTATCTTATCTTGCAAGAGAGCATGTGATGTGTCAATGACAGTGTACGCATACTGCAAGAGGTGGCTATAAGGCTTACACCATCTCAAGTGGTTTAAATCAGGCATTGAAATCTGATAGAGCAAGATTGCTGAAAGGTGGGTGGTGGGGATGCGGTGATCCGAGCAGCATCATAGCATATGACATCTGAAAGTGCATTCACCGACCAGCTAAACACATTACACCTCCCCTTTAAGATTTAATTATTAGCAGCTGGATTTGAGTTCTTCCAGTAGGTTTTGACTTTGGGATGTTGCTACTACATGCAACCCATCAAAAGCACATTTAGTGGGCTCAAGTACAGAAGTCATATAAATGTGCAGCTTAAAACTGCCACACTGTCCACATTACATGGAGTAGGATGTGCATTAAGATATTCATCCCCTGCTTTGAGGCCATCTAATTTAGCTCCTGGAGTCCTTTTGGCACAGAGCAATAGCATTGTGAAAGTGAACCATAAATAACATGACGAAGGACTGTTTCTGAGTCAACTTCTTGTTCACTACTTTTTAAATTATTGTCACCAAGATCATTGCTCTTTTGACCTTTCCACTTTTTGTCGCTCTGGTGAAAAACTCCTACATATTCTAACTCCTCCAGACCTACGCACAATGTTAAGATAACACTTTCTCCCACTTTAAACTATTTTCACACTGTAGCCTCCAAACTTTCAGGCTCCAGTACTCCCTCCCTCTTCCCTTCCACCAATAAACTCATTGTACTCGCACTCTTCCTGACTGTAATTGGCTTAAAAGGGACCCGATGGACAACTTCTTCACACAGAGAATGGTGTGTGTATGGAACAAGCTGCCAGATGAAGTGATTGAGGCAGGTATAATAACAACATTTAAAAGACATTTGGACAGGTACATGAATAGAAAAGGTTTAGAGGGAAATGGGCCAAATGTGGGCAAATGGGACTAGTTAGATGGGCATCTTGGTCAGCATGGATAAGTTGGGCCGAAGGGCCTGTATCTGTTGTGTATTACTCTAGGACTCTATCTTGCCTGACAGGCTGAAGTGTGGGTGCAAGCTATAACATGTGGGCATGAGGCTTGCATCAGTGTCATTAGTTTGCATGAGACATATACCTTAGATCAATTCAATCTGTCCAAGTTTACTAATGGTAAAAAACTGGGTGAAAAAATATACTGTGAAGAGGGTGTAAAGGAGTTGAGAAGGATTTAGAAAGGTTAAGTGAGTGGGCAAGTAGATGGCAGATGGACTAGCATGCTGATAAATGTGAGATTTTAAAATGGAGAATAATTATTAGCTGTTAGTGTTCAAAGAAATTTGGTTGCCTTATACGTGAATCTAAAAGTTAGAATACAGGTACAACATGTCATTGGAAAGGCAAGCAGCACATTCACATTTACTACAAGGGTACTCATGTACCAGACTATGAAATCCTCATTACAACTGCAGAAGGTTTTGGTGAGACCACACCCGGAGTATCGTCTACAGTTTTGGTCACCTTATTTCGGAATGGATATACTTGCCTTGGTTTCCAAAGGTTCACAACATGGATTCATGGAAAGAGAGGGCTGTTATCTAAGAAAACATTGATTGGATTGGGCTGGTACTCTCAAGTTCAGGAGAATTAGAAGTGATCTTCTTGAAACAAGATACCAAGAACAGAATGGATTGATAAGGGAAATGCTGCTGATGAGGTGTGTGTGAACTGCCAAAAGATGCTTGACAAGGTACCACGGAACTGGCTTGTCATCAAGATTGGAGCGCATGGAAAAAAAAGTGTTATAGCATCATGGATAGAAAATCATCCAAGTGACAGGAAGCTGAGAGTGGTAGTGAAATGTTTTTTGAACAGCTGGGAGGTATAGAGTGGAGTTCTCCCAGGTTTGGTCCGAGGACATCTGCTTTTCTTGATATGTTTGGATGTCCAGAACTTTCACGAACAGGCAACAATTTCCAAATTTGCAGATGACAGAAAACCTAGAGGCGTAAAGGCATAGTGAGCTGTGAGGAGGATATGATGAGACAGAAGGAGCCAAGAGACTGCAGATTTGGGCAGGCTTGGATACGAGAAATTCCTCAGAGATAATCAGGAAAGCCATCATTGGTATGAGGACAATGAACTTCCCTGTACTGAGATCCCACGAGAATTTAACTTTAGTAGGCATACAGTTGAGGAATCTCAGCCAAGACTGGAAGTCCGTATTGTCCAGTGTGATCAAGGTTGAAAAGAATAAGCGAAATGAGGAAAATCGGGAAGGATTGACTTGCTGTCTGAATGATGGTAAATCATTCACTGTTATGGTGGATTTCACAGATGACCATCCAATATGATTCTGGGAAAATCATGTCATATTGATAATGTAACAAGAATAACTTTAAAATCCATTTACAAAACTAAGTTACATGAAAACAAAATAATACTTGACTCCCCCAAATGGCTTATTATGTAAATACACCACAAATGTAAAGAAACTCTTTACCTGGGCTATGAGCTTCTGTGAGTTGAGTAGCTGAGCAACTGGCCTCATTATTAGCGAATCAGGAAGAAAGGAACAACAGTAAATCAGGGCTCCTCCTCTTGACCATTCTTCCAAGAACAAAGTCCAGGATAATTTTCACCCCTCCACCAACATCACTGAAAGCAGATTATCTAGTCAACACCACACTGTAGATTGTAGGAGTTGTTGTATGCATTACAATAGTCATTGCACTTCACAAGTACTTCATTGGCCGACAAGTGATTCAAAGAAGTCATGAGCTGGTGAACAATGCCAAGTAAATGCAACTTGATCTTTTTCTCTCTTCATGCCCACAATGAAATGTACATATACGTGTCCAAAGAGAATCTAATAGCTTCAAATCAAATATCCCTTCCACCCCAATCAAATAGCCTCCTGATACTCACAGCAAGCATGAACTGTATCCTGCAGATAATCTGCATCTCAGGAGAGAAGAAAATAAGTACAAGCAGAGATAAGAAATGGCTAATCCCTCCCCCTATCAAAGGCTGTTGGTAGATATGTAGTGTGGACTCCCACCTAAAATAGTTTATTTCATCTACTGAATAACCGTTCTAAAGGTGAATTACTAATGGACTCATCAACTCTGAATGGGACTGAAGATAACTCAAGTGTTGATAGACACTTTACAGAATATCTTTTTCAGTCCTGTGCAATTGTTGGTCTCTTTTATCTGGGCAAAAATGAATAACATGGATTGTAATTTTACAAACGGTATAGCTTTGCATGATTACCATAATGAGCAAGGATGAAATTTCTCATTGTTTTATCTGCTTACAAGTTCTCTGTTTAGTTAATCAACCATTATAATTCTAATAAATCAACAGAAGATAGATTCATAACAGCTTAATGAGATTTTCTATTAAGCTACAACACAGACAGCAAACAGTACTACACAGCTCCAGATATTTACATAGAGAGGTTTCTTACACTGATGAGAGAAAAACAATTGTTACTGTCATTGAAAAAAAGGAAGGAAAAGAAGGAAGGTAATGTATTATGTGGGGCCTTTCACAGCCTCAAAGTACTTTATAGCAAATGTAATGGAATCATAGAACATAACAAAATTTATGACACAGTAGACCATTAGCTCATCGTCTTTGTACAGATCAGGAAAGAGCTGCCTCACCAAAACTCCTTCCAGCACAGGTCCACAAATCTGCAGGTAAAGGCACCTCCTGTTAGCATCCAAGTACTGTTTAAGTGCCGTGAGGATTTCAGCCTCCGCCATCCTTTCAGCTGCTGAATTCCAGATCCCTACCATCGTCAAGACAAGAAGATTTTTCCTCACCTCCCTTCCAATCATTTTATCAATTACTTTAAATTCATACTCCTTTGTTTTTGACCTCTCCACTAAGGGAAGTAGGTTCTTCATTTTCGCTTAGTCTCAACCTCCAGTAATTCCATAGACTTTAATCATGTCTCCCCTCAGCCTCCTTTGATCCAAAGAAAACACCTTAAGCTTATCCAGTCATTTGAAGTATAGACTCCATTGCACATTGTGGTCAATTGTACACAGCATGCTCAGACAAACAATGGAGAAAATAACCAGTTCACGTTATTTTCAGGGACAAATATTGAACAAGATAACCAAGAAAACCTTCCTATACTTCATCAATAGAATGCCAAGGGATCTTCTAAGTTCACTGGAGAGGGAAACAGGATCTTAGTTTAACTTCTCATCTGAAAGATGCACTCTGGCACCGTTGCATTTGCTTGATACCACACTGGTGATTTCTGTGTTTTCAGCAACGGAGTGGCACTCAAACTGCAACCTTCAGAGTTAAAGTACTAAAGTATATTTACAAGCTGATTCTGTTTCTCTTTCTTCTAAAACCACTAAAATAGTAACTCGATTAACAATGTTAACTAATAACGTAATGGATAAAATTATGCAATAGGTTACAAGTGATGTCTCTCAGAATATTCCAGTGCTAAGCAATCAGAAATTAAGAGTATTCTGGATGAAATTCTGACAGAGATTAAGAAGGGAACTATCATTGAAGATTTATGTTATTAAAATGGTTTTGTAAGAAATGAGAGATGAGCTTTGTAAGGGAGAAGAATCTAAAGTTTGGGGTGTAAAGAATAAATGAGTGGAACAGAGGAATAAATGGTGGGATAGAATACCTTTAGATAGAAATCATGTCTAGGCACATACATTTGTGCAGCACTAATGGTGTAGGGCAATCTTTACAATTAGATATTAACTGAAGCCTCATCTTGTCCCTTTCTCTTACAAATCTTTCTCTTATGAAAAGACTCTTACAACTTGCTATAGATGTACAATGCAGAGCAATCTGGTTGCATCACAGCCTGGTATGGAGGCTCCAATGCACAGGATTGCAAGAGGCTGCCGAAGGCTGTAGACTCAGTCAGCTCCATCACTGGCACAACACTCCCCGCCATCAAGGACATCTTCAGGAGGCGGTGCCTCAGAAAGGCGGCATCCATCACTAAGGACTTTCACCATCTGGAACATGCCCTCTTCTCATAACTACTGCCAAGGAGAGGTACGGGAGCCTGAAGACCCACACTCAATTATTCAGAAACAGCTTCTTCCCCTCCGCCATCAGATTTCTGATCGGTCCATGAACACTACCTCGTTATTCCATTTTTTGCACTATTTATTTATATTTTAATTTATAGTAATTTTATGCCTTTGCACTGTACTGCTGCTGCAAAACAAATTTCACGTCATCTAAGTCTGTGATAATATATCTGTGTCTGATTCATTAAGTATAAAATATCCCATGGACTATTCAGGAATGAACGGGGAGCTTTTATGATCATCTGTTCAAAATGCTTCCCTGAATCAGCACCATCCAAATCAGGTTCACTGCCCATTTCCTCACTGGCTAATTGTGGGTGCTTGTTGGTATTTGCCCACGATAGGCCCATGATACAATCAAGAGCCAGGCTACTGATAAGAGATACAGAGAAGATCTAGTCTCAGATTAAAACAATACAGAGTGCATAAGAATGTATTAGTGGCTCACATCAAAGTGAACCCATGCCTTTTACAAACATATAACTAGCGAGAAAGAAGGATGGGCTGATTTTGAATCAAAACTGAAATATTCTTGTGGAAGCAGAGGACATGGTTGAGATACTAAATGAGTACTTTGTATCAGTTTTCAGTAGTAAAAAGGGTGTTACCAAGATTGACATGAGATTGGTGAAACCAATGTTGAATAAAATAAAAGTCAGAAAAAAATGAAAAACTTAAAAAGGATGGTAGATTGCGATTTAGGATAATAACCCAGAGCTGGTGGGAGACATTCGAGGTTACTGAGGGAGGAGGAGCTGAAATTGCAGATGATTCTAGCCACATTCTTCCAGTCCTTTGTATCAGGTAGAGCTGGTGTTTCAGAGGATTGTAAGTTCTAACTTGCTGTTTAAAACAGAGAGAAGGATAGACACAACACTGCTGGCTGGTCAACTTTACGTTTATTACAGAGATAAGATATCTTTATCTTTATTAGTCACATGTACATTGAAACACACAGTGAAATGTATCTTGTGTAGAGTGTTCTGGGGGCAGCCCGCAAGTGTCACCATATTTCCAGTGCCAATATAGCATGCCCATAACTTCCTAACCTGTACGTCTTTGGAATGTGGGAGGAAACCGGAGCACCCGGAGGAAACCCATGCAAACACAGGGAGAATGTACAAACTCCTTACAGACAGCGGCCTGAATGTAACCTTGGTCACTGGTGCTGTAATAGCATTACACTAACTGCTGCACTACCGTGCCTGCCTATGACCCATGACAAATGTAACCGTTTTAGCTGCCTCACATCAGAGTTCTCAGTAAGTTAACCCTGCTGAAGTTACAGATATTCTAGCCACATTTTTCCAGTCCTTCGTAGGGAACAGATGGAAGAAATGTTGCAGAAGATCTCAAACCCTATCTTGGGAATTGGATAACATGTAAAGGAAGACACATTTCATGGCTTAGGGAAAGACTGAGGTGAGGAGCTAATTGGTTACCTCAAACAAAGAAGCAACACAGGTACAGAAAAAATAACCTTCATTATTGCTGTATCATTCTATGATCATAAGATTGACCGCATTCCTCTTAAAAACAATTATATTGTGGGAGTTTGTGTGGTAGGACAGGGATGTAGTCAGTGCCCACTGTAAGAAACATTTCAGAGGATTCCTCAACTGAGACCCTGCCCTTGACATGAAAACCCTTTACTCTATTCCATTGCAAACTATCCTGTCAAGCTTTGCTACCATTGCTGACCATTGAGAAGTTGAAAAGGGCCTATGCCAACTGAAAGACAAGGTCAGGGGAGCAGACGACATCCCTGTTGAAGTTCTAAAGCTTGGCAAGATGAAGTTCAGCCACAAATTCACATTTGCATCTCCCAAGAGGAGGATATGCCAGGGGGCATCAGAGAAGTCTGAACCATGACCATTTTCAAGGAAGGAGAAAAATCTGACCATGGTAGCTATAGTGGGGTCTCGAAGCTGCCTGCAACAGGGAAGGTCACCATCAGAGTTCACAACATCTCGAACATCTCCTCACAGCAGTTGAAAACCTGCTTCCCAAATCACAGTGTGGATTCCATCCATCTAGAGGGACAGTGGGCATGATCTTCACTGCATGCCTACTCCAAGAGAAATGCAGAAAGCACTATGCCCTTGACCTCACAAAAATATGGGTAGAAGTTAAAAAAACTAAGGAAAGGCTGGCAGTCATTTTAAACTAAGGTGTACAGGAATTTCTTCTTGCAGAGGGCGGTGAACTCTGGAATTCTGCATCCTGGAAGTTTATGGAGGCTAGATCATTGGAGGCATTTAAAGAAGAGATAGATACATTTTTGAAAGATTGGGGGATTTAGGGCTATGGGGAGCTGACTCAGAAGAGGAGTTGAAGCCTGGGGCAGATCAGCCATCATTGTATTGAATGTGAGACAGGCTTGAGGGACCTGGTGGCCTCCTCCTGCCCTTATTTCCCTGTGTTCTTGTCATTTGGGTCCATTTGAAATCTGTCTGCCTGCATAAATTCATCTCCATTGTACACCTGCTTCACAATTTTATACAAGCCATGAGTTTAACCAATGGATCCACAGCAGACATGCCAAGGCTGTGTCATTCCTCCAGTCTTTCTCGTTGAAATGCTGCACCTTCCTTCCAGCAATCCTCCTGCTAGAGTGAGGCTAGTCTTCAGGCCAAATAGGAAACTGCTCAAACTATATAACCTCCAGTCTAGAACTAAGATCAATCCAACTTCAGTAACAGACAGCAGTTAAGTATGTGCATGTTTACTGCTGAGCTCCAAGTTATCATCAGCTTATTCACGGAAGCATGCAAGAGTAATGGTCTTACACTTGAGGTCCACAAAATAAAGGTCCTCTGCTGACCTGTGCTCACTGTATCATACTGCTTTCTAACAATAAAGGTCTTCAACAAAACATTGGAAGTGTGGACCGCCTCCCATATCATGGAAGCCATGTCTCAGCAATGGAAAATATCGATGATGAAATTTACCGTTGGCTTCTTTACACCAACACAGCCTTTGGCCATCTGAAGAAAACAGTGTTTCAAGATCAAGGCCTGTAACCCAGCACAGATCTCAGTCTTTACCGAGCAGTGCTAATTTATTCTGAGATAAGAACTGCCGGTAGCAAGCACTTCAAAGCACTTTAGAGATACCACCACAGTGATCTCTGTAAAGTCTCTCCAAATTCACTGCAAGGATACACAGGTCAAGGCCAGTGTCTTCTCCTGGGCTAATATCCCAGTACTGAGGCCCCAGCCAGCTATGTTGGACTGGCCACATTGTTCGCATTGTTTGACAACAGACTGCCAGAGCAAACTTTTTGTTCTAAACTCCATCATGGCAACAGATTACCAGATAAATTGAGAAAACAATTGAATGGTGTTCTCAAAGCCTCCTTGACAAAACTATAGCATCCCCACTGACTCACGGTAATCCATGGTGCATGACCACTTAAGGAGGGAAAAAACCATTTGGGATGACATTGAGTCATTCATTAGGAGTAAGCAGAAGTTCAGCACGGGTGGTAGAAGGAGCAGACCACCTGTCAAATTACCCACCTGCCCACTCTACCAAATATTTCCTGCCCCATCAATGTGGGTCCCACATTGGCCTCATTAGACACCTATGATCCCACAGAGCTGGTGTGGACACAAGTTATCCTTGATCATGAGGCACTATTTAAGAAGGGGTATATGTGGAGAGAATCACTGGCAAAACCAACATTTAATGTCCTGATGTCCATCCCCAACTATCCTTGAGTAGCTGGTGGTAAGCCAACTTCTCGAATTGCTTCAGTCCACATGATGAAGGAATTTCCACAATGCTGTTGGGTCAAGAGTTTCCAGTATTTAGACTCAGCAGTGATGAAGGAACAGTAGTATACTTCCAAGTCAGGATAGTGTGACTTGGAGGGGAACTTGCAAGAGATGGCATTCCCATGTGCCTGAAACTCTTGGCCGGATTAATCGAAGTTATGGTTTTGAAGGTGTTGTCAAATAAACCCTGGCAAGTTTCTGCAGCGCATTTTGTAAATATACAGATCGCAGCTAAGGAGCATTAGTGGTGAAGGCATTAAATGTTTAGGATGAGATGCCAGTAAAAAGGCTGCCTTGTCCTTGATGATGCGGAGATCTTGAGTACTGTTGGAACTGCACTCATCCAGGCAAGTAGAGAGCTTGTATTGTGGAGGTCGTGGCTGTCACGTCATAACACTGCCCCTACCTGGTTGGATGACAGCACTGCCCATTACCTGGTCGAAAGACACACCACTGCCAATTAAGGTTTGGCTCCACCCCACCCATCAGTGCACACCTGACCATTGGTCCCTTCAAGCACCTTTGTACTTGGCCTCGGGCCATTGGCCTTTTTAAATTACCTGAGCTGGACCCCCCAGCCCTCCAGCACTATAAAGAGTGCCACATGTGTTGGGCTCTGCATCTTTGATTGCTCCAAGGAACTCTGAAATGATGCTGGAGAGACCGTTGGTAAGGTGTGAACTTCAACAGGGTTAGGAGCGTTCTAAGTTAGTATTCCCGGTAGCGTAGAGCCATGCCTGCACTGAGTCAAGGGGTGGCAGGTATCATATTGCTTTTCCTTGATTGTTTGTACCCAGTTCGTTGTGTGTGCATGTGTGTATTTTACCCTTGCTGTGATTTTCCTATGCTCGCTATCACCAGTGCGCATGTGTGTGTGTCGCCCCCGTTACCTTTCCCCCATGTTTATCTTTGTAAATAAATCATTTAACTCTAAGACTGTGTTCAGAGTCCTTGTCCTTTGAGACATCGAACCTGTTTCACAACAGAGCTTTCCATCACATTCTTCACTGGTGCCTGGTAGATGATGGAAAGCCTTTAGGGACCTGCAGGTAAGCTGTTTCCTGCAGGATAGCCTTTGGCTTACTCTTATAGCTTCAGTATTTAAGTGGATGGTCCAGTTATGTTTTTCCTTCATGTTAACCCCAGATTTTTGATGGTCAGGGATCTGATGATAATAATGACTTTGAAAGTCGAAGGGTGCTAGTTCGACTTCAGCTTGTTTGAGATGGAGGTCACCTGTCACTTATGTGACCTGAATGTCATTTGTCAATTATTATCTCAAACCTCAACTTTTACTGCATGTGGACATTGAGGGCTTTGTTAACTGAGGAGCTGCACCTGGAATTGAACACTTAACAAGAATAAATAAATATTCCCAATTGTGACCTTATGACGAAAGTAATGGATGAGGCAGCTGAATGTGGTTTGGCATGGGACAGTGCCCTGAGGAACTCCCTGGAGCGGTGTCCAGTGAGTTAAAGTGTATTTCATTGATAATGAACTGCTCTGTGACATCCCAAGGTTATGAAAGCTATAAAATGCAAGTTCTTTCTCTAGAAAGACATAACCTGACCAATCTATGCCATTGAAATGACTCTATATTATTAGTAAAGAGAACCTTGCAATTCTGATGGTGCCTCCGTCTGTTACATTAGGAGAGTTTTTAAACCAATGTCAATTAATGACTTTGTTAACAGACCAGAAGAAAAAAAAATTCAATCAAACATAATGGGTGCAAACTTGATTTTAGATGATGCAGTTAAGTGGGTGACATCTAATTAGCCATCCGTTATACTGTATCTCCAATTCGTTGTTCTCACTGAATTCAACAGAAGAGGAAACCAGTTAGGGTTGGCAAATTTTTGTTGGCTATGTTTACTATCAGCAAAATTACCCCTGTTTATTACCTGCCTTAACATTTGGTTATGAAGTTGATTACTTCATTTTCAACTTTGAAACAAGGACTACATTTTAATAATATGTAATTGGCTGCATAACATTTGGGTACACCATGAGATTATTCAAAGTTACTGAAGAAGCAGGTCATTTTCTATTTTCTAGCAATTTACTCACTCGATCTAAAACTTGCACCAAATCCAAGGACCAGTGGCCGTGGGAGCCCATCCTCATGGTTGGGATTATCATTCAGTATCCAAAATTATAGATAGCTGGATTGTCGTCCTTGCAACAGATCCTGCAAGTGCTCTCATTTTTCTCTGCCATTGAATCCCAAGGAAAATTGAATTCTCATTCTGAAGAGGTTGTGAGATTTGTAAATAAATTATGAAGAGAATAATGGAATACCTAGGGGGGTGATTACAAAGCAGTCAACTCATAAAACAGTTCAGGCAACCTTGTAAATGAGATCAGAGAGTTCAAGTGGTTTATAAGTGTCCCCTGACCCCTGATGTGATCGTGCGGCCATTAAATCACTCCAGGGTATCTGTTAATTTTTCCATAATACAAAGCATGCAGTAATGTTTAAAAAAAATTAGTTTGAGTTTTGAGCCTGGTTTAATGGCATTGCAGATGTTCACTGCTCTGATAATGCCAGATAACATTGGCATTCAAGTATTAACAAATTCGATAGTACTGCAGCTCTTGCAGGGAATTATTGGGTGAGTTTATCAATTTTAATTTGAGCATGTATACATTTTCAAGATGATGAAATATATTTCACCCTTTGCTGATACCATCAGACAGCTCCATGTCAAGTATTCCATGTTTAGGTGAAAGGTAAAGTTCTCTATACTGCTCCACAATGTACTATGCCCATTTTTACAAGCTGTAGATCTGCTCTGAATGTTCGTGAATTCAACATCATCATTTTCTTCCATTAGTCAGCCCCATCTTCCCTATGATCAGAAGTATGTTGTGACTGCTAATGTGAACCATATGGTAGAATGATATGACGGTCCAAATGCATTAACCTCATATCTTCTACCAGGTGCTCTTCTCTGATATGAATAGGATGCTCCTGGATTGGACCACTTCAGTCGGAAGGAGAAATTGGATCGGCTGGGTTTGTTTCCCTGAAGCATAGGAGGCTGAGGGGTGGCCTGATCGAGATATACAACGTTATGAGGGGGATAGATAAGGTAGATAACAGGAATCTTTTCTCCTGTGGTGGGAGTGTCCAAGACAAGAGGGCAAAGGTTTGAAGTGAGAGGTAGGAGATTTAGCAGGGATCTGAAGGGGATTTTTTTTCAAAGAATGTGGTTGCAATCTGGCATGCACTGAGGAGGCGGCGGAGGCAGATAAACTCAAAATATTTAAGAAATATCTAGACAAGCTCTTGCATTGCCAAGGCATAGAAGGCTATGGAGGTAAATGGGATTAGTATAGATGGGTGCAATGGTTGGCATGGACATGATGGGCCTAAGGGCCTGTTTCTGTGCTGTGTGGCTCCATGATTTCAGTGAATGAGGACAAAATAGATCAAGAAATTATCTGATTTGCAATGTAATATGTGGACAAGTAGAGTAATGATTACCATTAATGAAAATCATAAAAACTACTGGCACTGGAAATCTGAAATTACAGAAAGTGTTAGAAGCACAGCAGGTCAGGCAACATTTGTAGAAAGAGAAACAGAGCTAATATTTCAAGTTGAAGACCAATCTGAAACATAAACTCTCTTTCTCTTTCCATAGATGTTGCCTGACCCATGAAGTGTTTCCAATATTTTCCCTTTTTATTACTATTAATAATGATTACAGGTAGTTACAACTTATTTTACTATGGTTCTTTTTACACAGAAAATAAAGTAGTACACAACTTTAAACCTGTTAGCAAAGTGGGGTCACAGTTCAGCCCAGCAGTCTCCCTGAATGTAGATGGTCCTGCAGTTAAAGAGATTTCTTCTTTTAAATCTTGCCTACTTACCAGATCAAGCAGGCTTTTCAGGATTCCTCACTCCTTGACTAAACAACAGGCCAAACCTCTTACCCTCTGACCCTCCTCCAGCTCTCCATGTCCGAGTTGTCCATTCTGAAGTTCAAGAATTGACAAAAGAAGTTACTTTACTGTCAGTTCACCCCTGGAGTAATATTCCAGGGGACAGGGGACGTCGCTTTGGCCTCTCTCTTCATGGGTCAGATCCATCTGTGTTGCTTTTCTTATCACTGGAGGAAGGAATACCATTTTATTTTATATCTGAACAATTATAATCTAAAGTGATGGGTTAGCATGTAAATAAATTCAATTTCTCAGCTATATTTTATTTCTGTTTATCTCTATGGAATGTACCTACGCATTCCTGGAGTCCCTTTCTATTGCTGTTCAATCCCATTTCTCTCTGTGTAATCTTTTGTTTCCCTGTTCATCTTTGTTTGCTCCTATATATCAATAAGTATTTCTGTATGCTCTCTATATGTGCATACGTATCCATGCAAACCCCGACATTCCCCTGTAAAACATGAGGTACCCATGTACCCTGTTTTTCCTTCAACTGGAAAAATCATGTGTTTCACCTGGATGTGAGATTGCTTCTGAGAAGCTTGTGAAGGCTTCTCATCTGCCCCAGAATGTCAGTCATTGACAGCAGAGTGGTTGAACAGTTCAGGAATGTTGTAACTGTGACTAAGCTACTGGAGATTGAAGCTGGTAGATGTAAAAGGTCTTTATTCATCATGACAAACAGGAATTCTCTTGGAGTCACTCTCAATAGAATCTCTCCGAATTCAAGGTACATTAAGTTTTTATACTCTTAAAAACAAGGATAACAGCAGGTGGTTCAATACAATTTCAATAGGTACAATGATATCATTTACTTCAATATCCTGTGTGCGACAAATGGTTCTGTCAAATTACATATTTACAATGGGAACACACTGTAACTGGCAAGGGATTTCTGAATGTTGAAGCACCTTTGTTGAGACAAAATAATTCACATGGATGGTCTAAAAGCTTCCAAAACAGAATCCAGACCCCCAAAATTAGTGTTGTGAGGACTGACTCTCTGGATACACAAATATCCCAATTATTGATAGGCAGAACGAATTCGCCGATGACCACATTTGATGTGCAAAGTGATAAAATAATCTTCCTGGTCTGGCCTTGAACGCTATCAAAATGACGTAAAATAACCTAACTAAGTGTGTTTGATGTCTGGTTTGATATAGGCCAATGTTTGGCTGATGCATACCAGAGTATCTCATAGTCATGTCAGTTTACAAATCATATCTCTTGAGCGGCCTCCTGCTGAGCCAGTAGCCTGTGCTCTGTTTACAAAGCTGTCCTTTTAATTTTGAAACTGATTACTGCTTTGAGTTTACATTTGACCCTGTTTTTTTAAAGACTGGTTCTTGTTTGTATTAATGCATGCTATCCACATAATTCCTGAAGGATGGCCAATGATTAACAATCCCTATCAAGGGACCAGATAATCTCCATGGCAAAGAAGCCCCACAATTCCCCCTTTGCAACTACTGGTGCACTGTTCACGGATGTTAGGCAGTGGCCTATGGAAGTGAATATTATCCTACCACATTATCCTAATTGCTCACATTTTAATTTCAGGGCTGTTTGTTATTGCCTTCTGTAGACGACAGCTATGTTTTTGCACCTAATTGCTATAGTGTTCAAATAACCAGAACCCTACTTGGAGTTCACTCAATTGACGTATCAATTATGACGAAAAACACGATGACGCTGGAGGAACTCAGCAGGCCAGGCAGCATCCGTGGAGAACAGCAGGCGGTCAACGTTTCGGGTCAGGACCCTTCTTCAGGACTGAAGAAAGAAAAAGGGGAAGCCCAATAAGGGGAAGACGGGTTCGCAGAACACCTGTGCTCCGTCCGTAACTGCAATCTGCATCTTCTCATTGCCAGTCACTTCAACTCCCCCTCCCACACTATCACAGATATGTCAGTCCTCAGCCTCCTCCACGGCCAGGAGAATTCCAAGCGCAAACTGGAGGAACAGCACCTCATTTTCTGTCTTGGAAACTTGCACCCTAATGGCATGAATATTGAATTCTCCCACTTTAGGTTATCCCCACCCCCCTTCCCCATTAACCACCCCCCCCCCCCCACACCATTCTTCTGTTTTTCCCTTTCCTAGCCTCTTTTATTCTACCTTTATTTTCCTTTCTCTCCTTACCTTTGACCCATTCCCCAGTGGATCTGCTCTCCTGCTTTGTTGATCGCCTGCTTTTCTCCACAAAAGATGCTGCCTGGCCTGCTGAGTTCCTCCAGCATCATCATGTTTTTCATCTAGATTCCAGCATCTGCAGTCTTTGTTTCTCTGATGTATCAATTATCTTTCCTTTTCTTTTGACCTCTTGAACATTTAGAATGTAGAACATTACAGCACAGTACAGTCACTTTGGCCCACAATGTTGTGCCGACATTTTATCCTGCTCTAAGATCTATCTAACTCTTCCCTCCCACATAGCCCCCTATTTCTCTATCATTCATGTGGCTATCTAAGAGTCTCTTAAATGTCCCTGGTGTATCTGCCCCCACAACCTCTGCCGGCAGTGTGTTACATGCACCCACCATTCTCTGTGTAAAAAAAACTTACCCCTGCCATCCCCCTTATACTTTCCTCCAATCACCTTAAAATTATGTCTCCTCCTGTTAGCCATTGTTGCCCTGGGAAAAAGTCTCTGACTGTCCACTCGATCTATGCCTCTTATCATCTTGTAAACCTCTATCAAGTCATCTCTCATCCTCCTTCTCTCCAAAGAGAAAAGCCCTAGCTCGCTCAACCTATCCTCATAAGACATGCTCTCCAATCCAGTCAGCATCCTGGTAAATCTCCTCTGCATCCTCTCTAAAGCTTCCACATCCTTCCTATAATGAGGCGACCAGAACTGAACACAATACTCCAAGTGTGGTCTAACCAGAATTCTATAGAGCTGCAACATTACCTCGTGGCTCTTGGACTCAATAGCCCGACTAATGAAGGCTAACACACCATACGCCTTCTTAACAACAATATCGACCTGCGCAGCAACCTTGAGGGATCTATGGACGTGGAACCCAAGATCCCTCTGTTCCTCCACACTGCTAATAGTCCTCCCATTAACCTTGTATTCTGCCTTCAAGTTCAATCTCCTGAAGTATATCACTTCACACTTTTCCAGGTTGAACTTTCCTTCCCTTCACTTGGTTATACATGTCCTACCCTACCATCCTCATCCTGATTCCTGCTTGGATCACCAAACTCATCAGGCTTCTTCTCTCTTACGACCATACTTGTCTTGAGGCTGCCTCCACCTAATCATAGTGTCATGGGGCATACAGAGTCATACAACATGGAAGTAGGCCTTTTGGCCCACCAAGTCCTGGATTGCTGGCAGCAGTGTGCAGTAGATTCATCTTTAATTCCTGAAGGCTCCCTGAAAATCTTGGAGGCTTTGCCAGAATTACCAAGTTATGCTGGTTAGGTGGAAAAAGCACAGAGAAACGTTTCGTCCCAGATAATGCTGGCAACGTGCTTTGACTTCAATGTAATCCAAAAGACCGGAGACAAGGTTCAGTAAGCCGCCACACTACAGTAATTAATATCTACAGCAAAGATTTTGAAAGGGGGGTATAGATTTCTACCCAGAAAGAAATAAAACTGAGACATTGCCTGGTTGTCTCACTATCTCAGTATCTGCTGTAGCAGTTAGCTTGATGTCATTATAATGTGACCTACTGCGACCCTGAAGCAATCCGCAATGGATCCAATATTAGCATCATCTTTATTTAATTCAGGAATTAAAAGAAGTCCCTGGGCCCTGATTGTAGGACACTGTCAAGGTTAAAAAATGTAGCAGGCAAGACAGAGTAAATGAAATCACAGATGAGTGACAGGTTTTAAAAACCCACAGGCTGTAGGAGGAAGCAGGGAGGTAGGAAGCCCCATTATTAGAGATTTGACAATCAAGTCTTGTACTACACATTGAGGACAAAAGAAAGAGGATGAAAATGTGTAAAGTGTAGCCCGGTTTTACAGGACACTGCCTCGTAAAGGCTATAATATTGCTCTAGGAGGTCCTTTATCTCATCACTTACTCTAATACTATTTTCCTGCTCTTTCTGCAATTAATTTCTCATTCAGTTTTCAAACATCCATTTTCCTTCTAAATGATATTACAGTCTCTGACTTGAGAGTCACCTGTCAGTTAATTATTCTGCTGCGTGAGAAAATGTCCACTGATTTCCTGCAGTCGTCCTCCCGATGCTTTCAGCCCCTTTGGTTGTGCATTCCTTTGCCATTCAGTGACTCCGAACCTTCCATAAATTTATTTGGAAAATCAGAGTGTTCTGCACCCCCCATATCATTAAGGTTCTCCTCAGGGAGAAGACTGAAACCCCAATTTTGACTCAGGTTGTGAGTTAGGAGAACAGCAAGCCCTGGGCCCACCTGCATCTTGGAGCCACGTCCTTCCCCCAGCTCACCTGCTGTGACCACTGTCAAGTTGGTGCAAAGTAATTAAGGGAATGGACCTTACTCTTAGCTGTGTCAGTAAGGCAGGTTTGGAGCAGGGTGGTGTTGAGCAAAGGTTAATTGGAGGAGGGTTTGGGGGGAACCTGGGTTGATGGTGGGGCTCCACAATCTGCTTTCAGACATGGTTGAGGCAAAAGATATCTACCCAGGCTGTCCGTCTTCAGAGTCCATGTGATCAGAACTTTTCCCACCTTTCTAACCGGCATTCACGGAAGCTGGGGTTAAAATCGCACCTACACCAGATAATGTCACCCAAACCAGATTAGCTGAGGTAGAGGCAGGTCTGGCATGCCTCCTAATACTTGGGAGTTAAAATAACACCCATCGAGTTGATGTAGTGCAAAGTTGGTCCCTGTTTTAATTGATCACCTGCTTTCCTTAACGTTGATTGCCCTGTTGCAAAGTACGATGCAAAGGTTTAGAATAGCAGGTGTTAAAGTCTGCAGTAGAAAGAGGAAAGAAAACTTCAGCGAAAAAAAATGATTCAAAAACGTAGATAAGGAAGGCTAAAAATAAAAGGAGAACCAGGGAGTGGAGAAGTGAGGGTGATTATCTATTATACAGTGAGATTTAAATAGAAATCCCAACAAAGATATTCTGTCAAATTAGTTCAAATGTAGCAGCAGCCTCTGCACTTTCTTATGCCTCTCAATTAGTCCTCATTCCTACGTTGTAGAGTTGTTGACCGGAGGAAGCTGGAAGTTCACATCTCAGGCCCTTTTGTTTGTCTTTACAATATTTTTATTAAGTCCATGAAAAAAATACAGAGTACATGCATCAAAAAGAAAGTAAAAATACTACTGAATATGTTGCATTAAATCATACTTAAGATCACAATACTCTAAATTAATAATCACATGTAATAGTTAGTTAATAAAGGAAAAATCGAAATATTTTATTATAAAAGAACCTTGTCAACAGTGGTTCAGTTAGTGAGGGTCTCTATCCCAATCCATAGTCTTGTACAAATCACACAGACTGCTCACACCACTGATGGTGAGACCTTAAAGGAAGGCCCTGGTTACATTCTTAAGTGAATGTTGGTAATCCCATCGCAATATTTCAATAAAGAATTTCTCAATGGGGTCCCATTCCGTTATTATCACTTAACTGACAGATTATCTTCTCATCAGGTTGTCTTGTAGGACCTCACTATGTGCAGGTTGCCTGCTAAACTGCATGTATTATAAAGCTGAATACACCTCAACAGTGCTTAATTGGCTGTGAAGCATTTTGGTATTCTCTGAAATAGTGAAAGGTATAAAATAAATACTCATCTTTCTTTTGTTCAGTTGCCTTGAAGTGAATTGCAGTGTGTGCATAGGCCCAGGCACAGTACAACTGTGCGCGATCTGTACTTCCTCAATACCAAACAGTGGAAGCAGACAAGCTAACTCAATGCTAGTCATTTAAAAGGGACCTCGAAGCTAGAATATAATACAATAAAATAACACTTTAATATATTGTTTTAACCTTTACGAATTGGAACCCTTTTCAGCTCGTGTTCCTATCCATTCACCCAGCAGCTTAGCTCACTCCGTGCACTATTTTTTTTAATGGATGATAGGAACTTTGTGTTAAGTCCCTCCTACTTTGACATAATGCAATTGTCTACCTATTATTTTTAAGTGCTTTGGGAAGGCATGCCAAGGGCAATTAGGAGTGGGCAAAAAATATGAGACTTGCCAGTGACACCCATATCCCAAGACTAAGATGCTGAAACGTTTTTAAATCTGTTACAATAGCATAGCTGGGAAAGTAATTAAACCATTTTAACAAATAGAGATTGCACATTAAACGAATCAAACCTCATGGTACCAATAACTCTGCCTTCCCTTTCCTAACCTTTGACCTCAGTACACCAGGGGGATTTAATTTCCTCAGCGGTGTCCCATTCAAGAGATCCGAATCATAAATAAAACATTTAAAATGTGTTGAGATATTAGATGCTCTATCTATTTGTTTTTCTCTCCAGTTTATGAGTCTTTGTCTAAGGCTGCTGGATAGACAGCTGAGACATGTTTTCCCTTGACTTACAAAACGCAATTACAGTTCAGGACAAGTCTTTCTGATTCCCTCACTTGGAAGCTGATGACTGGCACCACAGTGCCATCTACAGGACCTGTCAACAATGCTACAGACAAGTATCACAAAATGACCGCTTAACAGACAAATGCTGGCTACACAAACCTTTCTTTATCACTCCAGTTTTCAACAAGAAAGGGTGAGGAGATAGCAAGATCAATACATCAAGGGATTATCTACTGTCACAGACTCAATGCTGTAATTTTAGTAGAAGGCACAGAGTCACACAGCATGAAATAGGCCCTTCAGCCCACCTCATCTGCACTAACCTTCAAGCACCGATCTACACTAATCCCATTTTTCCTCCTCACTTCTTCACCCCATTCCCATCTTCCTGTTATCCACTTATACTAGACAAAATCTATCAGAGCCAATTAACCTAATAACCACGTGTCTTTGGTCAGACCATCCGGAGGAAACTCATGCAGTCACAGGGAGAACGTGGAAGCTCCACACAGACAGCACCCGAGGTCAGGATTGAACCCAGATCTCTGGTGCTGTGAGGTTCCAGCTCTGCTAGCTGCACCACTGTGTCTCCATTTCTACAATAGTAGCTGTTTCTCTGGCCTTCTAGTTCTGCTCACAAAGGCAGATTATTCCTCACCAATTGGAAGGAACCTGGGTCTCTGGAGCGGTGAGGCAGCAGCCCTAACCACTGCGCCACTGGAATTTGATTGATGACCAGTAATCCCCCTGCGAGCAGGGTCTTCCTAATGTGTGGCAATCAGAACTGTACACAATACTCTAAATGTGGCCTGACCAAAGTTTTATACAGCTGCAACATGAGTTCCCAACTTTTATACTCAGTGCCCCAACTGATGAAGGCAAACATGCCATACACTTTCTTTACCACCCTATCCACTGTGGAGCTATGGATTTTCACCCCAAGAGTCCTCTCTGTATCAATGCTTCGAAGTCCTGCCCCTTACTGCATACTTTCCTTTTGCATTTGACCTCCAAAAATGCATCAACTCACACGCCTAAAAAACACTTCATCTGCCTTTTCTCCGCCCATTTCCAACTGATCCATGTCCTGCTGCACTCTTTGACACCCTTCAGACTGGAGAGCACTGTACCCAGAGAAAAGGATGGACTGTAACTCTGCGCATTTTACTGTGGACATAATGCAAAAAAAGGAAACATCTGTTCATGGCTGAATGGCTGTGCATATGTGTGTGTGTGTGTGTGTGTGTGTGTGTGTGTGTGTGTATATCTGTATGTGGCTCTCTTGAACAAGAAAAGTATGAATTAAATCATACAGGTGTTAGTACTGAGTCCTGCTTGACAGAGCTTGTTGTTAGGTTATTGATGGGAGAGCAGAGAATGAAGCAGTCAAGGAGGAGAGTGGATGTAACAACCCTGAAGGTGAAATCATTCACCTGGATTGTTTCAGTGACTTTGTCAAACATCTTCCTGCTTTACATTTATATTCTAGGAACACCAGTCCTAGCAGTGACCTTTACAGCTACTTACTCTCACTGCTTTCCAGAGAACTGTCACTTATTGCCATCCTCCCCTGTTATCTCTTCCTTTCCACCTCTTCCACTGAGACTTTTAGAGTAGTGGCCATAATCTATTAGCACGTGCACTCTTTGAAGTTCAGCCTTGTTCAAGTGTCAGAGCGTTGACTTAGTTTTGAAGTCTCCCACCATTTGTGGTTGACACACTGCACTTCTCCTTTGAGAACTGCAGGCTGCCTTTTAGTAGCACCAGACACTTGTGGTATTGGGCCGCTGGTGGTGAATGCAGCCAATGAACTGTGCAGATAGTTCTTGCAGGTTGCAGAAATTACTTAAAGCGCAGACAGCCCAAAAGTAACTCCCTCCCTCCAATAACGGGGTTTGAGTTAATTATCCATGTAATCTCCTAGTCTACTTTTGGATCATCTTGTATGGATTCAGGTCAACAACCTTTCATCAGAACTGGAAGAATGCAAAGTATTAACAGTTTAGAAGCAAGTGTAGGGGTAGGGAATAAAGGGGGAGAGAGGAGTAAACAAAGGGGAAGATCTATGATAAGATAGAAATCCAAATGACAAATGGGATGATGGATCAAGACAAAAGTAGACTGCAGTGGAACAAGCAAAGGAAGAAGTGATGGGTGCAGAGGGGCTGTAAATGGTGGCAGTGGAATCATTGCCTGCAGAATCACTTCCACCTGTCCCACTCACTTCCCCCATGACATCACCCTCTGCGCTGGAGGCAGCTGGCAGTCGAAGTGGCTGCTCCACTGTTCATGATGGTCAGCAAAAGTTTAGAGGCTCCTTTTACCTGAGCGCTCCCCTGCAGCAAGCCGAGACAACAGTTCCACGGCCAAAGCTGACCCACAACACATAGTCTGGGTTGTCTTTGGTTTGGTAATATGCTGCTTCTCCTCATTTTTCACAAGAAGATGCATCACCTTACATTCCTCTGCATTAAATTTCATCTGCCATTTCTTGCCCATTTCACCAGTTGTCCTGTGGTTTATTATTCTCTTTTACCTTACCTTTGAATATTGGTTCATTTACTGACTTTAAAATTATGCCCTGTCCAGCTCATTAATGCACCATGCATTAGCCCCTTCACCAGCCCCTGGGGAAACCACTGCACATTTCCATTCAGTATAAAGATAACAACTCAACACTACTGCCTCTCCCTTAGCCAGTGACACATTCTTGCAGACACTGTTCTTTCAGTCCCAAAGATTGCAATTTTGCTAACAAGTCTATCATGTGGCACATTGTTTTCTGAAGATCCATGTAACATATGCATCAATTTTTTTGTGGGTGTTAACAATAATTTCTATTTTAAGATTTACCACATAAGAGTTGTATCATGGTCATCACTCAGAAAGCAAAGAGTGGGAATAAGTGGATCTTGCTCAGGTTTGTATGCAGTGATTGTTGGGTACCAGAGGGACTGGTGCTTGACCTCTAGCTATTCACAACCTACATTTGAATGCGGGAATGAAATGTCACATTTCCAAGTTCGCTGATGATACAAAACCATGTGGGATTATGTGTTAGAAGGAAGATATAAGGTGGCTTCAAGAGGATATTGACAGATTGACCTGCTGAAGAATGGAAGGAGATCTCACGGAAACTTACAGACTTCTTATAGGGTTTAACACGTCGGATTCAAGGAGGTGTGTCCTCTGTCTAAGGAGTCTACAACCAAATGTCACAATCTAAGAATAAGGGGTAGGCCACTTAGGACTGAGATGAGTAGAGATTTCTTAACTCAAAATGCACTGAATATTTGGAAATTTTTATCCCATAGGACTGTGGAGATTCCATTCCTTCAAAACAGAGATCGATAGATTTCTGGATATTAATGGAATCAAGGGATATGAAGATAATGCAGGAAAATGGCACTGAAGAGCAACCATAGACTTGATGCATGACGGAACAGACTTAAATGACTACTGCTGCTCCTATTTCTGATCTTCTTATGTTCTTATGACTAACTGCTCATTGTGTTGCTACATCTGTTTATTGTGGTGAGCCCAGAGTTTGTTTCCATGGAGAAATCTACAGAAAGAAGTGTTGCCCTGACACTTTAAACTCTCTTCTTGTTTAATAAAATACCCTTATTGTTGATTTGAATTATTATTGTCCTGTATTTTAAGAGAGAGAGAGAAAGATACTGAGACATTCATTCACTGAACTTCAATACAATAACCCCATCAAGTCTCTTCATTGACTCATCAAAGTCAATAACCTGTTCCTTTATTGAGGTATGACAAGTAAATAGTGTAATGTTGTTATGTTGTTGCCATGCTATTTTGTTACCTTTCCCTTTAAAGATCTTTGTCTGTATTTCTTTTTTTAAGATTCAACAAACAAAATGCTGGAGGAACTCAATGCGTCAGGCAGCATCTGTCTGAGAAATGGATAGTCGATGTTTCAGGTCAAGACCTTTCATCTCGACCCAAAATTTTGACTGTCCATTTCCCTCCACAGACGCTGCCTGACCCATTGATTTACTCCAGCATTTTGTTTGTTGCTCCAGATTCCAGCATTTGCAGTCTCTTGTGTCCTTTTTAACGATTGTTTAGTTCCAGGCATGCCCAGGTATGGCAGTAGAGAAGGCAGCCTCTGTTTTACATCATGATCAACAGTGAGTCTCTACAATTAATCACTAATGTAAGGGATAAAGCAGGTAAAACCCCAGTGGTGCAGAACAATATCAAGCTGGAGCAGAATGCAAAGGATGGACATCCGCAGGGATCATCTTTGGTTAACTGAGAGCTGTGGTGGTTTGGCACATCCAGTAGTTCAGAATAAAACACTGGGTTCATTCAAAGAAACAGATGGAAGTTGTAAAGTGGTAATGATAGTTGGATATTCTGGATGCATCAGATCAAAAGGTTTGTGTCTCCAGAGCTGTTGCTTCTCTTAGTTTGAAATTCTCCTTGGACTTCAAATCAGCAGCACTGTTAGAGTAAAAACAGAAAGTGCTTCAAACACTCAGCAGGTCAGGCAGCAGCTGTTGAAAGAAAAAAGAAGTTAACGTTTCGGATCCCAGACGCTTCATCAGAACTGGGAAAAATAGAAAATGTTCGTTTTTAGTAGCAGAGAAAGTGGGTGAGGAATGTGTAGGACAAAGGAAATATCTCTGGCAGGGTGAGGCCAACTGTGTGAATGCAGCAGTAGGAGTTGCAGTTGAGGTCAGGTTTTGCACTGTTAGAGAACTGATCCAAAGTGTCTTTGTTTCTGTGGCACTGCATTTTCCTGATGTCTTGTGCAAGTCAGCAATGTAGGGGCTGCAGTGCAACAATACGCTGAATGTTAAACCCACAGAATAAATGGTGACCAGTGAGTTGTTTCAACTTCTCCAGTTGCCTGCTGCTCCACATTTACCCCAATATAGATCCTTGATGCCTCCTCGTTATCTTCATACCGCATTAACAATGTCACCTAAGGCCCAAACTAGTTGCCATAAGTATAAGACGGCCCTAATACAATCGGTAAAGAGTTCAAGAGAAACCTCTTTACCTCAAGAGGGTGAGAACCTGGAACCATAAGGAGTAGTTGATACAAATGGGAGCGAAATATTCAAGAGGAAGCCAGATAAAGCCACGACAATGTCAGCTCTCCTTCCAATTCTCCTCCAGTCCTCCCATTTTTGTCCCCTTTCTCTCATTACCCTCAGCCCACCGTCACCCATCTTCATCCCCCTCACCCTCCTGGTTCCATCCACCCACTACACACACACTTCACCCACAGGTTCCCCCCCTCTCCCCCCCTCCCCTATCTGGTTCTGGTTCCATCCGCCATGCACCTCTCCCCTAATGGTTCCCATTGTTACCTCCTTCACTTATCAGAGTCCAGCACTGGTGGCCCTTTGTGTTCCTGCTCATCAACCTCCAGCAGCTGCCTCCGACCCTTACACTCCCCTCCCCTGCCTTGCTTCATGTTTATTTTCCTCTCTCTCTTTGTCTGCCTCCATCTATCCTTCACCTGCCACTCCCCAACTCCACCTCCACTCCTCTCCACTGCCTGTCATCTTACACCCCTCCTCAGTCCACCAATCACCTCGGGCTCCTGTCTCACCACTCTCCCTCCCCACTCTATACTGACCATCTTGCCTCTCCACTGTCAGTCTTGATGGAGGGTTTTGATTGTTTGTTGAAACCCCATGTCAAGGATATGTTGACGTTGTAGGGTGAAGCAAGCTCGTATAGTGGATAAACATTGACATAGGTCGGTTGAGATGAATGGCCTGTGTCTGTGCTGTGAGTAGCATGAAATACTATGTAACACTCTGAGTCATGACAGCTAGCTTTTTCTTACAGGTTACCTTTTAGTAAGGATGGTTCAGCCCACTGGGTGGGTGATAGCGGCAGATAGTAGAATTGCTTCCCCCAGTGACGGACCAAAATACTTCCAGTTATATTGGAAAGCGTGTCAGTCCCAAACTCAGAGGAACACCCCTTTATTGCACAGTATGATTTACTCCCATTGCACTACACCAAGTGCGCCCTATCCATAACCTCCCAATATGAACTTATTAATTTAATGTCAAATTGAGGGCAGTTTTACATCATTATGAAAGAGCTAGATTGCCAGTGTCACACTTCATTTTATAGAAGACTCTCACAGTCAGCAGAGTGAAGTGACTTCCATCCAAGAATCTGGGTTAGACTCAAAGGCAGAGTCCAGAGGCAGAATACTAATGTCTAATCCAATGCTTCAGGGGAGAGTTTGTTAATAACAGAGGTAAGTGAAAGCCAGTTAAAGCACTTGAGAAGTTAAATTGCCTGGTAACAGTGAAACCTGTCTTCCTCTGAAAGCCTGTTTCACTCGAGATGAGGGCTAGCACAAAGGTCACGCTGGAGAATTATTCAGTAAAAAAAAGACTTGCATTTATATAACAGCTTTCACAATGCCTCAAACTGTTTCACAGACAATGAATACTTTTGACGTGTAGTCACTGTTATAATCTGGGAAACATAGCTATCAATTTTCACCCTGCATGATACAATAGATACCAGCGTGATAATGCCAGGATGATGTTTTGTTTGGGGACAAAGAGATGTTAATCAAGTATTGGCCAAGACACCAGATGTATTTCCCATTCTTCTCTTCTTCTTAGGCAGTCCCTCATTGTTGAGGATGACTTCCCTCCACTCTGGTTTAGTGGGTTCTGAGGTGGCTAATGAGACCAATGTGGGAGCCACAGACTCTTCCACAAGCGGGGCAGGTGGTACCTGACAGGACAAGTGGGTGGGTAGTTTGTGAGGTGGTCCACTGCTTGCACAGGGCTTCAGTCTGTTCCCAGTGCATGGACTTGAGATTCTCAATATCATCCCAAATGCTCTTTCTCCAATTTGAGCTGTTATAGGCCAGAAATTTCCAAGAGTCAATGGGAATGTTGCATTTCTTCAAGGACATGCATTCTTGCATTCTTGAACACGGTCTTGAACATTTCCCTCTATCCACCTGGGAATCTCTTCCCATGGCAGAGCTTGTAATAGAGTATCTGTTTCAGAGTCTGGTGTGAAGCATGCAAATAATTTAGCCAGCATAACCCACCCACCCAGGTCATTCTCTCTTCTCTCCTCTTCCATCAGGTAGAAGATACAGGAGCCTGAGGGCACGTACCACAAGACTTAAGGACAGCTTCTACCCCACTGTGATAAGACTATTGAATGGTTCCCTTATACGATGAGATGGACTATGACCTCACGATCTACCTTGATGTGACCTTGCACCTTATTGCACTGCACTTTCTCTGTAGCTGTGACACTTTACTCTGTACTGTTATTGTTTTTACCTGTACTACATCAATGCACTCTGTACTAACCCAACGTAACTGAACTGTGTAATGAAGTGACCTGTACGATCAGTATGCAAGACAAATTTTTCACTGTACCTCGGTACAAGTGACAATAATAAACCAATACCAATACCAAATGAGTGTGACTAGGACCTTAACCATGTGGATATTGGTCTTGGAGACAATGATGATGTTAGTTCAGTTATATTTCCAGTGAATTTGGAGGATTTTGTGGAGACAGTGTCAGTAGTGTTTCTCCAAAACCTTGAGGTGCCCAATGTAGGTAGACTGGTTTACGCAAGCATATACAAGGATAGGGATTAATTCTGCCTGATAGGTCATAAGTTTTATGTCAGCTCTGAGCTCTTGATCTTCAAATACTCTTTTCCTCAATCAATCAAAGACTCTGCTAGCACATTAAAGGCGGCAATGAATTTCACCACTGATGTCTACTTTTGCCAAGTGGTGACTACCGAGATGTGGGAAATGGACCACAATCTCCAAAGTCTTACCGTGAACCTTTATTGTTGGAGGGCAGAGTAGTGTAGCGAGGGATGGTTGGTAGAGGACCATTGCCTCGCGGGTGTTGAGAGTAAGGTTCACATCCTTTCACATACTTCAGTGAAAGCGTTGATGATGCCTTGGAGCTTGGGCTCTGAGCATGCACAAAACACGAGCGTCCTCTGCATACTGCAGCTCAACTACTCTTTCCATTAATAAAGTGGTATGCGAGCATTTATACTGATT
Organism: Pristis pectinata; assembly: GCF_009764475.1. Lineage (NCBI taxonomy): Eukaryota > Metazoa > Chordata > Chondrichthyes > Rhinopristiformes > Pristidae > Pristis > Pristis pectinata. The sequence continues at coordinate 8,989,787 of NC_067428.1, forward strand.
TGAGAAGTCATTCAATGGCTCCGTTTAATTACTGATCTGAAAGACAAGACTTTCATCAGTGCAGCGTCCACTTAGTACAGCACTGGATTATCAACATTGTGTTCAAATCTCTTGACTCAGAGACAAGAATGTAGCCCATCAAACCACAGGCCCAATCATACAGCTGTAGTTCCAAAATCAGTGAAGCCCACAGGATGGAGAAAATCATAGTGGCCGGAAAGAAGCCTTCAAATCCAACAGGGTAGTCTACAGCCTGATGGCATGAACAGCTCAAATTGGAGAAAGAGCATTTGGGATGATATTGAGAACCTTAAGTCCATGCACTGGGAGCAGACTGAAGCGCTGTGCAAGCAGCGGACCACCTCACAAACTACCCACCCACTTCACGTAACCTGCTTCCCCTCTGTCCCTTTCTCTCTCTCCCTGATCTACCCAGGTCGTCTCACACACACCTTTATTTCTGTAAACTCCCCCACCCCAGCCTCCTATCCCCCAGTTTCATTCATTGTCCCCCACCTACTCCGCCTGTCCGTCCCCAAAACACTGCTCTCACTGGATTCGCTGTCCCCTCCCCCCGCTGTTCCTACCTGCCCACCCCACCTCCCTCATTTGGTTCCACTCTTCACCTTCCTTTCTTATCAGGTTCCATAATCTGCAGCCCTTTATTGCCTCCACCCGTCACACTCCAGCCTCCTCCGCCATCTCCACCCTTCCCTCACTTGAGTCCACCTGCCAATCAACCCCTCCTCACCTGAATCCACCTATTACTTACTCGCTCTTGCCCACCCTATCCCCTCACCTCTTTATGCTGGCTCTCTCCCCTCTACCTTTTTCATACTGAATGAATGGGAACTACCCAAAATGTCAGTTGTCCATCTCCCTCCACAGACTCTGCCTGACCCATTGAACTCCTCCAGCAGCTTGTTTTTTGCTCCAGATTCCAGCATCTGGAGTCTCTTGTGCCCCACAATATCAAATAGTTCTGGTGTAAGACGATGGGTGGGTCCTGATTAGTCCGCTGAACTTAGCCCTGAGCAGTACAAAAATAGTATTAGAATAATGGAAGGTGATTAAATTTATATAACATATCAAGGCACCTCATAGAACATAGCCAACAAACAAAAAAAAAACACAGAGACAAGATATAATAACCAAAGCTTGGCCAACAGGGTTAGTTTTCAGGAGCATTTGACAGGAAAGGTGTTGAGGTCTACAGAGGGAATTACAGAGCTTAGAGTCTAGGCGGCCGTAAACATGAGCAATGGAAACAGAGGCTGTGCAAGAGCCAGAAATGCTGGTGCACAGTTATCTAAGAAGGTTGCAGGCACCAAGTTTCAAGACAGGTAAGCAAGGCATTCCCAGAGTGATGCAAGCACCCATCAGCCCTATGCATGCAAGATATCCTTTCTCTGAACAATACCAAAGGATCAGTCCTGGGGGCATAATCCATAGGTTACTCTAGAAGCGTCAGATCAGTTGCCTCTTTCTATTCCTCTCTATGCAAAATGAACAGAATTTTATTCTGTTAAAAAATGCTCTTAAAATTTTAAGAAGAGCATGCAGGCTGGACATTAACTTCAAGCAAATAGTGAAGTGTCAAGGTTACCTGGCCTAACATGACATGACCTGGTCTCACCTTCAACTCCCTTTCCACTGATAATCTTAAACTAAGTAAAATAATATGTTTGCAATAAAGTAAACCAGGCTCAGACCAACTAATAGTGCAAAACAATACACTCTGTAGCACTTCTAAAAACTTCATCAAGAAACTGTAGAGCCTGGGTTGAAAGTAGCTCCTGCAAATCTAGTGGAGAAATATTTCCTGCTCTACACTCAACAAGCAACCGTAAAGTAAGAGTAGTAAATGAGAAAATGTTGGAAAAACTCAATCTGCCACATCTGTGGAGAGAAACAGTTAACGTTTCAAGCCGTTCACTATTAGAACTCAGAAAAGTTCAAAATCAAACATGTTTAAAATTACAGAGAAGAGGGAGGGGTGGAGAGACCAAAGGAAAAGTTTGTGAAAAGCTGGAGACCAAGGGAGACTGAATGACGTGAATGATGGCTGTGCCAATGGTGAAGGCTTGTTAGTCACACTTAACCTGCCTGAAGGAGATGCCAGTAAAGTAAAATGGAAGAAGCCTGAATTATATTCTATATCTGAGGAGATTCAGTGTTGGTCAGAAAAAAATTGTCGTCTCAGATGATAGAACTATACCCTTGCAAATGGAACCTTTGATTTTATAAGGCTTTATTCTGCCTTCCTTTGAGTTACTTCTCTCAACACAAACTTTCTTAAGATTTGATAATCAGTCACGGAATCAGTGTGTTTGTGGGAGCCATCTGTGACCTGGTCTTGCAAGGCTCCTTGTTGGGAAAGAGACCCCATAGTATCTCTAATTTTATTTTGCCTCAGACTTTCAGTTCCAAAAGGAAGGTGTGAAATGTGCTTCAATGGCTCCCTTGTTATAGATATCGATGAGAATGGTGGTGGGGATGGGAAGAGCCTGGGTGCATTGTAGATGGGGATAATCTCCCAGTATGATCCTGAGCCTACAAATCAGTAGGATCCTAAGTTCTGTTCCTGTTCTGTGCTGAATTAGGTGGCCTCCAGATGCATAAACCACGTGATTTAGTAGGTTTTAGTGCCTGGTTCTAATGTGGACTTAAGTGCCCTGTTGGATGGCCATGAATGCAGATCTCAGTGGAGATTCTTCCCATTCTAAATCACACTTTTGGTAGAAGAATTGCAAGAATCTCAGCAGCTTTGAATGAGATTTCAGTAGTTTCTCCACAGAGGTTATGGAAGAGTAGGAAGGAAAATTCCCCCAAACTCTCCACTTTCCATGGATCAAAGGAATCTTAGTTACATGGTCATCTACAACTAGGCTGCAGCACAGTAACAATAAACACCTGCATAAACAGTCGGGGAGAAACAGAAGAAAACTGCTGATGTTCTTCAAAAGCTTTTTTACAAATGCACTTTTACCCACGTTAGTTCACAAGGCCATACCTCACACCAGGATGTCTGTGGACACTTCCACTAACAAAGTGGGTGATATGAAAGTTGCGAAGAATTTTCTATTGCTAGACTTTCAATCCAGTAACCATCTTTATTTAACAGCATGATGATTAATACTCACAATTACAGCTGATCTTGCAACATTCCTTAAAGTATCAATGATAAATGAAGTCATTAACTTTATGCAACTTTATGTATCTGAAAGATATAAAGTCATATGTTCCTGCAGCTACATTCTCTTGTAACAAAGTCAACCCCTGCTGGCCCAGTATAGTTCTCCTTCATTAGTTATTCTTTGTTCATTCTGAGATCCAAGCAGTGTTCAGTTTCTCCACGAAGCTATAGATCCCCTGTGGGTATCTTTTGGTGTGAGTTACTTTACCCTGAAGGCATTGTGTTTGAAGAGCCCTCCGAAACACAAAATGATAATTCTTCCATTAAAGAAAAGATGTCTTTACCTAATGCCTTTTGATGTTGCTCAGCAGCTTTGATGTGTGTAAGTGTTCCAAGACACTTTACAGAGGAACAGATTTGGACATCATCTGCAGGGAATGAGGGAGGTGAAGGAACACTGAGTCAGAAGTGTGCACAAAGTATAGGGTTTAGGGATTCAGGGTATCATGAATAAAGGCATTGCCAGCCATGGTAGAGTAAAAGAAGAGAGGCCAAAGTCTAGGGAGCAAGCGGCATGGGAATGGAAATAGTCTAGGGGTCAGGAGGGGCAAGGTCAATGGAACAAAATGTAACACCAGGGATTTGAAATTCAGCTTAAGTCTCACCTGACAATATGATGCCTCAGGTATGGGAGTACAACACATAATGTTCTGAATACTGGTTAGTTGCATTCTGTACCCTGATGCATGCATGGAAGGCTTACAGGGTGTCATTAACAAAGCACAAAAATATCAGCTTTTGGAAGTTTCTTTAGGAGCAAGCTGAAAACATATCATTTAGCAGCATTTGTCAAACAGTGGATGCATTGAACACTGGTCTGGTTATTCAGTTTCGCTGTGGCAGACTTGCGCTCTTTTATATTTGCTTAGATTCAAGCCCAGTTTTTATCGCAAAAACCTTTTACACTGAGAAGGACTCACATAGTTAATTGATCTCTGTTCCTCAGTTTGTCTCATGTACTTTGCCAGATAGACTGAACCACACTGTGTGACTGTGAGAATCCCCTGGGAAAGACCAGACAACAAGCAGTGATCATAAGGCATTTCCTGTGCACTGTTAAACATAATGTCTTATGCATAAGTAAATCCCACCAAAAGATATCCACGAAAAGTCCCCAGCTCCAAGAAGAAACAGAGCAGAGCTTGAATTTTAGAAGGGTTAAAAACCTTAATAAAGGAGGACATTTCCAATTAACACACTGCAGAAGCAGATGCTCCATTTTATGTCTCCTAAACCAACAAACACCACTAAACTGAGCTGCTGTGGGATTGCCACAGTCTGACTGGCTTCTTAACACTGTGAAGAGTGTCTGATTCTGGAGGTAAATAGCCTGGTATGGAATAGCAGGTCATGAAATAATTCCAAATGTCAAAATACCGATTTAATTGGAGCCTTTAGATGAATTCACAGAATACATCGGCTGCTGTCTCCAAGAGTAGGTGACTTCCTGCAAACTTTTCACAAGCTCTTTTCACACAGCATTCTAATTTGAAAGAACAATTCATCAGATTCTCAAATTAACTAACAAGTGGCATTCCGAAAAAATCCACTCTCTGCAGTACAGCAGATGATGTTCTGAGAGATGTTCATTTTGTGAGCACAAAAGAACACTGGAGCAGAACACAATAACACTAGAATTCTTTCAGCAACTCATTTCTTATATAGTGGAATAAATAATCCACTGTAAGCAGTTTACCCCACACTTTAATTCTTGGCTTTCAGAAGCCAATTCACCCTTCCACTTCATAGAATGATGCAGCCAACTCACATTTCACATGAAAGGCAAATTTCTTTAAGCAGTTCTATTCAATTATGTATATTAGTGGAGGCTGAATTAGACATCCATGCAAAGTATACACTAGGATTGTGATGCATGAATAACTAATCACAGTGCAGGATGCAAACAAAATTCCCCATCTCATTTTTATGATTTCATTATCCAAAGGATGTTGGCTGAGTTGTTTTGCTGCAATAGAGCAAATTTATGGGGCAAGTGTGAGGTGAACCTATGCCTGAACTTGTTTATGGGGAGGTGGTCATTACCAACAAGCACTGCTGGAAGTCACTTCATAATCTTCTGAAGGTTGGAGCAAACCACAAAAGGAAGCAGGCACCCCAATATGTAGCTCAGACACCTTGGTGAATGAGATGGAAGACATGACATAAATCCTCTACCCACATGGGTCAGAGAGTCATAGAATCATAGAGTCATACATCACAGAAACAGGCCCTTCAGCCCCACTTGCCCATGCTGACCATCAAGTACCCATTAATATTAATCCTATTAACTCCATTGGTTTGTAGCTTCCTGTACCTTGGCAGTTCAAGGGCTTGCCTAGGTACTACTTAAATGTTTTGAGAGTGTCTGCCTCCGCCATCCATTCAGGCGATGCATTCAGTGGACCCAGGGAGCATCCTGGTCCAAAATCAAAAGGCAATGGGAAGAGGCCCTACTGAAGGTCAATGTCAGGAGTGGAATTCTAAGGGCATGGATGCATTCAAGGTCATTGGACTCATCATCAAATTCCATTTCCCAGCAGCAGCACCACCTGTCTTATACATTAGTCCATTCTATTAAACTCTATTCACTTACCTAACAGTAATCATTCACTATCAACCATGTTCATACCTAACATTCATATGCCTCACCACACACTTACATGCTTCCCATTATTCTAAACCTCATATCTAAACCCCCAACAGACTACTACTGGCCACCTAACCGTGGGAACCAAGTCACTCAGATATATTGCCACGCACGGCATTGGCCACTCCAGCAGACTGGCTGTGGACGAGCCCATGTCCATTGGCTCATTTCCTGGAGGAACCATTGCTGGAAATAATCAGAATAATTGCCATCGTGTCCTTGTCTAGCTGGAACAGGGAGATCATTGAAGATGGTAGCAAGCTGAAACCTAATCCCCCTCCAATTTCTGTTCTCCCACCATCTCTTCTGATACAGAGCTGCAGATGGTGTAAGTGTACCCCATTTCTATTCCCCCAGCCATCACCCTGCCCCACCTTTGTGCTTTTTTTCTTTCCCTTAACCAGGACCTCCCACTTATCCTGCTGGAAGTGGCCAAGTAAAAGGAGAATGCAGAGGAAGGCACTCCACCTCTCAATCTGACAACCACCAGATCATGTAAGATAAGATGAGATTTCTTTATTAGTCACATGTACATCGAAACACACAGTGAAATACATCTTTCGCGTAGAGTGTTCTGGGGGCAGCGCTTGCCACACTTCTGACACCAACATAGCATGCCCACAACTTCCTAACCCGTACGTCTTTGGAATGTGGGAGGAAACCAGAGCACCCGGAGGAAACCCACGCAGACACGGGGAGAACGTACAAACTCCTTACAGACAGTGTCCGGATTTGAACCCAGGTCACTGGCGCTGTAAAGCGTTACGCTAACCGCTACACTACTGTGCCTGCAACTACCGCTACATTACGTTCTGGCACTTCCGGTACGACAAAGGGTAACTTAGGGTAGTGTCTGCACATGGTGTGTCATCCATCAGACGCTTGCAGCCAGAGAAAAGGGTGCCAGCTCCCGAGAGGGTCCACGTCACACACAGGTTCTGCTCCAATGGAGTCAGGTGAACACTTCAATACACTAGTGTACAGATGAAGGCTGATGGCCACAGATGATAAGATGCTTGATGCATCCTGCCTCAAAGCTTGTGTGAAATGCCAAACAGCCTTGATTAGTGACATTAGATCCTACCTTCCACATGCCTTTGTGCCTGCAGTCCATCTTGCTCAGCATGGAGGTGTGTTACAGCTCCATTTCAATAGATGTAGGCCCAAACATTATGCAGCATCTGAGTGAGTTATTTCATCTTCTATTGCAGTACTATAAGTTATTCGATATCTGTGTACTGCAGAGAGGGTGCTAGCTTACACCAAGCAATCTCACACTGCTCTCGTCATGGTATTAAGTGTGTCACTGCACTCCAGCAATCCATCCTCAGCAGATCACTAAGCTTCAAGGGAAAATGGACAAGCTGAGTGAATGGGTTAGAACATGTCAGATGGGATATAATGTGAAAAAGATGCAAGATTATCTATTTCGACTTCCATAATAGAAAAGTGAAGTATTTATAGATTCACAGAGTCATGGTGAAATTGTTAAATGGTGAGAGACCCAGTCCCTTTGAACATCAACACTGCCCAACATCTCAGCATTTAACACAAGTTGCTGAAGACCAATGTGCAAGTGTAGCAAGCAAATGTTGTTAGTCTTTATTATAAGATGATTGGAATAGAGGAGTCTCACTGCAATTGTACATGCCTTGATGAGACCACACCTAAAGTATTGTGTACAGTTTTGATCTCCTTATCTAAGAAAGGATACCATTGAAGGTTCACTTGACTGGTTCCAAGAATGGTGGTTTTGCAGTATGAGGAGAGGTTGATTGGATTGAGATTGTATTCTATAGAGTTTAGAATGAGAGATCTCATTGAAACTTACATAATTCTTAATGTGTTTGACGTTGCTAGATGTAAGGAGGACACTTGCCCTGGCTGTCTAGGACCTGGGTTGCAGTCTGAGAATAAGGAGTATGATGTTTACGACTGAGATGAAGACAAATTTCTTCGCTGATGTGGTGAACCTTTTGGATTCCCCAAAAGGTTGCGGTGGCTCCATTTTTGTGTTCATTCAAAATGGAGATTGATGGCTTTCTGTATATGGAAGTGAATCAAGGGATGGAAGGATAGTGCAGGAAAATGGTAGAACATCTACCATGAATGGTGGAGTGGGCTCAGAGGGCTAGATGGCCTTTTTCTGCTCCTTTTTCTTATGATTGCTGATGCATTGCCTCAGACGATTGGCAGTGGCTCCATGGAACATGAATTGGCAGCCCTCACACAGGAGGACACTATTCATGCTCCTACCATTCTCATTATGTTCCACACTGCTGTTGGAAATTGGCAAAATACCACGGTCAGGACCTGTCTGCGGATGTTCTCCAGTGCTATGTTCAACCTCCCATCGCCAGTAGAGTACCCCAAAGGACTAGGTAATCAGGCAAAGGCACTCGGAAAGCAAATACTCAAGGGTGATGAGTTAACGTTTGTATTTTTTTTAATTGTGATTAGATATATAAATGTGGTTCAGAATGTTGATTTTATTTGGACATATATTCATGAGTCATGGTCAAGCTGATACTGAGATGATGACCAGAAGTGAGGAGGTGGAGTAGGAACTGTGGGAGAATGAGAAATATTTGCTTTCTTTGTGTTTATTAATCTATGAGATGTAGGTATCATTACACAGGTCAGCATTACTGATTGCCTTTGAGAAAAGGGGATGTTGACTTGTACATAATGCACTCTGCAGTCAAGATGCACTGGTGCTGGAGTGAATTTCCTGGGTGGTGGATGGGAAGCCACACAAGCTGACTGCTTGGTCCCAGAGGATAGGCAGCACTTATCCAATCAGGTTCAGGCTTGGATAAATCCAGATGTCCAAGGAAGATTTTGTAAAAACTTTGCGGAGTCCAGAATTTAGCTTGTTACCACAGAAAACTCAGACTCTTACGTACGCTGGTAACCAAAATATTTATATTGACACAAGAGACTGCAGATGCTGGAATCTGGAGCAACACACAAGGTGCTGGAGGAACTCAGATGAAGATGAAGTAGCTCCAGATGAAGGGTCGCGATCTGAAACATCGACTGTCCACTTCCCTCCATAGATGCTGCCTGACCCGCTGAGTTCCTCCAGCATCTTGGTGGAAGAGATGCTATAAAAGTCAGGTATGACTCCTAGTCATAATTCTTGGTCCAATGATTCAGTAGGAAAGCACAAAAAAGTATCTCAGATTCCCTCTGAAGTTCTACATCATAGTAATCTCTGGATTGCTGACTGTGCCATGCACCAGTGAGGGCAAGAATAGGTTGATTTGGCAGATGGATGTGTGGCTGAGAAATTGGTGCAGGGGGTAGGGTTTCAGACTTGTGGATCATTGGGATCTCCTCTGGGGAAGGTATGACCTGTACAAAAGGGACAGGTTACACCTGAACTGGAGGGGGACCAATATTCTTGTGGGCAGGTTTGCTAGAGCTGCCACTGAGGGTTTATATTAGTTTGGCTGGAGGATGGGAACCTGAGTGATAGGTCAGAGGATGGTATACAAGTTGATGTAGTGTGCAGAGAGACTGAGGAAAGATAAGCAATTGATAGGACAAAATTGCAGTCAGTTGGATGGGTTGAAGTGTGTCTATTTTAATGCTAGTAAGTATCAGGAACAAGGGTGATGAACTTAGAGCATGGGTCAGTACACGGAACTATGAAGTTGTGGCCATTACAGAGACTTGGCTGTCACAAGGACAGAAATGGCTTCTGGATGTTCCAGTGTTTAGATGTTTCAAAAGGGACAGGGAAGGAGGTAAAAGAGGTGGGGGAGCAGCATTGTTAATCAGGGATAGTATCACAGCTGCAGAAAAGGAAGATGTCCTGGACGGATCATCTTCAGTGTGGGTGGAGGTCAGAAACAAGAAGGGAGCAATCACTCTATTGGGAGTATTCTACAGACCCCCCCCCCCCCACCCTCAATAGCAGCAGAGACACTGAGAAGATCAGGAGGCAGATTTTGGAGAGGTGCAAAAATAACAGGGTTGTTGCCATGGGTGATTTCAACTTCCCTAATATTGATTGGCACCTCCTTAGTGCAAAAGGTTTGGATGGGGTTGAATTTGTAAGGTGTGTCCAGGAAGGATTCCTAACAATATGTAGACAGGCCGACTAGAGGAGAGGCCATTCTGGATCTGTTACTAGGCAATGAACCAGGTCAGGTGTCAGATCTCTCAGTGAGTAAGCATTTCACAGACAGTGACAACAACCCCCCAACCTTTACCCTTGCCTTGGAGAGGGATAGGAGCAGACAGTATGGGAATGCATTTAATTGGGGGGGGGGGGGGGGCGGGGGGAGGGGAAATTATGATGCTATTAGGCAGGAACTTGGGAATGTAAATTGGGAACAGATGTACTCAGGGAAAGCTCAATGGAAATGTGGAGGTTTAGAGATCACTTCCAGGGGGTTTTGTATAGATTTGTCCCATTGAGGCAGGAAAAGTATGGTAGGGTGAAAGAACCATTGTTGACAAGAGATGTGGAATATCTAGTGAAGAGGAAGAAAGAAGCTTACTTAAGGTTTAGGAAGCAAGTATCAGGCAGAGCTCTAGAGAGTTACAAGGTAGCCAGGAAGAAGCTTAATAATGGATTTAGGAGAGCTAGAAGGGGGCATGAGAATGCCTTGGCAAGTAGGATTAAGGAAAACCCCAAGGCATTCTACTCGTATGTGAAGAACAGGATGATGACTAGAGTGAAAGTAGGGCCGATTAGGGATAGAGGAGGAAACCTGTGCCTGGAGTCAGAGGAGGTAGGGGAGATCCTTCATATTCACCTGTGAGAGAGACCTTGATTTCTGTGAGGACAGCATTAAACAGGCTGATAAGCTAGAACATATCAATGTTGAGGAGGATGTGCTGGAAGTTTTGAAAAACATTAGGATAGATAAGTCCCTGGGGCCAGATGGGATATATCCCAGGATAATACAGGAAGCAAGGGAAGGGATTTCTGAGCCCTTGGCAATGATCTTTGCATCCTCACTGGCTGCAGGAGTAGTATCACATGATTGGAGGGTGGCAAATTTTATTCCTTTGTTCAAGAAAGGGAGTAGGGATAACCTTGGGAATTATAGACCAGCAAGTCTTACTTCAGTGGTGGGCAAATTATTGAAAAATATTCTTAGGGACAGCATTTATGAGAATTTAGAGAAGCATAATCTGATTAGGGATAGCCATCATGGCTTTGAGAGGGGCAGGTCATGCCTCATGAGCCTGATTGAATCCTTTGAGGATGTGACAAAACACATTGATGAGGATAGAGCAGTGGATGCAGTGTATATGGACTTTGGTAAGGCGGTTGAAAAGGTTCCCCATGACAGGCTCATTCAGAAGGTCAGGAGGCATGGGATCCAGGGAAGCTGCTGTGTGGATTCGGAATTGGCTTGCCCATAGAAGACAGAGGGTGGTTGTAGATGGAGCGTATTCTGCCTGAAGGTTGGTGACCAGTGGTGTTCCACAGGGATGTGTTCTGGGACCCCTGCTCTTTGTGATTTTTTAAATGACTTGGATGACGATGTGAAAGGGTGGGTTAAGAAATTTGCAGATGACACGATAGTTGTGGATAGTGTAGGTTTGTGGAGGGTTACAATGGGACATTGAAAGATGCAGAGCTGGGCTGAGAAGTAGCAGATAGAGTTCAACCTGGAAAAGTACGGTGATTCACTTTTGGAAGGTTAAATTTGAAGGCAGAATACAGGGTTAATGGCAGAATTCTAAGCAGTGTAGAGGAACAGAGGGATCTTGGGGTCCAAGTCCATAAATCCCACAAAGCTGCTGTGCATTATTAGGGCTGATAAGAAGGCATATGGAGTGCTGGCCTTCATTAGTTGGGGGACTGAGTTCAGGAGCCGCAAGATAATGTTGCAACTCTAAAAAATCCTGGTCAGACCACACTTAGAATATTGTGTTCAGTTCTGGTCACCGCACTACAGGAAGGATGTGGAAGCTTTAGAAAGGATGCAGAAGAGATTTACCAGGATGCTACCCGGATTAGAAAGCAAATCTTACGAGGATAGGTTGAGCAAGCTAGGGCTTTTCCCTTTGGATCAAAGGAGGATGAGAGGTAACCTGACAGATGTTCAAGATAAGAGGCACAGATCGAGTGGACAGCCAGAGACTTTTTCCCAGGTGGAAGTGAATAATACAAGGGGGCATAATTTTAAAGTAATTAGAGGAAAGTACGGTGGGGGGGGGGGTGGGAATATCAGAGGAAAGTGTTTTTTTTAAAAAAACACACAAGAGTGGTGGGTGAATGATGCATGCACGTGGACTCAAATGGAACTGGATTCAGATGCTGAACTATTTCAGTAAAGATCTTCATCCCCAGAAGGTTACAAAAGATTCATTCCACCACCCAAAACAAATTCAATTAAGGTTCCAAAGATGACAGATGAAAATCCAATATCTTGCCCACTGTCAACTCAGTCTTTAAGGCCAATAGCTGGGACAGAGGAACATTGAAAGAAATCTTCCTCATCCACTGCCCCTCAGTGAGGGGGAGACAACTTGTCCCAGGAGAAACCATGAATGTTAATGAAGACATTTTGATTCTCCTCTTATTGCTCATCCTGTTTTATAGTATTTACATTTTGAAATTTGCATTAAAATAATTTTTCATATGTATACAAAAACAGTGAAGTGTAGTCTGAAACCAAACAAGGCCAGGCTCGCTACTCAAAGGTTTAACTAGTGACTATGGACCGTCCCAAGGCTGAAGTTCCAAGTGTTCGGCTAATTATGCAAATATGGCCATTTGGCCCTTTGAGTTTGCTCCGCCATTCGATCATGCACTTCCCTACGCTGTATTCCATCTGCTACTTCTTTGCCCATTCTCCCAACCTGTCCAAGTACTTCTGCAGACTCCCTGCTTCCTCAGCACTACCTGCCCCTCCACCTATCTTTGTATCATCTGCAAACTTGACCACAAAGCTCTCAATTCCAACATACAACATGAAAAGTAACGGACCCAACACCAACCCCTGCAGAACACTAGTCACTGGTAGCCAATTGGAAAAGGCCGCCTTTATTCCCACTCTTTGCCTTCTGCCAGTCAGCCAATCCTCTATCCATGCTAGTACGTTTCCTGTAATACCATGAGCTCCTATCTTGTTTAGCAGCCTCATGTGCAAGACCTTATTAAAGGCCTGAAAATCCAAGTAAACAACATCAACTGACTCTTTCTCTATCCTGTTACTTCCTCAAAGAATTCCAACAGATTTGTCAGGCAAGATCTCCCCTTAAGGAAACCATGCTGACTTCAGTCTATTTTATCATGTGCTTCCAAGTACCCCAAAACCTCATCCTTAATAATGGACTCACATCTTGCCAACCATTGAAGTCAGGCTAACTGGCCTATAATTTCCTGTCTTATCTCCCTCCCTTCTTAAAGAATGGAGTGACATTTGTGATTTTCCAGTCCTCCGGAACCATTCCTGACTCCAGTGTTTCTTGGAAGAAGACTACTAATGCTTCCACAATCCCTTCAGCTAACTCTTTCAGAACCCTGGAAGAGGGTGTAGCCCATCTGGTCCAGGTGACTTATCTGCCTTCAGACCTTTCAGTTTCTCCAAGCACCTTCTCGTTCATAATCATGACTACACTCACTTCTGCCCCGACTCTTGAATTTCTGGCATGTTGCTGGTGTCTTCCAGTGAGGACTGATGTAATGTACTCATTCAGTTTATCTGCCACTTCTTTGTTCCCGATTTTTACCTCTCCAGCATCATTTTCCAGCAGTTTAATGTCCACTCTTGCCTCTTTTACTCTTTATATATCTGAAAAAACTTCTGATATCCTCTTTTATATTATTGACCAGCTTACCTTCATATTTCATCTTTTCTCCCCCATTGCTTTTTTAGTTGTATTCTGTTGACATCTTAAAAGCTTCCTACTAATTTTTGCAATATTGTGTCTCCTCTTGCTTTTATGTTGTCTTTGACTTCCCTTGTCAGCCATAGTTGCCTCATCCTCCCTTTAGAATGCTTCTTCTTCAGGATGAACTGATCCTGAGTCTTCTGAATTACTCCCAGAAACTCCCACCATTACTGCTCTACCAGCATCCCTGCTAGGGTCCCCTTCTAATCAACTTTTGCCAGCTCCCCTCTCATGCCTCTCATTACCTTTACTCAACAATGATACTGATACATCTGATTTCAACTTCTCCCTCTCAAACTGCAGGGTGAATTCTATCATATTATGATCACTGCCTCCTAAGGGTTCCTTTACCTTAAGTTCCCTCATCAAATCTGGTTCATTGCACAACACCAAATCCAGAATTGCCTTTTCCCTGGTGGGCTCAACCACGAGCTTCTCTTAAAAAAAAACCATCTCATAGGCATCCCACAAATTCCTTCCTTGGAATCCAGTACCAACTGGATTTTCCCAATCTACCTGCATATTGAAATCCCCCATGACCGCCGTAACATTGCCCTTCTTGTATGCCTTTTCTATCTCCTGTTGCAAATTGTACTCCACATCCTGGCTACTATTCAGAGGCCTGTATATGATTCCCATCAGGGTCTTTTTACCCTTGCGGTTTCTTAACTCTACCCACAAGGATTCTACATCTTCTGATCCTGGTTGTCACTTCTTTCCAAGGATTAGATTTCACTTTTTTTAAACCAGAGCCACCCCACCCCCTCTGCCCATCTTTTCAATAGGATGTGTATCCCTGGATGTTTAGCTCCCAGCTGTGACTTTCTTTCGGCCACGACTCTGATGCCCACATCATCGTACCTGCCAATTTTTAACTGTGCACTAAGCTCATCTACCTTATTTCACAAACTGAGTGCCTTCAAATATAACACCTTCAGTCCTATATTCACCACCCTTCTTTTCAAATTTGTCTCCATGTTGCCTGACGTTAAATTCTTATCCCTTCCTAAACTTAGTCTTATTCTTTATTCTGGAGACTTCAGTAACCTCTCCTATACGCTCCTTCCCTTTATCCATAATCTGTTGAACCCACTCCTCTACTGTTTAGTTTAAAGCCCTATCCACTGCCCTAGTTATGCGATTCGCCAGGACCCTAGTCCCAGCGTGGTTCAGGTGGAGTCGATTCCATCAGAACAGCTCCCTCCTTCCCCAATACTGGTGCCAATATCCCACAAATTCAAACCCACTTCTCCCTCACCAATCTTTGAGCCACACATTTCACTCTCAGATCTTATTTACCCTGTGCTAATTTGCATGTGGCTCAGGTAGCAATCCAGAGATTATTACCTTTTTAGTTCTGCTTTTTAATTTAGTCCCTAGCTGCTCAAATTCCCTCAACAGAGCCTCTTTCCTGCTTTACCTACATCATTGGTACCCACATGGACCACAACAACTGGATCTTTCCCCTCCCATTCCAAATTCCTCTGCAGGTCAAATGAGATGTCTCAAACCCAGGCACCAGGCAGGCAACACAGCCTTCGGGTCTCTTAATCCCTGTGACAGAGAATTGTGTTTATTCCCCAGAATATACTATCCCCAGTCACAACTACATTTCTCTTCTCTGTCACCTCTAAAATGACTCCCTGAACCACAGTGCCACAGTTCAGTTGCTCACCCTTCCTATAGCCCCTACTCTCATCCACACAGGGAGCAAGAATCTCAGACCTGTTGGACAAACTCAAGGGCTGAGGCTCCTCCAGCACCACCTCTTGGATCCCCCTACCTGCCTCACTCAGAATCACACCCTCTTGTCCCTAACAGGCTGAATTTGAAGTAGTTAATTTAATAGCTGTGACTGCCTCCTGAAACACAGCATCCAGGTAACTCTCCCCCTCCCTGATGCATCACAGTGTTTGAAGCTCAGATTCCAGATCATCAACTTTGCACCCAATTTCCTCAAGCAAACAACACTTACTACAGATGAGGTCGCCAGGAACCACAATGGGGTCCACCATCTCCCACATCATGCAGCTACAACACATCACCTGATCCTATATCTCTATTTAATTAGTTATAATTTGATGTCTTTTTATTTAACTATTTTAAAAACCTTACCTGCAACTCACCTGTGCCTCCTCACCAAAGCCCCAGATTCCCACTCCTGCACTAGTCCACCGTCACAATGGCCAATCCACTTTACCCTACCTTCCTTTCATTGGCTGAGTTGCCACACACTTAGTCAATCACACAACTTACAAAAAACTGTTAGCTCCTCCCCTCTGCTGCTCTGGCTGCTGCAACTGGAGAAAATTGATATTGAAGGCAATCATTCTCAAACTAAATAGCAATGTCCAGTGCAACAATATAGCAAGACCATACCATAGGGTGCACTCAATTCTCAAAGGCACACCCATACTCAGATACACTGCAGAAGGGCTTTCCTTTCTGCTTCATAAATCCAGATCTGTTGTCTTTCTCTTCATGCCAAAACTTAACAGAACCTGTGATGCAACAGAATACATCCTAGAAGCAATTGGACAACACAACTGGTAGATTAATGGTGTGTGATTGACAATATTCAGATGTGCCTAATGAGTCTTGCCAGCTGGATCAAGCAAAGAGAGCAGAATTTGTTAACACAGAACAATTGCTTTCTTATGTTAGGTGAATGAGCACAAAATGGGTGAAAAAATCAACAAAAAGAAAATCAATCGTCCTTTCATGAGAACTGTCATATTAGAGAGTGAGAGCTTGCGACTGTGAGAGTTAATGAGAAGACAATGCAATTATATGGCTATCAACCACATTATAAAATCCACAAGTTTACGTAATGACAAGAATTCTGCTTGCTCATTCATAATTGACAAAAGCACACAAACAAGTGATAATTATTATCACAGTGAAAGACAGGTAAGTTATGTCTTGCTTAAATGGTTTTATGCTCATTAAAGTGAGGATGGTAATGTTGGCAGTGAAGCAGCATTGAACTCAGACTCAACAGCAAATGTTTGTCAGTATAGTGTATTATGATAGAGGGTAAAGGTCTCTCTGCATTGCCACTGAGCATTCCTGAGTATCCAAGGAGAGTGAAGGTTAGTCCCGAGTTTACATAATTCTCCCAAGGCTCAAACTTAGAAGAGTACCTCACCAAGCCATATGAATGAGCCAGTCCGTCTACCTTCTAACCAACAGAGGAGCACACAAATCACCCCACTAACTTATTAAAGGCAGCGCACATACCTACCCATTTGACTTTGAAAAGGAATGTACATCATGATCCACCAGATGATTGGAAGAAGAATACATATCGATCCATTAGTCCAGGGATGCCCAAATATTTCGACCAGGAGGGACAATTTCAGTTTGGAACAGAATACTGCAAGCTGGAACTGTTGCTGGCACTTCCATATATGTTCTAGTGCATGGATGCTTCTGGGCATGTGCAGCAACAAATAGCTTACATCACTCGCTTGGTGCCAAGTGCTCACAAGGACTACAAGAACCCTGATGCAAGTCTTAACCACAGAGATGTCTGCTTCAGCAGACGTTGAAAGATTCCACCCTATCTGAGAGTCGCTAGTCATTCCTTACATTGGTCTCCTGCTGTGGTATGCAGTCACTCGTCAGAGCAGTTAGCACTGACTGCAGTCTGCAATCATGGTGAGACAGAGTGATGATGGTACCCTGCCTGCTTTGGAAGCAATGGGTTAATCTCAATAGGCCATCGAATTTAGTTCCACACAACTTCGGCCATAAAGTAGGGTGAACTGAAGCCTTGCTCCATGATAACGCTGCACCATCATGGACAAACAGGAGGAGGAGAAGGGTTTGTTCCACCTTTCAATGAAATTTTTACTTCAACTCCACCTACCCACCTCTGATTCATTGAAGGAGAACTTGAAGATTCTGAAATATCCACCTTCCTCCAAGTAGGCGCTACTTCTAAATTTCTGAATACCCCAGCCCTCTCCCTCATTAGCAACATCCTCAGTGACTCCCTGAGCTACCTAGCTCCTCCATTATTTGCCTATATGTCCATTCGTCTGCCTGTTGGAAACCCTCTCCAAATATTTGTCTGTTCCCCCACTAATGCCCTTCCCAAACCTTCCCCTGCCATAGTTTGCTCCCACCCTCTCCATGAATTATCCTCTCATGCAATACTCTCCTTAACTGTTCCCTCCACAATTTATTTTACTGCACGTGACACCTTGGGCTTTGTGCAAAGTGAAATATTGGCATCTCCCTTTCATGGTATAAGCCAAGATTATAGTTTGGGTGTTCCTGTACCAGACTATAAATAAATCTCACCCCAAGACTATCAAAGCAAGGGCATACACCTACCCACCAGGAATTCACAGGGAGCAAACATGCAAATCCATTGGACTTTTAGAAGGAAAATCCACATTTACCCACTCGATTGCCAGAACGTACATTTTGATCTACTAGACCATTAGAGAGAAGGTACACATAAACACCCGAGGCTGGTATCAGCCCACCAGAGTACTGCAGTGTATATATTGATCCCTGGATTATTAGAGGGAATATATACATCAATCCTATGGTCTATGAAAGGGACAATGCAACCTTCTCTGGACTTTCAAAGGAATAATATGGATGTTCCCTCTGGTCTATCAAGGGACATTAAGCACCTCTTCTCTAGACCACATAAGGAGCACACAAATCTTCCTCACTCAAGTATTATAAATGGGTAAATGCATCATATTTATAAAAGAAGATACAAATCCAAATGCTCCTTCCATTCACACACATTGCTCCCCGCATCCCTATTCTGAAATTTAAACCTATTTCATTGCTTTCTAATACAACTTGTTTTTTATTGGGGATTTCAAAGCAAGCTCTTTTACTCTCCCCACTCTTCCTTTTTGATTTGGTTTACTGTCCTTTTAAAAACCTAAATTGACATCCCTGTTGGCATTTACTATATTCTCTAATGAAGGGTAATCGATACAAAATGTAAGCTGTGTCATACTCAATAGTTGTTACCAAGTTGACTGAATACTTCTAAGGTTCTGGGTTTTGCTTCAGTTGTCTAACCTCTGCAACATTTTGCTTTTATTTTATCATTTGTAACTGCTTTCAGCCATGTTGCATCCTGCATGTTGGGTCTTGACCTTTTACCAAGGTTCCTCACTAAAAACCTACAGCAAGGAACACATCTTCCCACTGGACTCCTAGACTCCAAGTTAATTACTAATCAATATGTCTTAGTTTGCCTCATCGTTTCCTCAACCTTGCTGGTGTTTCACACCATGGGCTTTAGTCCTTCACTAAGATTGACAATCAATATTTAAACAGAATCTGAAGCATATTGAGTGACACCAGAAATTAGACAACCTTCATTAACCTGCCACAAAGGGCTACCAGAATGACAGCAGCCTATTTTATTTTAATCAATAAATACCAGCCTTTGTTACTAACAATGGGATAAGAGAAATAATGATGCATACATACTTATTTCTCTGTAGAGGCAAGTTACAATGGTCCATATGATCTCTATGATTGAGCTACAACAGTCTGACATGCTTTTCACAAACCTATCTGTGCTATTGGCAGAGAGCATAATGTAATTTGATGTGGAAGAAAGAATTGGCTTTTAAATAAAATCATACCTCTCAGAAACAAGAAGTGCTTTGCATAATTGCAAATGTAATATTGGATTAAACGGTTGCTTCCAATCCCTGACATCACTCCCCCTCCCAATTACCATGACTGTGGTGCAACCAATGCTAACGGTACTGCTGAGTGATTAGACGTTTCTGCAGGGGGCCAACATCAGGTCAGTGGAATGGACCAGCTTCCACTTTCTATTCCCAGCCTCCATCTCCTGCATTGTGGCTTTTAAAATTCATTCCGACCTTTAAAAATGTAGTAATAATGGTGGAAGATGAAAGCGAGTCGGCCACAAGTATTTTTCCAGAGCACTCTGGATGCCTAGGTAGAGGAGGCAGATTAGAGGAGAGGGGCACTTTATCCACAAGAGCCCAGACAAGGACCTTGAGACAAAGTCTCAGAAGACATTGGTGCCACACTGGTGATTGCTTTGAGTCAAGTCCCAAGGAACTGGATGAAATGCCACAAATTTATGCAAATGGCCCCCTGTTTGTGGCCAGTCATTGAATGCATCTTCAGAGACCATGCCATACTTACGGCACCATGAAGTCACCATGGCCACCACTCACGCACTGACAAGCTCCAAAATCGGACCTCAGACTGAATATTTGTTGATTTGTTTCACCCTGGCATCTTAGTGCTGACACAAAACTCACACCAGTTTTATTTACATGACCAGCTAACCAAAAGGTGTCACTCAAATTCTTGCACAGAATTTATTGAGACTCTTTCCTTTGTCTTGCAGGATAAGGTGGCATAGGACCATTGGAATCCACAGCCAGCAAGAGGGGACAGGTGCAGCTGCATATGCTTTCAGCGGAGACTGCTGGCCATTAATGGAATGTCTAGTGCTCAAGTGATGGATAATAGAGGGATTAAATCTATGGAAAATGATGGCCTTCTAAAACCTAGCTCCTCACATCCCATCTTCCCCTTATCCCACAATCTTGTCTGACTCTGAAAGTGAAAATAATTTAATTGGTAGTTGGTTTATTATTGTCACATGTACCAAGAAACAGTGAAAAGCTTTGTTTGCATGCCATCCAGACAGATCATTCCATACGCAAGTACATTGAGATAATACAAAAGGAAAACGATAACAGAATGCAGAATATACTGTTACAGTTACAGAGAAAGTGCAGCGCAAGTAGACAAATAAAGTGCAAGTGCCATAATGATATAGACTGAGAGATCAGGAGTCCAGCTTTAGCATATAAGAGGTCTGTTCAAGAGTCTGATAACAGCGGGATAGAAGCTGCCCCTGAGGCTGGTGGTACATGTTCTCAAGCATTTGTATCTTCTGCCCAATGGGAGGGGAGAAAAGAGAGAATGACTGGGCTGGGAGGGGTCCTCGATTACACTGGCTGCTTTCCCAAGGCAGCGGGAAGTGTAGACAGAGTCAATGGAGAGGAGGCTAGTTTGGGCGATGGACTGGGCTGTGTTCACAACTCTCTGTAATTTCTTGCGGGCTTGGGCAGAGCAGGTGCCGTACTGAGTTGTGATACAACCAGTAAGCACACACCACCAGCTTTCTCCTTTTGGATACTCAAGAACCCAAACGGCCCAGAGCATGGTGGAGCAAAGGACACTGGTAACATGAGAATGTCATCACCTGCTTTCAAACATCAGCCTTTGCTTAGATACTGACTCTGCACATAATGTTGAGATATCCTCAGAGATATCAGCTGCATGCAATGATACAGTGGGCATGAGTGGCTGGCGGCCAGGGCAAGGGGTTCAGATAGCATGGGTAACCAGAACATCTGAGTAGAAGCACCAGGACAGGTGAAATAGAGGACAGGCAAACACTAAGGGAGACAGGTGTACATTCTGGGCAATATGATTCATTCTATACATTTATACTAAGTCATCAATATCAAACCATGCCGACTCATACAAGCACTCTGGATCCCAGCTCCCACCACCCACACAGCCCACACTGTGGACCCCGTCTCCACTCCACACAGCCCCACTCCAGGCACCGGCTCCCACCATCGCCCCTCAGCCCACCCGGTGACCTCGGCTCCCACCAACTCCCCCCCCCCCCCCCCCCCCCCCCAGCCCACACTGTGGATCACAGCTCCCACCACCCACACAGCCCACACTCCGGACCGCGGCTCCCACCCCCCCACCAGGCCATCCTGCGGATCCCAACTCCAGCCCATACACCGACTGACCTCATGAGTACAAGAAGAATTCCCATTCTTCTGATGCCTCCAAAAGAAAATTGAAGTGACGCGCTGGACCAACCTCATGTGGACCTGCAGACAATAAACCAGCACATCATGCGGACATAGTAGAGATGGACAGGTCTATTTTGTTTTGGCTTTTACTTTTGCATCGTGGCTAATGGAAACATTGTGATGGAATGCAACAGAGGGAAGGTGAGGTGTGGGTCTTTTGTTGAGTGGGGAATAGTACTTGGTACTGCCGTCAGGTGAGTTGCTCACCAGGAAAGATCTGTTTAGGTTGCCTCCTCCTTTCCACCTCCTTCTCCTCCTGCTTCCCTTCAGTCTCTCATTCTTCACCTGTTGCCATATCACTTGTGGCCCTCGGCTTCACACTGTATTCTGGTGAAATTTTGTAGAAGGCAATCAGACTGCCTTCAATCTAGCTACCTGCTCCACCAGCACAGCAGGAACATCATTTCAGCCCCCTAATGATCTGCTCGGTCACATACTGTGCAGCGTCATGGGTGTCATTAATCTGAGAGTAACCTGAAAATAATTGATGGTTCTCCCTCAGAAGCTCTGGTGGGTGTTCCTTCCTGCTGCTGAACACATGTTCAGCTGTGTAGGATTAAGAGAAAGCATTAGCTGAAGCTGGCATCAAATCAAAGTTACAAGCTAATTGACTTCACATCTGCCTACTCTCCACGAGGGGAATCGTGCGCACAATAATATCCTCAACTATACAGCATCCAGTGTAATTTGAGATGTAAACGTGGACTGTGCGTTGGATGCCATTTTGAAACTAAACGGCAGGTGTAGCAGCTAAATAATACACACTTCCTCAACTAGGATTTGAATCCACCATCATTTTATTTGCAAAACTGAACCCAAATCACCAAACTACCACAGCAAAGAAGTTAGCCAGGAGATAAGAGACAAATGTGAGCTATACTGTATAAAATCATGAGGGGCATAGACATGGTGAACGTCCACAATCTTTTTCCAAGGGTTGGGGAAACAAAAACTATAGGTTTAGGGTGAAAGGGGAGATATTTAATGGGAACCTGAGGAGCAACTTCTTCACCCAGAGGATGCTCAATATGTGGAATGAGCTGCCAGAGAAAGTGGCTGAGGCAGGTATATTAACAACATTTAAAAGAAATGGACAGGTACATGGATAGGAAAGGTTTAGAGGGACATGGGCCAAATGCAGGCAAATGGGACTATCTTAGATGAAGATCTTGGTCAGCATGGACGAGTTGGGCCCCTTTCCATGCTGTATGACTCTATGACTTTAAAGCAGGTTGAGCTCCTAGGGACCAATAAGGAAATAATAAATGTATTTCCTTATTTATATCAACACATAAAAGAGGTAATTCAGCCCATTGGGTTTATGCTGGCTCATAAACAGAAGAATCCCACCAGTGCTATTCCTCTTTTCTTTACTTTCCTGTAGCC
The DNA here is from genome assembly GCF_009764475.1 of Pristis pectinata. Taxonomy (NCBI): domain Eukaryota; kingdom Metazoa; phylum Chordata; class Chondrichthyes; order Rhinopristiformes; family Pristidae; genus Pristis; species Pristis pectinata. The sequence goes on from NC_067428.1 coordinate 9,012,756, forward strand.
TGTAACCCATTCTTTCTCATACGTGCCTATCAAATCCTCTTTGTTTTGCCACTTACCAACACTACAACCTACAATGACCAAACAACCTACCAAATAATTTTTGGGATATGGACAACCCACATGGACACAGGGGAACCATGTAAACACTGCACATCATCCAGTTCGGAATCAAACCTGGGTCCCTGGAGCTGTGAGGGAGCTGTGCTAATGACTGAACCACTATGCCACCCCCTGTAGATAGCTGTGGATGGATTTGGATGATTAAAAACAGCTTGTAAGGGAACTAACTGTGGACAGAGTTCGTGCCTATAAAGAGTCAGAGAGAATTATGTGACATATGTTACAGGTAAGGGTTAAAATTGAGTAAGGTACAAGACTAGAGAAGTAATATTAATGTACAGTAGTTTGTTGTATTTTACCTCATGCAGTCTTAAGTAATTTCATTTGAAATCATCTGTCATGTTATAAATTTGTAGCCTATGTTCAGTTTTAATTACATTTTAAAACAGTTGTGCTGCCCTGTTACCCAGCTGGAAAGGTTCAAGACAAACTCAGAGGATATGTGTAAGAGAAAACTACCCAAATCTCTCTAAGCCCTTTTTCTCTGTTAACTAGAGTTCTGCCAAGTCTCCTTTGTGTCTTTTACTACTCTGTCCCGCTTCTCATGACCCTGATCAATCCCCTCTTTCCACATACTGTAACTAACTTTTGAGAAGCTAATTGTTTCCGCTGATCTGTTCTTCTGATGGTCATCAACCTGTAGGGTTTCTCTGCTGTGTTGTCAACGTACAGTTGACTGGACTTGTGTTCAGATCATTTGAGCTATGAGCCATGAAGTTGCCACATTTGGGATCAGGATATATTCAATAATAATCATTGTTCAGTCACACTTCCTTTTAACTACTTCAACTGAGGCTGTCGCTCTCATTTTCCACATTAGGTTTAGGTTTTGGATATTGTAGCCATTGCAATCTGAGCCAGTTGACCCTTATCTTCACATTGTCACACAAGGAGAATGAGACAATTTATCACGTATGGTGGGACCCAGCTGATCCACAGCTCCCACAGGACTCTGGATGTGTATTTACCAACACTTCATTACCCACAGCTCATTGTGGATTTATTCCTGATGGGAGAACATCATAGAACATAAGAAGTTAAGAAATAGAAGTAGGAGTAGGCCATTCAGCCCCTCTTGATCATTCCATCATTCAAAAAGTTCATAGCTGAACTAGTTCAGGTTGCTGAGGCCCACTTTAACCTACTCCTACCATCCTCAATGGGTGCTGGAGATTTGCAAGAGGTAGATTCTTTTCTTACATTTTGATTAAAAATCAATATTAAATTACAATTGTAATACAGGGGAATATAGGCAGAGATTGGTAAAAGGGGAAGCTAGAGGTAACTGGAAAGATTGATGAAGGCAGGGCAGTAGACATTGTCTGTAAGGACTTTAGTAATGCGTTTGACAAGGTCCTGCGTAGTCCTTCCTGTAGTGTGGCAAACAGAACTGCACAGAAAACTGTACAATATTATTCTATGCCAGGGCTGATGAAGGCAAGCATCCCATATGCCTTCTTTGCTACCCTGTCTCCCTGTGTTGCCACTTTCAGGGAACTATGGATTTGATCTCCAAGGTCCCGCTATTCATCAACAATCTTTAGGCCTTACCATTTACTGTATATGTCCTACCCCTAATTGACTTCCCAAAATCCATCACCTAGGACTTGTTGGAATTAAATCCCATCTGCTAATGCTTGTCCCAATTTTCTATCTGATCTATGTCCTGCTGTAGCCTTAGACAACCTCCCTCGCTATCCACAACAACACTAATTTTTATGTTATCCACAAACTTATTAATCACACCTCCTACATCCACATCCAAGTCATTCACATATATCACAAACAACAATGGTCCCAGCACTGATCCCTCCGGTACACCACTGGTCACAGACTTCCAATCAGAAGTACTTCTTTCCACCACTACCCTCTGCCTCCTATCATCAAGCCAGGTTGGGATCCAATTAGCCAGCTTGCCTTGGATCCCATGTGTCTTAACCTATGGACCAGCCTACCATGCAGGATCTTGTCAAATGCCTTACTTAAGTCCATATAAGACAATATCTACTGCACTGTCTTCATCAATCTTCTTAGTTACTTCCTCAAAAAATTCAGTCAAATTAGTGAGGTAGGTTTTCCCCCACACAAGCTATTACGACTATCCCAGATCTTCCCCTGCCTTTCCAAATGTGTATAAATCTTATCCCTTCGGATTTTCTCCAATAATTTCCCTACCACTGTTTAAGGCTCACCAGCCTATAGTTACCTGGCTTATCCTTCTTAAATAAAAGAACAACATTGGCTACCCTCCAGCCTTCTGGCACCTCACCTGCAGCTAACAAAGATGCAAGAATCTCTATCAGGGCCCAGCTATCTCCTCCCTTACTTCCCATCACAACCTGGGATAGATTTCATCTGGCCCTGGGAACTTATCAACCCTTATATGTCCTATGACCTCTAACACCTCCTCCTTCCTAATACTGACTACAGATTATCCATGTACTTCCTCCCTGAATCTTCCATGTCATTCTCCTTGGTTAATATTGTGCACTCTAATTTTGTTTTATAGATTCTTGGGCGACATTTTATCAAAGGTGTATTGAAAGTCTGTATCCACTGGTTCCCCTGATGAATTCTGCTAGTTACAGTCTCAAAAAAACTTTATCAGATTTTCAAACATGATTTGACCTTCATTAATTCATGTTGACTCTTCTTAATTGTTTTGTAATTTTACAACTTCCTTAATAATAGATCTCAATATCTTCCCTACTATGGATATCAGGTTAATTGGTCTGTAGTTCTCTGTTTTCTTGGTGTGGTTACATTTACTATCCTACAATCTTTCAGAATCATTCTAGGATCTATGGAATTTTGGAAGATGTCAACAAGTGCATGCGGTACCTCCATGGTCATCTCCAAACTAACTTTTCACTGATGTTCATTTCTTTGAACTCCTCATTTACTCAGACCTGAAGGTGTCCTTTACTTCTAGTACCTTTGTCTAAGAAGGTGGACACAAACTATTGGATTAATCTCCCTATATTTTCTTTATTCCCCAATATAATTTCTCCTGCCTCAATCTGTAAGGGAACTATTTTAACTTCAGCTCATCTCTTCCTTAGTTCATATCTACAAAAGTTCCTTCAGACAAATTTATGTTTCTTGCTGGTTCACACAAGTATTTTACATTTTCTTTTCTTATTAAAGCCTTGGCCTTCTTTTGATGAATTCTGAAAATTCTTGCTCTTCTTAATAACACTCCTTTGAACCAATACCATCATTAACTTCTCTTGATAGCAGGGAGTTAACTACTTTTCCGATTTAAAGGGACATATAAAACTCATAATCAATGTATTTATTCTTTAAATTTTAGTCACTGCTTGTTTACTGTCAGACCCTTTATTTCCCATTGCCATTTTGCACTTCATTCCTTTATAGCTTTCTTTATCCCGATATAAGGCCCTATCTTCAGATTGAACTAAATTTCAGTTTTTATATAAAACTTTATCATATTTTGATCACTATTCCTTGAAGTACAGTTAACTATCAGGTTATCAACTAGCGTTTTCTTGTTACGCAATACTACACCTAAAAAACCTGTTCCTTCATTAGTTCCTCAACACATTATTCTAGAGCATGATAGAGAGTCATCGTGTCATAGAGCCACATAGCACAGATACATGTCCATCGATCAGCCATATACTGTACATGCTGACCATTAAATAGCCATTTCTAAAATTCTGTGGGATAGAGAACACCAAAGGTTCCTGACTTTCTGAAATGAGCATCCCCTTATTCTGAAACTCTGCCCTCTGGTTCCAGATTCCTCCACTGAGGGAAATACTCCCTCAGCATTTACCCTGTTAAACCCCTTCAGAACCTTATATATTTCATCAAAATCACCTCATGTTCTTCTAAACTCCAGTGAGCATTTACACACTTCTGAAAGTTCTGAAGAAGAGTCCTGGACCTGAAACTTTATCTATTTCTCTTTCCACAGATGCTACCCGACCTACAGGGTGTTTCCAGCATCTTCTCATTAATTTTCAGATTCACAGCATCTGAAGTTTCCTCTGAGTATAGACACAACCTGCTCAGCCCTTCTTCATATGTCAATCCATTCGTCCCAGAAATCAACTTTCTCTGCACAGCCTCCACTGCAAGTATATCCTTTGTTAAAAATGGAGAGCAAAACTGTATGCAATATTCCAGGTGTGTTCTCACCAGCACGCTGTAAACCTCCCTACTTTCATACGCCATACATCTCGCAATAAAGGCCAACATCCCATTACCCTTCCCAGCTAGTTGCTGTACCCGCATGCTTACTTTGTGTTTTATGTATTTAACCCCCAAGATCTCACTGCACCACATAAGTTTATAGTCACAGAAAATGCTGGAAACACTCAGCAAGTCAGGCAAAGCTAATGGTTCAAGTTGAAGACTCCATCCGAACTCTCCTCGTTCACTCTTTCTCTTCGTACGGATGCTGCCTGACCAGCATTTCCTGTCTTTATTTCAGATTTCCAGCATCTGCAGATTGACAATTTTCATTCAATAGTCTCACACCATTTAAGTAATAATTTGCTTTCTCATTCTTCCTTCCAAAGTGGATTATTTCATTTTTTTTCTCTTATTACACACCAACATCTTGTCCAATAACTTAACCCATATAGTTACTTTGCAGGCTCTTTGTGACCTCCTTACAACTTGTTTTGTTTCCACCTATCTTTGATCACCACCAAACTTGGTTATGATACATTTAGTCCTTGCATCCGTCATTAATATAGATAGTAAATAATGTGGCTCCAGCAGTGACCCATGTGACACCCCACTAGTTGTAGATTGCCAATCCTAAAATGACCCATTTGACCCAACTCTATTTTCTCTGAATGAGCCACTTCCCTCTTCATGCCAATATGCTACCCAAACCCTGTGCACAGTTACCTTGTGTAGTAACTCTAAGTGGCTCCTTATCCAATGCTTCTGGAAATCCAAATACACTTCATTTAATGCACACAGTCTTTTTTCCAGGGTTTGGGAATCAAGAAGTAGAGAGCATAGGTTTCAGGTGACAGAGGAGAGATTTAATAAGAACTGGAGGGGCAACTTTTTTACCCAGAGAGTGGTCAGTATATGAAATGAGCTGCCAGAAGAAGTGGTCGAGGCAGGTACATTAACAACATTTAAAAGGTATTTGGACAAGTACATGGATAGGGAAGGTTTAGAGGTACAGTATATGGGCTAAACGTGGGCAAATGGGACTAGCTTAGATGAGAACCTTGGTCGGCATGGACCAGTTGGGCTGAAGGGCCCACTTCCATGCTAGGTGACTCTATGACTCTACATCAAGTGGTTCCTTATCAAGTGCTTCTAAAAATCTAAATACACTACATCAAGTGGTTCTCCTTTATCCACCCTGTTTGAAACATCTTCAAAGAATTACAGCATATTTGTCATTCACAACTTCTATTCATAATAGAAGTTGTGAATGACAAATCAAATAGCTGCAGATATTAGAAAATTGAAATAAAAAAACAGAAAACACTGGAGATACTCAATAGGTCAGACAGCACCTGTGGAAAGTGGGATAGGGTTAATGGTTTTGGTTTCTGGAGAAGAGTCTTCCACTTGAAACAGTGACTGACAATATATCTCTTTCCATGTGGGGGCTGTCTGACCTGCTGAGTATTTCCAGGATTTTATTTTTATTTCATAAAACAATGTAAAATGCTTGATTATCTAATGATTTTCTAAATGTCCTTCTATTAACTCATTGATAATAGATTCTAGCATTTCCACAGTGACGAATATAAGGCTAACTGGCCTAGAGTGTCCTGCTTTCAGTTTCCCTGCTTTCATTGAGTCAGGGTATCATCAAGACATGCATCATGGAAACTGGCCCTTCAGCTCATCGAGCCCATACTGACCATCATCCACCCATTTACACTAATCCAACATTAATCCCATTTTTTATTCTCCCCATATTCTCATCAAGTTCCCCCAGATTCAACCACTCACCTACACACTAGGGGCAACTTACAGTGGCCAGTTAACCTACCACCCGCGCATCTTTGGGATTTGGAACAAAATCGGAAGAAACCCACATGGCCGCAGGGAGAACATGCAAAATCCACACGAACAGCACCCGAGGTCAGGATTGAACCCAGGTCTCTGCCACTGTGAGGCAGCAGCTCTACTTCCTGTGTCATTGTGCCGCCCATTCTCAAGTAGCTGTTCCTCTGGCTTTCCATTTCTGCTCACAAAGACATATTATTCCTCATCAATTGGAAGGTGAACAGACTTTATTATTCACTTGGATAATTCTTGACTGCCAGTCAAACAGCTGTTTTTACTTTTCCCCAATATTTTTTTAACTAACAAATCAATCTGCTCAATGAAAGAAGAAACAGTTATTTTAAAGCCCCATTGATTTTTCTCACTGGCTGCTTGCAGCTGAGTTCTAACGATTAATCTTCAGTTCCTGGACACTTCAAGACAATCCTGGAGGGCTGGCAACTGAAGTGAATCAGGATGAAAGGATTACTGCTTTAATGTAGGTGGAGTAGTTTGGATTAGATGTTAAATCGCTGCCCATCAACCTTCCTTGCTGGTTGCAAACCCCGAAAATCCATGGGCATCCCATATTTGGAACAGAGCAGGTCATCCTTCTGGTATCCTGATCAATGTTCTGCCCTCATTCAACACCACTGAAAAGTACAGTTGCTTAAATGGTCACTTGCTGATTATAGCATCTTTTCAGCTGCTGTTTTGCCTACATAACTAATGGATACAATGGGCAGACTACATCTTAAAGAAGTAATAAGCTCCTCTCTAAGGTTCAAAGTACTTGAAAAGTTTGACCGCTCCAGCCACCACCTTCTTGTCCTATCACTCCTCCTTTCCCCTGATTCACATTATCACCACAATCCCTGCCACCGTTTCCCTTGTATGTTATCAATGTCCATTGTCGCTCAGCTGGTTACTTTCTAGCATCTGAGCTAAAAGGTTTTGGTGTCAAGTCTCACCCTAGATACTTGAACACAAAAATCTACGTTGATAGAACAACGCAGTAGTACTGCAGTTGCTTGAACAAATGGTTGTGAGCAACCTGCCTCTGTCACAGAGGAGGAGGCATTGTTTTGGATTAGTTACTGAGGATCCATCAGCCCTCCAGGATTGTCTTGAAGTGCCCAGGAACTGAAGATTAATCATAAGAACATGTCCTGGGACTGGGATGATTGATCTCTGACAATTCCAACCACCTTTCCTTTTGCGAGAAATGACTCCAGCCACTGGACTTTTTTTCCTGTTAATTCCTATTGAATTTAGTTTTACCAGGATACCTTGAAGTCACATTCAGTCACAGCCTGGCTTGATGTCGAGGACAATCACTGCTGGATTTCAGTTCTTTGATCCATATGTGACGAGGTCTGAGCAGCAGCAGGGTCTTGACGAAAGATCTCATACTGAAGAAGAGCGGTTGAATGCCCTGGACAATATTTTTCCCAGGGATGATTCAACTGCTCTTTTCCAACATGGGATCACCCAGCACAACTGAACAGTTTATCCAGTCAGTATCACAATATTTGCTGTGCACTAATTGGCTGCCACATTCCCTATATTACAATAAGGAGTATACTTCAAAAAGAACTTCATTAGTTGGGGCATCTTAAAAGGGGTGTGGAGGGTGGATAAGTATTGTATAAGTGCTATATTTCCGACCTGGCCCCTGCCCCATCACACACACTTTACCCCCTCTAAACCTAACCATTCCATGTGACCAAGAGATGTACTTGGCTTGCCTTGGTCTCTCAGCCAGTGCAATTGCTGGTCTCTCCCATTTGAACTCTGAGGTCCAGTTTCTTCCCGAAAGCAACATCCTCAGAAATAATCACAGACGTCAGCAATATTTAAATCAAGTTTGGCAGAGGCCATGATATTGCTTTATCTTAACTTTTTGTATTGCTAAAATAGCATGTAAATCACAGTCACAACAGCCTCCTCTACTACCAATATCACCAGCAAACACAAACTTTCTATCCCTGCACTACCAAGGGATCGAATAGAGGAGATAACAAAGTAAAAGAGAGTGTAGGGGTACAGAGGGGGAAACAGATCAAATGGGAAAGTTCAGCAATTGCACTGGCTAAGAGACTAAGGCAAATCATGTGTGTCTCATTGTCACTGTACAGCCGGCAATGTTATTGTGCCTCCTTCTGTCATTATTAACCTTCAGCTGCTAAAGTTGCCATTCACCCATCCTGATGGTGAAGAAGCAGTGATAATCCGGACTTCCCAGTCTCTGATCCGGACACCAATGAGTATCCTGATGCATCTTGCTGAATTAAGTCTGGATAACGTCAGGATCCCAACTTGGCACAAAGGCAAGATGTGTGGTTTGGGGGGGTAAGATGGAGGTCAATATCATTGACAACTGAGTGTAGGTGCCCACTAATCTTGAGATGTCGAGTGGAGGAGCTTTCCTGAAGTGGCAGAGATCCTGATCATTTTTGAAAGTTCCAGAAGGGCACAGAGACAAATAGTTCAACTATTACTCATCCTCTTCATATAGAATTAAACTGTGAGTGTGTGATGTCCGCTCTGATCTAGTACTTTGCATGAGTAGTCAATGCAGCATCCTTATTTACATATTAAAAGAAGACTGTACCACTTTGGACAGTTCTGGCAATACAGCACTTTCAAAATGGCTGCAGCAGAAACACAGGCCAGTAATTCTGCCACCTTTTAAACTGCATTATTTTCTTATTTACATGAATCATAACAAGCTAAAATTACCACACACTGTTACAAACAGTAGCAAGACTAGAACTAGGGGACATAGTCTCAAGATTCGGAGGAATAGACTTAGGACAGAGATGAGGAGAAACTGCTTTTCCCAGAGAGTAGTGAATCTGGAATTCTCTGCCCAGGGAAGCAGTAGAGGCTTCCTCATTAAATATATTTAAGACACAGATAGATTTTTGCATAGTAGGGAAATTAAGGGTCATGGGGAAAAGGTGGGTGGGTGGATCTGAGTCCACGGCCAGATCAGCCATGATCTTATTGAATGGCGGACCAGGCTTGATGGGTCAGATGGCAGACTCCTGCTCTTATTTCTTATGTTGTTATGTTCTTAAGACAGCTCATCTTGCATTTAACAATGTGAATTCTGAGCAAATCCTAAAATGGAAGGAGATCTATTCATTGCTTGAGTTCAGAGGTTTGCTCTTCTGTTAATGAAAAGCAACAGTTTAACTAATACACTTAGTAACCATTTGTTACCTTATTAACATCATGTTATTAAGTAATGTAAGTTTAATTACAAATGTAACCTCTAACTCATGCAAAGAACGAAAAGTCTAGTGTACCCAGGAGGTGAATGGAGTCTTGAATGATAAATATATCTACAACCCTGACATGAAGAAATAATGAACTTCTCATTCTGAGGTTGTACTGTGGGTAATAGCTTCTGGGCATTTAACATGTTCATTAGAATTCCTCATCATGTTCCTGTAGAAGAACATTAACCCATTCACTGTGAGAGGTTTTCCTGACCATTTGATAATGGTCAGGAAAAGTTTCAGAGAACCTCATAAACAACCTTCTCATCTTTACCCATGATTCCATGAACTGATTTGAAAGAGGGTATGGACTAACTTTGATAGCCTCTGAAAATAGGCTGCAAATCATAACAGATGATTTATTTACACGCATTATGTCCAAACCAGATAGTATTCCATTTTCATGCTGAGTGCTTATTCAAATAAATATTGTATGCAGGCAGTGTTACTTAAAGAAAGCTTTCACCTCTTAAAGAGTTGGATATCGTGAATGCAAAAGCAGCTTGATATTTTGGAAGTCTGGAGACACTGTGATGATCAGACGAATGGTGTGAGATGTGCAGAGACATCTCTGAATGTGCACTACTGGCCTTGGTGTAGGAGATGGAGAGAACAGATGCAGATAATACTATTATTTTGGTGTTAAACAATTGAAGGTCCATTTTCTGGTGGAGTGAAACAACCATGTCCAAGTCATTGTATCATTCTGGAAGTTCAACCTGATGCTGTTGTGTAAGTTACCCTTGTACCACTGACTCCCTATGTAATGCTGGGTTTGGAGTGTTGTGGGGGGAAATTGCCTGGGGAGCAACTATTGTTGGACAGTGTTGGTGTTGCCACTGGACCACTGGACTGGGGAATCTGCTGTGTAAGTCAATTACTTACTCACATCCTTCAGTCACCACCCTACCCCTCCACTCACCAGTCAGTTTTTTACACAGGGAGTGACTGATATCCGGAACGTGCTGCCAGAGGAGTTAGTAGAATCAGTTACAAGAATCAGTACATTTAAGAGGCATTTAGACACTTAAATATGGTCCTAATGCAGGCAAATGGGATCAGTGTAGATGGACAAGTTCAGTCACAGCCTGACCCGATGTCGAGCGCAATCACTTCCAGATTTCAGTTCTTTGGTTCATGTGTGATGAGGTCTGAGGCAGCAGCAGGGTCTTGATAAAATCAAGCTGGGCGCCAGTAAGCAGATTATTGTGTTGTAAATGTCGATTGATAGTACTGTGGACAACAGCTTCCATCACTTTGCTGAAAGAAGTTGACAGGGAAGTAATTAGTTGGATTAGATTTATCCTGTTTTTGTGAAAGCGGGTGTGGGTAGATGCCAGTGTCGTAGCTGGAATGGATCAACTTGACTAAAGACGCAGCTAGTTGTGGAGTGCAGGTCTTCAGTACTACAACTGGGATGTTGTTTGGTCCTGTAGTCTTTGCTGTATCCTGTGCTGTCAGCCATTTCTTGACATTACACAGAGTGAATCAAATTAGCTCAATTGTGATAGTGAGAATCTCAAGAGGAAGTAAAGGTAGATCATCCATTTAGCATCTCTGCACTGAACATGATTGCCCATGCTTCAGCCTTCTCTTTTGTATTCACAGGCTGGGTCCTGGCAAGAACAAAGATGGGGATATTTGTGGAGCCTCCTCCTTCCATTTACTTGTCCACCACTGTTCACAACAGAACCTAACAGAACTGCAGAACTTTAATCTAATCTGTTAGTTATGAGATCATTTGGTTCCATCTGTTGAATGCTGCTTTTTGCTGCTTAGCAGTAGTGTGTAGCTTGACTAGGCTGGAACCTCACCATTTTTATCAACGCCTGGTGCTGTTTCCAGCAGGTCCTTCTGTAATCCTTTTGGAACTAGGGTTGACAAAGCCATGAGTTTACAGTGTCTCATCAATGCCCAGTTTTGCACTGCCAGCCGTGTGTTGGTATGGGGACCATTCTATTGTTGAACATATGCTTACTCATCGGCACAGTGTGTTTGAGTTCCAAAATAACAACATTAGGCTCAAATCAGCATTTCTCATTGATTGATTTCATGATCTGATGTCAGCTGTTCACCCAGCCAAAGTCCTCATCAGTGTGATACCCTTGTATCTCATGCCACAGATGTGTGCAACCATGTTGGATGCCAGTTTGGAACCAATTTGGAACCATCAGACCATGGGCCATAAACATTTGAGAAGATTGTGCAAGACCTCATTGTTGATATGGAGCCCCCATTGCACACCTTCCCATATCCCACTCCTCCAAGTGAGAGCATAGATTGGACACTTCACCACTGACAGTATTCAAGCTCAATCTGAAATCCAAACCCTACCTGTTTCAGGAAATTACTGGCTATTTGCATAGGAAGTGAGAAAACCAATTTCAGATCCACCACCCACTTAAATGGCCAACTCTCCACAACTGGGGCTGCAATCAGGCTTTTGCCTATTTCAGAAGGTCTTTTATTCAGCTCTATCATCTTGGGGAAAAATGGGTGATAGATTGTAAAATCCTGCAATACAATAGCCTTGGGGAATTTTCCTTTTAAGCAAAGGTACGTTTTCAATTACAAATACCTATCAGGACAGCCACAAATGTTGTGCAATATGAAATATCATAACAGCATGATGAATGATTGTGAATGCTAATATCATTAAATCTGCAACCTGCCTTTCACATCTATCTACAGAACGACTAATCATTCACATTCGTGCAGTGACTAATGCAGAAATGATGGGTGCAGCCTCACTTAAATATAAAGGATGCTCACTGGGTCAGACAGCAGATGATTCAAGTACATCGGAGGGATGACAGATGAACCCTTTTTTTTGCTTCTTCTGCGGGATGCATGTTCTGCTTTACTGAATTCCATTATCACATGAATTAGATTGAATCTTAAAAGGCCAGTCTCGCTGCTGCATCTCATATTTGTGTACAGTGAATACAAGCTGTCAATCATTAGAAGAGGATATCAAATTGTAAGTTTTAATGGGACCATTGTAGTTTAGATAAAGTATTAAATCACAACACATCAGAAAGCATTATTTTCTTGTCTCTGTGTATCTCAACTTATAGAATCAAAATATATTGAATTTAATGTTCATCACTCATATGGTCTTGGGTTGATATAGTTCCTCTGAAGCTAAATATATTCCTATGCCCTTTCACCAGGTAGTATCACAGCTAGAGATATTCCTGCCCTCTCTTATGTTTCCTCAAGCCTAACCTTCAGCAGAGGTTTTGCAGTGAGGACAAGAAGAAGGGCTAATTATCTTCCACAGCCTCTTCCAGGACCACTGAGACCCAGATGCTTGGACTTGGGGTTAAATGCCATTTTCAGTGGCTGATTTAAGCCCAGAAACATCATTAAAATTTTAAAACAAACTCCACCCTCTCTCAGCTGGTTCTGCCCTTATTTTCATTTTTAATCTATTTTTAATCACTAATGTGACGAATAGGTTAATATTGGCTTCCTGCTCCCCACTAACAGTTATCCTCCTGTCTGAAACCACACACAAAGAGTATTTGCAGGCTGATTGCCAGCAGTGCCAGCCCAATCCAAGAGGTTAGGAATTAGTTATATTTCCATTTTAAATAATCTCCCGATATGTGAAAATGGATGCCTTAAACATCAGAAGACATCATTGAATGATTTGGAGAATTTAACTACCATTACAAAGAAGGGACGCCAGTGGCTCTACTTCATTAAGTGTTTGATGAGATTCAGTACGTCACCAAAGACTCTTGCAAATTTCTACAGATGTACAGTGGAGAGCTTTCTGACTGGTTGCATCACCGCCTGGTATGGAGGCTCCAATGCACAAGATCACAAAAGTCTGCAGCGGGTTGTAGACTCAGCCAGTTCCATCACGGGTACAACCCTCCCCACCATCGAGGACATCTTCAAGAAGCTGTGCCTCAAGAAGACAACATCCATCACTGAGGACCCTCACCATCCAGGACATGCTCTCTTCTCGTTACTACCACCGGGGAGGAGGTACAGGAGCCTGAGGAACCACATTCAATGATTCAGAAACAGCTTCTTCCCCTCCGCCATCAGATTTCTGAATGATCTATGAACCCATGAGCACTACTTCATTATTCCTTTTGCTTTGCACTATTTATTTATTTCTGTAATTTATAGTAATTTTATCTCTTTGCACTGTACTGATGCTGCAAAACAACAAATTTCACATCTCTTAGTCAGTGACAATAAATCTGATTCTGATTCAAATATTGTTGGTGTTTTTGTTCTTTCTCTGTAATTTTTTATTATTTAATTTTATTTATTTTGTTCTAATGTAACCTAACCTACTCTTCTTCAAAGTTTAAGCACCATAAATTCTTGGCTCTTTCTTCCTTTAATCTCCCTAAATGCTCTCTCTATTGCCATTGCAAAGATCAGGCTACAGGCAGTACATGATTGGAAGCAAAATATTCTGGGTTTCAGGCTTCTTGAGAGGATAGGGGAAGAGTAGCAACATTAGTAAAGCGCACAAAGAGGGGGTTTTATCAAGGTAGATTGAGCAATGAAAACATATGTGTAGAGTATTGGATTAGCAAAATATATAACATGCTGGTAGGAGAGGAGAGATTTTAATATTCATATAGACTGGAAGTACAAAAGGCAATAAATTTCTTTAATAAATTTGGACATTTATCTGAGACAATGTTTTAGCATCAACAAGGGTCGGTCTCTGGAGACATGAGACCACTGATGATGGACTATGGAGAGAAAAACAATCTGCTGGGGGAACTCAGTGGGTCAAACAGCATCTGTGAAGGCAAAGGAATGGTTGACGTTTCAGGTCAAGACCATGCATCAGAACTGAGAGTGTAGCGGAAAGATAGCCAGTATGAAGAGGTGAGAGGTTAGGGGTGAACCAGGAGCTGGTAGGTGACAGGTGGAACAAGGTGAGGTAGTGGATGATGGGTAGATGGAGCGAGACGGGGAAGGGGAGGGGGAAGGGTAGAGACGGAGGCTGGAATGTGATAACTGGAACCAGAAACAGGAGAGGTGATGGGCAGAGGAAGCCAGACTGGGGAGGGGATAGGAAGCGTAGGGCAAGGGAGAAGACACCCAGGTGGATATTGAAAGTCATCAATTTTAATCTGGAACTTTGATTAACCAACAAACTATGGAAAACACAAGGTGTAACGTAGTGGCAGTGGTTCACTGCATAAAGGAAAAAAGACAATATTGCTTGAAGTTACAAGTGTTGAATTTAAGAAATACATTAACTCCAGTCTGTGGCAACAGTTTCTGTGTGTCAGTTGGCTCGGACCTCTGCAGTTTCAGCCCACAGTAGAAAGCCTACAACATTATAGAAGTGTTCAGAAATGTTATATAAAAATGTAAGCTATCATTCAACGGTTTCCTGAAAGTCACAAGTAATGTAAAGAAGACCGGCCATATCTTCTGAAGAGACAGGATTTGGACCAGCCATATTCCTTTGTGGACAGAAGAGAAAGGATTTGGACCTATTCAATAGTTGGGAAATAAGTGAGAATGAAAGTAAAAGTCCCGATGAGATCTTTGAAAAATTCAGAACACGCCTCACGCCAAGACTGAATCACTTCATCCATGGACATGAATTCCAAAGCCTGAGGCAAGAACAGGTGAGAATGTCAATGTTTTCTTGATAAAGCTTGGAAATACAGCTGGTAAATACAGATGTAAGGAAATGGAGGAAAGATTAGTGGATCAACTCAGTTCAAGTTCAGCATATCTGGACATACAGCTTTCATTAAGAAAGTGATGCTCACTCTAGTACTGGCTACAGATATAGGCAGACCACAGAAGGATATAAGACAAATGTAACAAGGAACCAGAGCAAACAGCTGGTGAATACATGGTTAGCTTAAAGATGCTGGCAAAGAGATACAATTCCGAGGGCTTTTTACATGTAGGACGGCGCTGCACGGTAATGATGAACAAAAATGTCAGGCAGTTTCTCTAGAATAATTTTTCTGACATATTCTCCAAAAATATGTGTTTCAATTTCAACAGCAAACCACTACTGATAAAAAAATCAGGAGCTCTATGCAAGTTGCACAAATTCCATGATTTTCCTTCTGTGTCCGAAGTACTACTATGGAGAGAGCCTGTGCAGACGTAGTTGCAGCCAATGAGAAGCAACACTTCCCTGATGTTTATTTTTGCATGAATGACTTGCGGAAGCAGGCTTCATGGAATTTATACGGCTTGTTCAAAGGAACCTAATGAGCAGCTCTCAGATTGTGGGGTCAGGAACTGGGAACTCCATTGAGGCAAGCCCATTTGACATACTCTCTGTGTGCCCACAACCCACTCACAAGCAGTCACAACTTTCAGCCAACCACCCTCCTTACCTGACAAACAAGTTTAACAGTTGGGGGATCTTAGTCTGTGTATCCTCAAGTTCGGCAGATCCTCACATAATATCTAAGGAAAGTTGTCTGACCTGATAAGTTAACTGTGTTTCTATTTCCTCAGATGCTGACTGAGCTGCTGAATATTTCTGTGATTTTCTGTTTTAATTCCAGGTTTCCAGTATCTGTTTACTCTCATCCTTCGTGGATCCTCAATGTCTGCAGATTGCTCATCATCTGGGAATCCTCACGGTCTGTGGATCCTCAAAATCTGATGGTCCTCATTGTCTGGGAACCTTCTCAGTTTGGTGCACTCTGGTCCAGCAATCCCCACAACATGGTGATGCTCAGCCTTCAGACCTTCACAGCCTCTGGATGATCATTGCTGTCTGTGTATTCTAACAGTCTGGGGGCCTTTGTTGTTGAAGGATCCTTCAAATGGATGATTGTCGTTTTAGTCAGTGGATCCTCACAGTGTAGGCACTGTCACAGTCCAAGGACTGTCGCAATGTAGGGAGTGTTACAGTCCAAAAGTATTCAGAGCTTGGGGAGTGACACAATTGGAGGTCTTCTCAGGTTTCCTTCCGTGTAATGACAAGATATGCCATTTTAGCCTGGATTCCATTAAATGTTTACAGCTACTTTTTTCTTTTGTTTTGGAACAGAGTCAGGTCCAGATCTGGCTAAGTGTATCTCCTGTACAGTCTGAATTATCTGCTAACAATTCTCACCAAGGCTGACCTGAAAGATGAGATACTGGATGTCTGGCAGCAAGGGAAATGTTCCTCAATGAGCAGTAACCTACACTGGGGAGAAAAGCTGGCAGGAAATATTGTTTAAATCATTAATTTTGCATGAGAACATAAATATTTTACTCCATTGTGATCATCTTCACTCAATTTAGAATAACATCAGGCTTTTGTCTTACCTATTTTGCACGATAACTCAAATCTCACAGACAAACTGAAATCTATTTCAATCCCCATGTGGATTATCTACTTCTCTTTGCCTTCTGGCTTTTTTGTTGGGGAGTAATAGAGTCATAGAAAGATACAGCGCTGAAACAGGCTCCTCAACCCAATGAGTCTACTCTCCACATTCTTGTCAATCCTCCCCAGATTCTACCGCTCACTTACAAACTAGGTACAGTTTACAGTGGCTAATTAACCTAAAAAACAGCACATCTTTGGCATGTGGGAGGAAACTGGAGCACACAGAGGAAACCTATGTGGCCACAGGGAGAACATGAAAACTTGACACAGACAACACCAGAGGTCAGAATTGAACTTGGGTCTCTGGCGTTGTGAGGCAGCAGCTCTGCTAGCTGTGCCACTGTGCCGTCTGAGGTGGAAGTGGTTATCTAACCGTTCAAAACTTAATCCTGGGGGATTTGGCAGTTCTTCAGGTGATGATATTGCACAGAGTAACATATTTTCATCCAAGGGTTCAAATAGTCTTGAGTTCTGGCAAAAAGTCTTCAACCTGAAAAATTAACATTTTTTTTCCATAGATGCTGCCTGACCTTTCCAATACTTCTCATGTTTCTAATATTTTCCATTCTTCTTTCAGATTTCCAGCATCTGCAGTTTTTTGATTTTCTTTTAATGTCCCAACTGAAATCAGCTGACTCAACAACAAACCAGGAGCATAAGGTTCATTTCATCTAAAATGAAATAAAAAGCAACATACCATAGATTCTAGAAATGAGAAATAAAAATAATAAATGTGACGGACAAGTTGCAGGGATAAATGTATGGAATTAATGTTATTGAAAAAGTTGCCCCTCAGGTCCCTTTTTAAACTTTCCCCCCTCACCCTACATCTATGCCCCCTAGTTTTGGACTCCCCTACCCTGGGGAAAAGACTGCTACCATCCACCTAATCTATGCCTCTCATGATTTTATAAACCTCTATAAGATCACCCCTCATTCTCCTACGCTCCATGGAATAAAGACCTAGCCTGGTCAACCTCTCCCTATAACTCAGGCCCTGGCAACATCCTCATAAATCTTTTCTGCACTCTTTCCAGTTTAACCATGTCTTTCCTATAACCGGGTGACCAAAACTCTACACAGTACTCCAAGTGTGGCCTCACCAACAACTTATACAACTGCAACATAATGTCCCAACTCCTATACTCAGTGCCCTGACTGATGAAGGCCAGTGTGCTAAATGCCTTTTTCACTATCCTGTCTCCCTGCAATGCCGCTTTCAACAAATTATGCACTTGTACTCCTAGGTCCTTCAGTTCCATTACACTCCCTAGTGCCCTACAATTCATAGTATAAGTCCTACGCTGATTTGATTTTCCAAAATGCATCACCTCACACTTATCTGTATTGAAATCCATTTGCCACTCCTCAGCCACTTCCCTAACTGATCAAGATTCCCCTGTAATCTACGATAACCTTCTTCACTATCAACAACACCTCCTAATTTTGTGTCATCTACAAACTTGCTGATAAAGGCTTGTGCCTTGGCATCCAAATCATTTATATGACTAACGAACAGCAAGGGTCCCAACACCGACCCCTGCAGTACACCACTAGTCACCGGCCTCCATTCCGAGAAACAACCTTCAACCACCACCCCCTGCTTCCTACCCCCGAGCTAATTTTGAATCCACCTAGCTCTCCCTGGATTCCATGGCACCTAACTTTCCAGACCAGCCTACAATATAGAACCTTGTTGAAGGCCTTGCTAAAGTCCAAATATACAACATCCACTGCCTTACCCTCATCTATTTTTTTGGTTACCTCTTCAAAAATCACTAAAAATTCATCAAGCGCGACTTTCCACGCACAAAGCCACGCTGACTCCTCCTAATCAGACTTTGTCTATCCAAATGCTGGCAGATCCTGTCCCTCCAGCTTCCCACAAAGTCCTAGGATGCATTCAGTCACGTCCTGGGGACTTATCCACCTTAATGCGCTGTAAGGCTGCAAATACCTCCTCCCTGATAATATAAATGTTCTCCAAAACATCTCCACTAGTTTTCCTTATCTCTTGAGCAAACATGATTTTCTCCTCAGTGAACACCAAGGAGAAATATTCGTTAACAATCCCACCCTTCACCTGCAGCCCTGCTGATCTCTAGAGGGCCTACTCTCTCCTTGGACACCCTTTCACTCTCAACAGTATCTTTTGTTTTCACTTTAGTCAGAACCGTCTCTGAGCCAGACAGCAAGGGGACAGCCAGAGTTCCCAATCACTGTCCATTGATGTTTTGTATGAAAGAACTAAACATGTAATAGGTAGAAGGATGACTGGAATGATTTGTTTATACACCATCGTTAATGACCATGGAACACTCAAAGTGATTTAGAGTCAATCAGGTTCCTTAAACATGTGATTGCAACATGGGAAATTTCTCAGTATCCTGCTGATTCACTCTCTGAGATATTGGGAATGGTTGACAATTTAACACAGTTATTTTATACATCATACAGCTGAATCTTAGCATGCTTACAGCTGCTTTCATTACAACAGCCTCTTTCTTGAACTTTCTTCACCAAATGCTATTGCAACAGTAGCCTGTATTCGCCAGATGAAAAATATAGTTAAAGGGGTGACAACATTAAAGGGATGACAACATTAAAGGAATAATTATTTTCCACAGACAAAATGTTACATATGATACATAGGTACAGGAAACATGACAAGCATTTGGCACAAAATCAACAAACAGCAAAGTGATAATGTCCTGAAAATCTATCTATTGTGTTAATGACCAAAGGAAATATATAGCTCAGGTAATAGGGAGAACACCCTTGGAAAGTAAAACAGCTGCAGATGCTGCAAATCGAACTTAAAAACAGAAAAAAAGAGTTGTTAACCTTTAACTTTCACTCAGTTTCTCCTTCCACAGATGCTTCCTAACCTGCTGAGTGTTTCCAGCATTTTCTGTTTTTATGAAGGAGAACTCCTTTTCTCAATATTGAATACTGACAAGGGGCAATTTACACCCTTCTGAGAGAGTTCTCCTTTAAATGTTCAACATTTCATGAAATAGAACCTCAGATATGTAATAACTATTTTGTGTAAGTCTCAGTTTTGGGCTCAAATCTCTAGTGGGAATTGAAACCACAATTTCCTGAGATTAGATCAAGCTCGATGCCTGCTGTGATGCCCAGCAGTCTGGCTTTGTTCATTATATAGACCAGGTATCCAAACTATGATCTATAAAGCCCAACCAACTCAGTTGTTCCTGTGTTAATATTTCTTAATATCTAGGATCTTTAGAATTACAATAGTTGAAGAAGGTTATTCATGCTATTGTGTCTGTGCCAGTGCAGAGTCTCAGATAAAGTGAAAATGGAGAAAAGTCTAAATACAAGCATGGAAAACTGATGAAAGGAATGGGATTCGTCAAATAATTGAAATTAATTATCTAATCTCAAACCCTTGACCTTTCCTTATATTCTTCTTATCAAGTATCTATCTCAAGGTGAAATAATTCTACATCTCATGTTGAGTGGTCAGTTATGGTGAAGCGTTTCATGTTTTAATAGTAATGAGTAATAAAAATCTATTCTACCTTTCCCCTTTTGTTGGGAAATGGAAGTCTTCTCTTTATGGCCTTGTGATACTGATTTGCTGATCAGCAGAATTTATTGTGCACACTAATCCATTCAAAGCCTTTTAGCTTTTTGTTTGAATTTCATGTATCTGGAATTAGTCACCTGACTGGTACAATCGCATGCTGCAATATCTTAATGCCCATCGCTTGAGACTGTAAATTTATGGGAAGTTCACCAGCAATTTCTGTGGGAAACTTCCCCAACATTTTTCACAACTTCGTGGAGGGATTGCCAAAAAGTAAGCAATCTTTTGCCAAACTACACTGGTGATCAGGGAACCTGTGGCAGACATTCGATTGATGATTTACATATGACTCTTAGGGATGCCAGCTCTCCAGGGTCATCCCAGAGACTCCAGTAATTACAGATTTTATTTATTTAGTAATAAAAGTACTGCTGACAATCCTGAAATTACCCATCTTATTCCTGCTGCTCTTCTTGAATAAAAATACCATTTTTGCTGTCCTCCAGTCATCCTGCATTTTACCTATGGCCAGTGAAGATTTAAAAATATGTGTTAGAAATCTCCTCTCCTACCTCCCATAGCAGTTTAGGATACGTCTCATCTGGCCCTCGGGTTTAATCTACCTTTAAGCCTGCTAAGAATCAGCACTTCCTGATTTCTCCAACTACATTTCCCATCTCCTTAGTGAATACAGTTGGGAAATATTCAGTTAAGACCCCTCCTGTGTCCTCTGGCTCCAAGCACAGATTGTCCCTTTGGTCCCTAATGGATCATACTCTTTCCCTGGTTACACTCTTGCCATCAATATACTTGTAAAATGCTTTAGGGTTTTCCTTAATTGTATCTGACAGTGATAGTTGATGCCCCTCCTTTTCCTGAATGTTTTCATCTTTAAGTAACCTCACACTTTCTGTATTGTGAAGAGCTTTCCCCATCTTCAATTCTTTATACCGACCATGTGCTTCTATTTTTTCTCTTTATCCAACCCTTGATATCTTTTGCAATCCAGTCTTCCTCGGACTTGCTGCCCATATCTTTCAAGCATAAGAACACATTGGTCCTGAACCCTTGTTATATCAATCTTGAATGATTCTCACTTGTCGGATGTGTGTTTACCAGCAAGAAGTTGCTTCTCATCCTCTTTTGCCAGATCCTGCCTTATGATATTGAAATTGGCCCTCTTCCAATTCTCGTCCATCCATATCCTTTTCCATAACTATCTTGAAACCTGCAGAGTTATGGTCACATTATCCTTCTGGCACTCCAACCACTTGCCCAGCTACATTTGCCAGGATCAGGTCCAGTACAGTCCCTTTTCTATTGGACTACCTACGTATAATGAATTGCAACCTTGAAGTATGTCCTTGGAAGTCAGCAGCATTCCTGGAACCTTGCCTCAAAATATTTGGCACGTTTGTTGAAAGGAGTGGCAGGAGAAAGGAGAAAAAAATGATTAGCCTGCCTCGTCCTGAAAAATAGTCTGGTTTACAGCAGGGCCCACTAATGGGAAACAAATTAATCTTTAATCTTTAGAAGAAATGCTACAGTTCAATTCAATATTCATATTTCAATTACTTTCATTAATTTTGATACATTTTAAATGAAATTTCACCGGCAAATGGAAGATAAAAAGTGCATGCAATCAAAGATCTTTTTAATATATTTGCACAGTGCTATCCTGACATTCCATGTAATTTGAAAGATGAAGAGAATTAAATCCCCCATGCAC
This sequence comes from Pristis pectinata, assembly GCF_009764475.1. Lineage (NCBI taxonomy): Eukaryota > Metazoa > Chordata > Chondrichthyes > Rhinopristiformes > Pristidae > Pristis > Pristis pectinata. The sequence continues at coordinate 9,034,784 of NC_067428.1, forward strand.
AACCAACTAAAGTAAACGGCAGTTTACTCTTTAATGCACATATGCTTTAGCTGTGGCTATATTAGACTGCAGTCATATTTAACTCTATGTTGGCTCCACTTCCTCAGTGTTTGTGTCCCTACATGCACAGCTTGGTGAAATGGTTGTGTTTTCACTCCTGAATCAGGTAATTGTGGGGTCAAGTCATCCTTTACTTGTAGACTGTTACTTGACTGTCTCTCGCCATGAGGGATTGACTATACTACCCAAGAAGTTTCGTACTGCTCTAAGCTTTCTTTTATTCCTAACACATACCTTGTAAAGTGGCCATGATGATTTTCTTTTTCCATAAATTCTTAATTTATTTATATTAAGAACTACTGAGAGAGAAGTTCAACATTGATGATGGTGCAAAATGGGGGATAGGCAATTAGATGTGCTTTATGCACCCTGCTAGACTTAAAAAGGGAAGCAAATGGTAAGCAAAGGGAAGAAAATCCAGGACAAGTTAACTCTATTGTCATTGACATTGATGATTGCATTGCTGTGATGATACTGAATTGCAGCAAAAACTTTGTGCATAACTACCTTCCATTATTTGTATTTCTGGTAGAAGTAACCTGCTTGGATTGAGAGAAGTTGCTGCAGTTTCTTTCAAAAGTTCAATTTTCACTGTTCTTTAGATAGACTCCACTTTCTAGATAAGTTGATATTGATACAATTTGTGCCAGGGACTCAGGTAAAAGCCCTGCCCGTCATCCAGTTTATTGGCTGACATAGAAATGTTTGATTGGGGTGTAAAATTAATGTCCTATCAAGACTTTTTTGCCATAATTCATTTGTTAAATTGTGAAAATACAGACTTCAACAGAACAGAAAATGCAGGTGTTTCTCTTTTCAATGAGGTTAAAACAAAGTCCTTTGGCCAGTTCTAATAGACAAGAACCGAGCTATGCTGGTGTTTACAGGAGTTATGCTGTCACTGTGTTAGAACTTTGTTAGTTCTTCCCAATGTTCTGCTCAATATCTATCCTTAACCATGACAGCTAAACCAGTCAATCACCCCATTACAGTTTGTGGACCCATGACAGGTGCAAATTAACTGCAATATTTGTTTACATAATAACAGTGGCTCCGTTTCAACAATAATTCATCGGGTGTGAAAGTGCTTTGGAACATATTGGGTACATGAAATAGACAATATCGATAAACATTCTGTCTTTCAGAGAACTAATTCCTGTCTGCTAACGAATTGATGACCCAATGTTATCCTGTTTTCAACATTCCACTCTAACCTGTCTTACATTGTCACTTTGCTTGGCTCTCTCAGTTCCCCTATGCTCTGTGCTCCCCTGAATGTCCTTTTAATTCGAGTTCACCAGTCAAGACATTGATCTTCTCCCCTACATTATTGAAATTATTAAGCTTTCAAAGATAAATTCAGTTTTGATATAGGCATGAAATGATGGGGTGGTCATGGTGTGTGGGGGGGGTGGGGTATGGGGGGGGCGCGGTCCTCAGAGTTTGAGACCTCCTTACCGCTGTCAATTTTCCCTACAACCTATAACCCATTACATCAAATGGTTCTTGACATTCACCACCTCACCAATTAAAAACCACAGAGAAGAAAAGTCTACCCCTTAAATCTCTGTGCTTGAAAAATGAGAAATTACGGATATGAAATGGCATGAGTACGATTAATCAGGACTTAAGGTACATCAGACTGGTTAAATCTGGTGTAAGAAATGTTCTATACAGATATCAGTTGATTTTGCTGATTTTGGTTGATTTTGAAATTGGTTAAAGGACATCAAACAGTTAAAGATTCAGGCGTCCTCGAGATAATAGGATGGAAAGTGTAAATCTTCTGGTCAATATGGGGTTGACAGGTGTCAATCAACATCTATCTTTAATCTGTCACCTATTCCTTTTCACCCTTGTGGTGTCCTACACAATGGTTCTTGTGCTTTCATCAAAGGATAATTCTAAAATATAGTTCAATAAAGTTTTTGCAGCAGTGTCATTTGGGAAGATTAGTTTCAGCATATGAATAATTGGGTCAAAATTGTACTTTCCAAAATAGAGCCATTGGGAAGACTGTTGCAGATTCACACTGTGCTAATATCTTAAAAATACATTTAGGTATTGTGAGTCTTCACTGTTAGATTTGAGGGGTTCATACTCTAGCAGATTATTTCATTACTTCATCACTTCATCAATCAAAAGGCTTCATCCTCTTTAATATTCTCTAATTGCATTTCCTGGAAAGGTGATAAACTTGATTTAACCTAAAAGTGGGCTCAGATTTCCTCTGTGAGATGGACAGAGCTCTCTTAAAGCTGCAAATATGTTAAAAACTACTTTAGGATATGGAACTCCACTAGTGATGAAACCCTGAGAGAATGTGATGAACTAATTAGATGGCAGGAGATACCAAGAGCAGAAGGCCTTGCAACTAACAATATTAATTACAACCAGTGAAGTGTCAAAATTTTGGTAGCAATGTTCTACTTAGACCTGATAGAAGTTTGTAAAATTAAGAGAGGCATAGATAGGGTAGACAGTCAGAATTTTTTCCCCAGGGTAGAAATGTCAAGTACTAAAGGACTTGCATTGAAGGTAAGAGGGGTAAAGAGATGTGTGAGGCAAGTGGTAAGTGCCTGGAACAGGCTGCCAGGGGTAGTGATGGAAGCAGATATGATAGTGGCATTTAAGAGGCTTTTAGATAGACACATGAATATGCAGGGAATGGAGGGATATGGATCAGGCAGAAGAGATTTAGTTTCATTTGGCAACATGTTCGGCACGGACATTGTGGGCCGAAGGCCCTGTTCCTATGCTGTACCGTTCTATATACTAGACATTACTCTGGCATTTTCGTTCCTTTCACGTCTTTGCTAAATGTTAAACCATTTCAACATAACAATAGTTTACAAGGTACAAGGATTATGGTGATATCAGCTGATTAGGTTGATTGTTGGATTTATTCGTTTTACTAACATATCAAGTCAGACAGCCACAACATTGGCACTAACAGGTCAAAATGAATGGGAGAGGAAATGCTATAAATTTAGAGGTGCAGAATAGATTGGCTGCGTCTATATGTCCTGGCCAAAATAAAGATGATGGGACAATTTCCAGTTAATCGCACCCTCCCATGAGTGATTTAGATGATTTGTATTCTGTGACTGTCCTCCATGCACTGGAAAAATCATTCTATTTTCATTGGGAGAAGTTGCTGCAGGTTCCAGCTATGAGCCTAGAAATTTGATTGCACAGCTCCAAAAAAAAAGCAGGTTATACTGTTAAAAATTAACTTCAGCTGCAGTGAAGAAAATGTGCAGACATTACTGTATGTCTTAATGCCTCTCATGAGATTTGATGTCATAGTTTTTGGTGGGATTTTTGTTTGACCTCACACGAGACAGCTGCAAAGACTGCTCCAGTTGGGCTAAATGTTAATATGTGCAAGAATTTGCAACACTTCAATACCGAACACCACAGTGAGACAAATGATCTCAGTTTCAGTGCAGCATCACACAGGGAAACTCAATGATTTTGTGGTCTCACAATTAAAGTTCTTGTCCTATGCTCTTTCCCAAACAGGGTTAGAATAACCAACAAAGCTGTTTTAAACCATTTAAGGATAGTAACATGCTCTCTATCCCTTTAAGTTTATTTGCACCAGTTTGTAGTGTTGTAAAGAGATTGTAATAAACTGTTTGCTTTGTTTTTAGCACAGGAAATAGACTTTGTTCACTTTGTTGGAAATCCTACTGTAAGCTTTGCACCATGATGCCTCCAGCACTGTAACTGGATAATTCCACACTGTCAACAGATTACATTAAGGTAGTTTGAAAGTATTAGATTGTAGGTAGGAGGGAAATCAGGAGAAGCAGAATTTTGTTGAATTTTGAAATTATGGTAAAGATTGGTATAAGGTGAGAAACTGGGGGATGAGTCTTGATTTTGACGTAGTGACAAAAGAAGGAAGAATAGTTTGGACGTCTTGTTATACCTCCACTGACAGAGTATACCCGCCTTTTGTCATCCGTCACTCAGCTTATGTGTCTCAATGCACTGTTAACAGAGGTAAAAGAAACATTTCTTGTATAAATTAACCAGAGGGTTCATCTGATAAAATGTTTTCAGCAGTCCACAAGCAGAAGTAAGACCAGATGGTTCTGCCATCCACAATCATATTACACAGGCGATTAAGTCCTACTTGCTGTGATTAAACTGAACACAATTAGCTGTCGGAAGTATTCATCCCAATCAGCTGGCATGTAAACGATTTCACTCACTGATAATAATGCCTTCTGAAAACTAGCAGCATTTTGTTTGCTTGTTAATTTGGGAGCCATTTCAACCCATGTCAAAAATATAGTGGAAAAAATGACTCCCAGCACGATTCTGTTTCATTTCTTTGTTCCATAAAGTGTCTCAGGCATAAAGTGATAGTGTAATTTGAGGAAAGCAACCGATGGGTTATGGTGTCAAGATCAAAATGGATTGGATTTCACACATCAGACCAATGATGCACCTTGGACAATCATGCATGGTTTGTACTCTGAGAAATATGTGGAATTACTGAATCTTATCTGGAAAATTGAAAGGAAGGTGCCTGATGAGAAGGCTTTATAGGATCAAAACTCCACATTGTTTCCAATTGCCAGGTCTATGACAGCCCATAAATCCTAACTTCTAGCTGAGTGGGTAATCCATCAAATGGTAAACTGTCCAAGTGCTCGTTTAACTACCACAGGATTATTCCCACTCCTGTGTTCTCTTCATTGTTGTGACAAACATGGATTGATGAAGATTTTTCTGCAAAACTCTAACTAAAAAAAACAATCCGTGAAATAGGGCTTAGCTTGACACTAATGTTCATAAGTGAGAACCAATGAATTTTTAAAGAGGTTTAATTTTCCTAATCTAGTGTTTGAGATGATGTCTGCATCCAATCTCTGGGCATCCAAGCAACTGAACCTCATCAAGTCAATATCTTCTAGTGATGTGGCTGTTGTTGGCAATATTTTCCCAATTCCTTGACAGGGTGGTGGTAAGCCTTCTTTGTTAGTGAAGGAGCAATTCGCTGAGCCAGTCTAGAAGATGCTAAGAGTCAGCCATATGGGTACAGATGAAAGGTCAACAAATTAAAACATTACCTCTTTTCTCTCCCAACAGATGTTGCCTGACCTGCTGAGCGTTTCCAGCATTCTCTCTTTCTTTATTTCAGATTTCCTGCATCTGAAGTATTTTGCTTCATAAGTCAACAATGTTGGTATGAGCCTGATGTCATGTTTAGTCAGAGTAAGGACAGGCGGATTCCTTGGCAAACTAGTGGGATTTTAATGGCAACTTTACAGTCTTCTGATCACCGTTTCCATGCTAGTTTTTCAACAAGACTTTAGCTAAGTTCAGAAGGGGTCTGGATGGCCTCTGGTCCCTGAAGCTAAATCAACGATCCTGATTGTTAATGAGACTGATGAAGGAAATGATAAGGAAAGTCTGTGCCATTGAAGTGAAGAGCAACTTTCTTCAAATTATAAATTCATACATTAAGATAGTCATCATTATTTCCATCTCCACTAGTGTAACAGCCCTATAATTACATTACTTAACTGGAGGTGTTGCTTCATGGTTCGTGACTTGCAATCAACTAAAGTCACAGAGAGCCCTTTGGTGTAGTTAAATGCTGATTATAAATTTTCAGATAAGGAAAGGAATCCACTGTTGCCTTGTTTAATTACACGTGAATAATCCCGATCTCCTGTTGAATTGGGAGATTGCAACAATCCATTTCAGGGTCATAAAGTCATGCACCACAGAAACACACCCTTTGACCCCATCATGTCCATGCTGACTCTTTTTCACCACAAAATCACAGGATATTAACAGACGAGTGAAGCCACACTGGTCGTTTCTGACCTCTGAGAGAGGACTCTACTGTTTCTTCATCTTCCGCAGTACATAAAGCTCAATTCTATACTGCCTAATTCTCCATTATGAAGTCCTGCTCACCCATAACTCTCTGGGTGGATGAATAGAAGGGGTAGTAAGAAGAGGCCTCTCTGCAGTTAGCAGTGAGCTGCCTACGCTTGGCACTGAACTGCAAAAAACGCCGTACTTTCAGCATCCCCATTGAGAGTTTGTTGAGAAGTTCCAACTTCCACAGCTCCCTGCACGCTGTAAGTCTCTATGCTAATAAATTCCATCACATTGGGGACCAGAGCAAATTCTGCTCAGTAACCACCAACTTGACGATTACAGTGTCTCTCTGAATCTGAACCAGACTGATTGCTGGATTTGACTATGAAGTAAGTTTTGGACCACATATCTGCACTAACACCAAAACACATACCTAACACATATCTGCACTCACCAAAACTGCCTATTTCCACCACTGCAATGTTGCCAGAGTCCACACTTGGTTCAACTCAACCGCCACTAAATCCTACTTCTATGCCTTTGCTGTCCCTGGAAGTGACAATTCCTATGCACGTCTCCTATCCCATTCTATCAAACTTAAGATCAACCAAAACACTCTTCCCTTTGTCCTATTTGCACCGTCCCATCCATCTTCCACCCCCCCCCCCCCCACTGATCGAAGGTGAATTATACATGGAAGTGTCCAGACCAAATTCCCAATAGGTGTGATCTCACCTGAAATGATCGCTAACACGATCCGCCCTGGATAAAGTCAGTTTTATTTATACCTTGAACTAGAAAAGTAGGTGCCAATAGATCGAATTTCAGGACTAATTTCAATTATCAGATGCTAAGAATAGGAATCCAGAATCAGAAGTGGCTGACTTCAAGAAGAACCAACAAAAACATAATTTGACTGATTTTCTGATGGGTTTATTAAGTTAATATCCTATATGTTGGAAAAGTAATCCATATAATCAGGGATTAGTTGGGTCAAGGATATCTTGTTGTGACTTGAGGACATTCTGGAGGGGAGGGTGAGCAGCAAGACGTCATGGTATCAATACTATTGACATCAGTTAAAAAATGGGATGAAATCCTACAAGCTAAATATAGGGAGTCAGGGGGTCAAGTAAAAAGGAGGACTTCAAATGTCGTAATCTCAGTCACTGATGCACATGTTAGTGAGAGAAGAAGGAGGAAGATGTATTGGGCGAATACTTGGCTGTTGAGAAGGTGTCGTCTTGGGGAGGTGGGACAAACACAAACTGGATTTGTTGTGCCTGGGCAGAACTAAAGCTAACATCCTCAGGGCTGTTTGCTAGTGCTGTCCAGGAAGGTTTAAGCTCAAGACATAGGGGAGCAGGAACTTGAAAAGAGCACAAAAAGATTGGAGTATGAGAGTAAGCTTGCATGGAACATAAAACTGATTGTAAAAGCTTCTATAAATATGTGAAAATGAAAAGATTAATGAGGACAAATGTGGGTTCTCCACAGTCAGAAATGGGACAACTTATAATTGGGAACAATGAAACATATACTTTGACTCCATCTTCGCCAGGAGGACACAAATAACCTCCCAGATCTGTCACAGAATCGAGGAAGAGGGAGAAGCTGAAGGAAATCAGTATTAGTAAAGAAATAATATAAGGGAAATTGATGGGGGTGATGACTAACATAGTAAAGAAAGTGGTCCTGAAATCAGTGAAAACTTTGGTGGTCACCTTCATAAATTCTTGAAACTCTGGAACAGTTCCCAGAGATTGGACGGTGGCTGATGTAACCCCATGATTTAATAAAGAGGAAAAGATATAACAGGGATTACAGACCAGTAAGCCTAATATTAACAGTGTATAAAATGCTAGAATCTATTATAAAAGATGAAATAACAGAATACTTAGAAAGCATTAATGGAATTAAGTCAGCTTAACCAGTCCACTGGAGATTTTTGAGAAGGTAACTATTGGAATAGATAGCAATAGATAAGGAGGAAATGGTGTATCTGGGCTTTCAGAAAACTTTTGATAAGATCCCACACAGGAGGTTACAGTGCCAAATTAAAGCAGGTAGGATTGGGAGTAACATAATGGCATAGAATGAGGATTTGTTGACCAGCTGGAAATGGAGAGGAAACTATTTTTTCAGGAGACAGACAGTGACTCATGGGGCACCACAGGGATCAGTGTTTGAGTCCCACCATGTCACAATATATATCAATTATTTGGATGAGGGAACTAAATATAACATTTCCAAGTTTACAGATGACACAAAACTCTGAGTGGGGGGAGGGGGGCACAGGGAAAGGGTATTTTTATCTGTGAGAAGAATGCAAAGAGGCTCCAATGTGATTTAGACAAGCTGGGTGAGTGAACAAATGCATGGCAAATATGGATAAATGTGAGGTTATCCACTTTGGTTCTAAAAGCAGAAAAACAGATTATTGTCTGAATGATGATAGATTGGGAAAAGGGAAGGTGAAACTGACCTGGATGTCCTTGTACACCACTCACTGAAAGCAAGCATTCAAGTGAGGCAAGCATTTAGGAAGGCACGGTATGAAGATTCATGGCAAGAAGATCTGAGGACAGGAGCAAGGATGTCTTGCTGCAGCTGTACAGCACCTTGGTGAGATCCCAACTCACCAGCAGTTTAGGTGTCCTTATCAGAGGAAGGATGTTCTTGTCTTGAAGGGAGTAAAATAAAGATTTACTTGGTTTATTCTTGGGATGGCAAGACTAACATATGAAGAGAGAGAGAGACTGAGTCAGTTAGACCGATTTTCACCGGATTATAGATTGAGACGGAATCTCATCGAAACGTAAAATCCGAACAGGACCAGACAGACGATATACAGGGAGGATGATCCCGAAGGCTGGTGAATCCAGAACCAGTGGTTACATGCTCACAATAGGGGCTGTCCCATCTGGAATGGAGATCAGGGGAAAAACAATTCTTCACCCAGAAGGTGGTGAACCTGAGGAATTCTCCACCACCACAGGCAGTGGTGGCCAAGTCATTAAATGCATTCAAGAAGGTAGAAGTTTTTCTTAATGGCAAGGATCAAGGGGTATGGGGAGAGAGTGGGACCAGGCACTGAGGTGGGTGATCCTGTTGAATGGTGGAACTGGCCCAAAGAGCTGAATGGTGCACTTCTGCTCCTATTTTCTATGTTTCTGTGCTTACAGGTTAGGAAGATGACAGCTTCAGGCCCTTGTATAAAAACAACTAGCTTCAGCTAGGTAGTAAACCAGATATTATTGGGGTGTTGGTGGGATCTTGGATTAGATTTAACAGTAAGCATGGGAGCAAGGGATGTCAATTTACAGTAATCCTGCTTCAATCCATAATGCTGCAAGGGCAGTATGTTAACTTTGAGACACCTTTTAAATAATTTCTGGATACAGCCAACACTCCATAATCTTCATTGGTTGCTTGCATCAGCAAGGGCCTAATATTGCAGGGCTACCTAGATGCAATGTGTATCCACAGAGTTAGGGTTAGGGTTAGGATTAGCTCTGATCAGTGCAAGTGGTCCCACATAGGGAGATGGGAGAGATTATGCATCCTCTGGACCCTCTTGGTTGTGGAACTGTGGTGGTGTGTGGTTCTTGATGGGAACAGGTACAGCAGAAACAGCTCCTGACAATCTGCTGTGCATCAGTCTGTGAAGGGCACCTGGCCTTAAAGGTACAGTCCCCAAAGAAGCAACACACACCTTGGCTGCCATGGAGAAGAAAGAGCCTGATGGGAGAGGGATCAGTGCCCATCGATTTAGTAAGAGACCTGACATTCCTGTCAGGGAGGTAAGTGCCAGGAAGAAGGTTCTGGTGCTGTGGGACCGGGGAAGCTATTAAGGCCACCTTAGGAAGACCCTGGCAGGAGGTGACTCCAGCTGTTTCCTCCACGTGTGAGAATCCCCACTCATTTGAGCAATACATAAATAAATGTCTTGTCCTCACAAGGTAGGTCAGGGTGAGCTTGAATGTCATGATCCATTCCAGTAACTGGATCAGGGCTTCATCCATGGAGGATGGAAGAGATTATGCATCTTCTGAGCTCTCTTGGCTGGTGAACTATGGTGGTGCTGAAGGGGGACATCGCTTGGATTGGGCAATATGACTCAACAAGTCTCCCTATGGAAACCATCTCCTTTTCAGGGAGTTGCATATTGCTGTTGTGGTCAATGCCTCCCTCTTCCACTCTGCTGGGCAATGAAGCTGATGAGGTTTTGCTGGGACTTTGTGTCAGTGTCAGTCAACCTACTCATCCTTCTCCTGCTCCTGTTGCTCCCAACCAGTACACACACATATCGTACACAACAATGAAGTCTCTGCAGGGGCACTGGGATGATACAGACACCAGAATTTCATTTTCAGAAGAACAATAGCATTTTCCACAATGCATGGCTCTCATTGTAGCCGTGCTCAGCTACTGCGGTAGGTCTGCAAGTTGGCGTGAGGAACCAATGATGTAGAGGATAGCTTGTGTTTCCCTGGATCTATCCCTCCAGGCTGTGGAAAATGTCTGGCGCCTCAGTCTCCCTTAGGATGTAGGTGTCATGTGTGTTTCCTGAAAACATGACATTAACCAGCAGGAACTTCTTCCGATGGTCCACAACCCTCCAGCCACTGAGGGAATGCAGACCTTCCCTGTTGAGGAAAAGATCCTCAACAGGGAAGGTTTATAACTTGTCCATGGTCAGCATGGATGAGTTGGGCCGAAGGGTCTGCTTCCATGTTGTATAACTCTATGACTCTATGACGTAGTTAGGGGAGCCCTTCTGGGCATGTGGTGCCTACATTCGGGGAAGCCAGCAGTAGTGGCAAATCCCTGTGCTCATGATACAAACTCTTCACAGAATCTGCACTCAATGAAGTCATCTCTTTATGAATATAAATACAGCCCAGGAAAAAGTTCAATGATCTCATATAAGGTGTCAAGGTCAGTGATTTCATCTTCACATATTACTTTTGGAGTATTAGTCTCATGCACTGCTCAATTCAGTGACCCTCAATTACCCACCTGCCAATTGTCACGAACAGATAATACTCAATTCTAAAATTCATATGCTTTACTCACCTACACACACCTAGAACAGTTGCAGGCTTATCTGAAGAATTCAGAGCTCAACACACACACACACACACACACACACACACACACACACACACACACACACACACACACACACACACACACACACACACACACACACACACACACACACACACACACACACACACCGGGAGGTATTCATCTGGTTTACCTAATCAAACTACATGATGCTCACTGCCTTCTGTCTGTGGATAACAGTAGGCAGCAACGAAGTACTGGAGAAGGACTAGTGTATGTTAAAATCTTTGTGAAGGAAACAACATTTCCATCATGAAAAAGGATATTGCTGACAAGGGCCACTGACAAGGCAGGAAAGATTAGATTCAAAGATTGCCTGGAATCTATTCCTTTTCCACATTTAATCCTTAATCTCTTCTGAGTAGCAAAACAGAGAGCCTTACTTCTATTATCACCCCATTAATACAACCCAAACCTATTCACTTCAGATACCCAACAAGAGGAACCAGCCCTGACTGTGCAGGAAGACAGTGAAGATGAAGACACTGTCATTCACTTTCACACACACACAGCCAGTTTGGGAACTGGATCTGCAGGTATTTCAGTAGCTAAAATGGAGGAGGGATTTGCATAATCTCGTGCAGGAGCCAGGGCACCAAGAGTAAAATACTAGTCTCATTGTGCACTATAGGAGTCAGCTGAGGGCCTCAATGGAAGGGCACACCCAAATGCTTTCAGTACTATATAGCTGGAAGGTACAGGTGAAAGCATATCAGACGATATTTTGGTGAGGTTTGGGTATGAACTCGTCTCAACAATTAGCCTGCCAACTCCTAAGGGTAAAATTACATGTCAAGGTGACCGTCTCAGAGTGTTCCAACACAAGGGTGGGACATATGGATCAATAACTTGTTTATCTCCAGAAGAACTATTTAGTCCAATTGCAACTTCCTTTTTGCAATCCTTTCTAGTCTCTGTTTTATCTTATAAAGGTCATAGAAGGAGGCCATTCAACCCATTGGGCCCATGATGTCTCTCAGGAAAACAATACCATTTGTCTCATTCTCCCTCCCCTTATTTCTCTTTACCCTTCAAGTTATTCTCTCTGATGTATCCATCAGGTCTCCTTTCTGATTCTTTTTACCACCAACCTACACTGAGTGGTAATTTACAGCAGCCACTTAACCTACCCACACACCATTGGGATGTGAGAGGAAAATGGAGCACCTGGAGGAAACCCACGTGGTCACAGAGAGAGCATGCAAACTCCAGACAGACAGCACCCGAGGTCAGGATCGAACCTGAGTCACGAAAGCTGTGAGGATACAGCACTGACTGCTGTGCCAATGTGCTTCCAAGTGACTTCTGAGAATATTCCCTTTCGAATCACCCTGTTTGGGAAGAACCTCTTGGCAAACAAGTTAACCCTAGAATAGAAATGTGCCCATGCCCCCTGTTCGAATCTTCAGAAGATGCAAGCTGAAATAGTGAAAGAAAAACACCAGCCTAGGAGAATGAATTGACGCGTAAAAATGGTTAAGAGGAATAACTATTCTGTTACCAAACAGTGCTAAGGGACTAAATATGTACCATTTTACTGAAGCTAAAAGATCAGTGGTCAAAAATCTGCTATCTTCCATCTTGGCTATAATTAATTTGACAAGAAAGTGAACATACACACATGGTTGTTGCTTCAATAGATAAATTTATTGTTATAACTATCTGATTAATAGGAAAATAAACTTTGCACATTTTTCTCAATATTTCATTTTGAATTTATTAGAACTTATATTGGCTCTCTGCGCATTCAAGAATCAAAGCAACATGGGCATTCTGTCATTAATCAACGACTTCACCCTAATTATACATTGGGCATGTAAAAATGTCCCTAAGTATTTGAAAAGAATTAGTCTCTTGTTGCAACCAAGCATGAATCATTTTAATTAGTATGCCCAGCACAGAGTTGAGTGAGGTAATGGGACTGCGAGAGACTGCATTGTACATGTCACTGTTATAATTACGAGGGTGATTATTGTTAACCAGCAGAATCATGTCCTTATCTGTCACATGAACAATAAGCCAGGAAAGGACAATTATTGATAGTATGCGTGGGTGGTTCTGTGAAATTCTTTAAAAGTAGTTCAGTTCGGACAATAATGAGCATAAAGAAAAGATTAAACACACTCACCCTGCAGTCTCTTGAGTTCAGAGGAAAGAAAGGTAATCTTGAAATGTACAAAATTCTTCAGGGCTTGACAGGGTAGATGTGAAACTGATGTTTCTCCTGACTAGAACCAGAGGTCGCAGTCTCAAAATAAGGGGGTTGGCCATTCAAGACAGAGATGTCTTCGCCCAGAGGTTAGGGAATCTTCAGAACTGATCACCCAAGAGGGCTGTGGAGATTCAGTCGCTGAGTATATTCAAGATCTATAGATTTCTTAGATATTAAGGTAATTATGGGACAGGAAGTTTGACCAGGAAAGTTGTGCTGAGGTTAAAGATTGATTATGATCCTCTTAAATTGTGGAACAGTACCAGGGGCCGAATAGTCCATTCCTGCTTCTATTCCTTATGTTTAGTAAACAGCAGCTGGAATAATACACTGTGCATTGCAAGATATCTCCCAATTATGCACCAGAATGTGTTGATGCAGAATGCTCTATCTCCCAACAACAGTGCCATTATCTTCCAGCAGGATATAGATGCCCTTGATTAGGGAACAGTGGCAGGTCAATATTGAGGTGATCTTTTTTTTTAATCACCAGGACAACTGTGACATTTTCTTTTGTGTTTTAAAACAAAGAAATGTGGACTCCTTAAAAACTAATAGTGGTGATATAACAAATGCAGAAATAGTAGATGTTAATTAATTACACTGTATGATCTTTGCCTCTGGAGAGATAAATGGCTTCCACAGGATGAAGGACTGAGGCCTAATTCTTGAGAATGGGCATCCCAAGACATGACAGAGAAACTGATCTTAAGCCAGTGGTTTGACTAATTTCCTGCTTGGTATCAGTATTTAGGGAAGAAGAGGGTTCTATATTTCCCAAGGAAACTAATTTTGAATAAGAGACAGGACTCACCACAATTAACAGAAGTAACAGCAATAAGTTGGAAATAAAGAGTGACAGGTCCCCAGGGTCAGATGGTTCCCACACTAAGGTATTGATGGAAATCAGCGAGAACTTTGTAAAAGTTCCAACAATAATCTTCCAGTGTTTACCCAATTCAAAAAACAAAACTTTCCATTGGAAAATTGCACATTGCTCTACCAGTTTAAAAACAAGGTGAGAGATGGAATTCAATAAATTAAAGAGCAGTTAGCTTAACATTTCTTGTTGGGAAATTAAGGATAGAGTGACTGAACAACTTAAAACTTTTCAGCTGATCAAAGAGAGAAAGAATGTACTGTGCCTAATGAATGAACCTGAGTGAAGTTTTGAAAGAGATGGTAAAGTACTAGACACAGAAATGACTCTGGGTGGTTGCCATACAGAGACTTTCCAAAGATATTTGCTAAAGCTCCTCATAAAAGTCTGTAATCTGACAGCAAGCCTTACAGAATTCGGGGACAATTAATGGAATGGTTAAGAAATTGGCTGTGTGGCAGGAAGCACAGAGAGCAGATAGAATAGCAGTGTGCGATTAGTTGTTCCACAGGGACTTATATGGGGAGCACCTGACACCCAAATGTTCAAATGTTACTGAATTAACCTTACACGGGGGAAGGTTATTGCTTCCTACAATAGCCAAGTGTGGAACTGTGAAGGTCGGCTTAGGCCTTTGGCCAGGATGTAGGGTACAGGGACCTATAAGTGAGAAGGGAAGGGGAGGAGGGAGACAGTCCTGGATTAGAAGTGGAGAAATTGGGCTGTCAGAGCAAGAGTCAGCTGCCACCAGTCACCAGTCCTTTCAGATGCTCAGCTAATTCCTTTTTGAAAGCCACAATTGCATATGCTTCTACCACCCTGTCAGGCATTGCATTCCAGATGTGCAAAACGGTTGCTTTTCATTCTTTTGCTGGTTCTCTTAAACCTGTGTTTTCTCAACCAGTCCACCAGTAGGAACAGTTTCTCTCGTTTTGCTTGGTCTAGACCCTTCATTATGTCTCTGTCACATCTTTTCTCAACCTTCTCTGCTCTAAGGAGAAAAAAAGTCAGCTTCTCCAACCTTTCTCCTCATCTCAGAAAATATTCTAATTTCTGCACTTTCTTGAATCCTTCAATATCCTCCTTAAAATATGGTGACCAAAAATGGACACAATGCTCCAACTGTGGCTAAAACTAGGTTTATAAAGCTTCATAACAACTGCTTCACTTTTGTACTCAATGTCTGTCTTTAAGAAGCTGAGAATCCTGTTTGTATCTCTTCTTAATTTTACCGTGCCCTTTCAAAGACTCATGCACGTATAAACCAGGTCTGTCTACTTCTGTTCAGAATTGTACCCCATCTTGTAGCAACTCAGTTACAGATGAAGGTTCATGCCTAAGCTCAAATGCGACTCCAAGAGGTCAGAAGTTCCTTGGAACATAAGAGAATAAGGGGCAACCTTATAGAAATGTTTAAAATTATGAGAGACATAGTAGCAGTCTTTTGACCAAGGTAGGGGAACCCAGAACTAAGGGGCCTAGATTTAGGGTGAGGGGAAAGATTTAAAAGGGAACTGGGAGGCAACTTCTTCATGCAGAAGGTGGTAAGGGTATGGAACGAGCTGCCAGAGGAGGTGGGTGAGGCAGATACTATAGTATTATTTAAGAAGCACTCGGATAGGTACATGGAGGGGCGGGACAGAGGGATATAGGCTGAACGCAGGAAATTGGGACTAGGTGGGTGGGCACCGTGATTGGCATGGACTCATCGGGCTGAAAGGTCTCTATCCGTGCTGTGTTGTTCTATGACTCTATGAACCTAAGTAAAATTTTTATCAGGGTATTTTCTTTATAGATATGTATATATATATATATATATATATATATATATATATATATATATATATATATATATATATATATATATATATAAAAAATTGCATTGTGTTATAAATGTGTTTTAAAATGTTTACATACACAGGACATATTGTGTATGATGCAGTTGACGTACTGATTTCATAGAGAAACAAAGGACTGCAGATGTTGGAATCTGGATGAAAAACACGATAATGCTGGAAGAATTCAGCAGGCCAGGCAGCATCCGTGGAGAAAAGCAGGCGGTCACCACAGATGCTCTTCTCCACAGATGCTGCCTGGCCTGCTGATTTCCTCCAGCATCATACCGATTTCATATTTTAGTGAACTTTGACAGACAATAGATTAGTTCAGCATTTATTTCATTGGTCTTGTGTTTGCTCAGTGTTCTTGATTTTTCTGAAAGCGTTGACTTTAGTGCTTTCTCTCAGCATCAATAGACCTTAAAATCCAAGTGCCAGCTCTTCAAGTGGGATCACAGGCAGTGAGCATTTTCTTAATGCTTGGATAATTGACAGACAGTGCAGTCAAATTATCTGCCTACATAATAATAATTACTCAACTTAAAAAGTAAGCTATTATTTGCAAAAATGTTTTGGGATGTCTCTGGGACATGACAGGATGCCATATAAGTGCAAGGTCTTTAGGGAGCAGAACAGAGTTTGATCTAATCCACATCTAACACCCATGCTCTTCCAGTGGTGGTCTTTAGAAAGTAGTCAGCAGTGGAGACCCATGTTGAGCTCAGTACCATTATGGCCAAATGCAACAGCCCCATTCTCTGTGTTGCCGTTCTCCCCGACCTCAGCACAGGCCAAAGGTCAAATCTCCAAACTTTGTGATCTGTATGGTTCTACCACTGAGCAGGATGAGAAGTTAACAAAGGAAGAAAGGAAGAAAAATAGGCCAGGCAGATTTCTATTTATATTCCAATGTACTGATCTCAGGATATCTCAAACACCTTTTTGGTAAATGAAGTATTTTTTTCCATATTTTCTTTTTTTTCATATTTCCTTACAACATCGGAAGCCATTTGGCTTATCAAGTCTATGCTGGCTCACAGAGCAATCCCATTCCCTAGTAATTTTCCCTGTGATCTGTTCTCCCACATACCCCAGGATTCTACCACTCACCTACCCATTAAGGGCAATTTACAGTGGCCAATTCATCTATCAGCCTCCACGGCTTTGAGATGTGGGAGAAAAGCAGAGCTCCCAGAGGAAAGCCACATGGTCATAGGGAGAACAGGCAAGCTCTACACAGGCAGCACTCATTGAGAGCTTCAAGTTCCTAGGATTAGATATCACAAACAATTGGTCCTAGTCCAGCCACGTGGACACTATGGCCAAGAAAGCACACCAACTCATCTACTTCCTCAAAAGGCTTAGGAAGTTCGGCATGTCCCCAATGACTTTCACCAATTTTTACAGATGCCCCAAAGAAAGCATCCTATCCAGATGCATCTCAGCTTGGTATGGCCACTGCTCTACCCAAGACTGCAAGAAGTTGCAGAGAGTCGTGAACACAGCCCAGTCCATCTCGCAAACCAGCCTCCCCTCCATTGACTCGGTCTACACTTACTGCTGCCTCAGGAAAGCAGCCGACATAATTCAGGACCCCTCCCACGTTGTTCATTCTCTCTTCTCCCCTCTCCCATCAGGCATAAGATACAAAAGCTTGAGGACATGTACCACCAGGCTCAAGGACACCTTCTATCCCACTGTTATCAGATTCTTGAACAGACCTCATATGCTAAAGACGAACTCTTGATCTCCCAATCTACCATGTTGTGGCCCTTGCACTTTATTTGTTTACTTGCACCTCACTTTCACTGTAACTGTAACACTATATTCTGTATTTTTTTCCTTTGTATTACCTTAATGTGCTTATGTGTGGAATGATCTGCCTGGATGACATGCAGACAAAAGCCTTTCTCTGTATCTCAGTACAGGTGACAATAATAAACCAATACCAATACCCGGAAATCAGGATTGAACGCAAGTCACTGGAGCTGTGAGGCAGCATCTCCACTATCTGTGCCAATGATAACAAGTTTAGCGAAGTGAATGGAAGATTTGGTGGAGGGGAATTGATTGGGATTCTGTTCAACAAAGAATCAGAGTCCCTGATTCATGTGAGAGAACACCCAATTGCAGAAAATAAAATCCCAAAGCACCAAATGTCATTTCAGTGCTGTGGGTTCAAGGATGTACATGAACCAGGGATGCAGAGGGACATCACCTACTACATCCACCCGAGACGGCAGATATACCCTTGATTCCATGCATCAGATAGATAAAGCTCCATCTTCCCTCTCAGGTGAAAGGAATAAATCGCTGATTAATGATAAACTTCAGTGACAAACTGGTAGCCATTGATGTGGACACTGAATGAGCTGTTCTGCAAATCCCCAGTTACTGTTTATATTCTGTATTCGATCATTACGTAGCACATTGTACAGTACAACTAATCAAACATGTCACAAATTGCATAAATTTGTAATGCAATTAATTAAGATAAACTGCCCAGATAGAAGGGAAAATAAAATAGTAAAAAAGGATTATAATAGTCGTGGTGAGTCTACAGAGAATGAAAGTGAGTTAAAATCTATCACCAGCTCAAGTTTGCTTCTGTTTTAATACAATTTTGTACTATTTCCATCTGAGGGAAGAATGGATATGTATTTTTGGAGGATCACACAGGGCCAATGAATTATTTTTGAAGCATTGTTAATATTGTAGACTGGAACCAATTTGTGTGTAGCATGCTCCAGAAATGCTCACAAAAATAACAGCTATTTTAATGGTATCAATGGAGGAATAAACATTGGTTTAGAATACTGGGAGAACTTTTTACTCATTTCAAATGATGCTGCTATTTCTTTATCACAGGGTTTAAAATCTGCATCAGGGTTAACAATGATTGGTATTGGTATTGGTTTAATATTGTCACTTGTACCGAGGTGCAGTGAAAAACTTGTCTTGCATACTGATCAAAGTCAATTCATTACACAGTGCAGTTACATTGAGTTAGTACAGAGCGCATTGAGGTAAAGGTGTAGAACAATTATAGTAAGGGTTATGATTAGATCTGTAGAGAGCAGCTTGCAATGAGTTGCCACTCTCCGGCGCCATCTTGACTTCCTCCAATGATGTATCTCTGCTTAGGGAGTACTTTGTTCTGATGCCTCCAGATTATACAAGAGGGTAAGACTAAGGGAGTGAAGGGCATAAAAAAAATTGGTGTAGCTCATGTTTTTAAAGCTATAATAATAAATTGAGATGTAAGATTGATCATTGAATGTGATCGAACTCTCCTTGCACTCACAGTGCATAATGCAATCTTGGATTGCACTCTTCCACGTATATGACGTTCTTGAGGACGAAAAATGTTCCACAAGCAACAAGATTGTCAACCATCAAAAAGGCACATTTGACTTTGGTCTTGCCACATTGGACTGCCAACATTTAACAACAAACAGCCTGGGTTATGAACAGGAGAACCTACTTGAGGACCACTTAAATGGGCAGACCTTACCTGCAACATTGATGAAGAGTTTGTTGCTCAAGACGTTAATGATCCAGATCCTGTGCAATAATAGACTAGATTTAGTTAAAGTAGAAGGGATCTGTGTTGTAAATGACACCTTTTATATGCATCTGGCACAGAGATCTTGCCATCTGTGCAAATGTGATTTGTGGTGAGCAGTGCCCAGGGAGAGTTGTACAATCCAACCAGAAATAGTCACAATTACAATCCTCGACAAAAGTAACCAAATTTCATTCATGTAACCCTGAAGTAAATAGTACTACATGTCTGAAATTCTAGGTCACTGTCTCTTACTCTGACATCACATGAAAACACTGACTAAAGAGGCACTGCCTAAGGTACACCCATTGTTACATCCAAGGCTGCTAGGGAATGATTTTCAGGTGTACTGTTACACATAAACAGCAGAGTTTTTATTATTGATGTAAAACTCTGCAGGTCCAGCCAGAACCCAAAATTAACCTGTGCAGTGTCACATCATGGCTGGCTCTGTTTAGGCAGAAGACCCTCAAATGGAAGTGCTGCTGGAAACAGGCAGGTGATGTGGATTGACACATCATGAGAAGTGCCGGAACATACATAGCAGTAGGAACCCCATTTCTCTGATGCTGGACTGAAGATTGTGGTGGCAGAGGTGGACACTTGGTGAGAACATCAGTGTGCTCAGGGCTCCCCCAAGAGGAAGAAAGCCTCAGCTGAATAATGCTCCAAAACCTGGTCCAGTAAGGACGCTGGAAGCAGGAAATAACTAGTGTGTTGGTTTTCCTATATGGTAATTTTGAATAAGGCAACACAGAGTCATAGAGTAATATGATTCTATGATGCCTTATTCAAAATTATCATATAGAAACAGGATCATAGGGTCAACTTGTCTGAGCTGACCAAGTTGCCAAACTGAGCTAGTCTCATTTGCCTGCAATTGGCCCATATCCCTCTAAACCTTTCTTACCCACGTAACTGTCCAAATACATTTTAAATGTTGTAGTTATACTCAGCACTACCACTCCCTCTGGCAGCTCGTTCCATATACCCGCTACTCTCTGTGTGAAAAAATTGCTCCTCAGGTTACTTTTAATCTTTCCCTGTCACCTCAAACCTATGTCCTCTCGTTTTGAACTCCTCTACCCTGGGGAAAAGATTTTGGCTACTCACTTTATCTCTGCCCCACATGATTTTATCACTGCTGTGTATCAATGGTTAGGTGAGAGGGTGGGGATTCAATGAGTGCCCCCATCCACCCCTACTCACCTCGAAAATGACAACCCTTGACAGGCTTTCCCCACCCTTCTCCCACAATCACCACCCATCAGATCCTGATCCACAATCCCTCTTGAACTGTTTACATCCTACAAACTTCCAACGTCTGACCTTTGTTCCCTTGCCACTCCACCCTCTCGTGCTACAGTATTTTGCAGCATTATGAACTCAGTTATGCATATGTCACAAGGTGACTGTTTACAGCACCTCCCATGGTACAAATGAATTTCTATGTCTGTGCCTCAGGAGGCTAAAAAATTCAGCATGAGCCTGTTGACTCTCACAAATTTTTATCGATGCACCATAGAAAGCATCCTATCCAGATGCACCACAGCTTGGTTTGGCGACTGCTCTGCCTGAGACTGCAAGAAGCTTCAGAGGGTTGTAGACACAGCTCAGAATATCATGGAAACCAGCTTCCCCTCCATGGACTCTGTCTACATTTCTCGCTGCCTCGGTAAAGCAGCCAACATACTCAAAGACCCCACCCACCCTGGACAGTCTCTCTTCTCCTCCCGCCCATCAGGCAGAAAGTACATTCCACCAGGCTCAAGAACAGCTTCTATCCTGCTGTTATAAGACTATTGAACGGTCCCCTTGAGTGATAAATGGACGCTTAACCTCACAATCTAACTCGTCATGGCCTTGCACCTTATTGTGTGCCTGCACTGCACGTTTTGTCTAACTGTAACACTTTAGTCTGCATTGTTATTGTTTTCCCTTGTATTACCTCAATGCACTGTCGTAATGAAATGATCTCTACAGATGGCATGCAAAACAAAGATTTTCATTGTACCTCAGTTCATGTGACAATAATAAACTAATTTACCAATTTACTGTGTTATGAGAATCAATGTTACTAGAAGCTAGAAAATAACTGGTGTGTGGAACGTCTGTATGATAACCTTAAACAAGGTGTCACTCTTATGTATATAGAGTCTGTTGTCAAGATTTGAACCACTGACAGCACAAAGCAATTCTTGTAGTCAAATGGCTCAACTTTCTTTCAAGAAGACAAAAAGACCTTAGGCCAAAGAAGGAGCAGTTAGGATGGGGACAGAGGCACTGGCTGGAATTTAATTTGATCATTTTTGGAGGAGTAATTGAAGCAGATAGGTAATAGAAACAAATGCACATTTGTGCATGAATTTAATGCGAATGATTATGGGAGGTTCTGTGTTCCTGCTGATGGTAAATCCAACTGGCTGAAGACCTGGGTGTCAATCAAACTCAGAGAATAGGAAATGGCAGAGGCTGAACAGAGCAGAGAGAGAGAACTCTAAGACAAGGAAGATTACTGGTATTGTAGGGCTGGAGGAACGTTTACAGGAGTTATAAGGCTGGAGGACAGTTATAGACATTGTGGGACTGGAGGAAGATTACTGATGTTGTAGGGCTAGATGAAGGTTTACAGGTGTGGGTCTGATGGGAGATTACAGGAGCTGTAGGGATGGAGAGATGGTGAGGCTGCAGAGTGAGTTAAAAATGAGGATCAAAATTTTAAAACTCGATGAGTAAGGAGGTTGGTGGTTGTTTGAGACTTGGTGCGAGCACTGAATTAATGTTGTTCAGAGAGATTCAGCTTGCAGTGAGTAAGAACTGAGGACCTATTAACCTCAATTAATACTACCCTCTGCACAAAAGACCAGAAAGCTGCCCATTTTATCTTTTTCCTTGTACAGTGTCCTGTCGCAAGGTCAAAGTTGCCAGCATCCTCTTGCTGTATATCTAATGAGCATCAGCATATTAAATTGGAAAATGCAAAGCAGCAAGGTGCAATTAAGTGCTTATGAATTCTGATGTATTTTGTTGTCATATTTTCCCCTTCAGTTCATATTAATAGCTCGTCCTTGAAAATGCCTACTGATTCAGCCGAACTTTTCTAATGTTACAATGTCAATGAGCATCCAACACTAAGCAACAACAATTAAAATTAGTTTGCCAGTAGTTTTAGTATATCCCAAGGAATGCAGCTGAGTACCCTTTGTCTCTCAAAGGATAAGGTAGATTAATGGTTATGATCTTTGACCAGCAATTCTGGACCAAAATCAAGAGATATGGTTCTGAATTCAACCATAGTAGCTTGGGAATTTGAGTTCTGTTAGTTAAATAAATTGGGCAGACCCTCGGGAACAAGGATGATGTACATCCACTCTGTTTCTGTAGGTGAAGTCACTGGTGAGGCCACTGTGGGAACCACAGATTCATCTCTAGCTGGGGCAGGAAGCTGATAGGTCAGATGATGGGTAGTTTATCAGGTGGAGTGTGCCTTCCACTGCTCCCAGTGCATGGACTCAAGGCTCTCAATACCATACTGAATGCTTTTTCTCCACTTTGAGCAGTCACAAGCCAAGCATTCTCTGTTGGGGATGTTGTATGTTTTTCAAGGAGGCTTTGACTGCATCTTTGAGTCTTTTCTTCTGTCCGCCCAATAATGCCTTCCCGTGACAGAGCTTGGGAAAAAGTGCCTGTTTCAGGAGTCTAGTGTTGAGGATGCAAATAACATGGCCTGCCTGATGGAACCAACTGAGTGTAATAATTAGGTCCTCAGCAATGGGATGTCGGCCTGGCAGAGGACACTGACATTAGTTTGCTTATTCTTGCAGTGAATTTCAGTCCTGGTTCTTCTTGGTAGAGAAGCTGAGTGTTAATTATGGTGGATTTCAAGGCAGCTCATACCCTGTGGGTATTTTGCATGTCTTTGTTTGCAGGTTGTCTGTGAGCCTTTTCCTTTGTGAGCTCATTGAAAGCGTCAACATTGATCTTCTTTCAACAACATTTATATTGATGCTGAAGTTTCGGGGTCACCTTGAAGGATGTAACATTGCAAATTATGGGCGGATCAGGCCAGCGGTCATTGGTGCAAAACGCTGGAAGAACTCAACAGGTCGGGCAGCATCTGTGGAGGGAAATGGAGAGTCGACAATTTGGGTCGAGACCCTTCATCTGGACTGAAAGATAGAAGGGAGGTAGCCAGTATAAAAGGGTGAAGTAAAGGGGTGGAGTAAAGAACTGGCAGGCGATAGGTAGATCCAGCTGGGGGGGAGGGGGAGAGTGTGGGGAAGGGGGGGTGATAGGCAGATGGGGGAGGGGGGAGAGTGGGAATGGCGTCAGAAGCTGGGAGGTGATGGGTGGAGGTGACAAAGGGCTGAAGATGATGGAACCTGATAAGAGAGGAAGGTGGAGCCTGGAGTAAGGGGGGGGAGGTCCAGTGGGAAGATGGGCAGATGGACAGGGTGAGGGAAGGGAAAGAGAGAGGGTGATGAGGGCCAAGTGAATCAGAGAGGAGAGAAAAGAGAAAAGGGACAGAAAGGGAGCAGTTACCGACAGTTGGAGACTTCACGGTTGATGCTGCCAGGTTGCAGACTAGCCTGGCAGAATATGAGGTCTGTTCCTCTAATTCCAGCATCTGCAATTTCTCATGTCTCCATCAGTCATTGGTGCCTGTCGTAGCGTGGATGACGCAGACGTGTTTGAAATTCCTCTCTTGGATAATAGTAGTCTAACAGGTGCTTGGACTGAGGATAATGCCACAATTGTCCCTTGGATGAAGCAGGGCATTTGTTATGACAAGACTGTGCTCTAAGCATTTGGTCAGGTGAAGGACCACGCTGGAGTTAAGTTTCTCTATTCCTTTCTTGCTGATCATGTTTTGTCTCTGGTGTCGAAGATGTCCGGGAGAGTCAACTTGTCTCGTTTTGGGATGCAGATCAGGATCATTTCAAGCATGAAGTAGAAGTCCTCCTTGGCATCATCTTCCAGGATTGGGCACTATTGACTGTAGAGTGTTGGTTCTGCACTAGAGTGAGTCCAAGGGTCATAGCCTTTCACAAGGGTGGTAGGTTGCTGAGATGCCCGATCGGTTCAAACTTGAGGGCAAAGCTCGCTCATTCTGATTTGCCTTGTTCTTTAAACCGTCCATCTCCGGCCTGTTGCATCTCACTCAGTGCAGTGATGTCAATGTTAAAGCATCTAGGTTCCCAAGCTGCAATAACAACACTGCTTTCAGGGTCTGTCACTCTTGACATTGTCCATGAGGGTCCCAACATTCCAGGTCAGCAATGACATAATGTGGAGTGGATGTTGCCTGTGCAAGGTTTCTGTTAACATGGGATAGCCATTGCCCACCAACTACCATATGGGCTTCATAGTGTGAGGTCTTGAACTAGATGCAAGGGGGCCAAGGTGACATGCAGACAGACTGCCCCCTCCTGTTTCTTCAGCCCTTCACCCACCTTCCTGGCTATGCTCTGGTTTCCAGCCCGTGTACCTGGACCAGTCCCCAGCCCTAGCTGTACATCCACACACATTCCTGACTCCAGCTCCCCAGGAAAATCTAAAATGATATGCTAATACCAGCAATAAAGCCTTACGGTTGCTATAAATCCCATGTAGATTTACTAATATCCTTTACAGAAGGAGATCTGCTCTCCATACCTTGGGTTGCCTTTGTGATTTCGGGAGCATGACAGTGTAATTAAATGTTAACTGCTTTACCACTGTGGTTCAGCAGATAAATCAGTGCTTCTCCATGTCAAGTGGCACTTATACTGAAGGTAGCAAGGTATAGAGTGTACTCTGGTCATTTCAGTGTCCTTCACTAGCTGTGGATCAACGAAGTGTCTTACTGCCATTCATCAAGTTGGCCTCATCTTGAAAGACATTGATGCACAACTGGGTGTGTGGCAAGTCGTGAGGGAAGCAACAGAGGGATAAACTACCTTGAACTCCTCCTCACCAATCCACCTACTGCAGTTGCAACTATCCATAACACTATTGGTTGGACCGACCACCATACAATCAATGTTAAGGACATCATGATGCCAAGGATAAACTTCATCAAGTTGTATGGCACTTTCATAATGCTAAATGAAAGATATACAGAACAGATCTGGGAGCTTGCACTGGAGATTCATGTGGCACTGTAGATCATTGGTACCAGAAATGTATTCCATCACGGTGTATCCCTCATCCTACCTTTACTATTGGATAAAAAGAATGATCTTGATTCAAAGAGGAGTATGTCAGGTTATAAGGAGAGGTTGGACAAACTAGGATTGTTTTCTCTGGAACATCAGAGGCTGATAGTGGTTTATAAAAGACATAGATAGGGTAGATAGCCAGAGTCTTTTTCCCAGGGTGGAAATGTTAAATACCAGATGCCATAGCTTTAAGGTGGGAGGGAAAAAGTTTAAAGGAGGTTCATGGGGCAAGTCCTTTTGTCACACGAAGAGTGGTAGGTGCCTGGAACATGCTGCCAGGGGAAGTGGTGGAAGCAGATACAATAGCAATGTTGAAGAGGCATTTAGACAGGCACGTGAACAGGTAGGGATGTTTTGACAGGGGTTCTATCCCTGAGAATTGTTTGTAATCCAAACCGTTCATAAGTCGGAAATGGTCAAAAACAGGAGACATCCCTCGATGACAGGAGATCAAGCAGGCGCGGGAAGAGTGGCCACCAGCTGACATCACTGACTGAGTGAGTGAGTCTGCTCAGCCCTCCCATCTCAGCTCGGCTTGACCCAGCCCCCCCGATGGTTGCAGCTTGGGGTGGGGGGTGGTGGTACTGGGGGGAGAAGACATGCAGGAATGCCTTGTTCCATGTTCCCACCTGGCAGAAGATGCCTGTAACCCCGTAGCAGCCAGCAAATCCATCCCATTGGTCTCCCAAATGCTGGTTCATATGTATGGGGTGCCCGTAATTCAGGCTCTTGAAACCCAGAAAGGACCTGTATAGACCATGTGCAGGCAGATGTGCAGTTTAATTGGTATCATGGTCGACACGAGCACTGTGGGCCAAAGGGCTTGTTCCTGTACTGTACTGTTCTATGTTCTAAGAGCAGTAGGCATCCTTAAGTAGGAGGTTCCAACCTGGTGAGGGTATTTATAGGCTAAGCAGGAGAACCAGCAGGCAATAGTCAGCACTAAGTGATCCCACAGCCAACACATCAGCTCATAGCTCAGTAGTCCTGTCACATCCTGTCATGAATTGTGGCCAAAAATTAAACAGGTCCTGGGGGGAGAAGTATCTAGGAACATCCTCACCTTCATCGATGTTGGAGCCCAGGGTGTGAGTGCCAAAGACCAGGTGAAGTGTTTGTAACCATCTTCATCTAGAGCTGAATCACCAGCTCAGCCTCTTCCCGAGATCCCCAACGTCACACAAAGCAGAATCCAGCTAATTCGATTCACTTCATATTGCAATAAGAAATGGGTGAGTACACAAGATCCAGTTTTGCCAGCAAAGTAAGAGGTCCTGATAACATTTAGAGCTGAAGACATGTTCTGAATAAACCCTTTCAGAAAGGAAATCAGGCAGACATATGAGGAAAGATAATTTGCATTGAAGGAGCAAGGGAATGCAACTGATTGTACAGCTCTATAAAGTCCCAGCACACATTTGGAGGGTTGACTGTGTTCCTCCTCTATCATAATTCTACACATAAAAAAAGACTTGGAAACCAAAGTAATTCACCAGTAGTCAAATAGCCCCGTGTAAAACCTAGTGGCGTCTTAGAGATGCCCAGGGGCACATGTACTACAGTTTAGGAACTCTGATCTATTCCTAATTTTGAGAAACCATTTCCACGGAGAACAGCTTTTGTGTGCACCCAAGACCAACACAAACAGTGTGAGGGAAAAAACTTCTTTTAGTCTTTGGCTTGGTTTAGGGAGAGTACACTGATGGTAACAGGACTGTGTTGCAAAAATTAAGTCCCTTTTCTTTTCTTCTTCTGATGGAAGAACATTAAGTATGAGGAGCTGGAAGGAATATGGCTCTTACGGACAAATAGACTAGTACAGACCTGAAGGGCTAAGGAGGCTGTGTCTGTGCTGTAATATTCTGATTCTAAGAAGCTATCCCCTCGTTTGAAACAGGTGCTGCTAATTATTGGGCTTTGTGGAGTAATTGAAATGGTTCATTAAATCTCAGATGATCCAACAGACAGACTGCAGTATTCAATGGAACATTTGTTGTTTAATTTTCAGTATAACCAGATAATAAATTCACTGTAATAGTGTTGTCCCATTCATTTGCAGGAGTGGTAATTTGGAACCATCAAAATGAGGGATATTAGTACTGGGGAATTGGACATTTTTTATCTCAGTAACCCAATGTCAGCATCCATTCTCTGGTCAGAGATAACACGGATCACAGAGATAACAACGATAACAGAGACCGGGTGCAAGGTAAACTTCCGCTTATCCCCTTATCTGTGCCAGCCTCAGTGTCAAAGGAACTACCCCTCCTCCATAATGTAATGTCACCCCCCATCCCAATTCACCTATCCCCCATTTGGGTGAAACATTCTTTCTGTGTGCAAGGCACATTTACGAGCTACTATATTATGATCATTTTTGAGTCTTCACATCAGAATTTAGTATTCACTGTGCTGCTACACATGTGTGGTGGTTAATCGTTTATGAAACATAAATTAAATGTAAATTAGCTTTCTGATATATGTTAACATTAGGTGGAATTATAAATAGGTAGGCCTGGCTGTGAGCCAGTTCAGCCCTGGTGAGTGGATGTGACCCACTCAAGACTTATTTATAGTCTTGAATTCAGAATACACTGTTCTTGAATCTGATTAATGAAGAAGACTTATTCAGGCTTGAGACTAAAATATGAGAAATAATTTAAAATTCACCAAACTGTCAATGAACTCAGGTCACATGCCCCAAAACATCAATGAACTGAGGTCACATGCCTTTACATTTGGTAATTTTAATTGTACCACCTTAAAGTGGTGCAATCAAAATTACCAAATGTAATGATATTTGGTAAGAACTTTTAGTGACACATCTTCCACTCAATGTATAGTTGGGCAAAAAATCCTTGTCATTGTGTTGTCAGCTTGACACTGAGATTCTGTTGCTTCTCCATCAGGAGTTTACAACTTCAAGCCATAATACAGCTGGATCTTTCACTGAGTGTTGCATTGTTCAACTTCCTGTCATTAAACCAAAGCTATATACAGGTGAAGGGTTAATCATTTCTCTGGATAATAATTTAATTCATTTCCAGGAAGGTAGATTAAATGGGTATCAATTTATTGCTGCTTCTGAGATCTAGCTAATGTGTTTCCCCACAAGACCACAATGGTCATTTTTTTTCAAAAGTGATTCATTAGCGGTAAAGTACGTTGCAATAACCAGTAGATGTGAAAAGTGCTGCAAAAATGGAAGTTAATTTTCATGGCACAACAAGCAAGAGTTTAAGATATTCATTTGTGGATTCAGATATAGACTTGGAATTGGTTTATTATTGTCACTTGTACCGAGATACAGTGAAAAACTTGTCTTGCATACTGTTCATACAGATCAATTCATTACACCATGCATTGAGGTAGTAAAACAATACAGAATGCAGAGTAAAGTGTCACAGCTACAGAGAAAGTGCAATGCAGACAGACAATAAGGTGCAAGGTCATAATGAGGTAGATTGTGAGTTCAAGAGTCCATCTTATCGTACTAGGGAGACGTTCAGTAGTCTTATAACAGTGGGATAGAAGCTTTCTTTGAGCCCAGTGATACGTGCTTTCAGACTTTTGTATATTCTGCCCCGATGGGAGGGGAAGGAGAGAGGATGCCCGGGGTGGGTGGGGTCTTTGATTATGCTGACTGCGTTACCAAGGCAGCAAGAAGTATAGACAGAGTCCATGGATAGGAGGCTGGTTTCCATGATGTGCTGAGCTGTGTCCACAACCGTCTGCAGTTTCTTGCAGTCCCGAACAGAGCAGTTGCCATACCAAGCCGTGATGCATCCATATAGGATGCTTTCTATGGTTCGTCAGTGAAAGTTGGTGAGTGTCAAAGAGGACATGTCAAATTTCTTTAGCCTCCTGAGGAAGTAGAAGCGCTTGTGAGTTTCCTTGGCTGTGGCATCTAAGTGGTTGGACCAGGACTGGCTATAGGTGATGTTCACTCCGAGGAACTTGGAGATCTCAACCCTCTCGACTTCAGCACCATTGATGTAGACAGGAGCATGTACAACTCTCCCCTTCCTGAAATCAATGACCAGCTCTTTTGTTTTACTGACATTGAGGGAAAGGTTGTTGTCATGACACCATGTCACTGAGCTCTCAATCTCCTTCCTGTACTCCAACTCATCTTTATTTGAGATCTAGCCCTCTACGGTGGCATCATCTGCAAACTTGTAGATGGAGTTAGAGCAGAATCTGGCCATGCAGTCATAAGTGTATAGGGAGTAGAGTAGGGGCCTAAAGATGCAGTCCTGTGGAGCACCAGTGTTGAGAATAATCATACTGGAGGTGTTTCTGCCTATCCTTACTGATTGCGGTCTGTTGGTCAGGAAGTCAAGGATCCAGTTGCAAAGGGAGTTGTTGAGTCCCAGGTCTCAGAGTTATTGAGTTTGCTTGGAATTATAGTATGGAAGGTGGAGCTGTAGTCAATAAAGCAATAGTCTAACGTAGGTGTCTTTACTGTCCAGATGCTCCAGAGATGAGTGTAGGGCCAGGGAGACGGTGTCCCCTTATTCCCAGCCTTCCAACAGGGATGGATGTTCATGAAGATTTCAATTCAGAACTTGCTCTTGATTCAATAATCTATATTTCCTGAGAACTTGCACAATGTATTCACAGAGTCACACTTAACAATGCTGAAATGCAGGTTTGGTCTATGTTAGTAGGTTTGCCACTGGGTCATAAAAGTAGAAGGTAGTAAGTTAGACAACATTGCCCCTTCCCTGTGAACTCTACCATCAGGAAGATCAAACTGCAACATTGAGGAAAAGCCATCAACTCAAAGTTCTCCTTCACATCTGGTGCTGTTCTGACCTGGACATATATTACCACTGTTTTATGGTCATTGAATAAGAATTCAGTAAATCCTTATCCAACTGTGCAAATACCATCTCTGCAAGTCTGTACCAGTTACAGAAGGCCACCCATCACCATCTCATGGCACTCATAGGTGGACAATAAATGTGTCTTAATCTTCACCAACTATATCCCAAAAACAATTTGAAAGGAGTACATTTTGAGAAGGAAGTTCTCCAACAATACAACTACCAAACATCAACACAGTTTAGGGAATGCAGAATCACAGGTCATGGATTGCCACCTGTGTCCCAGCTTCAAATAGTCCATCCACTACAGAAAACAGCAGATAATTGGTAGGTTTGTGCTTTACTCAGGAAAGCACAAACCTGAGGAATGTCTGCAATTGCACTCGCCTTTCGCGGTTGCAATAGTTCCCAATGTCTTGGGGTCTCACTAGCAGTGTGTTCTCATGAGGCAGAGATGTCCACAAGTGATCACTGATGGATCCTGAGGCCCGCCTCAGACTGCTGTGATGGTCCTCCCGTTGCTTGCACTGCCAAAGGCCTTTTCCACTGTCTCCAAATGACTCGAATGATCAGAGATATTTAGGCACAAGTGAGATACACTTCAATCTTCAATAAAAGATAAACATTTAAAAAGCATTTGCCTCATATAAGTTAATTAAAACATTAATATTAATTTACTATTAAGTCATCTGGGTTTCACTTACCTTTTGAACGATGATCAGTGACCCATACAAATGAATATGACCTTGCCAGACATGGCATGAAACTGCAGGACCAGATACAGTATATCTAGACTCTTACGTCATTGGGTATTGTAGCCACTGCTGAAGTCCAGAGACAGACAGGGGGATCAGATGGACCTCAGAAACACTGCCTGAAAATCAGCAGCATAAGCCACCCTCATACTGCTTTCCATGTAGAGCCACCGTTTCTTCCCTCCTTTACACTCTTCCACCAAGTCCTTCAGAGCAGTGGTTGAAAGCCTATGTCTAATTCAGAAAAGTTTGAATCTAGCATTGGTTGGCCAGAAATGTAAATATATTTACTCTGCAGTAGCCCCTCCAGACAGAAGCTGGGAACAAGTAACGTTGAAGGTCAATGCCCCAAGCAACTAGCTGCAAATGGCCAGTCAGTGAATGCACACTCACATGTCATATCACTTAACCAGTGTCACAAGCCTCAGACAATCCATCTGCCAGTAATCTCCACCCATCACTAGTAGTTAACATTGAGCTAATCCACCTCCCCTTCACACATGCAGCACAGTAAGGCCACATCCGTTTCTCATATTTTGTACACAACACCAGTTGCTCCACCAAATCACTCAACAGGTTGCACATTACTCATTGACATATTCATGGACACTATCAGAGGCAACAGGAGGTGAACAAAGGACACCAGGAGTGCTTGCAGGTTCTATTTCCTGTAGAAGGGACATTGTGGGAAAGGCAATTGATGAGGCTGTGGCCGACAGCTGGAATTAAATCAGTTGACGGCCCTGGTATCCACATGCTTAATTCTACTGTTCACCCACAATCTCTGTTGATATACCAGCCGCAAGAGTGCACCTCCTTCTCAGACTACAACATTATAGAGTCATAGAACACTGCAACTCAGAAACAAGCCCTTCAACCCATCTAGTCCATGCTGATCTGATCTCTTTCTAGTCCCATCTACCTGCACCCAGACCATATCTCTCCAAACCTCTCCCATCCATGTACCTATCCAAACTTCTCTTAAATGTTACAATTGAACCCACATCTATTATTTCCACTGGCAGCTCGTTCCACACTCGCACCACCCTCTAAGTGAAGAAGTTTCCCCTCAGATTCCCCTTAAATATTTCACCTTCCACCCTAAACTTATGTCCTCTAGTTCTGCTCTCACCCAACCTGAGAGGAAAGAGCCTGCATGCATTCACCCTATCTATACCCCTCATAATTTTGTATACCTCTATAAGATCTCCCCTCATTCTCTTGCACTCCAGGGAATAAAGTCCTAACCTATTCAACCTTTCTCTATAACTCAGGTCCTCAAATCCCGGCAACGTCCTTGTTAATTTTCTCTGCACTCTTTCAAGCTTATTGATATCTTTCCTGTAGGTAGGTGACCAGAACTTCACACGTTACTTGAAATTCAGCCTCATCATCATCATCTTGTACAACTTGAACATAACATCCCAACTCCTGTACTCAATGCCCTGATTTATGAAGGACAAAGTGCCAAGGGCTCTTCTTCTCCTTCCATCTTTCAGATACTTAGATAATGCCGCCTGGTCAGGCAGTGAAAGTACATCAAAAAGGAGGCACACCATCACACTCAGAACCACCAGCTTTATTACTGACACTGTGCTTTTCTTTAGAGGATTGACTTTGCAAGTTATGCAGTATTATGTCATCAGCAGGACAGGGCTACAGCCAATGCAGGTGACGAGGGCAGAGCAAAACATGCCATCCAAACAGACGCCTCAGGACATGTAACAATAATAAACCGATTTACTAATAATGGGGAGTGATGGAGGAAAGATAAGATGTGGAACTTTTGGTTAACGGAGAACTGGGATTGCAATTCATTACATCTAACTTGGGTTTTTTTCATGTTCAACCTCACCTCTCTTCCCTCTCCTCTTCCTCCTCTTGCTCTTCAGTTGCTCGCCATATAGCAGGAGGTAGAGGCGTCCCCTTATGACGTCGAGCTCATGCTGTATGCAGCCGTCCACCATTTACTTTGAGGCTCACTCAACTTTGTTTCCCAAACTGTTCCAGGCCATGGAGTCATCCATCAGCACATCAATGGTCCACCTGTCACTGAAGCCATCAGGCTTCAGATCAGCGCATTACACGTGTAACCCAGTGGCTATCCTTTGGTTTGCTGTGAAATGAAGGTGACACAGTGGGACCAAAGCAGAAGGAAGGCATCATTTCCACTGGAAGAATAACTGGCATTGATCTACACGATGGGCTGCCTATTGTCACACACCAGTTGGACACTGAGGGGATAGGATCCCTTTCACTTCTGGTACAGTGTAAAGTTGATAAGTGGTGCCCACAAAGCAACGTTCATACAGCTAATGGCAGCCTGCACTTCAGGAAGGTTATAATCCTCACAAAGCTGTGTGCTTTCTTCCTCTGGTGGTCTCTGACAAGAGAGTTGGAAACATAGTTAGCTCTCTTTGAAAAATGAACTTCAGTCTGTCCATTTACACAACAGTGGACGGCAGGCTAAAAGTACTGCAAATCTCCCCAGCTTCAGTCTAGCAAGAGTTACAAGAGTAAGGATTCATTTACCATGGGTCACCCCTGCATCCGCTGGACTGCCCTGAGGTTGTTCTGGAGCAGCTGCCGGATTTCAGTGAGTAGGCTCTTCTGGATCAAATGTCTCAAGTTATTCCTCACTGAGTTTAAGGTGGGAACGTTTCTTCTCAAACATTCTGTGCAGCTATGGCCTCCTGCTTAGAGACCTTCTGTCTCTCTGCTTCCATATTCATCCAGCAGCTTATTATACTCTGTGTTCCCTCTGTTCATTCTCCCAGTTGATCTATTACCTGCAGAAGGCAAGTCTGTGAACAACTGGTTTGTCCTTTATAACTTGACACAACACTCCCTGTAGATTTTTGTAACATGAGGCAACTATGGAGAGCACCAAACACTGGCAAATTCATATCCACAGTCAGAATAAATCAACCAGCCGTTAATTGGTCAAGAAATTTAACTGCAGTCTAGTTTCCGAGGTTCAGAAGATATTTCCATAACATGGCTCCATGATGCCCACTTTGGTAGATTAACTGGACACTGTAAATTGCCCCAATGTGTAATGAGCGGTAAAATCCACGGGGAGTTAATAAGAAGATTGGGAGAATAAAAAAAAGTGGGATTAGTTTAGGTTTAGTGAAAGTGGGTGGACCAGAGTCAGTGGGACAAAGGGCCTGTTTCCATGCTGTATCTCTCTATGACTCTATAAGTAGCACAGAGGGAGTGTTGGGAATGTGGAGTAGGCAGCGTATGGGTCCTTCATGCTACCTAATCCAAGGTCAGCTTTCCAAGGGTGAGGGAAAGGGTAGGCTGACATTCCCCCAAATCACAACAGAGGTGAATGCATACACATCAGGCAACTTTGTCTAACACAGATGTTAGCCATGACATTCAGATATCAGGCAGCACTGAGTCTGCTGTTGAGTAGGTTGCATTAAATCCTGGAAAAAAAAGTTGCCATAAAAATATTGTTTCGCTCAGTAGAACCTTGAGCTCAGTGCACAACTGAGGTATCACTCTCCAGCCATTCATTGTCAGAGTGCCTCCAACCAGGACTGCCAAGCTGTTACAGAATGGTCAATAGAAGAAAATGACATAAAATCAGTGGTTGCTGTCCTGGGGCCCTAACATAACCCTTACGGAGGATAAAAATAGATGGTACATCTTGGAGCAAACCGTTTGTTTATGGTATTATGCTACAGGCAAGGAGTCATTGTAATTTCTTTTACTCATTATCATATATGAAGCTCATGCCAATTTGTGGTGGTCTTTTACTTTTATGTCACTTTCCACTAAACACTAATCACACAATTCATTACGATAATATGCCCATGGAAAAGCAACCTCTGAGAGGTGTTAAGATTTATTTTATTAATGTAGATTAAAGGTTATCAAAGGCTAATTAAGCACCAATGTAAAAAGCTATCAGTGGGTAGAATAGAAAACAGCAATAAGCCAGATTTAAAAGGAATATATGCAATCTTAAAATAATGAATAAAATTTAATCTAAACATTGTTGAAGCAATTAGAAAATCACATGCATAATTTCATGAAATGCATCTTTCATAGGCAGGAATTATTGAACAAATTCATTATAAATGTCTTTATATAGCACCTTGAATATTTTGTGATGTCAAAAGTGCTTCACAGCCTAGTAATTAATTAATTAATTAATTAATTGCAATCATTTGGATTATGAAGTAGCCAATTCAAACATAGCAAAGCCTTCCCAGCAGAAAATCGGCTGAATGACCAATATTTAAGTGATAATTCATAGCCTTGGAGAGATACAACATGAAAACACCGAATCTGTGGCCACCATCAACCACCCATTTACACTAATCCAACCCTAACCCATTTTATTCTCCCCATCAACAACCCCCACCCCACGAGGGACAATTTACAGTGGCCAATTGACCTACTAAACTGCACATCTTTGGGATGTGAGAGGAAACCGGAACACCAGAGGAAAATCTCACAGTCACAAGGTGAACGAGCAACCTCCACACACACAGCAGAGGTCAGTTTCAAACTGCTGGAGCGGTTTCAAGTCACTGGAGCTGTAAGGCATCGGCTCCATGAGCAGCGCCACTGTGCCATTGGTGTGGTTGCATGTTGTTTGAATAATTCATAGTATATGGGCATGACTGTCAAGGTCGACATTTATTGCCCATCCCTCGTTGTCCTGAGATAGCACTGGTGAACCATAGTGGTCTGTTCAACTACACTGCAGACACAAGTAGAACAGATGGCAGATTTCCTTCCCTGAAAGGTGTTAGTGAACCCAACAGAATCTTACAGCAATGTAGGTGTGTCATGGTCACCATTGCTCATACAAGTTTTTTATTTCAGATTTTATTTAATGTAATTTGAACTCATTTCTCAGGATCATTGCTACAGGGCTCTGAAACACCAGTCTAAAAACAACTTTATGGACAAAAAGAGGGGACAGAAGCTCCACAGATACAATGTTCAAGTGGGTCCTATAGTTTTTGATGGTCAAGGAAATGGAGTACCTCGGTGCACTTAAGCTGAAGTTCCAGGCATCCTAGAAGGAAAAGCACAAGTCTGAAGACTGGGAATGTCCTGGGGTAGACAACATAGCTGCAGAAATACATTTTGGGCATTTGTCACAAAATTTGAACATGATGTGGAAGAAGAACAATTGACCAAACCCAATGGATGATGATAGTCAACATTCCCCCTCCTCACAAAACTACTGCACTATCTATCTGATTAACCAGGCAAATAAGGTACTCCTAAGAATAATACTAAAATGACACAAGCCTCAAGATTCAAGCCAACCTCAAGTAGAGACAACACTAGTGGAAGAGCAAGTTCGATTCAAAGTGGGGAGAAGTACCACAGAGTAATTCTTCAGTTTCTAAGTACTGAGTAAAAATTACTCCAATCATCAAAAAGAACTTCACCTGATGAAGGAACTCAGCCTGAAACGTCAACTGTTTATTTCCCTCCATGGATGCTGCCTGACCTGCTGAGTTCCTCCAGTACGTTTTGCGCATTGCTCCAGATTCCAGCATCTGCCAAATTTCTTGTGTCTCTGTTCAAGATATCTCCATAGTGTGCAGGAAGGCTTTGGGTAGGCTGTATCCCAAAGTATTTTGACATATGGTGAAGAGGCACAGCATCAGCAAATGGAAATGTCAGAAGAAGAACTTAGCAGCAATGCAAGTGAAGGAATGTTGGTCGACCTCAACATTGTCAGTTGGTTTGCAGTTTCAATAGGGACACATCTAGGTTGCCAATTGTGACGATGCTTTTTCAAACTCATCTTTGAGGAAATCAAGTCAAAGAATTTCTCAGGAACTTTGTCAATTAAGGGTGGAAGATCAACAGCCCTTTGTAGATGAAATCAATCTGATAGCAGGGACTCCTGCAGGGCTTCAAAAACTCGAAAAAGTGTGAAACCAAATTGTAAAGAGCTACAGATGGAAATAAGTTTCGAAGAGAGCAAAATGATGATAGCCTCTGATCATAGATAACAACACTGACATGAGACTGAAAATCTAAAAAGGATAACAAGTTTTAGCCACCATTGTTTACCCATCTGAAAAAGAAGGAAAGACCAGAATATCCACTATTTCTCCAATATTTTCAGTGTTGGTGAAGTTGCATTAAGCTGCGGTCAATCATATGATACTGTATTCTATGAGGGAAGGATGTTCGGCAAAACACCAGATAACAGAACCAAGGCACATGAAATGTTCTGCTTTAGGAGGCTGTTGTGTGTCTCAGCTAGAGCACTAGACCAATCGATCTGTCATTCAAGAACCCGAAATGTAACTAATTTTGGAGATAGTGTGACAAGGAAATGTTTATCGGTTTGGGCACATCACAAGAACAACGGACAACTCTACTAACAGGCACAATGGAGATAAAGAGAAGCTGTGAACCCAGTAAGTGTTGTAAAACTAATATCAAGATATGAACAGGGCTTCAACTGACATGGAGACCAACTCTGGGACAGGAGTTTGCTGGAATTCTCCAGTGTTTACGTTGGGGATCTGTCCTTATATCCCATGCAGGATCTGTGATGTCATACAGCTGTGATAAAATAGGGTACAAAATATTTGAATTATATTTGTTATAATTATTTATGTTTGAAATTATATTTTTAATTATTTAAAAGTGTTCTACAGTGATTTATTTAAAGTTTAATCTATTTTAAAATTTTTTGATTGCTGTCTATTTTTTAGTGGTTTTCAACTGTTTTGAAAGCTAAGGACATTAGATTTTCAGAAGCTTCAAAAGCCTTGATAGGTCAAAGTTCGGGGCACAAGAGACCGCAGATGCTGCAATCTTGAGCAGAAAAAAACAAAATGCTAGAGTTACTCAACGGGTCAGGCAGCATCTGTGGAGGGAAATGGTCCATCAAACACCGATAATCAAAGCTGGGGATGCGATTTCTACTATCAACGTTTCTTCAGCAGGATTTCATGTGGGCCCCATAAGTAATAGATGTACTGCCTGAGTTTCTGGTGCCAAGCATGGTCCCACACTTGGTTCCAACATGGCCTTGGCCTGCAAGATTACAGACCCAGGGCCGAGAGTGAACGGTGGGATTCGATCAGCAAATTCCAGATCCTTGTTTCTCCACTATATTGAATTTTGAACTGCATTGTCCATTTTGTGTGTGGATTTTAATTACATTTTACTTGGATAACTATGGACTGCATTACCAAAGTAAAATTAGAGTTATTGTTAAACTGAAGCACCTGGTCTGAGACACAGAAACTGTTTGGTCTTTCAAGCCTGGTCTGCCATTCACGGAGATCAAGGCTGAACTGTGACCCAAGTGACCCATCTGTGAGCTGTTACCTCCTATCTCACATGGCCATGTTACATTTGCAGATCCCACACACTGAAGATCAGTATTTCTCCTGCTACAATTGCACCTTATCTGATAGCAATCTATTTCAATGCAGCTTCCAGCATAGCAAGTAGTGACATATTTCAGCACCACTGTCAATGGTTAACCACTGTAATTTCATCATTGCCACTGCTGCAACTTCAATGTAACTTACTATGATCATGTAACAGATTGAAGGCTGGTGTCATATCTTTAATGGCTCCTTGTTTTTCCCTTATAAACTATGACTGCACACTACATCTCAAGTTCTGCCCTTACATGGAAAAAAAAAACAGAGTGAAATCTGATCAATCCCCAGGACCTGATGACCTACAACCCAAGGTTGTATAGATTGGCATCTTTCAAAATTCTATAATGGTTCCCATAGATTGGAAGGTCACAAATGTAAGCCCACCTTTTAAGATTAAGGGAAAGGGAAAACAGAACTACAGACCAGTTAGTCTGGCATCAGCAGTAGAGAAAGTACCAGAATCTATTAATATGGAAATGGTAACACAACACTTTGAAATTCATAAGGGGATGAGATAGAGTTATGGAGGGAAATCATGTTTGACAAATTTGTTAGGTTGTAGTTGGCAGAATAGACAAGGAGGAACCAATAGATTTGAACTTGCAGAAGGCCTTTCTAAGATACTACAAAAGACATCATTAAACCACTTGGCAATGGGGATAATATACTAGCTTGGGTTGAGGATTGAGAATTGGTCAGAAAAGAAAGCAAGAATAAACAGGTCATTTCAGAGTGGAGACTATGTCTAGTGGGCAGCTGTTATTTCCTGTTTACCTGGACAATACTTATTATCCATTGCAACCATCATTAAAGTTGATGATCTGGTCAGTACCATGCTGCTGTTTGTGGTTGCTTGATGTGCACAAACTGGCTGCCTCATTTCCTACATTTTAATCAACTACAATTCATAAATTAGCTGTAAATCGTGAAGGGTGCTATGTAAACGTAAGTCACTGAGTGGCCTGAAGTGCTAAAATTGCCTTGAATATGATAATCCTTTTGCTGAAGTTTCACCTGAATTTGTGATTAAATTTATCAGTGACTATATTATTACACACCTTTCTTTGAACTCCTCTCAGAAATGGAAACATCCTATCAACTCCTATAATTTTATAAAATTCTATTAATTCACCCGTCAACATTCTCATTCAATAAAACTCCTTCTGCGTAGATCCTTCTGTAATTTTGTGGGGTTTGTTTGCATGCTAGAAACACTGGTACTTCTGCTGTGTTCTCAAATTATTGAATTTCCTTTAATCCTCGCGGCCTGAGGGATAAAGTCACCTCTCAGCTGGAACCAGTTTGAGATAAGTAGTCCATCAGTATCTCACACACTTCTTCACATTCACTTTAGCTTACTGCATCAAGTGCCGACATTTGATTTATGTTTTTTTATCCAGTGAGGAGTTTCCATTCTGTCGAGATTTATTTTGTTGGACTGCAAATACCTCAGGCTGTTTTATCACCAGCTATCTCATTCATTCATCAGCTGCAGTAAATACATTCAGGAACTCATTTTACATTTTAATACAGTTTATGCACAACCTGTGGTATGAGGCCAGGAAGTATTTGTCTTTCAGCAACACTGAAGATAAGAAAGAAAATGAAATCATAATTTACTTCACAATCAGCTAGGTCAGATTTGTAATTGCATGTAATGTTTCTAATACAGGTAATAGCATTCACTGAAAGAGCGTTGTCATCCTGAAATGCAAGAGCTATCCACCTGAACTGAAACCAGGAACAGGCAACTTCCTCTCCACAATATGAAATTCAAGTCATGGAATATCAGGACTGTCATGGGCAATTCCAACAGTGATAGACCTAAATGTCATGTCAGGAACTTTGACATTAGCATTGCCCCACTGAGTGACCAATAATGGGCAGGAGAAGGCCAGTTTAAAGAACAAGGAGGTGGGTACTCCTGTCTTCTGGAGGGGCAAGGTGAAAGAGGAATGCCATCTTCATGGAGTGAGCTTCACCATCAAGATTCCTCAAATCCATGCATTGGGAGTAGGCAGAAGCACTGAAAAATGGCAGAAGGAGCTCAGCATCTGACAAGCTACCCCCCCCACCCCATCAATCACCTCCTGCCCCATCTGTGGAAGAGTCTGCAGTTCCCACATTGGCCTGATCAGCCACCTCAGAACCTATAGTGGAAGCAA
This sequence comes from Pristis pectinata, assembly GCF_009764475.1. NCBI lineage: Eukaryota > Metazoa > Chordata > Chondrichthyes > Rhinopristiformes > Pristidae > Pristis > Pristis pectinata. The sequence goes on from NC_067428.1 coordinate 9,075,668, forward strand.
GTCATCCTCAATCCCAAGGGACTGCTGAAGAAAGAAAAGTTGTAAACACACTCACTTAAAGGTGCTTTGTAAACCTCATTTAAGAGAACTTTGTTGCCCAGATGTACTCTTTTGATCTAGCCAGAGAGTTTTGACACCTAGGTAAATGTATACTGTCTTGAAGAAGCTTTGAAGTCCAGGTAGTAGATTGACATCTCCCCTCTGCTGAATTAAGATACTTCACATGTCTTTTCAAGTAAATGGATAGATTTTTAAACTACCAAGTATGGTCGTTTAAAAATGGGGAGGTTGTAAGGTGGAAATGAATTAGAGGGTAATTTTTTTATATAGAAAATGAGTTGAGATGACATATCCCCTTTCAAAGTGTCGAGGAAGGTGGAAGAAAGTGCTTAAGAAGGAGAGGGAAGTTGAGGAGGATCGAACACTGTAGTAATTAGCTGTAACTGACAAGACACTAACACCACCATTATTGTACAGTGCAACTACCAGTGTGGCAGAAGGTTAGATAGATCTTTTTATCATCCAACACTTCCTTTGTTCATTTATTCATTGGATGTGGGTTTCACCAGCAATGCCAGCATTTTATAGCCTTTATAATGAGGAGGCAGGTAAGAGTCAACCACACATTCAGGGGTCTGGAGTCACGTATAAGCCAGACAGGGTAAGAATGGCAGATCTTACTACCCTAAGGGGCAGCAGTCAACTAGATGGGTTAACACTAAATTGGTAAATTGGTTTATTATTGTCACATGTACTGAGGTACAGTGAAAAACTTTGTTTTGCATGCCATCCATACAGATCATTTCACCACATCAGTGCATTGACGTCGTACAGGGGAAAACAATAACAGAATGCAGAATAAAGTGTTACCGTTACAGAGAAGGTGCAGAGCAGGCAGACAATAAGGTGCAAGCCCATGTCAAGAGAGATTGTGAGGTCGAGAGTCGATTCTTATCATACTAGGTTCCAGTTGTTTCACAATTACCAATGTTTATTTTTCCCTCCATTAATTCCAGATTTATTTAATTACTTGAATTGGAATTCTCCAGCTGCTGTGTTGGGATTTGAACATGTTTCTTGATCAATGGTTCAGAACCCTGCTTTCTAGTGAAATAACTGAACCATGGTGCTGCAATGCCATTCCTATATCTTCACTTCCACATTAGCAGTAGTTGAAATCAGATGCACTTAGCACCTTTACACTCTAATTCACTCTACTGGGATAATCCATTAAAACATGAGTTGATAAGGATGTTGCCAGAACATGAGCATTGGTCTCCTGGAATCAAGTCAGTGTGTAATGTTTCTTCCCCTTAATCGGAATTCAACAGGCTAATATGTGAGAGAATCCTGGAATTCCACAATGTTAAATAGAGAACTATTTCAACTCAGCATTTTTCTATTCAAATTCAAACCACATTAAGGAAAGATGAAGGCCATTTGAGAATTGAGACAAGGAAGGAAAGCCAAAACAATAACAGAAACTGCTGTGAGCATTCAGCAGGTCAAGCAAACACCCTCTTGCCGCTCACATTGGAGTATGGACACAAAGTGGCCTGAAGTGCTGAAATTACCTTGAATATGATAAGAAATATCAATTATCTTTTTATTTCCTAACTATACATTATCCATAAACTTCATAATTTACAATGTAAGATATTCATTTGTCATCATTCACTACAGCAAGCAATCCATTACATTCACTTGCAATATTTACATTATACCAATTTGAAATCTTTTTTTGTTGCCTTATATTCCATTTGTAAAAGCCAAGGTATAGAAGGCTTTGGACCTAATGCAGGTAAATGAGATTAGTATATTTGGGTACAGTGATCATTGTGGACTGTTGAAGGATAAGTCTATTTCTGTTCTATTTGTGTCCCGTTAGAATTTTATAGGTTTCTATGAGATACACACCCATTTTTCTGAACTCCAGCACATATACACCTAATTGACCCAATCGCTCATCTTTCATCAACACTGCTATCCCAAGAATCAGTCGGATAAACCTTTGTTGCATTCATTGAATCATCCCTCCTTAGATAAGGGAACCAAACTGCACACAAACTCCTGGTGGGCTCTCACCAAGGCCCTGGACATCCTCAGTCCTTTACTCAAGTCCTCTTGCATTAATAGCCAATATACCATTTGTCTTCTTAACTGCCTACTGCACCTAAATGCTTGCCTTCAGTGACCGGTGAACAAAGACACCCAGGTTTGGTTATACCTTCCCTTTCCCTAATCCATCGCCATTCAGATAAATACCTGTCTTTCTGGTTTTGAATTAAAGTGGATAACCTCACCGTTATTCACATTAAATTGCATCTATCATGCATTTTCCCACTCACCCAGCGAGTTTAAGTCACATTGGAGCCTATTTGTGTCTTTCTCATAGCTTATATTCCATCCCCCTTTCTCCATGCTATTTATCATCTACAAACTTGGAGATACTACATTTAGTTCCATCATCGGTAGATATTGTGAATGGCTGGGGCCCAAGCACTGATGCCGGCAGCACCCCGCTTGTCATTGTCAGCCACCCAGAAAAAAAGACCAATTTATTCCGATTCTGTTTCCCATCTGTCAATCAATTCACAATCCACGCCATGTATTATCCCCAATCCCAGGTGCTTTAATTTTGCACACTCCTTTGTGGGACTTACCAAAATCTTGCTGAAAGTCCAACTGCATCACAACACTGCTTCTCCCTTATCTAATCTGCTAGTTACATCCACATGAAAAGCATGATTCCCTTTTCATAAACCTATGCTGACATTGTCCAAGTTTCCTGTTACTACATCTTTTATAATAGACACTAGCATTTTCCCCACTATTGACGTTAATTTTTACTGGTCTATAACTCCTGTTTTAAATCGTAGAGTTACATTTGCCAGCCTCCAATCCATGGAAACTGCTCCAAGAATTTTAGAAAATGACTTCCAATGCATCAACCACTTCCAGAGCGACATGAGCCAAGTTTTGATAGAATTATGTTGAATGTAGAGCTTCAAAACAGAAAATTCAGAAGAACTGATCATGAGTGTTATTTATGTTCCACATGAGCCTCCTCCCACACAGCTTCACAATCTATCGACAAAAGTGTACATTTATTGGATACATAAGTACGTTCTCTTTTTCCCACCTATGTCAGGCCAGGCCTGAACCATTCACTGCCCCTTCATCATAGTGTGGGGAGAAAAAAAATGGGATTAATATACAATTAGTGTAAATGGGTGGTTGATGGCCAGTATAGATAGGGTGGGCTGAATGGCCTGTTTCCATGCTGGATCTCTCTATGAGCTGTCTCTATAATATGCCCAGTTATACAGACACAAGATAATAAACTAACTGAGCACTTGGGAGCCTATAAGCTGTCCTCCTCTTGAACTTGACTTCCAATTTAAAGTTTTCCCTGCTAAGTGTCCTAGCCGAATCTAATAGGCGTCAGCATACTATTTTTCTCCAATATTTGATTGGAACATAAGAATCAGGAATAAACCATTCAGCCCTTAATGCCTGCTCCACCACTATAAGATCTTAGTCGATCTTTAACCTCAGTTTTGCATTAACCCCATGCTTTTTGATTCCTTTAACATTTAAAGATTTATCCATCTCAGCTTGAATATCCTCAACAATCAAATAGAGTTTGGAGGAGGGGCAAACTGAGTGTTCTAAAGATCTAGGTAAGGGAGTCTGAGTTACACAAATGTATTGGAGTTTCAAAAGAGGCACTGGGTGTGAAGATAGCCTAAAGAAATATTTGATTTCATCCTTCAAGAATACCAATCTAGCACATGGGATGGCATGCAATGCTCCTTATATGCAGAGGGACATGGACCATGTCATCCTGGGAGTGCCTGTAGCTGATAGCACTTCCAGACTTGACAGATAAACTATTGACTTACTTTCATTCTTTCCCACCCTTCTGGACTGCACCAGCCCCCCACTGCTCCCCTGGTCGCTAGCCTCCACGCCAACCTCAGCACCCCTCCCTGATTCCATAAACCCCTTCCACTAAATCCTAATTCCTAGATCTGGAACTCAATTTCTCACAACATCAAGCAGTCTCTCACCCCTTCCCAACAACACACAGAGGTCTAGCGTCTCCACACACCAAGCGTCAGGCTCCCCATCCCCCTAACAACCCAATCAGGCCTGTGGCTGCCAACCTCCAATGCTGTCCTAAGCAAAGGAGGACTGGGCAGTAAACCTTTGGACCAATTTGCTGCACTCAAAGCTTTGGAGCTCAGGTGCAATGGTGCTCTCATTGCACCTGTGAGTGTCATTGTAGAATGAGTGCAATGGAATGTCTAAGCAATAGCATTGAAAAGCACATACAGCAGTTTGTGCCAGGTTTTTTAAACCTCCACTCGACTTCATCCAATCCCTTAATCAAATGCTTCCAACCCTCCCCCCTCACTTACTTACCTTACTTGTGTTATGAGGAGAAGTTGGACAAACTTGGGTTGCTTTCCCTGGAGCTCCGGAGGCTGAGGGGAGGGCTATAAGATTATGAGAGGCATAGGTAGAGTAGACAGCCAGTATCTTTCCCCCAGGGTTGAAATGTCTAATACCAGAGGGCATGCATTTAAGGTGAGAGAGGCTAAGTTCAAAGGAGATGTGTGGGGCAAGTTTTTTTACACAGGGAGTAGTGGGTGTCTGGAATGCACTGCCTGGGGTGGTGGTAGAGCCAAATATGATAGGGCCATTCAAGAAGCTCTTAGATTGACACAGGAAGGTGAGGGAAATGGTAGGATATGGACATTGTGTAGGCAGAAGGGATTAGTTTAGTCGGGCTTTTTATTACTAATGTGATTGGTTCGGCACAACAATGTGGGCCAAAGAGCCTGTTCCTGTGCTGTACTGTTCTATGCTCAATGTTCTATGTTCTCCTTGGATACCCCATGATTACTTATCTTAGCCGCTCCACGTGGTGACAACTACATTCCAACAGCTCTTTGTGGAAACTGAACACTTAGGAATTACTATCATATTCATGCCCTGGTTTTAGAGTGCTCATGTGTACACAGCTTCTGTAGGTTTATCTTAGCAAATCTCTTCAGAATTTTAACAGTCACCTCTCAGTCTTCTCTTTGCTGGAGAAAAGAGCTCAGCCTGTTCAACCGTTCTTGTAGTTATAACCTCTCACGTTTGGTATCATCCTTGTAAATCACATAAAGCTCTGTGGATATGCCTGTAGTGTGTAAACTATGTATCAAATTACATGTGATTCTATGGATTAAGATAAGGCAGATCCACATGTTGCCATTAGATTATTTTTCAAATGCTAATTTATGAATGTTACTTGGAGTCAAAGTGCAGCCTCATATTCTCCTGCCTGTGCTACGTTTGCATAATGTTAAGCCATTGTGTATGAATAAATGATGTAAAACGGGGATGCACAATCTTATTGAACGTGATACTGTAAAATGATGGCATATGCCCAAACTGCTGAATAAAACAAAGCACCTGATTTTATTGAGACTTCTCCGTCACCAGCATTGATGGTATGAGATAGTTGCAAGGACAGTTCATCTCTTCAGCCAACACAGACCACAATAGAAGAGCTGCCGATGCTCAGCTCAGATTTCTGCTGAGATCCTCCATCAGTTCTTGAATCTGGAGCAGATCAATTGACTGTTCATTGACACTGCAAATGGAATTTTCAGTCAACTGATCTAAATTCAAGGGTCTGGGAAAATAACAGCCGTGTGAAGACTAAATTTGCATTAACATGGTGCTCGTCAATCTTGCACAGATTTCTGATTGAGTTAATACTGTTGTTAATCAGGTAGGGACTTGGTGGTTTAAGGATTCTGTGCATCAAGATTGCAAAATGCTGTTGCAAAATAGCTAAATAGTGACCTTTATACATACTGCTGCTTGATTAGCTCTTCCATTGCACATTGGTGTCTTCAGGAATGAAGTCATAAGGCCACAAGATATAGGAGCAGAATTAGGCCATTCAGTCCATCAAGTCTGCTCCCCCATTCAATCATGGCTGATTTTTTCTTTCAACCCCATTCTCCCACTTTCTCCCCATACCCTTAACCCCCTTACCAATCAAGAACCTATCAATCTTTGCCTTAAATACACCCAATGACTTGGCCTCCACAGCCCTCTTTGGCAACAAATTCCACAGATTCACCACCCTCTGGCTGAAGAAGTTCCTCCTCATCTCATTTTTAAAGGGACATTCCTTCATTCTGAGGCTGTGCATTCAGATCCTAGACTCTCCTACTCATGGAAACATCCTCTCTATGTCCACTCCATCCAGGCCTTTCAGTATCCGGTAGGTTACAATAAGATCTCCCCTTAACCTTCTGAACTTCATCAGGTACAGACCCAGAGACATCAAATGCTCCTCGTATATGAGAGCATGATTTCCTCTGATCTTGCTCCCTGGTAACTTTTTTTAGTAAACTTACGCTTCCATTGGCAACAGGGGCAATGAGCTTCTTGCAGCATGTATAATTCTAACCCCACACAATAGCCAAAGGAGTTCTTCTAGGTTGGGCAAGGTTGTTTTAAGAAGGAGGTTGAAGTTCTAACCATGATTAAGCACTTGAATTTTGAACTGGCATATCAGTCATGAACTGAAGGCTAGGGTAATAAAAAGGATATCAACTGACAATCTTTCTCAGATCTTATGGTGACAGTGTGAGAAATAAAATCTATTACATTAGTAGAATAGAAGGTTTTCCTCTGAGCTGATTTCTCTGTAACCTGTTCTCTCTCACATGCCCAACAACTCTCCCTTGATTCTTTTGTCACCCACCTACACTAAGGGGAGGATACAGTAGGCGATTAACTACCGGAATGTCTTTGGGATGTGGGAGGAAACCGGAGCACCCAGAGGAAACTCACACAGTCACAGGGAGAACGTGCAAACACACAGACAGCAGCTGAAGTCAGGATTGAACCCAGGACACTGGAGCTGTGCAGCAGCACTAACTAGTGTACCACCACACTGCCTTTAAATGGCACTGAATGCCTCTAAACAGTTACTGAGAGATAACAGATACAAGTACAGACACTTATGTAAATATGGGTATAGCAATGAAACAGACAGATTCTGGAAAAGACACAGTCAGTCACAAGTGCAGAGACTGGTTAAGGCACAGTAACAGGCACAAGCTCTGGTACAGGTGCAGTCACAGACTTTGCACCTGTACTAGCACGAGCACGAATATCAATACAATTACAGAGGCACAGAGACAGGTACTAAATGAAATTAGTAACAAATCACTGTTAGCTTGAAGTGGGAGTGTTCCTTTCAACAAGCACAGAAAATCCAAGGAAACACTGGCCTTGTGTACTACAAGAAGACACTCCTGGCAAGACTCCCTCTCACTGTGTACAGTGTCTCAGCTTTATACAGCATGAAGGAGCTGTTATTGCACATATTTATAATACACGTTGTCATTTGATTGAAACTGTTTTAACTGTGCTGCTGGAAACCAGCCAGAGTGAGTCCAATGATGAAGAGTGCACTAGCCTTTGTACTGAGAATTCTTGTTTAATGGAACAATTATTTTTCATAATGGACCTTTTAAGTGGAAGGAAAATAGTGCCTGATTCAGATTCCAGACATTCGACTTAGATATTAAATTCTGTGAACCAAACATTCACGCACGGAGGGGATGGAGTAGGTGAGGGTAGGGAGTGGGGGCTTCATCATGAACCTCTGACATTTGTTAACAGTACGGGCTCCAAAGGAAATCCCTGCCTTCTAGTCATGTCAATGACTTGTATGTGCAATTGGTGCCTCATGTAGTGATTACTGACTTCACATCAATCCACAAAGCAGCACCTCCTAAACAAGGGAGGCAAGTTCTGACTCCAAGGTGCTGCAGGGGATGGTAAGGCACCTGCTATAGGTAGCCCATTAGGTAGAATTTGGAATATTGTATATTACGGGAGATCAATCAAGCTGTTCACGAGCCTCTACAACACAGTGCCACAACTTACCACTAGTCCACCAAGCAGTTACAGTGGCACCAGACTAACCAAACAAGAGAACCATGAAGGATCTCAGACAGTCCCCAGCCCTGTGACACCATGGCCCTGGGTCTAGGGGAGGACATCCATGATTCAGGAGCCAGGATATTAAAAAGGAAATTCGCCAGCATCTTCAGTGCATCACTGCGGACACCCGCATCTGAGGAAAAGAGTGGTTGGAGATCAAGAACTTCAAACCCAGTACAAGTGTAAAGTCCAAAGATCGCTGAAGATGGCAGCGCAGGTAGATAGAGTGACGAAGAATGCATATGGAATGTTTGCCTTCCTTAACCAGGGCGTAGAATATAAGAGCAGGGAAGATATGGTACAACATTATAAAATATGGATGAGGCCACTTCTGGAATATTGTTGCAGTTTTGGTTACCACAGTATAGACTGCTGGCTCTGGAGAGGGTACAGAGAAGATTCACTGTTGCCTGGGACGCGGTGTCTCAGTTATAAGGATAGGCTGGGCTTGTTTTCCTTGGAGCAGAGGAGGCTGAGAGGGAACCTGATACACAAAATTATGAGGGACATAGACATGTTAGACAGTAGTAAACTGTTCCCCATAGCAGAGGTGTCTATAATCGGACAACATTGATTTAAGGTAAGTGGTTTAGAAGTGATCTAAGGAAGATTTTTTTCACCCAGAAGGTAGGTAGTGTTTGGAAAGCACTGTCTGAGGGAGTAATGGAGGCAGAGACTCTCACAACATTTACAAAGTGTCTAGATGAGGATTATGAATCACCAAGGCACAGAATGCTGTGGACCAAGTGCTGGTAAATGGGATTAGGATAGGTGGATGCTTGATGGTCAGTATGGACAGGGTGGGCTGAAGGGCCTGTCTCTATGCTGCTTTATGACTTCATGACTCTATAACGCTAATAGTCCGTCAGGCCGCAGCGATCCTTTCCCTCTTGTAAGCTTCTGAGAACTGGACTACCAACACAAATATCTCCAAACTCTGCAAAATCCACTGGCAGATTAAGCAAACCAACATCACCGTCCTCTCCTAAGCCAACACACCCAACACTGAGGCCCTAATTAGTCTCAATCAGCTCCCATGGGCAGGCCACGTCATTCAAATGCCCTACACCAGATTCCCAAGGCAGACACAGTATTCTGAGCTGTGTGGACAAAGGTAAAGGTTCAAGGATAGTCACAAAGCTTCCTTGCAAAAATGTAACCTTCATAGATCAAGTGGACAGTCAGAGACTTTTTCCCAGTGCAACAATGGCTAACACGAGGGGGCATAATTTTAAGGTGATTGGAGGAAGGTATAAAGGGAATGTCAAGGGTAAGAGAGAGTGGTGGGCGCATGGAACACACTGCCAGCAGAGGTTGTGGGGGCAGATACATTAGGGACATTTAAGAGATTCTTAGATAGACACATGAATGATAGAAAAATAGGGGTCTATGTGGGAGGGAAGGGTTGGATAGATCTTAGACCAGAATAAAAAGTCGGCACAACATTGTGGGCCGAAGGGCCTATACTGTGCTGTAGTGTTCTATGTTCTATGTTCTATGTTCATTCACTGGGAGCATGAAGCAGCCCAACATAAACAACAGAAGAAGTGCACCAACACCCAAATTACCTACCCACCAAATCACCATCTCCTGCTTTACCTGTGGCAGAATCTGCAGATCCCACAATGACCTCATCTGCTACCTCTGAACCTGCAAAAGTAGAATTGAGTCATCCTTAATCCTGAGGGACTACCTCAGAAGAACAGTACAATTTAAAACATTCACAAGTTCTCCTCAATGTTTCTGATCCATATTTTGCCCCCAACCAACACAGCTGAAACAAGTCATTGATCTTTGCCTAAGGTTGCTTGTAAAAGCTAACGATGTGAAAACTCTCTACCACACTCTGTGTAAAAAAAACTTTCTCCTCAATTCCCCTTTAAGACTTCTCACCTTAAACCCAAGTCCTCTTACTTTTAATACCCCTACTATGAGAAAAAGATTATGACAATCTAACCTATCTATGCCTCTTATAATGTTATATACCTCGATCAGGCCTCCTTTGCTCCAGGGAAAACAAACAAAGTTTATCTAACCTCTCCCCATAATGAAATTCCTCCAATCCAGGCAACATCCTGGTGAGTTTCCCCTGAATTCTCTCCAGTGCAACCATATCCTGCTTATAGTGTGGTGACCAGAATTGCACACCAAGTGTGATCTAACAGGGAGTTTTGTAAAGTTGCAACACATTGTCCCAACTTTTATAGTCTACTGACCTATTAAGATAAGCACTGTGCAGGCTAACCTTCTGTTCCTCGTTAAGTGTCCAGTGTATTTTCACAAGATCTGGTGTGAGACACTTCTTTATGTGACTCCCTGCCCACAGGTTACTGAGCAGCCAATCAGCTTCCTCAACGACCCTCTTTATCATTCTGTTCACTTAAAGTGAACCAATGGCTTTTGTGTAAATTTGGAAATGCTTCTGAAGTCTGTGGTCAATAAAAAATGGCCATTTTTTTTGTCTCAGGTTTGTTTAATACCGTAGGATTGTTATTGGCTGGAATACAAAAACCAACATGAGTAGAATACAAAATATTAGACGCAGGAAAAATATTCCTTTCACTGATGGAATAACAACATTTCATGTACGGTCTTAACAGGGTGAAGTTTTGAATCAGATCTAGTCACTGAAATCAAAGTCATTCATCGTAAACCTGAAAAGCAGCAACACCTGTCAGGCGGGTTAATCCAGAGCTTCACCATCGTAGCAGGAGGGGTTACCCACTGTCACCTTTGGCATGTGACTCATTCTTAGATCTGTGAAGAGAAACATCGGGAGATGCACACTAGAACTCCTGGTTGTTTGGAACAGCCATTGGATTTTCTCTCATGGTTCCTCTGGCAGATAATGCTGATTATTCCACAAACACTGGCTCGAAAGGCTGCCAGCACTTTCAGTGGATGAGAGATCTCATCGAGGTCTCATGCAGCCATAGACTGAAGCAGCATGGAAACAGCCCCTTTGGCCCACCGAGTCAGTGAAACCATCAGGCACCATTTACACTAATCCTACACTTTCATTCTCTCCACATTCCTATCAACTCCCTCCAGATCTCACTACTCACGTACACGAGGGGCAATTTATAGTGTACAATTAACCTAACGATCCACGAGTGTTGGGGGTGTGGGAGAAACTGGAGCAGCCGTCGGAAACCCATGCGGTCAATGAAGAATGTGCAGACTCCACACGCTGGAGGTCAGGATCGGACTTGGGTTGCTGGAGATGTGAGGCAGCAGATCTCCCAGCTGTGCCACTGCATCACTCCAATTGTCCGTGCGAGCTCCCTTTGTTCGCCAGGACATTGGAAGAAAGCTGGAAAGGTCTGCATTTATGTGGCACCTCTCACTCCTTTTCAAGGAACGTTTCAGCTGATGAAGTATTTCTGATGTGTGGTCACTGTTCTGATGGTCATAAAGAGCAGCAAATCAGCAGACAGGAGCTCTCACAATCAGCAGGGTGATAATGACTGGGGTAAAGATTCAGACAGTTAAAAACTCAATCATTGCTTTTCAAAGTAACATCATGAGATTTTTTTATTTCTTCCTGAAAGGACATCACCTACCAGACAGTAACTCCAACACTGCAGTGTCATAAAGTCATTGAATCATAGAGTCCTGGAGCTATTCAGCATAGAAACAGGCACATTGGCCCAACCAATCCATGCCGATCGTCGTCTACCTGAACTGGTCGCATTTGCCTCTGTTTGGCCCATATTCTTTGACCCAACTCATCCATGCTAACCAAGTTGCCTACCTGAGCTGGTCCCATTTGCTTCTGTTTGACCCATATCCCCCTAAACATTTCCTCTCCATGTACCTGTCCAAATGCCATTTAAATGTCGTAATTGTACCTGCCTCTATCACTTCCTCTGGCAGCTCGTTCCACATACCCACCATATTCTGTGTGAAAAAGTTGTCCCTCAAATTTCTTTTAAATCATTCCCCTCTCACCTTAAATCTATGCCTTCTGGTTTTAGGCTCCCCACCCTGGCAAAAAGACTGTGAACACTCACCTTATCGATGCCCCTCACAATTTTATATACCTCTATAAGGTCACCCCTCAGCCTCCTACTTTCCAGGGAAAAAAGCCCCAGCCTATCCAATCTCACCTTATAACTCAAGCCCTCCAGTCCTGGTAACATACTTGTGAATCTTTTATGCACTCTTTCCAGCTTAATAACATCCCTCCTCTAGCTGGGTGACCAGAACAGCACGCAATACTCCAAGTGTGGTCCTACCAACGCCTTGTACAGCTCTACCATGAAGTCCAACTATTGTATTCAGTTTAAATTACTGGATTCGTCCTTCGAGCAGGGTTTACATATTCACAACTTTCTACTACAGGTAAGAATGCTACCAACTGAGCCACCAGCAGCTGCTAGTGTTAACACTTTATTGAAAAATACCACCAAAAGGAAGCTTAAAAGCACCAACAAAGGGAGCCAATTTGTTGAGGGGTAAAGGGTTGTATTAGGGGAGCAGAATTTGGTTTACAAGTCTCTTCCTTCTTGAGCTTAGTTGTTAGGAGAAAGGAGCAACAAACTAGACCTAGAGTCAAACAGTTTTCGACTAGCATGTTTACTGAAGTCTGCCAATGCTGGAAATCTGAAATAAAAATGCTGGAAAAACTCAGCAGGTCAGGCAGCATCTGTGGAAAGAGAAGCAGAGCGAATGTTTCAGGTTGAAGACCCTTCATCAGAACTGGGAAAGAGAGGAAACAAGTTAGGTTTTAAGTTGCAGGCAGGATGTGGGGAGAATTGGATAGGGCAAAGGAAATATCTTGGATAGGGTGAGGCCAGAGTTGTCGAGTTTAGTCTGAACATTGGTCGACTCCCTCAAGTACTGACATTACATAAAGTAGATATGGTTCATTAACTATCAAAAGCTTACAATTGGTCTGGTAACATAGAGAGAGACATGAGAGACTGCAGATGCTAGAATCTGGACCAACACACAAAGTGCTGGAGGAACTCAGCGGGTCAGGCAGCATCTATGGAAGGAAATAAACAGTGGACATTTTGGGTCAAGACCCTTTATCAGGACTGGAATGAAAGAGGGGAGATGGCCGGTATAAAAATGCGGGAGGAAGGGGTGGAGCGAGAGCTGGCAGGTGATAGGTGGATCCAGGCGAGGGGCGTGACAGACAGATGAAGGAGGGGGGAGAGTGGGAATGGCACCAGAAGCTGGGAGGTGACAGGTGGGAGTGACAAAGGGCTGAAGACGATGGAACCTGACAGGACAGGAAGGTGGAGCCTGGAATAAGGGGAGGGAGGTGGGGAGGGGAACCAGTGGGAGGAGTGTGAGGGTGATGGGCAGATGGAGAGGGAAAGGAGATAGGGTGATGGGGGCAGGCAGATCAGGAGGAGAGAGAAGAAGGAGAAAAAGAACAGAGGAAAAGCAGGTACCAGAAGTTTGAGAATTCGATGTTCACACTGCCGGGTTGGAGACTGCCCAGTCGGAATATGAGGCGCTGTTCCTTTAATTTGCATTCCACCTCGACCTGGCAGTGGCGGAGGCCGTGGACAGACACGTTGGCGTGGGAATGGGAAGTGGAATTAATTACAGCTGGCCACCGGGACGTCCCGGCTGACCCAGTGGATGGAGCGAAGGTACTTGGTAAAAAGCCCTGAGGCAGACTGCAAGTAGAGATGAGTTACAAGATTTAGGATATAAAATGAGTGTAAAGTTATTGATACCTGCATTTAATCATTCGTGGTAGGACATACCTTCCCTTGGGCTAAGAAGAGGAACTGAGGGGACTGTTGGGAAGGGATAGGTGCAAGCCAGAGTGACAGTCGGGAAAGGATTAATGTGAGGAGACTTTCACAGGAAGCATTTGGGCTCAGTTCCTGCAGAAAATGAGAAAAGACCATGAAAGACATAGAAATCCTATGAAATATTATGGGATGCTCTCTGACTCCATCATCACAGTGAATGATGCTCAGTAACTGTGTCTGCAGATGTCAATGGAGCTGCTTGATTCTGCAGGTCCATCTGCGACTCCCTCGTTCACTCCTTCCCCCCCCCCACCTGTCCCACTCCCACCCTGGGAACTTTCCAGTGCCCCCGCCATAGGTGCCCCTACACCCCCTCCATCACCTCCATCCAGGGACCCAAACAGTTCTTTCAGGTGAGACAGAGATTCACCTGCACCTCCCCTAATATCATCCACTGCATTCGGTGCTCCAAGTGTGGCCTCCTCTACATTGGTGAGACCAAACACAGACCAGGTGACCATTTCGCAGAACACCTGCGCTCTGTCCGTAACCGCGAACTGCATCTCCCCGTTGCCGGTCACTTCAAGTCCCCCTCCCACACTATCACTGTTATGTCAGTCCTCAGCCTCCTCCACTGCCAGAAGAATTCCAAGTGCAAACTGGAGGAATATCTCCTCATTTTCTGTCTTGGAACCTTGCAGCCTAATGGCATGAACATTGAATTCTCCTACTTTAGGTAATCCCCACCCCCTTCCCGACAACAACCCCCCCCCCACCACAACAACCATGCTTTTCTTCCCTTTCCTAGCCCTTTTTCCCTCTCTCTCCTTACCTTTGACCCATCCCCCTGGCGGATCTGCTCTCCCCTCCTCCCCCGCACCTGCCTATCACAATCTCTGACCTGCATCTACCTATCACCTCCCTGTGCCCACCCTGCCTCCCCTGTATCCACCTATCACTGCTCTGCTTTTCCCCCCATGTATTGGGCTTCCCCTTTTCCTATCTTCAGTCCTGAAGAAGGGTCCTGACCCGAAACATTGACCGCCTGCTTTTCTCCACGGATGCTGCCTGGCCTGCTGAGTTCCTCCAGCATCATCATGATTTTCATCCACAGCAACTGTACCTTTATTGCTGCTTCTAAGTGTCTTTGGGGAAGTGTTAAAATTAGGTCATGAAAATTAATCATGCTTTTGAAAACAACCTTCATTAGTGTCACGTGAAGAGATTACCAAGTGGACAGAGGAAAGGATTCAAGGATGTGAACAAAACTCCTTGAAAAAATGCAACATTCCCACTGATCCTTGGGAATCTCTGGCCTATGATTCCTCAGAGTGGAGAAGCAGCATTCAGGATGGTAATAAGAACCTTGAGTATTTGTACCAGGAGCACACAGTGAAAACAGAGGAAGGAGACTCCACCTTACAAACTACCCACCCGTTCACCCCATTTCTGCCAGGTTTGTGGAAAAGTTTGCCATTCCCACATTGGCTTCATCAGTCACTTCAGAATCCCTAAATCTTGAGTGAAGCAAGTCTTCCCAAGGGATTGCTGAAGAAGATGATGTCCCTTTAAGAGCCAGATGCAGAGATTGCATCTGCTGAGCTAAATGCCGGTGAGAGAGTGTGAAGCACATCAGTGGGGAACACCAACAACGTCAGTCACAGCGCAGCCTTAACTCAGGGAAACACAACAATATTGTCCTGTGAATCTCACAACTAAAAGTCTTGCTCTTTAGGCAGCGGAGGGGGCAGGGCAGCCGACTGCACAAACTACACAGGGCCAAAAATACAGCATGGAGCAACTCCTAGTCTAGCCTATGCAAACAAGCACATAGCACATCCACTGAGACAGATAGGTCTATACCGGTGCAATGACAGCATGATTTTATCAGGCTTCTCCTTCTTGCGAGTTAAAGTCTCACAGAAGGAGAAGAGGAAGGCTTTTTCCAGGATACTGTGGAAGTGTCTGAAGGCCTTTAAATCACCGAAGAGCGGCAGCAAAACTGCAGCCTTTTTAAGTTTCACCAAATTCACAGGCAGCAACACAATGAAGAAGTTGTTTGTTGTGCAGTTTTCTTGCACAGCAACTGGTGGACTCCCTGTTACCGAATAGCGTTAAAAGTCAATCCGGTTTACTTATGTCTTGCAGGGGAGGAACTCTCCTGTCCCAACCCAGTGTGGCCTACCTGTGACACCAATATACTTGAATCTCCTTCTGAAAAAACACTCAGTTCAAGGGATGAACAATAAATGCTGACCACATTAGATCCCAAGAAAGGAATAAGTTTTATAAAAAGAGGATGGAGTCAGCAGAGGGTCACGCACTGTCAGTGCAGACCCGGAGGAGCAGGACTACTCCCCTTCTCTGAGTCTCTATATTCAGGTTAGTGCATTTAAACACTTTCCTTGAATATCCTTTGGAGGTAGTCTGTCAGGGCAAGGATTGGGAATCAAAAACCTGCACATGCTGGAAACACTCAGCAGGTCAAGCAGCATCCATGGGAAGAGAAACAGAGTCAATGTTTCAGGTCCAAGACCCTTCGTCAGGGCAAGTACTGGCTGGGTTTCACTGATCGCAGCCAGCAGTTTTCAGCTCAAATTAACTTCACAGTGAAGCTTCAGGCAGGACCAGCCCCTCGAAGCCAACATCTTGAGCTTTATCAATTAACCCAGGAGGCAGAATATTTGTTCAGGCCCTTCTTGTCCACCCATTAGAGAATTGAGAGGTCATTTAACACGTGAAGAATGGACTATTGGACAGCTAAATCTCTAACCTCAAAGTTCAATGCCTTTAAATCACCAGAGTAATTTACAGCTGAGGCGGGGTGGGCATTGCTACTAATCCAGTAAAATGCACATGAACCAATTGTACACGTCCTCCCACAGGCTGAGGCTCAGTGACATCCTGTACTATGGATCTCAGGCTTTAACTCATAGTTCACCTTGAAACAGAGAAAACTGCATGGATTCCAAGTGGGGAGATGTGCTCTTTATTGGCTGCCAGTAATTGAAGTGCTTTGCTGCCTCGTCAGACTATTTTCATCTATTGTCAGAGTTTTGAGGAATTTTTAATTATGTGCACAGCCTGTGTCAGCAAATTCCACCAAGATTAATTTGAGTCTGACTCCACCAGAGTGACACACAGATGCTTTTGTGCCCTCCCCAACTATTTTCTGCTTCAGTAAGCTGGTAAACTGCACATAAATTCTACTCATGGCCTTGCTTTGTGAGTGAACCCAGACCATCGGTTCTTGTTAAATCACTCACCAAAAGCCATAAAACAGGATGGTCACTGGGGAGCAATGGAGCATTGCAAAGATGGAACTTAACTGCCATCTCCTGGTGATGATGAGGCATCACAACCACCAGACAGGAGAGATTGAGGAAGATTTAAAAAAAGGGAAAGAGCTCAGATGTTTAAAATGTGTAGCTGATGTGCAGATGTAAGACAGAGTGATAGACAGCCAACCACTCCAAGTCAGGATCTAAAAGGAACTGTGAAGGATAGATTTCCAAAAGTACTCAACTGTTGGAATTGTTTGAACCTCAGTCACCACTTTGCAGGCACCCAGAAACCTACCAACACATCCCATTACCAAATAACTCCACTACCCCACCCTCAGCCAAGAAGTCCTCACCATATGCTCAGAAATATCTCCCTACCCCCACTGCCTAATGACTAGAAACCTCTAACACAGTCCGTGCCAGAAATCTCTATGACCCCGACTCACGTGCCCAAAAACTTCTTGCCTTCTTAAGGTAAGATAAGATATCTTTATTAGTCACATGTACATCAAAACACACAGTGAAGTGCATCTTTTTTTGTGTAGAGTGTTCTGGCGGCAGCCCGCAAGTGTCTCCACGCTTCCAGTGCCAACATAGCATGCCCGCAACTTCCTAACCCTTACGTCTTTGGAATGTGGGAGGAAACCGGAGCACCCGGAGGAAACCCACACAGACACGGTGTGATTCTTCATTGTCTTAGTTAAAGTTCAGGTTCAGCACATCCATCGTTCCCCTTCCTCACTGCCTGGGACCATGCTCTCTCCCCACTGACACCATCAAAAGTAGAAGCACCCATCCTTCGTCTTGTTCCCCTGTTTTCATGTGCGCACTCTGCACAACATGACCAACACATTACAATACTGAGGCACTGAAAGGTCATCGACCTGAAACATTGACTGTTTCTCCCTACGCACATGCTGCCTGACCTGCTGAGTATCCCTGCCATTTTCAGTTTTTATTTCAGGTTTCCAGCAACTGCAGTCTTTTATTTTTCGAAGGTGCCAGTAAAGGTCACGAAGGGTACCTTCCTCAATTTATAATAGAAGTGTAGACAGAGCAGTGGCAGTTAGTAGAGCAGCCGTCTCACAGCTCCACAGGCCTGAGTTCGATCCCAACCTCTGCTGCTGTCTGTGTGGAGTTTGCACATTCTCCGTGACCGCATGGGTTTCCTCTGAGTGCTCCGGTTTCCACTCTCATCCCAAAAATGTGCAGGTTGGTAGTACAATTCGCCACTGTAAATTACCCCTCATGTGTAGGTGAGTGGTAGAATCTGGGGGGAGTTGATGGGAATGTGGAGGGAATAAAATGGGATCAGGGGTTGATGGTCAGCACTACCTCGGTGGACCGAAGGGCCTCTTTCTGTACTGTAGGTCTCCATGACTCCTTGACCAATCCTGACCTCCGGAGCTGTCTGTGTGGCATTTCTACATTCTTCCTGCTCCCTTGTGTGGGTTTTCCTGGGTACTTCCCACCTCCTCCCACATCCTGAAGTCATACCAGTGGGTTAACTTTCTCCTGTAAATTGCCACTGGCGGCAACAAAGGGAATAAAAGGTGGAACGATGGAGAATAAGATGCAGGATTACACAGAAATAAAAAGGAGAAGGGGATCGTTGGGATTACTCTATTGTGTAGCATCATGGATCCAATGGGCTGAATGGCCTTTTTCTCTTGTTTTAATAAGAACATGAGGAAACAGGAGCAGGAGGAGGCCACTCAGCCCCTCAAGCCTACCCCACCATTCAATGTGATCGTGGCCGACCCGTCCCAGGCCTCATTTCTTCTTCTGTGCCGGATCCCCACAGCCCTCAATATCTTGATCTGTCAAAAATATATCTACTTCCTCTTTAACTACTCTCAATGATGCAGCCTCCACAACCCTCCACAGTAGAGAATTCCAGAGATCCACAGCTCCAGGAGAAGAAGTTCCTATACATCGCAGTTTTAAATGGCCACCTCCTAATCTTGCAGCAATGTCCTCTCATTTGAGATTGTCCCACTGGTGGGATCATCTCAACATCTCTGTCCTGCCCCTTGAAGGACCTTAAGTGTTTCAATAAAATCACCCCTCATTCTTCTAAACTCCAATACAGATCAAAGTAAATAAATATTACCAGCTGCTCTGATCTGTTGTTTCTCTTCTATTAGTAGTCTCTTCTTCTCTTGAGATCTCCCATTCACCTCATACAGCTTGCTCAAAGCTTGCTGTTCAAACACTCAGCCAGCACGAAGCCTTCCCCTGAATGGAGCGACTGTGGGTGCGAGGTTCATTATACCACCCATCTCCAATCTTACAGGTTGACAGGGGAAACCTGACATCATTCCAGACTGTTCAATTAAGATGGATTGAACAATCTTCTTCACCCTTATTTATCTCACTCTCTCGGTTTCACTGCTCACAGTAATTTACTGCTTCTCCTTATTAACTCCTCTTCCAATTCCCAAGGTAGAGTGCTTGGAGCTTTCTGATTTACACCACCATTATCACTGTTTCATCTCCAGCTCTCTCACAGCTGCCTTATATAAACAGAAAACGGTGGACACACTCAGCAGGTCCGGCAGTGTCTCCATAAAGAGAAACAGAGTTAATGTTTCAGGTCAAAGCATCCTAGTTCTGAGACGTTACCTCTGTTTCTCTTTCCACAGATGCTGCCTGACCTGCTGAGTGCTTCCAGCTTTTTTTGTTTTTATTTCAGGTTTCCATCATCTGCGGGTTTTTATATTATTAATTAAACAGCTGCCTTGTTCTGGATGGAATTGTAACAGAACTGAGAGCTCCCTTCAATGCATACCAGCCAAGGGCATGACTACCATATTCCAATGAAGAGTTGGGTAAAAGAGATAGAGCTTTCCCTGGTGCCAGTCTGATCTCAGGTGACTGGGAAAGACCCTCAGGTCCTACTTTGAAAAATGGCCTATACTTATCCCTCAGTCAACTTTACCAAAAAAAGACTGCCGTCTGTGGGAGCTCGCTGTGCCCAAATTGTGTTTCACACATTACAACATTCACTTCAACAGTACTTCGCTGGCTGTGGTTGTGAAAAGCACTCAGATGGGTGTTGGGACCTCAACTATCCACTGCAAGTTGCCCCTTGTGTGTAGGTGAGTAGTGGGTGGAAGGAGTGGATGAGAATGTGGGGAGAATAGGTCACAGGGAAAACCAGCGGAGGAACAGCACCTCATTTTCCGTCTTGGAACCTTGCAGTCTAATGGCATGAACATTGAATTCTCCCACTTTAAGTGATCCCCTCAACCCCCACCCCCACACCTCCCCCCCCCCCAACCATGCCTCTTCTTTTCTTCCCTTTCCTAGTCTATCTCTCTTTATTCTACCCTTTTTTCCTCCTTACCTTTGACCCATCCCCCGGTGGATCTGGTCTCCCCTCCCGCGTCCTTACCACAAAATTCAGCGTCAGAAGTTTGCAAAGGAACATCTAAACAAGCCTGATGCATTTTGGAAGCAAGTCCTGTGGACTGATTAAGTTAAAATAGAACTTTTTGGCTGCAATGAGCAAAGGTATGTTTGGAGAAAAAAGGGTGCAGAATTTCATGAAAGGAACACCTCTCCAACTGTTAAGCACGGGGGCGGATCGATCATGCTTTGGGCTTGTGTTGCAGCCAGTGGCACGGGGAACATTTCACTGGTAGAGGGAAGAATGAATTCAATTAAATACCAGCAAATTCTGGAAGCGAACATCACATCGTCTGTAAAAAAGCTGAAGATGAAAAGAGGATGGCTTCTACAACAGGATAACGATCCTAAACACACCTCAAAATCCACAATGGACTACCTCAAGAGGCACAAGCTGAAGGTGTTGCCATGGCCCTCACAGTCCCCCGACCTCAACATCATCAAAAATCTGTGCATAGACCTCAAAAGAACAGAGCATGCAACACGGCCCAAAAATCTCACAGAATTAAAAGCCTCTTGCAAGGAAGAATGGGTGAAAATCCCCCAAACAAGAATTGAAAGACTCTTAGCTGGCTACAGAAAGCATTTACAAGCTGTGATACTTGCCAAAGGGGGTGTTGCTAAGTACTGACCATGCAGGGTGCCCAAACTTTTGCTTTGGGCCCTTTTCCTTTTTTGTTATTTTGAAACTGTAAAAGATGGAAATAAAGAAGTAATCTAGCTTAAAATATTAAAGAAATGTGTCATCTTTAACCTTATGTCATTTGGAAATCTGGTCATATTTTACTCACTTAGCTATTCACAGTAACAAAAGTTTTGACCGGGGTGCCCAAACTTTTGCATGCCACTGTACCTGCACTGCACTTTCTCTGTAGTTGTCACACTATATTCTACATTCCGTTTTGTTTTCCCTTTGTACTCCCTCGATGTACTTGTGTATGGAATGATCTGCCTGGATGGCACACAAGTGTGCACCTGTGACAATAATAAACCAATTACCAGCTCCTGGTGGACATCGGCTATGCAATGTAAAACTGCCAATAACGAGCAGACTTGTTCACTTGACTCTGGGTGAAATTCCATCACATGACCTCCAGCTGCCCAAACCCCCCACACTCCCCGCCATTGGTTGTCTGGCGCCTCCCTTCTCATTGCACCGTGTTCATTAAACCAACCAGATAGAGCACAGGTGAGTACACACAACTTGCTGCCAGGTACACACTCAGGCTCAACACTTCCATAACTCACCAGAGGGTGTGAGAGGATTTTTATGATTACCTTTGCACTTTTCCTCTCAGATTACTCCACATCTAACCCGGAATCTTAGAATCACAGATGGGGGTTGCTTCTGCTTCATATTCCCTGATGAGATAGGAGGCCACTCTGCCCATCAAGTCCATGCCAGCCCATGAAGCATTCCCATTAATCCCACACCCCCTACATACTTCCCTGTAACCTATCCTCTCACTCACACCCATTAACACCCCCCTGATTCTCCCATCAGCCACCAACACAAATAACCCAGCACATTTTTTGGGATGAGGCTGGAAACGTGGTCACAGGGAGAATGTGCAGACTCCATACAGAGAGTGCCAGGGGTCAGGATTGAACCCAGGTTACAGGAGATGGTAGGCTGTGCTGCCTGCTCGGCCACTATGCTTGGTCCATCATCCCTGTTCCTGCTCTTTGGTGAAGCAATCCTACCAGTGGCACTTCAGTAACCTTTCCCTTTAGCCCTACAAGCACAGAATATGATTCCACCATCCCTTTAACATAGAACAGTACAGCACAATATAGGCCCTTCGGCCCACAATGTTGTGCCGACCTTTAAACCTCACCTAAGACTATTTAACCCCTTCGTCCCACATATCCCTCTATTTTAAATTCCTCCATATGCTTATCTAGTAATCTCTTGAATCTGACCAATGTACCTGCCTCCACCACCACCCCAGGCAGCGCATTCCATGCCCCAACCACTCTCTGGGTGAAAAAACCTCCCTCTGATATCTCCCTTGAACTTCCCACCCATTACTTTAAAGCCATGCCTTCTTGTATTGAGCATTGGTGCCCTGGGAAAGAGGCGCTGGCTGTCTACTCTATCTATTCCTCTTAATATTTTATACTCTACCTATTCCTCTTAATATTTTGTACAGGCAATCAGGCAATGTTCTCGAGATCAAATCAGCCCAGATCTCTCATGACCGACCGGCTGCCTGAGATCAGCATTCACCCACCCTTTGACTGTGCTCCTTGCCCGTCGCGTGCTCCAGCTTGCAATGTTCCTGCAGGAGACTGGCCCGCTGCTGACTGGCAGGACCCAGCACAGGGGAGCACTCCGAGCACGCGTGGCCGGCTGCCCGGTGAGAAAGGCCCTCATTTCCACGCTCACCGACTCCCAGCGAGAACTACACTCTCAATGTGTACACCATAAGAAAACTTCAAAAATTATATATTTTTTTGGAAAAGGATAAAACACTAAAAGCTCACACACAATTAAAAGGAATTAAACGTATACAAGCTAGTTGAATGCTCCCACCAGCTGATTCTTCCCACTCATTTCCATTGTGCTTGTGATTGTTTCACCTGCAATGCAAGTCATAGAGTCATAGAGATATGCAGCACAGAAACGGGCCATTTGGCCCATCAAGTCTGTAGATCACAAGATCACAAGACAAAGGAGCAGAAGTAGGCCATTCGGCCCATCGAGTCTGCTCCATGAGCTAAACTAATACTATTCCTGTCTAGCCCCAATTTCCAGCCTTATCCCCATATGCCTTGATACCTTGACTAATTAGATACCTATCAATCTCCTCCTTAAACGCCCCCAATGATCGGGCCTCCACAGCTGTACGTGGCAAAGAATTCCATAATTTCACTACCCTCTGGCTAAAGAAATTTCTCCTCATTTCTGTTTTAAACCGGTACCCTCTAATTCTAAGATTTTGCCTTCTAGTCCTGGACTCACCCACCAGGGGAAACAGCTTAACCACATCTACTCTGTCCAGTCCTCTCAACATTCTGAATGTTTCTATGAGGTCCCCTCTCATTCTTCTGTACTCCAATGAATACAGTCCAAGAGCCGACAAACGCTTATCATAAGTACTGATCATCAACCACCCATTTATACTAATCCTACACTATTCCCTTTTTATTCTCACCACATTCTCGTCAACTACCCCCCAGATTCTACCACTCACCCTGCACATGAAGAAGAATGTGCAGAGGACAATTCACCCACCAAGCGACACGTCTTTGGGAGGTGGGAGGCGGCTGGAGAACCCATGGAAAAGCCACACAGTCATGGGGAGAAAATGCAAACTCCACATGGGATTGAACACTGCACCGCCCCTGTGTACCGGATAAACACTGTACCATGAGAAGGGATGTGCTGGACAACCAATGGGGGGGCGGCAATGGTGAACACGAGGGGGCATAATTTTAAGGTGATTGGAGGAAGGTATAAGGGGGATGTCAGGGGTAAGTTTTTTTACACAGAGAGAGGTGGGTGCAGAGGTTGTGGGGGCAGATACATTAGGGATATTTAAAAGACTCTTATGTGGGAGGGAAGGGTTAGATAGATCTTAGAGCAGGATAAAATGTCGGCACAACATTGTGGGCCAAAGGGCCTGTACTGTGCTATAATGTTCTATGTTCTGTGTTCTTAAACAAAAACAGAACACCTCCACCTACACTATGGAATTCCTTGATTTCATGGCTAGGAGCATATTGAAATTCCCTTTCCTATTTGTGGTAAAATAGACAATAAACTGCTCCATCTTCGCAAAATAATCAAATTGACCACAAATCAAATGTCAAGACAATAATATATTTGAGTAATTTAGATGAAAAACAAGCGACCAATTTCTGCCCAAAACAAAAAGGACAAAAAGTGGAACGCACTGCCGGCAGAGGTGGTGGGGGCAGATACATTAGGGACATTTAAAAGACTCTTAGATAGACACATGAATGATAGAAAAATTGGGGGCTATGTGAGAGGGAAGGGTTAGATAGATCTTAGAGCAGGATAAAATGTCAGCACAACATTATGGTCTTGTACTGTGCTGTCGTGTTCTATGTTCTATGTTCCGAAACTTTCCAAAAAATTATGTTAAAGGGTTGGAAACCTTGCCTGACAAAAGAAAGTATGCCAAAGTGCCCGGGTTACAACACTGAGGAGAGTGGTGGAGCACAGGAAATTTTATTCCTCCAGCATCTAACTGCAATCTTCCTCAGATCCAAGGGCATGAACAGGCTGAATGAACATGCAAATGAGCAATTGTGATGTTCATGTACTTCATTAAAACTCACATCTGCTTGAATAAGTCACGGAGATTTTTCCACAAAAGCCAGGATCTGACATTAGTTCAATTAAGAAAATGGTTTCAGGAAAACTAGCATTGAAGATGGGCCTGGACAGAATACTTTTAAATTCTTAATAAGCTTATTAATTCACCCTTGTATTACAAGACTTGCAGTACATTCTGTCTGCAGAGTCCACTGCAGCTACTTGTCTATGCTATTCTGACAGCACCTTCCAAACCCATGATCTCCACCATCAGAAAGGACGAGGATAGCAGCTACAGGGGAACAGTACCATCTGCAGGTTCCCCACCACGTTGTGTACCATCCTAACCTGGAGATATATCACTGATCTAAACCCTGGCATGCCCAATCCAGAATCATTTTGGGAGCATCTTCATCAGAGGGACTACATTGGTTCAACAACCATCTTCTCAAAGGCAATTACAGGAACTGATGATGACTTTTGTAAAACACTGGCTAAGTGATTATACAGAAGAAATTTGATAAGAGCATCACAGAGAGATTTTTGTAATGTGGGCTGACTTGAGAAGCTGAAAATCAAAAAAAGAACTGCAGATGCCGGAAATCCGAAATAAAAACAAAAAGTGCTGGGAATGCTCAGCAGGTTAGGCTGCATCTGTGGGGAGAGAAACTGAGCTGCTGTTTCAGGTTGAAGACCCTTTGTCAGAACTAGGAAAGAGAGAAAAGGGAGCACAAGGGACTGCAGATGCTGGAATCTGGAGCAACAAACAATCTGCTGGAAGAAATCAGCAAGTTGAGCAGCAAGTCCTGACGCAGGGTTTCGACCCAAAACGTCAACAATTCCTTCCCCCCCCCCCCCCCCCCACAGATGCCACTTGACGCATTCAGTTCCTCCAGCAGACTGTTTGTTGCTCGAAGAGAAAAGAAGCTCATTAAGCTGCAGGAAAGGAGAGGAATTCATCCCATGTTATTCATCCCATGAGTTGCATGATGAAATGATGGGGACAAAATATTGGGGGACCCATTTCAAATATTGAGGAGCCCATTTCAAATATTGGGGAGCCCATTTCATTCCAGGAAGAGCTCAAATTCATGTGCAAAAAACTGAGAACTGTTGTCTGACACAAACTCTGTTAGTCAATGAGAAGGCACAGAGATTCCTCAGTTAATTCACAGTCCAGTTAGCCTCAATATTTCAGGAACAGCTTCTTCCCCTCCGCCATCAGGTTTCTGAATGGTCCATGAACCCATGAATGCTACCTTGTTATTCCTCTTTTGCACTATTTATTTATTTTGTAACTTATAGTAATTTTTATGTCTTGAATTGTACTGCTGTTGCAAAACAACACATTTTACAACACATGTCAGTGACAGTAAACTTGATTCTGATTCTGATTCATGGTCAGTTGTGTGGGAAATACCTCCAGACACTTTGAGTGGATGTCAATCACATCCAGCAAATATTGTTTGTCTACTTCAGAGTGGACCCCGTGGGTGGGTCCCATGGAGTCATGGCCCAGGACTGAAGATGCAGGGGTGCAGGGAAGGTTGGTTTTGAACAGCCTCACAGGGCCCACACTGACTCACAGAACTCTGATGTCTTGATCCAGTCCTGGCCACTACAGGTCAGTCTCCGGCCAAGGCCTCCATGCAAGAAATGTCAGGGTGATGCATGTAAGGCAGTCAGCAGCCTTTCCCTGAACTGTGGAGGTATAATGAGTCTGGAACTCCTTTTATCAAAGAACAGATGCAGTATCCTGTCTCTCAGGAAGTTGGACCAACCTATCAGGGTTAAATCCAAGACTTTTGAAGGGAAAGGATCCTAACTTGTTTCTGTCACAATACCACTTGATAGCACAACTAGGTCCCCAATATGTGATGTAAAAAAAGAAAACTCTCAGAAAATACTCAGCAGATCAGGCCTTTGAAAAAGTGTTAGGACAAACGTTAGCTCTGTTTCTCTTCCCACAGATGCTGCCTGACTGCTGAGTGTTTCCAGCATTTTCAGTTTTTATTTCAGGTTTCCAACATCTATAGTTGTTGATTTTCCCCAACATGTGGTATTGAAATACCGCTCCGTCGTCATCACTTCCTGAATAATTCCCGCACAGTGGTCAAGACAGCACCTTGGCACTTGTGTGGTCCCAAGAACGTCTGTGCTCAGTGTCCTGGTCTGAGGCCCAGGGCTGCATCCTCAGCACTGCAAGGGTTGGTGTTGCTGACTTTGCCCAAGTATGGCTGAGGGATTGGTTTATCATCTGTAAACAATGTGAGTTTTTGAACAGACAATTATGCATCAGGTTTCTTGACCCCAAAGATTGTGCCCAGAGCCTCTTCTCCAATTTGAGCATGACTGTTTTTTCTTGGTGTTGGGGTTCTGGAAGCAAAAGCCATTGAGCATTCTGAAGCTGAAGGTCACACATGTGAGGTGACTACACTAAACCCATATGGAGAGGCTTCACAAGCAAGTTTCAGAGGCTCCTCTGTATTGGAAAGTACGACCAACTTGCTATTCAAAGGTCAGTGCTTGCTTTGCTGAAAATCCTCTTTGCACTGTGAAGATCATTTCCATCTGACCTCTGTATGCAACAGCTCATGTAGTAGCTGTGGCACAGCTGCCAGATTGGTGAGGAGGTATCGATAATAATTCAAAGAACCCAAGAAGGACTGTAGCTCTGCCACATTGGTTGGTGCTGGTGCATGAATACCAGCATCCACTTTTCTCCACCAATGGCCTAGGTGTTCTGCTGATCTTTGCAGGAATGGCATTTTGCTTTCGTCATCTGATTCTGTATAGACGTGACCTTCTTCAGGGTAGGTGCTGAAACCAGGGTATAAGCCCTTGTGAAATCATTCACGTTCTCCAAAACAATGCACAGCACATTTGTAGTTCCTATTTCAGATTAATTTTACCTCATTTATACAGTAATAGCCTCTTTTATAAAGTAATACAGAGAGTGAATGTGCTGTTCATTTGTGTGGAGCTATATTTAACTTTCTCTCACTGCTTCCCCCTATTGGTAAACCAGTACAATGGCAACACAGTGGTCAAACAGAATGAATTGAACAACTCATACAATGCAGAGCTGTATGTATCCATTACAAAGCCAAAGGTATACCGAGCAGCTGGAGGTATACTGCTCAAAGGAAGGAACCCCTCAAATGGAATGGAAGGAAATGATGGAAAGAAAAGAAAGAAAATTAATTTGTCATCTTTCACAACCTTGGGAAACATGGCAGCCATAATGTGCAGAGTAAGGCCACACAAACAGTAATGAGGTAAATGACCGAATAAGCTGTTTCTTAATTGGTTTCTTAATTTGATTGTGGGTTAAGTATTGGCCAGGACACAGAAGAATTCAAGAGGCGGTGTCTCAAGAAGGCAGCATCCATCACTAAGGACCCTCACTATACGGGACGTGCCCTCTTCTCATTACTACCATCAGGGAGGAGGTACAGGAGCCTGAAGACTCACACTCAATGATTCAGAAACAGCTTCTTCCCCTCTGCCAGCAGATTTCCGAATGGTCCATGAACCCACGAAAAGTACTTCATTATTTTTTTGCACTATTTATTTTTGTAATTTACAGTAATTGTATGTCTTTGCACTGTGCTGATGCCATAAAACAACAAATTTCATGTCACCTAAGTCAGTGATAATAACTCCGATTCTGCAGCTGATTCTGATTCTGGATTCCTTGTGCCTCATTGAATATTGTTAATGAACTAGGATACCATTGCTAAGGTTAGTGGTGGAGTACAGGAAAGTTAATTCACCGTGTCTGTATGGTTTTTTTCGGATGTGGCTTTGAACCTTTTAGATCCATCTGACAACACAGACAAGGTCTCGGTTTAATATCTTATCCAACAGAAAGCACCTCTGACATCACAGCCTTCCACTGAATGATTTTAAGTCTTTGATGTGCAACTTGAACCCATAAATCTCTGCTTCAGAGGCAGATCTGAGTCGCAACATAGAGCAAGATGTGTCTTCTAGCCGATTAATGTACATCTCTTACAAAGGAAGGGTTTAACTCTCAGAATGCAACTCTCCAAATCACCATCAAAAATTCCACCATGCCAGAAATATGGTGTAAGTGTTACCTTATCCAATGGTGTTGCATATCATTATTTGGTTCAACACCTCTGACAACCATCAGCGATGCAGAATTTTCCCATGACTTGCTTTTGATGATGAGCTGACTCATGTTACCTGATCACTCAAGAGGATGCCGTCAATATCTCTTTCCCTGCTTCTCAAAAAGGCACTGAATCATGGAAGATCTATTTGCTGGCATTATAAATCCATGGTAAATAATAAAACGAGTCAATAAAGAATGTAACAGGATATTAAAGTACGCTGATGTCATGAGAAAAATAAAGACAAAAGGCTTTCTGACTTTATCTGTAATATCTCACAGTCCGATCAATTCTGAACACTGAGTTATGTGAAATGGTATTCATTTAAATGTGTCAGGCACAACTAAAATAATCTGAGTTATAGTCATATAACCACCAATGCAGATAATTGGGTGGATGAAAATATGCTGTGCCTTCAGGGTGAACAGAAGTCAGTCCGCCCCAGCAGAATAACTCAAAGGTTGGTGCTGCACTAAGCCACTGCTACTTCCTTTGTCTTTGTTAATTCAATCATCAACTTGGATCAGTTGGTATCCCACCAAGCCAGTGGAAAGTGTTTCTCAAATCACGTTCGATGATTTAAGCACCAAATCTACATTCAGAGTTCCGCACCTTATTGAGGAAGGGTTGTGCTGTTGGAAATGATGAGAAGGCAAAATGAGAATTGTTCTCCAAGGCATTCATACTGGAGTAGTCTTTGGTCAAATGATTCTTCATTCCTGATTCTTGATTATTGGTTAAGTAACCCTTCTGCCCCTTTGATATGTTCATAACTAATAAAAAAACCTTCAAAGAAATATTAAAAATTTGTGATAGTTAATGCTGCAGTAATGTTTTACCCACTTTACTCATGTCAGTATTTTGGTGAATAATCTTCAATTCCTCTCTCAATTCTGGAAGGCCAGAAGCACTCTATTAGTAAATAGGATGCTATTGGAAAAAGCTCTGACTCAGGAGACCCACCTCTTCAGGTTTCCCTTTTTAGGTTCCTATGAAGGTACCATGTGGTATGACTTTGATACATTGCTGTACCAGACACTGTTGTTAAGTTTGAGAATGACTACTTTCATTAAAGTATCTTCTGTTGCTAGCTCTGTCTTGGCTAACCATCAGCAGTTGCACCAACATCAAGGAAACCCACTGACAATGGTGGGGAGATGTTGCTGCTTGTGAGAGCAACAGAAGATATTGTGGTGGAACTACAGAACCAGGTCCTCTGAGTGGGAGCCTGTGTGTTGAGGACGGTTAGAAATGGTGTGTGAGATACGCCAAATAGTATGAGCAGGGCCAAAATTCACCCAGTACACATCGAGTTCTTCGTTAAGGTGACCAACATCATGGAGGTCTTGAGGAAGGACAGAGAACAGATAAGCGCAATGATATGTAAGGGGAAGGAGGTGATATTGCTGCTTGAAGATGGGCTGAGATATATAAAACATTGGTAAGTCTACCAGCACCATGAGCCAAGGACAATGTCTCTTAAGGGAAATTAAAAATCCTTGAAAGAATGTGTCTTCAGTCCGACATTGTTGAGAGAAAGCAAGTGATGTACTTTAATATGAAGGGCCCATTGTTCGAGGAGCATGCAGGTGGCATGTGCAAGGATATTTAAATTAAATTTTAAATTTTATTTACAGCGTGGTAACAGGCCATTCCGGCCCAACGAGTCCGCGCCGCCCATTTTTTTAAACCCAAATTAACCTACCCGTACATGCACGGGAAAGTGAAGCAGGGTTGCCCAGGGCATGTTGCGGAGTTTGAGGCTGAAAAGAAGATGACAGAGAAGAGATAAGAGCAGCATGGTCTTCTTTAGCCAGGCTGAACATCTGGCGCAGCATGTAGGTTCAGAGAGAGACCAACGGGTTATGTGAACGCTAAAGGCAGGAAAGCCAAATGTCACGTGGGTGGAAAACGTTGGAGGATTTGCCGTGGGTCTGATGGGAAACATCCAGTCTTGGAATGCGCGCGAGCTGGCTGAGTGTTGTGGCTACCTGAGGGTGTGGTGCGTTGAACAAGGCTGCAATCCTTCAAGAAGCTGGTTGCCAATAAAGAAGGAGGATCCTGTGTACCTTGGGAGCAGGGAGGCAAGTCTTTGGAATCGAACTGATGGAGGATTATATATACTGTTATGGCTAGACCATTTTCCAAGCATTTTGTTAGGAGAAGCATCTATTGGAGGTGGCCTTACCAGCGACGCTTTGTGAGGTGGTTTCGCCATTTTGCAGTTGTTTCATATGGGAATGCAAGACACAATCCCAACCAACAGGTCTACAGCAGAGGCAATCTCAGACCAGTGTCAAAGAAAGCATCATCATTGACTCAACAGTCTTCCCAACCTTTCTTGTCATAATGTTCGCTCTCACCTCCAACAAGAATCCCACTGGACCAGAGCTATTCCTCAGAACTCGTGGGAAACAGTGACTACTGTCCAGAACCAAGATCACTGGAACCTCATTCATCAAAACATTTAAGGGACTCTTAGGTAGCCACATGAATGATAGAGAAATGGGAGGGAAAGGTTAACATTTGGGAGGGAATGGCAGGATATTAAAGCAGGATAAAACCTCAGCACAACATTGTGGGCCAAAGGGCCTGTACTGCGCTGTAGTGTTCTATGTTCTATGTTCTAAAATACAATATGTAGATAATGTGAGTGCTTGTGTTCACATGGAGCTTGAGCTTCAAGTCATTGTTGACTCGTTCAGTGAAATGTATAAGAAAATGGGCCTTACATTCAACACTCACAAGGTCCTCTACAACCTGTTGCTGCTACGTAACACTGCCCTCCAATAATAAAGGTTCATAGTAAGACCCTGGAAGACATGGACCACTTCCTACATCTTGGGAGCCACCTCTCAGCAAATGCATACACTGATGGAAAAGTTCACCACCGCCTTCAAAGTGCCAGCACAGCGTTTGGTCAGTTGAGGAAAAGAGATTTTGAGGATCAAGAACTCAGACTCATGTTGTATCGGTAAACAGTAACCCCTGACCTCCTGGAAGCCGTCAAGTTTAGAGAAAGTGGACCAACGTCAACATACGTGACCTTGAGCTCATGTTTCCTTAAGTGTTTATGTGAGAGAAGACATTGGCCAAGCAAAATGCAGAAATATTTGTGCTTATATCTTTACCTAAATTAGTATTCTTTATTGCATTGGTGTTTTTGCATGAAAATAATTAACTTTGTACATTCTAATGCAGGTTGTGAAATACAATTTTCCAATTAAGTGGATTGCTCCTCACACATAAATACCTCATCAAATCTAAAAGTACAATTATATAGATAAAGCAATCTTCCTTTTATGTATAACTACATGAGTTACTGTCCAAATTTGATAGAACATCTGATGAGGCAGCTAAAACAGCAATCTGATAAACATTAGCTTGACTCAGTTGGTAGGACTTTCACCCAAGAGTGAGAAGCTTGTGGCTTCACCTTCTTTTATGAGATCAGACTCACAATTCAATGTAGAATTGTGTACCTCTGGTCTTATGGTCTTATTTATTCAATTGTTTGTATTGTGGAATCGTGTTCCATGCATATTTACCGACCCAAAGAATGTTAAGGCTTCCTAGAAAAGTTATTCCTTCTCTATCCATTCTGTCTCAACTTTGAGTCTTTGCACTTCTGAGGTGCTCGATTCAAGGAATCCTCTGCAGAATTCTTCTTACTCAGTGAATATTTCCTTTCTCTGGTGCTCAGGAGGCCTTCTAACTGATGCCTCTTCCTCTCCTTCACCCCACATCCTCCCATCATACCAACAAGGCTCCACTTGGTCTCACCTTCCAACCCACCAATCACTATCTTCCTCACGCCATTTTCCACCATTTTCAGCTGTGAAACAAACCCACAGTAAAGAATACTTCCTCACCCCTGTCTCTCTCTCCAGGGTCACATCAATGAACCATTCCTCTCTCATCCATACTTCCAACTGCTACCTTCCCACATAACTGCAGAAGACACAAAGTTTATTCTTCCACATCCACCACACGCTAGCCCCCAACTCTGCCCAGAGCCCCAAATGCTCCTTCAATATGAGACAGCAACTCACAACGGTTTGCACCAAGACTGCATGTACTGTATGATCTCCTCTTCACTGGGAAAGCCAACCAAACAAGCAAACTTGAACATGAGAGACAGGATGTCAGGTATCCCATCAGGCCTCACTGGAAAGAGATGCTGGGAATTACAGAACAAAAAAAACACAATGACGGAAGGTCACGAGATCAGCACTTGGTCAGTTTCAACATGAGGAAGTAGAGGTGTGCTGAGATAGCCCTGTGAACTATGCCATCGTAAATTATTCCACTGTGAACCATCTGGAGAGCTGAATAAGTAAATGAGGATGCTTTGGGACTGTCATTCTTTGGACAAAACACTTTTGATGAATTGTGGAGCACTGGCATCCTTTATAATTAAAGAACTCTCTGGCTGACAAGAAAATACGTGCTCTTGTTTTTAATTATGATGGGTGATCAATATTGGTGGGGAACAGGTCTAAGATAAGGCTGGAAAAGAGAAAAGGAAAAAGTTGTGTCTTGTTGTTCAGTCCTTGAATGAATGACAGCTTGAATGATTTACTTCTGGACCAGGGTAAGAACAAAAGAAACTTTAAGAGATTTGGAAGGAAAATCATATAAAAGAAGGGCTATCTGTGACATTGGTACCAACAACCCAGGAACAACCATCACAGGAAGAAGAGCCCTGAGTTCGGAACTCAGAGTAGATTACCTTCTGGAGTGAATGTGGTGAGTTTTATCTCACACGGGTAGTATTTAAGTCTGAGCCATGAGTCTCGTGATTTAATGTAAGAAGTGATAAGTTGGAACAGTAAAAGTCAGTGGTATGCATGCATGTTTAAGTAACTCGAGTGCTAATAAAGATTAAGTTGTACTAAACCTTGGTTTAGAGTCTTTTGTTTGACACATCAGTTGATGCCCTATAGAGATAATAGGGTCAACAAGAGTCTATGCAGAGCATGATATCGAGGGGACATTAACATGCAGCTCCCCGTTGAAAGTGATGTTCTCACACCTAAAAAAAACAACAAAAAATATCTTTCAGAGCAGACAGCCATTTCCTGTTTATGAGGGAAGCTTAACTACATTTATCCAGCAGGCAGAACTGAAATCACAATACGTGAAGTTTCCGTTAGTAATTTGCTTGCCATTTCTTTCGGATAAGTGACCCATTCTCTGCATCCCAATGTGGGTTCAAGTGGGTAAATTAGCAGAACAACTATCCGGGGACCTGAGTTTAAATCCCATCACAACAACTGGAGAATTTAAGTTCAGTTAAGAAACTGAAATTTGTAAAGCAGCAATATTTAGTAATAATAGCCAAAAAAAAACTATCAGATCATAGTAAATACTGTGAAACCCCTATAACAAATACTGTTCACAAATACTGTAAAACCCCTATAATCCAGCATGCTTGGGACTTTGATGATGCTGGACTGGTAGATTTTCTGCATGATTGAATGTTATTCCTATTTGTAACCAAACACACTTTAAATTCACTTTTTTCACAACATTATAATTTTTTTTCAGTGAGCACTGTAAATCTAAAGGACTTGTGGGAACTGGGGCCCTTCTGAGGTTCAGGGGAGCTTATGAAATATCAGCTGTGAGCCAAAGGCTGATCCATCAGGATTTCTGAATAATCAGATAGCAGATTAACAGTGTTTGACAATATTTTATATTTTCTTACAATATAGGAGGCCATTCAGCCTATTGAGTCTGTGCTGCTCCTCAGACCAATCTCATTCCTCAGCTGATTTCTCTGAAACCTGTGCTCTCACTTATGCTCATTAACACCAACCTCCTGCCGCAAACAATCTGCTGCAAGAATAGCACGATGATGCTGGAGAACTCAGCAGGCCGGGCAGCATCCGTGGAGAAAAGCAGGCGGTCAACATTTCGGGTCAGGACCCTTCTTCAGGACTGAAGATAGGAAAAGGGGAAGCCCAATATATAGGAGGGAAAAGCAGAGCAGTGATAGGTGGACAAAAGATGGGAGGCGGGGTGGGCACAAGGTTGTGACAGGTAAATGCAGGTAAAGAGACAGTGATAGGCAGGCGCGGGGGAGGAGCGGAGAGCAGATCCATCAGGGGGGGTGGGTCAAAGGTAAGGAGAGAGAGGGAAAAAAAGAAGGTATAAAAAAAGAGAGATAGGCTAGGAAAGGGAAGAAGGGAAGAAGCCTGGTGGGGCGAGATGGTGTGGTTTGTGGGGAAGGGTGTGGGGATCACTTAAAGTGGGAGAATTCAATGTTCATGCCGTTAGGCTGCAAGGTTCCAAGATGGAAAATGAGGTGCTGTTCCTCCATTTTGCGCTTGGACTTCTCCTGGCAGTGGAGGAGGCCGAGGACTGACATATCAGTGATAAAGTGGGAAGGGGAGTCGAAGTGACTGGCAACGGGGAGATGCAGGCGGCGGTTATGGACAGAGTGCAGGTGTTCTGCGAAATGGTCACCTGGTCTGCGTTTGGTTTCCCCAACGTAGAGGAGGCCACACTTGGAGCACCAAATGCAGTAGATGATATTAAGGGAGGTGCAGGTGAATCTCTGTCTCACCTGAAAGGCCTGTTTGGGTCCCTGGATGGAGGTGATGGAGGTGGTGTAGGGGCAGGTGTTGCACCTATGGCAGGGGCAGTGGAAAGTTCCCAGGGTGGGAGCGGGATGAGTGGGGGAGGAGGAGTGAACTCGGGAGTCGCAGAGAGAGCAGTCCCAGCGAAAGGCAGGAAGGGGTGAGGAGGGGAAGATATGCTTGGTAGTGGGGTCCCATTGGAGCTGGAGGAAGTGGCGGAGAATGATGTGCAAGAATTCAGCAGGTCGAGCAGCATCTGTGGGAGGAAAGGAATTGTCGATGTTTCGGACCGAAACCCTGCATCAGGACTTAGAGTGGAGAGGCGAAGTGGCCGGTATAAAGAGGAAAGGGGAGCAGTGAGAAAGGATTCTGAGGCGATTGGTGGACTGAGGAGGGGTGGACTGAGAAGGCAACGCATAGATAGGGGAGGGGCGCAGGGCTGGAGTGGGAAGACAGTTGCAGGTGAATGATAGGTGAAAGCAGACAGAGAGAGAGGGGAAAAACAGATGGAGCAAGGTGGGGGGAGGGGATTATGAAGATGGATGGCTGTTGGAGAGAGATAAGCAGGAACGCAAATCACTACCAGCGCTGGACTCTGATAGGTAAAGGAGGTGGGAATGGGAACCATTAGCAGAGTGGTAAATGGCAGCTGGAACCAGATGTGGAAGGTGGGGGGGAATCTGTGTGTGAAGTGGGTGGATGGAACAAGGAGGGGGAGGGGATGAAGATGGGTGAAGGGAGGCTGGGGGGGTTGTGTGGGAAAGAGGACAAAAATGAGATGTTATCTTTATTAGTCATGTGTACATCGAAACACACAGTGAAATGCATCTTTTGCGGAGAGTGTTCTGGGGGCAGCCTGCAAGTGTCACCACGTTTCTGGCACCAACATAGCATGCCCACAACTTCCTAACCCGTACGTCTTTGGAATGTGGGAGGAACCCGGAACACCCGGAGGAAACCCACGCAGACACGGGGAGGACCTACAAGCTCCTCACAGGCAGCGGCCGGAATTGAACCCGGGTTGCTGCCGCTGTAAAGCGTTATGCTAACCGGTACACTACGGTGCCTGCCAGAGGAGGATTAGGAGAGGGAGAAGTTGGGGTGCGGGGGGTGGAGGGGAAGGGGAATAAAAGGGATTACCTAAAATCTGAAAACTTAATATTCCTGCCATAGGGTTGCAGATTACCAAGACGTAATATAAGGTGTTCTTCCAGTTTGCATTGGGCTTCATCCTGGCAGTAGAGAAGGCCTCAGATTGCTGGAATAAGGAGCTGCTCCAGATTCCAGCATGTGCAGTCTCTTGTGTCTCCATTGTACAGCACTAACCTCCTGTCTGATACTCCCACACCAGGGTGTTTTTCCAGTGGCCAATGAACCTACCAAGCAGCATTCCTTTGGGATGTGGGAAGAAACCAGTGCACCCAGGAGAAGCTCATGCATTTACACAGACAGGACTGGAGGTTAGGATTGAACCCAGCTCTCTGGAGCTGTGAAACCTACTAGATGCACCACTGTGCAGACTCAAAGCTTGTTTGAATTCACAGTTGAATATTTATCGCTCACTAATTCCCTGCCACCTCTTATAAAGACTGTGTTGGATTTACATTCCTTTGCCTTACTAAGTTTCAGCTATGCTGTTGTGTCAGGCTACTAACCAATCATGATAAATTCCCCCTAGTGTTAGTGGTGGCAGGGGAATCAAGGGGGACTTGATGGACAGCTGAGAGAGAATAAGTTACAGGGAAATTAGTGGGGGAACAGGAATATTCTGGAAGCCAGCATTGACTCAGTGGATCAGATGACCATTTCTGTGTTGTGGAAAAATATGAGAAAATGTGAGAATAGAACTGCGAATCAGTCAGTTCTCAATATTCAAATTATTAATAAATCATTGGATTGACCACAAAATCTGCAGATGCTGGAAATGTGAAATTATAAGAGAATATGCAGGAGATCATCGAAAGGTCAGGAAGCATCTGTGGCAAGAGAAACTGTGTTAATGTTTCAGATTGATGAATTTTCCGTTTTAATTGCAGTGGAGAGAAATTGATTGTGTCCATTCCGAACAAACCATCACTGTCTGCAAGGGCATTCAGGAGCATCTGAATACCTGTTGAACAATCTCTGCCCACGACTGAACAAATCTGCAAAGTGTTATGAAGTGTAAGAAGGAAGAGCTAGGATGGAGTATTCTGTCCGAATTCTTGTAGCACCCACCTATACAATATAATGGGGCATATAGCTGCCTCCTGAATCAGATGGCTAGTTTAATCCTTGGTCATGTCATTAGCACTTACAGACATCAGAAAATAATTGTTTTCAAATTGCAGGCAATTGGATCTGATTACTGTTAAAGTAAATAAGCAGATTAAGGATAATTAGGGTAAGGAAAAAACGACCATATCTGTATTGGATTTTCCTGTTCTTATAATTTACTTCAGTAACTTAATTCACTGGAGATCTTCAACTTTCCAAACAGTGGGAACTGGGATAAATTCCTAGTTTTACTTTGTAAATTGCTATGGCTTTTGTTGTTCAAAAGTACATATGATCTGTATGAAGTTGGACCACTGAATATTAACACTATATTGTTTTCGATAGTTTAAATTTCTACTGCCCACCCCTGACGGTGTCTGCTCTTTGCTTTTCTCAGGGAACACCGGATCCTTTCAGATTTGATTTTCTGGTTTTCTCTGGACCTTGATTCGACACTTGACTACACAAAAGACCTACCCACTGTATCTCTGAACTTCAGCCCTCTCTCACTGCATCTGTAATCTGCTGAACTTTGTGACGAACTCACTGGTTCCATCCTCAGCCACAGTCTGGTTCCTGGCTACAGTTTCATGCTCCTGGGCCAAAACACATCTCTTTGATGCTTGTGAATCTAAGGGGTGAATTCAAATTTTGCCTCTGATTACTTTCTATCCAGAATCCATTCTGCACACCTCCTGAAACATTATTCTGCAAATCGAACAATGGCTAGCTCCTGGACCTCACTTGTCCACTGACCTTTCTCTGAACCATTAGTGCAATAACCCATGGTAACTCTGTCCTATCTACTTCAGCCTTATTACACCAGGAATCTCCTGGTGCATAACTCTGGGCAGTTTCCTCTTGACCCTCTCAATTCTCCATTTATTAACACAATAATGCATCCTCATGATTACAGTGTAACTGCAAAATATGTAGCTTGAGTTTTACCTGTTTGGCTGCCATGAATCTGAAGTGATATGAAAACAGCACGATTGGTGTTGGTTGGGTGCTTCAATTATTATTTTAGAATGTAGAATATGACAGCATGGTACAGGCCCTTTGGCCCACAATATTGTGCCGACATTTTATCCTGCTCTAAGATCTATCTAACCCTTCCCTCCCACATAGCCCTCCATTTTTCTATCATTCATGTGTCTACCTAAGAGTCTCTTAAATGTCCCTAATGTATCTGCTGCCCCCCCCAACCTCTGCTGACAGTGCATTCCACACATCCACCACTCTCTGTGTAAAAAACTTACCCCTGACATCCCCCTTATATCTTCTTCCAACCACCTTAAAATTATGTCCCCTCGTGTTAGCCATTGTCGCCCTGGGAAAAAGTCTCTGACCACTTGATCTATGCCTCTTATCATCTTGTACACCTCTATCAAGTCACCTCTCAACCTCCTTCTCTCCAGAGTAAAGCCCTAGCTCGCTCAACCTATCCTCATAAGACATGCTCTCCAATCCAGGCAGCATCCTGGTAAATCTCCTCTGCACCCTCTCTAAAGCTTCCACATCCTTCCTATAATGAGGCGACCAGAACTGAACACAATGCTCCAAGTGTGGTCTAACCAGAGTTCTGTAGAGCTGCAACATCAGTTTGCGGCTCTTAAACTCAATACCCCGACTAATGAAGGCCAACACACCATATGGTGCCTTAACAAATCTATCAACCTGCGCGGCAACCTTGAGGAATCTATGGACGTGGACCCCAAGATCCATCTGTTCTTCCACACTGCTAAGAATCCTGCCATTAACCTTGTATTATGCCTTCAAATTCAATCTCCCGAAGTGTATCTCTTCATAATTATCGAGGTTGAACTCCATCTGCCACTTCGCAGCCCAG
Organism: Pristis pectinata; assembly: GCF_009764475.1. Lineage (NCBI taxonomy): Eukaryota > Metazoa > Chordata > Chondrichthyes > Rhinopristiformes > Pristidae > Pristis > Pristis pectinata. The sequence continues at coordinate 9,115,221 of NC_067428.1, forward strand.
CTCTGCATTCTATCAATATCCTGTTGTAATCTACAGCAACCTTCTACACTATCCACAACACCACCAACTTTTGTATCATCAGCAAATTTACCCACCCTTCCACATCCTCATCCAAGTCATTTATAAAACTCACAAAGAGCAGGGGTCCCAGAACATGGATGCTGCCTGATCTGATAAGTATTTCAACCATTTTCTGTTTTTATGGCCAAAACCAATAGGTGTGTTAGAAATTGAATAAATTTCCCCCACTAAAGACTGTGGAATCTTCAATGAATCTTTCATCTTTCAATCAAAAGGCCTGCTATGACATATAATTGAATTAAACAAGCAATTATCACTGCAAAATTTGATTATGGTTGTTTGAAGCAAAAGCATAGACATTGTCTATTAACTTCTGAATATCTAATGACATACTTGAGACTTTCCATATCTGTAACTGTTTTAGAGGTTAATTATAATAGACTTCACTTTGATGTGCAATCACTGACAGAATATATCACATTTCTTGAATCAAAGTATTTGTCAAAGTCAATGGAACTAAATTTCAGAGCAACATACTAAGAGCTGCTGAGGCATGACCACTTGCAATATTGCATACTTCAAGTTATCTTAATTCAGAAGTGAGATACAAAGACTAAGGTCTGGTTTTGGTGACCATTAAAAGTCCTCATGGCACTATGCAGTGCAGCTCAATATTCTGCTGTCCTGAAGAGCAAGTTGACTGGCTATACCAGTCTGATGACTGTCCTGTTTTCCTTGATATTTGTCATTGAACTTAAATGTGCTTCTCTCTTCTTTTTAACCTTTCCACATATATGAACTTATATATGGCTGCAGTTGACAACAAATTTTAAAAAGAGCCACAGTTCATTCAGACAAGAGAAGAAATTCGGATTCTGAACTCCAGTTGCCTGCTTTGCAGTTGTGTGATCTATTGGTTGAAATGCTGCTGTTTGCTACAGCTAAGTTCAGCTGTTTGTTGCAGCTAAGTTTAGTCAGTGAGATTCTGAAATTTGCCAAGTCCCCAACAGAATGGCACTGAAGAACTAGCCTTCTGCTGATTCCACGTACAGATCCTCCCTAGGTCCTACTAATCATTCGCAACCTGAAGTGTTCACAAGTTGGAAATGTGGCTCGAACCAAGTTTCCGTAGTGGGAACATACCTCCGTAGTGGGCCATATCTCAAATAACAATGAGTCAGAGTACAGGAAGGAGATAGAGAGCTTAGTGTCATAACAACAACCTTTCCCTCAATGTCAGCAAAACAAAAGAGCTGGTCATTGACTTCAAGAAGGGGAGTGATGCATCTGCTGCTGTTTACATCAACAGTGCTGAAGTTGAGAGGGTTGACATTTTCAAGTTCCAAGAAGTGAACATCACCAATAGCCTGTCCTGGTCCAACTATGTAGATGTCATGGCCAAGAAAGCTCACCAGCACCTCTACTTCCCCAGGAGGCTAAAGAAATTTGGCATGTCATCTTTGACACTCACCAACTTTTATTGATGCACCATAGAAAGCATCCTATCCAGATGCATCACGGCTTGGTATGGCAACTGCTCTGCCTGTGACCACAAGAAACTGCAGAGAGTTATGGATACAGCCCAGCACATCACAGAAACCAGCCTCCCCTCCATGGATTCCATCTATACTTCTTGCTGCCTCAATAAAGTAACTAGCATAATCAAAGACCCCACCCACCCTGGACATTCTCTCTTCTCCCCTCTCCCATCGGGCAGAAGATACAAAAGCCTGAAAGCATGTACCACCAGGCTCAAGGACAGCTTTTATCCAACTGTTATAAGACTATTGAACAGTTCCCTAGTACAATAAGATGGATGCTTGACCTCACAATCTACCTCATTATGACCTTGCACCTTGTTGTCTACCTGCACTGCACTTTCTCTGTAGCTATGACACTTTACTCTGTATTCTGTATTGTTTTACCTGTACTACCTTGATACCTTGTGTAATGAATTGATCTGCATGATCAGTATGCAAGACAAATTTTTCACTGTACCTCGATACAAGTGACAATAGTAAACCAATACCAATTCCACTTCCAATTCACACACAGCAGAAGATGCCTGAAGCCTTGCAGCAGCCGGCAAATCTGTGTCTGTAACGTGGACTCACAGGAAGGATTTACTTGTCGTTAAAGAGAATCTGCTTTTCTCTCTGTGGCTCTTCCATCCCTTTACCCTTGTGGAACTGTGTGGGATCTACAGAAGTTTTGTGTTGTGCACTACATTCATGTATTACTTTAAGACAAACTGAACATTTGTGTAGATCATTGTCATTCATCTCAGCCGCAGGACACCTCTGCAGGAGTTCTTCAGGGTAGTGTCCTAGGCCCAACCAATCATGAGGTCAGAAGTAGGGATGTTCGCTGATGATCGCACAATGTTCAGCACCATTCATGACTCCTCAGGAAATGAAGCAGTCCACAATCAAATGCAGCAAGACTGGGACAATATCCAGGCCTGGGCTGATAAGTGGCAAGTAACATTCACATTGCACAAGTGTCAGGCAATGACGATATCCAATAAGAGAAAATCCAGCTATCACCCGCTGACATTCAATGGTATTACCAGCTCCAAACCCCCCACTATCGGTGTCCTGGGGGTTACCATTGACCAGAAACTGAACTGAAGCAATCATACACACAAAGCAGCTACAAGTGCAGGTCAGAGGCTAGGAATCCTGAGGCAAGTAACTCACCTCCTTACTCTCCAAGCCTGTCCACAACCTGCAAGGCTCAAGTCAGGAGTGTGATGGAACACTCTCCATTTGCCTGGATGAGTGCAGGTCCAACAACACTCAAGAAGCTTGACACCATACAGGATATAGAAGCCCATTTAAAAGGCACACCATCCACAATCATTCACTCACTCCACCACCGATGCACAGTAGCAGCAGTTTGTACCATCTCAGGATGCTCTGCAGCAACTTACCAAGAACACTTAGACTTTCCAAATCCATGACCTTTGCCAGCTAGAAGGTCAAGGGCAGCAAAAGCATGGGGAACACCACCACCTGGAAGTTGCCCTCCAAGCCACACACCATCCTGACTCAAAAATATATCACCGCTTCTTCACTGTCACTGGGTCAAAATAGGGATTGTGGGTACACCCACACCTTAAGGACTGTAGCGGTTCAAGAAGGCAGCTCCCCACCACTTTCCCAAGGGCAATTAGGAATAGGCAATTAGATGCTGGCTCAGCCTGCGAAGCCCGTATCCCTTAAATTAATTTTTTTTAAAAGCTTAAATTTTGCAACTTCTACATCATGGTACAGAGAAAGCAAGCTACTAATACTACAGTACAGAAATATTGACACTGAATGATCATAGCATTGAACCCAACCTAAAACAAAAGACCATATTGCCACACCTCATCACATTATTGCCAGCTTGCTTTAGAAGAATATATCCATACAATGTTGGTCATGGACCTGAAACATTAACTCTATTTCTCTCTTCACTGATAAAGCCTCACTGGAGGAGTATTTCCATCATTTTCCCCTTTAATTTCTGAGTTCCAGCATCTGGTATTTTTTGCTCTATGATTAGATTTATATTTTTAAGGATTTTTTGGCAACCATTTGTTTCCTCTTCTCATTTTCCTACAACAGAATTTCAGTGGTACTTCTTAGCAATGGCATGTGTGATCCATGGTATTTTTACTCCAACAGTGGTGAGAATTTGATTTTAAAAACTTCCAAAGTTCCAAAGAGATAGATAAAAATCAACGAGACACAGGAGTTCAAGGACCAGATGGGTGCTAGACTGAATGAGTTGGTCTGCTCAGCTAAAGAGACTTTTCATTTGGCCCAAAGTCAGAAGTAAAGAGATGACATAGACTTATAAAATAAATTCATATCATTTGCACTGGAGACGACCTAAGGAAAAGAAAATGAGAATTGGAGAAGTTATTCTGAGGAGTTATTAATCAATTGGGTGGTTTAAAAAGAAGTTAGTTGGGGGCAGTCTAAATATATTCTTGTGAGCATATATTCTTGTGATCCTGGAAGAAAGAAGAGGTTGAGAACAAGATGAAGCAGATTAAAGGCAAGAGCTGACCAGCCTTGGGTTGATACAGGGGAGAAGCAGTTTGTTTATAGGAAGATTGAAGGGAAGTAAAGAGAATGATAAGGCAGGCAAAGAGAGAATCGTGGAATAGATCGAATGTGAAAAAGAATTTAAAAGTCTTCTACGGACATGTAAAAGTAAATGGGCAGGAGGAGGGGTGAGGCTAGATCAGGATCAAAAAGATTTATACTTAGATCGAAATGGCATGGGCAATTAATGTATCCTTTGCAAGTGTTTTTCCCAATGAAGAAGGTGCCGCCAGAGACATTGTAAAAGATAAGGTACATGAGAAACAGCATGGACTAAATGTGTTCTAAGGTTCAGGGAATGGAAACTTGCCTGTATTTAAGGTAGATAAACTGCTTGGTCCAGATGGTCTATTTCCAGGGTATATAAGGGAAATGTGCAGATTGCAGACGTCCTGGCCATAATCTTCCAATCCTCCTTAGATAAAGTGGCAGTGTCAGAGGACTAATGAATAGCAAATGTTGCACACTTGTTCAAAAGGTATACAAGGATAAACCCTGCAACTGCAGGACAAACAAGTTAATTTTGGTGGTGGGAATTGCTAGTGATATATGTAAATATGGAATAATTTAATTGTTGCTTGGATGAGTGTGAACTAACGAAGGAAAGAACAAGAATTTGTTAAAAGCAATGCATGCTTGACTAGCTTTGTTAAGTAGTTTTGATAGGGCAGCAGAGGAGGTTAATGAGGACAATATGACTGATAATATGTACCTGGACTTCTGGAAGGAGATTAATAAAGTGCCACTTTTTCATCAGATTATAAACCCATGAAATAAAACGAGTAACGGCAGCATTGATAACAAATTAGCATATGAATGGGGAGTAGGGGGGACATGTGATCAATTGTTTTTCAGATACACAGTGGTGTTCCCCAGGGCTCAGTGCTATAACCACTGCCTTTGTTTTTACTATACATTAATCTCCAAAATTTTTCCAAATTTCCAAATCTGTATATTACCAAAACTTGGAAGTGAAGTAAACACTGAAGTGGATATAGATAGACTCTAAAAGGATATAGATGGAATTTGAAAAGGATATAGATTGGCGGAATGAGTGGGCATGTGCCAAATGGAATTTAACACTAAGAAGAGCATAGCAATACATCTTACTTCGTGGAATGAATGTTAGAAATAAGGTATACAGTTTAAAGGTGATACAAGAACAGAGAGATGTGCAGGTATATGTGCATAGATCTATGAAGGCGTTAGGACAGGTTAAGAAGGCCTTGTGCATAGAAACCTAGATTACAGAAGCAAGAAAGTTATGTTGAACCTGGAACTGCAACGAGGCAACTTTGGGCCCTGAATTATTGGAATTGTCTGAGAGAGGGTGCTGAATAAATTTACTAGGATGGTTGCAGAGATGTTATATGTAGTGACGAGGGAAAATGGGTTGTTTTGCTTAGAACAGCAAAGATTGTGCAATAATTTGTAAGACCATTGAAAATTATTGCAGGCCGAGATAAACAGGAACCGTTTCAATTTGCAGAAGGATTGGGAAGGACACAAGCATAAGATGACTGGCAAAAGAACAAAAGGTGACAGGACAATGCAGCTGCAGGACATGCAGACAAAAAAAATCAATAATATCCATGAAAAATTGGTGGCGTTGTTAATAGTGAGGAGGATAGTTGTAGACAATAAGATGATATTGATTAGTTAGTAAGATGAGCAGATGGAATTTTATCCAAGTAAAGGTCGGGCATATACAATGAATGGTAGGGCCCCAGCGAGTATTAAAAAACAGAGGGAGCTTGGTGTACATGTCCAAGAATCCCTGAAAATGGCCACACAGATAGATAAGGTGGTGGAGAAGGCAAACAGAATACTTGCCTTCATCAGCTGGGACACAGAATATAAGAACAGGGAGGTTATGGTATCACTTTATCAATCATTGTTAGGCCACAGCTGGAGTACTGTGTATAGTTCTGTTCACCCTGCTGCAGGAAGGATGTGATTGCACTGTAGAGGGTGCTGAGTAGATTCATCAGGATGCTGCCTGGGATGGACAATCTCAGTTATGAGGAGAGACTGGACAGACTCGGTTTGTTTTCCTTGGAGGAGGCTGAAAGGGGACCTGTTACAGGCGGACAAATTCATGAAGGATATCGATAGGGTAGACACAAGGAAACATTTCCACGGAGCAGAAGTGTCAAAAGCTCGAGGGCATAGGTTCAGGGTAAGAAATAAGGGGTTTAGTGGGGATCAGAGGAAGAACTTTTTCACCCAGAGTGTTGTTCGAATCTGGAAGCCTAATGGGATGGTGGAAGCAGAGGTTCTCACAACATTTAAGAAAGATCTGGATGTATACTTGGAGTCACGAGAGACTGCAGATGCTGGAAACTGGAGCCACAAACAATCTGCTGGAGGAACTCAGCGGGTCGAGCAGCATCTGTGGGAGGAGGAAAGGAATTGCCAAGGTTTCATGTCAAAACCTTGCATCAGATCCTGATGCAGGGTTTTGAATTGAAACATCAACAATTCCTTCTCTCCCCCCCACACTAGAGATGCTGCTTGACCCATTGAGTTCCTCCAACAGATACTTTGTTGTTGGATGAAGATTTGCTTCGTCAAGGCATATGAGGCTACAGACCAGGTGCTGGTAAATGGTCTAGAGAGGTACTTGATGATCAGCAAGGATATAATGGGCTGAAGAGCTTGTTCTGTGCTATATGATTCTATAACTGCAAGACCTTGTATTACTTTATTAATAAGAATGTTTCATGGACCTTAAAACTCTTTCAACTACCTAGTTACAACAGATGATGAATCCACCCTTTTTAACTGTCTTACGTGGAATCTTCTGATAATGGATGAGCAGTGTAATTAGACATTATTTTGGTTTAGTTAAGCAGTCCAAGGTATTTAACCCAGGGGATCAATCCTATCCCAAGGTCAAAGGTTGTTGCTTCTGTAATCATATAGCACATCTTAAGTACAATTTAGGAAAATTAGAGTTTAATTAAATGTGGCTCAAGGTTCTAATATAAATACACAGAAAAGCCATTTGTATCATGCATATAAAGCCCAGTTCATTTCAGTGATGAGGTATAAGGTAGGTGGAAGGGTACAGGTATAATTTCAGTGGTAAACAAATGCTTTGGCTACAAGAAAGGTTAGAGGTTGGATATTCTGCAGCAACTGTTTCACATCCTGACTCTCCAAAGTCAGTCCAACATCCCCAAAGCATAGCTAGAAGTGTGATGGAATGGTCTCCACTTTGCACTCAAGAAGTTTGACACCATCCAAGGCAAAGTGGCCCTCTTGATTAGGACCCAATGCACAACACTAAACATTTACTTCCTCCACCACTGGTGTCGGGCATCTACAAAATGCAATGCAGAAACTCACCAAGAGTTCTTTGTTCCTCACAAGTCGGCAAACTCTACCACCTGGAAGGACAGAGGCAGCAGGGGTGCATGGGAACACAAACAACCTGAAACTTGCTCTCCAAGTCACACAATGTCTTGACTTGGGGGAACAAAATTGTTGTTCCTGGATCAGAATCCCGGAACTCATTTCCTAATACCACAGTGGCAGCCCTTTCACCATATGGACTGTAATGGCTGAAGAAGGAGAGTTATGCAGAACTTGTCGAGGACAATTAGGGATGGACTTGCCAGTCTCACCAGCATTCCAGCTATAAATAATAAAAAGTATGTGGTGAATAGGTAGGAAGATGATAAAAACAAATGCGTGGCCTTGAAGATGCAAGTATCTTACTACTTCTCTCAGGATCCACATACTACAAGAGGCTCCAAGTCAAGTTATCACTGCATGCAAAATCTGGCTGATATTATCCTTTTTCACTGAAAGGAGCAAAATTTCTTGTCAATCAATCCAATGAATAAATGCACTATTAATTAACATGACATATATTTAAACAGCATGTCCAAAAAAGGAAAACATCCAAAGGAGCTCTGTCCCAGAACAAGCAGATTAGAGGCGATTCGAAGTCAAGGAAGGAGATACTTGTTGGTATGATGAGCAGCTTGCTTGGAAGCGTTAGATCACAAGAAAAGCATTAATCTTCAAAGAGGAGAACTTTGTAGGAGGTAACTTTCAAAGTTAAAAACGTGGCTGTCAATGACTTCCAGTGCCTGCTCGCTCTCCCAACACAGCTGGTGCTGTGCTCCTCTCCTACACATTGGTTTTGTTCATTTTCAATTTATGAACAGTTCAGGTTACAAACAATTCGTAGGGACGGAGCCCTGTTGTAACCAGAGGAGGATTTGTAAAGGGAGAATGAAAGAGGGTTTCAGCAGGAAGTGGTTGAGGCAGAGTAGAAACTGGTGACGTTACAGAAATTCAAATGCCAATTATTATTATTAGCATGTGTATTAGACTCAGCTAAACCAATGCCAAAGCAACAGAAGACATGGCGCTTAAATCCATCTGACATCCTCAACTTGTGGATACACATTTATGATTTGAGATTTGAGCTGAACCATCCCACTTCTTCGCATGAGATGATCATGATATTCCCCATCTGAATTAGTTGGTTACACATTGACACTGGTCTGGCAATGGTTTAAGAGCTTTCACCTAGTTGTGACAGATCAAAGCTGGTTAGCACTTCGTGGAGTTGCCAATAAGGATGAAGCTCATGGATTGAACCCATTTTGTTTCAGCAGAGGTGTCTGGTAAAGGCAAGAGCAGCCAGGTGGGATCTTACACTGATAGGTGAAGGATGAAAAGCATCTGAGTGAAGTGGCAGAACTAGGACATGATACCCTGCTACCTGATTTACAGATGTAGCTTCATGTCTAGCCTTAGCTGATGCTAGCTCAGAAAGCACAGGTAGCCAAGGAGGAGGTTGAGGATTTAAAAGATTTAGGACAAGAACCTTCTGGTCATCAATCAGTTTCATGGTCAGAGTGATAACTGTGTGTGGGAGAAGTTATTTACATATGAGAGATATGTACCAGAGACTAAGGAGGAAAAAGCTGTCTGTTACAAAGGTATAATTTCTTGAGTGACAATTGGCATGCCCATATTTCAGGTGTACCCTATAGATGCAGACACTGGCACTGGGAAGGAAACAGGGTATATATTCTCATTCAGTGCCTGGTTGAGGACACTGGGTCAAATCTTCTATTATAACAAAATAATTGAAACATCATTAACACCTTCTATTTGGTTTTGCAGCAATGTTTTTACCTGAGCAAGCTGACTGGAAGAAAGAAGACCTGCTCCAGCCGGTTCTGTGGCTATGAGGAGAATCAAAGTCAAGTCCAATGCTAACTTCAGCAAACCTGAAAGGATTCAGGATGCTTTGACGTAGAGTCTGTAGGCTCAACTTACTACTCAAATTTTGCACATTCAGTAATTATAATGAAATTGCAGAGATTAGAAACATGGCAATTCTAGTTATCCGTTATTTATTAACTACTGCTACTTCTGTCAAAATTTTAATTATATAAATTTTGATTTACCTTTAGAGTGCAGTTTCATCCAGGTTTGATTCTTATGTCACAAAATCACTATGTATCAGTTAGAAATGCCTCCTTTGTAGTACATGGTAAACATGAACGTGACACCATGTGACACCAAATTCCACAGGTGGAGTTCAACGGTCATGTGTCACTACACTGTGCATTTACTAAATATAATAGAGGATGATTCTTTAACCCTAAATTACTGAATAGTAGGAGGCTATTTGGCCCCTCATGGCTGTTTATACTCTTTGAAAGTTCGACCTGGTTAATGGCACATTCCATCCGCTTTCCCCATCATTGTGATTTTGTTTTTCTCTTTTCTTTTTCCCTTTGGAAGTTGTGACGGATTTTTCCGACTGTTTTAGACTCGGTGTTCCAGATCACAACATTTCTCCTCATGGTTCTTATTCACCCAAGTTGGGAAGATGAAGCATTTCAGATTCATAAGCTAGTAAATATGTCAGCAACGGCTATTCATTATGTGCAACAAGAACAAATATCAAATTCAATATAAATTCCCTCAAGGAGACTCAAAAATCATGTCCTTTGAATATTATCCACTCTGGGACAAACTACATGACCATAGGGGGCTATTTTGTTTGCTTTAGATCAAAGCTTGGTGGCTAATGGAGAGCTTTGTGGAATGATTCTTCCTGTAAAAGACCTAAGGGTTTAATATATCTGGAAATGACTGTTGATGACAACAGCAAGTAAAAGCTTCATACGCTTGTGCAGTTTGCCTCTGTCAGCCATTTAAATGGAGTAATTAATCCACTTACTTCAAATGAGCTAGCTGCTCTGTCAAAGTAGCAGAGAAATGTCTTATGATTTGGTCAAACATTCATCTGCTATTACTGCCTACAGCCACTCCTGGTCTATTTGTTTACTGCTGTTCATTGACTTGATCGAGCACCAGTTCACAATCACAAGCAGCATGTTTTTAGAAAGCTGCCTCTTACCTTCTACCCACTAAGATTAAAAGCTGGTAAGCCTCTGTTTCTGACCCTAGTTTGGGAGTAGCAGTTCACAGAATCACCATACAGCAAATAAAACTAATATTCTGGACTTGTCTTTTCATTTTAAGATCATTGCTTAATTTCCCCGACTCCTAAAGGGATTGAAATATACTTGACATGTCGCGCAGGTAATAACTGCTCATCAGTTCATACCTGAGCCCAGGTACCGAATACGGCTGAAAGCACACACGTAAGAAAGTCTATAAGACGATATAACATCTCAGTTGCAGAAGTGAGCTCCAGATCTAGTTGTGCCACTAGCCAAGAGGCTCCAGTACAGAAACAACTCCACATCCACCTTACAGTGTGGAAGACAGCCAAGTATGTCCCATTCGCAGAAAGCAGGATAAATCCAATCCAACTAATTACCATCTAATCACAACCAACAGAAAAGTGATGAAAGGTATCGTCAATAGTGTAATCAAGTGGCACTTACTTACTAATAATCTTCTCACTGATGCTCAGTTCAGGTTTCACCAGAATCACTGAGGACCAGACCTCAGCACAGCCTTGGTCCAAACGTGAACCAATGAAATGAATTCCAGGGGTGAGGGGAGGTGACGTTTCACCAGGTATGGCATCAAGGTGCTTTGGTAAAACTGAAGTCAATGAGCATTAAAGGGAAAACTTACGATGGTTGGCATCATACCTAGAACAAAGGAAAGTGGTTATAATTGCTGGAAGTTAATTGTCTCAGCTGCAGGACATCACTGCATAAGTTTTCAAAGGCAGTGTCCTGAGCACAAAGATCTTCAGCTGCTTCAGTAATGACCTTCCATCCATCATAAAGTCAAACATGATATCCTTGCTGATATTTTCACAAAGGCCAATTCGATTCACAATTTGTTTAAATATGAAGCAGTCCATGCCTGCATGCAACAGGGTCTTGACAACATTCAAGCTTGAGCTGATAAGTGGGAATTAATATTCATGCCACTAAAGTGCCAGGCAATGACAATCTAACCATCAGCGCTCGACACTCAATGATATTGCCATCACCAGCCACATAAATACCCTGGTGACAAGTGACTTACCTACTGACACACCAAAACCCTTTACACCATTTACAAGACACAAGTTAGCTGTGGGATGGAATACTCGTCATTTGTCTGGATGGGTAATACTCCAACATAAGGTTAACACCACCTTGGACAAAGCAGCCTGTTTCATTGGCGCCTGCTCCAACACTCTAAATATTCCTTCTCTTCCCCACTGGCACATAATGACTTCAGTGTGTACCATTAACATACAGTTACTCGCCTAGGCTGCTCCGCAAGCATCTCCCACACCTTGGCCCCTACCAACAAGGAGGACAAGGGCAGCAAGTGCATGGGCTCACCACCACCTGCAGGTTCCCCTCCCAAGTCGCAAAGAGAGGTCCTGACCCGAAACATTGGCCATCTGCTTTTCTCCACGGATGCTGCCTGACCTGCTGAGTTCCTGATTTGGAAACATACCCCTGCTGCTTCATTGTCACTGGGTCTAAATTCTGGAAGTCCCTCCCCAGTCGCACCATGGGAGGATCTGCACCAGAAGTACTGCAGTGGTTCAAGAAGGTAAATCACCATCACTTTCTCAAAGGAAATGAAGGATAATATATCTTGGCCTTACCAGTGAAATCAGCATCTCAAAAAAATGGCTAAGTAAAAGGTACACAATCGTGCCTCTGGGGAAACTGAGGGGATCTGGTGAAGTGCTGCTTTCTCATTCATCTGACATTACATTTGGTTGAAGTTATTGAATAAGATGGATGAAGCTAACATGTAAAATTGCCGCGAGACTTCTTTCATCCTGGAAATAATCAATGGTTGTTTGAAGAATGGAGTTTGAGCAAATGTATTGCTCAGTCCTATTCATTTCTGTCGGTATCAAACCCAGTGATAGCCGGTTTGATTTGATACTGTCCTGCAAAGTTATTGCATCCTCCCCAAAGTGGACTGCTTGCTATCACATGGGAAGAGTCTGAGGTGAATCAGTCAGGCAATCCTTGACGGATTGAGTTTTCTTGCATTGCCAAATAAAATTATTTTCCGGTTTCGTCCCCAATTAATTTGCAGTAGGATTGTCATGGGGACAAGAGTAAAGGATTCAGCCCCTCCCGTCTCTTCCAGCCTGCCATGCGGTGCAGATGGTGGCAGAATTGATGATGGGAGGTTGCCTTCACAGGGAGATAGATGAATGCAGAACTGAAATCTCATATTTAATCAGGTTGAGAATTTAAAATCTTAATTTGTGTGTAGCTTTGGTGATAGAAAAACAAAATTCAATAAATACACGGTCTCAGTATAAAGACTGGCTTTATGGTAGCATATTTATGACTGGTAAACAAATAAATGGTAAAAGATTTAAGTAGTATTAGTTTGGATGAGGATACATGAGATACATGATGGCAATGAAAAATTTTCTGATCGTGACCTTGATATCATGATGCACTGAGCAAAATAATGCAATTGAAAGTATAATATTGGGGGGAAGAGTGGACATTAGGAAAATAAGATTGGCCTGTCTTGTTTCTCACTGACACTCAAGTTGTGAAAAAAGTCATCATTCTCCCATTGTGCTTTGACATTCCACCAGGTGACTGAAATCATGGCACTGGTCAAAGTAGCTTATTGTGTGTGCAATATTAAAGCTAAGTTGACCATTAGCTCAAAACCTATAACCATTGTGAGGAACTGATTTTGAACAGGTATAGACTCCAATCATAGGGGGCAAGATGCCACTGTTCTGAAGTCATCAATGGAGAGAAGAGTGCTGGGAAATCCCAGAACATAACATAGGTTTACAATCATCACCTGTTGCTTACAGAAAGTCAACATTCAATAAATAAATAAATACAACACGAACTACAGTCTATTGGAGAGCAGTGTTAAAATATTGCTAACTTTAGATCAAATGGAGGTCGATACTGGAGGCTGTGCAGAGATTAAAAGAGGAAAAAGAATGTCTTTTTAGAAACTTGGCATTCAGATTGTAACATAAATTGGATATTTCCCAAACTCAGCGTTATATTAAGTAGCACTTCACAACTATAATCAGCTCTCCATTGAACTGTTCTACACAGAAAACACACAATTGACTCCTGTACTATCAAAGTAACATAATCTTACCATTATCTGTAAAGAACATGCTTGGGCACCATTATATGATTTTAGGTCACTAGTGTGAATTGATGGATTAACCCATTAAACAAATTCACACAATCCATTAGATCAATGGGTGGGTCTAGAAGAAGGTAATGATGGGCTTAAAACATTATCCAGCAATTGGGGTAATTTAGGAGATTACTAGGGAGGTTATTCTTGTATTTTCCAAGGGTATATAAATCAATTCAAAACTCCAGCTCCAACACTGAACAGCTCAATCTCAATTCACAAGCAACTCCTTCACAAGGTAAGTTTTGTTCTTCTCTAAGACAGAGGGAACCCATTTTTCTGGTCTGATAGTAATAAATCAAAAATAGTCTATGAGGTGTTTCTGTATGAATGCATGCATATCCACAGCAAATGTTAATGGAAATGTTAAGCCATGAACAAGGTTGAAACAATGACAAAGAAATATGAAATGAACTCAGTACAGAATTATGTCATATGATAAAAATGTAGTATAGCAAATTGGCATTTTTTATTGTCCAGCCTCTGCAGGAAGATAGCACAGGCTACTGGGTAGTCATATAGCACAAAGAGGATTGGTCACTCTCCAGATGGAACCTTCTCAAGAGGTCAGCCTCTGTATTCTGTGTGAAAATATAGGAAATCAGCTGGCTAAAAAGAAATGGGAATAATACTATAGTCCTCCCATTGGGTAGAAATGATAGGAAATGGGTGGTGGTGACTGGAAACCAATATTTAGGAACACAGCTGTCATTAGCTGATTCAGTACAGATTATCAATTGAACCTGTCCCCCACAGGTCCTTATTATTTGTGACAATTTTTGGCTCATTATATGTTTAAGTTTTCTTTTTTCCATCTTTCCCTTGCTGGGGGAGGGGGAGACGGTGAGGAGGGAAGTAGTGTGAGTCTGTTTAAGAGATATAATGATGGGCTGTGCCCACTCATCCAGCCTCTCTTTCTCATCAGTTAGTACAAAAGTAATCCCTGGCTAAACAGTTCTTCTCCAATGGGACCAGGAACTGGGACCCCTTCATGTATGGAATTGTCATAGAGCTCACAGAATGGCCACAAACGCTTGCTGGTAATGAAGTTAAAACTGGAACCTGTAACTAGGCACTTTAAGCAATATTGCTCCATTAACAGGGATTCCTTATAAGAAGGGCAGAAGTGTGAGATCGTTAACTTGTAATTCCTGTTCACCCTCTGCTTCTTTTATTGCCCACAGATTTTCACAAAGACAAATTTGATCCATTGGGTGCTTCAACATGGAGCTTTCTATCCTTGTGATGTTAATTTTGTCTGTTGTCTCCAAGACCCTGGCTAATCCGGTAAGGTTTGCGATTAGGGAAACCTGGAAGTGGACTCAAAGAAAAAGTTATTCAGATATAGTGAAAATCAAGCTCCAAAGAAAATCCTTCTGAAAGGATTTGGTTAGCTGTTTCCTATAAGAAATTACTTACCGGTGTAGGAAAAAACAGTTGAAGTGGAGACAGATACAGAGTCCTGAAGTCCTACAGCACAGAAATCAGATCCTTCATCTCACTGCATCTGGATGCACCATCTATCATCCTTCTACACTAATCCCATTTCCACACCATCTCCTCTCATCCTGATTCTCCTGCCAGCCACTGACTGGGGCCAATCTTCAGCAGCCATTTACATTTCCGAGCAGCGCATCGTTGGCATGTGGGAGACAATAAGAGTATCTAGGAAAAACCCACATGGTCATGAGGACCACTTTACCAAAATATTCAAATATGACCTCAGTTCAAATGTCAAGAAAAGATTTTATTTAAATAATTAAGATGGAAAACAAGAGACCAATTTCTGCCCAAGACAAAGAAGGAAAATAGACATCGAAAATGGCCTTTGACCATAAAATTCATAGAAATGTTATGACATTGCAGGAGGCAGTTTAGCCCATTAAATCTATGCTAGCTCAAGGTAGAGCAAACTCACCCACCTCGTACCCAGGCTATTGCTGTCACATTTCTGCACAGATTACTCTCTTTCAAGTCCATATCCAATTTCCTCTTGAAGAGACTGATTGATTCTGTTTTCACCTCCTCCACAGACCGCTAAATACTTCTGCATAAAAAATGATGTCCTCACATTCCTCTGTATACTCTTAGCACAAAATTTTAAATCCATGCTCCGTGATCCTCAAATTTTCCTTTCATTGGAAGAGCTTCACCCTTTTTGCCTATCAAAAGTAGTCGTGTTCTGAGACACCTCCAACAAATGTCCTCTCTACATTTTTTGCTTCAATCCAACCTTATATCTGGTATCCCTCAACACTGCAATCATTCTCTTAAATCTTTTCTGCACGCTCTCTACAACCTTCACAGCCCTCTCAAAGATTAATTTACAGTGAAGGTTAGTGAGAGAATCCTTGGGTTATAAAATTGGAAATAATGGAAAGTGATTCTAAATTGGCCTCATAAACCTGCCTGTATCAGCCCTCAATCAGGGTCACAGTTTTGTCCATGGACTTAGTTTGTGAACCTCAGCAACTTTGAACTCAACATGCTATGTCATGAGAAAGAAGATCCATTTACTTGGTCCTTTAGAGATATTTGCTTCTATTTTATGAACATGCACAATGTTTAATTCTGCATCACTTTTCTCTCAGGTATTCACAAAGGCCAAGCATTTTCAGCAGGACGGGCAATTTTTTGGTCAGGGTTTTGCAAACCATTTGTCAAAACAAGAGGAGCAATCATTCTCAGACGCTAGCCTGCATGAGTTCCATGCCATTCCGCAGTCGAAGGATTTGGACAATTTGGGATTTCTTTCCGAGAGGAAAGACAAGGTAACTCTAACTTTTCAATGTCTCATTTGGCTCAATATGCATATTGTAAAATATGGTCAATAGAGTCACAGAGTCATGCAGCATGGAAACAGGCCATTCAGCCCACTATGTTCATGCTAACCAATGGGTACACATCCTTACTAGTCCCACCTTCCAGCACCTGCCCAGAAGTCTTCAATGACCAGGTGATTCAAGTGCCTGTCTGGACTCTTTTTAAATGCTGTCAGTAATTCTGCTTCCTCTACTCTTATTGGATGTGCATTCCAAGTATTCACCACTCTCTGAGTGAAAAAGGTCTAGTCAGATTTCCTCTAACCCTTTACCTTAAACCTATGCACTCTAGTTTTATCCACAAACACCCCACAAGATAGTCTGTACTATGCTGCTGGCACTTTCGACTTGGATGCGATTTTCATTATTGGAAAGTGAGAGAAGAGTTTCTGTATCGTTCTCAGCAGAAATCTCTGTATACCTCCCCAGCACTTTGTACCCTCCAGTTGTTCTGCAGGAAGATAGCACAGTTATGGTATGTAAAGGAAAAAGGCTGGAAGGACTCTGCAGGTCAGGTATCATTTGTGGATGGATAAAGATTTCATGTTTCAGGATTTTAAAATTAGTTTCCTCTGTCCTACTTTTTGTTTCAGATTGCAGATATCTGCAGTTTTAAAAAATTTCATGGCATATAAAAACCAGAGCTGATATTACAAAGGCATTTATTTGCATGGGTTCAGATAAATCTAATCCTGTAATCTGCTGAAAGTCCCAGTAGACGAGAACCTGGCTCATTTTAGCAGCTTTACACCACCCATGATTTACAATTTGTCTCCAAGCTTAGAATCAGTGAACAATCCAAAAGGATGCAATTGGGAACTTGGAAGATTTTATTTTACATGAAAAGATATTTTGATATAGAATGCATTGACCAAAAGGATGATGCCAACAATTCAATACTAACTTTCAAAATGTAGCTGGATATACAAGAAAAATGTAGCTGGCATACAGGGACAGAACTGGGGATAGGGTTTAACTGGACAGCTCTTTCAATGAGCTGGCAGAGACGTGATGAGCAGAATAGCCTCCACCTACACTATGGAATTCCTTGATTTCATGACTAGGAATATTTTAAAATTCTCTTTCCTATTTGTGGTAAAATAGACAATAAACTGCTCCATCTTCCCAAAAGAATCAAATTGACCACAAATCAAATGTCAAGGCAATAATATATTTCAGTAATTTAGAAGGAAAATAAGCAACCAATTTCTGCCCAAGACAAAATGGACAAAAAGTGGAACGTACTGCCGGCAGAGGTTGTGGGGGCAGATACATTAGGGACATTTAAGAGACTCTAAGATAGACACATGAATGACAGAAAAATAGGGGGCTATGTGGGAGGGAAGGGTTAGATAGATCTTAGAGCAGGATAAAATACCAGCACAACATCATGGGCTAAAGAGCCTGTGCTGTGCTGTAGTGTTCTGTGTTCTATAAACTTTCACATCGAAAGTGACCATAAAATTCAAATAATTGTTGCAGGATTGAAGGAGGCAGTTTTTCCCAGTAAATCTGTGCTGGCTCCAGGTAGAGCAAGCTCACCCATCCCGTACCCCTGCTATTGCTCCTACGTTGCTGCACAGATTATTCTCTCTCCAGTCCATATCCAATATCCTCTTGAAGAAACTGATTGATTCTGTTTCCAGCTCCTCCACAGACAATGAATTCATTCTGCATAACAAATATTGTACTCACATTCCTCTGTATACTTTTAGCCCAAAATTTTAAATCCATACTCCCTGATCCTCAAACTTCCCTTTCATGGGAACATATGGACCCTATTTGCCTGTCTGAACTAGTCGTGGTCTGAGACACCTCTAGCAAATGTCCTCTCAACCTTTTTCTCTCCAGTCCAACCTTATATCTGGTATCCCTCATCATTGCAATCATTCTTGTATATCTTTCCTGCACTCCCTCTAAAACCTCCACAGCCTTCTCAAAGGTCAAATTACACTGCAGGTTAATGAGAGAATCCTTGGGGATATAAACTGGAAATAATGGAAAATGATTCCAGATTAGCTTCATAAACCAGCCTGTATCAGCTCTCAATCAAGGTCACAGTTCTGTCCGTCGACTTAGATTGTGAACCTCAGCAACATTAAACTCAACATGCTATGTCATGTGAAATGAGATCCTTTTTTTGGTCCTTTGGAGATATTTGCTTCTCCTTTATGTACGTAAACAATATTTAATTCTGCATCACATTTTACTCAGCAAGCCAAGAATTTTCAGCAAGACAGGCAATTCTCTGGTTAGGATTTTGCAAAACATTTGCCAAAACAAGAGGAGCAATTTTTCTCAGACGCTGGCCTGCAGGAGTTCCATACCATTCCGCTGTCAAAGGATTCGCACAATTTGGGCTTTCTTTCCATGGCAGAAGATCAGGTGCCTCTTACTTCTCAATGTCTCATTTGTCTCAATATGCAAATAGTAAAATATGCTGAATAGAGTCACAGAGTCATGCAGCATGGAAATAGGCCATTCAGCCCACCGTGTCCACACCAACCAATGGGCACCCATCCATACTAATCCTATTTTACAGCACCTGCCCCATTGTCTTCAATGACCAGGTGATTCAATTGCCTGTCTAGACACTTACCAGATGCTGTCAACAATTCTGCTTCCTCCACTCTGACAGATAGTGCATTCCAAGTATTCACCATTCTCTGGGTGAAGAAGGTTCACCTCATCCCCTCTAAACATCTCACTCCTTGCCCTGAATCTTTGCCTTCTGATTTTAGCTACAAACACCAAGAATATTAGACAGTGCTCAGCTGTTGGCTCATTCTACTTTGATGTGATTTTCATTATTGAAAAGTGAGAGAAGAGGTTCTGTATCATTCTCATCAGAAATCTCTGAACAACTCCCCAGTAGTTTGGACCCTCCAGTTGTTTTCATTATGATATGTAAAAGCAAAATGCTACAAGCACCCTGTGGGTCAGGCCATTTCTGTGCATGGATAGACAATTCATTTTTCTGGATCTTAAAATTAGTTTGACCTGTTCTCCTTTTTATTTCAGAATTCCCATATCTACAGTCTTTTTAAAATTTCATTGTTCATAGAAATCAGAGCTGATATTGCAAATTTATTGCTTTGTTTGCATGAGTTCAAATAAATTAGCAGATAAACTATAATCTGCTTAAAAAAAAGTCCCACCAGATGAGAACCTCACTCAGTTTATCACCCTTCCACCGCCATTGAAGCACAGTTTGTCTCCAAGTATATTGTTCACTGAAACATCCAAATGAATGCAATTGGGAACTTGGAATATTTTATTTTACATGGAAAGTTATTTTGATATGGAAAGAATTGACCAAAACGATGATGCCATCAATTCAATTCCTACTTTCAAAATGTAGCTGGATATGCAAGGAAAATGTTGCTGGGATACAGGGAAAGGACTGGGCAAAGATGTTAACTGGATAGCTCTTTCAACGAGCTGACAGAGATACGATGAGCAGAATAGCCTCCATCTGTACCGTGGGAATCCTTGATATCATGGCAAGGAACATTTTGAAATTCCCATTCTTATTTGTGGTAAAAATGACAATAAGTCGCTCCATTTTCAAAAAATATTCAAATTCACCTCAAATCTAATGTCAAGATAATATTCTATTTAAATAAATAAGATGGAAAACAAGTGACCATTTTCTGCCCAAGACAAAGAAGGAAAATGTACATCAAAAGTGGCCTTTGACCATAAAAATCATAGCGTAGCAACTAGCTACACATGATGAAATGAAGACACAGAGTCGATTGTTAGAAGTCAGAAATCGAATGAACAACAGGGGCACGGTGCGCCTTTAATACCAGAAAGCTTCCCGCGTTACAGTTCCCGCGTTGACGTTAGACACGGGTCACCTGACCTTCCCGCACGTGAGCTTTCCTAGCCCAATGATGGAGAAGAAGGAGGGCCCTGCACCATCTTGGATAGGGGCCTCCGACGACGTTTGCGATGTCGGGAGCCGGTTCGATGCCGGTGCAGTGAGTCACCACAATAGAATAATTAAGGCATTGATGGAGGCAGTTTAGCCCAGAAAATCCATGCTGGCTCCAGGTTGAGCAAACCCGCGCATCGCATACCCCTGCTATTGCTCCCACATTCCTGCACAGATTATTTTCTCGCCAGTCCATATCCAATGTCCTCTTGAAGAAACTAATTAATTCTGTTCCCATCTACTCCACAGACTGTTAACTACTTCTGCATAAAATAATGTTGTCCTCACATTCATTGGTATACTTTTTGCCCCAGATTTTAAATCCATGTTCCGTGATACCTAAAATTTCCTTTCGTGAGAATGGTTTCATGGAATTGTAGAATCATAGAACAGTACAGCACTATACAGGCCTTTCGGCCCACAATGTTGTGCTGACTTTTAAACTCACCTAAGACTATCTAACCCCTTCCTCCCACATATCCCTCTATTTTAAATTCCTCCATATGCTTATCTAGTAATCTCTTGGATTTGACCAATGTACCTGCCTCCACCACCGCCCCAGGCAGCACATTCCATGCCCCAACCACTCTCTGGGTAAAAAACCTTCCTCTGATATCTCCCTTGAATTTCCCACCCATTACTTTAAAGCCATGCCCTCTTTTATTGAGCATTGGTGCCCTGGGAAAGAGGCGCTGGCTGTCTACTCTATCTATTCCTCTTAATATTTTGTATACCTCTATCATGTCTCATCTCATCCCCTTCTCTCCAAAGAGCAAAGCCCTAGCTCCCTTAGTCCCTCTTCATAATGCATATTCTCTAAACCAGGCAGCATCCTGGTAAATCTCCTCTGCACCCTTTCCAACGCTTCCACATCCTTCCTATAATGAGATGACCAGAACTGGACACAGTAATCTAAGTGTAGTCTAACCAGAGTTTTGTAGAGCTGCATCATTACCTCGCGGCTCTTAAACTTGATCCCACAACTTATGAATTCTAACATCCCATAAGCTTACTTAACTACCCTATCCACCTGTGAGGCAATTTTCAGGGATCTGTGGATATGGACCCCCAGATCCCTCTGCTCCTCCACACTACCCAGAGTCCTGCCATTAACTTTGTACTCTGCCTTGGAGTTTGTCCTTGTCCAAAGTGTACCGCCTCACACTTCTCCGGATTGAACGCCACCTGCCGCTTCTCAGCACAGCTCTGCATCCTACCAATGTCCCTCAGCAATCTTCGACAATCCTCTACACTATCAACAACACCACCAACCTTTGTGTCATCAGCAAACTTGCCAACCCACCCTTCTACCCCCTCATCCAAGTCATTAATAAAAATCACAAAAAGCAGAGGTCCCACAACCGATCCTTGTGGGTCACCGGTATTCAACTTATTTGACTCTCTGAACTAGTTATGATCTGAAATACCTCTAGCAAATGTCCTCTCAACTTTTCTTTTCCAGACCAGTGTTATACCTGATATCCCTCATCACTGTAATCATTTGCGTAAATATTTTCTGCACCTTCTCTAGAACATTCACAGTCTTCTCAAACATCAATTTACAGTGCAGTTCATCAGAGAATCCTTGGGTTATAAACTGGAAATAATGGAAAATGATTCTAGATTGGCTACGTAAAGCAGCCTGTACCTGCTCTCAATCAGGGTCACAGTTTTGTCGATAGACTTAGATGGTGAACCTCAGCAACTTTGAACTCAACATGCTATATAATAAGAAATGAGAACCATTTACTTGGTCCTTTAGAGATATTTGCTTCTCCTTTATGGACATACACAATATTTAATTCTGCATCACTTTTCCCTCAGCACACCAAGCATTGTCAGCAGGACGATCAATTCTTTGGTCAAAATTTTGCAAACCACTTGCCAAAACAAGAGGAGCAATCTTTCTCAGATGCTGGCCTGCAGGAGTTCCATACCATTCTGCAGTCGAAGGATTTGCACAATTTGGGCTTTCTTTCCAAGTCAAAAGACCAGGTGGCTCTTACTTTTTGATGTCTCATTTGTCTCATAACGCAAATTGTAAAATATGCTCAATCGAGTGAGGGAGTACATCTCAAATACACATCAAATACAATGTCAAGCAATATTCTATTTAAATCAATAAGATGGAAAACAAGCAACCAATTTCTGCCCAAGTCAAAGAAGGAAAAGGTACATTGAAAGTGGCCTTTAACCATAAAAATCATAGAATTGTTATGGAATTGATGGAGGCAGTTTGGCCCAATAAATCCATGCTGGCTCCAGGTCAAGCAAACCTGCACATCACATACCCCTGCTATTGCTCCCACATTCCCACACAGATTATTCTCTCTCCAGTTCATATCCAACGTCCTCTTGAAGAAACTGATTGATTCTGTTCCCATCTACTCCACAGACTGTTAACTACTTCTACATAAAATAATGTTGTCCTCACATTCCTTGGTATACTTTTTGCCCCAGATTTTAAATCCATGTTCCGTGATACCCAAAATTTCTTTTCGTGAGAATAGTTTCAACTTCTTTGCCTATCTGAACTTGTCATGGTCTGAAACAACTCTAGCAAATGTCCTCTCAACCTTTTTTTTTCCCAGACCAGTGTTATATCTGATATCCCTGATCACTGTAATCATTCTCGTAAATATTTTCTGCACCTTCTGTAGAAGGTTCACAGTCTTCTCAAACATCAATTTACAGTGCAGTTCATGAGAGAATCCTTGAGTTAAAAACTGGAAATAATGGTAAATGATTCTAGATTGCTTTCGTAAACCAGCCTGTATCAGCTTTCAATCAGGGTCATAGTTTTGTCCATCGACTTAGATTGTGAACCTCAGCAACTTTAAACGCAACATACCATGACATGAGAAATGAAATCCATTTACTTAATCCCTTGGAGATATTTGCTTCTCCTTAATGGACATAAATAATATTTAATTCTGCATGACTTTTTCCTCAGCACGCCAAGAATTTTCAGCAGGACGAGAATTTTCAGCAGGATGAAGAACTTAGTCAGAATTTTGCAAACCATTTGCCAAAGGAAGAAGAGCAATTTTTCTCAGACGCTGGCCTGCATGAGTTCCATACCATTCCGCAGTCAAAGGATTCGTACAATTTGGGCTTTCTTTCAAAGTTAAAAGACCAGGTAACACTGACTTTTCAATGTCTCATTTGTCTCAATATGCAAATTGTAAAACATGGTCAATAGAGTCATAGAGTCATGCTGCATGGAAACAGGCCATTCAGCCCACCATGTACACACCAACCAACTTCAACAGCTAAAATGAACCACTGGATGAGAACCTGCCTTATTTCATTACCCTTCCACCAACGTTGAACCACAATTTGTCTCCAAGTATATGGATGTTTCATTGAAACATCCAAATGGATGCAAATAGGAGCTTGCAAGATTTTATTTCACATGGAAAGATATTTTGGTATGGAAAGAATTGACCAAAACGATGATTCCATCAATTCAATACCTACTTTCAAAATGTAGCTGGATATACAAGGAAAATGTTGCTGGGATACAGGGAAAGGACTGGGCAAAGGGATTAACTGGATAGCTCTTTCAATGAGCTTGCAGAGACGCCATAAGCAGAAAAGCCTCCATCTGCACCGTGGGATTCCTTGTTTCCATGACTAGGAACATCTTGAAATTCCCTTTCTTATTTCTTGCAAAAAAGACTATAAATCGCTCCTTCTTCCAAAATATTCAAGTTCACCTCAAATCTAATGTCAAGAAAATAGTCCATTTAAATAATTAAGATGGAAAACAAATGACTAATTTCTGCCCAAGACAAAGAAGGGAAATAGACAACGAAAGTGGCCTTTGACCATAAAATTCACAGACTTGTTATGGTATTGAAAGAGGCAGTTTGGCACAGTAAATCTCTGCTGGCTCCAGGTAGAGCAAGGCCACCCATCCCATTCCCCTGCTATTGCTCCCGCATTATTATACCGATTATTCTCTCTCCAGTCCATATCCAATGCCCTCTTGAAGAAATTGATTGATTCTGTTTCAACCTCCTCCACAGACTGTTAACTACTTCTAAATAAAATAATGTTGTCCTCACATTCATCTGTATACTTTTATCCAAAATTTTAAATCCATGTCCCCTGATCCCCAAAATCCCCTTTCATGAGAACATATTCACCCTATTTGCCTATCTGAACTAGGCATGGCCTGATATTCCTCTAGCAAATGTCCTCTCAACCTTTTTCTCTCCAGTCCAAACTTATATCTGGTATCCCTCATCACTGTATTCATTCTCATAAATATCTTCCAACTCCCTCTCTGCAACCTTCACGGCTTTATCAAGGATCAATTTATAGTACAGGTTAATGAGAGAATCCTTGGGTTAAAAATCTAGAAATAATGGGAAATGATTCTAGATTGGCTTCGTAAACTAGCCTGTATCAGATCTCAAACAGGGTCACGGTCTTGTCTATGGACTTAGATTATGAACCTCAACAACCTTAAACTCCATTGTTATGTCATGAGAAGTTGCTATGTCATGAGAAATGAGATTCATTTACTTTGTCCTTTGGAGATATTTGATTCTCCTTCAAGGACATAATCAATACTTAATTCTGCATGACTTTTCCCACAGCACACCAAGCATTTTCAGCAGGAAGAGCAATTCTTTTCTCAGAATTTTGCAAAACATTTGCCAAAACAAGAGGAGCAATTTTTCTCGGATGCTGGCCTGCATGAGTTCCATGCCGTTCTGCAGTCAAAGGATTCGCATGATTTTGGCTTTCTTTCCAAGTCAAAAGACTAGGTGCCTCTTATTTTTCAATGTCTCATTTGTCCCAAATGTAAATTGTAAAATATGCTCAATAGAGTCATAGAGTCATGCAGCATGGAAACAGACCATTCGGCCCACCATGTCCACGCCAACCAATGGGCACCCATCCTTACTAATCCATCTTCCAGAATCTGCCCAGAAGTCTTCAATGAACACGTGATTCAAGTGCCTATCTGGACACTTTTTAAACGTTGTCAGCAATTCTGCTCCCACTACTCTTACATGAGGTGAATTCCAAGTATTCACCACTCTCTGGGTGAAAAAGTTTTCCCTCAAATCCCCTCTAAAGCTCTAACCCTTTACCCTAAATCTATGTCCTCAATTTTTATCAAAAAGCACCCAACAGTAATAGTCTGTGCTAAGCCACTGGCACATTCTACTTGGATGCGATTTTCATTATTGAAAAGAGAGAAGATTTTCTGTATCATTCTCAGCAGAAATCTCTGAACTCCTCGTCAGTACTTTGGAACCTCCAGTAGTTGTAATTACGGTATGAAAAGTAAAGGGAAAATATTGGAAGCACTCGGCAGTTCAGGCGTCATCTGTGGATGGATAAACAATTCATGTTTCACGTTTTTAAAATTACTTTGCTCCATCCTACTTTTTAATTTCAGAATTCCAACAACTGCAGTGTCTTTAAAATTTCATTGCATGTCAAAATCAGAGCTGATATTGCAAAATTAAACCACAAATCTAATGTCAAAACTATATTCTATTGAAATAATTAAGACGGAAAACAAGGGACCCATTTCTGCCCAAGACAAAGAAGGAAAACGTACATCGAAAGTGGCCTTTGACCATAAAATTCATAGAATTGTTATGGCATTGAAGGAGGCAGTTTGGCCCAGTAAATCCATGCTCGCTCCAGGTACAGCAAACCCACCCATCCTGTACCCCTGGTACTGCTCCCACATTCCTGCACAGGTTATTCTCTCTCCAGTCCATATCCAATTTCTTCTTGAAGAAACTGATTCTGTTTCCACTTCCTCCACAGACTGTTAACACCTTCTGCAGAAAAAAATGTTGTCTTCACATTCCTCTGAATACTTTTCAGCCAAAGTTTAAAATCGATGCGCCTTGATCCTCAAACTTTCCTTTCATGGGAACAGTGTCACCCTATTTGCCTATCTGAGCTCGTCATGTTCTGAGGCACCTCTAGCAAGTGTTCTGTCCACTTTTTTTTCTCCAGACCAACTTTATATCTGGTATCCCTCATCACTGCAATCATTCTCGTAAATGTTTTCTGCACTCTCTCTACAACCTTCACAGCCTTCTCAAAGATCAATTTACAGTGCATGTTAATAAGAGAATCCTTGGGTTAAAATCTGGAAATAATGGAAAATGAATCTAGAAACCAGCCTGTATCAGCTCTCAATCAGGATCACTCGTTTTGTGTATGGACTTAGATTGTGAACCTCAGCAACTTTAAACTCAACAAGCAATGTCATGAGAAATGAGATCCATTTACTTGGTCCTTTAGAGATATTTGCTTCTCCTTTATGGACATAAACGATATTTAATTCTGCATCACTTTTCCCTCAGCACACCAAGCATTTTCAGCAGGACGATCAATTCTTTGGTCAGGATTTTTCAAACCATTTGCCAAAACAAGAGGAGCAACTTTTCTCAGCCGCTGGCCTGCAGGAGTTCTATACCATTCCACACTCAAAGGATTGGCGCAATTTGGGCTTTGTTTCTAAGATAAAAGACCAGGTGCAGTTTACTTTTCAATATCTCATTTGTTGCAATATGTAAATAGTTAAATATGCTCAATCGAGTGGAAGAGTCATGCAGCGCGGAAGTAGGCCATTCGGCCCACCATGTCCACGCCAACCAATGGGCACCCATCCATACTAATCCCATCTTCCAACACCCGCCCTGTAGTCTTCAATGACCAGGTGATTCAAGTGCCTGTCTAGACACTTTCTAAATGCTGCCAGCAATTCTGCTTCCTCTATTCTTGCATGAGGTTAATTCCAAGTATTCACAACTCTCTGGGTGAAAATGTTTCCTCTCAGATCCCCTCTAAAGCTCTAACCCTTTACCCTAAATTTATGCCCTCTAGTTTTTCCACAAACACCCAACAATAGTAATCTGTGCTAAACTGCTGGCACTTTCTACTTGGATGCAATTTTCATTATTGAAGAGTGAGAGAAGAGTTTCTGTATCATTCTTAGCACAAATCTCTGAACAGCTCCTGAGTACTTTGGACCCTCCAGTAGTTTTGGTTATGGTATGTAAAGTAAAGGGAAAATGCTGGAATCACTCAGCAGTTCGGGCATCATCTGTGGATGGATATACAATTCATGTTTCAGGCTTTTAAAATTACTTCACCCTCTACTAATTTTTCTTTCAGATTTCCAACCTCTGCAGTTTTGTTTTAAATTTCATTGTATGTAAAAGTCAGAGCTGATAATGCAAAGTCATTTGTTCGCTCACTTGTGTTCAGATAAATCTAATCCTGTAAACGGTTGAAAGTCCCTCAGGATGAGAACCTGGCTCACTTTATAACCCTTCCACCACCCAACCCCTCTCCCTCCCACAAACACATATGCCCTGCTCCACAAACTACCTTTTCATTGCACCCTGTTCCTTCTATGACCAACTCAGCACATCACAATGGTGTGACCTTTCTGATTATCAAGTTCAAATGTATGAGATTTATTGAATTTAGCCAGTGACTCAGTATAAGATGACTTTTCATTAACTGCATTTGGATGTTCTGCAGCATATTTTATGTGAATCAACAGCTGGAACTATTATCCAAGGTATGCCCTGTAGTAAATCTTCATGTTTTCATCGATTGACCATTCCATTCCAGGGAATTTCTTGGAATAGAAATGTAATACAGGTCCAAGTTATCCCACAAGAATCTAATAATACTCAAGCTGCTGTTTTTTTCACATTATATTGAGGTTATCAAAATTGTGATGCAAAGTTGTTACAGTAAAACAAAACATGATATTGATGAGAAGTGCACAGTATTTGCACGACCTTGAATATGTTATTGACATATAAGAAGTGGGGCAGCTCAGAATTTAGTAGTTGGCAGAAACCTTCAGTGCCCAATAGATATGTCTGCAGAACTGAGAGCTGGCATTCAGATACAGAAGAATTAAATGAGAACGAGAATGGTGTAGTTAAAGTGATAAAAGTTCCAAAGAAATTGTTTTTATTGATGTGTTCAATGTATCTGCTTTACCATCAGGGCCAGTGTGCTGCTTGCTGGGCCTTTGCTGCAGTTGCAACTGTGGAAGCACAACTGTTCAAGAAAACAAAAACATTTACTGAACTCAGTGAACAAAATCTTATTGACTGTGCACAGAGTTTCAAGTCACAAGGATGCAATGGAGGATGGGTGTACAAAGCATTCGATTACATACGTGATGCAGGAATTGAAATGCGTAGTTCATATCCATTTGAGGAAAAGGTGTGCTTACTGCCTGAATGTTTCTATTCTACGCAGATTAACATGGCTGTCCATTATCAGTTTGGGAAGATATTCAGGTTTATAATTTAGTCTCCATTTATCTTTTCTTCAGTAGTGTTTAAGGAACTCATTGGTTCTTAATAGTGCTAAAAAAAACTTACATGGTTAAACCGGATCTGGGATGCCGACAATACACTATTATTGCAGTATAATGTGTATCCAATTTGTCGATTGATTTCTCCAATAGATCTTCTTCTCCAATGGTCTGTTCTGTACTAAAGTCACGTAATTTCTTGGACTTCTATGATTCTCCTTTCATGGTCATAACGATCATTGTGTCAATTTCCAAGCTGTCTAATCCTATCGAGCAGGAGGATTTTATCAGCTTCCACAGCCAATACAATGACTAGAGGGATAAAGAGTGTTACTCACACCCAATGGATGCAAATATCCATGAAAGATGTCAACTCTTCAGAGGCAAAGCCCTGTTCTCCATATTTGAGATGCTTTTACTATGTTTGATCTCTGCACTTGTTTGCTTGGATGCAAGTGTGCCGTACAACACTTAAATACCCAACTAGGAAGTCATACCATGATTATGGTCTTATCCAGATTACAGCTTTTGACCTTGAATGCTTGTTGTCTCTTTGATGCTGGTGGGTATACACACACTTTGTACTGATAAAGCATGGGAGCTTAATGGTCATTCCCTCCTGCATTCCAAGGATCCTAATGTCAATTTAGTATTCTTGCAGATGCTCCTATTGAGATCAATTAACATTGACAGATCAAGATTATGTATGGGGCAGTTTCAGCGGTTTGTTTACATAAATGTAAGCACTCAGGAATGTTCACTTCTTTTCAATTTGTGCAAAAGAAAGATCATGAGAATCAACATGATCTTTTAACAAAATGTTTTTTTGTCCATCCAATCTGCAGAAAAAATATTGCAAATTTGATAGTTCTCTTGCTGTTGATAAAATCACTGATTACAAGAAATTGAAATGGACGACTGAGTCAAAAATAATGGAGCTAGTGGCAAATCATGGACCAGTCACTGTTGCTGTTCACATGTCACCCGCTTTCTTAAAATTTAAAGGCTCAGGTAAAATCATTGCTACTCTAGTCTTCACTTTGAGCTTCACATCATATTTCAGAATCTGTCGCAAATTATATGGTTTAAATCATGATAATGTAACCATATACTTTTAGATATTAATCAGTGCTTTCAAAACATGCAGAGCCCCAATCTTCTACCTTGTCCCAGCCAAAACATCCAGTTAACTTCTGAAAGCTCCATTCTACCATCTCCCATCAAGCATATAGATAAAGGTGAAATGTTATTAACATGTTGATTTTTTAAAATACAAAACTAAGGATAAAATAACATCTAAATTTTATTGATTATTTAAAATTGAATAGAAGTATTATTTGGAATTGGTTGATTATCATCACCTGTACGAAGATACAGTGAAAAGCTTTTGTTGGTGTGCCATTCATCCATACATTAGTACTTCAAGGTAATAAAAATGAAAACAGAGTGCAGAATATCGTGTTACAGTTGTGGAGAAAGTGCAGTACAGATTTTAGAATTGAGATTTAAAAGAGTAGAATGATTATAATAAATGTAGTGAGTGGATCTGCTCTGAAACACTTAATTGAAAGTATGCAACTGGCAGCAATGTTGCGTGTCTTATTTTGTTAATTTTGGTTTTAATCATCGAAATTTGGGCTTTACATTTTATGCTAACACTGAGGTTATTTACAGGTATCTTTGATGATCCTGATTGTACCAATGTTGTCAACCATGTGGTGACGGTGGTTGGTTACGTGAACAATGCTACTGAAAAATATTGGATCATCAAAAACAGGTAAGTGACTGGTACTGCAATAGAGAGTCAACAGATGGGGAATGAATAAGATTTTAGAATTTGTGCAGATGAAAGACATTTGGGCATTCATCATCTGTAAACACCAAAGAGTTAAGAAAGTTGTACGTTGCTTTTTGGGAAAAAGTACATTTTCAGTTATGCCATGCTTTTAATGTAGGAAAGAACCCAAATTGTTCACTGATTACATATGTTAAGCTGTGGTAGAAAGGTGAGCGAAGCAACATGAGGTTGCTCTTGGAAAAGGAACAAGTTCAGAGAGAGATTCTCACAATGTGGCATAAGAGGTCTGATGAATCTGCCATTAAAAAGACTCAAGGATAAGTTTTTAGGTGGCAATATCCAGGTGTGTGAAGGGCATGAACTGGGATGTGGAGCTGAGGGAAGTGTAGGGTGAATAGACTACATAGAAGATTTAAATTCCACTAATTTTAAAATGTGTAGATCTACTGTTATATGAAGACAATCATTTAGAGACTTTGCTGATCTATCTATTAAATGTGACTAAACCCATTTCAGGTATTAAATACGTATTCTCGTTTTTCTAGCTGGGGACTAAATTGGGGTGATCAAGGCTACATGAAGATGATCATGGGCAAGAATATGTGTGGCCTCACCACCCTTGTCGAATACCCAATGTTTTAAGCATGTATGGATTCAAAAGATAAGGTTGGCACTCTAAAGAACTAGACTCTGACAGCAATCTTTGAATTGAATGTATTGCTTGACTGGAACTCTGGGCTAAATCTCTTCTTTAGGTGGGTGTTAAAAATTGGTGATTGTACCTCAAGAATATTAAATTTCTCAAACGTCTGCATTTGTAGCAAAAACCTATGATTGTTGTATTTAATGTATTTTAATCTCTGTTGGAAAATGTTTGCTGTGCTATGAATGTTTGATTATCAAAAGCTTTTACCTTTGGTGTATTCATTCCATTATATAATATGCAAATAAATATAAGTAAAAATATTGAAGCTTTACGACCTAATGATTGACTAGGCCCATAAGTGAGAATGTGTTAGGGTACAATTGCTCCATTGACACAAAATATACACAATGGAAAACTTCACTCAAGTTCTTTGAAACCATAATCTTTTTCAAAAGAATGTCACTTCACCCATTGTTCCGAGCTGGCTCCCTGAAAAAAATGTTTGTGTTATAATAAAGGGCCAGAATTTTGCTGTCGGCAGCAAAGGAGCAGTATTCACCACGGACTTCATAAATTACTCAGAAAGATTTAGATTTCCTCTAATTTGGAACTCTCACTTGTAGCAAATAGAAAATTATAAAGCTGGGCTTCTAGTTCACATTGTACATTAAGATGAAATAACAATTAGGGCACACATGAGATTTAAAAGAAAAGATTCACTATCACAAAACTAGCTGTAAATTTCTTTTTTAAAAAATCTCTATTTTTAAAATGTACTTCCAAAGAAATGAGACTTTACACTTTTAAGATTACTCAGTAGCAGACAGGTTGTCCAGCAGCAATTCTAACCTGGCATGATCTGAAAATCACAATTCATTCTGACTGAAAAGGGCTTAGCATTTTCATCTCTATTAATAACACATAGTTGACTTGTTGATTGTTAATCGTTTGTCATTAAAGTCCTTAATTTTCTGAATCTTTTAATTCTGATGAAACAGTATCAACAGCTAACTAGGTATTTTTCTTGGTATTGGTATTGGTTTATTATTGTCACTTGTACTGAGGTACAGTGAAAAACTTGTCTTGCATACCGATCGTACAGGTCAATTCATAACACAGTGCAGTTACATTGAGTTAGTACAGATTGCACTGATGTAGTACAGGTAAAAACAATAACAGTACAGAGTAAAGTGTCACAGCTGCAGAGAAAGTGCAGTGAACTCAGGTGCAAGGTCACAACAAGGTAGATCATGAGGTCAGAGTCCATCCATCTTTTCATATAAGGGAACCGTTCAATAGTCTTATCACAGTGGGATAGAAGCTTAAGTCCTTAAGTCTGGTGGTATTTGCCCTCGGGCTCCTGTATCTTCTACCCGATGGGAGAGGAGAGAAGAGAGAATGACCTGGGTGGGTGGAGTCTTTGATTATGCTGGCTGCTTCACCAAGACAGCGAGAGGTAAAGACAGAGTCCAAGGAGGGGAGGCTGGTGTCCGTGATGTGCTGGGCTGTGTCCACAACTCTCTGCAGCTTCTTGCGGTCCTGGACAGAGCAGTTGCTGTACCAAGCCATGATACATCCAGATAGGATGCTTTCTATCGTGCACTGATAGAAGTTGGTGAGTCAAAGGGGACAAACCGAATTTCTTTAGCCTCCTGAGGAAGTAGAGGCACTGGTGAGCTTTCTTGGCCATGGCATCTACGTGATTTGACCAGGACAGGCTGTTGGTGATGTTCACTCCCAGGAACTTGAAGCTGTCAACCCTCTCGACCTCAGCACCGTTGATGTAGGCAGGTGCATGTACACCGCCCCCTTTCCTGAAGTCAATGACCAGCTCTTTTGTTGACATTGAGGGAAAGGTTGTTGTCATGACACCATTCCACTAAGCTCTCTATCTCCTTCCTGTACTCCAACTCATCATCGTTTGAGATACGGCCTACAACAGTGGTATCACCTGCAAACTTGTAGCTGGAGTTAGAGCAGAATCTGGCCACACAGTCATGGGTGTATAGGGAGTAGGTTAGAGGGCTGAGGACGCAACCTTGTGGGGCACCAGTGTTGAGAATAATCATGCCAGAGGTATTGCTGCCTATTCTCACTGATTGCAGTCTGTTGGTTAGAAAGTCAAGGGTCCAGTTACAGAGGGAGGTGTTGAGTCCTAGGTCTCGGAGTCTGGTGACAATTTTGCTTGGGATTATAGCATTGAAGGCAGAGCTGTAGTCAATAAACAATAGTCTAACATAGGTCTCTTTACTATCCAGATGCTCCAGAGCTTGAGTGTAGGGCCAGGGAGGTGGCGTCCACTGTGGACCTGTTTCTGTGATAGGCGAATTGCAGTGGGTCAAGTTTGCCTGGGAGGCTGGAGTTGATGCGTTCCATGACCAGCCTCTCAAAGCACTTCATGATGGTGGATGTCAGAGCCACTGGTCGGTAATCATTGAGGCATGTTACCTTGCTTTTCTTCAGTACCGGGATGATAGTGGTCTTCTTAAAACAGGTGGGAACCTGAGATTGAAGCAGGGAGAGGTTAACTATGTCCGCAAATACTTCTGCCAGCTGATCAGCACAAGATCTGAGCACACAGCCAGGGACACCATCTGGGCCAGATGTTTTCCTCGTGTTCACTCACCGGAAGACTGATCTTACATCCTCAATGGTGATCACAGGTTCAGTTGCATTTGAGGTTGCCAGGGTGGGTGGTGACAATCCACTTTCTTTCTGTTCAAAATGCGCATAGAATGCGTTAAGTTCATCAGGAAGGGATGCGCTGTTATTAACTATGCAGCCCGACTTTGTCTTGTAGCCTGTTATGGCATGTAAGCCCTGCCATAGCTGATGGTATTGCCTCTTGGCATCCCTGATAGCTTTCCGAAGGTCATATCTGGATTTCTTGTACAGATCAGGATCATCAGATTTGTATGCAGCAGTCCTCGACTTCAGTATAGGGAGTGGATCTCCGAGTTCATCCATGGGTTCCTATTTGGGAACACCCGTATTGTCCTCTTTGGTACACAGTCCTCCACACACTTGCTGATGAAGTCTGTGATGGTGGTGGCATACTCATCAAGGCTGGCAGCTGAGTCTTTGAACATGGACCAGTCCACCGTCTCAAAGCAGTCATGTAGGACTGGGCAGAGCAGTTGCCGTACCAAGCCGTGATGCATCTCGATAGGATGCTTTCTATGGTGCATTGATAAAAGTTGGTGAGTGTCAAAGGGAACAAACCAAATTTCTTTAGCCTCCTGAGGAAGTAGAGGCACTGGTGAGCTTTCTTGGCCGTGGCATCTACGTGCTTTGACCAGGACAGGCTGTTGGTGATGTAAGCAATAGTGATGTAAGCAAAAGTTGATTTACAAAAAATTCTCAATTAAATCTGTTTTAGATATCAAATATAAAATCCAGCCTGTCCATCATCCCAACCCTCCCTATTCTCCAGTGTATGGGCAGGCACGGTAGTGTAGCGGTTAGCGTAATGCTATTACAGTGCCAATGACTTGGGTTCAATTCCGGCCACTGTCTGTAACGAGTTTGTACATTCTCCCCGTGTCTGTGCAGGTTTCCTCCGGGTGCTCCAGTTTCCTCCCACATTCCAAAGACGTATGGGTTAGGAAGTTGTGGGCATGCTATGTTGGCGCCAGAAGCATGGCAACACTTGCGGGCCGCCCCCAGAGCACTCGACACAAAAAGATGCATTTCACTGCGTGTTTCGATGTACACGTGATTAATAAAGAAATCTTATATTATCTTATCTTATCTTATCTTAATCCCTCACTTACCATATAGATCTCAAAATACTTGGTATTATCTTAAATCTCCCTAAATCCTTACTTCTCTGGAAATTCCTCCCAAGCATGGAAGCAATTGAAAGTGAGTCAATCAGATTGAGACTGTGGGAGAAGCAAGTCCATGTGAGGATACAAGATCATGTGATAAACTGTGAAAATTGAGAAGACATTTATGAGGAGTGAGAGACTGAGAGAGAATAGGAGCACAATCATATCAGAAGGACAAAAACCAAAGTGATTTCAGACAGAAGCTCAAATCACCAAAGAGTCACTCAGTACAGAGTCTGATGGTGAAAAGCCAAGTGTAGGTACAGGCGAACCCTGAGTTATAGCCCTTCAAGTTACGGGAGTTCATCCAAAATCACTACGCAATGTTACGAGCCCAGGTTGCTACTTGGTGAGTGTCCCTTCAAGATGCCTGAATGATATTGTGTGCGGCTTTATCTAACTACTGCGGTGAAAAAAAAATGACTATAACTGGAACGTGCTGGCAATTGCACAGACAGATGGAGACAGAGAGAGACAGAGAGAGAGACAGAGAGAGTTGGTAGCACTAACTGCCGGTCTCTGTATCTATGGATGAAGAACAATCATTGTGACTGTCACTTTAAAATCCATGTATGGATTTTTGGAGCAATCTGTGGAGTCCACTTTATCGTTAACCTGTACTGGAAAGCAGGTATATCTGTGGGTGGCCACGTATCGAGTGCCCTCACTGCGGCAGATACTTCGGAACAAAGCAATGGAGATCTTCGGCAATTGAGGTGTTGTATTGGTTCCATCATGGAACTTGTGGAATTTGTAAACTCCTTCTCTCTACATCCTAATGTGGGTTTCAAAAGCCTTTGCTCATCGTTTTGGCTCATGACTTGCTGAACTGAACTTTGAGAACTGTTCCTAGATTTGGGGTTTGGGAACTTTCCACACACACACACACACACACACACACACACACACACACACACACACACACACACACCTTGGTTTAGTTTGATCAATATCTAATATCTAACATTTTCTTTTCTCTTATTAAGTAGTTATTAATAAATAGATCTTAATGTGGAAACCTGACTCGTTGTGTTTCTATTGTTGCTGGTACGTAACACCAAAAATTTGAGATGCAGAATAAAATTCCCACTCGCAGAATTTATGTGAAAAAGGTAACTCACATTCTTGATTCATGCACAGATGACACAGCTTCATGTCACGGAAAATTGTGATACATACCATTTTCTGGGGACTCATCCTCCCACCCCTCCCTGTAACTTGGGGTTCACCTGTAATGAGTTCCTTTTTATTCGACTTGAATGGATGGTAGAGAACATCCGTTCTAATTTGGATGATATTAGGGGTGGGCAAAGCGAGATGCCCAGAGGAGGAGAAAATACCAGAGGCTTTGAAGGACTGACTAAAGGATGATTTCCTGTTGAGAATTATCCCATCACTTCTTTAGAATGGATGAGGGAAATATCATATAATCAAGCAGGGAGGTTTTATTTTAAAAAGTTATCGCTGAATGCTGGTTTACTGGTCAAGAACACTACGTCTGCAATCACCCATTAAAAAGCTCATGGATACTTTACTCAGACAGTTTGTAGAGAGGTGGAGAGAGCGGAAGTGATAACTGACTGATTGCCAAAGTCAGCAGGGTTAGCACTCGGTGGGGTAAATTGGATGGAAAGCATAATGGCAAGATTGGGCCCCAGCAATACATTATGGGGCAAAAGGCAGTTGGAATTTCTTGTTCTTAAGGGAAATATAATGTACCTCAATAGTCC
The DNA here is from genome assembly GCF_009764475.1 of Pristis pectinata. Lineage (NCBI taxonomy): Eukaryota > Metazoa > Chordata > Chondrichthyes > Rhinopristiformes > Pristidae > Pristis > Pristis pectinata. Next base: position 9,152,043 of record NC_067428.1, read on the forward strand.
TGTTGGAGGAAAGACGCGAGAAAGGAGTGGGCCAGTCAGCCCCTCAATCCTATCCTACCATTCAGTACAATCACGGCTGATTTGCACAAGGTCTCAACTGTTGCAAGAGTTGAATACAGTGTCAAGCATTCTCTGAATTAGTTCTCCAGGCCGAGCCAAATTAAAGACTATTAAATGCTGTGTACAAAAATCCAAATCTATCTAGTGATGAGCATCAGTTAAGGTGCAGTAACGTACACAGTTACCTGTACGATGTCAACTTATTGCATACTGAATTTATGCCAAATATCCGTAAATTGGTAAATTGGTTTATACTTCACAAGATCACAAGACAAAGGAACAGAAGTAGGCCATTCGGCCCATCGAGTCTGCTCTGCTACCTCACCATGAGCTAAAATATTCTCCCATCTAGCCCCAATTCCTGGCCTTTTCCCCATATCCTTTGATACCTTGACTAATTAGATACCTATCAATTTCCTCCTTAAACACCCCCAATGATCAGGCTTCCACAGCTAGACATGGCAACAAATTACATAAATCTACGACCCTCTGGCTAAAGAAATTTTTCCTCATTTCTGTTCTAAATGGGTATCCTCTAATTCTAAGACTGTGCCCTCCAGTCCTGTACTCACCCACCAAGGGAAACAACTTAGCCACATCTACTCTGTCTAGTCCTTTCAACATTCGAAGTGTTTCTATGAGGTCCCCTCTCATTCTTCTGTACTCCAATGAATACAGTCCAAGAGCCGACAATCTCTCATCATAAGCCCTTTCATTCCAGGAATCATCCTCGTAAATCTTCTCTGAACCTTCTCCAACATCAGTACATCCTTCCTAAGATAAGGGGCCCAAAACTGCACACGGTATTCCAAATTCCTCACCAGTGCCCCATAGAGCCTCATCAACACATCCTTTTATACGTTATGCCTCTCGAAATGAATGCCAACATAGCATTCGCTTTTCTTACCGCTGATCCAATCTGGTGGTTAAGCTTTAGTGTATCCTGCACGATGACCCCCAAGTCCCTTTGCACTTCTGTATTTTGAATTTTCTCCCCACCTAGATAATAATCTGCCCGTTTATTTGTTCTTCCAAAGTGTACAGCTGCATATTTTTCAACATTGAATCTCACCTGCCATTTCTTTGCCCATGCTCCTAAACTGTCTAAGTCTTTCTGCAACCTTTCTGTATCTTCAATACTTCCTACTTCTCCACCTATCTTGATGTCATCTGCAAACTTAGCCACAAAACTATTTACTCCATGACCTAAATCATCGATATACAGTGTAAAAAGAAGCGGCCCCAACACCAACCCCTGCGGAACACCACTGGTAATTGGCAGCCAACCAGAACAGGATCCATTTATTCCCACTCCCCTCAGAATACTCTGGACCCGATCTGAGACATCCTGTACCCTGGCACCAGGGAGGCAACACACCATCCGGGTATCCTTATCAGGCTCGCAGAATCTCCTGTCTGTTCCCCTCACTATGGAATCCCCTATAACCACTGCATTTCTCCTTGCTCGCTGGACCACGGCACCAGGCACGGTGCCAAAGTCCCATTTGCCATGGTCTTCCTCTGTCAGGTCATCCTCTCCAACAGTAACTAAAATGATATACTGATTTCTGAGGGGGACTGCCGCAGAGGTACTCTCTACTATTTCTTTATAGCTTCCGTCTATCTCCTCCTCATTTTCCCTAATTAACCGAAGGTCATCGAGTTGCAGCTCCAGATCCCTAACATGGTCCCTGAGGAGCCTCATCTCAGTGCACTTTGCTCAGATGTAGTCATCGGGGAGGCTGGTAGTCTTCCAGGGTCCCCATGTAAAAGATAGCTGGGAACGCAAGGGTTAACGACTGGCAATGTAAGAGTTAATAGTATGCTTCTTAGTATGCTTCTCGCTGTAAACGGGTTCTCAAGGTAAAGAATGATCTCATGTATGGTGTGATTTAGTTTTGTTTAGTTTTAACGCCAGATGCAAGTGGGAAAGAAGTAGTTTTTTTTTGACACATCTTTTATGCTAGAAACTTCATGTAAACAATTGCCTGTGTAAGTGTAACTTCTCACCAAGTTTTCCCTTGAAAGTGAGGATAAAGGTATACTGTAGCTGGGTCTTCTTTGAGTGGGTTTCGGTATAGAGTTAGGGTGACATGGTTTACTCGATCTCTGTATTCCCCCACTCCTGCTAGCGAAAGCTAATAAAGCATTTATTGTAAGTTCTTTGGTTCTGCTGTTGTCTGATTTTTTCAGAAGCGGGGGTCGACTTCGACACCCACATCTGGCACTCCAAGCATAACACTAATCCTAGATGGATACTGCTTACGTTACTGTCTAATGTTACCAAATAAATAAACTAGTAACTTAGCCCCTCAGTGAGGACAAATAACGCAGCTTAAACATTGGTCTTAACAGTTTCAGGAGAAATAAGTGCTGACAAATGGGATTAGTATAGGTGACTACTCAATGGTTATGGCCTTGGTGGACTGAAGGACCTGCTTCTGCACTGTGACTAAGATTAGTAAAAACTGCTAGATCTGTGACTTTAAAAAAAGTTGCTCTAGAAATCAGAATTAAAGGTGCATTAACTAATTGTCAGTGAGGTAATGTTGGTCATTGGTAAGGTTTGGATGTTTCAGTGACCGAGGCTGTTTTCCACTGTCCAGCTAACCCAAATGATATCAAAAATCTTCACGAAACAAGTTTCTGTCAAGATTTTCAATCACGTTGGTCTGAATCATGACAAGTGCTGTTCATTCACAGGGAAACCTGTTTTTAATAAAGATTCAAGCCATGTATTATTGAAAGAGTCAGGTACATCTTCTCCGCAATCATCAGCAGAGCCTCTGCCAAAATATCCTCCAGTAGACTGACACCAACTGGAACGCTATTCACCACTGTCCTGGATAGTTTCAGCAGCTTCCCCTTCGAAATTAATAGTCTGGGAACGCCTGAAGAAGTCCTGCAAAAACAGATGTGTTTCCACGTTCATCGTATCAAAACTGAGTTAAAAAAACAGAGACTTCTGTTAAAAGACGTGACGCACATGGCAAGATGTTGTCAGGTAGGAGTCTGGAAGAGCGCGGATGTCCTCTATGAATGTCTAACTTTGGGAGCCCTTCACTTCGGCCAAGTTCCCCTTTCTGGTCTCACATTTTTCCACTTGGCAAGTTGAGCTTTCCTTGAACTCCGCAATGAGTTAGCGAGAAGCAAAGTGTCATATATGGCATATCTCAGCTGGGACAACTTACTGGGATCCTAAACCAAGGTTTCTGAAAGTGAGGGCAACCCTCCCTTGAGGGCAGTGCAGGCACTTGTGTTATTTGCTCCCTGAGGCTTGCCTTTTTTTAATTCATTCAAGGGATGTGGGCTTCGCAGGAAGAACCAGCATTTAATTGCCCGTCCCTAATTGCCCTTGAGAAGGCGGCGGTGACCTACCCTCTTGAAGTGCTGTAGTCCTTCAGAAGTGGGTATACCCACAATACTGTTAGAGAGAGAGTTCCAGGATTTTGACCTAGTGACGGTGAATATATTTCCAAGTCGAGATGGTGTGTGGCTTAGAGGGCAACTTCTGGGTGGTGGTGTTGCCCGCGCTTTTGCTGCCTTTATCTTCTAGCTGGTAGAAGTCATGGGTTTGGAAAGTGTTGTCTAAGGAATCTTGATGACTTGCTGTAGTGCATTTTGTAGATGGTACAAACTACTACAGCTGTGCATCGGTAGTCGAGTGAATGGATGTGGATGGGGTGCTTATAAAGTAGGCTGCTCTGTTGTGTATGGTGTCAAGCTTCTTGAATGTTTTTGGAGATGCACTCATCCAGGCAAGTGGAGAATATTCCATCACATTCCTGACTGGAGCCTTGTAGAAGGTGGGCAGGTTTGGGGGAGTTAGGAGGTGAGTTACTTGCCACAGGATTCCAAGCCTCTGACCTGCTCTTGTAGCCACATCGGCTGCTTCAGTTCAGTTTCTGGTCAATGGTAACCCCCAGGATACTGACAGTGCTGGTAATGCCATTGAACATCAGGGGGTGAGAGCTGGATTTTCTCTTTTTGGTTATTGTCATTGACTGGCACTTCTGTAGCACGAATGCTACTTGCCGTCTATCAACTCAGGCCTGGATATTGTCACAGTGTTACTGCACCTGGAGGACTGCTTCATTTTCTGAGGAGTCGTGAATGGTGCTGAACATTGTGCAATTATCAGCTAACATCCCTACTTCTGAACTTACAACTGAAGGAAGGTCATTGATGAAGCAGTTGAAGATGTTTGGGCCTAGGACACTATACTGAGGAACTCCTGCAGAGACGTCCTGTGCCTGAGATGATTGACCTCCAAACACCACAACCACCTTCCATTGTCCTAGTTATGATTCCAACCAGTGGAGGGCTTTCCCTCTGATTCCCACTGACTACAGTTTAGTCAGGGCTCCTTGATACCATATTCAATCAAATGCTGCTTTGTTGTCAAGGGGATTTGCTCTCACTTCACCTCGGAATTAAGCTCTTTTGTCCATGTTTGGATTCAGGTATAATGGGGTCGGGAACTGAGTGACATTGATGGAACCCAGACTGAGCTTCTGTAAGCAGGCTGTTGCTAAACAAGTGCTGCTTGATAATGCTGTCGATTATCCCTTTCATCATTTTGCTGATGATCGAACGTAGACTAATGGGGCAGTATTTGGCCGGGTGGATTTATCCTGTTTCTTGTGGACAGGACATACTTGGGCAATTGTCAAGTAGATGCCAGTGTTTTACCTGTACTAGAACAGCGTAGCCAAAGGGCATGGCAAGTTCTGGAGCATGAGTCTTCAGTACTATTATTGGAATGTTATCAGGGCCCAGAGCCTCTGCTGTATCCAATGCCTTCAGCCATTTTGTGATATCATGTGGAGTGAATCGAATTAGCTGAAGACAGGCATCTATCATGCTGGGGACCACTGGAGGAGGTGACACTCAGCACTTCTGACAGAAGATTCTTGCAAATACTTCAGCTTTCTCTTTTGCATTGATGAGCTGGGCTCCCCCGTTATTGAGAATGGGGATATCTGTGGAGCCTTCTCCTCCAGTGAGTTGTTTGATTGTCCACTACCATTCACAATTGGATGCGGCAGGGCTGCAGAGCTTAGAATTGATCCGTTGGCTGTGGGGTCATTTAGCTCTGTCTGCTGCATGCTGTTTATGTCTTGGAAGTATTGGAATAACAACCACCCCTGCTGTTTAGTGAATGTTCCTTTCTAAGCTTGGGCCACTGTGGGGCAGCATTGCTCCACTTTATGGGAAGGATACGGGGAATCCTCAAGCAAAAAACTTCAGCGTCACGGTAGAAATCTGCTTGTCTTCAGAATTCACTTGATGAAATATCAATGCACGTGCCAGTTTATTCCAGTGCTGTCATAAATGAAATTCATTGTGATCACCTTTTTGCAAAGGATTTGTGCATTTAAGCAATTCTGGTCATGCTGCTGCTCACATGGTGATTACTTTCAGGCCCTTCGCACAGGTGGAAGTAATCAGTGCTGTCTAAAGTCATGCTTTTCATGTACACACCATTGTGAGTTGCCAGTCTGTGGCAAAGTAACTTGCAGACTCTGCAGAACAACACATGAACAACGCATGCGTGCATTGATACACACATGGTCAAGGACATGACACATTCTCATTTACTGCAGGGGTAAAGAAAGGGCACCCACTAGCTCAAGCCACAACCAGGGGGAGTACTCATTGGGAGCCAGACAATGGGGTGAGGAGCACATTTCCAGAAAGCTTCTCTCTAAATATTGGGGGAAGAGGTGTAGACTAGAGAAGAAGCCACCAGATCAAATACCAGGAAGCAGTGGATCATAACTACCTTGGAGGTGATGTTTCTAGAACCTGGTCATAGGGCCAGGTTTAATGACATCACAGATGTGGTCACAGTCATTGAACACATCAACTAATGTCATTCATCAATGGTTGGCTCTGTGCTGTTTGCATCACCCCTCCAACCAGCGACCCCTGGACAATATTCACTGCCCCAACATATGCTCACATGCTGACCACAGCTTTCACACCCTTTCACACTCAGACACATGTCTCACAACTCTCACACTCTTCCAAGCATTCTGGCATGGCAAGAACAAACACCTGCACAACTCTCTGACATACTTTCGTAGGAAAGGGTGGTGAGTAACAGCAGATCGGGATTAACCTGGGGGACTGCTTTACTCTGCGCAGACACGCAGTTACGTGGAGGAAAGATGTGGTGCATCCATGAAATTTACAGTATTCACAGTGCAGCATATCCTCAATATTTTCGGTACTCGTGCTACACTTTAAGTGGGTAATAGATATCTAGCCGTGTGATTGGCCATAATCATACCTTGTGATGGAGAACATTATGACATCATCACAACCAGCTATATAAGCCTTCTTCCACCAGGGATTTTAACCATGTACCTTTGTTTGCACACACCTATGAATCTTACAATAAGAGGCTGTTCCCAGGGGCACACACCTTGACAGACATCAAGTGCAACTTGGTCAAAGAAACTCCTTGGTCTGCCCGAAACTTGTATTTTTCTTTTTGTGTGATGGGACAGAGCAGGGGGAGCATCACTCCGTGTCTGACTTTTTTTCCCTTTTCCAAAGGTGGTTTATTCAGTGACTACAGAATCACATTAATACAATATTACAGTACTTCACAACACACACTATTTATAGTTTCAAATTATAACACGGTCATCTCTATCCAGAATGCACTCGAGCCCCTGTGGTGCCCAGCGGTCCTGGAAATCCCCCATTGTACCCGTGGATACCAAATGCTCCTCCTCCAGGACTCATAGGCATAGACGTAACCCCAGAAGAGGGGCAGGCAATCAGCTCGGGCAGAACCCTCAACCGCCTAGACCTGTGGATGGCCACATTGGCCAGACCCAGCAGCAAACCGACCAGGAGGTCATCCGACTGAGCCACCGCCACCACCCACCCCCCCCCCCCACCACGTTGGGTGACCAAAGATCAGGAGTGTGGGGCTGAAGTGCAGCCAAAACTTGAGGAGCAACCCCTTTAGATACTCAAGTAGAGGCTGCAACCTCTCACACTCTGTATATACACGACACACCGTCTCCTCCTGGCCGCGGAAATGAGAGATGGCTGGGGAGTCCGTAAACCGACTTAAGAATCTGTTACACGGTACTGCTCTGTGCAACACTTTCCACCCCAGGTCCCCATTGTAAAGGGGGAGGACTCCCGCATAAAGAGACCTCCACTGTTGGTCTTCCAGCACAGCGAGATGTCCGTAAGGGAGTGCTGCCTACTGGTACATCCCAGGCTGCAGGAGTATATGCTGAGGGACACACTGAAGCTCAGTGCAGCCAACACAAAGGCTCTGTGAGGAAGGACCACAGTCTGGGATCCTTCCACTACTGCACATGGAAGGGCTGAGATAGGTGGGGAAGCTCCTCAAACAACAGAATGGTGTATCATCCCCAGAGGGCCACATGAGTGGCAATGGTGCTGTGGTTTAAAAAAAAAGTTGACACTGCTGAATGTATTGATCATGTAAAATGTTCTACACTGTTTATTCCATTGCATATATTTTTTATTATGAATAAAGATTATTTTTTTTAAATAAAAAAATAAAACCATGCTGGTAGTCTGAATACGTTAAAGAGGCAAAGTATCAAGCTTGCACTACAATGGCGATGAGGATCAAAGTTGCTAGTTATGTTTCTAGAAATAAGACTGAACAAGCTGACCCACACTCATGCTGTAATGGCCTGCCCAGAGCATGAGGACAGTGGCAAACTCTAGACATGATCCTACAGGCAACTATCGCACTTGGCATCACGAATGCTCTGAATACTATTTGTGGAGACGGTGAAGGGTATTTCAAAGGCCAGGTTTGCTGGTGATCGGCACCAGGTACAAGCAGCCTGCAACCAGAGGATGAGGATGCCCAAAGGAGCAGTCAGGTCAGGACTTTGGTGGGACAGCCTACAAATGAGGGTTGGTGGGAGGGTACAGGATGTTTGGGGCACTATCCAAAGCCTGTGTCGAGTTTCAAGAGACATCATCAGGTCCAGTTCCAGCCCGTATGCAGCTTTACTCGGAGCCTGGAGTCCAGACTTTCGAGTGTCATACCCAGCCATCCTCCAGCACCTGGTGCCTAAGATGTTGGCCTTCATTAAGACATAGACCAGCTTATAAGGGCAGAGATACTGGTTCTGATACAGAATGCTTTATACCAGCTGTGTCAACATCCTGAGTGATATGAAAATATGTTCTAATCCTTCAATGCAATTTGCATTCATACTGCTCGCTGCATCTGCATGTTTACTTTCAGTTTATCTTTACACATCAACACTTTCCAATTTAACTCCATTTGAATAATACTCCTCCTTTCTATATTTTTTCTACCAAAGTGGATAACTTCACATTTATGCACATGATACTGCATCTGCCAAGTTATTTGGCCACTTGTTCAATCTGTCTAACCTGCTTTGAAGCTTATTTGCATCCTCTTATCAATTCACCCAGTTTATGTCTACTACAGACAGATGTCACCCAACAGCTGAGGGCTGCAGTAGAACCTCCAGTATCTGCCATCCAAGTTTTATTTGCTACTGGTCAGGTTCCCCCTCCCAAATTCCAATGTTCCTGATTTATACTCAAGCTAACATTGAAACGATCAGCAAAAGAAGGATTATAACATATGAACATTGTAACAACTGAGATTTCAGGTTCCCTTCATTCATAATCACTCAGGGAAGGATTTGAGTCATTAGGAGGTCAGCAGGGATGGGGAAGGGGCAATACAATACATTATATTACTGTATGTGAGTAATGGATTTGATCTCCCTCTAGACCAAAAATACACAATCCATGCTGATATGTCAGTGCAGTGCTGAGGGTACCTTTCATTATCAGAGGTTCTGTGCTTTATATGAACTATTCCACAGTATTATTAGAAAAATGGGAACTTTAATCAGTAATGTCAAATATTCATTGCCCTCCACCACTGATACAATGTCTACAGTGTGCAGAGTGTACAAGATGGACAGCAACAGTATGTTCAGTGTTCAAGAAAACCAACAGCAAACAAAGCATCATTGAATTCCTTATTATCAGTGGGAAATCTTGCTGTGTGCAAAATGATTGAGATGCCTATCTACATAGTAATAGATACGAGGTTTCAGTGCATACAAGAATTTCAATATTTTAGCACATGATAAACTTATAAGTCTTCAATATTGTCTGAGACTTAAACTCTCCTTTATCGGATGTCTTAACCCAAAAATTAAATGCAGTAAAGTGAAAGGTAGGTTCTATCAACGATCAGATAAATAATTTGTGAGCAGATCATGGTTCTAAAGATATACTTAATACCTGATTCCAGAAAAAAATGAATAAAATGCAAGTATAAAGTTAAGGTGAATAGTGTGATAAAAATCACGTGATAAAAGCAATGATTAAAGGTAGACCTGATGCCAGCCTAGATAAAAGAATATTATGGGAGGAGAGGGAGGATATAACAAAAGGTCTGACCACCATTTTTTTCTGGCTACACATCTGATGCTGGAGAACTCAAGGCTGCACCATTATACTGTGATCTTAAAAGGGAAATACCAAGCAGCTACATGTCAGTATTATTGTAGGCTAGAGAATTCAAAACAATAGTTGGCCTCCCTCCACCATGCAAATTTCCAAATTGCATACCACTCGCCAACTTTTGTCTGCCCCACTAGTGCACTGATATCTTCCTATAGTCTTTCTCAACATAACCAGACAGCTAATCATTGCATCCTCTCACACCACAGGGAGCCAAAGCATTTGGAGAGGGCAAGAAGCAAGAGCGCCCACTTTAAATGGTAGGCCACTGAGAAGCATAGAAGGATCTTGTATGTCTGATCCCTGAAGGCAGCAAGGTACACAGGTGAAGTGACTAAGAGGTCATATGGGATCTTGTATGTCTGATCCCTGAAGGAAGCAGGATGTAGAGGTGAAGTGACTAAAAGGTCATACAGGAGACTTGCTTTTTATTGTCTGAGACTATAAGATCAGAGACGCAAGCAACTGCAGCTGCTGGAATCTGGAGCAAAAAACAAACTGCTGGAGGAACTCAGCAGGTCAAGCAGTATCTGTGGGGGGGGGGGGGGGAAGAATTATCAGACCCTACTTCAGGATCCCACCATCCTGATGCAGGATCTTGGCCTTGTCAACAATTTCCTTCCCCCCACAGAAACTGTTCGACTCTAAGACCAAGGAGATAATGGAAGAATTTTATAAAGCATGGTTAGATCACAGCGAGATTATAGTTCTGCTTCTGATCATAAGAAGGATGTGGCACCCCGAGTAAAGGCTATCACATGTGAACTCTGATGATGTTGTCAGAACTGAAGAGATTTAGAAAGGAAGGTGTTCGGTTGGGGCTATGTTGAGAGCAGAAGAGGCTGAAGAGATATTTGAAGAAGATAAAACTATGAAAGGTGAGGTGGAGAACAAGAAAGTCCAACTTAGCAGAGAAGTCAATAACCAGAGGATAGAGAATTAATGTAATAGGTGACAGAATTAGAGGGAAATTGAAGAACTTTTTACCTGAAGAGTGGCAGGGATCTGGAACTCTGACTGAACGGAAGGTAGAGGCAGAAACCTTTAATACATTTAAAAATCACCTAAGTGGGAACTTGACATGATGTGACCTGCACAGGTTTGGACTGGAAGCTTGGAAGTGGGATAGGACGGATGAGCTTTTTTTTTGTGTTGGAATGGTTATGATGGGTCAAATGATCTTTGTCGTCCTATGAAATTCTAGCATCTATAATTCCAAACATGGACATTTCAGATAGTTTGTAGTTCAAATCAATAATGAGTTACTTTGATTTACACTGAAACCTATTATTATATTTGAATGTGCTCTTCGTTCAATTAAAAAAAACCTGATTGAAATTAATCAGCTCTTCACCTTTTAAACTCTCTCCACCATATAAATGGCCTAAGGTGTGAGTGTCATGGTAGATTCAACATCCACCTTGATATGCTGGCACAGCAGCATCCTCAAAACAGCAGGATCTCGATGGACAATCCTGCTCGTCAGTGTACACCAGTCCACTGTAGCCAGCATTAACTTTGAGCACACTGCAGCAAATCACACAATGAATTTCAATGCCACTTCCAATGCTTGAAGAGGACAAGAGCAACATCATCGTGGAGCACCATTATTTCTCAAGTTACACACCGTCTAGTCATGGAAATCAGCTGGAGTGTTTTCACTATTGTTGGGTCTTAATATTGGAGTTCACCAGCAAACACCATTTTTACCAGCGGGCTACAGGACTTCAAGAAGAAAATCCATCCATTCCTACTTATGAGACCTAGTAATGGACAAATAGTATGGTCTCAACATAGAAAAACAAATCATGAAATAAAAGCAGACAATGCTACAAAATCTCAGCAGATCAGGCAGATGAACCATTTCCCCTCCTGCAGATGCTGCCTTACCTAATGAGTTTTTACAGCATTGATTTTCTGTTTTTACCTCAGATTTCCTGCATCTGCAGTTATTTTGATTTTTACAAAGTCACTTGGAGCAAAGTGTTTCAGGAGACTTTGAAAGACGTTCCAGAATTATCAAATGCATCGCTTGAAGAAAAGCCATTTGGCCATCGAGGTATGTTTTGGTGGCTTCCTTCACTTAAGCTACAAGTGCCCTCTGACTCAGATGAAAACCATTGAACTATTCCTTGCTCCCCTATTGTAGATGACAAAAATCAAATTCACTGAAAGTTTCTTTTATTGATCACAAGAAGCTGACTAAAACAACTCAGTTTTACGCAAACAAACTAGACACAAACTTGAAGAAGGATTTTAAAAATAAGCAACACAACTACATGCTAAACGTCAGGGATTCAGGTTCATCTGACGTTTAGGATCGAATGAATTTTTATTACAGATTTAAGAAAGGCTATAGTAATGTACTTCACACCCAATAATTTCTCGATAGTTTGCCATCAAAAATAATCACTCTTGCTGTTAAAGTCTAAAATCTTCAGATTTTAGACTTTAATTCTACACAAGTGCTTGCCTTTAATCAATCGCATGTAGTGTTTCTCACCCCAGAATGTTCCCCAGCTCTACAAAATAATGTTCATAAATACATGAGTCCACTCAGGTTCTTCTGGGATTGTCTATGGATATATGATTTGGATAATTCAATGGAATACCGGAATTATCCAAACTATGTATCCACAGACATCCCCAGAGGTACAGTGACCCAGCCATTCTGTCATGTAAAGTCCATTCAAGCCAAGTTAAAAAATTGCATGTGTTGCAGGAATAAACTTGCAAAAATATGTATACTCTTCACTTTGAATGTGAGTAGATTGGACTCAGGTATTTATGAATATTCTTTTTTTCTTATACAGCTGAGGAACATCCTGGGGTGAGAATGGCTACATGTGAATGATTAAGGGCAAGACCATCTGTGGAGTTAATCGACGTGCTGCATATCCTGAAACCTAAAGGTTTTAGACTTCAATGGCAAGGAGTTGCCAACACTCTTGTGTACACCCAAAGTATAATACCGCATATACTAAAAACATGAAATAATGCAGAAGATGCTGAAAGTATCTGAGGAGAGGGGAACAGAGTTAATGCTTCATACTGATTACCTTCCATTAGGATGGTCTGGGTTGAAGAATTAACTCTATTTCCATCTCCACAGATGCTGTTTGACCTTCTGAGTGTTTCCAGTATTTTCTGCTTTACTTCACCCTTGTATCTCCCAGACCCCCACCTCTGATCTTTTCACACCTGTCACCACCATCCCTCTCCAACCCCAAATCCAGGTTGAAAGCATGAATGGAATGATTTCTAACCAAGAATATCCCTGCCTATTCCTCCGAATGTGAAACTCTGTGTAATTGTACTTCCCTGCACATCTATAACCTTTTCAAACACTTGTATGCAGAGAACACTTCCTATCAGGGCACACTTACTCCCTGTAACAATGTCCCAAGACCTTTTGGAGATAAGGAGGAAGAAACTAAGCTAAACCCCATCATTTCTTTTTGCTCTACAACAACTAGGATAACTCCAGTTGAACGGCGGCAGCAGCCTAGCACAGGTTATTTGATTGCTGTTGCAAAAACTAATGTGCCCCTGGCCACTTACACCACCAAGGCAGGAATTCTTTGACATAAAATAATTAGCTTTTCTGTCCAGTATCCAAGAGATGGAAAGTAGTCCACCCACTTTAGCTTTGGTTAGCAACTGGTTGTGCATTTGGAATAAGGTATCTTTATTAGTCACATGTACATCAAAGCACACAGTGAAATGCATCTTTTGTGTAGAGTGTTGTGGGGGCAGCCCGCAAGTGTAGCCACGTTTCCGGCGCCAACATAACATGCCCCCAACTTCCTAACCCATACGTCTTTAGAATGTGGGGGGAAACATTCTAACAATGTTACAGACAGCAGTCGGAATTGAACCCGAGTCGCTGGCGCTATAATAGGGTTGCTCTATATTGAGGCCAAATCATGTATAATTCTGTAAAGTATCACTGAACTCTCTTCAAAAAGCCAGCTAAATTAATGTTATCAATTACAAGAGAAGTTTGTTCTTATTAAACTAGTTAAGGTTTGCATTCACAGAAATCATAGAAGTTTATGGGACAGGGATTTTCATTTGGTCCAGTGTGTCCATGCAGGCCATAGACCAGATTGATCTCCCTTTCCAGTTCTGGACCTATAGCCCTGCAGGTTATGGTTGTTTGAGTGTTCATGCAGCTGAAATAAAAGTAATAAATCCTGGAAGCACTCAGCGGGTCAGGAAGGAAAATTAGGTTAACGTTTCAGGTTGAAGATCCTTCATCAGAACTGGAAAAGTGAGAAAACATGTTAGTTTTAAGTGACAGAAAGGGTGGGGAGGGATGGACATATCTCTCAAAAATTGTGGCCAACTTTCCCATAGTGATATGCTGTTTATGAAACCATCTGGTTGATAGGTTAATGAGATGTTACTGAGGGAGAAGAAAATCAAAGGGGGATGGAAAAGCTGTGAAATACAAGCCGAAGCAATGGTGGAGAAATGCATCCAAAAGGAGAATGCTGGAAGTGCTCAGCAGATCAGGTGGTGCCTTTGGAAAGAGTTAATACTACAGATGAATAACCTGATAGCAGTGTTGTCTAGGTAGGAAGACTAGATCTGTGCACAATATTCCCGATGCAGTTTTTAGCAGGGTCCTATAAAATTACAGAATACAGTTGCCCTTGAAATCAGATCATCTTGCAATTAGGGCCAACACAGTGGTTGCCTTCCTAACTGCTTGCTGTTCCTACATGTTAAGTTCCAGTGGTTTGTGTATAATGACTCCCAGGTCTGGCTGAATACCCTCGTCTTTCATTCTCTCACCATATAAAACTCACATGTGCTGCTCAGTGAGTGTTCTGTCTGAGAAATACTCAGAGTGGCAGCATTTCTCCACATTAGGGGAAGGCTATCAGGAAAGCTTTAAGGTTAATTGAACATTTTATTTATTTCTACATTCATTTCATATATTCAACATTGTGATCTATAGCCACCATTAGTTATCATTTTAATAATGCAAGATTTAGATGATTCATTGTTTTGTTTATGCAGAGAAGAAATTTTTCAGGATAAAACTTAAGCAAAAGGTCAGACCAGTAAATGTTCTCTTTCCCAAAGTTAAAATTCCAAATTTTTACTTGTTTATTATTGATCCTTCTTTCATTTACATTCTAAAGGTACATTTTTCCACATTTTCAAGGAATCTGGTGTGATTAGTGTCATTATAGCACCTTCCAGGATCTGCAAACATGGAGTAAAACTATTCACAGTCCTGCAGTGTATCACCAGATGCTTTCTCTGTGTGCATCCATTTTACCTTTTCTGTCATCATCTAATATCTGGAAGAAAGTTAAATAGAAATATCACACAATTCATAAAGTCACCTTGCATCTCTTTCCCCAGAATCTGGATGAAAATTGACAGATAGAAAATACACCACAATAAGCTGCAGAGATTGGAAACAGCAGAGAGATCGAGTATTTTTTAAATGATGGCAGAATGAAAAGTGTTCAGAGCGACCTGGGAGTCCTTTTCAAATCACTGAGAGTTAATATGCAGACACAGTGAGCAATAAGGAAGCCAAACAGTATGTTGGCCTTTATTAAATGAGGTCCTGAGACCAAGAGCTAAGATGTAGTTCTGCAATTATATATGACCTTGATGTGACTGCATCTGGAACATTATGTACAGGTCTGACCACGCAGTCTAGGCCTGTGAGTGAGGGAGTGCAGTCAAGGTTCACCATGTTGATTCCCGGGATGGGAAGACTGGCCAATAAGGAAAGTAAATCTCTACAGCTACAAAGTACAAACAATCTGCTGGAGGAACTCAGCAGGTCAAACAGTATCTGTGAGAGGAAAGGAATTGTCAAATTTCGGGTCAAAACTTTAAATCAGTCCTAATGCAGGGTTTCGACCCAAGATATCGACAGTTCCTTTCTTCCCACAGATGCTGCTCAACCTGTTGAGTTCCTCCAGCAGATTGTTTGTTGTTCCAGATTCCACCACCTGCGGTCTCTTGTGTCTCCAAATCCAAAGTACAATGAGTGCAACGTAAGTATGTAACTAATATTTATTTTTTTTTTAATTATTTGGTAGTTTGGCTGCTCATTGCAAATGAAAGCTCAGTTTGCACTGGAAATTCGACAGAGGTGGTAAAGTCTTTTATCGATGAGTGTCCTCTTTCTCATCTGCCTTCTCAGTTTCAGCAGTAGGTGAGGAAACGTCTGTTTCTGGCAAATTATTTGCTCATTTGATGACTCATTATTCCTCTTTTGCATTATTTATTTATTTATTTGTAACTTATAGTCATTTTTATGTCTTTATTCTTGCACTGTACAGCTGCTGCAAAATAACTAATTTCACAACATATGTCAGTGATAATAAATCTGATTCTGATTCTGGTTTCTGATGTGGTCTCTATGATGCTTCATCTCGCATTATCATCAAGAAGATATGCAGATAAAACCAGTCCAGTGTAATCAATGATGTGTTTCAATAATTAGCTTCCTTTTGTGCCATCTCATACAAAAGCAGGATCACCTACTTCAAAATGTGAATCACAAACTCTGTGTCACGTTGTTCCCACTACTGTGCTTGTTGCAATATATGCAAACCAGCCTCCCCTTCACTGACACCATCTACACTTCCCCCTGCATCTAACTTCCCCCTGCCTGCAGCTAACATAATCAAGGACCCCTCCTTCCCCTGTCATTCTCTCTTCTCCCCTCTCCCATCAGGAAGAAGATACAAAAGCTTGAGAACACGTACCACCAGACTCGGGGACAGCTTTTATCCCACTGTTATCAGACTCTTGAATGGACCTCTCATACACCAAAAGTGAACTCTTGATCTCCTAATCTACCTTATTGTGGCTCTTGAACTTTTGTTTATCTGCACAGCACTTTCTCTGTAGCTGCAACACCATATTCTGCATTTTGTTTTCTTTTTACTACCTCAATGTACTTAAGTACAGCATGATCTGGCTAGATGACACACAAACAAAAGCTTTTCACTTTATCTCGGTACATGCGACAATAATAAACAAGTACTGATACCAATAGCAATGAACTCTGGCTTCACCAAATCCAGAAGCCATTTAACATGTCCACCATCAGTAACATAGCAAGAGTCTATCTTGTAGATATATATGGTGTGTTCCAGTAGTGAAACAAAAAATATGCAACTTTTGCCTCAAATTCCCCTCCTTTCACCTGTTTTAGTCCATCTTTCGCAGTCAGACCTGCCCTTTCCAACAAACCATTTGAGGCTGGGTGGGATGTTGCTGCGCATGCTCGATCCCATTGAGGAATTCAGCAAATTCAACACTAGTGCAGTTGATTCCTTTACCCGCCACAATATGGTGCTTTTTGAATCATCCTCAACTTTGAAATCATCAGTTGAGCTGCAGAAGTCTCCATCAGAAACAGCTTCTAACCAAGCTAAAAATGCATCTACTATGATCATGTTTATTTTTCTCATAAATGGACCTGCAAAATCCACGTATGCTTGACCAAGGTTTGTTCGGCCGGGGTCATGAGTTGTGGGGAGCTGCTGATTGATTCTTGTGATGCTCTTAATATTACTTCCACTGTACTCTGTCTGGAGAAGGTGCCCCACAAATCTGTCATGCGTTTGAGGATTTTGACCCAGAGGCAAAGAAAGAACAGCTAAGGACATCAAGATCAGAATATTCTGTAAACTGAAGAGGCAAATCAACATAGAACATAGAACAATACAGCACAGGAATAGGCCCTTCAGCCCACCATGTCTGACCATGAGTCCATTCCAAACTAATCCCATCTGCCTGCACATGGTCTATATCGCTCCATTCCCCACCTATTCATGTGCCTGTCTAAATATCTCTTAAACATTCTCAGCTGCTTCTTTCTCTTCTTTATCCACTAGTAGTTTCTTAATCTACCTGTATCCCTTATCCACCAGAAAGGGCCTCCTTCATTATGGCAGAAAATAGAGAGCCACTCCACACATGCATTAAAACAATGGAGCAATGGGACCAGAAGTACTGATAGGATCAGGGCAATATTGGTTTTACACTTCCCTTGAATCAGTGGACATTAATATTGGTGGGATTTAAAATGTTGTTCCACATGATACTGCCTGGCAACATAAATTGAAATGATCCTATTTTGTTCATTGCACAGTTTCAGAAAAATGAACTCTGTGGTAAATTAAGCACAATTTCATCACACATGTATTAATTTTAAGTGATTCAAAAGGAATTGTGAAACCAATATGACACGACAACCTCAGAGAAAATAATTAGCAATTTGCAAATATGGATATGTGTTTGAAGCTTCCAAAGCTCTACTGACATGCTGGATTTAAAAAGATTGGAGATGGAGATGAGGGCTTTTTATTCTCATGGGGTGAAGACTTTTCGGAATTCTCTGCACGAAAGACTGAATCACTGAATATATTCAAGGCCGAGGCAGACAGATTTTTGATCTCTTGGGGAACAGGTAGGATCACGTCGTGTGTTTTCTTTTACCAAGAAATGATCCAAGATCAATTTTTCCCAGGGTAAATAAAGTTAGCAATTATTTCCAGGTGAAATCATGACAATTTAAACATTAGACCAGGTTCTTCCAATCAAAATACACAAATGTCAGACACACAGTTAATGATGGAATCACTGTGAACCTCCTGACATAAATTGGAGCGAAAAGCTCCATTCGAAAGACGTACAGGTTAGTAGGTTAACACAGGTGTAATTGGGGCAGTGTGGGTTTATTGGGCCAGAAGGGTCTGTTACCGTGCTGTATAAAGAAAGTTTTTAAAAAAGTTTCATAACAACCATCATGAAACTGTCATGGAAACCAGCATGCTTTCTTCTTGCCTTACTTGTGATTTAAAGGGGGACACTGCTGACATCAGAAAGCAGGTCTAGAGCTGACTGCAAACTGCTCAGACGCCTCCCTAAGTCCACTGGGTGTACTTAGACTAGCAGGGAATGCAGCATTTACTCGTTGAGCTATTCATTCCGTGGATGCCTCAGTGGTGAGCCACCAGCAGCACTTCATTACTGGTGTATTTAGGACAGATACTGTGGGCAACTCAAGGAGGGTAGGGGACCAGAAATGTTCATCCTATAAACAGAAGGTCTTCAGTGACAGCAGATTGTACCTGGACATTATTGATGAGCAATATTTTGCAGTGTAGACTTTCTCAGGCTGCAATAACCCAAATGTGCCATTTGACCTCGCTCATGTGCCTGGACTGCTCTGTTGGTGGAGGTCAAGGTCAGGGGAAGTGAGCCTGTTGACAGAACCCAAATTACAATCCCTCCACCACTAATTGAGTGAAATTATGGCACTCTGGGCCCACATACAAAGTTGTGATCCTGTACTTCCAAGTTGCCTCAAACTGCTTTCCTAAACCCATCTTGAGTTATTTTCTATTAAATAATTTTAAAATTGGAAATGGCATCCCATTGAAATTCTTCCACTCACACTCCCTGTAAATTAACAAAATAATTCATTCATTCACTCAATTCTCTTTGTGTCTCATACGGCACATAAGGCTCCCATCAGTATTTAACCCTTCCCTTGGTCTTTTTCTTATTGAAAACTGGACTTACTACCAGGTAGGCTCAATAAACTAAGCATCCTTGTTTTCCTTCAATATTTGTCCCATTGCTCTATGTGAGCTTTGTCAAGCAACCAGATTTTATATTTTATTGGTATGCTGAAACATTCTTCGATACTGTGCCAGTGTCATTTCAAGGCCCATCAAAACATTGTTTAACATCAAGAGTCCAACAGCAATAACAAGCCCTGTACCCAGAAACAATTGCTAAAACACTTGTGTGAGTTCCAATGGCCATGTTAAATTCAGCACAGCTGCCACATCTGTGATCAGAGGTCATCATCTTACATAGAACATAGAACAGTACAGCATAGGAACAGGCCCTTCGGCCCACAATGTCTGTGCTGACCATGATGCAAATATAAACTGCAAGTCTGCCAGCAGATGGTCTGTACACATTCATTCTCTGCATGTTTATGTGTCTCTGTAAATGCCTCTTTAATGTTGCTATCATAACTGCATCCACCACTTCCCCTGGCAATGCTTTACAGACACCTACTACTCTCTGTGTAAAAAACTTGCCTTGTAAATCTCCTTTAAACTTTCCCCCTCTCACCTTTCAAAGCTATGCCTTCTAGTATTGGACATTTCCACCCATGGAAAAAGGCTGACTATCTACCCTATCTATCCTATTCTCATAATTTTATATACTTTTATCTGGTCTCCCTTCAGCCTCCAACACTCCAGAGAAAACAATCCAAGTTTGTCCAACCTCTCCTTGTAGCTAGTACTCTCTTATCCACACAAAAGCCTGGCGAACCTCTTCTGCACCCTCTCCAAAGCCTACACCCCCTTCATGTAATACAGCAACCAGAACTGCACACAGTACTCCAAATGTGGTTGAAACAATGTTTTATACAGCTGCAACATGAAGGCATGTATGCCATATGCCTTCTTTACCATCCTGATTACTTGTATTGCCTCTTTCAGAGAGCTATGAACTTGCCCGAGATCTTGTCAAAGCACAATTGCCATGGCAACCAGACAGAAGCAATGTGGCTTGTGGCTAACATTATGGCTGTCATGAAATAGAGACTGGCTGCAGGGGAGAGGGAGAGAGGTCACATATTTGCAGAAAGGTCTCAGCTGGTTCAGGTCTCAGCTGCTGTAGAAACACAGTTGCAGGCCACATGATGTTTTTTTCTGTTTCTATGTGGTCTCGCAGTGATCCAGGTCTAGTCCTCAGGAACGGTGAGATGCTATCAGGAAACAGTTTGATATGCTCATTGAGCAGGGATGCCGCTGGTGAACAGATTACTGCTCTCAGTGGATGCTAAGGTGGTACATGTGAACAGCTTGTATTTCTCTGAGAGGAAAGGGAACAGATCAGTCTCTCATTTAAGCAGAGATACAAAGTTATGTTCCATTTGACCTCACCTCTCTTCTGCAGATAGAGGTGTGCGTCACCCCAGTCACACTTCCTATTGTGAGCAGAGTTTTGCTCAGACTGAGCAGAGATTGCCTCTAGAGAGAGGAGTGATAAACCAACCATCCTTTTCTTCCTTCCTTATTTGTTCCATTGCTCTACGTGAGAGCAAGAGTACTCCTCTGTTTGTCAACATTTCTCATAATGCAGAAAATATTTACCAGGATGTTGCCAGGACTTGAGAGCCTGAGTTATAGGGAGAGGTCAGACAGGATAGGACTTTATTCCTTGGAGCATAGGAGACTGAGAGGTGATCTTATAGAAGTGTATAAAATTATGAGGGACATAGATGGGGTGAATGCACTCAGTCTATTTCCCAGGGTTGGGGAATCAAGAACTAGAGGGCATAGGTTTAAGGTGAGAGGGGAGAGATTTAATAGGAACTTGAGGGGAAACTTTTTTTACACAGAGGGTGGGATGTATATGGAATGAGCTGTCAGAGGAAGGGATTGAGGCAGGTACAATAATATCTTTCAAAAGGTAGTTGGACAGGTACATGGATTGGAAAGGTTTAGATGGTTATGGGCCAAACACTGGCAAGTGGGACTAGCTTGGATGGGGCATCTTGTCAGCATGGACCAGTTGGGCCAAAGGGCCTGTTTCCGTGCTGTATGACTATATGTCTATGTAATTGATTGGAGGTGCTTTGTCTACAAACAGGATTGTACATTTTATTGTGCACCGAAACACTCTTTGGGATAGCACCTGTGTCAGCTCGAGACCCATCAAAACGTTGTATGATATCAAGAGTCCAAGAGCTATAAACAGCAGGGCTGTGGCCCAAGAGCTGGGCAGTGGGATCGATCTGCTCCATCTTGGCCTGCATGAACACCTTGGGCCAAGTGGCAAATCTCCATGCCATAAATTTCAATGCTTTTGGTGAATCCAAACCTCATCTGGGTTAACCTGAGCAAACGTTTCTCATAATACACCCAGCAGCGCCAATCTTCTCCTCACCGTATCAGCACTCTCTGGTTTCTTTCCCAGATCCCCATCTCTTCTGATCACACTAGCCCCAACGTGAGCTTCTCCCGAGGCTTGACATGAGGTGTGCCTGAGATCTATATGCCTTCAGGTATTCCAGGAGCACAACTAATTGCTAAACAAGTGCTAAAGGAGTTGAACACTTTTGTCTCTTGGATTCTGAACAGAAAAGTTGATGATTTTACATCAGAATAATGTTTAGCTCAGTGATGTAAATGGTCAGGCACCCAATGCCTTTGTAACGGCTATTCAAAACCTGTGCTAAACTGCTGGCACAGTTCAGTAGGAGTTCATTGAATTATTGAAGAGCAAATAAAAAGACTTTAGTTTTTAGTCTGGTTTCTTACTGCATAACTCCAAAAAGTGATGAGAATTTTTTTTCAGGAATTAATTGTGCTACTGATAGGAAGTGCACTCTGCAAACAAATATTTTATAATGATAGAGGTGTACATGGAGGTGAAGTTACACAGAGTTCAGCATTTGGAGAAATCTATAGAGACATTCTAGGTTAGCAATCCTTCCATCCATGCTTTCACAATTGATTGGTGGTGCCTGAGGTTTGGTGGTGGTGGCTGTGAAGAAGATCCGAGTCGGGATCTCCTGAGGAGGAGCCTAATGGAGATAGTGTTTGGTGGCTTGATCACAAGAGCTGGGGATATTGGAGGACTTGAGAAAGACTCCAGAGAACGCTGATAAGGTAAGGAGGAGATTGTTGTTGGTGGGGTGGGAGTGGGTGGGATTATTGGCAAATGGAGGAAGATTTGCACCAGGGTTATTATTGAAGCGGGGAGAAGATTGGTTTTGGAGGGGACTGATTATTAGGAAAGAGGGTCCTTCAGGGTATATGGTGGTGGTTTCCTCCAACTCACATAAAAACCTTATGAACTCTTCTTTGTTCCCTTATTGTGTCAACTATCTCATTCGCTCACCAATTGCAGACAACAAGAATCAGATTCAATTAAAGTTTCCTTTATTGATCACAAGAAGTTAACTGAAGCAACTAATCATTACGTGAATAAACAAGGGTTTGAAAAATAAGCAACACAACTATATATGCTGAATGTCAGGGATTCAGGTTCATCTAGCACCTGGAGTCAAATGAATCTTTATTACAGAGATTTAAGAAAGGCTATAACAAAGTTATTCACACCAAACAATTTCTAGATAGTTTGCCCTCTAAAAATAAACAATTTTGCTCTTGAAGTCTAAAATCTTCAGATTTCAGGATATGCAGCACAAAAGTTAATTCCACACATGTTCTTGCCTTTAATTATTCGCATGTAGCCATTCTCACCCCAAGATGTTCCCCAGCTATAGAAAAAACAAGAACACTCATAAGTACCTGAGTCCAGTCTACTCACATTCAAAGTGAAGGTCGTACATATTTTTGTAAGTTTATTCGATCTTACTTAATTAAACATGTAATTTTTAAATTTGGCTTGAATGGACTTTAGATGTTGATGCTGACAGAATGGCTGAATTGCTGAACTTCTGGGGATGCCCAGATACATATGGATATGTGGTCTGAATAATTCAATAGAATATCTGCTAATACCGAAAGCATAAATTAATTTAGAAGATGCTAGAAGTATTCAGCAGATCAGACAGCATCTGAGGTTAGGGGAACAGAGTCAATGCTTCATGTTGAGGACCTTTCATTAGAATGGTCTGAGCTGGAATGATAACTCTACAGATGTTGTCTGACCTATTGAACATTACCAGCATATTCTGCTATGTTCCACATTTATGCACAGATAAGTTTTAAGCCAATGAGAAACCATTCAACACAGCCCAGAGCATTCTCTACCCAGGATCTAAAGATTTTTGTCCTTCAAAGGGCAGAACAAAGGATTCAGCTGATAGGATATTGTAGTGAGCTCTCATTTGTGGTAAAGATTGGGCAGAGAGGCTACTCAAGGTCAAAATATTAATTGGCAGTTGGGCAGGACAATCCTCGGACACAGAGTTGAGATCGACCTGAGGCAGCCAGAGAAACACCTTCTGATGAGCCAAAGCAAGGCCAGGTGTCTCCAAATAAAGGAACATTCATGTGAGAGAAAGGATACCTGTCAGATGAGGGATTTTGTCAGAGAGTTTAAAACACAAGGGGGCCAAGTTACATATTCCCTTATGTTGTAAAAGGTGCTGTGGGAAATAAATGGATTCTGCTGTAAAAGTTGTATTTTGTTCGTTAATCTACATTAGAGCATTCACTCACAATTGAAATGATCCCCAAAATTTCAACAAGGTTCAAGCTTCTGTATCTTAATCCTCCTTTCATTTGGTACCAGCATCATTCTCATTAATATCCAGGATTTAAAAGCTTTCCATCCTGACTGATGTTTACCTGAAGGTATTATTTACCTGTTTTTAACAATCCAGTAGCTTTTTGGGTACTGATCCACATAGCCTACCAAGAGCACGGAATGGTCAATATGCTTTTTGTCACAGTTAGCATTGTCATAGATACCTGAAAACAGTCAGAAATGTTGTGGATGCAGACAATTCCAAACTCTTATCCCAAATGATATTCAAAAAAATTGTGAAGTTAGAGTACAAGAAACTGTATCATATGTCAATCTGTCCCACCATCACTAATGTGGAGAAGAGTGAGGTCATGCACTTCAGTAAGAGGAATCAAAAGGCTGATTATTATCTAAATGGAGAGAGTATGCAAATTAGTGAAGTTCAAAGGGATTTTGGTGTTTTATTGCATGAATCACAAAAAGTTAGCAGCTAGGTCCAACAAGTAGTTAAGAAGGCCAATGACTTTTTGGATTTCATTATGAAAGTGTTGAAACTTAAAAATAGAGAGGTTTTATTAAAGTTGTATAGGGTGTTGTTGAGGATTTCATACTGTGCACAGTTTGGTCCCCTGACCTAAAAAATGATATAGCACCATTGGAGGAAGTCCAAACGAGATTCACCAGGCTAATTCCTGAGAAGAGAGGACTGTCTTATCAAGAGAAGATTGAAAATTTGGGTCCGTGTTCCTCGGAATTTCAAAGAATGTGAGGTGAAATTATTCAGACATATAAAACACTAAAGAGGCTTGACAGTGCAGATAGAATCATAGTGTCATACAGCACGGAAACAGGCCCTTCGGCCCAACTCATCCATAGCGAGCTAGTCCCATCTGCCCAGTCATTTGCATAGAAATTCCTTCCCTCAGACAGTTATGAATCTCTGGAATTCTCTGCCGCAGAGAAGTGGTGAAGGCAATATATTTAAGGTGGAGATTGACAAATATTTGAAAGATCGAGGAACTGAGGGTTACGGGAAACTGGCACAGGAGGGGAATTGAGGCCAGCATAGATCACCCATGATCATATTCAGTGGTGGGACAGGCTTGAGGGGTTGGTGGCCTACTCCAGCTCCTATTTTCTTATGATCCTGTCTTCTTGTAAAGAGAAAGCTGAAGGTGTGTGGTCAGAGGGATGTTCAATGAGGGATTGAAGGATTTCAAGGAATGAGAGAGAGGTAGCAAAGTGAAAGTGGTTGGGGAAGGAGGGGGGTGTGATTTGAGAAGGCAGGGGTATGGTGGCAGCAATACAGACTCTGAAAATATTTTACATCCCAATTCTTCGTCCTACTTGCCTTCTGCAGAATAATTGGGTAATGGGATCTGAACCACAGTGAAGGAACATAAGATTAGAAGATTCTTTACCTGACTTATAAAACCTCCAGGAGTTATGTGAACAATGAAGGAGTACAGAAATTGGTCCAACTTTCGCAACTATTTGAGCCAATTGTTTGTCTTTATTGTTCATAAACCTTCTGAATCTCTTAACTCTGATGACACTCTTTTCACTCTTGAATAAGCATTTATTATTTTCCTGTAAATGAAACAAATAAATGTCTGTTAAACAAAATGATAAATAATAATCTCAATGGACTTAAACCTTCACATTCTATCGGGCAACAAGTTCCATCCATTCATTGCCCGACCTTTGCTGGTGACTTCTAACAATTAGTCCCACACGGTGCAGAAATAAAAAGTCCCTACCTCATCCACCTAAACATCCACTTCTCCACCAAAGCGCAATGTAGACCACCTACAAAATACGCTGCTATTACTCACCTTGGCTACTCTGACAGCACCTACCAAATGCACAACTCTACTGCTGAGAAGGACAAGGGGCAGCAGGTGCATGGGAATACCAACACCCAGAGGTTCTACTCCACAACACACAATTCCACCGTAAATATGACACTGTTGCTTCATTGTCACTTGCCTAAATCAATCAAGTGACAATCAACAGTCAAGTGATGCCAGCAGCTCTACTTTGTTAGAAGTTTGAGGAGATTCGGTACGTCACCAAAGACTCTTGCAAATTTCTGAAGAAGTACAGTGGAGAGCATTCTGACTGGTTGCATCACCGCCTGGTATGAGGGCTCCAATGCACAGGATCGCAAGAGGCTGCAGAGGGTTATAGACTCAGCCAGTTCCATCAGAGGCACAACCCTCCCCGCCATTGAGGACATCTTCAAGA
Organism: Pristis pectinata; assembly: GCF_009764475.1. Taxonomy (NCBI): domain Eukaryota; kingdom Metazoa; phylum Chordata; class Chondrichthyes; order Rhinopristiformes; family Pristidae; genus Pristis; species Pristis pectinata. Next base: position 9,178,116 of record NC_067428.1, read on the forward strand.
GGCGGTGCCTCAAGAAGGCAGCATCCATCACTGAGGACCCTCTCGTTCTGGGACATGCCATCTTCTCATTACTACCATCGGGGAGGAGGTACAGGAGCCTGAAGACCCACAATCAATGATTCAGGAACAGCTTCTTCCCCTACGTCATCAGATTTCTAAATGGTCCATGAACCTATGAACACTACCTCGTTATTCCTTTTTTTGCACTATGTATTTATTTTTGTGATTTATAATAAGCTTATGTCTCTGCACTGCACTGCTGCTGCAAAACAACACATTTCATGTCATATAAGTTAGCGACAATAAATCTGATTCTGATCTTGATTCTGATTCTGAACTTCCAATCAACAGCATGCTGGGTGTATTTTCACTATCAGGACTGCAGTGGATTAACTTCAGAGAATGAGCATTAACAGAAGGTATTATAATTCAGATGGGACTACTTAATGAAAATGAAAAACTAGTGCTTGACACACTAGTGTCAAGGAATAAAGGACATCCCATCTCCAAACTCCCATAGTGGCTTCTATTTATGATTTGACATGAGAATAACCAGCTTCTGCAAGCACCATTTGTTCAATTTATATGAAGGTTGTGCCTTAAACCAGAATATCTCCAGAGATTGTGTATCAGCTACATTCAAATGCACAAAGAGGGAACAGTCAGACATTGAATGTACCTTTGCTTGGTATGGGTATGATTTACTGGACTGAATGCCATGATCATGTATGTATTCAAAGGCACGATATGGCAAGCCACCCCTGCAGCCATAATTGTTATAATCATCTGAACAGTCAATGACATTTTGTTCACTCAGTTCAACATATTGATGCTTTATCTTGGCCAGTTGTCCTTCCAGAGCACCAATAGCAGTGAATGCATAGCAGGAATTACACCAGCCCTGAGGGAAAAACAGGTGAGTTAGCAATTGCCAAAATCTTGAAGCATTTTCCTCACAAACTTTATCACTTGGATTGAATTCTAATAGTGTGAATAGCAGGAATTGCTGCCATGAGGACAGGAAGCACCAAATTTGATTGGCAAAGTATTTAATTTCAGACTACTGCACTTTCTTGTGAATCCATTCATCTTTGGGTTTTTAAAACCAGTGCATTGCACAATAACAAGGTAAAAGCCCTGGCCCATCATACCAACAGTTGCAAACAGAAGTGCAGACCTCAGAAACCGCACTCAAAGAGCTTGAGAGCAAGAACAGTGTGAGGTGAGAATGGGAAAGTGATGGTGGCAGAGGAAGACACATGGGTGGATGGACTCCATTTGTGCCTTCCTGCAGCTTCTCAAGAGCATCAATGTGACAAAACTGTGCAATCCACATTACTCTTCTGGTCGAGGAGAACCCCGGCACCAAATCCATTTGCTTTCATTCTTTCAAGAGACTTGGTCATCATTGGCAGGGCACCATTTACTGGCCTTCCCTAATTCCCCTATTCTGAATGCTCAGCCTTTTCAGTGAGAAGTTAAGAGCTAACTACTAGGAGGAAAATACAGGCCAGACAGCTGAGAGAGGCAGGTCTCCTCCACTTAAAGCAATTCATGAGCAGGGTTTTTTTTAAATTTTGGATTATTAATTATTATTAATTTAACTGTGCTAAAATGCCTCATTGTGGTATTTGAACTCATGTCTATGCATCATTAATCCAGGCCTCTAGATTGCAAATCTGGCACCTTACTCATGCTATAACTGTACTATCGCCATTATCTCTTCCTATCTTATCTCTCTCCTAACATACCTCAAAAGCACTGCAACATTTTTTTTGCTGCATGTAATTCAATGACGTAATGGACTAAAAGTCCACATCAATCAGCTCTGATTATATTTTTTCCTGAAGCTCCTTCAATATCTTCAGATACCCAAAATGTTAGATCTGAACATGGACATGAGGATGTTCCAAAGACCCTGGATTTATGAAGATGAAGTTCAACAAATTAACGTGAAAATATACTTTCATGCAATAAATTTTGGAGTAATACTTTTCACCCTATTGCACACTACCCCTCTCAGTGCCAGTACCTACTCGAAGAAGAAGGTACCTGATCCTTTACTCTTCTGACCAAGTTTTTTTATGCCAGTCTATTTTTGAGGGTAAAGCACCAACTTCCTCAATGACTCATTTGTGCCCACCAAAATCCTCAGAGCCAAAATATTCAACAGGAATCATTCTGTATCCCCTGCTGACTCCAGTGCATTCACTGTTCTGTGCAATGTCATGGAGCAAACATTGAGAAAAGAAGGTGGTACCTGATCCTTTACACTGGTGACCCAGTTTTTAGTCCGCCAATCTATTTTTGAGGGTAAAGCGCCAACCTCCTCAACTTCATCCAGTTCTTCTGGTTCAACATCAAATAATATCTCACTGGTGTAATTTGCCAATTCGTACATCCTCATGTCAGTGTACAACTGAACAAACTCCACGGATGTCTGGAAGAAATAATTGCATCATAAATACTACAAGATTATTTCTACAAAGTATAAAAAGCCATTGTCAGCATCCCCTCCATGGACTCTGTCTATACCTCTCGCTGTCTTGGTGAAGCAGCCAGCATTATCAAAGACCACACCCATCCGGGTCATTCTCTCTTCTTTCCTCTCCCTTCAGGCAGAAGATACAGGAGCCTGAGGGCACATACCACCAGGCTCAAGGACAGCTTCTAACCCACTGTGATAAGACTATTGAACGGTCCCCTTATACGATGAGATGGACTCTTCACCTCACAGTCTACCTTGTTATGACCTTATTGTCTACCTGCAATGCACTTCCCTGTAACTGTGATACTTTACTCTGTATTCTGTTATTATTTTTACCCTGTACTACCTCAATAAATTAATCTGTACAAACAGTATGCAAGACAAGTTTTTCACTGTACCTCGATACAAGTGAGAATAATAAACCAGTACCAATACTAATACATTTTTTCATGCAAGAGAATAATGACAGAGATAGATATTTCTTCCTGGCTGTGTATTGGATAGAAGTCCTGAAGAAAGGGCAAAAGCCATCAGGGGAAAGAATCAAACTCTTGGTATCTGCTCTCAAGAGGAAGAAATTGACAAGATATTCAATGCTAGTGAGACAAGCATATAAATAATAGATGTAATTTTAATGATTAATTTCAAATTGTCACATTGTAGCAGTCATAAAAGCTGAAGTAGAAAATGGAGCTAAAGTAGCAGGAAATATTCCAAGAAATATCAACCATTCTCCAAGTAATTCCCAGCAAGCAGGTTGAAAGGAGGAACAGCAGGTGTATTGAATGATCTTAAATCTGGTGTGATAAGAAGTGACCAAGAATCAGAAAATATTTTAATCTCTCTCAAAGCAAGAAATCTGTCCCTTGAGTACATATGTCACTCACCAGGTCACCAAACTGATTCATAGCCATTTCATAGGAAGAATTTCCTTGACTATACTGAATATTGTGAGCTTGAATCTTCTCCAGGTTTTCCAGCCACACTGCTCGCCTAGCTTGATTTTCTTCCTACACAAGGTATGTTGAGGTAAGGTTAATGTACAGTAAATAGCACCTAATGCCTTGCTTTACTGACTGGCTTCATAAACTGAGAACTGAACACAGCTTCACAAATGATAACTGTTTTCTTTCCTACAGGACATTATATCAAATGCACAATTCTCCTGGTTAAAAAAGATCACAGCAGGTGGCTACACAAATATAACACATAAATGACCAGTGCTATTCAAACTTACCATTCACCGGCTAACGAAGAGATCTCTCCAATCCTTTAAGCATCAGCAGGTTAAGATGGTGCTGATCTCTGATGCATCACCAGGTCACATCAGACCCTTCCCATGACAACCAATTATTGTGGTCTGCTTTGCTGACATTACTATATTTTGTAGCTTACAAAGTTGATTGTAGAATTGGCCAATAGCCACCATTGCTTGGTGTTAAATATCTAAATTGCTGTGGAGATGTTGCTCTTCAAATGGTGCAGTGGGATTTCTTCACATCGGACTGAACGACATTAGCTGACGATGGGTAGACAGAACTCCCAACCCACCCCACAAACAATGCAATGACCCCTCAGTGCTTCATTAGAGTATCAGCTTGCAATTCTTACCATACTAGAGTAGCTCTTCCCATAATTCTGCTTCCAGATTTCCCATTCCTCATCTATGAGTGGATTGGCCAGGGCCATGGACACAACAGCCAGGATGCACGTCACAAACAGGGAAAGTTCCATGGGGAATTTTTTACAGATGAAATAACTGATGTTGTTGTTAAGAACTGGAGAAAGTGAAATGAGATTTAAGTGAAGCAATGAGGCAAGTGTATAATCTCACTTTCCTTCCCCTATTTCAAAGATTCCTTTTGTGTGAGCTTGTCATGGCTCCTTCTCCATTTAAGCATCTCTACCTGCAAGCTCCAGGTGTTATGCATTGTCAGTTCCCCTCAGGCTCCCAACTCCTGCCTTCTCACTGAGCAGAAGCTGTGTAGCCGTGAGTTGCTACTCTGCTTAGGTACAACTTCTGGTTGAGTAGACACAGACAAGCTGAAATCACAGAGTAAGAAGGTGAAAGAGCCACCTATTCCTTCTGCAGGAAAGTATGGTACAAGATTTATACTTCTTGTTTCAAATTATAAAAAAGGAAGAATTGACACTGATTATTTTTCACTTATTTGTAGAGAAATACAGTTGAAGAGTCTTCTACTGAAGTTATCTTGAAAATAGCTGAATTTAGGAAATAAAAATCAGGCATTTTATTCCATATAGACCATGTATTATTCATGACATTCCAATGTTACCTACTTAAGTGAAAGTACAGAATTGTACAGAAAGTACAATTTTATGTTAATTCATCTGCACCATTGTCGAACCTTGATCGGCTTCCATATTTCCTTTTGATATAGGTGGCCATTCATCCCATCGAGTCTAGGCCATTTCACAGAGCAACCCCATTCCCTAATTCTCCTTGTAATCTATTCCCAAATCACTCCCCCCCCACTGACCACCACCACCATTCCCATCAACTCCCACCCCACCCCAGGTTCTACCACTCACCCACACACTAGAGGCTATTTACAGTGACCAATTAACCTACCAGCCTGCACATCTCTGTGCTGTGGAAGAAAACCAGGGCACCCAGGGGAAACCCACATGGTCACAGGGAGAATGTGCAAACCCCACACACACAGAGCGCCAGATAGAACTCAGGTTACTGAAGCTGTGAGGCGGCAGCTCTACTGGCTGGGCCACTGTGCCATCACTTTAGTTTCCTATCATACAAACCAATAACTTACACTGCACAATATTATGGTGTAAGCTTTCTGCCCAATCAGAGAGATCTCCTTTGTTCTGTCAAATCACTAAAGTTAATTTAGTTATTTTGATTATTTGAGGTGATCAGGTGTACATTATCATCAGACCATTCACTAGATTACAATAGACGTAAGAAGACCATATTGTTCTCACCTCACAATGGACCCTGTGTTTCTTCAGCCACACAACCTCCTCAAGTCTCAGTTGTGCTCTGCTGGAGATTTGACTGGGGCTTGTTAGGGTATATAAGTTACGAAATAAAATAATTGCCTCCCAAAGTCCATCAATTAGTTTCTGGGCCTTCAGGCTCCCCATTATTTGTGTGCCTTTTCATGCGAGATAATTTAACACCTGTTTGTTTTGAGGCTTCAACCATCAAGTGCCATCAGTCAGCCAAATGAGACAAAAATACACCACATAATGCAAGTAACCTACTCTTAAAAGATTTTGTGATGTAAATCATGATTCAGGTTAATGGCTTCTCCATGGAAAATCCGATTTCCTTTTGTGATGGTTGTCTGTGTTTTGGTCCAGTTACCTCCATGCCCCAGGACCATTTCCATGACAATAATCCATTTGTACTGCAACCTGGGGGTGCAGATGATGACAGGGACCCTACACTCTCAAGAATTTAGAATAATGAGAGGTGATCTCATTGAAATGTGCAATTATCTCAAGGGATGCTGAGCTGATGTTTCCCTTTGTTAAAGTGTCCAGAAGCAGGGGTCTCAGTCTCAAAATAGGGGATCAGCCATATAGGATAGATTTGAGATTTTTTGTTCCAACACAAAGGGTCTTGAACAATTAGAATTCTCTACCTAAAAGGGCTGTGGAATTTCAGTCACTCAAGATAGAAATTCATATATGTTTAAATATTAAGGAAAATCAAGGGATAGTACAGGGAAGTGATACTGAGGGAAGATATCAGTCATGATTTATTGAATGACAGAGCATGCACAAGGGGATAAACACCCTACTCCTGCTTCTGAGCACCTCTGCAGCAGAACTGCATTGTCATCCCGTTTATTGCATTCCAGTACTGTAGAAATTCAGTTCACTTCTGGTGCTAAAGATATTTTGTAACATGCTTCCCATTTCACTAAATTCGATCTTCATACATTCATTAGCATGTCTTGAGGAACAGAAAGATTTTAAGTTATAGTTGTGTATATTTCAGGGACTCTCCCACATCTGAAATATGCATGAGAATGAAAGTGTTTTTCGGACTGAATTCAGATTTGTACCCTTGTGGATTACTCAGAAGTCTCAATCGCCAATTCTTTTAAGAACAGATGCCAAGCCAATTGGTTACAAAGAGCAACAAATAAGCAAGTCTGAAAATCACCCTGACTGCCACAGTCAATTGAGACCCCATTGATGCATTACAGACAGGTGTCTCAAAGGCTTCAGGAAGTTGTGATTTAGCTTATCTTTTTGTGCACTATATAATTCTCCCATCCAAATGAGCTGCTCAGCAATATCGTCCAGAACCTGTCAGATTTTATGAGTGTCAGGGTCTCTGTGGAACACATATCATCCGTATTCCCTCACAGTGACAGCATTCTGAAAGAACAATCCTGGTAATTTATTGAGAGGATGGATCAGTCTGAATTCCCCAAAACCCACACAACGTTTCAGGAACAGCTTCTTCCCCTCCGCCATCAGATTTCTGAACGGTTCATGAACACTGCCTCATTATTCCTCTTTTGCACTATTTATTTATTTTCGTAACTTATGGTCATTTTTATGTCTTTATGGTCTTGCACTGTACTGCTGCTGCAAAACAACAAATTTCACAACATATATCAGTGATAATAAATCTGATTCTGATACTGAAATCCTCAAGGCCCCTTGGAGCACTGATAGCCAGAGTTTTGATGGTGGCATTCTGCACTTATATAACAGCAAGCTAAATATATACTGCAGACATCTGAGTTTCCATTCCAGTAATAGATGTTGGGAGCCTTCTGCTCTTGCTGCAATGGAGGTCTCAACATCAGACACAGCTTGATGTATGGTTCCACATATGTTGCTTGCTGGAAATGAAGGGATCCAGGCTCCATGCAAATCCCTGGGCAAGGTTAAAACTTTTAATTGCACATTCCCACCAACTGTAGGTTCTCCTATAAGAACATAAAAAATAGGAGCAGGAGTAGGCTATCAAGTCTTTCGTCCTTGCTCTGACATTCATATAGATCATGGCAGATTTTCTCCCTCAGCCACATTTATCAGGACTGCCCTCATACCTTTTGACTTCCTTAATGCTCAGAACTCTATCAATCTCCATTCTGAATGAACACGGTCACTGAGCTTCCACTGCCTTCTGGGGTGCAGAATTCCAAAGGTTCACTGTGGTCTGAGTAAAGAAATCCTTCCTCACCTTAGTCCCAAATGGGTTACCACTATTTGCAAACTGTGCCACCTGATTTTAAACTCCCCAGTCAATGGAAACATCCTCCCTGCATCTAGCCTATCAAACCCTTTAAGAATTGTGTGTGTTTTGATGAGACCATCTCTCATTTTTCCAAGTTCTAGAGAATACAGCCCCAAACATCTCAATGTCCTCACACAGCAAACCCGCCATCACTGGAGCCAGTCTGGTGGATCTCCATCAACTTCATCATCTGAGACCTCTGGAAGTGTATTTATATGTGCCAGTGACTTTTTCTTTAACAATGTCTGCAATCCAACTATGGTTGGCATGTCACACAATCACAGGTAGACACCCATCTAAGTCAATCATTACAATGCACAAAGTGCCAATGATTGGGCTGGTTTGGCTGCGAGCATCAAATCAGTGGATGAGGTGTCTCCTTCTTCACTGACTGGTTGTTCCACCACCACGCCCCAGACATGTAGAAAGCCTTGGGCACCTGAAAAGAGAAAGGTAGAAGTGTAGGGTGTGGTGAGATGAAGGTTGTAAAGGAAGTTCAGCTGCTTATAAGATAAGATATCTTTATTAGTCACATGTACATCGAAACACACAGTGAAATGCACCTTTTGCATAGAGTGTTCTGGGGGCAGCCCGCAAGTCTTGCCACGCTTCTGATGCCAACAGAAGCTAGTACGTGGCAGATCCAAAAGTTATAAGACAACAAAATAGTGCAGCACGGTGGCACAACAGTTAGTGCTGCTGCCTCATATCTCCAGGGACCTGGCTCATTCCTGAACTTGGATGTTGCCTGTGTGAAGTTTCCATGTTCTCTCCATAAACACTCCACACCCAGGTTTCCTCCGGGTGCTCTGGTTTCCTTTCACTTCCAAAAGAAGTGATAAGTGAATCGGCAGTTCTAAATTACCCCTTGGTATAGGCATTTGGCAAAAAAGAATCAAAGGGGAGTTGATGGGCATGTGTGAGAGATATAGGGAAATAAGGAGATGTGAATGGGAATAATGGGACTGCTCCCCTGGAAAGTGGCATGGACCCAATGGGCGAATAGCCTCTTTCTGCATAACTATGGGTATTTTAAATCTGGACACTTTTATCATAAACCTTTGTTGAAACTATGTGCTTATAAAAGCAACAATGATTACCAGCAGGCTGTGATTTCTGCTCCATGTTAAAACATCCATTGCTAAGCCAATTACACTACATAATTGGAAAGTTTATGAATGTGTGTTACAGAGTTCCAGATAGAATTGACAGTTAAAAAAAATGCCTCTGTGAATTCTAACATTGGAAATTATGGGAACATTTGGAATCATCATTTAATGCATACTTCTTCATTCTAGGACTTTGGAAGCATGTAAACCTATGCACATTAAGCCTGAGGTTGGTTTGTCCCATCCTTATCCTCTGGAAAATGTAAGTAATTAAATATTTCTGCCCCATGAACTAATCCTTTAACAAGTATACAGCTTACTTGGATAATTTCTGCAACTCACATTTTCATTAAATTATCCTGCTTCCTGTGCAGGTGAAGTGACTCACTTTCATGATTTTACTTAATTGTTCCTCATTTTCTTTGATTTACCATTACTAAAAGTGTGAAAATAGAGTTAGTCATACAGTGATACAGCAGAGAAGTATTTGCTCTTTTCCAAAAAAAGGAGAGGTTCAGAGATAAGAACATCTCAGTGAACTTATCCTGATTTGAATGTAAAACACAAACTAACATAAGCAATTCTTTGATGACAAAACAATTACCACAAGGTATCATACATTATAAGTGAAGAACCAATAATAATTAGAAAGGGCAATATGGTATTTAATTTAAGATGGAATGCTAGTTTAAAAAAGTAACTCAGATTTTGAGGATGTCTGTGGTAATTTGTGATGGGGTCAAATTAAGTCAATGTCATTGAAATCATGGATGTCAAAGGACACTGGAGATTGTCACCTGTTGGGCCGAATCATGCTGGCTGTGGCCAGCAGTTCCAAAGGTAATTGTCTGAATTTAGCTGCCCCCAAGAAAGCCCAGATTTATGCTGTAAGCCCATAACTGCTGAGTGACTGAAACCAGTATACCAGTTACTCCGGCCTGCCGCTGGGCTCCAGCTGAGGTACAATGGCAGAGCCCAGTCATGCTGGGATTCTTTGGCATTGTTTTGTGAAATCTCCCTCTCCAATCCTACACCAGCCAATTCTGGCATAGGATCAGAGTCCTTATTCATTTGAATGCCAATTCCCAGCCTGGAGATTGGGAGGAAAAATGTATTAAAGGTTATTTATTTTAACCTATGTTATTGAAATTTAAAGTTTTTCTTCATGTCTTCGTTTCAATATGCCTTATTCATTTTTGAATTTTTAATTCATTTTTTGCAATATTAATAGTTTTCACATCTCTGAATATCAGCCACATCAAGGGCCCCTCCCTCAGGTGTTCTGGCCAGTGGAGGGACCATTAGCAGTGTGAGCCCAAAGCCAAATCGGTGCTGAGGCCACACAGCAACTCGCTGCATGTTGCCCAACTGTTTCGGGTCAACTTTTTCCATCCCCTGCACCTGGCTCCGTTTTGTGGGATGGGTGGGGACTATAGGCACTTGAGTCAGGGAGGTGGGCTGAATCCAGGTCATTTCTGCACATTGTCCATCCCTGGTTATTCTAAGATAATCCTTGATAAAGTCTGAAACAAATCCTTGATAAAGTCTGTATGCTTGCCAGATTGTCTCAGATCATAGAACTCTAATGGTGAGGAACTCTGGTCACATATACACCAGGCTGGGTAAGTTAGCAGGTTTCCTCCACTTAGGACATTAGTTAGCTAGTTGGGGGTTTAATAGTAATCTAATTATGGGTAACTTTATGGATGCCAAACATTTTCTGCCCCAGATTTTTTTGAAAATTGAATCCAAATTCTCAAATATGGGCTTTGAATGCCAGTTTTACTGTGTTAACTAAACCAGTTATAACCACCATATCAATCTTCTCACTACACGGTTTAACCATAGGAAAGATGCCACTGCATTTGTACTCAGACTTTACAGTGAACTCCAGCCTTACAACAAGCTCTTTGTGCTTCTTCAGTTTTGCTTTCATCTATCCCCATTTTCCACTGCTTCACCATTGGACCTTACAGAGGGATCACAAGAAAGTGAGTGTCTGTAGACTTCAATTGAACAAGGTCCATGAGTTCACCAGCATTTGTATATGTTTCTTATTGTTTCTACGTTAGATGGTTGTGTTATTGACATTCATTATCCATGTCTGATTGTCTTTGAGAAGGTGATGGTAAGCCACCTCTTTGAATGGCTGTAGTCCTTGTGATTGAGGTGATGTAGAAAGACATTCCAAGATTTTGACCCAGTGATGATGAAGGAATGATAATAACCTCTTCAAATCAGGTCATTTATCTGGTAACTGGATGAAACTGAACCGGTCTGTTTGCAATCTCAGTAACAGTTGATCCCGAAATGAGTTGTGTATCAAATATCTGTGCCATCTCTAAGAGTGACTATTTCCACTACCTAATCATTACTTATGCCCCCTCTTCCATCAGTTCATCTGCATTTGAAACACCCACTCATGTCTTTGTTAGCTCAAGACATGAGATCTCTAATGCCCTCTTGACTGGTTTCCCTCATCTTATTCTCTGGAAATCGAGGTCACCCAAATCTCTACTGCCTGAGTCCAAATTCCCAACAATTCATATTTACCCATCACCTCTTTCTGACTTAACTCACTGCCAGTTAAAAAAACAACTCAATTTTAAACATAAACTCATGAATTGTCAAGGCATAGAAGGGTATGGACCAAATGTGAGTAAATGGAACTAGTATGGATAAGTACAAAGGTCGGCATGGACATGCTGGGTCACAGGTCCTGTTTCTGTTCTGCACAAGTCTGTAATTTTGTGAAAATTGTATTAAAACATTGACACAACTACCAGACAGGAGAGGGGGAGAGAGTTGAAGTTCTGTTTGCTCAACTCAAGGTGGCAGGGAGTGCAAAATTTAGTGGGAGATCAAGGGAGAGGCCGCATTTACAACTGATATTGGCTAGTGGGGTTTACCTTAGAAATAAGAACTATTAGTCATGAGGGCACTGTAGTCAGGGAAGGGTGACCTGGGCAGTTACCAGAGGTTGTGCTTCTTATCATCAGATTGACACCTGAGTTGGTTGTGAGTAGGTGAGCTTCAGTTTATAGAATAAGTAGGAAAAGAAAGAATATTATTGTGTCAGCTGTTGTATTAAGGTTCCTGTAATCTCTCAACCTCAGATAAAGCTACCTCACCACAAAATAAGGAACTCTAGTTAAAACCCTTGTCTATCTGGTGGAAGTACAATTAGCAGCCCGTTGTAAATGTAAATTGGCAGGGGAGACACTCCAGTTCTACACCTGCTACGTATGATATCCCCATCTCTCCTTTTCACTTGCCCCAGTTTAAATAGCCCCCTATACTATGAAGATGTGGTCATCCAATCTGTAGCCTCTGCTCATCCACATACCCCATACCTGCCGGACAAGTGCAAGGGTTCTGTCTTCTGCAGCTCTTTTTCTCTGGATTGCCATCCCTCCCTCACTCATAGGGACATCCTCCTGTCCCTCTCTGCTGACCAGTTCTGCAGCACTTGATTTACGGGCTGTAACTAGCATCTGGATCAGAGTGTCTGGGTAACCTTCCCCCCTCTCTGATTCCTCGCAGTGTCTGAATCTCAGACTCCAGCTCATCAGCTCTGAGCCAAAGTTTCTCGATCTGCAGGCACTTGCTGCTGATGTGATTTCCATCAGCTCCTGCACACTAATCTGCAATACATCATCTCTCCTTCCATGCCTATCTTAATTCAATGGACTAATTTAATTCTTTAAGTATACAGGCCCTGCCCAGGATTCTGTTCCTGTGAACTGTTCGCAACCCAGACAGTCTGCAACTCAGAAATGCAGCTGTGAACAGAGTTCGCAGGTGGCAGAAGATGACTGCAGTCCCGCAGCAGCGGCAGATCCATCCCACCAGGCTCCCAAATGCTTGTGCCTGTGTCCCGGCTGCACATAAATCGGGCTTTCGTAACCCAGAGAGGAACTGTAGAGGTACACCATTGCCTCACTAAGGTCCCTTACTCACCAGAGTCCACACTCTGTTCCCAATGCGATCAACTGTGTTAAAACACTCTGTACAGCACTTTGGGTCATTTTACTATAAAACTGCTGTATTATTTAAAGGTGCTGTTGAATTATTTAAAATTATTTGGATGTTTTTTTACAATAGATAGTGAGAAGCTATTTCTTCTGGCTAGAGCAGCACTAGAATGAAAGTCAGAGTTTAAAAATTTTATTTCGGCTGACAGCAGGAGAAATTAATCAAGTCACTAACTTGTGAAGCTTTGCCTTCGAGAATTCTGATGCTCTGTCAAAGTATATTCAAGGCTGATTCTTTTTAAATATTAGAGGAATCAAGGGATACGTGGAGAGAGTAAGAAAGTGGATTTGATCTGGAAGGACAGCCATGGTATTATAACATATCTTTATTAGTCACATGTACATCGAAACACACAGTGAAATGCATCTTTTGCGTAGAGTGTTCTGGGGGCAGCCCGCAAGTGTCGCCACACTTCCGGCGCCAACATAGCATCCCCACAACATCCTAACCCGCACACCTTTGGAATGTGGGAGGAAACCCACGCAGACACGGGGAGATCGTACAAACTCCTTACAGACAGCGGCCAGAATTGAACCCAGGTCGCTGGCACTGTAAAGTGTTATGCTAACTGCTACATGACCATGCCTGCTAGACTCTGTGACACTATGAATCACTCCTGTTCCTATTTACAATCTTCTCATGTTCTTACGACACTTCAAGCACTATGTGATCAGCTGCCTTACAAGGGGCAGCCCATTATTTGTATGTCAGATTAAAAATGCTTTGTTTTATGTAGTGTTTTAAGATGTTCTGAGGAAGTGAGTGGTGGTCTAAAAATTAAAACCTTTCCACTTCTGCTTTCACTTTCCTCTTCACTACTAGAATCCTTATCAGCTGAGGAGTCTTGAGCAGGTTATTCCTCTAGCACCCCTCATTATTCTCTCACTCCTGTGCTACTTTGAGCAGGGGAAACCGCACACCATGTCCATCCCCAAGTCCCGGTGGGGGAGTGCTGAATGACACTTCCAAACTTGATCAGGAACCCAGAGTACAACTTCAGGAAGACAATGACTTGCTCAGTAGTCACAGCAAGGCTCTTGTTGTGATAATCCTGGTGCTCATCAGGGGAGATGATCAGTGATGATATCAGTCAGGTTTGATGAAGATATTTCTCATGGCCTTTGTAGAGTATTCCAAATCAGAACACATCTGGTATGTTCAATCACTACAGTGTGCAATATTCATGCCTGCTTTCAGGGAATATGGCATAGACTTCCAGAAAGATTTCCTGTGTTTGGATATTGATGGCATGAAATGCCTTGTGGTTGATAAATTCTCATGATTGGTTAGTAGATGCTCAGTTTACCATGCGTGAGCAACCAATGATACTCTGCACCTGCGAGGTCAGACAGAAGGGAGAATTCCAATGGTTGCACCCTCAAATTATTGTATTACAAGAAAATTTCATAAATCTCCTTTCCCTGTGAAACAATCCATCCAACATTTGCCCTGTGCAACTGCAAGACCCGCACAAAACTGCACAATTCTCCAATCACTGTGATAATCTCAGGCTTCGAAAGCACTTCTCTGATAGGTCAGGAAGTTAAGCCTCTGCCTATACATCCTCAAAGGAACAAGTTCATTCCTTCTGTTGCTTCTTTGCTTACTGGCCACCTGTGTTTCTGTCCACTGCTCATCCTTGTTGATATTGAGTTGCATCCTCCTCACTTTTCTCACTTAAGGGCAACCATTCTTGACACCTACCTGCGTCAATACCTCAAAAGTCCAGGTAACTCTCTCATTAAGTTCTTTCAGTGAACTGTAAGTGAAAAATCTTTACTGACGTTGGCAACTAGTCCTCTTGACTATTTCACAAAAACACTGCAGTTGCTGGAAATCTGAAATAAAAACAAGAAATGCCCAACAGGCCGGGCAAAGAGACACAGAACCAAACGTTCAGATCAGTGACCCACTATTACCTAATAAACTGCTGAATAATCTTGCATCTATTTCCCTGGTAACCTCCCTGGCCTTTGAAAAGTCCATGCTGGGTAGTTAGTCCAACTAAAGGCTCCAAAGAACACTAGAAGGGACTAATTTAAATGTGTCAGTCAAAATGTTGATATTGTGCTCTTGTGTTAATAATAGCCATATAAAATTGGCAAAAGGCTCCACATATCGAATCGAATATTGAGAATATTTTCACCGGGAACCCTGGGGGTGGGTAAAACCGAGGTCAAAATGTCCTTCTCTTGAATCGAATGGAGCCCGGAACAGAAAACCAAAGTCCTGTTGTCCAGTCGGAAGTTTTAACAGCGGCCTCCGTGAACAACCAAACTTGCTGAAGGAGGCGGGCAGATGTTTAGATTGACTGAGGAAATAACCAATAGAAAATCGGAACGGAAGGAGGAACTTTCCCACCAGCCAATCAGGTGGAGAGCCTGAGGGCGTGTTGTGGGGTAGAAGCGGCGGCTTGGTTGACGCGGACGGGGGTCTGTGAGCGGCTGAGCGATGTCGGAGCGGAAGGTGTTAAATGTGAGTGAGGAGCGGGAGCGGCCCCGGGCTCGGTGCAGCCGGTCATGGACCCTTCACCCGACCCTTCCCCCCCCCCCCGGACACTACCCCTTGTCCCGACACCTCCCCCCCTCCACCCTAATCCCACTGCGCCCGCTCCCCCATTGCACCCTCCCCTGCACCAAACACCCCTGCACCTCCCCCCTTCCCTCCCCCTCCCCCCTTCCCTCCCCCCTCTCCCTCTCCCCCCTCCTCCCCCCTCCCCTCCCTCCTCCCCTCCCTTCTCCCCCTCCGCCCCTCCCCTCCCCTCCCCCCCTCCTCCCCCTCCCCCTCTCCTCTCCCCCTCCCCCTCTCCCCCTCCCGCTCTCCCCCTCCCCTCTCCCCCTCCCCTCTCCCCCTCCCTCCTCCCCCTCCCCCCTCCCCCCTCCCCCTCCCCTCCCTCTCCTCCCCTCCCCTCCCTCTCCTCCCCTCCCTCTCCTCCCCCTCCCCTCCCTCTCCTCCCCCTCCCCTCCCTCTCCTCCCCCTCCCCTCCCTCTCCTCCCCTCCCCTCCCTCTCCTCCCCTCCCCTCCCCTCTCCCCCTCCCCTCCCCTCCCCTCCCCTCCCCTCCCCTCCCCCTCCCTCCCCCTCCCCTCCCCTCCCCTCCCCTCCCCTCCCCTCCCCCTCCCCTCCCCTCCCCCACCCCTCCCTCCTCCCCTCCCCTCCCCCTCCCCTCCTCCCCTCACCCCTCCCTCCTCCCACCCCTCCTTCCCTCCCCTCCCCCCTCCCCACCTCCCCTCCCGCCCCTCCTCCCCTCCCTCCCCCCTCCCCCCTCCCCTCCCTCCTCCTCCCCGCCCTCCCCCCTCCCCTCCTCACCTCCCTCCCCCTTCCACTCCTCCCCTCCCCCTTCCACTCCTCCCCTCCCTCCCCCTTCCACTCCTCCCCTCCTCCCCCTTCCACTCCTCCCCTCCCCCTCCTCCCCTCCCCTCCCCTCCCCCTCCTCCCCCCTCCCTCCCACTCCTCCCCCCCTCCCCTCCCCCTCCTCCCCCCTCCCCTCCTCCCTCCCCCTCCCTCCCCCCCTCCTCCCCCTCCTCCCCCCCTCCTCACCCCCTCCTCCCCTCCCCCCTCCCCTCCCTCCCCCTCCCCTCCCCCTCCCTCTCTCCCCCCTCCCCTCCCTCCTCCCTCCCCCCTCCCCTCCCTCCTCCCTCCCCCTCCACTCCCTCCTCCCCCTCCCCCCTCCCCTCCCTCCTCCCTCCCCCCTCCCCTCCCCCTCCCTCCCTCCTCCCCCCTCCCTCCTCCCCCCCTCCCTCCCTCCTCCCCCTCCCTCCCTCCCCCCTCCTCCCTCCCTCCCTCCCTCCCTCCCTCCCTCCTCCCCCCTCCCTCCCCCCTCCCTCCCTCCCTCCCTCCCTCCCCCCTCCCTCCCTCCCTCCCTCCCTCCCTCCCCCCCCTCCCTCCCCCCCTCCCCCCTCCCTCCCTCCCCTCCCTCCCTCCCTCCCTCCCCCTCCCTCCCCCTCCCTCCCCCTCATTCCCTCCCCCCTCATTCCCTCCCCCCTCATTCCCTCCCCCCTCATTCCCTCCCCCCTCCCTTCCCCCCCCCCCCCTCCCCCCCCTCCCTCCCCCCCCTCCCTCCCTCCCCTCCCTCCCTCCCCCCTCCCTCCCTCCCCTCTCCCTCCCTCCCTCCCCTCCCTCCTCCCTCCCCTCTCCCTCCCTCCCTCCCCTCTCCCTCCCTCCCTCCCTCCTCTCTCCCTCCCTCCCTCCCTCCTCTCTCCTCCCTCCCTCCTCTCTCCCTCCCTCCCTCCTCTCTCCCTCCCTCCCTTCCTCTCTCCCTCCCTCCCTCCTCCCTCCCTCCCTCCTCCCTCCCTCCCTCCCTCCCTCCTCCCTCCCTCCCTCCTCTCTCCCTCCCTCCCTCCTCTCTCCCTCCCTCCCTCCTCTCTCCCTCCCTCCCTCCTCTCTCCCTCCCTCCCTCCTCTCTCCCTCCCTCCCTCCTCTCTCCCTCCCTCCCTCCTCTCTCCCTCCCTCCTCTCTCCCCCTCCCTCCCTCCTCTCTCCCCCCTCCCTCCCTCCTCTCTCCCCCTCCCTCCTCTCTCCCTCCCTTCTCTCTCCCTCCCTCCTCTCTCCTCCCTCCTCTCTCCCTCCCTCCTCTCTCCCTCCCTCCTCTCTCCCTCCCTCCTCTCTCCCTCCCTCCTCTCTCCCTCCCTCCTCTCTCCCTCCCTCCTCTCTCCCTCCCTCCTCCCCCTCTCTCCCTCCCTCCCTCCTCTCTCCCTCCTCCCTCCTCTCTCCCTCCCTCCCTCCTCCCTCTCCCTCCCTCCCTCCCTCCTCTCTCCCTCCCTCCCTCCCTCCTCCTCCCTCCCTCCTCTCTCCCTCCCTCCCTCCCTCCTCTCTCCCTCCCTCCTCGAAGCCTCCCTCCTCTCTCCCTCCCTCCTCGAAGCCTCCCTCCTCTCTCCCTCCCTCCTCGAAGCCTCCCTCCTCTCTCCCTCCCTCCTCCCTCCTCGAAGCCTCCCTCCCTCCCCCCCTCCCTCCCTCCCCCCCTCCTCCCTCCCCCCTCCCTCCCCCCCTCCCCTCCCCCCTCTCCCTCCCTCCTCCCCCCTCTCCTCCTCCCTCTCCCTCCCTCCCTCTCCTCCCTCCCTCTCCTCCCTCCCTCCCTCCCTCCCCTCTCCTCCCTCCCCTCTCTCCCTCCCCTCTCCTCCCTCCCCTCTCCTCCCTCCCCTCTCCTCCCTCCTCTCTCCTCCCTCTCCTCCCCCTCCTCCCTCCCCCCTCCTCCCTCCCCCCTCCTCCCTCCCCCCTCCTCCCTCCCCCCTCCTCCCTCCCCCCTCCTCCCTCCTCTCCCTCCCCCTCCCTCCCCCCTCCCTCCCCCTCCTCTCCCTCCCCTCCCTCCCCCCCCCTCCCCCCTCCTCCCCCCTCCCTCCCCCTCCCCCCTCCCTCCCCCCCTCCCCCCTCCCTCCCCCCTCCCTCCCTCCCCCCCTCCCCCCTCCCTCCCCTCCCTCCCTCCTCCCTCCCCTCCCTCCCTCCTCTCTCCCTCCCTCCCTCCCTCCCTCCCTCTCCCTCCTCTCTCCCTCCCTCCCTCCTCTCTCCCTCCCTCCCTCCTCTCTCCCTCCCTCCCTCCTCCCTCCCCCCTCCTCTCTCCCTCCCTCTCCCTCCTCTCTCCCTCCCTCCCTCCCTCCTCTCTCCCTCCTCCCTCCCTCCTCTCTCCCTCCCTCCCTCCCTCCTCTCTCCCTCCCTCCCTCCCTCCTCTCTCCCTCCCTCCCCTCCCTCCTCTCTCCCTCCCTCCCTCCCTCCTCTCTCTCCCTCCCTCCCTCCCTCCTCTCTCCCTACCTCCCTCCATCCCTCCTCCCTACCTCCCTCCCTCCTCCCTCTCCCTCCCTCCCTCCCTCCTCTCTCCCTCCCTCCCTCCTCCTCTCTCCCTCCCTCCCTCCCTCCTCTCTCCCTCCCTCCCTCCCTCCTCTCTCCCTCCCTCCCTCCCTCCTCTCTCCCCCTCCTCCCTCCCTCCTCTCTCCCTCCCTCCCTCCCTCCTCTCTCCCTCCTCCCTCCCTCCTCTCTCCCTCCCTCCCTCCCTCCTCTCTCCCTCCCTCCCTCCCTCCTCTCTCCTCCCTCCCTCCCTCCTCTCTCCCTCCCTCCCTCCCTCTCACTCCCTCCCTCCTCTCTCCCCTCCCTCCTCTCTCCCCCTCCCTCCCTCCTCTCTCCCCCCTCCCCTCCCTCCTCTCTCCCCCCTCCCTCCTCTCTCCCGCCCTCCCTCCTCTCTCCCTCCCTCCCTCCTCTCTCCTCCCTCCCTCCTCTCTCCCTCCTCCCTCCTCTCTCCCTCCCTCCCTCCTCTCCTCCCTCCCTCCCTCCTCTCTCCCTCCCTCCCTCCTCTCTCCCTCCCTCCCTCCTCTCTCCCTCCTCCCTCCTCTCTCCCTCCCTCCCTCCTCTCTCCCTCCCTCCTCTCTCCCTCCTCTCCTCTCTCCCTCCCTCCTCTCCTCCCTCCCTCCTCTCTCCCTCCCTCCTCTCTCCTCCCTCCTCTCGCCCTCCCTCCTCTCCTCCCTCCCTCCTCCTCCCTCCCCTGCCTGCCTCCCTCCCTCCTCCGCCTCCCTCCCCTCGCCTCCCTCCCCTCCCTCCCTCCTCCCTCCCGTCTCCTCTCCTCGCATCTCTCCTCCCTCCCCTCCTCTCTCCTCCCTCCCTCCTCTCTCCCTCCCTCCTCCTCCTCGCCTCCCTCCTCTCCCTCCTCCTCTCCTCTCCCCCTCCCTCCTCTCCCCCCCCTCCCTCCTCTCTCCCCCTCCCTCCTCTCTCGACTCCCTCCCTCCCTCCTCTCTCCCCCCTCCCTCCTCTCTCCCTCTCCCCCTCCCTCCCCTCCCCCTCCCTCCCCTCCCCCTCCCCTCCCCTCCCTCCCCTCCCCCTCCCTCCCCTCCCCCTCCCTCCCCTCCCCCCTCCCTCCCCTCCCCTCCCTCCCCTCTCCCTCCCCTCTCCCTCCCTCCCCTCTCCCTCCCTCCCCTCTCCCTCCCTCCCCTCTCCCTCCCTCCCCTCCTCCCTCCCTCCCCTCTCCCTCCCTCCCTCCCTCTCTCCCCTCCCTCCCTCCCCTCTCCCTCCCTCCCTCCCCTCCCTCCCCTCTCCCTCCCTCCCTCCCTCTCTCCCTCCCCTCTCTCCCTCCCCCCTCTCTCCCTCCCCCCTCTCTCCCTCCCCCCTCTCTCCCTTCCTCTCTCCCTCCCTCCCAGCTCCTCTCTCTCCCTCCCTCCCTCCTCTCTCCCTCCCTCCCTCCTCTCTCCCTCCCTCCCTCCTCTCTCCCTCCCTCCCTCCTCTCTCCCTCCCTCCCTCCTCTCTCCCTCCCTCTCTCCCTCCCTCTCGCCCTCCCTCGCTCCCTCCCTCTCTCCCGCCCTCCTCTCTCCCTCCCTCCTCGCTCCCGCCCTCCTCTCTCCCTCCCTCCTCCTCCCTCCTCCCTCCCTCCTCCCTCCCTCCCTCCCCCCTCCCTCCCCCCTCCCTCCCCCCTCCCTCCCTCCTCCCTCCCTCCCTCCCTCCCTCCTCCCTCCTCCCTCCCTCCCTCCCTCCTCCCTCCCTCCCTCCCTCCCCCTCCCTCCCTCCCTCCCCCTCCCTCCCTCCCTCCCCCTCCCTCCCTCCCCCCTCCCTCCCTCCCCCCTCCCTCCCTCCCCCCTCCCTCCCTCCCCCCTCCCTCCCTCCCCCCTCCCTCCCTCCCCCCTCCCTCCCTCCCCCCCTCCTCCCTCCCTCCCCCTCCCTCCCCCCCTCCCTCCCTCCCTCTCCCTCCCTCCCCTCTCCCTCCCCCCTCTCCCTCCCTCCCCTCCTCCCTCCCTCCCCTCTCCTCCCTCCCCTCTCCTCCTCCCCTCTCCCTCCCTCCCCTCTCCCTCCCTCCCCTCTCCTCCCTCCCTCTCCCTCCCTCCCCTCTCCCTCCCTCCCCTCTCCCTCCCTCCCCTCTCCCCTCCCTCCCCCCTCCCTCCCTCCCCCCTCTCTCCCTCCCCCCTCTCTCCCTCCCCCTCTCTCCCTCCCCCCTCTCTCCCTCCCCCTCTCTCCCTCCCCCCTCTCTCCCTCCCCCCTCTCTCTCCTCCCCCCTCTCTCCCTCCCCCCTCTCTCCCTCCCCCCTCTCTCCCTCCCCCCTTCTCCCTCCCCCCTCTCTCCCTCCCCCCTCTCTCTCCCTCCCCCCTCTCTCCCTCCCCCCTCTCTCCCTCCCCCCTCTCTCCCTCCCCCTCTCTCCCTCCCCCCTCTCTCCCTCCCCCCTCTCTCCCTCCCCCTCTCTCCCTCCCCCCTCTCTCTCTCCCCCCTCGCTCCTCCCCCCTCTCTCCCTCCCCCTCTCTCCCTCCCCCCTCTCTCCCCCCCCCCTCTCTCCCTCCCCCCTCTCTCCCTCCCCCCTCTCTCCCTCCGCCTTCTCTCCCTCCGCCTTCTCTCCCTCCCCCTCCTCCCTCCACCATCTCTCCCTCCACCTTCTCTCCCTCCCCCCTCTCTCCCTCCCCCCTCTCTCCCTCCCCTCTCTCTCCCCCCCCCTCTCTCCCTCCCCCCTCTCTCCCTCCCCCCTCTCTCCCTCCCCCCTCTCTCCCTCCCCCCTCTCTCCCTCCCCCCTCTCTCCCTCCCCCTCTCTCCCTCCCCCCTCTCTCCCTCCCCCCTCTCTCCCTCCCCCCTCTCTCCCTCCCCTCTCTCCCTCCCCCTCTCTCCCTCCCCCCTCTCTCCTCCCCCCTCTCTCCCTCCCCCCTCTCTCCCTCCCCCCTCTCTCCCTCCCCCTCTCTCCCCCCCCTCTCTCCCTCCCCCCCTCTCTCCCTCCCCCCTCTCTCCCTCCCCCCCTCTCTCCCTCCCCCCTCTCTCCCTCCCCCCCTCTCTCCCTCCCCCCTCTCTCCCTCCCCCCCTCTCTCCCTCCCCCCCTCTCTCCCTCCCCCCCTCTCTCCCTCCCCCCTCTCTCCCTCCCCCCTCTCTCCCCCCCCTCTCTCCCTCCCCCCTCTCTCCCTCCCCCTCTCTCTCCCTCCCCCCCTCTCTCCCTCCCCCTCTCTCCCTCCCCCCCTCTCTCCCTCCCCCCTCTCTCCCTCCCCCCCTCTCTCCCTCCCCCCCTCTCTCCCTCCCCCCCTCTCTCCCTCCCCCCCTCTCTCCCTCCCCCCCTCTCTCCCTCCCCCCCTCTCTCCCTCCCCCCCTCTCTCCCTCCCCCCTCTCTCCCTCCCCCCCTCTCTCCCTCCCCCCTCTCTCCCTCCCCCCTCTCTCCCTCCCCCCCTCTCTCCCTCCCCCCCTCTCTCCCTCCCCCCCTCTCTCCCGCCCCCCCTCTCTCCCTCCCCCCCTCTCTCCCTCCCCCCTCTCTCCCTCCCCCCTCTCTCCCTCCCCCCTCTCTCCCTCCCCCTCTCTCCCTCCCCCCTCTCTCCCTCCCCCTCTCTCCCTCCCCCTCCTCTCCTCCCTCCTCCCTCCCCCTCTCTCCCTCCCCCCCCACCCCCCTCCCTCCCCCCTCTCGCCCTCCCCTCTCCCTCCCTCCCTCCCCTCTCCCTCCCTCCCTCCCTCCCCTCTCCCTCCCTCCCTCCCTCCCCTCTCCTCCCTCCCTCCCTCCCCTCTCCCTCCCTCCCTCCCTCCCCTCTCCTCCCTCCCTCCCTCCCTCTCCCCCCCTCTCCCTCCCTCCCTCTCCCTCCCTCCCTCTCCCTCCCTCCCCTCTCCCTCCCTCCCCTCTCCCTCCCTCCCTCCCCTCTCCCTCCCCTCTCCCTCCCTCCCTCCCCTCTCCCTCCCTCCCCTCTCCCTCCCTCCCTCCCCTCTCCCTCCCTCCCCTCTCCCTTCCCTCTCTCCCTCTCTCCCTTCCTCTCTCCCTCCCTCCCTCCTCTCTCCCTCCCTCCCTCCTCCCTCCCTCCCTCCCTCCTCCCCTCCTCCCTCCTCCCTCCCTCCCCCCTCCCTCCCCCCTCCCTCCCCCCTCTCTCCCTCCCCACACCCCCCCTCACCCACACCCCCCCTCACCCACACCCCCCCTCACCCACACCCCCCCTCACCCACACCCCCCCTCCCCCTCACCCACACCCAGCCCCCACTGCCCCCTCCAAACCCTGTACTCCTCCCCAAAAATTCCTTCCTGCCTATTGCCCTCAAACAGAACCACCCTGTTCTCCACATATCACATATCAAATGGATACCTCAACACAGTCTGGTAATCTGAATTGGGACCTTCTGAATTGTTTGAGGTAGAAGCTACTTCAGACTAATGCTACATCTACAAGATGTTATCTGTAGTTCCGTTTGAACTTCATTACTGAAATCATCTCTGAATAGCTGTGATTAAAATGTACATTTGAGATGCACTCAAGGGTGCAGTGGGTTTATACTCCCTTCAAGTTCAGTCCATAGTGCTGGATAAACACCATTCTACAGGAGGAGCTAATTGTCCAGCAGAAAATGATTGGAATCATTCTGATAGGCAAAAACACAGAAATGGAAGGAATAGGTCATAGTCATAGAGACATACAGCATAGAAACAGCCCTTTGACCCACTGAGGCCAGACCAACTATCAAACACATGCAGTGATCTGACGTTAATCCCATTTTTTTAAATTCTCCCTGCACTTGCATAAACTCCCTCTGGATTCTACCACTGACCTACCAGCTAGGGGCAATTTACAACGGCCGATTAATCTACCAACTAACGTATCTTTAGAATGTGGAAGGAAACTGGAGCACCCAGTGGAAACCCACGCACAGGGAGAAACTCCGCACAGATAGCACCTGAGGTCAGGACTGAACCCAGGTCTTTGCCACTGTGGGTCAGTGGTTCAACTAGCAGTGTCACTGGCTGCCATATCTCAGCATGATGTGTCACCCGATTCCAACATCTGCTTCCTTAAAAGGCATATAAGAACATGTAGATGGGGTTTTGTTACTGACTGGTTTGCTGTAAATACTGTCTCTTTCTCTCCCTAGAAATACTACCCTCCGGATTTTGATCCATCAAAAATCCCAAAACTCAAACTTCCCAAAGATCGACAGTATGTGGTCCGATTAATGGCTCCTTTCAACATGAGGTGGGGACAGTGTTTATATCTGTTGAGAAGTTTGTAATTAATTTTGTATTCCAATGAAAATATTTGTAACAGCTTTAATGGGATTGATTTAGTACAGACTTTAGTGTCGTGAGAGAGTTGAAAGGCTTTTGTTTTATCCCCCTGAGAAGAGTTTTATGTCAGAATCTGATCTAATCATCTGTTTAAATTTTCAACTTTGGCCCAATTCTTTTGTTACTTAATTTGTTTACATAACTGTGCTGCATTATAAATAACTTAATGCTTGGAAGTAATTCAGGGAAATGTAACAAGAGGAAAAAGTAGACGTTTTCAGTTATCTCAAAAATCTGGAGCTTCGCACCTCCCTTAGTCTTTCCTTCTACATCCAACAGGCCTTTCAAACTCATCCAAGTTCACCATCACCAAACTATTGCCTCTCAACTTGGTGCTTTTCGCTGTGCTTTGATCGTGAATAGAATAATAGGAGCAGGGGTAGGCCAGCCAGCCTCTTGGGCTTGCTCTGCTATTCAGTAAGATCATGGCTGATCCAGTCTTGGCCTCAGCACCTTCTTCGCATGCCCAATGGCTCCCTTGCAGTTAAAGTATCGATCAGGCTTCACCTTGTGTTCAGTGGATCACATGCAGGCAGATGGGATTTGTTTAATTTGGCATCATGGTCGGTACAGACATCGTGGGCTGATGGGTCTGTTCCTGTGCTATACTCTTCTACTTTCTATGCTGTTCTTTGCCTCCACAGCTCTCTGGGGTAAACAGTGCCAAAGATTTGTGACCCACTGAGAGAAGAAATTCCTCCTCATCTCTGTCTAAAAGAGGGAATCCCTTTATTCTGAAACAATCTCCCCGGTTAGCATAACGCAGTTACAGAGCCAGCGACCCGGGTTCAATTCCAGCCGCTGTCTGTAAGGAGTTTGTACGTTCTCCCCGTGTCTGCGTGGGTTTCCTCTGGGTGCTCCGGTTTCCTCCCACATTCCAAAGACATATGGGTTAGGAAGTTGTGGGCATGCTATGTTGGTGCCGGAAGCGTGGCGACACTTGTGGGCTGCCCCCAGAACACACTACACAAAAGATGCATTTCACTTTGTGTTTCGATGTACACGTGACTAATAAAGATCTTATCTAGACCTCAATCCCTCTACTAACGAAACATTCTCTCAGTACCGACCCTATCAGTCCCCTTCAGAATATTCTACGTTTGAATAAGATCACCTCCTTTATTTTTCAATGAGTATAGGTCCAATTTGCTCAACCTTTCTTTATCTGTCAACCTCTTCATCCCAGGAATCAATCTAGTAAGCCTTCTCCGCACGGTCTCATCATTCCTCAAATATGGAGACCAAAACATTAGTCAATACACCTGGTGTGGTCTCACCAGTACCCGATAAAGTTGCATCTTTTGTGAGGTCTGCTGGAAATCTGAATACACTACCTCTGCTGGTTCCCCTTTATCCACCCTGTTTGCTAATCATCAAAGAACGCTAGCAAGTTTGTCAAACACCATTTTCCTTTCACAAAACCATGTTTACTCTGCTTGATTGTGTTATGATTTTCTAAATATCCTGCTTTACTTCAATAATGAATTCCAGTATATTCCCAAGGACAGATGTTAATCTAACTGGCCTGTAGTTTCCTGCTTTCTGTTTCCCTCCCTTCATGAATCGTGTTGTTACATTTGCAATTTTCTAGTCCTCTGGGATCTCTCCAGAATCTGGGGAATTTTGATAGATTATAGCCAACCCATCCACTATCTCTGCAGCTGCTTCCTTTAAGAACCCAGGATATAGATCATCAGGTCCAGGGCATCTGTCAGCCTTTAGTTTACTAGTGATCTACTTTTTCGTAGTGATAGAGATTGTTTTAAGTTTCTCCCTCTCTATAGTTCCCTGATTATTTATTATTATTAGGATGTTTTTAAACGTTCTCCCTTGTCTGCGTGGGTTTCCTCCGGATGCTCCAGTTTCCTCCCACATTGCAAAGATGTATGGGTAGGTTAATTTGGGTTTAAAATGGGCGGCGTGGACTCGTTGGGCCGGAAGGGCCTGTTACCACGCTGTAGATAAAATTTTTAAAAAATTCTACCACAAAGATTGATTCAAAATAATTACTTGGTAATTCTGCTGTTTCTTTATTTCCCATTATTAATTCCCCAGTGTCATCCTCTAAGAGACCAACATTTGGCTACTTTTATGTACCTGTAAAATCTCTGTTTTTATATTATTCACTAGTTTATTCCCATACTCTATCTTTTTCCTCTTTGTAATTTTTTTTCTAGCCATCCTTTGCTGGTTTTTAAAACTTGCCCAACCAGTTGACCTTCCACTAATCTTTGCAACATCGTATGCCTTTTCTTTCAGTTTCATACCATCCTTAATTTCCTTAGTTGGCCACAGATAGAACATCCTTCTAGAGCCTTTCTTCCTCACCAGTATATACGTTTGCTGAGATTTATGAAATATTTCCTTAAATATTTGTTTCTACTCATCTACCATCTTAGCCTTCACAGTCCACTGCT
The DNA here is from genome assembly GCF_009764475.1 of Pristis pectinata. NCBI lineage: Eukaryota > Metazoa > Chordata > Chondrichthyes > Rhinopristiformes > Pristidae > Pristis > Pristis pectinata. The sequence continues at coordinate 9,204,379 of NC_067428.1, forward strand.
TTGTCCTCCTACCATGGGAATTGCCTTTATTTAAATTTAGGACACTAACTTCACCCCCATATTTCTCACGCTCAAACTGAATTGAAATTCTGTCATACTCTAATACCTTTTCCTAGGGAATTCTTTGCTATAAGGTCATTAATTAATCCCGTCTTATTTCACAGTACCAAATCTAAAATAGGCTACTCCCTGGATGGTTTCTCAATGTACTGATCTAAAAAACCATCCCAAATACACTCAATCTATGTGTCTTCAAGACTGTCCTTGCCACTTTGATATGTCTGATTGTTAAAAACACCCATGATTCTTTCTTCTCATTATTATTTCCCTTATTATTTCTTGAGTTATACTCTATCCCCTAAAGTATAACGACTGATGGGCAGCCTATATGCTACTCTCACCAGTGACTTCTTAATCCCATCTCCCACCTGGCTCCATCTGCCCATCATTCTTCACCCCTCCTCGGACAACCAATCACCTAATGACCCCTGTCTCACCACTCACCTCTCCTCTTTATACCGGCCATCTCCACTCTCAATCCTGATGCAGGGTCTTTGACCCGAAACATCAATAATTCCTACGCCTCCCCCCGATGCTGCTCGACTCCCGCAGATTGTCTGTTACTTTTTGCCCTTCATTTTCTATCTCCACCACAACCACCTCTGAGCCAATATCATTTCTCACCACTGCAGTGATTTCATCCTTTATTACCAGACCTATCCCAGCTACTTTTGCTTTCTGTCTATCCTTCCAAAATGTCATGTACCTCTGAACATTCAATTCCCAGCCTTGGTTACTTTGCAATCACATTTTTACTATAGCTGGAAGATTATATCCACTTATTTCTACTTGTGGCATCAACTCATCTATCTTGTTTCGAGTACTGCTAATGAGCCTTCAATTTTATCATCATTTTTCCTTACTCTGACTCAATTTGCTGGTGCACCCTCACACTTGCATGGTGTTTCCCTTCCCAATACACTCGATCTCGAGACCACTCTCATTGCCCTGCTTTATTGCCATTTCCTTTCTCCTTGCCTTTCTAAGTTCCCTCCTAGCTGAACCCCTATCCTATATTTCCCGCTCTCAACAGTATCCAAAAGGGAAAACCTGTTTGTGAAGGAGATGGCTGTGGGGAGATCTTGCATGACCTGTCAGTTGTCCCAGTCTAACAGTGCTCCCTTCCTTCTCTGTCTGCATCTGCTTAAGTTGTGACGTGCTGACCTTTCTAAATATGTTATCCACAAAGTACTCAGCCTCTGTCAAACTGTGGTTTTATAGAACCATCCCATTGTATTGTCTCCAGACTTTTCCTCTCCAAGTGAACTAAATCAGTCAACTACAATAGCCACATTTATTCCCAATCAGCATTCCACAAATGTGCCTTCAAAATCAACATGTGCAATTACATACAGGAGGATTTTCTGTAACATATTAATTGACAGTAACACTTTCCATCTGTGACACAGTACATACAACAAGCTTTTGATAAAGGAAACCTGCAATCGATAGTTAAGTGATCAGTAAGAATGAAGATGCTTCTTCACATCCCTGGCAATCTTACCATATTATAAATCTCAAGAGTCTGCACATCCAATTTGGATTGATGAGGTCTTTTTTATGGACTGACATAAACAAAGACACATCTCCTCACCACTGAAGCACTTTAATGTCAAATGTAGTCTCCTCACATATTTGGTCCTTCATAAAAACAACAGAAGCTTGTTCTAGAGAAGCTATTTCAAAACTGACACACATACATACCAGAGCTGTATGTTCCAATATAAATCCCTAATCTAGGGAATATGATCCAAATCAGAATGTATTCTCTGGATACATCTCTGTTTCAGCTTGAGGCCACTTTTACCCGTGCAAGTAAATATAGAAGATCCTTAGTCATATTCATAGGAACATAGAACAGTACAGCATCCAAACAGGCCCTTCGGCCTACGGTGTCTGTGCTGACCATGATGCCAATCGAAACAAGTCCCGTCTGCCTGCACGTGGTCCATATCACTCCGTTCCTTGCCTGTCCATGTGGATATCTAACTGCCTTTTAAATGTTACTATCATGTCTGCATCCACCACTTCCCCTGGCAGTGCTTTCAAAGCACCAACCACTTTCTGCCTAAAAAACAAAATTTGCCTTGTAAATCGCCTTTAAACTTTTCCCCCTCACCTCTGGTATTGACATTCCCACAATGGGGGAAAAACACTTGGAATATCTACCCTATCTATACCTCTCATAATTTTATATACTTCTATCAGGTCATCCCTCAGCCTCTGATGCGCCAAAGAAAACGATCCAAGTTTGTCCAACTTCTCCTTATATAGCTAATACTCTCTAATCCAGGCAATATCCTGGTGAACCTCTTCTGCACCCTCTCCAAAGCCTCCACATCCTTCCTGTAACATAGTGACCGGAATTTGTACACAGTACTCCAAATGAGGCCTCACCAAAGTTTTACACAGTTCTAACATGACTTCCTGACTTTAATACTCAACACCCAACCGATGGAAGGAAGTATGCCATGTGCCTTCTGTGCCACCCTATCTACTTGTATTTCTACTTTCAGAGAGCTATGGACTTGCACCACAAAATCCTTCTGTACTTCAATGCTCCCAAGGGACCTCCATGTACTATATACTTTCCCTTGAAGAGGAAGCTCTCCCTGTGTGCTAGCTGACATTGTTCCGTCAGTTCACCAAATAGCAGATTATCCAGAGTCATGGTATAATTACCACTGTTAATGGCTTTCATGTTCATTCTTTAATTATAGTTATGAATAAAACTGGTGATTTTGTCTGTTCTCCAAAATTTAGGCTTGACCTTTCTGTAATTGGATTCCACTCCCAACCATTAGCTGCTTATTGGATAGAAGAAGGCCTCCCCTTTGGCTGATTTTCCCAGCCAATCAAAGTGGTTGTGTTGTACTTCACTTTCCCCATGTTATTGAAGCTACCAGGTTAAACATTGAATGTGTCCTGAGGACAGTGTCAGATGCTGCAACCTCCAAACATTTGGCAACAGCAATTGGCACCTCAATGAGGATTTTCCTCTTTGGTGTCCAAAGAATTAAGAATATTTCTGCTGGGATTTTTGTCTAAATGCAAGAAAATTACTTTTTTCATTGAGGGAATTTATCCATTTGTCTTTCAAAAGCATAAGCTTAATGAATTGTTTAAGGTCTATAAAAATAGAAAGAAGATTAAACATGTGTGGTGCAATTGTTTCAGCTGGTTTGGCTAGGAAGGACCAGAGATCAAGCTTAGAGCTAGATAGAGTCATTACAGCACAGAAACAGGCCCACTGGCCCACCAAGAGTACACCTACCAATAAGCATCTATTTGCACAAATCCTACACGAATCCCATTTTATTCTCTCCACATTCCTATAACTCTGCCTAGATTCTGCCACTCGTATACAGACTAGGGGTAGTTTACAGTAGGCAATTAACCTCCGAGCCCACACACCTCTGGAATGCGAGAAGGAACTGGAGGAAGCCCACGTGGTAACAGAGAATGTGCAAACTCCATACAGACAGCACAGGAGGTCAAGGATGAACCTGGGTCACTGGAACTCAGGCAGCTACTACACTAGCTGTCTTAATGTCCTCCCCTCTTCACTTTTACTGCCCAAGCCCTGACTCCCCACCTCTCCCTCCCAGACGCCGATCCTGATCCTCTCCCTCCAAGGTCTCCAGTCCCTCATTCATCTCAGCCAGTTGCTCTTTTCCCAGTGACTAACAGATCTGCGGCTCTAGTTGTGAGTTTGTGCAGTGATTGCTATTGCACTGCATTCCTTCAAGAGCAGTCTGAACCAATATAAAAAGATTAAATGCATGAAATCTCAGCAAGCTTAGGCAGCATCCATGGAGAGAGAAAAGAATAAATGCTTTATGCCAATGATCTTTCATTAAAACGGAGTCCTGATGAAAGGTCATCAACCGGAAATGTTAATACTGTTTCTCTCTGCCTGCTGAATATTTCCAGCAGTTACTGTTTTTGTTCCAGGTTTGCAGCGTCTGCAGTATTTTGCTCTTGAACGTGAATCTGTTTGCTGTTGGAGAAGTAACCACCTTGTAGAAGAGCCGTGTGTCCTGTAACATAAGTCATGGCTAGTGCCCTCTCTGAAATAGTTCTGATTGCCTAAAGGACACGGAGAAGATTTTTCCAAATTATGTTTTGTGAATAGGCCTTCCTTTTTTATTTGTTTTTATCCAAGTTAAAGTAGGTGCCATGACTGCCAGTGGAGATGGAACTTCTATATCAAGATGCGTGGTGCATCACAATTGTATGGGACTGTCTCGGATGGCCATTTGTCTTTTCCTGTTAGTCATTTTCACTTGTTCTTGTTTCAGATGTAAAACATGTGGAGAGTACATTTATAAAGGCAAGAAGTTCAACGCACGTAAAGAAACCGTACAGAATGAAGTCTATCTGGGGCTGCCCATTTTCCGCTTCTACATCAAGTGCACCAGATGTCTGGCAGAAATCACGTTTAAGGTAAATATTCTTGCAGTTTACTTTTGTTTCACTTGTACGAGGTTTCTTTCCACCAGGTTATATTTGTACAAAATTAGTTCAATTAGAGCAAGAAAGAAAATAATTTGCACATAGGAACAGGCCATTGATTATTGGAAATCAATCACCCTGGCCCCAGCAGATTACTGCAGAAGTTCCTTGGGGTAGTGTCCTTGGCCCAACCAGATTCATCTGCCTCATCGATGACCATTCTTCCATTGTATGGGTCCAAAGCAGGCATGTTTGCTGATGACTGCTCCATGTTCAATTCCATTGGCATAATCTCGTCATTCCTCCGCAAATGAAGCACTCCATGCCTACATACAGCAAGCCCTAGACAACATTCAGACATGACTGATAAATGGCAGGTAACATTCATGCCACAAAAGGGACAGGCAATGACTAGACTCTAACCACTTCCCTTGACATTCAATTATATTGTCATCAGCAGGCCCTCCACATAAATATTTTGGCTACAAGATCAGGTCAAAGGCTGGATATCCAGCAGTGATTGTCTCATCTCTGGACACCCCAAGGCCCTCGTTCATCTGCAGGGAACCAATCGGGAGGCTGAAGGAACACTCCAATTGCCTGGAGAACTTCAGCTCCAGCAACTCTCAGAAAGCTCAACAACATCAGGACAAAGCAGCCCACTTGATTCACACCCCATCCACCAACCCCAAACAGTCACTCCACCACTTTCACACAATGACTGCAGTTTGCATCATCCACTTAAAGTACTTCAATTACTTGCCCAGGCTTCTCAGATAGCACCTTCAAAATCCCCAACCTCAATCATCAAGAAAGACAAGGCAACAGGCGCATGGGAACATCAAGGCCAGTAGGTTCCCCACCAGATCACAAAATACCCTGACTTAGTTGCACCTGTTGCAGTGCCTCACTTGTCTAACCTTCTATCATCCCTGACTCTAAATCTTGGAATTTCCTACCAAGCAACATTTGGAAGTACTTTTACAAAAAGGACTACAGTAGTTCAAGAAGGCAGCTCGCTGCTCTCTTTCCAAGGGCAATTAAAGATGGACAATAAATCCTGGCCTTACCAGGAAATTAATTTTTTTTAAATCTATCTCTTAGACTACTGTGAATGTTTTAGCCATTATATACCATCCCCACCATCTTATGCATTGATTTAGCCGGGGTACCTATGCATGGGTATGACTATAAGCTGCCCTATCTAAATAACAGTTCTTCACACGGGCCTACGGAGCAAGTGTTGTCAGGATGCTCATCATTGGATGCACCTCACAGTTGAGTCGCACTCATCCAGTTTAGTAGAAAGTTGCAGGATGCACCATGCAGCTTTGGAATAAATCACTCTTCTTCAAGCTGGAAGGATGTAATTATTAAGTGCCTGAAGATCTGTTCTTCACCCTCAGTTATTTACTATCTATGACTTGGAGGAGGGGGCAGAGTGTAAGTTATCCACGTTTACTGATGGCATGAAAATAGGTGGGAGGATATGCTGCAGCACAAAGATATTTGAACTTTGCAACTTGATATAAATAGGTTGAGCAAGTGGGTGAATGCTTGATGAATGGAGTTTCATGGGGGAATGTATTTCAGTAAGAAGAATCAAAAGGCAGACTGTTAGATGGAGAGAGACTACAAATAAGTGGAGTACAGAGGGATTACATGTTCTTGTGCATGAATAACGAAAACTTAGCAAATACAGCAAGTAGTTTGGAAGGAAAATGGTACATTGGCCTTATTGCAAGGGGATTAAAGTTTAGAAATAGTAAAGTATTGCTGCATTTGTGCACAGTATTGTTAAGGCAACACCTGGAGTACTGTACACAGTTTTGGTCTCCTTATTTAAGAAAGGATATAGAGTCATACAGCATGGAAACAGGCCCTTCGGCCCAACTCATCCATACCAACCAAGATACCCATCTAAGCTAATCCCATTTGCCCACATTTGACCCATATCCCTTTAAACCTTTCCTATCCATGTACCTGTCCTGAGATGTTTTCACTAGTGGGAGAAACTTGATTGAGGGGACTTAGTTAAAGAAGAAAGAGACAATGTCTTAATACTGAAATGTGTTGGAATTTCTTGCAGTGAATATCTGGAGTTCTCTATCCCAGGGGGTTATGGAAGCTAGATCATGCAGATATTTAAAGAGAAAGTAGATAAAATTTTGAAAAACACTGGAGAATTGAGGGCCATGGGGAACTGGCATAGAAAAGTATTCGAGGCCTGGGATGGAAGAGCCATGATCATATTGAATGACAGGGCAGGCTTGAAGGGCCAGGTATCCGACTGATCCTGTTCCTATCTTCTTGTGCTCTTGAGACTGATCCTGCACTTATCCCATGTTAGTCTGTTGATATTTTTACTTGCCAGTATCAGACTGATCTTGTATTCCCTAAGCACAATGTGAATAAGGCCACTTGCAGAATCTGCCCACTGGCTGAAGCCGAGCCCTTTGACACAGATTCAGCACAGTTCTGCAATGCGCAGTGTTAACCGGAATGAATAACCAAGGATGGTCCTTCATTCTTGCTTCAGCACAGAGGGCTTTGCAGTTTTGAGATGGGGTTAAGGCACATTGGTGGTAAAGATTGAATTCAGAAGTGGAAGGTAGAAAATTACATATAAAAGTAGCTCACCTGAATGCAGTGAGAGTTTGAAAGACAGAAAACCAAAGGTCAAAAAATGGACAAAAATGCTTAATTAAGCATTGTTTAGTGGTATGAATGCAAAGAGTATTGTAAATAAAGTAGATAAATTGAGGACACTGGTAACTAATAAAACATGGCTGTGAAAGGCACAGGACTGGAAGCTTTAAGGTTCCTGGTTATACAGTTTTCGGACAAATAAGAGGGGAATAAAAAAGGTGATGGGTGGTAGTACTGTTTAAAGAAGCAATCACAGCTGTGAGAAGATATATGTTAGAAGAATCTTTAAATGAGGTAATGTAGGTTGAACTTAAGATCAAAAGAGGACACTTGTATTGTTGGTTATTAACTATAGATCTCCAAACAGTCCAAGGGAGATAGAAGAGCAAATATGTTGGTGAACTCTGACATATGCAATAAGGTTAACACAGAAATAAGGGAGATTTCAATTACCCCAATTTTAACTGGGATACAGTCAGTTTAAAAGTTGTAGAAAGCTACAGATTTCCTGAATTGCATTCAGGTGAGATTTTTTTAGCCACGTGTAGTAAGCCCAACAAGGGTGAAAAGGGGGCGGTGCTGGATTTAGTAATGGAAGAGCATTTTTGTGGTAGTAATCAAAATTCAGTTAGACTTAGCATAGTTCTGGAAAAAGATGAAGGTGAAAGGTTTTAAATTGGGACCACTAGACTAAGAAGTAGTTTACCAAAAATGGACTGGAAGCAGCTTCATCAATCAGCCTCTGAGCAGTGGTGTGCTTTTAAGAAGATGAAGGATGTTTAGGGAAGGTGCCAGGTCCAGAGGCCCCTGGATGGTAAGGTGCACGGAGGGGAAGAAAAGTCAAAAAAGAAAGCTTATATCAGATACCGAGAGCTTAATACAGCTGAAAGCATAGGGGTGAAGTTAAGTGGAAAATTAGGAAAGTATGAAAAAAGAGAAAGTATGAAAAAATGTTGGTATTTAAAATCAATGAAAGTACAAAGGTGTTTTTTAAGTACACAAAGCGCTCATGGATAACTAAAGAAATAATAGGCACTACTAGAAACCAAAAAGATAACCTATGTATGGAGGCAGAAGATGTTGTTAAGATTCTTAATGAATATTTTGTGACTATCTTCACAAAAGATGGGAGTGTATATAAGACAGATAAGTGTGAAATATTAGATAGGTGGTAAGAGAGGAGGTATGAACTGGTTCAGCATCTTGGAAGAGTGTTGTTACCAGTCCTGGATATCCCAAGCTGTTAAACTAAACAAGGGAGGAAATCTTGAGGCTGTGACTGCAGTTCTTCGATTCTTTATGGTTATGGGGCTGGTGCCAGAGGACAAGTGGACTGTTAAAATACTATTGTTTATAAAAGGTTTAAAGGATCAACCAAATAATTATAGTCCAGTTAGTTTAACTTTAGTTCTGGACAATTATGGGAATCCATCTAAGGGACAGTGTAAGCACTAAATTAGAAAGGCACAGATCAATCGAGAGTTAGCATGGATTTGTTAAAGGAAGGACATGTCTAACTAATTTTGAATTTTCGAGGTGGTAACAAGAAGCGTAGCTGATGACAGTATGTTTAATGTAGTTTGCTTGAATTTTAGCATGGCATTTCATAAGGTCCCACATGGCATGCTGGTTAAAAAAGTAGGACCAAGGTTGGGGGTAAGGGGTGATGGCAAATTGACTCCAAAAATGGCTTAGTGTCAGGAAGCAAAGAGTAATGAAAATCAAAAGAAACAGCAAATGATAGAAATCTGAAATAAAGAGAGAAAATCCTGGCAAGTCTTCAGCAAATCTGACACCTGACCATTTAATCCCTGTTCGGACCTGAAATATTAACTGTTTCTCTTGTCAGGTGCTGCCTGACCTGCTGAGTGTTTCAAGTATTTTCTGTTTTGTAGCAAAGGGTAATGATTGATTGAAAATTTTGTGACTTCTCACTCAGAGTTGTAGGAGTCTAGAATTCCCTGCCTAAAAGGATGGTAGAGATGAAAACTTAATTCATGACATTTAAGAAGTACTTGGCTATGTATTGGAAGAGCAATAACCCTGGCTACAAACCTGGTGCTGGAAAGTGGGATTATGCTCTGTAACTTTTTTTTGATTGCCATAGATATGTTGGGCTGAGTGGCATCCTTGTACGTCATAAAATTTCAGCAACTTTAAGGTTAGACAGAGACACACTTACCTAAATGGGAATGATTGAAGAGGCCAAGTTAATTGGCTCTAACTCAGGAGCGTTTAATTAGCCATTTAGTACTCAAGCTATTTACATATAATTGCAAGTGGACTTGGAAGCCCTACAACTCCACAAGTGACATGCCCAGGAACCAAGAAGTAGGAGAAGACCTTGAAATAGCAGAACTTCTTATTCAAATTCCAGAAAGATTATTTCCCTCCCAATTTCCATTCTCCCTTGAAAGTGGCAACTCCTAATAAAATAAAAACAGAAAATGCTGGAAATACTCAGCAGGTCAGGTCACATCTGTGGGAAAAGAAATGCAGTTAATGTTTCAGGTCAGAGACCTTTCATTAAAACTGTTCTGACAAATTGTCTTTGACCTGAGACATTAGCTCTGTTTCTCTTCGCACAGATGCAGCTTGTCTTGCTCACAATTTCCCACTATTTTCTGTTTTTATTTTAGATTTCCAGCATCTGCAGTTTTTGTTTCGAATTTCATCAACTATTACCAAGAGATCAACAGTCCACTCTTGACAGTTTAGTTACTTTCTTTGATACTCAGGAACATTTGCTGGAATAATCCAGATAATGTGAGTTCAGTTACCACAATGATAGCTTAAGGGTTGGAATTGTTTAAATAATATTAGTCATCAAAAGTAACTGAAAGTGCATACAACTCAACCAGTTCACCTTTCAGAGAAGGAAAACCCGTTGCCATTACCCGGTCTGGCCCACGTGCAAACCCAGTCTTGTACCAGCGTGCTTGACACTTTAGTGACTTAGCAAGCACCTTGACTGCAACTAGATGCAGATGTAGGTACTGGCCTTAACCAACAATGCCAACTGCCCGAGAACTAATTTTAAAGAAAACAGCAAATTTTCTTCATTCTTAGAGTCTGAGACTTACAGGAATAGACCACTTAACCAACCGTTTGACCCTTTTCCACCAGTCAGTAAAATCATGGGTGATCTGTGACTTTATGTACCTGCCTTTGACAATTTTTGTGTCGGGGATAGTGAGTCTCAGATTTGAATCGTTGCAGTCCCAGTGGTGAAGGTTGTGAAGTGTTTCAGAATTTTGACATGATGATGATAGAGAAATAACAATACAGTTTCCAAGTAAAGTTATTGTGTAACATGGAAGGGAACCTCAAATAGTGATGGTCCTGTGTGCTCACTGCCATTGTTCTTCAGAATGACCTGCATCACTGGTTTGGTAGGTGCTATTAAAGAATTCTTAGTGAGCTGCTGTACTACATCAGATAATATGTACTAAAGCCACAGTATGCTGGTGATAAAAGATGTGGATGTTTAAAGTGGTGGAGGATGGATATAGTCAAACATGTTGCTTTGTTTTGGATCTTTCTGAGTGTAGCTGGGAGTACAAGTGCAGTGTCTTCCATCAAACCCCTGTTTATTATATATTTATAAATATGTTTATTCCATAACGTCCTTGGGGAAACTGGGAGATGAGTCACTTGCTGCAGAATACACAGCTTCTGACTATTCTTGTAGCCACATTATTTATGTAGCTGGTTCACTTAAGATTCTGGTCAATAGAAAAGCCCCCAGGATATTGATTGTAGTGCATTCAGTAATGCTAATGCCATTTTATGTCAAGAGGAGGTTGTTAGGGATGGTCACTGAGTGCTATTTATATGGCTCAAATGTTCATTACTACTTTCCATCTAAGCCTTAATGTTGTCAAAGTCTTGCTGCAATACTCATGTACTTGGATACCAGAAATATGCTGAAATCGCACTTAATTAGTAATTGACCTGGTATCAACTATCTTTTGCAGAATAGAATTCCATACATCTGTCACTCTTCACCTATTGAAATATTCCTTTACTCCACTCCTAAAAGACTTGATCCTCTAACTTGGTGTGTGTACACTAGTCCTGGGTTCACCAATCTATGGAAAATTGTCTCTCTCAATCTAACTAGTTCATCTTAATCTCTTGAAAACGTCTCTCAAATTGCTCCTAAGTTTAAAGGAATGCAACCCCTATATATGTAATCTCTGTTTATAAATTAAGCCTTGCTGTCCAGGCATCGTTCTGTAAACTGTGCTGCTCTTCATCCCACGGCAAAATATATTTCACTATTCCTTTGATGGTAAATGTCATTACATAAGCAAACTTTGAAACAATTCAGGCACCATATGAAGGTTTTGGTTTTCTTGGTGGAATTGGGGCTATGAGAACTGAAGAGTGGAATGGCACAGTGTCCACGTATGCATTGATTTCAGCTAGCCTAATAGATTAGAGATGTTAATAAGTGTCAGCTGATTCTCTTCCCTTCTTGCCAGCACCATCCCCACCCCACCCACACCCCAGTGCTTCCATCCACACAAATTGTCCACATGCACAGAATCATATTGTAGGAATATTAACTGATCTGGGTGAAGTTAATTTAGTCTGCTTTGAGCCTGTGGCATCCTGTATATTGTGCGCTAGCAAACAGACAGCCTGTTTGTTATTTTGATCTTTACCTTTAACTCATTGTTTAACATGCATTTGTTATGATCTAAGTATTCGGGAAAAGGGTTTTTTTAAACACCTTTGCTAGATGGAGCAGAGCACATACTTCATTTGACACGTTTAAATCATTGCTGCTATACATCTGATTTTGTAGACTGACCCTGAGAAAACAGATTATGTGGTGGAGCATGGAGCAACGCGGAACTTTCAAGCAGAGAAGCTGCTGGAGGAGCAGGAGAAACAACTTCAGAAAGAGCGAGAAGAGGAAGAGCTGAACAACCCGATGAAGGTATTGCAAATAATTAACAGCACAGAAACATTCTGCCTATCAGGTCTTTGTGCTGCACGAGTCTCTACCCATCCCACCCTCAATTACCTATTCACCTATTCCTTGTTCTTGCTCAAAGTAAAATTTTCTCTTCAACTTTTTTTTGGATGAAGATTTGGAAACGAAGTTACTTTATAAAGGCTTAGTCGAGCAAACTTTGAAACAATTCAGACACCATATGAAGGTTTTGGCTTTCTTGGTGGAATTGGGGCTATGAGAACTGAAGAGTGGTCTAAATGTGATTGGAACAATTTATTTAGATAAATTGGTTTGGATAGGTTTTTCTTCCTCTGACAGCCTTATCAAATCTTCAATCATAACACTCCAATCAGATCTTGTGTATTTCAGGGAATATGAGCTAATCTTTGCACCCTCTGGTATATAGTTCTGCTCACAACCTCATTCTGGTGAACCAGCATCACATCTCTTCCCTGGGAGGCAATGCCCCATTACTAAACATTGTGCTAATTATTGTCTAACTGGAGTTTTTAACACAATTCCACTCCTTTATATTATTGTTTTTCTACAATAGCCTTAGATATGTGTTGCATATTTGAGTATTTTTCATGGATGTATAATTTATGAGCAATGTATAATGCTGTCAGAGGTAAAGGCATTCTCCCATGTGCTCCAAGGTCGCAGGGCATTCTTCATGTTTGAGCTTAGACAGTCATGAAAAATAGTTCATAGGGAGAAATGCTAGATTATCAAGACTGACTTATTTGATATCACATATGAAGTGTCCAGTGGTGGGTAGTGTTCAGGAGCAGGGAGTCTGAAATTTTCTCTCACTAAACAATGACTCCAATTGCTACCACTCAATATCTAAACAATGAGAAATAAGCAGAAGTGAAGAGGGCTCGTATAACTTGGTTGTTGCTGTATTTTAGTTATTCCAGCACTCATGGATTCCATTTTGTTGTCATTGTTTAAGATTTTGGAAAACAGGACCAAAGACTCTAAGATGGAAATGGAGGTCTTGGAAAACCTGCAGGAGCTGAAGGAGTTGAACCAGCGTCAGGCCAACGTGGACTTCGAGGGCATGTTACAGGAGTATCAAAAATATGAAGAGGATCTGAAGCGACAACAGGATGAAGATGATGAGCGAGAGATGAAGTAGGTCAGCTCTCGAAATGGAGAATTGTTCAATTCTCTATACATGATGGCCATGAGCATTAAATTACAAAGAAAATAATGAATTTAGTTAGAGTTAAGAGAACATAGGTGCCACTATATTACGGGGAAGTCTATAGAAGAGCCAGTTCACAGAGAAACTACAGAGAGGGCCAAACACAGAGCAGTGACAATGGATGACCTCAGCTACTGGAATAAAGATTATATAACGGGCAGAGGAGGAGGAATTTTTAAAGTGTGTTCACTAGAACTTTCTTGACTGCATTTCTGGTTCAATAAAGAAGGAGGCACTGCTGGACATGGTGCATCTAATAAGAGTGATGGAGCCAACCAGGAACCAAACCAGTCAATGGAGAGGGCATGATTGAGGTACTAGATGAGTATTTCACACCAGTTTTTTACAAGGAAGAAGAAGCTGTTAGAGACTAGTGGAGCAAGTATTAGGAGAGGATCACTCTTGGAACAACAATCATAGTAAGAAAAGATATTGAATAGCTTTGAAAAAGAATAGAGCCACGCTTTGATAAGCTTAGTAAATTGGAGAAGGGCCATTGCTAAAGAGGTGAGACTGGATTTGGCTTGGGTCAATTGGATTGTGATAAAGCTCCACAGTATAGGAATGTCATCAAGACTGAAGCTCCTCTGGAATAAAGGGGACGGTAGCAGCGTGGATAGAAAACTGGATAAATAACAGGAAACGCTGTCAGAGTCAACAATGGTTTTCAGACTGCATGGAAGTACACGTGGAGTTCCCCAGGGTTTGGTATCAGAACTCCTGCTTTCATAAATATTTATCACTTAAACTTGAATGTACAAGGCATAATTTCCAAAACTGCAGATGACGTAGCACTTGGAAGCATACTGAACTGTTAAAAGAAAGAAGCAAGTTTTAAGCACATATAGTCAGCGTGTGCACATGGGGGATGAAATTTAACGCAGAAACTGCAGAGTGTTGCATTTCCGTGGGAAGAATCAGGAAAGGCAATCTAAACTCCTGTGCACACTTTAAAAATGTGCCAAACAGATCTGTTCATATACATACATAAATAGTTGAAACTAGCAGGGCATTGTTGAGAAAAATGGTTAAACATGTATATGGGATCCTGGGCTTGGTAAATAGAGGCACAGAGTACAAGAGCAAGGAAGTTGTGGTGAATCTTTATAAAATGCCAGTTTGGCCACAGCTGGAGTATTGTGTCCAGTTCAGGACAACACAGTTTAGGAGAAATGTAAAGGCTTTGTGGGGAGATTGCAGAAGAACTTTAACAGAATATTCCAAAGGATGAGGAACTTTAGTTATGTGGATAGACTTGAAAAGCAGGGGTTGTCCACCTTGGAACAGAGGAGATTGAGAAGGAATGTGATGGAGGTATTCAAAGTTGTGAAGATCCTGGACAGAATGATTAGAGAGAAACTATTTGCATCGATGGAAGAGATCAAAAACCAGAAAACTTGGCACAAGGGTGATTGGCAAAACAACCAAAAGTGATGTGCATATTTAGGATCTGAAATGCACTGCTGTAAGGGCAGCAGTGGCAGATTCCTGCACGGCGTTCAAAAAGGAACTGGATGAATACTTGAAAGGGAAAAAAAAATTGCTTGGCAATAGGAAGAAGACAGTGGAGTGGGACAAGCTAGATTGCTGTTGCATAGAGCGAACATGGATACAAGGGACCAAATGGCCTCCTTCCATGCTGTAACTTTTCTGTGATTTTAAACAAAAAGTTCTACTTAGTTACCTAATTGTAGCAGTGGGAGGAATATTTCAGATTGAATCTGTGCCCTAAGGTTGAACTAGATTTGGGGGAAATAAATCAAGGTTCTCTTTTTAATCACAGTCTAGCTACAAGCAAGATCAGACACCAGTGAAAAATAGAGAGGAGGAAAGGGTCACAATCATTTGTTTTCTTTGTACTGCCAAAGAAATCATTTTTTCTTCAGCTTTTACTATAAAATGTATTACCTTCTTGTGGAGATGACTTGATTTTTACCTGGATTCCTGCATCTCTAACAGGATGCCTTTATACATTTATCATAATGTTTCAAACCCATGCCCAAGTTAGTGTGAATACCTCTTTAGTTGATACTAAAAATGTTAACTCTCCTGCTGATTTCTATGTGTCTCGCATTGTGGTTCCTTTGTTCCAAATGATGCAGATTGCTCACTCCAGTAATATAAAATGAGTACAGTACAACAGATTCCACTTTTCATTGTACTTATAGAAACCACCCAGCCAGAGAATAATTGATAGAGTTTAAAATTAAGTTACAATAGGACATAATAAGAACAAATTTGACATTTCTATTTATACCATTTGATCATTCTCTCCCTTACACTCTCTATTTTATTATTAGAACAATTCCCTGGTTTGGAAGCTCTAAGACCAGGCAAAATGTTGTTATCGCCATCCTCCCTCCTTTGATTCCTGCTCCTACCCCAGCCCTGCCTCCTCTTCCTCCCCAACACTCCTCTAATACACCAACTAAATGTATAGTATCGAGGAGACATCGATCAAGCTTGTTATAAATGTGCCCCATTATATCTTAATTTTTTAACTTTGCTCAAAAACACATCATTTTGCTGACAGATGGTTTCTATAAATTGAGAAGAGGGACCTGTGTTACCTTCAAGAAAAAGGTCTCTTGTCTAACTTTTTCACACTTGTTTCTATCCTGCAAGGTCCATGCTAGAAAGTGCCCAGATAAAGAGAATTCTAGAAGACTCTGACTCGGATGAAGAGTTGCATAAACCACGTTGTAAACAGAAGCCACAAGTTCCAGGCAAGCCCACGGATATCCTCAATGAGGTAGGAGACTGATTTGATTTTAGGTACTTGAAAACTAAGGAATGGGTTCTATACATTGTTATAAAGCAGAAAAATTTCAGGAAACTCATTCAATCAGAAAGTGCAGAAGAAACTTCCACTCTTCCTGCTTCTGCCACCTTACACAGAGGTCCTTTCTATTTATTGATTGCTTGCATGTGAGGATTCTCCCATCCCCCAATTTTACTTGTATTTTCTGTCATGTCTGGCACAGATTTACCTTCCCGTGCCATTTGTAATCTTACCTTTGTGTAGCCTCCTCTTGGTTGTCATTTTTTAAAGATTAGAACCCGATTTCTCTGGTCTTCACACAAATGATGAAGTCCTCTGACCTCAGGGATGTGCCTTCATCCCCTCCACTGCGTCCAGGAATTTCTTTCTATAAATGATACAGGACTCGAGTAGCAAATTAAAAATCCAGTGTTTCTTGCTGTACCCAGTGACCCGAGCACAGAATGATTAGAAAATGCTGACTTCCCAGTGTGTTGCTGAGCAAGATTCAACGCAAATTTCAGAGATTTCATCTCCAATTTGCAGTAAGATTGTTGATTGTACCCACATCAAATAAGTAGACTCTTTCTCATGTATTATGACACAGGAGGCTGTCATTTGGCCCATCAGGACTGTGCCAGCCCCCAGTAGAGCAATCCCGTCAGCGTCGTTTCCTCTCCCTATTTCCCTGTAGCTCTGCAACTTACTTCCTCCTACATGGCCATCCCCTTCCCTTTGAATCTTTTGCAACCTACCTACAATGTGGGGAATTTGTAATAGCTAATTAACCTCTTGAAGTGACTTTAAGGAAAGAAGAATAGTTTACCACAGTTCCGGTTCCTGAATGATGTCCATTAATCTCATCTGGGAGAGTGTCTTGAACAGGGTCAATTAGCTGAGGTAGAATGTGGTACGAACAGCATACACTTGAGGAATGGTAAGAAGAGCCAACCTGCTAGTATGTTGCTATGCCTTTGTAAATTGTGACCTCTATATGTAAACTTATAACTGAAAGCAAGTAATTGAGATGCATGGGAGGCCATGGATGAATTATCTAACCATGGGGAAGCAGAGGTATCAATTGGTATCCACATTGCAATTGGTATCCTGTTCGGTTTTGATTTGATGTCGAGAAGTTGCAACATATGCCAGTCCTTGTTTTACAATTTCATTAACGATTTCTCTTTCTACAGAATCCTGAACATCAGAGTAAGAAACTGAAGCAGGAGAGTTGGGAGAGGAGTGTGGGAAAACTCGGTGGAAAGCTTCAGTTCTCTGGGTTGGTGGTGAAGAAAGCGCAATGCCCAAAAGCAGATTCAACGAATTCGGGGAAGGGAATCGTTATCCAGAATGGTTGCCCGACAAGCTTAGGTGAGTTTTATGTCCAGAATAAAGGGATCAGTTCTATTGATTTGTTTTCAATTGAATTGAGTGCACATGTTATTAAAAATAAAAGACCTGTTAATTTATTTCCCCAGGCACTGTGGGGCTCATCACTGAGTATACCCATCAAAAGCCCCAAAATGTGCCTCATTTTCTATGATTCACAATCCTGTCAATTTTTGGATCTTTGATATTTGATTAACTGGGTGTTGTTATTTGGTAGCATTGTTACACTGAGTTAGAAGGCTGTGGATTCAAGTAGACTCCAAAGGTTTGAGCCCAGGATTTTGGAGAGTACCATGCTTTGGTTGGATGATTAAACTCTCTTGTTGGCCCTGTTAGAATCTGGCCCTAATTAAAGAAAAGCGGTGGATTTCTCCTTCCAGTATTTTCCCTCCAGTAACATATTAATGTTTGTGGGACCTTAGTTGTAGTCAAATAAATGTCCTGATGAAGGGTCTCGACCTGAAATGTCAACCATCCATCTTCCTCCATAGATGCTGCCTGACCCGTTGAGTTCCTCCAGCTTTTTATGTGTTTCTCCAGATTTCCAGCATCTGCAGTCCCTTGTGTCTCTCTTTGTTTGTATTCAAATTAGCTTTGCTTTCTAACAGTGGGCCAAGACCTAACCCTGTCAAGTCTACGTGATAACTGTTGTGCAGCGATCACCTCATTTTAAAAGAATTCACACGCAGGCATCTTCCATTCCTCTGAACTGGACTGGAAGCAAATCATCTTCAATCTCAAGGCACTGCCTAACAAGAGATACTAAAAGTACCTGACTGTAATCTTTTTAAAAACTTTGAGAAATGTTATATGAAATGCAAGTTTTTTTTTAATTGGAAAAATGCTGGAAACGCTCAACATGTCAGACAACATCTTTGGAAAGAGAAACCAAGTTAACATTTCAGGTTGAAGACCCTTCATCAATACTGGTTAGCTTCTGTTTCCACAGTTGCTGACTGACCTGCTGAATGTGTCCAGTATTTTAATTTAAGGTTTTTAGCATCTGCAGTTTTTTTTGATTTTCAAATCCATTTGAGCTCTATTCATTTTGTAAAGCTGCAATATGAATAGCACGGTTAAAGTTGCTGCCACCTCAGAAATAAAGACTGGAAAAAATGCAGTTAAGGAAACATTTGCGTTTCCCTTGTTGTTGAGCTTTGTTCCCATCGGTATGCTGGAGGGGCAACATCCATCTTCTCCTGATGCCAGTCCGCTCAGAAGCAGGGAAGGATTGTACCAGGCTGGAAAGCAAACCTGTATGAATATGGGAATGAGGACAGAACTAGGCTGCGATATAACACCTGATGGTAAAATATCTTGATGCCACAAGAGAACAAGATGCAAACTGCACCTTTGGATCAACCCCCAGCAATGAGAGGGAAACTTTTATCCCTCGTAAGGAGGAGGACCTTATATTTTAATTCGTACTTACCAGATTCTTAGAGGGGTTGGGGTGGTATTAAATTGCTTTACATGAGTGTTATTTTCTTTTTGAAGTAACCATTATTAGTTAAAGGTGGCGCTTTGTCATCCCACTGAATGACCAGTTTAGAGGGATGGATATAGGGTTCATTTGATGCCCTTGGGGTCTCAATTTAACATTTCACTTGAAAGGCAGCGCATTCAACATATTGTCTTAAGATCCAGGTTAGGTTGTGTGCTCTGCTGATGGTGTGCGACTTATCACAGATTTTATAAATATTTGGTGAAAGTGCCAACCTTGGAAGAGATTCAGAAACATTCACACTTTAGTGAAGTAGCAAATCAATATATGCTGAGTTGCCCAGGGAAGTATTTTAACCTATCTTTGCCTTTTAATTTTTGTTTACATGTTCTAGGTGCCACTGAGCAGAATTCTGTGAGGTTGCCTGCGTCAGAAGCATTCCCAGCTCAGTGTGTGCAAGCACAGCAGGCATCAGCAGCCAGCAATTCATCCTTGAGCCTGCTGGGGGCATACTCAGACAGTGACAACGAAGGAAGCCACAGTGATTAGGAATTGCAGTTGAGTAAGCCAAGGGTAGAATTGTTTAAAGAGATGAACAATTCTTCGTGACATCATGGTGGCAGTTCGCCTCTGCTCTTGTGGAAAAACCGCAGATCTCCGATTTTAAAATTGGAATCATAATCAAATCTTTCTCTGAGGTACTGGATTATTCCTTTTTCCGTATTGTTAGAGGTGAAACTTCAGTAACAAAGAGAATGTTTTGACATTTTTTGTTATTCAGGGGAATTGCAGGTTTCTGCAAACATGGGTACAAATAAGGCTGGCAAAGTACCTCATATTACAGAAATTGCAACACAGATGGTGATTGATCACAACAGTGCATTGTCTGTCTTTGTCCATTTACCTAAAGAACTAACTGACCCATATCAGAGTAAGTGGTTCCTAAGTTTCTGGTGTGGTGAATGTATGTAAGGGGCTACTATATCCAAATACTGCTACCCTGGTTGATTAAGGAAATCTTTCTTATGTGTCCTAAAATAGAACCTTTGACCAACCCAGACCCCACCACCACCCCCACCCTCAAGCACTCACCCATTACTATTGGTAATCCACAATTCCAGAGTTCAGGCTGCAGGTGTTTTACATACTCCCAAAATAAAATCCAGTTTCAAACACATTCTGTGTTGTTCTTTCTCCAGAGATATTGTAAGGCTTTGGATAATGCGGTTCTGAAGCAATGTTAATTTTTGAATGAATAGATGAACTATATCGCAGGGAGGTTCTGCTTCAGGACAAAAGAGTCTAGATCACAATTTGACCAGAAGCTATTATGGTGTAAGTTTACAAAATAAATATGTAAAGTGGTTGTTATAAAAATTGTTTGTGACAGACTGCAAAAGATTCTCGATAATTAAAAGTCATAATGTTTATAGATATAATTACCTGTTTCTTTGATCTGTAAAATGTAATAAATATGTAAATAGAATTCCTATAATTGAAATATTTCTGCTATATTATTAAATCTAGTACTTGAGCCATGTGCTTAATTTAAAATGTATGAGTGGCTGTTACAGCTGGAGGTAATGTTTTAATGGATCTGTTCAGTTTTGGATTTGCCGCGTTGTCAGACTTACTATTTTGTAATTTTGCAATACATTTTACTCTCATTTATTCCTTTGTCTTTCTGTTTTCAACCCATGACTGATATTTTGTGTATTTTTAAAATGCTAATTTTTACCATGAAAGCCTGTCCCAGAAGCCTTAATTTGGATTTGCTATTTTTAACCAGAGTTGATGTAAGCTGAATTTCTCGTGTGCCATCTGAGCATGTGCATCGTGCCTGCATTCCCAAGAGACACTAGTAACAGTCAGTCGGATACAGGAGAGGATACTCGAGATAAGTGTGTGAGGGAATTTTCTTCAACTAACTGTTTCAATTTTAAAAAGCATTGTAGAAATTTGACTCCAACTGACAGAAAGAAAAATGAAATCTTAATTGTTTTCTTCTTTGGAAGCTATTCCAATTTCTTCTATTTATATGGTGGATGGGAGAATGGCAGATGAGCCATTCTGTTTCCTTTTAAATATTGTAATCCTATCTGCCTCTTCCTCTTGCTCTGGTAGTTTGTTCCACAGACCCACCATCCTCTGTGTGAAAAGTTTGCCCCTCAGATCCCCTTTAAATCTTTCCCCTCACCTTAAATCTATGCCCTCCAGTTTTAGATTCCCCTACCCTGAGAAAAGGGTGACTACCCGTGACTATCTACCCCATCTATGCCCCTCATGATTTATAAACCTCGATAAGGTCACCCCTCAGCCTTCATGGCTCCAGGGAAAACAGTCCCAGCCTAACCAGTTTCTCCTTATAATCCAAGCCCTCCAGTCCCAGCAGCATCCTTGTGAATCTTTTCTGCACCCCCTCCAGCTTAATCACATCCTTCCTATAACATGGCACCCAGAACTGCCCGCACACAATATTTCAGATGCGGTCTCAGCAATGTCCTGTACGGCTGCAACATGATGTCCCAACTCTTGTACTTCAACCAATAAAGGTAAGTGTGCCATGCACCACCTTCACCACCCTGTCTAACTTTGTAGCCACTTTCAGGGAACCATGTACTTGCACCCTTAGGTCTCGCTGTTGGATAACACTCTGCAGAGCCCTGCCATTTACTGTGCAAGTCCTGCCGTGGTTTAGCTTCCCGAAATGCATCACTTCACACTTGCCTAAGTTGAATTCCATCTGCCACTCCTTTGCCCACTTTCCCAGTTGATCTAGATCCTGTTTTAACCTTAGACAGCCTTCTTCACTGTCCACCACACCACCAATTTTGGTGTCATCCACTTTCTCATCCAAACTATTAATGTATTGACAAAGAACAGTGAACCCAGTACCAATTCCTGCAACACAATCACAGGTCTCCAATCTGAAAAGAAACACTTCTCTACCATCCTCTGATGCCTACCACTGAGACAATTTTGCGAACATTTGGTTAGCTCACCCTGGATTCCATGTGATCTAACCTTCTGAAGCAGCCACCCATGTGGGAACTC
The DNA here is from genome assembly GCF_009764475.1 of Pristis pectinata. NCBI lineage: Eukaryota > Metazoa > Chordata > Chondrichthyes > Rhinopristiformes > Pristidae > Pristis > Pristis pectinata. The sequence continues at coordinate 9,226,367 of NC_067428.1, forward strand.
ATCAAAGGGCTTGCTTAAAGTCCAGGTAGACAACATTTACCATCCTGCCCCTGTCAAAACTTTTGGTCACCTCTTCAAAAACAAATCACATTTGTGAGACCTATGTCTGCTTGATCTGCATTGCCCTTGGAGGTCAAGGTTACAATCCTTTGCAGCTTCTTGTCCTCGGGATCAATCCAGGCTACTTCAGCTCATATCTGCCCCAAGCTGCATTGGGAAAGACACCCTAGTTCCATTCTCTGGGAAGGAAATTTCCATATTTTCTTCAGCCCACAGGAGCCAGCACATTATTTATGGGCATTTGCCTGCATTGAAGGCTTCCCCAAAGTGCAGGCATTTGAAGATTGCTCTCATGTCCTTACAGTGAATGCCCTGGCAAACATATGCCATGAGTGCAGTTCTACTGCCCTAGCAGAAAGAACTTGCCTATTAGCAAACTTCACCAATCTGTCCAAGTCCCTCTGACCCTTTGTAAGCAGTCACCCAGCCCCTAGCCATAATGCAGCACCCATTAATACAATAACGATATTCACAAGTGGCTTGAAGATTGTTTCTTGCATTGTGAAATGTCCCTTTAAAATTTGGCTCCTGCTGGAATCCATGCTGAGAACTATGAGAACACCATGTTGAAAATAATACCATTATCATTATGACAGTGCACAGGAAACTTGACAATGCCGTTCAATGAACCTCACAATTGAAATTCTTATATTATTTTCACCAGTCACGTAAGAGTAATTCACAGTGTTGCTTTTAAGTTTAAAAAAAAATTGAATGGTGTTATTTCTCTAGAGTTTAGAAGTAGAACAAGAGTGATATCATTCAAATGTACAAAATTCTTAAGGATTTTACAAGGTAGATGCAGGGTTGATGTTTTCCCTGGTTGGTGTGTCAACCAACAGGATCACAGGCTCAAAATACAAGGTAAGTCGTACAAGACACGAGCTTGCTTGATTACCTTAAAACATTAGAAAGATATTTGTAATAGTTTCCCCGAATTTAACCATTGTTATTTTCCTTCTCTTATCCCCTGAGTAGTTGGGACCATAAGGCTCCTGGAGAGACCAAGCACAGATAAGGTCTAATGGTCTGAACTGGATCTGTATGCATCATGATAGAGTAGAGACATATCAAGCCATCCATTGTAGTCTCGAACTGAAGGTTCTGATTTTCCCCTGTGATTATGGTTCCTTGTGGTCTGAACTACATTCGAATACCCATTCTTCACACGCAAGTACGGATGGTGAGACAGTTTTGTAGAAGTATGCAACTTTCCTGAATCACTGCAGTCCTTAAGGTGAAAGACACAATGATTCTGGAGGAACTCAGCAGGCCAGGCAGCATCCGTGGAGAAAAGCTGGCAGTCAACATCTCAGGTCAGGACTGAAGATAGGAAAGGAGGAAGCTGACACAGTTCATCATCAGGCATCATCATGTTTTTCATCTAGATTCCAGCATCTGCAGTCCTTTGTTTCTCTAGTCCTGAAGGTGGTGATTAAGTGGCAAAGGCCTAGTGAGGCTAAAGGAATGATGGTGAAAGGTGTACTCATTAGGATGGCTTATGATTTGGAAGGATACGCCAGTGTGTTTCCATGGTATCACTGCTTCTGCCCTCATTTGTGGGGTCAAAATCCAGATCCTAGAAACTATTTCTTGGCTCATTTTGAATGCTTAACCTAAATCGCCTGATGGTTGACACAGTGGTGTAGATGGTGAAGCTGCTACCTCACAGCACCAGTGACCAGGGTTCATCCTGACCTCCAAAGCTGTCTATTTAGAGTTTGCACATGCTCCCTGTAACTGTGTGGGTTTCCTCCCAAATCCCAGAGATATGCAGGTTGGGAGGTTAGTTGGCCATCTTGAGTGGTAGGTGGTAGCATATGGGGTTGCATGGGCAGGAGGTATTGATGGAAGTGTGGGGAGATTAGGCTACAGAGTGTGGTGACTCGTTGTAAGCAAGAACCAATATACAGAGATAATTAGCCTGCATAGGTTCAATGGACCGAATGGCCTCCTTCAATGTAGAAAGAAAGTATGGAAATATAGAAACTAATAGGATGAGGAACACTCCATCCAATGTTACCCTTCAATGGAGATTAACATCCAGTGGTATGTAAAATTACTGATCCCATCTGTTGCCAGGTAAGGACTTCAGGTTAAAATCATTCCCATTGTTTAAGGCCCTGATGTTATGTGAGCAGTAATGCTCCACAAACTTCACTAACCAATTCTACCTGCCCCATCTTCCAACAACAGTTGCAGTTGTTTTTATATCTGCCTTAGACATCTGTCGAAAATGGGGTCAACAGATTAATAAATTATCACTTAGAACATTTCCATGACACAATGATCAGAAATCATGATTGAAGGCAACCCAGCCTCAGTCGTGATATATCATCCTCCTGTCAAGCCCAACCTCTTTAGTGTGGCCCGTTCATTTAAAGTCACAAAGGGTAATTGCAGTAAATCTCAAGGTCAGTTAGACATTGGCTGATGTGTGTAAATAGGCATAAAATTATTACCCTTTTTAAAATGCACTTGACACACTGAAGTGTGATATTGGAAATCCTGCTGAGGACTGCTTGCTGTCAGACCTACAGGTACCAAATTCACTTGCTTATAGCTACAATTCAAATTTGTTCTCTACCTATTCTCCAAAAAAGACTGAAATATTGTTAAGGGGCTACTTCCTATCTACAACTTAATGATTTACACCCAGATCTGTAGCTTATACCCAAGTAAAAATTGTAGGAAGTTTTTTTTTCTACCTATTGGCTGAATATGCCACATTGAGACCTGCTGGTAAGGGTCTTCACTTTTATCCTGTGATGATAGAAAGCAGAAAGCAATGCTGTTCATGGTAACTGGGGAGACCACACCAGGGAAGCTTGGAAATAGCCCTCAATCACACGATCTCAGAAAACTTCTCAGTTAACTGAATACTGGCCATTTACTGAGCTGGCACAGAGCTGGGAGTGATCAAGTGATTAGAATTTGCCCTTGTGGTAGCTGGAGGTATTCCAGAATATATGCAAAAAATCAATCAACTTTAAGAGCCATGGAGTCATGCAGCATGGAAACAGGCCCTTTGACCGATCATGTCCATGGCGCCCATAGTACCCATCTACTCTAATCCCATTTTCCAGCACTTGGCCCATAATCTTCCATGCCACGATGAATCAATTCCTCACCTAGTGTCTCAAGTAGTGGCTTCCAAATTCCAATCACCCTCTGAATGGAAAAGTCTCTTCCTCTGGTCCTCCTCTTACTCCTCACCTTGAACCTCTGCCTTCTGGTTTTAGACATGTCTGCTATGGGAAAACGTTTCTTACCATCTACCCTATCCATGCCCCCCCCCATAATTTTGTATACCTCGTACAAGGCCCCCACTTCTGTCTTCCTCAGTTCCCACCAACTCTCCAACACCCCCACAAGTTTCTGTCTGACAATAAAATAGTATATTTGCCAATCATTACTAATGTGTTCCACCATTCGACCAGTGGTAAAGGCAATTCCACCATTCAGCGAGGTCATAGCAAGGCCATGACTTCCAATCTAGTTTCATAGTCAATACATCTATCCCTTGATTCCCTTAGTATAAAAATTAACCGTTCTCAATATGCTCAATGACCAAGCATCCAAACCCCTCCGGGTTAGAAAATTTCAAAGATTTGTACTGAGTAAAGAGGTTTCACCTCATTTCAGTCCTAAATGGATGTTATTCTGAGACTGTGGACCCACCTGTTCCCAGATTCACCATCCATAGGAAATATCCTCCCAGCATTTGTTACATTTTCAGAATTTTGGCTCTTTCAGTGACATTATTTGATATCTCCTCGGACAATTCCCTCATCTGAAAAAATCTAGTGAACTTTCATTACACTCCTGTCAATGAGTAAAGAGTTCAAATCTCAACGTAATACTCTGGGTCCAGTCTCACCAAGGGCCCATATAATTGTAGTAAGACTTTTTTTACCAATATACTCCAATCCTTTTGTAATAAAGACAAACATATCCTTTGCTCTCCAATAGGGCAGCATGGTGACACAGGTAGTAGAGTCACTGCCTCACAGTGCCACAAACTTGGGTTCATTCCTCACTTTGGTTGCTGTCTGTGTGGAGTTTGCATGTTGTCCCTCTGACCACGTGGGTTTCCGACCACGTCCCAAAGATGTGCAGATTGGCATCTGTAAGTTGCCCCTCATATAAGTAGCAGAACCTGGGGAGAGTTGATGGGGATGTCAGGAGAAAAAAAGATGATTAATGCAGGATTACTGTGAAAGAGTGGTTGGCACGGATTTGATGGGTATATGGGCCTGTTTCTGTGCTGCATCTCTCTGTGTTTCTAGATGCAGCCTAAACCACTTAACTTTCAGTGACTCAGATACAAGATCCCTATGAATGTTACCCTGCTCTGTCGTCTATTTAAAATCTTATTTTTGTTTCTATTTATTACCAAGTCAGTTCCTCCACATTATATTCTATCTGCCATGTTCTTGCCCACTCACTTAGCCTGTCCATATGGCCGCCTTCCACCCACCTTTTCCCCATCTAACTTTGTCAGAAGAGTCCGGCTTTAATCCCTGGTCTGTGCTGAGGAAACTAACCTTTTTCACAGTGCAATTTCTGTTGGCTGGAGTGGGAGATAGGGTGTGTGGGGGTGGGGTAGTGGTGTGGCTCAGTCAATGTTCCTGCTCATCATTATGTAGTCACTCTTTCTGAAGTGTACCTTGATTAAGAGCAGGGTGAGGCTCTGCTGTGATGCCCCTGTTGCTGAATATCCTGCTGGATTTCAGCACCAAGAAGAAAAGCTGCATTTTGTCCACCACCTCAGATTTCCACAAGTGCTTCACAGCCATGAATTGTCACCACCATGGAGAACATTGCAGTTCTTTTGATTTTTGCTTTGTGGACAGATGCTGGAAATGAAAAATAAAAACAGAAAATGCTGGAAACACTCAGCAGGTCAGGCCACATCCATGGGAAGGGAAACAGAGTTAATGTAAGATTAGATAAGATATTTATTTATTAGTCACATGTACAAAGAAACACAGTGAAATGCATCTTTTGGCATTACTGAGAATGTTCTGGGGCAGCCCGCAAGTGTCGCCACGCTTCCGGCGCCAACATAGCATGCCCACAACTTCCTAACCCATACGTCTTTGGAACATGGGAGGAAACCGGAGCACCCGGAGGAAACCCACGTAGACACACGGGGAGAACGTACAAACTCCTTACAGCCAGCAGCGGGAATTGAACCCGGTCGCTGGCTCTGTAATAGCATTATGCTAACTCCTACACTACTGTGCCGCCCTTTCAGGTTGGAGTCCCTTTGTTAGAATTGAAAAGAAGACAAAAGAAATTTGTAAAGCTGCAACGAGAGTAAGGGAAGGGGGTGTCTCTGATGGGGTAAAACAGGGGTGACCAAGGGGATAAACTGTAAACAAAGTTATCTGGTCAATGAGTGAATGGGAGCAGTTCAAGGGGAGAACACAGACAAAGGAATGTGGGAGTTGCAAACTGCAGAGCAGGAGGCCAAGCTCAGCAGGTCAGGCTCGGCACGTCCTACCACTCCCAGAAAGAAAAAATGTTGGGGAAAAAAAAAACAAGGTAAGCTAATATTCCAGATGGATGACTGATGCAGACCGAGAAATCAGGTTACCTGAAGTTGTCGAATTCAATGTTGAGTCCAGAAGGCTGCAATGTGCAGGTGGAAAATGAGCTGCTGTTGCTCAAGCTTGTGTCGGGCCTCACTGTGACAGTACAGGAGGCCACAGACTGATGGGTCAGAGCGGGATGAGGAATTAAAGTGGCAGGCACAGGGTTCCCCCGCAGACGGAATGCAGGTGTTCTGCAAAGCGACCACCCAACTTGCGTTTGGTTTCTCCAGTGTAGAGGAGACCACATTGCCTACAAGGTGTGGTCAGCAAACAATCAATAGTCAGTACTTAAGAAAAGATTAAATTAAATTAAAAATTTTTAAACTACATCAAATTTCACCCCAAAGTAACCTACCATCTCTGTCCCCTGCCAATCCACTCCCCACTCATCCAATCCCCACCTTCCCAGCTCGTGAACCCAGGGAGCCAGCAAGTGCAGTAAAAACATGAGGAAGCAGCCGAATGCAGCCTGCCATTGAATGGATTCTTCATGTGATTAAAATGGTTACTGCAGCCACTATAATTTATTTCCTTCAGGATAATGGAATGAAATCAGATCTCCCTTCACAGTGCAAAGAAAATACAGTGCTAGGAAGCTGAAATCACAATGTTTAAATGGTACTTTTCTTGCAATATTACAAATTCTGGCAGTAATACTGAAGGGCCCAACATGACATCCTTATTGCATTTGACATAGATATCTACTCCCTTGTGCAATCTTTGCTCCTCTGCCAGAACCGAGCATGCATGTATACTGTATCTATATATATTGTTTTTTGGCAAGGACAACTGGAGATTATATTTTGAATTCAGTGACTTTTTTTTATTAAATTACAAATCATGATAGTTTCAGCCTGTCGCACACTTGCAAAGCACATTAAATCAACATTTTTCTTTTGAAAATCATATTAAGTGAATGATTACGAAATTACCCAACGGGAGAGTGGAACCAAATTGAAAAAATGCAATGGAAAAATGTCAACAATGTTCTGTGTTGTCCTCTGTTATAGATTTAAGTGATTTACTCTTTCAATCTTCAGGCTGACAACCCAATTTCTAACAGGGCTATGGAGTGTAACTGAATCTGGCAATATTATAAATCACCCAGCACACTGTGGCCACATTCAGTAGAAGCACAGAGGCAAAACCAGGTGTCACATTACTTCCCCCCCACAAGTCTTCATTTCCCTGCCTGTCTTGGAAGGCAGTCCTAAGAACACTGAATCGACCCACCCCATTCCCCACCAATCAATCCCAACAACACTGTACACAACCTGTGCAATTGCTCCTTGATTTAATAGGATCACAAAAACATAAAGAAATAGGAGCAGGAGTAGATCATATGGCCCCTCAAGCCACCTCTGCTGTTCGATGAGATCTGATCTGTTGGTACGTTCTCCCCAGGTCTGTGTGGGTTTCCTCTGGGTGCTCTGGTTTCCTCCCACATTCCAAAGACGTACAGGTTAGGAAGTTGTGGGCATGCTATGTTGGCGCCGGAAGCGTGGTGACACTTGTGGGCTGCCCCCCAGAACATTCTACGCAAAAGATGCATTTCATTGTGTGTTTCAATGTACATGTGACTAATGAAGATATCTGTTCCTGCGACACTAGACTCCCTTATAGACTGAAAGAACTACCTCAACATTGTACATATTTAATGATTCAGCATCCACAAATCTCCAAAAATTCAAGGATTTGAAAATGGAGCAAGGAAGCCTTATTACAAATGTATGGTGCCTTAGTGAGCCCACATCTGGAGAACCATTGCAGTTTGGTTTCCTTAACAAAGAAAGGGTGTGCTTGCCATGGGGGAGTGCAGTAGGGATTCATTAGACTGGTTCCAGCTTTGGTAGGTTTACCCTGCATATACTGGGACTGTATTCTCTACTGGCTGTTCCCAGGTCACACACTGAGACAGTCATCAAATGCTGTTGGAAGATCATCAACTCTGTGAAAGATGCTCTTTGGTCTGCCCAAAACTTGTTGGTCTTCCAGTACAGTGAGATCTCTGTAAGGGAATGCTGCTGACTGGCACACTCCAGGCTGCAGGACTACATGCTGAGGGATGTACTGAAGCTTGCTACAGCCAATGCAAAGGCTCTGTGGGGAAGGACCACAGTCTGGGATCTTTCTGCTACTGGACATGGAGGGGCTGAGCTGGGTGGGGAAGCACCTCAAACAATGAAAGGAGGTATCACCCCAGGGGGCCACATGAGTGGCAATGGTGCTATGTTTTTTTTTAATGTGTTAACACTACTGAATGTATTAACCAAATGACTTTAAGAATGGAAAGAGTTTTTGCACTGCGTTTTTCTTTATTTATATATATTATTATGAATATATTTATATATATTATTATGAATGAAGTTTATTTTTGAAATAAAAGAAAAGACTGTATTCTCGTGTGTTTAGAAGAGTGATTTGTAAAGGTCTGGATGCAGGGAGGATGTTTCACCCTGCTGAGTAGTCAAAGACCAGTTTCAGTACAAGGGATAGGCTGGTTAGCACTGAGGTAAGGAGAAACTTCCTCCCTCGGCGGGTCGTTCACCCTTGGAATTTTCTACCCTGGAGGCCTGTGGAGGGTCAGTCATTTTGTTAATTGAAAATACAGGTCGATACATTTCTGGGCATTGAGGGATTCAAGAGATAGTGCCGATAAATGGCACGGAGGTTCAAATGCATCCATGACCTCGCTGAATGACAGCAGGTTCAATGAGCCGCATGGCCTAATCTTTGACAAACAAAGGACTGCAGATGCTGGAATCTAGATGAAAACCACGATGATGCTGGAGGAACTCAGCAGGCCAGGCAGCATCCGTGGAGAAAAGCAGGCGGTCAACGTTTCAGAACGCCTGCGCTCTGTCCGTAACTGCGACCTGCATCTCCCCGTTGCCAGTCACTTCAACTCCCACGCTATCACTGATGTGACAGTCCTCGGCCTCCTCCACTCCCAGGAGAATTCCAAGTACAAACTGGAGGAACAGCACCTCATTTTCCATCTTAGAACTTTGCAGCCTAACAGCATGAACATTGAATTCTCCCACTTTAATTAATCCCCACACCCCTTCCCCACAACCCCCCCCCCCCCCACTATGCTTCTTCTTCCCTTTCTTAGCCCTTTTTTCCCTTTCTCTTATCTTTGACCCACTCCCTGGTGGATCTTCTCTCCCCTCCCCCGCACCTGCCTATCACTATCTGTTACCTGCATCTACCTATCACCACCTTGTGCCCACCCCGCCTCCCCTCTTTTGTCCACCTATCACTGCTCTGCTTTTCCTTCCTATATATTCGGCTTCCCCTTTTCCTACCTTCAGTCCTGAAGAAGGGTCCTGACCCGAAATGTTGACCGCCTGCTTTTCTCCACGGATGCTGCCTGGCCTGCTGAGTTCTTCCAGCATCATCGTGTTTTTGGCCTAATCCTTCTCCTATTTCTTATTCATGGCCCTTGGAGAGAAGAAATTCCTCCTCAACTCTGGCTTAAGTGGATGAATGCCTATTCTGAAACTATTCCCCCTAGATCTAGAGTTCTCCACGAGAGTAAACATCCTTTCAGCATCAACCCTTCAATCCACCTCAGAATTTCATAAGTTTCAATAAGTTCAGCATTCTTTTAAACTCTATTAAGTATAGGCCCAATCTGTTCAATATTGTCTCATAAATCAACTCCTTCATTGCAGGAATCAATCCAGCAAACCTTCTCTGAACTATAATAAATGATTTACAGGGTTGTATTGATTAGGAAGGTCCTGGTTCATTCCCAGCTTAACTGATTTCACCCTGGACCCCAGGAGACACAGAGCTGGTCACAATGACTCATGAGGTAAGGGAGTGGCGGGGAAGAGATTAGCCAAACCTCCTCCTTCTAAGCACAGTCTACGGCCTTTACCCCAAGTGATGGAAACATGGGATTCACTACCACAGGGAGCGATTGAGGCCATTGAAAGGAAGCTAGATCAACACGCTGAGGGAAGAGGGAGTGGAGGTTAATGCTGATAAGGCCAGTTGAGGAAGGGTGCCAGGAGCAGACCATAAACATTGACATGTGATTGTGAGGCTGGGTGGGTTCATTCTGCCTCTTAATATTCTACATAAAGGTTCGATATTGGAGTGGTACAATGTATTCTAGCCACACTGTCTCTCCCATCCCCTCAAACGAACCCATCTCCCCTTCTACTGGTGAGGTTGCCTCAGTACCTACTGCTGCAGGGCATTCTCACCATCATCTTTAGAACCCCCACAATTAGCCGTCACCATGAAAGCTGCGAATGCGGACAGGGTATTTTCCCGCATTACAGCCAACCTGCTGTCCAGTTCTAATCCCACCATGGCAGCTAATAACTTGTGATTAATTATAATGACCCGTGATACTGCTACTTAGCCCATTCTTCATCGTGACTCCAGTACAACCCTTCTGTCAATATTCAGCACGGACCATTGCTTCCGGTAATGGTAGAGTCAAATCCTGTGAGGGATAACAGAAAATCGTGCTGATTGTCCACACATTGGTCTCAATCGCATTCATTTTCTCTGTTCTAGAAATGTCTGCAATGGTCAAAAAATGGTATCCTTGATGTTTGCATATTTTTGCACAGATGGTGTGTTATTGCTTGCTTTAGCACCTACACAACAGATGCCCTCCAGAATGATGCAGGGGAGACTGATGATGATGCCAGTCAGTATGACTGCTGATTCAATGCCAGCACTCTCATTTTAGGACTTTAATATTCCAGCAAATGCCCTCTCTTACATAAGCACATCCCTTCATGAACTCCGTGCATGAAGCCAACAAGGGGATCATCAACTATTTTTGTGTTCGCTGACAGTCTTCTAGATTTAGCTACGATTTTACAAGTGTTTTATATGTATTATAGGTGTTTCAGAATGCAGGGAATAGTGTGACAAATGCTTGAGGGTTTGCTGCTAACTTCAAGGCTCCTCCACAAACCAATTGCTTCCAGCAATGGCTATATTAATAGAAATTCAGTTCAGAATGCAACATGATTAGGAGAACAAGCAGAGCCAAACAGAGCAGGACAAGCTGCTGAAACCCTGAGGGAGAGGAAATGGAGAAGGACTCTTAACTGTAAGCCATTTTCCCCCACAATCTTCACAGAACAATTCTCCGAACTGAGTCTCAGTAGAAAACAATGTATGAGATTTTTAGGCTTCATTAAAGAAATCCTCACCAAAATTTACCACCTGCTTCAGCCACAACTTCAACCTCAAAGCAGGGCAAGGACTGCATTGCTAGTGGTTGTCGAGATAACCATGACAGGAAACTGCTAGAGAGACAATTGCATTTCTGTCTCTTTTTCCAGAGACCAGCAGAATAGAGGACATGCATTTTTTCTACAATTGTAGGCTTTCTGTGGTTCAGGATGAAGTCTCACATCAACTGCAGAAATGCAGGAACATAAGATCAAAAGTAAGATCATTAGTCCCTCAGTGCTGTTCTGCCATTTAATGAGATCATGGCTGATCTCTGACCTTACTCCTTTTCTCTAAATCCCTTATTGCTTTTGGTTTTGAAAAATCCATCAATTGCAGCTTTAAAATTAATAATTAATCTTGCTATTTGCGGAAGAGAGAGCAGAATTTCTACCAACCATATAGATCTATTTCCTTACTTCTCTTCTTAGTCTGAGTCCCATTGTCTGGGCTCTCCAACTAACAAAAATAGTATTTTTCCCCCTCTCCCCTATTAGAAAACTTCAATCAAATGATCCCTTAACTTTATAACTTCCAGAGATTACAATCTAAATTTGTGAACTCTCATCTCATAGTTTAACTGGTAAACACCAGTTGGTGAATATACAATGAACTCCCTGAAAAGCCAACATATCCTTCCTAAGGCATGATCCCCTAGAAGTGTTCACAGTGCTCCAGGTAAAGTTTACCCAGGGCTTTGGATAGCTGCAGTGTGACTTTACTTCCCTTGCAATCTTACAGATTTGAAGGTTTGAATGCAAGCATTTCATTTGTCCTTTTTGCTTCTATTCTGCACCTGTCCATGACACTTAAAGGGTCATGTACCTGGGCCTTCAAGTCTCTTTGGACCTCAGTCCAGTTTTTTAGCACTTAGAAAATATTCACGTCTAAAATGGATGGTCTTATAAAAGCATATTTGCTCAATCTATTTATAATCCTTCTTAATGTATTGCTTTTATCTGCACTGTTTACATTGCTGCCTATCTCAATGTGATCAGCACATCTGGACACATGGTTAGTTGTCCTATTATCTCAGTCAATTATAAATAAGGTGAATATTTGAAGTCCCAGCACAAATCCTTATGAGACACCATTAGTCACATCCTGTCAGTTTGAGTACTTGCCTATTAGCCCTGCATCTGCCGCAATCAACTTCTTCACAAGGTCAACTTTACCCAATACTAGCTTCCCTCAATGATCATCTCATATGTGGCTTGTGTCAAATTGGTCCTAAGATTCTTCATGCCCTTTCCAGGCTTTCGGGTGTGTTTTTCAATACGGTAAACATGTAATTTTGTATTCCCCATCTAAATCCTCAACTGAGTTCTCCACAGTAGAACATGTGTGTGAACATACCTTCCGAGAAGCTGCCACTTTTGACTTGCTTGACCCAGCCTGGTTCTAGGGTGGACATCTCAGTAGCTCATCATGTGTGTGGTTCTTACTCAGTGCTATCTTCTAAACTGTGGACAGTTTCAGATACCAAGCTACTGGCTGATTGTGGAAGTGAGTGATGGTATGGCTTTATCATAACATTCCTACCCTGCCTGGCAAGAAGAGATATTGAAGTATTTGAAGAGGGAAGGGGACAGAGCAAAGGTTGTATTGCAAATATCAGAGGTGCCTGATTATACCATCTGCAGTTCAGAAATCAGAAGAGATTATAGGTTGTGAGGGAGTTTGGATGTGAGAAAATAGATTAGGTCCAAGGATACTATTGTCTTTGATGGTTTAATAGTGACTGTGCCCTCAGCAATGGTCTGTCCAATTCCAGTTGGCTTATATTGTATCCACTTGTGTTTCACCTTGTCTTACAAGAGAGGGCAGTGTATGGCTGGATAGCTGTCAGTGAATGTTTTCTGTGCAATGTGGGTGTGGGCTTGCGACTGTGTGTGTGTGTGTGTGTGTGTGTGTGTGTGTGTGTGTGTGTGTGTGTGTGTGTGTGTGTGTGTGTGTGTGTGTGTGTGTGAGGAGTATATGTATGTTAGATTTGATTCCTGATTGATAAAGGTTGTCAGTAAATCAGCGATGTGTGTGTGTGGTCAGTTCAGTAGAGCCCAAGTTTCAAAGTGTACTTGGTGTGATTTGGCTCTTGAACCAGTCATAAAGTGATGAAAGTGCTTGCAGCACAGCATCTAATTCCTTGGGGTTAGGTCTCTGGCACTGACACCTGAGAGTGTGTTTGGAAGGCCCCTTAGCCCCCCTGGCAAATTTACGGCGTCTCTCCTACTTCCCACCTCCTCCTGTGAATCTGAAAGGTAGAGCCCTCTTTCTCCAATTTTTCCTCATTCTTCACTCCATCCTGGGTCAAATTCATTAGGCAGAGCAGAACTGAGGGTCTGAACGGTCGATACAGATGAACTTGACTTCATGGTTGCTGCCTTGACATTTGTCCCTGAGCCAACCACACTTACAAAGTGCATGCTGGTTTTAAGCAGTGCTGATTAGCATCAACCAATCATTCACAGTTCCAGTCCCCTACAGAAGTGTCCAGTCAACCTAAATTGCAGTTAGTGCAGAATGGAGACTGAAATTATGCTTCATGTTGGGTTCTGTTTGTATTGCAATCAATAGGCATTTGTCTTTGGGGTTCCAGGATCTGTTTACAGGGGCAATCAAACTCTGGCTCTCAAAGACCTTTAGATCAAACCACACCGTCCAAGTTTGTGGAACTTTGGGACTCACGGAAAAAAATGGAACAAAAGAATTCAATCCTTAACATACTCATTTAATAAAAGAAGGACAGGAAATGTCATTATTCCCATGTACGTAGAACAGTACAGCACAGGAACAGGCCCTTCAGCCCGTGATGTCTGTGCCGAACATGATGCCAAATTAAACTAATCTCTTCTGCCTGCACATGATCCATATCCCTCCATTCCCTGCATATTCATATGCCTGTCTAAAAGTCTCTTAACAGCCTCTATCATATTGTATCTGCTTCCAACACCCCTGGCAGCGTGTTCTAGTCACCTATCATTCTCTGCGGAAAGAACTTGCCCCACACATCTCCTTTAAACTTTCCCCCTCTCACCTTAAATGTGTGCCCTCTAGTATTTGACATCTCTACCCTGGGAAAAAAGATTCTGTCTGCCTTCCTCATCTATGCCTCTCATAATTTTATAAACTTCTCTGATGCTCCAGAGAAATTTCAGGAGACTTGAACATTCAGATTGGTAGGCAGGGTATAGTCATAGAACCACAATGACTAGATAGTGTTAAATTACAGCTGCAATGTTACTGAATGGCAGAGTAGATCTGAGGGAACGGTAGTGTAGAGGGCAGGCACGGTAGTGTAGCGGTTAGCGTAACGCTTTACAGCTCCAGCGACCCAGGTTCAAATCCAGCTGCTGTCTGTAAGGAGTTGGTACATTTTCCCGTGTCTGCGCGGGTTTCCTCCGGGTGCTCCGGTTTCCTCCCACATTCCAAAAGGCGTACAGGTTAGGAAGTTGTGGGCGTGCTATGTTGATGCCGGAAGCGTGGCGACACTTGAGGGCTGCCCCCAGAACACTCTACGCGAAAGATGTATTTCCCTGTGTGTTTCGATGTACACGTGACTAATAAAAGATATCTTATCTTCTATCTTACTCCGGATCAGAAGAATTTTGGTTCAGTGGTTGTTGTCATGGCGTTCATTCCTGAACTAGCCACCAAGTGGCACTGTCGCCTTTGGCAGCTCAGAATTGCATGTACGTTCAGCTCCGGATTTCCATCGCAAACCCTTCAGGCGTACAATTAGTTTTGGTTCCAGATGATGTGTTGATAATTTTACATAATATTTCTTCAGGATAGAAGGCAGGCATTGCACTTGTTCTCAGTTGCAGCTGTTCTCATTAAAGGAGCCCATTAGTGTGAATGAACCAGGCTCATCACAAAATGTAACTGAGAACGGGGCCGCAGTTAGTTTGAAATTTGATTTTTTTTTGCTTATTGCTGGGGAAACATGTGACACATCCCCAGCTCTATTATTTCCACTGTTCTGCCTCTTTATCCTGCACTGTCTCTGCTGAAGCTGCTACATCACACGAGAGTCTGTTTCAAAGAACAGAAGAAGCTCTCAAAATGAAAATCAGAAGCACTGAAGATGCTGGGAATCTAACACAAAAGCAAATAATGCTGGAAACACTCTTTAAGTCAAGCAGCATCTGCGGAAAGAAAAACAGAGTTAATGTTTCAGGTCCAAGAAAGCTCTTCACCAGCCCCTTCTCTGTTTTGAATCTGTGGGAGATTCAATAATCAATCTCGACAGAGTCTGTCATGGTACAAGCAAAGAATCTATTGAATAAACAGTGCAGTGTGCATTGGAGAGCTGGCCTACCATTCTTCATGTGTGAATCCAGAAAGTGAGTGTCGTTAACTCTTCAAATATCAGTGGGGGCATCTCATTCTGAACCAATCTCCCAGCTTTACAACTACATAAATGCATAATCCAGAAGGAGATATGGGGTAACACTCAAGGACTGGAACCTGTCTTTTCCTTCCATAGGAATATTGTGGTAAATCACTGCATGCTCCCTCCTGCCTTAACTGAAATCAGTGGACTTGGACCATAGGAGACTGAGAGGTGATCTTAAAGAGGTGTATAAAATCATGAGAGGCATAGATAGGGTGAAATCACACAGTCTTTTTCCCAGGGTTGGGGAATCAAGAACGAGAGGGCGAAGGTTTAAGGTGAGAGGGGAAAGATTTAATAGGAACTTGAGGGTTAACTGTCTTACACAGAGGATGGTACATGTGTAGAATGAGCTGCCAGTGGAAGTGGTTGAGGGAGATACAATAACAACATTTAAAAGACTGTTGGACACGTACATGGAGAGGAAAGGCTTAGAGGGATATGGGCCAAATGCAGGCAAATGGGACTAGAATCATTGGCATGGACCAGTTGGGCCAAAGGGCCTGTTTCAGCGCTGTGTGACTCTGTGACTCAGCTCAGACAATGAATCTGAGAGGTGGCGTTCCATACTGGGCAGTCCATTGAACCCAGGACTACCACCTGATGCAAAGAGGTCACCAAATGACAAATAAGACATTTAATTCCCCTCCCACCTTCTTAAACTGAATTGTTTCCTTTGCCTATTGAAAATTTATTCTGTTTAAACCTTCAAATGGCCCTGCTTCCTGCTTCACATTAAATATTCTTTAAAACAAATCAACCAATTCTTTTCCCCTGCCTTCCGCATTTCTTTTGGAACAATGGGGAAGCCGATAACTGATATAAAATCAGAAAACGCTGGCAATGCTCAGCGGGTCAGGCTGCAGTCTTGGAAGGACAGAGAGTGAGGCAAATCGATGATCTGAACTGGAAGGGGAGCACTCGTGTGGATTGTGGCATTGTCAGCACAGAAGTGGCAGAGACTGAAAACCAGTGAGAAACAACTGCTCTGAATTTCAAAGGCTGTGAAATCTGAGTTTTGAAAATAATGTGCATTTTGTGTCAAGTGAATTCCACAGAGCTGAGGAGCAGTGAAATGAAATGACTCTTTCTCAGATCGTAACGTTTTCCTGTCTCAGGCAAGAACTTCAGTAACCCTGCGATATTTTAGTGTTCTAATGAATGGTCATGAACCTAAAGTGTTAACTCTGTTTCTCTTTTCACAGGTGCTGCCTCATCTGCTGAATATTTCCAACACTTCTTATTTTTATTTCAGATTTCCAGCATCTGCAGTCTTTTGCTATAAAAACAGAAATGCTGAGAGTATTCAGTGGATTAAACAGCATCTGTGGGAAGAGTAACACAGAGTTAAGGTTTCAGGTCAATGATCCATCAGAAATGGAAAAGTGAGAAAGCAAGCATGGTTTAAACAGCAGAGCGAGAGAGGGGTGGAGAGAACAAAGGAAATGTCTGTGATACGGTAGAGACCAAGGTTGTCCAAGTGACAGAAAGCTGTTAGTGCCATCCAAGAGAAGGTGATGAATGCTTGTTCATTGCAGCTGATGAGTCTGGAGGAATGTGAATAGAGGGCAGTAGAGAGAGCAAAATCAAAATACAGTGCTGGAGCTGTGAGCTGCAGAAAATATAAAATGCTGGCAACCTGAAATCAAAGGGAATGCTGGAAATACTCAGCAGGTCAGGCAGCATCTGTGGTGTAAGACAAACAGTTAAAGGTGGATGACCTTACATCAGAACTGGTCAGGAAAGGCTGGTTATCTGAAATTGTTGAATTCTGAGGGTGGAGCGTGTCTGCATTCTCTTGCTTTTGCATTAAAACTAATACTCTCTTTAACCATCTCTGAGGATACATTATTGAGGTTCACTTCTTCCTCTGTCTCCCAAACAGCTTTCTTCCTATATTGCCAGAACATTGAACAGATTCACAAATTACTCACTTCATGGGATTAGCAAAAATGGCTCCTGAATAGGCCAATATAACAAACTGCGCCACACCTTCTGTACTAATCGCTTTAAGCCTTCTATAGGGAACATGAGCTACAATATGGATCCTGCTCAAGTCTCTGAGCTGTGCATTTTGATTTATCCAATTCATCAGGTGCTGGTCTCCTGAGATCTGAGCTTTAGGGTACAGACTCAGGGGACTCTAGGCTTGGGCAGGCACAGTAGTGTAGTGGTTAGCGTAACACTATTACAGGGCCAGCGACCCAGGTTCAATTCCCACCGCTGTCTGTAAGCAGTTTGTACGTTCTCCTCGTGACTGCGAGGGTTTCCTCTGGGTGCTCCGGTTTCCTCCCACATTCCAAAGACATACAGGTTAGGAAGTTGTGGGCACGCTATGTTGGCGCTGGAAGCGTGGTGACACTTGCGGGCTGCCCCCAGAACACTCTACTCAAAAAAGGTGCATTTCATTGTGTGTTTTGATGTACATGTGACTAATAAAGAAGTCTTTTCTTGTCTAGAGGAGCAGGAGGTCCATATTGGAATGTAAATCAAGCACCTGCATTTTCAGAGGTCTGTAATGTCATTGGCTGTAGTTAGGCAGGTATTTGACACCAGTTATGGCAGCTGAAAAGTAGGTCTGCTGTTGGTCCCATTTCTGTAACGTAATAATCCCCACTGTGTAGACACAGACCCCAACCAGAGAGGCATTGCAAGACCCAGGCCACACTTTCAGTTGAGTAAGCTTTTCCCTTCTTAGCCTGTGGCTGTAAGTGAGGTGTTGGCAGAGCAAATACGGGGAAACTGTTTCTAGTGGCAGGACATTCAGCCATTGCCAAAGGAAGGGTAAGAAGACATTACCTTTGCACAGCAAGTTGTTGAGATCTGGAGTGTTTCACCTAATATGGTGATGGAAGCAGATTAAACAAACTTTGTAAAGTTGAGGCAAAATTGTTGTGGGGGTCGGAGGCAGAGGTAGCGGTGTGGGACTATGGAGAGCTTGTCCAAAGATTCAGCACTGGTACAATGAGCTGAATGCCCTCCTTCAACACCACATGATTCCATGAAGGTGATTAAAGGTGAAGCATCCCCCAAACCTCCCACTGCAACATCCTTTACATTACAAGGTTGGCGTTTCAGCAATAAAGACAACAACTTCGATCTGAGACACGACCTCTGTTTCTCTCTCCACAGATGCTGCCTGACCTGCCGAGTGTTTCCAGTATTTTCTGCTTTTTATGTATAAAACTTCCATTTTATGTGTGCTGCACAGGGGACATTTTAAATTCAACACCGAGAGTGACCCAAAGACATGAGGAAAGATGAACAAAAACTTGGCCAAAGACATGGTTTTGAAGGAGCAACAAAGGGGGAGAGAGAGATGAAAGATCAAAGGGTTGTGGGCCGCTGAAGGTACGGTTGCCAACGACAGGGGAAGGAAGTGGGGAAGGCAGAGCTGAAGGAAGATTGGATAGAAACCCAGTACTCATTGTTAAATTACCTACTAAACTTAACAGATTCCTCTGTACTGTCCCAGCTCACCCATATTAATCCGTTAACAATTAACCCCAATCTGGGCAGCCTGGTATGCATCAAGGCCTGATTCCTGTGGAATTGTGCAGAGTCAATGACATTATGGTGAGACTATCATAGACAATGATTGGCTTTTGTTTAATTTACAAAAGAAGCAGAAAGCAGGTACCGTATAAACAAATAAATAAATGTATGGCCCTTTGCAAATATCCCTTAGAATTTGAAAATGCTATTTTAATTGTAATATATGACACACACCCCGTTTATAAAATGGGCTGAGTGTCATATATGCATTTTCAAAATATCTCAGGAGAGGGGTCCCTTTTCTTAAAGTGCAGTTGCTATTGTTGTGGAGGAGCCATTTTGTGAATAGAAAGATCCCACTGCCGGCAATGGGGTGTTGGGCCATGTTTGTTGTTCCTTGAGGGCGAAGTGCACCAGCGATACCTAGGGGAGCTCGTTACTTTCATATTGGGGCTGAATCTTAAGGCACTCAAGCTTCAGTTTAATGCCATCTGCGAGACAGCATCATTACAGCACTCATTTACCAGCTGAGATTGTGCGTTCAAGGTCCTTCGGTGGGACATTTGCTTACAAGGCGACACTCTCTCAAAGCTTCATGGTGATGAATCAGATAATGAGCATTTAATGCTTAGAAAAAATCAGTTGCAAAAAAAACCCAGGAAATGCTGAAAATACTGAGCAGGATAAACTAGACAAATAGTTAACATTTCAGATCAACGAGCACTCCTCAGAATGAGCCTTTAT
The DNA here is from genome assembly GCF_009764475.1 of Pristis pectinata. NCBI lineage: Eukaryota > Metazoa > Chordata > Chondrichthyes > Rhinopristiformes > Pristidae > Pristis > Pristis pectinata. The sequence continues at coordinate 9,245,867 of NC_067428.1, forward strand.
TGTGGTTGGAAGTAGACAATTGTGCTTGCAGAGTTTGCCCCTTTTGAACAGAAGGGTGTTCGGTGAATGCTTTGCCTTCTCGCGTGTGGCTGAAGTTTTTTTTGTGTCGGCGGATAGAGCCATTTGCCAAAAGGAGCGTGCGTTCTTTCCCTTTAAGGAAAAGGGTGCAAGCAGGACTTGTGCCGTGGGTTGTTGCTGCTAGACGTTTCACACCTTGAAGCTACAGAGAGAGAGAGAGAGAGAGAGAGAGAGAGAGGGTTTTGGATTCAGCTCTGTGGAGTTGGCCAGCCCCGTCACAGCCACTTCAGACAAGTCCGGGAAACAGTGCAATTCGACTTTCTGAATTTCACTGGGAGACGCTCACGCAACGAGGGGCCGAGGTTGATGCAAATCGTCACATCACTGCACAGAGCAGCAGCGAGCAGGTAACCAACTCTCCGTCTGGGCACGCTGTTAGAAGGGGGCTCTTTTAACTGTTTGCCTCGCCACCGCAGAATGCCTATTGTTGAAAGTAAAAGCAAAACTGTAACATAGAAAGTTAAAATAGAAACAATTGGTTTGGAAGATATTTAGCAGAACTGTTTGGATTATTACTGGAATTAGCGGCGGATCTTTAAATGATGTATTGCTGCGTTTATAAACCGGCAGTGTGCCTATAGGTTTCCAATTAAATTAATTTTGTTGTTGTTGGTCAATTTCAAAGCGAATCCGCGGCGCCCGCGATGGCCCGCTGGCTGAAGGATTACTTGAGTTTCGGGAGTCGCAGGGTCCCGCCTCAACCCCCCAAGCCCGACTACAGCGAGAGTGAGATCCTGAGAGCGTACCGAGCCCAGAGGAACCTGGACTTCGAAGACCCGTACGAGGAGAGTGAGCATCCGCCCGTCCCCTCCCAGCACCAGAAACCAGCCTCCCCCGACATCAAGTACGTGTCTCCCAAACACCGGCTCATCAAAGTGGACAGCACCGACCTCGGCGGCCGGACAAAGATACTGGGCACCGAGGAAGCCAAGGCTAAAGCCGAGACAGTGAGTAGCAGCAAACCCAACGCGCTGGCGTTGCTCCCCCGTCACTTTCCGATCCGCTGTGTTGGCGACTCTGTGTGTCTGAGAAACTTCTGGGCAACGACAAGGTTAACGCTGGAAAGTCTCCGGGCTGGATTTTCCGCGCCCTTGAGAGTGGAGAGGCACCTGTCACACGCCTGTGGAATGGGTTTCACCTCCTGAGCTGGCGAGCGATTAGTCAGTAGTTGATGGTGGTGGGTCACACTGCTCATCACCTCTTTTGTCCCCGCACCCCCTTGTTGCCCACCCCCCCCTTGTTGCCCACCCCCCCTCGCTGCCCACCCCCTCGCTGCCCACCCCCTCGCCGCCCACCCCCCCCCCTGTTGCCCACCCCCTCGCCGCCCACCCTCCCCCCTGTTGCCCACCCCCTCGCCGCCCACCCACCCCTTGTTGCCCACCCCCTCGCCGCCCACCCCCCCTGTTGCCCACCCCCTCGCCGCCCACCCACCCCTTGTTGCCCACCCCCTCGCCACCCCTTTTTCTCCCCTGCCCCCTTTTCGCCCCTGCCCTCTTCTTTTTGCCCCCTTTTCTTTCGCTCGCCCCTCCCCCTTTTGTCCCCCCTCGCCCCCTTTCCTCTCTTTCCTCGACTCCCCCCACCCCTTTTCTCTCTTTCCCTTGGAAACCATACATAAACCCTCTTCCACCGCCCTTTGAGGAATGCTCCCAACCCTCAGAAAGGAACAAAAATCACCTCCTTTGCCTCAAATGCGCGACACCTCATTTTGAAAGTAACCGTTGGTTCGAAGTTCTCCCACAAGAAGAAACCTCCCATCCACACCCACCCTGTCAAGACCCTTCAGCACCTTGTATATCTCACCCTATTCTTTTGGAGGTCAGCCAAGTGGAATAGTTTGGGACCTACCAGGAAGGAGGCGGCAGCGAGCTGGGGGCACGTGAAAACCCTTTCCCCCTGCCCATCCTGGCCGTGAATGTGGGAGGGGTGGGCAACACATTCAGCACTTTACCCCCCACACCCTCCCCTCCAGATGATTCTATACAGCCAAGAGGCAGGAGGAGGAAAGAAACAGTTGAAACGATTAGGAAACTAATTGGCTTTCAACGACCTAATTTATTGAGTGTTGTAACTGAAATGCTCAGATTACGTGACTGCCTTAAAATCATCCCATCTTAACTTGGATATAAGAGCTACAGTCCTGAACCCCAGCCTGAATGAATGCTTTTATGAGAAGGAAGGAAAAGAAAAAAAATGCTTCTTATGGGACACCCACCCGAATAACTGGGGCCAGGGAGGGAGTAGAAAGACTGCTATTCAATTTCAAGGTTCTGCGGGCATTCGTAAATCATCAATTTAACATCCTTTATCTCCCGCTTGAGTGACAGGTTTGTAGCTGCCTGTCTAAAATCTATTGTATTTTCCACATGCCACATAGAGGTTTTAAATACAGCTTAATGTACTTTCACACAGTTTAACTGTTGCAGCCTATTAATCCCCTATAATTTAGCCAAATCTTCACCTGGAGCCATGATGTTATTGAGGCATCGCACTTAGGAAAAGAGTTGATGAACGTAATCTTTTTTTTCAATTGTTTGCCCCTATAATTTGTTCTTCAGGATTCTGCATTTGTCCTCGTGGTTAGTTTTTTTGCATTTTACTCTTTTTCCTCCAACAGCATGTTAATTGACAGAATTGTATTAAATGTATGATTCTCCTGCTGAGTACTTTTTTAGCCCAGGTTTATTATTAATTCCTGTCATTCGTCATGAAATGATAAAGCTTTTCTTTGTTTTTTTCAACCCCTCCCGTCAACTCCAGACTCATTCCTTTCTAATTTCCTACCCTCCTCTCCTGAAGTCACTGATTCCTACTGCTAAGCAGTTCCACTCCCAACTCCTCTTGGGTATATTCCTCTTAGTTTCCTCATCCTCCTACCACTGTTTTGTTCTTCATGCTCACTGCCTTTGCATCCCAGTTCGATTGATCCTGTCTATCAATCAGCGTTTCACCCCCATCTCCCTTACGTTTATAACTGGTAAATAGAAGGGTTCAAAGAGTTGCCTTGTGATTTTCTGCCTGAGTTACTTGCAGTGGTGTAGCAATATTAACGTTCAATTCCCGTGGTTGGCTGCCCCAATGCTACCTAATGCAGCTGACTGTCCTTCCAGTGATGAACATAGATCATGAGTGTCAGCGGGTTATTAACGTGTGACATGGAGGCTACACCTGATAGCTACAGACCCATGACTGCTACATCTCCAGAGGATGGTCATATTTGAACTAAACCCCAAATGACCTTCCCGCAAACGCTTCCCACCCCCCCCCCCCCCCCCAACCTGAGTCCAAAATCAATTGTGGCACTGCAACTGACAGTCTGACTTCGGCTGCCCTGTCTGGGCTTAGTACTAAGTGCTCCACAAGGAAAATGGGCCATTGAGGGGAGGAAAAAAGCATAGCAGCTCAGGAAAATGTGCCCACGCAGCAATGATCTATTGTCATATTACTGCATTTATCACAGTATTTGGAAAATTGGGCAAAGCTTTTATCAATTATATTTCCTTTCATTTTCTCCTGTTTCACGGAACACTGATTGTGAAGCGCATTAAGTTGCCTAATGTGACTTAAGAGTTAAGTGGATTCCTTCCCTGAGTTTTTATTTCTGTTTATTGCGCTGGTTCAGGTTTACAGTGTCATTTTATTGTGCAAGGTGCCATCAAGTTGGAGTGTCTCTTCCTTTCATAAGTGGAAAGCAGAGATCACAGTGACAATCACTGTGGCAGAAGAATCGTATAGGAACAGACCATTCGGCCCATTGTAAGCATGCTGGCCAAAAAGAACCTTATTATACTTCCTGTCTCCTGCAGTTTATAGCACTTCGGGTACTTTTTAAATGTGTTAAAGGATTCTTCCACACCAAGCAATGTGTTCCAAATCTTTGCCACTTTTATGGTGAAATAAATATTTCCTCAACTCTAATCTTAACAAAAAAACTACCTTTTTTTCACCTTTTTTGATGTGTTTTCTAAGCAAGGTAGGCCCTTATTTAGGTCTCTTGCAATTTTATACACATTGATTAAATCTCTCATCGGCTGCCTTTGTTCCTTGGGAAACAACCCCAGATTAGCCAGTCTTTCATCTCAATCGAAGTTCTACAGCCATAAATATCCTCTTAAATCTCTTTTGCACCATCTCTCGTATTATCATGGACTTCTTGTTATGTGGTGACTATAACCGTACACCATATCCCTCCAGCTTGTCTTTAGTACTGAAAAAAAACTGCAAATGCTGCAAAGCTGAAATAATAATAAAAAAACAGAAAATGTTGGAAGCACTCATCGGGATGAGCATCTGTGGAAATAAAACAGAGCTAACGTTGCAGGTTGAAGTCTTTTATGCAAGCCTGACCTTGCTCTTACACTCTATACCTCAGTGGAAGCAAGTATCACTTATGCCACCTAAACCTCCTTGTCCACCTGTCCTGCTACCTTCAGTGATCTGTGGAAGTTCACTCTGAGATCCCTCAGTTCCTATACGCTTCTCAGTAGCCTATCCTTTATTGTGCCTTCACTCACCTTTTTGTCCTCCCCAAATATATCAGCTAGCATTCTCTGGATCAAATTCGATTCGCCCCGTCCTTGCCCACCTGACCAGAAAGCTATTTCTTCCTCACTGAACACTGCACTGCCAGTTTTGGTATCGACTGTAAGGAGTGCAGAAGGGATTTATGAGGCTGTTGTAGGACTGGAGAATGTTAGATTATGAGGAGAGAATGGCTAAACGTGAACTGTTTTCTTTGGAACAGAAGAGGCAGATGTGAGATTTGATCAATGTGTATAAAACTGTGAGAGGCCTAGACTGGGTGAATGGGAACAACCAACCTCCCTCAGCAAACGTGGCAATAACTCGGGAGGTAGGTTCAAGGTAGTTGTCAAATAGATTAAAGGGGAGTTGAGAATTTTTGTTTCAGCCCAAGGTTGTGTGGGTCTGGAACCTACCACTAAGTTTGGTATCATCTGTAAACATGTCAATCATAGTTCTTGTATTTAAGTGCTTATCATATATACCATGACAAGCAGGGAGCCGACTACTGAGTCCACACCGCAGAACCCCACTGCCGACAGCTGTCAATCATTAATCTTTGCTTTTTCCCACTGAGCCAATTCTAGATCCAATGTCACATTCCCTTGAATCCCATGGGCTTTTATACCTGTAATCAACATGCCACATGGGACTTTGTCAAATACCTTACTAAAATACGCATAAGGGTTATCTTCCATAATCCTACTTGTCACTGACTCCAAAAAAAACATTCATTGGTTTGGCACAGCCTTTTCTTAATAAAGAAGGGTATTAAGTTGTGCCTTTCTAAATTATGATCCCTCCATACTTGTGAAGCAGAAAAAATGAGGAAATCAAGCAACAGATTTCTAGATGACGGAAAGGTTGAAATGATTAAAAATCTCGTAACTTGTAGGAGGAAGGGACTTGCAGGGAAGAAATTCCCTTTTTGCAATGGGGAAAGTAATGAGTTGTAACAGGACTCGCAGTTGAAAAATACAGCAATCGAGGGAAGAGTATGAGCGCTAAGGAAAGTCTTTCAACACTTGAACAATTAAGCAAGGTTTGGTGCATTGGTAACCATTTTGTATTAACTAAATGGAAGAACGAGTTTCAGAAATTTTACTGTTGGGCAAAAGATCAGACGATGAGCTTTTCTTGCATCTTGTGCCTTGGTGTGAGGGAGATGATGGGATCTCAGTAAGGGAGCAGATGTTGCATCTCGAACAGGACTTCAATTTTACTTTATGTTCAAAAGAGAAGGCACGGAGGCCAGAGAAGATGATGTGTCTAACCGTGTATTTACAATATTGCTGTACTACTACCTGCTGTCTTAAGGCAGGGCAGACTGGTGCTGGCAGAGGAGGTGAGTGCCATCAAAAGAAATAGTTTCAGAATGTGTAGTGTCACCTTCTGCAGTGTCTGTGTAAAGCTGCTTTCACAGACGCCACTGTCAGTGTGGAAAATGCACCAACCCTGGGGAAGCAATTGCAATCTGCTCTTTAAGACATTAACATTTACATTCATTTACCAATGGAAGGTGAAATCAAAATTTTGAAATATTTGTTTCATACATCACCAACTAACCATGGAATTAACAACTTGATGGTGGAAAAAATGACTGTGAAACTGGGTCTCTAACATCCTTTCAGGGAAGACCTTTGCTGCCCTTACAGGCACGACCTATGTCTGACTCCAATACCCAATACAGTTGGCTCTTAACCAGTAGCCTAGCAGGCACTCGGCTTTGTAGAACAATTAGTGACAGACAAGAAATGTTGGCTTTCTCGTCTGTATCCAAATCCTAAGAACAGTAGCGTCAGGATAGAATGCCATCCTCTACCGAAAGAGAGATCCTTCAGGTGCCTCCACGGGAAGTCATCGGATGTCCATCCATGCTAATTGTTTGACGAGATTGATCTCTGTTCCAACTTCTTTACACTCAGTTGTATGGAACCTACTGAGATTTGATTGGTTAATAGTGAATGGCAGCCTATGTTCACCAAATGGGCTGGAAATTTATGGTCTGAGGAAGAGTCTGCAATCAAAACAAAAACTGTCTGGGATTTATATGCTTTTGAGAGGAAGAAAGGTTGACTTGCTCTTATAGAGCCTCTCGTGACCTCATGAACCCAAAGTGCATTGCAGCCAGTGAAGTAGTTTTGAAACGAAATATAGGAAATGTGCAGCCAATCTTGTGCAGAGCAAACTCGATGTAAACCAGTGAGAAATGAGCAGAGAATCTGTCTTGAGAGTTGGTTCATGTCTGCAGGCAAACTCCCTATCGTGGGATCTCTCATCAACAATACATCACCTACTGCACGGAAAGGTCAACCTAGATTATGTGCTCAAGTCTAGAGTGGAATCTGAACCCACAACCCTCTGATTTAGATATGTGTTAGGGCATATGTGTCAGCTGTTCGGTTTTGTTCTCTTGTTCCCTTAGATACATAGTGTCTTATCACATATCTCCAAATGCTTGACACGGAATTAATTAGTTTGAAGGTCAGGAATATTATTATATCAGTGAATGCGACAACCAATCTCTGCATAGCAACAACATCCTACAAACAGACAAGAGTTGAATAGGCAGCTACTCTGTTTCTGGTGACATTGATTGAGGAACGATTGGCAGTACACCAGGAGAACTCATTATTTGTATTTAGAAGGTGCCAAAGCATGTTTGCAGTCACTGGAACCACCAGAATAGGCAAGTGTTGAACTCTGGGACCTTTTTCTGCATGTGTGTCAGTTAATGAGATAATTCTGTGCAACCCAAGCAATTCATTCACCAGTTTTGACCAACGGAGATCATGGTGCCAGATGGCTTAAACTGTACATTCAATAGCAGTGGACTCTGCTGGTAGTTGATAAGACGTAACAAAAAGGGACTCTTTGTGACAGGAAAAGCAAGGTATGCCAAACATCTCTATTCTCCAGCGCAGCTCTTGCTAAACATTCGATTCTCAGTCTTTCAGCTGCACGTCGGATGACAGTTTAGACGGCTTAAGTCTGAGCACACTGTGGCTTCAGGAGCACCTGACTCCAAACCATGTGTCCTAGTCCCCAGCTCCTCTGAAACAGCTGAGTTAGTTTTGATGTTTGCATACCAATAAAGGTGAGTCAGCACAGCTTGGGGAGGGGAGATGTAACACTGAGCAAGTGAATTGGCCCATTTCTGGAACAGTAACTCCCACTGGAAGGTCTATAACTGGGATTATTGCTCCTTCCTGGACTAGTGCAGTGCTGACTCATCAGTTCAGGAACATTAACCACAGGCTATTCTAGTGCTGTTCTTTCACCTTTGGGACTTCAGCCTTGAATCCAGTCCCAGCTGGCCGTCTTTAACAGCTGCCGACAGCTCTGTATCACAGTGAACCACAAACCGCGTTTACCTGGTTCTGTAAAATTTTCCCCAAGGAACAAGTCCAGAGCAGCTGGCATGGCAGAAAAATGGCGGTGCAAGCGGTTTGTTTTATGCCCCGATGTTGTTGTACTTGTGTGATGTACCTCCACTATGTGTGTGAGGGCAACAATCCCTTCAGCAGTCCGTATCCTCCGCTGCCTGTGTGTTATCAGACTGGTGTTCCAATATCCAGTCCAGGATGTGCTGTGATTTCCTTCTGTGGGAATGCTGAACCCGTTGTCTTGTGTCTCTGCCACAACTCTGTTCCCTCACCACCAAACCAAACCTCTTCTTGGCTGTTATCTTGGCTAAACCAGGCTGTGGCTATCTTGCTGTCCAACCTGACCCGGAACTGAATGGACCCTACATCCTCCCCATTACAAAGGCCTCCATAACACTACACATCTGCATCAACCCATCTGTTGCTCCCTCATCCTCCAACCTCAGCTGTTCAATCCTTTCCTGACTCCTTTCTCCCATCCTCAGTAAATCTCAGCCCATCCAACATCCTTTTTACCTGAATACAAACTCATGCCAAGCCCCATTTACCTGTCACTATTGTGTTCACTGACTTGTATTTGGCTGCCAGCCCACCAACACTGAGGTTTTAAAATTTTCTTCCTCATATTGAAATTCCATTCTGTGCTTGCCTCTCCCTATACCAAGGCTCCTCCATCCCTACAGCCTTCCAAGAACTCTGCAGTCCTCCCAGTCCGACCCCTTGTACGTCTCTTCCCTTTCCTTACACTCTGGCTACCGTCTCAAGGGACTCAGTTCCTCAGAAACTGCCTCCTTTACTCATCCAATATTTTTCTTAAAACTTTTTGACCTTTAACTCAGTCCTGATCAAGCTCTTATGAAGTGTCTTTGGACATAGAAACATAGAAAGTAGGGACAGGAGGAGGCCATTCAGCCCTTTGTGTCTGTTCCACCATTCAATATTCCCAAGTTCTTCCCATACCCCTTGATGCCTTTTAAATGTAGCAAATTATTTATCTCCCTTGAAATATTCAGAGGGCATTTTACAATGTTAACAGCACTACGTAAATGTATTTCATTATTGTAAACATCTGGATGCAGTTACCAGTTGACAGCTTAATCATAGCTGCCACATAATTAATAATCTTCTCACAGTGGTCTTCAGATCTGAGAGGAGCAGTGACCTTGCCTTGCCTACCTGCCTTTTTTGAAAGGGGATCCAAATTAGGTCTGCTAACCCAATTTCATTTATCATTTGGCAAGCGGCACAGTCTGTGTTACGTGTCATGATGTTAAGCTATTTGCTGGAATCAGTAAGAGTATTGACTCTTTTATTCCACCGACCCAAGTGATTCAAAAGGCATTCCTTTCATGTGTGAAGTCTGGCAGCTCAACTGGGGTAGGCTTCACATTTGTCCTTTCTGGTGTCAACATACACACAGCTTCCAGGAGGGAGCTGCTCAATAACAATCAGAGACCTGCACTCGGCCTGATTTCCTTGGTCCAAGATTGGTTGGACCCAGTTAATCCACCCACCATAGCAGCCCCAACGGATCAGCTAACTCAGGATTCTGGAAATTGACCAGAGAGCTTTCTAAAATTTAATTTTGGAGAAAAAATCCCTTTTATGGAAAATGCTTTGACTGTAGACCTGTGGTCTGCTACAAAACTGACTGGGAGTGTATAGTCTGCCCAGTTTTGATGAACATTTCCTGCCCTGACAGCTCCAGCTTATTCTTTGAGGACTGGCCAAGAAACCTCAATATTTCCTTGGATACTTTTTCCAACCAAAACAGTCAAGTTAGAAGTGAAAGTGATCCCAGGACTCCCTGACCACAAGCTGCCAAGACTCTTGAGTAATGTCTGGATATCACGAAGGCCGTTTACTGGCCTCTGCTTTATGACGTTCATTTGGCTAAAACACATATTGCAATTCAGCAGTCATTCGTATCTAATTCTCTTTGTAATAATGGGCTGGACTTACAGGCACTGAAAGAAGTGAGATCCAAAGAGAGAATTTCCTGTCAGTACCTTTAGGAAAAAGATTCTGCTTTAACATTGTGCAAATACATATGGATGCATTTTAAGCATGAGATATTGTCTCTCCTGCCCCTGCCCCCAAACTGCTGTCTTTTTTTCCCTAAAACTTGTGCATTTCTCAACAACTAAAGGGATTGTCTCCCAGATTTTGCTCTGCTGTTGACCAGATGAATCCTGAAGTCCCAGAGACTCCTGGGACAACCCTGGAGAGTTGACAGCCCTACCACTGACTTCCAACTTGGGCTGGCAGCAACATCACAGTCAACTTTCCCAGTGTTTACAGGCAGTGAGCAGAAAGGTTGGAAAATTAAAATTTTTTCTTTGCAATGTCCATTTGTTGAGATGATGAGGGGGCTTGGGGTGGTGGTCTGTAGTTCCCATTGACTAGTTAGCACAAGGCAAGGAGGTGGAATCTGTTGCAACAACTGCATCATAACATGGGTTTCTGAGCACTGTATGTTGTACTAAGTGTTTGTATATTAATTGCAGGAGCTGTGGCTTGGAAAAGTAGTTTTACTGACATTTGCAATTACTATAATCTTAAGTGCCTGAGCTTCTCATGGGTGGGGGGAAGCAAAACTGAACTCTCAGGATTTTTTTCCCCTTCAAAAATGATTGTCAGCAGCAAAAGGGCTGGTGAGTTTATATAGACTGAGACACATTGGGAGAAGGAGAGAGATGCGCACCTGTTCCTTCTGGGTTGTTGCTATGTGGCTGCAAGAAATCAAAGCAACTGAGAAGGTTGTTTATCTCTCCAGGGTCTTAGTGCTCACCATGTTTCTCATAGTGGGATGCAACAATTCTGATTAATCAGTGCATTGTTTAGAGGCTTGAATTTAATTTGCCAGAAGATTCACTGCTTTTATCGAGGCCCATATCCAATTAGGGCTCATTTGGTGCTGAGGGCAGCAGGTTAAATAGATGGGACCCTCATTGCAGTTACAAAATTTGTCTTGCTGTCACTGTAAATTAACCAAAAACCAGATTAAGTAATCCCACTGCTTCAAAACATGGGGTTGGGGGGGAAAAGATTGAAGGAACATGTTCTGCTTAATTCTAAATTGGTTACAGTCCTGCAGAACCAGTGCTTTTCATCAAAGAGCAGTCAAGTTTCCTTCACATTGCAGCTTTGGCACTGAGTGGCGAAAGTGATGGAAAACCTTGCACAGCACATTTTAAGTGCACATCCCATCTCCGCGCGGAGGAGAGGAAAGCTGCAATGAGTTGCAGACTCCAGTGCGGTGGTAATGTTCACAGAGAACCCAGTATGAGTTTGCAGCCTGTAATTTATATCTGGGTTCTAAGACATGGAAAGCTACTAAAACACATGCATCTTGTTCATTCCACCCTCTAATTGTACTGCACATGTGTGCATGTTTTGTATATGTACAGCACTATACACTATACTGATTCACCTTTTTTGAAGAGAAAGGGGGATTCACGTTATCTACAGACAATCTATTGAAGGGTTTGCTGAATGAAAGGAACTTGTACCATTAGCGCTGTATTCACCTCCATAACTTGTAGAAGGTGAAATGACTCAATTCACTAGATTCTTGCGTCATTTCTATTGGTCTCCACTGAATCACCTTCTGAAATATGTTCCTAATTACACAAGTCTTTGATATTCTCTTGCACGAGTTAAATGGTTGGTGTGTATACTTCTGCCTCTATAATCACAAGATATTTCTTTATCCATGTCCTTCAATGAGCACCACAACATCCCATTTCTCAATTTGCTGGATGATGTTAGCACATTAACTTTGTCTTGTTGTTCAAAGTGTTTCTCTTCATAGCTTAAGTCATGAGTTTTTTTTCTGTCTCAACTGCTCCGCTCCCCTCAAGGTTTGGCTGAACTGAGCTCAGTCACATTCTGTGTCTTTTATGTATTATGAACAGCATAAGTCTTGCCTATTCTAGAATGTAGTGATGTGTTCTGGTTTAGCAAAAAGCTAGGTAATCAGTTCTCATGGTTAAAATTGTGTACCTTTTGTAATACTTGCATGTTACAGATCTGGTTTGGTGAAAATTTTGGCTCCTACCAAAGTCTGACGGCTAAACCCTCTCCCTCCATTAAATTAACTGCATTCCTCTTGTTAACATGACTCTCATGGTGTTAAGCCCGTTGGGGGCTCTCTCATCCCTCCGAACACACTTGGTTGGTCCATTGCTGCACCTTATCAGTGTAGCCTCCCTCTTCTCTGCAAGAATAGTGCTGGTCTCCACCAACCTGTTCAACCAGGGATCTTTTGAAGCCTCACTGTTCCACCTTCTAATGCAAAGCCTGGCCTGTATTCTTTCCCATGCCCACACTTGCCAGAACTCATTCACGATTAGATGCCACTCTGTTCAACGTCGCTGGTGCCTCATACTACACTTTAGATCACCAATGTTGTCAAGTGAGTGGTGTCTTGTTTGACTTCATCTGCTTTTTTTCTTTATATAAGGTTTATTCTTAATACCTTCATTGCCAGTTTTAATGTGTGTTGGCTCATTCTGACTATACTATTGCCAGGAGTATAGAATCATAAAGAGACATGGAAAAGTGCCAAAACACACACATCTAGTTTTCTCCATTCTCTTCAAATACACTTTGCACAGGACCAATAGGCATATATATCACACATTTGTGTGCCCTGTGCACCAGCTACGATTTCTCAACCATTAAAGTGAAAAGCCACATTCCTGGAACTCAAACTGAGGGATTGGCCTTGACCTTTCCATTCTGTGCACTCGTCTTCCCCGTGTCCACTCTCCGAAACCAAATCCCCGAGTGCCATTTCCCCAGTGCTCTCCCAGCCAATGTCCTGCCAAACTAGAAAAGGAGTTATTTATCTTTATTTGGGATCACTCTGCATACTCACAAGCTAAACATAAAATTTGTATCACAACTGAGTAATGCACCTGACTTTCTGGGAGGATGTTAAATCTTTTATGAAGATGGATCTGCTTTAAGGTAGATTTTTGCTCAGCCTGAGTTGCATAGAGATTTGCCATGATCCATATCCAGTATCTCCCATTATATTGCAACTGGCACCAACACGTTCTTCCATCTGTATGTGGCTTCAGTCCGAATGCCAATCCAGCTGCAATTTTTAAGAATGAGATTAGTGCACTGGTCTCCCATCTTTATTGGTGAGAGCCAAGCAAGTACGACCATGGTCAGTTACATGAGAGTTGGTTTAGGCAGGCTGTACTACTGTTGCCATGACTACTGTTCCCACCCCCTCCCACCACCACCATCAGGATCGAGGATGATTTACTTCCACTTCAGTTTTGTGAGTTCTGTGGTGGATAGTGTGTGAGGTGGTTCACAACTCGGGGCTACACACAAGATGCTGGAGGAACTCAGTGGGTCAGGCAGCATCTATGGTTGTGGGGGGGGGGGTGGTGGGTGGTGGGTGCGATGGACAGACGATGCCTCCACCCGCAATGTCAATTGTCCATTTCCTTCCATGGATGCTGCCTGATCAGGTGAGTTCCTCCAGCATATTGTGTGTTGCTCCAGGTTCAGCAGCTGCATTCTCTTGTATCGTCACACTGCTGTGTTCTCCCACTCCAGACACGAGGGCATCTGTACCATCCTGAATGCTCTTCCTCCACTTAGCGCGGTTATGGACCAGAGGTTCACAGGAGCTGATGGGTGTTTACATTTCTTCAAGGAGGCTTTTCTTGCCTCTTCTTCTGTTCATTAGATGAAGGGAGCGAAAGAGCCCATGCTTTTAAAGTCCAAGGAAAGAAGAGTCTGAAAAGGGAACTGTGACTTAGGAAAGGAACCTTCAGCTTTTGAACTATTAATTTTTTTTCATCTTGTTTTCTTTCCACCCTCTTCCCCTTTTGTTTTGGGGAACAGGAGGCTTATTTGCAGTACCACAAGGGTTAATCAGATGGGGATTTGCGATCAGGCACACCACCTGCTGCAGAGAGTGCTGTGCAATGTTCACAGCAATTAAATAGGGCAGCCTGAAGTATTTCAATAGAGTGTTACAGTCCCATGTAACCTGTGCCAAAGGCCTGCCTGTAAATTGCAGTTTCTTTATACCTTGACTGCTGCCGGTCTGTGGCAAAGGGGTCACTGACATCATTCCATTCACGTGAATACAAAGCGAAGGAAATGGTGGGTCGGTGCTGAGCTCCCTTAATGTTTATATGTCTGGACTTGCGTCCACCCTCACCAACACACTCCCCCACCCCCCAATCTAATAACTTGCAATATTTGGAACAGTTGCTACCTTGCCAACAAAGAAACTGTTTCCTCTTGTACTAGGCTTGTGTTGACTCTGAGTGCATGAATAATTAACTACCTTTCAGAATGATTAACTTATTTAGCTTCCCTTTGCTTGAAAAGCATTATTTTAAGATCCCTCTTGTTCAGTCTTACACTGAAATACCTACTGAAAAGAAAAGCTTGCATTTACAAAGCACCTTCCACCATCATTTCAGACAGTAAATAAGATAACTGAGTAATTGCCCAGGCTGTGGAGATCTCCTTGCTTATTCAACAGTATCACAGACGGATGGGTCCTCTGTTAGATATCTCATCCAAATGGCAGTACCACTGACAGTGCAACATAGTCTCAGAAACTGCTACCAAACAAATCATGGTATCACCAAAGAAAAACAACTGCCTGGAAATTCTTTGGATCCCAGTGCAACCTCTTTGTGTCTCAGCAGTACCATGACTACACTGGCCACACTGTGTTGCCAGCATGATGTTGCTGCTGGGCTGGCAACACAGTGTGGCCAGTGTAGTCATGGTACTGCTGAGACACAAAGCCTTGGGGGCAATTAAATGGGTGGTGCATGTGACTGGTAACATCACCAACAAGCTAGACCAATCAGGCTGCAACGTGAATAAGTTGTATCTTTAAGATGCCAAAGAACAGCCACCATCTCTGGAGCCAAATTTCAGCCCGTGGTATGAAAAACGTTTGGTCTCTCAATGCCTGTTGTGGCATCCTCAGCGGCAATTTGCCTGGCCGACTCTTTCTGGCACTGTTCAACTTCTCTCGGCTGGTCGTATTCGACCCCTGAGAGTTGCAGCTGCACTCGCACTTTCAAATTTTCAGCAGGTTTTCAGAAAGCCAGTTATTAAGTTCTTCCAGGAAATTTGATTAGTGAATTGCCCAGGGCAGACACTGTTTGAAGAATTGCCCACCATTAACAAATATAGCAACAGGTCTTGAAGGCTAATAATTGGTAGCAGGACCTTGGGGGCGGGGGAAATAAGTTGGAACCACTGTCCAATTTTGACAATGGATATCATTTTAATGATTTACTTTCCAGTATTATGTGAATTCACATAGAAATAGTCTTTACCTGTTCTAGGTATTGATCAGGTTGATGCGCACAAAATTAAAGCGTTTTGATCAGATAAGAAAGGAGGGACTATTGCTCAATGATTTGGTAGCTAGAAGGTAGATCGTCACAAGAACGAATGGTGCTAAGGGACATTTTAATTCAAAAACTCATTGTCTTGGAAATTGCTTATTGAAATTGTGGAGGAAACTGGAGTCATATTGACTTTTTAAAAAGAGAGAGTGTTCTGAAGAGTATGGGTTCTCCATTATGAACTATAAAAGACTTAAATGGAAAACCAGAGATGGTTTATTGGATGTAGTAATAGTAACATTTAAAGTAATCAGGGAAGTGAAAGATGTAGAGAATTTCTGAATAGCTGAGACAAAGGAAGGAGGGAGAAGTGGAAGCAAGAAAGACCAGAAAAGGACCACAAGGGGAGAAATGACAGATCAGTGTCGGGGTAGTGAGTAAAGGTTCAATCTGAATACAATAGGATCCAACCATAGATCAGGTATACATAAAACATTGAGTTTGGGGTTTGTTCAGGCTATGGCAGCAGCACTTTATCCAGTAGTATTGTCCATCTGAATAGTATGTTTAAGGTTGTAATATTGACAGTAATGATTGGATCATAGAGTCTCACAGCATAGCAACAGGTGCTTTGGCTCACCAAGTCCATGTCGAACATCCTGCACCCATTTACACTAATCCTACGGTAATCCTATATTTAATCTCCCCACATTGCCATCAACTCCCCCTCAGATTCTACCACTCGCCTGCACAATTTAGAACGACTAATTGACCTACCACCCTGCACATCTTTGGGATGTGGAGGAAACAAGAGCACCTGGAGGAAACTCACCCTAGTCACAGGGTGAAATGTGCAATCTATACACATACAACAGTGGAGGTTAGGATTGAACCAGGGTCATTGGAGCTGTGAGGCCAAGAAAGCACACCAATGCCTCCACTTCCTCAGAAGGCTAAGGAAATTTGGCACGTCCCCAACGATCCTCACCAATTTTTTTTTACAGATGCACCATAGAAAGCATCCTGTCCAGATGCTTCGTGGCTTGGTATGGCAACTGTTCTGCCCAAGACCACAAGAAATAGTAGTGAGTTGTTAACACAGCTCAGTCCATCACCCAAACCAGCGTCCCCTCCATTGACTCTGTCTACACTTCCTGCTGCCTCAGGAAAGCAGCCGACATAATCAAGGACCCCTCCCACCCTGATCATTCTCTCTTCTCCCCTCTCCCATCAAGCAGAAGATACAAAAACTTAAGAACATGTACCACCAGGCTCAAGGACAGCTTCTGTGCCACTGTTATCAGACTCCGGAATGGACCTCTTGTACGCTAAAAGTGAACTCTTGATTTCCCAGTCTACCTCATC
The DNA here is from genome assembly GCF_009764475.1 of Pristis pectinata. Lineage (NCBI taxonomy): Eukaryota > Metazoa > Chordata > Chondrichthyes > Rhinopristiformes > Pristidae > Pristis > Pristis pectinata. Next base: position 9,262,563 of record NC_067428.1, read on the forward strand.
GTGGCCTTTGCACTTTATCCATCTTCCTGTACTGCACTTTCTCTGTAACTGTAACACTATTTTTCCTGCACTTTCTCTGTAGCTGTAACACTATATTTTTCCTTTCTGTACTACGTTGATGTACTTGTGTATGGAATGATCGGAATGGTACGGAAACAAAAACTTTTCACTGTATCTCATGACAATAATAAACCAATGTTTTACTAACTGTGCCATTGTGCTAGTGCTCTGGAAAAACATAAGTCTTCAAATTTGGGTCAGGTTCACGTTGGTTGTGGTCTGGTTGAATTCGGGTTGGGTTTTAATTTTATACCCAAGCAGATCTGCAGCACCAAATGTCCCAGCAGTCAGCTCCAGTGGACATGTTATGCCAGCTTTAACTGGTCCCTGAACACCTGGTATCACACAATACAAATCAGAGGAAGTGCAAATATTATTGTTTGGTATATCCTACACAGAAGGTTTAATGAGCGGTTGACCAGAAATTTGGTCAATTGGCACAATATGTTTAAAAGTAGACATTTTCATCATGAAACATCATTATCCGATTGGTTTTACATCACTCTTGAATTCTGTCTGAGATCCTCCCTTTGGGAATCCTGTGCCTTTTTGAGTGTCGGTATTAAAATTGGTCCATGTTGTTCTAGGAGCAGCTAGAGTTGTGCACTCTCAGGACAACTTTTTTTTAATATAGAGCAACTCCCAGTCTAGGGCCCCTTTAAGGTAAGTATATTACGATTTTATCTTTTGGGCTGCCTCTGTCCTTCAATCCCACCCTCCCCTCCCAATTCCCAATCAACCCAGGCTTTAATTATTTCCACCCTTCCACAAACAATTCAATTGAGGCCCTTAATTCCATGATTCCCAAAACACAAAATCCCCTCTCCCTGCCCAGATGTTAATCGGACCCTTTATGTCCAAACCCAATTTAGTAGCACCTTTGACCATTTGGAGTTCCTTTAATTTCATGGCTGTTGAATTTCCTCTGTTGTCTTTCCTAAGTTAGATCCAATTTCCCTCCCCATCCCTCAAGTGGTCGGTTTGACTGATCTACCTCACAGGATCTAACGCTGGATATTAACTCATTACTGAATAGCTAGTCTCCAATAACTGCCCTAGTCATAGTTGATCCTTTAGTGGCTGTTCACCATCTGTTTGCAGCTGACAAGAGATAGCTGCCCTTTAACTGTTTGTTTTTGGAAATACACATTCAATAGAGAACCTTGGATCTATTTTAATTAACGTCTGTTAGATTTTTCTGTCCTGCGCTTGTGCCATGGTTACTGCTATATGACCTGCAACCAAGGGAGTAGAGGGATTAAACTCCACGGTGATCTCTGCCCTGGGATTTAAAAGCAATACTCTGTATATTGAATGCTCAAGACATATTGTGCAGAAAAATATTTAACCCTTAATTAATCTTTTATGCATCCATTTGATTTCCCAAGGGCCCTATAAAATCTATTATCTATTCTGTAACCATCAGGATCTTATCAAGTTATCGCCCCTTTGTAAAATCAGATACACATTTTAATTGGACAGACTTGATTAAAGACTCATTCTCAAATTCGTGGACAGCATTGAAAGTAAATGAGACAGTGGGTAAATGTATTGGTGTTGCTGTATTTTCATTTCAAGCTCAAGCAGGTGTTAGAAGGAAAAGATACAAAGAGGAGGAAGTAAGTTTGGGAATTTCAGTGTATGTGCATGGAATCCTGGACCTGCAAATATTTACCAGCAAAATTTGGACCATTAACTCGTTCACTTGACCTGCTATGTATTTCCATAATCTTCTAGTTTGTTTTAAGTTTCCTATAATGAGTCTATCAACCACAAGTGAGAACTAAGAAGCCTGCTTAGGCCATTCAGCTCCCTGTGCGTGACCTTTTTACCACTTTAAGTGCTGATTTCCTGGACCAAGCCTGTATCCCTTGATTCCCATAATATCTAAATATTAATCAATCCCTGTCTCAATGTATTCAGTGAATGCCCCTCCACAACCCTTGTGGGTACTGAATTCTACAGCTTCACCGTCCTCTCCGTGGACTCTATTCTCATCTCCATCCTGAATGTCCAACCCTTTATTTTGAGACTGAGATCCCTTCTAGACACCCCAGTCTACGAAAACATCAATTCCACATCTAACATCTACCCTGTTATCCCTATAGGAATTTTGTATGTTTCATCAAAATCATTCTTCTAAACTTGAGAGTACAGGCTTAGTTTGCTTAATCCCTCGAATGGATTTTACACAAGCAGTGCCAAACTACTTGAAATATGAATTTTAACAAAGACAATGTTTTTAAAAATGGTACCGGTACATGGGTTTTAATGCAGCTAAAATGATAAACCCACCTTCTCCAAGAAGATGCCTATTGACCCACTGTACTTCTACTGCTTTTATTTTATACTTCCAACACTTAGAGCGTTTCCTTTTTTAATATGAAAGCATTTCAGACCTTATGATCGGTCACTGTTGGCTCAGAACTTAAGCCACTGCTTCAAAGCAGCCAAGTGAATAGCTTGATAAAGCCAAAGTGATCCATTCTAACTGAATATATAGGACACCTCTGGGGGAAGTATTTAATATGATTCTGCAGAAGTAAAGACTTAAAGAAAAAAGAGTAAAATTCCTAAGTGCTGGAAATGCACAGCAGGTGAATGAACATCTAAACGACATAGTAAGGTTGGTGTTATGGGAAAGCTCTTCATCAAAAAGAAAAGAATGATTTGCATTAATTATAGAATGTTTTGTGTGCCTCTCAGGATGTCCTGGAGCATTTTGCAGCCAATTAAGTGCTTTTTGAAGTGTAGGTGCTTTTGTAATGTGGGGAATGCAGCAGCCACTTTGTGCACAGCAAGCTCCCACAAATAGCTGTGTGATAATGACCAGAGAACAGTTCTGGTGATGTTAATTGAGGAATAAATATTGACTGGGATAAAAGAGAGAAGTGCCTCATTGATTTTAAAATAAACTGCTGTTTCTGGAAATCTGAAAGGAAATTGATGGAAATACTCAGGTCAGGCTGTATCTGTGGAGAGAGAAACAGAATTGATGTTTCGGGCTGGAGACATAAGAGACTCCAGATGCTGGTATATGGAGCAACAAACAATCTGCTGGAGGAACTCAACGGGTCGAGCAGCATTTGTAGGGGGGGAAGGAATTGTCGACGTTTTGGGTCAAAACCTGATGCAGGGTTTCGACCTGAAACATCAGCAATTCCTTTCTTCCCACAGATGCTGCTCGACCCGCTGAGTTCCTCCAGCAGATTGTCTAATGTTTCAGGTTAATGTTCTGATGAAAAGTTATTGGCCTGACACAGTTTCTTCTACAGATTCTACTGTATCCCCTGATTCCCATAATATCTAAATATCAATCAAGCCCTGTCTTGAATGTATTCAGTGACTGCCCCTCCACGACCCTTGTGGGTGCTGAATTCTACAGCTTCCCCGTCCTCTGCGTGGACTCTATTCTCATCTCCGAAGTATTTCCAGTGTTTTCTGTCTACTTCATTGATTTATTTTCTAAAGATTTCTGGGAAGCATTGATCCATATTTTCTCTTTTTCTCACTCTCTCTTGGAAGTTTGATATCTGGTGATTCACTGTGATGTGAATCAGAACTGTGAGTCCAAAGTGATGCCAGAACACCAAGGTAACAATTCCCCAATGAGAGCCAAACCCAGGAACATTGGGACTCTACATTATTAACTAGCAAGTATACTGTTAGAGGAATACAAGCCTCCATGCCCCACATACACACATGGTTATGTGTCGTAGGGATTCAGAGCTGAGAGAGAATTCCACCTAACAAGCCTTTGTTTAGTCTCAGTGGAGATCATGCCAGCTGAGAGCTCATGTGAGCTTCACTTGAAAAGGCTCTTAAAGTTTTCAGGCAAAGTTAAATGATCCTGGAGGGAAACAACTGCTGAATTATTAGATGTGGTTGCCAAAGAAATAATTGACCTTTATGGTATTGGTGGAAGATAAACTATACAACTGTTTTGACGGAGACTTTGGCGTCATTTTGTCCTCTCCAAACATACACAGACATGCATTTGGCTTAGCTTAGTTATCAGCGCTATCACCTCAGGTTTCAGGCTCAAGGTCCTTACTAATCTGAACTGACATGCCATTCAGTCTAAGGCAGTATTGAATTGTCAGGGGTACTTACGAGGAAATAAATTAAGGCCCTGTGCAAAAATGCCAGGACATTAGGACATTAAGTTTCTTGCCTTAGCCACATCACCCAATAAAATCAACTGATATCTGACTGTGGGACCCAGCCATGTAATAATTCCCAAGACAACGATGTCTGAACTTGAAAGGAAGAGCGTGAGTTTACGTGCTACCTTTCTCCCTTAAAGCATCTTAGACGATAGACAATAAAGTACTTGAGGTGATGTCTCTGTAGCTGTGCAGCATCTAGTTTGAACATTGCATGGTCCTCTAACAACAGCAATTTTATAAATGGCCAGTTAATTACTTTCATTGGGAATTAATATTGAAAACTGCTCTGTGGCTTCCTGTACTGTTACAATGAGGCCCGAAACAAGCTTCGGGAACAGCACTTCATTTTCCATCTGGGCACCTTGTAACCTTCTGGACTCAATATTGAATTGTACAATAACTGCTCTCATCCACACACTGACCAGATAACCTTGTTCACAGCTTATTCTCGTGGTCACTCCAGTTTTATGCAAAACGAAACACCCCTTTCCCATCTTCCCTGCAGCTTAACAAGCTTCTTTTTTTCTCCTTCCTGGTTCTGAAGAAGGGTCTTTGTGAAACTTTAATACTGTTTCTCTTCCAACAGATGCTGCCTGACCTGTTGTGTATTTCCAACATGTTCTGCTTTTATTATAATAAATTTTATTGGCTGATTTGAGGAATAAATCATGACTGTTTTCAACAGTGCCATGAATCCTCTACATTCACCATGTTAGGACACACAGGACCTCAGTTTAATGTCTCATCCTAAGTTTGGCACCACTCCCTGGGCACTGCATTGAAGTGCCAGCCTGTGTTATGCACCTTCAACTCTGGAATGGCTTTTGAACCTGGGCAAGATTGCTAGACAAGAACATTACCTTGGGACCAAGGCTGACATCATGAGGTTAATTTTCTATGTGAAATAATTTGGGATATTCCAAGAGATGGAATGGGAAGCAAAGTTAAGTTTCTTCTTATTGTTAGTTGGTGATCCACTTTTATAGAGTACAGATCCATGTATTGTGGAGAAGGTATTTACTGGATTGCTGGTTTCTGAACACTTTCTCCTGATGGGTGATGATGCTATCAGGCTTTTCACAAATTAGCTCTGGCAGCTCTCCCGAGGCAGTGACAGATTTCAGTACATTTACAAGTGTAATTGCCTGAAAGGTAGTGAGCTGATAACATGGCATGAATTCACTCGAGCGTGAGCTTGACACGGAGGCCGCTTGACCTGGTCTGCAGGAAGCCCCAGGTGAAACAATCAGCCAGAGATGCATAGACCTACATGGCAAGATTGTTCACAACCTTGTACCACTTACAGAGCCTCACACACACATGCTATTTGCACCCGTGGCTCTTTCCCAGGATGTTCAAACAGTTCCATCTTTAGGGCCACACAATGTCATATAGAACCTCAGGGGAGCCATATTTAAGTTGCAAACCCTCCTTCCAATAATTTATAAATATAGAACTGAATTGGAATTTGTTCACCAATGAAACAATGAAGCTGGAATTGTGACGAGCTCTGTCAAAACTTCCGGGCTCATGAGAGACCCAACGAAGAAGAAATAGCAATGTGGTGTGATGAAAGCACAATGGAATTTAAATCCAAGAATAAGAATTGTACGTTGGAGGTTTAAACTTCCCGGAACACTGAGGAATGTCCTGAGTACCAAAGAGCCAGTGCAAACCAGAAAGAGTCGGAGAGTTGTCGGTCTGTATTTGGAAACTCTTTTCTGTTGCATGAGCATTTGAGAGCTATCAACAGAACATCCTTGTTTTGAAGGCAGTAACTCTCAACTAAAATTAGTGTGTGGTACAATATTGTATCAAAGTTATACCACCTGGTACATTCATTTCTTAACGGTACACTTATATTTGTATACACTGTTTACAGAATGCTGCACGAGTTGAATTTATAGAAAGTGGAGCATAGCAGGAACTGAAATAGTTAATATACAAGAGACTGAAGATGCTGGAATCTGGAGCAACAAACAATCTGCTGGAGGAATTCAATGGGTCAAGCAGCATCTGTGGGTAGAAGGAATTGTTGATATTTTGGATTGAAATGTTGACCATTCCTATTCCCCCACAGATGCTGCTTGACTCACTGAGTTCCTCCAGCAGACTGTTGATTGAAATAATTGAGTCTGGAGAAAATCTGATTAAGAGTTTCAGCAGCTGAGGTAGTGTTGTAGCTGAACATCTTTAGGGTGGCGTATACACAGGGAGCAAGATATCAACTTGGAAGTGCAAATACGATGGAAGGACTGCAAATAGTCAGATTCAACTCAAGGGAGTGGCTGATGAGGGAATGAAGTTTGCTAGGTTTGGGAAACGATGGAAATCGTGCCTGAACCTGGACAAAAAGTCAGATGAAGGAGGCAGTGGGGGTGTGAGAGATGAAGGATTCAGATTGAATGGGAGTTACTCTGGATCATGGTTTCCTGCTCAGATGGTTGCCTTTGACAGCTTAGAAGTTCATCAGTTTAAATTTCTCTCACTAATGTACTGCCTGTCTCACACTTTTACAGAGTCTGGCTTGGTGAGGTGGGGTCACGGACAGAACCCTGACACAGTTACCCCATGGCATGGAAGTGGGGGAGGAGTGTCTCCAAAATTGGGCTGGATTTGTGATTGTGGGGGAGAGGAATGGGGGGCTCAGTGGGGATAAAGATTAGGAATTGGGGGTCGGGAGGGGTGCATGGATGGGGGGGGGTGAAGGTTTCGAATGATGTGTAGAGGGAATGATGGGAAATGGGAACTGAGATAGAGATGGGCATGGAACCAAGCAATTTCTGGCAACAGAAAGGTGGGTGTGAGCACTATCAAGAAAGGAGCAGCTATTAAGGGGTTGAATGGAGTCGGGACCTGGTTAAAACTATTTCCATTAGTAGGTGAATGGGGAACAACCAGATGAAAGGAATGTGGATGAAAAGAGAAGGGTTGTCTAATGAAGGCCATCTAACCCATTTATTATTCACTTGATTTACTAATGTAACATTTAAAACGTCCTTTTGGAGGAAAGGGAGTAAAAATATGAGCAAAAATGCTTAACCGCAAGGTAACTGTTGTGCCAGCATTTGTGGAACTCATGATCAGAAGTCACATGGCCAGATATCGTGTGGTCAAATATCATGTGGTCATAATGTGATGTTGTCTACAGATGCATCCAACCAAAGTTGGCAACCTTAGCTTCAACATTAAGGGCAGCATTAAGTTAAAAATTATTTTGGGGGTCTTTAATCTAAGGCGATGAAAAATGAGGTTTAAAAAGTTTTAAATATATGAAACAGCATCGCTGACTTTAATAACTAACTCCCTTCTTCTGGCTTCCACTGGTTTGCTTTAAATCAGTTATAATTAATACCATATTTTTAACATTTATTTAAATAGGAACGTGTCTAAGTAACAAACATCGCTGTTGTGAATTAAGGACATATTTATAGATGCTCGTTTATAGTGACAGGAAGGCAGCAAGAGAAGCTTATGGAGCAGAACTTCATCTTTGGTTGACTTTAATGGAACTAAATATCAAAAAGGAATTAGGGTGGATGGCCATTTAATGCTGATTACCAAAGACAAGTTTCCACATTAGGTCCACGTTTAGAAGGCTGTTGGGTAGATCCCTCTGTATTGCTTATACCCAATTCTCCTCAGGCTGTGGAAATCCGTAGATGGCCCCACATTGTCACTGGTGATGCACCCCTGGTTGTAACTTTCCCATTCATCAGTAAAATTTAAAAATGAAATCCAAATCTCACCTTTGGGTGGATCAGTGAACATTTGCTTTCAATCTGTCCATGTTTGGAGCTGCACTTTTCTGTTGTTCGAGGGGAGGGAAAGGGTGTTCTGTCCGTTGGACAATGGAAGTGGGAAAGAGGGTATGCCCTGAAGTAGAAATGTTATAGTTATTCCATACGTGTGTTTTCTGCCATCTAATATGCTCCCAAATATTTTACTTCCATTCCACTTTTATGAGGAAGACCTCTTCCTTGAATTGTCCAATCTGCCATTGCAAATTAAGGATAAGCAGCAACATCTCCACCACTATTATCCCCAATACTGGTGCTCCATAAGGCTGTGTCCTGAACCGCCTACTCTACTCCCTATATACTCATGACTGTGTGGCCAGATTCTGCTCTAACTCCATCTACAAGTTTGCAGATGATACCACCACAGTGGGCTGTATCTCAAATAATGATGTCGGAGTACAGGAAGGAGAGCCTAGTGGTATGGTGTCATGACAACAACTTTTCCCTTAGTGTCAAGAAAGCAAAAGAGCTGGTCATTGACTTCAGGAAAGGGGGTGGTGCACATACTCCTATCTATATCAACAGTACTGAGGTCGAGAAGGTTGAGATCTTCAAGTTCCTAGAGGTGAATAACCTGTCCTGGTCCAACCACATTGATGTCACAGCCAGGAAAGCTCACCAGCACCTCTACTTCCTCAGGAGGCTAAAGAAATTTGGCATGTCCCCATCAACCTCACCAATTTTTAGTGATTCACCATAGAAAGCATCCTGTCTGGATGCATCACAGCTTGGTATGGCAAATGCTCTGCCCATGATCACAAGAAACTGCAGACTTGTGGATACAGCTCAGCACATCACGGAAACCAGCCTCCCCTCCATGAACTCTGTCTACACTTCTCGCTGCCTCGATAAAGCAGGCAACATAATCAAAGACCCCACCCACCCTGGATATTCTCTCTTCTCCTGCCTCCCATCGGGCAGAAGATACAAAGGCCTGAAAGCACGTACCACCAGGCTCAAGGACAGCTTCTATCTTGCTGTTGTAAGGCTATTGAATGGTCCCTTATACAATCAGATGGACTCTTGACCTCACGATCTACCTTGTTATGATCTTGCACCTTATTGTCTACCTGCACTGCACTTTCTCTGTAACTGTAACACTTTATTCTGCATTCTGTTATTGTTTTACCTTGTACAACCTCAATGCACTGTTGTAATGAACTGATCTGTATGAGCGGTATGCAAGACAAGTTTTTCACTGGCATACCTCTGTACAAGTGACGATAATAATAAACTAATAAATTCCTCAATGGTGGTAGGAAAGAATTCCAGTCATTTGACCCAGTGATATTGAAATGGCAGTGTTTACCGATAGTGAGACTTGGAAATGGTTGTGGTTCCATGCATCAGACTGCACCAAAGATGCCCGGCTGCCAACAGCTTTACGTTCACATCTGTTGTGGTCTGAGCTTTGGCCACAGTTCCTTGCTGCAATGCTGATCTGAGCAAATGGTACTGAAGATCGCCCTCCTCATGAGTACCTGATCCAGCATCATCCCAAACTCTTTAGTTTCTCTTTACATGACTTCCCCATGAACTTGCCCAGCTTCAACAGTGAACCTACCACAGGAAGCTGGATCAAGATCAGGGTGACAGGAAGAAATCCCAACCAACGTCTTCAGGCAAAAGGAAGGAAATGTGACAGTCTTCAGAAGAGATGGTAGAGAAGTAGTGAATGAAAAATATTGAGCTGTTGGAACAAAATTTGGGGTGTACAGTGATGCAGCTTGGTAGAATTGCTTTCTTGCAACTACTGTGACCTGGGTTCAGTCCTGACCTCTAGTGCTGTCTGTATAGTCTTTGCACATTCTCCCTGTGACCACGTAGGTTCCTTCCAGTTTTCTGCTTTGCTCCCACATCCTAAAGTCGTGGCGGCTGGTAGTTCAATTATTCGTTGTAAATTACCACTCAAGTACAGGTAAGTGGCAGATGTGGTAGTAGTTGAGGGATTACAGGGAAAATTAGTAGGGAAAGGGGATTGGTTTCTGAGCCACCAAAGAATTGTTGGGCTGATATAGTCACCTTCTGTTGTAAGGTAATACAAAACTTCTCATTTGACTGTTCCCTAATTAAAATCTGCATACCCAAGTACTTTTTGAGAATTATTTTGCGCTGATTTCTGTGGGGAGGACCTAAATCATAAGCCATCTGCTGTACCTTGGCACCAGTACATTGCCAACTGCCTTCTGTATTAGCAATCACAATGGCCTTCTGTTCAGTGCAGCAATGTATCAAAGGAACAGTCTTCGAGTTTTAATAGACTGAGGCATTTATAGAAAACTTCCAAAACATGTAGTACAACTTCTGTTTTACTTGGAATGGTGATGAATAAAGAGAGGTTAAAACAGTCAAAATCTTAAAAAGTATATTTCTCCTGATCAACTTTGAGATTTGAGGGCCATTTCTATGCTATGTTCTTTTTTCCCAGCTGGAAAACTTTCTTTGCAATCCCATTCCCCCACTCATTTTTCCTGTAATCAATCATCCCCCAGATTCAACCATGAACCTACACTCTGGACGTAACTTACTGTGCACCAAGCCCCCTGTGCCTCTGCTCCACAGCAATTACCCTTGTCCTTCACCAACAGAGTAAATGAATTTCCCCCCCTGCCTTCCCCATGCAGTTTCATGCACATCAGGATGGACTTTGCTGCCTTCCTCGTGTGTTAATCGTGTGTGTCAAATCACGTAGATGCCACAGCCAAGAAAGCTCACCAGCGCCCCTACTTCCTCAGGAGGCTAAAGAAATTTGGTATCTCCCCTTTGACACTCACCAACTTTTATCAATGCACCATAGAAAGCATCCTATCTGGATGCATCACGGCTTGGTACGGCAACTGCTCTGCCCAGGACTGCAAGAAGCTGCAGAGAGTTGTGGACACAGCCCAGCGCGTCACGGAAACCAGCCTCCCCTCCTTGGAGTCTGGCTTTACCTCTTGTCGCCTTGGCGAAGCAGCCAGCATAATCAAAGACCCCATCCACCCGGGTAATTCTCTCTTCTCTCCTCTTCCATCGGGTAGAAGATACAGGAGCCTGAGGGCACGTACCACCAGGCTTTAGGACAGCTTCTACCCCACTGTGATAAGACTGTTGAACAGTTCCCTTATACGATAAGGTGGACTCTGACCTCTCAATCTACCTTGTTGTGACCTTGCACCTTATTGCACTGCATTTTCTCTGTAGCTGTGACACTTTACTCTGTACTGTTATTGTTTTTACCTGTACTACCTCAATGCACTCTGTACTAACTCAATGTAACTGCCCTGTGTAATGAATTGACCTATATGATCCGTATGCAAGACAAGTTTTTCACTGTACCTTGGTACAAGTGACAATAATATACTAATACCAATAGTAAGATAGCTGGTGTTGTCTATTCCCTCTTGATAGTCATTACAGCCAAGCTGCAGTCTTTATGTGTGATTAGGTTCATCAAACTTTGTAAATGGCATTTGGTTTTGCGAAGCATGTGGGATCCTGGGATTCATAAATAGACTCGTAGTGTAGGGAACATGTATTGAACCAGTGTAAAGCACTGGTTCAGCTACAACTGGTGCCTTATGTCCAATTCTGGTTACCACAGTTTAGGAAGAGGTGAAGGTTGAAGTGAGAGTGCAGAAGAGATTTACTAGAGTAAATCCAGTATTAGGGATTTCTTCTGTAATGTTAGGGTGGAGAAGCTGGAGTTGTTCTTGGAGCAAAGGTTGAGAGGAGATGCAAGATCATGAGTGGTTTAGACAGAGTAAATAAAGGGAAGTTGTTCCTTTCACCAGATGGTTCAGGGACCAAGGGACACATTTAAAATTTTGAGCAAAAGATATAACCTGTATTGTGGGGTTCTTATGACTGCTCTGGATAACAGAAGCTCACTTGGACTTGGTGTACAGAGAGAACGAGTCTTTCACTCTTGAATGGCTGCATTTTGTTCTTTATAGAAGTTAGACAAAATTCCAATGTTTTTGGAGTTGAAATCCAGTCATTCAAGGTAAATCTTCGCATGTTGTCATATGTAACGAGTTTCCCAAGTTACCTCATTTCTGCTATTTTGCCTTCAGCCAACTTAACATGTACCTTTGTTTTTACTTCGGTATGGAGGGTTTCAACCTTTGCTGCATGTTAAGTCACAGACGCTCAAGTCTCACTCTGGTATCCCATTCTTGTCATCACTGTGGTGTATCAGGTTCTTGTTGCACCTGTATTATGGAATATAACGTAAACTTAGTTGGACTCGAAGTGTCAAAGTGAACATATTTTTATTATAGCAGTCAATCCTCTAAATTGAACTGAAGCCTGGTACATATAACGTTTGTAATAGTTAATGACATGAGACAGTTTTTAAGATAATAGGGACATAACCACACTTAGAGTAACAATTACATATACCAACTACTATACATGAGCCACAGAGATCACACCACTATCCCATTAAAAGGCAATCAGCTCTCTAAAGCCACAAGAAGATATTCACATTAAGGGTGTATGTACACTAGTTCATGATTGATGCCCTTTAGAAACGAGATCAGAAGTTTCTTCACCCAGCAGGAGGTGAACCTGTGGAATTCTGTACCATAGAAAGTAGTGGAGGTCAAGTCATTAAATATATTCAAGAAGGAGATATACTTCTGATTGCTAAAGTGATCCAGGCATATGGGGAAAAGGTGGGGAAGTGGTACTGAAGTGACTGATCAGCCACGATCATGTTGAATGGTGGAGCTGGCTGGAAGGGCTGAATGCCCTGTTGCTCCTATTTTGCATGCTTCTACACATTTATTCCTTTTGGATAAATCTGCACGCGCAATGCATTCTTTGTCCTTTTTCATGAGTGTGGGATTCATGCTCTTACCACTGTTTCCTCCTGTTCCCATCCCCATTATCTTCACTGGTAAGCCGAGTTATTTGAAATTTTTGCTTCCCTTTTAAAGCCCTCTTCTTTGGCCTCTGACTTTGCTGAGTTCTCTCAAAATTAGTCCTGCCACAGTTGCTGCTGTTTGTTGAATGTGGAAGTACTCTCTTTTCTGTTTTGCAGTACCTCCTTTAAGTCACAGACTTACAAGTTCATTTTATCAGTAGAGACATGTGCATGAGGTATCCCCTCCTTGTCATCGGTGTACTGTGTTGGATCTTCTTGCAACCGTACCGTGGAGCATAACATAAACTCATTTGGACTTATTGCGTCAAAGAAACACATCCCTGTTGTGGTAGTCAATGGAACCAAAACATTATACATACAATGTTGTTAAATTAACCATGCAACACAGCTCCTTAAAGTAATAGGAAACCCACCAACTTTAAAGAGACGGTTGCATGTAACAGCTGGTGTGCACTAATCCTGATCTATATATACCACAAAACATCAGGAGGATGTGAAGTAAAATAGAGAATAGATATTTGGAATTCACAGCCTGCTTGGGGAATTGATCAGTGCTTCACAAAGTAAATTGAATAGGTACTAGAGAGAAATAATTTGCAGATCTACAGTGAAGGAGCCTTCCTGAGAGCCTGCAAATAAAAACCTTGATGGGTTAAATTGCCTTGTTCTGTTCCATATGATTCTGTTAGCAGAAAAAAATTCAACAGAGATTGGTATGAGGAACTCTGTCGACAGGACTCCATTCCCTCAACACCGTTACCCGTTCAGCCAGCCAGAATGGCTTCAGGAACCTCACCTGAGGTAAGGCCAAGAACATCTTGATTGTTGTGGTTCATTTAGCCACCAAGCATCCACTTTAAATCACCTGGTTGCAGGAAAAGGAGATGATTTAAGTTAGAAATGATTTATTGACCAAAATTGTCAATCCGACAAAACTCCAATTAAAATTGATCTAAGTTTAGGAGATTCTTAAAGAATCTCATTGTTGCAGAATGTGCAAGCCTGCAGTTTGCAATCATTGCTTTGTGGCTTCTGGATTCCTTGGTATCACTGTTGTGCCACTGGTCCAATTATGTTGCGACCTGCACCTAAAACCTGGCTATGGGCTGTGTCACTAGCTGATCAAAGTGAATAAATTAGAACATAGACATTAAACCAGGAGCAAATCCCTGCTTTGCTTCAGATGGATCAATCTCCTGTGTGTTGCTGAAGCTGCCCTCATCCAGAGAAGTGGAGAATGCTCCATCCCAAACCTAATTTGCTCCTGAGCTGATGGAGGAGCCAGGGGGTAAGTTGCTAAGTGCATTACACCCAGGTTCCCAGGTTATGAGGTAGCATTATAACTATAGTATTTACATGGATGGTAGAGTTAGGTTTCTGAGTCATTGGTGACCTCCAGGATTTTAATGATGATGGGAATTATGGTCCTCCACTCAGTGTGCATTCTCTGTGGACAGTGGTTGGGAAGACCAGTTCAACTGTCTATGATGGGCATGCACTGGGGATCTAACCTTTCTTCACAGAAACTTACAAAAACAAACAGCTTTTTAATGCAGGAAGCTCTTAAGCAAGAAAGCAGAACAAGAGGCCTCGGGTTAGACTAGTGATTAGAGAAGAGATTCTTCACAGACAGGATGATCAATACATGGGATGAGTTTCGGGCTGCAATAATGGAATCATTTGAACCCAGTAACAATTGGTGGCATGGTTAGCAGTTTGTACACTCTTTCAAGATGGATGAGCAAGCATTGGTCAAATGACCTTGCAGGGCTGTGGGGGTAAAGGCAGTAAAAGATTTCCTTCAGCGAGCTGGCACACACATAGTGGGCTGATTTTTAAAATAAAACTTTATTTATACAGCACGGTAACAGGCCCTTAAGGCCCAACAAGTCCATGCCACCCATTTAAACCCATGTTAACCTACCCGTATGTCTTTGGAATGTGGGAGGAAACCAGAGCACCCGGAGGAAACCCACGCAGACACAGAGAATGTACAAATTCCTCGCAAACAGCAATGAGAATTGAACCCTGATCACTGGCGCTGTAATAGCGTCATTGCTACCGTGCCGCCCAAATTTCCTGTCCCTAATGCGATAAAATCCAACCAAACAGCTTTCTGTGATTGTGTTTGGTGGTTTGATATCTGAAGGATGAAATTCAAGGTATTGTACTTGCATTTACACTTTGAAAGTTGTGTTGAGTGTAAGTCACTTGCATGCCCTCACACTTACAGATTTCAAAGTTCGTGTTGTAAAGAGGTAAAGTGCGATAGACGTAATGCTGTGTGGGGGGGTGGGGGGGAATCACAAAACTCAGTGATTAAATTTAAGGGTCTTTAGGAAGCTTTAGAATGAAGGGAGGCAGGTTGCTCTACACAAATGTGCTTGGGGTTAAATTTCCAGAGGAAGGGAACAGGAAATGGGTTAGTTGGAGGCGATTGATATTGTAAGCAGGAGGGCGTAGGTGGGATAGGTTGTGTATAAACTGAGTAAGAAAATGAGGATGGGAACCTTTAAATCAACACAGAGGTTGGAGCTTTCCAAGAACGGTGCTGATGAAAGGATGAATCATTAACAGAGGTATTGAGTATAGGGGTCAAGAAGTTATGATGCATCTCTGCAGAACTCTGTTTAGGCCACATTTAGAGTATTGTGTGCAGTTCTGGTCACCTCACTATAGGAAGGGTGTCAAGGCTTTAGAGAGGATGCAGAGGAGGTTTTCTAGGATGCTGCCTGGATTTAGAGGGCATGTGCTATCAGGAGAGGCTGGACAAACTTGGGCTTTTCTCTCTGGAGCGGCGGAGGCTGAGAGGTGATCTATTGGAAGTGTATAAAATTATGAGGGGCATAGAAAGGGTGGACGAGCAATATCTCTTCCTCATTGTTGAGTGATCCAATACCAGAGAGCATGCATTTGAGTTGAGAGGGGGTAGGTTCAGAACAGACGTGAGAGGTACGTTTTTTACTCAGAGAGTGGTGGATGCCTGGACTGCATTGTCTGATAGGGTGGTGGAGGCAAATTCATTGGGGGCTTTTAAGAGGGGCTTGGATGGGCACATGAATGAGAGGAAAATTAGGGATATGGGCATCCTGTAGGTAGGAGGGATTAGCTATGTCGGCACAACATTGTGAGCCGAAGGGCCTGTTCTGTGCAGTACTCTTCTATGTTCTTAATATCTGAGGGTGATAATGCCAAGTTTTACTGACAGTGCTGGATCGGAACCTCTGTAAGGTATGTTACATGACTCGGGGTCCCCACTCCCCAACATAGCACCAAACCCCCTCATCCCCTTCCCTCAATAGTTCCCACTCTCCAAGACCCTTTGCCACTTGCCACCCTGTTGCCCTCCCAGCCCTGTTACTTCAATCAGACCCCAGTGTGTGGCCAGTATCCCCCCCCCCCCCCCCCCAGCTCGCCATTGGCAGCTTGTGAGTTGACCTATCCCTGAGGCCTTGATCCTTGGCTGCTGACCTTCTGCCCCTGATAATCCCTGCACCTCCACTGGCACTACTTAAATGTTTACTGGTGGGCCTCCACCTGAATAGTTGTTGGTGCACTGCTATAATACCCTCTAGCTCACCCATTTGGGTACACTGAAGTTTACAGGCAATGATCTTGCTATGTGTGGAGGCTTGCTTTACGCTTCCTGACTGCCACGTTTCCTACAACAGCAACTATGTTTCAGAAGTAATCATTTTCTACAAAGCACATTATGTATAAATAATTCTATTTATAACATCAGACAACAATATGAAATTTATTTCAACAGGCCTGGAAGAGACAGCTGAGAAATCACTCTGTCCGCAATTACAAAAGATTGACCAATGGTATTGAAAGCCATCACAGAGGTGTAAATGGGAGTCTCTGACTAATCCTGATGTGGTTTAGTTCTTTTTAGATGCCAACCCATTTTCTTTTTCATTTATTAAATGACTAAAGGGAACAATGGAACAAAAATCCAGCACTGTTTGTGGCTTCACCACAGGGCTTGTTTAAGTGCAAGTACAGTGTAAAATTCTTGAGGGAAAGTTATTTTGCCTTCTGCCTCACGAAACCTTCCCCAATCCCATTTTGTGGAACTGTTTGAAAGCAAAGGGTTTAGTTTCACTTTGGTAACCCTGCAAAGCCAGAGAGAGACAGTTTAGGGCGGCACAGTAGCGTAGTGGTTAGCGCAACGCTATTACAGCGCCAGCGATCGGGCTTCGATTCCCATCGCTGTCTGTAAGGAGTTTGTACGTTCTCCCGTGTCTGCGTGGGTTTCCTCCGGGTGCTCTGGTTTCCTCCCACATTGCAATTAACCCATAGGTTAATTTGGGTTTAAAATGGGCAGTGCGGACTCGTTGAGCCGGAAGGGCCTGTTACCACGCTGTAAATAAAATCTTTAAAAAAATTTTAAAAAGCAGCAAGGCACCATGTGTCATTGTTCTTCCTAATTTTCTGAAGTAATCTTGTTATTTAAAATGGTACTCTTGCCAATTAATTTTATGTTTATAAACAGAAATCAGAGACCTTGAATCAAGATTTCGCCTTACTATCAAAGAAATGCAAAGTGTGGGGAAGCTATTGCTATCCACACAGATAATATAAATTACATTGCTGGTTTAGGTGTAGGTTATTAAGTGTTAAAGCCCTACAGATTCATTTTATTCTAGGTTATTTTGGGTCTTGGGTTACAGTTTGCAAACTGGGCTCGTGCCCATCTCCTGCACCTCCCCTATCACAGGAAGATGGGCCAATTTCACCTCCCTTCTCCCCTCCTCCCCACCCCATCCTGACTACAAGAACTGGGCAATTTCTTTCCCAACACAAAAGAAAGACTACAGCAGAGTGTCGCGACACCCAGAAGTACCCAATCCAAAGGGCGTCCTCAACCTCCCCAACCACAGTGTGGCCAACTTTCTAAGTTCAGTGTCTGAAGAGCAGGAGCAGGTGAGAGAGGTCTGTTCCAGTACATGTGCCCCAATCCAGTGCACCCTGTAGCGTGGTTTGGAAACAACCGCTCGGTCTTTGCTGGTATTTATGCTTGAGATGAGTCTCCACCCACATTCTTTCATCTCAGTCTATCAACACACATCCTCTATTTTATCCCTATCTATTTATCTGGCTTCTCCTTAAACCTATTTGCCTCACTTGCTCCATATGTGAGTGAGTTTCACATTCCTGCCAAGCTCTGGGTCCCAGTGACTGTCACTATATTTCGAACAGTGGCCAATTTGGCAGACAACTTTTAAGGTGAGAGCCATATTTGCTGCTAAAGCAGCACATTGATCACTACTGCCTGTTGACATACATTGAATGTGCTTACTCTCTCAAACACAGACACACACATTCTCTTCCCAGCTCCCTCATCAACCTTCCCCTGGACTTCCATTCTCTCTGTCACTGAACATCTTCACCTAAGAGTGCTTTGAACCCTCTCCAAACTCCTTTTGGCCTTTGTGCAGACCCCTTCCCTATCTGGGCATACCTGTCCGCATATCTGGCCAGTCTTCGGCTCCTGATCCTGACCACATTTCACTTCCAACTCCCAGCCACTCGATGGTCACTTTCCCACAGGACTCCCTCTGTACTCCCACTGTGTTCCCACTGCATTCCATTCACGTACTTGGCCCCTTTTGCGCCACACACCTGCCCCCACAGTCTGCCCACATATCTGATCACTCACCGTCTACCCGTCTGCCCACATTCCCAGCCACCGTCTGTCCGCACATCCACTTGTTTCCAGCCAAGCTCCATCCGCACAGCTGCCCACGTTCCTGGGTTTGCTCTGTCTGCATCCTGGTCCACATCCCTGACCACACTGGTCTGCATGTCTGCTCACGTTCCCAGCCACACTTCATCTGCAGCCCAATCTGTGTTCCCAATCTGGCTCCATCTGTCCAACATCCCACATTCCCGGCCTCACTCCATCTGCACCCTGGTTCACGTTCACAGTCACACTCCAGCCCTAAGCTTCAGTGGGAGATGTACTTTGGGTTGATGAGCAACAAGGAGCACTTCTCTACATAAAGCAGTTCCTGCTGTATTATTGTTTGGATTTATTAATGATCTTGTATTCATGGCCATTGTTGTGGATCCTCTTTTGGCATTTTGGTCTCTGCACTTTATGTTCAGAGAAAGGATCCAGAATTCTACAGTGCACATTGGTAAATTGGTTTATTATTGTCACACGTACTGAGGTACAGTGAAAAATTTGTTTTGCATGCCATCCATACAGAGCATTTCACCTCATCAGTACATCAAGGTAATATAAGGGAAAAGCAATAACAGAATGCAGCATTTAGTATTACAGTTACAGAGAAAGTGTAGTGCAGGCAGACAATAAGGTGCAAGGCCATGACAAAGTAGATTGTGAGGTCAAGAGCCCATCTTATCGTTCAATAGTCTTTTCATAGCAGGATAGAAGCTGTCCTTGAGCCTGGTGGTACGTGCTTTCAGGCTTTTGTATCTTGTATCTTATGGGAGGGGGGTGTAGAAGAGAGAATGTAAGTTAAAGTACATTTCAAAGACTTATATTTCAAAGCAAGTCCCAAAATAGCGTGTCAGAGTGACAGTTCACATGGCACAGCTAGAACCAGTGTCATTATTTTGCAGTACAGATACCCATTTTACAATGCTGGTGTGGTAAGAAAGATGGGCTTGTTGACACTGTGGGAACACAGCTGACAGAGAGAGACACATGCGGGATACCTTGTACCAGATTTCATTAACTGGCCGAGGAGCTCCTTTTGATGGGAATGTGTGTCAGAGGTCAGGCCACAGCATAGTGAAGCCTGCACCGCAAACCTGCAGAATTCCAACAAACCTGCACGTTGGAAGCAAAATGGTTCCTGGTATATGAAGTACACTGAGATATTTTGATGTAATGATGTGCTTTATATATACAAGCCTGACACCAGTAACCACCTATTGTTCCAACTAAACTGTGCATTAGAATGAATATCTATGGTAAGCACAAGGTTCAGAGTTGATCTGAGGCTAAAAGTTTCATTTAATTTTATTTATCAACTTATTAACCCATGGTTTTTCCATCCCAGTTCACTCCTCTTTCTCCTTGTCTGTAGTATGATTCTACGAGCAGTGATTGTTCTTCTTAACCTTGTCCAAAACAGACAAGGTCATGAAGCCAAAACAATGAGCCAGTAAACCCAGTTCTGACCATTCAGGGCTGGGTAACAATCTGGAGGAGGGACCCTGACATCATTTACTCCTCCAACCCAGGAACACTGAAGCTCATCCAAGTGACATCCCAAATGTATCAACTGCTTTCAGTTTATCACTTGTTTCTTTTTTTTAAAGAACTTTTAGCACTGTGTTCTGTATCTAAAATTTAAAGGCTAAAATTTGTGTCAGCAACTTGAGAGACTTCAGACTAGTTGCAATATCGATTCTAAGTTGTGTTCCATCCCTCACGACTTTGACTTCCACCACCCACGTTAGTACCCTCGATGTGTTCTCACTGAGGTACCTTTGCCACTTTCATCCTCGACCTCAGTATCTGACATTTTCATTGATTCTAACCTCCAGTTGACAGCGTTTCCTTCCCATCTCTCCCATAACCACCTCCCTCCACTTGAAATCCCCAAACCATATCCATCACCACATTGCTATCTGATGTGGCCTTGCCACTCCAGTTATGTAAACAAAGTCACCTCTTATCACTCCCTATGATGCTCTCCACACTCATCTCACCTTCTCTCAACCTTGCTTGTTTCAGAATCTCCATTCTTTGACAACTATACCTTTTAAAATCCTTAATGAATAGTCTTGTTGGAGTAGCTGATCTGCTTATGTAATGCACTCGCTCCCATCTTGTGATGTATTAATCCAGAAAAAAAATCAATACCTCATCTTGCCTGTATCCCTCAGTATGTCACTTTACACCTTTTAAATCTAAGGGTTATAGACATGAATAGATGTACTGAACATTCAGTTTAGCTAATGGCAGTCAGAACTGATGTGACCACTTTAGAGCAAGACCCAATATTGCTTTCGTCTGCCAGATCTGCTTTAATTTGATCCATTCTTTGGGATTTGGGTTTCACTGGCCAGGCAGTATTAATGCTCAGCCCTAATTGCGCTTAAAGGTGGTGGTGAGTTACCACCTTGGACCATGTAGTTCTTCTGGTGTAGGTACTCCCAGACTGCAGATGGGGAGGGAGCTTCAGGATTTAGACCCAGTGACAATGAACGAATGGCGACTTATGTACAGCTCGAGATGTTGCATGACTTGTGTGAAACCTGCACTTGGCGGTGTTCCCAGGCACCTGCTGCCCCTGTCCTCCTCGACGGCAAGTGAGGAGTATTCCAGCATACTCCTCACTACAGACACAAAGGACTGCAGATGCTGGAAACCAGATGAAAAACACGATGCTGCTGGAGGAACTCAGCAGGCCAGACAGCATCGGTGGAGAAAAGCAGACAGTCAACGTTTCGGGTCAGGACCCTTCTTCAGGACTGAAGACGGGAAAAGGGGAAGCCCAATATATAGGAGGGAAAAGCAGAGCAGTGATGGGTGGACAAAAGAGGGGAGGCGGGGTGGGCACAAGGTGGTGATAGGTAGATGCAGGTAACAGATAGTGATAGGCAGGTGCGGGGGAGGAGGGGAGAGCAGATCCACCGGGGGATGGGTCAAAGGTAAGGAGAGAGAGGAATAAAAAAGGTAGGAAGAAGAGAGGCTAGGAAAGGGAAGAAGAGAAGAAGCGTGGTGGGGGGGGGGATTGTGGGGAAGGGGGGTGAGGATTACCTAAAGTGGGAGAATTCACTGTTCATGCCATTCAGCTGCAAGGTTCCAAGACGGTACTCCTGACTACATTCTGCAGATAGCTTCAAGGTGACAGGAGGTGAGTCACTCGCCATAGGATACCTGGTGTCTGACCTGCTTTTGTAGTCATGGTACAGTATATATGGTCCAGTTGAAACTCAGGTTAATGGTGAGCACCAGGATATTTGTGGCAGTGTGACAATGGTAATGTCATTGAATGTCAAGTGTAGATTGTTCGACTCCCTATTTCTGGATGGTCATTGCCTGCGGCACAAATGTTACTTGCCACTTATCAGCTCATGCCTGAATGTTCCCTTGACCTTTCTGCGTACAGGTATGGATTAGTTTATTTGCTAAGGAATTGCAAATAGACTTGAACATTGTGCAATCTTCTGTGAAGGTCCCTACTTCTGATCTGGTGCTCAGTGACGAAACAGCTGAAGATGGTTGGGTCGAGGACATTGCCCTGAGGAACTCCTGCAGTGATGTCCAGGGGCTGGATGATTGACCAACAACCACAATGACCTTCCTTTGTGCGATGTATGACTCCAACCACTTGAGTGTTTTCTCATTGCCCATTGACTTCAATTGTAGCAGTAATCTTTGATGCCACACTCAGTCAAGTGCTGTCTTGATGTCAAGAAGAGTCATTTTCGATGAGGTTGGGAGCCAAGTGGTCCTAGTAAAACCCAAATTGGGTATCTATACATAAGTTGTCAACAAGCATTTAAGTTGTGCTGACTCCTCGGAATATCTAGTCCCTGACTGCTCAAACAGGAAAAGGAGCATTTGGGATGGTGCAGAGAACCTTGTGTCCACGACTTGAGAGCACTCAGGGGTCCTGCATAAGCAATGGAAGCAATGTGAACCTCAGAAACTACTCACACGCTCGCCCCATCAGCCACCACTTGCCAGATGAAGAGTCTGCAGTTCCCAAATTGACCTCATTGTCGACCTCAGAACTGCAGAACAGTAGCAGAAGTCAGTCATCCTTGATGCTGAAGCATTGCCTAAAATGGCAACTTGATAGCACCGTCAGTGGTACTTTTCAACACTTTGATGATTGAGCATGTACTGATTGATTGGGCAGTAACTAGATGGATTGGATTTGTCCTGCTTTGTGTGAATGGGACCTACCTAAGCAATTCACCTCATTGTCAAGTAGGTGCCAGTGCTGTAACTGTACTGGAACAGCTTGGCTAGGGGTGCAGCTAGTTCTGAAGTGCCATATCCAGTGCTACAGCTGGGACATTGTCTGGGATGTAGTGCTATTGCATATATATATGTGTCACACATGCATTGGTCATTGACTGGGCTCTTTGACTGACATTCAGGAGGAAGCTGAGACGAATCATCTACTTGGCCTTTCTGCCTGAATGTGGTATTGAAAGCTTCAGCCTTGCCTTTAGCACTTGCATGCTGGCCCATTTCATTGTTACGAATGGAGTTTCCAACACTCCTTGCCTGTTTAGCTGCTGACCATGAGTCATGATTCCTCAGTCATCCAAGGATGACTCTACATAAATAACATCGAGCTTCTTTTCACTATATTTTCTATTTCAAAAATATACTTTATTCATAAAAAATATATGCAGGAACAACAATACAATGAGTACATGTATTTCTTTACATTCACTGTACTGCCAAATCAATACGTAACTTTAGTTTTAATGACACAATCATACAGCAAAGCCACTCATTTCCTCTTTAAACAATATGTCCATGAAGTATTTGAGACCATCCTCTGTGTCCAGTGCTGACAGGACCCTAGACTGTGATCTTTCCCCACAAAGCCTTTTCAATGGCTGCACTGTGCATCCTTGGCACCTCGCAGTGCACATTGGAATGAGCTAGTTCTTTACTGCAAGACATCATAAGTTTCTGTCACCTCCAACCTGTGTGTCAAGTTCATGTAGTTGCTTTCCATCAGCTCAACAGTAACTGGGGTTACTGGCTGAGGAGCAAAGCAGTTTAGTGGAGAAAATAAACTTTATCTCTCCAATGCCAATAAATTGATGGGCACTACTGATAAGAATTATAACTGTAACAGAGAGACCTAATACACAAAGGGTTAACTTATTTGAACAGCTGATCTTTTGTGATGTCTGACATGTGTGGATCGAACCACCTTTGTGCCAATAGATTTATAAGTCCTTGGCTCGCTTTGTATTTTAAATAAAGCTGTGTGCACAGGACTGTCCTTGGTAATTAAAAAGCAGGATGGTTATCTTAAGTTCTCTATAATTACTAGAAGCTGAAAGCATAATAACCTTTCATTTCAATGAAGTGGGGCCATGTTTCCATGGTGAAACTATTCAAGAGAATCAGGCTGTGCTGCTCTCCATTCTGGGGGGTTCTAACACTTTTATTTCCCTCATTAAAAGCAGTTTGTGTGCGGCAAGGTGGGCAGTAGTGACGGGTATGTCACGTGGTCTTGTTAAATTAAATTCGCAACTAGACCATCTGGAATGGCTGAAACTGAAGGTCGGGCAGTCATTCATTGTGCCTGTCCACCGTTTGATCCACAACCACTACTTCGTTCTGGCTGTTCATTCATAGCATTGAACTACATAGCATTCAGAGCAGTGAGGCAGGCACAATAACAACATTTAAAAGGCACTTGGGACAGGTAAGCTCCCATCATCAATGACGATGTGGGTTTTAAACTTTTGGACTTCAGATTGGTGACAAAGCAAAGTATTACAGAAGGTGCACATAATTTTGATTTTTGATACAACAATGACAACTTACATTTAATGCTCTACAATTCTTTGGACAAAGCTTCAGCATAATTGTGGTGTAAGGAAATTTGATGCCTTGAAGTCTTATCCGGGGTAAATGGAATAACATTTCTAAATGCATTCAGATGCACCATTTCTGATCTGTATCTAACGTGAAGCCTCTCCCCTGCCTCTGTAAAAGACGGAATGTGAGTTTTCTATATATTACTAAGAAACACTTCCATAATCTAATCCTGTTTAATATGCAAGCATGGTGTATTGGCTCAAACCTTCATTGTCTTATAAAGATAAATTTGGACTTGATAGAAGGAGTATGTTCAAGACTTCATTTGGGCCTCAATTATTTATGCTTAATTGCTTATTTTTGTTTTTTCTTACATTTGGGCACATGTGAGAATTTGCAGTGGCAACTCATGTTTGCTTTGTAAATTTTGGCATAAGTCAGAAAAGGAAATTCACTACCAGGAAAGTTATCCCAAGGTGCTTGAAAGAAAAAAATAAATTTCCATTTCATATCTAAAAACGTGGTTAAAGAAGTGGGTTTTAAGAAGTCTTGTAGAAGACAAAACCAGGGTGAAGAGTGGTTAGTAAAGGAATTGGAGAGAGTGAGGTCAAGGTTGGTGAAAGTACAATCAGTGTAAGAGGGTTGGAGAATTCTTGGAGGTGTTTAGGGGTGTGAGTTGGAATTTCTGGTGGTGGGTTTGGAAAAATTGATTACGAAGGCTGGAGAAAAGTTACTGTGGTTTTGAAGGATTTGAACGCAAAAAAAATCAAATTTTAAACTACAGTGCTTGAAGGACATGGAATTAATATCTTAGGGATTTCTTTGGGATCGCAGATGACTTGCTTCTACTTTCTTTTGTTCTGAGGTGGCTAATGTGGGACCTGCAGACGCTTCCACAGATTGGGCAGGAGGTTCCTGTTGGGAAAGACCAGTAGGTAGCTTGTGAAGTTTTCTGTCCCTTCAGTGTTTACGCTGATCACTTATTTTTGTTTCTGTGTGCTCGTGATGCATCTACCCAAGCTTCTCAATACCATCCCAAACTCTCCTTTTCCGTTTTGAGTGATCGTGGGCCAGGGATTCCTGATGTAGATCATTAAAGAGAGAAGTGACAGTGAGTGGTATCTTCTCTCATCCAATCACCAAGAAACCAGAATATAGCCCGTTACTTTAACTAACAAAGGTACTTGATTTAAAAAAGAACTCTGAGACCCAGGTAGCATCTCCCAACTGTGCGAGCTGTTTGCAGAAATAATTTTCCAATCCACATCACAACATTTTTTCTTGTACATAAGACAATTCTTTTTTAACTTCCCATGCTGCCATCCATAGTATTTGCAATACCTGCGGAACCATGCCAGTATTTTCTCTGTTCTGCCTTTGTTTTCTGTTTCACCACATGTACTTCCTGCTGTTAGCCATTCAACATTTCTAGCCTGGATTTGGACAGCTCTGCAGCTTTGCACGTCTGTATGCACTTTTCTATACATACCTCTGCCTCTCGAAGTAGCTGTTCCCTCAGGCTGAACTCCTGGATTACTCCAGTAATTGATACCTGATGAGGGAGTCCTTCAAATTTGTGCAACTGTCGTCTTCAGTAACAACCTTGGCTCCATTAAGGAACATTCTTCCTGCTCCAGGTTGCATGTTTTAAAAAAAAACTGGTAACAGTCAATTATTTCATTCCTAGTGCTTGCAATGCCCCTAATGAATTCTCCAGGGTCTCATTTGATGGCTTCTTGATATGATACAATTCTCTTTCCCCCTGTGACCAGTGACTACTTGATCTGCTTTACTTTATGTGCTACAGCCAGATCAACATACAGCGTAAACTTGCAGGCTGTGCAGCAGTTAGTGATGCTGCCTCGCAGATCCAGGGACCCGGGTTTGATCCCACCATTGGGTGCTTCCTATATGGACTTTGCACCTTCTTTCTGTAACCGTACGGGTTCCCCCCAGGTGCCCTGGTCTCTTCACACATCGCAAAGACATGCAGCTTCTTAAGTTAATTGGCTACCAATAGTAATGGGTAATAAAAGAATCAAAGGGATGTTGACGGATTTGCGAGAGGGAATAAGTTGCGGGGATATAGGGAAAGGGGCTGATGGGATTGCTTTGCTGGGAGCAAGCATGGATGGCTGTGGCCAAATAGCCTCCTTTTGTGTCAGAATAAGTAATCCCTTCCTTCCACCATCTACATTCCCGGGACAGGTTACTGTTAGAATTCTAATGGTTGGAGCATTTTATTTCCTCCATTGTGTATTGTCCCAACTAAATCGCACAGCTCAGTCTCTCGTCGTGTGTTCATGTGTTGCTGTAATTGGGAGGTGTCATGCACAGCGTTCAGTGTTCTGATTCGGGCACAGCATTTAAACATAGTTTCATTAAACAGCATTTCCGGCAGCGCACCCCAGCATCTCCTCTCAGTCACTCTGTAAGATACCAGAGGGTCGGCAGCAATTTAAACAAACAGTCAGGAGGATTATTTCCTTATGACATAGGAGGAGGTCATTTGGCCAGTTGAGTGTATACTGGCTCACAATGCAGTCTGAATCCCCTACTAACTTCCTCTCCAATCTCTTCTCCCCACATTCCCATCAATTCCACTGCTCACTTGCACACTAGAGACAATTAACGGTGGCCAAAAAGAACAAAAGGCAGCGGTTCTCCATCGTACATTTACTCCACAGAGATGGGCATCATCTGGCAAGTCTCACAACAAAACGCTGTCTCAACGTTGTGTATGCTATAAGCAGTGCATGGTGTACACTTGGAGACAGGCCACAGGGTTTTGGAGAGGCTAAAGTAAAGGAAGGGTGCAGGGTGGAAAATCTCTTGAGGTCCCAGTCTTTCCCAGGGTAGGGCAGTATAAAGTTAGAGGTCGTAGGTGAGAGGGCGAAGATTTAAAGGGGACCTGAGAGGCAACTTTTTTACACAGAGGGTGGCGGGTATGTGGAACTAGCTGCCAGAGGCAGCTACAATTACAATGTTTAAAAGACATTTGGACAGGTACATGGATAGAAAATGTTTAGAGGGATATGGGCCAAAAACAGGCAAATGGGGCTAACTCAGGTAGGCAACTTGGTCAGCATGGGTGTGTTGGGTTGATGGGCCTGTTTCTGTGCTGTATTAGTTTATTATTGTCGCATGTACTAAAATACAGTGAAAAGCTTCTGTTTCTGCGCCATCCAGACAGATCATGCCATATATAATTACATCAAGGTAATAAAAAAGAAAACAGAATGCAGAATATAGTGTTGCAACTACAAAGAAAGTGCAGCGCGGGTAGACAATGTGAAAGGGCCATGAAGAAGTAGATTTAGAGTATGACTCTGAATTACATCTGATGACAAAGGGGAGGGTCGGGGTTTAGTGATGGGTGGACTGACCTGGAGAGGACAAGAATGGCAACAGATGTTGGTGCCATTTCTAGTGGAGAAGCCATAGAGTTGACCATGTAGCTTAGAGTCAAGCAAGACAGCATCCTTGATTGAAGTGGTAAGTGGCGGCAGTTCTGCATGGTGCTGGTAAGATTCAGGTCTCTAAGTGATATGTGAGCACTACGGCTCTGGTGGCCACTTCCCGACTGAGCCCTGCTGCTGGTCCAACCCATTGACGGATCTAGAGTTTACTGGGATTCCACAGCATGCAGGTGGGAAACCTGCTTTGGAACTGGTACAGGTTCTTGAGCCATTGATTTTAATGGGGATTTGTCAGGCTGAAGGGAAGGAAGATAAAAATTGTAAATTCCTATTTTTAATCAAGTATTTAAGTTTGTTTGAAGTTACTATTATTAAAAATATATGTAGTCTTTTTAACATGTTTAATAGTTTTCAAATATTTCTAGATGTCTGAAATTCAGAAAAAATTATAAGTCCTGGAAGATTTGACAGTCAGCAAAGCACGACATGGAGCTTTGTGGCTTATCAAAGGCTTTTGGGTAGGGTCTTGTCCTGGCCCACTCCATTTCATCGCTCAAGGCTCTGCTGCCACTCAGCCTCATCGTTTGACTTCAGGACCACCTGGATGAACAAGGTCGGATCTTGGATCTGGCTGATGTAACTCCTGAGGGAATGGTGATCGTGAGCTGTGGCAATGGTGATGGGTCTGTGGCAGTGAAATCCAGGCCACTGTAATTAACCTTTAACTCCTGGAGTCTCCAAGCAATGTAACAGCAGTGGAAACCCTGTCTTGGAATCAAATCCCCTCCCTGGGGTGTGTTCTGAGCTACCAGACTGGTGACTTCAGTTCTTTCCCCAATTTATTTCTTTCACCTATTGATCAGAAATCTCATTACAAGCAAATTGTCTCTCCACCTCCTCTTGGATGCAATTCCCCGACATAATTGTGAAATATGACCTGAGAGATCGCTTCCTGAGAGATGGGCTCATAGATCTTGTATTGCTGCTAAGCGGTATGGGACAGAGGCTCTGATTGAGGTCACTGTGGGAGATGGTGCTGATGTACAGCTCATTGTCATTGCGGTGCCTAATCAAATGGGTGGAAATCAATCTGAAGGCTTGTGTGTACACTGAAATCCAGTGAGCCTTTGGGAAAAGAGAAACTCCTGTCCAAAGTTCCAGCGACAGCTTCCATCATTGGCTCTTTGGGTGAATTCTTCACCTGCTGAGGACAAGGTGTATAGAATGATGTCTCCTCAGCTCTGAGATGTACTCTATGTATTCTCAGCTCCCTGATTGTGTATGAAATAGGTCAGAGGGGTCAGAAGGTGGCGAGTTTCACTTTCGTTGAGTCTATATTCTGGCTGACACACCAATTCAGTGTTACAGTGACACAGCTCCTGTCTTCCAGATCTGATCTTTCAGATGCACGTCACTGCTTAAAGAGGGGCAGAGGAGTTAGCACAGCTGCCCTGGCTAATATTTATCCCTATTTCTCATCAGATTTACTTTAATGCTATCAGTGAGGTTATGCTGTACGAGTACAGTGATGCACATAAGTGTGCTTCATTCATTGTAAAGAGCTTTGTGATAGCCATATGTTGTAAAAATGCAGCATTAACTTTAAACTTGCTGTCCATGTTGGCAAAAAAAATTACCAATGGGCCTTGAGGTGCCTGCCCCCAAACACTATCCAGCTTTTTTGTGGGATGGATTCTTGTATGAAGAAAACTGCATTCACTTTCAATGCCCAGCACAGTCAAATGGTCTGCTATACCTTGCTGTTTGGGCTTGCACCTTGTTAAACTGAGGTGGCAGAGGAGAGCTGCTGAGCCATCAGCTCCATACTTCTGCTTCCTCAGGTATAGAAACTACTGTTTTATTGTTTCCTAATTGCAGCTAGTTCTGAAGTACCGTCTCCAGTACTACAGCTGGGATGTTGTCTGGCATGTAGTGATATTGCATATAGATGTGTCATACATGCATTCATTACTGTTTCATTGTTTCCTATTTATTGCAGCAATCAAGGACAGTTTGCAGGAGTTTGATGCTGGTTCTAGGAGGGAGTATTTTGTTTTTGGCTTGCATTGAGGAATTAGATTCTGTCAGAGTGCATAAAGGAAGAACCCGCATGCCCAGATATCTTGGTTAGGTAAGCACAGGCGGTATACACAAAGTTCCCCATGGGTAGATGAAGGCAAGCAAGGGTATTAAAAGCCACCAAATTGTTAGAAGTAGGTCCAGAGTGGGGAGCTGGAAGAGGAGCAGAGCTCAGAAGATTAGACTGTTCATCCAGTGTAATTGAAGTTGAATGTGTGTGCTGGAACATAAAGGAAGTCAGTAGAGTGAGAGCTATTCTACTGTGTTATCCATCCTACTGCACAGCTGTGGGAGTTTAGAGGTTGAGATTTCATTGGCAGCCAGAGAATGAAGTAACAAACATATATCGTTCAAAATTTAAACACAATTCTGCTTTCTTAAGAGTGACTTTTACTAAAGTAATTAATTGGATATGAAACATCCAGTGTCGTACTGAGGACTCGGCATTCAATTCCAAGTTCTTTCTAGTTAATTTTCTCGCATCTTTTTGCTTGCCTTCTGTTTACTTTTTTTTATATATTATCTTACCTCTCACTTGCTTCTTGCCTCAAGTTGATTAGCATGAATATCCCTCTGCTTTCTATGGTGCAGCACTGATCTGATAAAGCAGGTTTGATCTGTGCTGGGTTAACTGATCCCAGTCTGGCCAGCACTGGAATGTTATAAATGTACTCGGTATAATCCAGCTGGAAAACCTGATTAGCACGAACCCACTTGTCCATTCCCCTGTTCTCTCTGGACTGGACTACACTGGCTGACACCCTTGGTGCATAATATCTAAAACCTCTAATCTGGCCTTTGGATCTGTGATATGACTTCGCTCACTCTGCTCTTTGCCTGTTGCACCAACTACTGTTGCATTCATACACCCCCCCCCTTTTCTTCTCCCCACTGTTGATGTCAGGCCAACACTCATTCCATTGCCTCCACAAGCTCCATCCTCCAAACCTTCCATCAGCCCTCCTCGTCTCACCCCCACCCTTCTTTATCTCGCTCTCCCCAGTCCCCCTCACCACCACTCCCCCCTGTCCTCTGGTGGGATTAGTTCTATCGTGGTTGCTATAGAACCCCATCAGTCATATGACGAAGAGGGAAGTAAATGGGAAGAATGAAAATAAAGATGAAAAACAGCTTTTATGTGCTGCGTTGGGAATGTGTGTGAGGAGATGGGGATCATCCAAATTGCAGTGATGATTGGCTTGATCCTGAAAACTGGCAGTACATTTTGGGTATTTAATCTTTGTTTCTAATCGAACTGACAGAAAAGTGACATGACTTCAGCCTCCTCCTGTTGACAGCTCATCAGATGTGACGGTACTGTCTGCCGCATCATCATATCATCGTGTTGCTAATGGCTGCACTGTCATGTCTCAATGCTTCAGTTTGATGCCAACTGATCAGGAAAATATGAGTGAGCACAACATTCATTAGGGACAAGAGGAAGAAGTGCTTAACCCAACAGGTTGATAGATCTCAACTCCCTTCCTTGCCATTGGAGTCCTCCTTTGCTTCCTGTGTTGTCCACCCCATGGGCCTTGTGTGGTAACTCAGTTGAGAAGAGATGCTTATCCTTTGACTTCTAGTATTTGAACCTTTCATAGTGATGACAAATTCCAGTTTTGTCATATCCTGTCACAGTCCATTAGATCAACAATTTCCTTTTCAAAGAAAGTAGACTTGTGTCTGTTAAACTTTGGACTAACAGCCAGAGCTCTGGACCCTTGATCTGGAGCCATGAGTTCACATCCCACCTTGGCAAATGGAGAATTTCAATTTAAGTAAACAAATAAATATATATTGTTCAAGAAGTAGTCTTAAAATTGGGGCTTGACTATGTAAGGGAGGAATGAGAAGAACTTTCTTAGACTGAGTAGAGTTAGAGGGGTCACCTCAATCAAATATCCTTCCAGAGACACGAAACTGCAGATGCTGGAATCGGGAGCAATCTGCTGGAGGAATTCAGTGGGTTGGGCAGCATCTAAAAGGTGGGGGCAGGGGTTGGGGGGGGGGGGGGAAGGAATTGTTGATGTTTCAGTCTTGAGACCCGAAACGTTGGCAATGCCTTTCCTCCCACAAATGGTGCTTGACCCGCTGAGTGCGTCCAGCGGGTTGATTGTTGATACAAAATAGTTCTAGGGCTCGAATGGGTAGATACGAGGGAAAATGTTTCCACTGGCTGAGGAGTCAAGAACCAGGGGTCACAGTCTCAAAGGGATAGATCATTTAGGACTGAAATGAGGAGAAATTTCTTCAGAGTGGTGAATCTTTGGAAGATTTTTTCTCTGTCTGTGAAGACTCAAAGCAAAGAATGATAGATTTCCAGATATTAGAGGAATGAAGGGATGTAGCAACAAGGCATGAAAATGGCTTTGAGGTACAAGATCAGCCATAATCTTATGAAGAGCAGGCTTGAGGTGCTAGTCCAGCTTTTATTTCTTATGTTTCTTTACAACTGCAATTCCTAATGTAAGTAATTATCTCAGTTTACAGTTTCTGCATCCTTTTTGGAGACACCAGTGTAATGAATTGCTAACTAGAACTTGGAGCTGCACCTGGTTACTGCCACTTTTGTCAATCTTTGCTGGCATGGCTTTTTTGATTCTGCAGTATCCTTGGACTGCCTGAGTGAGGGAAGGGAAAATCAGCCAGAGTTCCTGCTGCTAATGATTCCTCAATCAAATACACCACCAAGGTGGACATTATTCGCCCAGAAGAGATCCTGCCATACCCTCTAAAACTTCTAGAAGGAAGGATTGCTACAGGAAGGCTGTGAAAGCCTTATGATATCAATCAGTGACCTCCAACAATAGCTTGAATTTATATAATGCCTTTTTTACAATAAAAATAAATGACTTAATGCATTTCACAGAATAGACAGAACTTGACAGTGAGCCAAAGAAAGAGATACTCAAGGATAATCAAAGAGGTAAATTCAAAAAGAGAAAGGAAGAGGGAGGGAGTTCCAGAGTTTTGAGCCCAAATAGCAAAAGCCAAGGCCACCATTGGTGGAACTGGGAGAGGGGAAGGGAAAGTAGAGATTTCTGCAGCTTGAGTGAAGGACTGTGGCCTTTTCAAAGAGATGTTTGCTTATTTTTGGTGGAGTTAATCAGCTGTGTTGCAGGCAGCGTGCATCCCTTCCCTCTGGATTTGGCTTTTCTATTGATAGCCTTTAGCAATGTGCCTTTATCTGTGTGGAGCAAATGAAGTTTGAAAGCTGTCATTGCTGGTTGGTGCACAGCCCACGTTTGTAACCTCTCCGAACAATATTCAGGCAATTCCCTTCCAATCTTGGAATCACCCGCTGAAAACTGGATGTGAACCTTTGAAAAGTTAATTCTCTTGAATTTAAGGATGTTTTTATGCAGGAGAAGCCATCTTCAGAATCAGAATCAGTTTTATTATCACTGACATATGACGTGAAGTTGCTGTTTTGCAGCAGCAGTACAGTGCAAAGACATTAAAATCTGTAAATTACAGAAATAAGTAATGCAAAAAAAGGAATATAATGAGTAGTGTTCATGAATCACTCAGAAATCTGTTAGAGGAGGGGAAGAAGCTGTTCCAGAATCACTGAGTGTGGTTCTTCAGGCTTCTGTACCACTCTCCTGACGGTAGTAATGAGAAGAAGTATGTACTATGTACCATGTTTCAGATGATGAGGGTCCTCAGTGATGGATGCCGCCTTCTTGAGGCACCGCCACTTGAAGATGTCCTCGATGGTGGGGAGGGTTGTTCCCGTGAGGGAGCTGGCTGAGTCTACAACCCTCTGCAGCCTCTTGCAATCCTGTGCATTGGAGCCTCCATACCAGGCTGTGATGCAATCAGTCAGGGTGCTCTCCACTATTTTGTAAGAGTCTTTGGTAACATACCAAATCTCCTCAAACTTGTTGTAGAGTGTTAGGGAAATAGGAATACCATGGAAAATGCACTATGCCCTGCCTGAGGTAAAGGAGGAAGATTTGTTCAGGGCATTGAGCCAGATCGCTGTTTAACTGGTGCTTCCTTAGGGAAGATGGAGATAAACCAGTGGACTGATGCTGGCACACTTCCTGCTGCTCACTGGACTTGCAGCTGAGGATCACAGACTCAATGAGCAGAGGAACTGGAAGCATTTTGTATCAATCAGGGGCAGCTGGCGCAAGTACGACTCACTGACCCTGGGAAGAGGATTACTGCTTTTCTTTAGCATAAAGTTCTTTCTAATTTAATTTCCCTTCCATTCTCCTCTTCCATTTCCTACTGGTGGCCTTGGCTTTAGTTTTTTGGGTGCAGAATTCTGGAATTCTCTCCCAAACAATATTTTAAACTGTTTTAATTTTTTTATTTTTAATTTCTTATTTTTAGTTTCTATTTAAATCTACTTGAAGAATTTTTAAACATTTCTGATAATTTGGTACATTTGGAGCAGTTCAAAGGTCTTGGACAGGTGACAAAAATATTCCAGTGCAAGACTCGTGGGATATGTCACCTGAAGCTGAGTTGCCACTCACAAGCTGACTCCTGGACACAGAGGAAAGGACACTTAGGCATAGGAGGTCAACTCAAATAGTCTTTCTTATCTGCAGCAGATCAGTAAAGGTGGACACTGCAGATGGCAAGTTTGGGTAATCGCTGGATCCAGAACAATTAACCCATTCTCTTTATCCAAAAAGCTGGAAAGGCATGAATAGGACTTCCAGTATTTAACCTGGAATTACTTGGCCAAGAGCAGTAATGTGGGGACTCTATCTAATGCTAGAGAGCCTATTTAATTTATTATACTCAGACTCCCTCTTGTACCTTCTAATACTAGAGGGCATGCATTTAAGGTGAGAGGGGGAAAGTTTAAAGATGTGCAGGGCATGTTTTTTTTACATAGAGAGTGGTGAGTGCCTGGCATGTGCTGCCAGGGGTGGTAGTGGGGGCAGATACAAGAGAAGCGTTTAAGAGACTCTTAGAAAGGCACCACATGAATATGCAGTGAATGGAGGGATATGGACCAGGTGCAGGCAGAAGGGGTTAGGTGTCGTTAGTTCAGTTAGTTCGGCAGAACATTATGGGTGGTAGAGCCCCTTCCTATGCTGTATTGTTCTATGTTCTGTAGA
Source organism: Pristis pectinata (assembly GCF_009764475.1). Classification (NCBI taxonomy): domain Eukaryota; kingdom Metazoa; phylum Chordata; class Chondrichthyes; order Rhinopristiformes; family Pristidae; genus Pristis; species Pristis pectinata. Next base: position 9,297,553 of record NC_067428.1, read on the forward strand.
GGGATAAACTGAGATGGGCAGAAAAGAAACATTGGAAACACAAGAGACTGCAGATGCTGGAAACTGGAGCAACAAACAATCTGCTGGAGGAACTCAGCGAGTCAGGCAGCATCTGTGTAGGGAAATGGACAGTTGATATTTCAGATCGAGACCCTATCTTGTAATCTCAGCTATAGCATTGCAGTGAGGAGCCCCATATAGACTGTGGGGTTGTGGCCATCGAGGGTTGAGAAGGATGAGGTTAGTGCCATGGTTTGTGGGGAGTGTTCTGAGGATGGAGGATAGGCAATGAAACTAACAGATGCGGCTCCATCTCCAGTGCAGTGCCTGTAAAAAAAAATTAGTGCTGGAAGTGACTGACGGCGGCTACACAGAAGACAATGTTCCTTATCCCTGCTGCTGTGCCTCAAATGGAGTGTTCATGGTGAATGATGTCACGAGGCAAGTGTGACTCATGCCAGGTAGCGCCCAATCAGATTTGTGGCATGAAATAAGCTGGAAATGTTTATTTCCAAAGACTCTTACAAATTTCTATAGTTGTACAGTGGAGAGCATTCTGACTGGTTGCATCACAGCCTGGTATGGAGGCTCCCATGCACAGGATCGTGAGATGCTGCGGAGGGTTGTAGACTCAGCCAGCTCCATCACAAGCACAACCCTCCCCGCCATCGAGGAGATCTTCAAGAGGCGGTGCCTCAAGAAGGTGGCATCCTTCACTAAGGACCCTCACCATTCCGGGACAGGCCCTCCTCTCATTACTACCAGGTACAGAAGCCTGAAGACCCACACTCAATGATTCAGAAACAGCTTCTTCCCCTCCGCCATCAGATTTCTGAACGGTCCATGAACACTACCTCTTTATTCCATTTTTTGCACTATTTATTTATTTTTGTAATTTATAGAAATTTTATCTCTTTGCACTGTACTGCTGCTGCAAAACAACACATTTCACGCCATCTAAGTCATTTATAATTCTGATTCTGAAATGGTCATTACTGCATTTCACTTCGCGGGAGGGGGGGGCCACGGAGGTGGGGTAGTACATACCATATTTAATTGTTTTTATGTCTGTAACTGTCAACCAGTTAGGCTTTTAAGTGGCTACAAAACATTTGCAAAATCTAAATCAGGCATCTAAATTTGTTCCTCTTTTACAATCATCCAATTTTCCCTGATCTTTGCCTAAAGCTTTTGGTTTTTGACAGAAGTATTTCCAAGTCTAGCTATTCCTTCCCTGAGGGTGCTGACTCACTGTGGATTATGGTCTAGATCTTTACAGTCTTGACAAGACAAAACAGAGCACATTTATTACTTCAAGACATGAAGAAATCAGAGGATGGTTACACCTTGGAAGGAAGGGTTGTGGATTATCAAGCCCATGCTGGGTCTCTGTGTAGGAGCAATCCCTTCTGTCCCATTCCCAGGTTCTTTCTCTGTGATCCTGGATTTTTTTTCCCTTAAAATTCCATCCAATTTCCTCCAGAATTGACAGCTAAATATGTTTCCACAACTATTCAGGTCGTGGATTCCAGATCCTCACTGACTGCATTTGTGAGGGGCAAGATTTTTTTTATGCAGAGAGTGGTAGGTGCCTGGAACAGGTTACCAGGGGTAGTAGTGGAAGCAAGCAGTCTGGAGGAGTTCGAGGCTTTTAGATAGACACATGAATATGAAGGGGATGGAGGGATATGGATGATACACAGGAGGAGGCGATTTAGTATAAATTAGCATCAAAATTGGCACAACATTGTGGGCCGACTGGCCTATCCAGTGCTGTACTGTTCTATGTTCTATGTATCCACTGGAAAAATTGCACACTAATCCCACACTAATCTTACTCTTCCCATAGCCTCCCATTTTATTTTTCCCTCCCAGACCCTAGCACTCATTCACATACTAACAACTATTAACAGTGGCCAAATAACTTAACAACTTGCATGGTCTCGGGATTTGGAAACCAGAACACCTGGAGGAAACCCACCAGGTCACGGGGGAAAAATGTGAACTCCATACACATAGCACTGGAGGTCAGGATTGAACCCAGCTCATCGGAGCTGTGAGGTAGCAGCTGTACTGGCTGTACCACAGTGCCACCCTGACTGGTCACTATCAAATCCAAGGAACAGATGAATGGAGATGGTTTGAGCTTTCTGACCTGGAAAGCGGCTCTAAGAGGAAAAAGAAACCTGACAATTCCACAGCCAATTTTCACTGGTAAGGTTTTGCCATCTGTAGCGATAATGTTTTGGGGATAAACATTGGGCAGGGACACTGGGGGAATCTCTTTCACTCTACAAAATGGTGTTATAGGATTATTCATATGCACTAGAGAGAGTAAACAAAGACCTCAGCTTAACATTTGGCCATGAGGATAACTCCATCACTGCAGGAATAAATGAAAGCAATGTCTGTCTACATTGTGTGTTCTTCAAATGGATTTCAGTCAGAAGGCAACTTCCTTGCATGGGATATTAGTGGATGGACATTACCACCCTATCTCTTACAATTCCCAGGGCCAACAGATGTATTTTGCAGTTTATCATGGCACAGCCCACGGCAAGCCCAGCCAGCAACTTTATCCCTCATTGTTGGAACACTACATTGGCAACCCTAGCCTATTGTCCTGCCTCTGTAGAATCTGAGTGCTTGAGGCAGATTTGGTTCCTGTCCCAACTGGAGGACGTGAACTACTCTATCCTTGAGCCCTGCTCAGGCCTCCAAACATGAGCCCTCTTTCCTCCCAATGCCTCCATCTAGTGTAGCTCAATCACACGTGTTCTGCCACCTCAGCCCCACACATTACTCAAGCTAGCTTTAGTGGGTTCACAAGTGAAATGGTACTGGTGCAGCATGCAATGACCAAAGTATAGAACATAGAACACTACAGCACAGTACAGGCCCTTTGGCCCACAATGTTGTGCTCACATTTTATCCTGCTCTAAGATCTACCTAACCCTTCCTTCCCACATAGCCCCCTATTTTTCTATCATTCATGTGTCTATTTAAGAGTCTCTTAAATGTCCCTAATGTATCTGCCCCACAACCTCTGCCGGCAGTGCCTTCCACACACCCACCACTCTCTGTGTAAAAAAAAAAATTACTGCTGACATCCCTTTTATACCTTCCTCCAATCAGAATCAGATTTATTATCACTGACATATGAGATGAAATTTGTTATTTTGCATTTATCTATAATGGTACAGTATGATTTCCAGCTACAGTGCACTAGCCTTCCATAAACATGGTGCTTAATGGATACATATAAATGTTTTTGTTGATGTGTCTCATCAGCTATGTAATGGTGCAGTTTCCAAATAATTCAGAATTGTGAATAATTGTGATAATTTCTAGGAATATTATCTCAGTTCAAACATTAAGCCAGGTTCCTCCTGCCTGTTCTGTTTGTTCAGGCAAATGCTGGAGGTTGCGATTAAAATCATTTGTATCACATCTTCTCATACTTCAGAAATGTGTCAAGGTGATTCACAGCCGAATCACTCAAAAGTAGGGTGATTGTTGTAACGTGAGCAATGCAACAACAAACTCCTGAAACTGTCTACTCGGTGCGCCGATGCAAACAAGCTGCTGGGATAATCCAGCGGGTCAGGCTGCATTTGTGGAGGCAAAGGGTTTGTTGACATTATGGGCTGAGACCCTGCATCTGGACTGAGAGTGCAAAGGGGAGATGGCCGGTATAAAGAGGTGACGGGGAGGGGTGAAGTAGGAGCCGGCAAACAATAGGTGGATCCAGGTGAGGATGGGTTGATGGACAGGTGGGGGAGGGAGGGGTGGAGAAAGTGACAGAGGTTGGGAAGTGATAAGTGGAGACAATAAAGGCCTGCAGATTATGGAATCTGATGAGAAAGGGAGGTGATGACTGGAAGCAGATAAGGAAGGGGTGCTGGACAAACGGGGAACAGTGGGATGGGGGACCAAGTGTGTGGGTGATAGGCTGAAGGAAGCAGATGGGACAGGGGAAAGAAACTGGGAAATGGGGGCTGTGGATGGGGGTGGTGGAAAGAAGGGGGTGTGCGAGAGGTCCTGGGTGGACCAGAAGGAGAGAGAGAGGAACAGAGGAGGGGCAGGTTACCTGAAATTAGAGAATCTGATGTTCATGCTGTTGGGTTGCAGACTACTCACATGGAATACAAGGTGCAGCTCCTCCAGTTTGCACTTGGCCTCACGTGGCAGTGATGGAGGCTGAGGACAGAATAGGTCAGTGTGGGAATGGGGAGGGGAGTTGAAATGTCTTGCAGCCGGGAGCTGCAGATGACCATTGCTGACGGAGGACAAAGTGGCCATTGGGAAGAGACGATCACACCGACAGAGAACAAGGTTCAAGGATCTGCTCAAAGCTTGTTTGAAGAACTGCAACATTCCCACTGGCTCCTGGAAACCTCTGGCCCATGGCCACTCAAAGTGGAGACGGAACATTCGGGATGGTATAGAGAACCTTGAGGCCGTGCATTGGGTGCACACACAGGCTCCTCATAAGTGGCAGAAAGAAGCTTGCCACCTCTCAAACTACTCATCTGCATTCCTGCCCAATCTGTGGAGGAGTCTGGGGTTCCCTCACTGGCCTCATCAGCCTCCTCAGAACACACAAAACCAAAGTCGAGGGAAACCATCCTCAATCCTGACAGACTGCCTAAGAAGATGATATATGTAAGGTTCCACCAAGAGCAATGGGATTCTTTTTCCAATAAGCAGAACTCTCCCACTTATAATTTGTCCCGAATAATGTATACTTTATGGTCGGCACAGATATTGTGGTCCGGGGCCTGTTTCTGTGCTGTATGGCTCTATAAGTATACCAAAATATAGGTTAACAGGTAATTTGTTTTATTGTGGAGAAATGTTGCTCGTGCAGAATGGTTGCCGCGTTCTTCAATGTATTAACCGCTGTATTTCAAAAGAATAATGATAAATTGCTGCCAAAAGAGGAGCTTGAACTCCCATTGAGGAGCACCTTTTGATGTCCTGAAAGTACCAGAGTTTGCAGTGAATTAGCTGCTTTTGAAGTGCAGTCAGTATTGTTATGCAGGCAAATTCATCAGTCAGTAAGCATGCAGCAAGTCACTCAAACGGCAAATGAGGGAATTACCAATTACCCATTATTGGGTAGTTTGTTTAAGGGAGAAATGTTGGTCAGAGGATGTCCCCTGCTGCTTGTGCTCTTGCAGATGATCTTTTTCACATTTCACCCAGACTAGCAGGCAGAGCTAAGCTGTTGTATAACATTTTATTTAAAAGAAAACACCATCTTTCCAGCAAGGCAGCTTTGGCACTACTCAGGTAGAATTAAAACAGGCACTCAGTTTTTGGAATGGGGCTCAGACACAATACCATCAGGTTCAAAGGGGTAAAATCGAAGCAGGCCACTGTTGTCACAAATTATAGGAGAATTAGAGGCAATTTTTTGTCTGCACAGCATTCTTTGGTCCACAAAATAAAAGCCTTCAGGTGATCTAAAAATCTTAAGAGCAGGAACCAAAGCACAATTGTGAAAGTTTAATCATTAATTGAAAGTAAATGGTCTCTGTGCTGCAAGTATGTAAAATAGAGAGGTTGAGAACAAGAGAGGCAAGATTAATGCATTAACTCAATGGAAACCATTCAAATGCTAATGACTGCATGGGCCCTTTTGTCATGCTAATTAATGGGCTACATTTGAAGACGTTAGTTCAAGTCAGCTTCTTTGTATCATAATAAGATGCTCGTGATGTAGAAAGAATTGTAACTCTCAAACAGTGGCTATTAAAACAAATTTTGAAATTACAGCAATTAATAAATTGTTGGTAAGGGGAAAGATTTTAATTTTCTGTTGAGATGGATTTGAGATTTTACTGGCAATGCTTGATTTCTATTTGTCTTTGCTTTGAAAACCAGATTCAGACAATCTTCAAGAAGGAGCATTATTAAATGTGCAAATACAAAGCTCAAACAACAGCTGTCACTCTCCATTCTACTGTGATCACGCTATGTGCGGGCCTATTGAAGGCATGAGCACTTTGCTATGATCCCATTTTTCATTGTATGGTGTAACACACCTCAACTTAAGCAGGACTGGAGCTGATTGCAGAGCTGGTTGTGTTGGGATACCATCTGTCTGGGGTCCAAGCCACAGATATTTGGACTAAAATAACAGCAGCAAATGCTGGAAAGGCTCAGCAGGCCTGGCAGTACCTGTGGAAATAGAGACAAATCGAATGTTTCAAGATCTGAGATTCTCAGAATCATAGAGTCATGGAGTCTTTCAGCTTGGAAACAGACCCTTGGAGGTCTAAATGTCTATCATAAAAACTGCAGATGCTGGAAATCAGAAGTAAAAATAAATGCTGGAAACACTCAGCAGGTCAGGCAGCATCTGTGGAAAGAGAAACAGACTTAATGTTTCCCGTCTGATACCCTTCATCAGTACAGTGACACAGTTTACAGAGGGTCTTTGAACTGAAATGTTAACTCTGTTTCTTCTCCCACTGACCTGCTGAGTATTTCCAGCATTTTCTGTTTCTATTTTTGATTTCCAGCATCTGCAGTTTTTTGATTTTCAGGTTCATGGATTAATTGGCCTCTAAATTGCCCCGTGTGTGGGTTGAAGGCAAGAGAATTCAGCTGGAGTTCATTGGCATGTGAAATAAGTGGGGGAATGGGACTAATGCAGTTACTCTGGAATTGGAATTTGAATTGGTTTGTCACATGTACCGAGGTACAGTGAAAAACTTGTCTTGCATACTATTCATGCAGATCAATTCATTACATAGTGCATTGAGGTAGTACGAGGTAAAACAATAACAAAATGCAGAATAAAGTGTAACAGCTACAGAGAAAGTGCAGTGCAGGTAGACAATAAGGTACAAGGTCATAATGAGGTGGATTGTGAGGTCAAGAGTCCATTTTATCGTACTAGGGAACCATTCAATAGTTTTATAACAACGGGATAGGAAGTGTCCTTGAGTCTGGTTGTACGTGCTTTCAGGCTTTTGTATTTTTTACCTGACGGGTGAAAAGAGAGAATATCTAGGGTGGGTGGGGTCTTTGATTATGCTGGCTGATTTACCAAGGCAGCGACAAGTGTAGACAGAATCCATGGAGGGGAGGCTGGTTTCCATGATGTGCTGGGCTGTGTCCACAACTCTCTGCAGTTTCTTGCTGTCATGGGCAGAGCAGTTGCCAAAACAAGCTGTGATGCATCCGGATAGGATGCTTTCTATGGTGCATCGATAAAAATTTGTGAGTGTCAAAGGGGACATGCCAACTTTCTTCAGTGTCCTGAGGAGGTAGAGGTGCTGGTGAGCTTTCTTGGCTGTGGCGTCTATGTAGTTGGACCAGGACAGGCTATCGATGATGTTCTCTCCGAGGAACTTAAAGATCTCAACACTCTCGACCTCAGCACCGTTGATATAGACAGGAGCATGTGCACCGCTCCCCCTTCCTGAAGTCAATGGCCAGCTCTTTTGTTTTACTGACGTTGAGGAAAAGGTTGTTGTCATGACACCATATTACTAAGCTCTCTATCTCCTTCCTGTACTCTGACTCATCAGTATTTGAGATACAGCCTACTACAGTAGTATCATCTGCAAACTTGTAAATGAAGTTAGAGCAGAATCTAGCCACATGGTCGTGAGTGTATAAGGAATAGAGTAGGGGGCTGAGGACACAGCCTTGTAGGGCACCAGTGTTGAGAATAATCGTGCTGGAGGTGTTGCTGCCTATCCTCACTGATTGCGGTCTGTTGGGCAGAAAGTCAAGGATCCAGTTGTAGAGGGAGGTGTTGAGTCCCAGGTCTCAGAGTTTAGTGATGAGTTTGCTTGGAATTATAGTATTGAAGGCAGAGCTGTAGTCATTAAACAATTGTCTAATGCAGGTGTTCTTTTTGTCCAGATGCTCCTGAGATGAGTGTAGGGCCAGGGAGATGGCATCCGCCATAGACCTGTTTTGGTGGCAGGCGAATTACAGTGGGTCGAGGTTGTTTGGGAGGCTGGAGTTAATGTGTGCCATGACCAGCCTCTCGAAGCACTTCATGATGGTGGATATCAGAGCCACCGGGCGGTAGTCATTAAGGCACGTAATCTTGTTTTTCTTGGGTACCGGGATGATAGTGGTCTTCTTAAAGCAGGTGGGAGCCTCAGATTGAAGCAGGGGGAGGAGAAAGATGTCTACAGATACCCCCTCCAGTTGATCTGCACAGTATCTAAGGACACAGCCAGCGACACCATCTGGGCCAGATGCTTTCTGCAGGTTCACTCTCCGGAAGACTGATCTTGCATTCACAATGGTGACTGTGGGTTCAGATGCATTGGAGGCTGTCGGGATGGGTGGTGACATTCCAATCCCCTTCTGTTCAAAATGCGCAGAGAATGTGTTAAGCTCTTCAGGAGGGGATGCTGCCCGACATCATTTTGTAGCCCGTTATAGCAAGTAAGCCCTGCCACAACTGAAGGCTGCTCTGGGACTCAACTTTGGACTGGTATTGCCTTTTGGCATCTCTGGTAGCTTTACAGAAGTCGTATCTCGATTTCTTGTACAGGTCAGGGTCACCTGATTTGAATGCTGCAGTCCTAGACTTAAGTAGGGAGTGGATCTCCCAGTTCATTCATGGTTTCCAGTTTGGGAACACCCGTGTTGTCCTCTTTGATACACAGTCCTCAACATCTGTGATGGTGGTGACCTACTTATCCTAGGCTGGCAGCTTAGTCTTTGAACGTAGACCAATCTACCAATCAAAGCAGTCGCGTAGAAGCTCATCTGTTTCCTCAGACCAGCACTGTACAACTTTCTGTACTGGATCCTCCCGTTTCAGTTTCTGTTTGTATGCAGGGAGAAGGAGCACGGCCTGGTGGTCTGATTTACCAAAGTGTGGGCAGGGGATAGCTCAGTGGGCATCTTTGATGGTTGTAAAGCAATGGTTAAGTGTGTTTGGGCCCCTGGTAGGACAAGGAGACGTGCTGGTAGTATTTTGGTAACATACTCTTGAAGTTGGCCTAGTTGAAGTCACCTGCAGTGATGAAGAGGGCCTCAGGGTATCCTGTTTCAAGGCTGTTGATCACAGAGTATAGTTTATTGAGTGCAGACTTCATGCCCGTCTGGGTGGGATGCAGACTGCCATCAGGATAGTTGAAATGAACTTGTATGGCAGGTAGTATGGGCGACACTTCACCGTTAGATATTCCAGGCTGGGTGAGCAGGAACTCACCAGGACCGTCACATCCGAGCACCATGAGGTGTTGGTTAAGAAGCAGACCCCTCGGCCTCTAACTTTGCCCAAGGACGCCATGCGGGCCATCCTCTGAGAGCCAGATAGCCTCCTTGCATGTCGTAAGGTGAGACTTAATATTATTTCAGGTCATTACTCATGCACGAGAGGCTAGTTGCTCCTCACTATTAAGCCAACAAAAATAAGAGAATGAATGGTACAAGAAATACATTGGCCTGAACACGTCTGCTGCTTCCACCACTTAAACATTCTCTCTATCATGGCAAAACCAGAAAGTGCTGGGACCACTCAGCAGGTCAGGCTGCTACTGTGGGAAGTGAAACAAAGTCAACATTTCAGATTGGAGAACTTTCATTTTTGTTTTGGATTTCCAGCATCTGCAGAGTTTTTTTATTTTCACACCGACCCCCCCCCCCATCATGGGTTTACTTAACCCAGTTTCTTCGACTTTCTAGTTCATTAAAATGTTCAGAGGAGAAATCCCCTGTTACTTTAAGTCACTTGAATTTTGGGTGCACATGCATGCTGACTCCTTCACTACACCTAGCTCCCTCAGGCACAAGCATACAGAAGGGTACAGGTAAGTGCTCTGCTAGTAAACCCATTAGTTCTTGGGAGTTGGTTCAATTCTACAATTCTCCTGAGGAGGTTCCACATAATTAACTGTAATGAATTCAGCCTTTAAGGAAGTCAAACCTGAGCTTTTCCATTGGTTCAATGAATCTTGTGAAAAGGCAGATCCAGAACTTAATTGGGCTGGTGCGAGGAATGAATCGTCAGAATCCCTCCTGATTGTGATGTAGTAAGAAGCAATCAGAGCTTGTTGTGCATGGTCATTGGGAAAGGACACTGTTGGGCTTGGTTGAGATTTCCTCTCACCCACCCTGGTCATGGTATTCAAGGTACTTTTGCTGTATTGGGCACTGCATCCAATTTGCACAATGTCCATTGCTGTACAAGTAGAAATTCAGGTCATCGGTCAGCCCATGCACCAGGTGGTGCTGACTGAGAGGTTACTATCAAAGCCCAGCTGTCAGCTTCTTCAACAGTGGACCCCACCTAGCTAGTCTCTGCTGAATTAGTATTATCAGCTGGAAGTATGCAGCAGGTGGAAGCAATGTTTGTGGAGTGCCATAAAACTGAAGCCAATGTTAATCAAAGAGAAAACTTTCCAATGGTTGGAGTCAGACCTGAAACAAGCCAAATGGTTGTGGTTGTTAATGAGGTATCAGTTTTACTTTACTGGCAAACTAAAGCTATTGAGTTGGTGCCTCTGGGAATGGAGAAAGTTAAGAAGAGGTGTACCAGTTTCACCCACTATATGCAAACAGAGTAAAATGCATGGTTGGGACTGCAACAAATGTGTAGCCTGTGTCCAGTACTAAGCTACACCACCTTAGGGACCTTTTTGTTCCTTGCAGAGTCATTCCTGGAGACAGTTGTAATACTGAGCCAAATTTAGACCTCTCTATCCGCCTTGTCTCCTGAAGATCATTTTCCATGCCAGTGTCTTCTGTGATTTAGCAGCACATGTGAGTGTGCCCCAGGGATTGTGCTGCAAGGAACTGATGATTCTGCAGGGTTCCGTGAAAAGCTTATTAACAGATAAAATACTGAGAGAAGAACAGTCCAATTTTAAAATTGTTTCCCCTCTCTTTTCCTGAAGATTAAAGTGCTTTTGCCCAGGTACTAACAATACTTCAGTGCTTTCTACCAGTTCCTATGCTTCACTGGTAGAACCGAGATGCCATTTGACCACGGGGAGCACATAGAGGAACATTATCCTGGTCATAGAATCATACAGCAGGAAACAGACCTTCAGCCACTGTCTGTGCCAACCATCAAATGCCCCCTTATTTACTAATCCTGCACCAATCCCATTTTATTCTCCCCACATTCCTATCAGCTCCCCTGCTCCCACGGCCCCCCCCCCCCAGATTCTGCAGTAAGTTACACACTAGGGACAATTTACGGTGGCCAATTAACCTATCACATCTTTGGGGTCTGAGAGGAGACTGGAGCACCCAAGGGAAACTCACAGAGTCATTGAGAGAATGCGCAAACTCCACACAGACAGGACCAGAGAGCTGGAGGGAACCCAGGTGGCTGGAGTTGTGAGGCAGATGGTTTCCACTGCCGCAACACTGTGCTGCCTGCTTCTACCTCAGTAGACATTTTGTCCTGTTCGTGCCTGATGTTTTGTTGTGCACATGCTTGCATTTTTGAAAGGGAGCAGTGGCAGGAAATGTATCTGATTTCTTTTTTTCTCTCATTTCTATTTCTTTAATTTGAGTTTTGAAGCCAACTTTAACACTCTAATACTGGCCCAGCTGAGAAAAGAGTGGGGATTTTTAGATCCCTGCAGCTTACAACACACCAGAGAGTGAATGAGCAGGAGCAAAATACGGTGAATGTCAACAACCTGATATGAAATTAGCAAACCATGGAAATACTCAATAGGCAGGCAGCATCTGCGGATCCCAAGTGAAATTGAAGTCAGTGCTTTATCAGGGGAAAACTCTCCACTGGCTGTCGTCATACCCAGAGTAAAGGAAGATGAGTTCCTTGCGTTGGTATCCTAAGTGCAGCCATTTTCAACTGCTTTATCAATGACTTTCCCTCTGCCATTCATCAGAACTTTTAATTGGGCCAGATGCATAAATACTGTGGCTACAAGAGCAGATCTGTAGCTGGGTATCCAGCAACAAGTCTCTCCACCTCCTGACTCACCAAAGCCTTTCAACCATTTATAAAGCACTTGACAGTAGTGTGATAGAATACTCTCCAATTGCCTGGATGACTACAGCTACAACAACCATATTTTAAGCTCAAAGGACTCTCAGGACAAAGCAGCCAGTTTGATTGACACTCTATTAGATTGACCATCTAAATGCCCTCAAATAGTGGTGCGCTATGCCTGTATGGCATTCTTTCCACACAATGTATTGCAGCAGCTTGTCGAGGCTAGTCCTTCCAATTCACTATCTCTTCAACCCAGAAGGACAAGGCAGCAGGTGCATGGGAAAACAAACATCTACAAACTACACACTATCCAAGCTTGCAAATATATCACCATCCCTTTATTATAGTTGGGCATAGATTGCAACACTCTGAATTTGATCCAGAGTCTCTCGGTCATACATGAAAGTTAGTGAGACAGCAAGAGATCCTTGCAAGCTTCAGGTCACTCGAATGCAGGCCTACATGTGCACCAATTACTGGGGCTGTGTCTGAGCCAGTTAGTGCTTACATTCTGCAACATAAGAGGTTTCCAGGTTAGTTCCTCAGAAAAGATCTTATAACGTGGCTTGGCCAAAATCCTGAACTCCCTATCTAATGGTACTTTACCAAAAGAACTGCAGCAGCGCAACAAAGTGACCGATACTTGGCTACCTTAAAGGCATTAAATCCAGAAATACAATTTAATGGAAGAACACCTCAGATCACAGATGTTTCATCAGAGCTGCAAAATGTTACAAATCTAATGGGTTATAAGAAAGTGCAGAGAAAGAGGCAATGGTGTAGAGGAGGAAAGAACAAAGGTCTCTAGTAGAGTGAAAACAGGGAGCAAGTAAAGACACAGGTGAATCATGACCAGCTCCCACCACCTGAACATAAATAGTACTGATTGTAATCTGAAATCGTTGATCAAGATGCCTAATTGAAAGGCGTGACATAGAAGTTCTCAGATGGCAGTATGCGGGTGTTACGTGGCTCAGGGATAGGGATTGGTTGAGGTGGTGTTCGATGATCAGGATCGTGACCTAGGATGAAGAGATGCCACAACCTTGATTGGGTGTGAGTTCAGACACAGGTGTGAGTACTCTGGTAACAATGGGAAAGTGGCGGGTGCTGTGTTGGGCAACACTGTGGCACACAGGTTAGTGCTGCTTCCTCACAGCTCCAGCAACCTGGATTCAATCCCGACATCAGGTGCTGAACATTCTCCTGCGACTGCATGGATTTCCCCGGTGCTCCAGTTCCCTCCAAAGACTTCCTGATTGTTAGTGTGATTGGCTTCTTTAAATTGCCCCTCGTTTAATTGGTTGGCAGCAGAATAGGGGTGGGGAGAAGGGGGAAGGAGTTGATGGGAATGCAAGACGAAAAATGGGATTAGTATAGGATTAGTTTAGATGGGTGACCCTCTGACAAAGGGTCTTCAACCTGAAGTGTTAGCTCTGTTTCACAGATGCTGCCTGATCTGCTGAGTATTTCCAGCATTTCCTGTCTTTATTTTAGATTTTCAGCATCTGCAGTTTTGTTTTTGTTTCTCACTCAGCGTAAATGGGTGCTTGTCGGACAGCATGGAGTGTATGCTTCAATGAACAAGTTGACTATGGCTTGGAGCTCAGCATCCAAACACATCGAGAGCGTACTGTAGTTTGACTGCCACTGTATGTTGCTGCAGTATTGTGTGTGGCTGGGGACCTGTTGAATAGAAAGCATGGTGATTTTTACATTTAACTGTCCAGAAACTCTAAAGCTGCATGCAGTGTCATTACACCTTAAATGGGCAATGATAAAAGTGCTGCTGCTTTAATAGCTTGGGGCCACAAGGTGAGTGAAAGTGACTCACTGAGACTAGAAGCTGTCTTGACTTTTCTGCCTCCCAACCTTACCCCTTCTGAATGCTCTGCTCTCCACTCCTCCTGCACCAACCCTGACGTTAAAAAAAATTCATTTAGAAGCTATAAACCTGATTTAGTGGTTTCAGCCAGAGACACAACAACGTAGCCTCAGACTCTTGTCAAGTTGGAGGAAAGATCAGTGTCTTGAATTGCTTTTGAAAGACTTTGCCATGAGGTTTGTACGTGTGGAGATATTGGGGGTAATTTTAATCTAATTAGCTAAAGGACAAAGGCTTTGGGATCAGATGAAGTGTCTACTTCACCCCATTATTCTAACGCAATCCTCCAGCAACCTTAACGTGGACTCTCATAAGGTAGGATGTAAAGCCAGCATTGTGGATGATCCCAGTGGTAGGTTGGATAAAATTGCTCCTGTTATGTCAGCAGAGGAAAAGTTAGTACATCTAATGACATCCTCCCTGCTGAATAAACATGCCTGTATTTTCTGGCCAGTGCTATATGAACATCAGCAGTAACTCTTGATGCTATTTTGTTAACCTTTCAACCAATGTGATTGGTCACTTGAGAAATATAGAAGCAGTAATGTCTAAAGAATGATGTCAACGTACTGCATTAAAGATTGAAAATATCAAAAGGAGGATGGCAGAGCAGCCCAGGTTCAATCCTGACCTCTGATCCCATCTGTGTGGAGTTTGCACATTCTCCCTGTGACTATTTGGGTTTCCCACGGATGCTTCCCACATCCCGAAGAGGTGCTGATAGGTTAATTGGCCTCTGTAAATTACCTGTCGTGCAATTGGCAGGCAGGAGAATTGGGGCGGGTTGATGGATATCTGAGAGGGAATAGGAAAATAATTGGGGGAATTGATGGGCTGGCATGGATTTGCTGGACCAAGTGCACATCTACGTCATAAGAAAATATGAAGAAATGGGAAGAGTGTGAGAAGAAATCCAACAGAGTAGTAGTTTCTGTGTCATTGTTTAGTGTTTGTGTTACACAAGGCCATTAAAATTCACTGCTCACTCAATTATTCTATCTTATTTCAAGAACTTTTCATGCACAGAAAACAATTCATTTTCTTTGTTAATTAAAGATGCCTACTAATAGCTTTCAGTCTGCAACTGTGTTGCAGTGTGTTTTTGTCCTGGCATTTTGATTTATTTCTAGAACCTTCAGCAATCAGCCACCCTTTCTCACAGCAGTTTCTGATTTCCCTTTTCCATTCTCATCCCCTGCCTCACCCCACTTTCCTTATGTTCCAGTTTAATTCCTTCACTGACAATCTGAAAGCAAGTCTTGCATTGAATTAGTGCTCTTTAACAAATGTGGCAGTCATTCAGAAGCATGTAAGATCCCACAAAAATATCATTTAAAGTAATTGACTACTGATTCTGTTTCTGTGCTTGTGTTCTTTGAGAGAAGGGTTTTGGCAGAACACTAGGGGAACCCTTTAATCATGGTTCCATGGAATCTTTAACTTCTCCCTGAACAACCAAGATGGTTGGACAGGACCTCTGTTTAACATCCCGCCAATGCAAATCTGAGGTGCCTTTGTGCTTTTCAATAACTGGTCGTCACACCTACAATGTTGGTGCATGGTCCACTTAACATCTGGCATAACTGCTGATCAGAGAGAGACTTTTTAAGCTCCTTTATTTTTGTGTTTCCATTCCATCTCTGAAATCATTTGCACAGCTGTTGCCCAAGGAGCACAAGCAGCTCCTGGGAAGTGTTGTGCACTCATGGGACCTGTGGCATGACAGCATCAGTGCCAATGTACTTGAATGCTAATTTCCTATCCAACTCATCAGGAAGATCCCACGTCTATACAGAGTCTGCTGTGGGTGATGTTTCAGGTTTATAATTGCAGTCCCCATGGAATCGAAGTAATAAAGAGACTTTCATTTATTCTTGAGCTGAGGAGATTGCAAAGTACTTTGCATCCAATTAAACAGTTTAATCAATAATGGGGTGTTGGGAAAAATGGCAACTATTATGCCTCTAACAAGATCCCACAAACAGCACAGTGATAATGACCAGATAATTTGTCTATAACTGTGGTTTGAGGGATAAATTGTTGGCCAGAAAGAAAGACGAGTATAGAAATTCTTTGAAATAGTATCATTGAATCATTTCACTCCGTCTGAGACAGCTGTCAGTCTCGTCTTTAAGAGGTAACTTCAACAAGTGCAGCACTCTCCCAGTGCTGACTTGTATCAATCTGGGTTATGTGCTCCTAGAATTATAGAATAATGCAGTACAGAAGAAGGATGTAAGTTCTATTTTGTTTAATTCCTTCAAAGAGCAATTCCACTCCTTACTATGTCCACAAATAGTTATCCAATTCCCTATCAGTAATGAATTTCAAATCACAACCATGAGTCTCTGACGTGGGGTTTGAACCCACAGTCATTTGACTTGGAGAAGGGAGTACTTCTCACTGAGTCATGATTGACACCAGGGAGAGAAAATATTAAGATTTGCTCCCTTCTGCTGTTTGTTCATCTCTGCTTTAAAGTGCACTGGCTTTGGCCACAGGATTCAAGAATTAGCTGCTCAGGCTTTGAGAGTTGTTGGGAGAAGTGCTTACTTCTCGTCGAGGTTCATCCTGAGCAGCTGCATAACAGAGAACTCTCTGAAAGACTGGCTGTACTCAGGACCACAAACAAAGACAAACATCTAGTGCTGGTGGAAGGTCGGTGAAAGGCACAATTTGGTCTGCCCAAAAACTGTTGGTCTTCCAGTGCAATGAGTTGCCTGAAAGTGAATGCTACCACCTGGCACATTCCAGTCTTCAGGAGGCGCTGAAGCTTGGTGCAACCAACACTGCAGTCCTTCCCCACAAAGTCTAAGGTCATCTCGCCACTGGACACTGAGGGACTGGGTCTTGTGTAATATCCCCTCAAACACTTGAAGTGTGTATGTTTAAAGAGGCCACGTGAGTTACATTGATGTTTCATACACAGAATGTATTAATGATGATGCTACGAACATATTGACTTCACAGCACTATAAACTTGACCACACTATTAATGCAAAGAGAACTGTGTACTGATTTGCATTTCCTGCATGTATTTTTATGAATCAAGTTTATTTTTGAAATAGAAGAAAATTCTCTTGTATTCATTTCAAGAAAAGTAGGGGGACATTGGCAAGGAGGGATGGGGAAAAACTAATTTGTTTAAATTAAGTTTTATTAACTTGACTCCAGAGTTTGTTTAATGATGTAGTATTGCACTGTGTCACTCGGTGTGTGCTTTTCATGCTGGAGCAGAAGGAAGGTGAGAGCTTCCTCGTGTAAGATGCATATGAACTATCGACAGAAGGTGAGAGGTGGCCAGTTGCTGTGGGGCTTTGTTGAAGCAAACATTAGTTACAATATGTTCATGTTCATTGAATGTGAGGATATCTGACAGGCTGACATTGCAAATAGATAATCCTTCACTTTGTGTTTGTTCTGAGGGCTGGACTGTTCATGTTGAGGAAGTGTGGGAACACACTGTCCTGTTATGACAAAGATCTGTCAACCATGAAATACCCAAACCATGCTTTTATTCTATCGGCTGTTGTATAAGTACAGAGTGAGGATTGCATTACACTGGCCAGTTCACCCTCAAATCTCGCAAATAATGAGTCTCAGCAAATCCAACAGGATTGCATTGAGGCTGTCACGAGGGCCAGAGACCCATGCATCTTCCTAACAAAAATGGGGATTAGAAAGTAGTGTCAGGAATGTAATAATTTGCGTAGACACATGTAATTGTTTAACTCGTCAATGTATTGAAACCTCTCTGCCTTTTTTGTGGATATACTTACCCATCGAGGATTACTTATCGATAACTTTTTGGAAGAACTAACTCCTCATTGTCCCATTTGTAAATGTACTGGTCAGTGTATCATTAAGTTGGAAGATCCCAGTTTAATCTTGAGTCTGTGGAGAGTTAACTCAACACAGTGGCAATGCTAGTGATTTGGTAAAACTAACCATTTTACACTTGAGCTAAAAGGAAGAGAATAATATTAATTATCTGGGCTAGAATTACTTCTCTTGTTGTATACATAAAATCAATGAAACGGAATTTCTAATGCAGTGTTCAATTTGCATATTCTGCTGTGTGCTCTTTTAATAGAGGATGACTTTCCAACCCATGCAATATTCCCCTCCCTTTCTATGCGTACAAACATTGTTAAACTAATGTTTCTACTCCTGTTAGTTTCTTGTCAGCAGGTGAGGTTAAAATTGCATCTGAAGTGTTGAGGCTCACATGAAAAATGATTGGTCAGGTGTCAGAAGGCAAATATTACCAATGAAACAATTCCAGTATCAGTTAGATGAAAATCAAAAGCACTTCAGATGCTCAAAATCTGAACTAAAACAAAAATTGCTGGAAACACTCAGCAGGTCAGGCAGCATCTGTGGAAACAGGAACAGAGTTAACATTTCGTGTTGAAGAGACCTGAAAGAAGCCAATTGTATCGACTTGCTGGCACCTCAGCTGTGTTGAGTTAACTCCCCACACTTCTGAAGAAGGGTCTTTGAGCTGAAATGTTAATTCTGTTTCTCTTTCTAAAGATGTTGCCTGACTGCTGAGCGTTTCTGTTTTTATTCCTGCATAAATTAGAATCTCCAGGAGGAGAAAAACAGCGGGGTGGACTTGCAAAAACAATCGTTAAAAATTCTTCACACTATACTGATAATTAATATTGTGACCATGATTGATATATTTATAAAAAAGAAATAAATGTGGAATTTGTTGTGTGACAAGTTTCAAATTATAATAGATATCAATCTGTTTTATCAATCTGTTATTAATAGCCTAATGGAGATTTAATTCACTTATATAAAATTCCAATGCATTAGTCTGGCAGCCTCTTAGCAGAATGTGACTCACTCACTATCCTGTCACAACTTGCATCACATAACACATTTTATATGGGAGAACCATCTGAGGCGCTTCTCAGAAGGAATGATTAGATTGAAGTGGACACTGGGTCAAACAAGAAGACATTAGGAGGTTTGACTGAAAGCCTAGTCAAATAAGTGGGTTTTAAAGAGGATCACGAAAGCAAAATGGCAGAGGGATTTTGAGAAGAGATTTCCAGAGGGCAAAGATTCCACTGTTGAAGGCAGGGCCAGAACTGACGTCACGTAGGGAGAGGGAGATGCACAGTGATTTGGAGTGGGAGTTATGATGTTACAGAGGTAGACAAGGGAAAAGTATTGACTAATTAACCAGCTTTAATTTTGATGCATTTAAGAATCGGGGATCCTTGTATGTCCCTAGGATTAGGGTGGTGGGTGAAGGATTTTCTGAAGTGTAGGATGAGCGCAGAAGAGCTTTGGATGATCTGAACATTGTGGACAGCGACCAGTACAGCACTGGGAGAAATGGAGTCCAGAAGGTTTCAGTGTAGGTAAGGGTTTTGGAGGAAGCATAGAGGCAGTGGAATCGGATAATCTTTGCGATGGAGAGGATGTACGTGGGTTGGAAGCAAACAATGACGTGGAACGGAAGTGGAGACTGAGGGATCTGGTTCAATTCTCAGGACACGTGCACGAGTACAGGTGCTCCCCAGGTTACAATAGGGGTCCATTCCTGTAACCAGGACGGTTCGCAAGCCGGAAGTGCGGTCGCGAACCGAGTTCCCAAATGGCAGCAGCTGGCAAATCCATCACACCGGTGTCCCACACACTCATTCGTATGAAGGGGCTGTACATAAGTCAGGCATTCACATGCTGGGGAGAGGCCCTGTAATGTAAAATTGTGCTGGACTGCAATTCCTTGCCCAGGTCACGTAACGTTCCAGCATTCACGAAGCGAACTAAAGCATAAGGAGTGTCTGCTGGGTGAGGTTGCAGAGGAACGCTGAGCTCATGCATACAAAGGACCTGAAGAGAGAAATCACTTTAAAAACAAACACGTCTATTTTTGTACCTGTTCAACAGAAAGCCTGCAATTGAAAAATCCATGGCTAATTTTGAAGTCCAGGCATGGAAATTCAATGCACCAAATCACTGTGGATCGTTATGCTGTTATAGTCTGGACCTAACAACTGTATAATCCTAATCAAAGTATAACTGGTTCTCCCAGAATTCTCTCCCACTCAATGCACTGAATGCTTGCACTGCAGCACTGTTTACCCATAGCCATCAAACATACCAGGTCTCCTGTACTCCCATCAGAGGAGACACTTTTATTTGAGGGATTCCCTCATTTTATGTAAGAAAATTAGTTATGACTTAGTGTGGCATTTGCTACAGTTATCAATTTCTGCCAAAGATGGTGATACTCATTTCATCAACGTAACTGATAGAGTCATAGAATCAAACAGCACAGAAAAAGGCCATTCAGCCCAGCAAGTCCATGTTGATCAATTACCACCCATTTACACTCGCCCTACACTAATCCCATTTTACTGCACGTTGCCATCAGCTTCTACAACTCACCTACACATAAGTGAAAACTTACAGTGGCCGATTAACCTACATCATGCAACTGTGTTATTGGAATATCTGCTGATGTGGGAAACCACAGTGGTATTCAGGAGCTAGATATCATACGGTATGGTTAGGACCTGTGCCTTTCTTAGATAGCTGTTCTGGTATAGACGGGTATGTTCCAGATGTAACTGAAGCTAAAGAAACTCAGCAAGGTAGATCACTCTTTAAGGGCATCCACTTCAAATGATTTAAGGAACCAAATTCTGAAACAAGAACAAAAATAGATAATCCTGAGACTTTTTTCCACCTGAGATAATCCAGCAAACACCGACTGGCCTCCACAGTCTGTAAGTGCAAAAGCCACATTTCTGTCCTGATTTCTGTATGGAATGGGATGAGAAGGGATGCACCAGTATTTGTCAATAGTCTGTCAGTGCTCATTATTTGGATTGGTAAAATGCCCACATGGATAAGGTTTCATGCATCAGAGCCCTCAAGAAGAGCATGGGGCTATTTGACAAGCAACATCCATGTTTAACATCTTGACTAATCAATGAATCTGCTTTCTTTATCTAGACTCTGCCTGATGACGATTATTCCGACCCTTTTGATATCAGGCATGATTCCAGAGGAGAAACCATTGACAAGGAGCTCATTGAGAACAATGGCTACATGGAACCATACGAAGCCCAGAGAGTTATAGCAGGTGGGTCCATTTATGATACTTGGTAAAAGAATCGGATGAGAGGGAGTATTGTTTATTTTTAATTGCTGTGAGTTACGATCGATTGGTCGATCTAAGACCATTAGAGGTTCGAAGCTTCACATCACTGGTGGGTGCTCTTTGGAGAGAGAAGGCTGAGATGTTTTCTGTAGCTCAGACAAGGTTGTGTGGTGCGAGATGCTGGAGAAACTCAGAGAGCCGGGCAGCATCAATGGAAGGAAATGGACAGTCGATGTTTCGGGTGAGACTCTTCATCTTGGGTGTTGGTCCAGTTGTCCCTAATCATTGAGCTCCTCCAGCATCTTGTGTGTTGCTCCATATTCGAGTATCTGCAGTCTCTTATGTCTCCAAGGTTATGTGGTGGTTCAATGTTTTTTTTATAGGATAAAAGAAAGGTGTCTGGAAATTCAACCACAAACTGCAAGATTTTGTCTTCGTGTTATGCAATTGAAAATCTAACTCTTCTGTAAAGATGCTAATTTCACAAAGGTCCAGAACTGTGCCCAGGTACTTCTTGGCTGAAGTTGTCCTTTCCTCCTGATACAAGCCCTGAGGGTGTTTCCCATGCCATGCTTATTTTGGAACATTGTGGGAGAACTTAGGCTGTTTTCCTGGGAGTGGCCACCATTGGTCATTCCTTGGACCAATGGGTCTTCCCAAAATAACACAGTAGTCTCTTGCCTTTCATCTTGGTGATCCTGACCTACATTACGTCAACACCTCCTCCAACCCTGACCCCACCAAGGACCGGTACCGACCCACTAAGGTACATGATCACCCAACACCTTAAAGGAGGTGTCGATCTCCAACATCCATTCGAACTCCCTCACTACTTGTCACCAACATGACATCCTCAGCCGTGGTCCCGTATCCTTCCACATTCAGCCCAAACCTTGGCTGGGATTCTGCTTCCACTTTCCATTCCTTGACCGAGATTCCTTTTTCCCGTCCCACCAAAATCTAATTCAAAGCCCAGTCATTCTGTTCCCCGCCTCCCCCTGACCCCAACACACAATCCTGGTCCTCCTTTCTCACTGCTATAATGGGGCCTATAACCACCAGTTCAGCTTCCTCCACGACCCCTACCCAACTTTCCTCGAGCCCAGATCCATGGAATCCTATTATATATGACTACTGAAAAGATGCATTGCCCATTCAGTCGTACCTAACGACTGAATGAACCATTGGTGCCTCACTGAAAAACCCATTCGACACATGCATCTGGAATAAAACTTGTAGGCAAAGTCTTTTTAGTGGCAATCCCATTATCCAGAGGACACAGATTAAAGATGGTTGGCAAAAGAACTGGGGCTGAGGTCTGAATCTTTTACAAGCTGAATTGTAATGATCTGAAGTGCTCTGGATGAAAGTGCAGTTTCAATTTTACCTTTTCTAAAAAAAAAATGAATTGGATATTTATTTGAAAAGCAAACATATGAATAGCTATGGGGAGTGAACAGAAGGGCAGGAATAATGGCGGAGATTTTACAATGAGCTAGCACAGCCAAATGATCTATGTGCTGCATTATTCTCCGCATCTGCAGATATGCAGAGGCTGTGCTCGCTGTGATTATCATTGTATTTGGCAGGTTCAGCGCTGAAAGAAGGTTCCGCAGATCATATTGACACTTAGAAATTGTATTGACTTCTTTCTCAATAGTCTGCTAAGGTTGAGGTTTCTTGCTCAATGTTATAATTAATGGGTTATAAGGTGCATCAAGGCAGCTTGAAGTGCCTGCTAAGAGTTGGACAGCATCAAAGCACCTTGAATTCTAATTCCTTTCCTTTCATAACAATGGAAATCAGTACTATGGAGCTAATCTGTGCAAAAGACAAGGCAAGATAATCAGCTGTTGAAAATTCACAAGTTTTCCAAGCTGTTTCTCATGTGATATCACCAAATCTGAAGTCCAAAGGTGAATTATTACGGATTTTAGAAATTCAAAATAAGAACAGAAAACGTTAGAAGTACTCAGCAGGTCAGGCAGCATCCATGGAGAGGAGAAATCTGGCAGTTGAAAACTGGGGATCCGTGAAGTGCTGTGGACAATCGCAGTGTCCAAAGACAGTCATCTTCAACTGCTCAACCGTGACCTTCTTTCTATCATAAGATCAAAAGAGGGGTAGTTTGCTGATTGCACAATATTCAATTCTATCTGTAACTTCTCAGCACATAAAGTAGCTCATAGCTCAAACAACAAGACCCAGGCAACACTCAGAGATGTAGTCAAAATGCCTTCCTTAACATTCAATGTCATTAGCATCATCAGGTGTCCCAAAATCAACAATTTTTGCGTCAACATTGACCAGGTGTTCAACTGGACCAGCTACTAAGTACCATGTCTACAAGGGCAGCTCAGAGTCTGGGTATTCTATAGTGAGTGACTTGCCTCCTGATATCCTGAAACCAACTACAAAAGACAGCCAGCAGCATGATTCACTTGCTTGGGTGAGTGCAGCTCCTATAGTACTCAAGAAACCTGATACCGTTCAGTACAAAGCAGCTGGTCTGATTGACACCCCATCCACAACCCTAAACACTAATTCCCTCCACCATAACTACTCATCTAGACCACTCTGAGCACCTCCCAAATCACAACCTTCACCACTGAGGACAAGGGCAGCAGGTGCATTCGAGTGCCATGACCTGCACGTTCCTCTTCAACTCTCGCACAATCCCGATTTGGCAATAACATGTAATTCCTTCATCGCCGAGTCTAATTCTTGGAACTCTCTAGGCAATGGGAGCACCTTCACCAGGAGGACCAAACATGTTCAAGAAAGTGGTTCACTACCATCAGCACCACAAGGGCAATTAGGAATGGGTAACAAATGCTGGTATTTCCAGCAACATCCACATCATGAAAAATATAAAAGAGAGAGAGAAATGGAGTCAATGTTTCACATTAATGCTGCTGAGAACTTCTAATATTCTCAGCTTTAAAATTTAAAATTATCTCCTTTCAGAGCACTCGCTACGATCTCAGGTGCTTTCCATTAAGCATTCTGTTCATTTTCAAATGAGAAGACAGGCACATGAGCTACACTTGATTTTCTTACAAATGAATGTAGATTTCAATAGATTAATTGGTGCTAGTTTTAATTGAAAGAAGCCAGTAGAGAAGCCAGTTCTCCTATGAATTAATCCGCAGTACCTCAAATCTGCTTCCCATTCTTCTCTTCCTATTGGGCTCTTAAATTTGAAACCTTCCTGTCTGCTGCCTCTTTGTTTCCATCATCCCATCTCCTGCCCTTTTCAATTAACTTGCACATTGTTCATTGACCCTGCAGCCTTTGTTTCAATAGTGGCTATAAAGGGACTTAGTGAAAGATGCTGAATAGATTTCAGTCATGAAGAAAAGAAACAGCAAAACAGTTTCTATCACAACACATGCATACTTCAATCAGAGGCTGTCTGTTATGGTTCAAGCACCCTGGTTCGAGCATAATCAAAACCATCGGATTTGGTTTTCGTGGCAAGGTGGAAATCATTACAGACTAAATTCCGAAAGGTGAAAATGTCTATAATCACATGTCATACAGAAGGGAATGTGACTCTGTTGCTCACCATGAACTAGTGGCTGTGTCCATTGATGCTGTTGTGCAGTAATGGATTGGTGTATTATGGGGCTTTCTGAGCTTCTCAACTCATTTCCAGTGGATTATGCTGGATTGATTTGTATTATTGTACCAGTATATTAAGCTCAATTTAAGTTGTATTAAACCCTGGTAGCGTTGAGCACTGGGATCTGACACACGGTATTGCTTGCTATCAGCCTACCCTTTAACTAGGGGCTTAATTGTTTTTTAATGACTCCTGGAAATACTTACCACCAATCATTGACACCAAGCAGTCTCCAAACTACTAAAAAATCTGCCACTTGTTATCTTCTACATTCAAAATAGGTCAATTACTGTCACTAAATGAAGAGTTAAATCTGGGACATTAAAATGTCCCCTACAAGCATGAATTGGGACACAGACACAAATTAAAACAACTGTATTAAATAAAATCCAACTCTGGATTACTGTAAACTCACAGAAGAAAGTTGGTATGCCAAAGTAATTACTTTGCCTCTGATGTATAGAGGATATAAGAAGTATAAGTAGGAATAAGTCATATGCTCCTGTGGATTGCTATGCCATTGAATTAAGATATGATAAGATATCTTTATTAGTCACATGTACATCGAAACACACAGTGAAATGCATCTTTGCGTAGAATGTTCTTGGGGCAGCCTGCAAGTGTCGCCATGCTTCCGGTGCCAACATAGCATGCCCACAACTTCCTAACCCGTACATCTTTAGAATGTGGGGGGAAACCTGAGCACCTGGAAGAAACCCACACAGACACAGGGAGAATGTACAGACTCCTTACAGACAGCAGCAGGAATTGAACCCGGGTCGCTGGCACTGTAATAGCGTTACGCTAACCGCTACACTACCGTGCTGTCCTAGATCATAACTGTTCTTACATATCTTCTGATTCACTTGGTGTCTGAAAGAATATTCATGGATGAAGTGGATAATCTCTGACTGAACCCCTACAGCCCTCTGAGGTAAAGAATTTCAAACCATCTGCTTAAGTAAATTTTTTTTATTTTAGTTTTAAATAATAAACCTGTGGCGACTCACCGTCTAGTCAGGCGAACTGGCTCGGCAGTCGGGTCGCGCGGCGTCAGAGCGACGAGGCCCAAGATGGCGGCGGGCCTCGTCTTTCCGAGCGACGGGGAGATCCCGCGCGCGGGAAAGTCCTGATGACGTAGGACTTACGTCATTGCCGGTTGTTTTGGGCGGGAACATTCTCCCTTAAAGGGCCCGCGCAAGGCGGGAAAATAAACCAGTTCTGTTTGACAATCCTCCGAGTAGAGTCTTGTTTTATTCCGCGGTAGCAACCGCTACAAACCCCTTATTCAGAGACGGTGCCACCCATTCCCCTGTACTGTCCAGCAGCATCAGAAGCAGCCTCAAGGCATCCACGTTCTCGTTCCCTTTCAGAATCATGTATGAGACCACCTTCTAAAGTCATTGTTATGAGAAAGGTTTTTTTGGTATCTTAAAGATAAAAGGTATCTGGACACACAGTCTTTGTGCCTTAAAAGGAGGATTTTATTCACAAAGACCTACGTGGGAACAGAATGTGAAGGAACAACTGCACACTCGCACTAGGGTGATAGAAAAATGTAGGGGGAGTCGCAACAGGGGTGAAGTGCACACATGCTCACACACACACAACCAACTAGTACAAACTATCAGGGAATGAACAAATACATTGTCTGGACCCCCTGAATCGGGACAAGCAACGGCTCTACACTACTGGGATTCTACTCAGGACACTCCTAGACCCCTGTGGAAGTGCACCCTCTCACCTGTGGTCTGGACCCCAGCAGCAATCGGAAAAGAGGACAAGAGCCCACGTGTACCATCTTTTATAGGGCTGTAGCGGGGTGGAGCCCACTCAGGTGAAACAAGCCAATGATTCAGGGTCAAGAACAAAGGTGGGTTATGAGCCAATCCTCAGGTGTGCTTTTTAATGGGTGGGGCGGAGCCGGATCCTTGATTGACAGTGGTATAGCTTCCGACCTGGTAGGCAATGCTATCATCCGACCATGGGGGTCAGTGGTGTTGTCACTGTCATCTGACCCCTGGCCTTTCATACTACAGTCATGGAGTCGTACAGCAAGGAAGCATGTCTCTTTGTCCATCATGTCTGCACCAACCATCAAGCACCCATTTAAATTAATCCCATTTTATTCTCCCCACATTCCCCTCTACTCCCTCCTCCCTCCCAAATTCTAACATTCACCTGTATACTGGCCAATTTACAATGGCCAGTTAACCTACCAAGCCCCCATACCCTTGGAATGTGGGAGAAATCCAGAACACCCAAGGATACCCACACAGTCACAGAGAGAACATGCAGACTCTGCACAGACGGCACCTGAGGTCAGGCTTGAACTTGGGTTGTTGGAGCTGTGAGGCAGTAGCTATATTAGCTCTGCCACACTCCCACCCAAACTCCACTAGGTATAGGCCAATTTTATTCCATCTTTTCATAGGACAATCCTCTCATTCTAGGAATCAGCCAGGTGAACCTATATGCCACTGATGCCAAGGAAAGTATATTCTTTGTGTACAGAGACCACAATTACTTAAAGTATTCCAGAGATTCACTAGAGTTCTGCACACCTCAGCAAGACTCCCTTAAACTTTTGTACTCCAACCCTATTGTAATATAGATCAGCAACATTAACCTTCTCAGATACTTGATGCACATACATGTTTAGAGCAAAGCAGCAATGTCTCTACACCAGTATTTACTAGTTTCTCACCATCCCCCAACCATACTGTTTACTAATTCTACTTATTCTGAGCCAGGATCATTCTACACTGCTAATCTTGTGCCGCCCTTCAATGTTGGTGCCATTCCTGACCGCCCCCAGCTCCATGCCACATCTTTTATTATTTTCTCTTTTCATCCAGGAGTCAAGGACCATGGAATAGTTAATTCTCAAACTTGGTCACGATGGAACTATGTCCTTGTAACAGCTATTACATCAAACCCATTTGTCTCTATTTGTGCCATTAGTTCACGTGTTTGATTACAAATGCATAATGCATTCCGAAACATCATTAATTTTAACTTCTAGCCATTTTCCCTTGAATTGATTTTGTTTGCTGATGCACTATTACCATTAAAAATCTCTGTCCTTCCTTATTCCACTCTCCTTGTCATTATTCAATTGCTATTTTTCTCCATGACTTTCACTTTTTCCTTCAAATCTGTGACCATTCCCTCACCTGAGACACATGACACCTTAATTAAAAGCCTATCTATGGTCTTGTGGACACTGATCCTGTGCAGAGAGAATAGCTCTCTCGCTCTCCCCCTTCCCCACGTATTGGTGCAGGTATCTCATGAACAGAAACCTCTTTCCCCCACACCATTGCATTTAATTCTCTGTTATGTATTTAATTATATGCTATGTATTTAATTCTCTATTCAAATCTACACCAATTTGGATGTGGCTCAGATTACCATCCTGAAATTATTACCCTTAAGATTTTGCATTTTCATTTCAGTCTCTCAACAGGAAATCATTTCTGCTTCTATATATGTAATTGGTTCCTAAGTGAACCTTGGCAACTGACTCCTCCCACTCCAGGTAATTCTCCAGTCCTGAGGACATGTCTTTAACCCTGGCTCCAGGCAGGCAACCTGGTCTTTAGGATTCCCAGTCACAGCTGCAAATCAGTATCACTGCCCCCTGACTACACTCAGTTTGCATCTATACAACAGCAAGGGGCTCGTACTTGTTGAACAAAACCAGAAGCTGAAGCTGTTG
This sequence comes from Pristis pectinata, assembly GCF_009764475.1. NCBI lineage: Eukaryota > Metazoa > Chordata > Chondrichthyes > Rhinopristiformes > Pristidae > Pristis > Pristis pectinata. The sequence continues at coordinate 9,325,872 of NC_067428.1, forward strand.
CACCATTACATCCTGGGTTAACAGGCCTTCCTGACACCCAGCCACACCCCTTTGTTTCTGCCTTTTGCCCAAATCCAGCTAACTATTTAACTTAAGAGGTGTGACTGCCTCCTGCATCAAAGTGTCCGGATATTTTTCTATCTCTTTGATGTTCCATAATGTATTCAACTCAGACTCCAGCTCAGCAACTCTGAGCCAAAATTCCTCGAGATGTGAACACTTGCTGCTGCTGTAATTGCTGGGGTGTCTACACCTCATCACTACCCAACCATCCTTGTCAAATCTTCTTTCATACATTCAACTAGTTGAGAATTCTATTCACTTGACGTTTAGTTTGTTTTTGACTACTTATTTTATCTAACAAAATTTAGTTAGTCTAGATTACTTGTACATACGTTTTAGTCTGTTGTAATCATACTTTTTAAAGCACAGAACAAAATTTTAAATACTAACAGCCTGAAGCTTACATGAACCATGTACAGGGAACAAAAAGCAGCAACCCTTCCCCAACTATGCACACTCCCACTTTTAACACCCTGTTTATATTGCATTGAATTGGGGTCCAGGCTATAAAACCACTCTAAGCTCCTACATTTGTTCATCAAATTTTGAATCAAAGAAAGTGGCAAATACATTTTTTTCTAATACTAGGTTCAATGTTGATATCTCCTTGACTCTTAAACAGTACTCTCAACCTCTGGATCAGAAGTCTGGTGGTGTTTGAGCTCCACTCCAGTGTTTGACATCTTCTACATAGGCACACCTAGGAACAATAGTCAGAAATGTTGCATTTTGAACTAGATATTGAACTATGGTCCCATCTGTCTGATTATTTAGATTTCAAGGAGCCGCTTCAAGAAAAATATTGCACTTTAATGTCTTGGCAATTAATGAAGAAACTGGATCATCAATTGCCATCCTGTCACCAAAGTTCGGCTTAAGCTGTCAAATGTTTTGTCCAATGTTACTGCCGCTGTCATTGGGAGTTCAGTAAAGGTTAATCGCAAATGTGCTACACTTTCATAATGAGTTCGATTAACCTATTAAAAGGAGTCGGCCACCTGTGTACTGTTCATCTTCTATTGACTAACCTTCCCGCATCAAAGACAGAGGCTTAACCACCAAGAGTATTGAGAAAATATGTGTGGTTTCTGAAGAGAAACAGAGAGCCAGAAGCAGTTTGCAACCTGTGGGTCTCTTTATACTGATATCACCAGTGTATACTAGTTCCTTGTCCTTTCATTATATACTGCCTCTTGTTATGTATAGGGGTGCATTCTGATTATGTTATATTGCATAGGTGTATGCTGCCTCTTAAATTACAGGGGTATGTGCTGCCTCTTGATGTGTTATAGGTGTGTGTGTTGGTTCCATTGCATTAAAGGCTGTATGCTTCCTTGATATACACTACAGCAGTGTGAATGCCTCATGTTACAGTTCTGGTCTTTTTTAAGAAAAGATGTACTTGCCATATAACACAAATTGGCCCCTGGGATGGCAGGTTTGTAGTATGAGGAGAGATTGAGTGGACTGGCCTGTATTCTCTAGAGCTGAGAAGAATGAGAGGAGATCTCAGAGTCTAGAGCCAGACGTGACATTCTCAGAATAAGGGGCAGGCTATTTGGGACCGAGATGATGAGAAGTTTCTTCACTCGAAGGTGGTGAATCTTTGGAATTCTCTTCCCCAGAGGACCATGGAGGCTCAGTTATTGAGATCATGCAACTGGGATTGATGGATTTTTGGATGTTAAGGAAACTGAGGGATAGTGCAGGAAAATGGAGCTAAGGTAGAAGATCAACCATGAACTTGAATGTGGACCAGGCATTATGGGAATACTTCTGCTAATTTTTATCTACTTTGTGTACACAAGTGTATATTGCCTTGTGTAATATTATATTACAGTAGTGTGTGCTGCCTCAATATTTTACAGGGCTGTGTTCTGGGTCTTGCCATATTATAGAATCTTTACTGCCTCTATTACAGCAAGGAGTGTATACAATATCATCTTTGTTCTGAAGGACTGTACACTGTCTCTTGTTGCAATATAGGGCTGTATGCAGAGGTACATACTGTGCCTATTATGGAGTATATACTGCCCCTGTTCTTTAATAGGAGTGTACATTATACATATGAATATTTCTCAGTATATTATGTAATTTTTGTTGCTGACTTCATTTAACCAACGTGAGCATTGTCTCCACTATTTTACAGATGATGTTTTTTGCCTCTCGTGACTTGTATGGTATACATTCCCTCCTTCTATCTTATTATTCTGTGAGCTGCTCTGCTTCTGTCTATAATATTTTTAAAGAAATAATGGAAATGAATAGAATTCCTGTCATTTTTTCATTATAAGTGTGCCTGTCCAGATTTATAATGGATAGGACCCATGTAAACACTGGAGGGTAAAGTTAATTTCAGTGTGACCTGTTAATGTAGGCAGTTTTCATTATTAATGTGGATACAGGAATTAATAATAAATAATATGAAGACAAAGACAAAATGTATGACAATGTGGAGGCTGAATTATATCTGCACTGACTAGTTCTCAGCCCTTGCGCAAAAACACAAGAAAATAAGAACAGGAATGGACTACCAGACCCCTCAAGCCTGCCCCGAGATTCAATATGATCACAGTTGATCTGCCCTGGGCCTCATCTCTTTTGTGCCAGTTCCACATAGCCCTCAGTCCTTTTGATCTTTCAAAAATGTATCTGTCCCCTCTCTAAATACCCCCAATCATCAAGCTTCCACAACCTGCTGATGTAGAGAATTCCAGAGATTCACCAGTCTCTGTGAGAAGAAATTCCGATGCGTCTTAGTTTTAATTGACTTGTCTTGTAACTACATCGCCTCTTTCACCATAGAATACAAATAAAACTTTTTTAGATGTTTGTGATGGGATAAACCACTCAAAATAGCAATTAGCTTAATGAACACACAAGAGAGACTGCAGATACTGGAAATCTGGAGCAATATACAAAATGCTGGAGGAACTCAGTGGATCAGGCAAATTTGTTCTGGACCGCCTCCAAAGCTAGTTTATCCTTAAATCAGGGGACCAAAACTGTACACAGTATTCCAGGTGTGGCCTCACCAAAACCCTGTACAATTATAACAATATTTCTCTTTTTTAAAATTCCATCCCTCTTGCAATAAAGGCCAATATGCCATTTACCTTTCTGACTTCTTGCTCCAAATGCTTGCTAGCATTTTGTGATTCATGCACAAGAACGCCTAGATCCCTTTGTACTCCACTCATTTGCAATCTCTCCTCATTTATATAAATGTTTGCCTTTGGATTCCTCATAATGAAGTCCATGACCTCACATTTCTCCACATTAAACTCCATTTGCCAAATTTCCACCCAATCACTCAACCTATCTGCATCCTGTTGCAGAGTCTAAATATCCTCATCGCAGCATGCCCTTCCAAATATTTTTGTGTTGTCAGCTAACTAACCTCTGCCTTTACACCTGAAGGTTGTACTTGGGTGAGAATTATCTCAGTGGAAGTGCCCGGGAAATGTGTTTTCTCACCATGTAAAACACCAGGGGTGATCAACCACTTGGTAAGAGAGAACTCTTAAGTTGGGAAAAAATGGTTAACTCTTTTTCTACACAAATATGTGGAACTTAAGTTAAAATGCCCTGAAACTGAACTGAAGTAATGATATTCAAACCAATATATATATAGCCTTAAAATTCTCTTTGCAGTTTTTAATTTTACATGTGGGTAGGCAGAGCTTTTAATCATCATTCTCAGTAGCTGTTAGTTCCATTTTCTTCATGAGATGGTAGAGAGCAGGCGACGTACAACTTTAATGAGAAATAAGTTGCGATCAGGGTGATGTCATAAGAATAGTTATAAAGCAGTGGAGCCATTTTCAATGCAGTTAAAATGTAATTCAGTGTTGCTAACCAATGCCTTTACTTACAAAGTGATCTATGGTTTACCAGGATTAATCAGTCCCCTTTCTTCTAAATCCCCATGGAATGGCCAGTTTACTGAAACTTTCATTTAACCTCTCCAGTCAGGCTTGTCCTACCACAGTACTGAAAGAGCCCTTTTCAAAGTTGAGAATGACATCCTGTATGATTTGAAGAAAGTAATCCATTACTTTCAATCTGTCTGCAGCCCTGGATGTAGTTGATTGGCACCACCCACCACGAACCCTTTCAACCCCTTCTCCACCTTTAAATTGTCATTTAGCTTTTCCAGCATCCAGAAGTTTCTTCAAGTTTGGACAATGTAGCTCATCAACCCTGGAGCTGGACTCCATCACCAATTATATTCCTCAACACTCTCCCAGGCATCAATCTGAAACTAAACCAAACTGCAGATAACTTGTGAACTTTGGATCACATATCCATGCTGTTTCTAAGTCTGCCCATATACATCTCCATAATTTCACCCAAGTGTGTCTCTGCCTGAGCGAATCTGCTGCTGAAATCCTCATCAATGCTACAGTACTTCTAGATCTGACCAGTCACATGGACAGACTCTCCTGTCCTCTACTGGATAATCTTGAGATCATCTGAATTCTGAGACTTGAAAATTGTATGTCCACATGAGTGTCTGAACCTGCTGTTGCTATTTTAACATGGACTTAAAGGATCAATCAGGGCAAATTTCTGTCTCTGGATGGACTCCCTGAACTGTACAAATCTCATTTATCCATCATTTGTATGCTTGTTCCCTTAAAGTGCCACAATTCTGAAATGTTCATCCTTTTTTTTAAAGCCCTCCATGATCTCACTCCTCCCTATCAGTGAAATTTCCCCAGACCCATAATTATAAGATTACTGAGCTCCTCTCATTCTGGTCACTTGATCTACCTCAAAATTAATCAATCCACCACTGTTGGCTGGGCTTTCAGCTGTCACTGCCCTAAGCCATGAAATCCCATCCTCCACCCACCCCCCCACCACTATCCTCCGAAAACTCTTTGCCTCTGTAACTCTCTTCCAGTAGCAAATGTGGTCTAGTTGATATTGAGTAGCACATGACCAACTGCTCTCTGTATTAATTGCAAGTGTTTAAGGAGAAACTTCCAGCAAGTCTGTCTTTCTGTAAAACAATGTCTGCTTTTCTGTCTGTAGCAGCTGTACAGCAGAGAAATGATTCATGTTTGTCCAAGTTATTTTGTTTAATAAAACATTATGTTAATTTAACATACCAGTTACCATCTCGTATCTTAGAGGCAAATATATATATAACTCCTTTAGTTGTGGTGCTTAAAGTCAACCTTTGTGACCAATATTTAGGCTATTTACTATCTTCTGCTGAGGTACGATTTCACATATTTGTATTGTGCTCTGTGAATCATCTGGTGATGCTTTGCTATATTAAGATCATTATATAATTACAAGCTGTTGTGAGATTTAAGGACATTGTGGATAGTGGTTTGGGAGAAAGATGGAAAGAGGATCTGGTGATTATGTTTGTCTTCCCTGGTTTAAATTGGACCAGGTTTTATCTGTTAACCTAAACCAGTGTATGCAGCCCTGCTAAATATTTCACAAAATACAGGCAGACACCTGCCCTTTTGTAATTATAAATGTACATTTGTCTTATACTGGAACACCATAACTGTCATCTAATCCCATCATGACTACGAATGGCATATTATTGTGCAGTTGTACTCATGCCATTAAATGCTGAGCATAGAGTCACCCCTTTGTGTATAACATGATACAGATTGTCATGTCACTCTCTCGTCTCTCCCTTCCCCCCACCTTGTACTTTTTTCCCTTTCACAGACCACAATCAATTACTACTGTGACATTACAGCGGTATAGCTGGCAGCAGGCAGTCTGACTTCTCTCCCTGCACTTTATGGTATAGACAACCAATTCTGTAGATGATATGTACACAAAGGCACTTTGACATTTACCATGTCTCTAGTTCAGATATATGAGCATGTCATGCATGGTCATTAACCCTATTCCCAAAAATTGTATGTCCACATGAGTGTATGAATCTGCTGTTACTATTTTAACAAGGACTCATAGGATCGATAAGGGCAAATTTCTGGAAAAAAAAATCTGTAGCATGAAGGCAAAAGATCAAGGAGAATGTGACTAATTGGCTGCTTTTTCCAAGACGTAGCGCAAATGGCTCCAATGTGATTCTTCGATTTGCACTTTTATCACCCTTTTGGAAGGAATAAATCATCCTAATTTAGTTCTCAGAGGATGCCATAAATGCCATATTTCAATCTGTTAAGAGAAGAGAACCTGGAGGTAAACCCAAGGTTGCTCTGTGGATGTAGCAGGAGAAGGACACTACGTTCTGTGGCCACATTCTCCTCTAAGCCACACAGAGCAGGATGTCCCAGGTTCTGTCTCTAAATAGAGCTGTGTTGACTGATCTCACCAAGACCGTGGCTACAATTAAACTGCATGCTCCTGGGTTAAAGAAAGGGAAATTAACCCTGGTTCCTGGTGGAGAGTATACGGCTCCCAGTGAGGAATCAATAACTTTAAACGAGAATGGGACAAAATACGAAGAGAGAGTGAGCTAATTTTACTATCAGCTAAATCCTATTGGTTTTCATCCTAATGATTCTTCCTTTATTGATCTCCAGCTGGGAAGCTGAATTTCTCTCATGCTTTATACCCAATCATATGCCGAAGATGTAATTAATTCAAGTTCTCAAACCTGAGTACATTTCAAAAGGAACCTTGATGGCCCATGAAGGGAGATTTTGAATTTAACAAGTTCCCCTATGCAACATTTAATGTCATTTTATTACTTTGATTTTGAATAGAAATAGAGTTCTGCATTGATTAGAATAAAGCTTACTGTTGCAGTGTGTCATCCTGAGCAATTTATTCACTGAATTGATTCTGAAATAAAAAATCACTTTAAAATGTATGAGCAGTTTGCAAGTAATCAAGTAGGGAATGAAGTTGCTGCTGTTAATAATTGCAGGGGGAAAAAAAAGTCATGGTTCGAGATGAGACATTTTAAGGCGCATTCTGTAGTGAGGTCTGGGGATCCTTTCGGTATTTCAGAGCTGCTTTATGTTACAAATTTTACAAACAATTCTAACCTCAAGTTGACTTGGGAACAGAAATAAGAGAGGATGTACCATTTAAAAAAGCCCCTTGTTCAGCTTATTCAGCTCCACCATTCAATAAAATCCTGGCTGATCTTTCACCTCATTGTCACTTCCCTGCATGTTTTATTAACATTTCCTCATGACATGGAATGAGGCCATTCAGCCCATTAAGCCTACTGCCATTTTTCAAGCTAATCTCATTAATCCCATGTCTCAATGTATTTCCATGTAATTCTCTCTCACGTGCCCATCAACTCAACCCCGATTCTCCTATCCACCTACACTGGGTTTTTTTTTACAGTAGTTAATTAACCTACTGCTCAATGCGTCTTTGTGATGTGAGTGGAAACCAAAGCTCCTGAACGAAACTCACGCAGCCACAGGGAAAAACTGCAAACTCTGCACAGATAGAACCAGATATCAGGATAGACCCTGGTTTATTGGAGTTATGAGGCAGTAGTACTAATTGCTGTCCACTCTGCCTTGAATGCACTCAGTGACTGATCTTCACAACTCTTTTGGGTAGAAAATTCCAAAGGTACACTGCCCTCTGTGTGGGGGGGAAAAATTCTTCTCATCTCTGACCTGAATGGCTGACCCATTATTTCCCTAGTTCCAGACACCCCATCCAGGGGAAGCATCAACCCTTTAGTATTTTGTATGTTTCACTGAGGTTACCTCTCATTTTTCAAAGCTCGATAGTCTCAGCCTGCTTAATCTTTCTACATAAGACAAACTCACCACCCCAGAAATCCCTCTGGAGAATCTTTACCATACTCTCTTCATGGTAAGTATATCCTTCTATTAGCAGGGAGACTAAATCCGTAACAATATTCACCTGGGTCTTATATAATTGGAAACATCTGTACTCAAGTGCACTTGCAATGAAAGGCAACATTTTCTTGTCATCCTAATTGCTTGCAGTACCTGCGTATTAACTGGCAATGATTAGCGTTCAAGGGCATCCAGGTCCCTGCGCCATCACTAAGAATGTTGGTATCCAACTCCAAACCACTACACAGCTTAGTTATTGACTCAGCTCTTCTGACATCTTTGTCCATGCTGTTGTTACCTTTCAACTTAACTATTGCAGTGCATTCCCTGTTGACTCAGCCTTCAACCTTCCATAAAATTAAGATCACCCAAAACTCTGCACATACAATCTTGCCTCTTGTTTATTTTCCTCCTCCTACCTATCCAAAGTGGAAGGTGAGCTTGCATCATGACCATTAGACTTTCTCCATTTCAAGAGGAAAGCTCAGCCTGTGGGTTACTCAATACTGTGCAAATTTCACTCATCCTTGAGTGATCTGTAACGTGTAGCAGTCAGCTTTATTTTTAAACCAGTTATAAATTGGAGGAGAGCATTTATTGATTTCCCATTTCTCCTGTAATAGACGGCTGCCCCTTCTCACCGCCATGCTTTCCATCGCTCACTTTGATCAATGGGACTCTGTTGCTGGATGATATCCAGTGTTCTTGTGCTGCCTTGATTCCGGCTCCATTTTTTGTTAGATATCTACGGGATACATTCCAAGTTCTGCAGCACCTTGGCATCTTGTTTTTGCTGAATGTATTAGATAAGCGTCTGTCATTCTTTGACAATTCCAATTCCTCACCTGGGCTTTCTTCTGACTTCAATTACCACTTTACTTAAAATGTGTGATGCAAAATCCAATCACAAAATCAATGATGTGAGTATTGCAGTCCGTCCCTCTGTAACATTTCTTTCCCTGAAATTGGTTAGGTAGTGCAATGTGAGGGCAAATAAGCAGGAGGTAATATTTTGAAATGCATTTTTATTATAACTAGGGCATGAATTTTTCATTAATAATAATCGTTTTAAAAAAACACCCCAATGACCACCTTCAAAATTGTTTTTATATTTTATACCAATAAGACTCAGCAATATATTTTACAGTGTCAGCCATACTTTGGAAAAGCAGATATTGTGCAGAGATTAATGACTAATCTGTGAGTCAAAAATATAACTGTGTAACTTGGAGAACAAAACTGTGATGTGACTGTGTAACTTAGGGCAAGCAATTTGAAAAGTTAGGAAACTGAGAGCGGCCAAGAAGTAGAGCTGGGTGTCAACATGTTCAAACCAATGTTGCATTTTCAGATACTGCAGCCAAGGGATAACATATGGGTAGAAGATAGAAAGGGATCAAGGATAGGTCCTTGTGGGGACACCAAAGTAAAGCTACAGCCCAGGAAGAGGTCTTTTAAATGAATATCCTGCTGTTACAGGACTGTGTGGAACCAGGCAAGTGGTAACATGTGCTAGTCAGGCCTGTAACTGGGTAACTAGGGAAACAAAACCAGAATAGTAGAAAGGAGACACAAGGGAATGCAGATGCTGGAACCCGGAGCAAAAATAAAACAAACTGCTGGAGGAACTCAGCAGGTTAAGCAGTGGCTGTGGGGGGGAAAGGAATTGTCGATGTTTCAAATCGGGACCCTGCATCAGGACTCGGTATGGTGCTCAATCCAGTGAGTTCCTCCAGAAGGTTTTTGCTCCAGAACAGTAGAAATACTGGCAGCAGCAGGTGTCCTTGATTTTGCAAGAAATATTATTATAGTTACCAATTTACGTGCAGTTTATTATAAAAACTGAAAGCTGATACATTTGCATGGTTTTTAATAACCAAAAAATACTTGATTTTTGCCAGACAATAACAGTAATTGAGAAGCACCATATAACTGAACCAAAAATAAAACAACAGCACTTCAGGTTACAATGGATGAGAGAAATATCACCTCTACTGAGCATTAGAAACCGATCTGGTTTAGTTCATTGCCATAAAGGTTCTCTGATTTTAACTCAATATCCTTCTCATTTGGTTGATTCCACAAATATGAATGCACAGGGGCTGTCATTCTCTTGTGTTATACCTCTGTAGAGGATTTCAAGTTCTTTCTCATTCATAACCAATGCCCCACCTCTCCCCCAATTAAATATTCACCTTCCAAAAGTGGTAATTCAATGTCAAAAATGTCCCATCGTCAGTCCTACATTGCATTAATCCTAGAAAGATCTTCATTCAAACAACATCTTTCTCATCCTCTTGGGGTGTTCCAAAGGGCTTTCCAACCAATGTACGTACTTTAGAAGTACGGTCTCTGTTGTAATGTAGGAAACACAACAGCTGATTGGTGCACAAGTTCCACCAAACAAATTGGCTTAGAAGCTCAATTTTGTAGCAATGCTTGTTAATCCAGTAAGCAATAGAGTGTAATGCAACAGTGATGATTGCTTATTGGACTAATAGACATTGCCACAAAATTCGTCAATTCAAGTTACTTCAGAAACTTAATCTCCTATTGTCACATCTGACTCAGTTTCAATGATTAGCATAATGGAAGTCAGTGGCCCTTTTTGAACACAGCTGGGGAAATTAGCCATGTTTTCCCTGGGGTGACCACCTTTGGTCATTCTTGGTTAACTGTGCTTTCATTGTGCCATGCCAGACTGGGACCCCACTGAGATAAGTCCCATATGTGTCTTCTATCTTTCAAGTCCTATCTTCAAAGTGTCCATTGCCCAGGTAGTCTGGAGCACTGCTCCTCTGATTGTCAACCAGAAGCCACACCACACTCAGGCCCCAATATTCTGGCTGAACTGACCCACTCAAGATGTCAATAGTGCCTCATCTGTTCTGTCCCTGAGCCACCCCATCCAACCCCTGGACTAGACCACAGACCCTTGACTTTTCTCACATGCTGTGCAGTTCAAGTAAGGTAAAGTGCATCATCTGCTCCTTACTGGTGTTTGGGTGCTGGGGTTTGCTACAGTGGGCCAAGAATCAAAGCAGTGTTCGCTTCTGTTAAACTTCCGTGTAGCCTGCCTGTTATGGGCTCTTTTACATCTAGATCAGTTTGTTTAATGGTATTGATTGATGGTTAAATATGGACCATCACACCAGTGACTTGCCTGTTCTTCAAAATAGTGCCTGGAGATCTTCTCCAGCTACTTGAGGCAGTCATGGCTTCAGTATGACACTTCGTTGAAAGGCTGCACCACTGACAGTGCAGAACCATTTCAAGACTGCACTGGAGTGTTAGCCGAGGGTTTTGTGTTCATTCCTCTGAAGTGAGACTTGAATCCACCAGCCTTCCAACCCTGAGATGAGGGTGCCACTGTCGCACCCACAGTAACGTGCATGAAGGAGTTCAGGTCTATCAACATATCCAGCCAATTATTAAATCCTTGCTGGACTTTTACATTCAGCATCAGCACCTTGCTCAGAAGCCTGTAACACATGTTTAAAGTCCACTTTATGCTGCACAACAGGTCTATGGGGCATTGAGATCTATGCTTGGGCATTAATGTGGATTCGGAAATTGTTTTACGGTAGTAAAATCTGTTGTGTAAAAGATACAATAATTAGATTCTCCTCAATCATAATACTCAGTAAAAATGAATCCAGTTGCTGTGCATTTACCAGCACCAAGCTTGGTGAAAGGCTTGCATTAACTTATTGCACAGTGATTTATGCTGTCCCAAGGCACTTAACCCTTTAAGTACTGCCAGACCTTTCCAGGTAGCATTACTTCAATGTGTCTGACATCTGGAAACATATTCATTGTATTTGGTATTGTGAAGTTGGAAATATCTTCCATGTATTAGCTTACAGAGCCCATGGGTATTTAGCAATAAAGCTACCACCAACTATATAAGAAACTCAGGTTTAGTTTAATTAAGAACGTTTTTCTTTATTCTACTTCTCAATCCCCCTCCTGCCCACTTGACCTTTTATCCCCCTTTTAGTCTCTACTTTGTAAAGCCGGGAGTTACTCTAGAGGATAATGCCGTGGGATTGGCATCCAATACATCACTCGTGCCCATACTTTGTATTTGAAACCCAAGCCAGTCCCCTTAATACTGACACATTCAATCATCCCAGCAGCAGTTTGTGGAGGGCAAGAAGGAGTGGGGAACCGGCTGATTATTTTTTCTTCTCACTGAGGCCAATGTTCATTCCCATAACAGCATTACAACATGGGATTTAATGCGGAGATCTGAGAGGACTTTGCATGTGCTGTACGTTGTGTAGCCCTCAGAACAACATCCACTATTTATTTTGCAAATGAAACGCTAGATAGGATTGGTTGGTGGGTAGAAAATGGAAGGGTGGCCTAGTAGGGAGGCAGATGGGAACACCCCCACCTCAGCTCAGCTCTGGAGCTGCTACATTCCTGCCAATCGCAGGACTGTCCTTCCTGTTCCAAATGGTTCCATCCTCTGCTTTGTCAGGTTGGTAGCCTGACTTGTATGTGGCTGCAGTTTCACAAACTGGATCATGACCCTTGTTCTGACTGGAAGAAAAGGCCTTTAAAATGCTGAAAGTAAAAGAAGCCATCTGCAGCAGGCAAACCCAGAACCATTTGTAACTGGAGTCCCTGGCTTGCAATGACCCAAAGGCCTGGCCTGCTGCTCCTTGCAAGCTTAATAATAGGTGAAGGATCTGCTTTCCATTATGAGTAGGTAATCAAAATAAAAAGAAATATTGTTTCCTTCAGTTAAACGGGAAGCCAGTTGGATTCTTTTAAGATTCAACTGGGCCACGTGGAATTCCAGTCTTTGTACACTCTGCGAGAGTTCCTGATAGGGCCAGCTGTGTCCATCCTCAGTACGTGTATTGGGACACCACTGGAGTTTGTTTTACAGTGCAATATATCACGAGGATGATTCACAATCCAGTTCTGATTTTAAATGTAGCATTAATGATCTCTGTAAAGGTCTCAGTTTTATCCCCAGAATGTGCCAGGCCGGATTGATGGCGTACAGTACGCTTCAAGTGACATTAGAGTAGGCAAGGAAGAAGTCTGTTGAGGTTGCTGATCACCAACCAGTGAGTCTCGCTAAAAACTGGGTACTTGGACGTCAATTGGAAGATGTACAAATTTCACTTCAGGGTAACAGCAATTTTTCTTTTTCATTTATCTTTCATAGAAGTTGTATGGTTAGATGAAGGAATATACGGTGCTATGTGATTTGATTTCCAGGCAGATATTCCAGTTGTTTGCTACAGTCAGTAAAGCCACAGCCTGGTTTAGCTGCATGCATTTACCTCCATGTTTTTGTAAACACTGTGCTTGATTAGATACTTTTCCACTTCACCCTTTGCTGATATGTACTCCTTATTAACTCAAATGGATCCACTTCATTTCACTTCTCCATTGCAAGCACTGATTATTGGCTCATTTCCCCTGGTATCACATATTTCTACTCAAATTAAATTGGACTTGCCTGAAGCCTAATCTGCTCTTTTAAGACTAACCAGTGCTGGCAGTGCCTCAGTTTTATTTATAACCTCGTGGGATGTGGGTTTCATTGAAAGTGAGCCCAGGTTGCCCAACCCCGGAGAAGACTGAGGTGGTTGACGTCTTGAGCCTCTGCAGTCCTTGTGATGAGGGCACTCCTGAAGTGCTGCTGGGTAAGAAGTCACAGGAATTAACCCAGTAACAATGAATTCAAAAGCACGAAGTCAATATATTTCAAAGTCAGTATGGCCGTAGAGTTATACAGCATGGAAACAGGCCCTTCAGTCCAACTCGTCCATGCTGACCAAGGTGCCTACCTCAACTAGTCCCCTTGCCTGCATTTGGTCCATACCCTCTCAACATTTCCTATCTATGTACTTGTCCAAATGTCTTTTAAATGTTGTAATTGCACCGATCTTTACAGCTTCCTCTGGCAGCTCATTCCACACACCCACCACCCTCTGTGTGGAAAAACTTGCCTCTCAGGTCCCCTTTAATTTTTTCCTCTCTCAGCTTAAACCTATACCCTGTAGTTTTAGACTCTCCTACCCTGGAAAAAAGACTACAACAATTATCTATGCCCCCCCCATGATGTTATACACCTCCATAAGGTCACCCCTCAGCCTCCTTCGCTCCAGGGAAAACAGTCCCAGCCTATCCAGTCTCCCCTCATACCTCAAGCCCTCCAGTCCCGGCAACATCCTTGTGAAACTGTTCTGCACCCTCTCTAGCTTAATCGCACCCTTCCTATAGTATGGTGACCAGAACTACACACAATATTGTAGGTGTGGTCTCACCAGCATCTTGTACAACTGTAACATGACATCCCGAATCTTGTACTCAAGATGGTCTGTGACTTGGTGGAGAATATGCAGGTGGTGGCGCTTGTGCTGTTGCTAACCTTCCAGATGGTGGTAGTTGCAAATTGGTGAGGTGTATTCAAGAGGTCTAGCTGTAGTGCATTTTGTAGCTGGTACACAATGCAGTCACAATGTACCCATAGTGGAGGGAGCTCTGTTTGGAGTGTCAATCAAATTGTTTCCTTTGCTCTAGATGGCGTTGAATGTTATTGAACCACATTAATCCCGGCAGGTAACAGATATTCGTACTCCTGTATTTGGTGCTAAGGCTTTGGGAATCAGGAAGTGAGTCACTTGCTGTAGGCACCCCACTTCTGACATGCTCTTGTGGCCACAGTATTTGGTCCAAGTGGGTGCTTTGTCAATGGTGTCATACACAGGATGTTTACGGTGGGGGAACTGGGCACGGGAATGTAGGGGAGGTTAGAAGACCCTATCTTGTCAGAGTTGGTGATTAGCTGCACTTTTGCGTGGTACTGATGTCACCCTCCACTTAGAAACATAGAAAGTAGGAGGAGGCCATCCAGCCCTTTAAGCCTGCTCCACCATTCAATGTGATCATGGCTGATCATCCAAATCCAATACCCTGTTCCTGCTTTCAACCCGTATCCCTTGATCTCTTTAGCCATTAGAACTGCTTCTAACTTGGATATATTTAATGATGTAGACTCAGCTGCCTTCTGTGGTAGGGAATTCCACAGGGCCTTTGGGTGAAGAAGTTTCTCGTCAGCTCAGTCCTAAATAGCTTACCCCATATCCTTCGGCTGTGGCCCCTAGTCTTAGACTTCTCCTGCTTTGGGAACATCCGTACTGTATTTCATCTGTCCAGTCCCATCAGGATTTTATAAGTTTCATTGAGGTCCCCTTTCATTCTCCTAAACCCTTGCAAATATAAGCTCTGTTCTCCCAATCTCTCTTCATACATCAGTCCTGCCATCTCGAGAGTCAGTCTGGTGAACTTTCACCACATTCTCTCCATGGCAAGAACAACCTTCCTCAGATAAGGAGACCAAAAATGCACATAGTACTTGAGATGTGGTCTCACCTGTACAAATGCATAAAGGTATCCCTGGTCCTGTACTCCAGTCTGGTACGAAGGCCAATATACCATTTGCCTCCGTAATCGCCTGCTACATGTGCATGACTGGTGTACAAGGATTCCCAGGTCTTAATGCACCTCCCCCATTTTTAATCTCTCACCATTCACATGACAAGGTACCTTCCTGTTTCCATCTCTAAAGTGGATAACCTCACATTTATCCACACTATGCAGCATTTGCCATGCATTTACCAAGTCAATCACCTGTTCAGTTCACTCTGGAGCCTCTCTGCATCCTCCCCGCAGCTCACACTCCCACCCAGCTTTGTGTTGTCGGCAAACTTGGAGATATTGCATTTAATTCCCTCATCTAAATTATTACTTTATGTCATAAACAGCTGGACTCCAAGCACTGAGCCCCATATACCCCACTAATCACTGCCTGTCATTCAGAAAAGGATTAGTTTATTCCTACTCTTTTTTTCCTGTCTGCCAATCAGCTCTCTATCCATGTCAGTACATTACTCCCACTCCCAATTAATTTTACACACTAATCTTTTATGACGGATCCTATCAGCCTTTGATTGATCCTATCATTGTTTTTCCAAGTGCTCTGCTCTTACATTTTTAATAATGGACTCTAGCGTTTCCCCGATATTGATAAGAGGCTAACTGGTCTATAACTCCCTATTTTCTTTCTTCCTCTTCTTAAGAAAAAGTAGCATTACATTAGCTACCCTCCAATCCATAGGAATTGATCCTGAAAAATTTGGAAAATGACAGCCAATGCATCTATTATTTCAATGGCCACTTCTTTAAGTACTCTGAAATGCAGACTATCAGGCCCTTGGAGACTTATCGACCTTCAATCCCATAACTTTTGCCTACACTGTTTTCTTCCTAATACTGATTTTCTTCAGTTCTTCACTCTCATTAGACCCTCAGTTCCTTTACATTTCTGGGAGATTATTTGTGCCTTCTTTGTGAAGATCAAACCAAAGTATTTGTTCAATTGGTCTGCTTTTTCTTTGTTGCCCATTATAAATTCCCTGTTCCTGACTGTAGGGGACCCACATTTGTCTTCACTAATCTTTTTCTCATCACATACCTCTAGAAAATTGTAGTCAGTTTTTATGTTTCCTGTGAGCTGCTTCTTGTACTCCATTTTCCCCCTTTTAATTAATCCCTTGGTCCTCATGTGCTGAGTTCTAAACCGTTCCCAGTCCTCAGGTTTGCTGCATTTACAGGTCAAATTGTACGTCTTCTCCTTAGATCTAATACTAGCAATTTTTCCTATTATCCACTGTTGAGCCACCCTTCTTGTTTTCTTTTTGTGCTTGACAGCAATGATCAATTGCCGTGGTTCATCCATGCATTCCTTAGATGTTTGGCACTGCCAATTTACCATCAATCCCAGGGGCAACATTGTCCTGTCCCATAACTAACATTCCCTTATCCATCTTAGCTTGGTCTCGCCTCATACCATCATAGCTCCCTTTGCTTAGATTTAGGACGCTAATCTCAGAATCCAGTCCCTCTCCATCTTAATGAAGAATTCTATCATCTTATGGTCACTCCTGCCCCAAAGAGCCA
The DNA here is from genome assembly GCF_009764475.1 of Pristis pectinata. NCBI lineage: Eukaryota > Metazoa > Chordata > Chondrichthyes > Rhinopristiformes > Pristidae > Pristis > Pristis pectinata. The sequence continues at coordinate 9,342,701 of NC_067428.1, forward strand.
GCTAATAGCTATCACCTGAGTATTGTCCCACCCTTGCTGCATGTGGGTGTGGACTGCATCATCTTCTGAGAGCATGCTTATGGAACAGAATGCACCAAGAAGGTCGACGTATATATGGATTTCTGACCTTACAATGGATGGGTGAATTAAATTAAGAAGGTTGGGTTCAGGCTGGTGCCCTGAAGACATCCTAGAGCTGAGGTGATTGACATCTTCCTCTGTGCGTGGATGTCTCCTATCAGTGGAGGATATTCCAGCTGATTCGCACTGACTTCAGTTTTCCCCCTGATGTAATGGTGGTGAGATGCAGTTACTCTTGCCTGACTTTGGCCAGGTGTGGTGGAACTCGAAGTCTTCTGTGAATCCTTTTCACTTTACATGATTAAGAGTAAACTAACAGGAGAGTAATTGGCTTGATTAGCATTGGCTTGCTTTCTATGAGTAGCACAGCCCTGGGCAATTTTCCACATTATCATATGGATGCCACTGTTGTGGCTGTTCTGTTATACTTCAGCTCGAGGCATGCCTAACTGTCGAGCATGTATAGTCCATGCTGTAGTCGGGATCATATCAGGACCGGATTTTTCTACGTTGTATCCAGTAAGCTCAACCATTTCTTGGTAAGTGGATTAAGGCAAATTGGCCAAAGTCTTATTTTTCTGTAATTTCTTTTTTCTTAACCCTTTTACTATCCAAAGATCAGTTCAGTTGTAGTGTTCTTGCCTCTGAGTGAAAATGTTGCAGCTTCAAACTCTACTCCAGTATCATTAAATATAGTGTATGTTGGATTCCAGTGAAGATTGAAAGAATGCTGGCTGCTTAGAAAAACCCAGAGTGAAATATGGTCTGTTTACCAACCAAGTGCATCTAGAGAACATCTCAACTGTAAGGCTCAAGTCACACCTGAAATTCAACTTTGGGCTACATTTACCTTATTCAATTCTATAATTCTTAAGGACCACCCTCTGGGTGAAAAACTCGCCCCTCAGGTTCCTATTAAATCTCTCCCCTCTCACATTAAACCTATGCCCGCTAGTTCTTGATTCCCCAACCCAGAGTAAAACACTGTGTGCACTCACCCTATCTATGCCCCTCATGACTTTATACACCTTTATAAGATGACTCCTCATTCTCCTGTGCTCCAGTGAATAAAGTCCTAGCCTGCACAACCTCTCTCCATAACTCAGTCCCTTGAGTCCTGGAAGCATCGTCGTAAATCTTTTCTGCACTCTTTCCAGCTTAATGGCATCTTTCCTGTAGCAGGAACACATTATTCCAAGTACAACCTCATCAACATCTTGTACAACTGCAACATAACATCCCTGGGGACTGGTGAAGCCCAGCATGCCAAAAGCCTTCTTCACCACCCTGCCTACCTGTGACGCCACTTTCAGGAAACCATGTACTTGTTCTCCTAGGTTCCCCTGTCCTACAACACTCCCCAGGGCCCAGCAGTTCACTGTGGAGGTCCTACCCTCATTTGTCTTCCCAAAATGCAATGTTGTACTTGCAAAATGCTCCAAATCCATTGGAGAGACTGTGTGTCTTCTCCTAGGGCAACATCCCTTAAGTGAACTCACTCAACTAACTCTGCTAAATGGGCCACATAATCCACATTCTGACACATGATGCCCAAAACGAACATTCCACTGAGTTCTGGCACCCAGGAGATTTCCTGGAAGACAGATAGAAGTTTTCTTGGAGAAAAGGTAACATTCTCACTGATTCATGGGAATCTCTGGACCTTTGACTACTCGAAATGGAGAAAGAGCTTTGGAGACAGTATTGAGAAACTCCAACCTCATGCTGAGAGCACGCAAAGGCCCGAAGGAGCCTATGCAGAAGGAGAAACAGCAGAAGGAGCACACTACATCGCAAACAACCCATTCACCCTGTCAAGCACCAGCTGCCCCATCTGTGGCAAAACATGAAGATTCCACATGGAAGGCTTCAGCCACCCTGGAACCCACAGAACTGAACTGGTCCTGATGTGAACTGTTGACAATTCCTTTCCTCCCACAGATGCTGCTTGACCTGCTGAGTTCCTCCAGCATCTATAGTCCGAACTGAACTGGAAGCAAGATATTCTTGGCCCCAAGAGATTGCATAAGTAGAAGAAGATAAAAAGAAATCTTAGTTTATTCTTTCTAGTCTTCCCACTTTTAACCAGGCCACAGCTTTGTTTACATCATTAAAATTGTTCCTGCTAATCCCTGAAGTTTAGTGGTATTAAAAACTGTCTGATTCGGTAAAATCCACAGTTTATACTGTAGTTGAATGAACTCGGTTAACTGGGTAATTGGTCCCAAAACTGAGGCCAGGCAGCAGCAATCAGTCAGGTTCCTTGATCTTGATCAATAGACCCCTCATTTCCCTCATCCCCAGTCGCAAAACAGATGTGTGTGAGGACAGTTCAAATACCATGCTAAATACTCATCTGTGGACACTTGGTTGGATTGCTGACATCTACTCTTTCCCTCCCCCAAGGCTCAGCAGATGGAGAAACATGCCTCGTTACATCATAATGAACAATATTATGCAGCTTTAAACAAGTCTTTAAGCAATTGATTGAGGTGTTAAAATGTGTCTCTTGTACCAAAAAAGGGGCAGCTTTATTACAAATACGCCAGAATCACAGTCCCCGTTCCCAATAATACATTGAAGTTAATTTTAGTGAAACTGCTTCATGTTGAGAAGTGCAACAAAATTAATTGGTGCCTGTCAGAAGATTTTAACTGAAATCAATGAGCGAGCAGCCTGCACAGCGGTATTTGGTTTAAGGAACTGTTCAGTTGTGAATAATTTACTGCTTAACGTAGATATTAAGCATTACACCATTGTCACTTAGGTCACTATTTGAAGGACTACACTGCTTTTTTTTACTAGTTGAACAAGATTATGCCCTAGGAATGTCTGCATTGAAACTAATGGATAAATGCTAAATTTGAAATGAACTTCCATTGTTCCAAATTTGTTGTTGATGATGGTGGCTCTGTGGAGCTATATGAAGCAGAGAAAGTTATGCCAGGTGGGTCCACTTATTGTTTAGGGTTTTATGATTTTTTTATATGTCTGAGGCAAATTATGAATTGGCATTGGAACCTAAGGTTATCAATCTGACAGTACAAGGTTTATGTGTCTCTTTGGGTACTGCTTTGGGCAAGTTTTTCCTTGGAGCAGAGAAGTTTAGCGGAGATTTAATAAGAGTGGTGGGTGACTATGAGGTGTTTCAGACTTCCGAGGGGCACAAAAATAATGGTTTCACTGGCAAAAGGGTTAATTAGCTGGAGGTGACAAATAGAAAATAATTGGCCAACGGATGACAATGTCTTGATGTAGCAAGTTATTCTGGTCTGGAAGTGTGGTGGAAACAGATTGGGTCACAAGTAGAGATGAGAAGGAAGAATTGGCAGATCTTTCAAAGGGCTGCCAATGGTTTGAAGGCCACATGGGCTCTTTCTGTGCTATATCATCTGATGATGGAGGCACAGTTGGAAGACAATTTAATTCCATATAGTACAATTAAGTATTTGGCAACGATATTTGCCCATAAGTCATACTAATATCTCCCAAGGTGCATTCCAGGAGGGTTACAAACAACATTTGGGCATCAAACCACATGAGGAGATCCTACAAACAGTAACCAGAACTGTAGTCAAATAGGTATTGTTATCAATGTCTAAAGTATAGGAGAGAAGTGAGAGGCATGGGGAGGGAGTGACAGAATTTAAGTCCGGCACCATATTCCAGGAATGAAAGAAACATGTAATATGCCAACAACTCCAAAATGGTAACGACAGCTGTGATTTTAAAATGTCTTAGCAATGCCAAGGAAGACATGGAAAGTAATTTAAGAAACCAATTCAATCTGAAGCTAGCAAGACTCGTAAATCCCACCTCACGTAAAACAGGACTCCCCAGATAAAACCTGGCTGGTCTGGAGATCACCATCTTCTGGAACCAGAGTGAACAATTGAAATAATTCATTTTGGAACCAACCCTTGAGAGTCTTTACTGCATAATGAATGATTGGCAGAAGTCCAATTCTCTTTACAACCCCTGGACATTTAGTCAAATGTTTCCACACTGAGGAAAGCTAATGGTTCCTCAATTCCTTCTCTCTGCCCAGACATGGTCACTGAAAATAGCTCATCCTAAAGTGCCCACAGGAAGTACTCAATTTGAATAAATTGTTTTCCATTTGAATTTGATAAGCTATGATTGCAGAGTTCTTGTTAATTTAATAAGAGGATTCAGCCACTATGTGGGTATTCTAGACACAATCAGTAAATGTAAAAAAATAGATTATACCACTGAGTGAAAGAAATTCAAAGCAATAAATTGTCATAATCAAAGGGTCATCTGTTGCTTCACAAGGCAATACTTGGATTATATTAGGCAAAAACAAACAATCATAATAGAAGTAGACCTTGGAGACACGAAAGACTTGCAGATGCTGAAATCTGGAGCAACAAACCAAATGCTGGAGGAACTCAGTGGATCAGGCAGCATCTGTGGAGTGAAGTAGACAGTCTACATTTCAGGTCGAGATCCTTCATCTGGACTGAATTCATTTCCCTCCACAGTTGCTGCCTGACCAACTAGGTTCCTCCAGCATTTCGTTGGTCGCTGGAAGTAGACCTTGCTGCCCTCTAGAAATATACAATCAAACCTGAAACCTCACAATTTCAGAATTTGGCTTCCTTGACTTATCTTAAGGACTCTGTATTAACCATAGCCCTGGAATATACACACCAGCCTGCGAAAACTTACTATCTTCTTTCAAAATTCCTTTCACCACTGTGTGAGCAGAAGGCAGAAAAGATGTAGAAATCCTTCATAAACACGGAAATCTACTAAAATTCTGTGTGATGCTGCTCTCCTTTCTGTAGTGCCTGCATCCAAAGACTTGGCCTCGATTTCTGAGAGGGTGGGAAACCAGCTCCTCATTGCTATTCATCAGCCCTCGTGGAATCTCTCCCTGGGCTGCAGAATCATACTCCTCAATGGTCAAATCCACCACCTCATGGCCCAAAATTGTTCACACTTTGGAGAGAGTAACAGTGCTGCAGTCTTGTGCTTCCGCAGGGGTGTGGGACAGAAGGTGAAAGTTATGGTGTTTTTGTCCTGTCTCTGACATTTCCCCCTGCCCCCCCCCACCAACTCCCAGTTGCCCCTGTAGACAAGGTCATCTCCTGGAAGCTCTTTGCATAATTGTACTTGACCCCCTGAGCTATAAAACTGCAGGGTGCAGATGAGGCATAAGGGTTAGACAGAATGTTGATGTGAGAAGGGCTGCAAATTGATTGAAGCATTTTAGCCTTCAGTGGGATGAGGCAGGTTTTGATCTGTGTTTCTGAATGGCTGCAAAACCTATTGACTACGCTGCTGGCATTAATATCAATCTGTTGGTCCCAGTAGTTCGTATTGCTACCAACTCAATGATGCACTTTAACCCTTGGGTGAGTTAATGGTGTGAGTTCAAACTAGTTTGCCTCATCTTTATTCTCCCTTCACCATTCTCTCCATGAAACTTACTCATCCTATGGAGCCTCAGTTGGTATACTCAATTAACTGAAGGGTTCGTTTTTGAAACTCTGCTGCTTGCCTTGATCATTTCCTCATGGAGTTCCGCTTGTGTTTTATCAGCACAAATGAGTCACTTCCAGAGCCAGCACTATGAGAAAGAACTAATGACTCTTCATGAACACAGCCTCTCGGCAAATAAATACTATGGTATGGAGAGTTTCCTTTCCCCAGCCATTTACTGCCAAATTCTACCCTTCCTTACCCCACACTGGTCCACACAAAACAAAAGACTGGGTGGAGTTTCATTCATACCAACTACAATCATTTCTCTAATACTTGTCGATATCTGTCACAGCAAGAGAGTAATAATTCCAGGTATCCTGTGAACTAACCTGGTGAGAATGAAATAGCTTACCTGCAATGAACAATTACACTTCTGTTATGCATGTGGTGAATGGAAACGCATTGAATAAACACTACATTCTCTTAATCCCTGCCTGAAATGTCTCCTCTCTAAACTATTGTACATAAGTAGCATTACTTTCAGATATGTGTAATGCACAGTGGGAGATGGGTTAGCGGATGTCCAGTATATAAAGCAGTTTAAATGCATTTTCAAAATAAAATCCACACCTTTTCAGTTAAAATAGTCTTCTTTTATGCCATGTTACATGAGAACAAGGGAATTTTCCAAATCATTGAACTCAAATTTCCTGATAGAATTGAGGAGCGAACTCCACACAAATCGGGAATTAAGCCTGGAATCAAACCCAGAATTATCCGGGTCTCTTTGGCTCAGTTTCACATTCATTACCCACTAACTTAGTTGGCTATCAGGCAAGAGAATTTTAAATTAGAAAGAAGGCATTTGTTCAGAATAGAAATATTTCATGCCAGTGCTTTTGATTGCATTTCCTGCCTGGCAGATATCCTGCTGTGCAGCCCATAATTTTAATCTAAAGAGATCAGGTGTTTCTTCAACTAAGCCAATGCTTCTGATTAGTTTTGCACCAGTGAGTTTATATTGTTAGTAATACAAACAAAGTAATGGAGCTGAGGAAATGTAAAGTCTGCTTCCTGAACCAAAGAAATTAAATGAGGGTTTTGATATTAGTTAAAGAGAATGCCAGGAACTTCTGATTTGCGTACATTTTGTGGGATCTGTGAATAAATATTTCTATTTACATAAGGTCTATAGAATGGAGAAATAATAGAGGACTAGTTACTCCTGCAAACTGTATTCATATAAAGGATGTGAAACATCATATTTGTTCTCCAGAATAATCTTCACTGAAGAACGTAAGCAATTCCACTAGCTTCAGGAAACTAGAATGCAAATTACCTGGTGAGATGACAGATAAATTTCAGAAATAACACTGAAGCCTAGGCCCTTGGGGTTCTGGTGATGCCTTAGTTAGAAAAGAAGAGGAGATAAACCCTATGGGATTGTGTGTAGAATCCAGAATAAGTACAAGCTGTTTTGATATTTGGTGTCAGTCGGGTGTTGGCACCCTGGTTCCTGCAGCAAAGGACTCTTCTGCTGCTGGCAGCAGTTCCTGTATAAACCTGCCATTTCATCAAAGCCAATGAAAATAATGGAGTTTATTTCTTAACTTTTTTGCTGCCAGCCTTCACAAATCCGCCAGGTTTGAGCTGGGACTGCCACTAGCTATGCAAAACATCAAGCGTGTGCGCCCAATTAAACCCAATATGAAAGCTACTATAAGATAAGATATTTTTATTAGTCACATGTATATTGAAACAGTGAAGTACATCTTTTGCGTAGTGTTCTGGGGACAGCCCCGCAAGTGTCGCCACGCTTCCCGTGCCAACATAGCATGCCCACAACTTCCTAACCCGTATGTCTTTGAATTTGAGAGGAAACCAGATCACCTGGAGGAAACCCACGCAGACACGGGGAGAATGTACAAACTCCTTACAGACAGCGGCAGAATTGAACCCGGGTCGCTGGCGCTGTAATAGCGTTACGCTAGCAGCTTGGAAATGTGACCAAGTTGCACAATGATTTTGAGTTCTCCAAGGGCGAGTTCCAATACTTTTGTTTGTTAATTTTAAAAACCTGTTAAATTGTGATTTGCAGAGACTGCTATACTGTACCTGAAGTTTCTGTCTGTTTATGTGCAAGCACACATAAAATGTTTTGCTTGGGGAGCATACACAGATAGTGTTAATTTTCATCCAATGGCCACTTTAGCCTTCCCCAGCTTGATTAAGAAATTTCATGCAACACTCGGAGGGAAGCATCTTTTCACTGTGCCTCTTTCACAGCAACTGATCTATTTAAAGAACTGCTCAGCCACTTTCTCCTCTGGCGTCCACTGTGCTACAAAGTGATTTCACCGCACTTTGAAATCTGCATGTCTGTGTTTGCCCAAGGATCATCTCTGATAAAGGTTACTTCCCTTCTACAAAAGCACCACATAGGTACAGGAGAATTTATCTGGACTGGGATGTTATTTCCAATCTAAAACAGGCAAGCTCACATCCATTGTGTGGCCGGGGACAAACAGTAACATTGAATAAAAGCTAAAGTGATGGTTGGATTGTGCAATGTTCCATCTTTTGGAGGCCTGCCCTCATACCCCCACTGCACATTATAGCTGGTAGCTTGGAATCCATGACACCAAAACCTTAAACCACTGATAGTTGAAGTCAAAAGAAGCTTGCAAACAGAACACTGTTAAAAAGGATATTAACTCTATCCATTAGTAATTGCTTTCCACATTGGTTTGCTGGCACTACTGTGTCTGTACAGTGCTCCTGCTGCAGACTGGTAGAAGATCTCTCTGCTTCTATGGACGCAAGAGGGTCCTGACAATTGATTACATGCAGCTCTGGGCCTAGAAGGAGCACACAGGCATTGTCAGAGTTCTAGTGGTGGGGTGGAGATACTGATCTCCTGCGAAAGGGGAGCACTCATTAATCTCCAGAGCCAGTGACATAGTCCCAGGCCTGGGCACTCAGCAGCTTTGCAATGTCCAAGCCAGATCAAATTGTATTTATTACTGCTTCCAACACATGAGAGCAACTCCCCGATGGACACCTTCTTTGACTGGACAGCAACAAGCACCACTCTGGTGGTGGACGTCGAGAGTCCACTCAGACACTTTGGATGGCTTCAGTTCAACGGACATAGACACCTGCTGCAACAGCTGCAGTACCAACTGGTAATTGGCAAGGGAACTCTTCTGAATAAGGCCCTAGATTGGAGAAAGGCTTCCCCCATACTCTATAACATCTTCTGCAGGCTCTGGAAAAAAGATATTGCGTAGGTCTGCAGTGATAAGTGTCAAAAAGTGTGGTAATAGTGAGGTCAGGGCATTTACTGAACATGACTACATACAGGGCCTGGCAATTTAGTGCTTTGAGAGGGATATGGGCCAATTTACCCTGTACTACCTCAATGCACTCTGTACTACCTCAGTGCACTATGCAATGAATTGATCTGCAAGACAAGTTTTTCACTGTACCTTGGTATCAGTGAAAATAATAAACCAATACCAATACCAAATGGTACTAGCTCAGAAAGACATCTTGGTCGACATGGACAAGTTGGGCCGAAGGGCCTTTTTCTGCACTGTATAACTCTATGAGAGGAGGAGGCATCTGAATGCACAGGTTAGCCATTTGCACACCTTCAGTGGGTATATACTGGGCAGAGGGTCACAGTTTCAATCATCACCCCACCCTCTCCATTACCCCATTATCTTCAGCACCCATTTCTCCAGCCTGATTAACCTTTGGGATGGTCCTCATTTGCTGCAAGAGCCCATGGTTTCACCCAACTTTGTCTTGCAAGGCAGAGAAAAAGGTGAATGTCAATATACTCAATATACTGCAGTACCTTGTGTGTGTGTGTGCGCGCACGTGCATGGGTGTGCAGGGTAGCTAGTTTTTTAAAGAGTGTAGGACTCCCACACCCTCTACACTTACACTGGGCCATACCACTGGTTCTGCAGAATCCTGAATGTGAATTTCTTAAAAATAAAAACTAAGTAGAATTTATTATTCTGAGGTGAAACGCCTTTAGTGGAGTTTGAGATTACAGCATTCTTAATGTAACGGCCAAGATTAGGATGCCCTTCCTGACTCTCTGACTCTGCTTTCTCTGAGCATAATAGTCCCGGTTGTTCCAGCAGTAAATCCACCAATGATCCAACAAGAAACGACTTCCCATGAATGGCCGGCTCTCCCTCCTCCTGCCTGAAGCCTGTGTCCCTGTGGTCTAACTACTGATGTCTTTTGTGGAGTGACCAGTTCCCTTCTCCCTTCCTGCCATTCCTTTGTCTCAGTGATCCACCTAACATAATACCTGTTGGCAAATGACCAGTTCACTGTTCCTGACTGAAGAGGCTGAAGTCTCACTTTTAAGGTGACATCCCATTGCCACAACTAATAGATTATGAGAGGCATAGATAGAGTAGATAGCCAATATCTTTTCCCCAAGGTTGAAAAGTCTAATACCGGAGGACATCCATTTAAGGTGATGGGAGTAAGTTCAAAGGAGATGTGCAGGGCAAGCTTTGTTACCCAGAGAGTGGTGGGTGCCTGGAATGCGCTGCCTGGGGTGGTGGTGAGGCAAATACGATGGGGGCATTCAAGAAGCTCTTAGATAGGCACAGGAATTTGAGGGAAATGGTAGGATACAGACATTGTGTAGGCAGAAGGGATATGTTTAGTTGGGCATTTTATTACTAATATAATTAGTTTGGCACAACATTGTGGGCCAAAGGGCCTGTTCCTGTGTTGTATTGTTCTATATTCTAATTGCACTTGATCTAACACTGTTAACCTACTCCCCATCTCCTCTTTGCCTGAGCATTTTTTCCCTTCCTTGCTTCAGCTGCTATTTCAATTTTAATGTTACCAATTCACAATTTTAAATTACATTCCAGGTGATAAAAAAACAATTTCAGCAGATTCAACAGGGTGCATTTTAGATGAGGAAATACAAAGTTTTAATTTTCCCAACACCTGCTTTCTGCTGTTGGAACCCAGCCAAGCCCAATGTACATGAGCAACTTCTGTACATCCACATCACTAAATGCTTTTTCAGACAAAACACAGACACAAGGGGCTTCTGTTTTATAACAGTATTGTTCAGTTAGCTCTGAAGGGAATAAAAAACCATAGGAGGTCAGAGACACGACTCTCCCCCTCTCCCCTACCTCTCACTCTCTCGACTTCTGTCACACAACTGTTCTCTGAGTTTATATGTCCACAGCCCTGGGGTCTCCCAGGCATAACGGGAAGCTGCATTTGTCCATAATTTCCGGACTGTGCACACCATAGCAAATGGGACTAGCTCAGGTAGGCAACTTAGTCAGCATAGACGAGTTGGGCCGAAGGGCCTGTTTCCATGCTGTAGAACTCTATGACAAGCTCCTTTCATTTCAGGCTACCGGGCCAATGGTTTCCCACATTATCCCTCTCTTGAATCATGAGGTAAGGTTAGCACCTCTCCAGTCTTCTGAGGATTGGAAGATTATGACTAAAGCTCCTGCCATCTCTACTTTTGCTTCTTCCACTAACTTAGGGCTTATCCTATCAAACCAGGTGACCTTACACCAATAAGTCCTGCTAATCTTTTTTTGTATGTTTTCTTTATTGATTATCAGTTTGTCCATAACATTTTCACAGAATCACTTCCCTTGTGAAAATAGATGCAAATGCATTTGATACTTTTGCCATGTCCTCGGCCTCTACATGATGATTTCTCTTTGACATCTTGGTAAACATTTTCCTGTTAGAATTTGTATGTTCAGCTTCTAACTTATTGATGGCTGGTAGTTTTTCTATCAACCTCTCCTTGCCTATTGATTTAATCTTTTAAATCCCCCTCTGTTATCCTCTTGGTTATGAACTTCATCACAATCTGAACATACCCATGGCACCAATTTCAAATGCAGGACTTTTGTTTCTGTGTGTAGAGCACAGAAGTCCTCAAGTTGCAGGCAGATGTTTGCAGTAATTTGCCAGTCTGTCTTCTAATGTGAAGTTGTACAATTCTCCACCTCTGGCAGAATTTGTTCAATCAATGTGCCAGTCTATTAATTTTTAATTGTTTTCATAATTCATCTCCAATTGGTATTAAGCATTTTAATTGAATAGTTTTAATGATTTACTTAAAATTAATAATGTTTCAAAATATCAGAAATATTTAAGAACATCTTGGATATCATTGACAGTTGGCTAAGCTTTGTGGTTGGAGTATTCCCCCCGCAACTCCCCCTACCTCCCAACTGATGCCATTTTCACCCTGCTACTGCGTAGTTGCACATCATGCATCGTGGTGTTGTGTTAGGTTCTGTCTGCTGAAAAATCAGAATGAGAAAAGGGAGTTACTAGCTTCTGACCACAAATTTTACATCATTATTTAACAAAGGATTCAAGTAAGTCAGATGGACCAATGATTTCATGTCTGATATGTAACCCTACTGTGATCATGTCAGACTGCTTCCAGTTCAGAGGTATCATTCCAGTGGTTAGTGACCCCCTCAAAATTAATGGACAGATCCCCTGTTGTTCAATCACTGGGTGACTGTCTCTGAGCCACATGGCTTTTTCCAGCATGTTCTCATGCACGGTATTCCACTGGAACCCTCAGTCCCAACACATGAGCAGTGCAGCCCAGGGACTGTCGTACTACAATAAACTGACTACGCCCACAGAATGGCATTGACAACCCGAGGGGTCCTGCCCACAGATTTCACCAGCTGCCAAACCAATACTGAATATTTTTGTATGTCTTAGACATTCTCATCCAAAATCACTCAGAACTCGTTCAAAAAAACATTTTTCTTTTGTAAATGTTAGAGGGCTGAGAAGCACAAACACTAATTACTTCCATTCATTTTAACGAGCTCTGTGGACAGATCCCAGCTGCAGGCTCAGGAATAGCACAGCTATGGGCACATCTGGCGGCAGATGTGGGAGGATCTCAGCGGAAGACCAGCTTCATTGTCGAATCTCCTACCCGATCGCCTAATTAGAATCTGTTCACAGTGATTTATTGTTTTTGCCAGTCTGTTTAGTCTTTTTCCTCTTAAGGAATGTGTGCACAGCACTTATTGTCCATCCCTAATATCTAAGACTTCCTTCTCGCCTATAATTCTCACTTATAATTAAGTCATTTGTGTTTGAGGAAGGCATTCCACATTACAGTTTTCCATGTTAAATATCAGAACACGTTATTATTAAGAACAAATGAGATCCTGGAGGAACTCAGCGGGTCAAGCAGCTTCTGTGGAGGGAAATGGACAGTCGATGCATCAGGTTGAGATCCTTCATCTGGGCCCAAAACATCAACTGACCATTTCCCTCCACAGATGCTGCCTGACCCACTGAGTTCCTGCAGCACCTTGTTTGTTGCTCCAGATTCCAACATCTGCAGTCTCCTGATTATTAAGACAATTTACTGTCTTGTAATTATCTTCTTTCAAGCAATTTTCAAATTTTAACCAATTACCTTATCTCCAAGTGACCTCTTGGTGCTGAAGGAACTTCTTACAACTAGACAAAGCTTTTAGCATTTTCTTTGCACCTCCGAACACCCTTATAATATTTCTGCAAATTGTGTTGGTAGCAGAGATATTTATGTTCAATCTGGGAAGATCAGCTTCATTTCATTTTTACTTAGTATTGTGATTAGATCCAGCACTGTTTGGTTTGAATTCATTGGTTTAAGGATGCATCTTTTTTTTAAGACGATCCACTCATCAGCTTGGAGGAGTTTGCTGCCTCAGAGTTTTGTTAGCAAGTAAGCCAAGTTGGCAAACCTGAATTTCAAATTAGGATATAAGTACTCAGAAGGTTTTTGGACATAAATCTCCGCACTCTGAACAATCAGTACGACACGGGGGCATGATGTTTCGGGGCAGACAAGTGGACCTTGTGCCTCAGGAGGAGTAAAATGCTAGTTTGCTTTTTTAAACCACCATTTGATTTTTGAAGGAATATGTAACAATATTAAGGCTGCTTTCGAACTGGCAAATTCTGCCAGGGGTCCTGGTAGACCGGAAATAATAATGAAGTAGAGTATGAAACAGCTTTATCAAGATGGCAGCCAAGACACTGTGTACACAGAGCCTAGAGGGAGAAAAGTTCAGCTTAGTTGCAACGTTGGACGTCTCCATGTAGACAAGACACCACATGAGCACCGCAGTCAGATATAGTCAAGGGAGCATTGGGTAGCCACACTGCAAATCCCTTATGACACTAAACTACTTAACAAACGCCCTGAAGACACCAGCAGCAGATAATAAATGAGATTTTCAATACACATAAAGTCACTCATGGTCAGGTTAGAAGGAAAGATGAGCAGCAGTTCCTGTCTGGCTAGATTTAAAGACAGCAACGTAATTAAAGAATAACATCTGCTGAAACCCAGAGGAACGAATTCTTGGTCGTCAGTGGGACAGAGAAGGAAATAACTCTCCATGATGATGTTGGAATTATCAATTATCTGAGCATAACTCTAATCCATAAAGCATTTGTGTGGTATCACAACCAATTCTCCACCCATATCTGAGCAATTTTAATTTATTCTGATGATGTCTTCGATGTCCTGACCTCTCTCCTTCTCCCTCAGAAGCGAGTCCTGACTGTAAGGAGAGAAGAACAGAAAATGCTGGAAATATCAGCAGGTCAGGCAGCATCTGTGGAAAGTGAATCAGACTCAATGTTTTAGGTCTAAGACACTTTGTCAGAACTGTGGAACATCATGTCCTTGTGTCACACTGTTTGTATGGAGTTGTGAGATTTACGTCCACGAATCTTCTAATCTTTCGCAGTTTTGGTGAAGAGTCTTGGACACAGGCAGCATTTCCCCACAGATACTGTCTGACCTGCTGAGTATTTCCAGCATTGTCTGCTTTTATTTCAGATTTCTAGCACCTGTAGTTTTTTTTTTATTTTTGTTCACTAACCGAGAGAAGGTATCTGTTCTTGAAAATCCAGCTATGACTGACCAGAATCAGAATGAGAATTAGGTTTATTATCACTGTCTTATATGACGTGAAATTTGTTGTTTTGTGACAGCACTACAGTGCAAAGGCATAAAATTACTATAAATTAAAAAATAAATAAATAGTGCAAAACAAAAGGAATAAAGAGGTAGTGTTCATGGATTCATGGACTGTTCAGAAATCTGATGGCGGAGGGGAAGAAGCTGTTCCTGAAATGTTGTATGTGGGTCTTCAGGCTCCTATACCTCCTCCCCGATGGTAGTAATGAGAAGAGGGTATGTCTCGGATGGTGAGGGTCCTTGGTGATGGATGCTGCCTTCTTGAGGCACAGCCTCCTGAAGATGCCCGTGATGGAGCTGGCTGAGTCTACAACCTTCTGCAGCCTCTTGCGATCCTGTGCATTGGAGCCTCCATACCAGGCTGTGATGCAACCAGTCAGAATGCTCTCCACTGTACATCTATAGAAATGTGCAATAGTCTTTGGTGACGTACCAAATCTCCTCAAGTTCCTAATGAAGTAGAGCCGTTGGCGAGTCTTCTTCACGATTGCATCAATGTGTTGGGCCCAGGACAGATCCCCAGAGATGTCGACACCCAGGAACTTAAAGCTGCTCACCCTTTCCACCGCTGACCCTTCAATGAGTACTGGTGTGTGTTCCCCTGGCTTCGCCTTCTTGAAGCCCACAATCAATTCCTTGGTCTTGCTGACGTTGACTGCGGGATTGTTGTGACACCACTCAACCAGGACCAAGACTTGCTTGAGATTCTCACACTCTGGGATGGGGTGAGTGGAGGAGAGGGTAGCTTAATGGCAACAAACAGGTAATCCACCCAAACTTCCCGCTCCCAATTCAAAGGCACTAAGGCCAATTGCAGTGCCAGAATTATGGACATCAATGCAGATGAGGATCAGCATCCAACTCCTTCCTTACATCTACGGCCCAGGCATTCACTGGTAAATTAAATGAGCATCAAGTTCTTGATCTCATGATATTTCTGTAGCGACCCAGAGAAGGAGGGGAACATTCTGCCTTCAGGATACCCTCCTTCCTTCGAACCATATTTTCTTCTAGATTCCAAATTGGGGAATGACAGAGAGACAAATAGCTGCACAGAAATGAAAGATGTTGCAAACTGAATCTGTCCAACCATATTTTCACAAACAGAACTGATGTGAAACTTTATTCAATTTTCTTTTCAAAACAAGAGCGCTTTCAAGGGTTCGTGCTTAGTTTAATTTTATTTCCACTGATTACATTCCATTTGAGCTGAAAACATTGCCAGGGATAATGGATGTTGCCAGACAGCACAATAACATATGAAGCATCATTACCCGTCTCCTGAGTGCTCCTGTCAGTACCAGGCTTGACTAGAAGCAATACTTTAACATCAGCCGCCATCTCTGTAATCGTTATTTAACATCCTGTTATAACGACTGATGGTTGGCAGTGACGCACACACCATCCTAGCATAGCATCTCTAGGCAGGGTCAGATATTGGAATATAACCACCCTTGGATTGGCACTTCTGTCAGTTGCATATCAAAAATAGATGTGCCTATCCACAGGCCTGAGTACAGAGGCAAGAAGGGTGGGGGCTCTGCCCCTGCCAGTTCCACCCCCAACGGCACCCAGACTCTCTCAGCAGGCAGTAGTGAGTGGGATTTTCTTGGAAGTAAAAACACTGATCCCACTTCTGACCCCAGTGTGGGGATTTTCTCCAAGGATAGTGATGTAGAGCTGTGGTGTTGAAACCTTCTCCATGACTGCAGCTCCTATGGATTTTATTCCTACTGATTTGCATTGTCCTAGGCACTGGGTGTGGAAGCCTGTTGTCATTTTCTGTATGCCCTGCTGTCCTCTCCCCTATTCTCCTCAAGGTTTGTAAAGTTGGACAGGCACTATTGTCTTCTGACAGCTTTCCCATTGTCCATCAATTTAAGCGTGATGGGATTATTGCAACTGTTGAGGATTCACTGCTTCAGATTCTGCTCTGATTCATAAATTATTACTTCCTGTGGTGATGGAAAAACAAATACTACAGATGTTGGACATCTGAAATAAAAACAGAAAATGCCGGAAATACTCAGCAGGTCGGGCGGCCACTGTGGAGAGAGAAACAAAGTTTATGAAACGTTAACTCTGATTCTTTCTTCACAGATGCTGCTTGACCTGGTGAGCACTTCCAACATTTTGTTTTTATTTCTAGTAGTGAGTTCACCAGACATTGGTTAGGATTGGAAGTGCAAGGTACTCTCCCTCCTATTGGTAGTGAGGCCAATTGAGGAAACTGGTTCCATCCTTATAACCCCAGCTGCTGGGGGGATAAGCACTATGTATCAGGGAAACTCTGCTTTCGAGTTGTCCAAGGCCACTAAATGGGAGTATAAAGTATGGTGGAGAGGGGCACATCCTTCCAGAACCTGTAACACAAGCTGCACTTTTGCACTAACAGTGCCTTGCTTGACAGCAGATATTGAGCCACACAGCAGTTGCTCCAGTTCCTTACCAGCTCAGTGCTGAGACTGCTGATCCCCAAAGATGCAGCAATATCATTATATCTTCTGATGCTGAAACAGGCCATTCAACCCATTAATCCTGGCCTGTAATTCTATGGAAGAGAAACAAAGGACTGCAGATGCCAGAATCTAGACGAAAAACACAATGATGCTGGAGGAACTCAGCAGGCCAGGCAGCATCCATGGAGAAAAGCAGGCGGTCAACGTTTTGGGTCAGGACCCTTCTTCAGGACTTGGATGGGGTGAAGGGTTGGAGATTCATGGTGGCAGGAGTTTGGCATAGAATTCTACTTCGCGTTTTCCTCCAGGACAACCTGGTAAATGTGAAGCACTGCATCCATAAGCCTTATATTCTTGGGCAACTTCTTGGCTTTAAGAAAAATGTTTGAACGCCTCTTTATAACTGTAACCTTTATTCCCTGGTAATATCCCAATGAACCTGTCATCTTTCACAGCTTTTATGTCCCACTAAATGCAATGATCTTAAATGCACACTAAACATAGGAAAGTCAAACAGGACTGCCATTGAAAAATGTGTGCTTGTGGGCAATGTTTGTGGTTTGGGTGACTCCTGTTTTCTCGATCCAAGGGTGTGCTGATGATCTTTCATCCCAATGTTCTGAAAAAATAATCTGAACTTCCAATTTTTCTGCTCTCCCAATGGATAACAATAAGGCTTCATTCCCAATGGAAAACAGAATAGAGGCCAGAAATAATCAGGGAAATTATTCTGTAATTACACGACAACAAACTGAGGAAGTCCCTTTATTTAGCTGTGGCTGGTAAAGTCATTATGAGTAAATGTTAGACTCCATTACCCAATCAGGATATCTGAGATCTTCTCTCTGAGAGCTCCCGCTGTGACCTGGCTATGGGTTTCTCAGTTATTCAAAATAAGGCCTGGAACTTCCTTTGCACAAATTGAAAACAAAATGATGCTATCCATTTGGAAATCAGCTTAATCCTGAGTAAAGTGAGGTTGGACCTGTTCTAGGTGTCTGCACTTTGAGGAAGGCACTCTGCTTGCTCCTGTGGGCTGATGGAATGGTAAATGAAGTTTGTGTCTTTGAATATGGAGCATGAGTGATCTCCCTAAAGCAGCTGTGAGCAGCAAATTGGGAAATATAGTGCTGATTAGGAGCAGTGGGGTGGAGTAATCTTGAGGCACCCGCTCAGAAATTTGTGCATGCTCATTTGCCTTTTCACCTGTTTTTCAATAAAGTTCCCCCAAAAGATGTCAACAGTGATGCTATGTTATTTTCAGCCTCTCTTTAAAATCAAGTCCTTATTTATTCATGAAAGCACCAGCTTTTAATTACCCCGCTTTCTCTGAAAATGTTCTACTTAAGCGGACAGCACTTGAGCTGCATTCTTTGACCTTACTGAGACTTGTGACCTCAGATACAGCTGCACAAGTTTGCTTTGTCTATTTTTCTGTGGAGGTCAAGCTCACGGTCACTCACAGCTTCCTAACCTTATTCCAGCCTGCTGTTTCTGATCACTACCATGTCTGCCAGTTTGCTGCTCATTGCTGCATTAGGGAGATCACCCAAACTCCATATTTAAGGTGATGAACTTCATTTACCTTTCCTTCAGCCCACAGCAGTAGTCAGACTGCTTTCCTCAAAGTGTAGGCATTCAGAGACTCTTCTCATATAATACTGTCCCTGACAAATTCTTCCCAGGAGTACGTGGCTATGGCCCAGGTGGGTGTCCATACACTTCTGCATAAAGTGCTTGTCTCCTATGGGCACTGTTCTTCACCAGCCTGCCTGGGTCCTTTTCACCCTTAGGAGAATTCCCCCATCCTCTTACCCTGCCATCAATGCACTGTCTATTCATTAATAGCAACATTTCATTGTAGCTTTTAGAATTTGCCTTGTACTGTGATGTATGCCTTTAAGAGTTGGCTGCAGAAATTGCATCTGCAGGACTAAGTGTCAGCAGTTGCGAGAACTTGCAATGGATGAATAGAGGAAGTTGCTCTGAAACTGACACATAACTGATAAATAAGCCCTGACTGTAAATGGAGGCCGGCTATTTAACCATTTGAGAGGCAGGTTCTGTCCCGAAGTATTATCAGTTTGCTAAGTACTGCTGGGTTCTTAGGATGTGTATAATTGTGGCAAGAATGAGTTAGAATTTTCAGTGGAGGGGACGAGTCTGCAAGGAAACAAAACTTTACCATCAAACATTTTATATTGGAGATTAATGATCATTGGGATGGATTAAGTTGGTGTCTCCAAGGAAGGAACTCCACTCAATCTGGATATGTTCTGGAGCAAGGTCATGCCTGATATTTGGCTCCATTCGTAGTTCAAGAGATCAGTTGTAAACGCATGCTGGTGCTTGGCTGTGATCTGGCATCTCAGCAGAATAATGAAACAATACCTGGAACCCTTCCATTCTGACTGCCTCAATTCTTAAAGCCACCAGGGACACAAGTAAAACTTGTAAATAAATATGAACCGTTAAAGAAAGATAAATTGACAGTGTAATCTCAAAATGGAACTTCACCTACCTGCAACAAAGGCCAGACAGTTACATGTTCACAGCCAATATCTGAACACCCCTTGCGTGCAATTTCCTGCAGGGTGAAGCTTCATTATGAGCCAATGTTATCAGTACATTTATCCATGAGTGAAGAAGCTAAAGGATACTTTTCAACAGAAAGGGTGAAAGTAAATAAAGACTGCACAGTAGGGCAACAGTCCCATTTATATTGTGAAACTCTTCCATTAAAAGATAGTGAAAGCTGATTGAATGGTAACTTTGAAAAGGAAATACTTTGCAGGATTCTGAGGAAAGAGGAAGAGGATGGAACTAATTGAATAGCTTTCTTCAAATAACAGGCACAGTCAGGATAGCCAGGAGGCTTCCTCTGCTTTAGGATTCTGTGGAAGGTAGATCCAAAATATGGCAGATCTTCCAAGTAAATTAATATATTCATTTCAATGTTATTGTTAGAATGTGTGGGTTGGGTAACTAGTGAAGGAGCTGCAGTTTATAACGAACTGATTGTTTTCGTGTTTTTACTTCTTCTGTCAAAAGTGTGTAGGTGGTCAGACTTATTGAAGTTAGTTTCACCATTTGGGCTAATTCATATACCATGACCAGGAAAAGAAGTTGCATTGTTTTGCGCCTATAGATGGGGGCCGGTGTCGCATTTCCCCAGACCAACACCCAAGGAGTAACCCATATTTATACATTGACTACCATTGGATCTGGATACCTTCATACTCCAGTGTGGCAGCTGTATGGGGAACCTTAAAATTGTGGATTTTGCAGACCTTGCAATAAGCTTCTTTTATTGAAGTCTTATCACAGAAAGAAAAGTTGTGCATGAAGCATAATTTCTAGGCCTTCATTCTAATGTTGGACCTCTCGAACACAATATGCAATCTGTCCTATAATTGATTAAGCGGAGTTTGACAGCAAGGCAACAAATAGTGCCCAGGATTTTTTAGTGCCCACAGTACTGCACTTTCGACATTAGGGCACTGACTACACTTCATTGGAGACACAAGAGACTGCAGATGCTGGAATCTGGAGCAACAAACAATCTGCTGGAGGAACTCAGCGGGTTGAGCAGCATCTGTGGAAGGAAAGGAATTGTTGACATTTCAGGTCGAAACCCTGCATCAGGATCCAGTGAGTTCCTCCAGCAGATTGTTTGTGACTACACTTCCAAATGTTCTCAGTTTGTAAAGTGATTTGTGAATTCCTGAGGTTGTGAAAGGTGCTATTTAACGGCACAGATGGTGTTTTAATGACATCTGGACAAAGTTGAACAGCTTTTTGTGTACAGTTACTCAGAAATGAAAGATTCATCCAGATTTTTTTACTTTGGTGATGTTAGGTATAATTTGGAAATACCCTATTCCCCATAAAGATCTACTCTTAAATACATAGAAAGGCGAAGAGCAAACAGGTAGTTCGTCTCCTTTGCACTGCCCAGGTTGTCCAAAAAGCTGGCAGCAACCATGTGGAAAATCTAGACACCTCACAGTGTGACCCAATTAATTGCATCCAAAACTCTGAATCAGAAGGTAGCGGTAACAAAAATTGTTGCAGGTGCTGTTCTCCAAAATGAAATGTTAAACTGAGATCCTATAGAAGTAAAAAAAACACTTGCTTTAACTGCACCTTTCACGTCCTCAAGAACTCACAAAGCACTTTACAAACAGTGAGAACATTTTTAAGTGTGGTCACTTTTGTAATTAGAAAGCGTAGTCCAGATGGACAATAAAAATTCTGGGCACTATTTTTTGCCTTGGTATCCATTCTCCCCCGAATCAGTTAAAGGACAGACTGCACATTGTGTTCTGAAGTTCCTTGTGGGACCTTGCAGAGATGAGAATGCTAGCCCAGAAATTCTGCCTCGCGTGCAACTTTTCTGAGTGCTTCCCGATAGAATTTCAATTAAAAATAAAACTAGTTGCAAGAATTGCAGAGTTCCACAATTTTACTTTAAGGTTCCCAACAGAGAAAACTAACACAGCTCTGAACCCTCCTCCTCATCCATCAAGCAGATACCCCCAGCACCAAACCTGTGCATCTGCCCCAACCCTCCCCCTATTGCTCCTCCACTGGGTCCTTCCTCTATCATCCTGACATCCAGCCCAGGATCCACAAAATGGACTGGTGAACTACCTATTTTCCGTGATGGCAAAGCACATAAAGAAAGTGTTAAATATGTTGATCCTGTTCTTTATGGTATGATCCTTCAGACTTTGTGTGCTATAGATTTTTTCAACAGCAACCCCTTAGGTTAAGGTATTCATTGGCCTGCTATGCTCTGCCGGCCTGAGGCACCTTCCTGGCATTGAGTGATTCTTGAAGCTTGGCTCCAATATGGGATCTGTAACATAATCGTAGAAGTGAGCACTATAAGAGACTGAAAATAAAGCAGTCTTCCCCTCTAAATTTAATTGTGTTTTCTTTGCCATATCCGTGCTGCCTTCAGTGTAGAGCGCATTCCTAGGGTTAGGGATTGAATGAAGCCACAGTCAGCTGGAGCCCACAATGGCTGCCCTTCACCTTGAGGTGGCAAAACGGCTGATTGGTATAGCTCGTGTTTCCATGGTGACCAGGGGACCTTGGGGAATAACGTCAACAGGCCTACAGCATGGAAATAAGATGACAATGATGAGAATCATGACTGATGTGGGTAGGCTGACAGAAAACAATGGCAGCACTGGCAGGCATTGTGGCTGAGTTTGGACTTAACCCCTTTGATGCTTTTATGCGTCCAACCATTCAGCTGATTCTTTCGCTGTCATTTCCAGGTATCCTTCCTTGGTTTGTTGGGAATCACCTCTAGGATTACTGGTAGCCTTGGTTTTTTGCTCAGTGACCTGTTCTTCATGTACATTCTCAAATCATAGAGTCATACAGAATAGAAGCAGGCCCTTCAGCCCACCGAGGCCATACCAACCATCAAGCACCCTTTACACTAATCCATCACTAATCCTACTTTTATTCTCCTCACATTCCCATCAATTCCCCCCAGAGTTAATCTCTCACCTGTACACTAGGGGAAACTTACAGTGGCCATTTAACTTACCAACCCACAGGTCTTTGGGATGTGGGGGGGAAACCGAAGCATGCAGAGCAACCCATGTGGTCACAGGGAGAACATGCAAATTCCACACCAAAGGTCAGGATTGGACCCAAAATCCTGGAGCTGTGAGGCGGGAGTCCTACAAGTAGCTCTAACAGGATTTTAGCAAGCTATTTAATCATGGGCACCTTGTAGCCATGTTTGATCCTGATCTTACCCTGCATCACAGGGATCGATGGATAATATACCCAGTTCTACATCTACGTCCACAAGACAATCTAATCATATTTATCTTAGAATTAGAATTGAGTATGGCTTGTCACCTCTTCAGTTCCATGGGGTCTGAAGTGGTTGATGCAGTCAGTATGGGACCTGCAGATTATGTCACTGACCATTGCAAGCACATGGGTGGTTTGAGCGTGGTGCCGTCTCCCTGCCTTTTACACTACACTTCTGTTTGGACCTAATACATGGACTCAAGGTTCTCAGTGCCAGCTGAATGCTCCTTTCTGATAGCCATGGTCCAGAGGTTCCTAGGAGCCAGCAAGGATGTTGCATCATTTCAAGAGATTCTGAGAACATAAACTCCAGTGTACACTTCTCTTAATGTCCGTAACATGAGGACAATTTCAGCACCCATATTGCTTGAGATTGAAACTGGGACATTTCTAATCAGCATGACTAAATATTATCACAGGCCATTCGTTTCCAAAATGTGCTAATGAGTCCTTTAATAGATCTCATTGCCTGGCAGGTTATCAAGGTTCCTACCACAGCAGGCCAAGCACCGATTCAACTGTCCCCTGAAGGAAATAGCACAAATGTTTTATATCACCTAATGGTTGTGTTAGTTTGTTAATATCTTAAAAAGGTGAGATTACAGGAAAAATATTTGCAAGCTTGTATTCATTCTATTTTCAAACCATCCTCCAGGTGTGAAAGATCCATTTTTTTCATATTTTCTTACAACGCAGAGGGAGGTGATTCAGCTCATCGAGTCTATCCCACCTCTCTTGACAATTCCATCAGTCGCATTCTCCCACTTATTTTCCATTCTCTCCCACCTGCCCATCAACTCCATCTTGATTCTCCTACCGCCCATCTAGACTAGGGCTTATTGACAGTAACCACTTCACCTATCAACCCGCACAGATTCGTGGACATGTGCAGGTGGAAACCAAGGAGGTCAGAGAGAAAACGTGCAAACTCCACACAGACGGTGCCGGAGGGTAGGATTGAATCTGGGTCTTTGGAGCTATGAGGCAGCAGCTTTACTCACTGTGCACCTCTGCATCCTTTAGCTGACGAACCTCAGGAAAGGGCTCAGGCAAGACAATAGGAGAAGACAGGATGAGGTAAAAGAACAGCGCCGCCTAGGTAACCAAATTCCGATAGTATCAGGAGGCAGGGAAAATAAGGCAAAGTTAGGTGTCACATAACTGCAACCTTGAGAATGATCACAAAGTCTAGGAGTGGATGTGCTGAGTCTCGGCTTAACCCCGTGAGGGTGGAGAGAAGAGGAAGGGTAGAGAACAGCACAGGGGCTCTGAATTCATGCAGGGTGTGTAAAGGTTAGCCCTCCTCCTAATTGTTAAAGCCTCCATTAAGTGGTGCATTCTTCCAAAACATTTCTATGAGAAAATGGTCATAAAATATGGTGAAGCCCCTCCAAAGAGCCACCGGATTCAAAGTTTGGGTCTCAGCCAAATTGTCTGTCTCTCTGTCTGTCTGTCTCTCTCTCTCTGTCTCGCTCTCTCCCTCTCGCACTCTCTCTCTCCCCCTCTCTCCCTCGCTCCCTCTCTCTCTCTCTTGCTCTCTCTCTGTCTCATTCTCACTTTCTCTCCTACTGCAGCAAAATGACTTTCCTGCCTCTGACTAGTGACAAGGTATGTCTACCCATCCCCATTCCATACCGTGCTCACCACTAACTAACATAGTGTTCATCTGAACTGTGGATAAACACCCAGCTGTACAATCTTGGATTGCATCTGGCAAGAGCTCTTTGAGTGGTGTGAGACTGGGATGATGGGTATAGACCTGACATCAATTGTAGAACTGGGTTAAGATGAGTCATTTTATTACTGTCACATGAAATTATCTGGCAGAACGGTGAAGTATATTGGCTCAGATATAATGTTTAGTCATAGAGCATGGAAATTGGCCCTCTGGCCCAACTGGTCCATAACAATCAAGATTCCCATCTAAGCTAGTCCCATTTGCCCACATTTGGCCCATATCCCTGTAAACCTTTCCTATCCATGCACCTGTCCAAGTACCTTCTAAGTGTTGTTAATGTACCTGCCTCAACCATTTCTTCTGGCAGCTCATTCCATATATGCACCACCCTCTGGGTGAAAAAGTTGCCCCTCAGGTTCCTATTAAATCTCTCCCCTCTCACCTTAAACCTGTGCCCTCTAGTTCTTGATTCCCCAACCCTGAGAAAAAGACTGTGCACATTGACCCTATTTATGCCAGTCATGATTTTATACACCTCTATAAGATCATCCCTCATCCTCCTATGCTTCAATGAAAACAGTCTCAACCTGTTCAACCTCTCTCCATAACTCAGTCCCTCGAGTCCTGGCAACATCCTTGTAAATCTCCTCTGCACTCTTTCCAGCTTAATGACATCAATGCAACCAATGTAGTCTTTCTTTAATGTAACCAATGAAAAGCTCTATGTATATAACAACTTGCATTTGTTTGGTCACATTGAAATGACTCAAAGCACCACACTGGACAATTGTGAAATTAAGCAATACACAGTCACTTTTGCTTGAGAAATATGCACATCGCAAGAAACTTGGATTATCCTTCCACATGGGCCCATAAACATTTTCTTTCTTTCACAGAATTCCAGCGAAAAGGTGAAAAGAAACAGGGGAAGGGTCTCCAACTCTACGATACTCCCTACGAGCCTCAGGAGAATGATACAGAGTCGGATGCGGAGAATGCAGCTGGTCAGAAGGTGCGAGAGAGCCGCCTCCCTCAAGATGACGAGCGGCCTGCTGATGAGTATGACCAGCCCTGGGAGTGGAAGAAGGACCACATCTCTAAAGCTTTTGCAGGTACATTTATAAAGGTGGAATCTTCATAAGGTGTATGCCTTTACACACCATCAATGATTCTTACTTGCCTTGTGGTGCACTGTCCAAACTAATATCTGCCTGCCGATATCATATCATCTAATATCTTCTTGCCCATGTACTATATAGATTAATATCTGCCTACTTATGTATTAGACAGACATTAATCTGGCTGCTCATGTACTGTACAGAATGATATCTGCCTGTTTGTGTGTTCTGCAGACAGATACCTACCTGTCAGTGTACTGCAGAGGCAGATACCTCTCTGTTCATGTATCCCATGAAATAAAGGCAAAATTAGAAAATCTTCAAATACTTTCAAGAGACAGTTGAATGCTTCCCCTAGAGGATATGAACGATGCTGTACCTGGCTCAGACCCATCTTCTAATGCCTGAACTCACAGTTTGTTTGCTGACTGTGGCGCTTTCATCTTTATGTGACATATTTGCAATTGATGGCATGAGTGCTGATGCATGCCTCCCTAAGTACTGTCTGGATTGACATCTGCCTGCCCATGTTTCATACAGACTGACGTCTGTCTCACCGTGTACTGTACAGAATGAGACATAAGGAATGAATGAGCAAGGCACTGACAGGTTTACAGTAAAACCAGTCCATCCTCTGCCCCTCTCCCCATTTCTCTCTCTTGCTGGCACTAAGTCAACCAGGATTTATAGCTCCACAGATGGCAGTCACCATCTGATGCTTTACCAAAGCAGCTGTTTTCCATTCTGAAATCTCAGCCCTAAGTGTGACAGGTGTTGTGTCCCACACAGTCTAGTCCCCTCATGTTACCGACACAAATACTACAGAAATTGGGGTACAGTTGTGGTACAGTGGTTAAAATCCCCGATTAGGAACGCGGGCCTTGACTAATCAAGTCAGATAATAATTAAAATAAAACTCGTTATTGGTCACGATACCTCAAAGCTACTGGATTGGGGCAGGCGTGGTAGTGTAACAGTTAGTGTAACGCTATTACAGCGCCAGTGACCCAGGTTCATTTACGGCCGCTGTCTGTAAGGAGTGTGTATGTTCTCCCCGTGTGTCTGTGTGGGTTTTCTCTGGGTGCTTCAGTTTCCTCCCACATTCCAAAGACGTGCAGGTTAGGAAGTTGTGGGCATGATACGTTGGCGCTGGAAGTGTGGTGACACTTGCGGGCTGCCCCCAGAACACACTATGCAAAAGATGCATTGCACTGTGTGTTTCAATGTACATGTGACTAGTAAAGATATCTTATCTTATTGACTTAAAAATCCATCTGATTCACTAATTTTTTTACTGAGGAAGAGCCCTGTCATCCTTACTGGGCCTGTCCTATATGTGATTCCAGAGTTGTTGACTCTTAACTTCCCTCTGAAATGACTTACCAAACCACTCAGTTCAAAGGCAATTAGTGATGGGAATAAATGCTGACCTTGACAGTGAAAAAGCAAATAAGAAAAAAACTGTAATCAGGAAACTTGGAATTCTTGTCTCTCCATACTCCTGATGCACTGAGGCCAATTCAGATTGACATTAGTTTATTGTCATATACATCAGGGTGCAATGAAATTCCTTTTTCATGTGAAGCTCACAAAGTAGACAGTATGCATGGTTATAATAAATACAACAATAAACACAGTGACAAGGGCAAAACAATGGAGTGGTGTGAGTATGGTAGTGCAAACTGAAGTAGTGCAAAAAATGACAATTGCCCATCCTGCCCAGATTGATGTAGACTAGGAATTAAATCTGGGTCTTCCTGATTTTGTCAGGGTTTGCAGTGAATTCCTCATCCATTGGAGTGCCTGTTGTTCTTAATCGCTTTTGTTTTCGAAGGAAAAGGCAGGCTTTTTGCCTCTTGCCAACTGTCAGTTTGACTCGATTGGTTGTTCCTTGGTTAGAAGGCTGCAGGCTGGAGCTTCACTTGAGAACTCTTGCACGTGCTCAGTGGCATGCTGGGGGTGCACTGCAGTGTCAGAGTCATCTTACATCAGACGAGATGTTAAAACCAAAGTCTTGTCTATCCATTCAGGTGCAAGTTGAACAGTGTTGATGGGGCCGATAGCCCAGTCGAATGAGATCTACCGGGAGCCTATAAAAATGTAAACAAAATAGCTCGCAACTTAAATAGTTAAGGTTAATGGAAAGTTTCTGTGCTGAACATTTTCCCCAGGGGCCCCTCTCATTTAAAGAACTGAGAGGGGGGAAGGGTTCGCTCGTGCTGTAATAACAAGAGAGGGAGTCATGGAAAAACCAATGAGGTCTAACCACTGCAACTGGCATCTCAATTGAAGATATATTCTGGGCTGCTCGCTCCAAAGATAAATTGCTTCTCCAAGCAGCTGTGGCCTTCATCTCATCCCTAATGCATTAACCCTTTAAGCACTCTTTCACATTAGGGAGCAGCAGCCAACAGCAAGACAGCTGATTCCCTTCTGTCGAAAATATTATTTATTAGCATTTACAGGAAGCAATGGGAGAATACAAGGCCATGAAATTTGAGGTGTAGTTCAAATTGCCTGACTCTGTAATGTAAACCTGACGTTCTCTTCCCACCCCTTCTCCCCCATCCCCCTAATCTCAAAATACATGTTTGGGTTTCTTTATTATGTGGTGGTCTCCAGGTATCAGCATC
This sequence comes from Pristis pectinata, assembly GCF_009764475.1. NCBI lineage: Eukaryota > Metazoa > Chordata > Chondrichthyes > Rhinopristiformes > Pristidae > Pristis > Pristis pectinata. Next base: position 9,371,005 of record NC_067428.1, read on the forward strand.
CATTTTATAGAATCATAGAATGGTTACAGCACAGAAAGAGGCCGTTCTTCCCCTCATGTCCATACCAGGGCAACGTTAATGCAATGAAAGGGAGCAGAGGAAGTTTAGCTGGTGAGCTGGCACTTTCCAGCAAACATAAGCCTAGAAACTGTTGGCTGATGTGATTATCTTTAGAGGTGATGAAAACGTGTCCAAATGGTGTGACTTCAAAAGGATGAAAATTAGCCCATGTTGCCTGATGATATTGATTGAGTAAACTCAACCATAGCACCCACGGCATTGGTAAAATTGGCTCAGTCCCTGGTTTGTGCTTACCTAGTACATAGTCTGTCTCAATCAGGAAACTGTATATTGTCATTCTCAGCCTTGATCAGGGGAGGGTTTAAAATGCACCAGAATCCATTGATTGACATTCAGTTCCCTCCCCACAAGAAAATACCTGAGCTTTGGATTGAGTTGAAGGTTGGGCTTTGCTGTGAGGTCCCCTTTGGTTGAATGGCTGCCTACCTTTCCTATCGGAGTTAGCTGTCAAAATGCACGTGTGAAGAATGATGCCTGGGTCAAGTACTGGAGCACTGACAGTACCTGAGGGACCTTACCCCTGCAGTCAGCGGGGGGAGGCTGGTTGCTGTTTCTCCAACACTCGATACTATAATGCATTAAAACAAAACTTTTTTGGTAAAGAAAAAGAATTATTGCTCCATATCCAATCTCTCGGGAATTATTAAATGAGCTCTTTCATCCACAGTAATGGAAATCAATGCCATGTTTAATTTATTTATGAGTGTGACCTGCCTGTGGCCTGTGGATTCTGAAAAGCACTGACTTATTATTTTAATGCTTTATGCAGATTAAAACAAAATTATTCTAAAAGATTAGGAGTTATCCGGGATCAGAGGATGTTTAGTGTAACAGATTAATTGAACTCTATTTCATGTTGATTGCTGTGTCTTGCGCCTTTCCCCTTTCACTTACAGCTCGGAATCTTAAGCTCTGAGCTCTTTGACAGAGTGTGTTTCAGTGTACAGTGGTGCTGACTGGGTTAATTGCCCTGTCAGACTCTTATTTTATGCAGGGGCTCGATGGAATCGCAGTGGTGTATAAATGTAGATGAGAAAAATGAGTGATAATAGGGGGGGGGTCAGTTGGTGTATCAGAGTGTCCAAACTGCCTCATCAAAACTCATCCAAAATCTCTTGTCAAAGCCCATCCCTCTCCTCAGACATTCCCATTGAAGCCAAATCCAAATGTGCTCAATTCTCCCATCGAATCTCACCCATTAGTTCCCCCAGTTCTCCCATTGCAACATCTAGCTTTGTTTTGGCTTTCCCCTCAGTGACTGCTGAACCTTCAAAAGATCGGCAGAGTTTGTGGGGAAGCAACATGATGATACAAGAAGAAATGAGAAAAAAAAAGAAATTGCTCCATCCTCTCATGTTTTCTGTCTTCCTGCCATTCTTGCTTGATTTTCCTACATGTTTGCCATTCTTTGAGGGATGGAGCTCATGCTTATTTGGATTAACTTTACACTAATTTCCCTTTGGTCCTGACTTCCTGATATTAGCTTGAACCAATATTCCACCTTCCTCTTCCTTCAGAACTGAGGTGCCCACGAGCAACTTCTCACAGAGGCAGGTGAATCTCTGGAATTCTCTAACTCGGAGGGTTGCAGAGGCTAAATCGCTGAAGGTACAGAAAGAGCAGGTAGATACCTGATTTGAAAGATTGGAGAACTGAGGTCTATGGGGATCTGGCACAGAAGAGGAGTTGAGGCCAGGGGCAGATCAGCCATGATCATATTGAATGGTGGGGCAGGCTTAAGGAGCTGAGTGGCCTACTCCTGCTCCTATTTTCTTGTGCTCTTCTCTATACCAATTTGTATGTTTATGAGGAGCAACAATTTATAGCATTTCAGTTTCTGAGTCATTGTATCATATCACAGATTTAACTAATAGGTTGTTTTGTGCAAATGAACACAGGAGACCTTCTGTACATGTGCTTAATTATCTTTCCTGGTGTTGGCTGAGGGAGGAGTGTTAGCCAGCATGAGAACTATTTAGCTAGTACCTTGGTCGTTGAAGACTCTTGAACAGACCTCTTGTACATTCAAGGTGAATTCTTGACCTCACAATCTACCTCGTCATGGCCCTTGCATCTTATTGTCTACCCACATTGCACTTTCTCTATAACTGTAACTGTAACACTATGTTCTGCACTCCGTTATTGTTTTTCCTTTGTATACCTCAATGTACTTATGTTTTAAAATTATCTGGATGGATGGCTTGCAAAACTAAGTTTTTCACTGTACTTCAGTACACGTGACAATAATAAACCAATTCCAGTTCCAATTCCAATTCCCACCAGTGGAGGCGATCAAAGAAGTGGTTTACCGTGTCATTTGATGGCTGCCAACTTCCAGCAATGCCGTGGTCCCATCAACACTGAACTGGAAGGTGAGCATGGATATGAAACTGAGGGGTGTTGTAGAGTAGAAAATTATCCCAAGGTGCTTGTGGAGGGCATAATTCTTTTTCACTGAACAGTGTACAGTGGTACAGCAGTTACAGCTCCAGTGACCTGAGTTCAATCCTGACTTGGATGCCGCCCATGTGGAGTTTGCATGTTTTCCCTGTGACTGTATGGATTTCTGGCTGCTCCAGTTCCGATCCCTTTCAGCAGTGATGCTGCCCTGCACCGTGGCATTCCCAGGCCAAACTTGCTTTCAGCAATTAACCTTTTATTTTGTGTGTCAGATAATGCCATTCCAACCATCAGGGTTTATAGAGAACAAGTGATGACATGATTGAGTGTGTCCTAGATAATGTTTGGCCACTTGTGTCACCAAGAAAAGGGTTGTCCAGACATGGGACAAGAAAGGGAAAAAAAATTTATAAAAAGTCCACATCCCAAAAACATGCTGGTTGGTAGGTTAAATATGAATTGCTCCCAGTGATGGTAGGTAGCAGAGAATCGGGGGAATTGATGGGTATGTAAGAGAGAGTCGGTTACATGGAAATTAATGGGGAAAAGTTACTGATGGGATCGTTCTGAGAGCTGGCACAGACTCGAAGGGCCGAATGGCCTCATTCTATTGTCATAAGTAAATATGAGAACAAGGTTTTACAGACGGAGGGAAAGAACTGAAACCGCAAATACTTTGAAGCAGGAGGGTTTTCCAGGTATTTTGGAAAGTGAGGAAAGATAATGAAGAACTTCCAGAGGGAAGAGGAATAGAATCTAGAAACAGATCTCCCCACATTGCCTGCACTGTTTAATTTGAAGATTGCACCTTCCTCTGATACTTATCCCTCAACGTGACTGCATAAAACCAATATCATGTGATTATCACAACTGTGGGATCTTTCTGTGCACAAATTGGCTGCAGTATTCCCTACATTTCGACAGTAATTACACTACTTAATTGGCTGCAAGACAGGATGTGAAATACAAGGCTTTTCTTTTCATGAGGCTTTACTTGTAGCTGCATACATTTATTCAACAAATGAGCACCACAAATGAAACAGCCCTGTCTTTGCAGTCTGTCTGGATGTTGGCAGGGCACAGTGTAAGTGGGGAGTGGCAGTGGGCGGAGTTTGGAGCACTGACAGACCCCCGAGACACCCTGAGCAAAAACAGTTCAATAATTCAAAACCTCTCTGACATGAATCGGCACATCAGCAGCCAAATGTGGAGAAATGGTGTGGGGCTGGAGGAGAGGAGGGTGAAGGACAGAATTAAGCTTGGCCACAAGAGATCTTTTATTCTTTGGCTCACTACTGTGCTCCAATCAAGATGCACCACACCATCTCCAGCACTAATTAACTTGTTCCCTGTACTTCAAAACAGTGGGATTCCTCAGCTCTCCTCTCAGTATTCCCTTCCTCCAACAGGCTTTTAAAACTCAAGAGGGTGACATCTCATTATTGCTCCCTGATTTTACACATTGCTTTTCCGATCCCTTTCAGCAGTGACGCTGCCCTGCACCGTGGCATTCCCAGGTCATCTTGCTCTCAGCTATTAACCTTTTCTTTTGTGTGTCAGATAATGCCATTCCAACCTTCAGGGTTTATAGAGAACAAACGATGATACGATTGAGTGTGTCCTGGGTAATTGTTTGGCCACTTGTGTCACCAAGAAAAGGATTGTCCAGACAGGGGAGGAGAAAGGGAAAAAAAATTATAAAAAGGCCCCCCTTCTCCTACATGCCTCCCCACCCCTTCCTCATCAGAGACTACTGATCCATTTGGGGTGCAGTTAAACACCTATCCTGCAACAAACTAATCTAGCCACCGAAAACATCGCAACCAGGTCTGAAATAATCTCACTGCGTCCAATCTCAAAGGCCAATCCCCCTATCACAGCACGGATTAGCTCAAACGACTCAGGAATTCTTGCTCCCACTTCCCGACCTACAAAGACAATCCAGGTTTTAATCCTGACATTACTTCTCAATTTCGAGACACTAGAGACTGCAGAAGCCGGAATCTGGAGCAACACACAAGACGCTGGAGGAACTCAGCAGGTCAGGCAGCATCTGTGGAGGGAAATGGACAGTTGACGTTTCGGGTCGAGACCCTTCATCTGGACTGCAAGATAAGGGGGAGGTATCCAGTGTAAAAGGGTGGGGGGAAGGGGTGGAGCAAGAGCTAGCAAGCGATAGGTGGATCCAGGTGAGGAGGGGTGATACGCAGGTGGAGGAGGGGAGGGCGGGAATAGCAACAGAAGCTGGGAGGTGATAGGTGGAGCCAACAGTCGGCTGAAGATGATGGAATCTGCTTCCCGTCTGTCCCTTTCCTCTCTCCTCCTGGTCTACCCATTTCTTCTTACACTCAACCCAGTCCCTTTCCTTCCCCTCCTCCATCCACTGCCCACCACCCACACACTTCTCCCTCTGGTTCCCCCTGCCCCACTGTTCCCACTTGCCCTCCCCACGTCCCTCACTTGATTCCAGCCTCTACTTCCCTCTCCTATCAGATTCCATCATCTTCAGCCCTCTATCGCCTCCACCTATCACCTGCCAGCTTCTGTCGCTATTCCTGCCCTCCCCTCCTCCGTCTGCCATACACCCCTCCTCACCTGGATCCACCTATCACCTGCCAGATCTTGGTCCACCCCTTCCTCCCACCCTTTTATACCGGCTATCTCCCCTCTATCTTTCAGTCAAGATGAAGGGTCTCGACCCGAATCGTCGACTGTCCATTTCCCTCCATAGATGCTGCCTGACCTGATGAGTTCCTCCAGCATCTCATCTGTTACTTCTTAACTTGCCTTTTACCAATTCAGATCCATGTCCCTGGAGCAACAGTCCTTTAACTTTGAATGGTGATCTGGATAGAGATTATTTTATCCTATACACCTCCTTTCAGAACCTGATGTGAAGGGATACAAGGGTCTTCCATTCCATTATCTCTGTAGGACATACAGAGAAGCTGTTTGGCCCATCGAGTCAAAGTCAGCTCACAGGTCAATCCCATCCCCCTACTAATTTCCCCTGAAATTTATTCTGCCTGCATTCCCATTAAATCCCTTCAGATTTTACCATCTAACTGTACACAATGGGGGAAATATTACAATGGCCAATTAACCCATCAACCCACACACATTTGGGATGTGGGAGGAAACTCGAGCACCCAGGGGGCAACCCACACAGTCACGAGGGGGAATGTGCAAACTCCACACTGACAGCACCAGAGGTCAGGATTGAACCCAGATCACTGGCGCTATGAAGTAGCGGATCAACCAGCTGCACACCACTCTGATTTCTTAGTTTCTAGCACAGGGCACTGGGCAGTGATCATAAACGGGACCCTGCCTGAATTCATTGTGCTGGAGTATGAGGTCACTAACGCAGCTGTAAGCTCCCATCCAGCCTACAAATGACTGGAGCTGATTAACATATATCAGGATATAGATATGGGATCTCTCTGATCTGTGATGGTTCAGTGCACATACCCAATCAGCCACCAAAGAACCATGCAGTCTATTGCTTTTACATAAAGGAAAAGATGTTTATGTGCTCTTTCCCCTTCAGTAATCCATTACTGTCTTTCTGAGTCAATAAACAATCCATTTGTCATCTACCCAGTTTATAAGCTAAAGACAAGGTTCGCCCGAGGGTCCAGTGTATAAATGAACTATCTGTTCCGGTACTAAGCTACGCTGGGACACAAAGTCTCTAGCTGGCTCCCTGATCTCTTATCAGTTGGCTTGTTGCAACTGAGGTTGTTATTCAGGGTCATCAGTTGGCCTCAGCACCTCCTTGTGGGGGTGGAAGGGAGATAGGAGAGGAAAGCATAATTACTGTCCTTTCCCCAGGGAGTCAAGGAGTTGCACAGAACAGAAACAGGCCCTTCGGCCCACCACATCCATGCTCACTTTTTGACCATCTACACGAATCCTGCATTAGGTCCGTATCCTTCTATGCCTTGCCTATTCCAGTGCCTGTCTAAACGTCTCTTAAACATAATGGTTGCAGCTGGCTCCACCACCTCTTTTGGCAGCAAATTCTAGATATCAACCAATTTCTGTGTATAAAAGAAAACCTCAAATCCCCTTTCAAATCCTTCACCTCACCTTAAACCAATGTCCTCTTGTTTCTGATACTCCTACCATGGGAAAAAGATTCTGACTACCCACCCCATCTCTGCCTCTTATAATTTTATATACCTCTGTCACTTCACTCCTGGAGTGAAGGAGTGGAGCCTCCTTCACTCCAGGGAAAACAAGCCCAACCTATCCAATCTTTCCTCGTAGCTAAGCTCCTCTGCTCCAGGCAACATCCTCTGCTGCAAAGCATGTTTGTGCGGATATAAGAACCAGAAGCAGAAGGAGGACATTCAGCCCTTCATGTTTGCTCCACCATTAAGTAAGATTATAGGTGACTTTTTACCTCAGTGCCATTTTCCTGTTCTAACCCCATATCCCTCGATTCTCTTATTATCTAAAAATCTATCACTTTCTGTTGATATTCAGCACTGAGCCTCCACAGCCCTCATGGTTAGAGAAATCACTGTCCTCTGGGAGAAGAAGTTTCTTCTCATCTCTGTTCTCAGTGGTTTACTTTGAGGCTGTGATTGCTGGTTTGGGACATCCTCTCATCTCCACTGTCAATCCCCAAAAGATTTTTGTATTTTTCAATGAAGTCCCCTCCCATTCTTCGAAACTCCAGAGAGTATAGGCTCAGTATGCTTCACCTCGCCTCATCTGACAAGCCCATCATCCCAGGAATCAAGTTGGTGAATCTTCGCCACGCACCCTGCATCTTTTGTTGGCTAGGGAGGCCAGATTTATACATAATAGTTCAGTTGTGGTTTCACCAGGGTCTTATATAAGCCAGGAGCAGAAGAACAGATGGTGGATGGAATGAGTGCAGGGGGCGCAGCAACTCTCTGACAACCACGTATGCATGAGCTCTCTAGTGCTGCAAAAACCATCGATGGTCCAAACACCCAAGGTCCCACTCCACTGAGAAGGACAGTGAACTTATCAGGGACAGGCAGGCAGTCAATGGCCACCTTGGGGTCCTTCTCACCCACCAGCCTGTCCTTGTTGTAATCACCCTTGACCCCATCCCACAGTAAAAAACCTAAGCAGGTCAACATTGCTGCCACTTGTGAGTGACAAGAAGTCAAGACATCCTTGAGAGCAGATGGTATCCTAAAACTAGACAGTGAAGAACTTTATTTATGAATCCACAATCTCTTTGTCCACATCTGGGAAAAGAATATACCATGGGGTCTCAGAAATGCCATAATTTAAACTACCTTCAAGAGACAGGTTCGATTATGTCCCCTTGCTGTCTGCCACAGGGAATATCATCACCAGCATCCTCCTCATACACCTTCCCTCAGTGGTCAAAGAGCTGCTCCTCAAATATGGATTCTATCCATCTAGAGGCACCATGCACATGACCTTCACCTCAGGACAACTCCAAGAAAAATGCCGGGAGCAGCATCAGCCACCATACAGGATCTTTTTCAACCTCACTAAAGCTTTTTGTTCCACCAATCAGAGGGATTGTGAACCATTCTTCTCGAATTCTTCTCGATTTTATTATTGCTCCAAGACGGCATGCAAGCCACGATGCTAACCCATGGGTTTAGAACAGATCCAACTTCTGTGAAGACTGGTGTAAAATGAGGCAACATCGCTACCCCAGCATTTTACTCAGTCTTGCTTTCTGCGACATTGTTCCTCACTTTCAACAAACCACCCACGGGAGTGGAGTTAATCTTCAGAACTAATGGGAAACTGTTCAACCTGTGGCAACAAGACTCCAGAACCAAAGTTGCCCGAATCTCAGTAGTCAAGGCTGCAGTAAGCAGACGCACGTGGTTGGAGACAGCTCCAAGCCATCGTTGATTTGCTCATTGAAATACACAAGAAGATGGACCTTACATTCAACATCTGTAAGTCAGAGGCCCTCCACTAACTTGAACATACTGCCCTCTGACAATCAATATTCATGGAAAGACCCTTGAAAACCAGGACCTCTTTCCATATTTTGGGAGATCTCACAGTGAAGCAGACATTGTTGATGACTACACCGCCACCTTCAATGTGCCGGACTACACCACAGCCTTTGGTCAGCTGAAGAAAAAGGTACTTGAGGATCCAGATCTCAGATCTAGCATAAAACTCATGGTCTATTGGACAGGAGGATCACCGCCCACCTATATAATGTCTGCTTCACTGCGAGTTCTCCCAAAATATGGAAAGAGGTCCTGGTTTTCCAAGGTCTTTCCATGAACTGTACTACAGCACAGGAACAGGCCCTTTGGCCCATGATGTCTGTGACGACCATGATGCCAAATTAAACTAATCCCATCTGCCTGAACGTGGTCCATATCCCTCTATTCCCTGACTGTACGTGCACCTGTCTAAATGCCTCTTAAACATATCTATCGTATCTGCTTTCACCACCTCCCCGGCAGCATGTTCCAGACACCTACCACTCTCTGTGGAAAAAAAATTACCTCGTAAATCTCCTCTAAACTTTCTCCCTCTCACCTTAAATCTGTGCCCTCTAGTAATTGACCTTTCCACTCAGGAGAAAACAAGACTCTATCTACCCTATCTATTCCTCTCATAGTTTTATATACTTCTGTCAGGTCTTCCCTCAGCCTCTGACGTTCCAGAGAAAACAATCCTTATACCTCTAATCCTCTTGCAATAAAGGCTGACATACTGCTTGAGTTCCTAAGTTGAGTGAGGGCAGTAGTGGGTCAGGATCACGGTCAAATAATTCACAAACTCTCACAGTCTGGATGGCCCTGGCAATAAATGTTGAAGCTTTGGAGGTACGAATGGAAACTTTGGGTTCATATCCTACCAAGCTCAGAAAAAAATATAAAATAAAGGATCAATTTGACAGGTCAACAACGGGGCTTGATACTAAGAATACTGAGAGGGTCTGAAATAGGATGTCTAGTCCAGTGCAGATTGATGCTCAGTCAATGCCAGTTTCCCTACAATGAGATCAACTCCTCATTAATTATTACTTAAGGCATCAAGAGCCCTAGGAATGAAAGTGTTCTGTTTTGTTTGAAATCAGACATTTTCAGTTGTGGATCTAGCGCTGGTTGGATAGAACAAAAGCAATCTTAACATGAGTTTTTTACAGAGCAACCAGGCTTTCCTATCAGCCGATGTGTTCATTACAGCAACAACAGATAACGGATAAGGACAGAATGGAAGGTTACCTCAGGCTGAGCTTTGCCACACAACTGACACTATCTGAACAATGGAATTATAACAGTCCAATCTGGGAGCGGACAGCCAGCCAACAAGATAAATGGGCCTCTCTCGCACTGATGTTTCCCAGATAGCCCACGTCAGCTTTGTGCTGCTCTATCTTCTTTTCACTCTCTTTGTTTTTAAATTCAATCCACATATCTTCTTTTTAAAGCAGTGTATTTCTGCATCCATTGACTTCTAAGCTGTCTCAATATCCATAAAATATTTTATTCAACTGTCTTCATTTATTTAGTTTCACAGCAATCTGTATTCCCTTTGCAGTTATTGAAAGCTCTAGACTAAAAATAAGGTTCTTCTTGCTTTATTTCCTTCGATTTCCTGTCCTCCTGAAGGGTATTGGATGCAGTTCCATGTCATGTAATTACTTTACCTCAGCTGTGAAGCTTTTCATAGGGAGGCTATTTGTTTACAGACAGCATCACCTCCAAATCTTGTGTTTTTGCAGAAGTCACAAGTGAGCCATTGAACTAATCTTCTACTGACACCAACATTCTTTTCTCCCCACCATCCCCACCCCCAGCCCCTCTGCCCCCTGAGGGAAGGATGAGGTCACCAACCCACCAGTATCCAAGAATGAAAGATTTATCTTCTTGATACAGCTATACAAAGTGAAACTGAGGGAAAAGTTGGCAGGCCATTAAAAATGGTAATCGATAAATTTTATTTAATATGTTTGTTTCTTAGGTGTAAAATTTCTGGAAATTAGGGGAAAGGCGGTCAAGAATTTTCTGATGGGAAGTCACCTCCTTTGAGTCATAGAGTTATACAGCATGGAAACAGGCCCTTCAGCCCAACTCGTCCATGCCGACCAAGATGTCAATCTGAGCTAATCCCATTTGCCTGCCCATATCCCTCTTAAAGATCATGTGGGACAGTGATGCATTGCAAGTTTGGTCCTGTTGGGTAGCCAGTGCTAAGTGAGTGAGGGTGAAGCAATGAAGGAAAAGGCCTTGTGATGATGCAGCCAGGTTCAATAACTCTGCTGCAGTTGGCTGAAGCATCTATTATTCAGATGGAAAAACCAGCCAGGGAGAGATTCCATCAGTGATCCTGGTGCTGGGACACGTGTGTAGATGGAAAACATTTTCCTCCACTGTGTCTAGTCTGTGTTTTAGGTACAGACACATTGTAGACCTGTGCCCAATATAGAATATAGTGGTGCGCCACAAGGCTGAGTCCTCAGCCCCCTATTCTACTCCCTATACACTCACGACCGTGTGGCCAGATTCTGCTTTAAATCCATCTACAAATTTGCAGATGATACCACTGTAGTGGGCTGTATCTCAAATAATGATGAGATACAGCCCGCTACAGTGGTATCATCTGCAAACTTGTATCATGACAACAACCTCTCCCTCAATGTCAGCAAAACAAAAGAACTGGTCATTGACTTCAGGAAGAGGGATAGTGCACATGCTCCTGTTTACATCAATGGTGCTGAGGTCGAGAGGGTTGAGAGCTTCAAGTTCCCAGGAGTGAAAATCACCAATAGTCTGTCCGGAAAGCATCCTATCTGGATGCATCACAGCTTGGTACGGCAACTGCTCTGCCCGTGACCACAAGAAACTGCAGAGAGTTGTGGACACAGCTCAGCACATCATGGAAACCAGCTTCCCCACCATGGACTCTGTATACACTTCTTGCTGCCTTGGTAAAGCAGCCAACATAATCAAAGACCCCACTCACCCCGGGCATTCTTTCTTCTCCCCCCTCCCATCAGGCAGAAGATACAAAAGCCTGAAAACATGTACAACCAGACTCAAGGACACCTTCTATCCCATTGTTATAAGACTATTGAATGGTCCCCTAGTACAATAAGATGGACTCTTGACCTCACAATCCACCTCATTATGACCTTGCACCTTATTGTCTACCTGCACTGCACTTTCTCTGCACTGTAACACTTTATTCTGCATTCTGTTATTGGTTTATTTTGTACTACCTCGATGCACTGTGTAATGAATTGATCTCTATGAGTGGTAATGCAAGACAAGTTTTTCACTGTACCTCAGTACGTGTGACAATAATAAACCAATTTACCAATTTATGAGGTAAATTTCTTCAACTTCTCCATCCTTGACCATCTTCCATCCTGTAGTTAGTTCAGTTGAAATCCAGGTTACATTGTAAATGACAATTCTGCACAGGCAATGATGATAGGAGTCAAAAATACTACAAAAAATTCACCCTCTTGAGATTCTTGGTGACTGCAGAATAGAAGAGCCAGTGTGAGGGTGATGTGGCTAACGGGATTTCAGTCAGTTTGGCTCTGCTTGAGGTACACTTGCTTCTTGATGAGGTCCCAAGTCTAGGTTGGGGCCCGAGTGTGTAGTCAAGACAGACACTCCAAAGAATTGCCAACCAAATGCTGGTTTTGTCTGGGGTGCCTTTTTTGTGGATGAGATCCTACCACACTCTCCCTCAGGAAACTACGATAGGTTAGTCAGCAAGGACGAGTTGGGCCAAAGTGCCTGTTTCCGTGCTGTATGACTGTATGATTCTATGACTTGGTTTCAAAGAACATTCTGTCATTGTCCCTGCCAAGTATCGTTACCAAAAGCAAAAAGATCTGCCTCATGATTGTGAGTTAGTCTATTGGGAATGGTTGGTGGACTTAAATATGTGCATCTGTATGATGTGCTTTGAGGAATTTCAGATTGATCAGGTGCTATATGATTATAGATGGTACTGTTTATTTTATAAGCCTTCTTTATCTGGTATGTTTTTGAACTATTTGACTGCCATTGAGATAGGTCTACGAATAATGGTTCTCTTCCTTGTGTATGTTGCAGAATTCCATACAGAAACAAAGACAAATGGGAGAGTGGTTTATAAATTAAAATCATTGCAAAACAACATTTATTCTCTTTACTTCATTGTGGAATCCTTGCCTGGTGAGGGAGTGACTGCTTTTGTTTCTCAGGTTCTCAGATTCATGCATACAATGTGCAATGTTTCGTAATTGGGAAACATTCTGAAACAAGTCAAAACTCTATGGAGGGAAAAAGACAGTCAACGTTTCAGGCTAAGCTAAAAATCTGCCCTATTCAAATTGTAGATTTTACCCAACATTGATAAAGATGGAAATAGTTCATCATGATTCTAGTAATGAGAATGACAAGGTTGACACTTTACATAGTACGACTGATGACCAAATAGTTTGAGTTTGATCCTGCAGACTGGGATCAGAGAAGGGGTGTGGTCCTCTGTGACGGGAATGATTGAGGAATAATACCTTATCCAATTTTATGTAAGCTCTGCAAAACAGGTTTTACTTGGTCAATGGTGATGGAATTTATAGTGGTTGTATATCCAGGATTTTTGGGAATTTTGGGAGCTTGGAGAAATAACTCACCACCCTACAAGGAACTCCCGCTGCCTAGGCCCAGCCACTACAGACGAGCTTGGCTCGCATCTTGCTGTGTGAGACAGAGGCTGATGAGGGCTTGTACATTTGCACACCTTGGAAAAATAGGAAGGGCTTCACTTCGCCACTGCTGCAGTTTCCAAATCACCAATGGTTCTCACACCGACACAAGGTTCCCAGCAAATTAGCTCCCCGGTGTATACTCGGCAGTTGCAAAGGAAGCATCAAGGAGAGCAGTTGTGATTGGGAAAAGGTTAGAGAAAAGCTAAAATGAATTTGCTCTTAATGGACAACTTGTCAGTTCCCTTCCCCCCTCCCCCTACCACACCCACCCTGACTAAATCTCCTATTGCGGCAATGACACTTCATCTGTCCTCCCAGTGGGGAGCTGAACAAACTCATTCCTTACACCGGCAGGTGGGCTGATGTGACAGGCAGTCCTTGGGATTTGATCTCCCAAACATCTGGTTCGAGGCAGGCGCCTTACGGCCTGTAGTACTGAGCCATTTTAATTAGTTTCATTAATTTAGCTCACCCAGACCTAGGGAAATAGCATAATGGATCTCCACAGTAAATGCACAAGCTCAGATAATGTCTGTCAGTGGACAAAAAGAAATAGTTGACCCCTGACGAAATTGGTAATTCTTAAAAGGATTATGGTAACAGAGAGGGCAGAAGCTGTTGTCTGTGTCTTGCCTGTGATTTATTATTAATTTGACATGGGTTTGCACTTTGCTGGACTGAATTATTTATGAACTGTGAGTCTCTGCTGTCTGACAAAATTACCCACTTCCATTCCGAAGGCAGAAAGCCTGGTTAGAGTTTCACTGTCGAAGGATTGGGGATTAGTTTATGGAAAATGAAATTTCTGCTTCAGCCCTGTTTTCTCCGTCTGGGATTTGGAATTGTTACCTCTCATATTTTCTGTTAAGCTTCGTGCTACCTCTCAATTGCTTCATTCCCTGCCTTCCCCCACCCATTTTGTCCTCCTCTCTGGCTCTTGCTGTTTCTACGAATTCTGCCCCTCCTTGGTAACTTATTCACTTCTCCATTCTTCATGGATGAAGAGCATTGGCAGCCTTGATGCCGGTGTTTGAATTGGAGGGGGTGGCGGGGGGTGGTAGGAGGGTTTGTAGAGACAGGCAGCGGAGGGGGCAGGGAAGGGAATGTCACAATGTGGCTTAGTCTGATCCTGGTCTCTGTCTATAAAATGACATGGAATACAAGCTTCCTCCCAACCTACCTCCTCAAGGATTAGCACAGGAAAGTGGCACCAAGACAACAGATCAGCCATGATTTTATTTCATGTCAGAAATGGCATGAGGGGCCAAATGGCTTTCTGCTTCTATTTCAATGTTCTTGGTGCTGTATCATGTCCTGTTAGCATATCTTCCCATTCTCCTTTATCTAGCTTCCCTTTAAACATCTCAGCGCTATTCACATCAGCCATTCCTGGTGCTCCATTCCCACTCACTCACTTTCTCTGGAATTACTTCTTGGTCTCATTGTTATCTTCTATTCATGGCCTAAATTTTAGACTTCTGTGCCCCACTTTTATGCAGATTTGGCAGTGGGAAGCACAGCACACTTGCTAAAAGCCAGAACTCTCAGTAATGAATTCTCTTCTTTTCCCTTGCCATGGCTTTGAAGTTACTTGTAGCAACGCAAGCCTCAGCTTAGTAGAAACTGCATCAAACCTGAGCCTTCTAATCAATGCCATTCAGTACTACAGCAAGGCAGCCGGTTTGGTCTCTAGGCCATGTCAGAAGCTTTATTCCATTTTGCTTCCCAGTGTGTAAGGTCAGTTCTAGTAAAGCTACCCGTGATATGATCACACACTCCTTATGATTGATGGAACAAGTCTCAAGCATTACGTCTTTTTTTGTGTGGGATTGTTGCCACAGCAACGTTCCTGTGCTGAACCCGGCTCCATTTACACAACCAGTGGCTGTAGCGACGACCACCCTCAAAGCTGTGTGGTGATCGTCAGTCCAGAATAGTCACATCTGCCAGAGGAGCAATAGATTATGTTTAATGGAGCCCACTGTGATTTGACGGGTCTGTTGCTATCTGCAGCGAAACTGATGCTACATCAGCAGGCAGCACTTCGGCACCGCGGTGTTCCCTGTCACTTCTCCCGCTTTCAGCAGGGGGGCTGGTGAGTGACCACCCAGCCAACGTTCTCATCAGTCTGAGACCGTTCATTAGGCAAGGACTGGCAGCTGCCAATCTTTGCTGATAATTGCTTATTGCCATCTCTCTTTACATAGTCTAGAGCCTTTCCGCTTGTCTGATCTGTGCAGATATTTGTGGCCATTAGGGCCTTGATCCTCTGAGTTTTCTTCAATTCTACAGCAGCACGTTCCATTCCTTTGGCCCTCAGAAATCTACCTCATTTTCCTTTATATGTTTAATGTGATTTACCTCAATCACTTCAAATGACAGCAAGTCTGCCCTGCTTTTGTTTGGAAGGAGAGGGAAGATTGTGTAGAAAACAATTTGTTGCTATAATCTGATAAGATGTATGAAGCTTCATAACCGGCATGGTTGATAAGTCTATTGACCTTTATGTCAATGACCTACACATGCTAAGAGATCTCACAGTCTGGGTTCATTGGTTTAGCTACAGTAAGAGTTGGGACTAGCAGCTCTAGGTGGACATATTCCTGGGTTTTTATTGTTCAGCTCTGCTTCTGATCTCTCCACTGTCCAACAGTCCCTCCTTTATGGTATCCTGCCTTCCCATGCCATTTGGAAGGTGAATAGGCTTTTCCAGCTGGAAGATTATTGAACCCCAGTCAAATGCCTAAACCCAATAATTTAAGAACAGATTAAGGTAATGAAATAATGACCCTATGACGTTTTTCTTATATTATGCTGTGGAGAATAATATTTAATTCTTGGAGACTCGATGATGGCACAGCCAGTAGAGTTGCTTCCTCACAACTCCAGAGACCTGGATTCAATCCTGACCCTGGGTGCTTGCTCTCTGGAAATTTCCTGTTCTCCATGTGAGCATGTGGGTTTCTTCCAGGTGTTTTAGTTTCCTCCCACATCCCTAAGTTATATGGGTTGGTAGGTTAAATGGCCACTGTTAATTGTCCCTACTGTGTAGCTGAGTGGTGGAATCTCAGGTGGGTTGATGGGAATGTGGAGAGATTAACGTGGGATCACGGCAATTCAAATCCGCAAGAACATAAGAAGCTACAGAGAGCAGTGGACTCAAACCAATGCGTCACAGGCACATCCCTCCCCGCCATTTACATGAGGCACTATCTCAAGAAGGCAACATCTATCATCAAAGATTCCCACCATCCAGGCCATGCCATCTTCTCACAGCTACCATTGTGAAGGAGGTACAGAAATCTGAGGTCCCACATCACCAGGTTCAAGAACAGCTACCTCCCTTCAACCATTTGGTTCTTGAACCAACCTGCACAACCCTAATTGCTACCTCAGTAGAGCAACACTATGACCAATTTGACCATTTTGCACTATAATGGTCTTTGTTTTTTTTGTTCTAGTTGTATTCTTTCTTGTAAGTATTATGTTCAATTTATGTTTCTCTTGCGAACGTTGTGTATCTGATACTATGTGCCTGTGATGCTGCTTCAAGTAAGTTTTTCATTTCACCTGTGCATACACGTACTTGAGCATATGACAATAAACTCAACTATGACTTTGAAGCTTTTTCCAAGGTAGAAAACCCCTCCCTACAGTTTTCTCCACTCCTCTAACTCTTGCCTCCAAGACATCTGAGCCCAACTTTCCATCATCAGATTGTGATAGCAGTGCCATCAGCTTTGGGAAATTCTTTATCACTGTGAGTAAATGGGTGCTTGATGGTCGGGACTGACTCAGTGGACTGAAGGCCTGTTTCCACACGGTATCGCTCTGTGACTCCAGAGCATCAGTCTCTAGAATCGGTCGATCTACCTGGAGGAAATCAGACTCTGGAGGGTTGATAGCCCAAGTAGACGGGGATCCAACAGCTGGTTTTAACATCCTTTGAGTAGGAAAGAGAGGAGAAAAATCAACTAGCTCCTCATTGTTGCTCAGTGATTCCAGGTGAAAGTTTTTTTTAATTTCAGAAATAATCTTTATTCATAATAAAACAAATATACAAAAAAAAATCTAAAACTCTTTACATTCTTGGTATTATTTGGTCAATACATTCAGTGTTATCACATAATTTTTTAAACATAGCACCACTGAAACTTGTGGCCCCCTGAGGTGATACTCCCTTTCGTTGTTTGAGGGGCTTCCCCACCGGACTCAACCCCTCAATATCCAGTAGCAGAAAGACCCTAGACTGGGGTCCTTCCACACAGAGCCTTTACATTGGCTGTACCAAGCTTCAGTTCTTCCTTCAGCATGTAATCCTGCAGCCTGGAATGTGCCAGTCAGCAGCATTCCCTTACAGACATCTCGCTGTGCTGGAAGACCAACAAGTTTTGGGCAGACCAAAGAGCGTCTTTCACCGAGCTGATGATCTTCCAGTGGCACTTGATGTCTATCTCTGTGTGTGTCCTAGGGAACAGCCAGTAGATCAGAGATTCCTCTGTTACACAGCTGCTCGGGATGAACTGAGACAAGATGAGCATGGAACAGTAAGGGTGTGTGTACGTGTGTGGATGTCAGGTGACAATGGGGTCAGGTTTGGCTGCTTTCGATTACAGCAAAGAATAGTCACATGAGTTGGGTGTCAGTGGGAGTCAGCTCCTTTAAGAGAAGTAGGAAGGTACTTCCTTTGGGGTATGCATGATATAAAGACATTGCAAAGACACTATGCAAAGGTGAAACATATAAACACTTAACCCAATCCCAGGACACTTCTGATAAAACAATGCATAAAATTTCTTTTAAATGAATTGATGTTCATGCCACCTTGAGATGGCAGTGTAGCATGAGGAAGTAATTTTCGGCCAGTGTACCAGCTATCTGATCATCGGGAAATATTATGCAATCTTTTACAATCAGTCAAGCTGCAAGATAGGTTTTTGTGATTTAACCTCTCGTGATAACACATTGCTCCCTTGGTATTGCAGTAGATTGGCAATCAACATTATGTGCCGAAACAGGGCTTGAACCCACAAAATTCTGACTCAGCGATGAGTCATATTAGTCCAGCTGAAGGAAGAAATTGAGTCTAGAAGCAGTCCCCCGGTATATTACAAATATCATTATTGGAAATTGTCTCTCAGTGTTAGCTCAGCTCTGCAGACCGAGTCACAGTCAGCCACTCTTAGTAATGCACTAAATTTGGATCCAATCCTTTTATCCTGACGCTTCCTGGAACGTGCTGTCAGACACTGGAGCAATTCATCATGGACCTGTCAGAATCAAGCTGTTATGCTGTGGGTCTGATAATTATCTGAACAGAGTGGTGCTTTGATGGGATTGCTTCCTTGAAGCAGAATGGAAGAACTTTAGTCGCCGATTTTTACCAGTGTTTCTGAGCTGTTGATTTCTACCTGACTTTCTTCTTTTTTTCCATAAAGGAGTAAAAGCTTTGCCTTTATGCTGTCTGTTTGATGTAGCAAACACCCCAAGGCACTTTATGTTGGGGGTCAGAGAATAGAGAATCCTTGATTTAACATCTCATTTGCAAGACACTTCCAGCCTTACACTAAACCAGTGTAAAACTAAGGTCTTGACCAACCTGCCCCCACTACACCATAATGTCCATGACACTAACGGTCCACAAAGTGACTCTGGCAAACATGGACCACCTTCCCAAGCTCTGAAGCCATCTCTCAGCATTCAGCATTGCCTCCCATATTCCAGCACAGTCAATAGCCATCTGGGGTGTTTGAAGGTCAAGATTTCAAACCTGGCACAAAGCTGACGGTATATCAGGGAGCAGTGATGCTTGCACTCCTGAACTCTCCTGAAGCATTGATTACCTGCAGCAAAGCACTAGAGGGTTACCACCAACGCCATCTCCACAAAGTCCTCCAAAGCCGTTAGAAGGATAGATAAACAAATGTTTGTGTCCTCACCCAGGCCGATGTCCCCAGTGTCAAAGCTCTGATCAGACGTAACCAGCTCCAGTGGATGGATCACATTGTTCACAGACCCTGAAACAGGCTCTCCATTCCAAGCTCCATCCTGACAAGAGATACCAGGAGAACAATGCTTCAATGTTCTCAAAGGCTCCTTGAAGAAATGTAACATCCTCACTGTCAGATATGGTTATTTTCAAATCCTCAGGTTCTTTCAGGAGTCCAAGAATGAGTTGAAAACAACTTGGTGCTTCACAAAGTTTTATTGGAAAAGTTTAAAACAAAGAAACAGTCACAGAGCACATGGCACTTGCTTTGCTACTAGGAGATGAGCCGAGGAACTAAAATGAGCTAGGGCCAGAGGGGGAAGAGAGCAAGAGAGTGATTAACAAAAAAAAATGACACCTTTTATACCTAAGATAAGAGGTACTCCTTAGATAACAATAGTCCAATCAGAAAACCTATTGGATACCTGTGGCAAAACCAAACAATGAGAAAACGCGTATTCACCCGATGGACGAATCAATAAGCTAAGAAGCGGTTATACCTTGTGCAGCCACTTGAGGTGTATTAAACACTATACATGTAAGAATTACCTAAAAGAAAAGATATATATTAAACAGTCGAATCTAACATCACCAACTCATGGAAATCCCTGACCTGTAACCGATCGAAAGGGAGAAGGAGCATTCAGAAAGTTCAAGGAGGGGTGATTGGCTTTTGTTTGTTTGAGATGCTTATTATCTGGTTTTTATATGGCACCAATGGTCCCTGCCATTTGTCAGTATCTTATCCAGATCCTGGTGTGGGCTGGGATGGCTAATAGACAAGGAATCGACTAACTCTGATAGATAAATCTTCATATCCATAACTATGTTTTAGTCAGGGTCTCGGGCATTTATTTTGTCCACTGCGCCAAGCTCCTTCCTAATGCCCGCCTCTACCACATTCAGGACATGTGATAGAGGCATATTTTACTTTAAGTTTTTCTCCTTTCCCTCCCAGTTCCTGTAATTGTAGTTTTACTAATCCAGGATCCACACCCCCATTCTCCTTGTATAACTCCCAACTGCATGTGGCCTCTCATCTGGTTATGTACCTTTAAGAAGGAAGAATGCCATGAGACATGAATCTTTATGCATTATTGTGGCAAACATTGATGTTAGCTGGGAGTTTACAGCCTTCAGTAAAGAATGTTTTGTTGGTTACTCCGCCTTGATAAGAAGCAGCATCAGAGAGCCTACAAACTTTATACAATCAATCCTCACCTCACATCCCCTCACGTGAATGCATTCATACACTGAATGATACTCAGCAACCTGAAACATGCACTGTTTCCTCTTTATTGTTATAATATCCTGATCTGAGCCCAGCCCATGGCCCTGGATTGGATCAGGGACTGTTCAGCAAGTATAGTCCAGCTATTCAGCCACACTAGCAGGGCAATCAGGGGAAGCTCACTGCAGTTGTGCTTGAAAATGCAACTTAAAGAATATCGTAACTATGAGTTTAATCTTATTGAAAGCTGTGCAATGCAGTCAACATTTCTGTGAATATCATCCACTCATCACACTGCCAGCAGTTCATAATCATTTAAGTTCATTACTTTATCAGGTTTAGTAGTTTTAACCCTTTCAGTGCTTCAGTCAGAAGGCTGCAAATTCAAATTTTATTCCAGGGATTTGGGCAAAAAATACCACAACTGATAATCCAAAGCAGTATTGTGTCAGCTGCTCCCCTTCATACAAGATGTTTCACTGAAGTAAAGACAGGAAATGCTCGAAAAATTCAGCATATCAGGCAACATTTTATTTCAGATTTCCAGCTTCTGCAGTTTTTTTGATTTTCATGTTTAACTGATGCTCTGTCCATCCTCGAGGCTGGATAGAAAGGATCTTGAGGAACATGAAGTGGGAACATGAAGTAGGATTTGATCAGTATTTATAGCTTAAGCTAAAATCAAATTATCTGGCTGTCACCAGATTGCTGTTTGTGGGACTTCATTGGCCACTGCATTTCCTACACTCTGACTGTGCACCACTAAGAAGGTAATCAGCTGCCAAAGGCTTTGGGATGTATAGAGGTCCTGAGAGGCACCATATAAGTGTTAACTTTGCTTTGAATGGCCAGAAAATGCATCCAACTTGGAAATTTTTATCCCAGGATCCCAATCCACATTCATTCACACTGATCCTGGGTTAGGGAAGAGCGGCAAATTTTAGATGCCAGCTCTAGTGTTGGAGAGTCACAAACATAGAACGGTACAGCACAGGAACAGGCCCTTCGGCCCACAACATCAGTGATGACCATGATGCCAATTTAAACTAATCGTATCTGCCTGCATGTGGATAGCAAATGAAGATAGAGATCAACTTGGGACGTGAAAGCTTCCCATGGATAGCCTTGATAGATTTTCTCTCTCACATACAACCTCCACCACCCTGCCTCCGACACTCACTGTACAAGTCCATTAATGAGCTGCCATTCAGGTGAGATGACAGATCATTGCCCATGAGACTGCCTGCACACAACGCTTCAAATGATATTGCAAAAGAGAAGAAACTGTTTGTGCATTATCCCACTGGTATTGATGCATCAGTAGTAGGAGGATCTGAGCCTATTTGTTCTTTTTGCTTGTGCAGTCATTTAAAGTGGCACAAATACAATTGGACGTTAATGAAGTCTAAAATACATTAAAAATTTAAAAAACTGCAGATGCAGGAAGTCTGAAAATAAAAACAGAAAATATGGAAACACTCAGCAGGTCATATGGCATCAGTGGAAGGAGAAATGGTTATCCTTTCAGGTTGAAGATAATGTAATATATAAATTTAACAAAAAGATTTCATCTATTATATCACAAAGAAACTCCCCTGTACTCCTAACGTGGCTCGTCTTCATTCCATTTGTGCAATATATTTCCCCTGTTTTAGATATTTGAGACCCTGTGACTCTATTGGGTCAGAGTGAGTTTGAGCACTCCATGATCATTGAAAACTACATCTAACATGTAGTGATGTTTTGTCTCAGTGTCTAGGCTTAAAATGAATTGTCAAGATCACTGGCTCTCAAATAATGGTAGTGTAGTGGTGAATGTAATGCTATTAAAGCGCCAGCGACCTGGGTTCAATTCCGGCCACTGTCTGTAAGGAGTTTGTACCTTCTCCCTGTGTCTGCATTGGTTCCTTCTGGGTGCTCCGGTTTCCTCTCACATTCCAAAGATGTATGGGTTAAGAAGTTGTGGGCATGCTGTGTTGGCGCCAGAAGCATGGTGACATTTGCGGGCTGCCCCCAGAACACACTATGCAAAAGATGCATTTCAGTGTGTGTTTCGATGTACATGTGACTGATAAAGATATCTTATCTTATAATCTGTTAGATTTCTGTACAAATCCTTAACCTTTCGGTTAACAATTCTTCCAACTACTATAGTGAAAAATTAGCCTGTTATTTCTATAATGATTATTACCTTGGCTAAAATGGCAGGTGAAAATGTTTATAATGCTGATAAGAAAGGAAAATAGTGCAGATGCTGGAAATCTGAAATAAAAATTGTTAAAAGTGCTCAGCAGGTCAGCCAGCATCATTTTGTATTCATTTTTGACATTGGCACTGCCTGCATTTATTGCCCATCCCTAATTATCCTTGGGTAAGCCACCTTCTTGAACCACTGCAGTCGTTCTGTTGAAGGTGGTCCCATGGTGCTGTTGGGGAGGGAGTTCCAGGATTTCGACCCATAGATGAGGAAGGAGCAGATATATATTTTCAGATCAGGACGTTGTCTGACTTGGAAAGGAACCTGCAGGTGGTGGTGTTCCCATGCACCTGCTGCCCTTTTCCACTTGAGTGGAAAAAGAACGAGTTTGAGAGGTGCTGTCAGAGTTGCAAAAGACAAACTGCTAGAGGAGCTCAATGGGTCAAGCAGCATCTGTGGAGGCAAAGGGATGGTCGATAATTCAGATCAAGACCCTGCATAAGGGTTGCTTTTCCCTCAATGTCAGCAAAACAAAAGAGCTGGTCATTGCCTTCAGGAAGGAGGACGGTGCACATGCTCCTGTCTATATCAACCTTACTGAGGTTGAGAGGGTGGAGAGCTTCCAGTTCCTTGGAGTGGACATCACCAATAGCCTGTCCTGATCCAACCATGTAGATGTCACAGCCAAGAGAGCTCACCAGCCCCTCTACGTCCTCAGGAGGCTAAAGAAATTTGGCATGTCGTCTTTGACACTCACCAACTTTTATCGATGCACCATAGAAAGCATCCTATCTCAATGCATCACCACTTGGTATGGCAACTGCTCTGCCCGGGACTGCAAGAAACTGCAGAGAGTTGTGGACACAGCTCAGCACATCACAGAAACCAGCCTCCCCTCCATGGACTCTGTCTACACTTCCTGCTGCCGGTTAGCGTAGCACTATTACACTGCCAGTGACCCAAGTTCAATTCCGGCTGTTCTCTGTAAGGAGTTTGTACGTTCTCCTCATGTCTGCATGGGTTGCTCCGGTTTCCTCCCACATTCCAAAGAAATACAGGTTAGGAAGTTGTGGGCATGCTATGTTGGCGCCGGAAGCGTGGCGACACTTGAGGGCTGCCCCCAGAACACTCTTCGCAAAAAGATGCATTTCACTGTGTGTTTCGATGACATGTGACTAATAAAGATATCTTATCTTATCTTGTCTTATCTTATCTTAAAGCAGCCAGCATAATCAAAGACTACACCCACCCTCGACATTTTCTCTTCTCCCCCCTCCCATCGGGCAGAAGATACAGAAAGCCTGAAAGCACGTACCACCCAGCTCAAGGACAGCTTCTATCCCACTGTTATAAGACTATTGAATGGTTCCCTCATACAATAAGATGGACCCTTGACCTCACAATCTACCTCATTATGACCTTGCACCATACTGTCTACCTGCACTGCACTTTCTCTGCAACTGCAACATTTTATTCTGCACTCTGTTATTGTTTTAATTTGTACCTCAGTGCACTGTTGTAATGAATTTATTTGTATGAATGTATGCAAGACAAGTTATTCACTGTCCCTCGGTACATGTGACAATAATAAACCAATTTACCAATTCCACACAGTCAGTGCCTGAGATCAGGATTGAACGCACGACTCTGGTACTGTGAAGCAATGGCTTTGCTGGAGGTCACCCCTAAAGAGTTAATCTTTCAGCTAGATTAACCTATCATCAATCAATCTGAAACACCAAACTTTTTTCTCTATCCACAGCTGCTGCCTGATCTGCTGAGTATTTCCAATAGTTACTCATTTTACTTACACACTAGCATCTTTTTGGGACTAGAGCACTTATTTAATAACAGAATCAGAACCAGGTTTATTATCACTGACTTATATGTCATGAATTTTGTTGTTTTGTGGCAGCAGTGCAGTGCAAAGACATAAAAAACTATAAATTACAAAATAAATAAATAGTGTAAAAAAAAGGAACCATGAAGTAGTGTTCATGGACCATTCAGAAATCTGGTGGTGGAGGGAAAGAAGCTGTTTCTGAATCATTGAGTGTGGGTCTTCAGGCTCCTATACCTCCTCCCCGATGGTAGTAACGAGAAGACGGCATGTCCCAGATGGTGAGGGTCCTTAGTGATGGATGCCGCATTCTTGAAGAACCGCCTCTTGAAGATATCCTCACTGGTGTGGAGGGTTGTGCCTGTGATGGAGCTGGCTGAGTCTACAACCCTCTGCGGCCTCTTGAAAATCTGTGCATTCCCCACAGCACTCTGACTGTGATGCAACCAGTCAGAATGCTCTCCACTGTACATATATAAAATTTGCTAGAGTCATTGGTGACATACCAAATCTGCTCAAACTTCTAATGAAGTAGAGCCTCTGGCATGCTATTTTCATGATTGCATCAGTGTGTTGGGCCCAGGACAGATCCTCAGAGATGTTGACACCCAGGAACTTGAAGCTGCTCATCCTTTCCACACTGACCCCTCAATGAGGACTGGTGTGTGTTCTCCCCGCTTCCCCTTCCTGAAGTCCACAATCAATTCCTTGGTCTTGCTGATGTTGAGCACGAGGTTGTTGTTGCAACACCACTCAACCAGCTGATCTACCAGCTCTACACCTCCTTGTTGCCATCTGAGATTTTACCAACAACGTTGGTGTCATCTACAAATTTATAAATGGCGTTTGAACTGTGATTAGCCACATGGTCGTGAGTGTAGAGAGAGTACAGCAGTGGGCTAAGCACGCAACCTTGAGGTGCGCCTGTGTTGATTGTCAGTGAGGAGGAGATGTTATCACTGATCCCTACTGACTGTGGTCTCCCAACAAGGAAGTCAAGGATCCAGTTGCAGAGGGAGGAATAGAGGCCCAATAGAGAGGTACAATAGGTATCAAAAATGCCAACACTTCTTCCCTTTATAGAACCTCCAAGATTTTTTCTATCACACACAACCTTCACTTTCTTGGTCCTGGAAATGGGAACCAGCTTTCCATGGCCCAGTGACTATAGGTTGGCCATACAAGATTGCCTGAACCCATCCTCATATGATATTGCTTCATTCGCACTGTCCAGTAGGGGGCCAATTGCCAAGGCAAATAACAGAGGTAGAGCTATCAACAGAATATCCTTTACTAAAGGCAGTAAACTCTCCACGAATGGCAGTGTCTGGAACAATAATATATCAAATGTCATACCACGTGATCCCTCATTTCTTAAAGATACACAGACACTTGTATACACCGCACTGCTTTCCCTTTAAGTTAAAATAATAAACCCATGCAAATCATCAACAATTGCCATGCATATAATTATGCAAATGAATAATTATTTACAGAGATACACGATTATAAATTTGATTGATTATAAATTCACTCAGTCACTTTGTCTTCTCATCAATTAAGTTCTTCACTGAAGGATCCATTGAAGGCATTGATTATTCCAGTAGATCAATTCTCTAGTTTAGCTTTGTCTAGTCTCACATCCCCTTCTGCAATTGTTGCTTTAAAATATTTTTTCTTCATAACTATGAATACATTTTATGACATATTCTAAACAACAAACTTTTCACATAAAACCTAACACAGGCTTAACAGCTCATATGAATTACTACAGTACTTCTAATTGTACATTCTGTTTGGTATATTATTAAATACCATGGACTCAATTACAACACACTCTACTTTTGTTATTTAGACTCATAGAGTAAGTCAGGACACAAACAGGCCTTTCAGCCCAACTCACCATGCCAGCCAAGATGTCCATCTAAGCTAATCCCATTTTCCGTGGTTGGGCCATATCCCTGTGAACCTTTCCTATCCATGTACCTGTCCAAGCATCTTTTATATGTTGTTATTTTACCTGCCTCAACCACTTCCTCTGGCAGCTCGTTCCATATACTCATCACCCTCTGCATGAAGCAGTTGCCCCTCAGGTCCCTTTTAAATCTTTCCTGTCTCACCTTAAACCTATGCTCTCCAGATTTTGATTCCCCTTTCCCTGGGAGAAAGACTGTGCACATTGACCCTATCTATGCCCGTCATGATTTTATACACTGCTGTAAGGTCACCCCTCAGTCCCCTACACTCCATTGGAATAAAATCCTAGCCTGCCCAACTTTTCCCTTTTATCCAGGCCCTCAAGTCCTGGCAACATTCTCATAGACCCTCAAGTCATGGCAACATTCTTGTAAGGTTCTCCATCTTAAGGCCTCTGCTTTCACACTGTATTGCATCCCAACCCCAGTCTGAATCCCTGTAGACACCAGAACTTTTCTTTTTGCTGCTTCCTTTTTGAAGATACAAAGTCACTTCTTCCGACTTTCCCTTCCTAAATTGTCTCCAAGGCTTTCAGTTCTGCATGACTGTCCCCAGTTTATCTGACTACACTGTATTGTGCCAATATTACTAAGCCCATAGCAACTGTGACATCCCACATTGTTTCTTCAAAGCTTTCAACCTGCCTCCTCATTGCAATGCAGTCATCTCTTAACGTATCCAGCTCAATCTGCATTGGTTCAAACCATTCAGCAGTTCTGTAAACAAGAGCAATGCAGATACTGAGTTCTTCTCCAGAACTCTCATTGTCTTGTTGTCTCTATCAGTATTGTCTGTGCCAGATTCAATCAATATTACCTCACTACAGCAGCTCAAGCTGAGCCTTTTGCTTCTCACCTTGTTTGTGGACTCTTATAATGGTGTTGCAGTTGTCCTGGAACTCCTGTGAACCACGCTGTTCTAACAGATTACAGATTCTTCCTCTGAACTGCTCACCTTTGAGGTTTGTGAATAGTTGTTCTGAGGAAGCCAAGGTACTGTCCAAGTGACGTTTTTGACTCAGACCACTTATAATGGGCTGCCTTTCACTGGTCTGGTCTCAAAGTGTCTTTCCATCTGGTTCTGTTCACCCTATTCTCTGTCCAGCTTGTTACAGTAAAATTCCAATAATTAACTGTCACGATTCAGAAATCTCGATGGTTAGGCTTCTGGCTCATCAGGTGATGCTTACCACATTCCCTTCCCAATCACCAGGGTCCTAGTTCCTGTGCTCCCATTCTTCTCACTCACCCTCTTCCCAATCAATGGAGCATTGAATCCCGTTCCCCCTTTCCACTGACCAGGGTCACTGTTCCCACCCTTCCTTCCTTCTCACTGGGTCTCCCGTTCCCACAATCCCCTTCCACTCACTGGGACCCTCTTTTCTGCACTCCCTTTAAATGTACCTGGTTCACTAGAAAATTCATTATAATACAGTGTAACATCTTAAAATAAGTCAACTAACAATATGTTAGGGAATTAATTAATATCGAAGAATCCAGGATATCAGCTGGTCTGGCACCACCAAAGTCCCAAGAGTGTTGGATTGTCAGCGTTTTACTATACTTTGTTTTGCAGGAGTGTTTCTCGATCTCTCATTAGCTTTTCCAAACCGTTCTGTAATTGACAATTTCTGCCCTTACATCTCAATATTATGATGCAAAACCAGCTTGACTTGTTGATCCATAGCAAAATATACTTAGGGGCAAATACCCAGACAGATAGCAAATCTTTGACTTTGAAGATTTGCCCTACATCATGGAGGGTATATTCTCTGCTGGTGATTCTTATTCCAAGCACACTTCTGGTGATATCAAGTTTCCATTCACCACCATGATACTACATAACGGTTCCACAAAGCATGACCTCCTCTCGATCTCCTTGGCAACGCATTTGCATGCACACAGCAAATCATTGGCCTAACTCCTCTCTGGAAGTGCACCATGAAGTGTTGGTGGCCACAGGATCTCTTCACCACCCAACACGATGATCCCTTCAAAAACGTAACCCAAGTGACTCAGTGTGGCCTATGTCCATGATTGCAGCTGCATATTCATGGCACAGAATTATGATAAGTAACTGAACCCATCCGTCTGCATTAGTTCACCTTCTCCTATAATTCAGACAGTCCCTCCCGCGCATGTGCCCAACTTTTTTGGAATATCAAAACATAAAGTGGATATTTCCAATACTCACCCTGACCAATGAAAGACTAAATTGTGTTGCACTTATAGCTGCCTCCTCGATCAATAATGTGGACTTAAATGTACTCACTCAACACCAGGTGTGGAGTATTCTGTTTCCACCTCCTCATTACCTCATTCTACCGTGTATTCTGTACCCCAGGGACTGTTACATCCAAGGCAAATGTGAACTGATGGTTACTTTCCTTAGGGATTTGCATCTTCATGCAATATACCCGCTAGCACCAGAGCAACTTGAACAGACATTCTGAGGGAGGCAGCTCACGTAACATCCATGACAATGCTCTCGCCTTTTGCAGCCACATAACTTGCAGCCTGTCCACCTTTTGCACTTATGTGACCTACTTGCAGCACCCACTTGATTCAGTCAGGAAGATGATGAACCATATTGCTGTCATCATTTATTGTTCCATACCGGCACCTTGGAATTGTATCCTAAGCGCAAATTTTTAAACTCTATCTCCATCCAGGTAGCTATTCAACATAGTCTGTGGTCAGTCCAGATGAATGGTCTTGACCTGAAATGTTGACTGTCCATTTCCCTCCATGGATGCTGCCTGACCCACTGAGTTCCTCCAGCGCCTCTTGTATTGCTCCAGATTCCAGCATCTGCAGTCTCTTGTGTCTCCCTGTTGCATTCTGTTTTGTTTTCCTTTTATACCACCGTGATGTACTTATGAATGGAATGATCTGTCTGGATGGCATGCAATCAAAGGCTTTTCACTATATCTCGGTACATGTGACAATAATAACCATTTGCCAGTTAACAGTCCCCCAAAAGTTAAATCTAGCATATCAAATACTTCTACGTGAATTCTCTCATCTTCCAGTCCACACTCTAAGTGATCTGCTCCAACCCATTGAGAAAGGTCTGGAGTTGTATTTTAATGCCATTGTCTCCAGCCTCACCTCATACTCAGCAACCATCTCTCTTGGATCCTTATTGCACATGCCAAACTTTCAACTCTCAAGTTTTTGACTGCACTGAATTAGAATGTCCCTTCAAGCTTTTCACCATCTCCACTAAGTTTGAAGTTGGTGGCAATAGTAGACTCATCAATGTCTCATATGTCTGCAGCCCTATCATCAGCAATGTCATCTCCATCCTCTTCTCACGTATGGCCCTCCTATTCTGTATCATCCCCCAGTATATTAAAGGTACTATTTGCCCTCGGGAAATTCTCCACTCAATCCACATGTGGGAAAAATTATTGTGTCCACTTAAATCTCTCAAGCTCATCAATATGTCTGCCAGGTCAATTGCTTGTCATCACTACTCCACATAGAGAGCCCCAGCCTTTAGTTTCTTCACACAGGATCACTGTTCTGCTTCTGCCTCAAGCAGCGACATCCCAGACTCTCCACCAACATAATGTCTGTAGGCTCATTAGTGTTGCTGCCTGAAAAGACAATTAACTGAAATGGAGCTATCAACAGAACTTCCTTTATTGAAGGCAGTAAACTCGCATATAATGGCCGCATCTGGTAAAAACGATATATCAGAAATCATTTCACATGTTACACTCCATTCTTGTAGTTTTACTTCTGTATTACACACCTATCCCACCAGCCCCTCGAAACAATGCTGATGCTACTTATGGAACCTAAAACCATCTTGGCTGTGATCATCCAACTCAGCAGAAGCTTAGGGTCAAATCTAAAGATAAGAACACAAGAAAATAGGAGCAGGAGGAGGCCACTCGGTCCCTCAAGCTCCCCCTACCATTCAATATTATCACGGCTGATTTGCCCTCGGCCTCAACTCCTCATCTGTGCCAGTTCCCCATAATTCCCTCATCTAGAGGGGTGGCATGGTAGCGTAATGGTTAGCACGACGCTATTACAGAGCCAGCAATTGGGGTTCGGTTCCCGTCGCTGTCTGTAAGGAGTTTGTACGTTCTCCCATGTCTGCGTGGGTTTCCTCCGGGTGCTCCGGTTTCCTCCCACATTGCAAAGACTTACGGGTAGGTTAATTTGGGTTTAAAATGGGCGGCACGGACTCGTTGGGCCGGAAGGGCCTGTTACCATGCTGTAAATAAAATTTAAAAATTTAAATAAAAATTGGGGGATCTTCTGGTCTCTAGTATAAAATAGAAACTACAAAATACACTTAAAGGCAAGGGGGATAGAGATGATTTGAAAAGAAATACAAACTGCTGATGCATGTTGGCAAGGTAAGGGTGTTAAGGGATGTAGAACCAAGGTAGGTAAATGGAGACAGGCTGTAGCTCAGTGGCCTGCTCCTGTTGCTATGTTCCTCCCAAGAACAGTGAAATGAAATGAACAGCCAAGTAGTTTGCAATACGTAATTATTATTTAGGACTAACATGACAGTTTTGAATTCCCGTAATTCTTGATGAAATGAAGCCGTGGAGGGAAGTGTTCATTCTGCGCTGCCTGCCAGTACCAGTTAATACCCAAGAGGCCAACTTCCTAGAAATGTTCTCATAGACTAATATTTTAGTCTGTGTTAGACTGAGGTAAATGAAATGGGATGTCAGGCCAATTCTGAATTTGCATTCTTATCACATACAGTGCGAAAATGAGGAAGAAAAGAACACAACCCGTTAACATGATTTGTAAAGTTATGCATTTTAATAGGGGGTAAATCGCGTTTTTTCTCACTAAAAAGTAGCCTTGGGATATGATGAACAGCCTGCAATTATTGTAATATGTGCAGCGCCGGCAGGAAAGGTAGGCCTGTAAATTACAATCTGGCACTTTAACGTAATGAAACTGTGGTGACACACTGCAATGATGTTCTGTTCCTTCTCCAACGTTGTCAGCAGCTGCTCTTACCAATGAGGGATTGTGCCCATTATGCAGAGAATTAAATCAGCAGTGCCTCTGAATCAAGCGCCAGGTTTGGGGAGAGAATGCAGCAGGCCTGTTGCACATGGACATTCATGAGAAACTAGAAAACCAAGAACTTATATTTAAATAGCACCTTGGACATAATGAAACATCCAAAGGCACAGTAATAGGAGTCAAACAAAAATTTAACAAGGGACAGAAGAGACTACAGATGCTGGAATCTGGAGCAACAAACAATCTGCAAGAGGAACTGATGAAGGGTTTCGACCCAAAACGTCGACAATTCCTTTCACCCTACAGCTGCTGCTCAACCTGCAGAGTTCCTCCGGCAGATTGTTGCTAAAAATGTAACTGGGCCAGAGATGTGATAGGTTTTAAAGAATGGGTTAATTATTCAAGTCCAAAAATGATTTCTCATAAGTTGTGACAGATATTTTAAATATATAGCTAAAAATTGCTACCCTTGGCAACCTAAATCCCATATTGACTGGGACAGATTTTTGACCCTTAAACTTTCCCTACATTGGCACACAGTAAATTCATTGCAGACTTAAGGCCACATCTCATTCTACCCAGCCTCTCTTATTCCGTCCACCACCACACACAGGTTGTATCTGTCACACTTAATTATTTCTGGCATTGAGAGACATTGGAAGCTGATACCCCTGCGTACAGGGTTTTCATTTGTGTATTGTGACATGGTGGAAGTGGGAATATTTAGTCTTTACATTAAGAATTAGGTCAGTTATAAGAATAGCAGAAATAGGAGCAGGAGTTGGGCCGTCCAGCCCTTTGTCTACTCCATCGTTCGTCGAGATAATGGTTGATCTTCTACCACAGCACCATTTTCCTGCACTCTCCCTATATTCCTTGATTCCCTCAGTATCCAGAAACATAGCAATTTCTCTCTATAGTCCTCCAGGGCAGAGAATTCCAAAGATTCACATTATGTGTGTGTAGTTGTGAACCTCATGAGGAGATTAGAGCTGATCTGTGGGAGTAAGAAACAGAAAAACTGAAGAGCTCACTTGGGCTTACAACCAAACACGAGTCACTTTGAAGACTTGAATATCATGAACTTGTCTAATTAAACGCCTCAGCTAACACACTGAAACCAAATTGACGTAGGATTTAAAATCAGAAAGATATGTGCTGCATTGTGATTGACTCAAAATAATTGTCCGTGTGTAATCATTGATATGGGTGTACATGCATACTATGCGCCTGTACAGAAACGATGAAGAACACTCATGTATGCACTTATTCACAATAGATATTTGTATGCATGTGTGTATCTGGGTGTATGTGTCTGTGATGTGTCCATTTGCAGTGCATTAATATGCCTGCTTAACCAACACAAGGTAGGTTGCTTGATGAATAAGCCTTAACATTTGCCCTTGATTGTCTAGCCTGTCAGCAACTGGAATGGGTGACTATTATTATTTAAGTAAGTAGCATATTAGTCTCAGTCTTAACTGATTCAGAGACACAATATTAGCTGGAAACACCAGACCCAGCAAGCATTGACACTTTTTGTTTCAACCAACAAATGCAGCCTACAGGCAAATGTAGGACACAAGAAAGAGTAGTGGTGCAGTAAATCAGGAAATCTCCTCTGTCCTCTACTCTACATAAACATTAGAATGCTCGGATCTGGTTACCACATTCCTGTAAAACTGACTTTGGCAGGGATTCAATAAGCCAACAGATCCATGTAGCTCTTTCAACTCCCAACATAAACTGACCCCTTCTACCACCAAACACACCCCCACGAGCACCTCAGTGTCGATTATAGCTGGAACAGCTCCAGTGTATGCAGAATCTTTTCAAAGATCCAGATTCTCCTTCATCATGTTAGTGAGCAACACACAATTCAATTTCAATGAAAAGTAAAATGGAAATTTGGGGCCTTCCATCTGAATTGTAGGGTCCAAGGATTTTGTTCCAAATCCTCCACACAAGAAAGCCTACACATGTGCAATGGCAAATATACAGTATGGGCAGGCACGGCAGTGTAGTGCTTTACAGCGCCAACGACCCAGGTTCAAATCCGGCCGCTGTCTGTAAGGAATTTGTACGTTCTCCCCGTGTCTGCGTGGGTTTCCTCCGGGTGCTCCCGTTTCCTCCCACATTCCAAAGACATACGGGTTAGGAAGTTGTGGGCATGCTATGTTGGCGCCGGAAGCGTGGCGACACTTATGGGCTGCCCCCAGAATGCTCTACGCAAAAACATGTATTTCACTGTGTGTTTCGATGTATATGTGACTAATAAAGATCTATCTTATCTTAAATATATAATGGAAGGCTGCATCTGTAATTTTCACTCATTTCTGTGTAGTCTGTAATGTCTGCAGCTGTTAATGCAAAACAGATCTTCAGAGCACCTGTGATGCCTGTTTCAGTATTTCAGAAGCTGTCAGTTCACTGTCCACTGGGTGAAGGTTGTTGGTAATGACAGTGAGCTTGGACCTTAAGAGTCTGTGGCCTAGAAATTGCAATAGACTCAAAAGGATGTGCAAGGTGGTCAGTGTGGCTGTTTCTTTAAAAGGCCAAAAGTAGGCATGTGGGACTAGATCAGGTAGGCACCTTGGTCAGCGTGGATGAGTTGGGCTGAAGAGCTTGCTTCTGTGCTGAAGAAAAAGCAAAAACAGAGCAAAAGCAAAAAGATCTCGGAGAACTGCAATGCACAGGGGTGGAGGAAAGGAGCCTAGTGTGTCAGTGCTGATGTATGGTTATCGGGGAGTGAACAGAGACACTGGGGGGACCTTTGCCATGTAATGTGAGGACTGGGGGAGAGCACTGATACTCAGCCAAGACAGCTAAATGACAAGGATAGAGTGGGGTTGGGATTAAGTCCGAATGTGGCAGAAGTTTAGGGGGTACAGAGGGCAGAAAATTGGAGAGTCATAACTTGGGGAGATTGCAGGCTCAGGGGATGGAGATCAGAGGGCCTAGGTTATGGAGGAGGAGTCAGGGAGATTGAAGTGCAGAGAGGTTGCTGAAAGTTGCAAGGTAAGTTGGGGAGTTGCCTCAGTAGATCCTTCTCTGTGTGGCAAAGACCAGGTTGTCCTGGGGATGCCCAGCAATGGTTGCTGCCAGGACAACATAGTTCAGGTTCCCCAGGAATTCTGCAAAAGAATCACTGATAGGGTCCGGCATCATCTGTTGCATCACCAAGTGGAAATGGTGGAAGGGATGCACATAGAAATACTCAGTCAAATTCTGAGTAACATAAAACTTGATGCAATTGAATTTCTACCCAGATACATTTCTGTCCTGTTTTTGAAGTCCTGTCGAAGGATAAGTTTGAGCAGGAGGTGGCAGACCCTGTATCTTGATTTCAGCTCACTGACAATAGGAAGATTGCCCCAGCACAATTAATTAGAGCTCCAGAGACACATTGGAATAAGCATTTTGTGCGTTAGTCAAATATGCTAAGTTCCCTGACAACTCCATTAACCTGGGAATGGTACTTTGATTGACAGTTTAATTAAAAAGAAATGTTTTTTTTCTCTTTGAAGTTTTTACGCAACCAAATGTAACAATAAAAAGCATGGGAGCATTTGTGTGAGGGAAGTGGTTACAGTCAGACAGTATTGAAGGAGTGTTGCATTCTTCCATAACACTTCACAAGATATTAATTGAATGTAAAAATCCTTTAGGATATATTAAGGATACGAAAATATTTCTATAAATGCAATTGCTTTTATTATTTCTGTTTTTGATATGAAGTCTCAAACTTAGAATGCAAGCATCAAAAGAAAGATTTTTATTTATACTGCATCTTATCAATCTTCGAGCAAATTGTTTTCAGACTGAGGTTGAGCTTTGGCAGAGTTAAGTTTTGATCCATCTCCCAGGTTACCCTTTATCTGGTCTGAAGATTTCTTGCCTCTTATGATTTATTAAATATCTTGCTGTAACTTTGGGATCAAATCTTCACAGAGTAACTCTGACCTCCTGCAGTAGCTTCACAGAACCTCCACATAAACAGTCTGCTTCTCCAGGATTTCTGAAACGGACTAGGGGGGAGGCCTGTGGAAATATACTGTCCTCTTTTAATTAAGAACTCATTCATGCCTGGTTGGTCAGGAGGGACTGCAGGTTGCCCATTACTTTACCTCCAGCCTGTATGCTGTGCCTGAGAACAGCTCAGGATTGAGTGATCCCGTGATTTCCCTTCCTCTCCTGCCCGGTGCACTAGATCATGCTGATGACTGAAGCTGTGAACACATGGCAGCCGAGCAAACTGGTCGGGTTGGGTCGTGGTGATGGCTGGATGTGGGAGGACTGGTGGGGCCGAAAGGGTGTCATTTTCTATAATTGTCATTTTAATGCATAGACACTGGGCAAGATTTAAAGATCATCTCTGAATGGAGAGATCAGAGGGATGTGCTGTCTTCATTTGACCTTTCTCAGCTCTTTCTGTCCTTTTTCTCCTACCGTTTCTCCCTCTTTTTATCCTCCAACCTGTCCACGATCACCATTGCAGTAGAGATTAAGGAAATTAAAGAGCTCCCTTGGCCCCCTCCTGTGGGACAGCTAGACGATGACTCAGTGAGCGATGAAGGTGATTGCTTGCTTTGCTTTTCCCATCCCCCACTCTGCACCAGCTTGCTTGCATGAAATTGCCTCACACCCCGTCATCTTTTGTCCTTCCCATTCCTGAACCTTTCCACCGTGAATTGCCTGTTCCCGGAATTTAGATTTATATTACAGTTATATATTATACCAATTATTCTTATTTAAATATTAACTTACGGTGTAATGCTTAGCAGGCCATGGGCAGAGTTTTCCCTCAGTTGGAATGAAGGAAGAACCCCAGCTGTGTTTCATTTACTTGATTCATGGAATTAAATAAAGACGCCAATCGACCCATCTAGTCTTTGAACTGTCACACCAAAATGGCTTAAGAATAAAAATGGTTTCTCCCATTTATCAAAAGAAAAATAATGTAGTAAAAATTCATCTTCGTTGAAGGCATTGGAAGTGAATTTCCGAAGCAGAGTACATTGTGCAAATCACATGTTTAGCCCATGCAATCATTGTCGAATTTCTTCTCCGTAAAACTTATGATGAACTTCATTTGCTGAGGTGAAAAATCCAGCTGCATTTGGCTATTGTGACTTTACAACTTTTCCCATTTTGTTCATAGATGCTAAGTTTCCAATTTCCATTTATTTCTGTTCCCCATTTGTCTTCCAAAACCGTGCTTTGGATCCACAAGGACATGATCTGCTTAAAACCGCAGCCAGAACTTTCTGCAGCCACCTGCTGAGAGGTTCGGGAGTCCTGCCAAGAGGCATCTATCTCCTTGGAACATTCGGTCTGTTCTAGGCTAGAGGTTTCTTCCTTCTCTGGCGGATGCTACCCAGAGGGTAATGGTCCTCAAATCTGTCCTTGAGCATCTGTCCATCAGTAAGCTAATACTGCTCCTCCTGTGGAAGACCTTGCAGTATGACCTGGCTGTGTTCAAGGATGCAGCTGATGAGCTGATTGACAAGATGGAGCATTGATATCTTGAACAGAGGGGCATCAAAAAAACAAATCAAACTGCTGTGCTTCACAACTAGTGCTGCGCAGTAGGATATGTTTTTAATCCTTTTCTTATCCAACTACAATGGAATACGGAGGTCCTTCATCTTTATGTATGTGCTCCTATGGCCTCCAAAGCCAGAGTATGAAGGGCTAGGACAATATTATGGCAGCTTGTGGATTCTGTGCATTGTCATCTGTGGCTTCATCCAGAAAGCCAAGTGTCTCTTTCACACCTGATTCAGGGAGAGATTCAACTAAAAGCTTCGAGTTTAAAACTGATCCCTTTTCTGTGAAAGATCTGAAATAGGAAAAAAAATCCTTGCCAAATAAATCAGTTCCTTGCTGAAAACAACAGCAGCTGCAATGATACATGGCTGTGATCTTAATCTTCTGTGTTATAAGCTTCTGAGCCCATTAGTGTAACGAATGTTAGTGCTGTGGAATAAAAATCACTTTCCCATTTTTGTCTCAGTGTAAGGTTCCCAGGTTTATTCCCAGTGTTAGCTGGTTGCCGTTAGTGACCACTGTCGACAATGACTCAAACTACAGATCACTGTCCAGAGGCTCCAGATACATAAATATGGGGATGGCCAGGATTGGGTTTAGTTGTGAGGCTCCACACAGTCAACTAATTTGCCAGCACCCTCCAATATTTTAAACATGAGAGGAAAAGTCCTGAAACACAACAGGCGAGAGCAGGAAACAGCAGCTTGCATTTACATAGCACTTCATATTGAAGGGACATGATGGCTTTAGAGAGGGTCCAGAGGAGATTTACAAGAATGGTTCCTGAGATGATGGACTATAGTTACAAAGATAGGTTGGAGAGTTTGGGACTGTGTTCTTTGGGAAAGAGAAGGCTGAGGAGAGATGTAATGGAGATAGATAAAATGATGAGCAATCTGGACAGAGCAGGTGATTGTTTTGGTCGGTAGAGGAGTTGCACATTGGAGGCCACAGGTATAAAATAAAGGGAAAGAGAGTTAAGAATGACATGAAGAAAAAACACTTTTATGCTAGAATGTGCTGCCTGCAGATGTGATTGAACCGGGTTCCATTGTGGCCTCGAATGAATATATGATGAGGAAAAATCGGTAAGACAACAGTGAAAGGTCATGGGGAGGAATGAGTGAGTTGCTCTCGTAGAGAGCCAGCATGACACAATGGGCTGAAGAGCTTCCTTCCGTGCTGTAACCATTCTATGATTCACCTCTGACTGAACACAGGAAAATATACTAGGGTGTTTAAAAGGGTGAAATTCATTGGCAAAAGCAACAAAATTAAAGTCTCAAGGTATGGTAGAGGTTGGGTGTTAGGTTGGTTTGAATCAATTGTCATATTATCCATAGCTTGCTCATGTTCATTCTGCACTTCTAAACAGACCTAGAATGTTCCAAATCCACTGCAGATTGAGAAAGCGATACCATTAAACAGGGCTGGGTATATTTGCAATGAGGACAGAAAGTACAGGCACAGTGAGAGGCAGCGAGGACACTTTTAAAAGCAGAACTTTTTCCCAGGGCGACAATGACTAACACGAGGTGACATAATTATAAGGTGATTGGAGGAAGGTATAAGGGGGATGTCAAGGGTAAGTTTTTTACACAGAGAGTGGTGGGTGCATGGAACACACTGCCTGCAGAGGTTGTGGGGGCAGATACATTAGGGAAATGTAAGAGACTCTTAGATAGACAAATGAATGATAGAGAAATGAGGATCTATGTGGGAGGGAAGGGTTAGATAAATCTTAGAGCAGGATAAAATGTTGGCACAACATCGTGGGTTGAAGGGCCTGTGCTGTGCTGTAGCGTCCTATGTTCTAGAACAGAGGAGAGAGTTCAGGCAGAAAATTCTGCATGGTTGGGAGGCAACATGATTTGTGAGACACAACCCACTGCATCAAAAGAGATTTCATCCACTTACTCCCTCTGTAGGCAAAGTGCTATCCAAAGGATCCTCTTGTCATTGTTCATAGTGTCCCAGCTCAGAAATAGGCCCTTCAACCCACCTCATCCATGCACACTTTTTTGCCCATCTACACGATTCCCATTTGCCTGCATTAGAACTGTATCCTCTATGCCTTACCTATTCAAGTGGCTCTGTAAAAACCTCAAAGCATTGCAATTGTATCTGACTCCACCACCTCCTCTGGCAGCATGTTCCAGATACCAACCACTCAGTATAAAAAAAATTAACCCTCAGATCCCCTTTAAAACTCCTTCCTTTGACCTTAAACCTATGCCCTCTTGTTTTTGATAACCCTACCACGGGAAAGAGATTTTGACTTACTACCCTATCTATGCCTCTTATAAACTTATGTACTTCTATCAGGTCACCCTTCAGCCTCCTTCGCTCCAGGAAAACAAGCCCAGCTTATACAATCTCTCCCCATAACCGAATTCCTCCAATCCAGGCAACATCCTGGTAAATCTCCTCTGCATTATCTCCAGCACAAAGACATCCTTCCTACCGTGCAGTGAGCAGAACTGCACACAATAGTCCAAGTGCAGCTTCAACGCTTTCCTCCATTTCAGCAGACTAGGAGCTTTGAATTTTATCTGTCCAACAGTGGTCTTTTCCTGGTACTGAAAGCTGCACCAGAAGCTACTCAGAGGCAGCTGTGTGTGACTATGCAGCGGTGCTGATTTGCAAGTTCACCACGTTGACCTGGAACACAAGGGGTCCTATGACACTGGCTGCTAAATGCATTTAATGAGCTCCAGTTGGCTGCTAAGGATAGACACTTTGTTTTTAGTTCTGCTCTAACAGTCCTTTTTGTGGCTTCTGGTGTTCACTCCTGACTGAGCAGCCGCAGGAAGCCATTTCAGGACCAATTAAAATGGCCAAAATTGAAGATGTGGATCCTGTGAAATGGACTTTGATCTATAAAAACCAGTCCACTACGTTTAGTGGACAATTCATAATGAAACTTTAATTTGATGATGCAAATTATGAATTCCTAATTGCCAACGTTAGAGGCTTCTACTAATCTAGTACTATTAATTTCTTGATCCAGTGGTTCAACATGTTCCTGAGTTCCTCTGTGAGGATCTCCTTAGGTGTGAAATTTCAGCTGACTGACTGCTTCAGTTGTTTCCATTCAAATTTGGCCCATTGAGCGAGCTGGAACTCAGCACTGTTCTCACTTCTGATATATCTCGCTGCCAGGAATATCGTGAGGAGGTGAGGTTGCCTCACCTTCCAAGCACCAAACAAGAGGATTGCAATGAAAACTGTTGTTTTACCTTCTCCACTGAGAGGAGACCAGGCTCTACTTTCATCAGCAGCAGAACAGAGGCTGCACTGTGTAGAGAGTCAGAAAGCTGCACTCACCCCAAACACAGCGGCGCAGCTAGCAGAGCTGCTGCCTCACAGCTCCAGCGACCTGGGTTCAATTCTGACCTCGGCCACTGTCTGTGTGGAGTTTGAACGTTCTCCCTGTGACTGTTTGGGTTTCCTCTGGATGCTCCAGTTTCCTCCCACCTCCCAAGGACATGCAGGTCGGTAGGTAAATTGGCCACTGCAAATTGTCCCCATTGTTCAGGTGAGTGGTAGAATCTGGGGAGAGTTGATGGAATGTGAGGAGAATAAAATGGGACTAGTGTAAATGGATGCTGATGGTTGATGTGGACTCAGTAAGTCTAAAGGGCCTTGTTGCATGCTGCATGAATCTACAACTGTATGACCCCTATTCCTCCATCCCCTCCATCCACAATGGCTCTTACTCAAACACTCCCCACCCCCTCCCAACACTCCCCATCCCTATACTACCACATTGCCCATACACGCTCAGTCCTACAAATGACCATCACTGCACTCAACCTCCCTACATATCGCTCCATGCCAGACATTGTCCCATTCCACATACCTCCATCATCACTGATGCTGGTTTGGAACTCTGTACTGGAGCGAGCTTGCAGGGTGGCAGAGTGGTGCACCTCACAATTTCAGCGACCAGGATTCAATCCTGACCTAAGGTGCTGTCTGCATGTAGTCTGTAGGCTCTCGCTGTGATAGCATGGGTATCCTCTGGATGCTCCAGTTTCCTCCCACGTCCCAAAGACATGCAGTTTGGTGGGTAAATTGTCCATTGTAAATCGTCCCTAGTGTGTAGCTGAGTGGTAGAATCTAGAGGGAGTAGATGGGAATGTGGGGAGAATAAAATGGGATTGGTGTAAATGGGTGCCTGATGAACTCGATGGGCCGAAGGGCCTGTTTCCATGCTTGATGACTCCATGACTCTAAATCATGACCAGACTCCAACCCAAGCCCGAGATTCCAGCCCAGAAAGGCAGCAAAAAAAGTCTTATGAAGCTGCAGAGCTGCACACACATTGTTACTGTTCAGGAACAGAGGACACAAGGGGTGATGCTCAGCAAATCATCCCAAGCTGATGAAGCACTGAGTCAGGCTCGCGAGGCATGTCCTGACCCAACCCCAACTGTTTTATCAGAACGTGCACCCAACCCAACTTAACCCCAACATCTCGGAATATATTGGGTCCTGTGGGATTGGTTGAGCTCTCCTCCAGGTTGTCCAGTGCATGGCAGTGTTCTTGCGTGTGACGTTCAAGACAGGCGATAGGCGGGATTTTAGCCATCAACAATGAGGGGGCAATGTTGTTTTAATTTGCAAGATGCCAGTATAGAGGAGATTTACCAGAATCAAAGCAGGAATGGAGGACCTCCATAGTGTGGGAAAACCAGAGAAGCCAAGATTCTTCTCCTGAGAGTAGAGAGCGAAAAAAGCACAAGAAGAGGTTCGACAAAGTAATTGCTTCTTCACCTGAAAGAAGGATGGAAAGAGAATTGACGTTAGAGAGGTGTATAAAATGAGGGGCATAGATAGGGTGAATGCACACAGTCTTTTTCCCAGGGAAAGGGAATCAAAAACTAGAGGGCATAGGTTTAAGGTGAGAGGGGAAAGGTTTAAAAGGGACCTGAGGGGCAACTTCTTCATGCAGAGGGTGGTGCGTACATGGAATGAGATGCCAGAGGAAGTGGTTGAGGCAGGCACAATAACAACATTTAAAAGACACTTGGACAGGAATATGGATAGGAAAGGCTTAGCAGGATATGGGCCAAATGCAGGAAAATGGGACTAGCTTAGATGGGCGTCTTGGTTGGGATGGACGAGTTGGGCCAAAGGGTCTGTTTCTTTCCTGTATTACTCAACGACTCTATATGGCTTTCAACTGCAGCTATGCAAAGGGAACTGGGTATTTGAAAGGGACAAATTTCCAGGACAATGGGGGAACAAAAAACAGGGATGTGGGACTAATTAATGGCTCTTTCAAAGAGTCAGTAAAGACCCAATGGATCAAGTGGCTTCCTTTCTGACCGCACAATTGATGTGTTACTCTGTTTTTACAGTCCAGTTTGATGGTTGTGATTGGGACCGGTCATCTCCTTCCGCCAAAGATCGACTGAGGCAACAAAAGCAGCTCAGCCCCCTGGCTGGAGGGTCAAAATACAGCAAGACACAGACTCCAGAGCATTGCTCCACCCTACCTGAGAGAGTGGATCCCGCTCTACCGCTGGAGAAACAAGTGTAAGTGTAAATCCATCCAATCCACTGGGGTCGGGCCAATTAGGGGATTTGTGCACAATCTGTGCACAGAAGGAAGTCATAGAACATAGAACAGTACAGCACTGGAACATGCCTTCTGGCCCACAAACTAGTCCCTTACTGTAAGGAATTTAGAAGAAGTGTTTTGACCTAGCGAGTGGTAAGAATATACAGCTTGCCACCTCAGAAAGTGGTGTAGCGGTTAGCGTAACACTATTACAGCACCAGCGACCCGGGTTCAATTCCGGCCGCTGCCTGTAAGGAGTTTGTATGTTCTCCCCGTGTCTGTGTGGGTTTCCTCCGGGTGCTCCGGTTTCCACCCACATTCCAAAGATGTACGGGTTAGGAAGTTGTGGGCATGCTATGTTGGCGCCGGAAGCGTGGTGACACTTGCGGGCTGTCCCCAGAACACTCTACGCAAAAGATGCATTTTACTGTGTGTTTCGATGTACATGTGACTAACAAAGATATATTACCTTATCTTATGCAATTTTAGGAAAAGTGAGACAATTAAGAACAAGTGAAGGGAATAGAAAGTAATATTGATTGGATGTGATCAAGTAAGATGAGTAAAGCCTCATGTGGAGCTTAAATATCAACACAGAGTGGCTGGACTGAATTCTGTGCTGTTAGTACTGTGGGATGAACTAGCTCTTTCAATTTATTGGTCCCTTCACTTTAGCAGAAGTCTGTGACTTGGAAATTCAAAGGAGCATTAAACTGGCACTGTGTGGCTGGCACTTGGCACATTAGTCTAAGGCTACAGGCAATGAAACTCAATCAAACATGAGGTCCAAGATGTGTGCAGTGAAACAGGCAATACATGGGAGAAGTTGCACAAAGGCCTTTCCTCCACAGTCTCCTGATGGTGCACAGACAGTGGAGACTGCAGATTGGGAGTAGGAAAGAGAGATGGAGAGGATCAGAAGGGGATGACAAGGGGAGAGCTGGGGAGGTTGAGGGGGAGGGCAGGTCAGTAAGGGAGAGAGCTGGAGGGGTTGGTCACAAAGAAAGTTGGAGCAGTTTGTTGAGGGCACAGATGGAGGGCAGAAAGTTGGGAGAGGGATTGGTCTGCGTGTGGGTGGGGATTATCATTCAGTCGGGGGCTGAGCTGTGATGATAAGACGGGTCGAGAGTTGGAAGTGGCTGGTCAGGGAGAGAGCTGGGCAAGACAGTCAGAGATAAAGTTGGGAGTGTTAGGGGAGAGTTGGTCGGAGTCAATCAGGGAGAGAATTTGTGGAAGAACCAGTAAGGGAGAGAGTTTTTGGGGGGAGGGGGGTGCAGGGGGTTGATCAGGGAAAGAGTTGGGTAGGGCAACCGAGGAAAGCTGAGGGGGCAATTTACTCCTAAAGTGATCCAGGGAGTGGCAGGAGGTCAATTTGGATAGAGTTCGGGTGGCAGTCGATCAGGATAGTGGTCTGGATGATGAGAATCTGCCAGTGAGAGGGTTGTCTGTGAGACGGTCCAGGAAATTGTTGGGACACAGTCAATTGGCCGGTGGGTGACGATTGCGCCTGTAAGGAGTGAATGCCTGATGATATTGGTGAGGGGTAAGTGATAATGGGGGGAGGGGGAGATTGCATGTCATCAAGTTAAAACTATAGGAGGAATCTACCGGGAAGATAGTGGGTGCTAGGGTCAGGGTCTTTAAGTAAAGCTGTGTGGCCCCAAACCTCCAATTCAGGC
The DNA here is from genome assembly GCF_009764475.1 of Pristis pectinata. Lineage (NCBI taxonomy): Eukaryota > Metazoa > Chordata > Chondrichthyes > Rhinopristiformes > Pristidae > Pristis > Pristis pectinata. The sequence continues at coordinate 9,415,232 of NC_067428.1, forward strand.
CCGTCTCACTGTCCAAGGCCCTCACAGTTCACAACCTTCTTTGTGCAGTACAATCTGATGCAAATATCATGAGAAAAAGTGTTGCACAAAGCTTGATATCAAGGCACATGCCTGGCCGACTCCACACTTTATTTGAATCGGGGAATTTGGAGAAAAATTCCGGAAGTGGACTGTCAGAATATTTTTTTCACAAAAATCCATTTTTCAGAGCACAAATACCTCCGACTATGTGATAGAATTTCTAGGCTATAGCTTTTAATGAGAATGTGGCTCCTATAGCAATGAAAATGTCAAAGCAAATCCTCGCCGCATTCTACTTTAATCTTCTTTGCCTGTGGAAAAGAAGATAATCCCCTTTTAGTATTAGTGATCACATAGCAACATTTCTTTGAACAGTTTTAAAGCTTAGTAGGGCAACCTCCTGCTATGCGCGTGCACAAACATGCACACACACGTTATTATACCTCCACAACAACCTCTGCCATCAGCATGGACTGCACAGTGAAGCTTTCCTAGCCTGCATAGTTCTACATTTTGCAGTCCAGAGAAACCAGTAAAGTGTATCTAGTATTTGCTACACTTTGTTCCTTGTGTCCCTCTGTTGAATATTCCTGACTGTAAAAATTTAATATATGACAATTGAAGTGGAAAGGGGTGGGGATGTAGAGTGGCGCAGATAGTAGACCTGCTGCTTACAGCACCAGTCACACAAGTTCAGTCCTGACCTCCAGTGCTGTCTGTGTGGAATTTACACATTCTCCCTATGGCTATGTGAGTCTCCTCGCACAGTGCTCCAGTTTTCCCCTGACAACCCAAAGATATGCAGGTTGGTAAGTTAGTGGTCTGCTGTAAATTGCGTAGGTGAGTGGTAGAATCTGGGGTGTCAGTGGGGGTGGTGTTTGTTGATAAGAATGAGAGGAGAATATGTTACATAGTTCAAAAGTCAAAGTCAAGTTTGTTGTCATATGCACAAGTACATGTGTGCACAGGTGCAATGAAAAACTTACTTGCAGCAGCATCACAGGCACATAGCATCAGATAAGCAGCACTCACAAGAAAAACAAAAATTAAACATAAATTATGCACAATTTTTACAAGAAAGAACACAATTAGAACAAGAAAATCAAAGTCTATTTTACGAGGGGATCAAAGTGGTCATAGTGTTAATATACTGAGGTAGTGATTAGGGTTGTGCAGGTTGGTTCATGAACCGAATGGTTGAAGGGAAGTAGCTGTTCTTGACCCTGGCAGTGTGGGACTTCAGGCTTCTGTAGCTCCTGCCCAATGGTAGCTGCGAGAAGATGGCATGGCCCGTATGGTGGGGATCTTTGATGATGGATGTTGCCTTCTTGAGGCAGTGCCTCATGTAGATTTTACCAATGGTGAGGAGGGATGTGCCCGTGATGTATTGGGCTGAGCCCACCACTCTCTGCAGCTCCTTACGTTCCTGTGCATTCGAATTGCTGTACCAAAGCCGAAAGCATTAACTTCCAATCAAATACAGTGGGCACCCCATCAGATAGCGATGGCTGGTAACTTTGTCTGTAAGACGTCAGTGAAGAAATTGTGTCCTACAACTATCATATTTATTCTGGTGATAGTACGCAGATCCTTCTGTTCATTTGCGGTACTGGGCATCACAACATTATTACACATCTGTAATTGCTATTGATTGTTCCAGGATTTAGACAAGGAAAGAATGAATGAATGGCCATATATGTCCCAGTTAGCTGTGCCTTAAGGTGCTGATGTTCCCATGCACATGCTGCCCTTGTCCTTGGAATTGCTAGGGGTTGGGAGGTGCTGTCAGAGAAGTCCGCTGTGTCTTCTAGATGGCATCAATGCAGCCTCAAAACGCTGATGGTGGAGGGAATGAATATTCAGAGTGGATGAACTGCTAGTGAAGTTCAAGTTCATAACCTGTCTTTGTGAAATTTCATCCTGCATTTTTGGATTGTTAATCTAGTAGAATAAGCACTGCATCCTCAGAAAATAGATAGAAGGGGTGAGAGGATCCTTGTTAACTCCATTTACCCTTCCAGAGGATTATAAAAGCATGCTTCCTTATACGTAATCCATTTTGCTGTAGATTCCGTGAAGGTAGATAAAAACAATTTTGTAAAAGAGTTAGGAATCTAAAGAAATGGGTTTTGTGAACAGCAGTTGACACAAGTGGGGAAAATAAAGATGGATGCTTTAAATTTGAGGAAAATTGGTCACTCTGGTTGATTGGAATTGATGTGTGAACAGGATGAAGCCATTACCATGCATATGCACTTCACAAAAATTGACTTGAAGAGATTTTTTTAAAGCACATCTTTGTTAAATGAGCCTCCAGATACACCAACCCCCTATTAGAGTGATTTGAGAAGCAAAATTTCACACTGATGCACTGTTTCACTGTGCCTGCAATGTAACATAATACAAAAGATGTAGATAAGGGTGAAGTAAGCATGTTATTAACTTGCAGGAGAGAGCCCAGGATTAGAGAATAACGGTTCAAAACTGACAGGGTGTGAGCAAGGTTACAGCAATAAGAAAATTATGACAGGATAGTGGTGGTATATAATAAACTCTTCAGAGTTAATTGGCTTCTTTAAAAATGAGCTAGATCAATTATCTTTTGAGAAGGAAGGACAGGTGAAGGTATCATATCTTGAGATTTTTTATTTAACCTTGGTGGATTTGCAAATTAATTTAAACTGAGGTAATGATATTAAGTTAAAGTGGACTTTGCATAATATAATGCACATATTATCTGCAATGTAAAAAAAACAAAGTGGTAAATAGAATTCTGTTTCTCGTGAATCCCATGTGGTTCAATAGTAGAATTGGAAGTAATCAAAGAATGCATTTCCCTTCAACCACAATTTGAAGTATGTTTGTTAAACAAACCATATAAGTGCCATAAAAACAGAGGTTTCTAATTTATTGTTCTACAGTGACCTGATCCTTACACAAAGATCCAGAAGAGGAGAGGCTTAGAGCTTAATCCTTCAGCTTCTCTTCAACTGCAAAAGAAACTTAACCTTTCAGTTACTCTAGTAGCAGAAATTGCTAGTTCAAATCCTGCCACAACAACCTGTGAAAATTAATTCAATAGATCAAAGATTATGTTGGGGAGAAAACTACACTGCAGACTGACAAGTTGTTGTAAGAGTCCAAATGTATCACTCACGTCAGACAGTGAGAGAACTAATGCCCCAGTAGTGGCACAGTGGTTAACTTACAGGTAGTCAAGAGACTGGACTACATGCAGAGATTTGAGTTCAAATCCTACCAAACCAGCAGCAGAGTTCAAATTCAATTAAGTCATCTGATTTTTTTAAACTAACCTTAGTTACGTTGATCATAAAGTTATCTGATTTGATGTAAACACTGATGATCTTCCAAGGAGGAAGTATGCCATCTTCACCTGCACACAAAGCGCTGGAGGAACTCAGCAGATCCAGATTCCAGCATCTGCAGTCCCTTGTGTCTGAATTCCACCAGCGCTTTGTGTGTTGCTCCAGGTTCCAACATCTGAAGTCTCTTGTGTTGCCATCTTCACCTAGTCTGGCCTATATCTGACTCCAGACCTGCAGTGGTGTTTTTTACTCTTATCCGCCCTCAGATATGACCTAGCCAGCCATTCAGTTGTATCATGACCAGCACACTAAAAATGAAGGTCTGCAGTGGTTCAAGAAAAGTGCTCATCACCATCTTCTCAAGGGTAATTAGGGATGGGGAATAAATGCTGGCCTTAGCAGCTAAGTCTACATCCCAGAACATGAATAAGAATAAAACTTTTGACCCACAATATTGCTTAGAAATTGGAAGACACCTTTTCTATTGCACTGAAACATTATTAGCTGGGTTCCCCTAAAAACTTTACAAAATTATCTCCAAATGCGAGTGCTGTAGTGTTACTATGGTTTCTACCCAAAAAGGATACATTAAATCCTGACCTGTATGGTTCTTTGTGCAAACAGTTGTAATTTATCACAGGCACTTTACAATCAGGCCTGTGTCTGCTCTCCAGGCCTGTGTCAGCCCTCCAAGGCCCACTCTCCATGGCCGCCTGACAGCAGCTCCACATATTATGGCCACCATGATGGAGAAGGAGACTGGGAGGGGTATGGAGAGAGCACCAAGTTCTACGAGAGAAACTTGAGGTGATGGGGAATGTGATGCATGCCAGGAGAAAGAATCCACGCACAGCACAGCAACATATTTCACGACCACTAGATATATCGAGGTGGCCTCTGTTGCAGTCTAAATACTGGCCTGTGATATTCACATGTACGATATACTTTAAGACACAAAAGTGAATGCATACAAATAGACATGCATGTCATATAAATGTAAAGGTTATTTCCTTTGTATCTCCCAATGAGGCAGGAAATGGTAGGAATAGGAGGGAGACAATGAGATAAGAGGGATAATTCTCAGGAATAGCACCTTAGCAGGAGCATGTCGTCCTCCTTATGGGGGATGGACCATTGAAGGATCCATTCAATGAGTTTGTCAGAAGACACTTTCACCAAGAAGCACTCTTTGTTGGTTTGAGTGTAGTCTGAACAGTTTAGGAGCTATGCAAGCAGTCTACAATGAATTTTAGATTTGCCTTGTGAAGTATCCTGTTTTGAGATGAGTGGCCCTTCAAAAATGGCCTCTAAGGGTTCAAGTCCATGGGGCCTTTCAAGGTTGCGAAAGGACAGTGATTTTCTGGAACCTGGGGTTCAAGTTATGTCAGGAGGGATTGAAGCTTGTATGGCACAAAAATTGACCACCTTAAGAGGGCATCTAATGCTGGGAAATGTATGGATTCCAACCAGAAATGCCCTGTCTAATTTTGTGATTGGCGTCATTTCACCCAGAAATGATTACTAATGTGATTTACTCCTGGTTGTATCAATTTTGGATCAATATCACTGATAAAAATCAGCACAATGCAGTTTACTTTCTCGACAATAAACAGTTGAATCAATTCAGCCAGGGATAAGCAGCGACCATCTCCAACTTCACAAGAAAAAAACTGTTGTAAAAAATAATTAGGCTGCTGTGGCCTTTTTCTAAATTGTTGATTTCAAACAATTATCAAGACAGATCATTAAGACAATGCTTTCTAATTAGTCAATGGAAAACACTTTTAAACCCAGATACAAACACATTATATCTTGTAAGTGAAAGGTTAATACTTGGTTGTTTGACAGGACATGAAAAAAATTAACAAGTAAAACCTAAGAAAATCAAATGATTATTTTGAAGGATTTAAATATTGAGACTAAATTAAGGAGAGGGTAATGCCTATTCGGTTATCTTTTTGGAACCTGTATTTGGAGGCAGAAGACATGGATACTTTCTGGATGGTTTCATAAAAGAGGGGATTGTTGCAAATATTGTAGTTAAGGAGGAAACCTGTAAAATATTAGAAAGGATAAACACAGAATGAGAGTAAGTATTGGGAGGTCTGGCATTTTTGAAAGTGGATAAATCACCAGGCCCAGATACAATGCTTCTCTGGTTGTTAATAGAAACAAGGAACGAAATTGCAGAGTCTCTGACCATAGTTTTTCAATTCTCCCTGTCTGTGTGAGTGGTGCCAGAAGATTGGAGGATTGGAGGACTACTAACACTCTGCTGTTGTTTAAAAAGGAAGAGATAAGCTGAGTGGTTCCAGGTCAGTTAGCTTAACTTGGTGATGGACAAATTATTATAATTCAATACTGAGGCACTGCTTAAAAAATGTAAAAGGCAGAGATTAATAAAGGACAGTCAGCATGGTTTTAATAAGGAAAGGTCATATCTGACTAACTTGATTGATTTTTGAGGAGGTAATGAGGAGGGTCAATGAGGGCAGTGTTTTAGATGTCATCCACTTGAATTTAACATGGTTTCCCACATGAAAGGCTGGTCAAACCAATAAAAGCCATGGGATTCAAGGGAGAGTGCCAAATGGATCCAAAATTGGTTCAGGGGCAGGAAGTAAAGTGTAATGGTTAATGGGTGCTTTTGCGTCTGAAAGGCTGATATCAGAGGGATTCCAAAGAGACCGCACTAGGTACCTAGCTTTGTCTGGTATATATTGATGAGTTAGACTTAAATGTGGGGAGAAGGTTAAGGAGGTTTTACACATGATGCAAAAAATTGACTCTGTAGTTGACAGTGAGGGTGAAAGCTTTTGCCTATAGGGAAGATATAGATGGCAGTGAAGTAATGAATGCAATTCATAGAAGTGTGAGGTAATGCATTTAATAAGGAGTAACACGGCAAGAGAATATAGAATGAATGAGAGGATACTGAGAGATGTAAAGGGACAGAGGGACCTTAGCGTGTACGTCCACAGATCCTTAAAGGTAGCAGGACAAGTCAAAAAGGTGGTTCAAAAAGCATATGGAGTACCTTGCCTCACTAGTCAAGACATAGAGTACAAGAGCAGAAAGGTTATGCTAGAAATTAAAATAAAAGGTCTTGTAAATGTTCAGCTGTTCAGACAGCATTTCCGGAAAGAGAAATAGAAAAATCATTTCAGATTGGTAACCTATAGGTTAGGCCGCTCCTTAGGTACAGAATACAGTTCTGGCCACCACAACATAGGAGAGACATGATGCACCAGAGGGGGTTCAGAGAAGGTTTATGAGTACGTTGCAAGGACTGGAAAATTGTAGCAATGGGGAAAGATTGATTAGGCTGGGGCTATTCTCTTTGGAACAGCGGAGGCCAAGGGAAATTTAAATGAAGTGTACAAAATTGTGAGGGACGCAGAGAGAGTAACCAGGAAGGATCTGTTATCCTTCTACAGTGGGGCAAAAAAAATCAATGGGTGCAGATTTAAAGTAACTTATAACATATTAGAGAGGAGAGAAGAACCAGTGCTCACCAAAGGGTGGTAGACCTCTGGATCTCTGCCTGAAAGGGTGGTAAAAGCAGAAACGCTCATAACATTTAAAAAGATATTTCTTGGATGCATGGCTGAAGAGCTGTGACCTGAACAGCTGAGGACCAAATGCTTGGAAGCAAGGATTAGGCTGGAAGGCTTTTTCACAATAGGCACAGGCATGGTGGGCAAGATCGTCTCCTTCGGTGATGTAAACAATTCTATGATAAGCTATTTGAAAATTCATTGCTGCTGCACTAATCTGCCACAAAAAATAATCAGTAGCATGCAAGGCTCCAGGCATTGAGCCTTAATCAATGGGCTGTATACATACTCTTTCACAAGCTGCAAAGGAAAATATCAAGTAAGTCCAGAGCTGGGGCCAGGTCAGGGTATTTGGGGTGGTTGTTGGGATCAAATCAGGGTATTGATCAGGCTGGAGGGGTTGGATTGGAGCCATAGTTGAGGGTTGGATTGGGCCCTTCTGCCCCAAGAGACCAAGGGTCAGATTAGGGAGTCAATTGGGATGCCAAGTGGGCAAAGTTGGGGGAAACGGAGAAGCTGGGGGCAGTTGAGGTGTAAGGGAGGTTTTGGGAAGATGGGGGGATATTGGTACAGAGTCAGAGGGAGTTTGAGGAAGTCAGTAGGTAGTCAGTGAGTGACTGAGGAGTTGTTGAGTCAGAATCCAGGGGCAGATGGGGAGTCCAAGTCAGAATTGAAGTTCGGTGTCAACAATGGTGTTGAATGAGGCATCAGGAAAGGTGAGTACCATGGAAAGTGCCAGGAGAGAGTTGTACAGTAAGGGAATCCATCTGATTGAGGTTCCCAACCCCAGACCTACTCAGATCTCAGCACTATAAAACCATGGTTGTTGTGAGACCTCCCAACAATAGGCACACCTCAGAACAACATGACCTAATATCCCAGACAATGCTCCAAAGGAGCATTTCACAGGCAAGTATGTTGCTCCCTGGAAGCCTGAGGTGGAAATTCCATCATCAACACAAGCATGATTGATGACCAGAAGTCCACAGATGAATCTCCAAAGTGGTGCAATTCAGTCTGGACAGCATCCTACTCATTTTCCACTCCAGAAAGAGGTTTCCATCTGCACAGTGCTGTTAAAACAGCACCACACATACACATTTCAAGGCCAATCTGTTTAGTTCTGTGCTTTGCATAAAGTACACAAGGTTTTTAACTTGTGATTGGCCTCATTTAGAATGCTTACTGGTCTATGCTCTGAAAGATTTTAGGTGTGCATAGGAGGCACATACAAGATGGTAAGAACAAGCACATAAAATGTAAGATCTTATTGTCACAGTCCCAAGGTCATTTCATTGCACATTGTATTTTGATGATTAGCGACAAGTTCACAAATTGAAGGGATGTGGGATCCTTGTAAATGGAGTATCTGATGACACTAGCAATGATAGAATACAGAGTACAGGCATGAAATATTTAAGCAGATTACAGCAATATTAACAGTTGTGTTCACCTAGCAGAAACATTCGTTGATGCTAAACTGTATCACAATGCTTGGTTCAAAAGTAAGCAATATCTTTGGAGAATCCTTTTTGTTCCATTTATTTCTTCCAGTTTCTCCCTAGCTGTAAGTAATGCAGAAGCAAAGACGTCTTGTCAGAATCTTGCAGGAGAGTGCAAACCAGAACACTGCTGCCTTTGTCTTTTATTAGATGTTGCTAATCATGCTGCGGGTGTCTAGAATTGTACCCTAATATCTGCAGCGGGGCTCACCACCTGTCTTCCCAGTAAACCCACTATTTGTGGACTGAGTAACTGTAGGAAACTGGATGCAACCAGCTTGGTGAGGCCGAGCTTTCTGATAAGTAGCAAGTCCACACCCACTGAATTGCTTTGATAACTGGCTAAGCCGTACCTCCAATCTTCCTCTTGTCGAAACTGCTAATGGCATTAAATGTTGGTGACAATCAGCATTCAAAACTATTAAAAATTCAACATGCTGTTAAACAGTTTTAAAATTCATACAGATTTAATAAAACATATAATGAAATTCAAAACAAATATATTTAAAGCCATTCAATTAAATCAAAAAATATAAATTGCCAGTACTTACCCTTCACCCTCACAGTGGTCTTGTGGGGTCAACTCAACGGTGCACAAGTTTGTGACTTGTGCATTTGTACACACTTATATAGGTGTTGAAACTTGCACACAGGTTAAAGGATAAGTACTGCTTGTTTGATGTAGAACTGCCAGCTTCTTCGTGGAAGATTTGAGCCCACCTTAACAGCCTGAGATTACTGAAAAAGTCAAGAGATAGATGGAAGATAGTCCCCATAGTGCCTGAATCTCTTTAAAGATTGCCTCCCCAGTGAAAAGTATTTTTTGTAGCATCACTTACACATGTAACTGCCATGGGAACATTTTGAGAGGGTTAAGGTGGACGCTGAGCGTGAAAAGGCAAAATGTATTGGAGGAGGTGGAGAGAAACATGAAAATGGCCTGCTTTTAGGCAAATTTTAAGAGTGCGACTATGAAGTATGGGAATATAGAAACAGTAGAACTCAGCCCCTCAAGACTTGTCCTCCAGTTAATTAGATTATCGCTGATCTGTATCCCTTTTTAATTTACCTACCTAAATTCCCTATCTGTTAATACGTTTCCATACTGGGATCTTAATGATTGTGGTACTGAAAGCTTCAATTGATGAGCATCCATGGGCTTTGGGGGAAACAGTTCCTGATTGCTTCTAGCTTTTGTGTGAAGTAGTTTTATTTCTCTCCTCAATAGCCTAACTCTCAAGTTTATGGCCCATTTTTCTTGTTTATCTTCTATCTGCCTCCACCTCACCTCACATCAGAGGATATAGTGGTTCACTTTATTTACCTTTCTGTATCTTTTTTGAGATTTTTAGCAGAATGCATTTTGGAGATAATTTCAGAAAGGCAGTTTAGATAAAGCTCAAAAAATAACATCTGTTAGTAGCCGAATTTTCATTGCTACAGTCAGGAGGGGGAGTGGTCATTGATATTATAGAATCAGGCCAAGAAAAGAATATAAAACTTGCTTTTTTTAGCTTTAAAATTTAAAATCCTTGACCTAAAAAGTCTGTGTGATGGGACTGCATGGTTTCTTGTGAGGGTTAAGGACTGACATTGTAAATTATTCATTTTATTGAGTAACATGGCATTTTATTTTAAAAGTACAGCTACACATGCAAAATAAATGTGTATTTTAGTCAAATAGAAAAAGACATTGCATTTTTACTTTTTAAAGGGGCTGTTCCCTTATGTATAAAGGGCAGGGCTAATCTGTCTGTCGATGTTCAATGACATCTCCTCCTGACTTATTTGATGCCCAGTTTTCCTGCCATCTCTTTTTTGTAGTTTGCCCATGTCTTGTCAGTGGATTTAACTGCATAGGCTTAACTCTCAAGCCAACTCCATTATTCACTCAACTTAACCCACCCAAACCCTTTCTAACAGGATGACAATAAGTAGCAGTGTCCCAGCTGACTTATTGTCACCCCTTTACCAATAAGTACCGAGACCATAATTAGCATCAGTCATGGTATTCTACTTGAGGTCACCCATCTCATCACACTGTAAAGAAGATCCTGGATTCTTCCAGGTCATTGTGGTTGAAAAAACTCGCTGAGCTATCGGGTTCATATATTTTTTCTAACATTCTCTTCTCCTTTCTGATGTGATATTTAAACCACATGTGTAATAAAGTTGTGCATATTAGATGTTATGGACACCACAAGGAAAAGGAAAGTTGTAGTGAAACGCTGGACAGCATTATTCCGTGATCACCTTCCTCCCGCGTCCGTTCTTCCACTAGCAGGCCCAATGTAATCGTTGAATGGATCAGAGGTCGGAAAGACTCCCAAGGCCAAGTTGTGGACACCCCTTCTTTAGTCCCATTGTTCCACAATTGACGCCATCCAAGGTCAATTCATTGGCCGTCCATTTAGACAATGTTTGTGGGACCTTACCGAGCCTCTGTTGACTGCTATATTAACCCACATTTACCACACACCAGAAGTAATCTTCTGGCTTTAAGCTGCTCTGTAACGAAAGATATCTCTAGTGCTGCCTTGAAGGTACTGATCAGTGCTGAGTTAGACCTGAACTTCTGAGATGACTGATTAAAGGGACCAAGAGAATGGAAAGGGCTCACCCTCTGAAAAGACAAAATGGGATCTGATTTATGCAACGCCTCATCATCCCTCTCAGTGACACCTCACTATGTAAAAGTGGCTGCTTCACAGGAAAATGTCAATGGTCACTTTGCACAAGAAGCAATGAAATGAATGGTCACAGTACATTTAGCTGAAGGAGCAATATTAGTGAGGAGAGATTCCAGGTTCCCTTTCAGATAGTACCATGAAATTTCTTACATGACCCAAAGGGGATGAGTGGTATATGCTTCATCTGAAAGGCAATCATTATCTCTTAGAAATGGAGCTTCAACCCACAGTTTTCCTACTATTAGGTAGATCTGAGCTATGGTGATGTTCTCACTTGCCGCCTTTATATTTTTGTTGCAAGTGAAGGATTCCGGGTTTGTAAATCTGATACTTGCTGTTCGCTGTACAGCTTCACTGACTGTGTAGTCAAGTGCCAATGCTCTTCTTCTCATAAGTGGTACCACTGCTATGTAACATATGTAAATTAAACCTGTATATGTTATAAAACCAGCCTGATCAAGCAAAGTACAATGTCTGTCTGTATATTTTAGCAACCCTTATCTGCCAGAGTGAGTGAAATCTAACACTGGGCACTGTTGAGCATCTAGATAGTCTTTTGAAGCCTCTACTTAATGATGACAACTGCCAGTTTATTCCATGTTCGTGCAGTTTAATAACAAACAAAAAAATTCCTCAGCCAACTAATGCAATTATGCCCTTGCACTTTTTACTAAACATCTCCATTTCTGACAGCCTTCTCTCTGTATGAGGACATTTTTCTCAGATATGATTGACACCAGCAACTTTATGTGACATAAGATTTTATTTTTAAAATGGGTGTAGAAATAATTCTCCCTTTTGTTCTCCCTTCTCCCTTTTGTCATAAAGGACGTGCATTTACGCAACGCCTTACTTTTAGAAATACCTCAGATGTTTCACAGGCACAATGGCCAGGATTATCCTCTGTTACCCACCCTGAAGTTGGCAGGAATGCCATAGAGAATACAGTGTCTGATCCTAATCACCACCTCCCTAGACCAATTTTAACTTCCCTCTCTGACCATCACAAAACAAATGGCTCAGCATCCTAGCCCCTGCCTACCTTCCCAGGGTTAACGGGTGAATAATGGCTTTGGGACTAGTGTAATGACAGAATTAAGCCTACAAGAGACCTTCTTTCTACAGCATCAGTGAAATAATCCTCCCAATCTTTGTCACTAGAGGACTGGTGTCTTCCCCTACCCACCTATATTTACAACAGAGCAGGAATTGAATTATCGTCATTTATGCAGAAATCCTGACCAGGTATGACAAAGGGCCAGAATTCCTAATTCTGAGGAGAAATTATCGAAAGTTGACACATTACAGTGCCCTTAGTGTCACAGCTGACACAATCATACACATCCCTTTTCCCCTTCCCCTCTTCATTCTTGACATACTCTTACATCCCTGTGTTTGCTGAGCTACTTCTGGAGTGAGGCACAGCCTAAACTGAATACTTATTACTAAAATAAGCAAGCAGCGTGCCCTCAGACCTATATGAAGTGGTCGCCACATTCAAACTCCTGATTACCACAAACCTTTCATCCTTCTCATTCCAACACTTGTCCCTTTTCTATTGCCTTGCTGGAGAGCAACACTCAACAAGTACCAGTGACCACATGCAGCAGAGGACACGACAAGCAGAAAACTCTTTGTGCGCAGTAAGGAGACAGTTTTACAGATTACATGGCTGGAGGCAAATGAAAGAAAGGGAGCGGGGGGAGGGGAAGTCAGAGGCTAGCCAGCAGCTCAGGGCGAGCAATGTTCTTTGTTCTTTTATTTGTTGCTCATTCACTCGCTCACTCATTCATCCATTGAACCGCAGGCATACAATGACCTGCAGCAGCACAAAACACAATACAAGCTGCATTTGAATTGATCTTCTGCTGGGAGCATTGTGACATTATGTTCTTCTCATCCTATAAGTCTCCATTAAAAGGTAACACCAGAAGGCAAAGCATGCTCTGCATTATACCAGGCCAATCGCTCTTAAAATGGTAAGCCACCCACTCCTAGTGAGCTGTGGGAGGAAGCACAATGTACCAGCAACTGCAAGGGGTTGAGGAGTTGCAAACTGATAAGTGAAGAGTCTGTTCAAAGGGCTGGGGTTTCAGAACTAACAAGACCCATCTAAAAAGACTGCTTGGTTATTCAACCCTTCTGAAGGGTCCTGACCCGAAACATTGACCGCCTGCTTTTCTCCACGGATGCTGCCTGGCCTGCTGAGTTCCTCCAGCATCATTGTGTTTTTCATCTAGATTCCAGCATCTGCAGTCCTTTGTTTCTCTACATGTATGGTGTTGGTATTGGTTTATTATTGTCACTTGTACCGAGGTACAGTGAAAAACTTGTCTTACAAACCCATCTTACAGGTCAATTCATTACACAGTGCAGTTACATTAAGTTAGTACAGCTTACTTGAATGAAAAACTTACTCGCAGCAGCATCACAGGCACGTAGCATCATATAAGCAGCATTCACGAGGAAAACATAAATTATACATACAGTAGACAATTTTTACAAGAAAAAAACAAAATTAAAACAAAAAAAAACAAAGTCCATTTTAGTGCCAAGTGATCAGAGTGGTCATGGTGTTGCTAAACTGTAGTGGTGTTTTGGGTCGAGACCCTTGATCTGTACTTTTAGAGTATTGGGGAATAAATGAATACTTGGCCATTTTCCCTTTCTGATACTGTGCAAGCTTACAGTGAACAAGATTTATAATGCGACATTGTAAGAATATGTCCAATTGCACTATTCAACTTTCAGAGCCTCTTAATTCTGTGTGCATCTGACTTCATGGTCTCTGCATTGGTGAACTTGGTATAAGCCCTTTTTATCACTTCTGTTTCCCATTAATCTTGCACCACTCTTCATGGAAACCCCCCCATGCCTTTCACAGCCAAGTGGCCTGAGTTGTACATTAAAATGTGGCCATGCTGAAGCTATTTCCGCCCCTTTAAGACAAGTAGCAGTCCTTTGGTTATGCTGGGTAGAACACCTTCTGGCAAATCCCCTCCCCTCCCCCTGCCTTCAATCTAATCATTGGTTGATTAAATGTTTTAGGATTAGGGTGAAAGGTCAGTTTAGTGCACAGATGGTGTGTGTGAGTGTCTGTGTGTGTCTGTGTGTATGTGTGTGAAGGTGTGTCTGTGCGTGTGTGTGTGTGTGTGTGTTGTCTGCGTGTGTATATGTGTGTGTGTGAGTGTCTGCGTGTGTGTGTGTGTGTGTGTGTGTGTGTGTGTGTGTGTGTGTGTGTGTGTGTGTGTGTGTGTGTGTGTGTGTAGCATCCAAGTCATTTTTATGACCATCCATTCCAACAATGGCTGCAAGCTCATCATGGATTGTGGTCCCACAGAGACTCAGCAACTCTCCTAGTAACCGCTTTGAGAAATAATAATGCACAATCTTACTCTTCACCTAATGTGTGCTCATTACAGCATGGCCATCAAGGTGAACATAGCAGGCTACCAGGAAGGAGCACTGAGATTTGTACATGTCCAAAATCCAGCAGTCCAAAAGCTGGACATTACTTAAAATTTTGCATTTCGAATTTTCTGTTGAAATTCGGACTTATTCTCCAAATACCGGAAAATCTGGATTGGGATTTAATTCTTGGTGGCACACTGAACTTGGAATTGGCTTTGCCACTTTGTTTCCCAATGACGCACTAGGCTAGTTCCCATACTTTGTCCAGCCAAACCACCCTTGACTCCACCTGACCTGGCTTGAGCCACTTGACCTCTGTCACCTCTGCGATATCCTGTCTTTTGCTCTGGCAGTCGTGTCCAAAAGGCCAACAGACAGCCCCATAAGTAGCACTGCAAAATGGAATCATGATAGGTTGTTGATTTGGTAAGTACAAAAAAAACTTAGTTTTTTTTTAAAGTCTGCGAATACATTTTACAAAATCTGAGAAAATCCAAAATCCAGTATGTTGTCCGTCCCCAGAGTGCTGGATTTTGGACATGAAACCTACATTCACAATTGGACCATCAGAATTCAAAATCAAGGTCATGACTTTCAGGCTACAGTCAGCCCAGGCACCGTCTCTTCATTCTACAAAAATGTTGGTTAATTAATTTAGTTCTCTGTATCATGCTGACAACCCAGAAGTACAGACAGGTTCATTAATCACTGTTAGCTGCTTCTGACTGATTTGCTAATTAAGGCGATCTTGCATGTGGAATATATTTAGAACCTGCTA
The DNA here is from genome assembly GCF_009764475.1 of Pristis pectinata. Taxonomy (NCBI): domain Eukaryota; kingdom Metazoa; phylum Chordata; class Chondrichthyes; order Rhinopristiformes; family Pristidae; genus Pristis; species Pristis pectinata. The sequence goes on from NC_067428.1 coordinate 9,430,517, forward strand.
ACAGACATATTAGATCCCATCTTTTGGAAGCTATAATACCGTACTGATAGGTAGATAGGCTGCATTTTTAAGGGAAAATAATGGTTCATATTGGCACAGAAACTTACTCAACTATACATGCTGATCCACATGGAGCCCTATTCTTGAATTCGGTGTCCTTCCCCAGGATATCAATCCACATTACATTTATATCCATTTTCATATGTTCCCTAACACTCTGCCACTATCACCAGCTGAGGATTCTGTTACCCTAACCCCTCACCCTGGAGCCCGCACTCCAACTCCATTAATTCTGCCTAAACCGCTCCATTTTATAAAATCCCTTCTCACTTACAAAAGCCTCTGTAAATCTTATGTCTTTGCACACTGTCAGGATTGCCAAACCCTCCCAGATTGTACAGAAGTCTTCCAGAATTAAATAAGATCTCCTGAAGCGCACTAAGAACAATCTGGGAGGTATATCCATCTGTCAGTATGCATGAGATCTGACTGATTTGCTAATTAAGGAGATAATGCATGTGGAATATATTCAGAACCTACTGGGTATATTAGGTCCAATCTTCAGGCACATTCAGGCACAGCTTGAAGCAGCAGGATTGACAGACTTGAGTGAGTCAGACCTTCCTGTCCAATGCACAGTTGTCGGTTGGGTTGCCAGTTCTCTTTGGTTCTGTCCCAGGAGGTCCCAACACACTATGGATCACATCAGGCATAATTATGTCTGCATTAATGAGCTACGTGATGAACCCAAGTGAATGACCAACCTCCAGAGGTATTTCTGCGCCTGTGCAGAGATAATCTCCCCCTACCCAGGACTGGGCAGTGAGGTAAGGGTGGGACAGCTGCTGCAGTGGAAGTCCACAGATGAAACCCATGACCAGTTCAAATTGAGGAGTGGGTTGAGAGCCCCTCTGGGCTGAGTCTGGGCTGCCTTGAGATCAGACATTAATGCAGTTTCGCCAATGTATTACACAGAGTTGTACAGCTCAGAAATGGCCCTTCAGCCCACCACATCCCTGCTGACTTTTTTGCCACCTACATCAATCCCATTTGCCCCCATTAGGACCGTACCTTTCTATGCCTTTCATATTTGTGTCTGTCAAAATGCCTTTTAAATGTAGTAATTCTATCTGATTCCACCACTTCCTCTTTCAGCATGTTCCAGATATTAACCACTCTCTGTGTGAAAAACTTACCCCTCAGATCCCCTTTAAAACTCCTTCCTTTCACCTTAACCCCATCCCTTCTTGTTTTTGATACCCTTATCATGGTAAAAACATCTAGCCTATCTGTACCTCTCATAATCTTTTATACTTCTATCAGATCACCACTCAGCCTCTTTTACTCCAGAAAAAACAAGCCCAACCTATCCAATCTTTCCCCATAACTAAAGTCACCCAATCCAGGCAACGTCCTGGTGAATATCCTTTTCACTGTCTCCAACGCAATCACGTCCTTCCTTTAGTCTAGCGACCAGAACTGCACACAATACTCCTAGAATTGTGCAGCTTAACCTATACTTTGTAAAGTTGCAATAAAACATGCCAATTCTTATCTTCTATGCCCTGACCTCTGAAGGCAAGTATGCCATATGTATAGGTTGGAGAAACAACACCTCATATTCTGCCTTGGGAGTCTCCGACCTGATAGCTTCAACAGCAATTTCTCTAACCTGGTAACCCCACTCCTTTGTCTTCGCTTATTCCTGTGACTCCCTTCCCCCACCTTGATGACCTGCCCATCTCCTCTCCTCCCCTCCTCCATGCTTTATTCCATGGTCCACTGGCCTCTCCTACCAGATTCCTTCTTCAGCCCTTTGCCTCTTCTACCTATCACCTCTCAACTTACTACATCTTCCCCCCTCCCCCACCCACCTACCTTCCCTCTCTCACCTGGACTCGCCTATCACCTGCCTGCGTGTGCTCCTCCACCTCTCCCCACCTTCTTATTCTGGCTTCTGCCCTCTTCCTTTCCAGTCCCGATGAAGGTTCTCAACCCGAGACATCGACTGTTTATTTCCCTCCATGGATGCTGCCTGACCTGCTGGGTTCCTCCAGCACTTTTTGTGCATTGTTTCAGATTCCAGCATCTGCAGAATCTCTTGTGTCTATCTTCTTTACCACCTTATCGACCTGTGTTGCCGTTTTCAGTGAACTATGGATTTGAACCCCAGGGCTCTCTCTTCATCAACATTCCTTAGGGCCCTATCATTTACTGTATATGTCCTACCCATATTTGACTTCCCAGAACGCATCACCTTGCGCATCAGAATTAAATTCCATCTGCCAACGCGTTGCCCAGTTTTCCTCCTGATCTATATCCTGCTGTAGCCTTAGACAATCTTCCTTGCTATCCACAACTACACCAATTTTTGTTTCTTGTACAAAGTTACCAATCACACCTCCTACATTCACATCCAAGTCATTAATGTATATCACAAACAGCAAAGGTTCAGCACCAATCCCTGTGGTACAACACAAGCCACCACTACCCTCTCCCTCCTATCACCAAGCCTGTTTTGGATCCAATAGCCAGCTTGCCTTGTGCCTTAACCTTCTGGACCAGACTACTATGCAGGACCTTGTGAAATGTCTGACCAAAATCTTTATAGACATCTACTGCCCTGCCTTCACCAGTCTCATCTGTTACTTCTTCAAAAAACTCAATTAAATTAGTAAGACAGGACTTCCCCCACACAAAGCCAGGCTGACTATTTCTAATCAGTCTCTCTCTTTCCAAATGAACATAAATCCTCTCCCTTAGAATTTTCTCCAATAATTTCCCTACCACTGACATTAAGGCTCACTGGCCTACAGTTACCTGGCATCCCTGCTGCCCTTCTTAAATAATGGAACATCATGAGCTAGCCTCCAGTCTTCTGGTACCTCACCTGTGGCATAGTTACAGCTGATACAATACACCACATGGTGAAACCCTGCAGGACGGCACCAAAGAAAGTTGGCATACTTCTTTCCAAACGGCCATCGGCTCAGGTCATGACCCCAAACACTGAAACACTGTGGGATGGTTCACCTCATTAAGTAAGAATTCTTACTAAAGGTTAGATTAATAGTGAATCAATGGTAATTATAATTTTGCCTGCAGGTTTGGAATGAGAGCGAGCATTGTTTGGGTGCATCCTATACCTGGAGTTGACCTTTATCCACCAGAATACAACAGCTAAAGTATCATAAAAAGATTTTTTTAAATGCTTTTCTTTGAAGATATCTCTGTGCGAGGGCATCGATGCGGCAGATAGTGCTGCTGTCTCAGAGCTCCAACAGCCCAGGTTCAATCCTGACCTCTGGTGTTGCATGGAGTTTGCACTTTCTCCTTGTGATCATGTGGATTTCCTCTGGGTGCTCCAGTTTTCTCCTACATCCCAAAGACATGCAGGTTGGTAGGTTAATTGGTTATATTTCATAACCCTTTAGAGGTTGGTGGGGGGAGAATCAGGGTAGAGGTGAGAGAGAATGAGTTACAGAGAAATAAGTGGGAAAATGGGACTGATGTGGTTTTTCTGAGAGCTGACATAGACTTGATTAGCCAAATGGCCTCCTCCTGTGTCATAAGGAGATATTAGAAAATGAGAACATGTAATTACCTAGGAATTCAATCAACTGTTTGAACTACAAAACGTTGGTTAGACTGCACTTGGAGTATTGTGTGCAGTTCTGGTCATCACCTATGGGAAGGATGTGATGGAGTTACAGAGGGTGTGGAAAAGATTCTCAAGGATGTTGGCAGGACTGGAGGGCTTGAGTTATAAAGAGAGGCTGGATAGGCTGGAACTTATTTTCCTGAATGGAAGGAGGCTGAGGGATGACCTTGGAGAGGTTTATAAAATTACGAGGGGCACAGACAAAGTGGATGGTCAGAGTCTCTTTCCTAGGATAGAGGAGTTTAAAACTAGAGGACATTGCTTAAGGTGAGAGGGGAAAGATTTAAAGGTGATCTGAGGGGCAAATGTTTCTTACAGAGGGTGGTGGGTATATGGAACGAACTGCCAGAGGAGCTGGTAGAGGCTGATGCAATTCAGCATTTAGAAAGCATTTAGAAAATATTGGACAGAGGTCTTTCATACTTTTTCTGTACTTTTTAAAATAAATTTTAAACTTAATCCTTTGACTGCACTATTTGGGATTGTTGGAGAAAAAGATATAACTTTGAAGGCTTCTGATTTACATGTTCTGGCTTTTATTTCTCTTATAGCCAGGAGAGCAGTATTGCTTAAATGGTAGGAAGCTACTCCACCTACGCATGTTCAATGGTTACGGGATGTTATGTCATACTTGAATCCAGAGAAGATTCGCTGTTCAGTTTTTGAATCTAACCTAGACTTTCAAACCCTGTGGGGACCCTTTTTAAATTATTTTCAAAATCTCTGATTTGGGGACTAAAACGCAGACATTGGCTGACATGGTTACTTTTTTTAAGGTTTTTCCTTGCTGTTTCTTCTATCTAACAGCTTCAGGTTTTGGTAGTGGGGGTAGATTTTTTTTTGTAATAAAATATTTCAATTTTTTCTTTCCTTATTAACTAACTACTATATGTGATTATTGATTTAGAGTATTGTAATCCTAAGTATGACTTAATACAATGTATTCAGTAGTACTTTTACTTTCTTTTTTGATGCATGTACTCTGTATTTTTTTTATGGATTTAATAAAAATATTGTAAAGAGAGAAAACTTTTGGACAGGTACATGGATAGGAAAGGTTTAGAAGGATGTGTGCCAAACACAGGCAAATGGGACTAGCATGGATGAGTTGGGCCAAGAGCCTGTTTCTGTGCTGTATAACTCTATGAACCTGTGTCTCTTTCTACATTATGTGATTAAAAATCGATCTTATTTTCCTGAGTGAAACTATTGAAAAGCAAAAGCCGTCAGATGCTGGATTTCGAAATAAAAACACAAGCACCACAAAGCAAGTCTCTTACATCTATTACTCCTTCCCACACGAACACCCTCATCTCTCCCACCCCCCACTTAACCACAACACTAACGCCAGCCTTGTGCAGAGGGCTAAGACCTACTTTGAACTTAGTGAAACGAGACCCAACCTTATCTGGTCTCATAGTCCCCTGCCGCACGGAAACAGCCCTTCGGCCTACCCTGTCAGCACTGACCAACAAACACCCAATTGCACTTACCTCATATTATTCTTCCCACTGCCCCCAGATTCTACCACTCACTTACACACTAGGGGCAATTTTCAGTGGCAGATTAAGCTACCAACTGATCTGGTGCTGAGGAGATCCATTCATTCATCGACCTCCGTGTGGGTTTCTCATTTAGCGGTTTCTTGGTGTGCAGTCCCACCCCTCAGGCCCCTGCTGGCTGCTTCATGAGGTGTATAAGGCCCGTTCTATCACAGAAGGCTTTCTGCTCAAAACTGTTTGTTGCACAAAACTGACACAGCCCATTTAGCTGCTGTGCACGTTCCAGCCCAGAACAATATGTGTAATGCCACAGCCAATCTGCACACAGAAAATGAAAATAAGATACATGACCAGTTTACTTGAGTTTATTAATGTGGGTTGTGGGATAAACTTTGACCTGGATGCAGCACCAGTTCCCACAGGAGCTTTCACAAACATCTTAAGACAGATGGATGATGGGGACTGTTTGTTCCAGGCTTCTTGTCTATAAAGGCAAGGAGGAAAATTATATTCACTGTATGAAACTCACTGTGCGTCTCACCTTCTGCAACACCGTCTCTCACTCTCCTACACTCACCATCTCTCACACCCCGCTCCTGCTGCTTCTCACGCTCAGCATCTTGTTCCTTCTCACTCTCAGTCTCACCCTGTCGCCTTCCAGCTTCCCCTCTCCAGCTCGCTCTTGCTCCCTCGGTCTCAGTCTCTATTTATCCCTTTCTCTGTCAGGTGGTACCACGGTGCCATCAGCCGGGCGGACGCGGAGAACTTGCTGATGCGGTGTAAGGAGTGCAGTTACTTGGTGCGGAACAGCGAGACCAGCCGGAATGACTACTCCCTGTCACTCAGGTGAGCCCTGAGCTCCTGCCTTTGGGCACTTCCTCAGAACTACTGTTTGCGTTTGATTATCTGCATGAGGAAGTAATCGAGTTGAGCAACTCACTCCATGACAAGAGTTCATTGCTGCTCCCTTGTGTATCTTCCCTACCCCTTCCCATTCCCACTTTCCTGGTGGTACTCCTTGGTCCAACTCCAAACCCTTCCCCTTTTCCCTCGCTTCTTCACGGCTTTTCTTTGCTCTCTTTTCATCTCTTTCCCCCTTCTCACCTCTTTCTCATCCCTCTCCCATCCTATTACCTCTCCCCTACACCATTTTGCCCTCATTCTCCCCCTCTCATTTTACCTTCTTTTAGTCCTTGCTCTTATATCCAGTTCGCTCCCTCCTCCTCTCTCTCCTCGGCTACCTCCACCCCTTTTCTCTCCTCTCCTTGCTAATCACTCCTTTCCTCTGAGCTCCACTCCTCCTCACCTCCATTCCCTCTGGGTACTGGTTCCACTGCTTCTGAGGTATGGTATTCCTTTGGTACTTGTTCATATTCATAGAAACTTTTGCATCATTTAAGGATTAAATGGTTATGTTACTGTACTAACAATATTCAATGTTCAATTCCCAGAATGGCAGGCGAGGAATTTAGTTCAGTTAATTAAATTAATCAAGAATAAAGAGATGATATCAGTCATATTGGTATTAAGAGCCTAACTTGGTGAGTAGTGCCCCTCAGGCAAGCAAACCTAGTGTCCTTAGCAATGCGGCCTATATGTGACTCCAGGCCCACGTAATGCGGTTGCCTCTGGAAACATCCAAGCAGGCCCCCCACAACCCAAGGGTAATTAGGCGCAGGCAAAATTGCTGGGCACACCAGCTACATCCACGTCCTGTGAATGAATGAAAGAAAAGTGTTCAACTTGAAGACAGATTTAACTATGAAGCTGCACGATGGCAGCAAGTTGGTCTGGCCAGGACTGCTGAGCAGCACAAAGACACCGGACGTCTCTATTGGCACCGTTCCAAGAAAAGGCAAGGTTTCTATTATGGATTCCCTGGGTGACCCCAGCTCTTTCTTTTATGTTTCCGCTTCACTGGTTGCAAACCTGTCATCTCCCTGATGAGCTCAGCCCGATATTCTGCCACACATGACAGCCCGTCTTTGAACCGTGAGGAGCCCTGCCATCCCCGTTGCTGTGGCAACTGTTAACAAAACGGATGCCCTTTCTGACATGTAATGCATGTTATCATCTGATAAGGAGATCAACGTGGTTGCTCATAGCAGCGCTGTAATCAGCATGTCTCCATCCCATTAAAATGGGTTATTGGCAAATTAAGAGAGGCCTGTTAGACATTGAATAGGGATAAAATAGCAATCTGAATCAGTAATTGCTCTAACTGTCAATAGCGGCCTCGAATATGAGTCAGTGGATTAAATTAGGTTTCCATGCCTAGAAATTGGACCCATTTACGTATGTTTTTAATGCATGATTTGCACATAAAACCTGTTTTGCATGTTAGATTGTTCTAGCAATTATTTCCAGTATGATTAGCAGCCATTGAGAAATTGGTTCAAGCACACTTCACCTTCACACTTGCATCTAAAGCCATCGGGTCTGCAGAGGGCAGAAAATTGCTGTTAAAGTTGTGATCTGCAATCTGCATTTCTCACTCATGTTGAAACAAGGAGCTCAGTCTGCAACACGTCGAGTTAAAACGTCCCCACAGGGACATTGATGTTTTGCCCACAGCTTCTGCCAGATTTGTTTTATCTGAGCTCTACTTTTGTCCACAACCAGAGATCATAGAATCTCTGTACTATGCAGCTCAGTGCAAGATGCTACAATCACCAGTACCTTGATCAGCCCAGACCTTGCAGAGACTTGGAGACACTCACAGCATCAGGGTCCATTGGACCAGTCTAATTGAAGGATGCCCAGACACAAAGAAGACCACTTGTTCCTCCTGTACCACCCCCCACAACCCCACCTTCCGTTTTCCCTTATCTCAATGACAGCTTGTACTATCACTGCCACGGAGAGCACTCTTTAACGGCTGATTCACTTCCCAACGGCCAACATGCCAACAATACAGCAGCTGTGAGCTCTGTGGGCAGCCTCAGTCGAGAGATGCTGCGTAAAGACTTGAATTTGTTTCAGAATAAAAACTGCCCTAATTGGGTTTTCACTAACCTTTTTGCGGGACATCTGATTGAGTGCTGGTGCAGTCTGCATCTCTTCTTTAGTGACCAAAAAAAAGTGACCGAATTTGCTTTAATACATTATACACAGGAACCCTTTAATACTTGTCTGCCTGTTCATAAAGTTGACAACATATCAGCAACATCTTTTTCTTACTGCAGTGCTACTGTCAAGGTGCTTGTTTTGTCCTGCTTGTTACTTCTTTGTAATTTCAGTAAAATCAAAGCCATCATAATTGTATCATTTAATTCACCTATTTCAAGAGTCAGGCAGGGAATGGAGAGTGTGTGGTTGCCAGGTGAGGCCAGGTGGAGGCTGGTTGTCAAGGAGCACTGACTTTGGATACCGTGGTAGCCAGCACTGGAAACTCTGGTTGAAGGTATTCAGAGAAGTTTGGTTGTTTTGTGTGAGAAGAAGTTCCAACAACCAGGCTATTGTGTGACCATAGGTGCAGACCACAGGTGTAAGCTGCATACAGGAAGCATGAGCTCCACTGTATTCCCAGGCTCAATACAGGCTGAGAGATTTATGTTTCATTCTGGAAGACTACAAGCAGTGTACATTGCCAGCAGAAGTAAGACTCTCTGTCATCACATCAGGGCCAAAACCATCCATCTTTTTGACTTGATGTGACAGGGTAGTTTTGCAGCACAAGAATAATGAGAGACCATCAGTGTGGGCAGCTCCGTTTGCCAACAAAACATGTCTGCAACAATTGTCAAAGCCCTCTCTGTATCAGCAGTTTGCTGATGAATTTGGCACCTCTGCTACCAGTTATTGAGCACTTAGCACAGAGGGAAATTTAATGACATGCTTCACCATCGCTACCCGAGCACCTGAATGCTTCGGGGAGAATGTGGGCGAGGAGTAGGTGTGAGACCCACATCAGGTGATCTGGGCACAAGCTGCCAGGCTGTGGACACCAGCACTGGGATGTAGCTAGAGCAGTTTCTCCACACACAAAGAGTTTAAACATGTTTTTATGTTGGCAACTTCATGAACAGGCAGACAAGTACTAAAGGGCTCCAGTGTACAATGTATTAAAGCAAATTTGGTCACTTTTTTGGTCACTAAAGAGGAGTTGCAGGCTGCACCAGAACTCAATCAGTTGCCCTGCTAAAAAGTTTGTAAAAATCCAATTAGGGTGGTTTTTATTCTGAATCAAGTCCAAATCCTTACCCAGCATCTCTCGACTGAGGCTGCCTGCAGAGCTTGCAGCTGCTGCATTGTTGGCATTTGGCCGTTGGGAAGTGATTCAGATGCTCAAGAATGCTCTCCACGGCAGCCATACAGCACGAATCTCAACTCTATGATGGACCATAACTGCTTGCGACACACGGAGCTCTCTCTGCTCATGTGTCTCGAGAGGTTTCACAGCATCACAAGCACTTCTGATCTGTTTGAGATGTTGCAGCATTATGGAGGTGAGTAGAGGAGGGCTAATGCTGTGATGTAGTGTTCAAAGGCCATGTAGAGTGAACATTGCCGTGTATCTGACCCTTACGGTACCTTCAGGAGAGGAAATCTGCCATCATTACCTGATGTTGGCTTTATGTGACTCCAGACCACCAATGTGATTGACTCTTAAAAATCCCCCTTTAAAAATGGCCTAGTGAGATGCTCAGTCCAAGGAAGGAGCAATAAATACTGACCTAATCTTTAACGCCCAAATACTGAAATGTGAATTTAAAAAAAACCCTGACCACGGCTCACAGCAACATAGAAACTCAACTATAAAATTCACAATCAATGGCAGCCTATTTTAAATAGCATAAAATTCTTCCCGTTATTTTTTATCAGTCTTTCTGGAGTTTAACATCTCACTTTAAAATGTTTAAAACTCTACATTTTTGGACGCCTGTTAATTTTTGGATATTCTTTTCCTGCACGATCAGTACCTGTCTACACCCGGCCTTGATGTAAACTATTCCAATCAATGGTCAGAAAATGGCCTATTGTTCTAATTTCCCAAGGTGAGCTTCAGCTGGCTGAGGTTCAGAGCAGAGTCAGAACCAGCCCCATAAAACTGGGCTCTGCTGGAGACACTCAGCGGGTGATGCTGAATCTGTGCAGATGGGAAGGTAGGGTTACTGTTTCAGGTTGATGACCTTTTGTCAGATGCAGGAGATGTGAAAGATGAACAGCTTATAACGAGGAACACATTCAGGCAAAAATGGCAGCAGCAGGGAGAAAAAGAGATGGCAGATCAGAAATTATTAAATGTCAGCAAAATGAAATAGAAAAGCTTGTGCCTAGAACCAGTTTGGTAGTGCAAGATATTCTATACAGTAGTAAAGAGCGTTCTAGTCTGCCTCAGAAATTCAGTCCCATTTGAATTACAGAAGCAGAATTGAAAGTGCTGTCACTGCGCTGTGTATGTTTACCTTTACTTACCAGGGATGAATTTCCAGGCACCTACATATCCAAACATTCTCACATCCTATTTTGTACAGAATAATATATTGCATTTAGTCATTATCATGCATTAAGAAAAAACATTCACTGTATGTTTCATTGAGCTTGTACTGTTGCTGAGAAATGGTTTGGACTGGCTTATTTAGAATTTGTATGAGTGAATCCAACGGACTAGGACATCTAGAAATAATATTGGCTAAATGCCATAGACTGCTATATTTACAGAGTTCCCTTTAGACAGCCTTCTGGACTCGGTCATTCAGAGTCAGCACATGGAAACAATCCAACATTCCATGACCTGAGGGCCAGTTTGCAAGTAATTCTGCAAATATGGCATTTGACTGTCTGTCGAGGTTCTGAAGTGCACCTGAACAACATGTCCATTCACTACTTTGGGATCACCATCACCAACAAACGATCGGGGTGGGTGGGTGGGGGGAGGGGGGGTGTGTGCAGGGTGGGCGGGGGTGCATTCGAACAATCAGGAACAGTCACCTGTCACTTGACATGCAGACTCTTCTGAGATTGTAGAACACTCACAGGGGAAGGGGAAGGCTGCTCGTTCAGCCACCCCAGGGGCATTAAGAGTTCTCTTGATTTCCCATAAAGTTATCAATGCTCTTCAGTCACATCAGGAAACCCATCAGTGGCCCAGTAACCAACCACCCCTGGAGGGTAGCTTTGCAGATGGAGATATAGAGTCATAGAGTGTTAGAGATGTACCACATATAAACAGGCCCTTCGATCCACCACATTCATGTCAACGTTTTTCCCATCTACATTAATCCCATTTAGGTTCACATCTTTCTAAGCCTTGCCTATTTAACTCTCCATCTAAATGCTTCTTAAGCACAGTAATTGTATCTGATTCCACCATCATCTCTAGTAGCACGTTCCAAATATTAACCACTCTCTGTGGAAAAAAACTTCCCCCTTAGTAAATCTTTTGCTCCACATTCAGGTCCACATTTCAAACCCCCAACTTGTCCACCACAACTCTTTTAATTCCAGCTTGCGATCTGCTCTCCGTGCCATGTTAAGTTACACTGATGCCTTGCTTGGGGCTCAGGATGTGTTCCCAGGTGCAAGAGTGATATTAGAATCAGTGCTAAGAGGGGTCATTACAGCAGAATATGTGGAGGGATGAGTTGACGACGGTGCTGCTTTGCTGGGAATCTGGCATGAATCCCTGTCCTCCCTGCTGCTGGGTGCTACTGTGGCGAGAAGCTGATTGAGGGCTCAGTCCTCTGCTGGTGCTCCCAGAACGATGAAGCAGCTAATGTGATCTCATGGCACATGGCTCGATGTAGGTGAGCCACCAAAGCAATGGGAAGAGGCTGCCTGTGAGGGCTGGAGTTGGACAAGACTTGGGTGAGCAGCGTGGTCACTCAGTGCTAACGTGAGGTTCAGGGCTGCGCACCAGCTGGGGTGGTTAGTGTAGGCTTCTGCTGGGGACTGAGATCATTTGCTCCATGTGTTAACAGATGGGGAAGGGTCACAGTCTAAGGTCCTGCCGCTACTAGACACTGAAGAGCTGGGTCCTGTGTAACGACCTCTCAAACACTTCAGATTGTATTGATTAAAGAGGAAACATGAGTGGAACTGGTGCTTTGTGAGAGTATGCATTGGTTTGCTGACATGAATATAAAGAAAGACATGTACTGATTGTATTGCATTTCCTGTGTATATTTTTATGACTAAAGTATGTTTTTGAAATTAGAGAAGACCACCTGGATCCGGCCGTCTCTCTCTCATCACATCATGTTGGATGCGATGTAAATTGCTGTCTCCCTCCGCATTTAACCATGCACAGCTCTCCCCATCTGAGATATTTCTCTGTGGTTATAAGCTCCATGGCCAGTAACCACAGTCGAGCTTGCTACCAGAGAGACGTCTCCACGCTATGAAGAGCCATGGAGTCAAACAAAGAGAAGGCAGGCAGCAGCTTTAGTCCAGTGGGAGGTGATAAGAGAGGCCGTAGAATCCAGGCGGTCTAGCCACACTTTAGGCAGCCGCTGCCAATCTCAACAGTAGTCTGCGGTCATCAGCAGTCACTGAACACCACATCTCAGCATTAAGCAGCCGCGCTGCTCATCCCAGCCAGCCCAAAGCCAGGAGCTGTCTGTGTGGAGTTTGCACGTTCTCCCTGTGACTGCATGAGCTTCCTCCGAGTGCTCAGGTTTCTTCCCACATCCCAAGGGCATGAGGGTTGGTTTGTTTAATTTACCCTTGGTGAGTGGTAGAATCTGTGAGAAATTGATGGAAATGTGGGGAAAATAAAATAGGATTAGTGTAGGATGGGTGTAAATGGATGCTTGATAGTCGGTGCAGACACAGTGGATCAAAGGGCTTGTTTCCATTCTGTATGACTCTATGGTTCTATGACTCCATGACTTATATTGCAGGCCAACAGGTCCACCACGACCTTCCCCATTTTCCCTCCCACAATCTCATGTTGCCGCCAACTAAATTGGAACCGGTAGGTTGAAGGATTTCAACCAGCCTACAGAAGTTTCCAGGTATGGTTTTTGAGAAGAATGTCGACCAGCACACCACACGAACCACATCTTCAAATGGAGCAATATGATCACCAATATCCGAAAGAGGGAACGGTCGCTTTGTTTAAACATCCCATCCAAAATGTAGGACTTCCGATTGTTCAACACTTCTGGAAGGGTCACCCTAGATAATGTTGCTTTAGTTTGTGGAGTGGGGCTTGAACTCACAGCCTCTGACTCTGAGACAGGAGGAGTATAAATTGAGCCATGCTGACAGTGGTGTGATGCCTTTGCACAGCTCTCCTCTCCTTCCCTTCTGCCATACCTCTCACTGGAATTCTCCAGGTGCAGAGAAGTGATGCTATTGTAAATCAATAGCCATGGAGAACTGTAAATGTCTTGTGGGATTTCAGGACCCAGTTTCCAGTGAAACCAGGGACACAGTAACTGTCCCTGCAATGAAAATTTCTGCAGATCCCAGAAATAAAAATAGGGAAGGTGCAAATAGCAGGTCAAGTACCATCCGTGCAAAATCAATCACTATCTAAGTGCTTCAGGCCTTCCACAAGTATCATGAGATCTTTAAAAACCCAGTAAACTGCTAGGACAGGCTGACAAAGCTTCATTTTAATGTCTCATCTGAAAAATGTGAGTATCAGCGCTTCCCCAGTACCGCACTGCAGGATCATTGCTGATGAGGTGTTGAACCCCTTAAATCTTCCACTCTGTGTTTGCAATTAAAGCTGAAAATGGTATTGCAGAGGTGCCACAAACTGAATCTGAGATTCATCACATCCCAACGTCCTGATCTTATCCAGTTTCCTGACTGTATCTCAGCACACCATCGCAGTTTGTGCTCATTTGAGAATGAAACTTCTAATCCCGACTAATTAGAGTAGATTATCTAAAAACCAGACTGCAGCAGCCTTCCATGCACAATAGAGCATCGTCTTTCTGTTGTTGCATTTCTTTATCATGAATAAAACACCCCCAATTGCATAATTGACAAAATTGTCAGCCCCTAAACATGAAGCCCCGACTAAAATAAGTGGATTTATCTGTAACAGAGATCTGATGTACGGCTTTAAATGCATGGCCCTATCCTTCTGCTCTTAGATTTTGTTCTGTGGCCTCTCCAGAGAATGTGCAACTCATTTCCAAACACAGCTATTAAGGTCTCCATCAGCACGGGAGCTCTTGTTTCAGTTAAGGAGGGATTCTAAATTATTCAGGTTTCATGTTGTTAATGTGTCACTGGGCTTATTGCTTTCACCATAGCCACACCTCTCCTGTGGACCAATTTTGAGAGGATTTTTATAGGTCACTAAAGGACAAAAATGAAGGTCTTCAAACTGTTATATCTGCTAAGCCTGTTTCAATAATTAACCTTTCCAAAAACGTTTCACTCTATCATTATTAAAGCTTCATATATGTGCATTTGATTATGCTGATGAAAGGTAGTTGTGGGCTTGATTCATACTCTTTGCTATGTTAATTAATATCTATATTACAATTGGTCTGTCCATCTTTGACTTAGGTTGACAGAATCAGCCAGCATTCCTGCTCCTGATCACCATCTAGTGACCCCTGCAAGATGTGCAAATGTGTAATACTACTGATTCAAACTCAGCTGAAAGTTTCATTGTTTAAGTTTGTATGTGAGCAAAGGACTGTGTGGACAAGATCACTAAAGGGATTGTCGGTATCTCTGAGTGACTACAGAGCAAGTGTCAGCATTCTCAGGAGAGGAGCTGTGTTTATGAAATGGAATCACAGTACGACAAGCTTTGCCATAATCCATGTTAAGTGAAGGACTTGCAGGGATACTTCAATAAGGGATGTAGTATTTCCATTCCTGTTTTGCAATCCTTGGGTATTGCAGTGAGTGATACGGGTAAAAAAAAGGCCATTGCCCAGCTGTATAAAAACATCACCACAGTCAACTCTGTCAGATTGGTTCAATTTGATTCCGATCTGGAATCAGACTCAGAAGTTCAGACTTCTGAGGGGCTGCAGTGTTGGAGGTTCTCGCTTTCATTTGAGATGTTAAACCAAGGTCACCATTACCTTGGAAGATAGAAAAGAACATATTACCCCATCAGATGATATGGTTCACTTGGTGTCCAGGCCAACATTCCTGGCTCAACCACCATACCTAGGGACTGTTGTGATTTTTGATTCTCCTCTCTGGATGCTAATCTTCCATCCCTCACCGCAAGTAGACACTAGTGGGAGAACCTTTTATGTAAGAGTCTACCCAGTGAATGTTGGCAGGCTACTGACTGCCAATTATGGTTGCACATATTCCTGGAGGTTTAGTCCTCCTGGTTACAGTGTCCCTGCCCCAAAACTCCTGCCAATGGTTATAGAACTTGCCCATCCTCTTGACGTATGAGTCATCCTCAGCAATTAAAAACTGACAGATTCTTTGTTTTGCATTTGGACAACTTCTGGTCCAATAGTCTTTTTCTCCTCATGGCCAATGTTTTAAAGACATCACCCTGATATCCAAATCTATGAATTTTCAAATGAATAGTGCTGTGGAATAGGCATCCTCTCCTTAATCTGTGAGGGAAACTATGTGAAATAATTATTATTTGCTTCAGTATTTTTACTCCTGTGTGATCTGGGAATCTAAAGCAATCTGACTTTATCTTCCAGCCCTGGGGAACTATTCTGCTTGCCTTTCTTTGCTTTCAAACTTTCAAACTCCTTTGCTTTCAAAGCTCTTGCAGTCCTAATGAGAACATTCACAGAAAAAAAAAGGCAGGAATAATGGGATTATCCAGTGTAGAGAAAAGGCTGTGCGTTGAGACGCACAAATAGACACACTGCTGAAAGGATTAGGTAACCCTGTATTACAGGAGACCACAGGGATCACTACTCCTTTAGATCTCCTTGTTCTGATACATTTTCATATCCTTGTGGTTCTGTGGGAAGGCTCTGCTTACCAGAAATGATGTGGGTTCTGTACATTTACTGTGGCCGAAGATAGCTATTAAGTTTGAACAAATCCTCAGCCTGAGACTTACTCTGGAGCTAACCATTTAAAGGTATTTAATGGCTAGAACTGTGGAAGAGGCATCCTCACCTTGAACCAATTCCAGGGAACCACGTGAAGTAATTATTATTTGTTTCAGCAGTCGCCAAGGATGTTAAGATATTTTAGTCCTCCCTTGTCCGTCCTCTATTCAAAGGGTATGGTTGTGCTGCACAGGAAGTGCTCCCTGGAATCGCCACATGTGATTCCCTCATACCAGCACTTAACTGGGCAGGATGCGGAGGACCCGTCTCACTTTCCTGCATCGTTGATCCACCAACGAAGTCCATACAACCGCAAGGCTTCAGTGCAGAGTCCCATCCCTGAAACAACCCTGACAGCTTCTAACCGTGTCAAATCGGTCACAGATTCAGCATCTTTTAAATGTCTCTGACGTTCAGAAACATTTAAAAACTATTAAAATCAAAGTATTAGTAAATTATTAAAATAATTAAAAATACATTAGTATTTAAAAACATGGAAAATAGGTGTAGGCCATTCAGTCCCTTGGGCCTGTATCACTATCCAGCATGATGATGGTTGATGATTAACTTCAGTACCCTGTTCCTGTCTTCTACACATATCCATTGATCCCTTTAGCATTAGTGGAACAGCATCAGAGAGGTCAGAAAAAATATACACAAAATGCTGGAGGAACTCAGCAGGTCAGGCAGCACCTATGGTGGGAAATAAGCTGTTGACGTTTCGGGTTGAGACCCTTCATCAGGACTGGAAAGGAAGAGGGCAGAAGCCAGAATAAGAAGGTCAGGAGGGGGAGGGGGAGGAGCACAAGCTGGCAGGTGATAGGTGAGTCCAGGTGAGAGGGAGAAGGTAGGTAGGTGGGGGAGGGCGGATGAAAGGGACTGATGTAAGAAGCTGAGAGATGATAGGTAGAAGGGGCAAAGGGCTGAAGAAGAAGGAATCCAATAGGAGAGGACAGTAGACCATGGAATAAAGGGAAGGAGGTGCGGAACCAGAGGGAGGTGATGGGCAGGTCGTGAGGGCAGGGGAGGGGAAAGAAAAAGGTCCCTGCACTCTTCCTTTCCAGTCCTGATGAAGGGGCTCGACCTGCAACATCGACTGTTTATTTCCCTCCATAGATGCTGCCTGACCTGCTGAGTTCCTCCAGCATTTTGTGTGCGTTGCTCCAGATTCCAGCATCTGCAGAATCTCTTGTGTCTCAGAAAGAGTGTACTTACCTCCTCCTTGAATACTTAATGACGTGGCCTCCACTGCTTTCCAAAGTGGAGAACTCCACAGGTTCACCACCCTCTCAGTGAAGAAATTTCTCCTGATCTTGGCTCTAAGAGGAAGTCCCCAGTCAGGAATCCCAGCCATCAGGAACATCCTCTATATACCCATTCTGTCTAGTCCTTTAAAGTTTGTGACCTGGGGAATAGGTTTAAGGTAAGTGGTCAGAGATTTATAGGGTGTTTGAGCAAGAATTTTTTTCACCTAGAGAGGAATACATTGCCTGAGGGTGTGGCAGAGACAGGTACTCTCACAACACGTAAGAAGGATTTAGATGAGTACTTGAAATGCCAAGACATTGAAGACCAAGTGCTGGACAATGGGATTAGAATAGATAGGTATTTAGTGGCTGCCCTGGACTCAGTGGGTGGAAGGGCCTGTTTCTGTGCTGTATGACTTTGTAGTCCTAATTTTATAGATTTCTATGAGATTCCCACTTATTCATCTAAAATACAGTGAATGTAGAGCAACAAACAATCTGCTGGAGGAACTCAACAGGTCGTGCAGCATCTGTGGGGAGAAAGGGATTGTCAACATTTCGGGTCGAAACACTGCACCAATTCTGATGCAGGGTTTTGACTTGAAACATCAACAGTTCTCTTCCCCCCCCCCCCCCCCCACAGATGCTGTTCAACCCGCTGAGTTCCTCCAGCAGATTCTTAGTTGCTCCAGATTCCCACATCTGCAGCCTCTGCTGTCTACAGTGAATGTAGACCTGTTTAACCCAATCATTAAGCAACATAAATTTTAGAAAATAGTTATTTTCTCCTTTGTTTCCTAATCTGAAAGACTATAATCTCCATTAAGATTCATGAGGTTTTGGATCATGATCCAAGTGTCAATTCCCTAGTGTAAAACTGGGTAGTCCCAGCAAAACTGGACCCCATCATTGGACTTCATGTGGGGATCAGTGGCAGAACAAACTGACTAATTTGACCTGTTGAATCTGTCGGTAAATCTCAGATTCATAGTTCGACTGACTAAATGCTGATGGTTCCATTTGTCCACAGCCAGCACAATTCAGCCTCATCTCTTTTTGTCTGTTTTCCTTAGTATGAAATTTGAGCTGTCCTGAGGATGTTTGATGTCAACAAAATGGAACAGCTTCTTTCTTTGTCCATTTTAATTCTCCACCTCACTCCCACATTGACCACACTATCTTTGGCCCATTCCAGTGAAGCCCAAAGTAAGCTCAAGGAACAGCATGTCATCTTCCACCTCGGCCTTCAGGACTTAACACTGAATTCAACGTTTTCAACTTTCCAGCTTGTATTAGAACTAGCCAGTTTTGATGAATGTTATTGACCTGAGCTTGAACTGTTTTTCTCTCTCCACCAATGCTGCCTAACCTGCTGGTTATTTCCAGCACTCTCTTTTATTTCCTTTATCTCTAGAATAAAGATGAGGAGGAACTTCTTTAGCCAGAGGATGGAGAATCTGTGGGATCCATTGCCACAGACGGCTGTGGAGGCCAAGTCATAAAGTGGACGTTGATAGGTTCTTGATTAGTAGGGGTGTCAAAGGTTATGGGGAGAAGGCAGGAGAATGGGGTTGAGAGGCAAAAATAAATCAACCATAATCGAATGGTGGAGCAGACTTGATGGGCCGAATGGCCTAATTCTTCTCCTAAGTCTTATTTCAGATTATCAGCATCTGCAGTGCTTTGTATCTCACATTTCCAACAATTTCTTCCCCTCTCCATCTTCTGCTATTTACATCTCCACCTTACAAATCATGAACAATTAACAAGCCTCTACCACCTTCTCTCAGCCCACACCACCATCAGTCTTGGTCTCCACACCAGCATAGACATTCCCCTTGTTCTCTTCATCCTGCCCCAACTCCCCCCACACACACTTCTCTGCAACTTAAAACAAGTTTGAGTTCTAACTTTTCTCAGTTCTGATGAAAGGTATTCAGACCAAAACATTGGTGCTGTTTCTGTCCCCAGAGGTGCTGCCTGACTTGCTGAGTATTTACAGCATTTTCTGCTTCCATTTCTTTTCATCCTCCTTTTGCTTCCTATTAAGTTCAATACTTGGGATCACTGGCAAGGTTTGTACAGATATGCCATTGGGGTCCCAAAACAGATGAGGGATGGGAGTCAAACCAAACGTTGGGGTGTCCAGAGATCTTTGAGTGCATAAGAACTTTTTCTTTTGATGTTGCAGGCCAATTATAAACCCACTGGAAAGACAGAGATGATGAAGTGAACCCCTTTCTAGATGTTTACTTAGGTGAAAAGGATTGAAATATAACCTGAGATCTGAGTTATCAGACCATGTATGGTCTCCAAGTTTCTAGGCTTTGTTAACAATCAAGGTCCAACTTTGTAGTTTATGACATATTTATAGAGTCCTCGAATCATACAGCACTGAAACAGCCCCTTCAGCCCAACTCATCCATGCCAACAAAGATAAACTAATCCCATTTGCCTGCATTTGGCCCAAATCCCATTAGGCCTTTTCTATCCATGTACCTGTCCAAATGTCCTTTAACCATTGTAATTGTATCTACCTCTACAGCTTCCTCTGGCAGCTCGTTCCATATACCCACCACCCTCTGCGTGAAAAAGTTGCCCCTCACATCCCGTTTAAATCTTTCCCCTCTCTCCTTAAATCGACATTCTCTAGTTTTAGACTTGCCTACCCTAGGAAAAGTACTGTGACCATCCACCTTATCTTATTTTAATTACTTATTTACTTAAATTATTTTTCGCAGGATGTTTCATTTTTAACAATGGTTTGGGTTGGCTATAAAGTTTGGAGAATGGGGTCGCTTATACTCAATTTATCAAAACCAATCAACGTAAAAACTAAGGTGAATGTGGTACTGTACGCTGGAAAAATCCAGCAAGTGATGCCGAGCCACATAGACATCATGGCACAGAAAGTAGCCCGTCATTCTCAATGCGTAAATGCCTGACAGAACTGGAACTCAGGTTCAACCCGCTTCCTGCCTTTTGGTCCATCGCCACATAGGTTTTGGACTGGGTTAGCCAAGGTGGTAAGAGTTACATCACAGTGTCCTTACATTAGGGAGATGCAAAGTGAGAGCAGTGTTTTGCTTTCAGCACATAACAAGGTTCACTGTTCTGCAAACAGACTTGTTGAATGTTTAGCCTTTTAGAACATTTCTACAAAATTGCATAAGCACAAAATCAAAGCAAATCTCTCCTTCTAATCACTATGCAGTAAACCCTGCTCACGAGATTGTTAGCCACATATATCAATGCCAATTATAAGTTTAAACACTGTCACAATGCTGGGAGCACAGCTGTCAATTTGTGCTCAGCATGGTTTCTTACGTGTGGAGACAGCAAAATCTATAATGTAAATTAGGAAAATAGCGGAGAGGTTAAATTAATATTTTGTATCTGACATCATATGGAAGAGACAAAACATTTCCAGACAAACTGGGGAACTAAGAGTCTTGCAATGATAAAGAACTTAAAACAAAAGGGAAAAAAAAACACTGCAGATGCTGTAAGTCTGAAAATAATCAGAAAATGCTGGAAACTCTCAGCAGGTCAGGCAGCATCTGTGGACAGAGAAACAGAGCTAACATTTCAGTTCGGTGACCTTTCATTGTATTAAAAATATAACATTATTAAGAGAACACAGCTGGAGAAAATAATGGGAATACAAGATAATAAAATTACCAGGGCTTATACCTTGGATCTTTAAAGAGTGACTTCTGAGAGAGTGTATTGTTTTTGATCTTCTATAATTCTCTAGATTTTGAAATAGGTTCCATGGATCACAAGGTAGCAACTGGTTCCTATTGTTCAAGAAAGCAGCAAGGGAGAAAATGAAACTGTAAACCAGTTAGTCTCTCACTGATGGTATGAAAATGCTAGAATCTATTATTAAAGATGAGGTAAAAAGGCACTTCAAAAATCATAACATGTTTCGACATAGAGTGATGAAAGGGAAATAATATATTATTTTGAGACTGTAACTAGTAGTCCAGAAGGAGGATAGACAAAGGGAACCAGTGAATGTTATATATTTGGATTTTCATGAAGGATTTGATGAGGTGCCACACAAGAGGTAATTATACTACATCAAGGTTCATAAAATTGTGGGTAATATGTTAGTACAGAAGGAGCATTAGTTACTATACAGAAAGTAATGAGTTGGAATAAACTACTTGGGATGGCAGGGTATAGCTACTGGAGAACTACTAGGATCAGTACTTGAGCTTCAGCTATTTTCAATCTATATCAATGGCTTAAGAAGAAGGAACAAAGTGTAATGTTTCCAAGTTGTTGATAATATAATGTTGGGAGGTCACAAAGAGCCTGAAAAGAGATATAGACACTTTTGAGTGGACAGTAACTTAGCAGATAGAACATAACATGAAGAAAAGTTATCCACATTGAGTTGTATTCAGAGGACCTTGGTAACTCTTATGCATATGAATCAGATAAAGTTAGCATGTAGGCACATCTGAGAATTTTATTAGTGACATTTCTTGCTTGTGGGCCCACCACGTGGACATTCAATTGCACACAGTCCCAGGGCTTACACTAGGAAAAACCAGTGCAGAGTCTGCAAAGTAGATCAGGTAAGGCCAGGTCTATGGTTGACGCCTGGGCTGGGTCAGGAGCTTATGGGAGAGAGAGAGAGACCCTGAGTGGGAAGGTAAAATTATAAATTTCCTGCAATTTGCAATAAATAGATTCCCAATTTTTAGTTCAACTTTTGTTTTCATTGAAATTAAATTGCACAAAAAATGTGGTGCTACATGATCTAATTTCTAGGTAATGTTTCTTAAGGGGCTTGACAAGATGGATGCTGGGAGGATGAGAAGTTGAGAACTAGAGCTGACAGTACGTCATCTCCCATTCCTCCCACTGTGATGAGAAGAAATATCTTCACAAAGGGTTGTGAATCTTCAGAATTCTCTGCTCAGAGGATTGTTGGTGTTTGCTTGTTCTCTATATTTGAGAAGGTGATTGAAGGATTTTTGAAATATAAGAGGATTTGTCGGATATGCAGGGATGAGAAAGGTGGGGATCAGGTGAAAATCAATTATCTCTGATTGAATCATGGAACAAATCTTCTTCTTGCATCTTCCATCCATTTTTTATGTAATACATGACCTATTTTAATGATGGTGTTAGAGAGATAGATGCTGAGAGAGTACTGTAATACCAAAGGTGTCATCTTTTGGGGAAAATGTGAAAATGAAGCAGGTCTTCCCTTCAAGTGGATGCAAAAGGCTCCATTTTGTAGAACCCTGCTGTACTAACCAAACTAATGTGTTAGATTTGCCACATTTTTTGACTGTCATGCAATATTAAGTGAACATAAATTTCCTCAGACTAAAACCATTGCCTTTGGTTCCAGCCACAAGCTCAGCTCCCTGTTCACCAGTCCCATTTCTGGAAACTACCTGAAGCTGAGCCCATTCTTGTTGTATTTGACCAAGAGTTGAACCTTCAATCACACAATTGCTTCATCATTAAAGCTATCATTTTTATTTCCATAACATTGTTTGACCTGTACTATGCCAGAGCTGAGACAGTCACTTGTTGTCTCTCTAATTAACTGTTCCAATGGCCCAGTAACTGGCCTCCCACATACCCCATGTAAAAATGCTGATCCAAAATTCTACATTCTGAATGTTATACTTCTCCAAATATTGCTTATCCATTATCCCTGTGCTTCTTGACCTACATTGACTTCCACTCCAACACATCCTCAGATGGCTTCAAGTCTCAAAACACTTGTGATTCATACACAGCTCTCCCCAACATCCCCAGTCTCTGCAATCTCCTCAAGCCTAAAATCTTTCTAGATCTATGTGCTCTTGCACATCCCTCATTTTAATTGTTCTAACATTTGTGGCTGTGCCTCAACCCAAAGTTTCAAATTCCTTCTCTAAACCTCTAAATCTCTACATTTCCTTCTTTAAGATGCTCGTCAAAACTTCCCTTGTTGACTAAGCCTTTTTTTCATCTGTGCTTATATCACATTCTGAAGCATGATAGAGTCATAGAGTAATATAGCACAGAAACAGGCCCTTCAGCCCAACTCGTCCATGCTGACCAAGATGCCCATCTAAACTAGTACCATTTGCCCGCATTTGGCCCATAGCCTTCTAAACGTTTCTCATCCATATATCTGTCCAAATGTCTTTTAAATGCTTTTTTTTACCTGCCTCAACCACTTTCTCCGGCAGCTCACTCCATATATGCACCACCCTCTGTGTGAAGAAGTTGCCCCTCTGGTCTCTTTTAAATCTTTCCCCTCTCTCCTTAAACCTATGCCCTCTAGGTTTTGATTCCTTTTCCCTGGGTAAAAGACTATGTGCATTCACCTTATCTATGTCCTTCATGATTTTATACACCTCTATAAGCTCAACCCTCAGTCTCCTATGCTCCAAGGAATAAAGTCCTATCCTGCCCAACCTCTCCCTATAACTCAGGCCCTCAAGCCCTGGCAATGTTCTAGTAAATCTTCTTTGCACTCTTTCCAGCTTAACGTTATCCTTCCTGTAACAGGATAATCAAAATTGTATGCAATATTTCAAGTGTGGTCTCACAAACATCTTATACAACTGCAACATAACATCCCAAGTTCTATACTCAGTGCTCTATTTGATGAAGGTCAGCAAGCCAAATGCCTTCTTCATCCCCCTGTCTACCTGTGATGCCACGTTAAAGGAATTATGTACTTGTACTCCAAGGTCCCTCCGTTCTACAACATCCCCCAGGGCACTACCGTTCACTGTGAAAGTCCTACCCTGGCCTGACTTTCCAAATCCAACACCTAATATTTATCTGAATAGAATGCCATTATGATATCAATCTTCATTTGATCACACTCTAATAATCATCTTAGGATGCTTCAATGTATTGGAATTGCTTCATAAATGCAAGGTGTTATTATGGGATCTAGCTCTTCCTGATCTGTTCAGCTGAGTACAAGTCAGGTGCTTTTCTTTGTCCATTGAGCTATGCATGGGTATTAATAAATAACTGACTGAACGAACTAACAAGGAATATTGACACATGGCTGCTTCACATCTCCTCCAATTGATCATGTATGGCATTTTCCTGAGCAGCTAGAGGTTAAGACTCTGTTGGGCACTTCTTCATTCCAATTCATTAACATATTTTGCTAATGCGCCTTAAAGCTGCATTGTTAAGGCCACCAGGGGGAACCAAACATATTCAGCCAGTTATCATGTATCTGCAAGCACTTTTTTCACTCAGAAACAAGTGAAATTGCCTGACATTTCCATATTTCTGTGGGAAGACCAGCTGGCAGTCCCTCTTGTGCTGTATAAGGAGATACCACAATGACTTTTAATTGATATTCAAGTTAGTAATAAAGACCATATGAAGATTTCCCCACTCAAGAAAATTGAACTGCATCTATTAACATACAATTTCCAAGCCTTGTTACATTAATTGGTAGGCAGCATGCACTTACAGCACATCAGTAACACATCCCATAGGCTGGTTCATCTTCACTGCCTTGAGGCAGAATGAAGCATGTGAGGTCTGAAGCATTTAGCATCCATCTGCTTTGCATTTCAGGATTAATGCCTGGTTCAGATAGAATAATTAGTCATTAGATCATTGTACAGCGACCTCTATCTGGGGCTTTAATTGTCTCACAGATTAATAGAAATTTAGCTCATGCTTAGAAGATATGTGCAAGACATTGCATCACTCTCTTTGTCTGCGAGGATGTGGGAATCTTTTTGTTGCTTCTCACTCCTCTTCCAGTTTTTTCCCCCTCTGTCCTATACTTTGATTCTACAGGCATGTGCTGCTATATGTCCAAGAGGCATGCAAGCATTACACTATTAGAATATAGTACCCTCAGTAGCCACATGGTTCCCCCTATATTGGTTGTATTCTTTGCTTTAAATGACCCAAAATTCAAAGAATCAGTGGCATTGTTGGCTCAGGAAATGTGCATGTATAAATACAGCTGTAAATTTAAAGCCAGCTGTTCCTGTGAGTACCTGGAGTCAGCCCCATCAACTTAGCATTCAACAGCAGTCACGTCAGACCTGGGTGGGGGAGAGCGCTTGATGAACTGCCTCTCCTAGCTCAGGAAAAATTTTAATCAGGAAGTGCTGTTTGGTGCATGCCTTGTGTTTTGTCCTTTGGAAGAAGATGCCTTTAGGGTCATCAGCTTTTCCCATGTCTGAAACCAATAACTCTGAGCAGGTTGAGGACAAAAATAGAGGAATGCAGCTTAGGTATTTTGTGACATGAAGGTAATGGTGGGGAATGGGGTTTGTGGTGTTCACAACAGGAGAGGAAAAGAGATCCAACATTAAAGATGAAGGCTCTTCCGTTATTGCAACTACATTTTCAATTTCTTTAAGCACCCCATATTTTTGTTTGTTCTTTTTTCGGCATTCAATACATGTTGGTTTTCACTTCCTTTTGTTGTCTGTTTCTTTCTTTTGTTGTTGGGGGTTTCATTGGTATCCCAGCCTCTTTTGGATCAAGATTTGATGTTCTTTTTCTACATCCAGTTTGCATTTTTAAAAATTCTTCACAATCAAGATTATTTAGGCCAAGTCAGAGTTACCTGCATGTGGAATTTTTCACCTCTACATCATTTGCTCTTTATCTATGCTTCTGCTGCCTGTTTTTGAAGCATCCAAGATTTTGTTGAATCAATGTCAATGGATTATTGGCAAAGCAGCTTTGTGCGTTAATTGTGCAGTTACCAACCATCTGAAATGTCCTGGGGGTCTCCACTTTAATGAAGTACAATTGCTAGGATGTTCATGGGAGTATTTCTGGAGAAGTAGCATAACTTTGAATAAATTAGAGTTCTACATTTTGTCTGAGGACTTTTGGTTATAAGTTATAAAATAGCACTGATGGGTGGATGGCTGTTTCATAGTCAGGACAACAAAGTATTCACTCACATTCCAATTGTTGGGGGTTCAGAGGTACAAGGATAGACTTTCTGGGGGACCAATGGTGGTCATGTGATGAAGTGCACTGAAATATGTCCAATCAGAATTGCCAGCTCCCCTTGTGACAAGCAGTTACTAGGCAACCTGTTATTCCCAAGACAGTTTTTAAAATTTGTTTCTATTGTTTTCAAACCAGACCCATTAGTACTGACATCATCATTATTAATTGTGATATGATGAATAAAAATGAGTTAAAAATCGGAATATTAGGGGAACTCCCATTAAAGAGTGAGCAAGGCCAATAGAACACCTTATAGGGGTAAGCCTGATGGACATAGTAGCTAAACACCAACAGAGTTGTTGTTGGCCCTCCCACCAGACTTCAGTTGCATACTTTAGGCAGCTAACTGTACCAGTAGGTGTTGCATTCAGGCTGGGCAGTGGCCATGGATCTGGTTGGACCTGTGACATTGCCAGGAGAAGGGGAGGCGGAGTACATTGAAGGACAGCAACCATAGAAAGTCATCGAGAGTTGTAGAGCCATAGAGTCGTATAGCATGGAAACAGGCCCTTCAGCCCAACTTACCCATGCTGAGCAAGATCTACGTTAATCCCATTTCCCTGCATTTGGCCCATGGATTGATTGGATGGATGATTGGGTGGGAGGGGATAACAGCCATGGATGATGGTGAGGCGAGATCAGGAACGGAAGAAGGTTGGGGGTGGGAAGAGCAGCAGGGCTGATAATCAGGATACCGCCAGAGTTTTGGATATGTAGGGTGGGGAGGCTGCCTTGAGCATGGAGGATCATTAGGTGACGGGTAGAGTTTGGGATCTTGGGTTGGTCGGGGGGGGGTGGCAGTGGATTGGTGGGGAGTAACGGAGGGGTCGGTGTGATGCAGTGGGAACCTGAAAAGTGAAAGTACCTGAAAGTGTTACATAAATCACTGGATTAAAGGTGGGAATTCATGCTGAAGGTTCACCCTACCCTCGCACAGTGGGTAGGGAAGCCTATTTTACTTCCTGTCTAAATTAGGCAGAGGTGACTTAGGCACAGGCCCAGAAACTGAGTCTGGGTATAAGAAGCTCAGGCTAACACTTGCCAGTTCACTTCACATTTCAGCCATGGGGCATCTTTAATCTGTTTTGTTTTCTCTGTGCCCATGGCTGCTCAGTGTGGTCCTGAAACATGCCACACTCTGTCCCTGAGGGTGTAGAGTCAATGGCTTTTACTACCTGAAAGGAGAAGCAGCCAAGGGACTAAAGCTGTAAAAGAAAACATTAATAAGGGTTGGGTTCATTGGAGCAAAGCTCGTGCTTACTTTGCAATTGCCGATGTTGGCAGGTGGCTACGGGAGGAACAAAGGGAATTTATTTTCTGTGATTTTCACCAGAAAGCACACTGTGTAAAAGGCAATGAAGTGAAGCAAGCAGAAATAGTGACTATGCTTCTCCCCACAGTCAAATTGCCCATTTGCTGCATAGACTCACATTTAGAATGGGAACATTTGGCATCTTAGTGTGGTGTCAGTACAGAAAGGGAGATACAGATTTTCATGGCGGAGGGGAGACAACATGTACTGCAGTTAAAATCTCCTTGGGACATGAAGCAGAAGTTGTTCACTGTGTATGGTGCAGCCGCCCAAGATCCGAAATTGCTCCATTTAAAATGTAGCAGTGAATTCTCACGCCAGTGGTGAAACACAACTTTCCCATTCAGTCAGGTGGGCACATGGCGTTGAAAGGAAGAGCGTTGTTCTTGACGAACTTGACACAAATCCAGGCCTGTGCTGAGAATGGCTCCCATATGAGCATAGTAAAGAAGTTGCTTCCATTTTAAAATTATCATCATGCTTAAATTAATCCATGGTCTTGTAGTACCAGGGTTCTCTGTTAGACTGTTGTGTGAAGTGTTGAACAAGTGCTCAAGGACTCAGGAGCACCAACAAATGTCACTGTTTATTGTAATGGCTGTTCCATACTGACTCTGAAAGCTTCTGCAAACAATGTTGTAACCAAAGGGAGGAACCAGCCTCCTCATAGTGCAATGGTACAGGCCTCATCTTTCTCTATCTATGTAATTTAGTCCTAATTCCCTTTTAGATCTTGGTGCTAATCCAAGTCTGGCTTCTTAAAGTTCCCTGATTTTTATTGCTACATCAACAACCATGTTTTCAGCTGCTGGGTCCCAACCTCTGGAGCTCCTCTAGGCCTCTTCCTTATGCTCTTGTAAAGAGTCATAAAGCCACAGGGACATACAGAAACAGGCCCTTCAGCCCTCTGAGTCCACGCCAGCCATCAACTACCATCCTACATTAATCCCATTTTTTATTCTTCCCACCTTCTCATTCCCCTCCCCCATCCCAATTCTACTACCCACCTACACACTAGAGGAATTTACAGCAGCTAATTAACCTACCAACCCACATGCCTTTTGGATATGGAAGGAAGCCAGAGCACCTGGAGGAATCCCACGTGGTCACACAGAGAACACGCAAGCTCCCCATGGACAGCACCTGAGGTCAGGACGGAACCCAGGTCTCTGGCGCTATGAGGCAGTGGGTCTACTAGGTGTGCAACTGAGCCTTCAGACGATTTTACTGTGATGCAGGGAACCAATCTGACTCGTGGAAGGGTCCATTGGTGCCAGAGATCCAGTATCACTAACCTATAAGAGCAAACTCAATATTCAGCATTTGTTGCTGTGGAACTATCTAACTGTGGACACAGCCTTTATACTATTTCCTGGTGTCCAGTGTGTATCTAAGCACACCTTCAAAGACAAACAAGGAGGTGTAAGCTAATAAGACCATAAGATGTAAGAACAGAATGAGGCCATTTGGTCCATCAAGCTTGCTCCGCTATTCAACCATGGCTGATTTTTCTTTCAATCACAGTCTCCTGCCTTCTCCCCATAACTCTTAACCCCTTTATGTATAGGAGTATGCAATTCTGGGGCAATTCCTGAAACTCCTAATGTATAGGAGTTATAGAATTCTCCAAGAATCTGGACAGTATAAATTGAAGATATTTAAGTGCTATATATTTACAATGATTACTTGCAGATGTTAATTTCCTTTTCTAATACAAAACATATAGTTGAAGGATATTTGAATAAATTCTCCCTGGTAAACCATTTGTGCTCTTCACGGGGATCATCCTAAATCATGCAAATAGTGCTAATCATTGCTGTTTCATTAGGGACAATTACAGTGGCACAGTTCATAACATTATTTGTTTTGGCTTTTTACAACGTTTTTTTTCCACAATTCAGTAACCCTATACAATATACATGATATTCAGTTTTTGTTTCTATAAAAAACTTGCATTTAAATAGCACCCAGCACAACCTCACAGCATCTATATGCCATTGAACCATTTACAAAATGTAAGCATTCTTGCAGTGCAGGAGAGGGGCAGGGTGCACGCAATATGAAATTAATAGTCAGATCAGCTGTTTGAGAGGTGTTGGTTGAGGAATAAGCATTGGCCCAGAGAACTCCACTTTTCTTCCAAACCATGGAGTGGTATCTGAGAGGACAGACTCCAGGAGTGTCGATTTTTAGGGCAGGCACGGAGGTGTAGCGGTTAGCGTAACGCTATTACAACGCCAGCGACCCGGGTTCAATTCCGGCCGCTGTCTGTAACGAGTTTGTACGTTCTCCACGTGTCTGCGTGGGTTTCCTCCGGGTGCTCCGATTTCCTCCCCCATTCCAAAGACATACGGCTTAGGAAGTTTTAGGCATGCTATGTTGGCGTCGGAAGCGTGGCAATACTTGCGCGCTGCCCTCAGAACACTCTGCGCAAAAGATGTATTTCACTTTGTGTTTCGATGTACACGTGACTAATAAAGATATCTTGTCTTAGCTTCTCTAAGGGACAGCATTCCTTTCAGCTTTTTACCCATTTTGATATGGCTGCTATGGAAATATGAGCGCTGGGTTACTTTACCCATTCTGCTCTCAGGTCTTGATCTTCAGCTCAGACATGGGGGGCAGGCCCGTGGTGAGGATGAGTGCCCAGCTGTGGAATCAAACCCCAGCAGGAGTCAGGAAAAAAAGGAGAAAACCGTGGAGAGGAATTAAAAATAGAAGCAGATACCATAGATGGAACCACAGAGCGTTACAATGCAATTCCGATGTTTCCTTTCACACTGAGTGAATAACTTCCTCCTGTATTCTTCCAGAAAACATAACGTCAAAATAGATATTATAATTATTTAATCACACATGTCAAGTTTCCAACCCAGCAAGTTTTCTCAGATTTCCTTTGCTTACATAAATGGCTGCATCTCAAAAGTAATTAATTATAAAGCGCATTGAATAAGTTTAAGGATATAATAATATGCTAGCTAGATTCTTTCTTTAGTCCCATCCACAGTATTATGTGTAGGCGACAAACAAATGGGTTTTGATTGCATGTCTCCTTCGGGGTGGCACTGCAATACAGTTAGCAGAGCTGCTGCCTCCAGGAACCCGGGTTTGATCCTGACGTCTGATACTGTCCGTGTGGAGCCTGCACTTTCTCCCTGTGTTTCCTTTGGGTGCTCTGGTTTTCTCCTACACCCCAATGATGTGCAGGCTGGTGGGTTAGTTGGCCACTGCCACTTGCACCTAGTGTGTAGGTGAGTGGTAGAATTTGGGGAGAATAGATTTCAGGGAAAATTAGTGGGAGAAAGGGATTGCAATAAACTTGATGGTCTAAAATGGCCTCTTGTACATTGCGATGAAATATGAATATACAGAGGAAACAGTGACCAGAAACAATATGGCTTCATATTACATGGTACTCTATAGGCAAATCAATTCAGCTTAGCTTCAGACTGGAAGCTGTCATCAGCTGACGATGTTTATAGTACCATCCTCCATATGTACTGCACTAACGTGGGGAGCATTCTGTTCCCTTGCTATTGCAAAGATTAAAGCATTCTGAAACCTTAGCTCATGAATATTACATTAAGCTGCTAATAGCGCTTGTCTCTTAATCAGCTCCTATCTGTCTGCTGCTGATCTAAGTTCCAGGCCTTCCTGAAGGGGATTTTTAAACTAGATTACAGTTCACATTAAAGTAATGCACACCAAATCCTTTTGGTGATCCTAAATTAATCCTTCAACCCCCCCCCCCACCCCCCCCCCCCACACACACACACACACACACACACACACACACACACACACACACACACACACACACACACACACACACACACAACCTTTTGCCTGGTATGCCCTGTTCCCGTGGCTCAAAATGGGGGACAGCTGTCAGTGGGCTTGAGTGACTCAGATGCCTTGTCCAACTGCCTCTATCCCACCTCTAGGAGAGTAAACCGTCTTTTGTTCATCCAATGGTTTAACTTGTTCATTCAAAGGCAGCATTTGGGATTGTTCCCACTGTAATAACAGCCATGCCTCAGGAAAGCAGCAGATGGTATCATTAGTACAAAACAGAAGTAATGGTGGGAAGGATCAAGCTGTAAGGTTGGATTTGAGTTTCTGCCAGTTTTCTGAACCTGTCATCTTACCCCAACCCCAACAGGCCTAACATTTTTACGCCTGGCACTTCTATAGCCAGCTTTCCCAACAAAGTTTAGGCAGCCATAGGCTCTCAACTCCACACATATGATCAAGGAATAACCAGATAGAATGGCTTTCCAAGTCAGGTTGCCAAGTCTGGTTGGACATATTGTTGGAGGTCATGATATTGGTATTGGTTTATTATTGCCATATGTACCAATATACAGTGAAAAGCGTTTGTTTATCTGCTATCCAGACAGATGATTCCATGCATAAATACATTGAAGTAGTAAAAAGAAAAACAATGTAGAATATAGTGGGGCAGTGCAAACACTCCCGTTTACATTGACGGTGCTGAGGTCGAGAGGGTTGAGACCTTCAAGTTCCTAGGAGTGAACATCACCAATAGCCTGTCCTGGTCCAACCAAGTAGACATCATGGCTAAGAAAGCCCACCAGTGCCTCTACTTCCTCAGGAGGCTAAAGAAATTTGGCATGTCCCTGTTGACCCTCACCAATTTTTATTGATGCACCATAGAAAGCATCCTATCCACTTGCATCAGAGCTTGGTATGGCAACTGCTCGGCCTGTGACCGCAAGAAACTGCAGAGAGTTGTGTACACAGCTCAGCATATCACGGAAACAAGTCTCCCGTCCATGGAGTCTGTCTACACTTCTCAATACTTCGGTAAAGCAGCCAACGTAATCAAAAACCCCACCCAACCCGGTCATTCTCTCTTCTCCCCCTCCCATAAGGCAGAAAAAACAAAAACCTTGAGCATGTACCACCAGGCTCAAGGACATCTTCTATCCCAGTGTCATGAGACTACTAAATGGTCCCCTGGAACAATAAGATGGACTCTTAACCTCACAATCTACCTCATTATGGCCTTGCACCTTATTGTCTGCCTGCACTGCACTTTCACTGTAGCTGTAACACTTTATTCTGTATTATGTTATTGTTTTCACTTGTACTACTCAATGTACTAATGTGATGAAATGATCTGTATGGATGGCATACAAAATAAAGTTTTTCTCAGTACCTCAGTACATGTGACAATAATAAACCAATTTATCAATTTACCAATTTAGTTTTGTAGTAACAGAGAAAGTGCAGTGCAGGAAGACAAATCAGGTGCAAGGGCCACAATGAGGAAGATTGGGAGATTAAGAGTTCATCTTTAGCATAAGAGGCGTCCATTCAAGGGTCTGATAACAGCAGGATAGAAGATGTCCTAGAGCCTGGTGTTACGCGCTCTCAAGTTTTTGTATCTTCTGCCCAATGGGATGGAAGAGAAGAGAGAATGACAGGAGTGGGAACTTTCCCAAGGAGGCAGTGGGAAACATTGACAGAGTCAATGGAGGTGGGGTGGGGGCCTGGTTTGTATGATAGACTGGGCTGCGTTCACTACTCTCTGCAATTTCTTGCGGTCTGGGGCAGAGCAGTTGCCATACCAAGCTGTGATGCATCTGGATAGGACGCTTTCTAAGATGCATTTGTAAAAATCAGTAAGAGCCATTGGGGACATGCCAAATTTCCTTAGCATTCTGAGGAAGTAGAGGCGTTGGTGTGCTTTCTTGGCCATGGCATCTATGGTTTCATCACTTAACCTCCTGTATCCATCAGCCCTTTTTGCATGACCCTCCAGTATGTCATAGGGTGATACAGCACAGAAACAGGCCCTTCGGCCTACCATGTCCATGCTAACCATCAAATACCTATCTATACTAATCTCATTTACCAGCACCTGGTCCGTAGCGTACGATGAGTTAATGATTCAAGTGCTTGTCCAGATGTTTCCTAAGTGTTGTGAGAGGACCTGCCTCCGCTACCTTCTCTTGCAGTGTGTTCCACATCGCAACCACCCTCTGGGTGAAAAAATTCTTCCTCAGATCCCCTCTAAATATCTCACTCCTCACCTTAAACCTAAACCCTCTGCCATGGGGAAATGTTTCTTACTACATACCCTATATATGCTTCTCATAATTTTATATCCCTCCAAAAGGTATTCCCTCAGCTTCCTCTGCTCCAAGGAAAACATACCCAGTCTATCCAGTCTCTCCTCATAACTGCTACATGCCATCCCAGGCAATGTCCTGGTGAATCTCCTCTGCAGCCTCTCCAGTGCAATCACATCCTTCCTATAATGTGATGACCAGAACTGCCCACATTATTCCAGCTGTGGCCTAACCAATGTTTCATAACGTGGTGACACGAGAGACTGCAGATGCTGGAATTTGGAGCAACTGTTGAGATGCTCCTAAGTGCCCAAGGTTAGGGAATGCAACTAGACAAGCCAAAGGCCCTGATCGTGATATTTATCAGGTAACCCAGCTTGGCCTCCAACTTGTATTATATATACTATATAGAATATCAAGATAGCTCTATCCTAAGATAAGTAATACAGCATGGAAACAGGCCCTTCAGCCCAACTCGTCCATGCCGATCAAGATGCCCATCTAAGCTAGTCCCATTTGCCTGCATTTGGCTGATATCTTTCTGAACCTTTCCTACCTATGTCCCTGTCCAAGAGTATTTTAAATGTTATTATTTTACCTGCCTCAACCACTTCCTCTGGTCGCTCATTCCATATACGCACCACCCTCTGCCTGAAGAAGTTGCCCGTCAGGTCCCTTTTAAATCTTTCCTCTCTCACCTCAAACCTATGCCCTCTAGTTTTTGATTCCCTTTCCCTGCGAAAAAGACAGTGCGCATTCACCCTATCTATGCCTCTCATGATTTTATACACCTCTATAGGATACCCCGAGACACAATGTAGTCAAGAAAGGGGAGGAAAGCAGATTAATACATTGAGACCCACAAGCCCATGTATTTTCGGCAGATCCAGCACCTTTCGCCTTATCCTCAATCCCTCTTCCTACTACCCCTCTCAAGGGAAACGATAACCCTACAGGTTCATTTCATTGCATCTAATCAGGATATAAGTGCAGGAAGGGAAGTTAAGTAGGAAGGGTGTTGATGTTTTGTTTACTTTTATTGAAGGATAAATGATTAAAAGTGTACACAAGGGAACAGTGTGGAATCTAATTACATGCTGAATTATGGTGCAGAGTGAGTCAGCTTTGTGCCAGAATTTGCTTTTAATTCTGCCTGGCTGCCTCTGTGTACTGATACAGTCCGTATCTTGTGCACAATCATCCAAGCATTTTAACCTCAATAATAGACTCATATGCGATAAACAGATTCAGCCTACTAATTGTCCCTGCAGCTCATTTGTTGTTGATAATTCCACTTCAAGGCTACTTAATTCCACTTCAAGGCTACTTTTGTTCCATCAGGGACTTAACACTCTGTAGTCTTGCTTTCCACTGCCCCATTCATTATTCTTCACTGGAATATCGCTGCCTTTGCCATTGGCAACCCTGGAGTCCCATACCCAAAAAGCTATTCTTTCTGTTTGAGACAACTTCTGCTCTGCAAATGGATTTGAGGCTCTGTTTGCCTCAAGGCAGTCATTAATCAGGTCATTAGTAGAACACATTCTTCCCTTTTCAATCTTTTTAATGATTGCCACTGTCAAAAGAGATCTACGTGTACCAGTAGCTCACTGTAAACTGCTAGGAGCAATTGTAGTAGCTTTACTGTAGTCCTAACAGAGAACCACCTGTGTTTAGCATTGCCAAGATCAAACTGGAGTCTTTCTGGACTCTAGAGTACTTACTAAGTTCAGGAGAAAGGCTTCCATTTATCTAACACCTGTCAAGATCTAGGGATGTTTCAAAACACTGTACCGTCAATGAGTGATTTTTAAGTCCAGTCTCTGTTTTAAGATCTGAAGCCCAGAGTTTCTGATCCTAAGGCAAGTGCAGCACAGTGGAGCAGTTTGTAGAGCTGCTGCCTCATAGCACCAGAGACCCTGGTTCAATCCTGACCTTGGGTGCTGTCTGTGTGGAGTTTGCACGTTCTCCCTGTGACCGTATGGGTTTCCTCTTCTGGTTTTCTCTCACAGTCCAAAGTCATGGGGGTTGGTAGGTTAGTTGGCCATTGTAAATTGCCCAGAGTATGTAGATGAGTTTTAGAATCTGGGGAGAATATGGAGAGAATAAAATAATGAGATTATAAAAGTGTAAATAGGTAGTTGATAGTCTCGATGGGATGGCGGGCCTGTCTCCATATTGAATTTTTCTACGACTCCAGGAGACAGCATCCAACATGTGCACAGCAGGATCCCACAAACAGTGACATCCTAATGACCAGATAATCTGTAGATGATATTGGTTAAGGGCATAAATATTGGCCAGGACTCTGGGTGCTCTCTGCTCTTCAAAATAATACCAAGGGATCTTTTCCACTCACTTGAAAGAGTAGACAGGGGCTTTCTTTGATGTTTCATTTGAAAGACAGAACATCCTAAAACTAGCAAAAACTGAGCAACAGACACAAAAGCAATAATCGGTTGAAACAAATCCTTGGATAAAAGTCTATGATGTGTAAAATAAGCACACTGAAAGTGCAGTGGGTCGCAGGATCATTATGTAAACTGTGGATCTGTTAGGATGCCCAATATGCCTTCACTTAAGTACATGAAAAGTTAAAGAATTACAAGAATTGATTTATTTTCTGCTATATCTGGGTATTCTTTTCATGTGCCTGAATTCTCTTCTTTCTGCTTTTCCCACACAAATTGTGTTCCATAAATGGAGACAGGGCCCATAAAATCACTGACTGTCTATGTCAAACATAGATTGCTGGCACGTACGATAACCTTCTGTTTGACACCAGGAGCTGTATCCATTCATGGACCCTGAGATGAAAATCATGCAACAAACCACAGACAACATACAAGTATGCACTTGTAGGTAGCAAGTAACATTTGTGCCACACAAGTGCCAATCTATTAACATCTCCAGAAAGAGATTTAAATAATTGCCCTTGATGTTCAATGGCATTACCATTGTTGAATCCGTCACAATCATCCTAGAGGGCGGGGTAGTGGCGCAACTATTAAAGCTACTGCCTCACCGCTCCAATGACCCGGAAATCCTGATCTCTGGTCTGTGGAGTTAGCATATTCTCCCTGTGGCCATGTGGGTTTCCTCCAGGTGCTCTGGTTTTCTCCCACATGGCAAAGATGTTCGGGTTCATACATTAATTGGCCACTGTAAATTGCTCCTAGTGTTTAGATGTGAGGTAGAATCTGTGGGATGAGTTGATGGGAATGTAGGGAGAACAAAATGGATTAGGGTAGGATTACTATAAACTGGTTTGTCATTGTCTTCACAGTCTCAGTGGGCAAAGGGCCTATTTCTGTGCTGTATGACCCTATGACTCCAGGTCAGTCTTGACCAGAAGCTCAGCTGAACTAGCCACATAAATACTGTGGCTGCAAGATCTTATCAGGGGCTGGATGGGTTTTCTGCACTAAGTTACTTACATTCTGGCTCCCCAAAGCCCTTATGCCACCTATAGTCCTTAGATCAGGAATATGATGGAGTACACTCCACTTGTCTGGATATGTGGAGCTCCAGGAACACACGAGAAACCTCAGAAGATAAAGCAATCTGATTGATTGGGACCACCTTTAGCATGCAATCCCTCCATTGCTGGTGCATCTTGGTTGCAGTGAGTACCATCTACCACATGATCTTTGGAACTCTGTCCATCAAAGTGCAGTGGGAGAAAAGTCTTTGAACATTTTTTCAGACAGAACGATGTAGGTTCTTGATAAGTTTGGGGAATGAGAGACCAGCATGGGTAGAATGGAATACAAAGTTGAGGTTACAGTCAGATCAGCCTTGATCTTATTAAATGGTAGAGCAAACTTAAGGGGCAAAGTGGCCTACTCCTGCTCCTAATTTGTAGATTCATAGGCATCTACCAGAACCCACCAAGCCTTTTTGACACCTCCACCTAAACCTGCAGCCTCGAAAACCTAGAAAGGCATGGGTCGTATGCATCAAAGGACATCACCATCTTCAAGTTCTCCTCACACTCACCATGATTTCAGTCATGTTTCTCTACACCTTCATCAGTGGGCCAAACCCTGGGAACACCCTGCCCTCACACACTGTGGGACCCTCACTATACAGTGGGGAGTGACTCAAGGAAGTGGTTCATTGCCACATGGTCTAAGAGCATTTAGGGACAGGCATTAAAGGCTGGCCTTGTTAGCAAGTCTCATAAATAAAAAATAAACTTGGACTGAAGAAACCCCTTTTGTTCAATCAATGGGCGGCAGCTTTCTGAAAGCTTCTGGCATGGCCCTTATAAGACCATGGTTAACAAGTGTTAGATAAGCAGTGAATTTGTGATTAAGCTGTTATAGCAATAGGGCTACACATCAGTAGAGTAATAGCTTTTTGGAAACCATAGCAAACCAATTTAGGAAAAAAACTGGCTGAGGAAAACTGATACTGAGAGTATGATCCCTGAATGTTATGCAGTTGAGTGATTCAGAAAAGCTCGGAGCGCCTGTCATTTCATTGAATTTTAACGGTCCACTGTCCACTTACTCATTCAACTGATTCAGTTTCTAGCTGGCAGCTTAAAACTCTTTGAGAATGTAAATAACTAAGGAGTGAACTTAATTTATGCCCTCTTTTTGCTCAGAGATAAATCTGTGTCCATTTCTCTGTGTAGAGACCCAGCAAGTGTTGCTTCTCTAACTAGTTCTGCCCTTTTCAGCAGGGTCTGACACAGAGCTCTCAGCACCCCTGGCTGATCCCCTTCATAATCCAGGGTAATTAAATGGTTATAAAGTTCCCAACAATTCTGTCAACCAGGAACAGCCAACTCTGCACAAACAAAGGAAAGAAGATCAACCACATACCCTCCAATGAAGGTTTCTGAACAATTGAACACATTAACTTTAATTTCCAACAATATTTTGACAACTTTAGGTTGGATAGCAAGTATGTAATTAGTCTATAAGAATCGTATCAAGTGATTTTCACTCCTGTTCTGGGCCCCAAATCTGCCAACTATCCTGGTACAGTGGTGCTGCTAATGGGGCTGCTGCCTCACAGCTCCAGTGACCCAAGTTCAATACTC
The DNA here is from genome assembly GCF_009764475.1 of Pristis pectinata. Taxonomy (NCBI): domain Eukaryota; kingdom Metazoa; phylum Chordata; class Chondrichthyes; order Rhinopristiformes; family Pristidae; genus Pristis; species Pristis pectinata. The sequence goes on from NC_067428.1 coordinate 9,469,333, forward strand.
ACTTATGGTGCTGTCTTTGTGGTGTTTGCACGTTCTCCCTGTGACCGTGTAGGTTTCCTCCAGTGCTTCGGTTTCCTCCCACATCCCAGACACGTGTGGGTTGGTAGTTTAATTGGACACTGTAAATTGCCCTTAGACCACATGTGAGTGGTAAATTCTGGGGGAGTCGATGAGAATGTGGGGAGAATAGAAGTAGAATTAGTGTAGAATTAGTGCAAATGGGCACTTAGATGGATGGCACAGACTCAGTGAGCAGAAGGACCTGTTTTCAGTTGTATGACTCCATTGCTCCATGAATCTATTTGTTTCCACAATTATCTGTCCAGTACACAATTGTCTATTGAGGCATATATAGTTAGACCTGCATTTGTGTAGCATCCTTCATAACCTCAGGAGATCCAAAGGTACAGCCATTGTAGTAGGAAATGGAACAACCACTTTGTGCTCAACAAGCTCCCACAAGCTACAATATGAAATAATTCGACCTATTTCATCGATTTTGGTTGAAAGATAAATACTGGCCAGGACACCATGGAGAACTCTCCTACACTTGTTTGATTTGAGCCATGGGATCTTTTATATTGCTGTGGGAGGACAGACGGAGACACAGTTTAACATTTTAGCTGAATGGCGGTATCACCGATGTGGCAAAGTAAACTCAGGTTTCGAGAAAGGCCCACAAACCCACAACATCCTGTTGTAGAAATTTCTGGAGCAAGACCCAGACGCACATCTTTATGACTTAACGGCAAGATTCCTACTGGTTCACAAGATCACAAGACAAAGGAGCAGAAGTAGGCCATTTGGCCCATCGAGTTTGCTCTGCTACCTCACCATGAGCTAAACTATTCCCATCTAGCCCCAATTCCCGGCCTTTTCCCCATATCCCTTGATACCTTGACTAATTAGATACCTATCAATCTCCTCCTTAAACACCCCCAATGATTGGGCCTCCACAGCTGAATGTGGCAACGAATTCCACAAATCCACAACCCTCTGGCTAAAGAAATTTCTTCTCATTTCTGTTCTAAATGGGTACCCTCTAATACTAAGACTGTGCCCCCTAGTCCTGGACTCACCCGCCAAGGGAAACAGCTTGGCCACATCAACTCTGTGACCTGCAGAGGGGTGATGCAAAGAAATTAACTCACATAGAAAGCCCATCTTGTCTGCATGGGTCCTTGGCCAAACTGCTTCTATCATTCTACCCTCTCTCAGGAGGACACCAATAACTTACTCAGATATTTATTCCCCTTTCCCTTAAAATATGTATTGAGTTCTATCTTTGTGTAAAGCATTATGTTAACTCTGTCATAAATATAAATTGATGATGACCTCCTCCCCCCATGTCACCACTGACCATTCCACCTCCCCCATGATCCCAGCACAACCCCACCAAATTATCTTCTTTACCCTATCAAAGCACTGAGTTATTTTAGTTCACCTCAAATATGTTGCAAATATAAGTATATTTCATCTGATAATTCGGAGTAAATTCTGATGGAACCAAAGGTCTTGAAGAATTGGAAGTTTTTGGATGTTAAGGGATTTTTTTCGATCATTAAGCCTTTGTTCAGATGCATAATCTACTCCCACGACATGATCTGTGTGCTGATTGAGTCAAGGATGTTTGTTTGGAATTTGCTTGCAAATCCCTGATTGTTACTCATCCCTTGTCAGGAGTTCCTCTGAGCCATCTCTGAGCTGTCTACAATAGATTAATATTTAATTTGACGTCGATTTTGATATTTAACTATAAATTCTATAAATATCCATTTCGTTCCAAAACTGTTAGTTTTCTAGTCACACTTCCTTCACTTCTACCACTGTTCGTCCTCCTTTCTCTAAATTCCTCATGCAAGAATCCCCCATTCCAGAGCTGATATATCCCCACTGGTAGCTCATTCAAGTGGCCATTGCTGAAGCATGAGCCTAAATAATGAAAGCTTATAGTGATTTGATGATGGACCAGTATGTGCCACTGTCCAGTCCTATTTTCAGCCGTATGCCACACGTTTAGTAGAGGTCACGGGCTACTGCTCAGTAATGGGAACCTTGGCTAGCCTTATCTCAGGCTGGATACCATGAAACTCTGGTCAGTTACTGTATAGTCCCCTTTCTTTGAGAGGCTGTGGAGATCTTTCATTTCCCAAAAAAAGAATGCTACAGAATTGCAAATAATTATTGGGAAGCCCAGGAACAGATGCCCGGGTCGGCTGTGCAGTCCACTGTCAAGTTTCAAAAGACAGAAAGAGAATAGGTGAATCCCAAAGCAGTGATGAATAACAGAAGATAAGATATCTTTATTAGTCGCATGTACATCGAAACATGCAGTGAAATGCATCTTTTTGCGTAGAGTGTTCTGGGGGCAGCCCGCAAGTGTCGCCGCACTTCCGGTGCCAACATAGCATGCCCACAACTTCCTAACCTGTATGTCTTTGGAATGTGGGAGGAAACCGGAGCACCTGGAGGAAACCCACGCAGACACGGGGAGAACATACAAACTCCTTACAGACAGTGGCCGGAATTGAACCTGGGTTGCTGGCACTGTAAAGCGTTACGCTAACCGCTACACTACCAAAGGAGATGAGGTGATGTCTACGATCAACTATTAATCCTTCTCCCATTATCTATTTGATTCCCCAGTCCACATGAATTTCAGAAGAATGCTCAATGGCAGGAATCCATCGGTTTCCAACAGACCAGTTTCATCAATCCCATTCCCTGCCTCTTATTTCCTTGTAGCCCTGCAACTTATTCTCTCTCACCACCTACACTAAGGGATAACTTACAGTAGCCAAATAACCTATTAGCATACCTTTGGTATATGTGAGGAAACCCAAGCATCTGTCAGAAACGTATGCGTTCAGAGGGAGAAGATGGAAACTCCAAACAGACAGCATCTGAGGTCAGGGTCAGACCCAAGTCCCTAGAACTGTGAAGCAGCTCTGATAACTGCTATGCTGCCTAAGTGATATTGTTGCACTCATGGGGGTTTCAGGGATATCTCGGATTAGTTTCCATTTGGTGAAACAGACCTGCAAAGCAAGTCGTTGAACAAAGCCACATTTACAGTAGGCGATCATCAGATACTAAAGAGAAAAAACACCTGCATTACACTAAAGGCAACCCCAGCACTGGAAGAGTTAACAGAATATTTGTATGACTGCAAATGTATGGTGAACGACCTGAGACTGGTTCACCATCTATGAGTTTTATTTCTTCTTTAGCTTGCTGGAAGTTAAGAGGAACACCCTGTTGTTCACCCTGTGACACTGCAAGCCTCCCTGAGAGTTACCTTCTTGGATGTCAACAGTAACACTTTGGAGGCAGTGGGTTGGGTTAAGAACTCAAAATGTAAAAACGCATGGATGCTGGAAATTCGAAATAAAAACAAAGGTGATTGGAAATGCTCAGCAGGTCAGACGGCATCGGTGGAGGGAGGAACAGGATTAATGTTTGAGGTTGATGAGGGTTAAGAATCTGGCTCTGCCAATTCCGGTCTGCTAGCTTAGCTCTGATAATGAAGGGGTTAAACCCTTAGATACAGTACACCAAAATCAAGAGCTGGCTCTGCAATTAAACATGGCTCTTTGGGAGCAACCTTGGTGAGTAGAGGCCAGAGAATCCTGTACCCGAGGCCTAAAGTTTTCCTGGCAGCCTTGATCCATTGATTTAGATTGCGAGTGGGTGCATGCAATGCTGGACATACAATCAGTCTACAGCTTCCCTCATTGACTCAAATAAATGCTCCCCACCAGAAAAATTAGGAGGATATCTGGTCAAACATGACAACTGTTCACATGCAAGTTGATTCTATTCTATAATACACCCAGGTCAAACTTAGTTATGATTCAACATGCATTGATAATGGGAGTGAATGCAAATCATTCATATCTCTGTCTAAAGCCCCTTAGATTGAAGTTCAGCTTGTAAAACACCAAAGGGAAATGACGTGGCTCTCGTTAAGCAAATTAAATCCCTCATATTTTTTCTCTTTCTTTCTGCATGCAGAAGCAGCCAAGGATACATGCACATGAAGTTCAGCAGAACGAAAGACTCCAAGTACATTCTCGGCCAGAACAGCCCACCCTTTGACAGTGTTCCGGAGGTCATAAACCACTACACAAGCCACAAGCTGCCAATTAAAGGGGCTGAGCATCTCTCCCTGCTGTTTCCTGTGACTGTGCAAACTCTGTGAGTGGAGCCCAGGCAGCTTCCGAAGATGGCAGTAAAATGCAAAACATTCCGCGGGAAAAGAGACAGACATAGAACAACAATTTCATCCTGCAGGCTCGTGTTACAGAGACTGTGGCTCCATTGAGCACAAGACTCTAGAGCTCCATTTCTGGCCTGTGAACTATTGCAGGCTAAGAGCATTGAATATCTCATTTCTTCACCATTTGTTTCAAAGATTGTGGTGAATTGGATCATGAATGTTGCTGAACTCACTTGTAAGGATTCAGTCACTCATTTACTGGGAATTTAAGGAATGTCTTTTATTTCTCCTGTGGTAACCCTGCTTCTTCCCCTCCTGGATATATTGCTACTGGCTGCCCCAGCCACCCTCCACCACTTCACACAAGTGGCCGAGTCACTGAGTGTTGGCTGGCTGTTTCATCATGAGGGGGCATCTCAGCAAAGCCCGATCATGACTTCACTCAACATCCAGCGCACACGCACTTTGCAATGGGGGGCGGGAATCTGTGGCTAGCGATGCGGAGCGGGGTATCCATGATCAACATTCCCCATCACACTCCTGGCGCAATGGGCCATTAAAGTCAATTGTTGTGTCCTTCCCCCACCTCATGCCTATGTTAGGAGTGACTGTGGATCAAACGTGGCACCTACCTGGTCTGTGTGACTCAGTACCACACCGTACTTTTACCACCTGGTACTATGAGGGGGAAGTGAATTGGCGTGGAATGTCGTGAGGAGGTTCCGTGTAATGTGTGTTTTCTATTTTCAATAATATTTTCTGTAAATATCTAAAAAAAATTTTATAAAATATGCTTGGAAGAAACGTCTGATTGCATAATTCACCAGAGCACAGACCCAGAGAGAGGATGGGCAATGAGGCTGTCCTCAGTTGTCGAGAGAAGTGGTTGCTGAGGTTGTAAATCAAAGGCACCTCATTACCATTGGACAATTTAGCATTTGCCCGCTGATCAGAAGAGACATGAAATAATGATTTTTCTGACATATTTTTCTCTCTGTGCCATTGGTCTTGATCTCCATCTGTCTGTCTTTTTCAGCTGTCTTCTCTTCTTCTGTTCATCCGTTCAACACCATTCCTTCCTTGTCTCTCTCCCCGACTGGCAATCTTGTCCGTCCACCTCTTTCTGTATCTGGATGTTGCTCTTCCCCTCAGACCCTACAGCGATCTCCCTTCTTCCTGACTCTCTGCATCCTTTGTTTCCCTCCATCAGAGATTCCCATCCTCCCACCTTCTGATGTGAAACAATCCCAAATCTCTTCACGTGGCTGAGATTGAGCAGGGTGCCCCATTCACTGGCTGTACCTACCCCCCTCCCCCACCAACTGTATTCCCAACCCCCTGACCCACTCCCTTCCCACTCCCATCTCTCACCTCTGTCCATCTCCCCTCCTTCGTCCTCTGTCCTTCTACCCCTGCAATACTCTCCTCCTCCTCTACACTATCCACCCCTCCCCACTCTCCCTTTCCCACTGCCTCCATCCTTCACCCTCGCACACCCTCTGTCTCCCCCACTTCTTCCTCTCACTCCTCTGCCTCCCCCATTCTCTCTCCTCCCTTCCCTCTCCCTCCCACTTTCCCTCTCACGCCGCCCTACCCAGCTACCCAGCTCCTTCCCCCATCCATCCCCCTCCTCCTCCCTGCCCTCCTTCCCCCTCCCCTTCTCCCTCTTCCCCTGTTGAGCTGAGGTACTGTGTCAGTACCTCACCTCAACAGGAGGCCACACTTCAAGTGCCAAGGCAGACTATGTCTGTAGGCAGACAGCCCCCCACAATGCCGTTGACCTCAGGACCGTCCTCCTTCATTGTTTGTTATCCATTTAGCGGGATCTGCGTGTGGCTGGCAAGGCCAGCATTTATCGCCCATCCCTAGTTGCCCCAGCGAAGGCGGCCATGAGCTGCCTTCCTGAACTACTGCCCTCCTTCTGGTAAAGGTGTTCCCTGTGTGTCATTGGGAGCAGGGGCTGGAGGAGTTCTGGGATTTAGACCCAACAACAATAAAGGAACCCAGTACATTTCCAGATCAGCATGGTATGCTACTTGGAGGGGAACCTGCCAAGCGGTGGTGTTCACACGTGACTGTAGCCCCTGTCCTCCTTGGTGGTAGAGGTCGCAGGTTTGGGAAGTGCTGTTGGAGGGATCCAGATGATTAACTACCGAACATTTTGTAGATGGTATACACTACAGTCACTGTGTGTCGGTGGCGGGGGGAACAAACGTTTAGGGTGGCGGGTGGGCTGCTAATCAAGTGGGCCGAATGATATTGAGCTTCTTGAAGGTTGTTGAAGCTGAACCCATCCAGGCAAGTGGAAAGTTTTCCATCACACTTCTGATTTGAAGAAAGACTTTGGGGTGTCTTGAGATGAACCATTCACTGCAGTGTACCTAGCCTTTGACCCGGTCTTGGAACCATAATATTTATGTGGCTGGAAGAAATTATCTTCTGCACTGTAGTAAGCCCCAAGAATGTTGATGGTAAGGGACTGGTAATAATAATGCTGTTGAATGTCAAGGATAGGTGAATAGACTCTCTCTTGTTGGAAATGGTCATTGCCTTTTTATCTAGTATGAATGTTACTTGCTATTTATCAGCCCATGCATGGATGCTGCCTAAGTCTACATGGCCTGCTTCAGTTGCTGAGGAGTTGCAGACAGAATTGAGCATTGTCCAACCATCAGCAAACGTCTGACCTTAAGATGGAAGGAAGATCTTTGACGAAGCAGCTGAAGATATTTGGGCCCCGGAACACTACTCGGCAGAACTCCTGCAGCAATGTCTTGAGGCTGGGTTAATTGATCTACAACGGTCAGAACCATCTTCCATTGTGCAAGGTATGACTCTGACCATTGGGGTGTTTCCCCCTTGATGTCCATTGACTTCAGTTTTACCAGGACTCCTTGATGCCACATTCAGGTACGTGCAGCCATGATGTGAAGGACAATCCTCTCATCACACCTCTGGAATTTAACTCTTTGGTCCATGTCTGTATTTAGTGCCAAGGTCAATGCCAACCATTACATCCAGGTTTATTCTCCATCTGGTTCAATGTAGCAGTGATAATACGACCGAATGGCTTACTCAGCCATTCCAAAGAGCATCCGAGAACATTGTACAGCAGATCAGTGAGCTGAGACTGGGAGTGGGACCCTTGGTTAATTCCATCTCTGGTTAATCCTAGTTCACTAATGAAACATTTTTCTACTTTTTGCCCATGGGTTGTGGGTGTCATTGGCATGGCCAGCTTTCATTACCCATCCCTGATTCCCTTTGTGACGACACTGGTGAGCTGTCTTCTTGAATTGCTGCAGTCCTCCTAGTGATGGTTCTCCACCCAGTGACAATGACAGAACAGTGATATAATTCTGAGTCAAGACAGAGTCAGAGGGTTAGGAGGAGATACAGCATAGAAACAGGCCCTTCGGCCCACAAGTCCATGCTGACCATTAACCACCCAATTACACTCATCCTACATTAATCCCTTTTTTTTAAAATTCTCTCCACATTCGCATCAACTACCCCCGGATTCTACCACTCACCACCACAGCAGGGGCAAGTTACTGTGGCCAATTAACCAATCAACCTGCACACTCATTGGGATGTGGAAGGAAACTGCAGCACCCCAAGGAAACCCACGTGAAGAACGTGCAAACTCCATACACAGCACCCGAGGTCAGGATTGAACCCTGGTCCCTGGTGCTGAGGGGCAGCAGCTTTACTAGCTGCGCCACTGGGCCATTTGATGGTGTATGACTCAGAGGAGAGCCATCAAGTGATGGCAGTTCCCTTTGTGTGCTGTTCTTGGTTTTTCTCAGTAAAGGTCTTGGGTTTGGTGCATTTTGTGGCTGATACACATAAGATAAGATTTCTTTATTAGTCACATGCACTTCGAAACACACAGTGAAATGCATCTTTTGTGTAGAGTGTACTGGGGGCAGCCCACAAGTGTCGCCACGCTTCTGGTGCCAACATAGCATGCCCACAACTTCCTAACCCGTACGTCTTTAGAATGTGGGAGGAAACCAGAGCACCCGGAGGAAACCCACGCAGACACAGGGAGAACGTACAAACTCCTTACAGACAGCGGCCAGAATTGAACCCGGGTCGCTGGCACCGTAATAGCGTCACACTAACCGCTACACTACCGTGCCTGCCCATTGCAGCTAGTGGTTGATTGAGTCAGAATGCAACACAGACTGGGACATCAAACCTGGAAATTTACAGTCGGTCTGACTCATTTGCATATTAATTTAACAGAACCATCAAATGACCCAATGTCTGCTTGTATCACAAGGTTATCTGAAGCCTAGAGGCTATGGTACATGTGATCTGCTATCAGGAATCAAGTTCTTTGAGATATCAGCTTGTCTCAGCAGCGGCCCTCAGCTGCACTCCAAGGAATGTTGCAGCTACCTCCCAAGTTCTGAGTTCATCACCCAGACCAAAGTTTTCCAAGCCAGCAGAACGTAGTGTGGCGACTCACCTTACCGGTATCGAACCGGCTCCCAAGATCGCGAGCGTCATTGGAGGCCCCGACCCAAGATGGCGCGGGGCCCTCCTTCTCCATCATTGGGCTAGGAAAGCCCACGTGCGGGAAGGTCAGGTGACCCGCTCGTGATGTCAGCGCGGGAACTGAAGCGCGGGAAGAGTTTCGGTATTAAAAGGTGCACTGCGCCCCTGTCAAGCTATCGACTTCTGACTCCAAGCAACAGACTCCGTGTCTTTATTCTATAGTGTGTAGCTAGCCGCTACAGTGGTATATTTAACAACCATGAACACAAGAACGTGAGAAAATAGGAGAAGGAGTAGGCCACTCGCCCCCCCCCCCCCCCAAGCCTGCTCGCCATTCAATATGATCATGTCTGCTCTGCCCCAAGTTTCAATTCCTCTTCTGAGCCAGTTCCCCATAACCCTCAATTCCTCGATCTCACAGATATTTTTTTATCTCCACTTTAAGGATAATTAATGATCTGGCTTCCACCGTCCTCAGGGGCAGAGAATCCCAGAGATTCACTACACACAGTAGCTCCTATTCAATGTTTATAGTTCAGAGTGGAGATGGGGGAGGAGAACAGCGTAGATGTCAGTACTGCAGAGAAAGGGGAATCTCCCCAAAAGGGATACAACACGAATGGATGGCGACCTTTGACCCATGCTAGTACTTCACTGCAATGCAAAAGGAATCCTACATTGTCAAAGGTGCATTTCATGACTTCATTTTGTCAGCCTGGATGTAAAAGAGCCTAATGCATTACTTCAAAGAAGAAGAATAAAGATCTCCTGAGGCCATGAATAATCTCTATCCCTTAACTAAAACAACTACAATCGGATTAGCCGGTGAGTTTTCTCATTGATGTCTATATCATATTAGCCCATCATTTTATTTCTTCACTTGAACACTATCACTACACTTCAAAAATAATTAATTGAAGTACCTGTGAAGTGCTTTGGGACATTAAAATGCTGCATAATTACAAGCATTCCCTTTCTTTTTGCGAGATGTTCTAATTATCTCTCCGCCGTCGTGTTGACCTCATTCAAAACAAGATCAGAGAGCTCCCTGCTTGTGTTACAAGTACTAAAATGTAAATCTGTGCTTTGGGATCTGTTTCACCACTACCAAGTGCTTTATTGTTTTATGTTGGTTAAATCACAGAAAGGGGTAACCAAGCTGAGATTAGCATTCCCCACCTCTCCAATCTTCCTAGTAGTGACTCCCAAGTCATCAGTGGAAAATCCTCTTTCAGGAGCGACAGATGGCGAACAATTAGGGTAAAACTGCAGTGAGCAATCTAGCTCTCTGTGTTCCTGCAGGAATTATACTTCAGAGTCGGGATCAACACTTGGGTTAAAACAAAGTCCAGTTGCAATGCTGTAATCGCATAATGTGAAGAATAAATTGTGGTTCAATGTCATCACATTACAAATCCACAAATCTACTTATACATCCAAATCCACAAAATCCATTTTTCCTCATCTGATCTATTCAGTGTCAAATATTGCTTTCCCTTCACCTTGGGGTGTCCAGGTGTTCTTGAAAGGCACTATATAAATGCACATCTGTCTATCTTTCTTGCCCGTTGCATTAACCTCTTTGACATTGCCCTCCAACTGCCCAGTGGTTCCTTGGCTGACCCAAAGAAGTGAGCATGCATCTTATTCTGTTTCTCATCGAATACCATGCCTGCTCCCACAAGTCTGGGAACACCTCACTGCTTGTTCACTTCACCCATCACCGAAAGCTGATCTTTTCACTGCTCTCTTCTCCAGAACTCTCTTCCAATTCATTTTTATTCATTTTTCAGGATTTGGGTGCAGCCGGCAAGGCCAGCGGGTACTACCTATACCTAATGCCCTTGAGAAGATGATGAGGTGTTTGAACCACTGCAGCTCTTCTGCTGAAGCTGCTGGTGGATCAAGAGTTACAGAACTTACAGTCAGTGACCAGTGATGTATTTCCAAGTCAGAATAGTGTGTAACTTGGAGGGGAATCTCCAGGTAATGGTGTTCCCCTGTCCAAATGACACTACCTTTTTGTTACCAGATCATAGGTTCTAGGAATTGCCTATTCTGAATGGTGCCTGAGTGGTGAGCGACTTCCTTGAACCATTGGTTTGTGTAGTGAACATGCTATCACCTTAGGTAGGAGTTCCAGGATGTTAACCTAGAAATGATGAAGAACCGTCAATATATTTAAAGCTGGGGATGGTGCATGATTTATTTTTACTAGTCCCTGTTAACATGTTCTTCTATTTGATAGGGACCCTGAGTTTGGGAAGTGTTGTCAAAAAGGCCTTGATATCTCCCTGTAATGAGTCTTTTTGTTGACACACATTGCACTGATATTGTATCAGTTGTGGAGGGATCATGCTTCTTCACTTCTGCAGCCAACAATCCCAGAGAGGGCGATCAGCAATGCGCAGGTCAGCACATTCCTGACCTCCACTGCCAACATGTGGAAGTCTAAAATGCACTGGAGGTTAGATGTGCCAGAGCATCTGACATCCAACTGCACCACCACATGGGCAGAGCTCAGGCATAGTGAGTGAAGGGTTGTATGCACTTCATATCTGGCCCCTCACCATGCCAGCTATGAATGGAGGTCATCAAACTGGATGAAAAAGAGAACTGAAGTGATTTGTTTTTCTCATATATTTTAATTAATATTAATTATTTTAATTAATTCTTATCCATCAAACATAGAACTTCACAGCACAGTACAGACCCTTCGGCCCACGATGTTGTGCCGACATTTTATCCTGCCTTAATATCTATCTAACCCTTCCCTCCCACATAGCCCTCCATTTTTCTATCATTCATGTGACTATCTAAGAGTCTCTTAAATGTCCCTAATGTATCTGCCCCTACAACCTCTGTCGGCAGTGTGTTTAAATAAATTTACCACTTTAAAATAATTTAAATTTTTTTAATTATTTAAATCACTCTCAACTGTTTTTATATGTCTGTTAAACCTGATGTCTGTACAATATTTATCCTCAATCAATGTAGCTGAAAATCAGACTGAGTCATTATTACTTCGCATCTTCCAGGAACTTGCTGTGCTTAAACTGCCCACTGTGTCTCCTGCATTACAGCAATGAGAACACCCCAAAGGTTGCTCATTGGCTGTTAAGCACGTTGGCCGTCCTGAAGCCATGAAATTGAGGGAACTGCAAGTCCTTTTACCTTCATCAGCAGGACATTAGCTGCTCAAGTGATCTTGTTTCATGTGGCATTTGAGGGCCCCCTGGTGTTGATAAAGGGTAGTTCAACTCCTGTGAGCATCAAATCCACATGTACGAGAAAGTTATACTTCATTAATGACAGAAAAGAAAGTGCTTGGATGTATAAGGCAATTATCCCATCTCTTCATGTTCACATCTATCGTATTGTTTTAGAAGGGCACTCATTTTTGTTATGTGGGCAGATGCAACAACCTATGCACCGAGCAAGGTCATGGAACACCACGAGCCCCTGTTTGAAGCGACTTGTTGGCTGGAGCACCAATAGAAACCTCTTCCTCTTATAAAATAATACTGACATTTGTGCATCGAAGCTCAGGTGGACCTGATAAAGAAGTCAGATCTCTTTGCTTTCATGAAAGCATCTTTAACTTCTTGAACTAAAGAGGTCTCACCCCTTTAGATCAAAATACCATGTATTTGGAAATAGAACCTTTTGCTGAGTGACGTCACGATAAACTGTTCTAACAATAATTATAAGAACATCGGCAAAGACAGTGATACAGATTGAGAAGCTGCCTCCTCACAGCTCCAGCAACCTGGGTTCAGTCCTGACTTCCAGTGCTGCCTATGCAGAGTTGGGATGTTCTCCCTATGTCCACAGGGGTTTCCTCCAGGTGCTCCAGTTCCTCCCTACCTCCCCCCCCCACATGCCAAAGACATGCAAGATGGCAGGTTAATTGCCCACTCTAAATTGCCCCTAGTGAGTAGTACGATCTGAGGGGAGTTGATGGGAATGTGGGGAGAACAAAATGGGATCAGTGTAGGATTGATGGCTGGTGAGGACTTGGTGGACTGAGGTTTCTGTGCTGTAAGACTAGAAGCAGAATGAAGCTTTAATGTTCCTCGACCATGTTCAGCCAGTCAATAAGATTAAGACTGGTCCTTTCTCCTTGGGTCTATTTCCCCCTCCCACCATACGGCTTAATTTACTTGTCAAAAATCACTGTCTCTACTCTCATCCTGCTGGTGTCTAGATCCACAAGGGGTGTGGAGACCTGGTCACTGTCAATAGTTAAGGTAATCCTTTAAAATACTCCAGCTTTGACCAAGCTTTATGTCATTTGCCCTAATAATTACTAAGCTCACTATCAAGTTTTACCTGACAATACTCCTTGGGATATCTGACTGTGGAAGGTATCACAATTGAGCACAATCTTGTCACAGATTTCTATGCACTCTCCTCCAGGGAGGCGCAGGATAATAATCCAGGGCTGATTGTACTGACTCCAACTGCCTCTGCAGGTGAGCTCACATTAATTATGTTCTTTAATATAATTCTCAGGTACAGACTGGAGGTTGTGTCTCCCAAAGAGTGGCTTTTACAGGCAGATCCAAACCAAAAATGTAATGGTTCAGTGGTAAAAGAAACACAATGACAGGCTACCTGGTGATCACAATTCTCACAGAAATCACAGAAGAATACATGCAGAAAGTAAGCACAACTGTGCTTTCTCCATCTCTCACAGTGACACTAAAACAGCCCTTACCCCCGCCCCCAGCGCTGACCCTACATCGCAGCCCCCACTATGAGCACAAGACGCCATACCATTCAAACATCAGGCAGTACAAGTGAAGGGTCTCGACCCGAAATGTCAACTGTCCATTTCCCTCCACGGACGCTGCCTGACCTGCTGAGTTCCTCCAGCATCTTGTATGTTGCTCTGGATTCTGGCATCTGCAGTCCCTCGTGTCTCCAGGTGGGAGTTCAAATTGTCATCCAGTGCATCAGTAGACAGTGGCAAAGTGGTGTTGTCTCCCAGTATTTTGAATATCTCAGATCATGTCATCCATGGACATTCAAACTTCAGTCATTTCAGGTCCCCTTCCAGTCTGTGCGGCAATTTAGAGGCAATGGTTTTAGGATATCCATATCTGCTTGAGGCTATATATCTTACGTTTCCTTGTTCTGTGAGCTGGTTGTTTTGGCCTGCCTTATTTCTAAATTGCACATTGACGTACGTAGGATCCACTGTCAAAAGAGAAAGATGCAGATCATTCTGGTTCCAACATAAAGGTAACGAAAAGAAAAACAGAAAGTGCTGGACTCAGCAGGTCAGGCAGCATCTGTGGAGAGGGAAACAGGTTTATCATTTCAGGTTGATGAGGTTAAGGAGCCTCTGCCATTTATGCTCTGATAGCTTAACCCTGCTAATAAAGGAGTTAAACCATCAAATCCAGTGCAGTAAAATCAAGAGCTAGCTTGGCCTGTGGACATGGCTTCTGGGGAGCAACCTTAGCAAAGTAGAAGCTAGAGAAGCCTGTATCTAAAGCCTGAAGTTCTTTCACCTGAAATGTTTCTCTCTCCACTGATGCTACCTGACCCACTGAGTGTTTTCAGCACTTTCGTTCAGATCGCCAGCATCTGAAGTTTTTTTGATTTTTATTGTGTATAGTTCAGTGTCTTTCTGCATAATCTTACTTTTAATTGAGAAGACTCTGTGAAGGGCAAAAGTCTATCAAGGCTGAATGGTATGGAAGAGATACATGGTGGTTTGTGGTACCAGTCTGGGTTTTCGAGGCCAGGAGATGATGGGAGAGGCATACTGAGGGCGTTCCCCAGTTTTGTCAGAAAATGCAAATAAGTTGAGAAGTGATGCATTTAAGATATGATTTTAAAACTTTGAGAACAGAAGAACCAGGGAAAGAGAACAAGAGATAGAAGTTCAGAGAGGCAAATTAAGATTGCCAGAATTCGAAGCTAGGGTTGGAGACCAAAGGCAGGGAAGGATTGTCTATTCACGTATACTGCCTAGGAGTATCTACAATGGGCTGTTTACACCCGCTTGAACAGTTTGACAGAGTAACAACCTAATGATGGAGCATCTCTCAGTATCGGGTTATGGTTACATATTTACCTCATGTTATACATGTTATACCTCATGTTACCTCGAGTTACTGTATATATTTTACCTCATGTACAAAGTCTCACTGAAAGCACAGATTGGAAAATCCAGGATTACTTGTAATATCTCTAACCCACACTGGCCAGGAGAAAAGCCTCTCAAAATTCCCCTTTAATACCCAGTTTCCACCTTAGGGAATTCCTGTTCCAAACCATTCCAAATTATGGGGATGGCAACTTTGGTATGCAACAAATTACACTGAGAAAATTATTGCTTTGAAATTGTGAAAGTCATTTTATAATATGAATCAGTAACTTCACTTTTTATGGTAATTACAAAATCTCAAGATAATTACAAATGAGGAAGACAATTTAGTTTAGAATGGTTCCTCCATCGTAAGCATCCTGCAGTCCCCTTATTGGAGCAGCTAATTGTTTTCTAAATACATTCAAGGTTATTACGCTGACAAATGCAATGGCTGAAAAAGGGTGATGGAAGCAGATTCAATAATTACTTTTAAAGGGAATTGGGTGAATAAATAAAGTGAAAATTTCAAGTAAGCAGAATGAGTAAAGTATAAGGTTAATAGGAGAATTATTTAATAGGCCAAATATGATGGCTGAGTGGTCTCTCTCATTGTATCATAATAATTCTTGAATGATCCCTTTTAATTCATTTGGAATGAAATTGGGAGTAGTAGTTCTACAGTTACACATGTCTAGTTTGTCCCCTTTTTGAGTCTGGGGATCACATTGTCCAGCTTCCGATCTGACGGTATTTCCCATTTCCCAGTGACTCCCTTGAGAGGATTGTCCGCACCTAGCAAATCTCCTCCCTGCTTTCTTTCAGCACGAATGCCATCTTTCCCTGGTAATTTGCTTGGTAATTGGTTTACAATTGTCACATGTACCAAGATATAGTGAAAAACTGTTTTGCATGCCATCTATACGGATCATTCCAAAACATAATTGAAGTAGTGCAAAAGGAAAAACAATAATAGAATATAGAATATAGTGTTACAGTTAAAGAAAAAATGCAGTCAAGGCAGACAAATAAGGTGCAAGGGCCATGATGAGGTAGAATGAGGGATAAAGAGGTCCATTCAAAAGTCTTATAACAGCAGGATAGAAACCGTCCTTAAGCCTGGTGGTAGGTGCTTTCAGGCTTTTATATATTCTTTCAATAGCATACAATTTCAAAACTAGTCCGTTTCCACTGGGTGCCATTAGTGAATAAGTCTTAAGAACTGCTGCAAAGTTCCTTCAACAGCAGACGGAGTCCGTAATAGTTTGACAGCTGCCATTTTGTAACTTCGAGGAAGAGCAGGGAGTCCTTAGACTGATGAAACAAGATGCTATCCATTTAACAGCATCGTTGGGGGGAAGAAAGAATGACTGGGGTGGGAGGGGGCTTTGATTATATTGGCTACTTTCCCAAGGCAGCGGGAAAAGTGTAGATCGAGTCAATGGGGGTGGGGGGCGCGGTGGGTGGTGGTGCTGGCTTTCATGATGGACTGAGCTGTGTCCACAACTCTCTGCAATTTCTTGGTATCTTGGGCAGAACAGTTGCCATACCAAGCTGAGATACATCCAGGTAGGATAATTTCTATGGTGCATCTATAAAAATTGGTGAGGGTCAACAAGGACATGCCAAATTTCCTTAGCCTGCTGAGGAAGTAGAGGTGCTGGTGTGTTTTTCTGGCCATAACGTCTACATGGTTGGACCAGGACAAGTTATTGGTGATATTTACACCAAGGAACTTGAAGCTCTCAACCACCTCCACCTCGGCACTTCTGTACCTCCATTTTATTCACATCATCAATATATTTTGACTACTTCTATTTTAACATACTCCAGGTGTTCCTTACCTTTTTTGGGACAGATTAATCTTTTGATCAAAAAGAAAATGTAAACTGATATAACCAATCCAATAGTTGACAACAAACCACTCAAGATCCATGTCACTGTACCTGCTGAAAGAACATAGGTATCATTCTCTGCCACCATTTACACTGAAATTATTGGGTAACCTTACAGACAGTTACATGATAATAAATTGTAAGGTACCCAGATTTATCTCGGGGCATAAGCTTATATTGACATACATTTTGGCATAAACCTGTGATTGTTCAGCATGAGCCTGGACAGTCTTGGAAAGAAATTGGTTATTGGACACCATCATTAAACAGATGCAAAAGTATCGGTTGCTACTTCTACTTGCCTGGTGACAATCAATTCCAAATCAATGAAACTGAACAACAATATCTACTGCCATTATTTAGTTGTTGGTTGTGTCAAAATTTCAGACTTAACTAGTCATGAGTTCTAAACATAGCAAAATTCTTATGACATACATATTGATTAGGATTTTTGATATAATCCTGATTATCCAAGCATTCAGCTGCTGTGTTAGTGCCAAACTCTAAGTGTAAGTGGAATTGTACCATGAATAATTCTGTCCTTCTTGGTTAAAAGAACCTCAAAGAAACATTCACAGAATATATAACTCTGTCTTACCTTGGAAGAGCCATGACTTATAACATCAGATTCAAGGGCTACCATGTCACAGATGCCCTTTCGCCGAGAGCTGTAAAGGCTGTCCATTTATTTATTCTTTTGAAAAAGCAGTGCCTTTACAATCTACACTTCAGAGATCTGTGACAGTTTAGGGTTGAGGCAAAGCAGGTCCATATCCAGATTTAAGGCCATCCTGGACTAGATCAGAGTTTGAATCTGTGTAGATTCGGTTTGGATTCTCTTCCCCTATAGACACTGGAAGTGATCTAAAGATAAACAAAGCTCCAAGTTGGCGTTTGAGACAGTGTGGACCCAGATCATAATCTAAAGATTAGCACCTTCCTGGTTCGTTAGCTCAGATCTGCACATGACAGAACAGCTATTTGTAAGATTAAAGGGAAACTCTAGCAAATAATTTAACTTGCATGAAATAACAGAAGCTTCAGGGAAAACCTTTCTTCCAAGATAAATGAGATTAACCTGAGGCTAACTGTTACAGTGGATCCTTTATTATATATCTGAAGAGTTCATTAGTGTAAAACTGTGAAACACAGTTCAAATAAAGCCATGAAACTGTGCTAGCCCTGAGTGTATCAGTTACAGAAAGGCAACAGCTTTTGTGAAATATTTAGGAGCAGCTCAGGTGGAGTGGAATTAACATGGGCTGTCTCTCAGGCCATTTCCCATTGGAGAGGTCTGCAACACAGGGCTTGTCTCAACTGCAGCAACTCTGGCTCTGAGGCTTTTTTCACCCAATGCCAGAAAGAAAATCAGAGTGCAATGTGGAAATTTGCATTTGTTGAAAGAGGTGTCCTAATGGGATCATGTTTAGGTAAATTCCCAGGACAACATCTACTGACAGATTCTTGAGTCAACGTTCAGAGACAGGCAATGGTTGACATCAAGGGAAATGAAAGATTGAGATGGTCCAAGCAAGATTTGAACATTTTGATCTTTATATGGGAGGTGGGACCAGGATTTGTCAGGATTTGTAATTGGATCCCCAGTCCCATCTGTGGCCAGAAGTAAAAGGGTTGCCCAATGATCCACCCATTCCTTCCCACCACCACCAAACCCTCACCACACCACCACGCCTGTGATGCACCAACCCGTGACCCGATTACATTCAACCTGCACTAGTGGATTCCTGGAATTTGACGCTTCCTCCCAGCCTCGTGAATGGATTACTCCTCTGGGATTGAGCACACAGCCATCACCACAACTTGAAGCTACTCCTGCAATACACGAAGTCATGATCCAATACACCTCTTAAATGGACATCACCAATGGAAACTCTGAGTCTATGCACCATTTTCCATTTTATTTCTGATTTCCAGCATCTGTAGTATTTTTCTGTTTTACTTAATCCCAATATCAGTTTCACGTTTGATAAATATTTCTGACCAGATCCTGATGTTTTATTAATTGCTGAAGAAAGATTGAGGTGAGATCAGGACCTTCTGCAGGAATTTAAATCTACCAGATTTTGGAGGGGCTGGCATGTTTATCGTTAATGTTGTCTGGTGAGCTTGTGTTCACACATCCCAAAGCTCCTTATGCATGTCCTATCTTGGATAACATTGGGCAGAGGGGTGATGTGGGGAGAGGTTAAGCCCCTGCTTCCTCCACCTTGTATACATCAACACTTTTCTACTTTTACCACTTCGTCTCTGCACCAATTATCTCCATGTTGAGTATCATGTGACTAAATACAGAAGTTCTGTCAGTCATTAGCAATGCTCTGTAACTGGAAATAACAACCTCCACCGCAGTGGTCAGGCATTTCCCTCACTGGAAAATATAGGGTAGAACCTGTTTTCTGAATTACTGTTAGTGCACAGGAGGTTTCCCTTGTGACCTATGCATGAATTTTCTTTAGTGTCTGATTTGCCCAACTGCCGCATTGCCTGCATCTTTATTGTGCTTGTCTCAGACAGAATCACTGTCTCCCACACCCATCTTGACCCTTGGTGTTGTACCAGTTGTTGCTCCGAGGAGTGTACACTAAAGAAGTTCTCGTGCGAGATTTCTTCGGCCATCAATCACTGGGTGTGAGTGGGCCATTTCAAGCACTATAGACTCCAGCTGTCCTCAGTCAAAACACCCTGTTGTCTATGATCATCAGTAGTCCTCACATCCAAGGCTCTCCCTCGCGCTGATGAAGAAGGTGTCCTGGAGGTGGCTGAGAATTCCCGGATCCTGTCCTGATGCGATGCTCAAGCCAGGCTCATTTGACACTTGCCTAATGTTTGGCAGCAATTACTTACAAGCAAGTCACTCAGTTGGCCACTTCAGGAGACATTAAGAGTTAACCGTTTAGCATGGGGCCAGAGTTGTACATACCCAGACAAGTTTAAATTGACAAGTTCAATTCCCAGAAAAATATCAATGAACTAATTGAGTTTGTGAAAACCTTTGAGCTTTCATGTTTTCAGATTACCAGATATGATGGGTTCCAATTTAAGACTTGCTATGTTAGGGTTTAAACTGTTAACCTCTGCATAGATAATCACCACCACATTTATAAAGTTAGGTCAATGTACAAACCTTGCCGATACCTCAGCTTAAAACTATTAAAATAGTTTTTGTTTGGTATACTTTATAAAGGATGGCATGAGGTCTCACCTGTAATGTTATGGTTGGGGATAACATTACAGGTGAGTCCTTGTGCTATTAATAATGTTTTACAGGATTTTGATATACTCAACCGTTCTGATATGGGTATCACTTAATATAGCTATGTCATCAATGAAAGCCAGTAGTATGTAGTCTATAATTTGGTTGCCTGACTTAGCACAGATTCTTTTACCTGTGTTCTCATGAGCATAAGAGGTATCCATTGATTTGTGATGGTGGTCTCTTAATTGACTATCTTTATGATCTTGCAAAGGTCTGACTAGTTCTTTCTGACCTTGATCACTGTAGTTTTATCAGTGTATAGATTTTCAATACAATATGGGATGAATCCTCACGCAATTGGAAGTGTTCAAAACACAAGATAAATGTTCAGGGAAATGATACATACCAATTGTTTCGTCATTTGATATTGAATCCTTGAAACCAACTGGAATAACAAATATATCTATTAGTAAATCACTAAATACTAATTAAACTTAGAAGACTCAAGAAAGACTATTTTCTAATGTAACATTTTTCAATAGGGAAGTACATGCTCTTTCAGGAGAGAATAATGGAACTGTGGAACAGATTGCCAGTTTGTACTGTCAACACTGACACTTTCGTTCAAGCAGCAGTATAGCACCTTGCTGGTTCTGAAAGAGTCATGTAACCTATAACATAAGCAAGGGTCAATGTGATCTACTGCATTAGTTTCAATCCCCAACCAGGTCTGAGTTTCTATTTTCCAAATTTCTTCCCCCTTCACTTTTACGACTTAAGTAAATGACTTAGGTAAGGTTGCTAAATTTGACACACAGATCAGTGGAAAAGTAAATTGTTAAAAGGCCGTAAGGAGGATATAGATAGCTATAAATAGGTCAAGATCTGGCAATTGGAGTAGAATGTGGGAAAATGTGAAATTGAATTTTTCTCAGAAAAATAATAAAAGAAGCACATTATCTGAATGGTGAGAGATTGCAGAGCTCAGAGTTGTGGAGGGATCTGCGTGTCCAAGTGCACGATTCACAAAAGGCTGGTGTGCAGGTGCAACAAGTAATCAGTAAAGCTAACAGGATGTTGTTGTTTATTGCAAGGGGAGTTGAGTACAGAAGTAGGGAGGTTACGTGGGGCATTGGAGAGGCCTCATCTGGAGAACTGTGTACAGTATTGACCTCCTTATTTAAAGAAGGATGTAAATGTCAGAAGCAGTTCAAAGGTTTACTAAACATACTTGAAGTGAGCAAGTTGACAGGCTAGGCTTGTGTCAAGAGTGTTTAGAAGAGTGAGGGGAACTTGATAGAAAGATCCAGAGTGATCTTGATGGTGTTAATGTGGAGAGGATGTTTCCTGCTGGTGTGAATCTAGAACTAGAGATCACTATCTAAAAATAAGAGATCACCAATTTAAGACAGAAGAGAAAATATTCTCCCCCTCTGAGGACCACGAGTCTTTGAAACTCTCTTCTTCCAGGGCCACTGGAAGTAGAGTATTTGAATATTTTTAAGGCAGAGATAAGAAGATATTTGATAAGCAAGGGGTGAAAGGTTGCCAGGAGTAGGTGGGAATGCAGAATTGAGATTAAAATCAGATGTTCAAGGGGTTGAGTGGTGATCCTGCTTAATATGTCTGTAGGTTATCCACCTCTCCCAGGGGATTGCATTGAAGTACAAGGTGTCTATGTCTTGAACACAGAGTACCGCAACTAATATGGGTTTTCAATGTACCAATGGGTCTTTACATTTCCATAAGTTCACATATAGTCACATTACTTGAATTTTCTTCTGTTGAAATAATGTTGTTTACTCATTATTATGTACCTTGTACACGCAGATAAGTGCCATTGCCAGATTTTGTAAACACAGGTGGAGGAATTTCAATGCTTGCTTGACAGACATATTGCCCAGTGTCATTTAGTTCTACATGAGAGACAGTCAGTATACTGAATGTTTCATTGAACGAATGGACCATTCTTTCAGAGGAATTTGAGTAATATTTGCTTGCGTTCCATTTGGAGGTGAGCAACAATGTCTCTGCCTCTAGTCGTTTTTTATTCCATTCTATTCTCAGGTCTGAGCTGTTGCTCTTAATCCGACAAGTCATGGTAACCGAGTCTCCTTCCACTGCATCGAGGTGTGATGGGGATTGTGTTACCATCAGGTTCCCATCACTTCCAGCTGAAAGAAAGTAAATGTGCATGAATTAAAGAGTTCACTCTTTTACGTCATTGAATATTTTGTTGGCCATCTGTCCCAACAGCCCATTGTTTTTGATAATTCACCCAAATGAACTGTTCTGAACCAGCAATTGCAAACAGTATTGAGGTAAGTGATCAGGCAGTGCTTCAGCTGAGGAAGGAATATTTGCCAGGACAGTTCCCTGCATATCTTCAAACTGAGCCACAGGCTCATTAACGTCCATCTGAACAATGAGAAAGGAAGGAACGACTTTTTTCAATATCTCACTCAGCAGATTGCCTAGATTAAAAGAAGCTTACAGTTGAATGAAGCTTGAATCAACAATTTTCTGACTCAGAGATAAGAGTTTTATCAACTAAACTAATCTGACATAGTGAATAGTTTCATTCCCAGCTGTTTTCCCTTCCATTATATTCTTCGTTCCCTTCTCTCTCCAGCAACAATTCTGCTTCAGACATAAACTGGTGCTTTAAGTGTAACCGTTGACTGTAGAGATAAATCGCAGTACAACCAGGAACACATCACCCAGTACAGTAAAACTCTTATACTCTGTTATCCCATTGTTTGGAAATCCTGATGGCTCAGCATTTAGCTCACTGGGGCACCATTTCCTGCACTCCTTTAACCTCACTGGGGCACCATTTCCTGCACTCCTTTAACCTCACTGGGGCACCGTTTCCTGCACTCCTTTAACCTCACTGGGGCACCGTTTCCTGCACTCCTTTAACCTCTCTGGGGCACCGTTTCCTGCACTCCTTTAACCTCTCTGGGGCACCGTTTCCTGCACTCCTTTAACCTCACTGGGGTCCTGGTTCCTGCATTTCCTATAATGCACCTGTTTCTGTTTCCCAAACTCCCTTTGACCTCATCAGCCCTTGGTTCCCGTGCTCCCTTTTAACTACCAGGTTCACTGGAAAATGTATTATGCTACTGTGTCACATCTACAAAAAGTGAATGAACAGTGTGCTTGGGTACCAAAGTCCTGAGGGTGTCAGATTATTGGAGTTTTACTGCATATTGCTTTTATGAAGGGACACTCAGCTGACGTCCAAAGACTTGACTGGGCAACTTCAGAACTGACTCCAGGCCAGCCATAGGCCTTCCAGGGTCCACGGAGTGTGCTACATCCAACATGTAGCTGCTGGCACACTCATTCAATCAGTGACCCAGTGGTGACTGACACCATTGACAGCACCTCTTTGATGAGGGCTCCATTTATGGCAATGACTGGCCCTCAGGATCGATTGGGAATCTCAAGATGTGAAGGAGGAGATCTGGAGAGATCATAGTCCTATGAAATCTTCAAGGACATCTTATCCTCTCTTGATGAACAGCTTCAAGCCTTCTAAGGCTGTTATCACTGAGATACATGAATTGCAGCGGGAAAACCTTAATTCATGACTCTTGGGCTTGGAGGTCAAAGTCATGTTGACTCAACTCCCTCTCCGTGGGATCTTTCTAATCAGCCACAGTAGACCTCTGCCATGTCTCCCAATTTGCAGCTCGTTGCAGTAATGGAGACTTCAATCAGACACTGTAATCACAGAAAAATGATTACATCTGCTCTAATTTCAGTGAGGAACAGGTGATCTCTGGAGCACTGGGATTTGCCAGCCTTGCTGGATTCCCACAAGTACAGGTAGTGCCTGCATTCATTTGCCCAGGAGGCCTCCCATCAATGACTCAGACATTTCTCTCAACAGGAATGTTTTGAATAGAATTCCCTCAATGGAATCATAGAACCATAGAGAGATACAACATGGAAACAGGCTCTTCAGACCACAAAGTCTACACCAACCATCAACCACCCATTTACACTAATCCCACTGTATTCTCCCCACATTCTCATCAACTCCCTCCAGATTCTACCACTCACCTACACACTAGGGACAACAGACAGTGGCCAATTAACCCTCCAATCCGCACATGGGAGGAAACTGGAGTACTAAGGGAAACCCACATAGTCAGGGGCAGAACATGCAAACTCCACACAGACAGCACCAGATGTCAGGATTGAACCCTGGTCACTGGCACTGTGAGTCAGCGACTCTACTAGCTGTGCCATTCTGCCGGCCGATGTCCAGGCAGCACAGCTGGACAATGCCATATATCCAGGAAGTGCACATGACACCTTCATCCTCAAGGAGTCAGAACTGCAGGACGTTTTTGCAGCTAGCACAGCCCAGAAAGATGGATCCTCAGGGACACAAACTACTCTCTACTTCCCTAGTTCCCAACACCAGGTGCCAGAGGAAGAGAAGCAAACAGATCCATAGGCTGGGAGACATGAGGTGCAAGCTGAGGAACTGCATGAGCATGCAGAGCAGTAGGAAGGGAGCAGGAGCATCAGTGGGAGGGATGTCCCAGCAGAACCCCATCAGCCTCATATCCCATTAGTGTGGAGAAGGGAGCCTGAACTGCATGGCAAAAAGCTGCACACTGATAGAGTGAACCTGTTGAATCATTCGATAAAGTGACAGTCTCTACGCTCCAAACCTTAACACCAGCACCGTACACCAGAAATGAGCCAAAGGGCACCGATGGCACATAATAATCCCTCACATCTTCCTTTGAAGGACCACCTTCACTGATCATAACATATTAGTGAATGAAACCCTGACCCAGTTACAGGAATGGCTTTTTACTGGCCTGTATCCAGTGGAGGCAGCTCAACCTGATATACATTGTGAGGACTGGAAATTCACTCACACCTAGAGGAAATAGCTGGAGCCATCTCTTGCTAGGTTCACCCTCCAGTGGCCCTGACTGGTCTCCAGATCCCTTGGTACATAGCACCTCATAGCACCAAAGGCCCCATGACCTTTGAAGTGAATCTGGGAGCTCTCTCCATCTCTCCCGCAGCCTTTCTCTTCTCCTTAGCAGTCATACCCTGGCAACCCTGGGGTGTGTGCCTTTAAGGAATGATTTATTCTTACTTTCGAAACTATATTTCATTCACAAAATTTGCCAAAGATAACACAATACATCACAATATGTCGCTGTCCACATTATACCAACAGCATTTCCTTTAACATAATTTCAATGACAAAACAGTCAAGCGTTTTATTTATAGGGGCTCCAGCCTCTCATTATGCAGTCATGAGAGGACCCGAAAACAATGGCCTTATAGAGGCTTTGCAGTAGCTGCACTGAACTTCAGTGTGTCACTCTGCAAGCAGTCCTCGACCTTGGAAAGTACTTGTCTGCAGCATTCTATCACAGACAGCTCCCTGCATTGGAAGACTAGAGAATTACAAGCAGACCAGAAGGCAACCTGCATCAAGCTGATAACCTCCCAACAGCGGTTTGCCTCAGTGTGCGTCCCTGGGAACAGTCCATACAACGCAGAGCCCTGTTTTATGTGATTGTTTAGGATGAACCTTAGCAAAGTCCACAGCATCACTTTTCAGACTTTCTTAACAAAAGTACATTCCAGAAGGACAATGATGACAGTCTCAACCACAACCATCTCAAGGGCTGTGTGCAGTGAAGCTGAGACATCAGCTGTGCATGAAGGATTGGACAGGGACAGCATTTCTCACCATCAGGCAAGCAAGATCTTATTATTTGTTTCAAAGTTCTGGTGATGACACATTCTGCTATGTAATTGAGACATCCAAAGTAGCTACCCATCTCCTTCTCCTGCAAGGCTTGGAGGACATTCTGTGCAAGCCACTACCTGAATAGCTTGCGGAGAAGGATGCTCTTCTGCACAATTTTTTTTCCCAGGAAGGAGAGGTGGTGTGGCACAGTCCAACTGAAAGGAATGTTCTGTGGCGGTATGGCCAGACCCATCCTTCACAACAGATATAGAACCTCAGCATATAGTGACACTGGGTGTTGGTGTACCCAGGATCTATGCACAGTTTGATGTAACGCTTCACAAACTGGTGCACAGCAGACTGTCGGCAGCTGTGTTGTATTGAGTCTGGCCCAGGCAAGAACCACACAGGTCCTATTTTAGCTCTTGTACACCTGTTGCTGGTGTCCCTGTGGCCAATTTCACCAATCTATATCAATGCCCAGATTTAGCGCATAAACAAAGGGTAAAATTCAATTTTTAGGCAAAATGAATTTCCGGCACAGAGTCAGGCCAATCAGCCCATCTGGTCTTTGATGGTTTCTCCTCTACCCTCCTTATTTCACGTAATTCTAACAGCATAATGCCTTTTCCTTTCTCTTTTCCCATGTTTACCTCACTAACTTTTAAATTCATTTATTATGTTCAATTCAGCAACTGCATGTGATGACGTTCCACATTCTAATTGCTCTCTGATGTAGTTCCTCCTGAATTTCCCAATGGATGTACTTGTATAAACTAGTTTCAGTCACACCCACAAATATAAACATCTAATCTATGTCAAACCTCTTCAACTCTATGATCTCTCAGGTCACTCCTCAGCCTTCTCATTTTCAGAGGAAAATGCCTCCATCTTTTCTGATAGTTTTCACCACTTTTCACAAGTTTACTGCAACCTCTCTGCTCTTCGGTTTGATCCCTCTAATGCTCAATGCCTGTGATGAGAATGCACCTCTATATCTGCTAAATAAATTACTTATATAATTGGGATGCACTGTATTAGGAATGGTAGAAAGGGACAAATAGAGAGCAAGTCCCACAGGTTGTCTCCCAGTTGATGCCAAACATTTGACACCCTATGCAAACCACCTAAAAAAGGCAACAATTTGTTTATGAAATTTGGCAACCTTTTACCACACCTTGCAATTAACTAATGGTGATAAAAGCCTGCTTGCTACATTGTGACTGGCAGCAATAAGATGAGACTCAGATTCAGATTAGTTTATTGTCATCTATTATGTCAATGAAATAGGAAGTTGTGGACATGCTATTTTGGTGTCAGAAGCATGGCGACACTTGCGAGCTGCCCCCAGAACACTCTATGCAAAAAAAGATGCATTTCCCTATGTGTTTCAATGTACATGTGATTAATAAAGATATCTCTTAGATTCTAGCATCTGTGGTCTCTTGCTTCTTCACATAGCTTTATATATGTACCTTAAAATATCAATATCTAATTAAGATGAAACATGTTTCACATTGATACTGGTATTGATATTGGTTTATTATTGTCACTTGTACCGAGATACAGTGAAAAACTTAATTTTGCAAACCATCCATACAAATCATTTCAAAAATATAAGTACTTTGAGGTAATACAAGTGAAAAGCAGTAACAGAATGCAGAATATAGTGTTACAGTTACAGTTACAGAGTAAGTTCAGTGCAGGTTGACAACAAGGTGCAAGGGCCATGACGAGGTAGATTGAGAGATCAAGAGTTCATCTTCAATGTACCAAAGGTCCGTTGAAGAGTCTTATAACAGTGGGATAGAAGCTGTCCCTGAGCCTGGTGGTGCATGTTTTCAAGGTTTTGTATCTGCAAAAGCTTTTTATAAGCAGCCCTCTGAAGTGGTTCAGTTTCTCTAGCTGGCAGTCCCCAAAATGTAATGTGCCCCTGACTTACAGAAAGACATCCACTTCTGAAGACAAAAAGAGAGGCTCACTCCCTCAAGATGAAGATTATTACAGGCCATCTACTGTTGACTATTACCGGTGATAGGTCAACCAGCACTCATACCTACAGAATGTTTCCCTGTAATCTATTCTCCCTTTGAGAGGAATAGGTCACAAGGAAAAGATAGTGGGAGAATGGGATTGCTCTGTGAACCAACACGGACTTAATGGACCAAATGGCCTCCTTCTATGTAGTAGAAATTACGAGATATAAGATATGAATACTCAATATTTACATCTTAATCTTCTGTAGAATTTACCCTACTTTCATTTAACCAGTCAGAGTGACTCTGGTGCTGGGCAACTTTGTTCTATTTTTGCCAATGTTATCAAAGTCCTGGGACTATTAGTGAATTGCTTAGACACAACTCTTCTCTCAGCTTGCTGGATTTTGTGTCTACCTCTTCCCTTTCAATCTTTTAACCGCTATCAAAAGTTCACATCCTCCACAAAATGCTGAATATGCATCTGAAGAAGAAGAAGCCTTTAAACATGCCAAGAATCTCAAAGACTCTCGATCCCATGCCTCAAGTGAGGTGATGTCCACAAAGGTTCTGAAGATGCATCTCCCCTGTGTTCTGTTGTATGAACTTAGTCCTGGCTTAGAAGTAAGTTCGGTGCACTTTCTTGCTCTCTGGGTTCCTTGTTTGTACATATGTGAAGAAGAAATGCAGCTTTAATTTGTAAGATTTATTAGAGGGAAGAAGATTTAAATGGAGAGCAGTGAGAGAGAGGAGCTGTAGTGAGGGAGAAAGAGAAAATGGTGGGGGAGGAAGTGTGGGGATGTGGAGTGGTGTGATTGAAGAGCGAGTGAGAAGGAGAGTGTGGATGTAGAGGGTGGGATCAGTAGGAAAAGGAGAAGGGGAAGGGTTCGGTGACAGCATGGGGACTGAAGAGATGAAGGTAAAAGTGAGGAGAGGGTTAAGGGAAGGTGAGAGAAAGTGAGGGCTGAGAAAGGAATGGAAGGAGGGTTGAAAAGGAGACTGAGGAAAGAAGTAGCATGAGGAAGAGCAATGAGGGAGGATTGATGAGGAAGAGTGTCTGTGTTTGTGCCTGTGTGTGTGTGTGTGTGTGTCTGTGTCTGTGTCTGTGTGTTTGTGCCTCTGTGTGTGTGTCTGTGTGTGTGTGTTTGTGCGTGTGTGTGTGTGTGTGTGTGTGTGTGGTGAGAGTAGGAGCATGCATCTGTTTTTGTGTGGTTAGAGTGCACCTGCATACTCTTACAGTGTTAGTAGGAGCGTGCATGTGTGTGTGTGCTTGCGTGTGTGTATGCTTGTGTGTGTGTGCACGTGCGCACATGCCCACATGCATGTTAAGTTCCATGAGCAGAGCCTGGATTCTAACCTTGCTCTATCAAGTCTTGCGATAGGTGATATGCCACCCGATAAACATGGTTAACTTTCACTGTTCACTTTAATGGAAGCAAATTGTCTTTGATCCTGAGAGACTGCCACAGAAGTAAAATATTTTAGAATACTTCCCCCACAAACATAAAAGGCACCTTTGGCATAATTTACAGGACCTGGTTACTTCAGAATCATAGTGCACACAGAGCAAGTTTACCTAAAGCAACTTGATTCCTTTGTGTTGAGATTCACATGATAAAGAAACATTCTGGAAATTTAGGAACTGACAATCAGTAGTTCCAATACATAGCTGTATTGTTTTGCATTCATCCTAGGTTCAAATATGAATTTCCAGCTATTGTGGTTAACGGAAAATCACATTGACCAAAATCAAATGAGCTGACCCCTAGTCTGAATCTGCAATGCAGATTCTTCTCACGCAGTGCTCTACATTTCCAGGTAAAGTCTATTCCTTGATTCCAAGGAGAAGAAATTGTTTACAATTAAAGAACTGATTCTTGAAAGAACTATTTATTTTTGCCATCATATAAATGTTGGCTATCAGAAAAGTTATGACACTACCACTTTAAGAAAATAGTGAATGAACTAGAGAACTAATTAACCTTTTTGAGTTTATTCATAGAATGTGGGCTTCGCTGACAAGGTCAGCATTTATTTTCCCATCATCAATTATCTTTGAGGAAGTGCTGGTGAACAGGTGTAGTCCAAATGGTGAAAGTACTTTCACAACAGTTTGGATAGGGAGTCACAGATTTAGGCTTGGAGATAATGAAGGATTATCAATTTATTACTCTGTTATCATGGTGTGGATTTGGAGGGTGCTGTTTAAGAAGTCTTGGCAGGTTCCTGTAGTACAACTTACAAATGATTTGCACTGCAGCCGTGTTGTGCTGGTGATAGAGGAAGTGAATGTTCAGGCTGGTGGGTGGACAGCCAACCAAACTTCTTGAATGTTGTTGGAGCCTAGTAGAACATATTTCATGAGAATTTTTGGGTCATTAAATGGCTTTTAAGAGTCAAAAGGTGAGTCCTTGATTGAAGAACACCCGGCCTCTGGTTTGTGTTTGAAGACACAATAGCTAGACTAATTATGTTTCAGATTAATAGCAATCCCCAGGATGTTGATGGCGGAGGACTTGGTAGTAGTTAAGGGTTAGTGGCTAAACTTGCTCTTGTTGGAGATAGTCATTGCCTGGCACTTTGGTACTTGTATTTATTACTAGTTATCAAGCAAACCTAAATGTCAGTGATTATCTCTGTTATAAATTAACCAAAAGTTTCAGGAATATTTTAGATTTGAGATATTTATTCCCTCATGGGTTTAAAAAAAAGAGAGCTATTTTCAATGGTAGCAAGGATGTTATGCCAAGGAAGTGGATTTAATGTAATAGACAATAGTAACAGAATTAACCTGAGGTAATACACTGCCTAAAAGGGAGATTCAGTAATAATTCAGTAATAACTTCTTAAAGGCAATTGGACAAATACTTGAAGTGAAAACATTTGAAAACAAAATAGAGAGTAGGACAAATGAAATAATAGACTGAATGGTCTCCTTCTTCATGGTTGTATGATTCCATCCTGCAAATGAGTAACTCCAGTCTGTGACTGAATTATACACCAATAGTGAAACCTGTCCAATTATCATCAATTGACTATTCTTCCAGGTTACTACCCACACAGTGGTAAAAATTCATGTCAGTCATTTTTTTTTCTTTTTTACCCATCCAAGGGTACAAAGTCAACTACTGCCAAATGACCTAGCCAAGAGAGCTGTGTGCAAACCAGTTTCCATGGCACCAACAATGAATTAAGAAGTTACTGAATGTAAGTCTCCTTGGGACTCCCAGAGGTCATGAAAGCCACTTTATAATTACAAGCTTTCTTTTAAGTGAGGATGTCAGGAAGTCATGTTGCAGCTGTATAAAACTTTGGTTAAGCCACATTTGAAGTATTGTTTGCAGATCTGGATGCCCTATTACAGGAAGGACGTGGAGGCTTTGGAGAGGGCGCAGAGAAGGTTCACCAGGATGCTGCCTGGATTAGAGAGTATTAGCTATAAGGAGAGGTTGGACAAGTTGGGTTGTTTTCTCTGGAGCGTCAGAGGCTGAGGGGCTACCTGATGGAAGTATATAAAATTATGAGAAGCAAAGAGAGATTGGATAGAATTTTTTTCCCCAGGCTAGAAATATCAAATACTAGAGGACATAACTTTAAGGTGAGAGGGGGTAAGTTTAAAGGAGATGTGAAAGGTAAATTTTTTTTTTAACCCAGAAAGTGGTAGGTGCCTGGAACTTGCTGCCTCGGGAAGTGGTGGAAGCAGACATGATAGAAGTATTTAAGAGGCAATTAGACAGGCACATGAGTATGGAGGGTATGATTCACATACAGGCAGAAGGGATCAATTTAGTTTGGCATTGTGGTCGGCACAGACATCATGGGCCAAAGGCCCTGTTCCTCTGCTGTACTGATCTATGTTATGTTTTCTTAATGGGTGGGGAAGAGGGGATTATGGGAAATGGGGTTGGGAGAGGGTCTCCCAAGGTGACTCCCCTTACTATGGAGTGGGCCTGATGGCACCTCTGATCACATGGGCCCCAAATCCTTGTAATCAGCAACATCACTGGCTCTACACATCAAGGAGTCTGTGATCTGTGATTCCCAGTTCACAGAAGCTTTGGTCTCTGCAGAGGCCAATTAGCTCTGATGTTTGTTATTTTCTGACTGAAAATTCCATAAGTTTTTTTTTAACATGAAAATAATATCCTGGGGAAGGATGCTTTAAATCATATCTGAGTTCACTACTTTCAATATAATGTAGCCATCATTTTATAATGAGTTAATGATGATGTGGGTTGTGGGTCATGACCCTTTGATCCATTTTCTGTTGGAGAGTTACCAGTGTAGGAGGTGTCAACTGCTGGAGGAGCTTGAGCTCTTGAGTTTTGGGGCTTGAGCTTTTGGGAGCTGATCACCTACATGTTAACATAATTCAAAAGTTGTGAATCTTCTCACAGCTGGGTTACCTAAAGGGGCCCTGGGTGCACCCAACAGTGGAAGGCTGTTTTGAGGCAAGAACTGACGGTGTGATATCCAAGCCACACAGAAACTGAAATGCTCACACACAGGAAGACAACATAGCATCAGAGCAAGGTTAGAAGGACAGACAATGCCAAATATAAATGAATATATAAAATGGCTCAGTGAACATCTATTGACCAAGGTTCTAGGTTGAATCTACTGAATTAACTGATGTCAGTCAGAGTGGGAGAAGGACCCCTGAATTAGGGAGCAGAATATCAGCCAAAGCTTATACTACTGATCACTTTCTGATATATCCTATTGGACATAAGAGTATGTGAGCATTTGGTGACGATGTGCAGTCCAGCTCTAATAATCCAGCACCACTAAGACTTTGGTGGTTCTGAATTTTCAGGACTATTGGATGTTACTCCTATTAATACCCTCATAACCAAAACTATCTGCCCCAATGAACCTCCTCTGCACCCTCACTAGTGCTATCGCATTCTTCCTATAATGTGGACGAGAACTGCACAGGATACTCTAGCTGAGGTCTGACCAATGTTTCATAAAGTTGGAGCATAACCTCCCTGCGCCCCGATGAATGAATTCCAGTATTCCATATGTTTTCTTAATCACCCATGGACCCCATTTTGCTCCTACAAAGTGTAGAGAGTGTTCCTGATAACCTCCATAAAGGTGCTCACATAACATCCACTATTATAATAAACCCAATTTAAAAAGTTATTCATTCAACATTCTGTCTGCTGTTTGCTTACATAATACCAGTAGTTCAGTGTGTGTAAAACAGAGCAACCGAAGGGTGTTATAGAGTGTAATGTACATTTGCATGAACAGATAAGTACTTAACACCTTTTTATCACTTTTGGCTAAATTTAGCAGACTTGGTTAACCCTGATGGGGTGTAATCACTAAGTGTAGTAATCTGTAGTAGAGTCTGTGGTCCCAACACTGGCATCATCAGACACCTCAGTGCTCACAACACCAGAATGGAAACAAGTCAACTTCGACCTAGAGCGATGGCCAAAGAAGAATTGAAGTATTCACCAACAGTATTTTGGAGGACTAAAACATTCTATTTTACAAGACAAGTAATTTTATTCATCAATTCATACTCAACCAAAGCCTTGTATTTCCTGGGCAACCTCATGAAATAAGATGGATTGAACAGTAGAGCTGAGGCTTGCAGCTGGGTCAGTTATCCCAAGTCTTCATCCCAAAGGACTTTCTACTGGGTTGGACACAGAACCGTGGCACTGTTTCAGCCACTGAAATTCTCTCTGCCTTTCTTTCCTATACCCCAAAGATCTGGCCATTAGTTTTCAGTATATCGTAGTGCTACGCATAGTGTTTCCAAAAGTGTTGTGGAGAACAAGCTTGAGGTCAGTAAGCTCTCAGGAAAGGAATCAAGAATATTTTTGTTTGTTACTTGTGGCAGAGCAGCTATTTTACAAAGAAGCAGCAATCAGTTGTCACATTAACTGAGCAGGCACCCAAGTTGTGCGAAGATCTGCTTATATTATGAAAGCTGCCTGATCTGCAGAACACCAGCAAGGTCACGTTGTACATCAATCTGTTTAGCTGCCTAGGGTTACAGCAGTGCTGGTTTGGCCAGCAGGAGGAGTCAAGAGGAGAAAATTAACAATGGCTGCACGTAGGTGAACAGCACGTTTTCTTTCCTTTGTTATTTGTAACCAAGGTTAATGCAGTGGATCGGAAGGAAAATGGGCCTGAACCGTGTACCGCAAACATCCTGTGCATTGTTTTGAAGTGGGAAGAGTAACCAGCAACATTCTTATTGCAATTAAAACTCCATAGTTGAAAATAAAACAGTAGAACAAAAAATAAGCCAACAATTAGGCAGGTACCAGAATTTAACAGATCAAAAGAAGGCTTTGACTCTGGAACACTTTGAATGATGGTTAGTGGCAAGTGTGTGAGAAAGAGGTAAATATATTACTCACTGCTTTGAGGCTTTCAGATTTTGGACTTCTTAAAAGTCTGGTTGCACTAAACCAATTAGTGGATTTGTCTTGCATAGAATTTACTGAAACACTGTGAGAGAAGTTCTTTACACTGGCACACTTCAGTGATCTTCGTGCATTCTGAGATGATGCCCTCTGAGATTGGTGGCTTCTGAGGGGAAGCTTATTACAAATGGCTGATGTCACAAAGGGATTTAACCTTTAAGTCAGCCTGTGGCTCTGGAACTTGCCTGTAAAGATACCCAGGAGGTATCATTCCATTCTTACTTTACCAGAGGTGCTGTTCAAAGAGGATAAACAGCAACAGGAGAAACCATGTGCCAAAACACAAGATGGATCTCCTCCATTTCATCAACAAACCCAGGTCCTTAGAAACTCAGCCCTCAAATGCTCGCTACAGCAAGGTGAAAGGTGTTGGATCACTTGCAGAGAAAACGCAGAAGTGCAAAACACAGAACTGGTGCACAGTACATGATTGACACCACAGAGGACTCTAAACCAGAGGGAGAGGTATGTGGGTTGTTAACAGCCTACACAACTGAAGGAAGCAGAGACAGAATTTATCCCCAGATGATCCAGCAAGAAAATCAATGAACATATGAATGAACAACGAAATGAAAATCAATGAATCAATGGACAGCAGGATAGCTGTGTCACTTGTGCCAGAGCAGATTTACAAGGAGAAGATTATGACGTGTCCCTTGCAGCCATCACTTCATAACAAGAGCAGAAATCATGTTGTGGGAGCACTTCCAATGAAGTATGGAAGCAATGGTTGGACACTCCTCTGGTGGGAGTAGAAAGGGAACAGCCCTGCATTAATGGGGCAGGACTGACTAGATCAGACTAAGTTGGAAAAAGATCTTCAGCTTACAAACCAAAGCAAGTGTTTCACAACATGTGTTGCAGGGAGTGTTGGATAGAAATGTTTCTTATCTTTAAGGAAGGCTGTGTAAGGATAAAAGATTTCAAAGCAAAGATCCACGGGGAAGCAGAAGCTAACACCATCATCCGCAAAACCCAACCTGCACCCTCAAAATGGACGGATTACATTAGTTTATTGTCGTATACACCAGGGTGCAATGAAATTCCTTGCACATATGAAGCTCACTGTGTAAAGAGGACATAGCTGAGAATGAACTGGATCCTCTGGAGAGAGAGGGTGTGGTGGCATGGAGAGATGTAGTGGTCAGCTACTGTTGTAGTCATACCAAAGCGAAACAAGAGAGTGAGGCTATGTGATGAGTACAAAGTCTTGGTAAATTATTGTATAAGAGCTGAAATATATCCATTACCCAATGCAGGGGATTTATATGCAACATTGGCAACAGGAAGTTTCCTGAATAAGCTAGATTTATTCTTCATATACCACCAAATGGAGCTGGATCCAGATTTGGGAGTCTATCTCACCATCAACAACCACAAAGGGCTGTGCAGACATTATCACCCAGCCTATCGAGTTTCAACCACGTACTTAATTTTGCATGGATCTTAATTATTATGCTGTCAATCAAGGGAAATCTTCTTATATTTACCATGGACCTGATTTTGCATGGGTTGGACAATTTTACTTGCTTCATATCTCCTGGTTTCAACACCTACAGAAACAGAGCTTCTGACCACCCTGGGCAAGATCATATCCAATACAGAATTAGAGTGAATTTCTGCAAAAATCAGTGGAATATCGAAAGTATTGAATTGTTGCAGAAGATTTACTCAACTCAGAGCAAAGTGGATGCTATTGTAATTCACCAGCACCAACCAACATGGCAAAGCTCAGGTTTGAATTATTGTGGACGTTTCCTCAATAATCTGTCAACCTTGCTACAGCCACTACATGAGTTGTTGCACACAAAGGTCAAATGGAAATGGTCTTCACAGTGTGAAGAGGCATTTCAGAAATGCAAGCACAGACTTCTGATTAGCAAGTGGCTCGCACTTCAGAGAAACCTCTGAAACTTGCTTGTAATGCCTCTCCCTATGGAGTCAATGCAGTCATCTCACATGAGTTTCCTTCAGGTGTAGAACACTAAATGGTTTTTGCCTCCAGAATCCCAAAACCAAGCAAGTAAAATTATGCAGGCATTGAAGAAGAAGCACTGAGCATATTCTTTAGGGTCAAGAAAGTTTACAAATATCTGTATGGTCAAAAATCCAGCTTGTTGATAGGTCACAAACCTCTCTTGACTATGCTTCAACCAATGTCCACAATAGCAGTCCTTGAAGCTTTGAGAACACATAGCTGGACCTTGACCTTTTTGGTCCACAACTTGTGAAACCGAGTATAGACGTTCTCAGGTGCAACTGATGTGCAAAAATCGCACAGGAAGTGATGATAATGGAGCAGTATTTCAAGTATCACATATTGGGGACCTATCTGTGTCATCAAGCGATATTGCAGCAGAAAAAAGTTAGGATCCTTTGCTTTCAAAATTCTTAGATTTAACCCTGGCAGTTTGGCCCAACTTCCTGAGAGACATAACTCTGTGTCCATTCTTCGATAAAAGGGACCAGATAGCTGCAGATCAAGGCTGTATTCTGTGGGGTTCCAGACTCATTATACCTCCACATTTCTGGGAAAGGCTGCTGACTGGCTTACATGCATCACCCTGACATTTCTTGCATAGAGGCCTTGGCCCGAGACTGACTTCTAGTGGCCAGGACTGGATCAAGACATCAGAGTTCTGTGAGTCAGTGTGGGCCCTGTGAGGCTGTTCAAAACCAACCTTCCCTGCACCGTTGCATCTTCAGTCCTGGGCCATGACTCCATGGGACCCACCCATGAGGTCCACTCTGAATTGGACAAACAACAATTGCTGGTTGTGATTGACATCCACTCAAGATGATTGGAAATTGCCAGAGGAAGCTGTAGAGGCAGGTACAATTACAACGTTTAAAAGACATTAAAACAGATGCACAGTTAGGAAAGGTTTAGAGCAATATGAACCAAACGCAGGCAAGTGGGATTAGCTCAGGGAGACAACTTGGTCAGCATGGCTGAAACTCTATGATTCTGTAACTGTGTTTCCCACACATTTGACCACAACTGGACTGTGAATTGACTGAGGAATCTGTGTATCTTCTGCTTTACCAACGAGCTTGTGTCAGACAACAGTTCTCAGCTTGTTGCACATGAACTTGAGATCTTCCTAGAATGAAATGGGCTCCACAACATTTTATCCCCATCATCTCATCCTCAACTAATAGTACAGCTGAATGACTATACAGACCTGCAAGAAAACATGAAGAAGAAAGAATTCTTTGTCTGTTTCTTCCCAAAAGTTGATTGAATTTTAATTTGTGTGAACAAAAAGACACCTGGTGACCTGTTTATAAAAGGTCAATCTCGCACTGCTTGGCCTTGTTCAAGAATGATTTGTCCTCCACTTTATCAAACATTAACTGCATCAATTGAGAGCTCATCATGTGCTGATCTGACCTGTCAAGGTGTTCTATCCCAGGGAGAGGGTGATGGTCTGGGATTCCAGACATCCAAAGTGCTTGTGGATTTCTGGAGAGGTTGTCAAGTGAAAGGGAGCTTTAGCCTATGCAGAAAAAGTGAGAACTAGATTTGCTTACATGGACCACCTCTTACACCACAGAGACTCTGTTCTTGCTCGTGAGACTTAACATGATATTGATCATACAGCCTCACCAGTATTTGTTACCCCTGAAAGAAGATACCCTCCTGCAGCAATGGAAAGCACCAGAGAAACTTGACCTTTAAATCGGACATATCTGATTGTGTTTTATTGGTTGGCAACAAGTTTCATAAGTGGGCAGGATAATCTCCTGAACTGGCTCCTGAACTTGAACAGTCTACTTCAGCACAGGAATTAGTAACTGTTACATTCTGTATTGATAAGTGGTTATAACTTGTATAGTCTTTTTAAGCGATGTTTAATCTGGGGCTTTGGGGAGGTGTAGTATTTTGAGTTGCATGATTGTCTACCTCGGATTGCTTTAGTTCTGGTTCAACTGCAGTTAACCAGCAAAGATAAGGAGGTTGGGGGGCGGGCGGGGGGGGGGGGGTGGTGTTGGGGGTTGGGGAGGGCGTTGGGGGTTGGGGAGGGGGAGGTCAGAAGAAGAAAAGTAAAGGTGGCTTCATGCAGACGAACAGCATTTCTCATCCTCTGCATTATTTATAACCAAGTTTATTAAAGTCACTAATTTAGATCAATGGGGGATATGACTCCAGTTTCTCCAGATATGCAGCAGGGGAGCAAGACTATAGATGAAGTAAATTGTTGTAGCCTTCTTTTTAATTATCTGAGATATTTCATTTTTATTATTGTGGCAGGTTCCTGCTACTTTCAATTATTTATTATTTTTACATAGATCACTTGCCTGAATAAATGCCTGGGCTGGGCTTTTCCCCAGGGCTGAATTGGTGGCCACAAGATGGCATAGGTTTAAGGTGCTGGAGAGTAGATATAGAGGAGATGTCAGGGGTAAGTTTTTTACTCAGAGAGTCATGAGTGCATGGAATGGGCTGCCAGAAATGGTGGTGGAGGCAGATACGATAGGGTCTTTCAAGAGACTGTTAGATTGGTATATGGAGCTGAGTAAAATAGAGGGCTATGGGTAAGCCTAGTAATTTCTAGGGTAGGGACATATTCGGCACAGCTTTGTGGGCCGAAGGGCCTGAATTGTGCTGTAATTGTTCTATGTTCTAAATAGTCAACACCAGAAAGGTAGGGACATGCAGG
This sequence comes from Pristis pectinata, assembly GCF_009764475.1. NCBI lineage: Eukaryota > Metazoa > Chordata > Chondrichthyes > Rhinopristiformes > Pristidae > Pristis > Pristis pectinata. Next base: position 9,508,099 of record NC_067428.1, read on the forward strand.
TTACCATAACACACTTGAGTCCTTGCATTACTGAAGTATGTAACTGTAGTCCTAATTATATGGTGAAGGTCACTGAAACCAGTCAGCGCCATCTCCCCCAGTTAATGAGGATGCTCAAACTTTTGGGTGTAGGGGATTTTCGTGATGTAAGCCCAGATCAAAGGTTTCATTTTCTTTCCACCCACACTTCTGTAGTTATTACTGGAGGTCACATTCCAGTTGCAGTACAACTAATTTTGTTTAAACCACGATGTACGTCAGTAAAATCAAAACAGCAGCAACAAAGTGAAGACAAGGGGAGAAGCTACAGCTGGCAGAAGCTCTTTCTAACTCCACATGCAGGTAAGTTTTTTAAAAATGTTACTTATCATTCTGTTAGGGGCCACCAACAATATCAGAATCAGGTTTATTATCATTGACATATGTCGTGAAATTTGTTGTTTTGCGGCAGCAGTACAGTGCAAAAAAATTACTATAAGTTACAAAAATAAATAAATAGTGCGAATGAGGTAGTGTTCATGGGTTCATGGACTACTCAGAAATCTCATGGCCGAGGGGAAGAAGCTGTTCCGTAAACGTTGAGTGTGGGTCTTCAGGCTCCTGTACCTCCTCCCTGATGGTAGTAATGTGAAGAAGGCATGTCCCGGGTGGTGAGGGTCCTTAATGATGGATGCTGTCATCTTGAGGCACCTTGCCAAAAATTTGGTGGCTGTGTGTCTGAGAAAGATGGCCACAACATCAATGCCACAAGCTTCAAGGAGGGTTCTAAAATAATGTATGTTCCTGATTGGGATAGGATGAACAACAAATAGGATGCATAATGCAAGGCTGACTTGAATGATCCTATGCATGGCACTTCACTATCCATGGTTTGACAGGAAAACAGATATCACACCATCCAATTTCAAGGCAATTATTTTTGCAGAAATAATATTATTAGTTACCATTCACTGTACATTTTTGATGTTAAGTAGTACAATAGTGGAAACAAATCCATTATCCGTGCTCTCACTAACCATGAAATAAACCTGTAGCTGTGCAATGTTCTGTTTCAGAAGTAGAGTTTCATTGAAGTCACTTACTACAGCAAATCAGAAGCAGTCCCCTCATTCCCTACTCTGAGAGGGTCTTCTCGATAGTTTTCACAAATTCCATTTCCTAGGCAACATCTTTCCCTGGTATCAACTAACCAGGCTGTTTGCCAAGTTGGTGTAATTTTTCACCCCAAGCTGAGCTTCAGATCACATCAGACTGTTACCGCAGCCACCAATTCCCTCAGTAATATCACCCAACTCAGCTCATTTGCTCTGCACACTTGCCATTGCTTTGATTACCTCTGGACCTGACTACTCCCATGCATTCTTCATTCTATTGCCTGTAAATATGAAGTTACCCAAATCTCTGCCACCTATTTCCTAATATGCACCATATTCTATTCAACCATCACCCCTGTGTTTGGTGTTCTTCTGTTTAAACAAAACAGTGATTTTAAAGTTTTCATCTTTGTTTTCATATCTCATTTGGTCTCGCCTCTCTCTGTAATCTCCTCCTGCCCTATAATTCTCCAAGGTACAAGAGAACCTCTTGACCATCCCCAAACTCTAGAATTGGCAGCAATGACTTCAGCTGCCAAGGCATCAAGCCGTTGGAATTCCCTCTCTAAATCTCCCTCGCTCTCAACCTTCTTTAAAATGGTGTTTAAATCTAACCTCTTTTACTAAATTTTTGCTCCTCTGCCCAAGTATTTCCATCCCTGGTATGAGAGCAGATTTTAGTTGAAAGCATTCATGTGAAGTGCTTTGAGATTAAAGATACCTATAAATACTAAATAAATATGCTAATGTTGTGTTTTTACACACTGAGGCCCCTGGATCTCTTTCAGCAACAGTCATAGAGTATTGCAACATTGTATTGTAATAAAGTTTGCCTTTTGATATGCTGGATTACACAGATCAGCAATGAATTTCATCAATCTTTATTCTGCCTACTTGTCTAATGAGCTGCCAATTAGAAAGTCATGAAGTCACAGAGTAATACAGCGCTGAAACAGGATCTTCAATCTTCATGCCAACCATCAAACATCCATTTACACTATTCCCACACTGAATCCATTTCATTCTCCTCATCTACTGCCCCCAGATTCTACCATTCACCTTCACTCGAGTGGCAATTTGCAGTGGCCAGTTAACCTACCCGCCAGCATGCCTTGGGGATATAGGAGCACCCAGAGGAGACCCGCGCAGTCACAAGGAGAATGTGCAAACTACAAACACAGAAAAAACTGTAGTTCAGGATTGAACTTAGTCGCTTGAGCTGTGAGACAGCAACTTTACATCTGTGCCACCCCAATTATGCTCATCTAAACTGGGAAGTAAACTATCAAACAATGGTTTGATTTGATCATCAGTTATATTATTGCTGGTAGTTTGATATCAAGAGCACTCAGTAGCCAATTTACTGCTGCATTGCATCCAGAGTTTTTAATGTAAATAATGAATAGAGGGGGTCCCAGCGAAGATTGACCTATGCACCAGGTGAAACAAAAAACGAGGACATAACCCACTAACCCTTGCCAAATCCTCCTCACTACCATTGAGGGACTTCTGTCAAAATTGGCAAAGCTTGCCACAGACTAGTCGAGGAACATTCTGACTCGGAACCATACCTTTCAGTCAACACTTCCATCACCATCCCTGGGTATGCAAACCCTACCAGCAAGTCGCACCCATAAGATGATGTCAAGCAACATTGAACACAGACCCCATTGAAGTTTTACAACAAATAGTCAAAAATAGGCAAGTGATGCAGTTGCAGAGGGCAAGCAAGGCGAGGGAACGCATGAAAAAATGTTAGGGTGCAGAGTAACAAAGGAATCTTGGAAAGAATGTTCACAAATCTCTGAAGGGAACTAGGCGGTAGAGACGGTGGTTAAGGAGGCATGAGGCACAAAGTATAAGACCAGAGTGATCATACTTGAAATTTATAAAACCCTATTTAGGACTCAGTTAAACATAGAACAAAGAACACTACAGCACAGCACAGGCCCATTGGCCCACAATGTTGTGCCGACATTTTATCCTGCTCTAAGATCTATCTAACCCTTCCCTCCCACATAGCCCCCTATTTTTCTATCATTCATGTGTCTATCTAAGAGTCTCTTAAGTGTTCCTAATGTATCTGCCCCCATAACCTCTGCCGGCAGTGCGTTCCACAAACCCACCACTCTCTGTGTAAGAAACTTACCCCTGACATCCCTCTTATACCTTCCTCCAAAATTATGTCCCCTCATGTTAGCCATTGTCACCTGGGAAAAAGTCTCTGACTGTCCACTCGATCTATGCCTCTTATCATCTTGTACACCTCTATCAAGTCACCTCTCTTCCTCCTTCACTTCAAAGAGAAAAGCCCTAGCTCATTCAACCTATCCTCATAAGACATGCTCTCCAATCCAGGCAGCATCCTGGTAAATCTTCTCTGCACCCTCTCTAAAGCTTCCATATCCTTCCTATAATAAGGTGACCAGAACCGAACACAATACTCCAAGTGTGGTCTGACCAGAGTTCTATAGAGCTGCGACATCACCTTGCGGCTCTTGAACTCAATACCCCAATTTAATGAAGGCCAACATATGCCTTCTTAATGACCCTATTGACCTGTGTGGCAACCTTGAGGGATCTATGGACATGAACCCCAAGATCCCTCTGTTCTTCCACACTGCTAGGAGTCCTGCCATTAACCTAGTATTCTGCCTTCAAATTCGATCTCCCGAAGTGTATCCCTTCACACTTATCCGGGTTGAACTCCATCTGCCACTTCTCAGCCCAGTTCTGCATTATATCAATATGTTGTTGTAATCTACAGCAACCTTCTACACTATCCACAACACCACCAACCTTTGTATCATCAGCAAACTTACTAACCCACCCTTCCACATCCTCATCCAAGTCATTTATAAAAATCACAAAGAGCAGGGGTCCCAGAACAGATCCCTGTGGAACACCACTGGTCAGCGACCTCCAGGCAGAATACGCTCCATCTACCACCACCCTCTGTCTTCTATGGGCGAGCCAATTCTGAATCCTCACAGCCAAGTTTCCCTGGATCCCATGCCTCCTGACTTTCTGACTAGCCTTCCATGAGGAACCTTATCAAAGGCCTTACTAGTCTGGTCATCAAATTAAAGAGAGTTTTGATAACACAGGAAAGGGTGAAGAGTTTGTCAGGGGTAGAAAATGCTCATTATCTGGAAAGACTGGCTGGGTCAGGGGTTGATTTCATTGGAATAAAGGAAGCTGAGAAGAGATTAAATCATGTGTATGATGGGAAGACCAAACAGGGTAAAGAGGCAAGATTGAGTTCTCTTAGCAAGGAGGTCAATAACTTGGGGTCAGTGGTTTAAGATGTTGGGTGGGAAAGTTGAGGAAAAGGTTTTTCAGCCACAGACTGGTGGGGTTCTGGAAATTACTCCAGTGACAAAGAATCACAGCCATGAAAAGTAAGAAGGTGTGAAGTACTCCGAACGACCACATATCAGCATTGGTAGGGTAAAAGTAATCACAGTGAGTCTTAGGTGAGAACTAAAGCATGAAGAAAAAGGTATTGGTATTGATTTATTATTGTCACAGGTACTGAGATACAGTGAAAAGTTTCTGCTTGCACGCCAACCGGACAGATCAAACCATACATAGGTATACTGAGGTAGTAAACACAAAACAGAATGCAGAGTTTAGTGTGGCAGCTACAGAGAAAGTGCAGTGCAGGTAAATGAGATAAAGTGCAAGGGCCACGACAGGGTAGATTGGGAGATTAAGAGTGCTTCTTTATCATATGAGAGGCCCATTCAGGAGTCTGATAATATCTAGATAGAAGCTGTCCTTGAGTCTGGTGGTACGTGCTTTCAAGCTTTTGTATCTTCTGCCTGACAGGAGGGGGGAGAGAAGAGGGAATGACTGAGGTGGGAGGCGTACTCGATTATGTTGGTAGCTGCTTGATTATGTTGGAAAAGAGGTGTCACATGCACATTGGTTGAGGAGGTTAAGCTGGTAACTGCTAAAGTGGAAAGTAAGACAAGATAACAGCTCAGAGTCAAATCACTATATTAAGGACATTGGTGATGAGGACAAAGAACAGGAGCCTATCGATTCTTACGTTGAAAGAACGGAATTGTTCTTTAAGGGAAATATAGAGGGTGAAATCGAAAAAGGTTTAGAGTGTCCATAAATAAAAGAAAGCCTTCTTTTGGTAGAAATAGAATCGTGTGCAATGTTTGCAGAGTTACGTGTGCCTCACAAAGCAATCAATATCTCACCAGATGAAGTAAGGAAAATATTACAAAACCATTTCAACCCAATGCCATTGGAGACTGTGGAAAACAGTAAGAATCAGAATCAGAATTGGGTTTACGTACATCAGTGATAAATGTGATTCTGATTCTGGACCCGTAAAATGCGTCAGGAGAGGCCATCGGTGATTATACTCCTGTTCTACAGATATTGTTTGGCACTGCGACTTTTATGCATTCCCAGACTGCACAGGATTAGATAAGCCGAGTGAATGGATTGATAAGTATATCCAATCTAAATTATTAAATGCTCAAGATTTAACATTTGAATGAGCACGCAGCATAGCTCTATTGATGGAAAGTTCTTCCAGAAATGGAAAAGAGTTTACGCCATTACTGAAAGTTAGTGTAGTGTGGCGGAGCAGGCTGTTGGTGTGGTGTACAGACAAATGGCAGGAGTAATGGTGGGAGGTCAAACATCAAGCCCAAGCCAAGTGAACAGCATTGGCTCAAACGACACGTTTAGCAGGAAAAGCTGCTACAAGTGTGTCAGGATTTTTTTTATTCATTCATAGGATATGGGCTTCTCAGGCTGAACCAGCATTTAATTGCCCATCCCTAGTTGCCCTTGAGAAGGTGGTGCCTTCTTGAATTGTTGCAGTCCTTGAGGTGTGGGTTAATGTTGTTCATTAATTAATAAATAAACAATGCTGTTAGGGAGGGAGTTCCAAGATTTTGACCCAGCGACGGTGAAGTTCTGACTCAGGTACACATTTGGAAGAGAATATAAAGTACTTCCGTCACAGAAAATAATTTTTATTTGGCCCACCAAGCCTACTTCATCATTCAATACAATAATGCCTAAACCTCTATCTCAGCGCCTGTTCTCTCCCCAAACATACCTGAATAGACTTTCAGACAACATAATTTTTCTGTTGGTATAATATTTTTCCTTTATGTTCAGACGACAATTTTTCTGTTGGTATACCTGCCGGGCATTTCCTACAGCTCTACACTTAAAAGCTTTTACATTCCTTTGTTTGTGTTCATCTCCTTTTGAACTTCCTTCATTAAGCTATCAACCAGATAACATCATCAACAGCTTATCACAATAGCAATCTTGGTCTCATCCTATCAGAATTATTCTATTTGTCTGATGCAACCACCCCTCCCCCACTCCCACCTCAACATCTTCATAATTTAAAACAAACTTATTATCTCTCTTTCCAAGTTCTTATGAAGGATCTTCAATATGAAAAATAAATTCTATTTCCCTTTCCACTGGTGCTGCCTGATCTGCTGTCGGAATCCAGCATTTTCTGTTTATATTTCAGAATTCCTCTGCCTGCAGTTTGTTTTTATATTTTCATAAGCGTCACAACACCTGCTGAGAGGAAAAGATTCAGTTTGTATTAAAAATTGCATGAGCCGTTTCCACCAAGCTGATTAGAGGTGAGAAAATGCGATGTCAGTGAAATTTTCTAGGTACACAGTTCAAAAAATTATCTTATAGACCACTTCAGCTCAGTGTATGATACTTAAGAAAAAAAAGCAAGGAATTTTATGAGTTTGTATGAAGTACAACTTGTTGAAAAAAATTTGATCCAGAATATTACTGAGTAGAATTACATTAAGACACCATCAATTATTCCAGAGATGGTTGCTACACCAGCAACATCCAAGGACACCAGTAAAGTTACAAAAATCAGGGAATGCAAACATCGGTGATGGTTTTACTTTCAAAATTATAACTGAGGAGAGTTTTCTGCATTTCTCTGATAAATAGCAGAAAACCTTTGTATGCATCCAGACAGAGAAATGGGCATCCATTTAACATTTCATTTAAAACTAAGCACTTGTGACCATGCTTTAGTTTTTCAGTACTGTGCTGGAACGAATCATGATTCTGTTGGGAATCAGTCCTGTTGGGGGTTTCAGAGGAAACCGAAGCAGAAATATGATAAATAGTCATTTCAGCTGTTCCAGCATTCAATAATATCATGGCTCATCCTTCCTTCCTTCCTTGGTTACGAAGAACAAAACTACACTCCAGAGACCTTACCAAACGCTATTCAATTGCATTAAAAATTCCTTCCCAATGTACTCCAGCCCACTTGCCTTCTCAATTGCTTTCTGTATCAGTGTTAACTTTGTGTCTTCCGTACAAGGACATCGAAAATCTTCTGAATATTAACACTTCACAGCTTCTCACTGTTTAAAAATAACTTACTATTTTCTTAGCAAAACAAATAATTCCCCAGTTTTTACACCATCTGCCTTCTTTTTGTCCATTCATATGAATTGTCTTTATCCCTTCCCAGATTTATTTCATTTTCCTCTCCATTTGGTCGCACACAGCTTTTTATCAATTTCAGGTCTGGGCATTACACACCTGATCCCTCCAATGTGAACCATTAATATAGATTAAAAGTCAGAAATAAAGATTCAGAAAGTCATTCAGCATGGAAACAGGCCCTTTGGCCCATTGTGTCTATGCCAACCATTAAGTTCTCCCCACCCAAATCTATACTAATCCCATTTTATTCTCCCTACATTCCAACTCACATACAGCTGAGTTCCAAGCATTGATCCTTCCAACATATCAGCAGGTTCCCGATCACCTACCTTGATACTTCCATCCTCAAAAACACAGTTATATTTGTCCAACATAACTTCTCCCTCATAAAACCATACTGAATGTGCCTAATCATATTATTATTTTCCAACTGCCCTGTTACCATATCCTTCATCAATAATATGTTCCAGCATTTATTTTGACTACTCATCAGGTTAACTGACCCATAGTTCATTATTTTTGCCTATTACCAGAACTAAGGATTATTTAATTTTTAAATATTTTTGCCCCCTTTAATCAAACATAGGTTTTATAGTGGGTAAGAATTTTTTTTGTTTTGAATAATAAAAGACTTAAAGGCCAGGACAAAAGTTATTAAAAAAACCTTGCAACCAAGTTCCATGACCGAATCCCCATCCTAATAACCATACAACATAATACAGCTTGTGGAACGTGATCGCCACCTTCCATTCAGCTGTTACCTACCCACTCTACATTTCATGCTCAACTATGATCTTCCCACTCTGACACCCTTTGTATATCACCCTCCTCAATTCATCTGTTGTCCTCAACAGAGGAGCCTCTCTGCTTAGAGGGCAACATTCATATCCTTCTATTTGTAGTGATTGGCACGTGGTGGTCTACAAAAAGGGAATGATGTTATATTAAAACAAGTATTTGCACATACAATGGAAGAGCATGGAAAAAAACATAGGAAGAAGTGAACGGGAATGCATGGGAAACAGAAAAAGTACATCTACCATAGGCAAATGGGAGAGACAGGAACAGAAAGGAGAGGACAGTGGATACTGCAGGGTGCAGGAGAGTATGTTGAAGCAATCCAGCCAGGTAAATCTGATAAACTGAACAAGTGAACGTGTGACTAACTTTTTTCAGATTTCATGGAGAGTAAGAAGATAAATATATCAGATATAATTTGTATTCAAATATTACCATGGACAATTAATATAGATTTTGAAAAGTATGGCAAAGAAAGAGTCCACTTCTGCCAAACTTTCTTTTAAACGTGTCTCCGCTTTAGAAACGATCTCCAATCTGAATCTTAGTAAGCATTGTGCGACCATCTCAGGTTGCACGGTTTCACAGGGTCAAGAGTAACCTTCAAAAGTGCCCAGTTGACCTAATAATCTTCTAAACACTTCTTAAAACCAGGTTTGTCACATACTCACTTTTAGAGTCATTCTGGATTAAACTTCAACTCTGATTTATTGCACGTGGCAGAGCCAATTTGTTTGTGCTGGTAACAGAACTAGATCTATGTACGTAAGTTACTTCTGAATACATTTAAGAAAGAAGTTACAGAGCTTCAAGAGGTATAGGAAAAGAGCTGGAAAATGGCAGTGAGAAAAAGGATCAGCCATTCTTGTAATGAAAGGCGGAGCAGGCTCCAAGGACTGAACAACCTCCTATTTTCTATGTTACCATGTACATAATGGCATAAAGTAGTGAGGTATTTAGGAGATGCCGTCCTGCCTCAAAAATTTGTCTTTAAACATGCTTAATAGAAGAGCTAACATTTCAATCACACGGTTACTGTGAATTGGTCACATCAACTTATATTCTGCCAGTCTGTATTCAGAGCCAGTGGAGGTCTCTGTGTGACGACTTACATGCTTGTGTCAACCTCTATAGTGGTGCTGAAATGGTAATGTTGAAATGAAAGGCCATAATTGGCAAAAGAAATCAATGGTGTGACAATGTATTAACATTGCAGTTATCAGTCTAAGAATCCTGGAGGAACTTGTTTACTGGTCTTCCTGGAATTACTTGCTTGCATCTATCCTCTATTTTTTTCTCAAATAGAAATTTATTCACTTAAGATGTACAAAATTTTTGCTCTGTAAACATTTAAGATGAGGTAACCTTCAAAAGTCCTCAGTTGACCTAATATATCCTCCAAGCACTTTTTAAAACCATGTTTGTCATCTACTAGATTTACCTCCATTTAATGTCCAAACTAAGCGATGCAAGTGTCTCAGCTTGTCTTGTTTTGGAGTCATTTTGGATTAACCCAAAGGTTCGGTGTTTATGCAAAGCAGAAACTACTTGATCCTCTGAAAAGTTAATGTATTAACAACAGTAGTTTTGATACCTGCTTACAGTCACCCTGAGAACCAGGGTTTATTTAAGAAATGAACTGTAAGCCTCCTGGTATGGAATGTTAGTAGAAAAACCTATTATGATAATTCACTCCTGAACTAAATGGAGATTCATGTTATTTATCCACATTGCTTTGAATTCATGATTCTGTGATTCTTTTCAGCAAGAAATTTCCATCCATCTATATTCACATGATAATCTAGTCTGTCGGAGCAATTAATCTCAATGCAATCAGACATGAAAAATTATCTAGTTTTATTGGTCAGTCTACCTACTCTGAGTAAATTGGTTCATACTTTACATTTATTGAGGGACTTACCTGCAGACAGCAATATCTGTAACATGAATATCTTCCTGAATAAATCCATCGCTGGATTCCTTTCTGTTTGCCACCGTCTCCAAAAATAAATTGAAAAGTTTTTTTTTCTTATCAGTGCCTGAGTTTATTGTATTGCATTCCGTCAGACAACATCACTTGCTGAAAGAAATGACCCTTTTTTGATATGTCTGATGTATCACAGTTTCCTTTTCCTGCCACAATGTTCCGCTGAGATATCTGGCAGTATTCACAGATGAAATAAATTGTCATCTGGTAGCTGCAATTGAGCTTTGTCATTTTGCATGCACATACTTTATTGCAAATGTTCAGTCTGCTGCGTCTCACTGTAACATATGAACCAAAGCAAGGTTCCAGCTGACTGAGAAATAGAAATGCGGTAGGTCATTCGAGCTGGATCTTCAATTAAATAGGACAGCAGCCAAGCCTAAGTCTCCTTTCTCTTTATTCCCTTCGCATCCAAATTTCTTTTCGATCTCAGACTTGAATGTGCTCAGTGAATGAGCAACTGTAGCTGTATGTTATGAAGAATCCCAAAGATTTATAACGCTAAGTAACAGTTTCTCACCCTAACCCTTAATCCAAAGAGTATGAACCCCTGTATCTGGATTCTCCAGCCTAAGGAAACAGCCTCGTGACATGGACCGTCTCAATTCTTCCCAGAGATGAATTGCTTCCTATTCTTTGAAACTCCAATTGTTTTACATCTATGATATGTAAATAAATCAGAAAATAGAAACAGCGAGTGATTACATCATCACGCTGAAACATCTATTAAAGTACTGCAAATTTGGAGATTTTATCTCAACTAAGGGATAGTTTTACACATGGTTTAAGGGACAATAAGACCTGGTCTAAGATATTAGGCATAAAAAGCCTCTAAAAAGCAGAGTGGGTGACCGCTTTGCTGAGCACCTGCGCTCTGTCCGCCATGGCCGTCTGGAGCTCCCGGTTGCCAGCCATTTTAATTCTCCTCCCCATTCACACACCGACATGTTTGTCCTCAGCCTCCTATACAGCCAGGACGAGGCTAAATGCAAACGAGAGGAACACACCTCGTATTCCACCTGGGTAGTCTACAACCCGATGGCACGGACATCGAGTTCTCCAGATTCTGCCAAACTGCTCCCGCTCTGTCCCTTTTCTCTCTCCTCCTGATCTTCCCAGTTCCTCCTACACCCCTCCCCCCCAGCTCCCGTCACCCAGTTTCTTTCCCTTCCTCCACCCACTCCATCTTCCCACCACCCACGCACTCCTCACACTGAGTCCCGCCCCCACTGTTCCCATCTACCCTCCCGCCTCCTGATTCCATGCTCCACCTTCCTCTCCTATCAGATTCTGTCATCTTCAGCCCTTCGCCACCTCCACCTCTCACCCCCCCCCCCCCCCAAGCTTCTGGCACTATACACGCTCTCCGCTCCTCCATCTGCCTGTCACCTCTCCTCACCTGGATCCACCTATCACTTGCTAGCTCTTGCTGCACCCCTTCCCTTCAACTTTTTATATTGACTATCTTCCCTCTATCTTTCAGTCCAAGTGAAGGGTCTCAGCCCAAAACATACCTTTTTCTCCATAGATGCCGCCTAACCCCCACCCCCCCCCCCCCCCCCCCCCGAGTTCCTCCAGCATGTTGTGTGTTGCTCCAGATTTCAGCATCTGCAGTCTCTTGTGCCTACGTAAAAGGCCTCCCATTTGATTTGGCTGGTAAAGTAGGAATTTCCCCAGAGATGGCACAAAAAAAATGTCCGGGAATTGCATTCTTCACCATCCAGAGATATAACGGTAACCCACAGTAAAAAAAAGCAGCTTCTAAAGCTTTCACCCAGAGGCAAGGCAAATCTGAGCTTCTGCTCTAAAGGCAGTCATTCCCCAGTTAATTGTTCTTTTAAAAAGACTTTCCTCTCGTTCAATGCTTCTATCTGTTTCTGTGTTCAGATGTGCAGGATGATATTATGTGCCATTTCTTCAGGCATGCATTGGACTTCTTAATGCGTGCCTGAAGAAACCACACATAATATTATCCTGCAAATCTGAACATGGAAACAGATAGAAGCATTGAACGAGAGGGAAGTTTTTCATTCGAAGTCACAAAGAGACAATCCACACAGTATTATAACTGAAGCAGACAATGAACCATCTGTACTACAGGTCGTCATAGTGTGAGCCAACATGATCTGAAGACACAGTTCTGACTGATAGAAAACCACTCATGACGTAGTTTGACACAGAGGCAGATTTTCCCATTAAAAGTAAAAATATCTATGACAAGCTATTAAATCACCTTAGCATGAAACATGGTCAGTCTCAAACCTTGTCAGGAGAATTATTTTTAGCTATTGAGACAGATAAACAATATAGTATGTTAGAACCGCCAGCATCTTCGTTGTAGATGACTACTTAGAAAAGGACTGGCAAAGAAGGTTAAAACCCAAATGGAAGGATGCATTCAGCATTGACATGGGTGCTTTCAAGTCATACTGTTTTGCAAATACAATCACATCTTCAAAAATGTCTACAGAGGAATCTACAGATACAAGCAAATGACTAAAGGCACTTGGGACAAAATGGAATAATCAGAATCACAAGAACAACAAGGAAGCACAAGACAGATAAATGGGACCCTAGTAAAGCAGTGAAGCAACGTACTCCAGAACACAAACACCAGTGAAGTAGTGTATACCAAAATTATACTTGATATGCAGTGGAAATTAGGTAAAGTGTCCATGATGATCATGTGATCCAAGACTCCATTTCCATCCTCCTGGTTTCTTACAGTAATATATGGGTCACTCATCTGGACAAGCACTTGAACTGCCAAGGCATAGAAGGCTACTAATCAAGTGCTGGCAAATGGGATTAGTGTAGTTGGGTACTTGATAGTTAGCATGGACATGATGGGCCGAAGGGCCTGTTTCTCTGCTGCATTATTCTCTGACTCATACTGTTGATGTATAGTGAGTTACTTCTGATCAGACAACATAAGTACTCATTCTGGGTGTTGGAATTCAAACATATATATTTACCAAGTGTAAATTCTTAAATATGTATAAAGGATACTTTGATCACATCAAAGTTAAATGATATGTATAGTCCAGATACTTAATGATTAGAATACAGTTAAGATCAGCTATTAAAATAACCTGTTATGACCAACCTCTGAACCAGTGTTATGGATTCAAGTCTTAACCCTTGAGGTTTAAGCACATAATCTCAGCTGCCAGTGCAGTGCATCTCTGAGAAAACTCTGCATGATGGCGATAACCTATTCCAGAGGTTGTGCTAAACTGATGGCCAGCATCTGAATTATAGATGACTACGCTTATGTCCCTAACATGCTGCCAAAAACAGGAACATGATAATGACTGGATAATGACCTGGAAGTTCTTTGACATCTGAAAAGGCAATGTGCAGCAAACCAACATACCAACAAATTCCTTTCAAGGGCAACCGCTGCAAATTTCTACAGCATATGATGCCCAAAAGTGCAGTAGATGCTGAGTCATTGAGTAACTTCAGGGTTGAGACAGATAAATTGTGGGAATCAGGGTTTGTGGAAAGAGGGAAGGAATGTAACATTGAGGCCAAAGATCAGAGTGGCCACCATCTAACTGAATGGCAGGGGAAGTATGACCTACTCCTGCTCCTATTTCCTTTGTCCCAGGGCAGTGGAGAAGGGTGCGGGCATCATTCTATGGAGGCACAGGAGCGCGGGGAAAGGAAGAGAGAACTGGATTGAAGCTCAGGTCAGGTATAGGTGTTACAGTAACAAATGACCACCTCCGATTAGCCGTGGTAGGTAAATGCAGATGGTATACGGGGCTGCCACAGAATGAAAAAATGATGACTAGTGCCAGGACAGCAGATTTTCACGTGTATACCAGAATGCATTGAGGAAGTGGAGTCCCTCTCAATTTAGGAAAATGACAGAACAGTGTAAGGAATTGAAGGAATCTTTCTCCAATGAGGAGGTCTGTAAACTGTGCAAGGTAAGCTCACTCTGCCTCCTCAACCCAAGCATCGGAGGATGAACCTGAGTCTCCATCTTTGTATCGAGAATCATGATGTCCTTCACATAGCAGTGGGCTGTATCTGTGAGAAATGATGCTCATTTCTCTCACAACAGCCTTGGAAGAACTCAATAACATCTGAGACACTTGATAACCATAGGTGATGCTTTGAGGTTTTAGCTGTGGCTGCAATGCTTGGTAGATCTTATTCATGACCTCGTTAGTAAACCAAGGACAACTAAGTATCGGTCCCCAGTGAGCTTCCCCTGAATGAATGTGGCTTCCTGCTGCAAGTGCCCCTCATTTTTTCCCAGCTTGTCTTCCTCTGCAAGACCTCACTTCATTCTCACAGTCACCCCCAGTCCTCCGTGATGAGAAATAAATTCAGTTATTAGGTGAACAAGAAAGTTCTTGACGACCAACCAGACCATCCCCTGTACACTACTTAAGACCTAGGCAAAAATAAGAGAGCTCCATAAACATGTAGAAACTAGATTAAGCAATCCAATTTCTAACCCGTAGGTAGTTCTTGATCCCATTAGGCAGGGCTAAAAGATATACTTTAACTTTGTGTTTGGCTGTTCTAAATTAAGATGTATGGCCTTCGTAAATAGCATTGCTGGTATTAAATCAAGTTATGCCCTGATTAATGTCACCACTCTTTGGGCAGCACAGTGGTGTACCTAGTAAAACAGCTGCCTCACTGCTCCGGTGATCGGGGTTCGATCCCGACCTCCGGCGCTGTCTGTGTGGAGTTTGCACATTCCTCCCATGACCATGTGAGATTCCTCCGGGTGCTCTGGTTTCCTCCCATTTTTCAAGGATGTGCAGATTGGTAGACTAATCAGCCACTTGAAATTGTCAGCAGTGTGTGGGTGAATGGACGTGGGGAGAAGTAAATGGGATTAGTGTACGATTAGAGTAAATGGATGATCAGCGCTGACTTGAGGCGCCGAAGGACATGTATCCTTCCTATACCTCTCTCTGACTCTATAACACCCCATGTAGATCTGCAAAATATCACTTACATAGGTGATCCCTAAGTGCATGAGTATAAATCCTTTATGTGAATTGGTATCCAGAGCTCTACCCACCTGGAGTGTGTATGTGCAACTTGACTGTACTTGAGAGCAACAGGTAGGAGAATAATGCGTATGGGATGGCAATTTCCCAAAGCCATGGCTGACTGTCAGCTGTCAGTTTGAAGGCTGTGAGTTCAAGTCCCTCTTAGTTCAACAATGTAGTACTGAGGGTATGTGAAACTGTTGGAGGTGATAAGTTAAACTGAGACCTATCTGTCCTCCTAGGCCAGACATATAAAAAAAATCGCATTGCACTATTTCAGAGAAGAGCAGGGAACTATCCCTGATATCTAGGCCAACAACATCATCCAACAACAATATCACTACAATCTGCTTTTTTTAATGATTATCCTGTTGATATTACTGGGAACTGGGTGCCACATTTCTTCTGTCACAATGGCGACAACACCTCAGGAAGTAATTCTTTAAGTGTGAAATAAAAACAAGAAATGTCGGTAATACTCGGCTGGTCAGGCAGCATCTGTGGAGAGGGACACAAAGTCAATGACCTTTCGTCTAACCTGGGAAATGTTGGAAAACTGGTTGCAGAGAAGTATGAGTAAAGGGAATCCAGATGACACAGCTGCTGTTGGTGACTTCTGAGGGAGGGTGGGGAAGATTTATTAATCACAGTTGCTGTGTCTGGAGGAGGTGTATATAGAGAGAAGTGGGGAAAGAGGAGAGAGTAAAATCAATACTGAACTGTGAGCTGTAGAACTCAGCAGCTGCTGGGAACCTGAAATAAAAGAGAATGCTGGAAGTACTCAACAGGTCGCAATTGTGCAGGAGATAAAATGTTACTTTGTCAACTTGTTTTACCTCAGTTTAGTTAAGATACCTTTAATGCGGGCAACAATCAGTAAAGCATGTGGCAGTTGAACAATTTAGTCTAAGTGTGGATGAGTGTATCATTATGCAGCAAATGGCATCCGTTACTTGAAGGAGAATGTCCATTTTCCTCCTCTTTTTGACAGTTTTCCTCAACCTTTCCTGAGGAAGAGTTTGGTTATTGTTTCATAGGTGGATATGCCATGTATGCAATTGTTCTTTAAACGGTAATTGTTGGCAAGCTATTCGACAGTGTAAAGTCTTGCAGCTGAGTTTGATGCAGTTAATCCCAAAATCCAAAAATGCCTCCTTGTAGCAAAGGGCCACTGGACCACAAAATCTGGACCTGGAACTTAGGTTATTCACCCACTTCTTCACTTTCATTGGGCTTTTTGCCTTCCAGAGGGATAGATAAGAAATAAGAAGGGTTTTTTATTGCCTGGACCCATGTTTTATTGATTTATGGGACGCGGGTGTCGGTGGAAAAGTAAATAAATATTTCCTATCCCTAAATGCCCCTGGGAAAGTGATGATGAGCTGCTGCCTTGAACCACTGCAATCCTTCAGGTGATGGTACTCCCACTGCCAGTGGACAAGGGGTTCCAGAAATTAGAGCCAGTGATGATAAAGGAACATTTGAGCCTGGATAGTCTAGTGTATCTCAAAGTATAATACAATAATATTCATCTCCATCCCTCTCCCACCTCATCATCTGCCCATATCTTTTTCTCCCACATGAACTCTGTCTGATCATACCTTGCAAGATGCAGTTTGCATAGCCAGTAAGCTCCACTTAAAAAAAGAACAAACCAGCTATCGTTTTTCCAAACTGCTAAAGAGCTTCTTCACTGTACAGTTTTTACAACCATTTCCTTTTACCTGGTTTATGTTTGTTCTATTACTTCAGAGATGCTTAGCTTAATTTTTTTATTCATCTTTAGGTTAGATTTCAGCATTTCCTGTTGAGGTTCTCTGAGATACAAAGTTTGAGTTCATAGGACTGCAGCATTCAACTCTTTGAACCTGTTCTGTTGTTCATTTAGTTCATGAGTGATCTGCACCTTAACTGCATACCTCCCTAATTCCTTGATCCTTTATCCAACATAAATAATCACAGTCCTGAAAGTATTCAAGCGAAGCTGCAACAGAGGCAATACCTTACTGCAAAATTCACATTTCACCGGGCGGGGGAAGTTTGTTGTTATGTCAATACGAAAGTGGAAACGGCAGATACAATCGAATCGATAGTCAAGAAACTCACGAGGTCCTTCTCAGAGGGCAAGGCAGAAAGACAAGGGTTAAACGAGCAGTGAATAGAAATTGATGTGTGATTGTGCTTGTATTCAAGGATTACCCTGGAAAAGTTTTTACAGCTTTGGGAAAGCAAGCAAGCTGAAGTGGTTGTGTCAGATTTGATGTTGGATGGCTGTAGCAGTTAGGGAGGCTCGATTTTGTATTTTAATCTTTGTGGAATGAAAATGGGGAGCTAATTGGTGGAAATAACAAGGATAGGAGAGCTTGAAGGTCTTTCCCACCCCTTCTGCTCTGTTATTGCCATACAACATCTTTCATTAGCCTTCCACCCACTGCCCAGTGCTCTCATCAGCTCCTTGTAAAGCATTTTAAGATTATTTGCTTGTGGGGTGACTTTAAAAATGTGAATTACACCGACATTTAAAATGTAATGAGTAGGTAAAGAATCAACTGGGAAGGAGTGGGATTTCCAGCTATTCATTCAGAAAATGAGAACAAAGGAACAAGAACAGACCATTCAATCACTCAGATCTCTTCTGCCTTTCTACCAGATTATGGCTGTTCTACAGTCTAAATCCATCCACCCATCCTGATTCCACATCCCTTAATGCCCTAACCTAACAAAGACACCAATTTCAATTAATTCAATTAAACTTTTTTTTTAGAGAGAGATAGTTGCAAATTACCACAACGCTTTGCAAAAAGAAATACTTCCTAATGTCAAACCTGAATAGCCTAGTTCTGAATTTAATACTGGTGTACAAGGAGGGTGGGAATAGAAGAGTTTGCAGATGGGGCAAGCAGGTGTATGTCCTCTCCAAATTATTTGTAATCATGTTAAGGATAAGCGTATTTGTGTATAATATATGCATTTAACATGCATAATAATCTTCCCCCACAAGCAAAACATTCTTCTCTCCAATTACTTAAATGCAAAACAACAAATTTCACCTCATCTAAATCAGTGATAATAATTCTGATTCTGACCTCTGCTTAATCTTGTGTTCAGGAAGATACAAGCCGTGGCTGTAAAACCCTTTTATCCCCAGGTATATTCTAGTGAATCTGCTTCCAAGGCCAAATGATCTTTTCTTTGGTATGACGCCCAGAACTGAACATGATTGCAGGTGTGGTCCAACTGGAAACTGGGTTAAGGTGACTTCCACCCAGGGGTGTGCAGTAGAATTTTAATTTGACTGCTTTTGCATAGGCACGTTAGATTTATATCATACAGATATGCATGCATCCTTAGCAAGTTTATCGATGATTGGGGTGGGGGAGGGGGCATGTTTGTATTGTCCCCTCCCTGAGCACTCTCCCATTCCCACTCTTTTGTGTTCCAGCCCCTTTACAATGAACCCTGTCATTCCAACGTCCGTTTAATTTAATTTTGATCCTGCCCGTGGCCCTATGCGATTTCTGTCTTACCCCCTGAATTTCTCTCCGAAATTATTTGCTTCTTCACACCTCCTACGAGGCATAGATAGGCAGTCTTTTTCCCTGTGTGGGAATGTCAAATATTAGAGCAAATAGGTTTAAGGTGCGAAGGGGAAAGTTTAGAGGAGGTGTGCGAGGCAAGTTTTTTTTACACAGAGAGTGGTAGGTGCTTGGAATGTGCTGCAAGGGGAAGTGGTAGAAGCAGAGATGCAGACAACGTTTAAGAGGCATTTAGACAGACACATGAGCGGGTAGGGAATAGAGGGATGCCGACCACGTGCAAGCAGATGGAGTTAGATTGGCATCATAGTCAACACAGACATGGTGGGCCGAAGGGCCTGTCCCTGTGTTTTGCTGTACTATTCCACATTCTATGTATGTTTGTCCTAATCTCTCACCACTTACATAGAAAACCACCAGCATCTGTTTTCGAGATAAGTGTATAAAAATAAAGATTAGACATCTTATCACAACCACAAGTAACAAATAGAAATGCCTCTAGTTCGTCCACTCTGCTTTGGTTGTTCCAATTTTCAGAGATAAATATTGAGAAGGAAGGCAGCACACTTTACATTAAGTAAAGCTGTTGGACAGAGGGGGCCCTGGCTTAATTCTCATCTGAAGGATAACACAACAATAATGCTGCACACCAAGAACAAAATGTCTGTCTATATAGCGTGCTCGAGCCCCGCAGTCAGACTTGAATCCACTGAGTGCCAAGAGTGCTACAGACTCAGTCAAATAGAAAAATAAAAACATTTCAAACAACCTTTCAATCATGATTGACGCCCCCCCCCCCCCCACCCTCTCTCCCAGTGGAAAAATAAAACTATGAAATATCTTCGCAGGGACTCAGTGAGACCACGGTATTGGGTTCAGTCTTAATCTCCTTACCTCAGAAAGGATCGACTTGCTCTAGAAGGGGTGTATGGAGCAGATCTTTCAGGTCGTGGGTTGCCCTATAAGGAGATACGAAGTCAATTCAGGCCAATTTCCTGGAAATTTTTAGAAGGAGATGGATAAATGACTCGATGCAATAGACATCAAGGGGTACGGAGTGAGGGTGGGAATATGGTACTGAGGTGGTTGATCAGTCATGATCATACTGAGTGGCAGAGCAGGCTCAAAGGACTGAATGGCTCATTCCTGCTCTTATTTTCCATGCTTCTACATTCACAATATTAATGTGAATGTTAATTGCAAAGATACTAGTGGTCAATAACAGGAAATGCCACAACCAAAACAAAAATCATGAAAATGAAGATCAAAGAATACTGATTTAGGTTAGCGGTGTGTATTTAACAAAGCACATCACAACCAAAATCAACCGATAGAAATCATGTTCTTTAAATGCATTTACAATTATCACGTTCTGCAATAATACATTATCTTCAAATAAACACCTTGCTAAACATTAGACTAAAATATGCGCAATTTTTTAAAATTATGAATTTGAGTTTCTACCCAGAGCTATTGTGATTAAAATCAAAACCTTGAGGGTCTTCCAGAACACTAGCAAAGAGCAAGAAAAGCTCATGGGTTTACATTCTGTTCGAAACAATTTTCCATCACTCTGCTAAAATCAGTCAGCGAACTGCACTATGTGAGTTACTGTGGGTGTATGAAATTCTTCTGAGTTCTATTTTTATTGATATTTAACCCAACTATCTTTCCCTAACCTATAAAAAAACACTCTGAATGGTCATAACAGTGATGCTTATGAAATAAAAGTGCTGGAAACATTCAGCAGGTCAGGAAGCATCTATTGAAAGAAAAACAGAGGTTAATGTTTCAAGTCCGAGACCCTTCACCAGAAATGGTAAGAAGAGAAAACAAGTTATTTTTCAGATGCAGAGAAGATCGGGGAGGGATGGGTGGAACATAAAGTTCTCTAATAGGGTGTTATTATGTGTTGCTAATAGCGTGCCAGTGGGACAATTTTGAGGTACACAAGTTTGAGAAACAATACTTCATCTTCCTTCTGGGCACTTTCAGCCTTCTAGACTCAATGTCAAAGCTTGCCAACTTTAGGTAACTCGTCCATTCTTTCTGTCTGCATCAGAATTTTCTCTCTGTGATTTTGGCTCACTTTTTCTCTCTCCATTCTCTCCCTGCTGGGCATGTCCCATTGCCAGGCTATTAGCAACACATAACACAGACAAAGAACCATCTAATATCTGTATTAACCCATTTGTTCTCGCCCTATTGGAGAACCCTATGATCCACCCATCCCTCCCACACCTTCTCTACAACTGAAAATTAATTTGATGTTGCTCCTTCCCAGTTCTGACAAAGGGTCTTGGACCTGAAGCTTTAACTCTGTTTCTCTTTGTTCAGATGCTGCCTGACCTGCTGAGTGTTTCCAATATTTTCTGTTTTTGTTTCAGATTTCCAGCAACGTGCCCTTCCACCTATTTTTGTACCCTCAGCAAACTTGGAAACTTTACACTTTGTTCCCTCCTGCCATTTCTTTGTATCCTGTTATTAATTCATCGGTCCTGTTCTCTGGAGGTCCCTCACTTACGCCAGCTGCCTTCTTCCTATTCATACATAGTAAACAATTGAAGGCCAAGAACCATTTGCTGGGTACTCCACTAGTTACATCCTTCCAGCCTGAAAAGGACCCATTTATTCCAATTCACTGCTTTCTATGAGGCAGCCAGTTTTCAATCTGTGCTGAGACACTTCCTCCAATACCTTAACTTATGCACCAGCCTGTTATGTGGCACCTAGTCAATTGCCTTTTGGAAATCTAAATGCACTATATCTACAGGTTCCCCTCTATCAGCTATCCCTGTCACATCCTCAAAGAATTAAAGCAAATTTGTCAAACATGATTTGCCTTTCATAAAACCATGTTGACTAGATTTGATTATATTCAGCCTTCCAAAATGATTAGTTATTTTCTCACTGATTATTGACTCGAGCACCTTGCTAACAATAGATATTAAACCAACTGGCCTATAATTCCCCCTCCCACTGTCTCACTTCCTTTTTGAACAGGGAAATCATATCAGCTGGACTCTCTCAGAATTTAGCGAGTTTTGAAAAATTTCAACCAAGGGGTCCACTATCTCTGCAGCCACTTCCTTTAAAACCACCGGGTGCAAGATATCGGGTCCTGCTGATTTGTCTGCCTTTAGCCACATGAGTTTCTCTAATATTCTATCCTTTGCAATTGGGATTTTTACAAGTTCCTTTGTTATTTGAAATTAGCCCATCTGTTATCTTAGATATTTATAGTGTCCTCAACAATGAAGACCAAAGCAAAAAATTGATTTAACTAATCTGCCATTTCTTCGTATCCTGTTGTCAATCCAACAGTATTGTTCTCTGGAGGTCCCACACTTACCTTAGCTGCCTCCTTCCAATGTATATATCCATAGAAACTCATACTGCTTGTTTTAATATTACCTGCATGTTTTCTCTCAACAATAATTTCCTCACTTCTTATGAACTTTTTAGTCTTTTGCCGTTGGATCCAAAAAAGCTTTCCGGTCATCTGACCTACCACCAGCCCTTGCCATTTTATATGCCCTACTTTTCAATTCCTGTCACCTCCACTGTCTCTTCTCCCTCTTGCCCTCTTCGCTTCTCCCTCACACACCTTCCTGTCTTCCCATTATCTTTCCATATCACTTCTTTCTCCCTTCCTCTCTCTGGCTCCCTCCCACGTCCTCCTGCCTTTCTCTTGAATTTCTCCCAGCTCTGCGCTCACGTTCTGCTGAACCGCAATAACATCCACGGTCTTGCACTGTATACAACATTATAAGTGATAAACAAGTTAGACATCAAAAACATGCTGCCTGTGGCTGACACTGCAATAGGTCATTTGAGGGCAATCAGCAGGAGTGGGGAGATATTTAAGGAACAGCTGCCTGTCTCAGCAGCGGACCGGGTACTTGCAGACATAAACCACCAGGTGTCTCTGCTGAGCAACAACACCAATTCCAGCCGGACTGTTGCAAAGTGTTTCAAAACTAAAGAGTACACTTCTCAGAAATTATTTGGATTACACATTGCCACTTTACCTTGAGGCCATCACACCAAGGTACTCAGGATCCAATGTTTTAACCCTCCCATCCAGCAACTAATGGAGGGGGAGGAATGTGTGCAGGAAAGTATACTTTTACAGGAGCCAAGACTCTCTTCCAAACCCCTGCCGTATTCCCCCTCGGCCCATGCAGTTGTGAACAGTGACACGTGCAGTCTTTCCTTCCTCCATCCTCAGATAAAATACTGTCGCCTGCACCTCCAGCTCCTGGCAATCTCTGCTTCGCTCCACTCCGCTCTGCTCTACTGCCGCAGCAGCCCTACTTCGTTAGGAGTTTGGGGAGGTTTGGTATGTCACCAAAGGCTCTTACAAATTTCTATAGATGTACGGTGGAGACCATTCTGACTGGTTGCATCACGGCCTGGTATGGAGGCTCTAATGCACAGGAGTACATGAGGCTGCAGTGGGTTGTAGACTCAGCCAGCTCCATCACAGGCATAACCTGTGCTTCAAGAAGGTGACATCCATCATTAAGGACACTCACCATCTGGGACATTCCCTCTTCTCGTTACTACCATCGGGGAGGAGGTACAGGAGCCTGAAGACCCACACTCAATGATTCAGAAACCCCTTCTTCCCCTCTGCCAGCAGATTTCTGAACGATCCATGAACCCATGAACACTACTTTGTTATTCCTTTTTTAATTGCACTATTTATTTATTTTTGTAATTTATAGATTTTACGTCTTTGCCCTGTACTGCTGCCACAAAACAACAAATTTCACGTCATATGTCAGTGATAATAAATCTGATTCTAGATTCTTCTTGTTATCTCCATCTCTAAAACCCTTTGAATTCTGTGTAGTCCATTAATTTTGGCCTCTTCAATTTTTCGTATTGTCATCCCATTGTTGGAAGGTGTTCTTCAGCCACCCAGACCCTAAACTGGGAAATTCTTTTTTTCCAAAATATACCCCTTTCCCTCTTTTCCTTTAAGTCACTTCTTAAAACCTATATCTGTTACAAGATGCTGGAAATCTAAAATAAAAATTGCTGGGAATACTCAACAGGTCAGTCAGCACACGTGGAGAGAGAAGCAAGGTTATTGTTTCAGATCGATGACCCTTCATCAGAGCCAGTGGCACAGCAAGTTCTCATGAAGGATCATCAACACAAAACATGAACTCTGCTGTTCTCTCTATAATTGTTGCCTGACCTACCGAATATCTGTTGTTACACAAAGTGCTGGAGGAACTCAGCAGGTCAGGCAGCGTCTATGGAAGGAAATAAACAATCGATGTTTTGGGTCGAGACCCTTCATCAGGACTGGAAAGGAAGAGGGAAGAAGCCGGAATAAGGAGGTCGTGGGGGCGGGTGGGGGCGGAGCACAGGCGGGCAGGTGATAGGTGAGTCCAGTTGAGAGGGAGAAAGTAGGTGGGTGGGGGGGGGGATGAGAGGGAGTGATGTAAGAAGCAGGGAGGTGATAGGTAGAAGAAGCAAAGGTCTGAAGAAGGAATCTTGTAGGAGAGGGCAGTAGACCATGGGAAAAAGGGAAAGAGGTGGGGAATAGATGGGCAGGTCATGAGGGCAGGGTCGAGGAAAGAGAAGTGGGGAGGGGGCCACAGGAATAAGGTAAAACAAAGGGGGTGGAATTTCTGCCACCTCCAATAGGATCCCACCACCAGGCACATCTTCCCCTCCCTCTTCTTTCCGCTTTCCGCTGGGATTGCTTCCTCCACGACTCCCTTGTCCACTCGTCCCTCCCCAATGATGATCCTCCCGGCACTTATCCCTGCAACCGTGCAAAGTGCTACTACACCTGTCCCTACACCTCCCTCACCACCATTCAGGGCCCTAGACAGTCCTTCCGGGTGAGGCAGTGCTTCACCTGCGAATCCGAGGGTGTCATTTATTGCATCTGGTGCTCCCGGTGTGGCCTCCTCTACATTGGTGAGACCCGACGCAGATTGGGTGACCGCTTCGTCGAGCACCTTTGCTCCGTCCGCCACAAAAGCCAGGATCTCCCGGTGGCTGCCCACTTCAATTCCACATCCCATTCCCAAACCAACATGTCTATCCATGGCCTCCTCTACTGCCACATCGAGGCCAGACACAGGATGGAGGAACAACACCTCATATTCTGCCTTGGTAATCTCCAACCTAACAGCCTCAACATCGATTCCAGTAAAACGTCCGCTCCCCCCCCCCTTTGTTTTCCCTTATTCCTGTGGCCCCCTTCCCCACCTCCTTCCCCTTTTTTCCATAGTCTACTGCCCTCTCCTACCAGATTCCTCCTTCAGCCCTTTGTCTCTTCTACCTATCACCTCTCAGCTTCTTACATCACTCCCTTTCAGTCCCCCCCCCTCCCCCACCTACCTACCTTCCCCCTCTCACCTGGACTCACCTGTCACTGGCCAGCCTGTGCTCCTCCCCTGACCTTCTTATTCTGGCTTCTGCCCTCTTCCTTTCCTGACCTGCTGAAGGGCCTCGACCCAAAACATCGACTGTTTATTTCCCTCCATAGATGCTGGCTGACCTGCTGAGTTCCTCCAGGATTTTGTGCTTATTGCTCCAGATTCCAGCATCTGCAGAATCTCTTGCGTCTCAATTTCTGTTCTTATTTCAGATTTCCAGCATCTGCATTTTTTTTTGCTTTTCAATTTCTATGACAAAGGTTTTGTCCGCCTGTCTTGAGATTTCATTATATGGTGTCGAGTTTTATTTGATAAAGCTCCAAAATAGTTTTGAAAGTTTTTATTAAATTTATGAATGCAACTTATTCTTTACCAGACACACAAAGGTAACATCTGCAAATTTGCTGATGCAAACAAGAATGGATCCATTAAACTGAAGAGACATGGAGAGGATTGAATCACTGCATTCACTCCATTCTGGGTGTAGTAATTAGTTAGTTTTAACTAGACTTGGGCCACAGCAGAGGCCTCCAAGTTGTGGCTGTTGGAGTCTTTCCTCTTACCGTTCAGTGAGCCAACCGATGTCACTTCCCCACCAGTGGAAGGATGGATATGAGAAGGAAGAGGATAATAAGACAAGTGGTCAAATGTTGTCAAAAAGGTTAAGTTTTAGAGAGTTTCTTGGGAGGCAACAAATAGAAAAACAAATAGGGAATGAATTCCCCAAAACACAGATACTTTTCAACTGCTTGGAAACAAACCGCTTCAGGGTTTGTTTTCATTTCAGTCTTTACTGGCCTCTGTGACATGTATTTGGATCCTGAGTTTTTTTTTCTGAATTTCCCCAGTAAGATGCCCAATATCCAAATACAATGGAACCTCCTTATTCTTCCAACCAATGTGCAGCACATTGGTCATATTTACCGTGAATGTGATTTCCCAATTGACTATCGATTCTGCAGTTTTTTTTCTATTTTATCACATTCCTCCCCTCAGTAACCATGGTCATCAGCTTGCTGTTCTGCACATAGAGCCTCAGCATCTCAGGGCACATCTGCCAGTGGTGGAGTAAATAAAATCAATGATGTGTAAAAGTCAAAAATTTGAAGAGCACAGAAATTCTCAAAGGTTTATGGAGCTAGAGGTGGGGACAGGCCAGTGGTGGTGAGCACAGGGGTAGCTTTGAAAACAAGAATGAAAATTTAAAGTCGCAGTACTCACTATACATCGGAAATAGCGGATGAAGAAAACTTAGGATACTGGTCACAGGTTTGGATCAACTCAAGCTTATGGAGGGTGAAAGCTGGAAGATCATCCAGAGAGAGATGCAGTAGTGAAGCGCAAACTTAGAAATAGCAGTCTGCACCACCCAGAATTGTTGACGCACATTTGCATAGTGGGAAATTATAGATAACTCCAGTGATTTAATTTGGAGATTTTCAGTAAATGAAGACCTCTTCTACTCCTAGTTGGAAGCAAAGGGAGGGGGAGAGGGACAAGGAAGAGTAGGAGAGAGAGGGCGAGGGAACGGAAGGGGAGTGGAGAGAGAGGGGAATGGGGAGGGGAAGAGGGGAGAGAAGGGGGTGGAAGAGAGTAGAGAAAGAATAATAGTGAGGGGGAAGAGGGAGAGAGAGGGAGGAGGAGAGAAGGAAGAGAGACCAGGAGGGGGGGAAAGGGTGGAGGAGAAGATGGGACCCCTGGATAGGAGAGACAGTGAGAACGAGAAGAGGGGAGCAGGTGAGCAGAAGAGAATGGGGAGAGGGAGAAGAGTTGGAGGGGGAGCATGGGAGGGAGGGAGGGGGAGGCGGGAGCTGTTTAATAAGTTTGCAGGTAACACGAAAATTGGTGCTATTGTTGACAGCGCAGAGAATAGTCAGGCGACAGAATGATCTGATCAGCTGGTAATTTCAACAGGACAATGGCAGATGGAATTTAATCCTGATAAGTATTTGGGAGGACAAATAAGAGAAGGACATATACCACAAATATGGAGGGGAGGGGAGGGGAGGGGAGGGGAGGGGAGGGGAGGGGGAAAGGCAAGGAGGGAATCTCGGCATGGGTGGGGAACTGCATCATCGCAAGCCACCTTCCTCTGCACTGTGAGATGTTAACTACAGCACAGGCACTAACATTAAAAGATGAATTATTTTAATTTTTTTTGCCTCTTTAAGAGGTGGACAGGTAGATTTTTTTTTAACGGTTTGTTTCCCCTCATTGGCACCGCTCCCAAATCTGGTGGGGCTGCAACTCCGGCGGCTGGAGATGTTTCCGGCTCTGTGGACACTGTTAAAATCCGCCAAAGCTCCTACAAATCCCACAATCCGCTTTCGGCTGCGCTGCTGTTGCGTAGAGCCAGTGCGGTGCTGTTAAGTATTGGGCCTCCCTCTCTCTCTCCTCGTTAGCAGTCAGTCAGTCAGTCACTGTGCTTTGTTCGCTCTTTTAAAGGCGAGGTGGTGAAATAAGCAAGCCGCAATGTTATTGCAATCAGTGTTATTTTAAAGAAACGGAAAGGAATCCATGTAGAGATTCCGCAATGGCAGATCACAATAAGGTAACATTTCGATAGGAACAATGTTGCACCTGCAATGAATGGTTTAACCTGCAGAGCAGAGGCTGGGTGGGTGGGAGTTGAGAATGAAATTGACCTGATACAAAACGCACCCATTTTTAATGCTGTAACACAAATGAATTTCAAAGCATTCTGACAATCCGTGGCTCTCAATTCTGTGACTTAATGTAGGAAGGTGGTTTTAATCATTAATTCCAGATATCGATAGAGACTGTTTTTAATAAGCTAACCAGCATTCAAAATGGGAAATGAGATTGTAAGTGATTGGTCTAATAGATCAGTACAGATTGTTCTAAGCGTGGATGAATTTGTGCAAATGGTGCATTAATACTTATTTGTGACACAGCATGAACTATTTTGCACGGTGTGTAATTTAACGGCCTTTAATTTGGTCCTTTGGATTAAGTAAGTAACAAGTTGTATCTTGGAGGCCTGGCGTTTAAAACGTACCGGTTTGAAAAGAGTGTCAGCCTTACTTCTGGCTGAGTTCCCGTGTAACCCCAGTACTGTGCACATGAAGACTTTACCGGTCGGTCCGGTTTATAAATACGATTTGCAACCTAATCAGAATTTCATGACCAAAATGGTTGAGGGCCATCTGAATTATGGAAATATTGCTCGGATTTATCAGTACTGCTTTTCTCATTATGCTGAGATAGTTTAAATGGAATATTTCTGTCCTGGGAATATCTCAATGTGCTTCACCTTAGCCCTTCCCAGAATCTGGAATTCTGTTTGCAGCCTTGGATGTGTGGGGAAACAATATTATATGTAAAGGAAGAAATGATTATAAATTCCTGTTTTATAAAGGGCTTGTTCCAACCCTGGATGTAAGTGGCAACATAGGCACTAGTAGCATTTGTGGTTGAAAGGCCTGAGCTGTAGGCTTTTACTGCAGGCCCCAGATTAAATAGAGCTATGGGATTTGAGGGAGTGTCTTCTAAGGTCGTTTCTAGTCTACTAGCCAAGGAGAGGATTGGGCCTGAACATCAGGCAGAGAAGGGGGGGGGGGGAGACAGAAGCTGTCTGCGATGGAAGTCACAAGGAAAATGTTTAGTGATGGAATACAGAGCAGGTCCCTTCATATCAGAATGGGGAAAACAAAATTGGTGTGATCCTGCTTCAGAATCTGCAGTTAAATAGTCTCTTTTCTGATCAAATGTTGATTGGAAATAAATACAAGTATTTAATGTTTTTATCCCAGATTTTCAGTTTGTGGTTGTAATATCTGAAATACAGGGACATCAGGTAGCCACTAACACAGGAACTCTGTTAAGTGATATACTTCTGCACAGTGGGAGCAACTGAATAAAGAGGGCAGTGTTCTCAACATTCAAGCACTCAAATTAGCAGCAGGAGTCGCCCTGCAAGGCTGCTCTGCCTTTTAAATAACAGCGCAAGTGATCTGTATGAAGAGATTGGTATTTAAAGCTATCCTATTTTCAGCTTTGATTATTAAGTTTGAGCAGTGAGGAGAAAACTTGTCTAATGTGATTTCCCCAATGGTGTGAGTAAACATTAATTGCCAACTAGCAGAGCAAGCTTGCCCCACTCTGACTGCTACATCAACTGAAGAAGTCTGATAAACATTCTGTAGGTGATTATTAAGGTGATGCAAGGGCATCTTTTCACCCTAGATGATAAGTTTTGGCAACATGGTCCCAAGGTGTAGGTGAACCTAACCTTTCAGATCTTTGAGTTTTTTTTTCAGTGTTCTACGGGCGTAAGAAATGGGTTCCATAACCCCTTGTATTTGGTCTACCATCCATTCAGATAATGGCTAATCCTCTAACTCATTCATATTCCCACCCTCTTTCCATTGCCCTCTGATTATTTTCAGCATCCAAAAATCCTTGCATCAATGGGTTGGATATGGCAACTCTCAAAGCAAATGAATAGGCCTTCACTGAAATTGGTTTTGCTCCTTTGTTTGTCTTTACTCTACCAATTTCATCTGGGAGGAGGAAGAAAGTGTTATGGAGAGGAATAGTTTTGGAATTAAAGTCTAAATAATGTAAAGTAGAGGATTGCCCGGAAGATGCAGCCATAGTAGTGTAGATGGAAAAACATGGTTGGCTTATTCAACTGGTTGACATTCGGGGCTCTTGTGAGAATTTGCAGACACAAATTTTCTGTTCCTCCTCGTGCATGTGTTGGCACTTGCTTTAATAATTATGTGGAAAAAATGTTGTTGTAGGGAATAAGTGAGCCTAATAGAGAAATGTTAACTCGCTTCACCTGCAGTGTACTTAGTACGTAGCCTGGTGAATAGGAACATTCCACCACGGATGTGAGATTGTCTAATGTTTGCGACAATAAATGCACCTGAAGCATTTTGAATCATCTTCACCCAGCAGTGCATTGTGGATGATTGGCCTTTATCTTCCTTTGAGTCCTTGCCATCTTACAACTCTTTCTTTAGCCTTTTGAATTAGTTCCTCATCGTCTCAAGAAATTCCTGGACACAGTGGCTACAGCAAAAGTTTGTAGTACCAGCTGTAGATTTGTCAAAAGTTCTATTAAAGCAACTCTTCCCAAACTGAGCATCAGTGAATAGGTATTTGGTTTCTGTTAGGGCTACTCAGCTTCTGACCTTGTTGCATCCTTTGGTCCAAACATGGATAAAAGAGCTGAAATCCTGAGTCAAAGTAAGATCAAGTGCACTTGCCATCAAGGTGGGGTATGACAGATTGCGGCATTAAACAGTTCTGATTTTAAAAAACTGAATTTAATAGGAATTGAGGCTAAAATTCTCCACATGCTAGACATACCAGACTCAGATGTTTGTTGGTATTGTAGATCAATAACTTCAGACACAGCATGTTACAGCAGGGATTCCTCAGGGCAGTGAATTAGGCTTCTCGTCTCCACTGTTTTATCAATAGCTGTCCTTTCATCATATGTTTAGAAATGAGGTTGTTTCATGTTTGGTCCCTCCTAACTTAGCAATCTGTACCCACTTGCAGTAATTCCTGCACAAAATTCAAGTTTGGCCTATTAAATGTCAAGGCCATAACCATTTCCAGAAAGATCTAGCTACCTACCCTTGAAATTCAATGACATTATCATCACTGAATGCCACCACACTGAATGCCACCACCAAATCCTTACAACAAACCATCCAACATGTGTAGCTACGAGAACAGGATAGCATGTGTACTACATAGTAGAAATCCTTGCTTTCTGACTTCCCTGAGGGCTATCCACCCACCAGCACAAATTGGGAGGAGTGGTATATTCAGTTTCCTGGATCCAAAAATGTTCAAAGTTCAACAAAGCTTAAGTGTTGCCTCTTTCCCCAATTTATATATTCCTTCGCCAACAATGTACTATAACTTTAGTGTGTGCCATCTATAAAATAGTCTGCAATGATTCACAAGGACTTGTTCCACGGAACCTGCCAAATCTTCACCTAGAAGGAAAAAGGCAGCAGATGCAAGGAAACACCAGTGACTAAGCTCCTTCAGGTTACCTACTATCCTGAGTTTGAAATACATCCTTGTTCCTTGTCATTAAATCAAAATCCAGTACTGCAGAAATTTCTTCACTGAAGACATAGCAGTTCATGAAGGTGGCTTGTCACCATCTTTGAGATCAATTAAAGATAGGCAATAAATGCTGGATTGCCAGTTACATCACATCCCATGAAGAATTTATTTCAAACTAAATAATGCATACTTGTGTCTTCTAAGGCTTGAGCAATAGTTAAAGTTATAGAGAAATACAGCATAGAATCTGGCCCAACCATAACCCACTCACGTTAATCCCATTTCTTTATATATTATTCTCCCCACATTCTCAAGAACCCTTACAGGATTATGGAGGAATCATCTTTGTCAGGGGTATGGATTGGCATGTGAGAGAGAATGTGACCTTGAACTTCCCTATTTGCTGCATACAGTCTTCTGAATTTACAATCTCAATTTAGCAAGACAATATTTGAATTATTAATGTCATTTTTCTCAAAGCATTTTGCCAATATTAAATTTAGCTTGGTCTTGCAAACACTGGTGTCTTACACAGCTGACAACATTGAAATAAAATATCATGTGGATAGTTTTCTAACCATGTGAAGTATATTTGTTATGAAACCAGGGTGATTGGACCAACTCCATGTGAAGGACGTCAGTGTTGCGAAGATAAATCGGGAAGTTATGGTTGAATGATAAATATAAAACATCTAGTGGGGGAAAATATTTCATGGAGGTAGTCCTCTACTTCTCTAACAATACTTTTGAGAGATGTGGATAACATGAGTTTTCACCAGGGAAAAGATTGCAATGAGTATACAGTATTCTCTAACTCTAATCCAGCTACTCTTAACCTTCCTCAGGAGTCTTTAAGGAAGATTATAACTACACTGGCTGTGAAAAATGAGGAGGTCCAGAACTTTGTCTACGTGCTGAAGCGAACCCTGCAGAATGTTGAGGTAACACTGAGTCTTTAAACTCATTGTCTGTGATTGGCAGCCAATCGAACTCTTCATAAAGTTTTAACCAAAACCTGAATGATTTAATTGGTGCTTGGTGGCTTTGTAATAATATATTATTCCTGGCCAGGGTAATGACCAGTAGTAGCAAGATTTTATTTCAGTGTGTTCTATTTGCTAATGGTCCTTCAACCACCGCGCACCACCAACCCCCCCCGCCCCCCCCCCCCCCCCCCCCCCCCCCCCCCCCCCCCCCCCCCCCCCACCTCAATCAGCCACCATCCCTTGTGCTTAAAGGGATTCAACTATGTGGAACAGGTCAAACTGGAAGTTGACCATTTGTGTTCACGGAGGATAGTGACTATGCAAGGGAAGTTAGTCAAATGAGGAATGGCCATTTCTGCCTGCCCACAGAATCTGAAACTTATATCTGCTCTAAATATTCACACTATAAATATCCTGAAACTTTTTTAAATCGTGTGGGGAAAGTTCCACATGAGGGGTGTCTAAAACTAGTGACCAGAAGTTTGAGAGCTGATCACTAGTAAGGAATTTGGAAGAAATTTCATTACCCTGAGAACACATGGTATTTGAACACTTTGGATGTATAAGGAAAAGCAAAATTACAATAGTTACTCAATTTACGATTGGTTGATTTAGGAATTTTCACTTTAATGACATTGACACTTTGGCTTTTGGTTAACAAAGCTATTTTCTACTAGCATGGATAGCATGCCACTTTCTATTCATAGAAACACACTGTACTGAAATAATCCATGATGCATTTTGATTTCTGAAATTTTGCTGAATGGAACATGTTCCAGGAGTGCATCCCTTACATGAATTGAGGGAGAAAGGAATTAAAAGTACATGCTGATGGAATTGATACCAGAAAGTGCAAGGAGCCCCTGATACAGTTGTGCAGGAGGCTATGATTCAACAGTAAAACTGCCAGCTTTAGCAAAAACCTGACAAGTTTGCTTTTAGGTTACAGCCAACTGCAAGGGAGGCCTTGTGGTAACCATAGCCACATGACATGTTATAACATAAAAGCAGCTTTTGTTTTTCCATTGTTTTTCCATTCCTATAAACATCAACAGGGAGACGAGCAACAAATCGCCCTTGCGATTAGTGAGTGAACACCACACATTGTGTCCAGAATCATGTGAATGAGAGAGATCCCTAATTTGATCCCTGTGGGAATGGTGATGCTGGTCCTTGTGTCCCTGAACTAGAAACAGCTGGGAAAGGAAGAATTAGCTTGGTTTGTTGCTCATTAATGGGTCACTGGTTGAGAGCAGGATGGGACTCTTCTATTATAGAACATAGAAAACCTACAGCACAATTCAGGCCCTTCGGCCCACAAAGCTGTGCCGAACATGTCCCTACCTTAGAAATTACTAGGCTTACCCATAGCCCTCTATTTTTCTAAGCTCCATGTACCTATCCAAAAGTCTCTCAAAAGACCCTATCGTATCCGCCTCTACCACCATTGCCGGCAGCCCATTCCACGCACTCACCACTCTCTGAGTTAAAAAAAACTTACCTCTGACATCTCTTCTATACCTACTCCCCAACACATTAAACCTCTGTCCTCATGTGGCAACCATTTCAGCCCTGGGAAAAAGCCTCTGACTATCCACACGATCAATGCCTCTCATTATCTTATACACCTCTATCAGGTCTCCTCTCATCCTCCGTCACTCCAAGAAGAAAAGGCAGAGTTCTCTCAACCTGTTTTCATAAGGCATGCTCCCCAATCCAGGCAGCATCCTTGTAAATCTCCTCTGCACCCTCTCTATGGCTTCCACATCCTTCCTGTAGTGAGGCGACCAGAACTGAGCACAGTACTCCAAGTGGGGTCTGACCAGGGTCCTATATAGCTGCAACATTGCGTCTCGGCTCCTAAATTCAATTCCACGATTGATGAAGGACGATACACTGTATGCCTTCTTAACCACAGAGTCAACCTATGCAGCTGCTTTGAGCGTCCTATGTACTGGGACCCCAAGATCCCTCTGATCCTCCACACTGCCAAGAATCTTACCATTAATACTATATTCTGCCTTCATATTTGCCCTACCAAAGTAAACCACTTCGCAATTATCTGGGTTGAACTCCATCTGCCACTTCTCAGCCCAGTTTTGCATCCTATCTATGTCCCGCTGTAACCTCTGACAGCCCTCCACACTATCCACAACACCTCCAATCTTTGTGTCATCAGCAAACTTACTAACCCATCCCTCCACTTCCTCATCCAGGTTGTTTATAAAAATCACAAAGAGTAAGGGTCCCAGAAGTTATAGACCAGTACACCACTGGTCACTGACCTCCATGCAGAATATGACCTGTCAACAACCACTCTTTGCCTCTGTGGGCCAGCCAGTTCTGGATCCACAAAGCAGTGTCCCCTTGGATCCCATGCCTCCTTACTTTCTCAATAAGCCTTGCATGGGGTACCTTATCACATGCCTTGTATATGGATTTCAACACTATATCTACTGCTCTTCCTTCATCAATGTGTTTAGTCTTACCCTCAAAAAATTCAATCAGGCTCATAAGGCAGGACCTGCCCTTGACAAAGCCATGCTGACTATTCCTAATCATAATGTACCTCTCCAAATGTTCCTAAATCCTGCTTCTCAGGATCTTCTCCATCAATTCACCAACCACTGAAGTAAGACTTACTGGTCTATAATTTCCTGGGGTATCTCTACTCCCTTTCTTGAATAAGGGAACAACACCTGCAACCCTCCAATCCTCTGGAACCTCTCCCATCTCCATTGATGATGCAAAGATCATCGCCAGAGGCTCTGCAATCTCCTCCCTTGCCTGCCACAGTAGCCTGGGGTACATCTCATCCAGTCCCGGTGACTTCTCCAACTTGATGCTTTCCAAAAGCTCCAGCACCTCCTCTTTCTTAATATCCACATGCTCAAGCTTTTCAGCCTGCTGCAAGCCCTCACTACAATCACCAAGATCTTTTTCCACAGTGAATACTGATGTAAAGTATTCATTAAGTACCTCTGCTGTTTCTTCCGGATCCATACACACTTTCCCACTGTTGTACTTGATAGGTCCTATTCTTTCACGTCTTATCCTCTTGCTCTTCACATACTTGTAGAATGCCTTGGAGTTTTCCTTAATCCTGCCCACCAAGGCCTTCTCATGTCCCCTTCTGGCTCTCCTAATTTCCTTCTTAAGCTCCTTCCTGTTAGCCTTGTACTCTTCCAGATCTCTAACATTACCTAGCTCTCTGAACCTCTTGTAAGCTTTTCTTTTCCTTTTGACTAGATTTATTACAGCCTTTGTACACCATGGTTCCTGTATCCTATTGTAACTTTCCTGTCTCATTGGAACATGCCTATGCAGAACTCTACACAAATATCCCCTGAATATTTGCCACATTTCTTCTGTACTTTGCCCAGAGAACATCTGTTCCCAATTTAACCTTCCAATTTCCTGCCTGAGAGCCTCATAATTCCCTTTACTCCAACTAAACGCCTTTCTAATCTGTCTGTTCCTATCCTTCTCCAATGCTATTGTAAAGGAGATAGAATTATGATCACTATCTCCAAAGTGCTCTCCCACTGAGAGATCTGACACCTGACCAGGTTCATTTCCCAATATCAAATCAAGCACTGCCTCTTCTCTTGTAGGCTTATCCACATATTGTGTTAAGAAACCTTCCTGAACACACTTAACAAACTCCACCCCATCTAAACCCCTTGCTGTATGGAGATGCCAATTGATATTTGGGAAATTAAAATCTCCCATCGCAACAACTCTGTTATTATCACACCTTTCTAGGACCTGTTTCCCTATCTGCTCCTCGATATGTTACTACTGGGCGGCCTATATATAAAAAAAACAGTAAAGTTATTGACCCCTTCCTGTTCCTAACTTCCACCCACAGAGACTCCGTAGACAGTCCCTCCATGACGTCCACCTTTTCTGCAGCCGTGACACTATTTCTGATCAACAGTGCCACTCCCCCACCTCATTTGCCTCCCTCCCTGTCCTTTCTGAAACATCTAAAACCCAGCACTTGAAGTAACCATTCCTATCCCTGAGCCATCCAAGTCTCTAATGGCCACCACATCGTAGCTCCAAGTATTTATCCAAGCTCTAAGCTCATCCACCTTGTTCACAATACTCCTTGCGTTAAACTAGACACATCTCAAACCGTCAGTCTGAGCATGTCCCTTCTCTATCACCTGCCTATCCTCCCTCAAGTACCGTCTACAACCGTTCTCTATTTGAGTGCCAAACACCTCTTCCCCAGTCTCTCCAGTTTGGATCCCACCCCCCAACAATTCTAGTTTAAACTTTCCCCAGTAGCCTTAGCAAACCTCCACGCCAGGATATTGGTCCCCCTGGCATTCAAGTGCAACTCGTCCTTTTTGTACAGGTCATACTTGCCCCAAATTATGCTCATTGCTATTGAATAACTCACTAATACTTGATAGCCGGATTCACACATGTAGAAAACTGTGAAGGTGAGTACTGAAGGAGGTTTGAAACAGTGATCAGCTTTGGAATATTGCTGTGTGTTTGGGCAGCTTCTTCCTGTCATTCTGAATGAACATAGCTGAAAGAAACAAGTTTTGGCTGGCATTAACCATATTCAGCTGTTTAACAGGAATTCAGAAACAATCAATGCCTGAAATGAAGAAAGAATATTTGAAAAATAATAGTATGTTGAAATGTACTTTCCTGGAAGTGTATTTACATGTTGTGTTCCCTGTTTAATTGACTGAGAAGACTAAATTAATTTTGATAGTGATCCCAGGCAGAATGAGCAGAGTGCTAACATTGCTGATATTCAGGTTCCTTGTGCATTCTGGTGTAAAAGCCCTGGACCTAATCTCCCCTGAGATTGGCAGTGTGCCAGTAATATTCAGTGTTAAGGTAACAGCTTTAGCAGTGTGCTCCAGTGAAGCTGCTATCTGTCAGAATACAGCAACAAAGGCCCTCTTAACTAATACTTCTATCTCTTAACTTGCAGTAACCATAGCCTCATGACATAAAAACAGCTTTTATTTTTCCATTCCACAAATATTAGCAAGAATAGAGGCTACAAGTACCCCTTGTGGTTAATATTTCTCTACAATCTTTGTCGTTTTTTTTACCAAAATCTCACCCCAGGCAGCTGTGGGTGTGCTACAATATTTTTTTTGTCCATCCTTGGTATAATGGCTCATCTGAAACATTGATTTAAAAACAAACAGTTCCTACAATGATGGACAAAGCCACTACACAAAACTTTTGGATATTATGTGCAAGAAAGTGGGAGGCTTTTGGCATGAAGTTAGTTGGTTTTAAAATACACTCCAGTTCTCAAGGTATTCTGTTTTCTGCCTGACTGACGCAGGCAGACCACACTTACCACCCACAAGAATAGTCATTGTATCTATACTTTCTGTATATTTTCCACCTTCAATACTAGACCTTGAATTTTTATTAATGTAAAAATGTTGTTTGAGTTCAATTTGTATTTTCTTGCATGCCAAAGAACTTGTTCCTCTCAGAATAATTTTGAGATCTTTAACATCCACCTCAAATGTCAGAGTTGAATGCTTGATTAATATATGGCAGTGGTCTTCTCTTCGGAGTTTTTTTTAAAATCTTTCCTCACGGTTTGGATACCTTAAGAGCAATATCAATTTGCTTCCCTATTTTGCAATGATACTGGAGCCTGGACATCCTTGGCTCCATTTAGTTGACCAGAACTATACAATAAGTTCTAGGTGAGCCCATGCCAGTGTTTCATGCCAACTCAATATCACCCAAAATTTATGCTCCATTTCCCTACTTATAGATCTGGTTGTCCTTAAGCAGGAGAGCATTCAGAAAATGTAATACAATAAAGCAGTATCAGCATGGTTTTAAGAAAGGGAAATAATTTGAGCTGTTTTGAGAGAAGTAAGTGGCCAAATGGATAAAGAGAGGATGATAGATGAAGTGTATTTAGCTTTCCAAAAAGCGCATGAAAAGTTTGCGTGTAAAGGTTACTGGACAAGGTAAGAGCTCATGGCATGGGGGTGGGAGGGGTGGTAATATTAGCATAGCTAGAGGATTGTTATTGGTTAATCAATCATAGTCTGAATAATTGGGTCATTTTCAGGTTGACAAACTATAACTAGTGGGTTGCCACAGGGATCAGGGCTGGAGCCTCAGCTACCTGGTCTTTATTAATGACTTCTGTTACGGACTCAGTGAAAGTCCCTTTAAGATAGAGAGTGTGTGTGTATGTGTGTGTGGGGCGTGCTTACGTCAATAGAAGATAAAGGACGTAATGACGTTGT
Source organism: Pristis pectinata (assembly GCF_009764475.1). NCBI lineage: Eukaryota > Metazoa > Chordata > Chondrichthyes > Rhinopristiformes > Pristidae > Pristis > Pristis pectinata. The sequence goes on from NC_067428.1 coordinate 9,546,734, forward strand.
TGAAGAAGTAAGAAGAAGAAGAAGGAAAGAGAGAGAGAGAAGGGAGAGAGACACCAGCCTGCTTGTTTTCTCTATCGATGGATGAGAAACAATAACTGTGTCTGCCACTGAAATCCATGTATGGAAGTTGGAAGTAATCCGGTGGAGTTCACTTTGTTGCTGACCTGTAGAAGGAAACAGGTATTTGTGTGTGGACGACCACGGTTCGGATGCTTTTCGGGGTGAGGAAGTCACTACCGAGTAAACACTGAAGTGTCGTTTGGGTTCCATCGTGGAACATTTGGATTTCGTATGTACTCTCTCTATGTTTTTCTACATCTACATCTTATCTTCAGACAACGGTGGTTGTTGAAGAAGCCCTTGCTCATGTTTCACCTTATGGCTTGCGGAAGTGAACTTTAAGAACCATTCAGGAACTGGGAGTTTTGGACTTTGTCACACACACACACACGAAGAGTTTAGTTTTGGGGTTAACGTTCGAGGTTTAACATTCTTGAATTCTAACATACTAACATTTTTACTTTTATTTTACGTATTATCAATAGTAGTGATTAATAAAATAGTTTTTAACACTGAATCATGCTCAGTGTGTTTCTTTTGTTGCTGGTTTGTGACAAAATTGGGGGCTCGTCCGGGATAGTTCCCAAGGTTAACGAGTGTCGTCTGGGATTGTACCCCATATTGACGAGATTTGTTCGAGATTCAATCCAAAGATTTTTGAGGGAGGTCTGATAAATTCTTTTTAATTGGCTTGTGTGTGTGGAAACCAGCAGCAATGGATATTAAGGCATTTTTGGAGTCACCAACCCAAAAGGGATTGGAGGTGGCGAAAAAGGATGATCTGATAAAGATTGCTACAAGGCTAAACCTTACAGAAGTAAAGCAGTCTATGAGAAAGGCAGATATTCAGAGACTGATAGCTGGCCATTATGTGGAAAAGAAGGTGTTTGAGAAGGAAGTGTTAAAACAGTTTCCTGGCAGTGAAATAGCAATTTCTGAGGCACAGGTGCAGCTGGCAAAGATAGAGGCTGAACGAGAGCAAACCCAGTTAAAGATAGAAGCTGAACGAGAACAAAAGAGATTAGAGGCCGAACGAGAGCAAACCCAGTTAAAGATAGAGGCCGAGCGAGAGAAATTAGAGGCCGAACAAAAGAAATTAGAGGCTGAACAAAAGATAACTCAGATGAAGATAGAGGCTGATCTAGCAATGAAGCAGATGGAGCTGGATAACGAGGAGAAAAAGAGGCAGCATGAGTTACAAATGAAGCGTAGGAGTTCGGAATCTGATTCTGATGATGGTTTTTCAGCCAGCAGGGAGGTTCGATTAGTCCCTCCGTTTGAAGAAGATCAGGTTGATCAGTATTTCCAACATTTTGAAAAGGTTGCTGTGAGTTCAAACTGGCCAAGGAAAGGATGGGCTCTTATGGTACAGAGTGTGATTAAAGGTAAAGCTCAAAAAGCTTATTCTGCTTTGTCTGTTGAGGATGCAGCTGATTATACCAAGGTAAAACAAGCTATATTGAAGGCCTATGAATTGGTCCCTGAGGCTTATAGACAAAAATTCAGAGACTTGAGGAAATCTGCAGATCAGACTTATATGGAATTTGCCAATGGAAAGAGAATATGTTTTGAACGATGGTGCCTGGCTAAAAATGTAGATGGGGATTATGATAAATTGACAGAATTGATACTGGTGGAAGACTTTAAAAGATGTGTTCCAGCTGAATTAACAACATATTTAAATGAAAAGGCAGTGGAAACTTTACAAGAAACTGCTAGGTTGGCAGATGATTATGCTTTAACCCATAAATCCAAATGGGGACAACCTAAAACCTTTCAAAAGAGTTACAAAGACAATCCAGGTAAACCAGAGATTAAATTGGGAGGTAATCAAAAAGGAAAAGATGAAAAGAAGCCAGGGCTGGAGAAACCTGTTGAGCGTACTTGTTATTACTGTAGGAAACCTGGCCACGTGATATCTAATTGTGCCCTTTTGAAGAAAAAGAAGGAAGCTGGGCCCAATGCTTGCTTTCAGGCAATTAAAAATCAAAAAGGTTTAGGAGATGCTGTTAAAGACCAGTCCTTGCAAGAGAGAAAAGCGGAAAAGTTGGAGGAGGTGAGAAAAGAATTCCGTTCGTATGTATCAGAGGGTTTTGTTTCACTGAATGATGAGTCACCCCAGGTGCCAGTGAAAATTCTTAGAGATACTGGGGCTAGTCAATCTCTCTTGCTGGACAGTGTTTTAAATTTTGGTGAAGAAAGTGACACTGGTGAAGTAAATCTAGTACGAGGCGTTACAGGTGAGACCATGTCTGTCCCTTTTCACAGGGTGATTTTAAAGTCAAAGTTCGTAGAAGGACCAGTCGAAATAGGGATAAGACCTAGTTTGCCAGTGGAAGGAGTTTCTTTGTTATTGGGAAATGACCTTGCAAATGGAGAAAGTGATCCTGTGGTACGGTTAACAACCAAACCAAGGATTGATGAGTCTGAGGATGATCCAGATGTTTACCCATCATGTGCAGTGACTCGAGCTAGAGCTAAAGAATTAGCCAAGACAGACAGTCCGGTGCAGTCTGATGTAGTTCCTTGTGACAGTCCTAAACAGGAAGAAAATTTTGATGCCTTATCTGAGACTTTTCTGTCTTCACTGGAGGATCAACATCCTTACAGTGAGCCTAAATTTAAAGATTTGTCTTTGTCGAGGAAGGATTTTATGGTGGAACAGACAAAGGACCCTGAGTTGACAGAATTGAAAGAAAAAGCTCTCTCATGTGAGGAGATTGAAAAGGTGCCAACTGGATACTATGTCAAAAATGGAGTGTTAATGAGGAAATGGAGACCTCCTCATGTTCCTGTTACTGAGGAATGGGAAGTTATTCATCAGGTTGTTGTTCCAAAAGTTTATAGGGATGAGATTTTAAACCTGGCCCATAGTATGCCTTTGGGTGGTCATTTTGGTGTGAATAAAACTGTAGGGAAGATCTTGAAACAATTCTATTGGCCTGGTTTGAGAAAAGATGTGGTGATGTTTTGTCGAACCTGCCACACATGTCAGATGGTAGGTAAACCAAATCAAAAACCCCCTGTGGCTCCTTTGAAACCAATTCCTGCTTTTGGTGAACCCTTTTCGAAGGTGATTGTGGACTGTGTTGGTCCATTACCAAAGTCTAAGACTGGAAATCAGTATTTGTTAACCATCATGTGTGCCACTTCTAGATTTCCAGAGGCAATACCCCTTAGAAATATTAAGGCCAAGACGGTGTCAAAGGCTCTTGTAAAATTTTTTACCTTGTTTGGTTTGCCAAAAGAAATCCAATCTGATCAAGGTAGTAATTTTATGTCAAAAATTTTTCAACAAATAGTCTATGAGCTGGGAGCAAAGCAGATTGTATCATCTGCATATCACCCAGAATCTCAAGGAGCTCTGGAGAGATTTCATTCTACTCTCAAAAATATGCTGAAGACTTATTGCTTTGAAAACACCAAGGATTGGGACGAAGGTATCCATTTACTTTTGTTTGCCGTTAGAGAATCGATCCAGGAGTCAATAGGATTTAGTCCGTTTGAGCTTGTGTTTGGACATAGGGTGAGAGGACCTTTGGAGTTGTTAAGAGAGCAATGGGTTAATGAGGAAGTTCACTTGAGTCTGTTGGACTATGTCCAAAAATTTAAAACTCGGTTGGAGAGAGTCTGCCAGCTAGCGAGAGAGCATTTGAAAACAAGCCAGATAAGAATGAAGACATATTTTGATAGACGTGCTCGGCCTAGGACATTCTCAGTGGGGCAAAAGGTGTTGGTATTTTTCCCTAGCCAAAATAATCCCTTGCAAGCTCGTTTTTCTGGACCCTATGTTATTGAATCTCGAGTGACTGATCTAACATATATAATCAAAACACCAGATAGACGCAAGAAAACACAACTCTGTCACGTAAACATGCTAAAACCTTATTATGAGAGGGATTCAGTGGTGGCCTTGGTGGATGGTGTAAAGGTTGTTTCTAGAATGCCTGATGTTGATGTTGAGGAAGGCCAATTTAGACCAAATATTGTTCCATCGAAACTAAAAAACCAAAATATCCTGGAGAACCTTGAAACGAAGTTGGACCATTTACAAGTTTCACAAAAACAACAGATGAGAGAATTAATTTTAAAATTTAAAAATCTGTTCCCAGATGTTCCAAACAGAACATTGATAATTACCCATGATGTTGATGTTGGGGATGCAAAACCAATCAAACAACACCCATATCGAATGAATGTGGAAAAAAGTAAACTTGTTGATCAGGAAATAAAATACATGTTGGAAAATGATATTATTAGACATTCTAATTCAAATTGGAGTTCGCCCTGTGTTATTGTACCTAAACCTGATGGAACTGTTAGATTTTGCACAGATTACAGGAAAGTGAATGCTGTAACGAAGTCAGATGCTTACCCTATTCCTAGGGTGGATGATTGCATAGACAGAGTGGGAAAGGCAAAATTTCTTACAAAGATTGACCTATTAAAAGGGTACTGGTGTGTTCCATTAACAGAAAGAGGAAGGGAAATTTCAGCCTTTGTAACCCCTTCTGGATTGTATGAATACAATGTTTTGCCATTTGGAATGAAAAATGCTCCGGCAACATTTCAAAGAATGATTAATTCGGTGATTCATGGGTTAAAACATACAGATGCCTACATTGACGACTTAGTGACTGGGAATGATACTTGGGAGGATCACATCTCTGCGTTAGAAAGGTTGTTTGAAAGACTTTCCAAGGCTAACCTTACAGTTAACTTGGCTAAAAGTGAATTTGGCCATGCCACTGTGACGTATCTTGGTTATGTTGTAGGTCAAGGCAAGCAAGCTCCTGTTCAGGTAAAAGTTCAAGCAATATCTGAGTTCCCTATTCCCACAGGTACGAGGACTGTTAGAAGATTTTTGGGAATGGTTGGATATTATCGAAAATTTTGTAAAAATTTTGCTGATATTGCTCTTCCCCTAACTAATCTTCAGAAGAAGGGAGTAAAGTTTGTTTGGACAGATTCTTGTCAAGAAGCATTTGAGAAGCTGAAAGCCATTTTATGCTACCATCCTGTGCTCAGAACACCTGACTTTGAAAAGCCATTTTCATTAGCAGTAGATGCCAGTGATGAAGCTGCAGGAGCTGTGTTGTTGCAGAAGGGTGACCTTGATGATATTGACCATCCTGTAGCTTACTTTTCAAAGAAATTTAATGAGCATCAAAAGAATTATTCCACCATAGAGAAAGAATTACTGTCGCTTGTTTTAGCCTTGCAACATTTCAGTGTATATGTTTGCACCGCTCAGAAACCATTGACTGTATATACAGATCATAACCCACTGGTGTTTCTGAGCCGAGTCAAAAACAAGAACAGAAGGCTGTTAAACTGGAGTTTAATTTTGCAAGAGTTTGATCTCATGATAACCCACATTAAAGGCAAAGATAATGTGATTGCTGATTGTCTTTCCCGATGTTAAATGGGAAACATGTATCTGTACTAATCTGATAGTCTGTAGTTGTGTAGCATGATAATTATTAACATTACTAACTCTATGCGCGGTTAAAATTTTCTTGGGAAAATTTTTTTTTTAGGTGGGAGGTGTTACGGACTCAGTGAAAGTCCCTTTAAGATAGAGAGTGTGTGTGTATGTGTGTGTGGGGCGTGCTTACGTCAATAGAAGATAAAGGACGTAATGACGTTGTTGAAGAAGTAAGAAGAAGAAGAAGGAAAGAGAGAGAGAGAAGGGAGAGAGACACCAGCCTGCTTGTTTTCTCTATCGATGGATGAGAAACAATAACTGTGTCTGCCACTGAAATCCATGTATGGAAGTTGGAAGTAATCCGGTGGAGTTCACTTTGTTGCTGACCTGTAGAAGGAAACAGGTATTTGTGTGTGGACGACCACGGTTCAGATGCTTTTCGGGGTGAGGAAGTCACTACCGAGTAAACACTGAAGTGTCGTTTGGGTTCCATCGTGGAACATTTGGATTTCGTATGTACTCTCTCTATGTTTTTCTACATCTACATCTTATCTTCAGACAACGGTGGTTGTTGAAGAAGCCCTTGCTCATGTTTCACCTTATGGCTTGCGGAAGTGAACTTTAAGAACCATTCAGGAACTGGGAGTTTTGGACTTTGTCACACACACACACACGAAGAGTTTAGTTTTGGGGTTAACGTTCGAGGTTTAACATTCTTGAATTCTAACATACTAACATTTTTACTTTTATTTTACGTATTATCAATAGTAGTGATTAATAAAATAGTTTTTAACACTGAATCATGCTCAGTGTGTTTCTTTTGTTGCTGGTTTGTGACACTTCATTCTGTTGTGCCTTATTGTAGCCAAACTACTTGTGGCCAGATTTTCTGATGCTGAGGTGGTAAAGCTGAGAGGAGGATGCAAAGGGAAATAAGCAAACGTTTAGCACATGGAGTATAAAGTGGGAAATGTGTAATGTTGTCCATTTTGGTCTGAAGAACAGAAGACTAGCTTTTACATGGAGAGAGAGTACAAAATGTTGTAGTACAGAGGGATCTGGATGTCTTTGTACATGAAACATGCAGACACAGCAAATGATTAGGAAGACAAATGGAATTTTGGCTTTTATTGCAAAGATATTCCTACTAAGAGGTGATATATTTAAAAATAAACCATAAGATTCCTGAAAAAGCTTGAGAAAGCAGAAGATGTTTCCTCTCGTGGGGGGGATCTGGAATAGAATAAGCGGTCACCCAGATAAGGCTGGGATGAGGAGGAATTCCTTCTGAAGGTCATACATCTTTGAAACTCTCTTCTGCAGGTAGCTATGGAGGCTGAATCCCTGATGTGTTCATGGTTTATAGGGGATCTGGTTATGAAAAGGGGTTGGAAAGAAGAGTTGCAGGATACACCAGATTGACCATGATCTTGGTAAAAGGTGGAGCAGCACTGGGTTGCTGCATAATCTCTTGCTCCTGTTTCTTAGGGGTATTAGTTTTAGTGAGTTATCCAACAATACTTCCCGATCCCTCTTCTGCATTGTAGCCAAAAGCCGTTTAGTTTTTAATAGCATAATTTATGTCTGTACTGTATTCTCATTATTATGCAATTCTTCACACCCTTTGCCGTTTGCCACTCCCCAAACTATTACTGATCTATTTATATTTGTTTTGCCTCTGTATCTCGACATTTGAATTGCCTCCCTGCCAACACTTCAGTGCCGTCAGCAAAACACAACATTCTCTCTGTCCTCAAACCTTTTAGTGATAACCCAGTGCTTTGAATACTGTGGTATCCTACAAGTGTCCCCACATCATTGCAGTGCCATTTCAAAAAAAACAATGAATTTGTCTTTGAAGGTCTTGGTTGAAGAGGGAATGTTGCCATGGATACTCGAGAACCCACCACTTGGAATAATAACAGACACTTGAAATACCAGTGTTTCACAACATAAGATGCTGGAGTATGACCTTGCTTTAATTTGCATCTAAAGTATAGCATCTTAAATAAAATGCCTCTCTGTTAGTACTGTCCTGTAAAAGATATTTGTCTGAACGGCATGGACATGGGGTAATAAATCACGGGAAGCTTCAGTGCTGACAGTCTGTGATGACACTGGTGACTTCATGAAGGGGAATGGATGTGCCTTTCACATTCAATTCACCTGAACAGTGGGGGTGGCTGCAATGGGGATCCTTCTCACCTTTGTTTCTGAGGAGATATCTAAAAGAATAAGATCTTTGTCTAAACTTGCAGACCAGTGCTTCACGCCTTCTGATTTGCTTTTCTATTTCCTGCCTCCTTTGTTTCTCAGGATAATTCTGAGCGAGCTCTCAGAGACCTGGAAGCAGAATATAGCTCGCTGTATACCATTCTCGATGAGCTGAAGGAAGACATGGTGACAAAGATCAAACAAGAACGAGCCAGCAAGACATATGAACTGCAGGTTGGTCTGTCATCTCAATGATAATTGGTTCAGCTAGGTAAACTGGGTCAGACAGCAGCACAATCTGTCAGAAAATGATGGTGACACGGATTGTTTTGCTATCTTGGTTTGTCCATCTAGAAAATGTAGTGCTCCATCAACTGCCTTCAGTCTGTGGTGTAGCCATATGTGGTCACTCAAGCTGCAGCAAGATACTAAAACTATCAGTTGCACCATTTGGGTACAGAGAACTGACAGAATCACGTTGGCGCTGCACAGTGCAAAACTGTGAATGACACAGTGTTCTGGGTTTTGGATTATGCAGTTTGCATGGATCCCCATTGGGATAGCACCATTTATATCCACTTCATAGACTGAACCTGGTACCTTAAGGGACCAAGTTGCCATCTAGTTCATCTGCGCAAAATTTATGATTATCGTGCATATCAGCACTGCCCATCTTGTGTTCCTATTTCACAGTGTGCTGGAGAAAGGAATGTTGGGGGTAGGGAAAGAGAATTTGATAAACTTTCAACTTAAGCTGAAGCTAAGGAAGGAGTGCTTGTATTTCCACTGCACTTTTTATCAACACTTCCCTTGCAACATCCCAAAGCTTCTACGATGAAAGTTTGGACAGACTAGGCTTGTATCTCCTGAAGTTTAGAAGAATGAGATGGATGCCAATAAATCCCTGAAGGCTTCCAACAAGATGGATGTGGAGAAGGTGCTTCCCCTTGTGGGGAATCTAGAACTAGGGGTCATTGCTTAAAAGGAAGGGGTTGCCCATTTAAGATAAAGATGAGGCAATTTTTTTTCTGTCTTGGGTTCTTGAGGTCTTCCTAAAGGTAATAGAAGCAGTGACTTTGAAAGTTTTAATAGCAGAGGTAAATAGATTCATGATAAACAAAGGGCTGAAAGGATGTCAGGGCTCAGAAGGAAGGCAAGATTGAGATTACAATCAGAGCAGCTGTGATCTTGCTGAATGGTAGAGCAGGGTCAAGGAGCTGAGCAGCCTAATCGTACTCCTAATTCAAATATGTAATCCATAAATTACCCTTGAAATTGGAAATATGTGGCCAGTTCAAAAATACAGACGAGCCAAATGATCAGTTAATTGATTGGATGTTAGCGGGACACTGGGAAAATCTCCAAATGCATGGGGTTTTTCTAACAGCCTCTTAAATGGGTAGATAATATCTCTGTGAAAAGTCACTTTAAAACCTGACAGTGAGAGGCTCCCTCGGATTCAGTGTGGTTTTTGTTCTGCAACTTTGACTCTAAAGGAAAAATGCAAAAACTGAGCCAAACTAATGGTAAATAAAGAACTCTGTATTGATTCTAAACACTGGAAACTCAAATACTCTTTGTGTCAATGCTTTTGATTCCTTGCTGTGGTTTGATTTCTTAGCAAGTAACATTCCTCCTTGAACAATTAGAATTCAGTGCCATGATGTCTTCACCAGTGAGGAAACGGAGGGCGTAATACAAATGTTCCTGGATTGCAGCAATATTTCTATAACACAAACAGCTGTACCAAACCATAGAATTATTGCACACTCTGTTTAGAAAGTACCTGGCCACTACTCGGTTTACAAATAGGGACCTACATATGTACCTATATTTCTTTAATCCTGAACATCGCGGTAAAATAAGCAAGTCACTGATTTGTAAGTTTTTAGTAATACTTTGAACAATCTGACTGATGATTACACAACCAGACATGCAGGCTCACTTGAACCAACAGAGGTAGGAACTCTGCCTTATTAATGGTGCTGTGATTATTCTTGAACTGCCAACTACTGTTGAAGAACAACATTCTGTATCAGACTTCCAGAATCTACAAGGTTTTTTGATTTTTTTTTCGAACACTTCTCTATGTTCTCTTGCTCCTCTGCATCCAAGCCAAGTTGACTTTGAGTTTCATCAAGTTGCCACCCACTGGAATTTCTTTACAAGACATAAAGACCATATGGAACTTTGGGGTTTAAAAGTCTGTGTTTTGGTAAAATGGCAGAATAAGATCTAAGCTCCCTTTCTTCTGAACACTAACTTTGTCTTTTCAACCTGAGCATTGATGGCCTTGGATTCACTTAAATCCCAACCAATGGCTTTGTCTGACATGATGAGTTTCATTCAAGATCCCACATTGACAATTATTTTGCACCTCTTTATCAGAACCAGCTGACAGTCTGTACCAAGGCTTTGGAGAGTTCAGAAGAACTTCTAGAGTTCGCAAACCAGACATTGGACAACACAAACTCTGATGGGTTGAACCAGGTATTATTTTTGTTTTGCATAATTGATTAAAGTGTAATGAGCAACCCATATCAGAACTTTGTAAATAATTTGTGAAGGAAATTTGGTTTTGAGTAAATTCTCTCAATGGAGTGTGTTGGTTAGGTGTTATTGATACATTAAAGTAAAATGAAAAAATTAACTGGATTTCTGAGCTATTGTTTGTTTTATTTTCTCAAGAATTAAATCATTTAGTAGGGTTTTTTTTTAAAACTGAATGGCCACTGTTTATTCAATCTTCTGATTAGTGTTGCTGCCCTTCGCTTCTCCTGATTCTTGTTAGTGAGATGGACACCTATTGTATCTGCCCAACTGACTACGTGTAGTTCAGGAGTCATTGCATCAGGTCTGGGAAGTATGGGTGTCTTTTTAAAATTTTGGTTTATGGCCCTGAATTAGTAAGTTAACATAAAACAGTACAGCACAATACAGGCCCTTTGGCCCACAATGTTCTGCCGACCTTTAAACCTCACCTAAGACTACCTAACCCCTTCCTCCTACATATCTCTCTATTTTAAATTCCTCCATATGCTTATCTAGCAATCTCTTGAATTTGACCAATGTATCTGCCTCCACCACTGCCCCAGGCAGCGCATTCCATGCCCCAACCACTCTCTGGGTAAAAAAACCTTCCTCTGATATCTCCCTTGAACTTCCCACCCATTACTTTTAAAGCCATGCCCTCTTGTATTGAGCATTGGTGCCCTGGGAAAGAGGCACTGGCTGTCTACTCTATCTATTCCTCTTAATATTTTGTACACCTCTATCATGTCTCCTCTCATCCTCCTTCTATCCAAAGAGTAAAGCCCTAGCTCCCTTAGTCTCATAATGCCTACTCTCCAAACCAGGCAGCATCCTGGTAAATCTCCTCTGCACCCTTTCCAATGCTTCCACATCCTTCCTATAATGAGGCAACCAGAACTGGACACAGTACTCTAAGTGTGGTCTAACCAGAGATTTGTAGAGCTGCATCATTACCTCGTGGCTCTTAAACTCAATCCCTTGACTTATGAAAGCTATCACCCTATTAAGCTTTCTTAACTACCCTACCCACCTGTGAAGCAACTTTCAGGAATTTGTGGATATGGACCCCCAGATCCCTCTGCTCCACACTACCAAGAATTTTTTTGAATAAGGGGACAACATTTGCCACCCTCTAATCCTCCGGTACCATTCCCGTGGACAATGAGAACTCAAAGATCCTAGCCAAAGGTTCACCAATCTCCTCCCTCACCTCGTGGAGCAGCCTGGTGAATATTCCGCTAGATCCCAGGGACTTATCTGTACTAATATTTTCTAACAGCTCCAACACATCCTCTCTTGATATCAACATGCTCTAGAACATTAACCTTACTGACACTGTCCTCAGCATCATCAAGGCCCCTCTCCTTGGTGAATACTGAAGAGAAGTATTCATTGAGGATCTCACCCACTTTCACAGCTTCCAGGCACATCTTCTCACCTTTATCCCTAATTGGTCCTGCCTTTACTCTCGTCATCCTTCTGCTCTTCACATAAGTGAAAAATGCCTTGGGGTTTTCCTTAACCCTACTCGCCAAGGCCTTTTCATGTCCCCTCCTTGCTCTCCTCAGCCCCTTCTTAAGTTCCTTCCTTGCTACCCTATATTCCTCAAGAGATCTATCTGATCCTTCCTGCCTAAAGCTTATGTATGTTGCCTTCTTCCTCCTAACTAGATGTTCCACCTCTCTTGTCACCCATGGTTCCTTCACCCTGCCATTCTTTCTCTGCCTCACTGGGACAAATTTGTCCCCAACATCCCGCAAGAGATCCCTGAACAATGACCACGTCTCTATAGTACACTTCCCTTCAAAAATGTCATCCCAATTCACACTTGCAAGTTCTAGCCTTATAGCCTCATAATTTGTCCTTCCCCAATTAAATATTTTCCTGTCCTCTTTACTCCTATCCTTGTCCATGACAATGCTAAATGTTAGGGAGCGGTGGTCACTGTTCCCCAAATGCTCACCCACTGAGAGATCTGTCACCTGACCCAGTTCATTACCTAATACTAAATCTAACATGGCATTCCCTCTAGTCGGCCTGTCAACATACTGTGACAGGAATCCATCTTGGACACACTTAACAAACTCTGCCCCATCTAAACCTTTGGTACTAAGCAGGTGCCAATCAATTTTTGGGAAGGTGAAGTCTCCCACGATAACAACCCTGTTATTTTTGCGCCTTTCCAAAATCTGCCTCCTGATATGCTCCTCAGTATCCTTGCTGCTACCGGGGGTGGCCTATAGAATACTCCCAGTAGAGTTACTGCTTTCTTGTTCCTAACTTCCACCCATACTGACTCTATAGAGGATCCTGCTACATTATCCACCCTTTCTGCAGCTGTAATAGTATCTCTGACCAGTAACGCCACACCTCCTCCTCTTCTCTCCCCCTCCCTATCCTTTTTAAAACACTGAAATCTGGGAATATTCAGTATCCATTCCTGCCCTGGTGACAACCAGGTCTCTGCAAGAGCCACAATATCATAGTTCCATGTATTTATCCAAGCTCTCAGTTCATCGCCTTTATTCCTGATGCTTCTTGCATTTAAGTAAATGCACTTTAGCCCATCCACCTTACTACTTTTATACCCTATACTATGCTTCTCTTTCCTCAAAGCCTGTCTATGTGTTAGATCTGGCTTTACTCCATGCACTTCTTCCACTGACCTATCCCTCCAGTTCCCATCCCCCTTGCAAACTAGTTTAAACCCTTCTGAACCATACTAGCAAACCTGCCTGCAAGGATATTGGTCCCCCTTGAGTTCAGATGTAACCCATCCAATCTGTACAGGTCCCACCTTCCCCAGAAGAGATTCCAATGATCCAAAAATCTAAAACCTTGCCCCCTGCACCAACTCCTCAGCCACTCATTCATCTGCCATCTCTGCCATTCCTACTTTCACTATCGCATGACACTGGCAGCAATCCTGAGATTGCCACCCTTGATTATAGTCTTAACTGACACAGCCAAGATTAGTTAACCCAAACATAAACCTAACCAGACAAGGAAGGTTCTATTTCTCACTAAGGTCTGCATTTAACAACTGAGTCACAGTGATGCTGTTTAAGACTAATGTTACTCAAAGTAAAATATGGTGTTTCTCCCTCTTTCCACTAAATGCTTCTCTCTTGTAAAATTCATTTCTTTGCTGTTTTAAAAATTGACATTCAAGAAATCTGGGAGCAATAAGTTTTTTGTTTTCAAATACATCTCCAAAGGGGTGGTGATAATCTGGAACTATTCTTTCACAAACTACACATGTTAGCATGTTTAATTATCGATTCCAAAGAGTTTAGAGTTGTATCAGAAAACTGGAAAAGGAAATAGGTTAAAGAGCAAGCAGAGCTAGTGTCCTTAAATTGTTTTAAGTATTTTGAGCATTAGTGCATCTATTTCTGGTATTTAAGTAGATTTGTTACGACTAATGCGGTTTGCATGCAAATCGCAATGCAAACAGATGAACAAAGCCAGCCAGCCTTGAAATAGAAAAAGATTTGTGAACCGATTGACAATCAATGGATTAATCAAAGCTAAAGCCAAACTTTATCAGTTGTGAATGCAATTGTGTGTGCACCCACAATTTTACAATTGGGATGTGATTTTTACAGTGCTGTTTTTAATTTGAATGCTTTAATTAAGTTTTTAATTTTTAAGGTCTGGCACCTGCAGTTTCATTGGCTGCTTGGTTGTGGTCCGTGGCTGGTTTACCTAACAGCAATATACACTTCTGCTTAACTGGTGTTGAATAATTGTGCTGATTTGCATGTTTGACCTTTTCTCTCTTCTCTTTTTCTGCTTTAAAGGCTGCCAAACAGATTAAAGATAGGTATTGTAAAATACTTTTGTTTATGATGCATGTTTATATTAATCTAACTTGAATTAAGAACTGCACAAATCTTGCTTGCTTCAATTGCTTAATAAACTACCAGCATTTTTGCTTGTTCTGGAAGTTAGCACTGTTTAGTGTTGTGATGCTTTTTTAGTCCTGATGTTAGGATCACCAATTTATGCACTTCCTTTAACAAAAGAATAATTTCCATATATTTCATTGTGTTATAAAAAGGAGTAAAATACTGCTGAATATATCTGACAATCAGAAACTTTTAGAGCATTTTTCCATTTGCAAAAATTCCTTGGACACCTAAATCCTGACCTTAAAAACTCAAACTTTCTATCCTCTATTCTAACTGAATAATTATACATGGGGAGATTTTTATTTCTGGTATATTGCCCAGATTTTTTTAAAACCTTGCCCTCCTGTGACCTATTGCTAATAAATTGCTTTCAATTACAAAATGTTGTGTCCTCAAGACTTTTGAATAAAACTTTGGGTTAGAAACATCTGTATTTTACAATGATACTAGCTAAAGAACCTAGATAGTTTTGAACTGCTACAACCAAACTTAAAATGCATCTTTAAATTCTTGCTTCACCCACTTCCAAAATGATTAAAGCCTCTTCACACTTGTGTTGGAAGCAACAGGAAAGTCTGAGGGTTGGACTGAGTGGAGTATTGGAAGTACTTTGCCCCACACTTGCCGTTCAGTAGACAAAACATGGTTGAATGTGATTATTAATTTTTACCCCCAATGGCAAACAGCCATTTAAGATTGTCAATTCTGTGACATTGCTAATGAAAAGGAACTGTCCGTGCAAACCCCATTCACTTTGAAAGTGAAATTTGACCCATGTGAGGGGTGCTCCTGTATTCATTTTTCATTTATACGTGTGGGGGCACTATCTATAGAAAGATTCCCAGGTCCTTAACTTATACAGGGCAAGTTGCATCAATAAAATCCAATGTGGCCAAACATATCACTCGTTATCTTTTAAGGCCGGCATATTTTATAAATAATTAACAAGGAAGATAAAGCCTGTAGAAACAGGAGAAGGCCATTCAGCCCATCAGATCTCTTACACAATGCAAATAGATCATGACTGTTAAGTATCTTGTTCTATAACCCTTAACATCCTTCCTTAATAAATCCTCAGTTGATCCCAGGTTCAACAGCAGTATGTGGAAGAGGATTCCAGATTCGCACTAACTATTGTCTGAACACTTGCCTTCTCTGTTTCTCCTTCCCCCCCCCCGCTCCCCCCCCCCACCCCCAAAAAAGGATGAATACTAATTTTACATTATGTGAGAAATAGAAATTGGTCATTTTGTCCTTGTACTTGCTTTGGCATTCAATAAGATTTTTACCTGAGCCTGACTTTCCTGCATGAACTCTGCGTGTTGATTCTCATGGTATCCAGCTATCTCGATCTTTTCCTTGGATATAGTTGATGACTGAGCCTCCACTACCCTCTTAGGTAGTGAATTCCAGAGATGCGTCACTCTCTATTAAGGAATAACCTCTTGTTTCAGACCTGAATAGCTCCTTATTTTGAGATTGTGACCCTTGGTTCTAGATGCTCCAGTCAGGAGAAACCTCAGCTCTCCATTTAACCACTCGAGCTCCTTGAGAATTTTTCAATGAAATCTTATTCTTCTAACCTTGGAAGTTTGCTTGATGTCTTCTCCCAGGGCAATTCTCCCAACTTTTCCCATGCAGTATTCTAGCTGCAGTATCATCAGTGCCCTTTCTAGTTGCAATAAGCTGTATTTATGATTGCACTCAGGTCCTCCAACAATAAATTCCATCAAAGCATTTGCCTTCCTAATTGCTTGCTAAGCCTGTATGTCAGCTTTCAGTGATTCACATACAAGGATACCCAGATTTCTTTGAGCACCAACACCTTTCAGTATCTAACCCGAGTTTCTATTTTTTCCGACCAAATGTTTTCCCACATTACATTCTTTCTACCATGTCTTTGCTAGATCCTACTGAAGCCTTTGTGCATTCTCTTTGCAACTCTCACTAGCACTCAGTTTTGTATTATCAGCAATATATTACACTCGGTCCCCTTGTCCAAATTTTGATGTTAATTTTGAACACTGAGTCCCAGCACTGATCCCTCAGCATCCCATTTGTCACAGCCTTCCAACCCAGAAATTACATGTATTCCTACTGTTTTCTGTTTGTTAACCAGTTGTCAATCCGTGCCAGTGAATTAACCCCAATCCCAAGTGCTCTAACTTTGTTTAAAAACATCTCATAACATTCTATTGCAGATCCTCTGAAAGTCCAAATCCACTGGTTTCCCCTCATCTATTCTGCTAGTTATAAGCTCAAGAAAACAGATTTGTCAAACGTGATTTCCCCTCCATAAATCCATGTTGACTCTGCACAATCCTATTATTATTTTCTAAGTGCCTTATTAATACGTTCCAGCACTTGGCCTACTGATGTCAGGGTATATAATCTGCAGTTCCCTCTTTTTTTGCCCTCTCTCCCTCCTTAAGCAGAGAGTTACATTTGCTACTTCTAACCCGTGGGAACATTCAAGAATCTATTGAATTTTGGAAAATGACGAGCAATACTCCATTATTTGCATTGCCACCCCTTTCGAGGCTTTATTTTGGAGCGCCTCAATAGAGGAAACGATTCTTCTCGATCTACTTTATCAAATCCTTCATCTTTGAGAACCTCCACAATACATCACTTTTTAATTGTTTATATCTAAGAGAAACTGAGCTTTGTCTATACAACCTGTTTAACTCATTAACCTGAATGTCATTTCTATAGCAACAGTATAAATTGCCTATAAAGTTGATCATTCCTACTCGAGCTTAATTCAAGAAGCAATTCCTTTAATGTCATTCAATTTCGTAAAATGCAATTGGGATCTTCAATCAAATCACCTCTTAACCGTCTAAATTCTAGGGAATACAATGCTTGTTAGTATAATCTCTCCTCAATAATTTAACTCTTGTGTTCCAGATTATCATTCCAATAAGATCCAAGCAGCACTTGCTTCAAGGACAATATACCTTTTAGAACAGATCATAGCCAGAGTTTTTTCTGTAGTCCATGTCTGGTTTTGTCGACCTGCAAACCAACTCCTACATCCTTGTGTACCAGGGTTCTGAATGTAAATAGGCCAAGATTCAAGTAGTCTTTTGGATTTTTGAAACTTTATCTTGCATAGCTCTCTTATAGTTTTTTCATTTGGAAGGTGCTCTGTTCTGTCCTTTTTAACATGAGTGAGCTTGCATTTCCTGACAGTAAAAAAAAATCTATTTTCCACAATTTGTAATACTTAGTCCTACTTTGATCCCTCTCTGTTTTACCAGCGTATTTCATTAAGCCACCTTCAATCATTAAGGTGGGCTAGATTTGCATTCAAGAAAGCTAGTGACCAACCCAGTCTTAAACTTAATTTTTCTACCATGCCTCCACATCTTTTATATTGATTTTAATGTCCATAAACATTTTAAAATTGAGAGCAGATTTTTTAAAGCTCAATATATTTTATGGGAACTTTTGTATCATAGGGAATTAAACTGCATTTGTTTGATGAATGTTCTCATTGCCTATCTATTTTCTCTCGTATTTCCAACCTTTATAGCCTTCTGCTTTTTACAATTTCCAGGAGAGTGCTTGGTTTGCTTACTTTGAAACCTGTCCTCCAGCGAATTATAGGAACATTGAAGAATCCCAAATAAGAGAATGAGTAAATGCCAACTATTCTTACTTGATCCATTTTTACCTGCTGTTTCTGTCAGGGTTTATACTTGCAGTAAACTCTGCATAACTAGCTGTATATTTTCCCAATGAGACAATTTCAGAAATTTCTGTATCAATTCAAATTAATAATTTTAAAATTTGTTTTTCTTCGACCGTTTGTCACTAACAGGTGTT
Source organism: Pristis pectinata (assembly GCF_009764475.1). Taxonomy (NCBI): domain Eukaryota; kingdom Metazoa; phylum Chordata; class Chondrichthyes; order Rhinopristiformes; family Pristidae; genus Pristis; species Pristis pectinata. The sequence goes on from NC_067428.1 coordinate 9,564,713, forward strand.
CATAAATGTCTGCTGATGTTAATGATCTGTAAGCTTAGTCAATAAAATAATCCTTGGATCACTGGGTGGTTGAATATTCTTGAGGGATATAAGGACAGATGGTGAAGTTGTGGGAGTATTTGCACAGAATTTCCCATAGCATTTTGAATGGGAAAGATCAAGTCCATAATATATTGAACCTGGGCTATGGAAGCCAGGTGCATAATGCACCAAATGGTCTGTTCTCACCATATTTTACTGCACATTGCCTTGCTCTGAACTCTGTCTTTGAAGGCCCGTGGTTTATCACAGAGCTAACAGATAACATTGAACTTGGAAACATTTACTTTTCAAAGTAGTTTTGCCAGCATATTGGTTGTCTCATTGACTACAGACTGAAATGCTGAATATGTTGTTTGTAATGTTAGTTCTTGCATTTGTTCCCTAGTGTTACCATGGCACCAGCTTTCAGGCTGTCCTTGAAGGCCAAAGCCAGCGACAACATGAGTCATCTCATGGTCGACTTCTCCCAAGAACAAAAAGTCCTTCGTTCACTCAAGTTCTTGCCAGGTGAGAGTGAGAAATAAGTGCTTCCTGCTTTGTTTTCCCCCTTCCCCTCCTTGATCTTCTCCAGGGAAAGTGCACAATCCTTTCTAATGTCTTCCAAATGGTGAAAGCAAAGTAATTCAAATACTCTGCTTAAAGGTGACAATTGTAGATTTCTGTGAAAGGATGAGGATGAACAATTTTCTTGAATGTATTTATTTCTGCATTTTTTCTGATTGTAAGTAAGCACTTGGGGGCATAAGTTTAAGGTGAGAGGGAAGAGAGTTGATAGGAACCTGAGGGGCAACTTTTTCACCCAGAGGGTGGTCAGTATATGGAACAAGCTGCCAGAGGAAGTGGTTGAGGCGGGTATATTAATGACATTTAAAAGGTACTTGGACAGGTTCATGGATAGGAAAGGTTTAGAGGGATATGGGCCCAACGAGGCAAATAGGACTAGGTTGGATGAGAATCGAGATCCGCATAGACCAGTTGGGCTGAAGGGCCTGTTTCCTGCCCCTATGCCTCTGTGCAAAGTGAGGTGTGAAAACCCAACCTGCCAGTGCATTCCATCGAATGATATTGGGAATGATGTACGAGTGGGGTTTTAAACAATGGAACTAAATTAACCCAACATATCTGTTACCAGATTTGCACATGATAGATAAGCAAGAAACCTTAACCGTGGCCATGGATTCCTCTGCAGGGCTCTCATCTGTTCCATTTCTTGCACTGTCTCTTCATGCACAGAGCAAGAGTAGGGTTCCCAGTTCAGCTTCCAGTCACCTAAGCAACATATTGGGGCAGCAGTTTTCCCTGTGACTGCATAGTTTCTTCCCCTCCATCCCCAGTTCACTGATTTCCTCCCACATCCCAAAGACGTGCTGGTAAATAGGTTAATTGGCTGCTGTAAATTATCCCCAGCGTAGGTTACTGGTGAGGGAATCAGGGTGGAGTTGATGGCAATGTGAGAGAGAATAAGGTGCAGGGAGATAAAGTGGGTAAATGAGATTGATGTGACTGCTCTGAGAGCTGGCATAGACTTGATGGGCCAAATGACCACCTCGGATGCGATGTGATAGGAGATGTTCATTGGATCGTGTCCGTAATTTCTGCCACTTCCGATGTGATGCCATCACCAGATGTCGTTTCCCTTCCCATTTCAGCATTCGGAAGAGGCCATTCCCTCCACAATTTCCTGAGCCCCACCCCCCCAACACTTAGATAAGACAAGATATCTTTATTAGTCACATGTACATCGAGACACACAGTGAAATACATCTTTTTGCGTAGTGTTCTGGGGGCAGCCCACAAGTGTCACCACGCTTCCAGCGCCAACATAGTGTGCCCACAACTTCCTGACCCGTACGTCTTTGGAATGTGGGAGGAAACCAGAGGAAACCCACACAGACACGGGGAGAGCGTACAAACTCCTTACAGACAGTGGCCAGATTTGAACCCGGGTCACTGACGCTGTAAAGCGTTATGCTAACCGCTACACTACCGTGCCTGCCCACTCCACTTACCATGGCATCCTCCAGTGCAGCTGCAGAGAATGTAAAACTTGCTCTTTTTACCTCGTCCCTTCCCACCATAGACAGATCCATACACTCCTCCCAGGTGAAGTAATGATTCATTTGTACTTGCAAATTGGTGTACCATTCTCAGCTCAAACCAAAGAAGATTGGGTAATCACTCCATGGAATACCTCTGGTTTGTCAGCAAGGGTAACCTGAACATTAATTGCCCACCCCATTCGCGCTCTTGTCTTGGCCTCCTACACTGTCCCATTGAAGCCCAAGATAAGCTCAGAACAACACATTACAGCCCTCGGGATTCAACAACTTTGAGTCACCAGCCTTTCCAGACTGTATCAGAGCAGGCCAGTACTGATGAAAGATTATCGTCTATAGCATTAATTCCATTTATCTCTCCCCACATGTGCTGCTTGACCTGCGGAATGGCAATTTCCAGCATTTTCTGTTTTATTTTGATTCTCACTCAAGCAACTGTTGCCCTTGCAGTTTATTTGGAATGGCTTGTATGTTATAGTCTGCATACTGATTGAACAGTGAAAAAATTATAAACTGAATGGTGATAGTTCATTTACCATAGACGCTGACTAGTTAATGTTCTTAAGTCTTTTGGGAATAGCTCAGTTGGTAAACATGCCCAGTGTGGAATAGAAACCAAATGGATTCCAGATACAATTGTTGACCCCTGCTGCCATGACTGCAATTGTCCTCCACAAGGCCGGAGTATAGAGGATCCTTGCTGCTCATCATTGCTCAGTGAGCTCCACTACGTCTGTTAATTAGGGAATCGAGGTGGTGTTGTTGGGCCTGTGAGAGTTAGGGTGCCACAGCACCACAGCTAGTGGTGCTACTGCCTCACTGCTCCAGCAACCTGTTTGCTTAGAGTCTGAACTTTCTTGCTGTGATTGTGTTGGTTTCTCTTAGATATTCCACTTCCCATCTACATCCCAAAGACCCGTAGGTTAATTCACCATTATACATTACCCGTAATGTGCAGGCGAGTGGTGGAATCTGTGAACTGGGGGGAATGTGATGACAATGTAGGGAGAATTAAATGGGATTAATGTAACTAGGTGCTTGATGGTCAGCATAGATTTAGTGAGCCAAAGTCTATGACTTAAAAGTGATGTTCTGTGTCTAGGCTTGCAGATCAAGAATGCCTTTATTGATAATGGTCATTGTATTTGGGAGAAGGGTAGAGAAAATGTATTTCGAGCTTCTAATTACATCCTTCAACTCCAAAATCTCTAAGTGAAACTGAGGTTTGGTTTGTCTTCATTTTGCCATTTTTGCTTTTCTTATCAGTACCAAGTATTCCGGAAATCGATATATCTGAGTGTCTGGTAGCAGACAACTGTGTGACTGTGGTCTGGAGAATGCCTGAAGAGGACACAAAAATCGATCACTATGTATTGGAATATCGCAAAACCAACTATGAAGGGGCCCCACGACTGAAAGAAGAACACCCCTGGATGGTGAGGGAAGGCATTAAGGAGATGGAATTCACATTGTCAGGTAATAACATTCAAAAGTCAGCACTTTGACAATGCAGCTTTTCCTCAGTATATCACTGAATTTTTGATCTGGATCATGAGCTCAAGTTCTCAATGGAGCTTGACTTGTGATATGTGCAGTTAAGTTCTGGTGAAATCTTTCTTAGTGAAGATGGACCAACTCTCGAGTTTTTTTTTGTTCTTTCACATCATGATTTGGTTAACAGTGCCTTTTAATTGGTCATCTGTGGATTTTAACTCAAATAATGAATTCTAGAAAGAATTTAAAAAGTTGGATGACAGTAGTTCAGAGCAAACAATGCTGTGTATTACAGGTGCTGTGCTTCAGATGAAATAACCCTGCCTACCAGTTCAATTAAATGTTGAAGAAGCACAAAATTATTCATCAATTGGAGAGTTCTCCCTGTACTTAAGATAAAACTCTCTTCCCAACAGTGCCGCCTAACCCAGATTAACCTGCCATTCATGCCGTTGAAGCATGTGAGAGATGATGTGTACTGAATAGCTGTTGCATTTGTAAACAGTGGGAGCACACATCAGAAATGTGAGGCATTTTGATGTGATCATAGACTATATAAATACAACATTAAATGTATTTGTAACGTAGGCTCGCTTTATACTTTGTTATTCATTGTTTGCAATAGATCTTCTGCAATTTGATTTTATTTCACTTTCTTTTGGGAAAGAACTTATTGCAAATGTAGTGATCTATCCGTTCTTGCAGCCAAAACAAAATGCCCTGTCTCGGCAATGAAGCTGTAATAATTACTGGCCTTCTGGTTGCTGGGCATCATATTATCATGTAGACATCATACCTGATTCCTAAACTAGTCTCCAAGTGCTCAACCAATAGAGATCGCTTAAAAAAAACATTCTGATGCAAGAACAAGACCATGTGTTCCTCTCCAAAGCTACGAAAATTGGTTGTGTCAGAGATAGCAAGGAGCATTGTCCAAGGCTGCACATGATGTCGATCAGCTGGAAAGTCGGGCGGAGTAATGGCAAATGGAATATAATCGTGATAAGTACTAGATGATGCATTTTGGGGAGAAGCAAACAAGGGTAAATGGACACAGAAATGGTAGGGTCTAGTGAACGTTCATAAACACATAGACCTTTGGGAACAAGTCTATGGATCCCTGAAAGTAGCAGCACAAGTGAATAAGGTAGAGAAGAAGGCATATGAAATGCTTGCCTTCATTGGTTATAGCATAGAATATAAGAGCAGGGGCATCGTGTCGCAACTTTTCATGTGACCAGGCCATGCCTGGTCTCCACACTGTAGGAAGGATGTGACTACACTGGAGAGGGTGCAGAGGAGATTCACCAGGGTGTTAGCTGTATTGCAATATTTCCATTATAAGGAGAAACTGGGTGGGCTGGGTTTGTCCTGCCCAGAGTGCAGGAGGCCAAGGGGTGACCTGATAGAGGGGTATAAAATTATTAGGGTAATAGGGTAGATGGTAAAAAATCATTTTCCCATTGTGGGGATGTATAAGATAAGATTTCTTTATTAGTCACATGTATATCGAAACACACAGTGAAATGCATCTTTGCGTAGAGTGTTCTGGGGGCAGTCCTCAAGTGTCGCCCATGCTTCCGGCACCAACATAACATGCCCACAACTTCCTAACCCCTACGTCTTCGGAATGTGGGAGGGAAACTGGAGCACCCGGAGGAAACCCACGCAGTCACGGGGAGAACGTACACGCTCCTTACAGACAGCGGCCAGAGTTGAACCTGGGTCGCTGGTGCTGTAATAGTGTTATGCTAACCGCTACACTACCATGAGAACAAAGATTTAAAGTGAGAGATGGGTTGAAAGGGGATCTGAGGGGGCATTTCTTCCACGCAGAAGGTGGATGGAGTCCCGACCACACTCTCCGAAGAAGTGGTGGTGGCAGATACTCTCACAACCTTTAAGAAGCATTTAGATGAATACTCAAACTACCAAGGCATAAAAGGCTAATGGGATAAATGGGATTGGTGTAGATGGATACAGTGGGTGACATGGACATGGTGGGATGAGAGGTGTGTCTCTGTGATGCAAGGAAGTCAAGAGAAATTGTACCACTCCCATTTCTGACTCTCCTAAAATGAACGAACTTGGGACTAACCATGATCTAATACTGGAACCTTGAGGGTCGATGTCTGGCTAAATCCATACTAGGAATTGCTTTTATTTACTGGGTTATCGGTGGTGCTTGGCTTCCTTGTTAATAGAAATTACTTATAACCCACGTAACCACGTGGGTGGTGGAGAGGGGGGAAAGGAAAGTATTGTGGAGAATGAAGATATGGGAATAATTATTCAATTCCAAATGCTAGCCTAGGAAACATACAGTAATATATCCTAAAGGGTTTGCAGACACAGATTTTAAATAGTGGGATGTGTCTGACACATATATCACCAATAGTTTTGCAATGTTTTCTTTACCAGGTTTGAAATTTGATACAAAATTCATCAACTTCCGGGTGAAAGCTTGCAACAAAGCTGTTGCTGGAGAGTTCTCGGAGCCGGTCACCCTGGAGACCAGTGGTTTGTACAGCTCCTCATCATTACTTACAGTAGTAAATGGGTTATAATGTTTGTTATGGAGTTACTATCCTCATAGTCTTCCTGTCCTTGTGTTAGAGAGTCGCTGCTTCCAATTTTAGTACAGATGAACTCGTTAAATTGAGCATTACTTTTGGAGGAATTTGCCAAAATTAAGATTGCATAAACTCATGTAATGCTATTGTCTTTTCTGGTGATTGCTGCTCTGCTAATCTGTTCTACGGCAGAACAGGTTTCTCTAAGTATGTTATAGAATCTAATCATACTGGGAGTCTGCGCTGTGCACATGTAAAAGGGAAGATGGAACTACACTAGGGAAAAGAGAGGTATTGTGGAGAATGTAGATATGGAAAAAAAAATTATTCAATTCAAAATGCTAGCCTAGGAAATATACGATAATATATCCTATAGGGTTTGCAGCTACAGTTTTTAAATAGTGGAATGTGTCTGTCGCTAATTGCTTCTGAGAATTAAAGCCACTTTTATCTTCCTACACAGCATTTAATTTTAATTTGGATGCTGCGACTGCTCATCAGAATTTGAAAGTGGAAGACCACAAAGTGGAGTGGGATGCATCAGGGGGAAAGGTGCAAGAGATCAAAGTTCGAGGAAAGGAAAATCGAAGTAGGACAGCTTCACCTGCCCATTCCCCTGCAAGGTACAAATCTCTAAGGAAAATATGACTAATTGCAGTCTACCTGCAACCTTCAAACAGTGGATCAACCATTTGTTCAAATGAAACATCATCCACTAGGACCAAAAAATTAGAGATTGTGATGTAGCCAAGGAGGGAGAAGGTTATTTAAGATAATATTTCTTTAACTTGGTGATTTTTTTTTAAATGTACGGGCATTCCAGCACTTATCAAAATATTCCTTTAATTTGCACACGGCTTTTTTGATCAATTGGAATAAGTCAGTTGGATTGTTTCTATGATTGGCTGGTACAATTGAAGACTGTGAGAATTCCAAAATACAGGAGGGTTTTTTTTAAATTCTGATCAAGTGGTGCAAATTGTTTCCACCAAGTTGCACTGACATCAAAATGTTCTGCATGACTTTCCTCAAGTTTTTAAAAATATGTGTTTGTTGAGGATTGGTAACACTCAAGACTTGTGTAAATGTTACTCTTTGACTAATGTTAAATTGGTAATAATTGGCCCATGAAGTGGTGGCATACATGGTTGTATCTGCTGTGTCACATACCAAATTTATGTTGAGATTCAATATACTTTGACCCTTCTTTAGGAGCTTTTAACTTCTGTTACTCTTTCCTATGCTGCAGTCCTTTGTTTGATTACAAATCCAACCCAGGCAGTTGATTGATTTTTTGGCTACAATATTGTTCTTTATTTTTATTAAGAAGCATCATCCAGTCACCAAAGAGAATGCCATCTGGAAGGAGCAGCAGGGATCGATTCACTGCAGAATCGTACACCGTTCTGGGTAGGTACACGATATGTTACACTTGATATTTTGTAAGATTAGAAGACTGTATTGTTTAAATGAAAGCCATCTTTTTCTTGTCCATTCTTGGAGTCGGAGGACTGTTTCAAAATCACAGTGAGAAAACCCAGTAAATATAATGAGAACTAAATTTCATGTGAAATACAAATCAATCTTTGGATTTTCTCTATTTCAATTAGATTCCTTTGATTAAATTTGACTCGGAAAAGAAAAATACATCATTGAAAGAAATCTGTTTCCAATTTGCATTTGAAGAGATTCCAGTAATCTATGGAACTTTCGGGAAGAGGCATTTTTGGCTTTTCACATCTGATCAGTGCGATGCTAATTCCACAAATCTTTCTCCGCATTGCCCTGCACGTTACATCAAATGTTTATCCACATTTTCCCTTTAATGTTGAGCTAAAGCTGTTCCACTGGAATGTCTTCCATGTGGCTCTATATGTAAACCATAGAACCATTTACCATATCAGCACCAATGCAGCAACTTGTGGACTAGATCCTGTATTATTCCATTGTGTTTCCTGCCAATTATTTATTTGTACCAAGTTAAACAAACCTTGGCAGACATTTGAACAATCCAGGTTCAATCCATTTGAACAATCCATAGAAGAATTCTCTTTTTAAAGTGCTGCCTTAAAGCTGTCTGAGCAAACTGATGGTCTGTAAGAAAACTCTGACATCCCACAGAATCTTGACCAGAGTTGGTCTCCTACATAACCTTATTAGCTTTGAAACCACCAACTAGCAGAGAAGTGATGAAATCCCAAGAAACACTAATAACTGCACAATTGCCATTGATCCAATGTGAACAACTGGGAAGTGCCCTGAAGAAATGCTGCTTGGAGAGGTGACCAGTTACCTCTATTTAATTATTGGAACAGATCTTGCTGGTCTTGTTTTCCCCCCAACCCCAAATTTGCCATCCTTAGTCTCCCACATCCATACTTACCTGGTCAGGTGCAGATGGGCTATCCTACTGGCTCAAAGCAAGCTGGAGCCAAGCTCTGTGACCTGAGCAGTGGTGGGGCCTCCAGCAGGGTGCTGAGGAAAGCTTTGACACGTGGCAAAACCACAACTTTGCTGGCTGTTTTAAAAAAACAATTCTGAGTACAAGCTAATAACTTTTAAGTGTTTTTATTTTCAGCTATTTAAAAAAAACACTAAAATTTAAAGGTTTTACCAGTTGAGTCTCTCTAGTCCGGCTTTCTGTGATCCAGCAACTCCCATGGTCCGGTGCATTTTGAATCTGTAGCACAGATCTGTAATTAACTACATTCTAACTAAGATCCAAAATTAACTAAGACCTGTACCAATCCATAGCTAATTAACCTACCAGTGCAATTTATGCACTCTCAGCTGACAGCGTTTCCAACTTGCGGAAACTTTGGGTTACGGACAGTTCTTGGAACCCTTCTGTGGCCCAGAGAGTGTCTATACTTAAAAAGAACAGTTCTCCTCTCAGAGGAAGATGATCAGGAGGCAATTTCTGTGGTCCGGCACCAGTCAGATCCGAAGCGTGCCAGACTGGAGAGTTTCAACCTGTTCGTAATATTTAACTAAGACACCTATAATTTAAAACACAAATAACAAGGCTAATAATTTGAACCATTTGCACTAAACCACAATGATTTTTTAAAAATCTAAAAATAACCTTTCCCCTCTGCTTTCTAATCTGCCTCCCTATAATCCCTACTGAAATTAATAGGCCTTCAGATTAGAAGTAATTTCTTTCCACACCTTCCTCACCCATCTCCAACAGTAGAGCTGTGTCTAACCACTTCAGGACATGTGTCCCAGAACTTGCTGCTGGCAGTTCCAATGGTGATGCTGTATTCCTCCTTTTGTGGTCTAGGGTGAAATGCTGTTTTTATTTCAAATTGTTCCCTTTTATTTCCATAGCACGCAGCTATAATGTGGAGTGAAGTGGAACGTTAAGTTAAACATGCTATTCAGCACTTGAGGAGATTGTAATGGAAACTTTACAGAAGCAATCCTACTTATGATGTGATTTGTGATAATGGCGAACTGTGCTGTGTTTGCTCATGGAGAACGTATACCGTTACAAACTTCAGTTGATATGAGAAGTGGCAGCTGGATATTTTATGGGTTAATAAAGATGGTTTAGTCATCATCCTCCTCATTGTTTCTCACAGGGGATACTCTGATTGATGGTGGACAGCATTACTGGGAGGTTGTGTTCGAAAGAGACAGCAAGGCTTTTCTTGTGGGTGTAGCCTACAGGACTTTGGGCAAATTTGATCAATTGGGAAAGACGAATGCTTCTTGGTGCCTTCACCTCAATAACTGGCTGCAAGTCAGCTTCACCGCCAAGCACAACAACAAGGCCAAAGTCCTGGACGTCTCCGTACCCGACAGAATCGGAGTTTATTGTAACTACAGTGAAGGTATTGGGAGTCCTCATCTTTTCCAACTTGCTGCAAATCTATGTTAAAGCAAAGAGAAGTTAACATTTATACCTTGCCCATGATTTTGATTGATGAGGAAATTGTTTATCCTGCCTTTGTTAGGTAAAGCACATTAATGTTTCCAATAGTTTATTTACTCTGAGTGATTTACTCAGCTTGAGCTAAATATTACCAGCTGAATGTTAAGTATCTCCCACAGAATAATTTTGGCCATCGTTGATAGAGAGCTAGAAATTGCCCTGTACCTTGTTACAATAGATAAGCTATCTCAGAAAAAGCATACTTTGAGAACTGAAGTGATAGTATTATGAATCTTTCACCCATTACATTTGTGTCTTTCTTGGATTAATTTTTTTGACCTCTTTGGTTTTTCAGAATAGTTGCATGAATCAGCAAACATTAATGTAGTGTTGATGTATTTATTTTTATACTGCTTTAAAGTGCTATCTACTAAATTCCAGTTGTTACTTCAGTGGTCTGTTTACATAAAATTTCCTAAATTTCATGTTTTAGTCAGAATTAAAATGCAAAAAGTCGTTGTTTAACTGCTGAATAATTTCTTACAAACATCCGCCCATCGTTCTGAAGCTCTTAAAGAAGGGAATTGCATTCATTAAGCAACTTATTTCGTCACCCCAAACCATTGCTGTTCCATTCTGGCCTTGTCCTCATCAAGCTCACCATAATGCCTCTATGGCTTTCTACCAGCTTCAGCCTGCTAGTAAAGTATAATTAATTGCACTCTGCAATTGCCATTATGTGGTTCGATGTAGATACTGATTTATGCCAATGAGATGAACGGCAGCTGATTATGGGAGGATGGTTCGGGAATGATACAGTGCTTCAGATAGTTTCTGTAAACTTAAAAGGGCAAGCAAGCCATAACATCAGTACGGCACAGAAGGACGCCATTCAGTCCATCAAGTTCATTCTAGTGAGACACGAGACTTCAATGCTGGAATCTGGAGCAACAAACCATCTGTTAGAGGAACTCAGTGGCTTGAGCAGCATCTGTTGGGAGTGGGGGTGGAGGAACTGATGAAGTTTTGGGTCAAAACTCTGCCTCAGGGCTAAGTGTGGAGAGGAGAGAGGGCCAGTATGGGGGAGGAGGGTTGGCAAGATAGGGGCCAGACTGGCGGACCAAGGGGGAGAGGGTGGTGAAGGATGAAGGACAGACCGGGGGGGGGGGGTGTGGGGGGAGTAGAGTTGGGAGACAGGCAGGTGGATGAAAGATGGAGGCAGACAAAAAAAAAACAGCAGATTGAGCCCAGTTGGAGGGAGGGAAAGGTGAAGGTGGAGACAGCTACGGGAAAGGTGATGAGCAGTAACACGTAGGCTACCGGTGCTGGAATCTGATAAGCAAGGAAGGTTGTAATGGGAACCATTAGGAGAGAGGTGAAAGACAGATGGAATCGGATCCAGATGGGAGAAAGGGAGAAAGGCTGTGGGTGGTGTGTGGGTAGTAGGTTGATGGGAGGGGAAAGGACACAAAAATAAGGGAACCACAGGAGGATCAAAGGGGGTGGGGAACACCAGAGATGAGGGTTACCTGAAATTCGAAAATTCAATGTTCATACTATTTGGTTGTAGACTACCCAGGCAGAATATGAAGTGGTGTTCCTCTGGTGATTTCTATCCTCCCCGTAGATCAATTCAGTTAGTCCCATTATCCCACTCCAGGTACGTGGCACTACAAGTTCATTTCCCTTGTGTCTATCCAACATCCGTTCTAAAATCATTAATCATCACTGCTTCCACTGTCCTTGTAGGCAACAAGTTTCAGATCATTACTACTCAATGCGCTTTTTATAAAATTAAGTTCTTCGTACATCCCCTATCCTCAATACCTCATTCATAGAATGGCAGTGCAACAGTGTTGGAGTGTATCTGTTGTCTACTGTAATCCTAGAAAGATCCTGACTAGTGCCTCCAATGAAGTTAAACTGATCCAAATCTATGTCAATGATCTGTGTTTAAGAGCTTTGTATTTCCATTGAGTGAGTGTCATAGCTCTGTGTCTTGAGTCAATTATATTTTTAGTTTACAGTGAGCATTCAGACTTGACGGTTTAGTGATTGCAAGGATGGTTAAATCATTAAGTTGAGTTAATAGGGAGTACAGAAAAGATTCAGCCCATGAATAAGATGCATTTCAGATATCCTGAGACTAATCTTTCCTTGAGATTAGATTAGATTAGAAACCAGTAATCACTCCAAGGTATTCCATAACACATCATTTTCTACTCCTGAATCTCAAATATTTCCTTTTTTTTTTGTACAAAGATTAGTTCCATTAAATTAGACTTTGCCAAAGGGGTCTTTGGATACAACAAACAACTAAGACTGGCTGCTATTTATGCCATTTAATCTTTAATTGTGTTTGATGTTGTAAAGCAGTTTACTTGGGTGAAACACCTGGGAAGGTTAAAGCAGATGGCATTTCCCTCTTGTCTAACTGCAAATGGTCTGGCTCTCTTTCCTTGTCCTTTTGCTGTAATAAAACAGCACAGCTGAAACTATCAGTGCTGCAATTTCTAGTTGGGTATACATGATGCTTGTTGAATTTGTTGCATAATGGAAGTGTACAAACAAACCAAAATAAAAGCAAGTGCACCATTTGCTGTCAAGTTCTGAAAATGAGCCAGGCTTAAGCAAGACCTGAGGCCAATCACCTTGAACTCTGTTGCATACTCAGTTACTCCTGCCATGTGCCCATATTTGGGTCTTGTGTGGAGTGCTGAGTTTGCATGCAGCATAAACCCTCTATCCCCCTCTTATCAGGTCTTTTGCTGGGTATGAAGTTGACTATTTTACTTTCCAGCCAATGAAACAGCATCTTGTACTCTTGTTGGTGAGAAATATAAGTGCCGAAGATTGGAACTATTTCCTTTTCCCACTTTTTAAAGTGGAATTCTCCGACTTTAGGTAATCACCACCCCACTTCCCCACAATCTCCACCCCCACCCCCCCCCCCCCCCCACAACCATGCTTCTCTTCTTCCCTTTCCTAGCCTTTTTTTAACTACCTTTTCCTTTCTCTCCTTTGACCCATCCCCTGGTGGATCTGTTCTCCCTTCTTCCGCACCTCCCTATCTCTTACCTGCATCTACCTATCACCACCTTGTGCCACCCCGCCTCCCCTCTTTTGTCCACCTCTCACTGCTCTGCTTTTCCCTCCTCTATATTGGGCTTCCCCTTTTCCTATCTTCAGTCCTGAAGAAGGGTCCTGACCCGAAACGTTGACCGCCTGCTTCTCTCCACGGATGCTGCCTGGCCTGCTGAGTTCCTCCAGCATCGTCATGTTTTTCATCTAGATTTCAGCATCTGCAGTCCTTTGTTTCTCTATTTCCTTTTCCAATTGTCAGCATTGTACAAATCAGATATAACGTAGTCAGATCCAGTATAAACTTCCTCTCCCAATAAATGCCTCAACTCAACCACATATATCTTTTTCCATATCTTCTCCTGGAGCTCTGCATTTATTTCCCTTTTCTAGAACTTAATTCTATATATAATGTCCTTATGAGGAACTGGCACAGAAGAGGAGTTGAGACCAGCATAACTCAGCCATGATCATGTTGAATGGCAGGGCAGGCTTATGAAGCCTGATGACCTACTGCTCCTATTGTGTTCTTAACTAGTAGACATTTTGTTTGCCCATTTAACAAGATGGGTAACTTGCATACTGATATATCTAAGAGCACTTGGGAAGTTTTTTTTAAAAAAAAGCAACAATGATAGTTACGAAGATGAAGAACTAGAGCTAAAGACTCACAATCCAAATGTGGCAATCCCTTGTTGTATTTTGCTTAATTTCAGATGGAATGTAACAGTAATGAAATTATGGATCAGGAGGGAACAAAGTGACACTGTGGTTTAAGTACTAATACTGGCAAGTACACACACTGTTAATGGGTGCTTTAGAAGTATGTTGATTGGTGTATTCTTTGCCTCTTGGTCAGTGTAGGCTGTGCCCCAGTGTGAATAGTGGGAGAATGAGGAGAGATTGAATTTGGTGCCCATTTCTTTGTGTTGAGAAATTATGGGGAAGGGGATGTATCAGTAGATGAAAGAATAAGGCCCCAAGCAGTGGAAAAGAAAATTGTGGATCTGATGTCAAGTCAATGGTCGGGCCTTTGGAGGAGTAACATCAGCAGTAATTTGAAATTTAAGTTGAAAGGTTGTTATTTCAAATGAACCTTAGACAATCTGTAACCCCTTTTCATTGTACATTGTTTTAGGTCATTTGTCATTCTACAATGCCAAAAGTAAGCAGTTGATTCATTCATTTAGGACAAAGTTCACACAGCCTGTCCTCCCTGCCTTCATGGTAAGTGTGTTTTCTATCTTTCAATGCTTTTCTGTACCAAATGCTTCTGATTCCTCCTGAATATTTGCTCAACCAATCACACCACTTTGTACATAATCTATTTCTGCACTGGTATTGATGTAGCTGATCTGAAGATGTGACCCAAATTAAAATTAAGAGAGACACCTCCCTGTAACTGAGGTCATTGCAACAGCTTTATGAGGAGACCTACAATGGCACAGCAGAAAATTGATCCACTTTAATTTGGTGATTGTTAAAGCAACATTCTGAAAGAAGAGGAGTGCATCAGTTTGGATTTGTTAAATGTGAATTTGTACAAATAAATCATCATTCCCAGCTTGTAGTCTGAAATTCTCTGAACTGCCGTCTTCTGCCCATCTCCTCAGATTGCTTTGACAAGTTATTTCAACCACTAGCACAGGTAGTAGAGCTGCTGCCTCTCAGTGCCAGAGACCAGAATTCAATCCTGACCTCCGGTGCTCTCTCTGTGGAGTTTGAATACTCTCCCTGTGACGATGCAAGTTTCCTCCAGATACTTTCCTGTGACGATGCAAGTTTCCTCTTCCATCCCAAAGATGTGAGAGTCAATAGGTTAATTGCCTCTAGTGTGTAGGTAAGTGGTAGAATCTGGGAGGAGTTGATAGGATTAGTGTAAATAGGTGTTTGATGGTTGGCGCGGACTCAGTGGGCTGATGAGCCTGTTTCTGTGCTGTATCTCTCTGACTTTCCTGCTTGGTAGCTCAGTCGTGTCTATCTTCTGCCTATCATCCTTTTTTTTAAATATTATGCTCTCTTGTGCACACGTAAACATACACACACTCAAATGCATGTGTTCGACATCTTATTGCATGTTTTGTACTGACTGTGCCCATTTTTTCCCCTTTCCTCAGGTCTGGTGTGGTAGCTTTATTGTGCAAACAGGACTTCAGGTACCAAGTGCTGTCAAATCACTGCAGAAACGCAACAGTGGTACCAGTAGCTCCACTGCTAGCCTAACCTAGAAATCATTACCAAGCTTCCATTTAACTGCACCATATCATTTGCAAATCAAAGGCTGTACGGTAAAACTTGCCTTGGGGGAATAAAAAACTAACGACTCGACTCGAAATTGGATTCTGCAAACCACTGTGGGAAGTTGGCCTTCTTAAGTTTGAAGTTGAGTCTGGCACTCTCTTTAGGAATGGAAAATTGCAATTGGTTTTCCATTTCTGATGAGGATTATTACAGAAGATTGATGCAAGGTCTAAATTTTGAAATGTTTTTAAACATGACAAACTGGAGGTGCTTGTAACAGTCAATCATTACACAGGCTATTAGAATCGCATGTGATCTTCCTCTCAAGAGTAACTTGACGTCTTAATATCTTTTGACCATAGGAAGCATCCTATATATAAAATATTTGTCAATTTGTCCAAATTTCTCTATACTCAAAGGAGGGGAGTAAATCTCCAGAGCTGGGATCTAAAATAAAATTATTTCAGCTAATTCTGTACTGGTGCCTTTTGTTCATTTTAAAGTCAAGGCACTGAGAATGGCCACCTGGAAATCGGGTTATATAATTGTGTCAATAAAAAGTAATGTATGTCACAGTAAAGCACCTTAAAGGGGCAGATCAAAAGCATTTCCCACCTCTGCCCACTGGCTTCCCCAGCTGAATGTTACCTTGCCTACAGAGAGTTACGTGCAACAGATTTACGACTACACTGCCCGGGGTGAGTAACGAATCTTTTCTGTTTTGATCACTAAGGAAATTTTAAATCATTGTATCTCCTTGTTGCTTTGCTCTACCTATACTGTTGCTTCATAGCTGGGAAAGCAAAATAGTTTACCCTTGCATTTCCTTCTGGCCATTGTTACTACACAGAACGAAACGGTGGGTTCGTATTAATTTTATAAAATGGAAGCTACACAGTCAATAGTATAACTTTAAAAAAAAAAGTTCCAAATTTGTCCACCAATGGTAATTGATGATTGTCTTGACTGAGGCCTGCTGAGGATTATTCTGCCCCTTTCTGTCCCCTCTCTTGTGCGAGATAATGATTGTTTTGGCCTTTGAAGCTTTAAGCTCTGTTGCTGGCTGCTCCTCACAACTGAAGCAAAACGTATTGCATTCTGCAAGACTGTTAGTTTGAGGATAAAGCTTGATACACGAGTGGAGTAAGGGATTCTTCCCGGGTTGTGACTTACACACATCGCAGACCTGGAAGCTTTCTCAAGATTGCTTATACCTGGGGAAATGCATCCTGCCCCCGTGACAGCTGTTTAACATGCTAAATAGTATCAAGTCTTTTTGGGTCTGTCTGTCTTTTCATTAATGAACAAAACAGTTTCTCTGAATATGGAGATCTATTCAGGCAAGGTAGAAATCTAATTTGGGTTTTAATACTTTTTTTGTATACACAGTCACTTGGTGAATGCTATAGTGATATGAACTCTTGGCGTATGCCACCTGTGTTTCTGGGTACCAGATCTCTGCAGCTGGTACAGTTGAGGCCCAGTTAAAGGGAAGTACACTTATTGGCATGTCTCAATGACCTTTTATGTGCCCTCTGCATTTTACTACCTCTTTTGTTGGGACAGATATTTGTGATGCACTTGCGCTATGATTATGAATAGAAATAAAATTGTGTTAGGCCTGAATTTTCTGTCAGATCTGTGCTTGTATTCGTGTGCGTTTTCCCATTTATGCTTTAGCTGGGTTAACACCTGTCACAGAAAGGCGAATTTGCTTTGAGTGTGGAACAGATGTCGATAGGCACTTCATGGCCCCTCTGACAGTAGTAAATGCATCAACAGAGGGCAATTGAGAGATGCTAATTGCTGCAGAACTTCATTTTGAGGATTGTGATGACGGTGAAAGTAATTTACAGGATTAAATTTAAGTGTTTAAATCTTTTAGAGAGAAATGGAAGCCAGGCATAGAGATTTTGTCTGGTCATCAGTATTTATTTTTACTTGTAAAAATTCCATTTCGGATTTTTTGCGTAATACATTGGCTTCGACGTCTGATTAATAGAATGTATGTAAACGTTGGCATTTCACATGTTAAGTGTTTACGATTAAAAATTAATTGCACCAGATTTTCTTTTGTGTCTTATGTTTGTGAGATGTAGCACATAATAAATAAACTATTATTCACAGCGGTTGCATGTCTTTTGACTCCTGGGTAAGGTTCTCGGTACCCTTGCTGCTTTGACCTGGGTCTCCATTGACTAGGGTGTTGGGGACACAGGAGTTTGCTTTGATCCCTCGGTAATTGAATATGTATTGCATCTTGCATTAATAAAGTCTTGTTGACATACTAGTTGTTGGCTTTTTCATGTGGAGGTTTATTCTTGCCTGAATCAGCACCTTTTGTTTTTAAAAAGTAAGCTTCTGTATTTTATTTTTCTGGAATGTATATGCTGGTTAATCCCCTTTTGTTGTACAATTCCTCTAGACTGCAGCATATCTTCATATTTTCATACCGTGTAGCAAGCCATTCAGCCCATCAAATCTGTACTGGCCATCGGCATTCTCGTCAGTCCCATTCTCCCATTAATTTCCTTGACATTCTCTCACTCTCACTCGCATCCACTTTCCCTGATTCACTAGCCACCCCACTGGGGACAATTTACAACAGCCAATTAGGCTACCACCACATGTTTGAAATGGAGGAGGATACCATAAGCATCTGGAGGAAACCCACGCAGTCACAAAGAGCATGGGCAAACTCCGCATAGTCAGAGGCTGAGATCGGGATCGAACTTGTGAGGGAGCAACATTATCTATTGCTTCACCTTGATAGCTACCACTTAACTCTTGGATTCTCCATTCATGCATTTACTTGACCGAGGAAACTGATAAACATTGAGTGAAAACATTTAAGATTCTCACTCATTGTATCTCATCAGAATAGCTAAAATTCCTTTGAAGTTCCTTTTTTTTTACCTCTTGAAGTCTGAAAGTCTCTTTCCTTATTTCTTGTTGGTGACATTGCATTGCAAATCATTCTTGCAAAGAGCTAATATTGGTATAACAATCGAAATTGTTGCTGCTATGTTGTGGACTGCTGGTCTAATCCAGTTTACGGTTTATTCAAATTGGATCCATGTGGTTCCATCTGAAAACCGGTAGACCTGAACTGAACGGGAGTTGAGAGGCGGTTAAGTGAGAAATTGTTAATACTTTGCAACTTCATTTTTTTGTTGCTTCATCATCTGGTCTGTTTTCAAAATGCCCTCAATTCCATGTATATTTGTGAACAGACTTGGTGACTGCTATTGTGGATCCTAAATCATAAATGCATCAGGAGGCAAGCAGCTGAGTTGCCAGAGAAATTGACACTTAGCAGGTAGATTTTTATCCTGTGTGGCTGCAGCTCTGCCACTCTAATGTGGGAAGCAAAGTGTAAACCAATCTGATGTCTCAATGCCTGAATGAAATGTTGATTTTAAATTATTGCTGTACCTAAAAGAAAATGTGTTGCCTGCTTTAATTGAGTAGTAAAGGTATAAACACTTTTCATTAGCTGACCTGAATTGAGTCCTCTCAGCTGATAGCAGTCGGTGATATTGATGACAAATCAGGATCGGGCAGCTAGGCACACATCTACAGCCCAGAGTGAGTCCTCTAAAAGTGGCTGGTATGGTTTGTCAATGGGACTTGAGAGGGAAAGGCAACTTTTTATAATGTTTTCAAACTTGTTTTCCTATTATAGGTTCTATTTCCCCACCACTACTCCTTCCCAATAGCCGTGGCTCTGCTCTGTATGGGTGAGTTATTGATTAACTTCTGAATCTACATCACCATGCCCCCAATCCTATTATTACCCTAAGAGATAATTGAGAGTCTGCTAGGAGGACTGGCCAAGTGTTTTTGAACTGACAAAGAAAAGCACCAGGCTCTTCATTCCCTCTGCCTGGGAAAATTCAGATCTTGCTTTGTGAGGCTTATTAATATATACAGTCATAGAAATGTACAGCATCAAAAACAGGCCCTTCAGCCCAATTCATCCATACTGACCAAGCTGCCCTCCTGAGCTGGTCCCATTTGCCTGCACTTGGCTCATATCCCTCTAAACTTTTCCAATCCCTGCACCTGTCTAAATGTCTTTTGAATATTGTAACTGTACCTGCCTCTACCACTTCCTCTGGCAGCTTGTTCCATATACTCACCACCCTCTATGTGGAAAAAGTTGCCTATCAGCTCCCTTTTAAATCGTTCCCCTCTCACTTTGAATCCATGGCCTCGAGTTTTGGACTCCCCTACCATGGGGAAAAGACTATGGTTATTCACCTCATCTGTGTCATTCATGACTTTTATAGACCTCTGTAAGGTCACCCTGAGCCTCCTATGCTCTAGGGGGGAGAAAAGCTCCTGGACTATCCAGCCTTTCTTTATCACTCAAACCCTCTAGTCCTGGTAACATCTTCATTTTTTTTGCACCCTTTCCAGTTTAATGACATCCTTCCTATTTAATGAAGTCCTAACCATTTTGTCGCTCACTTTAGAAGGCTCCAGCTAAGATCAGTCCCGCACTCGCCTACTTGTGTTGTTCCAGGTCTTGAATGTCTATGTGAAAGAAAATTGCATCAAAGAGCAGAGGAACAAGTTCAGAATACCCACCAACCTGATCAAATAGGCTATCGTTTCAATTCATAAGGTTAGATTGTAAACAAAATCTGCTTTTTTTTTACTTAAATGCAAACCAAGTTCTGAAACCCATCTTTAGTTTACGTGCAGAAAGTGTTCTGGGAGGGGGTGAAGAAAGTCTTGCTTTATAATTAAAGAAGACCTTGAAATCTTTTTGTTTTATGTAACTGTTGTTAGTCATTTTCCAATTATTGGATGAGTAAATACAAATGGGGACACAAAGCAAGATAAGTAGGGCGTTCAGAGAGTTGGGAGCAGCTGGAACAGCCTGACTCTTTGCCAAGTGCTTGCAATTACCAATCATATTGTCTGTTTATGTCAGTTCTCTTGGAGGGAGTTGGGCTGCCTGTTCTATTATCTAATTTAGGCATTAAAGGGGAGTACTATATTTTTAACAACAGTATAATTTATTAGTCAATTTGCAAGCACATTTCTTTGCCAAGCATTGAACCACATGCTGTTGTACTTTAAGGAAATGCTATTTTCCCACCAGCAGGACAAATACCCTAGCAATACAATACATTTTGCAAAGCACAACCATTATTAGAGCTGTTTCCTCCCACATAGCCTAGTAGAAGCCATTTCAGAGAAGTCTTCCTTGGCCATAACATATTTTTGGCCACAATTTTCTTTTTATTTATTCTGTTATTATTGATTTTAAGTGCTCAGAGACGTTATTGTGTTTAAGCAAAACTCCAGAAACTTGGCTTTTATTGGGATTGTTTTGTAGATGCTGGTGGCTCTCGGTAACTCGCCCAAATGACCACTCTTTGCAAAATAATGTAAATATCAAAAGCATTATAGCATAGTCTTAAAATGTTCAGAGATTGTTTTCACTACTTGCTTTCCATTAGTTATTGAGACATTGGCACACCACTACTACTATTCTGTCTTGCAATTATATGGTGCCTCCAATATATTTGAAATGAAGGAATGGATAATCTGGGCCCTATCACAAATTGAATGTGTTGTGATCCATAGCAGGACATTTTATCATTGGAATAAATTGAAGAAGGCCAAAACACCCTCTGCCCATTGGCAGCTTGGTTCTATTAGCATTATTCTCCTTTGCTTGGTCAGTCTCCAATTATATCAAAACTGGAAACTCATACTTGCAGTCTGTCTTTTAGACTTCTGGTTATGGGGAAGAATGTATTGCTGGAGATAGCCCAGAGGCTAGAGTATACTATAAAGGTCTTCCAAAGCCATACACATGAAGCCAATGTGCCAGTCTACCTGAGCCTCCACACTCCAACTACAACAGAAGTTTATATTCATAAAGTATACCTCTTGTGAAATGGGTCTGGGCTTCTGGAAATGCTGGTCATGTAAGACTGAGGAGGAAAGATACATGGCAGTTATTAAGGGTCGTAACTAATCCCAGGTAAGTAAAATCCAATTTAAATTGTGCTTGAGTGATAGTATGACCTATTATTGTTCCTTTGTTCCAGAGACAATGACTGATCCGTCTGGTTAAAAACCAATCTGTTGTGCATAGGAATAGAATTTTAAAGGCATAATAGGATGAGGAGTGCTATAGCACTAGTTGAATAAGTTACCATCACTCGGTAACTTGCCTTGCAAAGAATACCAACATGGGTAAGGATTACCAGCTGGTGTCTGTCGAATCATAGCTCAGTTTATCATTGCCTAAAAAGGGGAAGAAAATGATTAGTATTCAAATTAGAGTTAATCTATTATTGACAATTAGATAAGCTTTTCAATTTGGGAAGGGGTTAATCAGTGGGGGGGATCTCAAGTAGTCTATATTTCAAGCAAAAACTATTTCATTGAGACATTGCTCTGTGGTATTAACAGATTTCAATAAGGTAGGATGTTAGAGAATTAACTTTTACTAAATCCTATTTCTGTCTGTTCCTCAAAGGAAATGTTGCAGAGTAGTTTTGTTTCTAGTGCAGTTACAAAGTGAATTCACATTGAATCTGTATTCCATTGCATTGGCAGTAGTCAATTAAGGTCAACTTCTGGGTTACTTAAAAAGAAACACCTGAAAATATGACTCAACTGTTTAATTTTTTTTGGAAAACAAATAAATCTGCGGATACTGGAATCTGAAACAAAGACAGAAATTCTGGAAGAACTCAGTCAAGCAACGTCTGTGAAAAGAGAAACCAGTTAACTTTTCAGATCAGTAATCATTCCTCAGAAGTTCTGAGGAAGGCCACTAACTCGAAACATTGACTGGTTTCTCTTTCCACAGATGCTGCTTGACTGACTGAGTTCTTCCAGCATTTTGTTCAATTATTTGCTATCTTGAAGTTCTAATTTTTTCTTCTAGCTTGGATGGTGAATTTTTTGGGGGGGTCTTGAAGATATTAGTTGTAAAGAAAAAGAGGCATCTATCTGAATTTTTTATTATATAACAGAGATTCTGCCTCTGACCAGAACAAGCTGGCTGCGTCTCAATGTCACTTTTCCATATTTCTTCGATGAAGAAGTGCTTATTGCAATTGATGGCAAGTCACCCTTGTGTCCTATATCAGGTGTGCACCTGGATATATCTTATTTCAGTGCCCAATATTGGTATGCACAGAGCAAGCAGCTTGGACTGTACGTTCAGATGATCTACCAATCATTTATGTAGTACATGATGTGATGTGTGTATATCTTGCTAGTGATAGACTTTTGTGAAGAAGAGCATTAGGGTTTCTTTGGGGTCAAAATACCTTCAATGTGGCTTTCTTTGGCAGACTTGGAGCTCTGATACTGAGCCATGTTGCCTGGTTGACTAACCAATTGAAGCACAGGAATAAATCTGCCACTTTGGACTAGGAATTCCTCCAGTTGCTTCAGATAACCATGTAAATCAGGGCCTTAGTGATAGGCCAGCTCTTCTTGGCAGTGTCATGTGGGAGGTAAAGGAAGGTAGTTACAGGGAGGAATGTCTGTTGACCTGTCTACAGCTACTCCATAGCCTTTGCCAGATTTAGTGTGGGCGTACATCTGTGCTAAATTCTCCCACCAGAACAATTGGATCTAGCATTTTGATTAAATCTAGTACACAGCAAAAGATTTGAGAACAGTCTTGTTGCACAGGGTTTGTTGTCCAATGTAGTCAAATTCCAGAGATACAAATATGAATTTGCCCTCACACCATTGTTTGGCCCATTCTTTGCTTCTCTAGCAAGACTAGTTTGATAAAATTGGCAAGCAGATCAGGGAGCTAATCAACCACAAATGTAAGGTGTTCCTGGATTGGAAGTTCCGTCCTCATTTCTTCAGGCACCTCGAGACAGAGGTACAGCAGAAAACTCTTGACCTAAAGAAAAGATGGTGGACAGAAAGAATGCAGAAAGACTCATCAACTTGCTGACTGTCAGGGATCCTTCAGCACAATAAAAGCCATCTGTGGTCCAAACACACGAGGTTCCATCCAACGAGAAAGGGATTGAACTCATCAGGGACAGAGATGCAGTCAATGTCTTCGGGAAGGAATACTTCAAAACCTCCTCCATGCTGGCTCTGCCCATTGGCAGGAGCGCATCCCAGTGCAATCAATCTGGGTCATCCCTGCTGCCACTCCTGACCAGCAAGAAGTTGAGAAGGCCCTACCCCAACTCAAAAATAACAGCCTTAGAAGGAGACCATACTACCCTGAAATCTTAATCATGAATTTTCAGTCACAAATCAACAACCTCATTGCCCATATCTGGGAAGGAAGGGGCGATCACAGGACCTTGAAAATCATGATCACCTTCAAAGAAAGGAGACAGTCTGATTGTGGTAACTACAGAGGGATCTCCCTGCTCTCTGCCAAGAGGAAAGTAAATCGGCAGGCTCATATTTATTTGCTTTCTCCCAAAGGCCAAGTACCTGCTCTCCAAAACACCATGTGGATGCCACTCATCTGAAGGCACAGTGAACATGATCTTCACAGGACAACTCCAAGAAAAAAAAATGCAGGGAGCAGAACCAGTGAACACAAGTGGCCATCAGCCTCACTAAAATTCGACTGCCCTTAGAAATGCATCTCTGTCTTACTTTGTTCCACACATACAAGCCATGATACTAACAAGCAACGGAACCAACTTAATGTGGAGTTCTATCAGTGGGGGAAAAATTCAGGTCAGCTTTTGAGAGTTTTGTTTTACTAGTTAAATTTTAAGTACTACACATTTAATCCCACTTTATTGTTGCCTTCCTTTGACCCATTGCTAGAAATTGGTTTATTATTGTCACATGTTCTGAGGTAAAGTGAAAAAAACTTTTGCATGCCATCCATACAGATCATTTAAGATGAGATATCTTTATTAGTCACATACATCAAAACAGTGAAATGCATCTTCTGCGTAGTGTTCTGGGGGCAGCCTGCAAGTGTTGCCATGCTTCTGGCACCAACATAGCGTGCCCACAACTTCCTAACCTGCATGTCTTTGGAATGTGGGAGGAAACTGGAGCACCCGGAGGAAACCCACGCAGGCAGGACAGGGAGAATGTACAAACTCCTTACAGATAGTGGCTGGAATTGAAAGTGGGTTGCTGGTGCTGTAATAGCATTACACTAACCTCTACACTACCATGTGGATTGAGGTAGTACAAGGGAAAAACAAGAATGTGGAATATAGTGTTACAGTTACAAAGTGAAGTGCAAGGCCATAATGAGGTAGATTGAGAGGTCAAGAGTCTATTTTATTGTACCAGGAGACTATTTAATAGTCTTATGACGTCAGGTTGGAAGCAGTCCTCGAGTTGGTGGTATATGCTTTCAGGCTTTTATATCTTCTGCCTGATGGGAGGGAGTAGAAGAGAGAATGTCCAGGGTGGGTGGGGTCTTTGATTATGTCAGCTGCAGTGTTATATTTGAAAGTCACGTGAGGTAAATTGGGAGATGGCA
Source organism: Pristis pectinata (assembly GCF_009764475.1). Classification (NCBI taxonomy): domain Eukaryota; kingdom Metazoa; phylum Chordata; class Chondrichthyes; order Rhinopristiformes; family Pristidae; genus Pristis; species Pristis pectinata. The sequence goes on from NC_067428.1 coordinate 9,589,556, forward strand.
GGATGCAGGGCAGAGTGAGAGGAAGGAGGACTGGTAGAATGGTGATCAGTCTGAATGATTTTAATGGGTGGAGTGCTGAAAATCTATCCATGACTATACCTTTGAAGTACTCTCGTTAAGTGTGGTTCTGCCTCAGGTATGCACCCCCTCCCACCCAAAGTTTCAAGAATCATTAGGGGCACATCATAGGTGGGAAGGATTCCTAGTTACCCGTGTGACAGTGAACCTATTTAATGATGAGCTTAAAGTTCATGCCCATTAAATTTATAATTTCATGTCTAAAAAAATCATTTGATTCCATAAAATATCTTGCAAGATTTTATTTTTTTTTAAACTTACAAAACAAAATGCTTGTAATTACATAAACATTAATTGGTATAACCAATACATATACAAAATCATTTGCCTTAATAGCATTGTTTTATTACAGATACTCCCTGTGCCTCATTTTAAAGAGGACATCTGAAGTGGAATCATGCTATAGCGACCTGAAGTTTTATCTTTTGGCCAGTATTCAACTAGGGTTCAATTTCCCTGCTTTGGCAGGAACATTAGGGAGGTTTCCTCCCTTTGATCATTACACTGACCATGTGCTGCCTATTCATGATTAGAAAACAAAAACAAACAAAATAATTCAGTTGTACAACCTCCTAGATATCATTTCAAAGTGTATCAAGAAATCACAAATTCTAATAAAGGTTATATTACAATAACAATCTTTACATAAATTTATTCAGAGCTACTGCACAGCACAGCTGGTTACTCAGCACAGCTTTCTTATAAAGCATATTACTGTAAATATGGAGTCCTAAATAATCACGTTCAGATAATTGATTCAAGCAAAGTGCTATTTAAAAGGGGAAGCTGCACTCTAGTGGTGAAGCTCAATCTTCTAAGACACACCCACTTTTAATTAGATCTTTTCTCCATTATACTCAAGTTTGACTACCCTTTCCTTTATAAAAAGTGCATATTGCACTGACAACTCAATACAAGAGGACTAGAAAACCACTTGATTGGTACAACATGGTGGGCCAAAGGGCCTGTATTGTGTTGTGCCATATTGTTCTATGGTCTATTAAGAATACTAAAAGCAGCTTCCAAAGAATGTTTGATTCACACTTTATGGATTCTTAAAATCACTAATTTCCTGAGGCAAGGTTCTGCAAATTTCCTTCCAAGCTGCACTGGCCCCAGGCACTCAAAACCTATTGAGCAAAACCTGAGAATACCAATCTTTACATTCTACATGCCAAGACTATTTCCTCCTTTCCACATTACTGGACCCACACAATTCTAGAACCAATATGCTCCATAAGGTTTATTAAACTATTTTAATAGCAGTTAACCTGAAATAATGCATCTATTCTAAATTAACAAGTAGTAATGAAAAATTTAGAGATCTGGTAATGTGTGCAGTCATGTGTTTGTGGAGCAAGTGAACTTGATTTGTTAATTTCACATTTTCTCGCTCCTTTTCACAGTCCAGGCTGCATAGCTCAATACTCATTCCTGGCGTTTTAAGAAAGTGAGTCAAATGCCCACCCCCAATCCCAACTGCCCTCCCAATATTCAATTACATTGAACATTGCTTTTCATTTTTTAAAACCCAACCTTTGCAGCATATTTTGTTCCTTTGATCAAAATATCAAAGGCTAGTCAATGGCACCTGCAAGATTATGATGTGCAATTTAATGTACATTAAATTGATTGGCATTTTTCAAACAAATCGGTTCCATAGGGTTACTATAGACTCTTAGTGGATTCATAGAAAATTATACAAACTTCTTACCAATTTCCTTGATAGTTTCATACATTTTATATCAGCACAGTCCCAACCATCACATCATTTGTCTGTTTTAGAAATTAGACTAAAGCTGGGATTTCAACAATGGAGTTGACAACTCATGGGAACAAGGTGGGATCACAAATCTCATCCAAGTTCATTTGGTAAGTCTTAGAAATTCTCAGTTTCACTAAACACCCCTAGAGTAACTTCTATCCACTTTACAATTTTTGCTGTAATATGGAATAGTTCTCATTTAAATTAGTATTGACAACCGTCACTGAACTAGAAATACAATCAATACAATTATCAAAGCATGTAAATATCAGAATCAAGATTAAGCAGCTTTTGTGAAGAGGCTTAGTGTCATCAAATGAGAAAGTCAGTTTTTGAAAGTCAAGTATTGCATGTTCAGTCATGTCACAAGTATCACTCAGATCCCAGTTCTTCACCTGATGCTCCTCAGATTGATGAATGAACATGGCCCTCAGCAGGAAGCCTCTCAGTCACACATTGCTGCCCTTCTCTGCTGCAACTTTAATTGGAGCTCTTTGTTAACAGCTGAGGGAGAAATGGTAAGAGTTATTTATTAATTTTTTATATAAACAAAAGGATTGAGTAACACAAACAGATATCAATGCAGTATTAAGGAATGGACAATCTGCTTAAGACTATTTTGTGTATAAGGTCTTTGAAATATGGATGCATTGCAGTTGAAGCAAATCTTTTTGTTTTTATTTTAAATTCTTTTGTGATCTGGCATTGCAGGCAAGGCCAGTGTTTGTTGCCCAAGCCTAATTTCTCTCAAAAAAGGTGGTGGTGAGCTATCAATGAACTGCTACATTCCTTCTAGTGACAGTGCTCCCACAATGCTGTTGGGTAGGGAATGCCAGGATTTAGACCCATCCCTGAATAAAGGACAAACAAGTATTTCCAAGTCAGGATGGTGTGCAACTTGAAGGGAGGCCTGCAGATGGCGGTATCCCATGTACTCTTTGCCCTTGTTCTTTTTGGTGGTAAAGTTTGAGAGTTTTGGATTAATCTGGGCAAGTAATAGCACTGCATTTTATGGAAGGTATAGCAGCCATATGCCATTGGAGCAGAAAGTGAATGCTTCAGGTGATTGAAGGTGTGCCAATCAAGCAGGCTGCTTTATCTTGGATGGTGACAAGCTTCTTGAGATTTGTTAGCATTGTCAAGATGGGAATATTTCAACATACTCCTAGCTCGTGTCTCGTAGATGGTGGAGGATACCCAGTCTCTAACCTGCTCTTGTAGCCACAATATTTATATGGCTGGTCCAGTTGAGTTTCTAGTCCATACATACCCCCAGGATATTGATTGTGGTGGACACAGCAATAGTGCCATTGAATATCAAGGTAGTGTTGAAGCAGGTCATTGTCTGGCATTTGTGTGACATGAATGTTACTTGCCACTTATCAGCCCATGCCTAAATGTTACTGCTTACAGATATGAACTGCTACCATTACTGACAATTTGCAAATGAAATTTAAAATTGCTCAGTCAGTGTACATCCCCACTTCTGACCTTATGACTGAAGGTCATTGCCGAAGCAGCTGAAGATGGTTGGGCCTAGGAGTCTGCCTAGGCCTGCAGTGATGTCCTGGGGCTGGGATGATTGACCTCCAATAACCACGACCTTTTGTGCAAGGCATGACTCCAACCTTTGAGGGAGTTTTCCCTTTGACTTCAGTTTTACTAAGGTGCCTTGATGCCATACTTGGTCAAATGAAGCCAAGAGAAGTCACTCTCACCTCATCTCTAGCAATCAGCTCTTTCATCCAAAGTCCAATTATGCACACTTTACAGTAGTTGTCAGGGGTGTGAACACTGGCTGTTTTGTACTACCCAAGAGTATTAAATCACATTCATTGACATTTATGGTACACCAGAGCCATTCAACTCATCATATCCTTGCCAGCCAAACAAAACAGCCATTTAGTTTACTTTCATCACCCAGCTCTTAGTCCACAGCCGTGTAACAGAACAGTTTTTCCAAGTGCTAATCCAGGTACCGTTTAAATAACATGGGTTGGAAATCTGGCTCCATTGTCCTTTCAAGCATTGAACTCTAGAACACACAACAATATTTTTTCCCCTCAGCTCCCCTCCAACCTTCTTGCTATTCTACAGCCTGGAATTTGGGTTTCACCCATTTGTAGCAAGCCAGTGTCTTTACCACCAGGTTCAAGAACAGCGGCCACCCTTCAACCATTTGGTTCTTGAATCAATTTGCACAAATCTAATCACTACCTCAATATAGCAAAACTATGACCACTTGGCACTGCAATGGACTTTGTTCTAATTATGTTCAATTTATGTCTTTTTTTTTCTTGTGAACATTGTGTCTCTCATGCCATGTGCCCGAGATGCTGATGCAAGCAAGTTTTTCATTGCACCTGTGCATACATGTACTTGGGCATATGACAATAAATGAATGCAAATTATGAACAGTTCAGAGGAGCCCAGATCTGTACGAAAGGCTGCTGATTAAAAAAAAGTTTTATAGAAGGGAAAAAAAGCACAAATATTTAAATCTTTTGGGCTCAAAAATCACAAGAGGTAATGCAAGAAGTAATTTACAGTAGCCAATTAACCTACCAGCCCACGTGTTTCAGGGTGTGGTATTAAACCATAGCACCCGTGAAGACCCCCACGCAGTCTCAGGGAGAACATGCAAACTCCACGCAGATAGCACCCGAGCTCAGGATTGAACCTGGTTCTCTGCAGCTGCAAGGCAGCCACTCTACTAGCTGTGCCATCTGTTAATTTGGTTTGTGCTCCTATAAATTCTATCCCAAACAGAGTTTACAGTACTTGTGGCAACAGGGAAATGGACTTTTGTAAACTTAAGGAACTTTGTCAGCTGAAATTTGAGATGGGAGGTTAACAGGGCTTTCAGAAACTTCCATCTACTTATTTTGCTGGATAGAAAATCTTGAGGAATCCATTAACCCCCATGCTCAGATTCTACGGCACATATCCCTGGCAGATGAAAATCTGCACACTTGCCACAATAATAGATCTTGGTAGAATGTCAACAATCTGATAATGAATATGGTTTTCCAATACCTTTGTGTTACCCATCCTTTCTACTTACCGTATGTTAATCCTGGAAGAGTGTTGGACTGAGAGGGCCTTGCTGGTTGTTGAATTTTTGGACGTGCTGGCAGTGATTCCTTGGGTATTTCTTCAAAAGAAACAAAAAGCAGATGTTCAGGAGAACTGCACCTCCATGTAGTCAATGTCTCATTTCGTCTGATGTAGTATCTACTCAAGTGAACCTGCATATTCTTTACATTTGCTTAGTTGTTGAACAGTCAATATAATTACTTGGAGTACTTATGGCTCCTGAGATTTTAATGGCCTGGATCATGACTAATCCAATTTAGGTATGGGATGAAAAGTCCAGATCATTATTTTCAGTTTCCTCAAACACACAGTGAAAGTCCAATAATCCTCTATCCTATTGTTCAGATATCAAAGTGGTTTGGCACCTGGCTCGGTTTCCTGTACTCTCCTTAAATACACCAAGCCCCAATTATAGCTACAGAAAGGAGGAGTGTCAAAGAAAGCCCAGCTCATCCTCATAGGAGGGTGGCACAGTGGAGCAGTTAGTCGAGCTGCCGCCTTACAGCGTCAGAGACAAGCCCGTCAGCTCAACTCATCTGTCCTGACCAAGATGTCCATCTAAAATCATCCCCTTTGCCCATTCTCTCTCTAAACCTTATCTATCCATGAATCTGTCCAAGTGACTTTTACACGTTATTGTACCTGTCTCAAGCACTTCCTCTGGCAGCTCACTCCATATATACACCACCCTCTGCAAAAAGTCGTCCCTGAGCTCCATTTTAAATTTTTCCTGTCTCACATTAAACCTATGCCCTCTGGTTATTGATCCCCTTTCCCTGGGGAAAAAGACTGTGCGTTCACCCTATCTGTGTCCTTCATGATTTTGTACATCTACTACCCTGCAGTCTCCTATGCTCCCAGGAATAAAATCCTAGCCTACCCAACTTCTCCCTAGAACTCAGACCGGAATCCTGGCAAATATTCTCATAAGCCTTTGCACTCTTTCCAGCATAATGATGTCTTTGCTAATAACAGGATAACCAAAACTATACACAATATTCCAGGTGCAGCCTCACCAACATCTGGTACAACTGCAACATGATGTCTTGACTCATGTACTCATTGCCCTGGCTGATGAAGGCCAGCATGCCAAGCACTTTCTTCACCATTCTGACTACGTGTGACACCACTTTCAGGGCACTATACATTTGTACTCCTAGGTCCTTCCATACAAGGACACTCCCAAAGGCCCTACTGTTCACTGTGAAAGTCCTACTCTGGTTTGAATTGAATGCCATTTGCCATTCCTCAGCCCACCTACCTAGCTGATCAAGATCCCCTTGTAATGTAGCGGTTGGCATAACACTATTACAGTGCCAGTGACCCAGGTTCAATTCCAGCTGCTGCCAGTAAGGAGTTTGTACATTCTCCCCGTGTCTGCGTGGGTTTCCTCCCACATTCCAAAGATGTACGGGTTAGGAAGTTGTGGGCATGCTATGTTGGCGCCAGAAGCACGGCGACACTTGTGGGCTGACCCCAGAACACTATGCAAAAGATGTCCTTCACTGTGTGTTGCAATGTACATGTGACTAATAAAGATACCTTACTTTTTGATAACCTTCTTCACTGTCTACGATACCACCTTACTTTTTGATAACCTTCTTCACTTACTACGATACCACATATTTTAGTGTCATCTGCAACCTTACTCACCATACCTTGTAGACTTTCATCCAAAATCATTTTATATAAATGATGAACACTGAGCCCAGCATAGATCTCAGTGGCACACCACTAGACATGGGCCTCCAATTTGAAGAAACAGCCATCCACCACCATCCGCTTTCTACCATCAAGCTAATTATGTGGTTCTCCCTGTTACTCCTTTTCAGGTGTGTCATATGTCACTTCTGAAAGTTAATAACCAATTTGCTTCCTCCATCCTCAATGCATTCTAGGTCCTAACAAAAGAAAAATGTCTCCTGACTGCATTTTTTTTTAAAAACCAGTTATCTTAAATCTGTTCTCCGATTACCAATTCTTTTTTCAGTATAAAGTTTCACGTATCTTGTGTCTCTGTCCAGAGAGCTAAGAATTCTATCTGCACTTTTACCAATCTTGTCACGCCACAGTCAAAAGAACTATTAATCTCCATATTCCAGTACCTAAAAACTGAACCATTTCAATTAATTTTGTGCTATGGGATCTAGCCATTACGACCAGCTAAAGGCCATCCCAAATTAATTGAAAAGCAAATCAAATAGGCAATATCATCATAAGTTCTCTGCTAATGGCTAAATTCAGCTCTTTTCTAATATAGCAGGATCAAAAGTAAAAGTACATCTCCATGGTAAATGAGTTGATGAGGTCACTAGGCCATTCCTAACATCTAATTTTACAGCAGATTTCGTTCAGACTGCTAACGTATTCACTTCCATTCCCTTAGGGTGGGGCAACATCACACTGGGTCCAAGGACTGAAGGTTAATTGTATAAATCAGCACTATCTCTGCAATAATGATCTTCTGTCTTTCCCCTAATGGTGTGAACCATTTCCTGGTAACTAATCACCACTCAGGGTGGTAAAGAAAGCATATGGCATGCTTGCCTTCACAGGATGGGGCACCAAGTATAAAACTTGACAAATACTGTTGCAGCTGTATAAAACTTGAGTATTGTATGCATTTCCGGTCATCACACTATCGAAAGGTGGTGGAGGCTTTGGAGAGGGTGCAGAAGAGGTTCACCTAGGATTGGTGAGTTTGCCTGGATTGGAGTGTTTTTAGCTTTAAGGAGAGGTTGGACAAACTTGAATTGTTTCCTCTGGAGCAGAAGATGACCTGATAGAAATATATGCAATTGAGAGGGGTAGATAGTCTTTTTTCCCCCCAAGTTGGAAATGTCAAATACTAAAAAGGGCAGATGTTTAAGGCAAGAGGACAGAAGTTTAAAGGAGATATGTGAGACAAGTGTGTTTTCCCCTTACACAGAGTGGTAGGTGCCTGGAACACATGGCCAGGGGATGTGGTAGAATCAGGTCCAAAAGCAAAGTTTAAGAGGCATTTAGACAGACATCAACAGCCAGGGAATAGAGGGATACAGACCACGTACATTGCTGTGTTGTATGTGCTATGTACTAGAGCTTGACTGCAATAGCAGTTAACGTAACGCTATTAGTGCCACTGACCCAGGTTCAATTCCGGCCACTGTAAGGAGTTTGTACATTCTCCGTGTCTATGTGGGTTTCCTCTAGATCCTCCCACATTCCAAGACATACAGGTTAGGAAGTTGTGGGCATGCTATGTTGGTGCCAGAAGCGTGGCAACACTTGCGGGCTGCCCCCAGTACACTCTATGCAACAGATGCATTTCACTGTGCGCTTTGATGTACGTGACTAATAAAGATATCTTATCTTATTCTACTTGGGAGAAATCATAGCCTAATCCACCTTCAAAACATGAATTCATTCACCGAGTTCAAGGAGCAATGATTAGGAGAAATCCTGGTTGATTTTATGCTAAAGCCAAATGATGCAATCCTTAACTGCTCCCACAGTTCTGCATGTAATCCTGGAGATGTCACTACACGACTGCCACCCACCTCCATACTGTTACCCCAATACTCACTTCCTGGGCCAAAAAGAGTAAACAGCCTCCAAAATTATTTCTGACTTGCAGACAAACAACCACTTTCCCACCTCCAACATTTTGTCTAATTGTATTGGTATATAATTTGTTAATTCATTTATCTCTAATGTTATGTGCCTATGATGCTGCTACAAATAAGTTCTTCATTGTACTTGTGCATACAACAATAAACTTGACTGACTTTAACTAAAGCACTTACACATTATTTTCCCCCTCAGTTAGTTACAGCATTCTCCTGAAAATTAAGCTTCAATTCCCGAAGACTCTAAGACAAGTCTTCTGGGTTAGAAACATTAACTACAGTTGAGGTTTAAGTAATGGAATTAAAGACTATTTTTGTCTACACTGCAGGTCCTCCCTGTATTGCATTTTTCAGAGCAGCCATTGTAGCAGCTGCTACAATAAACATTTCTTTGAAATTGGGCCTTGGTTGGTAGATCAATTTCCAGTTTTCCCCATAAAGACCAGGAATAGAATTGAAACTTGCTATTGGACAGAAGCAAAAGATATCCCCAATTAAAGCAGAGCTGTAAGATTCTGGAATCTCCCTTAACTAGAACATAAAACAGTACAGCACAGGAACAGGCCCTTCAGCCCATGTCGTCTGTGCCAACCATGACGCCAAACTAAACTAAACTAAACTAATCCCATCTCCCTGCACATGATCCACATCCCTCCATGTGGACATTTCTGTCTAAATGCCTCTTAAATGCCACCATTGTGTCTGCTTCCACCACCACCCCTGGCAGCACATTCCCCCACACATCTCCCTTAAAATTTCCCCCTCACCTTCCTCCAGCATTTGACAGTTAGGAAGGAAGCTCTGACTGTCCACCCTATGTTTTTCATAACTTTTATAAACTTCTTTCAGCTCTCTGCTCAGCCCCTGATGCTCCAAGAGCAAAAAATCCAGTCTGTCCAACCTCTCCTTATAGCTAATACCCTCTAATCCAGGCAGCATCCTCCTCTGCACCCTCTCCAAAGCCTCCACCTGTAATGGGGCAAACAGAACTCAATACTCCAAATGCAACCTAACCAAAAGTTTTATACAGCTACAATTAAGGAAGTACCAAGAAGGGCAAAGTCCTTTCTGTAAGTAACTACATAAAGTTTTGTAGCCAAGACAACATTACTAGAAGCAGAAAAAGGTCTTCAGTGAATTATCACAGATCTCTGCACAGCAGGTGGCATTTTCTTTTTCAAGCTAGCCCATCTCTGAAGGGTCCCAGACCCAAAACGTTGACCGTTTCTCTTTCCGCAAATGCTGCCTGACCTGCTGAGTGTTTCTAGCATTGCCTGTTTTTTTTAAAACTTCAGATTTCCAGCATTCACAGCCTCTTGCACAGCCTGTCCCAACCACAGAGAAGAATGATGTGACCACCAGATGGGGCTCCAAGCTCTTTTCCCCAAAGGTTAGAAAAGCAGGCATTTCCTGATGAATTAGTTAATATACTTCGATAAAAGACATGAAGCACCACTGTTAAGAATGTGTTGGATAATCTTTGGATGCAGAAGGTCTGAGGCATAAAGTAACCAAAATCAAATTAGGTAAATTTAGCTGAATTAATAGCAGTTTCATTTTACTCCAAGTTCTCAAGTGGACTACTTGGAGACTGAAGCTTGGATGGACTAATGGAAATTAAAGAGTACAGCGTTATATTTTTGAACCAGATATCCTGGTTCAGCCGTTGTCCAGTTATGCTGATTTGGGACAGCGACATGTGCAATTTCCACTGCTGCTTTTAAAAGTCAGTATGCAAATTTGCCTCTGGACTTAACCCCTGATAGTACCTTGCATTCTGATTAGTTTCTGCATTTGCCAACTTTAAAGTGCATGGAGTAAATTTTTTTTTTTAAAATGGGAGCAACTGGGAAAGAAGTTGAGATTTGCTTTCTGGATTTTGTTTAATAATTATTACTGGTTGGCTGCCTCTGAGTTAATAGAAGGTTCCAGAACCAAAGTAGTTGATGACCTCAGCAGAGTTAATATAAAAGAGCTAACAGATATCAAAGCAGGTTGATAAACTCCATCATGGCATGAAACTACAAGAACTTTGGACACTAATAAACTATTTAACAAGCAGTGACTGCAAGCAAATTGGCTGGAAACATCATGTATCTTTCTCTTAATGATTGAATGAAGCCTGTAATCAAGGACTAATTGCAGGGACAAAAAGCCAAGAATTTCCCTTGGCAGTCCTGCATTGTAGTCCAATACAGTATAAAAATATGATTGCATTTCTGGTAATAATGGACTTTAAACTATGCACTTTTATTCAGAATTACCAGGGGTATTACCAGGAGCGGGCAGCGGAGTGAGGGGGAGCAGAGTGTCTGGGCTTTGGCTCAAGGGGCTTCGGCGTAAAGGGGCACGGAAAGGTAGGTGACTTGAGTTCAGGAAACCACACTCATACTCGTTCCTTTACTTGGTGTCAGATGTGGGAGTTCCTGGAGTCTCCCTGCCTCCGGGAAGGCTACATCTACACGCGGTATGTCGAGCTGCAGCTCCTGAGGGACCGTTTTAGGAAAATGGAGATGCAGCTTGATGACCTTAGTCTGGTCAGGGAGAGCAAGGAGGTGATAGAGAGGAGTTATAGGCAGGTGATCACGCTGGGACCATCGGAATCAGGCAATTGGGTCACAGTCAGGAGGGGGAAGGGGAAGAGTCAGGTACTAGAGAGTACCCCTGTGGCTGTACCCCTTGACAATAAGTACTCCTGCTGAGTACTGTTGGGGGAGACAGCCTACCTGGGGGAAGCAACAGTGGCAATGTCTCTGGCACAGAGCCCAGCCCTGTGGCTCAGATGGGTAGGGAAGGAGAGAGGAGGGCACTAGTGATAGGGGACTCTATAGTTAGGTGGGCAGACAAGCGATTCTGTGGACGCAGGAAAGAAACTCGGAAGGTAGTTTGTCTCCCAGGTGCCAGGGTCTGGGATGTTTTGGATCGCATCCAAGATATCCTGAAGGGGGAGGGAGAACAGCCAGAGGTCATGGTACATATTGGTACCAACGACATAGGTAGGGAAAGGGATGAGGTCCTGAAAAGAGGCTACAGAGAATTAGGAAGGAAGTTGAGAAGCAGGACCTCAAAAAGGTAGTAATTTCCGGATTACTGCCTGTGCTAAGCGACAGTGGGTATAGGAACAGAATGAGGAGGAGGTTAAATGCGTGGTTGAGGGATTGGAGTAAGGAGCAGGGATTCAGTTTTCTGGATCATTGGGGCCTCTTTTGGGGCAGGTATGACCTGTTCAAAGAGGACAGGTTGCACTTGAATCCCGGGGGAACCAACATACTGGCAGGGAGGTTTGCCAAGGCTACTGGGGAGAGTTTAAACTAGAATTGTTGGGGGGTGGGATCTGTACTGGAGAGATTGGGGAAGAGGTGTTTGGCTAGGAATAAGTACCATAGGCAGGTGATAGAGAAGGGACGTGTTGAGACAGGCTTGAGATGTGTCTATTTTAACGCAAGGAGTGTTGTGAACAAGGCGGATGAGCTTAGAGCTTGGATCGATACTTGGAGCTATGATGTGGTGGCCATTATGGAGACTTGGATGGCTCCGGAGCTGGAATGGTTGATTCAAGTGCCGGGTTTTAGATGTTTCAGGAAGGACAGGGAGGGACGTAAGAGAGGTGGGGGAGTGGCACCATTGATCAGAGAGAGTGTCACGGCTGCGGAAAAGGTGGACGTTGTGGAGGGATGGACGTTGTGGAGGGATTGTCTACGGAGTCTCTGTGGGTGGAGGTTAGGAACAGGAAGGGGTCGATAACTGTGCTGGGTGTTTTTTTTTCCTATATATAGGCCGCCCAATAGTGACAGGGTTATTGAGGAGCAGACAGGGAAGCAGATCCTAGAAAGGTGCGAAAATAACAGTTGTTGTGATGGGGGATTTTAATTTCGCAAACGTCGATTGGCATCTCCAGACGGTGAGGGGTTTAGATGGAGTGGAGTTTGTTAGGTGTGTTCAGGAAGGGTTCTTGACACAGTATGTAGATAGACCTACAAGAGGAGAGGCTGTGCTTGATTTGATATTGGGAAATGAACCTGATCAGGTGTCAGATCTCTCAGTGGGTGAACATTTTGGTGATAGAATTATGATCACTATCTCCTTTACATTAGCACTGGAGAGGGATAGGAACAGACAGACTAGAAAGGTGTTTACTTGGAGTAAAGGGAATTATGAGGCTCTCAAGCAGGAAACTGGAAGATTAAATTGGGAACATATGTTCTCTGCGAAAAGTACAGAAGAAATGTGGCAAATATTCAGGGGGTATTTGTGTGGAGTTCTGCATAGACATGTTCCGATGAGACAGGGGAGTCATGATAGGATACAGAAACTGGTAATACAAAGGCTATAATAAATCTAGTCAAAAGGAAAAGCATACAAAAGGTACAGAGAGCTAGGTAATGTTAGAGATCTGGAGGAGTACAAGGCTAAAAGGAAGGAACTTAAGAAAGACATTAGGAGAGCCAGAAGGGGACATGAGAAGGCCTTGGCGGGCAGGATTAAGGAAAGCCCCAAGGCGTTCTACAAGTATGTGAAGGGTAAGAGGATGAGATGTGAAAGGATAGGGCCTATCAAGTGCAGCAGTGGGAAAGTGTGTATGGATCCGGAAGAAATAGCGGAGGTACTTAATGAATACTTTACGTCAGTATTCACCACGGTAAAAAGATCTGGGGGATTGTAGTGGGGACTTTCAGTGGCCTGAAAAGCTTGAGCATGTAGATATTAGAAAAGAGGTGGTGCTGAAACTTTTGGAAAGCATCAAGTTAGACAAGTCGCCGGGACCAGAATGAGATGTACCCCAGGTTGCTGTGGGAGGCGAGGGAGAAGATTTCGGAGCCTCTGACAATGATCTTTGCGTCATCCGTGGAGATGGGAGAGGTTCCGGAAGATTGGAGGGTTGCGGATGTTGTTCCCTTATTCAAGAAGGGGAGTAGGGATAGCCCAGGAAATTATAGACTGGTGAGTCTTACCTCAGTGGTTGGTAAGCTGATGGAGAAGATCCTGAGAGGCAGGATTTATGAACATTTGGAGAGGTATAATATGATTAGGAATAGTCAGCACGGCTTTGTCAAGGGCAGCTCCTGTCTTACGAGCCTGATTGAATTTTTTTTTGAGGATGTGACTAAGCACATCGATGAAGGGAGAGCAGTAGATGTAGTATATATGGATTTCAGCAAGGCGTTTGATAAGGTACCCCATGCAAGGCTTGTGGAGGTGGTGAGGAGACATGGGATCCAAGGGGACATTGCAGTGTGGATCCAGAACTGGCTGGCCCACAGAAGGCAAAGAGTGGTTGTTGAAGGGTCGTATTCTGAGTAGAGGTCGGTGACCAGTGGTGTACCTCAGGGATCTGTACTGGGACCCTTACTCTTTGATTTTTATAAACGACCTGGATGAGGAAGGGGAGGGGTGGGTTAGTAAGTTTGCGGATGATACGAAGGTTGGGGGTGTTGTGGATAGTTTGGAGGGCTGTCAGGGGTTACAGGGGGACATAGATAGGATGCAGAGTTGGGCTGAGAAGTGGCAGATGCAGTTCAACCCAGATAAGTGTGAAGTGGTTCATTTTGGTAGGTCAAATATGTTGGCGGAATATAGCATCAATGGTAGGGCTCTTGGCAGTGTGGAGGATCAGAGGGATCTTGGGGTCCGAGTCCATAGGACACTCAAAGTGGCTGCGCAGGTTGACTCTGTGGTCAAGAAGGCATATGGTGAATTGTCCTTCAATCAGGGAATTGAATTTAGGAGCCGTGAGGTATTGTTGCAGCTATATAGGTCCCTGGTCAGACCCCACTATTGTGCTCAGTTCTGGTCCCCTCACTACAGGAAAGATGTGGAAGCCATAGAGGGTGCAGAGGAGATTTACAAGGATGCTGCCTGGAATGTGGAGCATGCCTTATGAAAGCAGGTTGAGGGAACTCAGCCTTTTCTCCTTGGAGAGACAGAGGATGAGAGGGGACCTGATAGAGGTATACAAGATGAGAGGTATTGTTAGGGTAGATAGAGGCTTTTCCCCCAGGGCTGAATTGGTGGCCACAAGAGGACATAGGTTTAAGGTGCTGGGGAGTAGATATAGAGATGTCAGGGGTAAGTTTTTTTTTACTTAGAGTGGTGAGTGCATGGAATGGGCTGCTGGAAACGGTGGAGGCGGATACGATAGGGTCTTTCAAGAGACTGTTAGATAAGTACATGGAGCTGAGTAAAATAGTGGGCTATGGGTAAGCCTAGTAATTTCTAGAGTAGGGACATGTTCGGCACAGCTTTGTGGGCTGAAGGGCCTGAATTGTGCTGCAGTTTTTCTATGTTCTATATTCTCTTCTATTATGAAATCCCTCTTAATTTATGCCAACTTTTAAAGACACTGATTTATTCAAGGGTATTGGTCACATTCCCAACAGCTGGTCAACAGACAAATATCCATTCTTGTCTGACTCTAGTCTATGAGTGGGTTGAACTTATTAATCTGCAGCTGATATAGTTCCTAACACATGTGCACCTGCACATACCTCCAACAGGGGTTATCAATCGAGAACAGGAACTTTGATGACCTTTCCTGCCCTCTGCTGAAGAAGCACTTAGACAGCTATCCTCGGGCAATGGACAGAGTTCCCCAGGGAGAGGATGTATCCTATGACGCACTAAAGAGGGGACCTTAATTAGAAATTTACGCTCCATAGCTTAGAAATTGTTATGTGCCAGGAAAGCAGCATTAATGCAAAGGACTACTTGCAAACTACAAAATTCTATTGATCACAAGGCTCAAGGTTATGAGTCACATAGGGGAAAGGCCTGGGAGGAGTGGAATGGAGAACATAGCTTCAGCTGGGGATCATGAGGGTCAGGTCTTGGTGGAGGAGTTGGCAATCAGCTGCTGAGGTGGTGGCAGTCACATTTGTTGGTGTGGTCAATGGTAGAGGTGCCAGTTGGATTGCGTTGCGATGCGGGAGGGCCCCAAGAGAGACTCTTGTGAACTTAAGTAGCCCACTTTTAGATGATACCAGAGTCTCACTCATTGGGCCTTGCATTCATTGTGGAGGCTGCTGTGTCATGAATTGCCTGAGCCCTTCATATGCCACACATACATGGAAGGATTCTGTCGAAGCAGTATCCAAAGAGTCTATTGGGTTCCACTGCAGATGTCCAAGAAACCCACACAGACATGCAGAGAACCAGAAGCAACCCAGTGCCCTTTACAAGAAGTGCAGTAAGTACTAAATTTTCAGCAAACTGCTTATCAATGAAAGTCTGCCACGTTACACACACTAATATTGCATTATGCAACAGAATTTACATCTGTAATTTTACACCATGAACTAGTAATTTAAATATACTCCTTTAAAATTAATTAACAAATTATACTTAAGTTGCTATATCAAAGAAAGATTCTGGGGTATAGAAGTTTCCGATGTGACAGAGGGGAATGCAAAAGAGGGGGAGTTGCACTACTGATAAGAGAGAACATAAATATACACCACAAGTCCAAGGTGGGATTTGAAAACACATGAGAATTTTAAAAACTGGAGATTCCCAGATGGGAGTCACCCTCTTTAAGCAAATATGTTCTTGCCAAATTGCTATAAAATCCTAATGGTTAAAATGCAACTGCTTACAATTCATGAAAGTCTGCAGCTATCATCTTAATTAGTCTTGCAACTCCAAGCAGGTCTAGGTAATTTGCAGCACCTCCTGTACTGTGATTCCAAACCAACCACAATCGTTATGCTAGAAAAGTTCCTTCCATCTACCTTAATGATAGCTTTAGTATTAGAATGCATGCCGTATACTATTTCCTCTGCCACAATTGTTAAACGTGTGACTGAATCACACAGTTCTAGGTATCCGAAATTTAATCCTTGGATTGTGCCAAAGAGCTGGTTTGCATAAATCAATACCCTTGGGCTAGGGAAGATGGTGTTTCTGATCATTGGCTTGGTAGAGTTAACCTGACAATGTAGAGTGAGAACAGGGTGGTAATTACTACAACACACAAAAGGAAGCCAATCAACCAGAGTCCTTGCCAGCTCTCAGGATACAATCTCAGATTTTTGCCCACCCCTCCTCATTTTCCCTGCAGTCCTACAACATACATTCACAGTTACATGCCCATCAAATCCCTTTTGATTCTTTTGCCACTTGCCTTCACTGGGGGCAATTTATATTAACTAGTTAACCTACTAATGCATCTTTGGGATGAGGGGGGAAACTGGAGAGCTTGGAGGAAGCTGGAGTGGTCATAGAGAGAACATTCAGACTTCACATAGACAGCACCTGAAGTCAGGATTGAACCCAGGTCCCTGAAACTATGTAGTGCAGCAGCCAGTGCTGCTGCCTCTGTGCTGCCCATCCTATGTGGTCTCAGTTTCTAAACTGTATTGACAGCATATGATGAACTGTACTTATTATCTATGTAGTCTAAGCCACGGCACTCATGACTAGACCTAGATGGGAACCGACCAGCAAGACAAGGTACAGGATCAAAGCTTCAGTGGAATTATTGTCAGTGTCAGGCAGAAGATGACAGAAGAAAGTGGAAAATTAAAAATACAAATTGTGTTGGAGAAATCCCCAAAAGATATAGAACAATACAGGCCCTTCGGCCCACCATGTTGTGCCAACCTTTAAACCACACCTAAGACTACCTAACCCCTTCCTCCCACATATCTCCCTATTTTAAATTCCTCCATATGCTTATCTAACAATCTCTTGAACTTGGTGAATAATATTTAACATGCAATAGTACAGCTTGGAAACTGGGAGCAAAATCTTACCATTGTCATTGAGGTAGTCTGGTTCTGGTTCTATATTTTTCGGAATCTTTGGGCTCCATTTCTCTTTGTTAACTGTGAAGAAAGGTGTGAAACATAAGCATTGCAGGAGCCACATCTTTCATCGAGAAGAATAGACAAGAATTTATGAGGGAACATGAAAATAAAAGGTGTAGAAGGTTGCCTGGACTCGGTCAGACTGAGAAAAGGCAGATACGAGAACCACTTCAAATGGCAGATTTCCTTCGCACAGTATTTGTTGCTCAGTCTTCTCCACTCTGGAATAACTCAAGTTTAGAATCTTTGTTCATCATCTTAGTTTCTGTACAATTAAAATTACATGTTGTTTCTCTTCTACCTTCTCAAAAGGTAATAACAACCCTGGTCCCATTAACAAAATACACTTACAAAGCCATTATGCTAACCTGGTTGGGTTGATGTCTTGGTTGGTGATAGTTTCAGTGTATGGAGCTTCTGATGAATCAGTTCTCCACTTTCAGCATCTTCCTGCACATAACCTAAGTGTTGGAGTGACAGACATAGACAAAAAAAAGGCTTTAAGTTGTTGTTGAATGGGAGCACAGTGATGTTAACTAGCTGGTCCCCAACTCAGATGTCCCTTTTACAGTAGGAAGTTTGGAAAGATCAGGGAGGTAGGTAATTTTAATCTAACCCTCCTAATGGAACACTTATAGGATTACATTAGCTGCCCATTTACATGCAGTCAATTGAAAGCAAAATCATGCTGCTTGTAAAATTAATGGTTAATTTGATCACTTTTTTGTCAGGCAGGCAGTGTTAGAATTACCTCTTTCTCAATATTAAAGATAAATACCAAAGGGCATAAAATACAGTAAAAATATACACAAAGTTTATGCAGAATACATCTGCAAACTGAATTCTAACCATTGGATTAGTGACATGGGTCAAACTGGTGATGAACAAATTTAGCAGAGAACCTACATTTGTACAGGAACTCATACTTATAGTAGTGTAGTGGTTAGTGTAACGCTATTTCAGCACCAGAGACCTGGGTTCAATTCTGGCTGCTGTCTGTAAGGAGTTTGTACATTCTCCCTGTGTCTGCATGGGATTCCTCTGGGTGCTCCGGTTTCCTCCCATATTCCAAAGTAGTATGGGTTAGGAAGTTGTGGGCATGCTATGTTGGCACCGGAAGGGTGGCAACACTTGTGGGCTGCCCCAAGAACACACTATGCAAAAGAGGCATTTCATTGTGTGTGTCGATGTACATGTGACTAATAAAAGATATTTTATCTTGCTTTCCAATACATTTCATATCCACAAACTCTTTTTGAACTGCAGTCATTGATTTACAGGCAAATATAACAGCAGATCTACACACACACCATGTCAGAGGAACAGTAACTAAAGTGTTGAATTAATATATTTGTTGAGGGAGGATAGTTAACAGGAGAACGCCCTTCTCTTCAAAAAAAAAACACCCACCCAAATAGTCTGGCTCAGATTATCAGGCTCATATTCCAAATGCCATGGTTTGTAACAGTACTATAAACACCAAAATGTTACCCAACTGATATTCCCTCAGTCCTGCATTGTATTGCCAGTCCAAGTCAATGGATGTGGGAAAGCACACAGTTTCATACTCTTATGCTGATTAGGCTAAAAAAAAACTCCACCCATTATTGCTCTGTGTGTTTACATGTTGTGAAATAAGGATGATTCATTTCACCGGGTGTTTATATAGGGATAGTAGATTCTGTTGATAACACCAAGGTCCTATTATTAAAGACTGGTTAATGCAGGCATGCCCTCAATTATAAATTCTTCATACTACTTAAAGGAACACCTGGAAATCAGATATCCCAAGAAGTATCTATAACAAAACCTAAAACTTGTGGCAATATTTTCTAGATGTATGAACAAGCAGCAAGAGTATGCCACTCAGACCCTCGAACCCAGTCCACCATTTAATAAGATCATGGCTGATCCAAACTTCATCTCCACACGACCACCTATCCCCAAAAGCCTTTCACACCCCCTTGCTTATCAAGAATTCATCCACTTCTACCTTAAAGATATTCATAGACTCTGCCTCCATGCCCTTAAAGGAAGAGACTTCCAAAGACTCATGGCCCTCTGACAGAGAAAAAAATTGTCTGATCTCCACCTTAAATGGGCAACCCTTTTTTTTGAAAACAGGTAGGGAAAGGGTGACCCCTAGTTCTAGATTCTTGCAAGATTTCTTCCCCACATCCACCTTGTTGAGACCACTTAAGATCTTATAATGAGAATAGTTCATGCAGAAAAAAAATTCCTAGACTTCCCTTCCATGAACTTTGAACCCCACCTGATTAAATATATTGTTGTAAACATAACTAATCAAGAATGAAGGACAAACATACTCAGATTGATTTCGTAATCAGCTGGTATTTCTAAAGGCTTCAACACTCCCTGGGTGTGTTGAATAAAAAAGTTGATGACTTCCTGTCTACTGCTGCACGGGATCTGTAAAATACAAGAATATGATTTGCATGATTGTACTGTAAATTGCAACTGTACCATTGGCATAAAAAGGGTTTTGCTTTGTTAAGATGTTACATTTACATTGTAAATGTCATCAGAAAGGTCACAAGCAGATTTTGGATGAAGACAGCGTAACCCCATTGAGTATCATTTTATTTTGCCCCCAAGTTGGGTGGCATCTTAATACCAGAGGCTCCTTGTCCAGCAAAGCTACAATTCTAAAAGTCTCACCCATGTATTCAAATCCCTCCATGTCTCTATAATTTAACCTAGCCCCATAAAAGTTTCCAAGATGCCTATTTTATTTCATTTCTCGGCTCTTGATCATTCTCAAATGTAATCAATCTACCTTTGAAGCCTGTGCCTTCAGTGAGCCAAACCACAAGCTCTGGAATTCTTTAAGCCTCACTAACTCACTGTCCTCTTTAAAACCTACCCCTGTGAATAGGATTTTGGTCATCTGCCCAAATGTATCCTCGTGTGGCTCAGTACCAAAGTTTGTGTGATAACACCCTTCTAAAGCAATGTAATTGATTGCACATTTGTGCACAAGTTGGTGTACACAATTTTAGAACTAAAGCAATGACCAAATCACTTCATTCCAACACTGAACATTGTATGCATGCATTACAAAGTACAGGTGCTATAGGAACTGAAATCAGAAGGTGTTACTTGTGATTAAAGGCTAGAGTGGTGGAGATGCGAGGAGGTATTTTTATTTGGCCCTTTTGAGAAGGCTGTGAATAGCATACAGACAGACAATGGTGTGCAAAGAAGCACATAATTAAGTTGGATTCAAGGATCAATACTGGGTCAGAATTGGTTAAAGATAATGCAATGATTATTAAAACAAAAAAGTTAATTTAGCCAAGGTGTCTGCTTTATGGATGGTGATTCTTCCTGGGGATAGTTCCACAAATTCTTTTCCAGCATCTCAATGCTTCTTCTTAGAGTGAGATCCCATGTGCCATATTGGAAGGTTGTTTAGCAAAAGACTGCGTAATCCCCAATTCAGATTTATCTGACTTGACAATCACTTTTCAAACTGCTCACTGCACATCAATTTTGGCATTGAAGTGCTGAGTGATATTTTCTCTCCTGATACCACAAGTATTTCAAGACCAATTGTGATGTTGTGATGGATGTTTGCAGATGACACAAAGGTTGGTGGTGTTGGGGATAGTGTAGAGAATTGTCAAAGATTGCAGAGGGACATTGACAGGATGCAAAGCTGGGCTGAGAAGTGGCAGATGGAGTTTAATCCAGAGAAGTGTGAGGTGGTACACTTTGGAAGGACAAACTCCAAGGCAGAGTACAAAGTTAATGGCAGGATTCTGGGTAGTGTGGAGGAGCAGAGGGATCTGGGGGTCCACATCCACAGATCACTGTAAGTTGCCTCACAGGTGGTTAGGGTAGTTAAGAAAGCTTATGGGACGTTAGCTTTCATAAGTCAAGGGATTGAGTTTAAGAGCTGCAAGGTAATGATGCAGCTCTATAAAACTCTGGTTAGACCACACTTAGAGTACTGTGTCCCATTCTGGAAGGATGTGGAAGTGTTGGAAAGGGTGCAGAGGAGATTTACCAGGATGCTGCCTGGTTTAGAGAGTATGCATTACGAGGGGAGACTAAGGGAGCTAGGGCTTTACTCTTTGGAGAGGAGGAAGATGAGAGGAGACATGATAGAGGTGTACAAAATATTAAGAGGAATAGATAGAGTGGACAGCCAGTGCCTCTTTCCCAGGGCACCAATGCTCAATACAAGAGGGCATGGCTTTAAAAGTAATGGGTGCGAAGTTCAAGGGAGATATCAGAGGAAGGTTTTTTTACCCAGAGAGTGGTTGGGGCATGGAATGCGGTTGCCTGGGCCGGTGGTGGAGGCAGGTACATTGGTCAAATTCAAGAGGTCACTAGATAAGCATTTGGAGGAATTTAAGATAGAGGGATATGTGGGAGGAAGGGGTTTGACAGTCTTAGGCAAGGTTTAAAGGTCAGCACAACATTTTGGGCCAAAGGGTCTATATTGTGCTGTACTGCTCTATGTTCTATGTTCACTTTCCAGGCCCTAAGGGGGTTATTGCTAACCTCAGCATTTTAGCATAGCAGCATGACCTGTCCAAAGGTCAAGAAGTTGTTGTTCACCAAGCTAAGTTCCCTTTTGCAAAAACAGCAGGAATGGTCCAAGGCCTGAGATGTTTGTTGTTTGCCAGGTTAAACTTCTAACCAATATTCCCTGCTCAGCCTCTTAACATAAACAAGAAAACAAAGGGGTGCACGTTGGCCCATGACCTAAGGTGAAACTATGAGGTCCGTGTCAACCTAATTAAACATTCCATTCACCTGGCCTGAAAATGTGGTTGAAAAACATCACATACCAATGATGTAAAAAAAATATTAGAAGGCAGTCAGGGATGACAAAATGAAATGACAGAGAGAAGGGGTGGCAGAAAGAAGACCTAGAATTTATTCCTCAGCCTTTGGTTTTTGCAACGAATGATATGTTTGTCTGTAACTTGTCAGTATGACTTTTTAGCTTGTAAGAATTTTACTTGTGTTTGGAAATCCTTTGTAAGTTACAAATCTTTGTTAGGAATTACTTATTGTTGTTAAACATGTTTCACTTCAAATAAAATGATTTGTGTTTAAACTGCTTCATTAGCTGAAAGTATCTCCTCCTTGGTTGGTTGGGGGGGGGGGGGGGGGGGGGTGGATGTTGTAGTGTAGTGTGGTGTGGTATGGTGTGGGAGACCCACTGCTTGAGATAGTGATTATTTGACAGCTAGACCTTTCCGTAGAGACCAAAGTAGTGAAGTAAATTAGCCCCTGAAGTATAGGTTGATGTAGTATAATCTCGCTATAGTGAGGGTACTCATAGATACTTATACCAGATAGGGCTTAACGTCTTGACTCAAGTTTAGAGCTCTCAGATGGTACACTCAGTAGCATCACAATATTGCTACTGCTGCCCTAACTTCAATCTGTAAACCCAGACATTCTTCTACTCTGATTCAGAACTACATTGGAAAGTCCATCACCAACTGAATGATTGTCAGGAGACAATTAGTCGGAAGCTTACTTACACCATCATCAACTTCAATGATGTAGCCATTGTCCGTACTACTTATCCGGTAGTGCTTTATGATCGAGTTGCTGAAACATAACACATTTGTTATAATAATATTTCTAACATTCTTTGACCATTTTCCCATGCCCTCATCACATCACTTGCAATTCTAAATTCATATTTACTCAACTCCCTCAGGTTTCCTTTCCCACTGCAATTATCATAAAGTCATACAGCAGGGAAACAGGCCCTTCGGCCTTACTCATGCATGCCCACCGTGTTGCCTAGCGAACTCGTCCCATCTGCCCAAATTTGGCCCATAGCCCTCTAAACCTCTTCTGTTCATGTACTTATCTAGAGGGCTTTTAAATATTGCTAAAGTGCCCACTTCACCCACTATTTCTGGCAGCTCATTCCAAATACGCACCACCCTTTGCGTGAAGAAGCTGCCCCTGATGTCCCTTTTAAATCTCTCGCTTCTGATCTTAAACCTATGCCCCGTTGTTTTTAAAATCAAGCCAGAAAGCCCAGATTTGACATTAGGTAATCATTTGTTTTCAACTATGATGAGTGCACTAGCACAATTACAGTATTCCTGGAATTAGTGTTCACAATTTAAATTAGTTATGGTGGGTTTCCTGTCAGAAAGACAAGGAAAGGGTTCAGTACATTCTTTAGGTGCATTAAGCATTTGTTCGGATTAGGGTTAAACTTGCAACATTTTACAGATTGGTGCACTGCTCCACAAGTTTCAGTTCTTCTACGGTTCTACAAGAAAATAATTTGAGGGCTTTTCTATTTCCATGACATTATGACATCTATCTAATCCTGTGGAGTTTAAAATACTGCTACTGTAATAAATTGCAAGTTTAACCCTAATTTGAACAGACGTTTTACGTAGCTGCAGATTGCAGCTTAACTCTTTCCCTGCCGACTGATAACAGAGGTGGGGCCTAACATGAACCCAGTCATATCTGGTTAGTTTATGAAGTTTGCCTACGATCTCCACTCTGGAAGCACCCTTTTCAAATATTCATAACCTTGGTGTTAATTCCAGGAATACTGTAATTCTAAAAATAAATAATGGTGAAGTTGGAGAATTTTCTTGCTGGAGCTAACCTACTTGACAAATGGGGACTGATTTAACCCATGTCACCTCACTCCAGAGCTATGCAAATGACACTTGCATTTCATGCTTTCAAAGACTAAACTCCATGTCACTGTCAACTTCTTCACTGAAGCAAATGGGTCTTACATTCCATATCTGCAAGACAAAGGTCACCTTGCCCCAGTTGCACAACACCACCTTCCACAATAAAGGTTCACAGCAAGACCATGGAAACATGTGGGGCACTTCACCTTCTGGTAAAAGGCAAATGCTGGTGGTGAAATTCACCTTTGCCTTCAGGTGCATCAGCACAAGCCTTTGGCTGTTTGGAAAAAGGTGTTTGAAGATCAAGACCTCAAATCCAGCACAAAAACTCAGTTTACATGCTTCGAGACCTGGACCAACTTCAGCAGACACCTCAGGATACCACTCCCTGAAAAATCTTTCAAATCCACTGTGGCAGTACAGGTGAACCAACGTCACTGTCACCTCCTGGGCTCACATGCCCAGCGATGAGGACCCAAGTACACTCACTCAGCTCTGTTAGGCAAGCCGCATCATTTGCATGTCTGATACCAGACTCATGAAACTGGCACATTATCCTGAAGGTCTGTCATGGAAAGAGATTACCAATTGGACAGAAAAAGATTCAAGGATGTTCCCACAGTCTCCTTGAAAAAAAATGCAACATCCCCACTGACTCCCTAGTTCATGACCAATGTGGAAAGATAGCTTTTGAGCCGATACTGAGAATCTCAGGCATCAGAAGTCTGACATAAACACACCCACCCATCCCATCAGGCAGTTCCTATTCCCATGTATGGTAAACTCCAAGGGTCCCACACTGGCCTCAGTCACCTCAGGACCCACACAATCAAACTGGAAGCAAGCCATCCAAGGGACTGCCCAGAAAGCAAGAACATAATGGGAATAAGGCAACTGGAAACTTAGTTGTCACACATGTTAATTGATTTTGGTTTGATGAAGACTATTGAAAGGTTCCCTTATCCGATGAGATGGACTATGACCTCACAATCTACCTTGTTGTGACTTTGCACCTTATTGCACTGCACTTTCTCTGTAGCTGTGACACTTTGTACTGTTATTGTTTTTACCTGTACTACATCAGTGCACTCTGTACTAACCCAATGTAACTGCACTGTGTAATGAATTGACCTGTATGATCGGTATGCAAGACAAGTTTTTCCACTGTACCTCAGTACAAGTGACAATAATAAACCTATACCAATTTCTGGAGTATTATTATGTACAAAATGGCAGTTGCTTTCCCCACGCAAGCTAGAACATGTTTAACTGGTTGTTAACGTCAGCTATTTGCAATTTGCTTTGGGTATTCTGAGGATGCAATGAAGCTCTAGTCATAAATAAAGTTATTTCTTCCTTACTTTTTGAAGACTTGTCGTGTTGTAATTGATAAGTTCTTGTTATTGCTGCTAGGTCTCATTAACATGTTCCCATGTTCTACATTTTTCTCCAACAGGGCCTCAGCCTCAAGTCGTGTGACTTCATAGAAGCAGCTAGAAGAAGGAGATAAAACAGTTAAAGAGGACTATTTTTCAACTAAATTGGAATCCATTGACATGTTTGAGGTACATGATAAATGTTTAATGCCTTCATAACCAAATTTCTTTGTCAACGTAGAAGAGTTGACCTTTTCATAATAAGTAACCCAATAATGTAGTAGCGTAGAGATTTTCATACAAATACTCCGAGAGGCATAGTGGAATCTTGGGCTCCAAGTTCAGATAACTGGATTTTCCCGACCACCCAATTAGTCCAAACTAACACCCCCATCTCTGCATTACACAGAGATAGAACTCCCCAGGGTCAGTTATTAGTTTTTACTGATCAAACTACTAAAGTAGCAGTTGGGCACCACAGTCGGGCTGACAAGGACAAAATGTTGCCAGTTCACGTCACTTTCCTGTGCAGTATTGAAAATTAGTTCTAAGGATAATATTGGATTGGAATTCAATGTTCATCTTACAACAGAATAGGCAAGTATTTGAAAACTGGGGAGTTGAGTGATAAATCAAAGAGCAAATCAGGATAAATGAAACCATAGGGCAGAAAGAAGTCAACACTGCAGAAGGCATAAAGAAAGGGAAGGTGGACATGCAACACTGAGGAAATTTATCCCTCCAAAACCAACCAACCCCACTTTCTCCCAACACCTAGAAAGACACCTGGGAAGGTTGTTTTCTACATCATCGTAGTCATTTTTGGCAAACTCTGGAGTCGATGGCCGTGATCGAGGTGGCGGCAGTGCTGGTGGAGATGATGCTGGCTTTTGGCGTCGCTTTGTCTCCGCTTCACATACCTCCTGAAGTCTGTGAATCTGTCCAGGGAGGAAATCCAAGTTGGGAACCTCCAGCTACAAAATGAACAACACAATATTCAGAACAAAACATGCTCAGCTACAAACATTAAATGAATTGCATTTCCTTAATTATATCTTGCTGCAATTTAAACATTCAGATTTAAGGCAAAGGTTACCTTGCTCCTGTGGCATTGTTTACAGATTGACTGATGGTACTATTTCCCTTCCAATTGTCTCAAAAAGAGTAGTCATCAAGAATGCTTAAAAATCTATATAAATTGTTCCCACTTGCAAACTACTGAGCTCAAGTTAAGGTCAGTAAATTGTCCCTTTATTTAATAAAGATTGATTAGCATCTCTTCCATTACACCTTAAAAAGCAACAGCCATTCTCTCAGTTCAAGAACTATGAAAGGAAGCAAGAGAAAAGGTTCTCTTCTTCCAGATCACACTTTGCTTGCTCCAATGGCACGGTAGTGTAGCAGTTGGGCAGGCATGGTACTGTAGCAGTTCGTGTAACGCTATTACAACGTCAGAGACCCAGGTTCAATTCTGGCCACTGTCTGTAAGGAGTTTGTATGTTCTCCCCGTGTCTGCGTGGGTTTCCTCCAGGTGCTCCAGTTTCCTCCCACATTCCAAAGACATATGCGTTAGGAAGCTGTGGGCATGCTATGTTGGTGCCAGAAGTGTGGCGACACTTGCAGGCTACCCCCAGAACACTCCATGCAAAAGATGCATTTCACTGTGTTTTGATGTACATGTGATTAATAAAGATATCTTATCTCTTAATGTTCAATCAATGCATTAGGCCAAGTGTTCACTTAAGCAGGGAAAAAGATTATCTTTTTTAAAAAAAAAGGATTTCAGAATACAACCCATGACCTACAAAATTTTCACTGGGTAATCATGCACCTGACTACATAGAGCAAAGCTCTTTCCTACCATTCATCTAAGGTAACGAAAGCAGAAAGTGAAGCAGCAATGGAATCAACCTACCTTTGCAACGGTGTGAATAAAGCCTTTCCATTGTTCCCGGGCTTCTAAACTATCTGCCTGTGGATAAAGAAACACAAACTTAAATAACTCTTACACGACTGCTGTTTTCTTTTGGGAATTATGATTTTTCATATTTCCCTTCCATCCAGAAAAAGGTCACAGAGAGTATCACAGTACTTATAGCAGTTAAACCTTGCCTCAATAAGCAGAACAGTTGTAGATTTCAGCAAATCTAGGAGCTCCAGAGCAGTTTTCCTTCTTTCATTTCCCTCATTTTCGCTTCAGCAAAACAGAAATAATATGGTGGCACAGCAGGTAGTGTTGCTACCTCAAAGCTCCAGCAACCCAGGTCCAAGCCCCACTTCTGATGCTTTGTGAGATTTGCAGGTTTTCCTCGTGACTACATGGATTTTCCCCAGAACATCCACTTACCCATCACTTTAATTCTCTATCCCACTCTGACCTCTGTCTTTGCCTTCCTATACATTTCGAAAGAAGTCCAGCGCAATCTCAAGGAATATCATCTTCTGTATAGATGTGTTGCAGCCATTGGGACTCAATATTGAGTTCAACAATTTCAGATAACCAGCCTTTCCTGTTTGTATCAGAACTGGTCAGTTCTGATCCAAGGTCATCCACCTCCTCCAAACAGATCAACTGTGATTACCAGGCATTCAGCACCTTCCCTTAGGTGGCACCATCAATATTTGTGTCACCTGGACAATCTCGTCTCCCTCTTTCCTTCTCGTTTAGAACTGGAAAAGTGAGAAAATGTGTGTTTTAAGCCATTTAACCTGGAAGGATTATTTGGGTGGCTGGATGATAAAAGAAAGGACAGTTGTTGCACATCCAGTGGTTGCAGGCGAAAGTGCCAGGAGATGGGGAGCAGTTGATAGAGATGGAAGTGTGAACTAGGGAGTCCTGGCTCCTTTGGAATGGGACCTTTATTCTCCTCATTTCCTCTCCTCCTTTAGAATTTAAAAATATGCTATGTTTTCTTCCCCTCTTCTCCAACTTGAGAGATCATTGACCTGAAACTTTATTTCCCCTCCTTCCACAAATGCTGCCTGATTTGCTTTGTATTGCCACCATTTTATGTCAAGCTGCATGACTACCTTAAAATAATTATGTAATTAAGATGTAAACCAATAGTGCCAAAAGCATGAAACTCAATGCATGGACATATTGTTACCTCTAACTTCGTATGTCCAGATTTCAGCTTCAGTATAAAGGTATTTTGCTGGTTATTATTACGGCTGTCATCGTTTTCCACAGACACAAAGTTGTCAAGACTGATTTTCTCAATGTACTGAAAAATACAGAAAAATAAAAATGAGTATGCAAGGACAATGCAAAAGAAAAACTTTGCCATATTACAGGGAATAAAAGCACTAAGTAATACTGTTGTTTCCAGGAGAGCCCTGAGCCACTAAGTCCTGGTGCTCTTGGGCTCCACTAGGGGCAGATAGATTGGAAGACCAACACAAATTTGCGATGCTCATCACATTTAGGTGCGTAGAGGTGGCTCACAATTCAAACCTTCATATAAATGTCTTCATGAGATATTTACAGTTACAAGCTCATATACAGCTTTTCTCGTCTCGATAGGATTTACAACAGCATGAATCTCATGGTGATATCCATCGGACAGTGGCTTATGTTTTAGAGCAGGTTGAGACAAGGAAGAACTTGGTGGAAGTCACCAACTCCCCAAACTTTAAAACAAATTCATGTGAAGTGACAACTTTGGGACATGTCAGTGGAACAAGCCCGAAGGAAACATGACAAGAGAGAAAGGTAGAGACAGAACTGACAAGGTTTGGCTGAACTAAAGCCAGCTTTGAAATTTCAGGCTTAAAGCAGCAAATGGAAGCCAGGATTTACCCAGTTCGCTTCACAGGTTCTCAGAACACATTGCACATATATTGGGATAGCAGCATCTACCACAGTGTAAACAGAATCGCTTCCATAGGTCATGGAAGAGAGACTTTTCACATATGGTGGTCCAGCAATTAGCTCCAGTAGCCTAGGTTCAGTCGTGACCTCAGGTGCTGCCTTCATGGAGTTCATACATTCTCTCAGTAACCATGTGGTTTCCCTTAGATGCTCTGGTTTCTTCCCACATCCCAAAAACCATGCTGGTTGGTGGATTAATTGACTCCTGCAAATCACCCCAATTATAGGTGGATAGTAATAGTAGTATGGGGGGGGAGAAGGGGAGGCAGGTTTGATGGGCATGTGCAAGAGTGCAGGTTATTAGGGAAATAAGAGGAGGAATGGGATTGTTGGGATTGCTCTGAGAGCCAGCATAGATCCAGTGGGCTGAAGGCTTCCTTCTATGTCGTGAGAACTATAATATGAAATAAAGTAAACAACCCAACAGTAACTCCCAGCTCTGTACACTTGGACGGTGAAATGAGATTAGATCTCCCAATCTCTTAATGCACATATCTCTGCAAGCTCATTACAGCACTACTCCCTAGAATCATTGTTATAATATAAATGACATTCTATTTCATTTTTTTTAAAAAAACATTGCAGCTGCCACGCAGGCCCTGGACAAAATTGCTGAAAATATTATAGATTGGAACAATGGCTCTATTCAAAGAGGAGAAGAACTTCATTTATAAAATGCAGACATAGCTGGTAAATGTTTCCTTCCACCCCAAGATAAGCAGTATGTGAAGTCAGCTGACAGGTACATGGGTTCCTGATACACCTGGACACTTCTCCAATTTAGCCCAATTATATTAAACATATCTTCCCGAGTGTTGACCTTGATGAAACCAGCTTTTACAGTTGCTGATGTATTAGGAGTCTAAAAATACGAAGTATAAAAACATCTGAGATTAATGGATGGCGTTATAAGATTTTCTGATTGAATGAATTCAGATGTGTTGGAAACAGTTTAATCGCACAATTATCTTTAAGACTTCCAAGACCAATAGGAGTGCCTTGAGCAATTATAATCAAATGGTGAATAAAATGGTAACCAGTGCAGAAAGAAAGAAGAGATACTGGATCATCCTCCACCTTGTTAAGTCCATACAAGGTCCCTACTTCCTCCACACCCCCTCCCATCTCTTCCAACCACAAGAGGGAAAAAAAAATATCAAACAATGTAATGGATTGTTTACTGAGCCTTCTACTAAATGGTGTGGGCAGTAGGTTTCAGAAACACAGTGACCTACCGTTGGATCCCTGCTTGTCATCTGGAAGAACAGCTCGTTCCCTCTCAGCACAGTCCAGTACCTCTTGTATTTCTGCCAAAAGAAGTTGCACATTAATTGAAGAAATGCATAACTTAAATTTATTCACTCTTTTAGTTTGTCCCACCCACACTTCTCTCCCCACCCCACACTTACTCTTCCTTACTGAAAACAAATGGTTTGGATCACTAACATCACCATGGAGACTGAATGGAATTCTCTGTTTGGTCAAGTCTGTTATTGTAACACAGGAGTCATCCTCCCTCCATTGTAAAGCTGCCTGGCCTATCTCAATGGGTCAGTATTATATGGAATTCATATCCAATTTTCTGTCCCCTCCCTTTGAAAGGGCCAACTCTTCTGAAGTGTGGGTCATAGCTGCCAATTGGCCTCGCGTACCTTTATCCAGTGTGACTGTGTGTGAACCAGAGAGATATTCATGGGACAGAGAAAGACTACACAGGTAAGCATAACCCATCCTCCCAAACACAAATCCATTTTGACGGGATCCATCAAATAATAAAACATGGAATGTCCAGTTGAATTTCCTTAATCCATGGGTGCCATGGTTAACTGTAGCATCCAAACTGCCACTTCAATTGGTGTCAACCAACTCAGATTATGATCAATCACTGGGCATTAGCTGGCCTTTATGGCTCAGTACCCCATGTATTGGCATCACTCATAACAGTTGCAATGCAAGCATTGCCACATCCAAATCAGCAAGGATTAAAAAGAGAAATCTAGCTCCCGACCCAATTGCAGTCTGGCCAGTTCTTCATTTTACCAACAGGTGGACAAATGAGATCGTTCAGTAAAATATTTATTAGCATTGCTCAGTTATAAAGAAACACAACTATCTTAGACTTCCTGGTGTTTGCCTTCTGTTCATGAGGAACCATAGTCTACTTGTCTCATAGGGACATTTAGACAGGGATTTAGATGGGCAAGTCAGAAGGATACAGAGCCCGGGAGTGGGGGGTGGAAATGGGATTAGTGTTAGTAGGCAAGAATGTCAGCATGGATGTGGTGGATTTTAGGGTCTGTTTTTGTGTTGTACACTATGATTCTATGACTAAGGGGAGAAAGCTTCTCTTGGGAAGTTGTCCAGAAATATATACAAGATTTGGGATCAAGAGAAGGCCACTTGGACCCTTGACCCTGCTCTGCATTCAATAAGATCATGGCCAATACTATTGTAAATTCAACTGCACATTCTGCTGCAACCCTCCACCCCCTTGTTGATCCATCTACCTAGAGACACCTAACTCTTAAACTTCTATTAACTTGTCCATCTACCTCTACCTTACAAATGTTTAAAGACTGCTTCCTCCACCCTCTGAGGAAGAGAGAGGGTTCCAAAGACTCTCGACCCCAAAAAAATGCTTACCTCTTCAGTCTTAAATGAGTGACCCTTTCATTTTAAGTAGCGACCCCCAATTCTAGATTCTTGCACTACAGAAAACACCCTCTCTAAATTAATCTTGTCACATCCCCTCACACTCTTCTAAACTCTAGTGGATACTCTTCAACCTTCTCTCTTAAGACAGCCCAGGCATTGCAGGTACATCCAGTAAACCTTTCCTGAGCTCCTTCCAACACATTAGCATTCTTCTTTAGATAACATCAATACTATACAGAGTGCCTGAGACATAATCACACAAGTACCCTTTAAAAAAACGAGGGAGTGTGCTTCAGTTATAGAGTCAGAGTTATACATTACAGAAACAGGCCTTTCAGCCCAACTCATCCATGCTGACCAAGGTGTCTTCCTGCATTAAACCCATGCACCTGCATTTGGCCCATTTCCCTCTAAACCTCTCCTATCCACGTACCTGTCCAAATTTCTTTTAAACATTGTAATTGTACCTAGTCCTACAGCTTCCTCTGGTGCCTCATTCCATAAACCCACCACCTTTTGTGTGGAAAAACTTGCCTTTCTGGACCCATTTAAGTGTTTCCCCTCTCACCTTAAACCTATGCCCTCTAGTTTTAGATTCCCCTAGCCTGGGAAAAAGACTGACTTTCTACTCTGTCCATGCACAATTTTGAGAACCTCTCTAAAGGTCCACTGTACTCTCCTTTGCTCCAGGGAAAACTGCCCCAGCCTTTCCAGTCCCTCCTTATAGCTCAAGCCCTCCAATCCCAGCAACATCCTTGCAAATCTCTTCTGCAGCTCTTTAGCTTAATTTTGTATACAATTGCCTTTGCAATAAACAATGACATTCTGTTAGTTTTCCCCAATTACTTGCTGTACTTGCATGCCAGCCTTTATAAAATCAAGCACTAAGATTCCATGTCAGAGCTCTGCTAACCCTCACCTTTCAAATAATATGCTTTTTAAAATTATTTTCCTGCCACAATACGTTTCAGGAAACCACTGGTTTGTTCTAAAAACCCATCTGGTTCACTAATGTTCTTCAAGGGAAAAAAAATCTGCTGCCCTAGCCCACAATACAACTGCAGATCCAGCAATGTCATTGACTGTTAACTACCTTCTGAAAAGGCCCAACAATCTACTCACTTCAGTGGGGATTACAGATGGGCAATAAATTTCAGGATTGGCAGCATCATTCATATCCTGTGAATGAATAAATGAGAAAGATATTCTTTTAGAAGTACACCCTCGGTCCTTACAAGTGAATGTGATCAAATCACTAATGAGTGTAGTTGGGCCAATACAAATGACATTCATGCTCCCAAGCACTTAAACTATTTCTATTATGTTTCAGTCAAGGAGGAAATTATTCCCACATTTACCTTTCAATTGTCATTTCCAACTGTGATGATTAATTTGTTACTGCTTACTACCGAATTTGCATTTGGTCAGAAAGATGTTAACTTCCTTGGAATTTGAATGCAGTTTGAACCCAATGCAAATCCTGTGGTTGTGTTAACAATCCACTGCACAGCAAACTCACTTGTATTGAACTGCATTCTTTTTCCTGCTTGCCTTGGCAGTGGCCATTTACGACATAAGAGGTGGTTTACGAGGATGTTGCCGGGACTGGAGGGACTGAGTTATGGAGAGTGGTTGGGACAGTTTTCACTGGACTGTAGGAGAATGAGGGGTAAACTTAGAGGTATTTAAAATCCTGAGGGGCATAGATAGGGTCGATGTTAATTTAATAATAGACCAACATTCACTTACTATTTACTTGATAAATCCAAGTTGACTGTTATAATAACTTTTAACTCTAAATTGCAAAAATAATGCAGAGGCACTGGAGACCATAAGACATAGGAGCAGAATTAGGCCATTCGGCCCTTCAAGTCTGCTCCACCATTCAATCATGGCAGATTTTTCCCTCTCAACCCCATTCTCCTGCCTTCTCCTTGTAACCTTTGACACCCTCACTAATCAAGAATCTATCAACTTCTGCTTTAAATATACCCAATGACTTGGCCTCCATGGCTGTTTGTGACAATGAATTCCACAGAGTCACCACCCTCTGCCTAAAGAGATTCCTCCTCACCTCTGTTCTAAAGGGAAGTCTTTCTACTTGGAGGCTGTGCCCTCTGGTCCTAGACTCTCCCACTACTGGAAACATCCTCTCCACGTCCACTCTATCCAGGCCTTTCAATATTCAGTAGGTTTCAATGAGATCACCCTTCATCCCTCTAAAGTCCAGCGAGTACAGGCC
Source organism: Pristis pectinata (assembly GCF_009764475.1). Taxonomy (NCBI): domain Eukaryota; kingdom Metazoa; phylum Chordata; class Chondrichthyes; order Rhinopristiformes; family Pristidae; genus Pristis; species Pristis pectinata. Next base: position 9,623,710 of record NC_067428.1, read on the forward strand.
CAGAACCATCAAATGCTCCTCATACGTTAACCTTTTCATCCCTGGGATCATTCTTGTAAACCTCCTCTGGACCCTTTCCAATGCCAGTACATCCTTCCTTAGATTATGGGACCCAAACTGCTCAGAATACTCTAAATGTGGTCTGACCAATGCCTTATAAGGCCTCAGCATTACATCCTTGCTTTTATAGTCTAGTCCTCTTGAAATGAATGCTAACATTACATTTCCTTCCTTACTACTGACTCAACCAGCAAGTTAACCTTTAGGGAATCCTGCACTAGGACTCCCAAGTCCCTTTGCACCTCCAATTTCTGAATTTGCTCCCTGTTTAGAAAATAGTCTACACCTTTACTCCTTCTACCAAAGTGCATGACCGTACACTTCCCTACACTATATTCCATCTGCCACTTCTTTGCCTATTCTCCCAGCCTGTCCAAGTCCTTCTGCAGACTCCCTGCTTCCTCAATATTACCTACCCCTCCACTTATCTTTGTATCATCCACAAACTTGGCCACAAAGCCCTCAATTCCATCATCCAGATCATCACATAAATGTGAAAAGTAGCAGACCCAATACCAACCCCTGCGGAACACCACTAGTCACCAGCAGCCAACCAGAAAAGGTCCCCTTTATTCCCACTCCTTGCCTTCTGCCAGTCAGCCAATCTTCTATCCATGTGGGTACAGGAAAGTTTTTTTTAAATGATATTAGAGATCATAATATTCAGGGAAGGCTGTGGGAGCCAGAGCTCTACAAATAAGGATAACTTAATAGAAGTTTAACACTAAGGTGTCTCTAGGGTAAATGTAGAGATGCTTCCACTTGAAGAGCCCAAACCTAAGCATAAGTAAACCACAAAGACATTTAATAAAGAACTCTGAGAAATTTCTTCAAAAGACTGACAAAAATGTGGACACTGCATGATGTAAATAGCTTTGATGCTTCTAGGGAGAAGCTATGCAAGTGCAGAGAGGGGAAAGAAATAGAAGGAGATTCAAATAGAATTAGATCAGTGGTTCCCAGCCTATTTGCCACGATGGGCCACACTTGCACCTTGCAAAGGATTCTGTGGGCCATACCCACACAACTGACTTCCCACGTGTATTTAAAAAAAAAGGTACAAATCAATACAAATAAATATTCTGTACCATTTCTCATTTGTAGACTGCCAAATGCCTACTAAGCACAATTTAAATGACCAGGTTAAAAGGATGTTAACTTACTCCACAGTCCCAATATAATAAAACAGGCATCAATCCTTACAACATTTTATTCAAGTAGGATGTCATCGTGATCACAGTGGTATGCTTCTTAAGCCTCACGTAGTCCGTGGACCACAGATTCAAAACCACTGAATTAGATGAAGCAGGGTGCACCAAGGCCAGAGGGCATGGGCTGAATACACTGCCTATCTGGTATAAAATTTTACTTAAGAATTTGCTGGCCATTTACCAATGGTTTATGTCAAGAAAGCTAATGGATCCATTAAGCTTCATTTCAGAATTAGGTGCATTAGATAATTTGCTTTAATCTTTGGGATGTGTTGAAATGCAGTTCAGACTGGTTTACCTTAAATTTGGGCACATTAAGAAAAAAAAGTGAGCCTCAACACAGGAAAGTACTGAAGACATGCAGTCCAGAATTAGCTGCGCTTCTAGCGACATTGGCACTACCCAACAGAGTGGAAAATTGTCTAAGTTGTCCTATTCAGAAAAAGCGGGACAAATTCAATCCAGCTAATTACTGCCTGATCAGTGTACTCAATCATCACCACTGTTGACAGTGCCATCAAGCAGCACTTAATCACCAATAACCTCCTCTCCAATGCCCAGTTTTCTATTTGCCAGGAGCACTCTGCTCCAGAACTTCTCAGCCTTGGTCCAAATATGGACCAAACAGCTGTATCCAGAGGCGAGATGAGAATAACTACCCTTGACATCAAGACATCCTGGTAAAACTGAACAGTGGGCAGCAAAAGGGAAAACAATCCAGTAGTTAGAGCCATAACTCACAGAAAGATGGTTGTGGTTGTCAGAGATCAAACCATCCCAGCGCCAGGACATCACTGCAGGAGTTGTACACTGCAGAGTCCTAAACCCAGTCATCTTCAGCTGCTTCACCAATGATCTTCCTTCCATCACAAGTGGGGATGTTTACTAATGATTGTGCAGTGGTTAAGTCCAGTTACAACTCAACAAATGGAGCAGTCCCTATCAATTTGCAGTAAAATCTAAATAATATTCAGGTTTAGCTAACAAGTGGAAAGTTACATTCACACCACAAAAGTGCCACGCAATGACTTTCTCTAACAAGTCCAACCACACCTATTGGCATTATGATTAACCAGATCCCACAATCAATCTCCTGCAGGCCACCACTGACTAGAAAATCAACTGAACCAACCAGATGAATATTAAGAGCTGGTCAGAAAATGGCCATCCTGTGACAAGTGACTCAATTCCTGGCATCAAGGCCCAAGCCATCATCTACAAGATACAAGTCAGGGGTGCAAGAAATACTCTCCTCTTGCCTGGATAAGTTCAGCACCAACAATTCAAGATGCTCGACATCATTCGGGACAAATCTGAAATGGTACCCTATCAATCTCCCTAAACATTCATCCTTTCCACCACCAGCATACAGTGACTGCAGTGTGTACATCTACAAAACGCACTGCAATTATTCAGCCAGGCTACCCCGACCACACCTCCCAAACTTGCGAATTCAACCAGTAGGAAGTACAAGGGCAGCAGACACAAAGCAACACCACCACCTGCAGGTTCCCTTCTAAGTCACACAACTTCCCATCTATATTGCTGGTCCTTCTTCATTACTCGGTCTAAATGCTGGAACTTCTTCCCCAGTAGCATTTTGGAGTTACTTTCACCGGAAGGACTGTAGTGGTTCAAGGCGGCAGCACGCTACCACTACAAGGACAATTGGGTTTCGGCAATAAAATCTGGTCTGGCTGGCAACGCTTAGATCCCAAAAATGAACATTCTTCCAGTCCATTCACCAGCAGCCAGTGACGTGGGCCCATGCTGGTAAACTAGACATTTGGCATGCTAAGTGTCCCACACCCAAAAGGCAATCCATGTCTCACAATGACACACAAATTCCATGCAGAGGCAAAAGATAAAAATAAATCTTTTCTAACAGAACTCAAATGACCAAAAATGTTGATATGTGCCCAGCATTTCCATTGGGAAAGAGTGAAAGCAAGAGACACTTTCAGATGATTTTTTGATCAAGGAAGTTGAAATGTTAGCTTTCTTGATTCAATACAGATGCTGCCTAACCTGCTGAGTGTTTCCAACATTGCTTTATCTCCAGTATCAGAGTATTGTGCTTTCTGCTTCATCACATGACACTGCTGGTGAACTATTTACTGCAAACTTGCATTAAGTTTCCAAAACTGCCGATTTTGTTGTTTGGTATCAGCATTGGGTGCTGGTAGAGCAAGTTCACCAATACTGGATATACATTAGTACTCTCCGTACATTAGCTATCAAAATGCCTTAAGTCCAGTCTCACCACTGCGACATTCCTTCCATACCTGTCATCCTGTTCCACATCAAAAGAAAGTTCTAAGTTCTGCATCAGTTATTATTACTGTACTCAGGAGATGCTCTTATGATATTCAAGTGTCACGTCAGAACTAAATGGAGACCATTTCAAAATCCAGTCAAGCATGACCTTTCTGACCAGCACACAGCAAAGACTACATCCCATCAGTTCTGGCTGATTTGAATTCAGATTCTAGAGATAAAAGATAAGTTCCTAGGGGGCTAGAAGGAGAAAGGAATAAAAAAATACACAAATACAAATTGTTGTTTTGTATGCATGTGTGGACAGATACATATGGGAGTACACGTGTGATTGTGTCTATGCCAATGTATCATTCACATTGATATCAGGAAGTAATATTTAGTTACAGTAACTGAGATGTTCTAATACTGCAAATAACCTCACTTCTGGCCAAATGCCAAGTTATGTCAAAAATCACGTCAATCCAGATATTTTTATGGCACAGCCTATAAATGATAAACAAAGAACCTTAGATCAAACTGACTTCTGGTGTCTGAAGATCAAGTTATGAGGAAGGAGGTGAAAAATATTTGAAAGAAAGAATAAGGGGAATCTTATATAGGCCTCAAATACAAAATGGAAAAAATATTGAGAGTATTTTGATAAGACTGCTTCACTACTGTATACTACTTCAACCTAAACTATATTATCAACCTTGCTTCTCAGTCACAAGTATGGATTTAAGTCACAGTCCAGAGATTTGTCTAGATAATCCAGACCTGACATCCTGTTGTACTGAGAAAGCCTCTGAAATTGCAGAAAAGCCAGTATCACCTAAGCCTTTGGAGAACTAAAGTTTTCTAGAATTGAGCTGGCTGTTTATCCATATTAATATTTTTGGAAAGAACATCCTACAACTAACTGTATGAAAACATTAATAACAGTATCAACAGGCCAACATCCTGACAGCAATCCTCAAGCTGCTACTACATCAGTCACTCAGTATCTGAAAGCATATAAAAAGTTCTGTTTTTAAAATGAGATTGCAGAATTAGTATGCAACCATTCTTGCCAATTCTGACAGTTTTGGACCCGAAACATTAACCATCTCTTTCCACAGATGCTGCCTGATCTGCTGAGTGTTTCCAGCATTTTCTGATTTTATTACAGCTATTTTTTTTGGTCTTTAAATAATACATGTGCATTTTTGTCATGAAAAAACAAAGAGGATTTTGTTTTGGGAGGGGGGCAAGTGTAATTCTGGAAGTGTTAGAATGAAAAGGGAGATGTGACTGGGTTTGTGGTTTTTCTCTGGTCAATAAAAGTCTAGCAAAGCTAGACCCATATCCAATACAACCTCAAGAACAATTACCACCCCAGCCCACTTCTGCATTAGAAGGATTGAATTCTTGTTAAAAATTCTTCCCCATACCATCTACCACCAACCTTTACTAAAAGTCAAAGTCATTTAGGAATAAAATAACTGGGGTTAAATTCATTCCAGACATGACAGTATAATTGATGTTTAACTGAGCTCATGACCCAGGCTTTCTAACTTTTTCTCCCAAATTCTTGGAATGTATATAGATTATGGAAGCCATAACATTTTATAAATCAGAGTACTCCAGGATAAAACTAAAATTTAAATTCTTCTATTGGTAAAATAATACCAATTGTTCTGTTTCTGACACACTGGTGGATTTACAGTAGAATTATGCAATGTAATTATAGTCTTGAACTAAACACTTTCTTATTCTTCAAAAGCAAGTCTGGTGAAACATCAGAAACATTAATTCCTCTCCACACAAATGCTGCCTGACCCGAGAGGATTTGTAGCGTTTTATATTTTGTTTTACTTGCTTGTACTTTTTCCATTACACGCCCTAACTCAAGTGAGATACTTTTAAATTTCATGCCAAATTCCAGACATTCATAACAAATAACAAGGTGGGTTGCTCAAAGATATTGAATGTGCACAAACAGCCAAGTTAATGTAACTAGGTTAATGTGACACACACTGAAGAATTATATCTACAACCTTTGCTGAATTAGTCAATACCAACCATTGGACTGCTAGTTGGTATCAGGACCTTTTGTCTTTCCACAAACTTTGCTCTTTCAGACAAGTGAGCCAGAATTTTGCTTCTGATCATTTTCTAACAGCCATGTGCAGGTATATGCAGGAGGTCAGAATAGGCCTTGATCATAGCCTGGGCACGTATTTCAAAAGAAACTTGGATACACCACTCTCATGTTGACTTGGCAGATAACAACTGCACTGTTTAAGTGCCAGGCAATGAACATCTCCAGCAAGAAGAGTCTCAGGCGACATTCCCCCTTCAGTCGCATCAACATAAACATGCTAGAGAATTTCTACCGAACAAAAAAAAACTTTTGACCTACAAGACCAACAACGTAGCTACAATCATAGATAAAAGTTGATTATGCTTAGACACTTCTGCATCCTTAAGTAGCTAATGGACTACTCATCACTTACTTGGATATTTGCACCTCCCACCACACTCAAAGCGTTGATCACTCAGTACAGAGCTGTTCACTTTATTAGTATCTCTGCCTCTGGGCTCAGTATCCACTCCTTTCACCATAATAGCCACAGGATGTAACACAGGAATTACTGCAGCAACATCAAGTTCAGTTCAATAGCAAATTCAGATGGATTGGTCTCCAACATTAGAAAGGGAACATGCTCAATGATTGTAGCAAGATCATCACCTCCTGGTTTCCCTCCAAGAGGGACATTACTCTGACATAGTTATAGATTGCCAATGCTTAGTCAGTGGATCAAACTGCTGGGATTCCTTTCACTACCTTCTGGCCAATGGTAGCAACATCTTGGTGGTTAATGAAGGGCTAAGTAATGACAATGTTCTTGAAGACCAGGGAAAGAAAGGCCTCTCTCTTATTAGGGATGTTACCACCTGACAGTGATGTGCTGTGGATGTTAACTTCAAATCGTCAGCCCTACTCTGAAAGATTCAAATCCTACTCAAGGCTGACAATGGATAAATGAAGCTGAATGCTGGCGTTACCAGGAAAGACCCAGTTTTATATGATGGAGGAAGCCCTTTGTTGAAACTACCAAAAAATGGTTAAGCCTAGGATGCTTCCAAAGAATTCCTGCAATTATGCCATGGTCTGTGCAGTGCCCTGTGCACAGGAGCTAACTGCTCTCAGGCAAGTTATTCCAGCAATCAGCACTAGTCAACAATGTGCCAGATTGCCTGTAGAAAAAAAAATGAACAAGTTTAAGTCAGCCAGTTACTGCCTCACTGACCTTCTCTTCCTCATCAGCAAAGTGGCGGAAGGCATTAACAATAATGCCATTAGGAAGCACCAACTCAATAATCTGGAAAATACCCCTTATTGTTCTGTGCAGCCCTGTTAACCTCCATGTGAGTCATTGCCCAATAACCATTTGATAATATAATGGCATGGATCATCCTGAAGGATGCCAGCTACTACAGTGTGCAAGTCTACTTGTTTCAGACTTCCACACTACAGCATGGAACACCTTAACACAGATTAATGTCTTAATTAATTTACAGAAGTTGACTATCATTTAAAATAAATTATGTAATATTTTTGATATTTTTATTGTTTTAAATTATTTCTCAGCTGTTCCTGAAAGTTACTGGACAGAGACATTTAGAAACAGTGGAAAAAACCCCAGGTTCCACCACCTGTGACCTGGGGTTCTTGCCTGCACCACCCAGGACACTGAAAGCTGCAGAGGGTTAGTGTGACACCCAGTCTGTCCTAACCTGCCTTCACTCTTCAGCAGCTCAGAGTTTTCCCCGATTTCCTTCCTTCTACCAACCAGCGAGCTCAGTTTGAACAATAGTATGACTAATAAATAAATAGGAATCCTTCCAATATAAGAAAAGGATTGGCACAAGAAACTGAAATCTTGAGAGGGTCATTGTGCCCACAAAGGAAGTAATTTAACAAGATGGAGTAAAGGGGAAACATAATAGTGGGTGGGACAAACATACAGTACAGAGAACCAGTGGAACAAAAGAAGAGAGAAAGTATTTTTATTTTTTTTAAAAAAAGTGCACAATACATGAACGTTAATTGAATTTGAAAAAAAATGTTGTCACTGGAGATTGCTGGGGCCACTAATAATGACAAAACGGGGCCAAACAGGAATAAAGGTGAAACCAAAAGGATGGATATAAATGCAACATTTAGGGATTTAGTGTGCTGAAATCACAAGAGTGGTAAAGCAAAAGGGATGTTTGCCTAATTTTCTTTCTGAAATGTTGTGTTATACATTTGTCTCTGTTAATTTTTATGGCTCATTATTCTGCCCACCTGTTTTTCTTTGTCCAATTCATTCTATAGTTGCTCTTGCCCCTAATGATTTATTTGTTCCAGTTCAATTTGCATTGCCAGTAAATATAACTGCTATGCAATGAATTTCTGAATCAGTGTCATTGACATAAATTAGAGATTGCAGAAGCAAGTCCCGGCACACATGTTCAGTACTGATGCAGCACCTCCAACACAGCAGAGATGCCCCACTCTCGAGTTAATGATGTCTATTTCTGAACTTTTTTGTCTTGACACTCTGCTGCTGTTTCACAGCTCCAGGTACCTGGATTCAATCCCTCACCTGTCTACGTGGTGTTTGTATGCTTTCCCTGTGACTGCGTGGGTTTTCCCAAGTGCTTCAGTGTTCTCCCAAATAAGGTGTGCTGGTAGGTTAGTTGGCTGTAAATTACCCCTTGGTCTAGCTAAGTGGCTAAATAATAAAAGGGTGGTTGATGAGCATTAGGGAGAGACACAATGAATAAGTTACAGGGTTACAAGAAAAATAAGGAGGTGGGAGTGAGACTGAAGGGATTGCGCTGCTGTGGACCAGCATAGACCCAATGGGCTTAATGGCCTTCTGCATTGTATTAGGAATCACAAAACTTGCCTGTCAAACAAAGTTATACCAACTCTTGCTTCATCCATTTTGTCCTTCAAAATAGAAATGGTATTGACATAGCACAGGATAAAGCTAAGTAAAATCTCAGCAAACATTTAAAACCATCTAGAGAACACAAATTAGCAAAGTTAATAAAGTGCTGAACTGCACTACCAAGACAGTAGAATATCAAACACAATCAATGTTTGCAGTGTTCCAGCTCATATTTTCGTATGACATGGGAGGCCATTTGATCCATCAAGTCTATTGGCAGCCTTCAGATATCCATAGCTCCACTGATTTCCTTGTATCCTATTCACTCTCATGTTTATTAACACTCCTGCTTGAATTATTTTGCCTCTTACTTACATTAAGGGGTAATTTACAGCAGCCAATTAACCTACCAGAACATTATTGGGATGTGAGTGGAAATCAAAGCACCCAGGGGAAACCGTGCAGTGACATGGAGAGCACGCAAACTCCATACAGACAGCACCGTAGGTCAGGATCAAACCTGGGTTACTGGAGTAACAAGACAGCTACACTACAATGCCACTTTCACTGTATCTCTTAATCAAGGGAATGTGGTGATGCAGTGTTTGCTTAATGAGTTGATAACCCAGAGATCCAAATTCAAATCCCACAATAACAGTTATGGTAAACATTAACACTCTGACCCTTTGACTTTCAAGTGATCCAACAAGCTAGCGATACCTAGATTCCCCCCGAAAAAAATTAAAAATCACATTCAAAGAGCACCAGGCAATTGACAAGTAGGAATCTGAGAAATTTTGACTTTTTAAACCTGGAAAGGAGTCACTTGAGATATGGCTAAGATTATAAGTGGTTTACTTTGTTCCCCCCCCCCCCCCCCCCCAACTGCAAGAAGTTGTTTAAGGAGTTGAATATCATTTTTCAGGCAAATGATAGGACCTCTTTCTTCAGGCATAAGTGTTTGAACTGCAGAATAGGCTACTAAATAGGAGGCAAAAAACCCAGGGAACATCACGGACTTTGATCTCATTAGCTGTATAAACAAACTTAAGTGTTTGTATTCTTTCAGGAGATGACTTGCCAGGCAACAAACGGTCCAACAGTGCATACCTCACCTCAACAATCGAGTTTCCAGCGGAGGATTTAACTGCACCTAACCTCAAGCAATTACTTCCTACACCATCCGTGAAAAACTCTTTGCACCCTTGGCAAAACTTGGCACAACTTGGCACCAAAAAGCCAGCTGCAGCCTTTGAGTAATCGACTCAACCAGAGGACACCCGAGTTGCAATAAACTTTCAAAAGCACCAGTCAACATTTCAATATACACATAAAATTCAAAGCAAAAATTGCGATAAGGGGATTATAATGGATCAATAAGAAGTGTATTTACCTGGCTTTTAGTCTCCTGTTTTCCTAAATAACCGTCATAGTAACCTGGAACAAGAAAAGCTCTGTATCTTACTGGCCTCGGGGATGACATACTGGTTAAATTACTAGAAGCGAACAATCTTCTCGAAGCCGACGAGTCTGTTGCTTAGATGCCTACTCCAGGAAGTGTGAGCATTATAAATGTTAAATGTTGTTCCTCAGGGGAAAGTGGATCAAGGTGGACCCCGCCCCTCGCTAACATTGATTGGATCAGGGGAACCTGCCGGGCTGCTTCCAAAACGCCTGTCATTTCACGGATTATCAGTCCTTCTCTGTAATCCAATATCAAATTCATGGAAATAGATTACAGAATTGCAAAATCGCGGAATTGTTACTGCATGGAAGGAAGTTACTCGGCCAGTCTAGTCTAATACTGACTCCAGATAAGGGCAGTTCAGGCAATCCCACTGCCCTGTCCTTTCTCAATAGCCCTGCAAATAAAAATCAAATACGTATCCAGCTCCCTTCTGAATGCTACAAATGAATTTGTCTCCATTATTACAGACCCCAACCATGCATTATGGAAAAAAGAATTTTCTTCCTGTCAGTTTTGGGTTTTTTTTTGCTAATCACCCTCACTTTCTGTCCCCTGGTTCTTTGCTCTTCTGCTAATAGGGACTCTTTCAAAGTCAAAGTCGAGTTTATTGTTATTACGAACAAGCGCATGTGTGCATAGCTGCAATTAAAAGCTTACTTTTAGCAGCATTGCAGGCATAGAGCATCATATAAGCAGCATTCACAAGAAAAACATAAATTATAAACAATTTTTACAAGAAAGAACACAAGTAGGACAAAAAAAAGTCCATTTTTGTGCAAAGTGATCAAAGTGGTCACAGTGTTGCTATACTGTAGTGATTAGGGTTTTGCCGGTTGGTTCAAGAACTGAATGGTTGAAGGGAAGTAACTGTTCTTGACCCTGGTGGTGTGGGACTTCAGGCTTCTGTACCTCCTGCCCGATGGTAGCTGCGAGAAGATGGCACAGCCCGGATGGTGATTGCTCTCCATCTACTCTGCCTCTACCCATTGTGCTAGGAAATACCTCTATCAGACCTCCTATGTCCAAGGTCTAATTAAAATCCCTGGAATCATTCCAGTGAGTCTCTTCTACATCCTCACTAAAACCCTTGGACCTTTCCTAAAGTCTGGCATCAAGAACTGAACACAATACACCAATTCTAACAGTGTTTTGCAAAGGTTAATCACTGCTTCATTTCTCTTACACTCTATGCCTCAATTTATAAAGCCCTAGTGCCTCTGTTTTTTAACCATTTTCTCAACCTGCCTTGCCAATTTCAATGAATAAATTACCTCCAAATCTCTCTGTTGTTGCAGCCCTTTTATTGCCCTCTAATCTATATTGCCTCCAGAGCTGAAGGCAAGCCAGTATCCATAAAATTGTGGTTATGGCATTCAAAACTAATGGGTTGATTCAGCAATGATAACGATACAACCATGCCAGAAGAAACTCAAGTTACTTTTACCTCCTGATTGCCTCTTGTCATTCTTCCTTCCGAGATGTATCACTTCACATTTCTCACTATTAAATGTCACCTTCTGCCCATCAGCTCATTCCTCCAGCCTGTCTCTGTCTCCTGGAGGAAACAGAAACTGCAAATGCTGGAATCTGGAGCAACAACCAACCTGCTGGGAGAAGTCTGCGATGTGATGCAGGGTTGATGTCCTGATGGAGGGTCTCGACCCGAAACGTCGACAGTTCCTTTCCTCCCACAGATGCTGCTCAACCTGCTGAGTTCTTCCAGCAGATTGTTTGTTATGTCTCCTTGAAGTCCAGTAATATGCTCCTTACAGTTCACTGAACAAGGAATCTCATAAGAAAATTGAGAAACTTTGTACTATGGTCAACCTAAGTGCCATACAAATTTGAAAAGGATTAGGTTAAGGAAGTGTTTAGACTGCAAGGCTTAACTAGCTGGAGCAGAGATAAACAAATGGATGTTGGAATGCAGGCTAAGTGGAGGAGAGCTGATCATAAGTGGAGTCACCACAGAAAAACAAGATCATAAATTAGAGTACCCAGTAAGACTGTCAGGCAGATAGAGGTAACTCCAGCAGAGATAAACAGCAATCAAATACTACAAAGAAAATTGGGTTACTCATAAATTATTGTGAAATTGTAAAATCCACTTGTAACTATAAGTGGCTTGAAGCCTTTTGGGTCAGTGGAGTATCTTTGAGCTCTCACTCAAAGTGCTCCCCAGTGTACACTGTAACAGGGCCTGAATAAACTGACTTGTTCAAGAACCTCACCGCTGCTGTATGAGGTTTTCTTTGTGTGCTGTCCCGAACTGAGCCGTAATTAAGAGGGTGACAGGGCCCCACATGAAAGCCAGGTTCAGGGTACAGGTCATACACACAAATCTCTTCAACCTTCACTCACTTCAAGTTTTGTATTAAAATTAATGACTTGGAAAATCCTGTTTTTTTATATAATAAAGTGAATGACAATTAGGACTATTAATAACTGGGTTGCTTTGTATTTCCATCAAGAATATTAATGTATCCAGACTGTAGATCAGACCTGATGAAAGGCCATCAACCTAAAATAGTAATTCTGCTCTTCTATCCACAGATACTGCCTGACCTGATGAATATTTCCAGCATTTTCTGTGTTTTTTCTCTCAAATCCACCAGTTATCTTGGTGGGATTTGAACATATCTCCAGATCATTTGTTTATCAACTAGAACCTGCTCCTCTGACATCTTCCCCTCCTTTGAGTCCCTCAAATTCCCGTTCTCTACCAACCATCCAAGCTAATGCTCTGAGTTTGTCCTTTGGGATATTTTCACGGATTTCCTCTCTCGGCTGCTGCATCAACTGACTTCTGTTCTCAGTGATTTCGATCTACATTTCCAACTCAACTGGTCATCCTCTATGTCTTTTGAGTTCTGCTGCCCAACCAACTAGATTGTCAGGGTGCCCTTCCTGGTGTTAATAAGTTCCAAGTTGCATGGTCCAAGGACTTCAAGGATTGCTGGCATAATGTTGCTCTGTGCCTGTGATGTTGATGCAAGTTAGTTTCTCATTGCACCTGTGCATAATGTACTTGTGCATACAGGTACTTGTGCATACATGTACTTGTGCATGTCACAATAAACTCGACTTTAACTTTGATTTTGACCCACTGTACACATTTATTTAACCCTGCCTTCTTATGTCTTCCCTTTCTCTCCAGTCATTCCCTGAAGTATTGTTCCCAGGGGCTTCATGATGTAGGCAAAACATTGCTGTTTCCTATTTTTGACGGTGTTAAGATCAGGCTTTTGTTTTCCAGTTGGAAAGTTAATTGCCAGCTATATATATTTGATTTCTTTTCCAGAAATAAAATTCACAGAACCTTGCAATAACATTTCATTTCAAATGAGAATCCTAGTTTCACAGCCTTGAATGACAATGGTTACCAGAGTTTTGAGGAATTTAACTTTAGTGGCGATGTTATTGTCCTTATTTTTTTCTATATTGTTGTCAGTTTGGTCATGGCTCAAGTACCTATCGTTATCCTTCTCTTTATTTTTATAAATATCCTGTTTACAGTGATGGAGAAGCCTGGGTACTTCACATTGCCTCATGCCATTCAGTATTTTACTTTGATTGCTAACACGAGGGGCATAATTTTAAGGTGATTGGAGGAAGGTATAAGGGGGATGTCATTGGTAAGTTTTTTACACAGAGAGTGGTGGGTGCGTGGAATGCACTGCTGGCAGAGGTTGTGGGGGCAGATACATTACGGACATTTAAGAGACTCTTAGATAGACACATGATTGATAGAGAAATGGAGGGCTATGTGGGAGGGAAGGGTTAGATAGATCTTAGAGCAGGACAAAATGTCAGCACAACATCGTGGGCCGAAGGGCCTGTACTGTGCTGTAATGTCCTATGTTCTATGCTAATTGGCTTGCTGTTAATTACAATTTTGTTTTTGTTCAGTGCCATTCCATGTGTGAGCTCTTTTGTTAAACATTGTTGTTAGCTCCCATGCATCCTGTTTGCCTTCAACGTCAATGTTGTCAGTGTGTTCACCTCCTATAGGGGAAGCATCTAGCCTGCATCTAGTCTAGCAAGCTGTTAAAGAATGTTGTATACTTTGATGAGATAGACTCATAGAGTCATTCAACGTGGAAGCAGGTCCTTCAGCCACTGTCTAGGCTGAACATCAAGCATCCATTTACACTAATCCCATGTTATTCTCCCCACATTCCCATCAACTCCCTCCAGATTGTACTATTCCTCCACACACCGCGAGCAAATTTATAGTGGCCAGTTAACCTACCAACCTGCACATCTTTGGGACATGGGAGGAAAATGAAGGATATGCAGTCAGTCAGAGAGAGAGAACATGCAAACTCCACACAGACAGCACTTGTACTCAGGATTGAACTGAGGTCACTGCAGCTCAGGTCTCTGGAACTCTCATTCTTCCAAACTCTGTGGAATATAGCCCCAGTCTAATCAACCTCTCCTCAAAGGAACCCTGCAGTACTACGAACCAGACTATTGAATCTTTGCTGCACTCCCTCGATGGAAAATATATGTTTTCTCAGCTAAAACAACCAAAACTGTACACAATATTCCAGGTGCAGTGTCACCATGGCCCTATATATTTCCAGTAAGACTTCCTCGTTCAAATCCTCTTGTAATAGAGTCTAACATATCACTTGTTCTCTTAATCACTTACTGTATCTTAGGCCCCAAATGCATATTGACTTTGAATGACTTGTGTTCAAGCACTCCTATGTCCTAATTTCTCACGACTTAACAAATATTCGCTTTTCCATGACATGCACCAAGGTGGTAACTTCACACCTTTCCACATTATATTCCATCTGCCATGTTCCCACTCACTCAGCTTGTCCATTTCCCCTTGAAGCCTTTTTACATTCTCTTATGTACACTCAGTCCCAGCTAGGCTAGTACCTTTTGACATTTGGCCCCCTCAGCCTGCCAACCTGAGGAGAACCCATCATTCTCATTCTTTGCTTTCTGTCCGATAACCAATTCTCAATCCATGCCAACAAACAATCTGCTGGAGGAGCTCAGCAGATCGAGCAGCATCTGTGGGAGAAAAGGAACTGTTGACGTTTCAGGTCGAAACCCTGCATCAGGTTTCAACCTGCAATGTCGACAGTTCCTTTCCTCCCATAGATGCTGCTCGAACCGCTGAGTTCCTCCAGCAGATTGTTTGTTGCTCCAGATTCCAGCATCTGCAGTCCCTTGTGTCTCAATCCATGTTGTTTACTATCCCAGATTCCATGTGCTCAAACAAAAAATGCTGAAGGAACTCAGTAGGTCAGGCAGCATCTATGGAGAGAAATAAACAGTCGATGTTTCGGGTCGTGGCCTTTCATCAGGACTGGAGAAGGAGAGGGCAGAAGCCGGAATAAGGAGGTGGGGGAGGGGAAGGAGCACACGCAGGCAGGTGATAGGTGAGTTCAGGTGATGGGCGAGTCCAGGTGAGAGGGGGAAGGTAGAAGGGTGGGGGTGGGGGAAGGTGGAGAAATAAGAAACTAAGAGGTGAGAGTAGAAGAGGCAAAGGGCTGAAGAAGAAGGAATCCAGTAGGAGACGGTAGTTGACCATAGAATAAAGTGGGGAATAGATGGGCAGCTCATGAGGGCAGGGGAAGGGATGGACAGGTCACGAGGGTGGGGGAAAGGGAAGAGAAGGGGGAAGGGGGCCACAGGAATGAGGGAAGACAAAGGAGACAAAAAAAAGGAGGGAAGAAGAGGGGAAGGGTTACCGGAAGTTGGAGAAATCGATGTTGAGGCCGTCAGGTTGGAGACTACCAAGGCGAAATATGAGGTGTTGTTTCTCTAGCCTACGTCTGGCCTCGACGTGGCAGTAGAGGAGGCCATGGATAGACATGTCAGTATGGGAGTGGGATGTAGAATTGAAGTGGATGGCCACCGGGAGATCCTTGCTTTTGTGGCAGACGGAATGAAGGTGCTCGACGAAGCGGTCTCCCAATCCCGACCTGCTGAGTTCCTCCAGCATTTTGTGTGTGTTCCTCCAGATTCCAGCATCTGCAGAATCTCTTGTGTCTCCATATGCTCTAACCTTGTTGATCAACCTCCTGTGTGGGACTTTATCAAACACCTTCCAATAATCAAAATACACCACACCCACTGGTTTCCCCTCACATATTCTACTGGTCACCTCCTCAAAGAACTGCAGCAGATTAGTTGGACATAGCTTCCCTTTGGTAAATCCAAGTTAGCTCTGCCCAATCCTATTATTTTTCTCAAGGTGTTCTATTAATTATTACATCCTTAAATTTCAATTTCTGCATTTTTGCTACTATTGACATCAGGCTAACAGACCAATGGTTTCCTGTTTACTGGCTCCCTCCATTCGTAAATAGCGGGGTTATATTTGCTACTTTCCAATCCACGTGAACAATTCCAGAATGTATAGAACTTTTGAAGATGATAATCATTATCTCTAAAGCCACGATTTTCAAAACTATGAGATGTGAACTACTGGATTCTTGGAAATTATTAGCTCTTAAACTAACAACTTCTGTAGCATTACTTTTTTGACTTGTACTTAGTTCCTTCAGTTCTTCCATCTCAGTAAACCCTTGATTTTCTAATATATCCCATGAGCTGACTGCCTTCTTTAATGAAGACAAATGCAAGGTAATTCTTTGATTTCTCTGCCATTGCTAATTCTCCATTGTAAGTTCTCCTGCCACTGTCTGTAAGGGGCCACAACTGCCCTCACCAGTACCTATCAAATTCCTTACATTCTGTTTTTATGTTTCTTGCTATTCTACACTCATATTCTACCTTGCCTTTCTTTGTCAATACCTTTGTCCTCCTTTGCTGAGATCTATAATGCTCCCAATTCTCAGGCCTACTGCTATTTCCAGTAATCTTCTCAGCTTTCTTGAATTTAGCTATCTTTAGTTTCTCTTGTCAGTCACAGATGAGTCACCTTTCCTGTTGTGATTTTGTGCTCTAAAAGAATTTTTCTTTCTACAAGTTAGCATTACAGGTCTCTCATCTAACAGCTATGGGACCTGACTGGTGCCAGACCACAGAAAATGTAGACCACAGAAATTGCCCTTAATCATCTTCCTCTGAGAAGCAGAACTGTTCTTTCTAAGTACAGACATTCCCTGAGTCATGTAAGGGTTCCAAAGGACTGCTTGTAACCTGAAATTTCCATAAGTCAGAAATGCTGTTGGCTAAGAGCGCCAAAGTTGAACTGGTAGATTAATTAGCTATGGTTAGTACAGATCTTAGCTAATTTTAGATCTTAGTTAGAATTAGTTAACTAGTACAGACCTGTACTACAGGTTAAAAACCTGCCAGACTATAGGAGTTGCTGAATAACAGACTGCAGGACCAGAGAGCTTCAACCTGTATTTCTTTAAATGCTAATCATGGTCTCTCCACTATTATACCTTTCAGTGTATTTTCCCAATCAACCACAGCCAACTCTCCTCTCATCCATCCTAGCTTCCTTCATTTAGATTGAAGACCTCAGTTTCACACAGAACTACATCACTTTCAAACAAAAGCAGAAAATGCTGAAAACACTCAGCAGGCCAGACAGCATCTGTGGAAAGAGGAACAGAGTTAACATTTCTGATCATCTGAAGACTTCCAAATTCAATGTCAAATTCTATCATATTAAGTTTACCTTTGATAACAAGATCATCAATTAACCCTTTGTTGTTGCACAAAACAAGATCCAATATAACTTTTTACCTGGTGGGTTCACCTACATATTGATCTAGAAAAGCACCTTGTATACAGCCCATGAATTCATCTTCCACCATATTACAGTAAATTTTATTTGTCCAGTCTCAACATAGGTTAAAGTCGCCCATGATTGTTGTATTACTCTCTCATTGGCCACTTCTAGTTTCCTAATTTATGCTACGTCCAATATTACAGCTACTGTTTAATGCGCTTTAAACAACTACCAATGTTTACTGTACTTTGTTATTTCTTAGCTTGACCCAAATTCAACAACATGATCAATCAGCACAAGATCATTTCACATCACTGCACTGGTCTCATCACGTATTAATCTACCACTCCCTTTTCCTGTCCTACTAAGATATTGAATGCCCTGGAATGTCTAGTTTCCAGCTTTGGTCACCCTGCAGCCACATTTACAAATAGCAATAAGATCATACCCGTTTACTTCAATGTCTGCAAATATGTTGTGAGTAAAAAGGCAAGTCAAGTAGCCGTTGTGCTAGAAGACAATACAAAATGTTGATCCGGTTCCAAACCGGTTTGATCAGAAATCTTAACAGAAGTGTAACACTGACTTTCTATTCACACTTTGAATAGAGGATAATGGGGACATGGGGAGGTTGAATCTGGCTAAGTAGTAGCATTAAGGTAAAGAGTGAGGGCAAAAATGCTCAGAATTAATTCAAACATGCAAGGAAGAAAGCAATCCTATTAGAAGAAATTGGGCCAAATACCCACACATTATCAAACTTACTGGAGCAAAAAACAATCTGCTGGAGGAACTCAGCAGGTGGAGCTGCATCCGTGGGGAGAAGGAACTGTCAACATTTTGGGTCGAGTCTCTGTGTCAGGACCAGATTCCAGCATCTGCGATCTCTTGTGTCCCCATTATCAAATTTACTTGCTGCTGGATAACTGATGCCCCATTTAATGAGGTAACAGAAAAACTGCAAAAGGATTTCAACCTACCACTGGAAAATGTTGAGGTTATAAGTTTGGAATCTGTAACAGGAGGTTAGGAGAGATGATTAGTGATCACATAGTACAAAAAAAATCTCTTGCAACTTTGATGCGTTCTTGGATTGTTTGACGTGAAGTAAGTGTGTGTTTAGAGTTATCAATGAGCAGGTCCAATCCCAGTTAATACACACGCTAGATCTAACATTCAAACAGATATAGATAACTACATCTATGGAAATGGTCTCTGAGAATGTAAGAAGCTTTGGCCAGCACAGAATGTTAATAGATACACAGAATATGGACCAAAAGCAGGAAGATTAATGAGAGCTCCATTACTGAGTCTGTGTAGTATAGCAAATGCATCTGGTGAGAAATGCCATGCCGTACATGCAGGGCTAGAAACAGTGCCAAAAGATGGGCTGAGGGAGTTGAAGGTGGATTGGAACCATGCATTTAGTGTGATGATATCACCACCATGTTTAACGAAGCTTCTGGAACAGTATGAAAATATGTTTAAGGATTCATACATGGATATTCAAGAGCACCAAGTTCAAGTACATCTCAAAATAAATGAAAACCAATCTATCGGAAACCTAAAACAAAATGCTGGAGGAACTCAGCTGATCAGGCGGCATCTATGGAGGGAAATGAAGAGTCAACATTTCGGGTCGAGACCCTTCATCAGGACTGTTATTTCCCTCCATAGATGCTGTCTGACCTGCTGATTTCCTCCAGCATTTTGTGTGCATTGCTCCAGATTCCAGCATCTGCAGAATCGCTTGTGTCTTAGTTTAATTTGGCATCATGTTTAGCACAGGCATTGTGGGCCAAAGGGCTTGTTACTGTGCTATACAGTTCTATATTCTATGCAGAACACATGAGGGCAGCGGCTAAAGGATTTGTTTATTGGTCTGGGATATACAAAGATATAGAAGAATTTGCTGGTAGATGTTCAGTATGGCAGGATTGTAGAAAGCAGCCTTCTGAAGTACCCCTGTAGATGTGGAAATGAGCTACAAAGCCATTCTCCATAGATTAATGTGAAAAAAGGATAGTATCAGTATTAAATCATAGCCATTCGAAATGGTTGAAAGTGAAGAATGTGGGGTAGTTCACCATCACAGAATGCATGACAGAGGAATTACCTTTGCCCCTCATGGTCATGTGGAAGAAGTTGTATCAAATAATAGTGCACAGTTCCAGTTTGAACAAGTTGTGAAGAACAACGGAATAAAGCACTGTTTCACTGTAACCACTTTGATGCAGATGGAGAGGTAGAAAGATCAGTTTGCATGGTGAAGTTGACATTAAACAAGCAGGTTATGAAATTTAATCAAACATCACATTCATCTTCAGCCTTTCTTCTGAGCTCAGAAGAATGTCACACTCCATAACAGGATACACTCCAGTGGAATTGATAATCAATGGGAGACTCAGGCTGAGTTACCCTCTGCCCAATCTGGAAGCAAAGGTGGAGAAAAGGCAAAGGAGAAAAGGAGAGGTTCAAACTGCATAGTAGGTCGGAGATGTTGGCGGGTCAGAAATGAGAAGATGGGACGTTGAGGAAATATTGGAAGCATATGGTTCTAGGAATTATTTTGTGGTGTGGAAGTACAAAAAGTTCATGTGGACCACTTGCTCTCATCCACAGTACCAGGGAGAAAAGCAATGATTGTGAGATTGAGGGTGTTTTTGATGTTCCTGAAGTAAATACCATACTGGTTTAAGAAGCCACAAAACACTTTTCTGATGAGAGTCAAGATGAGACAACATCATCAAGTCCAGAGATGGATCATATTCCAATAATATCTGGTGAATTTACTAGTGCGACACCAGTACCACAGCAAAGATGTGGTAAGTGGTTAGGCTTGTAATTGTGTTGAATCAATCTTGGTTTCTTTCTTTCAAAAAAAAGGAATGTAATATAAACTTTATCTATGACCTTTTTAAGTATAGTGTCATGTGTCTGACTGCAACAATATAGTTAGGAAGCTCCAAGACACTCTCTGAAGGGCCATTGAATAAACTATGCAGTTTTTGTTTGAGTTATTGAGTCTCACATGTACAACTTTGTGCACTCTGAAATGGGCTCATTCAACATTAAGAACCAACTCAGCACACATATGTTACATTGAGTCCAGTCATTTGGCTAGACCATGGTCATGCAGTTCAGGAAAATTTCTGTTATATCAGCAAACATTGCTTTGTCTCCATTATTTAGCAGTTTTGCAGGTACAGTATGTCGTCAACCTCTGGCAGTTTTCTCAACTTCAGGCACTCCAATGGCTTCTCTGTCTGAACATCGAGGGATGTGAGTCATCTTCTGTCCATTTTACTCTGTTCTTCAAGATGCTGGTGTTTGGATTAATTTGTCATATTCTATCTACCAGTAGGGCAGTGCAGAAGGTGGAGAAGAAATTCACCTTTAGACACCAGCACCAAATGAGGGCAAAAATATCAGCCAACAGCACAGGACACAAATATACTGGATGAACTTCATGCTGTAATCAATGCCCAGTTTGCAGGACTAAGCATGGTAAAGAACTATCGCATCACAAACAGTTTTACAACTGCAATAAGGGATGAAACCCTGGGGCAAGTATAGAAGAATAAACGCCCAACAGGTGTTCAAAGATCCCTGAAAGGTTAATGAACCTGTTAAATTTATCTTAAAACATAAGCATACCGTGTCAGTATAACAGGACCACCCAGCAGACTGCATTGAATTCTGAATGGCCCCAAAGAAACTTATCTCAGGAGATAAATTTGGAACAAGGATGACATGTAGTAATCCTAAAGTGCGGACTTAACTCAAGCTTTATTTAAATCCGCCCAAGTGCATTGCTGGTTAGTTACAGTTTCATTTGAGTTTGGAGAAGATCCCCAACCAGAATTGGTTATGATTGCACAGGGATCATGATTCTTTAAAGTCCTGCGCACTGAATTGGCAAAAGAATAGGAGGGAGGTGAAGGCACATTATTAAAAAACTGAATATTCTCTGGTACATAATGAACAATGCAAAAGGATATATTGAGAGGGAGAGAAACTGTACAACATTGCAAGACTGAGAAAAATCATTGTAGTTGTACCAACTCTGATGGAGCTACCCTTTTGATGCCTTGCTCAGAATTTTCTACAGAAACAATTAATTTTTTTAAAATGTTTGCCCATTTCCGCATTAAGAGCTATTTTGGATTGTGTTTTCACTACCATTCCTGGCAAGGCAATCCATAAAACCTATGGTAAAATAAAATCTTGTAATCACTTGCTTGTTTCATCCCCACTAAATATCAGTTCATTGAGCAACAGAAAGAGATTGATTGTATTACAAATCCTGAGGAATTTTAAGGGTTATATCATGCATTGGCTTAATCTTCTCTGAAAGCATGTCAGGCATGTGACAGAATATTCTTCAAGTGCCTACAGGTGCGCTTCTGCAACAA
Source organism: Pristis pectinata (assembly GCF_009764475.1). Lineage (NCBI taxonomy): Eukaryota > Metazoa > Chordata > Chondrichthyes > Rhinopristiformes > Pristidae > Pristis > Pristis pectinata. The sequence goes on from NC_067428.1 coordinate 9,645,726, forward strand.
CATCCAGGAAGCTTAATTCAACATCCACAAAGCTTAATTAAGAACAAAACAATGCACTTGATCAATTGCAAAAGAAATGCACATATGGAAATCTGGAATAAAAACAGAAAATTCTGGAAATGCTGAGCGAGTCAAACAGCATCTGTGGAGAGAGATGCAGAACTAACATTTCAGGTCAGTGAGCTTTCATCAGAACTTTTTGTCAGATTATTGACATGTTGGAATTATTACACCATATTTCAATCAGACCAAATGACGTGTCTAACTGGGATTGTCAAATCAGAGCCAATTAATTAGGGGCATTCTTTTTTTTATGCTGTGAGTTTGTGCCTGACTCATAGCCGCATGGAGTGAAGTGGTCAGGCACAGTAGTGTAGCTGTTAGCGCAATGCTATTGCAGCACCAGTGACCTGGGTTCAATTCCCACTGCTGTCTGTAAGGAGTTTGTACGTTCTCCCTGTGTCTGCGTGGGTTTCCTCCGGGTGCTCCAGTTTCCTCCCACATTCCAAAGACGTACGGGTTAGGGAGTTGTGGGCATGCTACATTGGCGCCGGAATCGTTGCGACACTTGCGGGCTACCCCCAGAATACTCAATGCAAAAGATGCATTTCACTGTGTGTTTCAATGTATTTGTGACTAATAAAGATATCTTATCTTAAGTGTTTCATAGAATGAGACTATTCAAATTATTGTGCCTGTGCCAGCTCTTTGTCAGAATTACCAATTAGTCCCATCACCCCTGATCTTTTGGACACTTTTATTTATGCCTTCAGATATTTACCAATTCTGCTTGCAAAGATACAATTGATCATTCTACCACCACCTTACCAGGCAGTGCACTTCATATCACAACCACCCCTGGTGTATAAAAGCTGCCTACACATGGTGCCTCTGCACTTTTTTTGCTTTATGCTCATGACCCCTGGATGCCAATCTTTCCAGCACTTTCTTTTATAAAAGCTTTCACTTGTTTTAGCACCTTTTTCAAAGCCCTCAACCTTCGCTGCCCTAAGAACAACTCAACCATCTTCACATGTGAATCATCCCTGGCATCATTCTAGTGAATCTCCTCTGCGCCCTCTATAAAGCTTTAACATCCTGCTTAAAGTGCAGTACCAATAAATGAACGATACTGCAGCAGAGGCTGAGCTGTTGTATTATAGGTATAGCATTGCTTGCCCATTTTGCGCACTAAACTTCATAAAGCATATGGTTTATTTTACTAGCCTTTTTGATTGTACTGTCACTTTCAAATATTTCTCATTGTTTCTGCACTCCTATAAAATTGTGCAGTTTAGCTTATAATGCCTGTCTTCATTCTTGCTGTCAAAAGGGATCATTTAGTCTTGTATCTGCCCATTTGACCAGTCTGCCTGTGCCTTCTTGAAGTGTGCCGCCACATTGTTTTACCACATTTTCGAGCTTCTTGCCATCAGCAAACCATGAACTTTTCCCCCCGCAGATTCAAGTCCAGGTCATTAATTCACCTCAAAAATAGCTGGTAGGATATTGAAGGGTGCAGGGTGTGAGGGAGAGGGGGATTAGACTGGGTGGGAGATTGAAGGGTGCAGGGGGGTGTGAGAGAGAGGGATTAGATTGGATGGGATATTGAAGAGTGCAGGGTGTGATGGAGGCTCAAAATAAACTAGGTGGGATATTGAAGAGTGCAGGGTGTGATGGAGGGGGGATTAGACTGGGTGGGAGATTGGGGACGTAGGCTGTGAGGGAGAGATGGATTAGATGGTGGGATGTTGAAGGCTGCAGGATCTGAGGGAGAGTGGGATTAGATGGTGAGGTATGGAAGGGTGTGGGGAATGAGGGGAGAGTGGGATTAGACTGGGTCAGATATTGAAGGATATGGAGAGTGAGGGGGCAGGACTTTTACTAAATTGTGAAAATTCCATTGAAGGAAATGAGTAAGATATACAGGAAACACAGAATAAAGGTCATTCTTGTTACGTTTTCTTAAACTATTTAGTGTAGGATATGAACCTGAAGGATGGGAGTGGCACCAATCCCTATGTGATTGACATAAACCCTGACCTACAACAAATAATTTCCAGTCACATGATGTTTGACTGCAGTGTGAGGTGAAAGCGTTCAGAGGTGAGAATGGATGTGGCATCAGAGGGGATGCCGGCCACAAGACATATGGTCCACTTGCCTCAGACCAAGTTCGATTCCCTCCCATAACCAGTGCTGGCAGACGCTCTCTGTTTCCCAGGGATCCTCGCAACCAGCACCAGGAATCCAGCAATCATGTAGTGAGTACCTGCTCCCAGCTTTAACTATCAATGCCAGTCAAAGTTGAGATAAAACCCTTTATTTACTGTTGTCCAGAGCCAGCTCAACCAACCCCCAACCTCCCACCCCACCCCCTAGCTCTTCGTCACCCACTTCCTGTAATCAGGACCTTCTTTCCTAGAGTCATAGAGACATAGAGTTTAGAAAGGCCCTCCAGCCCACTGAGTCCCTGAGACCAATCCTACATTAATCCCTTGTTTTTATTCTCCCCATATTCCCGTAAGCTCCCTCCCCCCAAGATTCTACCACTCCTTTACACAGTAGGGGCAATTTACAATGGCCAATTAACCCACCAACCTGCACGTCTTTGGGATGTGGGAGGAAGCCAGAGCACCCGGAGGAAACCCACACAGTCACAGTGAGAACGTGCAAACTCCACACAGGCAGCACTGGAGGTCAGGATTGAACCGGGGTCTGTGAGGCAGTGGCTGTACTAGCTGCACCACTGTGCCATCCCTGTCCTATGAAACCTTCACGTGAATGGGACCACAGCAAGCCCTTCTGATAACTTAGCACAACCATTCCCTTCTTTGACCGGTTTCCACAATATCATTTTGAAAATGTATCCACCCTAGGCATCACTTATCCTTACCTGTTAAAATCAACTCATAACCTTATTACTGCTCCATCCTGAGATTATCATGAGACAAAAATTGCCCCTAGTTGCCTGGTGAACTGTACAGCCAAGTATGCACCATGAAGTGTTAAACCAAATTCAATACTCAATGTAAAGCATCCACAATTCCAAGAATGCCTTAGGCGCACTGAGTCAAAGTATTACCAGAAATGTCTGACAGGCTCACCCACATTTCTGAAGGCCCAGAAAATTGTTTACTTGTCTCTTTCTATTTATAACCAGAAGTTCCTCCATCACAAAAAGGGATTCATTCTTTTCTTTTACGTACGTCATTCCTGACACACAGAATGTCAGTCACTTTAGACTATGTATCTCTTGTTCTAATTCTGACCTTTTATCTTTGTGGCCTTTAACAAGAGAAAAAGATTGCAGATACTAATCAGGAACCAAACTTCCTTTGTAAACAGCCCAGGACTACAAGATGTCAATGTAAATTCCCCCAACTCCCAAGAATGATCAGAAGTTGCACCATTTCTTTGCAGCCCAAGTTATTAAAGCTCCAGAGAGGTTAATTTATAAACAACAAAGGCAAACCTTGATCGATATCTTTTTCTGATCATATCCTGCCAAGCTTGATTTAATTTTACTCTTGCAAGTGACAACATCTATTGAAGGCAGACATTGACTTGAGAAGATACCTGGGTCTGACTGCATGGAATTTACAAGCAGTGGCATTCAGCTTTGACCACAGATTGAAAGGAACTACAGCCAAAAATAATGTTTGGATTTACAGCATATAGTAGGGTTGCCAATCCTCCAGAATTGCTTTGGAACTTCCAGAAAATAAAGATTAGCTTCCAGGACACTGGTGCTGGGTGGAAACTCAAGAGGGGGAATTTAAACAAACTTGTCCATATGCTTCATTTTTTGCTTATTAGCTATGTAAACAAGTAAAACTAAGAAGGATGAAAGAAAAGCTGATTAAATTGGTCAGGTAATTGGAGACTGGGGAGAACACGTAATCAAATTTCAAGAATCATTACAGTCAGTTTACACACTCATGCCTGACTCATGCCTTCAGACAATTGGGAAGCACCTCCTCTTCTGCCAGGAATACTGCTTCAGGAAGGCTGACATGAATCACTGGAGTCTCAAGAACTTGAAATAAGAAATGTTAGCCTGTCAGCCTCTGCTGACAAGAAAATGTCTCCCAAATACTAATCATTCCTGTCTGTTTTGGTTCCAGGTTCAGAGGTATATGGATAACTTCACTGTGGTGTGTCAGTTCAGCGAACATGGAACAGTACAGCACAGGAACAGGCCCTCTGGTCCACCATGGCTATGACAACTGTGATGCCAATTTAGAAAGCATATCTGTCTGCATGTGGTCTATAATCCCTCAATTCCCCGCTTGTCCGTGTGCCTGTCCAAATGCCTTTTAAATGTTGCTCTAATATCTACTTCCACCACCTCCCCTAGCAGTGCGTTTCAGGCACCCTCCGCACTCTGTGCAAAAAACTTGTCACGTAAATCTCCTTTAAACTTAAAGCTATTCCCTCTCGTATTTGATTTTTCCATCCTGGGAAAAAGACTACCTACCTTGTCTATGCCTTTCGGAATTTTATAAACTTCTATCAGGTCTCCCCTCTGACGCTCCAGAGAAAACAATCCAATTCTGTCCAACCTCTCCTTTTAGCTAAGTACTCTCTAATCCAGGCAACATCGTGGTGAACCTCTTCCGCACCCTCTCCAAAGCCTCCACATCCTTCCTGTAATGCGGCAACCAGAACTGCACACAATACTCCAAGTGTGGCCTGACCAAAGCAAGCCACCTTCTTGAACCGCTTCTGGTGAAAGTACTCCCAAAATACAGCTGGGTAAGGAGTTACAGGATTTAGACTCAGCAAAAAAGAAGAACAAGCAATATATTTCCAAATCAGGATGGTGTGCAACTTGGAGGGGAACCCACAGGAGGTGGTGTTCTTGTGTATCTGATGCTTTTATCCTTCTTGGTGGTAGAAGTCACAGGTTCAGGAGATGCTGTGTAAGTGAGTAACTGCAGTGCATTTTGTAGACCGTACCCATTGCACCCACTGTGAGTGGTGGTGGAAGGAATGAGTGTTTATGGTGATGGATGAGATGCCAGTCAAGTGGGCTGCTTTGTCATAGATGGCATTGAGCTTCCTGAGAATTGTTGACACATCAGGGTAAGTGGAGAGTATTCTGTCACACACTTGACATGCCTTGTGGATGGTGGGAAAGATTTGAAGCTTTGAGGTATCAGGAGATGAGTCATTCACCACAGGGCATCCAGTACCTGAGCTGCTTTTGTAGCGAGAATATTTATTTGGCTGGTTTCGTTGAGTTCCTGGTCAATACTGCAGTCTCACTGATCATAATGCCATTGAATTTAAGGGGTACGTGATTAGACTTTTTTTTGTTGGAGACAGTCATTGTCTCACTTTAGGCCTTATAATAGGAGGGTTAGGCTTCCTCTATAGTCCTCCAGGACAGCAGTTTATCTTTCCATAGGTAGGTGACCATACCTACACAGGGTATGCCTGATACAGTCTCACCATGTGTCAATATAAGTGTCCTCTTGTTCTCAAATGCTCTTGCAATAAAGCCCAACAACATACCAATTGTCTTCCTGACTTTTTGTTGCACCTGTATGTTAATCTTCAAAGATTTGTGTAAAAAGACACCTGTCCTCTGAATAGAACACCTTTCAGTGCCTCACCAATGAAAGAAAAGCTGTTTTTCAATCTTTTTCTGTGACACGTTTCCACAGTATAGTCTGCCTGTCATGTCCGTATCCATTCACCGAGACTGCCTACCTTCCTCTGAAGTCTCTCTGCCTCCTCCTCACAACTCATATTACCACCCAGCAACGTTGGACATACTATGCTTAGCTCCTTCATCCAAATCATTAATGACTGCAAACAGCTGGGATGTCAGCACTGATCCCTGAGGAACCCCACCAGTCACAGCTTCCAATTCAAAAATGACCTCTCTTTTCTGACGCTCTGTCTCCCATCCAAGAAGCAATTCTCAGTCCATGCCTGTACATGATGCCCGACCCCATGTGCTCTAATAAAAAAACAAAAACAGAAAATGCCGGAAACATCAGCAGATCAGGCCACATCTGTGGAAGAAGATGTTTTCTGTTTGTATTTCCAACATTGGCAGTCTTTTGATTTTAATTCCGACATGTTATAATTTTGTTCAATAACATTCTCCACAGCACCTTACCAAAGGCCTTCTAAAAGTAGTTAATGTCAGACTTTGGTTCTTTTTATTTCAAGGCTCCGTGTTTTATGATTGTTTATTTCCTGGCATATTTCTTTGTTTCGCTCTGCCTTGATCTGTGTCCCTTCGTCTTTCATCAGGGGAATGGAAAGAAATAGGGCCATGGAAAGTGAGAGAGAGCAAGAAAGCAGCACTGGACAGGCTGATGATTGTGCAGAGCTGAGAGCAGCCTCTGTTGGCAGGTAAGCCTACTACATCGGATAGTCCCAGAGGATTTCTCATCCGTGTACTGACCGGGCCTGACTCAGCTTTCAAGACCAAGCATTTCAGAGAGGAATCATAATCATTCGTTACTAGACCCAGAAATTATAGTTGTACTTTTCCTTTATTAAAGTCTTCCTGAATTATGTCTCTTTGATCTAGCATTTTTCTTTTATTCCCCAGCCACTGCTTCGTCCCCAACTTTTGCACTTCTCCCATTCTCCCAATACAACCCTTTTTTTTCTCTTCTACTTGCTATAACCTTCAAAAGTCCATCATTTCACTCATCAAATCACTTGTTCTAGAGAGCTATGGACCATTACAGACTGCCTCCCAGACAGATTGAGGATCATAGTTGAATTTCTGTAGTATGGTACGTACCAAAATTAATCTCTCTCCTTTAAGACTCATCATGGCTATCTTGTACAGCTCTATACTTTTGATTAAAATGAATGTAACACTAAAAGTACTGCAGATGCAGATATTATCTTCAACAAGATTTTGAAGTGACTTTGATAAGGCGGCTTTGAATGGGTACATAATGAGTGGATCTTTCAAGCAGAATTCAATACTAAAGAGCTATTGTTGACTTTGTTAAAGCTTGGATAATTTAGAAATACATTCCAATATTAACCAGTTGTATTCTTACTTTTGAGTGCAACTGACCACAAATTTTGTCAGATGTGCTCACACTCCTGGTCTCTGCTACAGTTCTGGTGAAGAAAGTTCACTGGAGTAGGAACAGATACAAGAGACTTCACCACTAGACGTCGCTGCTTTCTTTTTTCATCTATTCTCTATTTCACCCTTTCTTTCTGTCTTCCATTCTCTCTGTATTTTCCTGTTGCTTTATCTTATAGAATCCTGGAGTCATACAGCCCGGGAACAGGTCCTTCACCCCAGTAACTCTATGCTGGACTTCAAACTTCTCTTTATGTTAATCCTATTTTATTCTCCCCACATACTCATCAATCCTCCCAGATTCTACCACTCACCTACACATTTACAGTAGCCAGTTAACAAACAACCCCACATATCTTAGATGTAGGAGGAAACTGGAGCACACAGAGGAAACCCACATGGTCACTGGAAGAACGTCCAAATAGACAGCATCAGGATTGAACCTGGGTCATGAGAGCTGTGAGGCAGCACCTTGCCATGGTGCCTCTTTGCCTCTCAATGTATGTTTCCTTGTCACTCTCTCTCTCCGTTTACCCGTCTCACTAACTTAATGTCTCTTTTCACCTATCATTGAGTCTGCCTCCCAACCTTCTTTACTGTTCACCACACCTCCGATTTTTGTGTCATCCACAAACTTAATAACCATGCCACCTACATTCTCATCCAAATCATTAACATACATGACAAGCAGCAGGGGACCCAACACCACATCACTGCTGGTCACAGGCCTCCAATCTGAAAAACACTCTTCTACTACCACCCTCTGACTCCTTCCACCAAGCCAACTGGCTAGTTCACCCTGGGTCCCATGTAATCTCATCTTCCGGGCCAGTCTACTATGGGGAACCTTGTCAAAAGCCTTGCTAAGGTCCACGTAGGCAACGTCTACCTCTTCAAAAAGCTCAGTTAAGTTTGTGAGACACGATATCCCACACACAAAATCATGCTGACTATCCCTAATCAGTCCTTGCCTTTCCAAATGCAGATAGATCCCGTCTCTCAGAATCCATTCCTGTAACTTACCCACCACTGATGTTGGCCTGTAGTTCCCTGGCTTGTCCTTGCAGCCCGTAAATAAAGGCACAAGATCAGACACCTTCCAGTTTTCCTGTACCTCAACTGTGGCTAAGGAAGATACAAAAATCTCTGCCAGGGCCCCAGCAATTTCTTCCCTTGCTTCCCAGCTTCCCATAACGTCCTAGGGTACACTTGGTCAGGCCCCGGGGATTTATCCACCTTTATACTCCTTGAGACCAGCAACACAGAGACACAAGAAATTCTGCAGACGCTGGAATCTGGAGCAATACACAAAAAGTGCTGGAGGAACTCATCAGGTCAGGCAGCATCCAGGAGGGAAATAAACAGTCGACGTTTCGGGCCGAGACCCCTCATCAGGATCAGCAACACCTTCTCTTTCGTAATATTGATACGTTTCAGGACAGCACTGTTCTCTTCCCCGAACTGCCTAGCTTCCACGATCTTCTCCACAGTAAATACAGACAAGAAATATTTATTTACCTTTGGGTTTCTTTGGTGTTGCAAGTCATATCACTCAGACAAGGCAGGGCTAACAACCGAACCCCCTTGATTGAAGGCAGTAATTCTCCAATTACACAGCAATATCTGGTACAACAACGTATCAAGGTCAATTCACTTGGTACACTCAGTTCTTAGCAGTGCAGATGCACTCGATATACACAGCATATACATAGTTATTGACTTTTTTTAAGAAGTTAAAGTAACATTAAAATCCTTTATTTGTGCTTTTTTCTCCTGGCTTATAATAACTATTTTGGACATGGGAGAATTGGCAAAAATCTGGCCTCAGTGAAATGGAAATGTGGATGCTGAGGTACAACAAGGGCAGTAAAATTAATGAAAACAAATCTGCTATTGGGTGGGGGACTCAGCTTTAGAGTCAAGGATTGTTGGTTTAAATCTCACTTGAGAGGTTTGAGAACAAAACTTTTGGCTGATAATCCAATTGCCTGTCAGATGAAACATTAAATTGGGCCCCTGTCTACTTCCTCATGTCTCCATTTGAAAGAGGAGCAGCGGAGTTATCCATAGTGTTCTGGCCAACATTTATTCCCCAGTCAGCATCATTAAATTGGTCCAACAAACAATCTTCTGGAAGAGGCAGCTGCAGTCTCTTGTGTCTTCATTAAACTGCTAACCTGGTTTTTAACAAATTGCATTTTGTGGGATCTTGCTATGTGTCAATTTGTTGTGTTTTCTACATTACAACAATTTCAAATGATTAATGCAAGTGATTGTGCACTTGGAATATCTTGAAGTCAATAAGAGTCCTTTCCTTTTTAAAATTGGTATTAAACAAATTAACTCATTTGTGGTGTGCATTGGGTTAATAACCAAATCATTAAACAAAACAAATTGCAAACATGACAGGTATGTCACTGAGCCATGTAGAACAGAACTTGGCAGTTACCCTTGTCTATTCTGTGCTGAGGGTGCCTAGCGGGTGGGATGTAGCCTAAGAGCTGGTGATGGATCGGGGAGATTCAACCAGGAAGCTAAGCCAAGTTTGCTTTGTAATAACTGTGCTGGAAAATATGATAAAGATATTGTAATACAATTAATCTTAACTGTGATGTCCCCAGTGATCAATGTCTAACCTCAGGTAGACGAGCAAAGAATGGTCATTTGGATGAGTTCTAGGATGACAGTCAATGACCTTGGAGCTATAGTCCAGGAGGGGTTAACACCCTCAGGAAAGGAAGGGAAAAGTTATCAGAATATAAATTGCAACAACAGGTATCAAGGAGGTTACATGAACTGACAGAGACTGGATTACTTTATAAATTAAAGTTATCAAACATTCCTTCCCATTGTAGACTGACCTTGTGGTCCACTTGCAATCTGTTGTTTCCCTTACACTGTGACTGTTGTGTTACTGTCTTAACGATAAGCCATACTGTATTTCTTTTGGTAAACAATACAAGGTTTAAGACGAACCCTTTGCCAGTTTCTGCCTCACACAAGAGGCCACAGGCAATTATGAAATAAATAGAGTGGTTTTCTGGACTGAATTTGCATGCAACTATCCCATTTCCTGGTAGTTATTTACATAAAGTCAGTAACTTTGTGCTTATTGTTGACAAGTTTAAAGCAGCTGATGCCAGGGCTGATCACTCTGTCTGCTAAACTCAATAACCCTTTCATCCTCGGTGCAGATATTGTAGGACAGTAACAGACTTGCTGCTATAACTGGTCCATTCAGTCTGTACACACTAAATAGTCCCATGAGCTCACCTCGTTCCCATTACCTTCTATTCAATAGCCATCACTAAAAAGTCTCTGATCTGTGTGTTGGGTCAGGCAGACATGGGCTGTAATGAGTTGATCCACCGTGTTTGCATCCTCTGTTGACATACTCTAAGAAAAAAAACATGGAGTCATAGAGAGTCACAGAATCACACAGCACAGAATCACACAGCACAGAAGCAGGCCCTTCGGCCCACTGTGTCCATGCCGACCATTGAGTACCCATCTGTATTAATACCATTTATCAGCACTGAAGGGCAACAACACCAAAAAACTCAGGGTCTACAGGCAAGGAGAGCAAGTAAGAATATCTTCATACTTTTTCAGAAAATTTTACCAACATTTAGTGACTTTTCTAACTGGTTTTATTCGAGGATTAGACGGACAGCACAATGGTGCAGTTGGCAGAGATGCTGTTTCTCAGCACCAGCAACCAGATTCAATCCTGGCCTTTAGTGCCGTCTGTGTGGTGGTTCCTCCAGTGCTTTGCCTTCCTCCCACATCTCAAAACATGTGGGGGGGGGGAGGTGGGGTCGGTGGGTTAATTAGCCTAGACTGCACTTAAGGTGAAAGGGGGAAAGTTCAGAGGAGATGTGCAGGGCAAGTTTTTTTTACACAGAGAGTGTTGGGTGCATGGAATGCGCTGCCAGGGGTGACAGTGGAGGCAGATACGATGGAGGCATTTAAGAGGCTCTTAGGTGGGCACATGAATATGCAGAGAATGGAGGGATATAGACCATGTGCAGACAGAAGGGATTCATTTAATTAGGTGTCATTCGTTTGATTGGTTTGGCCTGAAGGGCCTGTTCCTGTGTTGTACTGTTCTATGTTCTAACTGGTGAAAGCATCCTCCTTGTATCCAGTCTGTGGAGCCCTGTAAGAATTTTGTGAGTGACAATGGAATCGGCCTCTTGTCCTTCTAAAGTCTAGAGATTACAGGCCTAGTCACTTTATACAGTAAGCACATCATCTCGGGAACCAACCTAGTGAATCTTTGTACTCCCTGTGCGGCAAGTATACCTTGTTTTACGTAAGGAGACCAAAACTGTATATAATATCCCTTACCAAGAAGCAATAAGACATAGTTCCTCCTGTAAACAAGTCCTCTTATAATAAAGGGGCCAGCCTATCTCTCTTTTTTTCTAATCCCCTTTTTCCTCTCTCTCCTTACCTTTGACCCATCCCTTGGTGGATCTGCTCTCCCCTCCTCCCCCGCGCCTGCCTATCACTATCTCTTACCTGCATCTACCTATCACCACCCTGTGCCCACCCCGCCTCCCCTCTTTTGTCCACCTCTCACTGCTCTGCTTTTCCCTCCTATATATTGGGCTTCCCCTTTTCTAAACTTCAGTCCTGAAGAAGGGTCCTGACCAGAATCGTTGACGGCCTGCTTTTCTCCACGGATACTGCCTGGCCTGCTGAGTTCCTCCAGCATCAAAGTGTTTTTCCTCTTATAATAAAGATGAGTATACCATTTGCCTTCCTAATTTCTTGCTTTGCCTACATGTCGGCTTTCAGTGACTTGTGTAGAAGGGCACGCAGATCCCTTCGAACATCAACAGTTCCCAATCTGACAATGTTTATAAATTGCTATACTCTTCTGTTTTATGCATGGAAGTGAATGACTTCATACTTTCCACATCATATTCTTTGGGATAAATATGCACCTTGTGATTTCCCTAGTGTAACAGTCACTTGAGTTTCATTCTCAGACACAGAAGGAAGAGGCACAGAATCCTGATATAGTACATGCCACAATTGGGCGCAAAGCTCGGGAGCTGATGACTAAAGAAGGAAAATGACATTCGGAGGCAAGAATGCTGTCCCCAGAGCCTTAAAGAAGATTTAAGCCTTCCCTGTACCAATAGAATCTCTTTCTTTCCCTTGCAGACCTGTCCGCTCCAGTGTTATTTTTTGCTCCTTGTCAAGATTGTGACTTCCTCCCAAGGTTCTGATCTACAACCTCATCCTTCCCAAACGTTGTGCATTGTTCCCACGGTTGTAGCTTCTTACTGCTTGATTGCCCGCTGTCAATTGCCCAGAGACAGATAGGGAATGGAGAAAAGATCCCCTACCAGTAAATTCATCCAAATCTTGTTGCCAGTCTTGATGCATTTCCTGGAGTTTTCATCTTCCTCACATCTATGTTATTAACAGGACTGTGGATGTACCCTAATGAAAGGCTAATGACCTGTGGGGCAGGCACAGTAGTGTAGTGGTTAGCGTAACGCTTTACAGCGCCAGCGACCCGGGTTCAATTCCAGCCGCTGTCTGTGAAGAGTTTGTACGTTCTCCCTGTGTCTGCGTGGGTTTCCTCTGGGTGCTCCGGTTTCCTCCCATATTCCAAAGACGTACAGGTTAGGAAGTTGTGGGCATGCTATATTGGCGCCGGAAGCGTGGCGACACTTGCGGGCTGCCCCCAGAACTCTCTACGCAAAGATACATTTCACTGCATGTTTCAATCTACATGTGACTAATAAAGAAATCTTATCTTATCTTATCTTATCTTTTCTCTCTCTACAGATGCCGCCTGAACTGCCAGTCATTGCTTGCACTTTCTATTTTTATTTCAGATTTTCATTATCTGCAGTATTTTATTTTTCAATTACATCAGCAGATCTGCTTTGCTATTGCAAAGGATATAATGTTCTCTAATAGGAAGGATTTGTGTTAGGATTGTTTTCGATATTGGTAATTGTTTTTTTTACTGTCACATGTACCAAGATACAGTGAAAAGCTTTGTTTTGCATGCCATCCAGACAGATCTTTCCAGACATAAGTACATCGAGGTAGTACAAAAGGAAAAGAAATAACAGAATGCAGAATATAGTGTTACAGTGACAGAGAAGGTGCAGTGCAGGTGGACAAATAAGGTGCAAGGGCTATATATTTCGCAATATGTAGGAAAAGGTACAGGAGATGTGTCTCTTTAAAGTGCATGGATTTATACAAAAGTTTTAACATTGGAACTTAAATTACAGTACTTTTGGAGAATTAGAATAAATATTAACCATACAACATCAATTCCATCAATAGCCTCTATTCCCATAGCTCTTCATGGGGCTGTCATTAAATAAGGATTGGCATTGAGCTCTGGATAGAGATTTCAGGTCAGATGACCAACAGCTAATTCATAGTGAGTTAAGAAACTGCAGATGCTGGAAATCTGAAATAAAACCTGAAAATGGAGGAAACACTCAGCAGATTGGGCAGCATCTGTGGAAAAAGAGTGTTAACGTTTTAGGTCAAAGACCCTGGTGAATGGTTTCAGCATTTTCTGCTTTTCTTTCTCGGTTTTAATGGAAGCAAGCAAGGTAGGAATGTTTTGGAAGGAAAATCCAGAGATTTGGGACTTGGTATTGAAGTTGCAGCCACTAATGATGAAGCGATTAAATTTGAAGATGAATAGAAGACCAGAATCGGTGGAATGCAGAATTATTGGGGGTTATAGGTCTGAAGGAGATTACAGAGAAAGAGCATGGAGTGATGCGTTGAGGTGCCCATGTATAACAAGGAGCCAACATAGGTCAGCAAACACAGGGCAGTGTGAGATTTGGATAACCAAATAATCTGCTGGAGAAAATCAGTGGGTTGAGCAGCATCTATGGGGGGATGGGGGTGGGGGAAGGAATTGTAGATGTTTTGGGTTGAAACCCTGGATAATCGATGGTTTACAGCGGTTTGAATGGAGGGAGAATACCAGAAGTACATCGAAACAGACAAGTCTAGAGATAAAAACGGCGTGGAGGAGGGCTTGAAGAATAGATGAGCTAAACAATGGAGTTGGACAATGTTATAACCCAAAGATCATTTTTGATTGAATACGAGTCCAAGATTGAGAGCAGTCTGACTTAGTTGCTGTTACCTGGGAGTCAGGCGTTAATGAATGCGACTTAAGATGATGGCTTTGGTCTTCTCAATATCTGCTTGTAGGAAGTTTCTGTTCATCCAGTGCTGGGTGTTAGATAGGCAGACAGACCATTTAGATACAGTGAAAGGATCAAGGGAGACAGTGAAGAGATAGAACGTAGAACAGTATAGCACAGGAACAGGACCTTCAGCCCATGATGTCTGTGCCAAGCACAATGCCAAATTAAATCTCTTCTTCCTGCACATGACCCATATCCTGCCATTCCCTGCATATTCATATGCTTATCTAAAAGTCTCTTAAATGCCACTATCGTATCTGCTTCCACCACTACCTGCCATCCTACCAATGGGCACCTATCCATATTAATCCCATCTTCCAGCACTTGGCCCGTAGCCTTCTGTGTCTAAGTAATTCAAGTGCTCATCTAGACATTTGTTCAATGCTGTCAGCGACTCTGCTTCCACACTCTCTCCAGCAGTGCATTCCAGGTACTTTGCACTCTCTGGGTGAAAAAAGCCTTCCTCAGATTCCCTCAAAATCTCTTACCCCCTACCCTACATCTATAGATTTATTCACATCTAATAAAGGGAAAAGTTTCCTGCAGTTAACCATATCCATACCGGGATCTGTTCTGGGACACCCGCTCTTTGTGATTTTTATAAATGACTTGGATGAGGATGCGGAAGGGTGGGTTAGTAAGTTTGCAGATGACACTCAGGCTGGTAGTGTAGAAGGTTGCTGTAGGTTACAACAGGACATTGATAGGATGCAGAGCTGGGCTGAGAAGTGGCGGATGGAATTCAACCCAGAAAAGTGTGAAGTGATACACTTCGGAAGATCGAATTTGAAGGCAGAATACAAGGTTAATCGCAGGACTCTTAGCAGCGTGGTGGAACACGTCCGTAGATCCCTCAAGGTTGCCGCACAGGTTGATAACATTGTTAAGAAGGCGTATGGTGTGTTGGCCTTCATTAGTCGGGGTATTGAGTTCAAGAGCTGCCAGGTAATGTTGCAGCTCTATAATACTCTGGTTAGACCACACTTGGAGTATTGTGTTCAGTTCTGATTGCCTCATTATAGGAAGCATGTGGAAGCTTTAGAGACGGTGCAGAGGAGATTTACCAGGATGCTGCCTGGATTGGAGAGCATGTCTTATGAGGATAGGTTGAGTGAGCTAGGGCTTTTCTCTTTGGAGAGAAGGAGGATGAGAGGTGATTTGATAGAGGTGTACAAGATGATAAGAGCCATAGATCGAGTGGACAGTCAGAGACATTTTCCCAGGGCGAAAGTGGATCACACGAGGGGCATAATTTTAAGGTGATTGGAGGAAGGTATAAGGGGAGATGCCAGAGGCAAGTTTTTTTACACAGAGAGTGGTGGGTGCGTAGAACGCACTGCCGGCAGAGGCGGTTGAGGCAGATACATTAGGGACATTTAAGAGCCTCATAGATAGGCACATGAATGATAGAAAAATAGGGGCAATGTGGGAGGGAAGGGTTAGATAGATATTAGAGCAGAATAAAATGTTGGCACAACATCGTGGGCCAAAGGGCCTGTACTATGCCGTAATGTTCTATGTTCTATGTATACCCCTCATAATTTTACAAATGTAAATCATGTCCCCTCTTAGCCTTCACTCAGGGGAAAACAGACGTAGCCTCTCCAGTCTCTCCATCCCAGACAACATCATTGAACATAGAACAGTACAGCACAGAAACAGACACTTCAGCCCACCATGTCTGTGCTGACCATGATGCCAGTCTAACTAATCTCATCTGTCTGCACATAGTCTGTATCCCTCCATTCCCTGCCTGTTCATGTGTCTGTCTAAATGCCTCTTAAATGTTGCTATCGTGTCTTTTTCTTTGGCCAGCCCCCAGCAGACACAAGAGACTGCAGATGCTGGAATCTGGAGCAACACACAAACTGCTGGCAGTACTCAGCAGGTCAGAGAAATGGAGTCTCGACCTCAAATGTCGACAATCCATTTCCTCCATAGATGCTGCCTGACCTGCTGAGCTCCTCCAACGCTGTGTGTGTGTTTTTTTGTTCCAAAATAAACTTTATTCATCATAAAAAACAAACTATATACAACAATAAAACAGTGCAAACCTTTACATTCGTGTACAGATCAATCCTTAGTTTCTTTAAAACCCACAGCACCGATGCCACTCGTGTGGCTCCCTAGGATGCTACCCCAATTCCGTATTTACAATATTTAAGGTGCTTCCTCGCCTGACCCCGCACCTCCATCTCCAGTGGCAGAAGAACCCTAAACTGTAGTCCTTCCCCACCGAGCCCTTGCGTTGGCTGCACCCAGCTTCAGTGCGTCCCTCAGCACGTACTCCTGCAGCCTGGAATGTGCCAGTCAGCACAGTCCTCCAGCGCTGTGTGTGTTACACCATCCCCTGGCAGTGCATTCCAGGTTTTGGTATATTATTGTCACTTGTACCGAGGTACAGTGAAAAACTTATCTTGCATACCGATGGTACAGGTCAATTCATTACACAGTGCAGTTACATTGGGTTAGTACAGAGTGCATCGATGTAGTACAGGTAAAAACAGTAACAGTACAAAGTGTCACAGCTACAGAGAAAGTGCAGTGCAATAAGGTGCAAGGTCACAACAAGGTAGATTGTGAGGTCAGAGTCCATCTCATCGTATAAGGGAACCGTTCAATAGTCTTATTCCCCCACCACTCTCTGTGTAAAAAAACACATGCCCTGCACGTCTCTTCTAAACTTTCCCCCTCTCACCTTAAATACATGACTTAAATGCACCTTAAATAATGCATAAATTAATTATTTGACATTTCAAGATTCTGACTGTCTACTCTATCCATGCCTCTCATAATTCCATAATCTTCTAGAGCTGGCTGCGGACGGGAACACTGGAGCTGCACATTTTAAACGCGCAACATTCAACTTGCATGCTGCCCTTTAAGGTCCAGCGCTCGCTGCGGCCGGTAACTCGAGGGCAGGCGTGATGAAGTCGCAGTCTCCAGTGTTTGTGTGAGATGAATGAGACACGTGGGGTGTTTGGTGTGTGTTCACGTGATGCGGTGGCAGATTGCTGAACATCCTCCGGGTGCCGGGGTGTCTCTGCCTCTCCCATTGATAAATCTGCTCCAGCACAGCAGGAAACACCCCGACGCTCTCACACTTGTTCCGCACAACCTCCCCTCCCTCTGCCCTCCACCAAAACTAAAAACAAAACGGAGGGAACAACCTGCTCAGGAACAAAAACAAAAAAGCCTCTGACAAGAATGGGTGAGTCTCACTGTGTGTGAAATATTCCTAATTAGAATTCATTGTTAAAATTCCTTCTCCTCCGCTTCATGTGGGGCCGCGATCCTCTGTGTGGTTTGCATTTTAACTCTTTGGTTTGACTTTCGAAGCTTTTTATTCCCCCCCCCCCCCCTTGAATTTAAAAGTGAAACCAACACCAGCCCAAGTGTCTCTCACTTTGCTACAAAGGGAAGACGCAGGACGCAACTTAACCTGCTGGGTTTGGGGGGGCTAGTATCAGATGGACAGCACACTCGGCCAATTAGCGCGGGGAGCTGGTGATTGCTACTGTTGTCGGCGGCCAATGGGTGTTTGCTCGGATGGGCGGGGTTTCCGTTCTAATCATGTTAGGTTGCGGTGTAGGTAGTGTGGCGTTTGTTCTGGGTCTATTATTCCCCATGGTATCTCGTGGTAAAACGTGGAGCGTAATCCTTTTAACATCTGATTATGAAAGGATTTATTTATTTTGCAGAGGTGTAACTCCATACTTCGTTTTAAATCAGTCTTTTGAGAACACACCTCAAGTACAGCTGAAAGGTCATCAACCTGAAATATTAAACCTGTTTCCCACCGCACAGATGCTGCATGACCTGCTAAGTATTTCCAGCATTATTTTTATTTCAGATTCCCAGAATCTGCAGTCTTTTTACTTTTCAATACCTCAAGGCTGGCTCATTATGGTAAAATAATTTAGAATAAATTTCCACAGGGGCTCCCTACTTCCACTGCTTCACCTGTACTTAGTTTTTTCTAATAGATCGATATAAAAAGGGGGAAACTAAACTAACTTTAAAAATCTGGAATAAATTGCAGACCTCTGAACATTTGTTTTTGGTGCTGTGATTATATCTCTCACCATAACTACGTACATTGATGCGTTCATATATAGAGCATCTTTTACACTGTTGAGGTGTGTGTGGGAATTTTACATGGTGTCAGACTATGGCTGCATTTGTTTATTTACTTGGCCGTCTCTATGGTTTTGGAAATGATTTCTAATCAAGTCAGATACGTTGTTTGTAAGTCCTGATGCAGGGTTTTGACCCCAAAACATTGACTATCCCTTTATCTCCATGGACGCTGTTCCACCCACTGAGTTCCTCCAGCCGATTGTTGTTCTATGTTAAGTTATACTTTTTTTTAAAAGAACAGTGTGGCTTTGCTCAGCTAAAAAGCAACTTTTGGCCCATGGGATGCTCTTTTGAGATATTCCATATTTCACTACTATATAGAAGAAGACCATTTCAGCCCATAGCCCTCATGCTCAGCCCATTGGGTCCGTGGCAGCTCACAGAGCAGTCCTCTTCCCCACTAGCTCTGCCAGATTTCACTGGAATTTTGTCCAATGATAGACAGGTCTGCAGCTAATCTGTCATCAGAATACTGACACCTCTGACAACGTAGTGCTCCCTCATCATTGCACTAGATCATTGATCTAAACAATGCGCGATGAACGGTCTTTGACTAAGACATTAAATCTGTGTCTTACTCAGCAGATCAGGTAGCATCTGTAG
Organism: Pristis pectinata; assembly: GCF_009764475.1. Classification (NCBI taxonomy): domain Eukaryota; kingdom Metazoa; phylum Chordata; class Chondrichthyes; order Rhinopristiformes; family Pristidae; genus Pristis; species Pristis pectinata. The sequence goes on from NC_067428.1 coordinate 9,664,755, forward strand.
AATTTCCAGCATTTTCTGTTTAAATTTAACATGAGATTAATTCAACTTTCTTCCCTGCTGTTCCTGAAGATAGTGACTTTCGCTGGGGTTACGTTCAACAGGTCACTCTTTGAACTGACCATTTTTTATGTGTGAGATAAGCATTTTGATCAGAAGGGTATGGAAGGTCAGCGTGTTTATTTGCAATCCTAAATGCTCATGCCTTTCCCAACAGATTCCTGGATAAGGACCACAGGCAAATTTTGACTGGAATGATTGTGGTGCTCTTGCATTTCATTTCAATGGTCCAATATATACTTGTATTTACTTGTTGAAACATAAAGCATACCTAAAACAATGATGAATGTGAAAATTATTTTTCTCATTAGACACTTTTACATTAGGTTTAGTTCTGTGCTGGTGCTGTTGAGCCTCGACACTAAATAATTGGTGGAAGAATAGACCAATTTCTTTTTGCATTAGATCTTCATTAGACTGCCCTTGTTAATTGAACCAATATATTTTCAGGTTGTTGCTGGCTGTGCCAAACCCAGAAACTGCTCAACACATTGCTCAACCTCACCGAATCAGCTTGTTATTCCCTGAGTTACTTCCACTTGACTCCATCCCCCACCCATCTCAAAATACTTTACAGCAGATGAAGTGTTGATACATTGTTGGTTTCGTAATGCGGGAAATGAGGCAGCCAATTTGTGCACAACAAACGGCCTGAAGCAGTAGTGAGAAGATGAAAAGCTTGTCCATTTTAGTGATGAAGGATAAAGCTAGCTGTGCATTGGCTAATTCAGTAGTTTGAAGCAGAATAAAGATGCCTTATAAACCAGTCCTAACTTTCTGTACTCTGTGACAACATCTGAAGAGCACTTCAGTGATGGTTAATGTATCAAGTGTTCTGGGGCTTCTGAGTGACTACACCAATATAATGTGCTTTGTATTATGGACCTGAGCCCATCAGGAAGTACATTGGAGGTGCTCCCAGGGGATCCTTAGAGTTAGTGACAGAAGACATTAGACTAGTGATTGATGTTCCAGATCATTGCCTCATGGGGCTGTCTGTTATGAGGGAAACATTGCACACAGTGAGGCATTTAAAATTAAAGATAAAAGGACCATGTTGTTTGCTGTGGGAGCATTCCCATTAGAGGATGGTTTCTTAATTGGCTACTAATGCTCCAACATTGCCTAGTGCTGGCCTTCCAACATCCTGTCATATCCCAGTACAGCTTCACAATGGCAGGATGGGAATCTTAAATCATTTATTGTTGCTTACACTGTTAGCATTGCATCTTCTGTCATAAAATGTGCAGATTATCTTGGACTGAGAGATTGGAGAAAAGTACAACGTTCAGAATGAGTAAATTATAAAGGGCTAATTTTTTTTACTTACAGCATGGTAACAGGCCCTTCCAGCCCAACGAGTCTGTGTCACCCATTTTTAAACCCAAATTGACCTACCCGTACGTCTTTTAGAATGTGGGAGGAAACCGGAGCACCCGGAGGAAACCCATGCAGACACGGGAGAACATACAAACTCCTTACAGACAGCAATGGGAATCGAACCCTGATCGCTGGCACTGTAATAGCGTCGCGCTAACTGCCACGCTACTATGCCGCCCCCAAAGAAAAAGAAGCTGCATTTATATAGTGCTTTTCATTGACTTAAGGATGCCAGCAAGAACTCTACAACCGTCAACATATTTTGAAAGGTGATTGCTGTTGTGTTGTAGGAAACTTGGCAACCAATTTGTGCATGTCACCAACAGCAACGTTATGGATCTACTTTGGTAATGTTGCCTTAGACAGAAATTTTAGCCAGATCTCCTCTGCTGTTCAATGTGGTATTGTGGGCCTTAGTCATGTGTCTTATCCAGGGGAGTTCACTCTCAGTTCTGCATTGAGGTGGCAGCTTAGTGTTCATACCCGTATCCTTGGTGTGTAAATTAAACCCACTACCCCCAAAACTGCAGCCTGCAATTTATTCCCTGCGCGATCTTCCGACCTACCAGGACTTGAATGATGTGTAACGTTTGTCCGTTGTGTTTGGCCTTAGCCTCAGACCCATCGTCACCTGCGGTGGAGGAGGGTGTTGAAGATGAGGAGGATGAAGTGGACGTGAACGTTGAAGAGGCTGAGAATGGGACCGCTGGAAAAATCCACACTCCCAGGGGGACCTTGCTCACTCGCCGTGGGATCACACTGCGTGTGCTTCTTAAAGACAAAGTTATCCAGCCTGGGGAAGGCCTACTCTCTATTCACTACTTAGTAAGGAATCAAACTTCCCTAAACTTACTTCCCCAACCCCCCTCCCACCCCTCCTAGTTTTCTCGTCACCACTGCCTTGACCTTTGGGGTATGGTTCTGCAAATGTCGTGAGCTCTCTGGTATCTTATCCAGGTGCCACATTTTCCAAACCTGAGCCTGGGACAAGAGTTCCAACGACATTTGCCGGCTGCTTAGCTGTGTATCTCAGAAGTCTGAGCTGGCTAAATTTGATGACCCTTGAAACCAGCTGCAGGAATTGTGATGCACAGTTAACCCACTCCTCGTGATTGCAGTGCAGGTAGTTTACCAATCTTGGGATGCTTTGCATTAGAATCATTGCAATTTGACTGTATTGTTAACTGGTAGCTTGCACTACCATAGTGTTCAAAATGTAACTACCTGGTGCCAGTTAAAGGTAGTTTGCATTTACCAATGCTGGTGCAGATGCAGCAAGTGAATTTGAACTGGCAAGCAGTGAAGACTGGCACTGGACTCCAAGGTTTTCAGATGCTGCACTGGAGGTGCCAGAGAGAAGAAATGTCCTCTCTCCACAGGATGGGGGAGGGTGGATGGTGTTCGGGTGGCCCTGAGGATGCATGTTTGGAAGTTGGGTGGGGGCAGAATGCCATGGTGACCAGTGCTAGGACTTGGGGAGTTGACGATGAGGAGAATAAAGTGAACCTGGAAGATGCCAAGAATGGGATCACTGGAAAATTCCTACTCCCTGGGGGACCTTGTACCCATATAGGGTGCAACAACAAATTTAATAATCTTGCAAGATAAGATGAGATGAGATATCTTTCTTTATTAGTCACATGTACATTGAAACACACAGTGAAATGCATCTTTTGCGTCGAGTGTTCTGGGGCCAGCCCGCAAGTGTCGCCATGCTTCTGGTGCCAACATAGCATGCCCACAACTTCCTAACCCGTATGTCTTTGGAATGTGGGAGGAAACCAGAGCACCCGGAGGAAACCCACGCAAACACTGGGAGAACGTACAAATTCCTTACAGACAATGGCCGGAATTGGGAATTGAACCCAGGTCGCCGGTGCTGTAATAGCGTTACGCTAACCGCTACACTACCGTGCCTGCCTGTATCTTATTACTATCACAACTAGCCTTCACCATTGCTCAATGGACCAGTTTGGTCGAAGGGCCTGTTCTGTGCTGTATGACTCTAATTCACCACGACTCTAAGACTTTCCTACTAACATTCTGTCAGTCAGAATTTATCACTTTAACTCTCTGTTAGGCACTTAGCACTGCTTCAAGCTTGACACTTGGATTTACAGCTTGTGTACACTGCCAGCTTTCAACCATGCCAGTCACGACATTCAGACAGGTTGAATGATGCAAACTAACACGTCACTTAGACTTGCATGAGAAGTATATTCCTGAAAGGGGATGGGTACACCAGCATGCTCTCAGGAGGGGGTCTGTGCAGACCATTGTTGGGGCAACAAACAATCTGCTGGAGGAACTCAGCAGGTCGAGCAGCATCTGTGGGGTGGGGATGGAATTGTCAATGTTTCAGTTCGAAACCCTGCATCAGGACTGAGTGTGGACAGGGAAGATGGCCAGGAGAAGGAGGAGTAGTGAGATAGGGGCCAGGAGGTGATTGGTGGACTAGTGAGGGGTGAAGGATGATGGGCAGTTAGAGGAGGAGGGGTGGAGTTGGGAGATAGAGGCAGGTAGATGATAGGTGGAGGCAGGTGAAGAAAATGGGCAGATTGAGCCAGGTGGGGAGAGGGGGAGGGTGAAGGTGGACCTAGCTGGTTAGAGGGTGATAAGCAAGAACACAAAGGCTACCAGTGCTGGAATCAGAGTCCACAGTAAGGAAGGTGATAATGGGAACCACTAGGGGAGAGCTGGGCAGATGGAACCACGGAGCTTGGGTGGTCTGACCGTTCTTGGAATGGCCAGTGATGAGGATGTGGTAGGCAGTGGGGATGAAAACAACAATAATCACATCAGATCTGTTCTTCCTTCCTATGTCCCACTTGGTCCTTAAATCTTTTCGATTTTGAACTGCAGATGGTGTAGGCATACAAATTAGGAGCAAGAGTAGGCCACTCATTCTCCATCCACCCTCCCTGAGCATGCACCTCTTCAATTTCCCCTTCCCAACACCAGAACCTTGCCCATGTGCCTCTCTTGCTTAAGGTACCCTATTGACCAAGCAAGAAGAGAATAATGATGAAGACACACCAACTTTCTTGATTTCACATTCACGGCCTCCAGCTTGGGTGCAGCAGGTACCCGGGATGATAATATGGATGTGGAATCCGTTCGTGGTGAGGCAGTGACCACGAACCAGGGCACAGGTGAAGGAATATCCATGTCACGGTTCATCCCAGGGCAAGGTGACCAGAGATTCCAATGCTGAGGACTCGATGAAGACTTTGAAGGGATAATCTAGAGAAGAAGGTTAATGTTTATGCACTGCGCATTGCTTGCTGGATAGTGTGAACTACTGGAAAGTGCATTCAGTGCTAAGGGGGACATAGAACTTGACTGCATCCTGCCATACAGTGGCAGGGTCAAATAAGGTCTCGAAATTCAGCATCCTTACTGCTGACTGGGAGAATGCTGCTCGGAAACAGTGTTGAGGTAGGCATGGTCACAGGAGAAGGCAGGCTGAGGCAGGAAGCAGTGTGTGTTCAAGTCTGTATTGGACAAGCAAACATGCAGCAGCAGAACTTGGATGCCGCCTTTTCCAGCAAAGAAGGTGTGGGCAAATGTATAATGCAACCATGTTGCAGTGTTGGATGGCCAGTTTTGGCGGCACCCAGACACCTGCCAGCTTCTGGCTGCTGCAGTAGAAGCTCAGACTGCTTCTGTGTTGTTTACCATGGCGTCCCATAAGCTGAAGACCACTGCTGCCGTGGCAATGGATTACAGTGTGCAGAGGGGCTTGCAGGGTGTCACTGTGGTCTAGTAAGCTCTTTTCCAACATATTGCTGAGATTCATCCATGATGGAGTGCCAGTGGCTCTGTGAAGCCTGAACCTGTTGTCCTTGAGGTAGGCGGTGTCAAAAGTCTCAACCCTGGTACTTTGTCTGCATCCTATCAGTTGCCCTTAGAGTCATAGAGTTACACAGCACAGAAACAGGCCCTTCAGCCCAACGTCCATGCCGACCAAGATGTCTATACAAGCTGGTCTCACTTCCCCTGCATTTGGCCCATATCCCTCTAAGATAGCTGACAGCTGTCGTGGATCATGCTAAGATGGTGTCACTTGCAATTGGGACTTCAAGGTCAGGAGCATCTGGATGTTGTCCTCCAAGGCCTTCTATACCCCTTGACAGTCAGCCGTCCTTCACCAGCAACATTGCCATGTCTGAAGTAATGTGTTCCTTGTAGGAACACAAGGACAGGTAGGTATGTGGCAGTTGCTGCTGAGGATGATTAGCACCTCTAGAAGGCAAGCATCCAACATTAAGGACCCTCACCATCTGGGACATACTGTCTTCTTGTTACTACCATCGGGGAGGAGGTACAGGAGCCTGAAGACCCACACAACGTTTTAGGAACAGCTTCTTCCCCTCCACCATCAGGTTGCTGATTGGTCCGTGAACACTACTTTGTTATTTATTGTAACTTATGGTAATTTTTATGTCTTGCACTGCACTGCTGCTACAAAACAAAACATTTCATGACGTATGTCAGTGATAATAAACCTGATTTTGATTCTGACAAGGTTTTTTCAATGTGGCGTGATTTAAGTTGAAAATTTGGTATATTTTACGGTGGCTTTTATGTTTACCTGGTAGGCCTTTTGATATTCACAACGGCAGGAAGATCATAGAGTTACGCAGCATGGAAACAGGCCCTTTGGCCCATCGACTCCATGCCAACCAACAAGCACCTGTTTAAACTAATCCAGTTTTCATTCTTGCCATATTCCCATCAACTCTGCCCCAAATTCTACCAGTCACCGACACACTCGGAGCAGTTTACAGAGGGCAACTAACCTGCCAACCTGCATGTCTTTGGGATGAGGGAGGAAACCCCTGTAGGAATACCGTGAGGTCATAGAGAGAATGTGCAAACTCCACATGGACAGCATCAGACCAGGGTCGAATGCAGGTCACTGGAGCTGCAAGGCAGCAGCTCTACCGACTGTGCTGCCCAGGTAGTGCAGTTCGTGAATGGAGAATTGGAATGCGGTGCTAATAATCACAAACGCAATTAGTTCTTCAAGCTTTTTATTTCCTTTTACTTGCGCAATGGCGTGTGTGAGTCCCAAGTCAGCCTTTTCCCATGAAGTGATGTAAAGATTGCTGCGCTGTGCACCAGTCCGGTCATCCATTTCTCTCTCTCTCCACAGGGGAAGACGTTTGTGGGGGACCTACTGCCCGATGGGAAGATCAGGTGGCAAGAAACCAGCCAGGTGTTCAATTCCCCCAGTGCCTGGGCTACACACTGCAAGAAACTGGTCAACCCAGCCAAGAAGTCAGGCTGTGGCTGGGCCTCTGTGAAGTACAAGGGGCAAAAGCTAGATCAGTACAAGACCATGTGGTTGAAGGAGCAACAGCCACCACTGCAGGCCGTAGAGACGGTATGGTTCATAAATATGGTTGGGTTCACCAGAGAGGACAGTAGGTGTGGACATAGGGGTTCATTCTTTGGGGCTGGGGTGCAAGTGTTGAAATCCAGACTCTGATTTCAGATGAAAATCTTCTCTGCTTTCTGTTGCAGAGAGTCTTGAGTTTGGGCGGCTTGTTGGATGGGTGAGAAACACATCTTTGGTTGCTAGCACTTTTAGTTCAGGCATCAGCATCAGTCCCACTGCTCTGCAGAGACACTGAAGGCAGTGAAACCACTTTGTGCACCTGTCCAAGCACTTGCATGTAATTAGCACTGCCGACCAAAGGCGCAACAGAAAATGCTGAAAACTCAGCAGGTCAGGCAGTAGCTGTAGAAAGGGAATCAGTTAGTATTTCAAGTCAGATGTTAACTCTGTTTCTCTTTCCACTGATGCTGCCCAACTTGCTGAGTAATTCCAGCATTTGCTGCTTTTTTGATTTTTGCCAATTTCACTAAAATACTCTTGTTTTAGAAGACTGTTAACTTGAAGGTCAGAGCTGGCAGCCAGCCTATTTAATAAATCAAAGCATAAAAATGCAAATGCTGCAAACTATAAGCTGTTGAAGTACTGGAAGTGCTCAGTACTTGTTGAGGGAGCACACGCATTAGGGTTTCAGTTCAGGAAAGCAGTTTTCTGCAGCATACTTAGATGAGACTTCCTGTTCTGGATTTAAACTTGGGGTGAAAGGGCAGTGTCTTTTTCTAAAAGAAAAACTGCAGCAGTCATTGAATTTTTATTGGTAAAGAAAATAAAGGGAAGTGCTGATGCAGTCTGTATGCAGTTGCTTCCTTAAGAACTTTTAAAATAGCAGAGTGAGGAGCTTCATGCAATTATGAGGGTTGTCATGTGCGGAAAGTATTGTGGCAGGGGAAAGGTGGTTTAAAAAACGGATAAAATCATTATTGTTGGGTATGGAATTCAAATGGAAGGAGACAGTGAATTGGATTGGAAACAGAGGAAGTAATAAAATGGGGTTAATAGACTGTAGTGTCATGTGTTGTATCTGGCCTAGGACTGACTAACAAGATTGTGCAAAAAGACATCTACTCTCTTATCAGCAGAAAGTTGTTTTTATTTGCAGTCGCCTAAAAGTCATGGCAAGGAGACAGTGACCTCCCTTTGTTTATTTCTAGCAGACGTTGGCTTTCAGTTTTCCTGGAATGACATGAATTGGAAATTCCAGAATTCCTCAATGTTCTGAGATTGGCTAAATCATATCAACAAGTTTTTAAATTGCACGCATAAAGTAAGCCGTATATCTGGTTGTCTCCAGCCTTTTGTTTGCACTATGAACGTATCAATGAAGAAATGCACGTTGATGATTGCATGTAAACAGGATTATCAGGCTTGTACTTTGTGATGTTGAGGCTTCGGCGTCAGTGATTAGCTTGCATCCTGTCACCTTGAAGCATTCACATTATCTTTCCACTGCATATTTTATGTTCTTCATTTGCTTTTACGCCATCTGTGTAGCTAGGAAGGCTAGGTCGTTCCAGGTTCAGTCACTGTGATGGGAGAGAGCTATCCTCGGTGCGCCTGGGGTTCCTGCTGTTGGTCGCTATTCTGTGCCTTCCTTGCCGTCATGCCGATGTGTCTGGATGCCCCACTGCGTGTAGGCAACTGTCACTTGGCTTGCACAGAACGAATGGGACACGAGATCCCAGAGGTGCCTTGTACATGTAGAGGCTTCCTATAGAGTAGAAACATCACCACCCAGGCTGGGAGTGAAGTGGAGAAGCAAGGCCCCGTCACCTTCTTTGAATGCAATGAAATCTCCATTGATCACTAACCGTTTCATTTTCTTCCCTAACCTAAGAATTTGCCCAGTGAAGGAGAAGATGAGGAAGTTCATGAAGAGGAAGACTTTGAGAACCGTGGCAGAAAGAACTCGAAAGTGAATAACCAAGTTAAGAAGGTGGAAGAACAGAACAAGAAGCTGCCAGCTAAAAGCCCTCAAGACTCCAGTCTGACAGGTACCTCCTCATGTTCCTTATTTTGCCTCTCACCTCAATTACCGGGCTTTCCTGAAGTAGCATTTACAGGACCACTGACTGGTGCAGTGCGCTCTGACTCATCGTGTTACATTTGGATACAGCTGTGTAACATGTTTATACATCTGGCTGTTTGATCAGCATGGGAAGGCAGCGGTTACCCTACCATTTCCTGATTTGGGTCTTTATTAACCAAAAAAAACTGTGGGTGCATTTCCATCTTCCCTCTTGTCCTGTGTTACTGGGGAGGAAGCAGGAAACAGCTTAATGCTGTCTGCTTCTAGTGAATGCCTAGTAGTATAGAGATTAGTTTGTATTACAGTTATTTTGACCGCATCAGGGCTTTGTACTGGCGCATTTTCACTGCTGATGAATTATGCTTTTAGCCCCGCACTGGTACACAGTAGGATTGGGTTGGTTTTCATTACATTGTTGAATTTGGCACACTCCCCAGATTCGGATTGCTTGTTATGTTTAGTGATCATCTTGTTTCCTGTCACCTAGAATGTTTACTTGATATTCCCACTTTCCTTTCCTCATCTCATGTGCTGATCTAGATTATTCCCATTTTCCAGGCAGTAACCCATCTCCCCAGCCTTCCTGCACATATGCGATTCGAATGCCTGAATCATCTTCAGTTTGATATGGTTTGAAAAGTTAGACAGCTTTTCAATTTAGGAGTCCATATGCCACTGACTTTGACTGCTGTCCCACAGTTACTGAATAATAAGACAGATGACATTGACTGTGGTGTTGCTATGGCTTCCTCTGTCACTAGCAGCCAAAGCTGCTTTAGGCTATACGTTCCAGGCTTTTTGGTTCCATGGGAGTAATCCCAGAAAATAAGCAGTGTCCATGACTGGATCACAGTGACCATGACCCCTGGACCATGAATGTTTGGATTTGAGGCAGGCACTAAAAATGGGGTGAAAATTATGGATTCTGTGACCAATGCTTAAAGTGTAACAGAGATTAAAAAGAAAATACTGGAATTAGTCAGGAGGCCAGTCATCTTGTGTAAGCTTGATGTTTTAGGCTTTGCTCTTGAGATAAATCAATGTGAATATCCTGACCAAAACACGTGACCAATGCTGTGAAGCATTTCTTGGAATTTTCTCTCTTGGTTAAGGAATATTTTGATCCTCTCAGATGCCTTCTGAGGTAGTGTGTGTATGTGTGGGGAAACCTGGTGGATTGATCATGTTACAGCACACACTTTGAATTCTTGGTGTCAGCTGTGCATCGCAGACAACCTTCCCCTTCAACGTGACCCATTACTGATCTTTTCCAACTGAAACAGTGTGCCATGTCACTGTCTGAGTCAGAGATCAGCTGGAGTGGCTCTTGATGACTTCAGAGGCATTGCCGCTCCCATTATTATATATTAGATATTTATTTGTCATATGTACATTGAAACACACAGTGAAATATGTCTTTTTGCATTGCTAAGAATGTGCTGGGGGCAGCTTGCAAGTGTCGTCACGCTTCCGGCGCCAACACATTCATCACAGTGGGTAGCTAGAGACTGTAAGGTGGTGTGCTATTGAGAAACCCAATTACACTTTATGCCTTAATTATGTTAGCTTCTTTATCCTTAAGATAATGGACACAGCATAAAGAAAGCTGCCAAAGATCTAGGCCCTGTTCGATATTCTGAGATTGGGAGCAGAGACTCTGGGAGGTAGGTGCTATATTTAACCTATGTTTGGATCTTTTGATCTGTTTTCAGTTGACTGGAGAATTAAATGTCACTTTTGTTTTCTCTGCTCCTGAAGGCTTCTCTCTCTGGAGTGCAGTTTGACAGTATTTCCATATTCAAGTACTCATTGTACTTGTGTGAAAGCCCAAGTGTACAATTTTGTCAATGTTAAGAAACACAACGAGGCACTGTGTAGAGGAGCCCAGAGTAACCTTTTGGGAGAGTTAAAGGAGATGGGTTTGAAAAAGCTTTTTAAATGTAAGAGTGGTGGACCATCAGAGAGGGGCTATAGATGGTAGAGGCCAGCCAGCTGGAACCTCTGTTGCTGGAGGTGATGTGGGAAGTGGTTCAGATAGACAGGAAGAGACATGAATTCTCTGAACATGATGCAATTATCTTGCTGCAGAGAGCACTGTAGGCAAGTCTGCCTTGTTCTCTGTGGTTCCTTGATCCCTCTGTTGGTGTACCTACCAGCACTCAGGAGAAGGAATCCTGGCTGATTCTCCTATTCTTAACCCATGTGTGTTGTACACAATTCTAGAGCCCCTACCACTGAGATTTGTGAAGGCAGTGAATGTTGCAGATTAGTGAACGTTGAATTCTCCCACTTTGTGATTTTCCCCCCCCCCCCCAACAATGCTTCTTCTCTTCTTCCCTTTCCTAGCCTCTTTTTTTTCTACTTTTTTTCCTCTCTCTCCTTACCTTTGACCCGTCCCACGGTGGATCTGCTCTCCCCTCCTCCCCCACACCTGCCTATCACTATCTTTTATCTGCATCTACCTATCACTGCCCTGTGCCCACCCCACCTCCCCTCTTTTGTCCACCTACCACTGCTCTGCTTTTCCCTTCTCTATATTGGGCTTCCCCTTTTCCTATCTTCAGCCCTGAAGAAGGGTCCTGACCCAAAACGTTGACCGTTTGCTTTTCTCCACGGACGCCGCCTGGCCTGATGAGTTCCTCCAGCATCATCGTGTTTTTCACCTAGATTCCAGCATCTGCAGTCCTTTGTCTCTTCAGTGAAGGCAGTGCTGGCTCAGAACCTGTGAGGTTCATAGTCTGCATAAACTGCCTGTTGGGAGTGCCTAGAGCTTCAATGATTTATTTTGTTGTGTTCATCATGATGTTAGATGTTTCTACCACTGAATGATCATGGACATTCAACTTGTCCTTGTCTGTCTTTCAGTTGAGATGCTAAGAAGAGGTCCCACCCACCAATTTGGGTGGAGATGAAAGAATCCATGGCGCAATACAAAGAAAAGCAGGGAGTTCTCTCCTGTGTCTTGGCCAATATTTAGCCCTCTGCTAACATTATTAAAACCGATTACCTGGTCATTTACCTCGCTGCTGTTTGTGGCAGCATCCTTTGCTCAAGTTGTGTCTCCCACATTTTAGAGCATAGAACAGTACAGCACAGGAACAGGCCCTTCGGCCCACAATGTTGTGCTGAACCAATTACATTAGTAATAAAATGCCCAACTAAACTTGTCCCATCTGCCTACACAATGTCCATATCCTACCATTTCCCTCACATTTGTGTGCCTATCTAAGAGCTTCTTGAATGCCCCTATCATATTTGCCTCCACCACCACCCAGGCAGTGCATTCCAGGCACCTGCCACTCTGTGTTTAAAACAAAATGTGCCCCGCACATCTCCTTTGAACTTACCCCCTCTCACCTTAAATGCATGCCCTCTGGTATTAGATGTTTCAACCCTGGAGAAAAGATACTGGCTGTCTACTCTATCTATGCCTCTCATAATCTTATAAACCTCTATCAGATTTCCCTTCAGCTTCCGCCGCTCCAAAGAGAACAACCCAAGTTTGTCCAACCTATCCTCGTAGCACATGCCCTCTAATCCAGGCAGCAGCTTGGTAAACCTCTTCTGCACCCTCTCCAAAGCCTTGACGTCCTTCCTATAATGGGGCGACCAGAACTGAATGCAGTACTCCAGATGCGGCCTAACTAAAGCTTTATAAAGCTGCAACATAATTTCCTGACTCTTGAACTCAGTGCCTCGACTAATGAAGGCAAACATGCCATAGGCCTTCTTTACTGCCCTATCAACCTATGTAGCCACTTTCAGGGAGCTATGAACTTGAACCCCAAGCTCCTTCTGCTCATCAACACCGTTAAGGGTCCTGTCATTGACAGTGTAGTGTCTCTTTACATTTGATCTTCCAAGGTGCAACACTTCACATTTGGCCGGGTTGAACTCCATCTGCCATTTCTCCGCCCATATCTGCAACTGATCCTGCTGTATCCTTTGCCAGTCTTCTAAGCTATCCACACCACCACCAATCTTCATATTATCTGCAAGCTTACTAACCCACCCATCTACATTTTCATCCAGGAGGCTTACAAGATGCTGCCTGGATTGGAGAACACGTCTTATGAGGAGAGGCTGAGCAAGTTAAGGCTTTTCTCCTTGGAGAGACGGAGGATGAGAGGAGACTTGATAGAGGTGTATAAGATTATGAGAGGTGTAGACAGTGGACAGCCAGCATCTTTTCCTCAGGGCGGTAATGGCCAGTGCTAGAGGTCACCCATTTAAGGTGTGTGGAGGAAAGTTCGGGGGGGGAGGGATGTCAGAGGTAGGCTTTTTATACAGAGTGGTGGGTGCCTGGAATGCACTGGCGGGTAGTGGGGGGTGCAGCAGTGGTAGGGGCTGATACAATAGGGTCATTTAAGAGAGATAGGCACATGGATGAAAGAAAAATAGAGGGTAATGGAAGTAGAGAGGGGGAATAGATAGAATGTGCATAAGGTTTATATAGGTTGGCACATCGTGGGCCGAAGGGCCCGTACTGTACTGTACTGTGCTGTACTGTTCTAGGTTCTATGTTAATGCTCTTTAAGAGACCCAACGCTACCTCCTCCTCTATCTCGAAATGCCCGAGCATATTAGCATGCTCCACACTGATCTCCCCAGCCTCCATATCCTTCTCCTCGGTAAATACCGATGCAAAGTACCCATTAAGGACCTCTCCCACATCCTCCGCTTCCAAGCATATGTTCCCTCCTTCATCTTTGAGTGGTCCTACCCTCTCCCTAGTTATCCTCTTGCTCTCGATGTATGTATAGAATGCCTTGGGATTCTTTTTAATCCAACTTGCCAAGGACTTTTCATGGTCCCTCCTGGTTTTTCTGATTCCCTTCTTGAGTTCCTTTCTGGCTTCTTTATAATCCTCAAGTGCTTTGTTTAATCCTAGCTTCCTAAGCTTTACATACTTTTTCTTTTGGACTAAATTCACCACCTCTCTCGACATCCAAGGTTCTCTTACCTTGCCATCCTTGCCCTTCCTTCTTACTGGAACATGCCTGTCCTGTACTCTGTGCAGTTGGCCTTTAAACACCCTCCACATGTCAGATGTGGACTTGCCCAAAAACAGCTGTTCCCAATTAATTGTCTGGAATTCCTGCCTAATGCTCTCATAATTTGCCCTGCTCCAGTTTAATACTCTCCCGCAAGGTCCATAATGATCTTTATCTATAGCTATCTTAAAACTTAAGGAGTGTGGTCACTGTTCCCTGACTGTTCTCCCACTGAAAGGTCGGTCACCTGGTCTGGCTCATTACTCAACACCAGGTCCAGTATGGCCCCTCCTCTCGCTGGACTATCTACATATTGATTTAAGAAACCCTCCTGGATGCACGTAACAAATTCTGCCCCGTCTAAACCTCTTACACTAAGGAGGTCCCAGTTTATATTAGGGAAGTTCAAGTCCCCCACGATAACAACCCCATTAGTTTTACACCTTTCCCTAATCTTCCTGCATATCTGTTCCTCAATGTCCCAGTGGCTACTGCGGGGGGGTGGGGGGGGGGTCTGCAGTATAATCCCATCAGAGTGATTGCACCTTTCTTATTTTTGAGTTCTACCCATATGGACTCAGTGGACGAGCCCTCCATTATGTCTGTGAGCTGTGCAGCTGTGATATTGTCCCTGATTAGTAGTTCAACTCCCCCCCCACCCCCCACCCTCCCAACCTTTTTTTTTATCTCCCTCTATCTTTTATAAAACATCAAAACCCTGGAACATAAAGCACTCATTCCTGTCCCTCTCTCAACCATGTCTGTGTTATGGCCAAAACATCATAGTTCCATGTACTGAGCCATGCTCTAAGTTCATCACCCTTGCCCATAACACTCCCAGCATTCAAATACACACTTCAAACTGTCCGTCCCATCGTGTCTATTACTTTGCTCCTGTCTGTTTTTTTTTACTGGCCCTGACGTCTATCTTCCTCTCTTCCACTTTCTGACCCAGTGCCCTGGTTCCCATCCCCCTGCCAAACTAGTTTAAACCCTCCTGAGTAGCACTAGTAAACCTCCTGGCCAGGATATTGGTTCCCCTCCAGTTGAGGTGCAACCCGTCCTTCTTGTACATGTCACCCCTGCCGCAGAAGAGGTTCCAATGATCCAAGAACCTGAAACTCTGCCCCCTGCACCAGTTCCTCAGCCACTCATTCATCTGATCTATCATCCTATTCTTGCCCTGACTAGCACGTGGCATCGGGAGTAATGCAGAGATTACTACCTTGGAGGTCCTACTCTTCAGCCTCTTTCCTAACTACCTATACTCACTGTGCAGGACCTCTTCCCCCTTTCTACCTATGTCATTGGTGCCAACGTGCAGCACGACCTCTGGCTGCTCACCTACCCCCTTGAGAATATTCTGCAGCTACTCCGAGACATCCTCGACCCTAGCATCTGGGAGGCACCACACCATCCTGGTATCTCTTTTGTGGCCACAGAATCTCCTGTCTGTCCCCCTAACTACCAAGTCTAATTCATTGTAAAGTCATTCAGTGCATCTTGAGATCATGGAAGTACTACAGAAAGTTAACCAATCTTCCTCAGTCGGGGTCTGTAGCACAATGAATTTTCATTTATTGAACCCGTATAATGAACTTGAGTTCCCTAGCGTTTTAAAACCTCCTGAAATCCAGGTGCTGCTATTTTGAATGAAACTTAGGAGACACATGAGAAAACAGTCATACAGGACAAAAACAGGTACTTAGACCTTCCATATCCATGGTAACCATAAGTTACCGATCTGCACCAATTCCCGTTTACCAGAACTTGGTCTGCAGCCTTCTGTGGTTTGGCAATTCAACTGGTCATGTAGATACTTCTTAAATATTGTGAGAGTAACAGCCTCCACTACTCTCTCAAGCAGTGTGTTCCAAATTCCAGCCACCCTCTGGGTGAAAAATTCTTCCTCAGATCCCCTCCAAACCTCTTTCTCCTATCCTAAACCTATGTCCTTTAGTTTTTGACACTTCTAGATTACAGAGAAATAAGTGGGAGAATGGGACGGATGGGAATTCTTGATAACTGGCATGGACTCAATGGGCCAAATGGCCTCCTTCCGTGTTGTAAGAAAATAAGGGAAGTAAATTCAGGCAGTCCTCGGATTCTGTTCCTGAGAACTGTTGATTTCTCCAATGTCCTTTTATAGCTGCCCATATCGTATCGCTCCACACACTGCTATAATTCTTTCATTGAATATTCATCCTAACACCACCCATCATTAAAGTAATGAATAGATACTGTATCCAGTCATTAATGAATAACATGAAACATTTTAATATTATTATCTTGAAAAATAATCTAAAACTTTACGGAAGAATTTGCATGAAGTCCGATTTCTATAACTCAGGTCATCCGTAACCCGGGGAGTCCCTGTACAAGTTTCCTTTCTTTTGCTGCAGGGATCCTCACACACTCGTTGAACTTGCATCATTCACATCTATGAACAAGTTCCAGCCCTTTAATGTTGCAATTTCAAGTAACGTGCTACTGCTGGTGGTAAGTGTTGAAGTGATTTGGACGTAAATGTGCAGAATAACTGTTTGATATTTTCATCACTCAACCTCTTTCTCACCTTCCGTTACCCACCATTCTCTAGTGGAGAAGCTTAGTAGAATTTAATCCCTAAGTCTCAGAAAATGCTTCACCATTCAGTTTGAAACTAGGGTCTCGCATCTGAATGCAACAATTCGGTCAGAATGGAATCATTGGGCTGAAGGGCCTGTATCCATGTTGTATTGCTGTATGACTCTCTAACAAGCTATAAAGGCATGAGGCATGGGTTGGCTATGGTAGATTGAGAATTGCATCAAAGGTATGAAATTATTGCATGCAATTGCTAACCTTTAAAGAATTATAAGATATCTATATTAGTCATATGTACATCGGAACACACAGTGAAATGCATCTTTTGCGAAGAGTGTTCTGGAGGCAGCCTGCAAGTGTCGCCATGCTTCCGGTGCCAACATAGCATGCTCACGACTTCCTAACCCATACGTCTTTGGAATGTGGGAGGAAACCGGAGCTCCCAGAGGAAACCCACGCAGACATGGGGAGAACGTACAGACTCCTTACGGACAATGGCCAGACTTGAACCCAGGTTGCTGGCGCTGTAAAGCGTTACGCTAACTGCTACACTACCATGCATGCAGTTTACAAGTAAATTTTTAAAAACCAACATGAAAAGTCCACCCATGATCATCAGCAGAAGTTAATGTTGGATAAAACGAAAAGACTTATGAAGTTGTCAAAACAAAGCAGTAAGGCTGAGTATTGGAAAGATTTCAAAATTCAGCTAAGGAAGACCTAAGTATTGACAAGGAAATGGAAAGGAAAAAATGAGAGTAGATTAGCAAGAAACACAAAAGTAGATTGTAAAAGTTTCTATTGAGGTGTAGAAAGGAAAAAAAAAATTAGCTAAAGAGGAGGAAAAGATTGGACAGCACAGTGGTGCTGCTAGTGGAGCCACTGCCTCCTAGCTCCAGCCTCTGAGAATCACAAGTATTGGGTAGGACCTTCATTGCCCAGTACTTGTGATTCTCAAAGAGCCCCCTCAACAGGACTCTCTTTTCTTTTTCTACCCCCCCCCCCCCCCCCCCCCCCCCCCCCCGTCGGGACTCTAGCCCCCCTCTTGTTGGGATTCTCTTTGAGACCACAAGTATTGGGCAGGACCTTCACTGGTAACAAGGTTTGACATTAAACTGCACTGTAATCTACTGTAGTTTATGTACTTGGCATTAATGTGTTGTTGGAAGTGAAAATTTTGGAAGAAGATGGATAGCACAGCTGTACTGTCCTTTCTTGTCATGGTGTACTAGTGGATTCCTGATTCAATATTTCAGAAATATTGCCAAGTGCCATTTGCAGGCATGAGTGTTGCCCTTGAGTCTGTTTATGGTTCTACAGTTCTGAAGCAACACCATGAGTTGATCCATGTTTAGAGTAAGACACCATACATAATAGTGTCACAGTACACGGAGAGAGGTCCTTTGCCCACTTAGTCCACACCAACTACCGAGCATCTATTTACACTAAGTCCTTTTAATTCTCCCATGTTCCCATCAACTCCCCATGGATTCTACCACTCACCTACACACTAGGGGCAACTTACAGTGGCCAATTCACCTATCAACACACACGTCTTTGGGCTGAAAAGTTTAAACACTTCTTGTGATTCAGTGATGAAATGAGATGTGATGAGAGCTGGTGCAAGAGTGAGGGATGATCTTATTGAAACATTTAAGATCCTAAGGAGGCATGATAGGGGAAATGTTGAGATATAGCCATCAATCAGAATCCTGAATGAGGGCTCAGTTACAGGAGAAGGGGGTGGTTATTTAAAACTGAGGTACGTAGGAATTTCTACTTGCAGAGAGTGCAGGATCCCTGGAATTCTCTATTCCAGAGGTTTGTGGAAGTAGATCACCGGAGGCATTTAAAGAGGAAGTAGTTGAAAGATTGGGAAATTGTGGGCTGTGGGGAACTGGCACAAAGGAGTTGTTGAAGCATGGGATGGATCAGCCATGATCATACTGAATGGTAGGGTAGTTTTGAGGGCTGAGTGGCCTACTCCTGCTCCTGTTTTCTTGCATTCATGTGTGCAATTAGTTAAAGACGATTAGGATCCAGATCATAAAAAGATCATGTTGAATAGCACATCCCTTCCTCAGACTTTCCAAATGTATTTCCATCCTTCTGCCCATTTGCACGCAACAACGCAATCAAAGTCTGACTTGCAACCTCTTCCTCATTCTCTTCGGTAACTTCTCTAAAGCATTTGGGTCCGATTTCTGAATCTACATCATCCTTGATCAGTGCAAATGTTTTCCTTTTGGTAAATGCCTGAATGTTCCACTGTATGTGGGCGTGTGGAACGTGACTGCCTGTTGCTGCTGTGGTTGCAACTGGTAAGGAATAAGCAAGGATAAGAGAGAAAAGCAGAGTTTCTGATGGAGTTATTAATTTTCTTTCCCAGAATAATCTTAGAGTTTGACATGCTGTAAGAGGATTTACAGTGTGAAGTTACATTGAGCAGCCAATAAGGATGAAATCTGTTATTCCCACTTGTGAAAAGTTTTTATTTTTTTTAAGGATTTTCATTGCCACCTGACGACCAGTGAGGTGGTTGGCTACCTTGGAGGAAGGTGGGACACAAACACACAGTGTAAGTAGCTCACAGTTCATGTCTATATATAATATTGAATTTTGTAGAAAGAGTATCTATACAGGTATAAATACTCAGGTACGTGTATCTGTATAAATACAGGTACAGGTATGGCACTGTATAAAGAAAATATTTGGCTGTATAAACAAAATGAAAGAATTTTGCAATAAAAGTAAGTTATCCATTTATTTGCCTTTTGACTGTTTTACATGGAATACACTAGTTTGTGCTGGTGTTTCTACTCCTTCCATTCTGCCTACCTCATCTCATTCTTGCAGCAGTCTTTTTTTTCCTTCTGAAAACATGCCTCAGCTGCTTGTGACACAAGAGATTCTGCAGAGGCTGGAATCTGGAGCAACACACAAAGCGCTGGAGGAACTCAGCACGTCACTCCCATACTGACATGTGTATCCATGGCCTCCTCTACTGCCAGACTCAGGTTGGAGGAACAAAATCTCGTATTCCATCTTGGTAGTCTCCAACCCGACGGCCTCAACACTGATTTCTCTAACTTTTGGTAACCCCTCCCCTTTACCTCCCACCTTCCTCGCCACCTCTGTCTTCCCTTATTCCTGTGGCCCCCTCACCCTTCCTCTTCCCCCTCCCCCGCCCTCGTGACCTGCGCATCTACTCCCCACCTCCTCCCCTTTATTCCATGGCCTACTTCCCTCTCCTACCAGATTCCCTCTTGAGCCCTTTGCCTCTTCTACCTATCACCTCTCAGCTTCTTGCATCACTCCCTTTCAACCCCCTCCCCCACCTACCTACCTTCCCCCTCTCACCCAGACTCACCAACCACCTGTCAGCCTGTGCTCCTCCCCCTCCCGACCTTACTCTGGCTTCTGCCCTCTTCCTTTCCAATCCTGATGAAGGGTCTCGACCCGAAACATCGACTGTTTATTTTCCCTCCGTAGATGCTGCCTGACCTGCTGAGTTCCTCCAGCATTTTGTGTGTGTCAACTGCTTGTGGTGGTGTTGAATTCCAATTCTAATCCTTCTTTGAATAATAAAACCGCTTCCTCTTTCCCTTCTTGAATTTGTTAATAATATCATGTATTTTTGGTTTTTGTCTTCTCCTGTGAAGAATCGTAGGGTTGTTCAGCACAGAAACAGGCCCTTCGGCCCAACTCATTCACCCTGACCGGGATACCTTCAATCCCATTTGCCTGCATTAGGCCCATATCCCTCTACTCCTTTCTTATCTAGATACCTGTCCAATGTCTTTTAAACTTTGTAATTGTATCTGCCTCTACCACTTCCTCTGGCAGCTCATTTCATATAACCACCTCCCTCTGTGTGCAAAACTTGCCTCTCAGATCTCCTTTACAATTTTTCCCTCTTGCCTTAAACCTATGACCTCTAGTTTTAGCCTTCCCCACCCTAAGAAAAAGACTGACTGTCTACCCTATCTATGCCCCTCATAATTTTATAAACCTAGCCTATCCAATCTTTCCTCTTAAGTGCTCCACTCCAAGGCAACATCCTTATGAATTTCTTCTGCATTCTTTCTAATGCTACCATGTTCCTCCTGTAGTGTGGTGACCAGAACTGTACACAATACTCAAGTATGGCCTGACCAATGTTTTGTACACCTACAGCATGGTATCTCAACTCTTATACATGGTGCCTCGGTCTTCTTCACTACCCTGTCCACCTGTGTTGCCACTTTCTCCATAAACTTTCTCTGTACATCAAATCAATAGCCTAAAAATTGCATTAGACAAAAAAGTCTCTTGTGCTTTTTTAATGGGTAAATAATACACAATACACAACTTTGGGTATGTTTGGAAATGGTTGCAACCATTTCTTGTTAGAATGCCACTCATCAGGATACTGGACCAGGCTGCCCCTGCATCCATTCACCGTAAAACCCTGTTGTATTTTGCAGTGTGGTGATGTCGTCAGTGTGAACGTTGTCCATCAAAGGTCATGACTTACGGCATTCATTATTCACCCACAGTTCAACAAGGAACACATCACACTGAAAGTAGTGTATTTTCCATGATTTAAGGGGTCAGCCCAGGATAGCATTATTATGCATTGGGTATTTATCCTTTTTAGATGCATGGTTAGTTGTTGGCAGCTCTCAGTACAGAGCGAGGTGTCTGTGAACTGATGACAGCAGCAAAGGAAACCCTCTATGTGAGATTCTGACACTGCCGCTGATCACTGGGGCTCGGAACCGTCTGTGACGGAGGGATGTGACGGGTTGCTCAGTCCTCGGGCAGCCCTTGTTGTATTACCTTGCTGTTTGCAATGTCCAAACCCTGCCTCCTCACCTGCCCCTCCTCTTGCTGGACCTCATCACCACAGCAACCTTGGCATGGTCCATTTCCCATCAGTCGGTGCCCAAATGATGCTGCTGTTGTAAGTCCAGCAAACAGCAGGGGCTCTGAAACACATAGGTTGGCCTTCGGGCTCTGAAACACATAGGTTGGCCTTCAGGCTCCTTTAGGAAATCATCATCATTGTTTACTCCTTTAACTGAGAATGTTCCAGTCTTTTTTTGGTGACATTTGATTAGGTGTTAGAGCTACATGTAGCACCCATTTAGCGCACCAAATGTGGCAAAAATCCAATTTCTAGGTGGGTTGGATAGAAGTATATAAGATTACGAGAGGCATAGATAAAGTAGATAGAATCTTTTTCCCATGGTAGGAGTATCAAAAACAAGAGATCATCACTTGAGGTGAGAGGAAGGAGTTTTAAAGGGGATCTGAGGGATAACTTTTGTACACAGAGAGTGGTTGATATCTGGAACAAAACTAACTATGACTATCTATGACTATGACTAAGTCTCTCCATAATCATCCCATCCAACCCATTTTATTGGGCTGCTTCCAAATCTCATCTTGTTCTTAAATTCCCCTGACCTATCCAATATTTCCTGGTTGCTGTAACCTTTTTTCTTACAAATCTCTTCTTGCACTTTGTCCAGTGCTTTCATGTCCCTCTTGCAGAAGAGAGACCAAAAATGTACTGAGTGCTCGCTGTAGCCTGAGAAGCACCCTATACAACTTTAACAACTTCATTAATTTTGAATTCTGTATGCTAAAAATGACTCCCAGTTTTTCAATTGCATTTTTAAATGCCAAAGCTGCTTTTAATCAATTATTCATCTGTGTCCCAAGATCACTTTGCTTGTTTATTTACTGTATCAGATTAAATTTCCCCATGTTAACAGTTGTTTGCAATTTAACCACTCAGTCTCAAGTCTTCTGATGTCTTCATGCGTTGCACCCTGTTTTTCCTCTTTAGCTGAATTTCCCAGTTTGGTATTATCTATAGATTATGATGTTGAGTTACTTGTTGCTATATCTATGCCATCAATGTAACTTGTAAGTGCAATTATTGTGAAGCATTGCTTACTGCCTTCATCCTGTCCAAATAATCACCCTACACCCACACCCTTCATTTACTAACTTTCTAATCAATTTACTATCCATTCAGGTATATGTCCTCCACTTGCCCTAACCTTTATAGTGACCCTACCATGTGGTATCTTACCAGAGGTCGTATGAAAATCCAAGCATATGACAAGTGCAATGCCTTTTATTTAAATTCTTGGTCTTTTACAATTGCTGGGGTGTCACTTGTACAGGACTGAGTGAATTGCCATACATATTCAGTGGCATCAGGTGCTTTTTTAAGCTTCACGTTTTGGGTATTGAGTCCCACTGCCTTAAATCTATTTCCAGATTGATATGATCTTGGGATGTGGCTAAAATATCCTTTCATGACTCAGATCGAAATAAATGTATTTTACGTGTTTCAGTGAATTGAGCAAAAACTTAGTGAAGCAACTAATTAACTGTTTTATTCCTTACTGAATGGAGACAGAGTAATAGTGATTAAGCCAAGTGAATCTAATCAAACTGACTTTTGCTTGTATGTAACTATTAAATGCAAAAAATGCTGTTATGTTTTCCTCTTGCTCCCTGGATACCTGCTCCTGCCGCAGCTACAGTGTTTATTTGCTCCTGCCCAGCTTCCTGTATCTCCCTCTGTCTCTGTCTTGTTCTGTCCCTTGCTCACATTGTTCTGTGAGATTGAAGGCTTGGTAAAATGCCCAGTTCTGCCACAGTAGATCCTGAGTTGAATGGACACTGGTAGCTATAATATCTTGTCTTGCCTTCATTTACAGTCCTGTTCCCTGCTGACTGCTGTGTATGTTTTGACAGTATTGACAATTCTTCGAGCTTTTCCATGTCGAATACGGCTTTCTGACAAGGATTCTGCCTCTGCAGTTGAAGAAGAGGTAAATTATAGTTTTCCCAGGTTCCCCTATCTCCACTTACACCCTTGCTGATGCTCCTGAAGAACCTTTCTCTTTAACAGAGATAGCTGCAAGGTGGAATAACGATCCAGACGTTCTCCAAGTGCCACGTGTAGTGTATTGGCAAGTAGCCCGATCCTGTCCCTTTCAAGCCAACTGAACACCTATCCCATTGCAGAAGCTCTACTGAGTTTGTGAATTGCTGTCCACCCCACTCCTGGTCTCTTCTACCCAATGCCACTCCCCCTCTTCCTCTCCCTGCAACCCTGCCATTTCCTTTGAATTGAGGGAAAGATGGAATAGTGATCATGTTGAATTAGTTACGACATGCTTGAAAGAAAATAAAATTATCAGGTTCTGTACTATTCTACATCAGGCTTATTGTTCAGATGCAACATTGTTATGGAGAGACATTGGCCAAAGATCATTTTCTGGAGCCTGATCAATAAATCTGCCTCCATTTACATCCAATCATAGGTGCCAGGTCCATTGTCCATTGAGCAGGCAACGGTACAAGCCCAGTTTGGTGGAATCTGATACACCAGCTGTCGGGTAGCACTCCTGTCTTTCAACTTAGTTCAGACCATGTAATCCAAAGTTCTGCAAGGTTTAAAAATATCATCCACAGTTGGCCTCTACTGAGACTCGATATTTTTAGTTCTAGGCTATAAGTGTTAACAACAACCTGTATTTGTATAGTACCTTTAACATAGTAACACTTAACAGCATGATTCACAAGAGTGATGTTGGACATCATGCCACTGGGAGGTGTTAGCTCAAATAAATGAAAGTTTGTGGAAAGAAGTAGATTTTGAGAGGAGAGGCAGAGAAGTTTAGAGCAGGAAGTCCACACATTTGGGTCTCGGCAGCTGGAGTCTTTGCCCCTGGTGATAGAACAATTAATTTCTGGGGGTAGTTGAGAGCCAAGATTGGAAGGGAGTCGTAGGAATGGAAGTTTACAAAAGTGGTGATCAGCAAGGGAATGAAGGGCTTTGAGATCTTGGGAAGAATTTAAAATCCAAGGCTGCTGCTTTTGCTAGCAAATGTTGGTCACCGAACACGAGGTGATGAGTAAGTGGGGCTTGGTGCAAATTAGGACATGTGTTTATGGAAGTAATAAGAGGGATGATAGAGGAGTGGATAGTCCAGAGGAGGTCTGATTTATACTCGTTCTGTTGTTTGGCTTGATGTCTAAATTGCACTTTCAAGCAATTACAGGGTGATTATCATCTAATCTAAATTGTTCATGAGACCAAGCTTCTGCTCCCCTTGACAGTATTTGCGGTACCCATTTCCCCTTCCTGGCCCTCGTTAGTGTGGTTTTGTTAATGATTCACTCTCCTTGGGTATTTTCCTCCCACTCTTCAAGCCTGTATCATTGCCCCTATTTAAACATTTTTTGAAAAAAATACCCCTTGACCCTTCTGTTCCCGAAAACATCTGCCCCTTCTCCAGCCTCCTGTTCTACTTGAGTCCCTGAACGTCCTGTAAGCTCACAGATCTTGTA
Source organism: Pristis pectinata (assembly GCF_009764475.1). NCBI lineage: Eukaryota > Metazoa > Chordata > Chondrichthyes > Rhinopristiformes > Pristidae > Pristis > Pristis pectinata. Next base: position 9,689,560 of record NC_067428.1, read on the forward strand.
CTCCATATTCCTATCTCCATTCCTGCCACAGTGGTAAAACAGCTCCTCAGGTCACTAGTGTGTGACTGTGGTAAACTATCCCTCCTCATCTTTATCAACCTACCTGAATTCATAGTCACAGAGTTATACAACAGAGAAACAGGCCATTTGGCCCACCGTTGTCTACTATCTATCTGCACTAATATTTGGTCTGTTGTCTACTGTGCCCTGGCAATTCAAGTGCTTGATGGAATTGGTCACAACATCCACCCCTACTACTCATGGACTGGGTCCATTCTTACCTCTTGAATCATAGCTGGAAGACTATGTGCAATGACTTCTCTTCCAGTCCCACACTGTCATTTATGATTTCCCCCACTGATCTGTGCTTGTGCCCTCACACTGCTCATCTTCATGCTGTCCTCCGCAGTATAATCTGAAAACACAAACTCTATTCTACCCCACCACCACCAACCTACAGCCTTCCTCTGTCTCTTAATTGCTGCAGGGAAGAAATTTCCTTATCTCAATACTGGGAAAACTGAACCCATTACCTTCGTTCCCTGCCACAAACTCAAAATAGAAAATGTTGGAAACACTCAGCAGGTCAGGCAGCATCAGTGGAAAGAGAAACACAGTTCATGTCAAATACTAACTCTATTTCCCCTTCCATAGATACTGCCTGACCAGCTGAGTGTTCTCAGCACTTTCCATACTTATTTCAGATTTCCAACATCTGCTTCACTGCTCACCTTGGCAGCTGTTTGAGACCAAATCAGATCACTCAGAAACTTGGTGCTGTATTTGACCAATGAGGTGAGATCCCAACAATGTAACTGCTTTATCATTAAAGCTGCCTTCTTTCACTGCTGTAATGAAACCCTTTTCTACATTTGTCTGCTCAACTGTGCTGAAACTTTGTCTTTGGCTCCAGGTTTACAATTCCAGTGCCCTCTGGGGAGACTGGTTATCTTCCAACCTCCATAAACTTGAGCTGATTTACAACTGCAGTCTGTGACCTAACTCACCAAATCCATGCACCCATTGCGTTGGCTCCGGCCTCCATTTTAAAACTCTCCACTTTGTTTTCAAATCTCTCTGTGGCCTGGCCTATTACTTTTTGTTCTGTTGCAGTGCTACAACCCACATCCAGGTCTGGCTTCTTGCACATCACAGGCTTTTATTCCTTCACCATTGGAGATGATGCTTTAAGCTGCCTACCTGGGCCCTAGGCTCGGGTATTCCTTCAGTAAACATCCTCGCTCTCTTACCCGTTCTCTCCCTTTCCCTCCTATGTTTTTTAGCTTTTGGCCTCACCATCTCTCATTTTCCCCCACCCCTTTCTTTGAATTCACTTCTTGAAATCCACCTCTTCGATCAGTCTGCATAAATGTCAGTTTACGTGTCAAAGTTTGTCTTGAAAATCAGAAAATGTGCAGATGCTGGAAATCTAAAATACAAACAGAAACTGTTGGAAATACTCACAGGTGATGCTGCATCTCTGGGAAGAGAAACAGAGTTAATGTTTCAGGTTGAAGAACGTTGAGTCAGAACATTATTTCTCTTCCCACAGATGTGGCCTGACCTGATGAGGGCTTCCAGCATTTTCTTTCTTTACTATCACCAAAGTTTGTCTTATTATTCTCTTTTGAAATATCTTGGGATGTTTTATTAATTAAAGGTACTGTATAAATACAAGGTGTTATTACAATTGAAGAGAATATCTATATCCCTTTTATTTTGCCAAGTAGGAACCATAGAACACTACAGCACAGCAAACAGGCCATTCAGCCCTTCTAGTCTGTGCCGGAACGTTATTCCGCTAGTCCCATTTACCTGCGCCCAGTCCATAACCCTCCAGACCTCTCCTGTCCATGTATCTATTCAATTTATTCTTAAAACTTAAGAGTGAGCCTGCATTTACTACATCAGATGGCAGCCCATTCCACACTTCCACCACTCTTTGAGTGAATAAGATCCCCCTAATGCTCCCCCTAAACCTTTTCCCTTTCATCCTAAAGCCATGTCCTCTCGTACTTATCTCTCGTAATCTAGGTGGAAAGAGCCTATTCGCATTAACTCTGTCTATACCCCTCATAATTTTGTAAACCTCTGTCAAATCTCCCCTCATTCTTCTGCGCTCCAAGGAATAAAGTCCTAACCTGTTCAATCTTTCCCTGCAACTCGACTCCTGACGACCCGGCAACATTCTAGTAAATCTCCTCTGCACTCTTTCAATCTTACTGATATCCTTCCTATAGTTAGGTGACCAGAACTGCACACAATACTCCAAATTTGGCCTCACCAATGTCTTAGACAACTTCACCGTAACATCCCAACTCCTATACTCAATACTTTGATTTATGAATGCCAGGATGCGAAAAGCCTTTTTTACAACCCTGTACTTCATCCTACTTCACGTGAGATGTGCATCTATATGAAAACATCAGTGTGCTGTGCACTTTCCTTGGACCTGGAATTGGCTTTCGCTGCTAAAATGTAACAGCTGAGAGCATCCATAGACAGCCTGTCAGCAACTGCCTGGTTAGAAACACGTTGGTCTTTGGACAGCCAGGTATCTTCCCTGAAATAATCAGTTTTCTTCCTCAGATTTGCCAGAACCTGTTCCTGCGGGGATTGTCACTGGTTGGTTGGTACCACAGTCACCCATACACTAGTGCCCTACCCTCTCTGCAAGACATTGATTCTCAAATGGACTACCAGTTAAAACTACAAGGAACCACCAACAGTTTCCAGCCATGTCTAGCACTTATCTGTGGTAAGAAATTCATTGTGCATTAAGTTTCTGAGCACTGCAGTAAGTTGGCACAGTGATTAATGCAGTGGTACAGTAAAAGCAGAGGCATGACAAACTGCAGTCTGTGGACCCTATAAAGTGACTTGGGCAGCTCTGCTATTAGTGGTTATTTCCTAATTTCTGGTTTGGTCTGTTTGAATTTTGTGGCAGGATTGGAAAGGGACATTAATAGTGTTGATTCACGGATGTTGGTTGTGGGAGTAAGATATGTTGGTATTGGTAACTTGAAATATCAGCCAATTAATGAGAGGATCGGTATATACTTCACAAGAGGTCTGGAGGCTCCGTGGGACCTAATAAAAAGCTTTGATAGCTTTGGTTTAAAGGAATTTACTGTTTCATTCTTTGACTTGTTATTAGATTTGCAGTCTTTCTTGTGCCCTCGTCCTTTACATCCAGTTGTACCAAGGTAGTTAGACAGTACTGCCTCAGTGCACTCTGTATTAACTCAATGTAACTGCACTGTGTAATGAATTGACCTGTACGATCGGTATGCAAGACAACCTTTTCACTGTACCTTGGTACGTGACAATAATAAACCAATACCAGTACCAATTACTGATCACAGTTGTCCTTACTGCCCTGGGAGTATGAGGGAAGTTGGCCAACATTCCTACTCCTCCTGAGTGCCTTCTGCTGGAAAGTATGTGCCTGGAGGTTAGATATGGGTTCAAGCTTGGCTGTGAATAGATGAATGTAATTTAGTGTCTCGGCACTCAAAACGGTGCTGTAGAGCCACTCCCTCGCAATTCCAGTGATCCAGTTTCAATGCCGACATCCGGTGCTGTCTGTGTGGAGTTTGCATGTGCTACCTTTGACCACGGAGGTTTCTTCCGGGTGCTCCAGTTTCCTCCCACATCCCAAAGGCGTGCAGGTTGGATGGTTAATTGGTCACTGTAAATCGTCCCTGGTGTATAATTGTGTTGTAGAATTTGGGGGGAGCTGGTGGGGATCTATGGAGAACAAGATAGGATTGGTGTAGGACTAATGTAAATGGGTGCTTGATAGTTGGTGTGGACGTGAGTGGATCGAAGCCTCTGTGACCCGATGACTCAACAAGAAGGGGTCAGAGTCACCAAATTGTAAGCCAGAAAGAATCAGTGTCTTCAAGGGAACCAGTAATCTGGTTAGCCCCGGTTAGTAGGTTAACGGTTTTATGTTTTCTTGGGGGGGAGGCCATATAAAATAAGCTAAATGCAGGGCAAGCAGGAACTCTACAATTGGGAGTGAGAGGGAGTTAAAAGTAGGGACCTTACAAGGGGCAAGGTGGACTGGAATGGCCCAGGCTGCAGTTATTCCATTGAGTTTCAAGCAGTGCTGGACTGGTGAAGGATTGTGCTGATGTTGTTTGTGCTGACGGAGGGGTATCTCCTGCCTTCATCTTATTAATATAAATGTCCAAAGGAAGGAGAAACAGCCTAACCAACACTCTTTTCAACTTAAGGGCCTTATCATCAAGGAAGCAGCAACTTGGAATCAAAAATGTCTCCATTTTGGGTTCTTCCTCCCCCAGAGGTAAGTAACCTGACCTCCCTATCTTGCTGTCAAGTGATATTGCAGAATGGCCACAAGGTGCAGTGCTGCTGATGGGGTGTGGAAGCCACTCTTTGGTCATTGTGTTTCTCCTGCAAGCTGTCTGCACGCCAGAATTAGGTTTGAAGGTGGTTAGGTACTTTTAGTATCTGAGCTCACTCTGCCAAGGATTGCACAACTGATCCCATTTCTTCACCTCTGTGAATCAACACCAAGCTGGGGCTTTTACCCACCCCTCACTCTTCCTGTCCAGCCTGAAGAAGTTGGTCTGTACATCATAGAGGAAACTGCTGAGAATGAAGCGAGTGCTGAGGCATAATGGGGAGGCTACAGGGGCAGAAGCAGCACTCAATCAATTCTGTTCATTTCATGGTTGTAGGGGATTATAACCCACTGATCTTTGATGTGCTTGTGCACCCTACTAAGTCTAAAGTGTTGTTACTTTGGTCATATCTGCACACCTTGCCCTAGTAACAGCACCTCCCATTACCTCTGATGCTCTTGTGCACTGAACACTTTGACCCAATAACAACACCTGTGTGGTTCTACTTGCTGCTCATTGTAAAACAGCAAGGAAAACCTCTTTCTGCCAAAGTTAACTTCTACAACACTTGCTTTAATACCAGATCAAATCAGAATTTCCTATGTAAAAGTTCCAAATAACAAGACTGCACTACATTCAAACTCTAGCCATCTTCAAATGGATTTTTACAGCATAAAGAAACTTTTTTTTTGCCTTTTTGTTGTTCATTTGCAAAAAGCAGATTTTCTGCAAATTTCTGCTGACCCAGAGTGAAAATATAGAGTGCCAAGTCAGTATCTGCATTGACCCACTTCAGTAATTTTAGAAAACTAGCCATGATCTTGTTCTGGTAGGGTTGGTCATTTAGCATCTGACATGTCAAAAGACTGAAGCAAGCCGAATTTGTAAAAGAAAAATCATGTGTGACAATTTTTGTGGAAATAATGGATTATGTCGATAAAGGAATGTAGTGAATTTTTTTTTGTGAAGGTATTTGAAAATAATGTAACAGTAAAGATTTACTGTTGATAGTAGGGATGACAAGGTTTAGTTATGTCAGAATCCACAGGAACTGGGACAAAGAAGCATGTAATGGATTTCAAAGTGTATTATGTGTGTTGACAATAAGAATTTTCACCACTTCCAGTAGAGTTTAAAATTAAGGACAAAGATAGAAAATAGGAAGACTCTTAGAGTTAACAGAGATTAGGGTGATGTTTAGCATTGTTAACAGAGATTAGGGCAATATTTAGCTGGGTTCATTCAGATTATGCAGGATTCATAGAAATTAGGGTGTTTTTTAGCAGCATTCATAGACATTAGGGAGGTTCTTAGCAGGGTTAATTTAAAATAATGGCCCCATCACAGACAGTGGTGACACAGAGTCCTCTGAGTAGTCAAAGAATCCATTTATATGTAGGAGTTAGGAACAATGGAACAGCTTTCAGAGAGTCACCCGGATATAATGGATCAAATAGACTGCTTTGAAAATCCAGTTTGGATCAGAGAGAGATGACTTACTTTCTTGAATCAGAGGGATGCAAATCACATCCCAAGTTTAGGTTTTCTTCTGGGCTAAGAGTCTGCTCCAGTGTTACACCTATTTGTAGACGTAAAAAATCTCCTGGTACAGGTTGAAGAATGGGCAACTGCTCCCTACTTCCCAAATCCAAGCAGGCAACCTGGCTCTTTACCTTATTACTGTGTGTGGGACTTGGCTGTGTGTCGACTGGCTGCCAGGGACACTCACTAAACCTCACACTTAAGAGTTGGTTGCAAAGAACTCAGGCTTCCTGAGGCCATTTTGCGTACGGTATAAAAATGTCAGTGACTTGTTTTGTTCCTTAATGTGCTGTAAAATTCGGCGGGGTACATATTCACCAGGACTACTTGTTGTGTGCATGATTAGCTGCAGCTGAGGCTCAGAGTCTGGAATCCTTTGGTCCCTCCCACCATAGTACAAACTATCAGGCTGAAAACTACATGGGGCTGTTTAAAAGTCAAATCAGAATCCTGCACCATAACCGGTGTCGGATCTGGTTATTTTCAAATCCGCGGGTTCTTTCAGGAGTCCAAGAATGAGTTGAAAACAACTTGGTGCTTCACAAAATTTTATTGGAAAAGTTTAAAACAAAGAAGCAGTCACAGAGCACATGGCACAAGCTTTACTGCTGGGAGATGAGCCGAGAACAAAAGGAACTAAAGATGAGCTTGGGGGTGGGGGGGGGGGGGGGGTGGAAGAGAAGAAAACGAGAGTGATTAACAAAAAAACAACACCTTTATCCTTTTATACTTGAGATAAGAGGTACTCCTTTGCTAACAATAGTCCAATCAGGAAACCTATTAGATACCTGTGGCCAAACCAACCAGTGAGAAAACACCTATTCACCTGATGGACGAATCAATAAGCTAACAGTGGCCATTCCTTGTGCAGTCACTTGAGGTGTATTAAATACTATACATTTTTTAAAAAAACTACATAAAACAGTCAAATCCAGCACCAGCGAGCTGTTACCAATGCCCATCTGACACGTCACCCACAGGCGATATTTATTCCAAAGCAAAAGAACAGCAAATGCTGTACAACTGAAATAAGAGAAATACTCAGCATGTTAGGCAGCATCTGTGGAGAGAGAGCCAGAGTTAATGTTTCATCAGAACTTGCCAATAATGATATAGACAGGGAAGGCTACTTATCTGAAGGTGTTGAATTCACTGTTAAGTCGTGAGGGCTGTGGGTTGGAAGATGAGGAACACAGAACCCTGTCCTTGTCCTGAAGGGAAATATTGATTCACGCCTGGATTCAGTATGGGCCTTGCCTCTGCAGCTCTCAGCAAGCAGAATGGTGGCTCCTTCAGACTTGTACCAGTTCTAGATGGTATTAGAATTTTGTGGCATAGAATCCCATCCTTAGACTGCAGATAGTGGGTGAAGAGGGAGTGTAGGAATTCGCTGCTCTGGGCTGTCGTAACATGGCAGAGCACTTGACACAGCATTATTGCTATTGGAGAGAGTGGAGGATTTTGGTCACTTTATTGCTGATAGTCCATGTTCTCTCCCATTGTTGGTCTGTATTCTCTCCTTTTAATCTACTTCATTCTTTTCCAGCAAAAGCCCAATGATTACGGCATACCTATGGAAGTAGAGATGACCTACGTGCAGGATACATTTCTGACCTCTGATGTCCTTCATGAAATGGTACTTCCATATTTTTAGCTGAGTGAGATTTGTTTCACAAACTGAAGGTCCACCGTGGAATGTCAATAAATGCTCTTGAGTACATGAGCCCGTGGTAATAGATTGCCGGTACTCATTGCAAGCTAAATATTGTCGGAGCTCAAATTGTCAGATTTATTAGTCACACGTAAATCGAAATACACAGTGAAATGCATCTTTTGCGTAGAGTGTGCTGGGGGCAGCCCGCGAGTGTCGCCACGCTTCCGGCGCCAAAGTAGCACGCCCACAACTTCCTAACCCGTGTGTCTTTGGAATGTGGGAGGAAACCGGAGCACCCGGAGGGGAGACACGGGGAGAACGTACAAACTCCTTACAGACAGCGGCCGGATTTGAACCCGGGTCGCTGGCGCTGTAAAGAGTTATCACTTCCCCCTGTGGAGACAGAGACTGCAGATGCTGGAAATCTGGAGCAACAGATAAAGGAGCTGGAGGAACTCAGTGGGTCAGGCAGCATCTGTGGAGGGAACTGCCCAGATGAAGGGTGTCGACCTGAAACGTGGACTGTCCATTTGTGTGTTGCTCCCCTTCCCCTTGTTTTTGCTGGTGTGACTCCAGTGAACATCGCCATCAATGATCTATTCGCAGTGGCTGTACCTATATGCCATGTGATTTCCTCTCGAATTTTTTTCATGCCCAACCTTTTTCCCCATCCAATGGGAACCTGATTTACCACTGTGACATCTATAAATGATCTGGATTAAAACGTAGGTGGTCTGATTATTAAATTTTCAAACAACATGAAAATTGGTGAGCTGTGGACAGTGAAGGAGGTTGTCAAAGGATACAGCAGGATATGGATCAGTTTGGGAATTTGTGTGGAGAAATGGCAGATGGAGTTTAATGGGGGCGAGTGTGAGGTGATACATTCAGGGAGGTCAAATGCAAGATGAAAGTATATAGTAAATGGCAGGGCCTTTGGAAGCATTGATATACAGAAGGATCTTGAGGTGCAAGTCCATAGCTCCCTGAAAGTGGCAACACATGTCGGGTGGTAAAGATGACGTATGGTGTGTTTGCCTTCATTTATCAGGGCATTGAGTACAAAGGTCGGGAAGGCATGTGGCAGCTGTATGAAACTTTAGTCAGGCTATAGTTGGAGTATTGTGAACTGTTCTGTTTAGCCCATAACAGGAAGGATGTGGAGGCTTTGGAGAGGGTGCAGAGATGTTCACCAGGATGTTGCCTGGATTGGAGAATATTAAGGAGAAGTTGGACAAACTTGGATTGTTTTCTCTGGAACGTTGGAGAGTGAGGGGCAATCAGGTGGAAGTCTATATTATGAGAAGCATAGACGGGGTGGGGGGGGGTGAAGTTTAAAGGAGATTTGCGAGGCAAGTAGTTTTGTTTACACAGAGTGGTAGGTGTCTGGGACGTGCTGCCAGCAGAGGTGATGGAAGTAAATGGGATAGCAACATTTAAGAGACCTTTGGACAGACACGTGAACAGTCAAGGAATGGAGGGATACAGACCATGTGCATGCAGATGGGATTAGACTGGCATCATGTTCGGCACAGACATTGTGGGCCATTAGGCCTGTTCCTGTGCTGTACTGTTCTATGTTCAATGATGTTGCCTGGCACAGAGTGTTTTAGTGATAACGAGAGGCTAGGTCTGTTTTCCCCTAAACCGAGGAGGTTAAGAGGGAATGTGATTTATGTTTGTAAAATTGTCAGGGGTAATAGGGTAGACTGCAGGAAACTTTCCCCTTATCAGAGGTGAATAAATTGAGACGATGTAGATGTAGTTTAGGGGATAAGAGATTTAGAGGGGATCTTGAGGGGGACTTTCTTCACCCAGAGGGTTGGTGAGTACCTGGAATGCACTGCTGGACAGCGAGGTGGAAGCAGAGTCGCTGACAGCATTTTTAAGCATCTAGACAAGCACTTGAATCGCTTAGGCTGCGGGCCAATGCTGGAAGATGGGATTAATACAGAAGGATGTCCACTGGTTGGATGGCAGGTTTCCATGCTGTGTGATTCTGGGGATCAAGAATGATTTTTCTGCAATGTTTTTGAGGAACATCCTCCATAAATAAATTAAAAAGTGAGTAGGACAGGTACTTGAGGAGATGAACTTAGTTATGTACAAAAAAATGGGGGTGCAAGACTGAATACAATAGCTCTTTCAACCAGGTTATAGTGGCCAAAATGGTTGATTTTTGAGCTGTTACGTTGCTATGATTTCATTCTTCAGTGCTACTCTTCTAGACCCACCGATGTGCACACTGGTCCAAAGTGTTCTTTCTCCACCGTTGCAGGCTATTACGTTAAAAAGGCAATGAAAAGAAAAAGCATACACATGCACCGTGTAAAGTTGAGGGAAGACTGTTTTAATAATCCTAGATTTTTGCTGGCATTTCCTTGACAGATGCTGCTCCTGGAATATTATAAAACAGCTCCAGACGTTGTGAAGTTTAAAGACAAGTGGAATGAGGAGACAACCTATTTAGACAAAGTTAAAGTAAGTTGAGTTCTTTTCCTTGAATCTTCCTCAAATATTTGAGGATCTGGATGGGTCTCAGTGTATATCCATACATCAAACAGGTAATATAGATTTAGCAACCAACCGATGTGGTATTTTTCATTAATAGAGATCATCAGTAACTTATGTTGGGCACAGGCTTTGTGCAGCAAATGTTACCTGAACAGAGATTTCCCTTCAGCACATGAAATGGCCACCCATTGTTGAACTGTGGCTTGTATATAATTCTAGCCCATTGTAAGTAGCTCCATTCTGATTGTAGATGGAAAAAACAACAAGATGCTGGAGGAACTCAGCAGGCCAGGCAGCATCCGTGGAGAAAAGCAGACGGTCAACGTTTCAGGTCAGGACCCTTCTTCAGGACTGAAGATAGGAAAAGGGGGAAGCCCAATATGTAGGAGGGAAAAGCAGAGCAGTGATAGGTGGACAAAAGATGGGAGGCGGGGTGGGCACAGGGTGGTGATAGGTAGATGCAGGTAAGAGATAGTGATGGGCAGGTGCGGGGGAGGAGGGGAGACCTGATCCACTGGGGGATGGGTCAAAGATAAGGAGGCAGGTGCCCCATGGCGGGAGGGGAGGGAAAGGAGATCGGGGAAAAAAAAGGTGAGGAGAAAAAAGCGAGGCGAGGAAAGGGAAGAAAAGATGCACAGTGGGGAGGGGAGTGTTGGTTTACTTAAAGTGGGAGAATTCGATGTTCATATCATCAGTCTGTAAGGTCCCAAGATGGAAAATGAGGTGTTGTTCCTCCACTTTGCATTTGGACTTCTCCTGGCAGTGGAGGAGGCTGAGGACTGACATATCAGTGATGGAGTGGGAGGGGGAGTTGAAGTGACTGGCAGCGGGGAGGGGCAGATCGCGGTTACGGACGGAGCGCAGGTGTTCTACGACGTGTGCTCTACACCCATCCCCTGGTGGATCTGCTCTTCCCTGCCTCCCCTCTTTTGTCCACCTATCACTGCTCTGTTTTCCCTCCTATATACTGAGCTTCCCCTTTTCCTATCTTCAGTCCTGAAGAAGGGTCCTGACCTGAAACGTTGACCGCCTGCTTTTCTCCACGGATGCTACGTGGCCTGCTGTGTTCCTCCAGCATCTTCTTGTTTTTACATCTAGATTCCAGCATCTGCAGTCCTTTGTTTCTCTAGTCTGATTGTACACCTCAATAGTAATGAAGGTGTGTGTATTAACGGTGCATTTGTATGGCAACTTTAATGTCCTCAAGGTGTTTTAGGCTGCGCATTAATTTCAAGCATTTATTTCATTCTGATCTGGTGAGTTATTAATCTTTTTCATGCTTTGTATTAAAGGGATCCTTGGCCAATAAAACACCAAAGGACCAAAACTTTTTAAAAGTCCTGGAGCACATTTACAATCAGCTGGAGGCCTGCAGTTAGTTAACCTCAGCTGGATTACTGGCAACACTGGAAAGGAATAAAGCTGGAAAAAGAGAAGGGAATGAGAGTGGTGAATGTGGAAAGAGATCATCAGGGTGAAATCCAAATGTTATTGTGTAGCGTTTTCTGGTTTTGAATAGTTTTTGTGATAGAGACAGAAAGCAAATATTGGCACCAGTTTACGATTGTGGCCTGTCGGCATCTAACCATGATAAAATGGCAGTGAGCATTGAGACCATAAAATGCTGAGGTCTTCAGTGACACTACAGTCAAGTAATGAATTGAAGAATGTCGTGGGGGTGATTTATTTAATTCCTATCCCTTCTGTGCTATCATCCTGTGGCTTGTACCTCTGCAGGCACAGGATGAGCTGGAAACTTACTGAGTTAGGTAAAGAGGTTAAATCTCTAAAGCTCCCATGCTGAAGGGAGCTGGAAACGGGAGATGCAAGCCAAGATATTTACACAGTACTAGTTACTGACATGCAGGTGAGACGGGCTGGGGAGAATTGGCTGCATTGTTCTAAAACTTGAAGTTGTTCTAATTTGAAAAAAAAATTGTATTTGTTTTTAACTGTTTAGTACAAAAGTTAGACATCTGCATGGGTTAACCCTGAGGTTCATTGGATCTGCCATTGTCAGAATAGCTGGCAGAGAGTTTTACTACATCCGCTCCTTTGCACAGTTGAGTTCAGGACCTTCCCTCACTGGAACAGTAAATACCAGCGGTCTACAATAGTGGGACACCCATTATATTTTGTGACACTAAGCTCAGCTCTCCCAACTATTCCACACTCTCCTCTGAGCCTGTAAGCCTTCCAACTTCATGTGCTGTCCCTTCATTGACTTTTCACCTTCCTGAATACAGGGCACATTTACAATGGCATTTGGGGAGGGGGGTCAGACCTGGAAGCTGCATCCCTGTTCCTATTTGACCCTCAGCAGATTAGTCACTTCCTAAACCCTGGAGTTCACATCCTCCGAAATGTAACATTGTTTTCTGACAGGACAGCAAGGAAGGAACAAAAGCAATATCATTTCGGTGGGATTCTCAGTATGCAGGAAGGACCAATAGAAACTGCCAGGAGTTGAGCTTAACAGCTGCTACGGGTAGGTTTCAAGTGAGAAAACAGGACTGTACAGGGAATTGGAGGCACAGGTCTAAGTACAGTCAGCATTGTAGCATTCTTGTGATAATACTCCCCAGTCATACAAAGTAAAGTCGTATCTTCAAAGCTGAGGTTCACTCTTGCTTCAGTCACGAACCCAGCTGGACAAATACTTGTCTGAAGTCTGTAACTGCTGTAGTTAAAATGATTGAATTCTAGTGAGCCAGATATCTCGGGTATTTTTCAAGGACCATTTACTGCTGCTTTTGAAAATGATGAGAGGTGCCATGCATTATTGCAGAGATCTGGGGGGAGCAGAAACCCCTAACATTTCCCCAACATTCAGCAAGTCCTCCTACTGAGCAACAAAACATTAATCTTTCAATGTTGGAGCTCTAAATTAATTGGCTATTGAAGTGTTGGTCAGAATGTTAAACCACTAGATGTGTAACAGAGTTGTAGAGACCAGGTTTCAGCCAGGTCTGTTGTTGAAATTAGCAAGGGTGGCGTTAGAGCTGTAGTGCATTGGCCTCAGCACCCCTAGACCCAGCAAGTGGGAAAGTTCAGCCAGTCTGCACCTATGCAACAGTGTGGACTATTGAATCAAATAGCATATGGCATTCACTCTGTAGGTTTACATGAAAAATGGTCATTTGGAGTAGGCCCCTCGTGCTTGAGTTGGTGCTTTCTAAGGGAGAGCAGGAATCACTGGGATTGCTCAGGGATAAACCTGATTTGTATCTAAAATGGCATTAGTTTGGATGCTACTACAATCCTTCTGTGAAGATATTTTGAATCAACTCAAACTCTTCTGCTGGTTCAGCTTTAAAAGACTGCGACCTACCTACTGTGACATGGCTCATTGGGTCTATGTTGGCATCCAACAGGGTAAAATCCCATCAGTCCCATTCCTTTCATTTTTCCCGTAACCCTGCAACTTGATCTTTCTATATACCCGTCAACTCCCTTGTAATTCTTTTGCCACTTAACTACACCAAGGGGACAGTTAACATACCAGTACTTCTTTGGGATGTGGGAGGAAACAGAAGCACCCAGAAGAAACCCATGTGCTCACAGGGAGAACATGCAAACTCCACATGGGCAGCACCCAAGGTTAGGATTGAACCTGGGTCCTTGGAGCTGTGAGGCAGAAGCACTAACTGCTGCATCCCAGTTCCAGGCCTACTTGCACTGTCCCACCAGTGATAATGAAGCAAAATCTACCACCTCGCACAGTCAATCCATTTAAAATGTCCTTTCCTCGAAACTGATGTAATATGCGGAGGCTGTTTTGTGCTGCAGGATTCTGGGCCCATAGCCACGGATACAAAAAGTCAGATTCAAAGGCCAGCAAAAGCATTTTCTTTGACCACCAGGTGGCACTGCTGCACCCAATTGGCTGGCCTGTGGCAGTGACCAGAACAAACTTGCATGCTTTTGCAAAACTAATGTGATGCCATGAATGTATTATGCTGGGTAAAGGCTTGGAAGGACCTCAAAGCGACTTTCCAAAGAGCAAGTCATTGCAGCCAGGAAACATAGATTCCCCTGTTACCATGTTACCTGTTTAAGTGAGTGCTTGTTGAGTTTGCCATCTGTGGAAGCCAGAAATGCAAATTCTTGTGTGTGATTTTTTTTTTGTAGGCATTCCTCTAACAGGAGGTGGACTGCAATTTTTCAAGGACAGATGTGGGTCCAGAGTTGTTTCAGTAATGCTCTAACACTTGTGAATTTTGCTGGAAGGGTGTCTGCCATCGGCAGCTCTCCTCAGTATGAATGCCATGGGTGGGGGGGGGGGGGGGGGCAGGTGGGAAGATCTGGTAGCTCCTTACTTGGTGAAATCACCAGTCACTAAAGCTGCTGTGCTTTCACTGAGATAATAGATTTCTGGTTGCTTTTGGTTGTTGCAAATACTTAGTAATACCAAATTTCCTCCATCTTTTCATGAGAAGATTAAATAGTTAACATCCATAGTAAGTACAGTTTGGGTACATTTAAATGTTTACTCAACTATGCCCTTGAGGTAATGAATGGGTCCCAAAATGTGGCCATGAACTTCAGCTAAAATATTGGGATTTACTTAGAAGTGATGGTCCTTTTACTCCCTGTATTACCGTTAATGCTATCACCAGGAGTAGTGCTGAGACCAGGTCTATTAATCAAGATGGTAGCAATAAAGCATAAGCAGTTACGTTTAAAGCAATGCATCCTTATGAATGGACAAAATTTGTATTTTGCCAATAATTCAGCACTTAAAAATTTTCCCACCCTCAGTGAATAACTTTGTAAAACAAGGCTTTAAAATGATTTGTCCAGATACCACCATGCTTGGCACTTGAAAGTTACAAGAGTAATTACGAGAAACACTCATTTTTAATCCAGGGAAACTGTTGCATTAACAGAAAATAGCTTAATTTGGCTGTAGTAGTAATACTTTTAAAAGTTAAACATAATCTTCTAAAGATCTTGAATGCGTTTGAGGATCAGTTAAGAGGAATTAACCTTTAACTTCATGTAGCAACTGCACTGTGATTTTAGTAGTGGAATAATGTGGCAAACAGCAAATCATCTAACTATAAAGAACATGTGGGTGTTTACTGGTTATTCTAAGATTCTGTAGATCCTTTGACCTACAGTATATACCTCAGCTGAACCCTTGTTAACCAGGATTATTACAATAATTAACAACTACCTGTCAGACATGGAATACCTGAAAAATGTTCTTGGCTCTCTGGAATTGTTAGCATTTTCAATTGTCACCACAGACCTGCCACAGGTCAGTGGTGTTGGGCATGAGTGATTTTGATGTTCTTTTTGTAGCACTTTAAAGGGTTGATAGTTTTTGCAACAAGTAGTCTCGTCAATTGTGTCAAATGTCTATCTCGTTTCAAACCAGAACATGTTTGAGTTTGATTTGCTGATCTCTTTGGAATTAATAGATTTTAG
Organism: Pristis pectinata; assembly: GCF_009764475.1. NCBI lineage: Eukaryota > Metazoa > Chordata > Chondrichthyes > Rhinopristiformes > Pristidae > Pristis > Pristis pectinata. The sequence goes on from NC_067428.1 coordinate 9,705,076, forward strand.
CTGGGCTAAGATGGTGTGCAGTAGTAAGGCTGCTACTCCTACCTCACTGATAAGCAGGATTTCAGTGTCCTATACTGGAATGTTTGCAGGTGGAGTTCTGGTAATTAAACTGAATTTTGGTGCCATACACAAAGGGTTAGTCATCTAAATTTCTGCCTCAATTTAATTAAGAAGGACAGTTAGTGGGGGCGGGCACTTGAGAGCTTCTCGGTGCCTGCAGCTGATAATAGGGAAACATTTGTGGACAAACTTTATCAGCGGATTTCATAGTGTGAATTTGGTTCCCAGCATGATATCAAAGTAATCAGTACACAGTATTTATAAACACAGGCTGTTTTCCCACATTGTTTATTTAGTACCTTTCTGGAATGTATATAGGGTGTGGATTACCTTCTACTCCAGTGCTTCTCCCCTTTTGTTCCAACCATTTGTCGTAAGGAATCCATCTTCAGATGTTCTTTAGTGCTCCAGCTGTGTGATCTGAAACTTGGTTTCACTCTTGAGATCGTGACCACCCAACAGGCACTTAGTTGAAGACTCTCTCTTTCCCCCACCTCCCCCCACCCCCAGGCACTTGCTTCCAATACCTTAATGAATAAACCGAGAAATACAATGCCAACTATATTGTTATCAGAACTTTTCTCTAGCCTATATTCCTCAGAAATAAATTAGTCACAGATTACCCAGGAGCCACAGGTGGAAAGTTTGATCAGGGTGAAAGGAGGAGTGAAGTTTGGCATATCTGAAGTGTGCCCATTCAGATGAGGTACTGGAGGAAGGCATATTTGTGAAAAGCTAGACATCTTGTGTCAGATTTGTCATTTGGGCAGAAAAATCAGATTTTCTTTCCAGCTGCAGTTACCAATTGAACACATTGAAAACCACCTCTAAGGTTCAAGCCACATTTTTGAATCAAGATGTCTGACTTCCAAGCAGTAATTCAATTAGAATTTGAGGTAGCATTGATGTTGCTTTATGTTTGCAGTGAAGCTAGTAGAGCTGCTGCCTGTTCCAGTGAACCAGGTTCCGTCTTGCCCTCCTGTGTTGTCCTTGTGGAGTTTGCATGTTCTCTCTATCCCTGCAAGGATTGCCTCCCACATTCCAAAGGTGTGCAGGCTGGCAGATTAATTGCCACTGTAAATCAAGTGAATAGTGGAACCTTTGTGGGGGAGGGGTGGAAGCCAATGGGAATGTGGGGAAAATAAAGTGGGAGTCGTGAAAATAGGTGTTTGATGGTCAGCACTGACTTGGTGGGCCAAAAGGCACACTTCCATGTTGCGAGGCTATGTTTAGTTTTACTTGGTTATAATATTGATGCAGATGAGAAACAAATTACTAAAAGAGCAACTGCATTTTGAAAGAGTGCAGTAGACATCAGGGAACAGACTAATGCCAATTTTGTGCCACATTGGAAGTCTTATTCAGAAATCCTACATGAAGCTTATGTGAAAATGTCACACAGATCCAGTACAGGGCTCGGAAAGGAGTAGCAGCTTTATTCTGCAGCAATGCATGGTGGTGTGGTTTGGTGCTTGATTAATACTGACACTAATATCCCTCACCTTAATGAGAACAGAAGTGATTATGAAGATTGTCTGCTGCCTAACATTAGCTGCAGCACATCTATTAAAGTGCAGTGTCTTCAAAGGAACAACAGACCTAGTTATACATCTGCCATCACTTCACTTAATGTAGACTTGTACTGAATTGACAAAGTGGATTTAATGTAAAACTGTTGTAAATATTCATAAATAGTTTTATGTTGTGGAAAGGAATCCAGATGTAGACACTTTTCAAATTTAAATTTTTTGTAAGTTTTAGTTTTCATTAATAAAATGCTTTTGAAAATCCACACTTGTATCGAGTTACACTTTGCTTTAGACACTTCTTGACTATAGTTACAAATATTTCCTGAGCTAATGTAGATTAAGAGATAAGGTCTGTATGCGACACCATCTTGCACAAAACTAGCAAGAGCAATTCTTAACTTTCAAATCTTAAATTACTTTTCCTTTTGGATTGGAAATCTGGATTTAATCCAGTTTACTGTTAGCAATTTTCCCCCAGCTGTCTTTCCTGACTCCTGGAACCTAACAGGAATTCAACAGAGCTAGGCTCTGCAGCCAACATGAAGTGAAAAAGTGATCCAGTTTTCCCAAGAGTTGCTATTACACATGTGGAAAGTTTGAACTTCCACGTAACTGAACTAAGGTTCAATCATGTTTTTTGAATGATAGCCTGCTTGGCTAATGAACTGCTTAGAGTGTAACTGACCTGGGAGATCTCTATTAGGATCACTAGTCTGGAAAGACAAAACTGGGCAAAGAGGGCAGCTCCCAGTATTGCAGACCTCAAAGAAGGCCTCTGTCTGGAAGTGTAAGAATGCACATAGCCAGGGCTGAAATCCTTCACAAAAGAGCTTCTGTAATTTAATGATCCAGCAATAAAATCTCAAAGCTGAATTTTTAATACACTGGAAAGTCATAAATTACAAAAAAACTATTGTTTTCATGGACAGGACCTTAAATCCTCTGGTGAGAGGAAGGTTTTACTATCGCCAGTTACTGACAGAGTCCACACCCACTCTCTTTTCTCTGCAGCATGGTTAGAGTTTTAATGAATAACGACCAGCATCTTTGTTGAGTCGATCAGTGTGAAGACTTTTAGACTCAAACTGCTGATAAAACCATAAACTGTTAACATTGTATGTGTATATATTTTTTTCAGTTTAGAGAGTGTGCAAGAAGTGGGTGAAAGAAACATGCAGCAATGTGACTGAAATTACAGTAATTATACTACTGCTCAGAGATTATTTAAAACTTTACTCCAGCAAGGGGAAAAAATGATCTTTGCCTGGTGGATCTTACTGGCGGCTGAAGATTGTGATTTTAAAGCAGCAAGATTATGCAGTCAATTGAGTTTCCCCATGCGAATTACAAGCTAGCTACAGCCAGCCAATCAACCACAAAGCACTGACATACACGACTCCTGCCAATTTAAAAATCAGTGATATCCAAGTTATAATAATAATAACAACAAATGACCAATATTTGGATTTATTTTAAACATTGTGTTGATTTAGGCCTGCATTTAATATTTTTGATGTAACATTAAGATTTAGAAAAGTAAAGCCTTTCTTTTCTCCAAGTTGGGGCAGGCATGGGTAAAGTTACTCAATATCCCCAGCAGATTCAGGAAAGGTTGAAAGTATGTGTCAAGCTCAGAAATTGTAAATCTCTATCCTAAGATACAAATGAAATGGTTAAATGCTTCTTGACAACCCGTGTCAAGGTCATTTATTTTCAGTGGTTGCATGTGGTACAAATTGCTACCAAGATACCACAACTTTTGCATCCTAAAACCGGTGAAAATGATATGTCCAGAGATCTGTCCCAGAGTATGTGTTCGGCAGGGATGGCAGAACAAGGGCAGTAACAGTGTTACCTTTGATGCTTCATGTCAGTGCTGAATTAGGTATGCATTGATTTGTCCAGCTCCAACTACAGAAGAACTGTACTTACCATCCCAGAGAAATAACTATTTCCCCACTTGCTCACACTTGCTTCAGTCAAAACCATTGCAGGCAGCAGAATTTCATCCCTGACAGCCGTGATCAATAACAGTCACACTGGCTGGAAGCCACTTTTGTGTCAAAAACAATTGGCTTTCTTAAGCTGAAGTACGTTGTAGAACTGGGCAATTGTGGGTCCTTAGCACTGCTGTCAGACCAAGAGTACACATTTCCAGCTGGTCTGAAAACCTCCAATCTGAAATAGTTGTTCCAATTATCTTTGCTCCAACCACTTTCATTCACCTTTTGGTAATTTTACACTCGTGATATTCTTAAGCAGCATCCTGAATGTTTTGTATGGGGTGGGCAAATATCCCAATCTGCTTAGAGGTAGAAATTTCATTCCCTGGAAACTTTACCACATCTTCTGAATGTCTCAAAGCGTTTTGAGAAATACGTTTGAAGTGCAGTCACTGTTGTTTAATAGGTTACCACTGAAGCCAGCTGAAACAAAATTCAGCAAACAGCAGTGAGATAATTACTGCTATGTTTTGGTGAAAGTGGTTGAGGGGAATTGCTAGCCATGAAATTGGAGAAGTTGCCTTCAAGTGCAACAGAGCTAGAACACTTGAGCTTGGTTTAAAATTTCTTTGGGAAACAGCATCTCTAAGACAGCACCCTATAGCACTTTCAGTGATCCAAAAGGATGTCAACTAAAAGAATGTCAACTAAAAGTGTCCAAATACTGGAGTGGGGCTGTTTGATCCTGAGACTAGAATACCGCTATCCAAAGCCTGATACAAACTTAAGTTTTAATTTCTTTCAATACAATTTAATGTCAAATATACATTTCATATTTGACATTTCAGTCTATAACCACCACTCCAACACCCCCAGAAACAACATACTTTTGATTTATGCAAATCTAGCTCAGATATCACCTGCTTTTATGTTTATTCTTTACATAATCTGAACAAAACATTACATAAGTTTATAATTGTACTAAACATAAATCTACATGCAGGATTAAACAGTAAAAAAGATACATATTTTGAGTTATAAGCCCATGGCTTTTATGATTATCAAAAGATAGATCAAATTCATAAAGCATTAGTAGAGGTATGGTCAAAATCTTCTAAATGTCACGATGAGTTGACAATACTATCAAAAAAAAACTAGACAGTTACATGGTACATCATGATTAGTGTTAAGGAGCTAGTGTCAATATGGGAGTGCTCAGCAATAATACCTCCCAGATACATGCAGCACGTGTTGTACCAGGTCATCATTCAACATCGTGGTGGGCAAAATAGGAATTAGTTACTGAAAGCTTAACTTTGCTCATTAAACATAGAAAGCCAAAAGTCACAAACTGTAAAAATGATAATGGGGACAATTCAAGTCTCACCGAAGACAAAATTCATTCCAGTTATCTATATGTTTGCCAAAAGGAGATTGAAGGACGAGAATCAGGATTTGAATTTGTTATTTTGCATAGCCTTTTCTGAATCAAAAGATAGAGTAGTCAGATGCAGCAGCACTGGATGAGGGCTCAGGGAAGTTGTGCAACGGATCATTCTTACTTACAGTCTACACTTCCCTGGAAGACTGAATTGTGTCCCACTTATACTACAGATCTGGGACTACTCCAGATCTGTTACATTGACACCAATAGGGTGGCATCCATAGCACCAGCTTTATCAATGTGCAAATTGTACAGAAGTTATTAATGTACTTTAGCCATTTTAGTTGCAGGGACCCTCCAACCTCAAAGAAAGGTTTTTACAGGCCAGCAATTTGGAGGTAGCCTACTTCAGTTCAGAGATGGGAGAGAAAAGGGAGCTGAGTGTTTGGCCCACCTGCAAGCAAATCAAAATACTGGCCTGGGCAACCAGCACCCAGGCACTCAAGTAGGTGGGCATTTCTACCCACCTGTGCTATAGGTGTACAGGCGCAATAAAACCACTTCAAAAAAGGTACATCCTGTATCTTCAGAGACATGTATTCCCGTTCATTTATATTACAGCTATTCACTTATGTTGCAGGACGACCTCTGGAGGCAAAGCATGAAGAAGCTGGGAGGTTGAAGCTGTTCCTCTTTGCTTATTGGTTTCAACACCTGTTCTCTATTGGTGCTTTCTCTTCTAATATAAAAGTGGTTCACAGAAATATTTAAACATATACTTGTAAACTAGTTGGTCTAATTATTTATAGCTTTCAAATAATAACTGCAACCCCATTACAATTCGGGAATAGTCACTAAACATCTAAATCAAATTATTTAAGCTCGTACTAATAACACTGAAACATCCTCAACTAATCCAAAATTGAGGAAAATAAACATTCAGATAGTTGAAACTATTTTGAAAGAAGACCCCATTTTTCCTCCTTTCAAGGTGCTGACTCTTAGTGATGTGGATTCCCATGGTAATGAGGCACCCTCAGGTTATTCGCCCAATAAGTTACTCTTCAGTCCTGACCACATACAATGAGCATCAATAGGCTTTTGTTTCTGATGTGATACTGTGTTGTCCCTCATCTCATCCAATACGATGTGAACACTGTCTTCAGTGAGACAGCATTCAAGGGAAGGAAATCTTAACTAGTTTTCCCTCCCCTATTCAAGGGAAATTGATGATCAGGTTGAATAGAACCATAACATTGTATTGCTAACTAGAGGTGTGTCTGTCACGAACCAGCGGACAGGGTTTTCTCATATAAAGTCTACCATAAAACAGAGAGGAACAAAAGTCCTTTTTTGATGCACAGGGATCTTTAAACTCGGGATCTTCCACAGCGGGTAGTCAATGTAAACATGGACAAGCAGAATGCAGTGGTGGGTTAGACAAAGGAATACAACCAATGAAGTTCAGAGACTTAAGATATACTCCTTGATATTGTTATATGGACGTTACTAGAGGCACAGAATGGAACACCTTCCATTTCAAGCACCCACTGTCAAAGGTAGGCTCAGTGAGGTTAGACCGCCAACTCCCATCCCCTCCACCTCGCTAAGAACCCAATTCCTAGGCAGCCCCACCTATTGTACCAATGTAACATTAGTCAATATCCCACTCCAGCTGTCCTGTAGCCTGTCTGAATGAGACTGCCAATTTAGTGCTGTTAAATTGGATTCAACTTGGCCAAGCTCATTTCAAATAGGATCCTTTGAGTCTGGAGACAGAGGAAGCTTTCATCCCATCAGTGTGTGCTGAATATGCATCTAGATGTCAGAGTTGAAAGGCTGGTATCCGACCTACTGACCCACCCAATTATTTCGATATAACCCCCATGTTAATGCAGATTGGGAGCAAAAGCAAAAAAAAACACAAAATCATTTCTTTTACAATTAATTTGTTGCTTGTGACCCAAGGTCACATGACTCCACAACAGAAGATAACTTATTGGGGAGCAGTGGAGGGTTATCTCACCCACTACCACACTAGGGACAATAACACTGGCACAGCCATTTCAGCTAAAAGGTAAATGTCAAATTTCAGCCCTTTCACCTTACCAGTAATGGATAGATCAAGAAAAGGATCCATTGACCTAAATGCTGATCTCTCACAACCATATTGCAAGACATGCAGACTAACTGGAGCTGCACCTTAAGTTAACACAGAAAAAACATATGTCAATTCAAAATAAAAAATGATGCTTTGCACACAATGTATCACTGCACTGTGAGAAACAACCCATGGAAGTGGACTAGTGTTTTAAATTATAAAGGAATGTTGACAGTCTCCTTCTCTCCACATCTATATCCGGTGTCCAGTTCAGCACCTTTACTGAGGTAATGGGACCAACACTTCCACATAGTTGACGGGGAAGAAGCCCGATTGGCCGTGGAGCATTCCTTCATACCAGTTGTCATCGATCTGATTGGTCAAAGTGATGGTGTCGCCTTCCTTGAAGCCGAGTTCCCCTTCATTCTCTGGCTCAAAATCATACAATGCCTTGCAGCATGGCTGATCTAGGTGTGCTACACAACAGAAAATGCACTCAATGAACAGTTATAAAAAGGACAAAAAAAATTCTTCTCCCTTGTGTTGGCAGTGCTGGCACTTTCCAGCACAAGTTTCCAGGATAGCGGAATCCCTTTGGTATTGCTCTTATAATTCAATTGGAAGCCCAAAGAATTGACATCTAAAGGTTTTTTGACCCAAAACTGTAGTGTTAATAACAGTCACCCACATCCAAAATCTTTTTAAAGAGTCACTGGATAACAATTGCAGGATCAATGACTATTTTTCCCACTTGTCACAGGGTACCAGAGCAGAGGCCAATGTAAAGGCTCAAACTGGACATTTTAGTTACCACTGAATCAGTAGAAAAAGCCGTGGGTGGTGAAATTCTCCTCCGATAGTACGTGGTGCTAGTCAGTGCTGAACTTCTAAGGGAAGATTACGGTAGGTCACAGAAGATCAGCTTTGTATTATAAAGCAATGCAACAAAGGCAACACGAGCTGAGAAAGCATCTGAAGATAAGGGATAGAAGCAGGAAAATAGGTCACACTGGGGTATCACCTGCATAAAGCTGTGTGACAAGGATTCAATCAACTCACTCCATTTAGTTCTTAATCTCAGGTGTGCCAATTTGGAATGGGAAAATTAAAAGATTTCACTGAAGAGCAGCACCGATAAAACCTGGAACCAAATCATGTACCCTTGGCGAAGGTCAAAGAAAAGTAGAATTGGAAAGGAGAAAATCAAAATTAGAGTGTATGCAAAGACTATTAAATAAATTAGGAATGTCTGAAATGATTTACATAATTGTTATAGGAAGAGAGTGTTAAGACCAGGGCTGGATTTCAGCCTTGGATACTACTATCCCAGAACACCAATTTTATCATTGTGCACGCTAGTTACACATTTCCCAACCACATATTTACTCTTTAAATCAGAACTAAACAAGTGATTATTATATATTTTAACTTATACCAACAAACAATGCAACCATGCAGAGTGAAAAGAACATTGTACATAAAATTGCTGACCTTGATGGTATACATTTAAGTTATTTTTGTAACACCTCAAAATCATGCAAATACTGCCATAAGTGCATTACATTCCAATAAAGTACTAAAACTGCATAGTCAAAGAGATCCACATTTGGTGAACTCAGTCAGAAGGGCAGTCTGCCAGCAGAATGATGATTGCCAAGTTTCATTACAGCAGAAGATGGCACCCACCAAGTATAAAACTCCAATGACCTTTGGTTCAAATCCCTTAATTGTATTGCACTTGATTCATATAGCTGACATTTTATGGATACAGAGGGTGGCCTGCTTCTGTGGAACAGAAACAAAATCCACTAGTATGAGCTACTGGGAGTGAAATACCATTAGGCACCTCACCTTTGTCTAGACCCTTGTTAAAAAACATATAAGAATTGATTGGCTACTTAAGAAAATTCAGCCAACATTCCCATCTCAAACTCAACACTAATTGACCCATATTTTGTTGCCTCTTTTTGCTCCATATTCAAAGCTCCACACAACAAAGCTCGACCATATCCAAAATGCTTCTAATACAATCCTGTACCACATCCTACTGATTTAGTAGGATTGTCTTTACCACCATGCCTCCATTTCATCCAATTCATTGACTGTGAAATCCCCATTTACGTTTGGAAGCATTACGCAGTCCTTTGCTGCCATCACGTTTCCTTCATGACATTTTTTAGAACTCTGATGCAGCTTCTACAATCAAGCCCTAAAAACTACAATCCTTTTCCTTACCTCCTTCACCCTGCACCTGTTAAAAAAAAATCTCCCAGCATCTTGCTCCTGTGTTCCTCAACATCGAGTCCTTGAGACATTTCACTATGTTATAGATCTGCACATTTAACAGGATGCCCGTGGCAATCTGAAGACTAAATACAATGCAACTCTATCACCAACTTACGAGGGCATAAGGGTTGTCAGGATTCGTACACATTGGACTCCAATGGGTAATTTTAACCATTAGCAGCTTTGTGGTATTATTTTAGCATAAATAACATTTTTTTCTGATTAATTTGGTCGGTATTGCAAGAGAATTGTTCTGCCTGTGAAATGAAAATCTGATTTTGATTTTAAAAAAGTCTCTTGTGACAGAATAGAGAATACACAACGTGCAACGGTGCTTTTTAAACTGAACCTTTAGAAACCAGTCAGTTCATAATGTAAAAGCTGAATGCCAGTGATTGCACCAAGGGTTGATGAAATCATCAATACGTTGCATAGTCATGGGATGTATGCATTTTTGTTGACCTCATTCCCCCTACCCATCCAGAACCAAGTGTGAGAATTCTTTAAGTGTCCTTCAGTTCTTCATTTTTTGATGCCATGTTTCCTGTACTGATGGCAGTGCTACACCTTGGATAGTGACATTTGGAAAATTAGGGCAAATGTGCCCCAAAGTGTACCCTCTTTGCACTTGACTATCTCATGGCAGGGAAGTCTGGAAACTACCAAAGTACAAAAGAAAGCTACCAAAGTAATGCTGTGGAGGGCGCTGATGCTCAGAGTTCAATCAAGGATATCGCCATGGGAGTTGGGTTTTTTCCAACAATATCCTCTCTGGCAAATGGTGGCATTTCCTTAAACTAAGATTTATGGACATATATAACTATGTATGGTCAAAAACAAAAAAAAATCTTTTAAATCTGGATCTTGATTACAGTTAAACATATGGCAATCAAGCCTTATTAAATCATAACAAATCCTGAGAAAGATGCTGACTTTTATCCATCACAACCAAAAAATGGGCATTAGCTACCCTACTCACAGGGGGATCCACCGGCTGATGTCCTATTGGGCTTGTCAGAACGGAAGGAGGCTGTTCATAGAAAAGTTAATGCAAAAAAATTTTAAAACTCATTACAATGTACAAGTTGTCTCTACAATCTGTAAACCAACTACTATTGATTTAAGATGAAACCTTTGTTAACCAGCAACACTGTTTAAGCCCCCTCTTTCGTAGAACCCAGTATTCCTGCATTTAGAATGACATGGCTTTTCCAGTTTGTTCCCTTTATACTGTTTCCTGCTGTTTGCTGTGGAAGATTTCCATACAGCAAGTTTGCTCTTCTTTCCATGATTCTTTTCCTCATCACCCCCAATAAGAATTAGGGAAACCCCTACATCCCCCATAATAATTCAGAATCAAGGGCAGCTACTGTGAACAACTTTAGATCCAACTCCCACATAATACTAGGTTGCTCCAGATCTATTTTTGTACCCAGAAGGGTAGCAAAACTTTTCCTTCAAAATACCCTCAGCTATGCAAAGTATTTTGAAATAAAAGAATTGCAGAAATTAAAATATATAATTAGGCCTTTGTCCTTGCTAGTTCTTTCTTCAGGGTTACCCATTCTGATCACACCTCCCTGCTCTTTCAACTGCTTATTACATTCCCTCAAAAATGATCAATTTACCTTCAAAAGCCGTGTGTGTGAGCACGTGTTTCTGGTGAGGGAGAGGGAATCTTCTAAAATGTCTCTAATCATTAGTCTTTACTACAAATCCAGCAACCAGCGAATACAATCTTTCACCATACAGGCCATGCTTGAAAAGTGCTTTGAGCAAAATAACACTAAGGTCAGATACTGATGCATAAAAGCTCTTTCACAGGGTCAGTGCTATTTGTGGAAATGAATGATGAGCATCACCAAGGATGCACATTGCACAACACATTATATAGGCTTCAATGCAACTTTTTTATTATCTGAACTTCAGAACTAAAGCACTAAGCAGATGGTGACATCAACAACAAGCAGCAACTATACATGAATGCTTAGATCAGCTTGGAGTGCTAGGAAAATTTAACATTCTTTAACTTGGCTGTCCATTTGCCTAACAGAACTGCAGTTGACATGGAAGCATGCAAATGCAATCTAATAAAATGCATTTTTTTAAGATGGAAAGTTCTAATTAAGGAAAATACAGATGAACCTATTTAGGATTGGTGAATGTGCAGTAATACATCTTGAAAATAGTGCAATTCCTTCTCATGATTCAAAAAAGGTGCTGATTTATTACTTTTATTCCTTCCTGCTCAGGCAATTAATCACTTTGATTGCTGTATAATTTTACCAGTGCTTGCAGACATTTGGTACTTTGCCACAGTCATTCTTCATGGGACAAACTCAATATTAAGTAATGACAGTGGAAAGCATCACTTGAATTGGATACCAAGTTCTGTTAGATGGTACCAAATCTGTGATTTCCAGTTGAAGTGTCACAAGATGGCCTTTTATAAGCAGCAGCTTTTCCTTTTAAACCTCTGTAACCCAGGAGATCTTGAGGCCAAATGTAGTATTCGTCCCATTCCACCAATCAGTAATTCAGCATAGGCCAGGGAAGTCTTCTTGCCCATAAGAATATTTCAATACACCATGTAGCAAGACTGGCAATCAAGAGCCAGAAAAGATGCCTGCCCTTCCTAAATGTTGTGGCAGACCACCAGAGATGCAGCTGTTTGATCTTTGGAAAATTGCAGTGGGTTTCTGAGAGGTATGGATTACTCCTGGGGTATCTGCTGTCATAAAAAACATTTGAAAACTTAAAGATGTATTCTAGGAACAGGGTTGAGGATCAATGGATTGGTTAATGGGGTGGGTGTGGAGGGAGGGGATTCTGATGGAGGGAAAATATCAGAACTTTACACTGAACATATGGATGTTGCACAAGAACCAAGTCAAGCTGAGCTGTGACATGATCAGATGACTTGCCTAGGTTTGCAAATGAAGGTTTGGTTACAGGGAAAAGTACCCAGGAATGCTAACTTCTGCATAAGGCAGAGTTTTTCAGAAAATGAAACATTAACAGAAGGAATATAGGCAAAAATAAGAGGAAAAAAATCATAAATAAAAAGCAATAGCAATGAAAAAAATTTCAAAACTATAAAAACTCTATAATCTTTGTAGCAGATAAAAAATTTGCAGATTCAGAACCACAGGTCCATATATTTTCCCCTTCACTTCAATGCCTCAATTCTTTTGTGATAAGACTGGGTAATAAGTGATCATATGTACCTAACCGCAGAGCACCAAGTCCAATCTTATTCTCATCTTGAGTCTACAAACATGCACTGTGCAGCAAGTATAGTTCTGGATTTAATCACCAACTCAGTACAAGGACCTGCCATGCTTGAAGCAGTTACTCATCAGCCTCAAAACTGACCCTGTGTGGGAGAGTGCTAAGGTACAGTCTTAAGTCATTAACATGTCTTTCTTCCAGTTTTCAGTAGATGAGAGCAGCGATACCCTGCTCATAAGCAGATCCTCGTGATGCTTAGGAAATTTCATTTCAGTGATTTATACAGATTCCCAAAACCAATATGCAGCTCATCTCATGAAGCTAAAGCTCAAAAGAATTAGACAAAAATTAAGTAAACAAGGAAAATAATCTTTTGTTGACCGAACGGGTTCAACAAATATTTTGTTCTTTGGGGGAAAAGTTAAACCGTATCTAGATTTAACAGAAGAAAGCATCTGCACAAGGGAATGAAAGTTTGATCGATGCTAATAAGTTCAGCAGATATGTGTTCATCGCCGCTTTCATGGCATGGACCAATGGACGTTTATTTAAAATAAAACTTTCATACTCTGCTAGTACTGTTGCCACCTACACAGACACAATAAAAGATAAAGTTCTTGTAGAGACTGCAGGCTAGGAAGACCCTAGCAAAATACAAAAGCAGTTGAAACTCCACTATTGTCAATTCTTGCTCTTGCCATGGTCAAAAGCTAAGTGCTGCACAACCTTTGTTAAAACTGTAAACTTATGATCGACTCATCAGGGCAAATAACAATTTGTTCTTCGAGGTATTATATCAGTAAAAGGATAATCTCTGAATGACTTGCCAGGAAATATAAAATTCAATGATTGATTCAATGTTGAGTAATGCCAATGGTCCCTACCATCCAACCACTGGCAAAATGATTATATGACTAATTCATTCAATAAACTTCAACTGATCTAATACCCTGGTTAGGGATCAAGAGCCTACTTCAGTTCTTTCTTCCTTATAAAATTCTCCCCTCTTCTTATAGAGCATAGACACTACAGCACAGGAACAGGCCCTTTGGCTTATGACGTCTGCACCAAACATGATGCCAAATTAAATTAAACAAGCCTCTCACAAGTCTATGCACAGTTCCCTGACTATTCTCCAATACATTATCCAAATGGCTGTTCCTCGTGTACAATACGAGACAAATAGTGCCAGCAAGTCCTTTATCTAATTTATTTGGGCACTTCGGTAAGGCCAGCATCTCTTGGCCATTTCTAATTACCACTGAAACGCATCCTGAAATACATCAAGCTAAACCTGGTTCTGAATCCATCGTGCATCCACATCTCCACTTTTCAGCAAGAAACCTTTGTTTAAAATTCAGGATCAGCAACTCTAGCTAATCTTTTCTCTTACCCACCTGCCCTCACTCCTACCACAATTGCAAGTTGGATTGATATCTAGAAATGGAGTAGAATCAGGGATTATGTTTAGGAATTTTTGATTTGCAGGGTCAGCCCCAGGCTGGGCCAGAGGATGCTTCAATGGTTTGAACTTACCTTAACATGGAGGAAACCCATTGGTTACACATGACTGTCTAGAAATCCTCCTTCAACACTTTTGCTTTCTATTATCTAGAAGGACAACTGTAGCAGATACTTGGGAACAATTTAAGTTCTTCTCCAAGATGGACATTATCCTGTCTCTATTCATCCATTTTCACTGGGTTTTAAATACAATAACTCCCTACCCAATATCACCGTACTAGCATCTTCACCACAAGATCTGAAGCAACTCATTATTACCTTCTTTCCCATCAATTAGAGACTGCTGCTAAATATTATTCTTGAAGGTGACACATGCACCACTTAAATCAATAATCAAAACAAATTGCTTTGCTAGCATTATCAAAGCACATCAATTAAAACAAACAATTTTGCAAGGCAGCAGCCAGTGATTTGAAAAGCTTGTGGGACAATTTAAAAAATTTTTTTCCCATGATCTGAGCATTACTAGCAAGGCCAGCATTCATTGACCATGGCTAATTGTCCTTGAATTTATGGTGGTGAGCCACCTTCTTGAACTGCTGCAGTCCTTCTGGTGAAGGGCTCCCATAGTGCTGTTGAGTACAGAGTTACAGGATGTAGACTCAGGAACAATGGAAGACCAGCATTATATTGCCAAATCTTGACTTGGAAGGGAGCCTATGGGCATTGGCGCTTTCATGAGCCTGCTGCCCTGATCCTTCTTGGTGGTAGCAGTCAGGGGTTTGGGAGATGTTGTCAGAGCAGCCTGGGCAAGGAATTGGACTATATTTCCCAGACAGTGCTGGAGCCATTGTGTGCCAGTAGAGCAGTGAATGAATGTTTAGGGTAGTTGATAAAGTACTTAAGTGAGTTGTTTTGTCCTGGATAGTGTTGAGCTACTTGAGAGTTGTTGAAGCTACACTCATCCAGGCAAGTGGAGAGTATTCCATCAAGCTCCTTACTTGTGCCTTGCAGATTGTGAAATGGGTTTGGGAAGTCAGGAAGTGAGTCATTTCCACAGGATACTCAGTCTCCAAACTGCTCTTGTGGACACAGTATTCAGTTGAGTTTCTGCTCAATGATAACCAGCAGTATGTTGAAGATGGGAGACTTGGTGAAGGAAATGCTTTGGATAGGTGATTAAATTTTCTTGTCAGAGATTATTACTGCCTGGCACTTCTGTGGCAGGAATGTTACTTGGCACACACCACCCACCCCTGAATATTGTCTATGACTTGCATACAGACATTCGTTTGTTGAGGAGATCCCTTTATTTTGAGATGTGACTTGCTAATAAGTCAAACAAAAAGAAAAATTCTCACCTTGTGATTTTGTTGACCCACTGAAGGAGAAACCTCCATTGGAATGGTCTGTGTCTCCATATTCTGTGTAAGTGCTTCTAGGCTTTGGCTGGTATTCCCGTTTAGGGCGACCTGATGCATCCCGTATCCTGTGGGTGATAATTGGTAGTATCAGACAGTTCCACGTTAATGAAATGATTGATACACAACAATACATGATGGATTGAGTACATTAGATGCTCTAACATGACTTAGAAATATTGGGCAAATGCATGACAGATGCAGTTTAACATCATAAATGTGAGGTTACTCAATTCTAAAATCAGAAAGACATATTATATAAATGAGAGATTGGTAAAAGGGAAGGCACAATAAGACCTGGGTGTCCTTGAAAACCTGTCACTCAAAGCAAACATTCAGGTGCAGCAAGGCATGCACATTGTCCCTCATTGTAACAGGATTTGAGTACATGGGCAAAATTGTTGCTATGGCTGTAAGTGGTCAACTCCTTATCCTGAAACCTCTACTTCCAAGCTTCCTGATGAGGGGAGTCATCTTTACACCAACCACACTGTCAACGTCGCAGAATCTTCTATGTTTCAATTAAATCAAGCCTCATTCTTCTTCTCCAAATATAAACCCATTATATTCAACCTTCCCTCAAAGAACAACTTTGAAAGAATCTTATAATACTTCAATGCAGTTTCAGCTGGGGGATAAAGACTATATATAATACTATAATGTTAAAACTGCATTGTTCTGTAGAAAGATTTACTCATATACTCCAAATCCCTTGCAATAAGAGAGAAGTTTCCTCCCAAGTGAATCACAAAATGTTAGTATGCAGGTATAACAACCAACGTTTTAACAGCCTTCTTAATTGCTTGTTATACTTGTATACTAACATTTCATGATTCACTTGGGAGGACACCCAAACTTCTCTGAAGACCAATACTTAGACAAATAAAATTGCAGATGTTGGAAATCCCAACAAAAATATCAGAAATGATGGAAGCAGTCAGCAGGGCTGGCAGCAATCATGAAGAGAGAAACAGTCAACATTTCAGGTCAATAATCCTTCATCAGAAGTGGAAAAATTACTTTTTTTTAAAAAAAGTACAATAAAGAGGAGAGTGGAGAGCACAAGGTATGTCTGTGATAGGGCGCAGATTAAAGTTGTAGAAGTCACTATTAATTTATTTACCTGCATTTACAGACAGATGCACAGGAATACATTCAAACCAAAGTATGGGTGTTTGGGGGGGGGGGGGGGGGGTGCAGTCAATGAAAAATGCTGGTTACCTGAAACTGTTGAATTCTGTATCAAGTCCCAAGGATTGGAATCTGTCCAGGTAGTAAAGAACTGTTGCAACCCTCAGGAATCCACACTAAATTTAACAATTTCAGGCAAAGTCATTCTCTCCACAGATGTTGCCGGATATTTCAGTTTAAATTTGTCCCTGTTTCTGTCTCTAATTGCTGGTGTATAAATAATGGTCATCTTGACAACTTTGCTTTGCTCCCATCACAGACACCTTCTGTTCTCTCCATCCATCCCCCTTTCCACAACTTAACATACTTGTTTCCTCACTTTCCTAGCTCTTATGAAAAGTCATTGACCTGAATTGCTGACTATGTTTCTCTGTCTTGAGATGCCCCATGACCTGCTGAGTGCTTCTAGTATTTTTTGTTACTGATATTTATTACTGTCCACTTAAGTTTTGTTTTACCAGTTC
The DNA here is from genome assembly GCF_009764475.1 of Pristis pectinata. Taxonomy (NCBI): domain Eukaryota; kingdom Metazoa; phylum Chordata; class Chondrichthyes; order Rhinopristiformes; family Pristidae; genus Pristis; species Pristis pectinata. The sequence goes on from NC_067428.1 coordinate 9,722,150, forward strand.
TTTCTACTGTATCCTCATATTTAACCACAATATACACCATCTACTTTCCCTCTCATATGTCCAAATCTCCTCACAGCTTACTTTCACGTACAACTTTGCATCAGCAGCAAACTTGGATATATTACAAATGGTCTCTTCCTCTAAGGCATTAATGTAGATCGTAAGTAACTAATGCTCAAGCTATGATCCTTGCAGCTTACTAATGGTTATAGCATGCCAAAAAAAGTGTTAGTATTTAAACTGTTTCCTGTCAACAAATCTCCTGATACGTTGAAACCCATCAACCTTTACCTCGCTCATGGCTAATTGCCCAAAAAAGGTTTAACACAACACTGTATACTTGCTGACACTCGACAGCTAAGCATTCAAGAGACTTTAATCTTGAGATAAGGTGACAGAGCTCAACAGGGACACAATATTGAATAGTTAAGATAAAGCAAGTTCAGACCATTTCAATATAGCCAACGTGAGAAATAGAGACATATACAGGAACCAAGATTTGTAATTCTGCAACTAATAACCAAAGGAAATAAGAATTTCAATAGTGAAATAAAATCCAGCAACAACTTCTCAGTGTAGACCCAAGTGGAACAGAAACATTGCCATGAATAATTGAGCCTAATGACTCCGTGCTGTAGAAGAGTCATAGAGCAATACAGCACGGATACAGGCCCTTCGGCCCAACGAGTCCATGCCGACCATGGTGCCCACCCATCTCATCCCAATTTCCTGTGTTCAGCCCATATCCCTCTAAGCCTTACCCCTGCATGTACCTATCCAAGTGCTTCTTAAATGATACTATTGTACCTGCCTCAACCACTTTTCCTGGCAGTTCGTTCCATATACTCACACCCTCTGCATGAAAAAGTTGCCCCTCAAGTCCCTTTTAAATATTTCCCCTCTCACCCTAAATCTATGCCCCTTAGTTTTGGACTCTTACCCTGGGGAAAAGACTGTTACCATTCACCTTATCTATGCCCCTCATGACATTATAAACCTTGATAAGATCACCCGTCATTCCCCTACGCTCCAAGTAATAAAGACCTAGCCTGCCCAACCTCTCCCTGTAACTCAGTCCCAGAAGCTAAATCTCTCTATGTAATTGGTGCACAAAAGAACCAGGTTCTTGAAATAAAAATGCTAAAAGGTAGCCTGCAGCAGGCCCCAAAGCCTGCATTTTTATATGTTTGGATGAATCCTGTGCGGTATCCAGTTACTCTCAAATTTTCTTTCCACATCCGGACCCCACACTGGCATATGGATGATTGATAAGACAATTTAGTTATATACATCTTATGCTTGGTGTGAAAATTTCCACAAGAATGTTTAATGAATTGAAAAATGAATCGTAGGAATTGCACTTAGGAAGTCTAAGCACATCTAATAAAAAATGCTCCAAGGTGCTGAGTTACTTTGAAGTGCATTGGTATCCAACAGTAAACATGCTGCTAAATTGTGCATAAATTCCAAAAATCAGTAAACAATGAACAATTAAGTGGTTTCAGAGAATGTTGTTTGAGAGATTAATGCTCGTCACGATATCTGGAGAACCCGTTGTTCTTCAAATAGTGCCATGAGAATTTCAATAAAAGTGTTACAAGCACAGTACCTCTTAGCTGAAAGTCAATTCCTCAAACAATGACATCCTTCCTCCTCTGGCAGCAATGGAGGGTGCGTTCAAACAAAGCATTTGGAACCTACCACCTTGTGATCCAGAAATGAGTGTGCTCTATACTGAGGCAAGTTAATGCTCTTTGTGTATATGACATTGCGCATCATTAATTACTAACCATTTCCGATGTTTCCAAAGTAAATTCCACCAGAAGCAGCCCTCAACACAAACAGCTGTTGGAGCCTAGAACAGTTATTTTTAGAATGGATTTGGTGGGGCACCATAGCATCTCTTATCTGTTAATAGAAACTGACTGCAATTACAATAGTATGGTGATCGCTGCACAATACTTCTATTCTTAGGCTAATATGCACTGCAGCAACACTCAGTGTGGTTTTCTCAATCATACCACATAAACTTTGTTGTGCAGATGTAGAAATGAAGTCAATTTGCATGGAAGGAATGGGCTATCCAGGCCAAACGGTTGATATCAGTGTTGATACACCACAACCAAGCCAGTTACCTCACCAAGATGCAGACCTTTCCATTAGTGAGATTTCCAGCAGTGATTTCAGCAGACAAACTTGAGCAATGTTTGACTATTTAAAGAAATCAGATTCAATATTTCTTTTCTGCTGTTCTTCCACTTCCCTCTCCCCCTAATCTTAAGGTACTTGTGGTCTGGAATATGGTTCCACAGACCAATCAATCATTTCTCCATCCTCCACTTCCCCACTCTCGATATTCCAATTTTTCTTCTGCAGGTCAAGATGGACCATCGGCAAACAATTTGTATGAAAGTGGCCGAGGCACAAGTATGATCCTGTCCTCACCAGACATCCATCTTCCCCAAAGAGGATAGGAGTTACAAGTCTTCAGCTTAATTTCAGAAGCGTTGAGAGATTCACACTATTGGTAGTGTCTACAGGAGACGCTGCCTCAAGAAGGCAACGTCCGAAGATCCCCACCATCTGGGCCATGCCATCTTCTCACAGCTACCATTGAGCAGGAGGTACAGAAGCCTGAAGTCCCACACCACCAGGTTCAAGGACAGCTACATCCCTTCAACCATTCGGTTCTTGAACCAATCGGCACAACTCTAATCACCACAGTTTAACAAAGCTATGACCACTTTGCACCAAAATGGAATTCATGTTTTTTCTTATAAAAAGTGTATAATTTATGTTTATTTTTCTTGTGAATGCTGCTTATCTGATGCTGAGCCTGTGATGCTGCTACAAGCAAGTTTTTCATTGCACCTGTGCACACATGGACTTGTGTATACGACAATAAACTCGACTTTGAGATAATACAACAACCTTATGTTGCCCAGGGTATTAGACACTATATAAGGTACAAGCCTGGGATCTACTCCTGCTCAGTTACGTCAATTACATGGAGTGTGGTTTTTGGTCAGTGTGGGAATGCATTCTAGAAGTTGGTTCTAGCCAATTGCTAGAGTTGTTTAATTGAAATTGATAGCACAAAGTCATCCAATTTCAATTAAACAATTGACAAGTGGGAATGCAAATTCAAAGTCCTATAGCTAAAAGCACAGCAGATTTTTAAAAAAAAATCACATCAACTATGGAAAACAGACTTTGATGAGGCAAACTGAAGGTAACAGAATTAAATAATTATTCAAAAGCAGGCACAGTAGAGCAGGTGACATATTGCAACTGTAATATGTGAGCTGACAGAAACCACAGCAACAATCAGCTTCTGTGGTTCAAGAAACTTTGGTTCAGAGTTGATAAGTTGGAGTCTGTGATTCAGACAACTGCAATGTTTCAACTGGAGGGGTGGGGGAGGAGAGAGATTTAGAGAAATTATCTGGATACTAAATTCAAGGATACAGTCACAACCCAAACGATGAAAAGTGCTGCACCAGAAAATAACAACTGCAGAACCGGTCAATCAAGATACGAGTTGCAAGATGCTCAGTCTTTGCTCTTGCTCAATAGGTATGCAGTTCTTGTAGCCTGCATAGATGAGAGCAAATTGCAGGGCAGATGAACAAACTGACCCCAATACTGGTGATTCAAGTTACGGGAGTAAAGAGGAAATAGGTAATAGGGGACTTTGAGGTTGAGGGAATGAAATTCAAAACTGCAGATGCTAGATTTCTGATAAAGGCTTTTGGACCTGAAATTTTAACTCTTTTTCCACAGATGCTGTTTGACCCAAGTGTCGAAAGCATTTTCTGTTTTTATTATAGTTAGGGAGACTCTTCTTCACAGCTATGCTCATGAGACTCAAAGGCTGTAATGCCTATCCAGTGCCAAGACTAAGGGCATCCCCTCTGTGCTGGAGAAGAACTTGGAGTGGATAGAGAAAGAGCCAGCTATTGTGCTCCATGTGGCAACCAATGTCAGAACAAAAATGTTGGGTTTGCTGAAGAAATGATCAGCTAGTGTCCAAATTTAAAAATCAAAATTACAAAAGGTGCCAATCCCTGAAATACTAATGAAACTACTTGAAAAATCTGCAGAACACAAAATGAAAATACTGCATGTCCAGCTAGAAGATTGGTTTCAGAGAAGTGGGTTTTGATTCATGGACAAGTGTATCATGGGGGGAGGGAAGGGGAGGGGGAGGGGGATATTCCATTGGGATGTGTTTCAATTGAATCAGGCTGGGATTAGTGTCCAAGCAAATCTAATAACTAGAACTATGGATAAGTCTTTGGATGAAATACTTTGCGGAGGGAAATTGTAAACAAAGAGAAAAGATAAGGCAAAAGTGCAGGATGGCAAAAAGGGTAAATGATAAACAGTCTGTCAATTACAGAAAATGCACATAATCATGGCAGGGAAAAATTGTACGAAGACAAAATTGAGGGCTCTTTATCCAAATATGTGCTGCATTTGTAACTAGGTAGGTGAATTAAATGGCACAAAGAAAAATAAGAACCATCAAATAGTCTTACAGAGATGAGGTTGCAAAATGACCAAGGTTGGGAATTAAATATTCTGCAATACTTCTAAAAGAGATAAGAGAAGTGAAAAAGGAGGTGGAGTAGCCCTGTTATTGAAGAATAGGATAAAGCAGCAGAGAGGAAGCATCTCAGTTCACAAAGTCAAGAAGTCAATTCAGTTTGGGTGGAGCTAAGAAACAGGAGGAGGCAGCAGAGATTGACGGGATTGCCCCAAAATATTGAAAGTAATGTAGAGCATTGTAGAAACCCAAGGAAATAGAGATTCATGTAACAAGGGTAACTAATCGTTGGAGGATTTTAATCTACATATAGATTGGGCAAACCAAATTAGCAGCAGTAGTAGGAAAAATGAATTTATGGAGTCTATAAGAGGTTTTTAAGATCATCAGGAACCAACAAGGAAGCAGTTTATTTTAGAATTGTGCAATGAGGAAGGGTTAATTGATAATCCAGTAGTTAAGGGCAATTACAGGAGTCATAACATGATAGAATTTTACATGAAGATTTGAAGTGATGTAGTACAATCTGACACCAGTGTCTTAAATGTGAATAAATCAAACTATGATGGCATAAAATGTGAGATGGTTATTGTAGATTAGGAGGCCAATAGTTAAAGCTATATATGAGAGAGAGAATTATATTGGGGAATAAGCAAATGGCAGAGAAATTAAACTAATATTTTCTTAGAAGACACAAAACTACCAGAAATACAGGCCTACAGGTCAAGAGTAAATATGAAGCTTAAAGAAATTAATATTAGTGAAAAAACAAGTATTGGAGAAATTAATGGGGCCAAAACAGGAAATAAATAAGGATGACATAGTACTTGACCTGCATCCTATGATTTTGAAGGTGACGGCTATGGAAATATTGGATGCACAGGTTGCCATCTTCCCAAAGTTCCAGAGATTCAACAATGGTTCCCTTACATCAGAAGGTAGCAATTGTAACTGTACTATTTAAGAAAGATAAGAAAGAAAGCAAGTAACTATAGACCACTTAACTTGACGTCAGTTTGAGGGAGTCTGCTGGAATCTATTATTAAGGCAATAGTACCAGGGCTTGCTGACAGCACTAGGCATAGCAATCATGGATTTGCGACAGTGGAAAACAAAATATCACGTTTGATGGATCTGTTGAGTTTTTTTTGAGGTTGGAATCAGCAGAATATATCAGGGTGACATCATATCTACTGGTATTTGGACTATTGATATGATGTCACACTGGACTTAATCAGATAAATTCGAGCACACAATATCAGAAATATACTGACATGGATTCAGGACTGGTTTACAGAAAGAAAACTGTAGTAATAAGTGGGTCATTTTCAAATCGTGTGGTCGTTGCTATTGGGATACTGCAAGGATTGATGCTGGACGCCCAACTGTTCACAATCTATATCAATGATTTAGATGAACAAATCAAGTGCAATGTAGACACAAGAAAATTACACAATGCTATAACCTGGAATAAAAAAAAATCCCTCCCTTCTCTGGTTCCATTTATCAACTTCCTTCGTTATCAGATTCCAGCATTTGCAGCCTCTTTTGTCTTCACCAATCACTTTCCATCCTCTATTTCAGCCTTAACTCTCCTGCCTTTACCTGGATCCATCTGCTCCTTTTTTCTTTCCTTATCTTTCTCTACCTATCACTTATCAGCCGCTGTCTCCCAACTCCACCTCTCCCCTCCCGGCTTCATGTGCCCATCATCCCTCTCCTCACCTAGTTCCACCTATCACCTGCCTGCCCCATCCCCTCCTTTCACCTCTTTATACTGGCTATCTCCCTCTACACTCCCAGTCCAGTCTTGACCCAAAATGTCAACCATCCCTCTGTCTCCACAGATGCTGCCCGACTCTCTGACTTCCTCCAGCAGTTTGTTTTTTGCTTTAGTGCAATGTATCAGAATCAGAATGTATCCAGTTTTGCTGACAATACTAAGCTAATTAACAATATGAGCAAAGAAATACAGGAAGGCCTTGGGGGAACTCTGACAGACTAAGTGAGTGGCAACAGCATGGCAGATAGAATATAACATGGAAAAGTGTGAAGTCATCCATTTTGATATCAAAAATAGAAATGAGTACATTTTAAGTGGTGAGATTAAAAGTTGGTGTTCGGAGGGGCCCCGGTCTCCTTGTACACAAATCAATGAAAGTTAATGTTCAGGTTCAGTAGGCAGTTGGGAAGGGAAATAGTATATTATTCTTTATTGTAAGTAGATTTGATTAAAGTAAAGGCTTCTTGATCCAATTACAGAGCCCTGGCAAGACCTTCCTATCTAAGTAAGAACATAATTACGATAACAGAATGCAGCAAAAGTTCACCAGATTGAATCCTGCGATGGCAGGTTTGTCCCGAGGAGAGCAAGCATACAGAACTGGTGCTAAAACAAAATCTCTCAATAATGCAAAAGTGAATGTCAAAGCTTGTAATTTTTCATGAAGACTTTGTTCTTTGGATTACATGGTAAACAGAGCATGAATATAACCAGGAGTACACTATTTGTCCCCTTGTTCCTACTTCACCATTCAATAAGATCATTACCTCAACATCACTTTCCTGCATGAACCCAATACTGGGCCGATACTCTTAATTTTAGAAAACGAGATATTATGTAATTAAAATGTACAATATTTTCACAGAGCTTGACAGCATGGATGCAAGGTTGAAGTTTTCTCCTGCTGTTGTGTCTAAAACCTGAAGTCAATTTCAAAGTAAGGAGTTGGCCATTCAAGTCAGATGAGAAAAAATTTCCCCACTCAGGTGGTGCAGAAGATTTGGAATTCAGTGAGGGTGGTAGAAGCTCAGTCGCTGAATATCTTCAAGATAGAGATTGACGGATTTTTAGATTTATAGGGAGACAAAGGTTATTGGGTTAATACAGGAACGTAGCACTTAAATAAACGATCATAATGTTATTGACTGACAGAGTAGGAATAAGGGGCTGAATGCCCTATTCATGATTTTACTTCTGTTCTCATGCTTTTTTAACCACATAAACCAAACAGCAAAGCTAGCTTTCAGTTCTTCTGTCATGAATGAAAACTCCCAACTCTGTAATGTTCACTTCTGCATTAAGATGCAATATGTTTCAGTACATCAAATCAAATTTCCACATTTTCACTAGCTTATTTAAAAATTACAAAGAAAACCTGATAACAATTTATAGTTTCTATGACATGAAACCCTTCCTATATGTTAGCTAGTACTTCAATATTTTACTATTTTCAGTGTGGTTATATTAATTTATCACATAGAACGTGATCAACATTTATGTAACTACTATAAATTTTACATGAAACATTCCATGGTCTGAATGTAAAAGTACATATAATCAAATGAAACTTGAATCCTACAGGCTTGATTGAAGCTCAATAACAAATTGCCAATTCAAATTAGAGTAGGTAATCAAGTATATGCAGTCCAATTTTCAGGCCTCAGTCATAATTCTCCTTTATTTACCAAAAAAAACATGTACAATACTGCAGTGCCAAATTTATTCAGGCTCTACACAATATTTCACAAACATGAATGATCTCTTTATTGCTCTCAACTTCGTCCTCCTTATGACACTAACTTATATTGGTGTACAGTTTCACAGCTGCTCACAGCTCCAGAGATACTGAAGTGGAAATGTTGTGTGCATAAACCTATAAAACTGGTATTAGGCTTGCTTGTCCACTCTTGGTTTCACAGTCAGTCAATCTGACCTCACCCTAACCTGTTGTTCATATCTTTGCAAATGTCACACAATGATAAGGTCAAGGAACTCTTGGTTTTACTATGGAAATTGAACTGTGTTGGACTTTCTGTGGAATGCTCCACAAAGAATCTCAAGAACATTGCAGAATTGCACTGCCAGGACTTGTAAAATAGTTTTTTTCAAAGTATTTTTCATTCTGTTATTTGGCTTTTCAAGAAAAAAAGATCAGTTTTTAGTTTTGTTCCTAATATGCCTCCACCAAAATTAGAAAATACATCCCAAATCACAGAATCATTGCAGCAGTAGTCATATTTACACTATATACTGCATGCATGGAAAAGAATCATCAGCTCAAGATGCCAACATCTGCAACAAATTACATCCACTTGGAGGCAGACGATGGCTTATCTCAACAAAAAGAGAACAGAATATTTACTTGGTATGGTTGTAAACTGTTAAAAATTTCAAGATGCCATAGATAAATTCATTAGTGACTGCAAACCAATTAAAATATAAGAAATATAAAAATGATGAAAGTGCTAAAAGAATAAGTAAAAGGGCTAAGAGTAGAATAAGGAGAGCCAAGAGTGTGAGTGGAAGGAAAATTAAGAAACCCAAAGGAACAGTAAGGTATTTCACAAGTTTAATAATAAAAATGATCAGCTGAATTAGGGCATTAGAAATGACTGTCAACTGGCAAGAACAAAAATGTATGTAAAAGTACATCAATGAGGGAGCCTTGACTTGATTGGGAAACAATCAAGCAAAATTTTACTAAGCTACATAGACTAGGGAAAGATTAAATTCATTCACCCAAGGGGATACACTGGTGCCAATCATGCTTGATCCAAACCATTGCCCACACTTATACTGCACTAACCCTGGCTGCACTTACCCTTTGCAGCCACGTGGCTTCCAATGACCTTGAGGGCGCAGTTCCACACCTGTAAGTGGTGACCACGCCTCAAGGCAGTGCATTCCAAGACCCCAACTTTTCACAAGATGTCAAAGGTCTGTTTCAGTGTTTGTTGATGTCTCTGATTATCAGTGCATTTTTTTTATTTCCATACAGGTATGGAAATGTGGACCATGCTGACATACACCCTACAGCTGGTTAACGATTCTCTATGAAACCGCCAGTCAGCCCTCAGCAGAAAGCAGCCAACTGCAGGATATTTAAAAATGAGGTTGGAAATCTAATTTTGAATTGATTATTTGTGAAAGCTACAAGTTATGAACCACCATTGCTGAGTACTGTACATAGTATTGAAATCCACCAAGAAAAAAAAAATGGATACAAAGACTATTGAGAAAGCATTATGAAGAGTCAACAGGGAGGTGCCTGGCATGTGAAAATATGAGCAAACAAATGCAACTTTTTCTATTTAGAAAAAAAATTAGATTTCAAGGCGACATACATGTTTTTGAATTGGACAACATAGCTGATAGCTATTCCCAGTAGGTGAAGGGTCCAGAACAAGAGGTCATGGGTACAAGTTTAAACACAAAAGATTTATCATGAGAGTGTTGTCCAATGGTTGGGAGAGAAATTATGACTCCGATTTTAAAGGCAATGTTCAACTCTGATCTCAAAGAACTCTCTCCAGAAAAATCTGGTAATCCGTGCATTCCTATTCTTAACACTAATTTCATTCCTTAGTCAGTCACAGGGGATCTCTGATGTCCTCAAAGAGGCTGAGCACTCAGTCATCAATAAAGAATTCTCATACAGCAAAAGCTTCAATTCTTTTAAAATATTTTACAGAATGCCAATAAAGACCATCAAACATATGAAATCATGGGAGAAGCTCAAATTCCAAAGCTTGAAAAGTTAATAGAAGTCTGAAAGATTTATAAGGGAATTAACACTATAATTGTAGATTTTCATGAATTAAACTCCATACCTAAATTTAGTTTTTCCAGGGTTATAGTGTTCAGCAGTAATTATGGCTTAATGCACCATTACAGTTCCATCTCATTTAACATGACTTAATTACCACGATTTTTACACTGAAAGCAGTGCATAAAATATTGACATTCTTGTTAAATCAATGATTTTACCAGCTGTGGACATCAACAGTGCAACCTGTGGAGGAGTGGGGTATTATCTAGAATTTGTTGTTGATTTTGCATTTAACTCTGTTGATGGTGAACAATAATAGTTTTGCCATTAGATCTACAAGAACTGGGCCAATGTTAGTATTCAAATTTGATTAAAGTGTTGTCAGAAAATAAGAGTAAAGGAATATAGAAACAGGCAGGTAAATGAGAATAAGAGTATTAGCAAGCACGGAGGAAGAAACTCAACATTTGCTGCAGAGTAGTAACTTTTACGTGAAAAAATACAAGGTCATCCACTTGGGAAGAAAGGCAGAATTTTTCTCAAAGCACGACAGGTTGAACATCATTGGTGTTCAAAAGGACCTCACTGTTCTGGTACGTGAAGCATTGCAAGTTAACATGCAGGTTCAGGAAGCAATAAGGCAGGGGAAAAAATTACGCTGGCCTTGAATGCAAAAGAATTTCAGTATAAGAATTGTGATGAATCTCTCTGATTGTGTAAAGTCCTGGTGAGAGCTCACTGGAGTACAGGAAGTCCCCGGGTTACGAACAAGTTCTGTTTTTGAGACTGCTCGTAACCCAATTTTGTATGTAACTCGGAACAGTGTCCGCGCATGCGCACTTGGGCCGGGGATCGCAGCCGCGCATGCCCCCAGCTGCACATACGCATTTGGCCCAGGGTTCCCCGCCGCATATGCGCACTTGGCCCGGGATTGGGCCAGAGAAGGTGTACCGCCGCCGTGGTAGGATCAGGGGCCGGGCCCGCTCACGAACCGACCACGAAGGTCAGTTCGTAAGTATGGGACTTCTTGTACTGTGAATAGATTTGGCTCTTCCTTCCAAAGGAAGGATAAACTTGCAATAGAGGAAGTGCAGCGAAAGTTTACCAAATTCCTGGGATGGAGGGTTTATCATAGGAAGAGAGATTAAACAGACTGGGCCTATACTCTTTAGATGAATGAGAGATAAACTTACTGAAACAAATAAAATTCTTCAGGGGCTTCACAGAATAGATGCAGAATTGCTTCCCTTGGCTGGGGTGTCCAGAGGAACAGCTGACAGACTCAAAACAAGGGGTTGGCCATTAAGGACAAAGTTGTGAAGAAATCTTTCATCCAAGGATTGTGAATCTTTTAAATTTCCGATGAAAGGAATTTGTGGAGGCCCAATCCTTGAGTATATTCAAGACAGGCATTAACATTTTTTTAAATATTAAAGTATTTCAGGGACATGGGGATCATGGAGGGAAGTGACACAGATTAAAGATCAGCCATAATTTTCTTGAATGGTGGCATAGACACAAAGAGACAAATAACTTCTACTTATATTTTATGCTCTGAAAGTTATCGTCTTTAGATTTCATTTTAAGTTCTGGATGTTCTGAAACACTTCCAAATGGGATTTTTAAACAATTTACCCATTTTTTTAATTGTATAATTTCTGGCCAGCTTTAGAGCCATTTGTTCAGGTTTGCTCAAAGTCTCAAATTCTGAAGTAGTTTTAAGTAATCAAGCTCTACTCCAGCATTCTTTAAAGTCATGTTAACCTACCTTCCTGCACCATCTTCACATCCTCCATTTCATTTAGCATTCAAAAACCTAATAAACTGTTTTTATTCTTGATAATGCAGCAGTGACTACCCTCAGGGGATGGCGAATTCCATTGATTCAGAAGCCTCTACGTGAAGACTTTTTCATACCTAGTGTAAATGGCCAACCACTTATTCTGAGACTGAATTCTTTATTCTAGACTCTTTAGCCAGTGGAAACATCCTCCAAGCATTTATCCTCAGGTACCCTATGAATTGGAAATATTTCACTGATGTCATTCTTCAAGACTGTAATATACTCAGTTCCTCATGTTGTGGGAATGGAATGCCAAAAATCTGACTTCATTCACGTGCCATCAAAAAAGGGTCCGTCATAATTTTGACTCATTTGACTGCTAGCAAAAAGCATCTTACAATGGGATATGAAATGACAGTTTAGAAGCATACCTAAAGTCCTGCAAATTTTTTTTCCTACTTTACATAAGTGAATTTGCCCAAAATACTTCATTGTCTATGAAACACTGCAGGTTCTGCAGTTATGAAATGTGTAATACATTTTTTTTTAATGTGCACTTTGTTCCTTAGGCAGAAATAGTGGTAATTACTAATAAATTAAAATTAAACAATAAGCTTTCCACATTTTAACTCAGCCTCTTCCAATCCAAGTGATTCTGATGGGTCTTATCAGTAGGTACAGTAATGACGTGTTAATGCACATTGCTTTCCAGTATTTTAACTGATTTAAATATGATCTGTAAAGTGCTGGGTCCAAAGTACATGTTAGTTAACATCAGCTTCCTTACACAATTGGGCATAGAGGCAATATGAATACCTTTCATGTGTCTTAAGGTATCCATGTGTTTAAGTGGGTATGGGTGAAACATCCACATCTCAATGAAATGAACGTGTCTTACCTCTCCTTTAACTTATCAGAGAGCTCTTCCAAAATTTGTACAGCTTGTTTGTGGTAATCCAGTTGTGCCTCCACCAGGGCTGACATTTGGGTCACCTGCTCGATCTGAAAAAAAATGTAGTTTCCTTTTGTTTAGGTTATTTAAAGTAGGTACAAATTGCTAAAAAAATAAAGATCATAAATGACTTCGTTCTCCCATAAAGTATGCGGCTCCAATCAATATTGGCCCAGGTTGTCTAATACCATTTATACAGCAAGAATGAATCATGCCCAAATTTCCTAACATTTATTTCTATTGAATCCTTTTCTTTGGAATTGGCTCCAAATCAACAAAAATGCATAAGGTTCAGATTCACCAAGACCAGGAGACAAATGGGAATCCATTTAAAATTACCTCAGTGGGCGATCTGACTTACCAATCCTTATGCTAATGCTTCCTTCCTTCTAATTGTCCTATTCAAAACAAATCTATGAAAATTAATATAGGACATTTTTACATAAGCTTAATGCACCCCATGATACTCAAATACACTTAATTACAGTTCTTTGTATTAAGCATTAAACTGAGGTTCTACCTGCCAATTAAAAATGCCATTATTTAAAGGAATGATGCCCTAGTCTTTATTCCCCCCTCTGCTAATCCATCAAATTCAACAATTAGCAGTGGGTTTGTCCTATTCAGATTTTGCTGATGCATCAAGGCTGCAACATTACCAACATAGCAGTCATTACAGTCCCCAAATAGTTCAGAGGGTTAATTGTTTTGGTACAAGTCTCTAATTATATATAATAGCCCTGATCAGTCCTGATGCAGGGTTTAAACCTGAAACGTCAACAATTCCTTTCCTCCTACAGATGCTGCTTCACCCACTGAGTTCCTCCAGCAGATTGTTTGTTGCTCTATATTATATATATTTCTTCATCTACCTGGATTGTAATAGAATATGGGTTAACATACAAAAGGACACAGGTAAGTTCAGATGGATGTGACAGAAACATTGACAGAGGGTGGGTAGAGCAGATGGGACAATTCAGTGACAGGATTTCAAAAGAATGGATAGAGTATCTTTCAATTTCCAGCAAGCCAACTCCTATTTTGGAAGTGACCCATTCTCAGAACTTCAATTATTTATCACTTGGCCAAATTATTGGGTTAAAAAAAGTCTGCGGAATGAAAATATTTCAAATTGGTGGGAAAAGCATTCATTTGGCCTTGATTAGAACACTGAATAATTTGGCAACAAAAGATATGGAAATTATTGTTGAGTGCAAATGAAAACTTTTGATCTTTCAGAAACAAAGTTGGATTCATTAGATATCTAAGCAACTCCTCAATCAGATCTTCTCTTATTTACTTGATTTAAATAAAGCTTCAAATAGTTACTGTGGTGCATTACTCATATTTACATTATTTGTATTAGATAATACAACACTTAAGACAATTGCTTAACACTTCAAACAACCCAGAAGCACAACTCTTGGAGGTGCAAATGGCACATTTGATATCAATAACAAGGGAAACAGAAAAAAAATCATTTTCACCCACAATATGGCAGCATTTTCTTGTTTTACAATCAGAAGGTATTGTGCTAAGATCATTCTGTTAGCCAAAAACAAAGAGGGTCTTGGTAAATTATTTGACCAAGAGCATCACAATTGAATTTGATTTGCTCCCTTGTTGAAATTTATGCAGATATAATCCATTGCATCTACTGGAGGTTATGATCTGGAACAGGAACATAACTTAATGCTACTGTTTTTCCATTTAGTCAAGAAAAACTTTTACTAAACCACCAGGGCACTTCCAAGTATAAACTTATATGAACTAAGATCTGAATCACAACATATCACCTTGTCACTTAGAAAAGCTACATTTATTCCAAAATATGAATGTAAACGTGTAGAAAAATGAAAATAGACAAGTGGGTCTTTTGAAGTCATTCTTACATCAGTTTCTAAAAGGTTGTACATGCTAGTTTCTGCAACATCTTTGGATTCGTCAAATTTTTCCAAAGCTTGTCTAATCTCCTCTTCAGGAATTTTACCCTGTCGTTTCTTCTTGTAGTCATAGTCCAGGCGGCGACCCTCCAGTTTCTTCAAATGATGCTGAAAAGTCAAAATTAGGAATTAATGCATATGACATGTTAAAGTACTACCTACTTTTTTTTTCTTTTATACTTTCCCAACATAGCCCTCAGAGACCCTGCCCACAATTATCTGAAACCAGATGAAGTGTCAGCAGTCTACCAGATCTTTGAGGGGCAAAATAAGCCAGCCTAATCTGTTGTTACCAGTTGTCCTTATCTGTATTCCTTCCGGCATGGAATTATAAATTACTAATCAGAAGGAATTTTTATTTCATCTCTGATAGGTACAGAGGCCAATTACTACACCCCAAATAACAAAAGCTTTATCTGGAAAGATCAGGATTGAACCTGTTGCTTCTGGTTCGCAAATCATAATATAGTAACACCCACACAGAACTAAGTTATTAAGCTATATTGCGAGCACTAATAATCATGTTAGATGTGAAATACTTTGTTAAATTATATTTGTCCTGTACATAGTAATCATTCCAGTGTCATATTTCAGAGGAGAAAGGAAGTTAGTTCTTAAACAATACATCAGGAGTGGAAGTAACTTTATTTTCATACTGAGGCAGCCATATCACAAACATAGCTTCAGCCACTTTAAGGTACGCCAGGTTGGCTTACTTTGACTTCCACACTGAGATCAATATTGAACTATGATCAGCTGATGGATTGATTTAGTTTGTTATTTGGAAGACAGCTAGACCAAAAACTCAGTCAACGTGGACAACCATTTAAAATGACTGCCAAGATCAAGATCTGAACTGATATCTTTGGGAACTGAATTTGTTATATATTAAAGCTTCCTGCAGGATAGTTTAAAAAAAAACAGACCATTGGAGTAATGTTCAAACAGTCATGTTCCAACTTCATTTTGTGTTCCGGCAATTTCATGGCATTCAACATCCTTTTCTTCAAGTCACCTAAACCAATACAGGATGGCATAAAAGTCTGTTCTAAGCTTCTATACAGCTAATCATCCCCCTTCTTCAGATATATGTACACAAAAGTGACTGCAGTCTTTAGAGTCTCTCTCCAACTCTAATACATGGACAGAGCTGCCTGTGGATCTCTGCAAGGTGGTAAAAATATTGAGAGGAAGACTTAGGCTGATAACTTCTAAGGCTAGAAAATCTGTCTTCATTGTTTCCTATGTGTGTTTTGCACAATTCTCGGTTTCTGGATGAAGAAATAGTGTACATGCAGCCCTTTTTTTAGAAAAGGAGGAGAACTTAGGACTGTCACTCAGCCTTTATTGTGGATTCACTGGACAGACTTAATGGCCATTCATTAATTATGCAAAATAACAAATTTAATTTGGACTTGGAAAATGACTGAATGAGTATGAAAGACGACAAGTGTAAAAAGTGAGTTCCATCACATATGGGGTATTTACCAATATCACGTCCAAAGCCTGATTTTCCAGTGATTAGCTGAATCATGCTATCACTTTGCCTACACAGAATCAAGTTGAGGAATCTTGAATCACTACAAATATTTAACATTATCACTTCAAAAAGTGTCAAATAATTGGAGAACAACCCAAAATAATTATCATACTTTTTTTCCTTTCTAGCCCTGTAGAAATTTGTTCTCTCATTTCAAAATTGCAGAAGATCCCCTTCACACGGCTGATATCTGCATTTTAGGTCTGAAACCACCACGCAAGAACTAACTTGACAAAACATTAACTATGATTGTAAATACAACCACAGTTTCACTTCAGAGAGAAGACAAAAACATACAGCTCTCTGTTGCACTGATTAGGTTCTTCTCAAATGTGAGCAATACACATGAAAGCACACCAAATGTAAATATATCAGAACTCACTAAAAATGGCTAAAATGTAAAACTTGGGAGTTTTACATTTTAGCCATTTTTGCAAAAACAAGCTACAGTAAAACTTAGATAATTCACATGCTTGGGAATTTGGTGGTGCTGGACTAGCAGTTTTTCCTGACTACTGGATGTTACCCTGTTATTACCCAAACACACTGTTCACTGTTCTTTTTAAAAAAACAAAACAGGTCACGCAGTAATATAAATTTTGCAGTGAACCTGAGGAGTTAAAAGGACCAAACAAAAATACACAAGCACTATGGACCCGGATCCGGCCGCTACCTACTCACGTTCCTGACTGATGTTCTGGACCCTAACCCTAGGCAGCAACACCTCCGCCACCATTATCCCAAACACTGGTACCCTGCAAGGATGCATTCTCAGCCCCTTACTTTACTCCCTATACACTCACAATTGTGTGGCCAGATTCTGCTATAACTCCATCTACAAGTTCGCAGATGACACCACTGCAGTGGACCAGATCTCAAACAATGATGAGATGGAGTACAGGAAGGAAGCAGAGAACCTAGTAGCATGGTGTCAAGATAACAATCTTTCCCTCAATGTCAGTAAAACAAAAGAGCTGGTGATCGACTGTAAACGGTGTGGCAGAGTACATGCTCCTGTCTGTATCAATGGTGCTGAGGTGGAGATGGTTGAGAACTTCAACTTCCCAGGTGTAAATAACACCAACAATTTTCCCTGGTCCAACCATGTAGACGCTATGGCCAAGAAAGCACACTAGTGCCTCTTATTCCTCAGAAGGCTAAGGAAATCGGCATGTCCCTGATGACCCTCATCAATTTTTACAGACGCACCATAGAAAGCATCCTACCTGAATACATCACAGTTTGGAATGGCAACTGCTCTGTCCAAGACTGCAAGAAATTGTTGAGAGTTGTGAACACAACACAATCTATAACAAAAACCAGCCTCATCTCCAGCAACTCCATCGAATACACTTCCCACTGCCTCAGGAAAACAACCAACATAATCAAAGACCCCTCCATCCCAGTCATTCTCCCCCCTTCCATCAGGCAGAAGATACAAAAGTTTGAAAACGTACCATCAGGCTCCAGGAACAACTTCTATCCTTCTGTTACGAGACTCATGAATGGACCTCATGTCTGATATAGATGAACTTTTGATCTCTCAATCTACCTCATCATGGCCCTTGCACCTTGTCTATGTGCACTGCACTTCACTATATTCTGCATTGTTAGTAGTTTTCTTTTTGTACTACCTCAATGTACTTGTGTTTAGAAGGGTTTGTCTGGATGGCATGAAAAATAAAGCTTTTCACCATATCTCAGTACATGTGATAATAATAAACCAATAACCTCCACACCAGCCACATAGGCAGCCCATGATCCAGAACCCGGCTCTGCAACACACCCCTTTTGTACTCTGGACCCAACTCATATTCTGGACTGATGAGTGAGCCAAATGCCAGATGATCAGGATTTCTGAACAACCTGATACTGGAATTTTGCAGTTATACTTTATTAAAATGTAATTGTATCTCAGAATCAGATTTATTATCACTGACATGTGAAGTTTGCTGTTTTGTGGCAGCAGTACAGTACAAAGACATAAAAATGACAAGTTACAAAAATAAATAAATAGTGCAAAAAAGAAGGAATGAGGTAGAGTTCATGCACTGTTCAGAAATCTGATGGTGGAGGGGAAGAAGTTGTTCCTGAAACATTGAGTGTGGGTCTTCAGGCTCCTGTACCTCCTCCCCGATGGTAGTAAAATGAAGAGGGCATATCCTGGATAGTGAAGGTCCTTAACAATGAATGCCACCTTCCTGAGGCACCGACTCTTGAAGATGTCCTCAATGGCGGGGAGAGTTATGCCCGTGATGTAGCTGGCTGAGTCTACAACCCTCTGTAGCCTCTTTCCGTCCTGTGCATTAGAACCTCTGTACCAGGCAGTGATGCAACCAGTTAGAATGCTCTCCACTGTACATCCGTGGGAGTCTTCGGTGACATATCAAATTTCCTCAAACTCCTAGTGAGGTAGTGCTGCTGGCATGCCTTCTTCATGATTGGGCCCAAGATAGATCCTCTGAGATGTTGATGCCCAGGAACTTGAAGCTGCTCGCCCTTTCCACCACTGACACCTCAATGAGGACTGGTGTGTGTTCTCTTGATTTCCTCTTCCTGAAGTCTACAATCAATTCCTTGGTCTGGTTGATGTTGAGTGTGAGGTTGTTGTTGTGATACCACTCAACCAGCTGATCTATCTCACTCCTGTACGTCTCCTCGTCACCATCTAAGATTCCGCCAACAACAGTGGTGTCATTAGCAAATGTATAGATGGGTTTGAGCTGTGCCTACCCACACAGTCATGAGTGTAGAGAGAGGAGAACAGTGGCTAAGCACGCATCCTTGAGGTGTGCCTGTGTTGACTGTCGGCGAGGAGGAGATGTTATTACCGATTCGCACTGACTGTGATCTCCTGATAAGGAACTTGAGGATCCAGTTGCAGAGGGAGGTACAGGAGGCCCAGAGTTTGAAGCTTGTTGGTTAGTACTGAGAGGACGATGGTATTGAATGCCGATCTATAATCGATAAACAGCAGCCTGACATATTTTTTGCTGTTGTCTAAGTGCCCCAAAGTCAAGTGGAGAGCCAGTGAGATTGCATCCGCTGTAGTCCTGTTGTGATGGTACGAGAATTGCAGCAGGTCCAGGTCCTTGCTCAGGCAGGACCTAATTCTAGCCATGACTAACCTCTCAAAGCACTTCATCATAGTAGATAAGAATGCTACTGGGTGATAGTTGTTGAAGCAGCTCACCCTGCTCTTCTTGGACACCGGTATGACTGATGCCCTTCTGAAGCAGGTGGGAATTTTTGACTGCAGCAGTGAGAGGTTGAAGATGTCCTTGAACACTCCAGCCAGTCGGTCGGCACAGATTTTCAGTATGCTGCCAGGTACACCGTCAGGGCCTGAACCCTTGCGAGGGTTCACCCTCTTGAAGGATGTTCTGACATCGGCCTCCAACAAAGATCACAGAATCACCAGATGTGGTGGGGATTCACACAGACATAATGTTGTTCTCCCTTTCAAAGTGTGCATAAAAGGTGTTGAGCTCAGAGAGTGAAGCATCACTGCCATTTATGCTGTTAGGTTTTGCCTTATAGAAGGTAATGGAAGAACGTAATCTTGTAAAGGTTGTAAATTGTAAAGGTTTTTGTTCAACCGGAGACATGAAATTTTCAATACTAATTTTCAACACGGACAGATATACAAAGGGAAAAATTAGAAATATGGTCTGAGAGTAATTAACACATTTTGAACATCCTCATTATTCAGGTTTATAAATGCATTAGACATTTGTTTTCTTAACCATGCTTTTTTTCCATATACAAAGTTATTTGTGACTTTAACCATAAAATTTGATTAATCATTTTAAGGACTATCAAATATTTTAAAGAGAATTAATGTGGCTTCTGTGATATATGGCTCCAAAGGATGTACATCAAAAAGATATCAAAGCCACATTAATTTTCCCACCTCCACACATATCAGACATTCTTAAAAGGAACTAGGGTAAAAGGCCAACATGACAATGAAGTTCAATTGCACTCATGAAATAGCCATTCCAAGATATGTTGATGCTGCATTTGTTTTAACAAAGTAGGGGAAACATGATAAAGTGGTCAGAGAATCATCAATGCAGTGTGTTTACCTATAGATGACATTTTACCTGAATTTCTTTGAAATCTTTATCACATAGACCTTGTAATGGATCAATAAAGTTCTGTTTAACTTCAATATCCAGGGAATCTTTAACCTCAGCCATCCGCTTCATCGATTCGCCAACATCAATGAGAGCCCCTCCTTAAAACAGAAAATTTAGAGACAATAATGAACTGAAGATCTTAAAATTGAAAGGAATACTATTTCAGTGCATGACTAAACCAGTTCTAACCTTATAGTTAAAAGTTCTTTCTCCTCTTCTGACTCAGGTTGAGCACTACTTTCCCTCTAATTCATGCAACTTGTGTACACAACCCTGAAGAATGAGTTGAACTGATGTGTCATACCTAAACTCAAGTATGTTCTTATTTGACTTGCAAGTGCATTTTCCATCAGGATCAATAGCCAACAACAAGTGAGAACCTGACTGTATTTTACCATCTCTTCTGCTGGGGTGTTATCAACCTAGTACTCCTATCACTATCAGCTAGGGTGCTCAACACAGCTCGAGATTCTGTCTTGAGATATTGCTGATCTATATTGCTCAGTCATATAATGGATGGTTCTTTCAGTAATAGAGCCACCAGAATAGCAAAAAAAAAATCAGCATTATTGATAATTGGCTCCATCTTTTCTGCGCTGCAAGTATACAAAGACAGAACATATGGAGAATAAAACAATGTGCATTATCTAGGTTGTAAAGAGATTCTAATGAGTGAATACCAGAGCTAACAACAAACTATAAATTCCAAAATGAAAATAAATGCAAAGAAACAATTTGAAAAAAACCAAAAACTCTTAAATGTTGCCAATGAAAGTTATGCAACAAAGTACCATTTCATTGAGTAGCTTCTCTACAAAATGCTGGTTCTGATTTCCCACTAAGTACCCCAACTAGAAGGACCAAATTTATATTAGAATGAAGTAATGAGCCAGATCTTGTTATCAGTCCTGCATTTAACCTTATCATTCATGCTCATACTCAACATCTCTGGATGTGGATCCCCTGTTGCACTGGCTTTCTGCATACCAGAATCTCTGGCGTACATATACATTTAAAAAAAATCAATACTCAAGTGAATTTAAAAACTTTTAATATTTTAAGTGTTTTGAAAGTACAAAAACACTACAGTAAGGCAAAATAATTAAAAATAATTCACCTTCCCTTTTGCAACCCAACCCTTTACCCTACCATTCTTCACTGAAATCAACAGGGTCTCAGAACCTGTGCAGAACCCAAGAAGCAATTCCCAAAGCATAATGCTGGAAATCCCAGCAAGCTGAGCTCTGGCAGCAGAGCAAATTGACAGATACAGTCTATCTAAACAGTGAGCAAGTCTCTAGCCTTTTCATTTGACCATACATGCACGGGATGTCTGGGACCTACTGCTGCTGAACACTGGCAGTTCTAATAATAAACATGGGCAACAGCCAACAAAATTACACACTGCATGTTTTCCTTTGAAAAGTGATAATAAAAACAGGTTACTCTAACTTTTTATTCCATTACACCAAGCCAAAACAACAAGCAGCAAATTGCTGCTAGGTTTCATTCAGGCCCTTCAGAGATCAGTCTCCAGCAGTAGATCAGAGTAACTAACTTCCATTACTTTGATGCGAGGAAGCATGCAGCCAGATAACACAGGGAGATTGTTAACAAACTGGAACTACTTTTTTAGAACAACTTTGAGACAAACTCTAATGAGCTGCTCTACCATACTAGTTCTTGAAAGAAGTGTCTTCACGTAAGCCATTATTTTTTCTTTCATTCCATGTTATTGATATCTCTCTGGATAAATGTTTAGCAAACTATTTCTCGGCATGGCAACAGTTAACATTCTCAGCCAACTCTCCCCATTATTCCTGCAAACATGCTGAAGGATCTCACCTTCAGCCCAGCACTTTCCTTGTTCTCTCCAAGAACTGATCAATGCAGTTTTCTCCCAACCCATTTTGCACTAAAAACTTACCAATAAAATGCTATGATTGATTTACAGGCAAAGTTATGCAGTAGAAACAAAAAAAATGTTTAATGCTGACCACTTGGATCAAAAGCCTTCAAAGTTTAGTTCCTATTGATGAAGTGTTCACTTATTAAAATATTTAACTTACCAAAATTTGATTCTTCACCAAGGTCCTTCCCAAATTTAATCATAGATTCTCCAAGAAGCCCTTCTGGTTGAGGATAGCCTGGGTTTTTTACCTGTCCACGAATCTTTGATACTGTATTCAGCATTGTTAATTTAGCTCTGGATGCTGTGTAAAAATGGAGTGAATTAATTTTGGCAAATAGGCTTTAGAGAATTTGACAGTTTTCAAACAGTGGGAATTCTGATAATTAAGAAATCCATATGTTCACATAATCCATATGTTTACATAATCCATATGTTTACATAATATAATAGTTTGAAGTCATGAACTAGTGATTCCACAAAAAGAGTAATAAGCTCTAATTTTCTGGTGCTGCTAACTACCCATACAAGAGCCATGCAAAACCAACAGCTAAATCTAACATTGCCCAAAGACATTGACTTGTTTAACTCAATGGTCCAAAGCCTATCCCTGAAAAGGACAACACCGAGATATTTTAAGACTTTAGCTTTGCATAGATAATTGCATCATTCATTCACAAAGCTGGGCCTCTCTCATCTGGCAGAAACACCAGTGTAAACTTGTTATTTACCAAATCTAGCTTCCAGCAAGATCCCATAGTAAAACATGTCTTGGCAAAGGCTGTACTTAGAAAGTTTGTTAGATACACATTAAGTTTGTAATTGGTAGTCCAAGACCCCCATTTTAGTACCAGTGTACTGCACTTCCTAATGTGAAACGGTAACGGGTCCATTATTTAGGCAAAGGAGGCTGCCATTCAGCTTATTGTGTCGATTGTGGCTCATTGAGCTATATAACTGGTACTTCATTCCTCTTCTTTTGGTAAAGTCCTGGAGTTTTTCCTTGGGGTACCCTATAAGTATACTGAATAACTGAAGCAATCAACTTGCACAAATTTCCGTGTAGTATTACGGTTGAAAACAAAAATAATTCTAAAGGCAGCCTGAATAAATGGTACATTTAAAAGCCAGCAAGAACACAGGAGTTCAGCATTTTTTAAAAAAAATGACAAGTTCTTGTTTGGATAGTAATTAAAGACAGAAACCCCAAGTCAGATTAAAAAAAATAGAAATATTTAGTAGATCAGGCAGCATCTGTGGAGAGAGAAACCAAGTTAAAGTTTTGGGTCGAAAACTCTTCATCAGAACTGGTTTAAGGGATAGACAAAAGTATTCAAATATAGTTGATGCTAAGGATTCTATTCAGTATTTGTAGTAGTAAACATCTATCACTGATGTGACACAAGATGCCAACGCCAGTTGAAAATTTACCACAAGCCCATAGTTTGCAATGCTGTCACTCAACATACGTGGAAGTCGAAAATGCCTTGCTGGCTATTCATTTATAGTACATAACAGTTAACTCTAATTTACCCAGATACCTACTTTCTAGTAGGAGTACCTGAATAGTGACCAGACACAGGAATTCTGGCAGTGTTTCCCCTTTCTAGGCCAAAAGTACACTCTAGTGCTTGTGAATGAGCAATCAAACAAATGACAGACAAAGCAATGACTCCAAATTATCTTAAAACATTTTGGGACATGCTTGATTTTCCATTTTTGCAATCCACATTGAAGAGAATAACATAGCTAATTGCCAAAGTTTTCCAGAATGCTAAATATGATAATAATTGAATGTTAAGTCATTCAAGCAGCAAGCCTCAACTAAAAAAGTAGTATGACATACAACAGCTGATTTCTCATTTTCTATTGTACGCAACAAGCTGTCATTTAAATAAATCCACTTAGGTCTGAGGTTGCACAAAAAAAAAATTTCATTTTTCAATAACATTGTTAAGAAATTGCTCTGTGGGTAAAATTTACACCAGAGGTTCCTCTTCAACTTATGAATATTCTTACTCAAATGTGATTGGTATTTAAATGATATTTTTCATCTGGAATGAGACTACAATTCCCTAATTTTTTATTCCCCCCCATGAAAATGAGCTATATATTTTTATTCATCAGCCTTTTCTACTCCTCCTTCCTGAAGGAATGGACTCTTGCTGTAGCCCAATTTGGCAGCTGCATACATTTCAATATCCTGCAAATCTCATGGTCAGTTGGCTATTCATTTTTTTCAGGCTTTACAACCATTTGTGATTTTGTTCCAACCCAAAGTACAGCCATTATTTGGATAGTAAATTCAAGGGAGTGGCATTGCAATTTGCAAATGATATCAAGATAAAAGAGTCTTAAATTGTTCTGAACAGCAAATGGAAGCTGAAGGATAGACTGACAAGGAAGTAAAATGCATAAAAATGCAGTTAATTGAAATCAATTTCAGTAAATGAGAAATGATAGATTTTGGTAAATATATTTTGATAAGGAAAAGCAGAATGATTTAGATCTGGTTCAGAGGATATTAAAAAGCAGAATTTGATAAATTCACAAAGTGAAATCTTTACAGGTAGTCCTCAGGAGAAAGGGACAACTTACTTCTACTACAATAAGGGAGCAGAAAATGCACATTGTGAGATGGCAATTATCTACCAGCTAGCAAAGAAACTTGATGAAGCAAGGTGTCCCACTCCTCCGGACTCCTCACATATTGTTTCCATCCCTCCTCCATACCTCTCATACACAGTTCCCCTCCCAAACCCCTCCTCCACAATTACCCCCTCCCTCAAACTCACTGCTCCACCTTCCCCAACTCCTTGCACTCATATAGTTCTTTTCCCTCACTTTCACACACAATTTCTCCTTCCATAACTCCCCCATCCCCTAATTTTCTCTCCCTGAATCTCTGCCCTATTTCTCTCCTCACTCCCTGTTCTGCAACTCCCAAAGTACACTCCCACTCAGGACACAGCCACTTACACCAGCCTTGGGGACACAGCTTCCGATACCCCCAGCTACCACTGCATTCAACGCCTGCAGCATAGTGCCTGAAGGCAACTTTTACCCATTCGAGACAACCCATTAGGGCTTCACCTGTCCTTCTGATGCTACTGCATCTCAGCGACCTGCACCTGCCCTAGCTCAGCAAGTGGATGTTTGACCCTGATGCAGGTTTTGCTGGAAGATCAAGGCATATTCATCCTGTGGGCACTGCTCACCTCATGCGTTTGTCACTCTCATACACACAAAAACACAGACACAAATGAGTACTCAGTTATGATGTATTGAATACAAAACACCAGATATATTGAGTATATAAAATTTTAATATTGCCACAGTGCACGCGACCAGCATAGTGCCTGAGGCAACTTTCCCCCATTCGAGACAACCCATTAGAGCTCCACCTGCCCTTCTGATGCCATTGCATCTCAGCGACCTGCGCCTGCCCTAAGCTTAGCAAGTGGATATTTGACCCTGATGCAGGTTCCTGACCCTGACTGCAGATGCAGTCATCTCTTAGCTTAAGAAAAGAGTCAAAGCCAAATCAATTTTTCCAGCCAGTTGAATTTTCTCAATTCTTGTAATGCTTCTGCAAATTGGTCCAGCACTTATATACTTCTGTGCTTCAATATCCTTTCTGAAGTTGGAGAGATCTTCACACAGTTCTTCAAATTTGCTCCAAGATATAAATTAAACATTATCCACCCAGCTTTTGTTTTCATTCATCCAGAAATTACAACCCATCTTTTGACTGCAAATTTCACCTAATTTACATTGTTACTTCTAGCAATTTATTTGCTTGTATTTCCAGTCAGTACCAAGTACACCCTATTTACTCCTTGAGAAATAAGTGACTTCTTTATCCCAACCACTAAAAAGTAATTCACCCTCTGTTGCAATGAATTTAAGTTGGTATTTATTTGTCATTCTGCAAGTCACATTGCACCTCCCAGCGTTATAGTGAAGCTTGAGCTATACCACATCCACTAAGCAAAAGCTGGTATCACCTGCTAATTTCAAAATCACACCTCAAGTTAATGAATCCAAATCATTCATGAATCCAATAAAAGATGGAATCAGCACAAACCTTGCAGGACATTCTTCAATATTCTCTGCAAATCTTGGAGATATCAACTCTTACTATTCCATTAGTAATTTTTTAAAAATCCATTTTACTAGTTCCAAACACACCCTGCAACCCATCTTCCAATTTGATCCATGATTTTCAAATTTCAACTTATTGAAGGCCTACTCAAGTTCAACTCAGTGTGCAGGATGATGCAGTTGGAGCCTAAAAGAAAAAAAACTTGAAAGGAACTTTGACCATTATAACATCTAAATGATTGAGCTAAATTTATCTGCAGCTCCCTCCCAACAGAAGTAAATTCATGCAAGCTATACTACATCATTGTATTTAAAGCCATGCTTCATTCCTTTCTTCAAAAGACAGATTTTAAACCTACTAGAACTTTATTCACCAGAAGTTTCTTTTCATTGGTTGGAGTGATCCCACATTAGAATTTTCTTTGTTGGGCACATGCGTGCAACTGCATTTACTTGTAGGTGGAAACTCTGGGTTGCATTGCAGTTCATGCCACAGTGGGCAAGAAAACTGTAATTTTTTATCTACTCATTTTCAGATTAAAAGTGATGCCCAGGAAGATTTCTGACAGCACTTCAAAGTTCAAAATAGTTATTCAGTTTGGAATCTGTGCCCTAATTAATATAGTGTATACAATAACCCTTTCACTTTTTTTTGAGCAGATAGGTTTGGGCAGAAGAGGCCCCAGGGTGATGCAAGATCACAATCAGTTTCATTATGTGCAATAGCTGAACCATGCAGGCCTGCTATATTCTAGGGCACTGCTGATGACCGACAAGACAGCTAGATTTATCTTATAACCCCACCACTGGATGTAAATTATTGTGTGATTTGTTTTGAACTGCAAAACCTCCAATGCATTTCCATTACTTAATTTCCCATTACTAAACCTGGAACATGGCTATTTCAAATTTGGCGTGTCTGCCTATCTAGGGGAGGAAGAAAATGTAATGGCCTTTAGGAAACAAGCAAGAAGCATTTTCTCAACCTGGAGTGATCTTTTGAACTGAAGAATAGATAACCAGTGTAATGGATAATCAGTGTAATTTGTGATTACTGTCCACAGAAGTAAGTGAGAGTTCAAAAAATTTGACTATTTTTTGTAATGTGATATTAGGCATTACACAATACTTTATTCAGAAATTCAAACAAAAAAACAATTTTGGTGAGCACAGTTTACATTTACAACCCTCACTATCTGGTTTATTCTACACTCATTACACTAAAGGCCAAAATTCTCTTCGGTATCTCGGACTATCACTGGAGTACATTATTAATGAAATACCCATTAGTGGCCTCTCTCATTGTGTAGGTATTCAAGAATTATGATCAAAAAAATTGCTCAAAAGCATAAAATGAAGGATATCAGGTCTAAACAGTAAAGACAAAATGTACTGATCAGGTGACATTGTCTAGGTGTTAATAGTATGCAGGCATCAAGACAAGACTGAAACAGTTCAAGCACCAAGGTCCTGTGAATGAATTAGCATAAGGGATAGTTCCAGTTCTTCGTATTACAATAGCGACAGTCCAGGAAGCAGGAAGAGTGTGTAGAATTTACAGCTTAGGCAGAACAGAGGTTATTGCAGATATTCACATAAATAGGAGGCATTTCACACACCGTTCAGTTTCTTCATTCAGAAAGCATTTAATATCTGATCAGTGCCAATATATTGCACATGATGGGACAGGAAATTAGCGAGCAGCATCCCTCCCTATAGAAGTGTTGGCATTATATCCTACCTAAAATGGCTTTTTTTTTTAAGTAAATTGCAATTTCAAAAGTAAAACACTGGAAAATAAAAAATGATTAACTCCTCCATAGATTAGTGACATCCCAACATTCCAAAAAGAGTTTACCTGGATTTGGTTGCAGGTACTCAGTGGTTTTTGTAAGGACATCTGCCACAGCTTTGCTGGTAATATCCACTTTCTGAAACCAAACAACCGCAAAGATTACCAGTTATTATTTCACTTGATATTATTATGGTCTTAAGCCACAACAGAAGTATCGTACCAATACTATATCATTGAAAAGTAAACATTATTAAACAATTTACCTGCTTAACTGACATAATGCGCATGTGCTAAGAGCCTTCTATATAACATACTGACCTGAAGTCTCACTGACTAAAAGTTCATCTATCTTAGCCAAGCAAGCCATCTGTGTTTTAGTTGGCAACAATCTCAACTTTGAGTTAGAAGATTGCGCATCAAGTTGCAATCAAGGGCTTGAGGATAAAGATGTTGACTAATTCTTCAGGGCAGTATTGAAGGAGTGTTGTACTGGCAGAACTGCAAACTATTGAGCAAAGCGTTAAATGAAAGCTCTGCTTGGTTTCAGACAGATGTAAAAGTTCTAATGGTACAATATTGTAACAGAGTAGCCCCAGTATCATGTTCATCCTTATCTTATTTTTCAGAAAACTTATCTGGTCATAACCACATTGTGGGGAAATGCCAAGGACAAATTGACTGCCACAAAACATCACTTTAAAAGACTAATGGTAAAACAATTTGAGATGTCCTATGTCATGTAGACTGCTGCATAAAAGGAAGCCCTTTTTTTCTTTTTGTATGAAAATAATCCTCAGTTCTTATTTGCCCAAGGAATAGAAAACAAAGATTTTTCTTTGATTCAAATGGAACTGATAAAGCAACTTTGAAATTCTAACTAAACCAATTAACATAGTTCTGTACCAGAGAGCAGAAAAGTTATCTACCACCGTGATTGTGGGATCTATTTGCATATTCATTGACTGATTATCAAGTTTCCAATTTATACCAAGCATTGGTATTTAGCTGCACATTAGATATTCTACCCTATCCTCGCTCTGACCTGTTGGAGTTTGAATGAAGTTTCACATGATCAGAAATGGGTCAGAAGGTGGAAAGACCTAGATGTGAGATTCAGCTGCAGAAAGGCTAAGGATGCCGTTGCAGAAGTAGAGTATCCATTGTTTTTTTTTATGGTGAACATATTGGATTAGAGGTTTAGTTCTACACTGAGCAAGAGCTTTTGAGATGTCTGGTTGAAGACAATGATGTGATAAATGGAATTAGCAAGGGTAGTGATAGACCTAGAAATTAACTCCTATACAAAGCCTGAGTGATATACAAAATGCTGGGAAGCTGCAGATCCACACCTGAGAACAGGTTTGCTTCCTACAACAAATTAAGAAAAATACAATTGCTGGAAATGTGAAATAAATAAAAGGAAATTTCAGTAATAGGCAGCACCCTCAGAATCTACAGAACCAACTACAGAAAGAAACATAGATTTTAAGTGAGGAGTCTTACTTTTGGTAAGTTGACACATTTTAACATGAAGAGTAGTGGATTTAGCTTTAGAATCTATTTTGAAGATCATGAAAACTCACTGAAAATTCTACAGACTGATGCCTTCACATCAGAGGGACAAGAAGTTAAAAGAAACTTTTAATAAGGTAATCCAATTTAAAATGAATTCTAGATTGCCTAAGCAAGAATCAGACAAACCAGTCTAAAATCAAATTTTGGCAAATTAACATTAACACTATGTCCCATCACTGAAAGCTTTTCCTGGACAAGCTATATTAGTATTGTCCGAGAAGGAAAAATTAATAGTTACATAGTCTGATGTCTCACAAATACAACTGGCTGGTATCCACAACCCAAAACGTTATGAGTTTGGAAAAAAAGGATTTTAGTTATGAAATGATTAGGTAGTAAAAGCTAGGATATCAAAAAGTTTAAAAACTTCATATGAACTAAAGTCTAAGAATCCACATTACGAAGTGGGGTTTTGACATTGAAAATATAAAAACAGCATAGTACTGATGATTGAATTATTAGAGCCAAGAATTGATGTAGGACAGTTTTATATCACTAGTTGGTACTTTAAAATGGAGACCATTGCTCAAGTATCAACTCTTTGGCGATTACAGTCAAGGCACTTTTTAATTTAAAAAATTTTTTTTAGAGGGTTGACTGTGTAAGTAATCAAGTGGTACTTCCCTTAAATAGCCAACCTCCAGTAGAATACAAACCAGTAGGATTTCAAATTCAACTTCTGAACTGTTTGAAGTTAGTGGATCAGTGTATCAAAGTAGATGCTAAATTTGGCCTCAGCAGCTCTGGACCACAGAGGTGGGAGGGCAATAGGAAGAATGCAATTTTCCTCGGAGTGTTTAAATGCTACAAGCTTACGAATTCATAAAAATGTGTTAAGATTTTAATACTGCTGAAAATAATCTTTCAACATGGCTTAAGTATCCAGGTTTGTGGTAACATGATGCATATCAGCCAAAGCTCAGTGATTAAAAGACTAACTGGAGAAGATTAAGGATCAAGTCTCAGTAGAGAAGGAAATGTGATGCAATTTCCTTTCTGTCCCGCACTATATTCTACAAGACTATCAGAACTGTAAACCAGAATTGGCACACATTAAAACAAGATGAGTAACACACGCACAGTAGTGCAGCGGTTAGCATAACGCTTTACAGCTCCAGTGACCCGGGTTCAAATCCGGCCACTGTCTGTAAGGAGTTTGTACGTTCTCCCCGTGTCTGCGTGGGTTTCCTCCTGGTGCTCCGGTTTCCTCCCACATTCCAAAGATGTACAGGTTAGGAAGTTGTGGGCATACCATGTTGGCGCCGGAAGTATGGCGACACTTGCGGACTGCCCCCAGAACACTCTATGCAAAAGATGCATTTCACTCTGTGTTTCAATGTACATGTGACTAATAAAGATTTCTTATCTTATAAAGATAACCAATGGAACAGAAGACCATGTTGCATTACTGGTAAAATAGATCAAACAGCAAAACTATAACTAGTTCAGAATGTCATTTGAGGAATAACAAAGATAGGGTTGTGCTTTGGATTCCCTTGCAGAATGGAAATGAAACTGTGACAAGCTGTCAGATGGAAGTCAGATTTTCTACATAGGAAGCTGCAAAAGCTAAAAAGCCGATTACTTGGCAGCTAAGCCCATGTTATTACAATGCTCTGGCAATGCCAGAAACTTGGCTTTAAAAAGGCAGAAATGGCTTCGTAACATCCTGGAGAGAAGAAAGAGGGAAGTAGCAGTACTAATTAAGGAGTATTGCCGGGGGGGGGGGGGGGGGGGGGGGGGGGGGGGGGTGGGGGGGGGTGGGGGGGGGGGGGGGGGGGGGGGGGTGGGAAGAGAAGAGGCAGTGTATCAGTGGGGGAACATGCATACCACTCCATGATGAAATAGTCAACCAGAGAAGGGCCAATCTCTATGGGTTGAGAACAAATCTGGCTCAGGTAAATTGGATTCAAAGATCAGGCAAAGCTGTAATTGAATCATTGAAGATGGAGATAGCTCAGCTATTGAGGGTGAAGAATGGGGTATTAAAGCCAGAGCTCCTTGGATGACCAAAAACACACACTAAAACAGCTACAAAAACACACACGACAGATGCCAAGTTGTTGACAAATGATAACAGGCCAATTACAAAAAGTTGAAAAGTGTGGTAACAAAGGAAGTAAAAGTGATAAAGAGAGCAGGAGAAAAGACACGCAGCAAACAAAAGCAAATTAAAAAATATTCTACATGTAGTGGAATAGCAATAGGATTGCAAGCGGGGCCAATAGCTAAAAAAGGAAATCTACTCATGGACA
Organism: Pristis pectinata; assembly: GCF_009764475.1. NCBI lineage: Eukaryota > Metazoa > Chordata > Chondrichthyes > Rhinopristiformes > Pristidae > Pristis > Pristis pectinata. The sequence continues at coordinate 9,754,249 of NC_067428.1, forward strand.
CAGAGGTGACAGCTGAGGAATCAGTACTTCACATCAGGGTGTACCAAGGAAAAAGGTGTATCTGCTTACCAAAGAAAGATACAGCCAAGATTCTGGTTTTCTCAACAGGAATTGATAAAATGCACCTGGTCTTGATGGGATGCAACCTAGGTTGCCGATGAAAGGGAGGAAATTGCCAAGGTCCTGACCCTAATCCTCTACACATCCATAGATTCGGGAATGGTGCCCGAGGACTGGAAAATTGCAGATGTTACACCCTTGCTCAAAAAAGGTCATATGGATAAACTGACCGAATACAGACCAGTCCACTTAACCTCGGCAGTGGGGTAATTTCTAAAAACAATAATCAGGGATCGAGTTAACAGTCACTTAAGATGGCTTAAAGAAACCAAGCATGCTTTTGTCATGTTTAACTGTGCTGATGCTGTTTCTGATGAAGTAACAGTCCCTGAAGGAAATGTTGATGTGCTTATATGGACTTCCAAAAGGCATCTGACAACGTGCTACATAATAGACATCATCAAGTTTGAAGTCCATAGGATAAAAAAAAGTTGTGGCAGCACATACAGAAAATTAGCTAACAGGAAACAAGAGTAGAAACAGATTTTTTTTTTGAACGGGAGTTCCTCATGGGCCAGTATGAGAAATTAGATTAACGACCTGGACTTGATGCACAGTGCATAATTTCTAAATGTCAAAACTTGGAGGTCTCTTGAACTCTGAAGAGAATGATAGTAGATTTCACGGTGATACAGATAGTTTTTTTTAAGATGTGCAGATGAAATTTATGCTGAGTTATATGAAGCAAATCCTGATACGAAGACTGAAAATAAGCAGCATAAATTTGAAGGCACAATTCAAAAACAGAACAACAGGGAGATCTGTGGATATACATGCATTGTTCCATGACAGAGAAGGTTGAGAAAGTGGTTAAGAAGCAAACAGGATTTTGAACTTTAAAACAGTGGCACAGAGTATAACAGCAAAAAGCAATGATAAACTTTTATAAAACCTAGGTTTATATTTGGCCACACTTGGAGTGTCCCATTTTGGGTGCCAATGTTTTAGAAAGGCTATGGGAGAGGGCAGGGGAATTGGACTAGCTGGATTTAATGGGGTGAATGGCCTCCTTCGATGGTGCAACCATTCTGTGAAAATTTGTCTGCTGCAGAGAAACAAACAAAAATCTCAAAGCATCTGTCTGTTTCCCTCTGCTAGAGAGAGAAGAAAGTTAAAAAAGTGAAATCTTGATTTGGTTGGAAAGTCCATCAAAGATGATCCGAGGAAAGGAAGAAAGGCAGAGCAGAAGGGGAAGTAGTTAAGGCAGGTACGATAACAACACTTAAAAGACAGTTGGACAGGTACATGGATAGCAAAGGTTTAGAAGGATATGGGCCAAATGTAGGCAAATGGGACTAGCTCAGATGGGCATCTTGGCTGGCATGGACAAGTTGGGCTGAAGGGCCTGTTTCTGTGCTGTATGACTCTATAAGAGCAGAAAGCAAAGGGGTTATGGAGATAAATGGAGAGTGCAGGATGAGACAATGAGTGGAAATAAAAAGGAGAGAAACAAGTTTCCATGTGGTCCTGCTGCAATATTCTTAGCACCAATGGTTTTATCTGCAAAATCAATTAATTCACCTACCCGCTCCATTTCCTTGAAGTCTTCATCAAGTTTGGTTCCTTCAGCACCACCCACTTTTTCACTGACAAGCTTGGAAGAACAAAAAAAATGAATTTACAAAATGTATTAATTACATTAGCACTTACCAGATCTCACAATGTGAACCACCATCTTACCAGTACACTGGAAGCTTTATAGCAAACATATATATAATTTTCAAATCATACAGAAGTTACATCAAATTCAGCATCACACCTGGCAAACTTCAACTTACTGCTCAAGAATCTATACAAAATAATGCTTTCACACTTGGTTAATTTCCTTCAACTTGTCCACTAGTTTTGAAAGATTTTTTGACATGGGAGAATCTCTGACAAGGCCAACTTTTAAAATCTAACTGCCTGTCAGAAGGTGGTAGCCATTCTTGAACTGCTGCAGACATTCTAGTACTTAAAATACTATTGCGTATGAAGTTTTAGGATTTAGGGACAGAAATATATTTTCAAATAAGATGCTGGGTGTTTGGTAAGCAATCAGCCGAGTATTTTCAACATTTTCTATTTTAGATTTTCAACATCTCTAGCATTGTGCACTCAAAAAATTAATAAATTTGCTAATTTGGCAATATGGAAGATTTTGTTTAAAAAGGGTCCTCCTCTTTGCTGATCTTTAGAGTTCCAGTAAAAATGTCAGTCCCTCATTCAGATGTCACTGCATTGGCTGCAGATTGATTGCTTTCAGACATGGGCCAAAAGCAATCAATCTACAGCCAATGCAGATGTTCAAGAGCACTGGCCTCACTATTATTGATCTGTGTATCTGTAGATTACCCAGATGAAGTTGTAGGTGGAAATTAGACTACATCGTTTAAGTTGCAGACACATGAAAGACAACTTGGTATTGGTTTATTATTGTCACTTGTACTGAGGTACAGTGAAAAACGTGTCTTGCATACCGATTGTACAGGCTAATTCATTACACAGTGCAGTTACATTGAGTTCGAACAGAGTGCATTGAGGAGTACAGGTAAAAGCAATAACAGTAAAGTGTCACAGTTATAGAGCAAGTGCAGTACAGGTAGACAACAAGGTGCAAGGTCACAACAAGGTAGATTGTGAGGTCAGTCCATCTCATCATATAAGGGAACCATTCAATAGTCTTATCACAGTGGGATAGAAGCAGTCCTTGAGCCTGGTGGTATGCGCCCTCAGACTCTTATCCTCTACCTGATGGGAGACGAGAGAGAAGAATGACCCAGGTGGGTGGGGTCTTTGATTATGCTGGCTGCTTCACCAAGACAGCGAGAGGTTAAGACAGTCCATGGAAGGGAGGCTGGTTTCTGTGACGCACTGGGCTGTGTCTACAACTCTCTGCAGTTTCTTGCAGTCCTGGGCTGAGCAGCTGCCGTTCCAAGCTGTGATGCATCCAGATAGGATGCTTTCTATGGTGCATCGATAAAAGTTGGTGAGTGTCAAAGGGGACAAACCAAATTTCTTTAGTCTCCTGAGGAAGTAGAGGCACTGGTGAGCTTTCTTGGCCATGGCATCTACGTGATTTGACCAGGACAGGCTATTGGTGATGTTCACTCCTAGGAACCTGAAGCTCTCAACCCTCTTGACCTCACCACCATTGAGGTAAACAGGAGCATATGCATCACCATCCCCACTTACTGAAGTCAATGACCAGCTGTTTTGTTTTGCTGACATTGAGGGAAAGGTTGTTGTCATGACACCATGTCACTAAGCTCTCCATCTCCTTCCTGTACTCCGGTTCATCTTTATTTGAGATACTGTCCACTATGGTGGTATCTTCTGCAAAGTTGTAGATGGAGTTAGAGCAGAATCTGGCCACACAGTCATGAGTGTATAGGGGGTAGAGTAGAGGGCTGAGGATGCAGCCTTGTGGGGCACCAGTGTTGAGAATAATCGTGCTGGAGGTATTGCTGTCTATCCTCACTGATTGAGGTCTGTTGGTCAGAAAGTCAAGGATCCAGTTCCAGAAGGAGGTGTTGAATCCCAGGTCTCAGAGTTTGCTGACTAGTTTGCTTGGAATTATAATACTGAAGGCAGAGATATAGTCAATAAACAATAGTCTAATGTAAGTGTCTTTGCTGTCCAAATGCTCCAGAGCTGTGTAGGGCCAGGGAGATGGCATCCGCTGTAGACCTGTTTTGGTGATAGGCAAATTGCAGTGGGTTGAGATTGCCTGGGAGGCTGGAGTTGATGTGTGCCATGACCACCTCTCAAAGCACTTCATGATGGTGGATGTCAGAGCCATTGGTCAGTAGTCATTGAGGCACGTTACCTTGCTTTTCTTTGGTACCGGGATGATAGTGATCTTCTCAAAACAGGTAGGAACCTGAGATTGAAGCAGGGAGAGCTTAAATATGTCTGCAAATACTCCCACCAGCTGATCAGCACAAGATCTGAGCACTCGGCCAGGGACACCACCTGTGCCAGATGCTTTCCTCGTGTTCACTCTCCAGAAGACTGATCTTATGTCCTCGACGGTGACCACAGGTTCAGTTGCATTGGAGGCTGTCAGGGTGGGTGGTGACAATCCACTTCCCTTCTATTCAAAATGCACATAGAATGCATTAAGCACGTCAGGAAGGGATGCAGCCCGTCTTCGTTTTGTAGCCTGTTATGGCATGTAAGCTTTGCCATAACTGACGGCTGGTCTGGGACTCTATTTTGAGTCGGTATTATCTCTTGGCATTCTTGTACCGATCAGGATCACCAGATTTGTGTGCAGCAGTCCTCGACTTCAGTAGGGAGTGGATCTCCCGGTTCACCTATGGCTTCCAGCTTGGGAACACCCATATTGTCCTCTTTGGTACACAGTCCTCCACACACTTGCTGTTAAAGTCTGTGATGGCGGTGACATACTCATCTAAGCTGGCAGCTGAGTCTTTGAACATGGACCAGTCCACTGACTCAAAGCAGTCACATAGAAGCTCATGTTTCCTCAGACCAGCATTGCACAACTTGCTGCACTGGATCCTCCTGCTTCTTAGAGGATTCTTTTGAGATGGAAGGATGAGGAGAATAAAAGAGAGTGTTCATGATAGGGTGGAGACCAAGGACGTCCAGGTGGGACCATTTAAGAGAGGTGAATGAGTGCTATTTATTCATAGATGATCCATCTTGAGGTGTGGAAATAGAAGATGAGAGCAGATACTGAAGAGAAAAAGCAAGCTGGAACATTGAGATGCAGAACACAGCAGCTGCTGAAAAACTGAAATAAGAGTAAATGCTGGTAATACACAACAGATCAGGAATGACTTGTAGAAAGAAAAAAAACTGGAGTTACAGGTGGATGACCTTTCATTAGAACTGGACAAATCTGACACAAAACAGGAATGGTTGGATATCTGACACTGTTGAATTCAATAGTGAATCTTTAAGGCAGCAATATGCCTCAACACAAGTTGCTGTTCCTCAAGTTTACGTTGGGCTTTATTGGAACTGTAGGAATCCAAAGACTGAGGTCAGAGTAGAAGTGGGATGGACAATTAAAAGGGACAGGTGACTGGAAGCTGCAGGCCACCTTTGTGGATTGAATGGAGGTGTTCTGCAGAGCTGTCACTCAATCTGCTTTTGGTGTCTCCAATGTAGAGGAGACCACATTATAGGCCCCAAATGTCATACTGTGGGAACAGAGGTGGTAGAAAGTTAAATTAAGTATCTCCCATAGTTGTATGGGAAAGTAATCAGAGAATGGGAATGGTTGAAGGAGATGGAAGAGTAAACCAGGGTGTCACGGTGACAGCAGTCCCCTCAGAATGCTGTAATAAAGGGAGGGGAAGGGAAGGTGTGCCTGGCTGGTGGAATCCTTCTAAAGATGACAGAAATTTTGGAAGATGATCCATTGAATGTGGAAGCTGGTGGGATGGAAGGCTAGAACAAGGAGTGAGAGCAGAGTGTTGGAAATAGAATAGACCCAGTTGAGAACCTTAAGTATAACAGAGGGGAGGCTTCAGTTAAGGATAAAGGAAGGCATCTAAAGAGGACTGGTGCAGCAAGTCTCATCAGCAGTATAGATGCAAAGGCAGCAAAAACTCCTTCAGCTCTTTGCCTCTTCTGTTTATCACCTCTCAGCTTCTCGCATCACTCCCTTTCATCCCACCTCCCCCACCCACCTTCCCCTCTCACCTGGACTCACCAGGCAAAGGGCTGGAGGAGGAGGAATCTGGTAGGAGAGGACAGTAACACCATGGAATAAAAGGAAGGAGGTGGGGAACAGATGGGCAGGTCATCAGTGGAGGGGAAAGAGAAGGGGGTGAGGGGGCCACAGGAATGAGGGAAAACAAAGGGGGCGGGGGGAAGAAAAAATAAGGGGGGGGGGTGTGGATGGAGAGAAGAGGGAAGAAAAAGGGAGAGGTTACCGGAAGTTAGAGAAATCGATGTCGAGGCTGTCAGGTTAGAGAGTACCAAGGCAGAACATGAGGTGTTGCTACTCCAACCTGTATCTGGCCTCAACGTGGCAGTAGAGGTGGCCGTGGATAGATATGTCAGTATGGGAGTGGGAAGTGGAATTGAAGTGGCTGGCTACCAAGAGATCCTTGTTTTTTTGCAGTGGACCTTCCCCCTCTCACCTGGACTCACCTATCATCTGCCAGCTTGTGCTCCTCCCCTTCCCCTGACCTCCTTATTCTGGCTTCTGCCCTCTTCCTTTCCAGTCCTGATGAAGGGTCTCAACCTGAAATGTCAACTGTTTATTCCCCTCCATAGATGCTGCCTGATTTGCTGAGTTCCTCCAGCATTTTGTGTGTGTTGCTCCATTAACTCAACATGTGCAGAACTTGGAGGTGCTGATTTAGCAGATTTCCTGGACAATTGGATGTTATCCTATTAATATTCCCGCAGACTTTAATTCACTATATTTTTTATAAAAGAGAAATGTAACACAGTAGAATAATAAATTTTCCAGTGAACATGTTGAGTAGAAAGGAAATGCAGGAATCAGCACCGATGAGCCAGATGGCGATCCTTTGGATTTCAAAATTGTCAGATAGCAGATTGTTGTCAATAATGAAGTGAGAAGTATGATGCATCTTAATTCACCTGTGAACATATATTCTTCATAAGTAGCAAGTCTACAGTTGCTTAGTTAATATCACCAAACCTAAACTGAATACTCGGTTTGACCCCAGCCTAAGATTGCACTGAATCTAGCAGCTACACCAAACCACTTAAAATGAATTCCTAGCAATCTCAAACTAATAATTAGCAAATGCACAATAATCAAAGTTTACACTAACTGAAAGTGATCGTCAAGATGGTGGATGGCAATGCAAGCTACCACTGATTCAACATGAATAAAGGAAGCAGAAATAAAGGAAGGTCAGGGTAGGTTGTATAGAGCAGGCAGTTTCCCTGTACAAACATCCATGATCCAACAAAGTTCTTAAGCTCAGCAAAACTGCTAGCAAGGAAATGAAGTACAAATGTAGACAAAAGGAAAAGACCAAGCCTCTTTAGCTAGACGTGCAAAGTGTACCAAAAAAACATGAAAATGACAGAATTTGTTGTTATTTCCTTTTTGGAATGGGGTTTAAGTGTCCTGAATAGATAACAGACACTTCCTTTCTGCAACAATAATTAAAAACAACTTTGACCCTCAATACCTTTCTAAATCCATTTCAGAGATTTTAAATGGTGTTAAAAGTTGTGCAATTTTTATTTTACAAATGAAACAGGATACCCACTGCACAAGCCCACCCCCAAAAAAGATCCATTTCATTATCTCTCCATCTGCCACATCCCACTACCAGCACTCCAAACTATAAAGAAAACAAAATATATCCTTTTTCACCATTGACTTCAGTTGCAAATACAAAGCAGATGGCTACAAGTAGATGACAATGGGACATAAATCACCAAGGCATGCATTCCATACTATTCAGGGGAAAGGAATATGCAGCCTCAAAATTAGTTAGTTACAGTTGATTGGTATGCTAGGCAACCAGAGGTTTCATCTGTGAAAGCAGGTCGAATCTCCCCTCCTTTTTAAATTCAGAACAAAATCACCAGTTACAAAATCTTGGCCAGTTTAAGTTGTGATGGGCTCACCAGTCTCCATTTTTACTTGTAGGTGATGAGGGAATTTGCTCAGGTAGGTCAATCAACAAAAAAATGGTTTCATACTTTCAATGCCACATTTCACTTTATATATAGCCATATACTATACAGTTCAAATCAGTCACACATTCAGCAGGGATCAATTCAAACTCAGAAATTTTAATCAGATGTTTGTGTAGAACTTCTTCTCCCACCCCATTAGCCCACTGTAAACAGTCTTGATACAAACTGGTAAGAATTTATGATCAAAAATTTTAAGAACTAGTAACAATTTTTATTAGACTCTCAAACATGACTTGCAACAGGTGTTCTCGTGGCATGAGATACTCATTATTCATAAATGCTGACGAAAATGAATGCTGAAACATCTTTTGAACAAATGACAGAATTAAGCACTTTTCTGAGCTTTATGGTGAAAAATAATCCCCGTACTCTTGCTCAAAATTGTCCCTCAATGTAATTTAGTTATCCCATATCAGAGTACAACAGTAGAGAACAAGAATTGCCTGAGTAGTTGATGGTAATTTCACTCATGTTTATAATCAGCAAAATTCAGTTTGAAGCAATTTATTCTTTATGCGTAATTAATTCAATGCCTGCTTTGTACAAATTTAGAGAGACACGCAAGTCCTTTCAGCTACAATGGCAATGCAGGAGAAAGAAAAATCATCACTTGGATATTTTGCACTCATTAGCAATCCAGTGACAATTTTGTCGGGGGCTGGGTGTGTGTGTGTGTGTGTGTGTGTGTGTGTGTGTGTGTGTGTGTGTGTGTGTGTGTGTGTGTGTGTGTGTGTGTGTGTGTGTGTGTGGAGGGAAATGGCACCAACAAAAACAGGACCTGGCAGATTTTTTTCATCTATGTCAGTCAATCATCCAATTACTCTTACAGTATTTACCAACATTAATGTTCTTGCTTCTCATATGCATCCTGTTGTATTACTCCATTAAATGTTCACCCATGATAAACGTGATAAACCATGCAAAACAGTTTTAGTTAATGATCTTTTTTTATTGAAGCACCTTAAGGTCACATATTCATGCTGGGTTAACAGGATTCTTCTACAATGCTTGACAAAAAGTAAATAATGATGTTTGGCCAGTTTTCAGATTTAGCAGATACCCACTCCACGTCCTCCAGGATATCCTTGTCATTAGTGTTAATGGAGTCACATGGAGGATATCTGGTCAGCGATAAAAGTTCAAAATCACTATTCACTGTTTTTAGCCTACTGTAGCATACTTTCAAGAATACCTTACTTGTAACCAACCACGATTTTTCTCATGTCATAATGCCAATTTGTGCTGGGCATGCATCCATCATATCTCACAAGTGATGTCTTTTACTGGTGAGTGCATGATGAAATAGCCTACTAACAATCACCAGTGAAATAACAATGATCACTTAAAGGTGAAGGCAAACAAAGGGCACCTGTTACTCTGCGCTGTATTCCAAACAAGAGCCAAAATCTTTAGAGGTTTTGAGTGTGAGAGATGCCCGGGTCAGAATATTATTTTAGGGTTTAGTAAGAGTACGTGCTGAGGGACGCACTGAAGCTGGGTGCAGCCAGCGCGAGGACTCGGTGGGTAAGGACGACAGTTTAGGGTTCTTCTGCCACAGGAGGAGGGGCGGGGTCAGGCGAGGAAGCCGCTCAAATGTTGTAAGTATGGGATTGGGGTATCACCCCAGGGAGCCACACGTGTGGCATCGGTGCTGTGTTTTTTTATATATAAAAAGGTAACACTAAGAATTGAACTGTACACGAATGTAAAGGTTTGAACAGTTTTATTATTGTATATAGTTTCTTTTATTATGAATAAAGTTTATTTTGATTAAAAAAAATGTTTCTGCCAAGGATAATCATGAACGATCTTTCTTTCCTTTCAAACAAAATCTAATTCTCCCTTATGACAGAAATGTTAACTCATCACTCCAAGAGTATCAGGCGAGTCAAATGGAATGATACCCATGATAAGTTACAATCTCCAAGGAAATGGGTAGAAAATAATTTGAAATCAGAAGTTTACAAAATGAAATCTGCAATACTTTAACACCTGAAATTAAGAAAAGTAAAATTCTTAAATGATAGAACCACAGTGCATTTCTAAAAATTAGGGAAGAGTAGGTACTGGACTCCTCTGATGCTCTTTCCATTTGGCCTTCCTTGGCAGAATGCATAATATTTAGGATGAGAGTCTGCCAAATACAAGATGCTTTCACTTTAAAAATACTATGATAATCCAAAAATTCAGACACCAAGATATTTGCAGCAAATACCAGTCAAGTTGCTAAATTTTTGTTAACAAATAAAGGATGGAGAGAGAGAAGTAACAGTTACATTTTTCATGCACCTGGTTTATCCCATCCAACCCGACATTTAGTTGGGTCCTGCCAGGTTCAGACCAGATAGTCAGGTTATACTGCAATGCATTACAGAGCTAGTCTGGACACAAAGATGCCACAAGGCTCTCTTCTACCCCTAGATGATTTGCTCATTGTGATTACAATGAAAACATAAGAGGGGTCAAACACAGGGCGGACACATATTCACAGAAAGTTATTCCTTTCTCATTCTTGATTTCATGATTTGAAAACCCAAAATGCGATCACAGGAGCCAGTTTGCACACAGCAATATCTTCCAAATGGTAATGAGATTATCAACCCATTAGTTCACTTCAACGGTATTGAATGAAAAGATGAATGCTGCTTAAAGCAAGAATCCAGAAACCCTTCGTTAGATAATGTCACAGGATCTTCAATTCCACGCCCCGCCCCTAATAAAGGAAGAGTGAGATTAGGCTAATCATCTCATTTAAATAATCTAACACAGCAATTCCTCAGGACTACACTAGTTTGTCTGCCTATATTACATGCTCATGTCTTGCAACACGTTTAAATCCATGATCACCACCACTCAGTCCAGTTGCCATCATAAACATGGTGTACTTTGAAGAGTTTTCAGCAGGGATAGAAGGCAAGTTTAAAAACATGTCAAACTTGATATAATGGCAGATAAATGCACAGAGGGAAATCACTAAAATGCATTTTATGAAAAAAGATTTGAAGATGATGGATGGGAAGATGCTCATGTGGAGCATAGGCCCTGGTAGAAACTGCTGGGCCCACTAGCCTTTTTCCAAACTGTATAGCTTGCATGCATTTCCTGGTAAAGACATCCTGGCAACACCCTGGTCCAATCACTGGCAACTGCTACATTAAATTGTCGTTCAAGCAATGGACAAGAGTGCATTATGACAGGCACCAATAACTGCTGGACTGTTTACCACCTAATCCACTCTGTCATCTCCATCAACCTGACCCAAACATCAGGATGCAAGCAACAGAAGCACTGCCAGAAAAAGATCAATGTCAAAGCTCTCAAGGACACCACAAAGGCAGCTCTTCCTAGATATAGCCTCACAACCTGTGAACTCCAAGAAAAAAGGAACCACATCTTATGGATTTCAAAAGTAAATATAAACGCAGCTAATGTTGCATTACTGGACTTCAAAGCTAAAACATCAATGTTGGTTGACTGCTTGAGATTACTGCACCATAATTTCACTTCTCCTGCACAAAATAATCAAGCTATGAATAAAAAAAACCTTGAATTTATATCTTAACAAAATTGAAAAGGGATAGTAACATTATTCAGGCATCAATGGCATATGAAGCAGTTTTATTCTTAATACGCTCTTGAGAAACAAAATTTAACGTGCTTTAGGCAAGGGTTGAAAATTGGGGAAGTTGAGGCTCGTCCACTGTGGTACATCGTAACATATGTTAAAATTGCACAAACTAAGATGTTATTGTTGGAGGAAAAGTTCAGCTAATTAAACTTTTGATGTTCAAAATTTGTAACTAAAAGGGGTAATTCGTACAATTTAACATGAGATTGGAAACAGAGCTTTAAAAAAAATACAACTGCAACTCCTAAATGAGAAAGGGACATATGGAAAATGAACTTAACATCTACAGCGAAATCTTGAGAAAATTTAATCTTTTGTGTTCATAAGCATGCTTGTTCTTTCAACTTTTTGAAGAGTAGATAAAAATTCAGACGTTTTGGATGTAAAATGTGAAATGAAAGTTGACTTTAATGAACTCATTTCAAAATGTAAAAACAGTAAAACCAACCGCTAACAAATTAATCTCTGAACACTCAGATTAGTGTGAGTTTATGTTATGACTTTTACAGTGCTGAATCTACCAATTGGGTTATATTTTATTTTATTTTATTTAAATTGGCAGGATGCGACTTGTGGCAATTCACATGGGTCTCTGATGTTGGGACCTCAACTTCTTAAACCATCTTTCCTAACAGCTTGGATGATGGGATAAACAGCCACATACCAATGACATAAAGACAGTCAACAATGTTATCAGCATAAGTGAATGACAAAGAGAAAATGAATTGCCAAAATTGTGACAAATGCATTTCAATTTAGGCAAGTGTAAGATCATGAACCTAAAAACAAACAAAATCAAACACTTTCCAAATGGTGAAAAGCCAGAAATAACAATGCTCCAAAGATTTAGGAATCCATGGTGTACAGATTATTAAAACAACTGACAGGCACTAGCAATAATCAAAAAGACTAATAGAATGTTCACTTCATATACAAGAGGACTAGAATGCAATGGGATAAAAGTCATCCAACAACTGGAAAAAGCACAGTTCAATCACACAGGGTAAAGTGTCCAACTCTGGACACTACACCTTATGAAGGTTATATCAGCTTTGAAGGATGCAGCAATATTGGCTTACCAGATAGATACCTGGATTCCAAGGGTCAATTTATAGGGAGCAGTTACAAGGTTGTGTTGCAGTTTCCTGGAATTAAGTTAGGGGATGATTTAATAAAGCATTGTGATTATGTTTGCCAATAATACCAAAATTGTCAGTGTTAGTTAATGGTAAGGAATTTGCCAGTAAGTCAATTAGGCAAGTATAAAAGCTGAAAGTGAAATTCTATCCAGTGAAGCATGGGCTAATGCTTTTGCAGAGAATGAACAAAGCAACATAAGATATGATAAATGATATGAAACTACTTAAAGAAATTAGGAGAGCAAAGAGGGTGCACAAAATATTATCGGTAGACCAGACTAAGGAAAATCTCAAAGCATTTTATAAGTATATAAAAGACAACATGGTCACCATGGAAAGACTAGGACCCATTTGGGACCAAAGGGCCAGAGGACATAGACAAGCTCATAAATACTCCTCATTTGTATTTACTAAAGAGGACATTGCAGTTGGCGAATGGCAGTGAAATTCTATGACAAGTTACAATTAAAAAGATATGTGTCATAGTAGGTTGAAAAGGTGCATAAATTCGAAGGACCCCATGAGATGCATCTTAGCCTGCTATGGGCAACCAAGGAGGAGATTGCTAGGCTCTGACAGAGACTTCTAAATCTTTGTTTGCCACAGGCGAGTTGCCAGATGACTGGAGCTCAGCAAATGTGGTACCCTTATTCAAGGAGGGCAGCAGGGATATGCCAAGTAATTACAGGCCTGCAAGTCTAGCATTAGCGACAAGGAAGTCATTGGAAAAAATGTTGTGGGATAGGATTAATCTACACGTGGAAAGGCAAGGGTTATCAAAGACAGCCAGCATTATAGAATCATAGAGTTGTACAGCATGGATACAGACCCTTCAGCCCAACTCATCCATGCCGACCAAGGTGTCTGTTTGAGCTAGTTCCATTTGCCTACGTTTGGCCCTTTTTCCTCTAAACCTTTCCAAATCTCTTAAAGTATTGTAATTGTACCTGCTTCTATCACTTTGTTTTCTCAGGGGGAGATACTGGCAAATTTTGTTCCCTCTGAAAAATTCAGTCAAAGTCCATTGATAATGGCAGTGCAGTTGATGTCATCTACATGGACTTCAGCAAGGTCTTTGACAAAGTCCCCAAATGGGGGACTGGTCCAAAAGGTCAGGGGCCATGAGATCCAGGGTAAGTTAGAAAATTGGATCCAAAATTGGCTTGATGATAAGAAGCACAGTGTCTTACTGTTGGATGATTTTTCTGATTCAAAGCATCTGACCTTTGTTGCACTACAGGGATCATTAGTAGGAACTTTACTATTCATTGCATACTTCTTGTCTAAATCATGAAAGTAAGAGGTATGGTTTGTAAGTTTGCAGATGGCAGGAAAATTGATGGTGCTGTTGATAGTGAGTAGGTTAATCTTAGGCTACAGGATGACACTTATAAGTTGGTAAAATGCATAGGACAATGGGAAATGGAATTTAATTGTGACTAAGTGTGTGGTGATGCATTTTGGGAGGGCTAATAAGGCTAGGACTTGCACAGTAAGTGATACAGCCCCAGGGTGTACTGAGGAACAGAGGAACCTTGGGTACGGGTCCAAGGAAGTCAGAGGGTGGCATTACAGATAGATTAGGTGGCTAAGATATATTGGATATTTATTGTCATTAGCCATGGCAGAGAAAATAATAGCATGGAAATTATAGTACAATTTTACAAAACATTGGTTTGACTACAACTAGTCTATGTACAACTAGTGCTGTGTGCAGTTTTAGTTGCTGCATTATAGGAAGGATATGACTGCGCTGGAGAGGGTGCAGCAGACATTCACTAGGATGTTGCCTGGGATGGAGTGTTTCAGTTATGAGGTAAAACTAGGTAGGCTGGGCTCATTTTCCTTGGAGCAAAGCAGACTGAAAGGAGACCTCACTGAGGTGCACAGAATCATGAGGGGCCCCAGATAGAATAAATATAAGAAACAATTTCCCCCATATCAGGGGTGTACAAAACCAGAGCGCATAGGTTCAGTGTAAGGGATAGGAGTTGCAGAGCGGATCCATGGAAGAACTTTTTTTAACCCCACTGTGTGTTTGGAATCAGGAATACACTGCCTGAAGGGGTAGTGAAAGCAGAAGCTCTGACAACCTTTAAGAGATATCTAGACGAGCACCTCCAGAGAAGGCTATGGGCCAAGTAATAGAAAAGGGGATTCGTATAGGTGGATACTCTGGTCAGCATGGAAATTCCCGTTTCTGTTCTGTACATCTCTATGACAAGAAGGGAAAGATCAAAGTAGAACTGCATAAAACACAGATCAAGTTACCCTGAAAGTCTATTTCAATTCTGATCAGCATGCTCTGATGACAAATGAATTCTACAACTTCAGGTAACTTGTTTTTTCTGTCTACATCAGAACTGGCCATTTCTGCTACAAGTCATCCATCTGTGATATTGGCTGAGTTTTTCCTCTCTCTATTAGTACAGTCCGATCTGTAGGACGTGTCCAAAACCTCTGGATTTTGCAGCATTTTACACTTTGATTCGTATCATCACTCTCTAATTGGCTCCACTAACCATCAGCCATAACTTATCTCCATCACAACCCTGCCCTCACCTCATCATAGATAATCTCTTCATCCTATTAATCCCTCCCCAACCTTTTGTGCAAGTTAAATCTTGCTTTCCTCTCTTTCCCAGTTTTGTCTTCAAACTGAAACATTACCTTTGTTTCTCTTCCCACAGATGCTGCCTGACCTGCTGAAAGTATCCAGCATTTTGTTTTTCTTTCATAAAGACCAGGTGCTATCCCTGAAGCTTACGTTGGGCCTTGATGGAACAGCGCAGAAGGCTACAGACAGATAGTACAGAGTGGGATGGAAAATAAAAATGACAGCAACTGGAAGTTCAAGGTCCCTGCGGATTGAACGAAAATGTTCCACAAAGTGGTCACCCATTCTGCTTTTATTTTCACAACGTTGCTGAAATCACATCGTGATCACTGAACACAATACATTACAGAGACTTAGCTATACTTCCTTCAACTCTGCGTCCTGCAAGAACTCCATTCCTTTCTGTCATGTCCTTCACCTCTGTTGTATATATGCTCCAATGATGAGACTTTTCACAAAGATCCAGGAAGTCTTGCTTTATCCTTATCTATGGCTTCCTTTACAAGGGTCGACAAAAATCTCAATTACATCTCATCTATTTTGCACACTTCTGCTCTGATCCCATCTTCTCCCAGCCCTCACATTCTACCCCAACAAATCATCCTTTGTAATTTCTGCCACATTTAGTATGATTCCACCATACATCTTCCCCTTCCAATATTCTAAAGGACCATTAACTTTGCAACTCATTGGTCTCCCTTTCCATCTTCGCCAACCATTCCCCTTCTCATAGCACTTTTCCATGCAACCATAAAAAGGTACAACTTCTCTTTTCCTTTATCCATTACCACCATACAGTGACCTAAAGAGTCCTTCCAATCCCGAGTATATTGTATTCAGTGAGCACCCATGTTCACTCCACGGGGTGACAACTTTCCAGTTTCCTGCCATTTGAACTCTGCATCCCATTCCCACTTTGACTTGTGGTCTGTGCCTCCAACAAGGCACAACATAAACTTGAGGAACAGCACCTTATCTTCCATTTATCCATGTTGCAGCCTTTGGGCCTCCATACTCAACAATTTCATTTAACATTTAATACTTTGTAAAATTCACTGCATTCTCTCTGATGCATTTTTAATTCTTGATATCTTAGAACTAAATGATTCCTCATCTTTCTCAGACTTATCATCCACGAAGCTACCAATTCTTAGCATTCTTTAACTATTTCCAAACTTTATAGCATCCTGTATTCTAAGGCTTAACCTGTTACCTGGCTTTATCACTTTGGAAAAATATTCCAGCAAACATTTAAATAGCTGAAAAACATTCAGGCACATTTTGAATTTCTTTAGGTGTAATAGATTTTAGAATATTACAATAAGAAAGTATTCAACTTCCAGACTTTACACATCCATTCCAAATAGTGCTAGGTAGCAACCAGCTTGGAAAACAGCCTGGAATTATTTCTCTTACCTCTGCTCCTATTTGCAAAGATTCATCAGGATTGTAATTAATATCATTTGTTATATCATCACTACCGCAAACCTAAAGTAGCTGGCAATCCACAGAACAAAGTTATGGGATTGAACAATTTGAAGAAAACTATGGCGGTTTATAAGACAGGAAAGGGAAAAACTACCATTCACTAACTAAATTGCGTTCAGCAAATCCCAAAGATGAAATTTAAATCACATGCTATAAGTTATGAAAACAAAAGCTTCTTTAATTTTTCTAGTGACTTGCACTGTGGCTCTTCCACAAGTTATTTTAATGAATCACCTTGTAAACAATTTATACAGTTACTTCACCTCCCAGATTTTCCTGACTACAAGTCAATTCAAGCCCTCTATCTCTGATCCAAACTTTCCAGTAATGAAAGAGGTAATATTGCATGGGAATATGAATGTAATACTCTATTCCCACACCTCAGCAAGCATCAGAAACTTTAGGAGATGGAAAAGAAATACTGGATGAAGGGATGGGAGAAGAAAAACTTCACTGAGTAGGGCACAGAAGTGCTTATTGGGAAGGATAACATTAGCATTTCTTAATCATGAACATAAATGTTTATAAATATCAGTGGAACCTATAATTCAACTTGATAAATACCATTAAAAAATTACTAACAAGCAAACATTTTTGGTATTGAACATAAGTACAGCAGTAGGTCTTCAAGACGAAGAGCACGTGCAATTGAGTGAATCTTGCTGGCTGAGGGCAGAGAAAAATCTGTTGACCCTGCTTCTCTCCAACCACCTCAGAGATATCCAGGTTCCTCTTGGAACACTCCAATTTCTATTCCAGGACCTTGGATCCTGGGCATTTTCAGTTACTCCCCAGTGAAACAATACAAAACATTGGAACTATTCCAAACGTCACCCTCTCACTCAACTGCTCATTCCCCTTGGATGAATCTGGGCAGCAAATCACAGCATTGGCAAATGTAAACTTTCTAGCAGAGACTAACTGGTTTATCGTTAACTTAAAGCTCTGTTCAAATCATTTTACTTCCTTATCCTTGGAATGAGGAGGCAAATTCCAAAACCATATTGTCACTATAGCTGGGATCAGCTAACCATGTTGAATGGGATCCTAACGGCATTTTTGTATATTGTTCAGCAACATGGTTGGGATGAAATTGTACAATGCACCCATTAACATAAAAGGTTTGTATATGCATATTCTATGCCAAAAAGTAATGTTGATACAGTTGCATTTCTTTTGAATGTTTCAAAAATTCTACTTCCATTGGAAGCACGAAAACTGTGAAACTATTATCTTCTCAGAGCTGCTTTCAAGTCTCCCCCATAAAACCTGCTCTATTCCTCAAAGTAGAACTGCTGACGTCATCTAAACAAAAAAATATTTGGCAGTGAAGATAGTTTAAACAGAATTTGTATAAACCTAGTGCACAATGATGTAATTCAATGCAATTATTGGCTCGGCTACATTGCCTTGCAACCCACCAGCAGTCAAATGAGCTGCCAAAACTCAGTCTGCAGCCTGAAATTTAATATCATATGTGCAACTTATTAAAGATTCACCAGCAACCCTGCAGTCCCAAAGGCATTTTCAATTTAAGAATGCTGCCTGGTAAAGTCTATCAAGACCTTGAATTTGCCTGATAACTTTACAAGCATTCCTTTTCATTAACACTAACACTTAACAGCTCAGCTGGTAAAGACACTACATGGTGTTATATTCAATTCTGAGAGGTTGCCAGCTACTATTTCCCCATATTCAGTTTGATATTTTACCTGGGCAGAAGATGCTCCAACTGGCCTCAATATTTCTGAGCTCTGGAGAAAAAAGAAAATGTTCTAGATTTCTTATCATCTGGACACTCCACCAGATTGTTCAGCTACATCACTCCCTTCTTCTTCCCAGATAAATGGGAATTTAAAACCCATTGGAAAAGTGTATGTGCATGCGTATGTATTATGCCCATTTGGATACAATACCCGCAAAGTCAATTTTGGACCCGCAAAGGCGGTGGAAGTCACTGCACAAAAGGGTGCAGAAATTTGTAATTCATACCCACAAAAAATTCACCTGGCTCCTCAAGTCTGCCTGCCATTTGACATGATCATTGAACAGTACAACACAGGAACAGGCCCTCTGGTCCACCATGGCTATGCCAACCATAATGCCAGTCTAACTAATCCCATCTGCCTGACCATTGTCAATATCCCTTTATTCCCTGCCTGTTCATGTGTCTGTCTAAATGCCTCTTAAATGTTGCTATCGTATCTGTTACCAGCTCCCCTGGCGATATGCTCCAGGCACCTACCATTCTGTCTAAAAAAAAACTTGCCTTGTACATCTCCTTTAAACTTTTGCCCTCTCACCTTATGCCTTCTAGTATTTGACAATTCCATCACAGAAAAAAAAATTATCATGTTATCTGTGCCTCTCATAACTTTATATACTTCTATCAGGTCACCCCTCAACCTCTGATGCTCCAGAGAAAACAATCCAAGTTTGTCCAGCCTCCCCTTACAGCTCTTACACTCTGAACTTCTTCTGGACCCTCTCCAAAGTCTCCACATCCTTCCTGTAGTGTGGTGACCAGAACTGCACACAATATTCCATGTATGGCTTGAGTTTTATAAAGCTGCAACATCATTTGGCAACTTTTAGGCTCAATGCCCTGACCAATGAAGACAAGCTTGCTATATGCTTTCTTTACTCCTATCCATTTGCATTGCCACTTTCAGGAAGCTAGAATTCCCCAGAGGATTAGAGAATACTGAACAGACTTTGCACACAAGCACAGAGACACACACACACACCCTCGATAATCTAGGAATTTTGCCCAAGCAGATTTCCACGCATTCTTCCAACAGAATCAAGTTGAGGATAAGAAGAACTGAATCCTCCACCATTCTGTTTTCCCTGCATCTAGATTTGCTTTGACACTATTGGATTTAGCAGTGTTATAAATATTAGGTAACGGTTATGCAACAAAAGATCCTTGCAGCATAACTAATCTATACATTCATGTATCCTGACTTAAAGCCTATTTCTATAAAATGAGTGGAAAATATCTACATGCATCTGAAGAATATTTTTGCACAAATACCTCCTTTTGAACTGGCTTTCAAATTTGAATATGTAGCAATGAAAAGGTACAAACTAATATAGAAATTCACTTCTGAAGTGTTTAAAGGACACGGTAAAGTAAAATTCTTTCTTCCCTTTGTTGACATCCACATACAGTTTTCATAAGTCTCTGACTCTTGCCTAATATCTTAAAGATGTTTCCTGCCAGAAACATCTGTATCTTATCAAATTTTTTCATTAGCCTGGTACACGATTGGATCTCACGGGCAATGCCGAGATGTATTGTCCATCCTTAATTATCATTCAGGTAGCAGTTCAGAGAACCATAATGGTAGGCCTGTAAGTGAATATAGCTGAGCTCAGGTAATGATGACAGATTTCCTTGCCTGAAAACACAAGTGAGCCAGATGGGCTTTTACAATAATTAGGTCATTTCATTGTCACTATTACTGAGACGGGCTTTTAATTCAACTTGACCATCCTGCAGGAGCGCAGATCACACTGCCACTGGGTCAAGACTGCACCTGCAATGGACTAATGGTGACATCAACAATAAACAAAATAGCCAAATAAATATGAATGCATTGGTAGGTTCTCCATTCTTGCTGGGTTATAATCAGCTACTGGGAAACTTGATATTTTTGTTTTACACCGAGCAATGTTACAAGATGAATGCCATCTTATCACCATTTTTACATAGCATTTTTATTGTGATGGCTCACCTTTAATGTTGAACTCTAAGTAAGTAGGATGTACAATATTACATTGCAAGATTCTTTCTTTTTACAAGTCGTAAGGGCTCATTCTAGAATATAGTCACAGTCGAACCGCTTCAGTATGTTCAGAACTATATCCTCATGGTGGTTTGCTGCGCTGTGTGCACCAACTGAAATGAGAAGTGCCACGTGGCCTGAGTGGGCCAACATGGAAATGAGGAAACAGAATATTTTCTTTAAAATATCTCTATACAAAAAGAAGCATGGTGACACTTGTGGGCTGTCCCCAGAACACTCTATGCAAAAGATGCATTTCATTGTGTTTCGATGTACATGTGACTAATAAAAGAAACCTTGTCTTGAAATTGAGCCCTCATAAAGCTAATCCTATCATTAAGTATGAAACTAAAGAGTTGTTGAATCTACATTGATCAAATGCTAGCACCAAATCATTTTGATACATCTTTACCTTGCACGATTTCTTACTTCCACATTCTCTTTACTTCTCCAAGCCTTTCCTCAAAGTGCAGAGTCTCATTCTAGTACCTTTCCACAGTATTGTTACTCAAATTGGTAACAAGATTTTTCTTTCCATTTTTTGGCCTAGACATCAACCATTTAGGGGACTGCAATCAAGCTAGATTTTGTTCATACCTCTGGTTATAAATTTCAGATTAGTTCCTATTCTGGAGACAGAAGAGACTGCAGATGCTGGAATCTGGAGCAACAAACAAACTGCTGGAGGAAATGAGTGGGTCATTTCTGAATGGTTCATTTGCAGTGAGCAATTTTCTTCCTGAGTTATCAATGAATTGAATTTAAAACATATGACAGGTTAACTTCTCATAAATACACAGTTCCATATAGGTAAGTCATCCACCTTGGTCCAAGAAAATATACCTGAGCACTTTCTAAATGGTGAGAAGCTTGAGAAATTAAACCTGCAAGAAGACTGAGGCATTTATGTATAAAAAATATCACTGAAACCTAATGATCAGTGGGCATCCAGGCTACAAATTAATCTCCGAGATCCCATCACAGCCAGTAAGATGGCTATATTAACAATTTCCAATTTTGTCTCCCTACTAAGGTTATGGAATGCAGTTCCAAGGGACAGCATGCTGTTCAGTGACCATATTATCCCAGAGAAGGAATACCAACAAGCAGTTCAGCTTGGGTGGGGTGAGACTGTGTGGTAATCCAACTGATCCTAATCTTTAAACAGGACATGGATAATAACACACTTGTTTTCTGGGTTAGAAGCAGTAGCTAGATCTGAGCATAATGGCCATTACCCCCCGTTCCAACATCTGGGAACTGGATTAGACACTAAATTTACAAATAAGTACCATCAGGTGAAAAATTTGCAACTGAGCTGAATATGTACACAAGGAAACAGTAGTCAGCCAGTTTTAGTGCACAAAAGCCTTTGTTTGATTTCTTTCCATGTACATTCTGAGACTATGCAAGGTGTTATCAAAGCTTGCATACCTGGTGATATCTGGAAAGCTTTAATTTCTAACCATAATTCTGCTTGATCCAAAGCATTCCAAACCCACTAATTATTTTTGGCATGTGGATCCAGCCCCCTTTTCCAAAAAGTTAGATTCTTCTAGTTTATAGCTAAATTCAAACTAATGTGGGACTAAGCCATATAAAACTGGAAACCTCAGATATGATCCTGGTTCTATGCTAAGTGACGACTTCATCTCAGGTTTGCAGAAGAGGTAATTGGCTTTGGTCCCCTTCATTTGAGGAGAGAAATAAGTTATTCAAAAGGTATTACACGCAATTATTACACAACTATTTCTCCTGGAAAGAGATCAGGTGGTCTTGTGTTGATGCACATGACTGGGATCCAAAATCAATGATAACTTCACACACACGGTCACGGAGTAGTATAAGACAGCTATTGGCCATGGAACCTTTGTCAAAGTACATGCTAGTGATTTTACATGAAGGTCGCTTTAAGAGTGAAATTGTTCAGTTACTCTGATAGGATAACTTCTTTCCACAAAACTTGCTCTAAAAAAAACTTCATTTCATTTTACTTTTGTTTTCTTACCACAAATTAAAATGATATACCTTTAAAATATCTATACAAAAATCTCTAAATCCAGCTGTTCCCATGATCTTGCCAACTGTGTAACATAACCTACATAAATCCCTGACATTTGCTGTTTGAGAGGAAATACTTCACAAATCCTGGCTGTTTAAAATCATTTCCAGTTGGTCTGTTGGAAAAGTTACCGAATCCAACCACTTTGCTTAAGTAAATAAAGATCCGTAGCCATTTTGTATCTGTTAACGATATTTAAAATTCTCTGTCCCTTCAGATGTTTGGCAGTCAAACCCTACAAGCTCCTATTGAAAGCCATTTATACTAGTTTCTCAGGCTTTGTGAACACACTGACCTAAATATTTCCTTAGGATAACTTCCATAACCCAGATTTTTATACATTGCCTTACTAATTTTCTTATCGTCTTCCCTGGTGGCTCCAGCTGATCCTACCTTTTAACACCTCAAATTAATGGCCTAACTTTATTTCTAAAACTCACAGGTTGTCTGACCACAAATTGTACTCTAAAGGAGATAATCTTATTAGATGGTCACATACATCTACTTCCCAGCATGGGGGCTATTGAACACTCAGCAGGTCTGTGGCCAATTCCCAAGTCCAGCTGTTCCTAAGAGTAGGAATTTACTGATGTCACTAAAATTTTCTTTCTGTGACAACCAACACAACCCTGACTAGAAATCATTGGTCAGCATCTGTAACTAGTTTATCAGATGATGCAAGAATCATTTGTGAAGCAGGAAATATTTTAGAGGTTAACCCGATGGTGTACGAAAACATTTTTTGAGGAACGTCCAGGCAGATTAACAAGCCAAATCATTAAGAGGCCCACTAGCATGAAATGTTTTATTTTTCGCAGCACACAGTAAATTCTAGCATTCAAAATATCAGTATTTACAAACAACAGTTTATGACCATATTGCTACAAAACAACAAACATCATCTCACACTTATTGGGATTAAATTCCATCTGCCATTGCTCTGCCCAACTTTCCATCTGATCTATATCCAGCTGTAGCCTTAGACAACCTTCCTTGCTTTTCACGCCACTACCTAATTTTGCGTCATCCACAAACATACTGATCATATATCCTACATTCACATCCAAGTCTTCAGTATATACACAAAAGGGGCCCTAGCACTGATCATTGCAGTACACCATGGGTCACAGACTCCCAATCAGAAAAGCATCTTTCCATCTCCACTTCCCATCACCAAGCCAATTTTTGATCCAATTAGCCAGTTCATCTTCAATCACATGGGCCTTAAACTTCTGGACCAGCCTACCATGTGGGATCTTGTCAAATATCTTACTAAAGTCCATATAAATGAATTTTCTTAGTTATCGCCTCATAAAACTCAATCAAAATTAATGCTGCAGTATTTCCCCCCACACAAAGCCATGCTGACTATCGCTGATCAGTCTCTACCATTTGAAATGTACACAAATCCTATCCCTCAGGATTTCCATCAATAATTTCCCCACCACTGATGCAAAGTTTGCTGGCCCGTAATTTCCTGGTTTATCCTTGCTGCCCTTGTATAAAGGAACAACTTTAGTTATCCTTCTGGAACCTCATTTGTTGCTACTGAAGTTGCAAAAGTCTCTGATGGGACCCTGACGATCTCTTCCCTCGCATCCCGTAGCAACCTAGAATGGACCTCATCTGGTTCCCGGGATTTATCA
Organism: Pristis pectinata; assembly: GCF_009764475.1. Taxonomy (NCBI): domain Eukaryota; kingdom Metazoa; phylum Chordata; class Chondrichthyes; order Rhinopristiformes; family Pristidae; genus Pristis; species Pristis pectinata. The sequence continues at coordinate 9,778,390 of NC_067428.1, forward strand.
ATCCTTGTGGCCCATGACATGTAACACCTCCCTTTTCTGAATACCAACCTGCTCCAGATTATTTAGGTCCCCTTCCCTTAACTCACTATCTTCAACATCCTTATCCTTCCCAAATACAGATGACACTATTCATTTCAGACTTTGCCACATTACCTGGCTGCACACACAGATTACCCCTTTGGTCCCCAAAGGGACATGCTCTTTCCTTAGCTACCGTCTTCCTCCTGATATGGAATTCTTGGGATTCTCCTTAATTGCCAAGAGTGGCGCCTTTTTGCCCTACTTCCTTAATTTCTCTACTACACACTTGAGGAATCTAAAGAGAATTCCTTGATCCTAAGTGCCAGATCCCATCATGTTTCCCTTCTTTCCTGATCAAACCTTCAACATCCTTTGTTATTCAAGGTTCTCAGATTTTTTCATCTTTGCCTTTCACCTTACATGCTGGCCCTGAGCTCTTACCAACTCTATTAAAAGATTTGCTCATCAGCTGTCATTTTAACTGCAAGCATCAGCTCCCAATTTGCCAGGTCCTCTCATGCTATTGAAGTCAGCCGTCCCACTGTCCCCCCCATCCCCCAATTCAAGTCCTTAACTTGAGAAGCAAACTTATTCCTTTCCATAACTACCCTGAAGTTTGGAGAATGGTGGTCACTGTTCCCAAAGTGTTCCCCCACTGGCATTTCTACCACCCACCCAGTTTCCCAAGATAAGGTTGAGCACTGACCCATCTCAAGTAGGACTCTCGACATATTATCTCAAAAAACTTCCTTGGATGAACTTAATTCCGTCCCATCTAAGTCACTTGCACTAAAGCAATTTCAATTAATATTAGCAAAGTTAAAATTCTCCACTACATAACCCTACGGTTCTTGCATCTCTCATCGATTTCCTCTTTTGCATTCCCGTCATATTTGAAACTTCTATACCTCTGAACATTAAGTTGCCAGTCCTGCCCTTCCCTCAACCATGTCTCCGTGATTGCAATAACATAATTCCAAGTGCTGATCCATGCTCGAAGCTCATCTGACTTACCCACGAGGTTCGCTGCATTAAAGTAAATGCAGTTGAGCCTGCCAGCCCTACTATTCTCCCTAACCTGCCTCTGTCTACCCTGTCCATTGAACTTGCTTGATTTATCTTATACACTTTTCTCCCCACATGCTGTACTGCTACTATGTTTCCCACCCCATCTTGCCATTAGTTTAAACCCTCCCGAGTAGTGTGACCAAACCTTCCTGCAAGCATATTGGTCCCCCTCCAGTTTAGGTCCAACCAGTCCTTTTTGAACAAGTTCCACCAATCCCTGAAGCGATCCCAATGATTCACGTACCTTAATGCCACCCTTCCTGCATCAGCTCTTTCATTCATTTATCCTATCTTCCTATTCCTACCCTCACTAGCAGATCCTGCTTTTTAACCTTTGCCTGACTCCCTAAACTCATTTTGCAGGACCGCTTCACTCTTTCTACCAATGTGTACCATGACCTCCGACTGCTTTCCTTTCCCCTTCAGAATGTCTGTACCCAATCCAAGACATCCCTGACCCTGGCATTAGGATGCACTTACTGCCCTTCCTGTGGTCTGCTATCTCTTCTTTCAGTACCTGTGGCATGACCAACTCGCCAAAGTAGGACTATGAACATTTTCCACATCCTGGATACTCCATATCATGTCCAACCACAGCTCCAACTGCTCTATGCTGTCTGACAAGAGCTGCAGCTGGATATACTACAGTCACTTAGGACAATGGAAATGTCCCTGATCTCCCACATCCTGCAGGAGGAGCATATCGCTGCCCTAGCTTCCATATCCTTTACCCCCCAGTCCCTTCTATTAAGAAAGGGAAGGAAAAGTCCTTACCTGGTCACTACTCAGCCCCCTCACCAAAGCCCGTACTTTGACCTCAACAGTAGCACTTTGACTTCAACAGCCACCTTTCAAACAGGCTGCTCCCATTCTACTTGCCTCTTCTTATACCCCTTGCCTGCCATCAACCTCAAGTACTGGCAGTCCCGTTGCTGCCTCTAGGACTTGCCTCACTCAGGAGCATTTTGGGCCAGTATTCAGAAAAAAAAACTCAAATATGCATTGCTTTGTAAATCAAAATAAACTTTGATTGTTAAAACAAAGCAAATTCTTCTCTCGCTCCCACCCCAAATCCAGCACACACGACACATACACAGTACTCGATATCAATTTATTTTGTCAGTTGACTGAACACAAAGCATTACCTTCCAAATCAAGCTACCGAAAAGTCCCAACTTCTAGAATTTCTCTTTACCTAGTACTCTGCACATATCATCTCTGCTCTGCACCTCAGCACCCACCCCCACTTGCCAACTTAAACATTATGTTTTCTGAACTTCATCTGATGACTTTACAGTTAGGCTGATAGAAAGATTAGAGAACACCAAATACATAACAGGCCTAACTAACTAAAACAATATATCCTGCCTCAGCAAACCTGCATATCATAAAGGCAAGTTAAGACTCTGGAAACCAATGAAGTTCCTTTTCATTGAAACAGACTGTAAGTTTCACCTAGATTCTTTCTTAGATGCACTACATAAATTGTGCTTCTGCAGTCACTAGGATCCAAGCAGAAGAATCTTTCAATCCTTTAATTCCTACAGCCATCCCCACATCATTGTCACCTCTGGAGTCACAGATGACTTATTTCCATTCAAGTTGCAAGGGTTCTGAAGCGGCTGTTGAGGTCACTGTGCAATCCTTAGAATCTGCCACGGGATGGCATAGGTTTCTTGGGAACTGACAAGCTCCTTCTCTCTTTTGGCCTGGGCTTCTGAGTCTCGTGATAAATTGACCCAAGGTTCTCAATGTCATCTCAAATGCTCCTTTACAATTTTGAGTAATCAGGGGACAGTATTTCTCATAAAGTCAGAGTAACAAAGTATGGAAGCAGGCCATCCATACCAAGATACCTATCTAAGCTAGTCCCACTTACCCACAATTGGCCCATATCCATCTAAACCTTCCCTATCCATACACCCGTCCAAATGTCTTTGAAATGTTATAGTATCCGCCTCAACCACTTCCTCTGGCAGCTCATTCCATGAATTGATGGGGAAGTTATACTTTTTCCTACCTTATTTAAAGTTATATTTTCATGAAGGCTTTGTGAACATCTTTGAATCAGTTCTTCTGTCTGCCTGGTAATCCCTTGTCACGATGGAACTATCCACTTCAGCAGTCCAGGGTCAGGCATGCAACTAACATGGACTGCACATTGGAAAATAAAACCGTGTGTCATAAGGACCTCTATACTGCAAATGCTGTTCTGGGAGCAAAAGCTGACATTGATTTGCTTATGCTGCCAGTGTATTTGGAGGATTTTATGGAGGCAGCACTGGTGTTCCTCCTCCAGTGCTTTGAGATATCTGCATTAAGTAGCCCATGACTCAGAAGAACATAGGAAACCAAAGCACGGGAAGGCCATTGGACCCCTTCTGGCTGCTCTGCCCGTGTGTTTCATTTCAGTGCCCTTTCCAGCTCCAACCCTAGATCCCTTGATTCTCAATATCTATCAATCGAACCTTTGTAATCCTCTTGGGTTGAGAATTACAAGGATTTACTACCCACTGACTGTAAAGACTTCAACTCTGAACTGAATAGCTAACCATTTATTTTGAAACTGTAACCCCTGGTTCTTGATGCCCCAGCCAGAGGAAACATCAACTATGCCTCTTTCCTATCAAGCCCCTGAAGATTCTACATTTCAATGAGAACACACCTCACTTTTTTTAAAATTGAAAGTATGAAGTCCAGTCTGCCTAATCTCTCTATACGTGACAATTCTGTTGTCCTAGGATCAATCTAGTATACAAAAGGGCAGGGATTTCTGCTGCTCAGTCGACCATTAAATGTGTGTTGGGTTTGAGGCTTTCACTCAGGCCTTTGGATCACTAGTCCAAAAACTTAACAACAGTGCTGCAATACCACACAAGACTTCCTTCACTGCAAGATAACAAGAACACTCACTGCACCCTAAAGCTATCTATGGTAAGAAACAAAGTATTATGGCTACTGACTCAAGGCTATAGATTGTTTGTCGAGAAGGTGGAGTTCAAATTTGTGGAATTGTCCCAGAATACAGGTGGTGTAACAACATACTCTTCGTCTTTGACATTCCTAAATTAGTTCATAACTTCTTATGCACCAGAAACGCAAAATCAAAGGTCAGCAGTGATCTTGTTATCTTAAGTTTAGGCTAGGGAACTTTGCTCAGTTTTCACTTGGGATCACAATCTATTAACTGGTTGAGGATAGCATTACATTCCTCTCATTCCTACAGTTGTCAAACAATCTAACAATGCCTACGGTGGTAGTCCTATCGAGGAATCACATTTGAGAGAAACACTATTAATTTTTTTAAAAAAGAACATTTAAAGAAGATGCCAATTTCATCAGCAAATTTTCAGAGAAGTATAAAGCAGGGGAGAGAATCTTCTGAATTTGGCATCAATTCTGAAAAAAAAACATTGGAGTACTTTATTCCTCCAAGCACAGATTTTGTCAGGAGAGCATTTTGATCTGTGCAACATTTACGTTGCTTGAAATATCTGGTAATCGTGGGAGAAACTTACAAAAATTATCTCAAAGGAATATTGAATCAAGCATGACTTTCCCCAAATGTATTTGTACCAATATGTTACAGAAACAAAGCCAATACTGATAAATGAATAGTTTTGTTAAATCCAAAGAACAGGAGCAGGAGTAGGCCACATGGCCCTCCAGCCTGGACTGCCATGCAATAAAATCAAGACTGATCTGACTTTGGCCTCAACTACACATTCTTACCCAATTCCTATAACTCTTATGAACCCCATTCCCTATAGTCCAAACATATGTTAATCATGAATATACTTAATGATGTAGCACCCACAGCTCTCTGGGGAACAAAACTTTAAGTACTCCAAACAATACAAGAAACTGGTACAGCCAGTGGAGTTAGTGCTTCACTGTGCCAGTAATCCAGGTTTGATTCTGACCACCAGTTTTGTCTGTGTGGAACTTGTACAGTCTCCCTACAATTACATGGGTTTTCCTTCCACATCACAAAGATCTGTGGGCTGGTAGGTAAATTGGCTACTGTAAATTGCCCCCAATATGTAGATATAGGTAGAATATTGGAGAGTCGATGGGAATCTGGGGAGAATGGATTGTAGGGAAAATTAGTTGGAGAATTGAATTACTCTGTAAACCAGCATTCACTAAAAACGTCAATATTTGATTTTTTTTTAATGATACATGCATGCTAATTTTTTTTAAGCTGTTGTACAAGCAGACTAAGAGTTCTCCTCATTATATCTGCCATATCTTTGACTACTCACTTGTCTACATCTCTCTGTAGACTTTCAGTCCTGATGAAGGGTCTGGACCCAAAATGTCAACTGTTTATTTCCCTCCATAGATGCTGCCTGAACTGAGGAGTTCCTCCAGCATTTTGTGTGCATTGTTCCAGATTCCAGCATCTGCAGAATCTTGTGTCTCCTCTTTGTAGACTGTGCATCTCCTTCAGAATTTTCCCACTACTTCCATATTGTCAACAAATTTGGATGCATTATCTTTTTATCTGAGTCATTAATATTATACATAGCAGAAATCCCAGCACTGATCCCAGAGGCACCATCGACCATTTTGAAGTTGGTAAACTGATTGATGCATCCTTTCTTCTTTAATTTTCTATCCATTAACCAATTCCCAATACATGGCCAAGATATTACTCTCGGCTTCAAGATCCTCTCTTTGATGTAGTAACCTTCTATTATGCACCTCAAGTGCTTTTTGGAAATCTAAATACACTATATCCACAGGTCCCATGTTTCTACATTCCTTGTTCCATCCTCAAAAAACTCTGTTTAAACAATTTCCCTTTTCTAAAAGCCTGTTGACACTACCTAATCATGTTACACTAATGCAAGTGTTCTGTTATCACTTTCTTATCAATGAATTTCAGCCTTTTCCTGAAAATCTTTTTTTTAAACAAGTCTTTTATTCCCTTTTTCTTTCCTTCCCTCCTGCATCACTTTGTTGATTAACCATGCCTGCATCTTGTCTGCCACAAGAATTAACTGTTGCAGGTGTCAAATCTCATTCATTCAAATTTTAATTGATGGAGATTTAAAAAAAATCAAATATCTTTAGACTACTACAATGACATATCTAGCAACACTACACAAAAATATAAAACCCTACACTTCTCCAGTAGGTTTGATACTGCCCAGCATTTTCAGCGTTACCTCAAATTACAGGATAGAATGCAGTAGGCAGATGTATTTGCATTTACCAATATTAAATAACATTTGTCACGCATCAACTTACCCAGATCCCTTTGCCTTTGGTTTGCCTCAACCTCTATGGGATCTATTCCCTTCAGCCCTGCTTCGATGGCCATTCCACCAAGTTTTCAGCCTCCGCTGTACAATTCCCCCTCGATATCACTCTTTTCCACTCCAGGTTCCTTCCATAATATTCCTTAAAACCCAAGTTTTCAAATGATACATGTTCATTAATAATTGCACACCTTCCTATTGGCTAGCCGGTTTTACTTCCATTTTTGAGGTGCAGATTCAAACAACAGTCGGCACTGCTGTCTCACAGCTCCAGAGACCTGGGTTTGATCGTGATCTCAGGTACTTTCTCCCCGGGCCTCCACCCACATGCCAAAGACATAGCGATTGGTAGGTTAATTGGTTATTGTAAATTGTGGGTGGTGTAGGTGGGTGACACAGTCATACAGTACAGAAACAGGCCATTAGGCCCATGTACACGTAACCAGTAGGCATGCATCTGTATTAATCCCATCTTCCACCAGTTGGCCCGTAGCCTCCAATGCCTAGGTGATTCAAGTACTCAACTAGACACCTCTTAAGTGCTCTCTACTACTCTCTCATTTTTCACATTCTGGGTGAAAAAGGTCCCCCTCAAATCCATTCTTGATCTCTACATCTTCTCGTTTTATTCATCTCTGATAAAGAGATGGGGATGTGAGAGGAAAAGTGGGTTAGATAGTCGCTTGATGTTCAGGACAGGTGTGGTAATGCCATGCTGTATGATGCTATATACATAGTTAAAGAACAGTAAGTAATGTGGCAACTTTCGGAGCATATCCCACTATTTTTCACTGAAAATTAATTTCTCTTTAGATTGAATTTAAAGTTTTATAATAAGGTAGCAGACAATTTAAGCTCAACAGGGTTCCAGAGGCATTAATCAATAATGAACAAAAAAAGATATTGGCCAACACCTTCAAAGCATATCCCTGATCTTATAATAGTACCTTGGATCAATTGAATAGACAAATAGAAATTTGATTCAGCATCTAACCTGAAAGACTGGATTTTTGTATCACAATGAAATATTGGTTATGTGCTCAAGCTACTGGAGTGGAACTTTAACAGAAGACCATTTGATTGAGAGTGATGACTGATAGTGGACCAAGCTAACACATTATGCTATAGCATTTTAATATCAATATTGAAGTTGTCCCCTTGAAAATTAATTTGTAAAGTGCTCCTTGTTTATCTTTTTGTTGCAGTTTTAATCCAATTAATCCCTTTTAAGAGACTCTATTCAGCCATAATGAAGTTTATTTATAGAAGCCTAATGTACAAAGTGGATGGATTGCAGTTTAGGGAAACACTGCAGAATAAAGAGATAACCATGCCCCTCTTTGTTTGGACTCATCCATATATTGTTCATCTAAATCGGGCAGGCTTAACAGCTACAGCATTCAGTCAACTAGTGCAGCCACTGTAAAGTTACAAACTATCTATACACTCAGGTGGAAAATTAATGAAAAAAGTAGTAAGAACAATTTATAATACAGAAAGCCACCTTGGCAAGAAGATCCTAAATTTGATTACCGGTTTGTATTAATTTAGCACATCTCCAGTGACTCAGCAGTTCGATTATACATAATTGGTCTAAATGAAACAGATGGAGGAGGGAGGCAGTGGGAAAAAAAAGTCAGGGTCCCTGCTCCTTACTGATACCACAAAGTTGAATAGTCAGTGCTTGTTATACTACTCTGTGCGTCAAAATTGATAAAGTGGCAAAGCATTAGAGATTTTTGGCAATGCAGCAAGGGTCAAGAGAAGAAAACACGAAGAACGAATAACTAATTCAACAACATTGGGACTTTGACACTAAAAACTACCACTGACTGTAATTTATCAAAATACCCTCAAGCTGATTGACTCATCATATAATGGAAGTTACCTTTTAATTTAAACATGCATAAAGTCAATAGAACAAAAAGTACAACTGCTCTGGCTTCACATTTTACAATGAATGAGGTAACTGTAAAATGGTTACACACTTAAATGTGAAACAAACATATTTTCTTCTATGTCCAGTGATAACCACAACAAAGTATAAATGATTCCCATCATACTGCAACCATAGAAGTTACAGTGAGATTTTGTGGCATCTTGTATTGATGCAAGTAAACAAAAATAACTCAGTAATAGTCATTAAATTCCCTCATTACTAATACCTTTAATTATAACCTCCTACAAATTTCTGAGCCATACCACGTGTCAGGAAGAGATTCTGCTGCAACATCATACCACAATACAAAGGTTACAATCATCAGAGTGACACTCTCAGCTGATTGGAACATAGTTATCTGAAAAATAACACGCTTTCAATTACTCAAGGGGTGAAATGAACTAACCCAGGAAGGCCATTATATTTCACTACAACATTAACTGGTGTCTCATTGTCTCATCTCCGCCAGCCATGGAGCAGCACAGCAAAATAAGTTGTAACAATGTGACAAGTAGAAAATGGCAAAAATAAATAATTCCCTGCCACCTATTCCTTGAATAACCACTTTAAAAGTTCTGCTCCTCTCTGACAGGATATTATTTAAATCATTGGTACCTTACTTCCCCAACCCACTCTGACATCCATTTTCAGCTTCATACTCTGTTCCTACACAGCTCATTGCAAGTCTGAGGAACAACACCATCATGTCCAAATAAAGACATTATAGCCTTCTGGACATAACATCAAGTTTAACAATCTCAGACTGGCAATTCTAGACTTTATGCCTCATATTTCCTGCATTCATATTCTTTTCTTCCTCTTTCCTTGGTGATTTCACATACTTGTCTTCATCTGGTTACATCTCCCCCAGCCTATATTTGTTATTCACTGATGACATCTTTCACCAAACCCCTTCACCCTTTTGTAATTTAATCTAATGTAATTTAACCATTACAAATCTTTTTTTTTGCCTGTCCCCTCAAGTTTTTCCATTTCTGATCCTGAAAGGTTCAGTTTTGCTCTCCACAGATGCTGCTGAACTTCTGAATATTTCCAGCATCCCCAGTTGCTAGTTTCAGAACTCCAGCACTGCAGGATTTTTCTGCAAGATAATAACACCCCAAACACACGAGGAAAAAGTTGAAAGTTCATCCCCAGAAATTTAAAAAAAATTTAAAAATTAAAAATGCAAGATGTTATAGAAAAGATTAAGAGCAGAATTCAATTTACGAAAAGTTACAAATGTAATAGATTAAGAGCTTCCTATCTGTTAAGAGGCCTCTGACTGAGGAATAACATACAGCATGAGGAAAAAAGAAATCTTCTTTGTTTAAAATAAGAAAGAATCTGAAGCAGAGTTCATTATAACTAAATTTTATTGCATCTGACCTGCTCGTTAAAGGCTATGACACAAAAGCAAGAAAACTGGATAAGAGTATCCCATAATAGCAAAGAAAGAGACTATTTGGCTCATCAGCTCTCTGCTGGCTCCAATGAGAGCAATCCCATTAGTCCCATTCACCCTTTCCTTTTTTCTCTGCAACATTCTCTCACACACATGGCCATCAACTCCCATTCGATTCTTTTTGTCATAAATCTACACCAAGGGGTAATTTACTTCAGCCATTTACCAAGCAGTGCATCTTTTGGATACGATGGGAAACCAGATCATCTGGAGGAAACCCACAGAGTGATAGAGAGAACATGAAAACTCCACATGCACAGCAAACAAGGTCGGGGTCGAATCTGGGTCCCTGGAGCTGTGAGGCAGCAGCAGCACTAACACTGCTGCTAATTCCCAACTAAAAAGTTTCAATGGGGAATCAAAAGCAGAATAAGTGATCAAATGCCTCAGATGAAATTCAGGAAATTCCCTAGAAGTGACAGAACCAATGAAAAGCATTGTTGGTCAGCACATTATAAAATAATTTTAAGTCTGACTTATACACAATAACCTTCCAATAGCAGCATAAGAATTAATACTGTTACAATGAATTAATATTTTTAGCAGAACACTGCCTACAAGCTCCAAAGCCAGATGGCTAAATGCTATGGCAATAACACAAGAATGGTCTCAGCTACTTCGAAACTGCCACAATTGTGAAATTCATGCTGCTATGTAACTTGGATTCTTACTTAATAAACCACTCAGGAGTTTGCTGGATCCAACAGTATAACCATGCTGAACAGATCCTTTACTACCCTTATGCGAGATAACAACAAGCAAATGTGGAAAATCTTTTCAAAGGAAAAGAAACAAATTGTAATTATTAGCTTGAGTCTTAGCAGAATCGTCACCTCAAATCAAAAGATTTTGGGTTCAGTCACTCTCCAGGACTCATATACATATTCAGGGCAAGCGCTGTGCACCATCCCACTGATGGAGATTCCCCCTTGTTGAAGGCACCCAAGTTGAAACTCCTCTTTATGCACATGGACTAAAATAGAAATTATAGAACTATTTGAAGAACACCATAGGAAACTGTACATGTAATTATTCAACACATTTGATGTTCATGGGATATTATGTGAATAATTAACCCAAGCAAACACTAGAAAAATACCTAAATTCAGTTCTACTCCAATAACATATGAGTGAGCAACCACAGAAATTGTTCAGATTATATTCTTGCAAGTGACGGGGGCTAACAGGTCTTATTTCATTATCACTCCTACTTAGTAGAACAGGACCACAGCTACCTTCAGTACATTACCCAAGTGGCTCATTATCTATACACAGACCAAGATATTCATATCTATTCTATGCAATGTGTGCCAAAGACAAAATATGCAAACAAAAACATTTTAAAAACAAGTCCGATGCATTTGTATGTACCAAAATTGTTGCCATGTGCTCTACAAACCACATTTAAAAGCAATGATCCACAGATAATTAAGAACAGATCTAGTCACAAAATATTTTTATACACTAACTGGGAAATAATATGACATATTATTTGCTATAGATAAACATGTCCTACTTCTAATAGTGGCGCATAACACCCAACCTCTCTTTCCTGCCTGCAGCAAAGTCTCCAACATGGCAGCAGGACTAGGAAGCTAGGAGGTCACACTGATTTTTGGTATCCAAACAGATGGAAGCCCAGATTTATAATTCTACAAGGCCAAACTCCCTACCTATATTAATTATATATTTTTTAAAAAATTGACAACATTCTATAACCTGGATGTAAAACACGTCACTGGAAACAATACATTGTACCCAAATTTACTCCAAAACAAATATTACATAAATGAGTTGCTTTTGTGACATCCAGAGACAGTCTACTTAGACAACTGCATTCAAACGAATAATGCCGCCTTCAGAATGCCTTGAGACTTCCTCTCATGCTTTCATTTGGCTTTGCTGATGAGTGGTTCCTACTGCAGAGATCATTTCCAAGTCTGCATACATTAATAGTATCACCTTAAGCTACCCCTAAAATCCATTTTAAAATTCTTTGCAAAACTAGTTTTGCAGATATAGAAACAGCCAAATTCATACCAATCTAGGACACAAAAGAAACAGAACTCTTCAAAATCAATTAAGCTGTTATTGTCTTCAGCCATAACAAAAACTCAGTAGGTGCTTGGCCCACTATCATCCTTCAAGTGATAACAAAAATAATAGCCATTTTTTCACAAGACATAAACCTTCAATAAATTATTCAACCATGGAGGACACCACATCCATCACCACAACCATTTTCCAGGATAGATATTTTGAAGGCCATTAGCAAGAATTCTGGCAAAATCAATGACGTAGACTGGCACTTATGCATCACTAAGACATCCATTCATCAGATCTTTCCTTTAACTTCAATGCCTGAAGGTAACTAGCACAGATCGAAACATTTTAATTAAAAATTAGTCAATAAGTTAAATCATAACTTCAGAATAGAAAAGTAAGTTAGTTCTTTTCAATAATGAGAAACTAAGAGTCCAGATACACCTGAACCATCGTACACAGCACAAGTGTTTCATGGCTACAGAAATCAGAATCAGATTTATTATCACTGACATATGTCATGAAATCTGTTGTTTTGCAGCAGCAGTATAGGTGCAAGACACAAAAATTACGGCAAGTTATAACATAAATAAATAGTGCAAAGAGAGAATAACAAGATGAAAAAAAAAATGCTGAGGAACTCAGCAGGTCAGGCAGCATCCGAGGAGAAAAGCAGGTGATCAATGTTTTAGGTCAGGACCCTTCTTCAGGACTGAAGATAGGAAAAAGGGAAGCCCAATGTATAAGGGGGGTGGTGGGGTGGGGAGCAGAGCAGTGATAGGTGTTCTTCCTCTCCTCATGCCACCTGCCTCTATACCTTTGACCCATCCCCTGGTGGATATCTGCTCTCCCCTCCTCCCCCATATCTGCCTATCACTATATCTTACCTTCATCTACCTATCACCACCTTGTGCCCACCCCACCTCCCAACATCCATGGATTCTGCCTGACCTGCTGAGTTCTCCAGCACTCTTGTTGTTCCCCCCCCCCCCCATCTAGATTGCAGCATCTGCAGTCCTTTGTTTCCCTAGGAATAACGAGGTAGTGTTTATGGACCCTTCAGAAATCTGATGGTGGAGGGAAACAAGCTGCTCCAAAAACGTTGTGTGTGGGTCTTCAGGCTCCTGTACCTTGTCCCCGATGGTAGTAATGAGAAGAGGGCATGTCCTGGATTGTGAGGGTCCTGAATGAAGTAGAGCCACTGGCGTGCCTTCTTCGTGATGGCATCAATGTGTTGGGCCCAGGATAGACCCTCTGAGTTGTTGATGCCCAGGAACTTGAAGCTGCTCGCCCTTTCCAATGCTGACCCCTCAATGAGGATTTCTATTTCTTTGCCCAAATGGTCATTAACACAGGACAACATCGATCTTATCCTTCCCCAACAGTAACTAAAAACTTTACCAAACTAGTCATTAAAAAGAAATCTGGAGCAACAATTTGCCTCAATTCAGGAGCACCATGGCGAACTATATCAGTCTGACTGCTGCTCCAGCTGAAGTCAGGAATTAAACCTTAATTGTATAGTTTAGCTGTATGCTAATTTGAGATTTTTTTTCTTGCATCGGTCGCCAGTTACTGGTTATAGTCAATTGCTATAGTTTTTCATTCCTCTCGAGGAATGGCAAATGTTTTGTTTGAAACGTCCAGGCAACGAGCAAGTTAACGAAGATTGAATATTTAAGTTGTAACAGATGTTGCAACTGCTTCTCCATAAAACCACGAAAACACTGCAGAACTCTCTCTGGACAAACACTCTCAGAAGCACAAGAGATTCGAGGATACACATCACAATCTACTGCAAATCGATCGTGCGCTTTTCTTATTAATCAAAAAGTGTTGCACGCTGTCAATATTAAAAATGTCAAGATTATAAACAATTACGTCCTATAACTGAAGATCTGGGATAAGTCAAATTTTCTTTAATAGAAAGCTATATTTTTTGAGTAATAAATACAATCATTTGTCTTTAAAATGATAGCAAATTTAGCAGTTTCCCGTTCCCAAACTAGCAAATTTAGCAGTTTCCCGTTCCCAAACTAGCAAATTTAGCAGTTTCCCGTTCCCAAATGCCTTCTGCACACACACACACACACACAGAAAAAGTTGCATTGAAACAGAATGCGCTGACTGGGTCGGCTTGGTGAAAACTCTCACTGAAGCAACAGCAACGAAAAGTCAGTGCGGGGACGTGGCTGCGAGGGAAGAAGTAGCTGCACCGGCGCTGTGTCCGCTGGTGCAGCGGGGCGGCCTGAGTGACAGCGGCAGCCCCCGGGGCGGGGGCCGGGGCTGGGGCCGAGCCCGTCCCCGGGACCCCCGCCCAGCCTGCGCCACCGCCTTTACCTGACTCGCTTTGTAAAACTGCTTCTTCAACCCGCCACCGACATCCTCGAGCACTTCACAACGCCGCAGGGAGGAGGGGGGGGAAGGAAAAACGAAAGCCAGCGACGCCCGGACCGCGCTGCTGTCGGTGAGTCTTTCTCCGCTCGGCAGCGAAGGAATCCGGCCAAACGGCACACTGACAGCGATCTTACATGGCAACCGCGGCTACTTCCGGCAGCGCGACAAGGAGCGCCACCCGCCGGCGGGGAACCGGCAACCCAACCGCCGGCCGGTCCTCCAAACACAGCGCCACCCGCCGACGGGGAAAGCAGGAGACCAACCTCCTCTCCCCCTCCCAGCAAAACAGCTGGCCGGGTCCTCCGAACACAGCGCCACCTGCCGCACTGACGGAGTCTAGACCTGGCGCCACCTGTTGCTCTGGAAGAGTGAGATTCTCCATCTTTCTGTGAGCTGCCTGAGCTTATTTTTTTTGAAACTCTTACAGAATTGTCTCTGTAGGGTGTGAAAGTTCGTAGAGAGTTTCCTCAGGAAGGTGAAAGATAAGTCACAGAAATATTAGTGTATTTTCTAAGGCGTTGTCGTGGACGGTTTTAGCTTGTAATCATGGCAGAGGACAGACCTGGGTCCCCATGGGACAACCTGAAAGTTGAGGGAAGAGTTGAGGAGGAGTTTAAGATGGAGGGATGAAGATATATTGAATAACTACTTATATTTAGGACGAGAGAAAACTGATTTCAATTATAAATATGTTCTCTAAAGCAGCAGATTTAAGGCACTAATAGAAAAAGTTTCAATACTTGAAGTTTGTTTCAGAAGTTTTCTTTCTTAACTCTTCGCCTGAGAACAGGGAAGAAACGTTGATTTTATTTTCTGGCCAGGTGGAAATGAGGCTCTTTACTCAATGCACCGTCCCTCAATTCAGGAGAAGGGTTGCCTCTTTTATCTGTTGAAAAGAAAACGTTTCTAATCTCCATTCTGTTGGAGCATGCACTGATCCTCGGACGTTGCTGTTGGAACTGGAAGTTATGTAGGAACTCGGTGATCAGTTTTCACTCGTTTGGGCTATCGTCAATTTCTGCTTAGTAAACTCTTCTTTCGTTCTCGTCAAAATGTATTGCTTGATGAACCTTCCTACTGACAGTTGGCATGATTTTGGAGCCCCATCGAATGCTGAATTGAACATGTTTTGACTGAAGTAGGAACTCTTCAAGGGAGGGTTCCTTTCATGTCTGAGTCGAGACATCAAATTTGCTAAAGGCAATTTGAAGTGAGTTTCACTTTCCTTAGGCTCCTTGTTCAAATTCTTCTAATCACCTATTTTTTTTCTAACTCTTAATTCGAAAAAAGAAGCGAAGACTGAACGATACCTGTTGTGCAAGATAAATAAGAAAATGTATAAAGGTTACTTTTATTCGCCTTAGGCAGTTTCTCAACATTTTGAATGCCTACTGTCCATTCTAGTTTTTGGAGTTCTGAGGTGGATGATGAGGTCGATGTGGGAGCTGCAGACTCTTCCAGGGGTCGGGCAGGTGATATCCAATGGAGCAGGGGAATGGGTAGTCTTCAAGAGGGCAGTCCTTCCACCACTTCTGGTTTGTATGTGCTCACAATGCATAGCCTCAAAGTTTTCAATACCAATTTGAATTTTTTGCACCTTTCTGAATAGACATAGGCCAGAGTCCCAAAAGTCAGCGAAACTGTTGCATTTCTTCAAGGGGGTTTTGAGCACATCCTTGAATTTTTTTGCCTCATTCCATCTAGTAACATTTTTCCATGACACAGCTCAGAATAGCATGTCTGTTTTGAGTGCCGATCGTGCAAATTCACTGTCTGAGAGAGTGTTTGGATCTGGGTCACCAACGGCATTTAAGATAAGTCTAGGTGAGTATTTAAATTGCTTAGGCAGAAGGACTAAACACTGGATGATGGAGTTAATACGGAAGGGTGCCCACTGGTCTGCCTGGATGAGTTAGCCCAAATGGTGTACAATTCTATGATCATAGCTGACTGGTGTACAAAGGACCCTAATGCTGATGATGTTATCCTGCCAGTGAATTTGGAGGATTTTACAGAGCAAGCTTTGATAGTACCATTCCTTAGCCTTGAGATGCCTGATCTCTAGGGTAGTCCACATCTCAGAAGTATATGGCAGGGCAGTGATCACTATTGCCTAGTAGACCATAAAGTTCCATGCCAGGTCTGAGGTCTTAATCTTCAAATACTCTTTTCCTCAGTCAATCAAAGGTTCTGCTGGTGCATGTAAGAGAATAGTGAATTTCATCATCGATATCTGCCTTTTCTTGTGAGTGTGGAATGTAAGGCCAGTCCTATCATACACTTCAGGACAATGACGACTTGGAGCTCGGCCTTCGAGCACGTGCAAACACAAGTGTGTCTGTATCCTGCAGCTTCACTACTGAAGTTTAGGTGACCTTGGCTCTGGAGTGTAATCACCATAGGTTGAACAGCTTCCCATCATTTCTGAAAATAACTTCCATTCCCGTAGGAGGTTTGTTGAGCAAGAAAGATTGAGGGAAGTGTTGGGACGTTAATACAGCCTTGCTTGACTCCTGTCTTCACTGAGAATGGGTCTGTTGTACACCCACTGGTTGGGATCATGACTTGCACGCTGTCATGAAGCAAACCTAAAATGGAGATGAATTTCAGTGGTCAGCCAAATTTCAAGAGGGCATTCTTCCCGACTGATGGAAACAATTAAGGTCATAAAAGGCCATATAGAGTGGCTGATGCTGATCATCACTGACTTGGAAGCTTATTTTTTGTTTAAGATTATTCATAACATGGAAATCCAGAACTTGTGCAATTTAGAAACCCTTGGGGTTATTCACTAAACAGTGAGATCATGCCTGTTCTGTGACCAAACTTATTTCTTTGCTTCATTTTTCTGAATATCTTTTAAAAAACCTATTATTTGCAGATTTAAAATTAACAACTGATATGCTTTTGAATGAAGAAAAAGGTTCCAAATTTCAGTCCCCTATTTGTGTAGTTTTTTTGTCCTGATGTATCACTAACTGAAACATTAACTTTTTGGATGCTGACAGACCTGCTGTATATTTCCCGGATTTTCTTTTGACATTTTTTTGATGTATTATCAGTCATGATCAGATATTCTAGTCATAGGTAGTGCTGTGAGTGTGATTCCACTTGTATGCATTGCTGATCAACTGTCCATTTCTCCTGGTATTACTTCAGTAACTACAAATGGTTGTTTTTTTTGAGAACATAGGAAGCATCTGAGGACATGTTGGAGATTTATTTTTTCTTGCTGCCCCCATCAAACCATCTCCTCCCACATCACCATTGACAGCAATGATTCCTTGCTAGTATGCAGTTCCATAAATGATGGGTATATTCCCTTAAGTTAGCTGGGTAGCCTTAATACAAGCTTTACAGATGTATGTTAGTATGTTATTCAACTGTACATGTTATCGTAGCTAAAACTGATCTTGAAAATGGAAAAAAAAATGAGCATGTTGGAGAAAGACAGAAAACGCTGGAAACTGTCAGTGGGTCAGGCTGCATCTGTAGAAAGGGAAACCAAGTTCACGTTCCAGACCCAATATCCTTCTTCAGAACTGGGAAAGAGAGATTTTTAAAAAATGTAACTCTTTTGTCTCTCTTTCCCAGACTCCCATTTGTACGATGCCTGTGAAGTAGCAAGGTGTTACACAAAAGCAATATTCACTGAAAAACTGACATCCAGCTATATATGATATTTTAGCAGGCAACCCAAAAACTTAATCAGAGGTAAGTCTGAGAGAGCATTCTAATAGTGGATATAATGCTTAACAGGTTTAGGGAAGGAATTCCAGAGCTTTGAGCCTTGTCATCTGAAGACACAATAAAATGAAGGTGCAACTAAATTTCAGAAGTACAGTTCAGCATTGCCTCATGTTCAGAGAGTGGTATGCGAAAGGCCGGCTCGGAGTGTGTTGGAAGAATTGAGTCTAGCAGTAGTAAATGGATGTAATGGAAATCTTATTAACAGCCTGAATCCATGGCCCAGAATTTAACTCTGTCAAAAATGACACCCAATTTGCAAACAGTATGGCACAGTTCTGGACAGCTACCTGTGAGAGAGCTGGAAACGGTCGCTGGGCAACAGAGTATTCTATGTACAGCTTAACAGTTTAGATATACCAGGGAGGCCAAGAGACATGGTGAAAAGCTGGGAGTCATCAACAGACAACTGAAAACTGACGCCATTTTCAGTGTTGTAGAGATACAGCATGGAAACAGACTCTTTGGCCCAACGAATCCGCAGTAACCATCAACCACCCTTGCTAATCTGACTTGAATCCCATTTTTTTTATTCTCCCCACATTCTGATGCTAACGAGGGTGAGCGTGCAAATGTAAAACGGGAGAGGGACCAACAGCAAACTCTGGTAGGAATCAGGCGTGGGAGCCTTGTCAGATTTTCCTTCATCCCATGGCTGTGACCCATATTGCAGTGTTTTCCAGCTGAGATCATTTGGCTCAGCACAGACCACGGATTTAATCTTGAACCTCACTCAAATACACATTAGAAAAAAAACTCTCAGTGCCATTGGCATCCTCGAGCTATTTTTATTGCGTGAATACAGTGTGGAAAGGTTTGATTCATGAGGACGTGAATATAAGTTGAGACATCTCTAAAACTGTAGCAGATATTGACTTTTCCAAGATCAACTTTCAATTTGTAAGACAGTGCCCCTTAAAGGGCAATTGTATTATTACATCAAATATTACCTGAGCAATCAAAGCCTTGAAACATAGAGAGTCATTTTAACTTTGCATCATCAGAGTAAACAAGTGTTGTTCGTTTCGCCCCCGTTACACACCTTGTCCAATTTTCTTTTCAGTGGAAGTCAATTGCAAGTAAAATCTGGTAGCATTCATAACAGGTAGCAGATTTGCTATTGCTTATTTTATTCCTTCCCTCAAAGTTAAAATTATCCCAAAGATTCACTGAATTTAATGCAATAAGGAGAATAGCATACTGTGCTGGAAAGCCCCTGTGTTGTGTGGGTGGGATATTGTAGATATAATACTTCTAGCCATATATCCCCTTTCATAATGAAAGTATTGTGCATCTGTGAAATACTTTGAGGTGCAGTAATTGTTGTTATGGAGGCAAATATGCTGCTTGTCAGGATTATTCCACAAATAACCTATTAATATGTTTCAGTCTGATTTTTGTTAAGAGAGGAATTTTAATTAAAACACAATCAAATCAAGACTGCAGTACCATGGCTTTTATGTTATTGTGGTAACTATCTGGAGGCCTGGATGTGATCTGGAAATGGACCTTTTGCCATAACTTGCCAGTGGTCAGGCACTGACAAACCTGTGTGTTTTTTCAGTTTTCTGGATTCATGCAAGCTCCTGGCAGTTTATTTTCTTTGAATCTTGAAATAAAACGCTCATAATTTTGTATATCATTTCTTCAATTGTTCTTGAATCTTTAAAATTTCAGTGCATTTGCAAGTATGCAAGTAGGCTAATTATATTCATAACTATCTTAAAACTTAAGGAGTTGTGATCATCGTTTCCAATGTGCTCTCCCACAGAAACACCTCGCCAGGCTCATTTCCCAATACAAGGTCCAGTATGGCCCCTCTTCTAGTTGGACTATCCCCATACTGTTTCAAGAAACCCTCTAAAAATGGACCTAACAAAGTCTGCCCCATCTAAGCCTCTTGAACTAAGGAAGTTGCAGTCGATATAGGAGAAGTTAAAATTGCCCACAACAACAACGCTGTTGCTTTTACATCTTTCCATAATCTGTCTACATATTTGTTCCTCTATCTCCCACTGGCTATTGGGAGGCCTATATTATCCCATCAGAGTAATTGCACCTTTCTTATCTTTGAGCTCTACCCATATTGCCTCAGTGGACAAGCCCTCCACTCTCTCTGACGTTTACCCTCATCAGTAATGCAACTCCCCCACCTCTTTTACCTCCATCTCTATCACATTTAATCAGGGAAAAGAAGGAAACATATATCAGGTGTAGGAAATTGGTATCAAGGCACGATGTTTATAGGCATTGTCGGAGAAAACTTACAAAAGAAATTAGGAGGGCAAAAGGGGGCCAAGAAATAACCTTGACAAGTAGGATCAAGGAGAATCCTAAGAATTATTATTAGGAGCAAGAGAGTAGTTTAGGAAGGAACAGGTCCACTCAGGGGCGAGAGGGGTAATCCGTGTGTCAGCTAGGTGATATGAGCAAGATCCTAAACAAATAGTTCTTATCAGTGTTCACCAGGGAGAATGATGCAGAGGCGAAAGAGTTAAGGGAGGGGTATGCTGATATACTGGAGCACGTCTTTATCAGGAAGAAAGTCCAGCACTGTCTCCACTTTCACCTTCCCATTCCAATACTTCACTCAATCTGCCTCTATTCTTCTCTGCCTGCATCCATTATCCACAAAATTAGGTATCTTCCAGTCTTCTGGTACTTCAGCCGTGGCTAACGAAGATGCAAAAATCTCCATCAGAGCCCCAGCAATCTCCTCGCTAGCTTCCATTAGCGTCCTGGGATAAATCCCATCAGGGCCTGGGAATATCCACCCTTGTGTTCTAATGGAGACTCTAGAGGGTGGAATCTGGAGCAACGAACGGTCTGCTGGAGGAACTCAGCAGGTTGAGCAACATCTGTGGGGCAGGTAGCGTGTTCGGCACAGCTTTGTGGGCCGAAGGGCCTGAATTGTGCTGTAGTTTTTCTATGTTCTATTTACAAAATTGAATTCATTGGTGTATGAATATTTTCTTGTACATTGAAAGTCAGGTCCAGTACTGTATATTTCCAGTATTTACAAAGAGAAAACATTTTTTAAATGGTAAGTGGCACAGAGCACCTAAAGCAGGCAGGCGTTTATCAAGTAGCCCTGTGTATACATCAATTAAATACTTTGCCAATTATCATACCATACAAACTGGGAAGGACCCATGTTGCATCCACAGTTGTTGGTGATTAATGATCATAAGTAAGTCAGCATGGTTTCCTTAAGGGAAGATCCTTCCTGACCAACCTATTGGAATTTTTTGAGGTAATCTCAAGTAGGATGGACAAGGGAGAAGCAGTGGATGTTGTGTATTTGAATTTTCAAAAGGCCTTCGATAAGGTGCCGCACAAGAGGCTGCTTAATAAGATGAATGCCCATGGAATTACAGGAAAGATATTAGAATGGGTAGAGCATTGGCTGATAGGCAGAAAGCTAAGGGTAGGAATAAAGGGATCCTGTTCTGGTCGGCTGCCGGTTACTAGTGGTGTTCCGCAGGGGTTACTGTTGGGGGCCGCTTCTTTTTACACTGTATAACAATGATTTAGATTATGGAATAAATGGTTTTGTGGCTAAGTTTGCAGACGACACCAAGATAGGTGGAGGAGCAGGAAATGTTGAAGAAACAGAGAGGTTGCAGAGAGGCTTGGACAGTTTAGGAGAATGGGCAAAAAAATGGCAGATGAAATACAATGTTAAAACATGTGCGGTTGTACACTTTGGAAGAAGAAATAAACGGGCAGATTATTGTCTAGATGGGGAGAAAATTCAAAATTCAGAAGTGCAAAGGGACTTGGGGGTCCTCGTGCAGGATACCCTAAAGGTTAACCTCCAGGTTGGGTCGGCGGTAAAGAAAGCGAATGCTATGTTGGCAGTCACTTCAAGAGGAATAGCATATAAAAGTAAGGATGTGTTGACGAGGCTCTATGGGGCACTGGTGAGACCTCATTTGGAATAGTGTGTGCAGTTTTGGGCCCCTTATCTTAGAAAGGACGTACTGATGTTGGAGAGGGTTCAGAGAAGACTTACGAAGATGATTCCCGGAATGAAAGGGCTGACATACGAAGAGCGTTTGTCAGCTCTTGGACTGTGTTCATTGGAGTACAGAAGAATGAGAGGGGACCTCATAGAAACATTTCGAATGTTGAAAGGACTGGACAGAGTAGATGTGGCTAAGTTGTTTCCCATAGTGCGTGAGTCCAGGACAAGAGGGCACAGTCTTAGAATTAGAGGGTACCCATTTAGAACAGAGATGCGGAGAAATTTCTTTAGCCAGAGGGTCGTGGACTTATGGAATTTCTTGCCACGTACAGCTGTGGAGGCCCGATCATTGGGGTTGTTTAAGGTGGAGATTAATAGGTATCTAATTAGTCAGGGTATCAAGGGATATGGGGAAAAGGCCGGGAATTGGGGCTAGATGGGAGAATAGTTTAGCTCATTGTGAAGTGATGGAGCAGACTCGATGGGCCAAATGGCCTACTTCTGCTCCTTTGTCTTGTGATCTTGTAAATAAGGCAGCAGTCAGGGTACTACAGTGTTCTGATCATTCCTACATTAAAAAGGGGATTTTCACTTCTGATTATTATCTGAGGTCTCCTGGTGTAGACAAGGACAATGAGTAGAGACATCATTGGGCTATATTCTGATGGTCTGTCCCTACATATAACTACTGTAGGCCATCTACAACAAAGGTTATTATTGTGATTGTAAGTAGTTGGCCAGTTGGTAGTGCACTTGCTTCTCAATCAGAAGATTCTTGGTCTAAGTCCTGCTTCAAAGACTTCAAGCAGGAAAACCTTGAATGTCCATTCTGTTGGAGGTGCCAAAGTTTAGGTGAGACATTAAATTGAGATTATATAATTTCTCTCAGTGGATACAAAAAATCCCGTACTTATTTTAAAGAGAAAGAGAGTTCTGTTCAATGTCCTGACCAACATTTCCCCTTCATTCTGCATCACAAAAGTGATTAACTATCTTTATTGGTTGATCATGGTTGCCACTTACCCTGCATTAGAGCAATGATCATATTTCAAAAGTATTTTCTCAGTTGTAAAGTGCTTTGCATATTCTGAGTTTGTGAAAGACACCATATATATGCAAGTATTTTCCACTTGCTTTAATGGATTATTATTAACCTGTGTTATTGTTTTGAACTTTTTGCTTTCTTAACATTTTCCCTTCCCAATTTCTCCCTAACTCTCCTTGAGGTCCTGATTTTTCACATCAGCATGGACAGTGAGTCACAGCAGACAATTGACTTTTCATGTCTGTCTCTTGCAATGGCAGGCACTGTAATTATTAAATTTTTCAACTAATTTTCATCAATGATAATTCATATAATCCTGTGTACAGTTTTGGGCTGAAAAGGACCAAAGCCCAATTTGTAACTATGATGATTTATGCTATAATTATAGGGTATCAACAATAGAGACATTTCACCGTTGGTGAAGACCTTTCTGAAGCTGGTTCATCTACTGAATGGGTTTCAGATAGTTATTGCTGCTATCTAATGCCAAGCATCTCATGGCATTAGATAAGTGTGAAGTGGTTCATTTTGGTAGGTCAAATATGTTGGCGGAGTATAGTCTTAATGGTAGGACTCTTGGCAGTGTGGAGGATCAGAGGGATCTTGGGGTCCGAGTCCATAGGAAGCTCAAAGCGGTTGCGCAGGTTGATTCTGTGGTTAAGAAGGCATATGGTGTATTGTCCTTCATCAATCGGGGAATTGAATTTAGGAGCCGTGAGGTATTGTTGCAGCTATATAGGTCCCTGGTCAGACCCCACTTGGAGTATTCTGCTCAGTTCTGGTCGCCTCACTACAGGAAAGATGTGGAAGCCATAGAGAGGGTGCAGAGGAGATTTACAAGGATGCTGCCTGGAATGCGGAGCATGCCTTATGAAAGCAGGTTGAGGGAACTCGGCCTTTTCTCCTTGGAGAGACGGAGGACGAGGGGGGACCTGATAGAGATGTATAAGATGATGAGAGGTGTTGATAGGGTAGATAGTCAGAGGCTTTTCCCCAGGGCTGAATTGGTGGCCACAAGAGGAAATAGGTTTAAGGTGCTGGGGAGTAGATATAGAGGAGGTGTCAGGGGTAAGTTTTTTACTCAGAGAGTGGTGAGTGCGTGGAATGGGCTGCCGGAAACGATGGTGGAGGCGGATACGATAGGGTCTTTCAAGAAACTGTTAGATAGGTACATGGAGCTGAGCAAAATAGAGGGCTATGGGTAAGCCTAGTAATTTCTAGGGTAGGGACATGTTCGTCACAGCTTTGTGGGCCGAAGGGCCTGAATTGTGCTGTAGTTTTTCTATGTTTCTATGGCGGTTTTGTAATGGGTTCAAAAAGCAAATTTTGTATATCTCCAACTTGTAGACAAAAACATGGTGAGACAATGACTGTTATCTGCTTGGATTTCAGTAGGGAATAAAAACAAAGCCATTCCTGTAAAATGGATTTGCAGAAAATGTGCACAAAGTATTGGTCTGAAGTGATATCTGGTTGAAAGTCAACGCAGCATATTGATACATTAATCTCACTGAGATTACACAAATATAAGAATTGGGAACAGGAGTAGGCCACTTGGTCTTTCAAACCTGCTCTGGCCGTTTAATAGATTATGGCTGATCTGATTGTAACCTCAACTCAGGAATGCAGAGTTGAGGTTTACCCAAGGGGTAATCTTTTGTCCCCTTGCTTATTGAGAATGTTTCTTGCCTTCCTTAAAAAACTATTTAAAGATTCTTCTTCTACCCCCTTTTGCAGAAGCAGAAAAGGATAAACAAAGGGGGGCAGGTGGATCTAGGTGCAGGCCTCTGTCTCACAAAATGTTGATAATTCCCTTCCCTCCACAGATGCTGCTTGACCTGCTAACTTCCTCCAGCAGTCTGTTTTTTGCTCCATATTCTAGCATCTGCAGTCTCGTGTGTTTTTGCTTTCTAGTCTCATTATTTTCTCTTTACAACTTACTCTGCTACCTACCTTGTGTTATCAGCAAATTTACCGACCATATCTTTGGAGCCTTCATCCAAAACATAAATTAGAAAAAGTCAAGGCCCCCAGCAACAATCCCAGTGGCACACCACTAATTACATTTTGCAAACCAGAAAAAGACCCATTATCTAATCTCTGTTTTCCATTAGCCAGCAATCTTCTGACCACACCAGTATGTTACCTCCTACAAGATGAGCCTTCCTTTCCTGCAGTAATCTTTGATGTGGCACCTTGTCAGATGCCTTCTAGAAATCCAGGTAATATACATCGATTGGTTATCCTTTATCTACAACACATGTTCCTTCTTCAAAGAACTCCAGTAAATCGGTCAAACATGATTTCCCTTTCACAACCATGCTGACTTTGCCCAATTACCCTGCTATTATAATAGCTTCTAGCATTTTCCCAAATACAGATGTTAAGCTAACTGGCATGTAGTTTTCAGCTTACTGTCTGTTTCCCTTTTTGAATAAAGAAGTTATATTTACGATTTTCCAAACAAATGGAATCTTTCTTTGAACCTAGGGAATGTTGCAAAATTAAAATCAAGCATCAACTAGCTCACCAGCCACTTCTAAGACACTAGAAAGAAGTCCATTAGACACCAGAGACTCGTCAGCCCACATTTGGATCAGTATCGGAATACTGCTTCCAAATAACTTGGAAGGCAGGATATTGTCCCAGGATGCGACATCACCCTGCGTTCAATCATAGTAATCTCACCTCTGTGTCAGGACATTACAGATTTAAGCAGCACAACAGAAGTTTGACCACATAATCCAGACTGAAATTTAAATTCTTTGTTGAGAGAGTGTAATATCATAATGAGATGACAAACTCAGCAATGGTTTGCCTGCTTAACTTCATTTACCCTTGAATAGATGTACAATAACCTTCTAAATGTTTATAAACACTGCTTTCTGCCTTATGATTAGCATCAACAACTGTCCTGTCCTATCTTGTCCTTTCTCATTGGGCCCTAACCTGGCCACACTCCTCTTAATCTACTCAATGTTATCTTGGACTCGGCAAATTATCAAAATGTTTTGCAATATAAATATGTTTTCTATCTTTACATAGGTAAATTAATTTTGTTCAAAAGCCATGGATCTAAATAAGTATGCAAAGATCTACAATGTATGGAAATTCCAGGTCCAGGTAGACGTGTCTGATGGAATTTTACAGGCATGTGTAAAGTACCGAGATTAGGTAGGAGCAGATCAACTGTAGATTACATATTAAATGGAAATGCTTGTTAACAGAGCAAGGGCGAGATTGTGGGTTTGGTGGATGGGTAATTGAAACTGTCAATGCAGTGTGTGCAGGTGGTGGAGAAATGTAGCTAGATGTTAGTTTGTATAACAGAGCAGAACTTCAGTCTAAGGAAATGATGTTTATGATGCATCAACATAAGATTTACCTGTTTCTTCTGTGATTTTTTTTTGTTTCTTTTCATGACACTGGAAAGATGTCAAATTGTTAGACGTGGTCCAGAAGGCAATTTGTTGATTTCTGAATGGGAGGGGAGAGAAAATTTTTGATAAGCAAGAATTGCCTGCCTTGGGGCTTTACTTTCTAGAGAATCGTGGTAGCCAGAGGACCTATTTCCATACTATATGACTCTCTGTTGGAACAGACAATGAGACAGAATGTGAAAACGTGAAGCACCCACTGTCTGGTTATACGATTTTCAGTGGTATGAGGAGTTTGGATCCAGAAAAGTATTTCAGTTGTATATATGGATTGATGAATAGGGACACAGTTTAATATTGGAAAGGAAGTCCTGTATTAATGGCCTTCAAACGTTCCAAAGCACATAACAACCAATGAAGTACTTCTGAAGTGTGGTTTTGTTTTTAAGGGTAAAGATAGAAAATAAAATCTTTAGACAACATTTTTAAAGAACCGGATTACATAACTATGGAACTAATTACTAGTGGAGGTGGTAGAACAGAAATAAATATTTTAGTAGGGTTTGTGATGCTGCTTCACAAGTCCAGCATCCTCAGTTTGATCCTCACCTGAGGTGCTGTCTGTGTAGAGTTTGCACATTCACTCTGCAATTGTGTGGGTTTCCACTGGATGCTTTGGTTTCCACCCACATCCCAAAGATGTGTTGGTAAGTTAATTGGCTGCTGTTACCTGTTAGGATAGGTTGAAGGTAAAAGAATCAAAGGGAATTTTTGTGTGTGAGGCCAGAAGTTGCATGGGAAACAAGGAAATGGGAAGGGGGCGAATGAAATGGTGCCTCTGGAAGCTGACATGGCCCTGATGGGCCAAATAGCCCCATCCTTTTTCATTATTAATAAATTAGAAGGGTTCATATTTTTTAATTCTACACAGTTTGGGCCTCAGAGTAGTGCAGCTAGCAGAGCCACTGCCTCAGTGCCAGAGATCTGGGTTGAATCCTGACTTGCATGTTTGCGTGGACTTTACACATTCTCCATGTGGGTTTCCTCAGAATGCTTCAGTTTTCTCTCACATTCAAAAAATATTCAGATTGGTCGTTTAACTGACCACTGTATGTTGTTGTTAGTGTATAGGTGAGTGGTAGAATTTGGGGAGAATTGATGAGAATGTGGGGAAAATAAACAAAAAGTAAGCTTGATATAGGATTAGTTAAAGTGGGTGGTTGGTTGGTTGGTGTGGATCAAAGGGCCTGTTTTCATGCTGTATCTTTTTCTGACTCTATATGTGCCCCACGACCTGCTGAAATGTTCTAGCATTTTGGGAGAATGTATAACTATTGTGAAAAGACGTGTAGGATTATTAATTCCTGAATTATAGTAAAGACACAAATACTTGGTTTGGAATGTGTTTGGTGTTTTGTCCCTGCTCAAATACTACCGCTAGTCTCAACTTCTTGGACCTGATTCTCTTGAACCAGTGAGAATCCTTTTAAAATGAATGTGCACATTTTATACAGATATGATTTAATTAAATATATTTTGAGGCATATATTAATATTCTAAGAATAACAAGTACCCACCAGTCACTGTCATTCCACAACACTTGTTTGCCTTTGTAGTTAGACATGAAAAACTACAAAAAACTTTTTAAAGCAATGATTCATTTCCGAGTTTGTCCTGGCTGATGAGTTGATTGGTTCAGTGATCTGTCAATCAGAATTCGCCTAGCCTATCTACAGCAACCAATAAGGGGGAGATTGGGGTGGGTTCCACAGCCTAAGTTTAATGTTTTGAAAGTCTTTGGTTTTATCCAAAACCTAATCGTTTTGTCATATTATGTGTGAAATGTTTACTACTTTCTGAAAATAATGCAGCTGCGTTATGGCGGGGGGGGGGGGTCGGTGAAGTCTCCCCACGTGATGGGCGCCAACCAATGAGGGAGGAGGTGATGCGGGTTCGCGTCGGTTCCCGCCAAATACGAGCGGGCTGAGGGGGGAGGGGAAGGGCGAGTGAGCGGGAGCGGCTGGAGGCGGAGGGAAGCCGGAGGGGGGAGAGGAGAGGAGAGGAGCAGAGCGGCGCGGCCGGTCTGTCCAGCCAGCCACCGACAGCCGCTGTCACTGACCCCAGCGCGCCGCCCGGGGAGGGCGCGGGGAATGCTGCAGACCCCGACACCAGCACACCAGCAACAGGCGGCCGCTGGTGAGGCGGCGAGAGAGGACCGAGGTGGGGGAGTGAGTGAGGTGGAGGGAGGGAGGGCCCGTGTGAGGCTCGCAGTCGGTGACAAGGCCCCGGCCGAGCGGCTGGAGGGGGGGGGGGACCGGCCCGGTGCTGACAAGGCAGCCGAACACCCCCTGACAGGCCGGGGACTGCCAGCGGCTCACTGCCGGCTCCGGGTAAGGGGAGTACGCGGAGATGCTCTTTAATCCGCGGCAGCTTTTTAAAGAAATTAAACATTATTTTAAGGCGCTGACAGGAAGTTCACCTTGGCCCCAGTCACTTTCACTCAGCTGCTGAGCCGTAGAAAGGCGGGAGAGCCAGAGGCTCGGATTAAGTGGCGCCCCATTCAGAATCGAGCTAGGAGCGATCACTCACTTAAAAGCATTAGCTTTTCTCCAAAAAAAAACTTCACCTGCGTTTGAATGGCTAGTTAGTTTGTTTCTGGCTGAGGATGCTGAAGCTTCTGAATGCTATTGGGATTGCGATTTTTGAATTAGTATTGTTGACGTTTGTGGGATTTTGTAAACAAACCTCGTTTCCTTCTCTGTATTCGGATTTTTCGTTATCTCTCAATGTTTCCATCTGTTTATACGGAATATTCTTTGTTTCCTTGACTATGTGCTTCGGCAGAGCCAGTGCTTGAATGAGTTTTTCGTAAAATCACGTGGAAATCTTCTGATTGCATTAGAAATGAAATTTAAAGTTTTCCAGGGCACAGAGTTGATTCATGCAACTTGATTGTCAAAATTATTCATGCTAAATCCGTATTCTGTTACCTGCTGCATTTGGTTTCATACGTGCAGCGTTTCATTGGAAGAAACTTTTAACCCCTTGTGACTATTTATGCAGTGAGATCACACATGTTACGTTGCTGATTGATAGATACTTTAAATTTGGATTATGCAAGTTCTGACACTTTGTGAGTCATCATTGACTTTGGATGAATTTTAATTGCACTATAGTAGTTAAATTTCTATTGTGCATTTTTTTAAAGTGGAAGTACATGACAACTGCCTCACTGGCACAAAATTGTTGGTGTACTTAATGACTTAATTACAGAATAGCATTCTGTAAGTCATTTGTGATCCTATTTGGCTGCCACTTTCATCCTAGTGGGTTACAAAAGTCATTTTGGCCTGCTCAAATTTTCTGCATGGAGATTGATAATTTTTTTTTCACCCCTTCCTCTCAAGTCTTACTACATAAAACTGCTCAATGCTTTCATTAAAGTATTGTGATTTCTATTTGGCATGTTTTAAAGAAAAAAAATTGGAGGACAAAAACTTCTGGATTGCAACAGTTTTTTGAAAAGACTTTGCTAGGATTCTAACACTTGATATGGAATTCATTATTTTCCAAAATAGATCATAAAATAATAGATATAGCAGGTGAATGTTAATATAGTGACATGTTCAACTTTTTATTCTTCTTTATAAAATTGAAGAGTAACTACGCAAGATTGCCCTTTGACTGTCCCTGAAACTAAGTAAGAGGTAAGGTGGGACACAGCAGTGCTTTCTTTATATTTTAAAGAAAAAGCCATGGGACTCGAAAGCACCCCCATTGATCTAAAGTTGTCTCAGTGGCAAGAAGCAAAGTGTAGTGATTGACAGCCATGCTTTATGAGCAGGGCTCAGTATGAAGTCTCTTTTTTGCAATAATTACTTAGACCTAAAAATAGGAGGCATAATAAGAAGTTTGCAGACAATATAAAATTTGCCTGTGTTGCCAGTGAGGAAAAAGCATTCAGTTTCATCGAAATACAGATGATCTGGTCAGTTGGGTAGAAAGGTGGATAAAGGAACTTAATCCAAACGAATAAGGTAATAGTTTTCAAGAGATGGAGCAAGGCAAGGAAATATTGGGGGATTTTAAATAGTATTGAGGAACAGAGGGGCCTTGAAGTGCCACAAGTTTTTAAAGGTAGTAACACATGTCAAGCAAGTGATGTGTTCCTTTATTAGTAAAGGTATAGAGTTTAAATGTTTTTCTGTAAATGTATCTTAAATTTGTAACGACACAGAGGAAGGCTGTTCAGGTCCATACCAGCTCCCAGAGAAGAAATCCTATTTGTTTTATTCCCCTCTCTCCTCGTTTCCCTGTACACCTGCAACTTAATCTCTCACACATGCCCATCAGCTTCCTTTGATCCTTTCTGCCATTAACCTATACCAGCTGGCTAATTTTACAGTAGCCAGTTAGCTTACCAGCACATCTTTGGGTTGTGGGACGAAACAGAACACCTGGAGGAAACTAGCACGGCATGGAGAGAATGTGCAAACTCTGCACAAACAGCACTAGCAGTCAGGATCAAACCCAGGTCCAGAAGCTGGCAGGCAGCAGCACCATTTTGTGAGGCTATTGGGCTGCAACATGGGTATTGTGTATGTTTCTGATCATTGTATGTCAGGAAAGATGTGATTGCTGGGAAGGAGAATGTTGTTCGGATTGGAAGGTTGCAGCTCTGAAGGAAGATTGTGTAAGCTAGAGTTTTTTCAGAATAGAGCAGGTGAGACTTAATTGGAGCACATAAAATTGAGGGGTTAGATAAAGAGGAAGGGGTTGTTTTCATTAACAAAAGGATAAAAAATTGCGAGACTTTAGATTTAAAGTGATTAGAAGTATTAGAGTGGAGGGGAGGAAAAATTCTCTCAACCTGAGGGTGGTAGGGGTTTAGAACTTGCAGCCAGAAAGTGTGATGGAGGCAGAAATCTTTACATTTAAGCAGTACTTGGATATGTACTCCGAGCCATGACCTACAGGGGTACCTTGTACTAGAAGGTGGGATTAGGTTGGTCAGCTCTTTTTCAATTAGTGTATGTATTTTGATTCTGTATTTTAATGCAGGCATTAGGAAAGGAAAACCATTTTTAATTGGTATTTTTCAAGTTTTGTGAAGAATGAGACCTCTCAGGGAATTTTGACAACTGAAGTGACTTTGTTACTGTTGAAATTAGAATTATGAACCCTCATCTTTATGTTTTGTCTTCAGCCTGTTACTTATTGCTTTTTCTTCAATGGTCAGCTGAGATTTAAGACTTCTCATTAGGGTGCAATTCTGCCTTTTGTACTTGGTGGTAGCACTGGTGTATTGGTGCGGGGCATGCTGTGCCATTGTTCGCTAAGGAAAAGTAATTCATAGATCAGAACTATTGCTTGGTAACAGGATATTTCTTCCTCTTTCCTACCCCCCACCTCCATCTCTTAGCCTTTTCAAATAAGCACTTCTGCTTATCTATCATTATTGGTAATGATATGCTGTAGGTTGTAAGTGCTAGCATCTGTAATTAAGAATTAAAATCAATCCAACATTGCCCTAAATATTTGAAATGTTTTATTAAACTACCAAAAATTGAACAGTTCTATAATATTAGGAGAGTACTTCAAGGTGGCTAACGTAGATTGATTCTTAAATTATTACACTGCTGAAGCATTGCAATTTAGTCTGATAAAACTGAATGGCCTTGCAAGAGCAAGATCAGATAACTCTGCTTTGCTGCTTTGTTCTGGGCTATTTGAGTATGATCAGAGTGGCCAAGTACTCTCTTTAGGGTAGCAATCAAGGTATTTTGTCATTGTAGGATTTCAACATTTTTCTGTAGGTGCGCTTGTCATCAAATGAAGAATTTGCTCTCTGTTGATGCAGCCTCTTTCTCAATTTTTCACTTTGCTTCCCCCAAAGCAAAAATATTTTGGATGTTCAGTATTTTAGTATACAGATTGAACTTGAAATCCTTCAAATGGATTGTTTTGGTAACTTTTGTATATTAAGTATCTGTTCAGGATTTTTAACAGCAAATATGGAAGCCACATATGGAATAATAATTGCTTGCCAGTGAGGAAATAAATATTTCAAAAATATGCATGAACAAAAAGACTTCAGTTGTGTTTCATTGTGAAGTTTTTAATAATCACTTCAAAATTATCTGACACTATTGTCAACTTCATGACGATTTGAGGTGGGAGAAGAGAAAGTGCTGGTGATGGAAAATACTTTGCATAGACCCAGAAGTCAAATTCATCAGAAGTTTGAGTGTTTGACCTGCAAAACATCAACATTTGAAGTTATTCACAGAATAAATTATTGATGTGCATGTTATTTAAAGATATTTTACTTGCTACAAGGCCATCAGTATAGCTTCCATCTCCAAGCTGAAATCGGTAAGATTATTTGCGAAGAAACGTTTGATATTAGAGGTGTTGTAGTATGCATAGAACATAGTTCAAAACCTGATGTTTCCAGCCCTTCCTTTACTTGTCACTTCACATAAGGAAAAATACCAAGTGTGTTGGTTGGATTCTCTTAAAAGATTATGGACTTCGTCCATATTGGTAGGTATGCATTTAAACAGAATTCTAAATACTGGGTGTTATGATTGAGTTGTGTTCTTGTTAAGTGATGTTTAATCAATATTTCAGCTAGTGTTTTCAAAAAAACTTTGTTTTGAGTAACCTTTTTTCTTTCTTTTGCAGTAATGGAGGAGTGTAAGTTGAAAGCAGCTACTCCAGCAAAGAAATTAGTCCAAGGTAATTTGTTGCATTTTCTGATGTTGATATAATGGGTTATAATGTGGTCTTTTCATGATTTTGAGCAATGTTGCAGCTCCTTCAGTGACCGTGATGTCTCCCCTGATTAAACGATATTGCCCTAATATTTAAGTGAATCCAACACACACACTTGTCATTTCACGTGAGGGAAAAAAATGCCAAGTAAAAGTGTTGAAAACATCAGGTTTTGAACTATATTCTATGCATACTACAACAATATTGCATACCTACATGCCCAGTAAACTCTGACAGGACATATTTGCAAATGGGCATCAACTGAATTGCAGAATGATTTCTGCATCAAGTTTGCCCATCAAATCTGTGCTAGCTTTTATTGGGTTGACCAGTCATGCATTGGGGTTAGGAAATTGCTTAATTGTTTATTGGCTTATTGTCATAAAATCATAGAACTTCTATAACACAAAAGGAGATTATTTATTTAATGGTCTCCTTCCTAGTCCAAAATACAGCAAGCCAGCCTAATTCCTCCCCACCCCCCACCCCTCCTTTTCCAGCGCAGCAGCTCAGTCACTCTCCTTGGGGCTTTTACATTTTTAACTAATCTGCCACGTGACATTGTCAAAAATCTTGCTGACATACACATAGAGTATAAACACAATTTGTTACCATCTCAAAACATTCTAATCAAGTTGGTCCGACACAATTTTAACAAATCTGTGATGATTCCTTATTGATTTTGGCTTCCTAAATGAAGGATTATACAGTCTATCACAATTGATTCAAACAATTTGCCCAACTCTGGCCTGTAATTCTTCAGTTTATCTATTTCTCAAATAATAGTGCATTAGCATTCTTCTGGCTTTACTCCTGGAGTCAGGAAGGATTGACATCGTAGTCAGCACTATTATCCGCCCCCCCCCCCCCCCCCCCCCCCCAACCCTTGCTGCTTTTAACTGTCTGGGATATATTTAAACCTGAAAATGTGTCCACTTCCAAGATTTTAATCCCACTATCCACTTTTACTATGTTTAAGCTATCCTGTATTTCAGACTTGTCCTGCTTAATGGCATCATCGTCAGTGTGATATTCAATAATTAAAAAAAAAACCTTTTTGGATATTTGGTATAAACTAATTTGTGATGATTTACATTTGGAATGGTGATGGCCAACTCCATAAATGCACCCCAGTGGAATGGAATACTGTCCTGTCTCTTGGGGGAAAATCCCTGTCCTAATTCCAGTGTCTAAATGAACATTACTCCCCTAATACTGCATAAAATATATTAACTAGTTTATGATGGCTTTGTGAACAATTTTTATTGAAACACTTTTCAGCTTAACTAATCTCCCAAGTGTGGCCAACATGGTCAACACTCTGGGAGGAGTTACTAACTTCCCAATAGAAGGGAAAATTAGAAGTGAAAAGGAAGCTAGAATTGTTATTTGTAATGTTAGAAATTTGTCCTTGTTTCTTAATCTTAATGGTCATATCTTTATGTTGCAGCACGATTACCTTTCAAACGTCTCAATCCCGTACCAAAGCCAGAAAATGAAGAGACTGATGATGCCAAGCGGACAAAAATATCTCCCAATTCACCTGTGCAGCTAACTTCAGAAAAACTGATGGTCTCTGTTGAGGATGTTGAGAATGACTGCAAAATAAACTTAGATGGCCAGACTGGAAATTCACCGGCATTGGATGGGGATCTTGTTCCCTCCAAACTTGTTAATGGGAAAGGACCTCTTGATGGTTTCTTGAATTTCATTCAGACGAGTAAGCCCGTGCCTAAGATGCACAGTAGTGAACTCCATTCCACAATTGACTTGACATGTGATTCTAGCAACGAAGTCATGGACAGTGCAGACACCACAGTTGTAAAAGTAGTGGCTTCTAAATGTCTGAATAAGAAAACAAATGTTGATCGTGAAAAAACATGCAACTGGTTGAGAGCTAGTTTAACAAAAGCAGTAACTTCTGAATCTATGAATTCTGGAAATTCAGTACCTGGGGAGACTAGCAGTGAAACGAAGGCCAAGGAAGGGCAAGAAATGGAAAGTGCAAGCCCTAGTTCTATCAGCTTACTTGGAAGCAGAGTTCCAGTGGTGGTATTAAAAGATATAATGGCTGATAAATCATGCTGGGCTGGGAACCTGGCAAAGGGGATAGTCCAAGTTGAAGGAACACGATCATTTGATAACGAAAATAACAACTCGCCGATCAGCTCCTTATCAAGTTCATTTTCATCTGTTGAGAGTTCACCAGAAGCAAGAACTCCAAAGGATAAGAGGAGTCCAGTATCTACATTAACGACTTCAGGCAGCAAGGTTGATTAGAAATATTATTTCTGCACATTTTGAAATTTCTGATGGGGAAAGAGAAAGAAAAGCATCAATGATTTTAGCATATTTAATGAGAAATAATTTAAGTGGATATAATCTAAAATGTTATTGTATCCTGAAAGATTACTTTGGATGGAGGGGAGGAAGGAGATCTTGCACTAACCAGTGAGTTTCCCAAGATTTCCAGATGTCCCCCTTTTGAGCACCTTTTTTTCTTGCAGCATGCCTCTAGGTGGAATCATCTGTTGGGTGGCTCCCACCTGATTAGAAAGACCTCACATGATATTGGGTCTCTCCAAGTGCAAGTGTCAGATTCCGCCACAAGAATGATTTTGACACCTGGTGTGAGCATAGCCCCATTTTGAAATGAATATTTGTGAATGAGTTGGGCATTGAAAGCACACCATTGCTCTGGAGCATGCTACTAAAATATTTAAATACACTTTCACACACAATTCAGTTTATTTGAATAAACAATTGTTTAAATCAAATGTAAAGGGAAGTGGACAGCCGCTTCAGATATATTTTAGTGGCCTGCTGGACTTGTGCTAGGTTCAGCAGGCAGGGTTTCCTAGCTCAAGTCCTGGGAAATCTGAGGAAGTCTGTTCTGCTTCTTCAGGAGTCTACGGGTTGAGTGCAAGTACTTAGCAGAATGGAGTGTTGGATTTGAGCCTGAATTTGAGTCCTGGTCTTCCACCTAGTTAACTGGGTAAAAGCTGTCAGAATCAAGTGGATCTACGAGCTGTTAAGCAGAAGATGAGGCCATTGATTAATAAATTGAATACTGATTATAGACACAAATTCATAAAATAACTAATTTAAAGCTTAATATCCATCCTTAAGTTCTGTATAGGTTCTCTCTGAACCCAAGAAATGCTGTGTGATTGTTATCACCATTCCCCCCCCCCCCCCCCCCCCCCCAAATTCTTGCATTTCTTGGAAATGTTGTAGTATTAAGTATCCCATAGTTCATTCTAGACGTTGGGCTTAAAAATGTTTTGTATTCTCATGCTAGCATGTTATCATTATTATTTCTGTCCACCTTTTTATTCCTTGTCATCCACTGTGCTTATCATATCTTCTGTGCATCTTAGTCCATCCTTTGAATTGCTGCTTTATTTTCAGATTTGTTCCCTTTTAATGGTTACTTGTAAAGAATAAAACTTGAGGGAGAAGAACTTAAAACTTAATTTTGGAGATCATCAGTCAGCAGAAACCAGTGGAAACAATCAAAATTGCTTGCCTTTTAGTACTTTTCATAAAGACTCCTTTTTCCCAATCCCTTCACCACCTCCTCTTAACCTTTTATTCTTACTAAGTGTGACAAAATGTTCTTCATAATTGCAACATCTTATTCAATGATTGCTTGTGGGAGAATTTGAAAGAGGATGGAAACTTTCAAGATGCTTACTAATCTAGGAGGCACCGTAGGTGAGTAAGTGACTGGGGCAAGTGAATAGGGAAATGAGCAGCAAAGCATTTGGTGACATGGTTTACTTTTGAGTCCTTGATCCTCTGGTTATTCTATATTATGTTCATATTTCTGAAGTGGGGCCCCATATCTAGTATTCTAAAAAAAGACCATACGTGTGGTTAAACATTTTGTTTTGTATTGATTGTCCTATATTTAAAACTGAATCCTATTTTCTTTCATGCTTTTCATGTCCATAATACTCTACCTGCATCCTTAATAATTTTGCTGTTTGTTGAACTCTGTATTAAGTCTTGAAGGCTATAACATGCCTAGTTGGAAGATGAGGTGCTGTTCCTCAAAGTTGGGTTCGTTATAACATTGTAAAAAGCTAAAAGTAGGGCAGTGGAGAATTGGTGACAGACAACTGGAAGTTCCGAATCACCTGTGCACTAAACGAAGGTGTTCTGCTTAGTAGTGACCCAATCCATGTTTGGCTTCTCCAGTGTAGAGGAGAGTACATCATGTGCACTGAAAGCAGTACATCAAACTGGAAGTGCACCATGTGAATTGCTATTTGTGTCCCTGTTCAGTGGGAAGGAATAAGATAAAAGGATGTGCTGCATCTCTGGTTATATGGAAAGGTGCTTTGAGAAGGAAAGTATGTATTGTTGGCAATGGAAAAGTAAATCAGGGAATCAGAAGGAACAATCCCCTTGCCTTGCTCAGAATGGAAGATGTTGGCATCACATTGAAGATGGAATAAAAGGAAGCCTGTTGAACATAGTAGTTGGTGGGAGCAAACTGAGAGTACAAGGAGAGCCTTCACTTTTCCCCACCCACCCAGAGCAGGGAGAGGGTGAGAACTGAAGTGCAGGAAATCAGGCCTGGTTGGGAGCCCTTTCAACTCCAGTGGAGGAGAAATCATAATTAAGCGGAAAAAAATCTTGGAAACTGGTGTGATAAGTGTTGTCACCCAAATGGTTATGATGGAGCCGTGGGTGTTCAGAAAATCGAATGGAGTCCTTGCAGGAAGCTCTAAGAGAAGTTGTGTGCCACTTTTCAGTTATTTAAAGATGCAATGGCTTCAAAATAGCAACATAATAATCTTGTTGCTGGGAAAAACTGGAAACTAACACATTTTTAAAAAATGCATTCATGGAAAATATGGGCCACTTTTAGATAACTGTATAGCCTTTTACCTGTTGCTTTCTCAGTCCATTTAGTATTTACTTTAGAAGTGGACTGTGAGCAGAACTGCATCAATATTTCTGAAGGTCACGTCATATCCAACTGCTTTTATTTTAAATATTCTTAACTGTTTGACCGAATTACTTTTGCTTGCAATTTAAATGGCAGGTACTGAAAACTCAGATTGCTAAATACA
The DNA here is from genome assembly GCF_009764475.1 of Pristis pectinata. Taxonomy (NCBI): domain Eukaryota; kingdom Metazoa; phylum Chordata; class Chondrichthyes; order Rhinopristiformes; family Pristidae; genus Pristis; species Pristis pectinata. The sequence continues at coordinate 9,816,587 of NC_067428.1, forward strand.
ATATCCCCGCTGTGAACTGTTGAATTTTGCAGCATTACTGTTCTGTTTATTAATGAATTCTCATCTTTGACTTGGACATTCTTTTAACTAAGTAGGGTTTACTCCTGCTTCCTGCTGCTTAATTATTCTAATCTGTTGCCTACTTTTTATCTTCGAGTTTCCAAATTAAGTACCCTTTCTGAGTAGGGTGCAGTTGGTGGTGCCAGGATGAACAGTGTTACCCTTTTCTCAAAGCCAATCTTGTGTGGCATATAAAACATGAAATTGAAAACCTGGCTCAATTTCAGACATCTTTTGAAATTCAAAGAAAGCATCTAAAGAGAAAATTTGAAGTTGACTCCATCCTTGTTTATGAGTAGCAAAATCAGAAAGTACGCTAATATGTAAACTAACAGCATTTAACACGGGGGGTTCCTTTAGAGAGAAATACTTCTTCGTAGTTGAGTAATTTTATGAAATTCCACCGTCCCAGCAAAATCATAACTGTAACCAAGTGTGCTCTTCGTCCAACAGTATTGCTTGAGCCAGCTTTAAGTCATGCATGGCTAACCTTTATACAGCTGGTCTTCATAGGAATTTAGCTGAGTTTTTTTTTTGTCATACATGCGCTCTTCTTGCATCAGCGGAAGAAATGCTTTTTGATCTCTCTCTCCCCACTGCCCAACCCCCCCCCCCCACCCCCCTCAGTTATTCAATTGTTTACTCTGAAAATAAAGTGTGCGTTTAAAAAGATGATAAAATTAAATTACTTTCCTGGATCGTGTCTTCCCTGTTGGTAAAACATCATGAAATCATGGTCTCTCTCATCTATTTTCTGCCTATCGATTCAGAATGCCCTTTAACTTAACCAGCCGAACTAAAACCAAACACTCGATCTCTGGTCTGTGTTGGACTAATTAATCTCTTTTAAGAATGGAGGAAGATTCTATATTTGATCATGGGACTGCTGAATTAAAGAATAGAAAATTGTTGACCTTGTCCTGAATTTATCCCACAGTGCCCTATTTCTGTTGATTTCAAATGTTCAATGCAAATAGGATAAGCCCTGGTTGTGTCGCCACTGCCCAGTGTACGTTGGACTGCTAACGTTCACTGCAAATGACACTTGGATATGCATTGCATACTTTTTGAGAGAGATCTTGTCTGAATTGAAGCTAAAACTACATTTCATTGATTATATTGTTTCCTGCTTGGCCTCCCACAAAATCTCCAATTAACATGTAACCATTTCTGCACCAAAGGAACCTTGGAAATGAGGGTATAGTAAAAGAAAATGGACTTTATTATCTCTGACTATAGCCTCATTTCCAAGGTTCTTTTGATGCAGAAATGGTTATATGTTAATGGGAGATTTTGTGGGAGGCCAAGCAGGAAACAATGGGGATTAGAAGGGTTTGGCATTCCTACTGGAATAGGATCTGGTAGGCAGATCTAAGCTGTCCATCTTTTACCTCTTGTGTTTCAAATCCTGGCAATATAACCAAATTTTGAAGGATATTGTGATATAATACTTTATCATTATATTGGTCAATGTCAATCTGAACAAGGTACATAATGCTAGTAAAAGCATTTATGAAAAGTGATTTGTAGCATCAATAGGACCTTTTAGGATAGGCTTGCTGCTTCCCTTTTCAAGTTTTAATATCTCCTTTGCCTCTGCATTTTACCTTGTATTATTTAGAACTCTAATATTCGCACAGCTTTCTGTCTCATTAACATTTTAAAAAAAAATTATTTGTATTTGGTTTGGTGCGTGTTACAACGAGAAATGTTTTTCCCTATTGTTTTAAACCTGTGGAACTCCTGCATAGACCAGGCACAGTGGAAAATTTTAATCTATTCTCTGCATTCACTCTGGATAACTTTAAAATCCAGAACCAGGTTTAAGTGTTTGCAACTAGTTAAGAATAGTTTATTCATATCCAGATCCATGAAGCGAGTAGGAAATATTGCAAAGGCACTAACACCTTTACAAGTTTTTAAAATTCTGTCCTGGCGTATCATTCAGTAGATGTGTGCATTCTTATTCTGTATTGTTTTGGAAGTGGCACTTGGTGTAATTGTGATTCTTAGCATCTTGGTTAACTTATTAAAATGGTAGCATCTGGTCAATGACCACTTCAGTATACTCTTGAAAGCTATAAGGAGCTAAGTAATGTGATTGGGGGAAAATAAGAATTATCTCTTCTTGGATATAGATTTAAATCCAGCTAGAACTGCTTGGCAATTACCAGTGCAGAGTTTGACATGCAAAGTTTTAATGATTTGAGTGCATTATTTTGACTCTGGGCATGCACAGTCATTGCAATCTACCAATTCAAATAAAAGATTAATGGTTTGGAAAATTCAAAATATTGCACCAGTATCATGGTAAATATATCCTACAAATACAGCTTAAAAGTAATTTAAAAGGTCTTTTGATATATATCATAAAGCTTTTCATGTCACTCAAGCATACATATGTGACATAATGAATTGAGCTAATAATCCAAATTTTGAATCCATTTTAAGAACTTTGAAATCCAGCTCAAAATCCTAGAAATGTTGATAGTACTTAGGGAAAAAAAAAATTGGGGTCACCACCTAGATTACTTGATTTAAAGACATATTTTGGGGGTCTCATTGTGGTTCCATATCAGTACTCCCACTAAAAGCTGAAGTTTTTTTAGTTTTGAAGTTGTTAGCACTGGTAATAGCAGTTGGCCACTGGTTCTATGTATTGTGGCATAGTAAAATCCAGGCATTTTATTGGAATGTTCTGATACTGTTTGTGCATAAATGTGTAGACTTATTCATTCATGGGCATAACAGTGCACAGCTAGATTTTTTTCAAAAAGCACAAGAAGATCATCTGCTCTAACAATTTGAAATTGAATTTTGCGAAAGTGATAAAAATTCTTTTGAAGCCCTGGTTTAAATATTACAGTCTTTATAACCCCTTAAGAAAATTTGTTCTATGTATTAGTAAATAGTTCAAAGAAATTGAAGTTTAACAATGAAGAACTGAATACCTTGTCAGTTAGTTTGGTTTTGCACCTTATTGTAATCTCAAACTGTTTTGAGTTGATGATTTTGAAGTTTTGCTGCTATGCATGTTATTCAAAAAGACGAAGTGCATGCTGCAAGAAAGTGATCAATTTGTTCCTGTTGAATAATGGACACAGCTATTTTATTTCTATGCTCTATTTATAAAAGGCTATTGTGATTTTTGCAGATCTGTCAGACTCCTAAGGTGCAAGGCAAGAGATCCCTGCAGCAACAGGTATTTTGATCTATTAACAGAGTTAGTATTGAGTTAATATCTTGCTTTTGATGACAACTTTATGCTGTGCTTTCCTCTCTTCCCCAGTGCTTGGGGTTATATTAGTAATTCTGGTGACTGTGTAGTATCTGGTCTTGGGCAATTAAACTGAGAGGATTGTTGCCACAGATGATGGGCAGATTTGTGCAGCTGTTATTCTCCCCGTATAAAACTGTATCATTTCGATTGAAGGTTCCTGAATGGTATCCATTTGGAAGATGTGCAGAATTGAAAGAAAATTACTTATTTGAAGAAGATTAAGGGCAACCCATTGGGGAATGACACTCTGTGTTATAGCACACGGTTGTTACATACCAGCAACAATAGAAACACACCGAGTCATGTACAAGTGTTTAAAAGCTATTAATAACTACTTGTAATAATCAGAAAAGTAAAAATGTTAGCTATCAAATATAAGCCCCAAAACTAAACTTGAAATGTGTGTGTGGCAAATTCCCAAACTCCAAGTCCAGGAATAATTCTCAAAGTTCAGTTCAGCAAGTCATCAGGTGAGACGTGAGCAAAGGCTTTTGCAAAACCACCGTTGACTGAAGACAAAATGTAGAGAGAATGTAGAAAGAGAATTTACGAAATCCACATGTTCCACGATGGAACTCATACGACGACCCAATCTCCTGTGATGTCCATTGCTTTGTACCGAAGTATCTGCTGCCCCGAAGGCATTCGAGATGTGGCCGTCCACACAAATACCTGTTTCCCTCTACAGGTTAACGACAAAGTGGACTCCGCTTGTTCGCTCCAAAAATCCATACTTGGATTGTAGTGACAGAGGCAGCTATCGTTCTTCATCCATCGATACAGAGACCAGCAGTCAGCGTCCCTCTCTCTCTCCTCTGACTCACTTCGATTCACTGAGCAAAACTGTCAGCACTTTGTAATCTTGCTGTCATGACGACACCACACACACACACACTACGACTCTGCTGTACTATGTCTTAAAGGGACATTCACCACATAGCAACCTGATCCGTAACACAGTATTTGTATATTTTGCATGGTGTCCAAGAATATTTTCTTTCATTGTAAGAAAAGCTGGATTATAATGACTACATTCATCATTTTGAGCTTGTTTATGATGTCTGAGTTTGGCATTCAAACCATACTCGGTTACTGAGGCTGAATAACCCTAAAGGCTTTGTCTCTGGGGTAATGTTGCTTGCTTCCTTTGTATTGAGAGGGAAAATGTTTGCACAACAGAATTTTTAACAAAAAAAAATACAGACAACTGATCAGTTGGTAACATTTGATCGAGTAAATTAAAAATTATATTTGTCTACTTGCAGCTTTTTGGTACAACTGACAGGAAACATTGAGGTGTACTTTGTTAAAGCTTGGCCATATGTGTAATAATGAGTTTCTTGCTTTACCTGCACTCTTGATCTGCCTTATTTTTGAACAAAAGTCTTTTTTTACCAGGATGATTCTAGATAATACCAAACCTTTAATGGTGAAGAGAAATGAAATCAAGGGTCAAAATGTGGAGGTTGAATAAAATTAATAAGATTTTTGTCCATTGCCTTTGGCCATTCTTCTCTTGAATTCAGTTCAGTTCCCTTATCTTGGAGCTCTGGTTTACCTTTTAGTTAGAACTTAATATCTTAGTGCAGTCTTTCTTTACATGACTTGAATCTCCGGTATTGGATCTCTACATTCTTCTAGAACATGTTAAGTGTTTCTCTAGTAGTTGTGCCTAAGTACAACAGCGATTGCAGATATTGAATCAAAGTATTAGGGAAAAATCATCAAGCAAAAGCTCCTTTTATTTGTACGACACAAGAAAAAAAAATAGCCAAAAGAGAGATCTTCAAGCATTTTAGAACCAGCTTTGAAATGTTTACTTCAGCAGATGTTGATACTTTGTGTTCTTGTTGTAGCAGCGTGAAGAGAAACGGCAAAAGCTTCAATTACAAAAAGAAGAGCGGGAACGTGCAAGAGAGGAGGCCAAACTCGCCAAAGAGCGTGCAAGAGAAGAAGCCAAGAGAAAAAAGGATGAGGAAAAAGAACAGAAGGACAAGGAGAGAAAAGAGAAAAAAGAAAAGGAAGAAAAGGAGAAAGCAGAGAGATTAAGATTAAAGGAGGAAAAACGGAAAGAAAAGCAAGATGCGTTAGAGTGTGTAACTTCCTTCCCATCCTTGTCACTTCTTGTAGTCATTTTTTGGGGGTAACTTGGGTTTTTTATATATAGAATTCTTCATCATGTAAATTCTTGGCCCAGTCCTAGAAAACATTGCTGTAGGATTGATTTGGTCCAAAATGCACTACCATTGTGATCTCTCACTTAGTACTTCTGTCTAATTTTATAAGCTCTTAATTGTTCTTCAGCTTTGATGCACAAATAGAGCTTTGTTTTAGAATCTGTAATTATCTGTGATGTGATTTTTCAGGTAGCTTTATGCAATTTAGTTCGCATAATTTCAATGTGAGAGGAAAATGTTTAAATTCTTTCTGAGATTGAACTGTACAGATGTTTGGACATACCAAGGTTTGCTACAATGTTAGTGGGACTATGTAAGTAAGTCCACATATGAAAAGGGAAATGTTACATTAATATTACAATAATGCCTTTGGGATATCCTAAGAGAGCCTATCCATTGAATAAGTTTTAAATTGCAATCCTATGTTTTGTCTGGAAATGCAAGTCAATTTGCGTGCTGAAGAGTACAACAAATAGCATTTAAATGCATATGTATTTTGTTTGCATCTGATGTTGATGCAGAAAAGAATGTTGGCCAGGGAGCAAAACTGCTTCAACTACTGCCATTTAATGTGTTGTATCACCACCTGTGTGGAGGTGGTTTCATTTATATAGCGTCCATAAAGCTTTGGTTCTCTACTGGAGTGCTAGACTAGGTTGTGTGCTCTGATTCATGGTATCATTTGAACCCACAATCTACTGATGAGAATGTATACAACCTGATACCAGCTTTGCTATTTTGCCTATCATGCATTTCCTCCTCTTTGGTATATTGACTGAACATTATTTGCCCTTTTTAATTTGTCTACATGGATGTAAAATATGTGATATTTTACAGGGCCAAATTGGAAGAGAAGAAAAAGAAGGAAGAGGAGAAACGGTTAAAAGAGGAAGAAAAGGTAAAGACAAATTTAGTGTTTTTAAATTTCTTTGGTTTTCCCTAAATAATTCTGCAGCTCTTAAATTAGCTCCATATACTTTTCTGATCTTCACCAATACATTTGCTTTTTCCCATCTTGGTTTATTCATCCAAACAAGAAATATCCACTGCTCATCTCATCTCAACCCCCTCCCCCTCACTGTGTTATAAGTCCAGCAGCACACATGATCATGGTTCTATTCAACACATCACAGGAAGAGTGTGATAACCCTGAAAGGAGGGAGTCTTGAGAATATGCAAAGACCGGAAAATATTGTTCATGGGAGGAGAATGGCTCAGTTAGAATTGGTTTTTTATTCGTGCAGGAGGCTACTGAAGATACCCCTACAATAATGCATAAAATGTGAAGCTAAATAGGGGAAGCAGGAAGAACCTATTTTCCCTGTCTTTTTTTAATGGGTGCATAGATTTAAGGTTATTACTTGAAAGATGCGGGGGGGGGGGGGGGGGGGGGGGGGTGGAATTGAGTTTTCCCATGCAAGAGTTAGAACTTCCTGAAAATAGTGATGAAGAGGCAAATATCCATATCATGTTATATAAAAGTACCTGCATAAGCATTTGAAAATGCCATAATCACAGGGCTATAGAGAGGGAGAGCTGGCAGATAGGTATTAGTTTAATAACTCCATTTCTTTGGCTGACGTGTGTACAGAAGGCAATTATACCTGAAAGTTGGGTGCTGTTCCTAGGCTGAAGCCATCCCTGCTATTTTATACATGTGCTACAGTAATGTATTGTCTTAAATGTGCACTAGAAGTATTTTATTATGGAAATTGCCTGGTTTACAAACTGTAAAAATCAATCATAATGTAGTAGCTTGTATTACTTTCTAATGGTAATTTCTGAGGTATACATGTTAAATATGATTACAGCGTTTGAAGGCAGAAAAAGTAAAGGAAATTTCAGAAATAACAAGATTCTTCCAAAAACCAAAGGCTCCACAGGCCCCTAAGGTAAGGATAAGTTTTTCAGACTTGAGTACTTTTTATTTGTCTTTCAAAATCTTTCTTGTACAAAACAAGTATAAAGACATTTCTGTCACTGATTCGTGTTAATGTTATGTTAACATTTTTTAAAAAAAAATAAATTGTCTGCAGGCTTTTTTTTTGTTCAGTTAATTTTATCTTAATGTAAGCAGGTGCTTGATACACAACGTTATCCAGGTAAATAAATCTTCTTTACGATGTATAATTTCAGCTGTTATTGCCTATAGGAATTTTGCAAAATAGTGGATCTTGGGTATTTTGGACAGTTGGGCTGTCTTTGCAATCTGATTTTATCTTCCTGGGGGGAAATTTAGTTTGCTTGAATCCTGAAACTGAAGAAGAAGACAATAAAATCTTGGAGCAAGATTACAATTAATGAGAAAATTTTCCTTTGACCACCCACTTCATCCTCCCTCATTTTCAACCAACATTACTTCTCCAGATTGAATCAATACAAGGGGTACTTTAATTTTTGATTCTGGAAATCAAGAAACTAATGGAAAAATTTAACTGCTGCAAGTGGTAAAGAGAAAAAAATTTTTGGTAAAGGCATCCTTTAATAATAAGGAACTTGGACAGTTCAGTCTTTAAGGGGGAAAAGGTGCCTTGGATTATGCATGCATAGGTAAGATGGTAGAAAATGTAAATCTGAAATATTAGTACAGCTTGAAGAGGAAAAGGAGACAGCAGTTCAAACTAACAAAAGGTAAATATGGTGATGCAAGAGAATGATCAAAGTATGAAATGGACTTCCTAATAAAGAACCAAAAGTTGAAACCTTGAAGTGAAATGATTACACTGGGAATGTTCCCGGTGGATGAGTTGAATGGCCTTGCTGACAATTACAGATCACATGCAAATTGGCTAACAGTCTATAAACTTTAAAATGGAACATTGTGTATATTTTGGAACAAAAAGTATATTTTTGCTTTCATCTATTTGCAGTTTTACATGGCAGTTCCACTGTCTTCCCTAGATATTGTAACTTTCACTTTGGATATTACTGCTGAGACAATTCTTTGGAGGAGTTCTGTTCCACTACCTGAATAATATTGTAATTAATTCCTGTTCCAGGTGGTAGATTCTGATCTGGTGCTGTCATCTTTTATTTGTTGTGAATGTTGCTGAATGATTTTCAAGACTAGCATTATCCAGTTGCCTACCTTGTCTGCACTCCACTTTCCCTTGCCTTTAAAATATTACCATTGTCCTCTGGACAAAGTCCTTGGGTGCCTGCTGGTGGTCAGTTTGTACTCTTTGCAGCAATTAGTTGGGTAACAACCCACCTCGCTCTGAAGATTTTTACTACCACTTTTCCTGAATTTTAACCTCCCGATTGCTTCAACTGCTTTGGTCCACCTGATCTGATGGCAACTTGCTTCTCCAGCAGATGCACGGGGTCTTGAATTGACTGGATCTCCTACCAGTACATCAGCATCTACTTCAACAATTCGGTGTCTGTTTCCTCATCTCCAGCATTGGAAATTGGTTGACAACTGCTCCCGACTTTTTTGCCAGTGTTGTTTATGTGAACTTTATCCCATCACATAACTTCTTTGTTTGCACAATTTAATCCTTTTGGATTGTCTTTCATAAAATGTTCTTCCTAATCTATGTCAGCCTCTGAGGGACAGAATTCAATTTATCGGTATGCTTATTATGACACAGTTCCTATTTGGAGTCCATTATTCATTTATCTATTTTGCTTGGGCCTTCTCTCCATAAAGTTTGTATATTTGACAGGCAGCCATATTTCATTTAACATTAAAATGAGCGATGCACGAAACTTAAATACTCAAACAATAGTAACAAACCACTGAGGATGTTGCCAATTATGTGTAAATCCATTCTATACATGTAACCAAAAATCCATCTGTTCCACAGACTCTTGCTGGATCCTGTGGGAAGTTTGCTCCTTTTGAAATCAAAGAACACATGGTCCTTGCTCCAACAAGTCGGATATACTTGGATCAAGAAGTTCTTGAGCAATTAGATGAGTTGCTGGAACATCAGAGTTCCAGTTCTAATTACTTCAAAGAGTTGCACAGGCAGAAGCCCAGAACATCTGGCCCTACAAGTCCCAGAATCAGCATCACTGAAGGCAGTTCGTGCAGGTAAAAATAAATTGCCATCTATTTCAGAATTTCCTTTTTGTAATGAACTGGTAGGAAGAAGGATAAATAATAAATTGGAGGTAAGTAAAATGATATGAAATGATCTTTCTCCTTCCCATAGTTAACTCAAGCCAGTTTGCTAAGATCGTTGTTTCATTTACCATCCCTCTTCTTAGTTTGCTTTCTGAATTAAGTAATTTTCTTTATCAACCTTGTATATTCCTTTTATTAGGTGACCCTTCAACATTTCTTTAATGAATTTAAATGCCAACTCTTGTTCATTCCATCATATCAATATCTCTTGCAAGTCCTTTTAGCCCTTGAAATTACTGTGCATCTGTTAATTTCCAATAGCCCTGTCATCCTTGTGTTGAACTGAATCGCTTTTAAATCCAATGTGTTACCTTTGCCTAATTCCAAATCTTGTCGTTTTCTCCAGTAGTATCTTTTTGATGCCTTTTGTATATCAATATGTTGCATTTCTTCCATTCATCATTTTTCTAGAGCTCTACAACTGCTTTGCCATAAAATAAATCTCAGACCCCTGATTTTGTTTCTTCTAATAACTTTGCCAAATTTGTTGCTGACTTGGAGAGTGGGTGGCGATTTAATAGACGGGAAGCTAGAGACTGATCAACTTAAATGTTCACTGTGTGAGAGAGAGAGACATGGTGGGAATTAGCTTGTTCCAGGTCTTTATGCTATTTGTTGTGTGTGTAATTCTGAACTGACGTTCAGGGATTGTTTATTTACAAAGGCATTGTCCTTAACTCTTATGTACCGAGCAAAAACAATGTCAGCAATTTTGGTACATTTTGAAATTTAGTTTATGCTTTGGAAAATTTGTTTTGTTTTGCATGTTGGAAATCTACCCTGAATTATAAGTAGATGTTAACTGAAGTTTACTGCTAAGACGATAAGATGAAGTTAATGGTCACCATTACAGTTGTGTATGGGCAAGGTTTGGCGTCACAATAGTTGTACAATCTGAACAGGTTTGTAATGTATACAATCCATGTTCACTTCAAAATTGATGCTAATTTTGCATTCCCTTTTTAAGCAGTGATGTGATTGTGATAGACACTAATTCAAGTAGTGGAACCATTGATAGGAAGAAATTTTGCAGGATGAAGCTGCTACAGTTTCATGAAAATCATCGTCCTGCCTACTGGGGGACCTGGCAGAAGAAGAGTGCAAAGGTGAATCCCCGGAATCCATTCGCTAAGGATGAGGTAAGGAAAGTGGTGCAAAATTGATGTAATGCTGGATAAATTAGATTCCTCCTAAAATTCCCACTCTTTTAGTATTGAAAGATAATGCCCAGCAGTATTGAAAATGCCTATTTGCATTCATTAAATTGTTAATTCTGCTGGGAGTAGAATAAAAGTTGTAGCATTAACAATCTGAATTGTTCTCTTGGATATTAAATGATTGCACCCTTTGCCACATTCCAGATGAGCATGTACTGAGAGTGGCAAACTGTCATAAACAGTGAATAAGGGAATAAGCGTTTTTAAATATTTGAAATGAAGCATAAGGGCATGTTGAAATAACTGGACCATTTCTGTGCAGCTCCTTGTACGAGTGGCACTTGCGTTATGGCCATTCGGGTTACAGAAATCAACCCTTCTGGAATTTACAAATCCACTACCCAAAAATTTGAGATTTTGAATAAAATTTGCTCTTACGGAATTTGTGTCGGGGAAACACATACAAAATGTGAAATATATTTTGTCAATTTTAATTTTTAGTCACTCAGTACTGTGGGGCAGTAAGATTTGGATATGCTGTCACCTCATTGATTGGGTTGGCAGTCACAGCCGAGTCCCTCCTTTGCATGATGCAACTTGAAGCATGTAAAGCCATCTCTTTTAACTATCCAGAAGTGTAAATGTTAACTTGTTCCTACAGCAGTTATTGGATTATGAAGTGGACAGTGATGATGAGTGGGAGGAAGAAGAACCTGGAGAATCCCTCTCCCACAGTGAAGGGGTTAGTACGGACTTTTTAATGTCATTTGGTGATGCCTTACATTATAAATTCATGAATGTTTAATCACATTCTAAGTTTTAATGTAATGGGACAAATTGCAATTCAAAATGTTCCTGTGTTAAGGAACTTGTGCTTATACACATTTTCCATTTCATATTAGTAGATTATAGAAATGTTCAGGATTGGAGAAGCTACTGCAATTTATTTTGCTGGCCTATATTTTTCAAAGCTATTGTTTTACATCAGTTCTTTTAAGTTAACTCTATATTTCCATATTGGAGCTAGACTACAGCAATGTATAACATCAATAGAAAATGTCTCTGCAAAATGAGGGACTAAGTTAAAAAGCAATTCTTTAACTGAAATGTTTTGTTGTCCTGAGGATATATAAAAAAATATATAAATTTTGAATGTTTTTCTCTTTTCCTATAACTGCATCCACTTTTTTCTAACTCTTGGATTTCATTCTTGTACACTTATGCATGGTTATGGAAAAACAATTTTTTTTTCAGTAATATTTTAAAGTAGCTGGAGCTACTCAGCAGACAGGATATTTTGAGTTGATAACCTTTCCTCTGAACTGCAAATAGTCTGAAACATTCTGTTTCTTGCCCTACAAATTTCATCTGAACTGATAAGTATTTCCAGCATTTTGTTTTTATAAAATCCATTCCTTTAAACATTAACAAATTTTGTATCAAATGACTTTAGATCTGAAATATTTTATACTTGTGCTTCTTTTGGAACATACAAGTGACAGACTAACAAGTGGTAATGATTTTTAAAGGAATTGTAAATTTAGCTGGTTAAGAAGACTAAGCCATATAAGGGAATATTCCTTATTTTTTTAAAAAAAAATGCAGACTGAAAACAAATGGGAGCATTTGGAGGGCAAAACTTCAGTGTGGTTATGTAATATGTGACATAACACACCAGAGGTTCAATTTTCTCTTTGTTTTTTGTTTGCTGGTTTATTGAACCTTAACTGATCTAGGGCATTGGAATAAACTTGTTCTAATACAAACCTTTGTGCTTGATGTATTTTTAATTTTTTTCTTTGTTTAGGATGATGATGATGAGGGAGACGACGAAGATGACGATGATGGATTTTTTGTTCCCCATGGCTATCTGTCTGAAGGAGAAGGTGCAACTGATGAGGTATGGCTTCACATCAGAGGCAACTGAGCCTCAGGTTAATCACTTGCCATCTTGTTAATAACAGCTTTCTTCATTGGCCCTTTATTCACAAGTTATCGGGCAATGTCTCGGGTCATAAAGTAGGTTTAATTTCTAGTTTGTGCCAAGTTTGATTTAAGTTGAAGTAGAATCTGGACTTGGTGTACCAGAACAATTGCATAGCAAAAGGAACCCGATAGGAAATCGATGAGGTTGGCTTGGATGTGTTGCAGGTATGGTCAACAATTTGTATAGGTAAATTACTGGGTGAGGTACAACCGAGTTGCTTACGCAGCCCAAACCTGCCTTTTCTTTCCTCTACCCTACTCCAAAATTAAGTTCTAGGGTATAAAATTTAATATAGTACAAGGGATGCATTAGTCCTATGATAAATCTTGTTTAAATTTCTTTTAAGAAAGATCAGGTTATCATGAGTTCAATGTTTGCTTTGTCCAGGAGGGTGAAAATCCCGAAAAGCAGAAAATCCGTCAGCGGATGAAGGCAAAAGAATGGGACGAGTTGATGAAAGGAAAAAAATTTCAAGTGCTGCAGCCCACCCTGCTTGGATGTTTTTGGGAGAATGACAGTGATGTGTTGCATGAAACCACCATGAAGACACTTCAGCAGTTTTCCATTCACATGTTTGAAAACCAGGTCGAAGATGAGCAGCTGCAGGAAACACACAATGGGAAATTAAAAGAAGAACAAAGTAAGAGCCCTCAATCTATCTAGAAGTCGGAATGCTCTGTACTGTCGCCCTTTTAATTGAAATACTGTAGCAATTATAAAACTTGAATTCCTGAGCACTAAATTGAAATGTACTGGACTTTAATGGCTGCTCCTATGGCAATTAGAATGCGAATATGGTAGTTTATCAGATGCTGCATGGATTGTATTTGTAAAATTAGAAAGAATATTTTTAATTCTAGGAAGTCTTCAGCATGCTTAAATATAATATGAATGCTGAGGCACTAATGACTAGATCTTTTTTTTAAAAAAAAAATCACTTTCATCATTTCTGCCTTAAGATGCTGAGAGCAAGGTATCAAAAACTCATGATACGTGATGGGTTGATCTGTTTTTAGTGCTAGTATTAGTTCAGTTGACTGAAATAGTAGGAGAAACTTGTGCTCTTCAAATAATACAATATTTTGCAACTAAGAAGCCTGAAGCTATAGCTTCATGATTTGTCTACATGACAGCATCTCTAAATCTACTGGTCTCTTTATTGACTTCTCTTCCCTATATATTTGGCTGAGGTGGGGTCTGAATTTGGAACCTTTGGATTTGGGCTAGATTGCTTCCTTTGAACTACGTTGACATTGACTTGCCTTCCAGCTTTGCAGTTTTTGCTTTGCATTTAAGAGATAAACCTGTTTCCTGAAAAATAAAATTTCAAATGTTACTGCATTGAGAACATGATCCCTGGTATTTTTCCTGCAAGTCAGCACAAGGAATTTGGTCATTTTTGTGGGAGGTTCTGTGCATATGATTGCAGAATAAAACCAAATTGCAGATGTTTCAATTTTGTTTACGATGAAATGCTTCTTTTGGTAATACTTGTGTATTTTCTTTACTTCAGTATTGATGAGCCTGCTTCCACTACTTCATGGAAATGTGAGTGGTTTCAATTTTGTTTACGATGAAATGCTTCTTTTGGTAATACTTGTGTATTTTCTTTACTTCAGTATTGATGAGCCTGCTTCCACTACTTCATGGAAATGTGAGTGGAAAAAAAGCCATTATCAAGGAGTTTCAGGAGTGGTACAAACATAAACCTTCTGCAGATACGCCAGCACTTCCTCCTCCTGATTCGTCAAGTCCCCCAGGCTCTGATGCCTCCAGACCTCAGACTCCCACAGTGGATGAGGATGTGTCCATCCCATCCAAGGCAAAATTACGACGACTTATTGCAGAGAATGGAGTATATGAAAAGAGAAGAGCATTCAGACTGAAGTGTTGGTATGTACATGAACATGTGCTGAGAAAGTTTAGGATGGAAAACCTTCCTGTCCCAGGACAATGGAATTGCCTTGCACAAGTCCAGTCTACAGTCAAGGAGGAGAGTACCATTACAGCGGGCAGTGGACAGAATACTCCCAGTTTGGTGAGGACCACACCACAATGCATACCTGGTTCAGGAAAGCGGAAGCCAGCTGGAAGTATGTCCATAAAAAAGTTCATGCAGAAGTGTGTAGACACTGACGCAGATCAGGTGAGATATTGGTTTGAAACTGAATTACATTAAACTGTCATTCACTTTCTTATTCAAGTAACTTCCTTCACTGGCCATCATTTGATGGGAATAAAACTTGTACATTATTCTCCTAAGGAAAGCATGACAAACAGAATGTAGATGGTTGTCAGAGGAGGTAATTGCAGATGGGAGCATTAATTCCTGCCAATGTGATACAAGAGGACTTTTTTGTGTTTTGAGAATATTGCATCAGATTCTAAATCGGCAGAGGTGGCTGAAGGTAGAGACTGCCAGCATACAAGTGCAAATTGGTCTCGTTTCCAGAATCATTCATGTACATAGTATGTACAGTAAGAGGACCAGTGGGGCATAATGAAGTGACTAGGCTAAGTGAGAGAAATAATGATGCGTGGAAAATAAGGAATGAACATAATCAGGGAAGAGCTCACCCTAAGTGAGTTGTGGACAAAGCATTTTAATTTGGAATTGTCATTGCCATCAAAAATGCTGGAGAACATGAAGTTGAAATGGTCACCATCGTGAAGAGTGACATCTGAATTTTGTAGAGTAGAACTTCTCAAAGTGGAAGAAATGTGACATTGTGAGAGAACGAAAGGCTCAGACAGTGCTGGTTAGAGTCAGAGAGATTAGACAGCACAGAAATGGGCCCTTTGGCCCAACTTGTCCATGCTGATCAGGGTGCCTATCCAAGCTAGTCCTATTTGCCCACGTTTGACCAATATCCTTCTAAACCTTTCCTGACCTGTCTAAATGTCTTTTGAAGTGTTGTAATTGTACATGCCTGTAACACCACCTCTGTTAGCTTGTTTGTAGGGTATAGATTGAGACAGTGCCAGACAAAGTGTTTCTTTGGGCAAAATGGGTGAAATGAGAATGCACTTTAAGTTGAAGTCCTGCTCAAACTGTTGCAAAATCAGTGCAGAACCTGCACTATTGGGATCACTTTTTTTTAAAAAAAAGTCTCTTTTTGGAAAAACAAAAGTCCTTTTCTTGAGTAGCAGTAAAATGCAATTTAACTGAATGCAGTCCATCACAATTTTATTAAGTCACAGATTTAAGCATCTGTGGATTACTTAGTAGTCATTTTCAGGAATATAATTTATTTAAAAATATATTTGGAACTATTTCCTAGTTGTTTTGAGCTACAATAATAAACTTTTTTTGTAACTTTTGAAGCCTTTAAATGTTTCCTCTTTAACTTCCTTTTGAATCCTCAGTCCAGAGTGAGCAGGAGGCTATGCACATTGTTTTTTTTTAAAACAACCATTTCTACTTTAGATATTTGTTCTAAGAGGGATAAATCACATTCCTTAGCCTCAACTTCACACATGTATCTATGTGAAATTTCTGTGAACAGATGCCAATTCAGTTTGTAATGCGGATCTGTACTCATTAAGAACCAAGTCATTCTGCATACTGTTCGATTATTAAATTGTCCTTTGAACTGAGAAATTAAATTTACTCTGCCATCCTGTTGAGATGTTTCCAATTTAGAAACTCCCTTCTCACCTATGTAGTAACTACGACAAACAGAAATCGGTAGATTAGGCAGCATCTGTCAAAAGAGGAAACAGTTAACATTTTGGTTCTGATGAAGTCATTAATCTGGAAAATGAGAAGGGGGTTAGTGGTGGAGAGTTCAAGGGCGTATCTGTGATAGGATTGAAACCAAGGTTGTCCCAATGAGATGACTGCTATTAGTGTAGTTAGAGAAATCTATCTGGAGGAATGTAAATAGAGAAAGATGAATGAAGACACAGGTAAGAAAACAACTAAGTTACAGAACACGACAGTTCTTGGAAATCTCAAATAAAAGAATGCTGGAGGTATCCAGCAGATCAGGCAACATCTGTGGAGAGCAGGCGGATGACCTGGTATCAGGTCAGGCCAGTTCTGAAAGAAACAAGGAAGACTGGTTATCTGAAATAGTTTAAATTCAGTATTGAATCTCAAGAGTTGCAAAGTGAGGTGTTGTTCCTGGAGCATTCATTGGGCTTCGGCCTTGTACGTTGTTCCAACAGAGGTCAGAATGGCATGGTGAATTAAAGTGACAGGTGACTGAAAGCACAGGGGGTCACACTTGCAGATGAGAGGTGTTCTGAAAAGCAGTTGCCCAGTCTGCATTTGGTTTCTGCATTGCACAGATGACCACAATGTGAGCACTGAATATATTATTTAAATTGGACTTGCTGTTTTACCAGGAAGGAGTATTTAGGACCGTGGAAAGGACTAGGGAAAAGAGCAGTGCTGCAGCTCCTGTGAGAAGGGGAGTGATTGATGGAGATGGCATTGCAACCTGGGAGTTGCAGAAGGGATAGTCCCTTCTGAATGCTGGTACTGAAGGAGATGGTGTCTGGTGGAATCCTGAAGGTGGTTGAACTTGCCATCCATTGAATGTGGAAACTGATGGGGTAGAAGGTGAGGGAGAATCCTACCCTTGTTCAGAGGAGAGGTGCTGAGAGAAGTGAGAAATAAAGGAGAGGAAACCAAGGTTAGGCAGGAAAAAGAGGACATCTCAGAAGTCTGCTGTGGAAGGTGATGTCATCTGAACAAATGTGAAAAAGACATTCTGGGAGAGTGGGAGAAATGCAGAGCTATGGGGCTCCTGATATTGGTTGCTAACCTTCCCCTCTGAAGTGGACTTGGCCTATTAGGGAGGGAACAGTACAGATATAGACTGTGTAAAAATGAGAGCAATAAAAGATGCAACTTGTGGAAGCAGCATTAGTATACTCATAAATGTACTAGGAGAAGAAGTGAGATGGGTAGTCTGATAGGCCTGAAACATAGACTGTTCCATGCAGACATGGGCATCGCTTGGACCCATGCACATTTCCAGAGCTGCACCTTTTCATTTGGAGAAAGTGAGTGGAGTTAAAGGAGAAGTTATGCTATGTGAGAATGAGTGATGCAACATCGGAATAGCTGCTGCCTGTTTAAGGGAAACGTTGAAGGCTGTATTTCCATGTACTATTGGTGGTTGAAGCAAAGAAGCTCCTGACCTATTTTTTTTCCCCAGAAGTATACTTTTTTAGTCCAGCATTTGCTCCATAGTAGAAGCTGTATTAAATCATAACATTGGGGGAGGGAGTGGAAACAGCATTGTTGGTTACAAAAGGATGGGAGTTAGAGAGAGAGAGAAGGATGTGGACTGGTTATACCATTGTCCTTCTCTCCCTCTTGCTTAGCCAGCAGTATGGAAAACAGTGTGTGAAAGATGCAGCAAGTTTTTTGTTTGTTATCTCGCACACCAGCGGAGCTAAAGCAGATGCCCATCAGTGTTGGATATGTGCAACACTCACTTTGCATCGGTCTGAAATTATTTCATTTGTCTTTTGGAATGCATGTTAGATTTTCTGATTCTAAGCATTTGCTGGAGTTAGAAGTTCCAGAGGTTCTGCTAGCCAAAGCTTGTACATTTTATTTCCCTCCCCATGGCCAAAAGATCCAAGTCTGCACAGTAGTCAGAGCTACTATCAATGTTCTGTTGAAAGGCAAAATTTCCACTTTGAGTGCCATAGTAAAAGTGGTTTAAGATGCTGACCTTTGTACATTAACAAGAGTGCATCGGTGGAACATTCATGTAATCCAATTACTTGGTTAACAACACTTTCCAGCTTTGGTCATCCCAGGACCAGTTGTTTGCAATGATCATGTGGGGTGGCATAGTAGTGCAACTGGTAGCACTGATGCCTCAGTTTCAGTGGCCCAGGTTCGATTCAGATCTCTGGTGCTGTCTGGGCTATTTTGCATGTTCTCCCTGTGACTGCATAAGTTTTCCCCCCAAGGTGCTCTGGTTTCCTCTCATACCCTGAAGATGTACAAGTTGGTGGGTTGGTTGGCTACTGTTAATTACCCCTACTCAAGGTTGGTGGTAAGGAATGCAGGGACAGGTGGATGGGCATGTGAGGGTAGGTTACAGGGAAATGATGAAATTGCTCAGAGATGTGCTTTAGGCTCTCTGCGCCAGGTAACCTCCTCATAATAAATAATAAACTTTACCAGGATATTTGAGGCAAGTGACAGTTCTGTTTCTAAACACTGGTTCCTAACTCTTTGTTAGAGTATGCTCCAGGAAAAGTGAGGGATTATTAATGTTTGTGAAAAATAATATTAAAATAATTATTTACCTCTTTCTACTAAGTATAAAACAATATTAAAGTTATACCTGTCAATTAGTATTTGCTTTTGGACTGATTTCTTGGTGTAGCAAGCTAAAATGATTTATGTTGGTGAGCAGATTAATTTCCTTTGTCCCCTTGCTGGGATCTAGTTGGAAGAGTTAATCTCAAGACTTGACTTTGAGATTCCAATAGCATATCTCTGAAACTCACTCTTGTGCTTAACACTGGGCACTAGATATGACATTTAGGAATAACAGACTAACTGTGATGTGCTCTGGGTTTGTAGGCTGAAGCTATGGACACGGATGGTTTTCAGGCAGATACAGAAGAGGACGAGGATGCAGACTGTGTAATTGTTGATGTGCAGATGAACAAGCCTACTCCAAATGACAAAGGTACACATTCTGCATGCATAAAAAGATTCCTCAGTTGCAACATTGGGCAGATTTGCATTTATTTTGCATTTTGTTTCCATTCACTTTTGCATTCTCATGCCAAGTGTCCATGTCTTTCCATAGAACAGTACAGCACAGGAACAGGCTCTTTGTCCCACAATGTTGTGCTGAACTAATTAAGCTAAAGATGCCCAATTACATTAATCCCTTCTGCCTGCACATATCCTTCCACTCATGTGCCCACCTAAGAGCCTCTTAAACACCTCTATCATATCTGCTGCCACCACCACCTCTGGCAGCACATTCCACCACCCTGTTTTTTTTTAAACAAAACTTTCCCTGCACATCTCCTTTGGACTTCCCCCTTTCACCTTAAATGCATGCCCTTCAGTACTGGACATTTCAACCATGGGAAAAAGATGCCAGCTTTCTATCTATGCCTCTCATAATTTTAAGTCTTCCCTCTGCTGCGCTAGAGAAGAAAACCCTAGTTTGTTTAACCTCTCTTGGTAGCACCTGCCCTCTAATCCAGGCAGCATCCTGGTAAACCTCATCTGCATCCTATCCAGACCCTCCACATCCTTCCTATAATGGGGCAACCAGAATCCAGATGTGGCCTAACCAGTTTTATAAAGCTGCAACATAACTTCCTGACTCAAACTCATTGCCTTGACTATTAAAGGCAAGTATGCAATTAGACATTCTTTACCACCCTGTCAATTTCTGTGGTCACTTTCGTGGAGCTATGGACTTGGACCCCGAGATCCTTCTGTACATTAACAACACTGTTTAGGGTCCTACTATTAACTGTGTACTGTTTCTTTACATTCAACTTTTCAAAGTGCAACACCTCGCCCTGGGCCGAATTAATCTCCATCTGCCATTTCTCTGCCCATATCTGCAACTGATCTATATCCCTCAGTCTCTAGGCCTACTTCTTTGGCAGGGATTTCCCACCCCACAGATGACCCTTTCTCCTGCCTTAAGCTCTCTTCCTCCTCTTCGACACCTCGTCCTGGCCTTCTGCCCACTCTGGATCTCTTCACCTCTAACTGCCGACGAGACATTAACTGTCTCAACTTCACCACTCCCTTCACCTATTCCAACCTCACACCCTCACGCCCTCCACTCCGCACCAATCCTAATCTATCAAACCCGCAGATAAGGGTGGTGCTGTTGTAGTCTGGCAGACTGACCTTTACATTGCCGAGGTCAGATGTCAACTCTCGGACACCACCTCTTACTTATCCCTCAACCTGGACCCCACCAAGGATCATCAGGCCATTGTCTCGCACACTATCACTGACATCGCCTCCGGAGACCTCCCCTCTATAGCCTCTGACCTCATAATTCCTCTACCCTGCACTGCCTGTTTCTACTTCCTACCCAAGATTCACAAACCCAACTGCCCTGGTAGACCCATTGTTTCTGCCTGCCCCTGCCCCACTGAACTTGTGTCCTCGTATCTTGACTCCATTTTGTCCCCCTTGGTTCAGTCCCTTCCTACCTATGTCCATAACACTTTGCATGCTCTCCATCACTTCAACAACTTCCACTTCCCTGGCCCTGACCCACCTCATTTTCACCATGGGCGCCGAGTCTCTGTTCACTTCCATCCCTCCATCAGGAAGGCCTTGAGGTTCTTTGCTTTCTTGATAACAGATCCAACCAGTTGCCCTCCACCTCCACCGTCTGGCGGAACTGGTACTTGCCCTTAACAACTTCTCTTTTGGCTCCCCCCACTTTTTCCAAACTAAAGGTATAGTCATGAGTACTCACGTGGGCCCCAGCTATGCCCGTCTCTTTGTCAGTTACGTGGAACAGTCCATGTTCCAAGCCTACATCGGTAACACCACCCCCAACTCTTTCTCCGCTAAATTGACGCCTGCATTGGGGCTGCTTCCTGCACCCTTGCTGAGCTTGTCAATTTCATCAACTTCACCTCCAACTTCCACCCTGCCCTCAGATTCACTTGGTCATCTCTGATACCTCTGTCTCCATCTCTGGAGACAGATTAACCACAGACATCTTCTACAAACCCACTGACTCCCACAGTACCTTGACTACACCTCTTCCCACCCTGCCACTTGTAAGGACACCATCCCCTTCTCCCAGTTCCTCCGCTGCATCTGTTCCCATAATGAGGCTTTCCATTCTAGGACATCAGAGATGTCCTTTTCCGGTAACCAGGGTTTCCCTTCTATCACCATCAATGCTGTCCTTGCCTGTATCTCCTCCACTTCCCGCACATCTACCCTCTTTTCTCACCTCCCCACCCCACCCCCCGACATAACAGGGACAGGGTTCCCCTTGTCCTCACCACCCCACGAGCTTCTGCATCTAACACATTCTCTGCAACTTCTGCCACCTCCGATGGGATCCTACCACAAGGCACATCTTTCCCTCACCTCCCTCTCTCTCTGCTTTCCTCAGGGACTGCTCTCTCCGTGACTCCCCTGTCCACTTGTCCCTCTCCACTGGTAACCACCCCCCTCTCCCCACCCCGGCACTTTTGCCTGCAACCGCACCAAGTGCTACACCTGTTCTTACCCCTCCTCCCTCACCACCATGTAGGGTCCCAGACAGTCCTTCCAGGTGAGGCAGTGTTTCACATGTGAGTATGAGGGTGAAGGATCTTGGCTCAAAACATCAGCTGTTTATTTCCCTCCATGGATGCTGCCTGACTTGCTGAGTTCCTCCAGCACTTTTTGTGCATTGCTCCAGATTCCAGCATCTGCAGAATTTCTTGTATATCCCACTGTATCTGTTGGCAATCTTCTACACTTTCCACAACACCACCAATCTTTGTCATCTGCAAACTTACTAACCCACCCCACCCATCCACATTTTCATCCAAGTCATTTATATATGGCATAAACAGCAGAGGTCTCGGTACGGATCCCTGTGGAACACCACTAGCCACAGACCTCTGACCACTACCCTCCTCTATGGGCAAGCCAATTCTGCAGCCAAGTCACTGAATCCCATGCATCTTAATCTTGATGAGCTGACCATGGTTGTCAAATATCTTGTTAAAATCCATTTAGACAATATCCACTGCTTACCTTCTTCGATCACCTTCATCACCACATCAAAACTTAAGTTAGTAAGATCTGATCTGATTGCCCTGCACAAAACCATGCTGACTGTCCCTAATTAGGCCATGCTTTCCCAAATCCTCAAATCCTGTCTCTAGGATCCTCTCCAATAGCTTCCCTACCTCTGATGTGAGATCCACCAGGATTACCCCTAGTTCCCTACTTGAACAAAGGAACATTAGCTACTTGCCAGTTGTCTGGGACCTCATCTGTGGTTAGAGAGGACACAGATATTGGTCAAGGCCTGAGCAATCTCATCTTTTCTCTCTCCATAACCTGGGGCATATCCCATCAAGCCCTGGCGACTTGTCCACCTTTAATGTTCTTCAAGAGCCCCAACACCACCCTTTTCTTTATCTCAAAATGCTCTGGTATATTGGCATGCACCACACTAATCTCGCTATCCTCCACCTCAGTGAATACCGATGCAAAGTACTCACGTAGGACCTCGCTCCAACTGTCTGTTATGGCATCTCTGAGAGTTGTTGTAGTTCCTCAATTTATGATTTTAATGTTTGTAGTTAGTGTCAATATATTCTGTTCAGTAATTTTTGTTTTCCTCTAATCAGTTTAATTATTCTATTGTGTAACATTTTCCAGCAAGACAAAGTTAGTGACTGGCATGAGGTTTCAAACACCTGTTGTGTGTGTTATTGGCTATCCATGTTATAGATGGACTCTTGGCTGCTTCTGTTTTTTTAGAAATGGTTGTAATGATTTACATTGATAATGGGTGTACCAATGTTAGGATCATTTCTTCCACGTACTACAAAAACCTGGTTTGACTGAGATATTATCACTTTTGGTGCAAACATTGTAGTCTTCCAGAGTGTTCAGTTGCTACTTTTTATTAAACAAGCATGGAAATTTACATGTCTACTTATGTCTCTCTCTCCCCATTTGCCACCAAACCTACAGAGTGTAACGTCAAACATAAGGTGAAGCCTGTGGAATTGTGTTCCAAATTGGCAACTGACATCGTGCCTCTAGAGCTGAGCTCAGAACTGGCTGCTGATGAGACAATGGACATTGAACCATGTGAAAATGCTGCTGTCAACTCTCCCAACCATACCTGAATTGATAAATATATATATACTAATAGCTTTATGTATGTAGGGTGCTTTTTTTCTGTTTAGAAACTTTTTAAAAACATTTTCTGTATCATTTCATAAACTTAAAATACTTGAAGTTCTGTAAGAAAAAACAAATAAAATGGCACTTTTGCAACAAAAAATTGTAATTTGATAATTTAAGAAATTGACATGAGTATAGTTAAACTTATGGGCATTAATAAACATCCAGTTATGTACAATACAAAATCTTGGCATTTCTGACACTTGAAACATTGATTTGTTCTGAATATTTATGAATGCACTAAAAATTATTTAATGTAGATTTTTTTATTTTGACATTTATTGCAATACTACTCCCTTTTTCAGTGCCCTTAACTTATGGCTCACTGTTTAATGAGAAATCTTGTTTGTAATGCTATTTACTTTGTGATCTATTTTTGAAATACCTTTTTTGTATTTAACTTAATATTGTCATTCATGAATGTTTACTTCCTCTGCCCATCAACTACGCCTTACAGCATTCTCTCCAGGCTGAGCTTTGTAAAATCATTTAATAAATCTGCATGTGGTTTAGTAGTAAGGTAGTCACAGTGCAGATTTCCTTCAGATCCTCAGCAAATGCATAATTGATTTTACCCCCAACACTTTCATAGAAGGTTGCCTCTGATATGTAGCTTGCAAAAAAAACACTGGTGGTTAACAGGTCACAAGCAACATCAGTGTAATGGGGAGAGAACTAATAACAAAATAAAGGCTTGGATCAGACGTCAACAATTTTTAGGGATTTATCATAATATAGTTTGAGTAAATCAAATTTGAAAAGTAGGCCCATAGAATGCATTTGCAGCAGTTCTTTTTTGGAATAAGTTTATAGCAACTAGGAAATCAGTTGCTGTAAATGTGTATTGAGATAATGACAACAGGTGATTTTTTTTGGAAGAGATCCTATGGAGAGCTTCAGATTAGTCAAAGTAGAGTCTTAATAGATTAACTAAGTGAGAAATTAACTTTTGTCACTTGATAAGCAATTTAAAGAAATGTTTTAATTCTCAGGAGGTATTCCATTGTGAAATTTCTGGTGAATTGCTATCCATGGCCAGCTGAAGTTTAAGCTTCAATCTAATTCTAAGTTGCCAAGACTATTGAGCCCAACTTTCAAGCAGCAGTAAACAACAAATCATGAAGTGGGAGAAAATGGGTTGAAAGTAACAAGGGATATAAAATATTTTGAACTTTTCATAAGAAAAATTACCCAAAAAATGTGGGTCCCAGAGATAATCACAAGAAAAATGGAGAATAAAGAAATGGCTGAAGTATTAACCACTTTTGCTGCAGAAATAGAAGGAAACAAAGAATGACAGTAAATTACATAGTTATTACATGAAAGGGAATTGCCAGAGAAATTAAGGGGACTAAAATTGGACAGCATACCTGGACCTGATAACCTGAATTCTCGAGTTCTAAGATCTATACAGAGATAGCAGGTGCATAAACGATATCCCAAAGTTCCCTAGATTCTGGAACAATCCCAGAAAATTCTAGCTCATTTGTGACAATGCTGCCAAGAAATCTCAACAGTAACTTTTGTTAACCTTTTGAACTCTGTGCTATGAGCAAAGATAGGTGGTGGACACTGGAATGGATACAGGTAGGAACAAGATTACTATCTTAAAGTTAATGAGAGTAAAGAGCTGGGATACCTATTAAGATCCGCCAACAATGAACTGAAGATTGGTATGTCTGGGGGCCAGCAGGGTGCATTTGGCTGCACAGAACCTTTAAACAAGGAATGTCCAGTTTCTTGTGAGTATTCAAAGAGGGAGTCATTAAGTCTGTGACATAAATAGCTACTGATCTGAGTGACAGTATTGATATTGGTTTATTATTGTCATTTGTACTGAGGTACAGTGAAAAACTTGTCTTGCATACCGATCACACAGGTCAATTCATTACACAGTGCAGTTACATTGTGTTAGTACAGAGTGCATTGAGGTAGCACAGGTAAAAGCAATAACAGTACAGAGTAAAGTGTCACAGCTACAGAGAAAGTGCAGTGCAACAAGGTAGATTGTGAGGTCAGAGTCCATCTCATCGTATAAGAGAACCATTCAATAATCTTATCACAGTGGGATAGAAGCTATCCTTAAGCCTGGTGGTAGGTGCCCTCAGGCTCCTGTATCTTCTACCTGATGGAAGAGAAGAGAGAATGACCCAGGTTGGTGGGGTCTTTGATTATGCCGGCTGCTTCGCCAAGGCAGCGAGGTAGAGTCCAGGGAGGGAAAATAGAGTTGACAAGCAGTGAGCCAACTATACCTCCTTATTTCACTGCCAATGTATTTGAAAGTTCATAAGGGAGAATCACCATTGGAAATTACTAGTTGATTTGGCCATTTTATAGAGAATAATCCATGGAAACCCTCTCATTGCCTTTGAAGAAATGGTTCAGTCAGGTCAAGCAATGCAGATATATATTCTATCTGCAGCATTCTTCCTGGTTCTTCATGCTAAGAATCATATCCATAGCAACCCAATCTGGTGTAAAGCCACATTGTAGGTGTTAGATTCTCCTCATTCTTACAGTCTATACTGTTTTCCCATTTTCACTGTTATACTGAGCCTAGCTTTTGGGGGCCATTTGAACAACAGTGCAAAAGTAGCACTTTAAGTACTAGGGCAGTTCTTCCATCCAAATACTACTAGAAACACTTCTGAATAGTCTGTGGTCTGTTGCTTTATACAATTTTACAGGAACTTCATCCCTGGCAGTCACCTTGCTAAAGTATGAATCTCAGAAGATATGAAGGTGGGAGATTGTCAGATGCAATGCCAGTAAAAAAAGAGAAAAGTGACTGGATTTGTTAGCCTAACATCTGTTGTTGATGGAATCATATGATTGGGGGGGGGGGGTTGGGGGGTTGGGTAGAGTAACATAAGCACGAATAGATAGGTAATTGAAGGGCTAAACTCAAATCAGGTTTGGGACCTTCTTTCTCCCCCCCCCCCCCCAAGCTGACAGACTTTGGAATGCCATAGGTCATGAGCATAACTATTCACAAACATAATGATTTAGATGGTCAGTGTAATATATCCAGATCTGCTGATAATACAAAATTAAGTGGAAAAGTAAGTCACAAAGGTATAGGGACTCTATACAAGATGAAAGAATATGGGGAAAAGAGGAAGCTTTATGAAGTCATGTCACAGAGCAGCAAGTTTCACTGAATATTGGAACAGCTCGAGGGCTAGACAATCTATTCATGTTTGAATTCTCATTACTTTTCCAGACCCAGGAACAAAGAATATGGGATAAACAAATAACAAACTTTTCAGAAAGGGGAAAGTAATGACAACATTACTTGGCTAACTACAATGCAGTTAACCAAATAATGTGACGTATATTTACAAACAGTCGAATTGTTGAGAGTACTTTATTATTAACCAAGAACATGTAGTGTGTGAAAATTAAAACAATATACACCAGAACCAAAATATGCAAGTTTTAATAGCTTCATTCTTAGCTGTACAATGATTGCTTCATTCGTAACTGATAAATTAAAACAAGCAATTGACTAGTTATGGCCAACAAGTTACAAGAAAGAAAGATCTTTAAAGACCTTTTGACAGAAATTCAAGCACAGAATTAGTGTTAAAAAGGTATTTAATGATTTTGGTAACTGCATCAATAAATGACATTACTGTTGAACTATTTGCGACACAGGGTGTTCTATTTATTGGTGTAGAGTAAAATAGGGAGCAAGTAACTTGTATGCAACAATGTTCATAAGCAGTTTGGTAATACAATATTCAGCTTTGCAATATTACAGCAAATAAGAAACTGGGTCAGTAGTGTTGGCTACAATACAACATTTAGCCTCACTGTCTAAGCCAAGGGAAAATACCAACATAAACTGTAGCTATGAGAAACAGCAGGCTAATCTGCAATATTCCACAGTTGGTCAAACCCCGCCAACAACTAAGCTCTCACAATCAGTCTCCCAGTTCTGAAAAAAGACTGCCAGCATCCATTGACTGTATCACAGGAAGAATTAGCACCAGGGAGGGAAGTAATAAATACTAAGCTCAATGAACAATGCTGCATTTGAAAGCAAAGACCCATTTCTGTGTGAAACTAAAAAAAAACTTTACAATTCTGGCCACTTGCTTATCTTGAATTTCATCACTCCTCCACTGGTCAGTCTTACCTTCAGCTGCCAAAGCCCTAAGGCGCTAGAATTTCTTCCCCAAACCCACTATCCTTTAAGATGTTCCATAAAGTTAACCCCTTTACCCAAACTTTTAGTCAGAGTCCCATTATTTCCATGTGGCCAATTGTCAATTGTTTGGTAACAATCCTGTGAAGCACTTTGGGACATTCTTGCTAAAGACATTAAAAACATGAACATTGCTGTAATGGTTAAAAAGGCAGCCATAAAACAGATTTATTGGTGATCAAATCTCAATTGAGCTTAGTTTTGAAATCACAATCATTTTAAATAGATATACAGCATTAATGGGACACCTAGCTCAGTGCAGAAACATGTAGTTACCACACAAGCTCTGCCTTCTGTGCATATTATACAAGTGTAAATCTGAACTGAACGCCATCAAATTCCAAAAAGGTACAACACGTCCTTACTTGCTTCACCTCTGCAGCATTAAAAGTTCTGACAGCTCAGCCTGCACTCAATGCACATGAAGGCAAGTTCCCTGCACAATGACAGCTCCAATAACAGTTCGGCTCACAGTCAAAACGATTAAGATACTCCAGCCATGGCCAACGGACCGCAAACTCAAAGCTGCTCAAGATGGACAGGCCACCTGTTTAACCAAACACACAACAGCTGTCTTGCAAGTAATCATTATTTAGACACAAATGCCAAGTTATTGTAGATGGCACTGTGGGAAGCTCACTTTCGGAATATTGTTCTCAAACTGGATATGGTGGAGTAATGATCAAGTGTTGTTTGTATTTTCTATCTTAAAATTCAGATGCAGTAGCTTTATAAATAAAGCAGAACTATAACAACTGTATTCAAATTTTTACTTCATTTTCTGGTTATAATAGGAACTATTACAAACAAAATACTTGCATTTACATAGCATCTTCACATCCTGTGCTTCGATAACTATTGGGTTACTTTTGCAATGTTGTTACTACTTTGTAGGAAAGACAAAAGCTAATTTGTACACAGCTTGATCCCACAAACAAATTATGAAATAATCTCTTTTTGGTGAAAGTCATTCATCCCCAAATTGTACTGGTGGAGTTTTTGTCCCTTGGTTTATGAATTAATTGTAAAACAGCCCTCCAATACTACTGCACTGAAGAAACAAGGTAGTTTGATGTCTAAACTCTGGTTGGAACAGGAGATCCTGCAAAACACAGGAGGACAGCCAGCTGGTGAACAAGAATCTAATCCAGTTTCAAAGAAAAACATTTTCTATCAATTTTCAGAAGGCTCTTCCTCTGACTCCACTCAATACCACTCCTGCTTTCATCCAAGATGGTACACAATATGCTGTTACTATAATATTGACTGAAAGCTGAAATTCAAAGCTCATGGGGCTACCAGCAGCACACTTTTTTCTGCAATGCACCCTTCCTGATGTCCTCACTGCTAATGCCAATTTATTTTGATGCATTCATGGTAACAATCACACAGGTTGTTTCTTAAAAAGATCTGGTTTGTTACTGAGACCATAAAGGTACAAAGGATAATCGTGGCAGACTTATCTTGCTGAAACACCACAGAACAAATCGACCTCATCAAATACCAACTGCAATGTTATCGCGGTATTAGAAAAAAAACCATCCAAGCCCCAAGGAGATCAATGTATAGAGGCAGTAAAAAATATTTACCAAAAAGCCAAACTCAGAGTGTTAATGGCAAACAATATACAATGAATTAAGATCAAATTCTATTCAAAGTTAAGCTTAATAATATTAATTTAATTATTAATCGCAAATCCTTCCACCCTCCCTAAACACAAGGTCCTTTCTTGATATTTTGTTTTCTTAAAAAAGTATGCTTCTTCACTCACTTAGTTAAACTGAGCAGAATTTCTCATGTAAAGTGGACTTCAGTGTGATGCTCATTATTAATTGGGATTACAACTGTGTTGCCCATCCTATTCTGAATCACCACATTAAATGGTCTAGACCAAGAGAAGGAACAGGAAACTTCATTACCTGTTTCAGATTATGCATTAATACCTGTGTACAGAGACCTGTGTACATCTCAAATCATATTTCAAATGACTGAAGGAATTCTTCATTCCTGCCTTCCTCCATGGATGCAGTACTAACACGGCTTCATTTATAAAATAAATTTACATACAGTATTCAACTGAGCAGTCAAAAGGTTTTTTTTTACTTATACAAGAGTTTGGACATTAGACAGCAGTTCTTGTTTTATTGTGCCAGTAAGGTTTTGACCTGCAGCTTGCAGATCCAATAGAACCTCTGCATCCCATGTCAAAGTCAGCAAAGCAGCAGGAACCTGAAAATGACACAGTAAAGATCAGTGCTGCAAGTTTGAAAAAAAAGATGCAATAATCCTCTTATTATCTACAGTCACTGCATAACCATAAACCCGACAAGCATCATCCTCCCTCCCACAAAAATATTCCTTTCTTGCCACTTCCAAAGGTATTAACACAATGGGTTTGCACTGATTGAACCATACTGCAGTTAGTATCCATTCTCCACAATGCCCAGTTATGCACTCAGCTGCTAGCTGCACCACGTCACTAGATTGTGACCAGGAGAAGCTCTGGCTAAATTTGCCCAAATGGGTTAGATTCCAAAAGACTTAAACTATAGAAGAGTACAGTCAGTCACTGGCAGAGGTAGAAGACATTTTAGGAAGAGAGAGCAATGCACCAGGTACATCTCACACATTGAAATATAATGGCTTCAGAGGATTTCAACAGATGGCAGAAGATACTTGGATAGTTTGGTCTGCAGTGTTTGTAGCTGGTCTTCACTTACTGCCTTTGTGGTCAGTATAGAATTATTTTTCTCTTAATTCAATTGGGTAGCAACTTTCTTTTAAAGTCCAATATTTGTGACCCAACGTACAGTGACGAGGCAGCACCAAGCTCAGGAGGGAAGCACTCGTGTAAAGTAAGAAAGGAAAAAGTTACAAGAAATTAAAATTTCCATTTGGTTGGGGGAAAAAAGGTGTGTTTAGCAGTAAACACTGTGTAGCAGTTCTGATAGAAGGTCATTACTTGAAACATTAATTATTGTCTCACTAGTAAAAACTGCCATATTTACTATTAGACTTATCCACAGGAACTCAAGCCCACATACCACACGTTTCGTGCCAATTTCTCCTCTAGATAAGAAAGTGATAATAACATGAATTTTAATTCCATTGTTGAAGACACAGATAGGTTCAAAATTCTATGTCCAAAAAACCGATGACGCTTCCTTGCCCAAGGCAGGGAAGAACAAATTACCCAGTGTACCGGCCAACCAAAAGCTTCCCAGTAGATGTCACCAGAGAGCGGGGAACGTTCGCCGCTCCTAAAGTCAGGAGTGAAGAGAAATACCAAACAGTGGGAAAATTGTAAAGCAGTTTACCAAGCCAACTTCGATAAGCATCGCAGAGTCATCCTTCAGCTTCTGCCCTCCAGGTGCCACCAGTTCAAATGGAATACAGTCATTTTCAAGAACACTGTGAACAAATTCACGAAGAGCTAAAACCTTCTCTCGTGCGTAGAATGTTGCTGGATGGAAGGAATGCACATAGTAAGTCTAACACAAATAAAGGACGAGGTTTGAAAGAGATGGACCATAATAATACAAAGATTGTCACCTCCTTCAGCTCATCAGAAGTGGAAGACTTCAGTCGAGTCCTCGAGATATCCAAAATATCTCTTATTATTAGTCAGGAACAACCCTCCCCCCGCCCCCAAACTAAAATATATTATTCTCGCGATGTCACGTCAACAGATTCTGAAGCAAAATAAAATTAAATCCCCCTTGCCTAAACAAATATTAAATCCTGAGAAGGGAATTGATGTGATCTATGTTTTAAGAAAGCTCTATAGGTCTTTTATAACGTAAGGAATGTAGAAATGAAAAGTCAGCCTGGCATTTCAAATTAGAAATTTTCATTGGCAGAGTCTAGGAGAAGTGTGTCAATTGAATGCTTTGTTAAAGAAAAGTATAACACTGAATTCTGCAATAAAAGATTACCACAAGGTAGAAAAGATCTGCGTATAAAACAATCTAAGAAAGAATATGCAGGTTTAATGTACCACTTTTGCCCTTCCCCCATGCCTTTAGAGGTTATACTTTATTTATTCAGCAAATATCAAACTGACACAGTGTACGTGTTTTCTACATTACATTAACTAATTTAACACAGAGCATCACAAGGGCCTTTCAGAATTGGAAAGATGACGAAATAAATCAAGAAACTAATGATAAGGGAAACTTCCTTGGGAATGATTACCGATTTCAAAAAAAAGGTGTTACCTTGTAAAATGTATCCGTCTGGAAACCTGACTCGCAACAGTGTGTAGTTATATTTCTTCAACTCCCTCTGCTCATCTCTCTCCCTCATGGCTTTGGTTCTCAGCATGCTCGCCTTTTCCAAAGCTTCTGATCTGCCATCAAACATCATTTAATACTATGAAGATTTGCACAAATAATGCAGCATCCAGTGGGGGACATTTCCTTATAGGAGACGGCCATTCAGCCCAGCAAGGTTATGCCAACTCTCACAGCACCCCAATTATTTCCCTGTACTCTATTCTCTCTCACGTGCCCATCAACAACTACCCCCACCCCGATTCTACTGCTGCTCACCTACGTGAGGGATAGCTTGTAGTAACCAATTGAGCTGCCAACGGCACAACTTTCAGATGTGGGAGGAAACTGGAGCACCCAGGGAAACCCATGCAGACACAGGGAGAACGAGCAGCTCCATACAAAACAGCACCGAGGTCGGGATGACTGGTCACTGAAGGCAGCCGTTCTACCCGTTGTACCACTCCACCACCCAATTGTGATCCAAGTTGAAATGTTACCATTGGTTTCTTGGGTCAGGAGAAGAAAAGAAATTGTCATGGTCTTACTGGGATCAGGTAGTGAGGTCTGAGTGGTGAGAGGCCTTACTCGGCGTATTGAGGCTCTGCTCCTGCAGTCTCCTGACAGGCAGAGCTGGGGACAGAGCAGTGTCTATCTAAACTTACATTTGATTTTACTAGTTGTTAAACCTCTTAACATTTCATAAAAAGTTAAAACAGAAGTAAGTAGAATTAATAAACTTAAAACAGAGTAATAATAAAAAGCTTGCTTAACTGTTGTCTCTGAATCCACAAGCCAAGGCCTCCTTTCAGATGAATGGGATCTCTGATCCTATGCCATACGTTCTGACACAGAAGAAGCAATTCCCCAGTGTAATCCTGGGGAATCCCTGCAAGGTTGGGCTCTGCTATAGCCCAACAGCACAGCACGTGGAGGGATAGAGGTCCATCTGTTATGCAGCAAATCTGAGACTTGGACTTACTTCTGTTGGAATGACTGAAGTGGGGAAATGCTGCCACAGCCGGCTCATGGTATCTACGATACACGTGGCCCATTTAGCCAAACAAATCGATCTGGTGCCTATGCCCCACATGGGTCTCAGAGCCATACAGCACGGAAACAGGCCCTTCAGCCTAACTGGTCCATGCCAACCAAGATTCCCATCTAAGCTAGTCCCATTTGTCAGTGTTTGGCCCAGATCACTCTAAACCTTTCCTATCCATGTACTTGCCCAAATACCTCTTAAATATTAATGTACCTGCCTCAACGACTTCCTTTGGCAGCTCATTCCATATACTGACCACTCTCTGGGTGAAAAAGTCGCCCCTCAGGTTCCTATTAAATCTCTCCCCTCTCACCTTAAACTCTATGCCCTCTACTTCTTGATTCCCCAACCCTAGGAAAATTACTGTGCACATTGACTCTATCTATGCCTGTCATGGTTTTATACCTCTATAAGATCAATCCTTGTTCTCCTATGGTCCAATGAAAAAAGTCCCAACCCGCTCAACCTCTCCCTCTCTCCATAACAATCCTCTTAGGATCTCTCTTCTGATCAACACATCCCATCTCCCTTTAGCACCCTCTTAAAGATACAGTATTTACCTCAACTACAACATTTTGTGACCACTTAAAAGAAATTTTCTCCAGTTCCTCACTGGATTTATTGGTGATCATCATTATTATAGGCCTTGTTTTTTTAACCTCTGCATGGAAATATCTCCGTATCCATTCTATCAAACTCCTCATAATTTTAGAAGAACTCTATTAATTAACTTCTCAACCTCTCCTTTGCTAGATGCAAGAACCACAGTTCATGAAGTCTTTCACGCTCTCAGGTCTGACATATCCCTTATATTCCTAACCACCAGGTTATGCTGGAAATTATATTATTTGGAGACAGGACAAGGGCAGAATTTGAAATAACACTCAATGGAAAAAACAAGGTGCCCTTATGTCATTCATTTCATATCACAAATAAATAACTTTTCTAAGAATTGGAAACATGGTGTGAATTTGCATACAAAGCCCCAGAACCAACATCCAGTTAATTTGATTCCTACCTCTGTAGTCAGCAGCTGGCAATTAACGGTAATACAGAAGCAGCTTATATCAGGATTAAGGCAGAAATGTTTTTGAGCCAGTGAAGAAACCTTTACTAATTTGTACAACCAGCAGTTGAGCCCAGTGGGATACAGAGAGATCTAAAACTCACAATGAAGAATGCAAACTTGTTTCATTGCTGTGTCAAGCAGAACAGTAAAAACTAATCCCTACTAGAAATACATTTATATAATGTGCCTTTATTGTGGCGTTTCATGGTCAAACGAAAATTAGCACCAAACTAAGGAATGATGTATCAGTATTTACCCACCTTCTCACCCAGCTTTTAGGCACACATTTTCATATTATAAAACAGTAAAAAACAACCTGCTCCCTTGCTGAATAACAGTAATTGATGGATAATTAACTCTCCAAATATTACAGCAATACACTTAGAAATGAGGATGTGAATTACAAGTGACTTATGAAGCATTATGTAGTTTATTGACCAAGAAATAGAGATTATGAAGACAGAG
This sequence comes from Pristis pectinata, assembly GCF_009764475.1. Classification (NCBI taxonomy): domain Eukaryota; kingdom Metazoa; phylum Chordata; class Chondrichthyes; order Rhinopristiformes; family Pristidae; genus Pristis; species Pristis pectinata. The sequence continues at coordinate 9,851,340 of NC_067428.1, forward strand.
TGTTTGCACGCTATACACCCACACATTCACACAAGTCTCTGTCCAGAAAAGCTATTGCTGACAATTAAGGTGCTATCCATAGTACAAAAGGACAACTTTTCACTGCACTCTGCAACAGGAACCTACACAGAGTAAATTTTTTTTTGACACTTCAAATGTTTTTTTTAAAAAGCATTTATTCACCAAAACGATCAGTATTTCAGTCTATTCACTACGCTTTGCTATCAGAGTCAAAGTGTGATGGGTTCAAGCTCCATACAATAATGGAACCTGATAGTTCAGTGTAGTATAGGCAGTATAGAGTTAAGCTATTCAAGCATGTATAAAAGTTGCAAAGCAGAAAATGATTTGGTTAGGTGCTCTGGAAGATCAGGTCGTTCCCTTCCAAACAGATAGCTAAGTTTTAAAAGTATACCCATTCCTCATAATTAAACCAGAGAATTTAACCCAGTAGCATTGCTATGTGGATTAAGTCTTACCTCATCAGCTGCTCCCGTTTAATTTCTTCAGCAGTCAGGTTATAGAAGTCACTGGGTAATTCGAATTTTGCTGCCTGGGCTGAAGGTCGAAAAACTTTGACCCGTCGATCCAGTTGTGCTCTGACTGGCTCAGCATTTAAAAGTTCATCCTTGTATTGTCTGAGTTCTTCGCATGTAGTAACAAAATCCTCATTTAACACATAAAAATCATCTTCGTTCTCTATGGATTAAACATATTTTTAAAAGTTGGTTAAGTTAGAATGCAAAAGGTGAATTACATATCACACTGAAATTCTACTTTTTTACTTCTTCCCTGCATAGCTGACCCTAACATAAAGGTGATTCTCTCAGAAGAGAGCAGTTCCATTCATTGCAACTCAAATTTTGGGTCAACTCCAGTACAGAATTGAAGACACCAACCTCAGGAAAATGGGCTATTCACTGGGCACTTAATGATGAAAGGAAGAACTGGAATAAGAAAAGAACTTCTTCATCAAGTATCATATTTCAATGTCACTTCAGGTCACTTGATGATAACAGTCATTTTTTTTGAATGAAAAATTCTGGTTAATTACAAAAAAATAATTTGAAGGAAATTTCAGCCCAATGATTCACAGGTTCTAAAGCACATACAAATCCACTCTGCACTAAGAATGGTACTTGCAGACACATGACCAGAGCAAACACAAATAGGTAATGGGCTTGACAAACTCCCTATCTTTAGGTGCAGTTGATCAGTTGAAGTCAGCCAACTCAAAACTACTGGTACCTGGGAAAATGTGTGTGTGGGGTCAACTAAAACTTCATTATACAGTGTGGACTTTGATGAGCAAAGTTAGGATAATGGTAAGTATTTAAAGACAGGCATAGCAAAAGTGGATACAAATGCTTGGCTCAAAGATCAGAGTGGATAAAATGGGCTTTAATTTATGCAGAATTGGCACCAGGACTGGAGAAAGAGAGAACTGTTCCACTAGAAAAGACCGAGCCTCAGTAGGGTTGGGACAGGTTAAATAAATGGGCAAGGACATGGCAAATGGAATACAATGTGGAAAAGTGCAAGATCATCCACTTTGATAGAAAAATGTGGAGTATTGGCGAGACTAAATGTTGTTGATGTTCAGATGGACCTGGGTGCCTTTGTACATGAAAGTTAACATACAGGTTAGGTAAACAAATAGCAAATGGTATATTGGCCTTTATTCTAAGAGAACTGAATGCAAGAGTGAAGATATCTTCCTCCAATTACATAGGACACTGGTAACACCGCATCTGGAGTAACATACAGGGCTGGGCTTCCTATCCAAGGAAAGATACACGGCATAGAAGGAGTGCAGCAAAATTCACCAGATTAGACTCCTAGGATGATGGGTTTGTCACAGAAGGAGAGATTAAGCAGACTGAGGATGTATTCTTGTGTTTCAAAGAATGAGAGGTAATCTCATTGAAAAGTACAAAATTCTTATATGGTTTTACAGAATAGACAAGGGGTTGATGCTTCCCCTAGCTGGGATATCCAGAATAAGGGAATGACTAAATTAGGGCTCAACCATTCAGGACAGAGATAAGAATAGATTTCTTCACCCAGAGGGCTGTGAATCTTTGCTATTCTCTACCAAGTGTTGTGGAGGCTCAGTCCCTGAGTATATTCAAAGCTGAAGTCAATAGATTTTTTAGATAGCAAGGGAACCAGGTGATTTGAGTTAATACAGGACAGTGGTGCTGAGGCAACTAATTAGCTATGACGTTACTGAGTGATAGAGCAGGCGTGAAGGGCAGACCAGCCTGCTCCCAATTCTGTTTCTTCTATAGCTCTGAACAATCAATAAAAGTCACTGAAAATTCATGGTTACCTTGCCCAGGTACCTGCAATTTTTTTCTTTCAAACCCAATTGACTGTAAAAATTCATGCGTCCCTTCGAGTTCAGATATCCTTTCCTTGTTGGAGAGGGAGAAAGAAAATTCATAGAACAGAATATCCAAACTATTTGACAGTTCAAATGCATAATTCATCAATGAGGATGTAAATTTAATTGAATGATAAATCACCACACCAACATCATTTAATAATCCCAAAGATCCCCTAAAGGACACATATACCAAATAAGTAATGATCAAAACAGCAAGGCAAGAAGTTCCAGGAAACAATACAGTGACAGAGGACAGAGCTCTCAACATATCCAGTCATTATGGAGCAGGAATTAACAAAGCTAATACAATTCTGAGGCATTTACTAAGATCAGTGAGAGATGCGTATGAATCCATCTTCCAATATACGCTAGCTTCTAATCAAGCCCAATAGCTGGTACAGAGACTGATCTCTATTATTCAAGAACTGAGTAGTGGTATTCAATCAGCACTCAAGCTTGAAAAGGTGGAGAATGATAGGAATCTTACTAAATAGAGAAGATTAATCCATAGCTCTCAACTGAAGTTCAATAACTTTACTGAAAAGAGGGATGCAGGCATATTATTTAAAAGACTAATGTCCTGTGCACTTCCTCACTTGGAGTAAATAAAACCTAAAATGGTCTTCCTCATTTGAAGATTGAACAACAGCAGAGTAATTCAATATGCTATTGAATGCCATGGTATCAAAACTGTAGACTCCCCGGAGATATGTGGATTCAATAGGTTCTTATGTTAACTTGTTTCTGAAAGCTACAGTGGGAAATGGGAACATTCACGCCAGCAAGATAGGAGCTTATACTCAGAAATTAAGATTAAGTCAGCCTTTAGTTCCCAATGTTTGACAGTGATATTCGCCAATAATGCTAAATCTTTCTTTCTTGGGAATGTGCCCCACTGACATGGCACTCTGAATTTCTTATCTTCTGTACTTGCAAAGGAGATGCATGCATCTGCAGGTCTGCACACGGACATCAATACCTGCAGTCAGAATGTCCCTACAAGGCTGGGTTGAGAAACAGAGGTTGCTTTATTCCTACATCGGGTACAGCATGGCTAGATGTGAAGTGCAATTGAATTCTCCCTATTTACCAGGACGAGTGCAGTTCCAACACCATAAAGGACAAATCATCCAATTGACCAACATCCCATCCACTGCCCCAAACATTCATTTGCTCCACCGCCAGTACAAACTGCAATCATCTACAAAATGAACTGCTGTTGCTTGGCCAACCTGATTCAAATGCACTTCCCAAACATGTGACCTCTACATGCAGGCAGCCAAAGGCTTCAGACACATGGAACACCTTTCCCTACAACACCCAGTTGCATACCAGTCCAACGTGGTAATGTATTGCTATTCCTTTATTGTCACTAGATTCAAACCCTGAAGCTCCCTACCTAATAACTTTGTGTAGTCCTTCAGCTGTAGGAACTCCTAACCATTCATACACGTCTCACCACCACCAAATAGGGATTAGCAATAAATACTCCCTTTGCCAGCAATACTTCGGTTAAAATTAATAAACAAACTATTTGCTGATGTTTGAGAGCAGACTGACGATTGTGGGGTGAACAGCTAGAATGAATTTCTCCTGCTGTGTGTGGAGAGAACACACCCAGGCAATTTTCACCTTTGCTGGTGAAATGTGCATCTGTACATGTATAGCTCAATTAGAGACAAGATTAGTTCCAAAGTACATCTTCAATACTACAACAGTAATGTTGCCTGGTTCCATGATGTTTGATGTAGCCATTTCTTCATAACACTTTTTTTTAAACAAAATAAACTTTATTCATAATAAAAGAAACTATATACAATAATAAAACAGTGCAAACCTTTACATTCGTGTACAGATCAATTCTTAGTGTTACTTTTTTATACAAACCAAAGCACCAATGCCACTTGTGTGGCTCCCCGGGGGTGATAACCTAATCCCACATTTACAGTCTTTAAGGGGCTTCCTCGCCGGACCCTGCCCCTCCCTCTCCTGTGGCAGAAGAACCCTAAACTGTCATCCTTCCCTGGAGTGAACTGAATTGGCTGAAAACTGGCTGGTAATCATGGGCACCTCAGAAGGAAGCTTAGAAGGATCATCCACAGCTCTTCAGGCTGAACATAGTTGCAAATGCTTCAGCCTTATCATTGGCACTCACATACTGACTACCACCATCTTGGAGGGTGGGAATTCCTTGAAGCCTCCACATCCAGTTAGCTATTCAATTATCCATCACATTCATGACTAGATGGGTAGGGAATGCAGATTATCAATCTGATCCTTTGGTTGTGGGCCCATTTACTTTATCGCATGCTAGCTTTACTATATAATATGAGGAGTCCTGTGTTGCAGCTTCAGCAGGTTAGTACCTCATTTTTAATTATGCTTGATTTAGTTCTGAGACATATGCTCCCCGTACAGAGGAATGTGCCAGGTCACGTGATTACAGATTTTGGTGGAATATGTTTCTTCTGTTGCTAATGACCCACACAAGCTAACAGATGCCTAATTTCGACTCAGCAGATCTGCTACCAGTCCACACCATTCAATACAGCATTCCACACAACACAATAAGAGTGTCCTTAGAAGGGTCCCTGTCTTCACAAGGACTACACAGTGGTCATTCCTACCAATACTAACATGAACAGATGTACCTGCAACAGGTAGATTGGGAAGGAGGTTTCGAACTATAAAATGGCTCGCTCAACATCTGCCAGGAACCAGCCTGGCAGCTATGTCCTTCAGTACTTAACCAGCTTTTTTGGTGGTAATTCGACCAACTCAGTCATGGAGGTAGCCTCTCTCCTGAAAGTGACCTCCATTATTTTGGGCCCTTACTATTCTGGGGGCGTTTCAAAGGTTTTTCTACATAGAGGGGTACAGTTTCCTCCACCAAGGGAGGACAGTAGGATATTCACACACATTATGAAGATTTCACTTAAGAAAAAAGTCACTGTACAGTAGAATAGATGCTCCTGTATCTATGGCACTCTCCGTCTTTCGAAATGGGTCTTGATTCAGATTAATGACTTAATGAGACTCAATCATTTAAATTGCAGTTTTATTAAAAATGTTCTGGATTTCTACGTGTTTGTTATTGTACATTGATTCCATCTGTTCTTTCACAAAAGGCAGCAACTATTGATTATTAAATATGATACTGCATATTATGGTCCACCACTTGGCTGAAAATAGTGCTCTGGATCAAGTGACAAGGAGAAGAAAATAAAATGAATCAGAGCATTTACCTGAAAGACTTTGTTCTGCAACTTGATTTTTCTGTATTTTTCTTCACTGGGGTTATTGCATATGTTATCAATGTATCTGTTATTTAAAATAAAGTTTACATAATTTACAGGATGATAGTTGGTTTAATTCTACATTTTCTTTCAAGTAAAAATAAAATGGTAAAGAAGCTGAAAACACTGGAAATACTGGAGATATCAAAGGGACAAAAGCCCAGTTAATAGTTTGAATGGCAACGGTGGTGATGGGGAGACTGGAGCAGGCACGAGCGGAGAAGATAGGAGTCCACCAGACAGGGGTGATACTCATCAGGAACTCAGTTATACCAGTTAGGAAAAATTGAAAGGCTAGATGTGAACTAATAAAGATAATTAAAAATGTTAAAGGGTTTGATATGATGAGCAGGAAAAATCCATTTGCATGCAATACTGAAACTAGGGCCCATACATTGGGTGGTTGGATTGATGGGAATATGGGGAGAATAGGTTACAGGGAAAATTAATGGGGAAAAAAAATCAGATTGTTCCGTGAGCCGGCAAAGACTCAATGGGCCAAATGACCATCTTCTCTATTGTTAGAGATATAGAGCCATAGAATGAAACAGAAAAACAGTCCCTTCAGCCCACTAAATCTGTGCACTAATCCTACCCACATTCCCATCAACTCTCCTCAGATTCTACCACTCACCTTAGATGTAATTTACAGTGGCCGATTAATCCCCCGACCCACATGCCTTTGGGACGTGGGATGAAATTGGAGCACCCAGAGAAACCCCACAGTCACTGGAAAAATGTGCACACTCCACAGTGGCAGCACTCGACTTGGGATTGCACCCGGGCCTCTGGCACTGCCAGGCAGCAGCCCTAACAGTCCTTATATCCTTCCGCCAAAAAAATCCAATCGGTAGTTTCAATAAAATTTAGTTACCTGGAGTCTGAATAGAATGCAGAGCAATTAAGAAAATCGACACATTTGAAGGAAAGCTAAACTAACGTGAATGAGAAAGAAATAAAAGGAAGAAGTTTTGGGGTTGGACTAAGTTTAGGTGGGGACTCGCATGCAGCATCTACACCTGCCTGGTCCAACCAAATGACCTATTTGTGTGTTCAAAATGCACTGAAATACAATGGAGTGGATTGCCTGACCTAATGTCTGCCCGCCACCCACTATGTAGTTGCAGTTGCGATGCGTGCTCCAGTGATCCCAGCACCTCAGAGTTCAGAAGGCTGACCCAGTGGTGGATTCTGTGCCACCAGCTGATCATCTGTGTGCAGGGAGGTCACATGACTCACAATACAACTTTCTTTATTTTCAGGTAATTTGCTTGGAAATTCGAGGTGACCTTCTTGGCTGTGTCCCTTTTAGGGATAGGGAACGGCTTCTTACCCACCCCAAAGAAAGAACAGACTAGGAATGGCAACAAGTTTTTTTTAAAATGTCAATCACCTGGAGGAAATGCAGATTTGAAAATCTTACAAATTATTTTCAAAACTTATTGCCAGCTTCATTTAATAGTTTTCCAAAATACCCAAGCACTATGGTTGAGTATTTTGGAAAAAAATTCAATGAAGCTGGCTCTAAGCACTGTGTATTTTGAGCAATTATATGGGCCACAACATCTATTCTTATATACCATTTCGGCATCCACTCCCCCCCACTGCTCACACCACCTCACACCACCCACCACTCACCGCCCCCGCCCCCCACCCAGCACCCTCAACATCTCTCAAGTCCCAGGCTAAGCCAGAGACCCCATAAATGACCATGGTCTTACTCCGCTGGAGGCCCCCTGCCATTTAGCTCTCTGATTGCATGGAAGAATTTCAGCAGAGCTGGATCACTGAATGGTGAAGACAGTCAACCAATGCAAAAGCCAGGAAGTTCTGGTTGCCAGTAGTGCAATGAGCAAGAGACTCCTCTGATCCACTATCTTTTGACCAGAGTACCAGCAGTCACTTACATGTATATACATTTAAGTTTTTTTTACACTCAAGATTTTGCCATTAGTCACCCAAACAAATTATTTGGTTAAGTGCCGTGGATAAGCTGTCGGTGCTTTGCACTTCTGCAAGCTTGAAATTCGTCATTAGCCTAAGATCTATACAGGCAAATGTACATGATAATGTTACATTTAGATGTCTCCACAATTAGAAATTAGTTGAATGGAGAGATATTTGTCCTTTACTTACCTGCCAAGAGTTTCACAAGCTATCTTTATTTTATCTCTATCCTTGTTGAATGTATGAATCATCATTATAGAGGCTCGTATCGGATCATCAGCAAATTTCTATATTGGAAAGATGTGTGATCCAATTAGAAAGAATGCAATACCACAAAACTTTCACTGTTTTATAATCTGCAACTTCCCAAAATATTTATTTCTTTTTAAAACTGAGAATGAACACCAAGCTAATAGCGAGGATGAGATAGGTGACTGGACATCCAATTTAAAAGACAGTTGGACATGCAGTGCTTCAGAGATTACACGAAAAACTACTGAGTTTTTGTTTACATTTATACAGAAGTAGTTTAAAAGGATTGACTTGAAGCATGAAATATTCCCCTTCCCATCAACAACTATCTCCTCTCTCCTGAGACTGACCTCTTTCAGGTGCTAGTCTACATCTAGTATATCACCCAAATTATTTTTATATTCACATACAAGCTCAACAACAAACGTCAGAACAGTATTCAAAGGCAAAGACATTACAGTCAGTCCATATTTTGCTGTCATCCAAAAATCAGACTGAAAGTGAGTAGATACCTTAACCATTTGCAGCAAAGATGCTGTGCAGTGGTCAGGTATGGAAACTCCAGCTAATTTCCCATTTTCCTGCTCAGAAGTGCCAAGGCCAACAGCTGTGATCATCCTGCAATCCCTGCAGTTGTTCTGACCTGGTCAATTTTCAGAGCTTCTGATTACAAACCGAGGGATAAAAAAAAATCTCCTCTAGCTTTTAGCATTACTCATTTAAAATACATTGTTTTTTTCAATTGTCCCTTTAGAAAAATGTTACAAGATCCCAAAATGCAGGAGGGGGAAATAATTTGGATACCATATAAGACTAAAGTTGAAAATCAAAGAGAATAGGCTGGTGCATAGAGTTAGAGAAAATCATAGAGAAAGATCGAGGGCAAAACCTAGCATGTAAAGATTTTGAATTCAAAAGCTTGAGAGACTGAGCCAGACTTAAGGGCAATAAGTAATCAGAATTTAAGGTGTTACAAATACAGCTGGTGAAATCCCACTTAGTAGGGTATGTGAACCAAGAACAATAAAGGGTAACTTTTGGAAGAAAAATCGGGGGAAAAAGTCAAGAGCTTATGATCAATTTTCTTTGAATGAGTCAGAGCCAAATGTCAAGATTCCAAAGAACTTCATTCATTATTTACCAGACCAGCCATAATTACTTCAGTCTTAGAAACACTGAATATTCCTCGTCCTCTTTCAGGATTCTTGCTGCAGAAATAACATCCAATTAATTCTGTCGTCACACCATTTGATGGGGAAGAATTTCCATCTTCTCATCTGCTACTGGCCAGGCAATCAGTTCAAACAGCGTCACTAAACATGACCAGCTATTGTGAGGTCAGCATTTATCATTCATATACACAACTCCTTAAATACACAAAGCTGACCTTTAATCAATTTCAATTGCCATTTCAAAGAGCCAACACAGACAGGTATGACGAGATGAATGGCCCCTATATGTACAATATCATTTTACAATTCTTGGGTAGTTTGGTGCTTTCATTAAATTTTTTTTGCAATATTCCTCCACATCTTAGCCATAAAAACATGTAGTTAGTTTTTCTTTTAGATTTTCAGGATTTGGCACTGGAAGATTACATTTATGGCACAAGCAATTACCTTTCTTTTACAAGTTAGTGCAATTCCCAAGGCATCCAGGTGGATAGATTTCTTAGAGCTACGATTCACTCATTTTCCTACAACCCAATAGTTTTGCTGGCTCATTTCTGAGGAATGGGTAGTCAACTATATAGATGGACTGAGTTTCTTTCAAGCCGACCCAGAAAGGTTAGCAGTAATACAAATCCATATTTGTCTGTCCATCAGCTTCACTAACATCTTTCTGAGTTATAAAGTCATTTTGAACTCTCTGTATTGGGTTATAGTACAGCAGCATATTTACAACATCTGTGTTCAGTTTGGGGTGTTACTTCACAAGCTCTTGCTGTTCCTAGGTATAGCATCCAAGTATCATGCACAAGTATTTATACAGAATCCCAGCATGCTATTTAACCACCAGGGCATCACAGTTGACCCTCAAGCTCATACTCACACGATGTGAATAAAAAATATTTCCTTTTGTCGGTGGTGGTGGGGAGTGGAGGGAAAAGGGTGGTCTCTGGATAATAACCCAACAGGGGCTCTGAGAGATTTTATTCTTCAGAAACACTAAAGTTAACCATAACAGGACACTGATGGGAATACTAAAACCCATATAACACACAGACCAAGGATCAAAAAGGGACCTATCCAGTCTGTGTTTACATATGATACAACTACACAGGAGTCAGGGAGAATTATTGTACCAAATTCTGCCAATACAGTGAGTTTAAATATCTTACTGCAAAATACATTTAATTCAATGTGGTCCACACTTGGAAATCTTAAGAACAAAAGTTTAAAATCTCAAGCCATTCCATCTGAGAATTGATGCTGTGATTGGGTCTCATAAAGGGGAAAAAAGAAAAAAGGAGCTGATCAAAAGATGGTTTAATTAATAATACTGCAAAGTATGAAACCATATAATCATATCTAAAACCTACCATAAGAATGGCCTCCTTAATGTGCACCTCTCTCACACTTTTGGATATCGAGGCATTTGTCAAAGGGCAGATAAAGTATACAGCATCAACAGAGAAACTGGTGCTATCTTCCTTCAGAGCGCTGCTGGGACCCTAGGATCACAATGAAAAAATTTTATTTTTTACTTAAAATTTAATGTTTACATTTCCCCTGTATCTGGGTATCAAATCTTTACTGAGGACAATACCATGAGAGTTAGAGTCACACCAAAAGTATGTACAACTTCAGAAGTCTTGTTCAAAACAAAAATGGGAGGATGGATGAGGGGTGTGCATTGCAAATTTCTGTCAATTATATGGAGTTTGCACATTTAGTAGGACACTCAACAAAAAAGCAGGATTTCATTTTACTATGAATTTATAAGCATTAAATGATGAACTTACTTTAAAAACCAAAATTAATCAAATAACATTATCAAAAATAACACAAAATAGGCTTCTACTGTAGCTTATTTTATGAGTCTTCGCAGAATCTGAACTGCTCGTCTTTGAATTTTAAAAAATCAAATACAACATTTTTTGGATGTAACTAGTACTGATGTGCATTTTAAGATGCTACAAATGTCTATGTTGAAACTGCATGGTACAGAGTAACAGGCTTCAGTACATTCAGGAAGCAATTGTATCCCAGCAAGTAAATAGGATAGCTTGATGCTAGCAAAATACATGCATCTCTTTCGTTTTATTGTTCAAATGCTATTCCCAATTAACTAATTGAGGAGTCTGAAATTTAAAGTTAAGAACTTTAAAAAAAGTAGATAAAGCACCATAACTCTGTCAAGGTACATTTTTTGATAATTAGCTTCCATTGGTACTCTAGTATATTATTAATGTAATACTTACCTGATTGTTTACAGTTTGTACTTCAGGGATTGTAGCTTCTGCCATCAGTTCATTCTTTACTACATTTAAAATAATTGAAAAATTCAGATAACTGTTTCACAAATATGATAAAACAAATTCAAATTTTATATGACAACATTAATACCAAAAGCATTGTGCAAAGCCGATGAAGCATTAGATTGATCATATAATTCCTAGCTCATTCAATGAGCAGGAAGCAGTTCTCTCACTTTCTCTCATAGTACAACAAATCGCAAGGGCCCCTAATTCTGAAATCTATACTGTGGAGTCTGACCACTTGGTGGCACAGTAGGCACTCAATGCTAAGTTACTGAGCCATAACCTGTAGCTAGCAAGTCCAAATTTGGTGGCATCCAACTTCACTCCAGGCATTGGGATGGTAACAGACTAAATGAGTTCCCTGACCTTTGCTCATGCTTTGTGAAACATGAGCATGGATCAGAGAACTCATTTAACCTATCTATCTAAAGAAAGATCCTGCAACACTTTGTGTTGCAGTGACCAGAACTCAATGTCCTACTGTAGTTATCACATGCTCAGAGCACTCATGGTTTCAAGCATGATTTCAGAGGTCTTGCACACAACCTATTTCATAACATTGAAATCTTATTAATTATGACATCACAGTTTACTAATCTAGCTGCTTTGACCCGTGACCAAATTTATCAATTCCTTGTTCAGTGGTACTTGCCAATTTCTAGATAAGAATCAGAATGCTTAACGTTAGCCTATTCAGGGCTTATTGTCACAGTTCATCTCTTTATGCTAATTTTAATCCAACATATTTCTCTTCCCCATCTCAAAGTACAACTCCTATAATATCCCTTACCTACATCCACAAACCTAGACAGCCACATAGCCCATAGACTGGAACCATAAGAAAATGAGTGGTGGTTATTATGGTTTTGAATGATATCATACTCAAGTTCTCTCCTAATAACAGAATTCCTAAATCAAACAATACTTCTGAGAGATCATACAGAAAATAAAGCACAAGATCATCCCCAATTCTATTTTGCATAGAGATAGCAATCACATGGTGAGAAACAGGACAAAACACAAAGGACCATACATTTCAATGTCTGCAAAATTCTTAAACCTCATATTTCCCTCACAGCAGCCACCAACAGCGATAACGTTGTATCTGCTAGCAATTTTACGCAGTGAGATTGTGAAAAATATTCACTAAAGGCATTGCAAGTTCAAAATTGTATAATCTTGCTGCTCTAATGCATTCATGCAGGAATGTCATAGCTCAGGGAAGGATATGCTTTTCTAAATCCTTGTGGCAGTCCTTTACTGATTTTAAAGATCTAAAGTCAACCACACAGCAGATTTTTATTCCTCTTCCATGAACACCTACCCTCATTCTTTAAGCTGCTCAGTCCAGAGGTGGATCGTCCTTTATGCTGTTTAACCTCCAGTCTAGATAAAGCCGCAGCTGCTGCCATCTGCGATTCTTCGGCTGGTGGTCTCCGAGGATTCTGTTGAGCCTTGGGTTTGATTTCAGTGGATTTCCTAGATTACGACGGAAATAGAATTTCTCATAATTTTGGGTGATGTTTTATGCTGGCAAGTGTCTGTTTTCAGAAGACATAAGCTGCATGTAATGAGTGCTCTACCAGAATATAACTACATGTGGTAAGACAAAAGTTAAATTTTCTAAACTAGGAATGAATTTGCTTTGAAAGGAAAAGAATCAGTCATCTTACCCTTTCAAGATTAATCCATCTCATCTACATTCTTCAGTTGTCTCTTGAAACTCTTTCAATAGTCTTTCCAAATAATCTGAGAAACTTGGAGCTTATGATAATAGTTCAATGATGCTGAAGCATCAATGTTCCTCAGTGCGAGATGCCTATGCTCCTTCAAGACTGCCAGTGCCCCAGTTTATTGTGCACCTTTTATGAGACTGCACATGAAAAGGTTCTCCTCAACTTACTTTCTTAGACCTAACTTATCTTTTCTTTGAAATGAAGCTCAATCTCCATGTTACTAATATCATTTCATGATGAATAATTTTCCTTCATTCAGTTTGTCAGTTAGGAGATTTGAGTATCTTTTTTCTTCCAAAGAAATCAATATAGTTTCCTTAGCCTTTCTTCATACTACAAATAAGCTTTTTTGTATATCTCTACCTCAGCAAAGGTAGTTATATCCTTCACACCAAGACAACTGCATGCTGAATTTCAAACAAGATCAGACCATTGAAACAACACCTTTTTAACTTGTGAACTGTCTGCTAATTCAATCCAGTAACATAAAAAAAACTGCAGCTAAATTCTGTCAAGTTTCATTGCTTTACCCATGAAAGTTCCCAGACTTCTTTCTCAATCAACATATTTTAGTGTTGATCTATTTCTCAGATGCTGTTTTGATTCCTTGCTCCTAAACTATTTATCTTACACATGGTTCATCAAACTATGCAGAAAAGTTGTTGCAAAGAAAATTTAGCAGATTATTTCAGGGGGAAAATACAAGTACGAGTGTAACTGAATATCACAGTGGATTACACACTGGACATTTGTGACATGGGTTCAAATCCAACACTTATTTGTGGTATGAAAGCATCCTCTGTCCATCAGCTGCAATTAAATGATTTTCAGCAGCCATAATTCACTTCATAAAAGCCATAGACTTTCTGAAATGCAAAGTGGAAGACATCACAAAGCCACCATAAGAGGTGCCTTCTGAGATTGCGGCACACTGTGCCACAGCACAGAGGGGTTTCACTCTGCAACAGGCTATTCTATATTTGACCTAGAGTGCGTATTTATGTAACTGGATGTTTGGACGCAAGATCGGTCTTATGGAGAGTGAACCCCCAGAAAGCATCTGGCCCAGATGGTATTGCTGGTTGTGTTTTAGATCCTGATGGGGGTATTTACTGACCTATTTTTTAACCTCTCCCTGATTCAATCCGAGATTCCCACCTGATTTAAGAAGACCACCATCATCCTAGTACCCAAGAAAAACAAGGTGACATGCCTGAATGACTACCTCCCGGTGACTCTGAAATGCTTTGAGAGGCTGGTCATGGCACACATTAACTCCAGCCTCCCAGAGGATCTCGACCCACTGCAATTTGCCTACCGCCAAAATAGGTATTTCGCAGACGCCATCTCTCTTGCCTTACAATCATCTCTGGAGCATCTGGACAGTAAAGACACTTATGTTAGATTATCTATTATTGACTACAGCTCCGCCTTCAATACTATCATTCCAAGAAAACTCATCTCCAAACACTGAGACCTGGGACTCAACACCTCCCTTTGGAACTGGATCCTTGGCTTCCTGACCAACAGACCGCAATCAGTAAGAATAGACAGCAACACCTTCACCACGATCATTCTCAACGCTGGTGCCCCATACGGCTGCGTCCTCAGCCCCCTACTTGACTCCCTATACATTCATGACTGTATGCCAGATTCTGCTCTAACACCATCTATAAGTTCGCAGATGATACACCGTAGTGGGTCATATCTCAAGTAACAATTAGTTGGAGTACAGGAAGGAGGTAGAGAACCTAGTAACATGGTGTCATGACAACAACCTTTCCCTCAATGTCAGCAAAACAAAACAGCTGGTCATTGACTTGAATTGGGGGGGGGGGGGGGGGGGGAACCACGATGTGATGCACATGTTCCTGTTTACTTCAACGGTGCTGAGGTCAAGAAGGTTGAGAGCTTCAAGTTCCTAGGAGTGAACAGCACCAATAGCCTGTCCTGGTCCAACCACATAGACATCACAACCAAGAAAGCTCACCAGCGCCCCTGCTTCCTCAGGAGGCTAAAGAAATTTGACATGTCCCCATTGACCCTCACTAATTTTTAATCGATGCACCATAGAACGCATCCTATCTGGATGCATCATGGGTTGATTTGGCAACTGCTTTGCCCGTGACCACAAGAAACTGCAGACAGTTGTGGACACAGCTCAGCACATCACGGAAACCAGCCTTCCCTCCATGGACTCTGTCTACACTTCTCGCTGCCTCAGTGAAGCAGCCAGCATTATCAAAGACCCCAACCACACCAGACATTCTCTTTTCTCCCCTCGGGCAGAAGATATAAAAGCCTGAAAGCACGAACCACCAGGCTCAAGAACAGCTTCTATCCACTGTTATAAGACTATTGATCAGTTCCCTAGTATGATAAAATGGACTCTTGACCTCACAATCTACCTCATTATGACCTTGCACCTTATTGTCTACCTGCACTGCACTTACACTTTATTCTGCATTCTGTTATTGTTTTACCTTGTACTACCTCAATGCACTGTGTAATGAATTGGTCTGCAAGAATGGTATGCAAGACAGGTTTTTCACTGTACCTCGACACATGTGACAATAATAAACCAATTCCAATATGGAAAGAGTTCCATCTGCAACACTGACATCCTTTACTCCAAAGAGCATAAAGTTTGAAAAAAAAGCACGTGCACAGACCTCTCCATGAACAGTACACTATGCAGTGTTTAAAAATAGTTGCATACAAGAGATTTTAATCCTGTCATGTTTGTGACATTGAGCCCTGCTTTGGTGAGATCACTGCCTTGCTCCCAGCTGGGTATTTTTTCTCTGTGGACAGATAATTTCATCATGAGACTCCATTCCCATCAGCTGAGACAATCAGAATGACCTATGCATCACTCTACTAAGAAACATAAAGCATATAGTCTACTGGGGCTTCTGCTTTCAGCATTAACACAAGATGGAAACTTATTCCGTAAGACAATCCCAATGGCTCGGTTAATATCAAGATACCTGGACCCATGATTCATACTAAAGCTTAGGACCACATCAACCAGCTCTGGCATTTGGATGTAAAAGACACCAATTGTAGTCTGACAAATGAGCATTTTTCAAGGAGGAAAGAAAGAAGCACATGAAAAAAGTCACGATATTCCTTGCTAATTAGGCCAGGGATTCTGCTGTCACCTGTAACCCTTAACTGCAACTGGAAGTCAGCTGACTCAGCAGAAATTGGGTTTGGAATATTTCTGAGGTGTTTAGCTTAGTTGTACAATACCCTTGCTGGCAAGTAGCATAATTCATCCAAAAGAAACTTCAAGAAAGAAAGTTATTTATAGGAAAAGGAAATAGGGCAAATTAAGTGGAATACAGTGAATGCACTAAATATTGAACACACATGGGATACAGTGATAAATTGTCTCTCAGCAATGAGAAGTTGTCATATAACTTAATCACAACCCAGCAACACCTGCTGGAAGTGCACAAATGAAGATAAAGCAGATTCTGATTGGATATACCTAGGAATTACCCAGTCTAATAATGCTCACTGGCAAGGTGACATGTCCAGCTCTGGTGAATCCTGCTAAGAAGTTTACAAAATAACATTAGCCTGGATTTCATGGAGTAATGAAGTGATAACTATTAATGTTTGCCACCATAATGCCACAAACTTTACAGCAACTTCTACATATGTGGATATGAAAATCTGGAAGTTAATATCAGCAGTTTGCTACCAGTTAGTAAGTAATACTCTAACATGGGATTTCTTATTATCTAAATGCAGAAGAGGGAACTTCTTTTCCAATCTTTTTATATTATTTCAAAAAGAAAGCAAACGATCATTTTGTTAAATTCTTAATTATTATTAAAACAAAACATTAAAAATATTAAAAGGAGGAAAAAGAAAGGTTTAAATCTAAAAATTAATTGGATAATAAAGCAAGTAGGTAGTCAATCAAAGGAAAAGCACTGTGTCTCTTCCGCATTTCTTAGCTTCTAAAATTAAAAGCTAGTTCAAAAATTCCTCAGCCTCTTGGACAGATTTAAACCATTTGCGAGATTTATCAGGTAGTGTAATTCTCAACCTTGCTGGGAATGATAATTGCTTTGATAGAGATGAGCCATAATTGGTTTGTAGGTCAGCCTTTCTTTCATAACTTCTGGAGTGTGATCTTCAACTATTCGCAACTTCCATTGTTTAAATTGAATCATTCCACGTCCACGAGCGGTACGAATCAAGAGTTCCTTGACATTGACATAATGAAATCTCCACACTACTGGCCAAGGTTTTTGATCCGGAGCAGGTCTAGATCTCAATGCTCTGTGAGCTCTATCCAGAATGGGCTGAACAGGGAACATTTTGGAACCAAACACATCAACCAGAAGTTTAGAAAAGAATTCCGTTGGGTTACCAGTCTCAGTGTTCTCTGGAAAATTGATGATTCTTAAATTTTTCCTCCTGCTGCATCCTTCCAGGTCGATGATCCTCTGTTGTTGCTTTTCCAGGTTTTGCTTGGTCGTAATTAAGGCTTTTTCAAGTGAGTGGAGTTTGGCATCTCTCTCTTTACCAGCTCGGTCGAGTTCAGCAATTAGTTGCATTTGTTTGGCATCTTGCTGGATAAGAGTATTTTGTTTGTCTTCAAAGTCCTTTAAAATGGACTTCAATTCGGTAAAGCTCCGGTTAAACTTTCTATCCAGGTTAGAAATAGCTTCCAGAGTAGGTTGGTCTCCATTATCTTTACCATTAGCTGATGCTTCAGATCTGGTGTTCATTTTAACAGTTAAAAATTAAAATTAAACTTGTGCCAGTATTGTAAAAGACTTATTAAAGAGTGGTAAATAGTAGATTGAAAAGTGCTTGGACCAAAGCCAAGTTATGACTTAGTCCATCAAGCGCCACCAACAGACTCCCCTTAAAGAGACAACTTCGGCTAGATGTCTGACCCTTATGTAAGGAATTCAATGTACAATTCTTCATCACATCCAACAGATGCAGAGGTATTCCTATCAAAGTGCAGGGGCAGGGAATGGCTGCATGAGCCTCAGTAAAGTGCTTGACGTTTAAAAACGATCTTTCAGTTGTAATTTTAAACCAAATTATTTTAAAACCTTTAATGCGAGCTTCACATAGGTGCTTGGAAGTATAATCTTATAAATAGACTTTAAAAGCTATGTTAAAATTTATATTCCTTGTTTATTTTGATTTTTTAAATTTCTAAAATAAAAATTGACATCCAAAAACATTATGCTTGTTTTTAAAAGCAGATCTGTGCCTTTTACAGTTCCAGTACAGCCGACTGTCAATACTTTCTTCTGTTTATGACAGGAAAAGTTTTGGCCCTCGGGATGCACAGGACCTCATGACAGTGAAGTTCCCAAAAATCCCAACAAAGGGAATGTCAGGAATTCATTTATATAAACAAAGTGGCAGCTCTCAATAGTGATCACAAATTCCAATTGTGCCACTCAAACTCCGATCTGGAAGTTATTACTGTACTGAAATATCACACAGAGGTCAATAAGGTCTAATAGGGGAAAAATTCTGAGATGCACACTTCCATAAAAGGAACAACAAAACTACTTAGGCTCTGTATCACAATCACAGCTGTTTCAAGACAGAACAAATAAAAGGCTGAAACTCAAGGTCAGCAACAACAAAAGCAAGTCTGAGACTGATCCTTGCAGTCAATAGTTAAGGACCCAGCAGGCCTAAAGTTAAACTTGTGATAATGGAGGCCGAGAGGTGACCGATATATGTATACAAAATTATGAGGGGTACAGAGCCAGAGTCTGTTTCCCATGGCAGGGATGCCTTAAACTACAGGGCACAAGTTTAAGGTGAGAGGGAGGAGGTTTAAAGGGGATCAGAGGGGTATTTTTATATTTAAATACATAAAATTCTGAAATGACCTGTCAGTGGTGGAGGAAGAGGCAGGAACAGTAAAAACATTTGAGAGGCATCTGGACAGGTACCTGAATGAGGAGAGCATAGAGGTATATGGAATTAATGCAGGCAAGTGGGATTGGTATAGATAGGTGTGATGCAGTGGGCCAAAGTGGTTGTTTCTATGTTTTACAACTCTATGACATAACTAAAAATAGAAAATGCTGAAACTTCTCAGCAGATCAGGCCACACTGGCACACCAAAGAGCTTTAACATCCCAAGTCAGTGACATTCATCAGATCTATTCTGATGGCTAGTCGTTGATTTGAAAATTGTGTTTCTCTCTAGCATTACTACCTGACAAGCTGAGCAGTTACAGCATTTTCTGTCTTTATTTTTCAGCATTTCCAGTCTGTCAGGTTTGTATCATACTTGTGTCATACATCCTCTGCCTAATGAATGCATATCTCTTTTGTTCCACTGACTGATATTTTATTAATGATTAAACTTTATTAAAAACAGGGAGCCACTATATTTCTCTAAAAACATTAAGTAAGAGATCAAAATAATTTATTTCTAATTTCTAGATCATCAAAGCCTAACTTTGCATTAGTCACAACTTTGTCATAACTTTGCATTTTGCCAGTGTAAAATTGATGATTAAATTTCAAATGCAATGCACTGACTGTAAGTCACAAGATACCTTGAAGCCATGAAAGCGGCTGTATACATCTTTCCTTGCTGTAATAGGGCAAAGCAAGTAGGTCCCCAACAACTCTTGTTTAAATTAATTTACATCCAAATTGGCCTTACATTTTTTCAAGCAATCTGATACCACAGCTACTTAGTATGACCATATGGCTTACAAAGCAGCTAAAAGATCACCCAAATAATTTCATGTCAAAAGTGGTCAGATCAACCTGCTGCTATTAAAACACAGAACAGTACAACACAGTACAGGCCCTTCAGCCCATGATGTTGTGCCAAACTATATAAACCTTATCCACATTCTATCTACCCCCTTCTCTAACACCTCCCATAACCCTCTATTTTTCTTTCATCCATATCTAAGAGTCTCTTAAATGATCCTATTGTATCAGCCCCCTCCCATTGGGCAGAAGATACAAAAGCCTGAAAGCATGTACCACCAGGCTCAAGAATAGCTTCTATCCCAGTTATAAGACCATTAAACAGTTCCCTAGTGTGATAAATTGGACTCTTGACCTCACAATCTACCTCATTGTGACCTTGCACCTAACTGTCTACCTGCACTGCACTCTCTCTGTACCGTACCACCTTATGCTGCTACTCTGTTATTGTTTTTACCTTGTACTACCTCAATGCACTGTTGTAATAAACTGATCTAAATGGACAGTATGCAAGACAAGTTTTTAACTGTACCCCAGTACATGCGATAATAATAAACAAAATAACGTAAATTAAATTGGTAAATTGAAGTTTATGTTAACTTATGTTTGTCCTGTATGAAATGTACTGTGTTGCTGCAAAAAGCTAATTTTCATGGCATTCATACCCTGGGTGTGTACGTCTATAACAATAAACTTGAACCTTTCTTAAGCACTGATTGAAGAGGGGAGGGGCTAGGTTGGTGGTGGTGGTAAAGAAACTCACAGGGAGAAATCCTCACCAGACGGCCCTATGAAACAGCCGTTAGTCACAACAACCTCCGTGATTTAGAAAGCAAACGGACACTGGCAAAGACTGAGAAACAGAGAAACTTGAATGTGGAAATCTCTACGTTGCTCGTCTTTTACGGGAAAGCAAAGTTGACATGTTCCCACATACGCACATCTGACGGTCCACAGTTGTCATCAGAATAAATGGAAGAGTGGGAATGATGCAAACCGAGGAGTTAGTTGACAACTGCCGAGCTGCGAGCCCTTTTCCAAGGGAGGCGATTTAACTCCATATCAGAGCACCAGACTCCAGGCCCCCGCTCTCCCTCCAGCCCATCCATCAACCCTCAGCCGTCTCCGCATCCCCTCCTCACCTCGTGTCCTCGGTCAGGACGTGCCCCGGCCCCATGCTTTTAAACTTTAAATCCCGCTTCAAGTCACCGAAGAATTTCTTCATCTTTGCACCAGGCCCGGAACCCACGGTGTTTCATCGTCAGAATTCCCCCCACCCGCCACCCCGCACCGGACCGGAAAGGCCCAGGCCGGAAGCGAGCCATTTCAGTGCAACACCCAAGCGGTTGCCAGGGCAACGAAGCTCCGGGGCCGCGGAGGCGGCGGGACGGGGTGAGTGTGGGAGGGAGAGCCCGAGCAACCAGCCTCGGCGCCGGAGGAAGAGAACTGCAAAACTAAACATATAGCGTAAAAGCAAGTGATAGAAAAAAAAGGCAACGCACAGCAAACTGAATCTAGGTGGAGAAAAGACAATTTGCAGCCCAGGTTATGGTCCTTAGACCTTCTCTTATGACAGGGTGCCCCTGAGACGTTGGCATTCCCTTTACACTGTTTTATTTAGACTATTGGAGACAGCGGAATAGGGATGCCAACAATTCGAGACAGGTTTTAACCATAGAACAGTAGAGCACAATACAGGCCCTTCGGCCCACAATGTTGTGCCGACCTTTAAACCTCTCCTAAGACTAACCCCTTCCTCCCACACACCCTTCTTTTAAATTCCTCCATATGCTTATCTAGCAATCTCTTGAATTTGACCAATGTACCTGCCTCCACCACCACCCCAGGCAGCACATTCCATGCCCCAACCACTCTCTGGGTAAAAAACCTTCCTCTGATATCTCCCTTGAACTTCCCACCCATTACTTTAAAGCCATGCCCTCTTGTATTCTGGACAGGAATCCTTCAAGGTTTGAGCTCTAAGCATCCTATCCACCCTAGTTTATGGTCATTGAACAAGCATGTAATATTAGAGAAACAAAGGACTGCAGATGCTGGAATCTGGATGAAAAACACTATGATGCTGGACGGATCTCCACGGATGCTGCCTGGCCTGCTGAGTTCCTCAAGCGTGTAATATTACCAGACCACTATGAAACCGCTGTGAGTCACATCAGTCACAATCATCTAATCCGTAGGAAGTTATGTACTCCAGCATTTTCTGTTTTATTTCAGAATTTCTGGCATTTGCAATATTTTGCTTTTAGATTGATTCTGGGGTGCAGAGTGTAGCAGTGAGAATGAGGCAAACTGAAGTTGGTCATTGCAGAGTCACGGAGGCTTGATATGGGAAGGGAAGGGGCTCCTTCTGAATAGGATCAGGAAAGTGATTGTCGAGAGCAGGACCTTGGTGGACCTTGTTTTCTCAGAATTAGAACTAAAAGTTACATACAGACTTGAGTTCAGGAAAGTTAACTTATAGTAACTGTGTATGTAAAACTTTATCTGGATAACACTGGGTCATAATGCTGGTTGATCTAGGTTTTTTGCAATATAATAGAAGATCCTGTGATCGGCACAAGCTCAGTGAGTCAAAGGGACTCTTGCAATCTTGAACATTGTATGAAATCATCTTGCATAATGAAAGAGGAAAAATATATAATGCAATATATATTTAAAAAGCTATTATATATAACTATAATATATAAAATATGTAATGTGATTTACCTGTCCCTGAAGTCTGCCTTTTTTTACTTTACAATACTGTAGTCTTCAATGGGTATGCTATTACATTTTGAAGTAAACTTTATGGACAATGTTCCAGATTATTCAGAAAATGTATATAAAAGCTGAGCTTTAATAACAAAAAAAGAATCGCTGTTCACAGCTCTCTCGAGTCCAAACATTTCCAATTTCATTATCTGGAAGTTAGACACCTCTCCTCCCTGTCTACCCTCCCTCCCGCACTACCTCACAGCATCAGGTGTATCTGGGAATCCTTCAAATTCACACACTCATGTCTGCTTCTAACAACGAAAAGATCTGGGATGTTGTGGGCGTTCAGCTGCACTCCACTGTCATCAGCTGAAACTCAAATTCCTTTGTTCACTAGTTTATTTGAGCACATGCAAGGAAGACCTCCAGATACAAACCTCCGGGTTGACTTAAAATTCACATCTCACAGAGTGATTATTATGTCCTAAAACATAAATATATGTGACATATATCATCCAAATCTAAGGATACACATCATAAGCATTTTCTTGATCAACCTGAGAGGATATCTCTGCCCCTGGTCATCTGATCATGACAATACATCCCTGCGAATGTCATTTGTACTCAGAAGGTGGGGGAGGGTGATGGGCAACAACAAAGGGTGATGAGTTTGGGGTGATGGGGTTATCTGCTATCTAGACTAACTTGTTCTAATTCTCAGTTCTGATGAAGGGTCTCAGATATGAAATGTTAATTGTTTCTCTTTCCACAGATGCTGCTTGACCTGCTGAGTTTTTACACCATTTTCTATTTCTATTTCAGATTTCAGCATCTACGGTGTTTTTTTAATTTTCATTTACTGGTAAAGCTGCATCATGCTTTACTTGGAGCAATGAACGTCAGCATGCACAGATGATGTGTGAATGTGAACAGGTGATGTGAACTAACACAGGGGTAGAAGACTTCTGGATGTCCTCAAGTTTATGGAAGCTAGATCAGGGGAAGCCACTCAGGAGTATGATAGAATAGTCAAGTCTAGAAGTAACAAGATTATAGTTGAGGTCCTAGCAGCAGTTGAACCTGGTCAGAAGCTGATTCAGGCAAAGTCAAAGAGGTGGAAAAGGCAGTCCTGGTAATAGAGCAGATTCTCATCTCAGAGTAAAACTCTGAACCAAAATTGCAAACATTTTTAATTAGCCCAGGTGGCTGCTAGTAGCAAGGATGGAGTCAGTGACTTGGGAAGAGAGTTAGTTGAAATCAAAGAAAATCTTCTCAATATTTTGTTAGCTGGAGGAAATTTTCTGTTCAACTAGAATTGGATGCTATTCACGACCTTAGTCAACTTAGACAGTGACAAGGTGATGGTGGTATGCGTTGCCAGTGTACATTTGGAAACTTGTTTATCCAGATGATATTGCCCAGAGGCAGCAAATAGATGAGAACCAAATATTTCTACTTTTAATTGAATAAATTGGCTCAGGCTTCAACAAATTAAAACATGTAGCCTTAATCATCTGTTAAAGTATCAGTGTCAAGTTGGCTCAAGTGGTAGCACATAATCTTAGAATTCTAACCAATTGCATTGCCACCAAAAGTACTTCAAATGGACTGCATTGGCCAGCTGGTTTCCAAAGTTTAGCCCTTAGACCTCTGCTATTCATAATATGTATGAGTGAAATTAGTATCAGGAGAGGATTGTCAAGGTTTCCCAGTTATGCCAAATTGTGTGACAAGGGATACAGCGAATATCAATGACTGCATGTGAATAGTAGTTGGCAATTAAAATTGTATATTATTTTGCCAACAATATTTAAGAATTAGCCATGTTTAAAAATGATAACCAAAAGTAAAACAATTTTTCTTGGGTGTTCTCAGCTATTCCTTTTTTAACTAAAGATTTGTGCAGATCAAAATTAATAAAGGTTCGCACTGTGAAACTAACTTCTTGCTGTTTCAGACGCTCAGTCAAGCATTCCCAGGTGATGAGCAACATTGTTAAATATAAAGACAGTTACACTGGCTGATGTAGAAGCTCCCTCAAGAATTAAATACAGTCTAGTTGGTGAATGACTCCATTGGGAGTTGGCATTGGTTGAAGATAAAGTTTAGATAAGCGTGAAAAACATTGTAACACTTAACTGTGGGAGAGGTGCAGTCTGCAAACCCTCCAAGTGGCACATGATAGCAGCTGAGCCCAAATCACTAGAGAATCAAAGGACTGAAATCAGAACAAAGGAATGCAAAATTAAAGGGAGAGTAACAAATAATTATAGATAAGACAGAGGCAAGTTTGTTGTAAAATGTTAAATAAAACAAACATTTTCGATGATGAGTAAAAGAGACAGTAAATTATTCAATATGGATCAGTAATTGGGCTATCATTGGGCCTCAAAAGAGAATAACTGAAAGTGGAAATTACTAGATAGAGGATTTCCATAGATAATTGCTGAGGGATACCAACATTACAAATAGGGTTACATGATGCCCAGCTTCAGAAAGGGTGATAAGGCAGCAATAAACCATCTGTCTTCAAAAGAGAAGATGATGCCGAGGTACTTGCTGTTGATGCTGAATTTGTGATCACCAAAGTGAATTAGGATCTGGCTCTTGCTAAAATAAGAGATCTTAAAACATATTAGGCTATTGATATCAGTATTACTTATCAAAGGTGCTGAAAAAAACACCAGACCCCTACTTCACTGGTTTAGTTGAATCTGGGATTTTTCCCATTGATTGGTGAAAGACCTGAATGAGAGTTTCTGTAACAATGTGCAACACTTATCACAAAGTATGTCTCTCACCTTTGTGTAGAAATTGGTGCAACTGAACTCATCTGTGATTATCCTCTCTCCACCAGATAAGATCAAACTGTGTACCCCATTCTGTAGAACAAATCCCACTAAACAGAAATGCTACCAGAAGATCCACCATTAAACAAAATCTCACAGACTCCAATACTCCATAAATTAGAAGTTGTAAGAACTGCAGTTCCCACTGAGAACAAGTTCAGCCTTTCTTGCTCCACTCCCATTGCTGAGCACAAACTGGGGCAGATTATGTCCCCTGCTGAACTGAAGTATCAGTCCCATCACCACTAAAGCAAAAATACATATATACTTCTGTCCCTTTCAGCAAGTAAATTAACTTCACACCTACTCATGAGCAATATCTTTCTCTCACCAGTTTCAGAGGAAAATCTTGTGCATCTCCCAGCCTTCTCACATGCACTAGGGTTAGGGAGGAAAAACGTGCTCTTCATGTGGAGAAGTAATTACGTTCTGCTCAGTACTACAGATTCTTTCCGGCGAGAGGGAAATTAACTCTGGCTAAATAGCAACAGCATTTCCCATCCAACAATACTTCATCTCATCTAATTCTCTTCCTCCTCTCCTTTCTTTTCTCATCTTCATTCCTCATACACTAAAACCACTCATGTCCTCACCTATTTCACACTCTGCACCCACATTCCCATGATATGGTTCTATTCTCCCTGTTCACCCTTTTCTCTCGGCTATCCTTCCATCACCATTATTTCCCGTCATGTTATCCCATTAACTTCTAACCAGCTTGACCTGAATACTAGATTTGAATTTTTATGAGATCAATTATAACAACTTACATCTTTAACACTGTGAGAGTGAGACATCAAAGAGATTAGGGACATCATACCAATGTTTGGAACTGTGGCATTACTTCAGGTTATCTGCTGAAACTCTCAAAAATATCTTTCTCACCTTTGGGCTGGTTAATGTCCCATCCTACACAATGTAATAATTAATCCAAAACTGTACCACCTTATACCTTACACACCATGTTTTAGTATACAGATCTACCCTCATGGACCCAACAATGGCTCCCAGTCTTCCAGATCTTCCAACTTACTTGTAAAAGATAGCTGGGAACGCAAGGGTTAACGACTGGCAGTGTAAGAGTTAATAGTATGAAGTCCCTCTGTCAGAGCAGAAGGAATGTTAACACAAAGTTCACAGAGTAGAAGCAATGCAGAGTTCTAGGTGGTTGCAGAGATGAAGGAGGTTACTGTGATCAGGAAAGCCGAGGCCATAAGGGATTTAAACACAAGAATGAGAATAGTATGATAAAGTCAACTCGTGCTTCTGTAAAGAATCAGACAACAGCAGAACCAAAGAACTTACGATAAATGCTTTATTAGCTTTCGCTAGCAGGAGTGGGGGAATACAGAGAGAGAGTAAACCATGTAACCCTAGCTCTATACCGAAACCCACTCAAAGAAGACTCGGTTACAGCGTATTTTTATACTGATTTTCAAGGGAAAACTAGGTGAGAAGTTACACTTACACAGGCAATTGTTTACATGAAGTTTCTAGCGTAAAAGATGTGTCTAAAAAAAACTACTTCTTTCCCACTTGCACCTGGCATTAAAACTAAACAAAACTAAATCACACCATACATGAGATCATTCTTTACCTTGAGAACCCCTTTTACAATGAGAACCATACTAAGAAGCATACTATTAACTCTTACACTGCCAGTCGTTAACCCTTGCGTTCCCAGCTATCCTTTACAAGTAAGTTGGAAGATCTGGAAGACTGGGAGCCATTGCTGGGTCCATGAGGGTAGAGCTGTATACAAAAACATGGTGTGTAAGGTATAAGGTGGTACAGTTTTGGATTAATTATTACATTGTGTAGGATGGGGCATTAACCAGCCCAAAGGTGAGAAAGATATTTTTGAGAGTTTCAGCAGGTGACCTGAAGTAATGCCACAGCTCATTGTCACAGAGGTTGAGTAGATGGTTTTTGTGATGGTGTGGATATAAAATTATATGCTCATCTTGAAGTGGAGTAAAATGTTGGGGATGCAAACAGTTGGGTTCAATTTTACAGAATGATCCTGAAAGGGATGGAATTAGCAACCAAGATATAACATTTCTGTTGGAGTTTAAAGACAAGGATTTTAGTATTTTCAATATTTAAAAAATTGTGGCAAGTGAATAGCAGTTTTACAGCTTGGAAGCGGGTCAGGTCATGATTTTCATGGTGGGATAGGGCTGAGTAGTATCTTCAGAAGATCTTGTCAAAGAATGGAGTGTAATTGTGGAAGTGTGTCAATTATGTAATCTTCAGTTAGTGATGTCGGGCAGGAAGATCAGCCTTCCTGGAGCTGCTTTAACTATGATTGGCAAGTAAGAATGAAACTAAATGGGGGCAGTCTCATTGAACTGGACAATGAAAAATATTTTAAGGAAACTTCTGAGGTCAATAATGTCAAACACCACAGAGAGGTTGATGAAAAGGAAACAAAAGGCGCTATATAAATACAAGATTTTATTATTTAATGCACCTGTTTAAATAAAATTGAATAATCTATTTTAAAGCAAGGTACTGAGAAAGACATTGTAGTTGCAGATTTCAGAGACGGGGATGGGCATTGTGTAGAGCAGGTTAACATCAAAAAGGAGGATGTATTAGATGTATTAGTGGGTATAAAGATGAATAAATCCTCAGGTAATGATAGATGTACTCAAGCAAGGGAAAAGAATCTTTGCTGGCTACAGGTGAGGTGACTGATGACTGGAGAACAGCAAATATGGTATCTTTATTCAAGAAGAGCAGCAGAGATAAGTTAGGTAATTACAGGCCAGTAAATCTAATATCTGTGGTAGGGAAGTGACTGGAAAAATATTCTTAGAGACAGAACTAATCTACACTTGAAAGGCAAGCATTGTTCAGGGACAGCCACCATAGCTTTGTTTCTGGGCGATCTTGTTTCAACAGTTTGATTGTTTTTTGAAGAAGCAACAAAATGTATTGATAAGAACAGTGCAGTTGATGTATCTACGTGGACTTGAGTAAGGCCTTTGACAAGACCCCAAATAGAAGGCTGGTCCAAAAGAATAGAAGCCATGGAATCCAAGGCAAATTGGGTCCAAAATTAGTTTGACAGTAGGAGTCAGACAGAGTGATGGTGGGGGATTGCTTTTTTGATTGTAAGCCTGTGACCAATAGTATAGCGCAGGTATCAAAGTTGAACTGTTATTGTTTGCCGTGTAGATTAACAATTGGGATATAAATGTAAGAGGTATGATTAGTAAGTTAGAGATGCAAGCGTATTAGTAATTATTTACAGATGACACAAAAATTGGTGGTGTTGATTGTGAGGAGGATAGTCTTAGGTTAGAGGATGATATCGATCAGCTGGTAAATTTGGCGGAACAACGGCAGATGGAATTTAATCCCAACAGTGTGAGATGATGAATTTTGGGAGGTTTAATAAGAGTAGGTTTAATATGAACCATGAATGGTAGGGCCCTGGAGAATATTGAGGGACAGCGGGACCACAGATCCCTAAAGATGGCAGCACAGGTAGATAAGGTGGTGAAGGAGGCATATGGGATGCCGGCATCACTAGCCAGGGCATGGAATATAAGGGCATAGAGGTTATAGTACAACTTTAAAAAAACTTAGGCTTCATCTGGAGTATTGTGTGCAATTCTGGTCACCACACTATAGGAGGGACGTGATTGCAATGGAAAGGGTGTAAAGGACATTTACTAGAAAGTTGCCTGGGATGGAACATTTTCAGTTATGAGAAGAGACTGGATGGGCAGGGTTTGCTTTCCATGGAGCCGAAGAGGCAGAGGGGGGACCTGATAGAGGTATACACAATTATGAGGGGTGGATGGTGAGAAACTATTCCCCATAATGGAGATGCATAAAACTAAAGAGCATGGGTCTAAGCTGAGGAGTATGAGGGTTAGAGGGGATCTCAGGAAAAAAAAATCTCCCAGAGGTTCGTTGCAATCTGGAACACACTGCCTGAGAAAGTGGTAGAGACAGGTGCACCCGCAATTTAAAAAGTATCTCAATGAGCACTTGAATCACCAAGTCATAGAAGGCTATGGACCAAGTGCTGATAAATGGGATTAGTATAGATGGGTGCTTGATGATTGACATGGTGGGCAGAAGGGCCTGTTTATATGCAGCATGAGTCTATGACTCTAAAATGCATCGCATTCACAGAGAATTACGGATCACAGAATCGCAAATGCAATGAGGACAGAAACGGGAACTGAAACATTCAATAAAGAGTTAGACACAGATTTGTGAGCAAAAAACAAACTGCTGGAGGGTCTCAGCGGGTTAAGCAGCATCTGTGGAGGCAAAGGGATAGTTGACGTTTTGGGTCAAGACCATGCATCAGGACTGAGAGCAGAGGGGAGATAACCAGTATAAAGAAGTGAGAGGGAGGAATGACGCAGGGGCTGGCAGGCGATAAGTGGAAGCAGGTGAGATGGGAGATGATAGGCAGATAGAGCGAGGTGGAAGAGGGGGAGGGACGGAGGCAGGAGACAGTGGCTGGTGGGTGATAGGTAGCCACTAATACCCACCAGCGACTGTCTCATGACTCTGCCCATCAACTCTCTCCTCACTTGCTTCCACCTATCACCTGCCAGTCCCTGCCTCACCGCTCCCTCTCACCTCTGCATTTATAAAGAGAAAAGATATGTTCTCCCCTCTACACTCTCAGTCCTGATCCAGGGTCTCAACCCAAAACATTGACTATTTATTTCCCTCCACAGATGCTGCTTGACCTGCTAAATTCCTCCAGCTGTTTGTTTTTTGCTCCAGATTCCAGCATTTGTAATCTCTTCTGTCTTCACAGATTTGTAAAGTGGGAATATCTTCAAGGGCTTGGAAGGGCAAAGAAAGTTCGGAGTTGTATCAAAAGAAAGGGAAGCACATATTGTAGACAAGGTAAGATTAGAGGAATCATAAGGATAATCAGGAGGGAAAGGTTTAGAATCATGACTGGGGCAGGAGAAAGCCAGTGGAAAGGTTGGGTTGAGGTTCAAGAATTCAGGAAAGCAACAGATGTAAGTAAATGGATGGCTTTAACCTTATTTATAAAGAAGGTTGCAGTGAGGGTAAGAAAAGCTGAGGAGACAAAAATAAAATCACCTAGTGCTGGAGACCTGAACTAAAACCAGAAAATGCTGGAGGTAAGGCAGCAGTTTAGTCAGCATACACCAATATATTTGGTGGTCAAGAATGTGGTCTGGAGTTCAGAGCTTGAATATCAGATAGTAAGTGCATAGTAAGTGATAAGCATTTGTAAAGAGAAAAGATATGTTCTCAAGGTTTTATGCACATAACCCCAATTTGAACAGTTTAAAGGATATAAGGGACTGAGGAGATTGGTGTAACAGTGAATAAATGCGAAGTAGTAGATCAAGGTGGAGTTTGATGTTATGGATGGCCAAATGGAGGCCACAGTAACAAAGGGTTTCCTGAATTCAGTTCTTGAATTCTCTGAAAGCACAGAAAAGCTGGGAAGATTATAATCAGCAGATCTGCTGACAAAACATATTGCAGTTACAAGAAGAGTTTCATTATCTGGCAAAACATATTCCAGCTGTATCAAAAGCCTGGTTATCTGGCTTGTGCCAGACTTGACAGGTGCTAGTTAATCAAATATGCTGGTTAATCAAGACTTGATTCCCTCAATGATGTCCCATCGATGGCCTAGCCAGTCCTTCGATGTTTCCCTGATGTCCACCCAACCACTCCTGTGGTGCCGACTTGATATTGGTCCTTGTTACTGACCTGATACTGGCCTGGAACTCCTTTCCTGCTGCCTCAATGTCTTGCCACTCCCTCTGAAATGCTGATTTATAAAGTGCTTGGATAACTAAACTTTTACTATCTTAGTCAAAGCACTAAAATCCAATAAATATTTCACCAAATATCTTAAGAGTGGTTATTTAAGTGACAGTAGTCTTTGCTGAGAACACAACCTTGTGTTTTATTCTGGCCGATCTATCCTTCCACTTGTCCTGAAGTGTGCATTGTTGGAGCAGATCTGGACCAGATTGATTCTGCTACACAGCCAACATATTTAGCTGCTCCTCTGTTCAAGCCCACACATGACAAATCATTACTTTGGCTTAATACTAAAGTATGGTCAGTGTCAATGGAAAGGTAATAGAGCAGGTCAGTACTTTCAAGAGAGAAATAGAATGGAAGAGAAAATTGGTTAAAAACCAATGGCATACTGAGCCATACAAGGAAATAAATAGATCTATATCTGTTTATATATGAAACAGATGCAGACACACAAAATAAAGGAAAATAAATTTTATGAAGTCTATATGGACTTGGAATATGAACTGGATGTTGGCTTGAACTAGACAACTTAAATTGGATATTTTGTCCATTTAAACATGTTAACATAGCAACAATATGAAATGTGCACCAATGGAAGGATCTTTGGTTGGTGATATTCTTCATCTCCACGTCAGCAAGGAGTGACTTTGGAAACCAATCCAGGACTTGGTTTCATAATCTCAGTTGTTACTTTCATGCAATTGTGATGAAGCGCTGCAGTGAAGATTCTTTTTCTGGGATGAGCTGTTAATCTGATTTTCTGCCTTTTCAGAAGTGTGTTAAAGATTCCAGAGCATTATTTGAAGGATAGAATGTCCTGACAATCATGTACAACTTGCTGTAACTTTGCAACCAGGTGGGCTTAACTTGGCTATTTTTCACTATGCTTTGCTCCACAGAAGAGATATTAAAGTCCCAATTAGTACCTTTTAATGGGTGATAACTACCCTTTCAGAAACGCCATGCAGTGCCACCAGACCCTTGAGGATTCTGAATTATAGTTTTCTCACGAGTGGGTTATTTTTGTTGAAGAGCAATTCTCCAAGTGGCAGTGCCACTATCTTTTAACAGCTGCCATTGCCTTTTAGAAATTAAGTTTAAGTGTCCCCAGCAATGTGTTAACATGTGCAAAAGGTCTTTTGCCCAGAAATATGAAGGGATATTGGCAGGTTGGAGGTGACATATGTGTGTAAATGAGAAAGTATGAGGTTAATCACTTTGGTATGAGAAATAGAAAATCATATTGTATTTAAAATGATGAGAGACCAGTAGTTGACTCAAAGAACTGGTCTCACAATAAGGATTGACCAATTCATACCAAAATACAAATCTGGAGTGTGATAGAATACTCTCCACTTAGTTGGATGACTGCAGCTCCAACACCATGAAGCCCAACACCATCTGGACAAACTACCCCGTTCATTTTCTCAACTACCAGTAAACAATGACTGCAGTATGTGCCACCTACAAACCGTAGTTATCCGCCAGGCATCTCTGATGACACCTCCCAAACCTCCACCATCAAGAACAAAAGCAGCAGGCATTCAGAATCAGATTTATTATCACTGATTTATATGTCATGAAATTTGTTCTTTTGCGGCAGCAGTATAGTGCAAAGACATAAAATTACTATAAGTTACAAAATAAATAGTGCAAAAAAGAAATGATGAGGTAGTATTTATGGGTTCCTGGTCCGTTCAGAAATCTGATGGCGGAGGGGAAGAAGCTGTTCCTAAATCATTGAATGTGGGTTGGCAGGCTCCTGTACTTCCTCCCCGATGATAGTAACGAGAAGAGAGCATGTCCTGGATGGTGTCGGTCCTTAGTGATGGATGCCACCTTCTTGAGGCACCGCCACTTGAAGATGTCCTCGATGGTGGGGAGAGTTGTGCTTGTGATGGAGCTGGCTGAGTCTACAACCGTCTGCAGCCTCTTGCAATCCTGTGCATTGGAGCCTCCATACCAGGCTGTGATGCAACCAGTCAGAATGCTCTCCACCGTACATCTGTTGAAATTTGCAAGAGTCTTTGGTGACATACCAAATCTCCTCAAACTCCTAATGCAATAGAGCCACTGGCATGCCTTATTTGTGATTGCATCAATATGTTGGCCCCAAGATAGGTCCTCCAAGATATTGATGCCCAGGAACTTGAAGCTGCTCACCATCATACAAGGCAAGACCACCACCTGCAGGTTCCCCTCCAAGTGCCCATCATTCTGATTTGGAAATATATTGTCGGTCTTTCATCATTATTGGGCCTAAATCCTTGAGCTTCCTACTCAATGGCTCCGTGAGAGTACCATCACCAGAAGGGCTGCAGTGGTTGAAGGTGGTAGCTCACCAGCTTTTTCTCAAGGTCAGTTATGGAATGGGCAATGAATGCTGATCTTGTCTGCTATGCCCATATCCCAGAAAATGAATAAAAAAGGAAAAAAATACTTAAAGATTTGAGAATCTTTATAATTATCTTCCCAAAAGGGCTGTGGATGCCCAGTCCTTGACTGTATTCAAGGATGACTGATAGTTATTATTGGCACAAGGGAAATCCAAGAATACAGGGATCAGGCTAGAAAATGCATAAGATCAACAATAGTGTTGAATGGCAAGGCAGGCTTGAGGCGCTGTATGGCCTACTTCTGCTTGTATTTCGTATATTTAGGTGTTTAAAGGCCATTAAGGCCCACACGTAAAGAATGCCCGTTGGGCACGGGTAGAGCTGTCATGTTTGCAGAGGCAGGAATCAGATTGCATTTTTCCGTCCCGCTGTGTGCATGCGGGAGATGTTTATAAGTGCACATTTGCAAATGCATTAACTAGTATACTCTGCTTGCAGCGGGCAAAAAAATTAACTTATTTCAATTGCTGGATTCCTAGGCATCCACAACCTGTCCAAGTGGCCTCCCTACTCATCCAATTTTGCAATGGAAGCAGAGTGTTACAATGCTTGATGAAGTGCATTAGAAACGAAACATGAGGAGAAATTATTTTACGTTAAAGCGCTCAAGCAATATGGTTCATTATCCACATTCAATCGAACCACCCCTCCCTTTCTACGCATCACACTAACCTGGCATGATATCACACGACTGACACCCACATTCTCCAATCAGAGCTGGGAATTGATGCACGTTCAACACCAGGAGCCAATCCGAGACCGAAAAAGGCGGGACTTCTGGCAGCAGGTTAGGCTTTACCCTGCTCTCCCCCTCCCCCCCTCAGGCGCTGTACAGTATTCGAAACGCTGAGAATTGCGCTCCAGTACGGATCGAGTCCGATTTTTTAAAAAAAATTGCCTAAAGGAGGCCAGATCGATTAGAAAATGCCTCACAATTTCAAAGCAGGAGATCTGGTTTTCGCTAAAATGAAGGGTTATCCTCACTGGCCGGCCCGGGTAAGTGTCGCGCTGTCTGATGTGCTTTGGCGGGAGGAGAGTCTGACAGCGCGAGAAAAATTGAAGCAAAATCAAAACTTTTAACTTTCAACTATGGCCCTCGAATCCATGTGAGGTAAACTGAAACGCTTCTTTCCCTCTTTTTAATTTCTTTCTCTTGTGGTCGGTTCTTTTGTTTATTACTGAAGAAAGGAGAAAACTAGCGGCCTGTGGTGATTTTATTTTCTTTGCAGGAACTTTCTTTATAAAGCGGGTATTAATATTTCATCTTCAACAATGGTGAGATTTCTGGCTGAAAGTTTTTTTTGTGTGGGGGACGGATGTGTGCTGTACAGTGTGGATTTTTCTGGATGCACTGGTCTACGCATGTCTGATGTTTGCAGTGTGTTCTGGGAGTTGTAGTTCCTGTGGTGACCAGTATCCGTGACGTGAACCAGTTATGGTTCCGAGAAGACTACATTTCCCGTCATACTGTGCGACGAGGGGGGGTTCTTGTATACTAAAGCTTCCCTCAACCTATCCCATGCCGGTGTATCATCATTACCTGATTAGTTACCTGCGGACAGTGTTCTGGTTACATTTCATAGGGTATTTATCACTGGATTCTACAAAGACCATTTGTAAATGTCATGAGAGATCATTTAGTAACTTTAATCACCCATATGACAATAATGAGGCCTTGAAGTGTTACTCTTACCTCTGCTTCAGACTATTGGGGATTCAACCTTTATGATAGAGATTTTGGAATAAAATTCAGGCTGACATATCATCACGGTACTGAGGAAATTCACCCTGCTAACCTTTTGGATGAGATGTTGAACCAATATTGCATGGCACAATGTAAAGAAAGCTGCTGTCCTTCTACAAACGGTGCTTTGAAATTTGAAAGGGTGAACATCGACGGATTTAACCCGATGGATGACACTGACTAGCAGTGTAGCACAACCTCCATACCATAGGAGTGTCAGCTTAAATTATGTGTTGAAGTACATGTGGTAGGACTTGAACCTTGAATGTTCTGCAAGCATGTATGAGACCTTGGAGCCCTGTTGCTTTTTTAAAAAATCCTTCGTTTTATGACAGAAAATTGGGTGATGTTAATGCTTTTCCACAGCAGTACCATATTTTTATGTATTAATGTTCTATTTTGTGCTGTCAAATGGAAGAAGGTGTGCTGTTCACTTTTTGTCATGATCCACTTGACAATATTAATGCATTGACCTCATTACAATTATTCCTGACAAGTGTGTTATTGTCCTTATTCCACTCAATGCATATTCTGCACAGTAATAATCTTATAAGGATCCTGACTGGGAGGCAGGAAAATCAGATTAAAGTTTTTCCAGAATGCACTTTATATCATGTGGGTTTGTGATATAATGCTTTGCTGCTGAGCACAAATGCACAAGTTGTAACAATGAGGTAAAGCTTAGGATGTGATTTTTTTTTTGTTTTGTTATTATTGGGGGGATTTTAATCAACAAAACCAATAAATTCTGTGATGGCAATAAATGTCAACCATGAAGAATTTTCATTAGGTTTGTTTTAAGAACGTCAGAAATAACTTTCAAAAGGATTCATGGAAGCTACTGACGAAACCCATTTGTTGATGAGATATGATGGCCAGTAGCGTGACAAGGGTGGAAAAACTTCGAAAGATTAAAAGCACATGCTAAAGTGGGACAAAAAATTTTGTCAAGAAAATGATCAAGTAAAGCCTGAACCTGTAATTGTCCTCATTGCCAAGAGATGATGCATTATTTCAGTGATGATTTTTACTGAATATAAATAAAACCCCAAACTAAAGCAGAAATCAAGCCTTAAAGTCCAAGCCCTCATCATGCACAAACTAAAAGATTAGTTGAGGATTTTGTTTTAATTTCCAGTATTTGAATGTAATGAATTATTCAGATTTGGAGCTTATTGGTAATTAACTTTTGTTCTGAAAGTCTCTGCTGTGGTAATCGGTGGTACATTTACACTATTACAACTATTATTATTGTGCAGCAATCTCGGGGAAACTTTAGTATCAATGGCTTATGCCATTACAAATGCTATTGCATAACTTTTTTCGACTTATACACTGCTCCATTGTTGAAACAAGTTGGGCAGCTAAGTATCGTAGACTGGACCCTCATTGAAACTAATGGTGAGATTAAATACTGAATTAAACACCATCATGATCTCCACGGCCACTAAGAACATATTAGGATTGCACAAATTTGTACAAGATGTAATTGCAGTATTCATTGTTTATTGTATTTACATTAATTGTTTCCTTAATTGGATGATTTTTATGATTTAGTGCTGCAAAACAACAAAAAAATTTGTATCCAGATAATCAGGTTTCCTATTTCTAGCTTCCAACTAACATCAAAAAATGGCTTTCGTTAGTGTGTCCACTTGGATTTGAATTACAGTCAAAATAGCAAGGCAGAAATTGCATAAGGATTACAGACTGCTTAAGTGATTGAAGAAGTCTCTGGTTTATTCACACACATTCAATGGGACTGGCATCTTGCAAACAGTTATTCTCTTTAAATATTCCATCATCTGTGCTAGTACCTTTTTGGCTGTCTAGACCCTCTGCTCAAAAAAAAAACTTCCCTAAACTTCTCCATCTCTCTTCTAAAGGTCTTCTTTACATCTTTGACTTTTACCAAGCTGTCAAATTTTGTCTAACTCTTTCATTAAGTACCTCAGCATGTTTAAAAAGCACCAAGTAGATGCATGTCATTGTTATTGATTAATATCTTAAGATTGTTTGTTTTTACTTTAACCATTGGATATGGCTAGAGGATAGGTCAATGTAATACTTTCTATTGGCATACTTTAATTATCTCGAGGCAGACTGAAGGATTGGGAACACACTGGTACTTATTACCATTGCAATGAATTCTGGGCATTCTCTGGTGCATAAATGCTTCATGAACAGGTTGAACTGTATTGTCTGTTCTGTCAAAGCTGAGTTTATTGTCATATGTACAAGTACAGGTTTGCACAGGTGCAATGAAAAACTTGCTTGCAGCAGCACCATCATTGGCACATAGCATCAGATAAAGCAGCATTCACAAGAAAAACACAAATTAAACATAAATTATACTCTTACAAGAACACAATTAGAACAAAAATCACGAAGTGCGGTGTAGTGCAAATTGGTCAAGTGTTGTTATTACTGGGGTGGTGATTAGGGTTGTGCAGGTTCGTTCAAGAACTGAATGGTTGAAAGGAAGTAGCTGTTTTTGAACCTGGTGGTGAGAGACTTCAGGCTTCTGTATCTCCTGCTGGTTGGTAGCTGCAAGAAGATGGCATAGCCTGAATGGTGGGAATCTTTGACAGATGTTGCCTTCTTGAGGCAGCTCCTCATGCAGATACTACTGATGGTGAGGAGGGATGTGCCCATGATGTATTGGGCTGAGTCCACTACCCTTTGCAGCAGCTTGCGTTCCTGGGCATTCAAATTGCCGTACCAGATTATATAATGCAACCAGTCAGGTTCCTTTCAACAGTACATCTGTAGAAGTTTGTTAGTGTTCAGTTACGTGTCAAACCTCCTTAACATTCTAAGAAAGACACTGGCATGTCTTCCTTGTGATTGCATCAATGTGTTGGGGCCAGGACAAGTCCTCCGATGTGTTAACACGCAGGAATTTAAAGCTGCTGACTCTCTCCACCGCCTTTTTTTAAATTAAAAAAAAATTATTTCTTCTTAATGTAGACTGGTGAACATTCTTCCTCCGTCGCCTTCCTGAAATCAACAATCAGCTCTTAGTTTTACTGATGTTGAGCTAGAGGTTATTATTGTGGCACCACTCAACCAGGTTGGTGTCCCATGTGATTCAGTATTGAAGCTATGTCCTTTTGGAATAATAGATCTGTGAATATATTTGAATGTGTTTAAGAGCAAGTGTCTTCACTATTTTGGTGTTTTCTATTTCAGTGCATTACTCCACACTGGATATTAATATACAAAATGAGTTATTTTGTGCCTCTCCTTAAACAGTCACCTGGGATTGTGGATTACTGCTTCCACTTGGACTTCTGTGGGTTCAGAGCTGGCTACTGAGGCCAATATGGGACCCACAGATTTAGCCACGGGGGGGCAGGTGAGTGAGTGATTTATAAGGTGCTGCATTCCTTTCTCAATTTAAACTGGGTTTCCATGCATTCCTAGTGTATTGACTCGGTTCTTAATGCCGTCCTGAATGTTGGTTGCTCATTTTGAGCCAGGATTTCTCATGAGTTGATGGGAATGTTGCAATTTTTCAAAAGGGCTTTGAGAACATTGTGGAATCTTCTTTTGTCCATTTGATTTTGTGACAAAGCTCAGAACAAAACGCCTGCTTTGGGGGTCCAGAGTTCACTGTGCAAGCAAAGTAGCCTGCCCATCAGAACTGACCGAGAGTAACTAGGGCCTTGATCCTTGGGGTGATGGCCTGGGAAAGGGCACTGACATTGGTTTGCTTATCCTGCTGGTGGATTGGAGGATTTTGCTATGACAAGAGTTGGTGCTAAATTTGCAGTGCTTTGATGTACTTGTCATAGGTAGCCAATGTCTCAAAAGCACAATGAGGGCAGTGATCACTGCTACGTGGTAGACCAACAACTTAGCACTTGGTTTGAGAACTTGATCTTCAAACACTCTTCCTCAGATGACTAATGGATGTGCTGATGCACCTGAAGATGATTGTGAATATCATCATCATCAATATTTGCCTTTGCTGAGGGATCTCCTCAAGAAACAGGAAGAGATCCATGATTTCTAGGGTCTTGTCATGGACCTTTTTAGCCGGAGGGTTGTATTGTATACAGTAGCGGGGTGCTAGAGGACCTTTGTCTTGTGGATGTACAATATAAGACACATCCTCTCTTGTACTTCAGTGAATGAGTTGATGGTGACTTGGAGTTTGGCTTCTAATGGTGTGCCTCTGCAGCTGTCACCTATGTAGTGTAGCTCAATGAGTAAAGGTGACCTTGCTCCTAGCATGGAGGAGACGTGGGTTAAACAGTTGAGATGCCATTTGTATGCCAGAATCACTGTATTTTGCCTGCCATCTCAAGACTGTCACTAGCACCCCAGCCTGGTCTATTGATGAAGGAATGGCACTCGGTAACAGTGCACAGGTGTGGTGATCTTCTTTGGGCTGGAAAGCAAGGGGTGCCCAGGGAGGAACTGGGAATGAGGTGGAGATAAGAGGGGAAAACAGAGGGCCTGAAAGGAGAGTGAGATCCCTGTTACAGGAAAGGAAAGAGAACCAAGTTGCAGGGTGTGACAAGGTGGTGGGTACTGTTTCTGGAAGGGCAAACTGGACGAGGAATGCTGCCTTCATGGGTTAAGTTTCACTGTCAAGATTGAATTAGGCTGGTGTGTCAGCAACTTTCCCTGTGGGATAAGTAAATGCCTCATGACCTACCAGCTTGCTCTAACATAGAATCACCATGTTGAGGTCATTGGTACACAGGCCCCAACCATGAAAGCAATAGGAATGACCAATGAGGACTTCTGCTCTGACCTTTGGGAGGAATAAAAAAGATCCTGGCCCACATTTGGAGGCAATGATTTGCCCAGCTGACTTCTGTACCTGTGGTGGGAAAGACGCTATCCATGGGTAAATTGTGTTCACCAAGCAGGGAATAGGAAAAAGCCAACTCCAGTGGAATTCTCCTACTGACAAAATGCTTGGAGCATGGTTTTATCATAACCAACATTCTGCATCATTAGAGAGATGAGCACAGGACTTTTGGGAATGCCATCGATTTAGGCACTGGCATCTTTTTAGATTATTTCATCATTCAGGTGAGAGACATCAAAGACGTCTCCATTACCTTTACTATGATGCATACTGATGACTGACGGTTGGACCGACTAGCAATTATTCCACTAGTAGCAACAGAAACATTCCTGGAAGAAAATTATTGTCCAAGATCTCAAGAACCCTGCACAGAGAGCTCTTCTCAGACAGAACCTCACAGTCAACAATATGACTCTCAACCAACAGGAAACATGAATGTCCGGAGTCGGGACTGCCCTGAAGTCCACCATAATTAGCATCTGTCAATACTCTTGATTTTGCTACCAGAAAGCACTGAAGAGCTGCTGCTTGAATTGCAGTGTGGATTCCATGTATCTATAGGCGCGGTGGATGTGATCTTCGCTCTGTGGCGACTCCAAGAGAAATGCCGGGAGCAGCATCGCTCATTATACATAGCCTTCTTATAACCTCACTAAAGGCCTTTGACAATCGAGACAACCGTGAAGAACCATTCTCAGGTTTTGGTTGGCACAATTCATCTCCGTCTTGTGTTTTGCTTCATGATGGCATGCAAGCTGTTGGGGTCAAATAACACTGACTTTGTCACCCCTCCAATAGGCTTCCTGCTGGAATGGAGCCAGTCTGCAGTGGTGTGCCATTAAGCACTGCTTTGTGCACATTTTCTTGCATTGTGTACAGTTGGCTTTAAAAGGAGGGAAATTAAAGAGAAATGGACTGAATAGTTACTTATTAAAACTTTTAAAGCCAGTCAGCTAAAGTAACGGGGAGTAGAATAATTCTTCCACTTTATTTTTCTTTCTCAAGACGTATGGGAACACTTTTGATGCAGGGACTTGTGGCCATCAATCCTATCTGTTAATATTTTGGTACATTGCCTAAATAAGCAATTTCACAAATTACATTATGAAATGTACTCCCTTCACATGGAGCACTCTGTATTTTTGATGTAAAATTTTCTGCTGAAGTTGGAGAATAATGTTTGACATTTTTCATAAGACGGATGTATTGAGGTAGGAGACGTGATTAAATTGTGCTCTAGTAAACAATTCTGTTGGAAAGGTTATTTTACTGTTGTGTGGTGAAAATGTTATTCAATGCCAGATAATGTACTGTAGGATCTTAAGATGTGGTAGTTCCTAAGTAAGTAAGCAGATCAAAGATAATTTGAATTATTTAGTACAAGAACATGACAGTTCTTTTCAATTTTTTGAAGTGGGTGACAACATGCAGTTCTGGATACCTCTATGGGAAGAACATTATTTCCTCTAAACATTGGGTGGTGATACTCACTAGAATCAATTAGGAAGAATCCAAGAGTTTTTCAAAACAAAATCCTAGTCCAGTCATACAACCATGACTGAACCATGGCTTGCTGAGGTTGTAATTAATGAAAAATAATTTCCACTCTTCCTTATTATCGCTAGAGGAAAAAGGAGAGGTTGAACTTGAACTACTTTTATTGCAAGTAGCTTTTGATGCAGAAATTTGTAATATAATCATTTAGTTGGGTAAGTTTTAAAATTTAACAAAAAAAACAGAATATAAAGAGTGCAGTCAGTCCCCAGGTTACATAAGGGTTCTGTTCCTGAGAACTGTCCATAAACCAATCTTTCTGTAAGTCGGACATGAGCAATTTCAATGACAGTCGATTTAACATGAATATTTATTTATTGTATTTCTATGTGTAGTTACAATGATACAGAATCGGAATGTCTCACATCCAATAGCCAGTTTCAATGGCCTTAAAATATCAATGGATGTTACATTGTTTGATAAAGTATTTTACGAGTGTCAATAGAAGAGATTGCCTTGAGTTTCCAAAACACATTTTTTTAAGTGGACTTCTGCTGTGTGTTGGCAGCCTGCGTTCTTGAAGAAAATTGTGACTGTTTGATTACTGCAGGGAGGTTACTTGTAAACACTTTGAAGACTGGTTGGTTGTCTTTTGAATTAACTAGCTGCTTCACTTTTCCATAATTCCTGAAGATGTTTGCATTTCTGTAAGTAACTTTCCTGTCTAAAAATGTATGGGAGAATTTATGGAAATCCAACTTTACACATAATCAGACCGTCTCTAATTTGGGGAGCCCCTGTAGCTGAAGCTAAGAGTTAGCTGGTCATGTTCTTGTTCGACTGACTGGAACTAATCAAAAGTGAGTATTCTATTTGTTGCAATCTTTATTAGTAGATGGTGGAGAGGAACATCTATTTAATGAACTTTAACTGCTGAAAAAGTTTGTGGGAAGCAATGCTAATGAATTTTCGAATTTTAAAATCGACATCTCATCTAGTTTGTGTCTGGCAAAAGTTTCTGGTAGAAAGCCTTGTGAACCAGGGACCACTTGTCAAAAAATCTCCTCCCATTATTCAATTACTGCTTTGTCTAACAATCATTAATTACAATCAATCTAGATCAGATCTGTTTTGTCATCCCACTGAAATTTTCCCTTCTCCAATAGATTTTTTTTAGAGAGACAAGACTGCAGATGCTGTTCTTTATTTTACCTTTTCTGGAATAGTCCAAAATCCAAGTTTGTCCAACCTCATTAAAGATCATACTCTCTAATCCAGGCAGTGTCCTGGTGAGCCTCTTTTGCACTCTCTCCAAAGCCTCCACATTCTTTCTCGAATAGGGTGACCAGAACCGCACAAATGCGGACTAAGCAAACTTTTATACAACTGCAACGTGACTTCCTGACTCAATTCCCTGACCAATGAAGGCAAGCATGCCGTACACCGTCTTTTCCGCCTGATCTACTTGTGTCATCACTTTCAGGGGGCTATGAACTTGGACCCCATGATCCCCCTATACAGGAACTAAACAATCCATCTGCATTTATTCAGAAAGACAGTGAGGTGGGTGTCAGTGGCATTTTTGATTAAAGGTTAAAATATTACAGCCTCATATGAGGGATAGTATAGCTGAGGATTAAGGAACTGAATATTTTTGGAACTGTGGGGCAGAAAATGAGGAGCTGTTACATTACTCCTGTGTGCACTATAGCCTCCCAAGTAGGGAGAAGGAAATAGAGGAGCAAATCAGTAGGTGAATTTCAGTGAAATATAATAAGTGACATTAATGGGAGATTTTAATAAACATATTGAAAGAGTGGAAAAAAAGTAAAAGGCAAGAAGAGTGGAAAAATGCCTAAAATATGAATGAGAAGTTTTTAAAACAGCAGACTTTTCTTCACCAGTCAGGAAAGAAGTAGCACCAAAGCATTTTATTAAGAAATGTAGGTCAGCTGGTTCAAATGGAATACATCCTAATGAAACAGCAGAAACTCCGCCCACAATCTTTCATTACTTCTTGAGTGGTGCCAGTGATCTGGAGGAAAGGAAATCCTATATGCCTATTAAGAAGAGAGGAAGTTAAGTACATGTTTCAACTGCATGCCTACTAGTTTAATGTCACTGGTGAGGAAAACTAGAGTTCATCATCCAGGACAAAAATTAATTCTCATTTGCAGAGGTTTGGACAGCAACATGGATTTATTAAAGGCAAATTATATCTAATTTCATTGTGATTTTTAATTAAATAGCAGAGATGATGCAGGAGATCGAGAAGTGAGCTTTCAAAAGGCATTCGCTTAAGCACCACATAATAGACTTATTTGGAAAGTAGGGGCACATGATAGTAAAAGAAATAATTGTAACTTGGATACATAATTGGCTAAGAGATAAGAGATCAGAGTAAAGATGTTTTTCTGACTGAAGAAAAATATTGCCAGGTCCAGGTTGTGAGCAGAGTAGTAGCAGACTTCAGGTAGAGAGACAGATGTAAAGTAACTAGACTTGAGATACAGAATGTGATGTGGGCGGACACGTGGCTGATGCAGCGTAATGCAAATAAGTGGGAAGTGATGATGCATTTTGGAAGGAACAACGTGGAGAGCCTGAAAGTAACTGAGAAAATTACTAAGGTTATATAAGTGTTTGGGATATCTTGGTTAATAAATAAGGGACCTGAATGTATAAATAAGAAGGGCATGCTAGACTTTTATGAATTACTTCTTAATTGAAGTCTTCCACGTTTTTAAACGTCTTGCGTGGAGGTATTGGAGGACTTGCATTATCAGACCTACTAAATTGTAGTGTAGTGGTTAGAGCAATGTTATTACAGCACCAGCGAGCTGGGTTCAATTCCGGCCACTGTCTGTAAGGAGTTTGTACGTTCTCCCCGTGTCTGCGTGGGTTTCCTCTGGATGCTCCGGTTTCCTCCCACATTCCAAAGACGTACAGATTAGGAAGTTTTGGGCATGCTATGTCGGTGCTGGAAGCGTGGCGACACTTGCGGGCTGTCCCCAGAACACTCTACGCAATAGATGCATTTCACTGTGTGT
Source organism: Pristis pectinata (assembly GCF_009764475.1). Lineage (NCBI taxonomy): Eukaryota > Metazoa > Chordata > Chondrichthyes > Rhinopristiformes > Pristidae > Pristis > Pristis pectinata. Next base: position 9,896,045 of record NC_067428.1, read on the forward strand.
TTTGATGTACGTGTGACTAATAAAGGTATTTTATCTCTTTAATTTAAAACAATTCACCATAACATTTGAATGAAAATAATGTCCTCTTTAGAGAAATAGCTGAGTGCCTCTTTTTTCTTTATGTAATTTACACTGTTAATTGTAAAGTCCAAAGTATTGATATCAGATTTTGTATTACTAAATTCAGTTTTATTGATGAGATTTTGAAGATTTTCATTTGTTGAGTTATCTAGAAATAGATCCTGTTGGCTTGTCAAAATATTTCCTCCTCTGGTTTACTGATGTGCTTGGACTATTAGGTTCTGAATACATCCCGTTACATGTAATACATGTTACAGTGGTGTCGGACAACAACCTTGCGCTCAACCTCAGCAAAACCAAGGAACTGATTGTGGACTTCGGGAAGGCGAAGTCGGGTGAACACACACCAGTCTTCATTGAAGGGTCTGCAATGGAAAGGGTAAGCAGCTTCAAATTCCTGGGTGTTAACATCTCGGAGGATCTATCCTGGGCCCAGCACATAGATACAACCATGAAGAAGGCACACCAGCATCTCTACTTTCCTAGAAGTTTAAGGAGATTTGGCATGTCATCAAAGCTCTGAACTTCAACAGAAAGCCTTGTGACTAGTTGCATTGCAGCCTGGTATGGAAACTCCAGTGCACTGGAACGCAAGAGGCTACAGAGATTGGTGGACTCAGCCAGTTTCATCATGTGTGCAAGTCTTCCCACCATCGAGAACATCTATAAGAGGTGATGTCTCAGGAAGGCAATATGCATCATCAGGGGCCCCTACAATCCGGGCCACGTCCTCTTCTCAATACTGCCTTCAGGTTCCTGTACCTCCTGCCTGAAGACTCGCACCTCAAGGTTCAACAACAGCTTCTTCGCCACTGCCATCAGGTTCTTGAAACAACCTGAAAAACTCTGATTCTACCCCAGATTATATTTCCCTCAACTTGCATTAATGTCATTATGTTTTTTATTTGTTTTATTATTGTGTAAGTTACAAATAATTTGTTAATTGAAATTTGTAATTTATGTTTGTAATGTACTGTGGTGCTGCTGCTGCAACAAACTTATTTTCATGGCATTTACACCCTGGGTATGTCTGCCCATAACAATAAACTTGATGCACCTGTTGACTCCATAGCTGCTGCTTGACCCACTGAATTCTCCGGCATTCTATTTTTTTTGTTCCAGATGCCAGCACCTGCAGTTTCTTTTTATCTTTGTTATTATTTCTTTGTTTTCTGCTTTAATGCTCTATCCTCTTTACTGTTTTTATACTCTAACAAGTAGCGAATGTAGTTCCGTTGTATAAGAAAGGTGGGAGGCAGCACAAAGGCAATTACAGACCTATTAGTCTGACGTCAGTGGTGGGAAAATTATTGGAGTCTATCCTCAAGGAGGAGGTTACCGAATACCTAGAGGCGCAAGGCAAGATAGGACCTAGTCAACATGGTTTTGTGAAGGGGAGGTCCTGTCTGACCAACCTATTGGAGTTTTTTGAAGAAATCACAGGTAGGGTGGATAAGGGAGAGGCGGTAGATGTTGTGTATTTAGACTTTCAAAAGGCCTTCGATAAGGTGCCTCACAAGAGACTGATTAATAAGATGAGAGGTCATGGAATTATGGGCAGGGTAGCAAAATGGGTGGAGAATTGGCTGGTTGGCAGGAAGCAAAGGGTGGAAATAAAAGGATCTCGTTCTGGTTGGTTACCGGTTACTAGTGGTGTGCCGCAAGGGTCGGTGTTGGGGCCTCTCCTTTTTACCTTGTACATCAATGATTTGGATGATGGAATAAATGGTTGTGTGGCTAAGTTTGCGGATGACACCAAGATAAGTGGAGGAGTAGGGAGCATAGAGGAAATAGAAAGAATGCAGAGGGACCTAGACAGTTTAGGAGAATGGGCAAGGAAATGGCAGATGAGATTCAATGTTGAGAAATGTGCAGTTGTACACTTTGGAAGTAGAAATAAGCGGGTAGATTATTATCTAGAAGGAGAGAAGATTGATAGTGCGGTAGTACAAAGGGACTTGGGGGTACTCATACAAGATACCTTAAAAGTTAACCACCAGGTTGGATCGGTGGTTAAGAAAGCGAATGCTATGTTGGCATTCATCTCGAGAGGTATAGTGTATAAAAGTAAGGAAGTGTTGATGAGGCTCTACGGGGCGCTAGTGAGGCCTCATTTGGAATACTGTGCGCAGTTTTGGGCCCCGCATCTTAGGAAGGATGTGCTGACGTTGGAGAGGGTTCAGAGGAGATTTACGAGAATGATTCCAGGAATGAAAGGGCTTAAGTATGATGAGCATTTGTCGGCTCTTGGACTGTACTCGCTGGAGTACAGAAGGATGAGAGGGGACCTCGTAGCGACATTTAAAATGTTGACAGGTAAGGATAGAGTAGATGTGGCTAGGCTGTTTCCCTTGGTGGGCGTGTCCAGGACCAGAGGGCACAATCTTAGAATTAGAGGGTACAGTTTCAAGACAGAGATGAGGAGAAGTTTCTTTACCCAGAGGGTGGTGAAATTGTGGAACTCCTTGCCACGCACAGCAGTGGAGGCCAGATCAGTGGGGGTATTCAAGGAGGAGATAGACAGATATCTAAATAGTCAGGGTATCAAGGGATATGGGGATAAGGCTGGCAAATGGGATTAGAATAGTTTTTTTTCTCTCTTTTTTTCCCACCCCATTTCTTTTTCCCTTTTCCTTGGAGCAGACTCGATGGGCCGAATGGCCTGCTTCTGCTCCCTTATCTTGTGATCTTGTGAAGTGCAACAATGGCACTTGCATGCAGACAGACTTGTTTCCAACTTGAAGTATCTTTTAAGCTGTGTAGTTGTTTTAATTATGTGCTGCTTTGCAGAGTGTGCAGTATGCTTTAGTTCAACAGTCCCTGCAGCAGAACGGATGGCATTTGCAGTTTCAGGCAACAGCTGTGATCAAACCTGAAACCTGCAGTTATGAACTTTTGACTATCTTTTGATTTGTACTTTTTCTATTTCCTCTTGTTATTGTTGTAGCTTACTGTTCAAATGCAGAGACAAGGCAATCGATCCATGGAAGATCATTAGCGTTGGTAATTTCCAGTCACTAATACAAATTTTGGAAAGTTGGTACTCCAATTATGATTTCAGGGTGCTTGCATTTTTGTACGTTTATTGAAATGTATCGACAAATGTAGGTGTCGAAACATTTCTAATTTGTATTTTATTTTGCAACTGGGACATCTGCTGAAGTATGTATGCAAACTCAATGCATGTTGTTCTTGTGCTAAGGAACCTGGGTGCCAATGTTCTTTAGAACTGATGGATTTGCCCACATACAGCGGAATGGGTCATAAAACCCCATCAGAAAATAGAGAATGTGAAGAATGCATAACTCTGTCAGTCCTAATGAAATATAGGTGATATTTTCCATGAAGGATTTGGAACACTAAATGGGAGTAGATTGCAGCACTTAATGAATTGTTGTCATTTTAACTTGCACACCATTATGGAAACAGGTTTATGTTTGCTGTCACCCCATTTCACTTCTGAAAACGTGCAGTGGAACTAACAAGGGAATAGGCCATATTAGACTTAGTAGTACCCAATGAACCAAATTTAGTTAAGGTCTTAGCAGTACATTTATTTAATACTAATCTTGATATAATTGAGGTAGACTTAAAAAAAAAACGGAAACCCCAACAGCTGCAAAGATCCTAGAACTGGATAACTTGCCTTCTATATGAGCAGACAGCAATTTGTATTCATGGTTAACTGGGAAAATCTGGTAATGTATAAAACTTCAGAGCAGTGGGAAGTGTTCCAAAAACAAAATGTGACGCAGGCTAGGTTTGTATCTCAAAAGAGGCAAGAGCTTTACTCATCAATAATAGTGCAGTCATAGACAAGGAGCAACATGGATCTAAAAGATAAAGCATACAAGAGGGATCAAAACTAGCATGGGTCCTGGCAACTGGATATTACAAGAATCAGCAGTAAAATGACTAAAAGATAGAAAGAACTACAAAAAGGAGTAAGAAAATAAACTTCTGTACGGTTATGATTGGGAAAAGAGCAAGGTTAAGTGGAATGTGGCTTCATAATTATTAATTGAAATAGTCCATATGATTAGTTTGACTCTGAATTTGAAGTAGTGGAAGAAAATAATAACTTGGACATCACATGTAAACTAAGAGGACTTGCAAAAATTGGAGAAAGCAAAGTAAATGAGGAAAATAGCAGCACTAAAGAGTGATTAAATCGCAGGACAAGATAACTTCCAACTAAGTGTGCTTTCGAAAAAGGCAAGAAAATAAGTGTTCCAACAATCATTTTCTGAAGTTCTCCTGATTTTGGGAAACCATTCCATTAGATTCAAGGAAGGTGAGATAGAAACGAGGGAATTGTAGACTAATTAGCATAACACTTTTTGGTCAGGAAATTACTAGAATCTGTAATTAAGAACTGAGTAACTGAATCCATCGCAATCATCTCTGTAGATCAGAGAACATGCATGGATATGTAAAACAGTGGGTGTTCCTGACAGATTGATTTTATTTATTTTGAAGAGGTAATTAAAAGAGTGGTCAGGGAGAAGTCGATGGATACTATATTATGCTGTTTATACAGGATAATATAAGGCCCCTCATAAGTGATTGTTAGCTGAAGTTGATGTTTCTGGACTTCAAACACACGGATTGATGCTAAGCCTGAGAGGTGATGTAAACTGCCAAAGGATGGATGTGGGTGGAGGGGGAGTGGGTGGGGGACCCAGTGAGAGGAGTGTGTGGGTGATAGATGTAGGTGGGGGAGGGGAAAGAAACTGTGATAGACAGCTGGGGGTGGGGGGGTTTGGAAAGAAGGGTGTGTGTGTGAGAGGACTGGGTAGACCAGAAGGAGAGGAAGGGACGGGGGGGGGGGAAGCAGGTTACCAGAAATTGGAGAATTCGGTGTTCATGCCATTAGTTTGTAGACTGCCAAGGTGGAATATGAGGAATAGCAGAACAGCAGTCCTCTTGTCAACACCTTTCTTTCCTCTTCCCCACCTGCTCTATTTGCCCATCACCCACACACTCCTTCCATTGTTCCCATCTGTCCACCATCCCTCTCTTATCTTGTTCCATGCTTCACCTTCCTTTCTTACCCAATTTTTTTTCCATAATCTGCAGCCCTTTCTGATCTCCACTTATCACATCTCTGCCTCTCTTGCTATCTCCACCCTTTCCTTCCCCCCCCCACCTGACTCCATCTGCCAATCAACTGCTCCTCACCTGGATCTGCCTATCGCTTGCCAGCTCTTGCCCTACTCCTCCCCCTCACCTCTTTTTACTGGTTATCTCCCCTCTTTCAGTGCAGATGAAGGATCTCAACCCAAAACATTGACTGTCCATTTCCCTCCACAGATACTGCCTGACCCATTGAGTTCCTCCAGCAGCTGTTTTTCTTTTGCTCCAGATTCTGGCATCTGCAGTCTCTTGTCTCCTGATTTTAGAAAATTGTTGAAAGTTGTACTCAGTTCAAGCTCACTCTGTGGGTCCTTTTGTGTATAAATAGATCCCATGTAGAATAATACAATACCTCAAGGATTTTTGTGGTTTAAACTTCAGATCAGTTTTCTAAGTTTGTATTCAGCCTAGTAGTAGTGTCTGTACCTACTAAATAAACTCATTAATTAAACAAAATATAGAGAATGATTTTTACAAAAAAGTGGACTGTTTAGCCAATTGGTTATTCCGTTTTTCTATCCTGTTCCCATAGTTGTGCAGTTTTTCTTTCCTGGTTTCACTGGCTATTGAAATACAGGCAACCCCCATATTATGGCCATTTGGGTAATGAAAATTTGCTCTTAGAGAATTCACAAATCCATTACCCTAAAAATTTGAGATGAGGTGTGGAATAAAATTCGCTCTTAATGAATTTATGTGGGGGCAAAAAAGTAAATAAACTTTAATCAACTCTCATTTCTTGATGCTTGTACAAATGATGCTGCTGCATATTATGGAAAATCATGTTACAGACTGTTGTCTTGGAGAACAGCACCACCCCCTAACTAATTCAGGGGTTGCTTATGTCTTCAGCTGAAATAAGCCTGTGATCTTGAGAACAGATCTGCCTGCATCAGGTTGTTGTGAGTCTAAGATTGTTGCTGTCTTTGTGGTTACAACATCTGGCAAAGAAATGAGGCAGCTCTATTCCAATAGTGGTGCTGCAAGGTAAAAGACTATAAATTTATTTTTGTTATCAGTTTTACTAGTTTACTGAATGTACTGTAAGTATTTGGGCAATGGCAACATTGAATTCAACGTCTGGCAAGCAGGTTTGATTTGGGCAATTTTTCACTGTGTCAGGTATGTGGCAATGTTATGCCTTCCCCAAAGGTGGAGAACAAATCTTTAATGCCACACTTAGGATGTGTTTGGGTTCCACAGCCTTTGTGTATCACACACAGAATTATGTTGGCTGAAGACTGGCTTTTGTGATGGTGGGGATCTCTAGAGACTGAGGTGCATCACTAGTTTAGTACTTCTGGCTGAAGATGGCTGCATTTGTTCCATTCTCCCTGGTCTTTTGCTCATATGTGCTGGGCTGTGCCATTTTTCAAGGACTGTAATTATCCATGGACCTTCTTCCTATTAGTTGTTTAATTGTCCAGCAACATTGACAGTCAGATGTAGCAGGATTCCATATCATCTGCTCCCTTCGTAGTGGAATGTGTTTGCTTTGTCTAGAAAACACTAGTTTGTTTAGCATACTTATAGTCTTGTGTTGTAGCTGCACCAAGTTGGCAGTTTTTTTTGTACATAATGCATCTCCTTGCCTGCTTGTTAAGTTTAATATTGAAACTGTTTGCTCTACTTGGCTTAATTGTCATGGTAGAGTGAGGGATATGTCAGTATGGATTTTGATGCTAATGATGGTCAGTTTTGAACTGTTAATCTATTACAAGTTTCTCTTTTTGTTTTTGAAGACTAGTTCTTCTTTGTACCTGAACAATGTCTAACAACAATTCTTAAGCCTTTCATGCCAATACTGTTGTGGAAAGCTGCATTAGAAACTCAGATTGTGAAGGACAAAGTTAAGCTGTTTTTATTTTATGTGTTGGTACTCCACCTACCAGAGACCCACTTTGTCCCTTTATTGCTTGGGCATTAGTTGTGCTACTAAACCATTCCTGAATAGTAGATGTTGCAGTCTCCCACCCAAAGTATATTTTGCCCTTTCTACTCAAGTAGTGTCTAGTGTGGAGGAATGCTAATTCATCAGCTGAGATAGGAGGTGTAGTATGTTCAGGACTGAGATTGATAGATTTTTGGATACTAAAGGAAAAAGAAGTTAAGGTCTAATGAAAAGATACAGGACTGGCAGTGATTTTATCGAATTAGAGTAGATTGGAGGGACCCTAAAGTCTAATCCTACTATTTCCCATGATGTTTTTAGGAGGTTTCCTTGTCCTTGATCTCATGGGGCCTACGTTATGTTGAGCACTTCCTAAGGTCACTCCCTGTTGTGCACCACAATATGGATTTGCCTCCATTTCCTATATTTTCTGTTGACTAGGTTTAGACTCAGTTCCTTGGGAAAGAAATGAATAGGACTGAATCTTGTAGCCTATACTTTCTAGTGCTGCTGCAGGGTCGAGCAAATTACCTTTCTCTGATTACGGAACAAGGGTATATACTCAATGATAAAACAGGAGTTCAAAGAACAATGCAGTATAGAAGTTAGCATTGAAAATGGAATAAGGTCACCCAAATGTTTAATCAACTTAAATCATGATTACTGGTGAATTCAAAGAGGTTGTTCCTGATTATTGATGTATAGACAATTTGCAAGTTGCATTGCCCACTAAACAAATCATTGGGCGAGGATATTTGACATGTGTTTTTAAAAAAAAATTGTTGGAAAATTGGTGCCTGTTACATTTTGATTTCGCAACTAAATCATAACCATGAAGTTTATTAATTCCATATTATTGTTTCAGATTGATGACGTTGCCGAGGGAGCAGTGAAGCCACCATCAAATAAATACCCAATTTTCTTCTATGGTACACATGAAACGTATGTATTTCTGCCTTTTCTTTACAGCAGAAGTGATATATGATCAGTCATGATATTTTGTTGGTGAATTTGGATTTGTTTACCAGTATATACCTCCATTTTCTAGTTTCCAGCCCTGAAAGTTTTTCATTATTATAGCGCTCTATATATGGGAATGAGTTATTGTTTTGCCAAATATTAACAGGTGTTCATCTAATCAGTGTTGATGCAAGTTCTGAAAAGGTGATAATCATTGTTCAAAGAAATAATTGACAGTGCTGTGAAGTGTTTCATAATGTTACGTATGTATCAATACTTGCAATGTGTTGTTGAGCCAGTTTCATATGTATAGTTGGTAGTACCGTGCTGCACAATTATTTCTAATCTAGTATGTTATTTTTAAACTAAATTAAGCAGAGCCACAGTGGTTATGACATGGAATGGTGCCTTTTGAGACTGTATACTGGCTCCATAATTCAGTTGTTCCTACTCTGCCATCCTCTTCCCCATTGCCCTGTAAATTTCTCTTCCGATATATATTCAGCTCCTTCTTAATTGCTACAGTAGAATCTGCCTCCACTAATATCCCTGGCAGTTCACTCTAGATCCTACCTACCAACTGCATTTATTTAATAAAAAGAATCTCTTTGGTCCTTTATGTCTTCATTCTCTGTCCCCTGATCCTTGACCCCTCTGAAAATGGGTACTGTTTCTCTGCCTTTCGGAATGTTAACTGTCAGGTCTCCTTGCAACCTCCTCCATTGTAATAGAACCACCGGAGCTTCTCCACTTGATCCACATAACTGAAGATCTTCATCCCTGGAATCATCTTGTTAAGTCTCTTCTGCACCCGTTCCAAAGACTTCACTTCTTTCCTAAAGAGTAATGTCCTGAACTGGACCCACTATTCTAGTTGTTCATCATCCATAGAGCTCAGGATTTTTTTAAACCACTTTCTCAACCTTCCCTACCACTTCTAATAAAGTGCACTTGTATTCCCAGATCTCTGTTCTTGTGCCTCTTTTTAGAATTTTGGCCTCTAGTTTGTTTCTCATTCTTCTTACGAAAATGTAAGTGTTTACATTTCTCAGCATGAAATCCTATCTGCCATGTATGCACTGATTTAACCAACCTGTCTATATCTCCTTGAGGACTTCCTATCCTCCTCACAGTTCACCACATCTCCAAGGTCTGTCATGTCTTCAAATTTGGAAGTTGTGCCTGTGTACTCATTTTATTGACTGGCACTGCAGGCTTGAGGGGCTGAATGGCCTACTTCTGTCCCCATTTTGTATGATGACCCAAGTTCAAATTGTAATGTATATTAAGAAAACTGATTTTTTTCTTAATGCCACTATACACTTCCCTTCATTTTGAAGAGGTATTTCACTACTGATTTGTGTCTCCTGTTATTTAGCCAGTTCTCTATCCATGCTGCTTCAGCCCTTTTTATTCAATGGCCTTCAGTCTTGATGGCAAGCCCATTATGTGCCACTTTATAAAATGCCTTTATAAAGTGCACGTACAATACAAGGATTGCATTTCCTTCATTACCCCTCTGTTAATACATCAGAAAAGTTCCATCAAGTTGCTAGGCTCATTTTACCTTTAACAAATCCGTGCTTGTTTTCTCTAATAAATCTGTATTGTCCAAATGAACACTAATTCCGATTAATGTTTTCAGAGCGTTCCCTGCCATCAGAGTTAACCTAACTGGGTTTATCTAAACAAAAGTGTAATATTTCCAACTTTCCAGTCCTCTCATCAACACCCTTGAATCTGAAGCTGTTTAGAAGATTATGGCTTTGCATCTTCCCTTGCATCAGATATCTAGAATGAATCCCTTGTTGACCAGGTGATTTATCCACCTTAAGTACAGATAATCTTTCTAATGCCATCACTTTATCAAATTTCACCCTATCCAGAACCTCAACCACTTTTATCTTGCGTGTATTCTAGCAGCATCTTCTATCTTTTTACTTGCCCTGAAGCTCTGACTTTAATTTCCCTATCCCTGTCCTTCATTGCAATCTACCTGGACTGCAGCTAAACTTTGATTCCACTTTACTCAAGTCTGATCTGTTCCATTTTAAAATGGCCCTTCTTCAGTTGACTAAACTTTATCTTGGGGTATCTTCTATATCCTATTTCAAAGGTATTCTAAACCCTTTGATGTTATGATTGCTGTTTCAAAACTAGAAAAGTTACCTGTGAGAAAACAATCCCTGAGGTGTAGTTAAGATTGTATTTTCCCACATCTCTCTTCTTCCTTCCCCTTTTTTCACTCTTAATGTCAAATTTCCTATACGTAATGTTGAAAGCTCACATGTTTTATTTACTGGTCATATAATAGAACATTTATTTTTGGTTGTCAGGGCATTTTTGGGACCAAAAGATATTTTCCTTTTTGAAAAATACAAAGACAAATATGGAAAACCAAACAAGAGGAAAGGATTCAATGAAGGATTGTGGGAAATACAAAACAACCCAAACGTCAGTTTTACTGCGCCACTGGTGAGTTTGGCATTTGTCATATTTGGTATTGAATTACAGGGGGTCAAACCAAACTTGTGGTAGCGATATGTCTGCCACTGAGAGAAGTTGGCCTAATGTGTGTGAAATTTTGGCAATTTCAATCATCACCAGCAACTTTCTTCTCAGGAGAATTATATGATTTAAGTCTTGGGAATTTTTTACTTGTATAACAATGGTGAATTTTATTTTGTAGATAAAAATGACTTGTGCAATCCAAATATTTTGGCTTGCAATAAGAAATACTGCATTGCTAATGGAGGCAGTTAAAGAAGTCATTTTGGAATTACTGTTTGTATTTTTTTTTAATTTTTTAATGTATAGAAGACCAGGAAAAAGTCAAAACTATTTGTTCTTCTAGAACACCAGTTGTTCCAGAGGCTTGGGGTGTGACAAGAACCTAACAGGTTAAGCATAAATTTGGTCTAAGTGAGGTGCCATAAGAATTAATTGGACTTTTTTGCCATTTGACATGGAATAGATGAGTCATTACTTTGGATTGAGAAGTGGATAAAGTTCTTTGTTCTTTGAAAGTAAAGTTGCTATTTTGGCCAAGAGCATATACAAATGCAAATAGACATCTACAAAGTTACTAGGATAGTTTAAACCATATAAAACCGATTGGAATACAGTTTGATTGGGCACATGGGTGTTTACCTTCTGGGCTGAAGAGTAAGCATGTAAAATATTGTTTTCAATGAATCCTAGATTGTGTACATTGAGTCCCAATTTATTGTGCCTATTTAAAAAGATCCTGAACCAAATATTGAACTGGCTTTGTTTCAAAAAGGAGAATGTAAAGTGTACTATCTGCCCTCTGTTAATTTGCTGATCACCTGAGGGAGTGATCTTCACGGGTTTAAGAAAGAGAATAAAACCAGAAAATACTCAGCAAGTCAGGCAGCACCTGTAGAAAGAGATTCTGACTTTGTGCCCTCTGACCAACACCACCCCTGCCCCCAAGACTTAACACTTACTCTTGCACCTTGCTGGTGCTCAGATGCCTTCCCAGGAAGGAGAACACTAATGGAATTAGGATCAACTCTAAAAGGTATAATCATTGCATTTTATACAAGATGCATTGCTGGGCAGAGAACCTGGTGCAAACCCCTGCATTCACCACTGCTATGCTGGGAACCTGGTGCAGGGCTCACTACTCTGCTGGTACTCCCATGCAATGAAATGGTAAAGGTGACCTCATGGCTCAGTGTGGGGTGAGCCACAGAGGCAACATTCAACAGCAGCCTTTTGAGGGTTGGTGTTGGGTGGTATGGAGTGGTACACTTTGGCCGACACAATGACTGTGGGCCATTCCTTGGGACTGCCAGCTGCTGCTCCACATGTTGACCCCTGGATTCTGTTGTGCTGCTCATCTCTTCCTGTTGATGGTGATGGAAGCCACTGTCTTCCCCTCTCTTTGCTTGGCTACATAGCTCTGCCAAGCCTGGATACTTCTCTAGGTAAGCAAGCTCAATGGCCAGAAACCACTGTTCAGCTAGTTCCCAGTAATGGCCCACAATTGTTCTGCAGGACAAGGTGCATCCCAAGCCCCAGTTGTCAATGCTGAGTGGCTGCACTGCTCACTCCACTCAGTTCGACACTACCCTTCACAGGCTGTACATTGCTTCAGTGTTTCACTCTACACCAAGCCGTGCAGCAATGAGATCACTATTCCAAGATGGTAAGAATTCCAAGTTCTTGGTATAGCAATATGCAGGCCAAGTGGATGCCTTCTTAAATTTACTTGAGGGCTATGTACCTCTGAATGTTCAGAGCACAAGACCAAGAACACTATAATGAATTGGCACTCTGCAGGATGGCACTTAATGGGGTACCAGTGTACACCCACGCACATTTTCATACACACTCTGGTGTCCAGCTCACAATCCCAACCATGCTCTGGTCCCTGTTCCCAGCGTCTGACTCCTGGCTGCACCACTGGCCCTGTTCCCCTGGCACACTGTCTACACAGCTGTCTACATTCCAAGACATGATCTCACAAGAGCTGTACTTGGGGTCTATAGGAACCATCACTGACTCGTAGGCCTTGCAATGAAGAACACTGACCTAGGGGAATACAATTTCATAAAGACACACAAGACCACAGATGCTGGAATCCACAGGAAAAAAATAAACTGCTGGAAGAACTCAGCGGGTCATGCCTCATCTATGGAGTCAAAGAGATGGATGACGTTTTGAGTTGAGGCCCTGTGTCTAGTTCATAGCGGCAGATCTCTTTGAAGCACTGCATGCATTAAAAGTGTGGACACAGTTGCCAATAGACAGTCTGTCTCTGCATAAGAACATTTTGGAATATCAGAAGTTAAACTACTCTCCACATTTGGTTTCATTTTTGAGACTAGGGGTGCCACCTGCTGGCAAGTTGCTCCCAGTGACTGGGTGGAAGAATTCCTGCTTGTATTTGGAGCTGATTGTCTACCACAGATAATAATTGCTGAAGTTATTGGAACTACCTGAAACGATTGAAACTGCCCTCTGCAGGTGTTTGCACCTTTGGGGATGTATGTGCCATTACATTTTAATTTCATTGTCACGGTTTCAAAAACAAAAATGCATATAAGTAGTCTGTATTACGAGAAATCTTTGTGGATTGGAGAAGGCTGACTGGTTTTTCAAATGTATTAATATGCAGTTAAATGTTGAACAAACTTCAAGCCACATTGAAAAGGAATAGGAAGGAGTATAGTTGTACTAGCATCTGAGTGAAGTTTCCACATGTGAGAGCACTGTGGTGATGGAGCAGGCAGTGCTGCTTTCCAGCTTGAGTTAAATCAACAGTGACTATGCAGTAAACTATTGGTTTTGGATAGATAATTTTCTTTCCATTTTTTATTCTTTTAAGGAACTCGTGTAAAATGTCCGAGTCAACCTCTAACAAATCTTTAAACCAATTTGCTATAGTTGTTGTATTACCATACTTTGGAGTCTGATGTTTTTGCCATAATTTGAAATGCCATGCTGCTTGAAACCAAACAGTTGTCATAGAATCTCCTCCCTTGTATTTATCTCCTGGTTTGTGTTGGAAGGCCTTTGCAGTATTGTGTATAAACATAAGGAAATGCAAAGGATAAAGGATGCATAAAAGCAATGCTAATGTCAGCCCTGCTCAATTGATAGAACTCTCATTTCCGAATCAGGAATTTGTAGACTCAAGTGTCACTCCAGAGACCCAAGTACAAAAATCTAAGCTGATGTCTCAGCACAGTACTGAGGAACTACTGGATGGTCTGAGGTGCTAACTTGAGACCCCATTTACAGCTTTCAGGTAAATGTAAAAGAACCCAGGTTCGCTACTTTTAAGGAAGTGCAATGGAGATATTCCTACTCTCTTGACCAAATGTTTATCCCTCATTCAACATCACAGAAACTCGTTACTTGGTCATTATCACAATGTAAGTTATTGTTGCCAAGCTCAAGCCAGCTGCTGCAATTCCCACGTTGTAGCAGTGACTGCATTTCAAAACTATTTTTATGCTATCATGTATTTTTCAATAACCCAAGGCTGTGTGAGATGCTATGGTAGTAATTGGATGAACAATAAATAAAATTTGAGCCTTAAAAGTGTGTCAGATAAAGAAAACAGTTCAATTATCTTCTTTCCAAGTTCGCTGGATTTAAAAAGCAGCAATTGATAGGGTCTTGTTATGCTGACCAAAAGGTACAGGCTCATCATAATCTGCTAGACATTTTGGTCTTATAGAACATAGCTCACAGAGCACTCCTAAATGTCCCCTGTTCACTTGACGGGAGATGAGAAAAATCATTTGGGAATTTAATTCTTAATTGTCATCCTAGAAATAATGGTACAGTGGCAAAATTACTGAACTAGTAACTGAGAGGTTAGGATTAACAATCCAAATATAAAATTTAAATCCTATTATGGTATTAATTCATCTAATAATCTGGAATTTAAAAAAAATACTATGGTTAGTAATCAAAAAAGCTAACCTGTTTAAAAACCCATTTGGTTCTGTAATGTCAGGGGAGGAAATCCTGCCATCATTAACCAGTCTGGTCTAAATATGACTCCAGATGTGCAACAATATTAATTGTCTGCTGAAATGCCCTAGCATGCTGCTCAGTTGTATTATAACCACCAAGTTCAAACAGAAAAAAATAAAACTGATTAGACTGTCTGGCAATGAACTGGGCGTCAAATTCAGACACGACAAACTTGCTCTTTGCTCATTCACCCTTGCAAAGTCTTATTTTCAAACATCTGGGGACTGATACATAAATGGGGAGAGCTGTTTCACAGACAAGATGTGTAATGGCTTGAACATAGTCATACTCTTAGAATCGTACATTCCAGAACTATGTGCCAGACTCTTCCATCACAGTTACTGGCTACATTTTGTCCCACCATCAGTACAGACTCACCAGAGGTGGTAGTATACAGGCAGGAGGCAGTAACCACAAGAGTCCTCAACATTGACTATAGAATCCATGGCACAGGGCTTTCATTTTACAGTAACATAACAAAAAGGAGCAGATACCCTCAATGTTTACTAATGCTAGCTATGGCTCAACTGCCACATTCCCATCTCTGAATCAGGGTTGTAGATTTATAAGCACAAACGTCAAGTCTGGCATTCCAGCACTGTACTGCACCTTGTAAGATTCCATCTGAATAGGCAAACAGGCACAAAGAAGCATCCTAATTACCACCCACTAACCGTCCACAGCTGATGAACTAGTGATCTTCCAGGTGAACAATAGTTGGAAGGATCATGAGCAAAAGCACAGAATGTCCTCTGGGTGGGAGACTATTTATTACTAAAACTGGCATGGTAGGTAGGCACCACCACTGGTTGAGCCATGAAGGGCATCACTGCCAGACTGGGTCTGCAAGGGATAAACCAACATGAGGAATAAACTTGCCTAACCTTGTCCATATTTATTGCACTTGCTTGTGACAACATTTGTGGGAGTAACTACACCATAGACCTAATGGAGACAAAAGCCCATCTTCACATCAGTGCTGTCTCTGATTTTGTGTGGCATTAGTCATACTAATTGGAATAGACTTGCAACAGATCCAGCTGCTCAAAACTGGGCATCATTGAAGTATTCTGTCCATCAACAACTGCGGAGATGTATACCACTGCAACCTAAAACCTCACTGTCTGTTGTCCATTGCTTTGTTGTTTACAGTCAAATCAGTACAAGAACACATGACAACAGGAGCAGGGATAGGCACCTGGCCCCTTAACTTTGCCCTGCCAAAAAACATCGTCTTGGCTGATCTGCCCCAACTGTTGTGTCAGTTCCCAGAAGTCCTCACTTCCTTGATGTAGCCTCAACAGTCCTCCCAGTGTAGAGAGTTTCAAAGAGGAAATTCCTATATGCCTCCAATTTTAAATGACTGCCTTATAACTTTTTGAGACTTTCCCACTAGTGGAAACACCTCAATATCTACCCTGTGGCATCTCTTTAGGATTAGATCTTTCAATAAGGTTATCCCTCATTCTACTAAACCCCAGAGAAAACAGGTCTTTTTTAGCCATTTGTGATAGGAAAACCTTCTCATCCTAGGAATTAGCCTAATGAATCTCTTTTGGACTGCCTCTAATGCCAATATACCCTTCCTTAAAGGGACCCAAAACTGCACGGTGAAGCCACACCTAGGTGTACCAACACCCTGTACAATTGTAATAATACTTCTCTATTTCTAAATTCTCAACTCAATAGCAATTAAGATCAGTATGCCATTTGCCTTCTTAATTACTTGCTACACCTGCCTGTTAATTTTTTTGTGATTCGTGCACATGAACACCTAGATCCTGGAGACACAAGAGACTGCAGATGCTGGAACCTGGAGCAACAAACAGTCTGCTGGAGGAACTCAGCAGGTCAAACAGCATCTGTGGGAGGAAAGGGTTTCTTTTCTTTTCTTTTTCAATCTTTTTATTAGTTTTCAAATTAATACAGCTTAATATATAACATCAATGTTTGTACATGTAATACAAAGAGATCAGGAGAGCAATCATAGCATAATAATCATAAAGAACAATAAAATAAATTAAAAAACTCTGTAGATCCCACTATCTCTTAGTAAATGAATATGATATAAAAGAAAGAAAAGAAAAAGATTTATTATATATAAAAGAAAAAAAAATCCCCAAATAAGAAAAATTATAAACAATATATCAAACCAAACTAAACTGAAAAATTTCGGAAAAAAAAAGACTGGACTGAAATTTCTCAGTAGAAATAGAGCAATATTATGTTGTCAACTCCGTTCCTCTAAATTGAAAAGTTATTGAAAGGGGATCTATATCATGTGACAATATTGAATAAATGGACTCCAAATATCTTCAAATTTAAGCGAAGGATCAACAGTACCACTCCTAATTTTTTCCAAGTTTAAACATGATATAGTTTGAGAGAACCATTGAAAAGTAGTAGGGGGTAAGGGTTTCGACTCAATGTCGACAATTCTTTTCCTCCCACAGATGCTGCTCGACCCACTGAGTTCCTCCTGCAGTTTGTTTGTAACACCTAAATCCTTGTGTGCTTCATACATTTGCGATCTTTCTCCTCTTAGGTAATAGTCTAACTTTGATTCCTCTTTCCAAAGTGCTTTCTGACGTGAATCTCCATTTTCGCTGAACTTATCTATATCCTATCGCAGTGTTCAAATATGCTCATCACGATATGCTCTCCCACATGGTTCAATGAGGAGTGCAGGAGGGCACGCTGGCATACCTAAAGGTAAAATGCCAAGCTGATAAAGCTGTAATACAGGGTTACTCGCATGCTGAACACTAAAACCAGAATCTGGGGAGTAAAGCCAAGCCATCTCGCAACCAATGGATGAAACTAAAGCTCTGCAGTCCAGCCACATCTGCTTGTGAGTGGTAATGAACAATTAAACAGCTAAGGAAGGAAGAGGCTTCAAATGTATCGTCATCCATCAAGATGATAAGGTCCAATACATGAGTGATGAATAAAAGAATGAAGTATTGGCAACCATGTTCAACCAGAAATGCTGAGAGAGTGATTGATTTCTGCTCCTCCTGAGATTTTCACCATTACAAATGCCAGTCTTAAGCCAATTTGATTCCCTCCACATGATATCAAGAAATGGCTGAAAGCACAGACTACCACAAAATCTGTGGGACCAGAATCCATTTCAGCTAAAGTCCTGAAGATTTGTGATTTAGAACCAGCTGCACCTTTAGATGATCTGTTCCAATACAGCTAAAATGCTGGCATGCTGTTATGTCCTGTTCACAAAAAAGCAGGACAAATCCGAGCTGGCCAATTACTGTCCAATCAATCTGCACTCAATCATCAGCTAAATTATAGAAGGTGGTGTTGATGTAAGCAGTACTTACTTTCCAATAACCTCCTTGCCAGTAATCAGGGGGCACTAGGCTCTAGAACTTAATGGTTTTTGTTCAAACATGGATCAAAGAGGCTAATTCCAAAGAATGCTGCTCATAACGTCAAGCAATATTTGACTTAACATGGTGTCAAGGATCCCAGGTAAAACTGATGTCAATGGACATCAAGGAGAAAACAGTTTAGTGGTTAGAGAAATGCCTCACAGGAAAGAAAATGATTGAAGAACAACTGTGAACTTGGTTAATTTTTTCTGAGGCACCTTCTGCTTTGCTGCACAGAAAGAACTATATTAAAGTAAACTGTTTACTTATGCTACATGTTGGGTTTGTGTAATTTTCCTTGAGAATGAATAAATAACACTGTGGCTTTAATTTTCCTTTGTGCCAAAGTTCAGTGGCTGATCTGACATCTGACCTTTTTCTATTTTTAGCCATCAAGCTCATCTGACAGTGAAGTTCCAGAAAATGAAGTAGTCCCAGGAAGTGGTGCAGAAGAGGACAAGCAAGTGAGTGATGAGGAATCTGACAAGGACAGCATTGAACAGAGTGGCATCAAGAGGAAGCCCCTCCTTCCCAAGGTAAACACTTAGCAATTCATTGGTTCGTCAGCCTATTTGTTTTTTTTCAAAATATCTGTCCTCATTAGCTTGGCTGGTTTGTTGCTACCTTCTACCCACCATTTCTTTATTCCCTTTTCTCCTGAAGATGGTGATTCATGCTGTGGAGTGGCTTCACTTCTGCTGTTCATACAAATAAATGCAATTGGTTTTCTGCACTAAATAGGATTTGAGTTAAACTTGGATGATAACTAGCTCAGTGTAAACTTTATTTAATCTGGACACATCTGACCTCCTTGAGGGCTATACTCTCAAACATAAATAATTATATACAAGATATTTTTTATTGCAATACTAGTGGACTGTTTTTAGAGATTCTGCCATTCAGATGAAAGATTAAACTAAGGTCCCACTACTTATTTAGGTGAACATATGAGATCCTAGAGCATTTTACAAAGAAGGCAGGGAATACTCAGCATATTGACCAACACCAATCACTCAAAAAATTCTGTTTCTCTTTCTAAATAAAAACAAGTCACTTATATTAGAAATAGAAGCATGAGTAGGCCATTCAGCCCCTCTGCCATTCAGTAAGATCATGGCTGATATTTTGCCTCAGTGCCACTTTACTGCATGCTGGCCTTTAAACAACTCCCACATGTCAGATGTGGATTTACCCAATAGTAGCTGTTCCCAATCTACTCTCCCCAGTTCCTGCCTAATACTGTTATAATTAGCCCTTCCCCAATTTAGCACTTTCTTCCAAGGTCCAGTCTCATCCTTATCCATAACCATCTGAAAATTTAGTGAGTAGAATACAAAGACACCCAGGTCATCTGAACAGCAACATCTTTCAGTCTCTCTCTATTTAAAAGAGTGCCACCTATTCTACTTTCTAGGGAAGTGGATGATCTCGCATGTTTCCAAATTATATTCTATCTAACATGTCCTCGCCCTTTCATTTACCCATATCCTCCAGAAGTCCCACTATATCCTCCTTGCAGCTCTGTTGACTGCCTAACTTGGAATTGTCAGAAAACAAATACATTACACCCGATTCCTCCCATCCAAATTATTGTTACGGATTGTGAATGGCGGAGGTCCTGTCAGTCACATCTTCCGAATCCAAAAACGACCCATTTGTTCTTACTCTCTGCTTCCTATCTGTCAATCAATCCTCAGCCTATGCTAATATATTACTTCCAATACTGCCCACTCTAATTTTGGGTAGGAACATTTTGTATTTGCCTTATTGAAAGCCTTCTGAAAATCTTGCGCCATTAGCTGGATGTGAAGATTTACGACTGAAATAGGAGTCCAAATTTTAATCTGTTTTTACAAGTTAGCTGTATATTGCAAGCTTCAATTCTTTTCTACCCAACACTTACATAAATTTGTTTACACACACCAATTACTAGAAATTACATTGCAGCATCTTGTTGGTCTTTGACATGTGCATGAATCATTATTATGGAGGCCAACTTGTATAAAATGATTTGTCTTGTTTCCCTGTAATTGCTGTGCCAGGCCAATGGTACACATTCTAAGATGTGTGGCAGGCCGTCCAAGGCCTGGTTTACTCATTGTGTTTGCTGCTGGCTTCAAGGAAAAACAGTACGCAGGCCAACTAAAATTGGGTCCCAGAGCAAAATTGCATTGTTTGCTTATTTTATATTCATAGTGTGCTGTCAGCAACAGCTCACAGTAATCTTAGTGTCAAAAACACATGATCAGTAAACAAGTATTATGAACTGTTTGTTTCAGCACTGTAATTGGGAGCTGCTTAAAGAACTCTTCCTGTTTATTTGAACTATTAAGAATGATTCCATTCCTTTCCTTGATATAGTTCTGTAAAATTGCTTCATTTAATGCCATCATTACACATTACTGTTTCTGTTGTCCTAAGTGTTGTTGTGCAATCTGAGTTCTATAATAATGATGTAGATGTGTTGAATAATACCGTAGGGTGTTCTTTGATGGTAATGCTGGCATTAAAACTGATGATACTTGATAATGGTCGAAAGGAACACATTGAATGCTTTGAACTTGGTTCTGCAACATTTATTTAATCTCTTGCAGGATAAAATAATTCAAGTTATTAATAATCAAATAACATTGTGGTCTTGGGAAGGGAGATTGTATAATAGATGCTTTTGTATTTGCTTGACTGTCTAGAATGTTGCTGTCCTTCATTTCGTGGGGCCACATGTTTTGCTTGTGTTCAGCCATTTGAGCTGAAGTACCAGATTTGTGATCATGTACTGAGAGCCCAGGATGTGCAGGCATATTTTGTTTGGGAGTGTGGAGCCACATCTGTTAGTGTGCCTGTTATCCCAATTTTAAGTTCCCACTCCTACCTGCTGCAAAATCACACAGTGCCACAGATTAATTCTGTTAAAACGCGATTATTAGCAGTATACTGCAAGGGAGAATTCTCCTCTAACTCTCATGCAGAGTCTTTATCGGAGGTCTCCACAATACAGAGGGGCAGCCATTAATTTATACAGTCCTTGTCACACACTTAAACAATTCGGCTACACCAATTCCAGTTGGGGAGCCTAAGATACAAAGACAACCATCACGCTCATTGTTTAGGACAACCACCTGCTCTTGAGTCGGGGCCTGCGTGCATGGTATTTTTTTCATTAGTTATATGTACGGTCATAATTCCTTAACCCTTTACTTCCTCATGCCCTGCTCGTGAATGCCATGGGACTTCAGCAGTGAAGTGTGATTCTCCAGCATTATGCTGAGGAGTCACCTGTCTCAATCAGACATGGTGCAGGATCCCATTGACTTCAGTGGGGTTCCAGGCCTGCAAATAACTGGAATTGGTTTAATATTGTCAAATGTACTGAGGTACAGTGAAAAACTTGTCTTGTGTACCATTCATACAGATCAATTCATTACACAGTGCATCGAGGTAGTACAGGATTAAACAATAATAGAATGCAGAATAAAGTGTAACAGCTACAGTGTGCAGTGCAGGTAGACAATAAGGTGCAAGGTTACAGTGAGATAGATTGAGGTCAAGAGTCCATCTTATTGTATGAGGGAGCTATTCAGTAGTCCTGTAATAGTGGGATAGAAGCTGTCCTTGAGCCTGGTGGTACGTGCTTTCAGGTTTTTGTACCTTCTGCCCCATGGGAGAGGCGAGAAAAGAGAATGTTCGGGATGGGGTCTTTGATTATGTTGGCTGCTTTACCGAGGCAGCGAGAAGTATAGATAGAGTCCATGGAGGGGAGGCTCATTTCTGTGATGAGCTGAGCTTTGTCCCCAACTTTTTGCAGTTTCTTGCGGTCACGGGCAGAGCAGTTGCCATACCAAGCTGTGATGCATCAGATAGGATGCTTTCTATGGTGCATCGATTTTAAAAATTGGTGAGGGTCGATGGGGACATGCCAAATTTCTTTAGCTTCCTGAGGAAGTAGAGGCACTAGTGAGCTTTCTTGGCTGTGGTGTCTACGTGGTTGGAGCAGGACAGGCTATTGGTGATGTTCACTCCCAGGGACTTGAAGCTGTCAACCCTCTCAACCTCAGCACTGTTGATGTAAACAGGAGCATGTGCACCACTCCCCTTCCTGAAGTCAATGACCAGCTGTTTTGTTTTGCTGACATTGAGGGAAAGGTTGCTGTCATGACACAACGTCACTAAACTCTCTATCTCCTTCCTGTTTTCCAACTCATCATTATTTGAGATACGTTGGTATCATCCGCATACTTGTAGATGGATTTAGAGTAGAATCTGGCTATGCAGTCATGAGTGTATAGGGAGTAGAGTAGGGGACTGAGAACGCAGCCTTTTAGGGCGCCAGTGTTGAGAATAATCATGGAGGAGGTGTTGCTGCCTATCCTTACTGATTACGGTTTATTGGTCAGGAAGTCAAGGATCCAGTTGCAAAGGGAAATGTTAAGTCCCAGGTCCCAGAGTTTAGTGATGAGTTTGCTTGGAATTATAGTATTGAAGGTAGAGCTGTAGTCAATAAACAATAGTCTAATATAGGTATCTTTTCTGTCCAGATGCTCCAGAGATGAGTGTAGGGCCAGGGAGATGGCATCTGCCATAAACCTGTTTTGGCGGTAGGCGAATTGCAGTGGGTTGAGATTGTTTGGGAGGCTGGAGTTAATGCGTGCCATGACCAGCCTCTCAAAGTATTTCATGATGGCAGATGTCAGAGCCACCGGGCGGGAGTCATTAGGCATGTTACCTTGTTTTTCTTGAGTACCAGGATGATAGTAGCCCTAATTTAAGAAGTAAAGAAGAGTGTTGTTATTTCTAAAATTGCTGTTTTGTGATTATTGTTAATGTAATTTTTTTTTTAAAAGGTGTATTTTACTAGTTTATAAATATTTCTGTCTCTGTTTAAAACCTCTAGTGCATCTTTGACAGAAGGCAGTGCTCTCTCCCTACTTTTTTTCCTTCTGTCAAAGCCTGTAAGAGACCTTTTGGGGGCAGGACCTCTGCACTTTGCCAGTTGTGGCCCAGTGGTCCCTCAGACCTCTCCACTGAATTTGAGGGTGCAGCGAGCCAGCAGGTCCACCCCCTCTGTCTGACCCAGTTAAGTGTGTGCAAGTTTAGATTGCAGCATTATATCTGGTCTTGCAAGATCCAGCCAGTACTTCAAAAATTTGAATAATAATACCACAGTGACCTTTGACATTTTAAGATTATAAATTATTCCTCTGATGTTCCAAATGTAAATGGTTGAATACAACCACGTTCACGTAAAACAGTACGTGCAGGACCATTCCAGTTACTGTGATGCTGAATATAAATGTGTTTGACCTATGTATTGCTCAAGGATTTTGGCATAATGGTGGGGCTGTAGCATAAAGGTAATAGTTTTTCATTAAACTGTTTCCAACAAAAAATATACCCAGAAATATTAGAAGATGCTGGAAACAGCAGGTCTGACAAAAGACAAGTTAGCATTTCAAATGTGTACAGTTTACCTAATCAGAAAATGGAAGATAAACTGCTTTTACAGAACCAACATAAAAACACAATGTGTGAGAATGGCTTGTATACCAGATAAATTTACAAGTAAAATATAACTGAACTTTTTTTAAAAAAAAACTGATTTATCTTTTTAAAAAAAAAAGAGAGGCTGAAAAGGAGTGAAAGATTACTTGCAGTGTAGCACCTTCTAAGTGTGCATTATCAGACAAGAGCAAGGTGAAAGAGGAAGATATTAAAAATCATCTTAGAAGTGGAGGTGTAAGTAGGAAGGTGAAGAAACTGAGAAAATCCTAGAGCTTTTGGGGCCAGTAGTATAGCAACTAATTTTGTGAACACTCCAGAATTGCAGCAGTGTTGAGATCTCTTCAAATTGTGGGAATGAAAGAGGCTTTGGAGATATGAACTTCATTAACATTTGAGATCTCGCTAAACTGGGAACCATCATGGGTCAGTAAAAATGGGAGAGATGGGTGAATCCCTATAATTTAGGATATCATCATTAAAGTTTCAATGAGCTTAATTTTATGGAGGGTGGAAGATGGGAGGTCAGGCAGATGGGCATTAGACTAGACTTGATATGTAGCAAAGGAACGGATGAGAATTTCAACAGCAGAGGACTAAGTCAGAGGTGGAGATGGGCAATGTTTCAGAGATTGAAGTAAGTAGTCTTGGTGGGGCAGCAGAGATGTGGCCACATGCTCATTTTGAGTTTGTATGGGATAGTAGGTTTGTAAATGGCTTGATTAAGGCTTGATAACCATAGAAAGAGATGGTGTTCTTGGCAGTAGATTCAATTTTTTCGACATTCAGTTGAAGAATATCTTTGCTGTCATTAAAGCATCATGATAAATCAGAGGTAGTTGGAGATGATTTGAGTGGTGAGCTAGAGCTGGAGGGTATTGGTGTGCATATGGAACCTGGTATTGCATTTGAAGATGTTAACTAGAGAAAAAAAATTGAAGGGAATTTGAAAATTAAATGGGAGGAGGAAAATGAGATGAGCCCTGTATACCTGTAGGTTTTTGATCTGATTTTAGATAGAGAGCAATTAAAGATGTACTTCTTGAGGGTGAAGTGTTGATAAATTGTACAAATTCTGTGCACTTCAATGATGGCTGAATTATTGTAATTAAATTTTGCTGTTAAAAGTAGTTAGTGCTGTCAGCATTCAAAATTTTGTGAATTCAGTATTGATCTTCTGATAGTATATTAATTTTCATGGTACATGGGATTAAAATTCAATCAACTGCATGCAAAAAGAAGTGTTGTTTTACTGATTGTTGGAATAATTGTGTTGGTATAATATACCAGTGACACTTTCCTGCTTTGTGTTAATCAAAGTTTTTTTTAAAGATGTTACATCCCAACCATCTACAAACATTCTGATCAGTGGAGGGGAAGAATTACTGTTGTCACTTTCTAAATTTGTAGCGACCCGCTCCAAAGCGTGCTCGCAAATCGAGTGATGAAGACGAGGAGGAGGAAGAAGAAAGTGGTTCCAACTCGCTTGAGAATTCTGAAGCAAGTTCCTCAGAATCAGAGAAAAATAGTGACCAAGTAAGTCTAAACATAGTAAATACTGATTCATTGGAGAAAATAGTTATTATACTATTTTCATTTCTGTCCTTTTTATTTGATAATTTGGTGATCTTCATGCCTAGCAACAACCATCCCACCCTTGCCTGTAACCCAAACCCTTTCATGCTGGGGTAGTATTTTCAGGGCTCTCATGCTGACTCATTTGAATTTATCTGGTGTGTAGCTAAACCATACAGGACAAAACCACAGTGTGTGGTTCATTTTTGACCTCTACTGAGATAATATATGATTTCCTCCAGCAAGACCTGGCGCTTCTGAGTTACCTACTTTGATTGCTATCCCATGACTCTTGAGAAATAGTCAAAGTAACAAAAAAAGTGTACTGACAAGTTAACTATTTATTTATAAATGTATACGTTATTATTGTGATGAATGTACACTTGATATTGTTGTCAGTACAGCAGCCAAGAACAATCTTGAGGTAGTCGGCATTACATTTTTTTTCTTTCACATTTTGTTCATTAGGAATTCACATTAGAAAAGAAAGTAATTTCCAGAACACCTAGGCGAGGTCCTGCAGCTGGAAGGAAGAAAAAGGTAAATGGTCCTTTCAAATTGGTGATGTTACTGTCTCTACATGGAAGAATAACTGTGTTAATAGAAGATGGGAGAATGACAAATTAAATAATGATCCAGTGTGTGTTTCTTGTTCTCTTCACCTGTTTTGATTCTGTAATTTGCAACGTAAAAGCATGTGGGTGAGGCTTCTAATATGAGAAATTTCATGCCTTATGGAGAAGGTACTTACTTGCTGTATACCAGTACATCTCCAACAGTCTGTGCATCTACATATCTGTAGGCCAAGCAGCAGGGAAATTTCTGCTGACCTTGCACTAGTTACATCAAATGTCTGGCTGTTCTTTCCTGGAGGCTTAATAATTTTCAACTTAACTTTCTTGTTTAATTGGGCACTTTTTAATTCTTTCAATATGTAAACTAAAATACTGAATTTGCTGTGTAAGTGAATGCATCAGATTAGTTAGTATGGCCTAGAGTTTCTATAATGCCTGTAAAACCATGATAAATGACTCGTGTGAGGTGTACCAACATTCATTTTTGTTCTGTATCTGCCTCTTGGAAATGTAATAACACCCACAGCACTTCACTCTTCACTGTTGCAGATTGCACAGAAAAAATTTGGTAAGTTCAGGGGCTTTGAGGATCAGGGTTGTGTGTTGCTGAAGCTTGGAGAGGGGAGGGAGTAAGCTTCTGGATTAAAAGTGGGTGTCGGGGCAAGTGTCAGCTGCCAGTTGGGATGGGCGAAGGGGCACAATTGGGATGGAGTCCCATGATGTTAGTTGGTGGAAGGTGGGGCTGAGACTGTCAAGTTTGGGAGGTGGGGGGTTGGTAGAATAGAGTGCAGACTGAAAAAGCCAGCAGCTTAAAGGAGATGCGATTGGGGTTTCCACCAATGACGTATGGCCTACTCCCTTTAGCTCCATTGGAAATGGGTCTTGCAGCTACTGTGGAAGCTTCTTTTGCAGGTGTAGCCTGCGTGCAATAAAATGTCCAGAAGCAGCTTCCAGGTCTGCACCGTTTGTTGTTGGACTCCACTGTGAATGCAGATGCCCTTATTACGTTAAACGGCAGAGATACAGAGGAACTCAGAAATGAAAATAGTAGACTTTGTGATCCACACGGCAAATCTCCAATTTTCATCACTATTTAATAGAAAAATTGGGTTGTGTAGCAATTAGTACTGTAAGGTATGATTTCTAGGTAAATGTTTAAGTCATTTTCTTGAGCTAGGTTACTCACAGATGGAGGACTAGCCAATGTTATTTGAAAAGGCTTATTTTTCTGATTTTAAACCCATTTTTAAGCTGTATTAGTAAAATTGCAACAGGTTACCACTTCTAATCCACTAACCGAAAGGAAAATAATTACCAAAAAAAACCAGCAGCTGATGGAATTCTGAAATAAAAAAGAAACAAATACTGCAGATACCCTGCAGACCAGGAAACAGCTGTTGAGAGGGAAACAAAGTTAACATTTCAGTTTAATGATCTTTCATCGAGTGAGTTGATTTTCTGTTTTATGTTCTGTTATGCTGCGCTGATTCATTGAAGATCTTGTTTGCAATTGTGCATTTGAGTTTTATTGGAAACCTTGTCTGTAACTTAATCAGCCTAGTTTAAAGCACTTTTTTGATCCAAATTATGCACAAAATAAAAATTACTTAATTGTTTTAGAAAATTGTCCTCCATGAGCTTTAGAAATTAATTGCCTTATAGATTGAGCAGTTTTGTATGTTTTAGTCAAATGAAAGTTTAAAATCTTTCACTTATAACTTTGCCTTTCCCTGTATGCTTCTCCAATTTCTCTTTGTGCGTCCAGTTTCAGATTTGTAAATGACTCCCAATTATGGCAAATGGAATTCAGTATTAGGAATTGTGATGGCAGACAGTAAAGTGACTCAATAGTGACACGATAAGTGGTAGAGCAATGGTTCATTTTGCTCTTCCTATCTGATTTAGCCAAACAATTTAAGAAACTTTGTGCTTTTAATCCTTTGTGTCAGACTTT
Organism: Pristis pectinata; assembly: GCF_009764475.1. NCBI lineage: Eukaryota > Metazoa > Chordata > Chondrichthyes > Rhinopristiformes > Pristidae > Pristis > Pristis pectinata. The sequence continues at coordinate 9,923,618 of NC_067428.1, forward strand.
TAACTGTGACTTACTTGATTATTACCTTTTTGTTTGAAGTTTATTCGACTGGTTTTTGTAGGGTAGGTTAGAACTTCTGGAAAAGGGAAACCATATACTTTAGCTCCCACAAAAAATATGATAACTCCCCAGCCCATCCACACAGCTCACTGAGTGAGTGTGCAACACTGGTGTCATTTTTAACCTTGATCTGAACTTCAAATCCCATATCCAATCGAGAGCCAAAATTTACATCTGCCGATGTGCAGTGTTATCCTTGCCTTGTAATCTTGACTTGTCCAGTGCCTTTTCCGACTAACCATCTTGATCTTGACTATGTAAAACCCCATTTTCCATAATTCTGTGCTTGTTTCCTGTAACCCTTTAAATCTTTTATTCCTGTAAGTTGCCTATTACTATGAAACAAATTCAAAATCCTCACTTAGAAATTCATCTGCATTCTTGCTCCAACCTTTCTCTGCAACTACCTCAGATCCATGTCCTAACACCTTCCCATTTTTTTTTCCTCTTGCTTGTTGTCTCTTATGCATGTCCCATCAACCGGTCTCTCAACTGCATTACTGGTGACTGAGCCTTTACTATCCTGGCCTTATTAGAGCAGGTGCTTTATTTCTCTTCACATTTCATCCCTCTGCACTTCTAAGAGTTTTCTCAAAACTGTTTGATTTCTCCCCGAAATGCCTTGGGATATTTATTAGTTAAAGTAAATACCAGTTATTTTTGAGTGATTTGTAAGAGTTTGATTTTTAATATATTAATAAGCTAAGTATCTATAATTCTCTTTCCAAAATTTTTTAGAAATATGATTCTGAGGAGGAACAAGAGAATAATGAGGATGAAGAGGAAGAGAAGAAGCACGTAGAAGTGAAGGAAGATGATGACGACGAAGACTACAAGAGAGAATCTGACTCTGATGACTCCATAAAGAAACCTGTCAGAGGTAGAAAGCCAGGTACTACAATGAACACCAATACTTTCTACTTTCACTGCTATCGTTATGCCCTAACATTGACTAGGTGAACCAGTTATCAATGGTTTAGTTGCTGCATAATGATTAAACAATTGGCTGGAGTGTGCTGGGAAATGCCAGCCGTTATATGGTGAACCACTCTACCTTGGTCCTGTATCAGGAAGTTTACTCGGCTATGTGAAATTTGCTGAACATGTTACCTTGATAATATCCTGGCAGTGCTCCAAAGTTGGATCCCTCCTGGATTCTGGCAGCAGAGCACAAATCTGCTGAAGTTCTCCAGCACAACTGCTGGAGAATCTGTCTGCTGATCCTGTGCCAGATTGGACCTGCTGCGGGAACAGTGAGACCATTCTTTCAAATGAACAGAAAGGGCTGCAAGGCAGGAAGCAAGTATAAGGTAATTTGCACAAGGTAGTTTTTAATTTATTGAGTTTCTATAATGTTTTTGTGTTTTTAGTTAAGTTTAAAAAGTTATTGTTTAATTGATTTCTAATAACTTTTGAATGTTTCTGCATGTCCCCACATACAGAAGTATTCAAAGTCCTTGATAGTCAGCAAAACGCCGGGCTGTAATTTATCCAGCTGTCAGCTTTCCTATCAGCCATTTTTATCAGGGTGGTTTGTTCATGCCCACCTATATGACAACATTAATTTGCACAAGTTTCTGCTGCTATGTGTGGCCTCATCATTTGGATTGGACCAGCAATTTTATCAACAAATCAACGTCAGAGGATCTCAAAAGGTAAATCTCCAGTTGGTACATGTATCAGCAGGGACGGTGAATGGTTTGTTGCTGGCAGCAAGTTCTGGCGCATTAAATTAACTGCTTTTGAGTTCTGTTACAAATATTAGAATTCGTATCCTATCTTCCTATGATACAGAAATGAAATTAAGTAAAACAAAACTCTTTAGCAGATTATGTACAACTTTATTTTGATGTTTTAAAATATCTGCAACCTTTTAAAGATTCTAATGTGGTCAGTATATGAAGTGAAATTGTATCGTTTAATCTAGGGAACAATATATGCACAAATCCAATTAATCCACTTTAGAAATTGCCTTTTCCTTCTTTTCAGCAGCTCAGAAGAGGACTCCTAAACCACGAGGAAGGAAACCAAAAATTGAGAGGTTACCTTCTGTCTCCAGCAGCCTCAGGTTAGTAAAATGACTAAGAACACAGTTTGCACAATGCTAACATATTTAGTAATTCATACTAACCTATGTACAAAATGAAATGACAAAGGCATATAATAAGGTGTCTGTTAATATGTATTATGGAGTTAAATTTTGTACATTATAAAATTTAACTACGTAAACATCGGGGTTGATGATATTGAAAACGTTTCTGTATGGACAAGGTATTCATAACAAGTTAGATGAACTAATAGCACAAATATAGATTAATGGGTTTGATGTAATACAACAGTGATGCAGTTGCATGGCAACCAAATTTGGTAGGTAAATATTGTAAGGAACTTAATAACTAGAAAGGAGGGAGAAATGGAAAAATGGAGCATTGGATAAGAGTATGGCTTATGAGAGTAATGAGGAATGATCTTGGCCTAGAAATAGAATCAGGGACAAAAAAAAGCACTGGGGGAATATTTTATGCAGCAGCATCAACATTGTTAGAAAGAATAATAATTAAGAACTTGTAGCAAAAGTAATGCAAGTATCCTGGGAGATTTTAATATTCATATAAAATGAGCAAATTAAATTTGCAAAAGTAGATTGGAGGACAAGTTAGTAGAATATATTCAGGACAGATTTTTGGACCATAACTTCATGGAATCAATTTGGGAACAAGAAGTCTTAAATCTTGTATAAAGAAGCAGGGTTAATTAGTAACATCAGTGTAAGAGATCTTATAGTTGTAGGTAAATGTACTACGTTGGAGATTTCTGTTCAAAACTTTTTCATAGGTTATGTACAAATTAGGATTAATCCTTATATAAAGGATTACATTCCGTTGTAAACTGTAATCCTGAGTTTAAAGTCAATTACCTATAGAGTTAAATAGACTAAGGTAGATTGGGAAATGAGATTTAAAGGATTGCCTGGGGATAAACAACAGCAAATGAATGTATATTCAACTGAGAAATAAAAGCTTCATGGAAAAAGTAATCCATTCATAACTTTGGTCATGGATGGAATTGGACTGAAAGAAGAGATGTCTAATATTGTCAAGCAGTATTTCAACATTAGAAACCAGCAAGGAATGGACAAAGAGAGATGATGAAAATAGAATATAAGGGTAAGATTGAAAAGAAATATAAAAACAAAGGTAATAAGAGCTTGTAGCACCATTTAGAAAGGAAATAACAAAAATAAGTGGGATCTCTGTGATGATTATAGAAGAAATTATAATGAGGAGATAAAGAAATAATGAAAGCAAAAGGCAAAATAAATATAGCAGAAATGAAAAGCATCCTGGAGTCTAGTATCAGTAAGGAGCTTAAAATAATTAATTTAATTGTAAAGAAAAATTACTGGAAATGTTAAGAGGACTGATAAATTCCTTAGACCTAGGCATTCTCATCATTGCTTATCGGATTTGCAGTAGGGGGCCTTTAACCACTGAGGATTTTGGAATGGAGATCTATTGCAGAGGAGGAAGACTTCAAACCAGTTCTAGTACCAAGAAATCTTGAAACTTCACCTGTAATTATAATCATTGAAAGTGCAGCATGGAGCATGGCCATTTAGTCCATTGCATCTATGCTGGTTCTTTTGAAATCTCCTTCAAACCTGTGTGTGTACCTTATTCATTGTTTTAGCAGTGATAGTGACGCTGAAGATAAGATCAGTGACTGGAAAAAACGAGATGAAGAAAGAAAGAGAGAGATAGAGGAAAGGAGAAGGAAACAACAGGAGGAAGAGCTACGAAGATTGAGAGAAAAAGAAAGGGAGGAGGAAGAAGAAGAGAAGAGGAAACGGAAAGAAGAAAAAGAAAGAGAGGATGATCAGGACAAATTAATTGATGAAGTAGATGAAGTAAAGAAAGAACCATCAAAGAAGGTCAAGAAAGTTCGGGCTAAGTCAAAATACTCCTCTGATTCTGACTCTGCAGTGGAAAAGGAGGTGATTTTCTTTTATTGATTCAGTTTGTTTTAAAGATTTTAATTTTGTTCAGATCTTCATATCAACTTTCTTTGAAGGTGCAGTCTCATTTTGGTTACAGCCTTGGTGGTCATTAATTTTTGTATGATTTTCACATGCTATTTATACTACCTGAATCTATCCTGTGAGTAATAACAGATTATTTAACTGTGGGTAGTTGTAATAAAACAACACATTTGTGGTTAATACAAACTGTTTATTAAAAGTTATTGATCTTTTATCTCTTTCCTATACTCATGAAATTTTTATCTCCTTCCTGCACTTTAATATAATTTTTATTGGGTAACCATACAGAAGCCAAACTAGTGATAAAATCAGGCACAGAGATGCGTCAACTAATATAATTTTTAAAATTCATTTTTGTTGCCTGAATGTGACTCGCAAGGTAAATATTTATTGCCCTTCCATAATTGATCTTGATAAGGTGGTGGGGAGCTGCCTTCTGATGAAGCTACTCCAACAGTGCTATCAGGATTTAGATATGACAACAATGCAGAACCAGCGATTTATATTTCAGGATGGCATGTTACTTGGAGGGGATCCTGGAGGTGGTTGTATTTCACCTGATACAAGCCATCATCTGATGTCCTTGTCCTTCATGGTGTGGGTTTGGGAGCTGCTCCTGGAGTAGCTTGGAATAACGAGTGCACTTTGTAGTGCACATTGCAGCCACTCTGAGCTGGTGGTAGAGGGAATAATTGTTTAGGGTGATTGAGGGGGTGTCAATCAAGTGGATGCGTTTGTCATGAATGATGCCTTGAATTGTTGGCACTGCACTCATCCAGGCAAGTGGAGAGTATAGTGTCGCACTTCTGATGTGCCTTGTAGATGATTGAAAGGCTTTTGGGTAATGTCTGCAGGATTAGAAGTCTTTGTACTATTGTAGTCACAATATTACGTGGCTGGTTCAGTTGAATTGCTAGTCAATTGTAATGCCCAAGATTCTGATGTTGGGAGACTTGGCAGTGGTAGTGTCATTGAATGGGAAGGGTATATGGTAAGCCTCTCACATTGGTGATTGTGCATTTCTGTGGCACAAATGTTACTTGCCACTTACCAATCCATGCCTGATTGTTATCTAAGTCGTGTTGCATGCAGGGCTGAATTACTTCATTTGCTAAGGACTTGTGAATGGAATTGAATGTTGTGCAATTATGTGTAAACATCCCTACTTGTGATGGAGAAAGGTCCTTGATAAAGCAGCTGAAGATGGTTGGGCTCAGGAAACTGCCCTGAGAAACTCCTGTGGTGAAGTTGAAGTATTGGGTATCGACCTCTATCAACTATTACTATCCTCCTTTGTGCAAGGTATAACTCCAGGCACTCGGGTGTTTTCACTTTCATGCCCATTGACCTTCAGTTCTGCCAGGGCACCTTGATGCCACTTGGCCAAATGCTGCCTTGATCCCAAGAGCTGTTGCTTCTACTTCGTATCTGGAATTCAGCTCTTCAGGTCCACATTTGGTAAGTTCTGGAGAAGAGTGATCCTGGCAAAACCCAAAATGGGCATCAGTGAATTGGCTTGGAGTGAGTAAGTGCTGTTTGATAGCACTGTCAATGGCATTTTCCACAACTTCACTGATGATGGAGAGCGGATTGATTTGGGTGGTAATTAGCCCGATTGGATTTGTCCTGGCATTTTTTAAGCAAGGTGGCAAGATAATTTCATACCTGGGCAATTTTCCACATTGTTGTGTGGATGCCTGTATCGTAACTATACTGGGACAGCTAGCAAGTCTTCTACTACAACTGAGATGTTGTCTGGTCCTGTAGGTTCTGCAGCATCCAGTGCTCTCAGCATTCTAACAGCTGATGAGATAATTACAAGATTGAAGATAATTTGAAAATTAAGAAATGAGACTCATAATAGATACTTATGTATATACTAATAATTATACAGTATGTGTGGGTATCATTTAAATCATTCAAAACTAGGGGTCATGGATATACAATGCCCACTAATAAATCCAAGACAGTATTTGAAAGAAACCATCAGAGGGCAATTAGAACATGGAACGTTGTACTGTATGGATACAACATTTTCTGTTTTATTACTAATTTCCAGTGTTTGCATTATTTTGGTTCAATTTCAAATAAATATGGCATTCTGTGCACTAACAATATGTAAATGTTCAGAAGGCCCAAGGAATCTGTCACTTTTTATTATCTTGGTTTGATACTGTCCAGGCTATGCATTCTTGGAGAGGAGGCTTTTTCTTTTCCTCCATGTGATTCTTCATGCAGTCTGACTATAATGAGGCATCAATTTGGACTCTGATTTTGGATTTGCATTGGAGACTGCAATGCTAACATGCCAGTGCTAAAGTTGTAATATAAGTGTTCTCCACAATATTCTACAAAAGTAAGTTGTGTTGATTCAGAACTTGCAAAAGAAAGGAAATTGACCCTTTTATGGGACCAGATTTTTATTCCATTTAATCATCTTGGTCAACAAAGCATTTCTTTATATTGGAAGATACTAATTTATTTTGTGAAGTGCTAATGTTCATGGAAATTAGGAACACATAGGAAAACCAGGATGAAATCTAGAAAGTGCCAAGGAGTTTGCTGCACAATTAACATTTTAATGCAATTAAATGTGTTCATTAAATATAGTTAAAAAGGTGAATGGGAGCACATCACTTTTATTATTTACAGGTGAAAAAAAAGCCAAAGAAACCACATCCTGAACCCACAAATAAACAGAAGAAAGAAAGAGAACAGAAAGAAAGAAAACGTAAGCAGGAAGATCGTCACAAAGAAAGGTGAGTTATGTTTCATAGTCCAGCAACTGCAACAGTTCAGGTTTCAGTACACTATGCTTTATTGAGTGCTATTTCCAAAGGAAACAAACATGTTCAAAGTTCAATCATTCAGTTAAGTTCAGTCTTATCCATACATATGTGGAGCAAGTACTCAATCAGGTTGCTGGACTAAGGATGCCAAGATTAGCCATATAGTCCTCTTTAGCAACCTTACATTGGCCCAGCTGAAGTTGAGTTTGGCTTTGACGATGATGTTCCTGATGGAAGGAGAGTCAGTTGTTAATGCATGGAAAATAACTATATTGTCGATCAGGATTCTGGAGGGCTGTCAGTGCCATGGAACCAATGTCAGTAGGTGGCCTGGGATGGATTAATGAATCCTATGATTCTAACGAATCACTAGAAAATTCTGCCCAGGGTCATAATTACAATTTCATCCTCAATCGATGCCTGTAAAGTTATTTGGCCGTTATCACAGTTTTGCTTGCTGTGTGCAGATTGGCTGCCAAAATTGATATATATTATAACTTGGTATATTTAAAAAAAATGCATATATGCCTAATTGTTTCTAAAGTGTTCTGTAGTGGCCGAAGGTGCTTGTATAAATCTTTTTCCTTTTTATTGTGTAGGATACCAAAAGTGTTGGTCTGAAATTACTGATTTGAAAATTTTAGATCTTTTTTCTCTCAGTTTTAATAATTCATTTCTGTGCAGGGCGGCCAAAGCAGAAAAGGAAAAAAAGAAAGAAGAAAAGTTGCAAGTTAAAAAAGTTGAAAAGAAAAAAGGTACATTCCATTGGGCTTTCAGTTCTTGCTGAAGGTGGTCAATTTTTTAGACTTGGTAGCATAAAAAAAATATTTTTTAAAACTTTTAGTCAATGTAGTCTCTCCAGAGAATTATGTGAATGTAAGGTTGTGCAGTTACAAAAGATCATTTGTTAGGCTGATAGCAGCATTATCTTAATCTATCAAGCTGATCTTCATTTCTGTATGCACATCATCTCTACAGATTAAACGAATGGTGAAAACTGAGCTGAACGTTCAGCTGACTTGCTGTCTCTCTGCTGCTCCATCTTGCGGTTTACCAAGGCTTACTGCAGAAGAGCCAACAAATTTCTGCTAATGTTTTCTTTTATTTGATAGAAATGACAGCGGAACAGAAACTTCAGAAAATACACACCGACATTAAGCATGCTCTGAAGGTTGACAGTCCTGTGAGTATTAGTAAAGATTTGCATCAGAAGGCCAGTGTTTCTGTTGGGTAATGTGGAATGTAAAAAAAAATAATCTGTAAAATCTCCTGGAAAAAGACTAAAAGTGTCAGCCAATCTGCACTTCAAAGTTAAAATCAATTCGTATAAAACAATTCTTTCTTCCATTGGCAAATGTTTTGTTAATGTTGAGCAACTTTTCCCAGCTTAGAAAATTCACATTATACACATCCATTTGCTTATATCAGTTCAGGTTAACAACATCCCACTTTTAAGATTAAAATTTCTTAAACCTAGGACAATCTAATCATTTGGAGTCGGGGCCAGACATAAGTGATCCCAAGAACATGCACAAAATGCAAGGAACTCTTATAACCAAAGGACTTTTAGGGTATTTTAATCATTTAATCAGTGGAATTTTGGGTAACCAGTATTAAAATATTAATTTGATGACTACACTATAGCCAGCCTGAGTGGAAATATCAGTCAATTCCAGTCGATCAAGCTTGTTGAACACACTCAGTGAGTGGGTTTGAGTTTATGCACATAATTTACGTGTAATTAACTTTCATTATCTGCATTTTTATGAATGTATTCCGATCAATACTCAGTGTTGAATTCAGATGAGTGGAGGTCAAGTTCACAACTTGCAGTTTCTGTGAAAGTTAATTAGAAATCATTATATAAAGAATTTGACTCAATCAAGCAGCTGTCAGGAATAATATTTCTTGTATACTACACCATTATTAAGACAATTAGATTCTTCAATATATTGAGGGGAAATGTATATAATGTTTCCCTGGCTTTCTAGAGGTGCACCCAGCAAGAGTAGGATGAGCAACAAGGATGCAGATGGGGTGGGAGGCCAGCAGATGGCAAGAGTGAAGTCATTTTTGCTTTCAGAAAAATCTAACTCCCACACAAAAAAATGACATTCTGATGCACAAAAAAGATCTGTAGTATCACCAAACTAATTATGCCACAAAGAAACAAAATAAGCATGGGAGGAACTTTGCTGCAGTATAAAATGCTTAGTTCATGAATTGTCACCAGGTGGCACCAGTGTTCTGTTTTTACATAATAGTCACAAGCCATAGCAGGCTTGCTTGAGAAGCAGTGATGTTATCATCAGTTTGGTGTTGCTCTATACAGTTGTGTGACAGGAACCAAATGAGAAGCAAGCACAATCATTGAAGCTGGCAGTGCAGAGCAGCTTGTGACGGCTGGCTTATGGACCAAAACTGAACGAAAAGGGAATGCGGGGGAGATTTTACTGGAAAGGAATTGAAAGCGAAGCAAACTAAACACCGGGGTCGGAGTTTTTACCAAATGCTTTAACACTTTAATTCTTGGTCTGTTGTAGGATGTAAAGAAGTGTGTGGAGGCACTTGAAGAACTACGAACATTGCAAGTCACAACACAGCTCTTGCAGAAACACAGTGATCTGGTTGCAACACTAAAAAAAGTATGTTTATTGTGCTGTTTTAATTGCTTTTTATATAAAATTTGATTTTAATAAGCTCCATCCATTTTTGTGGTGTATTAAGTTCTGGTGAAAGAGGTATATTTTGGTGCTCATTTTGAATACATACCTGAAATATTTTAATTGGTTTCACATAATGAGCTGCCCACCCACTATTGCTAAGTTATTTGTAAACCAAGCGGCACTTACCATATGCAGACCTAATTCTAGCTAGAGTAAGTACCTTCAGAAGGATGACAGATGTATTAATGAATATTGGTTTGTTAGTCTGATTCAAAAGCGATTTAAACCTCATTTGTTGTTCTTGTTGTCTCCTGTTATCTCTTTTGTCTTTTTTTCACTTGTTTTAGATTTTTAATGGCACCTGATTTTTAATAGATTACTGTTATAGGCAAGTCCCAATTCCCCATGCCTAAGTGATTGATTTCTAGGTAAGTTTTCAGTAATATGCTCAGGATAGCAAACAGAAGAACTGTTTTTAATTAGTTTAACGGATAGTATTATCCCACCTCAAAAGTTCTTTCTTGTACCCAAAAATGAATCCAATAGAGTGATGCTTCACTGCTCATGAAGACACAAGTCCAACAGATGACTGAGTAATTAAATAACATTAATTTGGTGTCAGTATTCAGGCCTTCTCCCCAGTCTTGGGCCCAGTTAACATCCAGAAACCAAAACAAAGCTGTCTGTATGCACTGATCTGTGCAAAGCAGCAATGCCAAGACATTTCATGTATTGATGGATTCCTCCCACTAGCCATGTGCAGTGAATTTATAAAATACACATATGCTTAAATCCATGAATTGTATTCTGGCTACAATTATACACGAGGCAGAATCTGTGCTAATTTGTTGGTAGTCTAACTCAAAAGTTAGGAGCGAAGTTGTGGATATCATTATCCTGATATATTTTGCATCCAAGTTAAATTTAAACCTCTTTGTACAGATTCTGAGTTAGCTAATGTGTTCTAATTCTTGGATTCAGTTGACAACCTGCCTTTTGAATTGTGAGTTCATGCTTAATTCTTGGGCTTAAGCACTAGTCTTTGCTGACATTCCATGGTACTGAAAAGCTTCTTCCTTTTTGGGGGGGATCCAACTGTTACCCTTCAGTTGAAAAATTGTATTATTTTTGGGATAGTTTAAGTGGATATAGAAAGACCCTTGTCATTACTGAAAAAGTGGATGGAATTTTCCCAGACTCCTGGCCAACAGCATTGTCTCAGAAGTGTACTGGGTGCACTTCAGATGTGAAGCACTTCATATGAAGTGACACAACTTGAATTGTGATGAGAAGTCATGATTTCATCCTTTATCTGTCCTGCAACAAAGGGTACTAGAGTATTATTGTTCAAAAGTAGCAAGGATTTTTCCTATGAACCACTTTACTGAGAATTATATAGACCAAGCAGTGAAATAATCAGCAATCCAGTCAATTATAAATGTAACAACTTAGAGTACTTTCTCATTTCAATAGAAATAAAGTTAGGTAAAGAACTTGGAAATGTATATTGCCATTAGCAATAAGAAAATCCCAAGTTGCTTCAAAAATAAGTATAAAGAGACCAGATGGCAAACCAGTAAGGAAAATTTGAGTGATTTGAAATCTTGGCAAGCTCGACTTTTAAGGGTAGCAAAAGTTCCGGAGAGATTTAGGAGACAGGTAATTGAATATGCTTCCAACAGTGCGGTGATTCCCAGATGAATTAAGTGTTTATAAAGACTTACAGGATGGAAGGGATTGGAGGTATAGGGTAGTGTAAAGCTAGATATTTAAAGATACAGGGAAGAAATTTAAACGTGATACTTTTGAGGATTGGAATCAGACTATGTTGCTGGTGCATTCTGCCTTGCCCTAATCGCCAGTTTTGAGCTAGTTAATTTTGGAGGGCGATGCACCAGCAAGATAACCACCGAAATAACCAAAATTGTAAATGGCGTAACAGCTTCAGTGTTGATTCAAGCAGTGTTGTGTACCAAATTATGTTAAAGTTGTGGGTGTAAAGGTTTGCAGGGTCCAATGAGATACTAAAGGTCACGCATGCTTTGGTTAAATAGAATAAATTAGCATCTAAATTCTAAATAAGATAATTTGATAATCTTTTATATATGTTTGAAAGCGACTTGTATCTTCCCTTGAGAGTTAGAAATGACCAAAACAAGTAATGTTTATTAGAGTTAACCTTGAGACAAGTTTCTAATTAATTTTATGTGTAATATTTTTATGATTGTTATTGAATTAAGGTTATAAAGAAAAATGCATGTTTTATATTTGTTAACTGTGATTCCCCTGTAATTTTCCTTCCTCAATTACCTTGGCTATTGGAAGTGTCATATACTGAAGCTGAGATATCTCCCCCAAAGTGTTAAGATAACTGGAAACTGCACCATTCTCATTAGTATTTTTGGACTTGGAAAGCCTATTCTGAGACCATCCTAATTTAGTATGTAAAATCAAGCTTTATTTTGTAGGACCCACTCTTGCTCCTCATGTCTACATATTATTGGCATTGTTTTCCAGATACGTCGCTATAAAGCTAGTCAGGAAGTCATGACAAAAGCTGGGGAGATCTACAATCATTTAAAGTCCATGTTTATGGGAGGAGATGATTCTGGCAACAGTACATTGAAGAAGAATCCTTCTGACCCAGAGCAGCAGAAAGATAAAACCAAAGAAGAGGAGAAGGAAGCTGAAAATAACACAACAAAGAAGCAAGACTCGGGTAAGTATTGTGCCGGTAGGATCCTGTAATATAGGCTGCAGCTGGATGCTATAATATCTGATGTTCTTCCCAATCTCCCTTTCTGTGAGTTGGAGACTATTTCTGTTGTATCTGTGAAATGCCTTAAGAGCTCCATAAAATTACAAACTATTATTGACCACGTTTCTCCCATTCCTTAAACTTGTCGGTATAACTCTCTGATGGTGGTCTTAATTTTAGTATGAATTTTGGTTCATAGTATATGCACTTGGAAGTTCCCTTTTCTATATTGTTTAATGTAAAAATTACATTCCTTGGTGTGATACGAGGTCACTTGTGGGAAGGATCCCCATGTTTGGGAGTTAGCAGGTCTGTGGCAATTGTGCCAGTGTAATTTGTATATGGGGTTTGAGGGTAAGGAGGGAGAAAGTTATTGTCTGAACAACTGTGCTGGAAAATGAGTGTTTATAATTATGCAGCGGAACTCAGCTTGATTTTACTGCTCTTTGTGGTCAAGTGTACTGATAGTAACTGAAAATGCAGGGCTCAACGTAAAATGAAAGGAAAATATTTATGTAATTTCCCTGAGCTAGACTGATCTTTTTTCAAAAAAAAACAAAGTCTGCATTTGATCAGTTTCTCCAACAAACTATCAACAGATTTATCTAATGCAGTAAATGGAGAGACGGTGCCTGTGAAGAATGAGACTCTCCCAGAGAATCAAGAACAAGATCAACCACAGACAGAGGAAGAGAAAAACACTGAGGAAACATTGATTGGCAAAAAAAATAGGTAATGGTGACATAAGCAAATGATTTGATCTATATCCTTGATGTCGTATTGCCTGTGAATTTTGCTCAGTTGCACAATTCTTTTGTGTCAGATGCTTGGAAAATCAAACAAGCCTCATTGTGGACTTGAGCAGATAATTTGGGTTGACCACTTCTGTACTGAGGGAATACTGCTATCTTGAAGCTCACAGTCAGCAGGTTTGGTGGCAAAAAAAACTTCGGCTGCTTTATTAGAAAAGTTTCCCCTCTTGACTGACGTTCCACATTCAATCATCATCCACCACAAGCTGATTAACGGGTCATTCGTTTATTATCTGAGACGCTGTGTGCAAAAACAGAGTAGATGTGGCCAAGCTGTTTCCTTTGGTGGGTGAGTCCGAGACCAGAGGGCACAATCTTAGAATTAGAGGGTACAGGTTGAAAACAGAGATGAGGAGAAATTTCTTTAGCCAGAGGGTAGTGAATTTATGGAATTCTTTGCTACGTACAGGAGGGGAGGCCTGATCATTTGGAGGGGTTTAAGGAGGAGATAGATAGGTATCTAATTAGTCAAGGTATCAAGGGATATGGGGAAAAGGCCAGAAATTGGGGCTAGAAAGGAATAGTGTTTTGTTTTTTTTTCCTTTAGCTCATGGAGCAGACTTTTTCCCCTCATTTCTTTTTTCTTTCTCTTTTTCCCTTTTCTTTGGAGCAGACTTGATGGGGCAAATGTCCTACTTCTGCTCCCTTGTCTTGTGATCTTGTGAAAATTTCTGCATCTTCTGACAAAGCAATCTCTATAAAAGAGATTCTTTGGCTGTGAATTTTTTGAGGGGATGTTCGCTATGAAATAAGTTCCTTCTATGTCTATATTAAGGAACAAATATGGAGCTTTCCAGTAGGCACCAGAAGTCCATAATTTCTTCAGCTTCACCCTTGTCAGAGACTGTGTAAAACCAAAACCATAATAGTTGGGAATGTAGGTCTGATACAGAAAATTTAAGTTTAAAGAATAAGCTTCCTTATCAGACAGAGGGTCTTTTGAAATCATGGGCCAAAACGAGCTGGATTCAGTTTGCTGCCCAAGTCCACCTGGTCTGGTTGTAGACAGCTCATTCGACCCTCTTTCTGCACCTGGAAAGCATCCAGTGAGGTAGTCAGGGATCGGCTCGACTCAGCCTCGGACAGTGGACTGTTGAGGCTCCACCTCAGAATGCCCAGACAAGCCTTTAACAAGAGGTAAAGCTGGAAGCAGCACTTTGGGTGTGTCAAAGTTGCAAAGATATTGTAACAGTTTTTAAATACCTCTGATGGTTTAAAAACATTGTTTTAATACTTTAAAATAAATATTTAAAACATTAATTAAAACCAGATTAAGACACTAAGAAATAATTAAAAACAGAATAAAGTAACTAACTTGCTCTTAGTTTAACAGAGGAAGTAACAGTATGTAGGGTTTCCAAATTTGCTACAAAAATAGGTGGAAGGGCACTTTGATAAGGATACTGTGATTCTGCAGCAGGATTTAATTGGAGCATTTCTGCAAATACAAATAATTTATAAAACTGTAATTTGTCTTGCCCTTGCTGTTATTCCTCCACTGAACTGAATGGGATCATGGATCCTGCACTGGATCAAACTTGGTAATTAGAAACAAACTTTTCAGGTGTGAAGTAAAAACAAAAGGTTGGAGATGGTCAGCAGCTCAAGCAGTATCTGTGACACAATTAAATTCCAGGTCAATGACCCTTTATCAGGTGTGAAGTAAGGAGGCAGCTCTAGTCAAAATTGTGATATCAATGTAGAACTCTTTCACAGTAGTAATTGATGCTAATCATACACAAAAATTAATTAGTTTCATGTTTAACAGGTTATGGCATTAAATGGGGCAGAAGTTGTATGGAGTTGGGTTACATCAGTTTTATTTTCACTGAAGGGCGGAACAATCTCCAGGGGCCTAAATGATCTTGTTTCCATGTTCCTGAATGTTTATAGTTTGTTTAAATCAGCAAAACATCAGTACTTTGACTGGTTAAGGCTTTGGCATTCACTTTTTTTCTCATTTATTTCAAAATGTGTGCATATTTGCACCTCATAAGCAATGTTGGATTTGTGAATAATTAGTTTTGTGGATTGTGTTAAAAATTCATGGGAAAAACACATTGTGTGGAATAGAAATGATGGTGTTTTATTATTTCCTTCTTTAGTGCTCCAGATATATTGAAAGTGCTCCAGTCAGATGGTCAGCATACCACTGGCACAGAGCCAGTCTCAATGGAGATGGAATCAGCCATCAAGAGTTGAGGCTTTGAATCCAAATCAACTGTGGGACATGTTTCAAGATCTGGGTTACTTTCAAATAAGAACATTTGTCACTTGAATTGTCCTAGAACCTAGTAAAGACTGTTTGGTTTTGTTGTCTGCCCACGCAAAGAAGCTGAAAGAGGTTACTTGTTACGCAGAGCTCTGTTTTTCTTCATTTTGTTGAAAAGAGAAAACAAAAATATTGGTCAGCACAATTGAGAGGTCTTTTTCATAACCTTGAGCAGAGGATGAGAGTGTGATGCAAATGCAAAAATGGCTGCTTTTGATGGATGAGAGGTATTGACAGGAAATTCCTTGGATGTTCTTCTAATCAGCAGATATCCTGGATAAACGTGTAAACTGGGCTCCTGCTGAAGTTGTGGCAGCCAATCTGGCAAACACCCGGGGAAATCATGATGCATGCTTTACCTAATTCTAGAACATACTTGTTTTCTGACTTCACTTGAAATTATTTGTCTGAACTTTTTGAAGTATGTTCTTGGCTCACAGAATTGGTCAAAGACTTTTTTTCCTAAAAAAAACACCTCTTCCAGCTACAATGGACCATTACACATTTTCCCCAAAATGACTAATTTCTCAGTTCATACATAATTTTTAAAAAAACAATTATGTAGCATTTCAGTTTTATGTCATTGTAAAGTACAGCTTTGTAACCAGTTATTAAAGTTTGACCTTGTGGGAGTTTGTACGTGATGTTGACACTGATGTAGTGAACTTTTTTTAAGCTGCTTTGTATGGAGAGTAGGGTGGAGGAGAGCGACACTGCAGGGGAGACCCACACATGGGCATTAATCCTCTGAATTACTTCCTCTCATTCCTTCCAAACCCCAAACATGCCATTCTACTTGCTCTTCCTTTTATTCTTAATATAATAAATTGAAGTCTTGCCAAGTCCTGTAATTTCATAAGACCTCAAAACTGTGGAACAACTTATTCCTTTGTCTTCCCTTCTTCCTGTAGCCTGGAAAGCCTGTAGGTTAAGTTCTGGATTCCCCTAATGTCTTCTGTTTCTTGATTAACCTCATCTTCACTTTTTCGTCTTAACTGTGGTGGTCTGCACTGTAAGACATGAGCTCTGGCTTTTGTTTATTAATTTAAAGAAAATAAATCAAATCCTATTGTAAAAGACCACCAAGGACAAATGGCCTTTCAGCAGGTTAATTCAGAAAGTTTTAAAATGCAAACTTTTATATGTAAAAAATTGTGTGGTGTTTTCTTTGAGTTTGTTTCTAGTCAAAGTTATTGAATGTGAAACCAGTCTGCCCACCACCAAAATCTGGGCATTTAAACTGTACACTATTTAACAATTCTGTTCATGGATTCAGTTAACAAAAGTAGTGTTATTTTAAATAATTGAGGAAGAAAATCTCCAATCTTTCCCTAAAGACTAGAACACTGGAACCAAAAAGTGACAATTCAAGTAAGACCACCATTGTGTAGGTAGTTCTGGCAGAGTACACTTAGAAGTTTATTTGTACAATACTCCCATAGTATTGTGGCATTAGTTTGTGGATAGTCTCCCTGCTGGCAAAAGTAAAAAAAAACAAGCTTGTAGCTCTACTGAAGTGAACTACAAATCTGCAGCAAGGAAAGGATAACCAGATTTGGCAAGGCAAAGCCAAAAAAGAAAATAGCTTGAAGATCCACTTTCACTAAACAACAATGTAAGAATATTCATTGTAATAGTAATTTGCTGCTGAGGTTACTGTTCCTCTGAGCTTCATCTTTCCTAAACTCCCAGGTACACCACCCTACATGTATACTCTCCTTACCCCCTCCCTGTGAAACTGCAACTCATTACACACTCCTGCCCACATCATTCAAGCTCCATTGCTTTTCATTTGGGATTTTCAAAAGTTAAGATCCAATGTTTCTGATGGGTGTTACTGTTTCCCACAGACACACTGACCCGATTTTCAACTAATAGCTTATTTGTTCTGATGCATGCATTTTCCTACTTTAGAAATGTTGCAAAAGTGATGCCAAAATACTTTACCATTTTAACTGCTACCTTAGTTCCAACTTCGAATAAAATTTAAAATTTCATTGCAGCTGAGTAGGAAACAGCCTGTGGCATTTGACAGCAATGGGAATTCCCCATTGGTTTTTAAATATCTATTTGATCTAATCATTCAAGGATAATTAATTCATTATCTCAAACCGAGAAGTGACCATTTCCAAATGTCTGCTAGAATCAAACATAGTTCAGGGATTGTAGAAAACTGGTATTTTTATTCTCACAATAATTACTTGGTCCCTATACTGCCCAGCCCCGAGGGTGCAGATACTGCTCGAGCTCTCTGGTGGCATAAGGCACAGGAATCATGTCAACAATTGCAGAAACTCCAATCTGCAGCCTGCTCCTCATCCCAAATATTGAATCCCTTTTCCCTATAACTAGATGGTGTTACGGCCATCAGAGTCACCCATTACAACTTGGATTTTAGTCCAATCTGTCCTCCCCAAGGGGACTATTGCCTTAACCAGTATTCAGAGCTGACAACAAAGCTTCAAATAGCATTGAGGTTGGTAGAGACAACAGTAGGCAGCCCTGAAAAATGCATGCAAGCAGCTGCTTGGATAGTAGTTAGAAGTGGACGTGAATACAGAGAGGCCACTTAATGAGTTGTCCTGTGTTAGTGATTTTCTTTTATGTTTATATAGTAGTTACTTTAGGAAGGTGATCATGATATTTACACTACTATATGTGCCAAACCACGAGAGCACACAAAACTATTTATTTTCCTGTTTGGTTAACATCCAATTTTATTTGCTCACAGAACCTTAGGGAATACACCCAAGCTTTTGACAGGTGATTGTCATCAATAAAAACCTGAAAATTTGAATTTTCCAATTACTGCAGACAGCACAGCCTGTGTCGCTGATGGTGCGATCACATCCAGGAAACAGGATTACTTATGAGTAGAGCGAGCTCTTCAAATGTTCATCAATGCTTGGCCTTTTTGCTGGATACTGCTAGCTAGGTTGGGGATCTTCACTAATACTCATCTTGCAGTTGTGTAACAGTGGCATCAAGGTGTATTCAATGTCATTTTGCTAACTACAAAACAAGCTTGGAGTTCTACAGATACAGTTAACATATAGACTTACTTGCCAAAGGCAGTTCAGAATTCAAGCTGAAACTCATCAGTAATTGATCACCATGATAGAAAACCAGAGGGGAAACTAAAAAAAGCTGTTAACCATGCTCTACTTGCATAAAATGTTTTCCTGAGGCATTCTCATTAAGCTTCCCTGCAATACATACAACTGGAATTTTTGGAAGTGGTTCCAAATCATTGATTCCTGTTGGATGGTGAGATTTAATCAAACCTTGCAATGCATGTGGAAAGCAAAACCTTTCATCCCATCCTCCAGACAGCACTTCACTTCCATCTAACCCATCTGCAATCGTCAGATCTCACACCCACATACCTAAATGTTTTATTTCTTCATGTTCTTTAAGCTCTAACTCAAAGGTAAATACATCTTTGCACTTCATCTACTGTGCAACGATCTCAGTTCATACTCCTTTCAGACATAAAAGGAAAGAAATGGTTACACTATATCAATGTTTTGTATGTCATCCAATACGATCTAATTATTTCAAACAGATATTGCCCAATTTGAGTTTATAGATGGGAGATTAGTAAGTAGTTGTGCTGATAGCTACAATATACACAAGATTTGTTACTAAAATGCCAATATTATCACCGTTAAGTCGTAATAGCTTGCTTGACAAAAGAAAAGACAACAGCACAATACATTTTCCATCTTCATTCAAAAGCTGAACTTAAAAAAATAAATCGCATTTTGCCACCAAGAGCAAGAACTAAATAAACCAATATGATTATGTGTACTTCAATGTATGTGATTAAGCAAGAGAGGATGCAAAAAAGATTCACGGGAACATTGCCTGGAGGGCTCGAGTTACAAGAAAAGATTGGATAGGGGACTTTCCCCTGGAGCAAAGGAAACTGAGGAGTGACCTTATAGGAGGTTTATAAAATTATGAGGGGCATAGATAGGGTAGCTAGTCAGTCTTTTCCCCAGGGTAGGGGAAACTAAATCCGGAGGGCAGAGGTTTAAAGGAGAGAAAGGAAAGATTTAAAGGGGACCCAAGAGGCAAGATTTTCCACACGGAGGGCAGTGGGTACATGGAACAATCTGGTAGAGGCAGGTACAATTACAATGTTTAAAATACATTTAGACAGGTACATGGGTAGGGAATGTTTAAAAGGGATATTGGCCAAACAGGATTAGTGTAGAAAGGCTTGTTGGTTGGCATAGATGAGTTGGGTCAAAGGTCCATTTCTATGCTCTGCAACTCAATGAATCTATGAATAAAGGGTAATCAGAATAGGTATGAAACCGAGAAACAGATTTTCCAGCAACAGCAGGATGCCGTTTAGCCACTGAGTCTAATTTGGTTTCTTGAAGATAATCTCTGTAGTCTTGGAAATTAATTTTCCTATGATGCATCATTCCCTTTTGAATCTCCAGTTGACTGATTGCACCCTTCCAGGCATCAAAATTATAACTCGGTATTTTAAAAGAGCTTTTCCTCACATCCCCTGGAGCTGGATTGATTTCTCATTTTGTGGACAGGTGACACATTGTCAGTGGAGTCCCATGATGTGACTGCATAGGACCAGCATAGCAGGTTATGGAGCTGCTTTAGCTTTACTGAACTCAGGTGATCTGATGTTTTTTTTATCTGCCCAGGATGTTGTCTGATGCAATAGCCTTTGCTCTATCCACTATTCACTGTCATTTCTTGAATACCATGAAAATTAAAATCAAAGTAGCTGAATTCTAGCCTCTGTGGTGGTAAGACTCCAAGGCAGAGTTGAAATGGATTGCCCACATGGTACTTATGGCTGAATATGTTTGCAAATCTTCAGTCTTTTTTTGTTTTACACAATCATTGCCATTATGCTCTTGGATCTGCCTGGTAGCCGTTTAATTCCCCACCACTATTCATTACTGCTTGTGACAAGAGTATTTAAAAATATCTGGTATATTTGGTAGATTAGAAAAAAGAGGCAGAAATCATAATTGGTAGATATGAAACACTGCATGAGAGTATAACGTAGTGAATACATTAAACAGGGCAAGGCTATAAATGCACAGGATGTTACTTTGATACCTCATTGTATTGGAGAATACAATTCTAGTCACTTAATGAAAGGGGATATAGATCTATGTGATTGTCATGTTCAGGTATAATGGAGCACTTCCTCTATTCCTAATAAAGTCATACCTAACTCATAGGTGTATGATTTCATTAGCAAGTCCAGAGAAAGTCTGCCATAATTTCTACTAGCACATAAATAGAGGAACTAAAACGCAATTCACATTCTATATTTAGCTGATCCAGTAACACTCCCAAAGTCCCAGTAAATATCATGATTAAATACATATTGTTTTGTCATTCCCTTTGTTCCTTCCTCCCCACAGCTCCCACCTCCAGGCAATCATAGATGCAGCTTAGGAAAACCAATTCAATCAACAATTAAATGCATTTCAAATTTGTTTGATAGTAAATTATATGAATGTGTGTATATTTCTCTATTTTATAAAGTGGCAAACTAGAAGACTAGAGGTGGAGTTGTAAAACCAATTTTCCTGCAGGAAGAGGTATTGAAAAATTCAGCCTGTACAAGAGTGCAAGTACTTCCAAGAAACACTGATGGTTCCTTGGTGGTTTTGGCAATTTATTTTCTACAACTAAACTGGAGCAACATCCAATACTTTGAGTAATTTCAAATGGGAAATGCATCATTCTGCAATTTAATCTACAATTACTCACTGACACCAGATGTCAGAAATGAAAATGAAATTGGTCATACAAATAAAACTTGAGCACAATGATTCCACTGCACAATGCAGTGGTGCTGCTGGACTACCTTATTTTTGAAAACAGATCCTGCTAGTGAAATGACTCATTAGTTGTTCAACAGGCTGGGGAGAAAAGGAACATATATAAATGCAAAGCTGCTCTTGCTGCTTAGGATTACATTAGATAGGAAATATTTCATCACACTGAAGAGCATAAACTCTGGAACTCCCTCCTCTCCTTGGCTGTGGAATCAGTCGATCCTCAAGAAATAGTACTGTGGCCAACTCCAATTGATTTACATACCATAAGAGCAACAGGTTTCATTAGTACTTCCAGTGCTTTCTTCACCAGCGTGAAATGCTTCCCTTTCATTACAAATGTAAATCACTGGTATCCAAAAGCAAAAGGGTGCAGGATGCAAGAAATCTGAAAGATCAGAAAATACAGAAAACATTCAGTGAGTTGGGCAGCATCTGTGGAGAAAGAAAAAGGGTGAAGACTGAAGAAGAAACAGTGACCCTTCAACTGAATCAACAGTTGTGGTGAAAGGTCATCAACCAAGACATTCATTCAATTCCTCTCAAATGTTGCCCGATCTGCTGAACATTTCAGCTATTTTCTCTAACTATTGGGATTATGGACATAGTCCTTGTAGCAGAACTGCTCCTTAGTACCTAGTTCATGTGCAAAATGCATTAGGATAGTGGCATGCAAAAGTTTGGGCAGCCTGGTCAAAATTTCTGTTACTGTGAATAGCTAAGCAAGTAAAAGATGACCTGATTTCCAAAAGGCATAAAGTGAAAGATGACACATTTCTTTAATATTTTAAGATTACTTTTTTTATTTCCATCTTTTACAGTTTCAAAATAACAAAAAAGGAAAAAGGGGTCTATGCTAGCACAGTCCACCCGTGTGCAACAGATCTAGGTATAGCTGCTTGCGCGTGGGATGAGGGGTCGCATCCCCAGCCCTTGTCTCCGCTCTGTGGACCTGGGTGGGCACCCCTCACTTCATATACTCCAACCTTTCCAGGAGGGTGATGGCATCCCGTACAGTCTTCCCACTATCGGTCCCATGAGGGGCAGGACCACTGATCTCAACTCGGGGCGCGTGGTGGCAACCAGGTAACTTGCTAGTGTGTCAGTCGCTGTGGTGTTTTCTAAGAGCTCTGGGTCACTGGCCCTCTCATAAATACCTGTCACTAGTGCCCATTCCCTAATGACCCTGGTGCCCTCACTGACTGTACTCCACTGGGGTCGCCTGTGTAAATCCCAATCAAGGAGGGTGGGGTACCAGGTCCTTACCGCAGTCACTACCCGGTTCCACAGTGTAACATCATTCCCAGTCCTCCCCAGTGGCACCCGCATGGCATTGTTAATACTTTGTTGGTCGGACAGGCTCCCCAGGGCGCACGCCTCCTGGTGGGAAGAGGCTCACGGTGGAGGCCCGCCCCCATCCCACAGTCGGAGCAGCCATGCATTTGCCCGGCTGCTGGCAGTACCAGTCTGCCAGCTGAGTTAACTCCTTGATATAGAAATCCTGGGTTTCCGTGATCTCGGAGGGGCTCCATGTATTTTCCCCTGGGTCGACCTCATCCCCATTCCCCTCCCTTGTGGGGCAGACCTGGGATCGAGTTCGGATGGGTCGAGCCTGCGAGGGCTCAGGTACATGGTGGAGGGCAGGTGTGAAGGGGCCCTTGCTCCTCAGATGCCTCCTCGTCCGTATCCATCCATATATCCCCATCCCCCAGCCATGCATCTAGCTTGTTGCCACGCTGGACCAGGGCTTGAATTTTAAGTGGGTCTGGCTGCCAGCCAGACCTGTGGACAGCTTGTGCCTGGATCAGCCAGCAGGTGACCTCAGTACTCCAGACTAAGGTCATTGGCCTGGGTCTAGGCAGTTTGAAGCCTCCTGCAGTGTGCAACATTGTTGCTGGAGGGTCTCTATTTCTTTTTCCCCTCTGTAAGTTGTATCCTGCAACTGGCTGGTAATCTTGACCTGGTGCCTCAGGAGGAATGCCAGGAGCCAGAGCACACCCCTCAGGCTCCCTTTGGCATTGGGGAACCCTGACTGCTGGAGGATGGCCACCACATGGTGTCCCAGTTTCTCACCATGTGGATCTAACTGCTCAGCCCAGTCCACTGGCTTACCAGCATACTAGCCAAGCTCCCAAATCCCTCTCATCTGTCCACCCAGGGATTCTCTCCTGTGTCCAGCCAAGATCTTCAAGACCCTGCTCGCTGCGCCAAATGTTGTGTGAAAAGGTTCTTTTGGGATCCTAAAGATGGAGGACTCTGGACACAGGCTTTGGATTCTAAAAGTGGTTTAATCACAAAGGCAAACGTGGGGACAGAATGAATAGGAACAGATGCACATTCATGCAGGAGACCACAGACCTGAGGGGAATCGCAACAAGGATGAGATACACACACTCACGCACACAATAGACAAGGTACAGCTTATCAAGGGACAAACACCACAATGCCTGAATATCTTGACCCAACAAGCATCAGCCCTAGCACTCCCTGGAGTCTAAGATACTCCCAAACCACATGGTGATGCCCACTCTTACCAGTGGTCTCTGTAGCATTGTCTCACTGCTCCTGGGGCAGTCGAAAGAGAGACCAGGGGGTTGTAATACTCCTTATAGTGCTAGGAGGCTGGGTGGAGCCTAGCCAGGTGACTTAGACAGTTTGGGGGGGGGGGGGGTGTCAAGGACAAAGGTGCCTGACATGGCCAATGGTCAGGCAGGTTCAAGGACAAAGGTGCCTCTCCAAAGCCAATCCCTACGCCCACACCTGATGGGTGGGGGGGAGCCATACCTTGATTGACAGTGATGTCACTTCTGATCCAAAGAGCAATGCTGTCCTCTGACCAGTGGGGTCAGTGTTGTTACAGTCACGTGACAGCCATGTGCTCTCATACTACAATGTTCAATAGAGAAGACAACCTCAGTAAGAATCAGGTCTCCACATAAGGACTGAGGTAAGAATAGCTGATGGGACTAGTAGTCAGAGGCCAACTAATAGTTCAGGCAGTTGGATACTCTTCCCCTCCCGGAAAGCACAAAGGGTTACATGCAGTGACTTTATATTACAAGACATGAGGTATTATAACTAATTGAGATGCCACAAGATTAAGACCCAGCTTGTTACATGCTGATTGTACATTTTCACATCTACACTGATGGATAGTGGCTTTGGACTCAAGACATGCATGCACAACATTTGGCTGGGGAGGAATTGAGCACTTTGGCAATAGGATGAAATTTCCTAGTTCAAGTATCACACCTCAAATCCATGCAGTAGAATGTTTTAATATAGTAATTTCCTAGCAAGACTCATCTACAACAGAAGGTGTATTAATGCCTAACTGCTGTTAGGCCAAGTGTGCCTGGTAATCAATATTATTGATGAAATCAGTAACAAACTTTCAAATAATTGAAAATTAAAGCATCTTGCATCAGCCTTTGACAGAGCTTAGTCCTGGTGGAAATATACATGTTCTTTGATTCTACTTCTGTGAAGTAGTCTTCATTTAAACTGACATACAGCTTCTCCATAGTTGTTCAACTTTAAACGAAGCAAGCATTTCTTTGCCAAACTTTCTAAAGTTTTAACACCAAGTGTACCCCACTTTATCCATTTAAGATTTTATTTTTAGGCCAGTCTATGATTTGTGATCTCAGCAGCATCCAAAAAAAAAGAAAAAAATCAGTTATAAACCAAATCCAGATGGGAATAGAATGAACATTCTTTGATTCCATTCACCAAGTCAGTCTTGGATTACAGACTAATTAGCCTCCCATTGTATTGTAGGTAGCCTCAAGGCTAAAGCAGCAAGACACCTTAACTGTCAAAAGATACTAGAATGGCAATGCAGGCTATTCGCAACTAGGTCAAGAGCACAGCACAAGTGGATCGTTGCAGAGTCTAGTCTGGATATTTATCTGGAACAGAGTTTAAATACAAAAGTGCCAAATTGGAAGATCAGTTACCCCACAAATGCCCTACATGCATCATGTAACTGTAACCACAGTCTCCTATAGTGGGGAAAACATCAAGTCATAGGCCACCTCAAAAGGCAGTTTAAGATAGTGATACAGCTCTTAATTGATCACCCCTACTTGTTTGGACATGAGCCACTAGAACCAAGTCCAGCTTCAAGGAAACATCCAGCTAGCAAGGTATTGCTATAGATGAACCAAAGTGAAGAAACTAGCTGTAAAAAA
This sequence comes from Pristis pectinata, assembly GCF_009764475.1. Taxonomy (NCBI): domain Eukaryota; kingdom Metazoa; phylum Chordata; class Chondrichthyes; order Rhinopristiformes; family Pristidae; genus Pristis; species Pristis pectinata. The sequence goes on from NC_067428.1 coordinate 9,949,038, forward strand.
ACCTCATTATCATGCTGCTAATTTATGCAGTAGCTAGAAGATGCCAATGGTGAAATTAATATACAAACCAAATTAAACAGCTAGCCACCAAGAGGATGCACAGAAAGGCAGTAAAATATTCCATTTGACCCATTTCATTTGAAGGAATTTGAAATCTGCAGTCTGAATTTCACTAATATTGAAGCTGGCAAAATTACTGGGTGAACTGAGGAAAAAGACTCAATGTTCAAGGTCCTCAAGTCCCTGAATAACTCCAAGTAGAGCGTTCAATGATAACACCAAAACCCTTGTTCCTTCATGACAGCAGTGTGCAGAAGACCAGTGAAAGGCAGGAGCAGCACATATCCCAGACCATCCACTGCATTGAGCACCTACAATCCATTGTGGCAATAGGCTGCAAGTCCCACATTGACCCTCCACCACTTGAGAATTAAAGAAACCATCTTTCCTCAGTCCCAAACATCTGTCCAAGACATTGACAATACTAGATCGCCAGTGGAATGCAGAAAGGAATTGCTCCTAGGTAATTGAATGTTAATTTAATCTACTCTTTATAGTTACAACACAATGAATCCAAGCATTTGGGTTCTAAAGACCAGCGGTCTGTGTAGGTCTGGTTGCTTTGAATATCAAACTATTTTTTAAAAAAAGCAGTAAACATTAAGAGCCATTTCTGGATTAATCCAGGAGCTAATCATTTAGCTTGCTACCTCCTTCCATTTGAGGAAAGGGATAGTGAACTATGGGAAGATTTGGTAAGTATCCAACTGAAAGAGCAGCCATTTCTTTCTAATTGAGAACTAACTTCTGTGCAAGAAAATTAATTGCAACCTAGCATTTCCAGCCTGCTGCTCAACTACAGTTGGAAATTAATGTGAAAAATCCCTAGCCAGCAGAAGATTAGCTCAGTCAATGTCAGATGCAAAATTCTACAAGCCAATGCAATTAGAGCTGTTAAAGGGAAATTTGAATTGTGCATTGGTATTGTAACCTGCTTTGTGTAGTCAAGTGTTATTTCATGCAATTAAGTTTGACAGTTAAAGTAATAGCAGCCTGCAGTTCTTGCAGATCCATTTATAGGCTTCAATGGGAAGACATGGAATTGAATGCACAACTCATTATTTACATGCAATTGTTTTAGTTACAAAGGTTCCACAATTTTCATAGCAAGGTAGACCAGTTACAATTACAAAGCACTTGACTAGAATTAATCACCTGAACAGCTCACTGCATTAACATCTGAAGTGTAAAATACAAGCCTATTACCAATCTTGATGTGGAATTCTTACTCATTCCTAATAGGACCAGTCATTCCAAGAACACTGATGGACTCTGCCCCCACAGTCTAGGTGTGCCACAAGTATTGTTCAAATGAATGCTCGATTCAGAGTAAAGGTTCATCTATTGTGGTTCATCAATTCTAGGTTGCACCATTCCTACTGGCTCCTCATCTTCAGTCAGCTGTGGGATGAAGAGTCCCACCAACCAGTCAAGGTGAGTATTATGATGGACATAATCCATTATGCAATCTATTCCCTCACTGATCTTCATCAGTTGCTCTTTACTGTGCCAGGAATTGTACAGATAGATCTTGGTAGGTGGCTGCTGAGGACAGGGTACTGGAGATCTCTGCTGCCTACTTACTGATGTGCTGTACTTGCTCTTCAATGTGCTCTGGTAATCCGTGAAGATTTGAAGCCAGGGTTTGGCAGATGGTTTGCAGTTGGTCAGAAAGATTACAAGTCATGGCTAGTGATTGAGATTCAAGCTGCTGGACAAAAAAAAAATTGTAGTGTCAATTCTTGGTTCCCCCAACCATTGAGGGAAAGCAGATAATTAAATTGCCTAGTATTATTTCCAGAGCCAATAGCTTGACCAGCTAGAATGATAGGAACATTCAAGGTTACCAAGCAAGATGACCGCTAATGGCTTTCAGCAAAGTTTATATTACAAGTGAAGAAAGAGTAGTAATTGAGAAATATTACAAGGATATTCTTGGTCAAGGGTCTAGTCTAATAGCAATAGATTGTCTGGAGTTCAAGTGGAGCTAGTAACATCTATAATGACTGGTCCTCAGGTGACAGACTGCAATGAATCATTTAAAGTATACTGGCATATGCATTATTCAATTAGCCTGCCAAATTAGAGTACTTCTGGTCCAGTAAGGGCATAGCAATTAAACCTAGTGAATTAGGAGAGTGCTGAACCATTCAAGATCCAACTGTCAGGAATCAAGAACTTGCATATTTGTGGGAGTAGGAGAGTTTGCCTGTCCTTGCATTAGTTTTTAAAATCATACCTGATTTTTCAGAAAACCCTTGCATTTTCTCATCAGGCTGCTGCTTGCTCTGGTCAATCAATCTCTCATTCAGAGACACTTGGATCTCTTGTAATTTGGCATATGCTGAATCTGTTCCTTTCTTTGCCATTTCAATCTAGAAATTGTTCATACCCCAATAGTCACATTCTTGCAAGATAAGCATAGAATTAATATGCAAAAGACAGGCTAGAACGAAAACAGCTTGACAACTGGGTACTGTTAGAGCAACTGGTCATTGCTTAACAATTTAAAACAAATATCCAGTAGGGAAATAAAGGACATCAGTTCTCCAAGCTTAAAGCACCCATTTGGTAATGAATTACTCAAAGATACAGCAAGAATTGATCACTGCCAAAATGTCAGGTGATAGCCAATACACAATGCAGTTCTTACTAGATCCACAAGCTTGTGGAGGTGGGAGAGAATCTCTTCACCATTTTTCTTGGCCTGCTCCACCCTAGCTATGGAATATTGGTATGCACAAATTCAAGCCTTAGAAATTAAAGATCCAAGTGAACGTAATAACTCTGCTCTTGTCCGGTTGCAGTATCAGTATTTTGTCACGAACCAGCAACAAAAGAAACACACTGAGCATGATTCAGTGTTAAAACTATCTTATTAATCACTACTTATGATAATACGTAAAATAAAAGTAAAAATGTTAGTATGTTAGAATTCAAAAATGTTAAACCTCGAACGTTAACCCCAAAACTAAACTCTTCGTGTGTGTGTGTGACAAAGTCCAAAACTCCCAGTTCCTGAATGGTTCTTAAAGTTCAGTTCCGCAAGCCATAAGGTGAAACGTGAGCAAGGGCTTCTTCAACAACCACCGTTGTCTGAAGATAAGATGTAGATGTAGAAAACATAGAGAGAGTACATACGAAATCCAAATGTTCCACGATGGAACCCAAACGACACTTCAGTGTTTACTCGGTAGTGACTTCCTCACCCCGAAAAGCATCCGAACCGTGGTCGTCCACATACAAATACCTGTTTCCTTCTACAGGTCAGCAACAAAGTGAACTCCACCGGATTACTTCCAACTTCCATACATGGATTTCAGTGGCAAACACAGTTATTGTTTCTCATCCATCGATAGAGAAAACAAGCAGGCTGGTGTCTCTCTCCCTTCTCTCTCTCTCTTCTTCTTCTTCTTCAACAACGTCATTACGTCCTTTATCTTCTATTGACGTAAGCACGCCCCACACACACATACACACACACTCTCTATCTTAAAGGGACTTTCACTGAGTCCATAACACCTCCCACCTAAAAAAAAATTTTCCCAAGAAAATTTTAACCGCGCATAGAGTTAGTAATGTTAATAATTATCATGCTACACAACTACAGACTATCAGATTAGTACAGATACATGTTTCCCATTTAACATCGGGAAAGACAATCAGCAATCACATTATCTTTGCCTTTAATGTGAGTTATCATGAGATCAAACTCTTGCAAAATTAAACTCCAGTTTAACAGCCTTCTGTTCTTGTTTTTGACTCGGCTCAGAAACACCAATGGGTTATGATCTGTATACACAGTCAATGGTTTCTGAGCGGTGCAAACATATACACTGAAATGTTGCAAGGCTAAAACAAGCGACAGTAATTCTTTCTCTATGGTGGAATAATTCTTTTGATGCTCATTAAATTTCTTTGAAAAGTAAGCTACAGGATGGTCAATATCATCAAGGTCACCCTTCTGCAACAACACAGCTCCTGCAGCTTCATCACTGGCATCTACTGCTAATGAAAATGGCTTTTCAAAGTCAGGTGTTTTGAGCACAGGATGGTAGCATAAAATGGCTTTCAGCTTCTCAAATGCTTCTTGACAAGAATCTGTCCAAACAAACTTTACTCCCTTCTTCTGAAGATTAGTTAGGGGAAGAGCAATATCAGCAAAATTTTTACAAAATTTTCGATAATATCCAACCATTCCCAAAAATCTTCTAACAGTCCTCGTACCTGTGGGAATAGGGAACTCAGATATTGCTTGAACTTTTACCTGAACAGGAGCTTGCTTGCCTTGACCTACAACATAACCAAGATACGTCACAGTGGCATGGCCAAATTCACTTTTAGCCAAGTTAACTGTAAGGTTAGCCTTGGAAAGTCTTTCAAACAACCTTTCTAACGCAGAGATGTGATCTTCCCAAGTATCATTCCCAGTCACTAAGTCGTCAATGTAGGCATCTGTATGTTTTAACCCATGAATCACTGAATTAATCATTCTTTGAAATGTTGCCGGAGCATTTTTCATTCCAAATGGCAAAACATTGTATTCATACAATCCAGAAGGGGTTACAAAGGCTGAAATCTCCCTTCCTCTATCTGTTAATGGAACACACCAGTACCCTTTTAATAGGTCAATCTTTGTAAGAAATTTTGCCTTTCCCACTCTGTCTATGCAATCATCCACCCTAGGAATAGGGTAAGCATCTGACTTTGTTACAGCATTCACTTTCCTGTAATCTGTGCAAAATCTAACAGTTCCATCAGGTTTAGGTACAATAACACAGGGCGAACTCCAATTTGAAGCAGAATGTCTAATAATATCATTTTCCAACATGTATTTTATTTCCTGATCAACAAGTTTACTTTTTTCCACATTCATTCGATATGGGTGTTGTTTGATTGGTTTTGCATCCCCAACATCAACATCATGGGTAATTACCGATGTTCTGTTTGGAACATCTGGGAACAGATTTTTAAATTTTAAAATTAATTCTCTCATCTGGTGTTTTTGTGAAACTTGTAAATGGTCCAACTTCGTTTCAAGGTTCTCCATGATATTTTGGTTTTTTAGTTTCGATGGAACAATATTTGGTCTAAATTGGCCTTCCTCAACATCAACATCAGGCATTCTAGAAACAACCTTTACACCATCCACCAAGGCCACCACTGAATCCCTCTCATAATAAGGTTTTAGCATGTTTACGTGACAGAGTTGTGTTTTCTTGCGTCTATCTGGTGTTTTGATTATATATGTTAGATCAGTCACTCGAGATTCAATAACATAGGGTCCAGAAAAACGAGCTTGCAAGGGATTATTTTGGCTAGGGAAAAATACCAACACCTTTTGCCCCACTGCGAATGTCCTAGGCCGAGCACGTCTATCAAAATATGTCTTCATTCTTATCTGGCTTGTTTTCAGATTCTCTCTCGCTAGCTGGCAGACTCTCTCCAACCGAGTTTTAAATTTTTGGACATAGTCCAACAGACTCAAGTGAACTTCCTCATTAACCCATTGCTCTCTTAATAACTCCAAAGGTCCTCTCACCCTATGTCCAAACACAAGCTCAAACGGACTAAATCCGATTGACTCCTGGATCGATTCTCTAACGGCAAACAAAAGTAAATGGATACCTTCGTCCCAATCCTTGGTGTTTTCAAAGCAATAAGTCTTCAGCATATTTTTGAGAGTAGAATGAAATCTCTCCAGAGCTCCTTGAGATTCTGGGTGATATGCAGATGATACAATCTGCTTTGCTCCCAGCTCATAGACTATTTGTTGAAAAATTTTTGACATAAAATTACTACCTTGATCAGATTGGATTTCTTTTGGCAAACCAAACAAGGTAAAAAATTTTACAAGAGCCTTTGACACCGTCTTGGCCTTAATATTTCTAAGGGGTATTGCTTCTGGAAATCTAGAAGTGGCACACATGATGGTTAACAAATACTGATTTCCAGTCTTAGACTTTGGTAATGGACCAACACAGTCCACAATCACCTTCGAAAAGGGTTCACCAAAAGCAGGAATTGGTTTCAAAGGAGCCACAGGAGGTTTTTGATTTGGTTTACCTACCATCTGACATGTGTGGCAGGTTCGACAAAACATCACCACATCTTTTCTCAAACCAGGCCAATAGAATTGTTTCAAGATCTTCCCTACAGTTTTATTCACACCAAAATGACCACCCAAAGGCATACTATGGGCCAGGTTTAAAATCTCATCCCTATAAACTTTTGGAACAACAACCTGATGAATAACTTCCCATTCCTCAGTAACAGGAACATGAGGAGGTCTCCATTTCCTCATTAACACTCCATTTTTGACATAGTATCCAGTTGGCACCTTTTCAATCTCCTCACATGAGAGTGCTTTTTCTTTCAATTCTGTCAACTCAGGGTCCTTTGTCTGTTCCACCATAAAATCCTTCCTCGACAAAGACAAATCTTTAAATTCAGGCTCACTGTAAGGATGTTGATCCTCCAGTGAAGACAGAAAAGTCTCAGATAAGGCATCAAAATTTTCTTCCTGTTTAGGACTGTCACAAGGAACTACATCAGACTGCACCAGACTGTCTGTCTTGGCTAATTCTTTAGCTCTAGCTCGAGTCACTGCACATGATGGGTAAACATCTGGATCATCCTCAGACTCATCAATCCTTGGTTTGGTTGTTAACCGTACCACAGGATCACTTTCTCCATTTGCAAGGTCATTTCCCAATAACAAAGAAACTCCTTCCACTGGCAAACTAGGTCTTATCCCTATCTCGACTGGTCCTTCTACGAACTTTGACTTTAAAATCACCCTGTGAAAAGGGACAGACATGGTCTCACCTGTAACGCCTCGTACTAGATTTACTTCACCAGTGTCACTTTCTTCACCAAAATTTAAAACACTGTCCAGCAAGAGAGATTGACTAGCCCCAGTATCTCTAAGAATTTTCACTGGCACCTGGGGTGACTCATCATTCAGTGAAACAAAACCCTCTGATACATACGAACGGAATTCTTTTCTCACCTCCTCCAACTTTTCCGCTTTTCCCTCTTGCAAGGACTGATCTTTAACAGCATCTCCTAAACCTTTTTGATTTTTAATTGCCTGAAAACAAGCATTGGGCCCAGCTTCCTTCTTTTTCTTCAAAAGGGCACAATTAGATATCACGTGGCCAGGTTTCCTACAGTAATAACAAGTACGCTCAACAGGTTTCTCCAGCCCTGGCTTCTTTTCATCCTTTCCTTTTTGATTACCTCCCAATTTAATCTCCGGTTTACCTGGATTGTCTTTGTAACTCTTTTGAAAGGTTTTAGGTTGTCCCCATTTGGATTTATGGGTTAAAGCATAATCATCTGCCAACCTAGCAGTTTCTTGTAAAGTTTCCACTGCCTTTTCATTTAAATATGTTGTTAATTCAGCTGGAACACATCTTTTAAAGTCTTCCACTAGTATCAATTCTTTCAATTTATCAAAATCCCCATCTACATTTTTAGCCATGTACCATCGTTCAAAACATATTCTCTTTCCATTGGCAAATTCCATATAAGTCTGATCTGCAGATTTCCTCAAGTCTCTGAATTTTTGTCTATAAGCCTCAGGGACCAATTCATAGGCCTTCAAAATAGCTTGTTTTACCTTGGTATAATCAGCTGCATCCTCAACAGACAAAGCAGAATAAGCTTTTTGAGCTTTACCTTTAATCACACTCTGTACCATAAGAGCCCATCCTTTCCTTGGCCAGTTTGAACTCACAGCAACCTTTTCAAAATGTTGGAAATACTGATCAACCTGATCTTCTTCAAAAGGAGGGACTAATCGAACCTCCCTGCTGGCTGAAAAACCATCATCAGAATCAGATTCCGAACTCCTACGCTTCATTTGTAACTCATGCTGCCTCTTTTTCTCCTCGTTATCCAGCTCCATCCTCTTCAATTCCATCTGCTTCATTGCTAGATCAGCCTCTATCTTCATCTGAGTTAGCTTTTGTTCGGCCTCTAATCTCTTTTCCTCTCGTTCAGCTTCTATCTTTAACTGGGTTTGCTCGCGTTCAGCTTCTATCTTTAACTGGGTTTGTTCTCGTTCAGCTTCTATCTTTGCCAACTGCACCTGTGCCTCAGAAATTGCTATTTCACTGCCAGGAAACTGTTTTAACACTTCCTTCTCAAACACCTTCTTTTCCACATAATGGCCAGCTATCAGTCTCTGAATATCTGCCTTTCTCATAGACTGCTTTACTTCTGTAAGGTTTAACCTTGTAGCAATCTTTATCAAATCATCCTTTTTCGCCACCTCCAATCCCTTTTGGGTTGGTGACTCCAAAAATGCCTTAATATCCATTGCTGCTGGTTTCCACACACACAAGCCAATTCAAAAGAATTTATCAGACCTCCCTCAAAAATCTTTGGATTGAATCCCGAACAAATCTCGTCAATCTGGGGTACAATCCCAGACGACACTCGTTAACCTTGGGAACTATCCCGGACCAGCCCCCAATTTTGTCACGAACCAGCAACAAAAGAAACACACTGAGCATGATTCAGTGTTAAAACTATCTTATTAATCACTACTTATGATAATACGTAAAATAAAAGTAAAAATGTTAGTATGTTAGAATTCAAAAATGTTAAACCTCGAACGTTAACCCCAAAACTAAACTCTTCGTGTGTGTGTGTGACAAAGTCCAAAACTCCCAGTTCCTGAATGGTTCTTAAAGTTCAGTTCCGCAAGCCATAAGGTGAAACGTGAGCAAGGGCTTCTTCAACAACCACCGTTGTCTGAAGATAAGATGTAGATGTAGAAAACATAGAGAGAGTACATACGAAATCCAAATGTTCCACGATGGAACCCAAACGACACTTCAGTGTTTACTCGGTAGTGACTTCCTCACCCCGAAAAGCATCCGAACCGTGGTCGTCCACATACAAATACCTGTTTCCTTCTACAGGTCAGCAACAAAGTGAACTCCACCGGATTACTTCCAACTTCCATACATGGATTTCAGTGGCAAACACAGTTATTGTTTCTCATCCATCGATAGAGAAAACAAGCAGGCTGGTGTCTCTCTCCCTTCTCTCTCTCTCTTCTTCTTCTTCTTCTTCTTCTTCAACAACGTCATTACGTCCTTTATCTTCTATTGACGTAAGCACGCCCCACACACACATACACACACACTCTCTATCTTAAAGGGACTTTCACTGAGTCCATAACAGCCTTCAGTGGCAATAGCCACCTTATCAGGATGAAACAATAAGCCAAAGTTACTCAGATTCAGCTGCAACTCTTGCAATCACAGACATTCATGGAATTTAAATAAAAATAAAGCAAGATTGATTCATGGCAAAAGACCACTGCACTCCATGTTCAATATTCAATGGAGTAGATATTACAGTTGATAGCAGGCCTGATTTGTAGTTACCTAGTTCTTCCTCGGTCATAGGGAGCTGATTAAGCAACTCCTCAGATTTGGAGTGTAGTGTTGTTGCCAGTGGTCACCAGTTGGCCCACAGCACCTTTACTCCTTTCTAGGTCATCTTGTACTGCCGTTGTCGTTATGTCTGCAACTTCCATTACAGACTCCTTTACACTGGAAGGTGTCAATGTCACCAATTCCTTGGTTTCAGCAAGGACCTGTAATATTGGATAACAGGTCAAATAGCAACTCAAGTTTCATTTCAGTTAATGCTCTATACAATTTACAATATACTCAGACTCCAAGTGTAGCAACTCAGTTTCAGAATTGCAATTGTTACAGCACAGACCATCACCCCAAGGGCAATCCCACTTGTTCCACTCTTGCCCTCTCCATAAAACTGCAGTTACCTTTCACATGCTTGGCAACCACTTTTGAAGCCAATTGAATTTGCCCAATTCCCCAGCAGTAGATTTTAGACTCCAACAACAATACAGTTTCTTATTGGCAAAAAAAAACACCTTCATGCCATACTGTATTTCTGGACCCCCAAAATGTAACAGTTGCATTGTCTTCCCACCATCTTTCACCCCCTCCCCCCCCAAAAAAAAACTATTCTACCCTCTGGTCTAATTACTCATGTTTCTCATCTCTACAATAATTTTATTCAATCCACTCAAGTTTTTAAATATTCTCCTTCCCCTACCAACCCAATTTCTGGCAGAGAACAATACTTCAGGCATTTTTAAATAAACATTCTTCAACCACCACCTTTCATCCTGTGCCATGATGCTGCACTTTAACCACCAACTTGTACTGCCTCAGGTATGGGCATTCATCCCCAAATGTGATATTTCTTTTAAGATTTCCTCCCACTACAAGTTTATACTTCTCGGTATTAAATTTCTGCTACTTATCTTTCCATTTCACCAGCTTATTACCATCTTCCTCAGTTAAGTGCACTCTAGTGCACCTAGTTATTAATGCAATAAAAGCATTGGTCCTATTAATGACCTGTGGTAATCTCCATTGTATACTGCTCTCTAGAGCAAAATACTCATTTGTTACTTATCCTATTTATGCTTTTATTGTGGCTTTCGTCTTGAAGCCTATGATGCTTTAAAGTCCATACCAGCAACTGCATTACCCTCAACCTTTACAAGTTACTGTTTGCCATTAAAGCCACTAGCTTTCTCTCACTGCTTTTAGTTGTGAAGTTTTGGATCATTTGAGGCAATGGGAACAAATAGAAAGTTACCTAGCTTATTTGATAGAGAGAACAATTCCCCACCATCTTAAGATTGAGCATTATACCAACCTGGTCTGTAGCCTGGTGAAGGATGGGAAGATTATCTTCCAGCTCGTCCAAGCCTTTGCAGGCATACTCATTGGCAGCTGAAACTGGAACACAGGTTAAAGGATGCAGTTTCTTGGAGGGAAAGAAATCATACCAATGCTATCAAAATTCACCACTTTGTAATGGAAAGATTGACTAATGGTCTCCATGTAAATAACTTCCATAAATCTGTTGATCTGCCTACAAAGAATGTGTCAAGTTTGGCAGGTTAGCCATTGGGAGCAAACTTCCTTTTTAAGCAAGCTGCTACAAAAACATTCCAAAGGGGCCAGTTTAGATAGAGCCCCAAGTAGAGCTGGGATTCAAGTTAAAGCAAGCCAGCTACTTCTGGATTTCTGATCAGTAGAAGTAGAATTTATCTACAAATATCCAAGCAAAAACAATTTTAAGTGTTTTTACTTTGAGGTTCCAGCTTGTCCACTATTGGTTTGGTACCACTGGCAGCTGCTGCTGAAAGTTTTTACTCCTTGTTCTGCTAGTTCACAGATGGTCTGTACAGCAGGGAAGTTCTTTAGCACTAGTGCATGCAGTAGGTACCTGGTCACAGGTAGAGCTCACAAGTAGCAGATTTGCCACGATCAACCAAATTCTGAAAGAGTGTATAATTGCCTATATTTGAGGCAGCTAGTCAGAAATAGAGACAACAGGTCATCAGCAAAATACATCAAAATTAGTAAATAATTGTGGATAGGATTTAATGTTGGCAAGCATTCAAGAATTCTAGTCAGCTATCAGGTGCTCTTCTTATAGTTACTTGACTACCACCTGAAATTCGATTGGTTATGATGACTTGATTCCATTTGGTGCCAATCAGGAGCTGAGTGTCGTTGTAATTAACCAGATCGATCCAACTACATTCAGCTCCTGATCGGCACCAAATGGAGTCAAGTCATCATACCCAATCGAATTTCAGATGGTAGTCAAGCAACTATAAGAATTTTTTTTTTTTAAACAAAAAACTAGTATTCTGCCATCTAGGACAGACCAAGTAGGTACTTAGAGATAAACCCAATACTTTTAGTTAAAAAAAGTTATTTCATTTCCTCCCACCCCAACCAATTTACCTGTTGCTCCAGGTTTTCTTGAACTTGTTGTATCAAGGACATTTTCTGTTGTGCCTTGTCCTGGTGAGCTACAAAACCCTGGTTTAAGAAAGAGAAGACCACTCCTTCCAGTCTTTAAATATTACTTGCAGATATTACAGTGTAGGACAGGAATGTCCTAAATAATTACTCAACTCATTTAAGCTTACTGCTAATAGCAGTCTAAAAGTACATTTAAACATTACCCTAGCAAAAGTTTAATAAACTTAAATAATACCTACATTTACAAACAAAAAACATCCATCCAGTTTCTTACCTTCAGTAAACTCAACCTACTTTACCATTAGCCGCATATGCTTTACATTTATACACCTGATGTCACTAGCCACCCAGATAATAATTGTTAAACTATCCAATAGGAATAAAGCACCAAGACAACGGTCACTAATTGGAGTAAACATCTGAGGCAGTTTCATCACACATCCTACTCAGCCCATTACAATTAAAAAGTGGAGAAATTTCAATTGATTCTTAAGAATTTTAAGTAAGTGAAATATTTAAACTGCTTATTAAAAATATGACTTGAAGTTCCTTTGACAGAAGAATGAGTATGGCTTGATGTGAGGGTGATCCACAGACTCCAAGAAGGACTTGTGTTTGTTTTGCCTGTTCTGGGTTATTCTTGACTCGGGGTAGAGAGCGACGACAGGGGAGAGAGTGGAGAGAGGGAGAAATACGATGATGGAAGAGACGAGTGAGGGGAGCACACTGCATTCAGCTTTATCAGTGGGCAGAGGGTTGGACTTAATGGACAATCTTTCATCAGAGTTTGAAGAAATTAATGATTTAATTGTTTATAAGTGAATACAAAAGATAGAGCTGTGGAAGTTCAGCAGGAATATTGAAAGAAGGAGCAGCTTAATAAAGAATTTCCCACAGCTGATGGCACTGCTATCACAATCTGATGATGGAAAGCTGGGCTCAGATGTCTTGGAGGCAAGAGTTAGAGGAGCGGAGAAAACTGTAGGGAGGGGTTTTCTACCTTGGAAAAAGCTTCAAAGCCAAAGTCGAGTTTATTGTCATATGCACGAGTACGTGTATGCACAGGTGCTATGAAAAACTTACTTGAAGCAGCATCACAGGCACATAGCATCAGAGACACAACATTCACGAGAGAACCGTAAATTAAACATAAATTATACACAATATTTACAAGAAAGAACACAATTAGACCAAAAAAGCAAAGTCCATTGTAGTGCAAAATGGTCAAAGTGGTCATAGTGTTGCTATACTGAGGCAGCGATCAGGGTTATGCGGGTTGCTTCAAGAACCAAATGGTTGAAGGGAAGTAACTGTTCTTGAAACTGGTTGTGTGGGACTTCAGGCTTCTGTATCTCCTGCCCAATGGTAGCTGCAAAAAGATGATGTGGCCTGGATTGGGGGGATCTTTGATGGTGGATGTTGCCTTCTTGAGCTACTGCCTCGTGTAGGTATGACTGATGGTGGGGAGGGATGTCCCCGTGATGTATTGAGCTGAGTCCACTACTCTCTGCAGCTTCTTATGTTCCTGCACATTTGAATTGCTGTACCAGACCATGATGCAACCAGTCAGGATACTTTCAACAGTACATCTGTGGAAGTTTGTTAGTGGTCAGTGACGCGCCGAACCTCCTTATCCTTCTAAGAAAGTAAAGACGCCACTGAAGGATTAAGAGTCAATGCACACCAGCAAGAACCATGAAAGAGCTGAAATAACATAGTGTTTTTTGCTGAGTTAGCTTATGGAAGGTATAGAATGGGAGGGCAGCCAGGAAAATACAGGAGACACAAGAGACTGCAGTTGGAATAAAGGGAGGGAGGTAGGAAGGGGAACCAGTGGGTGATGGAAGCCTCCCCTCCCCTCTCCACTTTCCTCAGGGACCACTCTCTCCATGACTCCCCAGTCCACTCATCACTCCCCACCGAACCCCTTTCCTCCTCAGGCACTCTCCGCTGTAACTGCAAGAGGTGTAACCCTAGTGCCTACACCTGCCCCCTCATCCAGGGCCCTAAACAGCCCTTCCAGGTGAGGCAGTCTTTCACATTGGGATGCCCTGGCGTTACTTATTGCATCTACTGCTCCCGTTGTGGCTTCCTCTACACCAGTGAGATCGTTCGCAAGTTGGGTGACGGCTTCACAGAGCACCTTCGCTCCGTCCGCCGTGGCCGTCTGGACCTCCCCGTTTGCCAGCCATTTTAATTCTCCTTCCCACTCCCACAACAACATGTCTGTCCTCGGCCTCCTCCACTGCCAGGTTAAGGCTTGACGCAACTTAGAGGAACAGAACCTCATATTCCACCTGGGTGGTCAACAACCAGGCGGCATGAACATTGCATTCTCCAACTTTCAGTAGCTGCTCCCCTCTGTTCCTTTTCCCTTTTCTCTCCCCTCCTGATCCACCCGGCCCCCATCACCCTCTCTCTTTACCCTCCCTCACCCTCCTCCATCTGCCCATCACCCACACACCCCTCCCACTGGTTCCCCTCCCCACCTCCCTCCCTTCATTCCAGGCTCCACCTTCCTGTCCTGTCAGGTTCCATCATCTTCAGCCCTTTGTCACCTCCACCTGTCACCTCCACCTATCACCTCCCAGCTTCTGGTGCCATTCCCACTCTCCCCCCTCCCCCAACTGCCTATCAATCCCCCCCCCCCCCACCCTCACCTGGATCCACCTATCACCTGCCAGCTCGTGCTCCACTCCTTCCCTCTGCCTTTTGCTAGTGGCTGTATAACCCCTATGTTTCAGTCTAGATGAAGGGTCCCGACCCGAAACGTCGACTGTCCATTTCCCTTCATAGATGCTGCCTGACTCGCTGAGTTCTTCCAGTGTTTTGTGTTCTGCAGAATACTAAAATAGCCAAAGCTGTCGCTGGGAATAGCGTGGATGAAGGTTTAATGGCAGATTGGCTAAAGCAGAGGCAATGCTGATCTTTGCATTTAAAAAGATAAAGATCTGGAAGCCCAGCATGAGGTCGAGTGGGGTCCAAGAAATGGATGGAATTAGCCTGAGATGGTGCCCAGGTTGTGAGGAGTGCAGGTAGAGTTGACAGAAAAAGACTAGAGGTTGTAACAAGGCTGAAGACAACAGCATCATCTTCCCAATGTCTAAAGTGGAGAGAATTCTGGCTTCTCTAGGTTAGGATTTGTTGTCCATCTGTAAATGCCCCTGACCTGGGGAGGCAACTAAGAGTCAACTGCATTGGTGGGTCTGGAGTCATGTATCGATTAGCCTGGGTGAGGTGCAGCGGGTTTCATTCCCTGAAGATCTCTGGTGAGACAGATGGCTTTTTATGACAATTTGGTGGTGCCATAGTCATCATTATTGATAAGAGCTTTTGTCTGTATTTCCAAATTTTATTTTATTACTTGCTAAAACAAGAGGGGATAGATTTAGGGTAAGGGGGAAGCAGCTTAGAGGGAATCTGAGGAAGAATTTTCTCACCCAGAGAGTGATTGGAATCTGGGACGCACTGCCTGAGGGGGTGGTGGAGGCAGATACTCTCACAATATTTACAAAGTACCTAGACAAGCACTTGAATTGCCAAGGCATGGCCAAGTGCTGGTAAACGGCGTTAGTGTAGATGGGCGTTTGTTGGTCAGCATGGACATGGTGGGCTGAGGGGCCTGTTGGCCTGTTTCTGTACTGACTCCATGACTCTGTAGACACAAGAGTCTGAAGCTGCTGGAACCTGGAGCGAAAAACAATCTGCTGGACAAACTCAGCGGGTCAAGCAGCATCTGTGGGGGGGAAGGAATTGTTGACGTGTTGGGTCGACTGGTCCTGATGCAGGGTTTTGACCCAAAATGAGAACAATTCCTCCCCCTCCCACAGAGATGCTGCTCAGTTCCTCCAGCAGATTGTTTGTTGATCCATGAATATGTAAGTGGGTGACAGTACAGGATTACAGGAGAGCTCAGAAGAAATGCTGCAAAGTCATCGGAGTCATCTGTCTGCACATAGAAGCTGACCGTGTGTTGAGGAGAGCCTTGTCAATGGGAAGCATTGCTTACAGGCTAAGCCTTGTTGCCCACCACATGGCTTAGATTCCCATAGGAAGAATAGAACTCTCGGGTTACTAGAGAGCAACCGACTAGTGCAGCATTTTACTCCATCAATATTCACTGCTTCGAGTCTTCAACATTGCTTTGCAAAGTATTCTACAATTTGCATCCTTGCAAATGTCTGTCTACATTTGTTTAACTTTAATTTGAGTCAACTCAGAAACAATCATTTCTGCTTGCTTGTTTCTCGTTGACAGTCGGAACTTTCACAGCAATGCAGGATAAAAATGATCGGTCTGGGACACAGGATATTTGGAGAATGCCTGAGTGTTTGAAATTCTGGGTCCATTGCAATTTCTATACCCTGCTACTTACTGCAGTGTTTGTTCTTTTTAATCCTTAAACACGGCCAAAATAAATTGTGCCAAAGAAGTAATGAATCCTTCTTGAAAAGCTTTGTGTTCAAAAAAAAATCTTTGGACCATTTGTTTCTGACATCTATAATATGGTTTTACTTGGCTGGGTCAGAATGCACAGAATATATAGAGCTCAGCTAAACCCTGAGTTTGTCACTCCCTACATGCATTGTGCAGTACTCCAGTGTGTGTGGGTACAAGTGCCCAAATGACATGGAGGTTAAAATTAGCAGATCTCTCTTTGCAGTGAGGAAGGGAAGAAAGAACTGTGCATCCCCATTGAAAGAAAATAGAAAATAAGTTTGCAAGAGATCTCACCAAAGGCAATGAATGAATGAATGAATGAATGAATGAATGAATGAATGAATGAATGAATGAAATCTTGGAAAATAGTACTTTGTTCAAGCACTGCAAGCTGAAGAATAAATTATTACTTTGTCTTTGTTGTGAACACCCAATTGGTAAGTTGCATTATTTATAACAGCCAAAACTTGTATAATTTTTAAAAGATAATAAGTTTGCATTTTTTTCTTTATATAGTAAATAGTATTTAATAATGTAAAAACAAGATTAAACAGACATTTAAATTCAGGAGTTTAATTCCAAATCTCCCGCTAGACATGAGAAAGATACAATGCTATCTGTATATTCAGAGTTCAAAGATTGTATTTATTGCAATAGGAAATAGATGCAGCTGCTTTAAGAACTTAAAGCAGTTATAAATCTGCATTTATATGACTACTTCTGCATCCTTAATATATTGCAAATGCTTCGAAGTCCATGGAGAACTTCTGAAATGTAGCTGCAATGGCAATGTAGGGAGATAGCACAGCTCTGTCACACAAACACTGTGAAAAATAACTAGGCAGTGCATGTCTCTTTACTGATATTGTTTGAGAGACTAATTTTAGTCTGGGTTCTGGGAGAAATTGCCTGTTTTTTTCTTACTAAGCTGTGGGTTCTTTTACATCCACCCGAGTGAATAGATGAGGATTTATTTTAATATTACATCTGAAAGATGGCACTGCCATCTGTGGAGACTACCTCATCCCCAAAGTTCTGGCCAATATTACATGTTTCATTTTCTTGACTATGGAAGTATCACCTACTGACTCACCGGTAAGACTACTATCACTGAGTGAATCTTGACTCTGTATTAGAATATATGACAAAATATAAATATCTGCTTCAGGCACCTTTTCTCTTCTCTGTATCTGCATTTGATTCCCTTTCTGTATGTGGCTATTGCTACAGTGGAACTTTAATGTCAACATTTCCTGTGGTAAACGTTTCTTAACATGAAACAGATACGGCTCAACCAGTGGCATATGGCTCAGCGAGTAGATCCATTGCCTCACAATTCCAGCAATCTGGGCTCAGTCCTGATCTCTGGTGCTGTGGATGTGGAGTTTGCATGTTCTCCCTGTGACCTCGTGGTTTCCTCCCATATCTCATGGACGTGAGGTAGTTGGCCACTGTGGATTGCCCCTAGTGTGTGGGTGAATGGCAGAATCTGAGGGAAGGTGAGGAGAATAAAAGTTGGATTATTGTGGGATCAGTGTAGATGGGTGCCTGATGGTCAGCATGGACTTGGGCTGAAGGGCCTGCATAACATTTCCCAGAGATTTCATATTAAAATATGCCTGTCCTTCCTGAACTGGTTCCCTTTGGAGCTTTTAATTCTCTGCAACTTTTAACCAAAGTGGTAGGTCTCACAAAAGCAGATCTTATCAAGTTCCATAAATCATCAGCGACTTGCATAGGAGTGTTCTCATCTCAGGTATCCCTCTGCACAACTCCAAATGCATGGTGCAAGCCACCATAACCTCGAATAATTTAGTGCTCATATTTGGGCTCTGGAAATTCAATCCCAAATTTCAAATAGGAATTTTTTCTTCTGCTCTTTTTACCCTTCTGGTGTATGGATCTCCCAATTGAGGTCAATAATAAATATCAAAAATCCCTCCCCATCATGAGTTTCAATGCCATGTGTTGTAAAATGACCGCTCTCATAGAAGAGACAGCTTTTACTCCAGTCCCTCTGAAACAATTCTTTGTCCTCATTGACACCTTGTACTTGCTATGTCTCATGTACCAGACCAGACATGTTGCCTAGGCTGGTTTTTACATGATTGAGGCTACTTGTCACTCTCAGGTGGCTCCAGGATGCTGCTGTTGATCCCTGTCACATCTCACTGTTGCAGTTCTGGGATATACAAACTTTGTATTCAAGAAGGCTTCATCTACTTTTCCCTTGTCCTGCATTAGCAGGCAAAGTGGGGACTAGCAATTGCCTGCATTGCAGGCTTCCTCAATGTGTAAGTTTTCAGAAACTCTGCATGCAGTATTGTGACCACCCAGAGCACTTGTCTGCACTCTTGGAGAGTCTCTGTTGCCCCCTTGTACAAATGATTTGTTTCTTGTGGGCAAAGTTCTTCACCAGCCTGTCTACACCCAGAACACTCTCCATCGTTAATTTTCCATCACTGCAGCATCCACTATTTAGGCAGCAGCATTCCTCAATGGCTGGAAGAGTGCTGGCTGCGTTTTGATATCACCTGTTAAGTACTGGCTGCCAAGGTGGCAGCTACTAGACTACATGCTGGGTGACACAGAACGCTGTTTCACCACCATTAAAGTGCAGCAAATCAGTTTCTTGGTTGCAGCTTTCCAGCAGCAGTGGAAATGAGCTTACTGTAAGAATCTGCATGAACACAGCCTATTGTTTAAAAAGTGTAAATATTATAGTTTTAGATGCCTTACTAGTTTCTAACCATGGAGGAAACAAAACAGCTATAAGGATTTTCAAAAATATTTGATTTAGTGGTTTCTGCAGTTTAACTGATTTAGGCTTTGGAGATGTATTTATGAAGGTAATGCATTTATGAAGGTAATGCATTTTCAAGATGAAGCTGCATGCGAGTGAAAGGAGTTGATCAGTACCTTATTTACATCACTCTAAAACATTTGTATACTTGAGTGCACCTACCTCAATGCACAGACCAATACAAGCATTTCAGGAATCTCACAGCACAAAATAATTTTTTGTTTAAAAACAAACCAAGGAGGTCCAATTATAATCTTTATTGACAATTGACCAATACTATTAGTTCCATTTACATATGTCTCAACATTTGGCACACTACCCATTGTGAAATTAAAAACAGCCCAAATTCTGCTGTATTGTTGGAGAAAAGAAAGATGTTTGGATAACTGTAAGTGAAAGTGTGAAGTGCTGGTGAAATTCTTCAGTATCCAGGTGTCATGTAGGTTATTTTACTTATTCCAAACAATTTAAGCCTCCATTCTGTTTTGCATCCTTTCAACAAAGACTAGATCCTAGTTCAAAGCAAGGAATACTAAGACTAGTTTAAATTTTAACAAAAATATCTCCACCCATGCACCATGCTCATGTGTAGATTAACAAAGCCCAAACATCCAAGTTGTTCTTGCTGCTGCCCTTGAAAGTCAATGTTTTTATTGGCTCATTCTCACTTATCTAGCTGAGTAAAATCAGGCATTACAAAGATAAAGAATGATGCATGTTGCAAGAGGAATTTCCCAAATTGTAATGGCAAATTCAGTAGGTCTATATTGCAGCATTAGTGCAATGAAATAACAGTGCTAGGAATACTCAGGCAAGATAACGTGGAGAAAGTTGATATCATTTGCCCGAAGAGTCAAGTTCCAATTCTATCTATAGCTTGAAGGACAGGATTAAGTATTAATTTTCCATATGACCTGTTGGGCATTTCTCATTTATTGCAGGTTTCACTCATCTGCAATATTTTGCTTTATATTAGTGTATCCAGAATGGTTTGGACGGATTTAGTCTTGTGTGGGAAGAATAGTCAGAAATTAAAATTCACGTTATTGATAGGAATCTGCAGTTAGATTGTTGAGACCAAGTAGTTTGGAGGAATGTTGTACAAAAACCTATGAACTAGAAATACAAATTTAGTCAAATAGTAAGGTCAAAGTTTAAATACCAAAATTAACAAAGTTTAACATAGGGCAAGCTATCTTTCCAACAAGTAGAACTCCAAGACAGGTTATGTTACTCTTTAACTTCATCCATTGCAATCATCTCCTCTGATGGTGACTGAGGTTTCTCCGTCAGCTGTGGGGCAAAAGGACCAACCATCCAGTTAAGGGGAGTGTTGTGAAGCACATAGTCCATCACCCCATCCATGGACTCCCGAATCTTCACCATTTGCTCCCGGCTTTGAGCCAACAGCTGCCCAGAGAGATCCCCAAAGGAACTGGCAGAGGAGAATGAGGTGTGGATGGTTTCTGCTGTATTGCGGATCTGTTGTACTTTATCTTGAATGTGTTGAGGGAGACCGTGAACATTTGAAACCAAGGTCAGGCAGGTAGTCTGTAGTTGCTGAGTGAGACCACGGGTCATGGTTAGCATTCGGGATTCGAGTTGCTGCAATAAAAGACACCAAAGGTTCTTAAACTTTGAGTAAATCCTCAAAGGCAACTTGAAACAAATTCTGCCAAAGCCATGCTCTGGTGTCTAGCCAGGTAATATTTTTATGCATGAATCAGTCACTAGACCATGTTGGAGGTCTAGACACCACACAACTCTCAGAGCCAGGAGTTGGGGGCGGCACCTGAAATCAAAACCACTTAACATTTACGGCATCTTATTAATGCAAGTGACAAATTCTAGAAGAAACTAAAACTTTGCAACGGCAGATATTTTCAAATGTCCAATAAGCAATTCAATGAAGTTAGGTTGGCTGCATACACCACCAGTACATGTAGTCTACTTAAGAAGTGAAGGGAGTAAATTAGCAATCACTGGCTTTATTGCAGTTATCTGGACCATTCCATGAGAATTAGAGTATAATGTCAAAAGCTATGGAGAGGGGAATTTATCTGAGAACTTAAATGGTATTCAGCAACCTGGGTTGGTTTACTCACTTGGATATTTTGTTTAAACACAAAAAAGGTACACAGAGTCTCCACTCCTTACTGTACTCCTGTAGCTTTCAGGGTAGTTCACATTTTCTTACCTCTGGTTTCTGAGCACTTTGTTCTGCCGCTTGAGCTTCTGGCTGATTTTTCACCCAATCATCCCAGGCCTGATGCAGTTTCTCCTGAACACCATGGAGCTTCTGATTTGCTGAATCCACCCCTTTCTTTGCCAATTCAATCTACAAATAAACCTGGTTAGAACAGACTGAAAGAATGATTTCCACCACCCCTTCCCCAAAAGCAAGGGACTGTGGCTTAGTTTTATTAGACTGAAGACCTGCAGAGTTCTTGAGTTACAAATGCATTTATATTACTCAGTGAAGAGATGGAGCTAGGATATTCATAGCAAGTTAAAATATTCCCATTAGAGTGCCAATTTATTGAGTACCAAGGAAGAAACCAAAAATTTCAATTACTTGCATTTGGGCAGTAAGTTTGAAATCTTCACTAACCTTCTCACAGAAGATCTTGCACCCCTTCAAATTTTAACCTGCATTATTCTAGGTTAAGGTGGTTCGACCACTCTCACAATAGTGGTCCTTGGTTGCATTAGACTGCCCTGCTAGAAATGTTTCACAAACTTGCCCCAAAGTGTTCTTGGATATACTAACAAACACCAATGATTTGACCAAAGCAGTGGCCTGCTTTGGGATGAAAGTTAAAACCAGACCTTGGCCAATCCAAGCCACCCATTGGCTCAGCTGCAGTGGCTCCACCTCTGGACTGAGATGCAACATCAGCCCTTAGACTTGGCTCACTTCCTTCAGATTAGCTCATCAGACAGTCTCCACTGAACCATGCAGTTTTGCTTTAAACTGGTCCTGTCACTTCCATACCTGAATGTCTGAGCAGCCAGACTACATTAGTCTGTGTTAGATGTAGGATTTGAAGTGTCAATGGAGCTACTACGCAGCACTTTCCTCAAGATGCCTCATCGGAAAAGACAAATGCTTGGTTGAGGCAAGAGCGTTAACATGGGGCTAACTTGAGGCAAAAAGTTGCAAACTGAAGCAATCAAAGTTGGTGAGGAAGGCGTGGGGGGGGGGGGGGGGGGGGGGGGGGTTGGAATGATGGATGGTGCGAGACCAGAAAGGAGGTTTCATGAAGCCTGAAATCTCATTCCCAGATATTCCCCACACAAAAAAACCTTACAAGGGCATTTTTCTCTGGTTCAGAGATAAAGCAGCATCTTAATTTGCAAGGTCAGCAGAAACCCTTGTCAACTGTGACAGAGCAAGGACCTTGTCACAAGTGTCCAAGTCCTTTCCAACTGCCAACATTAGAGAGGGGGCAGGCAGTAGGTGTGGATACAGCACCTGATAAAGGGTCAATTTCAAATATCCACCTGGTGAAGCACAAACAAGACCAGCGTTACACAGAAGACCCGTGAATGGTCTTGCAGAGAGCTGCCTTGTGCTCAATGGACCAAAGGGTGTCCTGGCTGCAACCTCCCACTTGACAAGTCTGATTTAGAATGAATAGCACACCACTTTGTGGAAGCAAAGAAGGAATGGAAAACAGATTACTTTTCTTACCAGATCCATTGTGTTGTGAAGCTGGGAGATTATTTCTTGGCTGCTTTGCCTGACTTTCTGCATCTTAGCAGTTGAATGCTGGTATGCTCGGTGACGAACTTTTGAAGACAAAGACCCCAAACGCACATAGTAACTTTGCTCTTGTACTGGGGCCACCTCAAAACCTTCTGTAGATGTGGCCAACTTTGCTGAAATACAATGAAGGTTTACATACAAAGGATTATTTTACATTCATGTACATTGGACATTCAACTGTGACCAGTTTAATGTTATAGTTGAAACTGCAGTTTACTTTTAAAGTTTAGTTTCCAGTTGAAGGTAGATCATAGAAGGCAATCACTGAAACTATTTAACTGTTTTCTTTCAAACTTGGAGTCTTGTGATCCCATCCAAAATTACATGTCAAGTCCCAGGCAACAATAAGCAGTCTGGTGTTGGAATGGAATTTCTGGTAGAGTCAGTTGGTAGCAGTGTTGAATACTCTAGTGAAACATCAAAGCTATTTCAGAACACTGTCGATGAGGGTAGCGCAGTCAACGTGGCCAACTTAGACTTCAAGGTTTTTTAAGAAAACGGAGTCCTAACATGGGAAACTGGTTCAGCAAGTTACAGTCCATTAGATTCAAGGAACGCAAGTAAAACTGGATCCAAAATTGGCCTGGTTATAGGAAGGAGGTCGTTTTTGTGATTGGAAGCCTGTGGACCAGTGGAGTATTGCAGGGAACAGTGCTGGGGCCACTTACCATTTGTTGTGTATATTTGGATGCGAATATAGGAGGCATATTAGTAACCTTGCCAAATGACAAAAATTGGTATTGTTGATAGCAAGGTTAGTTGTAGACCACATGACATTGATCAGTTGATAAGGTGGGCAGAGGAATGGCATTTAAATCCTGACAAGTGAAGCAATGCTCTTTGAGAATTATCAAGGGTAGGGCATATACAATAAATGTGAAGGCTCCAAGGAGCATTGAGGAACAGAGGGAACTTGGTGTACATGTTCAAGGAACCCTGAAGGTCACATTCAAGATACTCATTTTCATTAGCCAGGGCACAATATAGCAGGTATGGTACAACTTTCCAAAACATTGGTTAGGCCACGGTAGGAGCACTGTGCAGTTGTGGTCAGCACACTATAGAAAGGGCGTGATTGCACTGGAGAGTGTGCAAAGCAGATTCACCAGGATGTGGGATGGAGAGGGACTGGATAGGTAGAGTTGGTTTTCCTTCAGACAGATGGGGCAGAGAGGTTTACAGAACTGAGTATACATGGGTACTTGATGGTCAAAGGGCCCATTTCTGTTCTGTCTGACTCAACCAAAAATAATACAGGTTACCACACCCAAGAAAAGCCACAAAATTGAATCAAAGAATGGAATCTGAGAACTTGAAGTCAGGGGGTATGCAAGCTAAAGACTGAAAATGCAGAGTGATTAGTCTGTGCAGGATCCAACCTTACTGCCCAATGTACAGAAGGCAAAGTAGACAAGGCCAGCAAGCAACATTTCTTACCCAGCTCTTCTTCAGTCAGAGGAAGATAATGATCAACCATCTCCTCTGATTTATTGAGTGCGTTGTCCACACCAGTGGCCACCATCTGGCCAACTTTGGATGTCATGACAGTGTTTACTCCTCCAGCTACCACATTTCTGGTCTTTTCAATGCTATTATGCACAGCTCCCTTGGCCATGTCAACGACACCAGTCACAGTGTTGGAGACTGCATCTTTAGCTCCTGTAATAGTGGATGAAACAAGCTCCTTGGTATCCGCAACTACCTGCAAAGAGAGGACAATTCAGAACCCAACAATGACACCTGAATTTCTCTGAAATTTCTGTCTGCAACCGAATTTCTGGTTCTCACTGGGAAGCTAGCCAATCCATAGAATATTTCCCAAACTGTGCTCAGTAACAACTGATGAGTTGATTGATTTATGCCATTAGCAACATATGCAACCCAAATCTTTAAAATTCAGCCGGTTAGGCCTTCATACTTTTGGACTGAATAATAATTTTGAAAGTCAATACATTTCCATTAAGGTAATTCCTGTAAACTACATGAATTAAGTTGAAAGACAAAGTCTTTAATATACTTTAACACTGACAGGTTAGATATAGAACTCAGCTCTCAAATCCAATTCTTGCAAGTTAAGACTTCATTAGTTAGTACATGGCTCCCAAGGCTACCGTGTGCATTCTTCTGAAGCCCGTGCTGGGTAGGACTTTCCTTACCTGGGGTGTGGGACTGTTGACGGATCGGAAGCTTCTCTTCCAGTTTTATCCAAGCCCATACAGGCATATTCATTAGCCACTGCAACTAAAAAAAACAGTATAATACTGTACTAACAAATGTAATAAACCCAATCATCCATTATTACAGCAACCCCATCTTGTTTGCTTTGGCACACTTACAGGTAACATTTGCACTTCATATTCAGGTACAGTTACCATGACAAGCAGTCAAATTGCCAAATGAACAATAGAACTACTGATCTTACTACTAAAAGGTGCATATCAAGCAGTGATCTAAAAAGTGCATTTGAGCTTACCAAAAATCTCCAGAATCAAAGGGTGCATTTATATAGTAATGAATATACAGGTTATGGTCTGCACTTTGCATGGTCGCCCATATTAACAACTACTCCACTAAGACTGGATAGAAAAACTGAAATTACTTCAGGTCTTGCAACTTCCTCACTGAGTGTGGCCAAATGGCAGTCACAAATGGAGCTCAATCACAATCGGCTCTTGATGTGCTGTCACCATGAGTCAGATAAACATCAAGTCTTATATCCAAATGCAACCAATTTCATGTTTCTACTAGACATGAATCTTACTTTGGGGTTCCAGCTTGTTCATAATGGGTTTGGCACCACTGGCAGCCACAGCAGAGATGGCCTTCACTCCCTGCTCAGCAACATCACAGACTGTTTTGACATATGGGTGGTTCTCCTTGGTGTTGTTGTATGCAGCTGACACCATATCATAGGCAGAACTCACAAGAGGCAGGTTAGTGACCCTGTTCACCACATTCTGAAACACAAGATCATGACATTTATTCCATTGACAAGCCTAAAACAAGTTCTACAGAGATTTGCCACCTCACATCTCATGTTAACAGCAAATCAAAGCAACAGCAGGCTATTCAGGCCCTTGTGCTACCATCCATCACGGTGGATCTTTTACTTCGGCACCATTCCCATATCCAGACCAGAAGCAAAACAATTTTGAATACACAGTCACCAAACCTCAGAGCCCTCTTGGGTAGGGAATGCTACAGATTCAATACCCTTTATATTCCTGAATGACCAACCTCTGTGACCTCTGGTTCTAGATACCACAACCGGAGGAATCACTGTTGTCATCCCAAAAAAAAGGCTGATACATTTAAGCAATATCACCTCAATCTAAACTTCACAGCATGGGCCCGGTCTGCTCCTGTAGGAGAACCTCCACACCCACATTGGGGAATTAACTGGTGAACCTTTGTTACAAACCCTCCACCCAATTATATCCTTCAAGAGAGAGACTGGACCATATTCCAACTGCCATGTCTTTGCCACATCCCAAAGCCTCCACATCCCAACCACAGACACCTAGCTTGTTACCAGCTAACTTGCATGTCCCCTTGTGAACAGCTGTGGCTCCAACACCAATCCTTGCAGTACTAAAGCAGCTACTCACAGCAAGTGTGACTCCATTTGTTCCTACCATTGTTCCCAGTCCTCAATCCACATTAGTCTAACAGGCCAACTTTCTCTCCTTTCCAACCTCACAAAAACTTATGCAAATAACCTCTGTGGCACCCAAATGTTTCCTGAAAATCCAAATACATCATATCCACTGGTTTCCTTCTATTCTACTAGTTACAACCTCAACACCAAGATTTCCAAAACACTTTCCTTCCATTAATGCATGCCAACACAAATCCCACCATGTACCCTTTCCTTAGAAGCTAGGGTTTTTCTCCCACTTACACCAAGTTAACTGGTCTGTAGATACCTTCTGTATTTTTAATACAATATGGAGTTTTTACAATCCATCTTAATAGCAAGATCTTTCAAAATATTCAGATGCAAGTCAGGTCCATTAAACTTCTCCAACACTAATTTTCCATCAGTCCTCACTCTAGATCAGTTACTCTCCCTTCCTGCTGGCATTTGAGGGAGTAGCATGTAGAGGTTTAAAGCAAAGACAGACTGCATCTGGTTTGCAAATTCCATAGCTCTACAGATATACTGATAACCTGGCACATTTTCAACATGGTGCTGGACTTGCAGAGTTTCTGGATGTTCTTCTGACAATTTTTAAATTCACTTTAATTGTTATACGGTTATGATACATTTCATAGGGGTCCTGGTGAATCCAGAAGGGAGCATAAACATTTCCTGGCAAGCCAGATTTCAAACCATCAGATTTTCCCCCAATGAGGATTATTGGAGTTTTACTGCAATAGTAAAAAAAAATTCCCAGTATTTTTGGCACACTGAACCATCCAATTAATTTCACTCCACAGCTCTGCAAAAAAAATACCCGCAAGCCATGTTTCCCTAGTTACTCTTCCATTCTATTTCATAGAGCAGTAAACCTTGTTCACTTCCAGTTTCTAATCTTTCCTTAACCCAAAGCCATCTGGTATTCTCCAAGGCTCAGCATCTGACATTAGCCGAGACACAACAATGAGATTAGTTTCCATTCAAAACACTATTGCAGGGCATGCAACCACTTTAACTACATAATTACCTCTGAACAGATGCAACATAAACTTCAAAGACTAAATGTTTAAAGAACACAAGTGTCCAAGGCCAGCCCAGCTTGAACCCAAGATAAAAGGGTTTAGATTACCCACAAGATTCCATGCAGGATATTTATTTTATCCAGAAGCAAACTGTCTCAACAATTCCCTCATGCAACTACAGACATATCATCACCTCCAGCAGAACGGCCCCTAAATCCTCAGTGTGCTCTGTAAGTGGTGGGAGAGCTTTCAGATGGATTTTTTAATCTCAATGCTCAAATGACAGTAGCCATTTTGAAGAATTACAATACGGATTTAAACCATATTAAAATGCAATTTTAACAAGGTAGAGCAAGATATAAAAACCAACAGGATTTTTAAAAAATCACTAAATAGTAAGGAAAGATGCTATTAAAGAATTGATTAAATAGAAAGATAAGAATGTCAAGTCAAAAAGTTAACAAGTTTTTCCAATCATTACATTGTAATCTACACGAATTTTGCAACGTCTGTCAAGGCAGTGACAATTACAGGCAAATTGCAAAAGTAGGTCAAAAGTCGCAACACAAATGGATTGAGTCAGAGAGCAACAATTCCCAGCAGAACCGAAAGCAGTCCCTGAACTGTTGACCCTGTTGAACTCGTGCTAAAATCATCGTCGTCTTGCACAAGGGCGGGGTGGAAGATTGCACAGGACACCGCTCACAGTGCAGTGCTCGCAATTTGGCCGGGTTGAGAGACGAGGATTAGTTAAGGGGTACCTGCTGCTCCCCACCGTCCTGGTGCTCGCCATTACGGGCAGTTTCAACGTTTCCAACCACTTCTGACGCCATAGCAGAAAAGTCTTCCGAATCTAATGGACAGAAACTAGAATCAAATCATGCAGTTCAAATCTTTCCACCGACCCAGAATTACAACAACGCTCACAAGGAAAGAAAGTTTATTAACTCGGGAGTTAAGAATTCCACGGAAGTATGGAGGATTTTAAGATAAAATACTCCAAAAATTACGATTCGTGTAACCTTAAAAAGTTACTTTAAACCTTATCGAACAAAGGCGAACCTGTAACTTACAAGCGAAATTAACTGGAAATTGACAAGCGGCCCCTATACTTACCAACCTGTCTCAAAGACACGCGCACTATCCTTTGTACCCTCCAGACTGAAGTTCCTGGTCCGGGGGGGCAATGGATCTAAAAACCCTCTGATGACGTTATCCGGGTGGGGCCCACTAAGTGATTGACAGTGGATATGACCAATCAACTTTGAAAGAGGGAAACCGAAAGAAGTATTAACCAATCAGAACACTACTAGTCACTCACTGAGAGGAGTTAGCCTGAAAGAGTTTCATGGGCTACGAAAGAGCGGAGCAAGAGACTCAGCTCATAGCAAATACGCAGTCACAAGATGCAGATTGGAAGGCCATTTGACTCATTCATCCATTCAGCATGACTCTGAAGTCACAACCTTGCAACATACAAATAGTTCTTATACCATGTAAGTGTACAGTATTTGGATGTAGTTAGAGGAAGCGAGCATTCGACACTATTAAGCATTTTCCCAATTTTTGTCCCAGAATTGCTTTGTTTTTGTATCCTTAAACATAATACTCCAGATGCTGGCAATTCTGAGACAGTTCCACAGTGCTCAGGGGTTAGATGTTGTAGAATTTGTTAAATGTGTCCATGAAAGTTTTCTCAAGCAATATGAAGATGGCCCTTTGGAAATGAAGCTGGGCAAGTGGCTGATGTGTCAATGGGTACCACTTTGGGACCAGTGACCAAAATATAGGACTGGCCCACAAGTTAATATCCTAAGCTGGGGCAAGGCTAATTTTGATGGCATTCGGCAGGAACTTGTAAAGGTTGATTGAGAGAGGCTGCTAGCAGGTAAAGGGATGTCTGGCAAGTGAGAGGCTTTTCAAAGTGACATAAGGGCCAACATGTTTCTGTTAGAGTGATGGACAAGGCTGGCAGGATTAGGTACACTTGCCTTCATCGGTTGAGGCATCGTGCATTGGAGTTGGGATGTCATGTTACAGTTGTAGAAATTGTTGGTTAGGATGCAGTTAGGGTATTGTATGCAATTTTGGCCTCCATGCTGCAGGAAAGATGTGATTCAGTTAAAGAGGGTGCGGGAAAGATTCACAGGAACGTTGCTTGGACTGGAGAGATTGAGTTATATCAGGATCGATTGGATAGGCTGGGACTGTTTTCCTTGGAGTGAAGGAAGCTGAGGGGTGACTTTACAGAGGTTTATAGAACTATGAGGAGCATAGATAGGGTCACAGTCTTTTCCCCAGGATAGGGAAGTCTAAAACTAGAGGGCACAAGTTAAAGGTGAGAGGAGGAAGATTTAAAAGGAATCCGAGGGGCAAGTTTTGCCACATAGGGGGAGGTGGGTACATGGAATGAGCTGCCAGATGAAGTGGGAGAGGCAGATACAATTACAACATTTAAATGACATTTCTGTGCTGTGAAACTCCATGAATCTATGATACAAAACAAAATGGGGAAATACCTGTGGACTACAATAAACAGTATTCAAGAGATGCATGGTGTGGAAGTAGAAATTAGGGTTTGTTTTGAATATACAGCAGGGAAGTAGAGTTGAGGTAGACAATCACCCATGTGCTTGTTTTATAGTGGAGCTGGCTCTTCAGACTGCATAGCTTACTTACATGCACAGAAACCACCGAGTCCTCATCAACTATCAAGCAACCATTAACCATCCGATTCTCCCGCATTCCCATCAACTCCCCCCCAGATTCTACCACTCACATACATACCATAGTCAATTAACCTACATCTTTGGATGTGGAAGGGAACACACCCAGTCTAGGGAGAACTTGCAAAGTCCACACAGATAGCACCGAAGGTCAGAATTGAACCCAGATCACTAGAGCAGTAAGACAGCAGCTTTACCAGCTGCATCAATGTGCCTTACTCTTGGTCCTATCAAAGTAAAAGGAGGACAGATTCTAGCAGCCTACACCAGCCAACCAGGAAAAGTGACAAAAGTTGACATCAAAGATAATTCAATAAGATATGGTCACACAATGAGTGTAATGGACACAAACTTGAGATAACTTCAGAGGTAGATGTATGAATAATCCATCATTTGATTTCAGAAAAAAATAAAGTATATGTGAGAGTATAGTTTGAAGTATTTGTAGATTTAAATCTACTGAAGGAAGGTGGAGTGTTAACGATGTCACATTTATTTTCTAAGGGGACCTAGTAGTTTCATGAAGAAAGTTGAACTTCAGGTTTTATTTAGAGCATTTTGGAGTCTATGATAACTCTATAAGCCAGAATAATTTCTCCTGGAATTGTTGAAAGTGAAAGGAAGTTTAGAATTCTAAAGTGTGACTGCTTGCATTAAATTTAAACAGATATGCATCACAACATAGGGAAGCCACAGTAGCATAGCTACTACAGCACCAGTGACCTGGGTTCAATTCCAGCTACTGTCTGTAAGGAGTTTGCACATTCTCCGTGGTGCGCCGCGCGCGCTTCCTCTGCTTTCCTCCCAGATGTACAGTTTCAGAAGTTGTGGGTATGCCATGTTGGTGCCAGAAGCACGGTGACACTTGCGGGCTGCCCCCAGAACACTATGCAAAAGATGCATTTCACTGTGAGATTCCACCTCTATCTCAAAATGCCCTAGCATATTAGCATGCCCCACACTGCTCACTCTCCTCCACACCCTCCTCCTTGGTGAATACTGACACAAAGTACTCATTTAGGACCTCGCCCACATCCTCAGCCTCCAAGCACGTTTCCCCCCTTCATTCATTTCTGATGTGTTTGCAGAAGTTTATTGATCTGTGTTTGCAGCACCACAAGGAAGGGAGCAGTTTTAAGGATAGGTGCTGGAAACCTGAAATAAAACAGAACATGCCAG
Organism: Pristis pectinata; assembly: GCF_009764475.1. Lineage (NCBI taxonomy): Eukaryota > Metazoa > Chordata > Chondrichthyes > Rhinopristiformes > Pristidae > Pristis > Pristis pectinata. The sequence goes on from NC_067428.1 coordinate 9,980,517, forward strand.
AAATACTCAGTCAGGCAGAAACTAGGGAGAGAGAAGTGTAGTTAACATCTCAGGCTAGTGACCAGTAGGAAGGAATTAGTCTTGGATCTGGTTGCAGGAATAGGTCAAGTGGAGTGGTTACTCCAGAGAATAGGATATGAGCCAGCTCAGTATGGTCACAACAATTTAGTTTACCCTTTGACATTTTCAATAATTACATTAAATGTTCAAATGGTGAAGAGCTAATTACAGTGATTTAACAAATGCAGTAAAGGTAATTTGAAGGGCATTAAGGGAAGAGATAATTCAGTAGAAGCTAGGCATAGTCCTTTGGAGGAAAAAGTACAGAAATCATAACTAATGGACTCTGGCTGACAAAGGAAATCAATTCTGAAAAACATGGCAATGCCTGGAGCAAGATTCAATTAACACCAGGAAAGTTACAGCAAGGAAAGCATTTCAAAAATTTTATTTGGGAGGCAAAGGAATGTTAAAAAAAATGAAAGGTCAACATTACAGTGAAAAGTCTTTTAGGTTCAATTTAAAGTATAAATGTCTACCCCTGTCTATGTTAAACAACCTTTGGAGTAATTGAACATTTAATAAACCAAAGAAAAATTCAAGTAGAGGCAGAAGACCCACAGAAAATGTTGTGAGTACTTTGCCACAGAAGAAAATAATGCAAATGTTACATGGGAGGAGGAAGTCATGAAGATCTGGTAAGTGATGCAAAAAAAACATTGAGAGCCGGTAAATTACCTTGAGCAGGTGGAATAACTCAAAGGCAGCCAAGATAGAAAATCTTTTAACCCTCATTGAATACAAGTTAGACAAGAGAACTTGAGTTAAATTTAACATTTTAGAATATAGACTGAAACAGGACAAGATACATGTTATGTTGACACAAGAGTGGCAGCACTTGCAGGCTGCCCCCAGCACATTCTCAGTAACAAAAAGATGTATTTCACCATGTTTTGATGTGCATCGTGACTCAAATTTTTTTATTTTTATAACCAGTCTACTCAATGTCAGTGGTGGGGAACTTGGAAGACATTAGAATAACATTTTAATCTGGGTAGATTTGTTAAAAGAGCCAGAGGATTCGACAAAATCTTAGACAATAAATTCCTTCAAGGCAGTATATTAGTAGGCGTTAAAAGAGGCAGTGTGGATATGAAACTGGCTCAACAATAGCAAAGGTAGGCAGATCCTGTGGATTACAGATTGTTAAACAATCCACTGTGAAGCTCCCAATTGGTTTTGGTTCATTACTCCTTAAATTTTCCAGGTGGCCTGGGCTTTTAATTTGCTGATAACAACAGTTGAGTAATGAGGATAGCTGAAGGTTTGTTTAAGAGGGGTGAAGTGAATTGAAGCATTGTAGACACAGCTAGATATGGAGACATGAAACCATGTACTTTGAGATACCTTAACATACAATAGGTGAATGCAAATAGTATATGGGCAAAGTGGAGAGACCAAGCTGTCCATTTACACTAATCCCTGCAGGTAACAAGATGGTTTAAAAAATTCCATTCATAAATTTAAATCCATTTACAAACACACTAGAACCTTAAATTACTGGAGGTTTCAACTGGATCATTGCACACAATTCTAGACATCATGGGGGGGGGGGGGTGGTAAATGGAGACTTTGAAAAAGGTATACATGAATTTTACCACGAGATTATTGGAAATCAGACTTCAGTTTTGCAATGTTGGAAAGTGAAGTACTACCTCCATTGGAGGAGAGAAGAGTGGCCTAACAGTAATAAGATTTACTAGAGTAGACAGAATAGTTATTCCTATCAGTAAGTCAATAACCAGAAGACATTTTACCTTTCAATTGTTTTAAAGGATAAGTGAGCTGGGTATGACAACTGTTGAGAATATAGCAATCATATTACAAGAATATAGCAATCATAGTACAAGAGTAGGTGTAAATCAAATGGGATGTTGAATGCTGCATGAAAGGAGCAGCTAGCTGGGCTGAAGGAAGAATGCCCCTACTGGGCTGCTGCATGGAGTCCAATGACAAAGTTCAAACCAACCTCTGGCCATGCACCCCACAGATGGTGAAAGAGGGCAGTGTCTGGTTAGGAGTTTTACGTAACTGTTTGACATCAGTCTAAAATCACTTACCTCAAAAGGGTGTGCCTCACTGTCAGGCACAAATTCTCCTACACCACAGGATGCAACATTTGTTCTTAGTAACCTGGCAAAATCTGAAGTTGTGTTTGGTGTATTGGGGACTAAGGCTAGACAAATTGAGTATAATGTGGGCTAGAATTGCTATCTTTGATTAGTGGTCAATGATACAGCATAATCAAAAGGCCCCCTCCTACCTCAGGTACTCACTTTCTCTCCTCTTTCCTCCCATCCCCAAGGCTCAAGGAAAGCTTCTATCCTGTTGGAAGACTCTTGAACATTAGAGATGAAATTTTGATCTCAATTTACTTCATGGCCCTTGTCTACCTGTACTTTGTATCTGCACCACTTCTGTAATTGCTTTTCCCTTGTACTACCTCAGAAATTGTTTTGAAATTCTGTATGGGTGGTTTGCAAAGCTTTCTACTGTATCTTAGATGTAGTAATAACCAATTCCAATATTGGAATATCAAATACACAACATTAACCTGTTGGATACTTTGAATTCCAAGAATAGGAGCAAATCAGAAATTAAATGACAGTGCAAAGGCCCATGGAAACCTGGTAGGGAAGTGTTCAAAAGTTCAAACTTACAGTAAACATTTGGTTTACATATGCAGATGGATATAGTTGAATTAAGACCATATACCAATTTCATTTGTATGCATGTTTATTGCAAGAACACAAGAGAATTCAGTAAACAGGACAATTTTATACTAGCAATTCTCATCTAAACATTTGCATTCACATCTTCATCTGAAAGTTTGTAAACAGGTACAACTTTGAAGTAGCCATCCTAGCAAGAAATTAACTTTCACATACAAATTATAGGCTGCTTCTACATTGACATTAGTCTTCATTCAGCTGGGGATAATGGATCCCTAGGCTCCTGACCTTCAGTCAGCTGTGGATGAAAGGGTCCCTACCAACCAATCAAGGTGTGTATTGTGACGCACATAGTTCATCACTCCATCCATTTCCCTCACCAATCTTAATCAGTTTGCTCTTTAATCTGTGCTAGGAATTGTACAGATAGATCCTGGAAAGAAGTGGCTGGGGACAGGGTGCTGGAGATCTCTGCTGCCCATTACAGAGGTGCTGCACTTGCTCTTCAACATGCAGAGGCAACCCACGGACACTTGAAGCCAAGTTTTGACAGATGGTTTGTAGTTGGTCAGAAAAGTTACGAGTCATGGTCAGTGATTGAGATTCAACCTAATGTAATAGAGGGAAAATTTTAAACCAGATTTTTGGCACCTTCCAGTCTGAAGTACTCAGTCAGTAAACAGGTGCTTGTAAAGTTGCACTTGGACTTCTAGGAACTGGCTCCAAATTTATGAAGTAGATGATCCTAGAAGAGTGGATCTGGGGCCATTTGAGTGCCCAAGAATGCCAATTGCTTCTGTGGGTGGTTAATCAGTAAGCAATTGTTCAGAACTTTGTTGGGTTATCCTTAAACTTGCTTGACAGTTGCAAACTGCCACATCCAATATCATTGGATGTATAACTATATCAGATGCCAGACAAGGGAATGTTCCCTTAACTGCATCTTGTTCAAGTTTCTTTGATTATGTTTGTTCCTATCAGCATTATGTCAGAACATGTCCACATCCTACCTCAACATTAACTTCTCCCCTCCTTCCTCCCCCACCACCAAGTGCCTGCACTGGGTCAAGACAAGCTTCAGTTCATGTTGTGTGAACATTTTTAATTGCTCCATTGGCTTCAGAAACAAGTATCCCTTACTTTACCCCATTCCATCCTTGGCTCATACACCAATTCTAAATACCTGTTCAAGTAGCAATTAATTTGATGGACAGTTTAAAAGTGCTATGCAAGAATATTTTCAAATTAGGTTTTCCAAATAAAGTCCTTGACTTGTTGCCAGGATTGCACAAATAGACCTTGGGAAAGGAGGTCATGTGATGGTATTTTAAGGGTGAATACAAGGCTATTCTGGGGGCAGGGAAAATGCATTAGCACCAAACTTCAGTTCACAGCACATTCACAGCACTTTAGCACCTAGTTGAAAGGCAAGGAAATCAAATTCTTACTTCAGGTTTTCCTGATGGTAACTCTTGAGGTTTCGGCTGCTTCCATCTCCAGTCAAGCAGCATCTGATTCAAATGCTCATGAACTTCAAGGCATGTTGATTCAGCTTCTTTCTTTGCTAGATTAATCTGAAAATATAATTCACCATTTTGGGTAGGCTATTATTTAAGCTCCAAAATAAAGTTAATGAATATGAAGTAGCCATGCAGAGGTGCCATTAGTTTCTGGAAGACAGGAATAGATTAGAATCAGTTTTAGAGAAAGGTCATGCAGAAAAATGCAAACTGGAGCATGCAGTTTGGGACTTGTTCTCAGTGGGGTTTGGAGTGTTACTGAAGTATTTTTAAACTATGTAGCAAGAAAATCCATTGGTTCAGGGCGAGTAAATTCACTTGTCTTTCCTCCATTAAAAAGGATTATGGGAAAGAGATCAGTACAGCAAGAGTCTTCAATATATTCAAATAGCAACTACTAGTTGTTAAAGCTGAGAAATACATAGTTTGTTTCCTTACCAGATCCACAAGCTTGTGCAAGAGGGAAAGAATCTCTTGACCATTCTCCTTGGCTTGTTGTATCTTAGCTACAGAATATTGATATGCATGGGTGCGAGCCTTTGAGGTTAAAGATCCCAAGCGTACATAGTAACTCTCCTGTCCCACTGCAGAATCTTCAGTGGGAACAGCCACTTTAGCTGCAACAAGATTTAAAATTGCAGTTTAGAAGCCATTTCCTACTAGTCAGGAATACAGCATGGAAACAGGCCCTTCAGCCCACTAATTGTTGACTAAACTCATTTACACCAATCCTACATTAATCCCCATTTTTAATCCTCCCATTATCAACTCCTAGATTCTACCACTCACCTACACCAGGGGCAATGTACAGCAGCCAATTAACCTTCCAATTCATACATCTTTGAAGTGTGGCATGAAACTAGAGCACCTGATGAAACCCAATCACTGGGAGAATGTGTAAACTCCACTGGAGTGAAGAAATTAAAAACAATCTGCAAGATAATTAGCTGGACCAAGGACAGTGGTTAAGTAGACAAAACAAATGTCTTGTTTAAACCACATGGTGCAAGTGGAGGCTGTCAGTTTGAGAGATTGTTCTTGAAGATTGTGTGAACTGGTTCTCTGAATTAACCCTTGCTGTATTAAAGTAGTTGAAAGTGGACAAAGGCCCTATGAATAATAATCTGCCAAATCAGATCATTTCAAAGTTGTGGGCATTTTTGATAGTGTAGAAGAATCAGACTTAAAAATAGTCCATGTACCAAAATAATCCAACCCCAGTGTCCAACTTGAACTGGCCTGATTCAGGGAAAAGCAAAGGAATGAGAGGCACATCCTTATTTGAGAGAAGAGCAATGAGGTAATGCTACCTGTAGCCTTGGGCCTAAGAGGAAATGAAGAGTGGACACAGGCTAACCAGATTCAACACAAGTATATGGTTTAGAACTGTTAGAGCAATAATGAAGGATTTGGGATGCACAGCAAATGAAAAATCTGGAGACTAATCAAAGATCCCACATGCCTGGGGGCAGGAAGAGGAATCAATTGTTTGGTCAACAGGAGATCCTTTTTTGGTGTTACAAGTTGAGCAATGGTCTTGTTGAGCATTAGTACAGAAGGAACCCAAATCATTGACCTGGGGTCAATTATAACAAGTTTATATGGAATATTTATGTTGATACAATGAAAATGCAAATTTTGAATTAAGATTCATGTAGTTATTTACCCAACCCAAGTTAGATGACTGAGGCAAGGGTCAAGGATAGCACGCAAGGTCAGGATTGAACCTGGTCCCTAGTGCTGCAAGGCAGCTGCTCTTTTAGCCATCTATAGTTTTAGTAGTTGTGCCCTGCCAAGATATTGCTTACTCTGAAAACTTGGCACTAAAGATTCAGGAAAAGTTTCTCTGCACTCAGAACTGACTTCCTGCAGCTACCAATCCTCTTAGCCTGCAGGCATTGGCCATGGGGACCATAGAGGAAGCACAAAGGCCTTCAAGACTTTGACAATCCAAGAATGTCAATCTGCTTGATTATTGCTCAAGTCTAACTCATGCTTCAATCTTGTCCTTGACTGAGATCTGTGACAGGACCTCAAAAGGCATGCATCCTTTGACTGCTTAGCTTACAAAAGTTAAGGTTAGCCTACTTCCTCTCTGCTGTGGAACACTTTAATTTCTTGCTGCATTGGGGGTGCACTTTGCTCAGACTTTTGGTTACTTTCCTATGGAACAAGCCACAAGAATGCATAGCATTCCAAGCACTTCACAGACAGCATTCCTTTGAACATCTCCCCTTGCAGAGACTACCATAACATCCCAGGAATATCTTCTTAGAAAACCCAGAGATTCCAATGGAGTCCCAGCACAAGTGCATCTGGCAGGAATGTTCTGTCAACCTGTCATGTCCTTTATCCTTTGAAAGCACCACCTTCCCCCTCTCAACACTACAGTAGCTACCTACAGCTTGTGCAGATCCCTTGAAGGCAGAGTCCCAAAGTTGCAGCTGTGAGATCTTCCAATAGAAGAGACACCTGGAAATTTCCTAGGAATTTGTTAGACTGCAATATGGTCCCCATGGCCAATGCCTATAGGGTACATGTCCAAAGGCTAAGAGGATTGGTCACTGCAGGAAGTCAGGTTTGAGTGCAGAAGGACTTTTCCTGCATCTTTGGTACCAAGTTTGCAGAGTAAGCAGCAAATCTGTGAAGTACTGTTGTGTCACCTCTTGACAAGATGTTGAAAAGTCTTGATTTAACTTTAGGCCTTGCCATTCTGGGCAAGTGGGAGAGATAACAGATTTCTAGTGCTGGAAGTTTCCCCACTGGAAATTCAGGGGTCAATTTTCTTCACTAGGTGTCAAGAGGCCCATGAAGGGGTGCAATTTTGCCATGCTGCATCAAACATTTTCACTGCAGATTCTCCTTCCTCCTGAAGTGTAGCTAGATGAATTTCAAGGCCAATATTTCAGCACTAGAACAAGCCAAAGCCTAGTGTTTGGCTAGTTAAACCAGACAGCTGTTAAGGTAATAGTAATAGAAATAGAAAGTTCAGGCAGCTTAAGACAACTAAAATGTAATTTAGAGAAGCAATACGTTTATAGTTACCTAGTTCCTCTTTGGAGATCGGAAGGTGTGGGTCTCCAGTTTTTGGATTAATATCCATACTAGTAGCCTCAGTTGGCCCACAGCATTGGCATCTTCAGCTACAGTTTTAGTTTGCTCCAGATGGTCTTGAACTGAAGTTGCTGCCATTTTCATAATGCTAACTGCTTTATCTTTTACATCAGTCACCCAAGACACCAGCTTCCCTGCATGACCAAGGTCCTGGAATACAGTGGGATATGGGGGATCAACTGCATTGATTCAGCCAACAGCAATTCTTGTACAATTTGGCAACTAATTAAGTTTCAGACAGTAAAAGGAAGACTTGAAAGGTTCTTGTAATTGAACAGGGATAGTTTTCAGTCAACTTCTGCAACCATAGCTCTAGGATTCAGGTTGCAGCATGGTGTTGGTAGCACTAGATTAACCATTCTGGTTACATTTGTTGGGGGGGGGGTGAAGGAGACAAGGGTGAGAAGGGCCAGATTGTTTAAAATAGTACTTGCAAATTTTAGGCAACTGCTTGACCCTACACAATTTGCAACTCAGTATTCCAAATTGAGTAGTGACTAGATGAGTTGAATGCCAAATTTTAAAATTGTTGTGAAGTAATAGGTCAAATTAACAGCTTCAGTAGCTCCACTGATCTAGATTCTTCACTGCATTGAGTTGGTAGGAAGCATGACTGCTTGTGCAGGGTTACTGTGCAGTTACAGGTCACAAGTCTATAGTTTCATTGAAATATTCTATACAGGGAAATTTGGCCCAGAAAATTATCAGCTTTGATCAATCCCATTTGTTTCTGGCAACTTACCTTCTGTCCATTAATGTCACCCTTCCATCCACAATTTAGGGTGGCTGATTAACCTATCAGTACACCTTTAGGATGTAGAAGGAATCAGAGCATCTGGGGAGTCCACATGGTCACAGGGAGAATGTGCAGTCTCCAGAAGGTATACAAGCTCAACCAAACTCACTGCTGGAGTTACAGGACAGCTGCACTATACCATCACCCAACACTTATGGCCAGAAAGTAGGATGGGGTAGGGAGAAGCATCTAAAGTATTACTCAGAGGGGAAACAAGTTGTTCATTGCTTCTAATCTCCCTTGTCATACATAGATTTAAAGTCATACTACCTGGTCTGTTTGAACCACTGGAGTTTTATCCACCTCTTTGTCATCACTAGTTACTGCAAGTGAATACAAACAAAATCAAGATCATGGCTGTAGAAAAACCTTCATTTTGTGACATTTGAATTGTGGAAGTCTAAAGTCCCAAGATGGATAGTGCAAATACACATTAAAATATGACAAGGATAGAATCAACCATTGTCCAAGTTTGGGTGGGTGGGAAGACCTTTAACATGCATGATGCTATTGAAAGTCAAGGCCTTCCCAATTACAAATTCACAAGCTGAAGTCTCAACCCATAGATTTTTAGGACAGGGTTATTCTGAGTGGACAACAAGGTAGAAGTGTGTTGTTAATCATATAGCCAGGACTGAATACTATTTTAGAGTTTATGGTTATTGCAGTAGCAAATCTAACATTAGACAAACTGCAGATAAAGTTTGTTAGGTAAAACTAACAAGGACAGAATTTTTTTTGTACCAAATCAATGCTTCCACTACTCTGCAGTGTTTCTCTTCATCAAGTTCAATTATACAACCATCCACTTTAACAAAGAGTTCAACTAACATCAGGACTCCAGTAACAAATTTCAATTATTCAGCTTACTTTGAAGCCCTGGCTCTTCCTCATTTGGTTCAGCACTTTTGTTAACCATTGAAGTGGTTTCCAGTTCTTGCTCCATCACATTGGATATAGTCTTCTCAGGCACGTTCTCCTTAGCACTGGTCTGCTCAGCAGATGCTGGGTCACAAGTAGTGTTCTCAGGAGGAAGAGTGGGTCCCACAAGCCCATCCTGAAATTAAGAGGCAGGTTTCTCATTACAGATCAGTGATGTATAGTTACTTGTGCAAATCTCAGTCAAAGCAAGTTACCCTAGGAGGTTTGACATCTGCCTATATGGAGTGCATCAGATGTAAGCATTCAAGGTTCCTTCGAGGACAAGGTAGAAAGAACATGATTTAAACAATCTCAGCTATAAGTTTTGCAGAATTCAAATATAGCATCTAGGTTAGAGACAATGAAATCAAACTGATCATGCAATATTTAAAAATCACATTAAGTAATTGGAGCCATACAGCATTGAAATTGGTCCTTTAGCCCAGTCTCCACAAGTATCAAGCACCCATCTACACCAATCTCATTTACCCCCATCATTCTCAATCCTAGAGGATCCTATCACCCATCTACACTACGTGGCAGTTTTTTTTTTAAAAAAAAGAAATACCAGTTAACCTATCAACCAGCATGTCTTAGGCACATGGACAGGAACCAGAGCACCCAGGGAAGCCATATAGGTGCAAACACCACACAGAACTCAGGATTAAACTAGAGTCAAGGCGACAGCATAACTTGTGGGAATGGTGACAAGTTTCAGACAACTAATCTAAAGCATTCCACTCTTGAAAGTCTCATGGAAGCAATATGGGGCTTCCAATAGTACCTTGAAAGCCAAATTGCCAGGTCATAACATTCAAGGGAAAAAAGTGGAATAAATAGAAGAAGTCAGTTTACATCCAGTAAGCAGTCACAACAGCATCAAGTGACTAGACCAGAAATTTTGACCAAAGGAAGTGTTGGTTAAACAGGCAACATCCCCTTGGTTTATAAATAAAACTATTTACTCAGGGGTACTTTGTTTCAATAGCTCATCCTACAGCACCCATACAAAGGCTATACTGGAATACTAGCCAAGATTTATACTAGCCTCCAAGATTCATTGGTTATGAAGTTAAAAATCATTAGGCCCATTATTAAAATAGTTGAAATACACATAATGGTAGCATGACATTTACAAGTTTTGGGTTTCCCCATATACAGCTTTGCTTCCACTATGGCAGGCCTCTCCTTCCCCCAGCCTACAGGGGAATGCTACTTCAGAGTTAATTTGCTCCAGCAGTAAGGGGTATAGACAGTATTCTCAAGAGCTATGGGACATGGATTAGAGGAAACCCACTGGTGCAGAGATGGGGAGATCTCAGTGCAATTTCATTGAGTTTTAGATAAAACAGATTAGACAAGCACAAGTTTCTTTAATCTAGTAAATTACCTTTTGGCTCCCATCTTGAGCTTCTGTAGTATTGGAAGCTAGATTTACTGATGCCATGATGAACTAAATACTGTTGAATAGATCAGAAAAATCAACTTAAACTGGAAGATACTTATTAATCATTCCTAGTAAAGAAGGTCTACACCAACAACACCAGAAATTTAAACTATATTTACTCATTAACTCAAACAAAATAGAATATTGAACAATGTGCACAATTTACAATACTACAAACAGAAAAAAAAATCACACACAATTGCACTACAATTTTATAGCCCTATACCCACATAACTACCACCAACCTGCTCCTCTCCTTATACAAGCTAATCAGTAGCTTCCCCAATGCACTTATATAACACAGAACAGTAGCACCTGTTTCAAATCTAACCAGTAGAAATTCACAGTCAGCCAATCACTTTTATCAGCCAAGGTTACAACAGTTGGAAGTAGGATTTTAATCACACTTCAGTCACTCAAGGACCATTCCAATCAGTACTAAGGTTAATTAAATGCAAAGGAAAAAGAGAAAATGATGACACTTAGAAGTATTTTAAGCAAGTGAAGATGGAATTTTTTTAAAATGAAAGTTGTGGAAATCTGCTGTGAATAAAATTTATTTTTGTTGATTCATGAACGACAAGCAAATTATGCTGCTCCTATTCACCTTTGAGAAGGTGGTGGTGATTTTCTTCACAAAACACTCCAGTCTGTGTGGTGAAAGTATTCCTACAAGGCTAATAGGCACTGACTTTAAGGATTTTGACCCAGTAACAAAGAACGGACGTTGATAATTTTTCTAGTCAGGATGGTGTATGAGTTGAACTGAGCTTATGGTTTCTGCCAGTCTCCTACTGCCCTTGTCCCTCCAGCTGTGTTTGCCAAGTTAGGAAGCACTATCATTAAACTATGTAGACTGCGCCTAATCATGTTATGCCTTTTCAAGGCCTCAGATAACATGTTTAATAATGTTCCACTATTTCCAGTATATTCTAGTATTTTCCAGATGGTTGACAGTGGGTTAGCCTTTTGTTCCTTATATCACCCTTCTTTCTTGAAAAATAAAGACATGTTTGCTGTTTTCTGATCCAGTAGGATTTTTCCAGAATCTCACCAGGTTTTGGAAACGCGAATCACTGTGTTTAAAATTATAGCATGCTGGCTATCAGGGCAAGGAGATTGTCAGCCCTTTGAGACATTAGATTGTCTGGTTTAGTGAGAATCGTTTTAAGCTCTTCAGTCTCTTTTGCTCTTCGATTATCTACATTTTTGGTATGAAGAGAAATACATCTTTCTTTAATGTATCTTCCATTTCTTTATTCCCCATCATTAATTCACTTGTCTCAGCTTCCAAGAGTTCAACATTTCCTCTTGCTATTCTCTTTCCAATTCGTAGAAACTCCCACAGTCTGCTTTAATATATTTTGGTACTTCATGCTTATATTTTACTTTCTTTCTCTTTATTACTATTTTTAGTCATCTTCTGCTGTTTTCCAGGATTTTTCATGTTCTCCAGCTTCTTATTATTCTTCAGAACTTTCTAAGCCTTCTCTTCAATTTACCACCGTCCTTAACTTCTTTGATTGGTAACTTTTCTTTAAATGTCCACCAGTCTCTATTTATTGTCAAACATTTTAATCTAACTTCTCAACCTACTACAGCCAATTTGCCACACATACCAGTACAACGTTGTCTTTATTTAAATGAAAATTTAGAATTTAACATTCAGTTTGAAAGTGAAAACTTATAATTTTATGATCAATATTCCCCAAAGTATTCCTTGCTATGTAAGTATTAATTCATCCTGTCTTACTATGCATTACAGTGGATGCAAACGAAACCTACTTGGAAGTTGCTGGAGAATTCTCATTATGAAAAGATAATGATAAAATTAGGGTTTCTTTAGAATAAAGGAAACTGAGCGGAGGTTTAATTGAGCTTGATAAAATTATATGAAACTCAGAATGGCAAACAGGAAAGACTTCTTTAAAATCTTGGCAGAGAGGTGGTATCCTTCCAGTGCGTCGAGGTGACTGCTGTAGACAATCCAGGCCTCTGAAGCATACAATAAGACATAGATCATTGCTGCCCAGTAGACCATGAACATTATGTCTGGTTTGAGGTCCTGATTTTTGAACACTCTTTTTTCAAGTGGCCAAAGGCTGTGTTGAAACACTGAAGGTAGTGGTAAATTTCATCATTGATGATTTCATTCAGTGAGGTGGTTCCTGAAATGTGGAAAGTGATCCATGTATTCCAGAGTCCCTTTGAGGAACTCCATTGTCATGGGGCAGTGTTATTCAGTGGCGGCAGCTTGGTAGAATACCTGTGTTTTAATGTTAATTATAAGGACCATTCTCCCATATACATCAGTGAATGAGTTGGTAATGATTTGAAGCTCAGTTTACAAATGTGTGCATTAACAAACATACTGCAGCTTGATGTCAGAGGGTGAAGTGACCTTGGTTCTAGAAGTGGGTAATGTGTGTGTCCTGTGTATTAGCTTCATTCCAAAGGGACATTTACTGAAGGTGAGGTGCAGTACTGCAGCGAGAAAGATATAGATTGGATTGATGACACAGCCTTGCTTGATGCTGGTCTGCACTGTCATTGGGTCTGTGGTAGACCTATTAGTTAGAATCAAGGCTTGCATGCTATCTTGTAGCAGATAAAGTTTGGAGATGAATTTCTGAGGGCATCCAAATTGAGGAATCTCCATAATCCCTCTTGATAGACAGGGGCAGATTTTTGTAGGTCAAAAAGGTCATGTATAGTGGCTAAATTTGTTCCTACAACTTACTTGATGTTTGTTTAGGGGGGTAAGTGGTATGTTGGCCTTTGATGCAAGAGGATGTGAGTACAAGAGTGCAGATAAATTGCTGAGATCAAATAGGGCCCTGGTGAGACTGTATCTGGAATTTTGTGTCCAAGTCTGGTCTCCTTCCCTAACCTACTGCTGAAGTGGTAGTCAAGGCAAAAACTCTATTCACATTTTGAAAGGTACCTGCATGAGCCAAGGGTTACAGACAAAGAATGGGATGTGAAGTGATCTATTCAGCTCCAGTTTGGTTGGCAGAATCAGGAAGGAACCAATACCTTCTTTCTGTACCACAAATCCCTGTGATTCTACTTAGTCAAATCTAAAATACCCCATCCCTAGTTGGGTCTATGACAGGAAACTGTGTGGAATACATTCTGTGAACTCATCATATGAATAGCTTTGTTAATTTGATGTACCCAGTCTGGATCAAGGTTAAAGTCAACCACTGTTATTGCATTACCATTGTTACAACCTCCCACTATTCTTGTTGATACTCTTTGCCATGGTGTAGCTTCTTTTTGGAGAAATATAGACCACTTTCCACATACCTTTATGTCTTGCTCCAGTACTTGCAGAAGACTAATGGGATACCTTGGTGCTCAATGTCTCATATAATGAACCACTGCTCAAAGTATTACAGCAGAAAGGGACTTTCACCTCTTCTGACATCCACTACAAACCTCCTAGTTAAGAGGTACAGACTCCCTATCAACAGCAGTGGCTCTTGTGCTGTCAGCTGTTCTGCTGATGTGTGCAGCCAGTGAACAGAAGAGCAGCATGCAGCAATCAGTTAAAAGAACAGGCAGTTTCAATTTAATGTCCTGACTGCATGTGTTAACTGCAATTCCTATGCCCTTTCCTGGGGTATAAACAATAGGTTCCCCAGTATATTCACATGGAATAAAAGGTCTGAGACAATAGTTGCATAAGGTATTTGTGAGCTCCATTTGATGTTGTCCCCTCATTAATTGTAAGGAATAAACAGTTTTTTAGCTGGTCTTGGTAATCAAGAGACTCCTCACCTACTAAGGGGAATTATTGTTTCTGGATACTCAGCAGGCAATCTGTGTTTGGACAGTTGTAAATATAAAAGGGGAAAGAGAGAGAGAGAGAGAGAGAGAGAGAGAGAGAGACACACACACACACACACACACACACACACACACACACACACACACACACACACACAATTTAGAAGTCAGTTATTTAAATCAAACAGCATAGCACTAATATGATAAAGTGAAATGTGTGCATATATTTTAATATGAGTACGAGTTCTATCACCTGAACTAAGTAAATCTAATCATGACTGGATCTGCATTTTTGCTATCTGCGATATAAAACAAGTTAATGATTTTCATTAAGCCTCTATGTTTTTCTGTTATGTTTACAGCCATATTAAGGACCAAACATGAAAGATACACTATCCAGTTTAAATGCCAAAGGGATCCAATTTTTAAAATGCTTGGTCATGTTGTTATGCATGTAGATTGAGGATAGTGTGAGTCAAGTTCTGAATAATATCAGGAGATCTTATTACGTGCTGATGAGGTGGTCAGCCATATTGTTACAAACAAGGTGGTTGAGCTGCAAATGCAAGTGGCACTGTTGCGTTTAACTTATCTCTCCAATGCAGTGTGATGGGTTGGCTCGTTCTCAATTGGAGTCACTCCTCCTGGGGTCAGCAGATCTCCTGGTCTGATTGTGTCAGTACCCCTGGACTCCCCCGATGGCCTTTAGACAGCTTGTTGGTGTACTAGGCCTTTGAACTGATGATCAGAGATGTTTAAATGCGGTTTAACAGGATTTAAATAATTGCTAAAAGCTAAAATAATAAATTAAAGCACCTTTAAGTAGAAAAAAAAATTAAAGACGTAAAGTAAAAATAAAAGAAAGCAAACCACTTTTTTGCACTTAACAAGGTTGTCAGTATGCACGCCAGCCATCCATGGCATAAAGGTAAGGAGCCAGGTGCAAAGTGAAACCAGCCCCTTAGCCCAGGATGTTTGTGCTGTGACCTTGGACTAAGAGGTGAGTCCAGCAGTGGAGCGTCTGGTCTGATGTGCCAGCATCTGACCTCCAGCTCATTCCTGATTTCTGCTTTGCAAAGCAAAGGAATAGAAGTCAGAACTAATCTGATCTGTTTCCAGGGAGCTGCCAGTTAAAGATCTATGAGTATTTTTGTGGTTCTGTTTAGTATGAGATCTTTGGCCACCTGCTCTTCTGCTCTCACTTATGGTAGTTGGAGTAGGGAGCAAAAGGGAAGGGAATTAACAGTTTATTAGAAATTAAAAATCATCCTCAGCAGAAATCTTGATGAAAGGAACGAGAACATGAGGTGACTGAGGTTGGTTCAACTCAGTTGAAATGTATGAGATTGACCATTACCCCACATCTCTCCAGAGCACAGATAGGTTTCTTTGTGTGCTAACTGATAAGGATCTCAGCAGTGGAGGTCAGGGACATAAGAACTTGAACAAGCAGGGACTCTGTGCATTTGTCATTCCTTTAACTGATTGATTTGACTGAACCTTGTCATTTGATGAGGTGCATAAAGGGGGCATCCTGATTAAAAAGTGAGGGTAAAAGATGCAGGTGAGAACCGACCACCTACACCATAGACAAGCCAGAAGCATATACTGAGTAGAGCAGGGCACCCATTTTGCTGTTACTGCACAAAGTATAATGAGGTAATACATCTCCCAGTTATGCGAGAACACTAATTGTAATAGCCTTAATCTTGTTTGTACCAAATAAAGCTTAATCATTTTACAATATGGACAAGCATTGAATCATTGGGTATTAGTATTAGTGGTGAATATTAAAACTGCAACTTAGGGAATGAGTTAGAATCAAGGATAATATGCATTTCTACAGCAGGATGATATACTATAAAGATGGTTCAAAAATGGAACATTCTTGGTTAGAATTAAAGAAATGAAGAGGTGTTGCTACATTGCTGGATGGCTATTATAAACGCACAGATAGCGCAGAGAAGAAACAATTGCTAGGACCTTTGCCACTGAGTCAGAAAATAGGGTATCAAGTATGAACACATAAATTTGGGTTGACATTCCCTTGAAATTCTGAGAATACTATACAGCTGGAGGTTCCGTCTTTTGGGTGAGGTCACTTTTGAGTTCTTGTATAATCCCATTGTGTGCTCTGCAATAACTTTCCTCCTATCTGTTTCCTTGTGGGTAAGTCTTTCATGATCAGGGGTTATCACTACTGGAACCCTCTCAGTTTGAGACACATGTGGCTTATTTTAATTTAGAGAAAATTATTTTTTTCTCTCTGTGTTTGATGGTGCTGACTCCTGACAGGTATACCTTCCATATGCAGATCTGCTGGCAATGATGATATCCTGCATTGTTTACCACTGAAACTGCTCATTCCAAGAACTGATAGCATGATTACAGAGGTTTATCTGTTTCTGTTTGACAAAACCATTCATTTACAACCAGGCAAAATGTCTCAGCTGAGTTGAAGTTAATCAGGTTTGAAACGTGGAATATGCTCAGCAGATTCTTAATAAAGCACAGCATCTACAAGCTAGCATGTTAGCGTTTTAGTGAATCACTACCTACCAACGTGCTGCAGTTTTATTGTAGACAGTTGCTGTGGGAGGGAGAATGAAGTAAATTAGTTTGAACCGGTCAGGATTGTTGTGCCTTTTAGTTCAGCTCTGGTGATTGTCCTTCTCAGATCAGAAATTTCCTAATTTCCCCAACCTGTGTAAAACTCCATAGTGCTGTTAAGTGGAACAGCATCTGAAGTAAACAAGAGCTATTTGTAATGTATGCATGGGTTTTATTCTAACCGCACATAGTGCCAGGAATATAATGAATCAGTGAGTCATGAACGGTTGTTTAAACACATGCACCTTGTTTATTCCACTCCAACTGTACAGTGTACCTCCATGTATGCCATGCACAAACGTCACCTGTTTACACCATTTTCCCACATTATTTACAGATATAACCTGTCTACAATTTTTCTGAGTCTCTTTAGATCTGCTTAAAGGAACAGACATTGGCACTATATTCACTTCTTATCTTGAACTCAATCTTGACTCAGTTGAGTAGAACTTTGTGTCACTTTCCCCACAGTCTTCTCTGGACCATTTTCTGAAAAATGAACCCATAACTCCTTAATATTCACTTGCAAATCTTTTGCTGGAATGAAGTGGTTCGCCTGTGCACTTCTAGTTCTACCTCCAGTTATATCTTTTTGTACTGCATGCTTCAACAATTGCTGAAATGGAACGTTTCTCAATGGCAAATTTGTCAGGTGTGTTAACACACAAACGTTTCTCTCCGTGGGTTGAGTTACTATTTTGTTTCTGTCTCAACAGTCCCTTCCACACTGCCCTCAGGATTTGTCCAAACAAAGTTCAGTTGTCTTCTATGCAATAGTGCAGGAGTATAATCTGATGTGGAGTATGGGATCAGTGTAGGATTAGTGCAAGCAGATGCTTGATGGTCAGTGCAGACACAATGGGCTGAAGGGCCTGTTTCCATGTTGCATGACTCTACAACTCTGTTGCAAAGAAAGTCAGTTGCATTGACTCAGAGGGAATTCTAATTTGTACTCATCTTGGTACTAAGCTCAGTCTTCATCAGCACTATAGACACATATGAACAACGCACATTTTATTTAAAAAAAAAGGCTCACATTTCGGGGGTTTCCTAAAGCACCACCATCAAAAGATTTTACTTAACACAAGAGAGCTACCAAAGGAATGAACAGCTGTCACGAGTTGCTTAATCCACACAGCTGACTGACTCATTATTATAGTTCAATGTGCATTTACATGCAGCAAATGGAAGCAGTAACCAGAACTTTTGTTTGAGTTAAAAGGTGCAGCAATAGTAATAACCGCTATACTAATGGCCAATATTATATTCACTTCTAATCTTTCTATTCAGATAGAAGGCAAATTTGTCTCAAAATAAATAAAACTCTCTGCTTAAAAGAGAAAAGGGGGAATTTAAAAACAGCGCTGAGAACACAGAGGACAGATGTGGGCATTGTTGCACTGTCAGATGTCTTAGCATTGATAAATTGGATAGATCATCCAAACACAGATTTAATGAATTAGGACTTGCAAATTAGGAGTTACGCCTGCCACCAATGTAAAGAAGGTTCCTTTTGGCCAAGGGCAGGCTCATTAGGTAGATAGTTTTTTTCACTTGTGGATTGGAAGCTTCTGTTTCAGTTTATTCAACTCTGTACAGGCACATTCATTTGCTGATGCAATGCAGCACAGAGGAACCTTTATTTAGAGACAGCCAAGTTGGAGCAAAATGGAAACAGAAAATGCTGGGAACGCACAGTTCTGACAATCTTACGAATTTTGATTCCTTGACCTGTAACATTAAATTTCTTTATCTTTTTGCAGTTTTTTGTTAATTTCATTTTCTGCCCAGTTGGAGCATTTGGTTCATCAGAAAGTATATCATCAGCCACAGCTATTGAAGGACTGAAGAGTGAACTAGAGGATGCATATTTTAAACTTTAGTTAAATGTTTGAAAGTACGGTCATGAGCCAATTTCACATTAATTTCAGATCTTATTATCAGTGTACTTTAATGAACTGACACATGAAGTGTTTAATATCCAGTCATGGCAATGACCCCTGTATATTTTGTGGTTCTAGAGAAGGATTAGTCAGAAAATTGAAAATGACAGTCTGACCTTCATGTCCCTAAAAATAATTCAAGAAATATAAAGACTTATATTTGGGAGCACATTCACATTATCAGCTGCTACTCAATATTCAGTGATCTTTCCTACCAATTTACTATTTGTAATAATGAATAATCTGAAACTAAATGCAACAAACTGAGCCAATTTATGTTACAATTAACAATGCAATCAACAGAGTAATCCATTAATAGATTCATTGAGTTACACAGCATGGAAGCAGGCCCTTTGGCCCAACTCGTCCATGCCGACCAAGATGCCTATCTACACTAATCCCATTTGCCTGTGCTTGGCCCATACCCCTCTAAACCTTTCCTATCCATGTACATGTCCAAATGTCTTTTAAACCTTGTAATTGTACCTGCCTCTGCCACCTCCTCTGGCAGCTCATTCCATGTACCAACACCCTCTGTGTGAAAAGCCTACCCCTTAAACCCACTTTAAATCTTTACCCTCTTACCTTAAACCTATGCCCTCTAGTTTTAGACTCCCCTACCCTGGGGAAATGAGTGTGACTATTTACCCGATCTATGCTCCTCATAATTTTATAGACCTCTTTGAGATCACCCCTCAGCTTCCTTCGCTCCAAGGAAAACAGACCTAGCTTATCTAATCACTTCTTATAACTCAAGCCCACCAGTCCAGGCAACATTCCTGTGGATTTCCTCCACACCCTCTCTAGCTGATTCACATCTTTCCTATAGCGTGGCGACCAGAACTCCACAAAATACTCAAACTGTGGCCTAACCAACGATTTTTACAACTGTGACGTGACACACCAACTCCTTTACTCAATGCCTCAACTGCAAGCATATCATATGAATCCTTCACCACTCTGCTTACCTGTGTCCTGACTTTCAGGGAACCATGTACTTGTATGAGGTCTCAGTGTTCAATGACACACCCCAGGGCCCTGCCATTCACTGTGTATATCCTGGCTTGATTTAATTTCTCCAAATGCATCAGTTTGCACTTAATTCCCATTCCCTTTGCCCACTTTCCCAGTTGATCTAGAGCCTGTCGTAACCTTAGACAACCTTCTTTACTGTCCACCACACCACCAATCTTGGTGTTAGCTTCACACTTACTGATCATACTACCTACATTCTCTTCCAAATCATTAATATATCTGATGAACAAAAAAGGACCCAGCACCGATCCTTGCAGCACACCACTGGTCATAGGTCTCTGATCTGAAAAGCAACCCTCCACTGCCACCCTCTGACTCCTACCATTAAGCCAATTTTGTATCCAATTTGCTATCTTACCCTGGATCCCATGTATTCTCATCTTCTGGACCAGTCTACCTTGCGAAAGTTCATGTAGACAAAGTCCACTGCCCTGTCCTTGTTAATCCTCTTGGTCACTGTTGGCCTGAAGAAATTAAAAATCTGCAGAACAACCGGCTGGAACAAGTCAAGGTCAGCGGACGAGTAGACAAAACAAATATCTTTATTCTCACCGGGTGGTGGAAGAGGTGGAGGCTGTCGTTTTGTGAGACTGTTCTTCTGACCATCATTTTGTGAACTGGTTTTCTGAACTGGTTTTTTGAACCGGGTTCAATTCCGGCCGCTGTCTGTAAGGAGTTTGTACGTTCTCCCCGTGTCTGCGTGGGTTTCCTCCGGGTGCTCCGGTTTCCTCCCACATTCCAAAGACGTACGGATTAGGAAGTTGTGGGCATGCTCTGTTGGTGCCGGAAGTGTGGCGACACTTGCGGGCTGCCCCCAGAGCACTCTGTGCAAAAGGTGCATTTCACTGTGTGTTTTGATGTACATGTGACTAATAAAGATATCTTTTCTTAAAAAACTAACTCTTGCTGGATTAAAGTAGCCAAAAGTGGACAGAACAAAGGCCCTACCGATAATCTGCTAAATCAGAGATTATTTCCAAATAAGGTTATTTGTGTGATGCCCTTTGATAAGGAAGAAGAATCAACAC
This sequence comes from Pristis pectinata, assembly GCF_009764475.1. Lineage (NCBI taxonomy): Eukaryota > Metazoa > Chordata > Chondrichthyes > Rhinopristiformes > Pristidae > Pristis > Pristis pectinata. The sequence continues at coordinate 10,001,455 of NC_067428.1, forward strand.
AGCCTTATAAAAAAAATAGTCTGTGTCCGTGAACCAGAATGACCTGAGCCTAGTGTCTGACTTGAACTGGCTGTAACTGGTTTGAAAGGCCTGATTCAGGGAAAAGCAATGAAATGACATCAGAGGCATATCCTTTTATGGGAGAAGAGCAATAAGGTAATGCTACCTGTAGCCTTGGGCCCTGAGCCAATGAAAAGTGGACATAGGCCAGTCAGATAAGACAGAACCAACGGAATCGAAGTAAAACAGTTCAGAACTGATAAGAATAAAAGAATAAAAATGAAGAACAGTGAGAACTCCAGAGACTAACTATTGCAAGAAAGACTCCCATGCTATGGGCAGGGAGAAGGAGGATCAATTGTTTCACCAGCAGATTCCTTATTTCAGTACTACAAATTGGAGGAGTTGGAGGGGGGTTCTGGGTGAGTATCAGTACAGAAGGAACAATAGCATTCAGGAACCTAAGTCGTTGATCCGGGGCCAATTATAACAAGTTTACATGGAATATTTATGTTGTTACAATAAACTGTGAGTTCTGAATTAATTAAGATTCATGTGGTCATTTACCTAACCTAAGCTAGCTGACTGAGGGAAGGTCAACATCACCTCCTCAAAAATCTCGATTAAATCTGTGAAACATGATCTTCCACTAACAAAGCCATGCTGACTGTCCCTAATCAGCCCTTGCCTTTCCAAATGCAGATAAATCCTGGCCCTCAGAATCCCTTCCCAGTAACTCTCCCCCCCGCTGATGTAAGGCTCATGTGCCTGTAGTTCCCTGGCTTGTCCTTGCATCCCATTAAATTATATCATGCCCACATCCTGTGTAAGAATAATATAAAAGTGGACAGTTAGTACCCAGCTAATTAAAATGTAAGGTGAGCTGTTTTCTTATGAGTGGCTGTCAACAGATGAGACATGACTGTAGGCAGCAGGGATTAGTTTAGTTAGGTATTTAATTACTAGTTTAATTACCTTGGCACAACATACTTGGCCGAAAGGTCTGTTTCTGTGCTGAACTGTTCTATATTCTGTGATGATAAACAAATGGTTTCATTGCCATTTGCCAGCTATCCAAAATAAATGATCATGGCATCTGCTCTGCAATGTTGGTCAAGAATTTCTGGAAAGTCCCCTGCCACACTTTTTCTTTTGCCCTGTAATTACCCAATTGCTACCATGATTAGTGACTTTGGGTCTTTTACATGCACGTAAGTAAGGCAGCTGAGGACTCAGAATAATGTCTGAATACAAAAGCCTGTGAACCACTCTCTCAGGCTGCATTGTAACTTATGCCTAGGTTATATATTCAAGTCCTCACTGCCTCCCCTCCCCACCTAAACCCACGGCAGCCAGAATCTTTTACCGTCATCTGTCATGCCTAGTTTTGAAGATCTTAAAAGTCCTCTTAGTGTTTAGCAGAGAATATCACTTGCATTGAGTTGGAGAAAATTTAGATCCTTGCAATTATTGCTGGTACCAAGCTTTGTCCTCATCAGTCCAACAAACAAATTTGAATAACCTCACATTTTGTGAAAAAGATCATCTTTTCAGATTTCCTTAAAGCAGGACCATCAATGATTTACTTAGTGCACTGTCGGCACTATGGAAGCCTTTAATTTAGCCTTCAAGTTCACGTGCTACCAGGCTGTTGAACCATACTGCAGTCTTACATTGAGGCTACAGACTGTCAATAATTGGTTTGCCTTTGGTGGTGGCCACAGCTGAGTTGGTTGTCACTTTTGGCTCTTCACATATCCTTGCTTCTCCTTGGATTCAGGAGAAAGTGGCTCTGTGACAGGAAACAGAGGGTAATTGTCTAAACATGTTTTGTGACTGCAAGGCTGTTTCCAATAGGATTCCCCTGACCTTTGTACCAGTCCATTGCTTTTTATCGTGCATGTCAATGATTTAGACTGAAGTATATAAGGCATGGGTAAAAAATATGCAGATATCACAAAAATTCGCAGTATGCTGGATAATGAGGAAGAATGCCTGTAGATATCTACACTGATCATGTGAACAGAAAGTGGGAAACAGAATTCAGTCTGCGGAAACATGATCTGCTTAATTTTGGAAGGGAAAATGAGGCGAGGAATTATGCAATAATTGGTAAGTTACTGAGAAGTCCAGGGCAATCTTAGAGTGCATGTCCACAGATCCTGAAGGTAACGGGACATGGGGGTTAGGTGACTAAGTACAGAGGGGCTGTGCTAGAATTTCATTAGACATTGTTAGACCTTAGCTGTGGTATTGGATGAATTTCTGGTCACCACATTACAGGAAGGAAGTGATTGCACTAGAAAGGACATATTTAGAAAAATCCTTTAGAAAATGGAAAGGAAGGACCTATATCACTCAGCAGTGAGGTGAATAACCTGGGACTCTGATTAAAGAGTTTGACGGAAGGATTAGATAGGGGGGAATGAAGAGAAACCAGAGGATGAAACTCACGCTCTGTAAGAATGGTAGAGGAAGAAGCCCTCGTCATTTTTAAATATGCTGTTGAAATATCATGCACATGGATCAAAAAGTGGGAAGTGGTTAGATGGGGGAACTAGCCTCAGGCTAGTACAGTAATGATGGGCTGAATAGGCTCTCTGCCATATAATTTAATATTTAATCATTATATTTAATGATCAGCAATATATCAGGCCCCTAATTAACAAATTAACATACTGTGATGACATTGATTATAATCTGTTTCATTTGCATGTAATACCTCAGTGAACAGAGCAATATTTTGATTGTGCTTCAGTCCATGACGTGAACACAATATAGAAAGTAACAAATTATGACATTGTCCATAATAATGTATTAAATTCACTGTACCAACATTTCTCAGAAACTAGCTTACACGGACCTTTACCATTACATCTAGTTTCCACTTACGGTTTCTACAGACTGTTGCTTCTTTCTTACCTGGAAAATAAGCCAAAGTTTTGACTTTGGAACCTTCCACACTCTCTGCTAGCTGAATTGCAAATCGAAATGGCACCTCAAAATGAAGTCTTCTACCCCTGTGGCCCATTCGGCTGAGACTCCTCACTGAGTTAAATGATTGAAGCTGCTTTGACATATGAGGAATGATTGTCACTTGAATCTTTGCACTCACTATTGGCTTTCCTTTTAATTAGGTAGTTAGGCGTACATGGCACTCATACAACCCAAATCCAAAAGAAAGAGAAAACATATTAAATATAATAAGAATACTATTTTCTTTCTTGACTGAGATCTCCCATCCCTGTGATGCCCAGCAGTTCTATTTCACACCAATTTGTTTGATGTTAAGCCATCATTGTGGGTCACTCCAATACTATTTGTAAAAGTCTCATTGGACAGCATTATTAGGTTTCCCTTGGTAACACTCTGCTGAAACTCTGCTCTAGATTAAGCCAACTTTCAACAGCACAGTATTGTCTTTTTTTTGGAGAATAATTTTCTAGCCTATTGTTTCAGCCCATCTATATTACTCCTTTAAGTTGTCCGATGTCCAAAGGAAGCTTCCCAGGAGTGATATCAAACAAAACCTGACGTGATTCACCAAAGAAGTCATTAGGGCAAATGACAAACTATGGTCTGAAAGTGTTTTTAAAGAGCATCTTAAAGAAAGAAAGAGAAGTGGTATGTTGGAGTGGCTTTAGGGACTCTGTAGATTCTGACAAGATCACCAGTGGTGAGTAATTAATAAAGAAGGCAGAATTAGAGGACCACAGATCTTGTAGGGCTAGAGGAGACAACAGGTATAAGGAGGCAGTTAAAAGTAAGACTGAAGATTTTGAAATTGAGCCATCAATAGGGAGCCAACGTATCTCAGCATGTAGAGGGGTGATGAGTGAACAAGATGGTGCAACTGAGAATATGGGCAGCAGAGATGGGGTAGTGGTGGCTCTGAGTGCATTGGAATAGTGAAATCCAGAGGTACCAAAGCTGCAAAGAGGCTTCAGCAGTAGGCATGCAGAGGCAGGGGTGGAATCGCAAACCAAAATATGATGAGCCCGAGATCATCACCAGGTCTGGGGGCCTGGGAGTGAAGGCTTGTGGTTAAGAATCCAATAGGGATCTTGCTGGTTTGGTAGGGAGTTCTTGGAGACTGTAAACTGGTCGGTGAGATGCTGATTAGTGGGAGGTTGATGGTGGGAGGGGTGAAGGCGTTGCTGGGAAGAATAGTTAGAAGGCAAAGGGTACTACCTGGGTGGGATTCTAACACTGGACTTGTATATTCACCAGGAACTCCCCTCCAAGCAGTTGCACTGAAGACGGGAGGTCTGCTATTAAATTATCATTGCTCTGAGGGTGTTATTGATGACATTCCTTGCAGCGATGTGATCCAATTCCTTAGGCAACATTCAAAGGAGTGGAGGGGTGGATTGCCAATTATGTCCAGTCAAATTTCAGAGTGGTGGGATTCAATCTGGAAGTGTAATTGTGTTCAGTTCTGAAATTTGTGATTTTCAGATGTATGCTGTGCTGGATGTCTTAATTCCTAGGCTAATATCCAAAACACAGCAGGCCAATAAAGGAAAAGGGACAGATTAGTGTCTGATTTGGGATCATTTTTGACTCTCCTATAAAGGGCCTCTAACCAAAATGTAAACCTATCTTCTCTTTATTAGAGGCCAATAGGCCTGGTTGGAGTGAATACTGAAGACTGTGTCATTTATATTAAGAACCTTTCCACACAGATAGCAGTTCAAGGAGAGGGATGAAAGGAAGTCCTGAGGACTTTGATACAGCTGACTCACTAATGTCTTTATCTGTGAATATGTTGTGTGAACTCAGAGATTTCAATACCTTTGCTATTTCTCCTGTACCCCTCCCATGGGGAGTTGCTCTGCAGCGATGTTGGGGTCACATTGGGGAAGCTGAAAGGTAGTAAATATCGATGAGATTTGCATCATAAGTTATTGTGTAACTGTCCAATGTCCACCAGTGATAACTGCTTTAGTAATCATTCATAGTAGCACGTTAGAAGATGTAATCTCTGTAAAATCCTTTCTATTTGCACAATGTTTTAACTCTTGCTGCACCAATCTATTTTTTAATTGGTATGTCAGTTTAATGTGGGAATAAGTTGGAGGTATGATGGTGGGGGCCAGAATGGAGGGAACAAGGCATGGAAATGATGGGTGAATAAGAAGCAAAAGGCCTGGGGCCATTTTTCATAAACTATTATATTGTACTAATTCTGTTCCAACTGTTCATTTCTGGGCACCACAGTTTAGGAGGCTTTGGAAAGGAAACATAAGAGAGATTGATTGGAATGGTTCCAGAGTTGACGGACTCCAGAGATTGAAGTTGTTCTTATCAGACCAAAGAAGGTTAAGAGGAGGCTTAATTGAGGTGTTTTGAATGTCATAGACAGAGTAAGGAGATGTGTGGGGCAAGATTTTACACAGAGAGTAGTGGGTGCCTGGAATGCGCTGCCTGGGGTGGTGGTGGAGGCAGATACGATGGAGGCATTTAAGAGGCTCTTAGATAGGCTCATGAATGTGCAGAGAATGGGGGGATATGGACCATGTGCAGACAGAAGGGATTGGGTGTCATTAGCGTAGTTCAGCACAACATCATAAGGCTGAAGATCCTGTTCCTGTGCTGTACTGTTCGATGCTCTATGTCCTAATACATCAACTGAAGCTGTCAACAGTGTCTGGATAGTGGATAATCAGGTGGCATTGATAGGTATCAGTTTTCAAGTTATACTATGAACCAGCTATGGAAGAGAAACCTTAGACCTCATCTTGTCCGATCACACCTTGCCAGAGCATTGCATCCTTTCCCATTCTGGCAATGAAGTCACCCAGGAGGATTAGTTTGTCTCCCTTTGGGATGCAGACCAGGATTTTTCTTCAAGGTCCAAGTAGAAATCTTCTTCGGCCTCATCTGAAACGTCCATGTCTGGAGCATATCCACTGATGCAGGCACGGTACTGTAGCGGCTAACGTAACGCTATTACAGCGCCAGTGACCCAGGTTCAATTCCGGCCACTATCTGTAAGGAGTTTGTACGTTCTCCCCGTGTCTGCATGGGTTTCCTCCGGGTGCTCCGGTTTCCTCCCACATTCCAAAGACGTACGGGTTAGGAAGTTGTGGGCGTGCTATGTTGGCACCTGAAGCGTGGCGACACTTGCGGGCTGCCCCCAGCACAGTCTACGCAAAAGCTGCATTTCACTGTGTGTTTCGATATACATGTGACTAATAAAGATATCTGATCTGATGTGATGACCATAGCCTGTCAATTTTGTGTTAGAGTGAGCTGAGGCATCATAAAACATTTGCTAATTCCAAAGGCGGGAGTTGCTGAGATGGTAGTAAAGCTCACTCCATGAAGACTGTGTTCCTCTTCCATTTTCTCCTCCAGAAGGTGTGCCCATCACCTTATTCTTTAAACCAGCCATCTCCTGCCTGTTCGTGTCTCTCACTCAGTGCAGTAATACTGATGTGTAAGCATCTGGGTTACCAAGCAACGGTCTCAGAGAGAATTTCAGGTCCATCGTTGTCGGGAATTCTTCATGAGACTCTTGAAACTCCAGGATACAACTTTGATATTGTGGGGTGGAAGTTGCCTCTGTTTACATGTGGGGTAGATATTGCATAACACATGGCCTTCACAGGGCAAGGTCTTGATCCAGCGCCAAGGGGCTGGAAGATGCCAAAGACCAGGCTCTGCTGCATGGGTAGTAACACTCACACATAAAATGGGGCACACGCACAGGAGCCACGTGGTATGTGCACAATGGCTCACTTGCAGGCTCTGTGCATAGCCAAACATATAGTCACGATTGGTGTCTGAAACTGCCCCCAAATTCAGGGAGATCGGCAAGGTTATCACCAGGAACTTGCCTGGATGAGTGCAGCTTCAAAAACACTCAAGAAGCTTGACACCATGCAGGACATAGCAGCCCGCGTGATGGTAACCCCATCCACAGCCATTCACTTACTCCACCACTGACGCACAGTAGCAGCAGTTTGTACCATCTACAAGATGCATTACAGCAACTCACCAAGTTTCCAGCAGCTTCCAAACCACTACCTCTACCAGCTAGGAGGATAAGGGCAGCAAAAGCATGGGGAACGCCACCACCGGGAAGTTGCCTCCAAGCCACACACCATTCTGACTCGGAAGTATATCGCTGTTCCTTCACCACCACTGGATCAAAATCCTGGAACCCTCTCCTTAACAGCACTGTGGGTATATTGACACCTCAAGGACTGCAGTGGTTCAAGAAGGCAGCTCACCACCATAGGCAATTAGGGATGGGAAATTAGATGCTAGCTCAGCCTAAGAAACCCATATCCCTTCAATGAATAAAAAAAAGAAATTAGATTAAAAATTTTACCAGTTGATAAACAATGGAAAGCATTTAAAGAAATTTTTCAAAATGCTCAACAAGTATACATTCATTGAGAAATAAAACCTCCATGTGTTAAATTATTCATCTATGGTTGACCAAAGAGCCTAAGGATACCATTAGATTAAAAGAGAGGCTTATAGTATTGCCCAGAATGGTAAACTTGAGGATTAGAAGGACTTTTGGGAAGCAGAAACAAATGACCAAAAATGGACAAGAAGATAAACTATGAAATCAGTAAGCCATGTGTAAAAAGAGTTTTCATTATGATGTTAGAAGGAAGAGAGCAGCAAAAATAAATGTCTTAGGAGGAATTATAGTAAATAATATACTGTAGGAATGGCTGACACCTTAAATAAATAGTTTCAGTGTTCACTGCAGAAGACATAATAAATGTAACAGGAATGGAAGGGAACCAAAGGTCTAATGACAATGAGAAACTTAAAATAATTAACATCACCAAAGAGAAAGAACTAGAGAAACTAAGGGGTCTAAAGTTGGTCAAAGTCCCTGGATCCGATAACCTGGATCCCAAGATGTAGCTGCAGAGAGAACACATACATGGGGATGATCTTTGACTCTTTCTCGAATCTGGAATATTCTGAGAAAATTGGAAGATAACAAATGTAATTGAGTCATAGAATCATAGTGAGATACATCATGGAAACAGGTCCATTGGCCCATTGACCACCCATTTTTACACTAATCTTACCCTATCCCATTTTATTCTCTCCACACTTCTGCCCTCGCCCACCTCCATAAATTCTACCACTCAGCTGTACACTAAGGACAATGTTACAGTGGTCAATTAACATACCAAATGAAATGTTTTTTTGGAAGTGGGAGGAAACTGGAGCAACCAGAAGAAAACCCACACAGTCATAGGGAGAAAATCCAAACTCCACACATACAGCAGCAAAGGTCAGGATTGTACCTGAATCGCTGGAACTATGAGACCAGCTGTGCCACTGTGCCACTATTTAAGAAAGGAGGTGAGAAAAATGGGGAGGAGTAAACCATTTAGCCTGACATCTGATCTAGATGAAATGCTGGAATTCACCTAGTGACAGGGTACTTAGAAAAATTATAATACAATTAGGCAGTGGTGGCATGGTTTTATGAAGGGAAGTTATGTTTGACAAATTCAAAAGGATTTTTTGAGTATATAATGAATGTGGTAGTTAATGGGAAATCAGTGGATGTAGTATATCTGAATTTTCAAAATGCTTTTGAAAAGGTACCACACATGGAAGGGCAGGATTGTCCTATGAAGATAGATTAAGCAAACTAGTCCTTCACATTGGAGACACAAGAGACTGCAGATGCTGGAATCTGGAGTAACAAACAAGATGCTGGAGGAACTCAACAGGTCAGGCAGCGTCCGTGGAGGGAAATGGGCAGTTGACATTTCGGGTTGAGATCCTTCACCTGGACCCACATGAAGGGACTAGGTCTGAAACATTGACTGTCCATTTCCTTCCACAGATGCGGCCTGACCCGCTGAGTTCCTCCAGCATCCTGTTCATTAGACCTTCACATTCTTAGTTTAGAAGAAGGAGAAGCGATCTTGTTGAAGTATGTAAAATTCTCATCTGTCTTGACAAAATAGATACAAGGATGATATTTGTCTTGGCTGAGTGTCTAGAACCAGACTCAAAGTAAGGGTATCAGGACTGAGATGAGAAGTTACACAGAGGATAATGAACCTTTGGAATCCTCTAACCAAGGGGGCTGTAAAGGCTCAGTCACTGACTATATACAAGATAGAGATCAAGAGATTTTGGAATATTAACAGAATCAAGGGATATGGGGTTAGTACTGGAAAGTAGTACTGAGATAAAAGGTCAGCCATGATGGAGCAGGCGAGAGGCAATGCCTTGGTTGAGAAATAGGCAATGGTCAGAAAGCAAAGAGTGAGAATAAATGGGTTTTTCTCAGTTTGGCAGGATTTGGCTATTAGGATATCACAGGGATCATGAGCTAGGGCTCCAGCTATTCACAACCTATATCATTTATTTGGCTAAGAGCAATAAAAGTAACATTTCCAAGATGGCTGAGGATTGTGAGTAGGGAGGAGGAAGTAAAGAGTCTTCCGGGGAATACTGAGAAGCTGAGTGAGTAGGAAAGACCGTGGCAGAGGGAATATAATGTGGAAAATGGGTATTTTTTAAACGGTGGCAGATTGGGAAATGTTGAATTTCAAAGGACTTAGGTACCTTACACACAAGACACTGAAAGTTAGCATGCAGGTGAATCAAGTAGATTGGAAAGAAAACGGTACATTGGCCTTTATTGTGAGGGGTTAAAAGTGATTACTGCACTTTTGCATGGCCTTGGTGAGATCACACCTGGAACCCAGTTTTGGTCTCCTTACCTAAAATAGGATATACTTCCTATAGAGGGAGTGCAATGAAGATTCATTATCCACAATTTATATTGATAACAAATCAAAAGTCAGCATGCCAAAGTTGCTGAGATCACAAGAAACCAAGAGACCAAGTGAGTTATGAGGAAGACACACAGACTCAGGAAAGGGAAATGGATAGGTTAAGTCGACAGAACCGGCCAACTGAATGTTTACCCTGCACCTGCTCTGCAGCTTAAACTGGCATTAAACAGACTCTGTAAATGACAGTTTCCAGCAAACAGCTTCTGCATGAGTTGCACTGAGAACTTTGAACGCTGGTGACCTCTGCTTCAGAACCATAGGTCGGTAACTCCTGCAACAATCAAATAGAAATGACAACAAGCACCTGGGTTGTTAGTGAGACCCTGGACTAGAGCCTGAGCTATTTATTAGTGAGTGATGGGCACACAAATTTAGTTTTCTTTCATGTCCAGAAGGGTAACTTTTCTCTTTTAATGATGAATGAGAGATTTTGTGTTTATCACTAATTAACCACTCATTTATAATTAACTATTCAGAAATTGCAACCTTCTGAAACGTGCATTCCCAGAAAACCTCTTATTCTTACATTTCTCAATTATAAAAGGTGATCTCTGGCCCAGGAACAGAATAAATTCACCATCTGGTGTGGAGCTGAGCTGTGCACATCAGAATGATCCAGGGTAGTGCTGAGCAATCTAACCTCTGCTGGGGAATTAGAAGGTTCGTCACAACTAACCTCCTGCCTCCTGAAATGTTCCATTGCTGTCCATCTGTCTCCTCATCATTCCCTTGTGAATCTGATCTGAAATATATTGATGATGCCCAGGTACTAAATATAGAATCAGAATAACTTACATCACTGGAAGAAGCTGTTTGACCTGTCAAATCAATGCTGGAGGATTGGAGTCAGTGGACGTTAGAACCACCAGGACATCGGATGATCAGGAGTTTGACCCTTAGGCTGTAATGAGATTGAGCAAGTGATGGGAGTAGGAGCAGATTCAGTTGCAAACATAGACATTGCAGAAACTAACCTTAACCTCTTCCCATGTTAGCTGTTGCTTAGATGGTAGCGTTCTTGCCTCTTTGCAGCATGGTTAAGGATCTAGTCCTGCTCTAGAGATACAAGTACATGAATCTTGGTTCATATTGAAATGCAGTAGAAAGGGATGTGAGCTCAAGGATGACTGGTTATATTTCGGTCCTTTCAAATGGGTATAAAATACCTCACAATTCTATTTCAAAGGGCATTGATGTTATCCCCAGAGTTCTAGCCAATAGTTATCCCTCAATGAACACAAAACGCTGGAGGAACTCAGCAGGTCAGGCAGCATCTATGGAGGGAAATGAACAGTCAACGTTTCGGGCCAAGACCCTTCATCAGGACCCTTCAATAGTTATCCCTCAATCAACATGATATATTTAATTACCACATTGTTGTTTGTGGGATGTTGGTGGTCATGTTGCTCACAGTACGAGAGTGACTACACCTGCATTCCATGGAGTCCTGGAGTCATAGAGAGATACAGCACAGAAACAGGTCCTTCAGTCCACCAAGTTCACAACAACCATCAACCACCCATTTACACTAATCCTACATTAATCCCATTTTAAAATTGTCCCACATCCCCATCAACTACCCCCGGATTCTACCACTCACCAACACACTGGGGGCAATTTACAGTGGCCAGTTAACCTACCAACCCTCACGTCATTGGGATGTGGGAGGAAACTGGAGCACCCTGAGGAGACCCACACAGTCACAGGGAGAACATGTGAACTCCACACAGATAGCTCCCAAGGTCAGGATTGAACCCGGGTCCCTTAAGATACTTACTTAAGAAATCGTTATTAGTCACATGTACATCGAAACACACAGTGAAATGCATCTTTTGCGTAGACTGTTCTGGGGACAGCCCGCAAGTGTCGCCACGCTTCCAGCACCAACATAGCACGCCCACAACTTCCTAACCCGTGTGTCTTTGGAATGTGGGAGGAAACCGGAGCACCCAGAGGAAACCCACGCAGACATGGGGAGAACGTACAAACTTCTTACAGACAGTGGCGGGAACTGAACCCGGGTCACTGGCATTGTAATAGTGTTACGCTAACCGCTACACTACTGTGCCAGCCCCTGGTGCTATGAGGCAACAGCTTTATTAGCTGCACCACTGCACTGCCAAAGGATCCAGTGAACGTTTCTTAATCTTTTCTTGTTCCTTTCTTTGAGGTTATTTTTTGTCATGTCTCACCCTTGCAGCTAGAATTGCTATACTGTGATCAATACTGGGAATCTTCAATATTCTTGTTCTGGGAGGCTGTGTCAGTTCTAACGTTCTCTGCCTCAAGCTAATTTAAGACTCAACTTGGGACTTCCCTGGTCTGCGCGGCCCTGAGACAGGGAGACTTTACTCTGAGCCATCTGACCAAATTGATTGATACTCCACTTTGGAATCTGAACTGGCACCTGATATCTGTGAGGTTACTTAGTGTGTGGCACAGAGATTTATTAGTCTTGGCATTATGACAGTACAATTGGTAACAAGTGATAGAGCGAGGTAACAGAGTAGTTGCGCCATTTCCTATCTATCAATAAAAGGTGCAATGATGATACACGACTGAGTAATGCTGGGCCGTGTAATCATGTTTGCTTGTTGACTTTTGTATTTTTCATCACTCCCTCCACAGCTTGTTGGCCCTTTGGTCACTCTGCTTTTGAAAATGACAACGAACCAGCAGAGGTGAAGACACTTTCTTCTCAAAGTTACCCAGTTCTATTACATTGTCAGTTACCAAAATCAATTAAGTTTTGTTTTTCTCTTACTGCAGAGTTAGCATACAATAATTCACCAAAGTATAATTTTAATCACAAATTAACATATGATTATATTTTCTGTGGCCTGAACATCATTAAATGTTATTATAAAAATTAGTAATTTGTTCTTGCATTCCTGAGGCTAGTGATCTGTATTTAAGGAATGGAATTTTTCGTCATTAAACCCAGTGAGAGACGGAGACATATATAGAAATCCACGAGTAACTGCAAAGGATGTTCTGCCCTCCGGTGGTCAGTTAAATTGTTGCCTCCTTGAAGCTACTTCATTAAGTATGACGTTAGAAAATTTGGTGAAAAGACAAGTCCTTGAGATTGGATATCTGTAAGGTGAAGAGAAGACAGAAGATAGAGGCCTGGAGTTTCCATCTGGTTCAATTATTTGTTCAACAATATTTCTCCCCCCCCCAAAACAGAAAATGTTGGAAACCCTCAGCAGGTCAGGCAGCAACTGTAGAAAGAGAAGATGACACACAAGAGACTGCAGATGCTGGAATCTGGAGCAACAAACAAAATGCTGGAGGAACTCAGCGGGTCAGGGAGCATCTGTGGAGGGAAGTGGACAGTCGGCATTTTGGGTCAAGACCCTTCATCTGGGTCCAGATGAGTTCCTGCAGCAGTTTGTTTGTTGCTGTAGAAAGAGAAACTGGTTAATTTTTCAAGTTAAAGAAAAATTCTGTTGAAGGAGCTTGACCTGAAGCATTAACTTTGTTTCTCTTTCTACAGATGCTGCCTGACCTGCTGAGTGTTTTTAGCATTTGCTATTTTTATTTCAGATTTCCAGCATTTGCATTTTTTTTGATTTACATTTATTATTTGCTCAAAACTGGCTAAATCAGCACAAAGACGTTGAGAACATTCAAGCAGCATTTATGCCCAGCACAAAACGAATTCGTAATCTTATGTGCCATTTTGTACAACTCCAGCTGGAAGCTGGGGACTACTTGGATTGAATGAATCACTAGTGCGAGTTTCTGCTAACTGTGCCCTCATAGGTCTTCAAGGAGTCTGATAAAATCCAAACTTAAGATGTTTAAGATGTTTAAGATATCTTTATTAGTCACATGTACACCGAAACACACAGGGAAATGCATCTTTTGCGTAGAGTGTTCTGGGGGCAGACCGCAAGTGTCGCCACACTTCCGGCACCAACATAGCACGCCCACAACTTCCTAACCCATATGTCTTTGGAATGTGGGAGGAAACCGGAGCACCCGGAGGAAACCCACGCAGTCACAGGGAGAACAGACAAACTCCTTACAGACAGTGGCGGGAATTGAACCCAGGTCGCTGGCGCTGCAATAGCGTTACACTAACCGCTACACTACTGTGCTGCCAATACTGCTATCAGTTCTCCTTGCAATCTTCTCTTTTCCAATGAGGACACCCCCAACTTCACCAATCTGCCTACATAACTAAAGTTCCTCATCCATGGAATAATTTTTGATGAATCTCTTGTACATCCAAACCTTTCACAATCTTCTTAAAGTGTTGGACCCAGAACTGGATGCAATACTCCAGATCTGCAGGACTCATCATGACATGCTTACTCTTGTACTCTGAAGAGCCCATCAACCCATTGGCTTTTTGACGCTTTCTCAACCTGTGCTGCCACTTTCAACAAACTACACACATACACTCTGAGACCTCACTGTTCTTGTACAACTATTAGAATTGTATACACTGCTCCTTCTTATTCTTCCTGCCAAATACATTTGGAACCTTGGAATAAGTGCTCGTAAATGTGATTAGTATAGTTAGGTACCTGATGGATGGCATGGAAACGGTGGGCCAGATGGCCTCTTTCTGTGCTGTATGACAATGACTCGATGACATTTCTTAGCCTTAAATTTCATCTGCCACCTATCCATTCATTTGAACATCCTGAGAGTCTGTCTTTCCTAAAAACCTATTACTATCTTCTGCACAGTCAACTAGATTTTCAAGTAACGTGCTATCTGCAAATTTGTAGGTTATGCCCTGTATATCAAAGACAAGATCATTAACGTATATGAAGAAAAGCAGTGGTCCTAGTACCAATTCTAGTGGAGCCCCACTGTATACTACCTTCCTGTCTGAAAAGCAACCATTTGCTGATGATGTCTTCTGAAAGTCCCTTTCTACCGTATCAACTACGTTTCTCTCATTAAGCCTCTCTCTTTTTCATCAAAAAACTCTATCAGTTTAGTTAAACAGAATTTGACTTTGACATATCCATGCTGGCTTCCTCTAAACAATCCACACTAATTGGAATAAGTGACTACTAATTCTGGCTGTGATTAATGTTCGGAGAATTTTGCCCATCACCAAGGTTTTGTGAGGTCTGTAGTTGAGGGGTTTACCCAAACACTGTTTTTTTGAACAAGGGTTAACAATTCCAGTTTTCCAGTCCTTGAACACCACTCTTGAATCGACAAACATTTTGGAGATTATGGACAGGGCCACTGCAATTTTCTTCCTTAGTTCTTTCAGCAAACTGGATATATCCCATCTGGAACAAATGATTCTTCCACTTTAGGTGTAGATAATCTTTCTAGTACCTCCACTTTATTTTCTCCCCATCCAGAACCTTAACTATATCTTCCTTTGCTGAGACTCCAGTGGCATCTTGATCTCTGATCAGGCTCACTTCTCCTCGTAATCCTTTTCCCGGTCACTTGTCCATAGGATATTTCTGGAATTCAGCAATGCTCCCTTTCTTGTTGGAGCAAACAAGGAAGTTCCCTTGAACATAACTTCAGAAACTCCTCCCCCTCTTTTCCCATAATATTATTTGCTATCCTGGATAGTTGAAGTTCTCCATTATCAATTCTCCATGAATTTTTCATATTCTCCTTGCAAATATGTTCTTCAATATCCTTCCCACTAGTTGGCAGCTCAAGAATAGTCCCAGTAGTGTCATCATATCTCTGTTGTTTAATGCTTCTGAACACATTCTTTTCTTTGTCATTCCAGGACATCTCTGTCTCCAGCACTGCATTAGTTTCATTAATCAACATAGTCACTGCATCCCCCATTCATTCCTTTCCTACCTTTGCAGAAAACTTTGCATCCAGCAATGTTTAGAACGCACTCCTGCCTTTTTTTTGTTTTTTGCCAGATCCCTGCTATCACCACGACGTTGTAGTCCAGTGAGGTTTATTTTGCCTGCAGTGCACCTATGTTGTTTAACGCAGGCTATCCCTGGATAATGAATGGGTTCCATTTTAACAGATGACTATAAGTCGATTTTGTCCATAAGTTGGAAAATACACAAAAATCAATGAATATGGTAACCATACCTTCCCGGAGATGTAATGAATGACATCAAAAGGACATTGGACTGATAAGAAAGAACAACTACTTAAAGTGGACTGAGAGAGAGGAAACTAGTTATGCCGTTCATAGGAATGAATGTGTGTACGTATGTTGGACTTTTGAATTAAGTAATCTTATGGGAGCTTGTTCATATGTAGGGGTGTCCATAAGTTGGGTGTTCATAACCTAGGGTTGGCCTGTAAGCTTCCTGCATCATAAACCTGTGTCAGACCTATCGGCCAACTGTATCCAGAGGGGAAAGTCTTGGTTAAAGTGTTAAGAACTTGTGACCAGAGAGACCATGTTTGGTTTCGTTGGCATCATGAGAAAACTAAGAGAAGCAATCCTGAGGAGTGACACATCAGAATAGGACGTTGCGGGTAATTTTAACTCAGTGAGCAGCAAACCCATGGGGTTAGGTGGAAAGCCTTCCTCACACCCTGTCGTTACCACTCCCCTATGCCTGCAAGTAAGAGGAAACCCAGCTGTGTTTCCTAGCTTGTTAATTTCCTGAAAGGACCAGTTGGGTTGAAATTCCTCCTTTTGACTTTATCAAGTCAAGTCGAGTTTATTGTCATATGCACAAGTACATGTATGCACAGGTGCAATGAAAAACTTACTTGCAGCCACATCAAAGCCACATAGCATCAGATAAGCAGCATTCGCAAGAAGAACATGTATTAGACATAAATTATACACAATTTTTACAAGAAAGAACACAATTAGAACAATAAGGAGTCAATTTTAGTGCAAAGTGATCAAAGTGGTCATAGTGTTGCTACACTGTAGTGATCAGGGTTGTGCAGGTTGGTTCAAGAACCGAATGGTTGAAGGGAAGTAGCTGTTCTTGAACCTGGTGGTGTGGGACTTCAGGCTTCTGTACGTCCTGCCTGATGGTAGCTGCGAAAAGATGATGTGGCCTGGATGGGGGGGATCTTTGATGGCAGATGTTGCCTTCTTGAGCTACTGCCTCATGTAGATATGACTGATGGTGGGGAGGGATGTGCCCGTGATGTATTTTGCAGAGTCGACTACTCTCTGCAGCTTCTTACTTCAACAGAGTGATGAAGCAGAAAGGAGGAAAAGAGTCCAAATCCAGCTGTGTTACACTCTTTTATTTTGTCCAGTTTTAACTCCATGGATCTGGAAAATTGTAAAGGGACCTTCTTCAGGTAGTTTTGTCTTAAATCCGAACACCAAGATCTGTTAGTATTCACAACTAATGAATCAGAATTAGAATCAGAATCAGGTTTATTATCACTGACATATGTCATGAAATTTGTTGTTTTTGTGGCAGCAGGACAGTGCAAGTCATAAAGACATAAAAATTACTATAAGTTACAAAAATAAATAAATAGTGCAAAAGATGAATAACGAGGTAATGTTCATGGGTACATGTACCGTTCAGAAATCTGCTGGCGGAGGGGAAGAAGCTGTTCCTGAAACATTGTGTGTGTGTCTTCAGGCTCCTGTACCTCCTCCCTGATGGTAGTAATGTGAAGAGAGCATGTCCCGGGTGGTGAAGATCCTTAATGATGGATGCCGCCTTTGGAAGGCCCAGGTTTTGAAGCTTGTTGATTAGTACTGAGGGGATGACGGTGTTGAATGCCAAGCTGTAATCGATAAACAGCTGCCTGACGTATGTTTTGCTGTTGTCTAAGTGCTCCAAAGCCAAGTGGAGAACCAGTGAGATTGTGTCCGCTGTAGACAGGCAGCACGGTAGTGTAGCGGTTAGCGTAACGCTATTACAGCGACGGCGACCCGGGTTCAATTCCCGCCGCTGTCTGTAAGGAGTTTGTATGTTCTCCCCATGTCTACGTGCATTTCCTCTGGGTGCTCCGGTTTCCTCCCACATTCCAAAGACGTACGGGTCAGGGAGTTGTGGGCATGCTATGTTGGCGCCAGAAGCGTGGCAACACTTGCGGGCTGCCCCCAGAACATTCTACGCAAAAGATGCATTTCACCGTGCGTTTCGAAGTATATGTGACTAACAAAGATATTTGACCTGTTGTGGCAGTAGGCAAATTGCAGTGGGTCCAGGTCCTTACTCAGGCAGGAGGTAATTCTAGCCATGACCAACTTCTCAAAGCACTTCATCACAGTAGATGTGAGTGCTACTGGGCGATAGTCGTTGAGGCAGCTCAACCTGCTCTTCTTGGGCACCGGTATGATTGATGCCTTTTTGAAGCAGGAGGGAACCTTCAACTGCAGCTATGAGAGGTTGAAGATGTCCTTGAACACTCCAGCCAGTTGGTCAGCACAGATTTTCAGTACCCTGCCAGGTACACTATTGGGGCTTGAGGCCTTGCGAGGGTTCACCCTCTTGAAGGATGTTCTGACGTCAGACTCCAAGACAGAGATCAAAGGGTCACCAGATGCTGTGGGGATTTGCACAGGTGTAGTGTTATTCTCCCTTTCAACATGTGCATAAAAGGCGTTGAGCTCATCAGGGAGTGAAGGATCACTGCCATTTATGCTGTTAGGTTTTGCCTTATAGGAAATAATGGCATGCAAACCCTGCCACAGCTGTCATGCCTCCGAGTGTGCCTCGAACTTCACATGGAATTGCCTTTTTGCTCTCACAATCACCTTCGGTAGGTTGTACCTAGACTTCTTGTAGGGTTCTGGATCGCCAGTCTTGAACACCACAGATCTAGCCCTCAGCAGACTGCGAATCTCCTGGTTCATCCAGGGCTTCTGGTTTGGGAAAACTTGGTACGTTCTCGATGGCACACACTCATCCACACAGGTCTTGATGAAGTCGGTGATGGACATGGCATATTCATTCAGATCCAAAGCTAAATCCCAAGTAATGATATCTGCAAATAAGATTTAAAGGGGATCTGAGGGGCAAGTTTTTCCACACAGAGGGTGGTGAGTATTTGGAATGAGCTGCCATTGGACATGGTACAGGCTAGTACAATTACAATGTTTAAAAACCACCTGGACAGGTCTGTGAATAGCAAAGGTTTAGAGAGATGTGGGCCAAATGCAAGCAAATGGGATTAGCTTAGATAGGCATCATGGTTGGTATGGAGGAGCTGGGGGCAGAAGAGTCTGTTTCCACGCTGTACAACTTTATGAATCTAAATGACAAAAAGTGAATTAAAATTTGTATACAGCCTCCAACAACAAAGCTTTAAAAAAATTTTAATCGCTTCATTTACATAGAAAATAAGTCCCAATATGCTTCACAGTAGTGATATGAAACAAAAATTGATTTCAAGCCACTTATAGAGACATTAGGGCAAATGACCAAAAGCTTGGTTAAAGACCTAAGTTTTCAAGAGCTTCGTAGAGGTGAGGGAAGAGGTAGAAAAGTTTAGGGAGGGAATGTCAAAACACAGAACCTTGGAAGCTAAAAATACAGCCTCCAGTGGCAGAACAACCAAATTTTGGAATGAAAGATTAAGCTTTAAACTTTATTTATACAGCATGGTAACAGGCCCTTCTGGCCCAACGAGTCTGCACCGCCCAATTACACCCATGTTAAACTACCAACCTGTACGTCTTTTGCAACATTGGAGGAAACCGGAGCACCTGGAGGAAACCCAAGCAGGACACGGGGAGAATGTACAGCTACTTACAGACAGCGGCGGGAATTGAACCCCAATCGCTGGCGCTGTAATAGCATTACAGGATTTTATTTCAGGATTTTACCTGGTAACATTTAAGGTCACTCAATAAATTTCCAAGTCTGGATGGCATGTGACTTGAAAGGAAAGCTGGAGGCAATGATGTTCCCATCTTTTTGCCAGTCTCTTTATCTGGAAATTGGAGACTACAGTTTGGATGTGCTGTCAATAAAGATGCACTGTAACACCACGATGTGCTTAGTTGCATCTGGGATCCCTTTTGCTATTATCCGTGGCTAGTTTGAGTCCTAATGCTATCATGAACTTGCTGACAAAAATTTGAAGGGTGAAATAGTCTGAATAGAAAATTTGTGAAGAAATTATTTCAGCTATTTGATTTGCTATTTTTCGTGCTGCTTTTGCTCTGTAGCTGGCACCTTTTAGTGAAAATAATCAGGCGTTTATTTCTTCAGTTTTCTGCTGGTTTTCTTTTGCCATATTTGGAAAATAAAACAGATATTTGTTTGGCAGCAACATCTATTTGAGAAAATCAGAGTATTTTTTCTTGTCTCTCGTACATGTGATAAACTCTGGAGGTGTTATGACTTTGATCAGGCATATTTTCATCGAAGTGTATGATGAGACCCACAGGCATTAGATCCAAAACATATAATTATGTTGATCAATTATTGTTACAGCCTTCTATCACCAGCTCAGCACCTCAACTACTCATAGAAAGAAATTCAAGAGAAACAAAGGACTGCAGGTGCTGGAATCTAGCAGGTCAGGCAGCATCTGTGGAGAAAAGCAGGCGGTCAACGTTTCCGGTCAGGACCCTTCTTCAGGACTGAAGATAGGAAGAGGGGAAGCCCAATATATAGGAGGGAAAAGTAGAGCAGTGATAGGCGGGCAAAAAAGGGGAGACAACGTGGGCAAGGTGGTGATAGGTAGATGCAGGTAAGAGATAGTGATGGGCAGGTGCGGGGGAGGGGCGAGCAGATCCACCGGGGGATGGGTCAAAGGTAAGGAGGCAGGTGCCCCATGGGGGGGAGGGGAGGGAGAAAAAAAATTGGCAAGGAGAAAGAAGAGAGAAAGGCTAGGAACGGGAAAAAAAGAGGCAAGGTGGGGAGGGGGGTTTGGTTTACTTAATGTGGGAGAATTTGATATTCATACCATTAGACTGTAAGGTCCCAAGATGGAAAATGAGGTGTTGTTCCTCCACTTTGCACTTGGACTTCTCCCGGCAGTGGAGGAGGCCGAGGACTGACATATCAGTGATGGAGTGGGAGGGGGAGTTGAAGTGACTGGCAACGGGGAGGAGCAGATCGCGGTTACAGACGGAGCGCAGGTGTTCTACGAAACTGTCATCTAGCCTGCATTTGGTCAATCTCTTACCTGCATTTACCCATCACCACCTTGTGCCCACCCTGCCTCCCCTCTTATGTCAACCTATCACTGCTCTATTTTTCCCCCTTATATATTGGGCTTCCCCTTTTCCTATCTTCAGTCCTGAAGAAGGGTCCTGACCCGAAACGGATGCTGCCTGGCCTGCTGAGTTCCAGCATCTGCAGTCCTGAACACTGAATAATATTTAGTCCTAGGCAATCTTCATGAGATTTCAATGCAGTCCCCTTCCCATCCAAAACCATTTAACCGTTTGTCACAAAAATAGGTTTGACATTTAGTGTGCACTTCCCAGCAGAAAAAATGGCTTTGCTGCCTTAATTCTGAACTGACATTTGCCCTGCTGACAACTGCAATTTTCTTAATAGCAGTAATACAAGAGATTGAATAAAGCAGTTGAGTTGTCAGGTTCTGGAAGGTCCTGCTAATCCTCATATTTCTTAAAGAGCCACTGTCCCTTTATTGGAAAACTCATTGAATGTCTGATTTATGCCATTTTCCAGACTCAGCATATGTTGAAGAGCTGAGTGAACTTACCTCATCCACGATTAATTTGCATCGTCCATGTCATTTCATTCTGGTTCTAAACTTCACCGAGGCTTGGGAGGGGGAATTGTGGCGGGCTTCTGAAGTGTGCAAAGTAGGATGCTCCCTTTCTTAATCCCTCAGTGTAGAAAGGTGTAAAGTAAAGGCAATCAGGTTTCCTGCTCCCGGTCACCCTTGTTGGACGGCAAGTGCCAACCGAGGATAGAATAGAATCAGTCTATGATATTCCCCACCCCATGATCCAATAACCTTTTTAAATTCACTGGTCTCACCTCTGGATGCTTGACTGAGGTACATAGGCAGGGAGAAAGGAAAGACAAGGAGGAGGTAGGAGAGGGCTGTCTAGAAAGATTATTGTTGAGCAAAGGGATAAAAATTGCATTGAAGGACTAACCTTGCTTCTCCCCGTTCCTGCCGTTAGTAATAAGGATAGTTCCTCTTTGAAAAAATATAACACGCTGTATTTCCAACCAGCAAGGTTCAGGTATAAATCTTTCCATGATAATGCTCCATTCATTTGCAGGTTATTTTAGACCCTTGAAAACATGAGGAGAAGTTTCTTTACCCAGAGGGTGGTGAAATTCCATGATAATGCTCCATTCATTTGCAGGTTATTTTAGACCCTTGAAAACATGAGGAGAAGTTTCTTTACCCAGAGGGTGGTGAAATTGTGGAACTCCTTGCCACGCACAGCAGTGGAGGCCAGATCAGTGGGGGTATTCAAGGAGGAGATAGACAGATATCTAAATAGTCAGGGTATCAAGGGATATGGGGATAAGGCTGGCAAATGGGATTAGAATAGTTTTTTTTTTCTCTCTCTTTTTTCCCACCCCATTTCTTTTTCCCTTTTCCTTGGAGCAGACTCGATGGGCCGAATGGCCTGCTTCTGCTCCCTTATCTTGTGATCTTGTGATCTTGTGATACCCAATACTCCCTGCAATAGACTACGACACAAAGCAGATTAATAAGATAAGATAAGATTTCTTTATTAGTCACACGTACATGGAAACACACAGTGAAATGCATCTTTGCGTAGAATGTTCTGGGGGCAGCCCACGAGTGTCGCCATGCTTCTGGCGCCAACATAGCATGCCCACAGCTCCTAACCCGTACGTCTTTGGAACGTGGGAGGAAACCGGAGCACCCGGAAGAAACCCACGCAGACACGGGGAGAACGTACAAACTCCTTACAGACAGCGGCCGGAATTGAACCCAGGTCGCTGTCGCCGTAATAGCTAACTGCTACACTACCGGGTCGCTACAATAGACTGTACATTACAAGAATAATTTCACTGCAAAAGTACTTTATTGGCTGAAAGTTGTCTGGGACATTCTGTGGTTGTAATGCATGGTGTAGTATTACAAGGCTTGCTTTTACCCACCTCTGTTTTATTATATTCCAATTTTACGGTCCTGCTGTGCATACAGTCTTAAATTTGTTCTTCACACTGGCGGTATGAGAAAGGCCATGCATAATGCCACTCTAGAGCTACCCTGAGAGGGTGGTTGAACTTCAGTTTACCAAAGTGCCAGGCCGTTTAAAAGGCATTAAAGAATCGATTGCCATATGTGGAAATGGCAAGTGGTGGTGCCTTCCAATAAGGATGTTAGTGAACCAGTTGAATCCAATCGCCTCATGTTTATTTTTCTTATACCTGATTAGACAGATTTATTGAATTCAGCTTTATAACTTGCTGTGGTACTACCTGAATTTGGGCTGTGAGGTGATATCAGAATACTACTGTAATCCGACTTGAAGTAGCAGTTAGCGTAACGCTATTACGGCGCCAGCGACACGGGTTCAATTCCCGCCGCTGTCTGTAAGGAGTTTGTACGTTCTCCCCGTGTCTGCGTGGGTTTCCTCTGGGTGCTCTGGTTTCCTCCCACATTCCAAAGATGTATGGGTTAGGAAGTTGAGGGCGTGCTATGTTGGCGCCGGAAAAGTGGTGACACTTGCGGGCTGCCCCCAGAACACGCTACGCAAAAGATGCATTTCTTATCTGAAGAAAAGGAACGAGTCTTTGTTACTCTAGAGAACAAATCTGGTGTTTTGCCCAACATTGTTGTCCTAGACTGACAAACCCTAAATAGCCCTCTAGACCACTGCCTGTTGTTTTGCTGAGACACTTTGTGCGAAGGTGATCTCCACCTTTATCTACATAACAGCAACTACTTCAAATGATTTGCTTCTGATGTAAGGTCATTGACCTGAAGCTGTAACTCTGTTCTGCTTTCCATTGATGTTACTGGACAGTCATGTACCTCCAGCACTTTCTGTTTTTAATTGACTATAAAATGTTTTGGGGCATCCTGATCATTTGATAAAAAATATTTCTGTCTTCTCTCATACATTTTACACCCTTAGCTCCTATTACAGGGTCTTCAATAATAAAGAATATTTAAAGAAAATCTTGCCATAAGATTGCTTTTATCTTAATAATTCCCAAGCCTCTGAACTGTTGACAGAGAAGAAACTTCCTGTAACTAAGACTCTATCAGAGAGAAGACAACTTGAAACATATATTTGCATATTTTAATATATGGTCTTTCTCAATGCACTTAGCAGTCCAATGTTGTAATTGTTGCTGCTGCATTGAGCAGTATTTTACGACCACAAAATAGGCAATTTGCAGAAACTTCACGTAAATATTTGGAGCCAATTTTCAGCTCAAATGCCCATACATAACCCTCCGTTATCTCACAGAGAAGCTAATTGTAGTTTCCACAGCTTGAGCTGCTAAGAGGTCCAGGTTATGTGATTTTGTTTTCAAAAGCTGGCCTGCCGTAGCAAGACTGTTTTGCTCTCGTGCATCTGGATCATAATTTCAGAAGAAAATGAACTGACTCTTGACTAATCAGGATTGCTTCTTTTCCAAATAACTCCCAATTGCAGCCTTCCAATATTCTGGCATGTAACTGTGTGTACGTAAACATTATACACATTTTAAACTGCAAAGTGGCACAGCTTGTTAAGTAGCTGACTCACAGCTCCAATGATTCAGGTTCAGTCCTGACCTCTGTTGTTGTCTGTGTGGAGTTTGCACTTTCTCCCTGAGTTTCCTCCAGTTGCCCTGGTTTCCTCTCACATCCCAAAGATGTGTGGCATAGTGGGTCAATTGGCCAGTGTAAATTGCTCCTAGTGTGGAGAATAAAATAGGATTAGTGTAACTGGGTTCTTGATTCTCAGTGCAGAGTCTGTGGGCCAAAGAGCCTGTTTCTGTGCTGTATCTCTCTATGATTCTCTGACCGAAATATACACATTCAAAAGTTAACTCCACAAGTTGCCCCAAATAACCGAATTATAGATTTTCTAAAGAAAAACAATTATTTTAAAATCTGTTTTGTAATTGAACATAGCTTCCCATAGAACTACCATAAATCTTCTTGATACATTGGACTGAGAGTTCTGGTTTAAAATACAGCAAATGTACATTACTGGAATAATGCCAACAATTAGTGAGACCTGGGTTTCCATAAACAAACCTAATATTGCATCGTCAACACCAATTCTCCACCAGTGCCCTCCACAGGGTGTCCCCAGTTCTCTGTAAATGACCATCAGTTTTTCCATCAGCAATTCCACTTCTCTATCTGAGCTCAATTCTCCAGCCATCACGTCATGCCTTTATCAGAGACCAAGCTGTCCTCTCATTGATCCCAACTCCTTTTCAGAGATCTACTACTGTCAGGGACTCTAACCCACTGCCAGTGACTGTGATTTCTGTGACAACCTTAACTTCCTACTCATGGTCCCAACTTGCTACAGACCTGCCAGTGTTCCCAGCTCCCGACATGACCCTGACTTCTTACTGGTGGCCCTAACTCCGTCAGTTAAGTTGACTCCCATTCAGTAAGACTAACCTCTGTTAGTGACCCTGAATATATCCCGGCTTTCCACCAACTTATTCCATGGTTTGAGCAAAGGTGGTTTGCTCATTGTTATTTTTCTCTTTCTCCCTCATATTTCTCTCTGCTCCCAATACCGCTGACTCCCAACTGGAATGCAGTTCCTCAGATATTGTCTCCCTCCCCATTTTCAATGTAGCTCCAGCTAATGAATGTTAAGGGGCAAATCAACATTGAGGAGCAATTCAGCTCAGCATCATTTTGCTCTGGTCCACTGCATTGTGACACAACAGAGAGCAAGTAGAAAAGAAAGTAAATTAATCTGACCCTAATGCATCCTTGAATGGGCTGAGACAGTTCAACTAATCTGAGATTGGAAATCAAAATACAAACCACCCATCTTCCACCCACAGCTTTTGAATGGAGTAAACAGAAACTAAATTCAAGTGAGTTTTTCAGACAAATTTACTTTCAGAAAATAGATCACTTAATAATTTATGATCTTGTGATAGATTTCTAGATAAATAAATACTACAGGAAATTTTGGCTTACACAAAGAAAATTGAGCCCGGAAAAATCATCCTCAAAGGAACAATGTGTGAATTTGGATTAAACTGATCTTAGGGTATCTGCTGGTGTGTGTGTGTGTGTGTGTGTGTGTGTGTGTGTGTGTGTGTGTGTGTGTGTGTGTGTGTGTGTGTGTGTGTGTGTGTGTGTGTGTGTGTGTGTGTGTGTGTGTGTGTGTGCTATATCTATAGGAAGTATACATACTATATATATGTAGAAAGTACACATACATACATAATCAAAGACTCCACCCATCCCAGAATTCTCTCTTCTCCTCCCTCCCCTAGGGCAGAAGATACAAAAGCCTGAAAGAACATACCACCAGGCTCAAGACTATTGAACAGTCCCCAAGTACGATAAGATGGACTCTTGACCACACAATCTACCTCATCACAGCCTTGCACCTTATTGTCTGCCTGCACTGCACTTTCTCTGTAACTGTAACTACTTAATTCTGCATTCTGTTATTGTTTTACCTTGTACTACCTCAATGCAGTGTTGTAATGAACTAATCTGTATGGATGGCATGCAAAACAAAGTTTTTCACTGTAGCCCAGTACATGTGACAATAATAAACCAATTTACCAATTTACCATACTATGCTTTCCATATGGTATATATGCTACATGTGGTATAGTAGTTACCGTATACATACTATATAGAAGGTATGGTATATTTTCTATACTTTCAAAAGTATAAAATGCATCTTTGATACTTCTACATAGAAAAGTAAAGAAGATACCTTTCTATATCTTGTAAAGTATAGAAGTAACCTATCACCAAAGGTACTTCCTATTAGTGGTTAAGAAAATAGATATGAATACCAAGTATTTATTGGCATATTTCCCTGAGATTGATTCAAGTGTATCAGTTGTTACTGTGGTCTCACCTTGCTTTCACTAATAAATGTTAGAAAGCTAGTAAATCTCCAGACACATTGCTAAAATCAAAAGTGTGCTTAAATGTTGCTTTAATTGAGTGATTAACATGCATTAATTGGCAACCTTCCCCTCCCAAGGGGTTTACCTGCACACAGCCTAACACTCTACAGTGAAATGTGGAAGTCAGAGGGTTGGAACAGGTTTTCCAACACATCAGTTTCGATAATTCTAATCCCTCACCTGCTCCCAAATTCACCAGATTAAAATTCAGCTCAGTGTGCTCCCATTATGTCTGGCCTCACTGTGACAAGATTTGCTCCCATTGTGGTTCATCAATGATTAGATGCTCTTTAATTTTTCATAACACACCATCATCAGATATTCCCTTAGATGCAGTTCAAGCAATGATGATAAAGCGCTCTACTTACTGAAAATCATGAACATTACTGATGTAATGATGCATGAAGTTAAAATAGAGTTACATCTACTACCCTGGCGATGCCATATAACTGACTGTTTAATGCAAGCATAAGAATTTTAGGAATGTCAAATCGGCTTCCATTTATACTTTGCTCATGGAATTATTATGCATTAAGTTTATATCCTTTGTAAATATAAAATATCCACGCTGTTATCTCTCTCTCCTTAATGGGAATGCATTTTGTCAGGATAAGGGTGTTTTTGAAATGTACTTGTGGAGCTCTTGTGGTGTTGCTCATAGATAGTCTGACATTTGGAGACAGGTCTTTAGCCTTTCAGTTAAACTTTGCCTAATCTGTCCTCAGCTTGGCCATTGCTGTGGGCAAGTGCTCCATGGAGTGAATCTAGATAATTGCTGCTACTTGTGCTTCCAGCTGTGGAAAGCTCAGCACGAAATGGCTAGCTTCCTTCAAATGGTGTGAAGCTCAGTTTGTACTTGTATCAAAGTGCGATGTCTGAAGTGTGACAGCTGAACATGATGAATGTGAAACAAAGGGATAGCAATTTTAACCTAACTTGCTGGCTAGATAACTCATGGGATAAATTGGAAGTCCAGCCTAGAAACTGGATCCCCTCTTATTCTGCTATATGGAACTACCTGCATTGAATATAGCACACGAATGAATGTATCCCTTCTCCAATCACCTTACTGGCTTATCTAACATTCCTGTATTTGTTGATAAGTGGCTTCTTGCTTACACATTTCAGAACACACAAACAACATATTTTTTGTGTGGATCTTGGCTCTGCGGTTATAAACAGTGATGCGCCTGTCACCCTGATACATCTTGTGAAGTCATTAAATTTCTATCTGTGTTACTCCATTGTGTGAGGATCTGCACTCCTGGTGGATCTGTGTCTTGGATTCCAATGCATGGGTCCTTCCTTCTGTTGTATATCTTGAACACCAAGACTTAGCATGTCCCTTTGAGTGAATGTGGGAGCTGTCTGTCTCTCCCCGCAGCCTCTGCCTCCTCCACGGCAACCAAAGTGTGTGTTGTTGCTTTGTGGAGTGTGCCTTTAAGGGGTAAATGTCTTTCTCTGGATGCTGTTAGCTAAATATCGGGAGCTGTGCTAAATTGGATGAAGTCTAATTGGGAAACATGCAAGTCCCAATTTAATATTTGTTTCAGAATGAAAACCACTCTATGCCATTTTATACTGGATATTGGCCAACTTTGCAATTTGCTTTTGGTAGGGAGAGCCAGTTGGTCATTATCACTAATAGCAGCTGTTTTGAAGCATCAAAAATAGGTGCAATCCAATTTCCAGGCAACTGAATTTATACCTTTTCTAACATTATATTCCACTGATCTTAACAGAGAGTAAATTGGCTAGGATGTGAAACCAGAATCCATTTCTCAAAAGTCAGATCACCTTAAAATTACACCGTAATTTTCACATACACTTGAGGATCACCTAGTTGGTGGATTAATTCTGCAAAAATCTACACTCCTGGAGAAAACACTTGCATTCCAGAATTGAGCTGCTTAGTACTGGATGCCATTAGTACAAACTACATGGTAAATAGATTAGGAAGATACAAAATAGACGGGGATCCAGGTCTGAATAATATCCATTGAACGATAAGTAAAAACTTGGATGAAGTGTCCTGTATCATAAACACTTCAATGGAGACTAGCATGTTTCTGTTAGACTGGAAGCTAGTTCATACAGCTTCTACTTTCAAAAAAATGGAGACTAAGCAGTTGTGGGAACCTCCAGTCTCATCAAAGTCACAGCCATTACTGGGAAAATATAAAAGGCGCAGGAATGTGTATTTATGTTCACTGGAAAGGAAAGCGGCCATTTAACATCACAATACAGTTTTCAAAAAACAGTGCTTGGGAAAGAGGGGTGATTTTTCTTGAGGAAGTCACTCAGCTGGTGGATGAAGAAAGTCCAATGGACTTCATCCATCCGGACATTCAGAAAGCCTTTGGTAAGATTCATCAGATTAGGTTACTTCACAAAAGGGAATTGGTAAGAAATTAAAATGCCAGGATTAGAAATTGGATTCAATTTTTTTTTACCTAAAATGTTGCAGTTTGTGGATATAGTTCAACTGAGAAACATGTTAGAAGTGATATTCCGCAGGGATTAACGTTAGGCCCATTAGAGTCAGAGAGTCATACAGTACTACGGCACAGAAACAGGCCCTTTGGCCCATCTAGTCCATGCTGACCTGATCTTCCATCTAGTCCCATCTATCTGCGCCTGGACCATATCCCTCCAAACCCCTCCCATCCATGGACCTATCCAAACTTCTCTTAAATGTTACAATTGAACCTGCATCTACTATTTCCGCTGGCAGCTCGTTCCACACTCGCACCACCCTCTGAGTGAAGAAGTTTCCCTCAGATTCCCCTTAAATATTTCACCTTTCACCCTAAACCTATGTCCTCCAGTTCTCATCTCACCCAACCTGAGGGGAAAAAGCCTGCATGCATTCACCCTATCTACACCCCTCATAATTTTGTACACCTCTACAAGATCTCCCCTCATTCTCCTGCGCTCCAGGGAATAAAGTCCTAACCTATTCAGCCTTTCCCTATAACTCAGGTCCTCAAGTCCCAGCGACCTCAGTGTAAATTTTCTCTGCACTCTTTCAAGCTTATTGATAGCTTTCCTGTAGGTAGGTGACCAGAACTGCACATAATACTCTAAATTCTTATACAACTTCAACATACTGTAACATCCCAACTCCTGTCCTCAGTGCCCTGATTTATGAAGGCCAAAGTGCCAAAAGCTCTCTTTATGATCCTATCTACCTGTGATGCCACTTTCAAGGAATTATGGATCTGTATTTCCAGGTCCCTTTGTTCAACCGCACACCTCAGAGCCCTACCATTCACTGTGCAAGTCTTACCCTGGTTTGTCCTCCCAAAGTGCGTCACCTCACACTTGTCTACATTAAATTCCATCTGCTATTTTTCAGCCCATTTACCTAGCTGGTCAAGATCACACTGCAAGCTTTGACAGCCTTCCTCGCTGTCCACTAAGCCCCCAATATTGGTGTCATCCACAAATTTGCTGATCCAGTTTACCACGTTATCATCTAAATCATTAATATAGATGATAAACAACAACGGACCCAGCACCGATCCCTGCAGCACACCACTAGACACAGGCCTCCAGTCAGAGATACAACCATCTACTACCGCTCTCTGGCTTCTCCCACTAAGCCAATGTTGAATCCAATTCATCCTGAACGCCAAGCGACTTAACCTTCTGCACCAGCCTCCCATGCAGGACTTTGTGAAAGGCTTTGCTAAAGTCCATGTAGACAATGTCCACTGCCTTTTCTTCATTAACCTTCTTGGTAACCTCCTCGATAAACTCTACAAAATTGGTTAGACATGACCGACCACACACAAAGCCATGTTGCCTCTCCCTAATCAGGCCCTGTCTATCCAAATACTTATATATCCTGTCCCTTAGAATACTTCCAATAATTTACCCACAACTGACACCAGGCTCACTGGCTTATAATTTCCAGGCTTATTCTTGGAGCCTTTCTTAAACAATGGAACAACATTGGTTATCCTCCAGTCCTCTAGCACCTCACCTGTGGCTAAGGACAATTTAAATATCTCTGCTAAGATCTCTGCAATTTCTGCACTAGCCTCCCACAAGGTCCGAGGGGGACACCTTGCCAGGCCCTGGGGATTTATCCACCTTAATTTGCCTCAAGACAGCCAGCATCTGCTCTTATGTAATCCAGATATAGTCCATGACCTCGCTACTCTTTTGCCTCAGTTCTATGGACCAACTTTGAATCTCAAACCGAGGACCAGTCCTGTCCTTCTCCATGATTATCTTGAAACTAATGGAATTATGATCACCAGATCCAAAGTATTTCCCCCAACACATTTCTGTCACCTGACCTAAGATTAGATCCAGTATTGCGCTCTCCCTAGTTGGCACCTCTACATATTGATTAAGGAAACTTTCCTGAACACATTTGACAAACTCTATCCCATCCAATCCCTTTACAGTATGGGAGTCCCAGTCAATATGTGGAAAGTTAAAATCACCTACTATCGCAACCTTATATTTCTTGCAACTGTCTGCTATCTCTCTGACGTTGGCACCTGGGAGGCAACATACCATCTGGGAGTCTTGTTCTCGTCCACAGAATCTCCTGTCTGTTCCCCTAACCAATGAATCCCCTATCACTACTGCACTTCTCTTTTCCCCCCTTCCCTTCTGACCCACAGAGCCAGACTCAGTGCTAGAGACCTGGCTGCTGTGGCTTTCCTCTGGTAAGTCGTTTCCCACCCCCTCCCCACAACAGTATCCAAAGTGGTATGCTTGTTATTGAGGGAAATGGCCACAGGGGTACTCTGCACTGACTGCCTATCACCTTTCCCTCTCCTAGGTCACTCAGCTACCAGCATCCTGCAACCTAGGTGTGACTGCCTCCCTGTAACTCCTGTCTATGTACCCCTCAGCCTCCCGAATGATCCAGAGTTCATCCTGCTCCAGCTCCAGTTCCCCAACGCGGTCTGTTTGGAGCTGCAGCCAGATGCACTTCTTGCAGGTGTAGTCATCAGGGACATTGGAGGACTCCCTGACTTCCCACATCCTGCAAGAGGAGCATATTACTGCCCTGACTGCCATTCCCACTGCTCTAACTGTGCAATAACAGAGAAACAAAGAGAACTTACCAGAACCTCACCTTAGCCTCTGCTCACTTCCTCTGCCTCTTCACACTGAAGCCTCTTGAGCCAAAGCCTCAAGGTCCCATTCCCACTCCCGTTACTCCTCATAGTCTCTAGTGATGACCTGTACAGCAGTTTGGGAGCATGATATGCAAGTTTACAGGAGGGATAAAACCTTGTGCAAGGGTTAAGGTGGTGGAAGTGTTTTGTAAAATCCAAAAAGATCTAGAATTTCCAGGGGAATGGGCCACACGTTGGGATAAATTAAAGTGATAGGCAAAAGGTGGGGTAGGTTGGTGAGGAGGAAAAAAATTACACAGACTTAGGTTATGATGTAGAACTCACTGCTTATGAGAGTGGTAGGGAGAAAGTCAATCAGGAATTTCGAAGTGAACTAGACAACTGTGAGAGAAAATAATTTGCAGGGCTACATGCTTGGGATTTACTCTTCAATGAGAAGTTGTCACGGACTTTTGCTGTAACAGTTCTATGAATTGAATTTGCATAAATATTGGGAGAGCCAACATGTAACTTTTGCAGGAAACATTACTGTAAGAGATTGAGAGAGGAACAATCTCCATGTTATTGTGGTCAGTTAATAGATGTAATTGAAGTTGTGGATAAAATTAACAAGTTATTGTGTTGTATTAATAGAACCACACAGTATATTGTAAATCAAAGTGGGGCATCCATTGATACTGTATGGATTACTGGCCAGATCACATTTATAGAACTGTTCCCAGTCTTGGTCTCAGAGGATGGTGATGTGTCCTTTGAAAAGATTCGAAAGAGAGCTATTAGAGTGATTCTAATCTTGAAGAACCTCATTTACTTTGGCTCAGGAACCTTGGTTTAGGAAGCATTATCCATGTTGCTCTGGTCATCATGGTGTTTAGGTAGACTTGATGGATTGACCAGTCTTTTCCAGTCTGTCAGTTTTTTGTCTCATATAACCGCTGAAAGGTAATTTTCCTTAGACTCTTTACCTGTGAAAGCACGGAAATAAATTCTTCTGAGTTATCAGAAACTGAACAAGGCTCTTAAATGAAAAGAAAAGAAGAGTCTGAAAAAGTGTCAGGATGCAAAATAATTAACGCTAGAGTAAATCATTCAACAATTAAATGGAGCAAATGACAAAATGAAGTGAGCAAGAAGGAAATGGTGAGCTGTTTATCCAAGAAGAGGGGAAGCAAGTTTAGAAAATTGACACTGCCCTGGAGTTGTGAGTTAACTGAACCTGTCTGAGCCACATTGCTTTGGTTCGTGGAAACTGCGATCTTTGAGGCCTCATCTTTCCTGGAACTATTGCTGTGGGAGTGACAGGACAGGTTGGAGGTGCTCACTTAATGAGAACTCTTACTGAGATGCCTCTCTGAGGCTTGGGAGAAATGGTGACTTCCAAATCACGAGGACATGGTTTAGCTACTGGACTTAGTATATTATGTGTACCCACATCTTCCGTGACATTCATACTTCAGGTGTTCATACTTTAGTCTGCATGGCCTGTATAGCACCTGTATTATCATTGTATTATACACCTATCAGCAGTGCTGAGGAGAAACTAAACAGGGTTTGATTAGTTTCCATCTAGCAGTTCCTATGTTCTTTGCAACATGAGGGGAGAATCACATTTGTAGTACTTTGGGTGTAATTTGTACACTGCTCAAGGTATTAACTTAGATTGTCCCTTGCACAAGTTTTCGGATTACATGAGGCATAGTTTAGTTACAGGAATTTATTAAAACCACCAAGTGAGGAACAGTTCCATAAAGTTCCTGAAACCGTAACACAGGTATATGGGCTCCGGTCTACATATTTATTCCCCGCAAGGAAGGTTCTGCTTATTACTTCCATAAATATAGCCATGGTCAATTGTTCACTCAATGAGTCAAATTGACTTTGAGATTAATTAAAATTAATGAGTCATGCCTTCAGTTAAATACCAGTGCGAGAGGAAGTGTCTGTTGTAGTCCTTGGTCCCTTGATTTATAGCTGTCATGCAGTGTGCTGCTCTTCGAGTCTTTCCAATTCCAGTTGTGGCGGGTCAGGTATCAAAGTAGAACTAAGTGCTGTTCCCTCTTGCTTACCTTCTCTACAGCGAAGCAAATCTGGTGCAGTGACTAGGAGACAGAGTTATCCTGGCTTGTGGAAGGTAAATTATTGGGCCTCCATAAAATGCGAGCATTATTTCTCTGTTAGTGTGGCGAAATGTCCTTTCTCCGTGCCCTCTGTCCCCTTCAGCACTTCCCACTCCTTCATCTCCACCCCGACCCTAACAACTTTACAACATCCTACATGGGGAATGATTGAAGTGTAAAGCTCACTGCATGGGAAGTCCTCCCGCTCCAGGGTGCAGCGTGCTGCCCAATCAAGGCCAGACATTTGGATTGCAGAACTTGGGAAAAAGTTATTGTGAGTTTTTAAATGGTACAGCTACTGTAATAGAGAAAACCTTTTGAAATTCACGGAAACAGTTTGTGAGTCATGAACCTTTAACCTTGTCTGCCAGTATCTTATTGTTAACAGCTGCACAATTCATTGAGAATGGAGAATCAATACTTTATTAACTTGCATTTGATAATTGATGATTCTGTCAATAGTGGGTGGTGAAACACTAATGTGATTTATTTATGCTAATGAAGCACAGCAGCAAATAGATATTTGAAAGCTGCTTTTAAATTGTGTGAGACCTGCTAATGAGTCTGCCTCAGTGATCCCCAGAGCATAGATAGCAACATGATTTCCACAGTAAGAATAGTCACCAACACTAGCACAGGTTCTTCACAATGGAAAAGCAGGTTTAGTCAAGGAATAAACTGATTCCATTAGTCTCCCTGCTCCGAATTCACCAATTTACACTACTGAATGTAACAGCCATGAATGTTAAGCTTTTGTATTTTGCACTGTGTTCTTCCTGTGTATATATATTTTTTATTGTGAATAAAGTTTATTTTTGAAAATAAAACTAACCTGAGTGTAGGTAAAAAAATACCATTGCTAATAATGGAATGAAGGAGCATATGTTGTCCACTGTATTATTGATATTCAAGGGATTGAAGGACTAATAAAGGGGCTGAGCTTCACCTTTGATCATGCACATTAAACAAGTGCCAGAATAAGGGCTGCCCAGTGTTTACTCTTCCCAAAATTTGGTTCCATTAACCACCCCTGTGGTTCTACCTTCAAGACACAGATACTGTTGTTCAACAAGGCAGGACCCCATCATCAGCTCAAGGGCAATTATGGATGGCAATAGATACTGGCCTTGCTCATTCTGTGAATGAATGAAAAAAAACAATTGGGGATTCTTGGATGCACTGGAAAGGTGCAGAGAAGGGAACAGAGATTGATCCTGGGCATAAAGGGTGCAGGTCACAAGGAAATATAGAGAAGGCACTTGTCTCACTATCTCCCTTGTTCACTCTCAAGATACTGGAAATGGTTAGTAACTTAAGCTATCAAGAAATGTACTTTACACTGTTACACTGCCTCTTGTAACATTCTTCAACTAACCCTATTGCAACACCAGAGACAGTTAGTCATGTGAAACAATCCTTGAAAGGTGATAGTTTTAAAGGAAAAAAATATTGTACAATATTATATCTGGTTCATCTAATACATCCTTCCTTAAATAATGAAAAACAGTAGGATAAACAATCTAAATAATTGACCAGACTCCATGTACCTTACTTTTGCACAATGTTCTTGAGATGCCTGAGTTAATGGACTGTCCTTCCCCATCCAGTCCTAATTGGTTGCACCATCCCTTTGATTGCAGAGGGCTAGTGTACTCAAGAAAGGATATGACTCTGATGACTTAACTTTGATTGGCATTTCATTGGTCATGTTGACAATGTTATCTGCCTTTCTGTGACTCTGTTGAAAGTGAGGTGATGTCTGATGGTCAAACTGCCAATCCTTTGAGAACCTCACAGATTTGATTATATCATTTGAGGCCCATTATCCATGTCCAGCACCTCAGGGATTCCATACCTGGCAAACTATCCTTTGAGTTTTCAAAAGGCCATTGATGACCTTGATTGCCCAGTTCATCCCTCATGTGGAAATATGGTCTGAAAAGAGCCTTAGTCCCTCGCTTAGTCTCTTTCCGTCCTGTCTGGATCATTCCCATCAGGCACTGTATTATCTTATCCTGTCTGGCACCCTCTTCAATCACTTGCATCAATGGCTGAGAGACTGGAATACATTTTGCCATGATGACTGTCTGAAGCTCTGTATTCTCAGCTTCTCCCATCTCGTTGGTGCTCTATGGAGGAGCTTATACAACAATGAACTCGTGTGACTCATGTTCACTGTGTACACTTGCCCCTGTGTGTACAGGTGAAACATCTCTAGTCCAAAGGATACAGCAAGTAGCTCCTTCTGAACATGTCTTCACTTCTACCGGAGTTCTGCTTGGATAAACTATGGGTTGACCCTCCTGCAAGATCATTCTTTTTGATAGCATCCTTAGGAACCAACCTGAGATGTTTTTGCTGTATTGGAGATTGTAGAAGGGAATAAAGAGAAGTAGGAATTACCAAAACTAATAGTTAGACCCTAGGGTTAAGGGCGGAAACAGAAACGATAGCTAATTGTCCTTGGGTATATCTCCACCTTGGAGCAGATTGTGCTGGGAAAGAAAGGGAGGCTTGCAAGAACCTCTGTTAATTAAATCTGAAATGTCTCTGAAAATCATTGTGGAATATTTGATGAAGTATTGTAAAATTAATCTGATTAACACTAACCTTGTAATACCAAAGACAGGATGAGATGAGGGCAGGACCAATTGATACGATCAAGGAAGAAGAGCAGAGACTTTGACTAAATTAACACCTCTCGTGCAAAGGCCTGGGGAAATGATTGAATAAACAAAATATATCTATTTTGCTTGATCCTGTATGTACATTATAAGCATAGAAACA
Organism: Pristis pectinata; assembly: GCF_009764475.1. Lineage (NCBI taxonomy): Eukaryota > Metazoa > Chordata > Chondrichthyes > Rhinopristiformes > Pristidae > Pristis > Pristis pectinata. The sequence goes on from NC_067428.1 coordinate 10,038,213, forward strand.
GGGGGAAACTGTACTTGGGCAGAACAGTCTTAGAGACTTTCTGGGCTGTTCTCCTGATTAGTCAGTACTGTGCAATAAAGCTTCTCTCCACTACTCCAGCCTTCTTGATTTTAGTTCGCCTCTACAAAGATGCTATATAAATGGGAGTTGTTGTTGGGTCTGGGTTTTTACTCTGCCGGAGGTTATATGTCTGGGTTTGGGGCAGGATGATTACAGTGAGCAAGTAGCTTTGGTAGGAAGAGTCTGCCATAGCATCACCTAGCACTACATCTGACATGAGTTTGGTATTTGATGGACAAGTTAATTCTTCCTTGCCCATTATTTTTGTATGTTGGTGAAAAGGACTCCAATTAGTCTGGGCATCTCCTGAAGCTGGATTACAAAATCTACCAATGCAGTTAGAATCTATCCTCCAACTACTATTACTGAGGATGATTGACCAAACTAAGCCATAATTTTCTTCAATAGCCCAAGGCTAGCCTTCTGGACATATGTCTTGAGTCAGTTGTGCAAGTGGATATTTGTTAGTTCACACTGAAGCATCCAACTCAGAGGCTGCTGAGATGTTTAGAACAAAGGACTAAGTTTTTAATGTGAGTCATGCCTGAGTCACAACTATACTTGACTTACAAGTTTCATTCTTTGCAACTAACATTTCTCATAAGCAAAAGAATCCCCTGAGCCTGCGCCAGGATGTACTTTGATAGAAGTTGATTTCTTTCATACATTTAATTTCCCAAGCTGACTTGAAGAATGTAAATTGATGGACATTTCAAGCTTTAATCCAGAACTGGATCCCTTGAAAGTATACTTCAGTTTAAGATGAGAATCTCAATTGTCCTCTGGAGTATAAAGTTAGTGAATGCAATATGCAAAATCCTAAATGCCAACATTCATAATGGGCACTTTATTGCTGATTTGAATAAGTACAATAGGAACTGTAAACATTATGTTTTCCATTATTTTTCCCTTCCTCTGTGGAAGGCTTGATGCTTGATTTCTTGCACTGTGGGGCTCCATTTATCAAAAATGTCCATCACAAATTGCAGTTGCAACATTACAGTGTGCCTTGTGTATGTGCAAACTTGAGTCACACACATTGTGTAGGAAACCAGGCTGTAAATAGAGGTGATGTCAATGCTCAACCAACACTAATTTGAAGCCTGCCCTGTCAAATTAGGCTGTGAATATCTGCCTTCTGCATGATTTACATGCAGGACGTGGGGGTCTAAAGACCAACAAGACCATTTGTACTTGTATTGTTGAAGTAGAGGCAGGTTTGATGGGGACTGAGTTGGAGTAAAGCTCGTTGTGCTCTACTGACAGAAGAGTGGAGCTGGATGGATTGCTGAGATTTCCAGGCGGAGTGGAAGGCTTTTTTATTGGAAAATATGGTGCTTCAGAGGAGGGGCCAACATAACTAGGGAGGAGGAGGAGAGGGCCTGAAGGCAAAGTCTCCTTCATTCTTCATTGAGGCATCAGCGGTGGAAAAGGTGAGCAGCTTCAAGTTCCTGGGCATCAACATATTGATGCAATCACGAAGAAGGCATGCCAGCAGCTCTACTTCATTAGGAGTTTGAGGAGATTTCGTATGTCACCAAAGACTCTTGCAAATTTCTACTGATGTACAGTGGAGAGCATTCTGACTGTTTGCTTTACCGACTGGTATGGAGGCTCCAATATGCAGAATCAAAAGAGGCTGCTGAGGGTTGTAGACTCAGTCAGCTCCATCATGGGCACAAGCCTCCCCACCATTGAGGACATCTTCAAGAGGCTGTACTTCAAGAAGGTGGCATCCATCATTAAGGACCCTCACCACCAGGGAAATGCCCTCTTCACATTACTACCATCGGGGAGGAGGTACAGGAGCCTGAAGACCCACACTCAATGTTTCAGGAACAGCTTCTTCCCCTCCACCATCAGATTTCTGAACAGTCCATGAACACTACCTCGTTATTCATCTTTTGCACTATTTATTTATTTTTGGAACTTATAGTAATTTTTATGTCTTTATGTCTTGTACTGTACTGCTGCTGTAAAACAACAAACTTCACGACATACAGTATGTCAGTGATAATAAACCTGATTCTGATTCTTGCCAAAGGGGACTAAAACAGCAGTGACGGGAGGCGAGAAGAGCTCTGGCCTGGAGCCTCTCTTCTCTGGCTTAAGTGGTTTCCGGGGACCATTGCTCCTATCTCTGTCTGCTGAAGAAGCAATGCAACTGGGGATAAAACTTATCAAATGAAGTGGCAATGAAGTCCATTGTCTGCTGCAGGCAAGTCAACAGCCATTGGCTCGTGCATCAATTGCTTTGTTTGTCAAAGTGAAGCTCTCTGTGGTCCTGATCCTCTTGGCATCTAGATAGTTTCAGATGGCAGCAGTTGATAATTGTCATGTCTAGCAAGTGGCAGCTCATTACAGCATTTCTTCTTCATAAGCGGTCCCTCAGGGCTGAGGATGATTTCCTTCCACTTCAGTTCTGTGGGTTTTGTGGTGGCAGCAGATTCGGCCACATTTGGGGCAGGAGGTGCTTGATGGGGCAGGTGGGTAGGTGGCTGCTAATCTAGTGATATGTCCATTTTCACTGGAATTCATGATCACAAAGAAGAGTCTCAAAAATTACCAGAGCCTTCTCCATTTTGATAGGTCATGGGCCAGGGGTTCCCATGAGTCAGTGAAGATCCTACATTAAGGAGTCTTTCAGAATATCCTTGACATGTCTGTCCTCCCAGTGACCTTTTGTCATGACAGAGATCAGCACAGATTGCCTGTGAACCAACTGATGTAATCTGAGTTTCAATGCTGGAAGTTTTTGACTTGGGAGAGAATGTTGTGATTAGTTCACTTACCCTGCCAGTGGATTTGGAGGATTTTGCAGGAGCATCATTGGTGGGTCTCTCTCCAGTTCTTTGAGGCACTTGTTACAGGTAATCAATGACTCAGAGATATAAAGGAGGGCAGGGATTGATGCTGCCCAGTAGGCCATGAGCATTGTGCTGGGTTTGATCTTTAAACACTCTTTTCCTCAGCCGGCAAAAGGCCGTGCTGTTGCATTGGATGCAGTGATGAATTTCATCTGATGTCTGCCTTCATTGAGAGGCGTCTCCTGAGATACAGGAAGTGGTTCACCTTTCTTTATGGTCTCGTTTTGGACCTTTCTTTTACTGTTTACTCTGTGAGGTTCATGTGAGCAAGGAATTTCAATGCACCCTGGTGAATATGATGGTAAACTAATCGAAGAATCTTGTCGGAGGATGGTGCTGTGCAGCAGGGGAAAGCTGGTGGAGGAACTTTGTTTCTCGGATGTTTGACGTAAGGCCTATTCTCTTATATGTTTGGCTCAGTTTGAACCTACAATTTTTTTGTGAGAGCTGCACATGGATTGCAGGTAAGTGGGACTGGGTCAAGCTGGAATTGGACCCTTGCATATCACCTTTCTATTGTATGATCCAATTTTTAGGTAATTCAATCCAATTTTAACCCAAAGTGAGACAAACACCAAGGTAACCTCCTGACCTAAGTAGGTGAAGGCGTGATGATTTTAACTCACCTGTCCCATCTGCAACTTCGCCTTTTGGTAACTTTTACAACCAGTGTTAGGATGATGACCGGTGCTGTTTTCACACCAGTAAAAGGTAGCAAAGTCCCATCTTCCATTCTGTCTGCATGACCTTGGTCTGTTGTCTGCCTGAAACATTGGGCGCCTGTAAGTGATCTGCCGGGTTGGTGGGTGGCTGGGACTGAAGAGTCTGTTGCTGGGAAGGTGCCATGTAAGGGTTTATAACCCTAACCCTAATGTTCAGAAAGGAAAGGACCCAGAAGAAGGAGGCCGAAACATTCTTTGTGTGGTCAGACATCTTCCAGCCCAGGATCTGCTTCCCTGGCTTTACCCAACACAATGGCCACAAGAGCTTCTCCCTGTTTAGGTTGTGCCTAATTTGTAATCAGGATTAGATAATTAGACCCTGATATGAATATTTAGAGAAAAACCCTCTGGCTTTATGTGGACATCCTTCCTGCTGCCCAGAAGTTAAGAATATTAAGAACAGAACCAGGAGGAAGTCATTCAATAAGGCCAATGCTGATCTTGTGGCTTGATTTCACTTTCCTGCCCACTCCCCATGTCTGATGATTTTGTTGGTGCCCACCAATTTTTTGAACTTATTCTTAAATAAAACCACTGACTGTCAATCTGCAGCCCTCTGGGGTAGAGAATTGCCAAGGTTTATAACCTTCTGAGAAATTGCTCCTCATCTTAGTCCTGAACAGTGAGCCACTCACTTTGAGGGGACGTGCTCATGGTCCAGACCCTCCCCTCCTCTCATCATCGGCCTGCAGAGCTGAGGAATCTCCAAGGACTTCTCGTGTAAAGAACATGGCCCCTCAAGTTGTGTCCTACTCCAACCTGTCCAGCCCTCACTGCATCCATCCTGTCGAACACTTTCAGCATTTTGTCTGTCTAAGGAGTATCCAAGAAGGCACTGAGAGTTTTTAAGATTCTTCTTCTGAACTCCAGCATAAGGCAATCTAGTTCCATTCAATAATATAGAATTTACTTTTCTATCTTCTAATGATGTGAAAACAGTGTTGGGCTTCACCTTAATACTGGTTGTGAAAGTTACAGAAAGGGCAAGTTGCTGATTTCCCTGTGAACCTCTGTGGTACCTCTGATGCAGTGTGCTCAGTTGTAGTGATCTACTGCAAGTTCTCACAGCTGCTGGCATTTATCCTTGTAGCTGCAACATCTGCAACCAGGCCTTGACAGGAGCATTGCTACTTAACACATGGATGCTGCGATGATGAAGAAGGTGAGGCAGGGGGAAGTCGGGAGAGTTCTCCCAGAGGGACTGAAGAATAGACTATATGGGAGAAGTGTCCTTTGTACATAAAGGCCTGACAACCTGATGCAGGAGGTTTCCAGAGAAGCAAAGAGTGAATGCAATCTACAATGCAGGTAAACCCCTGTCTGCTTTGCCTCCTCCAGCGTGCTGAAGGAAAAGTAGATAAAGTCTCTTTCTTTGGAGGCTGGTTGTCCTCCCTAACGCAGCAGTGAGCAGCAACTGTGAGTCCTGCCAGAGGTCAGCAGTATCCTGGGATGATCCTGAGGCCAGGAAGTGGAGAATGACCCTCACCTTGACCTCCAAGGGCAAAGCAGTCCAGATGCATGTTAAAGTCTGTACTTAAGGTCACTGGAGGTCACAAATCTTGGTGAGGACAGTTTGAGGACATCTTCAAGAGGTGGTGCTCAAAAAGGTGGCATCTATCATTAAGGACCCTCACCATCCGGGACGTGCCCTCTTCTTGTTACTACCATCAGGGAGGAGGTACAGGAGCCTGAAGACCCAAGCTCAATGATCAGGAACAGCTTCTTCGCCTCCGCCATCAGATTTCTGAACAATCTATGAGCCCATGAACACGAGCTCATTTTCCCTTTTTTTGCATTATTTATTTATTTTTGTAATTTAGCAATTTTATGCCTTTGCACTGTACTGCTGCCGCAAAACAACAAATTTCACCTCATATGTCAGTGATAATAAATCTGATTCTGTGTGTTCACCCATTTAAGTAACAACTTTTCAGAAGAATTGGGGTTAGTAAAAGCTGGTTACCTTGTGGGTAAATCAGAAGTCATTTTCCTGAGCTTTCTATATTCTGCTACAGTTGATATAACTGTGGGCGAAGTGGGGGAGGGGCAGGTAGCAGATTATGCTGGAAAAATGGTGCTAAGTCAAACAAAGATCTTGCTGATAAGTCAAGAGTTGAATCCCCTAAGACATCCAGGAATTGGCACAATATTAACCTACTTCAGCTTCAGCCAAGTTACAACTGCACTGTATTTTTTTTCTGTTGTGTGAAGGAACTTCAAGCTCAGTATCTCCTTGTAAAACATCCTGCTCAGTCAAAACAAAAGGCAGCAACCATCTAGCTGTCTGGTTTCAAGTTCAAGTTCAAGTTTAAGTTTATTGTCATGGGCATACATACCCAGGGTATAAATGCCATGAAAATTAGCTTTTTGTAGATGCAGCACAGTACATTACAAACATAATTTACATAAACAAATTAACATATGTTTCTGTAGTGTAGAGGTTATCACGTTCGCCTCACACGTGAAAGGTCCCCAGTTCGATCCTGGGCAGGAATATGCTTTTCGCTCCTGCTTCAGGTGGTGAGGCTTCATTCTCATGCAGGCCTGGTAGCATAGTGGTTAGCATAATGCTTTACAGCGCCAGAGACCCGGGTTCAAATCCGACCACTGTCTGTAAGGAGTTTGTACGTTCTCCCCGTGTCTGTGTGGGTTTCCTCCGTGTGCTCCGGTTTCCTCCCACATTCCAAAGACGTACAGGTTAGGATGTTATGGCCATGCTATGTTGGCGCCGGAAGCGTGGTGACACTTGCGGGCTGCCCTCCAAAAATCACTATGCAAAAGATGCATTTCACTGTGTGTTTCGATGTACATGTGACTAATAAAGATCTTACCTTATCTTACATAAATTATACATAATTTACACAACAAAATAAACAAAAAGTAGTCATAATGACATTAGTGCAAGTTGAGGGAAGTATAGTCTGGGGCAGACTTAGGATTTTTCAGGTGGGTTCAAGAACCTGATGGCGGTGGGGAAGAAGCTGTTGTTGAACTTTGAGGTGTAGGTCTTCAGGATCCTGTGCCTCCTGCCTGATGGCAGCATCGAGAAGAGGGAATGGGCCGTATGATGGGGATCCTTAATGATGAATATTGCTTTCCTGAGACAGGGTGTCGATGGATGCTGCCTTCCTTGTAGATGTCCTTGATGGTAGCTGAGTCCACCACTCTCTGTAGCCTCTTGCGTTCCTGTGAATTGGAGTTTCCATACCAGGCCGTGATGCAACCAGTCAATTGCTTTCCATTCAGCAAGTGGAGCTACAATAACTGCTGTTAACTTTTTCTAAGTACCATGGATACCAGCGGACACTAGTAACTCCCCCTGGACTGCTGTTATTCACACAACATCCCAAAGGGTATCAGCTTGATTTATTTTACAGTACATCAGAAAGTGATCGTGTTTGCTGATCTGTGCAGTGCTGAAAAAATTCTGCATTTTCAGAGGCTCTGTTTTTTTGAAATTGACTTTAAAAACAAGACAATAACTGCCTCCAAAAGTTCTGATAAAATTAAGGTTGGAGATTTTTCTCAGTGTCAACATTCAAACTATGATCAATGCTACAGATGCGGATTAAGTGGTCAATTATTCATATGCTGTTTGTAAGATCCTACTGTACTGCAATTACCTGCTTTTATAAAACTGCATCCTATACTTATAATGACACAGTGGGAGGCCACTTGGCCCATTATATTCATTCTGGTGACAAGGAGAGCAATCCCATTAGCCCTATTTACTCCACTCTCTTCTTCCAGTACTGCAGCTTATTATCTCTCTAACACATTCATGAACTTGCCTTTGATTATTTTCTGACATTGACCTATCTGAAGATAACTTACGGCAACCTTGCAGCATGTCTTTGGGATATGGAGGAAAATTGAGGACCTAGAAGAGACCCACATGTTGACTAAAAATTATGCAAACTCTGCACAGACAGTACCAGAGCTCAAGATCAAACCGAGGTCCCTGAAGCTGTGAGGCAGCAGCCCTAACTGCTGCACCACCTTGCTGCTAGGAACTATTATATCTGTATATAACAATAGTTTTTGCAAAAGTAATCCTTTGGTAGTGAAATGCATCAAAACATTATGGGAACTGATAAGGTGATTTATAAATGGATGTTCCTTCTCTATTCAACCATGGACAGTGTTGGGAAAGAACGTGTGTGTGGGAAATATGCAACATTACAATAGAAGGCAATTTTTTAGGTTTGCCCTGAGACACATTATAGGGGCACTGTAAAGTGACCATTACTCTGTATCCAACCATGATATACCTGACATGGGAGTGCTTCATGCTAGTGCTGTTCCATTCATTAATGACAACACTTGGCAATTATGTTTTATAAAGTAAATCTGCTGCAGAATTAATAGGACAATTTTGGTTTTGGGTCAATAGTGTAAAATAGCTTATATTATAGAACAGCAAATTAGACAAAATGTTTAACATATGGCATTTAGCTTTTGCTTGAAGCCAAAATGATCCTAGTGTATCTAATATCAACATGACCCTTTTATCTGACAACCACAAATATTTAATGGGACTGGCAATAGGTATATCGTATCTACAGGAGTAGGTCAGAGGCTGATTATTAATGGTGAGTGACTCATTTCCTGACTCCTCAAAGTCATAGAGTTATACAGCATGGCCCAACTCGTCCATGCTAACTACCTTGCAACTCCCATTTACCTGCATTTGACCCACTTCCCTCTAAGTACTTTCAAACTGAGATTTTGACCACGAAGTTCAAGGGCAGTGGCTGCAATGCAATGCCACTGTCGGTGGGGTTAATCTCCAAGTCATTTCTCATCCTGATTTGGGATTATATTGCTGTTCCTTCATCCTCACTGGAACTCCTCACTGAAAAGCACTGCAAAGTACCTTCAGAAGGAAGTCTGCACTGGTTTAAAAAAGCAGATTACCACTTTCTGAAGGATGACAAGGCATGGGCAAGAAACACTGGCCTTGTTATTCATGCCTGGATGCTGTAAACAATATATCTAGAGGCAAGGGATACTGAACAGGTATCAGGAGTGGGAACTTTTAGCTTATGATCTCTTCTCAGATTGTGGGAATATTAAGAGCAGTTGCATCTTCCCAGTCTGACCTATTGTTGAGATTAGATAATTTACAATAACCTCAGGATCATAACTGGGAGCTTATGGTTAGTGTGACAGAGAGTAGCATTGTGCATGACCTCACGCAACTAGTGAAGAGTTAAACGTTGAGCTGTTTTCCAGTTCATTTTTTGCCAGGATTACACCTAGTCTTCATTTGATAGGTGCAATCTTTCTGTTTAATTTATAATGCACAGTTCCTCAGAAGTGTGATTATTACTTGAATGACGGGGAACAAAACATTCTCGGCTTGAACCACTTCTAGAACAGGCATGGCTCAGTTAAATAGATAGTCGAGCAACCTCCATTCTGCAGCAGAGTCAATTTAGGGTACTTGAGCTTTGTGGAAATGTGACCAGTTCAACGATCCAGATGTTTTAGATAATGATGTGAGTTCAAATCCCTCTCTGGTAGCTGTGGAATTTCAATGAAACAAATTAAATAAATCTGGAATTATGAAGTTAGCATCATTAACCGTGACCATGAAACCACCCCATTCCCAGCTGACTTAACCAATATGGCCTATTTGGGAATCCAAGAGCATTGCAATGCGGTTGAACCCGAACTGCCCACTGAAAAAGTACAGCAAGCTACACAATTCACTACTAGGAATGGATAATGAAGGCTGGAATGAAATTAAGGTAAATTGTAACAGCACACTTCATGGAAAGCTAGATACATAGAAGGGTTGGAAGGAGTACATGCTGATGGGTGTGATCAAGTAGGGTTAGGGGAGGCTCAGGTGGTGCCAATAAAACATCCCGAGTCTAGCCACAGGGTGGGCTCTGAGTGAAACTGGTGATAGATTAAGGGAAACTTTGGCTGTTGTGGGCTCCTGAGCCTGGGAGTTAGAGCCTGTCCAAATTCAATTAAAAAAAAGCCTCATAGGAGCCCCTTCAACTTCAATACTAAGCTTTGGGGTGAATTACCCTAATGCATCCAATGTTTGCAACATCAGCTCCAGTTCTATCAGTTCATTATAGAACCGCACGTGTACAATCTATCTTGTAAATTTTTAATAACTTCAGTTTATTGAAAGATTTTAGTTTGGATCTGGTATGATTTTCTTGTGTTTATTTTATGGTAACAAGGAAGCAGTTTCAGGTTTTATTTCATCATTGTTCATACTTGAGAGCCTCTAGGAAGATAAAAACATTCTTATTGTCATAAAATTCAATATACAGCTTCCAGCTGAATGAGTAGTCTATGAATAATTTTATAATAAGCTCCAATTTCTGATTCATGCAAAACTTAACATTCAAATGTCATGCATTAAACGTAAATGCAATCACATTCATATTGCACTTTTCTGCTTACAAATATTATTAAAACATAATGGCAAACAGTGAAAGATTGTTGTCACTAGCTGCTGAATTGCTAACAAGGATCGAGAGACTCAGGACAATCACTGGAAGAGTGCATAGGGAGCTAAAAAATATTTTTGCACAAGGTTATTAATATATGGAATAGGTTGCCACACTGTGATATCATTTAATACAGATTGGGAAAAGTATCTGAATAGGAACACTCTGGAGAAAGGACTAGACAATGCATACCATGGATATCAGTGCAGGCAAACCTGGTTGAAAAGCTAACATTAGTACAGTCTTGATGGTCTGAACGGCCCCTTTCTGTCTTCTAATTTTAGTGATACCGGATTCTAAAACATTAAAATTTATAATACGATTTTGTATTTAACACAGTCCCTGTTCAATGTAATTCCAAATCCAGGAATTTACTGCTGGGGTTTCTTCTGATTGGCAAACAGCCCTTGATTTGGAGATCAATGGAAGCCCCAGAGAGGTCAAGTCTTGTCTGATTTTGTTTCCCTAAAGCCACTTTGGATATTTTGTTATTGGAAAGGTAACATTAGAATGCAGGCTGGTTTGTTAAGAGAAACACAACCAGACCAATGAGAAGCAATCCCTGAGGAAATTCTTGGCAAAGAATTCTAATCTTGCAAAATTTTACTCTTTGCTACCTGGATGTGAAGGAAAAACACCCCACATCAGTTCTTTTTGTTGTGTTAATCAAGATGTTAAACCTTAAACATTCATAAAGCACATCAATGATTTAGACTTAAAAGCTGGGTGCATGATTAGAGCTTTGGATGATACAAAAATGGCAGTGTGAGATAGAGAGAAAGATCAGAAACAAAAACAGAAAATGCCAGAAACACTCAGGAGGTAATGCAATGTTAGTGAGGAGAGATGCAGAGTCAATGTTTTGGTCAAGGAGCCTTCACCAGGACTAGAAAAGTGAGATAACAAGCATGTTGGAAGTTGCAGAGAAGGGGGAGAGTGGGAGAAGACAGAGGAACTCAAAATTGTTCTTGATTCGGTGGAAATCGAAATTGTTATTACTTTAAAAAACAGTAGAGAGAGGCAGAAGGAGAGAAAAGTATCAATTGAAACAGAAAGGTAAACCACATCTGTAGAAAGCAAACAAAAAGGGATGGTTCCTTTACAAATACTTTCCCCAATCTGCGTGGAATAAAGGAACAAAAAGTTTTTGTTGAACCACTGAATGCAGCAAAAGATACAGCGACATTACAGAGTAGGACAGCTTTGAGTCATAGCTGTTGCAGAGAAAGGTCAAGATCTCACATGTGCCAGTACATAGATCTCAGGATGTGATGGGAGCAATGATTAGACAAACACTGCATAGCTTGAACATACCTGCGATCATGGGTGGCTCTGAACTGCAAAGGTTGGAATTTCAGTTGGAGTCCATGTAGAATAAGCTGAAGCTGGAGACATTTGTTAAGGAGAGAGATGTACTGTGGAGAGATGTGCCTAATCAAGGACAAAAAAGGTGAGCAGAAAGAGTATGAATGAGCTGGAAGAGACAAATGTTGGAGAGAGAAGCAGGGTTTCTTCAATATGGGCATTCCTGGAACAGGTGACACTGAATTGAATAGTAGTTGGATCAAGACACTGCAATATTGGAAGATATGAATGGATTGGTCAGATAAATTACATATTGACTTCAGTCCAAAGACTGTGAGGTATCGTAGTTTGGGGAAGGCAAATGAAGCAAAAGTATGCATAATAAATAGGAGGGGACTGGAAGGTGTAGAGGAAAAGAGATACCTTGGAGGGCATGTCTGCAGGCGGTTGAAGGTGGAAAATATGGATTATGTGATATTAGCTGAGACATATATGATAGCATTAGCGAGGGAACAATGACCATATTCACGGATGCTCTCTGAAATTTAGTTGTGAGGAAAATTGGCTAGAAAAGAGGATAAGTGGTTTTCTCTTTGAAATAGAGGAGGCTGAGATGAGCTATAATTGAGGTGTAGAAAATTATTAGAGGCCTGGTTATGTTTGAAAGAACATATTTCCCTACACGGGCAGTCAATAGCTAGGGGGCTGAGCTTTAAGGTCATCTTTAGAAGGATTAGAAAGGTTTGGGGCTTTGTTTCCACTCATGGATAGTGAAAGAGTTGAATGTACTTCCCGAATAGATGTTACAGGTAGGCAACTTCATCACGCACGGAAAGGAATTAGATGAGCACTTCATGTACTGTAACCTAGGGACCAAGAGTGAGATAGGATTAAACTGGAGTTTTTCATTAGCAGAGTTATTAGAAACTAAATAGCAGGTTTGACAAACAACTTAAAATTCATCCAAGCACGGTAGTGTAGCAGTTAGCGTAACGCTTCACAGTGCTAGCGACCCGGGTTCAAATCCGGCCACTGTCTGTAAGGAGTTTGTATGTTCTCCCCGTGTCTACATGGGTTTCCTCCGGGTGCTCTGGTTTCCTCCCACATTCCAAAGACGTACAGGTTAGGAAGTTGTGGGCATGCTATGTTGGCGCCAGAAGCATGGCGACACTCGCAGGCTGCCCCCCAAATCACTATGCAAAAAGATGTATTTCACTGTGTGTTTTGATGTACATGTGACTAATAAAGATATCTTATCTATCTTATCTAGAGCATTGACTGGAAAAAAAACTGGTAAATTATGCTTCCTCTCAAACAACTAAAGGTTACCATTCCTACCTTAGAATAATGTAGTTCTGAGGGAAACCCAGATTAAGACCACATATTTGCCTGTTCGTGCTGTTTAATACCTAGGTACTTCTAACATTACCGCATAATAGCGCATTACCCATCACAGTCAGAAACTTGTCAAACTTGACTCAATGAAAGCGCTCTCTTCAGTGAAGTAGAAATCTGTGTTTCAAGCTTTATTTCAAGGCAAGGACATATAATCCAGACTGACTCTTTGATGCATTGTTGGAGAGGCTGCATTTTTAAACCAAGGCCTCTCTGCCTACTCAGATAAATGTAAAAGATCTCAAGGTGTATTTAGAGAAAAGTAGGAAATTTTCCTTGTATCCTGGCCCTGACTCTAATGTTGGCCAAGAACAAATTAACAGAATCTCTCACTACTGCTTGTGTGACCTTGCACAAAATAAGGTTTGTTTTATTTTCACATTGTCATGGAGAATCACAGAATTGCACAGTTTAGGAACAGGCCGTTCAGCCCACTTTGCCTATGCCGGCTATCAAGCATCTATCTACACTAATCCCATTTTCCAGCATTTAGCCTGGAGCCTTCTATGCCTTGATGTTTCTTCTAAATACTTCTTAAACTTTGTGAGTGTACTTGCCTCAAATATGCCCTCAGGCAGTATGTTCAACCACCATCAAGGTGAAAAAATGTCTTATTCAAATCCCCTTTAAATCTCCTATCCTTTACTTTAAACCCATACACTGAGGTCAAAGACACTTTTGTTCAAGGGAAAGTTTCTTACTATTTATCCTATTCATGCCTTTCGTGATTCGGAATACCTCAATCAAGTTCCCCCTCAGCTTCTCCTGCTCCAAGGAAAACAAACCCAGCCTTTTTACTCTTGCCTCATAGATGAAATGGTCCATCCCAGGTGACATCGTGGTGAGTCTCTTCTGCACCCTCTCCTGTGCAATCACATCCTTCTGATACTGTGGTGACTGGAAATGCACACAGTTCTCCAGCTATAGCCGAACCAAAGTCTTATTTTGTTGTACCAAAACGTCCTGCTCTTGTACTCTATATCCCAACTGTTGAAGCCAAGTATCCCGTAGGCCTTCTTAATCAATTTATCTACCTGTGCTGCTGTCTTCAGGGATCCTTGGACTCACACTCAGGTCTCTCTGTTTCTCGGTACTTCCTACGGTCCAACTATTCACCATGCATACCTAGCCCTATTAGCCCTCCCAAAATACACCACTCACAACGTTTAGAAGTAAATTCAATTTGTCATTGTTTTGCCTTTGTTATTAAGTCATCAATATCATTCAGTAACTGAAGCCCACACTCCTCACTGTTAGCATCACTGTCAACTTTTGCATCTTGTCGTCTGCAAACTATATGTCCTGCATTCACATTAAGATTGTTATATATATAAAACAGATCCCAGCACCAATCCTTGTGGTACGTCACTGGTCATAGACTTTAAATTGGAAAAACAACCCTCACCATCACCATCTGCCTCCTATCACCAAGCCGATTTGGGATCTAATTTGCCAAATTGTTCTGGATCCTATGGGTTTTACCTTTTGAACCAATCTCCCATGTAGGGCCATGTCAAAGACCTTGTTGAGGTCTGGGTAGATGACATCAACTACACATACCTTATTAAAACACTTCATTACCTCTTCCAAAAATTCAATCAAATTACTCAAACGGGATCTCCGTTTAACAAAGCCATTCTAACCATCTGCGGTTAATCTCTTCCTCTTCAAGTGCAGATTAGTCCTGTCCTTCAGAACTTTTTTTCCAAATTACTTCCCTACCACTGATATTAGACTTACTGGCCTGTAATTATTTGTCTGCACATCCACACTGCCACAGAGGATTTGGATAAAGACCATAACTAGGATGTGGTCAGAACAATGAGATGGTGAAAATGTTATCATACCTGCCTGCTGACTGATTATTGATGAACTATGTTGTATTGTGGAGGTCACATTTAGCTTCTTGGGGGGACTATGCTTTAAGTAGGCTCCTTATGAAAATTGTCCCTTTTTCAGGGAAACCTTTGCAGCCTGTATGGACAAAGTCTCTCTCATCCACACAGTGGAAAATGACTCTAATTATCTTCTACTGGGATATCTTGCTGGGAGGTGTGTGCCTGCACTGGGAAAAGAACAGTGATTCCAATCAGAAATACCCAATCCACTTCTGTGTTTGGTGCTGTTTCACCTGGAATTCATCACTGTAACAATCTACTCCAGATAGCTCAAAGAAACGGCATTATGTGATCTGATTTCATGGCCAAGAATCTCTTGGCTGTAAACAGGTTTGGCTTACTATAAAAGATTTGCTGTGTAGACTCAAGAGGTAACCTTATTGAAAATTCTTGAAAGATCACATAATGGATGGAGTTGACCCTGATCAAATTGTTCCCTGTGGTGAATGGGTCCAATATAAAAGATACATTTGAAAGTCTGAAGCAAGAAGGAAAGTCAATGGGCCACTTGAAGTGTCATGGGGTGGCAGAACTGAGCCATATAAATGAATTAAAGAGAAGATTCTCTGCCAAGAAAAGGGATGGAAGGGTATGATAAGAAAGCGAGGGCGATAGCAATTGCAAAGAAATATTGTCTTGTTGGGAGAATAATCCCTTCCTATTCTTAAATTTATTTAGTCCTAAAGTGAACTAAGGCAGTGTAATTGACCACCGGTTGCGCTACTGAGCAGAGAAGAAATTAAAATATAGAGCAGGGACTTCAAAGATGAAATGCTTCTGATCTTGTATCTACCCACAACCTACGGAGTCATATATTACTTGTTAAAAGCTAGTACTTACAACATGTGAAAAAGATTCAGCTGTTAAACTTACCTCTTGCTATTCCTTTAAGTACAAGATGGAAAAATACATGAGAGGGAAAGGAATAGAGGGAATGATTGATAGGCTGAGCTGGTGCCAGGTGGGAGAAGTGTGAGGAGTTGAAACTGGTTTAGACTGGTAACATTGGTGCTGACTAAACGCCAGGCAATATCACTATCAGGGGAGAGCCTAACACTCTCCCATGACTTTCAATGACATTACTGGTATCGATGACCATCAGCATCCTTGGGGTTACTGTTAACACCCAACCTCTGAAATACTTGACACAGTATTTTTGGCTTGTCATTTTGAGAACTTCAAGATAAGATATCTTTATTAGTCACATGTACATTGTAACACACAGTGTAGAGTGTTCTTTTGTGTACATCTTTTGTGTAGAGTGTTCTGGGGGCAGCCCGTAAGTGTCGCCACGCTTCCGGCGCCAACATAGCATGTCCACAACTTCCTAACCCGAAGGAAACTGGAGCAGCCGGAGGAAAGCCACGCAGACACACAGGGAGAATGTACAAACTCCTTGCAGACAGCGGCCGGAATTGAGCCCGGGTCGCTGGTACTGTAAAGACCATGCATTGGGAGTAAATAGAGGCCGTCTGTAAGTGGTGGGAGGACTGGACCATGCCACAAACCACTCATCTGCCTGTCAATCAGCCACCTCCTGCCCGATTTGTAGAAGTCAGTGGTTCCCTCAATGGCCTCGTTAGCCACTAGACTGGAAGTAACTCATCCTCAATCCTGAGGTGCTGTCCAAGAAGAAGGTAAAGCAAGATGATAAAGGACAGGTCAGAGAACAAAATGGAATTATCTTGGAAGTGTAGGCTCAGTGCCACACTGGGAAATACTACTGATTGTGCTGCGTGAGGTGTTCAGTGTACTTCTGTCTGATTGAATGGTGATCAACAATCCATGGCAGGCTGGCACATAGGGAAATATCTTGGACGTAAGTATTCATTTAAGCTTTGGTTTGGTAACAGTAGTGGATCCCTGCTCCAACAATGTACACTCCAGGGAGTGGACGCACAGAAAAATGTTCTTGTTGCTTCCACCTCCTTGCACCTACCCACTCTGTAGTACTTGCATTCTTACAAGTGAGGATATCAAGATTCAATTCGCCTTCTGCTCTAAGTCATCCTTTACCAGGATTTCAAAACTCCTCTGCTCACTCATTTTTCCCTTCCTTCCACAATCTGCCAGCAAACAACATCTAAAGTCACCAACCTTTCATTTGCTTCATCCTTTTAATAATTTTCTTGATGAGGTTGTGCATTTCGTTCCTTGGCCCTTTACCCCCATATTTTAGTAAGAGATTTGGCAATATAATCCTGACTTTGTATGACAGAGTGAAATATGCAATAGTTAATCGATAGCATCTTTTACACCCCTCCCACTTCATACTTTCATTGATTTCAATTAAGCAAATTCGACACTACAATCCCCACTCCTTTTCCCATTCAGGTGAATGGGGAATTGGATCTCAAGAAGGCTACCAGACTGTGCTTAAAAAAATTGTGCTTCCTTCGTGAATTCATTGATTTGCAAGAATATTTGCTTTATAATAAAACTTATCAGCAGGGGATGTAGCTTTATTTGTGGGGTTGTTTGTAATGTTTGGAATTCAACTTCCCCAGATTGTGCCCTGCTTAACACATTGCTACAAAGTTCCTTTACCTGGCATTTGAACTGTTTCCGATGATTAACAGGTTAACCACTAGAAGATATAAATTGAGGTTGACTGGCAAAAAACTGGAGGCAAACGTCAGGAAAATCCTCTTTCCCTTGACAAGTGTTTGAGACTTGGCATGGCTGACTGATAGGGTAGTAGAAAGAGATTCAAAGTAGACTTCAAAGGGAAATTACTTGAAAGAGGATAGATTGCGGAAGAGGACCAGGGAACTGGATTAACTGGATCTCTCTTCAAAAGCACCAGTACAGACTTTTTGGTCTGTATGGCCTTCTTCTGTGCTAAGCCATCCTATGATTCCATGAAAATAGTTGTCAATGCATTTAAACAGAGATGGCTTTTTTACTTTGTGTTTGTGAATGTTCTGACTGGTGTACTATTAGAATAAACCAGAACTCATAGTGGGGCATTTATCCGTTTATCAGGGGTTATTTTACTCTAAAAGTTGACCACATCGGTGTTGTCCTTAAGATTAGTTGATATAAACATGCTGTAATACAAAGGAAATGTATTTGGAAAGTACAGCTTTCCTCTGTTTACAATAATAAGACAGTTTGAAAGTAGCTTTGGATGTGACATTTATACTGGAAAAATCAAATGTGTACAAGAGGCGGGCAATTAGCAGATTAGCCTTTTCAGTAATGAGGACTGGGATTATAAATGCAGCAGAGAAGATTTGAAAAGCAGAGCAGATCTCTGTGTGAATCAGCGGAAGAAATTGGAGTCTTCCAATAAACAAAATGACTGCTTGGCTGGATTGAGATAAAGCTCATTTATAGAATTAAAAATAATCTATGGTGTTTATATTTTGTTCACCACAAAATTGTTGCATTGTTTCAAAAATCGGACCTTCACAATAATAGCCGTTTTTTGTGTTGTCAACAGGCTGCCTGTCATGTGTATTGGAACATGACGGAGGTGAAATTTGAATAAGGAAAGGCACATTTTCAGGTGTTGCAAGTACTTACTGTGCTGAAGTAAAGTTCCTTAGGCATTTGTCAGTCAGGGACCTCTCCCAGGTGCCCATACTTCACCAATGATCATGAGTGTTATCAAGTCTGTTTGACATTGGCAGCTGGAAAATCTGCCAGAGTTATAGCAGTAATCACTAACGTATTTTAGTGTTGTAGAGTCTTGGAGATGTCCTGAAGCTGTGTGAGGTGTGTTATCTAAATCTAAGTCCTTCTTGCTTTTTAAAAATCTTTTGTTGTCCGCTGTCCACAGACATACAGTATATGTTCCACAAAATCATAGAGTCATACAGTACGGAAACAGGCCATTCGGCCCAACTGGTCCATGCCGACAAAGATGCCCGTCCAAGCTTGTTCCATTTGCCAGCGTTTTCTCATTACCTTCTAAACCTTTCCTATCCATGTACCTGTCCAAATGTCTTTTAAAAGTTGTTAGTGTACCTGCCTCAACCACTTCCTCTGGCAGCTCATCCCACATACATACCACACTTTGTGTAAAACAGTTGCCCCTCAAGTTCCTATTAAATCTTTCCCCTCTCATCTTAAACCCATGCCCTCTAGTTCTTGATTCCCCAACCCTGGGAAAAAGAGAGTGCATTCACCCTATCTATGACACTTATGATTTTATACATCTCTATATGATCACCTCTCAGTCTCCTATGCTCCAAGGAAACCTGCCCAACCTTTCTCTATAACTCAGTACCTCAAGTCCTTCCAGTGACTGGATAGTGATTCATGCAAACCCAAGCATATTTCCCATTCGTTTATCCCATAGCTCTAAGAACAATCGCATAATCCAGTTATTATCCAGTTGAAATTAACTTAATCAACGTAAGTCAAAAATCAAATGTAATGGTCTCTAATATTAAGTACCAATGCCACACAGTGCATTTACTTGAGTTCTCAAAAGAAGTGGTGCAGATTCAATTTGATGAGTTGGTTTCGGAGTCAGAAAGTCACACAGCACATTAGTGCTGGAGACATTGTGTGTTCCAAAAAAAAAATCTTCCTTTGATGAAATATTAAAATGAATTCTTATCTGCTTTTCCACTGGGTTAGAGGAAAAAAAAAATCTTCCTTTGATGAAATATTAAAATGAATTCTTATCTGCTTTTCCACTGGGTTAGAGGGATGTTGGATCAATTGGCACCATTTGAAGAAGGTCAGAAATTCTCCTTGCATATCCACCAGTGTGTTATCCTGCTACAGCCAGTGCGCTCAGTTAGGTAGCCAACATTGGGATGCCTGTGTCAATAACAGCAGCTCTTGGCCAAGTCTTAGGTGAGGGTTGTGATCAAACATGGGGAGGAGGAGGATGGCTGTAATGGCTGCGGAAATGTTGACACACATTGCTCCATAGGAAGAGGCATCTTTTAAAAACAAACTGCATTTGGTGGTTGCAAAGCCTATTGAAGAATCTGGATGTCTTCCCTACACACCACAACTCATCTTCAAGAGCACCTTTTACCCTGCATTAATTGCTGGGCCCAGTGCTTAATACCCTGCATTCAGGTGGCTGCCAGAATTCCTTATTAAATACAAGTTTTGGGTAATTGGTATTTTTTGAGTGCCACTTTTAAGTACATGTCATAGTTTCAGGAATTGGCTCTCACAGTTGGTAATACAGTGTATCCATGGCTCGATAAAGTGTATAATTGGGGGAAGAGGTCTGCTTAACTTTGTTGTTCTGTGGTTCCATACAGTAACTTTGTTGCTTTGAAAAAGGTCAATGACCATAGTCAGGAATATGTTAGGGCCAGGGTTCTTTTGAACTATCCAATGTAAGTTGTGTTTGGTATTTTCTGACAGATTTGACGAAGAAGTAGGCAAAATGTTGGTTTCTTGCTGGGTCAGGTCTGTATCAAAAAATGAAGTCAGTGAAACATGACATTTAGAAACAAAGTAAGCTGTGGAAATTAATGACCTTACTTTTAAAAAGGAACAAATAACCCAACATTCTATGCTCTTTCTGCATCGTATTCCATGGTTAACAATCCAAAGGTAATCAGAATGCCATTTATTGCTCATATTAACTGTGGTTGAGAGCTGTAAGGAAATATTGTAATCTAATGAGATTGCCTCCATATAGCCAATAACATCCAAGTATTTCGTGATGTTTTCCTCTCTATTCAAATCTGAGCTGACCGCTAACCCCAATGAGACTGCCAATTCCCACCTCCATTACTGGATCAAAAAAGTCCTGCAGATGCTGGCAATCTGAAGCAAAATCCTAAGATTCTGGAAGCACTCAGCAGGTCAAGCAGCATCAAGTGGGAGAGAAGCAGAGTCATTGGTGCATAAATTAAAAGCCCATGGTATCGGAGGAAGTGTTACCAGCTCTCTCAGAGAAAAGAGCTCGAATAAATGGGTCCTTTTCAGACTGGGAGGACGTAACTAGTGGATTACTGCAGGGATCAGTTCTTGGTCCATAATTATTCCCTATTTACATGAATGATCTGTAGGAAGGAACAGTTGGTAAGGTTTCCAAATTTTTTGACAATACCAAAACAGGTGGAAGGGCATGTTATGATAAGGATGCTGTGATTCTGTAGTGGGATATCGATAGATTCAGTGAGTGGGCAAAAGACTGGAAAATGGAGTTTAACGTGGGGAGGTGTGAGATCATGCACTTTGGTAAGAAAAATCAGAAGATAGGTTATTATCTGAATGGAGAGAGACTGAGAGTGAGCGAAGTACAGAGGATCTAGATGTTCTAGTGCATGAATCACTAAAAACTGGCAGGCAGGTCCAATAAGTAGCTAAGAAGGCAAAATACATTTATTCCTTCATTGCAAGGAGGTTGAAGTTTAAAAATAGGGAGGTTTTGTTACAATTATACAAGATGTTGGTGAGGAATTGAATGCTGTATACAGTTTTGGTCCGCTTACCTAATAAAGGATATAGTAGCATCGTACGCAGTCCATAGGAGATTCACCAGGCTAATTCCTGGGATAAGAGGGCTGTTGTAGCAACAGAGACTAAGTAGTTTGGGGCTGTATTCCTTGGAGTTTAGAAGAATGAGGGATGACCTTATTCAGACGTGGAAGATCCTAAGGGGGCTCGACAAGGTAGATGATGGGATATATTCACTGGTGTGAGAGTCTCGAACAAGGGGACATAACTACAAGATAAAGGGCTAGTCGTTTAAAATCGAGGTACATAGAAATTCCTTCTCACAGACTGTGGTGAATGTTCTGCCCAGGGGGTGGTGGAGGCTGGATCATTAGAAGTATTTAAAGTGGAGGTGGATAAATTTTTGATAGATGGAAGAATTGAGGGGTATGGAGAAATGACACAGAAAAGGAATTGAGGCCAGCATAGATTAGCCATGATCATATCAAATGGTGGGATGGGACGGACTACTTCCGCTCCTATTTTCCTGTGTTCTTGTGTTCATCATTTCATGATAAGGACCCTTCATCTAAGCTGTTAAAGTGAGAAAAAAAGTTACAGAGAAGGGTAGGGGTGGGAAGAGACAAAGGGAATGTCTGTGATCACATGGATACCAAACTTGTCAAAGTAACAATTACTTCAAAAAGTGGGTCAAAAAGACAGAGGAGCTAAAAGAGAGAGAGAGAGAGAGAGAAAGAGAGAGAGCTGAAATTGTTAAATTCAGTATTAAATCCTGGGCACTACAATGAGCACAGCTTGAAGATTCCTTGAGCTTTTGTTGACCATTGTTGGAGCAATGTAAGGATATTGAAGACAGAGAGGTAAGAGTGGCAGTGGGTCAGAGAATGAAAGTGACACACAACTAGAAGTTCAGGGTTGGAGGTGTTCCTCAAAGTGGACACCCTATCTACATTCAGCCTACCCTTGCTTCTGTTTCTTTCCTTCTTATGTTCAAGTGACCTTAATTTAAAAAAATTCTCATCCTTGTTTTCAAAGTCTAGTTCTACCCCATCTCTGCGTAGCTTTACAATTCCCTGAAAGCTCTGTGCACCCAGCACCTCTGGTCTCTAGGACATTCCTAATCTCTACTGCTCCAGCGGTGAGAGGGGCATGCCTTCAGCTGCTGAGACCCTGACCTGTGGAACCCTTCCCTTACTTTCACGTGTGCTTTGGGAAATCTCTCAATTTTGCATGCAGCCAGTCTGTTCATGGCTGGGCTGCACCTTTAGTTGGCTCGTATGGGGAGCTCATGATTTTAGTTAAACAGTAGATAAAGACAGCTGCTAAAGGAATGAGAAGGATTAGCCTTTCACTGGAAGTTCCCAGATGCTTTCCAACTGATAATTTTGGATTAGCAGGGTATTTTCTTTTGCATGAGAAACTGCAAGTGTGCATTAGAATTGAAGCATTCGTGTAGGAGAGTAGGGAAGCTAGGCTCCAGTTCTTCATATCCAGGATGAAATATAGCCTTAAAATTACAATGCATTTATTAAGCAATCTAGCAAACACAGCTGTAATTGCTGAGATGAATAAATGTTGCAGCTTCTGTGCAATAGCATTAAGCAAGACCATCTGTTTAGTGAGGCCTGAAGGAAGCGGCTATTAAATTAACTTTATTCATCTGTTTTAGCTGGGAAGCTGAGGTGATGTAAGCAGTCAACGTTTCCTTATTCAGCACAAATTTTGCTCCGTGATCCAGTAACGACAGATGTGCTCACAGTTGACAGGGATGAAATTTTTGTTCTTGCTGAATGATGAGGAAAAGAAACCTCTTGTCAAGAACTGATAAGTTTATCTTATCTCCTTCTCTCAACCCCTGTCTCCGCCTATGAAGCTCTTTAATATTTACTTCTTTGGCCAAACTATTTGCATGCCTGTTGTAGTATTTACTTAGGTAGTGTGGTAACAAGTCTTATTTGATAATGCTCCTCTGAAGCACCTTGGACATTTCACTGTGCTAAAAAAGTTATATAAACACATGTAGCGGTCGCTACCGCGGAATAAAACAAGACTCTACTCGGAGGATTGCCAAACAGAACTGGTTTATTTTCCCGCCTTGCGTGGGCCCTTTAAGGGAGAATGTTCCCGCCCAAAACAACCGGTAATGACGTAAGTCCTACGTCATCAGGACTTTCCCGCGCGCGGGTTCTCCCTGTCGCTCGGAAAGACGAGGCCCGCCGCCATCTTGGGCCTCGTCGCTCCGACGCCGCGCGACCCGACTGCCGAGCCGGTTCGCCCGACTAGACGGTGAGTTGCCACACACAATTGTGGGACTGGGATATTTATGTCTTAATATTAAATCCTAGTTTCCCTGTCAAATATGCTTCTTATTCTCTAACTTACCATGAGAACTGATGAAAAGTCTACTGATATGATCCACTGTGAATGATACCTTTCCTTCTTCACTACAGAGCTAAAATACAAATAAAAGAAAACACTGATGCTAGAAATATTGAAATAAAAACAGAAAATTCCAGGAACACCCAGCAGGTCGGGCAGCATCTGTGGAAAGAGATTCAGTTAACATTGAGATCAATGACTTGTCAGGACTGGGGAAGAGAGAAAAACAAAATGTTTCACAATAGGAGAAAAGGTGAGTAAGGAAACAAAGGGAACATCCCTGATGGGATAAAAGGGTTAATGAGGGGCAGTTTCCAGCACATGATACAAATGCAAGTTGCTGGTGATGACTGGATCAACAGAAGATTCTAAGCTTCAATGTTCAGTCTTCTAGTGCCTCAATAGCCCAATGCAGGGTGTGTAAGACACCTACATTAGACGATTGTTTATTGACTACAACTCCACCTTCAATACTATAATTCCAAGCAAACTCATCACCAAACACCGAGACCTGGGACTCAACACCTCCCTTTGCAACTGGACCCTTGACTTCCTGACCAACAGACTTCAATCAGTAAGGATAGGCAGTAACACCTCTGGCACGATTATCCTCAACACTGGTGCCCCACAGGGCTGCGTCCTCAGCCCCCTACTCTACTCACTGTACACTCACGACTGCGTGGCCAGATTCTGCTCTAATGCCATCCACAAGTTTGCCGATGATACCACCGTTAGTGGGCTGTATCTCAAATAATGACGTCGGAGTACAGGAAGGAGATAGAGAGCTTAGTGACATGGTGTCATGATAACAACCTTTCCTTCAATGTCAGCAAAACAAAAGAGCTAGTCCTTGACTTCAGGAAGGGGGTGGTGCACATACTCCTGTCCACATCAACGGTGCTGAGGTTGAGAGGGTTGAGAGCTTCAATTTCCTAGGAGTGAACATCAATAGCCTGTCCTGGTCCAACCACGTAGATGCCATGGCCAAGAAAGCTCACCAGCACCTCTACTTGCTCAGGAGGCTGAAGAAATTTAGCATATCTCCTTTGACCCTCACCAATTTTTATCAATGAACCATAGAAAGTATCCTAACTGGATGCATCACGGCTTGGTACGGCAACTGCTCTGCCCATGACTGCCAAAAACTGCAGAGAGTTGTGGAAATATTTCAGCACATCACGGAAACCAGCATCCCCGCCATGGGCTCTGTCCACACCTCTCACTGCCCCTGCAGCCCGCATAATCAAAGACCCCACGCACCCTGGATATTCTCTCTTCTCGCCTCTCCCATTGGGCAGAAGATACAAAAGCCTGAAAGCATGTACCACCAGTCTCAAGAACAGCTTCTATCTCACTGTCATAAGACTATTGAATGGACCTCTTGTATGATAAGATGGACTCTTGACCTCACAATCCACCTCATTATGACCTTGTACCTTATTGTCTACCTGCACTACAATTTCTCTGTAGCTGTTACACTTTATCCTGCATTCTGTAGTTTTACTTGGTACTATCTCAATGCACTGTGTAATGAATTGATCTATATGAATGGTATGCAAGCAAGTTTTTCATTGTACTTTGGTATAAGTGGCAATAATAAACCAATTCCAATTCCAAGTGTCCTGAATTAGACACAGTGTGGTTTTACTCAGTGTGGAGACAGTGATTTTTGCTCATTTGGCTGTTCCTGAATTTGCACAAATTGACCATTGACCAAACTGACTAATTTGTCAACTGACCATTGACAAATACAATATCCTGGTAGTACCAGGATATTGTATTTGTCAATGGTCAGTAGTGTTGGCTTATGATAGGACCTCTGTATGAGTGATCATGTCACGCCATTGAAGAATAATGCTTATTATAGGTGTTGAATCTTTAAGTTTATCATGCTCCTTCATGTGTTGGCTCTTCAGAGAATGAAGGAAGAGCTCCTCCAACTACATTACCATCAGTGCTGCATTATTTCATCATTTCCAATTTTCTCTCCTCTCTGCAACAACTTGTAATTTTATAGCAGTCAATCTCAGAGGGCACTGAGCAGACAGGGACAATGAACAGGCTCAGGAGAGAGTCAAAGCATGGTCAAAATGAAGGTTTCAAAAGGCAGGGAGATGATGTACAACTCACAAGTACCAAGGTTTGATAGAAGAACAAGAAGAGAAAGTCAGGCAGTGCCTGTAGAAAGAGAAACAGTTCACAAAGGGTCTTCAACCTGAAACGTTAATGCTGTCTGCTCTGCTGAGTGTCCCCAGCATGTTCTACTTTTATTTCAGATTTCCAACACCTGCAGTATTTTTGATTTTCATTGGATGGTAGAAGATGATTGAAGGAGTTGATGTCATTCCTATATTGAAGCCTATATTTAAGGCTCTGGAATGATATTTGAGTATGATCCAGTGAGAGAATTATCCACTAAACCAGAGCTATCATATCATAGAATTCCAGAAACACCAAATATCAATAACTGACAGTTATCAGGATAATTTTGAGCATGGTTTATATTTTCCCATTTCCCACTGAAAACTTGGATTCTTGGCTGTAGTTTCATGGATGTCAGTAGCTCTTTGATGCCTTCTTAATGCAAGCCAAGATGAGGAGTGAGAACAAGTTATCCAGTGGATGGAACAAAAGCCAAGTCAGACACATAAACATCTACACAAAGGTACTTTTCAGTTTGTTTCAATTGAGTGGCCATCAGACTCAGGAAGTCTGGCAGATGTTTCTACCTCCATAGTGACGAGGTACTGAAACGTATCTTCAGGCTATTTCAGACAAAGCATGTAGTTATACTTGAAGCATTTCTAGTCCCATTCAGACCCTGCACTCACACAGAATTCAAATATTTCAGTATCTTTGCTGTCATTTTCCACCCTGCTCTTATTTTTACATGGTCCATTTTACCCCTTCCCTTTTCTTGACATCTCCATCTCAAGGGAGAGCTGGTGACTAATATTCCTTGTAAAGACACCAACTCTCACAGTAACCTTGAATACACCCACCCACCCTGCTTCCTGTAAGATCTCCATTCCATTCTCCCAGTTTCTCCATCTCCATCAAATCTGTTCTGATGATGAGATTTGCACAGGAGTGACTTTACGATGTCTTTTTTTCACTTAACTATGGCTTCCCCTCTACCATAATTGACAGACCTTTTAACCACATCTCCTCTATTTCCCCCTGCTCTCACCCCTTCTCCTCCCAGTTTCCACATTCAACAGATTATCCTTCATAAATTCCACTATCTTCAACAGGATTCCACCACCAGGCATATCTTCCCTTCCCTTTCAGTGTTCCAAATGGATTTCTCCTTTCACAACAAATCGGATTTGGCTTCTATCTCTAATCATTCACTCCCTTTCTTGTGACAACTTCCCATGCGATTGCAGGAGATGTAACATCTGTCTTTCTACCTCTTCCCTCTCCACTATACAGGAACTCAAATAATCCTGAGGCAGCAATTAACCTGCACTTCTTCTAATTTAGTGTCCTGTATTCAGTACTCACAATGTGTCTTCTCTATATTACAGAACACCTCTGTTCAGTTCATGAGGACTATCCTGAGCTTCTAGTCATTTGTCACTTTAATTCTCCATCCCATTCCTTATCTGACCTCTTTGCCTTCAGCCTGCTATATTGTTGCAATGATGCCCAACATAAGCTGAAGGGAACAGCACCACCAGGGTATATTGCAGTCCTTGGGGACACAGGAGACTGCAGATGCTGGAATCTGGAGCAACACATACAATGCTGGAGGAACTCAGCGGATCAGGCAGCATTTATGGAGGGAAGTGGATAGTTAATGTTTTGGGTCAAGACCCTTATAGTCCAGATGAAGGGTCTCAACCCAAAACATCGACTGTCCGTTTCCCTCCATAGATGCTGCCTGACCTGTTGAGTTCCTCCAGTGCTTTATGTGTTGTTGTAGTCCTTGGGACTTAGGATATTTCAGTGCGGGAACAGGCCCTTTGGCCCATGATTTATCTTTCTCCAAGTGTCGTTATGTCTAATACTAGAGGGCATGCATTTAAGGTGAAAGGGGGTAAGTTCAAAGGAGATGTGTGGGGCAGGGTTTTTTACACAGAGTGGTGGGTGCCTGGAACACACTGCCAGGGGTGGTAGTGGAGGCAAATATGATACAGATGTTTAAAAGGCTCTAAGGTGCATGAATATGCAGAGAATGGAGGGATATGGACCTTGTGTAGGTATAAGAGCTTAGTTTAGTTAGTTTGATTAGTTTGGCACAACATCGTGGGCTGAAGGGCCTGTTCCTGTGCTATACTGTTCTATGTTTTATGTCTGTGCCGAACACAATGTTAAATTAAATTAAATCTCTTACGTAATATTGAATTTATCAATTGCTGGTAATCACTCTTTCCCATCTCCACAGATATGGCTGCCCCTTTCTCTTTCACTTTTTTTTCTCCACTGTCCCTAGTTGCTGGTCTTTAAAGTAATTCTGACTCTGACCATCTCATTATCAACATTCCCTCTGTTCTCCACCCCCTTCCATCTTTGTAACTTAAATCTTGTTTGTTTCCTCACTTTTCCAGTTCTGATGAAGGATCCTCGACCTGAAAAGTCATGTCTGCATCTTTCCCCACAGATGCTGCTTGACCTGCTGAGTAGCTTCCAGCAATCTCTGTCTTTCTTCATGAGATTGTACGTCTATCCAACAGTTGAAACTGTACAGGGAGATAATACAACCATTTACTGAAAGGGGAATGACAACAATAACAACAAAAATACCAGAAGGGTTACATGGAGACACAAGAGACTACAGAAGGGTTGGTTTCCCTTTAGATTAATATAGACACTCAA
The DNA here is from genome assembly GCF_009764475.1 of Pristis pectinata. Classification (NCBI taxonomy): domain Eukaryota; kingdom Metazoa; phylum Chordata; class Chondrichthyes; order Rhinopristiformes; family Pristidae; genus Pristis; species Pristis pectinata. Next base: position 10,066,520 of record NC_067428.1, read on the forward strand.
TGGTAGGTTTGAGTTCATTGATCTTAGCCAGATCAGATGCTGAGGTAATCCATTGGAATCTGAATTTAGGAAGGTAAAAATCAATCCAGGTCCCCAGTTTTTTTTATATATATGGGCTGATTCAGGATCAACTATGATGCCATCCTTTGTTGAATATCTCAGGCTCACTTTTCAGAAAGGATCGATTGAACAATGTCCTAAAAGATTGCTGGCGTTACCAAGTACCGATCATTATCGAACACCATTGAAACTTTCCTGCCGGGGGAATCCACACCTTCAAATCCCTCTGTTGCCTTTCTCTTCTTATATCTGAAATTTCCTTCAGCCTGTTATCTTTCATGTCGCAGCTCGTCCAAAACTGGTCTACATCTTGTCCCTTGCCCCCTCTGATCCATCAAGGGCATTCACTCCCTTGGCTAACTTCTTCCTGTTTCTGAATCCCCACTCCTCAGCTTGAAAGCTCTCTGTGAAACACATGAAAGGTGCCGCATGAATGCAACTTTCCTTTCACAAAAAGATTTAATGCTGGCGTTTAACCTACTTGGTTCAGAATTATCTAAAAAAATGCAGATTGCTAATAATATGCAAGATGGCCAGCAGCATGTGATAAGGAAGATACATCCTTTGAGTAACGAATCATTGTGATTTTATGAAAAATCTTCTCTCTTCCATAGTTAGCCTTATGAAAATGATGTCAGAGTTTTCACAAAGTTGCTGCATTTGTGCATCCATGGTCCATTAAACTCATTCCAGAAAGTTAAGTCCAGTCATTAATAAACTAAGTATTCTTTTAATTACATGATAATTGTTAATGAGCTCCAATCAACTTTTCTTGCCCACAAAGTGAGTAATTAAAGGTGTGAAGGCATGGAGCAAATTGCTGTTGGAGATTTTAATGTCAGATTTGAAGATTTTATCTTTGTTTCATTTCACTTTCTGTCTCTTGTTCTCTTTTCATTCAATCTTTTTTTCCTCTCTGTCTTTATTTCACCAAATCCTCCCACTCCAATCTAATTTGATTTTCAACTCGTCTTCTGTTTATTTCTCAGTTCTTAAATCTCAGTGGTTCAGGAGCCATCATTTATCCAGGTCCCATTTACCCACTCTGTGTCATTATTAGATCACACTTCCAGCAAACTTCTGAGGAAATTTGCTTTGAATTGTAGTTTGCAGGTGCAGGGCTAATTAGCAGGGCATACTCTGAGATGCATTACTACAGCCAATGTGCATCTATTCTAGGAAAATAAATTCATTCCAGTGCCTTTTGCTTGAGGCTTAGTACATATAAAGCACAGTAACAGTTCAAGTTAATTAACTAGGTAAATTCCACATTTCCCCTGCCTGTCGACATTTTAAAAAGCAGGATCACAATTGCATTTCATCCATCTTTCTTCAAGAAAGACCTGTGTGATTCTCTGAGCCTTGTTTAGAACGTATTGGACTCTGTACGACTGGCAGTGTTTCACAGATAGTGGCACAAATTCTCTGCTGGGGTGAACTGCGGATATTTGTCTCCATCACTGCATGGGCTTGTGTGACCCCTGTGTAAATGCACCGCTGATTGCCAGAGATTTCCTGATTGCACTTAAATGTTGGACTCATCATAGAGTTCTGAGGTGGAGTACAAAGGTTCGCAGGAACAGGGAGCATGTTCATTTGAGTCTGAAGGAAGGGTTGGAAGGGAGAACGGTAAGTATAAGGTGACCTACTCATCAGCATGGGCTTGGTGGTCCAAAGAACCCTTTCCCAAGCTGTACAATTCTATGACATTTTCCAATTAATTGATTTAATTTTAAATATATTTATTTGTTTAAAATATTTTCTTGTGTTTATATTTTTAAGAATTAAAAATTGTAATAGTTTAACTTTTAATGGTTTCTGCAAATTTGTGAATATCAGCATGATGAACATAGTTGGTGAGCCAGTCCGCCATTACTTTCAGTGACAGGATAAGCCCCCTTGTGCAAGGTTGAAGCATGCATGAAGCATGCAAGCATGACCAGAAATTGGATGGGTGACAAGATCAATCAGGAAGGGATACGATAGAAATTATCAACAGCTGCTAAGCTTAGTGGCATGGCTTAACCAGCTGTCAAAGGATTGTGCAAGCTGGGCTTGCCATTTATTATTGGAAAGATCCCACACCACACAGAGTGTCAGCAATTAGCATGGAGCAACTTTGCTGAGGAAATGGAGGCACAGGAGACTGCAGATGCCGGAATATGGAGCAAAAAAAACCAAGCTGCTGGAGGAACTCAGCGGGTCAGGCAGCAGCTGTGGAGGCAGAGGGGTGGCTGATGTCTCAGATCGAGACCCTGCATCAGCACCCGAAACATCGACCATCCTCCTGCCTCCATAGATGCTGCCTGACTCACCGAGTTCCACCAGCAATTTTTTAAATATTTTGCTGAGGAAATTCTAGCCAGAGGATCCATTTGGAGCATGTTTACTGTGGAGGGCAAATGCAGTCATCAAGCTGGTCCACATAAAATTTGGGTCATAACAATCCTTAAGACCAACAGTGCAAGATACCGATGATGATTGAAAGTAGCAGTAAACAGAGTTAAAGAACACCAATCTCAAGTATTAAAGGTCTATAGACTGCAAGAGGAAGGAACAATTGAAAAAGGCAAGAAAATCCAGAACTCTGAGTTTGTGGGGTAAGTGAGGTGTAGAGGTGGAGAAAATACTGTGGGTCCATGAGGAGAATGTGAGGAGAAAGATAGAGCAACATGTATGTTAGAATTCCAAAGGTAGAAACTATCAGATACTACAGGGCAAATTTGCAGATTAAAGTTATTCACAAGTAGATGATTTACTCAACTAATAATGGAGAAGTAATTTGCAATACATAGAATTTGGACAATTAGTTGGGGAATTAGTTTTTTGAAATGTAGTTGCCATTGTTTTCCTTTTGGAAAGGCTGCCCGGAGAAGTGACAAAAACAGGAAATTACCTGTTAACCTTTCTTCCCGATGTTACTTGAAAGGGATCGGGCATGACAGGGTGGGACGTCTCAAAACGTGTTACAGGGTTGCCATCTCCAAGTCAAGTAGCCTAATTTTTCACACTAACTAAAAACACTACTGATTTTCCCTGTCCAATTTTCTTCCTTTGACTGAGTAAGTACAGAACCGCACTTACACTTGCTGCCTACTACTTAAGTCAGGTGCAAATGCTTCATCTGAACACCCATTTAGTGCCAGCAGAGTTGCATAACCCCACCTGGTTCTATTGTCAACTGGAATAAGTACAGAGAATGCAGGAAATTCTTTGTTATTATTTATAACAGCTGGAGATACTCCTCTCCTAAGAGTGATACCTAGGTTAACACAATTAAAAGTGATATTCCTGAGGTGAGTGTTATATTGAGCCCCCATCCATCCTTTCAGAAGGTGGTGAAATATCCCATGGAAATAATAGGAGGAGATTCTTCCCCCAACACCACTGTGTCCTACTCAATAATTATCCTTTCACAATTAACAATAACATGGTTGATGACATCGCTGTTTGTGGGACAATCTTGTGTGCAAATTGTCCAATGCATTTCCAATTAGAGTCATAGAGTAATACAGCATGGAAACAGGCCCTTTAGCCCAACTCATCCACGTTGATCAAGATGCCCATTTAAGTTAGTCCCATTTGCCTGCATTTGGCCCATATCCCTCGAAACCTTTCCTATCCATGTGGCGGTCCAAATGTCTTTTAAACATTGTTATTTGTACCTTCCTCAACCACTTCCTCTGGCAGCTCATTCCGTATACGCACCATCCTCAGCATGAAGAAGTTACTCCTCAGGTCCCTCTTAAATCTCTCCCCTCTCTCCTTAAACCTACGCCTTCTAGTTTTTGATTACCTTTCCCTGGGAAAGAGACTGTGAATCGGAGAAGTAATTTTACCTTTCTGGCAAAAGATTTCTTTAGGATGTCAAGAGGTCATGAAAGGTGGCATGTAAATGTAAACCTTTCCTTCTATATAATTTTAATTTCTGTAAATCAGTACTGCGAACCCTGCCATAGTAGTAGGGCAGCTAATACTTAGTGAGGTATTGAAGGGTATCACAAAATGCCAGTGCTAAGACACATTTCCAAAGATACAAGCCATTGGGCTGCGTAATGCTTCTTTGGCTCCATGCAATCCCTATCTCTACCATTCAATATACATCCATAGTATTAAACCACTGGTGTGTTATGAAGAACATTATTTCACACCTGCTAGAGCTTTCACAATCATTACAAAACTTTCACTGTGCACTGAAGTGCAATATTAGGCTGGACAGTGGAACCGTAATTACCATCAGTTTCCTGGAAGATTTCAAGGTGCCACTGTTGCTTTAAAAGCCAGAGATAGAACAGTTGTTGTGACAGATGCCAAGTCCAAATGTTGCATGTCAGCTTTAATTTTCTTAGTGAGCTAAAACTTCCACATGTACAGCTTCTCAAATGAAGCAAGGAAGTAATTAATGGGTTGCCTCCAAATCACTCCTCTCAGCCTTGTGTGATTGCCCATGTCTTTTTAAGTATTCTCAGCAATGGTTGCAAGCACCTCAACGATGTGAAAAATCAGTAAGGAAACTGAATTGAATACTCTTAAAGCTAATTACCTGAATGCTGGATTGCAAAGAACAGATGAATTGAAGTGTTGCTCTTTCAAAAAGATCCACTCTTTAGCAATGAAGGTAATAGCAGTTTCAGTATGTGCTGTTCATCCACTATAGCTGCAGAGATTTTTGTTAACTTTTTCCTTTCTCCTGAAAGAACTGACTCTGTGCCAATACCTCCCTCAAGAATCAGTGTTCATATGTGAGCCCAGTCCATCAGTCCGATCTCATGCACTGTTCATACACAGCAACTAGAAATCTGTAGATTGATCCCATCTGATTTTTCCCTTTGTGTCCTAGGAATATAACCAATATAACCGGTGAGAAGCAAGGAACTGCCAGTTTCTTCTCCTCCTAATCTTACCCTGTTATCTTTGGTGCTTCAAGGATCTATCCTTATCTTTCATTTATTGTACATCAACATTGTAATTGTTTAACTTTTAATGGTTTCTGCAAATTTGTGAATATCAGCGGGCTGCCCAAAAACGCAGCATCATTTTCCATAAGTAGTGGGCCGATGCTTGTTTTCAAACATTTCCTAGTCCTGCTGGAGTCATCAACCTGCTATGTTACCTCCGTTTCTCTCTCCACAGATGTTGCCTGACCTGCTGAGTGTTTTCAGCACATTCTGTTTTTAGTTCAGATTTCCAGCATCTGCAATATTTTGCTTTTCTATTCTCTGCAGACTCTGCCATGAGCTCCATTCCCTAACAATGAACTCCACCTTTCTCCCAGGCAACCCTATGAAGCTGAATCTAATCATACAAACACATGAATTAGGAGCAAGAGTACCCTCTAGGCCTCTTGAGACTACACTGCCATTCCGTAAGATCGTGGCTGAACTGATTGTAACATTAACTCTGCATTCTTTCCTGTCCCTGATAATCTTTCACCCCCTCAAGAATCTATCTGCCTCTGCCTTAAAAATATACAGAGTATATTGGATAAGAACATGAATAGGAAAGTTTTAGAGGGATATGGGCCAAACGTGGGCAAATGGGAATACCTCAGGTGGGCACCTTGGTCGGCATGGATGAGTTGGGCTGAAGGGCCTGTTTCCGTGCTGTATTACTCTATGACTATAACAAAGACTGTGCTGCCACTGCTGTTTGAGGAAGAGCGTTACAAAGAATCATGCCCTTCTGCGTGAAGAAAAATTACCTCATCAGTCTTAAATTGGTGACCTCTTATATTTAAACAATGTTACTAGTTGTAGTTACTCCCACCAGATGGTCACATGAATGTGCAAAGAATAGAGGAATATGGACATTGGGAAGGCAGAAGGGATTAGTTTAGTTGAGCATTTATTACTCATTTAATTAGTTCAGAACAACATAGCGGGCCAAAGAGCTGTTCCTGTGCTGTACTGTTCTATGTAAGAGGAAACAACTTCACCACACCCACTCTGTCGAGACCCCCTCAGGATCATTTACAACCTTGTTGTATTTAACCTTACAATGAGGTTCCATTCACATTTCTGAACCAAGATCACAAGATCCGTACACCTGATTTGGCCTGGCCTCTGTTCATCTGCTGTTGAAACCCACATCTATGCCTAAGCTACCTCTTGATACAACCTAATCTGTCATCTCTCACCCTCTGCACCCTACTGCTTTTTTCCTAGCTCACATCAGGTCCATTCACACCATCTATGCTTGTGAACCACATTGGCTTCTGCTAAAGAAGCATCTTGATTGTAGGATTCTTGTACTCGTCTTCAAGTCCTTCCTTCATCCCTCCACAGTAATCTTCCCCACTCAAACAATCATCTGAAAAATCTGCACTCCCCAATTCCAGTATATTCTGCAAGAGCAGCAGACCAATCAATGCCTTTGTGCAATAGAATGCTTTATTTCACACCTTAATGTTCCACGTAGTGACGTAAACATTAGCTGGTCAAAGATATGTGTTACTGACAGTGACCACTCAATACACCAGTGGCACACAATGATAGCATAATGAGACATTGTAAGGAAACAATTAACTCAGTATTCAATAATGCAGTTTGATAAAATATAGGCACTACAAGAAGGGTAAGTTAGTAATACATTACCAGGCCTATTGGGAATACTGAGGTACATGGTTAATTTTTACAGTCACAGATTTAAAAGAACAAATTTGAATAATAATCATTGATCAAAGCAAAAGTCAGCAGTGAGATGGAATACTCTTCACTTATCCTGATGAGAACTGCTCCTGTTCCAAAAACACTCAAGAGGTTTGATACTGTCAAGGACACAACAGCCCACTTGATTAGCACTCGATCTGCCAGCCTCTTCACCACTGGCTGAAGTGTATACCATCTGAAGTTTCTCAAATCTGGGCTACTCTGACAGCACCTCTCAACACACAACCTCTCTCACTGGAAAGGATAAGCATAGCAGATGCACAGGAATATGGTTATCTGCACAGTATCCTGACTTGAAAATATATGGTCATTTCTTTTTCATTGCTGGGTCTAAATCCTGGAACTCCCTACCCTACAGCATTCTACCTTCACCAGTTCAAGGAGGTGGCTCATTATCATCTTCTCAGAGATGGGCAAAAAATGGTGGCCTTGCCAGTGACATCCCATATGAAGAATATTAATTTAAAAAATCAGACTCCTCCAGGTTAACATTTTGTTCCTGACCAGAAACAAAAGATGGACACACTAAAAAGTTTTTGCTCTCAATAAGTTATGAAAATATGTTTGGGGTTCAGCTAAGTATCATTTGTAAAGAGGCTTTGGAATTACAGTAACGTGGAATTATTGTGTACTTTGTGCTGCTTGCTGTTTTGGGCGATTATGATGTTCAGTAGTCCTTATATTATGGCAGGGTACTTGAAGGCAGACTTTCTTAAGAAAGTGTCAATTGTGTTAGAAGTCTTTGAAGAGTAAATCTGAGCAGAGATACTTGGGATTGGCTGTGAGCCAGAGTGAGCACCGAGTTTTCGGACCCTGCACAGGAGGTCTTGCTTAAGACACAGGGACACACATCTTCCTCCAGAGATATTTTCAGGAGGCAGTGGCAAGTAGCAGGGGTAAATGTCAGGAGTGTTGCTCCAAGGACATACAATACATGAAGGAGTTCAACAATCTGACAGTGGTTCTCAAGATGTGTGAGTTCAAATGGTCCCTCCTGTCCACTGCACCATTAGCCCCTAACTGCTACTTAATTCACCTCATCTCATCACATACCTACCAACACCATCTGTCAATTGATACTCAATCCTGCAATTATTTTGTGCACACATCGCATTCTTGCAAATCTTGCACTCACAACTTGGAACTTGCATTCACTATCAGCTATTCAACCAAGACAATCAAAACCACATCAATGACACACTTCCCTGTTTTTTGGAGGAGATGGTCGTGCACATGATACCATGGGAAAGAAATAATGTGGGGAAAATTATGCCTGTGTGCTTTAATCTCTAACAAGGTGACAGCGTTATCCATCATGGGAAAGATCATCACTGAGAACATGCCCCAGAGCAATGGATGGCGAGAGGATCTATATAATGAGCCCTCCTTCCCTCAGTTCTCAGTATTTTCTGAGTGAGAAGCTACCGATGGTGTCCCCTCTCTTGAAATACTCAAATCCTTGCTCCCATTTCATTTCACATGCACAAGCAATGGAGCCTTCCAATCTGAGAAGAAGGACAACGCTTACCCAATCTTATCCCACAGTCAGCAGCTTGGAAGTGACAAAATACATAATTTAGAGGCTTTGGAGAAGAACTTGTAAATGGTGAGGCACCAGTCACATGAACAGCAGCCAGAGCTGGTGCCATGGGCTAGGCTGCAGATGGTGGTTCATGGGTATACATATCCATATGTTTGATGCATTGGGAACCCTGGCAGAGAAGTTGTGTTCAATGCCAAGGAGCATGAGCAGCAGCTTTGCACAGAGCCTGAAGCCTGCTCTTGGTGTCATCTCCAACATCACACTAAGTGGAATCCAGCATGACGATTGATGTCACAGCTTGTATTACAGCATGAACAACTTCTGTCAGAGATCTACATGTTGTAGTAGAAGTTGATTATTAGCTTGCAAACTCAAACTACTACCATAAGAGGGCTGGAAATTGGCTTTAAAAGGGGCCACATTAATCCATAAATTTATCCTCTAACGGGTTACAAGGATTGCTGAGGGGAAATGGTTAAGAATCCTGGTGTCCTCTCTCAGGGTGGATGCATTCTTATTCTCATCCTTGCCAAAGCCTTTCTGGTTGTTTGTCTGCTGACTACCCCAGGCTGAGATGGTGCAGTCAGAAGCTGCCACACTTGGACCGAGAGCTGCTCGAGATCCCCTTCCAAGGCCATTTAATTGAAGGTCAGCAACCAAAAAACACTGCAGCCACAGGGCAACCAAATATAAAAGAGCTTAGTGACATGGTGTCATGACAACAACCTTTCCTTCAATGTCAGCAAAACAAAAGAGCTGGTCATCTTCAGGAAAGGGGGCGGTGTACACGCACCTGCCTAGATCAATGGTGTTGAGGTCAAGAGGGTTGAGAGCTTCATGTTCATTGGAATGAACATCACCAATAGCCTGTCCTGGTCTAACCATGTAGATGCCATGGCAAAGAAAGCTCAACAGCGCCTCTACTTCCTCAGGAGGCTAAAGAAACTTGGCATGTTGTCTTTGAAACTCACCAACTTTTACTGGTGCACCATAGAAAGCATCCTATCTGGATGCATAACGGCTTGGTATGGCAACTGCTCTGCCCAGGACCGCAAGAAACTGCAGAGACTTGTGGACACAGCCCAGCACATCACGGGAATCAGCCTCCCCTCCATGGACTCTGTCTATACCTCTCACTGCCTTGGTGAAGCAGCCAGCATAATCAAAGACCCCACCCACCCAGGTCATTCTCTCTTCTCTCCTCTTCCATCAGGCAGAAGATACAGGAGCCTCAGGGCACGTACCACCAGGCTCAAGGACAGCTTCTATCCCACTGAGATAAGACTATTGAACAGTTCCCTTATACGATGAGATGGACTCCTGACCTCACAATCTATCTTGTTATGACCTTGCACCTTATTGTCTACTTGCAATGCACTTCCTTGTAGCTGTGACACTTTACTCTGTATTATGTTATTGTTTTTACCCTGTACTACCTCAATGCACAGCGTAATGAATTGATCTGTGTGAACGGTATGCAAGACAAGTTTTTCACTGTACCTCAGTACAAGTGACAATGATAAACCAATACCAATACCTATACTGCAGCAACCAGGAGCACTTCTGATAAACAATTACATTTATATAAATGGATTGGAATGTACATTTAATGGCTTTTTAAAAAAAATATTCTGTTCAATGAGAATGAAATGATGAGCTGATATAAAGGTAAGGCAAGGATAGTACGAATGTGCACTTGATGTTATTATCATTCATGAGGTGTTTGATCATGTAGAATCCAGACAGAAAGTGATTGTCCACATTGCAGACTCCTTTCCTGTTCCTGTTCCTCCATTTCCTGCTTCAGTTCCAGTTCTTTTGACCTCCTTGCTCTTCCTCCTCTTGCTGGTGTTCTTTGGATTGTTCTGCCTTACCTGATGGTTGGTAGCAAGGACTGTTCTCTCATTCTGGTCTGGTTGTGTAGTGTGGAGCCATAGAAACATAGGTCCTTTGGCCCACTGAGCCCACACTGACCTTCAATCACCCATTTAGACTAATCCCATTTTATTCTCCCCACATTCCCATTAACCCTTACGACTCATCTGCACAATAGGGGGAATTTACAGAGGCCAATTAACTTGACCTACCAGCCTGCACGTCTTTGGGATGTGAGAGGAAACCCACGTGGTCATAGGGAGAACAGGCAAACTCCGCACAGGCAGCACCGGATGTCAGGATTGAAACCAGGTTTCTGGCACCGTGAGTCTCTATTAGCTGCACCACTGTGCTGCTAACAAGCAGCAGGCCACCTCATGTCTGGGTATCCACTCGGCTGAAAATGCAGGGCTCCCACAGAGTAGTCCAGGCAATGGACAATGATCTGAGGGCACAGTTAGAGTGATCTATAATTTTCTACATGGCAGCATGGCCTCACTGTGAATATATGCCTTGATCTTGAACTACGTCATGAGGTATATCAAAAGGTATTTAAAATGAGTGAGCATTCATACCCATTCAAGATGAGTATTCAAGGTGGGTATTCAAGATGAATGCAGATAGAAGAAATAGTGCCTGTACAATCGGCATTCATTTGCATGATTTGTGCCTGTGGTTGTCCACTAATTGCACCTTGTGGCAGTGGAATTCCTGTCAGTTCAGGAAAATGGTCGACCACGTGGGATGTCTGCTGGGCTATGGCCCCAATGGAACCCTGCAACATGTGCGTGTTTGCCATCCAGGAGATCCCTTGCTCTCTCTCATCAGTCATGCTATCAAATCAACATGGCACACTGATTTATATGAGGAGCTGCTGTACAGCATACACCAACCATTTGTCAGAGAGAAGCACACAAAGCAGCATTTGTTGTATTTCACTTCAGAAGTGTTTTCATGTAAATAGCACCCAATTTAAAAAAAACTTGGCTACATAATGCTTAAAGATTAGGCACAATAAGCCAAAATTTAGCTTTCAGGATGCTTTGAGGTTAACCATACTTCAATGGCATTCTTTGTTAACTTATTTCACAAGTTTATGACCAAAATGTTTAAGTTTACTCTCTTCTTAATCCTAGTTTAAGGTCCACTATAACCAATAGGTTTCCAGAGCTAATATGCTGCACAATCAGTATGATTTCAGGGGAGCTCTGTGGCACTATCACCGGGATTACAAAGATAATTTGAACACAGTATTAATGTGCACATGGGCTTACAGTGTTATCACGTTGTGCATTCAGTGGGTTTATAAGTATAATGTACTGTGGAATTAGTGCGAATTGAGAAGTCATAAACATGTTGTATAATTGTTAGATTGACGTCGATAAAATTCTGTACAATCAATGGGACAACATTGATGAAGTTGGATTGCAGTGAGTTAAAAGTTAAAGTTAGTCATTTAAAGGAAAGAGTAGCAGTTTTCAGAAATTGCACTTGGAGAACATTGCAGAGTGTGAGTGCGCCTTCGTTACTTACAAATCTTACACTTATGTTGGTCCAATTCTTATTTCATTGGTCCAGAACATCCCAAAGCATTTCATACGCAATAAAAAAGTATTGTTTCCAATACTGACCCACACTGGAAGTCCTCACACTGATCCCAACATTAGCCACAGGTTATTCTTATTTCATTTTTTTGGTACAATTGATTAGCTTGCCAAGTGTTTGAAGGTCTAAAACCAGATGACTGAACCACATTTACAGTGGCACAACTTAATCTCCTGTGGCATTAAGAATGGGTGGCAATTCATCTCTTTTAATGTCGAATAGAATTACAGTTGAATTTGCAGCACAAATAAAGGCCATTTGTCCAACTGATGCTTTTTGTACTTATGCTGACACTAATCTTTTCAACATCCAATCCCACTATCCTGTCTCCTCTTTATCTACCCTTCTGTAAAATGTATCCATGAAATTCCCCACAGTGTCTCCTTGTGGTAGTGAATTCCATATCCCAACCATTCTTTAGATAAAGAAGTTTCTCCTGAATTCTCTACTAAATATATTGGTTTGTACTTTAGACTTATGGCCTCTAGTTTTGGTGTCCCTCACAAGACGACAAAATGGAGGTCAGAATGGTTCACAGTACTCCCAAATACATCGCATGATGTGAAATCTTTAATGTTCATAAGTTAACTCTCAGTGCCATATAAAGGAATATCATTCACTATAGGTGTTTATAATGAATTATCCGTGAATTATACATCAATAAGGAAATTATAAAAAAAAATACATTGTTTTGTGTAGTGTCTTGATACAAAAATATATGTGTCCAAAATGTTTGAGGGTGTTCTTGTTTTACAATCTTTTTTCATTACACTGTGGAGTAAGTTTCCACAATGAGCTTTTCCAGGTCTGGTACAACAGAGTTTTGCCTCAGCAACAAACAGTGAGAAGAATAACACCTATAGTATCAGAGTCACTTTTTTTCTACTTCCCATAACACCCGACCCATAAAACTACCAATCTAATGTCAGCATTAAAGTTCGTGCTAATTCAAGTCAGTAGGATGACCTGTGTTTCAAATAGCAGCATTACTGGTAGACAGACATAAATTTCACCATGAATCAGGGAAAGATTATGAATCCATGTCAGTGCTGTGAAATATTCATGTTGAACCTACTCTGCCACTCAATCTCAATATACTGTGCCCTCAGTTATAACATTAAATGGAAAATAATGTCCAGCAACTGAAATACCACACTTGCAATGCCAATTATTACTAAAGCTTCCTTAACACAACACCCCACGATAAAGTGATGAAAATCCTGTATATATTCTATACACATTAAGCAAAATACAGACTGTCCAGGAATAAAGCACAGGCTTTGATGGGGTTGTGTTGTTTTTAAGTTACACAAGATTGAAAACAAACTGCGAATTGCATAGCTATTTGTTATACACCCCAGAGTATCATACAGGACAGTGCTGAAACACTGTATTAATGCCATGTTACATTTTTACTATATTGTATCATCAGAACAGCAAAAAGTAAAAGAAACTTACAACATCAGATTTTTTTTTATTATGTAGGACCTTTATAAGCATTTAAAATTCACATTTCAGAAAGAGAACACAATATTTAGAAAAAAAAAGCCAGTGCATGTCTGTTTCAGAAGTCAAGAGAGACTGGGACAGCCTTTTACAAATAGGGGAGAAATACAAGTGGACCTTTGCACAATACATTAATTTGGAGAAGAGACACGGCCTAGTACCGAGAACCCTAAGTTGCTGAGATGGATAGACAAATCCTTGTGCATGCAAGATCTCTGTGGCCCCTTTTAGAAAAGGGCAATTGGACATTTCCATTCTGTGCTCCATTTGTTTCATTCTATTGTGCTAACGTTTTTGCCCATGTCCTAAACAACTCTCATTAAAATCATTAACTCAGAATAAAATGCCTAAAAATTGAGATTCATAATGAAAAGCAGTGCATTCCATTCTTGAAAGTATGATTAAACAACGCCTAGCACCATTGCAGCTGAGAATGCCAGTTAGTCACCAACTCAAAGATTTAATTAGAGATTTACCTGATTCTCAAGACGGTGAGAATTACTTTGATCAATTCAGTAGGGTTGACTGTTCATTGATTATTCTGTCAGTATGCAGTGACAGTAATGGGAAGCGCAGTCCAGTTGTACTTATCTGACTCAAACAGTTAGATACATTTTCACTCATGGTCTGCAATGCCTGTTCCAATTTCAAGTACATTAATCTCTCTACTCTCTGGAAATTTCAAAAGAATGGTGGTTGTATGTTTTATCAAATACATTCAACAAAAATGGAAATTTTGAACTGGGGAGAAATTCAACTCAAGGTTGTCTGCGTGGTGCCTAAAACATGTTTACCTGGGATTAGTAAAATGGCAGATCTCACTTGATCCATTAATGCCCGAGGCTCATCTGATGCCATCTTCCAGCAGATTTGCAAAATGGGTTACCTGAAACAGGTTGAAGGCTGCTTGGTTATGGGCTATTTTGGATGTATCTTGGATTTTCAACAGGCTGACTCATAGTGAGATTCACATGGCCACCAAAATGCCTGTGGAATCTCAGTTGGCATGGTTATCTTGAGGATCCACAGACTCTTTCACTATACAGGTCCTCCCCAGTTTACAAATGCCCGATTTATGTACAGCTCGTACATATGAATGAGCATTTGGGAGATCGGTGGGATGGATTTGCCGGCTGCTGTGGAGCTGCAGGCACCTTCTGCCACATGGGAACTCGGCTCACGGCCGCATTTCCGACTTGCGATCTGTTTGGGTTATGAACAGTTCACAGGAATGGAACCCTGCCGTAACCTGGGGATGACGTGCGTAAGGAAATGGAGCTGAGCTCCATCCCATTCGCCACCTGAGCACACTCCATCAGCTTCACCAGGCTGTGTTCAAAGAACAAGAGCTCAGGATGATTTTTTTCTCTTTTCTGTTGTTGTTGAGTGCACTGAGAGGAACTGCAGCCTTCCAGTTACTGCCCTGGTCAAGATCAGCAGGCACAGAATAGGTTAGGGTTTACATCTTAGAACTTAGGTTTGTTACTCAGCCCCACACTAAATGATGTATTTACCCACTTAGAATTGTGAAGGAAGAATTGATCTGTTCTGATTATATCCTTGGTTATCTTAAAGCAAAACAATTACCTGCAAACTTTAAAAGTAAACTAAGTCTCACCTGGAATCTTTTTCATTTCCATGATCAACATTTGAGAATCAGTTTCTTTCAAAATCTGAGCAATCTGAAAAATGTACATTTTTCATAATTTTGATTTCATGAGTTGAGGGACGTTTAGCGTTGGGGTAAAGAATATTCATCTGCATCAAGGACATCTGATTAGATGCAGTATAGGCAGATACAGAGCAGGATCTCTCTAACAGACATATTATGTGCCTGAGATTCATCCTCAGAAGCTGCAGCCAATGTGACATTTTCTGGTTCTTCCTCTCACCACCTCCTGGCGAGGTAAAACTTGTAGCACAGGAAGCAACCAGTCATTACACCAATGGTAACCTTGAGGTACCATTTCCCCGCTCTTACCCCACACCCTTTCATCATTTTCTTCTATAATGGTTTATCTAAGTCCTTCTTGAATGCAGTGATTGATTTGGTATTGTGGCCTCCTATAATGTGCCTAGTATTGATAGATTACCAATTTAGTGCCAACTGGATTCTTACTTGAAGGTAGTTTTGTGTTGTGGGTACTTGTCAACAAGAAACTAAATGATAATAGAGCATCCTCATTGTTAACAGAAGATAATAGAGGCCCTGCAGGTTCTGTTTATTCCCAGAAACCCTATGAGATGTGTTTTTAAACTTAGTACATTTTCAATCAGCAAAACAAATAAAAAAAAATAAATTTCCTAATTAATAGTATAGTCATGAGTGACTCATGTGCAGAGCTATAACGTGTTATTGTATTAATGTTATATGTATATGGAAGGAGAGAGATAGAGAGAGAGAGAGAGATTGGATTTTTAGATGGTATATTGCACACAATGTAACACTCTTATAGCTACTTGTGAATGACAACAAAATGCAAACAGATCAGGAGTAGATTTGACAACAAAGGTATTTCATTATAAAGAAGTTTCATTATCATGGGGTTTTACTCCATAAGCAAAAATTGAATTACATATTGTTGTTCCAGTCCCTTTGTAAAACAAGAAAACACACTGACACACAAACACACTCACACAAACGCGCACACACAGAGCTTCCCATTAGAACTGGGAGAATTTTTTTCCTTCAAAGATCTCAACACCATCCAGCTTCCTCCATATTCTGAGCCAAGGGCATCTCTAAAACCACCACGATTAACAGTCTGAGAGCAGCAGCAAAGAGAGCTGTTTCAAAAGAAGTCGGTTTGATAGAGTACCCTCCATGTTTCTTTCTAAACTGCAACATCTTGCTTTTGAGTGGCACTGCATGCAATGGCCATAGAAAGACACTCCTCAACAAGAAACGAGCAAGTGACAGGCTATCCTGCAACTCACACCTGTGATCTATGGCTAGAAATCAAGTGCTAAACTACTGAAGTCCCCTTATTCACCTCCCCTCCCAATATTTTTAAGAGGGAGGTGTGGTTATTATATCTTGTCAGCCCAAAAATTATTCCAATAATGGGCTTTCCTTTCAAACTAGCAGCATTTTCCATCCTTTGAAGACCAAACTAGTTCCCAAAACAAGCGCTTCTCAGATTTGCTGGTAAAGTTCATCACTTATGCCAATATCATTGAGCATCAAACTGGATTTTCTTTTAACAGGTCTAACGTACATCATGTGTGGACCAACCAATGAGCAAAGTGTATGGTAGGTCTAATATGGCCTGTAACAGTAATGATGTGGATCCAACTGGTGCCCAAGGAGACTGATTTGGCAGCCTTAAGGCAAATTGTATTTATTCTCCTTTGCACATCATGCACTAACAATTATAATTAAGCAAATAGGTTGAAGTAAGCTCTGACTAATGACAGAATCAAGCTCCCAGTTGTTTAATTAGGACCATCATGAATCTGTCATAGAATGTTAATTTTTGTCAAGTGCAATGGAGGTAAACGATATACTATTTACAAGAGAAAGGCTGGCCCCCAAAGTCTTGTATCCAGACTTAAGAGTCTTGGCCGAGCTCAGAAACAATGCCCAGAGTGCCCTGCTTGGCAGGTTGGGGCAGATTGTTCAGTTTGGCTTGGGTATGTCTACATTCCATGCCCAAATCTAAGCCCATGTCAAAAGAATTTTGCACAGACCCACACAAGGCATGCACAGCACCATGCAACGCAAGGAATGAGTAAGCTGGCGGAGAAGCAACACACACATTTTGTATAATTGTTAATGATCAATTGCATATGGGACCAGGCCTGGCCAGCGTTCAAACATCCTTCAGTAGGCTCATCAGAGTTCAAGATTAACTTCTTTCTGGAAAGTTACCTGCAAAATAAATTTTGACCTAACAGATAAAGTTATAAATAGAACTATTGATATTTAAGTCACAGTATGATGAAAAAAAAATTCTTTATGATGTTACAAAATAGTTCAAATAGTTTAAATAATCATTATGATTGCCACTAGTTGTAATTCCTCGGCCCACTCGTTGTTACTTAATTCCAAAATTAAGCTACTGGACATTTTTCAGACTGAGTATAAAGCAGAAACACTGAGTCTGATGCAGACTATTGCCACCAAACTGGAAACAATGCTGACTGAAATGAATGGAAAATAAATAGTATGGAGCAGGAAGAATGACACATCTTTCATAGAACAGCCTGCTGGCGGTATATATACATTCTGATGGTATGCTCCTGCCTCTCACCCATTAGTGATGATTTTATCCATGGACTGATTTTGCACCACTAACACAATGTCTTGGTTGCTCTACGGCCATTGAATTGAAACATATTATAATTTGGCTTATTCATCAGCCATTTTGTCCGTATCATTGTTCTAGTTTCCCTAATGGAAAATTACCACATGGGGAGCTGTGGAATTAACACTGGCCTTAGAATAAAGAGCAAGGCAGTGTTGTCACTGATATCAAGGCGCTACAGGTAAAATTGTACCTGAGCCAGGACATTTTAAATTTGTGCCAATAGACTACTTGTGTCACAATAATATATTCATCAGTTTAAATTGCTTCTGTCACTGCTTCTGCCAGTGACTGACCTGCAACCACTAGTGTTGTACTGGTCAAAACCCTTCTTCTAGACGCGACTGAGTGCAATGGGACAGAATCGTAATTATATGGCTGGGTTTTTTCACAGTTCATTTGGGCGTGGTATGAACATTTCTTGTGCCCTTCATTGTACTCTGCTGAATTTCCAATGACAGCACTGAGAGTAAGTGTCCTCAGTCCCCTAACATTTCTAGATATACCCTACCTTACACAATGTGCAGTTCATAAATACATGAATACTGAGAAAGTCTTTCACAGTCATTGCAAAATTCAACCATTACACCATCATCAAAATTATCAGTGCTTCTAAAATTGTACTTTATCTAAAATTTTATAAAATGACATCTTCTCCGTGAAAAGTTTGTGCTTGCATTCTGCTACAGTAACTACGTCAGGACTCTTACTGCTGCTTTCCAGGAGCTCCTCTTGGTTAGATTTTAATAAGAAATGGAATGTGGGGTTTGCAAAGCTTTCCATTCCCACATTCAGTGTTTAAGAGGAGAGTTGCCTTTTGAACTTTTTGTTATGATTTTTGTTCAAATCTGAACCAAACTAAGTAAAAGAATTGACAAATAATGTTACCAGTCACTGTACTTTCTGTGTTTTAAGGGGCTGTGGCTACACAGTTTTGGAAACATCAGCATTGCTTTCCTTCAAATTTATGCTAAATTTGGATAGCTCTTTTATCTTATTGGATAGAATTAAATAAAATGCCAGTAAGTATCATGTATTCCTGAAAAATACATTAGCATAAATGATTTTGTTTCATGTCTGTTTGGTAGGGTAAAGGGAAGCAGACTGGATAACCTTGGGCAGAATCCAAGAGAAAGGAAATTTTGTCTACAATATTTCTGTGTGTTCAGCATCATTTTAATATCACACCATACTTAAGTAAAATGTTGCCCCACTGCCTCTGTTCCAGGATGCAGATGATACTTTCTAGCCAGTAACACCACCACAGTTGCCAGGAGATAGGGAAGCTGGTTCTGTGACATGAAGTCTACATAATAAATTCAAAGTTTATTACTTTGTAGTCTTTTTGGTTGAATTGCAGACAGATTTGGCTTTCCACAGCCTTTCTTTTCAAGTTAAAAAATGACTGATGTTTTCCTTTTTGCAATTTAGATTTGTGTTTTCTGTAAGGTGGCTGATGGAGGGTTACACTATTTTTAAATCAATTACGTGATTGGACATGGACAAGCTTAATGCTCATTTTAATGTGTTCCTTGGTAAATGATATTGGTGATTTAACTTAAGGGGGCTTGTGGACAGTGGTACAATTAATCTCAGAGCCCTGGGTTCAAGGACAAAATCAGTCAATATTTGTTCCCATTTTTGCTGATCATTCAGTGACTGTTGCTTGGAATTGTATCTAATCCTGGTTGAGTATAAAATTAAACTCACCTGAAGCACCTTCTGTCCTTTAATAGACAAGTATTCATTGGGTAATTTGTGAGAACTACAGTTATATATGACACAGTATCATTGCTTTTATCAGAAGAGAAAAGGGCAGCAGAAGAGATTTGGAGAAAATGTCTCCTATTAATATTTGGGGAAGACGTCAGCTTACTTGAATTCTGTCCATGTCTGCTCACTAGACCACTATTGCAACCCTATGAGATTTGGTGGTTGTTCATATTGGTGAGCTGCATTACATGGGGCAGGCGAATAGGCAATATGACAATCTTATCTTGTAATTACCATTTTAAAGGGACTATAAAGATCAGAGAGCCCCAAGGGTTTATATCCACAAATCTCTGAAGATGGCCAGGAAAAGTGAAGAAAGTTTTTCAAAATGCTCTCAGGATCGTTGGCTTTGTACATAGCACACTAAAGGATGGAAATCATGATTAATCAGTCAGGGCAAATGGAGCATTGTGGTTAGTTTTGGGTGTTAAAGTTTAGGAAGGGTGTCAAGGCCTTCAAGTAGCTGCTGAGGAGTTTAATTGGAATGGTGCTGAGAATGAGGAACTTCAGTTATTGGAGACACAAAGAAGCTGGAAGAAGAAAAGTTAAGGGATTTGTTCATGAGGGGTCTTCACAACCAAAACAGAGAAATTGTCTTCTTTTGTCAGAAGGGTCAGTAACCAGATGACTTGGACATGGGGTAATTGGCAAAAGAATGAGAAGTGACTTGAGGAAGAAATCATTTATGCAGTAAATTGCTTGGATCTGAATGCACTGTCTGAAAGGGTGGCAGAAGCAGATTCAAAATAAGTTTCAAAAGAAGTTTGAAGAAGTGTTGGAGAGATTAAGGAAAGGCAAGAAAATGAGTCTGAATAAAAAGTTCTGCCAAAGAGTTGGTGTGTGTATGTTTGTCCTCATAGCCTGTGTCAATCTACGATTCTGATACCGAAAGAATGCATTGCTGTAAATCTAATCTGCATAAATCTGAAATTAAGCCCAATGTAGCTTGTCCAAACAAAGGATCATGCTGAATTGGTTTCAGCAATGATATAAAGTAACAGTAAATCAGCTTTAGAAACTCATATAAGGGAGTCTAATGATTTTCTGAAGTGCACAGCCAGTATCTTGTGCAGTTGGATTTTATTTTATTAGATTAGCAGTAATAAAAGTCTTGCTGTGAAAAATTGTAAGAATAATTGCTAATTAAAATTCCAGGATAACTTTTCTCTCTTACTATGGCTCCTGAAAAGGCAGCAGTAAAGAGAAATCCAGTAAGATTCCTCAGTAATTTTCTCCCCTACATCCTTCTGAAGCTCATGTATTTTTTTTGCAAAGGAAATAAATCCATTATTTTGAGGACAGGTCTTTGTTGTTTAAGGAGGACTGTTGTCTCCATGCCCAGTTTTCCTCTAGTAGTTAACTTTTGCTTTTAAATATTTGTCACACATTTTCACAAAGATTAATGAAGAAATAGGAAAGCAGAATGTATCTCATTTTGCTGAAGGTGTCCTTTCAACGCCTGACTTTTTTGGTGCTTTGAAGCTTGCGAGGTCAGGTTGCCCGGTGACGGACTGGACTGACTGATGGAGATGTACGTGGTGCACAGTCACTGGGTCCTTTCTCTGCAGAGCTGTTGAACTTTCCCCTCTGTTAAATGTTTGACTCCTCATGTGCTGTGAGGGTATGGATGCATTTGCTTTCTCGTAATTCCACTGTGTGGAACAAGTTGGGTCATCCCCAATATAGTCTTGCGGCAATACGGGCGTGGATGCACCTCTTCTTCTCTTGGGGCTGTTATGAGGAGATACTGAATATTCCACAAAAGCATGGCTACCTCCGTTCCCACCCAAGGACGACCTATAGTGAGAACTTGGGTTGTCCAGCTGTTCTCTCATACCATGCGTAAGATAATGGTTGTCCATGACATCTTTACTGTCACTCACCAGCTCCTGATCCCGATGGAAGGAATGGCGGGAAGTTGGGATGACCCGCATGTTGCCAACGTGATGGGGCACTGTTTGGTGCGTGGAGTCAACGAGGATCATTGGTGATCCTGCGCACGACTGATCTCTCAGGCTTGCATTAATCAGGTTCTGATCCCACTCGCAGCTTCTGATGCCCGCACTGCGTTTCTGCTGCAGTGGCGTCTGTTCCGGCGTCGGGAGAACTGTGGAATCAAGGTGATGCTGGCTGGTTTTGATCAAGTTCTTCGACCAGCCATTCTGCATGAGAGGAGCAAGCAGGGTTTCCGGCTGCCCTCTGGAGCGACGTTCCACCATGCCACCGAGCTTGGTAACACTGACCACAGACTCGCTGTGAGAAAGGATGGTTTCCTTGTCTTTCCTCCTTGCTGTGTCTTTTTTGTCCCGGTGGCCAATGAACCAACAGACGCTGAACCCAGAGATAACAGCTCCGATCACAAAGGCAGCAATGGCTGAGATCACCAGGAGGTTGACAGAAACCAGACCGTTGGGCTCCTCGACAAAACTTTCATGTATCAGGCCTATGGTGGGAACAAGGATAACAAATTAACAAGCTGGAATCATTGTTTATTGAAGTTGGGCACCGCCAATCATTGCATATTATTGTCATTCCTTGATATTACAAGGTCAAATTTTCCATTTCATAATCTTGTCACTGCCCCACATGCAATTCAATTAACTGGTTGTTGTCATGTTTTATCTGTATCATGCTCACAAGGGAACTCAGCTACAGACACACTTCCTCCTATATTACTGTGCTGCCTCTGGTTCAGCCTGCACAAACCAGAGGAAACTATTGCCATTCTTCTTAAAATCATTGCTCCATCACTTACCCCACCACTACTCACTGTCCCCCAAAGCTCCTAAAGGGTGAAATCTTTCACCCTTTGACCCTTGACCTTTTTTTCATTTGTAGGATCTAAAATTCAATCTTGTTGACTCAGAACCGCTGGGAGTGGGGTTCATTGATTTTGAGTTCGACCATTCCAAAAACTTTGTCAGGTTCTTGCGAAGCTAGAATTTTGCTCCTGGATTGTCAACATCATCAGCCCCTACTGCTCAGTGCATTCTGCACCGTCTGCAATGATGTGATTTTTGTTGGATCTTTCCCTTGCCTGTTCACTGTAGTGTCATGGAGTCATAGTCATAGACTGATACAGCACAGAAATAGGCTCTTCAACCCACCGAGTCCATGCCGACTATCAATCAGCCATTTACACTGAGCCTACATTAATACCACTTTGTTATTTTCCTCACAGTGCACCTCAATATGATTTGGGAGCACAGAGGTTGGGAATTTCAGCTGAGGGGCAGAAATCTGCTGCAGCTGTTTTCCTGATGCCAGTGGTTGAGATGAGGTATCTGATGTCAGGCATTGTGCTGAGTTCAAATAGAAACCAAAATGGGCTGCTGATTGGCAACTGGCAATTCTACACCATCATCCCATGGTCAAAATACACCCCGTGAAGGGTCTGCCCACTCACCACCCACTGCGAACTGTAGGAGCAGAATCAGTCCATTCAATACCATGTGGTATGCTCAAAGTTTTGGTTCAATGGCAAGGTGGACCTGGTGGAGATTCTACTGCTGTAGTGACTGTAAGGCAATAATCCCAAGGAGTCAAGTGGACTGTTAACTACTGTTGTCTCCCGAGGATTTTAACACCTTTCCTTTTTAAATTCATTTTCTGCTTTCCTGGAAGTGTTGGGATCTCACAATCATGTACAGTTCTCTTGTACTTTAGGAGCAGTTATTATGCATAAGAGTCTAGACAATGGATATCACAGAGGACGTATGTTCATTGCAGTAGGAATGCCAGTCTGACAAATGGGAATGGGAACATAGGTTGATTGTTCTCCTCTTGAGTTCGCAGGCACTGTTAGTTAATTGATGTCTAGCTGATGCCAATGGAGACAAAGTAAGAATTAAACACAACCCTGTCTGTCTTTATGCATGGTAATACTGATGCCTTTACTCATGAGACTTCACACTATCAGGGAATTCTTAAATTTTGGTTTTGAGGGAAATATTGGAACAGAGTCATCTGATTTGACAGCATCATAGGGTTGATGGTATACTGAGAGTTTGCATCTTAACATTGATGCCTGCAGTTTCCATCAGGAGCCCTGTTAGTCCTCCATTATAATTAACCATGGGAAGAGACCAAATCTGATAGCACACATTGAGAACATTTTAAACACTTAAACAGGTTGCACCTGTTCTTAATTTAAACTCTGTCATTTCCCTCTTATAATTATAAATCCATCTGTAACCCTGTATTCGATAAAATTAATTAATGTTTTATGTTACACTCCATGGGGTGAACATTACTTAACGGGTCAGGTACATTATATTTCTCTAGCCCTTCTATGAATCAGGTAAGAAACAGATTTTTATATTATTGAAATTCCAAGCATTATATCGATTTGACTTTATAGCAAGCATCTATGCCTAACTTTTATGAACAGAAGTTTAATTAGCTCTTTTCCCTTGGGCATAGTTAATTTCCTTTAATCACTTAAGTCAAACGAGGCAAGTACATGAACTCCGTTGTAGAGGGATTGGTTTGTTTCCCTTTTCCTTATCAACCTTGGGGAACAGAGATTACTGAATCTTCCTGGAGATGTCTCTGACTGTGATTGATTATCTCAGCTCAAACAAGTGCTGTGGGCTTCTGATCATGGCCCATAAACAATGTTAACCTAACCTTCAGCGCTTCAATAGTTAACCACATCTTCAACCACCTCTCACCACTAATTGTTCACCATCCCACATCCCCTTATCCCCAACTCCACAATCCCTCCCGTTCCCCCACATAACCCCAAGTTCAATGGGAGCAATCACAACCTGTGCCTTTGATGATGCAATCTATTTCTTTAGACATTACTGTCCAGACTAAATCTGATTGGAAATCAGGTTTCTAGCTCCGGATTGCAATTACCATCCCAATTACCATTTACTTAAATCTGACCATGCTCTAAGACCCATTGCCTTTTGTCTCCATGTCCCCAGTGAAGAGGGAACCTTTTAACAAGATCAGGCACTTCATCGCCCCCTCTTCTAGGATTACACATTTAAAGCAAACATCCTCTACTAATTTCAAAATGAATGGGCACTATTGCTGACTAATGGGCCTTGTATGAGATAACTGGCACTTATCAGTTTGCAATATATAGAATTGGAGTGTTTGCAAACTGTTTTGTGTGTTTTTAATGCACATCTTCAATGTATGAACCTTGTACTTAAGTGAACAGATAAAATTAAAAACCAATGCAAATTCACTTTAGTTTCAAAACACAACTCTTGGAGCATGAATAAAATTGCTGGAATCATGCAGCAAGCCAGACAGCACTTAGTGAGAGAGAAACACAACGAATGGCCCAGATTTTAAGAAGAAATGTTGACACATTCCCTGCAGAACAGCCGACATTTCGCTGCCGCCTGCACAGCAACTTTGGGATTTCCATGTGAGTGCCAAAGTCCCAATGCTGAGGCTGGCTGCTTGCACTTCTTTTGTTGAATTTTCTTCAACCTAATTCCTCATGGAGCCCAGTTTGTGAGCAGAAACTCACGGGTATTCCCCTCTACTTGCAGTTGGGAACCTGAACAAAGATCCTGTACAAGGTTGTAAGGAGGGGGACAGTAGTGAGGAAATTGTAGCTAATTTAGAGTTAGATTGTTAAACGTGTTTAGGTACTCTGGGATTTTTTAATTTTACATTTTTAAAAGTTTTTGAATATCAGAAGTATTCAGAAGTTGAAATTGCTGAGTGCTGCAAAAGGCTTACTAAGTGGTACTTGGACAGGTATATGGATAGGAAAGGTTTGGAAGGATGTGGACCAAACATGGGCAAATGGGACTAGCTTAGGTGGGAATCTTGGTCGGCATGGACCAGTTGGGCTGAAGGGCCTGTTTCTGTGCCGTATGATTCTATGACTCTATACATGCTTAGTGTGGAATGGAATGAACAACATTACAGCTGTGGGCTGGTCACAGGAAACAAAGCTCAAGACTTCAGGAACTACGGAAACCCAGTTACACGTTTTCTTTTGTGTGTTGTGGAAGAAGAAGGTTGGGAGCCAGAGCCCAGATCAAGACCCCAGGGATTTGGGGGGCTTTCAACTGGCTGGGTGGATTTTTTCCAACCTGAAATGTTAACTGTTTCACTTTTCACAGGTGCTGCCTGACCTACTGAGTTTTTCCAGCATCTTCGGTTTTTATTGGAGATTGGTGCCTTGTTTGGGGAGAGGGTGGGTGGAAATTGGCACATATCATTTTGGGGTAATGGGGCATCAAGGGGCTTCGAGGTGTTTTGGGAAGTTTTGGGGTATTGGGGAGTTTGAGCATCAGTGAATGGGGCAAGCGGAGGGTTGGCGTTGAGATGGTGTGCATCCTTGTGTGAGGGATGAGAGGTATTCTCTATCTTGTGTTTCTGGGGAGTTCTCATAGAGCATTGTAACACAGAAACAGGCCCTTCAGCCCACTGAGACTATGCCAACCATCAAGCAGCCATTTTCCCTCATCCCGTTTTATTCTTCCTATATTCCAATCAACTCCCTACTCAACTACACTGGAGGCAATTTACAGTTAATTCAATTCACCTACCAACCCACACTCCTTTGGGACTTGGGAGGTAAACTGGGTACCCACAGGAAACCCTGGTGGTCACAGGGAGAACGTGTAAACTCCTCACAGACAGCACTGGAGGTCAGGATTGAACCCAGGTCGCTGGTGCTACGAGGCAGTGGCTCTACAAGCTGTAACACTGTGCACACACTTTGCTTTTTTACGTTTTGCTCAATATTCTACACATGGAGTCATAGGCTGCCTCCTCATTGGTTTAGACATGTGGTTCTCACAACAGGTTGGAAAAAGGCTCTGATGACAAGTCATTAACCTGAAACATTAATTCTGTTTCTCTCTCCACAGATGCTACCTCACGGGCTGAGTATTTTTAGCACCTTCTGCTTGCTTTTATTTATAATGTATTGGATAGACCTGCTTTGAAATGAGGAGCAAAAATTGAAGAGAGAATCTAAAAGAAAAGATATTTAAATAAATTGAAACTAAAGTTCAAAATCAAGTCTCAATATTTTATGCTGGCAAACGTGAAGAATCATAAACAATATATGACAAAACCCAATTATTTTTAGTTATTATTTTATATATATAGAAACTTCAGAATTAATTGCTTTTTGAATTGGATGGTGTAAAAAGCCATAAAAACTACATAAATATTCATTAAAATTCTTCTTGCACTTGCTCCCCTGGGTTGGCACAAGTTTGTATTACACAAATTTGTCATGTCTCACTTACACTGAATGAAGGTATCTCATTTTAGTTTATAAAAAAATTAGTCTGCTTCCATGGAAACAGTCAATTTCAATTATCAGTAAATCTGTTTGTCTTAACACTGGATTCACTTATCAGAAATACATGACAAAAGGTGTTTTCTGTGTATTTTCTTTTGGCACAATGTGAGTTGGTGCAAAGTATTAAATCATTTTTGTTTGGTTGAAACTTGTCAAAATGTCGCAGCTGGGGAACTTAGGACCCTCCCATATCAGACACCTAGGCTCCGAAAGTCAGTCCATTCTGTCAATGTACACGTAGTAATTGGGCCCCCACCTACCCTGGTCCTGGGCTAAAGGATCCTGCTGCCCCCCCACAAAAAAAAACCCTGAGGAATTTTTTTTCATTTATGGGATGTGGGCATTGTCTGCAAGGCCAGCATGTAACACCCACCCCAATGGCATAAGGCCATTTCTGTGGCTGTGGCAAATGCAGAGGGTGCATCACAGGTGCTCCCATTGTCCAGTCACTTGCCCATAGTCAGAGAATAATGGACTGAATTCTGCTAAGTGACCCTGTTCTAAGCATCTCACTATGCTTTACCCAGTCCAAGACTATGGTCTGATTTTGGAGGTACTCATTATGTCTTATTTGATGGTAACTCCCTTTCCCCACATTGGGAGGTTATACATCATCACTCAGCTCATTATAACACTGGATTATTGGGGATAATGAGATTGGCTTTCAGGGGTGTGCCAATACCCAATAAAAACTCACCTTGGCAGTCACCCAGGTGTGTTGTATTTCCATGATCAACATCTTGTTCAAATGGAATGCTGCAGGATTAACAAAGAAGAAAGTTTGGTCGTTTATGCACAATCTTTATGATAAAAATCCCATGCATTCTCTCTGAACCTTTTCAGGTTGGATGCAATTTAATTTGAAAGCATAAAGGCAAGGAATATGAAAGATTGCAATGATCTGATCGGTTTATTGTGAGTGTTCTACATTCTCTCTTGAACTTGATTCAGTTCCTGAGTATCCTCTGATACCTCAAGCTCCTTCAAGCATGAGCCCAGGCAGTGAGTGGTTGGCCAATTTGTCAACTGTTCATGGTCATTTCACATAGATGACTCGATTTTGATCCAATGTCAATGTCAAGGCTCACCCATGAACAATTTCGTTTGTGTGAGGTAGTTTAAGAAAAGGCAAGAGCATGGGAAAGGGGATTCGGATCCCAATTATTGGGTAATCACTGAAATCCCACTGTGACAATGATATAATTAAGAATGTTTAATCTTTTAGTTTGCAATTCGTGCCTGTGATACTTAGTTCAAACTGTATGTGTTAGTGCGGAAATGATTTCTGCATGGCAATTTTAGGTACATGCGCACAGGTATCCAACAGTTCTATAAATTATGCTCTGTATTCATGAGCAAGGTTGTTCTGTGAACACAGCAAATCGGACAGAATTTTCCAGAAAAGTAAGAGGTGATCTTATGGAAATGGAGAAGATGCTGGAAGGAAGTTTCCTTTGGAGGGGCAATCTAGAAATCAAGGACAAAAATCTCAGAAAAATTGTCAGATGACTCATTACATGTATTCCAGGCTGAGATGGATAGACTTTTGGACTCTAGGGAATCTATAACTGGGGAACCAAGCATAAAAAGCACCCAAAATCAGAACTTGTTGAAAGGCTAAGCAGGTCTGAGGAACTGTATAGCCTCCACTTGCTCCTATTTATTTATGTTCTTATGTAAACTGCAACGTCAGCAAGAGTAAGATTCCCACCTGGAAATCAGTAGGTGAGCAAAAGCCCATTTTAATCGGCTGGATTTGATTACCAACCAACTGTCAGCAGGTATGACTTTTGGTTGAGGAGGCACCAACAGTGGTGGAGTCACTTACGTGCCAGCTCGGGTAAGGATTCAGATCTCCCTCCTTGCAGTTTGGGAGTCAGGTTGTGCAAAATGTGAAGGTTAAAAAGAACAGCCCCTTTGACTCAAATATTTAAATTTTTCTTTCGAAAACTGGATGAATCCTTATTTTCAGTGCAGTTGGCTTCCATCTGTGACCCTCCTCATAGTAAAGGGTACTGTTTACATACTCTGTGCCCTCTGGAAATATCTCACCAGCAAGGATCAATGATCCAGGAGTCCGGTAACGAACCACCATGCTAACTGCTGGTCCAGTAACTAAGCACTACGTTAGCATACATCTTCTAACAGTTGGCCGCTCCCATTTTGAAAAATAGAACTTAGATTATGTTATGGGGTTAACGTGATTCTACCTGGTTCCTGGTTCCAAATACGCGCATTGTCCATCTCCAACCCAGCCACAGTAGGGGTCACGTGTGCCAACACAGCTCCTATAGAAACAGTTGGTGAAAAATTCTAATGTTAGGCAATATTATACAAAAAACCCACTATAATTTGGCAATATTTGTTTTCTAAAATTCGT
The DNA here is from genome assembly GCF_009764475.1 of Pristis pectinata. Lineage (NCBI taxonomy): Eukaryota > Metazoa > Chordata > Chondrichthyes > Rhinopristiformes > Pristidae > Pristis > Pristis pectinata. Next base: position 10,095,531 of record NC_067428.1, read on the forward strand.
TATCCAAACATATCTTGAAAGTGTTGACTTTCACTGGGATGTGGTTCAACAGATACTCTACCCCAGTCCCAGTTCCTATTGTACTGGTATGGGTGAGCTATTCGAATGTGGGGGCTTTCCAGGTGAAGCTAATCCTGATGTTGCCTGGTACATAAATGTGAATAACCAGCAAAGGGTCCTGAATAGAAATTAGATGTAAAAATACTGCCAATCTAGTAACTTAGCCATTACATATAGAAGAATACAGACCAAATGTGGGGAAATAGGATCAGTATAGATCAGTACAATGCTCATGGTGGGCTGAAGTCCAGTTTCTATGCTGTATGATTCTCTGACTCACTATCTATGACACTAATGAACTTCTAACTCTTATTCTCTGGCTCGGGGGATGCTGAGATTGATGGTAATAGAGAGGTAGAGGTGAGTAAACGCAGTTCAGAAAGGGATTAAATCTGGGACTTCTTTTGTTCTGTTCCATGCTGAACAGTGTATGGGCATAGGGGAACCAAAGCATAGCATTTGCCAGGAATACTTTTCAAAGTAGTTACCTCATGGGTTGAGGGCCACATACCGAGATGACCAAATACTGTTGGGACACAATTATTGCACTCATTTTTGGCTTTGTGGATACGTTGCTTGAGTCTAGACAGGATTAGGTCAGGTGATGGAGGTGTGAAAATGTTGGCATATTTTGGAATTTTGCTTTAAGAGTAAGAAATATTCATGGAGAGCCATCATACAGGTCATTAAATGGGGAGGATAGAGCCCATGATTGTCTAAACTACACAGTATAAAAGACCTTTTGAATTGACCAGTATGCACATTACCTAAACCACTTCCAGCCTCTCTTCATCCAACCTCACCAACATTTTGGTTGATTCCTTACTCCTTCGGCTTGTTAACCTCTTTAATTGCATCCATGCTATTCAACCTAGTGACTCAAAATTCTAACCACTCTTTTGACTAAATAACTTTCTCCCCAAGTTCCTATGCATTCATTAGTGCCTGCATTATGTGTATGATCCAAATTCCAGACTCTCCCTGAAGTGGCAATATCCACATCTAACTCAATTAAACCCTTCACACTTTAAAAACTTCTGAAAGGTCAGCTTCAGCCTTATCTTCTCCAGTGAACAGACTCCCAACTAGTTCACTGTTAACTACTGCCTCCCAGTTTTGGAATCATTCTGGTTAATCTTCCTTGTACCTTTGGCAATGCCTTTGTCTTTCCTATTAATATGGAGATTGGAACCTTTCACATAACTTAAAGTACGGTTCAACCAAGATTCTGTGCAAGCTGAACATAACTTCACTGAAATGAATATAGTTGGCATGTACACTTTTCCTGGCCCTATGAACACATTGCTCCCTTTTGGGATCTGTAGATTAGTACCCCTAATCCCTCTATTGCATTTGGACAATTATTTTCCCAAGAGTATGAAGTCTCTTTGGTTTCACTACCTCCTACTTACCTCAGTTAAATTTTATTTACCAATTAGTAGTTGTAGAAGGAGCTGAAATAAGTGCAGTCCATAATGGGGTTGGATTGCATGTAGAATGTAGAAGAGACCTAGAGACTAGCATAGAGGCATACTATGACTGGATAAGCTTTTGCAGAGAGCTTAACTAGATGGAGTGGAGCCTTTAACAGCACAGGTTGCACAAACTGTTAAGGCAGGGATTTCAAAAGGGCATCTAATTGTTGCTTGACCAGTGTGTTTGCAAACTCTTATGCCAATGAATACACATTTATTCTACTCCAATGAATATATATTCCATCCAGCTTCCTTGACACACACATTAATCCATTCATCCTTTGAATCAGTTCTTACTTTCAGTTCCCATTCCTGCCTTACACTAGACTCTTCCAGCTGAGAAACTGGAATACAGGTATATTTTAACTTTGGATCATTAAGTAACTGAGGAGCCATTTTAGGCTTTAAGAATATTCCTGACTAGCACACTATTTCCTTTATCTTGCACATTGACTGGTACTGGAACAATGTGTGTAGCCTCCCGCTCAGTCAGAACTCAAGATTCCTCTGTTATCTGAGGCGAGACATAAGCTGACAGCTCCTACGCAACAATTCAAGGCCCAAGATTCAATAACATTTGCTGATGCTGTCACTGTTTTACGATCCAATTGATGGAATATGTAGCACTGTGTGCCACTGCACTACATTTCCCTGGTAACCAATCTTGTGACTCACACAGCTCATCCTTAAGTATACATTCTATTATCAGATCACCTCTTGGATACCAGCACTGAAGAGGAAAATAGTAAAAGGAACAATTTATAGAAGTCCTTTCATGACTTGGGACATCATGTGATATGCTTGTTTATTTTTAAGTAAATAAGTCTTGTGTCAGAAGATATGGCGATGTCATCACATACAGTATATCTATTTTCCATTACGGGAAGGATACATAAAGCTATTTACCCTTAGTAAGGGACAAGGTCAGTGTTAAGACCTTTTCAGGACAGGTTAAGAAGCAATGTAAGTAATGTAGAGCAGTATCACCTAAAACACAACTATAATCATAGAAATGACCCACTCAACCTTTTCAATGAATCCATGTTAACTTTTGTCATTATTTTCTCATGCTCATTGATACACAAGCAACGTGGATTGGAGTCAGATCTCGAGGTATGTACAATAGAAGTAGGTACAATTGAAGAGTTGTGGATCTTTCCTATGCATGGAATACCAGCAGAATTGGTGTCCAAAAAGTGGTCACAGTTCACTTCACTTTTGGGAGTTCTACGTCATAGCGTTAACCTCCAATGACTACTCTGTATTATCCCACTTCCAATGGGGTAGCAGAGAGACCTTTATGAGTGCTGAAAGAAGCAAGTTTTTGAAGGTTACTCTGTCCTTGTAATGAGTCATTAATTGACTAACTTGTTAAAATATCGTACATCTCCACCTGGCACCTTCCCCGCCAGGCGGTGGACTGTTCCCTATGCTGCAAGTGGTCCCTATTCACTGCGTGGTCTGGGCTCATCAAGGCATTTTGGGCCGAGCTGCAAATGCAGAGAAGCTGAGATCTTTGTCCATGGCACAAGTCAGGAAAAATGAGTCTGTCCCAGTGAGGAGGCAATTCCTGCCTCTTTGCTGATATGCTGCAGAACCTGTTGCTTGTTTTAATTTAAGTGATTCATGAAGATAGTAGGTGGCACCTTTAACAGTTAATTTCTGTCACCGAGCATGGAAATAGCAGTTGCCATATTGAATATCATCATTGGATGAATGCCTATTGCTGGACACATGTCTGACGTACAGAAGCACCCAAGCCAATTTCCCCCACTGTTTCTTGCTGACAGCTGTGAGCACAAAACAGTTTTCTTGCATAAACCATGGATTAAAACAATGGTGTCGTGGCGACTCTCTGTCTAGTCGGGCGAACCGGCTTGGCAGTCGGGTCGCGCGGCGTCGGAGCGACGAGGCCCAAGATGGCGGCGGGCCTCGTCTTTCCGAGCGACGGGGAGAACCCGCGCGCGGGAAAGTCCTGATGACGTAGGACTTACGTCATTGCCGGTTGTTTTGGGCGGGAACATTCTCCCTTAAAGGGCCCGTGCAAGGCGGGAAAATAAACCAGTTCTGTTTGGCAATCCTCTGAGTAGAGTCTTGTTTTATTCCGCGGTAGCAACCGCTACATTGGTGACCCCGACGGTCCAAACGGCTTTTGGACCCGCGAAATGGACGACAGCGCAACAGCCAACGCAGTGGCCCTCAAGTTGCCCACCTTTTGGACACTTCGGCCCAGCGTCTGGTTTGACCAGGCCGAAGCGCAATTCCACCTTCGGCAGATCACCTCCGACTCCACGAAGTACTACCATGTGGTTAGCCCTCTGGACCAAGAGACAGCTGCCCAGATTGGAGACTTCATCCAGTCGCCTCTGGAGGAAGATAAGTACCCGGCTTTCAAAGACCTTTTGATCCGGACCTTCGGCCTCTCCCGTCGTGAGCGCGCCGCCCGCCTGCTTCATCTGGATGGCCTGGGGGACAGATCCCCATCCGCCCTAATGAATGAGATGCTGGCATTGGCTGAGGGACACAAGCCATGCCTGATGTTCGAACAGGCCTTCCTCGAACAGCTCCCCGATGACATCCACTTGTTGTTAGCTGACGCCGACTTCAGCAACCCCCGTGAGGTGGCCGCCCGGGCAGATGTCCTATGGAGGGCCAAGCACGAGAGCGGTTCGTCCGTCAGTCAAATCACCAGGCCGCGAGCCCAACACCCGCCTCGCCCGGCCCCAGCAACCGAGCAGCCACGCCCCAGGAACGCAGACGACGACACGGGGTGACCAGCTGTGCTTCTACCATCAGAGGTGGGGTGCGGAGGCCCGTCGATGCCGCCCACCCTGCAAGTTTCAGGGAAACGCCAGGGCCAGCCGCCGCTGATGGCTACGGCGGCTGGCCGCCGACAGAGCCTCCTCTTCGTTCAGGACAAGAAATCTGGACGGCGTTTCCTCGTTGATACTGGAGCGGAGGTCAGTATTTTGCCCCCGACAGGCCGCGACACTTGTGACAGGCCACCAGGTCCTCTACTCAATGCCGCCAACAGTACAACGATACGGTCTTTCGGCACCCGTACGCTTCAATTACACTTTGGCGGCAGCCGTTTTACCTGGACCTTTACCCTTGCCACTGTCGCCCGACCACTCCTAGGAGCTGACTTCCTTCGGGCCCACAACCTGTTAGTCGATCTGCGAAGGAAGCGGTTAGTCCACTCTAGCACTCTCCGGACCTATCCCCTGGGAGAAATCAGCCCACCAGCCCCGCGCCTGGACTCCATTTCCCTTTCTGGCGACGATTTCGCCAAGCTCCTAGCCGAATTCCCATCGATTTTGGCACCTTCGTTTACAAATTCTAGGCCCACACACGGGGTACGACACCACATCATTACCACAGGGCCACCCCTTCATGCCCGAGCACGACGATTACCTCCAGACAAGCTCCGCCTGGCAAAGGAAGAGTTCTGTCACATGGAGGAGCTGGGGATTGTTCGCAGGTCAGACAGCCCCTGGGCCTCCCCCCTGCACATGGTCCCCAAAGCCACCGGAGGGTGGAGGCCCTGCGGCGACTACCGCAGGCTGAATGACGCCACCACCCCGGACCGCTATCCCATCCCTCACATCCAGGACTTCGCAGCGAACTTACACGGGGCCCGCATCTTTTCCAAAGTGGACCTCGTTAGAGGATACCACCAAATCCCGGTCCATCCTGATGACGTCCCCAAAACTGCGATTATCACCCCATTCGGCCTGTTCGAATTCCTTTGGATGCCGTTCGGCCTTAAGAATGCCGCGCAGACCTTCCAGCGGCTGATGGACGCGGTAGGCCAAGACCTGGACTTCGTGTTCATTTACTTGGACGACATACTGATCGCCAGCCGTAACCGCCAGGAACACCTTTCCCACCTCCGCCAGCTGTATTCCCGCCTCCGCGATTTCGGCCTCATGATCAACCCATCCAAGTGCCAATTCGGACTTGACTCTATCGATTTCCTCGGCCACAAAATCACCAGCGACGGGGCAACACCCCTACCCGCCAAGGTGGATGCTATCCGCCATTTTGCCCGCCCCGACACAGTCAAAGGCCTACAGGAATTCCTTGGGATGGTCAACTTTTACCATCGTTTCATCCCTGCAGCAGCCCGTATCATGCGCCCTCTGTTCTCGCTGCTGGCTGGTAAGGGCAAGGACATCACCTGGACTGACGAGGCTGCGGCTGCTTTCGTTAAGGCCAAAGACGCCCTGGCAGATGCCACGATGCTGGTACACCCCAGGACTGACGTCCCGACGGCCCTCACGGTAGACGCATCCAACACCGCGGTGGGTGGGGTACTGGAACAGCTACTCGAAGGCCGCTGGCAACCCTTGGCATTTTTCAGCAAGCACCTTAGACCGCCCGAACTGAAGTACAGCGCTTTTGATCGGGAACTTCTAGCACTGTATCTGGCGGTCCGGCATTTTCGATACTTTCTAGAAGGCAGGCCTTTCATCGCTTTCACCGATCATAAGCCTCTGTCCTTTGCCTTCTGCAAAGTCTCCGATCCCTGGTCAGCTTGTCGACAGAGACATTTATCCTACATTTCCGAGTTCACAACTGACATCCAACATGTCTCCGGAAAGGATAATGTCGTTGCTGATGCACTTTCCAGACCAACCATCCACAACCTATCCTTGGGTGTCGACTACACGGCCCTGGCTGACGCACAGCAAGCCGACGACGAACTGCCCAGCTACAGAACTGCAGTCTCGGGTCTGCAGCTCCGAGATTTCTTGGTTGGTCCAGGTCAGCAGACCCTACTTTGCGACGTTGCGACTGGTCAGCCCCGCCCTATAGTCCCTGCAGCCTGGCGGAGACGCGTTTTTGACTCGGTACATGGGTTGGCGCACCTGTCCATCAGATCTACTGTCCAACTGGTCGCCAGCAAGTTTGTCTGGCATGGCCTGCGCAAACAGGTCAGTGAGTGGGCCAGGACTTGTCCGCACTGCCAGACGTCAAAAATCCAGCGACACACCAAGGTCCCACCACAGCACTTCGAGCCTACCCGTAGGAGGTTCGACCACATACACGTCGACCTCGTGGGCCCTCTGCCGGTTTCAAGAGGAGCCCGGTACCTCCTTACCATCGTGGACTGGTTCACGAGGTGGCCTGAGGCAACCCCCCTGGCTGACATCACAACTGATTCCTGCGCCCGGGCGCTACTCACAACTTGGGTCTCACGTTTTGGCGTTCCGGCCCACATCACTTCAGACAGAGGCACCCAATTCACTTCCAGTCTCTGGGCTGCATTAGCGAACCTGCTAGGGACGCAGCTGCACACCACCATGGCCTACCATCCTCAATCAAACGGGTTGGTGGAACGTTTTCACCGCCATCTGAAATCGGCCTTGATGGCCCGCCTGAAGGGTCCTAACTGGGTTGACGAGCTGCCTTGGGTCCTGCTCGGCATACGCACTGCCCCCAAAGAAGACCTCCGCACTTCGTCAGCTGAGCTTGTATACGGGGCGCCCCTAGTTGTCCCCGGGGATTTCATACCTGCCCTTCGGGACCAAGGGGAACAACCCCCAGCAGTCCTACAAAGACTGCGCGAGAAGCTTGGCGCCTTGACCCCGATTCCCACCTCACGGCACGGTCAAGCCCCATCCTGCCAGCCCAAGGAACTACGGGACTGTAAGTTTGTTTTCGTTCGCAGGGGCACACTTCGGGCGCCATTGCAACGACCATATGAGGGACCATTCCGAGTCGTACGGAATAACGGATCCACTTTTATTTTGGACATTGGAGGCAGGGAACAGGTTTTCACGGCGGACCGCCTCAAACCGGCCCATTTGGATCTGCAACAGCCTGTCGAGGTTGCCACGCCGCGACGCAGAGGCCGCCCCCCTAAGCGGCAGCTGGCACAGCCCACGGACCTTGGGGACTGTCTCGCCGGTTCTGGGGGGGGGGGGTTGTGTGGCGACTCACCGTCTAGTCAGGCGAACCGGCTCGGCAGTCGGGTCGCGCGGCGTCGGAGCGACGAGGCCCAAGATGGCGGCGGGCCTCGTCTTTCCGAGCGACGGGGAGAACCCGCGTGCGGGAAAGTCCTGATGACGTAGGACTTACGTCATTGCCAGTTGTTTTGGGCGGGAGCATTCTCCCTTAAAGGGCCCGCGCAAGGCGGGAAAATAAACCAGTTCTGTTTGGCAATCCTCCGAGTAGAGTCTTGTTTTATTCCGCGGTAGCAACCGCTACAGTGTGCAAATGGTCACAATTTCTCAGTATGGCTTTTCACTCCTGGGCAATCCACACTGGTGCATTATGAGAAAGAAAGGCTTCCTCATGAGAAGCTGATTCACCAGTATCTTACATCATGGGCATCTGCTGTTGTATTTTCACAAGACAAGCGTGCAATTGCACCAAACAACCACCAATTAGCGACACTGATGAATTTCTCAGCAAACATTTCAATCTGGATCAAATTTAATTTCTGTAACTTCTAATTTCTTCCTTAAAACAACATAATTTCAGGGGGTTGGCAGGGAACTAACTTGATTAAAGCTTCTGTTTTTCACATTTTAAATACATGCTCATCAGATCTTCCGTGACTTTTTTTTTCTCTAAAGCTAACATTTCCTTTATGTTGGCAATACTGCAAACTCATTTTTCATTCTGGCTGCCTTCTGAAATCTCCTTGAGATGGAGTCAGCCTTGACATGGTGCATCCGATTTTGCTGACTTGCCTTTTTCTCCTGTAGTCTGAGTTTCACTTCTTAATGTAGCGTAAGAAAGGCATTAAAAATATGTCAAGCTTCGATCGTTTGAGTGAATTCTAATCTGGACACACTGTTCAGCACAGGAGTTTTCTCCGTGACTTACAGTGAATGGTGTGCCTGCTTCCACTGACACTTGGTTTGGAGTATCAGGCAGTAGTCAGCACTATGAAAGTTGGCAGCGTTATTTCTCTTAACAACTCTATAAATCATGAGAGTGCATTCAAAGTGCTAGGTTCTGAAGTAGTGGCTTCAAATTTTGGTCTAGTCTGCACGTTTGAGTAACATTTTTCTATGTGTAGAATTCAATTGGCAAATGGCCCATGTTCACAGACCTTGCTTGTTGGATGATTTTGGTGATAGTTTATTCTGGTGCTTTTGCAGTTGATGAAAATCAGCACAATGTGAAACGACTGGCCCCAATTCCCTTCAATTACTCAGAAAAATACTTCCATTTTCCCTCCTATGCCTTGCTCTCTTTGCTGAGGTTTTCCTTCATTGGTTCTGGGCACCTTCTACTTCATTGATCACTTGGCCAACTTTGCCTGTGAGCGCAGTGATTAGTGGCAGGCTAAATGACAGAATGGCGAGCCACAGTTGAGCCAGTTCCTGCCCTCACCCTGGATCCATACTTATAAATATTTCTGACATGTAGTTATCAGAAGAAGGAATCTTGGGAGATTTTCCTTCCCCTTATCTCAACAGCAACTTGGATATATAAGGTGCCTTTAAGACAGCAAAATGTCCCAGCTGTTTCACAGTTTTAACAAAAATATGAGTGATTTTACGGGACGAAGAGAAAAGAGAGGCAGAGACATTTAGGCAAGGAACTGCAGAGCACAGAGCCTATACTGCTGAAAGTACGACTGCCAATGGTAGAGCAATCAGGGTTGGCACAGAAGACAGAGAATTAGAGGGGTGCAGAGATAGATAAGGTGTATTAGGATGTCGGAAGTCGTTGAACTAGAGAGGGGTGCAGCTATATTTAGATCTGAATAAAAAGATTATTTTAATATCGAAACAATGCTAAGCCAGGAGCCAACATAGGTTGGTGAAAAGAGAGGCAAAGGGTGAACAGGGACTGATTCAAGTCAGGACATGGGCAATAGTTTTGGATGAACTCACAAGAACGGAAAGCTGTAGGTGGAAAGCTGATGATGTGAGCACTGCAGTGGTCAATTAGAGAGGTAACAAAAAGTGTAGACTAGGGTTTTAGAGTAGATGAGGTGAAGTAGAGTAGGAGATGGCATTGTGATCGAGGTAACAGCAGTCATTTTCGAGGACATTGTGGGTATGTGATCTTAGGTTCATCTCAGGATCAAATACCCCTTTAAGATCATCAATGGACTGAATCAGCCACACAAGGTAGACAGGAAGATGCATAGAGTTGGTGGCCAGAGAATGAAGTTAGGTTAGATACCAAAGACAATACTTGTAGTCCTCACAATGCTTTGTCGTAAAAGGTTTCTCTAATCCAGTTCTGAATATCAAAGGGACAAGTCAGAGAGAGCAGAAGGGTCGAGAGAATGATGGAGAGGCAGATCTGGGTGGTATTTCTGTGCATGTGGAACCTGACATTGTTCTTACAAATGCTGATGAAGGGCAGCATCCAGGTGAGAAATAAGATGGGGCTCGTGATAGAATCTTCAGTACTTCAGAGGGTAAATGTGCAGAAGTTGGAAGAAAAGACATTGCAGGATACATCGGAGTGGAATAAGATTATGGCAGCCCTATCCAGCTTGGTTGGAGGAGGATAGTATTATCATTGAGCAAAATGTACCTGGTATTCTTCTCCAAAGGCAGGAGACTTGAATTTATGAAAAGGCTAGTTTGAGATTGTCTGTCCTACTGAATTTTGCATCTGTCAATATTTTGTTCACTGATTATTCTGACACAATTTAGACTAACCCTGGGAATCTTTGTGCATTATACCTATATTTGGTAGTGCATTGGCTGAAGAAGTACATGGGAGTGTTTTTACCTCAAATTCTTCCACTCCAAACACCAACTCTCTCATCCATATTTTGGAATGGCTTCTGTGGAAGTTAGATCAAAGGTCTTCCTTTTATGCTGCAGTCTTACCTGGTCTCTTCTGCTGTACTGTAGTCCACACTGCTGTCCTCTCCTCTGCTGCATTCTACCCTGCCACCCCCCCCCCCCCCCCCCATATTACAGTCTATCCCGGTCTCTCCTCTGTACTGCAGTCTATCTTGGTCTCCCCTCCATGTTAATCTACCCTGCACTCTCCTCCATACCACAGTCTATCTCAATCTCTCCCTGCACTGCAGTCCTTTCTGCCCATCCTCTTGTGCTGAGGTCTATGAATTGGCCAATACCATCATCATTGTCCCAGTAATAATGTTTTTGAGACTGGTGCTAGTGTGTTTGTTCAGAGATGTATTTGCAATTCCCAATTTGTATTTAGTTCACTGAACTTGGCTGAGAAAAGGCGGGCCTTATTCTTGAGCTGGGTGGAAAATGCCTTAGGATCTAGCTTACAACTGCAATGTTGTGACTCCTGGCGGCAGATATTTGAGTGTAGAAGTTTGAGATGGATAGGATCAAGCTTGGAATAACACTTGCCGCCATCAAACCGCAACCAAAACTCATTTAGAACAGGCGCTTGACAGAGGGATCGAGATTTTGGCTGTACTTGTGGAAGCAGAATCATCATGCAGAAATTTTACTCCTTGCCAAATTGTTATCATGGCCCAAAGTGCTTGACAATCAATGAACTGCTTTTTGGAAACATAGTCAGTATTGTAATGTAGAGGATCATGAGAGCTCATTACCCAAAAAACATGTCAGATGAATGAATAAAATCTTGTTTTTGGCAGGGTAGATTGAGACATGAGTGCTGACTTGGGTAGAGTTCTCTGGTCTTTTCCAGCTAGCACCATGGTATCTTTTAAATCCTCCCACAACCCTTGGTTTAACATCCCACCTGAAAGCCAACATCATTGCTAACACTCTCTCAGTGATACATTGGAGTGTCAGCCCAAATTGTGCAATCAAAACTTCAGTGAGGTTTGAACTCACAGCCTTCCAACTTAAAGGCAAGAATGTCTGCCTGAGCTCGGAAGGGATGGATGCCGAGCCAGAGGAATTAAATGGTACAGTTCAAAAGTTGAAGGGATTATTATAATGTCTGAGAACTATTAATCTTTGACAGACTCACTTCATGCAGGCAGCATGTTGCTGACAATGGGCAAATGCAACACGGACGACACAAGAGGAAAATGCCACCAGCAGTGTTCCACTGATCTTATCGAGCTCCATTCCCACAATCTTCCGGTGCTCATGTCCTTTGCTATTGCACCTGGAATGAAGAGTAGGTACTTCAGTCATTATGAAGCAGAATTTTGCCATGGCACAATTAAGAAGGAATTGCATTTGTATAACACAGTGCCACTGGGTCACATACAATGAATTAGCACTGAAGTACATTCGCTGTTGTAATGCAGGAGAAGCCAGCAATTGGTCTAAGTACAGTAAAGTCTTAAAAACCACAATTAATGAGCTGCTAATATATTTTTGGTTAATAATTAGAGTATATGTGTTAGTAACTATATTTCATATACTGTCGATAGTTATTAATATGACAAAATAATAACACTTCGTACAACTCGACACCTTCTCTTCCCCTCCCTTCCCTTGTCTTTGCCTCTCCTGGAAATACTGTCTCTTGTGGAGTTTTGTTTTAAAAGTGATGAGATGTGACTGCAATTTAATCTAAATATTGACTATCCTCTGAAATAGATTGGTCCTAATTTCCTTGCTTAGACCTATATTGCAAAGCTTGCTTCACATTTATTTCAACAAAGACTAATTTGTATTCAGTCAATTCCTATCAACCATTTAAAATACCTGGACCATTGGCCTTTTCTAATTCTCTGTGCTCCAAGGAGACCTAGAACCTTTCCAGCTGTCTTTACAGTTTTTGGAAGGGAGCCCAGAAATTTTTAATACTTTTTTTTAGCACTTCCTCAGGATCACTGATATTATTAAATACACAGCTTCCCATGTACAGTCTATGTGGATGCTAATACTACTGTGTTTGATTTTTGAAATTATCTGAATGTAATTTCACCAATGTTATTCATCTCTTCAAGTTGCTGCTTTTTTGGTACCAGGGTTCTTTCTCTCCCAATCTGTCCGCTCTTCTGAAGCTGCTGGGGATATAACTGATTATCAGTGGAGCCGCAAAACAGTCAACTTTACATTGGTTGTCTATGTGAGCTCTGCCAGATAGATTTCAACTGAATTGAATAATGGGCATCATTATAATTGTTGGCATTTGCAATCCCACTTAATCTGTATTTCTGATATATCTGACTTCACCCTAATGACTACTGTTGGGGTGTTGTTCCAAAATATCAAAATGTCTTTCAGAATACCAAAGGCCCAAGTGAAATTCGTTTTTCTTTTGTGATCCAATACATTGAATATTGGCAGGATATTTGATGGAATGAGCATCCTCAAACTTCCTATCACTGAAAACCTGCCTGCAGAGAAAACCATCAAGTGCAAGATCCTTGCACTATCCTTAGCCCAAGCACACTGCTTTGCAATCAGTTTGCCCAAGATCAGTGAATTTAACACTGACTAGGGATCCGAACTGGTGCCTCATTGATTGATATTATCATGGAGGCTTGTATGGTGGTATAGCTGTGGGGGGGGGGGGGGGGGGGGGGGTAGAGTGGTGCTATTGGTAGAGCCACTGTCTCACAGTGCCAGTGGCCCAGGTTTGATCCAGAGCTCTGGTGCTGACTGTGTGGAGTTTGCACATTCTCCCTGTGACCATGTGGTTTTCCTTCAGGTGCTCCATTTCCTCCCACTTCCCAAATACATGCAGGTTGGTAGGTTTAATTGACCACTGTAAATTACCCCTAGTGTGTAGATGAGCAGTAGAATCTGGGGGAAGCTAAGGTGAACGCGGGGAGAATTGACAAAAGACGGGATTAATGTGGGATTACTGTCAATGGTCAGCTAGGACTTGGTGGGTTGAAGAGGTTATTTCTGTGCTGTATCTTTCTGTGACTTTTGATTAATAAATCCCTTTCAACTAGATTATCCGTGAAGATTAGCTAGGACTTGGATTGCTCCCAGAGACATTTTGATACTTTGTTTTTTTTCCAACCGGTAAACAGTGAGCCATTCCCATCTTTAGCCACTTTTCTCTTCAATTTCCCATCTCACCCTCAGGTCCACATGTACAGTTAGCCTTACTGCTCCAATATTTTTTGTTCAAATAAACAAAGATTTTGATTTTTTGCTACCTCACTGCATTATTATGTTCTTTGAAAAGTGAAAGAACAATTTGCAGTAATGATATTTGGAAAGCTTTGGAGAAGGGCTCAGGTGCATAGTGTAGGTCAACAAGTCCGAACAAAGTCAGGGAGAAGACAGAATCATTCCCGAAGGTGAGGCAGGTGAAGCCCCACAAAGAGCAGGAGGAAGGAAAAATACTCAGGAAGATATAAAACAAAAGGCAGACTTTAAGAACTGGGAAGGGAATGACTTGGAACAGGAGGAGGTGCAATTAATTTGTTGTCAATGTAGTGAATTCATAGGGAGATGAAAGACCATGTAAAAGGAAGGAGGTGGGGATTTTTCTAACTTCTGGTAACCCCTCCCCGCTTCTTCCCCCCTTCTTTTTTTTGTCCCCTTTGTCTTGCCTCATTCCTGTGGCCCCCTTCCCTCTTCTCTTTCCCCTTCCCCAGCCCTCAGGACCTGCCTATCTATTCCATGGAACCATAGAACCATAGAACAATACAGCACAATACAGGCCCTTCAGCCCACCATGATGTGCCGCCCTTCAAACCACACCTAAGACTATCTAACCCCTTCCTCCCACATATCCCTCTATCTTAAATTCCTCCATATGCTTATCTAATAACCTCTTGAACTTGACCAACGTATCAGCCTCCACCACCACCCCAGGCAGTGCATTCCATGCACCAACCACCCTCTGGGTGAAAAACCTCCCTCTGACATCTCCCTTGAACTTCCCACCCATTACCTTAAAGCCATGTCCTCTTGTTTTGAGCATTGGTGCCCTGGGAAAGAGGCGCTGGCTGTCTACTCTATCTATTCCTCTTAATATCTTGTACACCTCTATCATGTCTCCCCTCATCCTCCTTCTTTCCAATGAGTAAAGCCCTAGCTCCTTTAGTATCTCCTCATAATCCATGCTCTCTAATCCAGGCAGCATCCTGGTAAATCTCCTCTGCACCCTTTCCAACGCCTCCACATCCTTCCTATAATGAGGCGACCAGAACTGGACACAGTACTCTAAGTGTGGCCTAACCAGAGTTTTGTAAAGCTGCATCATTACTTCGCGGCTCTTAAACTCTTAAACTGATCCCACGATTTATGAAAGCTAACATCCCATAAACTTTCTTAACTACCCTATCTACCTGTGAGGCGACTTTCAGTGATCTGTGGATATGAACCCCCAGATCCCTCTGCTCCTCTACACTGCCCAGGATCCTGCCATTTACCTTGTATTCTGCCTTGGAGTTTGTCCTTCCAAAGTGTACCACCTCACACTTCTCTGGATTGAACTCCATCTGCCACTTGTCAGCCCAGCTCTGCATCCTATCAATATCCCTCTGTAAGCTTCGACAGCCCTCCACACTATCCACAACACCACCGATCTTTGTGTCATCTGCAAACTTGCTAAGCCACCCTTCCACCCCCTCATCCAAGTCATTAATAAATATCACAAAAAGTAGAGTTCCCAGAACCGATCCCTGTGGGACACCACTAGTCACAGCCCTTCAATCTGAATGCACTCCCTCCACCACAACCCTCTGCTTTCTACAGGCAAGCCAATTCTGAATCCACCCTGCCAAGCATCCCTGGAACCCTTGGCCTCTGACCTTCTGAAGAAGCCTACCATGCGGAACCTTATCAAACGCCTTACTAAAATCCATGTAGACCACATCCACTGCACTACCCTCATCAATCTTCCTAGTCACCTCCTCAAAGAACCCTATCAGGCTTGTGAGGCAAGATCTTCCCTTCACAAAGCCATACTGGCTGTCCCTAATCAGTCCATGATTCTCTAAATGCCCATAGATCCTATCTCTTGGAATCCTTTCTAACAGCTTACCCACCACAGATGTAAAGCTCACTGGTCTTTAATTCCCTGGACTATCCCTACTACCTTTTTTGAATAAGGGGACAACATTCGCCACCCTCCAATCCTCCGGTAGCATCCCATGGACAACGAGGACTCAAAGATCCCAATCAATGTTTCAGCAATCTCCTTCCTCGCCTCACGAAGCAGCCTGGGGAATATTCCGTCAGGCCCCGGGGACTTATCTGTCCTAACATTTTCTAACAACTCCAACACATCCTCTCTCCTTGATATCTACATACTCTAGAACATTACCCTTACCAACCCTGTCCTCAGCATCATCAAGACCCTTCTCCTTGGTGAATACTGAAGAGAAGTATTCACTGAGAACCTCACCCACTTCCACAGCTTCCAGGCACATCCTCCCACCTTTGTCTTTAATCGGACCTACCTTTACTCTAGCCATCCTTCTGCTCTTCACATGTGAGAAAAAAGCCTTGGGATTCTCCTTAACCCTACTCGCCAAAGCCTTTCCATGTCCCCTTCTCACTCTCCTCAGCCCTTTCTTAAGTTTCTTCCTTGCTGCTCTATATTCCTCACGAGCCTTGTCTGATCCTTGCTGCTTACACCTTATGTATGCTGCCTTCTTCTTCCTAACTAGTTGTTCCACCTCTCTCATCACCCATGGTTCCTTCACCCTGCCATTCCTTCTCTGCCTCACCGGGACAAATTTATCCTTAACATCCTGCAAAAGATCCCTGAACATCGACCACATCTCCATAGTACATTTCCCTTCAAAACTGTCATCCCAATTTACACTCCCAAGTTCTCACCTTATATCCTCATAATTCACCTTTCCCCAATTAAATATCTTCCCATCCTCTTTACTCCTATCCCTGTTCATGACAATTCTAAAGGTTATGGAGCAATGGCCACTGTCCCCCAAATGCTCACCCACCGATAGATCTGTCACCTGTCCCGGTTCATTACCTAAAACTAGATCTAATATGGCACTCCCTACCTCCTTCCTTTTACTCCATGGTCCACTATCCTCTCCAACCGGATTCCTTCTTCTCCAGCCCTTTGCCTCTTCTACCTCTCACCTCTCAGCTTCTTACTTCTCCTCCCTCCCCCACCCCTACCCTCCTACCTTCCCCCTCTCACCTGAACTCACCTATCACCTGCCTGCATATACCCCTCCCCCTCCCCTGACCTTCTTATTCTGGCTTCTGCCCTCTTCCTTTCCAGTCCCGATGAAGGGTCTCGACCCGAAACGTCGACTGTTTACTTATTTCTCTCCATAGGTGCTGCCTGACCTGCTGAGTTGCTCCAGCATTTTGTGTGTGTTGTGTGGAGTGTGTGTACTTTTTGTGTGTATGTGTGCGTGCATGTTTGAAGGCTATAATGAGAAGATAAAGGTTAGAATGAAGTCCAATGCCTCTGAAATGGACTTCAGATCTCTTTGTCCCTCTTTGATATGTACTCATCTCTTTGTAGTTACTGACCAACGTACATCAGAAGAAAATATACTTACTTCTCTGGGCTGTAAGCATCAAAATGTTCAAGGAATAGGCTTCGATTGACAAAGTTTGTACTTGTAGTTGGTCGAATGAGGAATTTGAGAATAATCCCAGTTTCAGAGCCTAGGAATACCACAGTGTAATTCTTAAAGGGGCCTGCCTCTGTATCCACTACAATCTTGTTCAGTCGATCCCTGGATATCAAAGAAAGACATTAATTACATAACGGAAGACATAAAAACTAAGTAGTTTCCAGGAACATTTAATAAAACATGGCACACGACCTATTTCTATCTGCAACACCTGAAGGTATAGCTTGAAAAGTTACAGCATCAAAGTATGGTCTATCATCAATCTCTCTTAAGTCCTCTGTCAACAGTCCATGTTGAATTTTGCAACATTTACCAACCACAGCTAATTCCCAAGAGAACCCTTTCATGCTGTTGGTCAAAGGATACTATTAAATTCTACTTAGTATGCCTGATAGAGGGTGGATGGAATTTAGTGAAAATTTCTGAATTTACACAATATGGATCGAATGTTGTCAAACAGATAACTGCTGTAAAATTGTACTAACATTTCAGGCTTATTTAAAATGAGGAATACAATTTGGGAGTTTGCCAACTTCTGTTTTCTGCCAGGGTAATTGCTTCAGACATCAAGAAGGAAAAGTACTCCTGCATAGTGAACACTGACTGTTTGCTATACCAACAGCCAGCACACTTGTATAAGGATCCACAGATTGCTTCAGGGCACATGAAGTTTTCTGGTATATCAGGTAGTTATAAAATATTCTCCATTCTGAGAACATGAGAAGCTTATGCCAAGCTGGCTGGCAGTGTAGTTTCTGATTGCTGCTGAACTTCCAGCTCTGTTTAGCAGTCCAAACACTGAGCCTTGCAGAAACCCTTGCAACTATGTGTTGCAGCATTTGCGATAGTGAAGTAGTTCTATGCCTCATTCAATCTTATTATTGGGAAATGTTAATGAAGGCCTCCAGGGCAAGATGTAAGCAAGGTTAGCAAAGGTAGCTGGGAACACAAGATAAATGAAGAAGCCTTGATTAAAACCTATACACTGAAGGAGGACGGGAACTAAACATTTTTGAGAAAAACAAAACTGGGCACACTTGAACAAATCTTGGTTTTAATGCTGCAAAGATTCAGGAAGATGGTAGAAAAGGATGGTATCACTGGAGCTTCAGGAAAAAAGAGGAATAGAAAGAAACATTTATTGTTTCCTAATTTACCAAGGCACCTAAGTGCCTGAAAATGGTTTAAGGTGCAACAAATCTGAAGGGGGAATATTGTGGCCTCGTGGTTTAGTAACATAAGCAATCATTCATGGACAAGTTTTTTAAGCATAACCTAACTACAGATTATTTTTAATAAAACATCAGAAAGGAGGTACCTTAGGGAACTCTAATCTGAGGAGAAGTAAGTGTTGGTAGTGCAACCACAAGTTTGCATTTAGTCCAAGAAACAACAGTTGAAGATGCTCATTATTGGCTGGGATACAAGGGTCAGTGTTACAACCTTATGCTTGCTTCCACAACAGTGCAGTCTCAAGACAGGCGACTTGTAACTGGGATGATGGAGACACCGGACATTGTGCTGGACAGGGATAGGCCAGTTTACATTTGGAGTCTAAGAAGGGTGAAGGGTGGGGAACCAGTAAATAAAGCGTTGGTGTAGTTATGTTTGGAGCTGGGAGTAAATGCTTCTGCAAAGGAATGGCTTACATAAAAGTGAATATGTGAGTTTTAAGGTCTGTAGTCAGTTTAGGGAAGAACTAAGGTGATGAGGCTACAAACACTGGCATTTGTACTTGAAGGTGCTGATTACCTTGAAGGGCACTAGGGGTCAGTGTTACAACCTTATGAAAGCTCCCACAGACACACTGCCTCAAACAAAGAACTTTTATTATTCTGTGACCTTCTGAACATTGCACCTTCCAAAAACACATGACAAAACTTTCCCCTACCCAGGGAAAGGTTGGAATCAGTGGCGGCTTTGATAATATAATAATTTGAGCTGGAGGAAGTTTAAACCAACCGAACCTCAGTGCAAAATGACACCATGGATGGGTGAAGGAGGTGGCCACGAAACAGAACTGGACGTTCCTGCTGATTATATGGAAGCTGACCCGATGTCTGGGCATGGCATTGCCAAGTGGTAGCATGCAGATGAGTTAAAGGAGGGGATCAAAGATGAACCCTTAAGGTAGTGAAGAGGTCACAGCGGGACAGTTGAAAGGAAAGACAAACTACTCCTGGGAATCCAGTTGAATGGGAAGGAGTGAAGCCATGCAAAGGGCAGGGCTACAGAACTGGATCATGTATTGTTGGACTGTGAGGTTGACTTTGCTGAAGGAACATCAATAAGCTTGAGGAAGAACAGAATCACAGATGGACATTGTTCAGGGCTCTGATTAAGTCAATTGTGTAAGAAGAATAAAACTGTAAAGTTTCAAATAGAAAATTAAGGAAAAGATGACCGTTGGAAGGCTTGATATGTTCAAGGAGTTTAGGGAAGGAGGTGAAATTGGCAAGATTGGTGGGCTGAGTCAGTTAATATACAATTATGCATAGAATATATGGACCTCTGGAAGAACTATTCCCCTTCCATTTGAATTCAGCATAGTACCGCTGACTTTTGCAGAAGATAGTGTTTTGTGACTGGAAACTATCTTCCTCTGGTGACTAATTCTTGGGATTTAGGTTATCCAATGAGAAGAATTTGAGTCGATTTGACTCATACTTATCTGAGCTTAGTGGAATGAGAGGTGATCTCCTTCAGATCCACAAGATTCTGAAAGGGATTTGTCAGGGTAGATGTTGAGATGTTATTTTCTCAGGCTGGAGTGTCTACATAGAGGAGGCATGATCACAGGCTAAAGGGTGGGTCTTTTAGGACTATGAAGTGGGGAATTTCCTTATTCACAAGATTCTTAATTCTCTGCTCCCGATGGCTATCGATGCTCAGTCCATAATACCATAAGACATAGGAGCAAAATTAGGCCATTTGGCCCTTCGAGTCTGCTCGGCCATTTGATCATAGCAGTTAGGTTCAAGGCTAAGATCAATAAATTATCAGACACTTAGGGAAAGGAAGGGTGAGCAGGAAAGTGGACGCTCAGGCAGCAGTGGGACGGGCCACACCCTTACATTCAGCAACATCCCTCTGCAAAATGTTAGCCTGTCCAATATCTTGGAGTCATCACTGCAGCTGAGGGACAATGGAACAAGTGGCCTGTTATCTCTCTGCTTCAATGTTTACGTGAAGGATTGTGAACAGGAGCAGGAGCAGTTCATTAAGGAGCTGCTTCAATATAAGGATTTCTGCCATATACATGTGGAATAAGACAAATGGACTGGATCAGAAATCTTTCCGGGCACATTCTCTGCAGCAACAGACATGTGGCTGTGCTCAATTCTTTAGAGTACTATAGCAGTCACCAGTATATTTTCACATTTATACCAGGAGCACAAACGATGCATCTTAATGTTTTTGTCAGTCCAAAACATTAAATACTAACAGCACAGCTTCATGCATCACTTCTCCTGCCTCTTAAACTATCCCCAGACATTGCTATGGTCACAAGCTCAAATGTGTAAGTTTAAACACGGAGCATCATCAACTGAACCAGGATATTGGAGCAGAAATCCAACCCAAGGAACATGCATTCCTCGGGGGTCCAGGGCTGCTGGGCTTGGATGGTCTCAGCAATCACTGGGTTCAATTTGGTGAGACCTTTGTCTCGGCTGCAGTAGCCTCTCCTGGCTTTGTTATTCTGATACCCAGCTCACTAAAATGTTTGGGAACATACCCTGCTGCATCACAGTGAGAGTAGAGAGGGGTAAAATTCAGTTGATGTTGAGCATTCATGAAAATCAAATGAAGCAAATATCACCATTTGTACTGAACAGTTGTCCGATCCACTGCCCACCATTTTGCATCCTGGTTAAAGTTGGATTTCACTAAGTTTTTCCTTTTACTGTCAGAGAAATGTCTGTCTGGATGGGTTTCAGGAGGGTGGATATTAATGGAAAGCAGAATCCTCTTTGAGGCATTCTTCTGTGTTTATTTTATCTGGATCCCGTTTCCTTACAAGTTAAATGGCCCTTTGAATCCTGCCATTTCTTAGAACCATACTGACAGTGCCAAACTTGTTTAAACTCAAAGACCGCTGCCAAAGTTTACAATTGTTTGTTCACATTTGCCACTTTCTCAGGCAAAGGATAGGGAACATTACCCTGGAGCTACCAATGTGAGATGAATCACTGCCAGCCAACATGCATGGTTGGCTATTTATTTTTTTATATTAGGAGAGCAACCTTAGAATTCCATCTAAGGTTCCAAACATGTTTCAGACAGAGACCTGCTTCAAGGGATCCAGTACAGCTGGCAATGATGGTGTGACTGCCCATGGGGTTGTACACTGCTCAGCTTGATAGAAATTGTTATACTGGGACCTGATAACTGGGTCATATTAGCATTCCGCACACATGAACCAAGTATGTGTTGATGCAAGGTTGCAGTACCTACATATTTAAATTTATTTACTGTTACTACCACAGGATAAGCCAAATATTGCAAGGGAACAGAGTAGGGCTTGGGCTGAGAGCAGACTCATGCTCAGGTTTCATCACTGCCATCGGGTTCTTGAACCGACCTGAAAAATCCTAATTCTACCTCGGACTATAGTTCTCTCAACTTGCACTAACATCATTATGTTTATTTTTGTTTATTTTGTTGTGTAAATTATGTGTAATTTATGCTTGTTATGTTTGTAACGTACTGTGCTCCTGCTGTAAAAAGCTAATTTTCATGGCATTTATACCCTGGGTATATATGCCCATGACAATAAACTTGAACCTGAATTCATATCAGAAGTCATGAAAAAATTGAACCCTCTTTTAAAATGCTCTTGAAGACTGCGTCTTTGAATTTCACCTGATGGTTGTCTTTATAATCCATGGCCCATGGTTTAATGAGGGAACTGTATCATCCATCAGTGGGTGAGTCTTCACGAAGTTCAACATCTCATCCGGAAATCCATTAGAGGAGTTGTATTTTGTTCCTGGTTCCGCACAGCAGCCGGGTCTGAATGGGTGAGAAAGAGGAGTTTATAGATAACATGTGACACTCAGTCAGAAGTGCATACTGACATCTTAAGCAATTCAGACCACTGGACCAATTAAGTTATTTTTTGTTGGTCCATCAATTTTTCATCAGTCTCATTAGTTAATGGGAGCTTGCTGTGCACAAAATAGCTACCATGTTTCTTCCATTATAACACTTCAAGAACATAGGCTAGATGTTCTAAAAATGTACGTCTTTCTTTTATTCAGTTGGAAAGGTGACATCTAACTTTTCCAGTACTATAGCTAGGTTTTACTCATTCAGAAAATCCCTTCATCAAGACACCTTTGATGAATTACAAAAAATACGGACACGACAATCTTCTTGACATTATTTGCACAGGTTCAACCACTCAGAGATGCTCTTTGGTGCATTTCAGTTGTCAGAATTGGAAAGTGAATGCAGGACACCAAGGATTAGTAATGTTCTCATCATGGGAAGTAGATTCAGGGACATATTTCTTAGGTCTACCTTTGTCTGTCTGTATATGGGCTTGGTGAGTGAACAGGGGTCAGCAAGGTGTGGAAGAGATGTGGTAGAGCAATTCACAGCCTCTGTTTGTCTCTGACACATTGTAAACATTGGTCTGAGTGTCCAAAATGCAAAAAAATTCCATTGTTTAGCACAAATGTTAAAAGAAGACATATTATGATGTCATGACCTCACTACAGAATTTTCTTTATTTTAACTGCCAGAACTAAACTGCTCCATTTTGTTTCACCTTGTCGTCATGTTGAGTTTTCTGTTTGCCACGTCAGCAGAATCGAAAGAAGAAAGACCCATGTGGATTGTGGTATTTTTATTCATAACTCTGTTGGTCTTTGACAGTTTAAATGTGGACACTTTCAACTTTTATTCAAGGAAATGTAACATAATCCACATTTCTTGCATATGCTTTATGTTTTCTGGAGTTCACTCTCCAGAATTGTTAACATCAGCCACATATTTTAATTTCAACAGCATGCCACAAGCTCTAGGACCTTGTATCTTACCTCCCGCATCAGCGGACTAACTAAGAGGTTGAAGAATTTAGTTTCAACACTTCAGTAGTTTATTAGAAATATAAAACCAACTTAATTTATGTGTCATTCACAGTCAGCAAGGAATTCATATACTTCCATAGCAAATAATATCAGTAGGTCTGTTGATGAAACCTTTAGCACCTTGAGGTTGTTCCATAATGACTTCAGTCCTGAAATCCCCCACTGCACCATGATCCTCTCTTTTGTATACCCTGGGGTGATGCCCAATTTTGAATTCTTGTCAACTGGATTATAGTGGGAACCTGACAGAGCACAATCTGAATTTTCTAATTAAAAATTTAAAAGGACATGCTCTTTGGTCTTTAGTAATATTAACTGCTTTCTGAAGAAGGGTCCTGACCCAAAACATTGACCGCCTGTTTTTCTCCGCGGATACTGCCTGGACTGCTGAGTTTCTCCAGCATCATAGTGTTTTTCATCTAGATTCCAGCATCTACAGTCCTTTGTTTCTCTTAACTGCTTTCTTTCTGGAATTATCTCCTGAAATAATGTTTCTGCTGTTAATTTACATTGTTTTTCCATCATTGCCAGATGCTTAATATAGTGTGCCTTCTGGTGAAGCTGATAATAGAAGACAAATCTCAGTCCTTCTTCCCTTACCTTGATCTATTATATTCAGCTTCAAGGAATGCCTCAGTGTTGCGTTGGGACCCATCTGCAGTGAAATCCTGCCTTGTTTTCCATTTACTAGTTTAATTTACCCTAGATATATTTGATAACAACCATTTTACATCACTCTATGTTTCATCTTTAATATCTCCAAAGCACACACTCAACCTCACTCATCAAAAGCCTGTCAAAGCTCCTGTACCTTGCCTGATTTTTCCTCCTCTAGGTTTTCTCCCTCCCATAGGGAAGAATAGTGTTTGATTTGACTTGTGAAATGAACAATTATGGATCATTTAAGATCTTCATCCTGAGTGTTAAATCTTGACAGCAAACCTCTTCTCAGTGACATGGGATCAGCATAATCAGGAATGGGTTTGTGGGAAAATGGTACCAAGGGAAGGGATGCTAAGGGATATTTAAAGGTTAAAGTCTGGTAACAAACAAAACAAGGTTGTCCAAGAGATTCCAGTAGGATGTGATTGCGTTGGAGAGAGTAGAGAGGAGATTCGCCGGGATGTTGCCTGGACTGAAGAACATTAGTTATGGGGAGAGATTGGATAGGCTGGGCTTGTTTCCCCAGAGCAAAGGAGGCTGAGGGTGACCTGACAGAGGTATATAAGATTATGAGAGGTACAGATAGGATAAATACTCAGAATCTTTCTCCCATGGCAGGGGTATCAAAAACAAAAGACCATCAGTTTAAGATGAGAGGAAGGAGATTTAAAGGGGATCTGAGAGGTAAGTTTTATTTTTACACAGAGGGTGATTGACATCTGGAACCTGCTGCCAGAGAAAGTGGTGGAATCAGATACAATTACAGCATTTAAGAGGCATTTAAGCAGACACTTAAATAGGCAAGGCATAGTAGGATACAGTATTAGTGTGGGCAGATGGGATGTGTAGATGGGCAAAAAGGTCAGCATGGGCCTGTTTCTGAGTTGTACAAATCTATGACCAATGGTTAGAATTGATAGAGACCATAAAGATCAATCTGGAGATGATGCAGCTTAGTGATCAGCTCTATGTGTCAGATGGCCTAGGACTTCCAAACTCACTTGGTGTTGACCCAACCAGCTGGAACTACCATATACATGATGGAAAAGATATGCAAAGTCAAGTCCAGATCCTACAGTGACAGATGATAACATAGGAAGAAATACTAATGAGGCCTTAAACACCACATACATAAAGATTACCTTAATGACAAGAGACACAACATAGTACTCCATGGTATATTTCTATCACTTTAGAAAGGAGAGTTGTATAAGAACATACGAAATAGGAGCAAGGGTTGGACATTCAGCCTTTCAAACATAACTGGCCATCCAGTAAGAACTTAACTGATCTTCTTCCTCAATTCCATTTTTCTTTTACTGCCCCCATACCCTTTCTTAACTAGAAGGGTGACATTTACTACCTTTTGTTAAATCTGTGGAATTTTGGAAGATGACAAGCCAGTGCATCCACCGCCTCCACAGATGCCTCCATAGGATTCAGATTATTACGTCCTAGGGATTTATCACCTTTCAGTCCTGTTAATTTCTCCAAAAACTTTTTTTTAAACTAATGTTATCTTCTTTGAGCATCTTAGTCCCAATAGACTTGTAATTCTGTATTACCTTCTGGATGTTTCCAGCATCTTCTTCACTGAAGATGGATACAAAATATTTGCTTAATTTCTGTCATTTTCTTTCTCCCAGTATAATTTCTCTTGTCTGGGTCCATAAGATTTTGTTTTCTCTTTTTACCCACCTATAGAAGATTTTACTGTCTTATACTCATTTATTATTAGATTACACCTATGTTCTGCTTCTCAATGCCTTGGTTCCTCTTTGCTCAATTCAGAAATTTCCTCAGTCCTCAGCTACTGATATTGGATGTTTGACTAAACACATTAAAAGTGCTATAAAAAGAAAAAAAAAACAACTTTAACACACTTTGAAGGGTTTGGAACATACAAAATTCTAACAGGCTTGACTGGGTGGATGTAAGGATGATGCTTCTCTTGAGTGAGGGTCAGTACCTCACATTAGAGTGAAGGCCATTCAGGACTGAGAGAAGACATTTCCAGAGGATAGTGAATCTTTGGAATTCTCTACATGAAAGAACAGTGGAAGCTCAATAGCCGAGTATGGATGAATAAAGTTTTGGTTATTAAGGGAATCAAAGGATATGGGGTTAGTAAAGGAAAGTGGTGTTGAGGTAAACGATTTGTGTGACTTTACTGAGTGAGTGGTGGAGCAGGTGTGGTGGGCAAAGAAAAAGTTGTCTCACTGGGATAAATATAAAATTATGCAGAAACAAGAATTAACAATGGATCATGAGGGCTAGAGGACCAAAAAGGCACTCAAAACAAATCAATCTCATGAGTTAGATTAAAGTTAAAGGGTAGAACAACTCTGGTGATTATTAAGGTACTGAGAGAGTGGTTGAAATTGGGTCACTGACAGCATTTGAGAAGTATCCAGATGAGCACTTGAATTGGGTTAGCAGAGAAGGCAATGGACCAAGTGCTGGGAGATGGGATTCACACAGAAGGGTGCCCACGGGTTGGCGTGGATGAGTTGGGCTAAATGGCTTGTTTCCATACCGTACTATGCTATGATTCTATAAGAAGAGATTCAGAAACAACTGAAGTTTGAAAACAGGTAAACATAGTGTGTATGTTTAAAAAAGTAACAAAAAAAACATAAGCAACTATTGACAGATTAATTTTGATTCACCACTGTACATCTTATTGTTCCAGATATTTTTTCTCTTTTTCCATCTTTCTCTCTCTGCTCCTCTGTTTTATTTTAATCTCCCCTATCTACATTTCCCCAAGGTAGATCACCTGTGATTAACAAGCCTTCACCACCCTCTCTCAGTCAGCACCACTACTAATGTCATTAAGTCTTGTAGTTATTGCTCTTACTTTCTTCCTTCCCTGAAACTTGAAAACGTCTGATTTCTAAGTCCTTTCAGTTCTGATGAAAAATCATGGATCTGAAAGCTTAACTCTGTTTCTTTCCCCATAGATGCTGCCTGACCTGCTGAGTGCTTTCAACATTTTCCATTTTCATTACAAACCAATTAGTCCTAATTCTATTTCACACGAAATAATGAAATCAATCATTAAGGATTCAAATTGGAGATGACCTGGACAACAGCCTAATAGATAGCTGTCAGCATTGCTTTAGATTGAGAAGCTCCAATGTGTCCAGGGATTTTCTTTCCAGGAAGTGACAGACCATATACACAATGATAGATAATAAAATGTTGTATACAGAGACTTCTAAAAAGTTTCACTTGAGAGATTACCAATAGAGTTCAAAGCTGTCAGGAATCAGGGTATAACACAACATTAAAATCTCACTGTGAGACTACTGGAAGAGTAGAAAACAACAGGCGATTATGAAACAATACAGAAACAACAGAGTGAACAAAAAGGATTATGAGGGGCCAAACAGCAGCAGATGTTATTTAATGTAATGAGTGTAAAGCACTGAATGCAAAACTGTAAACCAGGCAATGTGCATATTTGATGAATGATACTGAAATTGCTCGAAGCTAAAAGACACTTTGGATTCTTAGCAGAATCAATACTCAACATCCAAAGATCACAGATCAGCAATTAACAAAGCCAATAAAATGTTGAACCATGTATCCAAAACAATAGAGTGGAAGTCAAACTGCATGTTGAGTGCTGCATCTAAATCTAGTCACTCAGCCTCAGAATCATGCAGACACTGGAAGCAATGCAAAAAGAGCCACAAAACTGAACTCCAGTCTTTGGGATCTGATTCGTGAGAAGGAATTGGAGAAATTTGGTCTATTCTTGCTGGATGGAAAGCATTTAAAAGATATTCTTAAGCATATGGAAAAGGTGACCCTAGAAAATTAATTTAAAATACACTGAAAGAGTAGGATCAGAGGACTTGAGTTGTTAACGGTAACTTCAGCATTGATATCAAGAGATTTCCCTTCAAGCGGAGAATAATCAGTCTTTGGCAGGACATCTATGCGTGATAAGTGCAAAGATCCAGAGGATCATTCAATGAGCAAATGGATGCAGTGAATGATGTTTTACAGTGTTGTGGTTGAATATTCTACATGGATTAAATGGTTTCCCTCAGCCTAAAGTATCATTTGATAACATCTCTTTTTTCCAGCTTAGGACTCAAGTATGGATCTTGTTAAACATGCCGAAATATTTACAATGGGACTGATGAAGTAAACAAGTTACTTTGCTTTAATTCTTCCAGTGCCATGAAGTTGATTTCCCACAGTACTTGGTTTGTTACAGCAGCTTTGTGTATAAACTTTAGATAAAGTTCAGTTCTGAATGATTATCATGGCAGTTTTTTGGAGTCTAATATACTGATCTCCAAACAAAACTAATAAGGATCCATTTGTAAACCAATCTACTAATATTTCAATCTCTGGGAAAGTATTGTACAAAGTTGTTTAAAATTTTGGAATTAAATTCAAGGAATTTCTGTCAGAAACATTCCATTAGTGTTATTATTTTGGCAAAGCACGGTTTTCTCTTGTCTTTATAGCATAACAATCCTTTCATATCTACATAACAAGATGTGAGACATTAAACAGAACACACTAATAAAATGCTTTATCTCTGCACAAAGCAGGCAAATGTGATACCAATTTTTCACACAGCAGAATCCTGCAAATGTCAACGAGAGGACTGTCCAATTGTTTTTTTTATTGAGGGAAGAGTTAGAGAGAGCCTCACACTACACTTCAGGCCGTGCCATGGACTTTTTGACATGCATTTGAATGGAGCCTAGTTTAATGTGACTCATTGGATGAACCCATCAACAACTGGCACTTCATCAATATTGCACTGACGTGTCAGCACAGATTACATCCTTATATCCTGGAAATGGCTTAAATTTACAAGTTTCTGACTTTAGAGGTGGGAAACAAGCTGACAGCGAATGTTTCTATTGTGTGAATTTTGCTTTCTACACATTTTTCTATCCAATTATTAAGCTTTAAATCATTTGGTGAATCAGGAGTTTGGACACCAGCCTTTTGACTCCAGAACCCAGCCTTAAAAACAACCTATACTGCAAATTGCATATACAGTTTTCTCTGACTTCTGGAGCCCTTGTGATAAAGTGGTGATTGCTTCAAAAGGGGGCGAGCCCACAGCTCAAAATTTTCTGAAGTCAGGTTAAGGTCGTCCTCACTCAAGAGAAGCCTCAACTTGCATGAAAAATACATGTAGGACATAGAAAAACAGAAGCAGGAGTTGGCCATTTGGCCTTTGCAGCCTGCTCCATGATCCCATGTGATCACTGCTAATCCCTTAACTCAATACCGCACTCCCAATCTTTCCCTGTACCCCTTGCATGCCTTTTGCACCTAAAAGTCTACCTATCTCCTTAAATATATTCATTGGCTTTGCCTCCTGTGGTAGAGGATTCCAGAGGTTTGCCACCTTCTGAATGAAGAAACATTTTCTCATCTGCATCCTACATGTCATGGACACCAACTCTCTGAACCTTAAGGGTTCCTTTGATACTTTGAGCCCACCAAATGCGACCACAACCTTCACTATCCCCACCCCCAGCAACCTACCTTCTCTGGTGACACAACCCCGGGTCCGAATCATCATCTCATGACGGTTGACACTCCCTCCCCACCTGACCCTTGATCCTGAATGGAAATTTACAGTAGGGTGTCAGCTACAATTCCCATCTAGCACATCCATTTGGGCACTTCAGAATTTCCAAGTTAAGGTATTAAATTTGCAGTTTTAACATCTTGTCTCCAAAAGATTCAAGAGATTTCATTTTGAACTGTATTGTGTGACATGGTATCGAATGGTTCACTTACCTTGGCTTTGGAACCAATTCCTCAGGAACCGGTGTCCAGATAGACTCTGGGGACTTCTGCTCCTTGAAACGTCCGTCAAAAATGCTGGAAATCTGCTCCATGTCGAAGGCACAGATGGCAGATCCAGGAATGCTTCAACAAATCGAGAAAGATAATGCACAGTCAGTATTCCCAACTACATCCTCACCCAGGATGTAAAGGCCAAACCAGGAAACAATTCCAAAAACCGAAGTCTCCTCGTTGACTTACTTGTTCTTGATAGCAAAGCAGCACTTCACCATAAGGTGCCAAAGCTGTACGGGAAGATGGCCAAGGCAGCCTCCAGATACTTGTCTAAAACTCACCAAATTGTGTTCCCCAATAATTACCTTTCACAAGAATAAAATTCACCCAATAAGCTTGAAAAAATACCTGACTAGTTATCAGGGGAGTATGATGGAGATATGAATGTGATGGAGACAGGAATAGATGGCAATGGTATTAGGTGATAAGGGGTGGGAGGAAGCTCGTGGTGTGCACAAGCAGCAGCGTTAGTTGGCCAGATAACTTTGTTTGGTGCCTACTAGGTGAGTGATACTCTATTTAAGCACATTTATTAATGATATTCTGTGTGTGCGCAATTAAACAGATTCTTTATCTTATCGAGGTTAGCACAGTGGCACAGCTCATAGAGCTGCTGCCTCACAGCTCCAGTGACCCGGGTTCAGTCCTGACCTCTCGTGCTGTTTGTGTGGTGTTTGCATATTGTCCCTGTGATCCTGTGGGTTCTCTCTGTGCACTTCAGCTTCCTTCCATGTGCCTAGGTCATGTGGGTTGGTAGATTAAATGGCCAACGTAAATCGCCCTTAGTGTATAAGTGGATATCAGAATCTGGGGGACGTTGAAGGGACTGCGGAGAGAATAAAATGGGATTAGTGTAGAATTAGCATAAATGGGTGTTTGATGGTCAATGCAGACTCAGTGGGTTGAAGGACTTGTTTCCATGCTATTGGAATGGTTCTCCGTTGAATTTAATCCATTATAAGGCAGGACAGATCATTCCGGGAATGTGAAGTCAGTCGAAGTTATAAAGCATTGAAATTTCTGAACAGGATGTGCAGGGACAGGGAAACAACATTCAAAAGCATTGGTTTGGCTTGGATATAAAATATTTAACTTTGATCAAAACTAAATCAAGCTTCATTATGCAAGCAGTGCTGCAGTCAGCAGGAGGCATATCTAGGGAGCAACCCAATTTATGAAGGTGGAAACCCCTTGGCAAAGCAACCTAAAACCAGAGCAGAGCAGTTACAACAAAATCATAGGGCTGTGGATTCAAGCCAACAACAAGTTAGGGTAGCTCTGCCAAAACTGAGTCCACTTGGGGTTTCAACAACTGTCAAGAGAGGAATCTTCATCTCATTCCTTTGGGCTAAAGCTGAAAAATTAAAGAGGAGACATACTTTTAACTGGCTTTCTTCACAAATGCTTGGAGTGAATTATTTTTCCTATTAAATAGACAATGAAACAAACTTTCAGCCAGTCTGGTGATGTTGGGTCACCATGTGACATTGCCCTGAACCCATAGGACCAGACTGTGCAGAGTTGTAACACGTACCTTTCTAAATGTTTCATTGTTGACAAGTTCATTCTCACTGACCTTAACTGTTACTTGCCATGTTTAAACCATGCAAATTACCTGCATTACAATAAACAATGCAAATCACAGAAAGTTGTTCTAAAGTCCTACCTCTCACTGTTCACATGCACGTCAAGTATTAATTTTGAGGAGCACCTGCTCACTATAACCTGCTCACTCAAGCTCATTTCTGCTTCTATCAGAATTACAGCCTTGATCCAAACATCCATACAAATATCAGTGGGAAGGTAGAATAAACTCTTGGTAGTAAGACAGCACTTCACTGATTTCCGCACCAAGGATTCCTAAGAAATCTCAGTCAACAAAGTGCTAGGAATCACAGCCATCACAGGAAGACAGCCATAGTAGCAGGAAGCCAATACTGCAGCCCCAGGACATCACTGCAGGAGACAGAATGTGTTCACAAACATGAAGTAATCACAGGGCAGAAATAGAAGTGGAAACCAACAGTGTTTATGCTCTACACTAGCTTCCTCCCATTCCTCTTCAATTAACACCATATTTCCTTCTATATATTTCTGTGTAACGTTAAGTGGGTGATTCTAGCAAGGTCACATTTATTGGCTTTCCTAATATGTAATAGCATCGTTTAAACAAGTTGGTGCTTGGATAGTTGAGAGGACATCGAGAGTCAGTTCCAGTGTGCCATGTGGAACTAGACCCAAATGTAGGGTGACAAATGCTCTCTCTCCCGAAGTTCATTAGTAAACCAACAGGATTTTTCCAATAATCCATTTTTTTTGTAGAAATCTAGACTGTTTTATTGAAAGCTTCAGAATTTGCCATAATAGGGTTTCAGTTCATTCCTTCTAGGTTACTGAACATTGAAACAGAAGTAAACCATTCAGACTCCTTGATTTGATACAAGAATTTCACTAGACTATCACTTTAACATCTTTGATCCATATCTATCAAAACCTTGACTTAATGTTAATCTATTGATCATAATTTTCGATATTTCAATAGACCCAGCAGCCACCGGCATAATTAATACAGAATCATAACCACTACATAACCATTATCCCAAGCAGCATCCCATGCCAAACCATCTTCAGCTGAATTATACATGAATTTCTCTTATCATAAAGTTATTTCTGGTATGTGGTTTTCTAGTGCTGAAGAATTGCAGGTTATCACGTCTTTCCTCATAACTCATCCCTCGATGATCCATCACTTCCTTCTCAGGTCATCTAGTATCAAGGAATAAATGTGAGCTTTCCAGCAGCATCCACCGAGTCATCAGAATAAAAGAGGCAGTCTGACAGCTGCAACATATACAGCCCCAGAGGAGAGCGGATGAGTGCAATATGACAGATTGCTTGTGTTCAGGGGAATGAGTTATAAAAAGTACTTCAGCTCTTGAGAAACCACATATCCAGAAAGGTCTTTTGAAGCACATTATATACCTAATAGGATAAAGAAATAAATGCAGATTTATTCAGGTGTACCGGGCCAACAGGTTAAGATGAGATCAAGTTTAAGGTTAGGAAGGGCAAGCTTAGGACAGATTACACAAAGCATTTATTTTGACAGCAGTATAAGTTGAGGCCAGGGTACTGCATTTATTTAAGATGTAACTAGATGCTAAAATGGCAAGTTGTACGGTTGGTCTCCTGGAAGGAAGAGGCCAAATGGGCTGAAGGGCCTTCTTCAACAGAATCATTCCAATGATCTTGTAAATCCCTCAAAGGCCAACGTAATAAGCTTTGACACTGGAGATGTAAGATACTTTTTAAGCTCTTGTTTCAAAAAGTTAGCCGAAAGAAATGCAAAAATTGCATACATATATTCCTTTTCATTTAAAACCTTGTTTTGCTTGAAACAATGAATCATATTTGATCAGCCTGTGCCTCAAGCATGCATGTCAGGCTTCTCCTCCAGCAGCACTAACCTTTTGCAGCCATGAGCACTGCTGCAGCTTTTCCAAGAAGTGATGCAGTCCAAGTGTGGCAACTGGGCCTCAGATGGTGGATCCAGAGCCCCCACCCTTGGATCGCCCTACTGGCCTTTTGAAAGCTTGTGCTGCCAAAGGCCTTTCGACTGATATCAAGTATTTCTGCTGAGCAGAGACATTCAAAAACTGTTGAAATATTTTTAAATAATTTAAAGGAATAGTGAATTATTTAAAAATTGAAAAATAATAAATTTAATTATTAACACAATATGTGGTGAAAAGTAATTAAAACATTAATATTAGATAATATAAAGGAAAGAGAAAACTAAATTCAAATTTTGCGTACAAGTTGGCGATCCCTCTCAAATGACTGGGGCTAAATATGCTGCCACGTCTGACTTAAGCTGAGGGGTCAGATACAAAGTGTATCCGGGCCATTAGCACAGAACCACGCCTGGGCCCAGAGGCAGGAGAAGTCAGTCACACTGGCATCTGACCTCCAGTGTGTTCCATACAACTCTGCTGCATTGCACAGGCACGGAATTATGGAATCTATTCATCCATGAGGAACAGAAAGTTGGCGGTTCTGAACAGCTGGCAAAAGATGAGTACATTTCAGGCCATTAACTGATATTAATATTAATAGAAATATGTTTGTACAACTTCAATTTAAATTCACAGATGATTTAATTAAGCAACCTTGAATAAAGATTAGCAGACAGTATATTTAAAAACATCTGCCATGTGGTTGTCACAATTGAGGCATCTTATTTTGTTATATATGTAAATTCCTGTGTTATAGTTTGGAAAAGAGCATAGGGGAAAGGAAGCCAATTATTCTCATCAATATCAGAGAAATACCCCAGTAACAGGGAATATCCTTTAAATGACCTGAAGATGTACCTATTCCCACCATTAAGATATTGCAGTCCATTTCCACTGATCATCCTGTACCAGTAAATTATGTTGCTTTAAACTATGTTCTTCTTTCACCCACCATATGCAATACTATGGACGATTTGCAAGTATAATGTGACATTTTCATAATGGAGTCAAATCAGTCAGAGTAATGCTATTCTAGGCATTGGACATTGTACATGCATGAGAAATTATGCACCCAAAGACAAAAATTGGTGAGCTAACCTACAAATGGTTGCAACAAAATGCTAAATACAGGATCGTTCAACTCTGTTCTGCAGAATTCTAATTTCAAGATGGGCTTTTTGGATAACCATGTTTCATGAAACAGAGGCAGACATATCTGGAAGTTCTCAGATTCCACTGCCAGTGAGAGGAAAGTCAGCATGGTTCCCACTCCTAAATACCATCCAGGGATCCATGTCAAAAATTAGGTTGCCAATTCACCAGGATTATGCTGAAGTTTCCCGGCAAGAAAAAAAACCTTATTGATGCTGCTATGAGCAACCAAGGAGAAAAACCAAAGCATTTTTCTTTCAGAATATTTATTTAGTAGTGAGAAAATTGTTGGAATTTGTTGAAACGTGGCTGCTTGACTGACAGGGTCTGTTGGATATGGGAAACTTCATGATGAAATCTCAAGGAATATGTCCATTGATAGTGGGCAGCACAAGCTGGAAGGACTATGTGTCAGTAACTCCTTGTGGGGAATTGCCATTATAAACTGGGACTCAATACCTTGGCTCATAAACACATAATAACCCACTGGGCATGACACTGAAGACCAAGCAACCTCAGTGGACAGAAAATTGTAGGGTAGACGGGAAAAAAAAATTCTAAAAATTGTGATAAAGATCAATTAGCCTCCCTTTGCATGCTCATTAAGTAATGACAACTATTTTCACTGCTCTTTAGTAGTTCAAGGTAAAAGCTTGGCTGCAAGTCACCCCAGTCTCTGTATTTTCCACTTTGTTATTTTTAATGACTTTGTCTCTGCCCTAATAATATTCTAGTGTGGCAGAAAATAGTCGTTACAGATAAATGCTCATTACTTCTGGTGTTTCTGTGTAGCCAGGTTGAAAAACAGCAGACAAGGTATAAAAAGAATTGCCTTGACAGATAAGGGCATGAAGAGACTTAAGTGAAACTTGGTGTCAAAGCTGATTAATTTCCCCATTGGTACACATCTTTCGTTTATTGAAATCTGTTTCCCACTGTCACACTAATTGAAATCCGTTAATTTTAATGACTTTGTCTCTCACCACACCTTGCTGCCAATAAACCAGGTTTGACAGGAAAATGTACTTGAACATATTACCACTGTAGTACGGAAAGATCAATTGAAGCTCCCATTATCTTGTTCAGCAGATAATAAGATAGGAATATTGGGAGATGCAGCAACGTTTGAAGTGCTATCATTGTACTAGTTGTTAGATGGGTGCAGGTTGCAATGGAACCTATGAATGTATTGTTAATATAAAACACAGTTCCTTCCATTCAGACCCCTATGTCAACCTGTTTACCTTGTCGTACATGTTGGATAAGAGAATTCAGTAGATTAAGACATTGTAATTTCTCTCGACAGCTCCAACCTTTTTGCTTTCTCTTTCATTAAGGTAAAGCTCCATACTAGGCTGTCAGTTCATGGATATCCCATGCCTTATATTCTTCGTGAACGTAGATCCCAGTTTGATTCAACAATCAGTGCTCAATTTTTGAAGTGAGACCAGAGCTAAAGTCAGCCACTGGTTGTGAATAACCCGGTGGTGCTCACTGTCAGAAGAAAGAACAAATTGGCAGGAGCTCAGAACATAACAGCCTTTTGGTTAAAGCAATAATTACTGTCCTATTATAGACAAAAACAGTATCCAATATAAGCCCAGGAAGTTCTGACAAACTAGTTAATAGGACCAAATCTTTCATATTCATCTGAATTATCAAATCCAAAAGAGAGCACCTCTGACAATGTGATGGGATGCAGCTTAGTGGCTTCCAAGGCAAAGTGACCCTCTTGATAGGCACCTTATTCACCATCCTAAACATTTATTCTCTCCACTGCTGTTGCACAGTAGCTAGAGTGTAGCATCTGAAAATCCTCTGCAGAAACTCTTCAAGGTTTCTTCAATAGCATGTCCCAAATTCACAATTTATCTCAAAGGCAATGTGGGGCAAGAGACCTGCAAGTTCTCCAGTACTTTTTGATTTGGAAACATAGGGCTGGGCTGTTCCTCCACTGTCACTGAGCCAGCTTCCTGGAACCTGCTACCTCATTCCACTGTGGGAGTACTTAAAGAAGATGGCTCATTGCCATCTTATAAAGAGGAATATCCCATGGTTCATTTGAAAGAAAATGCAGCACTTAAAGAGTCAGAGCTGTCATCCTGACTCAATGACATTACCTGTCTCACACGCATTACCCATTGAATGCTAGCTGGGCTATCACATTGATAATGATCATTTAGGGAGACAGAAGGAGACTGGTAATCTGCTGTGGGTCCCTTGGTAGAGTGCAGAAGAGGAAGAAAATTTGAAAAGTAAACCTCTGAGAGGTATAAACAAAAACAAAATGAGCATAATTCTGAATATCTAATTATACAATACATTAATTTTATGGCATGGTGTTAAAAGCTTGCTTGAGAATTTTGAGAGGAAAAGTCTGAAGAAGTTCCACTAACATACTATCTTGCTGCTAGTAATAACAAATCAGTGAACAGCCTTGGCAACATCATATATTAATGGATGCCATGGCAACTTGATTCAACAGTAGGGCAACAGGTTAGGCAATTATCAACAGATCCCATTAGTACTGTCCAATATTATATTAAAATGTGACGAAAATATTTGATTCATTAAAATGCATATGACCAAGGAGAATATCTTGCTTCTTACTAGTCAATTAGGTATGCATCTTGGCAGTGTTAGAATATAATTAAGGAGGGGTTCCTTTTTTCTGTTTTAATTAAGCAATAGGAAACTGCATCATTTACAGCAGTTTCTTGATGTTTCTGAACAAGCAATAAATCAGAATGAAGGAAAATAGAATGCAAAATTGAAGTCATGCTTTATTGCTGGAGGTAAATTTTACCAATTTATGCTTTCAGTTTGAAGTGATGAATGCTAAGAGTCTACAGTATCAGTTTGGGGAATGGATGTCAGCCCATCTGCACATATATGCTCTCCTTCCTCAGATATGTTTTGACACCCATTGAAGGCATAGATGAACAAAAGCTAGTGTGCAAATGGAATTGAACACTGCATAGCCATCAACAGGCAATGAAAGGAAGCTCATTGATGAAGGAGCTGAAGATTGTTGGGTCCAGGCCACTGCCCATCAGCAATATCCTGGGATTAAGATAATCAGCCTAATAACGACCACACCACGTCTCCTTGTGCAAGGTACAAATTAGGACAATGGTGATTTTCTTCAGATTCCCACGGACTTCAGTTTTACTTGCAGTCCTGGATGCCATGTTAAAAGATTGATCCGTGAGATGGATCAATCACTTGCACATGTGGCTGATGGTGATTGTATACACTGTAGCCTTCTCTTTTACAATCATGCCCTAGCCTCCACCTTCAGTTGAGGATGGGGATGTTTGTGGAGCCTCCTTGCACGAGTTGCTTAATTATCCACTACCATTCATGATTGGATGTGATCTCATCTGTTGCTTTGTGGGACTGCTTAGCTCTGTCTGAAGTTTACTGCCTGGACGTCTTTGGATGTCTTTGCAATAATGCATACTGATATTGTGGCAAAACACAACTGCTGTGGAGTATTATTGATGTACAAGAACTGAATAAAGCCACAGAGGACACTATAGCATGGCTTAGAAAGTTTACAAACATTAAGTGACTAACCAAATAAAAATAGAAAATACTGGAAACAATCAGCAGATCAGGCAACATTTGTGGAAAGAGAAACTGTTAACATTTCAGGAGTCATAAGAGATTACAAATGCTGGAATCCGGAGGGAAAAACAAACTGTTGGAGGAACTCAGTGGGTCGAGTAGCATCCGTGGAAACAAAGGGATGGTCGACGTTTCAGGTCGAGTCCCTGCATCAGGACCGAGAGTGTAGAGGGGGCATAGCTAGTGTAAAGGGGTGAGAGGGACGGATGAGGCAGGGGCAGGCAGGTGATAGGTGGAACCAGGTGAGGAGGAGGAGGACGGGCAGATAGATCCCGGTGGGGGAAGGGGAAGGACTGGAGATGCGAGACAGCACCTGGTGGGTGATAGGAAGAGACAGATAAGGAGAAAGGGGGAAGGTAGATTTTGGGTACAGAACGATCCATCAAATGGATGTGATGATGAAGGATCAGAGATCTGAAACATTGACTGTTTCTCTTTCCACAGACGCTGCCTGTATTTCAAACATATTCTGTTTTTATTTCAGAATTTCAGCATCCTCAGATTTTTTTTGATAACTAACCAAGTTGGCAGCTCGTTTTCAGCTTTCCTTGTTTTTTCTCCCAGCATGTTCTTCTCCAGTCCTCACTGGACCCTAGGGTTGGTCTTATGGCTTGGTAATGGTGGGGTCAAAGACATGCCAGGACATGAAGATACATAATGTTGTTGTGGAATTCAATCTACTCTTTGCCCTATGTATGCCCAGTTCTAAGCTGCTACAGTTGTTCAAATTGTTGCCATGTTTTGTAGTAGTAAGGTCACACGACGTCATAGAGGGTCTGCTTTGTGTGAAGACTGGGCTTAGTATCCACAACGACAGTGAGGTGATCACTTTCACCAATGCCCACATGGGTTACTGCATCAAGGACAGGTGGACTGATGAAGGTGAGGCCAAGCAGATAGTTCCTTGCTGCCTGCTACAAGCTAAATCTGGCAGGTATATATTTCTTTCATTCATAAGGTGCCTTTCAGTACTTTGGGATAGTCTTGAGTTCTTCATAGTCACTGAAGCGTTTTTGATGTGTAAGCACTATTATAACTTGACAGCAAAGCAGCACAGACAATGAGATAAATGGATCAGATAATCTGTTCTTGCTGGTGTTTGTTGAGATTCAGAAATTAGGCTCTCCTGCTTTGCTTTGTTGGAATGAGATCCTTCACATCCACCTAAGATACCTCTAGAACCTCTGATGTGCCATTGAAAGGCAACACCTCTGACAGCGAACCCCACTGAAAAGACAGCTTTAATTGATGGGCCGAGTGGCCTACTCCTGCTCCTATGTTCTTACAAGGAAGAAATGCTATGTTGAATGAGTTAGATGAAGATGGGTGAGAGGAGGTTTAGATGAGACATAAACAGGACCACAGACCAGCTGGACAAAATGTCCTATTTCAATTCTATAGCCTCAAAGTAACATCCAAAGCTGTAATGCTCGGATAGAAGTGCCAAAGGCCATTAATCTCATCGCTCCCTTTGATCTTTACTCTAATCTCAGTTGCTGTGCCTTGGGAGATCAGGACATAATTGATAGAGAATAGACTATTTCCAGCAAGCTGTGCATTTTCTGCCGATTAGGCAGCCAGGGTCAGAGTGCCATATTTATCTAGCACACCACTTGCTTACAGGGAGAAAATTCAATTCAAATTACCTGCTGACACACTGGTCTTGTTATATCACCTTCAGCTCGATAGCCTCATCAAAATGTACTCAAAAGCTGAAGTCCATTGTACTCTCAATGAAATATTTTGAAAGAACTTAATGAAATAATTCTGTGGCTTCCTCCTAAGTCTGTATTTTAGAATTTCCTGAATCTCATCAATTTTAGCCCTTACTTTAATTTCTATTGCTTTAACATAAACCAAGGTTAAACTTTGAAAGTCACAACAGAAAGACACGTGCCATGAAAACAGCTTGCGGGAATAGCTGAATAAAACCTTTTGTATAGAATAGTAACAAGATGAAACGGTTGTGCTGGTTGAGAGGTGGTCTTACAATATGATGCATCATTTTGTACTACAGGTAGCAATTACGTGCATGTGATTGTTATGGCTGAGCACCCCACCACAACGATATGGGTGCATGAGTATAATTGCCTGATGCCTTTTTGCAACAATAGACATGATGGAGTCAAAGAAACTCCTTGTTAGATAGAATGGGTGAAGTGTGCTGTTGGTCTCATTGTTCTTTGTGGACATAACAGTATGCTCCTCACGTCACGTATTGTCAAGACAAGCATATCATTTTGGATCTTAAAACTTTTATTCCAGTTGTTGTATATACATCTATTTTGACTTTGATTTTGCAGTCAATGCCAAACGTCAGTGCTGGCTGTTCATCCCACAAACTTTCTCCAACAATAAATAAAATGGGAAGGACTTAGACTCCACACTTGTAAAATTTAATTTTCAACAGAGGTTTTCAACCAAATTTTGGACTTAATTAGAGATTCACTTAATGGACGAGGTTTAGCTTTATCTGGACTTGTTTAGTTAGTGCAGGGTAAAATTTCAAGTTCTGAGTATTTGAGCCACTGTTTCTCACTGAGAAATTGGTGGAGCACAGCTTTTCGAAGAACAAGACATCTAGGGCTGCAGCTTACTGATTTATGTATTTTTCTGTGCAATCTCTGAAAATTACTCTCAGGTTTACTCTTTAATAACAATGAACACTGATTACCTCACTGTTATTTTTATATTAAAATCCACACTGTTACAGTGAAAAGGACAGCTACCTTTCCTTAAATCTTACTTTGGCTGAAGGGAGGTCTCAGGCGTCTTCTCACTTCTACTTCATACCAGCTCCTTCTGGGGAATGCATTGCTATTTTGGACTTAATTCCCTGAGTTAGCCACTATTTTTCATATTACTAGGGTCAGCTGTCCACTGGCATTTCACCTGAATGCATGAACTGCAATGACTTTCTCTGTGGACTGAACTGAACCTGTATTCAACCCTGTGATCACCCGTGATTTATCAAACTGCATTCTCCAGCTGGACTCGCTGGGCAGCAACTAACTACTGAGTACTAGGCTGATGTTTCTCTTCCTAGCCGAGGGAAAATAAACCTGTTTATTGCTGAAGATGGTGAATCCTATGATCGTGGCTTGTGCTCATATGGCACCTTAATGCACAAAACACTCTCTGGTATTTTTCAGGAGAGTACCTAGACCAAACTGGCATCAGGCTGAAGTATTAGGAACAGTGAGAGATTTTCAAGTGGGTCATAGAGGGAGAGAATAAGGATCAAACCAAAATTTGGCTCAGTACCACAGCAGGCAGATCATTTAGTGAAATACTTGGCAACTGTATAAAAGATGTTTAACAGTAAATTCATGAGGTTTCATGCAAGACATAAAATTTTGCATAATTATGCAACACCAAATGTCATATGTAGGGTCTGAAAGCATTTGACTGACAGGACAATGTCACGGTAAACCCACTGCTGGATAAATCTTGACCTATTCAATTGTTTCTTCAGGGCACTTGTGGCAAAATGGATTTTTTTTGCATGTATTGAATTTTTAGAACTAACTTCTTATATATTAGAATAAATATGTAAGGAATTGACTCTCAGAACTGCACCTGGGATTGTTTGCAATAGAAAGCTTGAATTATTCTCTTCACAACTTGAGGGAATTTCTCTTTGGGCTACAAAATGCTGGTTTGAAATGTTATGAATCATCTGGAGGGCACTATTTATAATACAATAGAACTGTTAGAGATGGTCTCTTTTTACCACAAAAATTCATTTATGACGTCAAATTGTCTAAGAAGAGTATAACAATATTTCAGCCCATTGAGCTGCTAAAACACAATTTTCCAAATGATCTGCATTTTCCTATCCTATCCCTGTAGCCCCCTGATTTTCTCCTTCAATTTCCATTGTGAAACACACAATCAACAGGCATCCACTGCCCTCTTGGCCTGTGAGTTGTAAAGATTCACAATCCTCTGTGTGAAGAAATACTTCCAAATTCCATTCCTAAACAGCTGACCCTTAATCTTGAGACTGTGTGTTCTGCTAGACTCTCCAGCCAGAGCGAACGGCCTTTCAGTGTGCACTGTGAAAACCTTAGAGCAATTTTCTATGCTTTAGATGTTGCTCCATTCAAGCAGCCTCCTGGAACCCATGGTTGCACAGTGAAGGATAAAGTGTCACCTTGCTAGAGATGTAACGTGACCACTATTTCTGATGCCAATGGTAAAAGGTAGGATCATTCAGAGTCAAAGAGTCATACTGTACAGAAACAGATCCTTCAACCCACTGAGTCTGTACTGACCATCAAGAACCCATTTTACACTAATCCTACACTAATCCCATTTTATTCTCCTCATGTTTCCCTCAACTTCCCCTCCCCTCCCCCCCCACACCCCAAAATCTACCACTCACCTACACAGAAGGGGCAATTGACAGTGGCCAATTTACGTACCAACCTGCACGTCTTTGGGATGTGGGAGGAAACTGGAGCACCCGGAAGAAATCCACCTGGTCACAGGGAGAATGTTCAAACTCTACACAGACAGCACTGGGCATCAGGATTGATCCTGGGTTACCGGAGGTGTGTGACAGAGGCTCCATCCGCTGTATCACCGTACCACCCAAATCCCTGAGGGATTCACAGCTCAATATAAAGATACTCCAACTTATAAACTTATTGTATATAGTCCTCAATGAAAGAGAGGAATATTGTATA
Organism: Pristis pectinata; assembly: GCF_009764475.1. NCBI lineage: Eukaryota > Metazoa > Chordata > Chondrichthyes > Rhinopristiformes > Pristidae > Pristis > Pristis pectinata. The sequence goes on from NC_067428.1 coordinate 10,138,089, forward strand.
TAAAACTAAGAAGGGTAGAGTAGATAGTAAGAAACTTTTCCCCATAGCAACAGTGTCTAAAACTAGAGGACTGAGATTCAAGTAAGGGCCAGAAGGTTTAGAGGGCGTTTGAGGAAGTATATTTTCATGCAGAAGTGCTTGGAATCTGTAACTCACTGTCTGAGGAGGTAGTGGAGGTAAAGACTCTCACAACATTGAGGAAGTATCTTGATGAGGACTTGAACCACCAGCGCATAGAAGGGTGCAGACCAAGTGTTGGTAAATGCAATTACAGAGAAAAACAGCATGGAAAAAGCCCTTCAGCCCATCGACTTTGTACCAACCATCAAGCATTGCATTTTTACACTAATCCTACACTCAATCATTTTACTTTCCCCACGGTCTCTTCAACTACTCCCTAAATTCTACCACTCACCTACATCCAAAGGGAAATTTACACTGGTGAATTAACCTATCAATCCACACATTTTGGGATATGGGAGGAAACCGGAGCACCTGGAGGAAACATACACTGTCACAAGGATAACATGTAAATGCCACACAGATAGCACCAAAGGGCAGCATTTAGCCTGGGTAGCTGGAGATGTGAGCCGCAGTTCTACAAGATGTGCCACTGAGGTGCTCATAATTCTGTGGAACTTGCTTAATAAAAGCCAGAGAGTTTGAGTTTGTAAAAGTAAGAGTAAGTTTAGAGATGTCAGTGACAAGTTGGGAGTCTGGTGTAGGTTGGGTAGACAGTGGTCCAACTGTTCCACGTACTTGAAAACACTGGCCAAGACCGATCCACTTGGTAGAGTTGGTAAGTTACCTGCACTGCCAGCTACATATGGGCAGCTGAAACTCAAAAAACAGAAAATGCTGGAATCCTGAAATAAAATCAGAAAATGCTGCACATACTAAGCAGCATCTGTGGAAAGAGAAACCAATGTTTCAGGTCTAACATTGAGTTGACCCTTCTGTGTCCAGTGGAATGCCACCAATGTATCAGGGTCTGAAGCATATCTGATCTAAGTATATGGAACCATAACTTGCCATAAGCGGTGAAGTGCTGATGCTCACTGTGGACATGCCCACTGACTACAGACTGGTCTCTTCAGATCTGCCAACATTAATGAAGCCAAGTGTCGCCTGATCCAAGCTTGTGGGGCCCTGTGCAGCGGCTGGACCTTGTGTGATTTATTGCCCTCACATGGGGCAAGGGGGAAGGAGTAGGGGGGGATTTTGCACAAACCAGCTGGAAAAGGATCTTTTCCAACCAACATTCTGACTGACCCAAACATTTAAAGTTATTAAAATTTGTCAAAAATCAATTAAACTAAAACATGTTAAAAATTACTCAATTTCTTTTGAAAATATGTTTAAATCACACGAAAAAACTTAAACAATCAAAAACATTAAATATCAATTAATTCCAAAAGATATGAACTACCTTATATTTAGTGTTTTTCATCTAGATTCCAGCATCCTTTGTTTCTCTACTTTATATTTACCCTTTTCCCTTGCAGCCCTTCCACTCCTTTCAAAGTAGTGGGCTCTTTGTTCCTGGATCTCATCTGGGAGAGGTTCGACAGAACATTCTCCAGTAGAACTGTGGACAACTCCAGCAGGTCTGTGCTCTGCTGCAGAACAGCTGGCATTTTCCAGCAAGTTCGAGCTCAATAATATGGATCGCCTACTCCAATGGGAAAGCTTGTCACAAAGATTTCCTGTTTCAATATCTCATTCGATAACCTGATTGGGTGGCATGCGGGTGATAGATTAACATTTTAAACCTTTGCCTTGCTATCATCTCAATCATCATGAAACATGGATTTAGTAGTGCATAAATTGTTCCTTAAGATAAGATGTCTTTTTTGGTCACATGTATATCGAAACACACAGTGAAATGCATCTTTTGCATAGAGTGTTCTAGGTGCAGCCCACAAGAATTGATGAAGGGTCTCGTCCCAAAATGTGGACTGTTTATTTCCCTCCATGGATGCTGTCTGACCTGCTGCGTTCCCCCAGCATTTTGTGTTTGAGTTGTTGGAGTAGTTATCCAGTTTGCTATCAATAAATAAGATAGTCTATACTACGGCTTGAGATAATCCAGACACTGGGACAGAGAACAACAACTCTCCGTTAAAGTTGCAACAGTTACTCTGGGTGTTGGGGAGAAAAGGTCCACTGATGTCAGAGACTTGGTGAGTCTGAGAAACCCAGACTGTGATAGTTCCTTTAAATTGAAGAGTTGATTTTGACTTCAGCAAAACGAAGTAAGAAGGAACCATATGAAAGGAAACTGGAGCAGGACAGAGCCACTGACATAAATAGCTCCTGCCAGCTCACTTCTGCTGGATACAAGCAGACTGGGTAGACATTCTGTCTTTCTCCAGCCATCATGGAAAGTTCACAGCTTTCTGAGAAATGCAGTGAGTAACTGGAGAGCGATTTTCTCAATCCATGCTGACAGGACTGTTACAAAGATGAATAATGGCTGCATGCTTTGGAAAGGAATGATCAAGAGCTAAACTCAGGACAGCAAGCTACCCTATGGTGTTAAAAATAACATGGATCAGTGGCAGATTTAGATGCCAAGGTCCATGTTGACATACATATCTTCTTTACTTAATGTTGCTGAACAAACTGTGCAGCTGAGGCCTCCTTTCTCCCAGTCAAATCCTTACAAATATTTTGTGTGTGACTGTTCATTGCATTCTGGCATCATTGGCATATGGAGGAGGATTATATGTGTTGACATTGCATGGTTTTGGGGGAAGTGGCTCAGGGTTTCAGTGCATTGTCTGCACCTGAAAACCATGAACAGAAACAGATCAGAATTTACATATTTTAACAGTGACATTTATCAGAAACACTTCAGTGCTTTTCATGAATTGTTTTCCTGTTTTTGTGATCAGTAAAACCTGTTGCAGTATTTTGCATAATGTAAAACCCTTCAAAAAGCTGATCAGGTGGATTAGTCTGGCTTTTGATGTTATTAGGGAGGAATATTGGAGAGAATCCTGTTATGATTTAGGGTTTGGGAACAGAACTACTGCTTTCCCACAGCACAAATAGCAATACAAACAGGTGGGGCTGAATGGCTGAAACCAAGGTTTACTTCACATTCTCAGTTCCCACACTTTCTTGAAGATCCCAATTTAAAACCTTGCACTTTGACCAACTTTTCCAATATCTCACCTCAACCCTTCCCCTCACCCACACACTCTACCCCCAACTGATGTTAGGTTCACTGGGGTTTAGTTAAATGCTCCATCCCTTTCTCCTTGTTCAAACAATAGTACCACATTATCTGGACCTGAGGATTTATCCACTTAATTGACATTTTAATTTGCCCTCTCCCTAAATTTAAATTTTGCTCTAAATTTATCATTTCTAATACTTAATATTCTTCATATCAGTGCTCCTCCTCCTTAATTTATCATTTATTTTTTTTTAGAAATGTATAATTTCTGATACTTAATGTCACTCCTCCTTAATATCATTATCCTCTTCCATGCAGAAAGACACAAAATATTAATTTAGAACTATGCATATCCATGTACAGGCTACTACTTTAGCCTCCATTGGGGCTTATTTTCTCTATTATCCTCATTCCTGTCACATATTTTTTTTTAAATTTAGTTTTTTTAGTTTATCCCTGCCAATTCATCATGCCTTCCTGATTCCTCTTCAATCTTACCCCTGCGCCTTCTGCAATCTGACAGGCTTTCTGTGGTCTTTCAGTGCTTGCCATAACCTGCCTTTTTTTTTTTTGCCTTTTTTGGCTTTATCTGGATGTCCCTCAACATCCACAGGGGTTTAGATTTGGGAGTTCCCTCTTTTTTTCAATTGGGAACATATTACTTCATTGGGAATCCTTCCTGAATGTGTTCCACTGCTCTGACACTGTAGTTGGTTCTCATGAATTTTTGCCAAATTATTCTTCAACCTGGTAAAATTGGCCTTACCCCATCTTAGGACTTTATCCCTGGCACGCTAGATGTTGACAACTCATTGCAGAGATGACAAGTCAAATCACTTGCCCTGACAGGTGTTTGAAATGTTGACTGAACCTTGTACAAACACACTCTATGTCCTGCATGAGAGATTTTCCACAGCCCAGGCAATGTATAAAAACTATAAGCTCCTTATTTTCAGCATATGAATTGAGACTTCAACTCTTAATGGCACCATTACCAATGGTCTGAACAACCAACTAGTTGAGCAGGCTGAGATGAGAAGCTGCCATCTTCCCTGGTCTCCAGCTCACCCAGTTTGATTAGCATCCTGTCAATCACTGTAAAATTCACTCCCTCCACCAGCAACTCATAGTAGCTGCCAAGTACAAAGTGTGCTGCTGTTACTTGCCAGGGGTACTCTGGCTGCACCTCCCAATCTCGTGACCCCTTTCAGCAAGGACAAGAGCAACAGGCACCTGGCTCCACAAGTTCCCCTCCAAGTCAACAACACTCTCACTTGGAGATATATTGCTGTTCTTTTATCCTTCCATGGGTCTCAATCCTTAGATTCCTTTCCCAACAATTTTGTGGGAGTACCTTCCCAGAAGGATTGAGCAAAATCCATATTCTGAAAAATGAATGTTTAACTAAGTTCAAGTCTGGCTTGATATCAGTGTTGGTTCTGTAAAGTATCTGCCAGGTTACCAACTGGATGTTTCCATTCACCTGAATCACTTTCATGTCCAAAAATAACAGAAAGATAAGAAATACCAACAAATGTCTGACATTTCAATGGCAAAGTAAATTCAACTGCCTGTAGTAGCAACAAATTAATTGTTACATCCCATCAATTATTAAACCAAAAGATCAATTGGGTAGGTAAAGTACAAGTAAGCAGACATGGTATATGTATTCGCCTATATGGGAATCAATAAACGTATGTGTTTGCCAGCTTTATTTGCTGTAGTTTAAATAAATGCCGTGGAATGTTTTCAGATTGTTCTTATGCAAGACCAACTTTTAACTAGTTTTACATTTTCACCTTCAGTGTTCTCAGAGTGCGTTGTAATGGTTCAGGCCAAGGAGATTTAATTCAAACAAAAACTAGCTTTGGGTGTCAGTTCTGATTCATCTCAACTTGGCTGATCTCAGTCAAGACAACAACTGTGGCATAACCATTGGCTCCAACCCCTGGACCAGAAGTAAGAAACAAACTGCTGAGATTTCTATTCTTGATCACTATCTGGCAATCAATCCTAATCAACTTCTGGTGATACTAGCTTTCTTGAAAAAGTACCTTCAGTGATTGAGTGAGGCTGTGTTTGATTTCATGCTCAGAATCTCTATCTAGCCACCTTGAGGGCTAAAAGAAGATATCCCTGGGGGGGGGGGGGTGGTGGTTGGGAGGGGGTGGTTGGAACTGTACCACAGAATGAATCATCACTTTTCTAAAGGAAAGAAATAGCGAAGGAAAATTTGGAAGGCTTTTTATTTTCTCCACTGATGTTGGGCTAGCCATTATCCCTAAAGTACTGATTTATTTTCTCTCAATGGATGGCATGGGGATTAAGGAAGCAGGGATAAATTGTCGTGCTAGTATTTGTCTTGGACGGACTGTGAAGGGAGACCCAGAGACAGATGGAGTAGCAATTTCACCCTGGCCAAAAATGAAGGTAAACTGCAAGTGGACCATGAGCCATACTCAGCCAAACTCTTTTCTCATTACTTGGCATAATAAAGTGAAAGGACATAAGGTAGTTGTAGAATTCTGTAACTATTTTTCCTTCCTTGCTTTCGGAAGCTTTGCATAATCATAACTACAACACATACAGATGTATCAAATGGTCTTTTGATCAAAGAGTTTAGAAAACAATGATCTTACTGAGATATGTAAGATCCCAAGGGACATGACAGGGTAGATGGTGAAATGTCCCCACCAGTGGGAGAGTGTCGATCGAGGGTATATAGTTTCAGGATAAGGGATTGGTCATTTAAAACAGAGCTATGTGGAAATTTTTTCTGGCAGAGGGCAGTGAATCTCTGGAACTCTCCACCTCAGAGAGTTGTGGAGGCTAACTCATTAGAAGTACTTAAAAAGTGGAAGTAGATAAAATTTTTGAAGGATCTGGGGATTGAGGGTTATGGAGAATTGGCACAGAAGAAGAGTTGAGGCCTGGGGTAGATCAGCCATCATCATATTGAATGGCAGGGCAGGATTGAGGGGCCGAGTGGCCTATACTTGCTCCTGTGTTCTTGCGCTCTTGTAATACATTCAAAGAAGTTCACTTACAGCTATATGCAGTTTTAGGTGATGTAAGATATGCCAGAATTGACAGGAATTTTCAGCAGGCAGGGGGAAATGTAATCAGGCACATTATTTTGGGGGTGGGTTTTGTCTATGGAATATGAGCAGTCAGCTTATGTTATTCGAGCAGCACACAGTGACAGGAAAAATTCCAAATGGCTAACATCACATCATGTTCTTAAAAGTTGATTTCCATCTCACGAATCCATCTCCTTATCATCTTCTAAAATAACCTTGATTTTTAAAATAACGTTGAAGGAACCTATAACCTGCATGCTTCAAACCCAAATGTTTCCATTAATTTGCAAGATACTCAGGAAAAAAAACAGGATTTCTCTCCTTTTCTGTCTGCAGAATTCCCCGATATGCCTATGGATTAATGCCATTAACAATTTCTCATAACATACTCCAAATCCCTCCGAAACTTTTGTTGTTAATTTTTAACCCTATTTCCTTTTTTATTGCCAACTTTCTAATAATTTCTGATATTTGAACTATCAACAATTTGCTGGACCAACCTTATTACAAATGCCTCTCTAATTATGAAATCCTCAATAATTGGAAGTTGGGCAGCTTGCAATTCCCCTGTTAGGCTTCTTTGAAATTGTTAAAGATCTCGTCTATATTATAAGCTCTATATCAATTCTGTTCTTTACTAATGAAATGCAATGTTACTCTGAGTTAAGAAAATTTCTTGCAAACTAAGTCAATTTTTGTACTTTATGTGGTCAAATTCCCAGTAGGTTGGCACATGCACTAATTGTAGATTTACTACAATTTTCCAAAAAGCATTACAGGACATTTACATCTTGAGGAGCATAAAAAAATACAATTACGACACACAAAACGAGAGCTCCCCAAACTAATTCCAGCACAAGGTCTGTGGTCCTGGAGGTCAGGGCTCTTTCTGTATTTGAATCTGAATTTTGCCTCTACCGTCCTTTCAGGCAGTGAGTTCCAAACCCCCACCATTCACTGTGTGTAAAAAGGAATCTTCCTCATCTCTGTTCTAAACCAAACAATTATGTCCCTTGGGTTTTGACCACTCAGCCAAGGAAAATGGGTCATATGAATTAGGAACAGGAATAGGCCACTTGGCCCCTTGAGCCTGCTTCACCATTCAATGAGATCATGGCTGATCTCGCTTAGCTCTTCATTACCATCTACCTGAGATAAATTTTCACCCCTTGCTTATCAGGAATCTTTAAAATTTATCTTCTTTAGATCTCATAATTTTTCACACCTCAGTTAAGTCTCCTCTCAGCTTCCTCTGCCCCAAAGACAACTATTGGTATTGGTTTATTATTGTCACTTGTACCGAGGTACAGTGAAAAACTTGTCTTGCATACCGTTTGTACAAATCAATTCATTAGACAGTGCATTGAGGTAGTACAGGGTAAAAACAATAACAGAATACAGAGTAAAGTGTCGCAGCTACAGCTAAGTGCATTGCAGGTAGACAATAAGGTGCAAGGTCATAACATAACAAGGTAGATTGTAAGGTCAAAAGTTGAAGCATGGCGACACTTGCGGCTGCCCCCAGAACACTCTACGCAAAAGGTGCATTTCACTGTGTGTTTCGATGTACATGTGATTAATAAAGATATCTTAAAAGAAGGGCAGGCACTGTAGTGTAGCGGTTAGTGTAGCGCTTTACAGCGCCAGCGACCCGGGTTCAATTGTGGCCACTGTCTGTTAGGAGTTTGTACGTTCTCGCCGTGTATGCGTGGGTTTCCTCCGGGTGCTCCGGTGTCCTCCCATATTCCAAAGATGTACAGGTTAGGAAGTTGTGGGCATGCTATGTTGGCACTGGAAGCGTGGCGACACTTGCGGGCTGCCCCCAGAACACTCTATGCAAAAGATGCCCTTCACTGTGTGTTTCGATGTACATGTGACTAATAAAGATATCTTAATCTTAAAGAGTTCATTTCATTGTATAAGGGAACCGTTCAATAGTCTTATAACAGTGGGATAGAAGCTGTCCTTGAGCCTGGTGGTAGCAACCAATTTTCCTCAAAGTTACAACTTTGCTGCCCCAGAACATCTTTGTAAATCTCCCCTGCACTCTCCCCTGTGTAATCACATCTAGTGCAGTCAGAAGGCACCAATTAATGCTAGCTTGTCTTTACAGGGAACCAACACTGTGCCTGGTGGACACTTGTCATATATCACCCAACAAATTAGTAACACTATGGCTGAAGCTGTCGTCACCTGCTGTTTTCAAATGCACACTTTCCACACTGAAAGTAGAAACCCTGGCTGATCTTTTTCTCTGAAGCTCCGCAGCAATAAAGCCAACTCTATTGCCCTAAATCATGCACTGGCTGAGATTATGTAACTAGGCAACAAAACCGGGATTGAACCTTCAACCTATTGATGTCTGTAGCTTAGTATTACAACATGCAGTCCCTTTATCCATTGTACTACAATGCATTTAATAAATCACTTTCGGTTTTAAGCAAGGATATGCTTCCAGTAGGATCATATAGGTGGCTAAGCCAAAAGTCACAAAATGAAGCTTTGGGAAGTGACTGATTTAATGTTTTATGCATGAGGCGGTGGGATGGGAGAGAAGTTAGGGTTTCCCAGTGAAAATTCTTTGATGTTGGCATGCTAATTAAAATGGATAGCACTGCTCTGGGACAAAGGTAGGTTATTCCAGCCACAGCCTCAGAATCAGATTTATTATCATTGACTTATATGACGTGAAATTTGTTCTTTTGCGGCAGCAGTACAGTGCAAAGACATAAAATTACGATAAATTACAAAAATAAATAAATTGTGTATAAAAAAGGAATAACATGGGTTCATGGACCATTCAGAAATCTGAAACATTATCTCTGCGTTCCTGTCTAGCAAGGTAACTTATCAGAAGGGGAGATTTATAAGGATGTTATGGGACTGGAAGATTGTAGCTTTGAGGAAAGATTGGATAAGCTTAAGGTAGTTGCCTCCGGCGCAGAGGAGGCTGAAGGAAGGCTTAACTGAGGTGTGTAAAATTATGAGAAATCTAAAGCAGGTAAATTGCAAAGATTCCTGATAAGCAAGCAGTGAAAATTTACCTTATTTAGACCCTCGATTAAGTCTCCTTTTGGCCCTTTCTGTTTCAACAAAAAAATAACCTTAACCTTATCCAATCTTTCCTCATGGTTGCAAACCCTTGCAATGTCCCTGAAAATCTCCTCTGCACCCTCTCCAATGCAGTCACATCCAGTGCAATACAAGGCACCAATTCTTCTGGTATATTTCCAGGTGCAACTAAAACTGTCGAGTGCCTTACCCCAAAACTGTTTTGGTAGTAAATGTGACCCAAGATGCTGGTACTCCATGGAAAAAGAATTTACCGTAAAATCATTAAAGGTAAAACTCTACAAAAGGCAAGTAAGATTGTTTTTTTAGCCAGACAATGAAGAGTACATTCAACAAGAAGTGCTCTCTTTAGATTTCCCCGCTGCTTGAGGATATACAGTCAGATCATGTTAATTAAAAATGAGTACTATTACAAGTTGAGTTTGTAGAGTTTTATTAAAACACAATGTTAATTGCTCTCACTAAATGAAGGATTGTGGACTATTTTCAAGGATTTAATTTCCCCCCTTGGACTATTATCATACAAGCACCAAATTAAGTCATTGGTGGATGATGGAAAGTGTAAACTTAAAAAAAAATAACTTTCCACTCACAAATATAAATGTGCTAATGGATTCCAAGTTATGGAAATATAGTCCCATTGGGAGCAAATAAAATTATGCCACTACATAGCAACGAGTGAGATTTGAGTGAATGCAATTGTACATGAGTAAAGAGCGGATATCGGTTCTCTAAGTGAGGTACAGCATCAATTTTTAAAATGAGAAACTTGAATGAAATTCTGAGGTCCACTGGTAAGACATTTCCAGGGGTGAAAACAAACAGGAATAAGAAGTAAATCAGAAATGTTCTCCTTGACATAGTGACATGGGAGCTTCAGCCTGCAGACATTCAGATCCTCATGCTAGGAATTCAGTCTCAAGGTGGCATCTGCAGCAATGCTGCACTCTCTCAGTGCTTCATCTGAGTTACCGAAAACATTTGTTTTCTAGCACAGAGGCTGTGGAATTATCATATCAATACAGTTGAATTGGTAATAGTGGTGGTGTCTTGTTGTAGGTTTTAAAGGGCTAGGACCGCTGACCCACCTTTTGTGAGGTACTTAAAGCTAATGCCGCACTGCACACCACTCATCAAAGCCCCTGGTTCTGTCAAACCCTAATGGAGTTTGGTAGTTCGGCCTTCCAGCAAGTCTTCCACCATGCCGACCTCATTAGCGAGCGCCAAGTGCCACGTGACTAGCCCTCATGCTCACTGATGATGTCACCGCCCCCACAAAAATGGCTTTTCAACTCTGTTTAATTCAGATACATCATTATTATTAAGGAAAGTCAACACCTTTAATAAGGCAATCAAGTTGTCCTAAGGTCCCTTGACAGACAGCAGGGGGCCGGCAGTGTGGATAGGCAGAGCTCCTCTGAGATACATTGGAGACCTGAACACAAATTGGTTTCTGCTGCCTGCACTAAGGTTCTTCCAATATTTTTAAAGTCAGCAGGCATGGCACAGAAAAAATATAAAATTGGAAGGAGTGCTCCTTTTAATGTTGGGAACACTTTAGCCAAAAGTAAAGCTGAAAAGTAAGGATCTTAAATGAAACAGGATTAGTCCTCACCAGAGGTTAGACGCCAGATAACACCGGTTTCCTTGAATCATTGAAAGACACTTCACTCTGTTTTGGAAAATTTGTGGGTGCTCTCAATGGGGCAGACCCATGAATCAAGTAGGAACTGGAGGTGCTGAGCTGCATTGTGTGTCAGAGAAAACTAACCTTCGGACATCTAACAAGTATCCTGTTTATGTTTTCCTGACCCAAAGGGATCTAATTGTAATAGTTACTCAGCATGTTGAACTGAAGTAAAAGAAAAGTGCCATGACTGTATTGAGCCCGGTCTGATTTACACAAATCAGCATTCCCAAAAGAGCCAACAGATTTGTAATCATCTCCCAGCTTCTTCCTGTAAGTTATGGTTGAACAAACTCATACTTACTGATATTAGATTTATTTAATGTGCTCTTTCTCTTACCCTCTGTGGCTTTTCACTGCGTACAACCAAATCAATCTGTTTCCAGGATTCTGAGGATTCTCCAAGTGACACTTTGTAGTCAGGTTCAAACGAGCAAATAGGATTATTTAGGTTGCTAACTCTGCATATTTTTCCTCACTTTCTGTGAATGGCACAAGCTACCGTCCAGCACTCAGCATCTTGTTTAGAATATTATATTTAATTTGTTCCTCTCATAGAATAAGACTGAAGTTTAGACTTCACCTGTGATCTGAATAACTGGTTGACACAATGGTCAGCAACACAGAACTAAAACCCTTTAATTGCCATTTAAATATAACTAGTGTCAAAATGAAAATTCTAACAATATGGCTCCGTGTTACTTTAAGAACTCGGTAATGAGCTACTACTAGTTGTTGATGTGCTCTGGGAAAAAGGATATTACTTTTTAAATTGAACATCAAAAAAGAACTGTGATTGCTGAAAATCTAAAATAAAACAAAAATTGGTAGAAATACTCAGCAGGTTGGGTCACATCTGAGGGAGGAGAAACAGTTAATGCTTCAGGTCGAGGACCCATTGTCAGAACTGGGAAGGAGACAAAAGAAACTTCTTAAACTGTTGGAAGGGTGGGGGAGGGCACCTGTCTCTTATAGGGTAAAACTGGGATGACCATGGGGATAATCTGCTCAGTGACTGAATGGGAACAGTTAGAGAGTGTGGACATAAGCAAAAAGAATGTAGGAGTTGCAACATGCAGAGCAGGTAGCCATGCTTGGCCTGACCCACTTTTTTTTTTCTTTGTTGCAATACATATTAATGTTTTAATTAATTGATTAATAGGCATCTCAAATGTTTTTAAACAGATTTATCATTTAAACATTTTAATTATTTGCTTAATTTTCCACTGTTTTAAATGATAAGTCCATAGCTCCCTGAAAATGGTGACACAGGGGGATAGGGTAGTGAAGAAGGTATAAGACCGAGGAATAACATATAAGAGTTGGGATGCCACGTTGCAGGTGTACAAAACATTGGTCATGCCTCCTTTGGAGTACTGTGTACAGTTCTGATCGTCACACTACAGGAAGGATGTTGTAGCAATGGAGAGAGTGCAGAAGAGATTCACCAGGATGTTGCCTGGAATGGAGGGCTGAGGTTATAAGGAGGCTGGGTTTATTCTCACTGGAATGAAGGAGGCTGAGGAGTAACCTGGTAGAGGTTTATAAACTTATGAGGGACATAGATAGTCACAGTCTTTTTCCTGGGCTGGGGGTAGTCTAAAACCAGAGAACATAGGTTTAAGGTAAGAAGGGAGAAATTTAAAGGAGATTTGAGGGGCAAATTTTTCATGCAGAAGGGGGTGGTTATATGGAATGATCTGCTGGAGAATGTGGTAGAGGCAGGCACAATTGCAATGTTTAAAAGGCATTTGTACAGGTACTTGGATAGGGGAGGAGTACGGAAATATGGGCCTAATGCGGGCAAGTGGGATTAGTGTTGATAGGAATCACGGTCAGCATGGATGAGTTGGGCCAAAGGGCCTCTTTCTGTGCTGTACAACTTGATGACTCTGATCTTCAAGGATATTTGGAGAAATAATGAAAAGGCCTTTAACAGCATCAGGGCAGCCCATGGGCGTGGCCTTAGTTCCAATGGCTTGTGGCCTAGTTGCTACTCGTGGCCCAATGTGCCTCATGGAAAGGCTACAGCAGTGTGTTGGCAATGCATTGGGAACTGTGGGCTGATTTTTTTCCCCTCTTCGATCACAATAGGGTGAGTGCATCTATTTTAAATGAGCCTTGAATAATATCTATCTATCTATCTATCTATCTATCTATCTATCTATCTATCTATATATATATATATATATTATATTATATATATATATATATATATATATAAAATATTGTTTCATTTAGGTTTTCTTGCTTATTTTATTTTACAGGGGAAAACTATATTAATGGTACCAGGAGAGACAGCTTTTGGTTATGAGCAGAATTTTAAAAAAATTATAAGGATGAAGATGACAGCTTGATAATAAACTGGATCAGGACTAAATAACCATTGGACATCTTAATAATAAGGTGTATTAGGAGTAAATGTATTTTCAAATGGTTATTAAACCTACCTCATTCACAATGCTGAGAGGGCCTGAGTTAAATACTTGAATATTTTTAAAGTTTTTTAAAATATGGGAAAAAAGCAGGAGAATGAAGTTAGAGCAATTTGACATGAAGTGGGGCTCATGGGGGATGAGAACAGTACAGAAAATTACTCCTGTGTTTGAACTTCTACAAAGCTCCGTGTATTTCATTAACATATCCCAGCACAAACTGGACATTGACAGAACAAATAACATTCAGTGAGAACTCAAACTCAAGCATTTCTATCGAAGTTGCTCAAGACAGGCCTTCAACTAGCTCTTGACAAACTTTATTTTTTGTTTACTCTGTAAATGAAAGACCAAAAACTTCAGATGCTGGAAATTGAAAATAAAATGAAACTTTCTCTGCAGTTCAGGCAGCATCTGTGGAAAGGGAGACAGAGCCCACATGACTACCCACCATGCCCACAGATGCTGCCTGACTTGCTGAGTGTTTCCCGTATTTTCTCTTCTAATTTCTTTTACTCACTTCCGTTGACACATTTCAAAATAGGAAGAAAACTCTGTGAGAGTAATTGCTTTCTAACAATCTTGACACCATATTTACTCATATTCACTTTCCATATGAAAAGGAAATTATAATTAAGGTTGTGACAGAGAAGGAAATTGGAAACTCTCTAGCAGCAAGCTCTTTTCTTTGCATCCTATACTGCCATTTAGTACATGGAATTGCACAGAATATGTAAGTACAGGACGGCCCATTCAACCGTATCTGTCTGTCTTGGTCTTTACATCCCATTTCAGCCTCTCAAAACATCTTTGTTTTTTTTTCCTCATTCACATAATGCAGCAATTAGTTCCACATTCTGAACATTCTCTGAATAAAGAAGTCTCTCCTTATTTTCTAATTAGATTCATTACATGTTGTCTTACAATAATGGGCTGATTCTCTTACAAATGGAAACATTCTCTCCATAACCACTCTGTTACACTGTAATGTCATACTAAATTCATCTATCTAAATTTGGAGTTTCCTATTTTCTTGAAGAAAAAGTACCACCTGATTGTTGCAGTTTCTCTTTTCTAGTAGCATGCTTGGAAATGTTTATGCATTATTCTAACAAACCATGAAATGCTCAGTGCTAATTTTTTAAGAGAGCTCTTTGATGTCACCTCACTCAAGTCAGGTTGTGACATCATCGGAGCACCTCTCACATCACCTCTTACATCACCTCCCAAATCCAGGTCATTTGTTAAAATTTGGACCAAAGCTGTAATGAGGTCTGGAGCTCTGTGGTCCTGATAATATTGTCAACAACATTTACTGGCAATTTCTCCAATGTTACTTGTAATAAGTGGACCAGACCTGTGTGCATTGGATTTAGTACTGTCTGTTTAGGGATCTATACCAGTTTAATACAAATTTGCTGCTTTTGAATTCTATATTCCATAAATAAGCAATTTGATTCAGAGGCACAAATTCAAATGTCTACATTAACTAAATCAAATAAACAAGAATTTGAAAAAAAGAGCAATTAGTAGTACTGGTGACCACAAAACTACTGGATTAAGGTCATGAAGGGTTTGGAACTACCTTTAGCTGTAAGTGCTGAGTGGATGATCCTTCTTGGCTTCATTCTGTGGTCTCTGCATTCTGAAGCCAATTTAGAGTCATAGACTCATACAGCATGGAAACAGGCCCTTCAGTCCAACCGGTCCATGCCGACCAAGATGCCCATACAAGCTAGTCCCATTTGCCTGCGTTTGGTCCATATTCCTCTAAACCTTTCCTATCCATTTACCTGTCCAAGTGCCTTTTAAATGTTATTAATGTACCTGTCTCAACCACTTCCTCTGGGTGAAAACATTGTCTCTCAAGTTCCAATTAAATCTCTCCCCTCTCACCTTAAACGTATGCCCTTAAGGAAACCACTTCTTGATTCCCCAACCCTGGGAAAAAGACTGCGTGCATTCACACTATTTATGCTCCTTATGATCTTATACACCTCTATAAGATCACCCTTATTCTCCTTCACTTCAATTAATAAAGTCTTAGCCTGCTTAACCTCTGTCTATGACTCAGTCCAAATCCTGGGAACACCCTGTAAATCTTTTCGGCAGCAGGGTGACCCAAACTGAACACAATATTCTAAATGCAGCTTCACCAACATCTTGTAAATTTGATTCACTCCACAGGGTATCAAGAAACAGTCAAGAATGCTGGATATAGCAATGCCTTTGGGTCCCAACAAAAGCTCAGCAATGGTGCTGAAGACTTGTGTTTCAGAACTGGACGCCCTTCCAGCCAAGCTGCTCTTGTAAGCTGCAACACTGACATCTACCATCAAACGTGATGGAAGGAGTTGTTGACACTGTTATCAAGTGGCATTAGTTCACCAATAACCTGCTCACTGAAGCTCAGTTTAGGTTTCAGCAAGACCACTCAGCTCCAGTGCTCATTACAGCCAAGGTCCATATTTTGACGCAAGTCTGCATTTGGGAGGTGATGTGAGAGATGTTGCTCTTAATGTCACAATATCGTTTGATGTAGTGTAACATCAAAGAGCCTCTATAAAATACTTAGCACTACTGTCTCATGGTTAAGTAGAATAGTGCCCTAGTTGTTGGCCTTGTATGTCATGTCTACATCTTGCAAATGAATAATGAAATGATTTGAATGTGATGCTATTTTTGTTAGTTCTTTATGTTCAACCTTAGATCTCTCTGCTCGCTACCTCATTTTAGTTTTATTTTCTAAAACTTGTCTGATGTTTGTATTTTTCTTACCAAATGCATTACCTCACGTTTGTCTACGATAAAGCTCATTTCCACTTAACTCTCTGGTTTGCAGTCTTTTTTACGTGACCTTTCGCATAATAATTCATTCTTCCTCAGTGTGGTTAAATGTATCTGCCTCCATCACAGTTCCATATTATTTGCATATTTTGATATTGAATTACATATTCCTACTCATGAATCATTTATGCAGCAATAACACTTGGGGAACCTATGCTACTAAAGCTGAAAGTGTACTGGTTTTGAATTTTGACAGAAGACTGGATTGCATAGAGCTCTCTGTAAATTCAAAGACCTGCTGACCCTGCATTCATTCCGGATTAAAACATACTGTTTATTGCCACTTTCAAATCGATTTTCAAAATGGGTTTCTGCAGAAATAAAGACTTGTTTGGACTTATGAATGGCCGAAGAACAATTTGCAGACCTTGGCAGTCATTATTCAGTCATTATTTCTTGAATTTAGCTCATCTAGTTTAAAGCATGGAGCATATTGATTGTTGACGTTCATTGACTTGGCCCAGAAATGTTATATTCTTGAGGAAAAAAAAATGTTTGATTACAGAAACTAATGCCATGGTCATAAAAGGCAGTTTAATCAGAGTCACTTGGAGCTGATGAACTAAGTAGCTAATACAACAGATTCTATATATCTCTTTACTGTAGAATTGTGTCCTACAGGGTTCCATTACTCATTTTCCCCACTTTAAGATGCAGTGCTTTGCTATATGTTGTGGTTGATTTTGTGAAAAGCAATGGGGCAAATGAACCAGGTGGGACAATGAGTTCATCATGAGTCATTCACACCCGAGATATGGGTTAGAATACTGATGGGACGATTCAGTGCCTATCAGTGCAACATGAGGCTAAGTCAAGTTTTCAATGGGTAAGGACTTACAGAACAAGAGTGTTTTGAATTTATGGATTTGAATCTGGAAACCCACAGACTGGATAGTGTAGGAAGCAGCATCCGTCTCTGAGATGAGTGACCTTTCGGAGTGAAGGTGTTTTACTCTGTACTTTACCTGACCTCAGAATGCTCAATAGTGGCCTGAAACATACATACTTACTGTACCTTTAGACAGTCACATATGTCCTCCCCCATCCCAGAGGCAGATCTCAGATTTTTCCCAGGGTTGGGGAATCCAGAACTGCAGGGCATAGGTTTAAGGTGAAAGGGAAGAGATTTAATAGGAATCTGAGGGGTAACTTTTTCCCACCCAGAGGATGGCCCATATATGGAACGAGCTGCCAGAGGAAGTGGTTGAGGGAGGTACATTAATAATATTTAAGAGACAGTTGGGCAGGTACATGGATAGGAAAGGTTTGGAGGGATATGAGCTAAATGCAGGCAAATGGGACTAACGTTGATGGGCATCTTGGTCGGCATGGACCAGATGGGCCAAAGGGCCTGTTTCTGTGCTCTATGACTCTATGACTCAAATGTGCTAAACTGAGGGGTTGGGTGCATTTTGCCAGCTGTGGTCGATGCATGAGTCACCCCTGCTGGATTCAAAATATGTTCATTTTTTTCTCTTTATTTTTCTTAACCTCAATGTCTTTAATTATACAAATGTAATATGATTTCAGTAAATGTATTACTTATTTAATTTATAATGATTTTTAACATATAAATTTATTTCAACTGTTTTTAAATGTCAGAAGCATTTAAAAGTATTTCAATGGCCTTTGACAGCAGTGAGCAGTCCAGGCAATCTGCAGCCTGACCCCCTGCCATGGCAATTTTTGCTCTTCTTGTTCATTGAAAAAGTCAGTCAGGTACTATTCTCAATTGATTCCGCAATCCTCTACACCAGCCTGCTCTTCTAAGCAGGTAGAGACCTTCAGTTACAAAGATCAAAGCCTAATGTATTATCAGGGTCCTTTGCAAATTTAACTCTAGGCTGAAAGGATGAAGCTGCTGCAGTTTTTCCACCAGGTAAAGAGCATGGGAAATACCTTAGGAGAGGGAGATGGGTCCTTCTAGGCACCAAAGAAAAATCCAAGTCTCTCTTGCTTCAGGATCACTTCCCCTTGTATCCTGAGAGACCCTCCCAACAGACCCTTTCAAACCCATCTCCATGACAGATTGGTGCCAGTGGCTGCAGTTTTGTTCCTGCCCAGTGTCCTGCTGCACTGAAATCCATTGCCAGCTTCCAAATCCTACAGATTTTAGCAGCTGACCTGTAACATTCAGATGAGACCTGTCAGTTAAAATTACTCAGACTTTGTTCTGCCATGCTACAGAGGTCGTGTATTTGACCCTGACCACACTTGTGCCCTCCAAAACACTCAGTTTCCGCTTCTGGTTAAAGTGGGGACCGAGTAATTAAAATATGAAGCAATGCTGTTGCTCAAATTAATACCCCTCATCTCTAGAAGCACCAAATTTATAAAAAAAGATACTGCCTGATTGACTTCTTAATGCTGAGGCATTTTCAGATAGCAAAACAGACTCCAATTAAGTATAATATTTTAAAAATATTTATCAACGTTTACATCATCATTGTTAGACCATTAATCTGAACAAGCCAATAATAATCTCTTACCCACAAATCTGGCTTTTCACTATATCTTTTCTCAGTCTAAAAACAAATATGTTTGTAATTCAGAATATCTTATACCGTTTATTTCAATGGTCTTCCTTGGGAACTTGTCCTACAAATCTCCTTCATTTCTGTCCTTCCATCTTCTTCCTTTACTTCCTAATTGGTTAGAGGTGGGACCTGCTATTTGAGCTAGAGATGTCACAGTGAACAATTTGCCTGGATCAGTTCTGACAGCTGCCTTCAAAATCATGAAAAAGTCAATTAAGTTTCCCTGAAGTCTCTTGTTCACAATAAAAAAGCCCAATTTCTTTAACCTTCCCTCTTTCCTTCCTTATACTAGTAATCATCTTGCTTGTTCTTCTCTGCTCCTTTTCAAGGGCAGTAATATCTTTCCAAAATTAGAACTGCACATAGATTTCCAGATGATCAGTGCTTTGTACATTTAAATTGATGTGCTTTACGCAGGGGGAGTGGATAGTAAATCACATAACCACAGAATCTTAATGGATGGAATATGCACTTAATTTATTGGCACATTTATTACCTATTGGAGGGAGTGGAGAATATGGCGAGTACGATGGTGTGCCCATTAATGCGGATGATGTCAGTAACTGCCTGAAGGACATTGAAGTAGAAATGTGAGTCTCCTGGCACCGAGCAGTTCAAACGTGCTTTCAAGAAGGATGTCCACTGCTTCTCTAGCACTCGCTGGGAGCCTCCCATGTCATTCTTGCAGACCCGAGCAACTCTGGAGAGAACCACCTGTGAGAGAGAGAGAGATAGAGGGAGAGACACACACACAGAACATTGGTGGAAGTCCCATCAGTTGCTCAGGTGTCCTTTCCAATTTTCTCTCCTTCTCTCCTGAAGGCAGTTATTCACCCTGGGCTAGGGTTCCACAGGGATTGGTGATGGTACAGCATTTTGTCAAAGTGACAGTTCTTCAAGAGAAGCTAAATAATGCATGCTAATGACTGGTTTATCACTGAGGCTTCAGAGGTCATCCTGATTTTGTCTTAATTTTGCAGATGCTGGTGCAAGAAGATTAGATATATAAACGATTTCTTCCACCAGCCCAGAGACAAAGGCCCATTGTACACCCTACAGCCATTTCAGATAAGAACATTGGGAAATATCCCAGCACCTTTCTTATCCAGTTGAATCAATTCCCACACTGTTAATAGTTAAGGTGATCTTGTTTGGATTTCATTAAAATAATAGTTACCAGTTCCCTTGATTCTGTTCAGAGGCACAGTTTCATATCAATTTGTTGTTCCCTAGTAACTTACTTAATTGGCCTTTCTTTTTGCGATGGTCTGGCGATCAAAGGAAAGGCAATTGAACATGTTTAAATGTCACAGTTGTGTCTGTCCTTGCCCTCACTCAGAATCCAACACTTACAGTTTCAGGTCACTGAACCTTGAAGTAGAAGCTGAAACATGTTTCCATCAAATCTAGAGGAGGACTGAACCAGCTGTGTTATTCTCCTTTAAGTAGTTTTGGCTAAGATAACTTAACAATGGACAGATTGGTGAATCAAACTAGCTAAGCTGCTACTGTTGAGGGAACTATACTTCTGCATTGATTGTTCAGTTGATCAATTGGAAGCCGAAATATACAATGTTTCAGTTGTCCATGGTTAGGTTACAAATGACCCTGTCCTATCCCAACAGGTTAAGTTACACCAGTCTTCACTACGGCTTTCTGGCATAAACTCCACAAATCTATAGGTCATGGGTTTATTCATTCTTCATCCCACACATCACGATTCTTAGTACAGACAAATTAAGGGAGGAGGGGAGGGGAATCACTGAAAGAAGGATTTGAAGAGTAAATTGATTGAACCTTATACACAACTGTGTTTGATAGTCAGAATGGCATCTCTGTAAAAAAAAGACAAACTTCATTCTTGACTAGACTTTCATGTTTTTCTCCTCACAGATTGACTCGTATGTGCAGCAGCCTTTCTGCACATTTTGTCAATGAACTGGACTTGGATGATTATGTTATGATTGGAAGAGGGAAGACCGTGATGTGGACAGATTTCTGTGGATCACAGAGTCCTATTATTCAGGGCATTGTAATATTTTTGGAGGAAGCCAGAGTGTTGGATTCTAGAATGCATTTCTGGTGTTTGATTGCTTCCCTCAACAGATTGACATTAGCAAAGAGAACATAAAAATGCTGGTTGTGTGTGATATGATACAGGAAATGTCTTTTCTCATCCTATATTTTCTTGTGCACCACATTCTGTAACCAGGCTATGCTTGATTGTTGAATGGGAAGGAAAGGATAGAGATTCTCCAAAATATTTAAAAAAGTTAATTTCCAAGACTGAGGAGACAAATATTGCTAGTTTTCCTTTTAAATATCTTATTCACAAAATTTGCTACACATATTATTCTGCAGTCACACATATCCAGAGTTCCCAGTTACCTTTTCCAGGTAGTTAAATTCCATAGCGATTTCTCGGAAAAAGAAGAAAACATGACGACCATATTCCACAGCATGGATAAAGTATGGTTCTGAAAGAAAATCAGGTACAACCGAGCTGAGCTTACTACCATCACCAACATTAGGGACGACATTGTACTAATCACATATTAACCCATTACAGAAAAAATGATGTAATTTTAAATTGGTTTAACACCTTTCAATGTAATGAACATTTTATTGCAAATGTATTGAATCAGTTTTCATTATAATCCACTTTAATCATTGCAAATTGCACAAACATAATTAGGTGCAGTGAAGAGAAGCTACATTAATATATCAGTTTGTATTAATTATTATGACACAGCACAGTTGATATCATTTTTTAATAAGTAGAAGACTATTAAAGGGAAAGTATAAGATGCTGAAAACAGAAATTGATGATCAGCTGACAGGAAAGAAAGGATTCAAAGAAAAACATTACAATTGTGATGAAATTGCCATGGGAACTATCAAAAAGTCGGAAGTTATTGAATGCACTATCTGGTCACTGTTATTTAGAAAGCTATCCATTGTGAGGAGGAACTGGTACAAACCTATACATAAAACTCACATCAATAAATGATCGGACTGTACATTGTTATAATCCTTGGTTCAATAAGTGTGAAATTGTTCTCTTGTATATGAGTTTTTTATCTACATGTAAGAACCATCACTTTAGCAGGCTATTAGACTGTGGTGAGCATCCCACCCATCCATGGAAGGTCACAATACACTTTCAGCTGTGGATGGATTCTTCTATCCTCAGCCCATGGGCACTGAGCACAACTCTTATACTGATAAAAATGGCCTGAATGCGTGTAAAGTAGCAATGAATCTAAGACTATTCTGCTCATTTTAGCTAGTTATCTCTTGTACTATCAGAATGTCTAAGGTTGTTCCAGTACTGCAGTAACTATTACCAAACTTGAATAAACATGAAGTCAATGAGAAGAGCAATAAATATTTATGATATGACAAGATATAATTATCCGACCCAATACAAAATACAGTAAAATTCCATTCTTCTAGCATGTTCAGGACTTTGGTGGCACTGGACTGGCAGATTTTCCAGACTACTGGATTTTATTCCAATTAATACCCCAACACCTTGCCTTTTTTTTTACATATTACAAAGCAATGAATCCAGTATGTTTAAAGGGAGTGCAGGAAATAGGGCTCCAGTGAGTTTAAAGGCAGCATGGGAACCAGGGCCCTGATGAGTTTAAAGGGAATGAAGGAACTTGGGTTCCTGTGTGTGTTAATGGGAGCAGGGAAACCAGGGACCCAGTGTGTTAATGAGAGCATGAGAACTGTGGCTCCTGTGTGTTAAGGGGAGCAGAGGAATCGCCATCCATTGAGTCAGATCCCAAACCATCAGGATTTCCAACTGGATGGTGGATTATTGGACTTTTACTGTATTGTGACTTTTTTTTGCAGATAGTATGTTTAATTAGAGCTGTTCTTTTGTTCAAATACCCCTATCAATGATTATACCACACCCCATATTTCCTATGGTCTGGAAAAAGCAATTGACTCCATTTCAATCAGCTCCTCTCAGCAATTTCTTATACAATTTTAAGACACATAATTCTTTCTGCTAATTTTTCTTGAAATATTTTTTATATAGCCTCCTTTAAAGTGTCCAGGAATGTTACTGTGAATTTTAATAAGCTTCATGAATCTCAATGTTCTTTGATTCAGGAGATTTCAAGTATAAATTTCCAACAATACACACTATATGGAGATTGATAGGTTCCTGGGAATGATTATAGCACAAGGATGTAATTGGGTCATCCAGAAAATGTCATAAATATTATATTCAACATCTGGGTTCTTGTTATACCCTGAACAAAACTTGCATTTCTTCTCTCCTCATCTGAAGATATGGACTCAGGTTGAGAGCGATGCCATGGAGACAAGCAGGCTCCTTTTATATAACCGTATTGGTTAACTTTCATGTGTTATGGTCTACAGGAAGAACCATAATTTCCCCTAGGAACAATTCATGACTGAAAGGGGCCCCAGAGGCACTGGTCCTCACTGTTCCAAGCCCATCAAATTCCCAGCCCAATTTCCTGGATCAGACACGTTTGTAATATAGGCAGACCCCCCTCCAGCAGAATCTCTGCCACACAAAATGAATCTAACTCTTGCAAGGCAGAGAAATGTGATGGTGTTTCCACATGTTACCTGCACATCCACAAAAGATTAAGTGGCAGAGAAGCATTGTAAAGATTTTCACTGAAATTTAATTTCATGTCTTGACTGGAGCTGCATTCTACAGAGGATGTTATCACTGTGAACAGATAAAGAGGAGACGTGCCCCTACTAGACTCTCTCTATCCACAGAGTCCTTATCAATATATGATAGCCTTATCAAAGTATTACTTAACCTACACCTTGGGACGTTCATAACATGCAAAATAATACTGGGTACTATTTAAGGATTGAATTGAGCTTTTGTGGTTTTGTTGTTTAAAAGGTGCCCTTGGACTCTTACTGATGTTAATAGGTTTCCAGAGAACCTCTGTAATGTATTACTGCCTGCCTTGTATTGTCATATTTTATTTTATTTATATAAATCAAATACATTGTTGGAAGATGAATGTAAAAGTCTTCAATAAGTCCACAAGTTGAAATGTTACGGAATGTTTCACATATCCTTGCTGTTAACTATTCTCGTGGGTGGGTGCATGATATGACCTACCTTTGAACCATTTGGAGTCATGTTTGACTGTCCGGAGAGTTGGACTACCTCCCAGGCTCCTGTAGATAACGGCATCAATCGCTAGGAAATCAGTGACTGTTCCAGTAAAAAGCTTATTATCTATTGTGAGAAAATAAAGGATCCTTTACCTTTTTTCCAAAAAGCACCTCCTACATTGAAAAAGCTAAATTCAATAGCCAATAACACTGAAAGTGTATTCTTTCCATTAGATTATCAAAGACTGAAAGGGTGAGTAACAGAACAGGAAGAGGCCATTTGGCCCATCATGGCCATGCCCTCTCTACCAGATTAGAATAATATTCAAATTTGCCATCGGAGTAACTTGCAAGAGCAGATCAGCTCATAGGCCAGTCTGAGAATCATGTAAGTTCCATCCCATTGACAGACACACTGGAGGCCTGAATACTGATGGCATGAGCAATGTGGTCTAATGCAACAATATCAGTCCATCTGAATAATAAACTTCCTCTTCCCTCTCCACTTCTTCCATCTTAAGTTCTAAGTGATATCCTGAGGCAGGGATGTCAAAAAATTACCGGGATCAAAGTCATCAATTTCCTTCCTCATCTTAAAAGCATCATTTAATGAACAATAGCTCTACAATTTTTCTGGTAACTTCAAAACCTGTTTATCAAAACCATCTTTGTCTTGCATAAAAATGAGGATCAAAGAGTGAAGGACAAAGATCAAAGCTACATGTTACAAATCTGCTCTGCCACATCCACATGTGTTTTTTTAATTATTAGTTTTTCATGATCTGGGCACCACTGCTTAGACCAGCATATTAAATGTCCTTCACTATTTGCCTCAGAAAAGGTGGTGGTGAGTTGCTATCTTGAACTGTTGCAGTCCTTTTGATGAAGGTACTCTTACACTGTTATTGGGTAGGGAGTTCCAGGATTTAGACCCAGTGACAATGAAGGAATGACAGTATGTTTCCAAATACTACAGCCACTGTGTGCCAGTCGTGGAATTAATGAATGTTTAGGATGGTGGATGGGCACAAATCCACTGGGCTGCTTTGTCCTCACTGGTGTCAGCCTCTTGAGTGTTGTAAGAGTTGCACTCATGCAGGGGAGCAGAGAGTATCCCATCACTTCATGCAATGTTGATGATGTAAAAGCTTGGGGTATCAGGTGTTGAGTCATTTGGTGCAGTCTACCCAATCTATGACATTCTCTTGTAGTCACAGTATTTATGTGGCTGGTTCAGCTGAGCTTCTGGTCAACGAACCTTCCCAAGATAGTGATAGTGGAGGGCTTGGTGATGGTAATGCCATCAAATGCCAAGGTGGCTGCCCTCTGTTTTGTTGGAGATGGCCATTGCCTGGCCCTTTCGTGGCATGAATGTTAATAAACACCCATCCATTTTATGCCTCCCCTTTGTCTAGGTCTTGCTGCATTTGCGGAGGAGGGATAAATATAATTGAACAATGTGCTATCATCAGCAAACTCCCTCATTTCTAACCTCATAATGGAAGCTAGTTCATTGATGAAGTGGCTGAAGATGGCTGGGTGTAGGACACTGCCTTTAGGAAATCCTTCAGTGATGTCCTGGGGCTGCAATGATTTAGAATCATAGAGTAATACAACACAGAAACAGGCCCTTCAGCCGATCCCATCCATGCCGACCAAGGTGCCCAGCAAAGCTAGTCCCATTTGCCTGCATTTAGCCCATATCCCTCTAAAGCTTTCCTATCCATATACATCCAAATAGCTTTCAAAACGTTGTTATTGTACCTGTCCCAACTACTTTCTCTGGCAGCTCGTTTCATATACTCACCACCTTCTGCGTGAAGAAGTTATCCTTCAAATCCATTTTTAAATCTTTCCCCTCTCACCTTAAGCTTATGCCCTCTAGTTCTTAGCTCCCTTTCCCTGGGGAAAAGACCGTGAGCATCCACCCTATCTATGCCCCTCCTGATTTTATACACCTCTCTAAAGTCACCCCTCAGTCTCCTATTTACTTCTAATAACCACAATTGTGCAAAGTATAATTTCAAACATGAAAGCATTTCCACCTTACTGCATATTGACAATGGGCCCCACCAAGACAGTGATAGAGGAGGGCTGGGTGATGATAGTGCCTGGCTTCTTCATGTCACAGCTGGTCAAGTGTTGCCTTGATGTCGAGGCCAGACAACGTCAAATCACCTCTGGAATTCAGCTCTTTGATTTGTGATTGGACCAAGAGTGCAATAAGATTTGATGCTGAGAGGTCCTGGAGAAAGCCAAACTGATGAGCAAGTTAAGGGAGAGAAAGTGTAAATTGATGGTATCATTGATAGTACCTTCCATGACTTTGTTGACGACTGGAAGTAGACTGATTGTGTGGAAATTATCTGAATTGGATGTGCCTTGTTTTTGTGAACAGAGAATACCACAGCAATTTTCCACATTGTTGTTCTGGTATATAATTCTTCAGTACTACAGCAGGTATGTTGTCTGGTCCCATCCCTTTGCTGTACCCAGTGCTCTCAGCCTATTCCTGATATCCGTCTCTTCAGCCAACCATGCTTCAGTCTCCAAAATTCTTTCCCTAATCCCACCTTTTACATAGAACATAGAACAGTACAGCACGGGAACAGGCCCTTCAGCCCATCATGTCTGTGCCAACCATGATGCCAATTTAAACTAATCCCCTCAGCCTGCACATGATTCATATCCCTCCATTCCCTGCCTATCTAAATGCCTCTTAAACATTGCTGTTGTAGCTGCTTCCAACACTTCCCCTGGCAGCAAGTTCCAGGTACCTACCACTCTTTGTGTAAAAAGACCTACCTCATAAATCTCCTTTAAACATTCCCCCTCTCACATTAAGGCTATGCCCTCTATTACTTGACATTTGAAATAGACTCCAGCTATCTACCCTATCTACTGTCATAACTTTATAAACTCCTATCAGGTCACCCCTCAGTCTCCAACCCCCCCATGATAAACAATCCAAGTTTGTCCACCCTCTCCTTGTAGCTAGTACATCTCCATCTTCATATAAGACCTGCCCCAAATCTCACTTTTATGATGACACTTTTGGTCACCCCTTCAATTTCCACCTTCTTCAGCTCTTGGTTCATTTTATTCTTACTACTCTTGGGTGAACATTAACTGCATTGTGTTGTTGTTCAATCTTCTTTCACTTGATATTCATACATGCAACTTTTCAGGATGGACAACTGAATGGCAACCAGAAGGATGGAATTTGGTATATTTTGCCATTACCCTGGTTCCAAGAGGAAATGCAACACATTGGTGCTCTGGGTGAAGATCAGCATAAACTGTGGTTTGACCCCAGCACCGTTCTGGTGTCTGCTCCAACTATATAGTAAGCAATGCTAGATCCAGTGAAATATTTGGAAGAGCTACAGGTAATTCATTCAACAGTTAACAAAAACAAAATGACAGTGCAACAGTGTTTCATATCCTGTGCAATCTGGCCCAATTAAAATATTTTATTAAATATAGTTCTTTGCATTTGGCTAATAAATTGAATGCAGGTAAAACAAATTAAAGTCAAGGTTATTAGTCTTACCAGCAAAGAGTGCAACATTGGCCTGTTTGGGATCATAAGGGCATCTTGCCATTCCGCTGATACTAGGTCCAAGGGACTCCAGGGTGTCCATCTGGAATAGATCAAGACTGTCGGTTTGTAAAAGAATGAGGAATGGATCACATTAATGTTCAGGAACCTGGTCAGAGTTGAATGCCATGACCATACTTCATGGGAAGTATAAAAGAAACTCAATTACACTGAAACGTTCTTGTAACTAACTCATACTCTTTTTTTATATTGCACTCATGCAACAAAGAAATCAATTCTACGGTGGAAAGTAAACAGCCATAAATAAACTGTTGGTTTGCTGGCCACCTCTGCAGTATCAACAGCTGTAGTTTTCATTTGAAGGTTGATTGTGGATGTAAGGACGATGCAGTCTTTGCACCATCTCCCTACAATCAGAAAATGAATCTCAGTCTGTAATATATTTATCATTCATTGTTCAAATAAATTCTTTTAGTTCATTTATTACTTTAATATGTACACACAGATATTTGCTGAAGTCTCTTGTAAAGTCTATATTTTTTTTCTCTGTGGCTTTTAGTGACTATTATACTTTCTTCTTCTCACACATTTGACAATGTCCCAATTGTTACAAAATGGCAAATTTACCACTTCACCATATGCAATGCAATGGGACAGCTGGTAGCATATTGATAAACAGTGAACATTGTGGTGTACAAAGACATGCGAGGTACCTTTAAAACACGTTGTGTCACTTGGTATCACTATTGGCACATTGTTGTACCCAACACAGCGTTTGAATTGAAGGGTTGTATAAATGATGTTACCTGGATAGCATGGACGTGGAGAAGATGTTTCCATTAGTAGGGAGGTCTAGGATCTGAGGGCACAGCCTCAGAATAAAGGGACATTCCTTTAAAACTGAGATAAGGAGGAATTTCTTCAGCCAGTGGGTGGTGAATCTGTGGAACTTGTTGCCACAGAGGGTGGTGGAGGCTAAGTAACTGGGTGTATTTAAGGCAGAGATTGACAAGTTCTTGATTGGTAAAGGGGTTAAGGGTTATGGGGAGAAGATGGGAGAATGAAGTTAGGAAAAAAAATCAGCCACGATTGAATGGCGGAGCAGGTTCGATGGGCCGAATGGCCTAATTCTGCTCCTATGTCTTACAGTCTTATCTTTTATATCTAGTTTTTGATCAGGTAAGCAGTAGTAGAAAAGAAACCTACAGATACCACACGGGCAATAAGGAAGGGATGTTGTTACGTGAGGCAGAAGGAGGGTAGTGATTCAATGTGAGGAAAATGGAGAAAAGGCTTTTCTATACAGAACAGTGATAATGACAGGTGTTGGAATTATTTTGGGCAATTCGAGAGATACAAGTGGACTCATCATTTACGCTGTATATGGAATGAGTGGAAGTAAAAACAAAAGCAGATTATATTGTCATTTTAGTTGAGGGAGTATATTTTTGAAATGATCATAGTATTGGGCAGGAAGGGTGTTCAGCAGCCACTCATGAATTGGTGTGCACTGGTCCCTCCTGAGCAGACCACTAGCCAGTTGGGTTTGTGAGGTGCCAAGGAATGTCTAGCTAGTAGACATTGAAGATGGCAGTGTGAATAAACACAAGTCACAGGTCAACAAATGAAGCATGCATAATACCAAGATCACTGCAAGATTCTAGAACAGAAAGTTTTGATTGTAAGAGTGCTTGCAAAAGGCACCACTTCATATAATAGGAGCAAGATAAAGCCATCTTGCACTTCAAGCCTGCTCCACCATTAATCAAAATAATGGCTCAATTTTCCAGCACTATCGCCACATGCCTATATTCCCTCAATGTGAAGAAATCTATCTGTTTTGAATTCTAACAACTGAAGCCCGACAACCCACTGGGATAGTGAATTTCATAGGTTCACCACCTCTGAGTGAAGAAATTTCTCATCATCGCAGTCATAAATGGCCTGCCCCTTATCCTGAAACATTACTGCATGGACCCTGAGTCCTCAGTTGGGGGAACATGCTCCCTGCATCCACTCTGTCAAATCCTTTAAGAATATACTAAGTTTGAATGAGATCTTCTCACATTCTTCTAAACAGTAACAAACACAGTCCTCTGACAATCCCACCATCTCTGGCAGTCTCAGGCACTTTTTCTTTAACTAATAGTAATTAATCTAAGTTTGACACTCTTACTAAGACTCCCAGTTCTCCACAATTTCTGATATGTTCTTTGTAATTTCTACTGTGTAAAAACAATATATTTATTTAACTTCTCTGTTTTCGTTTCATTCTTCATTTAATTTCTCCTTTTCTGTCTTGATACTGTCATTTTTAATATAAAAAAATCTATATCTTGCTTGTTTATTTTTCATTCTATTCTCTCTCTTTTCAATTACCCCAAAGCTCTTAGCTGTTTTTAAACACCTTCCCAATCTTTCTGGTGACATGTTAAGCTGCTTCTTTCAATCTAACTCAACCAACTACTTTAGAGGTGTAGACTCATGCAGACATACAGCACAGAAACAGACCCTTCTGCCCATCACATCCACCCTGACCATTGCACCCATCTCTGCTGATCCCATTTACCCGCAGTAGGTCTACAGCCTTCTAGGGCTTTGTGATTCAAGTGCTTGTCCAGATGCTTTTTGTGTGAGAGTATCTGCCTCCACCACCTCTTGAAGCAGCACATTCCAGATTCCAACCACCCGGAGGTATTCCCTGACAAATCTCCTACCTCCCACCTACCTCTAAACCCTGTGTACTCTTGTCTTAGGCAACCCCATGATGGACAACGATTCCTACTATCTACCCGCCCTCATAATCTTATATACCTCTGTCAGATATCCTCAGCCTCCTCCACTCCAGATGAACAAACCCAGTTTTGAGCTGGCCATAGTTGTACCACTTTTCCAGTGGACTTTTTAGTTCTTCAAGGAAATGTATATTCATTGATAATTCCTTAAATGATTCAGTTGCTTGCAATTGTTTACCTACTATACCTTTTTATCTATTTTCCCAATATACCTCCACCAACTTGCTTCTCCTAACCTGTGGTTTTGCTTAAATTTAAAACACTTGTTTTAGAGGTAACCACATCACTCTCAAACTTGATAAAAAAAGTCTTTGATATTATGACCACTCATTCTCCGAGAGTTCTTTACTACCACTCAGAAACTATTCAAGCATTGAAATAGCTTCTGGAAGTCAAGACAACTCTATATTTCCAAGGCTCATTGCCCAGATTGAGATTCAACCTCACTGAGTGAGAATCAGCATAAAACAGGTCTACTAACATCAAGACTTGTGCAAATGCTGGCCTTGGAAGAATCTCAAATGAAGGGGAGAACTTCAAACAGTCTGCAGACCACATTACAAGTATTTCTGACACAGAAAATCTGCAGAAGGCAATATTTTCACAGTGTTCAATCAACAGACTAGTGCAATTTGAGCAGATTTTTTTAAATCATAAAATTTGGTGAAAAAATTGTAATTTTATCCTTCAAAGGGCATTCAGAAGAGTTGCCAACTGCTTGAATATCAGTAATAGTTTGTATGAATAAAACATATTCCAGGCACATTATTACTATAATGGGCTGTCAGAATTCAGGAGATACTGAGCAGAGATTACAAACCAGAAAGAGTCTATTTCTTTTGATCTTCTTACACATTTGACTATCAAAATGGAACAGAAACCTCTTATAACTGTTGACTTTATTGAGAGATTAAAATTGGCAATAGCAAAAAATCACAGCAATTTTTGAAATTCCTGTCAGGAAGGTCTGTCAGTTGTTATAGCAGCATTCTTGCTGACCTGTGTGATAAATTCAACTCACATTCCAACAACTACATCGTTTTCCCTTAAAATTTGAGGTCCAGTGTGTACAAAAGGGACAATATACATTTCTTGCAGAGGTCTAAGATTATATTTAGTCACATAAAAAGAATTTGTGCAACATGATGACATTTTAGCAGTGATAAAGTGGCAAGCTAATAACTTCAGTAAGCAAGCTGGATCACTGTACCACAACATTACCTCATCTTTTTCTCTTCTCCATGAGAACCCAGCTTTTAGGCTTCAGTAGCAGAGGTTGAAATTACATTCGTGAGAGCACAGGCTCAAGTGCATCCCTGTCCCTGCCCCAGTAACCAAGTCCTAGAGGGGTGGATGGCATTGTGAGATCAACCAGTCTGATTTCTCCTGGAACTCAGATAATTCCAGGTCTCTAGTGGTGGACCCCACCCTGGATTGAACACAGTGCAGATGTTAATAGAGAGGTGAGAGGAATTATTCAGAGAGAGAAAAAAATGCAGTGCTTGAGATGTTCAAAGGCTAGTGGACTGGCTAAGACGCAACACAGGTGAAGAGAATGCTGCTGGCCAACCTAATTGTTTCCAGAACCAGCCAATTTTCTTCAGTGAATCTTGGTTACTCATTAAACATACAGTAGTATTACTGTCATGTACAAGCAGGCGGGGGGAAAGTGTTGCTGCATCTGAGTGAGCTCGTTTCACCTTTAGCTCATTCTAATATTTAAACCTGTTTCCTTCATTAGAACACGGGTCTGGAAAATTTAAGTACTATTCAGATGAAGTGCTGTTGTTTATAACCCAGTGACAGTTGATTCTGGCTTCAAGGGAAGGAAGTCCATGAAGGAGATACTCCAGGCTTGTAGAAGAAAGTAATCTTGACCCTGAATGCTTCCTCTTGTGACCGCTGCAATTTACAATCATTTTGCTCTCACTGCAAATTATAACATCACCTGTGGATAAGAGGCAGCACAATACCCTTCAAACTGCCTTCGTTCTCCAAGTTGTCCTTTATTCATGGATGCACATGCAATGAAGCAGTAGAGGCATTACATGAGAAGCATTTCATTCCAAGCAGCTGTTCTCACCCCATTAAGAAATCTCTTTTAAAATCTGGGCTGCTTTTCATAGAATGACACATCGCATTCTTTCAGCCAGTCTCACAACTCATTGTTAAAATAACCATCATCGAAGACTAAGAAGTAATTCGCTAGAAACTGGAACACAATTATTCTGCAATTTGATTTCTATGAAATATAAAACATAATGAAAATCGGGGATTCTTGTTCCAGGTTCTGTGTGCATGCGATGTGCTAATGCACCAAGGAACCTGGGTGTGTAACTGGTGCTCAGCAATGTGGGATGGCTTTCAGATGCCAACTGTGATGGCAGCTGGGTGGCCTTCACAGTCCTTATAAAGTCTGCTTCTGAGTGACTTAAAGTGAACCTTCTTGTGCAGTTTCCGAGCTGACAGTCAGACCTCAACAGGACAGGACATTTTAAGTAACTTATGTCCAGCTTGCCCTCGGGACATTTACCAACCCATCATCACCACTCCTTCACAAGCCTCACTGACCACACTAGCTACTGATCTGCCACATAACCTAGCAACCTCCCAATAGTCGACACCCACTCTGACTGACAAAGCCCTCCCTCAATTGCACTTCTGACCAACAACACAACTCAGTTATTCCTACTTACACCCTCACAATCCGCAGCAGCTGACGGTCCAACTTTCTGTCAAATCTCTAATCTCTACCCTTAATCCCCCAGGCTTAATCCCTGCGATCAGATTTACCTGGTTCCTTTGTGTTCTCCATGTGAGCAAGGTATATGATGGGAGGATCAATTCTAGGGTAAGGCTGGTACAGTAGCACACAAGGCCTGTTACCTTACAACATCCATCACTATGCTATAAGGAGGTGGGGGGGGGGGGGGGGGGGGAGGTGGGACCAAAAAACCAGCACGGGATGATGTGGCACCATGATCTCAAACAATACTGCTGATCATTACAGTACCACAGCGATGTTTCTGTTGCTGATAGGATTTTCATGGAATGTGTTGGAGCAAGGTCAGGGAACTGCTGTGAGAAGGAATGGCAAAAAAGAACTTATGGAGAAGAATATTTTGTCAGCAAGTAACTCAGTTGAAATTGTTGTCAAAGGGAAATCAATGAGAGAAAATAATGGAAATACTCAGCAGGTCAGGGACTGTCCCTTTAAAACTGAGATGAGGACGAATTTCTTCAGACAGAGGGCGGTGAATCTGTGGAATTTGTTGGCACAGACGGCTGTGGAGGCCAAGTCATTGGGTGTATTTAAGGCAGAGATTGATAGGTTCTTGATTTCAAAGCAGGTTAAGAGTTACGGGGAAAAGGTGGGAGAATGGGGTTGAGAAAAATAAAATCATCCATGGTTGAATGGGGGAGCAGACACGATGGGCCGAATGGCTTAATTCTGCTCCTATATCTTATAGTCAACCATGGAGAAAGAAATGATATACTTCAGATCAATGATCTTTCAACAGTCCTATAGATACTGCAAGTTTCAAATGGAAAGAGAGGAAAGGAGGAGAGAACAAACGGAGGTGTTAGGTGGAAGATGGGAGGGACTAAATAGCAAAAGACACTAAAGTGCAGGGTGAAAGAAGTGGAGTGGGGAACAAAAGTGAGATATAAATGTACAATATTTATCAAAAATTACCAGCAGAGTGAATGCAGGAAATCAGACCTAAAACCACCTTTAAATGCTGATTATCTAAAGTTGTTGAACCCATCGCTTAGATCAGAAGACTTCAGTATGCCTAGTGGGAATATGGGATGTTGCTCTCAAGCTAACGTTGAGCTTTGTTGTGTAGAGACTGACAACAGAGAGATCAGAGCAGGAGTGAGATGGAGAATCAAAGTGACAGGTGACTTGCAAAGTGAATTGATGTGCACTGCAAAGTGGTTGCCCTGCTTGCACTTGGTGTGAAGAGAGGCAATATCATGATCACTGGAATACAGCAGTGCAGTACAGTAAACTGAAAAGAAATATGAGTAAACTACTGCATCAGCTGGAGAGAGTTTGGGATCCTGGATGGTGTAGGGGAGGAGGTTAAAGAGCAGGTGTGGCATCTCTTGTAGTTGCATGGAGGGTGTAATGAGAAGGAAATGGGCATTGGTGTAGATGAAAGAATGAATCAGAATGTCCTGCATGGAATGGCCCCTTTGGGATGTTGGAAGGGGAGAAGGGAAATGCGTGTGGTGGAGGTGTCAATAGTTATGTAAGATGGTCTGCTGAATGTGAATGTTGTTGAGGTAGAAAGTGAGGAGAAGGGATTATGGTTGAAGAGATGTTGCAGAACTGAGATGAAGTGCAAGTACCTCTCTGTTTAAGAGGCTTTTTCTATGCAGTGACCATTAGTGCAATCAGTTGCCTGTTACTTAGACTGCGAATAAAGACAAGCCAAACCAAACCTGGATGGTCTATTGAGGTGATGAAGACAAGGTGGAATGAACAATTGTTTGTGAGGTAGGAGGCTTGTAGGAAGAACAATCTGTGTGAGGGAGATAATAGTAAATAATGGCCAAAGCACCATGAAGAGCTGACTGGTACGCATCTAAAAGGACATCTGCGGTCTTCAGTAACTGTGGTATTTTTGACTACTGGAGACAATGAAATCAAAATTAAAGACCCAAGAGGAACATCAATTGAGTGATTTTTGTCTGAGGTTTGAGGGATGAAGTTAAGCCCTGGAATATGGATTCACAGAGATATAAACATGGAATGGTAGCAAAAAAACAGCAAACCGAAGACAATGTTATCCAAGAACTGTGAGCTACTTGTCAATATTGCCCATTGTTAACTAAAGAATTTTGTACAATACCTCTCAATAATTTACACAAACTACCTGTTAATACTCATTTTGAATTGTCCAAGAACCTTTTCAGTGTTACACAACTTATAACATGACCCCATGTGTTTATGCTATGTTGTTATACAGTCATAGAGTCATAGAGAGATACAGCACAGAAACAAGCCCTGACCCCCAAGCATCAGTTTACACTAATCCTACATGAATCCCTTTTTTTTAAATTCTCTCCACATTCTCATCAATTTTTCCAAGATTTTACCACTCTCTACATTAGGGGTAATGTACAATGGTCAGTTACCCTATCAACTGGCACATCTCGGGGATGTGGGAGAAGACCAGAGCACCCGGAGGAAACCCAAGCACTCACAAGGCGAATGTGCAAATTCCACACAGACAACAGCCGAGGTCAGGATTGAAACTGGGTCTCTGGTGCTGCGAGACAGCAGCTCTATCAGCTACACCACTGTGCTGCCCTGTTATTTAGTCAGTCTGCTGCATTTTAATAAAAGTGTTTGTTTTATAATGTTTTCCTGGCTATGGATCACTGGATTAGCATGTAAAAAGTAATTGATTGGACATTATGTTGGCTTCATTGGCATTGTGTTCGGCACAGACATTGTGGGCTGAAGGGCCTGTGCTGTACCGTTCTATGTCTACAATCTTGAGGAGGGTAGTCAATGGCTGTGAAACCAGAAGGGGAAGAAGTACAGAAAAACACGGCAAACTTTTGGGTTTCATGTACACTTCATTAATGTGCTAATGCACATAGTTGCATTGACTGTGTTTGAATGTGTTGATATAAAATCCTGATTGTGAACACTGTAGAATTTTATTCCTTTGTGTTTTCAATATATATGTTGATGTTTTATTGGAAGGCATGCATCTGCTTTGCTTTTTTTTCACCAAGTCTTTACTCGCCAAATAAAAGATTGTATTTTATCTGTCTCCAGAAGTTTTTACGCCTGTCAAGATTAAGACTAATAATATATAATAGTGAAGTGAAATGAAAGACAGGCAGGAATAATTGGTTCAGCTAATACCAATGTCTTCAAATGCTATCAGCTCCTTGATTTCCTTTGTTAATAGACTCTCATCATATTTAATATGCCACTGAAATTCTTCAGGGATAAAGATATGAAAAGCATACTGTGCACACTATTTCAAAACAAATATTATTTAAAAAAAAGATTCATTTTCAATGACGAGCATTAACACTTTCCAGTTTGACGCATCTGACAAAATGTCATGCTGATGGTATTTAATCAGTCATAGGACTTTGGTGTTATAATTGATAGCTACACTTCAAAGAGCCCACTTTGTATTTGTCCCCCCTTTTTTTAAGCACCAGAACAGATACAGGCCACAGATTTTCAGGCGGCCAAAGGCTTTTGGCCTGATGCCAATCAGCTGAGTGGTGGCCCATCCTTCAGATATTGGATAAAATCCAAATGTGTTAGCATAAAGGCCAGGCTCTGAACTTCCAGCGAAGCTTGGTTGGAACATGCCCTCTGTTATGCTTAACCAGTCAATGATGTGAAAGGCCTAAGTATCAGAGGAAAGAATTCTCACCCTGGGAATTTCTTTTGCATCACTAATGTTCGGTGAGCTGGGCAGTAGGACTATCCAACAGCTTAAGTCCTAGTGGGGCTGATGTGCAACCTACCAGATCATCCAAATGTGGAGCCGCCTAATGCCATTGGCATTCTTTTGGCTGATGAAGGTAACTGAAAAATATACTTGATGGTTGATGACTAAGGTGAAAACTCTTCTTCTTGCTAGTGGCCATTAAATGCCACTTTCTACTCCTTCTCTTCTTAGGCAAATGCTCCTAACATAATTGTAATTGTTCTGGGATCCATCACCAGATGTCAATCTAACCCTATCCCAGAGATCTGCCGGGGATGGGCTCAAAGGTGCTAGAACCCTTTTAACTTCACTCCCTCAAGCAGAGAAGAATGAAGATTTTTCTGTCCCATATCAGCAGAAGAAAGGTCTTGGATTTACATAGCAATTCTCCCAACTGCAGGATCCTCTGAAGCACTTTTCAGGTAATGAAGGATTTTTCAAATATTTTCACTGTTATAATGCTTTTTCTATAGTTAATGTGCATGCATCTATTGAATATGTTTTAAATGTTTTGAAGGTGGTACACATAAGGTATAGGCAGTTAGGATCTATTGAGGTGCTTGAAGAATATAAGAAATGCAAGAGAACACTTAAGAGAGAAGTCAGGATGGCAAAAAGAGGACATGAGGTTGCTCTGGCAGACAAGGTGAAAGAGAACCGCAAGAGCTTCTACAGCTATATTAAGTGCAAAAGGGTAGTAAGGGATAAAATTGGTCCTCTTGAAGATCAGCATGGTCACCTATGCATGGAGTCGAAAGAGATGAGGGAGCTCTTAAATGGAAGGTATTCTAAGGGCTAGGATATATAAGTATTTGGTATTGGTACTGGTTTATTATTGTCACTTGTACCAAGGTACAGTGAAAAGCTTGTCTTACAAACCAATCATACAGGTCAATTCATTACACAGTACAGTTACATTGAGTTAGTACAAAGTGCATTGATGCAGTACAGGTAAAAACAGTAACAGTACAGAGTAGTGTCACAGCTACAGAGAAAGTGCAGTGCAATAAGGTGCAAGGTCACAACAAGGTAGATCATGAGGTCATAGTCCATCTCATTGTATAAGGAAACCGTTCAATAGTCTTATCACAGTGGGGTAGAAGTTGTCCTTAAGTCTGGTGGTACATGCCCTCAGGCACCTGTATCTTCTACCCGATGGAAGAGGAGAGAAGAGAGAATGTCCCAGGTGGGTGGGGACTTTGATTATGTTGACTGCTACACCAGAACAACGAGAGGTAAAGACAGAGTCCAAGGAGGTGAGGCTGGTGTCAGTGATGTGCTGGGCTGTGTCCCCAACTCTCTGCAGCTTCTTGTGGTCCTGGGCAGAGCAGTTGCTGTACCAAGCCGTGATACATCCAGATAGGATGCTTTCTATGGTGCATTGGTAAAAGTTGGTGAGAGTCAAAGGGGACAAACCAAATTTTTTTAGCCTCCTGAGGAACTAGAGGCACTGGTGAGTTTTCTTGGCTGTGGCATGTATGTGATTTGACCAGGACAGGCTGTTGGTGATGTTCACACCCAGGAACTTGAGGCTCTCAACCCTCTCGACCTCAGCACCATTGATGTAGACAGGTGCATATACACCACTCCCTTTCCTGAAGTTAATGACCAGCTCTTTTGTTTTGTTGACATTGAGGGAAAGGTTGTTGTCATGACACCATTCCACTAAGCTCTCTATCTCCTTCCTGTACTCTGACTCATCGCTGTTTGAGATACGGCCTACAACGGTGGTATCATCTGCAAACTTGTAGATGGAGTTAGAGCAGAATCTAAACAACATTTGTCTACATTTGGATAGACAGGGCCTGATTAGGGATAGTCAACATGGCTTTGTGTGTGGTAGGTAATGTCTAACCAATCTTATAGAGTTTTTCGAGGAGGTTACCAAGAAGGTCAATGAGGGAAAGGCAGTGGACGTTGTCT
Organism: Pristis pectinata; assembly: GCF_009764475.1. NCBI lineage: Eukaryota > Metazoa > Chordata > Chondrichthyes > Rhinopristiformes > Pristidae > Pristis > Pristis pectinata. Next base: position 10,176,817 of record NC_067428.1, read on the forward strand.
ACATGGACTTTAGAAAAGCCTTTCACAAAGTCCTGCATGGGAGGCTGGTCCAGAAGGTTAAGTCACTTGGCATTCAGGATGAAGTAGTCAATCGGATTCAACATTAGCTTAGCGGGAGAAGCCAGAGAGTGATAGTAGATGTTTGTCTTTCTGACTGGAGGCCTGTGTCTAGTGGTGTGCTGCAGGGATTGGTGCTGGATCTGCTGTTGTTTATCATCAATATAAATGATTTAGATGATAATGTGCAAAATGGATCAGCAAATTTGCGGGTGACACCAAGTTTGGGGGCATAGTGGACAGTGAGGAAGGCTGTCAAAGCTTGCTGCGTGATCTCGACCAGCTAGGTAAATGGGCTGTAAATGGCAGATGGAATTTAATACAGACAAGTGTGAGGTGTTGCACTTTGGGAGAACAAACCAAGGTAAGACTTACACAGTGAATGGTAGAGCACTGAGGTGTGCAGTAGAACAAAGGGACCTGGGAATACAGAGCCATAGTTCCTTGAAAGTGGCATCACAGGTAGATGGGGTTGTAAAGAGAGCTTTTGGCCGAACTTAAGAGTATTGTGTGCAGTTCTGGTCACCCACCTGCAAGAAAGATATCAATAAGCTTGAAAGAGTGCGGAGAAAATTTATAAGGATGTTGCCGGGGCTTGAGGACCTGAGTTATAGGGAAAAGTTGAATAGGTTAGGACTTTATTCCCTGGAGCACAGGAGAATGAGGGGAGACCTTATAGAAATATACATAATTATGAGGGGAATAGATAGGGTGAATGCATGCAGGCTTTTTCCCCTAAGGTTGGGTGAGACTAGAACTAGACGACACACTGTAGGTTTAGGGTGAAAGGTGAAATATTTAAGGGGAATCCGAGGGGAAACTTCTTCACTCAGATGGTGGTGCGAGTGTGGAATGAGCTGCCAGTGGAAGTGGTAGATGTGGGTTCAATTGTAACACTCAAGAGAAGTTTGGATAGGTCCATGGATGGGAGGGGTTTGGAGGGCTGTGGTGCTGGTGTAGGTAGATGGGACTAGGCAGAAGATCAGGCAGCATGGACTAGATGGGCCAAAGGGCCTGCTTCTGTGCTGTAGTACTCTATGACTCTATGTCAAACAATATACATTCATTGCTCCTGAATTCCCAGTGTGCTATCCTACACATTCCTTCTCTTCCTTATCTCCTCCCAGGTGAGATCAGACTCATTGCACTTTTTCCTACTCAAAGCATTCCTTCCTCGGATTTCAATGCAATTGAGCACCTTACCTCTCTGGCCTTCCCTCATGTAAACTTTTTAAAATGAAAGCTTTCTTTTATCTAGTTTCAGGACACACAACATGTTGTCTACTCAATGTTTCTTCCTGGCCCTTCCCAGAACATCTGAATGGTTTTCTATCCATCAAGAAGTTTATTCTTGTTCTATTGGAGTAAGCAGTTTTGCTTTAGTTCATTAAATTCCAGCAACAGGTTTGTGTCTTTCTGGTTGTCGCTAATTCCTGTCAACCTATGTGTACACTCACAGGATAACATCTAGAAAATTTAACTGTAGTGAAAGTGTGGTGGCATGGTAGCGTAGCGGTTAGCACGACGCTATTACAGCGCCAGCGATCGGGGTTCGATTCCCGTCGCTGTCTGTAAGGAGTTTGTACGTTCTCCCGTGTCTGCGTGGGTTTCCTCTGGGTGCTCCGGTTTCCTCCCACATTCTAAAGATGTACGCGTAGGTTAATTTGGGGTATAAAATGGGCGGCGCGGACTTGTTGGGCCAAAAGGGCCTGTTACCACGCTGTAAATAAAAAAAAATTTAAAAAAGAAAATGCTGGAAACATTTCAGCAAGTCAGGGGGCATCTGCGGAGTTAATGAGCTAGTGATAGAGGTTGATCACCTTTCATTGGAGGGTATTGAGCTGAAACATTAATTCTGTTCCTCTCTCCCCATTGAAAATGCTCTCTAAGCCAGACAGCAATTATTACTCCAGGTTTACAGCATCTGCTGTAGTTTGCTTTTGTAAACTCACTTCTAAGTCAAGAAGACCAAAGGTTGTGGGAGAGGATATGCACAGCGTATCAGGTAGACAAGAAATCTTCCAAATTCTCATTTTTCACTGACTTGGTTTGTCTGGAAACTCTTACGGGGGATGGTACGCTCTTTGTGGCCAGACACTTAACTGACCAAAAAGAAATAAAATAAGTTACCACCAATTTTTTTTTTACAGAACCTTGATGCATACTTCTACAAAGCCCTGAAACATAATTCACATTGAATTACAAATTCCCTACTTCATAAACCCTTTTGCAATATATAAACTAGGTATAGTTTCCAATAAATGAAAGAAGTTTTTTTTCCTTCGGAGGTTCCACAGACATTGGAGAATATCAGAATGTTTTTCCAATTTATAATCACAAACGTATGGCACAGATTTCCAAGAAATGAAACTAATCCTATATTTCACGAAGAACTGGATGATTATTTTGTGTAGAGCAAGTAGCGGCTCAAGTGACTAAATACAATTTGGAAAGGAGGTAAGGGGAAATATGAGAGAAAGTTTTAAAGAAATTAAAATAAACAAAGCCAACATAATAAGCATAATTTGCAAATGATTATTTAATTTGTAAACAGGAGATATTTTAAAATCCACGGCGAGATGTCTGTAAAATCGAAAACACATGTTATTCCTGAATCTACATGACTGGTAAGATTTTATAAATGATTTCAAGCAAATTATATCATCAAATACATAATACAAATATTGGCTTGTGCTGTTTGGTAGCTTCTGAATGTCTACTAGCCTGTGAATAAATCACATTTTGTGGCTTCATATATGTGACTTAAAATACCAGTTTCTGTTTGCGTGTGATTAAAATATTTCATATGAAAGGCCCTGAGAAATGATTAGGTTTGTTAATCTGGCCCTTCCTACAAAAGGAGTTGAGCTCCACAGATTTAATCAGTACTTAATTTATTTCATCTTTGCTTCTGCAGTGTGGGATCTGACCCTTCAACCTGGATTCAAAATAAATTGAAAACTTTGGTTGCTGATTGAGTGACTGTAGCTTCAAGCATCAATGTTGGAGTGCTGTATTACTGCTGTGGTCGGGTCTACAGTATATTTACCACATTTGGGCTTACTAACTATTAGAAAGCAAAGTAAAAGAAGGAATAAAGATCCCTAACTCTATAAGATCACCAACAGTTCCCTTCTGGAAAGGGTATCTACATGAATGTTAAGCGAGGACAGAAGTGGGCTTGGATACGACTGTGTTCCCACCACTTACAAGCTGTGGAAGTACACAGATGCAGAGTGCTAACTTGAGTGAAGTGCTGGAGGGATGCCAGTGCCTGTGGAATCCTACTCCAGCATGCGTTGGAACACACAGGGAGAAGAGAGGAGAAACTGGAGACAGAAAGGTGTGAGAGTACGTCTGCACAAGAAGAGTGACACAAACCAAAGTAAGATAAAACTACAAAAATACGACTTCAGCACAACACGAAACTGCAAAATATAGCAAAAGTGCAATGTTGAAAAGTTGTTCTGGAAAAAAACTCCCAAAGAGATGCAGAATCCAATCATGTTATTCTGTACAAAAAAGGCAAAGTAATTGGGAGATGAAATTATTCTTAATGCACAGGCAGTGCTGTAAACAGTTGTTAATCTTTGTTCACTTTATTAATGCAGCTGCAGGAACTGGCAGGAAAACATAAGTGATCACTCAAAACTGCTTGAATTCTGCTGAATTATTTAATGAGAAAACAAAACTATATAAATACTAAACTGTGTGCCCATCCAGTTAGGGAGTGTGCATTTTTCTGTGGGGGAAAGAGGGCATTGAGGTCGCTGGGTGGGATTTACAATTCAAAGCCTGCAGTTTACATTCTGCAAGGGCCATATACTGTGATTGTGCCATGCCAAAAACAAAAGAACAAAGAATATCTTTAAGAATCTATCAGATGTAAAGCAAAATCCAAAATGAGGAATGAGGAGGGGACTATGCAGATATAACTTCCCATGTATAGAAGCTTCTATAGATAAAGCTGCAGAACCTGGAAATTGTGATCAGTTAAGGCTGTCATTAAACAATACATGGGGACCCACAGAATAATGGTGGCTGCTTAATAAACAGATTATAACTAATGTTATCAATGGAAGTTTACAGCTTCCAAATTATTTTGCTTCATTATATGAATTTTCTATATTAAATGGTACATGCAATTCAAATTAAAAACTTAGGCAAATTAATCCAAAATGACTACAATGGGAAATAAATAAAAATATATCTAGTTGTAGGAAATTTCAGCTCATACCTTATTGAGTGTTGCACAAGATGTGTGACAGAGAGACAGTTTTAAGGTCCAGAAAACAGTGAGGTAAAGCTGGTGTGATCTGTGTACACAGTGCAGTCTGACCTACTTTCAGACAATGCTACTTAAGGGCAGTAAGTAGAGGTGCAAACAGGTGTAAAATTAAAACCTGACCCAACCACAGCTGATTCCAACATAACCCCAGACCGTGTGCTTATAGCTTCTTCCATACCCAACCCAACCATCACTGCAATTATAATATCTCAACGTGCACCTGATCCACTTGAGGATGAAACATCAAACACAGGGCACACACACTGTAATACTAAACAAATCATCCCAACCTAGATAAAGCACTGATCCAGGCAGGCCTGACCAAACACTTCATCAGATTGGACAACTGGTGCGCCCAAATCCAACATAGGGTGGAGGGCTGTCATACTTGGACTGGGGATCCAGACTCTAGCAGCAAGCAAATGAGAAATGGTAGAAGGTCAAGGATACAATGTTGTGGGATCCCAGGAGCAGGAAATGGAGCCATTTCCAATGGATCTCTGGTGACTGCTGAATCTGTCACCTCATGTCACATTTGTACCTGGTGCTGTTACCCAATAAGAGTTCAAAGGCGAAAGCATCCAGAAGTTATGCACACGCTTTAACTGGCCTTCAAAGTGAAATAAATATTACTGCTGGCCATATGTGCAAAATGGCATTGTCCGGCAGGAATTTCAGGAGATGAGACAAAGATATGTTTAACGCTTTGTTAAGGCTAACACAGGCTGTGGGTGAAACCGCCCTCTGTGATACCAGTGTATCAATGCTGAACATGCTCAAGTGAATCTACCTCCCTATTATTTTACTGCAGTTGTTAGTACATTTACTTCAAATAGGTTAAAATAGCAGAGGAAAGAATTTCACTCAGATCCGTTAAATGTCTGTATGTCAGCATTACGTGGTGTGATCCCAGGGCTCACATTACTGAACTTCAGTGTTCTTTAGTGTGCACTAGATTTAATGTACTGCTTATTTACACTCCCTCAGAGTTAAAAAGAAAGTGAAATTCAGAAAATTGAACCTGATGGAGCGTGCTCTCGTGAAGCCGAAGTTTCCATGCAACCCTATGTGGATGAAACCACTGAGGACTTTAAAAAGGACAGTCCTTTGTGCATATAAAGATACCTGACAAAACTATCATAATAGAGATTGATGGCAGTGCAGTCGACTCTGAAATCTCTGGAAGGCTAGAAAAAATGATCTTCATTGTTAGAGTCACACCGTTAAATGTGCACTAAAGATATGTACATCTGGAACATTAGAACTGGTGGTTAAATTTCATTTTAATGCAGGTCAGTTCTTCCACTTGTATTTGCCAACAGCAAAAGTAGTGATGGCCTTTCACTGCATGGAATAAATTGTTTGGAAATGATTCAGTTTTATCCCTGTTTAACACAGCATAATTACTATTACTGTGGTGAGATCTTTTGCAGTGGAGGTGCCAAATGTGAGGTAATGCCGCCAAGTTGTGAGAAAGTAGCTTGTAACACTAGTGCTGAACATCTGTGGCTGGTGTGAAGGAAACTTATTAAACTTTAACTAGCTTACTTGCCATACTGCTTTTAAACTTCGAACTCAATCAGTTGGGTGAATTGTCTTCCCAATGTTAGGGAGGATAAACTGTTAAAATCTCCATTACCAATCGCTACTCATTTATACTTGCTACAGGTGCATGACTGGCTCTCCAATGAAGAAAGATCAGGCTTGGTTGGAAACCTGCCACAACCACAGGGCCAACTAATGCAGTTACAGTTGCTGCATGAATAATAATAGCTTGGAAGGTGACCAGTCCCTGTGGAATTAGACTTTGGCAATGAGTCAAGGGGGGAGGAAGGGATGTGAGTCCATTTGTGGGAAATGAGGAAAGGGTTGCCTTGAAAATGAAAAGAAATAAATATATGAGCTGCTGAAGGAACTCAAATAGACATTGCTAATAACCTGCTTTATGACAGTCAGATGTAAGACTTTCTACTAAGCAGAGACTTCTTCTGTTATGTTCTTGGAGGTATGTTCAGACATAGATGAAAAACACAATGATGCTGGAGGAACTCCGCAGGCCAGGCAGCATCCGTGGAGAAAAGCAGGTGTTTCAGGTCAGGACCCTTCTTCAGGACTGAAGGTAGGAAAAGGGGAAGCCCAATATATAGGAGGGGAAAGGTGGACAAAAAGAAGGGAGGCAGGGTGGGCACAAGGTGGTGATAGGTAGATGCAGGTAACAGATAGTGATAGGCAGGTGTGGGGGAGGAGGGGAGAGCAGATCCACCGGGGGATGGGTCAAAGGTAAGGAGGGAGCTGATCAGACATAGACCTAAGCAACACTTCAGTATCTGTACTTCGGGCTTAATTATTTTTTTTAAAATTTTTATTTTTGGTTCATTTTGGTGGTTTCTTTTCTTTGGTCTAACAAAATGGTTAATTTCAGTTATTAAAAGACTTCTGACCATAGATTTGGCTTCTATAAATGCACCTGAGGCTGGCACAGTGGCACAGTTGCTGCCTCACACCTCCAGCAGTCTGGGTTCAATCCTGATCTCTGATGCTGCCTGTATGGAGCTTCTCTCTGTTGACTGCGTGGGTTTCCTCCAAATGCTCGGGCTTTCTTTCACATCCCAAAGGGATGTGCAAGTCGGTCGGTTAATTGGTCACTGTAAATTGTCCCTGTTGTGTCAGTGAGTGTTGTGATAATCTGAGGGGATGATTGGAACATGGGGAGAATAAAATGGGATTAGTGTAAATGAGTTCATGATGGCCAACTCAATGGACTAATGGACCTGTTTCTATGCTGTATGACTCCATGACATAAGGTTAAAATAACAGCACACGACATGACTGTGACATTCTGCAAGTGGGCAGCATGGTGGTGTAGTGGTTAGCGTAACGCTATTACAGTGCCAGCGACCCGGGTTCAATTCCTGCCGCTGTCTGTAAGGAGTTTGTACGTTCTCCCTGTGTGTCTGCGTGGGTTTCCTCCGGGTGCTCCAGTTTCCTCCCACATTCCAAAGACGTAGAGGTTAGGGACTGTGGGCATGCTATGTTGGCGCCAGAAGAGTGGCGACACTTGCGAGCTGCCCCCAGCACATTCTCAGTAATGCAAAAAGATGCATTTCACTGTATATTTCGACATACATGTGATTAATAAATAAACATCTTATCTTACCTGGTGAAACTGTTCTATTGTTTAACTTACCTTGATCTCAGTGGAACATACTTGGTAGGCATGGCAATGAAGGCTGGCCTTAACTCTACTGAGGAGACAGTGATTTTACATTTGCTTTGGCACTGTACTGCAGCATGCAGGGGTGTTGAAGTTAGCTTACTCTGTGAGAAAATGGGTTTAGCACCAGAGGTAACCACTTGAGCTTCAATGTCTAAGTGTTTTTTTAACCAAGGCCATTAGCTGCTTGGCTGAAAACTGGAGACCAGTCTTAAGATATCTGCTAGGTAATGCAGTCTCTGGAGTGAAATATTTCAGACAGAACAACTTCAGCAAACCTTTAACAAAATGCTGTAGGAACTCAGCAGCCTGAAACATTGACTGCCCTGATGAAGGGTCTCGACCCGAAATGTTGGTTGTCCATTTCCCTGCATAGATGCTGCCTGACCTGTTAAGTTCCTTCAGCATTTTGTGTGTTGCTCCAGAATTCCAGCATCTGCAGTCTCTCTTATGTCTTCAGCAAACCTTTATGTTTTTCCAGGTAATTGTGAAAACCTTTGGTATTCCGCCCTGTTTCCACATGCTCTCTTTTCTTCTGTTTTTATTCTCCACTGTCAGGCCACTGACCAGTGCAAGCACAAGTAAATGAGACTGGTCAGTAGACCCTGTGCATTTAATATCACGTTCAGCATTCTGAAAGCATGATGCAAACTCTGCACAATTGCCACTTATTGCTGGAATGGAATTTCATCAGTGAGACAAAAACAGATTTTCCAAATAGGACTTCAACTATTTTATGAGTTAAAAATCAAAAAAAATTCGACTGCAGTACTGACATACTTGGAAGACTGTTTAACATCTCCCTGGGCAACAAAATACTTAATCAGGTAGGAGATCCACCTCTGCATTTACTTCCACTTTAACCTTTGTCTTGACATATCAAGGTCTTTACTCCTCTAGATATTCCTCCATTGTTCCTCATAAGCTTCAATTACATTGTTCCATTCTATATTGCTCTTATCTCCCTTTATAAAAACTTAGACCGTAATACATCCTTTTGCCCATGGTTTGCATCCATTTCTAGTGGAAGCCCATCCATTGGGAAACATTAACTCTGTTTCTCTCTCCACAGATGCTGCCTGCCTTGATAAGCACTTCTGCCAGTTTCTGTATTTATTTCAGATTTCCAGCATCTGCAGTTTTTTTGTTTTACAATTTCTGATATTGTTCCTTGTTTAGTAATCTAGAGATTTGAGCCAGTAATCCTGAAATATGAATTCAACAAGCGAACCTAAATTCAATTAGTTATGTAAATCTGGAACGAACTAATATCATAAATTATTTCTGTGAAATTATCAAATCATCATTAAAATCCTGCTGCTTCATTAATGCCTGTTAGTCTTCCTCAGTCTTCCATTTCTAAATGTTTCAGCTTTCAAAATTCAGGGCATCACCCAATGAGTATTTTTAATGTATATCTTATCTCCTCAGCCTTGGCAGTGTCCTATGGATCTCTATCCGGTTTTCCAAATGAAAATCATTCCTTGCAATCTCACTTATGCCTAGAAAAGGGATTAGGAAAAAAGATTATGTCTATCTGTAACATGAGAATGGTGAATAAAAAGCATATTTCACACCCGTTTCCAGCAGTTGCCCACCCGTTGGGAAATGGAAGCTGGCACGTCCTGTTGCAATTTGCCCTCATGCTGGTGTCAGTTACCCATCATAACCCGCACATGTGATGACTTCATTGATGTGCATCGCACGTGCTGCTGACGTTCTGAAAGGAATTGGTTCAAAAGGTCACGACCAAGGACCTTCATTGTGCAGTCACAGCAGAACAAGGAGTACATCACGTGAGAAGTCGGGAATCATATGTAAATGAAAATGTGTTGGTTGGAATATGGATTTTGTTGTGACAGGCACTCCTACGCTTAATTACATGAGCTGCCCTTTTGTAAACTGACAGCACTGATAAGGATCACAACATCTCTGCACTCAATGATGTGGCAGTGGTCCGATCACTGTACTGGGCCCCGTCGCTCCCCTCCATCTTGTATTGGGCCCTGTTACGCAATATTGTGCCATTAAACTCTCCCATCTCCACTTTCCTCATTTCTATGGCAGGTTGTGTGGCTGCTCTGTAAAGACTTCTCTAACAGTGCTGACTTGTTTCCCAGTGGGTTGTGTATGAATATGAGCTTGCAAGCTTGTATCCAGCTCTTTTAGATAGGGGAAAACCTCAGCAGAAATTTCTTAAAGCAATGATTCCAATTTTGAGATTATTTTTTCAGAACATGTAGTTTGGCACTGGGGCAAACATCGTCCACATTTAATGGATCAACAATGCATAAAATCAAATTTTGAGTCATTACAGTGAACCACTTTAAGCATGAAGACTGAGTCCCATTTTTAATCCTTCATTCTGTTGACAGGTTACATCTTACTGAATGCACTTCACAGGTTACAATGTCACTGGCTATCTGGTGCAAAGGTACTATGAAACCAGCTGGATTTCTCAGTAATACAACCCAGGCTGTGCGCAAGCTAATGAAATTCATCCATTTTCTTCAAACAGCACTGAGCTTTCTTTTGAAACCATCGATTTGATTGGCAGATTGGGGACAAGAACCGGGATGTGTAGTATTTCCTGACAAGAAGAATTTGTTCTTACAAACCACAATTACCTTTAAATGAGTTGCTGAAAGAAAAATGGATACCTGGCAATGATTACAAGACTGTAATCTAATCAAGGGGGTTCAGATGTGGTAATAAACGAGGAGATCAATGCTTAAGTGATTTACTATAGTCTTCTCAATTTCACATAGCATTACTCCCTGGTACCTGACAAAATTGAAACAATATGTGCTATAAATATTATGTGTTGATTCCATTTAGATGTTTCTAAAATTAGGTTTTGAACTGTCGTTGTTGTTGATCTTGATGACCGTGAAATATGGTGTGGATTTCAGTGCAGGTCATCATTGTCTTTTTTTTATTCCACAATCAAATTTTATCTTCTCTGCTCCCTTTCACGTACAAGGGTCCTTTGACACATTATTCCCTTAATCAATACCTCATTTTCTATTAAGCCCCTCTTCCCATCCATCGACCACTGTTAAATAACTACAGCTGCTCTTCTGGAGAGGTTGGTATTTTTTGACATAGTCGACTTGGATTGTGAAATTATCTGCCATCTCTTTGTGTATCGCAGTGAATACTTTCTGACTAGGAGTTTACTTCAGTGAAAGTGGGTGCTATGCTAATTAGACAGGTCTGGTTTGGGGATAATTAATCATTGCTACAACTTAAACTTGTCTGGTGATACTAAAACCTGGAGATTTTGCTCTCAAACGCACATAAGAAATAATTATCATTGATTGCACTGTGGAGCCTTTGTTGATGGTGTGGAATATAATCGGTAGTGAACAATTGAAACCTCCAGGTAGGCTCATGGACTAAGTTATTAAACATGCCAGTGGATGTCCAGGAGTGAAGAGATGTCCTGTTTCTTTACCTAGCTCCCTCTCCCACCTCTCCTTTCTGCAGCAGCTGGGGTTGTTCTGCCTGGCCTTGGGTCGACCTCCCATCCCTAATTCAGATCAATGCAAATCTCCAGCAAAATGCCCCTGACCAAGCAATCCCTTCCTTCTGGTAATCCTCTGAAGTGTCAGCCAGCTTTAGTAGCATAACTCTTCAGAGTTTAATATGTTGGTGAAGTCTTGAAAAAAAGTGTGGCAGGAAGCCTCCTGATATTTCTCAAAGATTCTCCTCAAATGTAGTCCAGTCCACCCAACTTGAGCAGTGAGTGAGCCATGAATCCTGAGCGTGGGTCTAAGTTGATCTATACATCCTCAGCAATGGTTTGCTTGTCCCTCTTCAGCTGGCCTCTGATAGGAGAGGCCACTGATTGACGTGCTATTCAGCAAAATGACATTGCCTTCTTTAATGAACAATAACAGGCAATTTATTGGATAACTGGGTCTTTAATGACCTTAGGGCAGCCATTCCTAAGTTAAGTTTCAACTCCTATACCAAGATTGGACCTTGTACTGAAGACAGGTTGGAAGTGTCATGCCTTATGACGCCATCCCAGCCAATGTGGAGGAACCTCTTCAGTGGCCAAAATATGTGGGGAAAATTGTCCTCTAAATTTTTGTGCTGAACTCTACCTTTCTCTGTGCATGAATGAGCAGTGGATAACTATAACTTTGCAGCATTCACAAAGGAGAAATGAGCACTTCAGAAGTTACTACTGGCAGGGTGGTGGGAACACACATTTACCAAAGTTGGGCTAAATTACTTTCTTAAACCCAGAGAGCTTTACCGTACTGAGAATCAGGAACTTTGTCAATTTTCAACTTGCATGGCTTTGAGTGTGAGTGAGTCATCAGCTCTGTAGCCCAACATAGTCAGAAGGTCATTGGTTCAAGTCCCAAACTAGCATAAATTAGCACTTTAGTACTGTGGGAGTGCTGGATTACTGCCTTTGGAGATACTAAGCTAAGGCCTCATCTACCCTCTTGGGTATCCTATTTGAAGGAGGGTGTTCTTTCCAGTGGCCCTGTCAAAAATTATCCCTCAACATCACAAAAATAGAGCTTAGTTATGGTGAAACAGCCTGAAGCATTAACTCTGTTTCTTTTTCTACAGAGGCTGCCTGACCTGCTGAGTGGTTTCAGCATTTACTGTTTTTAATCACGAAACATTTTTTTTGCTGCTGTTTTTTCGTGAACCTTCCTGGTTTCAGGTTGCCAGCTGTTTTATACTTTATACCACTGGCCACAATTCAAGAGTGCCTTGTTGATTATAAAGTACATTAGGACATCTTGAAGTTGAGAGAGTTGGCAAAGAAACAGAAGCATTCTTTATGGGAAACGACAGACAAGAATTTCAGGTTAAAGTTCAGAATTAGAGATAAGATTAAAACAAAAATAGGCAGAAGGGAACGATGAGAATACAATGCAACTGTTTATAATTTTATACAGTTAAGGAAGGTATTCCTGTTTATACTAGAATTATTCCTTCTGATGTTTGAATAGCTTTAATAATGAGCAACCTTTGAGTTCTTTTAGTGATCAACAGATAGAACTTGAAACGTTTTCCTTATTTTAGCCCTTGCAACATTAGGATGTCCCGATAATATCTGGCCCTTCCTCAGCTGAAGTGGGCTAACACTGCTCACACTGGGGATTGAATCTAAGGCCCTTGGACTTGGCTCATTTCTACAACATGCAGTGTACCCGAAAACTGAGATAGCACATAGGACATCGAACAGTATAGCACAGGAACAGGTCCTTCAGCCCGTGATGTTGTGATGATCTAACTAAACTAGTAATTAAATGCTTAACTAAACTAATCCCTTCTGCCTACACAATATCCATATCCCCCCATTCTCTGCACATTCATGTGCCCGTCAAAGAGCCTCTTAACCTCCTCTATCATACTTACCTCCACTATCACCCCTGGCAACACATTCCAGAGAACCCACCACAGGATAACAAGGGGAGCCAAACAAAAAGATAAGACATCTTTATTAGTCACATGTACATTGAAACACACAGTGAAATACACCTTTGCGCAGAGTGTTCCGGGGGCAGCCCACAAGTGTCGCCACGCTTCCGATGCCAACACAGCACGTCCACGACTTCCTAACCTGTACGTCTTTGGAATGTGGGAGGAAACCGGAGCACCCGGAGGAAACCCACACAGACATGGGGAGAACGTACAAACTCCTTACAGACAGTGGCGGGAATTGAACCCAGGTCGCTGGCGCTGTAATAGCATTACACTAACCACTACATTACCATAAATAGTCTAAACAGTGAAACACAATGACATGAATCAAGATGTCTCCATTGAGTTACTGCATGACCATTAGGTTTTGAGATTAATGAGTCTCCACTGGTAGTTTCCCTTTAATCTCAATCATCTCTGGTACTGATGTCATCATCAGCTACTATTACAGTAACATGATCTTCATGAATTGCATGACTCAGATAACAAGTTGAGGTCATTCTATTAGTAACACCTTTCTCACCTTTCAACTATAGAATCACGAACAGTGGGGTAGTTGGCATAACTGCTGCCTCACAGTTCCAGCATGTCAGGTTCAATCCTGACTTCCGGTGCTATCTATGTGGACACTGCATGTTTTCCTTAAGCGTGTGGGTTTCCTCCCCATGAACCAAAATTATGCAGGTTAGAAAGTTAATTGGCCACTGCAAATTACCTCCAGTGTGTAGGTGAGTAGTAATCTGGGGGGAATTGATGGGAATGTGGGGAAATAAGAAGGGTTAGGGTAGGATTGGTGTAAATGGGTGGCATGGACTCGGTGGGTTGAGTGGTCTGTTACTGTGTTATATCTCTCTATGAATCGAGCATTTGTGCCAGTATATTATATCATGTATACACCTTGCTTTTCCATATTTCCCCTAAATTGTGGCATTCCTCTTCTGAAGGCTTAGATATGGTTCAATGGGTTTTGGCCACATGTTATACTACAGAATGCAGCTGGAGGTCACAGCCGACAGTCACTACACAGGCATCCCCTTTGTTCCTGTGGATTTCCCTCCCAGTAAGAAAAGGTAAAATCTTCTTTTACACGTCAAAATGTTACTCTGGCATGAGCGTTATCACAGATAAACCCAGTCATGTATTTGCAGTGTCCAAGTGTGTGCACTGGTTTTAGGTTATCCAAGTTATGGAATGGTGTTACTAACACAGGAGTTTTAGAGGAAACATCTTCCAAGCAGCACGGAGATGGGAGTAGACAGAGAAGGAGTTGTATGCCCTCCAACAACCTCGTCAGGATTCACATTTGTCACTGTTACCAGCAGGGGTCACTGCCTAGCCACGGGGAGCTGGATTTCATCCCCCCCACCCCCCCCCCCCCCATCACAAGGGCATAGTGGCCAATTATAGCTTCTGATCTGCTGCCCTGCTCGAGGAGAGCTAACTCAGAACAAACTGTGGATTGAGCTCAGAACTTCTTGGTGAAGTAGTTGCTTGTGCCTCCACATCATGTATGCTTTCACTACTTACTGGAGAAGTGCTGTCACTCCCAGGACAAATCTTAAAACCAGCTGCATTGATTTCAAAATATATGTCACAAAATACTGTTTTCCAAAACAACACCTTTTTATCTTATCTGAGCACAGGCACAAATACACATAAATTGTCAATAGATGCTTTGTTCCAAGATATTAATAATATCTCCTTATTTCCTCAACACAAAGTAGTTTTGGAACAAACATATGATACATGGAGACCTAAAGTTTTGTTTAATAGGGTAAACACTGTTTTTGCTTTAAAGAGCTTGCAAATTAGGAAGAACGTTAGCAAAAATGAGGGATTATATTTTAGATAAAGTGATGGATGGGCTGATATTTGTCATTTATACCAAAGTGAGAAGTAAAGAACAGGAAGATTCCATTTTGAATCTTTTGTATGGCAAAGAGCCACAACTATTGACCTCACAACATTCTGAATTAAGATGGGAACTGCCCACAACACTAACTATTGAATAAATGCTGCAGGTGTGTGTGTGTGTGTGTGTGTGTGTGTGTGTGTGTGTGTGTGTGTGTGTGTGTGTGTGTGTGTGTGTGTGTGTGTGTGTGTGTGTGTGTGTGTGTGTTTATGCACATCTGTCCATCTGCCTTATAAGAAAGCCTGGTCTTGGCTGTGACATCCACAAGTCATAACGTTACAGAGCACGGATACAGGCCATTCGCACACAGAATCTGCACTTCCCATCAACCACACATTTACACTAATCCTAAATTATCCCTTTTATTTTAAACTCTCTCCTCGTTCTCATCAACCACCCCAAGTTATACCATTCACCTTCACAAACCTGGGGGCATTTTACAATGGCCAATTCGCCCACCAACCCAAACAGCTTTGGTATGTGAGAGGAAACTGGAGCACCTGGAGGAAACCCACTGGTTCACAGGAAGAATGTGTAAACTCCACACAGACAGCACCATAAGGCAGGATTGAACCTGGGTCTCTGGCACTGTGAGGCAGCAGCTCTAGTAGCTGTGCCACTGTGCCACACTAGAGTTGAATAGTCTGTCAACACTCTGTGGAGGTATATCCCGAAATAGTGAATTCAATTTGCTGGGAGGGATTATCAAGGCAGTATTGCTGCTGACACATCTGCATTATTGATAATATAACAGAAATATTTCCTTCAAATGAGCTGTTGATTATACTCAACATGTTTGATTGTACTGGGCTCTGTCAGCTATCAGGCATTTATCACAATACTGTGCTATTCTGTATTTGGAAATTCAAAGTTGCATTATTGGTGAATACTGCCACTGTGATTAATGAAGCATATTATCATTCTTGTAAATTTCATTAATGGAGAACATGGTTGTGGGTTATAAGGTGCAGAAGAAATTGTACTCCCGGTACCCAAGCTATAAGTATCTGCAGTAATTTGTTCCTGTGTGCTGGATGATAATGACAATGTAAATTAGATTGCAGTTCAGTCGATTACTTTATAGTTCCATTGCAATCACTTCTGCTCAAAATCAATGGGGGTGAAATTGGACCTGGTACAACCAGGTTTTTGGGAGCTATTAAGAGTCATGAGAGCTCCAAAAATGCATCCACGGCATGCATGCACACAATCGCGTGCGTCACGTAGGAGGTTTGATTGAAGATGTTAGTGTGTGCACATCGAACACCTCCAGAAACGTGCTGAGCAGGCAGATCGCCGCCATCCAACTCCAACTGAATGTCAGCGCAACATTTCGGAACTGAACGCTTCAGCTAATTCACCCTCAGATCAGTATTATTCAACACACATTCAGTAGGAAGACAACCCAAAACCAGAGGCATTTCAAAGGATCATCAGTAAGGAATACGGTGGTTAGGTTACTGGTTCAGTAGACACAGGTCTGGGTTGTGGTTCTGGGGACTGTAATGCCATCAATGTGTGGAATTTAAATTCTGATTGTCAAATAAATCAAAGAATTTAATATAAAAATACAACTAGTCCCAATAACAAGAGTTATGAAACTACTGGATGGTCATAAAAACCCATTTAGTTCACTCATGCCTTTCAAAGAGGAAATCTGTTGTTTGGCCTATATCTGACTCCTGACACAACCGGGTCCCAGCCTGACTCTGGGCATTGTCCATGTAGAGTTTGTATGTTCTCCTTGTGACTGAGGGGGTTTCTGCTGGGTGATCCAGTTTCCTTCTACATCCCAAAGATGTGCTGGCCTGTTAATTAGCTACAGTAAATTACCTCTTAGTGTATGTATGTGGCAAAAGAATCAAAAGGGGAGCTGAAGGGCTTGTCAAAGAGGATAGGTTGCAGGGTTACATGGAAATTAGGAGAGGGGAATGCGTCCAATGGGATTGCTTTGTTGAGAGTCAGGATGGACTTGATGGGGCTGAATGGCCTCCTATGTTGGAGTCAGTAGGTAAATAACAGGCTCAACAATGACTCTTAATTTCCTCCTTAGGAACTGCAGTTGGACAATAAGTTCTGGCATTGCCTGTGATATCCACATCCTTTGAATGAATAAATAAATAAAGAAACAACTACAAGTTAGTTTCCTCTTGGAATTTACCGTGAATTTACAAGTGTTTGATGCTTTCAAGATCTGGTTCCAACTGTAGGTTTGAGTACAAACTTTCCCATGGTCAGGAAGGCACTGTTATTCCTCCTACCCCAATACTCCACCTTGGTGTTATCTGCCTGTCCAATTATTTCAAATGCCTCCCCAAGAGGTGTGGCAGCTGCTGAAGGACTTTTTGGTGACTTGAGCTTTCACACCCATACCAATTGCCCCTCAAGCAAGGGTACGTTCTCTGCAATGCAGCTTATTGGGAGAACAAAGAGGAAGCATCAGAGCAGAACAAACTGTTAGCAGAGGGAGCAGGGAGGAGGAGAGGGTGGAAAAGGGAATCTCTTGAGTAAAGGAAGAAGGGTGGCAGGAAGTAGAAAATGACAGGCCAGTTAACTGAACATATGTCATTGGGGACATGCTGCAATTTGGGAAGACTAATAAGGGTAGGACCTACACAATCAATGGTAGGGCCTGAGGGAGTATTGAGGAACAGAACCACCTTGGTGACAAGTCCAAGGATCCCAGAAGGTAGCAGTACAGGTAGATAAGGTGATGTGGAGTACAAATGGGATACTTGCTTTCATTAGCTGTGCCATAGAACATAGGAGAAGGGAGGTTATAGTACAACTTTATAAAACATGGGCTCAGCCACTGAGATGAGTACTGTGAGCACTTCTGGTCAACACACTATAGGAAGGATGTGATTGCACTGGAAAGGGTGCAAAGGAAGTCTACAGGATGTTGCCTGGGAAGGAGCATTTCAGTTATGAGGAAAGACTGGATAGGTGGAGTATGTTTCCCGTGGAGCTGAGGATGCTGAAGGGCAATCTAACCGAGGTGTTGAAAACGATGAGGGATATAAAGAGGAGCATTTGATGGCTCTGAACTTGTACTCGATGGAGTTCAGAAGGATGATTTCAATGATCTCATCCAAGTCACTGAATATACCTAAAGCAGAGATTGATAGGTTCTTGATTGGTAAGGGGGTTAAGGGTTACAGAGAGAAGGCAGAATGGGGTTGAAAAAAAACTTAAGCCATGATTGAATGGCAGAGCAGACTCAATGGGATGAATGGACTAATTCTGCTCCTATATCGTATGGTCGTATAAGTAGATAGTGAGAATTTGCCTCCCTTAGTTGTGGTATCTATGACCTCAGAGCATGGGCTTAGAGTAGGTGGTGGGGGAATTGAGAGGGTATTTGAGGAAGTCAGCACTGTGAACAATGGTGAATTGGGCTTATGCAGCGGCAAGGTTGTTCAGCAGAATGTCTTCAAGAAAAATGTGTGGTTGAATGTTCAGTGCATCAGCGTGGCAGCAGATTGCTCCATCATGGGTGACAGCACATAATGAGTAAATTCAGCCAACTACCACTGACAAAGACTACAGTGAACTTGGAAATATATTCAAGTGAAGTATTGAAGACTTTGGGTCAGATGAACTGCTTAGTGAGTCACAAAAGTCAGCAAATAACACTATCAATTGTTGTAACTGATTGTGCTAATTGATCGACACTGATGAGCAAAGACTGGTTTGCAAAATTGAAACTAGACTGGAAAGAAGAGTTCTGCATGAATGCTTAAACATCAGTCTCAGACACGCTGTTGGAAAAGCATACAGAAATGTTCAAGAATATCTACAGGGGTATTAGAGGTTAAAATGTTCATATCCATTTCAAGTCAAATGCAAAACCAAGCTATTAGAAACATAGAAAACCTACAGCACAATTCAGGCCCTTCAGCCCATAAAGCTGTACCGAACATGTCCCTACTTTAGAAATTACTAAGCTTACCCATAGCCCTCTATTATAGAAACATAGAAAACCTACAGCATATGCCTCATTCTGCTCCACATGCATTGAAGAAGAGTTAGGTAAACTTGAATGTGACGAACATCAATTAAAGACAAACCAGAGTGACTGGGTAATTGCAATCATAGTAGGGTCTAAAACAAGCAAGTCTGTTTGACTGTGTGGCAATTACAAGTTGATATTGTGCTAACCAATGGACAATGAGAAGAACACAGTGCCTACTTCACAGGGTTTGTCTGCATGGTTGGCAAAGCCAATGTTTTCACCAAACCAGATCTGTCACATGCAAATATTCAGTTGAAACTGGATATGAGAGTCAATAAAATTTGATAGTGCATGGAAATCATTTAACTTGTGTAACAGATGTATACATTGGAGAGTTAGACAATCATAAGTAAATTCCAGAAGCAGAGACGGTGGAAGGAACAACATAAGATTCTATGGAACTCAGTCAAGAAATGTCACCTTCCTCAAGTCAAGAAGTGGAAATAATACCAATGACACAAGTTCCTTAGAGAAGATCAAAGAATCTTTAAACCTGTGCTAGGTTAAATTTGTAAATCATGAGAATTTATGAATCAATCTTTCTTTTCAGAAAGGGGAAAGCAATGTATTATGTATAAATGCATGATGTGTTTGCATGGACAATGTAGTTAGAGTTGAACAAGGCAGTTGCGTATGTTCCGGCAGCTCTCTGTGTGTGTCTTGCAGTCTCTCCATATTCTAACTGGATATTACAGACTGTAAGGAATGTCTGCATATACACATGCATTGCACAAAGGGCTTCCGATAAGGTGTCACATAAAACTTACAGTTCACAACACAGAGAGGTAATATGTTAACATAGATAGATTAATTAATCAAAAGAGTTGGGATAAACAGGTAAACTGTGGGTTGGCAAGCACCAACTGGTTGAGTGCCACAAGGATCGGTGTTGGGGCTGCAACTATTTACAGTTGATGTTAATGATTTTAGTATAGGGATTGAGTGGATTACAGCCAAGTTTGCTGATGATTCAAAGAAAGGTGGGAAGGCTAGTTGCGAGAAGGGCAGATCCTGCAAAAGGATATCAATAGATTCAGCGAATGGGCAACAACTTGGCAGATGGAACATAATGTAGGGAAACGTGGGGTTATCTATTTTGGGAGGAAGATGAGAAAAGCAGAATATTATAGAAATGGAGAGAGAGTACAGAATAATACAGAACAGAGGGATCCTCATACATGAAACATAGGAAGTTAGCTTGCAGGTGTAGCAAGTAATTAACAAAGTAACTGGTGTGATGGCCTTTATTAAAAGGGGTATGGAATATAAAAATAGGGAAGTGTTGCCACAAATGTGAGCCCACATCTGGAGTACAGCAACAGAGTTTTGGTCTCCTTATTTATAGAGGGATATAATTGTATTGCAGAGGAGGTTCAATGCTTGATTCTTGGGATCAGGGGGTTACCTGTGAGGAAATGTTGAGTAGGCTGGGTCCATACTCATTGGATATTGGAAGAATGGATAGCGATCTTATTGAAACATATGGGATTCAGAGGGGGGCTAATAGTGTGGATGTTGAGAGGTTGTTTCCCCTCATGAATCTAAAATCTAGAACCAGGGGGCATAGCTTTAAAATAGGGGGTCAGTCACAATTTCAGTTCTTAGTGGATTGTGAATCTTTGTAATTTTCTGCCTGAGAGAGCAGAGGAGACTGTGTCATTGAACAGAACATCGAACAGTACAGCACAGGAACAGGCTCTTCAGCCCTCGATATTGTACCAAACTAGTAATTAAATGCCTAACTAAACTAATCCCTTCTACCTACACAATGTCCATATCCCTCCACTCCTTTCACATTCATGTGCCTAAGAGCCTCTTAAATGCCCCTATCATATCTGCCTCCACCACCCCTGGTAGTGCATTCCAGGCACCCTCCACTCTGTGTAAAAAAAACTTGCCCCGCACATCTCCTTTGAACTTACCCCCGCTCACCTTAAATACATGCACTCTGGTATTAGACAGTTCAACCCTGGGAAAAAGATACCAGCTGTATGTCTCTCATAATTTTATAAACTTCTATCAGGAAATATATTCAAGTGTGAGAAAGATTTCTGGTCTGTAGGAGAATCATTGGGAACAGGCAGGAAGGTGAAGCTGAGGTCAAGATCAGACCCAAATGATCAGTGGAGCAGCCTTTATGGGATTTGTGTGGCCTATTCCTTCTCCTACTTATATTCTGACCCAGATAGCTGGGTTTGCTCTGATGCATTAGCAGACCTCACCAGTAATTTCAGCCTTAGCATTCCTAGGGTAAAGATAGGAATCCATCTCCAGATGGTTATTTGGCAACATCTATTGAAAGCATGCATGTGTAGCTAACAGACAATGTCAGGGCTGGGCTCAATCTGCCAACACTCACTGCCAAAAATCACCAATTGATAATGGTTACTTGAGTGCTCAGCACTTCTGAGGTTGTAGCTCAGCAAGGAGCTAATTGCAAAGTGGAGAAGAAGAGCAAGTGTAATCAGTATGAAATACCTTGGCCAGACTGAATTTGGTTTCCAGTGGCCAACAACTCAAAAATGTCAGGAATTTGGCTTGAAAACAACAATCTCCCCCAGAAAAGGAGGAAAGATTTACACTTACTGAGAATGAGTTTAAACTTCTCGGGCAAAGGAAAACAAGCTTCAGATTCCCTTCAACTCCAGCAGAGCTGAACTTGTGGACACTGGGTTCCAAAATCAGAACTGTAGAATTCTTTCAGACCAATATCCCTCAAATTAACCAGAGATTATTATAAATGCAAAACACAGGAAATCCATCAACCACTTAACAATTCTAGAGTAATTTATTCTGTCTTCCTCTCACTGATGCTAACTTCCAGCATTTCGGCTGTTCTTTGAGATACTTGGCAATGCTCTTTTATCTCCGGCAGTCCTTGCAAAACCTCATTAAATGCTCTTTTATGAAACCGGGTGATGTTAACAGTCACCATTGCTTTTACTATTCCACACTTTGGATAACATACATTATATCTTTCAAGGACTGTGTTTTGCTATAAACAGTGGTATTAATTATAAAAAAAGGTATAAGATTACTGCTAATTAGGAAATGCCAACATTGCTTCATGTATTTCTGTAACTTTATTACTTGCAGTCTTTGGAAATGAGCTTAGCCAACACATTCCTGTTTTTATTCTAATTTGCACAGTAACTTTTAACCAACATCTACTATTCACATGCTCTGGTTAATAAAGCCTCCTCTAAAATTCTCATTATCAAAATGCTGGCTTCTGCCCTTGCTCTCTCGATCACCTCTTCCAGCCCTAAAACCTACTGAGAAACTAGTTGTACAGTTTGCAGAGCTGCTGTCTCACAGCTCCAGCGACTCCGGTTCAATTCTGACCTCGGCTGCTGCCTACATGGAGTTTCCATGTTCTCCCTGTGATCATATGGGTTTGCTCCGATTTTCTCCCACATCTCAAAGATATGAAGGTTGGTAGGTTATTTGGCCACTGTAAATTGCTCCTAGTGTGTAAGTGAGTGGGAATTTGGGGACAATTAATGGGGATGTGAGGACAATAAAAATGGGGTAAGTATAGGATTAACATAAACGAGTGTTCAAGGTGTGGGTGAAGGACCTGTTTCCATGTTGTATGCCTCTGACCTCTGTTGCACAGCCCCAGTGTTCTTCACCTGGAGCAGATGAACGGTCTTGACCCAAAACGTCAACTGTCCATTTCCCCCCACAAATGCTTCCTGACCCACTGAGTTCCTCCAGCAGTTTGTTTTTTGCTCTGGGTTCCAGCATCTGCAGTCTCGTGTGTCTCCAATTCTCTTCTCTCTATCATTGCTGGCTGGACCTTCCAGACACAGGCCCAAAACTCTGCCGTTCCCAGTCCAAAATCCTCTGCCTCCTCACATCTTCCTCTCTGATTAAAATCTACCCCAGCCTGAAATAACGGCCAAAAAAATTGCTTTATTACCTTTCAACAGATTTGAGACAACATTGCAAGTCATCCTATTGTTTGTGAGAGTTGGATGAAGTGTGAAGTCCTCAATCATCAAGGTCGGGACAATGTGATTAGGTTTCTCTGTTGTTTCAGCTTGTTGGTCACTATTAACCTTGTGCAGGTTCATCCTGCGGCTGGCATTTAACCTCACAGGTGCTACCTCTTAAAGGGCTTTATAACACAACACAGCTGGAGAGGAGTGCTGCCACTGAATGAATGGAAGGGGCAATAATGAGATTGGGCTGGTGGAACACTACTCCTAGGGGGTCAGAAGGACCTGAACAGACTGGTGTAGAAGAGTGCCTGCAGGAAGTATCTTCTTTCTGAAAGTTGGCCACAGCGATTCTCCAGCGTTGCAGCTGGGCACTTATACTACACGAGTGTGGTCAAAGGATGGTTGTACTTTATGGAAGCCTGCAACGATAGCAGATGTCCAATGTTTACTCTGCTTCCTCCTGTGGGATGAAGGGCAAGCAGACGAGGTCTCCTCTCCTTGAGCATGGACTACTGGAGCAGTGAGATGTAGCAGAGATCAGCGGCAGCACCCTGGACTGAGCTTGAGGCCAGGAAGCTAAAACTGACCATGACCCTGAACTCTAGGGGGAAAAGCAATCCAGGCAGAGATGAAACTGTATTTGAGGTAACAGGAGACCAGATTCCACAGCGAGCACTGCCTTGAAGCCCTCTCCTCATCACCATTGCTTCTTAGACTATTGGCTCTTGTAAGCCCTGGCTGGATAATATGTGAGTGATGATCCCCTCTATGTCTCTTCCCACACAGTCTTTGTAGCTGCCTGGGATGTATCCTGATGCCTACATTTATTCTCCGTGGCATTCAGGAAGAGACGTTAAGTCCCATAGGAAGTCAGTTTTGAAAGAGGCAAAGTCATTGAGGATGCAAGGGAGACTCAGTGTTAAGTGCAAGTAGTGTGTAGAATAAGCAGAGAGGTTACAGAATGCTATAAAACAGTCTTAATAAAAAAGTGCTTCTTGACTGTTGGGGCATTAAGTAGCATTATTTCAGGGAAACAGGGTTAGTACAAGTTAATTGGTCTGTCAGTAAACAATTATTTTTCAGACTAGTGAATTTGTAAATTACACTGGAAAAGAATTGTGAGTATTGTCTACTGTTGACATCATTTGGGGAGTTTTGTGCTGTCAAAATCTTTCTAGTGCTAACAAACATTCTGCTGGAAAGTCGGGGCTGAATTTCTCATTGGATATCAAGAGGCCCTAATAATGCTTATTTCAAGATTAAGCTTATTTTCAACTGCACAGAGTAGTTTTGCTTTGGCACTGTGAGAAGGAAGTTCTCAGCTCAGTGGTCAATTTTGCTTGGTAATTGCTTAGACCTGGAGACGTTTTACTGTGTTAAAGGTGATTGATATTTAATTGCAAATTGTTGCTGCTTTGGTACCATTTCGACTCATGTCAAAAGTGAGTGATGATTAATTGTTCCCAGCTCTGTTTGCTAAATAGCAGCTGTTGTTGGCCGTGTCAAAATAGAACAACGTACTACCTTTAAATGGTGTGTAAAAGCCTCAGTCCTCAGTAGAGGTTGGGGTATTCAAACGACACTAAGCTGGAGAGGAGAAAATTCAACCAGTATCTCACTCATCACTGTTCAGCAGCTTCCCTCTGGATTGCACATGGTACAGATATTGGTTGGGATGAGGTCAGTTTCAGGTGTGTCACTCATTACATGGCTTCACCTATCAAGAATGGTGTCATGGTATAGTACTGAAAGATGGCCAGCACCCATTGAACCCAAGAAAGTACCATCTGATCAAGAAGCCTAAAGGTATTAAACTGAGGCATGAGAACCTGAATTGTTATTCTCTTGATGTGTGCCAAATTATAGAGTGTCTTCCACTCCCTGACAGTGTTTGTAGAAAGAAGTAAGTGATGAGGTATGTGTTCACTATGTCTTGATTTCAAAATAGGTAAGCAATGATGCTGAGTACTGCATCTATTTGCTTTCATAAAAAAACACACAGTCAGAGTTTGAATATTGGATTACAATGACATCTTAGCATCAGAGAGTTAGCTACATTAGCTACGGCAAGTAAGATATTTATCTGAAATGCTTGCAGTTCCACTGTTGGAGACAAATGGGTAGTAGAAGCTGTCATTCTGCAGTTTTGCTGTATCTGAAGTGTAACCCCATTTAGGAATGATGAAACTACATCAAATCAACACTCAATCTTCTATACTAAGACCCAACAAGGGAAGAGAGACATTTCTGACTTTTGCTCCTCATTACAAGAAAGGGTCACTTGCCAACATCAAAAGCATTCTGATTTCAAAGTGAGCTATCCAGTGTAGAAAGATAAAATTCCATGTTTTCTTTACAATTATCTCTGCTGCACTTTTAATAGTGCTGGAGTGCAGTCCCATATCAGATAACTTCCGACACCTTGCATGTGACTAATGTTATAATGCGGTTGTGGGCAATGAGTGTCTATAAGTTATTAGACCATGTCGGGTGAGTCCTCTCCTGTTACCACCCTATTACATGCTCAGTGCAGGGATGAGTGGATTGGTATCTTGGCTGCCCTCCCTCACCATTCTATTCAAGATCCTTCTCTGGTCTAGGGCCATTGAGTCTCCTGGTCATTGTGAATTTGGTTGGTAGAAAGAGCTTACAAATCATCACATGAGTAAATTGTAACTCTTGGTTAAAACAGAGGCGAATGAAAAATCTCAGTCCAAGAGATTCAAATATAAATTTCTCTCAGGATGACACTTCCACTTTGATCTGATTCATTACAGAGAAAATAGATCTAAGAATCTCAGTGAAGCTAATGACAGGAGCTGGGGGGATATTATGCATCAAAAATCAAGGCATTACAAAATAAACATTTTAATGAATGTGTATTTAGCCACAGAAAGTAGACTCCAATGGTTAGATATACTGTATATAAAGAGAAAAGGTAAATACAGGCCACTGACATGCCACAATCCACAACAATTGCTGCTGTTCAGAACCATTGACCTCACTATACAGAGGCAGGCCATGTGGCTTCTCAGGTTAGTTCTTCTCTACATGATCAATCGTGTCTAAATCTACTCTCCCACTCCAGTCCCTCAAAATTCTTATTTTTCACACAATTATTGAATTTGTTTTCAGAAAAAAATATAAACTGATTAGATGACAGAAGAGAAATTTGCTGCTCAGCAAAAACGATCTGAACAACCTTATGGAGCAGTGAGATGTGACAGGAAAAAGAAAACAACTGGACATAATTGGTACAGGAGGGATGCAATTTCTCCAGTTAAACCAAAATCCATCAACCTAATTGAGTATAATTGAACATAAGTCTGTGATTTCCATGAAGGCAAGAGTGTAACTAATCTGGGCTTTGAGCAGTAATACTTGGATTGTAACTCGGTTGCCATTCTGAGCCCAATATCCCTCCATCTCAAAAGCCTCCTGTTGTGCATAAACGTCAGATTCAGCAACTTCTGCAGAAAACAATATGCAGTCCTTGGACAAAAAAGCTAAGGTGCCTGCAAACTTGTTTTACTATAGTTGAATTCCGTGATTGGAATGCATTGTGGAGGAAATAAGCAAAGGAATCTGTTCCTGACTGAGCACAGTGGCGCAGCTGGTAAAGCTGCTGCCTCAACACTCCAGGGTTCAATCCTGACCTCTGGTGCCGTATGTGTGGAGTTTGCACATTCTCCCTGTGACCATGTGGGTTTCCTCCAGATGCTCTGGTTTCCTCCCACATCCCAAAGATGCACGAGTTGGTAGACTAAATGGCCACTGTAAGTTGCCCTTAGTGTTAGGTGAATGGTAGAATGCTGGGGAAGTTGGTGGAAATTTGAGGGAGAATAAAAAGGGTTAGCGTGGGATTGGTGTAAATGTGCATCAGATGGTCAGCACAGACATAGTTAACCTAGATTTCACTTGATAATCTGCCGGTCATTAATTAATTGTACTGTAAACTAATCCTAGTTTACAGGCTGAAGGGCCTGTTCCCATGTTGTATCTCCCTATGACGCTATAAACCTTGTATAGCTCTCCCTGAATAGGAAGCCAGGACTCTCTAAGATCAAACATGATGATGCAGATGCCTGTGAAGTTACAGGTCAGGAAGAGTCAGCACTTTCCAGGACGGAGGGGAGAACATAAACCATTGACGGGCAATTTCAAAGTGCTCAATGATAAGTTCTATCACAGTCCTCCACTCATGTTTGTGCATGGAGGGTACTGGTCCCCAGAAATGACAAATGATTGGCATGCAACAAATATTTGGTGTCACTGCTGCAATATGTAACCATGTTTGTGAATGGATGAAAACTGCATTGGTCTCCAATGGAACAGACAGCTTTAACGGGAGGAAGAAGGCTGGCTTGGGTGCAAATTGAAGAGCTTGGGCCAATGTCAGCCAGTCCTCTAGTGGAGATGACCATCAAGCTTCCCACGATCATCTGCGTTTCCCAATATATAAACACATGACTAGCAGCTCGTCACTGACACAGCGGCAGTGCTCCCCTGCAGCCTCGCACAAAACTGGCACCGGTGCCAAGATAGCTTACATTTTCAAATGATTAAGAATTGCAGGTGGCACAGTGGTGCAGCTAGTTGAGCCGCTGTCTCACAGTGCCAGTGACCCGGGTTCAATACTGATCTTGGATACTCCCTACGACCACAAGGTTCCTTCTGGGTACTCTGGTTTTTACCACATCCCAAGGACATGTGGGTTGGAAGGCCAATTGGCTGCTGTAAATTTCCTTGTGTGTGTAGGTGAATAATAGGACTAGAGGAAAGTTGATGAGAATGTGGGGAGAGCAAAACATGGGATTCGTATAAAGGGGTGATTGATGGTCATCAAGATCTTGGTGTGTTGAAGTGCCCATTTCTATGCTGTATGACTCTGCAGCTCTAAGAATCTTTACACCCTAACATCTTTTAAACTTATTCCCATCCAATTCATGTAAAATAACCTAAAGGTTTTCATTCTGTGTTCCACATATGCTGATTGTAATCTAATATTAATCCCTGTAGTTCCAAGGATCTATTACATTCTTCCATAAAGTCCACCTGCATGAATTTTATTTTCTGAATTCCACAATCATATTAAATGACAGACGAGGAGTGAAACGGTTGACGTCCTACTGCTTTCTTCGGATTTCAAAGGAGAAATAAAGCCTCGAACCCCAGCACCAATCACGTTACTCTTCCCAAAAGGCATTTCTTTTAGTGCGGATAAAAATTACTTGTCAGATTGATCTTTTTAAAAGGAAATGTAATTTATAGGGAAAGTAAGTCTGAAAGGATTAGCAAAGGTGTGTGAGGGTGGGTGGTGTACAATGGCAGATAATCATTTGGTATTGAGTTGTACCTTCTGCACATTTGGATAAAACAATCCTGTGCAGTCTATTTCTGGAAAAGGCACACTGTCAATTAGACACACTACATAACTGAAAGACAATGAATGGAGCATTGAATGCACAGCATGGTTAGAAATTTAGCTAAGTAACAGGAAACAGAGAGCTGTACAGATCCTCCCCAGGTTAAGACAACCTGTACCTATGAAGAGTGTTTGGGAGACTGACAGGATGGATGGAGACGGATTTGCCGGCTTCAGCGGGGCTGCTGGCATCTTCAACCATGGGAATGGGGGTGTTTCCATGTGCTTTCCCTCCCCAACATACCACCCTCCCGAGCCACAACTAGGAGCTGGGTCAAGCAGAGCAGAGCTGAGTCACTGAGTCCCATGCCTGCACAGAAACATCTCCCATCACAGCTGCTTCTGTGATCCTCTCCCACACAGTTGTTGTTCATTTCCGACTTACAAACAGTCCTCAGCAACGGAACCCTGCCATAACCGGAGGAACTGCCTGCAGTGAAACTTTTTTTAGACTGGAGGGAAGTTCCTGGGGGTTAGTATGAGGACCACTTCATTTCTTCATATACATAAATGGCAGGGACTTGGCTGTAAGGGCCACTAATTTCAAATTTGCAGATGACACAAAACTTGGAGGCACAGTGAAACGTGAGGAAGATAGCGATAGGCAGAATGGGCAGGTAGGTGGCAGATGAAGTTTAGGAAAGATGGAGAGGGTGCAGTAGAAACTTACTGAAATTATTCCAGAGATGAGGGACTTTGGTTATGTGGATAGACTTGGGACAGAGGGGAATGTGCGGGAATCTGATCGAGGAAGTATTTAAAATCATGAAAGCTATCAAGAGAATAGATAGAGAAACTGTTCTCATTGGTGGAGGGGTCAAGAACTAGGAGCAAAGAATGAAGGCGACTGGCAAAAAAAAAGACTGGCATGAGGATTTTTTTTATACGTTTGTGATTGTTTAAGATCTGGAATGCACTACTAGGGGTGTGGTGTAAGGAGATTCAATTGTAGTGGTAAAAGGGGAGCTGGAGTGGGACTAGCTGGTTTGGTGTTGCATACAGTCAGTACAGACTCAATGGACTGAATGGCCTTCTTCTGTGCTGTAACCCATCTGTGATTTCAAGACTTTATTGTGGGACTACTTGGTGACAGTCTGCCAACTCTCATAGAAACCAGAATAAAAGTGTGTCGAAGGAAGCTGTTCTGCCTATCAGTCAAAAAAGAGCCACCCAACCTAATCCCACCTTGCAGCGTAAGGTCTGTGATCCTGCAGGTCATGCTCTTCAAAGTACACATCCAAGTACTGTTTAAACATGATGAAGATCGGTGCTTCTACCACCCTTCCAGGCAGTGAGTTCCAGACTCCTATCAGGTTCTGAATAAAAAAATCCTCATCTCCTCTCTAATTCTTCTACTTTAGGTCCATACCTCTTGATTTTTGACCCTTGGCGAAGAGAAATTGGTTCTCTTTGACCCCTTAATCACCTCTTCCCATAGCTGCTTCTGTTCCAAACAAAACAACCTGCGTGTAACCAATCTTTCCTCCTGGCTATAATTGTCCAGTCTGAGCAATGTCTTCATCTATCTCCTCTGCCCTCTCTCCATTGCAATCACATCTTGGTTATAATGCGATGATCTGAACTGTACACAGTACTCAGTCTATTATCTAAATAATGTGGTGTACAGTCTGAACACATTCCATGCTTCAGTTAATAAAGGAATACATTCTGTACATCTTTTTAAACCACCTTATTGACCTGTTCTACTACCTATGGCAATCAGTGCAATACACTCCAAGGTACCTTTATTACACAGGAAAACCATAAGTAAGTGGGAGCAAGAGTAGGCTCCTTGGTCCCTTAAGTCTGCCCTGAATTCTCCAATCTTTCAAAAATATAACTACCCTCTCTTTAAATACTTTTTGTGTTCAAGCCTCCACAACCCTTTGAGCTAGGGAATTCCAGAGATTCATCACCACTTGCGTGAGGCAAAATTTCTATGCATCTCAATTTTAAATTATCACTCCCTTATGTTGTGACTATGTTTGAGACTTTCCCTCTAGTGGAAACTTCTTCCATACTACTCAATATCCTCCTACTTACTGTATAGCTCTGTGTCTTGTTGCACCTTCCCAAATGCATTACCTCACACTTCTTGGGATAAAATTTCATGATTTATTTCTTGCCCCAATGGACCAGACCATCTTTGAATAGAGAGTCACGGACCTGATGCACTAACTCTGTTTCTCTTTCCACAGATGCTGCCTGTCCTGTTGAGTCTTTCTGGTATTTTCTGTTTTATTTTGTTTCAGATTTCAAGCATCTGCAGGTTTTTTGATTTTCATCTATATTGTCCTGAAGTCTAAAGCTTTCCTCCTCACTGTTAACCACATCGCCAATTTTTCAGAATCAGAATCAAGTTTATTATCACTGACATATGTTGTGAAATTTGTTGTTTTGTGGCAGCAGTACAGTACAAGACATAAAAGTTACTATAAGTTACAAAAATAAATAAATAGTGCAAAAGAGGAATAATGAGGTAGTGTTCATGGACCATTCAGAAAACTGATGGCAGAGGGGAAGAAGCTGTTCCTCATACACTGAGTGTGGGTCTTCAGGCCAAACACAGGCAAATGGGTCTAGCTCAGGAAGGCAACTTGGTTGGCATAAGTGAGTTGGGCCGAAGGGCCTGTTTCCGTGCTAACCCTATGACTCCGTACCTCCTCCCCGATGGTAGTAACACAAAGAGGGCATGTTTCGGATGGTGAGGGTCCTTAGTGATGGATTATATCATCTTTAATTTTTTTTTAATCTTTCCCCCTACAATTGTGTCTAAATCATTTATATAACAAGAATCAAGGGACTGAGTACTGAGCCCTGTAGAACCTCTCAGAGGTAGCAGCCTTGCAGTCACACATACAGCCAGAAACCATTATTCTTTGCTTCTTGCCACAAAGCCAATCTCAGATCCAATTTGCCTGGTTACAGCTGTTTATTTTCCACTTCCATTTTTTATGGACAGTCAGCAATTACCAACACTTGTCTTTAACCCACACCCTTCCTGGTCTCATGCAACACTGAATGACAGACAAGGCTTTTGTGTTCTCTGAAGGTCTGAGGGAAATGTAATCCTTCAACCCACCAGCATCAACTACCTGATTAGGTAAACACTTGTCACATTCCCTGTATAAACAAATTGACAAATTCCATCCTAATCAGCCATTCTTTTGACCCTTAGCAATGGGAACAAGGGCCTCTTTATTCGTGCATTCTTTTCTTTAGAAGTATAAATTTGGTTCATACAGAAAGAACGAACCTCTGGTTAAAATTACTAGGATTTATAAATTGTTAACATAATTCTTAATGTGATGGAGCTTGAGAGACATGGTCAATTAAGTAAATTAAGGTAACATAATCCCTTTCTTTGGGACTATAGATACTGCATTTAATTATTGTCATGACTAGTGTGACATCTTTTTTGCTGACCTCAGTATTTATTAACACACACAGTTCTCAAAATGTTCACTGAAGTTCACAGAGAAAGAAAACTAACATTAACTTTTGAAAGGACAATTCTCACTGTTACACTTGTCAAGGAATTCTGAGCAAGATATAGACAATTGAAACAAAGCATGGAACAATTTAAGTGAGATCAGGTGAATTTAGTGTCCTTACCTTTCTATGGAATGCACTGGAAGCAGGTTGCAAGTATTATATAGAGTCATAGGGTTAGCACGGAAACAGGCCCTTCAGCCCAACTCACTTATGCCGACCAAGTTGCCTTCCTGAACTAGTCCCATATGCCTGTGTTTGGCCCATATCCCTCTAAACCTTTCCTATCCATGCACCTACCTAAAAGTCTTTTAAATGTTATAATTGTACACCCCTCAACCATTTCCTCTGACAGCTAGTTCCATATATCTGTCACCCTTTGTGTGAAAAAGTTGCCTCTCAGACCTCTTTGCAATTATTGACTTACAATTTTTCATCAGGCTCTTTAGTCAGTTAGATTGATAGCTGGACTGATAAAATCCATAAAAATAGCAGAAAAGGCACTGGTTTTTCAGAAAAAGCAGTTTTGGGATGTGTGTCAATTTGAATGGGTGAGGCACAGATCACTCTGGAATTGCAGAGTTCTTGGAAAATTTAGGCCCACTTCCTAATGATATCATTCTAGCAATTTGCATCAATTAGGAATGAGCAACAGATGCTGGCTTAGACAGGAAAATGCCTATCCCATGAAAGAATAAACAAAACATTGCCTCAATGCTCTCGAGAAAAAAGATGCCTACTAGTGAATCCACTGCGATCTCATTTATCCTCACTTGTCATTATGAGCTGTAGCCAAAATCTACTGTCACATATTGCAGTAGTTTCTGTTTTAAGGAGGCACTTCAAATGCTTTCCAAATCTCTCTACTGTAACATCTGAGCTCCTTATTTAGCTTCTGCATGGTTATTTTACCCAGGATACTTTGCCACCTCATCATTGTAACAGCAGTGCTGTTGTACAACTTGTGAGCCTCGGAGTTGCTCTGAAGGAACAGGAATATCAACACTTGGTTCATTACATGTATCTGTACTGCTCAAGGACAGCACAATCCCAGCTTCTCCAGTGCTTTTGCTGGATCTGCTGGTGTTTCAGGGAGGAGGGACACACTGGTGTCTTCCAATGTTTGGTATGTGAATTATAAGAATGTGCTGAATATTTTCTAACGTCTCCAACTAGTAGTAGTGTCTTTTCTCATTAGAAAAATCTGGCTCATTTTTATTCCTCCACTGAGTGTGAAACATCATTGGCAAAGCCAATATTTTTCACCTGTCCTTTGCACTGAGTCTTGGGGTAACCCATTCCAGTGAGAGTGCCAGTGACATTTCTGACCATCCATCCTGATGAAGAAACATTAGTTTTGAATGGGGACTTAGGTAACATGGATCACCTTTCTATTTCTCAGAAATGGAGCTACAAGCACCCCTACAAATTGAGGCAGATGCATTCATACTGTGACACTTGTTCAGCCCCCACTGTATGCAGGTGAGTTCACGTGATTATGCACACTTAGATTGTTACCACTGCAATAGTGAAAGGAAATCGCACCAATCTAAAACTTAACCTGAAAGGCCTCAATCAATCTGCTTGTTCCGACAAGTTATGCTACCCTTTACACTTAGTGGCATAATTAATCAACCATACCAAAGCCACTTAGGAGCACTGATGTACAGAGGGACCTTGGGGTGCAAGTCCACAGCTTGCTGAAAGTGGTGATACAGGTGGATAGGGTAGTGAAGAAGGCATTTGGTATGCTTGTCTTCACAGGCTGAGGCACCGAGTATATGAGATGAGCTGAGAGACACAAGAAATTCTGCAGATGCTGGAATCTGGAGCAATACACAAAAAATGCTGGAGGAGCTCAGCAGGTCAGGCGGGAAATAAACAGTTGACATTTTGGGCTGAGACCCTTCATCAGGACTGGAAAGGAAGAGGGCAGAAGCCAGAGTAAGAAGGTGGGGGGAGGGGGAGGAGTGCATGCAGGCAGGGGAGAGGTGAGTTCAGGTGAGAGGGGGAAGGTAGATGGTGGGGGTGCGGAGGGGGAGATGTAATAAGCTGAGAGGTGATACGTAGAAGAGGCAAAAGGGCTGAAGAAGGAGGAATCCGGTTGGAGAGGGCAGTGGATCATGGAATAAGGGATGGGGGAGGGGAGGAGAGGAGATGGGCAGGTCATCAAGGTGGGGGAAGGGAGTCACAGGAATAAGGGAAGACAAAGGAGTTGGGGGTGGGGGGGAGAGAAAAAAGAAGGGGTGGGGTTACCGGAAGTTAGAGAAATTGAAGTTGAGGCCATCAGGTTGGAGACGCCCAAGGCGGAATATGAGGTGTTGTTCCTCCAATCTGCATCTGGCCTCAACGTGGCAGTAGAGGAGGCCACGGATTGACATGCCAGCATGGGAGTGGGATGTGGAGTTGAAGTGGGTGGCCACTGGGAGGTCCTGGCTGTTGAGCTGTCATGTTGCAACTGTATAAAAAGTAGGTTAGACTGAACTTGGTGTGTTGAGTACAGCCCTGGTCACCACACCACAGGAAAGATGTGGTAGCTTTAGAAAAAGTGCAGAAGAGATTCACCAGGATGTTGCCTGGAATGGAGGGCGATGGTTATAAGGAGAGATTGCACAGGCTGGGTTTATTCTCACTGGAATGTGGGAGTTTGTGGTGTGACCTTGCAGAGGTTTATAAAATTATGAGGGGCATATATAGGATAGATAGTCAGGATGTTTTTCCCAGGGCAAGGAAGTCTAGCATTTGAAGGCACAGGTTTAAAGTGAGAGGGGAGATATTAGAAGGAGATCTATGGGGTAAGTTTTTAGCACAGAGAGTGATGGCTATCTGGAACAAACTGCCAGAGGAGGCGGTAGAAGCAGTTACAATTACAATGTTTAAAATGCATTTGCACAAATAGTTAGAGAGGAAAAGTGTAAAGGGATACGGACCTAATGCAGGAAAAAGGCATTAGCAAAGACAGGCGCCATGGTTGGCATGGATGAGGTGGGCCAAAAGGGCCTGTTTCTGTGCTGTACATTTCTATGATTTCATTATATAGTCAAGCAAGGGTGCACAGTAATCCTAACCCCCAGAGAGACCAGAGTCAGCTACAGTCAAATCCAGTTCTCCCCGGACCCAATATCCTCATGCGTAAGCTTTCCTGCAGGTGTTGCTGGCCAGCATTCAGGGGCAGACACCTTGGAACCCTCTTTAACCTGCAGGTGCTGAGGCCAGTTCCACTGCAGGCTTGAGCCTCTTAGTACGATTGTGACTTGAGCTTGATATTTTATTAATTCATTCACAGGACATTGCCAGCATTCAATGTCCATCTCGAATTCCCCCTTAACTGAGGAGGTTGGAGTTATGCCAATATGTGGCTAGGGTGGGGAAGGATGGAAGGTTTCTTTCTCTGAAGTACTGTACATGGGTGAACCAGATGGGATTTTAATGACAATCTAGAAGTTTCATGGTTAATGATAATGAGACTAGTTTCTTCTTAAATTCGACATTGTACTTAATTGAGTTTAAATTCCCCAGCCGCCATGGTGAGGTCCAAACTCATGTATTTGGATCAATGGGCCAGAACTCTCAATGCTAGTTCAAGAAACTTAACCCCTACACTGCCATAGTGTAAGTGGTGTGGCATTGAGTCTTAATATCACAGTAGAATGGAGAATGCTGTCTGTCAGCAATAATTCAATTGTGTTTTTAATGAACGTATGAATGAGGAGCTGGAGTAGGGCACTCAGCCTTTGAGCCTGCCCCTTCTTTTAATAAGATTGTGGCTGATCCGACTGTAACCTGCATTCCTGTCCATCACAGTAACCTTTCACCCCTTGCTTATCAGGTATTGATCTGTCATTGCCACAAAAACATACAATGATCCTGCTGCCATCAGCCTTTGAGGTTGATTTCATAACCCTCTAAAGAAAGTGTTTTGCCTCATTTTTGTATTAAATGGCCGACTTCTCATTTTTAAATAGTAACCTCTAATTTTAGATTCTCCCGCAAGAGGAAACATTGTCTCCACCTCCACCCTGTCAGGACCTCTAGTTTTGTTTCCTCTGGGATAAGTGAAAAAAAGATTATAATCACAAAGGAAATAACACTCCCTTAACGGGTGGACAATAGGATTTTTCATCACACTTAGTTATAAACAGCCAAGCCTCATTTCCTTCATGACTTTTGGGGCCCCTGTGTTCTGCGTTAAAATCAATACCATTTCATCTTTTTTAAAAGCCCAGGAATCAGTGTTGCTTCTTTCTAAGTTATCTCTTTGAAGAGCTCAGCCAACGTTCTGAAATGTATTAACGTACACCAATAACATGGACTCAACAAAGATGAAAATATCAATTCAATGTGGAGAATTCCATTTCCTGCTTCACAAATGGAATAACTAACAAATCAGCCAAACTGAAAGAGGCCAACAAAGAATTGAATGGACAATAAAAGGTTACAGTAAGTTCAAATGTAACACAACAAATGGAGCAGCCAACTACTGCCAATTGCACGCAGCTGTGGGGAATAGTCAAATGGAAACTGGCAAATGAGTATAAAATCAAGTAAGTGGAGTGTTCTCCTGGGCTTCAAGTGGAGAAATACTTCAGAACCATTCATAATTTTGAAAATCTCCATCAAATCTGGAACTCTCCCTCTTAAAAACGTATGAGGCTAAGAGCCTGCTGCAAATTTCAAATCTGACTTTAACGGACTGTTGTTGGGTAAGGATACTGGGAGATATGGAACTAAGGTTGCAAGATGGAACTAAATTACTGATTAGACGTGATCTGATGGAATAGGGTCCAGGGCTGATCAGCAATTCCTATGTTCCGCAAAGCGAAGGGTGAGGAATAGGAGGCAACTTTATAATCCCGTTACTGGCACAGATCCTAGTCCACAGCCCTGCATTTTAGAAATTTGGCCGTGTGTGACCTAAGTTATTGTAAAACCAGCACGCGCTGCCGTTCTTATTGCTGAGCTTCAACAAACAAGGATCCTTGATGAAGAAATTACCACAAACGGCTTCTTCATACTATTTCTTCATACTATAAAAATGATTCCTTTAACACTCATACTGTGATATTTTTAGCTGGTTACAACATACATTGGTAATCATGACAGACAGGAGATATTGAAGAAACAGAATTATGGAGCAGTCAAATCAATCCCAGTGCATCACGAGCCACCAAGTAATGCAAACAACCTCTAGACTGTATTGAAGGAACACAAATGTACAATAACAATATCAAACCTTAGTGGAATTTGAACTAAGGAAAATAATAATGCAGGCTCCAGTGCTTCCCAGAGCTGTGGCCAAAATATCATGGGTCATGTATCATCCAGTTGGAGAAGAACTAAATTGGTGTGCTGCCCAGGTTGAGGACTTTTTCTTAATACAAAGCAAAAAGGATTTGAAGCAAAAGTTGTTGGGATGGATCAATTTCATTGCCGTCACATGAAGAGATCTGTGCTTCGTAAAGCACAAGCCATAAACAATTCATATAGGAGGAAGTAAAACAGAAGGAAATGGAAGCTGTTTTGGACATTGAAGTAAGTTGGAAAAGATAAAATACTGGAAGAAATAATAAGTCTGCTCAACAGCAAGTGAGGCTGCAATCTAATGATTCAATTATTGTCTGCTATAGGTAAAAATGGAGTTGTACATTAGCTGACCGTGGAAATTTGTCTGCTTAGTCTCTGCACTTAATATCCTGTCAAAACTCCTGGCTGCGGGAGAAAATTCAACACAGGCAATATTGTTATAACATTTTACTACAGGGTGTTTTTAAAATGGGAAATGTTCTTCTCTAGAATGCAACAAAACCAGAGAGAGCAGCAGAATTCAAGTGGTCAACATCTCAAAGTGAAGTAGATTGTCATGGAGATTACAGATACTTAGAATAGGAAATGAGAAAAATATGCAGGATATTGGATGCTGATTTGAAGCACATTATTGATCTGCATTGTCATGCTCAAAGTCAAGGAGATTGAGAGGGTAAATGGTGAAAGGTTTTTGCTAATCAATGGATCAGTAACAGGTTCATCCAGTTGATTCACATTCTGAGAAAAGGTTTGCAAACCGAGAGTTGGATCAATGAGACTGATTTCAGTCGGTACCACACAAGTAATACAAGCAGGTATCTGTTTAAACACTCTCCAGGAGAATCATCAGGGGCTAGGAGTATCACCATACAGGCTGCCCCTCATATGGTTTAACTAACAGATGCTTTCATTGTGCATTTAGACCCCTCTTGAAACACATCCACATATGCTCCTTTTTTCTCTGCAAGTGTTACACAGTTGTGCCCTGTCTATCACATGAAGGGCATTGATGCAAGACTAGTTTAGATCCCTAAAGTCCTATCTAAACCAACCCTTAAAGCTGCTAAATCTTGCATTCTTTGGCTTGCTTGCTGCACTCCAGAACTCGGCATTCAGCTAAATAACCTTGTTTGGTGCTGAAATCAACCGAACAAGTATATAACACGAGATTAGGGATTCTTACGAGTCTGGATATACATCTGGAGATTAACTGGAACTTTTCTGTCACATCAACTAATGCAGCAAACTGCTTCCTGAGCCTGCTTCACTGTCCAATAAGGTCACAGCTGATCCTGTGCTTTCTGCACTCTGTCGCCTGATCCCCCAATACCTTGTTTCACTCGGTATTCAGAGGTCTGCCAACCTCAGCTTTGAGAGATGTTTGGGGAGACTGGAAGAGGAAGAAAGAGATTAAAAAAAAAACAAGACACAGAGAGGAACTGGGAGAGAGAGAGAGATGGGATTGAGAGAAAGAGAGAGAGGCAGTGGGAGAAAGAAGACACAAGAGACTGCAGATGCTGGAATCTGGAGCAGCAAACTGCTGGAGGAACTCAGAGGGTTGAGCAGCATCTGTGGGGTTAAAGGAAATGTCAGTGGTTCGGGTCAAAAGCCCGCAGCAGGATGGTCTGAGGCAGGGTTTTGAGCCGAAACATCAACAATTCCTTTCCTCCCACAGGTGCTGCTCGACCTGCTGAGTTCTTCCAGCAGATTGTTGGTGTGGGAGAAGGGAGTGAGAGAGTTGGAGTGGAGAGAGGGACTGGTGGGACCGCTAAGGGAGTAGGAGCAGGGAGTTGGTGGCAGTGGGACAGGGTTTCTTTCGTTATACTGCAGGATATTAAATGTTAATGAACATTTAATGGTGAATTTTTTTTCCTGCAGATTTCAGCTGAAGAACTGTCAAGGAGTTATAGAGGGACAGTCGGACAACACAGTATCAGACCCTTCAGCCCACAATGCCCATGCCACCCTTGTACCCACATACACTCACTCCAACTACCAGCATTAGCTCTGTAGCCTTCTTTCCTTTATGATTCAAGTACGTGTCTAGATTTTCTTAAATGCTGTGAGAGTATCTGCCTCCACCAGGCAGCACATTTCAGACTCCAACCACTCTCTGTGTGAGAAACTTCCCTTTCGGATTCAGTCTGAGCATCCCTACCGCTCACCTTAAACCTATTCTCTTCTGTCTTTTACACTCAAAAGACTTTTTTTCTATCTACCTTGTCTATTCTCATGATTATATACACCTCTATCAAGTCAGCTCTCAGCCTCCAGGTCCAGGGAAAACAACCCCAGCCTATCCAGTTTCTCTTTACAACATGATGCTCCAATTCTGGCAACTTCCTAGTGAATTTCCTCTGCACTCTCTCCAGAGCAATCAACTGGTTGAAGTTCTGTAGGTTTTCTTTCATTTTGTTTAATGGCATGCTTTTGCATCATTGTTATATTTTAATTTTTTTTTATTCATGACTGCAATTCTCAAATTTTTGGAAGCTTTTGTATCTAAGTTGAGCTCAAAAGATTGACAACTGTGCCAGTATATCCAGGGATATTACAGTAGACAACAGACACTTACTGTGTAATTTGCACACACTGGATTGTAGGCATTCGTCCCACAGATGAAAAGCACGCTGTTATTCCTCTTCAGAAGTACTTTGATAAAGTTCCGACATTCTGCCTGAAAATAGAGAAAAACAATAAATGATAACACTTTCTAAAGAATCACCTCTCATGTGTGTAAGGATTAGTATCTCTAGTTGGAGTAGTGGTGAAGATTGGAAGGATTGGGATCTGCGATAGGGGAAGGGTGGAGGGTTGAGTCCATCTAGTTTGGACTTATGGTCAAGTTGAGGGGGTGGGATCTGCAAGGATCAAGGCCTGTGG
This sequence comes from Pristis pectinata, assembly GCF_009764475.1. Classification (NCBI taxonomy): domain Eukaryota; kingdom Metazoa; phylum Chordata; class Chondrichthyes; order Rhinopristiformes; family Pristidae; genus Pristis; species Pristis pectinata. Next base: position 10,216,811 of record NC_067428.1, read on the forward strand.
TCATATGTTGCTCTGGTTAGTGGCTGGTTAAGGACAGTGGTGTGGAAAAATCAGAAGGATGGGAATGGAAGTCCCATCGGAATACTTGGAAGGATTGGAAGGGGAGCAGGGTAATGCTAGGAGTTGTGGAAGCCTCTTGGAAGTCTGGGGGTTTGAAAAAGTCCAAATGAATTTCTGGAGTGACGTGAAATGATCCGGAAATGGTCATTATTGTAATTTGCTCTGGGAAAGATCGATTTTCAATCACATCACACTGAGAAGGAACAGCATTATGCAATTGAATTTCCAGGCAGCATTCCGGTGTAAGGTTTAGTCATTGACAATAATGATTACTCCACCCATCACCACAAAACAAGAATCAATAGAAAAGGAGATCCCTTCAAATAGGAAGAGACAGTTGAACGGTACTGTAAACTCCAGAGCTGTTCAGGTACAAGTTGATTTAGCTGTTTGCCTTTGAGATAGAAAATATATGGAAAGTAATGTTGGTGACTGTGCTTCTCAGAGGCAAGGTGTAGTTGAAGTCTGATGGACGACCAAGACACATGAAAAGAGAAGGAATGAAAATAAGAAGAAAAACAGCCTGCTTTCATAGATCAAAGACTATCACATTGTTTATGATGGTCCAAAGAGTCTCACATAAAATGAATTACTTTGCAATGCACTCACTTTTCTATAGGCAAACATTGCTATATTTTCTTCACATTCAGGCCAACCGCCTGCTTTTATTGCAGCAGCATGTAAGCTATATTATGCAACATTAATGAACAAATTTTAGATTTTTTTGAGTTCAAGCAGGGTTCTGTTGGATGAATATCAGTTATTGTGTTGTATCTTATTTGGGTAGCCATTCCTGCTGATGCTCAGTTGAGACACAAGGGACTGCAGATGCTGGAATCTGGAGCAACAATCTGCTGGAGGAACTCAGTGGGTTGAGCAGGACCTAATGCAGGGTTTTGAACTGAAATGCCAACAATTCCTTTCCTCCCACAGATGCTGCTCGACCCTCCGAGTTCCTCCAGCAGATTGTATGATGCTCAGTTGATATGGTTCTTGTATTCAAGTCAGAAAGTGGTGGATTCAACCCCCACTTTAGAGAGTTGGGAACAAAAATGTAGTTTGATCTCTCTTGCAGGAGTACAAATGGTTTGTTTAGTAGCCTTGATCTAACTAAGGTAATGAGCATCATCTAATAAAAGGAGACTATTTTGCTCATCGTGTCTGCTCCAGAAGTGAAGTATAATAGAAGAGCACTACTTATTATTCGAGTTACTGATAAAATCAAAGGCATGAATACTATGTAATATATTTGTGTATTATTTTTGATTTTGCAGTTTCCCTCATTCAACTAGATTCAACCAAACTACAGATAAAAAGAAAGGAAAATATCTTCTGATACATTTTAACTGAGTAAAAATGCAGTCCAGAGATCACACACAAGACAAAGGAGCAGAAGTAGGCCATTCAGCCCATCCACTCTTTTCCCTGAGCTAAACTAAAACTATTCCTATCTAGCCCCAGTTTCTGGCCTTATCTCTATATCCTTTGATACCTTGACTAATTAGATACCTATCAATCTCCTCCTTAAACGCCCCCAATGATTGGGCCTCCACAGCTGTAGTGGCAAAGAATTCCATAATTTCACTACCCTCTGGCTAAAGAAATTTCTCCTCATTTCTGTTTTAAACCAGTATCCTCTAATTCTAAGATTGTGTCCTCTAGTCCTGGACTCACCACCAAGGGAAACAGCTAAACCACATCTACTCTGTCCAATCCTTTCAACATTCTATATGTTTCTATGAGGTCCCCTCTCATTCTTCTGTAATGCCTGTGACATGGAAGCAGTAAAGATCTGTGAGTTTCTTTGTGCTATCCAAAATTCAATAATTCTATAAATTCTTTTTCACTTTCACAATTAGTTATTTTAGTGTGGTAGTATTTTGAGAGATGTATTCCATTAAATTTCTCAAGCTGAATACTACCTCCCTTATCCATGTTTAGCTCAGGAATCCTGGAAATAACACAACGAGGAGCAAAGTGGTTAGCAACTGTAATGGCTTTTGTTTTTAATCCTATTGTCAAACAATACATCCATACAATGAGGTTTTCAAACTGAAAGGGATGAAGGAGGGTCAAACATGTCGGCTTCAGTTACAAGGCCAAAAAAAAATCAATAAAACATGTTCATACAGCAGGGTAAAAATGAGATCATTGTGTGACGGGTACTTCAATCATTTGAGCTGGTTCAGCAACTCTGCTTCATACTCTGCTAAATCTTCCACTCCTCCAATCTGCTAACTGTACCATGTTTCTGATTAACCTAAGTAACAAAGCAGTCAAATGTGAAAACAAGAGAATTGCACTACCATTGTTAGCAAGTCCTCTGTGATTACTTCCTGTTGCAAACCATCATGTTTGTAGATCTGAGGTATGGAATGGTGTACGCAAATTTCATTCACTGGGGAATGAATGTTGGAGCAGACATCAATACAAATCTTTAACATGATGAAGGACATCCCATGATGTCGATTAAAGCAAACGTGGATGTTAGAAATCTTACACTAAGCCACAAATGCTGGAAATATGGCATTTCTGGTCAATATAGGTAGGTTATTTGCCTCTAAACAATAGACTCAGAGCTAATGGGACAGAACCAGGCTTATGCAAACTTTATGACTTTGAAGAATTAACTTCGTGGATAAATGAGATATGAAAAAGGCTAATCAAAAGCATTGATGTTGTTGACCTGGACTATTGGTTGTAAAGTGAGCTGTATGAGGGAAGATAGAGTAGGGATGACCAAATATTCCAAAGAAATTAACATAAAATAAGGAAATAACAACATTCAAAAGACATTTGGATAAGAACACAGATAGGAGGGGTTTAGAAAGATCTGGGCCAATCACAGGCAAATGGGACTGGTTTGGTGGGCACCATGGTTGGCATGTAAGAGTTGGGCCAAAGAGCCTGTTTCTATGCTGTATTACCCTATGACTCTAACTTACGACATCTTTTGATGTGGGAATGTGGTAGGAGAAGGTGCTTGGAGAGTGGATGGTCTTGCTAGGTGTAGCAGACAGTGGACTAGTATTGGAAATGTAGAATGGCTTAAGATCATTTGTTAGGGAGTGATCAATCAGAATCTATATAAATCTCTTCCAGAGATCAAATGGGTAAAACGGAGTCCACGACTGTTCTGATCTGTAAAACAACTCGGCTTTAATTAGAAGTGAATACGAGGTGGGGCAAAGGTGTCTGCAGTAATCAACCAAATAAATGCGTAACATGAGATTATGGATATGTGTGTACATGTCCTTCCCAAAACACAAAAGGCACATGCATATGTTCCTACAAATACTGCCAAATTTAAATTGATACATACAACCTTAAGAGTGAAATGGCCTGCCTGCAATCTGTTTTATTTAAAAGATACTATGCTGAAAATACCCTTCAGGTTGTTAATTTAGCATATCAGTTAGACTCTTCTGGCAGTGTTCACATCTCTGGTGAGAAGTTTGTGGATCTTGCCTCCCTCTAGGCCTGAACTCACAAAGCTAGGCTCAGCTTTTGATGTTGTACAGTATTGTGGGAGGTGCTATCCTTCACATGGAGCATTCGCCCATTCCTATGGTCATTCTAGTTGGATGCAAAAGATCTTTCATTAGAGCAAGTGCTGGGACTTTATCCTGGTCAATATTTCATTCCTTTATCATCACAAAACAGACTTATTGGTTATTCATTCTTCTGCTCCTTGTGCGACATTGCTGCTAAAACTGATTGCTTTGTTTGACTACTTAACAATTAATTATGTAAAACCTCATTAAGACATTTCAATGTGAAATATGTTACATAGATACAAGTATTATTATGGCTCATTGTTTACGGGACTTTTGTGCTTCAGTTTATAGAGTTACCTCAGGGGGAAGAGCAAGGAGAAGTACCTGGTGTGGCACCGAGCCATTCAAGCCCCAACATCCAAAGGCCAGTTCCTATTGTGCACTGAGTCAGCTGAGCTCACAGGCCAGCAGTTAGAGTCCTGGGCTTGGATGAGGTGAATTAAAAAGCCTAGCTATCAGTTCCTGATTTTTATCCAATGACCTCGATGGAATAAGATGAGAAAAGGCACAGCAAAGATGCTATCATGGTGAGATAATCTGCAGATATTCATTATTTAAGTTCTCACATAGAATTATGGAATGGTTACCGCAGGAGGCCATTCAGCCCGTCACATCTGTGCTGACTCTGTATCATAACAACTCGTTAAGTTCTACCCACCAACATTTCTCTGCAGCTTTGCAAATTTACCTCCACCATACGTTTATCAAATTTCTCCTTGATGGTCACAGTGGAACCTGCCTTCACCACATCTGCAAACAGTGAACTCCAGAATCCAACCACACAATGTAAGAAAGATTTTTCCTCAAGTCACTCTTAATTCTCTTCCATTTTATTTTATACCTGTGCCCTCTGGTCCTTGACCACTTCACCGAAGGGAACAGGCTCCTATTACCCATTCTGCAGAAACATTTACATACTTCTATTAAATTTTCCCAAGCCTTTTCTTTTCCAAAGAGAACAGCCCCAGCCTCTGTAATCGACCCTTGAAACAGCAGTCCCTCGTCCCATGAAGCATTCACATTTTTTTTCTCTGGACCCTCTCTAACACCTTCACATTCTTCCTCATAACTCAGTGACCAGAAGTGAACACAATACTCCAATTGAGGCTGGACCATTGTTTTATGAAGGTCCAGCATGACATTTTTTATTCTGTGCTTGTATTAATAAAGCCCAGAACGTGATACCTTATTAACCACAATCTCAAACCATCCTTCCACTTTCAATGAAGTTAGTACAATTACCACCAGCTCCCTCTGCTCCTGCACCCCTTGTTGAACTGTATTCTATACTGCCTCTTCTCATACTTCCTACCGTAATGCATCACCTCACATTTCTCCACTTTAAACTTCAAGTGCCATATATCTGCCCATTCTACTATCCTGTTTATATCTTGATGTAATCTATCACAATCCTCTTAGCAGTTCAGAATACTGCCAAGTTTTGTACCACCTGTAAATTTGGAAATTGTGGCTTGTATTTCAGATATGTCAGTGTACAAAAGGAATTAGCCTTTGAGTGCTTATATCTAGGTCATTAACATAAACAAAAAAAAAAGCCCTAACCCTGATACCTCAGTAACTTCAGTATTCACCTTCCTCAAGACCAAGAAACAACCATTTACCATGACCCTCTGTTTCTTGTGTTCAATGCTATAAATACCACATGCTTCAGTTTTGCTGATAAATGTATAATGTGGCACCTTGTCAAAAGCTTTCAAGAAGTCCATGTACACCATATTGATTGCATTACTCTCATCAGCTCTATCTGTTACTTCAGAAAATTCTAATAAGTTGGTTGAATGTGATTGGGCCTTAACACCTGGTGCTGGTTTGCCTTAATTAATCAATTTTCCTCCAAATGACTATTAATCCAGGCTCAGATCCATGCTTATAAAAGATTTCCCAGCACTGAGGTTAAATTAACTGGCCTGTAGTTGCTGGGTTTATCATTATTTTGTTTTGAACAAGGGGATAACACTTGCTACTCTTCAGTTTTCTGGCACCATCTCCATATTCAAAGAACATTGGAAGAATATGGTACATTTCCTCCAGTTCTGGCCAAATAACTATTTTAAATTCAGTCAACTTTTCTAATGCCACCATGCTATCCATTTTTAACATATCCAATGTCTAATCTACCTCTTCCTTCACTATTGCTTTGGAAGCACCCACTTCCCCAGTGAATGCAAAGTACTCATTTTGTACCTTAACAGTGCCCTCAGCATCCATGTGCAAGTTCTTTTTGTCCTGTGGGGCCCCACTCCTCCAGGTAATGCCCTTTTATTTATTTATATACCTACAGAACACTTTCAGCTTCCCACTTGCATTGGCAGCTAATCTTTTCTCTTATGGTGTCTTTGCCTCTTATCTTAATTTTGATTCCCCTCTAATGTTTTTGTAATCTACCTGCTTCTTGCTGGTATTTGCAACCTGATGCTCATCATAAGCAGACTTTTGTCTTCCTCTGCACCTCTTTTGTCATCCAGGTAGCTCTGGATTTGTTTGTGCTTTTGCAATCTCAGTAGTATGTGCCTCAATTGTAGCTGAACCATTACTTCACTAAAGGCTGCCATTGTTCTGTTACAATTTTGACTGTATGCTTTTGCTTCTAATTCACTTGGGCCAGATTGACTCCTAATGAAATTGGCCTTCCTTCAACTAATTACATAGAACAGTATAGCACAGGAACAGGTCCTTTGGCCCATGATGTTGTGCTGAACAAATTAGACTAGTAATTTAATGCCTAACCAAACTAATCCCTTCTGCCTGCACAATGTCTATATCCCTCCATTCCCTGCACATTTATGTGCCTATCTAAGAGCCTCTTAAATGCCTCTATTGTATCTGCCTCCACCACCCCTGGCAGCACACTCCAGGCAACCACCACTCTCTGTGTAAAAAACTTGCCCCACATATCTCCTTTGAACCTACCCCCTATCACCTTAAATGCATGCCCTCTAGTATTAAGCATTTTGACCCTGGGAAAAAGATACTGGCTGTTTAATTATTTTTACTTTGAATTAATCTTTTTCATGGCTAATCTAAATCTTGTGTTATGATCACCATCTCCTACTGAAACTTGGTGTACTTTACCCACCTCATTCTCCGTAACCAGATTCAACAATGCCGCCTCCTTCATTCAACATGATCAATTGGGCACTGCAGTAATGAATAGGCAAGGCTGTTCTTAAAATAGTACTCAGAAAGAAATTTGAGACAGAGCTTCTCCCACTCCCAGTATTATTTCTAACATTCGGAAATGTTTAATTTAAAATCTTTAAATTCCTGAAGGGATATTCCTCTCACAGTCTTTGCAGCTAAGCTCATGATCCATGGTCAGGCTCACCAAGCTATGTACAGTTAATTGCACATTGGAAAACTACTTAGCTCACTTGTTGTGAACAGACAAAAACTCATGTTAAAACACATTAGAGTTGCATGGTTTCCCCTCAATAAGAAGACAATTATATGTTATTTCTAGTTCTGTTTCCATTTCCATTAATGACTATCAGAGCTTAATTGTGCTCTTTTCAAGCAGAACACCTCAGGAGCAGAGGAGTGAGGTTTGCTGTTGTGTTAGTGCCTGCACTGCAGTGGAAGTAGGGGAATGAGATGAGCTCCAGGAACCATTTCCTCCCTGTCATTTGCAGGCAACCAAACTATAACATTTGACTAGCAGCCTTGATTGCTGGGTGAGTGTGGGTGGGATAAGGGAAATCTAGCTCAAGACACAAATGCAATTGTGGGCTTCTTTCCCCAATTTTCTTTAATTTCCATCTTGTTTTGTGTGATGTAGTTAGTAGCGACAAACCCCTACTGTCACATACAACAAAATAACATAGTAACACAAGTACATATTTGACCCAAAAGATGTAAATATATTTATTGAACATAACCTTACCCATTGACCATCTCCCTTGAGTTCCTGTCCCCAAACTTGTCTTTGGAGGCTCTCACTTAATGACTCAATGGCCTTTTCTGGCTCTGTATTTTATTGGCATTTTGTTCCGCTGAATATCCAATTGAGTTTACCTTTATTCCTAATTTCAAGTGGGCGATTAGGCAACCTGAACGATGATCATCTCCACTGCAACCAGGACAGTGGTTAAATCACAATAGGAAATTTATTGGCGTCTCTAATAAATTGCTATGTCTTTCTATTCCTTGCTCTTCTTCATAGAATCCACAGGATTGTTTCAACAAAGGAGGCACATTGAATCTGTGCCATCTCCTAACACAACAATGGACTTGGTCCTCTTCCCTCACTCTCTCCCTGAAGTATCCATCCAATTACCTCTTGAATGTCCTGAGTGATACTGTTGCCCCTGCCCCATCCCTTGAAGACAGTGAACTCCAGTCTATAACCCTCTGTATATAAATGTTTACCCCATGAACTCTTCGCAGGTTTTGCCCAAAATGTCCTCCAGTATCTGAACAATCTGCTAATAGGTGCATTTCCTTCTATTTACTCTATCAAAACCATTCCTCAATCAAATCTCCTTTCAACCTTCTCCTTTAGATACTTTCACCTCAGAATATACAGGCAGCACTTTATTTTATTTCCTGATAAGGAGTATGAGGGAGATGGCACCCAGAAGAAGCTCCTACAACAAAGCATAAAATGTTCATAATTCATGGGAGAAGTGTTAATAACCTCTACCAATGGGATGTTGATCTGGGGTCATCAGTAGTGGCAATTGTGGTGGATCTCTAGTACAAAGCTGTTAGCTGTCATACACGAGATACCCTGATGTAGCTTAGCCTTCTCACAGTACCAGTCAGGTTTTCATTTTCTTTGTACTCTGTGGAGGACCTGAAAGCATCAAATTGATATGCAGGCTCACTCTTTAGCCACCACTCAGTGTGAGGTCACTTGAACATAGAAGAATGTGTAATAGAATTAGAAGATTGAATTTCCTGAATTTTGAGATGCCTCTGTTTTGATCAGTGAACTAGAAATAATTAATTGCAAAGCCAATTACACAGACAGCTAATAAATCATGTTTGACAAAACAATTCAAAGATAATAAAAATGGAAGATACTGGCCTTCAGGCATAATGTGACACAGTTGCTGAACTTAAAATAATGTCAATTTGTTTTCAAATGTACCTCATTTTTGCCTTTCATTCTGCAGATATCAATGTCATGTTGATTCGATCGCCATGTCAGTTTCTGCGGAAAAAGGAAAGCCATAAGAGAGTTAGAAAGAGATGACATGGAAAAAGTTCTTTTTCAATGGGGAAAAAAGTATATCATTACATTTGTTCTTTGTTGCTGCAAATTTCCAGATGCTCAGTAGAAAACTAAAATAAGTTTCAAAGACTTCTCAAGGAAATATCGGTCATTTAGACCTTGAGGGAAAAATATGAAGAACTGAAGAATGTTAGTTGCAGGTTTTGTTGAATTTATATAGATTTCATATTTATAGATGAATGATGCAGTTTGCAGAACCTTCCTTTTCTCACCAGATTACACAAATTGGATAAACCAAGTTGACTGCTTGGGTGAACGGAGAGCCTGTGTGGTTTATGTAAATTCAGATGGGCAGATAGTTCAAGCAGTTGGGCGAAGCAGATGGCTTGTACAGGATTAGAGCAGCTTGTAAAACTTTATGGAGGAAACAGGCTTGATAGATCTAATGGCAATTTTGGTTTATTATGATGTTCTCCATGTGGTATGGCATATTGGCAGAAGGACTGAAAACTTCAAGAACCTGTCCTATCAAATTAAGTACGGATGATAGAACTCTTTTAAAAAAGTACTTCCTCATCTGCTTCTTAAGTCTCAAGAACCAGAGGCTACGATAAAAGTGAATCATCAAATTAAATTATTTACAACAACCAGGCATACAAATGATTAAGCATATAGTTCATTTATTTTACCTTTTCACTGATAGTTTGAATTTAATAAATTTAAGGAAGTAAACCCCTGGATTTCAGAATATTTTCTAATTCTTGGCTACCCATTGTCAGAATTAATCCTTCTTGTTCAAAGATTATGAGGAACTAATTGCTTAAGGAGCAGGCTTTGCAGAAATTTTTACTGCTTCTCCAGAGGTGAATAAATAATGCCCACAAAGTGCCCTCTGTCCTACATTGTATTCCTAGACCAGTAAAGCCTTTATTGTGTGGGAAACATTGCATTGTATGTGACCTTCAGCATCAGCACCCAACCCCCTAAAGCTCAACCCCAGTTCTGATTAGATGTTGGCTTCTACAACTTCAGCATTTTCTGGCAAAAGATTTCGCTCAGGAATTTACTAGCCAGATGAGATTAGAAAGATTTATAATCAGTAGTATTTTATTGGGCACAATCAGATTATTAATGCCATAAATAATATTATGGTGCAGACTCTCCAGTAACATAGGAGACCAGTGTCTGTTCTATTCTGCAACAATCAAATATTCATCAGTTACATCAATTCAATCATTAATGACATAGAAATCGATCGTTAATATATAGCTGTGACTTATTAATGTAGGAAATCTTTGGTTCCAACTGAGCTCAAGGTTGCGTTGAGGCTGGGGTTTTAACCATAGATAAAAGAGAGATGGTGACCGCCACTAGTATAGCGCCATCATTTCCCTCTTTCTTTTTGCTAATTCTCTGACAACTGCTGAAGATGCTATCTTGACAGTGTATAGATCAATAACCTAGTTGATAGTCATCCTCCAGTGTCTCATCTAAGTAGTTATTCTTCAATATGTACAGATAGATTCTGAGAAATATATTATTATTCGGTAGCAGTGAGCACGCCAGTGTGTTCTCTGCCTCTGAAATTGATTCCATTGACTTCCAATGAATTTCTGGGCAAGAAAGTGTCAAGAAGCTCTTTCAAAACAGAAGGCATCATAGATCAATCCTCTCTTTACCCACCATTGACACAGAAGCACAGAAATTGCAAAACTGTGTAGTGACTGGAAAAGTAGAACCTCCAAATGTTTCTCTCCCTTTTGACCACTGTATTATAGCCAAGAGAATTGCTCAGGTTTAGCACCAATCTCTCCAGTGTCAAGAACAATACAACTTCAGTGAACCTTCAAATGTGCAATGTTTGCAGAGTAAATGGAATGCTGTTCTCTTGGATGGAACATGTTTCCATACAGAGTAAATCTCTTCCTGCTTCACCACATTAGAGAAATTAACCTCTCTCCCTTCCAGCAACCTCTTGAGTGTATGAACTGTGTCAATGATTTTTCTTCCTGTCTTTCATAATGGGTGTGTAAAATCATCTTCAGATTTTTTTTGCTAATCCTACAGTCAATGGAAATGTGGAGAAATAGAAAATCAAGTAAGAGGAGGAAGGTAGAAGGAAAGAAAGTAGGGAAAGAATAAGTTGGGCACAGGCAGCTCATGTGTTGGATGAATCTCACTGCTTTTGACCCCAGTTAAGTCTGATGCAATTCAATGACACACACAGAGGGGGCTAAATTGAACTTCTATTTGATTAATTGGGTTGATTCCAATGCAAGCAACATGCCGATTTCCTACTGCTTGCTCACTTCAATTTTTTCCGAATTTAGCCACTAGGGGGGAGGAGGAGGAATGTTCTATTCCAGGACGGGTTCAGGAATTTGTCCGTATACATGTTCATCAGGGGAGTAGGAATAGTTAGCTGCAGTCACTGCCCCCATAAGTCAAGCTCCTCAGACTTGAATGTCTTGACACAGCAAGTTCAATGAGCCCACACAGTATATATTCTCAGACACTGCTCAATTTACCATGTCCCTACCATTCACCTACTAACAATCTCTATCAATCAGTTCTCAGACTTAATTGTAATATGCAGCACCTTATCCTTACACTTAGCATTGTTACAACCCTCATACTCATGGCTCACTGTTCTACAGTGCTAAGTTATCTACCCAATCCCAATACATTCAAAACACTCCCTGGCAAGCTTCCCTCTATTTTGCAGGACAGGGCGATATACAGCTGGAAGGGGTAACAGCCACCAGAGAGGACAGGCACATCTGGATATCTTAAGTCAGTGACAGGGATTACTAGGATCCCTATTGCTGATGTCATGGCCAATGTTGGGACTGAGTTCATCAATGATGATGTCACTTCCTTCTCAGTTCCCACTGCCTCCTCATCTCATGAACCAATTTACAAGCTACAGATGATGGAAACACATGTTTTATATATATAGAGAACAGTACAGCACAGGAACAGGCCCTTTGGCCCACAACATCTACGCCAACCATTAAGCCAACCTGAACTATCCCATCTGCCTGCACATATTCTATATGCCTCCATTCCCTGACTGTTCATGTGCCAGTCTAAATGCCTCTTAAACATTGCTATCAGATCTGCTTCCACCACTTCCCCTGGCAGCACGCTCCAAGCACCTATCACTCTCTATGTAAAAAACTTGCCTCGTAGATCTCCTTTAAACCTTCCTATTCTCCTGCCCACCTCCACCAACTGCAACCCTAGTCATGTACCTGTCTCTTTTCAGGCCAACAGGTCAATGAAGAGCAAGAAGGCAGTGATGATGGAGATACACCTCCACTGAATTTCTTATCCACAGCCATCAGCTCAGGTGCTGACTTTGGACGGAAGTTAATGCACAGGACAGAGGCAGGGTTTCTCTGCAGTGAGACGTGGGTGGTCTTCAGCCAAGCTGTCAGGCAAGGATACTGCAGATTGAACTTTGGTTAGGAGCAGCGTGACTGATGAGGTTGCACATGAGTTCAGCTGCAAAAGACTTAGATGAAGCCTTTAATGAAGAGCTTTCTTGTTAGGTATGCACATTATAATCCCTGGTGCACACCCATCAAACAATCTGAGTTCAAAGGCAAAAACACTGAGGAGTCCAGCGCTAGCATGGCACAAGGTTTTGCACAGAGATTGGCAGCCCATTCTAACCAGCACAGAGGTGGCCAATTCCAGTACATGTGTGTGCTTGATCATGATGCAGAGTCTAAAGCCAAATATCATAGCTTGCATTGCAGCCTCTGACCATATGAATGCTGACATTCAGACTTCTCTCATGCAACATTAGCTTGTTGCTTTGCAAGTTCACATGTGGCAATGGATTACAGAGGGCTTTCAGAGTGCCCCAGTGATCCAGAACTCAGCTTCCTTGGAACATGGAAGCTCTGAGCTGGAGGAGTAGCGCTAACTCTAGGCATTGCAGATCCACTGAAGAGCATAATACGGGCAGTGGATGTTCTAGCATGTGTCATAGAGACAAAGAGCAATACAGCATGGAAACAGGCCCTTCGGCCCAACTCATCCGTGCTGACCAAGATACCCATGTAAACTAGTCCCATTTGCCCACGTTTGGCCCATATTCCCCTAAACCTTTCCTATCTATGTACCTATCAAAGTGTCTTTTAAATGTTGTTATTGTAGCTGCCTCAACCACTTCCTCTCGCAGCTCGTTCCATACACGCACCTCCCGCTGAGTGAAGAAGTTACCCCTCAGGTCCCTTTTAAATCTTTTCCAAATCACCTTAAGCCTATGCCCTCTTGGTTTTGATTCCCTTTCTCTGGGAAAAAGACTGTGAGCATTTACCTCAACTGTGCCCCTCATGATTTTATACACCTCTGTAAGGTCATTCCTCATTCTCCTACACTCCAATGAATAAAATCCTGGCCTGCCCAACCTCTCCCTGTAACTCAGGCCCTCAAGTCCTGGCAACAGTATAGTGATGACAATGTGACTGCATAGCTTTCAATGTATACAAGTGGTGCACAAAGGCATGGGTTATGCGCTGAAATCCTTCAGCATTTTGTTAGTAGATGATAGAGTGGTACAAATGCAGTTCGCAAGGCAGAATGCCACAGAATGAAAGAATCATTACTGAGACGGGTAATCTGCTGCCCCTGACTACACAATGAAGGAAAGGAATTCCTTTTGTTTCTGTATAGGGTCGAGTTGAGATGAAACCCTCCAAAAGTGAAGTGGGTACTTCAATAGAACCTTGCAAGATGGGAATACCAGCAATTCTAGTGAAGCCACATGATCTCGTTGTACCAGTTGTCTGATTCCAGTGAGAAGGTTCTTATCAAAGCACAGATATCAGTTCAGGTGGAAGGATTGCTTCTTGAACACCTTCATCCACTATTTCCTTCTTCCGGGCCAGTTGATTCCACAATCTCTCTGCTCATTCTCCACGTAATGCTACATTACAAGGGGAATGCTCATTCGTGCATCATGGTGCTTGCAGAAGTCTTGAATTAAGCAAGAAATCCTTTAGAACTTGCTGCGTCTCTTGCTGTGCACCGTTACAGCTTGAAACATGGATAGCAGGATGATCACTTGGAGAATCACAGCAACAGCCAGAAGAAATCATCCACCAGATTAGCACAATGGCGCCGGAGCGTGACTACTCTTTGCAAGCTGCTCTCTGCAGATCCACTCATTACTTCTATTGTAATCGTTCTACACTTTATTCTGCATTCTATTGTTGTTTTACCTTGTATTACCTCAATGTACTGTTATAATGAATTGATCTGTATAAATGATTTGCAAAACAAGTTTTTCACTGTACCTCGGGACATGTGACAATAATAAACCAATTTACCAGTTACATGTAAGTAACAGTTGGCCCCATTTAAATAGTGCTTGTAGAGAATCTTCCTGCAAGTGAGTACATATTATACAAGCGATTCACTCCTCTCTCTCTAATGTTAACAGGGGACAAGTCACGAAACTCAAAGAAGCCTCTCCACTTGCCTGAGTGAGTGGGATTCCAACAATATCCACAAAATCTTCACATCATCCAGGACGATGCAATCTACTTGATTCACACCCAACTTACCAGCCTAAACCTTCACCCCCTTCACCACTGCTGCACTGTGACTGTAGACTGTCAAAAATCCAGAGCAGATGTTGGCAGTGATGACTGGTGATTAAAGAGATTCACCCTACATTAATTTATTGCAAAAAAATCCACTTCAGACTTGTTGCTGGTGTTCTGTCCTGAGTACAGTTGCTGCAGATCAACTTTTGTATTTCTTCATAAATATTGATCCATGATTTTATTTCTTCTGGAAACTCCAACTTTGCTCCACTAGATACCTGTCTGGGTTTCCACTTCAGCTGGCCACATCAAAGCACATGATCAGCTCTGGATTTCTGCTTCAACTAACCCAGAGTGTGCACAATATGGACTGAATGAACGTGCTCTTCCAGTTGCCCAGGGAAGGCACTGCCGCAGATGTTCACCATGGAGACTGGAGGTGGGGCCAGCCCCACACTCAGACCTACCACTGCAGCCACAGTGACCAGCCCCTATTCCTGTGCCCAGTGCTCTCAGTGTTCTGCCTTCACACATTCAGCAGTCACCAGCTAAGTGTTGCTTTAGTTTCTGAACTTCTGCTCGGCACCTGCTCTTGCTGCAGATGAAGTCAAGGCAGAGTGATATCAAGTATAGTCTGTTGGCTAATCTCATGGAGTCGGAGTCACGAAGAGCTACAGGCAGGAAACAGGCCCTTTGGCTCACTGAGCCCACACCACACATCAGACACAAACTTACACTAATCCCACACTAACCCACGTTATTCTTCCCACATTCCCATCAACTCCCCCCAGATTCCACCACTCACCTGCACACAAGCGACGGTCTACAGCTACCCCACTGTGATAATACTACTGAACGGTAGAAGATACAGGAGCCTGAAGGCACATACCACCAGACTTAAGGACAGCTTCTACCCCACTGTGATAAGACTATTGAACAGTTCCCTTATACAATGAGATGGACTATGACCTCACGATCTACCTTGTTGTGACTTTGCACCTTATTGCACTGCACTTTCTCTGTAGCTGTGACACTTTACTCTGTACTGTTATTGTTTTTACCTGTGCTACATCAATGCACTCTGTACTAACTCAATGTAAATGCACTATGTAATGAATCGACCTGTATGATTGGTTTGTAAGACAAGCTTTTCACTGTACCTCGGTACAAGTGACAATAATAAACCAATACCAATAACCGTAATGACCAGCACTTTTTTTGGGATGTGGGAGGAAACTGAGGCACCCAGGAGGAAACCCATGTGGTCACAGGGAGAACATGCAAACTCCAAACAGACAGCACTGGAGGTCCAGATTGAACCAGAGATGCCAGAGCTCGACTAGCTGCACCAATGTGTACTGCCCCGACACCTGCTGACATTACTTACAGACTGGACCAGATAAACCCCTTGCCCCCTAATAATCATGTGCCACTAGATACTTACTTCCCTAAGCCATGACTTTTACCACCAGGAAGGGCTAGAGCTGCAATCAGATGGGGATACCACCACTTCTACATTCCCCTCCAAGTCACACAGCAGTCCAGTATGGAATTATAATGGTAGTGCTTCATTGCTGCATGGTCTAAATCCTGGAACACCCTAGCCAACAATAGTGTGGGAGGACTATAGTGGTTTATGAAGGATGGTCATCACCATCTTCTCAAAAGCAATTAGGAATGGGCAATTGATGTTGGCCTTGCTGGTGGTGCTCACACCTAGCAGACTAATTCAATAAAAAGGAAGGTAGCATGGTGTGGAGCATCCATTGCTGGTGGAAATTCACTTCATGCCACTTAAAGTAACCAATAAAGTGCGTGGGTGACTCACAGCAAAAGCAGGCATGTGCACATCATGCAAGGCATGTTTTGGATCTAAGAACACAAATAGTGCCCCAAAATAGGTGTTGCTAAGTCCAAATAATTGTCACATTATTTGGCCAATGTTGGAGAAAGCTATAGCATGATGTGATGTTCTAGTAATACACAGTAAGCAGACCCTAACATTGACTAAATGAACACTGGGGTCTATAGTCAATGCTGAATAATGCAGTTTAGTTTGTGTGCAATAACCTTTGACGTGTTACAGCAATACCAATGCTCCATCAGTTAAATGGAAGTCCATTGCAAGATTGAATACTTGTTAGTATACTTGTTTCTTTCCAACATTATGTATTTTATTAATAGCTAGATATGCATTACTAGTGTAATCAATACATGTGTAATCAATAAAGACCACAGATATCTTATTTTTTTAAACAGAAGCAAAATTATTCTGGGAATATGAAAAAAAAGTGAAACTGAAATACATCACGGGCTCATCCCTCCCCACCGTCGGGAGTATCTACAGGAGGTGCTGCCTCAAGAAGGCAACATCCATCATCAAAGATCCCCACCATCCGGGCAATACCATCTTCTCGCAGCGACAATCAGGCAGGAGGTACAGAAGCCCAAAGTGCCACACCACCAGGTTCAAGAACAGGTACTTCCCTTCAACCATTTTGTTCTTGAGCCAACCTGCACAACACTAATCACTACCTCAGTACAGCAACACTACGACCAATAGACTTTTTTTTCATTCTAATTGTGTTCTTTCTTGTGAAAATTGTGTATAATTTATATTTTTTTGTGTCTGCAGCTTATCTGATGCTATGTGCCTGTGATGCTGCTGCAAGTAAGTTTTTCATTGCACCTGTGCATACATGTATTTGTGACAATAGCTCAACTTTGACACTAACTTTGATTGGTTCTGTTGTAGTTCCATTGGTTAATATCATAATGGGCATGCCAGGAGGGAACGGGTGTCGGACGGTGATGAATCTTTACAGGCAGTCAAATTTGTGAAAGGCGTACGATAGGTGCTCATGGTTAATGGAGTCAGGGGCTGTGGTGAGGTTGGAAAAGGCCCCTTGTGGAGGCTGGTGCTGTTCCCTATGGTTTGCTTGGAGCTGTTGTAGATAAAGATCACGTCTGTTCTGTAGATGGTTGGAATCCACACTGATTCAGGGAAACAGGTCCACAGCCACTGGCTTTATAATTGCAGGAACTGGATAAACCATGTTGAAATGATAAAATGCGAGGTTTACCATGTCAATTTCAGAGTGTGCTAAAGAAACATTTCTTTTAAACTTTATCCCTAAGCCTTTGATCAACAGAATATACTGTAAAGTATTTCACTATTGTAAAATTCAAAGAAACCATGGGATATAGATTCAAAGGCTTGTGTCTGAGCTATGCATCTGAAGACTTCCCTTCCTCTTCCACCCCTCGTACAGTGACCTGCCAAAAGAAAAACTGACTGTTGCAAATCTGAAAACAAAATAGAAAGTACAAAGCACATCAGTGAGATGTGGAAGAGAAAAGTTAAGAATTAATATTTCAGTTGCATCAGAACTGGTTCTGATGCAGGCTCTGATGATGATGATGGTGGTACTTGATCTGTTGTGATCAAGGGCCCCATCCAAATTAGTGATGACTGAATTTCTGGCTTCGCTTTGCTACATATTGAACAGTGATGATGCTCTGATCAATACCGTGAGACCATTCCGGGTCTGCAGTTGCATATAGAGCTCTACAGCTGTGCATTTTAAACAGTTTAAAGATAATGCTGAGTGTTAGCAGAAAATTAACTGCTTTTGCTTTCTGAACATTAATATCGCTTCTTGGATACTTCACCCAAGAGCACTAAGTAGCTACGAGCAAAACTTCCACATGTATTTAAAGAAAGGCAGACAAAAAGCTTTAATGAGTGTTGTCACTTGTTATCTTCAGCTGCAGCCTCCATAAGTCTATTCAGCGCTGCAGTTAGTGGAATATCAGCTTTATTTGTTGTACAATACATTTTGCAGTTCTGCTTTACATCATTAAAGGATATGCTACAAATGGGTTTACTTTCTGGCATCTGAAAAATGTTGTAAAGTTGCCCTTCCACCCCCAGAGATAGACAGTGTTGCTAATGGAGGACAACTTCAGTCTCTAATTAAACATTTCTTTACAAATTCAACATTGTATGGAATTAAGTGCTGGCAGCATGTAACCGAGTGAGATGATAAAACGGTTGTTATCTCATTAAGCAGCGCCTAAACTTCAGACGGCATCCTCTGAGGCACCAGTGAGACCGTTTCCACTTCCTGCATCAGTGACCAAACTGTCTCTTGGGGCCAGATAGTCAATTTTTGTGCTGTAAACCTACGGCCACTGAGAACTGCAAATGATGTACAGCACAGAAACTAGCCTTTCAAACCAACTCATCCAGTCTCATGGGGTCAGATTGTCAATTTTTGCGCTGTAAACTTACGGCCACTAAGAACTGCAAACGAGGTACAGCAAAGAAACAAGCCTATCAAACCAACGCATCCATACCTGTGTTTATGCTCCATATGTGCGTCTTCCTGTCACTCTTCATCCAAATCTGTCAATGGTAATCTTTCTCATGTGTTTATTGAGCTTCTCCTTAAATATATCTCATCCCATTTGCCCCAACTGCTCGAGGCAGAACATCTAACCATCCTCTGGCTAAAAGGTTTCTGCTTAGCTCTCTGCTGGATTTATTAGTAACTATTTTGTATTTATGCTGTCTGGTTACAGTCTCCCCAGGAGTGGAAACATCTCCCATGTCCACTCTATCAAATCTTAAGGATCTTAATCAGTCTTGCCTTTCCTACAGAACTGAGCTCCAGCCTATTCAATCTTTCCTGCTTGGTACACTTTATTGATTCAAGACTTATCAGTCTTAATTGAAACAGCATCCTTAAAGCCCGTTGACTTTTATTCCATTGAAAGGATTTGAAACCTTGTTCCTGAAGTTAAAAGCCACTGTATGAAGTGCTCACTGTGGTTCTTTTCATATGGTGAAAATTTAAGCCCTGGCAGAAGGACTGACAGTAGAATATTACCAAACATGTATCAGGGGAACTCTACCTCTCTCCTCCATCCTCAATGAGAATCAGAATCAGGTTTATTATCACTGACATATGTCGTGAAATTTGTTGTTTTGCGACAGCGGTATAATGCAAGACATAAAAATTACTATAAGTTACAAAAATAAATAAAAATGATATCATCACTGGTTTTAAGAAGTTCACAAAGTAAGTGATTTTGCAAACTGTCACTCAGTACTTCCTGTGGTACCTAATATGCTCAATACACCGCTGAAGTCAACTCAACACAGGGTGAATCAGGCATTAATTAGCCTTTTAGGAAGTGCATATAAACCAGTGATGTAACATCACATTAAGTACACATTGGTTCCCTGACCCACAAAAGGATAAAGTAGCATTGGAGGCACTCCAAAAGAGATTTACCAGGCTAATTCCTGGGATGAGAGTATTGTCCTATCAAGGGAGGCTAAACAGGTTGGCTCTGTTTTCTTGGAGTTTAGAAGAATGAGAGGCGACCTGATTGAGACATTTTCGAGCCTGATGGGGCATGACAGGGTAGATTTTCACTAGTGGGAGATTAGTGAATGAGGGGACGTCGCTATAAGATAAAGATTTAAAGGGGAAGTGCACAGAACTTTCTTTTTGCAGATGATAGCAAATCAATGGAATCGAAAACATTTGAAGTATTTAAGATGGAGGTAGATAACTTTTTGAAAGATTGGGGAATTGGGGGGAACTGGCACAGAAGAAGCCAGCGTAGATAAGCTATGATCATATTGAATGGTGGGGCTGCTTTGAGGAGTCTGGTAGCCTCTCCTAATCCTATTTTCTTGTGTTCTTGTGCAGACACATTTCCCAAGTGCTACTGCATCCTACCAGATCTCCTTACGGTCTTCAAAACCACCCTAAGTAAACCATGTTATCACCTGTCTTACTGTAGAGTTAGAAGTCACAGGGAGCCCTTCTCTTCACTTCACAATGATACACAGAGCTGCAGCCGTCCACTGCTTACTTGCTGCACTACCTCTCTGCACCCACCCTGGCACCATTCACTTCCCCCGCATCCCTTGTCCAGGAGCCCAACTGATGTCACTGCCAATCACTGCTTGACCCACTAGTTCTATTGACCTCCCTTTGCACCTACCAGTGAGCTAATGGTGATTTTCCACCGGTGTTTGTTATAGGCCCCAATAGCACCTCTCTCAGTGTGACGATGGCCAAGGGCCAACCTTCGGCAATGGTGCAGACAACCCCTTCGCACAGAGGTGGCAGTCTTGCTTGGTTTGTACTTGTTGTCAAACAACAATCAATTCCTTCCACCCCAGTGCAGTGAATCATTGTGCTGTGACCTTGAGCTTGATTGCCCTAGAAAACTACACTGTCACTGATAACTTGTATCTTTCATCTGAAGGACAATATTTCGGAAGTTCCAGGTAGGATGGTCAGTCAGATGGAAAATCTCCATCCAAAGAGGAATTGGCTTGTGTAGCCCAGTGGAACAGTCTGTGGGATTCTATTAGTGGATTCGACAATTAGATGGATTTCAGGAGTGAGAGGGAATGAAGGACATGGCTGGAAAGCAACTTTCATGACCTATAATGTATCAAGAGGGACAGCATTGTTGAGTTTAATGGCTTTTTTAATATTCTATTCTAAAATGCAATTTAAATTGTTACTTTCTAAGGTTATAAGAAGGCCACAGTACACATTTGAGAGGAACTCTGTCTTGTTACAATGATTGTTCATATGGAGAAACTATAGTGGGAATAACGTCCAAAGCAAAAGACAAAGCCAAGATAGAAGGGAGGAGCAAACCAAACAATTTAATTTGAAAAGTTAACTCTGTTTCTCTTTCCACCTGACCGGCTGGGCGTTTCCAACAGTTTATGGGTTTGTTTCAGATTTCCAGCATTTGCAGTTTTTTATTTAATATGAGGAAACTTGACTAAATAATGTCTCCAGAACACAATTCTTAATGATATTATGCTTGGATTTCAGTAGATGAGAGAAATCTGGACCAGACAGGAGAAATGTATTTGGACGGGTCGGGGTGGGAAGTTCAGATGGGAGATCCTGAGGTGTCCTGAAGCTTAATTTTTTTCTCTGTTGGCTTCCAGTCCAGCTGACAGCCTGTCTCCCGGCCATGGTTGCAGAGCAGAGAGCAGGAAAAGAGCAGGAAGAAATTGCACTTAATGATGTTGGGGATAGTCAGGGCCTTGAAAAGGGAGATGGAAATCATGGAACTGGAAGCAGGCAAATCTGTTGGCCTTGAGTGGAATCACTGCTGCTCCTTCTAGTCTACTTTCAATGCAGTAAAGGGAGTGATTAAGTTATGGATCCAATCCTTCTCACCTCTTTTTACCAATTGGGATCCAAAGTCATGGTGTTATGGAGTCATACAGTATACAGTAGGAATAGGCCCTTCGATCCCACTAAGTCCAGGCCGACCACCAAACACCCATTTACACTAATCCTACCCCAATCCATTTTATTCTCCCTGCATTTGCATCAAATCCTCCCAGATTCTACCAATCATCTACTGGGAGCAATTTACAAAAACGACATGACTTTAGGACGTGGGAGGAAACTGGAACACTTGTGGGGGGGGGGGGGGTGGTGGGACCCACACAGTCACAGGGAGAACACACAAACTTCAGACAGACAGCAGCAGAGGTTGGGATCGAATCTGGGTCACTAGAGCTGTGAGGCAGCAGATCTACTTCCTACACCACTCAGCTCCCCTCCACCCCTCAGTGAGAATAGGGCTGAAAGTAAAACAGTCACCTCCTTAAAAGCTGCTGCTTGAGAACGGATCAGTTGTCTATCAACCGCATGACACACCTCACTCAACCTGCCACCTCTGTTAAAACTGGAAGTGGGCTGATTGGAAATCAAAAAAATGGATGCTGGAAATTTGAAATAAAAAACTAGAACTCAGATAAAAGTTCTTTGACCTGAAACATCAGCTCTATTTCTTTTTCCATGGATGCTACCTGACCTCCTGAGTGTTTCCAGCATTTTTGGTTTTTGCTTGGAGGTTTGGCATTTTAACTTTCCACTTGAGCCATCCATTTAAGGGTTAAACTAATCCCTTGATTTCAATACGGTGAAGACATATCAAATAAATGCTGGATACGCATTGAGAATATTCAGCCTTGCCAAGGAACTCATCCCCATAAGACTCTGGGCTACGTGCGGAGAGCAAGCGTGCAAGGAATGAATGAATCAGTCTCATAGTCAGCGTGATAATCATTGCAATGTTTCATTAGTCTGAAAATAACCTTGATTATCTACCCTCCCATCATCCACAAGAACTTTGGTATTCCATGAATAAAATTGCAGCTAAAATGCAATAAAAATTTTAATTGAATTTCACAGACTCTGGAACCTGGATCCAGTAGTTAGCCGGATGCCCAGTCAATAGTTGAGTCACCAAATAGGCTGCTCTTCAGGTCTAGTCAACCAGAGACAAGCCTCTGAGGGAGGTCTGGCAGGATCTGACGGAATTTTGTTCAGAAAAAAAGCCTTGTTTCAAAAATGATAAAATTGTAGCTGGCAAAACTATCTGCACAACTTGAGGATGTAAACTGAATAATTTGAAGCCAGAAAATCAAAACGTCATCCTGTTAATTATGGAGCTCTGTTAAGTATCTGACAATTTTCTGTAACTGCCAGGGTGAGTCTCTCTGTTGTTGCAGCTAATTGAAGTTTCATTGTCATCTTCACAGAAATTGGCTCCTATAACTCACACAGTTATGCATTCCAGAGTCATCTTTCAACCATTGCTTCTTGGAGATTGTTGTTGGAAACCAGGGAACTGCATTGAAAAACAGCACAAAACAGGCCATTTGGCCCACACAGTCTCTACTAACATTCATTCATCACCCAGTCACCCTCCATATCATCCACTCACTCTTTTGATCCATTCTATCTTGTTGGGCAGCTTCTCCAAACACCCTTGGGTACCCCATAAGGAAGAATGTGAAGGAGGTCTCAAGATATGATTCGGGTCTATTGCTAAACTCAGCTCAAGCTTTCAATCTAATCCAGCATTAATACTTATTACTGGAGACAAATCCACAATACTAACCTCCCTGATCAACTGCACCCCATAGTACAATATCAAAAAACTGCCGGAATCACTGACAACACATTTACTCACAGGACCAGCATCATTACACCAGCAAAATCACATACAAATGTAGTCAAGAGTGTACAGAATTAAGAAGCCTACCAGGGCAGTCTCAATGACTGTAACATTGGGCTTAGCTGCTATCGCCAGTGAAGTTGCAGACAACCCTAAAAGAAGGATATCAAAAGTGACATCTAATATGTGTGTGAGACAGTCAAATTTTTTAGCCCTGTGTACTCATATTTCCTTTGACATAATAAATGATATCAGAGGCACAAGTCATGTAGCATGGAAACGGGCCTTCAGCTCATTGGGTTTGTGCCAACCCTGAAGCACCCATCTATACTAATTCTACACTAAACCCATTTTTCCCCTTACATCCCCATCAACTCCTCCCAAACAGCCACCCATCCCCAATTCTTCAGCCACCCACCAATACCAGGAACAATATCCAGTGGCCAATTAACTTTCCAACTCATGTATCTTTGGGATGTGGGGGGAAGCCAGAGCACCCAAGGGAAATACACACAGTCACTGAGAGAACATGCAAACTCCACACAGACAGCATCTGAGATCATCATTGAACCCATGTTGCTGCAGCTATGAGGCAGCAGCATCAACTACTTTGCCGCTGTGCCAGAGGGCTGGACCATTGATCCAGAGGCACAAGTTCAAATCCCACCATGGCAGATGGGGAAGTTAAATAATTCTGGAATTTAGAAGAAACTTACAACAGAAGCCGATGTAAATGTCATAAAAACCCATTTGGTTACTAATGTTCCTCAGGGAAAGAAATCTGCACCTTTTTCAGATCCCTTTCAATAACCCTTAAATACAGAGGAGCGGAGTTGACGACATAATAATGTTTTTTTTCTTTTTAATTGAAGAAATACCAGTCCAGTTTTTTTTCGAAGTTTTTGGGTTTTTTTTGGTTTATTATCAATTTTTTTTGATTTGGGGGTTCTTCTTCCATATAATTAAATTTCATTTCTT
Organism: Pristis pectinata; assembly: GCF_009764475.1. Classification (NCBI taxonomy): domain Eukaryota; kingdom Metazoa; phylum Chordata; class Chondrichthyes; order Rhinopristiformes; family Pristidae; genus Pristis; species Pristis pectinata. Next base: position 10,241,185 of record NC_067428.1, read on the forward strand.
TTCAATCTTTCCTTTTGTATTTGTTCACTTAATAAGAGAGCGGGAGGTCTAGATTACTTTTTTTTACTCCTTGTGATTATATAGATTAACTGTTATGATTGCTATCCTGATCTCTTTGCACCATGTGTATAATTACTAATGTTATATATATTATTTTGTACTAATTTGAAAATTAGTAAAAAGATTGAAAAAGAAAGAAAGAAAGAAATCTGCTACACTTCCTGGATTGGTCTATACATCATGACCCATCAATATGATTGACTCTTAACTGCCACCTCAATTTGGGGGCAATTAGGGATGGACAATAAATGCTGGCATTGCCAATGTGCACATCTTGTGAACAAATAATTTTAAAAATATTGCACGTAAGTTTAAATGAATAAGTGCTCTGTTGATGGGTTCAGCACTGCCTCAGTAAGGAGTTTTGGCGACAGCATCTTAGAATTAGAAATATTTAAAAAAGACAAGTGCCACAAGCTCATTATTTAAAGAAAAACATTAAAAAAAACAGCAGGTGTTGTACCTTCTGGAGTACAGGGGATAAGAGTAAGCAGATTGGGGGGGAATTCAAATAAATTAATAACCATTACTGTAGAGTAATCTACTCAAGGGAAAAATGGTTAAGGTGATTTAAAAATAGTAGAGCCAATTTAAATGTGTACTGTGTGAAGCACTCAAGTATAATTAAAATGTAATAAAGTATCTGGTGGAATAATGTCAAAGTTCAAGGCTTATTACTTTCATTTGCCTATAGTCTGTTTTTCATTAATCATCCTTTTAATAATGTACACTTTGGTAGGCCACATGAAGTGTTTAATTTATCCTGACTAATTTATTGGGGGGAAAGTGTCACGATTTTCTAATAGCTCTTGTAAAACTCATGTAAAAAAGGCAAATAATCCAGACAAATAGGGCATCAGAGCCCTATGTAATTCAGAATGAATTTGAGGTGTACGTGGTAGCCAGATGGAGCTCATATCTAATAAAACTGACCTAAATCAAAATCAGCCTATGCTTAAGCTGTGGTCTAACTTAGAAATGAATAAATGGTAAGGGCATTGCAGATTCTTCTGCTGTATCTTCCACGTTTACATTGACTCATCTCTCTCCAACCAAGCTCATACTAATTCACCATATCTTCAGTAAGTATCCCCCTCCAGCCCCACCACATTCATGCCCCTGTTTCTCTTTCACCTACCTCCCACATACTCCCTTCACCGAATCTCCCATCTAACCCACAAACCGCACTCTGAAGCACATGCCCCTCCCATCCACAGAGTTTGCCCTTCCCTGTTTCATTACAAATAGTACTGCCATAACAAACATTAATAATACAGTAACAAATATACCCCAATATACAACAGCTTTCATTGCAGAAACTAATAAAATGCATAATTATGCTGTTAATCCACCTACTGATACCAAGCAGAGTACTGATTCATTGTGGTACTCTTGGTCCTCCAGCCTAAATGCTCACAAGTATATACCCACTGTACTGTAAGAGATACATCCACTCAGGCTGTGCACTGCTGTGTCAGAAACCTGGGTCATGGGAAGCTGTTATGGAGCTTCTGTTGGTCACCATTTAAGCAACAAATGGCCTCACAGCTCAATGTAGAGATGCTGTCCATGAGGGCTGCTGTTGGGTGGCGTGGTCACTCAGTGCTGAGTGGTGGGGATCAGACCTGAACTTTGGTTGGCACGGTAAGCATGATTCTGACAGTGGTTGTGTAATCTTTTGGCAGCCCATCTACATCCCAGGCTCTCTCCTTTCACCTCCTGTTGCATGTGATGGAAACTCATGTCTGGGCAGGCATGGTAGTGTAGCGGTTAGAGTAACGCTATTACAGTCCCAGCGATCTGGGTTCAATTCCGGCCGCTGTCTGTAAGGAGTTTGTACGTTCTCCCCGTGTCTGTGTGGGTTTCCTCCGGATGCTCCGGTTTCCTCCCACATTCCAAAGACGTATTGGTTAGGAAGTTGTGGGCATGCTATATTGGCGCCAGAAGAGTGGTGACACTTGCGGGCTGCCCCTAGAACACTCGACACAAAAGATGCATTTCACTGTGTGTTTCGATGTACGTGTGATGGATAAAGATATCTTATCTTACCTTTTCCTTTGTGTGTTTGTCTGCACTGCTCTCTGTAGTTAGAGATTTCTCTGTGGTAACAAGTTGGTGTTCGCTGGTTTAAGCTCCACACCTCAGCAGTGAACGGCAGCACCACTCTCCCTGCCTGTACATTAGCAGCCTCTCCACACCAAGCTGTGGGGCAATTCATTGCTGGATTAACAACTGGAACCTGGCACCCAGGTTCTCAGTGAGGTAGAACACTGCTATAGGTAGGACACAGGTTCTTGCCAGGTTCCTGACACAGCAGTCGTGTCAGTAATATGCTATAATGACTACTTTTGGCCCCGATTCCATTCATGCTCTTGTTCCTGGGAACACATCCTGAGCAATAAGCAACATACACAATGTAGGACACAATTTTATGTCAATGTAAAGTAATTGCAACTCTGATTTCAGTTTCTCTATTGCTTTTCCTCTTCTTTAACTTTTGCTTCTCGTGTCATCTGATATATTTTTCTACACTGTGAGTCCAGGTGAGAGGGGGAAGGCAGGTGGGTGGGGGAGGGGGGAGATGTAAGAAGCTGAGAGGTGATGGGTAGAAGAGGCAAAGGGCTGAAGAAGGAGGAATCCGGTCGGAGACGGCAGTGGACCTTCTTCTTCAGCCCCTTGCCTCTTCTACCTATCACCTCTCAGCTTATTACATCTTCTCCCCCTCCCTCACTCACTACCTTCCCCCCCTCACCTGGACTCGCCTATCACCTGCGCTCACCTCTCCCCTGCCTGCGTGTGTTCCTCCCCTTCTCCCCACCTTCCTATTCTGGCTTCTGCCCTCTTCCTTTCCAGTCCTGATGAAGGGTCTCAGCCCGAAATGTCCACTGTTAATTTCCCTCCATAGATGCTGCCTGACCTGCTGAGTTCCTCCAGCACTTGTTGTGTATTGCTCCAGATTCCAGCATCTGTAGAGTTTCTTGTGTCTCTGTTCACCAAGAGATTCCTTTTTCTTGATGCTGCCCCAGCAAGGCTTGAAAGATTAGTTTGCTCAACTCCTAAAGCTGTTTCGGGTGCATTTTACACCTTATTAATGCAATTCATTTGTGCTAATTCAAACCTCAGTTAATATTGTCACAGGAATTGAATAATGTTACTTGTACCAGCCTTTCCAGAGCAGCAAATGGGAGCATTTTCAGAAAATGCACTCAACATTGAGAATCTGTGAATTTTCCATTTTCCCTAGGGAGAAATTCAGAAAAAGTATCAATGGTAAATGGAATATTTTCTATTTTGCCTTCAGTACCAACATCAATTGTCATCCACGAGGGATCCACTAAAAGTTTCAAACAAGGCAACTTAAGGGCTCATGACAACGGTTTCTGATTTCTTCCTAATTTCCTGTCCTGAAGGTTCTGACTTTTGGTGGGGAGATGTTTCTGATCACTTGCTGACTTCAGGTATCCATTCTTCAAGTGTAAACCAAGACAATGATTCTTATCAGCAACCATTCAATTGCAGGGTATCAAAACCACTTCCAACCATTTATGAAACAGTGTAATTTCTGGCCACCAGACTTAACTTATGATCTTTTAACACATTCATACTAATTCTCCCTCCCTACCACATGATTATTTTAGTCCACTTACAATATAACTGGAAAATGTATACTCCAACTCTCTCAAACACACATTGTGCGCTCTTAGTGTGAGGTTACTAATAAAAGATTGCATATTGGAATGCCTGAGTATTTTTTTCTCTGATGAGATGTCAGAGTTAATTACAGAGCCATAACTGCAAAGGGAATAGAGGAACAGAAAATATGTTGGCCGGGTAACCCAATTTACAGAAACAGAAGAGTATATTGCAAATTAGTTTTTATTGTTTTTGTCACAAAGTTGAGCAAAGAGCAAGCTTGCAGAGAACCCAAATGCAGCACGCTGGTACAAGACTGGAGTCAGGATGCTTTCTCAGAAAGAAACACAGGCAGCAACTGGAAGGAATCTTGCCTCAGGGATCTGAGGTAGAGTCCCAACATGAAAACTGGATATCCGAAGAGGAACAGTGTAACCAGGACTGCTCTAGAGCTGACAACTCTAAGCAGCCAGGAGACAAAATATACCCAAAGATTGACCAATACTCTAGCAGCTAGTGCTAGAGAAACCCAGGTACTTATGCTAGGCCCCTGATGGGGCTCAGGTGTGTGTCATTATGCAATTAGTCATGCAGGGAATCCATGTGCTACCCAACAAGGTGTCATCAATGGAGCTGAATCGAGGCCAGTACTCGGAACCATGACAGATTTAATTTGTCACTTGCTTGTTTCTTAGTCTATAGAATGTCAGCAGACACATCTGATATACCTTTGTATCATTCCTAACATAGGCATGGTAGGGATCAATGGTGGCCATTTGGATTGTGGTTCCCAGGACTTCAGAAGAGGAAGGGGACTATGTCATGTACTGAAATGATGCTGCATCACATCACTGATCAACAGCAAGGTGGCTATTTTAGATCTGGCATGGAAACAGATTAACGAACGATGAGTAATTGTTTTAAATTTGAAGAACAAGGGGTGGCACAGTGGCACAGCTGGTAGAGCTACTTCCTCACAGCTCCAGCTACCAGGGTTCAATTCTTATCCCCGGTGCTGTCTGTGTGGAGTTTGCACGGTTTCCTCTGAGTGCTCTGCCTTCCTTCCACATCACAAAGGTGGATGAGCTTGTAAATTAATTGGCCACTGTAAATTGCCCGTAGTGTGTTAGGTAGTGTAGAATCTGGGGGGGGGGGGGGAGTTTAAGGGAATTTGGGGACAATAAAAATAGGATTAGTGTAGGTTTAGTGTAAGTAAGTGCTTGATGGTTCGTGCAGAGTCAGTGGGTCAAAGAGCTTGCTTCCTGGCTGTATGTGAGGACTTGTGGATTGAATAGGAACATTTAAATGTGCTGAATTTTTGAAAATTCCATGTGCATGACGTTTATTGCTTTTGGTATGCCATTACTGCACCACTTATTATATGCCATTCACACCTGTTGAATGACTACAAGTACTCCAATTCACCCACTGCTTAGGAACACTCCATTTACTGCTAAACTGACCAATACAAAGAAGAAATCATTTTCAACTGTAAAATAAAAGAGTAGTTAACAGATGGAAACAAAAAAAAATCGAGCTCTCAGGGCCATTTCTGTGACATGAATAATAGCTGTATTTAAAATAAATATATCCAAAGCTTGTCTGAAAGATCATCATAATGAATTAAACATTCTAAAGCAAAACAGTATTTGAATGATGGCAATATTGTCAATTCAGCATCAAATTACTGTCATACTTTAAGCCATTTACGGCTGCAAGTTTTCACTCTCTGTAATGTGTGTTGAACTCAACTGATCCCTCCTGCTGTCCGCACTGGGTGTTACACAGAGAAAGGTCTGATCACATTCATTTATTGGCTTTTGAGGAACCTAGTAAGGCCTGCTATTTGGTAAATGCTTTGGTCAGGAGAGAGCTAAGGGATACAGACAAGGAGGATTAAGGAGTCATACAGCACAGAAACATGCCCTTTGCCCTATGGTATCTGTGCCAGACATCAAGGCCCTGCCCATACTCGGCCTGTAGCCTTCTCTGCCATGGCACTTCAAGTGCTCATCTACATGTTTCCTGAATGTTTTAAGAGTACTTGCTTCTACCACTCCCTCTGGCAGTGCATTTTCAACTAGTATTTGTGTGAACATTTTCTTCCTCAATTCTCCTTTGATCATTCTACGCTTAATCCCAAAATTTTGGCCTCTAGTTAGAAAAGATCTTGAGTTCAGACTACAGGCTAATCTGAGTTAGGTGATTTTAGTTGGGGAGCTGCTGAGGACAGAAGAAAAACTGCCAGTCAGTGACTGCTGCTGGGCGATGTTTCTACATGGACATTCAGTACTCTCATAGGGTCATACAGCAATACAGCACGGATACTCTCAGAAAGATCCTTTCCAGCTGAGCTGTAGTTGTTGATGTTCGGGGTCAGTTTTCTTAAACTGTGCATTTGCAAAATATCTTTTCGCTTGGAGAAGCAGTGGTGGTCAGCTCCTACCTCCCCCCTCTAGAGCACACAAGTAGCATGCCCCATTTAGAAGAACAAGCATCTCAGGAAGACCACCAAGGAGCAAAAAAACAAACCGCCAGAGGGACTCCGCAGGTCAGGCAGATGTAGAGGGAAATGGGGAGTCGATGTTTCAGGTCAAGACCTTGCATCTGGACTGAAAGAGTAGAGGAGAGATAGCCAGTATAAAGAGGTGAGAGGGAGGGGTGAGGCAGGAGCTAGCAAGCGATAGGTGGATGCAGGTGAGAAGGGGTGATTGGAGAGAAGGAGGAAATAGTGACAGAGGTTGGGAGGTGATAGATGGAGGCAACAAAGGGCTGAAGATGATGGAATCTGATAGGAAAGGAGGGTGGAGAATGGACCCAAATAAGAGAGGTAGGATGGGCAGATGGGAACAGTGGGGGGAGAAGACCCAATCTCTTTTGCCTCCGGACCACCGTGGAGGTTTGCTTGACATAGGTAGATGAGGGGATATAAGAAGAACGAGAATGGAAACATACCCTACTCAACAGCAGGCCCTGGGAAAGTCACAACCATTTAGGACCATACCTGGAAGGATAGTCCGTCAACACAGGCATCAGGAAGACTTTCTTCTAAAGTGAAGCACAGACAGACTGCACAGTTATTTTGGGAGTTTGTGTCTTGCCCTTTTGTTTTTCATTGTTAAAGGAGTTATGTCACATTCATGGTTTATCTAATGTTAGGTGTGTACCCCTTTAAGAATTGTAGCATGTGGCTGCAAAGTTTCATCGAAAGATAGGGGCAGCAGTAGGATATTCAACCCTTCGAATCTGCTCTGCCATGCAATACAGTCATTGCTGTTAATCCAAATTCAGTACCCTGCTTTCTCCCTGTATTCTATGATTTTTTTAGTCCTTAGAACCATAACTAACTCCATGAATATATCTAATTATTTAGACTTAGCTGCTTCTCCTGAGAAAGAATTCCACAGGTTTTAATAGAGAAGCTTTCTGAAGCTGTCCAGTTCTCCAGAGGAACCTACTGGGAAAAGAAGCTGCTTTGCACAATGTATGCTCTTTTATAAATAAAGTAACTTCTCTTCTTTAGTGTAAATTATTGGCTATCCTCCAGCAACTTAGAATGTGAGTGAGAGAAGTTGTGGCAGGGTGGTGCAGCTGATACAGCTGCTGCCTCACTGCGCCAGAGACCCAGATTTAATCAGGACTTTGGGTGCTGTCTGTGTGGAGTTTGCATGCTCTCCCATTGACTGCTTGGGTTTCCCCCTGGTGCTCTGGTTTCCTCTCACATTCCAAAAACCTGTGTGTTGGTAGGTTAATTGGCCACTGTACATTGCCTCAGAGCGTAGGTGAGTGGTAGAATCAGTGGTGGTAGATGATGAGGGCATGGGGAGAATAACACGAAATGGGATTAATGTAGGACTAATATAAATGGATGGTTGAGGGTTGACATGGGCTTGGCAGGCCAAAAGACCTATTTCTACTCTCTATGACTCCTTTCTGAGACAGAACCATACCAGTCTCAACCATGTCTCCGAAGGGCGGGGAGGTGGGGTAGCTGCAGTGAGACGTTGGTTGAAATGGTTGGGGTGTGAAAGAATTCTGTCCTTTCATGCCAGCCGAAGCCTGTTCAGTGCAAGGAACTATTATTTCAATTCTGATATCCTATTCAACATTAAGTTAGCTTTCTTTTATTAAGTGCCATATTGAGTGAAAATGCCATTTAATGCACATATTTTAAGGCTGTATCAATTCCTTATTAAGGGCAGGTATATAAAATACCAGGCATAAATCACTGACAGGTAATCTATTACATTAAACAATAACCGACTAAAGTAACAGAGTCAGAGGCATTTCATTATCTACATTAAATACATTCCCGGTGATTCCCACTCAATTATACAATGCAATTCTGGTAACAAAAAAAATCACTTGGTCAAGATTTTCAATTTCCCCCACCCACTTTATCCTTCCTCATTGACCTAGAAACTGATACCAAACACCTTCAATAGGCGGGTATGGGGTGTGCATTGGCAGTAGAGAACTATCTGCCTTACTGGATGAAGGTAAAGTAGGCAAAGTGCCCAACTCCCATTTGAGGTGTTACCTGTGGATCAACCCAGTGAAACCAATCCCATTGGCAACAAAGAATGTACACAAATTCCCTCCGAAGGTGGAAACTGTGAGGATCAGAAGCATCTTCGTTAAACAGCCTCATTAATTGCTCTTGTTCCTGCCTCCATCCCCAACATCACAGTTCCAACATCTGATCTCTCCCTCTGCCCTACATTCTCACTGCATTCTCCCATCTGCAATTAGTGAACTGATCATAACATTAACTGACTAATGCTAACTCATCTCCACAAGCATCAGTCAGTTTTCCCACGACGCTATCCTTCAAAGTCTCAATACCACTCATACCATCATGGACTTGTGGAAATGAGCTCCATGAGCCATTCAAGTGCTTCACATGGTTGGCAAGCAACCAAAGCTGTCCACTTTCGGATTTCTGATCCACTGACTCCAAGCTGACTGCCCTCCTTTAGCTTACCTAGCACAGCCTTCTTCATGAGTGTTTCCAGAACTTTGACCTTAGAGTCTGAACCAGTTTTCTTCAGAAGCACAAACTTTATCACTTTCCTTGGCAATGGAGGTCAGTGGATAGCAATCAGAAGTATACATCCAGAGGTCTCTCTGCCTTTTTCCTTCTTCAAGACTTTCCTTAAAGTTACCAGTCCTGATGCAGGGTTTTGTCCTAAAATTCCTCTCCCCCACAGATGCTGCTCAACCCGCTGAGTTCTTCCAGCAGATTATTTGTTGCTCCAGATTCCAGCATCTGCAGAGTCTTGTGTCTCCTTAAAGTTACCTCTTTGCCTACTCTTTTGCCCTTCTGTTCTGAGGTACTGTATCTGATGGGTCAGAGGTCACTACTTACTTTTCATGATACAGGAGGAGGCCATTCAGCCTGCTGGGTCTATGCTGGCTCACAGCACAACAATCTCATCAGTCCCCTTCCCCCTTTCCTTCTGAATTGGGACATGAGTCTGATGTCCTTCAGCTCATCTGGCAAATGTAAATTAGATGGGAGCATCAAATATCTCCCCTGCATCCAGCAAGTGGGTTTGCCTTCTGTTCCTGGCCAGAAGGTGCTGTTTCGGCTGTTAACAACTCAAATCAGCACTGTTTAAATAATAATCTGATCTTCTATTTTTCCTTCCAAATTGGATGACCTCGCATTTACCAACATTGTACTTCATCTGCCAGACCCTTGTCCACTCACTTAACCCATCTATATCTCTCTGTAGACTCTCCACACCATCTGCTACATCTATTTCTTGGTTTATTGCCTGTGCCACTGTAATGTTATTATTTAGTGGCCTATAGACAACTCCCACCAGTGATTTTTTCCCTTTACTATACCTAAGAGCAGGCACGGTAGTGTAGCGGTTAGCGTAACACTATTACAGTGCCAGAGACCCGGGTTCAATTACGGCCACTGTCTGTAAGGAGTTTATACGTTCTCCCCATGACTGCATGGGTTTCCTCTGTGTGATCTGGTTTCCTCCCACATTCCAAAGACATACGGGTTAGGAAGTTGTGGGCATGCTATGTTGGCACTGGAAGAGTGGCGACACTTATGGGCTGTCCACAGAACACTCTACGCAAAAGATGCATTTCACTGTGTGTTTCGATGTACATGCGACTAATAAAGATATCTTGTCTTTTCTTGTCTTGTCTTGGATGGCTGAGAGCTGAGGTCATCCAGTGATGCAAGGGCCAGAAGATTCCACTCAGATGCTGAGCTCTGTGGAAGTACTCAGTCATAGGGTAGGCCCTGTTGGATAAGGAGATTGCAAGTGGAAGGCAGGGGAATGATGGCGAAGCCCTACTGCCTACCTTCTAACTGGAAGTTACAGCAGGACTTTGAAAGAGATACGGCCCAACTTTTCCAGGAGGCCAATTCTGCTTTACAATGTTTCTGTGAAGCACCTTTCACCATGCTCACGCCTTAACATAATGGAGTTAGTTATTGAAAATCAAAAGAAAAATACAGCTGCTGGAATTCTGAAATAAAAGCAGAAAATGCTGGAAATACTCAGCAGATTAAGCACCATCTGTGGAGAGAGAAATTGAGTTCATGTTTCTGGTGGAAAACTCTTCTTCAAGAAGAGTCATTGAGCTGAAATGTTTACTATGTTTCTTTCTGCCTTACTTGCTGAGTATTTCTAGTGCTTTCAGGAGTTAGCTTTTTTTAATCAAAATAAACTTTATTCATAATAAAAGAAACTATATACAATAATAAAACTGTTCAAACCTTTATATTCGTGTACAGTTCAATTCTTAGTATTTCCTTTTTATATATAAAAAACACAGCACCGATGCCACACGTGTGGCTCCCTGGGGTGATACCCCAATCCCATATTTACAACATTTGAGCGGCTTCCTCGCCTGACGCCGCCCCTCCTTCTCCTGTGGCAGAAGAACCCTAAACTGTCGTCCTTCCTGTTTTTTTTAAACAAAATAAACTTTATTCATAATAAAGGAAACTATATACAATAATAAAAACTGTTCAAACCTTTACATTCGTGTACAGTTCAATTCTTAGTGTTACCTTTTTATATATAAAAAACACAGCACCAATGCCACACGTGTGGCTCCCTGAGGTGATACCCCAATCCCATCTTTACAACATTTGAGCGGCTTCCTCGCCTGACCCTGCCCCTCCCTCTCCAGTGGCAGACGAACCCTAAACTGTCGTCCTTCCCCACCGAGCCCTCACGCTGGCTGCACCCAACTTCGGTGCGTCCCTCAGCACGTACTCCTGCAGCCTGGAATGTGCCAGTCGGCAGCTTTCCCCTACGGACATCTCGCAGCGCTGGGAGACCAACAATTTTCGGGCAGACCAAAGGGCGTCTTTCACCGAGTTGATGACCTTCCAGCAGCAGCTGATGTCCGTCTGTGTGTGTGTCCCCGGGAACAGCCCGTAGATCAGAGAATCCTCTGTTACACTGCTGCTTGGGATGAAACGTGACAAGGACCCCTGCATCTTTCGCCACACCCTCCTCGTGTTGGTTTAATCTCTGGCTGTGTCAGGGACAGCAAAACTCACTCTGCTGCTCTGCTTGCTGCCCTGGCTCAGATCTGCTAACCCTCTTCAAGTGAGGGACTGTCCTGGCACCTTCTGGTCTACTCAAAAACTTCACCAACGGAGCCAGTGAATTGACGAATTCACTACCACAGGGAATGGTTGAAGCAAATGTTACAGATACACTAAAGGGGAAGCTGGATATGTAAATGAGGGAATAAAAAATACTGCAGATGCTGGAAATCTGAAAAAAAAACATGCTGGAAACACTCAATAGGTGAGGCAGCATCTGTGGTAAGAGGAACAGTGATAATATTTCAAGTTGAGACCCATTGTCAGAACTGGGAAAGAGTTAGTTTAAAGCTGCAGAGAGGATGGGGGGGGGGGGGGGGGGTAAGAGGAATGGATAGGAGAAAGGGGATATCTGTGATAGGTTGGGCCCATGATTGGTGTGGGGAGGGTTACTAATAAGAAAGTTGGCAGGTGACAAAGAAGTGTGATGTTTTGCAATCATGTGAGGGAGACAGGAGTAGAGGGTCACACTGCTTGAGTATCTCCAAGGAAAATACTCAAGTGGAGCCTAAATGCCCGCCTAGACCAGTTGGGCTGAATGGCCTGTTTCTGCATTGTATATCATATGCAATCTTATGCAAACATTAAAGAATCTGAAATTTCTAAATCACCAGGCAATGAATACAGAATGTCGGAGACAAGCTGACATCACATCTCAGCTTCGAACACACTTTGTAGAGAAATTGAGGGACAGATTTAAATTGATTCACTGACTGCAAAATCCATTTCAACTTTCTCAAATATATTTTTCAAAGCAAAGTGTTGAGGTGACAATTTTTGGGAACGGCAAAGGGTTCTGCTTTAATTGGCAGCCCAGCAAGGCTGTGCTGGTGCAATAAAAGCAAGGTAACATTCAGCTGAGAAACAAATATCCACAAAAATGATTTCATTTTATTCAAGTAAAAGTACTGGCTTTTTGAGAGATTATAATTAAGAGCTCTGCTGTTTAACAAGCTCTCCTTTTGATATGCTTTGATCTCGTTACTCATCACACTCTCTTTCGGGTCATTAAATCAAAGCCATGACAAATTGGCAGAATATGGCAGGTTCCTCTAAGAGGTGAAGGGAATGGTGGGATTTTACAGTCAGAGAATTATTTAAGGATGTTGATGATATATTAAGGTGTCCTCCCACAAATCTTTCACTATCCCGAAAACTACTGCAGTAAAACTCTGATAATCCAGCATCCTTGGGACGTTCGTGGTACCAGACTGGCAGAATTTCTGGATTATTGGATATTACTCCCATTGATACACCAACACTCTTAATTCACCTTTGATTGTTACACAGTGGCGTGACAAATTTTCCAGTGGAACCTAGGTGAGTTTAAAGGGAACAGAAGTAGCAACGTGTGTTTCAAAGGAGTGTGAAAATGGGATCCTTGTGTTTTTAAGGTGAGTGTGGGAACGGGGCCCTAGTGTGTTTAAAGGAAATGTAGGAATAGGGCCCCATTGGGTTTAAAGTGTGTGGGAAGGCATCCACAGTGAAAATGAAGCCCCAGTGTGTTTAAACCGAGTGTGGGAAGAGGGCTGTGGTGAGGATAAGGGGAGTGGGGGAAATGAGGACCGATGATCTAAATGCAGAAGCATCAGGATTTCTGAACAGCGGGATAGTGGATTATCAGAGTGTAGACTGTTGTCCGAACATCTATCTTCTAGATACTCCACCAACTCCGTACGCTCCTATTAGTTTTCTCTTCAGGAAGGTTGTCTTTAAAATCCGTGAGGTGAGTGGGCGGAAACATGGCATTTGGAATAAATGCGGAAGGAGGTGAGCTCATCCTATCAAGGACAGACAAAATAAATTAGATCTAGATGCTTTGGAGTTTAGAAGAATAAGGGGTGATCATACTGAAACGTGAAAGATTCTTGGGGGAGGGCAAGATTAGGGGTGGTCAACTAAGGTGAAGAGTAAGTTTTTCTCATGGAGAAGGGTTAATCTTTGGAATTCTCTACCTCAGAGGGTTGAGGAGGCTAGATCATTGGGAGTATTTAAAGAAGAAGTAGATAAATATTTCAAAATCAGGGAATTGAGGGCCATGAGGAACTGGCGCAGAAGAGGAGATGAGGTCACTGGCAGATCAACCATCATCATATTGAAAGCCAGGGCATGCTTGTGGGGTCAAGAGCTCTACCCCTGCTCCCATCTCCTAATGTTCTTATCCACTGTGATGCACAAAGCACAAAAGCAGATGTTCTTAAAATGATGGCATATTGGGAAATGTTGTTCAAAGTGACCCAAGTATTCACATACACACAGGTACAGCAAACAATTAGGAAAGAAATCTGTATGAAGGCCTTTATTATGCGATGAATTGAGCATGGGATTAAAGGTGTTTTACCACAATTATATAGGGCCTTGGTGAGACTACAGTGGAGTATTGTGGACAATTTTGATCTTCTTACCTAAAAATTATATACGGGCAGCAATGGATTGATGGGTTTGCCAGTTGAAGAGATTGTATTTTCTAAAGTTTAGAAGATGTAAGGTGAACTCATTGAAGCTTACAGAATTCTTACAGGGCTCCGCATAGTGGATGTAGGGAGAACATTTGCCCCGGCTGAGGAATCTAGATCCAAGAGTCACAAGCTCAGAATAATGGGTAAACCACTTAGGACTGAGATGAGGAGAAATTTCTTGATCAGAGAGTTGTGACTCTTTGGAATTTTCTACCCCCAGTGGATTGTGGAGACTCAGTCATTGAGTTTATTTTTATTTGTGGTGGTGAATGGTGGAAGGGGTGCACATGAGGGGCATAAGCAGGAGTAGGCCATTTACCTCTCATGCCTGCTTTGCCAAGGTAAGACCATGGCTGATCTTGTACTTCAGTATCACCTTCCTGCACCAACTCCATATCTTTTGGTATCTAAACCGTTATCAATCTCTGTCTTCAATATTGATTGATAATCCTCATGGTTGGACCCTCTGGGTGAAGATATTTCTTTTCATCACTGTAATTAATGGTCACCCTCTTATTTTGAAACTTTGGCCAGTGGTTCCAGAAAACTATAGATTTATGCAGACACAAGGGACTGCAGACGCAGGAATCTGGAGCAACAAGCAATCTGCCGGAGGAACTCAACGGGTTGAGCAGCATCTGTGGGAGGAAAGGAATTGTTGATGTTTCTGGTCAAACCTCTACAATTGGCAACTCACATGGTAATCACAGGAGTGAGGGGTGGCTGGGATAATGTGAGCCAGAATACAGGGTTTCAGATGACTGTTGGTATACAAAGAGTAGAACAAGGGGAGTCAGCCAGGAGTTCACTGGAATAATCCGGTCTAGAGGTAATTATCTGAAATTGTATAATTTTAATACTAGGAATGGGTTATTCAGTCTAATTGGTCTCTATTATCATGCTCCACTTCAGCCTCCCGATGTCACTCTAATAGTCCATCTTTCCATATCCTTCTCTAGCACATACTTAGCTGTCTTCCCTTGGATACAAAAGCATTTCTCTTCATAGTGATATTGCCACTTGATGTGCCAGAGGCAAAGCTCTTGTACCTTACACTAATCCGAACTAACTGTAAAATATATGTTTGTGGAGGCCCGCACACACGGGACTTGAACCACCATCGGAAGCCGCGGGCAGACACGCGGTAGTGCATTTTGAACTACCCACTTGGGGCGGACCCTCCGGGGGACAGTTGGATGTGACTTCCGCCCTGCGGGTCGCAGGGGTCCATGGGTAGGGAGATTTCGCGTGCTTTGGAGAATCATTAAAGGATTTTGAGTTCAGTACTGTCTGCCTCCGTGTGTTCTTTGGGTAGTGTGTTGCATGCGGCTACAAGTTAATGTATTTGGATTTGGCAGAGGTGAACATTCCTGTCTGTCTGACTGAAATGAATCTGCTGTAAATGCAGTGACTGGCTTTAACCTGCTCATGTTCAGTTCTCCAAAGGCCTTGGTGGGTAAATTTACCAAAGGATGTAGTATGAATCCAAGCACATGAGCAAGACCTGTGCTCATCCACCATTTTGACTGGCTCATTCCCAATAAGTAGAAATTGGAATATTAAAAATAGTGTTGGTTCCTTGGACTTGGGTGAGGAAATGTCACTTAAGATTTCCACACTTCACTGATGCCCCGTCAGCATTGCTTAAGGCATCCATGTGGGCTGGAGCTTAAGGCCTTTTTCCCCTAAATGGCCAGAAGCTCCTGGAGATAAATGGTTCTGCTTCTCCTCTCTTTCAAAGGCTTAATAAATCAGTAAATAATCTTACCAGAACCCCAGTGATGTGCGGAGCACAAACATCAGCTCACATCAGCTGGGCCAAATGGCCTTTACTGAGCCAAAAATTGCATGTGATTTCTGGTTTGTGCTGAGTTATCTGATCTCAGTCAGGAAAGCTCTGGAGATGTCGCAATCTTCCTCTATGACTCACAATAAGGCAAGGAGAATTATCCAGGACTGCTGTTTCAATCACTAGATCCTGCACTTATGCACAAGACTAGATGGAGCTCAAGTTTAATTCTTGGGGGTCATACAGACTGACATACACTAAATGATGAAGCACACCTCAAGAAATAATTACATGGGTGGTACAATTTTTCTTTTGTTCATTCATAAGATGTGGGCACGCCTAGCAAGAGAAACAATAATTGCCCATTTCTAATTGGCCTGGAGAAGTTGGTGGTCCACTTCCTGAATCCTTTGCAATCCATTTGGTGACTCGTCTAACAGACGGCAAGGTCGTGGGAGTGGGGGTACTTTCAGGATTTAGACTCAGTGATGATGTTGGAAATGCAACATATTTCCCAGTCAGGATGGTGTGTGAATTGAAGGTGGTGGCAGGCCCATATCCTGCTGCCCTTTTTCTAGTTGTTAAAGGTTGTGGGTTGGTGAAGTCTCGCAGTGTGTCTTCAGAGGCATTCTGTGCTGGTGGTGGAGGGAGTGAATGCATAAGCTGGCAAAAGGGGTGTCAATCAATCTGATTGATATATCCTTGTTGTCGTTGAGCTCCTTGAGTGTTATTGGATCTGCACACATATAGGTAAGTGGAAGATACTGTATCACGATCCTGACATGGCTTGCAGGTGATAGAATGATTTTGAGAGATGAGTCAATCACTGCAGGATACCCAGCCTCTGAATTCCTGTTGAAGCTACATTAGATATATAACTGGTCCAGTAATGTTTCTTGTTAGAGGTGATACTGGAGAGTGACTAATGACTGTGATGTAAATATTCTTGGACTCCCAGGGCAGGCATGGAATTGTATGAGCCTGCTTGCATTTCCAATGACTCAACGAGGTGTCAATCCCCTTCAGAATGGGTAGAGGGGATAAAATTGATGAGCAAATATGAACACCTCAGCAGGTTTGTTCCCTGGGCTTCCTCAAGTAGAATGACTCGAATAAAGTACAGAGAGTTGCTCACACATGAGTTTAGTTACACTCAGGAAAGAATGAGAAGGAATTGAAAGAAACATGTCCACACCATCATGTTCCAATTTTTAATTTTGAAAGTAATGACTTTATATCTAAGCTATGCTTAAGACTGCTGATGTATTTTTTTCATAAAAGTTATTAATTTTCCTCTGGGCTTGACATGACTGTCAGTTTACATTATATGGGATGGCTCATTCACTGTAATACACAGAGGCATTGTAGATGAATATCATGAATCCAATATGATTCATTGTAAGGTGGCATGATCTTAGTGATAGGCCAGACTGATGGTTGCTCTGCTTGTTATTCTGAGACAGGGCACAGCAATTAAAACAAGGCCCCAGATGTGGTGAGCTGCATATTAAAATAACACCGAATTAGTCTTGCTTTTATACACAGTTAAATCTTGTCCAAGAGCTAGAAATATTAGAATCATTTTTATAAATGTTGTGCCCTTCAAATGGCATTCGATAGGGAACTAATAGATACAGCGGGAAAGCACACTGATCATTCATTCCCCTCTGGATGTAGACCAGCAGGATGGAAGCTTCCTCCCTCAAAACCTGCTGTTACATTACTAGTGCCACCGGCTCCACGTGAATGATCTTGCACTACTGGCAATTTCAAGTCTAATTGCAGGATTGGCTACAAAGGGCAACCAGGTGATTCACTCACCTGAGTGAACAGGACAAGTTTGCTTGGTTTTGTCATTGTCTGCATGTGGTCAGGGAATTGGCAATGTCATCAGATGTCATACCCACCTCACCCTGAATGATAATTCAATACAATGCAATATAAAATAATTCAATATAATGCAATATAGTATAATTTAATGTAATGCAATATGAATTTGGTTTATGATGGCTGTAAACATTTTGCATGAGTTGGGCTTTCTAACCCAGCTACATGGGGTCCTAAAGTAAGGAATTTGCCATGAGCCAAGCTCTGAGCAGAATTTGAAATATATCAGGAAAGCTATTTTAGTACATTGGGATCAAAATATCCTGCACTTCCTTCACAAGTTATTCAAAATAAGGCAGCGCATTGATAGATTTTAACTCATACCATGTGTAGGTGTGGGGAATGGAAACATTCACAATGCAACAGATTTTGCTGTGAGCAATAGCAGTGAGGCTTTAATGAAGCCTACAGACGGGCACTTAAATCCACATATTCAAGAGTTGCCGTTCCAGTTGTGCTGCTCAGAGAAATGGCATCTTGTGGTCTGCTTCACCATTGAAATCCAATAAAAGATGTGAGATTGCTGTTTAGTACAAGGGAAGTCAAGTGTTGCCATTGTTATTGCAAGCATAAGTGTCCTTTTAATAACAACAATAGTTAACTGCTGCCAATCACAACCTCTTTGGTACTAATAGTGAACATTCCAAGTGTGAAGTCTTAATCCAATAATGTTATTTTTTTCTCAGATTTAAACTTACATTTCTGGCTCATTCACTCTTTTAATTCAATCTTTCTTTTTTCCCTCTCTGTTTTTTCCACATCTGAGTGAAAAAACAGAGAGGGAAAAAAGAAAGATTGAATTCACTTGCTCTAATTTATTCTCTCTTATTATACTCTCTAATTTAAACTCTCTAAATGGTGATGGGATTAGTATAGAGGGGTACTTGATGATTGGCGTAGATGTGGTGGGCCGGGGGCCTGTTTCTGTGCTGTATGACTCTACTAATCTTCTCAGGCAGTCAGTATGATTGGTTAAGTAGATGTACCATTGGTTGTGCTGTTTATTAAGGTCCCAGATGTCCGATTCCAACCCCCCCCCCCCCCCCCCCACTGCACATTGTCTGCTCGAACTTTCAGCAAAAGTTTTGTGCTGAAAGGTACAGAGTGAAGTCTAATTAATGATGGGACGCCATTAAATGTTCTGCTACAACAAACTCTCTCCCATTATTGTAAAGAGCAGTGTGTTAAACTTCTGAGATACGAGTAGGAGAGTACACTTGGTGAAGTGGAACTAACAGTTCTGTGTACAGTTCATGTTACATTTGACCTGAAAGTAACACTGATCTACATGGAAATATAGTCCAACCTTAGTGCTCATACACTTAGCTTAATGAGGAGAAAATGGACCAAAAATATAGCTGTATGTGCCTAAACTACAGCAATCCTTCAAAGTCATATCAGATAAATCATCCTACTGCTCTCCTTTTCTAGATATGCATTCTGTCTGATGCCATTTTTTAATGGTTCCTTTTGTGTCATGCACCATTGTCTGCTACAGTTCCATTTATACTGTAACATGACAGTATTAGTGAATGTTCTCTGGAATTCATGTTAATGTGTGAACCCGCTTCTATGACAGTTGCAGTATAAGTAATGACACTAGGCAACGTTGTCATTGACAGACTGTTGCTATGGTATGTCTCCTTGAAATAAAGCAGTTGCTATGGGAAGTCTTACTGCTATAAAGCTTATCTCTGCATCCACACATTTTTTCAAGAATAACAGATTTTATTCAGTGCTGAACTTAGGCAGCGTGAGTTAATTAAAGACAATGTCTCTGCAGACTGGCAACTAGCCTCTTCCCACAATTCCATCGACAGTATGTTACAATGGCTTAGTGACATCATCCAGTTGTTGTGACCATTTATCTTCAATTTTCTATCTTCAAATCCTTACAAAATACCATTTCCACAGACTAGAATTACAGCAAGACCACTCAATATCTCTGCAAAATATATTTTTGACTTCCATTTAATGGGTTATATGCCTGTTGTGACAATGCAGTAAATTACTTCATGAGAATTAAAATAGTATTTGAAATGCAGGCACTAAGCCGCTTCTATTTCTACCCTATGGAGTTCGATATGGACTGCAGCAGATTTATCCTGACAATCACATTTTTATACCTTGCTTTCCAAATTCTAGCAAATTTTAAACTGATATAAATGATTGCAAGGTGGCAGTAGATATGGGATCAGAGGGTTAAAGCTGCATAAACAATCACCACAATTCAGACTTTGCATTTTCGAACCTCAAAGGAGTGCTCTGTGAACTTGGAGAAATCAATTTCGGAATAATCCATCCCTAGCGCTCCTTCATATGGCTCCCACATAAAACTAATCCCATGGTAATTTGTTTTTGTTTTTACAGTTGATTTGAACCTAGTGTGAAATACATTATCTTGACAACTTGCATATTGTTTTCAGAGCTACTGCCTCAGAAGTCAGAGTTCCAAGAGATTTCAAGTGAACTGCAGGAGATACGTGACAAAATTAAAAGCGGACTTTGATAGAATTGTCTTCCGAGAAATTCAAGTGTGGTTCGGTACCCAATAATCTTCCTCCTTTAATTTTCTGTTTTCCCACTCCTCTTGCTCAGATCAGTTAATTTACTCCTGCAGCATGTTCCTTGCACAGTTGACTTTGCTATCTCTTCCAGCCGTCTCACTAGTTTTTGATTCTATGGAGTGACTCTCTCTGTATTTCCCCCTTCAGTTGGTCTTAAACTTCAAATGCACTGACCTACAAACTTGCCTTCTCCCTGCATTCTCCCTGTGGAGCAATTAAAACTAATTAAATTGTCAGCCTCCTACTCTTTTCAAAGAATTTCGAGACTGTGGAGCTTGTTATTCCCGTTGATATCTAAGCCATGGGCTTTTAGAGCTTAAGCTTTCTGTTTTATAACGTCTACATTCCAATTTATATTGCCCTCTCTCCTATTCGTTCCAAAAATGGTGATGTCCTACACTCTGTGACCCAGCCCTTCTACACATGAAAGGAAGATTCTTTAGCTGGTAGGACATTGACATCTTCAGATGAATGCTTATTATGCTGTATAATCAATTGATCAAGGGAAGTTGTGCACCTAATAAATGAGATAGCCAGTCTTCCATTCATTTTCACACCACTGTTGCTACCTTTTTGCTAAGTGTTGGCAAAGCGCAATAATAGACTATTTAAATGAAAGATACCCTCTGTGACCTCTAGATGCCGAGTGAGAGTCCTGGCTATTACAGCTTAAGGCTACTTCTTCAACCCTTTTCAAATGAATTACAATAAGTTTTTTAGGATAGCAAGCACTGATTATTTGGACACAATCTCCCAGATGATATCACTCTAACAATTAGTAAAAGCTTCACTTTGTGGTGTAAGTTCTACAGTGCTAAACGAACACTATTACAACAAAAACAGAGCTGGTAAAAATTCTTGCTGCATCTCTGAAGTATAAGAGCGAGAAACAGAGCAGTTGGCTTTGCCAAGAAACATCATATTGTATTCAGAGAAATTTTGGAAGTAGGAACTAATGCAGTTTGGTCACATATCAATGACAGATTTAGATGGAATATCAAAGTAAGTCTTCTGTATGCAGGCTGAAGTGGTGGGGGCTGGGGGATTGTTCAGAACAGAGGGAAACCTTGGAATTCCTGGATGTATTGAGTCCAGGAACATAAGCTCTACAAAGAACAAGGGTGGTGGGAGATGGGTAATTGAAATGCAGTGGAAGCAGTGCAAAGATGAATGAATATTCTGGAGTTCAGTTTATAACCTCTGGGGATCAGTAAGTATTTACATAGAACTTTTCTTTTGAAGATATAATGGACGTGATCCATCACAGGTTAGAGTGTGCACAGAATGTGAAAAGACTGGTCCTGCTGTGAAGAATTGCCTTTTCCAGCTTTGTGTGTTGTGTTGTACTGAGGAGTGTGAATGATGAGGGAAACTACGCAAAAGACAGTGGACATTATGGTCTCAGGAGTGGGGTCTTCCTAAACCAGAAAACATCAGAGAGAATATAACCACTTGGAGATTTCTTTTCTTCAAAGCAAACAAATTGCAGATGAGTTGATGTTGTGAGCTATTCCAAGACTGGAACCAAATATCTTGCTCCATCCTTTTTAATGTTCTTAATTTTCAGCTTCAGTGATGCAATTATAAACAAACAGTGTTTCAGAGTTCAAGCAGTCTGAAAATGGTGGCACACCATTACTAAAAAAAAGTCAAGAGCATTATCAAAGGGAAGGTTTGAATGCCCTTTTCTAAAATGGCTGGCATATGGGGACTGAATATCTTGGAGCCTCTACAAAGCCTATTGCTCCTAAATCTGATGTCACTCTTCTTCTACCTCACACACTATTTCTTAGGGGAGGAAAGGCTTGATTAACCTCCAGCCATTCTTGCCCTTCACATTCATCTGTACTTTAATGCAACCGTTCCTCTGAACTTTCCCCGTTCGTACTTTCTTAGTTCCTACGAAGACATCTTCTGTTGTGTATTCTCATAGGTTTACAATGAAGACTTAGCCCTTCCTTTAAATTCTGTCTTTCAGAGGACCTTAAGCTAATGAAATTCTCTAGATTCTTCCCTCTTTCCTTCAATCTGTGATCCATAAGCTTTATACCAATGTTTGCATCTTCTCTGCAGAGCTTTAATTCAAATGGTCGACTTCTCTTGAAAAGAACCCCAGATGCTGAAAAAAAATATCTGGCACAACGAGTCAAATAGGTGTTCTATTTGTGTCAATCCTATACTGATATATTGGCAGAATAACCGAATGAACCATAGAAGCTTATGGTGATTGGAAGAAGGTCCTCATCCAACTGAGTCCATAGCTATTTACTAGACATGTTTAGCTGGAAGCACAATCAAAATTTTGCCTCAGACAGATAGCTTATTTCCTGTTATAAACAACAGATATCAAACTGTACAAAAGATAAAAGTCACAATATCCATTCTGCACACTCTATGGGGCTGTAATGTGGTCACTGCAGGAGATGCAGGTGACAGAGATATGTTTCCTGTGAAGAATAGATGCTTTGAAACAATTTTTGTCCTTTTGTTGTGTACTTCGTCTGAGGGTGTGAGAAATAAAAGTCCAAAGCATGTCAGGGAACTGCCAACCCAAGCAGCGATATTTCATTTACTCAGCAAAAGCTGGATTGAAAAGACGTGCAATTTCAAACCTAACTCCCCAGGAATTCATTCATCCCAAATATTAGTTCTTCAATTTTTTTGTTACTTTGACAGCTGACCCCACAATGGACAGGGATGGGTCTGGTGGGCACTTTCTTTCTCAGAACTAAAAATGGATGCTGACTTTATTTAAATTAGTACTGATGGGTTTTCCTTAATGAGGATTCTATGCAAATCTCACGGCCTGATTTTCACTAGGGTGTGCCAAACACAATTTCAATTGCATTTGGAATGAGCTTATTGAATCAATGTTCATTTATGATAAATTATTAACCAGATAGCTCAGATGACAAGTACTTTAAGGGTGGCGCAGCTAGTAGAGCTGCTGCCTTGCAGCGTCGGAGACCCGGGTTCAATCCTGACCTCAGCTGCCGTCTGCGTGGAGTTTGCATGTTCTCCCTGTGACTGGATGGGCTTCCCCTGGGTGCACCAGTTTCCTCCCACATTCCAAAGACATTCGGGCTGGTACAATAATTGACCCCAGTATGTAAGTGAGTGGTAGAATCTAGGGAAAGTTGATGAGAATATGGGGAGAATAAAAAAGGTAGGATTAATGTAGGTTTAGTGTAAATGGGTGGTTGATGGCTGGTTTGGACGGTGGGGCAAAGGGCCTGTTTTAGTGCTGTATCTCTATACGACTATGACTCTACATGGTCTAGTATAACATTGTATTATACAAACTAAAGTGGTCCAGGGTTTGAAGCTTAATCTGTGTAGAACTGGCTGACCTTAGGGAAGCAGGGTGAGGATACAACTGGCCTCATATGCTTTGGTGTAGGTCAGAACAAAATTAATCCCATGGGTTAACTGGAGAGTGGCAGCATTTCATGAAGAAGCGGTTGGTGGTGAAGGGCTGTATTCAGATACTTTTTCAGATGGGAGTTTTCCCATCTGGGAGTAATGAGTGTGAAGAGGAGTGGGAAAAGGAGCACGTCTTGGTAAAATTAGTATTGAGGAGAATGCAATTATATAAAAGAGTGTTTATAATTAGTGTTGAAAGTAGGGAGAGTGAACCCAGAAAATAAAGTCTGCATGGGGTGCAGCAAAAAGAGATAGGGAGCCTTTGCCCCAGGGTTTGGTATCAAGCTCACTGTCCTTTATTATACAGATTAACAACCTGAACTAGTATATCCAGGGTTAAATTTTGAAGTTTCTGCAAGCCACAAGATGGAATAAAAAGTGAGAAAGAATGTAGTAGACTTCTGGGATACACTGAATGACTGATGAGAAAGGCTGGCAAAATGGAAGGAAGTGGTACATTTTGGCTGGAGGAAAGAGAAGGTTCAATGGAAACAAAAAGGTTCAGGAACAGAGAGATCTGCAGCATTATATTCAAAGCTTTGAAAACGGAAAATGAAAAATTGAAGTGGCTGCTAGATGCACTAAGTACAAAACCAAAATGAAAATAGAAAGGTTATGATAAAGTTGTATAAAGGTTATGTGTCAGCTGAGTGCTGGATTTCAATGTGAGGGCCATGGATAGGCTTCAGGGAAGATATACTACAGTGGTAGGAAGGATTTCAATTATGTGGGAGACTCCTGAAGCTGTTAGTTTTTTAATTGAGCAGAAAAAGACCCAGAGAAATCACTCCTTCCCACCCACTTCTCCCTGTCTTCAGGCAATTTCCACTGCCACTGTAGGAGGTGTGACATCTGTCCCTTCACCTCCTCCCTCACTACCATCCAGGGTCCTAAACAGCTCTTCCAAGTGAGGCAGAGGTTCACCCGCACCTCTTCCAACCAGGTCAACTGTATTCGGTGTTTGGGTTGTGCACTCCTCTACACTGGTGAAACCAAGTGTAGACTAGATGATTGTTTTGCAGAGCACTTGTGTTCTGTCTGCAACAGCCAGCTTGAGCTTCTGGTTGCATGTCATTTTAACTTTCCTTCTCACCTCAGCTCCAACCCGTCTGTCCTCGGCCTTCTCTACTGCCATGGAGAGGCCAGATGTAAATAGGAAGAACAACATCTCATATTCTGCTTGGGTAACTAACAACCCAATGGTATGAACATTGGATTCTCCAATTTCAAGTAACCTACACCCCTGGTGTTCTCCTCCCACACACACTCACCTGTCCACCTCGTTTTCTTCTCCCTTCGTTCACCTCTCCCATCCACTCCCACCGCCTGGTTCCATCTGTCCATCATCGTGTCCCCATCTGGTTCCACCTGTCACCTACCAGCCTCTGCCACACCCCTTACCTACAGTTATATACCGACCATCTTTCCTCTTCCTTCTAAGTCCTGATGCAGGGTCCTGACTTGGAATGTCGAATTGCACCTTTTTCCTCCACAGATTCTGCTTGGCATGCCAAGCCTTCCAGAGTTTTGTTTTTTGTTCAGAGAAATTAACAAAGGTTTTCATAATTATGAAGGCTTTTATGGAATATACAAAATATAGAACAGTACAGCACAGGAACAGGCCCTTCAGCCCACAATGTCTGTGCCAACCATTATGCCAACCTGAACTATCCCATCTGCCTACACACGTTCTATATCCCTCCATTCCCTGCCTGTTCATGTGCCGGTCTAAGTGCTTCTTAAACATTGCTATCATACCTGCTTCCATCACTTCCCCTGGCAGCGCGCTCCAGGCACCTATCACTCTCTATGTAAAAAACTTGCCTCGTAGATCTCCTTTAAACCTTCCCCCTCTCGCCTTAAACCTATGCCCTCTAGTATTTGGCATTTCCACCCTGGGAAACAGACTCCGACACCCCTGAGGAAACAATCTAAGTCTGTCTAACATCTCCTTTTAGCTAATACTCTCCAATCCAGGAAACATCCTAGTGAACTTCTTCTGCACCATTTCCAAAGCCTCCATGTACTTCCTGTAATGCTTTGCTGGAATTCTTTGGGGAAAACAAAATCTTGGATAAGTTTGAGAGTTGATAACCAGCAACAAAGGGGAAGCTGAGAACTTTCTTTAAGCCATAAATTAGGTGATTGCATCACCTAAAAGAAAGAATACTTAATAACCTTCAAAAGAGAATTGGGTAAATACTAGCAAAAGGAATAAATGTAGGGTTATGGGGAATGGACAGGAGAGTGGGACTAATGTGATATCTCCAAGAGCTAAGACACTCCCGGGGTCTCCTTCTGTGCTGTGAGATTCAACAAAGTATTGTCATTTGAGCAATGTATGGAGATCCCACAGAACTGGGCAGTAAGGACGTCATCCTCGATCCTGAGGGAATGGCTAAGAAGAAGAACTATACACAAGCACTGACTGAGAAGACAGAACAAAAACTTCATCCCGGCAGAATCCCACCATTTGTTAGCTAACCATGTCAGGTTTGTGGCTCTAATGTTCTCAAGTGAATCCTTAGTAGCAGTGGATGAAAATGATAGGAAATGGAGGTGTGTAGAAGTATAACTTGAAACAATATTAATCACACCAACAAAGGAAAGGTGTCGCTTTATTCATCCCTCAAATAACCATTTCAACACAAGACGATAAACAACTGCAAAAGATGGTAGAATGCAAAAGCTCCTTCAGGTGATTAACATAATAGCAAAGGTTTTTGTCCTATTGGACTTTTGCACATTATCCATTAGAGAGTTACTTATCACGTTGATTCTGTACTTACTTTGTTATAAAACATTTCATCTGCCACGGGTGCATCCAAATCCACACTGTATAGATGATCCCTGTGAACGAAACAAGAGCCTCATTAACTTGCAAAGCAACTAATACAATATTTACATCTGATTACTAATGCTGCATTAGAGAGAGCATGAAAGCATTCTAATATGCAGAGCTCAATTGCCCTAAAGTGATGGTTAATGCATCCTCACTTGAAGGCTAATAGTTACTTCAGTATCATCATTGTTCTAAAATAGTTTCTGGATTTTGGTCAAGGGGCCACTTGAATTAATAAGACATCTCCTTTATTGCTCCTTATCCAAGAATTTTCCCTACTTCTCTCCAAATGGTGTAACTTTTTGCTGGATTGCAGTTCCAGGAATATGGAAGCCCACCAGTTTCTCAGATAGAGACTGCTTTTAGGTAGAGTATTCAATTTATTAGGGCAAAATAAGGCAGCCTTTTAGACACTCATCTTGTATTTAGCCACGTATTCATTCCAAAAGCAATAGCAAACAGAAAATGCCGGGATACTCAGCAGATCAGGCTGTGGGAAGAGAAACAGAGTCAACGTTTCAGGTTGAACACGTTTCGTCAGAACTGGGAAGAAGAGAAAAGAAACTCATTAAACTGCAGGGAGGTTGGGGGAGGGTGGATGTCTCTGATTGGACATAGTTAAGAACATAGACAAAAGAACATAAACATTCTTGGACCTGCATCAGGCAGGAGGTATGGAAGCCTGAGATCCCACAACACCAGGTTCAGGAACAGCAACCTCCCTTCAACCATTTGCTTCTTGAACCAACTGGCACAACCCAAATCACTACAGTTTAGCAACACAGTGACCACTTTGATCATTTTGCACTAAAATGTACTTTTGGTTCTAATTGTGTTCTTTCTTGTAAAAATGATGTTTAATATATGTTTTTCTTGTGAATGCTGCTTATATGATGCTATGTGCCTGTGATGCTGGTGCAATTAAGTGTTTCATGTACTTGTGCATATGACAATAAACTCGACTTTAACTTTGAAGCGAGGACATACCCAACCTGACCTGTCAGGTATCTCTTGCTGCACTGTATTTTGCAACTTCTACTTTCTTGTCTCTGTTCCTCATCTGTAACTGCTCCCATTCACTCACTGAACTTGTCTACAGCTTATCTCCATGGTCACTCTGGTTTCACCCCGCCAGATACATCTCCCCTCCCCACACTCCCTGCAGTTTAATGAGCTTCTTTTGTCTCCTTACCAGGTCAGACAAAGGGTCTACAAGCTGAAATGTTGACTCTGTTTCTCTTCCCGCAGATGTGGCCTGACCTGCTGAGTATTTCCAGCATTTTCTGTTTTTATTTCATATTTGCAGCGTCTGAATTTATTTCATATTTTGAATAAATAACAGGATATTGGGTGAAGGTCTACTCCCCTGACTGATGGTGATGATGGGACGTAGGTCTGTTTACAATCTGAAAGGAGAGCAAACCCAGTAAAGTCAGAGGCTAGTGGGGGATGTTGGGGGATGGTGGTGAGGGGTAGGGTCAGACCCACAATTGGCGGCGAGGGTGCCCACAAAAACAATGTGCTTGTTGGAGAATCAAACCAGCGATTGAGATGGAATGGGTTCCATGAAACATTATGGGGTTGACTTGTGGCGGGTGGGTGAGAGATGTGATGCTTAGAGCACCATTGGAAGGGAGCAGAAACCAGCTTGATATGCAGGTGGTGGTGTTGGAGAGAGGACAAAACAAGGAAACATACTTGGAGGGAGAGATTAAGCTGGAGAGGACTGAAGATTACTCAGCTTTGTAGTGCAAGCAGATTAGATCCTCGTGGTCTATGAGTGTTCGATAATGCACTAAGGTGGTGTTCCGAGTTCTCCATTTCCCATGCGACATTTGGAGGTGGTTTATAAAAACCTTTCCATAAAACACCTAATATGTTCATATTTCTTAAAAGTTCAACAATATTTCTATTCCAAAGACTGAAGACAAAACCAAATTTCATCACTGGAATTATTTAGCATGATTCTAGCTCTGCTTACTCTGGTATCTTAGTTTTGAACAATTCTTTTGTTCGTGGGTTGGGGAGTGTATTAGATATCAGCCTTTCATCTATGGTACTTGGGGTCAATTTTCACCTTGGCCAATGCAAGGTTTTTTTTAAATGAGCTTCATCAGTATCAGTTCAGTTTGCAGTGGATAACGAGCACCAAGCATCCTTGTTTCACCCTGCCTAACTTTTCCAGGTCAAGTGCAGCATAATTAGATGCAGAATAAAGCACACACTGCTGTGTCTCATCAGGAGCTAGCTGGTCAGATATTCCATGATCAGATGTATAACGTTTTCTGCTCTTCTGCCTGGACAGTGCAACAAGGGGTCCAACCTAAGACGCCCACCCACCACCTCACCCTTCTGGACACATGACCCTTTCCTTTTGCTTATCTGTGGGTTTGGATCTTTAGGTACAACAGAAATTATTCAAATTTATGGTCCCTTAGTTCGAATCTTCTGAATGTATTTTAAGAAATGTGTCCTGGCTGAGATCTACTCCGTGTACCTATTTCTTTACATGTTATTTTAGCAAAGTAAATCACATTAAAAATTGAAAAGCAACACTTTTGCAGATTCTTAGTGTGCCTGACTTGCATGAATGATGGAAGAATCAAAACATTTTAGTTTTTAATGGCTTGATGCTCATTGTGGGCCAGCATTTACTTAAAGCCCAGACTGCTTCCACTACTTTATGCCAATTTAAGACAATTTTGGAATTTGGCATATTTTAAGATTGGAGCATTTTTTTGAAATTGACCAATAGAAGCAGCTTTGGGTGAAAATTCTGGATTGAATCACAAATGAAACTCCAGACTATAGTTCCAAATGGAGCCATGTCAATGGAATGGATGGCCATTAGATTCTGAAAGAATGGATACATTGGCCAGAATAGATCCAAGAGTCTGGAAGTGGGTTACAAATTTGTCTTTGACCTTTAACACTGAACAGGTGCTATGATATCCATCAATGAATATCATTTCCTCTTGATATTTGACTCTATTGAGCTGAATACCCACAGGCAAACATCTATCTTGGAAAATCAAGTGTCTGCTCTCTACTGCCACCAGAGCTGAGGTCTGTGATTCAGAGGAAGAGGCACTGACTGATGCCTGGCCACTCCCTACATGGTGATGCAGCTCCTAATGAACCTGACAAACACTCCAAACATGCCTGCAGCAATGGAAACACTTCCCTGTTGCCTCTGCCAGTGAGGATGGTAGATTCTCAGGTCATTCTACTACCTTGGTGCTGGGCCACAAGTTTTAAGAATGGGTTGTAATGTTACCCAAACATCCTCCTTTGCACACGATGTCTGCCATTCTGAAGTTGTGCATGACCTTAACATTAGCCTTTGCTGGGTGTTGGGCTCAGTCTGGTCTTCCCTTTCTCTGTGCAAGGCACACAAGGAAGCAAGGACAGAGTACCTACTTTAGCTGCCCCATTGGGTCACAATTTGGGAGTGAGGGAGTCCGCATTTATTGTCAGACTCCTCTCCACATCAGCCGTAAACCTTTGTGAATGCTTCCCCCAATCGTGAACCAACAGTCTCCGTCTCTGTCTCACTGTCTGTCTGTCTGTCTCTCCTTTACCAAATCTCCTCAATGATTTGAAAGCTGGCTTCATAGAAATTGGGCCACATTGCAAGGCAAAGGTGTCTCTTACCAGTATTTTCCAGCTGATGTTCTTCAAGAATGAACCAAACATCACACCAGTGCAATTCCTTTGCAGTGTACCCAGTGATCCGAGCAGCTTTGTATTTCTCTGCTGCTCCTCAAACTACAAACTTGAATTTTATTGAAAGTCTGGATATTAATTTCCAATCATGGCCAGCACAGTGTTCCACTTCGCACCACATTTGCACTGAAGCGCCTCCAATGGATACTTAAATGAGATGACTGAATGAGTTTTGGCAGATTCAGCTGTGCTGGGTATTGTGTCCAGGATCTGGCTCACACCCACACAACCTGCCTTCCTCATGTGTCAACTGGTCATATTACACTTGGCTTAGTTTTCAATTCAAAACCTGCCAAAAATCAATCTCTACTTTTCAATTAATTCAGTGTTTTCCAGAAATAACTTTTGTGATCACTTGTTTGAACTTCAGGTGTACACAACTGACATGATTAAAAGGCATTTAGATAGGTACATGGAGAGGAAAGATTTAGAAGGATATGGGCCAAGTACAGGCAACTGGGATTAGCACAGGTAGGCAACTTGGCCAGAATGGATGAGTTGGGCTGAAGGGTCTGTTTCCGTGTTGTATAACTATATGATTCTATGTGTACATTGACCTTGCATCATTAACGGCACTCTCATCTTCGAGTCAAACATCTGCAGGTTCAAGCTCTAAACTGCGACTTGAGAACCAAATCTATACACTTCAATACAGTACTGATGGTTACTGCACTGTAGGTAAAGCTCTCATTTGGATAAGGCATTAAACTAACAGTCCTCTCAGGTGGACATACACATTCCATACGCTTCATGGAAGAGAAGCAGCAAGTTCTACCCAGTGTACCAACAAAATGCTCATCCTTTAGACAATGCTACTAAGTTAATAGGTCTTTCATCTCAATATTGTTTATAGATCATTGTGTACAAATTGGATTCCATAATAATTTTGCTGCAAGGTATGCTTTAGGAGTCAACTAAATCTGAAATAAAACCACAAAAACCTGCAATCACTCAGCAGGTCAGGCAGCATCTGTGGAAGGAGAAACAGAGTTAACATTTCAGGTCAAACACCTTTTGTCAGGGTTAACAAGCTGTTGACATTAATAGGGATTAAGGATGTGTGCTTTATGACAACCATGTAAATGGAAGTTCTCTCTTTAATCTTCCTATTTCCTGTAACATTTTGTACTGAATGATTTCTTCAGCTACTGCATATCTGTAATTATATATTCTTCTATTTAAGAAGCACTTGGATAGGTACATGGAGGGGCAGGGCTTGGAAGGATATGGGCCGAACGCAGGACATTGCGACTAGCTGGTGGGCACTGTGACCGGCATGGACACGTTGGTCCAAAGGGCCTGTATATGTGCTGCACGGCTCTATGACTCTACGCCCTACTGTAATATGTATTTGTACCCTTCTGTTCTGTATACCTGCCCTCAGGTTATAATCAACCCATCTTATCCTCTACTATGATTGCTCACTTATATCGAGGTATGGTTCTACGAACTCTGGGCTGCTTCCAATATCAACCCATGTTGCTGATGTTTGACATATACGCCTAGATCATGAGCATTTACGCAGTTCATGCAAGCCAAATTCGGACCTGGAGCTCATACAGAAATGTGTCTCTGCCCATGTTTCTGATGAATAGGTTCTTAGAAGAACATTCACCCCTGAATAAACTGGCTTCCAGGCTGGGCAGTTGTTCACCAATCAGTTGCTGAATAAGTTCTTGAGGAATGCCAAATCAGCAGTCTCAATTTTGTTGACCACTCTGGGTAAAAGGCACCATCAAATTTTGAAGATCAAGATGAAGAAGCAGCAGCCAATCCATGCGATTCAAGCAATGACACTTAATTCACTGACTCCTTTGGCACTGTCCACTTGACTAACTCCAAAAACCCAGCGTACGTTGGAGGAATGTCAGTGTACAAAGCAACATCATTCACAAGTTTATTCTATCAGACAGTGGTGTCCATCCAACCTTTATCTACTTGCCTGAGTGATAATGATTGCCTACTTTCCAACGCCATGTACACTGATCTGCTGTGGGAATGCTCCATCCATGCCAAGCATGTAAACCCAATGTTGAAAGACAGCTGACAAATCAGACACAGACATCCTTAATCCCTATTAATGTCAACAGCTTGTTAACCCTGACAAAAGGTGTTTGACCTGAAATGTTAACTCTGTTTCTCTTTCCACAGATGCTGCCTGACCTAAATTTAAATTTAATTTTTTAAATTTTTGTGGTTTTATTTCAGATTTCCAGCATCTGCAGGTTTTTTAACCAACAAGCTTGTAGATCCTTGCTGGAATAGCAGCACCTGACAGCCAGAGGGTTGTGCTCAACAGGCAGAGAGGGAGCGGAAGACAAAGAACAGCAGACACCTGCTGCACAGACTCACATTGGCAGCTCAGTGCCTGAGGTCATGCAGAAGTTGCTCAGGAGAACAGTCAGTCAGTGCCATGTCTGCCACTGCTCGTGAGGCGACATGACTGGCACAACTTGGAGACATTGGCACTGGACTTAACATGGACATGAGGGCACTGAGCAACTTCCTCTGGTACAGCAAAGGGAGGGGTGTACCTGGAAAATACTACATCACTTTTGGACCAAGTCAACAGATGAACAGCTCGCATTGGCAAAGTGTCAGTTGCAAGACCCGAGACAGCACAGTGGTGCGGCTGGTAGAGCTGATGCCTCACAGAGTCAGAAACCCGGGTTAAATCTGGTCTCTGGCGCCGCCTGTGTGGAGTTTGCATGGTCTCTCTGTGAACCGGTGGGCTTCCTCCAAATGCTCCAGTTTCCTCCCACATCCCAAAACAAGCGGGTTGGTAGGTTAATTGGCCACTGTGAATTGTCCCTAGTGTGTAGATGAGTGGTAGAATCTTGGGCGGTGGGGGGTGGTGGGAGATGATGAGAATGCAGGGAGAATAAAAAATGGGATTAACATAGGATTAGCATAAATGAGTGGTTGATGGCTGGTGCAGACTCTGGGCTGAATGGGCTGTCTCTGTCCTGTATCTCTCTGCGACAGTGGGAGAGGCAGGCACATTACACCTTCTGTTTAGGAACAGTTCCTGCCTGGTACACAGTCTTGCTGATGCCAATTTGTCAGTGTTGAAATTGCTTTTGCTGGAAAGAAATATGACTTTGGTGGATGAACACAAAGGATAGATCAAAGTGGTGCTATAACTAAAACTAAAATGACAGACCGGGGCGTGAACTTGTGACCTTCCTGCATGGTTAATTCCTGTACTGGCTAATACTTGTATCAACTGACTGATCAGTGCAGCTCCAGGCAGCACAGCACATCAAATGTCTTCAAACTCCAGAGGATATGTGACTTCACTTTGACTCGCCTATGATTAATAACCTTTTGTTTTTTAGTTAGAGGAAATACAAAGACTTCTAGTGATGAAACTGGAGAATCTGACCTGCCTTGGCTGGAATGGATTATACTTTTACCGAGTTCACATTGATTGCTCACCATTAAACCTTCCTTGTCCATTGTGCTGGGATAACACAAGCTAATGATTTAGGGTTTTCACTATGAACTTTCTGCCTGATTGCGTAAGTACAATAGGGTCACCCTAAATGCAGCAATTGTATAATTTTTTTCATGTGGTCACATCAAAAAGAAAGTGTAAATTGACTTGCAGATTACAGGCTGATGCTATCTCATAGAAAGCAAAAGATCCTCAAAAATTCATAGGTCATACTTTGGCCTTTAATTCAATTGAAATAAGGTCTGGGCAAGATCTTTTGAAGCTGACATTCATAAATAAATAGAGTCAAGTATTTACTTTTAAGGGAGGAAAAGTGGGTGACAAACAAATAATTGTCAGACAAAGGATATATGTACCCTATTTAACATGAATGCTGATTATTGAACAGTTGTTGAAAAGCAAACAACATTACACATTAAGCCTTTGGCACAGTTTGCAGTTCTTTGATAGTAATGCAGCATTATACAGTTGCCGATTCATAGCAGGGTGCCACATGCCTGGTTTAGACCTCGTGGTTTTCATGTCCGAGCACTTTCTGGTCACCACTACAAATACTATTGCACGGAAGCAAATACACATCGAGGGTAATGCAAGCTTCGGATCTGTAAGTTGGAATCCCCGCCTGGAACCCTGGAACCCTGGAATCTTCAACATTTCCTTCAGCTAATCTGTGCAAAGGAATTTAGGACTATTTCTTATCCTTGTTCTTTTTAATGGAATTGTAAATGTGTTCTCTTTTTTTCCCTAATTTGTTCTCTGTTTCTCTTCTCACGCAGAAGACCCCATGGGATTTTTTACAACAAAGATCGGGAAAAAACTTTCCCGGTTCCCAGCCAACATTTATTCTTTGACTAACACTGCTAACCAGATTTTCCCATTCGTGTTTTGTGGGAGCTTGATGTGTACAAATTGGCTGTGGCTATATTTCATTGGGATCAAGTTAGATTGAGAGTTACTTAAATTGTAAAAAATGCTGTATAAATTGCTGCCAAACTCACTTCTGATGATCAGTACAGGACTAGTGATACCCTGATTTAATTGGGGATATTTTAATGGGAAGCAGGATATACAGAATGGATGCACTGAACTTCCACAGAAGGAAGGAGCATACTGTATATCTAGAGAACAAGTCAAATTTGGCAGCTTCAGGATTGCCACAGACCCGAAGGCGAGACAGCAGAATGCCCAGCTTCTGGTATCAGAGTGCGGAGACACTGGGAAACCTATGAGTACAAACCTTGATTTAAATTGATTTCCCCTTTAAGACATCCTTCCCCAATGAGAATAAAGCTTCCTTCATACATTTGTATTTCTTAACATAAGAAATAGGAGCAGGAATAGGCTAACTGGCCTGTCGAACCTGCT
The DNA here is from genome assembly GCF_009764475.1 of Pristis pectinata. NCBI lineage: Eukaryota > Metazoa > Chordata > Chondrichthyes > Rhinopristiformes > Pristidae > Pristis > Pristis pectinata. The sequence goes on from NC_067428.1 coordinate 10,275,984, forward strand.
CCGCCATTCATTACGACCATGGCTGATCTTGTGGATTCAGCTCCACCTCCCTGCCTTTTCCCCATAACCCTTAATTCCTCTACTATGCAAAAATCTATCTAACTGTGTCATAAATATATTTACTGAGGTAGCTTCTACTGCTTCCATGGGCAGAGAATTCCACAGATTCACTACTCTCTGGGAAAAGTTGTTCCTCCTCATCTCCATCCTAAATCTACTCCCCTGAATCTTGAGGCTATGTCTCCTACATTCCCTAGTTTCTTAAAATGCACAGGCAATAGATGCAGTTCAAAATTAAAGAAACTGTTGAAGATATTAGAACAAAATAGATAAAAGAAAGGAAGTAGTTCAGAACAGGTTATCAGTAAAAAAAAACAAATATAACAACAATGACACCTTAAACAGATCAGCCAATTTCCAAACTGGTGGCAGCACCTTCCCCAGGCACTTGTGACCAGGTCAGAGCCAGGCACATGTCACAGTATCTGCAACTTCCAATAACTTTGAGTTTCGGTTGAGTGTTACTCCTGTGTAAAACAGAAAGATTGCACTGGGAGGGAAGGGAACTACAAGTGAAGCCTTTAAGAGACACAGAACAGCATAAGAGTAAAGGCTGGCAGAGCAGCAGATGAGTGGTGAGGGTTGCTGGTTGGCCAATCCAAGTGGAACATACTGCAGATGCTGGAAACCTGAAATCAAAACAGAAAATACTGGAAATAGTTAACAGGTGAGGCAGCACCTTTGCAGAGATGTGTGCCTGAGTAGATCTCTCACTGGCCCTAACTGCAATTTCAAAGAACTCTTTAAAGAGGTCAAAAGAGCTTGCAGATGCTGGAATCCAGAGCAAAAAAAGGAATGCTGGAAGAACTCAGAGGGTCAAGCAGCATCTGTGGAGGCAAAAGGTGTAAGTCAACGTTTTGGGTCAAGACCCTCCATTAGGACTGAAGGGGAAGAGGAAAGATTGCCAGTATACAATAGTTTGAGGGAGGGGTGAGGCAGAGGCTGGTAGGTGATGGGTGGAACCAGGTGGGGGAGGGAGAGGGGATGGGAGAGGTGAACAAAGGAAGAAGAAAACTAGGTGGGTAGGTGAGTGCATGTAGGAGAAGAACATCAGGTAGGTGGGTTATCTGGAATTGGAATTGGTTTATTATTGTCACATGTACCAAGGCAGAGTGAAAATCTTGTCTTGCACACTGTCCATACATATCAATTCATTACACAGTGGATTGAGGTAGTACAAGGTAAAACAATAAAAGAATGCAGAATAAAGTGTAACAGCTACAGAGAAACTTCAGTGCAGGTAGACAATAAGGTGCAAGGTCGTATTGAGTTAGATTGTGAGGTCAAGAGTCCATCTTATCGTACTAGGGAACCGTTCAATAACAGCGGGATAGAAGCTGTCCTGGAGCTTGGTGGTACGTGCTTTCAGGCTTTTGTATCTTTTGCCCGATGGGAGAGGGGAGATGAGAGAATGTCTGGGGTTGGTGGGGTCTTTGATTATGTTGGCTGCTTCACCAAGGCAGCGAGAAGTATAGACAAGAGCCCATGGAGGGGAGGCTGGTTTCTGTGATGTGCTGAGCTGTGTCCACAACTCTCTGCAGTTTCTTGTGGTCACGAGCAGAACATTTGCCATACCAAGCCGTGATGCATCCGGATAGGATGCTTTCTCTGGTGCATCAATATGAAAGTTCCACTATTCATATCATTGGGTTGTAAGCTACCCAAATGGAATATGAGATATTCCAATGTGTTCTTCAACGCGCGTTTGACCTCTCCACAGCAAAGGAGAAGTCCAAGGAAAGACAGATTGATGCGGGAGTGGGAAGGAGAGTTAAAATGTTATGCAACTGGAAGCTCAAGATGGCTTTTGCAGAAAACAGTCACTTAGTTTCCACTTGGTTTCATTGATGTTGAGGAGGCCACATTGTGATCACCATAGCGACAGACCAGGTTGGAAAAGGTGCAGGTGGATGAGGTTTGGAAGGGCCTGTTTCTGTGCTCCCATTCTCTATGACTCTATGAGGCCTGCTGAAACCATTGAAAGTGTTGCTGCTTCGTAAATCAGTGACTATCCCTCCCACATGCTCTGTTTTAAGTAGTTTTCCATCACTGAAACAAGCCTAATCAACATCACAAATATCTGCCTCTGTAGAAAGGGCAGAAGTATTTAAACGGTCTCTCAGTTCACTGGGATGTCGGTGACAAATCCAACTCTACCCTGCAACTTTGAAGCTCTTTTGTTGCTTCAGCATTTCAGCACAGAGTGGTCTTCAAAGTAACCCTGGCTGATCTCAGCTAACGTTGGCGATGGTCATGCATCCCAGCTTATCCTGTCGCCCTGGCAGCACAACTTCTGTGAAGTCAGTGCCAGCAGAGTCAGTTAGTTGATTGTGTGGAGGTCTCTCATCCAATCAGATGTGACTTTGCTGCTTTTATGGAATGGTAACCCTCTATCAATGAGTTGCACTCTGGACTTAATTCTGCTACATTAACACTATGAAGTATGAATACTTACAGGGCAATGTTCCCAGAAAGAAGTTCAATTGTAATTAACCTGAAATTAAATTGGAAAATGACTGACAAAGAATTACTCATTACATGAACAAAAAAGCTAAAAAGAATCCAAGTAGAAGGTCAGGGTCCAAAGGAAGATGGAAAAAAAGTCATGAGAAATGTAGCTATGGGATACGGGTCAGGAATGGGAATGGTGGGACGATCCGTGGTGCAACCTTTCACAATATTTCACTGGCATGGAAGGTATCCTTTAACAAGACTTCATCCAATTTAAGGAAGGAATGCAGAGAGCCTGTCTCATTTCCAGTAAATTGCATTCTCCTGGCACCATTGCAAGAAATGGACCATAAATAAAAGCACACCTAAACTGGAATCCTGCCCTCTTGACTGGAGCCTGGCTTCGACCATTTACTGTCACACTGTAATTCTTTTGTACTTAGCAATGTATGAACAATAATTACCAGCAGAACAAAAAATCTATTACCAAAGTAAAATGTCCTGTTAATGAAGTCTTTTTATGGATTAGTTTGGAAATACAGTATGACCTTTATCCACAGACTGATCAGGCCCATATATGACACTACTTAGCTTAAGTATTGATTTCAATTAAGTTATTTAAAATGTCCAAAAATAGCAAAGCAATACCATTTATATCAATTAAGTTGTAAACACAACAGGATGCTTTAAAAACAACAATTTGATTTCTATACCATAGTCCACGTACAAAAATGTCACAGAGAAATAATCAGGAGAAGACAATGATTGCCCAGTCAAGAGATGGGTGATCAAAACCTTGGCCAAAGATATGGATTTTAAGGAGCATTAACTTTTAAAATCCACCTGAATGTGGACAATGTACAGCTGATAAAGTGAGGCAAATGAAAATCAACACCAGAGCAGGACGTATGGAATGGGGAACAAGACAGTGGGTTGGACTGGAAAAGGTTGCAGGGATATGCTAAAGGGTATCTGCTGAGAGTTCTGAACCTCTGACAGACCTCTGATATATCGGTTGTCTGCACTGCCTTCCAATTGGGGAAGGGCACCTGTACTCGGGCAGACAAGATGCATGTGGACTGCACTCCCCAGTGCACAGGAGCCAAGCTGAAATATTAACAAGATGAAGCTGGGATAGTTAGTTATTTTCTAACAGCAAAAACGTTAAAAATTACAATGCATGGCTGAGTTTCTAGAAACATTTTCTAGACGAGAAAACTCAGAATATTTGTCACTCATGAAGTTCATCCTTAATCTTGCACCTACATTTTAAATTTCACTTCATTGGGTGCCTCACCAATCTGTATCAGCTGAAATGGTCTGAGTGTACTTTCATCTGGGTCGTAATACACTGGCTCCTATATTGATTACTTCAGTAATTTTACACCCACTTTTATTATACATTTTGCACTGAGATTAAGCTGTAATTACTCTATGCCAAAGGGAAGTATGCAGTAGAACAGCTCCAATACTTTGTTTCTTTCCATCCACAAAGTGCACGTGCTGATTATGCAACAGCTGAGAAATACCTTTGTGCAGTTGTCTTAATGTCCATTTTGAAGCGAACTGAGGTAGAAGAGTTTTGAAATACTTTCACATCTCACCTTTCCATTTTGTGCTCCTCTCTTCTAAGCACATTGACCTATGCTGAGCTGTAATTTCTGCTCTCCCCTCCCTCTGTGCAGGGAGCCATTCCTTCTCTAAGAGCATATAATGTGGCACAGATTAACTGCTTAAATACATCTTCACACTTTCCCCACCCCACTTGATTTTTTTGTTTGATCTGGGTGAATGGACATTTTCTCCTCTTCCATCTGGTAGAAGATACAGGCGCCTGAGGTCATGTCCCAAACAGGCTTAAGGACAAGCTTCTACCCCATTGTGATAAGACTATTGAACGGTTCCCTTACACGATGAGATGGACTCTGACCTCACGATCTACCTTGTGGTGACCTTGCACCTTATTGCACTGCACTTTCTCTGTAGCTGTGACACTTTACTCTATACTATTATTGTTTTTACCTGTACCACCTCAATGCACTCTGTACTAACTCAATGTGACTGCACTGTGTATTGAATTGACCTGTACAATTGGTAGGAAGACAAGTTTTTCACTGCACTTTGGTATAAGCGACAATAATAAACCAAATACCAATACCAATACATTTGCTTGGGGACTTGCTGTATAGTATCCCTATCTCCTGCAGTGTCAGTACCAAACAAAAGTTTGGTTCCTGTGCTCACCCAATATATCTAGACAATGTATAATTAAGGAAAATATGTTCTCCTAAGGAATAACACAAAAAGCGCTGGATGAACTCAACGGGTCAGGCAGCATCTATGGAGGGGAATGGACAGTCGACGTTTCACTCAAGACCCTTCCTCTGGACTGCTGCATGTTTAGATGAAGAGTCTCACCCCAAAACATCCACTGTCCATTTCCCTTCATAGATGCTGCCTAACCTGTTGAGTTTCTCCAGTGCTTTTCGCGTTGCTCCAGATTCCAGCATCTGCAGTCCCTTGTGTTCTCCCAGGTAATGTCCCTTGTACGTGCCACTTAAGTCTTGGAGATCTTAGATTCAAGTAGTATGCTGACAATGGCAGAGGGAACTGCTAATTCTTTACTCTGCCAGATGCCCAGCAAATACTGACAAAGCACTGCCTTGGACAAGCTGATTTAGAAACATTTCAGTGTCATATGAAGCATGGAGGTTGCTTGCAATTCTACATCAGGGCAGGTGTCTGAAGCACCATCACCTGGCTAATGTGAAGGTACCAAGTTCCATATTTCCTTACAATATAGAAGGACGCCATAAGATCGTTGAGCAATTCATTTCACCCACTACTTTTCACTATAATACCCTCTCCACATTCCCCACACCTACACTCGCTGTAATTTATGACAGCTATTAACCTCCAACCCACATGCCCTTAGCAACATCTGGAGAAAACAATTGCAATCACAGAGAGACCATGCAAACTCCACGGAGATAGTGCCAGAGGTTACCGGAGCTGTGAGATAGCAGCTCTACCAGCTGCGTCACTTGTGCTGCACAGTGGAAAATTTCCTTGGAGTCAGTTCAGTATTGCTGCAGAAAACCTGCCTCATCCCAAGTCAAGGGAGACCCAGGAGACTTGAGCTATATTGAAACATCCCCACCACTGACGACACACCGTTGGCTGACCCGTCGGTGTTCTTCAGTGACTCTCAGGGTGTGGGCATTGCAGGCAAGGCCCGCACTCACTGCTCATTACCAAGAAGATGGCTGCCTTCTGAAAGAAATTGAAGACCAGAATCCCATGACCTTGAACCAACAACAGTGAAGAAATGTGTGTCGTTCTCCCTGTGACTGTTGTGGGTTCCTCCGGGTGCTCCGGTTTCCTCCCACATTCCACAGACGTACGGGTTAGTAGGTAACATGGGGTGTAATTGGGCGGTGTGGACTCATTGGGTTGGAAGGGCCTGTTACTTTGCTGTATAAATAAAGTTTAAAGTTTAAGGTCTTGGAGGGGAATATGCCTGCGGATGCTACTTGCCTTGTGCTCCTGTCCTTCCAGTGATAGAAATTTTACCACAGACATGAAGTCTGTCAATCACTAGCGAAATGCAGCTACAGAGAGAGCTGCAGCAACTCACTGAGCCTCCCTTCACAACACCTCACCAACCAATGACATCTACTGCCTGGAAAGAAACAGGTAGCAGATAGATGAGAAACACACTGTCTCAACTTGTAAATATATTGTCATTTTAGGCCCCAGTGACGTTGGTTTGATCATGGTCTCAGGTGCTGCCTGGGTGGAGTTTACACGTTCTCCTTATGACCGCATGGGTTTTTCTGCCACATCCCAAAGATGTGCTGTTCATAGCTTAATTGGCCACTGAAAATTATCCCAAATGCAGCTGGGGAGAGGAGCTGATGGGAATATTAGAGAGAGTAGGTTATGGGAAATAGGTGGTAAAATGGGAGTGATGGAATTGTTCTGACGGTCAGGATTAAATCGATGGGCCAAATGATCACTTTCTACATTGTACAGAAATATAAATATGAATATCATCATTGCGTTGGAAAAATCCTTACCTAACTGCACTGTAACATCACCAGAAGGAAAGCAATAATTCACCATCAATCTCTCAAGGAGAATGAATGGAGGTTATCAATTGCTGGCCTCATCAGTGAGACCCAAATCTTGAAGGAAGTAAACACTGTGGGCTTGGGGCAGTCCCAGCACAAACCTTTGGTGAGTTGATGCACACAGAACACATTGTAATCAGTGGATGAAATGTGTCTTCAGATGAATGAACATCACATAATCTTAATTTCAGGGGAAATGGAAAACATTCCATCAGTATGTTACAAAATACATGGGGATGAGATGCATTACAGGGCCTGGGACATTTATTTTGCAGTTAACCTGATATAGCAGTGCTTGATGGTGATACCAAGTGTTGGCAGATGGGAATATGTTACCTTGCTGGTACTAACTTCCTTCTGTATGACAAGCACAACATTTGTAGGAAAAAGAAATATAAGAATCAATAACTGAGATGATCTGTACTTCCTCTGAGAGCCAGTAATCTGGTTGCACTACTCAAGTAAGAGGGCAGAGGACAGAAAAACAGCGCTGGCTGCACTTAGTTATACCGGAACATCATGGAGACAGCAAACAAAGATTGCAATTTTAAGAGGGGATACTGCAGATATGGAACTAGTTAAAAGAGATTTGAAAATAATTGCAGAAGTAAAGAGGGTTGGGACCATGGTCTAAATTTCCCAAATCTGTGTTTTGGTTCCTAGAATGTCACTGTAATTGAAAGAGTTCTGATAATGTCACATCCTAAACACTAATGAACAGGATACTTGAATTTGTTATTATTAGGAAGGCAAACATCTCAAGATGTGACCTCCAAGTTCAACTAGAGAAATAACAATTAGTCTTTGTGTAGAATTATTCCTCTGTTACTTACACGGTCAGCTAGGGTTCAGTGCTCGGAGATCCAGAAAGTCCCGAGTTGAAGGCCCATTCCTGAGATTTGAGCACATAATGCAGTTGAACACTTCAGTGCAGCGCCAAGGAAGTGGCACATTGTCAGGGGTCGGGTGTTTTGGCCTACTTTTCTTCTCAGACAGTTGCTTGGATACTGGAACCCAGTGTCTTCAACCTATGTTCCTCTCTCAACTAAAATGCATTTATTTGCTGTTTGTAGGACCTTTCTGCGTACAAGTTTATTGGCAGTTGTTTTCCTTCATCTATCAGTGCAGGAATAGGCCACTTGGCCAAAAGGTCTATATCAGTGTTACGCTGCAATTTAGCTCATTCCTCTCCTCTGTCAAACTCTTTTGATATATCTTTCTATTCCATTCTCCCAAGTGAGTTTAACCAGCTTCCTCTTAAATGTATCCATGTAACTAGCTTCAATTACTCCCCATGTGCTTGAATTAACCACTGCATTAATTACTGACCATCTTTATCTATGTCCTATCCAGTGTCTCTTCAACATGTACAGAGTAGGGAGAACAGAACTGTGCACAATACTCAAGTTACAACACACCTAAAGAAATTAATTTGGTTGGGAAATGCCTTAGAACATACTAAGGTCATGAAAGCTGATACATAAATGGAAGTGCTTTTACCTTAATTTATGCAAGCATTGTTCTTTACATAATTGTTTCAAAATTGTGTTAGAGCTACTATCGAGTTCCCTGAAATGTCAGTGAATAACTCTGCAGCTTTTTGACCCAAGATCTAGCCCCAGTCCTGGCCTCTGTTGAATGACACTGGGTTAGCCATCCAGAAGTCCCTTTTGGTCTAGAGCTTGTGGTTAGTGGTGAGCTTCAGAAGAATGATCTTGTACCTTGTACATTTCTTCCATCCCAACCTGGCAGCTCAGAGCCACCTTTAAGGTCACTGATATGTGCTGCACATTCACAGGATCTTCCACACATGTTGGCAGGACCTGCACAGGCACCCCCTCCCCACCCTCCCACAACAGTTGAATGGACTGTGGCAGCAGGCTTAGCCTAAACTATTAATAAATGTTTCAAATGTACTGGGAAAACTTTAGACATTTAAAACTGTACAAAAATATTTTGGAACATTATATAGTAAATTCAAATGTTTTTATCCATTCTAAAAGTTTTAAAAAACTCTAAATCAACTTAGCTGCTTACAGCCATTCCCATCTTTTGAAATCAATGGAAATGGAAATGACTTCAGAAGATGGGAATAGCTGTAATGTTCTGCACCTAGTCTAAACTGGCACAAGTTACTTGCATGTTTTCTCCACCTTAACTGGTAGGGAACTGCTGCAATTCAGGTTCTCTCGCTTGACTCCACAGTATTGGATAACAGCCAGGAAAACAACCACAAATAGCTTATAATCTGCACTGCAGCAGGTGGTAGGATGAGTTAATATCTTGCAGCATCTCTGGTGCAGCACTAAAATGCCAGCTTAGATTATGTGCACAGGTCTTAGGAGTGGGGCTTGAAGCCACAGCCCTCTGACTCACCATTAGGGACATAATGGAATGGGGACAGGATCAATGTTGCCTGTCATTCCCCACAGAGCCAAACATCTTTGCTGGCACTGAATACATATGAAAAACTGTTACCCAGGGACTTTAGGGACTGTGCCATAGGGATACTATCAGGTTAAGTCAGGAGGAAATTGGAGCTGCTAAGCACCAGAAACGTTGCCCCATCTCACTACTTTTCCTTCATTCACTAAACGTGAGTAGAGATGAGGACCCACTGTGGCATGGCCATTGCTCAAAGCTAGAAACTGTGACACTGTGTGGGATTTGGTGCAGTGATCTTTGCTCTGCATTTGACAGAACACCCAAAGTCCTCGCACAAGCCTTCACAAAAAAACATTGCAAAAGCATATCAGTTCAATCATTAGTAGGAAGATAGCCACTGCTGTCCATGGTTCTGCAATGGAAGCCACAGAAGAAAGGAATTACACCAAACAGCAATTAAAATGGAAATCATGTAGCAAAGGCAAAGAACTTTTGTATAAAACCTTCCTAAAACATAACTTCATCTTATATTTTTCAGATAACCATTACTTTTTGCTCTACCCTGTACTCATTATATTACAGCAGCTAGAAATCTCGTCTTATTTTCATAAGACCTTTTTTAATTCATGCCATATTTAATCATTTTATTCCTGCATCTGATTATTACATATTTAATTAACTGTCCCACATCTGTTTTGATCATTCTATATTTAATCATTTCTTATTTATGCACATGTTTAATGACATTCAGCCAACTGCAAACATATTTAAATATATTTGGGTCAACTAAAATATCAGAAAGATTTACGACTCACTGAATATTCAGCCAATAATCAAACATGACGAAAATTGGTTTAACCCTCAAATAATTTTTTTACAGTTGCTAAATCTGTGCCTCAGTCAGCAATATATCATTGTGTAAATTTTATCACTGCACCTCAAGACTTTCATGTCCAGATCTTGGCCTCGTCTAATTGGCAGAACTCCCTTCATAAAATTTCTTTCAACTAGTTTTTGACCCAATACTAACAATTCATGCATTAGGGGAAATTCAGTGAGGCTTTGACTCCAGAATGGAGCTTATCTAGGTTGGGATGGGGTTAAAGCGGTCCCTGACAGCTCCAGCAGCCCTGATTTGATCCTGACCTGGGTACCGTCTGTGTTTGCATAATTTTCCTGTGACCACCTGGATGCTCTGGATTCCTCCACATCCCAAAGATAAGCTGGTATGTTAATTGGTTACTATAAATTACCCCCAGTGTACGTAAGTGTCAAAAGAATCAAAGGGAAGTTGATGGGCATGTGAGAGAGAATAAGTTTCAGCGCTACAGGAGAATAAGAGGATAAGATATCTTTATTAGTCACATGTACATTGAAACACACAGTGAAATGCATCTTCTGTGTAGTGTGTTCTGGGGGCAGCCCACAAGTATCGCCACATTTCCGGCACCAACATAGCATGCTCATGTTGGCATTGGAGGAATGGAACTGATGGGATTACTCTGCTGGGAAACTGCAAGGACCTCAAAGTCAAAGTCAAAGTTGAGTTTATTGTCATATGCAATGAAAAACTTACTTGCAGCAGCATGACAGGCACATAGCATCAGATACACAACATTCACACGAAAAACATAAATTATACAAGAAAGAACACAATTAGAACAAAAAAAAGTCCATTGTATTGTAAAGTGGGCAAAGTGGTCATAGTGTTGCTATACTGAGGTACTGATTAGGGTTGTGCAGGTTCGTTCATTGACTGAATGGTTGAAGGGAAGTAGCTGTTCTTGAACCTGGTGTTGTGGGACTTCAGGCTTCTGTACCTCATGCCTGATGGTAGCTGCAAGAAGATGGCATGGCCCAGATGGTGGGGATCTTTGAAGATATATATTACCTTCTTGAGGCAACGCTTCCTGTAGATACTTCCGATTGTGGGGAGGGATGTGCCCGTGATGATTTGGGCTGAGTCCACTACTACTCTGATGGGTCATCTGACCTTCTTGTGTGTTGTAATGTAAAACTGAGTGATAAAAGCACATCTCAGATTGCCAATCCTGCCTAGTTTTTATTTCCTTAATATTTTATTATGAAACCAGGTCTTTTTCTTGCCCTGTTTAATAGTACACCAAGAGATTCTATCAAAACTAGTGAAAGTTCACTCCAGGTATAATCTTGTTGAATTTTCCTTTAAGACCCAACATGTTCCCTATTTCACATGTGCAATTTTTGACTGTATGTACTGAATACAAAGCGAGCACAGTCATCTTCATCCTGTTTTCGATGATTTTGTTTTGATTCTGAAACTGAACATGAAAGCAAGGTATCTACTTTCCAGTCTGATGGAATTAAAATTAGGAAAGAAACAATCAACTGTGATCATCCTTCCACCACTATGTCATTAGTATCAGCACACCAGCTTTGATGGAAGCTCTTGGTACACTATTAAACAGGGCTAGAAAAAGACCTGGTGCCGGAATAAAGAATCAAGGACATAAAAACTATGCATGCACATGACATAGTGGAGATTGAACGTCTTTGGCACACTACATGGTTGACCTATAATACCCTCTGATGAGGAGTAGCTAGCCACCAGGTAATGAGTGTGTCCTTATCAACGTGGACACATCTTGAGAACAAATTAAAACACCCATTAAACTTCAGCATGCTTTACTTTAAGATTCCTTGAAACATTTTGATGCAGAAAGGCAGTAAGTGTAGAAGTAGAGCAGTGAGTGGAGCTGTTATCTCACCACTCCAGCTGCCCAAGTTCCATCTGGAACTCCGGTGTGGAGTATGCACATTCGTGGGTTTCTTCCGGGTGCTCCATTCTTTTCCCATATCCCAATGACGTGCACGTTGGTAAGTTAATTGGCCATTGCAAATCGACCCTGGTGTGTGGGTGAGTTATAGACTCTGGGGGAATCGATGGGAATTTGGGGAGAACAACAGGATTAGTGCGGGATTAGTGTAAATGAGAACTTGAGGGTTAGTGCGGACTCAGTGGACTATTTCCCTGCTGTCTGACTATGTTCTATAAATGCAGAATTACATTTATTTTCTATTTTGATGCTACTAAAAGCAGCTCTGAACTGAAAATTGAGTATCAAATGTTTTTTTTCTCCTTCTGAATGCCCATGAAACAGGTTTCCTTTTACAATGGCATCCAAAGAGAAGCCATTTCAGTCACTAATCAATTGTACCATTAATTGGAAGTGACTGCGTATTCTCCGACTATTAGGAGAGAAAACATACTGAGGTTTTTATACTGTGTACACTGACTGCAGAAAGGAGGGTATCAGTTTCAGTCCCCAGGCTTTGTAATCCAATTCTTCAACTCCCACTAAACCATTTTTTACCCCTTCTGCTGTTGACAGCTGATATTCACTTAAAAAATTAAGTTTTAAGTTCTTGAAGTGTGTTAAGAATTGCCCAGGCAAATTTGCAGGTAATTTCTGTCCATAAAGATTTTATTACTATCTTTCTCTCCTTTAATGATGCTGTTATATCATGCAAGGGTATGATTGTTTCAGGTCCTGCAACTCTGCCAATACCTCAGCCCAATCTTACATGATTGCCTGAAGACTAACACTCTGTGGAATACTACACTCTAAGCTTGAGCTTGTTTACAGGTTCCTACTGTTTCTCCAAATGGGGACACAAGATGATGGTGATCAGGAAACCTTGTTGAATTGCTACTATTCCAGGTCGGAAGCCAATTATGGCAGAGCTCTTGTTCCTGTTGTTAGTGCCAGTTAAAGTCTGGGTGGGGGGGGGGGGGGGGGGGGTGGGTGGGGGGGGAGGGGTGGTAGGCAGTGTTGGAGATTGATATCTGGTACCACAGTAGAGGAAAGAACATTGGTTGGAGTATTTACTTTCAGGATGTAAAAAGAAATAAAGCTTGACAGATTCAGAAATGTAAACTTGTTTTATTGCAGTTGTCACGGGAGCAGAGCTGAAGAAATGTATTGAAAACATCGCCACCTCCATAGCAACTCAACGGAATGAAAGAGGCAATCTGGTTATGAAAGAAGCAATGATTTCCTTTGGATTTATTTGGAAATATTAAGTTGTCCTGAAGGTTGTAAATAAAGTTATTCATAACTTAAGAACAACACAATGCTGACTTGTCAAGTAGGTGTTCGTTGAATGCATTTAAAATCATGTTTTGAATGTTTCAGAAATCCCACAGTACATCAACCATAGTGAGGGAAATGCTGGAATCAATTATTAGGGACATGGTAACAGAGTACTTAGAAAGCATAATATGACTGGGCAGAATCAACGCATGAAAAGGTTATTATGTTTAATAGATCGGTTGGAGCTTTATAAAGATTGTAATTGACAGGGTAGATATGGGTAAACTAAAGGAGGTGTATTGGATTTTCAATGAGCACTTGATAGAGCACTAGAAGGTGATTGTACAAAAAATTGGGGATCATAGTATGGACTGAGCATTGGCTAACGGAAAAAAAGAGTAAGTGGGGCATTTTGGTTCAACAGGCTGTAAATTGTGGGGTTCTGCAGGGGGCAGTTCTTGAGCCTCAGCTATTAACAACCATCATCAGTGGCTTAGATGAGAGTTATGTATACATGATGATACAAAGATAGATGGGAGGTTAAACTGTGAGGAGAATCCAAGAGGCTGCAAAGGGATATATACAGGGCAAGAACACGGCAGATGGAACATAATGTGGGGAAAGTTGAAGTCATCCACCTCAGATGGAAAATAAAAGGAAAACAGTATGTTTTGAAAGCCAAGATAGTAAGAAACGTTGGCAGTAAGAGGGATCTATGTATCCTTATAGATGAATCACAGAAAGCTAACATGTAGACTCAGTAAACAATCGGGTAAGTAAATGGAATATGAATCTTTATAACAAAGAAGAGTGCAAGAATAAAGATGTCTTACTAAACTTATAAAGAAGCTTCAAGAGATTACACCTGGAGCACGCTGCAGTTCTGGTCTCCTTAAGATAATGGCAAGATAATGGAGTTAAATAAAAGGCTCAATCCACCAATTTCTGCAATTAGGGTATTATCCTGTGAGGAAAAGGAGCCCTGCATTCTCATTGGTCTAGAAGAATGAGAGGTGATTTTGTTGTGTTGGATAGTAGTCCTTCCTGCAGACTGGGGAGTCTAGAACAAGGGGTCAGACCGAGAAAAAGGGATTAGCCACTTAGGAAGGGGATGAGGAGAACCTTCTTCAATCATTGTTTGGGAATCTTTGGAATCCTCCACCAAATTCCAGCAACTTAAGCACAACATTGAAGCGGATAATATTGAGGGAGTATGCACACTTGAAGGTGCTATCTTTTGAAGCAGGTATTAAACATTCTTTGCCTGCTCAAACAAACATAAAAGAGCTGTCAGTATGATTCATAGAAAGCAGTGGAAATCTTCAAATGTCCTGATCAACAACACTAAACTAAATGAATTGCTCTTTCCTGTTTATGCAACCTATCTCTATAAAAATTGTATGTTCTCTATGTTACATGAGTTACTTCAAAAGTACTTTGATGGCTGCAGAATGGTTTACAACAAGTCATGTAAATGCGAGTATTTTGTTTCTATTCAAAGTACTATTAGATTGTATCCTGAGAAAGCAAATGTGTTGGAGAAGTAAGCTTTGAGGGGTTGCAAATATAACCTTGGTTAGGGTAATAAGACCGAGGCATTGGCTAAAGAACTAGGCAGAAGTGGGTCAGTCTTTCTGCTCATGGAACCAAGGCAAAGTATTGTGGATGCTAGAAGTCTGAAATGAAAACAGAAAATGTTGGGAATACTCAAAAGTTCAGGCAGCAGCTGTGGAGGGATAATCAGGGTCAATGTTTCAGATCAATGACTTTCAATTAGAACTCCTTCCTCAGAAGCTTTAGTTCCAGTATGTCACTTGTATTTCACATGCCTCTGTAAAGGCTATTCCAAATAATTTACCGTTTCCTGGTGATTTGTTGGCAGTGACAGAAGTTCAAAGATCAAAGACTGGAAACTTTAACTGTCTGTATCTCAACAGACACTGCCTGTCCTGCTGAGTATTTCGAACATTTCCTGTTATTCCTTCTCTTGGTTGCCTTCAATGATCGCTGTTGGGTATATGTTGATGAGTGGATGGCAGTTGAGGGGAAGACTGAACTTGTCTGTGTTGAACAGTGAAATGACACACACTAAAGCTAACACATGTGAATAACACATGTGAATAACACATATGAACAGCCAGGAGAATAAGAGTCCATGAGAGTTACTCACAGGAGAGCACCACATGGCCCATGCCAGCTGCCTCAACAATCCCATTAGCTGCATTACCTGCTCCTTAATGTCCTGCAGTCCTGTTACTTTATTTGCCTTCACATGTCCATCAAGTCCCACTTGATTCTTTTGCCACTTACCCACACTAAGGAGTAATTTACAGGAGGCAATTAACCTACCAGCACATCTTTAGAATGTGGGAAGAAGCTGAAGTACTTGACAGAAACCATATAGTCACAGGGAAAAGGTGCAAACTCCACACAGGCATCCTTGGAGCTGTGAGGCAGTAGTAATAACTACTGTACCACCACGCTGCCTAATTTGAGCTGGTATTTTCAAGAGATTGGGAGAAAACTGGAAAAATAAGCACTTTTAAAAAGAGGCCAAATGTTCTGAGTACACTTTCAATTAATTCCATATATTCATTAGAATCTGTGAGTGAGATATGACTGATTGCCAGCAGAATAAAAGACATTATTTATGACTCTTTAGTTCAAGTAGACTTAACTTTTTATGTCACTTGTATTTCAAACACCTCTGTCAACACTTTCATATAAATAATATACTGTTTCTTCGTGAACTGTTGGCAGAGGTCGAGGACGAGACTGTAAAATCATTCACTCGTGTCAAATCATTCTTGTATTACTTCAGTAAATCTTGTATGCAAGATTCTCAGTTTAGCTAAAGAAGGAAAAGGAACTTAAAGAGGAGGGGATTTTACAGCAGCCTTGCTTCACGGTTTCATTGAAGAAAATTATTTGCTTCGTTTTTGTTTTGCCATAGACACTTCCACACAGGGGCTCTTCCTCTGGTCAGCTGCCCACTGATCTCAAGTAGATGGAGTGTCTATTACAAGGATTGTTAGTGGTAGGACGGGGGGCGAGTTTACTCAGACCTGAAAGCCAATTGACAGTAGAATCCCAGCTTGTAAAATTTTTATTCCTAGCTTTTGGCATGACTTCCATGGAGTGAGCAACTTAAACAGGCAAGGCATAGAAGGATACGGTCCAAATGCAGGTAAATGGGATTGGCAGAGAGGTTGGCAGGGGCATGGTGGGCCAAATGGCCTGTTTCTGTGGTGTACGACTCCGTGACTCTCTGCCTCTGGAAAAGCTGAATGAACTCCCTCTATTTGATGTGGGATTCTCCTCAGAATTGATGTCAGCAGAATGATTAATTCAGAGAATATTTGATAGTCTCTCTGCTGGTAATAAAACTGCCATAACATTAGAAATATTTATCGTGAGGTTATTATTTTCTTCTATACCACAGCTGCTTGTAACTCAGCAACCCATCCCCCATCACTGACATGTGCCCCAGTCAGCATGTAGCCATTGTCACAGTCTGAATCAGACAGTCTGCAACCTCAGGGTCCTATCTGACCCTGACCTGAGCTTCTGACACCAGATCACCTCCTTCATCAAAGCAGCTCCCACTTCCACCTCTGCAACGTCTGCCCTCTCCACCCCAGCTGTAATCTATCTTCTGCTTTTGTTACCTTCAGACTTGACTGTGTCTGTGCTCACCTAACAATTCTTCCATCCTTCATAAACCTTTGCTCATCCAAAGCTCTGTTTCCAGTATCCTAACTGATCTCAAGTCCGCTGTTAAGATTGATGAACTGTATTGGTTCCTATTTCAAATATTTTCAACTGCATGTTCAAATCTCTACAGAACTGATGTCTCCTACCCCTGGTCACCTCTGCTAGCCCTACACCCACTGAAGACACTGCATTCTTACAACTCTGGCCTTAATGTCCATCTTCCACCTACTTTGCTCCACTAAAGGAGTCCATGCCTTCAGCTGTGAACTTTCCTCCCAATCCTTTCCCATTCCTCTCTTCCTTGTAGCTCCTTAAGACCTACCCGAGCCAAGCTTTCAGTGACGTAACCAGTTATCTTCTTCTCTGACATAAAATTAGATCTCTTTCATGACCTTAAACATTTGTACAGTCACAGATTATTTCAAAAAGATTTTCTAAGAGGAGGTAAATAGCGATACTGTTCTCAGAGGAGTCAGCTGAACTCATTATGGATATGATAGCTTTGTTTAGAGCAGTGACATATCCTTCAGGAAGTGAAATGGTGGGTGGGCAGGGACCATACATATTGAGCAATACACAAACAGGAGCATCAGGCCATTGTCTCCCGCACTATCACTGACCTCATCAGCTCCGGAGACCTCCCCCCACAGCCTCCAACCTCATAGTTCCCCTACCCCGCACTGCCCATTTCAACCTTCTACCCAAGATTCACAAACCCAACTGCCCTGGTAGACCCATTGTTTCTGCCTGCTCCTGCCCCACTGAACTTGTGTCTTTGTATCTTGACTCTTGGCTTC
This sequence comes from Pristis pectinata, assembly GCF_009764475.1. NCBI lineage: Eukaryota > Metazoa > Chordata > Chondrichthyes > Rhinopristiformes > Pristidae > Pristis > Pristis pectinata. The sequence goes on from NC_067428.1 coordinate 10,293,597, forward strand.
TGCGCTCTTCCTTACCAGTCCTGTTGAAGGGTCTTGGCCTGAAACGTTGACTGTTTATTTCTCTCCATGGAGGCCGCCTGACGTGCTGAGTTCCTCCAGCGCTTTTTGTGTATTGCTCCAGATACATCCAGCATCTGCAGAATTTCTTGTGCCACTATACATGTTGATAGTGGAGGTGGGAGCAATGTTCTGTGCTGATCCACTATTTGCATACCAGTATTTTGTGTATGTGCACAGTGAAAGGGGAAGAGAAGGGTGATCTCTTCAAGATTTTTAAATGCAGCAAAGTCCAACCATCAGTACTCATTAGCCTGAAGTATAATTTGAATTAAGACTTGAACCTTATAATGCATTCCCAGCTGCACAATGTGATATTTCCATTTCACAAATGTGCCTTGATGCATCCTGTCTGAGTGATGTTAACCAACCTTTGCTTTGAGCAATTTTCTGCTGTGGACTTAAGCTAACTAATAACCAAGTCAATCAGGCATTACGCATCACCCCTTTCAAGAGGAAAACTGTTATGGGTATGTCTGCTGTTGTTTTAGCCTGGTCGACATTGACTGTGCCCAGATGGGACAAGAGTAGGAGTCTGTCACTGTTGCATTGTCCAGGAGGACAGCATCAGACTATGGGTGGGAGCAACATATAAAGAAACTGAATGGTCACCTTATTTACATTCAAAGTGGCAACCCTGACAAGTTAGCTGGAGACCACACACACACACACACACACACACACACACACACACACACACACACGCTTATGCCTACACACAGACACCAATACCACATGTACTTGTTCATGAAGGCACTGCAGTGGATTCACAGATTGGTGATTAGTGCAGTAATTATGGCTGATTTTCATCCCAGGCATGTAAAACTATTCCAGCTAAGATTACCCCTGACTTGACCGTTGAATTTGCATGCTTTACATTTCTGTGTACAGTCCCAGAATGCATTGACTCACTATTGAGTAGGTTTCAAACAATAAACTTTAAATTTGGAAAGCCAATGTCAAAACTAATTGAGGCCAAAGCTCTTCAAAACTTTTATGTTAATGCATTAACATTTCAGTTGAATAACAAAAATACCATGGAGACATTGCATAACATTACAGTCTCATTAAAAATAAGAAACAGAATTATTAAAAAGATTATCTTAACTGATAATTATGTAAAATTCGGAAGAGCCTGAATCACAGTCACTGCATTTACCTTCCACCTATGAAGAGGGTCCTGTTCACTTTCAGTATCCGTTGAACATCCAGCCTCTCTGTGAGGCCAGGGCTTGCTCCGAGTCCATTTCCAACAAAGACTACACTGTGCTTCATGTCTGTGGAGAAAGAAAAGGCTTCTGAGTAGGGTGTTTTGATGCTTATTTTCTGTTGAACTTAACTCTGTTTTTAAGCTATTCTGCAATTGATTTGGTGTTACTTAATGGGAAACTCTCAGAAGTATTTCAATCAGATTCTGGCTCCTACCCTCTTCCATTCCAGTCCTGATGAGGGATCTCGACTGGAAACCTCAACTGTTTATTTCACTCCATAGATGCTGCCTGACCTGCTGAGTTCCTCCAGCATTTTGTTCGTATTGCTCCAGATTCCAGCATCTGCAGAATCTCTTGTGAAACATTCAGCAGGTTAGGCAGCATCTGTGAAGAAAGAAACAGGATTAATGTCTGGTTAATGACCTGATGAAGGGTCAACAAACCTAAAACATTAACTCTGTTTACATCTCCACAGATGCTGCCTGATCTGCTGTTTCCAATATTTACTAGTTTTATGCTAACAGGCAATAAGTCAAATGTAGATGAGAGACATACTGCATAGTGAAGAATCAAACAATATGATCCTTAAAATTGCTTGTACACTGAATTTATATTTTAACAAGCAACTTGCTGCTGAATTAATGGACCTAGCTACTGATCACAGTTTGCCTACTGAATAGGTTACCGGTTTGAATTGAACTCTGCATGGCTTGTACCTCAAGTCTACTCCCTGCGTCATTTCCATGGCCACTCTAATGGCTCTGAGTACGGTGCACACTCAGAGAGACAGTTCCCGACAACCTTAAGGCCACACTGTCACAGCCATCCCACAAAGTGGAACAGTTTACGAGCCGTGACTGGAACCTCAGGTGGCAGATTCTGAGGTCCAAACCCCAAACTGCTCTGATGGGCTTTGGAAATATGCTGTCAAAGACTTTTACAACTGGATCTGAGTATTGCTAACATATAAAAATTAAAATAAATATAATTAAAACTAGAATTTATTTAGTAATTTATAAATAACATCACTTAAAAATATATCTGACTTCAATTAATTAAAAACATGAATAAACAAAAATTAAAATAAATGTACACAAAACAACTTATCTTTTCAATAAACATTGGCAAACGAGGGGCAAGGTTCAAAGTATAACTGTCCCTTCAGCTCAGAAGGATTCAGAACATTGATGAATCCAAGGGTGGATCAAGAGGTCAGATGGGCTGGTGACTGACCCCCAGCACTCTCTGTATTTCCATGTGGAAAATAGCAGGTGTGGAAGCCCAGAACACAATGACCCACACACCGCAGCCAGCCGACAGTTCTCCACAGAACTGCCAACTAGTCGTCAGCACGATCTGGCCCACTAAAGCACAAATATCAGTGAAAAGAGATTCAGTAAGAAGCATTTAATGACAAATATAAGCTAGTAGGTACGCTTTGTATATTTCAGTTCATTTCCAACAAATTAATCTTTGACAGACTTTGGCCCAGAAACTGGATCTTGTAGCTGCCACACTTCTGTGTGTTAACAATTCAATTTCATTGGTAAAACATTAACTGCAAAGGAAAATTTTGGAATTAGTGGGAAGAACATGAAGTCTATGATTTTCCCTTCCAGATCCTGGGTGCATCTAACACACTGATGCTTGGAGGAGTCCGGACACTTGCCATGACATCCGACAGTGTACAACACACACCTGGATGCCTTTTGCATGACTTTGGACCATGCATCCATGCAGAAACAGGTGTACTCCAGACTCTTCCTCTTGCTGTCATCTAACACCTCCAATGGAGTGTGTAGGAAGTTTTCGGAGGCTGTGCTCTCTGTGGCCTTTAGCTTGTATCACCCATCACAGAAGGATTTCCAGATCCATATCACATTGGGTTGTGAGGACAATCTTGAATCATCCTCTTTCTTAAGGCTGTTGATAACAGAGCTACTTCAGTGAACCTTTTGGAAGAAGTGTGCAGAGTCTGGATTGGAAGATGATCTTGGAGGACTTCAATGTGAGGAGCAAATCTTTGGCAAACCTCCTTGACATTCACCAGCAGGTGGAGTGGATTCTGCAAACTTTCCTGGAGCTGGTACATTTGCCTCCAACTCTCTCTCACTTTCTGGACACCCTTGTGGATGAAGGGCCTCTTGACGCTCACCTTGATTGCTTCCCAACAGTGCACCAGGAAACCAAAGAGGGGCATTGTGGTTCTCCAGCACATAATCTCCTTTAAATTATTCTGGGGCCTGGATTAATGGCAGCAGAAGTGAGGGTAGATTCTTTTGCAAGTAGTCCATCTGATCCTATTTATCCAACTTCACCATCAGGTCCAATGACGTTGGGAATGTGGTTTGGAGGAGTGGGAGTTGCTCCAAGAACTGGGTAGTGCAGAAATCCCAAAGGAAGCAGTAACTGAAATTATGGGAATGGTACTCCCTATCTATTCGTGGGAAAGAACCTGGTCATTGGGTGTGAGAGGCTCTCAGTTCTTCTTCCTCTTCAACAGTCCCTTGGGACAAGGAAGACTTGGATCCACTCCATTTTTGTGGCTTCTCAGTGACTGACGAGGCCAATGCGGGATCTACATACTCTCTCACAGATGGAGCACAAAGTGGCTGATGGGGCAGGAAGGTGGGTAGTTTGTCAGGTGGTACACTTTTGCACAGGGCCTCTGTGTGTTCCTGATGCATGGACTCGAGGTTCACAATACCATCCTGAATATTCCTTCTCCACTCAAACAGTCATGGGCCATTGATGCTAAGGAGTCAATGGAGACATTGCATTTCTTCAGGGAGCCTTCTCTCAGAGGGTTGTGAGTCTTTGGAATTCCTCGTCACAGAGAGCTGTGGTGATAAATTCCTGGAGGGCTTCAAGGAGTATGGGGACAGGGTGGAGAATGGACTTGGAATCTCAGATCATTTATCATCTCACTGAGTGACTGTGGAAAGTCAAGAGGCTGAATGGCCTACCCTGTTCCTACTTCTAGCTGTCCAATAATGGAATATTAATGGAATAATGTGGCCCATACTTTGAATGGTGAGATGTGTTTGTTATGTGCTACATATATGCACATTTTATGAATAAAGTATGTTTTTGTGAAGACAAAATGACTGCAGATTTGTCTGTCCCCCAGTTCTACACATGTGGCACCCCTGACTGTGGCCTTCACCTGACCTCACCCCAATGATCCCTCACCTTCCTTCCCCAACACTGTTGTGAGCTGCCCCCACCCCACCCCATACCATTGCCTAGGGATGGAAAGCAGTTTTGCACCAGCCTGCTTTTCAACCAGCTGTGGCTGTGCACCACCCAGCAAACAGGCATTTACTTCTCCGCTGACTCATGAAGCAAAGCCCATAGAAAACAAAGAATGACTTCCGTTTCCCGACTACCTCTGGATTTCTTTGCAGATGCTATTCACTTAGCCTTGACTGAGCCACTTCGTTGAAGGCAGCCGCACTCAAACTAAACAGCTGTACCTGGTACAACATTGCACTGAGGTCATATCATATGGTGCATTCTGTTCTTTAAGATACACTCACACTCATAACTGCTACAAGTTCTGTTGCACCTTTTATGGCTTCCAGAACTTCCAAAAGTGCTTTATGGCTAACGACGAGCTTTTTTTTAATGATGTCCCGATTGCAGTGTTCCCAAGAAAATGTGTGCACAGTAAGCTTCACAAACAATGATTTGATAATAATCATATTCACAGCTTTAAGGTATGTTTATTAGTCAGATGTACATTGAAACACACAGTGAAATGCATCTTTTGTGCAGAGTGTTCTGGAGGCAGCCCGCAAGTGTCGCCACACTTCCGGCGCCAACATAGCATGCCCACAACTTCCTAACCCGTCTTTGGAATGTGGGAGGAAACCGGAGCACCTGGAGGAACCCCACGCAGACACAGGGAGAACGTACAAGCTCCTTAGAGATAGTGGCCGGAATTGAACCAGGGTTGCTGGCACTGTAAAGCGTTATGCTAATATATTGGTTGAAGGAGAACTACAGCAGAGATACCCTCCATGTCCCAGGATCTTCTCCGTCCACTTGTGAGGGCAGGCAGAGGGCTGGTTTAAAACCTCATATAAAATCCACCAGCTCCAGCAGTGCCCCATCTCCACTGTCCCATACTGGAGGCTCAGCCTAGTGTTCTGTGCTTATCTCAGATGTGGGACTTTGAACCCACAACCTACTGAGTCAGCAAGCATGCTGCACATCTAATACACAGCACACTTGACCTGGGAATATCTGATGAGAGACCACTAAGAAACACTTATGTCAGCACATTTTAGCAGTCATTTTATTGAAATGTTTTGAAAGGTATAAAGGGAGATATTTGAAGATCAGAGGGACTCTCCCAAAACTAACGAGCGCTCATAATTGACTCTCAATAATCCAGCAGCTGATCCTGGTTTGCAGGTTAACTGGGTTTCCAGGTCTGGTCCTGGGTATCTCACTGGTCCTCTTCTCTGCACAAACAACTTCACTTTGGTCAAACAGCTGCCTGACCCGCTGAGTTCCTCCAGCATTTTGTGTGTGTCACTTTGGTAATGACCACCTCTGGTTGCGAAGGAATAGCCCTGAGTGTGGGGGACACTGAGAGCGGCAGTTCGGGGAGTTGCCTGCTCTTGGAGACCACATCAGGACGGACATTCTACTTGCTCTTGGTCCTGAACTTTACAGGAGATGGAATGCACATCGCTCCAGGGACATTCCAGTTTCTTCAGCGCACCATCTGGATCATCCGGCAGCTTGGCGCTGCTCCTTGGGAACTGCCCATCTCCCACCAAAGCAGTGGCAGCATCCGATGAGTGCCTGAGGGTTGCTGAGGCTATTGGGTGCTTCCAAGCAGAGAATGCAATGGTAAAGCAAGCTGGTGGTGAGAGGGGACGGGCAATGCCAGTAGCTCCTGCTCTAGAGACACAACAGACTGCGGATGTTGGAATCTGGAGCACCAACCAATCTGTCTGAGTTCCTCCAGCTCCACCTCTGGGCCTGGAACAGCTTCTCACTGAGGCCGTAGAGTGAGGCAGAGCTGGCTGTGTTCACCTGTTCAGGTACGTCCAAGTGCAGTAGATCCAGACTGCTGAAGACCCTGCTTGGTGCAGTGAATGAAGCTGTGGGTGGTGCTCAGTCCTCATGGAGGAGCTGTTGCTATGGTTATCAGAATCCTTTGCATTACCTGCACTTTTATTTCCTTCCCCTTTATTGCCCTGGATAAGTAATTGCACATGAATCGAGCAGAGTGCCTCACATATCACGCTTATGGTTGGTTTATGGAACACACTTGGATCTCATAACAGTGTCCACCAGGCAATGGGAAAGTGGACAGATTCGATGGAAATTTTCAAACTCAAATGCATCAGAAGTGACAAAGCAAGAACTGTAATGTAAAATAAACCAGATGTGTGGGTCACAGACAGAACTACTGGGATTTCTCAAAGTATTGGGGTCCATGACCACTGGTTACAAGATTAATTACTGTAACTGAGGGAGTGGGAGAATATGTTAATCTCCAAGGTGATTTGGTTGTAAGTCAGTGACCAAAACAGAATGGGAAAAGCATCAGCATATGGCGGATGCCAGATGAAAGGTTTTAAGTTTAACACTTGGAAAAGGCACGTTACAAATAAATATGCAACTCCTCTTTTTAAATGCATTTAACAGCTAATCAACTGTAATCCTAAAAGATCACTTTCTTTTTCACCATTCCAGCAGTTATGGCACAATTGATGCCACTTTCTGAGGCTCAGTCATAACTTGGTCTCAGTGTGAAATCTAATCAATTAAGGCTCTCACTTATGTTACGTGAACATCAAATTAACAACAGTAAATTGCACTCTAATTGCAATTTTTAATGTAGTGTAAAGTGCAAAGTGGTTTCATGGGGCTAAGTGAAGAACATTGGACCTTGAGCCATGTGATGAGCTGTTAGGAAAGATTAGTGTGTGTAAGAACACCATGACACTTTGGACATTGAGCCTCTGCTGAACACTTCAGTTCAGAATGTGTCTGACACTTGGATTTTTATAAATCTAACAATGATATCAACTGTACAGTGCTTAATAGAACCAGACTGAGGCCAGCCTTGGGAGTTTGGTGGCCACATGGCTAGTGGAGCAGTGAGAGGGAAGGGCGGGCAGCAGTCAAACCTGGCATCTGGTAGGTAATGGGGGAAGAGATTGGGAGTGGGAGACTGGCGCAGTGTGGGTAGGGATGGGATAAGGGAAAGACTGGCATCCAACAGTGGAATCAGATTGGGTGAGTCACACGATGACAGGAGGGATTGGGAAGTAAAAAACTAACACTAATTATCAGGGGTAGCCCATGGTAATAAATAAGGTTCATGATAAAAATGGTTTGAGGGCGGGGTCGGTGGGACAAACAAAATCAGGACTGGTCTTTTCATTGAGGTATTGTGGGGCAGGAGCCATAAAATCAAAAGGGCAGGGAGGTGCCACAGATAATGGGCCAGTGGGAGAGGGTGATAAGATTGGGGGAGCAGTGTGACGCTGTGCTTCTAACATCAGATCATCATGAGGTCGCTCTGCAACAACCAGCCCCAAGGCAGCGTGGGCTGAGTTTCCTTTCAATGAAGGAGGAGCATTTGCATTGGGAATGTGTGAGTATCCAATGCCTAGAGCCTCAGGCTTACTTAATTTGAAAGAAATGAACTTTCAAACAACACAATCACCGGCTCTCCACAGAGTGGGTTTTTCACAAGCCTCCATTGGTGCCGAAGAAACTCTAGGCAAAAATCCTCTCCACAGTGTTTAAATCATAAATCTGTTTATAAAGAATGTGTTCATAATTTCTGTACACAAGCTGCAACCAAGGCTCCCTTCTATATCTGTCAGTTCCTTAATCACATCTTCACAGTTTTAATGTCTTCTGTAAGAACATAATGATTTCAGAGATACCACGATAGAAAAGGCTAAAAAGTTCCTTTTTTGACTAGATCCATCTGTCTGCTTTCTCACTTTCTTTTTCAATGCTTCCTCTCGCCAAAATTCACCCATATCATCCACTTCAATTCCCTTCTCTGGGAACATATATCACAGGTGCATTCTCTTCTGATGTAGAAATCTACAGCCCAAACACCTAACTTTCTAAAGTAAAGCTTGCACTCTTTGTAATTTGAACTCTTTAATACAATGGGCAGTTTAGTCGTATTAACATAGAACATTGAACATATAACATAGGACAGTACAATACAGGAACAGGCCCTGTGGCGAACACGATGCCGAATTAAACGAATCCCTTCTGCCTGCCCATGATCCATATCCCTCCATTCCCTGCGTATTCATGTGCCTGTCTAAAAGCCTCTTAAGTGCCTCCTGGTAGCATGTTCCAGACACCTATCACTCTCTGTATAATAAAAACTCACCCTGCACATCTCCCTTAAAAGTTCCGCCTCTCACCTTAAACCTATGCCCTTTAGTATTTGACATTTTTACCCTGGGAAAAGGATTCTGAATGTCTACCTATCTATGCCTCTCTTAATTTTACAAAACTTCTATTATCAGTCTCCCCTCAGCCTCCAATGTTCAGAAGAAACAATCTAGGTTTGTCCAACCTCTCTTTATAGCTCATACCCTCTAGTCTAGGCAACATCCTAGTAAATCTCTTCTGCACCCTCCCTAAAGCCTTTTGAACCTTCTGTAAAACCCATGCTTTATGCCATACACCATCACTGCTACCTGGTGATAGAAGTCTAATTATTTGGTATTAAAAAGCAATTGTGCTAAAGAACCAGATCACAGAATGAACTGGACATCTGAGGAGAACATTGAAGGGATAAGTTAATTCTCCTTAGCAAATTTCCCAAAATTCTCCTAAAAAATGATTCATAGCCTCATATTGAATGCCTCAGACAGGGCAGTTTTGCATCAAGAGAGGGGTTGTTAATCAACGCTATCAGTCTCTCCAGAGTCTTCTCATTAAATCTGCACATCTGTTCACCAAGCTAATATCGTGCATTGCTGCCACAAACCAGTTCAATAATAGCATTCTAAAGAATAATAATACCTTAAGTCAGAATCAACCTCAGCTTCACAAGTGTCCTATTTTATTGCAATAACAAAAATGTTTGCATAACCCAAAACTAAACATGCACAGACAACCGATGAAAATTTCACCCCGTGTGCTTTATCGGGTGAACTCACAAGGTTACTGACCGACAATGCTGTTCTGAATCATTTCCAAGAATAACAATCCTGAAGTGTTATTAGGAATTGTGTATGGGTTCACATTCCAATTGGCCCATGCAGCACTCAATTACAACAACAGAATTGGTTGATGAGGATCATTTGTATTCATTACAATACAGTCAAACTTTACTCAAGTTAAACAGAATTGTAAGGGCTCTTATGCATGAAATATCATCCTGATTTGCTGCCAAAGGTGTCACAGAGTACAATGGGGCAATTCACTGAAAATAAGTTTAACCTGCTGGTATAGCTCACAATAAAAAATAAGGAAGCATGTGTGCACTTATACAAATATTTGACTTGCTTTATTTGAGGATATCATTAGCACAGTTTATACCTGTTGTCTAAGTGCTGGTTTATGAGATTGGCAGCATGGATTTTCTCCTCCCATTCTGCACTGGGTGTGAGTGTAGGTTCACTGACTCAGTCCTCCAGAGAAGACCAGGACCATGTTGTAGCCTTAACTCTGACCTGGGCTTCTGCTTTGTGTGGGTGGCTCAGGAGTGGGGAAATACCCATGTTAGAGGGGTATAACGTCTGGGCTGAACTAGATGTGTGTAAACAATAAGTGTATTTGACCATTATAATTGGGCCTTCATCTGGCACCTTTTCAGCAACAGTCAGCGCACAGCAATCAGGACTCGGAAATCTGGATAATATCTTTCTGTTTTCTTCACATGGGGTACCGTGACCAATTGTAACATTGCAGCTGGAGCCCTGGCTGAGACCAGGCCGTGAATCAAACCTGACGCCACACAGCGCATTCACCAGCTGAGCCATTCCAGGCTCTAGTTAAATAACTGTAAACATGTCATAGGTCATCTCCAGGGAAGATATAAAATATTTACCTGGAAATTCAATCACAGAAAGGTCATTGGCCCCTACTGGGTGCACTAGAATTTATAGGTAGTTATTTTTTTATATCACATTTCCCTTCAGTCGTTCAGGGATTAATCCATTGCTTTTGTGCTGCTGACTCATACAACAACAAAAGCAACAACTTCCATTTACAAACTGCCTCTAATCTAATGAAATATCACAAAATAATTGATAGGAATTGTATCAAACAAATATTTCGTTAAAATTAGAGTCACAGGAAGGGTCAGGACAGCTCTCCGAGGCTTGGTGAAAGTTTTAAAGAGAGTCTCACAGGAGGAGTGAGAGATTGACAGACCGAGAGCTTTAGGATGAGAATGCCAGAGCTGAGGGCCAAGGGAGCTAGAAGAAGGGCTGTCAGAGGCATTCTGATTAAAATCAGGTGACTGCAACCCAAGGAAACAAAGATCTAGAGGGTGGGAAGGGTAAAAAGCTGAGGGTGGTGATTGAGAGGGAGGTGATTCAGTCCCAGATAACATGGATAAGGATTTTAAAATTAAGCAGAAATCAGCAAAAACACCGTGAATGAGACCTGGAACAAGTTAAGACAAAGGCAACAGAGTTTTGCATAAGCACGTGTTCATGTAGGGTAGAGTTTGGTGCAGGTCAGTGCTGAGTTAGTTAATCTTGGCTCGTGGTGTTACTAATTGGCCTCAGTGGGCCTGAGCTGTGGCGGAGAAAAGTAAACTAGGCTGCATGCTCGCAATTCACATCCAATGCTGCTGCATGTGGCTGCCTGGTAAGCACGCTATTGAGCCCATTATAATGAGAGTTACTGCAGGTACCTCAGGGGCAATTTTAACTGAAAGGACAGGAATGGGGGGAGGGGGAGCGGTTGGCGGGATGTCGGGATGTCGGTGGAAAAGGGAAACCCTGTGCTGCAACTAGTACAGGTTGGCGCTGTGCAAGTAACCTGCTTTGGAAATGAGGCAGAAGTTTAATTATATTAATGAGGCTGCATGCCTCGTATTTTAAACAGGCTTTTGGATTACACAGTTGTAGGAAGGAAGGTGAGAAGCTCTGGAACTGCAACCCCAACATTCCATTGCTACCAGATGCTAACCAATGAACCCTCTATCCCTACCCTCATGACCTCTCTTCCTCCTTCCCTTCCTCCCTCCACTCCACTGTCCAACCTTCCTTCCCTGCAGGCTTCTCGAGCTTGCTAGCTGTCAACTAGAAGATAAATAAAAATAATTTATATGCTACCCTGCTCTTTGGCACGCCTGTTCTTTGGTCACTCAGTCACACTCTCACTCTTTGTCCACCTCCCTAATTCTGGCAGCCTTCACTGTTTACTTTTTACTCATTCATTATGGGATGTGGGCATCACCGGTAAGGCCAACGTTTATTATCTACCTGTAGCTGCCCTTGACAATGTAGTGGTGAGCCACCTTCTTGAACCATTGTACTCTGTGTGGTGAAAGCACTTCCACGTTGCTATTGGTTTGGGAGGTCGAGTACTTATGGAGGAGCAGTGTGTGACTTCAAAATCTAAGTCAAAGTTGAGTTTATTGTCGCATGCACAAGTACATGTCTGAACAGGTGCAGTGAAAAACTTACTTGCAGCAGCATCACAGGCACATAGCATCATATAAGCAACACTTCTCAAGAGAAACATAAATTAAACATAAATTATACACAATTTTTACAAGAAAACACAATTAGAACAAAAAAAAAGTCCAGTTTAGTGCAAAGTGGTCAAAGTGGTTGTAGTGTTGCTAAATTGTAGTGATTAGGGTTTTGCCGGTTGGTTCAAGAAACGAATGGTTGAAGGGAAGTAGCTGTTCTTGAACCTGGTGGTGTGGGACTTGAGGCTTCTGTACCTCCCGCCCAATGGTAGCTGCGAGAAGATGGCATGGCCTGGATGGTGGGGATCTTTGATGATAGATGTTGCCTTCTTGAGGCAGCGCCTCCTGTAGATACCACCGATACTCAGAAAGGAACTTTCAGGTGGTGGTGTCCTCCTATGCTTGCTGCCCTTGTCCTCCTGGTAGGTGAAGGTCATTGGGCTTGGAGGTCATAAAAGGAGCCAGTTAAGCAAGCAGCTTCTACACAAGGGACAATGTACCTTACCCAAGATAGCTCCTTCAGAAGAGGATGGGACAAGAGTAAAAAAATATAGGTGTGCACTTAATGATTGGTGGTTCCCTGTCTTGATCATTAATGAACTATTGTAACGGTACATCCTGATTCTCTGCCACTTAGCACCACTTGACTTGATCACACAACTACTTGATAATCCTGCTCAATGGCAAATTGCACAAAAAGTTAGAAGGTGACGGTATATGGAACCGGATATTGGTACACAAGCATGCTATCTTGCTAAACTTTATACCAAGATTTCATCACTAGTTGAGGAGTGATATTTTTCTCTATTGTGTGGACTTAAAACTGCAGAGGTTACTGAATAGGATAATCATAAGTAGTGCCTTTCCAGTTTAGGTTATGTGTAAAAAGAACATAAAATAAGTGCTGATGTTTAGTGTTTGACTGTGACTCTGATATAACAGTAGGAGCAGCTTCAAGGGATGAATTGCAACAAGTGTAACACACAATATTGGAATCTATTGACCAAGTACAATTCTTTCTGTTATGTACAACAACTAAATGCCAATTCCAGCCTGGACCACCACGTGGTTTATCTTTTAAGAACACTTTCTATGTTATTTTTCTTTGTAACCCTATTCCATTCCCAACAGCAGTTCTGCCACAGGTCAACAGGGGACAGAGAGGTCAAGAGAAACCATACTGCCTATTGTGGGCCTCAAAATTGTTCCCACCCTTTAAACCTACCCAGAACTTGTGTGTATTTAAACAATTCCTGCAGCATTTCTATCATTCACCCATGCTGTCAATTATAACTTTCTTGCTGATGTTTGTATTATATTTGCATTAGCTGTCATGAATTTCATCAGTCTTCTAAGCCCCTAAATTTAAGTGATATATTGGCCAAAGCTACCACAAAAACAAAGCCTCACTTCACTGTGGAACGCTACTCCCCGGAGGTCAGGACTCATTGCTGTTGAGTGAGCACCTTCCCATAATACATAGAGCAAATACAAATTTCAGTGGATGAAAGAGAAGCTCTGTCAGTGATGAAAAGATTTTAGTGTATGAATTCAAGGGGTCATTTTTCCAAAGTCATGCAGGGTGGTCCACCCAGGGCACTGAAGAACCAATGTGGACAATGAGATAAGGTCAAGCGCTCACTCCATGGTCTCCTTAAGAATTTAACCCACCAACGAAGGCAGAGGATAGGAAGGTGTGGCTGTCTGTCTCTTCTGCTATAAGTGATTAATTGTTCTTCCTAAGGGCCATTTCTGGAGTGGCAGGTTCTTTCTATAGGGAGGGCGGACATTTTGTTTCTGCTTTTAGATGTGAAATTGAAGAGTGGGTTGGTGTATTCACATTTCAGGTTGCACTTAAAGCCTGTGTAGCATTTCTTAATTCATGAGACAAAATTTCTAAGAGACCTTCCATACTCTTTCTCCTCATCTCCTGCGGACAAATGGAGACACAATTGGGAGGTTGCAAAACAAATCAGCCAGGGTTTGTGCCCACTGCTGTTGAATGACTCCTATTGGGAAAGGGTATGGAGAATTTGGATGAGAACAGGATCAGACTTGGCTGGGATACCCTGACACCACTCTCACCTCCTCACCATCATAACAGAAGAGTTATTGATGTACACAGTCCAGGAAGATGCTTACAGAATAGTCCAACCATCACTTTAATGTTATCCCTCAGCACACGTCAGCACCTTGGAAACTGCAATAAAAACTATACACATAATGCGCACACACTATTTCAGATTCCAGCACCTGCAGTTTCATTTGTCGTACACACTATATATCGCTCAGTAGGCTTGATGCTGGATTAACCCTTAACTAATATCTTTTGGCATCTCTGAATGTGCTCCTGTATACTTACAGTCCACTGACCCAGTGCTGAGGGGTCCGCTGTCATCTGGGAAAGTGGCTTCAGACAGTCCAGTCAATAACGAGAGGATTAGGAAGGTCAACGACTTCATGGTGAGAGAGGAAATATGGTCTTCTTCAGAGACACCTAGAGGAAAGGAGATAGAAATCCCAGGGTTAGCACAAGTGATTTAATTTAAAATTAGTGACCTGCTTAGTTCCAGGAGGAGTTTATTTAATAAAGAAGTGGTAGAGACACTCCAGCAAATTAAGCTTTCAGTAACAGGCTTTAATACTAAACTGAGACCAAGCCAAGAGAGGGGAAATGTGCTCGAAGATATGCTGATGACCAAAGGTGGTAAGTTAACAAACTGCTCTGTGATCCAGTATAATACAGGGGGAACAAAAGAGCTTAGTGCGGGTAAGCCTGGAGATGTCCTTTGTCGTGGATTCTTTTAGGTGGTCAATAACAAGCATGCTCTTGCATTTCAATATAAATGCAATTTTGATTCTATTCTAAAGGAATAAAGATCATCAAACACTGATTGCAAGGATTGGTTAACGGTGTTGATAATTTCACCCATTTTTCTTGCATTTGACAAAATTACTATAAACAAAGTATTTGGTAAAATTAATCAAATAAATTGCTTGTGTTTTAAACAAGAACAGACACTGGAGACATAGTTGATGATTGTACCACGTGGGAAAGGCACTGAGTGCCCCTCACTGTGCTCTGATGTTGTATCTGTCTGCAGGAGACAGGACAGTACAAATTGAGGAAACAAGAGTGCAGCCTGTCCAGCTGTGCCCACACAGGACCAAGAGCTGGCTGCACAGTGGCTAAAGTGTGCATCCTTGCCACCTTATGCCATACTGTATATATGAATAGCAGGCAGGTTGTCAGGGCTAAACCCTCAACTCATAATATTATGTATACATTGACAGGTTCTCCATTGTGTGAGCTTCCATCACCACAGACCCAGCACTTTTTCTGGATCTTTTCTGTCCCTTCAACTTTCTCACCTCTGCTCTTAAATGAGCTCAGTGTAGTTACACCGGCACCTGGATCTTCACAGTACCATGTGTGAACCTAGGGTCAAAATCCTGTAACTCGCCCCGATGAATATAACTGTGACAGAAGCTAATTACATAGACTCCAATGGTTCAAAAAGCAGCTCAGTATCAGCTTTTCAAAGACAAATATGGATGAGGATTGCCTGTGATGCTTCTAGTGCAAATTAAAAAGGTAATGCAGTTGGGTAACTATTTGACCAGATGGGGCATCACTTCGCATCTTGAGACTTTTATATGCAAGTATAGATCATTGAATTGTTCTCAGGAAAATAATCTTAGCTGATTATCTTCTCCTCCCCACCTCAGTTAGACCTAATGCCACAACTGCTGCCATCTAAGCAAAAGGCCAAAGCCCAACCTTTCTCCTGCACAATGTGGTTCAGGGTCTTGGAGTGGTAACATCAGCAGCTGAGCTATCAGAGAGTACTCATCAGCATTAAATGTTAGTGGAAGCAAGTGGCTCAATAACCAGCTAAGCCAATAATCAAAGATAAAGCACCTCATCTTTGGAAAGTGGTCATTCAGCTTCTGAATTCACTGGGGAATTCAACAATGTCAGGTAATCAGCCAGTCCAACCACCTTTAGCAGTCTCTTGTGTCTCCATTTCAGTACTCCACTCTTAGCATTCACATTGTTTTCCCCTAATTTCGCTGGCAATTTCAGGTTTCATTTGCCACCTACTACTTGCAACTCTCCCTGACACATCTTACGACTTGACAACGTTAGCCCTCTCCTTCCACCACCACTCGTGTTACTCAGTCTCTCCTGGATTCCACTCTATCACAAATATCCTGTTTGTTCTCTCTATCCTTTCCCCCAGTACTATGCAACTTAAGACTCACTTTATCTCTAATAATTCTCAGCTGTAATGAAAGGTCATTGACCTCAAACTATTTCTCTATCCACAGATGCTACCAGACCTATAAGATTTCTTTATTAGTCATATGTATATTGAAACACACAGTGAAATGCGTAGAGTGTTCTGGCGGCAGCCCGCAAGTGTTGCCACGCTTCCAGCGCCAACATAGCATGCCCATAACCTCCTATCTTGTATGTCTTTGGAATGTGGGAGGAAATCGGAGCACCTGGAGGAAACCCATGCAGACACGGGGAGAACGTACAAACTCCTTACAGACAGTGGCGGGAATCGAACCTGGGTCACCGGCGCTGTAATAGTGTTATGCTAACCGCTACACTGCCGTGCCTGCCCTAAACAATACAACCTGTGATGGCTGGGAATCGTTGCTGAGTGTTTCCAGCATTTTTTTATTTCAAGACATAGAGCATTTTGTAGAATTTAATTTTTAGAATAAAAGAAATCCTCTCCAATCCTCCCCTCCCATCCCCTCATGTGACTCAAAGGCGAGATGCATTGTTGTGGGTTCAGCCTATGCCTTTTGACAAGGGAGCCCATGTTAGGCCATCAGCTGACTATGGAGTTATACTCATGACTCCACTCCCACAGAAGAGTCATTTGCCATCTAGGCTCACACATGATGAATGACAACATTGACAAGTTACAGAGGGTGGGCAACGTTCGTGAAACTGTATCTCAGCATGGACCAGTACCTTTGGGAGAGCAGAAGAAGAAACACAAGGGGAATAACATGGGTAAATGTATGTTGAATCGCTTGAAAAAGTCTTGTAGAGTGGCAGACGGGGTGGAAGAGCTGAGGTGTAACGGGGGAGCGGTTTAGGGAAACAACATTCTAAATGTTCAGAGTGGGGGCTAGGCAGAGCAATCAGAATGCTCATTTGATGCACCAACCCCTCAAAAACCCTTTCGATGATGAGTTTTCATCTGCTGAGAACTGAGGAACTGATTCAGCTTTGAAAACTTCAAATGGAAGGAAGGATCAGGTAATCCAAACCACCAAATATCCTTAAAGAAGAGAGCTAATCCCAAGGGAGGGAAAATCATCCATCCCTCGAAATGTTCCTTTGCTAACTGAATTTCAACATGAGAGTCTTCGTTTAGGTGACTGCCTTACTGTCACGGGCAGGGCATATGCAGTGAAGGGACAGTATGTTTCAGCAAGAAGTTAGACCAAAAAGTACATAAAAATGAAGATTTTGGAAATCTGAAATAAAAACAAAAATTGTTGGAAACACTCAGCAGGTCAGGCAGCATCTGTGGAAAGGAAAACAGAACTAAAGTTTCAGGTACAAAACCCATTGTCTGAATGTTTCCAACTTTTCTGTTTTCATTTCCAAAGTATTTCCAAAGTCCTGTACATTATATCATCCCTGAATGCATTTGGTAATGAGCCATTGAGAGCTTATTTCGGAAGCTGTAACAAAATTACAGCAGGTGGAAAGTCAATCAAAATTTCTCTTGGTAACGTCTGGGCTCGCCAAAACAAGAATTTTGCCATGATATGGGTCAGTGGGCCGACTAGCATTGATTCTGATTGCTACCTTGTGTTCTCTGCTAAAATATTTATGGAAGGCAAGTTCAACAAAGACAACTTACACCAGGCAGAAAGAACAACAACTTTGGTGCTGATGTGAAGGTGAGCAGATTGTACGTTCCAGTTGAAGAAAACTGAAGACGTGCGGAGAGAGAAAGTGAGACAAATATACTGGAAAAACAGAGAGTTCCTGAGATCGAGCAATAATATTCCTACTGCACTCAACCAGTGGGGTGTAGTCAGCTGTTCAAAGGAAACCGGTCTATCGGTCTACCAGAACAAACTCAAAGACTTCTTCTTCGTAGAAGATAAGGAGAATAACATTAGGGATGGGTTCAAACTGATGAATTAGGGCATCCTGCAATTCTGTGTGTGTAGTAAGAGGCCACAATGCCCCATGCTGGTGAGGTGACTAAAACAGCCAGGGATTCAGTGCCAGTAATCCCTGCTTGATAATGGATGCATGGCTCGTTGGCTGGGGGATGATTGGATGCAGGAGCGGTGGCTCCAATCAGTCTGCCAGCACATGATGAATGACAACATTGGCAAGATAACAGAGGGTGGCCAACATTCGTGAAACCGTATCTCAGCATGGGCCAGTGCCTTCAGGAGAGCAGGGGAAGAAATGCAACAGGAATAACATGGGGAAACGTGTGTTGTATCGCTCAGGATTTGCATTCAAATCTAATGGCATCTATGTAAGTTACACACAGGAAAATAAATTCACTGTTGCCCTCAACTCTTTTCCTGAGAGGTTTATTGATATTCAACAAATCACTGAGACATTTCCGACCAAAGCAATAATATCATCAATGTTTTCCCTGTTGCAGATATTTTTGCACCAAATCTTCAACCAGAATAGAAAGCTCTTGCACACTGGATGAAATGAGGCATCAAAGGGACCTTTATGCAAGTTGAGCCAATCTTGTTATCCCTTCACCTCCTGTTTCCTTTTGCTTCCAAATGTCTCATTTTCTTTCTTAAACTGCCGATGACCAGCTTAGGAACAGTGCAGTATCAACTCACTTCACTGCTTGGTCATCCATCAAAGTTAGCAGGGAGGGTGGAGAGACGAAGGGGTAAAGCCATGTTCCTCTCTTCAACCGGTGCTTACAAAAAGGTGTTTTCTGGCTAGAATAGGAATCTCAGCTGGATTTTTTCTTCCATTCTTGCATCTCTGAGGCTAATTGGTGAACACACTACTGTTACTCAGTTAACTCAGCACAGGGCCACACCCCCACTATTTTGCTGCACATTTCCTTTAACTTAAATCTTCGGCAGACAGAAACGGCACCCTAACTCCATAGGGCATTTTCAGCTTAATACGTGATGGGACTGAAACAAACACTAATACTACAGTAATGGAACTGCTCAAGTGTCAGCACCAGATGTATCAATGTAATAGTAGCCCTTAGTCCATGGCTAATGGATGTACTTGGCCAATCTGCTCTTCTCCTGGGTCTGTAAAAGAGCTTGCATCTCTGCTGACAGCTTTTCCATTTTGTGCAGAAGAAAATCATTTTGGGACACATACGCACAGGGTTAACAGCGAATTCTATTCTGGTTGCTGTTGGTCTGATAGGTAGATGTTACTACTATTAGCTCTGTTTCTCTTTCCACATATACCATCTGATCTGCTGAGTGTTTCCAGCATTTTCTATTTTATTTCAGATTTCCAGCATCTGCAGTTTTTTTTAGATTTTCATAACTCAGAGTGCAATTTATTAAAAGTCAGATGATACTTCCTGTGACGATGGAGTTGAGTCATTTCAACAGTGAATGAAAATCAGAAAAACTGCAGATGTTGGAAATCTGAAATAAAATCAGATGTTACTGGAAATATTTAGCAGGTCAGACAGCATCTGTAGAAAGAGAAACAGAGTTAATGTCTGAGGTTAGAAACGTCTGAGGAAGCGTATTGGACCTGAGGCAATAAATTTGTTTCTCTTTCCTGACCTGCTGAGTGTTTCCAACATTTATTGTTTTTATTTAAGACATTTCAAGACCGAATTTCAACTTCTCAATTAACAATAACATTTCTTCAAACACTATAGAAAGGAGTAGCTTAAAGTACTCTGTTGTTACTGTTGTTATGTGGTTTGCATAGTGGCCATTTTACGCACAGCGAGATCCTAGAAATAGCAATTAAGATAAGTAATTAATTGATTAACGGTTATATATTTATCTGAGGAAAGCACTGTTGGCCAGGAAGCCAAGAAAACTTTGTGCTTGCTTTTCAAAAGAGTGGCTGAATCTTTTATACCCAGTGCATAAGGGAACAGACTTATGAACTGCCTGGCCTTGCAGTGACCAGGCAGCACCACTGGTCGGCCCTGAAGAAGTACATGAGCGAGGCCAGGCCTCCAAGTGATTGATGAACACATGGAGAAAAAGAATCAGGCTTGGAGTAATAATACATATTAAAATAAATAGTGCAGAGAAAGCTGAAACGAACAAATATAAATATACTGGGAGGCACGGTAGGGGAAAACTGACAGCAAGGGGTAGAAAAGAAACCACATTGTAATGTGAAGAATTCAGTTCTTTGACTGATGAATAATAAACATGAGAATAAAGCTTCTTTTTACTGCATGCTGCATTCTTAAAGAAAGGAAAATAATTTCTTCATAAACATGAAGGAACAAAACCTGATATGCAGGCAACTTTTAAGTGAATTGGTTGCACTCTGGGATTGGTTCTTGTGGAATGCTCCGGTCTGTACTGAGATGGAGAGCCGGTGGCTGGTTACTGGACATTATACATGGTTACCGAGTCTGGATGAACTGTACCGTCACGTGGAGCCATGACCACGGAGTGCTCCTTCCCCCAGTCAATTTACCTCCTGCTGCCACTGATACCTGGCCGGAACCCTACAATTCCCATCTGACAAGTATTCAGCTCTTATGTTTTTCTATTTAAGTGGAGGCTCAGCTGGGAAAACCCATGAGTTTCCTGAGCACTGATACTGCAGTATCTCCAGAGTTTCCCTGCTGTGCATTATGAAGTGCTGTTGACCACTACAGCACTCTGTACAAGGTAGCAAGAGACACAGCTAGCAGAGGAGCCCTTTCGGGTTGCTGATAATCTTACAGACAGACATAACTCAGAGTACAATTAGTTAAAGGCACACGATGCCTCCTGCTAAGCATAGGCTAAACCAAGACACAAACAAATCAGCATAAAATGCAAACTCTCTCAGTTCTTAACAGATCTATAGCACTAACCTTGTCACGTTCAGCAGCACAAACAGGGAACAGAGGCACTCCTGAAGGACACATAATGTCCCAGTGGTGAGTAAAACTGTCTGTACTAAGCCTTTCCTGTCATTAATATATGTAGTGCATCTCAAGTAGGGTTTTAGGTTTGCTCTGTGTACTAGGTGGCATGCCATGATGAATAAAATATAACTTAAAAAAAATACAGCTCTCTATGTTGTCTGGCTGTGAAGGGGGTGGGAGCCTTAGCATTCTTATTAATGCACTATCTTATACAGACAGTCAAAACAAACATGCTTTGGAGGGGAAAATGCAATTTTATGACACATATAATTCAGCAATAATATGGTTAACCAGCTTTAGAGAGGAACTGAACTAAAACTAGCCCTTTCTCCTAAGCTGCTTGAAATGGTCTCATCCAAAGTTAAGTCAAATTCTTTAACTCAATAATTTAAGGTGAATTGAACTTGCCATGTCTCTGACATGAATTAAATGTGCAAAATTCTAACCAAGAGCAATCTTGGTGTTTCAGTTTGTTCCGTTCATAAAGAAGATGCAACACCACCAATGCACAGGAGCTGTATTGTGCTGCTGTTAATAATTTATGACGCTGTGTCAGAATACAGCAGTGAATTAGCATAATTAGAAATTACTGGAGGCTGCCTCTACTACCTTACACAAAGTCTCAAAACCAGGACAAGGAATTCTAACTATTGTACATCACGCAATAGAAGAACAGGAATTTTAACATTTGGCAATTACTTATTTGATAAATGGAGAAAATAAATGAAGCCCTAATAATAAATTAATGAATGGAGTCTGTTTGACTGACATTTTCATCTCCCCGGCTGGTTTGGTAACACTACTTTCTATCAAAAACATGAAGGATTGAATTGGACTAATGCACTCCAGATAGCATGTAGACCCTCTTGGTTTTCCCTAGTTGAAGTGTCATCATGTGCATGGTGTCTGGTTTTCTCCAACACTCCACTGTAAGAATGTAGCCCAAACATTTGTGATACATCTGAGCTGGTGAACAAGCTGCTGACATTCAAAACCAAATGCCACAAGGGAAGGCTGGGGACTGAGTGAGGTGCAGATGTGATGCTGAATCACTGTTGGAGAACATACGTAAAAGAGATCCTCTTGCCTAATGTTAACTAGATAGAAGGCAGTCTTATGAAGCTTTATACCATATAGTCTTTATTCAAAGCAATAACTATTTCAGGAGTAAGGCTGCAGCACTAAATGCATACTGCATAAAATTAATTTCTCAGAATTTCTTAATTGTCATAAAATAGCTCGTTGGTATATTCTGTATATTGCCTTTGCATTTTGCCTTGACGAGAGATGAACAGATACATGTAGCAAAAATGTATTTACTGCAAAAAAGTCTTCTTTCATTTTGAGCTGTCTATTATTGTTGGGAAAATGGAAGATTTAACAGGACAGTAATGCAATTGAAGGGTTTCAAATGATGTGGCAGAATGCAAGAACAATGAACCATTTAGCAATGGCCTACAGTTTTGAGTATGCAGGAAACTTTGTCTGTTTGTTCCTGGATATTGCACTGGGAGCCCAAGAACAGCAGAGAACCCTGTTTTATATTGTTAAGCAGTTTGTTTCCATTCCAGCCAAGTAGACTGATAGCCCATTTACAGTCACTGCATGTCAGTGAGCTTTATCCATGAATGGAATGGTCACCCACCTCATTGTCCATCCCACTCTAATTTTCAACCACTGAATGCACTTTCATCAGGCAAAAAACAGATTACCAGCAGTTGAAAATTGCCTTCTGCCATTCTTCCATCCCACTAACCATTGCCATTGGCACTATTGTAGTGTCAGTCAGTCATCGTATAACACTCAAAGACACCTTCCACTGAACACAGTGACCAGAACTTGGAAGCTGGTCGGTAAGTCTTTACACTAATGCGTTCCAACTCTTACATTTAGGCTGATGGGCTTTGACTTGCTTTCCAAGCTACTCATTAAGCAGGACAGCATTAATTGGAAAATCAAAGTTAAAACTTCCAAGTAATTTATTATTATTTTTTAATTAAGAAGGTTCAGTCTTAATGTAATGCAATCAAGGGAATGACACCATAATTATTAGGTGACACACAGTGCAGCATTGATAAGCTCCTGCATACACTGGGGAAACGAGCAACCAGAAAGAGAACTGGATGTTCCACAGTGGATAAGAACAGAAGAGCAAAGGAATTAAGGAAGAGGAGAAGTCAACTGGGACTTTGAGCCTGCTCTGCTATTCACCAAGGTCATGGCTTAGCACCATTTTCCTGCATGATCCCATATCCCTTAACTGTCCTTATGTCCTGAAATCTATCAATCTCTGTTTTGAATGAACTCAGTGAGTGAGCCTCCACATCCCTCCAGGGGTACATAAGTCCAAAGATTCACCACCCTTTGACTGAAGGAATTTCTCAATGTCTCTGACATAAAGTTCTTATTCTTAGACTAGGTTTTAGACTCCTCAGCTTGAGGTAACATCTTCCTTGCATCCATCCCGTCAAGAATATGGCAAGCTTCAAAGAGATCACCTTTATTCTTCTAAACTCTGGAGAACACAATTTCAGTCCACACAATCTCTCCTTGTATGGCAAACTCACCATCCCAGGAACTCGTCCACTGTTCCATTCCGCCTAGGTCAAATGTAACCTCTTTTGAGTACGGAGACAAAAGCTGCACGCAGTAATCTAGTAGTGTTACCAAGATGCTATATAATTGCAGTTAGACATCTTTACTGTTGAATGCAAATCCTCTCATGATAAAAGACCAACATACATTTGCCTTCTTAATTGCTTGCTTGCTGCACCAGGCATGTTGGCTTTCAGTGGCTCACGTACAAGAACAGCGTGGTCCTTTTGCACATCAACGTTTCTCAATTTGTCTCCATTTTAGCAATAGTCCGCTTTTCTGCTTTCTATGGCGAAATGAGTGTCACAAATTCTTGACCATAGAGGATATCAACCAAGGCTTGCAACACGTAATTGGAGTGAAACTTCTACTTCTTATCCTTCTTGATATTATCCAAAAAGAATCTGAGGTGGAGAGTGTATGTGATTTGATAATGCCTGCTTTGTGTTAGCCATAACTGATTTTAATCTCCATTTTTATAAAGCAACAACTGACAAAATAACATGATCCAGAATTTCTAGTGCTTCCAAATAGTTGGGTGAAAATTAGGATTTCCACAAAGGGCTTCCAAGGGGTCACTGGTTAAGACACTGGCCAATCAGACAGTTGGGGAATAAGGGATGTGGGGCGCAACTGGGGATTGTGACCTCTGGTGATCTGACAGTTAGGGGCCAGGGTCTGAGTCTAGTTGGGTTGACATGAGAAGGTTAGATTGAAGGTGGAGCTATATTGGGAGTGGAATGGAGGGGGTGGGGTGTGAAGGAGCATTGAAGGTAAGAAAGGGATTTTCCTAAAAGGGGTCCTGATGCCAGGAGTCTCCAACAATGGTCTTATTCCAAGTATCTATCCGGTGCTCCACAGGAATGTTTCATGAGGAATGGCTTTACTCTGAGCACATGAGACCACATCAAACACAGGAGTAAATCACTCCAGGAGACCCTGGTTAAATTTCTAGAATGATATGAGGGAGTCTGGAAATGTATGTTATCTTGACTCACTTGAAGTAAAGTCAATTTTCAATCACACACTGCTGAAAAAAACATAATGCAATTGAATTTCAAGGTCAATAAACTTTAAATAACTGGAATAGAAATCAAACAATACAAACAGGATACAAAGGCACAAAGCAAAAATGAAGTAAAAACCTTAGAGACACAAGGGACTGTGGGTGCTGGAATTTGGAGCAAAAAACAAACTGTTGGAGGAACTCAGCAAGTCGAGCAGCATCTGTGAAGGGAAAGGAATTGTCGATGTTTCAAATCAAGACCCTGCATCAGGAAAACAATCTTAGTTGTGCAGAGGATAGAGTTACATTGTCCAGCTGTCTTATGCTAAAACTTGCCTCAGTGCCTTAGATTAGAGGGTTAAATCACTTACAGCTCCTTCTCCTGAATGGTGTCCAGTGATCCTTGCTGGAAAATACATGAGGTAGACTATCTGCCAGGGTTCTCCCGTTTTCCTACAATAATTTTAGCAGTAGCTTTTGTAGGAGAGTGGGAGTTAAAGTAGGAGACTAAAGGCATCCAAAATATATATTCAAGTCTTTGAGGACAGGACAAGCTTGGGTGCCTCATCGGTCAGTGGTTAGACTTACATGAAAATAATTGCCATGTGCAAGTACTAGAAAATTGCCACTGTCCATGGCCAGTTGTACAATGTGTCATGAAGGATCCACAAATTAATATCAATGAAATGACCTTGAACAGTTTTGTAATCTGACAATCACTGAAATATACCACAGGATGGATGGTCACTGTGGGAAAGGGAAGAATATAATTAATTGTGCAACAGAGTTAGTCTCCTCGCTGAGATTCTGTTGAGCCACACTGTTGGACAAAGTAAGAGAGTTCCCCACATCTAACTGGCACACATAGACACAGTAACTAAACTGTGCCGATCATCAATTGAATACTCCTTGAAATCGACCTGGTCTATTCAATTTAAAATTAAATGGTATACAGTAAATTGCTTCCTTATGAGCCACATTCAACCAATTAATATGAGTTAAGCTCCAGATACAAGTCTTTCAGTGTGACAACAAGATTGGTTCTTTCCCTGAAGAGCTGTCTCTATTTCATGCTGGGATTTTTGTTTAATACCATCCTGTCAAAAGCAGCCCAAGCTCAATGCTATAACCAAACAAAAGTGGAATAAGTATACCTGCCAGCAAAGAGTGGTTTGGTTCAGAGTGGCTGATGGCAAGGCACTATCAATAGATAATATAAATGCCAGCTGGAAGCTGTGCACTTCCATTTTGTTCTGATCTGATCTGTTATACAGGATTGAAATTTGCTTTGTTTTTCTTTTGCACAAAAGGCTCAGTTCTTTCCCTGACATCAGGGACGACCTCTGATCAATTTCATGACTGGAAAGTAATTGTGTGCATGTAATGTTGTACATGCAGCTTTAGTGTTACTGCCAGTGTCCTTAAATCTACCCTGCGACTTAAACAGACAATTTGCAGTGAAAGCTGTTTCACAATGTACTCAAAACCTTGGTGGACAGGCTGAGTTGAGCTCAAGGTTCATATTGTTCCTTAAACCTTGAAGCTATTGAACTCCTTAAATCACTCATTCTTTCTTTCCTACACTCTATCAGCTTTCAAAATCCAAGACAGGGGTGGCTCCTTTCTTATTTATTTCCCCTTCAACGGTGAGCTGTTTTTGTGTGACTTGGAACTTTACACCTTATGCATGAGATGTCAAACTGATGGCCGTAGACAATAAAAGATCTCATATCATTTTAAAAAAAGAGCAGGGGAGTTCTCCCCGGTGCCCTGGTCTGTATCTGCCCACTAATGAGCAGGTTAAATGGTCATCAATGCTGTTTGTGGAACCTTGCTGTGCATTTCTTATTTCAAACAGCCACTTGCATTTCAAACGTACTTCACTGACTTGAAAGCACGTTGAGTTGTTCTGCAGTCACAAAAGCAGCAAAAGTCTTCCTTTCCTCCTGTCACCTAGGTTTTTCAGTTCCATCACTTCACTGCCAATGGCCGTTTCAAATTGAGCACAATGCAGATCTATGCTAAAGTGGGCAATAATGAACTGCCTGCTGAGAGCAGCGAATCTCTGAATGCTTGTTCGTGTGTGACACGGGTCAGGACATGGATGGGTAAAATGAGGAAACCCAGCGTGTATTTGATGGGAGTTTTACGGGCTGCTCTTCCCTTGAGACGTACGAATCCTATAGGCACAGACAGAGCTTGGAAGGTCCTCATGCAGAAAAGTGCTGAAAGAATG
Source organism: Pristis pectinata (assembly GCF_009764475.1). Classification (NCBI taxonomy): domain Eukaryota; kingdom Metazoa; phylum Chordata; class Chondrichthyes; order Rhinopristiformes; family Pristidae; genus Pristis; species Pristis pectinata. Next base: position 10,320,472 of record NC_067428.1, read on the forward strand.
GTGTTAATGCACTGTAATAGGAGCAATATCCAATTTATTATGTGCCAGTGAATTTTTAGGTCAGGATTAAAAACATTCCAGAAAAGTGCACTGTGCGGAGGGGCATTAAGTGATAATTCACTCAAGTAGATTATTATTTTTGACTCCAGGGATTTATGGGTTGTCTATGTCATGAGCATAATAAATCTCAGTCAGTTACAGGATTCTGGGTTAAATGGATCAGCCAGATTTCTACATCTTGCAATAGGAGCAATTCACAATTTATCATCCAGGTGAAGAGTGGTGAGAGAACAACACTATCTGCTTCTCAAAGCTGCCGATATGCCCAGGAAAAATGACAATAGCACAAGTTTTATTCCACAAAGTCAATCCTTAAACCTTTTGGGCCTGAAAACACAGTAGTTAAAGTTTATTTGGGCTGGGATGTGGGACTGAGAACGGCTCTTTGCTCAAACACAGAGCTGGGAAGAGCTGGGCATTTGTAAGTTCCAGCAGATGCACCTTTTGTTAAAATGTTTTCCTCTCCTTTCAGTCTTAAATAGAGTCATAGATTCATATAGCAAAGAAAGCAGCCAGTTGTAGCCTGAGCAATGTTTTATAACGTGGTATCATAGTTTCCCTGCATTGCATATTCTATGCCATGGCTAATGAAGGCAAGTCTCTCACCTGCCTTCTTATTCATCTTATCTACCTGTGACGCCCCTTTAGGGATCCTTGGACTTGTATGCTAGGGTCCATCTGTACCTCAACAGTCCCGAGGAGCACTGAGGAACAGAGGGACCCAGTTGGTGTGAGTTCCACAGGCCCCAAGTGCTGCCTCACCAATGTGTTCATTTGTCTGCCTTGATTGAGATGTTTAACTACATTAAATATGTTATTTAAATGTAATTTACTGTTGTTAATGGTCACAGTCAGCAAACTATTCAGCTGTGGGAGGAATGGGGCATCACTATCATCCTTCCCCTGGCCTTAAGCTACAGAGAGATGTTCCACGTGTCCTGGTAAAAGAGGGTGCAGAGGAGATTTACCAGGATGCTGCCTGGATTGGAGAGCATGTCTTATGAGGATAGGTTGAGCGAGCTAGGGCTTTTCTCTTTGGAGAGGAGGAGGATGAGAGGTGACTTGATAGAGGTCTTCAAGATGATACGAGGCATAGATCGAGTGGACAGTCAGAGACTTTTTCCCAGGGCGAAAATGGCTAACACGAGCAGGCATAATATTAGGGTGACTGGAGAAAGGTATAAGGGGGATGTCAGAGTTAAGTATTTTACACAGAGAGTGGTGGGTGCGTGGAACACACTGCTGGCAGAGGTTGTGGGGACAGATACATTAGGATATTTAAGAGACTCTTAGATAAACACATGAATGATAGAGAAATGGAGGGCTATGTGGGAGGGAAGGGTTAGATAGATCTTAGAGCAGGATAAAATGTCGGCGCAATATTGTGGGCCAAAGGGCCTGTACCGTGCTGTAGTGTACTGAACTGTACTATGTTCTATGTTCTAGAAGCTCATTGGCCTAAAACGTTAACTCGGCTTCTCTCTGCACAGATGCTGCCCTACCTGCTGAGTTTACCCAGCACTTCGTTTTTATCCCAGCAGCAGTTAGTCCCTTCTGGAGAATCAATTTGGTAAAATTAAAAAGTACAGCTTTTTCCCCACTTTAGAGTTTTTTGGCAGAAGATTAAGTGGATGGGTATAGTCCGTGATGGGACAGAGATTTCGTGGTCTGTGGAAGGAGATTAATGAATGTGCAGAGTCCACAACAGGTGATGTTATTCATAAGCTGCAGAAAGAGGTCAATGAGTGGGCACAGCTCTTGTTAGGAAAGATTGTTCTAGGACTGTGGAAAGACATTAATAAGTGAGTAATGCTGTACAGAATGGAAGAAATGAAAAGATAGGCGTTTCTTGTCCAATGTTCTTATGCAAAGTTGATATCAGATGTACCAATTATCTGAATTGAATAGACCGAATATAATCAATGGATGCTCTAGGATTCTGAAGGAACTAGAACTGTCACCAGTACCTTGAGTCCTTTACCTTTCTCACTTCCAGAAACAAACCTCTCAGCAGGTATTTTTGCTTTGAATTACTTTCTTATATTTTCAGTTTTGTCAAGGTTGTTACTTTTCCACAATGCTGTCCAACTTCATCTGTTGCTTATTGGATGCACAGCCTCATATTTAGATAACACTTTGCTTGCCAACTAAATATTCATTGGAATTAAGCTTTAAAGGTTACTTTATTACTTGGATATTTTCTTTAAAATGTGAAAATGTGAAATTAAATCTCTGAGGAAAGGTTGCGTGTCATAATTTGAGAGCAAAATACAAATTTCCAAATTCAATTTTTGTCTTTTTCTTCAAACTCTATTCCTTTGAATTCTCATGAGCATTTAATCTTTCCCTCACATTGTGAAACAATTCCATAGTGAGTAAAACAATTTGGTACTTTTAATGATATTCCTATTCTTTCCTCTTCTCCCGATAATACACAGTTTTGTTGGGGTGTGGTTCACAAGGCAAGTAATGTACAGTGCCCTGTCTGTTTGGATAAGCTTCAAATGTGGGTCTCAACAGTGGGGACTGTCCCATATTGAAAACTGAAGCATTACTTGCCTTCTATCAACATCCACACAAAGGCTTGTCCCAGCAAGAACCAGTGGATGACAATTGGGAGCAGGAACCTGCTCCTGATTTTTCTCTTTTCCTTGTCCAAGGATATTTAAGATGACAGAGTCCAGCTAATTCAGCATAGACCAGGGATGGGATCCAGCACCACCCTGGTTGGAACATCTCAGTCCTGTTCCAGGTTGTCCATGCGCACAGTGAACCACCAGGACATTCGCACTGGTTTCCTCAGACTCTCTGCCTTCCTATTTGCCGACTTCATCCACCCTGCCCTATCTCCTTCATCCCTTGCAAGCTCACACATACTTATTTGAAAGGTTGATTCAAATAACTCTTTGTCTTTTGCTGTAAATCCAAAAGGGACACAAAGCATATACACCAGACAGCCTCTGTCAGGATCCTTCATATTTAGGTCAAGTGATTTGATGAGTTCTAACACCTTGGGATAAATATTGCAAATTTCTACAATTAAGGTGACTAATGTGATTTCTTGCTAATGTATTGTGATTATGTACAGAAGGTGTTGGATGTAATGAACATAATGGCTTGTAAACAAATCTAATTAATAACAAACCACTTGCCCCACCATAATATGTTCATTAACTCTGGTCACCTTGCTGTCATGACAATGGTGCAGTTGTACAAGCTACACAAACTCACTGCACAGACATTAAGTGAACACCCTCTATTTTGTGACCGCGATCCTGGCTTGCTGAGGGGACTTGGGAATTCATTTCTGTATAAAACTTAACAGACAGGAGGCGGTGGTATGGTGGATTATGCGTTTCACCCTAATTGCATCTGGTCTCAGCACCACAGGTAGCAAGAATCCCAGCAAGGCAGGCTGCCATGGAATCATTAATATTGCACCTGCTCTCAAATACCAGGGTTCCCAGGGGGTTGGTGAATGCACATTTAATTCCACAGGTATAACAAATCACATGTTAACGTATTCAGTTCTTGTTTATCTTAACACCCGTGCTTAGGAATCACCTTCCAAAGGAGTACTAAACTATAACTGACTCACGTTGGATAGTTGCCTACCATATATGTTGTTGGATTGGGATAACATCCATAAATCTAGTACAGCTTCAGTTTTGTTGCTCAGTTTACCTGTGATGCATTCAACAAATAATTGCAAAGGATATTTTCCAATGAAGTAATATTAATAAGAATGATCGATTAAAGTTCTTGAATTTGTCCAGCAGTGAACATCTTGCTCATCTGAGATGCAATCTGCTAAAGCACACATCAATGGATGACTTTGCCATTCTGAAGGTGCTAAGACTGGGCAGCGTCTGAGAACAGGTGTGTGCATTGCAATGAGCCATTAACCTGTGCCCACTAATCCAGGTGTGGCACCAAACCAACTTTGTGCTGCCCGCTTATTTACATGCTTGCTGCACACATCTTCATGGGTCCAAAGGATTTAAAGCTTTCCTGCCCCACTTAAAGCCAGCCTGCACCTCTTAAAGGGGAAGTGTCTTTTGGTTGCATCTGGTGGTGGTAGCGGTTGTAAGTGTCATTCTGACCTGTAACAATAAAATCACCACGTGGGAGAGTGTGGGCACCAAGGTTTTCCTACTGCATTGGAGGACTTTGTGGGGGAGATGGAAAGGAGTGGGAATGTGTCCGATCCATGGTGGGGATGGGGGGGTGGTGATGGCCTTCCACACAAACTCTCTGGCATTGGGAGCAGAGATAGTTGTGGAGTCAAATCCCCAAGACCTGGGTGCAGTGCACCACTAGCCTCAAACCCTGCTCGGTGTATCACAGACAATCTCCGGTAACCATGACTCATACTAAAGGACCCCAACTCTCACACCCGTACCTCATAGACTGCACACCTGCCAACTACTCAATAACCAGTACATTATACAAACCCGGAGACACAAGAAATTCTGCAGATGCTGGAATCTGGAACAATACACAAAAAGTGCTGGAGGAACTCAGCAGGTCAGGCAGCATCTACGGAGGGAAATAAACAGTCGATATTTCAGGCCGAGACCCTTCGTCAGGACTGGAAAGGAAGAGGGAACAAGCCAGAATAAGAAAGTGGGGGGGGGGGGGGGGGGAGGGGGAGGAGCACACGTAGGCAGGGGACAGGTGAGTTCAGGTGAGTCCAGGTGAGAGTAGGAGGGTAGGTGGGTGGGGGAGAGGGGGGTAAGATGTAATAAGTTGACAGGTGATAGGTAGAGGAGGCAAAGGGCTGAAGAAGAAGGAATGTGGTAGGAGAGGCCAGTGGATCATGGAATAAGGGATGGAGGAGGGGAGGAGAGGAGATGGGCAGGTCATCAAGGTGGGGCACTCACTGGGCATACTTATCTCCCTTTTGTTAGACAAGATGGTGCACAAAGAGGGGTTAGTCACAGCTAACCTCTGGAGGACATGAAGCCACTAATACTCCACCCGGAGGAGGTGGCTTATCATCAATGGAGCAACTGCCGGCGAGGTTGGTGCTCGTGGCATCTTCTTACATTCTCCTCATGTCCCACCTCTGTTTGTTCTAGTTTACAAGCTGCAAACAGTGTCAGCATGCACCTCTCAGTTTACTCCCTTCTTTTCATCACCCAAGTCATTCAACCTAGTCAAGGTCTGAAGGAGAACAAGATGATAGTGTAGATAAAGGAACATGATCACTTGGTTTAACAGTCTCAGCCGTTGGTTCTGATGAAGAGTCTTTCACCTGAAACGCTTCTTTCTCCATAGATGTTGTCTGACCTGCTGTGTGTTTGTAGCATTTTTGTAACATTTTCTGTTTTCACAACGGTTCAGATATTGATACTGTGCATAATGTAGACACCAGTTCTGAGGCATCTGCTGAGACATCAGGCAAGATGTTGCTGCTGGGGCAGGGAGAAAGCATGGCACCAGTGGCAGCTTTGAGGGGTGAGGTGGCACATGTTCTTCTATGAACAATTGAGATGGGCACTACAATGATGCAGCCTAAAGAAGGCAGCTGATGATAAGATATTTATTTATTAGTCACGTGCACATCGAAACACACAGGGAAATGCGTCTTTTTGCATTACTGAGAATGTGCTGGGGGCAGCCTGCAAGTGTCACCACTCTTTCAGCGCCAACATAGCATGCCCACAACTTCCTAACCCGTATGTCTTTGGAATGTGGGAGGAAACCCACGCAGACACGGGGAGACCATATAAACTCCTTACAGACAGCAGCCGGAATTGAACCCGGGTTGCTGGCGCTGTAATAGCGTTACGCTAACCACTACACTACCGTGCCGGTCACAATGAGTATGAAGAATTAAATGTTCAAGGCATGAGGAAGCCTATGAGAGAGCCCAAGTTGAATATTGAGAGGAACAGAGGAGTTTGACAGCAGCCTGGCATAGGGCTTCCCATAGAAATGGTGCCCATTCTTTTGTGGGAGTGGTGGGCAACTCCAGTACCACTCCCCTGGTTATACGTGAATGGTCTCCTGTATGCACATCTTTGAATAGGCAAGGGCAGATAGAAGGCAGGTATTATTGAATGCATGTGGATGATTAATTGAAATTTCCATGCCACATGGCGTATTGTAATTTATACATATTGCTTCCATGGTTTATTTCATGCTGGCTCATATTTTTGTAATGTGGCCAACCAGATGCAGTGATGACGAGAAAGAAAAGCCAACTGTTGAACAGCTGATGGATGGGGAATGGAAGATTTTTTCCTATTAATTTTGGTTTGGATTTCACAGTTGCTTGCAAGGCCAGCAGTTACTGCCAATAACTAATTGCCTTTGAGAAGGTGCTGGTGAGCCACCTTCTTGAATCACCTTAGTTCTTCTGGTTCAGGTATTCCCACGCTTCTGTTGGGGAGGGAGTGCCAGGATTTACACCCAGTGAAAATGAAGGAAATCAAGCAATATCTTTTTCCCATTATTGAGCGATCCAATACCAGAGGGCATGCGTTTAAGGTGAGAGGGGTTAGGTTCAAAAGAGATGTGAGAGGCAAGTTTTTTTTACTCAGAGAGTGGTGGATGCCTGGAATGCATTGCCTGATAGGGTGGTGGAGGCAAATTCATTGGGGGCTTTTAAGAGGGGCTTGGGTGGGCACATGAATGAGAGGAAAATGGAGGGATAGGGGCATTTTGTAGGTAGGAGGGATTAGTTATGTCGGCACAACATTGTGGGCTGAAGGGCCTGTTCTGTGCTGTACTGTTCTATGTTCTATGACCAGTGATATATTTCCACGTCAGGACAGTGTGCGATTTGGAACCTGCAGGTGATGGTGTTCCCTTGTGCTCACTGTCCATGACCTTGGAGGTGGTAGAGGTTGCAGGTTTGGGAGGTGCTGTCAGGGTAGCCTGGGTGATTCACTACAGTACACTTGTGGACAGTGCACACTGCAGCCACTGTGCACCGGTTGTGGAGGATGGTGAATGGGATGCCAATCAACCAAGTTACTTCGCCCTGAATGACATGAAGCCTCTTGTGTGCTGGAGCTGCACTCACTCCGGCAAGGGCAGAGTTTTACATCACACTCCCAACCTGATAATTGCAAATAGTGGAGAGACTTTGGGGTGTCCCAGAGTGAGTCACTCGCCAGACGATTCCCAGCTTCTGATCTGCCCTTCTAGCCACAGCTTTTATACAACTGGTCCTGTTGAGTTTCTGGTGAATGGTGAGCATACTGATATTATATTAATGATGGGCCAAACCTTCTATTTAGGATTATTTTTTCCTCACCTATTAAACTCTCATAAAGTGATATTACCATAATTGAGTAAAATGCACAGAAATTTTCTATTCTGCAGTTGATGCATCTCTTCACTGAGAACAAAACCACTAGTGAGCTGGCCATATAATTCATGAGTAGTAACAAGTAACCCTGTGGCTTTCAATGGTTGGATTACAAATTGAATTATCCTGTATTCATTACTCTGATGCCACGTATTTTTCTCAGACTATATTCCAGAGAACAGTCTTGTGATCGGCTTCAAATGAGTCTGCATAAATAAACAACATCACAAAGAGATCGAAACCTTTTACGGAGACCACAGTTCTGAGATAATGCAGGAAAAATACAAGCTTGAATTTCCACTTCCCTTACAAGTACTTTGTTCTTCTGGACAAAGATGATGATGCTATTAGTTTCAAGCATTCCCTGGTCAGGTGTGAATATAGTAAAGGAATTCATGCTGCTCTCTATATCCAGCTTTGAAGTCTCCAGGAATCAATAGTTAATCTCCTACAGGTTTACTACAAGCAACCCAGCAGAAAAAGCAAGGGAGCATTTAAAGAGTTGTTGATGGTTTTCATTATTAAAATTATTAAGAAAGGGGAATAAAGATTCTTTGACTAGGTGAGTGGTAGGAAGTTGCGAGCTGAATACTTCAGCAATATGTGCAACTAGAGTTAGCAATAACCTTCTCTAATCTCAACAATACTTACAACTGCAGTAGAATAACAATTTCCCATTTCCCTCTCCCATGCTCCCTCAGATTTTCAGGGATTAAGGAATGTTTAGACAGTGTTTTAATCTCACAAAAGTGAACAAATATAGATTACATATGGCATGTGGAAGGAATGCTCTTGGGACGTAGCCAATAGATAATCTAGACAGATCTTGGGCATTAAAAACTGCTGATGGTGAAAGTCAGAAAAGATAAAATGCGGTTTAGGCAGCATCTGTGAGAAGAGAATCTGAGTTAATGTTTCAGGTAAAAGACCCTAGATCAGAACTGGGAACCTCTTTTCAGAAGCTATCTGATTTGCTGAGTGTTTTCAGCACTTTATGCTTTAATTCGAGTTCTATCTGCACTGTGTTTGTGGACCACAGCCGGGGTCCACTTCTGAGGGCACCATAAAGCAAGAGAGAGGAAATTCCTTCGAGGGTTCCTACCTTTGATTGTTTATTCAGTGACAATGACTGAAGACGGCTTATTTTTTCTTTAAAAAATATACCTCCCTGTTCTGCCTTTATCCACAACTGTGCCTGCTTAAGATCTGATAAGATCTTCAACATCAATCAGTAATTTATCCAAACCCTTTGAAGTCACCAGCTTCTTCACAGTTCAGCAAAAAATTGGATAAAAAGGTTAAGGAAATGGAAGGTTGGAGCACTTTGTTTCTTTGACCCAACGTCCAACTTTCCCTGCCTCCCTCCAAACTCAAGCTGTCGTTTATTACTGTCACATGTACCAAAGTACAGTGAGAAATTTGGTTTTGCATGCCATCCATACAGATCATTTCATCAAATCAGTACACCAAGGGAGAAACCACCCTCTTGATGGTTTCCTCATCTTTCTGAAACCACCAAAATACACAAGGTAAAAGCAACAGAATGCAGAAAAGTGTTACAGTTACAGAGAAAGTGCAGTGCAGGCAGACAATAAGGTACATGGCATGACAAGATAGATTGTGAGGTCAAGAGTCCATCCTATCATACAAGAGGTCCGTTCAATAGTCGTATAACAGCTTATAAATCTAATCTTCTAATATTCCTGACCCCATTCCTAGCCCCTGTCTTTGAATCATACACATTGCCCCAGTTGCATACTTCACTAAACTGGCCTCAGGCCCCAATCCTTATCCCACAAATACTGATGCCTTCTCCCTCTGCACAGAACCCTTGGACTTGGCTTGGACACAGGTAGCACAGAAAATTTCCCAAAGCTCTGGCACTGCTGAAGTCCGCAAGTTCCCAGCCAAAATCACCATCCACACCCCACTGTTAGCAGCATACCCATTTGGCTGCACGGTACGGATTTTAGGATCTATCTCTTCAATTAAATCTGTCGATTGAAGTCCAACCAAAGGCCCAGAATATGCGATATTTGTTTATTTCTTCAGTGGAATTTTTTTTCCTCATTAAAGGAGTTACATGCAAACTATTGTGTGATGTCAAGGCCAAGGAAAGAACAGATAAAACAGAAAATGCTGCAAACATCAGGTTGATATCCTCTCAAAGGTCATTGACTTGAAACATTATTTCTGTGCCTCCCTCTACCGAAGCTGCTGATCTGCTGAGTGTTTACAACTTTCTTTGGAGAACATGGACTTGCATTGAAATTGTTAATGCAAGAATGTCACCAGACATGGTATTTTCATGCCTGCAAAAGAAGGAGTTATTAGGATGGGGGAGGGTGTTAGGCAAGAACATGGCCACTTGAGGAGGAATGGGTTAGGTAGTACGAGGGTGGTTTGATGGATGGCACAACATGGTGGGCCGAAGGGCCTGTTTTGTGCTGTGTGGTTCTATGGTTTCAGAAGTTGCGGGAGGAAGGGGTTAGGTAGTGTGAGGGTGGTTTGATGGATGGCACAACATGGTGGGCCGAAGGGCCTGTTTTGTGCTGTGTGGTTCTATGGTTCTATGGTTTAAGATGCCCTCAGTGATTGGATGGTCAACATTTAGCACCTGGGCTCATACATGAGGAATGCTCACATGGACAAGATGAACAACAGCTGTCTGCTCCAACGTAGGCCTCTCATTACCTCAAGCCAGCAGCAGGAACTCTGATCTTACCCTTCTTTCGATCACAGGCACTGAGGCCAATTCAAGTATCTGAACCACCAGATGAAACCTTATAATGCAAGCACAAGTTATGTGTTTGTTACCATAACACATTGTGCGGTATCAGTTATTTATTGCAAGGTGATATTTACTTATCTTGCATCAACTAATAGAATAGCATCTCAAATGTACATCTGGAACAGGTACAGTATATGCTCTTTCTCACAAGGAGAGAATCATAATCGGTTTTCTCAAAGTTTGTGTGCACCACTGACAGATCTGCCTCTAGGTAGGCTTCTGCTTCCACAAACTTCTCATTATTTTCTTTTCCTTTCCGCTGCAGACGTTCTATAGCTGTCATCAGAGGTGACGATGTCTGCTACGAATTGTATTATTCAATTAATACCACTGTCAATTTCAGCTCCTTGATATTAAAATCCCTCTGAAACCACCAAAATGCAAAATAAAAATTCCTTCAGGGACTCGGTCAGTAATTGAGCACATAATGAAAAAAAATCTTTCTTTCCCACAAATTAACGTTAAAAAGACTTCAATAACAAACATTAAAATCTGAGTTTCAGTTTGAATTCCAAAAAAAGGCTTCTGCAGAGTATATCCTTACAAATGGGGAGTTGCCTCGGCCATATCTTGGTCAGGCAATAGTGAATGCCTCTCAGCTGTGATGTCAATCAGACTGCTGTTTGGAGGGCAGTGGGGAGGAGGGGTCAGTAATGCTTGTGTCAATGTTGTTTTTTAAACACGCTATACAGGCATTCAGCAACAAAGGGGTACACTCACATACCCACATGCACACTCCTACCCTGCAGTTTTTTGTTTATTCTGTTACAAGTGTCTAGTCTGCAGGAGATTTCCATTGCCATGCTCAGTTTCACTACTGGCCATGGTGGACTGGAACTTCAAGTGTGTAACATTGATTATTTCATTACTATGTATCTGAATACGGACTATTATCAGAGTTTAAGGCAATTGGAGCCATTTCTGGAATTCCAAAAGGCACTTCCTGTTAAGATTCACCATGGCGGACCTGAAACAATTTATATGTGGATTATACATGTGGATGACTCTCTGTGCAATGTTTATTTTGGAGGACAGTGGGGGCTCTTGGACCAGTGGTCCCAGGAACGACCATCATTGGATACTCCAGGGACAACTGGGCTGTCACAATGTTGCATGATTGGAACCTCTCATGTTCAGTCCCAAAACTTTGATCTGTGCAGAAACTCAACTCTGCATGGAACCCTTCACCCCACTCAATCTCTCTCCTAACAATCCAGTCTTGACCCAGACCTCATGCTCAGGATTCTCCCACATCCCTAGGATGTTCCTTGGCAGGTTAATTGGCCACTGTAAATTGAGTGATAGGATCTGGGAGGAGTTGATGAGAACGTGGGGAGAATAAAAATGGGATGAGTGTACATTGGTGGTTGATGGTCATTGCAGACTCGGTGGGCCAAAGGGTCTGTTTCCGTGTTGTGTTTCTCTATGATTGTATGTCTCCATCCCCAAAGATCCCTCCTGACAACGACCCCACTCCCCACCTTGTTCCTGATGCCCTGTTCTGTCAACACCCACAATGGAAACCACAATCATCTCACTTCATCCCTCTCGTACCCTGTGGCTACTTATCTGTTCCATACCCATCCCATACCCTGTGACTAGTTACCTGAGCATTACCCCTCCCTATCCATGTACCCGATCACCACCATTCCCCTGACGCTCCACAGACTTTGCTTGTGGAAGCAACCCCTGGTCCTGGTCTTGGCTGCAGGTCCCACCCCAGCTATTTACCTTGCTTTTCCATCCAAGCTCAGGCTCCATTCACACCCTATGGCTGCTTGCCCCTTCCTCCCCAGCAAGTCACTGACATCCCCAGCCCAGCAGCCCACAATCAATAGCAAAACAATACCACCAAAGGGAGAAACGGTTATTTGAGAGCCCTTGGGTGCAATTGACTTTCCAGGATTCTATCAACCAGAGGGTGATTTTACCAGGAACGGTAACAGGCCATTCAGCCCCAAGTCCATTTGCAGTTCAATTAGTTCAAGGCTAACCTGACCTCAACACCATTTACTATCTTTGTCCAACATCCTTGATACCCTCACCTCATTGCCCAGCATTCAGTTGCATGAGTGACTCAGAGTTTGTCATCATAAAACTTCTCCTTGGATTCTGTAATCTTGCACGCGTCATCATGATTTCCATGCACCTTACTGAAAGTGGTATCATAAACTAGTGAACTAAAGCCAAATGTGTACCATTAAACCAGTTCATTTTACATAAGCAGACAAACAAAGCAGAAGACAAATTTCAGTGAGATTCAATCCATTCCTTATTTACTTCTTATACCATAAAATATAATAAAGCATGCAACACTACATCTGCTGATAGGCTTAATTCACTTTACACATCGACAGTCTTTGAAGTGACTGGAACTAATTTTACCCCTAGTATTAAAAGCTTTGGCTTTGAGGTCCATCAAGTCTTCTCACTACCTGGGGAGAACGCAAGACCTCTCCCTTTGTTCCCAATTCAAGCTGTTGACTGTTGTTTCAAGAGAGAGCCAGTTAATCCTGTTTAGCACTGAGGTCTGCTCCAGTGAGCTGCCAATCAAATCCACCACCTTGACCGAGAAAGCTCCTCACTTGGTTGGGAAGCCATGTCACTATGTATTTAGCTTGGCCCCTGCTGGTGGTAATGAATGATAAAAAGGCTTGAATGTCCTCAGAATGCTTTGCATGACCTCCACTGCTATAAAGTAGCATAATACACAAAAAAAATCACAATTCTCAAGCAGCTTTTATACTAACTGATTTCTTCAAATAAAAACCCTAGATAGATTGTGGAGTTCTAGCAATTAACCATTTGTAAAATTAATCAAAGGGTTAATCATCTGTGAATTAAATCTAATTCCATAACAATATCATAAATTAAACCAAAATTCCTTCCAAACCAGACAGGTAAAAATTCTGAAATGTTACAGTAGTATAAGTGGATAAATATCTGTCAATAATTCCCTGATTTATACTACTTCTGAAAGCTAGTGCTTCCTCAAAATACTCCCTCACTGGTTCTTAGTCTCATATAAACTACACATCTAAACTTACATGACCCCTTATTGATAAATTTATATTTGGCACTGGTAAGGCATTTATATTAATTCTAACACCATCATTTAAGTAAGAAGTGAATATATACAGTATGCCTTACCAATATCATGTAGAAGTTTAACTGGGCAAACTAACACAAATTTGGATACATAAATTTAGATATTCATGGACAATATTAGAATATAGAAATTTAAGTATGTGGTCAAAAACATACTACTTTAATTGTCTGTCTTAATATATAGAAATTAATGTACCTTGGCTAAAAAAAGCTATTAAAATGTTGCGCTGAGAAGTGCCACACAAAAATATTAAGCAATCATCCTCACTGCAAAATTTGAGCCGCCAATCGAATCATCATTTACAGGATGAAATAACATCCATTTAGGAAAGTGCCAACTAATTTTACTTTTGCAGCATATGTATAAGTTCCTCTCTAAATTCAATTAGTACTACAATGCAAGCACTGAAAGTTATGAAAGAAATTTCTGTTGAATGCATTTTTGGATATTAACTCACATGGAAGTTTCTAAAGCCATTAAATATTTAAGAGTATTGCTATATGCTGCTTCATTTCATGTGTGCCTGTGGTAAACACCTGTTCTCTGTTTTTTCATGTGGTTCACTCTTGCTGGGACCAATTTAAATATCCTTTCATGTTGTGGATAAGGGGAACTAAGGTTAGATGCCTCCCTCAGTGATTTTTCCAGTTTCCATTCTCTACGCTCTATAAGCATGGCCTGATGCCTAGCGAGCAAGGGCAGGTGCACAGACCACTCTCAGGAGAGTGTCAGCGACACCTCCTTATGCTTGGCCTTTGACTTTTCATCTCGATGCTGATGCAACAAACTGCACTCATCCTCTTCCAAGTCATCTCAGTACAGAGCAAGAACTGAAAGAGACGTCACTTTCTACTTGCTTCTCCTGCCATCCTGCAGCCTTACTAAGACAATGGGCAACTTAGCCCAGTTTGTTTTGTGGCTCTATGCCAAACTGGCTCAATAATGAACTATTTCTAAATCGTTAAACATGCACCAGTTGGTTATCTGTTGGGTGATACATCTAAAGGAGAGGGACAGTTTGAATTTTCAATCAAATCAGGACTTAATTAATCAGATTGGCTTCTCACACTTGTCAAACATGGAAGTTTTGAATACCTCATTCCATACCTGTTGCTCTGTTTGTGTCTTCTAACAGAATACGTATTTTCTTTTTCACTCATTGAAGCATTGAAAAAATCCTAGAGCATTGGCTAATCACAATTCCCCACAGCATCTCAACAAAAGTGTGGCACCTGCCCTGGCTCCTTATAAACCTGATGAAATTCCTTTGCTCTTTTAGTGGCTCAGCTGATAGCATGGACCTAGAAGATCTCCGGTTGTGTCAGTAATTCCATTTCGAGTCCCCGAATGAGGTTCTTGGGTGAGGGCAGGATAATTTAGGAGAGCAACACCTTCCATGATGGAAAATGAATGTAATTCACAACAGACGTCGGATGACTGGCCTTGAGCCAATTTGGCCTTTCAATGAAGTCATGGCTGAATCTTTAGTCCACGCTCTTGCTTGATGCTAGTATTCTGAGCTCCTTTAGAGTCCAAAATTCTTTGTCAATAGTGTCGACTAAACATCCCACACTGCAAAGTAGAGAATTCCAAAGTTTTTGATTTAAGACTGTTCTCCTATTCTCAGTCCTAACTAGCCTCCCTTTATCTTAGACCAGACCCCTTGCACTCTCAGAATTTAGCACATTAATAAGATCAATACTCTAGTGAATAAACGTCCAGCTTAGTCAATGTCTCCTCAAAGGCTTCTGTCCTCTTAGTGTCATAGAGCTGTACTGCAAGGAAACCGGCCCTTTGGCCCATCTCTTCCTTGCTGACCAAGTTGCCTAACTGAACTAGTCCTTCCTCTGACAGCTCACTTCATATACTCCCCACCTTCTGTGTGAAGAAACTGCCCCTCAGGTCCCCTTTAAATCTTTTCCCTCTTACTTTAAACCTATGCCCTTTTGTTTCGGACTCCCCTAACCTGGGGAAAAGACTTTGGCTATTCACTTTAAATATGCCCCTTCTTACCAGGAGTTAATCCATATTTCACTGCTTCTAATATACATACATTTGCCCTTAGGTATGAGTCTGAACCTGCATACTGTAAGCCATTTGTGGTCTCAACAAAACCCTGTACAGTTGTATCATACTTCCTTACCCTTGTCTAGTCTTCATGCAATGTAACACAATATGTCAAATGCTTGCTGTTTATGCATCTTAGCTGTGTTTCAAATCTCTTTGAATATCAACTACACCAGTTTGTCATAGTTTATGCCAAAATCTCACATTTCCCCCTCTCCCATCATCTCACCCAAACATTTCACCACATCTATTCATAGCTTGTTGGATCCTCTTAACATGGCTTTGCACCATCACCATTTCAGGATACATTAAACTCCGTTTCTTCACATAAGTTACTAATATAGATTGTAAGCAATTTGAGCATCTACAAATTTTTGTAGTGCTTACTAGTATCACCCTGCCAACCTGAAAATAACCCATTTATTCCAATTCTGTTCTTTAATCAATTCCTTATCCATGCTAATATATTACTTATTCCCATCAGTTTTTTGTGTAACTTTTCACCTGGCACCTTATTAAAGGCAGATTGAAAATCTATATTAAGTACACCACTGGATCTCCTGTATCTGTCCTTATCTACCCTGACAGACCCTCAGCTTTCTAACTGTGGCCACCACGATCCAAATGGGTGAAGAGCACAAAAAAAAACACAGAAGCAGGTGTCGGCTACTCAGTCCCTCGTGCCTAGTTTACCAGACAATAAGCTCATGGTTGATCTTTCCCTCAGCACTACTTTCATGCATTAACCCATCAATCCACAAATTGATTGATCTCTGTTGAATATACTGTGACCAAATCTTGATAGAATTTCAAAGATTCACTGCAACTCGTGTGAAGAAATCTTTCCTCTTCTATGTCCTGAGTGACAAGCCCCATATTCTGAGACAGTAACCCCTGGTTCTAGACATCCCTGTGAAGAATAACAACAACTCCACATCTACCAGATCAAACTCTTAAGAATATTGTATGTTTCAATTATATCACCTTATTGTTCTAAACTCAAGTCTATAGGCTCAGTCTGCTTAATCTATGATAAACTTGTGATCCTTGGAATGAATCTGGTGAACCTTTATTGCACTCCCTCTATTACAAGTATATTCTTCCTTAGACAGAGAGACCAGACATGTACATGATATAACTGGAGCAAGATATCTTTATTCTTGTACTCAAGTCACTTTGAAATAAAGGCCAACATCCTCTTCCTAGTTGCTTTCTGTACCTTCTTGTTAACCTTTAGGGACTCATGTACAAGAACACTCAGATCTCTCGAAAAACCAACACTTTTCATTCTCTCACCACTGAACACAGGTTTCACCCTTTCTATTATTTCCAGCAGCAGGGTTCCAGGGCAAGAGCGGCACAGACCGACAACAAAAGAGCTTAGAACTGAAATAATGAGAGATGTCTTAACTTGGAGAGTTGACTGTTTTTGGAGCTCCCTAACTTCAAGGGCTGATTTATAAAGTACTACGCACGTCAGCTTCTGGGAAAAGTGACCACTTGGAAGAGATAATTTTGGCCAATCTGCAGCAGTGGAACTCTGTTCAGTAGGAAGTTGGTAGCTTTAGGACAAAGAGAAGACAACTGGTGGGAAAGAGACTAAGAAATGATATTGCTTTGATAAGAACCCCCAATTTAATAACCTGAGCAAACACTCAGGTGTGGCACAGTGGTGCAGTCCCAGCAGCCCAAGTTCTATTCTGACCTTTGGTGTTGTCTTATGTGGAGTCTGGACATTCTCTCTGTGACTGCATGGGTTTCCTCCAGATGCTCTGGTTTCATCCCACATCCCAAACACATGCAAATTGGCCACTGTAAATTGCCCTTGGTGTTTAGGTGAGTGTAGAATCTGGGGGAGTTGTTGGAAATGTGGGGAGAATAATATGGGATTAATGTAGGATTAGTGTAGATGGCTGCTTGATGGACAACATGGACTCAATGGGCCAATGGGACTGTTTCTGTGCTCTATCACTATGAGTAGGAATGAATAAAATTTGCGGTGAACATTTAATGATATCAATCAACATCCTGATCAAAGTCTGATACATTGTTTGGGATAAAGTCTCATTATCATTTAAATGCACCTTTACCCTGAGATCACGCCCTCAATTCTAAACTCACTTGCCTTTCAGTAAGTGCCTTGTTAATCCCTCTCAAATCACACCTTATACTTCTAAACTCAAGTGACTATTGGCCAATTTTTCTCAATCTCTGCTCAGACAATACACCCTGAATGCCAAAATCGATCTAAAGAATCTGTATTGGGAAGGGCATCCTACCTTAGATAAAGAAATCAAAATTGCGCTCAGTACTGCAGGAAGGACTCATCAAAGCTCTGAACACTCTCAATAAGATTTTCTCAATGTTGTATTTAAATTTACTTGCAATAAAAACATCATTTTTCTTCCTAATTGCTGGCACATCTCCAAGAACAACATTGACACCATCCAGGACAAAGCAGATTGGCTCTCCATTCAACAAGTTGAACATTCGTTCCCTCCCTCACTGAACACTGTGATTGTAACATGCACCATCTACGAAACACACTGCAGTTATTTGCCCAGGCTACACTGCCAGAACATCCCAAATCTGCGATCTTCAGCACCAAGGCGGACAAGGACGGCAGGTGCACAGGAATACCATTACCTGCATGTTTCCCTTCAAGTCACACACCATCCTGATTTGCAAATATATTGCTATTCATTCAGCATCATTGGGTCTGTGTCCTGGAACTTCCTATTCAACAGCACAGTAGGAGAACCTTCACCCAAAGAACAGTAGTGGTTTCAGCAAATAATTGGGGATGGGCATTAAATGCTGGCCTTGCCAGTGATGGCCACCTCTTGAAAAATGAATGAATGCTCGCTGTAAATAATGTTTTACCTTCTGCATCTGAAGTTGTATTAAAATTCTGCTTCATGCTATCTTTTACTCATTTCTCAGCATTTGTCACAAGAATTAGTGGCATACTCCCAGAGATTGTTTCTCAGTCACAATCCCCAGACATTGCCCAGTTTTCAGGTGCAGTAACAATCACTAAACTTCAAGAAGAGTTATTTATGCAAAGCTTTTAAAGCCATGTGGACATTTACATGGCAATATGGGCAAGTGCTGATGCCTCACAGCTCTGGGTCCAATCCAGACCTCACGTGCTGTCCATGTGGAGTTTCTTCATTCTCTCCGCAATTGCATGGATTTCCTCCAGGTACTCTGGCTCTGGTTTCCTCTCACATCCCAAAGATGTGCTGGTAGTTTAATCGGCTGCTGTAAGTTAGTGTAGATTACTGACAAAAAAGAATCAAAGGAAGATTGACGGGGATGTGTGAGAGAGAATAAATTACAGGGGTACAGCGAAAGAAGAAGGGGAAATGGGACAATGGTATTGCTCCCTGGGAGCCAGCATAGACCAAATGGACTGAATAGCCTCCTTCTGTACAGGTCGTCCCCAGGTTACAGCAGCGATCCATTCCTGTGAACAGCTCGCAAGTTAGAAATGCCACCGCGAATCAAGTTCCCAGGTGGCAGGAGATGCCTGCGGCTCTGTAGCAGCCGGCAAATCCATCCCGCTGACCTCCCAAACACCCATTTGTATGTCTGGGCTGTACATAAATGGGGCAATTATAACCTGAGTTGCTTCTACTATTGGAAATTGCACATGCATTGTATTCAAGTATGGAGAAGGTTGCTTAACAGTGACTCTTGCCCTCTTACAGAGATGAAGTGAAACTGGACATGGGCAGGGAGACCAAGTCAGCCGCCAGATATATATATATATGAGTTCTACAGATCTGAAGAACCAAGATCTGGAGGTACACAAGTGGGGACAGGTGGTGGAGGATGTCCATCTCTCATGGAACCATTCCAGGACAAAGCAACAGCATTGGGAGATGGCTGGAAGATAGATTTGATCTTAGGCTGAATGTCAATCAATCAGAATGCAGACAAGTCATGGATAAGTTGAAATCATGGTCATTATTGTCTGTTGACCCCTGCGTCCTGTAGAATTTGCCGGGTGGGAGTGACCAAGATTAAGAATCATATAGTCACGGGGTCACGCAGCACAGACACTGTCTTTCTGGCCCACTGTCAACTATCTCTCCATACCAATCCATTGGCAGTCTATCTCTGAACAGTAAATACCCTGCAAGTATGACCTTTATACATGGTACTTAAGCCTAACCATAATGTTAACACATGTCCAAATACATTGAGATGTATTACTAGCAAGACAAAGGCTATTATCCCGAAGCTCAGAATGTGGTTTAATAGCTTCTAGCATTTATTGTGTCTCCATTGGCAAGGACAGTCTTCAGAAAGGGAAATTAAAAAGTAGAGAAGGTTTTGGAAGTGGAAATCAAAGAAATATGCTTTTTTTAAACTGACAGTGTCTGAGAAATGGCTTCCTGCGTATTTGACGTGAAAATTTGACGTGAAAATATGCAGAAATCCACTTTGCTGGCTCAATTTTTTGTTGTGACATATTTATACAAGTGAAAGCCTAGGGAAGTGCTGTTCTACCCTTTTCCAATATGTACTGCTGTGACTTGTTAATAGTTCTATTATTCACTACTGACTTCCTACAGCAAACAGATACATTCAAAATGTTCACTCAAACTATGCTGCGGCAATACTTCAGTGACATAATGACATTGCCTGAATATAAACGTATTATTTTCTACAGAATTTAAGAGGCAGCCTCCAATTTGCAGCTGTCTGAATTGTGTAGCCATTGAGGTGAGGGATGTTAGCTGCCGAGACCTGAGTGCAAACGAACTTAGTCATGCAGTATCAGCATCGAGCACTTCCTGGTCAGATGAAGCACATTGAAAGCTGCTTCTTCTCTGTCTCAGCAATGTTCTTCAGCTGTAAACTTGGCAAACCCCTGACTACACTAGTACAATGTTTTACGCTGTTCCACACCAGATATTCCCTGACTGATACTACCAAATGCATCCCAGTTACTTCTAAGTAAGGGAGTTTTACAACCTGTGCAAGGCTAGTAGAAACTTCATTGAATTGGCCTTTATTTATCATGTACAGAGTAGATATTCAGCCCATCACTCTAGCTGGATTTAGACCAAGATCAAATACATTAAAGTCCACAGTCTAACCACTGCACAACTCAGTCCTCTCACTTGTGCTGTATTTGCATTGATTATAAGATTAAGGATTTGTAACCTTTATCGGCAAAACTTTGAATGAAAATATTTGAAATGTTTTGCTAAGCATTGATTTCCTGATGGCTCAATCGATAAGTATCCTGTATAGGACCTCCCAAAGGCCAGAATGATCTACAGTAGGTTAACTGTATACAGGGGCAATATTTGGGGTACTTTAAGTGAACTCAGTGGTGCTGCCTCAAGGAGAAGCACAACACAATAGTCCAAGGCTTCCTGGTAGGCTAATTAGCCACTGTAAATTATCCCTAGTGTGCAGGTAAATGGTAGAATCTGGGGAGAATCTGATGAAAGTGTGAGGAGAATAAAAATTGAGATTAATATAGGATTTGTGTAAATGGGTGGTTGATGGTCAGTATGAATGTGGTTGGCTGAATGGCCTGTTTCCGTGCTGTATCTCTCTATGGCTCGAAGGTGGAAACTGAAGTACCAAAGGCTATGGGATGACAAAACCCCTGCTACAGTACCGAAGTGATGAACTCCAGAACTAGCCGCAGTGCTAGATGGACTTCCACTACAGATGCAGCACTGACATCTACTTGATCGAGTGAAAACGTGTCCAAGTATGTCCTGCCTAACAAAAGTAGGACAAATTGAACCTGCCCATTTAACACCTAATCAATCTCCTCTCAGTCATCAGTAAAGTGATAGAAGGTGTCACTGACAGTGATATCAAGGAACATTTTCTCTCCAATAATCAGTTCATTGTTGCACAGTTTGGTTTTCATCAAGGCCACTTGATCTATTGACCCAAACCTAGAACAAAGAGATGAATTCCAGAGGTGGGGTGAGAGGGGCTGGCCTAACATTTGGAGCATTTAACCAGGGGCTCAAGCAGCCTTGGTAAAATTGATGTCAATGAACATTAAAAGGGGAAGGACTCCAATGGCTGGAGTAAAACCTTGCATAAAGGAATATGGTTGTAGTTATTGGAGTGCATTCATTCCAGACTCAGAAGATAACGGCATGTGTTCCTTAGGGTATGTCTCAGGACCAAACAACTTCAGCTGCATCATCACCGATCTCCCGTCCATCACAAGGTCGGAAGTGGGAATGCCTGCTGATAATGCTGCAACAGCATGCCACGAGACCTAGACAACATTTAGGCAAGAACCAGGTGACAATCATGCCACATGACAAGAAAGAATCATTGTACTTTAATGGCATTATCGTGATCATGTGCCCTGTCACCAACATTCTTGTGTGATCATTTACTAGAAAGTCAAAGGCTAGCCTCATAAATACAGTGGCCAAACGAGCCTGGGTAACCTGGAGTGAGTGACTTGCCTACAGATGAGGTCCTAAACTCTAGTATTCTCTCTCTAAATCTCTATTTCTTTCCACTTTTCACCTGTTCCTTTAAATCTCTCTGCTTAGCCAGGCTTTTGATCAACTGCCCTATTTCTCCGTATGTGGCTGAGTAATAGATTTTGTTTGATAGCTCGAATGTGAAGCATCTTGCTTCTTTAAAATTCATTTTATGGGGATCTAGATGTCACTAGCCAACATTTATCCCTCATTGCTAATTACCTTTAAGGCATGATGGTACATAAGCATCTCTATGTTAATGGACATTATAGGAATTCAAGTAGGTCTAGTATTGTCCTTTCCCTTCCCTTTAATAAATTGGTGACATGTACAAATTTGTACACAAAGGCTGAGTGTTTGCATGAATTAGCAGGATGCTCCTGAAACCATTAAATTGTACTCTCCTCATTTCCAAGAGACAAAGAGAAGAGCAAAATGAAAATTTAAACTGCGGAAAGACTTCCACTTAATTTCAGGAGATTGACATGTGAATTGATTCAAAGGCAGTTTTTATGAGTTGCTTTACAGTAACAGCATGCAGCTCTTGCCATAATAACATCAAATTCACTGATTAGATTCCTGAGAAAACAATGGCTCAAAAATATGCCAAGAACGTGTACTTGTAGACTTATTAAAGCCACATTCTCTTTTCTATTGCAGAAAATGAAAATGGGAAACATTTTAATCAAGGATTTAACATACCTCACACATGCTTATGGTTGAGTGCACATCTGCTTTTATACAGTTACAACGGTAAAGAAATTGCCAAAAGCAAGTCGGAGTTATTTCCATGATTGTTCAATCAATCAAAACAAGGAACTGCCACATGGTACATGAGTTAGACCTTTCATTTTTGGGGAAAAAGATGGGGAAAAGAGCCATTCTAAGTTTAATATAAGTTTGTGACATTAAATTGGTGGAATAACAAGAAGGAAATGTGTCCCCATGGTGTAGGACAGCTGCCATTTAGTGAACATGGCTTCAGTCTGCATCCGACTGCTCCTGCTCTCAAAGTTCTTGATCCCGACACCAGGAGCCTGAAATGGAAACCATCTCATTCTCTAGCATTCCTGAGTGTGCAAAAAAGGGAGGAAGGAAATATTCTGCGATGGGAATGCTTGGATTTGTGAGTCACTTTGGATTCACATTTATTTTGCGTAATCTGACCTTGGTCTGCTTTACCAGCTCAGAAGCAGATTGGCACTTGGGATGAGAATTTTGCCATTGAACCCACTACCTGAATGCTAAAAATTAAAACAAACTATTGCAATATATCAGGGGCATTTACTGGTCCTAATGTGTCTGAATTCACAGTGAAATGAAAAGAATGATTGAATAGTCTTACTCAATAGAGGCAGCTATCTACTGCACTATTTCTCAATGGAAGGAAACTGCTACTTGTCTACCAGCATTGCTTCACTTACTGCAAAACATTGTGAAGGCTTGAGTTCCAAGCCTGGGCATGAGTTCAAGTTCATGACACTTGAACTATCAAAAAGCTAGCCTTTTCTCTGGGTGAACTGAAGTGGGATTAAGGAATGACGTGATTGAGGAGCGGCAGAATAGCACAACAGCCAAGACTTCTGCCAGACAGCTCTAGTGACCCAGGTTTGATCCTGACCTTGGGTGTTTGAGTTCCCTCGCAAATCCCAAAGACGTGCTGGGGGAATTGGCCAGTGCAAACTACTCCTAGTGTGGATGGGTGTGTGGATGGGATGGGTGGCAAAAGAATGAGGAGGGAGTTGATGGGAATGTGGGACAGAATAGGTTACAGGTAACAAAGTGGGGAAATGGATCTGATGGTACTGCTAGCATAGACTCGACAGACTGAATAACCTCCTTCTATATCATAATGGAAGATCAGGGTTATCTCATCAACAGGAATGAGACCACAAGAGATAGGAGCAGAATTAGGCCATTTGGCCCATCAAGTCTAACATCTTACCAACCATTGAAGTCAGGCTAACTGGCCCATAAGTTCCTGTCTTTTGCCTCCCTCCCTTCTTAAGGGGTGGAGTGACAATTGCAATTTTCCAGTCCTCCGGAACCATTCCTGAATCTAGTGATTCTTGAAAGATCACTACTAATGCCTCCACAATCTCTTCAGTTACCTCTTTTAGAGCATTGAGGTGTAGTCCATCTGGTCCAGGTGACTTACCTACCTTCAGACCTTTCAGCTTCCCAAGCACCTTCTCCTTAGTAATAGCAACTACACTCACTTCTGCCCCCTGACTCTCTCGAATTTCTGGCATGTTGCTGGTGTCTTCTACAGTGAAGACTGGCACAAAATACTTATTCAGTTTGTCTGCTATTTCTTTGCTCCCCATTACTACATCTCCAGCGTCATTTTCCAGCGGTCCGATGTCCACTCTTTCTTCTCTTTTACTCTTTAAGTATCTGAAAAAGCTTTTGTTATCCTTTTTTATATTAGTGGCTAGATTATCATCATATTTCATCTTTCTTCTGCTTACTGCTTTTTAGTTGCCTTCTGTTGGTTTTTAAAAGCTTCCCTATCCTCTAGCTTCCCGATAATTTTTGCAATATTGTATGCCCTCTCTTTTGCTTTTATGCTGTCTTTGACTTCCCTTGTCAGCCATGGTTGCCTCATCCTTCCTTTAGAACGCTTCTTCTTAATTGGGATGAAATGATCCTGCGTCTTCCAAATTACTCCCAGAAACTCCTGCCATTGCTGATCTACCGTCATCCCTGCTCGGGTCCCCTGCCAATTAACTTTGGCCAGCTCCTCTCTCATGCCTCTGCAGTTTACTCAACTGTAATACTGATATATTTGATTTCAGCTTCTCCCTCTCAAACTGCAGGGTGAATTCTATCATATTAGTATCACTGCCTCCTAAGGGTTCCTTTATCTTAAGTTCCCTCATCAAATCTGGTTCATTGCACAACACCAAATCCAGAATTGCTATTTCCCTGGTGGGCTTGACCACAAGCTGTTATTGTGGTCTGTTAAGCTACTATTCAGAGGCCTGTATATAACTCCCATCAGGGTCTTGTAACTCTTGCAGTTTCTTAACTCTACCCATGAGAATTCTACATCTTCTGATCCTATGTCACTTCTTTCTAGGGATTTAATTTCATTTTTTACCAACAGAGCCACTTCACCCCCTCTGCCCACCTGCCTGTCTTTTTGATAGGATGTGTATCCTTGGATGTTTAGCTCCCAGCTGTGATCTTCTTTCAACCACGACTATGTGATGCCCACAACGTCGTACCCGCCAATTTCTAACTGCGCTATAAGCTCCTTTACCCTATTTTGTATACTGCGTGCATTCAAATATAACACCTTCACTACCGTATTCACCACCCTTCTTCTCAAATTTGTCTTCATGTTGCCTGAAGTTAAATTCTTATCCCTTTCTAAACTTTCTGTCTTATTCCTTATTCCGGAGACTTCAGTAACCTCTCCTGCACTCGCCTTCCCTTTCACTTTATCCATACTTTTCCAATCTGTTGAACCCACCCCTCTACTATTTAGTTTAAAGCCCTATCCACTGCCCTAGTTATGCGATTCACCAGGATCCTGGTCCCAGCGTGGTTCAGGTGGAGCCCATCCCATCGGAACAGCTCCCTCCTTCCCTAATACTGGTGCCAATGTCTCACAAATTCAAACCCACTTCTCCCACACCAATTTTTGAGCCATGCGTTTAACTCTCTGATCTTATTCATCCTGTGCCAATTTGCATGTGGCTCAGGTAGCAATCCAGAGATTATTACCTTTTTGGTTCTGCTTTTTAATTTAGTCCCTAGCTGCTCAAATTCCCTCAGCAGTACCTCTTTCCCTGTTCTACCTATGTCATTGGTACCCAAATGGACCACGACAGCTAGATCTTTCCCCTCCCATTCCAAATTCCTCTGCAGGTCAGATGAGATGTCCCGAAGCTGGGCACAAGGCAGGCAACATAGCCTTCGGGTCTCTCGATCCTTGTAACAGAGAATTGTGTCTATTCTCCTGACTATACTATCCCCAATCACAACTACATTTCTCTTCTCTTCCCACCCTCTTGAATGGCTCCCTGAACCACGGTGCCACAGTCCAGTTGCTCATCCTTCCTACAGCCCCCACTCTCATCCACACAGGGAGCAAGAATCTCAGACCTGCTGGACAAGCTCAAGGGCTGAGCCTCCTTCAGCACAATCTCTTGAATCCCCCTACCTGCCTTACTCGCAGTCACACCCTCTTGTCCCTGACCACAGACCTAATTTGAAGTAGTTCATCTAATGGGTGTGACTGCCTCCTGAAACACAGTGTCCAGGTAACCCTCCCCCTCCCTGATATGTTGCAGTGTCTGAAGCTCAGATTCCAGGTCATCAACTTACAGCCTGAGTTCCTTGAGCAACCAACACTTGGTGCAGATGTGGTCACCAGGAACCACAACGAGGTCCACCAGCTCCCACATCATGCAGCTACAGCACATCACCTGATCCTGCATCCCTACTTTATTTAATTTAATGAGTACACAACATCTGACCCAGCGTAAAGCAGTTTTCTTCCATTTCTCCTGCTGGAGGTGGGGAGGAGAAACTCAATGGAAATTCTGCCCCATTTTTCTCAGTTCCAATTAGTTTCAGATTTGTATTATTGCTAAATTTGTGGTGTTGTCACCAGACCACGATGATTTCACATTCTCATTATGCCGCAGTCATAATATGGAGCGAAGCTTTAAAGACCAAGTGATTTCTTGATAAAGAAAAAGTGCTGACAGACTTGGGTTCCCCTGGTCCTTTTCAAGTCGCGTCACAGGACTTTTTACATCAACTTAAGAGGGTCCAGCATCTCATCTGAAATATGCTCCTCCAACAGCTCAGCACTCCCTTTATATTGGAATGGAATGTCAATCTAGATGATCTGTTCAAGTCTCTGAAGTTTAAGCATCACATCTAATATTTTAATGTTACCTTGCCGTCAATTTTAAAATCAGCCACCGAGATAGGTAGATATTGGCAAGTGGAACTCACAGATCCTCTGTTTCCTAACCCTGATGTTTACCATCTCTAAAAGGTGGCTATATCATTCTGTATGGATGGCATCATGAGGGACAGAGAGGAAGTTAATTAGATTCACTTCCACTTGAAGGAAATGTCATCAGATCTTTCTTTTCTAGTTCTGATGAAAGCTCAATGACTAGAAACATTGACTGTTTCTCTCTCCACGTATGCTGCCTGACCTTCTGCACGTTTCCAGCAAATTCTGCATTTACGCCAGATCTTCATGAGCAGACTAGCCAATAGAGATGTTGTGAGGGTGCACTGACTGTTTTCTGTACAGTCAGAACTTCAAGGTGAAGATAGGGGCAGCTCAGTGGCATTCCAGGTATTGCAGCTCTCGCAGTTCCAGTGACCTGAGTTCAATTTGGACCTGCAGTCCGTGTGGAGTTTGCATGTTCTCCCTGTGACCACATGCTCTGGTTTCCTGCCACATTCCACAGATACGCTGGTTGGTAGGTTAACTGGCCACTGTAAATTGCCCCTGTCGGTGGATGGGAGGAGAATGTAAATGGGCATGTGTGAGAGACAATGGTTTACAGTGAAGCAAGTGGGGGAATAAGATTGGTCTGAGAGCTGGCATGGACTTGATGGGCCAGATGGCTTCTTTCTATGTAAAATGGAAAAATATGAAGTAAATAGAACACTTAAGTGTTTTGTCTGGTCAACAACACTAAACAGAAACAAAACCAAATTGCAAAGTTTTTGAACCAGCACAAGGAAAATGAAACTAAAGTGTGTGAATATGATAAGAAAGAGGGCACATTAATTAGTTACAAGGGAAGTTATTCCAGGTAGCACTGTCTGGAGAGGTGATTGATGGTAAATCCAGTAGAAGTCAAAGATGATGGAAGATGCAAACTGAACTTCAAGCTGGTACAGTGCAGAACGGCAGAGACCCAAATGTAGCAGGTGTGGAGGGACCTGGGAAAGTGACAATGTGAACAGTGCCATTGCTGTACTGTACAGGTATTGCCAGTAAGTTTCATGCTATCGACATTAAACCTTTACCTTTCCAGGGTTTGAGCATCAATAACAACAACCATTCTTACGTGGTGTCCAGTTTTATAACATTATGTTCACAAAGTCTGGATTATTTATCCAGACCTCCAAATTCATGGTTCAGGAAAATGTGAGTAATGAGCTGGTATCCACAGCCTAAGGTAAGCCTGCCAAGAAATATTGGGTTACTTGTGAATGATTAAGAGCCTAGTTCATCTTAGCACTACATTATTCTGAATTCAACTGCTTTCAGTCACTCATTAGAAAATGCAGCAAAGGAAGTAGTACAATTGCTGCATAATACATTTCCCACTGATCTGAGAATTGCAGGGAGTCAGGCAGCCAGGCTTGGAGAGGACTTTACTTATTTATTTGTTCACAGGATATGGATGACACTGGCAATGGTGGCATTTGTCATCCATCCCTAATTGTGCCCAACTGAGAAGATGGCTAAGAGTGGATCTGAAGTCACATGTAGGCCAGATCTTTAAGGATCAGAATTAAAATCAGATTTATAATCACTGACATAAATGACATGAAATTTGTTGTTTTGCGGCAGCAGTACAGTGCAAAGACATAAAATTACTTTGAATTACAAAAATAAATAAACAGTGCAAAAAGGAATAACAGGGTAGTGTTCATGGGTTCATTGACCATTCTAAAATCTGGTGGCAGAGGGGAAAGAAGCTGTTTCTGAAATGTAGATTTCCTTCCCTGAATAATCTAGTAACTTCACAGTTACTGTTTCCAGTTCCTGATATATTTAATTACTAGAAGTTACGTTCCCCAGTGCCAGGGTGATATCCAAACTTGAGACCTTGGATTACTGGTCCAGGTCTTTGTTGTCACTCCAGCACTGTATCCCCAGAGTGCAAACCCAGGAACACTAAAAAGATTGTGTCAGAAATTTATTGTCAGAAATCTTATCAAAAAAAAGTGAAACGTCATTATTCTTAAAAGTGTTTTTAAAACAATCTAACTCAAATTATCTTGAAGATAATGAAGGTGATTAATGAAGTTAATCTGCACAGATTACTTGACATTGTGATTAGGTACAAGTAAATCAGTGCCAAGTAGGATGGAAGGTCAGACAAAATCTGTCTGCAAAGAGTAATAGATTCACAGAATTTCCAGGGGAAGTTATTGAAGTAAATAGTCTGAGAGGTTTCAAAAGAGTCCGATGTATTTCTAGAGAGAGAAGGAATCAAGGGATATGTAGTGTTTGTGGATAGATGGGCATGAAGTAAATGAAAGAAAAATTGGCTTGTTAAACCTTATGATCTTTTCCTAAAAAAAATGCTTTTGCGACTGACAGTGGTTTTGCTGCAGGGAGGTGGAGCTTCTGGCTTCACTCATCTCAATGAATAAATCAAGAGTAATGTGTAATGTTACATCCCGATCTCTGGTAGCTTAAAGATGAAATTAATGTCATCTTCTACTTTTGAAATAATACATTTCTTTTTAAGTGGAAGATTTTCAAAGAAGGATTTTACATTCGTATGTCAGATCCAATTTTCTTTCACAAACCTTCCTGCCTGGCAGCCACTGAGGATGCTTGAAAACAAGAATCCTATCCCCAAAATTTATCTATTGGGCACTTTGACTCCAAGCTGGACGTCAATTAGTAGAAAGAAAGTCTAGGTCCAAAATAAAAATCACCAAATGTGATCAGTGACATTCTGTGGTATCTGGGTTTAATGAATACGTTTTCTATATTAAGTGGACTGAATAGGCTATTTTTTGTCTTTCTGCAAACGTCTTATGATTAGTAGAAGCACTCAACTAGTCATTTTAGAACAAAGCTTTGTGGGTGGGCGGAATTTGTTGAGTACAGAGATTTTAAGCAGATATGCTTTTGAAAGAATGGGAAGATACAGATCTTGCCTCTCCTTTTGGTTTTTATTTACATGGCCAAGTGCAGTTGTAAAAAACCCTGGATGGTCTCCTCTGCTGACTGTCCCATTGCCTATTGAATTGATGAAGATACTTCACAGTGTTTTCATGTCCCACAAGAAATTAAATACATTGAGAAAAATCTGGCTCTCACTGAGCTGGAAGGTCTTTTCAAATCCCAAACTAGGCTTCTTGCTGTCTTCAGGATCAGGGATAATTGGCTTCCACTTTCTTTTGTGGCTTATGTTGTGAATGATGAGGTCAGACAGTTTGTGAGCTGGTCCACTACTTACACAGGGTCTCTTTGTATGTTCTTGATGCATAGCCTCGCAATTCTCAATATTATCCCAAATGCTCTTCGCCACTTTGACCAATCATGGGCCACAGATTCCCAGGAATCAGTGGGAATTTTGCACACATCTAAGGGAGCTTTGAGCACATCCTTGAATCTTTTTCCCTGTCTTGTAATCTCCCATGAAAGAGCTCAGAATAGAGTGTCTGCTTCGGGAGTCTGACTCCAATGGCAGCAGATTATTTAGATGATATAAATTAAATAGATTATTCTAAAGATGAGTCTGGAATTCAAGCAGATGTCAAATTTGGCAGACTGTACACACAGAATTGATATCTAATTGATTTCAAACTTTAGGCTGTTCTTGTGGCTTATCAGTGAAAGTGAGTGGTTCCCTTTAGATACTTCCTTCTGTTTCCTGGCAGATTTTTAATCCATATGGGTCTATATATTCTTTAATCATTCTCTTCTCAAGGCACTGACTCTCAGTGAGGTTTAGTTTTGCTGGCCCTCCAGTACATTACTCAAACTGTCAATTACCAAGGCGGTAAATAACTGCAGTCTAGAACTTCACAGCTTATCTTCTCTCAGTCCTTAATCAGAATTTGACGCAATGTGCCATCCCATGCAGTGGTCACTGGATGCGAATCAGGAGCAGAGGTGGGGAATAGCTGAGTGCTTTATTCTTTAGCCAGGGGTACAGAACTGATATCCAAATTCTTCAGCATCTAATATAAGCTAACTCAATACAAACTGGGAGGTTGAACTAGGATTTTTTCTGCTTATATAGCTCGATACCAGAACAGATGGGCTATTTCCCCATCGAGTTCTCTGGGAATCGCCACAGAGTGTATCATCCAAAGTACCTTGTCCACTTTTAGGAAAACAGATGATTTCTGCACTTTTATAAGCAGCCTTGTCTAAAAATTCATCCCTGGATGATAATGCTAAACTCACTATATAAAACACGATACTTTCTTTTCCCCAGAAAAGCAACCTGAAAATAGCTTAAAACTTTTTCCAGTTTTATTTCTAAGATGCTTTCATTATCTAACTGCCTTTACTGGTACCACTTCAACCACTGCCGACAACTGGAAAGACTTTTATTACACAGGGCTACCTGGAATTTGTTCTTTAGAATCCTGGGCCTAGTGATTCGGTCCTACAGTAAAACATGACAGTATACAATACCAAGGTGTTTCATAAACCTGACTGCTAAACAGAAGCAGGTACTTTGTACACTGATAGCATTAATCCTGAAGTTAAATCTTTGATCCTGGTAATAGGACATACAAACACAAAGGCTACCAAACAGCACACAACACTCACTGTAACATCATTTGCTTGTAACTGCTGAGCATATGAGACTCACATGTAGTGGGTTCATACAGTGAATGAGATCTTAACCAAAGGGTTGAGGTCTGGTTCACCATTATCTGAAGAGACTGACTTCATGTGGGTCATTGCCAGAGGGTACAAAACATCAATTTCTTCCAGACAAGTACTTGCTTAAAGTTTTGTGCAACGAGAAGCACTTAATTAATAATCTTGTTCTCAAGGGGCCTTTGGGGGAAAGATACCAGAATATGATAGAACTGACACTGAGTTTGAAAGTGATGCAGTTCAATTCAAAACTATGGTCTTATATCTTAACAAAGCAGATTACGAAGTCAAGAGAGGTGACCGGGGGAATACATTAAAGGGTACAATTGGGCCCAGAGGAAGAAAAAATGCACAAGTTGCAGAGAAATTAGATTCCTTTGAGACACAAATACCCAATAGGGGAAGTGGTTTATCCACGTCTGGCAAGAGAAATTAAATGGTGTTTAAAAACCAAGGAAGAGGCTTATAAAACATTCAGAAATAGCAGAAGGCCTGAGGATTGGGAGCATTTTACAACTCGGCAAAGGAGAACTAAAAACTTGTTGAAGAAAGGCAAGGCAGAAAATGAGAGGAGACTGATGAGAAATATAAAAATGGATTGTAAGGGTTTTTATAGGTATGTAAAAAGGAGATAGCTACTGACAACTAGCGTGAGCCTCTTACAGAGATGGAATAAGTCATAGTGGGGAATAAGGACATGGCAGTGGAACTAAACAACTAAGTTGTGCCTGTCTTCACAGAAGACACACAAAACCTGCCATATATAGCAGAGAATCAAGAGTTTAGTGAGAGCGAAGAACTGAAGAAACCAAGTATTAGTTGTAAAATAACACTGGAGAAGTTGGTGAGCCTGAAAGCTGTTAAATCCCTGGACCCCAAAGATTTGCATTCCACAATTGAACGTGACGCTTTTGAGGTAGTGAACGTTCTGGTTATCATTTTCCAATGTTGTATAGATTTTGAGTTGTTCCAATGGTTTGGAGGATTGCAAATATCACCCTGCCATTCAAGAAAGAAAAGAGAAAGAATACCAGGAACTACCAACCTGTTGGCTTAGTGTCAGTCATAGGGAAATTGTGGATTCTATAATGATGAATATAATAACTGAACACCTTGAAAAGAATAATAGGACTGAGCAGAGCCAACGTGGACTTAGGAAAGGAAAATAAGGTTTGATTAATCTGCTGGAGTTCTGTGACGATATGACTACTAGAATACATAAGGGGGGAACCAACGGATGTGGTGTATTTGGATTTTTGGATGGTGTTTAATAAAGTCAGGAAGAAACATCTTTGCCACATCCATTCTGTCAAAACCCCCAAGGATCTTACATGTTTCAGTTGAGTCACCTTTGCCTCTTCTAAAATCCAGTTAATACAAGCCCATCCTGTTCAACTGCTCCTCAGAAACAACCTAGCACTAGGAAATAAATACAATGTGAGAAAATATGAAGTCGTCTATTTTGGACTAAGATGGACAGGGTCAAGATAAGTCATCATGCAATTCTCCTCAGCCAAACAGACCACTTATTCACTCCCTCAGTAATTCTTGTAATGTACTGTGGAACCAAACCTCCACCTTTGGTAAACCTTCTCTGAACTGCTTGCAACACAGTCACATCTTTCCTTCAGCACGGAGACTGATACTGTAGATGGTACTCCAGATATGATCTCACCAATGCCCGATGTGACTGAAGCATAACCTCTTTATTTTAGTATCCAATTCCCCTCCCAATAAACAACATTCTGTTAGTTTTCCCAATTATTTGCTGTACCTCCACACTGGCCTTTAGTGAACCATGGAGTGGGACACCCAAATCCCTCTGCATGGAGCTCAACAATCTCTCACCATTCAGTTAACATGCTTCTTCATAATTTTTACTGCCAAAGTAAATAATTTCAGGTTTCCACATTACATTCTATTTGCCTGACCTTTGCTCACTCACTAAACCCAACTATATTCCTCTTGTTGTCTCTTTAACATCCACTTTACAACTTACTGTCAAAACCTAGTCAAAATTACATAATTTTGATCACATGATCAAAAATACATTTAGTAGAGAATTCATACATTTCTGAAGGACAGTGTGAGAAATAAAAGTAGATCATGCACTCGGACACCCAGCTCCCTCTGAGATTATTTGCTAAAGACTGGGATGATTGTAGGAATCCCCAAAGATATCTGATCAAAGATATTTTATTGTTATCTTTAAATACTGGAGTGTCAAAAATAATTTTTTCAGAAAATTTAGAATATTTATATTTCATAACTCACTTAATCATTATACAGATTAGGAGGCAATACTTGAACAGACCTCTTATATGATAAAGATGAAATCTTGATCTCTCAATCTACCTCATCATGGCACTTGAACTTTGTCTATCCGCACTGCACCTTCTCTAATTAACACTATATTCCGCATTCTATTTTTCTTCCCCTTTTGTACTACCTTGATATATATATGTATGGAATAATCAGTCTGGATGGCATGCAAACAAAAGCTTTCCACTGTACCTCAGTACATGTGACAATAATAAACCAATTACCATTACCAGTGTTTGGAATAGATAGTGGATGCTTGATAAGAATACAGCTGGGTTTGACTATATGATACATACCCTGTGAGCATGTAGATCACTGTTGTTCATTATCAAGCTCTACAAACAAAATAACAGAGACTTGAGTCAGTTACCCCATGGTGAACAGTGCCTACAGAACTATATTCCATCAATAGGTCAACCAATGCCTGAGGAATGGTATTCCAGCAAGGAGCTGGTGCCTTCAGACAGGGGAGATATGAACAAGACAGATACAAACCCAGATTTATGTACTGTTTAAAGATATACACAAATTCAGAACAGATGTATAGGTCTTAGGGCTAATTTGTAACTTAACAGACCAACCAAATCCTCCTGTACCATTGATAATGATGTATATTTAATTCCAACAAAATTAACTAAACAGCACTTAAATGGATAACTTTCATAAAGGAAATTTTGTGTTAAGCAATAAAATCAGATAGCTGCTCTTTCATTCCTCTGTAGTGGTTGCTCTGTAGATTAGTTGGGCTATTTGTTGAAATCTGTAATGAGTTTCTGGAACAGTAGTGGGTTGATTGGCTAAAGATTTTTTAAAATCTAAACACAATTTCATTGATTTGGTCTGCATCTTGAAAGAGAGCTTTTGAGAACTCATCAAGAAGCAAGAGGAGACTGGAGCATCATCCATTTCTACACAGATAATGATGGAGTTGTGAGTTTGTTTTAATTCTGCAGCAAATCTAATCAATCTTTGGAGGTCTTCTCCCTTTGTTATTTTCTTTTTAGCAGATATAAAATAAATTCTGAATGCCCCATCAAGATAAGGTGGGATATATCTAGGTTTGATGTGGGGGGGGGGGGGGCTGCTATCACATGTGCAAGTTCAGGAGCCACCCTTAAAATGCACAAAAGAATACCGGCTGTGGAATAGAATATAAGAGCAGGGAGGATGTGATACAACTCTATGAGACTTTGGTTAGGCTATTGTTGGAATACTGTGTTGTGTTTTGGTCATCACAATAGGAAGGATGTGACTGGACCTGGAGAAGGTGCAAAGGAGATTCCTGAGGATGTTGCCTGGGATGGAGCATGTCAATTAGAGGAGAGACTGGACAGGCTGGGTTAGTTTTCCTAGGGCAGGCCTGATAGATGTATGCACAATTATGAAGGTCACAGATAGGGTAGACCGTAGGAATCTTTTCCCCCATAGCAGAGGTGTCCAAAATGAAAGGGCATGGGATTCGGGTAAAGGGTAAGAGGTTTAGAGGGGATTGGAGGAAGAATTTTTTTCACCTAGAGGGTGGTCAGAATCTGCCTGAGGAATGGTGGAGGCAGAGACTCTCACGACATTTAAGAATTACAGAGACAAGCACCTGAATTGCCAAAGCATAGAAGGCTGCAGACCAGGTGGTGGTAAATGGGATTAGTATGGATGGATGCTTGGTGGTTGGTGTGTTTTGCAGTGGCCAAATGAAATGTTTCAGTGCTGTAGGACTCTATGCTCTAATTTGCAGAGGTTTTGGGGAAAAGAGACTTGCAAACACCAGCTACCCGCTTGAGACAGTGGTTGCTGACTCGCCTGCTAACATTCCTCCCCACCTTTGTAAAGAAACACTTTACAAATCTTTAAGTCCTTTGTTGGCTCCCCAGAAGTGTAGTGTGCTTATCCAAGCTGGTCCGCAGTGGATCTGATGGCTTGGACCATTAGCCCAACCCAGCCCTGGTGCTGACCTGTCTTCAGTTCCATAAAGCTTTCTGCCAGAATACGTGAACCTTCAGAGGCAAGAGGTACACTAGAAACATGGTGATACGACAGTGGGAACAGATAGTTGCAGCGTGATGCCAAACGTTTTACTTGTGAGGACTGATTCCTATGGTCCCTCCCGACTCACTAGAGTTAACATTTCGGGTTAGTGACCTTACTTCCAAACTGATGAAAGATCATCAACCCAAAACATTGATTCTGTTCTCTCTCCACAGATGCTGCCTGACCTGCTGAGTATTTCCAGCACTCTGCATTGTTACCCACAAAAGGAGATGATGATACCCACCCGAGCACTTTGTGTGCTCGGAAGTTTGGGCACAACCTCGAGGATCGTGGAGGACCACCTGACTCAGGGCTTTGCGGAGGTTGCAGCTCTTCCTTTGCAACGTGGAGACTGTCGGCCATTGCTGTCAACAGACCAGGAGGCAGCACCTAGTGGCTTATGGTCTCAGTCCACTGTGGCAGAAGCAGCACCACCCAGTGGCAGAGTGCAGAAGCTCAGGCTGATACCATGCAACCTCTGTTGCCACCAAGAAAACTAAGAATGTTTCCAATGAGGCTCTGGAGATCACAGTGCAAAATGGGCGCCAGTGCATCACTGCACTCCTGCAGTTTGTCTTCTGACATGCCTGTGACTGTGGCCTCCTTTTGTTTGCTCTTCTTCCCTCCTCCTTTTCCCTCTTCTCCCAGCCTGTCCACTCTGTGGCTCTCTCAGTCATGTTCTGTGCCTGGAGGAAGTCTTAACCTGTCCACGTCAAAACTGACAGCAACTGGTCCGTGCACTAGCCTATTACATCACCAAAAAAGTACTTTAGCACCAACCAGGCTGCTCCCTGTAGACTCCTGAGATCGAAAGTAATGAAAAGCAGTCAAAACAAGTTTAATTGCAGCCAATGTAAGACAAAATAATCCTGCAAACAACTTGCAATTTTAGCTGATGGTTCTTTGCACAGTGAGAGAGATCATTCATGATATCCTGATTGGCTGTTTGAGATTAAGAGGTCAGTATATTGTGGATTTCTGAAAAATCAGCACTAATATCAAACCAGAGTGATGCTGTGACCTGCCTGCTCTGCATATTTCTGGCAGATGCTTGGTGTGCATCCTCTGATCCTCCTTGGTAATACTGCTTCCGGTATGTGTGAGTCCAACTTAGACACCATTTTGAATCTTAAGGGTCCATGTGAATCCTACAAAATGGATGCTACTTCAATGGTCATCCTGGTTCTGAAAATAATATAACCCCCTCCCACATGTTTCCAAAGCTGCTGACTTAGGCAAGGATACATTTCAACACTATTAACTGTGCAGAGAGTGGAAACACTGCCCAGTCCATCACAGGCTCGTCACTTCCACCTTCCTGGTGGGTTGTATCAGGAAGGCTAACAGTATCATCAAGGATGAATGCCACCTTGGCCATTCCCTTTTCTCTCTTCTACTTTCTCAGAGAAGATGCAGGAGCTTGAAAGCCTGGATGACCAGACTCAAGAACAGCTTCTTCCCCACCGCTATCAGACTCCCGAACCAGTCACCTCTTTCACATCCCCTTCCCGGTGGTGCTGCCACCTTCTTGAACCTTTTTCATTACTGTCATCTCAGCATTTCTTTTTGCACTAATTCAATTTGTACAACTATACTTTGAACCAATCCCTTGTTTTGCACTTGTCACTGTATTTATTATTATCATGTATACTGTTTACTCTGTGAGCTTCACGCGAGCAGATAATTTCTTTGCACCCTGGTGTATATGACAATAAACTAATCTGAATCTGAATTTGAATCCAGCTTTCCTAGGTGGTTGTTTGTCATATGGGATTGAAAGAATCAGCAAGCTAAAGCAAAAGCAGAAAATGCTGGAAATACTCAGCAGGTCAGACTGCATCGGTGGGAAGAGAAACAGAGTCAATGTTTCAGGTCGGAGACCCTCCGTCAGAACTCTGACAGAAATCAGCAAACTATTCAGCTGTAAAGAGTGTTGTAACCTGCTTGATCCTATGAAATAGTTCTGAATGAGTACGGTAGCATGAAGGATAAAGTATTGGACTAACAATTACAAAGATGAGAGTTCAAACCTCACCTTGGAAAACTGAATTTATTAAAATTGTTTCTTTATCTTTTTAACATCAGAAAGCAACCTTTAAAGCACAGCAGTGTAGCGGTTAGCATAAAGCTGTTACAGCGCCAGCCACCCGGGTTCAATTCCCGCCGCTGTCTGTAAGGAGTTTGTACGTTCTCCCCGTGTCTGCGTGGGTTTCCTCCAGGTGCTCTGGTTTCCTCCCACATTCCAAAGACGTACGGGTTAGGAAGTTGTGGGCATGCTGTGTTGGTGCCGGAAGCGTGGCGACACTTGTGGCCCCAGAACACTCTTTGCAAAAGATGCATTTCACTGTGTGTTTCGATGTACATGTGACTAATAAAGAAATCTATCTATCCATCTATCTAATAACAAAGAAAACTCAATGTGTTCACTATTTTCGCTCTATCTATGCTGCTTTTCTGGAAATCCACAGTAATAGTTTAGGTTTATAAAGAACCAAGATCTCTTCCATGTAATCAGGTCCATCCTTGCTTGAGCTCAACAGCATGTGGTTACTTTCTTCTGGATGTGCATTAATACAGTTTGACAATGTGGGCTGCACAAAGAACAGGCCAAGCCTGGGGCCTGATGCCTTGTGCACAAGGCTGCACAGCTTAGGTCAGCAAACACAAGAGGCTGAACCTGGGGACCTACCTGATCCAATGCAACACAGTTAGTGCATGGCACAATGACCCACTGAGTGAAGGGTCCCTGTGCATCCATATTTCACACAAACTCTTAACATTTTGGCAAAATAATTTGTACAGCTGAAGTACTTGCAAAGTGTGGTGGAACTCAGGTCATTTGAAAAATCTCCTTTGAACTGACAAATTCCTTTTTAAAATCTATAATCATGCAAACATTTCATTAGAAGGATTAGTAATGATTTAGTTCAAACTCGTGGAAAACAACAGAAGTACAAATTCATTAATGCATAATTATGCTGCTGTTATCAGATGGCTTGAACAACAAAGACACAGTTCTTGTTCATTTGCAGTGTAATCAATACATTATTAACTTATCAGAAACACAGCACGGCGAACACCATGGTAAAGCATTTTGTTTTCTTGTAAACTTGCTATGTGAGCAGCACTGTGCTCCCAGCAAGATATTGTCTTGTACAGACCAAAGAGAGATTCAGATCTGCTCTGTGCAAAGCTACATTGCCTCTGAAGTAGCTAAACTACAAATAATCATAGACACAATGCTGTGTTATTTTTAAACTACACACACTACCTCAATTCTGTTTCTTGCTTACAATTATAAACCTGACCATTAAAATTCAGTCCAGCTGATTGGCATTGTGCTGTGAAACACCACATTACAGTTGAGGGTGCAGTATTATGGGTGAAGCATTGTGTCAAAGCTTTGTAAGCCTACTTTTGGTAACTACTAAAGATCCAAGGACCCTTTTTTGAAAATGGTGAAGGTGAGTCCTTTGACCTTTTAGTCATTCTTCCCTTCTACCAATAACCCCAAAAAACAGAATAAATGGCCTTCAAATATTCCTGCTGTCTGTGAGCAAATGAAGACACACACCACCAGGCTCAAGGACAGTGCTATCCCACTGTTATAAGACTCTGCAATGGACCTCTTGATTGATAAAGATGAACCCTTGATCTCTCAATCTACCTCGTCATGGCTTTTGCACCTTATTTGTCTACCTGCACTGCACTTTTTCTGTAATACTATATTCTTCATTCTGTTATTACTGTTCCCTTTGTACTAACTCAATGTATTTATCTTTGGAAATTGATCTGTCTGGATGGCATGCAAAACAAAGTTTTTCGCTGTATCTTGGTACATGTGACAATAATAAACCGATTACCAATAATCCAAAATAACCAATACTTCGTAACTTACACTTCAGAAAAAGAATCTGTTCTGTATTTGTTCTGTGATGTTTTTTTCTAAGGGTGCAATAAAGTACAACAAAAATGCTAGGCCTCCTCATGAGTTGGAAAGCTTGCTTGGAACCTTGGGCACAACCTCGAGGAACACGGAAGACCACCTGGCACAGGGCTTTGCAGAGGACGGGACTTTATCCAGCAAACAAAGCGACGCTCCCTGCTCCAAGTTGTCAGAATCCCTTTGCGCGTTCTCATGACTTTTATGGTTGCTAAGTATTTCATTGGCTCAACGCCAACAGCACTAGGCTTCTTCATTTCTTTCTCTGACTTGATCTGCTGTGACCATTGCATGACCTTTGGTAAACAAGAACACAATTCTGAATTATAATTTTTGAACTATTGTCCACAGGGAAATTCAACTTTATTTATTTCAGGGATCTGGCATCACTGGCATTATTGCCCATTGTTAATTGCCCTTGAGAAGGTGGTGATGTGCCACCTTCTTGAAGATAAGGTAAGATATCTTTATTAGTCACAAGTACATCGAAAACCACAGTGAAATGCATCTTTTTGCGTAGAGTGTTCTGGGGCAGCCCAACAAGGTGTAGCCCCCAGAAGACTCAACGCAATTTATCCTCTTCATGTTGAAGGTATTCCCACTGTGGTGTTGGATAGGGAGTTCCAGGATTTAGACTTTTGTGATGATGAATAAACAAAGAGGTATTTCCAAGTCAGCACTGCATGTGACTTGAAGGGGAACCTGCAGGTGGTGGTCTTCTTGTATGCCTGAAATCCTTGTTTCTTCTTTGGGAGTGTCATGGGTTCGGGATGTATACTGCTTGTTGCTACAGAGCTGTGAATTCTATGTTGTGTGGTGAAAGGGTTGGATATCACATCATGAGCTGCCATGTAATAACTACCGTCCTTTGTGGGATTTGTGATACAATCAAATATAATTCTATGATCTGGCGTTGAGAGGAGTCAAGCAATTCCTACTAGCACCACTCAGGAAATCGAAAGCATGCAGTCTTCCCGATGCCAAAGTGCATGAGCTATCTCTGGGAGGTCCGATTTATCATCTATTTATCATTCATGGTCCACTCATTACAGCACCCTGCTGCTGTACAGGACCCACGTAACTAAGCATCTTCTTTACTAACGTTCGAGGATCGTTTACACCACAAAGAGCATAAGGGCCAAGCTGGCTGGATCCTAACCAAATACTCGGCCCACAGCTGTTAATGTTGCAATAAGAACTTGGACCTGCGTAGGTCCGGGCAAGCAAAGTTAGTGTTACACTATATCTGAGAAGATTAGAGTTACATCCTTTGAATAAAGGAAGACAGCGCTACATCACTGCCTTTGTACATGACTGTACTGTCTGGGATGGCACAGGACGGGCAAATAGGGTTGGCCTGTGCTAAGCTTGATGAACCCCCTGAGGCACCAGGTGGGGTGCTGGTTCAAATTAAGCACTCCTGGGTTAGGGAGCAAAAGAAATAACTGTAGTTCCTGCTGCTAACTTCTATCCTGTGACGGCAGCTAAATATTTACATGTGCGTACATAGATGAGCATGATTAGACTTGGCTGGGATATCCTCTGTGGTAAATAGCCTGCAGACACCAAATTCCAGCCATGATTAGTTTGCAACATCATGAGAATAGCAAAAAAAAATTTCTTATATTTGTTATCGTGTCTAGACACAGGAACATGGTTAAAGAGTACATTTACCATACCCACTGTGGATAGTGACTACCGCAGGGGGTTTGGGGGGGGCTTCCTGTTTTAAATGTCGCTGACACTTAGTGGTCAAAGGAACACTGCCCCACTGAACAAGCTCACACAGGAAGAACAGGATTGGAGCCACAGCTGCCCTCACACTGATTCCTACCAGGACAGGAGGGAGGAAGACCGGAAGAGTGGAATTTGGAAGTTTTGATTTTTCTTTGTGTCTCTGTGAAATCTCCTTTACTTGGGAGTTTTCAATTCACCCCCCCCATTGCTGCCCATACAAAAAACACAGCTACTAAGTTGCACCTTTTTTTCCAGTAGCTAAAGAAACAATATGAAAAGATCTGCAAATGATTTACCTGAAATAATAACCATAATGCTTGACATATGGATCCCAGAAAACTGCAACAATGCAGAAAGAAAGGTTAGCTTTACAGGACTAATAATTTGCCTTCCCTTATACCAATTAAAAATATATTCACAGTAACAATTGCTGTACCCAATGGTGTTGTAAAATGGTTCCTATTCTATGATAGTAATTTGCCTCGGCTCTAACAACTATAATTAAACATAACTGGAACCAGACGCTGACCACCTATGTAATCTCCAAAACAAAACCTTGCAGTTGCATTGCACTTTTGACATCTTCAAGATTTTTTTTTTGTTGTTGTGCTTCACAATGATTTTCTGAAGTGTGGTTCTTTTTTTAAATGGAGGCACATACGCCAGCTAATTTGCACACAGCGACACTTCACAAACAGCAAATAGTAAATTAATGCGTCTTATTGGTGTTACTTCAAGGATAAATATTAGCTGGAATGCCTAGAAGTTCTTCTTTAGGAAGCAGCCACAGAATATTTTATCGTAACCTGGACAAATTTCAGTTAAGGTCTCATTCTAAAGATAATGGAGCATTCTCCCTATACTGCACTGAATGAGCTGCCTAGAGGGTATGGTTAAGGACTAGTGTGTAGCTTAAACCCACTTCCTTATAACTCAGAGGTAAAAGTCAAAGTGACATGTCAAGGAAAGCAGCTGTAATTTAGCCTAAGTTGATTATCATTGTCAATCTGCCTTCTGAAATAAGTGAGTAAAAATTAGAACTGGTGTGCAAGGTATTTGCTTCAACATAAATGAGATGATGGCATAAATTTTATCCAATACGGACTGCTATCCTAAACCACTGCATCCCACAGACAGAATAATTGTATCAAGCACTTTTGCTATTGAAAGCAAGTTAGCACAGGCGTATTTGCCAGCTCACCCTTAGCCTTATGTACTAAGCACTTGGAACTATTTCAAACTATGCAACTCTCCTGAGTAAATAAGGCATACAGAAAGGCCAATTAAACGGGGCACTGCCTTTGTGGGGAAACAATCGTCGCAGTGTTTTTACTGTTTTCTTTGCACTGCTCCATTTACAGGGTTAAAATGAAAGTGAAGCGGCTGTGAGTTACAGTTTGTGTTTTACTTCTTGCCCATGTCCCTTTCCATAACCAACTTGCGAGTGCATTGAAAACTGTTTTTAGAGTAATCCTTTGCAACTCTTCCATTTACATGTAGAAAATGTACTCAAGATCGTAACTTCCACAATCAGTTAAAAATGAGTGCTCTCTCTCCTTTTTATAACGGACTCCAAACTCTGACCTAAACTCGGCTGACTTCCAATTTTCTGTAGAAAATATCTTCTCATGCAGTTGCCATGGTTTCTTCCTCTCATTTTTACTTAGAGGTATGTACTTCTCATTGAGAGACATCAACACTCCTGTGGCATCTTGCCCGTGTGATCTATTCATATCGTCATACAGCACGGGAAACAGGCCCTTTGGCCCGACTCATCCATACCAACCAAGGGCCTACTTAAGCTATTCCATTTTCCCCGTGTTTTGGCCCGTATCCCTCTAAACCCTTTCCTTTCCATGTACCTGTCCAAATATCTTTTAAATGTGATTAATCCCACCTCTACCAGTTCCATATTTGTCCCCTTTGGACACGCACCAACTTCTTATCGATGCACCACAGAAAGCATCCCATCTGGATGCATCATGGTTGGTATGGCAACTGCTCGCCCAGGACTGCAAGAAACTGCAGGGAGTTGTGGACACAGCCCAGTGCGTCACGGACACCAGCCTCCCCTCCTTGGACTCTGTCTTTACCTCTCGCTGTCCTTGGTGAAGCAAGTCAGCATAATCAAAGACCCACCCACCCGGGCCATTGCTCTCTTCTCTCCTCTCC
The DNA here is from genome assembly GCF_009764475.1 of Pristis pectinata. NCBI lineage: Eukaryota > Metazoa > Chordata > Chondrichthyes > Rhinopristiformes > Pristidae > Pristis > Pristis pectinata. Next base: position 10,364,075 of record NC_067428.1, read on the forward strand.
ACTCAGGTAGAAGATACAGGAGCCTGAGGGCACGTACACCAGGCTTAAGGGCAGCTTCTACCCCACTGTGATAAGACTATTGAACGGTTCCCTTATACGATGGAGATGACTATGACCTCACGATCTACCTTTGTTTGACCTTGCACCTTATTGCACCTGCACTTCCTCTGTAGCTGTGACGCTTTACTCTTTTACTGTATTGTTTTTACACTGTACTACATCAATGCGCTCTGTCCTAACTCAATGTAACTGCACTGTGTAATGAATTGACCTGTACGACGGTATGCAAGACAAGTTTTTTCACTGTACCTCAGTACAAGTGACAATAATAAACCAATACAAATATGCTCACTGTGTAGAAAATTGTCCTTTCAGATCCAATTTAAATCTGTCCCCTCTTATCTTAAACCTATGCCCACTAGTTTTAGATTCCCCTATCCTGGGAAAAAGACTGACCATCTACCCTATCAATGCCCCTCCTGATTTTTATAATTCCTTGTTTCTCAGCCAAGGCAGTGAGAGCCAACAGACTATTCAGCATGAATGACATCAAACCCCCACATTTTCCAGCAAGACTCACTGAATAGAAATCATTGGCAGCAACAATTTTCCACTCCAAATAACCCACCCTCTACCCAAGAAACACTGAGGTCATACATACATGGCCATCCCAATGGTAGCCACACTTGCTGTGATCCATTAACTCATCAAATATGGACGGGAATACAAAAAGAAATCTTATAATAAGTAATAAATAATAAAGTAATTAAAGAAGCTGTGTGCGGCCTGTCAATCATCAAGGAAAATTGTAGCCACATCAGGACTTACTTGGGCAGATGTCTGTCCACTAAGGCTCCGGTACACTGTAAGTCCGATGTGGAATGGAACAGTGCGTGGAGGTTTGAAGTTAATATTCCCTGATTAAGGGGCAAAAAAGGATTTGTAAAATGCAGTGAACCGGGCTGGTCCAGGACTGTTGGGTGTGTGAGCATCTTACAATCCAGCAGCTGTGCTCAAAGAAAGGTTTGGCATGAATTTCCAATAAACACATCCTATACTTATTAATCTCTTGACTAGTGTAACATTTCTCCTTTATTAATTGCCTTGACTGTATCAGCTGTCCCCTCTTTAATACAGCAAGCCCAATATTCCTCAGACAGCCTCCCCTTTTGTCCTAACAACTCAGTCAACAGTCTCTGTGAAGGAATCTAGGGGTTGACTCCTCAATTGCCCCAGCTCTAATCTTCTTCTCTCATCAGCTGTTTCCAAAGGAACACTTGGTTCCACGAGGACAATTTCACTTTTGTTGCTGTCGATGTCCTCGGGGTGAAGCAAACTTTGCAGCAACTTCAGACAGTTGCCCTTCCCCTCGAACAACTGAGATGATGGAAGTCCGCACACTGGAGCTAAGCACGGAACAGCTGAAAACAGCTGCAGCACTGCAGCAGAACAATGGGTTTGAACAGGATTAAGTAGTGTTTCCAAACATATTGCTCTGGGGACATTTCGGTCTTTGCTCTTTTTCCAGATGGCGGAAGCTCCTGTTGAGTGAAGTGTGTTCCCCATATCCTGATATTTGCCTGCTGGAGGTTATGAAGGAAAGTGTGATAAAGTGGAAAATTCTATTAAAATGTGTTTCAGCTTCTCCCAGTGGGTAAGTGTACTTGCTGGCGTGCTAATGATCTGTACAGAATGGAATGGCACCAGTTTTGCTCTCTTGACTGATTTGAAGTGAATAATCTCAAACTGAGCAGCAGCAGAGATGGTGCATTTGGCCTCTGTATCCCTGTGTCTGGCCAGCAAAAATGGAGAGGGAAGGAATTTGCTGCCCACATCCTACCATGCGTTTATCTACTCAACAATTAGCCCAGCAATCAGTGACCCATTCTGGTTTCAGATCCCCCACTCCACCCCATCATGCGAAATCTAAAATTCTCTTCCACTGTGTTGAAATCACTGTGTGGTTTTGTCCCTTGCTATTTCAGCTATACCCACTGAACTCAGTCCACTTTCCCTTCAACCCACCATTGGCAGCTGTGCCTTCAGCTGCTTAGGCCCCAAGCTCCAGAATTCCTTCCCTAAACCCCTGCTTGCACTCATTCACTCTCCATTAAAGGTCACCTCAGTTTTTTTAGCCACCCCTTATACACAGTCCTCTGTCTTGGCATCTACTTCTGGTCAAATGACATTTGGGATGTTCTTCTGCATTAAGGTGGCATCATAAACGCTCGCCGTTCAGCTAAAGACCTGAAAGGAGAGAAGCGAGAAAGACAAACATAAACTCCTTATTAAGCATGAAGATTCCCTAAAGGATAACTTGCAGGTTGAGCTGGTAGTAAGGAAGGCAAATGCAATGTTAGCATTCATTTTGAGAGGACTAGAATATAAAAGCAAGGCTTCATATAGCATTGGTCAGAACGCATTTGGAGTATTGTGAGCAATTTTGGGCTTTGCATCCAAGGAAAAATGCTGGCCCTGGAGAGGGTCCAGAGGAGATTCACAAGAATGATCCTGGGACTGAAAGGCATAATGTAGGAGGAGCATTTGATGGCCCTGGGCCTGTACTCGATGGAGTTCAGAAGGACGGAGGGTGGTGGGGGAGGGGGGTGGAATCTCACTGAAAGCTACTGAATACTGAAAGGCCTGGATAGAGTGGATGTAGAGAGGATGTTTACATTTGTGGGGGGGGGAGGGGTGGTCTAGGATCTGAGGGCACAGCCATCAGAATAACGGGACATCCCTTTAGAACAGAGATGAGGAGAATTTCTTCAGCCAAAGGGTGGTGAATCTGTGCAATTCATTGCCACAGATGGCTGTGGAGGCCAAGCCATTGAGTGCACTTAAGGCAGAGATTGATAGGTTCTTGATTGGTAAGGGGGTTAAGGGTTATGGAGTAAAGGTGGGAGAGAATGGGGTTGAAAAAAAACTATCAGCCATGATCGAATGGTGGAGCAGACTTGATGGGCCAAATGGCCTAATTCTGCTCCTATATCTTATGGTCTTATGCATACTACCCGCCTCCTCAGTGGCTCTCTACCTGATCCTTGACTCAGAATGCAGGACACTGGATTCCCAAGTTTCACATCTATTCTCTCCACTAACAGAATAAAAACAGTGGCATTGTGGTACTTGAGCAAGACAGAGCATGTGTTTTCTAAAGTCTTATTTACACTCCAGCTGCACAATTCTGATTTGTTTAAGGGAGTGTGAATTGATGGGAGAACACATTCATTAGAGCAAATGGTGCCAGGTCATTCACTCTTTGCTGCAACAAGAAAATGAAGCACCCCACCTTGGGAGAATGCATCTGTACTGAGGTTGACATTAGGGATCTCGAAAAGCCAGAGGCACTTGGTAATATTAATATGCGAGGCAGATGACAAAGAGCAAAACGAGTTGCTTGATACAAGGAGCAGAGAACAGTGTCAGGGAGCCGTGAGCTCTGTTCCCAATCAGAACTATTCTCACCACAGAAGAATTTGGCGGCTCGCCCTCTCGACTCCAGATGGCAAAGAACAAGGCATGAAAGCAGAAGTAATATTAAAGGAGGAAATTTACTGAATAGCCTATAAAAATATAGTGGAATTAAAAGCTGCCAAACAGGTAATTGAGAAGAATCCAGAAACCCCCAAGGGGCTGATGTGTAGAGATCACAGCAGCAGAGACTCAGCCCCCAAGGCACAATAACACTTGTCAGGTAGGTATTCCATGAGATCCAGATTGACTGGTGATATATACAGAATAAGATGGTCGGAGATTTGCATTGGGGTGCATGGAAAGAGATTTACGAAGATACTGTATCTGTGTACTCAAGCACTCAGGACAGAGGAAGGTATTTATGGAACCAAGTCAATTTGAGGTCAGGTAAAAATTAAAATAAATAATAGGTCACAGCTGCATTTGCACATGTCCATATTTTAATCAGTAACAAGTTTAAGTCTTTGCTACAACTGGACTTGGAAATGTTAGGTCTGTCTCTCCTTCTTCAGTAACAAACAAGAGATGGTTTACACTGCAGTGTTATCATTTTTTTTTCCAATGGTCAAAGCAGTAGAACTGCTAGAGCAAATTGTTGATGAACTGCGGACATAAGCCTGTCCTCATACTCCTCAAGATAGTTACAGCTGCCTATTTAAATCAAGGTACTGCCGAGCCATGAGTAAGAATCTCTTCTTAAACTCAGTGGAACTAGTTGGGCCAGTGATTAATGATCATTCCATGGCAGAATCTATATCAGAACAGAAGGAAGTATCATTCTGATTCAAGTTCAGTGCTGTCTTTTAGCTGAAATGCATGACTGGCTTGATGCATTTCATGGCCTTTCCTAAGTCATGCTTGAAACAATTATGCATTAGTTGATAGTTTTAGATGTCAGCCTGCTTTGCATTACTAACACAGAACGGATCAATGGGATATTTCAGACCAGTGTAAAGATGGGACGATATTTTTACAATGTTATCATGGGTCATTCTCCTGACAGTTCAGCGTATATGTTTTAGAAAATTAGCTATATGGATAAAGAAGGTATCAGGTTAATCCTCAATTGAATTCAATCTCAGGTGAGAGAGGAGTCAGATAATATGTACTTGGGTATATTGCAATGCCATTTTCCTCCAAACCTTTCTTATTTTTCCTTTACTTACTTCTATTACTGTCAATGCCAATGGCCCCCAGTGGGAGAGAATACTTGTGCTAAATTATTATTTTTTTCTTGTGTTTGGCTTTTAGCTCCAGTTTGAAGATTGCCCTGAAGCACTGCAGCTGGTCTCAGTGCTTTAGGGTAAAGCAGAGGGAAATCAGCTGGGGTTAACACTCCTAGTACACCATCCAGTAGCCGTTGCAGGGGAGGGCTGTGTTTTTCGAACCAGGTCATGGGAGGGCAGAGTTGGGGAGAGCCCCCATTTCTGTCAATATTCCTCTATGTGAGCTCACACATGTAGAAACAGCCACTTCTCTGGGTCCTGGACAGCAGTCAAGGAACTGTACCCTGAAGAGCATCATTTACTGATGGGGCAGGTGATACCACTGGTTTTGGGGATACTGGGGTTAGTTCTATGCATTGTTACAGTCCTATATATCTATGACTTACTGAGTAGATCTTCAATCTCTGGTCCACTTGGCTATTTTTCATGTCGAAGCCTTAGATAGCATTATCAGATTACTCTAGTTATGGAGGGAGCAAACACACAAAGTGCTGGAGGAACCAGTGGGTCAGGCAGCATCTATGGAGGAAATGGACAGTCAACGTTTCAGGTTGAGGCTCTTCATCTGGAAGAGTCTCTCGCCTGAAACATCGACTATCCATTCCTGACTGGCTGAGTTCTCCATGCGCTTTGTGCGTGCTCCAGCGTCCAGCATCTGCAGTCTCTTGTGTCTCCTAACTGTGGTGAGACTAAGTTAGAATCAACTCTATACTTGCCAATGTCCATCAGGCTGTGGAATAGTATAGGAGATGAGATTACCTGCATAGGTACTTGGTGATCCTATGAAACATTTTCTTTACTTTCATATTCTACTTCTTCCCCTTACAAGACACTGTGTATAGATTGGGACCACTGAGACCAATTCCTTCTTTCCCTTCATGTTTGTTCTGAAGCAAAAAACATTAAAGGCAGCCATTCTTCAGTTTCACAAATCGCATACGGCCACCTCACCGAGTACATACACTACCCCTTCTCCAGAGTTCATCAGTTCTGTCTTACTGGCTAGACACAAGGATTATGGCCTCATCAAAGATTTACCAAAGATCTTCTATATGGGGCCTATGCATACCTTCCAAACAGGGAAAGTGACCAACTTTTTCTCATCATTAATGCAAGATTAACTGATGTTACCCTGACATTTGCTATTCTCACCCTGGTATCTTCTCCAGAAGAACCCACAGTTTGAACAGATAATTGCGTGAAATGGGCTGTAACATTCTTTGAGCACAGGAGGCTACGACCAATTCACCATCACTGAACTTAATTAGTTCAGCCGGGAATACAAAGTTGCACCTTTTAAAATGTTCACAATTGTTCCCACACTTGACATCCAGCAGTGAGAAAATGTTAGAATATATTAATAGAGAAATGTTCACAGAGCTCTTATTATAATAGGGATGGGTAGAGTCAACATGGATTTATGAAAGGGAATTTATGTTTCAGAAATCTGGTACCAATTTTTGAGGTTATAATTAGCAGAATGGATCAGGAAAAACTAATTGGTATGATGTATATGGATTTTCAGAGGGACTTTGATAGGGTGTCACACAGGTAACAAAATTAGAGTGCAAAACATTGGGAGACGTACTAGCGTGGACTGAGAATGGGTTAATAAACAGTAAACAGAGAGCAAGAATAAATGGGTCATTTTTGATTTTGGAGTTCAGCAAAGACTGGAACTGGGGCCCAAGCTGTTCACAATCACACTAGGAAGAGGGGACCAAGCGCAACATATCCATGTTTGCTGATAATACAAAACTAGATGGCAGGGTGAGTGGTGAGGAGAATGCAGAGAAGCTTCAAGGGAATTTTGGCGGATTAAGTGAATGTTTGATTACATGACAGACAAAACATAACATGGGAAAATGTGAAGTCATTCACTTTGACAGCAAAGAAATAGAAGAGCAGAGGATTTTTTTTAAACGGTGGAAGATTAAGAGATGTTGGTGTTCACAGGGATCTGGCTGCCCTGATCCTACACATTTACATGAATCACTGAAAGTGAATGTGTAGATACAGCAAACAATTAAGAAGGCAAATAGTATGTTGACCTTTATTTCAAGAGGATTTGAGTACAGGAGTTAAGACATTTTGCAGAAATTAATGCTGAGACTGCACCTGGAATACTGTGTACAGGTCTAACCTTTCTCTATTTAAGGAAGGATATACTTGTGATAGAAGGAATGCAACAGAGGTTCATCAGATTGATTCCCGGGATGGGGTAATTGTCCTATGAGGAGAGATTCAATAGACTGGGCCTCTATTCTCTTGAGGTGAGAAGACTGGAGGTGATTACAGCAAAACAGACCCTGGCTGGTCTGTCTGGAACCAGAGGTCAGCCGATCTGAACTGAGAAGAGAAGAAAAGTTCTTCACCTAGAAGGTAACAAATATTTGGATTTCTCCACATATTGGAGCCATGGAAGCTCAGTCAATGAGTATTTTTGGAATGGAGACCGGCAAACTTTTGGATGTTGAGGAATCAAGGGATAAGAGGTTCATACAGGAAAATCGTACTGAGGTAAAAAAAATCTGCCATGGTCTCATTGAATGAGAGAGCAGGTATGAGCAGCCAAATGGCCCATTCCTGCTTCTATTTCTCGTGCCCGTTCTAAATGAAGAACATATACTTCACAAAATGTATTACACTTTCAAGCAGTAGTATACGGATAAGCCATTTTACCGGCCATTAACCTGAGAAAGTGAGTTACGAAGCTGGTATATGAGTAGCAAATTCCAGATATGAAACAGGGCCATAATAAAGGTGTGGTTGAAGAGGAGACAATGAGGGGAGGATCCAGAAGAAGGTAAATAAGTTGAGTAAGATATGAAGAGGGGAAGGAAAAAGGAAGAGGGAAAACGGGAGGAACAGGAGGAGATGGGCATGACCATTGCATGATCTGTTATAATTGTGGAGAGACAGTATGTAACTGTTACATACAAATGTTATGTTTCGCTGTTAAAGCATACATCATTTCATCAAGTTACCTAAGTGCTTCACCAGTAATCATTCGCACTGCACGTCATGAACTGAATTAAAATATCTCAGTAACACCGTGTACATTTCAATACGGCCAATGTTACAGTGAACTAATGGGTCTGCTGCAAGGATGTGCCAAGATTAATTTGGGAAAGGGCAGCTTGAAATAATCAAAGGCCTTGTCATCTTGGGTCCTGTTGTAATCAGCTCTTTGCTTCTCTGCCTACCTATGTCTTCATAAATCATGAGTGCTGTACAAATTAAAACCAGCACAGCTGGCAAAAGGCCGCCAGCAATCATTTTGGCAAATATTTTTGGGAAATATTCTTGCAAGAGAAATGATACTCCTTAATGGGTAGAACAGGAATCTTTTGTTATTGTGCAGTATTGTAAATGACACCAGGAGGTAAGGATCATTCAACTGCAGGACAGGGATTCTGTAGTTCCAGTTTAGAATATGGGAGATATGCAGGTTTTCAGAATGAGGTGACTGCAGATTCAGGGGTTGTTATTTACCATTCACTATTTTCACTACAGGATATTAAGTTAAAATCTGGAAGATTTTTCCAATATCTTTTTCACTGTAATTCCTCTCAAACTGCATTTTTGCTCTGTGATTGATTGAAAAGTAGAGGAAACAATATCACCAAGATGACACTGCTGTGATTGACACCAGCTATGATTGACATTTCTGGCACTTTTTCTGCAAATAAATGTTTATGCTCTGCAATACTGATCTTCTGTTTCAAGCTATGATTAAACTGTTGAAAATTAAACATATTGTAGCTGTGATCTTTATATAATACTTGTGCTTCCTTTCTAATTTTTTTTGGGATGGGGTTACCGCAGTCAAGTCCAACGATCCTCCAATATCTTTTCCAAATAGCTATTTGTTATGTCTGAGCCTGGGTAGTTGTCAGGTTGTTTAAATGCAGAGGGCAACTCAGCCAAGATATATCCTGTTCTCACCACTGTCCATGCATATTCACCATCCAACAAGTGTCACTAACTGATTAGATCCCTTGCAGATCTCTTCCTCACTAGCCTGGGGAAAAAGGGCCAACTGTAGCACATTTCATACTATCTCATTTCTAAAAAGGGGAACAACCTTAAGAATTTCCTTGTTCATATTGCTCTGAGGAAACTGGGGAGTGCAGTTAGCGATCACTCTTTGAGAAATATCGTGTTCAATTACTCTTGTGCACAGAAATATTCAACCTCTTTCACCAGTAACTCCCAACCTCTATTGCTCCCAAACTTCTATTCTGCAGCCTAACACATACCCTGTAGGTTATCAAGAGCTGATCACAGAGGAGATTCAAACTACATGTGAAGTATTCTATTGGTTATGGTATCAACCCATGCGCTGCTGACTTCATCTGCAGTTCTACTATTAATCCCAAATTGCCTAGTTTTACAATGCAAGGCGCTTCTGTTTACAATGAGCAAATATAATATGCAAATTTTAAACTAATCTGCCTGTTGTTTCACTTGCAAAAAAGAAGTAAAGGCTACAAAAATGCAAACATGAAAATATGCCAAGAATACCTATAACTTTTTAAACACTTAAGACCGTCAATAATTTGCAGGTTTCTTCTTTCTTGTCTGTTTTCTCTTGATAGAATTAAAACAATGGCTGCATGTAAGACAGCTGCCCTACAGTACTTGTCCTAGCTAATGACTACAAAATACCTATTAATCCACATGAGTTATGACACTTGACCCTGACCCTGACTTTCCATATGGGGTTCACTAATTGGTACATCAGTACCGGGGTCCCAAGCTGATTTTCCTCTTCCTAACCCAGAGATATTGAAGCCAATTACAGCACCTTGACTGGCATCTCAGCAAAGATCATACAACTCATATTCCCATATGACATAACAGAAGGTTATTTCTGCCCATCAAGTCTATGCCAGCTCAAAGGACAGTTCCATTTCCTTATTAATTTTCTGAGTGAGCAATTCTGTCCACATTCCCATCAATTCTTCCCAGATTCTATCATTCATTTATGCACTACAATGGCTAATTAACCTACCAAGCCTCACGTCTTTGGGAAGAGATTGGAGCAGCTGTGAAAAACACACACCACCGAAGGGAGAATGTGCAAACTCCACACAGACAGCAATGGATGTCAGGATTGACCCCAGGTTGCTGGAGCTGTGAGGCAGCAGTTCTACTAGCTGCACCACTGTGCCATCCCTAAGTACTGAACTGCATTGCATTGAAGTCAAACCCTGGGATCTTCCTGGCTCAATACTACAACATCCATTACTTTCACTGACTGAAAGGCTAGAAAGTTTCCTCTCACAAACAGCAATCCTCAGGACATAGTTTAATTTCTTAAAGCCTGACATTTCTGGCATGGTTCTTGAGCTCATCATTGCAATTTGAGCTCTTTGCTCTCAATGAGTGACAGATCTGTGACCACCAGTACCTCACTGTACTTTTATCAAACCCAATGTTCTATTGGTTATCTAATGACAAAAAAACCTGAAAGATTAACTCTGCTTCCCCCTCCACAGATGCTGCCTGTCCTGTCAAGCTTTCCCAGCATCTGATGTCATTTTGATTTTTATAACCAAACACTGACCCAGGTCTATGTTTGTCGAAAATTGTCAAGCTCATTATAGTCACAATGCCATTTCAAGGCATTGGAAAGAAAGTCAGTGTTCTACACAGGGCTGTGGAGGCTGAAAGGGGTGGGGAGGGGAAGATATGCTTGATGGTGGGGTCCCGTTGGAGATGGCAGAAAATGATGTGTTGCATACGTAGGCTGGTAGGATGAAGTGAGGACAAGGGGGACCCTGTCCCTGTTGGGTCTGGGAGAGGTGTAGGTGAGAGCAGAGGTGTGGGAAATGGCAGAGATGCAGGTGTGAGCTCTTTTGACCACAGTAGGAGGGAAGCCATGGTTAGTAAAGAAGTTGGACATCTTGGATGTCCTGGAGTGGAAAGCCTCATCATGGGAGCAGATACGGCGGAGGCAGAGAAATTGAGGAAAAGGAATCATGTCCTTGCAAGAGACAAGGTGAGAGGAGCTGTAATCGAGGTAGCCGTGGGCATCAGTGGGTTTGTAGAAGATGTCGGTGGGTAAGAAATCTCCTGAGATGGAGATGGAGAGATCAAGGAAGGAGAGAGAGTTCTATATAGTTGAATGAATATAAAAGTGAGGGCTTGCAACTTGTTGACAATGAAGGTTTGATGACAACAAGCATTTCAATAAAACTTGTGAACACACATTTGTTTGGATTTGATTCACACACACTCAAGCATCAGCCTGCTGCATCTGGGGATCTATTTTTGTCTTTGAGTTGCTGATCCATTCATTCCAGGAGTGATTCCTTTTTGAATATTCAAACCGTAATCAAATTCTACAATCATAGGACGGAACTCACCTTTAGGTGAACCCAGACACAATGGGCACCTAAATGAGTTAAATCGGATTACCTTCCAACGAACACAATCCAAATATAAAAGCTTTCATAAACACAGCATTGTTTGTATTCACAATCTTAATTCCATTTAATCCAAAATGTACTTGATCTGTCTGGTAATAAAATATCACATCAGCTGTCAAAATCAAACGTATCTTAGATCTGAGATTTTTAACTGTGAGCTGCATTCAGTATTTGAGAGACAGTGAGACAGATTTCGAGTGGAATGTATTGGTTCTCTGCTTTTGATGCTCTTTTTGATACCTCAGTGTGCAATTATAGTCACCCCATTACAGGGAGGATATGGAGGCTTTAGAAAGGGTGCAGAAACGTTTCACCAGGATGCTGCCTGGATTAGAGGGTATGAGCTATAAGGAGAGGTTAGACAAATTTGGGTTATTTTCTCTAGAGCGTCAAAGGCTGAGAGGAGTACCTGATAAAAGTTTATATAAAAAAATGAGAGGGACAGATAGGGTAGACAGCCAGAATCTTTCTCCCAGGGGAGAAATGTCAAATACTAGAGGTCATGCATTTAAGATGAGAGGGGAAAAGTTGAAAGGAGATGTGCGGGGCACGTTTTATTTTTACACACAAAGTGTTGGGTGCCTGGAATGGGCTGCTGGGGGGATTGGTGGAAGCAGATATGATTATGGCATTTAAGAGACTGTTAAATAGACACATGAATATGCAGGGAATAGAAGGATATGGAACACGTACAAGCAGAAGAGATTTAGTTTAATTCAGCATCAGGGGCTGAAGAGCCTGTTCCTGCACTGTTCTATGTTCTATGTTAGTCTTTGTCTTACTATTTTCCCATGAACATATCAATTAGGAGCAGAAGTAGGCCACTCGGCCCCTCAAGTCTACTCTACCATTTAATAAGATCATGGCAAATAACCTCACATCTGAATTTCTATCTCCCCATAATAACTTTTCACTCCCTTGCTTATAAGAATCTATCTACCTCTATCTTAAAAGATATTCAAAACTTTTGCTTCCGCTGCCCTTTGAGGAAGAGCATTTCAAAGACTACGTCCCTCTGAGAGAACAAATGTCATCTCATTTGTGTCTTAAATAGGTGACCTTTTATTATTAAAGACTGACCAGCAGTTGATAGATTCTCCCACAAAAGGAAAGTCACCTCCATATCCACCCTGCCAAGACCCCTCATCCTAGTTGCTTTAATCAAGTCTCTTCTCACTCTTCCTTTCTTTCTCAGTCTCTTTTCTATCTGCACCTCTTCCTCTCAGCGCACTCCTGACTGGTGGGGGCTTTATTTTCTTGTAGAAAGGCAGCAGGAGGTAGGGTCAGTCCAGGAGTCTATTTTACCACAGTTTTCTGCCCCTTTTTATTTCTTCCCTTCCTCTTGTCTGAAAGGGTTGTCACCTGCATGCTGGAAAAGGGTGACTGGATGGAAGTCAGGTGCATCCTTTTACTGTATTTGGCTAATGGCTGTTTGGAGAATATTCAAAGTTCTTTGCGTGTGCCTGCCCCATCAGCAGCACGTTAGGCTAGCTTCTGTCCATATTAAAGGGGACCACCTTAGAGGGTCTGTCACCATAAATTTCATGGATCAATTACAGGTTGTTCCCTTTAAAATTTTTAAGTTACCATCAGTTGCCAGCCAATGGCCTCCCTACGTGAGTCAGTGCCTTGCTCTGGGTTTGGGGTGACTGGCTCCTTCTTTCTCTCCTGAGATCCTGCCTCCCCTGGATCTGTAGGTGCTTGGTCATAGCTCACCCATTGTATTAAATCAGTAGCTTCAGTAATATAGCTCTGTTCAAACAAAGGAGCTAAATCACCTCTACATTTCCGAACTCCTCGTAAATATTCTGCCATTCAGTTAGATGATGGCCAGTCACAGCTTTCTCAAGGGCTCATTTATTTGGTGCACAAACACTATTTAATCCCTCCACACTTTGATCATTCCCTTACAATACTGTTAAAAGGGTGAAAAAAAAGAATCAATTTTGTAGTTAAGATGGCCTGCTAACTTTATTTGTCTAAGTAAGTATATTTTAATAATAAATATATAGATTTTTCATTTACATTTTGGTAGCTTGTCACGGGAGCAGTCCATCAGAGACAAAATCTATTTCTTGCATCGCTGACCACTGGCACTGTGGTGATTTTTTATTTTATTAACCCACCATTCATACTCAATACTGCACTGTTTTGCTTCTCCTTGCTACCTCTCGTCTGACTTTCGCTTCTTCTCTTCCTTCTCAGCGTCCCTTGGCTGCCCTTTTACCCCAATCTATTTTTCCTTCACCCGCTGTTTATCTCACTGCTCCTTCCCACACCAACCTTTATTTTAAACCATTCTGCTGGGGACCATCATATATTCCCACCCATAGTACTGCCCTGGTAATTCAGGCTTGTATATTCTCATGAAGGCAGGCTTCGGAAACCAGAAGACAACACTTTCCAATTTTAATAAGAAGTAACAACAAATTCCACAGTTGTATTATTACAAATTCTACTCCAAAAGGTCATATGATGTAAACAGGCTGCAGGCAAGTCACAGGCAAGTCAAAAAACAAACTGCTGGAGAAACTCAGTGGGCCAGGCAGCATCTGTGGAGGCAAAGGGATAGTCTATGTTTCGGGCCAAGACTCTGCATCAGGATTGAGAATGTAAAGAGGAGATGGCCAGTATGAAGAGGTGAGGGAGAGGGGTGAGGCTGGAGGTGGCAAGCAATAGGTGGATCCAGGTGAGGAGAGGTTGATGGGCGGATGGAGCCAGGTGGGGGAGGGAGGGGTGGAGGTAGCTGGGTGATGGAGGGGTGGAAATAGAGGGAGAGGTGGAGATAGCTGAGTGAGGGAGGGGTAAAGATAGAGGGGTGAGGGGGGGTGGAGATAGCTGGGTGAGGGAGGGGTAAAGATAGAGGGGTGAGGGAGGGGTGGAGATAGCTGGGTGATGGAGGGGTGGAAATAGAGGGAGAGGTGGAGATAGCTGAGTGAGGGAGGGGTAAAGATAGAGGGGTGAGGGAGGGGTGGAGATAGAGGGGTGGAGACATCAAATGGTGGCAGATTATGAAACCTGATAAGAAAGTAAGGTGGTGAGCGGAACCAGATTAGGGAGGGATGCTGGACAGATGGGAACAGTGGGGGCAGGGGAAGGGGTAGAAGTCCGAGTGGGTGGAGTGTGTGGGTGATAGGCAGACGGACCAGGTGGAGGAGGGAAAAGAAACTGGTTAATGAGGGCTGGGGGTGGAGGGGTTGGAAAGAAGGGGGGTGTGCAAGACGACCCGGGTAGATCAAAAGGAGAGAGAAAAGTATAAGTAATTGTTATTGCTTTACTTTCAAATATTTTAAGAAAAGATCTGTCTTGTTTGCAAAGCCATAGGATACTGACGAATAGTTTTTGAAACTCCCAAGCATAAGTGGGATGCCACTCTTCCATCCTTCACAGCTGGTTTTAATCAGGTTAAACTTGCTACTAGAGAAAAAAATGTCAGGGCAGTCTGAAACCAGTTCACAGTGTACCTTACAACATTAAAGGTTAGGAATGTCACAAAGGATGAGTGTGGGTTGTTCTTATTGGGTCAGTAATATGGCATGTTAATAGAAGGAGATTTAAACCATCTAACTGTGTTATACGAGCTGGGAGTGCTTAATGCTGTCACTGCATGGCTGAATGTGTAAGTCAGACATCCACTGACAGCCTTAAATTCTTATATTCCCAGTCTCAATGAGAGGAAAGCTAGCAATTGCTCACACTTCATTGTCTACCTACCCAAGGATGCCTTTTGTTTGCAACAAAGTGAAAGCAAAAGTTCAGAATAAAATTTCACTCTTGAAAACAAATAAAGTATTAAAAATCAATTTTTAAAAAGAGCAAAATTCCAAGTCCAGTCTGAGTTCAGTAACTGATTTCTTCAGAAAAACAGTTGATAATTAGTATGGAATTTGGTCCAACACAGGTGCAACAGGGAAGTGTATTGCTTTAACAAGACCACGATTGGAAACACACAAACAGATCAGGGAACGCTGATCAAAACTGCAAAGTCTCAATGAAACATGACCAATATCCAGATTCACTGTCTGTAACCC
The DNA here is from genome assembly GCF_009764475.1 of Pristis pectinata. Taxonomy (NCBI): domain Eukaryota; kingdom Metazoa; phylum Chordata; class Chondrichthyes; order Rhinopristiformes; family Pristidae; genus Pristis; species Pristis pectinata. The sequence continues at coordinate 10,379,246 of NC_067428.1, forward strand.
TGCTCACGGCATTCAGTAAACCAGCCTTGAAATTCCAATCCTGAGCTATCACAATCCTGGACCTAACTGGGATTGTTCTGGCTCTCAGTTATTCTACACTTGTCCAGAAATTCAAATCATTTATTCGGTGTTACAGAACTGAAGACCGATTTTTGTTTTCAGTGTGAAATGTGATAAGGATCATTTCTGGATCATTTGACATCACTCCAGAAATTCACCTAGGCACATCCTGACATAAGATGCTCTTGAGATTCTGATGTGATTTTTGCTTTTAGAGCATTGCAGGGGAACTTGGATCATGTCGACCTTGGATCGTCCATCTCCGGGCAATCCTGGGATATTGTGATCTTCCAAACATATTGCCAACTAGGACATCCACTGGGTTAGCGGATTGTGTGCCACGCCACCACCCACACAGCAATGAACCCAACCACATCTTGGTCTCCAGCCCCAGCACCAACTCCCCTGATATGCAACTCACCAGCCCCTCCTTTGAAAATGCTGGTCTCCCGATCAGTCCCAACCCCCCGACTGCTCAACTGCCAGATCCTGATCATTCACCTCAGCCCACATCCTGACCCACAGGGTTGTGACCCCTGCCCCACCACACCCGCATCCACCACTCTCGAGCCACAGCATAGGCCCAATCAGGCCTGTAGCCACCCAATCCCTGATCCTGACCTCCGTAGGGAGTACCAGGTGATGTACTTTCAGAGCTGAAAACATGCACCAGGGTTTCTAGGCAACAGTCTTGAGTACTTCTGTGTTTCTGTTATTCATAATATTCAAAAGGAATAGTCTCTTGGCTACCATAGTCTGAAGGCCTTGAGTTAACTGAGAAAACTATTGAAACTGAACTGCTGTGACTTATAGCTAAAAACTGGAATTTCCCTTTACTCCACTAACAATGGCATATTAAATGACTTAAATATGATCTGTCAATATTTAGGCTCAGCTCTGCCTGCTCCTTCCTTAAGCCTCTTCACACACTAGCTGCTAATGAGTTTCCTGATGGGTCAGCTTTTATCCTCAGGACACAACTTAATCAGGGGTCTGTACCACACCATTTACCAAACACACACAAACCAAATCCACCACAGATGCTAATTAGCAGAAAGTGGTGAAATACAAGAAAACACAGTTCCATACCTTGACAATAACATAGACTCAGAGGAGGAACTGCTGATCCTTAAAGATTTTAGTTGCTCCGTTCTATTGAAGTTTAAGATAGTTTAAGGTTGTATCGAATGTGAAACTCCTTCCTGCGTGTTTGGTTAGAACACTCAACATAAGTGCTGGACCACCAATGCAGGATCAGAACCTTGAAAGCTGGCAGCCTTGCAGAGACAAATGTATAACCTGATACGGTAGAGAGCCACAAATCTCCAGTCTGCATTGAATTAGATATAGACACACTGCAACTAGCAAGGACTGCAAATATAACAGGTGAATTTCCAGCTCCTGAGTACCCTGCCCAAAGGTTTACACCTCTGACTATTGAGCAGAGGAATAGACTCTCTAAAATGCCTCAATGCCTTCACTGTGAGATAGCCTGTCTAAATTTTGTGTCATAAGTAGTCACCTGAATGAGTCTGGAAGAACTGATTGGTATTGTATTCTACAACAATAGGCCGTCCCTGCCAGAGGGAAAAAAATATAAATCTAAACCTGGAAAGTCACAATTGACGGGTTGGATCAAAGGAGAATGTGTCTCCTGGCTAGGTGTGGGGGGGGGGGGGGGGGGCGGGAGGCAGAGGGAGCAAGGGTCACAAGGTCACAGCTATAGGATACGGGGAAAGACATTTAAAATTGAGATGAAGAGAAATGTCTTTGTTCAGAGGGTGATGAACTTGTGAGATCCCCTGTAGAGGCCAAGGTGCTGAATACATTTAAGAAGGAATTGGATAGATTTCTAGATTGCAAGAGGGCAGGAATACGAAGCAACAAACAAAATGCTGGAGGAACTCAGCGGGTTAGGCAGCATCTGTGGGAGGAAATGAACCGTTGACGTTTCGAGTCAAGACCCTTCATCGACTAATAGTGGGATAGAGGATCAGCCATGAACGTATTGAATAATGCAGCAACCTTCATAGGTTGAGTGGCCTACTCTTGCTCTGATTTTTCTGTTTGTCCTTTGTTCCCATGGACTGCCATGGGAGAGCTTTACAAAATCTCAGTCTGATTTTCACAAGGCCAGTCTGTAGTGAATGATTACTGATTTACAACTCTCGTCACATCCTTTTTTCCCTTGGGTCTGTAGTAGGCTCTGTATCACACTGGGTTATAAATTGTGATTGTTTATTATGGAGGGACAGTATGAAGCATTGTAAAGCTATTCTCGCATAGAAGTCATCACAGGTGAGCCTATTCTTTTTCCATTATCCATACACTTGCTGTTTCCATTAGATGCAATCATGCGTTAATCATGTAGAGTTTTAATTTTTTTTTCTCTGCCTTACTGATCTGAGGCATTAGACCAGTTGCAGAATTTTTAACAATACCCTTGCTGAGATGAGATGACTAACTATGGCATTCAATATTGCAGAGGAGGCACATTAATCTCCTGAGGCATTGAAGGCAATTGATTGGAATGATCATTAAACTGGAACTAGGCAATAATCTAACATTATATTGGTCTGAAATGCCTCAAATCACGTGGCATATTATGAATGACTTTGAGGAGCAGTTCCTTTTGTTCTGGAGATAAGGGTAACTACTTTTTTAATGTGCAAAATGACCTTGAAAAACAACAATTAAGGACTCTTTCAGTCTTGCATCAATGTGTTAGCCTAGATTTCTGCACCAATGTCCTTGATTGGGACATGAACCCATACAGTAGAGGTAAAAGAGCTGCCAACATGGCCAAATTAAAGTAGGAATGCCATCTGTGAACCCTCCTCCTTTGCACTTCTGGTCTTCCCATCCTCCTGCAGTAGCGCAAAACAGAAAAAGCCACAAATAAAAGCAGCTTCTAAATGCACAAAGGATATACTTTGTCTGATCTGCCTTTCACCTTTCCAGACAGAACTCTATTTGCAGGATGTTCGATGTTCTATTGTTATTTCGGTTTCCAGCATCTCATTTACCATAACTCTGGGACCCAAACTTGCCTCCACCTAATGCCCATCCTCAACTTACCCTTTATTGCATACCACCCCCACCCTTTCAACATCTTTTATTCACTCTATAATTGGGTTTGCCATTTCACACAGACTTCTCAAGAAATACACTGTTAATGAAATAAATCTAACTGTAAGTAGATTTTCACACTTTGTGGTTGCTGTGGTTTCTGACAGCTTTGACTTCCTCAGTGTTGATATCAATAAAACACCGCCTGGAGAGAAAAAAATCATTTTCAGATCTTGCCTGATAATAGTCGACAGATATGGGCGAGAAAAAGAATTCTGCTGAAATGACTTTGTATTTGAAGTTTATTGACAGAGAAGAACTACTGAGAATGGAGGATCAGATTGTCCTCGAAACAAACAGAACCAGCGCAAGATCCAAAGCAAATTTGATCTGCAATGCAAAATAAGGACCCCTGAAAAGATTATTATGAGTTGCTGATAAGCTCAAAGTCTTGTTGTAATGACTATGTATCTAATGCTGAATGGATTAAATTAAAAAGGTTGCAGAGAAAGGCACTCTCCTCTTTCAGAGATCCCGAGCTCCAACCCGCAAAGTCAGCGACCATTTGCATTGAATAATAGAACTGAAGAAGATAGTTAGAAGGTAATTAGCAACAGGTGGGGTCCTAAAGGACTCGAAAGTAGCAAATGTTGTGCCTTTGTTCAAGAAAGGAAATAGGGATAATCCAGGTAATTGTAGGCCAGTGAGCTTCACGTCAGTGGTAGGGAAGCTACTGGAGAAGAAACTGAGGGATAGGATTTATGCACATTTGGAAAGGCATGGCCTGCTCAGGGACAGTCAGTGTGCCTTTGTGCGGGGCACGTCATGCCTTACAAACTTGATTGAGGTTTTTGAGGAGGTGACAAAGGTGCTTGATGAGGGTAAGGCTTTGGATGCTACCTACATGGACTTTAGTAAGGCACTTGATAAGGTCCCTCATGGTAGGTTGATTCAGAAGATAAAAATACATGGGATCCAGGGTGAATTGCATGTTTGGGTTCGGAACTGGCTTGCCCATAGAAGACAGAGAGTAGGGGTGGAAGGCTGTTATTCTGGCTAGAGGTCCATGACCAGTGGTGTTCTGTAAGGATCGGTGCTGGGGCATCTGTTGTTTGTGATACATATCAATGATTTGGATGAAAATGTAGAAGGGTGGATTAGCAAGTTTGCGGATGACACCAAGATTGGTGGATTGTGCACAGTGTAAATGACTATCAAAGGATACAGCGGGATATAGATCAGTTACAGACATGGGCAGAGAAGTGGCAGATAGAGTTTAATCTGGGCAAGTATGAGCTGTTGCACTTTGGGAGGTCAAATGAAAGGAGAAGGTATACAGTGAACGGTAGGCCCCTTAATAGCATTGAGGTACAGAGGGATCTTGGGGTCCAGGTCCATAGTTCACTGAAAGCGGCTACACAAGTGGATAAGTTGGTAAAGAAGGTGTATGGCATGCTTGCCTTTATTAATAGTGGTTTTGAGTATAAGAGTAAGGAAGTCATGCAGCAGCTATACAAAACTTTAGTCAGACCGCACTTGGAGTATTGTGTGCAGTTCTGGTCACCCTATTACAGGAAGGATGTGGAGACTGTGGAAAGGGTGCAGAAGAGGTTTACCAGCATGTTGTCTGGATTAGAGGTTATGAGCTATAAGAAAAGATTGAACAAACTTGGATTATTCTCCCCAGGGCGTTGGAGGCTGAGGGGAGACTGGATAGAGGTTTTTAAAAGTATGAGAGGCATTGATAAGGTAGACAGTCAGAATCTTTTCCTCAGGGTAGAAATGTCAAACACCAGAGGACGTGTTTTTAAGGTTAGAGGGAGGAAGTTTAAAGACGAGGTGAGGGGCAAGTTTTTTTTTACACAGAGAGTGGGAGGTGCCTGGAATGGGTTACCGGGGGTAGTAGTGGAAACAGGCAGTTTGGTGGAGTTTAAGAGGCTTTTAGATTGACACATGAATATGAAGGGAATGGAGGGATATGGATGATACACAGGAGGAGGATATTTTGTATAAATTGGCATCAAGATCAGCACAACATCGTAGGCTGAACGGCCTGTCCTGTGTTGTACTGTTTTCCTCAAGGAGCATATTCCCTTGAATAGAAAAGAATGACCCTGTTCTTGCACTGGATCTGATCTGACCAACAAGGCCACAAGATTCTATGCTCTATGTTCCAAGTTTTATCCTTGCCTATCATGCATTTGCCAGGAGCAGTGATGCCATTAGCCTCAGCTAAGGATTTCCTTTGCCAAGTCCAGTCAGGGTTCCCTATTAACAGTATCGTACAGTGTATTTCTCCTGATTATGGCACACTGATTTTTGTTGGAACTCTGTGTTCCTATGATCCAGGATCAGCTTGGCTGCAATGTCTCCTATGCTATCCATGTGAAGGTTGCCCAGGAGGAAAAGAGCAAGGGGACACACAGTGTTTGGGCTTTTGTGAATGTTGAGGAGCCAAGCGAGCGGCTGAGTTGCTCCAGCTGTACTCAGAGGTTTGTATCCACAGGCAGTGCACAGACTTACTGCAATTCTCCAGAAACCACGCTGGAGTATGTGTATTCAGGTGATCACTCATGATCATATTAAATGGTGGCCCAGGCCTGAGGGGCCAGCTGGCCTACTCTTGCTCCAGTTCTCTTATGTCCTTCTAGGTCAGATCAGATCCAGTGCAAGAACCGGGTCATTCTTTTCTATTCAAGGGAATGTTCTCCTTGAGGAAAACAGGCAAGTATAAAGGTACTTACATTTTCAGGGATTTGTTGTCTTTGCTATAATATTTTTATAGGTGTTTACTACCATTATGATGTTTAACAGCTTTGTTTAATAATTTTTAATTGAATTTTGTATACTTCTGGATGTCAGTGTGTTTTTTAAAGCCATTTTGTGGGTATTACATCACATAAGCCTTGCTACTGTGCTTGGCCTCACCATTTTGAATCAGGTCAAGTGCTTACCAGCTAGTTGACATCATCAGACAGATTCTATTTCAAGTGATCATCTGTCTTTATGGAGTCCCATATTATGTGTGCCCCCACTATGAGGTGTGGGATGATCAATGATGTGGGGAGCACAGCGTGTTGGTTGCACTGAGGTGCATCAGATAAAAAGACGATTAAGACATTTGCCATTTCTACCAAAATTGTGGTGTAGTTGGCATGGAGGAAGGGAGTTAAAAGCTTCGGAAGGACTGGTCAAATTGACACAAAAGTGGAAAATGCAGTTAAATCTGGAGAAGTGTGAGGCAATGTATTTCCCGGGGACAAACATTGCATGCAATAAGCATTAGGAAAACCAAAATGTAGAGGGGTAGAGGGGTGGAGTACATCCCTGAAGGCACCAAGATAGGCAGATAAGATGGTTAAGAAGTTTCAGGCCATCCCTAGGCTACAATCACCTGACTAATGGACACCCCTACCTAAGAATGAGCTCCCATAATATTATTTAATTCAAAAGTCCAATGTAAGTACATATGTTCATTCCTGTGAATGGCAGAACTAGTTTCCTCTCACTCTCCTCTTTTAGTAAGCATTCTTTCTTATCAGTCTATGTGCTTTTGATGCCATTCATTACAATACTGTGGAGGTACAGTTACCATATCAAGTGATTTTTTGTGTGTTTTCCAACTTACAGACAAAATTGACTTGTGGGCCTCTGTGAAAACGGAACCCGTTCATTACCCAGCAATGACCTGTATATGTGATCCTTGTTTTTAAATCGACCAAGGCAGAGTATAAGAACAGAGAAGTCATGCTACACTCGTTACAAACACAAGTTAGGCCATTGCTGGTGAACTGTGCACTACGTCTGCGGGAGAATCTGTGGTCTTTGGTCTCATCAGCTGCCTCATGCCCACAAAACTGCAGTGGAAGCAAGTCAACCTTGATCCCCAAGGACTTACTAAAAGGAAGATTTTGGACATCCCAATGCAGACATATGCCAGCACTGGAGAAGCTGTCGGATCTGGTTATTTTCGAACCTGCAGGTTCTTTCAGGAGTCCAAGAATGAGTTGAAAACAACTTGGTGCTTCACAAAGTTTTATTGGAAAAGTTTAAAAACAAAGAAACAGTCACAGAGCACATGGCACTAGCTTTACTACTAGGAGATGAGCTGAGACAAAAGGAACTAAAGATGAACTGGGGCCGGGATGTGTGGGGGTGGGCAGAGCAAGAGAGTGATTAACAAAAAAACAACACCTTTAATACCTGAGATAAGAGGTACTCCTTAGTTAATAATAGTCCAATTGGGAAACCTATTAGATACCTATGGCCAAACCAACCAATAAGAAAAAAAACACATATTCACCTGATGGACAAACCAATAAGCTAGGAAGCGGCCATTCCTTGTGCAGCCACTTGAAGTGTATTAAACACTATACATGTTAAAAAAACTAATTAAAACAGTCAAATCCAACAAAGCTGAGGAGGAGATTTACTAGGATGTTAACCGGACTGAAGAAATTGAGTTATGGAGAGAGACTGATTAGGTTGAAGTTATTTTTCTTTTGAACAATGGAGATTTCATTCTGATGTACACAACTCTACCTAGAAAGCAAGAAGAAAGATCTTATTCCTTTTGAAGAGAAGTTGATAACTAGATTTGTTAATTATTAGAAGAATAGGAGATTTAAGGGAGCAAAAAACATCCAAAGATCAGTGGGGATTTTGGAACTCTCTTCCTAAAAGGGTTGCAAAAGCAAAGATCTTCACATGGAGTTATGCACCTGAATGGCCAGAGCCCACAGGGTCATAGACCAAGGAATGGGAAGTGGAATTAACATAATGCATCCTTCTTTGGCTAGTATACAGATCACTTGGGCTGACTGCCTTATTTCTATCCATAAATTTCTATGACGTGGAAATTAAAAGACAATGTGACTTGAGCCCCAGATTTCTGCCATTATTTACAGGGCAGCAACAACAGCTTTTCTTAGAACAGAACCTTTAACATACTTATAGGGTGCTGCAATGGAGCATAATTAAACAAAGCTTGAGACTGAACCACAAAAGAAAATATTAGAGCTAATGACTAAAACTCTGATCAAAGGGGTGGATACTGAAAAGCATCTTAAAGAAGGAAATTGAGGTAGAGAGATGGAGAGTTACACCAAAGGAATTTCAGAAGCTGAAGGCACCACAGCAATTAAATTTGGTTATCATCTATAAGTCAGAATTGGAGTAGCATAAATATCCCACAAGTTTATTGGGCTGGGTTGAGGAAGGCTAGACCACAGAAAATTTTGAAAACAAGGACGAGCATTTTAAGGAAGCATCGAACATAGAACATAGAACAGTGCGGCCTAGGAACAGGCTCTTCAGCCCGCCATGTCCGTGCTGACCATGATGCCAATCCAGAACAATCTCAATTGGCTGCAGATGGACTATATCCCCCCATTCCCTGCCTGCTCACATGCCTATCGAAATGTCTCTGAAACATTGCTATTGTATCTGCTTCCACCTCTTACGTAAAAAATTAGAACATAAGAACTAGGAGCAGGAGAAGGCCATCCGGCCTGTTGAGCCTGCTCTGCCAATCAATAAGGTCATGGCTGATTTGTCCGTGGGCTCAGATCCACCTACCTGTCTTTTCCCCATAACCCTTAATTCTCCTACCAGGCAAAAATCTATCTAACTGTGTCTTACATATATTTAATGAGGTAGCCTCTACTGCTTCTCTGGGCAGAGAATTCCACAGATTCACTCTCTCTGGGAAAAGCAGTTCTTCCTCATCTCAGTCCTAAATCTATTCCCCCGAATCTTAAGGTTATGTTCCCTTGCTCTAGTCTCACCTACTAGTGGATACAACTTTCCTGCCTCTATCTTATCTATTCCTTTCATAATATTATATTTTTCTATAAGATCCCCTCTCATCCTTCTGAACTCCAGCCAGTATAGTCCCAGGTGACTCTCTCTCCTAAAGGCTAACCCCCTCATCTCTGGAATCAACCTGGTGAACCTCCTCTGCACCACCTCCAAAGCCAGTATATCTTTTCTCAAGTAAGGAGACCAGAACTGCACGCAGTACTTCAGGTTCAGCCTCACCAGTACCCTGTACAGTTGCAGCATAATCTCCCTGCTCCTAAATTCAATCCTTCCAGCAATGAAGAACAACATTCCATTTGCCTTCTTGATAACCTGTTACATCTACAAAACAACCTTTTGCGATTCATGCACAAGCACTCTCAAGTCCCTCTGCACAACAGCATGCTGCAATCTTTCAGCATTTAAATAATAATCTGCCCTTCTCTTCCCCTGGCATTGCTCAAAGGGAGAGCCCTGTAGGGTGGATGTAACACTGATAAGAACAGAGCAATGTACTGGGATTTCAAACCTGCTCCAGTTCCAATGCCTTGTAGATTGCCCCCACTGATGTTAATGGCACGCATGATCAGATAAAAGGCAAAAGTTGCAGGCATGAGCATTTCACTTTATGTCTGCACAGTTTAGACTGTGGAATGCTACACTGATATTCTGCAAGGAATTGCTTAGGCAGTTTGTACAGGGCAATCGATTGGAAAATCATCCTGCTCTCCTCTTGTAGAGAGACCAAGAAAACTATAAGGGGGAAAGGTGAAATGAGGAGACCAAAGATTTTGAGAGTGCTGCATTTGGATCTGGATTCCCATTGTTGACTGACATCCAGTAAGCCCTGCTGTAGAACGTGGAGGTTTGGTTGTCAGCTATGGTGATGACCAGGGTTGATTATTTTTCCAATATTCAAATTCTTTTGGTTAAAGTAAGTCAGCTCAGCTGCTTGCAGTTTTAACTCTGATTCAGCAAAGTGGCTGCTCTGAGGACTTAGCATATTGCAATGTCAAATATAAATCAAACCATTGGATGAAAATTCAGGTGGATATTGAAGAACCTGTGACATTGCTTAAAAATGAGCAGGGAGTTGTTCACCAAAGGCATTTGCCTTACCCAACTGCACTGAACTTCAAATCCCTGTGGTAAGGCTCTGTTGTGTGGAAAATGGCTCCTGAGTTTATTCAAATAATAACAGAAATTCCACATCGCTCTCTGCAATCATGAGCTTGCAAAATCTCTCTCTTTTAACAAAGGGCAGTTGGTCTCCTGAACCATATTTCAGTTTCAGTCAGTGCCATCAAGAGAGAAGAATTTTTTTTAAAAATGCAAGAAATTCTCTTGTAGAGAAAGCAGAACAGCTGAACTCAGAACACGTCTTTCGTCTGCCTCCAGTTTATGCTGAAGTCTACGGATTTCACCAGAATGACAATTGTTCCCTGCATAAAGATGCTAAACTGTTCTTCAGCAGCAGGTTGACAGGTAAGTAAGTCACTCTCCTATTTACACTTGTGGTAACTTTGGTTATAAATAATAGCATTTTCTTTCGATTGGCAAGCATACCCAGTAACCAGACCTTTTCAACTCAATTACAACTTGTCAGAGAAGCCCAAAGTTACATATAATAGGTTGATTCATGGCCATGGACCCTAGGCTTTTGTATGCTTAAAAATCCCAGTGACAAAAGGAAACTCCTTTATACATCGCAATGAAATCTGTTTATGATTTGGGTTACTATACAATAGATTTAAATAAGTGCAAATTGGTGGAAGGGTAATGAGAGGAGAATCAAACAAAGGCTTAAGGGTTTTAAACAGCGTGTAAACCAATGAACTGTTTCTCATGTGGCTCAGTTGCTAAATGTTTTACTGAGCCACCAACCAGAAAGGTCATTTGATCAGTTCTCAAACTGGTGCAAGTTAGTTGGTCTCAACCTAAAGGTAATTGAAAGAGGCCCCAAAACGACATTGTGCCCTTGAATTATGGAAGGAAAATACATTGAAAGTTGGTGCTTCTGACTGCAATCCACTGACCATTGATGGAACAGGTATGTTTGATCATGTCGAGTGAGCAAACATTGGTGGTAATGCTTTGCATAGTCGAATCATTTCCATCTAAACTTGCATTAAAGAATGGAGAATTGAGCGAGTCTGTGGGGACACTGGTGATGGTGGTCCCATCACGATTCAGTGGCTTTAAGAGTGGACAGAATCAAACTGGGTGAACTAAAAAGGGTTCTGATCTTTCTGTTGGATGAGACATTGGACCAAGGTCCTGCCTGGTTGAGATTTCATAGAAGATGAGGATGGGGAGAGTAACCCCCAGGTCCAGGAGAATAATCCCTTGGATCCAGGGAAGAGTTTTGGAGAATTATCCCCCAGGTCTAAGAGGGTAATGTGCTCAGTCCAGGGAATGGTCTGTTGGAGTAATTGGTGGGGTCCAGGAAAGGGTCCATGGAGTAATACCGGGGACGGGGAAGTAATCCTCAGGATTCAGACAAGTAATCTCTCCAAGGTCTAGGGAAGGGTCCAAGAGAGGAAACCCCATGTCCAGGGGAGTAATCCCAAGGCCCAGGCTGATGTTTAATTCTATAACTAATGTCACTGAAAATAGAGTGGCCCCAGACCTTGCTCTGCTGGTGAAGCACCCGAGGTTGTTGCTAGACTGCTCTTGGACCATTCAGTTTCTTCCAGTGTGGCCGGGGGTTCAATCTTCTGCTGGGAGACAGGCTACCAGCTAATCAGTGAGGCCCAGCACAGCTCAGGATCTACCGAAGTGTGCTGATAGCTGCTCTTCATGAAAGGCCTTGACAGCTGGTGAGGTCCTGCCTCCAGGATCACCGGTTGTCAAAGCTGTTGTTTAAATTGAATATTTGTGGACACTCAGAAATAAAAAAGCTTAAAAGGGTGAAAGAGTTAAAGAAAAAAATTAAACATTAACACACACAATATAATTGGATACATTTAAACTAACTGAATTAAGTCAAATATTGTTCCCTTGCCAGCTATTTCTTCCCCTTCATTTCAATGGGCCGGGTGTACTTGTGTTGCATTAACTTGGCACAGGCACTGGGCATCTTTCCCAGTATGGGGGCGGCATTAAGCTGTTGGACAGCAGTTAACCAGAGTGGAACACTGCACTTCCTCCCCGGAGGACCAAGCTTCCATCTCATCAAGTGAATAAAACAGTCACATCCGTGCAGATCTGCAGGCTTTGAAGTGGAAGATCTGCCCCAATATCTGGCAATTGTCACATTGTTCTTTGTGGGAAGCTGCAGTGTGTTACAACAATGACTGCACTCCTTCATTGGCTGTTGTGCTTTGAGTTGTTGCTGTACAAAGTGGCATGTACATGAAAGTCTTATCGATTATAATGATCAAAATAAAGGAATCATTTCCAAACACGTGCAAAGTATAATAGGAGAGATTTAACAAGTTACTCTTATCTCAAACTGCAAACAAACACAAGCTACAATTTCAATGTAAATCTGCTTAATTGCCACATTATATGACCAAAAAAATTATGGCAATTAAGAATCTTCAAGATACCTGCCCCCCTGACATGAACCCTTTGGATTGTTAACTGATTGAATCTCTGGTCTTTGTGGGAAAATAACAGCTACATTCCTGTTATTTTTCTTATTGCTATTCTTTTTAAATCATTAAGTGGCTCGTTAATTACATATTTGGTGCCATTTCCCAGACAAATTCATCACCTTAATTGCTAGGAAGCCAAATAAAAAATCCAACTCCTTGTGATTCATTTATCACACAGTCAGTACAAAGTAATTTGTTGTATCTGGGGCACTTAGGGGTTTTTCTGGAAAAATGTGATAAGGTGTCATACAAATGCTGGTTGAGTCTTTTATTCTAATACTTCAGGGAAATGCTGGTAAAACTTACTCCCAAATTCCTCAAGTATATTTAGCTTTGAAACTGGGATCTTCCTAGCTCAGTACACATCAGATAAGGTATTTAACATTCACAAAACACTCATGATAACACCCAGGGACAAAATAGGTTAATATACTTGTTACAATATGGCAGGGAGGAATGTTATGTAACAGTGTTTGAATTTTATACAGTAACATTGTGTATGTCATAATTACAAGGTAGAACATTCCTATCACTTGAATGCAGCAAACTTAGATTTTAGAGTCATAGATTGATATATCATAGAATCATGCTCTTCAGCCCAATGGGACCACGTCAACCAACAAGCACCCACTTATACTACAGCAACACACAAAAACCCTGGAGCAACTCAACAGGTCAGGCGGCATCTATGGAGGGAAATGGACAGTCGACATTTCAGGCTGAGACCCTTCATCTGGACCAGTCCAGATGCTTCAGTCAAGATGAAGGGTCTCGATCCAAAATATCGACTGTCCATTTCCCTCCATAGATGCTGCCTGACCTGCTGAGTTCCTCCAGCGCTGTGTGTGTTGCTCCAGCTTGCAGCATCTGCAGTCTCTTGCATCTCCACCCACTTATATTATCTCTACACCAATCCCATGTTTTATTTTCCCCGTATTCCCATCATCCAGTCTAAATTCCGCCTACAAACTCGGAACAATCCTGTGCATCTTTGGAGTGGAGGAGGAAACCCATGCAGTTACAGGGAAAACATGGAAACTCCACACAGACAGCACCAGAGGTTGGGATCGAACCTGGTTCGCTGGCGTGAGGTACTGTCTCGACAAGCTGCACAACTCTGCTACCCATTTTAATGGTTAATAGTTCTTGTTACTTTACCCATCAGGACAAATTTTCAGTTTTGTTCCTTGCCTTTTAATTGGCTGTTGTTCAGAGATACTAGCAGCTGCTTGCTGCCTTGTCCAAAGTGCCCATTCTTCATGTGTGACCTTGGCAGGCTCTTCTCCCTCTTGGTCCCTGCTTTAATACAATTGCGAAAAACTGCTCCAAATGAAATGAAATCAGTTGAACTAACAGGAATTGTGGCTTTGCACTCTAGCTAAGTGATTGAGAAATAATTAGTGTTTTGTATTGGCAGAAACACAGTAATGGGCCAATTATCTGAATGATAATTACCAATGTCACAGCTGAGTGAGAACCACATTTAAATAAACCCAGTCATGATTTTTTGAGCCCAAAACTAAAAATCAATGCTGTGTTCATACACTATCCCAGAACCTTTATGTTCAAAACGATCCTACAAACGTGTAAGTTCTTAACCCTTAGCATTCTGAAGAATAGTTTAATTGTTCAGTTTTTCCCTTTTGAGTTAAGGGGGCTAGTGTGAGAAGGTTACTGAGATGTCTTCACACTGACTGGCAGTCTTTTTGTGTTTGGCTGCAGTGAAATGCCAAATATTGATGTGGGCACAGTTTACAAATCAAACCTGTCAATCTCAAGCTCGACATCACCAGAACTGTGAAAAATCATCTCTTGGCAAGGTTTTCAGCCAAACAAATGGCACTCACTTTCACATACACATTCACCTCCAAAATGGACAGTGAAAGCAGGGAGGATGAAGAGAGAGAAAAACAAAAGATTTTGGATTCCTGCCATTTTCTGTCAGCAGCCCCAGTGCATGAGCTGAGAGCAAACAGAGCCAGTTGTCTGGGGAGGCTAGAGTTTCCCTGAACCTGTCAATAATCCAGAATTAAGATGATGCTTGATCATGCTCCCTAGAAGATCTTGATGAAAGTGGGATCATATGCATTGCCCTCTATCCAACCATTTTGTGACATATCAGAGCTCTAAGACTTACTGTTGCCATGTTTTATTGTAAAATTCTCAGTTCTACCTCACCAATAGCTCTCTTAAGCCCACCGCTTGCTTTAAGTTATGACATTGCTTGTCTGACTCCCAGTAATAGATGGACAGAAATGATCCTAAGCTAAGTATTGCGAACACTGAAGTCATCATCTTCAGTCCCTGCCACAATTCCCATCCACCCGCTATTGACTCCACCCCATCGCCAGAACAGTCTGAGGCTGCACCAGACTGTTTCAATCATAGTGACACAAGAGACTGCAGATGCTGGAATCTGGAGCAACAATCTGCTGGAGGAACTCAGTGGGTCGAGCAGCATCTGTTGGGGGGGTGGGGGAGAAAGGAATTTTTGATGTTTCAGGTTGAAACCCTGCATCAGTCCTGTTCATTGATTCAATTATGTTACTGCATGAAATTTCATGGCAATCTTCATATATAACTCTCCAGGATAACCCTCAACACCAGTGTCCTGCAAGGCAGCATCCTCAGCCCCTTACTATAATCCCCATACACTCAATGACTGTGTGGCCAAATTCCGCTCTCACTCCATTTACAAGTTTGCAGATGACACCACTGTCGTGGGCCAGATCTCAAACAACAATGAGATGGAGTACAGGAAGGTAATAGAGAGCCTAGTGGCATGGTGTCATGACAACATCCTCTCCCTCAATGTGAGCAAAACAAAGGAGCTAGTTACTGACTTCCAGAAGTGGGGTGGAGTACACACCCATCTGTATCAATGGTGCTGAGGTGGAGATGGTTGAGAGCTTCAAGTTCCTAGGTGTAAATATCAATTTGTCCTGGTCCAGCCACGTTGATGCCACAACCAAGAAAGTACACCAACACCTCTGCTTCCTCAGAAGGCTAAGGAAATATGGCATGTCCTTGATGACTCTTAACAATCTTTACAGATGCACCATAGAAAGCATCCCATCCAAATGCATCGCAGCTTGGTATGGCAATTGTGTTGCCCAAGACCTCAAGAAATTGCAGAGTTGTGGACGTAAGCCAGTCCATCATGCAAACCAGCCTCCCCTCCACTGATTCCGTTAACACTTCCTGGTGCCTCGGGAAAGCAGGCAAGCCAACATAATCAAGGACCCCCTTCCACCCTGGTCATTCTCTCTTCTGCCCTCTCCCTCTCTTCAGAAGATACGGAAGCTTGAAAGCACATGCTACTCGATTCAAGGACAGCTTCTATCCCGGTGTTATCAGACTCTTGAACGGACCTCTCATATGCTCAAGATGAACTCTTGATCTCCCAATCTACCTGGCTGTGGCCCTTGCACTTTATTTGTCTACCTGCACTGCACTTTCTCTGTGGCTGGAACAATATATTCTGCATTCTGTTTTCTTTTTACTACCTCAATGTATTTATGAAAGGCATGATCTGTTTGGATGGCATGCAAACAAAGTTTTTCACTGTACCTTGGTACACGTGACAATAAACCTATACCAATAACATAGTCTCATAACACCAGCCAGCACATCTCTGAAACCCTTATCCATGCCTTTGTTAATCTACACTTGACTATTCCAGCACACTTCTGATTGACTTCCTACCTTCCACCTTAAACTGTATCTCATCCAAAACTGCTGCTTGTACCCTAACTCCTTCTAGGTCCCGTACACCCATCACCCATGGCCCCACACTTGTTGATCTCTTGATTAAATATCACCTCAGATTTAAAATTCTCACTGTCATTTTCAAATAATTGTCTTCAACGTCTGAAAGCCTGGCCATCACTGGTTGCTTATGCAATGACTTCACAAATAGCAACAATGCATTCAGCTGCCAAGGCTCTCAGCTTTGGATTTTCCTGCTGAAACTAATTTATCTCTCTATCTCATTTTCCTCCTTTTAGACCCTTCTTAAAACTGATCTTTCTGACCAACCATTTGGTCATCTGCCCTAATAATCCCTTTATGTTGCTATTGTTGAATACTGATTGATAATTCTTCTGTAAAATCACTTTGGGATGTTTCACTGCAGTAAAAATGCTGTTGATGTTCAAAGAAGGTCTGTATGGCACAGCACGTTTGACATTGGCCTTTGATTTCTGGGACACAGCTCAAACCAAAATAAAACTCTTTTTTCTGCCATATACTTCAAAGGGGCAATATGAAATGAGTCTGGATACTTTTAATAAAGAACCAGCATTTGAGAGAAGAAAGTAAGGCAAGAACAGAAGACTTTACAGAGACTCATTGAAGACTCGCTTGAAGTCTCACTTGAAGCAGTATAATATTATCACTAAGGTTGAGAGAACCTGGCCCGAGAGACAGGAGAGCTAGTCTGAAAGGATTTTTGCTGCAACATAGGAAGAGGGGAGGCGAGATGGAAGAATCGCCTGCATAAAAGGAATCAGAATTTCCTATCAAAATGGTTATGTGAGGCTTGTAGCATTTGTCACATAGTAGCCTGCATTGTCATCAGCATGCATCCACCATGAACTCTGTTGTCATGGTTATCTGCCAGCATGAAGGATAAAATACCGGTCTTGATTCAGTTCCTTATAGGAATGTACAACAGGACACCGGCACTAGAGTGAGAATTCTACTCAGAGAGGTCACAGCGCAGATGAGGTTCAAGCTGAAGCATGTTGCTAGAGCTGGATGAAGGGAGCTTTACCTTACACCTAACTCAGTTATGAGTTACCTGGCCACTGGCTGATGCTGACACCAAAGTGATAAGGATGCAAAAAGTGTATAAATATCTTTCATCTAACTAGGCAGAAATTCACATAACAAGTATTTAAAGCAAAATAAACCAACTTTCCAGCTCTGCTTGCTTATAGCCCAGAGTTATAAAGGGCTATAAGCATGTTTTCATTTCCCTGGATGGGATCTTGGTAAAATTCTCTTGACATCATCTTTCCTCAGGCAACACAGATCTAAAGGAGGTTAGTACTTTATAGACAGAGATATTGGCATTTCAGTAAATTAATTACAATTCCAAGATACATTATAGATGGAAAATTTCAGAGTATGAAAGGAATTAACAGCACTGACAAAGGTATCTTTTGTAACTTTGGTGATGGGTTCAAATCTCAGGAATGAAAAATTTGAAAATTAGGTGCAACAAGGATTGAAAAATTTACATGAAAGAGATATGAAGGATAGTCCACATCAATGCATTTGACAGACAGATGAACTTCTGAAGAGAGACATGATTATGATGTACAAAGGAAAGATGGCTTGGTGGGGTTATATTGTCAAAAAGGGACAGCCATACTAAGTTGAAAATTATTTTCCCTTCCTTTGCATTAAAAAATCTATTTTTAAATTCTACTTTCTTTCCATTGTTATCTCATTATCCCTCAAAAAGTGAGTAATATTCCTGAGTTAAACAGAAAGGTCAAGAGAAATGTCACTTTCCTGGGTCTGCCTTGTTTTTGAAATGTAAGTTCAGCCAATTTACTTTGATACTGCAGCAGTAAAAATGAATCTGATAGCATTTCTCACATTGACAAGTATGAAAAAGAAGATTAAGAGAAAACATTTTCTTTTCTAGTTCAAAAGAATCTTTATAAAATGCAATCAACTGTCTAGTGAGGCAGATGCTTGCATCTTATTTATGACTCTCTGCTCAGTTGACACATTTTTTGAATTATCCTTCATCACCAAAGTCAATCTCCAAATTTGAATGGAATCACCAAGAACATTTTTTAAAAAGAATCAAGAGAGTAAAATTTTTCTGAACGTAAGTTTCTGATAGGAAGTGCATATCAGGAAACCAGGGCGGTTCTCTTGCTTGGAACATTCATTCAAACAATAAGTCCGAAATATGTTAAAAATGTCCTCTGTTTCAGCTCCAATGAAACAGTCACCATCTACATGCATCAGCGATACATAAACACAGATAGTTAAACAGCTGCAACTCAAGTCTACACTTAAATACCACTTTTAACAAAGCGGATACCCCAAAGTGCATCATCAAACAAAATTTCACATGCGGAGTTTTTGAGACTGATGGCCCAATTCAGAGATTATAAGTGTGCCTAAAAGGCAAGGACGATGGAGCTGAAGTCATGGTCATCAATGTTGAAGCAATCAAATATGGAGATATACAACAGGTCAGAACTAGAGGAAGTATGTGAAGGATTAAAGAGCTGGAGGATGTCACAGAGGTACAGAGGGTTCAGGCCATGGGTGGGTTTGTAAACAAGAGTAAGGATTTTGAAACTGAGGTATTGTTTTATACATAAGCAGCAAAACCTAGGGGTCAGTGAGCACTGGGTGATAGTTCACGTTAGAATGCAATAGTGTTTAGAGTGAGCTCTTTATTGAGGGTTGGGGATGGGATAAAAGACTACAGGTAATTAAGACCACAGATGAAGACTTTAGCAGCAGGAAACTACAACATGAGAAGGCAATACTTCTGAAATAGAGATTAGCTGTGTAGATGATTGTTAAGTGCTTCCAAATTCTTCTTGAGGTTGAATACTACAGCAAGATTACAATGAGCCCAGTTCAGTCTCAGATAATGACCTTGCAATTATTGTCTAAGGAACAGAAACTGTGATAGAGAGCAAGGACAAAGGCTTGCTTCTCGCAAACATTCAGGCAGAAGAGATTTCTGCTACTCTAGTATAGGCAGAGTGACCAATCAGAAACAGAGGAGATCTGGAATGTTAGCTCGAAATACAGGACATAAATCAGATAATGGATTATAAAGCAAGTGTAACTTAAATACAAGAAGAATGTTTGCCTTGAAAGATAGCAACTGTTTGAAATAATCTGCCAGAGAGTGTAATAGAATTAAAGTTTCTGAGTGAGAAGGAGTGAAATGCAGTTGATTGCTTTCTCCTAGAATTTTCTGGTGTTCTTAGAGTGGCATAGAACTGGTCATGGGGATTTGACTTTAACTGATCTTTCTTTAACCCCCAAATTCAATACAAATTGGGAAGACAAAATACCCCACAGGTATTTTAAATGGGGTTATCCATATGACGGTAACTATAATACCATCAAGAACTGTGAAACCAAGCTCTGTCGGCTTCTAACCATTGGAACTTGATTACCTCATTTCTCTTGTCACTGGTAATCGCTGTTGTGTTGCCTGTCCTTTCACTGAGTTTTCTCACACTAAAAATAGCCATTTTAAAATACTGACTCATGAATCAAAAACTTGTGCCTAGATGGAAATTACAAGTCAATTTGTATGTTTTAAGTTTAAAAACTAGCTATGCAAAATCAAGTTCAGCAACATCAGCATGCAAAATCTATCTGAAATCTCTGATATTAGTTCAGGTCATGAGTTGAACTATTTACATTAAATAGGTGAGTTTGAGATTTATGCTAATACTGCAAAGCATAAGTCACCCCACAGTAGTGTTGGCTCCCTGAAGGCTTCACTGAAGAAGTCTGCCCAGTATGGACTGAGCCTATAAAACACAGGTGCAGAAAATGTTGTAATGTAATGTGAGTTAGCTCCCTCTGCAGATAAAATTCTAAAGATGTCCTACCTAATCCCAAGAGATGAAATGGCGAGCAATGAAACTCATTACACTGAAGGGATCTGAGAAGTGCAAGTTCAGGAAGAGCTGGACATCAACCTGGAGAAGACAGAAGGGTGATGTGAATTATTTATTACTCTGTTAAAAATACCACGCTGCCATCACATTTGCTAAGATCTGCAAAGCAGAAAAGAGTAGGATTAGTGTTTGAAGTAAAAGTTAATTAATAGTAGTCGATTCCAAATAAAACCCTCGGTCACCTGATGGCTCAGTAAGTGCAATACATGGTATGTGTGGTTGGACACGATGGTTGAACAAATTCCTCGTCATTTCATCACATGAATTGCTACCTCCAACTACCCTACCCGCTCGTGCTTCATCATCTGGCCCTCCAACACATCCATCCTCATCGCACACCATCTTCTCAGCCAATTGAAAAAAAAACACGAAGTTCCATGATACTTGACAGTAACCCAGTCTTTTCCCCGTCTCCAATACTTATGTCACTACTGAGTAGAAGTCATAGAGTCATACTGTGCAGAAACAGGCCCTTCAGCCCAACTGGTCCATGCCAACTAAGGTGCAGATTCCAAGCTGGTCCCATTTGCCAGCATTTGGACCACAACCTTCTATCCTTTCCTATCCATGGACATGTCCAACTGTCTTTTAAAAGTTGTTATTATACCTGCCTCAACTACTTCCTCTGGCAGCCCATTCCATATACGTACCACCCTCTGTGTAAAAAAAAAGTTGCCCTCAAGTTCCTATTAAATCTTTCCCCTTTCACCTTAAACCTATGCCCTCTAGTTCTTGATTCCCCAACCCTAGGAAAAAGACTGAGTGTATTCACCCTATCTATGCCCCTCATGATTTTTTCTAAGATCACCTCTCAGTCTCCTATGCTCCAAGGAAAAAAGTCCTAGCCTGTCCAACCTCTCTCCTTATAACTTAGTCACTCAAGTCCTGGCAACGTCCTTGTAAATCTTTTCTGCACTATTTCTTGTGTTGAAAGAAAATGAAACTGCATATGCATGTTTCTTAAATACCCCAATATTTCTTTATTTTAGGGTTACTCACAGTAACGTACCCAAGGTTAACCATCAATTTCTGGTGACATTAGCTGTTCCAGAATGTCAAAACTAACCCTGGAAAGTTGGCAGGCCTCACAGTGTGGTACCTAATTTACAGACAGAAGTCTCCGGGTTTGATTCCCGACAGCAGCTGATCTTACTTGCAGCAACCACTGGGGTGATACAATTGTCCCCTGTGACCTGCCTCCATATTGGGCAAATGTCAACCAGGCTCCCTGTTCCTGAACCTTTTCACCCAGAGGGTGATTGGAGTTTGGAATACACTGCCTGAGAATGTGGTGGAGGTAGATGCTCTCACAACATTTAGAACGTATTGGGATGAACATTTGAATCACCAAGGCATAGAAGGCTATGGGAACAAGTGCTAGTAAATGGGATGCAGAAAGATGGGTACTTGATCAGTATGTAAATGGTTAACCAGAGGGCCTCTTTCGGTGCCGTATGACACTATGATTCCATGATGTGTTCCTTGCTGGAGTTGGGATGGCTGGGAATAGTGAAGGGGTGGGTTCAGCCTTGGCTTAGTTTACTACCATCAAAATGATACCAAGACCAGCCTGTCAGTTTCAGAACGGTTTCAGTTTTATAAGGAAGAATTAACCATGCAAATTAATGAGAACCATTTCGACACTGAGATCTGAAGGAGGGGTAGGAACACATAACAAAATGAAGGGGAAACTCAGGGCATCAAGTAGCAGTATTGAGGAAACAAAATGCAGTAGCTTGTGTGACTGACCATCATATGTGGCTTTTGATGCAGGAAGTGAGTCACCTTCATCTGCCTCCACACCGTCACAGTTTCTGTGCAGAGCCAGCACTAACTACCAATCTCATATGTGTCTTGCACCAATTGAAGCCAGGTTGCTTTACATAGACCCAGCCCGCTCCTTAAAGGTACAATGTGGCTGCTTTGATCTGGAGCCCAGTCTGACCTGGAGGAGATTAAAGTGTGGAACAACACAGGGTTGTATTCCCAGATTTTCTGATCTGTACCGGAGGGATTTGATGCAAGGTACTGAGGGAAGAGGAATGCGTTCTATCTGTAGGGTATCAGAAGGCTCTCTTGACAAACCCCCACTAAGGCAGTGGACCAGACAGCCATGACATCAGTGCCGTGAATCAAGCACTGAGGATCTGATGCAGAGCTTCAAAAGTACAATGACCACACATGCATGGGAGGTCAGTGAGCCAGAGAACACCTCTTTAAATCCCACAACACATCAACTACACCACTAGTCCCAGGTACTGCACAACACACTCATCATTCACCATCAACGAGACTGATTGATTAGGTTTCATAACTATTATTCACAGAATCACTTCACCTACACAGACACTGCTGTGAACTTCAGCCACATCTCGCAGCCTACAGACACTGCCAACCACCCGACAATGAAAGGCACATCATTCAAACACCTCGTGTGACAATCACTGATTCATTTCCCTCTCTGGTGCAGGTTAAGGTGATGCATAATCATAGGAAGTTGGAGTCAATCAGGAGCACAAGATGCATCTGCTTGTCACACCTGCTGTGGGAGACATTGATCAGGATACACCAAGCCCACAGTCTTCTATTTACTGTCCTGAGCCTTTCCTTCATCTGGTTGTGTGCTTCTAGCCCTCCTTGGGACCTCACTGTTGAAATCATTGCCCCATATGCCATTAGTGTTAATTTGTTTGGTTAATCCTTTATCATGAAACTGACAGCATCCTTAAACTAACAGGATGGCCTTTGGTATCATTTTGATTCGAGTAAACGAGGCTCAAGGCTGAACCCATTTGTTCACCACTCCCACCCCACCATCCCAACTTCAGTAGGGAAGAGCGATCATCAGTATCCTCCTTCCCACACCTACAGTCCCTCCATCCCTTAATCTCATCCTCTCATCCCAGATAGTGCAAGCATGCACTCTTACTTTTACCAACCATCCCCACAACTCCACTCTGACTCCCACCACCTTCTTCCAGAACCCAACCCTCAGCTTTTCTCCTTTGTGACTTCTGAGATCTGTAACTGGACTTGGCAGTGGTCGGGGAGCCGATGAACAGTGGTGATGAATAGACACCACCATTCCATTTCCCACTTCCAGCCATCATCTCAGATACCGACACTGTGCTTCGAATTTATCCAAGAGGTGGTGTCGGCACTTGCTGAGCTATTGAGCTCGACTGGCCAGCAGCCAGGCCAGGAGACAATGTCCACTCCTTGGAGGACAAGGTTGCATAGGATTTTGGCTGTAGAGAGCTTAAGTGAGAACTCTGTAAGAGCAACCTGCGTGGTAGCTACACACAATGAAATGTTTGGTGCTTTGACCATCCTACCAGAAGTCACCATGGACTGTCAAGGATCATGGCAGAGGTAGGTGGTGATCAGGACAACTGGAATAACAACAGAGGAGTAGTAGGGCCTGGGACTGTGGGTGAATGGAGAACTCGGGTTGCATTCAGTAGTGCTGAAGTTAGACGAGTTGTTCACATTTACGCTTATCAGAGGGAGCTGCTTGTTGCCTCCTCCTTCCTGCTCTGCAGCTGCTCACCAACAAGGTGGGAAAAGGCTACGGCTTCACAAGAATGAACCTGTGCAGTGAGCAGCAGAGCACCATGAACCCTGGCACCCATTCTGTCAAATGTTCCAGGGCTCCTTCAGGGAGGGTCAAACAGCAGCTATATTGTCACAGCAAGTCCTCTGCTCGATGATATGTTGCATGGTAACTCCTATGCAGTGGTGTATAGGAGTGTGCAATGGTGCCATGGAGCATCTCAATATTGTCCTTTATAGTGTGTCTGTGGTGAATCCAATGCAGATGTTACAATGCACTGCCACACATTGATAGTACTACTGCTGGCAGAATACCTGGGACTGAGTTGTGTCATTCACTTCCCATGGTCAAACACTGTCAAGATAGTAAAATCCCTTGGTGCCACAGTGGCACAGCTGCTGTCTCACCAATCCAGTGACCCAGGTCCCATCCTGATCACCAGTGCTGTCTGTATAGAGTTTGTGCTTTCTCCCTGTGGCCACATGGATTTCCTCCGGGTGTTCCAGTTTCCCCCCACATCCCAAACACATGTGGGCTGGAAGATTATATGGCCATTGTAAATTGCTCTTGGTGAAAGGTGAGTGGTAGAATCTGGGGGGAGTTGATGTGAATGTGGGGAGAATATATTACAGGAAAAATTAGTGGGGGGAGCAGGAATGCTTTGTGAGTCATGTAAACCCAAAATGGTCTCCTTCTCTGTTGTAAAGAAATGTGGAAATCTGAAAGCTGGCAACTGGCATCAGCAGAGCACTGTACACCAGTACTGGCACCGTGCCTGAAGTGCCACTCATTCCTGCTGTCCCCTGACGAACTGGAATAAAATGCAGTCAGCTCTTTGAAATGGAGGGTGCAGTAGTGCATGGCAACTGCAGGATACCACGGACGCAGCTCCATAGGACCCGAAGATATAACAGTTCATGGACACCTCTTCTGATTGACAGCCACTGGCAGTGCAGTCCTCACCCTGATCTAAGCTTGCAGGTGTGTCCGGTTTCCGCAGGGACTTTCAAGAGTATGCTCTTATTGAGGAATCACTTAACCATTTGTTGCTAAGATTCCAATCATATACAGCTCTCTGGATACACTGGGCGGAGATGGCCACTTGATGAAAGCTCTCTTTCCCCTTTTCAAACCCCTCTATTCCTTCCAGTAGCTTGCGTTGCTCTCTGTTCCCTTTGCTCCTGTCCAGTCATGTAGTATTCCAAGGGAAATATCCACTTAAGCATTTGTGTCGTACCTTATAAGCAGGGGAAAAACTCCTTCAGCACCTGCCACACCACTTAGCGATTCTCATTCTAGAAACGGCAAACACTTGTACGATTGTAGCAACCATCAGCTGAAATGAATCAATGACCACCTTTAGTGTAATCTTGTTGGTGAACATGTGTTGAGCAGTGCGAGGTGAAGAGAGGATGTTAACTCAAGCATTGTGCTCTATAATTGCAACACCAGCATCAAGTCACTTGTGCACAATTTGGCTGCCCTGCAAACATCTGGCAGATGTTAGTAGCACGTACCCTGACACTCCCTTAACATGGCATGCATTTATGGGATACCATCTTCAATCTCATTCAATTGTCTAGGCTCCAATAAATTATGTGGCAAGGGGCAAAATTTTTTAGTTGCTTAGTTAGCCATCAGCAGTGCATGTTAGTGGCCCTATTACACTTAAACCTCTCGTGACAAAGGTGATATTTCAGTCAAAACAGATAGCTTTCAAAGCAGGAAACAACGTTCAACACACATCGGTTCCTTTCGGAGAGGGGAAGTTAAATATTTAAATATTATGTATTTTAATACAGCAGAGAAGTGACAAAGCTACAAGGAATCTACAGGGAACCTTGTAGTCAGCACTCATTTTGTCTGATGTCTCACTGCTGGTAGGAGCTCCTTCACTGACTGAGAATCGGAGTTGTTGAACTGGCACCAGCTGACAGAATGAACTGATGAGAAGGCTCCTTGGGAATCGCAGCTTCAGTATAGACATCAATCTTGCTGTGCAGGCTGATTGCACTGTTGTGCGAGGTGATGGACAGGACATCTGCTTACCTTTCAGCTCTTAAAGTGCAATGACCTTACCACTTGCCTGTATTTCAATTTGAAGCATTTTCCCAGAGTACCTCCTGTGTTTTTCCTTTGAAACTTAATCAGCTTTGCTTGTACATAATAAGGATGCTGAGGACCAGTTTAGAAACGGTACACCCAAATGTTTGACTGGAATCCCAAGGAGAAACAACTAACACCACGTTACATTACCAAGCATCTCCCTAATGGTGACATTATACACCTGCATCTTACCTCAGTCCTTGAATCTGAGTCAAGAAGATTGGGGGGGGGGGGGGGCGCGGGCGCGAGGGTGTTTTAACTCCTTTCTGAGGCACCGTCTCAGAATAAAGGGACATCCCTTTAAGACTGAGATGAGGAGGAATTTCTTCAGCCAGAGGGTGGTGAATCTGTGGAATTCGTTGCGACAGAGAGCTGTGGAGGCCAAGTCATTGGGTGTATTTAAGGCAGAGATTGATAGGTTCTTGATTGGCAAGGGGGTCAAGGGTTACGGGGAGAAGGTGGGAGAATGGGGTTGAAAAACAAGATCAGCCATGATCGAATGGCAGCGCAGACCTGATGGGCCAAATGGCCTAATTCTGCTCCTTTATCTTATGGTCTTTCCAAGAGCACAGGATCAAGCCTGACAACTGAGTGCAGTGCTGAGCAATACGCCTTTGAATGAGACATTGAGCCAGAGCCACGCCTACTCTCAAAGACCAAAGGGCACTATTTCATAGAGGTGCACTTGAATTCTCCCCAGCTCACTCACCATGGTCCTGCCAATGACTTCACTCCATCCACACAATGTACTCTCACCAGGAATCACACTCCAAGCCAGCAGTACTGGAATTTCTAGCTGCAGCAAGTTATGCAGTAATCGGCAGGAGAGGAGGCTCCACCATTGGACTCCACTCTGCTGGACACCAGAAAACTGGGCAGCATTGCTCCTGCTGATAACCACCCAGTGACTTGTGCTGGGATAGGCATCAAAAAGCTGTTCAGGTGGACTGCAGGAGGGGAAGGCGAGTTGCAGCTGAGTTCAGATTCCAATATATGTGTGCACATACAGAAATCATCGACAGCGCACAGTAATAAATATGCAAGACCCTGGTTGCATTCATTATTCAGTCCAGAAACCCTGAGCTCAAAAATGCAGTCATCCTCACTCTCACTGAGATCACCTAATAGGAGCACTGACTGGGGATTGAACTTGAAACCTTCCGGTATTGCTTGGCTTGTTTCTTCACTAAGCAGTGCACTTACCAGTTGGGAATCTTGCAATGCCATTTATGATTAGTCTTAAAGGAACCTGAGGCAATCAATAATTAATTCTGCATTTCCTCAACTTCTGATGGACCAGAATGTAATTATGTTCTGAATATACTGGAATAAGCACTGATGACAGCAGCTAACTAGACAACAGGGTTTTTGTGAAGCATCACTAAACATGACAAGGATCGAATTTTACAGATTAATGCAGTATGGATGCTTTTTATTCTTTAGTAAAGGATGGATAGTGGCTGTTTTAGCCAACATAAAGGCGGTACCCATTAAATACTGATTCTTTAAATTGAACAGAGAGACACACTATCTTGGAGCCCATTAGATTCAGCTCGCATTAGATGGTTCACGGGTTGTTCTTTGAAAGCAGTTTTGCAGCCAATCTTCTCGGCTGGTCAACTCTGAATCACCTTCTGCGTTGCCAATGATCAAGGCTCCTAGCGACTGCCCGAGTGGAACGGGACTGGTCCTGACCAGAGAAACTGAGCAGGAAGACAGCTCAGACCTGCTACGTTTCTGACAGCTTCGAAAACATCCAAAGCATCAAGTAAGATTCTTGCTAATTTATAGCTCACACACTTAAAACATTTTAGGAGGAGGAGTACCATGAACAAACAGCATTCACACAAAAGCTTCTTTCTCCTTGTATCATTGCAATTAGTATATTTGCCCTCCAATTTCACATCACTTCTCCTAAACAGCACTGATGCATTGAGTAGAAGCAACAACAATGCATATTTATATAGTGCCTTCAATGTAATAGAACAGCCAAGGTATTTCATGGTGTATTGTCAAACAATACTTGTCAACAAGCCATGCAGGAGATATGAGGGCAGGTGTCCAAATGCTTAGTCAAAGATGCAGATGTCAAGGAAGGTGTTGAAGGAGGAAAGGGAGACAGAGAGGGTTGGGGAGGGAAACTCAGAGCGTAAGCCCTCAACAGCTGGTCTGCTTCATTTTCTCTGGTTTACTTGAGACGCTGATTGTTACGGGCGATTGACCGGGCTGATCATTATGGCCATTGTTAATCCTGAGCTCTGGCAACATACACAGGCCGATACTTTCCAGCACATCCCTGGACAGTAGTCAAGTCCAGCAAAGACTTCACCAAATGTCATAGAGTGTTACAGCATGGAAACAGATCTTTGGCCCACCAAGTGCTGACCATTAACTACCCAATAACACTCATCCTCTATTAATCCCATTTTCTATTTTCTCCATATTCCCATCAAACTTTCCCCCAGGAAATAGGGTCAATTTACAGTGGTCAGTTAACCCACTAACCCGCACACGTTTTTGGGATGTGGGAGGAAACCGGAGCTGTCTTAAACTTATACTGTCCATCTCTTAAACTTCATCCAGATTTTGTGCTACAAAAGTCTCAATCCATCTAATTCTAGCCTCCAGTACATATACACAACTCCTTTCACCCATCACTGGCTACTGTGCCTTCAAATGGCAAGTCCAACACTTCAGAGATCCCCTCAAACCCCTTTACGGCCACCCTTAAAACTCATCTCCAAGACCAAGTATTTGGTCATCTCTATAAGGATGACTAATAAAGAATAGTAAACATTAATTATACAGAAGTACTAGATTAGAGACAAAGTCACAGTTATAGAACCTAGAACAGTACAGCACAGGAACAGGCCCTTCTTTGGCCCACGATGTCGTGCCGAACTAATCATAGTATTTAAACGCCTAACTAAACTAGTCCCTTCTGCCTACATGTCCATATCCCTCCATTCTCTGCATATCCATGTGCCTAACTAAGAGCCTCTTTAAACGCCTCCATTGTATCTGCCTCCACCACCACCCCAGGCAGTGCATTCCATGCACCCAGCACTCTCTGTGTAAAAAACTTGCACTGCACATCTCCTTTGAAATTACCCCCTTTAATGCATGCCCTCTATTATTAGACATTTCAACGCTGAGAAAAAGAAATTGGCTGCCTACTCTATCGATGCCTCTCAATCTTATAAACTTCTGTCAGGTCTCTCCTCAGCCTCTGCCACTCCAGAGAAAACAACCCAAGTTTTTCCAGCCTCTCCTCATAGCACATGCCCTCTAATCCAGGCAGCATCCTGGTAGATCTTTTCTGCTTCCTCTCCAAAGCCTCCACATCCTTCCTGTAATGGGGCGACCAGAATTGCATGTGATATTCCACATTCAGCTTCCTGACTCTCATTCTCAGTGACCCGACAAATGAAGATGCTACTCTGCACAACCAGGCTGCCCTGCACAGGTCTGGTGGAACCCTTCTTGATTAGTAAGGGCATCAAAGGTTATGAGGAGAAGACAGGAGAATGGGATTGGAAAGGAAAAATATATCAGCCATGATCGAATGGCGGAGCAGACTTGATGGGATGAATGGCCTGATTCTGCTCCTGTTTTATGGATCCCTCTATGTTATGGGCTCAGATCAGGTGAGGTGTATATTCTGATAACAATGTTTTGCCATGTCCAGGAGGAGAAGTAGCAAGAGTGGAGGTGCAAGAAACACAAGACATGATCAAAGATTCTGTCGACTACAGTGCAGAGAAAACCATAGTTCAGGAAGCAGGAAGACATTTCAGAGGGACCTATGCGGAACGTCTTAGCATTGGATCAAATGCACCAGGGACAGAGGAGTTGAGAGAATGGAATGGAATCCTTACACAAGGCAGGGTGGGATGAAGTATAATCAGGACAGTTGTAGACTTGTAGTCAATGCTGATGGTTAATCTATCCCCTGAGATGGAGACGGAGAGATCCAGAAAGGAAGGGGAAGAGTCAGGAGACACAAGAGATTGTGGTCTAACCAGTGTTTGTGAAGTTGCAACATAGTGTCCCAACTTTAATATTCTATGCCTCCACCGATGAAGGCAAGCATGCTATATGCCTTCTTTACCATCCTATCTAACAACGTTGCCACTTTCATGGAACTATAGACTTGTACCCCAAGATCCCTTTGTTCATCAATAATCCTTTGCACCCTACCAATTACTGTATATGTTCTACCCCTATTTGACTTCATAAAATGCATCAGTTTGCACTTGTCAGGATGAAATTCCATCTGTCAATAATCTGTCCAACTTTCCATCCAATCTATATCCTCTATAGCTTTTGACAATTTTCCACAATATCTACACCACCACCAATATCTGTGTCACCTGCAAACTTATCAATCATACCTCCAAGATTCACATCCAAGTTGTTAATATCACAAACAACAAGGATGCCAGCACCAATCCATGTAGTGCACCACTGGTCATAGACTTCCAATCAGAAAAGCAAACTCTTATCACCAAATTAATTTTGGATACTACTACCCAGCTCATCTTGGAAAGCATGCACCTTAACCTGCTGGACCAGACTACCATGCAGGACCTTGTCAAATGCCTTTCTAGAGTCCATTGTTACAAGGTCTACAGCCCTGCCTTCATCAGTCTAGTTAGTTACTGAATCTCTTGCAAATTGTTTCTAGTTGATTGGCTGATTAACAGCAGTGAATAAAAGGAAGGTCGGTATAACGGAGTGGCCATTATGGGAGCATATGTGAAGAATAGGAGGATGACTAGAATGAGGGTAGGACCAATCAGGGATAAGAAGAAACATGTGCCTGGAGTTGGAAGAGGTAGGGGAGGTCCTTAATTAATACTTTCCTTCAGGATTCACCTTGATGTTTGTGAGGGTGGCACACAATAGGCTGATATGCTAAGGTATGTCAACGTGAGGAAAGAGGATGTGCTGGAACTTCTGAAAAACATTAGGATAGATAAGTCACGGGGCCAGACGGTATGTATGGGAAGTGAGGGAAGAGATTGCTGCGCCTTTGGCAATGATCTTTGTGTCCTCACTGGCCACATGAGTAGTGCCAGATGATTGGAGGGTGGCAAATGTTGTTCCTTTATCAAAGAAAGGGAATAGGGATAACTCAGGGAATTACAGACCAGCGAGTCTTACTTCAGTGGTGGGCAAATTACTGGAGAAGATTCTTAGGGACAGGACTTATGGACATTTGGAGAAGCATAGGCTGATTAGGGACAGTCAGCATGGCTTTGTGAGGGGCAGGTCGTGCCTCATGAGCCTGATTGAATTCTTTGAGGATGTGACAAAGCACATTGATGAAGGTAGAGCAATGCATGTGGTGTACATGGATTTTAGTAAGGCATTTGATAAGCTTCCTCATTCAGAAAGTCAGGAGACATGGGATCCAGGGAAACTTGGCTGTGTGGATTCAGAATTGGCTCGCCCAGAGAAGACAGAGGGTGGGTGTAGATGGAATGTATTCTGACTGGAAGTCGGTGACCAGTGGTGTTCCGCAGGGATCTGCTTTGGGACCCCTGCCTTTTGTGATTTTTATAAATGACTTGGATGAGGATGTGGAAGGGTGGGTTTGCAGATGACACAAAAGTTGGTGGTGTTGTGGATAGTGTAGAAGGTTGCTGTAGGTTACAACAGGACATTGATAGGATGCAGACCTGGGCTGAGAAGTGGCAGATGGAGTTCAATCGGGAAAAGTGTGAAGTGATAAACTTTGGAAGGTCGAATTTGAAGGCAGAATACAAGGTTAATGGCAGGACTCTTCGCAGTGTGGAGGAACAGAGGGATCTTGGGGTCCATGTCCATAGATCCCTCCTGGCTGCCATGCAGGTCAATAGGGTTGTTAAGAAGGTGTATGGTGTTTTGGCCTTCATTAGTCAGCGTATTGAGTTCAAGAGCCAGGAGGTAATGTTGCAGCTCTATAGAACTCTGGTTAGACCACACTTGGAGTATTGTGTTCAGTTCTGGTTACCTCATTATAGGAGGAATGTGGAAGCTTTAGAGAGGATATAGAGTAGATTTACCAGGATGCTGCCTGGATTGGAGAGTATGTCTTATGAGGATAGGTGGAGTGAGCTAGGGCTTTTCTCTTTGGAGCGAAGGAGGATGAGAGGTAACTTAACAGAGGTGCACAAGATGATGAGAGGCATAGATTGAGTGGATAGTCAGAGACTTTTTCCCAATGTGACAATGGCTAACACGAGGGGGACATAATTTTAAGCTGGGGCGGATGTCAGAGTTAAGTTTTTTTTTACACAGAGTGGTGGATGCGTGGAATGCCGGCAGAGGTGGTGGAGGCAGATACATTAGGAACATTTAAGAGACTCTCATCTAGGCACATGAATGAAAGAGAAATGGAGGGCTATGTGGGAGGGAAGGGTTAGATAGATCTTAGAGCAGTATAAGATGTCGGCACAACATCGTGGGCTGAAGGGCCTGCACTATGCTGTAATATTCTATGTTCTAACGTTGTGGTAGAATATATCCTCTAGAATAAAGTCAAGGGCATCTGAGCCAAAGATTGAGTCTTGGTTGCAGGAACCTTCAGTATGCTCGGATGCTGACTGTTTCAGTTCTTCTCTGTGGCTCTTGGTTGTGGGGGGGGCGGGGGGGGGTGGGAAAGAGGAGCAGGGGGGTGGAGGGAGGTTCTTGGGTGTTTGGACCATAGATGGCCCTTAATGTGGTTGTCAGTTAGTTCTAATTCAATAGATTGAGGATGAGAATGACTAGTCATGTAAAGCCAGTTTCAGGTTTGACATTGAGAGCTTGTGCTTTTCCCATGTAGATTTGGCAACTGGCAGCCATTTGGTGTAGAGTTCGGCGATTTATTAAATTCCTTCATGGAAGAGCTGGACTTGTTTCTGGTTGGGGAGAATACCGCCATTTACAAAAGTACTTCATAGTATTCTCCTTGACTGCTTTCAATAACCCAGATGTGCTTTCCCCAAATTGGTTTGGATTTTTTGTTCTGTGCCATTTCCAGAAATTCCTGTGTAATTTGGACAACATACATCCTGCGACACTCAAAATATCACAACTCCGTGTGGAATGGCTGGACAGTCCGGGGGGTGGGGTGGGGGGGGTTCTTTCCCTGGCCAAGACTGCTTAAACTTTTGTTTGTAACTCTAATTTTCCCATCACATTATTCTCACATAATGTGATCCAAAATAGATTAGGGATTAAAACAGGGACCTTGTGTCTCAAGACTCGGCTCCAGAACAAGGCATTAAACACAGCTCAAATGCATTTATCTCTTCCAAAGATATTTTCCCTTTTTGCTTTATTTTAAACACAATTCTGATGTTATTTTGATCATCCAAAAGCATAACCTGGCTGCCTGTGCTGCAATAGACAACAAAACACTCCAGTTTTTCCTGTGGATTCATTCCTGCCATTCTGTTCCACAGCTGAAGACAAGTTGAAGTCTTTTAATAAAACAATAACTCTTTGGTGAATTCTGCACTCATCAAATGTTAGTGCTGGGGAAAAGCAGCAATTCCACTGGCAGCATAAAGCACCATCACATCAGAATCGTAAGCTCCCTCAGCTCCACTCCAACGATCCGTTTCAGCACCAAACTCAGAACAGCAGCACCAACCACACATTGCAGCAGCTTCCTATTTTCCACATCAACTGCACTGCAACCTCCCTGAGGAGGCTGGACAATTTACTGCGAAATTGGGAGGAATTTTGTGATTTAGCTCACAGCTGTAAGGCATTGTGTTGGCATCTTTTGACACTGAAGCTTCATTAAGATTTTGGCATTGGGCAACTGGTGGTTAATAGTATGTCCATGCCTGAAGCCAACCTCAGCTGCAATACTCTTCAGGCATTTCTATGAATGACGGCAGCATTCAACTCTTGAACAATGTACTTCTTATTCAGGAATCCCGTGTCCTTGTTAAACGTGTCACCAGTATTAGGAAATTCCTTGGGGCACCTGTAACCCCCTTTAGCAGAACTTTTGATGGAATTACACTAACAATTCATTGGAATGGGCAAAGACCTGTGGAAATTACTGGCATAGGTTTATTTCACAGTATGAATAGGTGAAAGGAATCTGAATTCTTTAAAGGAATGGAAGATCACGGCTCAACTTGGTACATGAAACGGAGCCACGTAGAGCAATTAAATCAGCACGGATACAGAATCAAGCCTCTCAGCTGTGTTTATGCTGGGGTCATCTGCGGTCCCTGCTGCACAAATGAGCACTGATGCCAGTTTCGACACACTCAATATCAATTTGACTAAATTCAGCAGCAACACAAATCAGACCTGTGACCTTCCTGCTCGGTACGATCCAAGATCTCACTCTGCAGTGCACTTGGGTCCACATGTCGACTTAAAGTGTTGAGGGCAGCGACAACAAGAAAGGGCAAACAGCGAAAAGAAAAAAGCCAACAGCAACACCTCTCATCTGTGGCCCAGGCCCGAGTTCTCGACTCCTACTGGGCCCAAGCTCAAAAAGGCCTGGCTCTTGCTGGGCCCAGACCCAAAGCCCCAGCTCGTGCTGAGCCATGCCCTAAATCTCTGCACCCACTGGACCTAGGACCAAGGCCTCAGCCCCTACAAGACCCAGGCACAAGTTCCTAGCTTCAACAGACTGATATCCTAGTTCCCAAATCCTGTGGGACCAAGATCCAAAGGTCCTGTTCCTGATGGACCCCATGTTGAGTGATTGTATCCACCCTATCACAGAATTGTCTTCTCCCCTCCCTCATTCTCTGGCTCTTATAACTTGGGTCATTGTTTCCAGATGTGATGGAGGTTCACCAGCCTGAAATATCGAGGGTGATGCTGCTCCAGTGTGGGTGGTGCATCTGTGGGGAATCAACACCTGCCCGCCTCTGCTGTTCCATGCACTATTGACCGCTGCATTTGTGCACTGCACTGCAAAAGATGGCAAATGAGCTTGAGGTCAGATGTCAGCATACCTGACCACCTGCTCTGCTACAGTTTCCACAACACACTCCGGATCGGACCCTCAGCACTGTGTCAGGTGTAATGGTCAAACAAGTGCTGGACCCATTTGTTTGTGTTGGCTCAATGACCTTCAGTAAAACAATAATTTTAGCAAAGTTTTGTGCTTATCTTTGTTTACTCCATTGTATATTTATGTTTTAATTATATGACAATAGTGTAATGTGGAAATAACTAAATTTATTTTAATTATTTTACATAATTTATATTTCTTTATTTTTAACAATTTCAATTAAAGAGTAAGAAGGCCATTGACTGCCAAGAGATGCATAGAAATCTACCCTCAAGCTATATCATGTTTGAACTTGGAAAAAATTAGGAGTGGTACTGTTGATCCTTCGCTTAAATTTGAAGACATTTGGAGTCCATTTATTCAATATTTTCATATGATATAGATCCCTTTTCAATAACTTTCCAATTTAGAGGAACGGAGTTGACGACATAATATTGCTCTGTTTCTATTGAGAAATTTCAGTCCAGCCTTTTTTTTGAAATTTTTTTTTTAGTTTGGTTTGATATATTATTTATAATTTTTTTTATTGATTTGGGATTTTTTCTTTTCTTTTATATACACAATAAATCTTTTTCTTTCCTTTCTTTAATATTATATTCACTTACTAAGAAATCATGAGATCTACAGATTTTTTTATACTTTGTTATTCTTTATGATTATTGATGTCATGATTGTTCTCTTGATCTCCTTGTATTACATGTACAAACATCGATGATATTTATTAATCTGTATTAATTTGAAAACTAATAAAAAGATTGAAAAAGAAAAAGAAAGAAATCTTAAGAGTACTACAGCATAGAAACAGGCCCTTCGGCCATCTAGTCCATGCTGACCTTATCTTCTGCCTCATCCCATCTACCTGTGCCAGGACCGTCTCCCTCCAAACCCCTCCCATCCATGTATCTGTTCTCTTAAATGTTACAATTGAACCTGCATCTACCACTTCCGCTGGCAGCTCGTTCCACACTCGCACCAACCCTTTCAGTGAAGAAGTTTCCCCTCAGGTTCCTCTCAAATATTTCACCTTTTACCCTAAACCTATGTCCACTAATTCTAGTCTCACCCAACCTGAGGGGACAAAGCCTGCATGCATTCACCCTATCTATACCCCTCATAATTTTGTATACCTCTATAAGATCTCCCCTCATTCTCCTGCACTCCAGGGAATAAAATCCTAACCTATTCAACCTTTCCCTATAACTCAGGTCCTCAAGTCCCGGCAACATCTTTGTAAATTTTCTCTGCATTCTTTCAAGCTTATTGATATCTTTTCTGCAGGTAGGTGACCAGAACTGCACATGATACTCTAAATTCAGCCTCATCAACATTTTGTACAACTTCAACATAACATCCCAACTCCCGTACTCAAAGCCCTGATTTAGATCTTCCCTCAAATGATGGTAAATTTCTGGAATTTTCTGCCCCAGAGGAGGTATTTAAAGAGGTAGATAAATTTTTGAAAGATCATAGAATTAAGGATTACAGGGAACCAGCACAGAAGAGGAATTGAGGCCTGGAGGAGATCAGCCATCATCATATTGAACAGCAGGACAAGCTGAGTGGCCTACTCCTTCCCTATTTTCTTGTACAACTGAAACCATCAGGGCAGCACAGGGGTCAGAGGCTCAGATTCCACCATCTGATGCTCAACCAGCACTCATCGTGCCTCAGAAAGACCTTGGAGATGAAGCCTCCAGCCTGGCCCATCCCAGAGTGCTGCAGCAGCTGAGTAGGGCCATGGAGTTGGCATGAAGAGCAAGTGTGGGTGGTAGGTTGGA
Organism: Pristis pectinata; assembly: GCF_009764475.1. NCBI lineage: Eukaryota > Metazoa > Chordata > Chondrichthyes > Rhinopristiformes > Pristidae > Pristis > Pristis pectinata. The sequence goes on from NC_067428.1 coordinate 10,415,908, forward strand.
TCAAAAACACCCTGGCCCATTATGTTGCCCTCTCTGTAGATGCTACCGGACCTGCTGAATATTTCCAGCATTTTCTGCTTTTAACCTCAAAACCTCTGTTGAACCTTGACTAAACATTGCCAAACTTTTTAATCCCTGTGCTTGAAGCTAAATATCAGGTGCATTGACTTCTGTTGCTGCACATTCCCAGAGACGGTAGAGAAAAATTAACAAAAACATTCTTCAATTGCAAATCTTCAAGTTGTACAGGCTGCATTTGAAATATTGTGTTCAGTTTTGGTCACCCTGCCATAGGAAAGATGCCATTAAGTTGGAAAGAGTGCAGAGGAGATTTATGAGGATGTTGCCAGTACTTGTGGGACTGAATTATGGAGAGATGTTGAGCAGGTTGGGATTTTTTTTTCAATGGAGCATAGGAGAATGAGGGATGATCTTATCGAGGTGTATAAAATCATGAAGGGCATAGATAGGGTGAATGTGTACAGTCTTTTTCCTAGGGTTGGGGAATCAAGAACTAGAGGCATAGGTTTAAGGTGAGAGGGGAGAGATTTAATAGGAACCTGAGGGGCAACTTTTTCATCCAGAGGGTGGTGCATACATGGAATGAGCTGCCAAAGGAAGTGGTTGAGGCCGGTACACTAACATGGATAAGAAAGGTTTAGAGGAATATGGGCCAAACGTGGGCAAATGGGACTAGCTTAGATGGGCATTTTGGTCATCATGGACTAGTTGGGCTGAAGGGCCTGTTTCCATGCTGTATGGTTCGATGAGTCTGCATTTTTGTGTGCATGTATATCACTATTTGATCTGGTAATTGAGATGCCAATGACCAGAATTCCAGTATAATTTTTTGTTTCATTGAATGAGAAACATCTCACTTCATTCTGGAGTTGAGCACTAAAGTGCTGCTTGTGCACAGGATACTGTATATTCTATGTAAAGAAGGCTGAATGGCGGTTGACCCATTTATCTCTGACGCAGACCATTTCTCCCAACTGCACTGTGAACGGTGGCTAAATTCAGACTGGCTACTGCTCAACCTGACATCAGTCTGTCAAGGAGGAGTGTACAATTTCCCTCCAGGGATATCTCAGTCCTAACCAACAAAAAATGGAACTTCTCTCAAACAGACATGGCCAGTCAAGAGCTTTCCGCATTGTGGAACTTGATCCCAAACTCAGGCCTGTAATCTATAGGCTTTTGAAACTCAATCCTTGCATCATTAAACGATTACTTCTGTCTTTGCTTTATCTTCTCCACTACTCCTTTTACCCTCTGTGGGCTTTTGTTCTTCAATTAAAGAGTTAAATTCAGTCACAAAATGCAGTGCATTTTATAGATCACAGGAAGAAAAGGAATTAAATTGCTTGTTACCTCATTAGCAAAGAGGCTTAAAACCATTGTTTTGAATTTTTAAGTTAAAACAGCAAGCAAACTAAGTGAGATGTCTGGATATTATATCTAGAGGATGTTATTTAGCTGAGAATATTTTCACTGGGGCCCTGTTCACTTACAAGTTTCCTGATAAGACTTCTTCTAATTCCCAGAATATACAGTGAAGTCAGTGCTTTGTGTCTCCACTGGTATCATGTTAAGGAACCCTCTCACATTCCGGTCATTAACAAGGTATCTTCTTTCCTTCTTTATTAAGGGCACAAAGCCGAACGTCCCCGGATGGCCCAGTGGGTTAAGGCATCAGCCAATACATGACAAACCCACAGGGACCAGAAAGCCCCACATTGAATCTGTTGTTTATCAGGCAAACCTGCCCTCTTAAAATTTGTTAATCTTAGTAAATGGAGCTCCACAGATGGCTTCACTCACCTGAACCCCTCCCCCCCCCCCCCCCCCCCCCCCACCAACTCAACAATACGTGGTGCTAAGTGGGGAGAGGAGAGATACAGGTAATCAACCAGGGTCCCTGCTCCAGAATGGCAATCTAGAGAAATGCAGCTGCAAATATTCGGAAATGGCAGGGCCAGTACCTTTGAATAACCACACAACACTTACTGTCCCAATGAAAGGTTGACACTTGGGAGGAATTTCTGACGTACTTTGAGAAATGCATTTATTAGTTCCATAGAGAGCTAGCAATAGGCACAATTCTTTTCCTTGAGATGGGACAGAAATCGTAGGAGCCTGCAGAGTCATCCTGACTCAGCACTTCAATAGAAATCAGCAATTTGTACTACAGTAGCAATATTAGGCCTTGTGTGGTGGAGTTGGAATATGTAGGGAATAGGATGCCAGGGATTCATGATTTTGGAGAGGAATTTGTGCTTCAAAGTTAACTGCTATATTCTGATATTTGAACAGTTGTAATACTGCAGTATATACTGTCAATGGAATAACAACACAAATATTTTCCATTTTGTTCCACTTGGGCGTTCTTCAATTCCCAGGTGGAGGACGAGCAGTGAATTGCTACATTTCTACACACGGTGCCTCGAGAATTTCTGAGGCTTCACCAGATCAACTTTCTGGGACCTATGCGTACTGTTAGCACAGCCCTAATATGAGTAACCACATCTGATCAGGAGGGGCAGCAACTTCCTAACTTACATTTTCCTCTCGCTATCCTTTAGGTGCCCTGAAGAAATACTGCATGACGTTTTGCCAGCTCAAAGTTCAACTGAAGCAACTGCAGAGCAAAAAGCCTGCAGATGCTGAAAACTTAAATAAAAACAGAAATCAGAGGAAACACTCAGCAGGTTAGCCAGTATCTTTGGAAAGAGAAAAAGAGTCAACGTTTCTGTTGAACACCAGCTCTTGAATATCAATCGTTGGAACTTTTAAGATGTTTTTTCAGTTGCGAGCTTGTTTTTCTCCAGTTGCAGCATGGGGGAGAAGCTAGCAGCTTTTTTTGTTAAGGTTGTGTTATTGGCTAGGTGTGTGGCAACTCAGCCAATAAAAGAAAGGTAGGGTAAAGCAGAGTGGCTATTTTGGAGCAGCCATTGTGTGAGTGGACCAGTGTAGGAGTGGGAATCTGAGGCTTTGGCTCAAGAGGCTTCGGCAAGGAGGCATAGGTGAGTAGCAGGTAAGAACAGGCAAGGCTTTTTTTTTAAACATAGTAGTTAAACAAAAGACACAAAATTACAACCAATTAAATAAAGTAGGGATTCAGGATCAGGTTATGTGCTGTAGCTGCATGATATGGGAGCTGGTGGACCCCAGTGTGGTTCCTGGTGACCACATCTGCACCAAGCGTTGGTTGCTTGAGGAACTCAGGCTCAAAGCTGATGATCTGGAATCTGAGCTTCAAACACTGCGATGCATCAGGGAGGGAGAGAGAGAGTTACCTGGATGCTGTGTTTCAGGAGGCAGTCACACCCATTAGCTGAACTACTTCATTCAGTCTGTGGTCAGGGACAAGAGGGTGTGACTGCGAGTGAGGCAGGTAGGGAGATCCAAGAGGTAGTGCTGGAGGAGCTTCAGCCCTTCAGCTTGTCCAACAGGTCTGAGATTCTTGCTCCCTGTGCAGATGAGAGTGGGGGGTGTAGGAAGGATGAGCAACTGGACCGTGGCACCATGGTTCAGGGAGCCATTCAACAGGGTGGGAAGAGAAGAGAAATGTAGTTGTAACTGGGGATAGTGTAGTCAGGGGAATAGATGCAATTCCCTGTCGCAAGGATCGAGAGTCCCGGAGGCTGTGTTGTCTGCCTGGTACCTGGGTTCAGGACATCTCATCTGACCTGCAAAGGAATTTGGAATGGGAGGGGAAAGATCCAGTTGTTGTGGTCCGTGTGGGTAACAACAACGTAGGTAGAACAAGAAAAGAGGTTCTGCTGAGGGAATTTGAGCAACTGGGGACTAAATTAAAAAGCAGACCCAAAATGGTAATAATCTCTGGATTGCTACCTGAGCCACATGCAAATTGGCAGAGGATCAATAAGATTAGAGAGTTAAATATGTGGGTCAAATATTGGTGTGGGAGAAGTGGGTTTGAATTTGTGGGACACGGGCACCAGTATTGGGGAAGGAGGCAAGAGTGGACATCGACTGCTGGAAAACGATACTGGAAAGGTAGTAATGGGGAACAAAGAAATGGCAGATAAACTGAATAAGTAGTTTGTGTCAGTCTTCACTGTGGAAGACACCAGCAACATACTGGAAATTTGAGAGAGTCAGGAGGCAGAAGTGAGTGCAGTCGCTATTACTAAGGAGAAGGTGCTTGGGAAACTGAAAGGTCTGAAGGTGGATAAGTCATCTGGACCAGATGGACTACATGTCATGATTCTCAGAAGTAGCTGAAGAAATTGTGGAGGCGTCATCAGTGACCTTACAAGAATCTCCAGAGTCAGGAATGGTTCCAGAGGACTAGAAAATCGCAAATGTCACTCCACTCTTGAAGAAGCAATGGAAGCAAAAGACAGGAACTTATAGACCAGTTAGCCTGACTTCAGTGATTGGTAAGATGTTAGAATCCATCATTAAGGATGAGGTTTCAGGGTACTTGGAAGCACATGATAAAAAAGGCCAAAGTCCGCATGGTTTCCTTCAGGGGAGATCTTGCCTGACAATTCTTTTGGAATTCTTTGAGAATGTAACAGACAGGATAGACAAAGGAGAGTCAGTGGATGTTGTTTGCTTGGAGATTCAGAAGGCCTTTGACAAAGTGCTGCACGTGAGGGTGCTAAACAAGATAGGAGCGCATGGTATTACAGGAAAAGTACTAGCATGGATAGAAGATTGACTTACTGGCAGAAGGCAAAGAGTGGGAATAAAGGGGGCCTTTTCTGGTTGGCTGCTGGTGATTAGTGGTGGCCTGCTGGGGTTGGTGTTGGGTCTGCTTCTTTTCACGTTATTTGTTAAAGATCTGGATGATGGAATTGAGGGTTTTATGGCCAAGTTTGCAAATGATACAAAAGATAGATGGAGGGGCTGGTAGTGTTGAGGAAGTAGGGAGTCTGCAGAAGGACTTGGACAGGTTGGGAGAATGGGCAAAGAAGCAGCAGATGGAATACAGCGTAGGGAAGTGTATGGTCATGCACTTTGGTAGAAGGATTAAAGGTGTAGACTATTTTCTAAATGGGGAGAGAATTCAGAAATTGGAGGTGCAAAGGGAGTCCTAGTTCAGGATTCCCTAAAGGTTAACTTGCAGGTTGATTTGGTAGTAAGGAAGACAAGTGCAATGTTAGCATTAATTTCGAGGAGACTAGAATATAAAAGCAAGGATGTAATGCTGAGGCTGTATAAGGCATTGGTCAGACCACATTTGGAGTATTGTGAGCAGTTTTGGGCCCCATATCTAAGGATGTGCTGGAGCTGGAGAGGGTCCAGAGGAGGTTTACAAGAATGATCCCAGGGATGGAAGAGTTAACACATGAGGAGCGTTTGATGGCTCTGGGCCTGTACTTGCTGGTGGGGGGTGATATCTCATTGAAACCTACTGAATATTGAAAGGCCTGGATAGAGTGGACATGGAGAGGATGTTTCCAGTAGAGGGAGAGTCTAGGACCAGAGCGCACAGCCTCAGAATAGAAGGATGTCCCTTTAGAACAGAAATGAGGAGGAATTTCTTTTGCCAGAGGGTGGTGAATCTGTGGAATTCATTGCCACAGACGGCTATGGAGGCCAAGTCATTAGGTATATTTAAAGCAGAGGTTGATAGGTTCTTGATTAGTAAGGGTGTCAAAGGATACGGGGAGAAGGCAGGAGAATGGGGTTGAGAGGGAAAAACAAATCAGCCATGATCGACCAGTGGAGCAGACCTGATGGGTCGAATGGCCTAATTCTGCTCCTATGTCTTATGGTCTTATTTGTCTAATGTTAGTGACGGAAAAAACATACACTTGAAATACCTTGTTTCTCTCTCCACCGATGATCTGTGATCAACTGAATGTTTCCCAATTTGTCAGTTTTTATCTCAGTTAAAGACATTTGTTACATTCTCCCACCCAGGGCAACACTTAGCAGCCAAAAGACTTCATTGTCATCAAATGGATGCACAACCAACAAGCCTTGATGTGTCTCACACAATTAGTCTGGGCAAGACAGACTGTGACCACCTTTACCCTCCCAGATACAGCCACGCATCCAACAGAAACCAAGTGAGGAAATCTAAAATAAACCAGAAGATGCTGGAAATTCTCAGCAGGTCAGGCTGCATCTGTGGGAAGAGAAACAGTCACGTTTCAGGTTGAAGACCCTTCATCAGAGGAAAGCTGGTTCCATAATGGTTTAAAATAGCAATCATCAGTCCAGTTTACAAACTTCCAACTTGCAAATGGATTTGCAGAACTATCAACTTTCTGCCTGTATGCTTCAGTGAACCATTGAAGGAACATCAAAATATTATCACCCCATCACACTGATGTTACAGCAATATCTGGAAAGTGTCATATTTAGACTGATGCATCACTCTACCTTGGATCCTGATGTTGTAGGCAAGCTAATTATGAATGCTTAAGTCAGGGAAAGTCTTCAGAAACCAGGTCCCAAGTGCATCCCAGACTAGTCATTATAAAACAAAGCAGTTTGTCCTTGTACATCAGCTAATGGGAACAGGTTTGCAGTTTATTCATCCATCTTAATATTTTATATACATCAATGCCATTCATTGTAAAATTCTACTCCACTAGTTCAACCAACTTAGTAGTGTGACACAGGAAGGTCCAAATTTAATCTCAGCTGTTAGCTTAGCCTAGTGGCCAATGTGTGGGTATTATAACTACTCTCTATATTTTGTGCTGCAAATGAGAAAAAAAACTGCAGACTCATTCCTGCTTGAAACTATAAATGAGAATAAGATTATGCACAGCCGTGATAAAATAATCTGCTCTCGTATAAACAATGGCAATTTGCTTGAAAATGAAAGTCAGAAGGCACTTCTGCTTCCCTTTATTAACAGGTCAACATCTGCAGATGGCAGACAGTGCTGGGAAAAATAGAGTACTTACCAAACTAATCCAAAGCCCACTGCTTAACACTGTGTAATTACAGCCTTTTTAATGATGATGTGGATTTGTGATGTATCAAATAAAAAACCTTCATGATTTTGTTTGCTAATTTAAAAAAGATGTGAAAATGGTACTTGTCTACATTTTATTGCTTGAATAACTAAAGGGCTCAAATTGACAAAATATAAATAATTTTAATGCAATTGTTTCCTAATTAAATGACATTCCTAATTAGGTAACACAAGAAAGCTTTGGACTTTTAAATATTTCATGAGAGGAATACTATTAAAATAGATGAATAAAAGGTTTTATAACCACCACTAAACTGTGCATTTTATGAAATAATTAATTCTTTTTTCCCCTCTGATGGCTTCCGAGAATGAAATGCCCTTCTTTTCAAGAGGATTTACTGCTTGCAGCTCGACTCTTTGCTCAAACCCTCGCTCATTTTCCAGTCACATGACGAGTCAGCAGGATAACCCTCCACCTGCACTCCTCCCAATTCACCCACACCCTCCTGCCACTGACAGCTGTCCAGTCGCGGCAGCATTGGAAGGAAAAAGGCAACCAGTAGAATTAGGCCAAAGGGACAGCATCAAGTATGCTCAGTTTCAAGTCCATGCTATTTCCTCTCATTCAGCTGCTTAGTCCTCCCTCCCATCATAGATAAAGCCACACAGAATTTGGTTCTCTTTCTGTAAAAGAACTGTGAAAAATTCACAATGTCCTATTAAGCAGCCCCCCAAGGTTCAGGTAAAACAATAATAGATGTAAAGCTCCCTCTGCTGTGAATTTAAAATTTCCCCAAGGCTTTCCAACCCCAGGAGAGCAGCATTTTCCCATTTCCTGCACTACAACTGCTTTGAGAAAGATTTTCAGATTATGGTTAAACAAGGGGAACTGTTAGACTATTGGAATAAAACAGATCAAACTTAATGCACACTGACAAAAATACTCATCTGGGCAGTGCCTGAACCCAAGATATCTTAGCCAGTCTCCATAGAATTCTTTTAAAACTTCCTGATCTGCTCCCCTTTCATTCATTTCCTGCTCCAAACGTTTTGAAAAAGGGATTCTTCTTTGTGATCTCACACTAGTATCTTGCAATCAAAAGTTCTCCAGTTTCAACCTTGAAAATAAACTTCTGCAATGCCCAGAATCTGCCTTTTCTTTTCATAGATGTTTCACACAGATCAGTAGAGCACAAGGAGCAGTGATATGCAAGCTACTTCAAATTACTTTCATATGTTACTATAATATTAAAATGAAGAATGTACAATGAAGAAAGTAGTCAGGAATATAGAGTTATAAGCAATTTATTTAGGATTGATTGGATACGGGTCCCTGCTCAACTTCTTGTAACTTCATTGTTAGTTCTACACCAGAGCAAATGTTCCCTCTGCTGAGAAAATCTTGCATCAAATATCCAGATATTTGGCAGAAATTCTCTTGACCTGTTTGGTTAAACACAGTACAAGATTGTTGTTATTTTGATGCACAATTAATCCTTAGAAATAATGAAGTAATTTCTTTAATAATTAATTTAGAATGCAACTTCTTGCCCACTCTTCTGGGATGGGTACCACCCAATGTTGATAACCTTTGCAGGTGATTTTTTTTATTAGAACACACTAGGTTGTGATGCTAATGACACAAAATGCATTATGATATCTCAAATGAAATCCAAAATATCCCAATTATAAGGACAGTTTACAGAGTTTTATCAGGCCTGTGCTACTTGGTCAGAGAGAGTCAACAAAACCACAGGCTCACTTTGGGCTAGCATTGTTCTTCTGTCTGTCTCTAAACAGTTGCAATTTTAAGCTGAAAGTACGGGGAATTTTGCTGGTTGATGTCACCTGATGGCAAGTAAAGATGTACGGACCAAGACATCTCCATGTGGAATCATGGATTTCTGCTGAGCTAGCTGATCTCACACAGAGTGATTCTTGGGTTTCCCTTGGTTACAGAGATAGAGAAAAATCAACAGGCTTCTCCCTCCTGATGACTACCTGGGCTTTCTCTCTATCACCCACTGAAATGACACCAGAAGATGTATCAAAGGTTTCTGTCAATCTACTGCAGTTACACTGAATGATTGAGAAGAAGCCAAATAAAATATCCCAACCTTGTCATCTTAGCTTACCTCTGAAGGATGGCTGCTTGGAACAGAACAGTTAGTGGGAGAGGAGACTAATGAAGCAGCAAATTATCATCATCACTGTACTTTCTTAAAGAAATAAACTAAACTAAAACCTGTGAGAATGTTAATTGTATTTAGTACCAACAACTGATGCAATATTCAGATATAACAATGGTTTTACATTTCCCGATTTTTTTCCCTCTGTCGTCTCCTTAAAGTTTGGACTCTGGTACAATTCCACAGGTGATCCAGTTCAAGTGATTCTTGTGCATTCATGCACTTTGATAGCACGAGCAGACTATGTAAAATGAAAGGGCATTGCCACTGAGCTTGAGCCTGATCCTGCCTTCACCACGTATTTACCAGTAAAATTCACTGGCTGTGCTCCTCAAATCCATCTCACTCAGTGTTGAGCACTATCAAGTTGTAAGACCCAACTACTTAGGGAATTTGCAGATGATACATTTATGACTATGGGTCTGACATGCAATTTGCATATTCACTAAACACTCTCTAGTATATTTCATTTTCAGAATGATATATATGGTATTTACAGAAAACATACAGCAAAAGGTCACTCAGTTCAAACAATCAAACCTCCTCTATCCTTCCTCATCCACTCCATCAATGTAACACTCCATCCCCATCCCCTCCTGTGCTTACCTAATGTATTTGTCTTTATCTCAGTAATGTACTCAGTTCTCTGGGTAAAGGACATTCTTCTAAATGTCTTCAAGACTACTTGTACTGATGGCGTCTGGTTTTGTTCTTTGCTACAAATGGAAAAACTCCTTCTTAATACTCCAAAATCTTCAAGAGCTCTTCTTGTTCACATCTGAAGACAAAAAGACCCAGTCCTTTCCTTTCCTGACAGGTATAACCTCAGCAGTCTGGTATCTCACTCCAGTGCATCCTCCCCCTTGGTAATATGGTAGTCAGAACCGTACTGTGCAGTTTTACCTAGCCATGGCTCAGTACAGATTTATTACATTAATTTTATGCCTAGGAAAATAAACCCTAGTTCTTGGTTTGCATTACGGCCTTTTTAACTTGCAAAACAACTTTCAATGTTTTATTTCAGCAACACCCACATCGTATAAAATGAGAGTAATTATTGCACTTCATTAATGCCCTTGAAAAGGAGGAGGTGAGCCGCTTTGAGCTGATGCAGTCTGCTTGGTAAACTGGAACTGTTGAAGGGAGTTCCAGGATTTTGACCCAACTGCGATGGTGACAGAGACTTGGAAGGGAACTTGCAATTTGTAGCACTCTCATAAACATGTGTTTCCCTTTCCCTTCCAGATAGTTGAGCTTGGAAGGTTTGGGATATGCTGCTAAAATGTTTTTCCATGTTGCCGCAGTGCACCTTATTGCACATTATAAGCACAGTTAGCTGCTAATGGAGGGAGTGAAGTTTTAAGGTGCTGTTAGGGTTACCGATAAAGAAGGCTGCTCTGTCTGGGATGGTGTTGAGTTTAACTGGAGCTGCACTCATCCAGGAAAGTGATCAGTTACACTCCTGATGATTGTCTTGCACACGGTGGAAAGAGTTTGGGAAATCTAGCCACTCACTGCTGGACACCCAATTCTGTCCTATTTTTGTAGCCAATATACTTATGTAGTTGATCCAGGTAAGTTTTTTTTTTAATCTCCTGGGTACTTGGTGATGGTACTGTCCGAAGATAGCCGGCCAGTCTCTCCCATGATGGAGGAGGTTGTTGCCTGATACTTGTGCAGCACACATGTTACTTGCCACTTACCAGCCCATTTCTGAACGTTATCTGGGTTCTGCTCAAAGGAGGCATGGAAAGTTTCATTTTCTGAGAAATTGTGAATGGATGTGAACAATGCAATCATCAGCAAATACCTCCACTTTTGACATTATAATGGAGGCAAGTTCAACAGTGAAGCAGCTGAATGAAGATGGTTCGCTCAAGGTTACTACCCAGTGGAACTGCTGCAGTGATATCAATGGCTGAGCTAATTGCCCTTCAACACCCATAACCATTTTCCTTTGTGTAGGGTAATTCTGCCGAGAGAGATTTGCCCTAATTTCCCTTCAAGTTCATTTTTATCAGGGGCCTTTAATACCACATGGTCAAATACTACCTTGATATCAAGGGCAGTTAGTTATTCTCTCTAGATTTCAGTTCTTTTTCAATATTTGGGGCAAGGTAATAAGCTTTTTTATTGAGGTCTGGAGTCCAATGGCCTTGAAGATACCCAAACTAAACTTCAGGGACCAGCTTATTGGGAACTGATGATGGCTGGTAACATTGTTGACTCCACTTTGCTGATTAGGAATAGATTAATGGGGCAGTGGTTAGCCAAACTAAATTTGTCCTGCTTTTAGTGGGAAGGCACACCTGGGCAATTATCCATCTTATCAATGTGGCCAACGTTGCAGCTGTACTAGAGTAGCCTGGCCAGAGGCAACAGCTCTGGAGCATAAATCCTCAGTGCTGCAGCCAGGTTGTTGTTGGAACCCATAACCTTTGCTATATCAAGTGCACATTGCCGTCTCTGTAGTTTTCACCTTGGATTTTTATATTCCGGTATCCTTTGTTTATCTATTGCCTCTTGATTATTATTTTCCACACAATATCCAATCATTGAATAGCTAACACCCTTGTTAAAATTCTTTTATCAATATTTTCACCCCTTCAGCAAGTTTACTAAAATCTTCCTGTAATTATTTCCATCTTCATTGTTGACCATCTTTACCAATGCAGGACTTGTTTTAAGTACCAAGGTCGTTAATACAAGTTGTGGTCCCACAATTGCATGAGATTGCACTTTGCAGCTTTTATCACTCTGAATGTTGACCCTACTTTCAACCTTGCAGCCAGTTAACTTATCTTTCTGCTTCTTATCCCCTGACTCTGCATCGTACTCATTAACATATTTTCAATACCTCATTGAAGCCCTTTTGGAAGTCTAGATATATTGCCATCCATTACATTTCCTATGTCGACTCTTTGTTATCTCTACAAGGTATTCAATGAGGTCGTTCAATCCAATACTTAAGAGGTAATTCCACGGTAGGGTATATCTGACTTATAATAGCATTTAAAAGGAGTGTTAGCCAGGATATTTATTGTTTGATTTTCTGCCATTGATTTCAATTCTTGGAAAGTCAAACACCATTAACCGACAATTTCCTGACCTGCACTGCTTGTGATATCCATTAATTTTGGGAGTCAGAACTGTACAGTACAGTTTTACCTAGCCATGGCTCAGTATTTAGTTTGGTTTCAATCCAATAGAGATGGATGCTGAACTTTGTTTGAAAACATCTGGTCAAATGAGCTTGAACAATGCACATCGAGTTCCCAGTAAGCATGACCCAAACTTAAAACTGAAAATGGTTTGGCAAGAAGTGACAACTCCACTCAAAGAATACAGGATGGCTAAATGGAAAAGTACCATGCTGATGCAATATGGAACATTATTGAGAGTGGAGGGTGCTTTACTCTTATTGTAAATTCTCCGACAGGTTCTTGTTACGATAGGGTGCAGTTCCTGCAAACTCTTTGTAATCCAAACAGTTTGCAAGTCAGAAATGTGGCTGTGAACTGAGTTCCCACACAGCAGAAGATATTTGCAGCCCGCAAATCCATCCCACCGGTCTCCCAAACACTCGTTCGTATTTATGGGCTGTACATATGTCAGGCGTTTGTAAGCTGGGGAGGACCTATATTGTATATTTTGCCAAGTTACAGCAAGTGGGCATATCAAGAGACCGCACAAATGTTCCCCACTCCCTCCTCCTCAGTGATTTTCTACCCATTAAAATAAATGGATGGAAAATTGGTGACTATAACAGTGTGACCTCCAGCTTTTGCCAAAAGATTGCAACGTATTCCTATAAATGATCCTTTAAACATAGCTGGTGTGGGTAGGTAATATCAGTGCTTGGAATAAAAATATTCTGTTTCCCACACATTAATAACATCTACATTATAAATTGCAATAAATGGTCATATTTAAAGTCTGCCCAAATTCAAACATAAAAGCTAAATGAGATTTTCAACCCAGAATTCACACTTATATTTGAATCCAATTCCAAGTACTTACATGCCAATGTCTGATGAACAGCGTCAACCATTTCATGGCTGCTGTACTTGTTTTGGGTAATATTTATGGAAGTGTTTGGAGGTTGTTATACACACACTTGTGTAACCAAAACTGATCACTTATCGCCACTTGGTCAACATAACATATGTTTCCTTTTTAACACATTTCTATGAAACAAGAGAACCTGGGAACTGAGAAACAATCCAATCCACAAATCCTCTGATACAAAAAGCACAGATGTGTAACTGATCTGCCAGTAAATCAATATGGATTTGTATGACAGTATGTCAGTTATCAAAAGTCAGCTGCCACCTTCCTGTCAAACCTTCAAGCAATGGCTGTCTTTTGTAGTTTTGAATCTGTTTGCACAGTTGACCACAGGAAACATCTCTTAACACTGATTTGTGAAGCTGAGTATAGCCTATTCAGCCCAAGTATTAATTTTGTTGAGAGCTAAAAGAGCTATTGTTTATCAATGTGGGGGTCTCTGACCAAAGAGTAAACCAGCAGTGGCAAAGCTGAGAAAATTTGTCCCTTTTTCCAAAGCCAAGTAATTTAGCAGGTTTAGGATGCCAAGAATCTGGGATGTAAAGAGAATGGACAAAGCATGCCCGTTTGCAGTTTGGACCCCACTGCAGATGCTCTCTAATCTACTTAGCATTTTCAGCATCTTTTGTTTTTGATTCCAATTCCTGTGCTGCTCTATTGATATTGCAATTCCGCCACAAGAGCAACAATAGATTCTGGTGCTGGCTTTGTCATAGGACAAAAGCTGCCAATGCTCACTCCAGTGGCATGGGCACCAATGTGAGGTTGTTCCTCCACACGATGCCAGGCGCACTGTTGTGACAGGAAACATCAATGAGGACTCTATCAGCCTCAACAACACAGACCACTGATGTTCATGTAGATTGTTAATGTCACCTTTAGAAGGCTTCTGGAAAATATCTAGTGATCCAAGAACAAGTGCTGCTAGATTTTCATAACAGAGTACTACTGCATGTAAACAGGCCCTTCAGCCCATTGACACCACACTGACCATCGAGCACCCAGCTACACTCACCCAACATTTCCACTCTGTTCTCATGATAGTCCATATACCCCTCAACTCCTTTCAGATTCTACCACTCACCTACACACTAGGGACAATTCATAGTGGACAATTAACCTACAGACCTTCACATCGTTGGAAATATGGAAGGAAACTAGAGAACCAGAAGAAATCTATGCAGTCACTGGGAGAAACTGCAAATTCCACACAGACAGCACTAAAGGTCAGAGCTGTACCCAGGGCACTGGATCTGGGGCTGCAGCTTTGCTAGCTGTGCCACTATGTCACCATGGTCTGATCAAATGTCAGCTGCCATCTTTAACACTGCGGGTTAAACCTGCAAGCGATGGCTGCCTTTTGTGGTTTCATACTTTTTCACACTTGTGCCTTTCATAACCTCAAGGGCTTCACAAAGCAGCTTACAGCCAATAAGGTACTTTCTGAAGTGCAGCCAATATACTGGTGTAGAAAACATGACAACCAATTTGTGCATAGCAATGTGAATGAGGAGGAGGTGGATTGCTGGCAGTGTAATCTCAGATAATACCTTAAAGTGATGCTCACTCAGTCCTTAAAATATCCCATGGCCCCTTTCAAAAGCCGTGAACTTTTCTCACACTCAGTCATCTTTACAACACTGAAATTAACCATTTATTTCCTATTTGCTTCTGTAGCTTGCTGCTCTGTGTGCCTGCACACTGATAAAGATCTGCACCTGGAGTACTATGTCCCATTGTGAATGGTGTGAGACAAGGAAACATTCAAGAGGAGATATGAGACTCATTAATAGTTTCAAAGCTTTAAATTATGAAGAAAGATTGGAGGAATGCAACCTTTTCAGTCTTCAAAGAGCGTGTCTGATAACTGATCCTACAGAGGCATAAAAGATAATCCAGGGAATAGAAAAGATAAATCCAGAAAAGGAATAAGGGGATATGGGATATAGAAACTATAAAAGGTAAAATTAACAGTAAAAGTTGCAGTTTCTTGACAAAAAGGATGACTCAGGAATATCATCTACATTTTTTTTAAATCTGAGAATGTATTCCTGTAACATTTTCAGAAAGAATTAGATATCATGCAGGAGGAATATATGATAATTCTGAATGTGGACCTGAATATAGACTCAGTGGTCTTTCTTGTCTGCACTGTGATCTCATGACTTTGTGGCAGTGCAATAAAAAGTCATCTTGAAGCTTTGAAGTACTTTAGGACACCGAAGCTGTGCAGAATGAAATGCAAGTACTTTCTTTCTTTATTGCAAGGATTCCAAATGAAGCAATTGTACAATATGAGCCTATCAGTTAAACAGACTTGAACTTTACTCATGATGGTTTTCCACAGGGATCGGTGCCAGAACCTCTGTTGTTTGTGATATATTCAAACGATTTGGACAAAAATGTCAGTGGGCTGATTAGTAAGTTTGCGGATGACGCAACAATTGGAGGAGTTGTGGATAGTCAGGAAGGTTGTCAAAGGATTCTGCAGGATATCAACCAGTTGGAAATGTGGACAGAGAAATGGCAGATGGAGTTTAATCTGGACAAGTGTGAGGTGTTGCGCTTTGGGAGGTCAAATGGAAGAGGAAAGAATATAGTAAATGGAAAAACCCTTAGAAGCACTGATGTACAAAGAGATCTTGGGGTGTATGTCCATAGCACCCAGAAAGTGGCAACACCTGCAGATAGGGTAGTAAAGAAGGTGCATGGCAGACTTGCCTTCATCAGTTAGGGTGCTGAGTATAAAACATAGAACATAACAGTACAGGCCCTTCGGCCCACGATGTTGTGCCAACATTTTATCCTGCTCTAATATCTATCTAACCCTTCCCTTCCACATAGCCCTCCATTTCTTTATTATTCATGTGGTTATCTAAGAGAAATGTCCCTAATGTATCTGCCCCCACAACCTCCGCCAGTAGTGCATTCCATGCACCCACCACACTATGTATAAAAAAAACTTACCTCTGACATCCCCCCATACCTTCCTCCTTAAAAGGATGCCCCCTCGTGTTAGCCATTTTCACCCTGGGAAAAAGTCAGGAAGTCCCGTTGCAGTTGTATAAAACTAGTTAGGCCACACTTGCAGTATTGTGCGCAGCTTTGGTCGCAACCGTACAGGAAGGATGTGGAAGCTTTGGAGAGGATGCAGAAGAGGTTCACCAGGATGTTGCCTGGATTGGAGAGTACTAGCTATAAAGGAGAGGTTGGACAAATTTGGATAGTTTTCTCTGGAGCATCGGAGGCTGAGAGGTGACCTGATAGAATTTTATAAAGTTATGGGAAGCATAAATAGGGTAGACAAAGTCTTTTTCCCAGGATGGAAATGTCAAACACCTGTCCCTACACCTCTTCCTTCACCACTATCCAGGGACCTAAACAACCCTTCCAGGTGAAGCAGAGATTCATGTGCATTGTCTCTGACTTGGTCTATTGCATTTGGTGTTCATGCTGTGGCCTTCTTTATGTCACTGAGACCAAACATAGACTGGGTGACAGTTTGGCAGAGCACCTGCTCACTGTCCACAATGGCCATCTTGAGCTTCTGATCGGATGTTCCCTTTCTATTCCCACACCAACCTGTCTGTCCTTAGCTTCCTCCACTGCCACAGTGAGGCCAACTGCTAACTAGAAGAACAGCACCTCATATTCTACTTGGGTAGCCTACAGCCCAATGTTATGCACATTGAATTTTCCAGCTTCAGGTTACCCACTCCCCATGTTCCTTTCCCCTCCTATCAGTCCACCCAAGGTCTTTCTCCCTTTGTTCACCATTTCCATCCCTCCCCCTCCTGGTTCCATCTGCCTATCATCCACATACCCATCTACCTGGGTTTCTTCTCCCTTAGTTCACCCGTCCTATCCCCTTCCCCACCTGCTTCCATCTGTCCATCATCCCTCCCTTATTTGGTTCCACCTATCACCTCCCAGCATGCGTCTCTACCCTCGTCTCCAAACTCTCCCTTCCCATACCTGGCTCCATCTACCTAATCTTTTGTTTTTTTTAAATGTTTCCATTTATCACCTACCAGCCTGTGTCTCAACACACCCCCTTACCCTCTCTCTCACTTCTATATACTGGCTACCTTCCCTCGACACTTAGTCCTGATGCGGATTATTTTATCTAAAACATCGACCTTCCCTTTGTCTCCACAGATGCTGCTTGACCCACTGAGTTCTTCCAGCAGTTTGTCTTTTTTACTGCCAATATAAAGTCAAGTTGATGTGTAATGCTGTTTCGTATTATTATGGGAGTGCACAACATTCTAAATCACACTTGGTCGTGGATAACTGGATTTCTTCTGTGGGGTTTTTATGAAGGTTTATACTCTGTGTTACACAGGACCACAGTAAGGGTGTGAATCTGCTGCAGCCTTTCAATAAAGGTCAGCACAATAACCTTTTGCTTGAGTGACTATTAACTCTCTCAAGGGATTACGGAATCTTACAGAAAATCACAAAAGCAGCACACATTCTTAAGAGCAATATTATTTAAAAGTACACAAAAGACTAATTTTTCTGCTGGACTCCTCTCATACAAATAGGGCAATGGCTTTTTAACACATGTCAAAAACTTGTCACATAGGAATGAGTCACAGAGTGAGTGATAGATGGCTAAATGTAAACTGTAACTTGATCAGGCAGACATCATGGACCACGGCCATGTTGAGATGCATTTGTTGCCTTTTCTTTACTACCTGCAATTTATCATTTTATTTTATTGTACATGGTTAATATTTCTCCTCCAATCTACTCTCTTGAAAGTGCCAACTCTTTTTACTTTTAAGCTCAACCAAATTGCTATTCAATGTGTGCAAGTCTTGTCAGCCAGTGACCACAAGCTATTCCGTGAAAGGAAGCATTTGATACGAATGTTCCTGACGTGCAGACAGGCCTTTTCCACCTGGACTCGCTGAACAGTCAGAAAAAGTGAGCTCTGTTATGTTGCCTGTAAACCATAGTACGAAGGAAATGAAATCATACCTTCGGTGGTCACCTGTGAATCCTTGACATCCACCCTTTCCACTGTTTTAGAGAAAATAGTAGTTGCAGAACACAGCTTCAGCTGAGTGAGCAGGCTGTGCCAGGATCCCACAATTGATCATTTCAAGGACTCATTGACGAGGCCCGTTTGTGAAGTATGGCTATAAATGATGTGGTGGAGAGCTGAAAGAATGTGTGCAGTGACAGTCCCATGCAAGAAAGCTCAGGGGAGAGGAGACTGGAAATGGGACAAAAGGTTTTTTTGGCTAGGAGATCTGCCAGCATTTATAACTGCATCCATAATTGCCCTCGTAACTGAGTGGCACAATGGACTATTTCAGAGGGCATTTAAGAGATAACTGCATATGCAAGTCTGGAGCCACATAAAGGCAAGACTAGGTAAGAGTGGCAGATTTCCTCTCCTGAACAACATTAGTGAACCAAATGGGGTTTTTTTAAACAAGAAGCTGATGTTACCATTATTGATGATTAGATTTTCAAAAATCCAGGTTATCATTTGAATGTAAACTCCACAACCACCATCGTAGGATGTGAGCTCAGGACCATTAGTCTCGGCCTCTGGATTACTAGTCTGGACCACCCACCATACCCAATTGGGATAGGACTCAGCAGGTAACAGAAGCAAAGTCAAAGAGAACAGGAGCTTTAGAACCAGTAGACATGTGTGTTTGAAATGACTTCACCATTGCCCTAGACTATTTGTAAATCACTATGTGGGAGAGGAAAGGTTAACAAAGAAAGCATTCAATTAGCACCCGGGAGAATAATTTCATTTTCCATCCAGAAAGCGCCAACTGTTCTGTCCTAAAGGTAATAGAAGGAAGAAACAAAAATGTGAAAAAATGGCTCTGAGGTAATCACTGAAAATAATCAACAAATTGTAACAGAGTAATTGCTTCCATTTACGAACAGTTTGCACCTTGTACAGTGGGAAATACAAAGTAATTGTAAAGGCTAGTTCAAAGAATCAGACGCAAAAGGTTTTGTAAGATTATAAAGAACATAAAGGAGCTAATGCAAAATTACATTATATTGTCAAAGCTCCTATAATGACTATTAAGGAAGCCAGGCTCTCAGTGTGAGAGTCTCTTTGATTTGATGATTACAATAGAATATGTTAGTCTACAAGGAACATTTGTGCAGACTGTGGGAGGTGAAAATCAGCAGCATTTTAACCACCCAGTCTCAGTCTTCAGAGGTTCACTGGCCTTGAAAGAGTAAGCAACCTCTGTAGATTGCAAACTCAGCATTCCTGAAAACATTCAAGAAGAATGGTCCATTTAAAAAAAAAGATTAAAAAGTAAAATATTGCTGTGCCTTTGTTCAACACCCAGCACCTTAAGGTGCTAAAGCAATAGATGGGTCATTGTCTTCTTCTTGCAGTTGTTCCAATAGCATGATTAACTCTTACAATCAACACAAAATCAAGCACCTCAGGGTGATCCTGTTACAACTGCCATGATATTCCTTGCCTTTCCCTTTCCTGCTCAACAAGTTGTCCATTTGTTCCCCTAACATCCTCTTGCTAGTTGCAGTGCTGTGTTCTTGTGTATTATTTTGGGCTAATTTAGCTACCTTCAGCTGAAGCAATAGCTGAGCACCAGTACTCCAAGTCCAGGCATGAGATACAGGAGAACTCATACTTGTGATCACTAGTGGAAAATATGCATGAGTGAATGGTGGGTGTAGACTTTATGGCCTTGATTGTGACTTCACCCTGGGTAAACAACCTGCTGATAACAGGATTATAGCTAAAGAATGGAGATTTGGGCCAAAGACTGTACGGGGAGAAGCTGGGTACGCCCGTCACTCCTGGAGCTAAATCTTCGGAAGAATCTGCCTATTCATGCCTTGCAACAAAGAAATAAATGTACAAGGGAATCATAAACCTCTAAATATGCAGTGGAGAAACAACTGCCCAGCTTCTCCAGTCATTAATAAAACTTGTTGAATAAATTCTGAAAACTTTACCCAGTTATGTCATTCATATAATTTAAATATTAATAGAGCTCAAAAGGTTAAGACTGAGTTTCCCCAGCATTTTTCAACATAGACTATATGCTGTTCTTTTATCATTTCATTAATAAATAATTTCAACTCAAGTCATAAAATTTACAGCACACGTCGTCAGCCCCTTCAACATCTCTGATATATAATGCTGCTCCAGCATCTAGTTCTGGATGCATTTGTAATTGATTCCTGGAATTGAACCTGAAGGGAAGTTCTGTCTGAGGAGGGTAGAGATGCTTAAACTCAGAAGAATAGGCTTCCCAAATGCCCTACAGAGTTTAACAATTGGATTCCTTTCGGCAGATTTTCCATCCGTAAGCAGCTGACTGGCAGGTTGGAGACCTTTCGGGAGTGAATGAATCCCAACGTAACGGTAAGCAACAGCACTTCATCACCCATCATTGCAACCCTTGCGACTCAATATTGAATTCAAAAATTTCAGGCAAGCAGCTTTTCCTATTTGTGACTGAACTTGGCAGTTCTGATGTAAGGTCTTACAGCTGTAATATCATCACAGTTTCTCTCTCAATGCTGCCTGATCTTCTGCAACAACAAACAAGATGCTGGAAGAACTCAGAGGGTCCGTGGAGGGTAATGGATGGTGTACATTTCCAGTCGAGAGCCTTCATCTGGACTGAAAGATAAGGGGGAGATAGCCAGTATAAAAAGGTGGAGACAAGGATGGAGCAAGACCTAGCAAGCAATAGGTGGATCCAGGTGAGGGGGGTGGGTGATGGGCAGATGGAGGAGGGGAGAGTGGTAATAGTGACAGAAGCTGGACGGTGAGAGGTGGAGGTGACAAAGGGCTGAAAATGATGGAATCTGATAGGAAAAGGAAAGTGGAACATAGAAGCAGGTGAAGGAGGTGGGGAGGGCAGATGGGAACAGTGGGGGAGGGAAACCAGTGGGAGGAGTATGTGGGTGGTGGGGGACTGGGGTGAGTGTAGGAAGAACTGGGTAGATCAGGAGGACAGAGAAAAGGGACAGAGGGGGAGGAGTTTACCTGACCATTTCCAGCATCCTCTTTTGCTTCAAAAATTTCAGCAATTGTGTAAAAGGGCAGGCACAGTAGTGCAGCGGTTAGCATTAAGCTATTACAGCGCCAGCGACCCAGGTTCAATTCCTGCCGCTGTCTGTAAGGAGTTTGTACGTTCTCCCTGTGACTGTGTGGGTTTCCTCCGGGTGCTCCGGTTTCCTCCCACATTCCAAAGACGTACTGGTTAGGAAGTTGTGGGCGTGCTACGTTGGCGCCAGAAGCATGGCGACACTTGTGGGCTACCCCCAGAACACTCTACTCAAAAGCTGCATTTCACTGTGTGTTTCAACGTATAGGTGACTAATAAGGAGATCTTATTTTTCTGCCTCTCATGGTTCCAACATGTCCTTTTGTTTTTTATTTGCCCTCTAATTGTCCTTCTTCATCCAATTATCAGATGGCTCCAAAGCATCATGTCACCCAGTCTCCACCCTCCCACAGACATTCCCTTTGTTCTCTCCACCCTTCCCCCCTCCGCCCCCCCCCCCCCCCCACAACCTAACACATTACTTTCTCCTCCGGTTCTGATGAAGGTTCACCAACCTGAAACGTTAACTCTGTTCTTCTCTCCACAGCCGCTGCCTGGCCAGCTGAGTATTTCCAGCATTTTCTCAATTCATTTCAGCTGATGAACCTTGTTCACTTTCTATTAAAGTGAGGCGGCAATTTTGATTCCGAGTCCAGACGATTTTGCCATCTAACCCCTGACATGACTCCAAGCTGTCAGCTTCTGGAAGTCAAATTTCATCTCACGTGCAGGGAAAAATTGAAGGTACTGCCACAAAATCCACTACCAAACTGTCATCTCCATCTCTTTCCCTGCTCATTGTTCGTATTTCCTTACAATATAGAAGGAGGCCATTTGGCCTATCAAGTCTATGCAAGCTCTCAGAGCAATCCCATTTATTTCTCTGTAACCTATTCTCTCCCACATGCCTACTAACTTCAAGCCTGGTTCTCATTCCATTGGGGGTAACTAGAGATTAACTGAACAACTACTGGAGGAAACCCACATGGTCACAGGGAAAACATACAAACTCCACATAGACAGCAGCTGGGTCAGGATTGAACACAGGTCACTGCAGCTGTGAGACACCTATACTACCTGCAGTGCTGCTACCTGTGCCACCTGAAGCAACCAGGGACATACGACCATGTTAAAGATGCTACATAAATAAAAATTGCTGTTACTTAGTAACCCCCAGAATATTACTTGGTATTGGTATATTATTGTCACTTGTACCGAGGTACAGTGAAAAGCTTGTCTTACAAACCGATCGTACAGGTTAACAGTGCTGTTACTATTACAACAGTGCTATTACTTGCAACAGTGCTGTTTAATTCCTTTCCCCTTCAATTTAGCTTGCTCCTCCGACAAGTGACCTCACCCAAGTAGTTATTTTTAATTCAAGCCCAGTGAAAGCTGTCAAGCTAACTGATTATAAAGGGCATCACCAGCAGACCACCCATCCACGTGTATACTTTGGATCACGATCAGGAGCAGGAAACCTGACTCTACTTCCCCGAGTCTCTGAGAGTAATCGTGGCATCTCAGCTGCTGCTGTGACAGAGGATCAGCCATCTCAGGACAACTGGAGATTAACCTGGGACCTTCCTGGACTAGATGGCTCAGCTTCATATTTTGCCTGTGCTAAACGTACATTCTGAATATTGGCCTTAGAAACACCTGATAGATCTTTAAACAGGCAGATAATCATAAATAATTAATCAGAAGAACTAGCCCAAACTCAGAAATCAAACCTGGCATCTTCTGATCTGTTAGGTTAGAATATCGTATTTATATTAATTTCATTGTAATAGACTATCATTTACTTTTTACTGCATTTCCCAGTGGCTTGGCTTCCATTGGAATTAAGGCAAGTGACTGGAAGAGCTGACAAACAGAATTTTATGCCCATGAAACTCGTTTACTTCATTCTGCAGAAAACTGCAGGTTCTTTTTCTGCAAATACAGGTCCTCCCCAGGTTACAAACCCCTGACTCATGTACAGCCTGTCCATACGAGCAAGCATTTGGGAGACGGGCTGGATGGATTTGCCAACTGCTGAGGGGCCGCAGGCATCTTCTGCTGCCTGGGAACTCGGTACGTGGCCGCATTTCTAACTTGCGAACTGTTCGGATTACAAACAGTTCACAGAAACAGAACCCTGCTGCAACCTGGGCATGACCTGTTTAGGGTCTGATGCAGTTGAAAGACAAAATTCTTTTCTCAGCCAAGCATTTTCAAAAATAGTATAAGATCCTATCTTTTTTTTCATTGGTACTTTAGACTCAGAATTCAAATAGGTTGAGAATGTGTCGGATGATTCAGCTGGTAACTCAACACCTGCTGTACCCAAGATATATTGGGCTAAGAGGTGGTTTGATCTCATGTGATTTTCCTTTCTATTAATAAATGACTGTTGGAGCTGAGACTAGGGA
This sequence comes from Pristis pectinata, assembly GCF_009764475.1. Lineage (NCBI taxonomy): Eukaryota > Metazoa > Chordata > Chondrichthyes > Rhinopristiformes > Pristidae > Pristis > Pristis pectinata. The sequence continues at coordinate 10,439,570 of NC_067428.1, forward strand.
TAATGAAATGGTTAATGTTGGTAACTCCCAGAGTCCAACTTTGCTGGCTACACTGTTGATACAGGATGAGTTTATTGTCCATTTACAGTTTTCTGTTACTTTTTAAACTAACTAGCCAGAACAAAATTACAAGAGGACATGAGGCAATACGCTAGAATGGCATCTGGTATTTTGAAGGTCCTCCCTCATTTTTTTCCCAAAACTACATGCCATAAATACATAACAGAGATAATGTGTGTGATCAGTGACCTGTCAAAAAAACTTGAGCTTTCCTTTTGTTTGTAGTGACAGATAAACTGAAAGGTTACACCTCTAGCCAGGGAAAATGGGACAGTTGCTTTATTTCTCTAGATAGTGAGAAATGAATTCATTGTTTCTATGTTAACTTGGTAACACATAGTAATAAGATTTCATTGAAGCCATTTGTTTTGAACTGTCATACACGTAATAATGAACTTACAGAAGGCTGTAATGTGCCCAGGAAGAAGATAAGATGCTGTTCAAGCTTACTCTTGGCATCATTATGATAGTACAAGAGGGCACAGGCAGGTATGTCAACACAAGAACATAAAAGATAGGAGCAGGAGTCAGCCATCTGGCCCGTTGAGCCTGCTCCACCATTCAGTAAGATCATGGCTGATCTGGCCATGGACTAAGATCCACCTACCTGCCTTTTCTCCATAATTCCCCTACTATGCAAACATCTATCTAACTGTATCTTAAATATATTTAATGAGGTAGCCTCCACTGCTTCCCTGGGCAGAGAATTCCACAGATTCACTACTCTCTGGGAAAAGCAGTTTTCTCTTCATCTCCATCCTAAATCTATTCCTGTGAATCTTAAGGCTATGTCCCCTAGTTCTAATATCGCCTACCAGTGGAAACAAACTTCCTGCCTCCATCTTATCTGTCCCTTTCATAATTTTATATGTTTCCATAAGATCCCCTCTCAATGTTCTGAATTTCAGCCAGTGTAGCCCCAGGCCACTCAATCTCTCCTCATAGGCTAACCCCCTCATCTCCGGAATCAACCTGGTGAACATCCTCAGCACCACCTCCAAAGCCAGTATATCCTTCCTCAAGAAAAGAGACCCAGAACTGCACGTAGTACTCCAAGTGCGGCCTTACCAGTACCCTGTGCAGTTGCAGCATAACCTCCCTGCTCTTAAATTCAATGAAGGCCAACATTCCATTTGCCTTCTTGATAACCTGTTGCACCTGCAAACCAACCTTTCGCAAACAGTAATAACAGCCCATTTAAAAATGATTATTTTTGGCTCATTGGCTTTATTAGCAAAGCTGCCATCTACTGCTCTTCCCTCAGTTGCTCTCATGATGGTAAAGCTGGGCACCGTCTTCACCTACTGCAGTGCTCTATCAGACGATGTTAGGGAGGGAGATCCAGTCACAATGAAAGAACGCCAAAAGATGTCCAAGTTAGGATGACGTATGGCCTAGAAGGGAACATGGACCAATGGTACTCTCACACCCTTGGCCCAAGGGTGGCACGGTGGTGCATTTAGTAGAACCACTGCCTCACAGCGCCAGAGAGCCAGGTTCAATCCTGACTTCAGGTACTGCCTGTGTGGAATTTCCACGTTCTCCCTGTCACCTTATGGGTCTCCCCTGAGTGCTGTGGTGTCATCCCATAGCCCAAAGATGTTCAAGCTGGGTAGGTTAATTGGCCACTGTCAATTGTCCCTAATGTGTAGGTGAGTGGTAGAACCTGAAGGGAGGTGATCAGAATTTGAGAAGAATAAAAATGAAATCTAGGACTAATATAAATGGGCGGTTGATGGTCCAAAGCACCTTTTTCTAGACCCTGTCACTCTATGATTCACACACTTACTACTGGTGTCCTCCTAGGTGACAGAGGTCATAGCTTTGGGAGGCATCACCAGAGAAGGTGACTTATTGCAGAGCATTGTGTAGATGGTACACATTCCATGGTCAGCCAGTGATGTAGGGATAGGATGTTTAAACAGCTGGATAGAGTACTGATCTAGGACATGCTTTGTCCTGGATGAGTTGGACCCTTTTCTGAAATTAATTTATCCATGAACTTCTTGATCCTTTTGATCCCCATTTCATTATCCCACTATCCTGTTTCTGGGAATTTATAATTGCTTTCAAACCACACATACAGTTGAATCTCATAGTACCTTGTCCACTCTGCCTTCTACCATTGTACTTTTTGCTGTCTTTGCTACATTCCCACTTTTAAAAATGTGCCACAAAATTTCACTACCTGCCAATCATCTGAGTCCAGGCATGAGAGCTTTCTGTTACATCGACAAATAAATGAAAGCCGGTGATTTTGTAGAAGTGTCTAAAATCATTAAAGATCTAGACAAAGGAAGTGAGGAGAAACTACTTCCCTTGGCAGTGGACTGGGGAACCAGAAGATTCAGATTTAAGTGATTGGCAAAGAAATCATGGTCGATGTGAAGAAAACTGTGTCCATACAGCATGTAGTTATGATCTTGAATTCATATTCTGATCAACCTAGTTGTGGTGTTCAAAAGGGAATTAGGTAGACGCCTGAAGAAAAGAAATTCAGATCCTTAGGGAAAGAACCAAGGAAAGGAACCAACAGGATTGCTCTTCTCGAGAGCCAGGTCTTCCGTACTATAATGATTCTATTATTCTCAAAAACTTCATACTTATCTGTTTAAAGGCTGCATCTAAAATTTCTGGGAACCATCCCCAGTAGAGTACTCCAGTGTTAATCAGTAGCTCTCTTCACTCCGTGCCAGTGGTAATGCAATAGAGCCGAGTCTGCCCTTTACATCAGCTGTAAGACTGGTTTGGTACATGGACACCACTTACTTGGATTGTACCATGGCAACAAGACCCTTAGAATTTGAGAGATATTATAACTAGCCACTGTAGTTTTCAAAGAGCTTGAAGTAGCACTGAAGTAGAGCTAAATGAAAGGAGAGTTCATTCTTTGCTTCATTTGCATACTACGTTAACCCTGCCCTTTGAATGTTGTCCTGGAATCCCGTTTGAGAATAGCAGGTGTCAGCAATTCTGGAAACACTGGAAGAGAAATTATTGCTGTTATCCATTTAGCAGCCCAGAAGACTGATCAGCAGCAGAGCAGAATTGCCCTCCCTGAGAGGATCATTTGAGTTGAAGCACTTTGTATGAAAATCACTGTAAAATAATTTAGCTTCCTTTTCTTCGCAATGCCTGCTGCTGTAGTTTACCGAGACTTGGATTACATTTGTTGTTGAGAAAGACCTGCCCTTGTATGCAATGGGAGAGACAAGAAAATAATGAAGTATCCATGGGAGTGGTGTCTGTCCATGAACCAAGGACAGAAAAATAACAAAAAGAAGCACGATTTAGGCTCCTTTATGGATTTGATAGCCCGGTGAGAGTTTCAGTTTACAGATTGAGATGCCCAGACCTCTACTCAGAATTTGTATCACCCATCTGTGATGTCAGGAATGATGTTACAATTGGCTTTAGTACTGCCAATCTATTGGGGGGTTGGGGGAGAAAAACTGGCCAGTGTTCCTGACCGTGACAAAGACTGGAAAGTATGCGCATGCGTGAGCATTATGGGCTACTTCATTGAGTTTGTATTGCTGGCAGAATGCCCACCCACCGGCCTCACATAATGGGAAACAGTGGGCAAGCAGTAAGCGATGTGCATCCAAATGGATGGAAGCCCATGGGCAGAGTGCCCACTGTTCCTCGATATGGAGTTCTGATGGTCAACGGTCTCCATTTAGAGCAGTCAGGTCTGATAGACCAAGGATTATCAAAGATGCTGACTGTTTCAGATGGATACCTTTCTCATATCCAATGCCATGTAAACACTGCAGCAGTCACCTCTAGGCATATACGAGGGGAAGATCCAGCTGAGATGCTACAGCCTTCACTCATGAGCTTGGTACATTAATAGGGAGCTCCTAACTGGGTGCAGCATTGGAGGAAGTGCTGCTGCCATCTGTGGAGTCAGTTGGTGAGAGTCAGGGCCTTGAAAGGAAGTGGGTAACAACTTTTAACAAAAAGGAGAATAAATTACATTAACAGTGATACCACAATCATTTCTGAATTGGCAATAATTTTTACAGTAACCAAGTTCAAGGCTTTTGTTCCATACCTCTCCATCATCTACAAGGCAAAAGTCCATAAAATATTCAACATTAATCCAGAAAATGTACTTGCAAGGACCACCTAACTTGATTGGGGTCTTTGACAATGACTTCATTTTGTATGCTCCCACTATGACTATATCATGGTCGGAATATGTGCAATCCACAAAGGCTGCACATACTCTGATCATAATGCAGTCATAATGGATGCAGTATGACCAAGATGACAATGTCATGTGAACACCATCACTTCCAAGCTCTCCACCAAGGTACACAACATGTTGCTACGGTTGCATTACTGCACCACTGTTGTGTCAATACTAAAGCAAATCCCTCTCTGGTGGATGTACCATCAGAGCTGTCGCAGTTTAAAATGGTAAAAACTACCAAAGATCAGAACAATGATGAATAACTAAGTGGGGTTCACCAACATTATCCAAAGGACAAAGATCGTCTCTTATATCTTAAAGTAAAAATCACAGCTTTGTTCAGATTGAGGGAATTACAATCTGAATATTATTTTTGAGTTATAGAGCCTTTTACGCTCTGAGTCCACACTGACCATCAAACACAATGTTTAAATAACTTGATGCTAATTGCTGGCCTGTACCTACTAACACTACAGAAATTCATTTCTTTGAAATGCTCTTTAATCTGCTGCGATCCAAGTGACCCCAGGAGCCGTTACTCAAATCTCCCTACTATGAGGCAACAACTGCACTTCAGCAGGCTTGGCTAATCGAAAACTGTGATGGCTACTTTTGATTCCTGCCTATTTGTTGCCTGTGGTGGCTGCAGGAGTGTATGGAATCTACAGAGGCATTTTCACTTGCAGTTGTTCCCCAGAAAACTTAAATACTTGCTGTTGATTAGTTGTAGAGTAACTTTTAAAAAGAAGCCTTTGAAGAATTGGTCAATGACGTTCTCTGAGGAACTGATGCACCACTATAATAGCTTGGTTGCATTACAATGGCATTGCTATCATACACTTAAAGATGGGAATAAACATAATGTTACATGTCACTTTGTTCAGCAGGCAGAATTTTGTTAGATTTCTTTCCACAAATCTGTTATTAATCATGTACATTAAGTATTTCTTTCTTTGATAAAATACATGTGTAAATTTTATTGCACTAACTTCAACCCACATTGTTACCAACATTAAGGTGTATTCTCAATATAATAATGTGAATTTTTTTTCATATTAACAAAGTGACTTGTTGCAAGGTTTCTTACAACCCATATTTCATCCAAGATCCTTTGTATTGCTACCGAATGAATTTTCCCTGGTTTTAAGGATTTCATCTAGGAGGAAAATGTTGCCTCTTCCTGGGAGCTGAAACTCAGTCCAAGGTAGTAAAAAGAGAGGCCAGCGAGGTTGCTCTGTGATGCCAATCCTGAACAGATCACCCCAAACATAACTCCCCCCCCCCCCAACAAAAACTAGAAGCTGCCAGAGACACCATCACTACCAATAAAATGGCATCTGCATTCAATGCAATGATGAGAATGCCAAGCTAAGATTATCCCAGCAACACCAGCACTGATGCAGTTCTTGACCTTTTTTTGTCAAGACCCCAATTCAAGCAATATCATGTCTGAATCACTTGTCAGCATCCTTATGTCAGCTATTCCATTAAATGAGAAATGCCTGAACCCATGTTTCCTTCTGCAGGAGAAAGAATTGCTTTCATTTCAACAAGTGGCAAAATCACAAACAGCTTCTTTATGACAACACTTACCATGCTGCTTCAGTGTAATGACAAGAACAGTTCTTCCCTTTGATCGCTTAGTTGTCAATTGCAAGAACATATCTATGGCCACTCAAATCTCCACCACCACTCGACTTCATGCCAAATCCTGTGCTCGTCCACTTTATAATCTGATCCCCATAGCTACTGATTTCCTTTTCCGCATATCTACCCATCTCAGCCTTGACCACACAATGTCCAAAAAAGGCCTTCCGATGTCCAGAATTACAAAGGTGCACAACCCTCTGCATTCAGATCTCAATCCCAAATGGGTGACCCTTTATCGTGAGACATTGACCCCTAGTTCTAGGCTCTCGAGCAGCAGCATCTGTGGAGCATCTACCCGTCAAGCTCTCTCAGAACGTCTTAGTCAGGTCACTTCTTATTCTTCCAAATATCACTGAACAAAGGCCAATTTTACTCACTGTATCCTCATATGATAACTTCTTCATACCAAGATCTATACACCATCCCCAGTGAATCCACACAAGACTAATTCTATGACAAATATATCATTAAGTACAGATTCCAAAACTGTGCAAGGCCCTCAAAATGAAATCTCAACAACTCCCTGTACAATTACAACAAGAAGCCTCTACTTTTGTACTTCAAAACCCTTACATTAGAGGCTAATATACAATTTATCTTTCTAATTGTTTGCTGTGCCTTCATGTCTATCTTTTATATCTCATAAACCAGCACCATGGTCACTCACTGCACTAAATTTGCTAGTTCCTCATCATTTGAGAACTATTCTGTTTCCCTATTCTTCTAGCAAAGAGCACAATGTCACTTTCCCACAAGTGAGTGTAGGCTAGGCATTGCTTATATGAATGTCCCATTGTTTCCCAACTATGCTGGTCAAGAGAGAGAATGGATTGAAAACAGCTCTCATAAAATATCTCAGCACACTCTGCAATGCATACACATCTCCATCTGACATCAGGAAAGAACTGTGGGTCAAAGTGGGAAAAGGCAGCATGTAAAGAATCTTCAACATGTGCAATTGTTTAGATGATCAGTGATTCTGCCCCGAACCGTGCATGGAGTGCAAAAGACAGAGCAACATAAACTAGATGAAGTGCAAAGCATTGGGGAATCTGGCATGTATGACCATATTGCATTTTCCTGGAGTAATTGTACAATAATTACTTTAAGTAAACATTTTAAATTAATATTGCTTCTTCAATATTGATTAAAAAATAAAAGCAATGATAACCAAAATTTAACCATTTTTCCAAATTATTCTTCAGAACAGATTTTATTTATACCACATCTATTTGCTTTAGTCGGCGTAGCAGAACTTCAGCATATAGGGTGACAATGGAACATTTCTTTTTGCTTTCAGTGAACCTATCAAATACTCCCTGGTGATCTACAACATTGGCCAAATAGAGTTCAGAGCTCCTTCCAGTGTGATTCAGCAACAGGCATCAACCTAAAACTCAAAATAACAGTCACTTCTGCACTACAATGACATTTTCATTTCTCACATCAGCCTCATTACGTCCCCATTGAGTGACATTATCCACTTAGTGATGTATTGTGAGCTGCTTTTTGGTGAGGGTTCTGGTCTTCTGGGGAACTGGGTTCAGTTAGTCCAAGCTTAGAATCCTTAATAACCATTACAGCGAGAGGACTTTCACTCTAGGCTTCAAACTAAATCCCGGTGGAATAAAGGGAAAAAAATGCCACCACATTGCATCACAAAAAGCACATCTAGTTTCTCTAATTATTTTTCTGAAGAGAGGTACGATTTCAATCCAACTAATGTTGCATGTGCCAAATTGGATAGTATGAGCCATATTACAGACAATGAATTATATAGCTTTTAAAGTGTAGCTCCATTTAACCTGGGCAATCCCTTCAATACCAGAATCCAATTATTGCAACCGGATTTATGACCATTGGTAGGGACTGCTGCAAAGAAGCAGTCAGAAGAAATCAGAATTAACTGATTGCTTGTTTCTTTCTGAAATGCACATTCAGGATTCTAAATTGTAACATCAAATATATGACAGTGTAGCGGTTGCTACCACGAAATAAAACAAGACGCTAGTCGGAGGATTGTCGAACAAGAACTGGTTTATTTTCCTGCCTTGCGCAGGCCCTTTAAGGGAGACTCTTCCCGCCCAATCCAACCGGCAATGACGTAAGTACCATGTCATCAAGACTTTCCCGCACGCGGGTTCTCCCCGTCGCTCGGGAAAGACGAGGCCCGCCGCCATCTTGGGCCTCGTTGCTCCGACGCCGCTTGACCCGACTGCCGAGCCGGTTCGACCGACTAAACGGTGAGTCACCACAACAGACTCAAACTTTTACAAGAAGGCTCGTCAATCTGCCACAGTATTTCAAACTGTGACTTTGACGTAGTCATCTTACCCAAGTTGTTGCCTTTATTGTTTTGGACTCCCTCTCCTGTTCCTCTTTTGGTTCTCTCCCTTTTATACTCTGTTTCTTGCCAATCCTCTTGTGAAGCTTTCTTAGTCACCCCATTTTACCAACAGATGGCAACTGGAAGAGTTCGAGGGCAAACGTACCAATGACCAAGGTTGGGTTTTCATAAGATGTGGCTTTCCCTTAATCCCCATCCTTAGTTGTAGTTACATGCCTGGATTTTCACCCTTCTACCCATCGCCCTGCTAACCACCACCTTGCTCACAGCACCTTATGAGTAACCGATCCAACTTTTTATTTCTGCTTAAATCACCCTTTATATAAGATAGGATTTCTTTATTAGTCACATACACATCGAAACACCGAAATGCATCTTTTGCGTAGAGTGTTCTGGGGGCGGCCCGCAAGTGTCGCCGCGCTTCCGGTGCCAACATAACATGCCCACAACTTCCTAACCTGTACGCCTTTGGAATGTGGGAGGAAACCAGAGCAACTGGAGGAAACCCACGCAGACACGGGGAGAACGTACAAACTCCTTACAGACAGCGGCTGGAATTGAACCCGGGTTGCTGGTGCTGTAATAGCGTTACGCTAACCGCCACACTACCGTGCCTGAATAAGAGCAGGAGTAGGCTAACTGGCCCCTCAAGCCTGCCCACCATTCAATGTGATCGTGACCGATCTACCCCAGGCCTCAACTTCTTCTCTATGCCAGATCTTCATTGCCCTCAATCCTAATCTTTCAAAGATTTATCTATCTCCACTTTAAATAGTTCTTTTAACTCTCTGGGGCAGGAGAATTCCAGAGATTCACCACAGTTTGAGAGAAATTTATACATACCTCTGTTTTAAATGGCCTCTTATGTTGAAACTACGTTCCATCAGTTGAGACCAGCCATCCATTGACTCACAGTCACTTGCAAGAGCAAAGAAGCCATTCTCATCTTCAACCATTACAATCTCTCCTATATTTCCTTCAGTAGCTTTGCTTGCTTTGAAAATCCAACTTCTTTTAAAAGTAAATTAAATTTTCTGCCTGCTTGCCTTTCTTGAGATCTGTGGCTTTTCTCTCAATCTCAGATTTAAAATGAGAATACGTCGCTCGTGAGCTTTTTTTTTTACATTTGGTGTCAGGTGACCCCCAGTTTCAACTGAGGCTTATTTTGTAAACTACGTGGCATCAATCGAAAGTACCTATTTTTCTTTCTCTCTCCTCTTTCTCTCGAGTTCCTGCTCAGTTTGATGTACCGTGCCATGTTCCTACCACACAAAGTTACCACACATATGTAATGAAGACAATGTAAATTTTTCTTCTCTGAGCATTCCTCTTTAAAAATAAAAATTGCACAATATAAATTTTACATCTCAGACACTTTCAATAGTTACTGGGCAGAAGTTATTCAGGCACAAAAGGAAAAAAATTTCAGCAAGTGTATTACTGCTGTGCTTTGGGAAAATAGTGCATGTGCTTTGACTGCATAATCCAAATTCAGCTCAGTCACACAGCTTCCCTTTACAGCCTTCAGAATTTCAAAACATAACTTTGCGTCACTGTACCACTCTTTCTTGGGAGTCTTTCATCTTTGCTCCCGCTCCTTTCAATGCCATTAGTGCCCCGCACATTCTAAGTCTTGGTCTTTCATCAGAGCTTCTCAAAGGAACAAAGACATGAATGGAAATCAAGCACTTCACTGTGCACAAATCGAGGTCTAAGGGGCCACGTACAAAACTTGGGGATAATGACTGAATCAGATGGCAAGAATAACATTGAATGGGAATCGATGAGAACGAAAGCGAGCTGTAACCAGAAGGTGAATTTGGATAAGACTGTGGACATGTGGCACTGCTCAGAAAATTAACCAACATAGTAGGAAAAAATCCAGCTTACTAATGGTGGATACCACATGAAAAATTGGACTGTGATGTCTTCAAAATTTACATCTCAAGGAGATACTTGAGGTCAGGGAGCCACTCATGAAGGTGTACAACATGCGGAGGAGAGGGTGAAGTCTGAGCTTCTCATCGGAGATTTGGCACGTTCCACTTGAGTAAATAATCATTCTCTACTAATTGACCATGACGTTAAATAGCACACCTTAATTTAAACTTGACAAAAGGAACTACCTGTTTTTGCCTTCTAACTACAACTCAGTGAATTTTAATTCAATAGGACCACTTAAAAAACAGGTCACGAGAGTGCTTCATTAATGTAGATTTAACAAGTAAAGGAGAAGATTCTTTTGGAAATAAATAAAAGTCCACCGAATTAAGACGTCAATCTTAATGTACTGCATTAACAAGAGTGTGCTATAACTCTGAAGCCATTATTCTTTTTCCACATTTGTAATTACTTTTACAGAGCAGATAATGGATATATTTAGACTGCCTTGATCAACATAACTGTGGACTTTTATGTTAAGCACTCCTTCCCCACTACAACTCCTCTCCATCTGAAACCCACTTATGCCCATGACTTAAACCCTGCTCCTTCATCTGATTAAGAAACTCTTCTGTGCAGGGAAGCAGAAAAACTAACCATCTGTCTATACCTTTCCAGCAGCCAATTATCCATCTCTCCCTAGTACAACCATTTTGTTCTTGCACCAGTTCTCTGTGAGCACTCTTCAAAAGCTCTGTTTTCTCCTGGGCTTCTATCCTTCACAAACTGGTCAAATGAAAACTTCCTAGTGTGGTTGCTCTTCCACAGAAAGTCCTGCCCACTCAATAATCACTCACCTTGCCAAACTCACTTGATGCTTGTAACCTATGTGGCAAATGTAATATTGATCAGCACCACTATCAGAACGGCTCTCGCTGTTGCAACATTGTTTAGTGTGGAAAGTCCCAGAGCCTGTCTGCATCTGTGGAAGAAATGCTAAATTACTAAAATGGTTACTAAAATAATATTTTTATTAGTTTGAATCACCAACTATTTTCTTGTATTTCAGAGAGTGAAAGAGAAAGATACTAAGATGTTGTCTGTGCATCCTTTTTCCTTTCCAAATTTATCTATGATCCATTCTATCCAATCTCAGTTATACACTTTCGTTATCCATTCCCAACTCCACAATTTACTCTTCTGACCAGGAATACATTATGGCAAGGACGACAGGCTGTGATGGGATTTATGGGATGTAATCCTTACTGCTTTACAGGTTCTGCACATTAATTCTGAAACATTCTGCAATGGAGACACGTTCTACTCCTTCAATGTGACTACAGGCATCACACCATATAGGGAATCATGATGCCTTCATTCTGCACAGTCCACTGTTTCAGACTGTCATCCAGAATGCCTGCCAGCACTTTATGCAGCAACGATGCATTTACACTTTATGAGGTGAAACATGGCCTTAAGGAGCTCTGGCCAGCTTTACACAGTACTGGGCACACATAGCACTGCCCATCGCTGGGTGCACCATTGAGTGGCTATGTACCTCAGTGCTGGCTCCTTGCAGCAACCATGCAAGTACACTGGTAGCATGAAGTTGCATCAGAAATGGAACTGCATGGTGGCTGTGTTCCTATTCATGGATGCTAATAAATTAAACACAATCCACCTCCACTACCCTTTTGCCCTTTTGTTTCACAAAGACCAGATTATAGGTTCTTCTTGTTTTATTAGCTGTCAGAAAGGATATGTTAGCTTACTGAACCAGCTGAACATCATTTCTTGCTTTTAGTAGACTGCATACACAATTTCCACATTCCTGTCAATGAGAGCCCTTACATATTCCTTGACATGAATGAAATATGATAACGATGTGGTTAAGTTTGTAATGGCAAACTGTCTCTATTTAAATGTCTCTTTCACAAGAACTGTGAATAATTAAATGTCTTGGTTTCCAAGTCCTTCCTTCCTCCCTCCCACATTCAAACTTCCAAAACCCAAGTCTAACCGCAATAACTTATTTTTGTTTGTTCTTTTTAAACATTGGAGGCCCTTCACTATGCTCACAAAATAAAGCTTAAATTGAGTCATGGAATTCAAATGCTCCTTCATATGAATTCACAGTGAAATGGTTTGAAATGGATTTTCAGTTCAAGCAGTTTTAATAAAAAAAAATTTGCAGTCAGGATGCACAATGGCATTTTAATCCTCCAGAGTATTAGCTGAGGAACATTTTGGTCACATTAGAATTCTGAATGAGACAGCATGATAGCACACACCATCAACTCAAATACGAAATCAAACTTGGAAATGCTGGATGCATACAGCAGGGGACCTAAACTTAATCCTGGTTTAGTGTGGGCCCAGCATGAGTACCTTTATAAGGCAGAGGGGAAAGCAAGAGGCAATCAAGGGTTAATCTGTGCATCTCTATTCTTGATTCCTATTCATTACTTTCTCATTTAGTTCTAGTCAGCTCAACAACCATCTCAGCTTTAAATTTACTGAATGACTTGTTATCCATCAATGCTCTTCTCGGAGCGTCACCCCTCTGAGAAATGAAGCTTCCTGTCATTTCAGTCTTCAGTGGTCAATGTCTTACACTCAGACTATGCCTCCTAATTCTACACTCCCCAATAAGGGGAGCAACCTCTCAGCATCAACCCAGTCAAGCCCCCTTGGAATTATAAATGCTTCACAATCATAAAATCTCATCCTTTCAAACTCAGAGAGGGCCCAATCCATTCAATCTGTCTTCATATGACAATCTAGTCACCTCAGGAATCAAGCCAGCGATCCATCAATACACCACCACCAAACAAATATATCTTCCTTGAATAAGACAACCAACTGCATTACCCTAAATGCAGTATTACCAAGCCCTGTACACTTCCTTACCCTTGTAACTCCACCCACTATAAAATAAAGGCTAATATTCTATTTGCCTTAATTTGTTCCCGTAATGGCAAGTCAATATTTTATATTTCTTGTACCAGGGCACCAAGTGTCTCCAAAAACCAGTCCATAATGCTCTCGCCATTTAAGTTACCCTATTTTTTTATTCCTCTTACAGAAGAGGATAATCTCACAATTCCACTCAGTATAAACTTTCTGAAACATTTTACCCACTCACAATCTGTCCACATCCTTTATTGACCCTTTGTGTAGTCCTCACAGCTTACTTTCACACTCTCCATCAACAAACCTGGATATAGTACTCATGTAGTTCATTAATAAGTAGCTGAAGTCTCAATACCAGTTCCCCAAGGCACGACACCTGCTATATTTTACCTACTTGAAATGATCTGTTTATTGCTACTCTTTTTTTGAAATGTATTAATCAATTCTCTATCCATTCTATTATATTGCTGTAAGCCCAACAAGCCCTTAATTTTTGCAGAAATTGTTTATGTAATACTTTATCAAATGCCTTTTGGAAATGCAGACACAATATTCACTGGCTCCCCTATATCGTGCCAGTTTCATCTTCAAAGAACTCGAATAAATGTTAAACATAATTTCCCTTTGATTAAAAACCATACTGACTCTCCCAAATCAAATTATGCTTTTCTATTACTTCCTTAATCATGGATTCCAGTATTTAACAATCAACCAAAGTTTGGCTGACTTGTCCATTTTCTCCCTCCCTCCTTTCTTAAATAGTGGGATGACATTTGTTGTTCTCCAATCTGCCAGAACATTTCCAGAATTTTGGAAAATGATAATTAATGCATGCATTATCACCTAGGATATAGTCTATCAGGTTTAGAGATTTGATTAGCCATTAGTTCCATTCCTTTATCTAGTTTTTTTCTGAAATATACTTTACTCATTACATAGAGTAAATACAACTGGTACAAGTCTCTCTCGACAATCATTGTACCATCATTTCAATACATTCTCTTATGTGTCAGCTCCACTCATGTTTCTTCTTTAAACAATGATGTGTTTGAAGGTTGTTACACAGGATTCTGTGCCTCAGTATTCAGTGGCAGCAAGACCATAGACAGTAGTATTGGTGACAGTTTTTGTCACATGTACTGAGATACAGTGAAAGGCTTTGGTGTGCATGCCATCCAGACAGACCATACACAAGTACATCAAGGTGGTAAAAAGAAAAAACAGAATGCAGAATATAGTGTTGCACTGTGGTCCTTCCCCATCAGTTTAACTGTTACTTATTTTTGTACTGATACTGGTTGAAGTTTATTACTATCTTTTGGCTGCTGGTTACTGACTATCTTCATATACTTTTACAGTCTCAGATGGTGAAAACAGATACAAAATGATTATTCAATATCTCTACCCTTCATTCCCCATTGTTAAATCTCCTATTTCATGTCTAAGGCATCAACATTTACTTGTTCTATTCTTTTCCTCATTACACACTTGCAGAAGCTCCAACAACCTGCCTGTGTATTTTGCTAGCTTCCCCTCACAGCTGATTCAGCCCAGGAGAGTGGATGAACTGGATCTCTCCCCGTGACTCACTTCCACTCTGGGCATGGCATGTGCACAGCTGACAGATTTAACAGACAGATGGTAATAATTAATTTAAAATTGCTCACTGTAGCAGAGAAAAGATCAACTTTCAAGCATACTATTAAACCTGGTCAGCAATTCAGTCAAGACTAAAGTGAGAATTCACTGTTGTCTTTAATCATTTATAATTTGACTGCACACAGGGATATTGCACTGATAGCTGCGAATGATTAACTTTATTTTATTGTGTGTAAGACTTGGAATTCATGAGCATCAAGTGTATAAATAACTGAGGTTTTTTTTCCCTCTTCATGATACAATCCATTTTTGCTTTATCACTAATATAGTAACTCCAAATTGGCAAACCTTCTCTCCTGAAGGCTCCCATTGACATGTCATTCCATTTCCACAAGTAACCTCCACGATCTCAGCCAGGCGCCAACTCCTCATATGCAAGTCCAGCAAGCAAAAGTGTCAGTTGGCTATTTATCCGAGGAGGTACCATCACTGAGGATGCTTCTGCCTTCTTTAAATTCCACCCACACTCACTTTCCAGTGGTTGTCAATGGATGGAGTTCAGGCAAAGTAGCCTGAGCTGCTCTCTCCCTTCCTTATCCAAGGTCCTCCTTGGCAATTGCAGCATTCCATTACAGACATCAGTTAACCAAGGCTATTTCAGTGGGAGATCCCCATTTCTAAATATACACTCTAACATCTAATAGAGTATCTCAGCGGTAAATGAGACAAACATACCAGAACGGTCTTAAAATTAAAGCTCACTTGAATTGGATTCCCCGACCCAAGGAAGTGGAAAATTCCAACGTCCCATTTATTTACTGATGTCCCTGATAATAGAAGGAAAATATTTACATATTACTTTTCCCTTGCATGTGTTATCTGTTAATTGACAGTTCTGATTCTACTTCATATTCTCATCTTTACTTTCATTTTTTCTCTTTTTATTTCTTATTCTTCTCACAACATTTTTCTGCTGAAGTAACCTTTCTTACTCTTGTCCATTTTTGGAATCAAAGATGATAAAATAAAATCATCGTCCACCAAGAACTTCTATCTTTTTTCTTTTAGTTAATTGACAATCAGAAGAATAGCAATTGCCATGGCAGTGTGATAATTCTAACGCAGGAGGAGCTCACACTGAGAATTACTTTGCCAGTGAGATGGTCAAGCTTCATTCCTGGGCAGCAGACTCAAATGCACTGAGGAATGGGTTGAAATTGAGTCCAACTTACTCTATTAAAGATCATTAGCATTTATAGTAGTGACCTGTACCCTCTCTTATTAAGTGGGATTTAGATTCCTAGATTCATACAGTTATACAGCACAGAAACAGACCCTTTGGCCCAACTCATCCATACCAACCAAGATGCCTATCCAAACTAATCCAATTTGCATGTGTTTGGCCCATGCCCTGCTAAAGCTTTCCTATCTACATACCTGTCCAAATGTCTTTATAAGTTTGTAATTTTGTACCTGCCTCTACCACCTCCTCTGGCAGTTCATTCCATTCACCCACCACCATGAAAAACTCACCTCTCAGATTCCCCTTTTACCTTAAATCAGTGCCTCCTAGTTTTAGACTCCCCATATATTAGGATTAAAAAAAAACTACCTATCCTATCTATGCCCCTCATTATTTTATAAACTTCTATAACCTCTTGGCCTGCTTCGCTCCAGGGAAATATGTCTCAGCCTATGCAATCTCTCCTTATAACTCAGGGCCTCCAGTCTCACAACATCTTTGTGAATCTTTTCTCAACCCTCTGTAAACTTAATCACGTAAACTTATGCTAACCGCTACACTACAGTGCCTGCTTAACATTATTATAGTGTCAGCGACCCAGGGTTCAATTCCTGCCACTGTCTGTAAGGAGTTTGTACATTCTCCCAGTGTCTGCATGGGTTTCCTCCGGGTGCTCTGGTTTCCTCCCACATTCCAAAGACGTACAGGTTAGGAAGTTGTGGGCATGCTATGTTGCACTGGAAGAATGGCGACACTTGTGGGCTGCCCCCAGAACACTCTAAGCAAAAGATGCATTTCACTGTGTGTTTCGATGTACATGTGACTAATAAAGATATCTTAAAATCCTTTCTATTGCATGGCAACAGAATTGCACATAATGCATTTAGTGTGGTCTACTTTTGTACAACCGTAACGCTTGTAGGTCTGGTTCTCAAATCGAAAGTGTAGGAATCTCACGAATATTCCGATTCTTTACATGCAGTGGTTCTCGTATAAAATCCTTTTAACTATCAAGGTCACTGACTGCTTCCAAATACTTTATTAGATGTTTCATTTTGCTTGCTTTCCTCAAATTAGACTAGATTCTCTTAATTTAGTGGTAGTGTTTAGTAGTATTCTCATCATGTATTGCACAAGTAGTTATATAGTCTGTTCTTTACTAGTTACAACTCATGCATCCTAATACAATAGATCAGCAAGAAGCTACACACACTGTCATTTTTGGTAGTAATGTCAGAACTTTGATGAGGCAAGAAGAGACTTCTGCTAAAGAACGCACACATTGTAAATACTTATGCAACCAGCCTGATTTGGCATGTAACCAAATACTCAAACAAACTTCTACAGATGCACTGCTGAAAGTATCCTGACTGGTTGCATCATGGCCTGTTACGGCAATTCCAACGCACAGGAACATGAGGCTGCAGAGAGCAGCAGACGCAGCCCGGTCCATCACGGATACATCCCTCCCCACCATCGAAAACTTCTACATGAGGCGCTATCTCAATAAGGCGACATCTATCATCAATCATCTCCACTATTCTCACTGCTACAGTCGGGCAGGAGGTACATATAAGATTTAAGATATCTTTATTAGTCACATGTACATCGAAACACACAGTGAAATGCTTCGTTTGCGTAGTGTTCTGGGGGCAGCCTGCAAGTGTTGCCATGCTTCCAGCGCCAACATAGCACGCCCACAACTTCCTAACCCGTATGTCTTTGGAATGTGGGAGGAAACTGGAGCACCCGGAGGAAACCTACGCAGACACGGGGAGAACGTATAAACTCCTTACAGACAGCAGCTGGAATTGAACCCGGGTCGCTGATGCTGTAAAGCGTTACGTTAACCACTAAACCTGAAGTCCCACACCACCATTAATCTTGGAAAAGCTGAAGGATGATTCAGTACAGATCTGTGAAATGATGAAGGGTTTTGGGTACACAGAAAGCATGCTTTCAGTTGCAGAGAACAAAACAATGTGAGAGTATGCAAGGAATCAAATACAATTCAGCAAAAGAAATCTTACCCAAAAAGTGGTTATTCACCACCACAAGTGAATGTATATTTGTCGAGAAACTAGAAAAAGACTCAATGGACAGAACATATTATGTTATGCTTTTAGGTTTGGTTGAGAAAGGGTGGGAAGAAGCTTTAATGGAGTATAAGTGGACAGGTTGGGTCAAATAGATTAAAATAGAATGAATGCATTCTATGTAATTTTTGTATAACAAAGGCAGCAGAAGGCTAATTGTGATCTTGCCCCTTTTTCTTTCATTGGGTGGTAGGGAGAGGAGGAAATTAACTTTGAGAGAAACAAAGAACTGCAGATGTTGGAATCTAGATGAAAAACACGATGATGCTGGAGGAACTCAGCAGGCCAGGCAGCATCCGTGGAGAAAAGCAGGTGGTCAATGTTTTGGGTCATTGACCCGAAACGTTGACCGCCTGCTTTTCTCCACGGATGCTGCCTGGCCTGCTGAGTTCCTCCAGCATCATAGCATTTTTCAAATTGGCTTTAAAGTTGGCCTTATCTGATTGGCTGACTGCTATATGTAGCTTTCAACTCCCTTTAGGGACATAAGTGTTTCCCAATTTACTCTGAAGCCAAACATTAAAATCACCCCCATTCTTCAAACCTACCGCCCTCTTGCCCCTGACCTCCGTTCATGGCTGTGGGATGTACAACACGTTAATCAGTTCTCTCTCCTGGTCTTGTTTCCCGACCAAAAACATTGTTAGGAGGTAAAATCAACCAACCCACAAGTTCAAAAGCCCAATTACATTAGGCATTTTTAAACAGTATGATGCTAGTCTTATAATTTGGTTATTTCTTCTTCCGTGGCAACCGCCTGGTCTTCACTTGGTAACAGCTGAAAGCATCATTACAAAATTCAAGCGCGAGTTCAGACGCAGGGACCTCACAGTAACTACACGTTGCAGCACTGCTGAGAGTGGCTCAAGGGCATGGTATCAGCTGAGATTGGTTGTTAGTCCTCAGCAAGAGGTTGCCCAGTAACACTATAACACAATGTCAACATTCTTAACTTTAATTTTTTTTTAAATCAGTGTAGGTATTTCTTAATATTAACTGGGGTGTTCGGGAATAGGGTGGAAGGCGATGGGAGAAAGCAGAGAAAGGAAAACAGAAAGGAAACCTGTTACTGAGTTCTAATGAAGAGTGTTTGACCTGAAATTTTGACTCTACCCTCAGACGTGGCCTGAGTGGCTGAGTATTTCCAGCATTTTCTGTTTTTGTTTTAGATTACTGGCACTTGCAGACTTTTTGATTTTTAATGAGTTAAATCAATTGCATGGAAGGTAAACACACAAGCAAATGATGCATTGTGCTCAGTACAGAAGGACAAAATTCAAAACATAAAAGTTTGTTCCACTGCAGTGCAAGGTTTTAGTCAGGTGTGGACAGCTCACAGGCCTCCAATCATTAGGACAGCATCTTTTTCCAAGTGACCACTAAGAGAAGCAAGCAAAATACTTCCTACCTCACATCAGTGACCACACATGAAAATAACTGAATGATGTAAGATGTTTTGGAGTGCTTTGAGTTTTTAAATTCCAAACCTTTTTTTTCAGGAATGAAGTTAGGAACAAGGATTACATAATTTAGTCTTGGTTTCTTTAGATGTATGGCAGCATAGAATAAAAGAGTGTAATTTTGGGATTGGCAGCACTCATTATTTAAGCATCATGACTTCCAATGCTGCAATGATACCCAATGCACTCAATTCTGGTGTGAATCAGTGCCATGCAAGGAAGAGAGGCATTTTTTTTTTACCCACATATGAAGCATACGCGAGTGGACTAGGATCTGCTTTTGGGCTTTCCTGAGGCAGGCAGTATCAGTACTGGTCATCACTGGGATAACTAGTCCTCAAGTTAAAACAGGATGAATATTTGCCTTAATGGTATGGTTTACAGTCCAGGGATCTCCTATCTTGAAGGTTTCACCTCCAGGCACCCCAGCTCCAATCTCCTTCGCACCAACTTTCTGGATCCAACCCTCCCAACCTGACCACCCCTCTTCCACAACATTCCCAAGCCCTGTGAATTTCTCATTAACCTCCCAATACAGTTTGGTGTTTTCCTAGCCAACTCTTAACATTCCTGAGGCCAGCAATTTTCATGCCCCAACTCCATCCCTCAATAAACTTCAAGGTTTCCAAGCTTCCTATTCAATTCCCACTGTATACTGATCATGGACCACAAGGTCAACTTCAGTCTTCCCCAGACCACATGACACAATCTATTTACTTGCCTTGAAACTGGATCAGTAAATGTTACAATCTTTTGATGCAACACCATCTACATCACAAAGCCCCAAATCTGGGGCTCTCAGGCTCTATTTAGGTTAGACTGTTAATGCCATGAGTAAGGTGACCAAAAGCAGACATGTTCTAGACTAAAATTTACCCTTCTACAGCCATTTGCTAAATCTTTTCGAAATTCCTAAAACTAATTCACACTTGTGGAATGGAATTATTGATGTATACACTCAAATGCAGCAGCCAGTATGGGTATAGCAATATGTCACAACCATCCATAAAACAAGGCAAGGAAAAGCATCTTAGTGGAAAATGAATAAATATATGAAAGGCAGGTGGAAGCTATGGCAAAATATATTTTTTGTGGTGCAGCATTTGATTTAAATAGAGAATTGAAAATTTGAACCAGTGTTTTCTGCAGACCCAGGATTGTTTTGGTTCACTGATAGTTTGTAGTGTAAATTATCAATCATCCTGGGAATTTTACAATAATCCCCAGAATTTTATAGTATTGTTACAGATATATTACCCCACAATATTGCTTCTGGGAGCTTGCATAATAGGATATACAACCACGGGTTTCTGGAGGATCCATGTTGTGCATTGATTGACTGCACTTCCATGATGGGACAATGTCTTTTGTACAGGTGCTTGCTGAAGCTCAGCTCATAGACCACTAACAGGAGCTCTCGGAGTTTTGGACTTAATGCCAGCAAGCCAAGCAGTCAGGAAAGCATGAGTTATAATAAGTACTGACAATGTTAAAAATAATGAGAAGTAAATTTGCTCTGTGCTATCTTACATATCTCCTTTGTAAAGCTACATAATGCCCATTACTACAGTGAATGTAAATAAAATCAATTATTGTTTCACACCTTTCTTTTGATATGGGAAGAGTTGTTATTTTGTTTGTCATCTGTGGAAGGAGGAGAATTCCCAAGGTACATTCCAGTCACAAGTGTATAGTGCATGTAAGGGTCTTCAGTAATAACTTGTATTTAATGCTGCCACTGTCAACAAAAAATTCCTTAAATTTTACAGAATGTGAGCAGTTTCACTACTGGATGGAAATTCAAGATACAACTACGAGAAAATGGAATAATGAATTAATTTTCAGTTACTCAGTTGAAGAAGCAGACACAAAGCATCTAAAGTACATATTCTGGGGGTCCACAGTTTTGAGCAACTTTTGCCCTTTTCAATAATATTGCCTACAACACCAAAATTCTATGCCTTGGAAATTAGATTTCATGGTCGGGTTTAATTTCATTGGTGTGTGATTGAAAGTCTGTTTACAATTGGAGCGCTGCGGGAGAAGATACACTATGCTGTCCTGGCAACGATCATTATTGGGCAGTCTTGGAACAATCTGCAGCACTGATCTCGCCTACCCTCTCCAACCACTAGAATCTTGCTTGGCCCCAACTCGCAAAAGAGTATAGCACCTGATCAGCATTGCCCAATGAGTGCCAAAGTCTTGGGTGCTGCTTAAGTTTGGAGGGGCAAGATCACAACCAAAGTGGGTGTTAGCAGCCACATCATATATTCCAGGGATTCAATAGAATTTCTGGCATTCCCTCTTCCACAAATAGTGCCATGGCTTCTTAACCTTCAAACAAAGCCTTGAATAATATTTCACTCAAAGGCAGCACCACCGATACTGTAGCATTCTCTCAGGACTGCACTTCTGCATGCAAGTACCAGTGAAATCTATGCACTCATCTGAAGGTAAGCAATGAATATGCAGCCCTTGATTTACAGGTACATGTGCTACCAACTGTTGTTTTTCTTGATCTCAGGATATGCCAAAGAATTTTACAGGCAAATAACTAACAATTCAAAAGGTAGTCCCTTGCTAGGAAACTGGCTATGGTTTGTCTATTATGCAATCCTATTTCTATGCAAAATAAAATTTTGATGAAAATCCGGGACTTTATGCAAATGACATACTCCACAACTTTCAGTCCAAGTTCTCCATGTGTCTAATGTGTATTACATGAATGAACAGGGCCCAGAAGTGTCGTCAATTAATGCAGGATTGGATGCAATTTCCAGGGTGTTTTTTTTAATGGCAGGGATGTACTAAAGCTCATTGCAGCCAATGCTAAGGCTCTGTGGGGAAAGACCACAGTCAAGGCTCCTTCCGCTACAGCAGGTGGAGGGGCAGAATTAGGTGGGGAAGCCCCTCGAACAATGAAAGGGGTATCACCTCAGGAGGCCACATGGTGCTATGTTTGTGTGTTTTCTTTAAAAGCTTACACCACTGAATATAACAACTATGAATGTAAAAAGCTTTTTGCACTTTTTCTTCCTTTGGATATATATATTTTTTAAATCATGAATAAAGTCTATTTTTGAAATAAAAAAAATTGAGTGGCCAGTGCCACCTATACACACTGATTCCCCATGTGCCAGTGAACAACATTTCATGGCTCTGATCATCCAGTACGTGCCTGATACACACCTACCAACCCAGTAGCCAGAGACACAACCCATAAATGGAGAAAGGAAATGGGAACACCAAAACAAAAATTCTAAGGAACCATTGAAGCAAACATCGAGATGCAGCCCTGATAGCCTGGAACACAGCTCTCTGGCAAAGACTTGTCAGAGATGGAGTGACATCTATGAGGAAAATTGTCTTGTTCCAGTTACAATAAATGTCAAAGGACAGACTGCTGTATCATAGCAATCATGGATTGTTTTCCAACACCATGTGCAATGGCTGCGTGGTGTTGGAAAGCAATCCATGATTACTATGTCTTTGATTTTAGAGCCAAACTCCTCAGTCACCCAAGGACTCGAAAGTAAAACTTACTAAAGAGATCACCCTTGATTGTGAGGGATCATTGCCAGTGCTGGGTCCACCAGCCTACGTTTGAAGTAGGTGTCCGACTTTACACCACAATCTTCAGAGTCAGGAGGCGAGAATGCCACCGGCTGAGTGACGACACTGGAGATTGTCAATTCAGAGCAAGAAACACCATATTAACCAAATGGACTCGTGTTAACATTACATACACCCACACTGTTAAAGTGAACATGTACAGGAACCACATTTACTTTAACATTCATCTCCATTTAGTGATTGTGAAGAATTCATAGCAGTGAAGAAAAACTTGTATACACTACTTTCTCCCTCTCACACAAGAATCACTAAATACATGAGTACCGACATCGCATGTTCAGTGAAGATGCTTACTATTCATTTTCTATTACCCAAATGCAATTAAGCACATGGCGAGTGTTTAATGTCTTGCATACCACTGGTTTAAACATTCTTAAATTATGCAGCTATATCATAGTAAAATGCATTGTTAAATAGCACCAAGCATGCAGTTTATTTTTAAAAAAAGCGTTCTTCTTATAAATAAAAATATTCATTCTTTGCTTGCAACTCCCACAATGATTTCTTTGCTTCAAACACTGATCATTACCCAATATCACTAGATTTCCAACTGTGTTGAAGTGTTTCAAGTGTTGAATATACTCATTGATCAAAAGCCAGGAAACGGACAGGGTATGAAGTTGGGAATGGTATAGGATGAGAAAGTTCCTGATTCTTGAAATCCTTGGCCAGCAAATCCAAAGCTGTTACTGCTGATCGATTAATCTTTTCCACCATTTGCTCAAAAGCAGAAGAAAAGCAGTGGAACGTAAAAGGGGGAGTGGGGATTTCGGCAAACAGCCAGCAACAACACCATTAACACGTTAAATGCACTGATTATTCAGTCAGGCAGTGATGCTCTCATAACCTGTGAGCTACCAATGATAAATTATTTTGAAAAAAGTCAGTGGGTGGGTAAATGCACAGTATGATGTATGACAGTGGCACACAGTCCCAGAGTGAATAAGTTTAATTCCCAGTTGGTGCTGAGCTCAGCTGAGGTGGAGGCCACAATGTGCAAATGTGCAATTCTGAATAACTGACCAAGGACTAATTTTACTATGAAAGAAATTAAGGAAGCTAAAGAACCAGCTAGCCCATCAAAGCCAATTTTTCCAGAACCTTCCAACCACAGAGCCAATCTAACTTTTGAGTCTCCACAATGCTTGTCCTCCATTCTGCTGCCTCACATTTAAAGCTGACTCTATGAACTGCCCCAAGCTGAAAACAATGTTGCCCTACCTTGGAGCACCGTGACCGTACGTGGAGATGCAATCCCTGTGAACACCATCCTTGGCAGAACTGGAGAGATCATAAGCCACCATTTTACACGCTTGTAATAAGACATTCAAACCTTGCATTTCATATGCTGCAGTTTCTGATACCAGTGTTCTATTACAAATAGTGGAGATGGTGCCTCACAGATCCAGTGACCCAAGGTTCAATTCCAACCTCTAGTGCTACCTGTGCAGACTTCTGCAGGTTTTCCCTGTGAATACATGCATTTCCCCAAGACGTTGCGCTTTCCTCTCACATCCCAAAGATGTCTGGGTTAGTAGGTTAGCTAGCCACTGTACGTTGCCACCAGTGTGTAGGTGAGTGCAGTGGTAGTGATAGAATCTGGGAAACGTTGATGGGAACACATGGAAAAATAAAGTGGGGTCAGATTAGGTGGGTACTTAGAAGTCGGTGTGCTGAAGGGCTTGTTTCTGTGCAATACGACTCTGATTCTAAGAGGCCATAGTTGCATTTAAATTAAAGAAGAAAGTAATAGTAGGTTATTCTGATGGGGTTAGATGAAGGACACCAGGAGAAGGTGTGTATAAATACCAGCAGACAAGCTGCACTGAATATCTTCCTCTTACGTTGCAACCATCCAAGAAGATCAGTCTCATCGCATAATCAACGGCAAAGGACTTGTGACAACAATCCTATTGGGTTGGAGGCAGAAGCTCATTCTGGCAGGCTAGCAGTACAATTATAACCCTGCTAGCCTGAATGGGTCATCAACCATGGCTGTAGATGGTTTCTTGGCAGAAGCACGACACAAAGTTGTAGACGTGGCCCTGGCAGTGACTGTGCACTTGCCATCCTTTGCCTTCAGGGCTGCCTCAACACTGCTGTTGATATACTGAATATTGCTCCTCAAGGGATACAAGAGAAATTCAGACTAATGACAGTCTCATCACTTCAGGAACTTCCTCAGGAAAAACTCGAGTGGAAGTGCAATGCAAACATGTCATTAAAAGTCAGTTATTATTTTTTGTGCACACAATTTAATAGATGACAGCTTGGCACCTCATTAGGAATCTCGAAGGTTCCCACCACTGAAGAAACATGTCATTGTGCTCTCACCTTTTCAGAATATAATGAAAACACTCAGTATTTGCCATAATGAACAGACTCCCTGGACATTTTTATTCCAGTTTCCCATACTTATTCTGCCGCAGCATGGTATTCATTTCTGATTGGTCTATTTTTATTACTTAATCATGCTCACAGCATTCGCAGATATGGTCCAGGGTTTTCCCCATAAATATTAAATAAATGCTGACAATCTGGATCTTGCTAGTATGCTGGCCCCAAGGCTTTGACCCCTGCTAATGTCCAGGTCTGTAGCTAATTTCATGACTCTGTGGATGATAAAAATCATCAGGCTGGAAGATAAGGAGCTAGACTTGTGGCTATTAAAAATAAGTTCAATATACGGGAGTTTATACATGGTTATAGTTCAACTCTCTCAAACTCTAAACTTGAGTACAGATAATTTGAACAAAGATAATCCAAGTTTCAGTGTAGGAACATTTAATTGTGATTATAACTCTTCAGTGAATGGTAAATGTGATGGGATCAAACCAGACCTGTGCAAGGCCTGAAATTGCAAAAGACAAATAAATGCTCCCACTCATTTTTACCAGGAATTTTGCACTGAATTTCAAAAAAAGCATCTTAAGAGAATCTAAACAGATCTCAACTAACCTTTCAGCTGAGATGGTGTCCAGGGAAATCATAAACCTACACCCCAAGGTCTCTCTAGTTGCAAGTTTTCAATTTGTGCATTATAGTACGAAATAGACAACACCATCACTGAACTAAGGCCTGTTATACACAATTAGGTTACTGAGTCATTAACATGGCCAAATGTAACCCTTAAAGGCACCTTAAGTAAATTATTTTCAGGGCTTAAGTTTCCCTTGCAATCACATTTCTCTCCCCATAGTCACGCCTGTCCAACCCAATTTATTAGCTTTTCTCCCTTGCAATCTCAATCTCTCCAATGCATTTCCAATCAAGTGATTCATAGAACAGGCCCTTTGGCCCATGATATCTGTGCTGACCATGATGTCACTTAAACTAATCCCATCTACCTGCGCGTGGTCTACATCCCTCCATTCCCTGCCTGTTCACATGCCTGTCTAAATGCCTCTTAAACATTGCTATCATATCTGCTTCCACTAGCTTCCCTGGCAGTGTGTTCCAGGCTCCTACCACTGTGTCAAAAAGCTTGCCTCGCACATCTCCATGAAACTTTCCCCCTCTCACCTTAAAGCTATGCCCTATGGTATTTGACATTTCCACCCTGGGAAAAAGACAACAATCAACTTGTGTTTCTATCAGGTCTCCCCTCAGCCACCTTACAGCTAATGCTCTCTGATCCAGGCAGCATCCTGGTGAACTTCTCCAAAGTTTCCACATCCTTCCTGTAATGCAGTGACCAGAATTGCACACAATACTCCAAATGTGGCCTAAACAAAGTTTTATACAGCTACAACATGACTCACCAGTTTTTACATTCAATGCCCTGATGAAGGCAAGTATGCCATAGTCTCCTTCACCACCCTCACACTTATCTGGATTAAACTCCATCTGCCGCTACTCTGCCCATATTTCCAAATGCTCTATATCCTGCTGGATCCTTTGACAACCTTCCTCACTATCTGCAACTTCATCAACTTATGTTGTCTGGAAACTTACAAATCAGTCACCTGACATTTCATCTAAATCATTTTTATATAATCACAAACAACAGAGATCCCAGCACTGATCCCTCTGGAATACCACTGAGTACAGGCATCCAGTCAGAATAACGCCCTTCCACCGCTACCTGTCTTACATAGCCAAACCAGTGTTGAATCCGAGGCACAGTGAAAAATTTTGTTTTGCGTTGCCATCCGTACAGAGTTCTTCCACCATATCTCAGTACATGTGACAATAATAAACCGATTACCAATGCAAAACAGCCAGTAAACACGAACTACAGACCAATGTATTTGTGTATCACACAACCCTTTTTCAAAAAGAACAATCCTCGACAGAGAGTTGAACATAATTGTTACGTTAAGGCTAGTGGATGTGCTAATACTTTAAAAAGTGTGGCATGTGTTTAATTCAGCAACATTGTGCATGCTTGCTTCATTTCAGTTTGGAATGGACTGCCACAACAAAGTGTATGCAATTGATGGTCGAAGTCTAAGTGGGTTTATATTATACTCCACTGTACAATCACAAGAAGTCAGTACATTCAGGAACTTATATACACAATAATAACTTTTAAACACATTGCAGGTTTCTTAATCTCCTGAGAGCTCATGGAATTTCTTTGTCTCAATTTCACTCTGGTTTGCCTCCTGTTCTACAGAGAGAATTCCCTCAGGATCTCCCTGTAACTTGCATGATCATCATCCTGGCAGACAGGCTTATTCTCTTGGAGCCTTTTGAGAAATCTGCTAACTTAATGAACTCTTTGTCCCCTCTCAGGATTGTGGAATTCACCTCTGTACTTTGCTGTGTGTTATTTCCTGTTCCTTCTGTTGCTACACTGCTCCCCTTCACTGCTTCTGCTTTGAAGTTTTGTCTCATGGATTTCATCTCTGCTTCCCTTTTAGAGACTTCTCCTTTGGCACCCATCTTTACCAAAACACCTCAAAATCAATCCTGTTATATTCACAGACATGGATATTCCAGCCTCTGTCACTATACAGTGAAGTATCTCTTGTTCTGGACCCTGATGTTGTTGCCATAATCCTCTGCACTTTTTCCCCCCAACTTGTCTAATTCAATCTGCAACTCGTTTACCCCCATTGGGAGTTCCATGATCCACAACAAGTTGGTGGAAAACAGACATCCAGTAAGTGACTTTGCATGCTTTGAGACAGATGTTTTATTCAGACTTTGCTGCTTAGCATTTTAAGCTTGCTTTGCGACCACATCTGCTCTGCTGAGGACTCTGTTTTCTGTAAAGCATTTGGTTGCATTCTTTCAGCTCAGTGGAACAACTCATTGAGCCCCATACAGAATGCTGGCTTTGTTCTTGTTTTCCCAAACTCAACAGATACCAAGAGGATTCTTCTGCAGTTCCATTCCAAAGTTTCAGTCAAATAGTCCCATTTGTCAGTTGTGGCAAGATGACCACTCCCCTCGTAGTCCCAATCCTGACCTCTGGTGTGATCTGTGCACATTCTTCCTGTGACTGCATGGGTTTCCTCTGGGTGCTCTAGTTTCCTCCCACGTCCCAATGACATGCAGGTTGGTAGGTTAATTGCCCTCCGTAAATTGCACATACATTCCCCTCTTTACTCATGCTTTCCAGTTGATGCCTTGGCCATATCAACTGGTCATCTCAGTATTTTACTATAAATTAAACTTTAGTATCTTCTCAAATTGAGATTCAGTTCTGAAGTGTAACTTTCTTTCAGATCCAATTTATACAGACATGAAAGCAAGTCCTTTCTTCCAAGGCTATTTGAATCATTTCCTTTACCCAGATTCTTAATGAGCATTGGAAAACTGACCATCCATTCCCATTTTCCCTTGGGACATCATCACTATAGACAGCATATTTTTAAATGACTGGCTCTTCAATGTCCTTGCAATCTCCAAACTTGAACGAGGGAACCATCCTTTCCAAGTTGTGCAGCAGTTTGCAACTTCCCTGCTTGGTATGCCTCTGCTCACTCTCTGTGCTCCTTTCCTTCAGCCACACCTTCTCATGGTATTGACTGATGCTTTTGCTTCTGATCTTCCAGGCACTGCCCAAATCAGCTTCATCCGTTTCGGCACTTGTTGGGACGTCATGCAACGTATGTACAGGATGTTGGTAAGACCACACACGTGGAATATTCTGTGCAGTTCTGGTTACCATACTATAGAAAGGATGTGATTAAGCTAGAGAGGGTGCAGAACAGTTTCACAAGGATGTTGCTGGGACTGGAGGGCTTGAGTTACAAGGAGAGACTGGGACTGTTTTCCCTGGAGTGAAGGAAGCTGAGGTTTATGAAATCATAAGGGGCACAGATAAGATGGATGATCAGTCTTTTTCCTGGGGTAGGGAAATCTAAAAGTAGGGGGCAAAGGTTTAAGGTGCGAGGGGAAAGATTTAAGGAGACCTGAGGTGCAAGACTTTCCCCCACACAGAGTGTAGTGGGTATATGGAACGAGCTGCCAGAGGAATTGGTAGAGACTGGTACAATTCCAATGTTCATAAGACAATTGAACAGGTACACAGATAGAAAAAAGTTTAGGGGGATATGGGCCAAATGCAGGTAAATGGGATAAGCTCAGGTAGGCACCTTTGTTGCCATTGATGAGCTGTTTCCTTGCTGTGCCGATCTATGACTTCGCTACGCCAAATCAGAGATGACACAGGTGATGCCAGAGGGAAAGCAGACCTGTCAGTTTGGTCCTCATCAACCTCTGTGTCTTCATTTACTTCCACAGCTGTCCTGAAGGGACAAGCCAAGACTGTGATTTCCCACCATCAATAACAGCCCCTCATACCTTTCAAAATCAATTACTCTGCAATTACTAACATTGGGGTCCAGGTGGCACGTTGGTTCCCTCAGACGGTTGGAGTTGGATCATCAACGGAACATTGGTATTGATTTATTATTGTCACTTGCACTGACGTACAGTGAAAAACTTGTCTTGCATACTGATCATACAGATCAATTCATTACACAGTGCATTGAGGTAGTACAGGGTAAAAACAATAACAGAATACAGAGTAAAGTGTCACAGCTACAGAGGAAGTGCAGTGCAGGTAGACAATAAGGTGCAAGACCACAACAAGGTAGGTTGTGAGGTTGAGTCCATCTCGTCATATAAGGGAACCATTCAATAGCCTTATCACAGTGGGATAGAAGCTGTCCTTGAGCCTGCTGGTATGTGCCCTCAGGCTCCTGTATCTTCTGTATTATAGGAGAGGGGAGGAGGGGGAATGACCTGGGTGGGTGGGGTCTTTGATTATGCTGGCTGCTTCACCAAGGCAGCGAGAGGTATAGACAGAGTCCACGGAGGCGAGGCTGGTTTCCATGATGTGGTGGGCTGTGTCCACAACTCTCTGCAGTTTCTTGCGATCCTGGGCAGAGCAGTTGCCATACCAAGCCGCGATGCATCCAGATAGGATGCTTTCTATGGTGCATCGATAAAAGTTGATGAGTGTCAAAGGGGACGTGCCAAATTTCTTTAGCCTCCTGAGGAAGTAGAGGCGCTGATGAGCTTTCTTGGCCAGAGAGTCTACGTGGTTGGACCAGGACAGGCTATTGGTAATGTTCACTCCTGGTTTGCTTTGTGACAGTCAACTCTCTAAACTGAACTAAACGTCACAATACATAGACTGGGCGACACAGTGGTGCAGTGTTAACACTGCCACCTGACAGTTCCAGTGACCTGGGTTCAATCCTGACCTCCAGCACTATCTGTTTGGAACTTGTACTTTCTCCCTGTGATTCCGTGGGTTTCCCCTGGGTGCTCTGAATTGTCAAAGACATGCTGGTTGGTAGGTTAATTGGCCACCGTAAACTGGTAGTTGGTAGGAGAACAAGGTGATGGTGGAGGGTGCGGAGAATTAAGTGGGAAACGAGGAGAAAATGGGTGCTTGATGGTTGGTGGGGACACAGTGGTCCAGAAGACCTGTATCCGTGCTGTACAACTCTATGGCTAAGACAATAATGTTAAGTTAACTATGGAACACAGGTTAAAGTAGTGCCAACTCCTCCAGTCTGAAAGTAACAGTCACACTTGACAGCTAGCATGTGCAAGCCACAAACCAATAAACAAACACAACAATTTACAAACAAACTATCCTAGAGCAGTACTGGATTATATTGAGAGGAGTTCCCTCAAATCAATGAGTATCTCAGTTGTTGTGTATCAGATTTATTTTTCAGCAGCTAAATTGGCATTCCCAACTCATGTTTGTTTCAAAAGGCCCTTTGTGCAAATTGGATTCCCTGTGTCATTACACCTTATCACAGCCTTTCTTCAATCTCTAAGTTTTAATGTGTCCCTCCCCTCAAGAGAAAGGCACTTTGCAAAACCAGGAGTTCAATACCAGGCAATGTCACTTTCTTGTACAGTGCAGTATTTCATAGAAAGATTTAAGTTCAGCTTACTTGTTTAAAAGCTGAACCCATTCAGTTGCAAAGACAATTTTTAAAAAGCATCTGCAAATTGAAAAAGGAGGAAAATATTGAATGTCATTTGCACTTAGTAGCTCAACAATGTTTTCTGCCACTTTCATTTCTCCATCGTAAAAAATTGTCAATTTTAACCAATTTTCCAATCTCCAGCTCCCACCCCTGACAGCCTGAAGGCAGTAACAGACTTCCATGGCTGCCATTTACTTTGCACACACAGCTTTTCTTCATAAGTACTTTCAGCCTGGTTCCAGAATTTGGTGAAAGCATTATAAAAGAAGTGGTATCATAAATGCAGCCACATCTGCCATCTACACAAAAGGCTTTCTCCCTAGAAATCATGGGATCTCTCTTATCCCACCAGAGGTGGCAGTATTTGGGACACCACAGTAGCACAATAAGAGTTGCTGCCTCAGAGCTCCAGTGACCCAGGTTCAATCCTGACCTCTGGTGCGATCTGTGCACATTCTTCCTGTGACTGCATGGGTTTCCTTTGGGTGCTCTGGTTTCCTCCCACATGCCAATGACATGCAGGTTGGTAGGTTAATTGCCCACTGCAAATTGCACTTAATGTGGGGGCAAGTGGTTGAATCTAGGCAGAGTTGATGGGAATATGGGGAGAGTAAAATGGGATTGGTGGAACCGAGAACTTGATGGATAGGATGCACTCAATGGCTAAAGGGCCTGTTTCCATTCTGCATGTTTATTACTCTACAACTCGATGTAGTAGTATACAATCATACTTTTGGATGAAAACATGAATAAATGGGTTGGTAAGTTTGCTGATGACAAAGGTTGGTGGCATTGTGGATAGCGTAGAAGTTTGCCAAAGGATACAGTGGGATATAGATCAGTTGCAGATATGGATGGAGAAATGGCAGATAGACTTTAATCCGGGTGGGTGTGAGGTATTGCACTTTGGGAGATCAAATGTAAAGGGAATGTACACAGTTAATGGCAGGACCCTTAACAGCGTTGATGTACAGAGGGATCTTGGGGTCCAAGTCCATAGCTCCTGAAAGTAGCCACACGTTGACAGGAAGGTAAAAAAGACGTGTGGCAATGTTTGCCTTCATTAGTCGAGGCACTGAATTCAAGAGTCAGAAGGTTATGTTGTCTTATGCTGTATAAAACTAGTTAGGCCGCATCTGCATTCAGTTCTGGTTGCCCTATTATAGGAAGGACGTGGAGGCTCTGGAGAGGGTGCAGAAGAGGTTTATCAGGATGCTGCCTGGATTAGAGGGTACGTGCTATAAGGAGAGGTTGGACGTAGGGTTGTTTAGTCTGGAGCGGCAAAGATTGAGGGGAGACAATGATAGAAGTTTATAAAATTACGGGAGGCATGGATAGAGTAAACAGCTGGTATCTTTTCCCAGGGTCAAAATTTCTAATACTAGAGGGCACGCATTTAAGATGAGAGGGGCAAAATTCAAAGGAGACGTCCGGGGCAAGTGTTTTCTTTACACAAAGTGGTGGGTGCCTGGAATGCACTGCCAGGGGTGGTGGTGGAGGCAGATATGATAGAGGTGCTTAAGAGGTACATGCAGAGAATGGAGGGATATGGACCATGTGCAGGCAGAAGGGATTAGTTTAATTAGGCATCATTAGCTTAATTAGTTCAGCACAACATTATGGGCCAAAGGGCCTGTTCCTGTGCTGTACTGTTCTATGTTCTAATCAGGAAGGAGTGGCCCGTGAAATTTCATCATCAACCCTGAAATCCATTAATTCTCAAGATATGCAAGACATGGAGAATGAAACCTCTTGCTGAATATGATCTACCTCACCAGTCCACTGATGAATCAGTACTCTTCCACACTGGACACCACTTAAAAGAAGCACGAAGAGAAGAAAGGGCACAAAACGTACTCTGCATGGAGGACTTCAATGCTCACCAGGAGTGGCTCAGTAGCACCACCATTAACCTAAATGGCTGAACCTTGGAGACAATGGCTGTCACACTCACTCTGAGCGAATGAACCAACAAGGGATAATCCGACACAACCTCACTTTTTGCCTGTCTACCTGCAGGTGCATCTGCCCATGATAAGTGTCGGTAGTAATGACCACCACACAGTCCTAGCGGTGACTAATCCAGAGTTCATTCCGTGAACACACTCCCATTTTGTTGTATAGCACAGTGTTAAACAGGATAGACTCAGAACAGATCTGGCAGCTCTAAACTCATTCAGCAGCAAAAGCAGACATGTACACCACCACACTCTCTGTGCCTGGCAAATCCATCAGTCTGCTCTTACTTTCAAGCCAGGAGACTAACCCCGATTCAAAGGGTACTGAAGGACATGCCAGAAACAGTTGTAGCTAAAAAATGAGCTGCCAATCCGGTGAAGAAAACATACTGCCTTTAGTTATAATACTCCACAAACTCAATTGTGTAAAAGGTGTTACCTTCAGGCTATGGTGGATTTACTAATCTTATTAAAATATTCATTACCCCTACTAATCTCATTACAATAATAAATATTCTCAATGCACTTCAGTTAGAAGGGAGAAACAGCCAACGTTTCCATTCCTGGTCAACCAGTGAGCTCTAGTTGAAAGACAGGTCATTCGAAGATTAGTAATAACATGACTTAAGCTCAACTGTCATGCCCTCCATAGTCAAATTGCCTGATGGTATTCACTGATTAATCAAAATATTGGTCACTTACATTCAGCATTTAAAGTATCAGCAAACAGGATCTGACAAGAATGAGAATAAACTACTTCGGCGAAGAAGGGGAAAGGAAAATTGGGCATAGAGAATCTTTTTTTAAAAAAATCAGTAGAGAAAATAAATAAATTGTAAAATAACAAAACATCTGAGGAAATCCAGAACAGGAAGCAGATAAAATTAAGAACCATGATTGCAAAGACAAAGCTGGAAAAGTCATTGAATGTCCAAGGACAGAGACAGAAGGAAAAGGTAGCACCCATGCAATGAGGCCAGAAACATCATGGAAAATAGAGGGAATAGCCCAGACATTTTCCAGATACAGAAATAAAAAGTAGTGACATTCTCCTGAAAGAAAATATTCAGTTAGTTTTTCCAAGATGGATGAAAGAACATGTGAACAAGAAGAGTAGGGGAACACTGGGGTGTACACAGAGAAAGCACGTGAATCCATAGAGATTTAGGTGAAGAAAAGTACTGGTGAAGGTTGCAGCAATCTGAATATTGCACTTTCAGAGTGTCCAATTCATTTCTCACAATATTTTAGTTACGCACTAGGAATGTGTATTGACAGAGTAACTGAACCCTGCTTCAGCACAATGGAAAATATTCCTGTTGTGCTCCAGTCTTGGAGCAGCCATTGACACTCTGAACGAGAAAGTCACCCTTGATCAGCCAATGGATATAGCTTGTATCTCCACTTCAAATAGCTGGCCTTGCCAGAACATCTTAGACACAAAGTGAATTCCAGTATTAACAGGTTTAACTAATAATGTGACGACTGGAGTCAAAGGTGAAGAAAGGACATCCCACCCACTGGTCTGCTTTTCCCTCCATACCATCCACACCATAAAAGCCCTTGATATAGCAGGGAAAATTGTGTGTCATTTTTTTGTAAAGAAATACTTCAGTAGAAGATAGAAAATGCTGGAAATACTCAGCAGGTCTGGCAGCATCTGTGGAAAAAGAAACAGAGTGATTGTTTCAGGTCTGAGAACCTTCATCAAATCCTTGTGAACATTTTCTAACTTACTTTCTGATAAACAAAATGTATTCATGTTGATTCTTCTTCTTCTCCTAATCATCTAAATGAATAATTTGGACTGAATTTCTTCCCAGTAATATTTAATTTTAATATCACATTAATTTGGAGTTCTCAGTTGGTCCCCAAACTGGGACATGTCCGGTTAGTCTGCACTGTGACACTTGCAGCTGTAATTAGTGGTGACTACAGCTGGTCACACTGTTCCAAATGTGGCCAAAGCAAGGATCCTTGGTTTGATGTACTACCCACATCCACAGGTCTTGCTGAACACTGGGTACCAGTGTACTATTTGAAGCTCTCCACACAACAGGATCAGCCCTTTTTTATGCTGATAAACTCATTAGCATTAAAAGGTACCTCCAGGTTACACTTAACAGCTAGAGTAACACCGGGTATGATAATGGTGCAGCAGTCAAGTAATCCAGCAGTATGGCCTAACATTCCAGAGACTTGAGTTCAAATCCCATCATGTGAAATATGTAATTTAAACTTAGTTAATGATCTGGAATTAAATCTATTCATGAATAAGGATGACTGTAGCACAAAAGGATTGTTGTAAAAGCACATCTGGTTCACTATTGCCTTTCAGAGGAGGAAATTTACTATCCTTACCTCGACTGGTGCACAAAATCAAGACAAAATTGAGTTTGAACACTTTGAGGAAGGAGGGTGTGCATGACTGGGATGGATGTACAACCTTGAAGTACTATGGAAAGATGACTAACCCTGGTTTCAATTATCAAAGAGACTCTTGTCATCACCTAAGTTCTTGGAAGTCACGAGGAGTAATTTTCTGACATTTCTTCCTAGGAATCAAACAGAAGCAGAGATCTAGAATGCTCTTTTCTTTTTTTCTTAAATACTGATACAAGATATCCAGTATCGACATGGCGGATGGTCCAGGTCTTCGAAGTACTTGAGGCATTGGCCCAGAGATGTTGGTAAACAACCTGGCAGAGAATGTTGTTGGATTCATTTCTCTTTCCCCTGTAAATGCAGCCAGCAGTGAAGTAAAGAGATGTTGGCAATAGTTGTAAGCCAGGGCAACACAAAGTGGTGCCAAAGGATAAACTTACTCACTCCTTCATTAGAGAATAGCAGATCTTTCCAATGGGAACTACAGAAGGTTTTCAGCCAGCAACCAGGACTGGATGCCAGTTTCCATTGCTGAGATACCTTCAGTGTTGTCAATGGAGGTGAAAGGGATTAAAAGAGATGGTTCCCTCTCAGGAGCATCCTAGGTCTGAGCAGAGTTTGCGAGATCTTTACAAGGGCATTCTTATGCCTAACAATTCTTTCATGTATAATTTATGGCATTTTCTATTCAAGATGTGAGAGTAGATGCATTGAATGTGATACAGATCAACATGACATATTTAGATAATATTCTTATGGAATTTTAGCACAGCCATTAACCCAAACAAAATTAACAATCTGACACTGGTGTTAAGGTAGCTGCAAAAGGATTGTCAGTTGAATCACTCAGTATTTGTCTGGTGATATTACCACAAAAGTCCTTTCCAGGTTTATACCTTGACTAAATTAGAGGATGGCATATTTTCAGGCACGGTACAGGGGTGCAAGGCATTGAGAACAGCTGAGGTCATAAAGCGTTCCGCTGGAGAGCTTTATGATCATCGCAGGTAAACCTTAAAACACACAAATGGAGAGGTTTGCCAAGCGGGTGACAGATGGCTGTTAATTTTTTTTTGAAATGTGAACTTGTCAAGGTGAAGGGAGTTAACACTAGAGAACAGAACACTTCCCATTTTAGGAACTTAAAACCAGCCTCACATATTCCCAGTCCAGGCATTACTGTCCCTGATGCATAGTGAAACTCTATCCACTGGATTCCTACAGCACCACCTCAAATTTAGAGTCATGGAGCTGTACAGCACTTATCTCTCAGATCCCATTTAAAATTCCTTACTCTCACCTTGGACCAATGCCCTTGTTTTTGATATCCCTGCCAAGGGAAAAGATTTTGGCTATTCATACCTCTCATAATCTTACATACTTCTACTAGATTGCCTCTTAGCCGCCTTCACTCCAGGGAAAACAATCCCAGCATATCCATAACAAAAGTTTTTCAATCTGGGCAACATTCTAGTGAATCTCCTCTGTACTCTCTCGAGTGCAACCACATCCTTCCTATAGTATGGCAATCAGAACTGCACACAATCCTCCAAATTAAACATATATGCCCCAAAAACATTTACTTACCATTTTCTATATTAGGCATCCAGCAGCTTTTCAGGAGATTGGCAATTGGTGTAAATTAGAGACAGGTTGGTGTTGTAGCCCTCTGCATTAGGGACTGAATAACACAATGGTAACCCCTGCAAAGTGAGAAGACCATTCAACCCATCAGTGTGGGCTGCTTCTAAACCGAGATGTCAGACAGAAGTAAGAGGCAGTGCCTGTCCCACTGCATCATTTGAGTCGATAAGCTGACGTCCTTTAAGTTTTGGAACAATTATTGTTGCATCAATGAAGCAAAGCAGTTGGAGTTGGGAATTAACTGGTGGGGAAAGCCATCAGCCTGAAACACACTCCATTGATGCTGCCCAAACTTTTCCAGGGAAAGAGTCTGGAAAAGCAAGTGAGCTGATCGTCACTGTTTACTGTCATTCTTTGCCGAGGGACTTGGAAGGCTCATAATAGGATGTTGCAGTTTATTGTTTGACAAAATGCACACAAATGTGAACATATTTTAATTGCTTCTATTTATTAAACATAGATTTATACCTAAATTACCTCAGCCATGAAGAACTGTGAAAATTATAATGCAATGCATTGCATCCCTCAAGGTTTGAAGGTTGAAGAGTGGTATAATTGATGGTTTTAACATGATAAATGTATTTGTTAGGGCAGATACAGAGAAACTATGCCTCAGAAATTCACCGATGCCTGGAGAGGCACATTGATGTGTCACATCAGAATCCTTAGGCACCACTACATCAGTCTTATAGCAGAGCAAGGCATTTCCCTCACAGGCAGAGTGTGTGAAGGAAAACAGGCCAGCCCTGGGTTGGGTCAGAGAGACTGGGCCAAGGGGGTCACCAAGTTGGAATCAGCAGTGCCAAGGCCTATATTTGCTAATGGAAGGGGGGAAAACAGGAGTCACTCACTCGATGGAGGTCAGAGAGGAGGACAGAGAAGGGTGGCAGTTATTAAATCCAATCAAGGTCCGAGATTGGGAGGGGGTGGTCTGGGTGGGGGGCATGATGTCTGCAATCACTGGTTAGTAATGGCCTTAAGGGGGACAGGGCCATGAATAATTAAAAGGGAACTTCAAGGTGGGATCTGCTGAAGGAGGCCCCAGATAAATCACACCGCTGCAGAACAAACAAAATTATCTAGGCTCCTAATTAGGCTGAGTGAGTCTGAAGACAGGCATGCTTTGGAAGCTCAGACTAATTTCTCCTGGCATTGCTCAAACTAAGTGTTACATCAGGAATAATATTTTGTACAGCCATAATTGCATTCCATTCCCGAGGAATAAAAATAATCTTTCAATGCATTGTGTTGGAAAAAACAGTACTAAACAACTGAACTTCTGGCATGTATCCTTTGGTGGGAAAGTCCATAACAAGAGGGCATACTCTTAAAATTAGTAGCCTACTTAGGAGAGAAAACCGCAGTTTTTCTACACAAAGGGTGAAAAAGCAGAATGGCCATTTGCTTTTCCTATCCATTGTGACTCTGCACAGGATACATGTGCCTCCTTAACCCAGCCCCCACCCAATTACATCCCCTCGGTGCAAAGCATGCATTGTTGCACTTTGTGCAAGTCTTAGCCAGCAATGTAGCAGTCACAGTCAGGCCTTGACAGTGGGCATTGTGTGATTAACTTGAGGTAGAAAACAGCATGGACAAACATTCTGTCTTTAGCTAATGCTCTTACATGTACAGCTGTCAGCAAAATAAATCACTAGATTGTGACCTTGGATGAATTTTCCCTTCCCTGGGCAAGTGATCTTGAGGTCAACCATAAAACCCCTGGAAGTGTCCTGCCTCATACAAGCAACTTAGAACAGATCAATAGTTTGAAGGTCAATTAAAAAACTTTGTGTAGGTGTGTCTGAATGCATGCGAGTATGGTCGGTGTGAAAGCAAGCAAACAAGAGAGCGAGTGGTATGTGTGTGCATGTGTGTTTGTAATGATTTGTTTGTGTCTGTGTGCAGGTGTGTGCAAGTGTGGCATATGTGTTGATGTGTGTTAAAGTTGCGTGTGTGTGAGAGAGCGAGCACCTGAGTGTCTGTATGTCTTCCCAACTGTATATATACACGTGTGCCCACACAAATATGAGCATGGTGCAGATATCACAGACACCTGAATCTTCTGCCAGTGCTCACTTTTTTGCCTCCAGTATAAAGAATAATTGCATTGCAGGTTACTGGAGCGTGGATCTGTAGTTGGGAAACCACACTCAGTACATCTATGCCTTGAAAAGGGGAGGAGAGCAGAAAGTGCAGAACCAAAACACTCTGACTCCAAGGTGAGTGTGGGTGAATTACAACTGTGGCACATGTATAACCATTTAGTCTATAACATTTCAATCATCACAATTCATGAATCATAAACACAGGAGAAAGAGATAAGAAAAAGCTACTCATGTTACTTTGTGAACTGGTATCAGAAATTTATAAATACCTGCCAATTTACATACTTCACAAAAGGCAATTAACTTCAAACCAATCTTTATATACCCTTCATATACAGCAATTGTGCCTTTGTGACCTTAAAAGGAAATATCACATTAAACACTGCCCTAAGTTAGCAACCAGATAATAACTCTGCAATACATGGTATAACACTTCTGTCATTAAAAGGACTACATTATCATCTGGCTTCCTATGAGCAGTGCTGCATGAAGATCCACCCGTATCTGAAATAACATTCTGCACAAGAAAGAAATTACCAACTCAAAGCAGCAGTATCTTGTAAATGTGCCTGGCAAGCATTTTTAATTAGTCTACAAGGACATTGTAATAATGCAAATCACATTAAGAAGCAACATCATGTTACTTACTTGTGATGGCACAGAATCTATGTGGAGTTTGCACATTCTCCCTGTGACCAAATGGGTTTCCTCTGGGTGCTTGGGTTTCCGCCTACATCCCAAAGGCATTCAGGTTGGTAAAACATTAATTGGCCACTGTAAAGTGCCCCTAATGTGCAAGTGTGTGGTGGAATCTGGAAGGGGTTGAAAAGAACGTGGGATTAATGTAGGATTTGTGCAAATAGTTGGTTGATGGTCAGCATAGACTAGGTGGACCAAAGGGCCTGCTTCTACGCCGTCTCTCTCCATGACTCTGAGGTGAAATTTGCACAAGGTTTTCCTGGTTATCCTCCCTCTCCCAAGATAAAATTAAAGGATGCTTGTTGGCAAACAGCTTTTCAAAGAATTGGCTCTCTTTTTAATAGCAGTTATATTAAATAACTTCATAAATCAGGACAGTGCGCTTGCAAACCAGATGTGGGCTCTCATGTGTCAGACTATTCCCCACAGGATACCTGGTAATATGTATGGAACTGACAGCAACAAAATATATTTTAAGGTACCAATTTTCATAAGGACCGCAAAATAGTTTGAGGGTGAATTTAAAAAAAAAACAAGCAGAATTATTACACTTCTTTAGTAATAAGCAATGAACCTTAATGACCCTCATGCAGTAAAATCATTTTTATAAATTACTGGTGTTCACGGGATGAGCTGGCGTTGTTAGCTGCCCGCCTCCTTTTCAGGTGTGCCCACTGGCTGACATTCCGGCTTTATCATCATCCCTGGCCAGCTAGGAGATACTTATTACACTGACGTTCTGTGCTTATTCACTAATAATGTAAGTGTATACCAACAGGAGGCAAGGTTAGACCAACTTCCACACCAAGGAGTTAAAATAAAAGCGTAATTAACTCAGCACCTTTCACCAATAATATTTCACTTCATTCAGTGTTATTTTTGCCCCGAGTACCCATCCTTCATTTGGCTGAAGGTCTCAATGAAGGGAGCTCACTATAGAGATAACAAGAAATTTACATCACATTCGTTTCCATGGTGCAGGATATTACTGCACGTCTGAGAGTGCCTTTAAGCTGGCTGCAAACATCACCCTTGACATAAATTTAGTAAGCAACATTGTCATAAACACACACACCAAAGCTGCAAAGCAGAGTGTGGGTGGAAAGAGTCACCATCCAGTGGCTATTTTTCTTGCACCTGTTGAAATATGGACTGCACTAGGCAGCCATCCATGCTTCAAATAAATGCTTACCATCAAGCAAGAATTGTAAAATCATACCAACTCGACAAATTGACAGGACTGGCTGAGGCATTTCACAGATTATAAACCTTAGTCTTTCCAAAAAAAAATCTATAATGGACAAAATCTACTTAGTGAGTGAGTGTGATGTAATTAAACACAGGCAAGCTTCACGTCAACATAATGGATGTTTTAGAACATATCATTCTGAAGTTTAACTAAATCCACCCAGCAGTTGCCAGTGTACCAAATGCAGTAGTCAGCGAGAGGGATACTGCAGCAAGGGTCCAGATCAAACTTTCCATCAAAATTCCTCTGAAGTGGTGACAAAAATCATTTTTACAATGTATGGCATTCCAGAAATGAATGAAGCACACAGTATCTTTCCAAATGATGTGCCTTTAGACTGCAGTGTTAGATCAACAGTAAGGGCCTCAATTCCACCAGAGCAGAAGCAAAATATTATTTCTGAGCTAAATTCCATGGTGGTTGTAATATCCCAACAGGTTCACTGGCATTCCTCACGGATGGGACCTCCCTATCCTCTGGGCCCATAACATTTATTGGGAGCTGGGTGGCTGAGGTCTAGGGAGAGAAGGCCTGGTAGTAGCTGGAAATGCAGGTTCTGAGGAGGTCCTGTTGAAATTAATGACATCACTTCAGTAGTTCTCCACTTTAGAGACCTGAGAGAAATGCAGCACAGAAACGGCCCACCAAGTCCATGACCACCACCATGCACCTGTTACACTAATCTTACCCTAACCATTTTATTCTCCTCATATTTCCACCAACTTTCCCTCCAGATTCTACTCCTCACAGTTTACAGTGGCCAATTAACCTGTCAACCTGCACATCTTTAGGATGTGGAAAGCGACGAGGTCACCTGGAGGAAATCCCTATGCAGTCACAGGGAGAACATGCAAACTTCACACAGACAGTACCAGAGGTCAGGATTGAACTCAAGTCACTGGAGTAAATGAGGCAGTACCTTGCTAGCTGCACCACTGTGCTAACATGTGCAGGGTGGCCATTTATGTCAGGTGAAGGCCCTGACCACATATGAATCAGTGGCGTTGGGGAAAAAGGGGAACAAAAATTAGGAAGTGCAGGGAGAGAAGAATAATAAGGTGCAGCAAAAACAAGGCAAAGGCTAAAACTATGTACAGCAAATTCAAACTTAAGGCTGCTTAAGAGAACTGTATTGTAAGCCCTAAGCCCTTGCAGACTGATAAAATGGAAGTAGATCTTAGTAAATTGGTTATTTCAGTCACAATGATTATTTGCACAGTGAAT
Organism: Pristis pectinata; assembly: GCF_009764475.1. NCBI lineage: Eukaryota > Metazoa > Chordata > Chondrichthyes > Rhinopristiformes > Pristidae > Pristis > Pristis pectinata. Next base: position 10,482,328 of record NC_067428.1, read on the forward strand.
GGAAAGTATCACACGAATACAATAGGACAGCCTGTCTGGCATGCAGTATGGGATAGAAAGAGGGGAGCAGTTACTCCGCTTTCTACCATACTACCTCGGACCCTGGTCTGTTTGAGGTGCTAGCTGTTAAGGAAAACGTCCCATTTCCAACACTGACACTCCTTAGCAGATCACTCAATGACCACTTCTACCAAACATAGGCAAGCTGATTGAAAAAAAATCAAAAACTGCAGATGTTGGAAATATGAAATAAAAGCAGGAAGTACTGGAAACACTCAGCAGGTCAGGCAGCAACTGTGGAGAGGGAAACAGAGTTAATATTTCAGATCTGACGCAGGGTCACTGATGTGAAATGTTAACTCTGTTTCTCCTTCCACAAATGTAGCCTGACCTGCTGAATGTTTTCATGCTTGCTGTTGTTAGGGAAGAACTTCAACAAATCATCACACATTAATAAGTCATCGGAATAAGCAACAGTTGATTAAGTCCTTAAGCAATTTTTATCTGCACAAGAGTATCATATATTCAGCACTAAATACTAACAATTCATTTAAGTCATGACTGTCAGCACATAACCTTCTGCTGTGATCTACAAATATCCATGGAACCGAAACCAAGCATGATCAGCATGCTGAAGAGAAGGGAGAGGAAGGGAAAACAAGAGAACAAAATAACCATAATGTCTTTTGGAAAAAGTCACTTAAATTATAAAATCATCTGAATATTACCAATTGCTGCTGACTTCTTGTAATTCAGCTAATCTCATCCACCAAGATTCCTTAACACGGAAGCTACATAGAAAGCCTTCGTAGAGGAGTTCTACATTTGTACCCTTTTTATTTAATCCTGCACTTTTTGGCTATGTGAAGTAAAGATGATTTCTCATAAGAATAATTTACTCTTGCTTAACAATAGAACACATTGTAACCAGGATGGCAAAAGTGAATCTATAATTGGTTAGTTGATTGCGACATTATCCAAGATAATGGGAGCCCTCTAAGATAAGATATCTTTATTAGTCACATGTACATCGAAACACACAGTGAAATGCACCTTTTGCGTAGAGTGTTCTGGGGCAGCCCACAAGTGTCGCCACACTTCCAGCGCCAACATAGCATGCCCACAACTTCCTAACCCATACTTCTTTGGAATGTGGGAGGAAACCGGAGCACCTGGAGGAAACCCACGCCGACACAGGGAGAACATACAAACTCCTTACAGACAGTGGCCAGAATTGAACCCAGGTTGCTGGCACTGTAAAGCGCTACACTAACCACTACACTATCGTGCCCGGCTACACTCTAAGGTGACAGGGCAACTGTCAATTGGTCTTTGGAGAGTGGTTGGCATCTTAAGAACCAAAGATGAGCAGCAGTGAGTGTACTAATGAGGGGCGTGTGCAGGATGTAATGCAATTTAATAATATACACGTGATCTGCAGTAGTTCAAAAGAACCTGCAAGATTGACAAATGCCCCAACTGCGATACACATAACTAAAAGTACATTAGTTGATCAGCACAAAATGGAGGCTGCTGTTGTAAAATTGACACTCCTTACAAGGAGGAATTAGGTTGCTGGTCGAATGGAGTCTTTACAAATCCAGGAAGGTGGAAGTCATTTCTCCCAGCCCCAACACATCACCAACCGGAGTATGTCACTACCTCAAAACAATTGAAATGAAACTGCAATCAGAAGAGTAGATAAAGCCTTGAAGATTGCTTTTTTGATTATAAACCATTATACCTTACTGCATTATATCAGTAAACTGCTGATATACTTGGCCACAGCTTATATTCTCAAATACCTTAAACCTCAATGTTTCTCCAATTCCTCATAATATATCCAACAGCATTATAAACCACTTTATACTGCCTGATAGAATATATCTTTACTTAACCCCACAGAAAATGAAAATCCCATTTTCTATGGCAACCTTCCAATGATAAATTTGAATCCCTCCCAATAACTACAAAAGCTTTCTGCTGTGATGTGGGACAGAGGTTGTTTACTGGGAAAGGATTTATCTGGTCTCCCATGCATTTCTCAGGTTCCACAACTTGAGATGCAACACTGCAAAATGAGCAGCAAATCTCTCTTGCAGATGGGTATCTGTCAGCAAGCCTGGCTGGTTCGAAATCTGTAGAAAGACATGCATTACTGAAGTAATATTCCCAACCTATTAATAGTGGATGACATATGCCATCCCCGTATCATGTGTAAAATGCAACGTCAGTGTTAAATTCAGTGCTGTAACCAACTCAGAAATGAGGCAGAAAGCATTCTGTACAGTGTTTCCTGCAGATCCTCTCCCACTAAAATACCATCCTGACTACAAAACTCATGTCATGATTTCCACCAGACTCCTCCTAGTCCGGATTGAAATTACTTTGCTTCTTTTTGCCCCCCTCCTGATTGAGTCTGTAATGTAGTTATGGCAGTTGCATTCTCATTCAAGATCCTACATCCAAGAGCTGGTCTTGACCTCAGCTGCCAGAGTCATCAGACAGCGTTCAGTGTTCAGAAACACTGTGTTGCTTCTCCGCCACAAACAGAATGGCTGTTTGAAGCCAATCGTTTAGCCCAATTTCCCATTGTAGGCAACTGGGCATCAGTCAAACACTTAAGTTCACAGGTCAGGCAGCATCTATGGAGGGAAATGAAAAGTCAACGTTTCAGGTCAAGACCCTTCATCAGGATTGGAACAAAAGAAGAGAGATAGATGGCTGTTCATTTCCCTCTAGAGATGCTGCCTGACCTGCTGAGTTCCTCCAGCATTTTGTGCATTGCTCCAGATTTCCAGGATCTGCTGTCTCTCGTGTCTAACACTTAAGTTCTTCCTGTCCTGAAAGTTACAGTATTAACGCATCAAACTATAGGCTACTAAATGTTCATTAAGCTGGTGGAAACTGTCCCTTTTATACTCTACATTTAAGATCAGTATCCATTACCTTTTCCCTTAAAGTTTATATTTTACACACTATATTCCATTCCCATCATCATCCTTAACATGAGGGAATTCTTTAGATGCTTTACAATACAACTTAAATGTCTGAGGAGTCCAAGCCTTTGTTAAGACTATTTTCATTTCCAACATGAACACTATTGACTTCATTGTTCCTCAGACCCCTCAGTGCGGGGTGCTTTATGCACAAAAGAAGTTGGAGTTATACCAACAGCAATCTAGGGAGTCATTATTAGATTATCTTTTTGTGGGAGCAAACTGTGTGCAGATTGACACCCATATTTCTTGTATTACAATAGCAACTACCCTAAGTGTACTTCATTGACTATTACACTCTTTTGGATCATCAGAGGCAGTGGAAGACACTGTATAAATGCAAGTCTGACTTTCTTTGTAGTCAGTCTGTGCTGACTACTTTGAACTGACTATTTATCCAGCTTAACTAGTGGCAAGATATCTGCTAATGGACAAACCAATTTGGAAGACAAGAAACAGCAGCATATACATTGAGAGTAAAAGGCTTGTACCTCAACACAGACTGAATAGTACAAGATACAGCCACATGTTCCTACTAAGTGAATTGATATTAGCCAGGATAGTGGCTGGGCTGATGAGATGAATCTCGGCTCGGATTACTCATTACAGGTATGAATATTAGAGAAGGATCTGATTCAACTGTGCTATCCACTGCAATCACAAGATTTAATGATGCTCCAAACTAGAGCTGTGTGTGAATACCAGTTAATTGGGTGAAAAAGTGTAGAATGCTGGGCTCTCAGTAAACTTTACTCTTCAGGCAGGAGGGTAACACAGACTGAAGACAATTCGTGAAAGAATTAGAAGGAGACAAACATTTTTAAAACAGCAAATAATGATGACCTGAGTGATTAGGAAAAATAGATACAATAACTTTCAAAATGCAACTGAATATTTCTCGACCAGTAAATATTTTCATATCCCTTTGGGGTGGGGGGGTTGATGGGAGGAGTAGAGAGACGGAGCCATCATACAGGGCAGGAGAGAAAGAACGCCATTGGATAGGGTAAGCCTTTGCAAAGCTCCTTCGTTGCTGAGGTAATGGCCTTCTTCCCTCACTGAATGATTCAGCAAGGAATCAATCCTTTCTCTCAAAGAGAGTCAGGGAGAAAGATTGGTAGTGATGAAGGGCTTCAATCAATTACCAAATTAATTTTACTCAATTTGAAAATGGGGCAACAATTCAGACCCAAATACAGCAGGAGCCAACATTAAGCTTTGCCTCAGCACAATATCAGATGGTGCATAACATCTGCTGAAAACCTAGCCAGCCCACACTGCACATAGCATTAGAGGCAAGATTTGCCATCTTAACTTAAACACATTCTGTAGTGGAGCAGTTGCCTTGTACCAACACCTTTAAAGCATTAAGGTAGCAAGCTAAGTTTTGTCACACCATTATTAAATAATTAAAGGGTTAACTCTGGAACTTATCAGCAGCGTATGTGCACACATCAGAAAATGGGCTCAGGGCTCAAAGGCAGACGTTTGCAATCTCAACCATGAATCTCCTGTTGAATGCAGGAGGATCAGGAAGACTATTAAATGATACTGAAGGAAGGTTATTTCTTGATAATCTGAATCTTGTATTCATGCATTGTGCTGGTGTGATGTTACTCCTAACAGATCGAATAAAATAGGTGCAAGTTCTATACTGACACAGATCATATTCAGTAAAAGGAAGGGGTGTTGCGACTGTATCTCATGCTTGCACTGCTTATTGTCAGTGACAATGAAGGTCTTTCTATTAGGCCACACACTTGTAATGATGTTCTAGTAAAACGTTAAGCTTAAAACCACTCCAATCAGTGCCTTTACAGTCAGTGATTTCTAAGTACGGATTTTAAGCACAAAACATTTCAGTTAGCACTTTATTCTTTAAGCCATTCTATTTCCCTTTCTTGCTGTTTCACAATCAAATAGAGTGGAGAGCTGGAGTGATTATTACCTTGAGCTCAGTCCCAGGTGCCTGCACAGCATCAGCCTTGGTTCACTCTTGCCACTATGTCGAAATGTGGTTTCAAGCCGCACTCTAGAATCTTCAACACATATCCCTGGTTAATACTTCACTGTAATACTGAATTTCAAAGCAAAGCAAGGAAGTTCTCCTTGGATTCCAGGTAAATACACATCTCAAAAACAACCCATCCAGTCATTTTTACATAGTGCTTGTAGATTGGTTGCCCCCAAATCAAATCAAAAACAATGTATTGGGTAAAAAGAAATTTGATTTGACAGAAAAAAATTGGCATTTTTTTTATATATAGTCTCTCTTACTGGGGTTCCCAAAGGGATGAAAGGGGAGTCAGAATTCCTCTTCTGAAGTTGTAGGTCTGGCCACTGGCTAATCTCGACTTCCTCACCCAAACATCATTACCAGGCCCAAGTCTGTCTGAGCACAATTCCCTAACATGTTTAAAAAAAAATTGTTGCTCACGTAAAAGTCTTCAATTGAATTGCATTTAAGCATTTAAACAGCTTCTGGCAATATGTTTACAATGTAGACTCAGCTTATTTTGTCGAATGCAGTATGGGGATAGCATCTGCTTTTAATAAATGCCAAGGAGGTTAGAACAAGCATTTCAAGTGTTTATACAGGGACATATACAACCAAATTTCCTCTCCATATTACTTTCCTCATTGGTGCCTCCACACTGATCTTCACCCTGGAGTTTTTCTACACTATACTGTGCAGGATGACGTCAGGTGATGTACAATCCTTTTTCTTGTGTGTGTGTCTGTCTGTCTTCAGGCCCTGTTTAAAAAAAGCTGGTGTATTCCAATACTATCTCCTCTCACAGCCAAACATGGTCATGCGGAGCACGGCAACAGCAAAACTAGGCATTCAGGACTGTTTCCCTGGAGACTAAGAGACTCAGTTTGAACAGAACCAACATTCAGTTTGCCTATTGGAGCCAAAGTGGTAGTGGAGAGTCAGAAGAGAGCATGAGAGAGCACGGCAGCAGGAGAGGAAGGTGAAGGTGGAGGGAAGGGAGATGAGATTGTTGGGGGGGGGGGGGGGGGGGGGGGGGTGGGGAAGCGCAAGAGAGGGTGAGAAGTGAGAGAGGGTGCCAGCAAGCAGGAAAGCAAGTGAGATGACAAATTCAAATGCAACTTTCAGGTTCTTTCTGGCAAAATACCCAGCCCCCCTCCATATTCTAAATCTCACATGGTCATCACGGTTCCTCTCTCAATAGGTGCTGCTTGACCTGTTAAATATTCCCACCACTCTCTGAGTTCCAACATTTGTCATGTTTTATTTTTAAAATGGTGTGTTTCCTATTTCCATATTCAATCTCTGATGTTCCATCTGCATGAAACAAGCAGCCTCAAATAAAGGCATTTCAAAAGATACACACCATTAACTGATGCCAACATCAGCAGTAAGCTGATGCTTCAAGGTTTTTAAGAGGAAGCCTGGTTAACCCATAATACTTGGTCAAAACCTAATGGAGGAGTTGTGCAAGAAAATGTCCTCTAATTTCATGGATATCACTTCAAAGGATGACTTCCTCATCTCTGCATAAACCTCAAAATAAAAGGAAAAATGATATTAAAACTACATGGAATTCCAAAGTCTATTAAAGTTAAAAAAAATATATTGGTTCTCCCCATTGGCAGATTTTAAGCTGTAATGATTGATTTTTTTGAAATTCTTTTTATGTGGATAGTAGTTTTTTTCCCCTTGTCTGGTTAAGATAAGGAGCTTCAGTCAACCACATATCAAGTGTGTAAACACAGAGCACAGCAGCAGATCCTCAGTTTGTTCTTAACAAAAGGAGCTTGGGTTTTGAAAACGAACAGGCACTTACCCAAAGAAAGGAAAAATTTCCATTTACATAGCATCTCATTATTTCCACAAAATATCTCAAAAGTGCTTCACAGGCAGTAAATTACTACTGTTGTAGAGTTAAATGCACCGCCAGTTTGTCCATAGCTCAGGCCCATCAATGGCAAGTAAGTGAATGATCAGATAATGTGTTCTGAAGTTCATTGTCGAGTGAGAAATGGTGGCTTCCAAAGTGGAAGAGCTCCCCTCTCTCCCAAGTTAGTCCCCCAGGAAACTTTTGCAGCATCTAAATGGGGAAATTGTTTTACGTTGTATCCAAAAACTTGCAGGCCAGAAGGCCATTCGGCTGAGGCAAACAACTCTATCCTTTATACACATTTGCCTGATTCCTCACCATGTCCTCTCATCACACCAGCAGATCCAATTTGCCTTTTGAAGCTACTTACATTTCCGGTAGCCCTCTAGTGATATAGCACAGATGTACTGATGCTCCTATTCCAGTTCGAAAACCACAGCTCCACAGGGCATTTACCCCTGGTGTTAGCTAAGTAAATAACCTTCAGGACACAGCAGGTGCAGAGAAATTTCTCTCCAAGGGCCAACTGCTTATGAATGCTTTGTGATCTGTCTTGTAAAACTGAAATAAACCCCAATGTTTAAACAAAATCTCAAACAACAGGGATGGATTCATTACTTTAATGGTAACATCAAAAGGCCAATAATGCAATTTTAAATAGATAAGAAAACATTTGAAATATCTTTACGAGTCCTTGACCTGCCTTCTTCATATCCTTTACTACTTTGTTAAATAATATACAACCTCTTACACAATGTTAATGACCTTTTTATTCATTCAATATTTTTACTTTGTCATCTCATTTCATGGAAAGAGCAACTATGAAACAATTAGCAGCAGAATGGAAGTGAAGAATGGGAAAAGGCGAATTAGCCAAAGGTTTTCTTTCTAGTTTCTGCCTCTGTCATTTTAGCAAGGGTCTCAGTAATTCAAAATTTTATGTCTCCACAGAATGGCCCAGCACATTATTCCAGGTATTAAACCAGTGCTAAAAGCTGTTCACATCAACTGATTAAAAGGCAAACCCCAAGACCTATGAGATTATTTTTATGCAATGAGTATATTTGCATCTCCAACAGTTAAAAAAATTAAGAACACTGACTGTAGATTTAGGATTAAAATTTACAAGAGGGAAAATTGTTTTTTTTACAGCACCTTTCATTACCCTGGCATAGCCAAATTCCATGATAGCCAATGAAATATTTAAGTAAGGTCAATGTTGTAATACAGGAAATGTAGATTTTGTTTTCACATAGCAAGCTCCTACCAACAGCAATATAAAATGAGGCTCTTTGCTTTTAGTGATGTTGATTTGAAGATAAACATTGATAATTTATTCAAAGCACAGCCCTGCATCTTTTTCCATTCAACTGACAGCAATTGGGGCCTCCAAGGTTTGGTCTGATAACATAGTGCCCTCTGCACAATTGTCAGCCTTGATTTTTAAGCTCATGTTGCTGAAATGGGAGCATGACATCTACACTTTGACACCAAAGCCATCATGTTTCCCAGCAAGCCAAGACTGAACCCCAATATAAATCCTAGATATACCTTGTTTTCAACTGTTGTAAAACTCAGGGAACATCATCAAGAATGCAAAGAAGAAAGATTGAATTGAAGAGATAAAGTGTTTATTGCAGAACCCATTGATGTATGAATTGTGAGCGTCATCCATTGATTAACCTGAAATGTGAAAATACATTTCACAGTCTGTTCTGAATTATGGTGTCATAGCTAGGAAATAAAAAAGTATGTAATAAATTTATTTTGGAACAATTAATGCTTTGAAGTGATTGCTTGTAAATTTCCCGAAATGCAGATTATGTAAAATAAAAATTTACAGTATTCCATTTACTAAGGAACCAACAGTAATTCATTTTATGAAACAGATGAAAGCTGGGGTAAAAGAAATGGGTTAGGCTCAGTCTGGTTGAACTTCCACGTTCATTGTTAGAACTAAAATAGCTGGTAACTAAAAATCACTGGTTGGTGTATTGTCGTGTATGACACCAATCATGGTCCGTCTTCACAGTTCTGTGGCCTCTGTCCTAGACATTACTCATCCCCAGGCCCTGCACGAGAAAAGAGTAGAGCATTTTCCCCAATGTGAACAGTGCAAACACACACTAACATGGCTATTCTTCGCACAGTCCTTTATGCAAAGTCACCGGTTGTGACATTTTCCTGAGTTTCCAGTCACTTTGCTTCTAAATTTAATTCACTGCGAGACATTCTGACTCCACAGTATGATTAACCACAACATTGTAATGGCACAGAAGGAGACCATTCATCCCATCGATTCTCTGTTGATTCCTTATACAGCAATCCCCTGTTCCATTCCCCACTCTTTCCCAATGCCTGAAAATCGCTTTCTCTCAACTGACTAATGAATTACCTTTTGAAAGCCCTGATCGATACCCTTTCCACTGCACCGTAAGGCAATGAGTTTCAGATCAAAACTACACTCTGCATGAAAAGATGTTTTTTTCTCACATCGTCCATGGCATCTGCTAACCACAGTTTTAAATCTGTGCCCCTCTGACCCCTTGAACCAACCGCTAATGAGAACAGCTTCCTTATTTAAATAGTCCTGGTTTGTTACATCTTTATCAAATCTCTTCCCAACCTCTTTGCTCCAAGGATTAGGATTATTAATATATTCATTATGGATATTAGTCCTGAAATGCCTATGTTTGCAGCTATAATTGTTTTTAAACTGTTTTTCACTATGCTTGAAGAGCAGCAGAAAGGGAAACAGAGCACTAGCTAGATTGGTCAAGACTGGACCAGCTTAAACAGACTGCTGATTAAACAGTACAAACACTGATGCAGATATATTACTGTCACAATTAGATATACTTTCAAACAATCAGAAAGCCATCGGGCCTGCGCACTGAATTTCTGGCCATGAGATCAAAGCTTGAGACTCCCTTTTTCTTCTCCTTTTCATTGTTTATTTCCTTTGGATTAGAGGAACCATTGGTTTGATCATTGGTCTGTGCAGAGTTAACTGACCACATCCATACAAGCTGTCGGGGACCTCCCAATTATCGCACAGCTTTACCCCACCAGGACATCACCCCAAGCGATTGGCTCCGAGACACAACAGTACAAGTTAGCGCATCAATACCCATACACAATCTCATATACCACCAAACCCAAAGAGTGACGCACAAACTTGTATACAACTAGACTCACTATTACCCAGTTACCTAGATCGAACAAAGGGTTGTAAATTTTATGTTTTTGTGCGCTACGATTTCAGAAATTGTCCTCCATGTATATGACACAGTAAATGGTCATTGTTCTTTGTGGCAAATGATTGGTAATGACATTTTCCTTTATTTCGCTTCTGGGAATGCTCAAGGCCATCAATTGGATACAATGCACAACTTACATCATTTTCTATTGTACACATTGAGTTTACCAAGGCTACGGCATCTTCTAAGATGGGTCAATCATCCTCACGGTGGCTCAAAGTTTCTCTTCACATGCTTGGTGATCATCCACCTGACCATCTTCCCTGAACCCCTCTCCAGAGCCCCACCATTCTTCAACCTGACTCCTGTGCATTAATCATTTCACCACATCCTCCTGCCCAGAATCTTTCCTCAGGTACCCCTTCCCATGCCTCCAACCCCCAATCTTCCTAGCATACTCTAGTCTCCCACTACTCACTCCCCAACTCCGAAAGTCTCACCACCATCTGTTGTAATTTTTCACCCCTCCTCCTCCTTACCCAACATGGTCCTCTCCTCACCTCATCCTGACCCTTCCCAGGATCACCTCTCCATCATCCCCACACACAAGAGCACGGGAACGTAGGAGCAGGAGTAGGCTGCTTGGCCCCTCAAGCCTGCCCTGTCTTTCAAGGTGATCATGGATGATCTGCCCCAGGCCTCAACTGTGCCTCTGTGCCAGATCTTCATGGTCCTCAAATCAGTGATCCTCCAAAAATGTATCTACCTCCACTTTAAATTCTTCTAATGAGCTAGCCTCCACAGTTCCCTGGGGCAGAGAATTCCAGAGGCTTGCCACCCTCTGCGAGAAAATTTCTACATACGTCAGTTTTAAATTATTGGTCCTTTATCTTGAAGCTACGTTCCCTCATTCGAGACTCTCCCACTAGTGAAAAGATCTTGACATCTACTCCATCATGCTCCTTCAGGACCTTGTATATTTTAATAACTTCAGCCCTCATTTGTCTAAACTCCAGTGATCTTCCCCAAACTCCATCTTCTCTATCTCAATCCCTTTTCAGTCTCCTCCCCCACTATGGAGGAGCTGGCAATGGAAAGGCCGACTGCGGTGTTTGTGCACAAGTTTGTATGCAAATCCTGGAACTGTGGTCCCAATGCACACCAGGCTTTGGACCTTGGAGTACTGGATGCTGCCTCTTAAACTAACCCAGCACAAGTCCCAGGTTCAAGGTTTCTTGTACACATGATCATCAATATTTTGAAGGATACGTTGAAGGACAATAATAAACCAATACCAAGGATTGTTTTTCCAAGATAGCATACACCAGGCCCATCTTGCAAAGTGCTACCTGTCAATGTGACAAGTTGCACCAGTCGCAAAAAAAAAGGACAAATCCAATCCAGCTAATTGCCATTCAAATCAGTCTACTGTCAATCATCAGTAAAATGATGGAAGGTGTTTTCAACATTGTTATCAAGTGGCACTTGCTCACCAATAACCTACTCACCAATGCCCAGTTTGGGTTTTGCCAGGACCTTTTGACTCCAGACATCATCACAGCCTTGGTCCAAACATAGACCAAAGAGCTGAATTCTCAAGGTGAGGTGATAGAGACTGTCCTTGACACCAGGGTGGCATTTAACTGAGTGTGGCATCAAGGAACCCATTGATGCCATTTTCATTACTTATTGACTTCATCAAAACTGAAGTCAATGAGCAACAAAAAACTGCTCTAATGGTTGGACTTGTATCTCGTACAATGGAAAATAGTTGTGGTTTTTGGTGGTCAATCCCAGAACATCACAACAGGAGCTCCCAAGTTCAGTGTCTGAGGCCCAACCATTTTCAGCTGCTTTATCAATACATGTACTTCCCTCACAAGGTCACAGATAGGGATTTTTGCCCAAGATAGCACAATGATCAATTCCATTTGCAACTCCTCAGCAAATGAAGTAGCCCATGCATGCATGCAACAAGACCTAAACAACATTCAGACATGGGTTGATAAGTGGCAAGCAATGATCATGCCACAAAAGTGCCAAGCAATGATTATTTCCAACAAGAGAGAACCTACCCCAGGTATTCAATGGCATTACTATTTCCCAGTGCTGCACCATCAACTCCTTTGGGGCCACTATTGACCAAAAAGTCAACCAGCCACATAAATGCAGTGACTACAAAAGCAGGTTAGAGACTAGGTATTGGGCATTAGAGATGCTATCACCTCCTGATACCACCTACAATGTACAGTGTGATGGAATACCTGTTTAGATGCGTGCAGCTTGAGCAACCCTTGAGATTTAGAGCAAATATCATGGAAACAGGCCCTTCAGCCCACTGCATCCATACTGACCACCAGGAACTCATCTACGTTAGATCCATTTTTCCCCCACTCGCACCCCCATTAACTCCACCCCCCACTGCCATATTCTCCTTCCACCTGCCTACATTAAGAGCAACTTAGTCAAATAACCAGCATGTCTTTGACATGAGAGAAAACCAGAGCACCCGAGGGAAACCCAAAAGGTTACAGGGAGAATGTGCACTTTTCACTAGTGGGAGAGTCTCGAATGAGGGAACGTAGTTTCAAGATAAAGCACTAATAATTTAAAACTGAGGTATGTAGAAACTTTGCATAGACAGTACCCAAATTTAGATTGAACCAAAATCTGCGGACCTTTGAGGCAGCAGCACTAACTGCTGCACTACCGTGCTGCCTAAGAATTCAACACCATCCAGAACAAAACAGTCTTGATTGGCACCCCATCAACCACCCCAACTATTAATTCCCTCCACCACTGGTGCACCACGGCTACAGTGTGTACCTTCTACAAAATGCATTGCAGTTACTCACCCAAGCTACTCCAACGACATGCCCCAATCCCACAACCTCTCCTAACAAGAGCGTCGAGGGCAGCAGCCACAAGGGACAACACCACATGCAAGTTCCCCAAGTCACACACCATCATGACTTAGAAATATATTAATGGCCCTTCATCATCCTTGGGTCTAAATCCTGCCTATCAGCCTTGTGGTCTATCTTCACCATAAGGCCTGCAACAGCTCAGGGCAACTGAACATCACCTTCTCAACAGCAGTTAGCAATGGGCAATTTAATGCTGGCCTTTTTCAGTAGCATCTGGATTCAAGAAAATGAATAAATAGATTATATGAGAAGGGCAAAGAGGGATACCCTGAGGAAATAACAACTGCCATTTATCAGGAAACTGCCCATTACAACTTTCTAAGGCAAATCTTCTTCAATTGCTATTCAGTGTTTTCTGTTGGAACATGCACAAATATTACTGTGAGCTCCAGGTGACAAGAGGTGTCAGATATGGTGCTTTCCTGGTCTAATATCTTACAGGCATTTACTTTCTCATCAAGAATGACTACAGGGTGAGATAGATTGACACCACATAGGTCACATCCCAATGGTTTAAGCAGGGGCAAATGATAATCCACGCTCCACAGCCAGGTATCCAACTTGGTGGAAACAGGAGCCCAATTACCTTGGAGCACAATTGAGAACCTGTAACTTGCTGAATTGCAGATTTTGCAGAAGTGGAAGGTTCACATCTTACGTTACAGGAATGCCTCCACAGATTCTGAAGCAGTCATTGAACAACGGATACAAAAATAAAGAAGCTATTTCCTTCACGCTTGTCTCACCGATGTGGGATTTGTTTTGCTTCCCAATGAAAGATGATAGCAGCCCAGATCGAAACATGGTCTTATGCTGTTGAGGAGGCATTTTGTTCGAGTCTAAATATAGGTTTTGTCAGTAAAAGGAAGATCATTTTTATCTCTGAGAGGTTGCACAGCAGGTTCTTGCCAATTAACTCCTTGCGGCCTGAAGGCTTTCGGCACCTGTCCCTTAACAGCGAGAGAAAGGGAGAGCCTGTTGCCCTTTCTCCAATTTTCAGCCTCGCACTCCCCCACCTCTTCCTGAAGGTGTTGACATACGCTGATGAAAGATGCACAGCCAGACTGTCCTTGACACCAGCCGTTATCTATCTTGGTTGGAAGTAATCCAGGAGAACACATCACATGATGCCCACTCACCCTACTCCATCTTCCATTTCTCCATCCCAAAGCTCATCTCACGTAACAAATACTTTAATAAAAACCTCTCGTTTTATTGCCCTCACAGCTGCTTCCTAGGGATTAACCTTTAATTTCAGGAATTTCCAAGACAATCACTGAACTTGTGACTCTATTGGCATTTATCGAAATCTTTTGTGTGTGGGGGCCTAATCACCTTGCTGAACGTGGAGATCACAGGCAACTCTGACTCAGTCCTCCCTAGTATTCAACATAACGGCACCTTCTAACTATTGGAAAGACAGATGTTGCCTTCTTCATCTGCACTGCAAGTGGGAAGTTTGCTGGGAGTAAATCAAGTACATTGAGGTTATATGCTCGATCAGCACTGATTTCAGTGAGAGCTTTGTGTAAGAAGTGTCACTGCCTCTGAAGCAGCAGAAACAAGCTCATTCCTCATGTACCACTGCAGTTGTGTTGGAAAATAATGGCCGCCATTCATAGAATGCCTAGCACTTTATTTTCGAGCCTCAATTCTTCCACACAGTTTACCAGTCCAGTTTCCAAGCCATGTGATCTTACTCTCCCTAGTGGAGATGGACTAAAAAAAAGGGGGCTACAAGGCAGTTTAGTACATGGACAGAAAAGGTTTAGATGGGCCAAGCACAAGCAAATGGGACTATCTTAGATGGGCATATTGGTCAGCATGGACCAGTTAGGCTGAAGGGTCTGTTTCCATGCTGTATGACTCAAAAGTCATCCATTTGGGTAACAATGACTGCATTTGATGCCCAGTTGTTGCAATTGAGAGATGCGTCATGAGGTGGAGGTCTCAGGTATGGGGTGAGACGGTTATGTGGCAAAACCTCCTGGATTACATCCAAGCAGAACTGGCAAGGCACAGTCATACTCTGGAGCACTGGTACAAAGCGGCTTCAAAAAGAAATAATTCCAGAATATGAACTGAACATCAGTGCTGTTGTCATCTCATCTGAAGAGAATGAGGTGGCATCTTGCCTGCCCTCCCACTACTAACAGAACTATAAATGCACAAAACATCACAAGTGGAACTACCTCCCTACTAAACTGGAGCCAAACTGGCCCTGAGCAAACAAAGCCTTTGCTCCACTGATTTGCAATTAACTATTTAAAATTTTAACAACAGATTTCAGTTTAAGTATGGATAGATATGAACAGTCCTTATTTCTGCAATTACTTACCCCATCATGTCACGTTTCCTTCCCAGAACTTTTTCATTGTTTTCCAGCACCGAATGCAAAAGAATGACATTCTCTGGTTGATGATTTGCTTTTTATTTGAATAAAACTCTCAGTGCCCCCTTCAGGATATTTCAAAAGTCAGCATGCAAAAGCAATGCTTCAACCAGTCACAGCCACTGCCTTTTTGGGGAAGGCTGGTTTAATGAATTCCTCATCCTTCCCACAAAGAAATTTCTTTCACAAATATTGATAATTGTTCCATCTGCTTTGACAGAGAAAATTATCATCAGAGAATGCTGCCACTCAAGCACTGACATTTCAGTGATATTTGCTTAAATGCCAAAAATTGATTTAACAGAGCATGAACAGGGAGAGGAAACACTCGGCTCCCATGAAGTCTGATCGGTAAGCTAATAGAGAGAAACATCATGCCAAGAACTGTCAGGGGAAGTGGATATTCCCCAACATATCTCAATTCTAAACTTCATCCCCTCACTTGATTGCAGTGGAAAATCTGCCTTTGCCCCAGATTTCTACTGAAGCAGATCACTCCTCATTAAATCTTATGAAAAATGAACACTGCTGCATTAAATTGCTTAGGAAAATGAATAACCAGCAAGTGCTACCTCTTGGCACCTTCTCCTGCCCCACCCCCACCCCATGCTCAATCTTTGGCTTAAAAAAAAATTGAGAAGGGCGTGTTATTTGCAGACTTGAAATACATGTTCCAAAAAGACAGTGGGTTCTCCAGAAAATGGAACTTTCCAGACTGAGGTAGACAGATTTATATTAGACTAGCTCATCATGGGACATGGAGGGGAAGTGGATTTGAGGTAGAGCAATACAACTCTGAATCATAAAACGTGGAAATGAAGCTAGTTGAAGAACAAATGGAAAATTAGAATGGAGATACAAGAGACCACAGACAATGGAATCTGGAGCGACAAGCAATCTGCAGGAGGAACGCAGCAGGTCAAGCAGTATTTGTGGGAGGAAAGGAATTGTCAACATTTTGGGTCGACAATTCCTACAGGGTTTCGACGCAAAATGTCGACATTTCCTTTCCTCCCATACATGCTGCTTGACCTGAGTTCCTCCAGCAGATTGTTAGTTGCTGGAAAATTATAAGTTCTCCAGTGTGTGACCATTGTCACCTTGGATTGACCATAGAAAACATACCAGCTCAGTGCCCAATGAAGGAGGAATCACAGTGATACATTCTGCTACGCCTGGTACAACTGGTTCAACTACCATTTGCAAAGTCAGGATGCTGTTCTTTTGCAATAGCCTTACAGAGGATGGAGCAGTCACAATGTAATTGAATGGCAAAGCAGCATCTAAGGGCAATTCCATCCCTGCAAAAATATTCCTGAATACTTGGCTCAGTGGAATTTGAT
Organism: Pristis pectinata; assembly: GCF_009764475.1. Taxonomy (NCBI): domain Eukaryota; kingdom Metazoa; phylum Chordata; class Chondrichthyes; order Rhinopristiformes; family Pristidae; genus Pristis; species Pristis pectinata. Next base: position 10,499,055 of record NC_067428.1, read on the forward strand.
GTTTGCAGATTCACCCACAATGATTCTGGGCCTGGACTACTGCTATTATGCATTGGAATCAGTATACAGTCTCTGGTAAATAAGCATCTGGTTTCGAGCTGATGCCAGCTTTTTCTTAATTATTGTTAGCTCTGCCTGTTGACTTTTCATAGAAGAAGAAATGTTTACCCTCTTACCATTTCCTATTTTTGTCAAAGTATCTCAGAAGCCGATGTCACACAACCCTTTAGTTTGGCAAAGTCAAGTCAAACATTAAATAAAGTCTATATACAGCGAACCAAAGAGACAGCTTGAAGTCAGGATAAGAGCTCAAATTCAGGACAACAGCCAAATGTTCCAATCTACTTCAACAAGTCAATAACACCAATTATATTGACAAAGTCATTGGCCTCATTAAGTTCACTTTGTAAGTGTACTGTCATTGTGAAGCTGACCCATACTGACCAGTGTGATCCCTGTTTTATGCCGTTGGCAGGACTGACTTGGGAAACAAATTAAGCATTACAATTTGCTTCAGAGGCCGTGTGTCATTATTTTTCACTTATGGGATCGGGCCATTGCTGAGAAGGCCAGCATTTGTTGCCCATCCGAAATTGCCCTTGAGAAGTCAGTGGGTAAGCCACCATTTCGACTTGCTGCAGTCCTTCTGCTGAAGGTACCCAATCCTATTAATCAAGAGAGTTCTAGGACAAAGAGCCAGTGGCAATGAAGGAACAGTGATACATTTGCAAAGTCAGGATGATGTGAAATGGAGAGGAACCTACAGGTGGTAGTGTACCCCTGTGTCTGCTGACCTTGACTTTTTTTTAAACTGGTAGATATCATGTGTAGAAGTGTCAGTAACTAAGGCTCCATTTGTAGGCATCAGATACTCAGAGAAATAGGGGGTATTTTTCTAAGGGATTGGTTTAATGGTATTTCCTTTCTTCTAAATAAAGCAAATATTCTCATCATAAATCTAATGGTCCAATATTGCATTATTGGCAACAAAACCTCAACAAGGTCACATTGTGAAGGGTCTCTCTTCTGACTCATCTTTAGTCCATAAGAAAATTCAGTTTACTGCCCAAGTTTAAATCAAAATTTTGAAAAATCACAGCAAAACAGTTTCTCAGAGAAACGATCATGTTTAAGAGAACAAAGGTAGCAAAATGTCTTTGCAAACAGACGTATTTACAAATAAATCAGGGTCGGCACCAACATGGTAAACAGCCATGGCATCATTCCATTCCAAATTGATCACTGCAAGCAAATGTTATTTGTTCAGAAACTCAGGAAAATTATGGGCTCTACTGACCTTTAACCACCTCTCTCCCACCAGGACTTGCAACCATCACCAGAACTGCTACCAGGTTTGAAAGGTGAAAGAACAAACATTATCCCCCAATGGTACAGGCAAGTTTAGAAGACAAACATTTGGAGAACCAAGAACACAGACTTTATCTTACTGTTACCTAATGCAGTGGGAGAACTCGATGAGCTACAGTTTCTGTGCTAGTGAACAGGGATAATTCGGAACAGTTTGAACCAATGCTTCCATGGTCATTTTGTCCCTAAAAGCTCCTGCAAAAATGATTCTGGCCAAGCTCCACAAAGATGTGAATTGTTCTCGACGTGTGGGATGTTTCGTAAACCTGACAATGAAGAACAATCAATTAAATGCATTCACCCCCACATATTGACTACAGACTTTTAGTCTTTTCCATGTGTATTTGGGAGTATTATACTTAATAAGCTACAAAAACAAAAAAAGGCCAACAACAACTTGAAGATACTCCCACACACTGATCCAGCTAGCAAGTAAAAGCAGTTATCCTGTGTCAAATGCATAATTCACACACATCAGCATTCTGCAGCAGGGACACTCAAAGCTCTACAAAGAACCTTGTTACACAATGGGATAGATAAAATTGGTTCTCAATGTCCAGCTGGATTGAATTAACCCCTTTTACCCCTGAGAATTCCAGAAAATCAAATTATTTTCCAATGGGAAAGGGATGGTCAGTTTTGGTTACACAAGTGAAAAAGGAATCAAATCTTTTGTACTGACATTACTCTGATGGTGCTTGCTAACTTAAACTCCCATCTCCAGATGCTAATTTAATTTGACACCAGAACCAAACAGATTTGACTCAAAACAAGTTTAAGCAGTCAGTACTCACCAAGTTCAATACAACACACAGCAGAAGCTCACCTGATACTAGGCGAAGCTACAGTAGGACAAAGCACAAAGGAAATGCCGGAGGGCTGGAATCTTGGCAATGCTGTTGTTGTAAATAAATCAGCATACCTGTACTATCAAACCTAGCCAAAGCACAACATTAAAGTTTACCAAACTCAGAGAAAGCACTTCACCAAATGTACCTTACAAAATCCAGCTGAAACACCAGTAAACTGATGGTGCAAAACCTGTACACTGCAGCATTAGCCTATCTTTTGAAAAGTTCCTTACAGTTCTCGTTAAACCTTTTTTGTATCCTTATGAAACATATCCGTGCATTTAAAACTGCAATACATCCCTTTCATTGGGAACATTTAGCAACTTGTATTTAGAATGCATTTTTGCTGCAGAAAAGACATTTCAAGCTGTAATCAAAGTAATGGATGTGAGCCAATGAAAGAAGTATGACAAGTAATGACCAAAAGCTTGTGCAAAGAAATTGGCTTAAGGGAGCATCTTAAAGGAGCAGTGAAGAATGTAGAGGCAGAAAGGTTTAGCTTGGAACTTTCACATTGTGACACAGGTAATGGCCAGCAATGGCAGGGTAGATTTGGGGATGCACAACTGGTCAAAGGGCAGGAGCGTGGAGATCTCAAAGGATATTAGGGCCGAGAATATAAAAGGGCAAGACCAGGAAGGAACAAGAACCGCAGTTAAAAGTTTTCCATCAGGGATTAATTGCTGTTGGAGATTTGGGATGCAAATCTAAACTTTGCATTTTCTGCCTTTTTGTTTATTCTCTTTCTATCCAATCTATTAGCTCTCCTGGTTTCTATACCTGATCTAACATTGAATTCATCTACACTAATTCATACTTCCTTCACAGTCCTTGAGCTGTTTGTTTCCCAACCTTTCAATCTGTTTGGTTAAGAGGTTCACATTGTTTGTCCTGTCTAATTCATTCTCTACGTGCTCTGCTTCAATATGATCAAATTGCATTTTTAACTACAAGCCACACAGAAACATCTGAAACCTGCACATACCTGGACAAGTTTAACTACAGCAGAAGCCATGAACCACCATGTGACAGTAAAGTCTGGCCCATTCACTTTTAGTAAGAAGCAACTGTTTTGCAGTTCCAGTGTGCGTCCAGGTAGTGAATTAAATATCTATTCTGCCAATTTGTGCTCAGGTTTGGAGTTCAAACTCTGTATCTAATTGACAGCCAATTGACTACTTAATTGTGTGAGACATCACACTAATCATGATACTGTCTTCCTTGCTTGACTCAAGTCAGTGGTCTAGCACTTACAATACAGAAAAAATGCACTTCATATAGGGGCAATAGAAGAAAATGGGTACAAACCAAAGAAAGTTCTACGGAATGCACAAATAAGATTAGGCAAAGAACTAGGTTTTAAGGTGCGTCTTAAAATGTATCTGGTTTTACTGGAGTTCAGGGATTCGAAGATGAGCTAACCAGCATCGCAACCAAAAAAAGGTAGCAAAATAGTTAATGACTATATTCATGAAGAAAAAAATGATTCACTAAATGGTAATGAAAAGATTAGAGTAGCCTGTCTAAAAAGATAATTCTCAAAAAATCCAAAACTTCTAATGCAATCAGATGCATTAATTAGGACACAAATTGTTTTCTTCATGTGCAGAACTTACTCCAATAAAACAAATGCAATTTTTTTATTGATTGGCCTTTTATTAAAGTTACATAATCTGATTGGTTGATAGACAGTTCAGTTCCCTTTGAGTTTTGACATTTTCAGATCTTAATTTAAATATCAAAGTAGTTTTGTTCCTGTTCTTAAAGGGATCAGCTACCAAACTTCTACTGTACAGTTAGAAATGAGGAATCTGTAACCAATTTAATCTGAATGTTAAATGAAGCACTCTCCCCTCCCCACCACCATCCCCCAAAAATCCCACTGCTCTCAGTGTCTGTAAAACATGTATTCAAACCCAAGTCTAAGGCATGGGCATCATTTTGGTTGACACTACAGTGCAGCACTTCCTCAACACTACACTGTCAGTGATACAGTTCCTTAGATAAAATGTAAAATCATGTGTCAATATAGGGGAATGTAACAATTTTTAAGGAAGAACAATACAACACCCTGGCTAATGGTTTCCCTCTTGACTTTTTGATTTAAAAAAATGGGGACCATTCTTATCTACAACAGTAGTCACAACACTTGGAAGTAATCCACTGTATGTAAAGCATAATGGAACAATTGCAAGGTATGGGAGAATAAGTTAGTTTTAAAAATCCAAGCTATTCTTTCTTCTACCATCTTGATGCCTTTGAAATCCTATATAGTGAAAATAAAGCAAACTGCAGATGTTGGGAATCAGAAATAGAAACAAAAACTGCTGTAGATACTCAGCAGATCAGGCAGCATCCATGGAGAGAGAAACAGATTTAACGATTCAGGCTGATGACCTTTTGCCAGAACTGGAAAGATGAGAAAATGTGTGGTTTAAGAAAGTGGGGGGGGGGGAAGGTCATCAGAAGTATTTCTCTCTCTCCATAGATGCTGTCTGATTTGTTGAGTATTTCCAGCATTTTGTGTTTCACCCAACACAATGAACGCTGTCCTCAATGGGAAAACACTATCTATCAGTGCTTCCTGCAAGCCTGCCAGGGGTGGGGGTGGGGTAGAGTTGAGTCAAGGAATCTGAGTGTTTCTTTTCCACCCCGTCCTCTTTCCCTCTCCATCAACTTGAACTCCCCACCCTCCCAAGTTGATAAAAGGTTGCTGTCTTTTGCAAAGATTGAAGCTAGTCAATGAATGGGATTAAGCAAGGAACAAGATAGTTAAGGATTTCAGTGAATTTAAAGTCTCCACACTATATGAAACCAAAATAAAATAATAACAGCAGATTTTTATATCTGCTTTTCATTTCTTGAAGTTTCTGGACACAACAAGAGAAACAATGGACTCTGCACTCTTAAGCTTTACCACTGGTGAAAGGAAAGGCTGGAATCAATTAAGCCACTCGGCTATCAAATTATGCACTAATCAGCCCGCACTCCATCCTGATACTGAATATATTGATTCATTGAAGTCACTAAAGCAGATCAGTCATTCCAATGTTTTCGATCTCATAGTTCACAGAGATTAAGAACTCTGTTTCTATCTAAAAGCTGCAAAGTATTCACCATGGAGTCACAGATGCTATTCCCTGTATGGATCTTTATAGTTTTTCCTAATTTCTGCCCATACAACATACCTGTTCATCTTGTGTTTACTTGAATATCAGCACAAATGCATTGAAATCAAAGCAGCACAAGACCTCACCCCAGACCAGGGTTAACACCTAAACCAATGCAAGAGACTTGGAGAAATCTCCATTAAGACAACTGCATCAAACAGATAGCTTCTGCTGGCAGAGGGGAACATCCAGGGAGATGTGTAGCATACCAGCCACTACAACTTAAAAACACACACGAATGAGAAAGACTTCCGTGATTCAGTTGACAGGAACACTGACGAGACAATAGCTACTGTGAAGGAAGTATTTCTAGGGGAGAACTGCAAAGGTAGATAGTTAATAGTAGTTGGGAAAGGACTACCCACTTGCTTCCCAAACATTGAGGCTCTTTCATTCCTAGCCCTACCCGATCCTATTTTTACCCCCGGACGATTCCGCACTGAATTAGCCAGTGCTCAGTCGGGATGTTACCTCTGTCCCATTCCAGAGGGGGCAATCACCCCGTCCTCTTATTCCAGATGTCATCCAGTAGCCGCTATCGTGAAGTGGGAGGGCTGCGTGGGATAGTCAGGATAAGGAGAGGGCTGGGCTCTGTTATTGGACCCCGCAGCCCCCGCTCTCTCCTGTGTCCCTACACGTTGCCGTTCCTCGGAGTCCAGGGCAATTGCAAACCACTTCATGAGAGGCGGCTGCTGCTGACGGCCGGAAAACAGGGCTTAAAACAACAAGAAGTGAACGCTTCGCACCCTCCACCATTAGAAAGAGGACTAACGATCGCAACCGAGATACCGGACTGACAAAGAGCCAAGCAGCCGGTGAAAGCTGAATGTAAAACACCGCTGTCAGAAAACGAAAACCGAACCTTGCCCCAATGCACCTGTACAACGCTACGTAGCAAACCCAGAGCCGGCAAAAAGGCACTCCCCAACCATTCCCCTGCCTTTCCTGAAGTGAGCTGATTTTTCTCTACCTCCTCCCCACCCCGTGTTTAATAGATGCCAATCACGGCACGCTTTACCAATGATTGAAAGCATTTTTCATTTTACAATAGATTATCCATTAGCCGCTGCCAATGGTTAGGGTAAAGGAACCATTTAAATAACACGAGTAAAACATTGCTACTGTGCTGGTCAGAGGCAGCGCACAGTCGATTGAAAAAGCTTTTGCAAAACCAAATATTTACAAGTTCCTCTAATCCTGCAATGAAGTGCAGTGGGAGAAATTATGTAACAGTTTTAATCCCAGTTTTTTTTGCTAAAGAAACTCCCTTTTGAGATATCTTTCGGGATCCTTTACAAACAAGTCTGTTTCGTTTAAAGGCGGAACAGGCGAAAGGTTAGTCAAAAGACAGTTATGCTGGAATAAATGCTTCTCCAGTACAGTGGAAATGTGCAAAGAAATTCACGATCAATAATACTGCAAAAGAATAGATACATCTAATTATTATTAACCGCCAAGTAGATATCAGAAGAGGCTTTTGTTACCTTGTTTTCAGAGTCAAACGGCTTCTGCATGCACCGGGGGTGAGCACTCGCCCGAATTACCTTGTTAGCTGAGGCTTTAATACTCTGAAGGAATCGGTTGGCAAACAGGCAGAGCGCTTCACTAATCACCCATCCGTGGGGTCGTCTCGGCTCATGTTCTTAACTAGTTGTCTCTATACCTGCCCTGGCTTTGCACTCAAGTCCAAATGCTACTCCTTCGCAGATGTAACCGGGAAAGGGCTAGAGGAAGACAGTCCTGGAAGTCTGCCTGCACCCACAGCAGCTGAATACAGTTGAAAGCCACCTGGTTCTGTTGTGCCTTTTGCAGTGTGTAGATCCAAGGAGGCTGGGGCAGAGGCAGCGGCCGAGAAAGTGATTTGTCCCTGCAGCGTGTGTGTGGATATGCAGTCTCTCTCTTCCCCCTTCAGTGTCTGTGAAACACACTGCACGGATTTGGGGCTGAGCTCCCACCTCATACCTCTGTGTGATACCAGGAGCGCACACAGTGCCCTCATCTCACAGCTACTACAGCACCAGCCTCCAGCGTGTGGCAAAACCAGAACTAGAGTTTACACAGAAACTGGATTGGACTCTGTTTTCTTTCCCTACGCAGCTGTATTTTTTTTATCCTCACCTTCCAGCGCATAGCAGATAATCCTTCACCGATATAATCATACATAAAATGTTCTTTTCACTCCTAACAACAATCTTGGTAATAAAGCACATTTTAAAATCAATTGTAGGGATCAGAAATCTATTAATGGTAATTTTTCAGATTCCTCTTTGATAGAATTTGTTGCTAATGGCTTACCAGGAGGCATAGTTTTACATAAGAATATTTTGAAATAAAATTTGGCAAAAATGAGTAAATTCAGAGAGTTCTATAAAAAAATTCTCAACAGTAAGTAATGGAGAAATCTCTTCCTTTGTTCCACTCTCTTTGTCGAAGGGTTTGATTGTTACTTGACTAAACTGACATCATTCATGTCTCTCACCCCACTGGCTTTTCTTCACAAGTTTGGAGTATTGTTCATGGATGAGGTGAAATTCTTTCTCAATCAGTATCCACACGTGTTCTTTCAGATTTGATTCACTATCAAGTGAACAACACCAGTTTCCTTTACCCTGCATAATGCATAGCCAAGTTGAGGGAAGATATAGTTACCTCAGTAACCACCCAAGTTCAACTCAAATGAACTCAACATCGATTATAAATCAGGCCCCCGCCTTCAATGCTGACTTGTCATGGATACTCTGTTTTATCAAAGTGACAACTCTCTGCAGAAGTCCAGGGCCATAAAGTGAGAATCATTTCAGTTACGTTCTTGCTTACTGGGGAACTGAGGTCAAGCCCAACTGCGTCTGATGCCTGTGCTCAGATCAGCCAGTCAAGGATTAGACTTGGGACTTCCTGCCCTGTAATATATTGCACTGCACCATACTGTACTGACCCGTTGCTATTCAGTAAACTAGGAAATGATGTTCTTCACGATTTCTTTATTCTGTCTTGCTCCTGCCACCTATAGACCCTACAATGGGGATGGACATAGTTGGGGCTTTGATGAGGGTGGGGGAGAGGAGGAATGAGGAGCAGATTGTATTCAGCAATGAGGATAAACTGGGACAGTGACTGACTCTGGGACTGGGATGGAGTCAAGGCAGTGTGGGTGTCTGATGAATGAGTTGGTAACAAACATGAAGACTGGGATAGACTGGGGTAGGAATAGACTGGGTGGTATGGTTTATCACTAGAAAGGAGAGCAGCCTTGATGTAAGGATGGATCTTTGGGTGGAGATGGACAGACACAGGATTGGGGATGGACACTGGGGTAATGGATACTTAGTTCCCATTTTTCTGGTGCCAAGCTGGCTAAATTATCAACGGTTAAATCACACAAAAAGCGAGCTGGACACTTAAGTTACAAATGGAAATATCGAGCAACCATATCTGCATAAATCTTGACCTGTCATTGCCACTAATTAGTTCAATGGAGAAGCAAAGCAGTATAATTGAGGAAAGTTTGGACCAACCACTGACGAGCCGGTGGAGGAAGTCCCACATCAGAAATAGCTTATCAGAAATGGTGCCACAGGCAACATGTATTCAACAAGGGGGACTGGCGTCATAGTGAGGCACACAGTATTGAACTGAACCAACTCCCTCAGGGGCGTCATTAATGTGCTCCATTAGACTGTCCCAATTTCAGCAGCTGCATTTATTTTTGCAGTTAATAAATTCAAATACTCTGTACAATTAAATCAGCATAAGTTCTTGAACCTTCTCATTGTAAATATTGAGCATTTGTAAATTCATGTGTATAACTTTGTCCGTTCCCAATTAGTTTTTACTTTGAAGCAGCATGCTAATTAAAAGAGTTAGCCAATGAGCTCAGTTAATTGCTCAAGTGAGTGAAGCAAGGGACTAGGAGGCGACAGCTCACAGTGGGAGTGAAGATATTTGAGGCCTTTTATTTGAGAGGCCTACCCTGGGCTGTCTCTTCCTTAACTCAAAATTCCAATGGACCAAGTCACATCCTATCCACTCCCACCTTCCTGATCTAGGCTCGGTGCTCAAATGTGCATTCCTGACATCAAACTTAAACCATTCTCCTAATTCCCTACAGAGCAATGAATTAAGATCTGTCATGGTGATCCGCTACTCAGCTCTTACTCACCAGGAAACCAGCAGGTGTCAAACACTGTGCACTGTGACATAACAAACCCCTGACTCCCCCACACATCACTGAATGTCACTGTGTGCTTATGGTCTGAGAGTCACACCCTCCCCCCCCCCCCCCCCCCCCCCCCCTTCCCATTAATGTTTGGAAGGTGAATTCAGAACCTTAGCAACAACTGCACTGGAAGAAATGCAAAAGCACTGGACTGCACACAAGCAGTTGCTCAAGTTTTCTAGCAAAGAAGAGTTGCAGTCAGCCAGCAATGTGGAAATGATCTGTGCATTCAGGAAAATACCATTGACCATTAGTTACTTGTATAGCAAGTACAGTTGGTGCCCTTTTACCACAGATGCAGGTGAAGTATGCTTCAACTTCTACCATGTTAATACCACCACATCAATGCTCTTCCATTCTTGAAATCCCAGTTCCAACAGCAGCAGCAATAAATGGCTAAAAACCTGAAAAGTTAACCTTGTTTCTCCCTCTCTCCACATACTGTCTGAGCTGCTGAATATTTCTTGCAACAGCCACATTTTTGAGGAAGGAATTGCTGATCCAGGAGCAAAGTGAACTTGTTGCTGGTGGCTGCTGACTTTGTTATTGAACCTGAGTCAATCAGATCAAACTCCAAAACTCCCAAGTGCCACCCCAGTGATCTCCACAGCTCTTGAGATCATGGGAACTTTGTATCTACTGGCAATTTCATTACCATTCAAATGGTATGTTTGCACAATGCAATTCTGCCTAGCTCCCCATGTGCTCGGTCAGATTGAAGTCTCTGCACATAATGCTTCATTTTCATCATACAGCCATGGCCACAAATTATAAAAGGAAAATAAATTCTAACATTGCATAAGGAACAAGGTGAAGTACAAATATTGCACACAGAATTTCTAATCTAAGAATGTAATGTCTTTCACTTGCATAATTGTTAAAATTTCAGCTGTCTTTACTAGACTCCTGGGGCTGCAATGTGCTGGATAACCCAGAGCTTGCATTGTTTGCAAGACAGTAATTTAATCAAACTCTGATGACGTCAGAAAATAATCAAGAAATTTATTTTGGTCCAAAAGAAACATTCATTTCCCACCACCCTTCCCCACCCTGCCCCCATGTTCTTCTTCCCTATTGTCTTGAAAGCATGGGCACTTTCTGGAATATGTTTTCATGACTACAGACAGCCCCTCCGCCCAAGTGCCCATTCTTTGTGTGATGATTGACGTGGTAGTTTCATAGTTGCAGCTAGGTCAATTGCTAACGTATTTTTTACATGGAGAAACAGGAAGGAGCTGTCACTGTGCAAATGCTCATGTCAGCAGCTCCCAGACAAAGAACGTGATCACATCAATAAACTTGGCTGCAATAGGACTGGCATGCTGTGCTGAGTTGGGCGCCACTCCTGCACTCAGTTGCTCTTTGTGGGTAGGCCTACTCAGAACAAGCTCCTTTCCTCCATGTTCTCCATGTGGTGACTTGTGTCTCATTCTTTGGCCAGGTATAACATGCAGCTGTTATCTGATAGGTAACCATTTCTTTAACTTGCACGGCTTGTTTCTTCCTTTAGTCAAAGATTTATACAGTTCAGAGAAAAGGCCTTTTGGCCCACTGTGTCTGCACTGAATTACGCTTAATTCTACACAAATTCCAATTTATCCTCCCCACATTCTCTTCGTGGGACAAAACTGCAGCATTTGGAGGAAACCCATGCAGTCACAGGGAGAACATGCAAACTCTACAGATATAGCATTGGAGGTCAGGATTTAACCCAGGTCACTGGATCTGCGAGGCAGAAGCTCTACTAGTTACACCATTGTGCCGCCCTAAACTTTATTGTTACTGGTCTTTGAATCTGTCGCCTTGAAGAACCCTCAACTCTGTTTTCTCTCTGGCTGAAATTCATCCCACTGTTTATTACTCCAGTTCCATCATTCCCAGGAGCTCTAGGCTGTCGATGACCTTACACTCAGTTTTTTGCCATTAATTATGTCTTTTGGAGCTCACATTTTGTATCATCAAATCCAAACCATGATGATGCCTTACACTATAAGTTGGAGCCCTTCAAAAGCCTGAAAGCACATACCACCAGGCTCAAGGACAGCTTCTATCGCGCTGTTATAAGACTATTGAATGGTCCCCTAGTACGATAAGATGGACTCTTGACCTCACAATCTACCTCATTGTGGCCTTGCACCTTATTGTCTACCTAAACTGCACTTTCTTTGTAGCTGTTACACTTTATTCTGCATTCTGTTATTGTTTTCCCTTGTACTACCTCGATGCACTGTTGCAATGAAATGATCTGTATGAATGGCATACGAAACAAAATGGTTCACTGTACCTCAGTACATGTGACAGTAATGAACTAATTTACCAACTTAATGCTTGAAAGAGTTGTAGAAGCAGAAAGCTCATTCCATGTAAATAGAAATAGGATTTATATCTGAAGAGGAGCGACCTGTGTGGTTACAGACCGTGCTGGAATGTGGGGCTAGGTTCCTCTTTGATGATGGGCTGAATGGCCTCCAGTGTCATGAATTTTCTATGAGCATATAAAAGCTCTGCCAAGAGTTAAATAACTTGACTGTTAAAAACAAGACAGACATTGTAATGTTTTCTTGACCATCGCACCTCCTGTGAATGGATTGTTCTTTTGCTATTCTTTGTGCCTCCATTAGAACCAGGAGAGTTCAAGTCTGAAGAGGTTTCAGGTTTTTTGCATATTAATCTCAGACGTGACTGCAATCCAGCTATTTTTGGGAGTTAAGATTCATCCTATTATTTTAAGTTCAGTCAGAGTATCTGCATTCTCCCAAACGCAGGGTCATGGTATTTGTCTTTAACTCCTTTCTCAAGATCAGTTCCAGTGTTTAATGTGAAATTTTGCTGTAAGGTGATTAATGAATACGATTGATCCCTGGAATATTTCCTGAGATTCGCAGTTGCCCAATTATAACCGTTACTGTAGATAACTGTGTTGTCTTTTCTAGTTTCCAGCCAATTAATAATCAAATTTACAGCTGCACCTTGGAACTCCTGACCTTTTACTGCAGAACCGTATGAACTTCATTAAACACCACGGTAAAACCATCTTGCATCCTGTTCTGAGCCAACAGACCAAGCGACCCTGGGCCCCACAATCCGACCGGCTGTGGAGGAAGCTCCCCAGCAATGGACAGAGACGAGAAGGAGGAGGGAAGGACATGTGGACTTTGACCAACTAAAAAAAGTCTTTTAAAATGAGTCATCTGAGATTTCATAAACATTTCTGATTTCTTCTGATATTCTGTTTTCTGCTGTGTGTATAACCACTTTGGAAGCAGTTAAATAATTTGTAATGATTTTCGTGCCCTCAATAGAATTAATTTTGCTTTTCAACCAAAAGTCAAAATGAGCTCATTTTTATCTAAAACACTATTTTCCTGGCCTTTAGGACTTATTCTGTGAGACAACAGACAATTTTTTCTGCTCATGGAATCAATATTTTATACAGTTATAGAGAGAGGTGACAATTCATGAGTAAGAAATCATATATACTAGACTGAGAAGGTACAAAAGATGGCCGGTAACTGTGGGAGCTTCCTCACCCCCAACGTTGACACAAGCCTTAGAAGTCTCAACGTTGATTCCTCATCTGTAATGAGTTAAGTAATGTACTGTGGGTGGTGGCAAATGGTACACCTAGCTTGGTGTTGAAGGGGATGGGGAGGAAACATTAGCATTGGTTCCTGTTCCTAACTGCTGTTTACTGATCCCTGATGGAAAGTGTGAGCTGAGGATTGATTATTTCTCATTATTGTTCACGGGATCTTGACATGCATTGATGAGCGCTATGTTTACCTACACAATGAGTCCTTGCAATTCAAGAAGTGTTTCAAGATCACGATTGGAATCCAAATATTTGTTTCTTTAGGTAGGTTCAAGAGCAGAACCTACATTGAATTTACATTGCCTTACCCAAAAAGCACTGACGTTAATTGTCATGACATTGTCAATTTCTTGGCTGAGATAGTAAAACATGACAGAGACCTGGAATCCTTCCGTACAATACATTCTGGGTACCAACTAAGACATCAAATGATTTATTTAAGGATTTTATTCCATAAAATTGGAGCAATATCTGTAGGGCAATGGAATTTTTATTTAATCTGAATCCCAAATAATTCAATCCCTAATTTGTGCTTGTTGTTTGGTAGCAAGGCACAGATAAGACCAATGATATCCAGTACAAAGCCTGTCTGTTTGTAATTTGTCTGTTAACGAGACTGTGTAACATGGAGAAAACAAACCTCTATTTAACAAGATTTCACAGCTGAAAGCAATCAGTTTACAGCAAGGAACACGAGAGTTATGTATTATATCACTTTGGCTGTGTGTTTTAGTTTTAATCAAGTTATTGGCAAATTTTCCTTTTGAGGGATATAAAAACTCAGACCAGAAAAGATTTGATTTTAAGGGGCTTCTGCTGGGGGACTGGGTGGTTCTTTCTGTTTCTATACTGACCTTTCATTCCTAGGTCTCTTGAATTCAACCCAAACTGATGTGATGATCATTCCTCTCTCATTACAAGCACTGTGCAAAATTATTTTAAGACAGCTTCAATCCATTTCCTTTGTGGTTGTAAACTCACAGCAGAAAGCTCTCACTAAATTGGCAACTCACTTGGAAAGATCGAGGCTGGGTGGTGCATAGAGTGATAACATTTCTCTTACTGTGGTAGGAGCAGTGGAGGCTGTTTAGAGGTCGGAGCTCAGACATACAGCTGAGAAAGTGTGAAGGAAGCTTTACTCTGTACGAAAGCACACTGCACCTGAATGTGAATTTCTGATGGAGGTCAAAGTTACACAGCATCCATCACGTTGACAATCACAAAAAGCAGGTGGCATCATTTCTTCAGTTCATTCCTGAGGAAACAGATCTGCCACTATATTTGCATCCACAATGGACTTTACAATTGGTGCTTAGGACTGTTCCTCAGTGCTTTTAAGTTTAATTTTATTCTAGATTACCAATTTTGTTTTTATTCTGGATGTTACTACAGATGAAACTTATCAATGGCATATTGATAAACGTGGCTAGTTGCTTTGTTGCATTATCAGGCTGTTGTTTGTGTATCAACACAGAGACCAGTTTCTCCTCCAAGTTTTTTCTCCTCTCTTCTTTTGAGTTATGCCTGGGTACTGTCACATGGGCATGGTTGTATCTTGACTATTATAAATCTCTCTTAAGGACATGGATATCTTGGTACAGTTTCATAGGTAAAGTGAAAAAGGGACGGCTTCATTGACACAGATATGTGGGCACTTATATATGCATGGTTTCATGAGAAGTTGTATAGGAATGGTCATTTGGGCTCAGTAACCGGGCAACTGCTTCGCTGAGCACCTGCGCTCCATCTTCCAAGGTTGTCTGGAGCTCCTGGTTGCCAACCATTTTAATTCCCCTTCCCATTCCCACACCGACATGTCTGTCCTTGGCCTCCTCTGCTGCCATGGTAAGGCTAAATGCAAACTAGAGGACCAGCACCTTATACTTCGTCTGGGTAGCCTACAACCCGATGGCATGAACATTGAATTCTCCGACTTCTGGTAAACTGCTCCTGCTCTGTCCCTTTTCTCTCTCCTCCTGATATACCCAGTTCTTCCTACACCCCCCCCCCCCAGCTCCCGTCACCCAGTTTCTTTCCCCTCCTCCACCCACTCCATCTTCCCACCACCCACGCACTCCTCACACTGAGTCCCCCCCCCCCACTGTTCCCATCTGCCCTCCCCACCTCCCTCACGTGATTCCAGGCTCCACTCCTCTCCTATCAGATTCCATCATCTTCAGCCCTGTGTCACTTCCACCTATCACTGCCTGGCTTCTGACCTTATTTCCCCTCCTCCATCTGCCTATCAACCCTTCCTCACCTAGATCCACCTATCACTTGCCAGCTCTTGCTCCACCCCTTCCCTCCATCTTTTTATACTGGCTATGTCCCTTCTATCTGTCAGTCCAGATGAAGGGTCTCAACCCAAAACATTGACTGTCCGTTTCCCTCCACAGATGCTGCCCGACCTGCTGAGTTTCTCCAGTGTCTGCAGTGTCTTGTGACTCATTAATATAGACATGGCTTCATGGGCATGCCTATATGGTCTCAAATTCCGGGCATGGTGTTAGATGCAAGTTATGAAGGTATGGTTATATGGGAATGGATATATGGGCAGGGTTATGTAGACATGTTTTTATGGCCACAACTTTATGGTTATAGATTCATGGGCATGATGATATGGACATGGTCTCATAGTCATGATTATGTAGACACGATTTCATGGACGTTGTTACATGAGCATTGACACCTCATCACTACCTCACCCAAGGTGATACTTCATCTAAATCCAGTCTCCAGGACACTGAACTGGAGGGATCATCACTGCTGAACTTGAACCTGACATCTACCTGTGCACTTGCCTGATAACAAACAGTGAGACTTTTCCCGTCTTTTGTGCACTGAGACCGCATATAGAACCCGTCCTCGCAGCTTGGTTGACACTGGTCTGGAACTTCTTCCAGACTTAGGACCAGCTCACTTCAGCACTGTCCAGTCTGGACACTCCCAAAATGAAGGGACATTGAGCCAAAGTGTGCTAGACCCAGGCCTGACCCACAACCAGACCTTATTCCACTTTCTTTCTCCCAAGGCAAATCCATGCCCAAACAGATTCTCTTGTAATCGGGAGGGGGGGGGGGAGGGGGTGGAGGGTTTCTTATGAGATGGAAGGGGCTCCAAGAAGCTTCTTGAGGCAAACTACTGAGATTCCACCCTGGAACACCCTGAGGGTCTTTGACAATTCAGGGCGATACAATAGTGCAGCGGTCAGTGCTGTTGTCTCACAGCTCCAGAGACCCAGGTTCAGTTCTGTCCTTGGGTGCTGCCTGTGTGGAGTTTGCATGTTCCCCATGATATTGTGTGGTTTTCCCCTGAGTACTTCTCCTTTTCTCCCACATGCTTAACGTTGTCAGGTTAATTGACTATTGTAAACTGGCCCCAGTGTAGATGGTTGGCAGGGGAATTGAGGGTGGGGAGTTTATGGGGATGTGTGAGGTAAAATGGGATTAGAATAGAGAGGTGCTTGATGGTTGGCATGGAGTCAGTGGGCCAAAGGGCCTGGTTCTATATTATATATGACTCCATGACTAACTCATTTCTGTTAAAGGCTTTGAGCCATCTTTAAGTCTCTGATAGAAAAATACAAAAATTATTCAAGAAAATATAAATCTATATAAAAAGTAAAAAATATTTAATAATTTTGTAAAACTTAATTAAAAAACTGAAACAGCAACAAATAACTAAAAACATTAAAATAAAGTAAAATAACTCATGCATTTACCCGCAATTAACTTTTCCCCTCATGGGGGTGGTGACCACATTCATACATCAGTTCTCCCTGGCATAAAGCTGAGGGCAGCATGATCAGTCAGATGGTACCTAACCTTTCATAGAACATAGAACAGTACAGCACAATACAGGCCCTTTGGCCCACAATGTTGTGCCAACCCTTAAACCTCGCCTAAGACTATCTAACCCCTTCCTCCCACATATCCCTCTATTTTAAATTCCTCCATAACCCTATCTAGTAATCTCTTGAATTTGACCAATGTACCTGCCTCCACCACCACCCCAGGCAGCACATTCCATGCCCGAACCAATCTCTGGATAAAAAACCTTCCTCTGATATCTCCCTTGAATTTCCCACCCATTACTTTAAAGCCATGCCCTCTTGTATTGAGCATTGTCGCCCTGGGAAAGAGGCGCTGGCTGTCCACTCTATCGATTTGTCTTAATATTTTGTACACCTCCATCATGTCTCCTCTCATCCTTCTTCTCTCCAAAGAGTAAAGCCCTAGCTCCCTTAGTCTCTCCTCATAATGCACACTCTCTAAACTAGGCAGCATCCTGGTAAATCTCCTCTGCACCCTTTCCAACACTCCCACATCCTTCATGTTAGGTCCAAGATGTGTTGAGCAGCTGAAGGCTGAAAACATCAGCCCTCAGCTAAGCTCAATGTCTTTTAGTCTGTTGAAGAGCCTCCACAAATCGATCCTTTCTCTTCAAAGTTGCTGCTGGGCCTGCAATGTGTTCCAGCACATTTTGATTTAACTTCACATTATGATTTGTCACGTCATATAATCTCACAGTTATAAATGCTACATCTTAATATGTTGCTGAATAAACTAAGTTATGATAGTTGTCCAAAAAACAATTGTTGTTTGCCATAAGAAAATAAATTAATGAATCTGACTTTGATTGCAACAGTATGATCATTCCAACTAATAAATCCTGACCATAGTTTGTTGAGATCCTTCTGATGTTCTGCTAGGCACCAGGAGAGTCTCTGCTTTACTGACATGTAAAAGGACACCTAATTTAGTTTTCATTTGTCTGAAGAGGTTATCTTAAAAATTGATTTTTATGACAATGAGTAATCAGCCGGGTGAAAATGTTCTACTTATCTTCTGTTTTGGGGATTTTTCCCCTACTTTCATTGCCACTCTAGCTCTTTGGGTGGGGGTGGGGCTTCCTTTTGAACATGCGTTGATGGTGCTCCCCCAACAGTGTCCTCAGTGCCTTTTACTTTGTAACCACTTTAAAGGGGAAACACTTCCTTAGGCACTTTCAGGAAGCAACAAGCATGCTAATGTGGGGAGGTTAGAAAAGGGAAGCAAAGGCTTCGTTGATAAAATGGGTTTGAACAAGGCTCTTGAAGATACAAAGGTGGAGATGTACAAAGGTTTAAGAGGCATTGCGAGAGTGTAGATTGGAAGAGGAAGATGTCTTGCTACAAATGGAGGAGTGATGCAGAGATGGCCAGAGATGGAGGACTGAAGAATGCAGGAGAAGATATGGTGGTGAATAAGATTGTAGCAGTAGGTAGAGAGAGCCAGAGCTGAGGACAGGCAGTTTAAACTCAATTTGCTGAGGTTCAAAACACTCATTAATGAAACAATAATGACCATCTTGGTACTGCAAAGTCTCAAGAGCAAATGACCAGATGTTGCTGAAAATGTGCCACCCCCTAGTCCTTTAGGGCATCAGGGTTGGTGGCAGCAGGTTGATCTGGACTGTGAGGAGGTGGGTCAGTAGCAGCGCTGGGTTCACAGGTATTGTGTAACAGGGAGAGGGGAGAGGATGAGGGTCATTAATTTACTTATCCAGCAGGTGTCTCACTTCAAGGCCATCCTGATAGGACCATGATGGATAGTCCCTGAATAATGTTCTTCTACTTTGTCCAAATAGTGCGCGTGCAGTATGATGCCATCCCTCGAGTCAAGGTACCTGCTGCCGTGAAATCCATGATCAAATTTCTGGGCTGACTGGAAATGGTTGTTCTCATGTTTTAATCTGATAGACAAATGGGCTGAAAAAAACAGCATTATGCAATTAAATGTAAACTAAGAAAATCAAAAGGTTTGAGTTTATTGGCTTATTATTGCCACATGTACCGAGATAGAGTGAAAAGTTTTTGTTTTGCATGCCATCCAGACAGATCATGCCATACATAATTACGTCCAGGTAGTAAAAAGTAAACAGAATGCAGAAGATCATGTTGCATTTACAGAGAAAGTGCAGTGCAGGGAGACAAATAAAGTGCAAGGGCCACGATGAGGTAGACTGGGAGATCAGGAGTTCAAGTGTTCATATTTTAGTGTATGAGAGGTCCCTTCAAGAGTCTGATAATGGTGGGATAGAAGCTGTCCTTGAGTCTGGAGGTTCATGCTTTCAGGCTTTTGTATCTTCTGCCTGATGGGAGAAAGGAGAAGAAAGAATGACTGGGGTGGGAGGGGTCCTTGATTATGTCAGCTATTTTCCCAAGACAGTGGGAAGCGTAGACTGAATCAATGGAGAGGAGGTTGGTTTGCTTGATGGACTGGGCTGCCTTCACTACTCTCTGCAATTTCTTGTGCTCTTGGGCAGAGCAGTTGCCATACCAAGCTGTGATGTATCTGGATGGGATGCTTGCTGGTGGGGGGTGAGAAGCAATAGGTAATGAGGATATGTATATATTGTAGTTCCAAAGAAGGTTGAAGTGGTCAGAACTTGATTCTGGGCAGAAGATGGATTGCATGTGGGAACCACATACCATCTGGGAGGCTCATGGATTCTCCAATATTGGATCTTATTGAAATCAGTCAAGTGAACTGTGGAATCTGTCACCTATCCTCAGTTTACATCGCTGGATGTCAATCCATTTGTCATCATGTGTCCACAGCCACATCTTTTGAAGTAGTTTTTTAAAATTAAAAATGACTTTTCTTGCAGGGGCCACTGCTCAGCCTCAGTGCCTGTAGAATGACGAGCAGAGTAGGGGCAGCACTCGTACACTTCAATTATTGCATGGGTGATTGAGGTGGGCTTTGGGCATTTCGGTGAAAGCCTGTTTCATCTGCAAGTCCACCTTTGCTAGGCTGGTGCAACTCACACCTGGAAAGTAAAGCGATGCATTGGGTCCTCTGGTGCCTCAGTTTTCCATCTGGTAAACAGGCTTGATGATCAACTGTCTGGTAAAATATTTATAATCTGAGTTAATTTATTACTGTAATAATAGTGTTTGTTTCACTGGTTAAGTTCAAAGGAAATAAAACCAGCAGACTGTGGGAGACAGGATTCCACAGAGGCAATAACAATCTTAATTAAGAATGGTTTAATATTTCGTTAAAATTGCGCTGACACAATCTTGGATATTGGAAAATAAAATTGGTGTCAATATGAACCCTGACCAATGGATATTGTGAGACTAATCTGAGTGATTGCTAAATTTGTAGGTGTTATAAATAGAAGCATAATTTGCTTGTTGAAACCTCCATAGAATCCTCAAATTCCTATGGAGATGTTATTGCTTAATGATGATTCTCCTTAAAATTAGTCCACTTAAAATAGCCAAAGGGATAGGGTAAAGGAAAAACAAAATTCTAGGGAACAGTAGGTTAAAATCATCTTTCCATTAGAAGCCTTAGAAAGCCACATATTGTGAACTAATGAGAGGGAAGTTGTGCTGAGTCTCAGTGTCCCTGTACTGTAGTAATTGGAGTTTCTCCTTCTGTATGCTCAGTCCAGTGATTTCTTCTGGAGTGTCCACATAGATTGACAGTGGACAAGGAAAATGATTAAGCTCAGTTCTGATGTTCACCCCACCTCCTCCATCCCCAATTCCTTCAACTCCATCTTCAGCACCATTCCCGTCTCCATCTCCATTGAACTGCAGCCAGTTGGGTAAGGTGCCAAACCGTGGCCAGTGCCTGTACTTCAGCATGAGTTAGTGCTCACAGAAGAGTGTAATTATGCTAATCGTTCTTACTTGAGTTCAAATGGATACAACATCTATGAGGTTATTTACGTAGCCAGTGCTCATTAGACATTCAGAATGGCTCTATATGAACTTATTAAAGCAGGGGCTTTGAAACTGCTGTTGCCAAAATTAGTGATGAACAGTTAACTCAGAGAAGTCTGGCCGTCTAGAGACAGGGGCTGAATGCTTGTGTGCAAGACATTCAAAGGTTTGCATGGTTAGGCATAAAAATGAGCCCCAATATGCTGATGATTCAAATACACCATGCTCAAAACTTTTCAAAAACTGACGTTAAAGAGAAACTGTCTGGGTACCAAAAGATGGCACCAAGTACACATAAAACATAGACACCTCAATACAAATGTCAGATGCTTCCTTTTTACTCCCAATGGCCCCTTTCTTCAGCCCCAAGCTTCACTCTACTCTTCCCTCCTTGCTCCATCCTTCTCCACATCCCATCCCAAAAGGTTTCCCCTCTCTTCTCACTGCTCTCCTCCTCCCCAAACCCTGAACACTGAATAGCTTTTGCCTCATTTTTTTGGATAGGATTGGTCTTATTGTCCACCAATCAGGAAGCTGTTGCCATACTGACAGGCTAAAGACCTACAGATGAACCACTTATCCTGCCTCAGCTTCTTCTGATTCCTCTTCAAGAAATGAACCATCTTTCTAATCAACTTTGTGCATTGACTGTGTGAGGACATGTAGACAAGATGAAAAGAATGCAGTCCATCTATTGGATACCCTTGACTTCAAGTACTGACATGACCTTACATAATGCCAACACAGGCAGTAACCCATTAGCTTTAAATGGGTTAATGCTCTTGTGAAAACAAAGGCTAGAACAATATTATACCAGAACATTAATCATTCACTTGCCAGTAACACCAGGCATGTAGGGAGGTGAAGTCTTCTTGAATTGTCACTTGTTTTCAGTCCCTGAAACAAGGGAAGAGAAAATTGAAGCAGGGGAGGGGAAAATAAATGTTATACAAGCACATGGCCCTTGGTGTCTCATTTTGTTTCCCTGAACATTAGCTGTTTTTGCTGTTCCCTTTGCGGCTTTTAGTGATGTTGATGTCGTAAAGCCCTCAGCGTGTTATTTAATAACTCATAATCTTCCTTCCTTTCTTCAGCAGGGGCATTGAACATATTCCCAGCGTGGCTCTGGCAAAATCAAATTGTGGTGCTCTCAACTTAGATGTCTTGCTTGAAGAATTTGTTCCGCCTTATGAATCTGCTATGTTCGGAGTTATTCTGTAGTGCCCAACATGTAAAGGCTGATAATAAATAAACATCCACACTGTATAGTTCGTGTATGGCTCAACAACAAATAAATACTTGAATTTAAATAGCACCTCTGATATGGTAAGTTGTCCTTATGTGACTGACAGGAGTGCAATCAGGCAAAACTTGACCCCGTGCCAAAGAAGGAGACGTTAGCCAAACCATAGGAAAACTGAAAACCTGAAAAATGAACAGAAAATATGAAATGCTGAGCAGGTCAAGCAGCATCTGTGGAGAGTGGAAAAGAGTCAATGACTCAGTTCAGATAGAGAGCAGTAGGGCAGCTGACCCAAGAAAAAAGGTTTTAAGGAGTTTCTTAAAAGAAGAAAGAGGCAGGAAGCAGAAAGCTTTAAGAAGACAATTCCAGAGCTTGGAGCCGAAAGAGCTGGTGATGATTTTTTTTTTGGGCATAGTGTCTATTTAAAAGCATCTAATTGTGAAAATAATATTTAATATTATTAAGAATTCTATTGTTATACAACATTGAACTGGTAAATAATTCTGTATTATTTTTAAAGTAATTTTCAGTTACTCCCAGATGAGGGATTAGATTTACGATAAACCTATTTTCAGTGTTTTAATAAAACTGTCTCAGATTAAAACTCGTGAGTACTTCAAGAAATATTTTTAATGTTTTATTTTTGAAATATAAATATTATTAACTAAGGCACTGCCCGTTGGGCTGTTTCTATGTTTGTAATTACTGAAATAGTTTGAGCAGAAACTTGAGCCAAAAAATCAATTCCAAAAAAAGCATGATCTTGAGCGTAATTTGTGTCTAAAACAAAATATCTATGCTTGTGTGTTCATGTTCTGAACTGTGTCCTCTACAGTAATGTTCATCAGATAATCTGTATAAACGTTCCTGTTATACAGGAGAACTCTTGAAGTGGGGTTCTTGAGTAGTACTTGTACTGCTGATACTGTGAATACATTTCACTACGCCTGCATTGATGTGGTTAACAGCCATTTAACACAAGACTGCACAGTTACAGTTATTGAAAGTCACCACTGCAGCACTTGTTTCTGTATCACAGATAGGGCAGGTCTGTACAGAACCAAACAGGTTGCATGGGGAGGAACTTGTCAGCCGGTTTTTGAGAGCCTTCAACCTGAAACATTAATTCTGTTTCTTTTTCCACAGATGCTGCCTGACCTGCTGAGTGTTTCCAGTATTTTCTGTTTTAGCTTCAGATTTCCAGCATCTGCAGTTTTTTTAAAATTTCCATTTCTTGACATGTAGCCTGGTGCAATACTTGAGTAATGGATTAACATGGTCACTCAATCAGTATTTGGGTTTTCCAGTGTAGAGGAAACCGCAATGTGAGCACCAAATGCAGATGAATCACTGCCTCACTTGGATTTCTGCATCACCGCCAGAAAGTAACCATTATTGTGAGTGGCAAATATCTGCAGAAAAACAAAGCACCACGAATGGTTAATGAGAACAGTAAGTGCTTGAAGCATTCAACAGGTCAGGCAGCATCTGTAGAGAGAGAAACAGAATTAATATTTCAGGTTGGAGATCCATCACTGGTTGCTTGGTTGTAAGCCTTCCATTTATATGGAGATGATGAACACACAGCTTCAAGCTCTGCGGAGGCTGTATTGTGCACTGCATTTTTACTGATGACTGAGTAGGTCAATTATGGAAAGATGGGAATAAAAATCAGAAAGTGCTGGAAACACTCAGCAACTTAGGCAGCATCTGTAGAAACTGAATCAATGTTTCAGGTCAAACAACTTTCATCAGAATGGGGAAAGGGAGAAACCAAGCAGGTTTGAATTTTTGTGAGGATGCAGGAAGGGTGGATAGGACAAAGGGATTATCATTGATCAAAGTTTTTGTGCTATTAAGATGTTGATGAAGTATTCTAATTGATCAACTAATGAGGGTAATTAGGATAATAGGAACATGGAAATTTAAAACTATGAGAAGAAGGCAGTTAGAGAGGGAACACATATACAAAGGAATATAAAAACTGTGAAATGCAGAATTGTCAGAGATGTCACGTCAGTTCTGATATAGACCGGGTGAGTGGTTTACCTGAAGTTGTTGAATTCAGTATTCTACAGAAGACTACAAGGCACCCAAATGGAAGATGAAGCAACAGGGAGCTCAGGGTGAATGGAATGTTGGTACTCTGTAAAGTGGGCACTCAATGGTTTCTCCAATGTAGAAGAGATCAAATGGTGAGCATGGAACGCAGAACACTAGATTGGAAGAAATGTAAATGAATCACTGCTTCACCTGGAAGGGCTGCTTTGGTCCCTAGATGGTGTGAAGGAAGAGCTAAAAAGAGGTGGCTCATCTTCTGTGGTTGCATGGGTTAGTGCAGTAAGAAGGGGAGCTAGTCGGTGTAGAGAGAAGTGTGAACCATAGAGTTGTGAAGGGAATAGTCCCTTTGAAATGCTGAAGGAGAAGGGAAGGGAAGATGTGGGTAGAAACTCAATAAAGGTGAAGGATGATCCATTGAATGTGGAGGCTGGTAAGGTTGCAAATGACACCCTGAGGGACTCTATCCTTGCTCTCTCCAAGAGTTGTAGGGGTTGAGGGCAGAGGTGTGGGAGATAGCTGAGATGCAGTCACCTGCGGGAGAGTGGAGGACACCGTTCAGGAAGGAAGACATCTGAGTGGCACCTTTTTGGAAAGACAGAGTCAATTACATGCGGCATAACTGTAAGTGTGTTTGGCGAATAACGGCAGGAGATCTTATGGTACTCGTGTCTTCAATGCAGCTGTTGAAAACAGATCATCATGGCAGCACCTCTCTGTCCACAGGCTGTTGCCATTTCAGTTTTTTTCCTGTCACTAGCTACAGTTTCCCACTCATCACAATCAATGTTGGAGGCCTCCATTTCCCTTTCACAGGCATCATTAGTACTGAGCATTGGACGCCTTGCAGACCAATTGACTCAGGCACTTCCCCAGAAGGTATAGCAGAGATAATTCCTCATAAGATTTAAACCAAATGGACTACCTGGCATCGAGAGTCACTCTCAGCCCAGTCAACCTTTGCAAAGTCCTTCTCACAAACTTCCGAGCACTGGTATCCAAGCAACAAGCTGACAAAGTCATATTTACAGAATCATACCTTGCAGACAATCATCACACTTCCTTGAGTCATTCAATCCCACCTGCAGGACAGATCCATCAGAGTGGGTGGCACTATGGTATATAGGTGGGAGGGAGTGGGCCTAGGTGCTCACAACTATAACCCTGGACCCCATGGACTCTCGTAGCATGGTGTCAAAGATGGGCATGGAAAGTGACTCCTGACTACCATCTACCATACTCCCTCAGCTGATAAATCAGTTCTCCTCCATGTTGAACAACTCCTGGAAGAAGCACTGAAAGTAATTTCCTTTTATTCACCCCACAATCCCACCAACCCACCCCCCCCCCCCAGATTCTCTCACTCACCTACACACTAGGAGTCATTTATAGCAGCCAATTAACCTACCAGCCTGCAGGTCTTTCCGATGTGGGAGAAAACCAGAGCACCTGGAGAAAACCAGCACACAGAGAGAACGTGCAAACTCCACACAGACAGCTCCTGAGGTCAGTATTGAATCTGGCTGATTGTGGAACAGCCGCACTACTAGCCACACCACTGTGCTGCCCCAGATTCAAACTAGGATTCCCTGAACATGAACTTCTACCAGGATTTTGGAGGTAACATAAAATATTGATATTAAAATAAACAGGTTTCAATTAAAGAATCATCAATTAATTCTTTAGTAGGTCAATCGACAGGCTTAATGTAGGGACAACTTTCCAACAGGCCAGGCACCATCTACCCAGTCACAGACCTCTCCTGCACACTTGATTTCTTCCAATGTAAACTCTCCCCTGTTCATATTAACTCATCAGTTGAGCTATTTAGGAAATATTTGGATAAATACTTCCTGAACGGCAAAGATTATTAATTAAAACTCTAATATTACCATGCCTCCAACATTTGGCCCAGGTTTGTATGTTTCCATAAACTTTTATCCTATTTGATCTCTAAAAAACACAAGGACCATTGTACTATGTGGGTCATTTGTTTACCTCAATTTGTGTCCAGATATATTTAATCAACATAAATTATGTGAACTCACAGTGGGACTCCACATACTAAATTGTTGAAGACCTGCAATGTGTTGGCTGCAGAAGCCGGGTTTCCCACTGACAAATTTGTACTTGTCTATTTTATTTCATGAATTGGCTACTTTATTGACAACTTTCAACTCCTGGATCCTGAGAAGGGCAGAGGATGAAGGCAAACTTTATCTCTGTGCATCTCCTAACTATGTCTTTGAAAATACCTTCTCAGCTCAGACTGGAAAAACAATCAGGCCTAAATTATTTAAACTACTTCAGCTAATGTTTCATTGTAGTAAAACCTTGAAGAGCATTGTACATACCACAACTCAGTTCTTTTCTGGGTAGATGCAGAATTGATCACTGGCAGTGACTCATTTGGGAGGTAGCAGTTCTTTAATTTGAATTCTGGGAGGAATAACGTTTAAGAAAAAACACATTAGAGAGATAACAAGTTCACTGAAAAATCAGAGACAGAAAATTAGGAAGGTCGATAGTTGGTGAAAGAGGCAGAGAACTGTTCCGGCTGCAGAAATTGACTCTAGTGGCAAATCATTTTGGCGGACCAAAACGTAGTCTGGTGTGTTAATGGACTATAGGTTGCAGGAACGATACATGAATCCTATCCAAATTGTATTCGACAAACTCAAGTGGACATTTATTTATTTCATATTGTATTTCTAAATGAATTTTTAAGTGAATTATGTGAACTCACATTGGGATTCTGCATATAGAGTTGTTAAAGACCTCTAATTTCTTGACTATAGGGTCTAGTTGCACAGCATGTAATTTGTACTTGTCTGCAATGTTTACAGTTATTGGCTCGTTTATTGATAGCATTTACTTCCCAGTTCTGGAGCAGGAAAGACAATGACTAAGAATGGTTTTGTGCACAAAATGATAGAAGACTAAATGCAAAATGTGATTGTGGTGTTAATGTAAATCGCAAAGTTTGTGATTTTGTTTTTAGTTCCTCTATGCAAATGACACATCAATGTGTGGTATTACCAACAAAAGGATATAAGGAATAGGAGCAGGGGGAGACTATTCAGCCCCTTGTGCTGCTCCTCCATTCAATAAGATCATGACTGGTCATTTACATCCATCATTGAAGATCCCCACCATCTAGGCTATGCTGTCTTCTCACAGCCACCATCAGGCAGGAGGTACAGAAGCCTGAAGTTCCACACCATAAGGTTCAAGAACAGCTACTTCCCTTCAACTATTTAGTTCTTGAACCAACCAGCACAACCCTAATAACTACAGTTTAGCAACACCATGACCACTTTGCACTAAAATGGACTTTGGTTTTCTTGTCCTAATTGTGTTCTTCCTTATAAAAATTTTTCTTGTGAATGCTGCTTATATGACACCATATGCCTGAGATGTTGCTGCAAATAAGTTTTTCAATGCACTGTGCATATATGTACTTGTGCAAATAACAATATACTGACTTTGATCGGCGAACCTTTCCTGCACTGACCACATAACATTTATTCTATTAATATGTAAAAACCTATCAATATCTGTAACTGAGCCTCCACAGCCCTCTCGGGTAGAGAATTCCAAAGATTCATCACCCCATGGGTGAAGGGATTTCTTCTTATCTCTGTCATAGAACATAGAACAGTACAGCACAGGAGCAGGCCCTTCGGCCCACGACGTCTGTGCTGAACATGATGTCCTGAATAGCTGTCCATTGTTTTTGAGACTGTGACCCTTGCTTCAAGACATTCCATCCAGAGGAAAAAAAAACACTCAACTCCACATCCACCTTGTGAAGCCCTGTAGTGGCATCTAACAGCAGGTAATGCACATCCAAATGGCACTTCTTTGAAATTCGTTTGCCTGTGTATGGCTCACGGAAGGCACAAGCTTTTCAAGTGCAGTTGAGCTGTCATAACAAACATGTGAGCTTCAGCCAAATTTAAAGGAGACCTACGTCAGTAGCTCCCAGCCTGTGAAGTCTTGTTCTTGGGAACAGCTGCACACAAGTGCCCATTAAGTTAAAAATGCATTCATGGCTGCACCACTCCTGGATCATGACCAGCTTTCTCCTGCAAGTTGCATCTCAAATTTGCCTCCTTCTCCTTAATACATCAGGTCAGCCCTGACCTAACTGTGGATGTTTTGGACCATGTGTGCAATTGAATTTTGTAGTGGTGGAGATTTGTCCTCTCAGTACACCAATGTTTGGCCTGCCTTTCCTGGAGGAAGAGGTTCCAGGCCAATGAATGTATTACCATTGGCCCCAGCTTCCCTGGTTATAGACTCAGACTCCTGAGCCTGATTCCTTCCCAGTGTGCTATACTTTTGAAGTGTTATTTGATCCATTACAGGTGGATATTCAGCAGGACTGACCTCTAAACAGTTGAGCAACCAGCTGGTACTCCAGGTCTGCACTCACACATGGAGAATGGCATCTTTGACAAGACTCCAGAGAGCTGTCATTGTTCCTGGAGCTTTCAGAGTAACACAATCCTGAACCTGTTTTCACACCTGCTTATCATTTGCAAGCATAATCAGGCCTTTTGACTCTTACCAAAATGAGCAATTTCCTTAGACTGACTGCTGATTAGACAGATAACAAGGCTCAAATCCAGACCTGGCCAATGAAAAGAAAATTTCTGCTTTCTGACAGGCATCAGGAATTTGCAAAAGAGGATTAAAATGCAAAAGAACATAAGATAACATTCCATTCATATCTTTCAAATACCAAATTGTCCAAAAATTGTTGGATTCTGAACTCGTCTCCCACCACTGTAAATGCATCCATTTAAATCTCTGGAGCCTAAAGGTTGGCTTTCATTCCTTTTGGGTGTACTGAGGTGTCACTGCATTTTGTGTCAAAGCCCGATCGGGTCTTCTGCCAATGATTGTGAAATTGGTTGACTCCCCTCCTGATCCTCACCGTCCACCTCGCCAGCCTTTGTTTCAACAGATCATCCTTTGCAATTTCCACCTTCTCCAACAAGATTCCACCATCAGACACATCTGTCCCACACCTCCCATTTTAACATTCAGCAGGGGCTGTTCCCTTCACAATTTACCAATCTGCTCTCCCGTCCCCACCAACCACTGCCCTCCTTACGGCACATTCCCATGCAACCCCAGGAGCCGGGAGATACAAAACCTGTCCTTTTAACTCTTCCCCTGGCATCATTCAGGGTGGGAGAGGAAGAGTCCTTCCAGGTGAAGCAGCACTTCTTCCAATGTAGTGCACTGCATTTGTAGTTTGCAATGTGGTCTCCTCTGCACTGGAGAAACCAAAGGCAGATTGGATGACTGCTTTGCAGAGCACCTGCATTCAACATGAACTCAAGCTTCCGCTTTTCTGCCACTTTAATTCTCCATACCCCTCCTTCTGAGTTATCTGTCTGTGGATCCCTGAAATGAGGGCACATACAAGCTGAAATGAGGGCACAGCACCTCGCGTTCCTCCTGAGCATGATACACCCTTTCAGATTCAATATCAAATTCTATAACTTCAGGTGACTCACTTTCTCCATCTGGATCAGAACTGGCCATTTTGACTGTAAGTTATCCATCTGTGATATTTGCTCAGGTCTTCTCCCACTGTTAGTAAAGCATGACCTCCTGGGTGTGTCTGACAGCCCTGGATTTTGCAGCGTTTTACACTCCTTTGTCTAGATTATCCTCCTCTAACTGCTCCCATTAACCCATCAACCATAACTTATCCCCCCTCACAATCCTGGCCTCATCCTATCACAGATATCCCCTTTGTCCTATACATTCCCACCCCCTCCTTTTCTGCAATTCAAAACTAATTTGTGTTTTCTCATTCCCAGTTCTGACAAAGGGTCCTTAACATAAAACATTCACTCTGCTTCCCTTTCCAAAGACGCTGTCAGACATGCAGAGTGTTTCCTACATTTTCAGTTTTATTTTGTTCCCAGAGATGTTCAGGTAAACTGTGGTGTCTCTGAAGACTTTGTAGAAGTAGGCTCTTCTCTGATGGGCATGTCTGCCTCTTGTCTCGAGTTCTCTGATCCATCCTGAATGGCCAGTCATTGCTACAATGGAGCGATGCAAATAGTGTCACCACTGAGTCACTGAATGAGTGTCTCAGCAGCTAAATGTTAGATTCAGCACAGTCAGTTGTAGCACATTCTGTGGACTTTGAAATATGTTAGAGCATCCTGGTCACTTCTGAAGCTGTTAGGCAGGTTTCCTGATGTCAGCAGGGTGTCCTTTTAAATAAAGATAAAAAGAACAAAGTAACACCATCTGCTCCTAGTTCTACTGACACTGTTCTATTCAGGGCATTGATTGTATTTTTGAGCTCTAACTTACGTTGGTAAGGAAGGAAATGGATGTTGTGTGAATAATATCATTGGGTGTGTATCTGACACTGGCAAATCACAAGCCACATTAATATAGAAGTCCAAAATCACAATAGGTGTGATTTCACTCTGAAATGATTGCTGGGGCTATCTACTTCAGGTTAGATTATTTCTTTCTGCGATTTGCGCACAAAAAGTGTGTGGCAATAGACCAATTTGCAGGTTGGTGTTTTGAATTTAGATCCGAAGAGACATGAATTCAAGTTCATTAAACTATTCATAACGCAATGAAAATTGGATTTAATGCCATCCCCTGCATTCAGACATCCCTTAAAATGGTTTCCATGAAAAAGATCAAGTAAAATAATCACTTTAGTCAGGTTTGATTTTATTCAGCTGGGGTTAAGGAACATGGTTGGAATAGAGTGGTGAGAACTGTGGTCTATAACTACTCTATCTTCCTGAAGTACATTTCGTTATGACAAGCCCATCTCACCTAGAAAAACGCAAAGCATCCGTAAGCATAAGAAAATAAGAAACAGAAGCAGATGTAGACCATTCGGCCCATCGTGCCTGCTTCTCTGTTCAATAAGAACATGGCTGTTCTTTTCCTCAACTTCCCTGCTGATCCCCATATCTCCATTAAGTGTATAAAAATCATCTGAATTCAACCTTGAACATCTTCAATAACTGAGCACATTCGACCAGCTGAGGTAGAGAATTCCAAAGGTTTACAACCTTTTGTGTGAAGAGATTTCTCCTCATGGCTGGTCTCCATTCATGAGACCATGACACTATGGCACTAGGTTTTTCAGTCTGATGATCCATCCTATCAACCCTAATCTTGTCTGACTCAATGAGATCATCACTCATTCTTCTAAACTCCAGAGAGTGAAGTCCAGTTTTCTTCAATCCTCTTATCCCAGGAATCAATCTCATGAATCCACAAAGCAATGACCCCAAATCAAGCTTAATCTTATTTGGATATGGAGACCAGGTACCTCAATGCACTGTGTAATGAATTGATCTGTATGAACGGTATGCAAGACAAGTTTTTCCACTGTACCTCGGTACAAGTGACAATAATAAACCAATTGCAATTCCAGTTCCAGAACTATGCACAGTGCATCAATTAAAAGTCACATCCTAGCTTTGCCCAATCTCAGCAAGAGTATTGTCCACAAACTAGTTTCCCATAAAGGCCAACATAACGTTTAACCTTCATAATCGTTGCCTTATGCATATGTTTACCCCTGCATCTCATAAACCAGCTCACCAAAATTTATAATATTAAAAAGCATCAGAATGTTGATTGCTTTACGTTCATTTCCCTCCCAAAAATGTGTGAGAAAGTTATTGATGAAACCAGTACAAATTTAAAATAAACAAGAATCTCAATAGTCTCCCCTTCAAAGAAATCTCGGTTCAGGGAAGGTTTTAATCAGCCAACCTGTCAAAAATTATATAACTTTCATCCAGATGAAACTTGGACTTCATTTGGTCTGGAAATTCCAGTATAAACACTGCGTTTATGCTTATTTATATAAGTTGCTTGTTGTCTATTATATATTAAATAAAGCTAAGAATTCTGTGGTATGAACCAGATATAAAACATAGGGGATGACAGATCATGGCTGATTGCCAAATGGAATGCCAAAAAATCTTTCTCTTTTTTCCTCCTTTGTAGGGAAATCCATTGGATTAAATTAATACTCTGCTACTCCTTAACCCTTACTCTGCTGAACTAACAATTGGTTAACACAGTTGTAACTCCAATGTTGTTTCACATTAAGGTTTTGGTCATCTCTTTACCGTAAGAACCTTTGCAAAATAGCTTCATCCTAAATTCACAGCAATAAAATCTCCCTACAGTCAACATTAATACGAGGACAGGAAAGAATGTTTTTGCTTTTATTATTCGTCAGTCTAGGTACATACAACCTTATTAACCAAAGAATGAAAACTTAACACACCAAGCATCTGAGCCCCATTTCCAGACCAAGGTTGCGACCAAGATATCTTTATTTAAGAAGCCACGGTGTGCCAAGAGCCAGGTTGAGAGAAGTAGTGAAGATGATGAGAGGAATCCAGATGGTTGCTTAGAAATTTGATCGTGTCTTGTCAAGTTTTTATGTGCCAATCTCCATGAAAAATTAGCACAAGTGTAAGTTAGGGACCTACAGGGTGGTGAGGACTAGGAGAGATATTAATTAAATAACCAAAAAGGGAACTACCTAAGTTGAGTTCCGAGCAGCAGGTTGGCATTTGCTGAAAGGTGTCCCCTTTAAGTCATGCAGAAGTAGGTTTTTCAGATGCTGTGGAAACCTACTATTGTAGGAGTGGCCTGTGGGTGACTAAAGCCATGCCAACATGAATCAAAGTACTGAAAGCAGTGTCTGTATGTTGTTGGACTCATTACATATGTCCGGGATCCTCTGTGTATTACCAGCAAATGGACGGAGGAACCCAGAACAGAAATCACAGTCTCTGCAGTCCCTCATTCTTGTTCATGTATTTTTCATTTATTTATGAAGGATTGGTGTAAATGGATGGTTGAAGGTTGGCAGAGACTTGGTGGGCCAAAGGGCCTGTTCCTATGTTGTTTCCTTCCAATAGCCTATGAAGTTAGGTTGCCTAGCGCACAAAATTATGATACAACACAAACTAATTTCTGGGCACTCGTGTTGGCAATGATGAGAAGACCAAGGCCAGTGTGGTGCTCCACAGCTTTGAGGTCCTTCGTAGAAAATAAGGTGATGTATTGCCTGTGAAATAGAAAATAACTAGACAAGAAGGCAGGAGTTGAGATCAGTCATAAAGGGAGGGACATTTTTGGGAAGAAATGGCCTGTACCCGTTCCTAAATTTTTGTGGTCCGCTTCTTAATATTTGAAATGAAGCAAACCAATGGATATTTTAGTGCCCTGTGGCAACTGGTATCTGATGAATTTTAGAACGAATGCAAAAGCCTAATCAATTGGAAAGGAAAACTTGTCCTTGCCGTCTTGATTTATTGGAATTCCTGAATGGGGGGGGGGGGGGTTACGAAATGTTGGTTCAATCCTTTTAGAACCCATTAAATAACCACATTGTTTTTGCTTTACTGACCTCTGAACTTGACACAAAGTTGTCATGTATGAATAAATGGTGGCACTGTTAGAACAGTGACATGGCATCACATGTGAAGTGGCTTTCTATTCATTTTCTTAAAAGTGATACATGAAATTCCCCGATGGTCAAGTAGGTACTGAATTGGACATCTGAGGAAGGTTGGGGGTTTGCCCACTTGGCTTTATGTTGGTCCAAATATGAGAGAAGAAAGAGAGGTTCATTTCAGAGATGAGGTAAGAGTTGACTGCTTTTGACATTAAGGCAACGCTTGGGACCAATGAGTCCTGGTAAAGCTGTAATCAGTAGAGGATGGTGTGAAATATATTTACTAGTTGAAAGATTGTCGTGGTTGTCGGAGGTCAATTATTTCAGTTCCGGGACACTTGTGCTGTAGTTCTGCGGATTCAACTATCTTTTGTTGCTTCATCAATGATCTTCCCTTATCAAAAAGACAAAAGTGAGCATGTTTACAGATGATTGCATGGTGTTCAGTTCCATTTGCTGGTCCTCTGATGATGTAGCAGTCCATAGTTACTTGCAGCAGGCTCTGGATAACATTTAGCCTTGTGGTGATAAGTAACAAGTTATATTTATATACTGCAAGTGTCAATCAATCACCTCCCTTTTCAGTCAATGGTATTACTGTTGTTGAATTCCTACCTTAATACTGTGGAAGGACTGCAGTGGTTCAAGAAGGTGGTCCACAAGCATTAGGGATAGGCAATAAACACTGGCCTTGCCAATGATATAAATGGATACAGAAATAAAACTAAAAAATTGGGTTGGAGGAATGGGAATGCTACACCTGCACTAATACTCACCGGCTAGGTAAAGTTTCCACTCTTAGCCTGTGGCCAAGCACTTCCTGTGATTGCAAGTGGAAACTTTACATGCATGGACACTAATCTCAATGGCAGCATGAAATTATCCAGAGTAAATTAATTTACCAAAACCGACTGTGTGGAAAATGGACCAAGTTTAGTGAGGTTCCAAGGGGAAATAAAGGAATTAATTCCCCTGACACTCAATACCAAAAATTCTTTGGCTTGCTCTGTCCTGGGAAATAACTCTATTTTGGTTCAGAACCAGAGCTATAAAATCACTGGCAAATGACCAGAAAGCTAAAATATTTTCATTCTGCAACAGTGGGAAATAGTTTAAGATGAAACATGTTTGCATACTAATCTGTAACATTACGTCCATTTACATTGCTTGTCACATCAAAAAAAGCGTGGGAACACTCTGTCCTATGGTAAATTTAACAGTCAATTAGTAAGAAAAAGAAATTATTTTTATCTCTAGGAATTTGTGTTTTTTTAAACTACCAACCCATACAGAAAGGAAACATCATAAATATTTGATTCTAGTGACAAAGGCTCATTTACGATCTCCTTACACCCGCACAAGCCAACCCCTATAAAAGACACCATGTTGCCTTGTAAAGATGAATCACATCACAGATTTTCTTATTTATCATTGAAATTACCTAATAATTGGCAGCCCAGTTACTAACATCTGCATGTGTCTAATTCACTGAATAATTTCCAAGTTTCCAAAGGACTAGTTTTCTCAGAATGTGTGTGTGTGTGTGTGTGTGTGTGTGTGTGTGTGTGTGTGTGTGTGTGTGTGTGTGTGTGTGTGTGTGTGTGTGTGTGTGAGGCACTGAGTCACTACTGAAGAATGATGACATTCGCAGGCACTATCTAACTGGTATATCACCACCATGCTCAAGCCTACATAATAATGTTTTAACAGACAATGTGCACTATAACCGTTCCTTCAGCTGACACTCAAGTCCCTGAACTTTCCAGCAGCAGATCAGAAATGTAAAGGGAGTGAAAGGAAGAAGACTTGGGACTTGTCTGGAATCTCCTTGCAGGTGAAGGAATGGAGGAGGGGTGGGAAGAAGAGATAGTGATGAGGGATGGATGAGACTGTGGGGAAGAGGGGATGGGATTGCATAGGCACCGTTGTTGGGGAGAATGGAGAAGAGATAGATGAAAAGGAAATTGGCAGGGTGGATAGGCAGGATTGGGGAGAGCCAGACACAAGCCAGGGGGTCAGGGAACCTCATGGAGGGGTTGGGGGTGGGTGATGATTGGAAGCAACTATTTATCTATGCGTTTCACTTAGCTTGCAGTACTCCCATTTTACAGATAAGATAATGTCCCAGAAATGCCCAACAACTCATATATCCAGGACAATGTGTTCCAAGTTCTCCCTCAAAGCTCCAAACAGAATGCACCATGGGGAATGATGCATGAAGCACAAATAACATCAACCATCACAGGTTTCAAGCCAAGAAACGCCCTGTCGAATTCTCCAAGTGATGCAGTGCAAACCAGAACTGGTCATTATCATGTTTCACTTGTGCCAATTGGATTACACTGAACACAACAGCATCATGCAGTTAAATAAAATCTCAGGCATCTGAGTGGTTTGGATTATGGACACCTTTACTTGACCCAAGGTTGCTTAACCCAATGAATACAATGAACTGAATTTGGGACGTCACTCACCACTGCTCAATACAGCACTTTGCAGTGCATTTGTAATTAACACATCAGAAAGATCCTGAAGCTAATGCTTCATGGGAAAGTTAAGAAAGAATTTGAAAATATCAAGGGACAAATTCTCTCATTGGCTGAATGGATAAACACCTTGCTGGTTGTGCCTTGGAGACAGACAATCAAATTTAGTGTCAAAATTGATTCTTCGTCAGGCCGAGTTAACTGATTTCAGCCAGGCCAGTCACTGATGAGGCAAACTTAGACATAGCTCCTCTGTCACAAGTGAGGTGAAGTTAGCAATCAGAGACAATATTGAATGTGGCTGTTAAGTATATGAGTATAGAGGGCTGGATAAAGGATAGGTGAAAGAGACCAGAGAAACAAAGGACTGCAGATGCTGGAATCTAGATGAAAAACACGATGATGCTGGATGAACTCAGCAGGCCAGGCAGCATCTGTGGAGAAAAGCAGGCAGTCAATGTTTCGGGTCAGGACCCTTCTTCAGGACCCCTTAAAGGGCAACATATGATGTGTGATGGACGTACATTGTGAGCATTACAACATTAAGTACTCTTCAAGAGTACTTAATTTCTGTAGAGCACTAAGGCTGTGAAAGATACTATAGAATTTAATTGCAAGTCTTTCCTTTTTTGAGAGTTAAACAGAGAGAAAGGTAAACAGACCTCAGAGGAACAGAAAACTAGACAGACAGATAATTCAACAGCAACACAAAAATCCATAGCTTCGCAGTTGCAAGAATGGTGATAAAAGAAACAAAGGAAATGTTTGCAGAAAGTGGATCCTGTGACTTAAAGTGCATGGTTGCATCTGAGAGCTTGTGTTACTTTTCAACTGCTTTGAGATGTATTATAACACACAAAAAAGAAGCACCACACTTTATAAAGGTGAGAAATTAATGCACAAGTAGTGTAACAGCGTAACACTATTACAGCGCCGGCCGCCATCTGTAAGGAGTCTGTATGTTCTCTCCGTGTCTGCGTGGGTTTCCTATGGGTGCTCCGGTTTCCTCCCACATTCCAAAGACGTACAAGTTAGGAAGTTTTGGGCATGCTATGTTGGCGGAAGCGTGGCGACACTTGCGGGCTGCCCCCCGGAACACTCTACGCAAAAGATGCATTTCACTGTCTATTTCGATGTACATGTGACTAATAAAGATATGTTATCTTATAATACATTTTCTTATGCTGGGGTGCAGCTGTGTTTATGAAGATTTGCTATAAACAGGTGCATTTTAAGGTCATAGTTCTTAGGCACATCATAAAGCCATTTATAAATGATAGTATCTCAGTATTTCGGCAGTGAAAATAGCCAGCTAATTTTATTTTAGGCTTTCTTTAAGATTGTATTGCATTTGTAACAAATAAAACCCCTTAAAGGGTGACATGTGATGTGTGATGGACATACATTGTGAGCATTACAACATAAGTACCCTTCAAGAGTACTTAATTTCTGTAGAGAACAATGGCCATGAAAGATACTATAGAATTTAATTGCAAATCTTTCTTTCTTTGAGAGTTAAACAGAGAGAAAGGTAAACAGACCTCAGGAACAGAAAACTAGATAGACAGATAATACATCAGCAACACACAAATCCATAGCTCCACAGTTGCAAGAAGTGATAAAAGAAACATAGGAAGTGCTTGCGGAAGGTGGATCCTGTGACTTAAAGTGCATGGTTGTATCTGAGAGCTTGTGTTACTTTTCAACTGCTTTGAGATGGATTATAATGCACAAAAAGAAGCAGGGTATAAATTATTCCTTTACTGCTTTATGATCAAGCACTTGTGTAGTTAATGAACCCATTTATGTTTTGCATTAAACAACACCGCACATGTTCATACCAGACTAAATGTTTCAGAAAAAAATCTCTCCAGAGACTGGAATAACCTGAGAATGCTTGAAAGCTGGAGAGAGATTTCAAGATTTGGAACAAAAAGAAGAGAGATGTGAAAGTTCAAGCTGAAACTTACTTCCAGCTCCACATGTACAGCCCTGTACATAGTGAATCCTTTGAGAAGTGAATCAATTTAGTTGTTTTATTGTTTAAGCTTTTGAGGAGTATAAATATTGGGATAATTTGAATTTTGCACATGGAAGAGTTAAAATTAGGATTGAAGTAGTGCAGCTCAGGAGAAAATTGCAGAATTC
Source organism: Pristis pectinata (assembly GCF_009764475.1). Lineage (NCBI taxonomy): Eukaryota > Metazoa > Chordata > Chondrichthyes > Rhinopristiformes > Pristidae > Pristis > Pristis pectinata. The sequence goes on from NC_067428.1 coordinate 10,537,397, forward strand.
TGAATCAACTTGAAACATGCAGAACATGAAGATTCCACTTTCTGTGGTGAGTTAGTTCATCCCAATTAGAACAGGAGTTGGATGCAGTAGTTAGCTTTAGTCTATATGGGTTGGTGAGAGGGACAATCATCCAGGGCTCCTGCCCCTGATCCCCATCAAAGGGCACCTGCTGGAATTCTCTGTATTGGTATTGGTTTATTATTGTCACTTGTACCGAGGTACAGTGAAAAACTTGTCTTGCATACCGATCGTACAGGTCAATTCATTACACAGTGCAGTTACATTGAGTTAGTACAGAGTGCATTGAGGTAGTACAGGTAAAAACAATAACAGTACGGAGTAAAGTGTCACAGCTACAGAGAACGTGCAGTGCAATAAGGTGCAAGGTCACAACAAGGTAGATCGTGAGGTCATAGTCCATCTCATTGTATAAGGGAACCGTTCAATAGTCTTATCACAGTAAGGTAGGAGCTGTCCTTAAGTCTGGTGGTACGTGCCCTCAGGCTCTGGTATCTTCTACCTGATGGAAGAGGAGAGAAGAGAGAATGACCCGGGTGGGTGGGGTCTTTGATTATGCATAAGGATATACAGAAGGACTTCAACTAATTGCTGGACTGAGCTCAGTTGTGAAGATGGTGAGTGAGTAATTGCCTGGCAGTTGTTGTCCAGGATCACTTTAGAATTTGAGCAATGTAGAAGTGCTGTGGAACTGTATACTTCCACATGAATCAACAGCCTTAGGAAATGAAAGAATAAAATCAGGAAAAATAAAGGAAAAACTTAATCTGGATTTAGATCTGGGAAACAGAATAGATTCTTGGAATATACGCTATTCCTGGAAGTGGACTTCACACTTGAATAGAATGCATGTGACTGTGACAGAGAAGCTCGACATCAAATCTTTACTCATAGCTTCACTAACTTTGGGAATTAGCTCAGCTCTAAATAATCAAGATTGAATGACCATCCAACATTGAACCAATTATACATTTCAGTCTTCCAATAGTCAATGAGGAATGAGAAAGAGTATCTGCCAGTGAAGTAATCCAAGGATTTTAATACATGTCTTTCACTGGACCATCCCAGAATTGCCCATGCACCCATAATTAGAACACCGAGCTAATTCACAGATACACCACAAAGTGACAGGAATCTAATGAAATATCCAGTATTTGACTTCTATATTTTTCCTTTTTGCAAATTGCTACTAAATCACAAAACAAGCTAGATTCTAAATGACTAAATAACATAAGCTAAATTCAAATGCACCCAGTATATGATTACTTCCAGTAGTATTCAACAATTTAATGCAATGAATGAGGAAAATTCACCCAATCCATTGGTCCCCATTTTCTCTGCTGTCTAAAATTAACTTGTCTTTTCTCTTTTTTCAGTCTTGAGATTAGAGAGATTTGTTTATTGTTATATACACCAGGGTACAATGAAACTACTTGCTCAGGTGAAGAAAGGCATTGACGAAGGGTCAGGACCTGAAATGTTAACTATTTCTCTTTCCACAGATGCTGCCTGACCTGCTGAGTGTTTCCAGCATTTTCTGTTTTTATTAAAAATACATCAATTCACCCTTCATGTATTCTAATTGTATTATGGATTATTTTCAAAAATAATTCCTCTCTTACCATATGTCTTGCTTTTGAACATTTTTCTACAAAAAGGCATGGGAAAGGAGTTAATTTTAATGCCGGGTTCTTTAAAATCAAATTCTTAACCAAATGAAGGTACCCATGATGGTATAAAAATGACGGTTATACCAACCAAGAGTTGCTTTTCCAAAAGACTAAACAAGAAGCAAAATAAGATGCAATTTAGTAGCTTGCTTGGGACTTAAACCATTGTATTTTAATCCTCTTTGTTCTCTGTTGGTTATGAGAGGAACAAGTTTTCTGACAGAGAGAAAGAGGTATTAAAAATCAGAGCACAGGTGCTAAGAGAATAAGCTTGGTTTTATAATGAGGGCTGTCCAGACTCTCAGACTGCAAGAGGTTGCAAACAGAGGAAATTTTGCTTGAGGCTGTTGGACTGAATGCAAAGACGTTATTCAATTTGTTATGTAAGACTGGAGGAAGATAGCTTTGAAAGGTTTTATTGCATGGCTTTGCACAAATATATATCGGTCAAAGGAGATGGAGGGATTCCTACAATCCTCATTGCTCTATCACCTAATTGTGGAATAAAACAAGTTATGACTTGAGCCTAGCATCAACTCACCTAATGTGAGCTCAGAGTGCCCTTGGAGTGATTGTAGGAATGTGTAAATAATACAAGGGCCCAGTCCGAACTAGAAGGGGGTGCTGCTGTACACTCAGAGGTTATGCAATCATGTGAATAGATACAAGGCAATGTGGCTGCCCTCCACAGAAGAAAGATATTTTAGTTGCTAAATTAAACCCTCAAAACTATTAATGATAGAGTCAAAATCTGATCACTTTACTTCGTCAAACTTTTTCTGTTCCCAAAGGCTTCAAAACTGAAACTTCTCAGTCCTTTCAGTCTTATTTTTGATCTCTGGTCCTTTTGATCTTTAACATTTAACCTTGGTATCATTTAATCACTATTATAATTGTCCCACTTTCTTCACAGCTTCTTTTAAGCTCTGTGATGTTCTACACCATGAGCCTTGGCCCCTGACCTAGGAATCGTTACTGATGAAAGCTAAGATCATTAACTGTGACTTGGACTCAGTACATCAGACAATTTAAAGAAATTCTTCTTGAGGTATTTTGAATTATCTTTTGTAGAACTTCTTATCAAATTTTGGTGTTGTTACTTGTTTAATGTCATAATTTGGTATGAATGCACTAATAAGGGAAAAAACACATGTGCCAATACACTTGAATATTGTGTGACCCAATCAGTATGATGGTCTTAATACATCATTTCAAGTCGTTCCCAACACTAGCAAGATAAGAGACTGATGAATTCACTGGAGCTGACATTGTGCTGTAACCCTCACTTTTTCCATGTGGTAATACTGACCATCTGAGGATTCTAGATTTCCTGCACTTTATGAACTATAGAAACAGGGAGGTGGATGAGAAGAAAATAAGAAAGAAATATTCTTGCAGACTTGGATTAGGATTTCAGTGGAGGAGGAAGAGAGGAAAATATCTATGAAACCATATTCCAGAGATGAAAGAATACAATATTGGTATTAAACTGGATATGAAGTTAAAAAAAAGAGACTTGGTTTGATGTAGCATGCAGCTGTGGAAAGTGATGGAATCTGGGGTAGAAACATTTATTGTCATAGATTCATAGAGAGATAGAGCACAGCAAGGCCCTGCAGCCCACCAAGTCCACATTGACCATCATCATCTATTTATACTAATCCTATGTTAATCTCATTTTTTATTCTCCCTGCAATCAATCAACTCCTCTCCAGATTCTACCACTCACCGGCACACTAGGGGCAATTTATATGGCCAATTAACCTATCAACTCACATGCTGTTGGGATGCATGGAAATATGTTCTTGTAGGTTTTTTTTTTAAACAGGACCTTTGGCCTAACTGGTCTATGCCAGCCAAGATGTCCCCTCCAAAAGCCAGTCCCATCTGCCGGAGTTTGGCCTATAACCTTCTAAACCTTTCCAATCCATGTACATGTCCCACAAAAGGCTCTGTTCCTTTCTCTCCCACATCTTGTGTCTCCATGTACCTGTCCAACTGTCCATTCAAAGTTGTTATTGTATTTGCCTCAACCTCTTCCTCTGGCAGTTCATTCCACATACCTACCACCCTTTGTGTAAAAAAGTTGCTCCTCAAGTTCCTATTAAATCTCTCCCCGCTCATCTTAAACTTATGCCCTCTAGTTCTTGATTCCCCAAACCAGGGAAAAAGACATTCACCCTACTTATGCCCCTCAGAGGTGTGGGTGAAGATGACTACACAGGCACAGAGGAGAAACTATAAAACAAGATATTGTGGCTGTGTAAGAGAGCATAAAGGTGCAACTGCAAGAGTGTGGTGTTTAAAGGTTGTTGAAGGATAGGTGGAGAAGGAAGAGTGATTCAGGGCCGTAGAGAACAACTGCATTTTAATCCATATCTCCGAATAAATCCTACTCTGGATGTAACAGCCTGAACAGACAAATGCCTAGAAGTTGCCAGGCAGTTGAAAGACCTGTCTATTTATGATGGATCGAGTCCAGTTGTGCCCTGCTGACACACTGAAGGCCTTTCCTATGCCACTGTAGATCATGCAGATGAAATTAGTATTACCTAGGATCAGGGCCTGACTGCAGGGATGTGGGGAATGTGGGTCACAGGGGAGAGAAGCCCAGGAGTTAGAACCAGTTGACGGATAGTGAGGTAGTGGGAGGGGCATCTGCCCCAGAATTTGTGGAGGTTAGGGTTAATATTAGGGAAGGAGTTCTGGACGTTATGTAACCTTGGTAATCCAGTCACCATGTGTGGGTCAGACTTGTTATGGGCTAGGATGAGTTGTTAGCAGGAATGACTGGGGAAGCAGGGGTGGGAATCAGCAGGCAGGGGGTTGGGATGACTGATCAGCAGATTGGTGGTGGTGGGGGAATGGAATAGACAAGGAATGCAAGAAACATTTAGGATGGCACTGAGAACCTCAAGCCTCAGTGCTGGGAGCACAACCAAGCCAGAGTGAATAGCAGAAGGAGTGTACCGCCTCCTGAACTATCCACTCAGCCATCCTGTTGAGCATCTCGTATCCCATTAGTAATAAAATCTCAGGTCCCACATTGGCTGCATCAGTCACCTTAGAATCCAAAGAATGGAGAGGAAGAAATTCATCTCAATCCCCATGGACTGCCTGAGTAGAATAGCGAGTTAGTATGAATTTTACATTTCTCCTGACTTTTAATTCTATTGAAATCAATGGCAATAAAGATTGGGAGAAAGGTAAATAGCAGAGTGCTATCAGCCTTCCAATACCATCTCACAAAGTCAAGATTATCCCATCCACTTTATAACAAAGAGAAAAAGCCAAATTAATAAAATAGTTGGGATAGAACAGATTACTAATCAGAAAAATTAGTTAATTGAACTCATTAATCTGGATGGTGCTCCCAGTTGGTATTATATTTCCTCTTCTCGGAAAGGATTTTATTCTATTTAACTGAACCTTGGGGAGATTTTATTTTAACCGCTGCTCTGCACGTTCATTATGTGCCTACAAAATAAAGCATTATGATAAGTAATATCCGCACACATTGGAATCAAGAGGAGGTCACTTGGCCCCTCAAGCCAGCTCCATCATTTATAAGCTCAAGACTGATCTGACTGCAACTTTAACTGAGCTTTTCACCAACTTTTCACTCCTTTCCTTCTTAATCTCTCTACCTCTCCTTCAAAACTATAGAAAGGCTCTGCCTCCGCCGATTTTTTTTATATTCATTCAAGGGATGTGAGCTTCACAGGCTGAGCTGGCATTTAATTGCCCATCCCCAGTTGCCCTAGGGAAGGTGAAAAACACTATGGTGCTGGAGGAACTCAGCAGGCCAGGCAGCATCCGTGGAGAAAAGCAGGCGGTCAACGTTTCGGGTCAGGCTTTTCTCCACGGATGCTGCCTGGCCTGCTGAGTTCCTCCAGCATCATCGTGTTTTTCATCTAGATTCCAGCATCTGCAGTCCTTTGTTTCTCTGCCCTAGAGAAGGTGATGGTGAGCTATCTTCCTGAACCACTGCAGTGCTTGCGGTGTGGATATACTCACAATGCTGTTAGGAAGAGTGTTCCAGGATTTTGACCCAGTGACGGTGAAGGAGCAGTGATATATTTCAAAGTCAGGATGGTGTGTGGCTTGGAGGGCAACTTTCCAGTAATGGTGTTCCCATGCTTCCAAAAGCTCATGATCCTCTAAGAATAAAAATGCCTCATCTCAGTCTTAGATGGGCATCCCCTTATTTTTAAACAGAGCCCTCTAGTTCTAGATTTCTCCACAAGAGGAAACTTCTTCTCCACATCCACCCCATCATAACACCTCAGGATCTTATGTTTCAATCAAGTTACCTGCCACTCTTCTGTATTCCAATGAGACAAGCCCACCCTATCCAACCATTCCAGGTATCAACCCAGTTAATCAGTCTTGTTAATTTAAATCAGTTTAGCTAAGTGCTTCAGTCTTTGTAAACTACATATGAAAGTGGCAACATCCATTCACATCACTGATTGCAGTTAGATAGCTTGGGCTCAAGTCCTAAATGTAAGAGGTTCAGCTGGTTCAGGATTGAATAGCAAAATCCACAGCCTGGAGAATATCCCGGATGGGCCTGGGACATGATAGAGACATTTCCCAAATCATAACTCTGTTTGTGCTTTGCTAATTAAAATTGTTGCCGTGTTTACAGGCTACAGAGTAGCCAATGAAATGAAACTCATTAAGATAAGACCTGCTAATGGTTTTGTCTTGCTGCATTTCCACTGAGGCCCAAATTTACCAGTGGACTGATTTACTATTTTCAATTTGCAGTATAAAATAACGCTTGCTGTATTTGGAATGGGGTTCAACCGGTTGGAATTTTCATCCTGTAACCTAGCTGTACTTGGAGTTTCCTGCTCCAAGTTGAGTAACTTTTGGCAGCTTCTTAATGACAGATCAGCACGAACAAGAATATTCCCTCTGATCTCTTGTTACAATGTGCTCCTACTCTGGGTTTTGCATGAACTGAAGCCACTGTCTCAGTCTGGTAATGTTCCATTTGCTGTGCTAGCCATTTAGTAGTCATTCTGAGCAAGGCCGTAAATTAGTGTCAAATTAGGTTGGAATTATGTGGCCTAGAATTGCTCCCATGTAACAACACATTTCAAATACAGAGGCTACATTTCTTGCAGTGGACGTTGTTATTTGCATAATTTGCAAAACACAGTTTGAGCTCTCATTGTCGGCCAGAGCTTGTTGCTGGCAGCAAGCTGCACATATTTGCCTCTGATGTACATGTTAAGTATGAAATTACATTGTGCAGATCTCCTGTTGTCTAAGTGATACCAAGCCATCCACTGCCTAATGACGAGGCCTTAATCGATGACAAGGTCTAGTACAATATCATGTCAACGGAACAGGTAGGGTGCAGAATATGCCTTGTCCACAAATTATCCTGGTTTAGCAATCAACACTCAAATTATTTGAATGTCTCTGGTATTCAGAAACATTCAAAAAGAATTAAAAATCACAAAACTTAAGAAAACCATGCAAGAACTCAAGAAGAATCTGAAACAAAAAGATACATGTAGCTAATCTCAATTAATTGAAAAATATGTAAATTCACTCTCTCATGAATATAACTCTGTACAATTGAGTGGACTTCCTCTTCCAGTCCCAGATCTAATCTGATGCAAATTCAACAGGTGGACTCCTTGGTGCAGTTGTTAGGGAATTCCCACATTTGACCTCTACTGTTGAACTCTTAGAGACTGCCAGTGCTGGAGTGCAGTTGACAATTCCATGGCAAAGAGTAGCCAGTAAGTTCTGTGTTTCCACCTTTGTGGAGGGAACACAAATTTGGTGTCCTTTTCATGGAGAAATGGAGGCAGATCCACATATGATCCAGTCTCACACTTTAAGAATCCTATCAATGAAAGCATCCTACAGTGTGGCACAGTGATTATGACCCGATCAACTGAAAGCTTGAGTTTGGTGTGAAGGCCTACTAATCTCTGATGGAATGGGTGCGAACTGAAATTATTCTGAATGGCTTTAACTCAAATCTTAGGGTGTTACCCTAGAACCGTCTTAATTTACTGAAAACTGGCTCAGTATGAGCAACCTTCCTCAGAAAAACAACAAGGATAGTTTGCATAGAAAATAGAAGTAGTGAACCTAGATCTAATCAATGCAAAAGGCTGATGAGCAGCAGAAAAAAAAGTAACCTCGGATTTGGCTGTCCTATCTCTGAATTGAATGTGCTCAATATTCCATTCCTCTTCTTGATGTTAAATTAAAAAAAACACATGTGAAGCTCTTACTGGAGTTTTGTCCAGCTAGGAACACGATTTCAAACATGCCTAATTGGTGTGACTTTTAAGGCAAAAAAAAGAGCTCTTTCAATGGCCTTGTCAATAACGCAGCAATTTAGTCTGAGAATTTTAAGCATATAATTCATTCTGACTTTTCAGTGAGGGCTGAAGGAGTTGGAGGTTCCATGTTGCAAATGAATCATAGAGGTTATCATCTATCCCCTTGGATGGATGCAAAAATCCCAAGGCACAAATCAAAGAAGAGCAAGTGAGTTCTGCAATTTTTATGGGCAATATTCATTCTTCAAAGCAAACAGATGATCTGCCATTTATTACAACATTGCTTGTGGGAGCTTGATGTGCACAAATTGATTCTGTTTGTCCACATTTTAATAGTCACTGCATTTAAAATTAATTTATAAGCTATGAAGTCTGTTGGAATGTCCCTGAGGGTGAAACGTATGATATAAATGGAAGTTCCTTCTTTATCGGTTCATGCGCATCAGAAGTGTTTTCTGCTGGATCACAGTGAGCTCAGTTGGGCCAATGTTAGGTAAAAATTGCTTCAACATTTTGATGCAAGATGAAAGTTTTGCCTGTGGTCCCACACCTAATGTTTAAGGGAAAGAAATTCATCCTCTGTTGTATGTGCTAAGTACACAATGTGGCAAAAATAGCAAAGTAGTAATGAAACTGAATGTCAAATCAGAATTCAATGTGCATATTTTACTATGCTGTGAGGTTAGTGGACAGAGGAGTAGAGAGAGAATCTCTACCTCAGGGGTCCAGTGAAGATGTGAGTTTGCTTGTCTGTAGTGCAGCAGTGCAGTTAATAAAACCGCAGCCTCACAGTGGCAGAGATCCAGGTTCAATCCCGACTTCAGGTGCTGTCTGTGTGGAGTTTGCACATTCTCCTTTTGACCACGTGGGTTTCGTCCTGCTACTCTTGTTTCCTCCCACATCCCACAGAACAAGGGTTGGTAGGTTAATTGCCTACAGTAAATTGCCCCTTGTTTGTAGGTGAGTGATAGAATCAGGGGAGGAGTTGATGAGAATGTGGGAAGAATAAAAAAAAGGGGTTGACACAGATTAGTGTAAATGGGTGATTGATTGTCGGAATGGACTTAATGGGTCAAAGGATCTCTTTCAATGCTATATGATGCTGTATCAGAAGCAGTTTATCCTACCTTTCACAGCAAGGTGAATTTCTAGCTTAGAATCTTCGAGAACTATTCTAAAAGAAGTACAAAAAACATTAGGCATCATTTTGGAGACTATTTGTTGCAATCTTGGCTTTGATCAGTTTTTGCACTGAAGCCTTAGGCTAAGTTTCAACATTGGGATTAGAAGAGGATATTTCCATCTTCCATGACTGAAGTGCAACACTGATAGGATCACCTGAGCAAACAGCCATATCCCATAACCTTGGAGGGCCTGATGCCTTCTGAAAGGCAGCCCAAGAGAAGGGGGCAGCAATGGAAAGACATAGGCAATGTTCAAGTGAAACAAATTTCTACAGACAGGCCCACAGTGATCTGGTCTGTGGACGGAAACTGATTTCTTCTCTCACTGTTAACTGACAATGGCCAGGGACTGCTATGATTATAAAGAGGTGATTGCTTGATTGAGTGCATCTGTTGCCAGAGGTGATCTGCCTTGGACTATACACAAAACATGGCAAACATGGAAGGTAGCACTTTCCTTTATTTTTCCTATATTTTAATTCATATTGATTATTTTGCTTAATTTGAGTTAAATGTTTTTCAAAGTGACTCACAGAAGCACAATGGTTACCATTGGAGGAGGAGGCCAATCAGCCTATTGAATCCATACTAGCTCTGTGTGAGAGGAATCCAGCCAATTTCCGCTCCCTCACCCTCTCCTCATTTCCTTGCAAATTCTTTTCTTTCTGATATTTATCCATCTCCCTTTTGAAAACTAAAATTGAACCTACCTCAGCTGTTATACCAGCAGTGCATTTCACAGCCTGACCACTCGATGTGTAACAAAAAAGTTTTCTCATGCCTTTTTTTTGTTCTTTTGCCTGTCACTTTATTCTATGTCCCCTCGTTCTTGACCCATCTGCCAATGAAAACAGTTTCTCTCTGTCTTTGATTTGAAGTACCTCTATCAGTCCTCCTCACAACTGCTTCTCATAGTCATACAGCAAGGAAACAGGCCACTCAGCCCACTCTGTCCATGCCGACCAGCGGGCACCCATCCATATAAATCTCATTTTGGCCCAAAGCCTTCAATGCATAGACATCTCTTGAATGCTGTCAGCGACTCTGCTTCCACCACACTCTCCAGCAGTGTATTCCAGGTACTTACCACTCTCTTGTACCCCTTATCCTAATTCTATAGTTTTATCCACCTCTGATAAGAGGAGAAGATTTCTGCAGTCTACCATATCTATACCCCTCATAATTTAATATGCTTCAATCATACCCCCTCTTAACCTCCTTTTCTCCAGAGAAAATAGACCTAGCCTCTCCAGTCTCTCCTCATACTGAAAATGCTCCATCCCAGGCAGCATCCTGATAATTCGTCCTCTGCACCCTCTCCAGCCTGATCACTTCCAATGGAGACAGAAGGGAGACTGCAGATGCCGGAAATCTGGAGCAACACACACAAGATGCTGGAGGAACTCAGCAGGTCAGGCAGCATCTATAGAGGGAAATTAACAGTAGACATTTCGCGCCGAGACCCTTCATCAGCACTCAATCCACATCCTTCCTATCATGTGGTGACCAGAACTGCACACAGTACTTCAGCTGAGATTTAAGCAATGTCAAAGTCAAAGTCAAAGTCAAAGTCAAAGTCAAAGTCGAATGTTTTATGAAGCTGGAGCAAAACCTCTTCACTCTTGTATTCCATGCCCTGACTAAAGAAGGCCAACATCCCCTATGCCTTCTTAACCATATTATCGACTGACACTTCCACCTTCAAGGATCTCCAATGCCAACTCCACACAGACAACACCTGAGGTCAGGATTGAACCCGGATCATTGGAGCTATGAGACAGAAGCCATATTGGCTGCAGCACTGTGCTGCCCGGTGGCCTTATACAGGTGATACACCACCTCCTTCACAGGGGCTTTCATTCCTAGTAACGGCCTATATTGCAGTTTTCCGTAATGCGAAGCTGCATCATCCGTGTGTCTGTCAAGAAACGCGAGTTGAGAAAGGAAAATTAGTGTTTTTTTTAATTCACTTTTTCACATAAATTCTGTAAGACCAAATTTTATTCCGTATCTCAAGTTTTAGGGTAGTGATATGTGAATTCCGTCAGGGAAAATTTCTGTTACCCAAGTGGCTGTAATGTGTAGCTCGCTGTAATAATAACTGCTTTGACTGTTTCTAAATGCCTCTGATCACCAGCACGAGCTGTCAGTGAGGCATCATGGTGGTCTATGGGCAGCCATGTTGCTGCACATGGTCAGCTCCATCTTACAGAACCACCAAAACATCAACACCAGCAGAGCATTGGGGCAGTGCAGCTGCAACATTTAAATGCAGCTGTGAGGCTCACCTGACTGGTTGTGTTGGAGGAGGTGACTGTGAGAGATGGGCTGTGTAGAGTGCATTCTGGCCTGAGTATTCACTGTAAGCATTTGCAACCACATCTACTTATGCTTCTAGAGCAACGTGCAGATAGTCGTAGAGTCATACAGCATGGAAACAGTCCCTTCGGCCCAACTGGTCCATGTCGACCAAGATGCCCCATCCAAGTTAGTCCCATTTGCCAATGTTTGGCCCATAATCTTCTAAACCTTTCCAATCCACATACCTGTCCAACTGTCTTTTAAAAGTAGTTATTGTACCTGCCTCAACTGCTTCCTCTGGCAGCTCATTCCATATACATACCACCCATTGTGTAAAAAAAGTTGCCCCTCATGTTCCTCTTAAATCTTTCCCCTCTCACCTTAAATCTCTGCCCTCTAGTTCTTGATACCCCAACACTGGGAAAAAGACATTCACCCTATCTATGCCCCTCATGATTTTATACACCTCTATTAGATCACCTCTCAGTCTCCTACACTCTGAGGAATAAAGTCCTAGCCTGTCCACCTCTCCCGATAACTCAGTCCCTCAAGTCCTGGCAGTATATCTTTTCTTCACTCTTTCCAGTTTATTAACATCTTTCCTATAGCAGGGCGACCAAAACCGAACACAATACTCCAAGTTTCTGCTCATAAATTCTAATGCCAGCATTTAAGGACATCAAGTCCGCATACACATTAGATTGGGCTCTAACTTATTGCAGGTCTTGGCTGGCATTATGTGTGTTGAAAGTTCAAGTAAATGATTTGGTCAAAACTGCACAGTGATTGGGTAACACCCATAGCTGTGGTGTCCAAAGTAGAGAAAACTATTCTGTTTTGTGAGGGTGGTAAGATGACTCTCATCTGACCTGTGGACAATGAACAATACTCTTTGCCCATGTCCCAGGATCTCTCTGCTGAACTAACAGAGGACAAGGTGGAGACAAAAGAGGCAACAGATGCTGCAATCTGGAGCCAAAAAATAAACTGCTGGAGTAACTCAGCAGGTCAGGCAGCATCTGTGGAGGCAGAGGGTTGAGACCCTGCATCAGGACTGAGAGTGGAGAGGGAGGGTAGTCAGTATATAGAAGTCAGAAGGAGTGTTGAGACAGAGGCTGGTAGATGATAGGTGGAAACAGATGATGGGGGGGTGGTGGGTGAAAATTAGGCAGATGGTGGAGGGTGGTGACAGAGGCTGACAGGTGATAGGTACAGCCAGATAGGGGAGGGATGATGGGCAGTTGGCACTGGGTGGGGATGGTAATAATTTTGGGTAACGAAGGAGGAAGGGATGGATAAAAGTGAAGCTGATAACCCACACCCTCTGTGTTCCTTTCCCACTCCCACTCCCACCAATCTACCCAGGATCTTTGTTCACCTTTTCCATCCCTGCCCCCTTCCTCCCCCCCCCCACCACCGTTACCCAGACTTAACATCCTCCCCCACCTGGTTCCATCTCACATACCTATCCAACTGGGTTTTTTCTCCCTTGGTTCACCTTTCTTGTCCTCTTCCCCGCCCAGTTCAATCTGCTGATCATTCCCCCCCTCACCTGGTTTCACCTATCACCTACCAGCCCCCGTCTCAACCCTCCCTCTCACTTCTACATACTGGCTCTGTTCCTTCTCCACTCTCAGTCCTGATGCAGAGTCTCGGCCTGAAATATCCCTTTGCCTCCACTGAGTTCCTCCAGCAGTTGATTTTTTGCCCTTTACCAAGTGGTACTTGTCACATCCATGCACACAATTGAATGTGAATAAAGAAAGTCAATATTTAATGATCAACATACATAAGAGGCTTTATTTGTATTCAAGCTGCTTTATATCATGAAGTCATCACCCAAAATATTTCAGGCCAGCACAGATAAGCTGTGAAGAGAGTCCAGCACTTTTTAGGCATAAAAAGCCAAAGAAATCCATTTCACCTTCAGCCCCAAGGTCAGAGCAACATTTTGATCAGATCTATCTCAGAGGAACAAAATCTCTGAACACTTAAAAAGGTAGTCAGGAGCTTCCTGAGTTTATCATTAAGCTCCAGAAAAGTAAATGCATCTTTGTGCAGAAAGCCTGAGGGTGCAAACAGTCTACAACCAATTATGGAAGAATTTGAGGCCGTTATCATGGTTCAAAAATCTGAGAACATCACTCATTTCTACAATTACAATGCATAGTCTAATATTATACCAGGGTCTGTTGGTTCTAGGGATGGTACTGTCATACTGATCAAATAAGTCTTTCTAACACAGACATTAAAACATATCCTCAAATCAGAGCTGCATCATACGTTCAAAGAACAGTAAACAGAATAATGAAGTAACTTCACGCAGAGGGCTTGGACATTGTTGTCATTAACAGAGCAGTTAGTAGTTTTGTCCATTGGCCTGGCCTAGACAAGGATCTGGAAGAGTTCACCAGAAAGCGCAGAGTCTACTGAGAGCACCACTTGAGTGTGGAAGCGGCTTGTGAGACCATTCCAGTGGGTCCACATAAACTAGTCTGAGAATCATGTGACTAATTCCTACTGCTGATGGCCAGCCATTCAAAATGGGCTGAAGTAAAACATGTGGGGTTTGACACTAGAGAATGCATAATATATAAAAAATCAGAGTCTTTTTCATGACATGTGGCCTTCTCAAAGTGATTGTATTGAATACTGATCTGCAATTTCAATGATTTAATTCTGAACAGTATATGAAGCAAAATGGGATCGAACATTGCTTCACATTTCCCTGCCGTCTGACTTCAAATGGGGAAGCTGAAATGTAGAGTCATAGAGTCACACAGCATATAAACAGGCCCTGAGGGCCTCCATGTCCAAGCTAACCATCAAATACCCATCTATCTTAATCCCATTTATCAGTGTACAGTGAAAAAGAAACTAAGAAACAACTGATGCGAGGCCAAACAGCTCTCTGAAGCATTGGCACATAGTTTCCTCTGAGTTACCAGACTCCATGACAGGATACATTTCTTCAGAAATGCTGTGGCATGGGAACCTCACCATACAACTGTGTCTGGTTCAGATGAATCTGGAAGGGAAGATGAAGGAAAGGCAGCAGAAAAATCTTGGTACATCTATAAAGGAAGAGTTTCAGATATCATGGTAACGTTTGCCATCCATGTTGGAGATAAGATGGTCAGAGGGATTGTGGAGATAGACAGTTCCAAAAATTATATTATAAGAGTACGTGAAAGGTTCAGAAAGATTCATGTAGAATACATGACCTCAGCTCTAGATATCAAAGAGAGTAGCATGGAAGATTGTGAGTTTGCATATACCCCTAAAGTGAGTTCTACATTTTTTTATGGATGATTAACACAGAACATAAAGGAGGAATGTGAAGAAGTGACACCTGGAGCGAGTTCAGTTATGGATGTTACATCCATTGAGTTCACAGGATCAACACAGCAACATCAACACAAAGACTGAAGAGAACTTGAAACCCAATTAGCCAGTTAACCTTGTGGAATTCCAAATGTTGTTAAACTAGTTTTGTTCTCTTTTCTTTTAATAGGGGAAAATGGTGAAGTAAAATAAGTAAACATGTTTGACATCATTTTGTGGCATATTTGATCATGTGTATATCATTACGCACAAGAGTAAAGTTCTGAATAAACTACACAAGTGTTTTAAAGCTGCCATGTTTCCTACACATGACACGAGTAATGGAATAATATACAAGCTCACTCCCCATGTTATTCCATTGCAGACCATGACCCAGGAGAGGCAGGTGACCAGCCTAGTTGTGTGAGAAGTATTAATGAACAAGAGTGGTCACTCAGAGCAAAGTGAGGCAAAAAGGAGCAGAGAAGCAAGGATCAAAGGTAGAGGTGGAATTACAAAAAAAATGATCGGAGCAACAAAAAGAATCACAGGAAAAGAAGAAGAAACAGATTGCCAGAGAGAGAGACACAGCAGGGTTCAAATATTTCATCACAAGCTTGGATGAAAATGTTCCTGTAAGTGTGTAAGTGAGAAAGAGTAAAGAGAAAAATGATAGGAAATTTATAGAAACAGAGGGTCAAAGGCTGAGAGATTGTTGTCCCTCAACAATGTACTAGATAACAGTTCAACTGGGAATTGCTGTGGGATATGATTAAATAGTTTTGACACGACGGATGGATAAGAGATGTGGAGGAAAGTCCAGCTGAGTGGGTTAAAAATTCAATATTGCATAGCATGACAAGGACCAGCCATTTCTCCGGCAACGTGATGCTTCACTTTGATGTTCAGCTCTCACGAGGAAAGCCATCTCATTGCCTATTTAAACTGAACCCCTCAATACAATTAAAAGAATGAATTAAATTGAATGCTGGTTGACCACTGTTCTCAGCATTAGGGAAACCTGTCGGCTAGAGGAAGGTGGAAATAGGTAGATGCAGCAGGTAAATGCTTTTAAGACCGCGGCTTGCAAGCAATGAAGAACAGAAGGGTTCCAGCATTTCTGCAAGGATACCTTCTGCCACGATTGCCCGAGCCAACAATCCTCAACGTGCTGGGCTGCAATCTCACCCGGTGTCACATCTGGATAAGAAATGAAGGAAAATTGGAAACTGTCGTTTGGAGCCTAAGCCAATACTTTAGAACAACAATTGATTGATTAACTGTAGAGAAGAAATAAAGGAATAAAAATCAAAGTAAAAAAAATCATGTTCTTCTATTATCCATTGTATAATTGCTCTGTTTCATAGGAGTGAATCATTCTGACCAATTACAGCGCAGGCTTAAGCCTTACGCAGACTGTCGCAGAGGACAGCTTCTTTTAATGTGATAAAAAATGTGCTTTAGTCTGTACCTTCAGAGGAGCTTCTTCTGTTGCAGCTGGATAATTTTTTCAATTTCCTCAGCTAAATGGACCGGTGTTTCCTTGGGCCATTTGTGCAGTAGGGGTGGGAGTGTAGGGAGGGAGTGCTATTGGGGGTTGCATGCAGGGGGAGGAAGCAGGTCATGGGACATGCACCATTGACCCACCTAAAATTTACAAGGTCAGCTCATTTATATCATGATCAGAATGGGATCAAAACAACTCTGGTCAAAAATGGGAGAAAATTATCAGTGAGGAGTTGTGGTTTGGAGTGACAGTGCGTTAAAATGTATTGTTACAGGCTAACATAAAACCATAAGCAATAGAAGCAGGAATAAATCATTTGGTCTCATTTGCTGCTCTGCCTTTCCATAAGGTCACAGCTGGACTCAGTATCGTTTTCTTGCACAAACCCTACATCCTTTGATTCTCTTTTTATCCAAAAATCTATTGACTACTATCTTGAATATATTCAGTGGCTGCTCCTCCACAGCCCTCTCAGGCAGAGAATTCTGAAGATTCACTACCCTCTGGGTAAAGAGACATTTTTTCTCAACTCAGTCCTGAATGGTTGACCCCTTATTGTGAGACTGTGACCCCTAGTTCTAGATACCCCAGCCAGTGGAAGCATAACCTTACGTCCATCCTGCTATGCATGTTAGAATTTCATGTGTTTGAATGAGATCCACTAATTACAGCCTCAACAGATTTTACTAGATCAGTCTAGTAAATCAATACCCTTTTATAAATCAATGCAGTCCTACTATTCTTTCCAAATTACATTGTTAACGCTTCCTTAGTAATAGATCCTAGTATTTTCCATCCTTCAGGATAACTGGACTGTGTTCACTTTCCCTCCTTTCTTAAATTGTGGGGTTACATTTCCTGTCTCCTAATCCATGGGAGCCAGTCCAGAGTCTATGGAATGTTGGAAGATGAAGACCTGGGTATCCACTGTCTCCAATCACCATTTCTTTCAAAACCTTGGATTGCAGGTCATCAGGGATCTGGGGACAGCAGCTCCATAGAGTGGAAGCAACCATGTGGCAGTTTTATACCTGGTCATTTTTAGAATAAACAGGCTGAGTTTTATTCAAGACAACAATGACAACATCAACTTCTAATCTTGGGAAAACAGCCCAAGAGCCAGTATCATGCACTGGCGTATCTGTGGCTCAGTGGTAGCACTTTTGCCTCTGAGTTAGAAGGTTGTGGGTTCGAATGCAACTTCAGCCGAGTACATAATGCAGGCTTTTCCTCTTATTCCAACACTGACGGATGACTGCACCCTTGAAGGCACCTTCTTTCAGATGGAATGTTAAATAAGCCCCTGATGACTCCTTGGGTGATCTGGTGATACTGCCAGAGTTTATGTTATTGAACCATGGACCATCAGCACAGGCCTTTGTGAGGAAGAACAGGAGAACCAAGCTTGAATTTATCCTTCAGCTGTGACCACTATAATACATTAGTGTAGGCAGTTGTTGGCAGTTCCATGAATTATACACGTACATAATAGCACATGTCCATTTAACTTTGTTTCCAAAATTCAATTCTATTGATTTCAATGTGAAGGTTAGGAGGGTGAATTAAGGCCTGTAGTATTTCTGTGGCACAGCATCCTGCCCCTTTAGGCTATGCAAACATTTAAATGGAGAAACAAAGAACCGCAGATGCTGGAATCTAGAAGAAAAACACGTTGATGCAGGAGGAACTCAGCAGGCCAGGCAGCATCCGTGGAGAAAAGCAGGCGGTCAACGTTTCGAGTCAGGACCCTTCTTCAGGACTGAAGGTAGGAAAAGGGGAAGCCCAATATATAGGAGGGAAAAGCAGAGCAGTGATAGGTGGACAAAAGAGGGGAGGCTGGGTGGGCACAAGGTGGTGATAGGTAGATGCAGGTAAGAGATAGTGATGGGCAGATGTGGGGGAGGAGGGGAGAGCAGATCCACTGGGGGATGGGTCAAAGGTAAGGAGAGAGAGGAAAAAGAAAGAGGTGAGGAAAGGGAAGAAGAGAAGCACAGTGGGCGGGGGAGGGGGATCGTGGAGAAGGGGTGAGGATTACGTAACGTGGGAGAATTCAGTGTTCATGCTTCTCTTCTTCCCTTTCCTAGCCCTTTCTTCCTCTCTTTTCTTTCCTTTAACCCATCCCCTGGTGCATCTCCTCTCCCCTCCTCCCCCGCACCTGCCCATCACTGTCTCTTACTTGCATCTACTTAACAGCTCCCTGTAACCACCCCACTTCCCTTTCCTTCCTCTGGTCTCCCCCTTTTCCTATCTTCAGTCCTGAAGAAGGGTCCTGACCCGAAACGTTGACCGCCTGCTTTTCTCCACAGATGCTGCCTGGCCTGCTGAGTTCCTCCAGCACCATAGTGCTTTTCAAACGTTTATTGTGATTGTTTATTTTAGTATCTTCCAGGGTTTCATCAGCCCTAGCAACCTGGGTTCGATTCCTGTCACTGTCTGCAAGGAGTTTGTACGTTCTCCCCGTGTCTGCGTGGGTTTCCTCCGGGTGCTCCAGTTTCCTCCCACATTCCAAAGACGTGTGGGTTAGGAAGTTGTGGGCACGCTACGGTGGCGCCGGAAGCGTGGCGACACTTGCGGGCTGCCCCCAGAACGCTGTGCAAAACATGTATTTCACTGTGTGTTTCCATGTACATGTGACTAATAAAGATATCTTAATCTTATCTTAAATTCTGGTTAGGCAGTTCAGGGCCCAGTCTGACTTGGCAGAGCTTTCGTGCCCCAGCCATCATGAGCACTGGGGTATTACAACTGACATAAAGCTCCAGTTCTCAGAGCAAGGCTGTTGCACGTCCCTTTGAGCAGAATGGTAGCTCACCTACCTGTATGACAAGGGCGATGTGGTGGTCAAGTTGTCAACATGTTCACACACTCTTGATTTTCAAATCCTGGCCGAATGTGAAGTGGACGGCTGAGAGTCAAATTTTCCCCAAGCAATAACCCATCTCTTCAGCCCCACACACTCTCTCCCAACCAAATTTCAAACATATTCATTGTTGAAATGTCATTAGCAGCTAATCTTTACAAATAATTCAGCTTCTGGAAAAGAAATCAAATTCGCCCCCTTTCTGCCTTGTGGGCTGAAATGCATTAGGAGCTGAATTCAGGCCATCAAAACTGTTCAGACCCTTATCCTATTAATTCTGGGTGAAAGATCAGTGCATCAGCCACCGGCGTTCTCAGTCTCCTGATCTACTAGTCTTTATGCTGTGTATCTGTCTGTATTTATTCAGGTAGTTTACATCAATACAGTTTTTCCTCGAAGGCATTCATTCTCACTCCTGTGTTGTAAAACCAAGGCTGGTGGAAACAGAGGCCTGTGTTGATGGCCCGCAGTTCAATAATATAAACTCTGGCAATATTTAGTCCTTGTGTTTGTCTAGATGAATAACTATAATGCTGAAAGAATGTCTATAAAGAACAACTCAATCTGCCCTGTACTTGCCAGCAAAATAGAACTAAAAATTACACCTAGGTTCAGTTTCTGTTTGTCTGTAAATTAAGTGGAAAAACAGCATAGAATTGCACAAATACTTCATCAGGCAGCTGAACCACTTATCTACTTTCACACATCTGTTCACTTACCATTTTAGAATTTAGATAAATTTCTCTGTAGACTTTTCCTTATGTTTTATAATGTTTTAATTAATCAACAACTTTTTATAATCATTTCCATGCTAAAAACATTCCTTTAAAGAATAAGGAACTTTTCCCAACACTTCTAGAGAAATTCTCCATTTAGAGGGGTGTTAGCATAATTACTTCATCCCTGACCACACATAATGCATCTCAGAACAGAACAGAACAGAACAAAGGGAACAGTAAACATGGCCATCAAGAGCACACTATCAATTGCAAAAGCAGTCCAGGTGGTTACATTTTCTGGCTCTTTTTCCATAAGTTTGCAATGCTTTCCACTCGGGTATCTATTGAATTCTGTTTTGAAAGTGATGATTGACCATTTCAGCAGTGCATTCAGAACATGGCTACTTGTTGTGTGAATTTTCTTTCCTTCGCATCAGTCCTGACTCTTTTGCCAATCATCTTAAATCTGTGACCCCTGGTTCTTAAAGCTTTTGAAATGGTAACAACTTATCTTTTATCACTTTGTATAGACCATCCGTAGCTTTGAATACTTCTACCAAATCATATGGTGGAGAGCTTTCGGACTGGTTGCATCACTGCCTGGTATGGAGTCTCCAATGGGCAGGATCGAAAGAGGCTGCAGAGGGTTTTAGACTCTTCCAGCTCCATCACGGGCACAACCCCCCCTGCCATCGAGGACGTCCTCAAGAGGCGGTGCCTCAAGAAGGCAGCATCCATCATTAAGGACCCTCACCACCTGGGACATGCCCTCTTCACGTTACTACCATCAGGGAGGAGGTGCAGGAGCCTGAAGACCCACACTCAACGATTCAGGAACAGCTTCTTCCTCTCCGCCATCAGATTTCTCAATGATCCATGAACCCATGAACACTACCTCGTTATTCCTTTTTTGCACTCTTTATTTTTGTGACTTATAGTAATTTTTATGTCTTGCACTGTACTGCTGCCACAAAACAACAAATTTCGCGACATATGTCAGTGATAATAAGCCTGATTCTGATTCTGATTCTGATCTCTCAACTTTTACTGCTCCAAGGAGAAAAATACTGGCATCTTCAGCCCATCCACATAACTGAAACCTCTTCACAGGACAATTTGACTAAGTTTTTACTATTTCCTTTCATCAGCCTCAATAGTTCCTTGATGTTCCTCCTGCAGAAAGTTGACCAGAACTGAATGCTCGAATTCTGGCTAAACAATAGTTTACAGAGGCTCCACATCATCTCTTTGCTCTTTTACTCTCTATCTCTATTTTTAAAGCCCATGATTCCATAAGCTTTTGTAATTTCTCTCAAAGCATTCTGCAAACTCTAAAGGTCTGTCTATGTATGCATCCAGGTAGCTCTGATCCTCCTTTAGAATTGTACCCTTTACATAGCATTGGCTCTCCTTGTTCTTAACAAAATGTATCACGCTGTGGATTAGGTTTCCTGTATAATATGGCTGCTTGCTCCACCCGTCTATCCATTTCACTACACCATACTTCCAAATTTGTGTAACCGAACTTTGAAATGGTGCCCTGTGTATCCAAATTATAAAGAAACAATGCAAGAAGGTTATAGGTATGTAAAAAGAAAAGGGCTAGTGAAGGCAACATAGGTCCTTTACAGAAAGAGATGGGAGAATTTATAATGGGATGAAGGAAATCGTAGAGAAATTAAAGCTGAGCATCTTCATGGAAGAAGATACATAAACCCTGCTAGATTTATTGGAGAATCATGTGAGAATGAGAAACTGGAAGAACCAAGCATTAAACAAAAAATAGTGTTAGAAAAGTTGGTGAGCTTGAAAGCCAATAAATCTCAAGGATGCAATAGTCTACATCCCAGGGTTTTGAAAGAGGTGGCTTCAGAGGTAACAGACATCTTGGTTATCAGCATTGTGGATTGTGGAATTGTTGCTCTGGATTGATGAGGAGTAAATGTGACTGTTACCATTTAAATCAGAGGGAGAGAGAAAATAGGGGACAACCTATTGCCGAGGTGAGTAACAGAGAAAATGGTGGAATTGATAATGAAGGATGTTATAACAGAACACTTTGAAAAGAGTAACAGAACTGAGCAGAGTCATCATAGACTTATGAAAGGAAAATCATGTTTGATCAATCTGCTGAAGTACTTTGAAGATGTGACCAATAGAACAGACAAGGTAGAACTAGTGGCGATGCTGTATTTGGATTTGCAGAGGGTTTTTGATAAGGTCCCACACAGAAGGTAGGTCAAAAAAGTTAGAACACATGGAATTGGAGGTAGCATTAACACATGGAATAGGATTAAGAATTGTTTATTACGTACAACGCGAAAAGTGGAAATAGAAGGATTGTGCTCAGTTTGACAGGCTGTGACTAGTGAGGTAATGCAGAGTTCAGTGCTTGGGCAGCAGCTATTGTGAGCTTTATTAGTGATTTGGCTGATGGGACCAAATATCTTATTTCCAAGTTTGCAAATGATAGTAAACCAAGTGTGATTTTGAGTAGAGAGGAGGATGTAAAAGGAACTGAAAGAGTTTACGGACAAGCTGTGTGGGTAAGAACAAGGAAGATGGAATATAATGTAGGAAAATTTGAGGTCACCCACTCTGGTGCACATAACAACTGAACAGTGATGATGTTCAAAGGGACCAAGGTAGCCTTGTACACAAATTACTGAAAGCCAACATACAGATGCAACAATTGATTTGGAAGGCAAATGGTATGTTAGCCTTTATTACAAGAGATTTTTGGATACAGGATTAAGGAAACCCAGCTACAGTTTTATAATGCCATAGTGAGACTGCATCTGGACATTCAACATAATTTTGTTTTCCTTAACTAAGAAAACTTATATTTGCCTTAGAGAGAGAATGCCACGAAGATTCACGAGATTAGTTCCAGGTATGAGGGTTTGCTGTTTGAGGAGAATTTGAGCAGAATAGATTTGTGTTCTCTGGAGATTAGAAGAACGAGAGGGGATCTCATTGAAACCTACACATTCTTACAGGGCCTGACAGGCTGGATGCAGGGAAGATGCTTCCCGTGGCCGGGGTGTCTGGAACCAAGTGTCAGTCTCAGAATGTGAAGCAGACTGTTGAGGACCGAGATGCGGAGAGATTTCTTCACCTGGAGGGCAGTGAGTCTTTGGAATTCTTTACCCTGGAGGGCTATGGAGTGCAATTGTTGAGTTCATTCAAGAAAGAGATGGCTATTAAGGAAATCAAGGGAAATGGGAAAAGTGCAGGGAGATGATACTATGGTAGAAGATCAGCCATGACCTTGAAGAATAACAGAGCAGGTTTTGAGAGCTGGATGCTCTATTCCTCCTCCAATTTCTGAGGCTCTTGTTAATACATAACAAGAAAAGCAGTGGTCCCATGAACAGCCTTTGGGACAACACTCTCGATCTTTCCCCAGCCCTAAAAGCAAATTTTTCCCACTACTCACTGTTTCCTGTCCATAAACCAATGCTGTATTATTGTGGCCACAGTCCCTTTTATTAAATGGACTTCAGTTTTGTTCAATAGCTTGGTAAAATGCCTTTCAAAAATCCACATACAAGGCAACAACCACATTGCCCCCATCAATCCTTTCAGTTACCTTATCAATTAGATTGGTTGAGCACAATTTCTCTTTAATAAACCCATGCAGCCTTTTCTTTTATATTCCATATTTAAATAACTTCAACTTTTGCCCCTAGCATATTTATAATAGATGCCCCACACTGGTTTGGTTAGACTGCCTGTCCCATTGGTTGATGGGTTCATGTGTACATCCCTTCTTGAACAAGGGCATAAAATTTTAATTCCCTCATCCCACTGGCACCACCCCACATTCCAAGGATTATTGAAAAATTATGGCTAATCACTCTGCTATTTCTACTTCAACTTTCAACAACCTCCCATCCAGACTTGTTTGGTTTTAGTAAAATCAGTCTTTCTAGTTCCTCACCTTCAAGTTTTAGCTTATTAAGTATCACGTCTTTTTTACAATGACTTTGACAGGATCTTCTTTGGTAAAATACTCAATTAGTACCTCTGCACTATCTACTGCCTCCATATGTAGATCTCCAACATGGCCCTAAACCTCCTCGAATTACCCATGAATTACTTATATGCCCTTTGATTCCTATTTATGTTAGCTGCTAGTGTATTCTCTCCTTATACTTGTTATTTGTTATTTCATTGACCTCTCTATATTCAGCCTAATATTGCCCAGCAGACATTTATCACACATCTATTTGTTCTGCTTCACTTTACTTTCTATCTCTTTCATCACCTCAGAAGCTCTGACCATTGTTGCCCTGTCTTTCCCACTGGTGGGAATGCATCTGAACGCAATGAAATTTGCTGCGATACGTTTCCATGGTTGCCTATCACTTGCCAGTATCTTGGACAAGCAGTATGCTTCATGTGTCCTTCTAGACAGGTTGGCGGTTTCAGAAGGAGGCAAGATGGAAGTGGGGAGAGGGAGGGGCAGAAGAGGCAGGGAGCGTATAGGCATATCTCCTGTTGACACACAAACGAGTGAGGAGGTAACAAAAATCCCCTCTGATTTCTCTCTCTCGGGTCAACTGTTAATCTACTCCTATCAGCAAACTCAGCGCAGATTGGAGACACAAGAGACTGCAGATGCTGGAATCTGGAGCAACAAACAATCTGCTGGAGGAACTCAGTGGGTCGAGCAGCATCAGGTTCCTGGGCGTCAACATCTCAGAGGATCTATCTTGGGCCCAACACATTGATGCAATCATGAAGAAGGCACACCAGCGGTTCTACTTCATTAGGAGCTTGAGGAGATTTGGTATATCATCAAAGACTCTTGCAAATTTCTACAGATGTACAGTGGAGAGCATTCCGACTGGTTTCATCACTGCCTGGTATGGAGTCTCCAATGTGCAGGATTGAAAGAGGCTGCAGAGAGTTGTACATTCAGCCAGCTCCATCACAGACACAACCCTCCCCACCATCAAGGACATCTTCAAGAGGCGGTGCCTCAAGAAGGTGGTATCCATCAAGGACCCTAACCACCTGGGATATGTCCTCTTCATGTTACTACCATCGGGGAGGAGGTACAGGAGCCTGAAGACCCACACTCAAAAGTTTCAGGAACAGCTTCTTCCCTTCTGCCATCAGATTTCTGTATGATCCATGAAGACATGAACACAACCACATTATTCCTCTTTTGCACTATTTATTTTTGTAACTTACAGTAATTTTTATGTCTTTATGTCCTGCATGGTACTGCTGCTGTAAAACAACAAATTTCACGACATATGTCAGTGATAATAAATGTGATTCTGATTGTAATTCATCATTGGGAGGAAAGGAACGAGTCTTGATGCAAGGTTTCAACCAGAAACATTGACAATACCTTTCCCCCCACAGATGCTGCTCGACCCGCTGAGTTCCTCCAGTAGATTGTCTGTTGCTTCAGTACAGATTGGAATTAGCACCCAGGATCTTTCAAATCTATATTACTCAGCTGTTTAATTGACATGACATTTAATTTACCCAATGAAACAGCAGGATGCCGGTGTATAATTTAATTTACATTGTCATTTGTACAAACTCTGCACCTCTGGACATTTGAAGTATTCAGCTTCTGTTGTTTTGCGGTCTTTGGAGACACATTAATATCTTCAGAACTGAACTGAACTCTGCCCTCCATTTCCTTACAGCAGAGGACACTGGTGATATGGTCATAATCGGAGGGAAGGCATGCAGTTGAAACAACCCTTGGTTTGAACAGAGTGCTGGTAGGATTGCGTGGTGTTGGTTTTCTCTTTTCTGCATCCTTTATGTTGGCATTTTCTGTTTTAATTTACAATCTGATTTTTTCTGTCTGACATAGATAGAGTCTATTCAGGCCCATCAAGTCTATGCTGGCTCTCAGAGCACTCCTACTCCCCTGCTAATTTTCCCAGTAACTATTCATCCTGCATTCCTAACAGATTCTACACATTAGGAACAATTTATAGAGGCCAATTAACCTACCAGCCTTCCCTTTTTGAGATGTGAGAGGAAAACAGATTCCCCAGGTGCATCAATCTGGTCATAGGGAGTACGTGCAAACTCCACACAGACAGCGTCCAAAGTCAGGACTGAACCCAGGTCACTGGAGCTGTGAGACAGCGGCTCTACCAGCCGCACCAATGTGCCACCAACTGCATGCATTGCATTCATCTTTCTATCCTGATTTTGAGGTGTCAGTCACTGTCTCAGCTGATCATTGCTTCACTGTTTGCTTAAAAACTACATTTCCTTCAGCATTTTTGGAAAGAATGAAGATCAGTACAAACCGGTCATCGCTACATTGACTTCACTTCAAAAGTATGTCATTGGCTATACAGCACTTTGGGACATTCTGAAAGGGATGCTCAAGTTGCTACTTAAATGGAAGTCCTTTTTCTGTTAAAACAGTTTACACATCACTGACATTTCTCCTGTTGCGTTTCTTCCTCTTTTCCCTTTTGCCCCAGTTAAAGTGAAACCATCACCTTTTATATTTTTTTCCCTTTAGTAGCCTTGTACATTAACTTGTGAAGGCTGACTGACTAATGCACAATCCAAAGTTAAATCAACACGTGAGCTGCTCAGACAACACCAAGAACATCAGAAACAAATTGTTCAGAATAATTCAGCAGGTGCAATGTTTGATTTTCATCTCCGGGACCTGTTACTGAATCCAACTCAACACACGTTGCTGCCGGTTGGGAGTGAAACGTATGCATCATAGAGTCATGGAGAGGTACAGCATGGAAACAGGACCTTCAGCCCACTGAGTCTAAGCTGATCATCAACCACCTATTAATACTAATTCTCCATGAATCCCATTTTTATTCTTCCCGCATTCCTGTCATTCTCCACAGATTCTACTACTCACCTACACACTAAGGGCAGTTTAGAGTGATTAACTTACTGACCTGCATGTCCTTGGGATGTGGGAGGAAACCAGAACACCCAGAGGAAACCCACATGGTCACAGGGAGAAAGTGCAAACTCCATATAGACAATATAGAACCCAGGTCTCTGGCGCTGTGAGGCAGTGGCTTTACTAACTGCGTCTCTGTGCCACCTTAAGAAAGCTTGAGAAATCTCAGTCTGAGAAAGCTCCATTCACTTTCTGGTAAATACTGGGAACATAACACAATATTAGAAAACATACAGCTAATACAACACAATAATGCCAATCTCAGTTAGCAAGGCCACAAGAAAATGAAACAATAGCACATGGGGTTAGGGCTGTGAGAGTTTATAGGAGGTTTTAGTCTGTCAAGCTCCAATACAGGAGTGATTAATGCTGGAAGTGTGTGTCCAAGTGGAAAGTTCTTCAGCATTAATATACAATACTGTGCATGGCAGAGCTGAGAGTGCAAGGTTTCTTACACATCTCATTTCATGTGTGATTGCTGAAATTCTGGAACAACATTCATCATACCAATGAAGCGGAGGAACCAGTTCTGGTTGAGGCCTCCAGAGTGAGGCAGGTTTCAACACTCCTTTCTCAGCCCACCTTCCCAGAGCATCAATGTGATTTTATACATGAGAGGTCATATCACCAGAAAACAAAGCTGTGAAACATCATTTGAGACAATTGCATATACACTTTGTTCTGTGGTGCAACGTGTGGAGAGGATGCTGCAACATTGTGGGAAATGGATATTCGTATTGGATATCTTAATGTTGCAATGGATATTTATTCTCAACAAAGAACTCAGCACTCCTTGCATCTCTGAAAGTGGAACTAATTGGAAGAAGGTTCAAGTTCCATTCCAGAGAATTATGCATAAACATTTGAACTGGCATTCTGTGAATGCTGAGGGAGTGCTGTACTGAGGTCCACTGACAGAGCAGCTGAAGATGAACAATTCCCTGAGGAGTTCCTGCAGTGTTGGTCTGGGTTTCAGAGGTGAACCTCCATTAATCTGAATCCTTTTTTGCCAGGTACATCTAAACACACCAGAAGATTGAACAATTGACCTAGATTGATCTCAGTTTCTTTAGGTTTGTGTAGTGCCACACTATTGATGTTAAATGCTGATGTTTTCACCTTTCCTCTGGCATTCCCAGCTTGCATCCATATTTGGATGAAGGTTGTGATGAGATCTAGAGCCAAGTCATCCCGACTAAACACAAAAAGCTGTCAATGAGTGGACGTCCCTTGATGCTTGTTGACTTCTTCCTTCGCCTTACTGATCGTGTGCTAGTTGAAGCAGTGTTAACTAGCTAAGTCATTCCTTTTGTAGACAGAGCTGGACAATTTTACACACTGTCATTAGATACTAGTGTGATAGCTGCAGTGAAATAACTTGGATGAGCAGTTGTGGTGTACAGGCTATACAGCCAAAAGGTTGTCGGGATCCATAAAACTGACTACATCCAATGTATTCAACCACATCTGTGATACTGCGAGGACTGATTGGACACAGACATCTGTGATGGTGAGGATATCAGCTGGAGGTTGAGTCGGATTATCCACTTTTGATGAAAGGCACTTACAGATACTTCTTGCACTTGTTTGCTGAGCTCCACCATAGCAGAATTGGAGGTTCACAATGAGGTCTTCTCGTCTTCCCTTTCCTAGCCTTTTTTCCTCTCTCTCCTTACCTTTGACCCATCCCTCGGTGGATCTGCTCTCCCCTCCTCCCCCGCACCTGCCTATCACTATCTCTTACCTGCATCTACCTATCACCACCCTGTGCCCACCCCACCTCCCCTCTTTTATCCACCTATCACTGCTCTGCTTTTCCCTCCCATGTATTGGGCTTCCCCTTTTCCTATCTTCAGTCCCGAAGAAGGGTCCTGACCTGAAATGTTGACCGCCTGCTTTTCGCCACGGATGCTGCCTGGCCTGCTGAGTTTCTCCAGCATCATCATGTTTTTCATTTGGAGGTCCACAACCATGTTTTGCATTTATCAAGGCATAGAAGATGGCCATTCCGTTCATTGTGCCTGTGACAGCTCTCATAGCAGAGCCTTCAAGTCCCATTGCTCTACTTATTTCCCTGTAATCTATTCTCACACACATACCCATTAACTCCACCACTACCACCCCTCCCAATTCTCCTGCTATCCATCAACACTCAGGATGATTTACAGTAACCAGTTGACCAACCAACTGGCATGTATTTGGAGACACAAGAGATCCTGCAGATACTGGATCTGGAGCAACATAAACAAAATGCTGGAGGAACTCAGCAGGTCAGGCAGCATCTATAGAGGGAAATAAACAGTCGATGTTTTGGGTTGAGACCCTTTATCAGGACCCATCAATGGAATGCAGGTATCTGGGATCCTTGTTGGGGCCAAACTGAGAGGCCTGGAATCAGAGCTGGGAGCCATGTAGCACAAGATGGCGGTGGAGACAAGTGCCCAGGAAGGACACATGGCTGTGGAAGTGAGTCTGGGTGAGCACATGATCGGAGAGCTGGAGAGCAGCAGAGATCACAGGGGGGGAGCAGTGAGGGAGGGACTCAGAACTCCCATCGAAGGAAAACTTCTTCAAGGCAGGCATACCTCCAAGAGACTTTGCAGTGGAGCAACAAAACGGAGACACAAGAGATTCTGCAGATGCTGGAATCTGGAGCAACACGTATGTTGTGGTCTGTATTTGGGATGTGAGAGGAAAGCAGACGCCCTGTAGGAAACCCATGTCATCAAAGGGAGAACATGCAAACTCCACATAGACAGCACCCCAAGGTCAGGATCGAAACCAGGTTGCTGGAACTGTGTGTCATTATGTTGCCCAGCATTGCTAACCTGGTAACGCTTGGTTAGCCAGATCACTGATGTCAATAACTCACCCAGTTCTCTGAAAGAACATAAGAACGTGAGAAATAGGAGCAGGAGTCGGCCATCTGGCCCATTGAGCCTGCTCCGCCATTCAATAAGATAATGGCTGATCTGGCCGTGGGCTCAGATCCACCTACCTGCCTTTTCCCCATAACCCTTAATTCCCCTACTATACAAAAATCTATCTAACTGTGTCTTAAATATTTTTAATGAGGTAGCTTCTACTGATTCCTTGGGCAGAGAATTCCACAGATTCACTACTCTCTGGGAAAAGCAGCTTCTCCTCATCTCTGTCCTAAATCTACTCCCCTGAATCTTGAGGTTATGTCCCCTAGTACTAGTCTCACCTACCAGTGGAAACAACTTTCCTGCCTCTATCAAATCTATTTCTTTCATAATTTTATATTGTTCTATAAGATCCCCTCTTGTTCTTCTGAACTCCAGCGAGTATAGTCCCAGGCAACTCAATCTCTCCTCATTAAGCTAACCCCCTCATCTCTGGAATCAACCTGGTGAAACTCCTCTGCACCGCCTCCAAAGCCAGTATATCTTTTCTCAAGTAAGGAGACCAGAACTGCATGCAGTACTCCAGGTGTGACCTCACCAGTAACCTGTACAGTTGCAGCATAATCTCCCTGCTCTTAAATTCAATCCCTTGAGCAATTCCATTTGCCTTCTTGATAGCCCGTTGAACCTACAAACCAACCTTTTGCGATTCATGCACCAGCACTCCCAAGTCCCTCTGCACAACAGCATGTTGCAATCTTTCACCATTTAAATAATAATCTGATCTTCTATTTTTCCTTCCAAAGTGGATGACCTCGCACTTATCAACATTGTATATTCATTGGGAAAGGTCATTCCTCTGGTGTATGTGGGACACATTTCCATTTATCCAACCTCACTCCTGTCTCAACCAATGGAATCCCTTCAGTTATAGACTTATGATAGAAGTATGTTGAAATGCGTGTCAGTTCTTCGATTATTTTGTCTTTAGTATTTTCCCATAATTTGTTTACATTCTGAATTATAGCATTAATCAATAAAGTTAAATTGAATGTGGAAAAAGTATATTTAATTTTGAACAATGTATGAGAGAGGATTAATAAAAGGAAGGGGATATTTATTTAACATGCAAAATGCTTCAACAGGAGGTCTTTCAATTGCATTGGAAGATAGAAATACAGAAACAGATTATTATTTTGCTTGGCTGTTTCTTGTTTCTATGGTGAGGAGATATCACAGTCCAAATGTTCCATCACCACAGTAAATTACATTTTTTGATATACAAAACAGAGAAAATATTCCGCTACTTTAAGAAAAATAATTGCCCCCGGAAAATGAAGCTATCTCGAAAATGAAGTTTACTTTTCCAGAAAATAAAACAACCGAAAAGTCACTGTTGATCAAAATGTTCCTCGTGAGGTTTATTGTTTTTAAAAACTGCCACTTGCTGTTCGTCATAGCTTCGAGGTTTAAAATTTTGCTGTTGCTATTTTTTTTTCCCTGAATAGATGGATTGAATTTCACATCACGACTGTGTGTTCAGTAGGTTATGGAAGTCTGGTGATCATATTAGTTCAGAGAATGAAAGTTCAAATCCGAGCATGGCACTTTGAGAATTTGATTTCAGCTTTAAATATCTGGACATAAAATGTTGGTTTCGGTTAAACATGTCCAAGAAACCATCAGATTGTCATGAAAAAAACTCAATTGGTTTACTCTTCTCGGAGATACAGTGTGCATTACAATGTGTTGTTGCAGAAAGGAACAGGAAGAAGAGAATTGCCCAGAAGTTGGATTTTTGCCCTTTCTTAGTGTGATAAACCTGTGCTGCACCTAATCAGATCTCCTGAAAACATTTATGAAATTGGCCAAAAATATGTGAGGGTAAGTGTGATGGTGATTTAAGCCCAGAGTTGTGTGAATCCCACTCGGGTCAGGCTCAATTGAATGCAGCTTCTGACAATTCTCTGTGCATCAACGAAGAAGGACATCGATCCTTAAAAACACACAATCGTCATGGCAGCCCAATATAAGTCAGGCGCACGATGTTGCGTCTTCAGGGGCGATGGATGGAGAATCCAGTCTCACTGAAAGGGCCATGAAAGCCCTCATCAGAGAGATATAGAGCAAGAGGAAGGTCTGGTGCACTGAGGAGCAATGGAGAAAGGTCAGGTCCACTGCAACAGGAGCTCCCACAGGAGGTGGTTATGGTTGTCTCCTCCAGGTGTGGGAATCCCCACTCTACGAAGCAGTTAAGAGATAAGACATGCTGATGTAAGCCGTCCACTGGTGTAAACAGTTATTGCAAGTTATTTCAGTAAATGGATCAGGGATTAATTCATTGATGTGTTATGATCAGTGCATATGGTCCTGCAAAGGAGGATATGAGAGGTTGTTATGTGTCACCGGCTGATTACTGGTGAACTATGTTGGTCTTGATATTGGTGTTGGTTTATTATTGTCACTTGTACCGAGGTACAGTGAAAAACTTGTCTTGCATACTGATCGTACAGGTCAATTCATTACACAGTACACTTACATTGAGTTAGGACAGAGTGCATTGAGGTAGTACAGGTAAAAACAATAACAGTACAGAGTAAAGTGTCACAGCTACAGAGAAAGTTCAGTGCAATAAGGTGCAAGGTCACAACAAGGTAGATCGTGAGGTCAGAATCCATCTTACCGTATAAGGGAACCATTCAATAGTCTTATCAAAGTGGGATAGAAGCTGTCCTTAAGCCTGGTGGTACGTGCCTTCAGGCTCCTGTATCTTCTACCTGATGGAAGAGGAGAGAAGAGAGAATGACCTGGTTGGGTGGGGTCTTTGATTATGCTGGCTGCTTCACCAAGGCAGCGAGAGGTAAAAACAGAGTCCAAGGAGGGGAGGCTGGTTTCTGTGATGCGCTGGGCTGTGTCCACAACTCTCTGCAGTTTCTTGCGGTCCTGGGCACAGCAGTTGCCGTACCAAGCCGTGATGCATCCAGGTAGGATGCTTTCTATGGTGCTAAGTGGAGCCCCTTATTGGCCATGTGGGAATGATTCCCATTTTTGATCTACTAGGAGGCTGCTGGTGTTCTGCTGGGACTTCCACGTCCTCCACCTCCATTTGTTCCTGCTGCTTTGAGCCTGTGCTCTGTCTCTTGGGCCCCTAGTCTGTAGGCTGCTCTTCCTCCATCCCCAGCAGCTGCCATTGGTTGGCTGGGTTGTTCAGTAAAGGTACACCACAGTGACGTCTTTGCACTTGTGTGCCCCTGGACTGATAAAGGCTCCAGAATCTCTTTGATTCTAGTGGTTTCGGCAAGATTTCTGACACTTGTGCGGCTTTTGTTGTACCTGTAGTAGGCTATGAATTAATGTGATGTAGCCTGGGAAATAGAGGGTAGCTCATGTCTCTCAGGAACCATACTTTCAGGTAGAACCAGCTGTGGAAAATGATTGGTGTTTCTGACTCCCTGAATATGAACAGTTCAATTGTGCTTCCTGAAACATGACTTTGGCATGAGGACATTCACTGAATGACTCACAACCACCTGAACACTGAGCAAATAGAAAATCTTTCCTCTTGGGGAACAGGTCCAGATAATTAATGGGAGCTCTTAGAGGCACATAACTTCACTTGAGAGCTGCCTGTGCCAATGGGAAGCCAGAAATGCTGGGAAATCCCAGTGCACAAGATGCCACTGGGTAGTCACTGACAGTATATCACAGTATGTGGGGTATTGATGGTATAGGGTGCAACCTCTTTAAGTACAGTGATAGACTGCTTTCTCTGTTGCAGCAGTGTCTGTAGAAGCTTGCAGTAGAAGTCTGGAAGAATCATTGCAATAAACAGTCACGTTTGTTGGAGGCCCTGAATCTTGGCGAGTTTATTCAACACTTCACACATCAGCATATCAGAGAGCTCAGACCTTACATTTGTGAACTCATTCCTCTGTGAACACGTGCCTGAGTGATCTCACTGATGCTGTGGTGAACAGCTGATGGTGAGACATGGCAGAGTTGCTGCTCGGACAGATCCCGTGGCTTTAAAGTTAGCAGTCACAGTGATCTTGACCTCTGTGGAGAGCTCAGTCCAGGCACAAGAGTCCACCTAAGGTTTTTTCAATGATGTCAGCCAGGAAAAGGATACAACGCCCAAAACTATCTGGCGTTGACCTAGGCACTGAATTCAAATATGGCAACATGGCTTCCAGTTCAGTTGACTTTGCAAAGTCCTTCTCAAAAACCTGGAGACTGGGGACTTGTGACTGCATTGGGAGATCTGTCTTGTAGATTAATCATTCAAAAGCCTGTCAGTCACACTCACAGAATCATACCCTACCCTGGACAAACATGCTAAATTCCTCCATCACAGTGCTTGTGTACGTCCTGTCACACCAGCAGGACAGATTCACCAGAGGGTTGGCACAGTAGCATACAGGCTGTGGGAGGAGCTCAAGATCTCCCCACCACAGAGCCCAGATCCCAAGGATCCACATGATATCAGGTCAAACTTGGGCAAAGAAATCTCCTCCTATCACCTTCTGCCCTCCCTTAGCTAATAAATCAATGCTCCTCCATGCTGAGCAATGATGAGAAGTAATAAGGGCACAGAATCTACTCAAGTGGGTCTTCAATGCCCAGTAATACTGGCTGAGGGTCAAAAAAGGTTTATAGGTGGGGGTGTGATCAGGGTGAAGAGATTGGTGGGTGGATGGGTCTGCAAAGGAGGAACAATGGGGGCATGATGGACAGCAGGTAAACAATGAAGAAAGGTACTTTCTTGAGTTGGGTTCTCAGACTGGATTGGGACCTTTAGGGAGGGCAGGCACGGTAGTGTAGCGGTTAGCGTAACGCTATTACAGCACCAGCGACCCGGGTTTAATTCCGGGAACTCTCTGTAAGGAGTTTGTACGTTCTCCCTGTGTCTGTGTGGGCTTCCTCCGGGTACTCCGGTTTCGTGCCACATTCCAAAGATGTATGGATTAGAAAGTTTTGGTCATGCTATGTTGGTTGCCAGAAGCCTGGCGACACTTGTGGGCTGCCCGCAGAACACTACGCAAAAGGATGCATTTCACTGTGTGTGTCGATGTACATTTGACTAATAAAGATATCTTATCTTAAAGTTAGACTGCTGGAGACCAAGCATCACCATTAAAGCCTGATGATGCTGTGAATCCCAAGAGAGGATTGCTTCTGAACCACATGGATATAGCTTCACAGCGATACTCTAAAATGGCGTTGCATGGGAAATTCAAACATGTAGCCACATTTTTCACTGCACTATGCTTATGAAAATAATTTAGACATGGGAAACAAAGGATGATGTTAGGTTTTAAAGCATTCAGCCATGATAAAAATTATTTTCATAAGCATGGTACAACAAAAAACATGGCTACATGTTTGAATTTCAAGAGCACAGTTTTCAAAATATGATGATACCTGTTCACAAATATCTTAAATTCATGTCACTTTAAGTGGTTCTCTTTGATATTATTGGACAAGGCTGCAACAATTGCAGTTTGTGGAGCAGTACTGAATCACTGCAAGCAACCTTGGGGTTTCTGCGTTCAACATGCATGCATGCAAATCCTGGTGCTGCTGTCAATTTCATGGAGTAATGATAAATAATGGCAATCATTTGGCCATTATTGCTAGTGCAAAGTCTGGGCCAATGGCTCATCTAAAGCACAACATTCCCTGTTAAGGGCTTTCCCTTAGCACTGCACTGAAGTTTCAGTCTAGATCATAGCCATACCTCTGGAGAATGGTTTGAGTCCAGGATCGTCTGACTTGAGTGAGAGTGTCAACACTAATCCACTGAAATACTTGAACAGCCCCATACAGCCAAGTCCTAAATATGATTGAATTAGTGTAGAAACCAGTGTGAGAAGGCTTACGAGGTTACAGGAGGAAAAGGAAGAAAAAAGTTTAGTAGTTTCAATTTCAGAAGAAAAAAAAATGTTCAAAAGGAAGAATATTATCAACAAAATTAAAAGAAGAAAGTTCAATATCCATTTTTATTTACTTGGAAACCCTGGTATTCCAAAATTTTGTTAAACTTGTTTTCAGTGCATCACCTTCTTCATATCCAGTCTTCATTCATTCCACTCCTGAAGCACTGACTGATGATGCAATATTGTTTAATGGCTGTTGGTAATTTGCCTGCATTTCATCTGAGTGATCATATTTTCTGTGTGGGTCAAGTGGCATATATTGGCAGCTATTCAGTTTTAGGGCCACTAACCCTGATTCTGCACAAGCCCATAAGATTTTGGCATCTTTAGTCTGGAGAGACTGGACAATAATCACAAGCACCAGTTCTGGCTGCTTTCATTTGGTTCTTACAAAGGGTCTTCAACCTGAAGTGTTAGCTCTGTTTCTATCTCCTGACCTGCTGAGTGTTTCCTGCATTTTCTTGCTTCGGTTCAGCTTCCCAGCATCTTCAGATGTTGTTTACTTTCATTTACTGCCTAGCGCTTTTCATGAGGATGAATAATATTTCAACAATGTCATATTCCTCATAAAAAAATTAATTTGACACGTAGCATGGATCTTGTGGAAATAAACAGGTTCATTCCGCACTAACTAGCCTTCTTATCAACTGAACTTCTAGCCTCTGATTATCATGTTATTCTTTTGTCCAAATGCTGTAAAAATATAGCTCACTATATCCAATTTATTGATTTACTTCATTAATTTAAGAACACACACTACCTTTTATACTTCAACGTGAAAGACTTCAGCTTTCCTGACCTCCTCATGGCTGAATGGTTTAAAAACTAATGTTATCCTTTGTTGGAGACACAAGAGAGAATACAGATGCTGGAATCTGGAGCAACACACAAAAATGCTGGAGGAACTCAGTAGGTCAGGCAGCATCTATGGAGGGAAATGGACAGATAATGTTTCAGGTCAAAGTCGAAAGTCAAAATTGAGTTTAATGTCATATGCACAAGTAGATGTGTGCGCAGGTGCAATGAAAAACTTACTTGCAGCAGCAGCACGGGCACATAGCATCAGAAGCACAACATTTACACTAAACACAAATTATACAAAATTATACAAGAAAGAATACAATTAGAACAAAAAAAATCAAAGTCCATTGTAGTTCAAAGTGGTCATGGTGTTGCTGTACTGAGGTAGTGATTAGGGTTGTGCAGGTTGATTCAAGAACCGAATGGTTGAAAGGAAGTAGCTGTTCTCAGTGGTGACCCTGGTGGTGTGGGACTTCAGGCTTCTGTACCTCCTGCCCAATGGTAGCTGCGATAAATTGTCATGGCCCGGATGGTGGGGATCTTTGATGCTAGATGTTGCCTTCTTGAGGCAGCGCCTCCTGTAGATACTACCAATGGTGGGGAAGGATATGTCTGTGATGTATTGGGCTGAGTCCACCAAGTTGAGCACCTTCAGCTGGGCTCATCTGTTACCCTCCGTTGCGCATGTATAAATACATTCTAATGCGTGTGGTTCTCTTGGACAGCATGAGGAAAGCTGGGCACAATTTCCCATCAGTGGATCACAGTCTTAGAACTATTCCAACACAGAGGGAAGCTGTACAGCCCATTGAGCCTGCCTTCTTGTTTTGCAGGAGATAAGATGAAGTGGAATAAACTTTGAAGTTCACCAGCTCATCTCTTATGATTTTGATTGCTAGATATTTTCAGTGCATAAATTTTTTTAAAAAAAATTTGACAACTTTACAACTTAAAAATAAAGGAAGATCCCCTGCTGCCCCTCTCCGTAGCAGCAATTCCTGCTAAGCAGCTATAATGATCTGTTTCTTCTTCCAAATTCCAAGTTTCCGCTCAGATTTGCCAATGTTTTCTTGTTTTGTTTATACACTCTAGATTTTTATGCAAATATCAGTTTCACACCAACAAAACTGTCACCAGGAACAGAGCTAAACAATCCTGGAATTGAAGTGTGAACTGCATTATTCATTCCCTGGTTGTAGCTAGAATGAGGTATGAATCACAGCTGGGGATCAGGGATTGGTGTCTCTCAAATTCATGACTAACCTTAATCTCTGAGGCAGCTTCCTATGTACAGGCTCTGTTGGGATCCTGCATTTGATTTTGGGCACCGTTTCGTGGAAATTGGACATTTTTACAATGATTGGCTGATGCCTGTTTTGGCAGTGTTTGGACTTTAATATACAAACAGGCCAGCCTCTGGAGAATGGATGGCATACTCAGAGCCAAGAATTTTAACACTTCCCGCTGCAACAAGCTAAATCTGCCAAACTGGTCCCATATGTTTGCACAGTTTTAACACCTGCCACTACATATTTCACACTGGTACACAACAAGCCCATGGAGACTGGCACCCAAAGAGAAATGCTAATGGGCATTAATCTCGTGAGATCAAAATGATGCAGTAAAAATGCCAGCATAGTGTGTGCTCTTCTATACAGCAGCAATGTGTTTTCTGATGGATCAACTTTTTACAGAAATAGGATTCAACCAGTTCTGGTTTTAGGTTATTGACCTGAAACATTAAACCTGTTTCTCCTTGCGCAGAGGCTGTCTGACCTGCTGTATCTCCAGCATATTTGTTTCAGGTTTCCAACAACTGCAGTATTTTGCTTTTGGATTTCACTTTGATTTATCTGTGATTTTTAAATCATTATCCTGTCCTTTTGAATTACAGGAATCATTATTATTAATATTCTGCTTCCTTATAATGCACAGATTTGGACACTAGGCTCTTCCCTGGAAAAAATGGATTTAAATCCATCCCAGATAGTTGGATGTCATATTTCTCCATATGGTGAATGTAAGGGTCTGATGTATGTTGAGTTTGGATAGTGCCAATTCTGCTTCTAGTGGACTTCCATTGGGAATGTTCTGTTCCCAAGCACGTTCCTTATTATGACAAACAAAATAAAAATCTTACAACAGGGCACCTAAAAATTATGATTTGTGCTATGATATTCCTGAGGTAATTATTGTTTCCAACTAATTAATTCTTCTGGTGCCATTGGTCAGATTTCTCAAAGTCTCAACATAACCCTGCTCACTGCATCAATGCATCTAGTTGTCCTTTGGCCAATTTATGTTGGCTGCTTCAACAACCTTCTCTGTAACTCATTTCACAACTCTGTTATCCTTCAGGTGAAATCTTCAGAGAATCCTAGCCTCTCTTTTTTTCTACCCTCTCTTTTTTTCTCTCCTTACCTTTGACCCATCCCCTTGTGGATCTGCTCTCCCCACCTCCCCCTCACCTACCTATCATTATCTCTTACCTGCATCTACCTATCACCACCTTGTGCCCACCCCATCTCCCCTCTTTTGTCCACCTATGACTGCTCTGTTTTTCCCTCCTATATATTGGGCTTCCCCTTTTCCTATCTTCAATCCTGAAGAAGGGTCCTGACCCAAAATGTTAACCACCTGCTTTTCTCCATGGATGCTGCCTGGCCTGCTGAGTTCCTCCAACATCATTGTGTTTTTCATCTAGAATCCAGCTTCTACAGTCCTTTGTTTCTCTGTTGTTCCTTTAGGGAATCCTGCACTAGGATTCCCAAGTCCCTTTTCACCACCAATTTCTGAATTCTCTCCCCATTTAGAAAACGCCTTTATTCCTTCTTCCAAAGTGCATGACCACACACTTCCCTATGATGTATTCCATCTGCCACTTCATCGCCCATTTTCTCAACCTTCTGCAGACTCCCTGTTTCCTCAACACTACCTGCCCCTCCGCTTATCTTTGTATCATCCACAAATTTGGCCACGGAGCCATCAATTCCATCATCCAGATCATGAACATATAACCTGAAAAATAGCAGACCCAGCACTGACCCCTGTGGAACACCACCAGTCACCGGCAGTCAACCAGAAAAGGTCCCCTTTATTCCCTCTCTTTGCCTTCTGCCAGTCAGCCAATCTTCTGCCAATGCTAGTATCTTTCTGTAATATCATGGGCTCCTATTTTGTTTAGCAGCCTCATGTGTGGCACTTTGTCAAAGGCCTTCTGAAAATCCAAGTAAACAACATCCACTGACTTTCCTCTGTCTAGCCTGCTTGTTACTTCCTCAAAAAATGCCAACAGATTTGTCAGGCAAGATCTCCCCTTAAGGAAACCATGCTGACTTCAGCCTATTTTATCATGTGCTTCCAAGTACCCTGAAACCTCATCCTTAATAATGGACCCTAAAATCTTACCAACCACTGAAGTCAGGTTAACTGGCCTATAATA
The DNA here is from genome assembly GCF_009764475.1 of Pristis pectinata. Taxonomy (NCBI): domain Eukaryota; kingdom Metazoa; phylum Chordata; class Chondrichthyes; order Rhinopristiformes; family Pristidae; genus Pristis; species Pristis pectinata. The sequence goes on from NC_067428.1 coordinate 10,577,268, forward strand.
TCCTGTCTTTTGCCTCCAATGCTTCTTAAAGAGTGGAGTAACATTTGCTATTTTCCAGTCCTCTGAAACCATTCCTGACTCTGGTGATTCTTGAAGGGTCACTACCAATGCCTCCACAATCTCTTCAGTTACCTCTTTCAGAACCTTGGGGTGTAGTCTGTCCAGTACAGGTGATTTATCTGCCTTCAGAGCTTTCAGCTTCCCAAGCACCTTCTCCTTCTTAACAGTGGCTACACTCACTTCTACCCCCTGACTCTCTCGAATTTCTGGCATGTTGTTAGTGTCTCCCATAGTGAAAACTGATGCAAAATACTTATTCAGTTTGTCTGCCATTTCTTTGTTCCCCATTACTACATCTCCAGCATCGTTTTCCAGGGATTAAATATCCACTCTTGCCTCTTTTACTCTTCATATATCTGAAAAATTTTTGGTATTGTCTTTTATTTTTGGCTAGCTTACCTTCATATTTCATCTTTTCTCCCCTTATTGCTTTTTAGTTGCCTTCTGTTGGTTTTTAAAAGCTTCCCAATCCTCTAGCTTCCCGCTAATTTTTGCAATATTGTATGCCCTCTCTTTTGCTTTTATGCTGTCTTTGACTTCCCTTGTCAGCCATGGTTGCCTCATCCTCCCTTTGGAATGCTTCTTCTTCTTTTGGATGAAATGATCCTGCATCTTCCGAATTACTCCCAGAAACTCCTGCCATTGTTGCTCTACCGGTATCCCTGCTAGGGTCCCTTTCCAGTCAACTTAGGCCAGCTCCCGTCTCATGCCTCTGTAGTTTACTCAACTGTAATACTGATACATTCATTTTCAGCTTCTTCCTCTCAAACTGCAGAGTGAAGTCTACCATATTATGATCACTGCCTCCTAAGGGTTCCTTTATCTTAAGATCCCTAATCAAATCTGGTTCATTGCACAACACCAAATCCAGAATTGCCTTTTCCCAAGTGAGCTTGACCACAAGCTGCTCTATAAAGCCATCTTGTAGGCATTCTACAAATTCCTTCTTTTGGGATCCAGTACCAACTTGATTTTCCCAATCTACCTACATATTGAAATCCCCTATGACCACCGTACTATTGCCTTTTTTACATGCCTTTTCTATCTCCTGTTACAATTTGTACTCCGCATCTTGGCTACTATCCATAGGCCTGTATATAACTCCAATCAGAGACTTTTTACCCTTGCAGTTTCTTACCTCTACCCACAAGAATTCTACATTTCTGATCCTATGTCACTTCTTGCTAAGGATTTGATTTCAATTTTTACCAACAGAATCACCCCACCCCCTCTGTCCACCTGCCTGTCTTTTCGATAGGATGTGTATCCTTGGATGTTTAGCTCCCAGCTGTGACTTTCTTTCAGCCATGACTCTGTGATGCCCACAACATTGTACCTGCCAATTTCTAACTGTGCTCTAAGCTCATCTACCTTATTTCGTACACTGCTTGCATTCAAATATAACAACTTCAGTCCTGTATTCACCAACCTTCTTCTCAGATTTGTCTCCATGTTGCCTGAAGTTAAATTCTTATCTGTTTCTAAACTTTGTCTTATTCTTTATTCTGGAGACTTCAGTAACGTCTCCTGCACTCTCCTTCCCTTTTACTTCATCCATACTCTTCCAATTGTTTGAACCTACCCAGCTACTATTTAGTTTAAAGCCCAATCCACTGCCCTAGTTATGCGATTTGCCAGGACCCTGGTCCCAGCACTTTTCAGGTGGAATCCGTCCCATCGGAACCATAGAACCATAGAACCATACAGCACAAAACAGGCCCTTCGGCCCACCGTGTCGTGCCATCCATCAGACCACCCTCACACTACCTAACCCCTTCCTCCCGCATATCCCTCTATCTCACATTCCTCCATATGCCTATCCAACAAGCTCTTGAACCTGTTCAATGTATCTGCCTCCACCACCACCCCAGGAGGTGCATTCCATGCACCAACCACTCTTTGGGTGAAAAACCTCCCTCTGACATCTCCCTTGAACCTCCCACCCATAACCTTAAAGCCATGACCTCTTGTCTTGAGCATTGGTGCCCTGGGAAGGAGGCGCTGACTGTCTACTCTATCTATTCCTCTCAATATTTTATATACCTCTATCATGTCTCCTCTCATCCTCCTCCTTTCCAGTGAATAAAGCCCTAGCACCTTAAGCCTCTCCTCATATTCAATACCCTCCAATCCAGGCAGCATCCTGGTAAATCTCCTCTGCACCCTCTCCAATGCCTCCACATCCTTCCTATAATGAGGCGACCAGAACTGAAAACAGTACTCTAAATGTGGCCTAACTAGAGTTTTGTAAAGCTGCATCATAACCTCGCGGCTCTTAAACTCAATCCCGCGACTTATGAAAGCCAACATCCCATTGGCCTTCTTAACTGCTCTTTCCACCTGTGAGGCAACTTTCAACGAACTGTGAATATGAACCCCCAGATCCCTCTGCTCCTCCACACTGCCAAGTACCTTGCCGTTTACCCTGTACTCTGCCCTGGAGTTTGTCCTTCCAAAGTGTACCGCCTCACACTTCTCCGGATTGAACTCCATCTGCCACTTGTCAGCCCAGCTCTGCATCCTATCAATATCCCTCTGTAAGCTCCGACAGCCCTCCACACTATCCACAACACCGCCTATCTTAGTGTCGTCCGCAAACTTACTAACCCAGCTCTCCACCCCCTCATCTAAGTCATCTATAAACATCACAAAAAGTAGAGGTCCCAGAACTGATCCCTGCGGGACACCACTAGTCACTGCCCTTCAATCCGAGGGCACTCCTTCCACCACAACCCTCTGCTTTCTACATGCAAGCCAATTCCTAATCCACACAGCCAAGCTTCCTTGGATCCCTCGGCCTCTGACCTTCTGAAGAAGCCTACCATGAGGAACCTTATCAAATGCCTTACTAAAATCCATGTAAACCACATCCACCACACTGCCCTCATCAATCTTCCTGGTCACCTCCTCAAAGAACTCTATCAGGCTTGTGAGGCAAGATCTTCCCTTCACAAAGCCATGCTGGCTGTCCCTAATCAGTCCATGATTCTCTAGGTGTTCATAAGTCCTATCCCTTAGAATCCTTTCTAACAGCTTACCCACCACAGACGTGAGACTCACCGGTCTATAATTCCCCGGCCTATCCCTATTACCTTTTTTGAACAAGGGGACCGCATTTGCAATCCTCCAATCTTCCGGCACCACCCCCGTAGACAACGAGGACTTAAAGATCCTTACCAGCGGTTCAGCAATCTCCTCCCTAGCCTCTCGAAGCAGCCTGGGGAAAATCCTGTCAGGCCCCGGAGATTTATCTGTCTTAATATTATTTAACAACTTCAACACATCCTCTCTCTTGATATCTACATACTCTAGAACATTACCCCTACCAGCACTCCCTTCCACATCATCAAGACCCCTCTCCCTGGTGAATACCGAAGAGAAGTACTCATTCAGAACTTCTCCCACTTCCGCCGCCTCCAGGCAAATTCTCCCACCTTTGTCCTTAATCGGACCTACCTTCACCCTAGCCATCGTCCTACCCTTCACGTACTTGAAAAAGGCCTTGGGATTTTCCTTAACCCTACTAGCCAAAGCCTTTTCATGTCCCCTTCGAGCTCTCCTCAGCCCTTTCTTAAGTTCCTTCCTCGCTACCCTATATTCCTCACGGGCCCTGTCTGAACCTTGCTGCTTATACCTCACATATGCTACCTTCTTTTCCCTAACAAGTCGTTCCACCTCTCTCGTCACCCACGGTTCCTTCACCCTGCCATTCCTTCTCTGCCTCACCGGGACATATTTATCCCTAACATCCTGCATAAGATCACTGAATATCGACCACATCCCCATGGTACATTTTCCTTCAAAAAGGACATCCCAATTTACACTCCCAAGTTCTCTCCTTATAGCCTCGTAGTTAGCCCTTCCCCAATTGAAAAACCTCTTGTCCTCTCTGCACCTGTCCCTGTCCATGACAATTTTAAAGGTTATGGAGCAATGGTCACTGTCCCCCAAATGCTCACCCACCAATAGATCCTTCATCTGTCCAGGTTCATTTCCTAAAACTAGATCTAACATGGCATTACCTCTAGTCGGCCTGTCAACATACTGCGTCAGGAATCCCTCCTGGACACATTTAACAAATTCCGTCCCATCTAAACCTTTGGCACTAAGCAGGTTCCAGTCTATATTTGGGAAGTTGAAGTCTCCCATTATAACGACCCTGTTATTTCTGCTTCTCTCCAAACACTGCCTGCCAATCTGCTCCTCTATATCTCTACTGCTACTGGGGGGCCTATAGAATACTCCTAGTAGAGTAACTGCTCCTTTCTTGTTCCTTAACTCCACCCATACGGACTCTAGAGATGATCCTTCTACAACATCCATCTTTTCCACAGCCGTAACAGTGTCCCTGACCAGTATCGCCACCCCTCCACCTCTTCTCCCCCCTTCCCTATCCCTCTTAAAACACCGAAAACCAGGAATATTCAATATCCACTCCTCTCCTGACGTCAGCCACGTCTCAGTAATAGCCACGATATCATAGTCCCCCATACTTAACCAAGCCCTCAGTTCATTCCCCTTATTCCTGACACTTCTTGCATTTAAGTAAACACACTTCAGTCCATCTACCTTACTACTTTTACAGCCTGTATTCTGCTTCTCCTTCCCCAAAGCCTCTCTACCTGTTTGATCTAACTTTTCCCCATTCCCTTCTTCCTCTGACCTACTCCTCCGGTTCCCTTCCCCCTCACAAACTAGTTTAAACCCTCCTGTACCACCCTAGCAAATCTCACCGCAAGGATATTGGCCCCCTTCTGGTTCGGGTGTAACCCGTCCTCTCTGTACAGGTCCCACCTTCCCGAGAAGAGATCCCAATGATCCAGAAATCTAAAACCCTCCCTCCTGCACCAACTTCTCAGCCACACATTTATCTGCCACCTCCTCCTATTCCTGCCTTCACTATCACGTGGCACTGGCAGCAATCCCGAGATTGCTACCCTTGAGGTCCTGTTCCTCAATTTTCTGCCTAGCTCCCTGAACTCACTCTTCAGGACCTCATCCCCCTTCCTACCTATGTCATTGGTGCCAATATGGACAACAACTTCTGGCTGCTCTCCCTCCCACTCAAGAATTCTATGGACCCGATCAGTGACATCCCGGACCCTGGCACCTGGGAGGCAATATACCATCCGGGATTCATGCTCACTGCCACAGAACCTCCTGTCTGTTTCCCTGACTATCGAGTCCCCTATCACTACTGCATGTCTCTTTCCCACCCTTCCCTTCTGAGCAGCAGTACCAGTCCCAGTGCCAGAGACCTGGTAACTGCAGCTAGGCTCCTGCAGGTCATCCCCTTCAACAGCTTCCAAGGCAGAAAACTTGTTACTGATGGGAACAGCCTCCGGGGCTCTCTGTCCTGTCTGCCTGCCTGACTTCTTCTTCCTCTTCCCTCCCCTGAACGTCACCATTCTATCTGCATCCTGAACCTCAGATGTACCTACCCTAAGGGGGGTGACTGTCACCTGATGCACCGTGTCTACATAACTCTCTCCCTCCCTTATGCTGCGCAGTGTTTGCAGCTGCGACTCCAGCTCATCAACTCTGAGCCGAAGTTCGTCCAGCCTCAAGCACTTACTGCAGATGTGGCCATCTTGGACCGCAGCAAGGTCCACGAGTTCCCACATCAAACAGCTGCAGCACACCATGTCCTCCATCTTACTACCTTTTTTTTTCCCCCCTAGTTAGTCCCACCTACAAATCTATAATGAACAACAGGTAAACCTTGCCTTTACCTACTTACCAGCTACTTACCCTCCTTGCCCCTTCACGCCGAAGCCCCTTGAGCCAAAGCCCAGAACACTCTGCTGCCACTCGCTCCGACGCTGCCCGCTCCGACGCTGCCCGCTCTCTAGGCTGTTTGCTTTTTAAGCTGCCCGCGCCGCGCCTGCGCAGTCCAGCCCCCACTCGACTACTTAAAAAAACGTATTCAGCTCCCTCCTTCCCCAATACTGGTGCCAATGTCCCACTAATTTAAACCCACTTCTCCCACACCAATCTTTGAGCTATGCATTTAACTCTCTGATCTTATTGACCCTGTGCCAATTTGCACATGGCTCAGGTAGCAATCCAGGGATTATTACCTTTTTGGTTCTGCTTTTTAATTTAGTCCCTATGCTCAAAATCCCTCAGCAGAACCTCTTTCCTTGTTCTACCTACATCTTTGGTACCCACATGGACCACGACAACTGGATCTTTCCCCTCTCATTCCAAGTTCCTCTGCAGATCAGATGAGATGTCCCGAACACAGGCACCAGGCAGGCAACACAGGTCTCTCGATCCTTGTGACAGAGAATTGTGTCTATTCCCCTGACTATACTATCCCCAGTTACAACTACATTTCTCTTCTCCCTCCCCCCTCTTGAATGACTCCCTGAACCACAGTGCCACGGTTCAGTTGCTCATCCTTCCTACAGCCCCCACTCTCATCCGCACAGGGAGCAAGAATCTCAGACCTGTTGGACAAACTCAAGGGCTGAGGCTCCTTCAGCACTACCTCTTGGATCCCCCTACCTGCCTCACTCACAGTCACACCCTCTTGTCCCTGACCACAGACTTCAACAGCTTGAAACACTAACGCTCTCTCTCCACAGATCCTGTCTGACCCATTGAGTGTTTCCAACATTTTTTGTTTCTAAGTCAACTGAGATTGTTAGTAGTTTATACACAGCTGTCAGTCCCGTAGAAGGGAGAACTTCAGGGATTCTAAGAGATGGTTAACAGTTATTTTACATTGCAACCCTTCTACTTGTTCCCCAAACCAATCTTCCTGTAGTCAATATTTTAAACTAAAATGAGTAGCAGTTGATAAGTAGAACCCTCACATATGTTGGAAGGAGCAAAAGGAAAAATGGATTCAGCCATGTTTGGATTTCAAAAGCTTGTAAATTGTAGATGTGAGGTGACCTGAAACATCGATTCTGTTTCTCTTTCTCCTGATACTGCTTGGCCTGCTGTGTTTCTCCAGCATTTCTAGTTTTTATTTCAGAAAGGTGAGGTGTTCTTACATGTCCTGTGGAAAATATGAAATAGTAAAGATTATAGAGGGGGAATGATGAATAACAGAATGAATTTGGAGCAAAGCCATAGCAGCAAAGGAAGGACTGTCTATTTTCTATTTATCGACTGAGTGCAGGCATAAAGGCTTTAGATTGGAAGTCTAAAAGATGAAAGGACTAATTATCAGGTGGCTATTTTTTTCTTGTTTCATGACAAAGAATGTGGAGAAAGATGCAGACCCTTAATCAAAACTTGTATTGCTGCTGGGCTTTGAGAAAGCTAAATGTTCTCAGCAAAGTGAACTCCTGGTATGAGAAAGGGAGATATGCTCATTAGCTAGTCAGTGTGCGTAAAGGACCACTAAACAGTCAGTTTGCAGCAAGCTAACAGACCCTTCTCTTGTTGGTCAGCTGCTGGGAAATTCATGAACACATGAGACCTGAGACAGATTAGGCCTGGCACTAAGGAAGGAATTTCTTTTGTGTACAAATGGAATCAGCCAATTCTGGCTCAAGGTGCAGGGCTGTAGTCATGCCTAGGTGGGGTCACAGGTGGGAAAGGCCTGGATGTAGGATCAGGATCAGGGATTGAAAGCTGGTTTAGGGCTGATAGAGTCAAAGGTCAGAGAAAGAGTCAAAGAATCAGCTGGAGGGCACGTTGGTATTGGATAGACAAAGAATCATAGAGATATAGACCCAAAGAGCATGGAAACAGGCTCTTTGGCCAGTGTAGATGTGCCAGCCATCAAGTACCTACCCCATTTTCCAGTGCTCGGTCCATAGCATTTAATGCAATGATACTTGAAGAACCCATTTAGACCCTGGTGTGATTTCCTGCCTCCATTAGCTCCACCAGCAGTGTGTTTGAGATTGCAAACACCCTCTGGGTGAAAGAGTTCTTCTTGGGGTTAGATTGGTAACTTGGGTGGATGGAGTTGAGGTTGGTAGTTGGGGAGATGTGCTTGTTGGTCAGGATGGTTGTGAATGCAGATCATGGGAGTCTGGACAGTGGACAGGTTGGGGTGGGGAGGGGGGGGGGAGTCAAGGCTGGTTGGTGAAAATGTCTGCAAGAACAAGGCATCAGGCCAGGGTGAAAGACCAGTGGGTGGACAGGGACGGGTGTACAAGTTTCAAGCTTGAGAGTATAGAAGTTGCTGGGGAATGGTGTTGGGTACCTGAAGGAGAGCTAGGGAACTGGCTGTTTCAACATCTCAGACTACATCTCAATGGTAGCATTGATGACCTTGTCTCTAGGTCACCTCTAACCATGGTGCTCCTTTCCAGTTACAACAGTTTTATTTTTCTTATGCTGTTCCTCGGGATCGAGGGTGACGTGCTTCCACACTTGTACTCCCCTGACAATCCAGAAACTTCACCAGATTTGTACTTTTCACAAAGCAGGACAAATCCATTCCGATAGTTGCGCCACAATCAACCAACTCTCAGCAGAGTGATGAAAGCTGTCATCGACAATACCATCAAGTAGCACTTACCCACCAATAACCTATTCACTTATATAAAAACAGAAAATGCTGGAAACATTCAGCAGAAGAGAATTACCGGAAAGAGAAACAGTTCAACATTTCAGGTCCTGGCCTCTTCATCAGAACTGGGAGCTGATGCCCGGTTTGGCTTCACCAGGACCACTTGGCTCCAGACCCCACCACATCCTTGGTCCAAACTAGGACCAAAGAGCTGAATTCTAGAGGTGTGGAGGGATTCGCTGCCCCTGACATCAGCAACATTTGATCAAGTGCTGCATCAAAGTGTCCTGGCAAAACTGAAATCAATATTTGGAGTCATACGTTGCTCAAAGGAAGATAGTTGTGGTCATTGGGGGATAATCATCTCTGCCCCAAGACATCACCACAGGAGTTCTTCAGGGTGGAGTCCTGCCCACAACCATATTCAGCTGCTTCATCAGTATCCTGATGTGGGGATGTTTGCTAATGATTGCATAATGTTCAGTTCTGTCTGTAGCTCTTCAGCAAATGAAGCAATCCATGCCTGCACACAATCAGAACCAGACAATATTCAGCATGGACTGATAAGTGGCAAGTAACATTTGTGCCACAATAACCATTTCCAGCAGGGGGGAATCTAACCACCAAGAGTTGACGTTCAAAGGGATTACATCACTGAGTCCCACACCATCAATCGCCATTGCCCAGAAGCTCAACTGAACTAGCCACATAAACACCATAGCTACATAAGTCAGTCAAAGGCTGGATATCCTGCAGTGAGCGACTCATCCCCTGACACCCCAAACCCATATACAAGGCATGAGTCACAGTGTCATAGAGATGTACAGGATAGAAACAGACCCTTTGGCCCACTTCATCCATGCTGACCTTATTGCCTATCTATATTAATCCCTTTTGTCCAGATTAGGTCCGTTTCCTTCTATGCCTTGCCTATGAATGTGCCTGTCTAAATGTCACTTAAATACAGTGATTATATCTGACTCCACCACCTCCTCTGTCAGCAAATTCCAGACATCAACCACTCTCAGTGTAAAAAATTTGCCCCTCAAATCGCCTTTACAACTCCTTCCTTTTACCTTAAGCTTATGCTGTCTTGTTTTTGATACCTCTACCACGGGAACTGATTCTGACTATCTGACTCTCTGACCCATCTATGACTAATATTATATGCCTCTATCAGATCTCCCCTCATCAGGGGAAACAAGCCCAGCCTATCCAATCTCTCCCCATAACTAAAGTCCTCCAATCCAGGCAACATCCTGGTGAATCTCCTCTGCGCTCTCTCCAGTGCAACTACGTCTTTCCTATATTGTGGTGACCAGAACTGCAATTTTTTTGTTAAGTTGCAAAATAACATCCCCGATTTAATGAGTCTTCACCACCCTATCTACCTGTGTTGCCACTTTCAGAGAACAATAGATTTGAACCCAAAGGTTCCTCTGTTCATCGACATTCTATTTACTGTATGTGTCCTGCCCCTTATTTGACTTCTCAAAATGCATCATCTTGCACTTGTTGGGATTAAATTTCATCTTCTAATGCTCCGCCCAACTTTCCATCTGATTGATATACTGCCGTAGCCTTAGACAAACTTCAGCGCTATCCACAACACCACCGACTTTCATGCCATCTACAGGAGCATGGTGTCTGGATCGTGATGGAATATTCTCCATTTGCCTTGAGTGCAGAGCCAACAACTCTCAAGAAGCCTGACACCATCTATGACAAAGCAGCTCTTGTGGCACTCCATCCACAACATGCAACATTCACTTCCTTCATCATGGGTGTACCATCTACTCCAACAGCACCTGCCAAACTCATAAACCCCACCACCAAGAAGGACAAGGGTGGCAGGCTCACAGGAACACCTCCACTTGCAGGTTGCCCACCAAGTCACACATCATCCCCTTCTTCATTGTCACTGAGTAGTGTAGAGGTTAGTGCAACACTATTACAGTGCCAGCAACCCGGGTTCAATTCCGGCCACTGTCTGTAAGGAGTTTGTATGTTCTCCCCGTGTCTGCATGGTGACACTTGTGGGCTGCCCTCAGAACAATCTACGCAAAAGATGTATTTCACTGTGTGTTTCAATGTACATGTGACTAATAAGAAATCTTAATCCTGTTCTCCTGTGCCCAATATCACCGTGGGAGTCCCTTCACCAGAAAGACTGCAGCAGTTCAGGAAGAAGGCTCAGCATTACCTTCTCATGGGCAATAAATGCTGACCCTGCTACTGCACCAGATCCTAAAGATGAGATTAAAAAAGGCACTGGTTGGGACCTGCTCATGCTGACTTCATTTACACCCCAGTGAAGCAGGGCATTACTGCTCAGGGAACAGATCACAGCTGTGCAGAGACAGGACAGCCTGGAGGGCTCGTCTACAGAGGCCATATGGGTGGAGCTGAGGAACAGGAAAGGTGTGGCCACGCTAATAGGTTTGTATTATAGACCACCCAATAGTCAGAGAGAATTGGAGGAACATATCTGTAGGGAGATAGCAGACCGATGTAAGAAACAGAAAGTTGTAATAGTAGGGGATTTTAACTTTCCACATATTGACTGGGACTCCCACACTGCAAAAGGGTTGGATGGCTTGGAATTTGTCAAATGTGTTCAGGAAAGTTTTCTAAATCAATATATAGAGGTACCAACGAGAGAGAACACAATACTTGATCTCCTATTAGGGAACCAGACAGGTCAGGTGACAGAAGTATGTGCAGGTGAGCATTTTGGGTCCAGTGACCATAATGCAATTAGTTTCAAGATAATTATGGATAAGGATAGGTCTGGTCCTCGAGTGGAGGTTCTAAATTGGAGAAAGGCCAGTTTTGTGGAAATGAGAAAGGATCTAGGTAGGGTGGATTGGGATAAGTTATTTTCTGGCAAGGATGTGCTCAGTAAATGGAAAGCCTTCAAAGACGAAATTTTGAGAGTGCGGAGTTTGTATGTTCCTGTCAGGATTAAAGGCAAGGGTAACAAGCATAGGGAACCTTGGTTTTCAAGGGATATTGGTGAGCTGATTAAGAAAAAGAGAGAGGTGTATAGCAGGTATAGGCAACTAGGAACGGATGAGGTACTTGAAGAGTATAGGAAATGTAAGAAAATACTAAAAAAGGAAATCAGGAAGGCAAAAAGAAGACATGAGGCTGCTTTGGCAGATAATGTGAAGGTAAACCCAAAGGGTTTCTACAGGTATATTAAGAGCAAAAGGATAGTAAGAGACAGAATTGGTCCCCTAGTAGATCAGAGTGGTCATATATGCGTGGAGCCTCAGGAGATGGGGGAGCTCTTAAACAGGTTTTTTGCATCAGTATTTACTCAGGAAACTGGCATCGTGGATATGGAAGGAAGGGAAACAAGCACTAGTGTCATGGAACATATAGAGATTAAAAAGGAGGAGGTACTTGATGCTTTACAGTGAATAAAGGTACATAAATCCCCAGGGCCTGACAAGATATTTCCTTGGACCTTGAGAAAGACTATTGTAGAAATTTCAGGGGCCCTGGCAGATATATTTAAAATGTCCTTAGCCACGGGTGCGGTGCCAGAGGACTGGAGGATAGCTCATGTTGTTCCATTGTTTAAGAAAGGCTCGAAGAGTAAACCGGGTAATTACAGGCCGGTGAGTCTGACATCAGTAGTGGGTAAATTATTGGAAGGTGTTGTGAGAGATAGGACATATAAGTATTTGGACAGCCAAGGGTTGATTTAGGATAGTCAGCATGGCTTTGTGCGTGGTAGATCATGTTTAACGAATCTTGTGGAGTTTTTTGAGGAGGTCACTAAGAAAGTAGATGAAGGTAAGGCTGTGGATGTTGTCTACATGGACTTTAGTAAGGCCTTTGACAAGGTCCCACATGGGAGATTAGTTCAGAAGGTTCAGTCAATGGGTATCCATGGAAAGGTTGTAAACTGGATTCAAAATTGGCTGAGTGGGAGAAGACAGAGAGTGGTTGTGGATGGTTGTTTCTTAGATTGGAGGCCTGTGACTAGTGGTGTGCCTCAGGGATCTGTGTTGGGGCCATTGTTGTTTGTTGCATATATCAATGATCTAGACAATAATGTGGTAAATTGGATTAGTGAGTTTGCGGATGACACTAAGATTGGGGGTGTAGTGGACAGTGAGGAAGGCTTTCAAAGCTTGCAGAGGGTTCTGGACCAAATGGAAAAATGGTCCAGAAAATGGCAGATGGAATTTAATGCAAACAAGTGTGAGGTGTTGCATTTTGGAAGGACAAATCAAGGGAGGACATACACAGTAAATGGTAGGGCACTGAGGAGTGCGGAGGACAAAGGGATCTGGGGGTTCAGATACATAATTCCTTGAAAGTAGAGTCACAGGTAGACAGGGTTGTAAAAAAGGCCTTTGGCATCCTGGCATTTATAAATCAAAGTATTGAGTATAGGAGTTGGAATGTTTTGGTGAGGTTGTATAAGTCATTGGTGAGACCAAATTTAGAATATTGTGTGCAGTTCTGGTCACCGAACTACAGGAAGGATGTCAGTAAGATTGAAAGAGTGCAGAGGAGATTTACAAGAATGTTGCTGGGTCTTCAGGAGTTGAGTTATAAGGAAAGATTGAGCATGTTAGGACTTTATTCCTGGGAGTGGAGAAGAATGAGGGGAGATATGATAGAGGTTTATAAAATGATGAGGGGCATAGACAGGGTTAATGCAAGTAGGCTCTTTCCACCTAGATTAGGAGAGATAAGTATGAGAGGACATGGCTTTAGGGTGAAAGAGGAAAGGTTTAGGGGGAGCATTAGAGGGAACTTCTTCACTCAAAGAGTGGTGGGAGTGTGGAATGGGCTGCCATCGGATGTGGTAAATGCAGGCTCGCTCTTAACTTTTATGAGTAAATTGGATAGATACATGGATGAGAGAGGTCTGGAGGGGTATGGGCTGGGGGCAGGTAAATGGGACTAGCTGAGTAATGTTTCAGCACAGACTAGAAGGGCTGAATGGCCTCTTTTCTGTGCTGTAGTTTTTCTATGGTTTCTATGGTTCTATGGGTTCACACGCATCATGGAAGCCTTCTTCTGCATGAATAAACCAGGGAAGGTGCAAGTCAGACAGGCATAAGTGATAGTGGCAGAGGTGCCACCCTGTCAGATGCCACAGTGCTGTTCCAGAATCCTTCATCTGGCAGTGCATCAGGCATACAGAGAATGCAGAATGAAAATCACAGATATCATCCAACTCTCATAAAGTTCACGATTCTCAAATTCATTTGATTTTACAATGAAATTAATTCACATAGCACACGGAAGTGCGGCACAGGAAATTTGACATGTCCCTGATGACTCTTAACAATTTTTAAAGATGCGCCATAGAAGACTTCCTAACTGGATTGGTTTCACAACTGCTCTGCCCAAGACCGCAAAAAATTGCAGAGAGTTATGACCACAGTCCAGTCCATCATGAAGGCCAGCCTCCTGTCCATTGACTCTGTCTACATTTCCTGCTGCCTCGTAATCAAGGACCCCTCCCACCCCAGTCAATCTCTCTTTTCCCCTTTCCCTTTGAGCAGAAGATACAAGGGCTTGGGAGCACATACCACTAGACTCAAGGACAGTTTATATCCCACTGTTATGAGACTCTTGAATGGACCTCTCATTCACTAAAAGATGAACTCTTGAATTCTGATCTCCCAATTTACCTCGTCATGGACCTTGCACTTTATCTGCACTGCACATTCTCTGTAACTGCAACATCATATTCTGCATTGTGTTTTTCTTTTTACTACCTCGATATACTTATGTATGGCACACTCTGTCTGGATGGCACGCAAACAAAAGCTTTTCACTTATCTCGGTATATGTGACAAAAATAAACCAATACCAACACCATGCAATACACTTGTTAAGTACCATTAGTTTGATGGCAGCTTGAGCAATAGACAGCTGTAGGTTAAAATAAAAAAAAACTGCAGTTGCTGTAAAATTGCTAGGAAGTAAAATTGATGATGAGTTTCACCAGATGAATAAGTCAACAAAGCATACAAAGAATTTATCAGCACTAGAGATTATTAATTTGAAATATTTCTAATCAATTTCCAATGATATAATTGCTACTTCCTACTTTCATTCTACTAAGAAAAAAGAAATGCAACAGGGACCTTTTTTCAAACACTCTTGGATATTTTCTGGTTATGTAGGAACAAATTAAAGCGTGCATGAATGTCATTGTATTAGTGACAAAATACCTCAGTCTTATTTGGGGAGGATTTCTTTGCAAGACTTTCTGTTCTGCTCTGCAAAATTATTCTGTTGAAAAGTCATTGACTGCAAACATCAATTCTATTTCTCTCTCCACAGATGCTGCCTGACATGCTCAGTATTTCCAGCATTTTCAGTGCTCCTGTATGCATTTGTTTTTGGACCAATGGATTGTAATCACATGGCAGCTTAGTGAGTCAGGCATTCCTTTTGAACGACAAAGCCAATCTGCAGCCCTGAAGATATTACTGCATGAGTTAGGAGCAGCAACTCCCTGTGGCAAGGCAACTGCTAGTAAGATATTATTGGTGCCAGAAAGCTGCAGCTTCAAAAATCTGTTAGTAGAACTCATTAACAAGAAAGTATATAGTTATTAGCTGTGTGATCAATATTGCTGTGCCAGATAAATTGAACACATTGGCTGAAGATTATATAATTAATTGCTAGGAGATAAAATTGACGATGAGTTTCACCAGACGAATAATTCAACAAAGCAAACAAAGGATTTATCAGCTACAGAGATTATTAATTTGGAACATTTTTAATCAATTTGTAATGAGATAATTGCTATTTCCTACTTCCAATCTACTACTTAAAAGAAGAAAATGGAGCAGGGACTCTTTTTAGACACACTTGGATACAAAGATTTTCTGTTATAGTGGAAAGAATTAAAAGATGCACAAATGTAATTGTGTAAGAATTATAATCCCTCCAAATGCTCTTATCTGGGAAAGATTTTCTTGCAAGGCAGTCTAGTCATCACTTCACACAAGGAAGCTCATCCAAACCCATTCATTATTTATGCACTCTTCAGGACCATCTCTTGATGGGATCTCATCTCACGGGTACCACATGTACCATAGCACTTTATTTAAATGGCCATTCTTTTCATGAACCTGGACAATGATTGTCAGGAAATTTTTATTCAGCAAGATTTTGACCTCTTACAACATTCAGACTCTGAAACAGAAGGCACCAGCCATAATTCTGAACCTTTTGCATCTTAATTGCAGCAGCACTACTTCCATCCAAACTGTGATCATCCATAACAACACACAATGTGAACTAAAACCAGAACCTTCCTTGTCTGGATGGTTTCATCTCCACAGTGAGAAACTTATTCACCAATGAAACCTTTGTGGGAGAAACCAAAGTATTTCAATTGGTCCCAGCACTACCAGTGCTGCAGAAAATAAAATAAAAACTGCAGATGTTGAAAATCTAAAGTATTAGCAGACTTCCCACAGATGCTGCCTAGCCTACCCAGTATCCCAGCATTTTCAGTTTTAACATCAGATTTGCAACATCTGCCATGTTTTGCTTCTCCAGTTTGTATTTCACCGTTTCAGCATTTTGTTTCTTCTTCCTGTCCTCTCCTCCTCTGATTTCATTCATCTCCTTCGGACTTGGATCTCCTCCAGACTGATAAACTGCAACTAACAAGCTTTCACCACCATCAGCTGTACCACTGCCGCCTGTGTCATCCAGTCTCTCTCCACTTTCATCCTATCTCTGATATTTCCCTTGTTCTCTTCACCTTTTATTTCTAACTTTTCCTAGCTCAGATGAAAATTTATCAACCGGAAATATTAACTTGATTTCTCTTGCCACAGATGCTGCCTGACCTGCAGTGTATTTCCAGCACATTCTGCATTTACTTTCATTATCATTCTACCCAAAGCTTAGAGACAAATTCTGCAAACAATAGTATCTGCTCATATTGCCAGTGAAAGGTTGTGAGCATTTTACAGCAAAATTGATATTATCCTGAAATTATTGTATTAATGCCACATTTAAGTAAAAGAATTGTGTGTCTGAATTAATAATGGAGAAAGGGCAATAGGGAATCTTTAAGATTCAATGTGGAATAGAATTATTTTAAATACAGATCCACACATTTAAGGAAAAGCCCTTTATCTAGTGGTTAAGATGATTATCATAACTAGACAATGTACTGAGCAGAAGGGACTTCTTAAAGCTCAATCTCTGTTTAAACCTTCCTTTGAGTAAAATTGCAGGTCAGTTCTTCTGTGAACATAAAATTTTTGACATATAATTGCAAGATGCATTTTTGGAGAAATTACATTCAAGCCAAAACAGAATTTGAATTATTTTTGTTCTCTTCAATGCTTGTCCGCGTTCTTTAGAAAACACTGGGTTCCAGCATTCTCTGTCCTCTGAACCCCTCTCTATGCAAGTGAGCATGCTTCATACATGAGCATAGATAAAAATGACCTCTCTAACATTGACATGTGTGTCTATGCATGCACACACACAAGCACATATGCATATATACAGACATGTAATGACACACAGAGACACACATACACAAACACACAGTCATGCAATCATTCATGCACACGCATATGACCACACATTGGGCCAATGCTATTTATGCATGTCAAAAAAAGTCAGAAGTTGAGTTTATTGTCATATGCACAAGTACGTGTATGCACAGGTGCAATGAAAAACTTACTTGCGTCACAGACACGTAGCATCAGATACACAACATTCACAAGAAAAGTATAAATTAGCAATGTAACCATCGATTAGCAACCATTATAGTGACCTGGGGAACTTTGAGCATGGTTTGGCTTAGTGCAGCTGACATTTTCCAGGCGTAGACATGCAGCTAATGACGTGATGCGTCAAGCAGCACTAATCACCTCAACTGGTGGCAGAAACTGGAGAGGCCTACAACCTTTGATACTCAGCAATCAGAGCTGGCACTATAAGCACAGCGACATCAATGTCCCTGCCACAGCATCTTCCAGTCTCACATCCCCATGGCCAGCATAACATTAGACAAATCACTGGAGCTCCCCTCCATGAACTGCATGCTGTCCTCATTGGTTCCTTGAGCAACTTACAGAGCAGGACTGCTTGAGGCCGTTCGCTGCATGGGAGTCAATCAGGCCAGTTCCCCGCATTGGATTGGCTCAGGCTGTGTCAATCCTCCTCCATATTTTCCCTCATCCCCATAACCATTGGTGATTGGTGGCTGCCATGGAGAGTTGTCTAAGTGCTGACTTCTTTCCCATTGGCCAGATGTGAACTTGTCAGAGGCCCCGGCGGGAACCCAGATCTCATTCTAGCACATGAATTGCTGAACACGTCACTACTTTCCACAGACTTTTGCTCAATTTCACAATTTCTTTTCCCGGGAGAGTGACCTGGACATTCACGCTGTAAGTAGTATATGTGGCAATCACAGACACATGCACGGTAACATACACACACATGGGCATGCAAATAAATGCCCACTGATGCATACATGCACAGTATCCAGTAATTAACACTATGCACATCAAAAGAGGGTGAACTCCAACTGCAATGCAACAACTGCACAAATATTGACATAGACATATGCACATACACAAATACACATGCACAAAGGCACACATGTATGTAAACAGACAAGCAAACACACACAAATACACACCGACACACACAGAAATACACAAATACTTGGTACCATATACATATATAACATATACACAGGAACTGACATTTACACATGCTCACATATACATTCACATAAACTTCATGGCACAGAAAACAAAGTTTCAATCCGAAGCATAAATAATGCCTGATATTCCTTTCTCATATTTCAGATACTGAGGTCAATTGTTAACTGCCAGTTAAGTGCCAATTAGCAGAGTTAACATGGACTTCAAATGCACTCAGAGGCTGATCAGCTTCTGTGTGGGGCTCAGTAGCACATCATTCAGCCTCTAGATCCAGCAGAGTATGAGGGTAGTTCCATTTTCAATCATTAATTATAACAGTTTAGTTTCTTTCACAGGAGTCAGAGTGTAATGTTTATCTTCTATTTTTTTAATTGTATTTTCTAAAATCCAACTGAGTAGGAGGTCTGTGTTCCTCTTGTAATTCTTGGCATTAATAAGGGAACCAACTAATGATCAATCCAATTGCATGTCCTAGTAACTATTACTCAGATACATTTTAATTACTTTTTTTTTTAAATGGTGAATACAATCTGAACAATTTTGGTCAAGAACCTTGTGTTGTTGATGGTGGGCAATATTTGGGAAAATGGAACATATTTTAGTTCAAATACATGGGATAGTTTTCGACATCATTATCTGGGGTTAGCTCTCCATTCCATTGATTAGAATGAAAACAAAATTGGGTGGATTTAACAATGGATGGGCAAAAGGCCTTGAAAAAGTTACTGTCTTGATATCAAACTCAAAAACTATTCCCGGTTGCCAGCATCAAGCATTCCTAAGTCAGACACAGCATGGTTAGATGCAGGGTGACAGAAACACTTTATCTAACATACATCATGGTTATGGGTTTTTATTTGTTGTCACAGCATATTAGGATGGATACTCCATATAAAGTTCGCTGGGTGTTAGGTTATATGCCTTTTAGTCATTGCTAAGCCTGGTTTTTGATTGCCTTTAGGGATTGAAGAGGAATATTTCATTATTCAGACTTGGCCGAGGGTTCTCTTTCAAGCTTGTTTTTCTGCCTCTCTTGAGGAATTACATGGCTGCTGGTGGGAGAATTAGGGGCTGTGTTACTTCATTGCAAAATGATTATATGAGCCAGACTAGATGGACCAGCTGAGTTTTCTCAGTCAGTCCTTTTTGCATGTTAATAAAATGCAAACAAAAAAATGCTTACACATGAAACTGGCTGCCAGGAAATGGTCAGCTTGTCCACCAACTCTGCTCCATCATGGCTGGACCTTCGTGGCTAGATACTTTCAGCTACTTCTGTAAACTCAGTCCTGAACCTCCTGTTGATCTGCCTGAATATAACATAATCTCAAACAGTGGCATTAATATTGGAAGATGAAACCACTTCAAGAAGTATTGAGTAATAGCTGATGGAAAGGCACATGGAAATTTAGCAAAATGAAGAAAAAGGAAAACTAAAGAAGACAGTGATGACTCACTCAGATTGCTGCTTTAAACAATAGAAGTTTCAGCACAGAAGGCAATTCAGCCCACTGTGTTCTGGCTATAACAGAGAAATCTAAGATTAAGCCCCCTAGTCTTGCTTTCTCATTACCTCACTCCATCTTCAGTAACACTCAAGGCACTGGAAGAACTCAGCGAGTCAGGCAGCATCTATTAGGGGAGCAGGGGAATGGATAGTTGATGATTCAGGTCGAGACCCTTCATCTGGACTGAAAGAAAGATGGGAGATGGCCAGTATAAAAAGGAGGGAAGGGGTGGAGCTGGCAGGTGATAGGTGGATCCAGGTTGGGGGGGGGGGGGGGTTGATAGGCAGATGAGGGAGGGGTGAGAGTGGGAATGATGTCAAAAGCTGGGAGGTGATAGGTGGATCCAGGTTGGGGGGGGGGGTTGATAGGCAGATGAGGGAGGGGTGAGAGTGGGAATGATGTCAAAAGCTGGGAGGTGATAGGTGGAAATGACAAAGACCTGAAGATGATGGAATCTGAGAGGAGAGGAAGGTGGAGCCTGGAATAAAGGGAAGGAGTGTTGCTCTGGATTCCATCATCTGCAGATTCTTGTGTCTCACTCTTTCTTCCTTTGTTTCAAATGTTCATCAGCTCCTCCTATGATATGCTTTTGCCTCCTTTCCTATCAATGGTAAAGCAGCAGTTTTAATTTTCATATTTTGTGTTCTGGTTGTCACAGGCAAGGTCAGAATTTATTGTCCATTCCCGCTTATTCTTGAGAAAATGGTGGTGAGCCACCTTCTTAAACTGCTGCAGTCCTGGTGAAAGTACTCCCACAGTGTGGTTGGGTATTGAGTTCCAGGGTGTAGGTCCAGAGATAATGAAGGAGTGGTGATGTATTTCTAAGACATGAAATTGGAGGGGAACCTGCAGGTGGTGATGATTCCATCCACTTGAAGCCGTTGTCCTCCATGGTGTAGGAATCACAGATCTGGAGGTTGCTGATAGAGTTCCCTGGGTAAGAAACGATAGTGCATCTCATAGATAGCACACACTGCAGTAGTGGAGAGAATGAATGCTCAGGACATTGGGTGGGCTGCCGATCAAATGAGTTGCTTTATCCTGGATGGTGTTGAGTTTATTGAGTGCTGTTGAAGCTACACTCATACAGGCATGTGAAGAGTACTCTGCATAATACAGTTTCTCCTAATCACTCTCTTCACTCTGTTAGTCGCTGTTTTAAATTTAACTAATTACCCAACCTGAGGAAAGAGTGTTTTGCCCCGAGACCTGACCTTCTCTGGTGTTGTGAAATTCATTCTCAAGGTAGTATCAAGAAGGATAGTGCTGTCTAGTATTGTAATCAGAGTGTTAGCCAAGGGTGGGCTGTCTGCTTTGACAATAATGTCAGTTTTAATGAAGTTTCTGCACAAATAATACACAAAATGTAGACTTTGAACTCAACCCCCAGCAAAACCACATCACATATTGGATGTTAAATGGAAGTCTAATACTTAGGTGACACAAGATGAATGGCCTCGACCCAAAATGTTGACTGTCCACTTCCCTCCACAGATGCTGCCTGACCAGCTGATTTCCTCCAGCAGTTTGTTTTTTGCTCTACTATTCTGTTGTTTGAGAAACACGGAGCTTCTTTGAAGCTCATTGTAAAGCCAAGCAATAATTGTGATTTACATTCTGATGGTGTTTAAATATTAATTTCCTTTTACTTTGATCATTAGTACTTAACATGGTGATACTGACAATATTGGTGCAATTTTAGTTAATTAAGTTAGTGGTAGAAGCATAGCTCAGGGCTTGCTTAGAACTTAATACCTCAGCCCAGAAAGAGATAGAGTGTATTTTTCTAAACTATATTTAATTATCAGATTCTATTCCTGCTGTTGACTGATTTAGTTTTGTCTTTAATTGATACCTTCACAGAGGTTATACAGAAATCTAAAGTCAATTTAGGCATTATACAATTTAGGCAAAATAATCCTTGTGTGGGCAGTACTGGGGAAGAAAATGAGTGCAGCATCCTTCCACTAATAGAGGGTACCTACTGGGATTTGTCAACACAATGTTTTTCTAAGTTGTGATTTTATATGCAACTTCTATTGATGCTATTTTATATTGCTGTCTATGCTCGATTCCTATCAGACCAAACATACAATAGACGGAGGTGACCTTAATGAGAGGTAGAATTTCAACCAATGTTATTCACAACTCACATTTTAAGATGATATTGAAACTAACAATACGACCTGTTCTAACCCACCTTGGCCCAAAAGGATGAAAGTGAGGCCTTGAAAATTATGTATTCTATATTAAATATTTGACTATCACCACTGTTGTAACTGTCCACTGGAAACCAGCAGCATGAATTAAATCAAAATGAGGTGGAATTACATCAATGACAAGTGCTTGCATTTTAACCCATGCCTGATTGGGAAAGGTGCATCATTAACTCCATCAGAGAGGCTCAAGTGTTCAGGAAGAACACTTAGGCTCTCACAGGTAATTGGAAAAAGTTCCATTGCGTATCCTGAAGAAGCTGGCATATTCTCAGACACTGTAGGGATAGTTGAAGCCTGCCCTGACTCATACTCTTCCCCCCTCAACCCTTCCCTCCCATGTGACCCTCTCAAAACCCCCTCTCACGATGTACCTGCCAGCTGGTGAACCTTCTTTTACTTCTGGCTCATGTCCTCTAGCTCCTGTCTGTTAATACAGAGTTAAGTATCAGGAGTTACAGTTCCCTACATCTTCTCCTTTGCCTGATAGCTTGAACACTCCCTCACAAAACACTCACTTACTGCCTTAAACTCAGTGGGGGTTAAAATTTGTCTTAATATTTGCAATGTCTACATTTGTATTTCAGAACACTTAAGGGTAGATGGGTACACTCAAATCAATTGCTTGAGGTATGATCCTGGATTCTGAATTCTAAATTAACTGTGGAACTTTCAGCTGAAGTTATTTGTATCATTTACATTCACTTCACGCGGTGAATACAACAGCAGTTCTCAAAGGATTTGATGTTGCCATAGTTACTTGATTGGCCCATGTGCCATGCAGGGTCAATGAATGGTTTAACCAATGAAAGATTTTTGTTGCCTCTTGTAAATGTCATCTGGGAAGTTCTGGTTCTAAATAATGTATTTGAAGTAACTGAGGAATAGCACAGAGCAAGTTTTGCAAGATACAGAGACACGTGGGACCCCTGGATAGGTCCCTTTATCATCCTGTGAAAGAATAAATGTTTGTTTTCTTAACAGAAGTAGGAAGAAGCAACAGTACCAGTCAATGGGGTGTTGCATGGTTAAGGGCAGTGGCACATCACTCAAGATGTCAAACATAAAATAAAATGCAATCTTTATATATTGGAAAACATCACAAAGCAAGTAGTATTACAGGAGAGGGAACAAATGTATGGAAGGGAAATCTAATGGGAAGCCAAATCTGAAAGAGTGAAAGATTAATGTCCTTTCTCAACATTCGAGATCTGATTGAAAAGAAGAACTTTATGGTACATAGATATTTAGTGCGAAGCGTAAGTGTTGCTTTAAGGTTGCTTGGGTCTATTATTTCAATACACGGTGATATGGTTAACAATTACAACATTACATGTGCTGTGCTTTAGGTTCAGCTGACAGTTGATAATCAGACTTGCCTTCCTTGATAGCCCAAGTCTAAGTAGATTATGTAATATTCCACAGCATAGTAATAAAAGAATCCAAAGAGAGTACACTGGTAATGGGGAGGGATACCTACGTCAATATCGCTAGAGTCTGCTACTTAAAGTAAGTGCGATAAAACAGAAGTGTGAATCCCTCAATACCAAAGCAAAAAAAATACTCATGTCAATGGGTCCTAAATCAAAATGGCAGAAAGGACACAAATAGAGTACATCAGAAAACTCAGTAAATATAACAAAATGCAAGAAGTGTTTAGCATTTACCTTGAATGGTTGAATATGATCTTCAAAGTGGTTACACCATAGAAATTACAGGTGAAAAATGATGAAGAGCAAAATGCAGTGATCTGTGAGTGAAAGAAAGTCAAGCTATTAGGAGAAGTAGGTCGGACATTTACGCAACACTGATCAACTTACAGGCACAATGCAGCATGATTAATGTCCCATTTAATGAGGTATTGGAGACTTATTTTGATGTGTCATCATCTGGAGTACATTCAAATCTACAAATTTGGGACACACAATCAGATGCCTGACGAGGTGATCAGGGCTTACGTTGTGATTCTGAGAAACCTAGTGGCACTCTGTAACTCACTAACATGTTTGTACTGAGTATAGAGTGACAGACTGGTGTATCATCTTACTGTCCAGCATGGTAAGCTGGAGCTTCTGGTGACTAGACCAAAGCTGATAGGAATGCTGTTGAAATGGAGATGTTGCTGAAGAATGAGAGGCAACTGACGGGAAAGAGTAAATGAAAGGGAATCTTATTCAGTGCAGGGCTCCTGGGCAGGGGACTGCAGATATTGCAATAGCATCATCTCATCTTCTTCACTGGGACTGAGTTATGTGATTGCAGAGGTCAATTTTAGCAGAAAACCAGCTGAAACCAGGTCAATCTGATAGGCAGGGAAACCTGCTATCATTATCAGAACAAATGACTGGAGAGGGGTGCAACAACCGTTGTGATGAAGTAGGCAAATCAGGAATTATACTAGCAGGCAAATAGAAAAGGACAACAATCCGAAGAGCACCATAGTAGTAAGTAGCCTTAAGTAGAAATGAACATTGTGACAGCTACAGATCACTCAAAAATGGGACAGCAGAAAGTCAGCCAGATACTACTGACCCATAACAACATCACATTGCCAATGTGCTCATGGCAATATTGAGGACCCTGGGAGAAGTAACGTGAGCAGTTTTGTGCAATGATTAAAAAGATCAAGTTATCAATGATTATAGTGAATTATTCACAATGACCAGCACTACTCAATAAAGGTCAGTTACAGGTCTTTCAACTCAACTGGGAATCTACAGTTTGAGTTCAGCAGTCCATGTATGTGTGGTATGCAGATTTGTTTAATGCCTTGTACAGTGACAGTTGTGGGAGCTAAGCCCGTATCCACATCCACCAAGATTCTAAGCCCATCAGTTGCCAGCCCAGACCTGTGCCTTGTTGTCTTATGGCAGAGATGGAGGAAGATCTGGGAAAGGTGGAGCAGTGCAGGACACTGATTAAGATCCCGCAGTGAGATCAGGTGACACCTGCAATTCCAAAGTTGGATAAAAAGGTATGGTTTTGAAGTAGTTATGAGATCCCTCTGAATAAAGCTGCTGTTGATGAACATGAACTGCGTCGTAAAACCTACGTGCAGAGCTTGCACTGACCAAAATCTTCAATGAGCTGGACTGGTCCCGTATTTCTTCCCAAATGAACATAGATCCAATGAAGACACAAGAGACTGCAGATGCTGGAATCTGTAGCAACAAACAAGATGCTGGACAAACTCAATGGGTCAGGCAGCGTCTGTGGAGTGAAATGGACAGTCGAAGTTTCGGGTTGAGACCCTGCATCTGGACAGGTCCAATGAACATTTGTTGTCCAATAGTGTGCACACAAGGAGCTATCTACCTGTACAAAATGACGACATAGGATAACATCTGTCTCAAAAATATTTCTAGTAGTAATAGGGAAAAATTTGCAGGGGTGTCTACTGGCTAAGTATTCAGGATAGTATGGTTTTAGTTATGAAGGCCAAGCAGAAGCACTTGAAAGAAGCTGGAAAAGCGTTTATGTCATTGTGTTTATGTAATGTGAAGCAAATGAACCTTTGTATAGCATAATGTGATGTATTTGAGCCTCAAGGTCAATGAGGAAGACTGACACCAGTGCAGGAGAAGGTAGCATTGAATGTGAGGGAACAGAATATTGTTACAGAGATCTGATCTTTCCCTGGGAATACTTTGCTTGATTTTTACAGGATCATGTCACCACCTTAGCCCTCTTCACAATTCATTGTGGAAAGGTGAGTCTTGAAAATGCAGTGAAGGGCAAAGATAAGAGGTACTAGCCCAGTTTCACCTGTGATGTTTTCCTGTACATTATAGTTCCAAACACACTCTGCGACTCTAGTGTACCACATTCAACTATGGGATTGATGCAGTCATTGTGCATGTGATGGACTCAGTCTATGAACAGCCAATCTAAAGGAGCTAAAGGCCAACAAGACCTAATGGTCTTCATCTTAGGGCCTGAAAGGAAATGGCTGCAGAGGTAGTAGATGCATTGGTTGTAAATGACCAAAACTCCCTGGATTCTACAGAGGTCCTAGAGGAAAGGAAAAGTACAAAGGTGACACCATCATTCAAAAAAGAAGGGGACAGAAAGCAGGAAACTAAAGACCAGTTAGCATAATGTCTGTCATTGGAAAAGTACTGGAACTCATCACGAAGGAGGACATAGCAGGGCATTTAGAAAACAATAAGAAAATCAAGCAGAATGATTATGCTTTTAAGTGAAACTGTGTTTGACAAATATGCTCAAGTTCTTTGCAGATCTAGTAACCGGGGGATATGAAGGGGACCAGTAGATGTAATGCATCTGGATTTCCAGAAGTCATTTGATAAGGTGCCATTAAAAGAGTAATATACACGATAAGAGAAATAAGGTTAGGCTCATTGAATAGGTGATTGGCCAACTAACAGAAAACAGACAGACAGGATAAATTGTTCATTTTCAGATTGGCAATCAGGAACTAATGCACAGAACTGTATTGTTTCTTCTCTAGCACAGGCAACTCCTTATCATATCACAGGTCGCCTCATTATAGGAAGGATGTGGAAGCTTTAGAGAGGGTGCAGAGGAGATTTACCAGGATGTTGCGTGGATTGGAGAGCATGCCTTATGAGGATAGGTTGAGTGAGCTAGGGATTTTCTCTTTGGAGAGAAGGAGGATGAGAGGTGACTTGATGGAGGTGTACAAGATGATAAGAGGGATAGATCGAGTCGACAGTCAGACACTTTTTCCCGGGGCGACAATGGCTAACATGAGGGGGTATAAATTTAAGGTGATTGGAGGAAGATATAAGGGGGATGTCAGAGGTAAGTTTTTTTACACAGAGTGGTGGGTGCATGGAACGCACTGCTGGCAGAGGTTGTGGGGGCAGATACATTAGGGACATTTAAGAGACTCTTAGATGGACACATGAATGATAGAGAAATGGAGGGCTATGTAGGAGGGAAGGGTTAGATAGATCTTAGAGCAGGATAAAATGTCAGCACAACATTGTGGGCCGAAGGGTCTGTACTGTGCTGTAATGTTCTATGTTCTAGGATACTGTCCAGCTAAAACAATCATGGCTTGCTGCTTTAGAACAAATTTGAGTTTAGAGTATTCCAATCTGGAGGGAAGGGTAAAGGGGAAGAAGGAGCCTGAGACAATATTTCCTCCCTTAGGGAATGGGTGAGGTTGTTCAGACCTTCAGGACAAGGCAGCTATCAAGATGAAACTTGAGAATTTTGGTTGGAGGGTAGAAACTAGATGATAATGGCAGACACAGGGAAGTTCATCTGGGTCACATAGTGCTCACAGAGGACAGGAGATGTGAGCTACAGGACAACTCTGCAGGGGCATTCATTTAGAATGGGAAAGCAATCTAAAGGCAGATCAAAAGGTGGAATCCTGGTAATGCCGTTGGAACCCCTGGAGCAAGGTAGCCAATCAGCATTGCCCACACCCAGAATTGATGTGTGGGAAGTACTAAGTAAAGCTGTACCGTTGAGAAGCTCTCAGAGAACATGACATCTTAAATGTGCAATTGTGTATTTTATGTAGTTATTTTTTGAATGTAAATATCTCCATCTATTGTATAGAATCCCAGCATGGTTACAGCATAGAAAGGGGCTGTTCACTCTGTCAAGTCCATTCTGACTCTATGGGAGAACAATCCAGCTAAAACCACTGCCCCCGGTGTTACTATTGTTGTTTTCCTGATCAAGTGACCGACCATCTTTATCTTCCTGTAGGGCAAGTGTTCCTCCTCACAATCGACCACACAGCCAATTTCTGTGTTATTGTCAAACTTCTTTATCATGTCCTCTATATTAATGTTGAACTCATGAACATTACATACAAAAACACAGAACAGTGACTACTGAGCCCTGTGGAACCCAATCACTCACAGAAACACCCATCAATCATTATCCTTTTGCTTCTTGCCATTGAACCAGTTTCAGATCCAATTTACCATTTTTCCATTAGTTTCTACTTTTTTGATCAGCTTTCCATGTGGGACCTTGTCAAAAGCCTTTTTAAAATCCATATGACCAACATCAAACTTATTGACCTTCCTTGTTACCTCCTCAAAGAATTCAATCAAGTTACTCTGACTGTACCTCCCTGAACAAATCCATGCTCACTGTCCCTGATTAATCTATGCCTTTCAATATGAAGGTTTAGATCATCCTCTTAGATTGGATTCCAATGATTTGACCATCACTAAAGTTAAATAATTAGTCTATTTATTATTTCCTTCATAAGCAATTGTACAATGTTAATAACCCTCCAGTCCTTTAGTACTTTTACTAGGGACAATTAAAAGATGATGGTCAGAGCCAATGCAGTTTCCTCCTTTGTTTCTTTAAACTGCCTGGGATATATTCAACTGAGGTGAAGGATTTATCCATTTTCAGAAGCTCAACCACTTATACTTCCTCCTTTACCACGCTTATCCCATTCAATATTTCACGCTCATCTTACTTAATTACGACATTGACACAATCTTCCTCTTTTGTGAATATAGCCACAAAACATTCATTAGTAACCCTGCCTCCATACATACATTACTTTTGCAATACCTAATAGGCCCTGCTCTATCTCCACTCCTGCTCAAACCCCTGCCCATGTTCCAGTCCCCAAATCCTAGTCCCAGTCACTCTCTGACTCGTACTATTCAACGAATCAAAATAACCTACAAACATTACAGTCCTGGAAACACAGAAAGAGAATTTCTCTTGACAAAAGTAATATGAGATTTCAGATTTCTCACACGGCAGTTGGCAACTGCAGAACAGGAGGAAGAAGTGAGCAGAGGTCATCAATGCTCATGGTGCCTGCTACATCTGGTTCAGTATAATTGCCTTGTGTTCTGATCTACAGTGTCATCACCAACAGAGGTTCTGAATACTACTTCCCCAGCATTCCTATGTATTGGAATCTCAGGACAAAAGTGATATGATGCAAGGACATGACCAAGTGTGACATTCTATTCCCAAGATTGACTGTAACTCATTACCAGACTAAAACAGGCACCAGAAATTAGACCAACACATATTATATCACAGCAGTGATTGAGTGCTTTTATATTTGTCAAGTCAGAAGGAGAATGGATGAGGTCATTAGTATTCATTTTTCCTTTGATGAGAGTCCAGGATATATTGATAATGAATGTGACAGATAGCCAAGTTCACAATGAGATTGGCTGGTATGTGGATTAACTGCTTCTTTCTCATCTGACTGGTCTGATCAATAATAGTGCAAATAAAAGTCTCTAGTGATTATAAAGACAACTTTCGGTTATGTGAAACATGTCTAATACCCAAAGTCTGGATACCTCTTTAACTTCATATAATCCACATGAGAAGACCACAACAGGATATTTTGCAAGATTTATATGTTTCAGTTTTTGAAATACAATTTGAAAACAATAAAAATCCAAATAATTGTACACAAAAGTACTTATTTAAGAAAAAAATTATTCTCCTGGGATATAAGCATGCCCCGCATTTATTGCCTGTTCCTAATTAGCCTTGAGAAAGAAGTAGTGAATCACCTTCTTGGACCTTTGCTGTGCTTCACGTGTGGGTTTAGTTGGAGAGGGAGTTCCAAGATTTAGGCCCAGAGATGACAAAGGACTGACAAGATATTCCCAGGTCAGGATGGTGTATGACTACGAGGGGAAGAAGAGAAGAGAAGATCTTTATTAGTCACATGTACGTCGAAACACACAGTGAAATACATCTTCTGCGTAGTGATTTTTGGGGGGCAGCCTGCAAGTGTCGCCATGCTTCCGGTGCCAACATAGCATGCCCACAACTTCCTAACCTGTACGTCTTTGGAATGTGGGAGGAAACCGGAGCACCCGGAGGAAACCCACACAGACACGGGGAGAACGTACAAACTCCTTTCAGACAGTGGCCAGATTTGAACCCGGGTTGCTGGCGCTGTAAAGCATTATACCAACCACTATGCTAAATGGTAGTGTTGCCATCTATTGGAAGGTTTTGTCCTACTTGGTGGTAGAGTCACAAGTCTGGGAGATGTTGGACTACCCTGGGTCAGTAACTGCAGTTCATTTTGTAGAAAGTACATTCTGTAACCACAGTGTGCTGATGGTGAAGGGAACAATTGTTTAGGGTGGTGGCTGGGGTATCAATGAAATGAGTTGCTTTGCCCTGAATTGTGCCAGGCTTATGAGAATTGTTGGAGCTGTATTCATTCAGACAAGAGCAAAGAATTCCATTACACTCCTGACCTGTTCCTTGGAGTTGGAGGAAAGGCTTTGGCTGTTAGAAGATGAAGGAAGCAGCTGAAGGTGGTTGTGGTGAGGACACTATCCTGAGGAACTCCTGCAGTAAAATCCTGGGGTTGTGTTAATTGATCTCCAACATCCATTTTGTTTTCCTTTGTATGAGGTATGACCTCAGTTATTGGAGAGTTCTCCTTGCAACGGCCATTGACTTCAGTTTTACCAGGGCTCCCTGATGCCACACTGTCAAATACTGCCTTGAAGCCAAGGGCAATCACTCTCACATTACCTCAGAAATTCAGCTCTTTGGTTTATGCTCGGAACAAGTCACCTTCCATCACTTTGTTGATGGTTGAGATAGACTTATTGAGCAGTAATCAGGAGAACTGGATTTATCCTCCCTTTTGTGAACAGGATACACCAGGGCAATGTTCCGTTTTGTCAAGGAGATGCTAAAATTGAAACAGTACCAGACCAGTTTGGTTAGAGGCACAGCTAATTCTAGAGTGCAGGTCTTCGGTACTACAGCTCCCATTGTCTTTGCTGTATCCAATGCTTTCAGCTGTTTCTTTGTACCATCTTTTTTCAGTAAGGTTGTAATCCTTTATTAGTGATACAAAATGTCGTAGTGAATGGATGGATGCTGTGTTGGGCAATACTGGATACCTTGCAGAGGTTGTGTAGAATTATGTAGAATGGCATCACAAGAGGTGATTAATACATGCTGTATTAATGTTTCTCTTAAGCCACCAAGTATACTTCCAATTAGCTAATCCTATTCCATTCTCCTTTATCTGCTCATCAAACTTCCCCTTAAATGCGTTAATTTTACCCTGTAATTCTGAATTCCCCACCCTAACCACTTCCAGGTGATAAACAAGTTTACACTAGTCACATGAAAATCTAAAATAGTTTTTAACTACTTTTATATGAACTTAAAGCATTAGGGATGCATCCTTGAATTGTGGATCTGTCATTAAATTGGCAATCTTTGTAAGATCTTGACTTAGGAAGTAAATTGTAGAAGAAGTCAGAAGGGCTAAGAATATTGAAAAATATAATGAAGAAGTAACAGTACCTCCCAAATAAACAGCAAGATTGAGGCTTAGGAGTGTGAGCCCACATGTTTTTATTGATTGGTTTACTGAACAGCTCTGTGTCTGTAAACCAGAGGGACACCCCATATTGGGGTACAACTTTTTCAATTATGATTGCTTATACAATGTACATGTTTGGGGTGGGGCACATGGTGGAGGAGGCTATGACAAATAAGTGATACAATAAAGAAATTAACAATACTGGGTGAAGAAGAAGAAAGCAAAGAAGTCTGGAGCTACTAGAAAGAGTTAATTCTTATTCTAATGCTAGAGGGATATGAAATGCTTTATGGAGATTTATGACCTGATAAAAATTCTGATATAATTTAAAATGTAAATTACATTTTAATTAATACAAAGAATGTATCATCCAAGTGTAATATTTAATTTGTATTTAACAGATATGTTTTAATTAACTGTTATTTTCCAGCATATGGGCTGGCTTTAATTTAGTCACTAGAAGATAAGTTATGTTTATTGAAGTAGTGGTGGGTGGTGAGTTAAATTGAATTCAACCTGTATCTCTAATTAAAGTTTGTCAAAGGCAAAGTAAGCATCGCACGTTTTAACGACTTCCTTTTGAAAACTAGATTTCCAATGAGGGTATTAAGGTTTCCCTTTATTCATAACTGCAGCAGTCAATCATTAAACCAGTATGTAATTTCATTGTGAGTTTAATCCTGCTCTAGGAGTGTACTTCACGAGAACACCCCAGAAGATCGGACAACATGTGGTCCAGTAGTTCAAGATTGGAACAAGTGGATTTTATTTTGTTGTATGACTATTTTAAATACATTTTAAAATAACATTATCAGAGTATATTTTTAACAATATTGGTCCAGAACCAAAAGTCTGTTTGTGTGGGCAGTTTTAATTCAAGAAAAGCATTAATCCTTTTTTACTGGGTTAACATTAGCAGTAAAATGATGCCAGTTTTGAAAGATAGGACAAACATGATGGCAAGGAATTTTCATTGACAGTGCTTGATCACATATATTAGTTTAACTTAAAAAGCCCGTCCCCTAAAATACTAAAACTTTGGTCAAGAAGAGACATCCTTCTCCTCCTCATTTTCAACCTGATAACAAAGGTCTTCTACTTGTACCTGTATATAAAGTTCAGAAACAAAAATAACTTATATACACCAAAAAGCTAAATATGTTGTTCCTGCAACTTTATTGATATTACAGAATGATTTACTTAATGACTTAAGTAAAATTTCTATGGAAATCACCCCCACATCAAGGAGAGGCAGTGAAACCTGCTTCCTTCCATTCCTCTGTTACCTATACTCTCTGTTTCTGGAATTCCCTCCTTTCACTCCTCTGTTTTTCCATTACCCACTTTAAAATCTCAGTTTGCTTGAACTTTAGTCACTGCTATTACCATTTCCATCACTGCCTTGATATTCATCTTTATTTCATTATACTTCTGTAAAATGCAAGTTACATTTCTCAGTATAATAGTGTTTTGATTGATGGATTATTAGTGAATGTGCAACCAGAGATAATTACTTAAAATAAGCAGGAAGGCCATTGCTTTGAAACAGATGTTGTCAGAGTGTATTATTACCCAAAACATAACTAATATTTATAGATCTCATCAAACATCAAGAATACTTATGTTTATGATCTATGAATATAACCAAATATTGTTGTCAAATAGGCTGAGAATTCCTTTCAAAGGAATTCCAATGAAAAAGGGCCAACAATTTTCCTGTAAGTCAGTGAGTATGTGTCCACATAATTTCAGCTCAAATTGCATTCTATTCTTGCTGAGGGACGAGATCAGAACTTCTTTTTGTAAACAGTGCATTAGTTCTGTTAAAGCTATCAAACGAACTGATGAAACTCTTGTCTGCATTCAGTGAACTAACTCCAGATGGCTGAATTCTGCATATGTTTAAATATGCTGCATACTTCTGAAAGAAATTCCATTCATAAATGAACTGTGTGACAAAAAATGATCTATATTGCACTGATAACATGGTAGGAGATTCAGTGCAATTCCAACAAACTTAAGAGTTCAGTGTTTCATCTTCGCAAGTTCTATTCTTGATAGTTTTG
Source organism: Pristis pectinata (assembly GCF_009764475.1). Classification (NCBI taxonomy): domain Eukaryota; kingdom Metazoa; phylum Chordata; class Chondrichthyes; order Rhinopristiformes; family Pristidae; genus Pristis; species Pristis pectinata. Next base: position 10,610,596 of record NC_067428.1, read on the forward strand.
AGTGTAAGATCAATTTTATGTCATTGATAAGGACTGACTGATGTACACCAAGGCAAAAACAGTAGTGTAACAGAAGAGCAGGAAAGTTAAAGCCAAGAGATGTGAGACCACCTCCAAGAGTACCAGGGCTGGAGGAAGAACAATATCAAGCTGGTGGGAAGGCAGGCTTAAAAAGTGTCCAAACAATCCATTGGGAGCCTGGGAATTTATGAAACTTGGGAGTTAAATTTCCATGGAGGTGATCTGTTCTGGTGTTCCAATGGATTGTAAAACTGGTTATGGGAGAAAATTAAATCATCTTCATTTTAATGCTTATACCAGCTTTCTCCCAATGTTATATTTAGTTGACCAATTAGCAGAATCATGTGCATGCTCCCTTGCATGTATACCCAGAATTCTTTGTCATTGAATAAATTGCAACATGCAATTGGAAAAATGATCAGTCTGCTAAATGCGCATTTCTTTCCACAAGCATTTGCCTAAATTTAGCACCATCAGGTTACAGTTGGCACAGGTAGAGGTCGTATGGCTTGTTTGGATTTGTAGGCTGATATGGTATCTTGTTAAATTAAGGACTCACTTGAGCAATTGAGTCTGGTTTGTGATTTAGTCCAGTTTTCCACTCTATGCTCGTGTGCCTATGTTGGTTATTTAGTCAATCATCAAAAGCATTTCAGTAGCAAATCTTCCAAAATATTTTTAGCTGCCTTGTGTTAGATCTACAATTACTGAATGAAATAATTGTAAATTTAATAAGACATTGTCAATCTTCTTCGACCTTCATAGATAATTCACTTTATTAAATTCAGAAAAATTCCAGACATTCTTGGGAAAGAACAGTGGTATGTTTAAGCAACACTGTACAGAGCACTAATGGGACAGGGGTCTTTTGTCAATGGGCAGCAGCTCAGATTGAAAGGGAAGTATGGGCAGTGGACTTGACAAGGCCTTGGGCAAAGCTATGAATTCTGTTTCTATGAGTGTTAACCTGGTGAGTGATGATCTGATGTCCAGATTTCCCATCATTGATAGGATGTTGTCCTGGAGTTGTTGCATGACTGCATTCCTCTAAAGGTCCCATCTTTTCGCATCAGTTGTCCACCAACTGTCCACAGACGTCCCATTGGTTGCCCACCATCAGTTGTACACCATTTCTCATTCCTTCTTGGTGTGAAGGTATTGCTGGCAAGACTAGTCTCTATTGCCGTCCTTAATTATCTTTGTTCATCCTTGTTTTGGCCCTTTTTTCTGACTCATTCAGATTGTGAATGAATTCCTTGTTGCCCAATTTAATAATTCTTGGAAACTCATTAATCAGCACCTTTTCCCATCCATGATACCATTGTAACTAGGAAGTAGAGTATTCAAAGAAAATTAATGAGGAAGCCCACAACAATCATGACTTTTCTTCTGTATTATTTACAGGAGTGTCCTGGAAATTCCTGGAGACCCCATAATAACCCTTGAAGGGTTGGCAACATACGGGTTATTGGCTCATGCTGACTACTTTGTGTATCTACAATAACTCACTTGGCGCACAGATATTGTGGGCATCCCAAAGATTCAGGTGGAATTTCAAACTATTTTAAGTTTGGTTTTTACCATTTTTCAATGTAAAACATTCAGTTATTGACAGGTTCTGTTCATAAGCAAAAGAAGCATTTTATTCACGTTTTGCTTAACTCTCTTCAATAACAAAATAAATATCAGAACCTAAACCATTGTTGCATCTTCATGTCATTCCCTTTGATTTAGCCTTGGTGAAAGTAGACAATCCCAACAAAATGAAAGTGCATCTCTGACTGCAGATCAGTGATTATGAATGAATCCCTTTCATTAATTACTTATTGGGAAAATGTGCTTATGTCATAATATTCCTTTGCCACAACATTCTAGTCAGAGGGGGAATGTGGGACTGATTGGTGAATTTTGCCCCTTGGCTCTGTGATTGAACAAAAAAATGTTTGGAAACCCAAAGAGAGAAAGTCTTAAAACTGTAGAATGATGACAAACGTACCTCAAAGACACAATTGCTACCTAGAAAGGAACGAGTTAGTGGGAGATCCATGACTTAATGGTTACAAACAGGTAGGAGGAGGTAGTAATACCAATCACAAGCCTGAAAGATGGTGCTGGAGAGGAGGTTGGTAATCTGTGTAAGTACTTTCTTCTGGGAAACTGTTCTGAGAAGATGGTGCCCAAGGGCAGGCCCTGTTCTCTCCAAAAGCTGGAACTCTTGTATGTTCAAAATAAGGTTGACGGTACTCATCCCAGGCCCACTTTACCTTATGTGCAATGGATGTTGATGTAAACAGAGTTTTAACCCTAGGATATAGTGCAGTTTCTAGTGACAAACACCCGATGCCTGCATCATCATTTCCAGCTCTATCTGTGAGCTGGCACAGGATGATGGGAAGAATGGCCTTGGTGTGTCATGCTCATTGAAATACAACACAGATCAGATGCAGAGTAAAGCTTCTCAACCCTGCACTAACAATTTACCCCGTTGCCAAAATCAGAAACATATTCTCATATAGTGTTTCCCATTGAAGCTTTTTTGGGTCCCTGTCAACTATGATTGGCACTTAGCTCTCAATTTGTGTTGCAAGCCCATGCTTGCCGGGATTTAGTTTTGCGTTTTCCCAAATGGCATTAAAAGTCATCATCCCACTAAGTGGTCCAACCCACTTTCAATTTCCTTCAGATGTTAGATTTTTGTTTCCACTGCTAAATCATGATCAACAAAACTTATAAAAATATATTCTAAAGCTGGAAAATGTCATGTTGATTTTCCACCAATTTTCTTTTAAAAAGTCCTCAGACTGCCCTCATGATGTATAGCAGCACCCTGAACTCAGCAAAATACATTCTAAAATATAATAAAATAGATTTCTGCGGTATGGCTGAGAAGACAATCAACGATAGTGCTGAAAGAGGATTAATTCTTGTAAGCATGCAAAGAAATCATAAATAATGGAACATTAGCAGTGAAGGAAAACACATGAATGCTTCTTGCTTTCTGGTTAGATCCTTTTCTTAACACTTTGTAAAGAAGGAAGAGATATTGCCTCAGGCCCAGTTGTGGGTGCAGATTTCAGCAGCTGCTGTAATCATAAACTCTGTAGGCTTGGAAGCAGGCAGGGGCTTTAATTTAACATGGAGACATCTTCTGAGATACATAGGATAGTATCTAAATAGGCTTTGATCAATCATTATAAAGTGAAGTTTCAGGAAAAACAAATACTTACTGCTTTTTTTTAACCTCCTGCCATACCAGCCCAGAATGTTGGCTATTGCCAAAGCAAGCTCATTCAGGTGATGGGAAGGGGGAGGTACAGTGGGATTGAAGTGTAGTTTGAGATTCAATATTTACATTAGAGTAATGAGAACCGGTGATTCCATGTCATGAAATACAGTTGCCCAAGCGAAGATGAAGAGCCTGGTCCACTTTGGATGGCCTTGGCTTATAGAGAGTGGGATCCCAGAAAATCAAAAGAACTGCAGACGTTGGATATCTGAAGTAAAAACAGAAAATGTTGAAACACTAATCAGGTCAGGCAGTATCCGTGGAAAGAGAAACAGAGTTAACATTTCAGTTCTGACAAAAGGTTTTTGACCTGAGATGTTCACTCTGTTTCTCTTTCCTCGGATGCTGCCTGAGCCTGCTGAGTGTTTCCAGCATTTTATGTTTTTTTTATATGTGTAATTCTGGAATTTGTTTAAACACTCTGCCTGTGACCAGACGATAACCAAAGACTCAGTTATTTTATTGCAACCATTGTGACAAAGAGATGGTTCAAGACCAATCTACAGAAAGCTTCAGTGAGCAGAGACCAGCCAGACAGCTCTGAACAGTAAGAATATTTGCACTGGGTTGGTGTGAGCTTCTTCTTCCATAGTAAAGGGCTCTTTAAACTTGGTTGCAGCCACCAGAAGAAGATTCTTGAGGATAACAGCAATGAATAAAGCAGTGGAAAGTCAGCGCAGTTACTCTTCACTGGCGAAGAAGATTCTTGAGGATAACAGCAATGAATAAAGCAGTGGAAAGTCAGCGCAGTTACTCTTCACTGGCAAGTTCCTCAAGAATCCTGTCTGGGAGACTTGTTAAGGACCTTTCCCAGGAGATATGGATGAAAAAGGAAAATGTGATTATACATTGAAAATCAGATTCGCTGTTGCAGATTTAAAAAAAAACACAGGGCCCTGTCATCCAAGACAGACTAGTAGTAATCTTAATCTCAGAGGTCAAATAAAATAGGTAATTGGTATTTTCTTTGCTTCTTTTCTCTCACTCCCTGTACTGATCTTGTCTACTCATTGAGGGGTAAAGCTCCACGTATTCTGTCTGCCTTCTGGCATTTGAGTGGCCATTTTTCATGTCTGAGCACCATTTAATCAATGTGGGCTCAGGTGGGACTTCAGGGAAAATCCTCTTCTTCCACAGTCTTTATAGACAAGGCACTTTCTAGTCACAAAATAGTAATCAGCAATGTGAATCTGCATGAGCTGTGAATTAACGTATCACAATAGTCTCTTTTCTGTCTCGCTGGAATCTTGAGAACAGAGTCAGAGCAGACACAGTGGGCTGAAGGGCCTGTTTCTATGCTGTCTGACTCTTCTGTTTAGTATTGATGAGGTATATAGAACAGTACAGCACAGGAACAGGCCCTTCATCCCACAAGGTCTGTGCAGAGTACGATGCCGAATTAAACTTAATCTCATCTGCCTGCACATGATCAATATTCCTCCATTCCTTCCTATCTAAAAGCCTCTTAAATGCTGCAATCACATCTGTTTCCACCACTACCGCTGGCAGCCCTTTCCAAGCACCTACCGCTCTGTGTAAAAAACTTGCCCTGCACATCTCCTTTAAATTTTCCCCCTCTCACCTTAAATGCATGTTATCCGGTATTTGACAATTTTATTCTGGGAACAAGGCTTTGACTGTCTATTTATGCCTCTCATAATTTTCTAAACTTCTATCAGGTCTCCTGTCAGCTTCTGACGCTCCAGAGGAAACAACCTAAGTTTGTCCAACCCTCATACCCTCTAATCCAGGCAGCATCCTGGTAAACCTCTTCTGAACCCTCTCCAAAGCTTTCACGTCCTTCCTGCAAAGGGGTGACCACAATTGCATATGATACTCCAAGTGACCTGACAAATGAAGGTACTGCTCTGTAGAACCAGGCTGCCCTACACAAGTCTGACGGGACCCCTCTGTGTTATGGGTTCAGACCAGGAGGTGCATGTATTCTGATAAAACTCAGGCCAGGCAGTGCCGTGCCAGCCTGACTCAGTACTTTGTGCTGGTTTGGATGATGTTCCTAGTATTAGAACATAGAAAAGTACAGCACAAGGCCCTTTGGCCCATGATGTTGCGTCACACTAATTAAAACTAGTAATTAAATGCTTAACTAAACTAATTCTTTCTGCCTACACACTGTCCATATCCCTCCATTCCCTGCACGTCCGTGTGCCTATCTAAGAACCTCTTAAATACTTCTATTGTATCTGCCTCCACTACCGCCCCAAAGTGCATTCCAGGTACCCACCACTCTGTGTAAAAAAACTTGTCCTGCACGTCTCCTTTGAACTTACCCCCTCTCGCCTTAAATGCATGCCCTCTACAATTCGATATTTTGACCATGAGAAAAAGATACCGGTCTCTCATAATCTTATAAACTTCTATCAGGTCTCCCCAAGCCTCCACCGCTCCAGAGAAAACAACCCAAGTTTGTCCAACCTTTTCTTGTAGCACATGCCTTCTAATCCAGGAAGCATCCTGGTAAACCTCTTCTGCACCTATTAGCAGGCATGTCTTCTGTTCTTCATCAATGATAGTGTGCGTGCAGTATGTCAAGTCTTCAGATTGCTGGGCTGTACAGCAACAATACACAACAGTGAAATCTCTGCACTTCCTGACTTTGGAAAGTGTTTGATCAAACAGCTATGGATTCTGAAGCTGCCCAGTCAAACCTTCCATTGTTAGCAGAACGCTCCTTTAAAGAGTGATTAAAGCAGTGAAGAGGCATAATGTGGTTCCGGTTTGACAACGGTTGTACGTTGTACCCAAAAGCTCCAAATTATATCAGTCATGGCAAAAGTGGGAGCTGTATGAATTGTGCTATCATTAGATGTATGTCTGACATTTGAAGTAACCTGAATAATGTGTGGAAGTGTCTAGATTAATTTCCAAATCAATGCTATTTCATTCAGAATGCTCACTTGTGTGATCAAACCCATGTTAAGTTGTTTATGAGTATATGTCTGTTTCTATAGTTGGTGTGTCTGAAACTAGAGTATATAGGTTTAAGGCGAGAGGGAGAAGGTTTAAAGGGAATCTGATGGGTAAATGTTTCACACAAAGAACTACCAGAGGAGGTGGTGGAGGCAGGAACAACATCTAAGCATGTTAACAGGAATGAGCAAGGCATTGAAGGAAATGGAATTAATGTGGGCAAGTGGGATTACTATAGATAGGCCTGATGGTCTACAGGGCCCATTTCTATGCTCTACAACTCTGTGACTCTCAGTTTGCATGTTAAAATTGGTGCTAAATGATCACATTTCTATGTCATAGTGCTAACCGTAATAAATAACTCAAGTGAAAAATTACAATTTAAATCCATTTAAGATTTCGTATATGAAAATGGAACACTTACAATACTGAATTTAAAACATTTCATTGACTATCTAGTTCATCAGTCGTGACATTAAGAGATTGCTCAAAAGGTCATAAATAATTATTCCACAGCTCTGTAGCACACACTCTCGCCCCTTGCTGAATCATCCTCTGTGTTGAAATCAAGCTTTGACCCATGCTTCCTCCTCTTTATCCCACTGTGTCTGGCTCCTTCTCTGGAGGTTGAAACAATGGCTTTTGATGCCATCAGTTTTGCCTTTTGTCCGACATATGTTGATTGTTGAAACTCAATCTTAGCATCAACTTACTATTAAAAAGGACTTATCGCTCAAAAAGTTTGATGTATTTAGTAGTGACATCCAGGTCACTATTAAATACATCAATGCATATTTTTAAACAATTTAAAAAAATATATAACTTTTTGAAATCTGTATAAATCAGGAGTTGATGGTATGCGTGAGGGAGTAGGTTATAGGGAAATAAATGGTGGAATGGGGCTGATGGGAGTGCTCTGAGAGCTGGCATAGACTTGATGGGCTGAATGGCCTACTCCTCTGTTGTAAGAAAAAAAGAGAAATGACAGATTTTATGTTTGGCAACAAGTGTGTAAATTTGAGAGGGAAAATACTTCCCAAAGTGGGTCCAAATCTCTGACTGTACCCAAATTGGAAACCATAGCCCAACTTCTCTCCCTTGAAGAATAGCTGAGCCAGTTGTTGACTGATACTTGGGTTCTGTCTGCCTCATAACATGCTGTAATTGCCAGCTGACGACTTCTGTCACCATAATTCCCTCAATTTGTACTCAGTGAAGTGGTTACTCTTCCGACCTCTCTCATGGGAAGAGATTACTGGGTGGACAAAGATGTGCTCAAAGCTTCCTTAAAAAAAAATGCATGATCCCCACAGTGCCTTGGGAACATCTGGCCCATGACCGCTTAAAGCAGAGGAGGAGAATTCGGGATAATGTTGAGAACCTCGAGACTATTGACTGGGATTACATCATGGGTGGCACTGTTGTGGTACTGGGAGAGCTGCTGCCTGAATGCTCTAGTGACCTGATCTCCAGTGCTATCTGCTTGGATGTTCTCCCTGTGACTTTACGTGTTTTCTCAGGATGTTCTTGTTCCTTCCTGCCTCCCAAAGATGAGTTGGTAGGTTAATTGCCCACTGTAGGTAAGGGGTAGAATCTGGAGGGAGTTTAAAGAAATGTAGGGAGATTAAAAAGGATTAGGTTGGGATTAGTGGGTTGAAGGGCCTGTCTCCATGCTTTACAACTGGCCCTTTGGCCCACTAATCCCAACCTCATCCATTTTATTCTCTCCACATTTCCTTCAATTCCCTCCAGTTGAAGGAGGGGGTTGAAGGAACTCAGATGCTGCTCGACCCACTTGAGTTCCTCCAGCAGATTGTTTGTAGCAACCTACCAACCTGCATGTTCTTGTGGTGCGGGAGGCAACTAGAACACCAGAAGGGGTCACTGATGTTTGTTTGTTTATCCTTCCAGTGAATTTGGAAGATTTTGCAGACACAGCCTTGGTGGATTTTTCCAGTGCCTTGAGATGTCTGAGCTATAGATGGTCCAGGTCTGAGAAGCATTCATTGGATGATCTCAGAAACAGAACCAGCCCGATAATTGAGGAAATTGAATTAACATAAGCAAATGAGAGAATAAGAGCATTGATCCGGGTTTAATGATTGTCAAGCTTGGTAATTTTTTGCAAATCAGTCACTCCTTGTATGAGCACTTACTGTACAAATACACAATTCCACCCTTTCAGATCAATAGAAATTGAAACAGCAAAAATGATATTAAAATCGATCCAGAATCTGCTGGAAGGTTTTAAAAGAAACAGAAGTAGCAGATTTGTGGATAGATGTTGAACATAAATGATCTGTGACACTTTGAGGTTGGATTTGAGGGGTGGTGGTTCGGGAGCTTGGGGAATGGGTTGGTTGCTGTGTGCTCTCCATTTATGAAGTGGAGGTTCAATGTTTTGACATCCTTCCATACTCAAGTCATGGTTCATTCTCAATGGTTGTCATTCTGTCGATGAATTGGAGAAGTGGATGAATGAGTGCTGCTTTGCTGGCTACTATTGGATGAGTTTGGTATACTTTTTAGACATAGATGTCTTTAGCATTGGAAAATATCCTATTTCATTTTCTAAGGCTTTCTTAAAGGTGTTTTGTGTAAACTTTGTGTGCAGAACATTAATGCTGGGTGACGAAATGGTCTAGTATTCAGCATCAGTGTTAGCACTCCCATTGTAGAGTTAGATGCAGAGTCCCTAAGAAGAATCAGTTTCCATTTCTGACCCCGCTATCTTGTTGAATACTGGAGTGGCTTTGTAATTTAGTGTAGTGCTGAATGAGGGGCAGCTTGGCTTATAAACCCACCCCCACCAGGAAATGGGTTGAATTATCCTAATGTTTTCCTATGTCATGACTCTGGACTGGAGTAGAGCCCTGGACCCAGAGGTAAAAGAACACATGCCATTTACTTTTATGTTAAAATTGTCTTTCGAAGGCGTAGTATGATGTGAGTTTGATTTGAGTTGTTACAGTGACAAATAAGTTTGCATACAACTTGAGTTGTTGCTCTGATAGACGTTTGTATGATTTAAACATAGAACATAGAACACGACAACACAGTACAGGCTTTTCAGCCCACAATGTTGTGCAACATTCTATCCTACTCTAGGATCTATCTAACCCCTTCCCTCCCACATAGTCCTCCATTTTTCTATCATTCATGTGCCTATCTAAGAGTCTCTTAAATGTCCCTAATGTATCTGCCTCCACCATCTCTGCCGGCAGTGCGTTCCACGCACCCACCACTCTCTGTGTAAGAAACTTACCTCTGACATCCCCCCCTATACCTTCCTCCAATTACCTTAAAACGATGTCCCTCCTTTTAGCCATTTTCGCCCTGGGAAAAAGTCTCTGACTGTCCACTCGATCTATGCTTCTTATCATCTTGTACACCTCTATCAAGTCCCCTCTAATCCTCCTTCACTCCAAAGAGAAAAGCCCGAGCTCACTCAACCTATCATCATAAGACATGCTCTCCAATCCAGGCAGCATCTTGGTAAATCTCCTCTGCACGCTCTCTAAAGCTTCCACATCTTTCCCATAATGAGGTGACCAGAACTGAACACAATACTCCAAGTATGGTCTAACCAGAGTTTTATGGAGCTGCAACATTACCTCGCGGCTCTTGAACTCAATACCCCGACTAATGAAGGCCAACACACCATATGCCTTCTTAACAACCCTATCAACCTGCATGGCGATCTTGAGGGTTCTATGGACATGGACCTCAAGGTCCCTGTTCCTCCACACTGCTAAGAGATCTGCAATTAACCTTGTATTCGGCCTTCAACTTTAATCTTCCAAAGTGTATCACTTCATACTTTTCCAGGTTGAACTCCACCTGCCACTTCTAGCCCAGCTCTGCATCCTATCAATGTCCTGTTGTAATATACAGCAACCTTCTATACTATCCAGAGGAACTAAGATATTTTCCAATGCCAAAGACCTCTATGTCCAAAAGGTATACCGAACTCATCCAACTGTAGCCAGCAAAGCAGCACTCATTCATCCATCTGCCCAATTCATCGACAGAATGACAACCATTAAGAATGAACATGAGTTGACAGCTATGACTCTGCACAGTTTGAAGGTCATGGTTCAGCACACACTTTCTCACCTCTTGGCAATGTCTACACTTCATAAAATATTCATTTGCTGAAGAAATTCAGGATATTTGAGGGAATAAAAGTTGCCACAATGCAAGCCTTATTGAGGGAATACCGCACTTTTGGAGATGGTGCTTTTCATGTGAGATGTTTATCTAAAAACCAGACCATCCTCTCAACTGAAAGCAAAATTTCCATTGGATTCAAAGAATTTCTTCTCGGGACCTAGCCAGGAATTGTAACCTCTGCCTCTAACAACACAAAAACTTCTTGGAGGGACTGTGTTTTGCACAAATTGGCCAGCATCTTTCCACCATTTTGGTCTTTACAAAAAACAAATGAAAATTTACTTTAAAGCCATTTATGATTTGAGAAATTGCAGTATATTTAACACAATATGTGAACAAACACAACCACTTAGTTTTAACGTTTTATGACTCTGCAGTGGCTCAGGCACAATGTCATTAAATTGCTCAAAAGTTTAGAAATAAAACAGTACTTGATAGATCACAGAGGTCATAAAGGTCAAATATCACAATAGGTGATAGGTCACAAAAGCCAGTAGTACATACACATCATTAGATCGTTCTAAAGGTCAGAAATAATTATTCCTCAGCTTAGGTATACCCACTGACAAGCTCCAGCAATATTCGCAGTGTGAAATATGTCATTTCTTTACATAGATACAATGCAGGCAACACTAAACAAACCAGCATTTATATCCCATTCTCTCTGCTCAGAGAAGGCAGTGGAGAGCCTCCTTCTTGAAACATTGCAATCCTCCTGATGCAGATGGGTACAGATTTCCAGGATTTTGATCCAGTAATGTTGAAGGAACAGTTGTATACTTCCAACCAACTGTATTAAAACACATTATCTGTTTGTGACAGCATGCTCTGTGGAAATTGACAGCCAAAATTCTCACCTCTTGGCAATGTCTACGCTTCATAAAATCTTCATTTGCTGAAGAACTTCAGGATATCTGAGGTAATAAAAGTTGCCACTTAATACAAGCCTTTCTTCTTTAATATCCAAACCTAAAAATGCTATCATGTAGTGCAACAAATATTGTGTGCTATGTGCTGGAAGATTATCAAAAGTCAGTCACTAAATTCTCAACAATTGGCTAATTACTTCCAAGTGTGAACTAACAATCAGCAAACTACAGACGCTAGAAATCTGACAAAGAAATAGAAAATGCTGGTAATACTCAATAGATCAGGCAGCATGTGTGGAGAATGAAAATAGAGTTCATATTTCCAGTCAGAAAGATTTCATCAGAATTAGCCAAAGAGAGAGGAAAAGGAAAAGAAACATTTGTGAAAGTGTGGAGATCAGGAGAGACTGTGGTGCAAACGGTCGCGGTACCAGCTGAGAGATGGTGGTGAACACTTGTTATCAGAGATGAAAAACACGATGATGCTGGAGGAACTCAGCAGACCGGGCAGCATCCGTGGAGAAAAGCAGGCGGTCAACGTTTCAGGTCAGGGCCCTTGAAGGACGCTGCCTGGCCTGCTGAGTTCCTCCAGCGTCATCGTGTTTTTCATCTAGATTCCAGCATCTGCAGTCCTTTGTTTCTCTGTTATCAGAGATGATCTCTCTAGAGGAGATGTAGATGGAAAGAGATGAATGAGAACAGAGGAGAGAAAATCTGAAATAAAAGAGAAAGCCGGTAATACCCAGCAGGTTAGGCAGCATCTGCCTAGAGATTAAAAACTGGGCTATCATGACAGGTTGACAAACATTTGTCAGAATCAGCCTGTTCTGATACAAACTGTAAGGACAACCTCTGTGAAAGTATTGAATTCAATACTCAGCCCCAAGGCTGTAACATGCTCAGATGAAGGAGCAGATTCTGTTCTTCGAGCTTACATTGAGTTTCGTTGGAATGGTCTAAAAGACAGCGGGGTCAGAGTGGGAGTGGGATGGAGCATTAAAGTGATGGGTAAGTGGAAACTCAGGGTCACCCTTGCAGACTGAACAGAGGTGTTCTATAAAACGTGAATGCCTTTTAATGCATGGATGAATCTGGACACACACGGTTGCATCCAATACATCACAGCCGTAAAATTATTTTGTGTAGATATCACCTGCAAACTGCATAGGTGCGCATGGAGAAGCACAGCCACAAACCAACCATGTCCATCCCAATGATGAACATACCTCCACGGTAAGCTACCCCAACCATTGATCCTTGGCTAATGTGCTGACATTTCCTCTCTCCCCCACAGCTGGCAATCTGTGCTCTGCCGCCTAGTTGCTACCTCTGAAATGGAAAGCCAGTGGAGGAGAGGCCCTTGTGCTCAAGTATGCAAGACCTGTTCCAGTGAGTATACCACAGTGAGTCTCGTCATCAATGGAATATTGCACTAGGACAGAAGTGAGTGAGGGAAAGCACACAAATATATGTGGGCTTGGTGAATTACTAGTTTAATATCTATATCGACACAGAACAATTTCAAGGCTCTGTAATATTGTCACATGGAGGCTGTATTGACCAGGTTACAGTGAACACGAACTCAACCCCTTGGCCCCTTGTGTCAATATTACTTGCAAATTCACACATAGTAATTGTTTATTAATGAAAATCCACAGAGTGTCTTATCATGTCCTACCATATTTTGCACTCTGACAGATTTTAAATGTTACATTTAAGACTGAGTACATTAACATTTCCCCAGATCATTGCAACAAACAAAAGGATCCCATTTTACATCTTAGAAGCAGCCTTTTTTCCTGTTAGTTAGGGATACTTGGTCATTTTAACAGTGGAATGCTGTAAATAACCTGCTCCATATTGAGGAAATTAAAGATATTATTAGACCTAAAATGCAAGCTAAATGAAAAAGAATGCCAGTATCTCATTATCTTTCAAAGAGGCAATTACATATTAAAAGTTTAAAGGCTACTTTTGAAAACCTTTGGAGGGTGCCAGTCTAAAGAGATTTAAAAGAGTCCTGTATTTATTCAGCCATTGTAGCTAAATGGCAAGATGTCTGTTGCTGTCAGTAATATCGGGGCTTCAAGAGTGGTTCCCATGAGTTGGTACACCTGACTTAAACGATATGGTGGGAGAAAAAGTTGGGACCTTTTGATGACTGTGGCTGATGGGAGTGTGGGCATCAGCTTTCTTGCCATCATTGGCCTTACGTTTAGTTGCCTCTTCCATACTGTCGTGGAATACAGGTTCCAGAGGTGAAAAAGCTATTTCAGAACCACAACAACCCATTCCCCACCTCTTCGCCTTACCCCACCTCCACCAACTCCATCTCAGCCCCTCCAAACCCCCTAACAACCATTTTCCCAAAATCAAAGTTACCTTTTTAAGGTCCGAGAAATGCAAATAAACTCTGAGCGCCAAAACCAAAAGGCAGATGGAGAGATCAATAAACCCAAGGCCAGGGAAAGTGCAAGGCTCTTACAGCAAGTAGATTGGAGACTTATTGGAGTCATGCTTTTTAGTGGAAGTATGTTGTGTAAAAAATGTTCATATGTCCTGTTGTGGAATGTGAAAGAATTTCAAATATTTGGTGTCTGTAGACCACTGGAATGTAAAGCTGCAACTTTACAAATGTTTTTGCATTTTGGTGTTTGTCAATGAATGGGACTGGAAGTTATGAGAGCAGCAAAAATCCATAAGTATCCATGGTAACACCTGAGGCCAATGAGGTGCAAAGATGGGGTTTCATGGCATTTGTTTGTTGTTACCGGGCAGACATGGTAGTGTAGCGGTTAGTGTAACACTTTACAGTGCCAGCAACCCGGGTTCAATTCCGGCCGCTGTCTGTAAGGAGTTTGTACGTTCTCCCCGTGTCTGCATGGGTTTCCTCCGGGTGCTCCGGTTTCAACCCATAGACATATGGGTTAGGAAGTCGTGGGCGCGCTATGTTGGTGCTAGAAGCGTGGCGACACTTGCAGGCTGCCCCCAGAACACTCTACGCAAAAGATGCACTTCACTGTGTGTACATGACTAATAAAGATATCTTATCTTGTCCACTGATCAAACTGTTGCCTACAAAATCTCGAGTGATCTGGATGGACTTTGGTGTGAGGCAAGAAGGGTTTCAAGAGACCTCTTCTATTGAGGGGAGCTCTGCACTGCAAATTTCAGTCACACTCGAGGCCCAAAGCCCTACGCACTATGTATTATTCTGCAGTGATGAATGTGCTGCTCAGGCCCAAGTGAGTGGTATTGGGGGGAGAGTACGCTGGCAGCCTTGGATCAAGGGTCAGGTTTCCAGGTCACTGAGGAAGGGTAAGTAGTCACGGCAGAGGGATTGTTCAATGTGATTGGACGCTGAAGTCAGATCTGAGGAAAGAGGCTGAGGGTTGGTGATGAGGTTCAGGGGGTGGGTGTGGAGACTGAGGAATGAGGCAGAGAGAATAGAAGGATAGGGAGCAGGGGTCTGGGGACAATGGGTGTGGAGATCTCCGTCAGGGTCCTCGGGGTTTCTCTGGCATAAGGCTTGAAATGTCGGGGGTCAGGAATTGGAAGGTCAATTTTCAGGGCCTGGACTTATGCGGTCAGCAGTTACATCAGGAGGTGGTGTTGGTGAGCGGGTTGTTGGTGCCACATGGGGGTGGGAGATGGGTTAGCAGTAGGCAATCAGAATTACATACAGGAGTCCCAATCCAGTGTTGCATTACTAAAACATTGTTCTCCCAGGACAGTTCCAAGACAGTTTAACAAGCGGTCACCTGCAATATTCCAAAAGGAGCATTGCAAAGGGTATGACATCATGCAATTGACATGAAATTATATGAAGCTTGCATGAATGACTCACACTTGGATTTGCCCAATGAAATTTTTGGCGTTAACATGAAATGACTTGAAAATGGTCTCCAGAAGACCATAAGATGTAGGAGCATTCTTCTGCCTTCTCCCCATAACCCTTAACCCCTTTACCAAACAAGGACCTATCAACCTATACCTTAAAAACACCCTCTAATTCTACAGATTCACCACCCTCTGGCTGAAGAAATTCCTCCTCATCTCAGTTTTAAAGGGACTTCCTTTTAATCTGAGTCTGTGCCCTCAGATCCTAGACTCTCCTATTAATGGAAGCATCCTCTCCACATCCACTCTATCTCAGCCTTTCAGGCCAGTTTCACTCTAAGACAATTTTCAATCACATAAAGCTGATAAAAACCGTCAATGTGATGTAATTGTATTTCAAGGCAAATATATCCTAATATAGCCTGTAACCCACCTGTTTAATTTCCTGAGTGAAAACCAACTTGATATTCTCAACGTAATGAAACAAGGTTTCAAATATTAATTCATCATAATCTCTCCATTGCTCAAACCTGAATAAATCCCCTTCATAGACTATTCGCCCAGAGCCAGATTCATTGTCAAAAAGCTAAAAGAGAAAAAAAAATTGCACATGCTGGAAATCTGCGATAAAAACAGAAAATGATGGAAAGTCATCAGGTCAGATAGCGTCAGTGGAGAGAGAAAAAGTGTTAATGTTTCAGACTGAGCAGCTTTCATTGAACGAGAAAAATTTAGAATTCAAAACTATTTTAAATTGCAGAGAAAGGGGAGGAGTGGAGAGGACAGTGGGAATGCTTGTGATATGGTGAATATCCAGTGAAACTGGATGACACAGATGTTGCTGGTGTCTGCTGAGAGAAAGAGTTGTGAAGGATTGTTAACTTATATTCATATTTATATTTCCTTATGACATAGAAGAAGGCCATTCAGCCTATGATGGTTTTCAACATAATCCCATCAATCCCATTCCACCATTTTTCCTGTAATCGATTCTCTCACATATGTCCATTAACACCTTGCCATTTCTCCCAACACCCATTTACACTAGGGGTAATATATAGTAGCCAATTAACCTACAAACCAGTATGTCCTTGGTATGTGGGAGGAAACCACAGCAGTGGGTGAAACCCATGCAGTCACAGGGAGAATGTGCAAACTCCATACAGATAACACTGAAGGTCAGAACTGAACCAGATCGCTGGAGCTGTGAAGTAATGTTTTCCTTTTAAAAGGAGTTATTGCTTCAGATATCAGGTCCTGATGAACTAATGCAGGAGGAAAGGTAACAGAATTTGGATCTATATTCCTTGAGAATACAGCAGACTCGTGATGGTGTAATTGAAGGTTTGAAATTGTGCAAAAAGATACAAGTCATTATGCACTGCAAACCAACTATACCCATGTCATCCCAAAGTACTTCAATAAAAGTTTTATAACGTGTTAAGCATAAGCTTACTCTTTTAATTGGGAACAATGGTTTTGTTTTCCATCTTAAATCATTAATGGTATAATTGCTCTTTCGATCAATGCTTGAAGGAAGTACACAATAGATACTCATGTTAATTCTATCCAAAGCATTGTTAATAGGAGAGTTAATAATTATTTTTCAGCTAAGTGATCATTAAATGGAAATAAGCAATTATTCCAAATTGGGAGTGGAATTAAATCAATTATTTTACTGTTCTGGGCTTGTAAGATATATTTTAAATTGCTAATAATAGATCTATAAGTCAAGAAATATGGATGAAGTCCTTTGAACGACAACAATGACATATCACAGCCATTGGCACTTTAACCCCAACTTTAATTTGGCAATGCAGTTGTGTAGATGCATGGCAAACTGTTCTGACCTTGGTAACATGAAGACTGGAAGATTTTAACTTCTGGGTGCCATTAGCAGTTCCCAGCAAAACTGGTAGGAAGCAGTAAATGATTGACAGATATTGGAACAGAACTAATATGGGGCAGTGACAGTGTCATGGGATCAGAATCTTACAGCACAGAAGGAGACCACGTGGGCCATTGTGCCTGCACTGACTATCTGAAAGAGCTGCCCACACTCCAGCTTTCTCTCTGGAATCCTCCAGATTAAGTATCTTCTCAAAAAAGCACATGATGTGAAAGGCCACACTGAATCTGATTGTCACGTTCTCCAGATTATCTCAACAACCTCCACCTGGCTTCTCATTGGTCATCCTGAGATATCACCTGTTCCTCCACTGTGGGACGTCCTCCTGCATCATGACCTTCCATGTTCTGGACGGTGTGGTGTATATCACATCACCACTGCCTTCTGCTACTTATTGCTCTGGTGTGGGCTGGATCCTCAGTGTCTCCAACTCTTAATGATGGCAAGTCTTCAGAAACTCTTATGGTGATGCATCTGTCCTCTTTTAGCCACCTCCAACCGACCCTATAAATTCGCTGATGGCACCGCTGTTGTCGGCAGAATCTCAGATGGTGATGAGGAGGCATATAGGAGTGAGATAGATCAGCTGGTTGAGTCGTGTCACAACAACAACCTCGCACTCAACTTCAGCCAGACCAAGGAATTATTTGTGGACTTCAGGAAGGGGAAGTCGGGAGAACACACACCAGTCCTCATTGAGGGGTCAGCAGTGGAAAGAGTGAGCAGCTTCAAGTTCCTGGGTATCAACGTTTCAGAGGATCTATCTTGGGCCCAACACATTGATGCAATCACGAAGAAGGCATGCCAGTGGCTTTACTTCATTAGGAGTTTGAGGAGATTTGGTATGTCACCAGAGACTCTTGCAAATTTTGACAGATGTACAGTGGAGAGCATTCTGACTGGTTGCATCACCATCTGGTATGGAGGCTCCAATGTGCAGGATCGAAAGAGGCTGCAGAGAGTTATAGGCTCAGCCAGCTCCATCACAGGCACAACCCTCCACACCATCGAGGACATCTTCAAGAGGCGGTGCCTGAAGGAGGCAGCATCCATCATTAAGGACCCCCACCACCCGGGACATACCCTCTTCACATTACTACCATCGGGAAGGAGGTACAGGAGCCTGAAGACCCACACTCAATGTTTCAGGAACAGCTTCTTCCCCTCTGCCATCAGATTTCTGTACAGTCCATGAACAATCAACACTACTTCATTATTCCACTTTTTCATTATATATTTAGAACCATAGAACCATAGAACAATACGGCACAATACAGGCCCTTCGGCCCACCATGTTGTGCCGCCCTTCAAACCACACCTAAGACCATCTAACCCCTTCCTCCCTCATATCCCTCTAACTTAAATTCCTCCATATGCTTATCTAACAATCTCTTGAACTTGTCCAATACCTCCACCACCACCCCAGGCAGTGCATTCCATGCACCAACCACTCTCCGGGTGAAAAACCTTCCTCTGCCATCACCCTTGAACTTCCCACCCAATACCTTAAAGCCATGTCCTCTTGTTTTGAGCATTGGTGCCCTGGGAAAGAGGAAATATCTTGTATACCTCTATCATGTCTCCCCTCACCCTCCTTCTCTCCAATGAGAACAGCCCTAGCTCCTTTAGTCTTCTCCTCATAATCCATACTCTCTAATCCAGGCAGCATCCTGGTAAATCTCCTCTGCACCCTTTCCAATGCCTCCACATCCTTCCTATAATGAGGTGACCAGAACTGGACACAGTACTCCAAGCGTGGCCTAACCAGAGTTTTGTAAAGCTGCATCATCACTTCGCGGCTCTTAAACTCTATCCCCTGACTTATGAAAGCTGACATCCCATAAGCTTTCTTAACTACTCTATCCACCTGCGAGGCAACTTTCAGTGATCTGTGGATATGAGCTCCCAGATCCCTCTGCTCCTCTACACTGCCCATTTTTGTAACTTATAGTAACTTTTTTGTCTTCATGTCTTGCACTGTACTGCTGCCACAAAACAACAAATTTTGCGACGTATGTCAGATATAATAAACCTGATTCTGATTCATTTTCATTCCTGATCTTGGCAACTTTTTTATTATTAGGAATAGAATACTAGCTTGCTCACTCATGAGTCTCTGCACAGGACTGCTCCTCGTCACCATACCTGGGGTATTGTGGAAGGTTCAGAAGCTCATGCAAGGATCTGATTCTGATGACTTGGCCCACCTTGACAGTCAGTTCCTCAGCCACCTTCACAATGGTCCCTGACCTTCCATTGCTCTGTGGAAAGTAAGGTGGCTTTGCCCAGAGATCAAAGTGCCAATCTTTTGAGGACAGTACAAAGTTGTCTGTGGTAAACTGTGGCTAAAACTGTCCCTTGAAGTTGCAAATAACTGTGTCATGACAACAACCTTTCCCTCAATTTCAACAAAACAAAAGAGCTGGTCATTGACTTCAGGAAAGGGGGCGTGTAAATGCACCTGTCTACGTCAATGGTGCTGAGGTTAGGAGGGTTGAGAGCTTCAAGTTCCTGGGTGTGAACATCACCAACAGCTTGTCCTGGTCAAATCACGTCAATGCCACGGCCAAGAAACTCACCAGTGCCTCTACTTCCTCAGGAGGCTAAAGAAATTCAGTATGTCCCCTTTGACACTCACCAATTTTTATCAATACACCATAGAAAGCATCCTATCTGGACGTATCATGGCTTGGTATGGCAACTGCTCTGCCCAGGACCACAAGAAACTGCAGAGAGTTGTGGACACAGCCCAGCCTGTCATGGAAAACAGCCTCCCCTCCTTGGACTTTTCCTCTCGCTGCTTGGCGAAGCAGCTGGCATAATCAAAGACCCCACCCACCCGGGTCATTCTCTCTTCTCTCCTCTTCCATCAGGTAGAAGCCTGAGGGCACATACCACCAGGCTTAAGGACAGCTTCTACCCCACTGTGATAAGACTATTGAACGGTTCCCTAATATGATGAGATGGACTCTGACCTCATGATCTACCTTGTTGTGACCTTGCACCTTATTGCACTGCATTTTCTCTGTAGCTGTGACACTTTACTCTGTACTGTTATTGTTTTTGCCTGTACTATCTCAATGCACTCTGTACTAACTCAATGTAACTGCACTGTGTAATGAATTGACCTGTACGATCAGTATGCAAGACAAGTTTTTCACTGTACCTCAGTACAAGTGACAATAATAAACCAATACCAATGAGTGGGTGTTTTCTAAGAAGCCTGTCCCTCCAAAATCTGAAAAATAATCCACAATTGCCAGCTACATTTCCCCTCATTGTGTAACAAACCTAAAACAACATTTACTCAGTTGCTGTCTGGGACGTGAAGAGGGGAAGAGCCTCATAGAATCATTCATCATGGAAACAGGTCCTTCAGCCCACTGAATTCATGTTGACCATCAACCAACCAATTACGCTAATCCTACATTAATACCTTTTTTAATCCTACACGCATTCTCACCTACTATACCCGGCTTCCAAAATTTATCCAGACACATGGGGCAATTTACTACCCAACTGACATGTCTCTGCGATGTGGGAGAAAACCCATGGGGCCACAGAAAGGATATGCAAACTCCACACAGACAGCACCCAAGGTCAGGGTTGGACCTGGGTGTCTGATACTGGGAGACAGTGGTTCATTAAATGTGTAATTGTGCCATCCACCAGTGTTTCCTTGCTTTGGTTCCTTTCTCTGTAGGTCTCACATTTCTGCATCAGCTCGCTGATCTCCCTGTTCATCACCAGGCTATTCCTGGGTTATTACTTCACAAGTGGCTAAAGAAATTAGATCTTGTTGAAACATACAAGATCCTTAGGAGGCATGACAGAGTAAATGTCAAAATGTTTCCACCAGTGGGAGAATCTCAAATGAAAGGTCGTAGTTACATGATTAAGGGGCGATCATTCAAAACTGAGGGGGATAGGAACAACGTCTCTCAGAGGGTGGTAAATATCTGGAGTCCTCAACCCCAGAGGGTTGTGCAGGGTCACTGGGGCTATTTAAAGAGGAAGCATATGCATTTTTGATAGATTGGGGAATTGAGGAATCTTGCAATAAAGGTTTCCAAGAACGTTGCCAGGACTCGAGGGACTAAGTTATAAGGAGAGGTAGGGCAGGCTAGGACTTTATTCAACTGGATTGTTGAAGACTTGAGGGGTGACCTTATAGAGGTGCATCAAATCATGAGGGGCGAATTCACACAGTCTTTTACCCAGGGAAAGGGAATCAAAAACTTGAGGGCATAGGTTTAAGGTGAGAGGGGAAAGATTTAAAAGGACCTGAGGGGCAACTTCTTCATGCAGAGGTGGTACGTATGTGGAACAAACTTCCAGAGGAAGTGGTTGAGGCAGGTACGATAATATTTAAAAGACACTTGGATATGAATAGGAAAGGTTTAGAGGAATATGGGTCAAATGCGGGCAAATGGGACTAACAGATGGGCATCTTGGTTAGCATGGATGAGTTGGGCTGAAGGGCCCATTTCATGCTGTATTTTTTTAAATCTCTGTGACTATGAAGGCCTACATACCATTTGCCTTTCTTTTTGCTGTTGTACTTGCATGTTAGGTTTCAACATCTTATGTACAAGGACAGCCTTGTCCCTTTGAAGATCAGCATTTCCCAATCCCTCACCATTTAAAAAAATAATTAATATTTTTGTCTTCCTTCTGAATTAACTAACTTTGCATTTTTCCACATCATACTTTATCTGCTGTATTGTTGCACACTTGTTCTGTGTCCCCTTGAAGCCTTTTTGACCCCATGTTCGAGTAGGTATCTCAGTCACTCTTTGAAGGTATTGGACGATAATTAAACCATAATTACTTTATTCATAAAAGAACTTGCAGAGAGCCAGGGCCACATGTCTAGTGTGTATTTACTCCATAAGGCCAGAAGAGTTTTGGAAGATTCTATATTAAATGTTGTTGGAGCACACAGAGAACTGTTAGTCACGTTGTACAATCTTTAAAGTGGTGCACAGCCAACATGCCACAAAAGTTGTACTTTAAAAAGCAGGATAAAGTAAGAGCCAATGAGCATGGAATGGAATATCAGCAGGTGAGCCTTGCAAGCAATTTTAACTGTCAGCCCAGTTTCTGCCAAGTAAACAGAGCTAAAATGAGTCCCTTATTTTTGTGAACATCATACTCCTCAAAATAAGACCTGTTTGGTGGAAGATCAATCTACTACATCCCAAGATCCAACTCACAGACATGCTGGATCACCTGTGACACATTACTCTTATCTATCTGGTGATTCACATACAATGAAGTCACAGTTCTCCTTCATAACTCTTTGTGTCCAATAATGTCTCCAAAAATATTTCTTTTGTTGTTTCTTCCCCCAGAAGTTGACAATTTTGACTTGGTACACTTTTACCCAGTGCACATCTCCTCACCAAAGTGATTATCCCTGGATGAACCAGTCTGAATGGAGTCCTTGATCATGGGGAAGGTCTCACCGTGATCCTTTCCACATCCAATTGGGATTCACTAAGAAAGTAATTGGGTAGGACTCATGATCAGAACTACTTGCTGAATTTTCCTCTTGATCTATGAATACGATTTATTGGCAGCTGCTCAATTGCTGTCCTGCTGAAGAAATGCTGGGACCTTCAAGCCTGTTTAGTACCAGCCTAAGTGAAGCCTTTATGCACAGGTAAGAACATTTACTGAGCCTGTAGCTTTGCGTAGATGTGAAAGCTGCACTCCACGAAAGAGTGAGAGAAAGACATTCGACCCAGTTAAGTGTGGTACTGGCTAAGGTTGCTCAAAATTCCATGAACACCAAAGAGAACCTGGGCCAAATAAAGCTCCTCATGGCCACCTTGCTCTGGTGGAAATTGGATACATGATGAGGCAAAGGATGGAGTAAAGAAAATGATCATAGCTAGTAAAATGAAAGAGAAATAAGGAGGAAAATATAAGGATAACATAAGCAACAGAAGCGGAGTAGGCCGAATGGCCCCTTGAACCTGGCTCATCATTCCCTGCTGACTTTGCCCTCATCCCAACTTCTCTGTTTGTTCCCCATAACCCTCTCCAGTGTAATTACATACTTCCTATAGTGGGACAGATAGAACATAGTGCAGCATGAGAACAGGCCCTTCGGCCCATGATGTTATGCCGAAATAATTAAACTAGCAATGAAATGCCTGACTAAATGCATCCCTTCTGCCTGCACAATGTCCATATCCCTCCATTCTCCGCGCATTCATGTGCCTATCTAAGAGCCTTTAAATGCCTCCATCATATCTGGCAGCGCATGCCACTCTCTGTGTAAAAAAACTTGCCCCGTACATCTCCTTTGAACTTACCCCCCTCACCTTAAATGCATGCCCTCTAGTATTAGACATTTTGACCCTGGGAAAAAGATATCAGCTGTCTACTGTATCTTATAAACCTCAATATGATCTCTCGTCAGCCTCTGCCACTCCAGAGAAAACAACCCTAGTTTGCCCAGCCTTATAGCACATGCCCTCTAATCCAGGCAGTATCCTGGTAAACCTCTTCTGCATCCTCTCCAAAGCATCCACATCCTTCCTGTAATGGGGTGACCAGAATTAAATGCAATACTCCAAATGCAGTCTGACTAGAGTTTTATAAAGCTGCAACATAACTTCCTGACTCTTGAACTCAGTGCCTCAACCAATAAAGGCAAGCATGCTGTATGCCTCTTTACCGGATATCCCATAAATCATTTGAGGCTCAGCCCCTTGAACAATTCAATCTCTTGGAACAACATTACCTTAGGAACAGCGTCAGTTTCTTATACAAAAGATGCTCATAAGAAAATAATTTCAAAAATAATGACCATATCTAGTAATTTTATGTAGAACTTTTCTCTGAAAAGCAATCCTATTTTATATTAGATATGTATATTTCATTTTTTACAAACTTTTTATCATAACTGAGAAAAGCCAGTCATTAAAAAAGGTAATTTCCAGAAGCCAAGATTCTTTGAACCTATAAAAATCTTCATTTCTTTGCCATCCTTCCTTAATCAGGGACATGTTAATCTGCAGACAGACTCAGGCTATTTCTTCAGAGGATTTTATCTACAAAGAAAAAATCTCTAAGGACTCTTATTCAGAATTTCTCTTAATTCATACATGGGATGCAGACGTTGCTGGGTGATTAGCATTATTGCCCATGAAAAGATGGTGGAGAGCCACCTCCCTAAATCATTGTAGCCTTTTCAATAAAGGTTGGATAGAGATTCCAGTATGAATGAGAACTACTGAAGTATTCCAAAGTCAAGATGGTATGAGACAGAGGGAGACTTGCGAGTGGTGGTGACCCTCTGAGTGGTGCTGTTGAAGAAACCTCAGTGAGTTTATTATTATCTTGTAAATGGGACACACTGCAGCCAGTCATGAAGGAATGAATGTCCATGGTGACGAATGGCTTGTCAATCATATGGGCTGCTTTGCCTTGGATGGTATTGATTGCCTTGATTGGTGCTGAAGCTGCCTACATTCAGGCATATAGAGAGTGAAAATTGGGCTTCATTTACCAACAAACAAACAATAGATCTGTGATTTTGCTTGTTCTCACTGGGAACCTTTCTGATTTTCAACTATGTAACAGCAGTAAATATTCACAGTGGTATCCTTCCTGTCAATGGGGATATCCTGTATTGCTGTGCAGCTGAAAAGGCCAAAGCAGTCACTTTGAATAATAGTGTTGTGTCTGAAGCAAATGCTCATCAAACGCAACAAGCCCTTAAATGTAAAGCCTTTTGAACTGAGTTAACCTAGCAAACTGGAACAGAGTTTTGTGACCTTGAGAAAAGGTGGCCTAGAAGGACTCACTCATAGAAGAAGCCAGCTATCTCCAAGAGAACTCACAAAGTTACTTGATGCCACAAGAAGTTAACTGATATCACCAAGACAGCCAAGGTAACAAGAAACAGTCCCGTATTGTAGCCATATACTGTAACATAAGTGTTTCCTAGTCGTATGTCATTTACTATGACTCCACAGAGTACTACATAGTAAAAAAAATTCCATAATATCCTCCTTCTCCCACAAACATTTAGTCATAATTTTGTATGAAGCAGTCCAATAATAGATGTTAAATCAACAGAAATCACATTAAACCAATTAAGAAATGAAAATTGGGAATAATCAGATGATCAGGTCCTTTCTCTAGAGGGAGAAACACTTTGAGAGAAACATTTGGAGCGTTAACGTTTGGGGATTTTGACCTTCCATCAGAACCGACAGAGGTTAGAGATGTGACAGGTTTCAAGTACAGATGCAGAGAAAATAGGGTAGGGGGTTCAGTGAAGAAAGAACAGAGGGCTGTATAGGATGGAAGGCAGGCATGATTAAATAACAGGCATGATGGTGGTGCAAAGCAAAAAGGGTTGCTTGTGGGACATAGAAAGAAAGAAAAGATGGGTCTGGGGACAGGTGTAAGTTGCAAAAGTGAAGTGATTAAAAGCAGCTGTGTTTGAAGAAAACAGAAGAATTGATGATGATGCAAAATTGTTGAATTTGATGTTGAGTTTAGTATGGTGAGTGCAATTCTGGTCACTGCAGTACTCAAAAATGCAGCTGTTACTGGATTACTGAAGAGAATATTCATATTGATAGAGAAGGGAAGGATTAGGGTTAAGAGGAGCATTTGGGTGAATTAGGCATGTTCTGACTGGTATTCTGATGGGTTGCATCTCAGCCTGGTATGGCAACTGGCAACCTTCCATCCAGTCCATCTTCACAATGTTTCAGGAAGGCTTTTAGTATCATCAAGGATGCCTGCCACTCTGGCCATTCCCTTTTCTCTCTTCCATCTTCTGGGAGAAGATATAGGGGCTTGAAAGCCTGGACGTCCGAACTCAAGAACAGCTTCTTCCCCACTGCAATCAGACTCCTAAACCAATCACCTCTTTCACCTTCCCAGTGGAGCTGCCATGTTCTCATTCCCTTAACTCTACAACTCTCACTTATTCCACTACTGTCACTTTAGCTCTTTTTTGCACTTCTTCAATTTGCACGGCAATCTTTGCACCATTCTGCTGTTTTGCCCTTGTCATTGTATTTATTGTTGTACTTATTATTACCATGCATACTGTTTACTCTGTGAGCTTCATGCAAACAAGGAATTTCATTGTACCCGGGTGTATATGACAATAATCTAATCTAATCTAGTCAGTGTGAAATGATTGGCTCTGACTACAGTTTACCATCCCAAAGGCCTCAAGAGATTACTTTTCCGATGAATTTAAGTGAATGCAAAGAACTGAAAAACAAATCTTTTACTCAGTTCTGATTGGCTTTAACAGTGAGCTCCTCCAATGGTTCAGCCCCCATTTGCTTTCTTTGGGATCATATCCAATAGAATCCGGTCCGGGTTTTCCTTCCAGTGACCCATTCATTCAACTAAAGTTTATTCCACCTGAGACAAAGCAGCCACAAGAGCGCTTGTGGAGCAGAACAGCAGATCACACTGTTGGTTGCTTTGCACTGAGTGATTGATACCCATTCTGTGAAGGCACGCTTCCCCTCATTAGTGATAATTGGTCTTTGGAGTGCTGGACTGTTGGAATCTCTCCCACTCTCACTGCTCTTTCATTGCTCATTTGCATAAAAAGACAAGGAAATTCTTTGAAGAATCATTAGCCAAAAACAAACTGTGATTTTTTTTTCTCTGACAATGAAATCATATTCTTGTTTTAATCGCCACTTCCAGCTTGAAGCAGAAGGAAAAGATGAACCTGTTCTGGCAGGCTACCACTTTCTCTGGATGACTTATGACAGCTTCAGAATGTCATTGACTACAAAAGGATACCTTTGAAGTGTGGCTCAGTGTGAAATGACAGGTTCTCACTGCAATTTAACATTCCAAAGACCCTGGAGATTAATCTTTGGCCAATTATTGGCCACCAAACTTAAGCGAATGCAATGAACTGAAAAACAATACGTTAACTCAATTCTGATTGGTTTTCGCTTCACAGATAGTGCCTCCAGTGGCTCAGTTTAAAACAATGCCACATGACAGCATACAGTATTAAAACAATTGGAGGAAGAAGTTTTGTTAGGTTTGATCCCTGCTCTTGTGCCAAACAAGTTAATTTCTGTTCAGAGCAATGGCAAAGGAGATGGCTTCAGTTGCTCTCAAGGGCTTCAGGATTTGAGGTCAATGCTGGTTGTAGACATGGTTGTGAACACTGGTGATGCAGTTACAGTTGAACAACTTGCCACTCTGATCCTATAAGTGACGGACAGCCACTTATTGAGGTGCTGGCGCAAAGCTGCTGGTTTATAACCTGACCTCAGCAATCTAAGGAGGAGGTGAAAAAAAACATCGTTTTCCTCTCAAAATCCATTTACTTTTGTTTAATACTTGAGCAACATAGCCTGCAAGAGACTACTTGATAAGTATGAAAGTCAATAATGGCTTCTAGTTCAATTCTGGTGCTTCAGATACAAGCTTAAAGAATAAGGTACCTTTTCATTTACTCTAGGTTGAGTATAGACAGGCTATCTGTAGGTTCTTTTACATTCCCTATTTTATGATACAATGTTCAGTTTCATTATCAGATATCAGCTGGGACTGCGACAGGGGCCCGTTATTTGGCTTCTGGTTATTTATCACTAAACATTACTCATGTACCTTAATTATTTAAACATTGACATTTAGATGGCATTAAAGCCTAAAATACAATTTCATGTCAACATATAAGAACATTTCACATGTTTGCACTTTCATTATCTTTCCCTTCTATTTTCAATATTTGATCTCTGCTCCAGGATTTTTAAAAACCTCTTTCTAATAATAGACTGACTTGAGAAGTCTCAATAGCAAAGCACTGCAATTCTTGGCATGGTTTGGGATGACAAGAATCACAGAGTAAGAGGTACCACACCATACCAACAATGATAGTTGGAAGTGAACCTGAGATATTCTGTCCATTTTGTCACTCTGTGGCTATAGATCTCCACTTCAGTCATACCTGGACACCTTAAAGAAGACATTCCATTCTGCTTCAGCACAAGGATGGGATCCTTCCTCACTTTATCCATGCTGCTCTAGTTTTTGGAGGTGTAGATGAGGATGAAAAATCATTCTGTTTTTTCATTCTATTCAATGACCCCCTACTGATAAGAGTCTATGTGGACACAGTTTTTTTCTCTCGCTGGAGTGTTAGAGGCTGAAGAGTGACCTTAAAGAGATATATATTATCATAAGGGGCATAGATAAGGTGAACGGTCACAGTCTTTTATCCAGGGTAGGAGATCCTAAAACTAGAGCGTATAGTTTTAAGGTGAGTGGAGAAAGAGTTAAAGGGGACCTGAGGGTCAACTTTTCACAAAGAAGTTGGTGGATGTACGGAACGAGCTGCCAGAGGAAGTGGTAGAGGCGGGTACAATTACAATGTTTATAAGACATTTAGACAGGTACATGGATAGGAAAGGTTGAGGGGGACATGGGCCAAAAGCAATCAAACAGGACCTGCACAGGTAGGCAACTTGGTCGGCATGGATGAATTGGGTTGAAGGGCCTGATTCTTTGCTGTATAACTCTATGACTCTATACAACAATCTTCTTTACATCAGGCAAATGGACATGCAGAGCAGGCATGCAGGAATTTCCAGCTCAGCCTGGAAATCCCTTCAGCCTTGAAGGTTCTATGTATATGGAAAAGGGAAAAGTATTTTGCGTTTGCCGTCCTCTAGGTGCCATTGTACTTGTTCCTCGTTTTCAGCAAGAATATCACAACTAGTTGGTAAATGTGTGCCATGTAAGTTTACACCAGTGCTCAGCCTGGAAGGAGGGCTTCAGTCTAATGCTGGGTCACCCTTCTTTGGAACATCTCTTGCAGAAGCATCTCTAAGGATCTCAACTCATCACCAGTAAAGGAAGGGTTTGCTATTAGCTCCACAGCCAATGTGCCATAACCCAACCTGTCAAGGTGGGATCTTACAAGGCTATTACAGTGCCAGTGACCTGGGTTCAATTCTGGCCACTGTCTATAAGGAGGTTATATGTTCTCCCCATGTCTGCGTTGGTGCTCCGGTTTCCTCTTGTTGATTAGTACTGAGGGGATGATGGTGTTGTACGCTGAGCTGTAATCAATGAACAGCAGCCTGACGTATGCTTTGCCGTTGTCTAGATGCTCCAAAGCCGAGTGGAGAGCCAGTGAGATTGTGTCTGCTGCAGACCTGCTGTGGCAGTAGGCAAATTGCAGTGAGTCCAGATCCTTGCTCAGGCAGGAGTTAATTCTAGCCATGACCAACCTCTCAAAGCACTTCATCACCATAGATGTGAGTGCTACCGGGTGATAGTCATTGAGGCAGCTCCCCCTGCTCTTCCTGGACACCGGTATGATTGATGCCCCCTTGAAGCAAGTGGGAACCTCCAAATGCAGTGGTGAGAGGTTGAAGATGTCCTTGAACACTCCAGCCAGTTGGTCGGCACAGATTTTCAGTACTCGGCCAGGTACACCGTTGGGGCCTGATGCTTTGTGAGGGTTCACCCTCTCGAAGGATGTTCTGACGTTGGCCTCTGAGACAGAGATCACAGGGTCTCCAGATGCTGTGGGGATTCGCACAGGTGTAGTGTTATTCTCCCTTTCAAAGCATGCATGAAAGGTGTTGAGCTCATCAGGGAGTGAAGCGTCACTGCCATTTATGCTGTTAGGTTTCGCCTTATAGGAAGTAATAACATGCAAACCCTGCCACAGCTGTCGTGCATCCAAGTGTGTCTCCATCTTCACATGGAATTGCCTTTTTGCTCTCCATATGGCCTTCCGTAGGTCATACCTGGACTTCTTGTAGGATTCTTGATTGCCAGTCTTGAACATCACAGATCTTGCCCTCAGCAGATTGTGAATCTCCTGATTCATTCAGGGCTTCTGGTTTGGGAAAACCAGAATGCTTTCAAAATTATATTCTCTGTTTCAAAAATAATGTTATCTAATTTCACCATCTATCAGGACTCTTTTGACCAATCACACTAAGAGAATTTTAATTGCAGAAATTAGCATGACATTGTGGCAGTTGAGACTGTGTCACCAGCTATTTGAGTAAGAGACGAGCTACATCCGAGACTTAATATTTTCCTGTCCAGTGCTGACATAGATATTGTCATGGAAAGTCACAGAAAAAAATGAATGAAAACTTAGTCATTTTTCATCCTCACTAGGACATTGTGGGAAGACAGGGAAGAATTTGCAGAAACCTTGGCAGAGATATTTGTATCATCCTTAGCCATGGGTGAGGTACCAGAAGACGGGAGGGTGGCTCATGTTGTGCTGTTATTTAAGAAAGGCTAGAAGGACAAGCCTGGGAATCACAAGCCGATGAGAATAACATCACTGACGAGAAAGTTACTGGAGCGGATTCTGAGAGACAGGATCTTCATGCATTTGTAAAGGCAAGGACTGATTAGGGATGGTCAGCATGACTCTGTGCTTGGGAAATCATGTCCCATGAACGTGATTGAGTTTCTTGAAGAGATGACTAAGAGGATTGATGAGGGCAGGGCAGTAGATGTTTTCTACTTGGACTTTAGTAAGGCCTTTGACGAGGTTCCGCATGGTAGACTAGTCCAGAAGGTTAGATCACATGGGATTCAGGATAAGTTAGCCAATTGGATACAAAATTGGCTTGGTGAAGGAAGTGAGAGGGTGGTAGAGGAGGGTTGTTTTTCTATATTGGAGCTCTGTGAGCAGTGATATGCCACATGGATTGGTGTTGGGTGCACTGGTATTCATCAACTATATTAATGATTTGGATGAGAATGTAGTTGGCATGGTTAGTAATTTTGCAGATGACACCAAAATTGGTTGTGTAGAGGACAGTGAAGAAGGTTACCTAAGAAGATTACAACGGGATCTAGATCAACTGGGAAAGTGGGCCAAGGAATGGCAGATGGAATTTAATCCAGACAAGTATGAAGTGTTGCAAGATTTACACAGTAAATGGCAAGGTCCTGGAGAATGTTGTAGAGCAGAGAGACCTGGGGATACAAGTACATATTTCCCTGAAAGTAACGACAGAGGCAGATAGGGTGATGAAGAAGGTGTTTGGCATGCTTGCCTTCATTGGTCAGGGCACTGAGTACAAGAGTTGGGCATCATGTTACAACTGTACAAGACAGTGAGACCACACTTCAAGTTTTGTGTGCAGTACTGGTCAGCTCTCTATCGGAAGGATGTCATTCGACTGGCAAAGGTGCAGAAAAGATTCAGAAGGATGTTATCAAGGCTGGAGGGTTTGAATTATAAGAAGAGACTAGATAGGCTGGTGCTTTTTTCCCCTGGAATGTAGGAAGCTGAGGGGTGACCTTATAGAAATTTATAAAATCATGTGGGGCACAAATAAGCTGAATGGCCACAGTCTTTTTCCTGAAGTAAAGAAGTCTAAAGCTAGAGGGGAAAGATTTAAAAGGGATTAGAGGGCAACTTTTCCACACAGGTGGTGGGTTTATGGAACGAGCTGCCAGAAGAACCTGTAGAGGAGGATACAGTTCCAACGTTTAAAAGACACTTGGACAGGTACATGGATAGGAATGGTTTAGGTGGATATGGGAGAAATGCAGGGAAATGGGTCTAGCTCAGGTAGGCAACTTGGTCAGCATGGATGAGATGGGCCAAAGAGCTTGCTTCCATGTGTATGACTACGACTCCATGACCTGTACCCCAAAAACAAGAACAGCACAGATAAAGTGAAGAAAGCTTTTCCAACCATGGGGATGAAATGTAACCAACGTTAGCAGCTATGGCAAGTTTTAGTAGCCCTGTTGAATGAAAACCCTGAGCTTTCGATATGAGTACTCACACTAACTAAGGAGCTTCATCTACATGGTATAATGGCCATCTCTGGTAATACTAGAAGCAGCATTGCAGACTGGTGTGCAGGAGAAGTTACCCTTCTTGAAACAGCTGAGTAATATGTGCAGTTGCTCAATCTTAAGGATCTGTTCCTGGATCAAGAGAAAATTATAGTTAGGACATCTGCAATGTTCACCAACTTGTTTAAAACCCTGGAATGGAATTCATCTTGTCCTATGGATGTGACATTCTTTAGTGACATTATTTTCTTCTTAGCTGTTGTTTACTTGGACAGAGATTGGTGAGACCCCATCTGTGATTTAGCAATGCTTTCCTGGGGATGTTCAACATGCTATCTTCTTTCTCAGAGAGGTGCATTGTTTTGTACTTGGACAGAACACAACAAAGCATTCATGTTATTTCCATTAAACTAGCGGGATCCAATTTATAGTGATTACATGGAAACATCTTTGCACGTAACCACTCCTTTTTACCAATCACAATTTCCTGTGCATATTCAATGAATTACAGAGAAACACACACAAACATTGCAGCAACAAATATTTACATGAATAGTGCCAGTAACTAAAACATTCATTTGCCTTGCTAATCTGCAAACAGTACGGAATATTATCATGCACCGATATTGCTGAACTGGGAACATGCAAGACAACAAACAGCAAATGGAAATATCATTGCCACCGACATAAAGCAAACTCCTTGCTGAAGCAGCTCAGGGGTATAAGGTATTGATTAAATAACAACACTGTTATCCTTAAGTCAGCACTTCCTTATCAGGAGATTGATGCTTCGAATCCTACTGCACCACTGGCACTCGCTGGTTATCAGAAACTGCCATGCTGATGCCCTCTTTAATGTGAAATATTGTTCAACATATAATGAGCTGTGTATCACTGGGCCACCTTTTCAGGGGCACATACGACACAGTCCCGGAATGGTTCAAAGTAGTGATGGACTCAAAGTATTCAAAGTAGTGATGGAAAATAGCATGCCCAGATTGCAGAACCTTCAGTAGGCCACACTGTAGCACACTTGTATCTTGATGTGAAAATTGCTCTTCATTGATGGTAAACACATGAAGATGGACTAAGGTCATGAAAGATGCTCCTCTCTTTCTTCAAAAGTGTCATGAAACGTGGTTGTAATGCAGGACCAAAAAAAAATGTGATGCAAAATTAGGCATTAAGACTCTTGATCCTTCAAAAGTTCCTCGGTAACATTGGGTTGAATCATAACATGAGACTACTGTGAAAGTTACCCTTAGATACCAAATGGAAGTCACTTACCACCTGGATAAATATCCTTTCTAATCTGTTCACTATTTCCTGCTTGCCATTTATAATATCACTGTCATTAGCTTTCAAGGAGCACTCTCTCTATCACATTGGGACCCCTGTAACCATGCTCCCTCTAATACACCAGGGCCCCGATTCCAACATTCCTCTTAAACTCATTGGGTTTACTGGAAAATTGTACTGTGTAGCTTCTAAAAAAACAGAATTAAAAGTGTGCTGGAGTATTAATTGGAATACATTTCAGGTCAAGACCCTGCATCAGGACAGGGAGTATCGAGGGAAGATAGCCAGGTGAATCTCTTCTCCACTCTCCCCGTGCCTGGTAGGGTTGTGTGCCCTCTAAAGGAAGGCATCCTGGGAGAGGTGTGGTCAGGTGCAGTGAAGTCTGGCCCACTAAATCACCTTACCAATTAACATATTTGGTGAGATTATTGCAGAACTATCTTTGTTTCATCACGTTGCAAACAGCCTTTCTTAACTCTAGAATATTAGCAGTTTTTGTACAATTTTCCCTTTCAAAGCTGGATTCAACTATATTGGAGGGATCAAAAACTAGAGGTCACAGATATAAAGGGCAAGAGAATTGAGAGAGACATGAGGAAAAACGTTTTTTGCACATGTGGCTGTAACCTGGAATGCACTGGCTGCAGATTGTGGAGGCAGGTTCCATTGAGATCTTCAAGAGTGTATTAGATCAAAATATGTAGAAAAATTTGTGAAGCTACAGAGAAAGTGTTGGTTGGTCAAGCAAGAGATCCAGGACATGATGGGCCAAACAGCTTCCTTCTGTACTGTAGCCATTCTGTGATCATATTATGACTAGTCTCTGATAAATGTTCATGCAGAGTTAGGTTGTTAACTAAATCTGTTTTACTACTCAACAGTAAATCTAATATACTCTGTCCCTTATTATTTCCAGAGCGTATTGATACAGAAAGGTATTATGCACACACTTTCTGACATAAATTAGTCTGCTTGGCCCAATCTCTAAGAATATTAAGATACCCCCATTATAAATGCCCTGCCTTTAATGGTGTCCAAACTCTGAATTGAAGGGTAAGGATGTGTGTGCTTGTGGGGATTATGGTGGTTGGGTGGGGATTGAGTGGAGGATGGGGTTTTTGAGTGGCAGACAGAACTCCCACTGCAGGTGTTAAATCGTATCCATTTCTTAATTTCATACATAAATCCTTCATGGCCACTTGCCTCTCATTACATTATATTCCCACTCATCATTGCAGCCAAGACTACAACCTCTACTTTTCTGTAGACCTTCTGACCTGGTATATTTAGTGATGTCTCAGGATTGACCTCAATGTTATCTCCTCTAAGTTAAACATTTCTCCCTCCAAGATTAATTATTTTACATCAGATGGCATTCCTGTTAGTGGCTAAAGCACAATGCCTGGCCATCACTCCAGTCTCTATCTTTTTGATAGTTTTAGAACACCCCTGTCCACTGAAGCTCTCACTCCATTCACTCATAGCCAAACATTTACCCTTTCCTCTGGTCTGGGTCAGGGGGAGTGTGTCCCAATGGACTTCCTTCTTGTTGTGCTTGGTTCTGCTGGCACAGAAGAAAACTTCAGCTTCCCTGTTTTACCTGCGGTCTCATTCTTGCAGCACAGTGGCACCAAAAGTGGTGCTGCAGCCTCACAGCTTCAGTGACCCATGTTCAATCCTGACATTCAGTGCTATGTGTCTGGAGTTTGCATCTAACACATACTGGCCCATCTTAGTCCTTGGCACTTAAGGCAATCCCAGTCAATATTGGGGAAAGTAAAATTACCACTACAACATCCTATTGTTTTTACATTTTTCCATGATCTGCCAAAATATCTGTTCCTCTATCTTGGGGGACTTATGGTATTACCCTATCACAGTGATTGCTCCTTTCTTTTTCCTGAGCTCAACCCATATGGCCTCACTGGATAATCCCATCAAGATATCCTCTCTAAGTGTAGCTGTGGCATTCTCCCTAATCAGTAGTGAAACTCCTCCACCTTTTTTTTACATCCTTCTCTATTGCATCTGAAACATCTAAACCCTGGAAAGTTGAGCTGCTAATCCTGCCCATCTCTCAACCAAATTTCTGTAATGGCTACAACATCATAGTTCCATTTACTAATCCAGGCCCTAAGCTCATCTGTCTTTCCAGTTATATCCCTTACATTAAAATAAATACACTTCAGAACGTTAGACCTGCCATGTTCATTAACCCAGTCTGCCTGTTAGAAACATAGAAACATAGAAAACCTACAGCACAATTCAGGCCCTTCAGCCAACAAAGTTGTGCCGAACATGTCCCGACCTTAGAAATTACTAGGCTTACCCATAGTCCTCTATTTTTCTAAGCTCCATGTACCTATCCAAAAGTCTCTTAAATGACCCTATCGTATCCGCCTCCACCACTGTTGCCAGCAGCCCATTCCATGCACTCACCACTCTCTGAGTAAAAAAACTTACCCCTGACATCTCCTCTATACCTAGTCTCCTGCACCTTAAACCTGTGTCATCTTGTGGCAACCATTTCAGCCCTGGAAAAAAGCCTCTGACTATCCACACGATCAATGCCTCTTATCATCTTATACACTTCTATCAGGTCACCCCTCATCCTCCGTCGCTCCAAGGAGAAAAGTCCGAGTTCACTCAACCTGTTTTCATAAGGCATGCTCCCCAATCCAGGCAACATCCTTGTAACATCCAGAACAACTTGACTGGTATCCTATCTGGAATTGTAAGATATTCACCCCTCCAGTACCAGCACACATTAGCTGTAGTATAAACCGCCTACAAACTGTGCTGCAGTCACTCGCTCAGGTTACTCGGATAGCACCTCCCAAACCTTCCATCTTTACCACCAAGGTCAAGGGCTTCAGGTGCAGGGGAACACCTCACACATTCCTCACCATCCTGACTTGGAAATACATTGCAGACTCGCAGTCACACTGGGTCTAAATCCGTGGACACCCCAACCAATAACACTGCGCAAGTACATTCAACAATGGATCAAGATGGCAGGTCAGCCTTCTTCTGGGCAATAAACGCTGCCCTTGATAACGATGCCAAGATCCCCAAAAAAATGATTGAATAGTAGTAAGAAAAAAAATCACTCGAAATAGGACACAGTCCATGTGCGTTTGTTCAGAGGATCACGGCCCATTCAACATTCCTTCCAGAGAATCACTGTGCTTACAAAGGAGATCATGGCCCATATGATGTTCAAAGGAGATCACAGCCCAGATCTCCTCTATACTAAGGAAATCACAACCCACATCCCTTCCACAAAAAGGATCACAGGAAGGAACCAAAACTCAACTTCCGATTAAAGGGAATTACAGTCCTTTGCAAGTCCAGACAAACGGGATCATAGATCAACCAACACACTATCAACATAGTATTGCTAATCCCCTTCAAAAAGAGGAGGCAAAATCACAGCTCCCAGCACCCCCAACAACATCTCAGAATTCATCCCAAATAAGTACTTTATAGGAGGCAATTGTACCTGTGCCGTCCCATACAGGAGGGAACCTCAGCCTCAGTGCCTCAGGGCAGGCACGGTAGTGTAGCGGTTAGCGTAACGCTTTACAGTGCCAACGACCCGGGTTCAATTCCCACCGCTGTCTGTAAAGAGTTTGCACGTTCTCCCCGTGTCTGCGTGGGTTTCCTCTAAGTGCTCCGGTTTCCTCCCACATTCCAAAGACTTACGGATTAGGAGGTTGTGGGCATGCTATGTTGGTGCTAGAAGCGTGGCGACACTTACGGGCTGCCCCCAGAACACTCTACATAAAAGATGCATTTTGCTCTGTTTCGATATACATGTGACTAATAAAGAAATCTTATCTTATCTCACCCACAGTGGGGTCCGTAGCCCCTGTATCCCACCCAACACAGAAAGGTCTGCAGCCCCAATCCTTACTCACACACACACACACACACACACACACACACACACACACACACACACACACACACACACACACACACACAGGGGTCCACCATCCCGATCCTGTCTGCACAACAGGTCCACTGCCTGGTCTCTCACACAAAGGGGATGGGAGGCACATTCACCCACACCGGAGAGTGACTGCCCCAGCAGCTACGCACCATAGCCCTGATGTTTGAGTGCTGAGGGCTGCATAATCCTGTCTCTAGGGTGGCTGCTGATTGAATGACTTCACCCCAAGAAGTCATTATAACCCAATTCACTCCAAAGGTGATCACAGCTCCCATCCCCTCACAGTGGAGGGCTCACAGCTCTGATTCCCCCAGATCAGAGCCAGAAGCCCTCCTTAGCAGATCACAGTAGCTTGTGTGCTTCTGTAAAAGAAAAGCCCGTGAAACACACAAGCTTTTACAGAAGGAGCCCTGGAGCCGTTGGAGCAGCGGGTCCACTTCAGGTCCGGTGAGTGTCTTTTAAAAGCTTAATAAGTGGAGGGCAACTGAAGGGTTAAACAGAGTGTTGAGTGGTTGATTAGAGAGAGCAGTACTTGAAGTAATTGGCAGGGACAAATATAAGGAGGGCTGTCTGAAGAGGAGCAGCCAGTGTGTGAGTGGCTCAGGGTTAGGGGTGGAGCTCTGAGGCTTTGGCAAGCAGAGGGTGAGGATAAGCATGAGCTTGCTCCCAGAGAGGTAAGGCTGATAAGTTCCTTTAATTTAAATAACTTGGGAATAGGTAGTGATGGCAGCAGTTAGGGCAGTTGTGTGCTCCATATGCAGTATGTGGGAAGTCAGGGACAGCACACTTGTCCCTGATGACCACACCTGTAAAAGGTGCATCCAGCTGCAGCTCCTGACTAACTGAGTTAGGGAACTGGAGCTGGATGAACTCTGGATCATTTGTGAGGCAGAAGTAGAAATAGATAGGAGTTTCAGGGAGATAGTCACCCCTAAAAGTCAGGAAACTGGCTGACTGTTAGGAAAGGGAAGAGGTATTGACACAGGTCAGAGCACCCCTGTGGCTGTTCCCCCTCAACAATAAGTATACTGTTTTGGATACTGCTGGTGGGGATGATCTACCAGGGATGAGTGGCAGTGGTCCTGTCTCTGGCACTGAGATGGGACCCTCAGCTCAAAGGAAGGAGGAAAAAGAAGAATTTGATAGTTAGGGGGTTCTGTGGGAGAGATCAAGAATCCTAGATGGTCTGTTGCCTCCCTGGTGCCAGGGTCCACGATATCTCAGATCGAGTTCTTGATATCCTCAGGAGGGAGGGTGAGCAGCCAGATGTTGTGGTCCATGTAGGGACCAATGACGTGGATAGGAAAAAGGAGATCCTGCAAAGAGTGTAGAGAATTAGGTGCAAAGTTGAAGGACAGGACCTCCAAGGTTGCAATCTCAGGATTGCTACTTATGCTATGAGCTAGTGAGGCTAGAAATAGGAGGATCATGCAGCTAAACATGTGGCTAAGGAAATGGTGCAGGAGGGAGGGCTTCCAATTTCTTGATAATTGGGCTTTCCACCAGGGAAGGTGGGACCTGTTCTGACGGGACAGTTTGCACCTGAACTAGAGGGGGACAAACATTCTTGCGGGTAGGTTTGCTAGTGCTGCTCTGGGGGGTTTAAACTAGATTTGCAGGGGGAGGGGAACCAGAGTGTTAGAATAGATAGTGAGGTGGAGGAGGGAAAGTCATGAGGACTGCAAGTATAAACAGAAATCAAAGGTTTGGATGTGATAGAAATGTTCTCAGGTTCATCTTTTTCAATGCAAGGAGTATTGTAGGTAAGGTAGATGATCTTAGGGTGTGGATTGACACGTGGGATTATGACATTATTACTATTAGTGAGACTTGGATGCAGGAGGGGCAGGACTGGCAGCTTAATGTCCTGGGGTTCTGTTTCAGATGTGATAGAGGGGGAGGGATGAAAGGGGGAGGAGTGGCATTACTAGTCAGGGAAAGTATCACAGCTGTGCAGAGACAGGACAGCCTGGAGGGCTCGGCTACAGAGGCCATATGGGTGCAGCTGAGGAACAGGAAAGGTGTGGCCACACTAATAGGGTTGTATTATAGACTGCCCAATAGTCAGAGAACTGGAGGAACAAATCTGTAGTGAGATAGCAGACAGATGTAAGAAACAAAGTTGTGATAGTAGGGGATTTTAACTTTCCACATATTGACTGGGACTCCCACACTGAAAGGGCTGGATGGCTTGGAATTTGTCAAATGTGTTCAGGAAAGTTTTCTAAATCAATATATAGAGGTACCAATGAGAGAGAACACAATACTTGATCTCCTATTAGGGAACTAGACAGGTCAGGTGACAGAAGTATGTGTAGGTGAGCATTTTGGGTCCAGTGACCATAATGTCATTAGTTTCAAGTCACTTATGTATAAGGCCAGGTCTGGTCCTTGAGGTCCTAAATTGGAGAGGACAATTTTGTGGAAATGAGAAAGGATCTAGGAAGAGTAGATTAGGATGAGTTGTTTTCTGGCAAGGATATGCTCAGTAAGTGGAAGGCCTTCAAAACTGAAATTGAGTACAGAGTTTGCATGTTCCTGCCAGGATTAAAGGTAAAGTTTAAAAAGCCTAGGGAACCTTTGTTTTCAAGGGATATTGGTGATATGCTTAAGAAAGAAGTATATAGCAGGTAGAGGCAACTAGGAACAAATGAGGTACTTGAAGAGTATAGAAAAAGTAAGAAAATACTAAAGGAAATTAGGAAGGCAAAAAGATGAGGTTGCTTTGGCAGATAATGTGAAGGTAAATCTGAAGGGTTTCTACAAGTATATGAAGAATAAAAGGATAGTAAG
The DNA here is from genome assembly GCF_009764475.1 of Pristis pectinata. NCBI lineage: Eukaryota > Metazoa > Chordata > Chondrichthyes > Rhinopristiformes > Pristidae > Pristis > Pristis pectinata. The sequence continues at coordinate 10,650,480 of NC_067428.1, forward strand.
GGACAAAATTGGTCCCCTAGAAGGTTAGAGTGGTCATCTATGTGGAGCCTCAGGAGATGGGGGAGATCTTAAACAATTTCTTTGCATCATTATTTATGCAGGAAATGGGCATACTGGATATGGAAGGAAGGGAAACAAGCAATAGTCATGGAACATATAGAGATTAAAGAGGAGGAGGTGCTTGCTGCCTTTCAGCAAATAAAGGTAGATAAATCCCCTGGGCCAGATAAGATATTTCTTCTGATGTTGAGGGAGACTAGTGTAGAAATTGCAGGGGCCCTGGCAGATAGTTAAAATGTCCTTGGCCACGGGTGTGGTGCTGGAGGACTGGAGGGTAGCTCATGTTCCCTTGCTTAAAAAAGGATCTAAAAGTAAGCCAGGTAATTACAGGCCAGTGAGCCTGACGTCATAGTGGGTAAATTATTGGAAGGTGTTCTGAGAGATCGGATATACAAGTATTTGGCCAACCAAGGGCTGATTAAGGATAGTCAGCATGGCTTTGTGTGTGGTAGATCGTGTTTAACGAATCTTGTAGAGTTTTGAGGAGGCTACCAAGAAAGTAGATGAAGGTAAGGCTGTGGATGTTGTCTACATGGACTTTAGTAAGGCCTTTGACAAGGTCCCACATGGGAGGTTAGTTCAGAAGGTTCAGACACTAGGTATCCATGGAGAGGTTGTAAACTGGATTTGAAATTGGTTGTGTAGGAGAAGACAGTGGTAGTGGACAATTGTTTCTCAGACTGGAGGCCTGTGACTAGTGGTGTGCCTCAGGGATCTGTGCTGGGGCCATTGTTGTTTGTTGTCTATATCAATGATCTAGATGTAGTAAATTGGATCAGCAAGTTTGCTGATGACACTAAGATTGAAGGTGTTGTGGACAGCGAGGAAGGCTTTCAAAGCTTGCAGAGAGATCTGAACCAAATGGAAGAATGGGCCAGAAAATGGCAGATGGAACTTAATGCAGACAAGTGTGAGGTGTTGCATTTTGGAAGGACAAATCAAGGGAGGACATACACAGTAAATGGTAGGGCACTGAGGAGTGCGGAGGAACAAAGGGATCTGGGAGTTCGGATACATAATTTCCTGAAAGTGGTGTCACATGTAGACAGGGTTGTAAAAAAGGCTTTTGGCATCCTGGCATTCATAAATCAAAGTATTGAGTATAGGAGTTGGGATGTTTTGATGAGGTTGTATAAGACATTGGTGAGGCCAAATTTGGAGTATTGTGTGCAGTTCTGGTCACCTAACTATAGGAAGGATATCAGTAAGATTGAAAGAATGCAGAGGAAATTAACTAGAATGTTGCTGGGTTTTCAGGAGTTGAGTTACAGGGAAAGATTGAACAGGTTAGGACTTTGTTCTTTGGAGCGCAGAAGAATGAGGGGAGATTTAATAGAGGTTTACAAAATTGATGGGTATAGACAGAGTTAATGTGAGTAGGTGCTTTCCACCTAGATTAGGAGAGATAAGTATGAGAGAACATGGCTTTGGGGTGAAAGAGGAAAGGTTTAGGGGGAACTTCTTCACTCAGTGGTGGGAGTATGGAATGGGCTGCCATCTGATGTAGTAAATGCAAGCTCACTCTTGAGTTTTAAGAATAAATTTGATAGATACATGGATGGGAGAGGTTTGGAGGGTTATGGACTGGGTGCAGGTAAATGAGACTAGAGGAGAAACACTTTGGCACAGACTAGAAGGGCCGAATGGCCTGTTTTTCTGTGCTGTAGTGTTCTATGGTTCTACAGTACCAATCCACTGTATTAGGTGGATCACAGCCCCAGCACCCTTCATACAGAACTGATCTCAGTCCTAACATGGCTGCTCAAAGGTGTAATGGCTCCAATGACCCACAGAGGTGAGTGCTGTCTCAAACTTTCCCAGACACAGGAACAAAGGGCACAGGGTCCCAGACCAGCTTCAGAATAAAGGGGTCAATGTCCTGATCCACCTGCATCCAGCAGGGATCATGCCCTTTACAGACTGTTACCCATACTGTAATTATGACAACATGGAATGCTCCCTTACAAAGGAGATCTCTATCCCAGAGTCATCCACATAAAGGGGGCTGCAGTTATGACCCCCCCCCCCCTCCACACTCTGAGGGCAACAGCTTCTTCCTCTAATCTTACTTCACTTTTACCTTCTCAATCTCTCCACCTGCTGACCTACTGGTCTGCTTCCCACACTACTTTAAACCCTCCTGAGTAACACTAAAACCTCCCTGCAAGGATATTGGTGACCCTCCTGGTATTGATGGGATTGCTCTGAGGGCTGCCATAAACTCAATGGGCCAAATGGTCTGCTGCTATGCCATAAGGAAATACAAAAATATGAAACAAACTGGACTCATTGATCTTCCTTATTACCCTCCCCCCAAAAAATCTCCTTTAAGAGACTTTGAAAAATTTAAGAATATACAAAACATTGATCACCTACCCCAATCAACCTTGAATAATTCAATATACATGAAATTGACTGCTAATATTACCACCATTCAATTGTTCATGACCTGAGTTTAAATCCAGTTCAAGTAATGTGTAACGGAGATCTTGATCCTCTGATAAGGACACCAGGCAATATATCATGATTCCATCTCCTAGGTCTATGATTGAATCCCTCCCAGCTGGTTGATGTTATCCTCTTGCCTCTGAGAGCCTAGATGCTATAGTGGTTTATTACACAAACATTTCACTGTTGCCAGGATTGCAATTCAGCCTTTACAGAGGGATTGAATAGAATATAGAATGCTTTCTCTGATGGTTTTAACCATCCCAATGGAATATGAATTCATCTTGTGTCCTACTGGCTTTTGATCCATCGTAGACAACAGCATTTTGTCATCTCTCAATCTCTCACTCAGGGACATTGTAGTTGATTGGTGTGGCCATGGCCAAAAGAGATCACCAGCACCTCTACTTCCTCAGGAAGCTGAAGAAATTTGGCATGTTCCCTTTGACACTCACCAACTTTTATTAATGCACCATAGAAGGCATCCTATCTGGATGCATCACAGTTTGGTATGGCAACTGATCTGCCCAGGACCGCAAGAAACTGCAGAGTTGCAGACACAGCCCAGCACATCATGGAAACAAGCCTCCCCTTCATGGACTCTGTCTATATCTCTTGCTGCCTTGGTGAAGCAGTCAGCATAATCAAAGACCCCACCCACCCAGGTCATTCTCTCTTCTCCCCTCTCCCATCAGGCAGAAGATACAGGAGCCTGAGGACACATACCACCAGACTCAAGGACAGCTTCTATCCTGTTGTTATAAGACTATTGAACAGTTCCCTTATACGATAAGAGAGACTCTTAACCTTAAAATCTACCTTGTTATGACCTTGCACCTTATTGTCTACCTGCACTGCACTTCCTCTGTAGCTATGACATTTTACTCTGCATTCCGTTATTGTTTTACACTGTACTACCTCAATGCACTGTAATGAATTGATCCATATGAACGGTATACAAGACAAATTTTTCACCGTACATGAGTACAAGTGACAATAATAAACCAATACCATACCAAAATGGAAATTCTATTTTGAGCAAGGCAGATGTGCCTAGCAACAATAAGGAAATCCAATATAGAGGAATTGACCAGAACATGTAGTCAGCACTGCATCTTATTCCCTGTGTGATGGCTTGCCAATAGATGGGCTGCCATGTTTAGCAGTCTTGCCTGTGGACAATTCCAAAGAAGGGGCAGTCAGAATAAATGAGGTGGTCACCATCTGGAAACAGCTTTGTATCATGTCGGGCTGATGTTCACTTCAACATCGTTCTAGATACTTTATACTTGCATACATACAGAGCAAGGTTCAGCATTTACAGAGCAAAATTGAGGCACTAAAGGATTCATTGAAGTAGGAAATCATGGAGGAAATGAAAATGCCTGCACCAGGGAATGAATTACAAGTTCCCCAGTGCAAATTTTTCAAGAGAGCTGAGGAAATGTTTGAGGGAGGATGGTTAGTGGTATTTGTTAGAACTAAAATACAAGGATTCATCCATTCAGAGTTCTCATGCATTGAATGTATAATTTGCAATCAAATTACAGTGTACTTGAATGAAACTGGGCAGTCAGAATGAATGGCAGATTGTACTTTGAGAAACGACGGAAAGGAAAGATAACGACCACACAATGCATGAAATTCATCCCCATGTTCTAAGCTTGCTCAATAAGCCCCCACACAAGAAATCTATTGTAAAAAAAAGATAGTCGATGGAATTTAGATCAATGGTCAGATCAAGGGATGATTGATGGGCAAAAATCCAAGGGTACGGGTAAATGTAGCTTCTCAGATTTGATAAACTGAATAAAATTGAGCAATTGTTTACATTGGAGTTCCGATTTACTAACCATATGCTTTAGCTATACTTCAGAACTGAATGAACAATATTAAAATATTCTGTTTAAAATGAGTTGGACATGAGAGTCAGACAGATTGTGACCAGCATTGCTGAAGGGCAGAGATCGGCCAGCAGAAAGGTCAATGCATCAAATAGACTATAAAACTAAAATTGTTTCTGGAGACACAAAATACAAACAAGATAATTTTGAATTTGTGATGCCATGGTTATATTGTGCTTGAGGTTATAGCTTTTTTCCACTGGGGTTCAGAATGTTTAAAAGTTCATCTGATGGAATTTATAACCTTTAGGTTTATAAAGAATTAGGATAAAGTAAGCCAGAAAAATAAGCATGTTTGGAATTTGATGTTGTTGGGAAGGCTGTGATTTATTGTGTAATTCCTTGTTATCCTGAGATAGTGATGAGCTTTCTTCTTGAGTCACTCCAATGAATGTAATTTGGGAAAAATGGCTAAGAAGTTACCACTTGGCTCCTCAGACCTGTCCCACCATTCAATATGATCTGCCCCAGGCCTCATCTGCTCTTCTGTGCCAGTTCCCCACTGCTCTCAATTCCCTGATCTTTCAAAAATTTACCTACTGCTCTAAATACCCCCAATGATCTGCCCACAACAACTGTCCAGAATAGAGATTTCCAGGAATTCTAAGGTTTGCTCGGTCACTTCACATTCGGATATGTTGGCATGGAACTGAAGTCACATATATTGTTACCAGCATTTTATTCCCCGATTTCTTTTTTTTTAAAAATGCATTCTGTTTTAAAGCCAATGCAATAAGTATCAGAGCCAAAATACGACCATTTCGCACTTGGAACAAAAAACTGCAGATGCTAGAAATCTGAAACAAAAACAGAAAATGCAGGAGACACCCAGCATGTCAAATGGCATCCATGGGGAGAGAAACAGAGTCAATGTTTCAGGTCAGGGAACCTCTTCAGACTGTTGCTTGATCTCCTAAATGGTTCCAGTGTTTTCTGTTTAATGACATTACATTCTCAGTGCCAATATAAAGGAGGGTCAACTTCAAGTGAGACATTTCTATTGGTGGGATATGATCAAGAAATTATTCATTTTACTGAAGGCAATTTGAGAAAATCTGTAATTAATTAGCAATTAGATAAAGAGATATTAGCCTGATTATACCAAATTACATTCCAGTGTGAATCCTTCCCCAATAAGAATACATAAGGAAATTTTCTGGTGAATTCCCCAATACCTTCCATCTATACAAACTATTTCTGAGGTGGCACAGTGGAGCAGCTTCATGTCTCCAGTGATCTGGGTTCAATCCAGGCCTCGGGTGTGTCTGTGTGGTGTTTACGTGTTCTCCCTGTGACTGTATGGATTTTCTCTGGGTGCTCTGGTTTCATCTCACATCCCAAAGGTGTGTGGGTTGGTAGGTCAACTTGCCACTGTAAATTGCCCGTAGAGTGTAGGTGAGTGGTGGAATCGGGGGTAGTTGATGGGAATACGTGGAGAATACAATGGGATTTGTGTAGAAATAGTGCAAACAGATATTTGATGGTTGGCGCAGTCTTGATGAGCTGAAGGACTTCACCTTGTTCTCGTCTTGTAATGTACTGTGCTATTGCTGCAAAAAGCTTATTTTCAAGGCATTTATACTCCGTGTATGTATGCCTGTGACAACAATAATCTTGAACGTGAACCCGAACTTGTTTGCATGCTCCATGACTTTCTGACTCTTGATACACAATTCTGCTGGTCCAGTCTGTCTGCTAGTTGTGTCTTGCACTGGTATTATAACTGGTGATTGTGGCCATTGTCCTGTACCTAAGTACATGGAATAGCCTTGAATTACAATTAATCATCAAACTCAATAAAGAGCATAACGGTTTTAATTGCCATGGAGTCACAATACAGCACATATATACCAATTTCATCCCAACAAAGAAAATGTTATAACTGCCCTTCATCCTCAGATAGTTAGGTAATTCATGCTTACACAGTTTGTCTTTATCTCATTGCACTTGCCGGAGAAAATTAAATCTGAAGACAGATTTTGTTGTGAAGCCATTTTATTTGTATAGCTGGGCATTACCACATGTTTGTGCTTGTTTAACAATGAATGGTAATAAAGGGCAAGTGATACTAATCTGATGTTTGATTAATGTGACAAAACATCTCCCTTTCTCATGCCTGGCTCCATCAAAGAACCTGTAACAATGGTATAATGGTATCTTTAAAACTCTCTTCAAAATCAGTCTTTCTGGCAGGAATGGCTGAGCATTGGATTTGGAGTGATTGCGATTTTTGATATATTTTTGAGCATCTCTCAGGTGGTAAAAATCTTTGGATGAGTGTCCTAATTGGAATTTGAACCTAAAGTCAGTGCATTAATGATAGGAACATTCAAGAGAGGATCTTATTGAGTAAATTGGTAGATTGGTTTATTATTGTCACATGTACTGAGGTACAGTGGAAAAACTTGACTTACATACTGTCAATACAGATCAATTCATTGCAGCAGTGCATTGAGGTAGTACAAGGTAAAACTATAACAGAATGCAGAATAAAATGTTACAGTATAAAGAAATTGCAGTGCAGGTAGACAGTAAGGTGCAAGGTCACAATGAGGTAGATTGTGAGATCAAGAATCCATCTTATCGTACAAGGGAACTGTTCAATAGACTTATACCAGCAGGATAGAAGCTGTCTTTGAGCCTAGTGGTATGTGCTTTCAGGTTTTTGTACCTTCTGCCTGATGGGAGGGGGGAGGAAGAGAGTGTGTCCTGGGTGGGTGGGGTCTTTGATTATGCTGGCTGCTTTACCAAGGCAGCGAGAAATGTAGACAGAATGTACAGAGGGGAGGCTGGTTTCCATGACGTGCTGAGTTGTGTCCACAATTCTCTGCAGTTTCTTGCGGTCATAGACAGAACAGTTGCCATACCAAGCCGTGATGCATCCAGATAGGATGCTTTCTATGGTGCACCAGTAAAAAGTTGGTGAGTGTCAAAGGGACATGCCAAATTTCTTTAGCCTCCTGAAGTAGAGGAGCTGATGAGCTTTCTTGGCCGTGACATCAACCTGGTTGGACCAGGATAGGCTATTGATGTTTACCTCTAGGAACTTGAAGATCTCGACCCTCTTGACCTCAGCACCGTTGATGTAGACAGGAGCATGTGAACCACCCCAACAGTCAATGATCAGCTCTTTTGTTTTGCTGACATTGAGGGAAAGGTTGTCATGACACCATGTCACTAAGCTCTCTCTCTCTCCTTCCTGCGTTCTGACTCATCGTTATTTGAGATACGGCCCACTATGGTGGTATCATCTGCAAACTTGTTGATGGAGTTAGAGCAGAACCTGGTCACTGGCCACACAGTTGTGAGTGTATGAGGAGTAGAGCAGGGGACTGAGGACACAATCTTGTGGGGCGCCAGTGTTGAGAATAATCATGCTGGAAGTTTTGCTGCCTATCCTTACTGATTGCGGTCTTGAGTACATGGACTGCATAAACAAGGCCCCACTCTACATCACAATGACAGATTGCAATTTGGATAGGAGGTGCCCAATCATATTGTTCATCAGTAAAATGTCAGGGCATAATAAACATTGATCTAAAGTTACCAGACACATAATTTTTATTACTAATGTGGGCAAATGGAATTAGTATAATGGCCAAAAAGGTTGGTGTTGGCGTGGTGGGCCAAAGGCACCGATTCTGTGCTGTATGACACTACGATTATGATAACCTAGAGCTGTGAATTCAAACTCCAGCATGGCAGCTTTGGAATTTAAATTCATGTCAGCTTAGGTAATGCAGAGATTGTGTTAGTCGATGAGAGATGTGGATACCTGAGTACAAATCCCATCATAAATGATTTGGAATTTCAATTTGCATTATAACAGTGCACTCCTTAGAACTCTGTCGTATGTTTGTGCAAGAAAGCAAGTGTCTCCAGGTAAACTTGATCCTCTATATTTTAGTATTCTGAAACAATTGAATATGTTGGTCTACTCCTTATGTGCTAGTTCCTCATCAATCTTCACTACTGCTGCACATTACTAGCTAGTTTTCAGCATGATTTGCCCAATTTTATTATGAGATTGGAACTGAGAAATGAAAGAGTACCATAGGGTGCTTTGAAGGCTTAATGCAGCCAGGTAATTTAATGAGTTAATATTCTCAAAGGCCAAGGCCAAATAGTATTGGCAGTGGTTTATTATTGTCATATGTACTGAGATAAAGTGTCAAGCTTTTGTTAGCATACCATCCAGTCAGATCATGCCATACACAGTACATCGAGGTAGTAAATAGAGAGACAGGATGCACAATACAGTGTTGTAGCTACAGTGAAAGTAGAGTGCAGATAAATAAACTGCAAGGGCACAGGAGGGGTGAAGAGAGAATGACGAATGTGGGTGGGGCCTTTGATTATTCTGGTTGCTTTCCAGATGCAGTGAGAAGTGTTGACAGAGTCAATGGAGGGGAGGCTGGTTTGTGTGGTGGACTGGGCTGCATTCACAACTCTGATTTATTGCAGTCGAGGGCAGAGCAGTTGCCATATCAGGCTGTGATGTATCCGGAGGGGAAACTTATACTTGTATTATGTTTGGAGAATGGTTGCAGACAAACAGAGGCCATCAAATCATTGGCTTTATATTTATACACAGGGATGTTCAACATGAGGGGGCATCCACTGACTGTCACATGTGGCTCATTCATAACATGTGTAACATTCAAATGTTCTAAAGTCAAAGTTACCCATTCCTGTGAAATGAGTTTGAGAGAAACATTGAGGTCTGTGTTGGAACTTCATGGCAGATCATTGCCTACTCCCAGAAATCATGGGATGCATGGTGAGCCCAGGACCCCTCAACCTTCACTACAACAACAGTATTATATTTACATAGCACATGTAACATAGCAGTGTATCCTGGGCATTTCATAGGAGTATTATCAAACAAAATTTGGCACAAAGCCATCAAATGAGCAACTAAGTGATATGACAAACAGATTGACAGAGAAGTAGGTTCGAATGAGCATTTTAAAGAGAGATTCAGAAAAGCTTAGGGAAGGAATTTTGGAGTTTTGAGCATTTTTAGCTGAAAGTATGGCCATGAATTGTGGAGCAATTAAATCTAGGATGAGCAAATCAGGCAGAATTTTAGAAGTGCAGATACCTCAGAGGATTTCAGGAGTCTGGAGGCCTTGGTGTATTTAAAAACAAAGATGAGAATTTGAAAACTGAAACACTGCTTGACAGTTATGGATCAGCAAAAGAACATGCATTGAAGGGTGGGGATTAGGTGAGTTTTGGATGATCTCAAGTTTACAAAGGGAAAGGCACTCATTAATGAGTTGGATTTTCCAGTTTAAGAGGCTACAAAGACATGGATGATAATTTCAAAAGGCATTGAGTTCAAGCAGAGATGAGGTTAAGGAGTATTAATGAGGCAGAAGTAGCAATGTTGGTCAGAGCCCAGATATGACATGAAGGATCACAGCGTTCTGACACAGTTTCAGTCAGATTTCAGGCACAAGATTGACAATGACGTCAGGGACCAGTGTCTGTGGCAGTGACTAAAGATTGTTCTTCCCAATATTTGTTCTTTGGAAATTTTTGCTCGTACAACATTGATGCTTTGGAGATACTGCAAGGCTCAAGAGCAGTGGTCATGAGGCAGAACTGGATATCATCCAGTGTACACATGGAAACTGATGTTATTTCTTCAAATGATATTTAAGTTAACATCCTTGCTCTGGTCTGTCCTCAGTCACTCCAAATCTATGAGTCATTACACTCACATTGTTAATAAATTAGAGCAAGTATTTCTCTGATGTTGTCTGGTCAACTTTGGAAGCATTGGAATCTGATAACTGGAACTAAGCATAAGAGAAACAACACCATTTTTTATTTCCATCAACCTCTTTGCTAATATTAGCATAAGGAGTAAAAGATGGTGATAAATAACTGAGCATATGTCCAATAAACACATTGAGGCTGAGATCTAACATATTTTAACATTTAAGAATAAAAAAATGCTCAACTGTGAAGAATGCATGAAGAATGTAATCTTTGATATACCGAGAGAAATATTTTCATATTTTAGGTGTAATTGTTAGGTTTGTTGGAATTACCTACAGTTTTGTTTTGATATCATCAAGAATATGGGAAACATTAACATCAGTGTTAGATTTGAACAGGGTCATAAACAAGCCCTTGAAGATAGGTTAGTTCTGACTGCAGTGCAAACATTAATAAACGTATGACTGAATTGAACTGCCTCTCATTTACTTTCCAATAAAGAATCCTCCTCATCTATCATTCAAGTGTACAGATTCCACTCTGGTCCCCACTTATAGCATATTACATGACTGCAATAAATATTTTGCAGGATCTATCAAATGAATACTAAAGAGAAAGGTTCAATGTCACTTGTTTCTTTAAAGATCTTTGGATATCATGATTAAATGATGACTAGTTGTCTAATTTAAGTCATTCTTTTTTGGATCCAAAACTCTTCATCATTGTCCTTTTCCTGTAGAAATCCAAAGACATTTAAATTCAAAGCCCAGTGGCATCTAATAACCATGTCAATAACCACCTGCTCTTTCATTATTCCTGGTGTCCTGTCACAATATCCTGAATTTTGTTTTGTTTTAAAACTTGTGAGATTGAAAGGATACCTTCACTCTGCCATATCTATGTTCTTTAACAGCACGAGTGGGTCTTATGTGCTTACTGATATCTGTGCTTGAAAGGATCTCAGGAATTAATTAAGGGAGTAATGAGCCATGCATTCAGTGCTTATCCTTGGTTGCCCAGTAGGCAACCCTGTAGTCTGCCACATCATTCTTAAACAATCAAGTCACAGATGATTGAAACAGAACGAGGAGTCACTCAGAGCCGCGATAATTGGCATAAACATGTGCAATGACATTTTAGGCATTACACACCAGTTGCACATTCATAGAATTGAATGCTTTTGAAATGAGGTGTGTATTACGTTTCTGTTCCCATATTTTGGCATGAATACAGTGAAGAGCATCAAAATGCAGCAAGGAACAACATTACTGTTATACCTACAGCCTGCACTTTTTTCTGATATACTCTCCTGAAAAAAGTCTCTTTTACTTCAAGAACAGAATTTGACAAGGTTTACTAATGCTTTTTGAAAATCATAATTCAGTCATTCTCAAAAGCTAACCATTCCAAACATAGATTCAAGGCCTCATCCTGCTCCAACAAGGTTGCAGAAGAAATATATGTGCCTTTATCACAGATATAACATGTCAGGTTTCAATGGACAGTGGATAGCTGATGATTGTAATGGTAGGAGCAGTTTGTATTATCAAGGTGCCAAAAAAGCCCAATATGGTGGTCAGCGAACTCTCACAACTTCACTTCCAAACATATTGGAACAGGTCCTCTCCAGGAATGACAGGATTCTGCTCCTGAGAACTGTTCATAACCCAAACAGGTTTGCAAGTTGGAAATGAGGCCACCCAGCAATATATTTAAATAAAAACATAGGCCAACTGAGTGAAACATGTAGTTAAACTAGAGCACTTAAGTCAAACATTCAGGTTTCTCTCTAAGGTGCAATGATATTGCCACAAACCAAATTGACACACGGTCGAAGATGCCTGCAGCCCTACACCACCAGAAATCCATCCCACTGGGGTCCCAAATGTCCAGTCATACGTATGGGTTATAAATAATTTGGGTGCTCATGACATGGGGAGCTGTAGACATCCAGAGCCTGTACCAAAAACAGGTATTAATGCCTGGATTTACGAATAGGATGCCCAAGACTCATTTCTAGGCTATTGACTGCTTCTTCTTTGTTCAGGATAACAAAGAGCCCATTTAATCCAAAGCAGGTTACTCCTGCTTGACACTGGATCCTTTTCCTCTCTCACTGCTGTTATCATTTGTCACCATCCCAGGCACTGCCTCATGGTGATGCAGTGGCAGCTCACCACTGAAGTGGAAATCTAAATCCACACCACCAGTGAGATACCTGGGAAAGCTGAATACCAGGTAGGTATCTCCTAGTGCAGGCATGCACCGTGAATAGGGAAGTCAATATTTTCAGATCTTAAGTAGTAACCAGCCAGGGTACCTTAAAGGGAAGAGGCAAGGTGAGGTGCGAATCACTGCCCTGATAACATGCCTGTTTGTGACCAGGTGTGGTATCAAGGAGCCCTAGTAAAAGTAGAATTTATTGGGATCATGGGGATCTCCTCCATCAGACATCATCCCCAGGATAGAACTGCAACAACTCCTCAGGCCAGTGTTCTGAAGCCAATCATTCTTAGCTGCTACGTCAGCTGCTGTGGTTAGAAACGAAGATGTTCACTGATGACTGAATAGCACTCAGTTCCATTTGCAACCTCAGATAATGAAGCAGGCATGTAACAAAAGCTGGATAACATTCAGGCTCAGGCTGATAAGTGCCATCTCCAATAAGAGGCAGTCAACTATTGCCACTTGTTCTTGATGTTTATCAGCATTATTACCCCCAGACATCATCATCCTTGGGAGGTCATCATTGATCAGAAACTTAACAGGACAGGCCACATAAATACTGTAACTACAAGAGCAGGTCAGAAACCGGGTACCCTGTGCTGAATGGTGTTACTCAGTAAATCCTTTCTACTTTCTACAAGGCACTTTAGATGTGTGATGGAATATTCTGAAACTCCAACACTCAAAGAGTTGGACAATATCGCTGCTTGATCTGCCCCCTTCTAAAACATTCATAAAATCCCACCATTCCTTTCCCCTGGCCCCAACCACAGGCAGACAGTGGCCAGGGCGTGTGCTATCTCTAAGATGCACTAATGCAATTCACCAAAGGCTTTTTCAACAGCACTTCCCAGGCCTGTAATCTCATTCACTAAGGACTAGGCTAATAAACATATGAGAAATCACCATATGCAAATTCCTCTTCAAGAACAAGCAGGGAATGGAGGGATATGGACCACGTGCAGGCAGATGGGATTAATTGTCATGGTTGACCCAGACATCGTGGGCCAAAGGGCCTGTTCCTGTGTGATACTTTCTACCTATCTAAGTTGCATTCTGTCTTGATTTTCATCCAAATATCTTTGTCATTGTTGCATCGAAATCTTGGAATTCCCTGTCCAACAACTACAGCAGTATGTTCATCACAAGGGTTGCAATGGTTCAAGAAGGCAGCTCTCCACTGCCTTCTCAAGGGCAGTGGATGCTGGCATTGCCAAGGGCCACTGCAGCCTGAGGATAACAAGAGGATGCTGAATAAATTCAATATTTCCCTGATTACTCATGCGAATACACTTACAGCTAAATTACACTCCTTCCTTGTTTGCTTAATGCAAATTCTGTCATTCACCTTATTCTAAATGACAGAAAAATAAATGTGTGAAGCTTTTCACATTTACTAAATCTATTCCATTTACAAGTATACTGGTGACCTGACAACTAAAGAGTGTAATTATTACGACCTGAATTCTGGATAAATCCTTCTGAAATGTGAACAAAATTGTGAGAAAAACAGTACATAATCATCACATTTAAGGTAAAATGTGACTTTGGAAGTGAGAGTTCAATAGCTCCCTTTTCAATCCAAGCTCACTGACTCAGAATCTTCTTTTCTGAAAGCTATGATAATGCAGTTAATTTTGGTTTAATTTGAGTTGGTCCTTTTCTACAAAGACCAATGGCACTGTAACCTGGTGTCACACAGTGAACAGAAGAGAGGGAATAGCGGGTTCAATAGCGCTGATTGAATTTGGTACAGTTAAGTGGCTGATTTTACAATAGCTTTGAGAGTTTGACCTACTGCTTTTAGCAGTTTGCCCAGCATCTGTTATTTTACATAACAATGCATTATTACAGTCTATAAATGCCACTTGCAGATCCAGTAGGAAATATTTGCAAGAGCACACAATGTCTCTCTCATAAAAAATAGATATTGTGGGTTATTGGTTATATTTATTATTTCCCTGTAAGTGGCTAAAATTAATTTTCAAATTCTAACCTTCTCACCTCATTTTCTGAATGTACTGATTTCTATTTAGTTTCCCTGGCACTTGACACTATAATGGTAGGAGTATGGGGGCAGTTTACTCCCATTGCTAAATTGTTGTGTAGCATATCCAACTGCAGTAATCATCGCAATTGAGCACAATCCCACATTTACCCAATTGAACAGGAATATACAGTACATACATTCTAGCAAGGCACATGGCTAATGAGTAGCAGGAACCATGGCTTGTTCCTGCCTGTAAAATCTTAGGTGGAACACTGCAGAAGTCCTGGTGTACCTTGGTGTAAAGTTGAGTCACTGCTGGATGGTTTCTATGCCCATGGACAGTGGATTAACCATGAGCTCATAAATTTACTGGACTGAACTTGACCCACTGTAGGGATTTACTACCTGGCCACAACTTTTCCAGATGTGGAGGACTGTGTGAATTAACCACATCCTCCCCACTGCACGCAACACGCATCTGGTGAGGTGGAGCAGGTTCTGAGCAGTGAATAGACCTCATACCATGCATTCTGAAACTTGGAACTCCTTGACATCCAACTCAACAACTATCAATGCAAAATGCTGGAGGAACTTAGCAGGTCAGGCAGCACCTATGGAGGGAAATCAGGGCTGATGAAGGGTCTCGACCCGAAATTTCGACTGTTTATTTCCGTCCATAGATGCTGCCTGACCTGCTGAGTTCCTCCAGAATTTTGTATGTGTTGCTCCAGATTCCGGCATCTGCAGAATCTCTTGCTTCCCAACAACTATCAAAGAGCTTTTAAACAGTTTTTAAATGTCTTTGATTTTTAGGGAAATTAAACAGATGGGCAGAATAGTGGAGCAGCTTGTAAAACCACTCCTTCACAACTCCAGTCACCTGGACTTGTTCCTGACCTCCAGTGCTGTACATGTGGAGTTTGCACATTTTCGATGACCACTTGGATTTCGTACGAGTACTCTGGAATTTTCCCACATCCAAAATATATGTGGGTTGGTGGGTTAACTGGCGACTGTAAATTGCCCCTGGTGTACAGAAGAGTGGTAGAATCCAGGAAGAGTTGGTGAGAACATGGGAAGAATAAAATGGGTTAGAGTAGGATGAGTTTAAAAATGGGTGTTTGATGGTCAGTGTGAACACAGTGTTTCCATACTCTATCGCTCTATGACTCTATGATTTTTAAATACATTTTAAAAGAATCTTAAAAAAACAAAGAATTAAAGAAGTAAAGGTACACAGTAAAACACCAACAAACAGGTTAAAAATATCAAAATAAAGCAAAATGATGGCACTTAACATTTTCTTGTGTTGGTGACTGCATTTTGATGAAAGGCTTTCTTTTGCATCCCCAGTGCAGAACTGAAGCTGAATATGGGATACATTTGGAGCCATTTCTCAGTGAATCACAGGTTGCAATAGCATAGGCAGCAGGGGTGGTGGTGCAGGGGCGTTGTCGAGCAGCTCGGTACAACAACCTTTGCCCTTCAGCTCATTTTGGACTTCTGTCTTTGACCACAAAATCCCAAGGTGGTTACAGCATGAAGAAGGCCATTTTTCTCACTGAGCTGATACCAGCTTCATGTACAAATAATTCAGCTGATCCAACTCCCTCACCCTCAATCCGTTGCCCTGCAAATTCCTTCCTTTCACATATTTATCCAGCTCCTGCCACTACTACCACTGGCAGTGCATTCCAGACTCTAACTGAAGATATTCCTCTGATCACTTTGATTCTTTTCGCCATTACTTTCATTTTATGTTTTCTGGTTCTAGCTTCTTTCACCAATGGGAACAGTTTCTCTCTATCCACTCCATCTATACACTTCATCAGCCTATCTACACCCTAGCAGATCTCCTTGCAAACTTCTGTTTCAAGGAGAACAACCTCTGTCCATGCACATAACTAAAGTCCTTCATCCTTGGAATCATTCTGGTAGAATCTCTTCTGCAGCCTCCCTAAAGCCTTCACATCTAAAATGTGGTACCCGGAATGGACACAATACTCCAGTGTGGCTGAACCAGAGTTTTACACAAGCTCATCATGAGTTCCTTGCTGCTGTAGTCAATGGCTATATTTATTAAGCCCAAGATCTCTTGTTCTTTTTTGATTCACCCTTCTCTGTTTTTGCCCTCTATTTATTATCGCTTCTCCTCATTCTTCCTAATATTTCACATTTCTCAGCATTAAATTTTATCTGCCAACCATCTGTCTATTCAACCAGGCTGTATATATCTTTATTACAGGTTCATAATCTTTCATCAGGACTGAAAATGCTTGAGATAAAACAAGTTTGCTGTTTTTTTTCCTCTAGTTCATTTAGAAAAATACTCGGTCATTTGGTTTAGAGATGTGACCGAATTAGTTACATCCACTTTGAGCAAAAAGTACAATTCTGTGAGTTTCAATGGATTTGTCGTCTGTTTTATAAATATAACCCTCAATCTAGACCCTGATACTGCTAAGGTGCTAAGGGCTTTACGCGACTCAGGGCTCTCCCACAGTTAGGAAAATAAACAAGTGAATTCCTGTTTTTTCTTTGTTTTTTTTTTCTTGCTCCACAGATGCTGTTTGACCTGAGTATTTCCAGCATTTTCATTTTTATTCCAGATTTCCAGTACCTGTTGTATTTTGCCTTCACAACTTTAATTAAAAGCTCATGAAATAAAATGTTCAACCCTGAATGGTTCTGAATTTAGTTGCAATTGATAGAATCCAATGATCTATTTTCACAATTAATTTGAAATAATTGTTAATTCATACCTGTCTCCTTATGTGTTTTACCTACTGAATATTGAACTGGTAGGAATTCCTACTTCATGCATTACCCACTATTTGAGGGAAATAGAGAATAGTGCCAACAATTTTAAATGCTACTAACAATATTTACATTGAATTGAACAAAGAATAAATGGAAGAATTAAGCATTTCAAGACAGATTTCCTTCTCAGCTTTTCAGTGTGTGATATCCAATATGTTGTTTTGCCTCTTTGTGCTCTTCCTGTGTTAAGACTGAAATTCATTGGCTCTGGAAAGTTGTTTTGTTGTACTACGTTTTATGTAAAAGTGATAGATTTTTTTTCTAAAAGCTGGTTGTTAAGTGCAATTGACACTTGTACGTACACATTATGTTATTCACAAAACTGTCACGCAACCCTCCCTCAACTTTGAGACACTTTCACACGGAGGTCCCTGGGTGTGTGAAGTAATGTAATTCACCATGATGACGCTGTTGTGAAACCTTACTGTGCCTTAGTGGTACAAATAATATGGGCCTTAAACAATTCACCAGAGTGAACAATTCAACAGAGGGAAACACCATCACTGCTGAAAGGCCTGACGTCCTTGAGTTGACCAGAGCAGCAATGACTTCAATCACTCTGGATGATTCTGAGATCTTCTATCTTAACACAAGTGCATCCACTGCCTTAGCTGGACTTTCTGACCACCTTGATTCCTGTCCTTGAGCCCAGCTCCAGTATTGCAATATTCTTTTTATCTGCTGCTGGAAGTGAATGATGATTGGGTCCAAATCCCTCCACCACTCACGGGCTCATCTGCTGACTTTTATTATATTCATTACAAACTCCTGAAGGCCTGGGTTTCATTATTTTACCAGCAGACACACAGCACACAATAAAATAACAATCCTCCAAAGCCATTGTCCTTCTCCCCTACATCGCTCAATACTTAATCTGTTTCTCACAGACAAAGATGTTTCTAGCTTGACCTCCATGTCTTACTAACTCCTTTGCCTCACTTAAAATCCTTGCTTCCACATTCACAAAGCTTCAGAGACCAAGCCAGCCCAATCACTACACCAGGACTTGTTTGTTGTCCTAACTGTGGGAGAGCCCTGCACAGTGGCCTAAAGCACTTAGCACCTTAGCAGTATCAAGTTCTAGATGGAGAGTTATATTTCTAAAACAGACGACAAATCCATTGAAGCATACAGAATTGTACTTTTTGCTCAAAGTGGATGTAACTAATTAGGTCACATCTCTAAACCAAATGACCGAGTATCTTTCCAAATGAGTGAGCAATGGCAAGTTTAATGATCTTCAATTGGATTTGTAAATACAAAAAAATACCTCAACATATTTTTGAATGCGTGTTATTATCTGGGTGTTGGTGTTAGTTCCACAGCCAAGGAACATGATAATTAACTGCAGTGAAAATTAAGTTAATTAACACTCTATAGTCTCCAAAGTATAATATGCTTCAGAACACATTTAAAAGTAAGCACAGAACTACTGAGGAGGCAACTCATAAAACAATCACGTCATTGGCTGGTAGCATCCCTGGGCTGGAAGGAGTCATCAAATGCAATTATAAATGTACTATAAAATAACCACTGGATCTTTCCCCCTCAATAAATGTCCACATGCTGCAAAGCTGTGTTGGGATAAGTGGGGTTAGTGTGTGAGTTCTTCCTTTCTTCCTTCACCCAGAGACTTGAGGCCAAATGCAGCATTCCAACTGTTGTTCTGGCAACGACTTCCAAACCCAGGAGAAATCAAGAAGAAGCATTTCCATGGGATCAGTAAGTAACATTCCCACATTCTCACTGCCACCAGCCCCACCCTCACCCACATTACTCCTCAGTTCATCCTGCCCAAGATTCCTCCAATTCAACTCCTTCTTAGTGTTACCAGGTTACAGCTTTCTCAGTGGTACCAGCCAAGAATATTCTTCTTTGCTGTGTTCTGAAGCCACAATTTCATACACAAGTAATTCCATGTCCTTTCTGTCAAATAGTATCAGTATCCCAAGCCTTTACATAGACATAGAACAGTACAACACGGGAACAGGCCATTTGGCGCACAATATCTGTGCCAACCATGATGCCAAATTAAACTAAACACATCTGCCTGCACATGATCCATATCCCTCCATTCCCTGCATGGAAATGTGCGTATCTAAAAGCCTCTTAAATGTCACTATTGTATCTGTGTCCACCACCTCCCCTGGCAGAACATTCCAGCCACCTACCACTCACTGTGTAAAAAAACTTATGCTGCACATTTCCTTTAAACTTTCCCTCTCTCACCTTAAAGCTACGTCCTCTAGTATTTGACATTTCTACCCTGGGAAAAAAGACTCTGACGATCTACCTCATCTATGCCTCTCATAATTTTATGAAACTCTATCAGGTCTCCCCTCAGCCTCAAGGGGTGAAACAATCAAAGTTTGTCCAACCTCTCCTTACAGCTAATACTCTCTAATCATTCTGGTGAAACTCTTCTGCACCCTCTTCAAAGCCTCCACATGCTTCCTGTAATCTCCAAGCCCATACAGTACAGTGTGCCCTTTGAGAATGATATTTTACAGTGGCCTTTTCCCTGCAACTTATCCAGTGACAAGCCCTCAATGTAGTCATGAGGGCCCACAGTAAGGCCATTGCCATGGCTGCCTCAGGCACAGCTTCCAATTTATACTTTCTAGTCTAACTTTCTGTTGTGAAGCAGAAGCAGACATATTTGAGAAGTCAATGAACACTTAATTTGTTGCAATGCTTCCCAAACAGAGTGAGAACAGTTTTTCATACCTGTCAGAGTTTGAAAAATGCAATACATTACAGTATCACAGTTGGGTATCACTGGCACCAGGCAATTCTAGCAGGTCCACAGCATGTTGTTACCGACGTGAAATTGCAAATTGCAGAATTTTCAACAAATGTAAATGCATTTGCTTGTAAATTGAATGTTAAAATTGGCTTGAACATTAAAGCCCTGTACAATTAGTAATACTGCACAATTTTCTGCATAACTTGAATAGTTTTTTGAGAAGCTTTCCCCATTTAGTAGAATTGATATCTAATAGAACTTAAGCATCATTAAGGATCACATGTCCATTGTGAGAGTAGCAATGCACCGAGGCCAAGCTCAATCTGTGACTTTGTTGTTTTCCTGTCATCTCTTGTCTGCCAACCGCTGTTCATAACATTTTAGTGATGCTTGAACAAACTCCTGAAGGCAATGGCTCATTTGCACAACTGGCATCAATTCCTCAAACCAAAGCTGTAGAAAAATCAACCAGGATCCCCATTGTACATTATTATTCAACTCCCCCATTAGTGAGTGTGCCAAGGACTTGATTGGCACCCGCACAATAATACAGCGTGTCAACTTGATGTAGGGGCAAAAAGTCACTTGGTCGAAGGACCAGCACAATTACATCCCTGCAATAATGAACGAAATTAACAACAAACAGAATAGTACCTTGTATCAGTGGTAGGCTTGTACGTTCAACAAGTCTATCAGTTTTTAACTGATCAGTACTATACATGTAGGTTCATATCAACTAATTCCATGCAACTAATTCCACAGCCATTTGACTCTTTGGGTGAAAGATTTTCTCTAATTTTACTTCATACTCTTAATTACCTCCCTCATGTCCCCCAGTATTGAAAGCACTGAAAAGACTTTATTAGTGCTACAGACAATCTTCAGTGAGAACATAAGAGATAGACGCAGCAGGAGGTTAATTCAGCCCCTTGGGCCTGCTTCACCATTCAATAAGATCACAGCTGAAGAAAAACAGAAAATGCCAGAGATACCGAGCAAGTCAGGGAGCATCAATGAAGAGACAAATTGTTCTGTGCAATTCTGATGAAAGGTTCATCAACTTGAAGCATTAAAAGTTTCTCTCTCCACAGACATCACATGATCTGCTGAGTATTTCTGTTGTGACTGACTAACCTGAGCCACACAGAAGCTGCAACTGGGAGATATGGAAGTCTTTATTCACACAGCAGATATTCTGGAGAGAGAGTGTCTAAAATAATCTCACTCTCATGACACAATGTTTTTATACTGTTTAAACATAAAGATAACAATGAATGATTAACTACAGTTTCAATGGCTATAAATCACCTACTTAATTTTAACATTTTGAATATAGTCAGGTAAATTTGCAGAATTACATATGGTAGCACATCCCAACTAGCAGAATCCCTTTGAATATTCAAGACTGGTGTCTGTTCAGAAAGCTTCTGAGTAGAAACTTAAGATATCCAAAATATACCCCTTTTGTTACAGTGTTGAGGGATGGCTACAACTAGCCAGAATATTAAGTGACAAAACAGACCTGTCCTGAACTGTGCATTAAGTGGCAGAGAAATACCTTTAACAATGTTTTAATACAGGAGATGGCCACTTAATACCTTCCCTGATTTCATCCTGAAGTTTTCAATGATGACCAATTAACATGAACATTCATCTTTTGTCTTCCCCTGTAGTTTCAATGGGATAGAATCAGAATGTTCCACACGCAATTATTGGTTTCAATAGCCTTAGTTAAAGTTAAATTGTGAAAAGGTTTTATTTCCTGAAGACTAGTTCTCATTCTAATTAATCCATAATTATGCTATCCATGATTTCATAACTCCAGAATAATCCCTAACAATTTCCAACACTTTCTATTCTTATTTCAGATTCCCAGTGTTTTGCTTTTCAATGAATAATGTTGGTATTGTTTAAGGGATAAATATTGTGCAGAGCATTAAGATTAACTATTCAAAGCCTTGTTTGTTTGACTTGTGCCAAGGGTTGATACTTTACTTCAGTTTCACTTTTCTGCACTTATGCCAGAACTCTTGATTTCATTAATATCTACTCATGCTCCCCAGTGGATGTATGGGGACTATCTCAGTGACGAGTCAGGGTCCTGTGTGAGGTATCACAGGGAAACCTGTTGGAGGGTTGTTGGTCAGACTGGTAATTAGATAGATAGTCAACTATTAGGGATAAAATGACGGGGATATTCAGCAGGTCAGGCAGCATCTGTGGAGAAAGAGTTAACATGTCAGGCCAATGTTCGTTCATCAGAATTGGAAAAATGAAAAGCTAAGTATCATTTTATATTGCAGAGGAAGAGGGTGGGGTAGGAGTGGAGACAACAAAGAAAATGATTGAGTTGAGTACTCTGTTCACACTTTTCTAGGTCTGGTGAGGGTTTATCAAACCAAAATGTCAACCCTGTTTCACCCTCCGCAGATGCTATCTGACATGCTGAGTATCTGCTGCATTTTCTGGTTTTGTTTCAGATTTCCAGCAGCTGCAATATTGTACTTTTCGATGCAAGGGATGGCAGGTTTTAAGTTGTGATTCGCTGTGAATGTCTGTGTGCCAGTAAGCTGCTTTCGGAGGAAAATAACATGAATGGAAGACCTGTGTCTTATAGGTCATAACACTCAGAGACATAGTTAATGACCTGCCTATAAATTGCAAAACTCCATTGAGGAAGAACAAAGCTATGACCTTGCAGTTATATAGTAACTTTTCTAGGGCATTCCAAAGCTCTTTATAGACACTGACGTACTTTTGGATGTGTAGTGTCAGATACATTACACAGTGGCGCAGCTAATAGAGCTGCTGCCTCACAGTGCAAGCAGCCCAAGTTCAATCCTGATCTTGGGTGCTGTCTGTGTGGAGTTTGCATGTTCTCCCTGTGACTGTGTGGGTTTCCTCCCACATCTCAAAGAAGGGTGCGTTGACAGGTTAATTAGCCCTAGTGTGTAGGTAGGTGGTAGAATCTGGGGGAAGTTGACAGGAATGGGGGGGGGAAATAAAATAGGATTAGTGTAGGATCAGTGGAAATGGATGCTTAATGGTTAGTGTGAACTCAGAGGACAAAAAGGCCTGGTTCTGTGCTGTGTGACTCAAAGATGCGACAGGCTATTTTTCCACAGGAAGGTCTCACAAACAGTAATCAGATGAATGATGGTGGAAGTAAGACAGAAAATGTTGGCGGTGCTGAGCAAGACAGGCAGCATCAATGAAAAGGGAAGTTGTTCAGTCCAATTCTGCTGAAAGGTCATCAATGTGAAGAATTAAAAGTTTCTCTATCCACAGAAGTCACCTGATCTGCTGAATATTTCTAACACTTGCTTTTTTTTTAAATTTCAGATTCCCAGTGTTTTGCTTTTCAATGCAGAATGTTGGTATTGTTCAACGGATAAATATTGGGCAGAGCATTGAGGTAACTATCCAACCCCTTTTATTTGACTTGTGCCAAGGGATTCTTCAAGCCTATCTGATATTTCTTATTATAGATGGGACACCCAACAATGCAGCACTCCCTCAGTACTGCACTGGAGCATCAACCTTGCTTCAGTGCCAGTTCTCAGTCAGAAAGCTGTGCCTTCAAATTGCAGCCCATAGACTAGATCATGTAATCTAGGCCTGCATTTCAGGAGATTACTTCTGGTTAACTTCTGCACGGCTTGGCACCTCAAGAAATTGCAGCCTCAAGTAGACATGTCCAGCCACTTCCACTGTACTGAGTCACAACTGTGTGGACTGATGAATAGAGATCACCAGATCTTGAACACTGAAGTCTATTCAGTATATTCACACACACCCTGATGACCAAGTGGGGATTACTCTTCTCAGGTGCATAATAAGGCTCATGGTCAAAGTAGAAAAGAATTGCTTTGATCTGGTTTGACTTTTTAATGCAATGGCACATCAGTTGCTATTTTTCTAGAAGCAGCAACATATAAAATCCCCATCACCAACGTCCTTCACTTTGATCAGTGTCGAATAATCAAGCAAAAGGAAAGAACAGAAATCTCACTCAGATCTGCTGGTGGTTTGTGGAACTGGGAGCTTGTGTTTAGGGAGATAAAATATACAAATCCTGAATACTCAGACTGAGAGCAGCTGGAATAAATAATTAGGTAACATCAGCCTGTAAGAAGGTGCATTGCAGCTTAAAGAGATGATATACTTTGAAGTACACAAAGATACACCGGGAAAAAGAATAGAATCTACTTTACATGTCATTCAGAGGTAGCTGAAAGTAACATGTTAATAAAATTCTCCAGAATGTACTCTTGGTTACTTTATCTAGTGCAGCTTTAGAGATTGAATGTGGAATGTCAACCAATTTGTCAGATATGATCCAACAGGAGATTCTAAAAAATAGGAGAAAAGGCAGCTGGTAACTAATGATGGCCCTCAAGAGAAGCTTCTGCCAACTTAATGGTCTTTCCTGCCTTTTTCCACCTGAGGAACATTGATAATGGAGAACGAGACACTCATTGGGCACCGTGTGCTGGCTTCAAGCTCTCTCTGGTCACTGTGGGACACAATGACAGGCAATGGTCATATCCAAGAAGGGAGGGCACAGTACTTGCCAGCTAAAGGAGGAATTCTGTAGTGACCTGTCCATGTGCCCCCAATGAAACCGTTAGGTTGTCTGCTGTGAACTCTAATGTCAAGTTGATACGATTCTAGACTGAATCAATATTTTACATGCTTACACCTTCATTGGGTGGGTGTGTTTCACACCTTTCCTCACCTCTGATGAATGTAAATGAAAAGCAAAACTTGATGATCTCTAACTTTCCCTCAGAGAGATGTACACTTCCAAACTCTCAGAGTTAAGCTCTTTTTCTTCATCTCTATTTTGTGATCTTGCTCTAAACCTTATGACTATTGAGTATACTTCTGTTTCCACACATGCAAAAAGTTAGCAATGTTCCAAGGTTGTGAGTTCATACTTATTTTCAGAAAGCCTTTTTATTTCATTAACATTTTCTATTATTTTTGGGGTAATAGAGTTAATATAAAATGAAGATTTTTTTTATCTGCCCACGGTCTATTTTGCAGGATATCACCAACTTTAAAATCAGTAGGCATTATTTTGTGAGTTGGGTAAAGCTTTGCCCATAAGGGACACCTATTGGGAATATGGACATGCATTCTACTTTATTCATTTGTAAAATTGTCCTTAAAAATGGAGAAATGATATAAGTCTGGATGCTGTGTGAGGTGAATAAAATATTTGGTCATAAATCCCTAAAGATTATAGGAGGAAGTGGAATCTAGGGGAGGTATGTTGATCTGAGGCACTGCAAAAGTCAGGGCTAGAATAAGAAAGGAGGCAATGATCCACAAATTCTATTGTGTATTGCAATTTATCTGTGCACTACACAGTAAAATTTTATCAAAGCACAAGAAAATGGGAGTAGGGGTTGCCATCTGTTTCCTCAAAACTGCCCTGCCATTCAATATGACCATGGCCGATTTGCTCCAGGCCTCAACTCCTCTTCTGTGGTGGTTCCACATAGCCCTGATTCCCCGAACTCTCTGAACTGTATCTACCTTGTCTTTGAATACCACCAGTCTGATTGCTCAATCCATTCATTTACTTCTGGCACAGTATCACATTTCCAGGATTTCTATCTGTGTCATCCCAGCATAGAACGTGCATGGAAGCCTCCAAGTGTTTGTCACTTCCTCCTGGATTCGTTCTTCAAATCTTCATCACCCCCAACTCATGCTCCCCATTTATGCTTCAGTTGATGCATCCCTAATCACTTGCATAACCCCAATACCAACCATTTTCTTCCTGCCTACAATGATTTCCATGACTCCTCTGTGTCATCTCCATAGTGCCCTCTTCTATTGCCTCCAGAACCATCTTCGGATGGACCATCTCTGCACTCCACCCCTACCCTGGCTTTCCACCCTGTGCTATTCTCTCTCCCTTGCCCCATTCTAACCTGGAGCGTAACATCCTCACTCTGCCATCTCCATTTTCTACATTGGTGGTGAATTGAGGAGGAAGGTATTTTATGTGCCTTTGTACCTGAGAGGCCTATTGGACTGCACCCACACTTTGGGCCCTGTGAATTGTAAAACATTGGAGTCTCAGGGTCTCAAATGAACTTGGCCTGTACCTCATCCTCTGTGCCACGATACTTCAACAAACTTTTTATTGCTGTTGAATAATTTAGGTTAGTGATTCTTCATTTCAGAAACAGTGAAGACATTACTCACTTATTGTGTTTGCATTAAAACATCAGCGCTGTGCACAACTACAGAAACACACAGTACAGGATGTTGATTGAAAAACATTGTACTGACAGAATGAGTTATAGTCATCAACAAAACTTCAGCCATGTTCATCTGTAGTTAATTGGGGATGGATGTTATGTAATTATCACACATTCTGTATTTGGAGACTGAGGGGTATATATCTGTCTAATTAAGAAAAAAGTAATTAGCAGGGCTCCCTCCCTTGGTGTATTTTGAAGGTCTGAAACTCCATAATAAAGGAGTAATGAATGGATGATTATGATGCTGTGGAATAAGGATTTGTAGACCTGCTAGAATGCTAATAGCTCTTCAATTACTCTTTGCTCTTGAAAATTACCAGCACCTCGGTGCTCAGCGGAGAGAAAGTCTCAATATTTTGCAGGGGGCGGGGGGAAGAAGGCAGAGTTTAGATCCCAAGGCACAACAAAACTCTCACTGACAGAGGTCAGGCACCAGCACTACAGGTATAGGGGATATATGAGGCGGTGGAAAGTCAACAGGTAGCAATGGCAAAGATGGCAAGTAGAAACATTAAAAATGCTTATTGCCATTTTACCCAAGATTAATTGCAATAAATGTTCAATCCACTACTAATGCAACTTTTGGCAATGCTATCTTGTGTAGCCTACCTCAGACATCAAGGTAGGTGAGAAAAGAATACTCAAAGTTGGGACTTTTAGAGTCATAAAGTCATAGAGTTATACAGCACGGAAACAGGCCCTTTGGCCCAGCTCATCCATGTCAACCGAGGTGCCTTCCTGAGCTCGACCTATTTGCCAGTATTTGGGCCATATCCTAATAAACCTTTCTTCTTCATAAACTTGTCCAAATGTCTTCTAAATGTTGTAACTGTACCTACCTCTACCACTTCCTCTGTTTAATGATTCACTCATGGGATGTGGGTATTGCTAACAAGGTCAGAGTTTATGACCCACACCAAAGTGCCCCTGGGAAGGTGGAGGTGAGGTTCTCATTTAAACTGCTGCTGTCTGGGCAGTGAAGAGATTCCCACAATTTCAAGTAAGGACTTGTAAGATTTTGATCCAATCACGATGAAGACATGATGATATGATTTCAAGGCAAGATGTTTTGAACCTTGGATGGGAATTTTGAGGTGATGGTATTCTTGTGTTCTCTTGCCCTTCTAGATGAAAGAGGTCAGTGCATTTTGTGGATATACACATTACAACAATGGTGCTGGGGTGGTGGAGGAAATATATGTTTAAGGTGGTGAATGGGAGACCAACAGAATGGTAGCTTTGTCCTGGATGATAAGGAGGTAGAGGTTTGACAGTATTGTTGGCACAATACTCATCCAGGCAAGTATTCTGTCACACTCCTAATTTGTGCCTTGCAGATGGTGGAAAGGGTTCAGAATCAGTGGATGATCAACACGCCACAGACTATTCATATTATTTGTGGTTGGTGCAGTTAGGTTTCAGGTAAGAAACAGAACCACAAAACATCAATGGTGGAGTTGACAACGGTAATGCCATTGAATGTTAAAGTGAAGCAGTTAAATTTCCTTCCCTGACACTTATGTGTCATGAACAATATTTGCCACTTATTAACCCAAGTCTCTGTTGTCCAGATCTTGCCACATGAGGACATGAACCACGTCATGAACTGAACATCCTGCAATCATTAGTGAATATTAATTCACTAATTCTCTCTTTGTTCTTATGACGTAGAGAAGGCTTAGTTTCCACAAGGTAGTCCATTCTGATACCTTTGAAGTCATAAATTCTCAAGTACAAACTCACACCCCCATTTGCACAGCTCTCATAGTCAAAGTGAAGATCACCTTTGCACTTCTCTTTCTAACCTCAGGATTATTCCAGCTGACAGCTGCTGATACCTGTATCTGACCATTGCATTAGGGAGGTCACTGAGGATCCCTCCTTCACAAGACCACATTTCATGTACATCTCCATCAGCCCATTGGAGCAGGCAGAGTGAGAGCCAACAGTCTTGTATTGGAAAGGATGCCCCTTATTTTAGATGGAAAATTGTCTGTCACTGCTCTAAAATTAGTGCAAAGATTTTATCCCTGGATAAGTAGTTTCTGGATGTTGCAGAATGGACAAATAAATAATTGTGACAAATAAAGGTAAGCATTGCTTTTTAGCAGCCACCCAAGGAGGAAGGATAGGGTGAGGTACTAACCCTATTTTTTGGAATAATATGTGACAACCCTGGCCTCAGTTACTCCTCCTGAATAGGGAACACACCTCTTCAGGGTGATTGGTTCATAAGATTGTTGACAACCCTGTAAGGAAACCTGTGAACATACTCCCCACACTCAGGAGTCACTGGACAAGGAAGCATCACTCTCCAGTAGCTGGAAGAGTGCTGGTGGTGTTGCGTGCTCATGTCTTCATATGCTGGGGCTGTTGTGCACTTGTCCCTTTAAGGACTGGCTGCTGAGGTCTCAGCTGTATGTCGACATCTTGCCAGCTGTGAAAAAAACAGCTAAAGCTTTTCAGTAATGCCTACTGTATCAGAAGCAGCATGACATTACACAAGGGAACCTCACGATGGTGTTTCTTAAATGACACTCTCAAATTCACAATCTTTTTAGATCTTTTAACGCAGCATTGGGGAGACATGCAACTACATTTTAAATCTGGAAAAATAGCGTGATAAACTTCCTGGCTCAGGTTCCAAATAAATCACCTTGATTCGTTATTCCTCTCTACATTGAAACAAGGCTGGTTGTTTGATCTTGTATCTTGAGGTTGACCTTCCCTACCTCATCCAAGCACTGATACTTAAATTACCATTGCCTAAAATCAGACTGTGTAATACAAGGCATTTGTGTTCTATTTGATCTAATTTCAATGATAAATGAATCATAATCAAAGATTAGGAACTTACAATATGGACCAGAAAGTCTGCAGTGTTTTGTTCCTGTTCATCTATGCATTGGCTGCAGGACCTGGGGTTTGTGTTGTGGCATCCAGCAATATTAAACATGCATCTGGATGTCAGATCTGAAGTCTTGATCATCAAACATCCTTCCATCAGTCAAAGACAGTGCTGGTGCACTGAAGGCGATGGTGAATTTTATCACTGATGTCTGCCTTTGCTAAGGGATGGCTCCCAAAATACTGGAAGAATCTGCCTCTTCCAATGTCTCACTGTGAATCCTTATTGCCAGATGGTAATGTTGTACACTGGGAACAGGTTGCTAGAGGACCACTGATTTGCACTCATTGAGTGTAAAGCCCAACCTCTTAAATGCTTTATTAAATAAATCAACAATGGCTTGGAAATCAGCCTCTGAGTGAAACAAACACAAACGTCATCTGTATATTGAAGTTCAAGTACTGTTACATAGAAACAGAGAGCAGGGGTCCTTTGAGCCTTCTCTGCCATCCAATACAATCATAGATGATGTTTCACGTCACTGCTACACATTAATAACTATTGCATCTAGAAACTTATCTATCTTCTTCACGGTACCGTAGTGGTTAGTGCGACGCTATTACAGCGCCAGCGATCGGGGTTTGATTCCCATCGCTGTCTGTAAGGAGTTTGTGCATTCTCCTGTGTCTGCGTTGGTTTCCTCCGGGTGCTCCGGTTTCCTTCCACATTGCAAAGACGTACGGGTAGGTTAATTTGGGTTCAAAATGGGCGGCGCGGACTCATTGGGCCGGAAGGGCCTGTTACCACGCTGTAAATAAAGTCTTTAAAAATATATTCGCTGGCTTGGCCTCTACATCCTTCTGTGGTAAGGAATGGGTAAAAATTTGTCCTCATTTCAGCCCTGAATCTCTTGCCTTGTAACCTGAGCCTGTGATCCTCATCCAAATCATTGATGTATATTTTGAGTAGCTGAGGCCCAAGCTCTGATCCCTACTAGGTACTGGCTGCCACATTGAAACAGACCCAATTATACCTACTCTCTGTTTCCTGTCTGTCAACCAATTTTCAATCCACGGCAATACGTTATCCCTAATACCTTGTTCTTCAGTTTTACCTTTTACGTAGGAGCTTATCAAAGGCTTTCTGAAAATCCATGTGTACCTCTTTCACTGATGTTCTATTATCCATCGTACCAGTAACATCCTCAATAAACTCCAATAAGTTTGTCAAGCAATTTCCCTTCAAGAAATCCATGTTGAATCCATGTTGACTTTGTGTAATCCTGTTGATATTTTCCAAAATGGCCTTTTATCTCATCCTTTATAATAGCCTCTAGCATTTTCCTAAATACTGATGCTGGACTAACCAGTCTGTGGTTTCCTGATTCCCCTCTCCTTTCTTCTTTAATGATGGGCTGATCTTGCTTCTGGAGTGTAATTGCTCTCGGCTGAACAGTTTCCCATTTGTTCTAAGAATTAGCTCCATTCCCATAGGGAGGTTGTTGGAGGTGAGGTGAAACATTGCAGTTGGCAATGAGGTTGGCTCTGTTGCAGACCCATAGTTAAGATCATGGCTTGCATGACATAATGAAGCAAGAGTAAGATGGAGACAAATTTCTATACACAGTTGATTTCGAAGACAGTATTCCACAAGCCCTCACAGCTGATGGACTTGGGCTTTACTGAGGTTGTAAAAGATCACATATGGTGATCTATGGTGAACAGTTTCCCATTTGTTCTAAGAATTAGCTCCATTCCCATAAGGAGGTTGTTGGAGGTGAGGTGAAACATTGCAGCAAGAAAGATTGAAAAATGTGTTGGGGATGAGACAACCATGAGACAACATGGGACTTCACTGAGATCGTTTCTGTTGTCAATCCATCATCACAGGCAGTCCTCAAATGCCCCTTCTCAGTGGCCAAAGAGTTGTTCCCAAAACTGCAGTGTGGGTTCAGTCCATCTGGACAGTGGATATGGTCTTCACTGTGCAACAACTTCAGTGAAACACAGGGATCAGCACCAGCCACCGTATCTGATCTTTTACAACCTCAGTAAAGCCCGAGTCCATCAGCTGTGAGGGCTTGTGGAATACTCGCTTTGAAATCAACTGTGTATGGAAATTTGTCTCCATCTTACTCTTGCTTCATTATGTCATGCAAGCCATGATCTTAACTATGGGTCTGCAACAGAGCCAACCTCAGTGAAGACTAAATCAGAATTCAGAATCAGGTTTGTTATCATTGACTTATATGACATGAAATTTGTTGTTTACAGTGGCAGCATAGTGCAAAGACATACAAATTACTCTAAATTATGAAATAAATAAACAAATGGTGCAAAAAAGGAATAACGAGGTGGTGTTCATGGACCGTTCAGAAATCTGATGGCGGAGGGGAAGAAGTGTGGGCCTTCAGGCTACTGTACCTCCACCCCGTTCGTAGTTACGAGAAGGGGGATATCCCGGATGGTGAGGTTCCTTAGTGATGCCTGCTCTGCCATCCAATACAATCATGGATGATGTTTCACGTCAGTATTACTTATTACCGTTAATAATTATTGCTTCTAGGAGGCACCGCCTTTTGAAGATGTCCTCAGTGGTGGGGAGGGTTGTGCCCGTGATGGAGCTGGATGAGTCTATAACTCTCTGCAGCCTCTTGCAATCCTGCGCAGAAGTATATTTCATCAATGGTAATTGTTTTGCAAAGAGTAGTAGGAACTGTGATTCATTTTCCCCATCCTAACCCAATGACACTGAGGCCTATAATAATAGAATTTAACTGCTGTGCAGCTGCAATTGAACTCAACCCTGTGCTGGACTGGACTCCAAGCTCTCAACACACAGCAAGGGTAAGAACTAGTCTCTGTACTTGTTTAAATTGTGACTTAATTCACAAGGAGGTCTTCATCCTTTTAATCATTTTGTCTGTATTGACATTCCCACTCCTACTAACCTCCTCAATGTTGATGAAAAGGGAAATAAATGGACAAAACATCAGCTTCACAATGGATTTTCCTGGTTGTGAAGCAACCAGTCAGAATGCTCTCCACCATACATCTATAGAAATTTGTAAGTCTTTGGTAACGTGCCAAATCTCATCACTCCTAATGAGTGCCTTCTTCATGATTACATCAATATGTTGGGCCCAGGATAGATCCTCCGAGATGTTGACACCCAGGAACTTGAAGCTGCTCATCCTTTCCACTGTTGACCCCTCGATGGGGACTGGTGTGTGTTCTCCCGACTTCCCCTTCCTGAAGTACACAATCAATTCTTTAGTCTTGCTGACATTGAGCGTGAGGTTGTTGTTGCGACAATATTCAACCAGCTATTTCACTCCTGTACGCCTTCTCGTCGGCATCTGAGATTTTAAACAACAACAGTGGTGTCATCTGTGAATTTATAGATGGTGTTTGAGTTGTGCTTAGCCACAGAGTTATGAGTGTAGACAGAGTAGAGCAGTGGGCTAAGCACGCAACCTTGAGATGCATCTGTGTTGACTGGTGTCCTATAGTACAAATTACCCAAGTGCATCACCCACCAATAAATCGAACACCTCTCATCACCTGATCCTCCAATCCACTGATTGCCCAAGCCCCCACCTAAGGCCCAATCAAACTCCATCACCCTGCCAGCTTCCCTCTCTCCCCATCCCTCCTGATGCCTGGTTACCACCCCTCACCCCGATAACCCTGAGCTCAGACTTTTCCCTCAAATCTTGACCTCTCTACCCCACAGACTCTTCCACAACCTCAAACTTACCAGATCTTCTTTGCACTGTGAAAGCAAAAGGCCTCCCCTTATATAAGGTTGATTCTGCAGTGCCTGACCCCTTTGACCTTGGGAGCTACTGAACTTCCCAATGGAAAATCTGTAACCAAAATGGCTGTTGACAGGTCACATGGTTTTAACCATATCTCCTGAAGCCACTGAGGAAATACTAGACCTTTTTCTCCTGTTTTTGTTTCTCCCCAGTGAGGGATTACATGCAAACCCTGACTGGGATTTGCTCCATCAGCCTGTTAGTACTTTTCCCAAATTACATCTCTGTATATCTGAGTGTGTACAGCAAGCACAAGTACGCTACTTGCAGGAGAACAAGTCTGTTTGTACCTGTTATCCCCACACAAGTAGTTTTCATCAATGGTAACTGGTTTGCAAAGAGTAGTAGGAACTGTGATTCATTTTTCCCATCCTAACCCAATAACACTGAGGTTTATAATAATAGAATTTAACTGCTGTGCAGTTGTGATTGAACTCAACTCTGTGCTGGACTGGACTCCGAGCTCTCAACACAGAGCAAGGGTAAGAACTAGTCTCTGTACTTGTTTAAATTGTGACTTAATTCACAAGGAGGTCTTCATCCTTTTAATCATTTTGTCTGTATTGACATTCCTACTCCTACTAACATCAGCCTCACAATAGATTTTCCTGAGCAGATCTTGGAAAGTTGGATTGTGAATGATGCACAGAAACAAAGTAAAAGTTAAACATCGTGTTCAGATTATCTTTGCCCATAATTTTATTTAAATTTTAATACCCATCCTTTGTTGAAATAAGAAACAACTTTTCAAAGGAATATGTTCTGATGCACATGATCTTTATGAATATTAATTTGGTCAAATCCTTTGGCAGTAAGAATGAATGAACCAGAAAATGCTCTCTGAAAACCAAATAGAGACATTGCTCCAAACTTTATCTGCGTAAAGTAGTTAAACACGGCTGATGATTTTAAATTCAGTTTAGATCATTTGAACTACAGCTTATGGATCCTCTGGGTTTCTCATTTTCATAGATATTACATAAATGCACCAAAATATTAACTGAGCAAATAGCACCAAAGCTTAGCTCCAGGACAAGCATCTTTATGTATTCAGTGTTCAAACCATGTTGAATAATTCATTAATAAATCCACTTGTCCTATTTAAGGGTCCAGTCCAAAGTTTGGATGGCATCATTGAATGAGGTGAAAGGTCAAAACATAGTACCACAATGTTTCAAAACAGGTCAAAAAGTAAGACTAAGGTGACACAAATTTTGAGCTTTAGAAGCACGTAATTATAGGAAGCAGGGATAAGATGTGAAGATAAGGAGTTCTATTGATTCAGTTTCTACTAAAAAATAAGTTAACCAAGGCAATGAAATATGGTTATAGTTTAAGCTGTTACAGCACAATATTTCTGGAGGAGTTTTAAAAGAGTTCAAAGATGAAATGACCACTATATTACTGATAAAATAGATGGCAAGAAGGACTTTATTTGAAATAGAGGTCTGAAGCAAATAAAATTGCCAAAAGGTCAGCAAGTTTTTGTGTTATATCATGTCAGGGAGTGTGAGAGAGAAGTTGGAAGAACTCACTCCTCCCATCTCAGATACCAGAAGAGGTTTTAATCTTTGGTTGGAGTTGGGTTTTATGGAGCTGTGTTGTTGAGAGGGAAAAATTGACTCCTCGGATGGGTTTAAGGCACGGGGAGAAAGGATTGACACGAGGTTGCAATATATACCGTTTCAGAGATATTGCAGCCCTGGAACCCTCACCCGCAGCAGCATCTGCCTCTGATTCAACAGCAGAATCACCAAGTGAAATACTGCCTCAGGGCAGCATCACGGCAGTGCCTCAAGTTCCCAGATGCAACATCATCAGGGACCAGGGAAGAAGAGCCGAGTGGTAGGAGTCTAGAATCTGGTAATAGGTGGAATGGTTGAGAAATAGGAGCTAAAGTTAATAGACTTGGAAAGAAAATGGCAGTGTAATAGGTGTAACAACATATGAAATAGGAGCAGGAGTAGGCCATTCAGCTCTTCATGGCTGGTCCACCTATTAACAACGTCATGGCTGCTCTTTGACCTCAGTGTTACTTTTGTGCACTAACCCTATATCCGTTAGCTCCCTTAATATCTCACAATCTATTGATTTCTGCCTTGAATAAGCTGAGAAACAGTGAAAGACTCACTACCCACTTGAAAAAGAAATATCTTCTTATCTCTGTCCTGAATGGCTGACCCCTTACTTTGAGACTGTAACTCCTGGTTCTAAACACCCCAGTTTGGGGAAACATCAACTCTACATTGAACCTATCAAGCCCCATATGTCACCAGAGTTTACATCCAGCTCGGGTAATTTAGTGAAGTAAGTTTGTGAAATGGTTTCATTGCAACTATGGATTTTAGTGGATTATGAACAAACAAATATGATTTAATCATGTCTTTCAAGGTTGGAACTTGTCATCCTTACCAAGTCTGGACTCGATGTGATTCCAAATCACATCCTATAGTTGATGCATAAGTCCTAATTTTAGCCTACAGTGAACACACCAGGCTGGTTAAAGTCCCCATTTGTTACCAAGCAAATTTGTCTAGACCGTGGCAGGTTTGTGTGTATCTTGGCTCCAAAGAATGTAATACTGTTGATATTTTAACCCCTCCTCAGCACCCTTATTCTTGTCTGGCACATCAGGAGGTAGGTGGGTGGGTGCAGTGATAGGGTTGTGGAGTAGATGAAATTGGGACTTTATCTACTCAAGGCCATCAAAATACACACAAGTATTCCAGCATTGCCCAAATCCCGAAATAAGTAGGCAAGCATTGGTGCTGGAGTGGGCTCTGGTGAAGTTTGAAGAGAGCTAAACAAGAAAGCAGATGAGGTTAATAACTAAAGTATGGAGCAAAAAGAAGGAAGAAGCTTGATGGACAGTGAAAATCAACATAAATTATTGCTCATTTAAATTGTTTCCATGGATGCAGGAGACCAAGTCCCACATTCTGAACATTCTCCATGAATTTTTAATATAGTGGATTAAGATATCAGGCCATTGTATCATAAAACATTCCTGTTGGACATTAGGCAATAAACTGTGATGCTTTTCACAGATCTTAACCTGCATTCTCATCTTAGCCTTCAATTCTCTCTGAAATATTGCCTCCCCATGGAAGCATATTCTGCTGCTCTATTACCCTGTGTGCAAAGAAAAATTCATTGAAATGTGCCTTCTTAATATCTACTTCCTCTTAATTGTCTCACCAGGTGCAAGTACCTTACTATTTGTTAGATTGATTTTGTTAATCTTTTCAACAACCTTGAAGTTGTGTTACCTTGAATTCATCCAGGATTCTAAAGAAAACAATAATTTCCTTAACATTGTCTGTATTTTTACATTTCTAACATCTAGAATCAACTTGTAACTTATCTCTGTACTCTCTCAAGGCCAGGAACATACAAATGGATTCTTTCTTACCCGTTGTTCTCATCTGTTGTACCTAACACAACAATACCAGCTCTTACTAAGAAAAAGCAAACTAATCTGTAATCTAAAGGTAAACCATTAATTGCCATTGCCTATGTTCAAAAGAAAGATGGGGGAGAAGCAAGTCTGCAGAGATTTAGAGATAGAATGATTAAAAATAGTGATTCAAAGAGAAATACATTGAACAGAATAAAAACAAGATTCAAAGTTCTGAAACTCAATGCAAACAAGTCCCTAACTAGACTGAACACCTTTGGTGAAGTTTAGTCATCAAAACAAGGTCAGATTAGCTGGAATGTCAAAGCAGGAAGGGTGGAGATGATGGATGATACCTTTTGGAATTAGTCCTCATGTGGAGCATTAATTGCCAATAACATTGTGACTAGTTAACCTGGAAACAGGCCTTCAGGCTGCCCTATGATGCAATGGACATGTCAATTAATGGTGACTAAGAAATGTACATAGAAGGCAAAGTTATGATGGCATAAGGACACTAAGTCTGTTTACATACAGACAATGCATTGACATGATGTTGTGCCCTCAAGCTTGGTGAAATGTTCTTAATGCAATAATATCATGCAAAGCTAAGTCCCACAGATAGCCTTTTATTCTCAGAAGTGAATACCCACAAGAAATTCATGCTAATGCATCCAAAAATAATTCATAAAGGAATTAAAAAGGGGATCAAGAGATCTGCATGAGACATCAAAGGGGAGATTGGGATTGTTGGGGATAATAATGGTTGAAACCAATAAGAACAAAGCACACAGATTTTGAAGAAATATAAATAAAGTAACAGAATAGATTAATAGAGAAGAGAGAGAACTTGAGATGGAGGGAAGATGGTACTGGCAGCAGCCTAACAAATCCATCATTCAAAGGGCTCTGCTCAATGGCTCGACACTGTTGGTGTTTTTTATAGCATCTTACAGTATATCCACATAAGATAGGAGGCCCATTCCAGTTCTCAGAGCAATCTATCAATCTCACTTATTTCTCTTTCCATGCTGTCTCAAACCTACCCATTAATACCCCCGAATCTGCCAGCAGTTACCTAAATTAGGGATAATTTACAATAGGTAGTTTGCTGATAATCAAATTTAATATAGTATAATTTATTTATTTCTCAATATTATCCAGAAATGAATTCCAGTGCATTGTTTGCTTTTTGATGGCCTTATCAACTATAAAACTTCTCAGTGATGTATCATGAGATCCTCTCCTTCTCCAAATTCGTTTACATACACATGCCAATAAATTGCACCTATTTATGTTCATTTTTATGCACAAAATTCATATAAAAATCCTATTGTATTTGCTTTGAAGTGATTCTGCCCATTTCCTGTTGAAGTCTTGTTCACAGGATAATCACACTGGGTACTTCTGGCTCAGTGTACCTGGGCCCAGGGATAATTTTCATTCTCTCTTAGCACGTGAGGACATCAACTGATTTCCTCAAAAGCAATTAAACTGGTGCATAGAAACTTAACGGATGACCTGCACTGTCCACTCACAGTCCGACGAGGAGTAAAGCCCACACCATTTCATCATTCTTATGCCGAAGAGTCGTGCATGCATATGTGTGTGTGCATGTGTGTATTACTAATCATTGACGCTGCAGCAGCAGGTGACTGTCTCTTTGTAGCTGCTGCAGGTTTTCTCTGTAGAGATCTCTGCCAGCTCCATTATCTGAAGCCTGAGAGTGACTTACGTTCATTTAAGGCACAAGAACCAATTCATAAGAGTGAGTCTGGGTCAGGAGTGTGAATGCAGCATGTGACCAGACCACAGGTAGAAAGTAAGCGTGTGTGGACCTGTAGAGTGTAACCACAAGTAAAAAAACAGTGACTGTGCAATCAGTACAAACAGATTCAATCAGCAATGTCAGCAATACATTGGTACTGGTAAGAAATTTGTTCCTTTTGAATTAAGAAACACATCTGTCCTTCCCAACAGAGTAAAATTCTGATAATCTGGTCTGTTTAGAAACTTGGTAATGCCAGACAAGCAGATTTTTCCAGACTATTGGATGTTATTTCTATTAATACCTCAACACCCTTTAAATTTACTTTTTTTTAAAGATTACACAGTATTAAAATAAATCTTTCATTGAGCCAGATAAGTTTAAAGGAAACAAGGAAACTAGGGTCCTGGTGAGAAAAAAGGGTTTGCAGGCAGTAAGGCCCTAATGATCAG
Organism: Pristis pectinata; assembly: GCF_009764475.1. Classification (NCBI taxonomy): domain Eukaryota; kingdom Metazoa; phylum Chordata; class Chondrichthyes; order Rhinopristiformes; family Pristidae; genus Pristis; species Pristis pectinata. The sequence continues at coordinate 10,688,970 of NC_067428.1, forward strand.
AAGTGAAGCGCAAGAACTGAGTCCAGGGCAAGGGAAGCAGGAGCATAGGAGCCAGGACCTTGGTGAGTGGGAAAGGAGTGCAGCAAACATGGTTTGGTGAGCTAGGTGCCAAACCATCGGGATTTCTGAATCGCTGGATGATGGATTTTAATGTATTTTCCCTTCAAACCATAACAACCTTTTATTCAGTTACTAGTGTCTCCTTTAAGAATTCGACCTCCTTCCCATGGGTCTTAGCAGCAATGACATGTCAATTGCGATCACTGCAGGAATCAGCCATTCGGAATTGCATCGATTGCAGTTTATCACATCAAAATGGGGGGGGGGGGGGGGTTGGAATACCCTAATGAATTTGGAAATGTAAATTTCAACAATTTCATGATTTATAAGGCGGCTCAGAATTGAGTATCGGGCAAAATGCAGCATAGGCTTTAAGGCAATAATTTTAGGTGAAATCTTTCTACCAAAATTCACCATCTCACATTTAACATGCTGAAATTAAAAACCCATACTGCACTTATTAATACCTTCCCACATTTTATTCTTCTTTGTATTAACTATGCCACCAATTTGATCTGGTCAGAAATTCTGAAGTGTCACTGCAAATTCCGGAGAAATAGTTTATGTGAATGGCAGACAAGTGTGGTCACCACTGTGACTGTGTGAGCACCACTCTGTGTCCGTGGAAACAGAGGTAGGAGCAAGACAGCCAGCGTATGAATATGTTGCTGAGAAACCCTTGGGGGAAGTCTATGTTAAGATTACTGAGTGGAGGCAAGTTTCAGCTCAATTAGAAGGATATGCTGATAGTATGAGATGAAGCATTAAAACTGTCAATGACATTGAAAGGTATGGGGAGCCCAGAGAATCTCAGCCAAAATATCAAACACGTTCAACGCTGGAGGATTTGTTGGAGAAAAGCCAGAGAGTAAAACAAATTTGAAAGTAAAATTCCTCTTTAACCTTTCAATTTAGAGGAACGGAATTGACGACATAATATTGCTCTGTTTCTATTGAGAAATTTTAGTCCAGTTTTTTTTCCTGTTTTTTAAAAAAAATTTTTTCTTTAGCTTAGTTTGGTTTGATATATTGTTTATAATTTTTCTTATTGTCTTGGGGATTTTATTTCTTCTTTTATATTTTATAATAAATCTTATTCTTTTATATTATATTCATTCACTAACAGATCATTGGATCTACAGATTTTTTATACTTTACTGTTCTTTATGATTATCCATGTCATGATTGTTCTCCTGATCTCTTTGTATTACATATATAAACATTGATATATTAATCTGTATTAATTTGAAAACTAATAAAAAAATTGAAAAAGAAAGAAAATTCCTCTTATACCTTACAAGTTTCATTGGCAAGGCATGGATTAACTGGATTAACACCCTACACAAAGCTCTTAATTGGCCCGTTCTAGACTGGGCAACAGTGCTATCCAAGTCAACAACTCTTCTATTTCATAACATGGGGCAGGGCTGCCTGATAGATCAGGAGGCTTGTAAAGTATTGTTTCTGTTCTGGCAGTCACAACATACATCGCATGCTAGTGTGCTGTGATTCAAAAATTCAGCAATGAGGTTACCGATAAAGTAATATACACAATAATTAATAAAAAAGTATCTTGTAAAATACTTTGTGTAGTAGGTAATGTCATCGAAGGTTGAATAGGAATATACATTTTCAGGAAAATATTGGTCAAGGAGCAGGCAACAAAGTACAGTGCTTCAGATACACAGAGAAATATTGCACTGTGCAGAAATATTGGTTTCTGTTATTAATATAGCCTTCAATATAGCTATTGTCCAGCTGAGCCCCAGTGGTATAATAATAATTCACTAAGCGAGCTGAAATCATCAAGCACTAATGCAAGCCTGATGAATCTTGGATTCTTCTTTCACATTCAATTATTTAACTTTTTACAAGGTCCAAGTCCTTCTAGGATTTGATCATTGCTCCCATATCTAGAGTGGGTTTCCAGGACCACTTTCCCACCTCCAGATACATAAATGAAAAGCATCCTCCCACCTTTCTTCCCCCACCCTAATTTTTCAAGTATTTCTTTCTCTCTACTCCAGTGAAACTACAAGGTCAAATCATTTGTTTCCACACATATACATGTTAGTACATGCTATATACGATGGCATGTTGCTGCATTGCTGGGCTTCTGAACTTGCCTCCCTGTTTCTTTTTAAATGTAAATGTAAACTTTATTCATAAAAATAAAAACAAATACAAAAACATGCATGGCTCTCTTTACATTTATAATGTTGTTCAGTCTATACATTCATAATGTTATCAGTTCTATACATTTGTAGAAAGATCACGTTCTGCACAGAGCACCGTTGCCGCCCATGTGGCCCCTTTGAGCGCTCCAAAAATTCCAGTGTTTGAAAGGCTTTTATGCATGGCTTAGCCCCTCAGTGTCAAGTTGTGGGAGAACCTTAGACTGCAGGCCTTCCCCACAAAACCTCTATGTTGGCTGCACCAAACTTCAGAGCAGCCCTCAGCATGTACTCCTGCAGCCTGGAATGTGCCATTTGGCAGCATTCCCTTACGGACATCTCATTGCACTGCAAGTTTCGGCAGGCCAAAGAGCGTCTTTCACTGAGCTGATGATCTTCCAGCAGCGCTCGATATTTGTGTCGGTAGATCAGAGAGTCCTCTGTTATGCAGCTTCTCGGATGAACCTTGACAAGAACCACTGCATCCTTTTCCAGATCTTCTTTGCAAACATACAGCCCACAAAGAGTTGGGCAATTGCCTCATCCTCATGGTAGCCGTGCAGAGGGCAGTGCATGCTGGGAGCGAGACTCTGACTGTGTAGGAAGGATCTAACTGCCAACCAAGTGAGGCGTTGGTGCTTGTTGGTGAGTTCTGGCAATGAGGCATTCTGCCCAATGGTTTTGACAATCTGCTCAGGGAACCATCCCACAGGATACATTGTGTTCTTCTCCCGCAGAGCCTACAGGTTATTTCATGCTAACCACTGCCTCATGTACTTATTGTCAAAGGTGTTTTCCTGAAAGAACTTTTCCATGCAGGATAAGCAGTGCGGCAATGTCCAACTGAGTGGGACATGGCATGGCAACAAGGCCAGGCTCCTCCTCAGCAACACCAGGGACAGGTAGAACCTCAGCATGTGATGACACCTGGCGCCTGCATACTTTGGTTCTACGCACAGCTTGATGCGGTCACATACAAAGGTGGCCATCAGGATAAGGACACTTTCTCCTCATTCTTTGGAGATCTGCGCACTGCGACCTGTCAGACATGTTCCATCTTAGATCCCCAGACGAAACTGAAGATGGCTTACACAATTCTGGTGGTGGAGGGGCAGGGTTTGGGCCACATCTGCACCAAGAACAACAACACCAAGAGAACCTTGCACCTGATGGCTAAGTTCTTGCCAATCAAGAGGGAAATCCGTCCCCACAGTCCCAATTTTCCTTCACTCTTGCCTATCCACTCCAGCCAATTTTTGTTACACACCTCAGCCCCCCGAAACAGGTTCCCTAACACCTTCACTAACCGTGAAGGGGGCGGTGGACCAGTTGGGTCAGTTGCTGAAGAGCATGGCCCCTCTCTTTCTGCAGTTGACTCTGGCCCCTGAGCTATTTGCTTCCCACCCACTGATTTGGACTGCACTACTGATATCTACCTCCCAAGTTACAGCTCTTGATTCTGACTACCTTCTGGCTGAGGTCAAATTGACATGCATCTAATAAGTCTCCTAATTAACAGTGACTTTTATGCAACAATGAGCTTCAGGCCAGGAATTTTAAATTACAAGAGATAGGTAGGCATGGACTTAGAGAAGATGTGTGTGTGTGCAGCTGTAAAGATAAATCTTAAGGAAGAAGAGGTGACAAGGCAAAGGGTTTTGGAAAGATAACAATAAAGGATAGGGGAAGCCATAGGTGTCTTTGACAGATTGTGAAGGAGAAGGAAGGTGAAAAAGTATATGTGAGCCTGACAGAGAGTTTGAAGACATTAAAGAATTGAGTGGATCAAGGCAATGGTAGGTCCTGAAGGTTAAGAATTTTAATGCTGGTGTGTCTGGAGTCAGTGGTACTCAAGGAAGCCATGAACATGGATCACAGGGTTCCTGGACGGTGGGAAGACTACTGGAGAAACTAGAATGTTTTGGAGAAAATAATGAAGGGCCTACTCTTGTCCCATGTGGTAACTCACAAATGTCATGGTTGGGACAAACTTTAGGGATTAGTATTAAAATGCAACTCAGGATATTATGAAAATAATTGGAATTCTGTTCAATAAAAGCAATGTTTACAATATAATGAAAATCACTCAATGGGGCAGCTGGTTGACATGCAGATGAAAAAGCTGAGGCAGTAGAGATTGTAACTGCATCTCCTTCAGCTATGCAGAAAAATCCCATTCAATTTGCTTCTGTAATCAAGTACATACTGTTAGGACAACTACATTTGGGAGGAGGCTACATATGGAGCATTGAGCCTCTGGATATTTAAACAAACAAATCTGTCACTCTCATCTAAAGACCTCCAGGCTTATACTTTTTTAATATAAAGTTAGTGGTGACGTTATCTTCACTTTTGTCACAGCTGCATACATACTTTCATTAACCTTAGGAGAGACAATTTTGTCACTTCTGCCATTTAACATTATGTTGTAGCTTAAATCCAAGATAGTTTATTAGCCAATTATTATGCCTATTGCCTGTATTATGCTGCCTACTGCAATACATGATAAAATGGATCAAGGGGATGAACATAAAATTATAGTCAAGGGACATATATAAACTAATATTCCTCAGCACAGGAAAGGATGCCTCAACGCTAGATGTGCAGACTACATCAGCAATACAGGACAGAGGAATTTTTCTATTTATTCCAGTCTTCCTCTCTGGCCCATCAAATCTGTGCTGGCCATCGAGTACTATTTATGCTAACACTACCACCAATCTTATTTTCGTTCTTTCCACATTCCCATCAACTTCTCCAAGGTTCTACCACTTATCTACATGCACAGAGTAACCTACAGTGGACAGTTAACCTATCAACCTGCGCGCCTTTGGAATACAGGAGGAAACTGTAACACATGGAGGTGACCTACGTGGTCGCAGGGAGAAGGTGTAAACTCCATACCGACAGCACCAGAGGTCAGGATTAAACTTGAGGTGCTGGAGATGGGAGACGGCAGTTCCACTATCTGAACCACTGTTCCATGCAGTTCTTTACTAATATTTCCAAAGGCTTAGATGGAGTGGAATTCATAAAATGCATCCAAGATGGTACTTTGAATCAGTATGTAGGGAGCCCTATTGGGAGGAGGGGGTGGCGTGGAGATGAGCTGTACTGAAGATGAGCAATTTAAGATAAGATTTCTTTATTAGTCACGTGTACATTGAAACGCACAGTGAAATGCATCTTTTGCGTAGAGTGTTCTGGGGACAGCCCGCAAGTGTCACCATGCTTCCGGCGCCAAAATAGCATGCCCGAAACTTTCTAACCCGCACACCTTTGGAATGTGGGAGGAAACCGGAGCACCTGGAGGAAACCCATGAAGACACGGGGAGAACGTACAAACTCCTTATGGACAGCGGCCGGAATTGAACCCAAGTCACTGGCACTGTAATAGCGTTATGCTAACCGTTACACTACCGTGCCTGCCCAATTGATATTAGTATCTGCAGAGGAACCCTTCGGGAATAGTGACCAGAGTTCAATAAGCTTCTGGTTAATCGTGGATAAAGATAAGGTTGGTCCACAAGATAGGACCTTAAACTAGACAAAGGTGGATTTCAATAACGTAGGACCTGACAGAAGTAGATTGGGAGCAGCTGCTGGAGGGGAAAACAACACCTAATTAGTGGGAGGTGTTTCAAAGCTCAGACACAACATGTCCCTACAAGGGTAAGAAGCAAAGATGGTAAGATTAGGAAATCTTGGCTAACAAAGAATATTGAAGGTTTGATCAGGGGAAAGAAGGAAGTATATGTCAGGTATAGGAAATTGATATCGAGTGAGTCCTTTAAGGTTTATAGAGGAGAGAACTTAAGACATTAGGAGAGCAAAAAAGGGGTCATGAAATGACCTTGTCAAGTAGGATTAAGGAGAAACCTAAAACATTTTATACTAAGAGTGAGGGGGTAGTGAAGGAAAGAGACAAAAGGAGTAATCTATGTGACTTTCCTTCCACCTCTTTATCAGCAGCCTGGCAGGTCCCTGAGCCGGTGAGTGATGAGCGGTGTGGTGTCTGCAGGGAGCACACAGGTCATGGTTCAATGAGGACCCCAAAGGCTTGAGGATCATGAGGGGAGGATATCTGCTGTATGCAGTTCCCATGCATTTGTCAAGTACAAAAAATGTTGCATTTGAGCTGTTGTTTAATCCTTAATACATTTTCCTTTCACCTTTCCCAGTTAAACTTAATTATATTTAAAGCACAATTTTATTAGCTTATATTAAATATATAATGTCTTGCATTTTGAAGAAATGCATTGACTTCAATGGAACTGGTCACTCTCCGCACATTCAACAAGTGACCAAAATGAATTCCACCCCCCCCCCCCCCCCCTCCATTTGTTGCTTGGCTGTAAATTTCCTGCATATAGTCCAGATATTGGCAGCTTTTTCATGGTGAATTCATAGCTTCATTTGTGAAAAGAAAAGATCTCCAGTGGTTTTTTCTGCCAGGTCCATTTCGTGAGATCTTCGCTTACAATAGGCCCAGGTGGGAACTCTTCAGATGTGCCCAGATTTAAAAGACCCTACGTAAGATGGCGCAGGAGCGTGGCGAATTGTTGCAAGCTGCTCTCTTCAGATCTACTCATTACTTTCACTATAATCGTTCTGCACTTTAAAATTTAAATTCTGTGTACCTCAATGCACTGTGTAATGAATTGAACTGTACGAACGGTATGCAAGGCAAGTTTCTCACTGTACCTCGGTACAAGTGACAAGAATAAACCAATACCAATACACCTTGTTGTTGCCGCTGCTGGAGGCCGAGGCTGAAAATTCTCACGCTCCTGTAAAATGTAAACATTTCTAGCTGTTCACATCAAGAGCTTGTAGGATTAGATTTATTTGTAATGTTCCCCTCAGTTAAACAGCCTTGTAGTTCTCTTGTGTGAGGAATAATTTTGATTGCATTACTTTGATGCATTTACTGCTGTCACGGCTGCAATATTCTGCAGTTCACAGCATTTTTGCTCAGTCACAGGGATCAATACATGGTGCGCCAGGATCAGTCTTCCAATCTCTATTGATTTACATTTGAAGTTCATAAGGTTTGGGGCAGTTTCAGACCTCAGTCATTTCTACCTCTCTAATCTGGTGGTATCACAGGTCTACTGAATGCAAATTAACAGGTGATATGTGTGCACAATGTCAAAGGCAGGGAGACTAAGTAGTCGCAGATCACTGAGGATTAGAAGATTGGTGATAGTTGGCCATATTTGGATTCAGAACACCAAGTGTTGGTTCCTACCAGGTGAACATTCAGTGAATGGAGATTATTTAGCTCCATTGATCACTGCTCTCTAAGTAGCTGGTATTTCATTTTTGCATTCATCACTATTTTCTACCCCTTTAGATAAAGAAGGAGAAAAATAGCCTGATAACTATGGGAACAACAGTGATGCATTCAGTAGGGTTGTTGCCTTGTGTCTCCAGAAACCAGAGGTGAAACCTGACCAAAGACAGAGCTTCTGGTTCTGTCTTTTTGCAGTTTACACTGCTCATTGTGACTGTGCATTTCTTCTGGCTGCTTCCATTTCCTCCCACATCCCAAAGATGTGCAGTTTGGTAGATTAAATTTCTCTCTGTAAATTGCTCCTAGTGTGGGAGTGAGTGGTAGATTCTGGGGAGAGTTGACGGGAAGGTGGGGGGAATAGATTACAGGGAAAATTAGTGAGGGAATTGGATTGCTCTGAAATCCAATATCGACTCCATGGATTGAAATGGCCTCTTTCTACATCATACAGAATTATGACAAACAGTATGATATTTTTGGAAATAAGAGCAGAGTAGGCCACTCAGACCCTGAAGCCTGCCTTCCATCCAATCATGGCTGATCTTCCCCAGGCCTCATCTCCTTTTCTATGCCAGTTCCTCGTCACCCTCAATTCCCTCATTTTTCAAAAAAGTATCTACTTCCTCTGTCTTTGTGGTAATTCTTTTCCTTGTTCAGGATCAGTACTGGTATTGCCAGTTGCCAGTCCAGTTTCTGACAGCTCTACATATAATGAGTTTTAGTAGTTTTAGAATTCACTTGTAGCCATTTGGCTGTTTGGACACTTTTGGTGAGTGATCCTTGGTTCTGGGAAAGGCAAGATCTGCTTCTGTTGACCCAAATGTACGTTGTAACTTAGCACTTGGAATAGAGTTTTTTAAATTTGAAATCAAAGCAAGGTACCTCCTACATTTAGTTTAAATATGTGATCAAATGTTTAGGTCTGAGAACCATAATTCCTGGGTCTCACCTGCAAGAGCATACAATCTCTCAATGTTGAATTTTAATTTGTAAAGCAATACATCAAAGGCATATCCTCTACTCATGAAATTAATGGCATCATCTTTATAAACCTCACTGTAATAAAACATTTGTTGGCTGCCAGCAAAAAAAATAATTGGAACAGATTGACATCACACTTCAGCATAGGAGTCCATGGAACCATTGAGATTTACAAAGCAGGAGGAAGCCAGACAGCCCACTGTGCCTGTACTAACTGCCTCCTACAGCCATCCAAAATTGACCAAGTTTTTCCACTCCCTCCCTCTAGTCTTGCAACTTTCTGTTTAAAGCCCTTGGCCAAGTGCCAGCCATAATGAAGAGACTGAACTGTCTAATCAAATACCACCAGCTAACATTCATTTTTCCAGAGTAATTTAAAAGTACTTATGATGGTGAGGAGTATTTTCAAATATCATATGGTGAGCTGTCCGCCAACCCATGAAAGAGTACAGTTAGAAACCGGTTGTTCAAAAAATTTGCCCTGAATACTTAGATGGTTGGCTCTGTGGTAAAGAAAATTGGCTGAAGATCAAAGTGAACTGTTGATTCTCCACAACCTCCTTTGTCCCAATTTATACCCCAACAAATGTACTGTGTAGGTGTGATTTTGCAGGTGCCAATTTGACTTATTTAGTAACATTCTCATTTCTAAAGCAGAAGGTTCATTAGGCAGGAGGCACAGAATGGATTTTTTTTTGTTCTAATTTTGTTCTTTTTTGTAAAAATTGTGTATAATATGTTTATTTCATGTTTTTTCTTGTGAATATTGTGTCCCTGATGCTATGTGCCTACGATACTGCTGCAAGTAAGATTTTCATTGCACCTGTGCATACATTGACTTGTGCCTGTGATAATAAACTCAACTTTGACTTTAACTTTGAAGTTGTGAGTTCAAACCTTATCCCAAGGCATTGTGGGGGGAGAGACACATTTTAATTGGCCCCAGACTGGCAAAGTGACAGCTGTTTTCACCGGTCCATTCTTGGCCTGAGTTTCATGACAAGGTTATCTTCTGGCTTCAGTTATTGGGAGGTTAGAGAATCTCTGGGTTCCTGTGCCGTAGCAGCCAATGGGTCAGGTCAGTTGGGCCCAGGCCAGGCCAACATGGTGCCAGTTCACTTCCGGTGGGGTTCAATAGATCACAACATGAAATTTGACAGCCTGAAGCCGTACAACCAATACCATGAATTGAACTTCTCCATAGTGATATCCAACGCTACCTTTGGTCTTCAGGCAAGATGTTAAGCTGCTTATATTGATGACAAAATCTGATGAACAATTTTGGTACCTTGGTTTCCTCATAAAATGGACCAGCTGTTGTTAATTTCAGTGCTGTTAGTATTTTTACATTGGCTGCCTTGTACACCTACATAATAACAGCCAAACCCACTTCCAAGAAGTAATTCACTGCATGCAGTCTTAAGATATTTCTTGAAAATATTTTCGGAGAGGTTACATAAATACAAATTTCTTTTAATGGTGCTGAATTGTGTCAACTTGTCCTCCTGATATTCGATATCAGTCTGAGAGTACTTCTTGGGAATTCAGACACAGAAGTGATTGTGCTCAATTCATTCCCTGCACAAATTCTATCTATTAAGTTATATTGAATATCTATGCCAGAAGCATTAAATTATAAAATATCTCCGATACTCATTATTTTTTTATGTCAAATAGTGTGCCAAGATCCATTAGACTAACGTAAATTCCTGACCTCAAAAGAATTTTTAAGGAAAGATTTGTATTTTCTGACTGTAATTCTGTGGGTTGTAACATACTGTAAGATTACATCCAGAGGGGAGGTTGTGCAATGTAGAAGCTGATGTTATACACATTTAACCCATTTAATCCAGAGAATGCAAGGGTACAAAGAAGCTGAGCTCTATCTGTGCTCAAAAAGAAATTGTTATTTCTAAAAGAGCCGTTCTGGAGAGTTTGTTATAATGTGTTTGGGTATGGACTCTGAGCTATGCTGAATTGCTGGTAAGATCTGACTGCAAGAATATCCAGAAGCTTCAGAACAGAGGTAACAGCAAGTTTATGTCATACATATGATGTCATCATATTATATGACTTATATAAACTACTGTGCAAATATACCACAGTTATTTAAACATATATTCTGTTAATTAACTCAAGACTGTTTTAACATTGGAATATGTGCTTCTGACTTATTTGTCCATGGATTTCTCAAGAGGATTGATGAGAGCAGGGAGCGAGGCCTTTGATAAGGGTCCTCATGGTAGGTTGATCCAGAAGGTTAGAACACATGGGACCTGGGGTGAGCTAGCAAATTAGATACAAAATTGGCTTGGTAATAGTGGAGGGTTGTTTTTCAGATTGGAGTCCTGTGATCAGTGATATGCTGCAGGGATCAGTGCAGGGTCCTTTGTTGTTTGTCATATATATTTATGATTTGGATCAGAATATAGGTATCATGATCAATAAGTTTGCAGAAGACACCAAAATTGATGGTATAGTGGACAGCGAAGAAGTTATGTCTAAGGTTATAACAGGATATTGATCAACTGGGAAAGTGGGCAAAGGAATGGTAAATGGAATTTAACACAGACAAGTTCAAAGTGATGCATTTTGGGAAGTTAAACCAGGGTAGAATGTACAGAGTGAATGGCAGGGCCCTGGAACATGTTGTTGAGCAGAGAGACCTTGGGGTACAAGTAAATAGTTTCCTGAAGGTGGCAACACAGGCAGAGAAGGTGTTGAAGAAGGTGTATGGCATGCTTGCCCTCATCAGCCGAGGCATTGAGTATAAGAGTTAGGATATTGTGTTATAGATGTACAAAATGGTGGCTAGGCCACACCAGGAGTATTGTGTGCTGTTCTGGTCACCACACACCATAGGAAGGATATGATTAAGCTAGAGAGGGTGCAGCAAAGATTCACAAGGATACTGCCAGGATTGGAGAGCTTGAGTTCTAAGGAGAGATTGGATAGGCTGGGATTGTTTTCCCAGGCATGAAGGAGGCTGAGAGGTAACCTGACAGAGGTATATAAAATTATAAGAGGCATAGATGGGATTAGATAGATAGGATAGCCAGAGTCTGTTTCTGATGGTTGGGGTGTCTACAGTGAGAGGACATAGGTTTAAGTGAGAAGGAGGAAATTTAAAGAGGATCTGAGGGGTAAATCTTTTCACATAAAGAGTAGTTGGTATCTGGAATGAGCTGCCAGATGTGGTGGTAGAGGCAGGTACAGTAACAACATTCAAGCTGCATCTCGACAGATACTAGAATGAGCAGGGCCTAGAGGGATATGGAATTAACGTCAGCAAGTGGAATTAGCATAGATAAGCTTAATGGTTGGCATGGTTGCAGTGGGCTGAAGGGCCTTTTCTATGCTGTACAACTCTATGATTCTGTGAGATATGTCTTTAACAACACAGGAAAAGGTTGTTCTGCCTATTGAGTTCCAGGGAAGAAATCCCATCAGTCCCATTCTCTCCTCATTTTCCTGTTCCCTTGCAACTTATTAAGATAAGATCTTTCACACATGCCCATCAACTCTCTCTTGATTCTTTTTTTGCCATTAAACTATCTTAACTGGAAATTTACAGTAACCAATTATTTACCAGCACATCTTTGGGATGTGGGAGCAAACCAGAGTACCCAGGAGAAAGCCACATGGTTGTAGACAGAATGTGCAAACTTGGTACAGACAGTATCCAAGGTCAGGATCAAACCCAGATCACTGGAGCTACAAGGCAGCACCACTAACTGCTGTGCCACCATAATGCCTCATTATTTTAGGAATTTTCAGCCTAAAAAATCCCTGTCCCTAGCTTCACATTCCATCAATTCCAAATGGTAGCACGGTTTAGGATGTTTAATGCATTTTATTGCAACTGTGGCAAAGGCTGGGCCTGAAGTAATACAATTCTGCAATGCACTGATTATCCTCAATTATGTTACTTCTAGATTGCAGCTGATAAGCTCCACCGACAAAAGCTGCTACGAATCATATGACAAACACTTAATAAACATCCAGAGAGTGATAATCAATGCAATTAATACAATTTTAGACAGCATTTCAAATGCCCCAGTGAAAGAGCTATCTGGAAAGAGCAGGGAGTGGGAATAACTGAACAGTTCTTTCAAAGAGCTAGTATGGCACAGGGAATGAATGGTACTTCATGATTCTGTGAAGCCAGATTTCAAAATTCTGCCTGCCTCTTCCATTTTTTAAGGGTTCCTCAATCAGTCATATAGGCAACATTTTCCCTTCACACTGGAGCCTTTTCTTTGAAAGGTGGGTAATAAATCCTGCCATTGCTAGCAAAGCTTCCTGCAAATCAATAAAAATAACTTTGACAGAGCAAAAAAGTCAAGGGCAGTATCCTTGGCATTGCAATAAGTAGAACAGAGCATTGTGGGAACATGGATAACCATACAGCCAATCAAGCTTGTTCCCTCATCTGAACCTATCCACTCATTTAAGTCTGTAATTTTTCAGATTTAATAAAATTCCACTTTTAAAGTTTTCATTCATTCAACCTCAGCAGTTTTTGGGTTGTGGATGTGGGATTGGTGCAGTGGGATGAGGCTTGGTTAAGAAACTTGCAAGAAAGGACTTCCTGAATGTCTTGCAAAGGGTTTCTTCCCACCCAGTGCTGGAAGGGTACCTCAGGAGACCAGGAAGGCAGTAGTGCGATAGGATGGGGCTGTGGGTGTACATAGAACAGTACAGCACAGGAACAGGCCTTTCAGCCCATGATGTCATGCCCAACTAATTAAACTAGTAATTAAATGTCCAACTAAACTAGTTCCTTCTGCCTACAGCAGCCCATATCCCTCCATTCTCTGCATATTCATGTGTTTAAGAGATTCTTGAATACCTCACTGTATTTGCCTCTACCACCACCCCTGGCAGTGCATTCCAGGCACCCACCGCTCTCTTCTCCCCTCTCCCATCAGGCAGAAGACAGAGGAGCCTGAGGGCACATATCACCAGGCTCAAGGACAGCTCCTATCTCACTGTTAGAAGACTATTGAACGATTCCCTTATACAATGAGATGGACTCTTGACCTCACAATCTCCCTTGTTATGACCTTGCACCTTATTGTCTACCTGTACTGCACTTCCTCTGTAGCTGCGACACATTACTTTGTATTCTGTTATTGTTTTTACCCTATACTACCTCAATGCACTGTGTAATGAATTGATCTGTATGAAAGGTATGCAAGACAATTTTTTGACTTTAAGTGTGGGATTGCAGTAGAAAGTCCAAAATGTGATCTTACTCCCTCTACACATTTGAGCAGCTCAAAAATACAACAGTTTTGCAAAGGAAAATGCAGGCTCCTGTCTCCTGCTTTAATCCCTGCTGATTGCTTTATGAAAGGTATGCAAGGCAAGTTTTTCACTGTACCTCGGTACAAGTGACAATAATAAACCAATACAGGTAAACTTGTTTGACTCTGAAGACACACCCTGCTGAAGCACTACTGCAAAAAACTCACCCCATGGATTCAACCTTCTCACCTGCCCTCAACTGTGGGGTTTCCCAAGGTTCAAAACTTCGCCACCTGTGGTTAGAACAAAGCCTCACTATTAAAATGAAGGCAGAAGCCTCACTATAACAATTAAATGACCAACACATCCAGGAATCTTTTTTAATAATTAGAACCCTACTTCCAAAAAATGGATGAGTTGAGGTTCAATTTGCTTCTTTGCAATCTCCTTGATCTTGAAAGATGTACATCCCTAAGTCTCTCTGGCCCCGGACCCATTTTAAAATTGTACTAGTTAGTTTACAGACCCAAATCCTGCACAGTTTTTCTCTGTCCATCTTATCAATTGTTTTAATCAACTTAATCTCCTCTAATTAGATCAATCATTAATCTTCTGCATTCTGAAAACTGCACAGGCTTATTGTCCATACAGCAGCCATCAGGAGTGCATGTTATTGGGGGTAGGACTCTCAGCCCTCAAATATCATTCAGCCTGTTATGGATCCAGTGTTTGTACATTTGTATATAACATGTGTCTGTTTAATGTGACCCACCAAAGGCAATTGAATTTAAGTCCCTGTGCACGTCCTTGTGGTAGTTTATATAACCTTTGTTTGCTTGAATTGTAGGTGCTCTGACTCAGAAGAAACAGATTTAGAAATTCTCTTGTGTGGAGTTTTCAATGCAGTGCTGAAATTGCTGTTCTTTTTAATTCTAAAAAGGATCATCAATCCCTTTGTACAAAAGGAATTAACAACTTGATTAAAAGACAAATAGAAGAATACCACCAATATATTAACTGAGTAAAAGATTTGACCTCAACAAATTCCCTGGCAAGTCTGAAATTATGGAAGATATTTCTGTGCATTCAGAAAAATACATATACAGTTGGTGTCCTCTGAGCACAAAGACTCACAGAGCTAAAAAGGAAATTAGCGTTTGAATGAGAGTCAGCAATTTCCACAAAATTCAATGTAGATGCCAGCAGTGACAGTTTGAATGGATACCTTTTTGTATAAGTTTTGACGAGACAGTTGCATTCAAGTGGAACAGAATTATCATTGCTGACCTTGTTTGGAGAGACACCTGAAGCTTTAGGGATTAAAGCATGAGATAATAGCCTGTACGTTCCTTTGCTAAACTGCAGTATTTTTGAGCTGGTTAGATGTGTAAGAGGAATAACATTACATATTGGACTTCCTACTGCAGTCCCACACTTCGAGCTAACAAATAGCTCACAAAAAAAACAGTAATCCTAGTTCTCATCTACCCATTTAGTTTAACTAATAAAAATGGATTTTATTCATGTTGAGATAATGCAACACCAATTGGTTATCCAATATGTTGATGCTTGCTGTTCCAGTCCACCATAACTGATGAATTAGGTTCACAAAGCAGATAATCAGGAACATTATTAGCAATCATGGTCAGTGACCCTTGTATAGTTTCCACAGTTAATCAGTAGGCAATAGAACCCAGAACTGTGGCTTAGAAAACTTTGAGCAACCCACAGCTGCATTCAAGGTTTCCAAAACAAAAAAGATCACCCAAGAAGGTAGCAGCACAATAGAAAAGGTGGAGAATAAGGCATATGAGATCCCTGCCTTCATTAGTCAGAGCATAGAATACAAAAGCAGGAAAGTTAAGATGCAACTTTATAAAACATTGGTTAGGCCAGAGCTGGAGTACTGTGAGCAGTTCTCATACAGCCATTGAGAGATAGAGCAGGGAAACTTTGGCCCGCCAAGTCCGTTCCACCCATATTTACACCAATCCTATCATAATGCCTTTTATTCTTCCTCCCATTCCATCAACACCCACACCACCACCCCCCCCCCCCCCCAAATTCTGCTGCTCATCTACATTCTATGGGCAATTTACACTTGTCAATTAACCTACAAACCCCAATATCTTTGGATGTGGAAGGAAATCAAAGCACTGGAGGAAGCCCACATGATCATAGGGAGAGACGTGCAAACCCCACATAGACAGCACCGGAGGTCAGGATCGAACCCAGTGACTGGAGCTATGAGGCAGTAGCTCTACTAGATGCACCGCTGTGTCACACACTACAGGAAGGATGTGATTGCACTGGAGAGGGTGCAGAAGAGATATTGCCTGGGGTGGAGCTTTTTTAGTTATGAGGACAGACTAAGTAGGCTGAGTTTCCTTTGGAATGGAGGAGGCTGGGGTGAGGTGTGGGATAACATAGAGGTACACAAAATTATGAGGGGGCAGAGAAAGGGTAGACAGTGGGAAACTTTTCCTCATAGCAGAAGTATCTAAAACTAGATGGCATAGGGATAAGAGGTTTAAGAGGGGAACTGAGGAAGAAATTTTTCAGCCAGAGGGTAGATGTAATCTGCAGTGCATACCTTACTGGGTGATGGAAACAGGTACATTGACAACATTTAAGTACCAAGAGAAGCATTGATTCTCCAATGCCTAGAAACCTACAGAAAGTGCTGTGACTCCTATAGATAAATATTTGATGGTTGGCACAGAGATGGTGAGCCGAAGAGCTCAATGGCACGATGATCATTGTTGAGGCCTTCAAAGATCAGACATTGTTTCTGTTTGTGGTGTGTTGCATGATATCATGATGCCCCTCCATTTTTCCATGATGACATTATCCAGGACGGAAAGAAGTGCCACAGGAGGTTAACCAGCCTGCAGCAGGAGAAAGGAAACAATATTTTATTGTTGACTGATTTCAATGAATAAAACAAGTGACGAAAAATAAAATAAATCTTCATGTTTCAGCAAAACCCACATTCCCAAAATCTGATGATCCTTGAACATAAACCATCCCTATAAATATCCAGAGAAATGAACTCTGAAGTCTAAATGACTAATCCATTTGTTGGAATATTTTGTAAATAGGAATGCAGGGGCAGGAGTTGCCCGTTCAATCACTGTTCTGTCCATCTTTAGTTAATCATCACTGATCTGAACCTTATTTCCATTTTTTTTACACTTGATTCCACATCCATTAGTAATCTGCCCACTGAAAATCTACCAGTCTCATTTTTTAAGATTTCTGGACACAGAGTTCCAGATTTATTCTACCTTTATGTAAAGAACCATTTTCTGACATCACTTCTGAACAATAAAGTTCAAATTTAAAGGCATATTCTTTCATTCAGACTTCTCCCATCAAATGAAATAGATTCTCTCTTTTATTTACCTTAAGTCCATAACACAAAAGCAATCTCAAGCATGAAGGAAAAACCATTTTTTGTTCTTTGAGTTCTTGTCCCAACACACTCATCTTCAATGTGGGCCCCAATCCCCCTGCACCTCATACCAACCTGAGGGACCATCTTGTACAGAGGCCCAACCAGGTCTCCTCTATCACCATCCTCCTTTACCTGCCTGAACTCGTTCTTGGTTTCAACATCTTCTACTTCAGCTCCCCTTGGGTTCTCCAAATGAAATGTGAAGCAATGGGAACTAGCATGGGTGCAAATTATGCCTGTAGCTGTGAAATTTGTGTATTAGTCCTTGTTTTAGTCCTACTCAGGTCCTTGCCATACCATTTTCCTGTACATTGATAACAACATTGGTGCTGTTTTCCAAAATTGTAGCAAACTAGAACAGTTCACCACCCTTACTGTCAATTTGCACCATGCTCTCCCAATTCCTGTAGTTCATCTCAGACTCTTCTGTTTTTTGACTCCTCTATCTCCATCTCAAGAGAAAACTTAGTGACCAACATCCAAAAGAAGCTCACTTCCCACTTCCACTTCACCACCCCGCCCCCCCCCCCACCACCGACTCCACTTCCTGTAAGGATTCCATTACTTTCCCCCATTTTTCTGGCTCTGTTGCACTTTTCCTGACAATGAGACTATCAACGCCAGCTCATCTGAGGCACCTTCCTTTCTCCTTAACTATACTTCCCTTTCAGCACAGTTGACAGGGTTCTTGGTGGGTTTTGCTCCCTTGCCTGCACTTCTGCTCTCACTCCCTCTCCTTCCACCAAGGATAGGGATTCCCTGGGTCCTCACCTTCCACCTCACCACTGTCCACATCCAATGGTTCATCCTCCATAATTTCCACTACCTTTAAAGAGAAACTACTAACAGACACAGCTTCCCCTCCCCTCTCCTTTCAGCATCCTGCTCCCTCTATAAATTCCTGGTTTCAATCTTCCATCATCAGCAACAATTACTCTACTCTCTGCAATTTCCCTCAACTTGCCCTTTCACCTCTTTCCACCACCCAGGGACCTAAATACTCCTTTCAGGTGAAGCAACGATCCGCTTACACTTTTTCAAATTTAATACATTGCTTTTGGTTTTGATGATGTGGTTTCCTCTACATCGGAGAAACTACAAGCAGATTGGGTGACTGATTTGCAGAACAGTTCTGTTCAATCTAAAAGGGTAACTCTGACTTTCCAGTTTCCTCACATTAATTCTCCATTCCACATCTACTCCGACTTCTATCTTTGACCTCCTACATTTGACCTCCTACATTTATCCCAACAAAACCAAACCCAAGATGGAGAAACAGCACCTCATCTTCTACCCGGCATTATTATTATTATTTTTCTTTACAGCCTTCAGAATCAAATGTTGGATGCAACAATTTCAGATAATCTGCCTTTTCAGTTTTATGTTTCGGTTTCAGAAAATGCTGGAACCACTGGAATGTACAGTCATTAACCTGTAGCATTATCTCACTTTTACTCTCTCCATGGATTCTCCCTGACCTTTCTCATGCAGATTTTGAGCAACTGCAGTGTTCTGCATCTCACAGTTGTTTGCTTTTTTTTCCTCTTTTCTCCATCCTCACCCATCTCTCTCTATCTACAGGTCCTCCTGATAGATCAATGGTGATCAACAAGTCTTCATCACACTCTCTGAGATGACACCAGCAGCAGTTGTGTCATTTGGATTTGCTGGGGACCTTGCCCTATCATGGGCATTCTGTGTTCTCTCTACCCCTACCCTTTCTCTACATCTTAACACATGCTTGCTACTCACTTCTCCAGTTCTGACGAAGGTTCTTTGACCTGAAACATTAACCGTTTCTTTCTCCACAGATGCTGCCTAACCTGCTGAGTGTCTCCCGTATTTAACCATTTTTATTACAAAAGGCCTTACATGATTTGGTAGTCAACATGGTTTGATGAAAGGGAAATTGTGTTTAACAAAATTAATAACAACTATGTTTAACAGAACAAATCTTTGATGATGTAACCAATAACCTGGATAAAGAAAGTGGATGTGTCACTTTGGTTTTCCCAAGGACAATTAATAAGTTGCTGCATCAGAAGTTATTGCAAAGATAAAAGATCATAGGAATGGAAGTAATATATTGGAGGATTTGTTAATGGAAAGACATAATTTATTGAGCTGTTACTAATGGGGTGCTTCAGGGATCAGTGCTGAACCTAAGCTATTTGCAATCTATATTAATGTCTTAGATAAAGGGACTGGAAGTAGTGTCTCTGATAATATAAAGAGAATGGGAAGTAAATTCTATAAAGGATACTGAGTCTGTAAAGGAATATCTATAGGTCCAGTGAGACTTATGGAGATTGGGTGTGGGGACAATGTGGCCTACTCCTCCTCTTATTTCTTACATTTTCATGTGTAATTGCGTTATTATTGTAACATCAGTACATCGAGGTAGTAAAAAGGAAAAAAAAAACACAACAGAATGCAGAATACAGTATTACAGTTTCAGGGAAAGTGACGTGCAGGTAGACAAATAAAGCACAAATAAAAGATTTTGGACAAATAAAGATTTTGGCCAAATAGGTCCAAAATCTCAAGAAGAAGAGTGATGGACAGTTGAGGTCTTCTAAGTGACATCCAGGACAGCTGAGTTGAGCCCATGTAAGACATTCTTCCAGACCAGCACTCTGGACCTTTGACGTCCTTTGAGATTATTCTCCTGACAGACCTAATGCACAGAATGGAAGTGCTGTCCTTGCTTGTTAGTGACCCTCTGAAGCCAGCACGAGGAAGATTTCTACCTGAATTGTACCACACTTGCATGCACAGGAGAGATACAACTGGAAGGGCATTGCCACATTGAGGTAGTATCTTAGTGTGCAAAAGTTCCAGTAGAAAGGTTTGAGCTCTTGAGACTAACACAGCCTGAAAGTAAAGGTTAAATATTCTTTACTAAACTGGGTTTTTGGGCACACAGGATTGACAGTGTTAAGAAAAGCAGAAAGAATTGATTTAGAAATCAATGATAATGAAAATTTTCTGATTATAGGTGAACATGTACGTTTTTCTACTGGAGTTTCCGAATTGCTTTTCCTTTGACAATCAAAACTAGAATGGATTTTGTCTCTGAAAACTCCTACAATATATTACTGCATGGATAATAGTCTGCAGAGGGCAATTTCAAGGGCTTCTCCATGACAATAAGGCTTGTGCTGAAGGCAGACCTAACACTTAGCAAAAGTAATTGTGAGATTGCGAGTTGTGCTTGGATTTTCCTGGCTGCTAGCCCCAATCACATCAACAGAAAGGGTTATCATTATCTAATTATACAGTCAACAGGTGATGCCAAATGCGTAATTCTACATGTGAATGGAAGCTGGACAGTGAAGCAGCTGTGAAGTTATTGTTCTGTGCCAATCCATTTTTTTAAAGCTGCATGTATGTGCCCAGATAATGGCTTGAAACTAAGGATACCTTCTGCAATCATGGATGATGATCCCATAGTGGCTCACTGCATATGGCAGTCATAAAGAGGCACTTATGCTGCTGTCATCATTAAGGAGACAATTGATGTTTTAAAATGATATACAGATGGCACAGTAGAGGTACTGCAGTATAGTAGTATGAGTTAGGAACATACAGCATAAAATTTACACCACCACACTCTGCAACCTCATATCTCTCACCCTACCATTACCATCAAGCCAGGGATCAGCCATGGTTCAATGAGGAGTGCAGAAGGACATGGCAGGAGCAGGGAATGTACTGGTGGTACATAAAAATGAGGCGAAATTGCAACACAGAACATGCTCACTAACAGAAAGAAAACAGAGTAGGAATGAACAGAAGGGCAGGCAGTGACCGGTGGGGTGTCATGGGGGATGTTTAGGCCCCAACTGTTCACAATATCCGTTCCTCTCTTCCATCAGGCAGAAGATACAAAAGCCTGAAAACATACACCACCAGGCTCAAACACAACTTCTATTCCACTGTTATAAGACTATTGAACAAACCACTCATTGGCTTGTTCAATAAACGATAAAGGTGAACTCTTGACATCACAATCTACTTCGTCATGGCCCTTACCGGCACTGCACTTGCTCTGCAACTGTACTAGATTCTGAATTCTATTATTGTTTTTCCCTTATACTACCTCCATGTACTTATGTTTTGAAATGATCTGTATGGATGGCATGCAAAACAAAGTTTTTCACTGTATCTCAGTACATGTGGCAAGGATAAACCAATTACTAATATATCGATGATTTGGATGTGGGAACTAAATGTAGAATCTCCACGTTTTCAGATGACGTAAAGGGGGTTTGAAAGATGTTGGGAAATGTGAGCCATATGGATGCAGAGAGGGTCCAAGGTGATTTAGACAAGTGGGTGAGTGGGCAAGTGCATGGTATGTGAAGATTAATGGGGATAAATATGAGGCTGTCCACTTTGATTCTGGTCAGATTATGGTCTGAATGGTGATAGACTGGAAAAGGGAAGGTGCAGCAAGACCTGGGTGTCCTTGCCAACTAACTGCAAACTAACAAACTAACTAACTGGGTGTCCTTGCAAACTAACTGCAGGAAACAAACATTCAGGTGCAGCAGACAGTTAGGAAGGCAAATGGTATGCTCACCTTCATTGCAAGAGGATTTGAGTACATAGGCAAGAATGTCTTGCTGCAGCTGTACAGGACCTTGGTGAGACTCTTCCTGGAATTTTGTGTGTAGTTCTGGTCTCCTATCTGAAGAAAGAAGTTTACAAGGTTTACTAGACTGATTGCTGGGATGTCCGGACAGATGTTCGAGGAGAGACTGGGTTGGTTAGGCCTGTATTCACTGGAGTATGTAGGAATGAGAGAGAACGCCTGAAAAACCTTCAAAACTCTAACAGGACAAGACAGAGCAGATGCAGGGAGGATGTTTCCAACACGTGAGAGTCCAGATCCAGGGATCACAGCCTTAGGATGTATGGTATGCCAGTTAGAAGAGATACCAGCAGAAATTCCTTCACCCAGAAGATGGCGAACCTGTGGAATTCTCCACCACAGATGAACGTGGAGACAAAGTCATGGAACATATTCAAGGAGGTAGGTATATTTCTTGTTGCCAATGGGATCAAGGGACATTGGGAGAAGGCAAGAAGAGGGTACTGAATTGGATGATCAGCCATGATTATGTTGAATGGTCGAGCAGGCTGAATGGCCTAATCTTCTATGTCTAAACAACAAAACTAGTACATTATAGACAGAGCTAAAATATACCACAGCCAATGAATCAGAGAGTTCTGCAGTCCTTCCACATCCAGTTGTGAATGCTAGTGAGAGAACTAAAGAGCTAACAGGAGGAGCCTTTAAGAACATCTTATTGGTGGCAGGTCCCAGCATGTGGATGCAAAGCCAAAGCTGTTACATACCCAGGCAGGTTCAGCTGAGGGTTGCTGAGAGATGACCTACCTTGACTTCCTCCTGAGATCCCCACCATCACAGAAACTACTCCTTAGCCAATTAGATTCACTCAAGAAATGGCCAGGAGCCCAGAAATATCCCAGCTCTAGTAACAGAGACGTGCTCCTGAACCAGCTTCCCCTTCAGTCAAGTGCTCCAGTACAGTTACAACACTGAGATCTATCCAACAAAATTGCCCAGGTACATCCTGTTAACAAAAAGCAGGACAAATCCAATCTGGCTATTTACCACCCAATCAGACTCCACTCAATCATCAGCAAAGTGATGGAAGATGCCATTGACAGTGCTATCAGATTATATTTACTCTCCAACTACTTGCTTATGGTTACTGTGCGTTGACAGGAATGCAATGTTGAGGTTACAATCAGATTAGTCACAACTTCATTAAATTGCAGAGCAGACTGGAGGAGCTGAATGGCCTACTGCTGTTCCTAATTCTTATGTTCAAATGTTGTTCTGTATATTGCATTATAGCCTTAGCCAAAGACTAAAGTCCAGATGTGAGGTGAGGGTGACTGTTTTTGTCATCAAAGCAGGATTTGACTGAGCGTGGTTTCAAGAAGTCCTGGTAACCGGTGAAGTCAATGAGCATCAGAAGTCCATATACTAATGGCTGGAGCCATACCTTGCACAAACGATGAGGTTGTGATTGTTGGAGGTTAATTATCCCAACCGCAGAACATCAGTGCAAGAGTTCTTCAGGGCAACAGCTGGCCAATCGTTCAAGACTACTTCAACAGTAACACTTTTTCCACCCTGAGGTCAGAAGTGGGGATGTTCACCCTGCAATCACTGATGTTCAATTACATCCACGGCTTCTCAGCAAATCAAGCAGTCCATGCCTGCATGCAGTCGGACATGGACACATTCAGGCATGGACTGATAAGTAGCAAGTGCTTGTCATCAGCCCAGGCAACAAAAGTACCAGGCAATGGCCGTCTCCAGCAATTCAAGATCTAACTAATTACCCTTGATATTTAATAACATTACTATTCCTGACATCCCACCATTAAAATCTTGGGTTTAAGTGCAGAGACCTTGCACCTTGTTGTCCACCTGCAATGCACTTCCCTGCAGCTGTGACACTTTACTCTGTATTCTATTATTGTTTTTACCCTGTACTACCTCAATGCATTGTGTAATGAATTGATCTGGATGAACAGTATGCAAGGCAAGTTTTCACCGTACTTCGTCACAAGTGGCAATAATAAACCAATACCAACGGACACATATTGCTTTAATTACATGGAACCCTGGTGAGACCACATCCGGCATATTATGTACAGCTCTGGTCTCCCTTTCTTCAGAAAGATACTCTTGCAAAAGTGAATGTGAAGATTCACTACATTGATATCTGTGATGGTGGGTTGCCATATGAAGAGAGATTAAGCAGACCAAGCCTGCACTCCTTTGAGTTTAAGAGGATAAAACATGGTTTTGTGGAAATCTGCAAAATTCTGATGAGGTGTGATGGGGTAGATTTGGTAATAATATTTCCCCAGCTGCAATATCTGGAATTAAGAGTCACAGGCTGAGAAAGTGAGGGTAGTTGATCTTTTATGACAGACTTGAGAAGAAATTTCTTCACCAATGGGTGATGAATCTTTGGATTTCTCTGTAGATTTTCAGATATTAATGGAATCAAGGGATGTGGTCTTAGTGCAGGAAAATGGAACTGAGGTAAAAGGTTAGCCGTGAGCTGATGACCAGTATACTCATCAATGTATATCAAAAAAAGATCTACGGTCCCAATACTGACACCTAAGAAATATCAATCTGTACAACACTGCAGTCTGATAACAACATTCAACACCTTGTTTTGGCCAATTTTATTTCCATATTACCTTCACTTTAATCCATTTGGTTTTAAATATCAAGTCTATTACATGGTGCTTCATCAAAAACCTTTTGAAAATCCACAAACACAACATCAGCTACACTGTCCTCATCACTCGATCTGTTCCAATGCAAACAAGATTGTCAACAAATACATGCCTTTAACATCCATGTTGATTTGCATTTATCTGACTATACAAAATGTCAATTTTTTTCAGTTTATTGTTTGTAATGCATTGTCTTAAGAACAAAAAAAATGGGCCATCCATCTTTGCAAAGCTGTGATATGGGGAGAGTGCTGGCATCGTTTTCCAGGACTCTCCCCACATCCCATGATCCCTTCATACCCAGAAATCCATCAATCTCGGTTTTGAATAATTAAAACAACTGGAATTCTTGGAGGAAAGAACTCCAAACAAGATGTAACATTTTCAATCACAGATCAGGAAGATCCAAATTTCATTTTTTGTGTTGACTTGCCATCCATGTGTTATTATCAGAATGTGTTTCTTCACTACTAGTCTTTGACGAGGAAGTGACTCTAACTCATGGACACCAGGTGCTGACTAGAATTACGAGAGTATCAATTTGGATCCTGCCCATTATCTTCCTTTATCTGAAAACCTGTCAAATTCTCTGCGTCAGGTCTTATGATAGAGATTTCACAATGCCCTTGAACATCAAGGATGATAGCCCTCGCAGAATATTGGCAGCTGCAGGTGTCTGTGGAACAAAAGGACAGCATCTTCTTCAGTAAAGGAGTAGAGACAATCTGAAACATTAAACATTTCCTTTAAGGTAATGAAGACATGCCTTCATTACTACTTCATGTTCTTTATTCCTAACACTTTTTGCATAGATGGAATTATTTACAGCACTTCTCAGTTGCAACAAACATTTGGGTGCATTAAACAACAAATGAGTTTGTTTTCTTGACCTTTTTTCTCAGTAGTACGTTACTGAATTTTGGGATTACTTGATTCATTGCTGATGGCAGTGAGTTGATTTATTAATTTTGTCTAAATATAATCTACTTGAGTTAATGTGTTGGAACAAGTTGTTATTTCACTTTATTGACATTCCACATGGATAATCGAGCAAGAAAAGAATATCTTATTTTTATTGCATTGTCTTTTAGTCAGCTGACAACTGCTTCATTAAGATGTCTTCAGAATCTGTTTACTTGTGTTTTCAGATCTAATTGAATTGTAGTTTAATGACAGCAACCATGGAGAGTGGGAAGTTACTAGACATATGCAGGATAGCTTGGTTTAACCACGGTGAAAAAAATCACTTTTCCTATCTGCTCAATTAAATGATGTTTGCTGGGAATTTCCTTGGGAACTGTGCTGTTGGGTCAGTGCAAGTTCATTGGAAACCACAAATGAGCACAAAATAAATCTACTGACGTAAGTGAGACTGATTGGGAAACCTCCAAGAAAGTAGCTGGAAGAGGGGTGCAGCAGTCCTGGGAAACTTTCCAGGGAAATAACCCTGGGAACTTTCGCCTGTCGGCTCAAATCAGTGCAGGTATAGTCCTGGACACTGTTGGCAAATCCCAACGGTTCCGCATCTGGCTCATTGTTGCTAGCCGCACTCCCTCAAACACACGGGGGCCCTGGTTCCAGTGCTACAAGCTCACCAGGTCCTAGTTCCCAAGAAAATCACCAGGGCCCCATTTTCCATGTTCCCTTGAAACTTTCCTGGTTCCATTTCCCACCCTCCTTCGAAGCTTACTGTGTTCCCTGGAAAATGTATTATCGTACTGTACTGTGTAACATCTTAGAAAATACAAATTGAAAGTCTGTTGGAGTATTCATTGGAATAACATCTAATAGTCCAGAATATCTGTCAGTACAGCACCAAAGTCCCAAGTGTGCTGGGTTATTGGAGTTTATTGTAGATTGGGTTGTATTTATCCATTTGCTGTCCCTTAAATAGTCATGTTGCTTGGCCTAAATGATAAATATTGGCTATTTTAGGCTTGCAATTTATTATGTAGTAGGATTCTACAGATCAAAATACTTATCCTCACTGTCTTACAATATTTCATAACTTTGAAATGAGGCAGTCATCTCTTCCTTTGAGATTATTGCAAGCTGTCCCATCCTGTGAAATGTGGGGTATTTCTGGATCTTTTCCATTTCAATTAGAGCCAACTTGTGTAGTTAAATTTTGATTGGTGTATCAAAGCCCTGCACATTAAGCAGTTGATTAAATATCCCTGTCTATTAATTGTGACTAAATAACCTCCCAACATCTGTTGGAATATGAAGGAGGAGACGGCATGTGCCAATTCATATTACTGTAGTGAATACCAGTGCAGCTTTCATCCAACCACAAAATACCACGAGCAGCTTCCTAACAATAGGTTATCTTCCAAACTCCATAGCCAGGAAAATATACAGGGGGTATGGCCATAGGTAAGAGAGGAATTTGGGAAAAAAAAGGTTAATTTCATATAGACAAAACTTTACAAAAGTAAGTATGTGTTTGCCTTTGCAACTGTGTCTGTGTTGATTGGCTCATTTAAGTATTGTGTTAATGCTCAAACCCCACTTTACATAAGGGCAAATATACAGTAGAGTTGTGCATGGTGCAGGTTCCCAATGGTCCTTGGAGGATACTCTGTGTCAACTTCTGTAACATGGTTCCTTCCCATTAATCGGAAAACACTACAGACGTTTGAAAATGTTCCATGTAGCATGCTTGGCTGGAGAGCATAAAATCTTATTAAACAGCAGTTTCCATAGGCACACTGCTTGACAGTGAAGGTGAACTTGCAGTGAGACAGCAAAGTGATTGTTCACATTTGTTCAGCAGAGGCATGTTCCTTTGGAGCCCAGACCACACCCACATAAAACCTGCACCCAAGAATGGCAGTCCTCTAGAATAAGTTAGGAAACTGGGAACTCATTTCATAGATATATTATCTAATGGAGGCTGGTGCACACATATAATGGAGTCTCATTGTGCTGCCTTCTCAACAAAACATTTATTGCACAACTCAGCATGTCTGGACTTTTGAGGTTTGATTTTACTTCCAAGATTGTGATTGGTCAGTTTGTCTACCACCAGGTCAGACATACAAAGTCATGTATTTGACTCATTGGGCACCAGACTTGTAAAGATAATTTTGCAGAATATATTCTGCAGTGCCTAAACTCACCCTTGCAGGACTTCTTGAAGCTACCAATAGGAGCTTTATACTAGCATGAAGTTACACCTTTAGAAGAAGAGGGGAGAAAACCAAAATGGAGAAAGTTTTGTTCATGCTATTTTGGATTTCTATTTGCATCGTAGGAGCTGATCAGTCCAGAGTGAACAACCTCGGATTCTTTTGTGCTTTGCTGGTTTGAAGCAGGTTCCTGGTGGTGAAACTTTGATTTCCAGGTAACCAGAAAGGGTTAACTCACTCCATTATGCTTTTCCCTTTTGCAATAGGAGGGAAGAATGATTACCGTACTGGTACAATCATTTTTGATTTGACTAGACTGCCAAGGGTCAGGATTTTCAAGGAGATATAATTTCCAAGAACTTGTTAAGGCTTCTTTGCACACTGATACCTTCAGTTAAATACTTTCCCAGACTGGTATTGACATATTTATAATTTGGTTCCTTTGTGCTCTCTGCAAAACACCATCTCAAGGACACATATTCCCAATTTTTCTATTTTGCATGCGAGTCTTATCTTGTGTATTGGTTGGAAAGTCAATTAGACAATGGATGTTTGGACACTGTATTGAATGCCAATGTTTCACATTCAACTAGCAGAGGAAAGAATGTACCAGAAAGTCCCAAATCTTATCCTAGACGCAGGCAGCTGTAGAATGCTTCCATTGGTCTACAAACTCTTGGAATTGGGGGAGGGAAAAGCTTCAACGTGAGAAAACATCACAAGACATATCGGTTGTGTAACATAAGATACAAACACAAAGCCAGATATGCATAACCCTTGTTCAAAGAAGCTTCAAGAAGATTCTCAGAAGTGAAGACATAGAAAGTGTCAGCGAGGGAATTTTAGAACATGGACTGAGATAGCCAGAAATGGTAGGCTTAAGAATTTTGGGAGTTATTCTTGATTGAGCAGATCATGGACACAAGGAGAAGGGATTTAAAAACAAGGATGAAAGAATTTATGGAAGAATGACATCAATTAAGATCAGCGGAGTGTCAGGGTTTAGATCATGAACCAAAGAGTGGATATTGACTCCACTCTGCCTGCCAGTGTGCTGGAGGGTAGGAGGGACTCACTGCAAACTTGCAGTAAACAGACTCTATTTAAAGGCTCTCTATGAACCACAGCAAACAGAACTTATGAACAAGAGTGGCAACAAGCGGAATATAATACATGTGTAAAGTTACTCTGGGCCACATGTGGGCTTCTGGCATGATTGATGGGGGAACTACCCAATCAATTCCCAGTCAGTCTCAGACTTATGGTGTCATAATGCTGCTCTGAAAACTCAAGTTTATGATACGAGATGGGAACTCTGTCTGTCACACAGCATGTACACTTCACCTTCTTTGAAAACACATTGCTTTTTTGGTCAATGTCTGTAAATGGGGGCACCAGCTCTCTCCTACTGCACACTCTCATGCAGCTGTCAAGCCCCAGTTACATTAGCCACTCCTCCAGCAGGCACCATTACAGTGGCCGGTGACAACATTGTCTCCGAACTCTGATCCTTGTTACTCACTGTCGCGTATAATGCCAGCTTCCTCAGGACCTTGCAGTGGTGTTGACACACAGAATTGATTGCATAAGAAGGATTGACAGTGAAGGAAGAAACAATAGAAGACAGTAAACCACCTGACAAGGTGGCTCAACAGTGAAACATCCTTGGTTACACTACAATACCAGTCATGCTCAGACATGTGTGTTGCCTCCAGTTCATAGATCCATGGAAAATTTGCAACACGAAGGCAGCTATTCAGTCCATCATATATGTGCCTCTCCAAAAAGAGTTACCCAAACTAATCCTATCTGCTAGCACTAGATCTGTAGCCCTGTAGTGCACAACTCTTCAACTACACATCCAAGTACTGTTTAAATCTGATCAGAGTTTCTGCCTCTGTCGTACATATTGTGACTTCCAGACCCAGGTGAACACATTTTCCTCATCTCCTTCTACTTCTAACAAATACTTTCAATTTGTGCCTTTGGTGATTGACTGCTCTGCTAAGAGAAATAGGTCCTTCCCACTCAGATAAGTCCCTTGTAATTCAGTCACCACTCACCCTCCTCTGTTTCAAATAAAACAACCCTATCTTATCCAACTTTTCCTTATAGGTATAAATTTCCAGACTCTGCACATAGTCTTGAGTCTCCTCTGCACCTTCTCCAATCCCTTCCTGTGACTTGGTGACCAGAACTGAAACATATTCCATCTGGTCTCACTGGTGTTGTATATATTTCCAGCTTGGGCTTCCTGCACTTATATCCCACGTATATATAAGATATTTATTTATTAGTCACATGTATATTGAAACACACAGTGAAATACAACTGAGAATATGCTGGGGGGCAGCCCAGCACATTCATCGAATGAAAGAAAGTATCCTGTAATCCTTTCTAATCACCTTATTAACTTGTCCTGCTGTCTTTAAGGAACTGTAGACAAACGTGCCAAGGTCCCCCCCCCCCTCACTTTTCTCCAAGTTACGCAACATTCTCCCACTTCTTGTCTATTGTCTTGTTGCACCTCCACCTCTTTAGTTCTGACGAAAAGTCTCCAACCTGAAAAGTTTACTTTCATTCTCTTCCCATAGATGTGACATGACCTGCTGAGCACTGCCAGTATTTTGTGTTTTTGTTGTGACAGAAAGATCAGAATAGGAATGGGATGGAGATGCCCAGTGAAACAGTCACCTGAGCTGTGTTAGAGGAGACTACATTGTGAGCACCAAATACAATACACTAACTGGAAGAAGCAAGTCAATCGCTGCTTCTCCTGGAAGCTGTTTTTAGGTCCCTGGATGGTAGGGCAGGAAAGCTGCATGTCTTACATCTCCTGTGTTTGTATAGAAATATGCAGCGAAAAGCAGAGTGAGTGTTGCTGGGGACAGAAGAGTGAACCAGAGAGGTGCAGACAGAATAGCCTCTTCGGAAAGCTGAACAATTTGAGAAGGGGAAGATGGTATACGTTATTGTGCAATACTCAATGAATTTAAAATGTGAGGGGGCAGCACTCATACAACATGTGCACAGAGGCCACTGGACATGCAGTGATGTCAAACAATACGCAGTGCTTATCTATACATCACTTGTGAAAAATTAAACCATGTATACGAGGTTCAGGGAATTGCGGGCTTCAGATATCTGTGAAAGATTTAACGAGAGGGTTGAGGCTTGATTCAGTTTTAATTCTGTACAATCCACTGGTAATGTTCTTGCCCTAGCATTCCCCAGAGCACAACTCCCTTCTGGCCAGTCAACCATCCCCAAAGTGAATCTCCAACCCAAACAAATCATGACTACAGTGGGATCCTCCCCTTATCCCACTGCAATTTGCACCACACTCCTGATCCCTCACACCATCTTAATCCCTTCAGCAGGATTCCCTGTCAGTCCAATCTCCTCTTCCACCTTCAGTCAGTCCCCATCTCACTTTATCTGTCAATGGCAGGAGATCACAGGGACATTTATTTACACAAGGTCTATTCTGCCATCCATGATGCTCAGGCCTTGGGCACAACAGAATAATGGAGCATGAGTGTTTTACATAAAATTGGTGTCAGCCACTCTGTTAAGCACATCTTTAATGCACATTTTCAGACACATTACAATTTCTAGGTTAATCAAACTCTGCTGTAAGATTTGTAGTTAAATCTCCATGGCTCCCATAATGTTTGTTACATCCCAATCACTGACTTTGCCATCAGCAATGAAATTCATTTAAGGCTTGTTTACGCTGTAAAAAAAGAACTAGTTTCTCAGTGTGTATCAGACTGCTGCTGCTTAGAATCTGCCCGGTTTTCATAATGGGATGGAAATTAATGCACCAGTATGGCTACTGGTTAAATCCATGCATGGAAAGTTGTAATCAAGCCTTTAAAGCTCAGACTATGGGTACTTGCACTGATGTCAGAAATAGCTTTAAGGTAGTCAACAGTATGGAAATCACTTTGCTAACTTGTACAAGTGTGCTAATCTCTCAGCCTGATTCCATGCAGAAAAATATCAGTCCAGAAATTGTGATTATAAAGATGACATTCACCTTTGTTACTTTGTGTAACTGACAGTAATTTGCATCTGCAAGGGTGCAGAATGCTGATATCCAGAGGACATTAAAGGTAATACTTGCCTCATCCATGTGTGTTCATACAAGTCTTTGCAATCACCACAGTAACACTGAACAGCTCCAACTTTATGTACTATTCTTTCTTTAAAAACACTGTGAAACTATTAAACTCTCTTGGATGAGCCACAGCTGAGTTTCTAACAGTGAACTGACCTGGTAAATTCCAAACTTTGATTGAAAAATTAATTTCACATGCATGGATCAAATACTCAGAATAACATTTGCAAATTCTATGGCTTCCCATTCTAAATGGGATTAGTATTGATGGGCACTTGATGGTTGGCGTGGACATAATGGGCCAAAGGGCCTGTTTCTGCGCTGGATGACTTCATGGCTTTAAAAAAAATCATAAGTTTCGTTATGATACTTAAAATTAATCTCGCATATATATCTTTATTTTGCCTTTAGTTAAATGTCTAGTAAGTTAAATTATGCAAGTGTACTTGTAGATTTGCTATCTGTGGGAAATCTTCATCTGATTAGAATCATAGGGTAACACAACACGGAAGCAGAGCCTTTGGCCCAACACACCATGCCAACCAAGATGCCCATCTAAGCTAGTCCTACTTGTCTACGTTTGGCCTATATCCTTCTAAACCTTTCCTATCTATGTATCTGTCCAAGTGTCTTTTAAATATTGTTATTGTACCTGCCTCAACCACTTCCTCTGGCAGTTCATTTCTCATACGCACCACCCTCTGCGTGAAGAAGTTGCCCCTCAGGTCTCTTTTAAATCTTTCTCCTTTCACCTTAAACCTACACCCTCTAGTTTTTGATTCCCCTTCCATGGGAAAAAGACTGTGTACATTCACCCTGTCTATGCTCCTTATGATTTTATGCACCTCTGTAAGGTCACTCCTCGATCTCCAGATTGGCTTCCCATCCGAGCCTGATGACGCCTGTTAATGGTGTATGTCTGCTGTAAAATGACCTGGTTGCATAGCACAGTATGCAAGGACAAGCACCATGGAAAAACCTATGCTACTAATTGTCAAATGCAAGCATTTCTGAAAACATGCTTTTATGTCGTTTCCAAAAGTCTCTGCCTAAAAGCCAGCCTGAAGCATGCCACAAACATTTTCACTGCTCTACTGGAAGCAGAATGGAGCAGAAGCGAGATCTCAGAAGCAGCCGGTCGGGACATGTCCAGTCATTAGAATTAATGCAGGAGGGTTTGATTTGATGAATCTTTTACACTGTTATTGATCCCTTTTCTAGTTGCAATGGGAAATCAAACAATGGCTGTTTGCAAATGTCTATTCAGCTTGAAAGGTCTAACAGCAAATAAAAACCCTGTGCAATTGCAGTAGTATTCAGATACAATACTAGCACAACTACTGAAGGCTTTTCATTGAGAATAGGCTTTGAAAATACAAAAAAATCAGACAAAAGGAGCCAAGGATAATCCCCAGGGCACCAACAAGATTGGAAAGAGTAGGAAAGAAAATGGACCCGACTGAATTCAGTAGTGGCTGATGACAAGCTTAGTGTTAAAGCCAATAAATGCAACAGGTCTTGATTTAAATACAGCTGTGGTGCCAAGAGGAACAAAGGTTGAATAACTGGACCCTGATAAATACGATTTTAAAATGGGGAGAGTGGTTTGGAAAATGATAAAGTCAAATAGTTAAATTAAAAAAAATAGATTTTATTCAGTTTATAAATAGAATGGAAACTTGGGGCAGCAGAGAAAACCACTCTTAGATTAGGCACACCAGAAAAACTTTGTGGATCTCTGCCTTAAGGGAAGCAGAAAGGTGCAGAACAATATTGACCAAAATATTAGCAATAAAAAAGAATTAAATTAAATGTTGTGATTAAGGGAGAAATTGCAGGTTGGATGTAAGAGAAATATTAGCAAACAATTGTCTCTTTCTTTTTTATCCACTAGTAAGAGATGGTCTCATGTGCTGTTAAAGAAAGAACAAGGAAGTAGGTTAATCAATAAATGGAACAAAGATGACTTTGATTTAGTCATGGTGAAATATCTTTACGTCTAAACTGGAGAAAATATTTCTAGTTTTCATGCAGGCTCAGTGTCAATCATGGTCAGATTGAGCATAGTTGGAAACACAGCCAAAGCATCAATGCTAAAATGATCTAACTCCAGCCTTTGAATCAATGCCCTTTGCAGCTCTGGTGCAGCATTCTACTTTCTGGACTTGTTAACCTGTTGTCTCACTCGTTTGAAGTGACAATCATACACATCTTTGTTGTTAAACACATCAGAATGCAATGTGGAAATAGGTTAAGCAAGCACAACTTTGCATGTTTGAACATTTTGTAAACTGACAAAAACACAAAAATCTTCCTTCTCTCAAATGACTGATGTTCTTTGGTGTCTCACACAATTGGTTATGTTTCATATGCTAGCCCACACAGTGAGCACAAACACATCTTTCAACCATGGGAAATATCACAAGGCAGCCCAAATCTGCATCTATCTGCTGACATTCACCTTCTAATCCTGATCATCAGTCCCATCTGTGGGATACCATCCTCTCTGTTTGAACTCAAGTGAATTCACCTTGGATAGGAAATCAAAGCCACAGTTCTTGGTCCAAGTAACTAATTAGCCCACTGGGTATTGTGCTACACCACCCAACTCAAAGAACTCCATCATCTTATTTAGCATAAGTCTCCCTCTTAATTCTTTTTATCTATAATGAAAGCACTTCATCAAAAGATTTCCAACTGAAAATCATCCCCAATAACCTTCACAAGAAGTGTTAGTTAAATTGCCCATATAATTCCTGCAGTTGGTAAAGCCGTTATATTTTTTTTAAAAGTTCATTTACGGTTAGGGTTTTCTTTAATTAATTTATGGTTGGGGTGACACTGGTGATGCCAGCGTATATTACGCATTTTTAATTGCCCTTGTGATGATGGTAAATCTTGCAATTCTTCTGGTGATCTTACTCCCATTGTAGTGTTGGAAGGGATGTTCTAGGATTTAGATCCAGTGATGATGAAGGAATACCAAGTCAGGAAGGTGTGTGACTTGGAAGGGAATCTGCTGATGGTGATAACACCTTGCACCCGCTTCTCTTGTCTCACTTGATGACAGATACTATCTATCTGGAAGGAACTTTCAGAATGCCTGGATGAGTAATCGAAGTGTATTTTGTAGTCAGTGCACAATCCAACCTGGTGCATTGGTGGTGGATGGTGTGAATGTTTCAGGTGGACAATGTGGTGTCAATCAAGCAGGCTGCTTTGTGCTGGATGCTGCTCAGCTTTTTGATCATTGTTGGAACTGCACACACCGAGGCAAATGAAAGGTATTCTCTCGGAGTCCTGGCATGTGTCTTGTAGATCATAGAAAGGCTTTAGGATAGTAGGGGAAGAGTCACTCACCAAAGTATACCCTGCCTCTGGCTCCAGCCACTGGAGCATCTTCCCTTTGATGTCCATTGAAGGGTCAGATCTCCTTGATACCACATTGAATCAAATGCTGCCTTGAAGTCAAGGACAATGAGTCTCACCCAATCTCCAGAATTCAGTACTTTGGTCTATGTTTGAACAAAGGCTGTGATGAAGTCTGGAGATGAGTGGCCCAACAAAACCAGAAGTGAGCATTAATGGGCAGGTTATTGGCAACTGCCTTTTGATGGTCCTGTTGATGACACCTCCTAAGACTTTGCTAATGATTGAAAATAGGTTGATTGAATGATAACAAAGTAGATTGGATTTGTCTGGGAAGGAATTGAGTCAAATATACTTGGAAAACCCCTGGTTCAATCTATGTATTGTACAGGGAGGTGATTTAAGCTGAGGTGTGGTAAATATAGGAAAATTGGTCTCTGTGATAGAGTGGAAAGCCAGACAGGTTTCTTACACCTAAACATTAAACATTATTCTCTAGAGTCAGAGTCATAGAGAGATACAGCAAGAAAAATTGCCTTTCAGCTCACTGAGATCACCAACCATCATGCACCCATTTTTAGACTAATCCTGTCCTAACGCATTTTATTCCTCCCACATTCCCACCAACTCATTCCACCCCTCAGTTTCTACCACTCATCTACAACCTAGGGACAATTTACAATGGCTAATTAACCTACCAACCTGCACATTTTTGGGATGTGGAGGGAAACTGGGACACCCAGAGGAAACCCATGTAGTCACAAGGAGAACATGCAAACTCCGCACAAGCAGCACCAGAAGTCAGGACTGAACTGGGGCTGAGAGGCAACAGCTCTACCTGGTGCACCATTCTGCTGCTCTCATTCCTTCTAACAGCTTCAATGCTGGATGAAGTGCACTTGACGTGGACAGCCTTCATACCCTCATGACATGGATCCACACCTGAAGCACTTCCATGAGGACAATCCTTGCATGGACTCAAATTTCAGGAAGAGGTGGGGTAAAGGATAATCAGTAAACACACAAAGAAAATATTCAAACGCCAAATCTTCCACATGCTCACATTCACAAATAGCTAGCTATGACTTAGCTACTTCCAACCAAGAGAAAATAGCAGGAATGTCCTCTTCCCATGAATGTGTTTAAAACAATTCTCACAACTGGAATACAACAGAGCAATAACTAAAGGAAAAGTGACTGTTATTTACTCCCAAATTCACCTCCGCATCCTCCTTTTATTGTCAGCTATTTTACCAAAAATTTCTAAAGGTTTTGAAAGGCTCAGTAGCCCTAATACAAGTTTTCTATGGTAACGTCACTCACTTCCATATCTATTCGAATGGAACTAATCAATACAGGCACCACCAGTCTGCACCATTATGTAGCCACCTTTGATAAAAATGCAATTTCGAGCAAAATAAAAGTCGGGCATTGCAAAAATACAATAATAAAACTCTGCTGGAGATCATGAGAACTACCAGGTAGAGAAAGCTGGAGCTTTCTTGAATTATATACCACATTTAAAAAACGTATTAAGTAATGCCTATGCATTTACTTAATACTCAATTAGAGCAGTATTTACCTTTTAGAGTAGCTCTTAGCTGAAGTTATTATTTTCCTTCTTTTTCTAACATCTCTTTAGTTTAAACTCTCTTAATTGGAAACTCTTAAATGAAATCCAAGATATTTCATTAATTTTGTGTCTTTTGAAAGCAGCAGATCAATTGGCTTTACCTTGATAGCCGCTGAATAAATGGTCTGGTCTAAGAAATCAATTTAGTAACTCTGTGCCATCTGAAAGCAGTCGTATTAAAAATGTATTTGATCTCCAGATTTCATAGAACTTAATCAGCCTTTTTAGATTAAACTGCAAATTTATTGACCTTTTGTGAACTGGTTTCTTTTGTACCTCTCAGCTTTAATCATTAACCCATTTAGGCCCAACCTCACTTATTTCTGCTTTTATGTTTCCAAGCACATGATCCTTCCTACTTTTCCTCCTCCTTGTATTCCAAATATATTCAAGCAGAGACTCTCTGCATTATACTTATTCAATCCTTTATCTCACTCCTACTTCTCCACCAGGTCATTGGGTGTGCCTGCTCTATTAGATGTTTTCTGGCTTGGGTTTCCACAGCTTGGATGGATTGATTAGAGACAAGGACATACACATTATATTACTGCACCTTTTTAATGTGAAAAGCAGAATATTTGTTTAGGAATAGGCTCAAAGGTAATTTCCCATGATAAGATTGCTTCCTCACCTGAAATACAAGAGCACATTGAAACATTCTAACTTAGTTTATGACTTTGTTCATAGTTACACTAGTTATTTCCCTCTGTACAAAAAATGCTAGGTTGTAGTCATACAACCTCTTATTAAGGGTGTCAAAGGTTACGGGGAGAAGGCAGGAGAATGGGGTTGAGAGAGAAAAATAAATCAGCCATGATTGAATGGCAGAGCAGACTCGATGGGATGAATGGCCTAATTCTGCTCTTATGTCTTATAATTGTGACTCAGGAGCTTGTAAGGCTTGAGGTCGCTCAAGAATACATAACTGAAGCTAACACTAAGCAAGTACCACATTAAAGAGAATAACAACCTGCAAATTGTAGTATTCCATTAAAGATGTGATGTGTGACATGCTGAAGACTTGTCTCAATGATCAACCAACCACTGACCTACTTCCTTGGTGCTCTGGGCACTACTGAGCAGCCATTGTATATTTTCCTTCATGTGCTGCGGAACCAAGGTTGGAGTTACTTTGGCTGGTGAGAGACCATTGTGTTAATAAGGGATGGGAGCTGGGGTGGGGGGGGAGATGGTGGTGGCGTGGGGAAGAAGGGGTGCGAGGGAGTCAGGGAATTGGAAGGTCAGGGCTTGGGGCAATTCAGTTGGTGGCTGGGGAAGGGGTGGTTCCAATAACAGGGGGGCTGGAGGTGTTATGAGACTTCCCTTATTGCATTCCCAGTTCAGCATAGTGCCATTAAAGCCCATTGGTTCCAGGATTGAGTCACAGTGGTCACTACACATATAAACATGGTCTTATTTCCCCAGTAATGATCCGTAAGGAATGATGTCAAATGACACACATGATGGAACTCACATAAGACATGAAAGTGTGACTCATGGCAGGAAGTACCAGAGTGACCCGAAATAAGCTATCACATCTCACTTTGGGAAATAACCATTTTCAGTCACATATCTCAGGAATAAACTGCACTAGGCAACTGAATTTTAACCATCCAACTGCTTGCTAACGGTGAAATACAAGATCCAATGCTATTGTTTAAAGAATAGGAGATATAAAG
The DNA here is from genome assembly GCF_009764475.1 of Pristis pectinata. Classification (NCBI taxonomy): domain Eukaryota; kingdom Metazoa; phylum Chordata; class Chondrichthyes; order Rhinopristiformes; family Pristidae; genus Pristis; species Pristis pectinata. The sequence goes on from NC_067428.1 coordinate 10,727,422, forward strand.
TAGTGTACTGGTCTGCATTTGTTTTTCAACCAATGCCACTAAAAACGTTCTTTGGTTTTTATTTCATTTCTGGGTGTGAAACTTTAGTGCTGTAGTGGTTGCTACCGCGGAATAAAACAAGACTCTACTCGGAGGATTGCCAAACAGAACTGGTTTATTTTCCCGCCTTGTGCGGGCCCTTTAAGGGAGAAAAACTCCCGCCCAAAAAAAAACGGCAATGACGTAAGTCCTACGTCATCAGGACTTTCCCGCGCGCGGGTTCTCCCCGTCACTCGGAAAGACGAGGCCCGCCGCCATCTTGGGCCTCGTCGCTCCGACGCCGCGCGACCCGACTGCCGAGCCGGTTCGCCCAACTAGACGGTGAGTCGCCACAGTGCCTACAAATTGGCTGCTGTGTTTGCCTTCATTACAATAGTGACTATATTTCTAAACCACATTTCAGCTGCAAAGTGGTTTGGGACATTCTAAGGAAACGAAGGATGCTAAATAAATGCAAGTTCTCTCTTCTTCCTTTCTTCACTACTTTAAACTTCAAATGGGTTGTAATGTTTAAATAAACTCAAATGATTCCAGGGCAAGGGATTTTGGCTATAAGATTACAATAGAGAAGCTGTTTTCCTTCAAGCAAAGAAGGTTGAGAGGAGATTTGATTCAAGAGTGCAAGATTCAAGGGTTTAGGTAAGATAACTGCAGACATACAGTTCCCATTAATGATGGTCTAGGTGGCATAGATTTAATATGTTGGATGAAAGATACAAGGGGGATGAGAGGATATTTTTTATTATCAAAAAAGTATTTAAGATACAGAACTCAGTGCCTGTTAGGGTGCTGGAAACTAAATCAATCAATGCATTCAGAAGGACACGAACTTGACGGAGAATAATTTGTAGGGCTATGGTGAAGATTGGAGAATGAGACTAATTGCTGTACCAGGAGCCATCATAGACTTGATGGGCCAAACAGCCTCCTTCTGTGCTGTAACAATCCAATTATTCTGAAATTCCTCCCTTTCAATACCATAATATGAATATTATGTCTACCAGGCATGCAATTATCGGTTGATACTGTCATGGAACTCCTTATATCTGATTGTTGGAACTCTGGTCATAACCATTATTTCAATTTGTTATACCTTTTTCGTAGGAGACCACACTGACAGTTCAAACCAGTCTGGAGTCAGCAAATTGCCTTGGTGAAAGTGTGCTCATATGCACAGTACTATGATGTAACTATGATAAAACTTCTTTGATGCCAAACTATAACCCATAATGTGCATTGATGCCCCAACTGAAGTTAGTAGGCAGCACAATTCCTACACTCGCAAGCAGCTTCTTACTTTCAGAAGGTATTGACCCAAAGAGTTGACTCTGTTTCTGTTTCCACAGATGCTGCCTGACCTGCTGTGTGTTTCTAGCATTTTCTGTTTTTATTTCAAGATTTCCAGCATCTGCAGTTTTTTATGTTTTTGGATTCTTATTTTCTAATGTTTTCTGCAGGTGATGGGTTTGAAATTCAATCATTTGGTGCATGTTTTTTAATTGCCACCTGATTGATTTTGTGTAAAATCAATTGCAATATATGATAGCAAACTTTTACTACTCAGAGCATAATGCAATCTTTAATCGATCATTTTGAAGCATGTGCCACAATTCTATACAGAGTGCACCTTGGCGATTTCAATCCATTTGCAGTGCCCAGTTGTCGACTTCCTTCTGAAACTGAATCAAATAGGAAAGCAACTCTGAAAAATGGGATACATCCTTCATTCGGCTATTTAAAAAAGGATAATCAATTGTTTGCTGTTTTATTGGGTGGTCATTAGAACCAAGCTCTAGTCACTTCTTGGATCAGAAAAATACAGATAGAAATCATACAGGGACATAAGCCACCAGTGTTTAAGGAATAGATCCAGAGGGACCCCAACACCAGCAGAAGAAGGACAAAAACTAAGGCCAATGTGTAAGAGGAGCATGAAGGATGAGGGAGAGAAAACCTCTTTCCAGGAAAGCCCATCTGTCAAGGGCATTCTTGGACCCAGGCTCCAATGTCCAGTTAGGTACTGGTGACAGAGACCTCTGGCGGTACACAAATACCTGGACTCCCCACTGTGGGTAAAACTCCATCACACTCAACTTTGACTTCAGTTGATAAATGCCACATTTTTACAGTTTTTGACTCTTCACTTCATGTGACTCATAGTGAATTTGAAACTATTTATGAACCTCAAAATCCAGCACTCCCTGAACTTACAATGAGGATGAAACAAGGAACAAAATATTCTATGGTCAGCATCGTGGATCCAGCAACTGTGTACAATACATTCATACTCAGGCAGTTCACAGTCTACCATATTTCAGCCAACCCACTGGATGGAAGGGTAGACCTTACCAGACAAGGAATATTCCCTCAATCCTTGGCTATACACTGCAGATGAGATTAATGATTATGCTGGATGGGACAGATATCACCAGCAGCTATCCACAATATATACATTGTCCCTTAGCAACATAACTTACAGACATGGGCATTTGGAGTTGGAATGGCAAACGGCAAATCTACAAGAGCAATCTAGTTAATCCCATGCCTTGCCTTTATCACATGGCCCAACAAATTCTTTGGTTTTTAATAGTATGGAGTTTTCACTTTCCACCCATGACTGCACGGGTTTCCTGCAGGTGCTCCAGTTTCCTCCCACAGCCCAAAGACATGCAGGTTGGTAGATTAATTGTGAAGTGTGTAGGGAGATGGTTGAATTTATGTGCATTGATAGGAATCTGGAGGAATAAAACATGATTAGTTTCAGGGTTAGTGCATATGGCTGCTTGATGGTCAGCATGGTCTCATTGGGCTGAAGGACCTGTTACCATGTTATGACTCTACTTATCCAGCTTCCTCTTGAATGCCACAATCATTCTTCCCTCACTATTATCCTGGCAGTGCGTTCCACACCCTAGCTTCTCATTGTGTAGTTTCTTCTCACACTGGTACCTGGCAATGATCTTCTACATCACAGGAGTCTCATCACATCCCTTTAGAACTGCACACAGAACCATTGCATATTCCTCCTGAGAGAAACATCCTTGGATTCACAAAATAACCTGTGACAGCTTGTCGAGCTGGAAATGCCTTGGTGATGCTGCAGAACTGCAAAAGGTTCAATTCACAGTCGCAGGAGTTCTCTAAAGATCCAAAGACAGGGAAGAGCTCCATCTGCCTGCCTCCCTGAATTAGCTCCATAGATGATTGCACTACAAAGCCTATGATCTACCCTAAGCTTTCACTGCTACTCAGCATTAACACAATCCCTGCTTTCTGTACCATGTTCCAAATGGATGATGGTAACTTCTGAAACTTTCCAATCATGGCTAAACCATCCATAGCAATGGCAACATCACTCACAGACATGTGGCTGGTTTACATGTTTGCTGTGATATCTGTCTGCACCACTCCTCTCGACTTGTCCACTATTGGACTGTCTGTCTAAAGTCCAGCTGATCTGCAATAACCAACAGCTAAGTATTCCAAACTCAATACCTTCCCCAGTAATTTCATTCCTTTGGCATTCAATGCAAACACGAACTGTGCTGGTTACCCGCTAGCCTTTTCATCCCAAATACTGGAGAGTTTGGCATCCATAACATTTACTTCACTTTGTCACCAGGTGCTGCTGACCTCCCCATGCATTGCTTGTTCATCTGAACCATTTCAGTGCTCGCCATGCCTGTCCAATCCTGCACTCTCTCCAACTTCCCACAGCAGCTCGCATCTCCCTTCCTTCGCCCATTACTAGACATGCCATCAATTGCCTGTACCCCATGCTTTCCTTCTACCCCCTGATTTTACCCCATTTTCCTCTTATAACATTCCTGTCTCTTTGGCCAAGCTTTCTTCAGCTTGTCATCCATTTTTGATCATGTCTCTGTAAAGAAGCCTGGGACATTTATTTAACCCGAAGGGGTTACGTAACTGTATGTTGTTATCCTGTAACATCCACTGAAGCTAATACTGTGTCCTTCATAATTTAACCCAGGCAGTGTAACTAAATTTAAATGATACTACAACTAAATCCACCAAGCTCATTGGCAACATTTCTTGCTTTTTAGGCAGTCTGTGAGCTGGTGATATATAAAGCCTCACAGAATTAGTTTGAAGTCTCTTACTTCATATTTTGATGCAAACTGGTTTTGGCTTTGAATGGATAAAGGCTGTATGGAGTAATCCAGATGTGAAGTCACCAGAATCAGATTTGGGCAATACGCCAACTGCAGGACATTATCAGACATCTCTTCAACATTGCACCTGACTGAAACTGCCCAGGAACTTTTCAAACTTCACATTAAGCATGTTCTAACCACTGTTCACTCCACTTCTTGCTGAAAATTTTTACCTTTTAGAGAATAAAATTTCCTGTTTCCACAACCATTCAAGAGATACAGATTAAAATTCCTCAACACCAATTTATATTAAGGTGTGGTCTTCCAGATGCATGGGGACATCCCCTCTTGAAAGTTCCTCCACAGAATCTGAATAGGTACAGCATGGAAGGAGGCCATTCCTCCAGGTGAGTCCATTGCAGCTCGAACTCCAGCAAGTCTCATTTCCACCTCCTTTAGAAAGATCACAACAGGAGTAAACCATTTAGCCCTTCGAGTCCGTTCTACCATTCAATGTGATTCTGCTAATCATCAATCTCAGTACCATAATCCCACTTGATCTCCACACCCCTCGATGACTTAGTGTTGGGAAATTTAACTGTCTCCTTCCTAAACATGACTTAACCTTCACAGCCCTCTGGAGTAGCAAATTCCCCAAAGTCACCATCCTCAGAGGAGAGAAATCTCTCCTCATTTCATTCCTGAACCTGGAGCCTTGCAAATTGCTTCTTTATCCAGCTCACTTTTGTATCCTACTAATTGGATCTTCACCACTTCCCTGGACAGTGCCTTTCAGACCCTAATCACTCCTGTCACTCATTTTTCCTCATGTCACTAGATTCTTTTGCTCATCACCTTGATCCTTTTGGTTCTTGACCTCTCTGCCAATGGGAACAATTTCCCTCTATCTACTCCACCTGAACCCTTCATGATCTCAAATACCTCCAGTCACTTTGCCCATCTTCTGTCCACGCTGCCGTAGCCCCTTTTATTCCATAGCCTTCAATCCTGATGCAAAGCTTATTATGTGGCACCTTACCAAATGCATTTGGAAGTCCATATATATCATATCTACTACTTCTCCCCCATTGACCTTCTATTACTTCATCAAAAAATTCTCCATCGAATTTGGTGTACAGGATTTGCCTTTAGCATAAGCATGCTGGCTTTCACCAAACAATTTATATTTGTATAAGTGACTGCTAGTTCTATCCTTAATTGTTGTTTCTGGAAGAACTTTCTCTGCATCCAAATTGAAGCTACTACATTGTAATTAACGGGTTTATCTCTACACCCTTTTCTGAACAAGGCTGGGAAGTTTCAAAATCCCATCCCTGAATCTATCGATGTTTGGAAGCTTTTGACCTGGGCCACTGCAATTTCCTTCGTTACTGCCCTCAAGAACCTAGGAATCATTCCATCCTGACCAGGGGATTTATCCACTTTAAGTGCAGCTAGTCTTTCTAATACTTCTTCTTTGTCAGTCTTTAGCTCATTTAGAATCTCAGTTATATCTTCCTCCATGAAAACTGATGTATAGAACTCACTTAGTGCCTCAGCTGTACCTTTTGCCTTTATGGGTCCATTTCTCCACGGTCTATTATAGGCCTCAACACTTCTCTTAAACCCCTTTCCTATTCACAGACCTAAAGAATATATTGCCCTTCCTTTCCTTGTTGTTACCAATCCTTCCTCCTGCTTTCTGCCTCATATCTCCTTTTTTTTACTTAGTCTGGATTTTCTGTAATCAACCTGGTTGTTGTGCATTAACAACTTGTTGTATGCTTTTTTTCCTGCTCTATTTCACTCTTCGTACTCTTTCTGGAGCTCTAGTTTTCATCTCCACCTTCACCATTATTGGGTCAAAATTCTGAAACTCCCTCACAAACAGTATTTTGTCATAGAGCCATGTAGCTCGGAAACAGGTACTTTGGCTCACAGAGTCTGCATCAACTATAAAACACCTATTGAAATTAATCCCATTTCATTCTCCCTGTACTTTCTCCAACCTCCCCTCGATCATACCACTTGTACACACATTAGGGGCAAATTACAGTCACCAATTAACCTACTAACCAGCAGGTGAGAGGAAACCAGAGCACCCAGAAGAAACCCTCACAGTCACAGGGAGAATGTGCAAACCCCACACAGACAGCACTGGAGGTCAGGATTGAATCTGAGTCCCTAGTGCAGTGAAGCAACAGCTGTACCAGCTGCACCACTGTGTCACCCTATTTATATATGAACGTATTTCAATGGATAAAAATGTGAGCTCACTGTTAGATTCTCACAGTCTGTTAGGATTGGACACTAAATGATAGTTTTGCCAAACATACTGACATCCTTGAGTAGAATGAAATATTCCTTAATTGGACAGCTGAGTCTTCATTTGTGAGCTTGTGTAGTGACTATCAGCATGTGTACCCATCATGGGAGAATGCAGCTGTTAATTTGGATCCTTCCCTTGCCTGTATTCAGAGCAGTCATTGGTTGCTTAGGACCCTGCACCCTGATTTTACTGAACTGTTACTTCTTATATATTAAACAAATTATAGCTTTGGGTCCACATGGCAATACAATGTTGGCATTTTTATTCCTAAAGAAATATTGTCTCAATATAATTCCAGGAACTTGCTTTTCTTGAACAATGCAGTTTGCATATATCATGACAGTTAAGAACACAATGCAAACTAATGAAAGACAAATTTAAGACTGGACCAGAGTGGATTTTCTTCATGCAAAGAGGACACTGGAGTCCTGTGGGTGGTCGAAGCAAAGGCTCTGATTTGTTTAAGTAATAATGGTTCTTTCTTAATGAGTGATATGCATCTATACCATTTACTTCTTGTTGTGACTGGGATCTTAGTCACTGGAGAGACACTGAAGCTGGTGATATAAAGGTCTCTATTCATCAAGACAAGCAGGCATTCTCCTGCAGACCCTCGTGGTAGAGTCTTCCAAACTCAAAGTACACCACATTTTTATACCTTTAAGATCAAAGGTAATAGCAGGTAATTCAATACAATTTCAATAATTATAATGAAATCTACCTCAATGTTTTGAGTCTGACATTGAGTTACATATCCACAATGGGAGACACCTCTGAATGTTCAAACACCTTTGCTGGGACAAAGGAATTCACAGGGATGGTGTAAAAACTTGAGGACAGGGATACCACACACCCAAAACTAATGCTGTGAGGGTCAACTCTCTGATTACACAAATATCCCAACTATTGATCGATCAAATACGCCTGTGGCCACGTTTGATGTGCTAAGTGACAATATCAGCCTGGTCTGCGAGCTTCCTTGAACTTGGTCACAATGGTGCAATATAACTTAGCTACAGTTTCCTGGTTTGATGCAGGTCAATTAACATACCCCCATTGTCTCATGTTTGGCTGATGCAGACGAGAACGCTTCATCGTCACTTCACTTTGCAAACCATATCTCTTGAACAGCCAGCTCCCTGCTGTGGGTCGGCAGCCTGTGCTCCGTGGTCAGTTTTCAAAGCTGCCCTTTTAACTTCAACCTGGTTACTGCTTGCAATTTACATTAAGAACTGAAGACTGGTTCTCATTTGAATTAATATCTGCTATATTCACGTAATTCCATAATTCCTGAATCCCTAACACTTGTGAACACCAGTACCTTCGTGGCATGAATAAGGTTCTCAAATAGGAGTTTAGTCACTTAACATTATATTCTACATTTAACTTAAATGGTGAGCGCGTCTTCACCCCATCTCTCTCTCTCTCTCTCTCTCTCTCTCACACACACACACACACACACACACACACACACACACACACACACACACACACACACTCAGACCCCCTAATCAGGACAGCCCTGGAGCTCCAGATTGCAAGGATTTCCATTCCATCAACACACGACTTGTTTATAACTGAGGAAATACTTCTATAGGCATGAGCAAGTTTCCCCAGGTAGTTTCAATGATGTCACTATGGCAGTCCCATCTCCCTCTTCCCCCTAAACTTTCTCAGAGACAACGAATGTCCCCTAAAAATGTGACAGCTGACACCCACGAGGAACCCAACTGATGAAATGCAGAATCGGTGCAGTATACATCAATTAACAACCAAATAAGTTTGAGGATACATAGAACAGTACAGCACAGAACAGGCCCTTCAGCCCATAATGTTGTGCCGACATAGTTAATCCCTCCTACCTACAGAATGCCCATATCCCTCCATTTTCCTCTCATTCATGTGCCCATCCAAGCCCCTCTTAAAAGCCCCTAATGAATTTGCCTCCACCACCCTACCAGGCAACACATTCCAGGCATCCACTACTCTTCAGTAAAAAACTTACCCCTCACATCTCTTCTGAACCTATGCCCCCCCTCACCTTAAATGCATGCCCTCTGGTATTGGATCACTCAATAATGGGAAAAAGAGATTGCTTGTCTACCCTATCTATGCCCTTCATAATTTTATACACTTCCAACAGATCACCCCTCAGCCTCTGCTGCTCCAGAGAAAAGAACCCAAGTTTGTCCAGCCTCTCCTGATAGCACACCGGCTAATCCAGGCAGCATCCTAGTAAACTTCCTCTGCACCCTCTCTAAAGCCTCAGCATCCTTCCTATAGTGAGGTGACCAGAATTGCACACAATACTCTAAATGCTGCCTAACCAGAGTTCTATTGAGATGCATCATAACTTCATGACTCCTGTACTTAATACCTCGATTAATGAAAGTAAGCATTCAATAAGCCTTCTTAACCACCCTATCTACCTGTGTCACCACTTTCGATGAGCCATGGACTTGCACCCCAAGGTCCCTCTGCTCTTCAACATTGGAAACCAAAAACTAGAGTGCTTAGGTTTAAGGTGAGAGGACAAAGATACCTCTGGTGCCTGGATAGATCTGGAAGCCATAACATTACCCAGGTGTGAGGGACGTACAAGACTTACAAGTCAGAGACAACAAAGCCTCCCAATGGTAATAATAAGGAGGGAGTGCAGGAGAAGCCATCACTTTGCTGAGTAGAGTGTCTGTGAAGCTCTCAGTATTACAGCCTTCACCGAGGCTCCATCGGTCTACCACATGACACCCAGGTCCCAAATTCACTTCCCCCAATTCAAAGCAGCTCAGCAAACAACCTCAATTCCCTGCATTGTCGCCAGCCCCCACCATCCTTTACTGCCCAGCATCAATTCACGTTTCACCAGCCCACACATATGGTCAGATGTACCTTGTGTAAAATCAGAATGTGGTGTCAACAATTAGTATTTAAGTAAATTACAAATTACAGAAGTTAGCTCTGTTAACTACCTAGGTACAAGAGGAGGTCTTGTCCAGCTGGATGTGAATGGCAGCATGATGGCAAGGCAGGTAGTGCAGCTGACATTAGGGCAAATGCACGTAGTTTTTTTCTCCAGGGAAAGGACACCAAAAACTAGAGGGCTTAGGTTTAAGGTGAGAGGACAAAGAGTTAAAAGGGAACTGAGGGGAAACTTCCTCATGCAAAGGTTGGTGAGTATATGGAACGAGTTGCCAGAGAAAGTAGTTGAGGCAGATACAATAACAACATTTAAAAGACACTTGGATAAATACATGGATAGGAAAATGGTTTAGAGGGATATGAGCCAAACACAAGTGAATGGGACAAGCTTAGATGAGCACCTTGGTTAGCATGGATGAGTTGGGCTGAAGGGCCTGTTTCCATGCTGTATTATTCTCTGACTCATCGCTTCAGCACCCTGGGTTTGTCCCTGACTTTCAAGGCTGTCTGTGTAAAATTTGTGCCTTTTTCCTGTGACCATGTGGGCACCCCTTGGTGGCCATTCTTTGAAATGATGAAAACATTATTGTTAAAAGAGCAACATCATGCCAGTCCTGCTCAACATAAATTGTTGCAAGCTCTTTACAAGCATGCATGGGATGGTTGGGTGCAATTTTTCTCCACAGGGCACAGACATCACTAGCAAACCATTTAATGGCTAGTGCTAATTCATCCCCAAACTGAGTGGCTTATTAGGCCACTGCAAAGAACCTTTAAGAGTCAACAGCCTGGAGATTCCTTTACTGCATTTCAGTGGTGTGAAAACACCATTCGGTGTCACCATAATACTGTTTTTAAAAACTTCCAGGGGTGAGGCTGCTTTCAGTTGTGAGATTCCCAGAATTCCATTGTTGGGTTTCCCTGTGTAAAGCTTATCCAACAAGTGCTTTCCCATTGATCTATCATAAGCTCTCATAGCAGCGATGTCAAAAGCACTCTTACAGCTACTGGGAAGTATTGATGCTGCTTCAAGAATGGAAGCTGCAATGGAGGGAGAAGGATAGGAGACTATTCCAGGAGGTTCAGAGGTAACCGGACAGGCTGCTGGAGAACAGTACCTAAAGGAGGGATGTTTATTGTGCAAAGGGACTGTAGAGATCTGCCATGAGGTGCTCCTGACATGAGGTTGCCTAAGAGGTCTCCATAGGGACATGGTCAGTCTATGAAAATCCAAACTCTATGAAAGACCAGTGGAAGTAAATCACCATCCACAATCCGCCAGAGTCTGGAGGCTGATGGTAAAAATCAATAGGAACTGTCCTTGGTGACCTCAGTAATATAGGAATAGCAATCTGTGAGAAGAGGAATGGATCAACAACAGCAGTTTGGAATGATCCCAAGACTAGGAGACCAAGACCAACCTTGATCTCCACGGGCAAACCAGTCACATGCAAGGCTATGTTTGAGGTCACAGGTAGTTACACATCTCAGTGAGAACAAAGAATGCAGTGTAAGCTCTTTAAATAGCAAGGTTTTAGAAGAAGCAAGGGGAGTAAACGCTGGTTATTTTCTGAGTTAAAAACTATTTTCAGACCAGAAAGGTTGAAGAATACAATAAATACCATGTTCAGGTGTTGCATGATTACTGACACCATTTGGAAGAGTTTTATGCCAGAAAAAAAAGAGTTCCAGCCCAAATGAAAATCCAACTGGAAAGTCAAGGACCAAAATTCTTGCTGGGCCTGGAAGTTTTGCATGACTCTGTGTTAAACCATCCTTGGACTGCACAGCTTATTCTTTCTAGTGTTGTGAGAAGAGTGTAGAGTCACAAGTCAGCCAGACTGACTGAGAATAACAGATCCCTGTGAGTCATTACTGCTTTACATTTAATTCATGATATTTAAGTACTTGGATTTAAATTGCCCAGTTTCTGTGGTGTGATTCAGGTTCATGTCTATGAGTCAATTATCCAACCTCTAGACACTGGTCTAGTAAATTAACATAGAACATAACAGCACATTATAGGCCCTTCGGCCCACAATGTTGTGCCGACGTTTTATCCGGCCCCAAGAACTATCTAACCCTTCCCTCCCACATTAGCCCTCCATTTCTCTATCATTCATGTGCCTATCTAAGATTCTCTTAAATGTCCCTAATATATCTGTCTCCACCACTTCTGCCAACAGAGCATACCACACACCCACCACTCTGTGTAAAAAAACTTCCCTCTGACATCCCCCCTATACCTTCCTCCAATCACCTTAAAATTATGCCCCCTCATGTTAGCCATTGTCGCCCTGGGAAAAAGTCTCTGACTGTCCACTCGATGTATGCCTCTCATCATCTTGAAGACCTCATCCACCTTCGCTCCAAAGAGAAAAGCCCTAGCTCACTCAACCTATCCTCATAAGGCATGCTCTCCAATCCAGGCAGCATCCTGGTAAATCTCTGCACCCTCTCTAAAGCTTCCACATCCTTCCTATAATGAGGCGAACAGAACTGAACACAATACTCCAAATGTGGTCCAACCGGAGTTCTATAGAGCTGCAACATTACCTCGTGGCTCTTGGACTCAATACCCCAACTAATGAAGTCCAACACCATATGCCTTCTTAGCAACCCTGCGCAGCAACCTTGAGGGATCTATGGACATGGCCCCCAAGATCCCCCTGTTCCTCCACACTGCTAAGAGTCCTGCCGTTAACCTTGTATTCTGCCTTCAAATTCGATCTTCCAAAGTGTATTACTTCAAATTAACCACAATGTTACTGCACCCCCAGCATTTTCAACTGCTACCTGTCAATAGCCCCCAAGCAGTATTGCCATCCATCCAAGCAGAGCTTAGTTAGTATGTGCTCTGCAACAGAGGCTTTGCACTCCTGCCCAGCCTCGGCTATCAGTTGTCATTCACTTGTGATGTGCGAGTCACCTGGATACAGTAAAGTGTAAACACCAGAGCAACCGCATGCAATGGATGACTTGTGCAAGGAGTCATCATCAGTACCTTAGAGTGCTGAGGCTCTGGGGAAGATAGGAGGCATGAATTAGAACTGTCTTGAAAAGTTTGTTATTCTGTGCATGGTCTCTTATCACTTGCTGACACGAGAGACTGCAGATGCTGAAATCTGGAGCAGCAAACAATCTGCTGGAGGAACTCAGCAGGTTGAGCAGCATCTGTGGGAGGAAAGGAATTGTTAATGTTTCAGGTCCTGATGCAGGGTTTCGACCCAGAATAAATCGACAACTGGCAAGATGGCTCATTCAGGATCTCTGCCTCTCCATGATGTTCTGCATTTCCAGTGTTGAGAATAGATGAACAGCCCTTGTTGATGGTGAGTATGAAGGGGAAGGCTCACATTGCACAAAGGTTATATTGATTAGCAGTGCTGGCTCTGCAGATGTGGTACTGTTAATGGAGTCATTGCAGGTGTAATGTCTTGGAGAAGCCAACAGAGGGGTTTATATTACACATCTCAGGGCATCAGGACGCACATGTATGGTCACCTTTCTGGGGTTGAGGAGTCAACGAAATAGTTTGTGGCATTGAGATATGGGGGAGATCCAACCTCCTCCTGCTCATTTCTGTGGGAATCTCCATTCATGGCCTTAGTCTTGCGTTCAGGTTCTTCCTCGGTTAGCAGGGAATACAATGCCCTTGTGCCTCGTTGCAGTCCCTCACACAACTTAAGATGATGAATTGTGGCTTCTCTCCATTTCGGCTGCAGCACAGCCAACTCCATAATCCTTTAAATGTCATGTTAGTAATGTCCCTTTGAATATTGGAGCCGAAATTAAGTCATGCATGTTGTCAGTTTGCTTGCTCAACTTAATTAGTTGGAAATCCCTGAAATAACACATTAATACAGTGGCTGGATTAGAAAGACAACTACAAGTGTGTTGAAGATCCAGGATTCTCGTGTGCTTCCAGAGACCGTGCCACCTGATCACCCCACTCCAAGTTGATGCAATGCGAACATTCAGCCCTATGGCTCGGTAAAACTTGTTCGTTTCCAATCTATGCTTTCAACAACAACAAAAGGAATAAACCCAGCAAAATGCTGGAAACACTCAGCAGGTCAGGCAGCATCTGTGGAGACAGAAATGAGTTAACATTTCCAGTCAAAGACCGATCGTCAGAATAGTCTTCCAGCATCTGCAGTATTCTGATGTTCAATTCTGAAAATAATTGGTAGTTTTATAACACATTACATGTACCAAAAAATTACAAATCTTTACAGGGTAGAACCTCAGCCTATTTAGTTTATTGCTACCAAGACAATAAAAGGCCAAATGCGTTTTAATGCTATGGAATACCCTACATTTGTCAGCTCTGAAAACTCCCATCAGAGCCCTGACCGTGGTATTAAATATCTTTGAATATGTCTGGAGAGAATATTTTAAGCCTGGCCTGACAGATTCCACAATAGTAGTGCTCGATAGATTTGCCATTTACATGGGCTTTGTATCAAAATTTCACACACCCATAGCTTCACTTTGCTTAAATCCTCAGAAGTAGGATTAGATAAAATAAAATTCTTTGATTGATTGATCAAAGTGAAAGCTATTCTCATAGGCGGGATGACTTGGTAACGTTGCCTATTTAATACAGGACACAATAAAGCAGACCAGGCAGTGACTTTGCTTAACAACTATACTCCTTTATTAATTGCGATTAGTTCAGACAACTCAAAGATTCACCACATCATTTCAAACGATAAATTAATTCTTTAGTTTCATGACTCTTAATTACTTTCACAACTTTCAAAACCCACGACCTGTATTCAGATATTACCCACTCTTGATGAACCCGAGTTCGATCTTGGCGAGTTCTTCTCTGAGTCCACGATTCAGGGTCTTCTGCAATCATTGGTCTCCAGAGTTATTACTGCTGCTCATCTCATAAGGCACCTTTTTGTATATTTCTTTACATACGTCCCAAACATTGCTTAGTTCTTTATTGCCTTTACACAGCCTTAATTCCAATCCTTATCCATACGAGCACGTTTTTCCTTAACTTCTTCAAATTGCTGCTGGTACCATCCTACAATTTTAACCATTTGGTTCCTAAATTACTGGAGTGTTTGAGTTTTGTAATCCATCAAATAGTACTTTTCGACAAGATGTCACGTCCCAAAGACCCCTATCTGCTTGTTCTGCCTGCCAGATAGCTCACAGTGGGATGTTTACAATGAATAGATATGCAGAGAGCAGCTTGTAACAAAAACCAGCCTCCCCTCCATGGATTCTGTCCACACTTCTCACTGCCTCAGTAAAGCAGCCAACATAATCAAAGACCCCACCCACCCTGGACATTCTCTCTTCTCCCCCCATCCTTTGGGCAGAAGATGCAAAAGCCTGAAAGCGCGTACCACCAGGCTCAAGGACATAAGAACAGGAAAAATAGGAGCAGGAATAGGTCATCTGGCTCATTGACCCTGCTCCACCATTCGAGAAGAACATGGCTGGTCTGGCTGTGGACTCAGATCTACCTACCTGCTTGCCTTTTCCCCATAATCCTTAATCTCCCTGCTATGCAAAAATGTATCTAACTGTGCCTTAACTATATTTAATGAGGTAGCTCCTCTGGCTTCCATGGGGAGAGAATTCCACAGATTCACTACTCTCTGGGAAAAGCAGTTCCTCCTCATCTCTGTCCTAAATCTATTCCCCCAAATCTTGAGGCTATGTCCCCTGGTTCTATTCTCACTTGCCAGTGGAAACAACTTTCCTGCCTCTATCCTATTTATTCCTTTCATAATTTTATATGTTTCTATAAGATCTCCTCTCATTCTTCTGAATTCCAGTGGGTATAATCCCAGGCAACTCAATCTCTCCTCATCAGCTAACCCCCTCATCTCTGGAATCAATCTGGTGAACCTCCTCTGCACCACCTCCAAAGCCAGTATATCTTTTCTCAAGTAAGGAGACCAGAACTGCACACAGTACTCCAGGTGTGGCCTCACCAGTACCCTGTACAGTTGCAGCATAACCTTCCTGCTCTTAAATTCAATCCCTCCAGCAATGAAGGCCAACATTCCATTTGCCTTCTTGATAACCTGTTGCACCTACCAACCTTTTGCAATTCATGCACCAGCACTCCCAAGTCCCTCTGCACAACAGCATGTTGCAATCTTTCACCATTTAAATAATAATCTGATCTTCTATTTTTCCTTCCAAAGTGGATAACTTCGCATTTACCAACATTGTACTCCATCTGCCAGACCCTTGTCCACTCACTTAACCTATCTATATCTCTCTGCAGACTCTCCGCATCCTCTACGCAATTTGCTTTTCCACTCAATTTAATGTCATCAGCAAACTTAGATACGCTACATTCAGTCCCTTCTTCCAAATCGTTAATGTACATCACAACCCCTGTGGAACCCCGCTCACCACCGACTGCCAACTAGAGAAATACTCATTTATCCCAACTCTCTACCTTCTATTGGTTAACCAATCCTCTATCCATTGCTAATACATGACCCCAACTCCACGCATCCTTATCTTATGGATGTCTTTTATGTAGCACCTTATCGAAAGCCATCTGGAAATCCAAGTATACAACACCCACCTGTTCCCCTCTATCCACTGCGTCATTATATCCTCAAAGAACTCCAGTAAGTTTGTCAAACATGACCTATTCTTCCTGAATCCATGCTATGTCTGCCTGATGGAACCAGTTCTATCCAGATATCTTGCTATTTCTTCCTTAATGATAGATTCAAGCATTTTCTTGATGACAGATGTTAAGCTAACTGGCCTATAGTTACCTGCCTTTTGCCTACAGGCTTTTTTTTATATAAAAGCAGTGACATGGTATTCACTGTCTTCTAATCCGCCAGGACCTGCCCAGAGTATTTTGGTAACTTATCACAAACGCCTCTACTATAATATCTGCCATTTCTTTCAGTACCCTGGGATGCAGCACCCTGGACAACTTCTATCCCACTCCTATAAGGCTATTGAACAGACCTCTTGTACAATAAGATGGTTGCTTGACCTCATAGTCTACCTCATTATGGCCTCCCACCTTATTATCTCCCTGTGCTTCATTTTCTCTATAACTGTAACACTGTATCCTGCATTATGTTATTGCCTTCCTTTGTACTATCTCAATGTAGTAATGTGATGAAATGATCTGTATGGATGGCATACAAAACAAAGTTTTTCACTGTACCTCGGTACATGTGACGATAGCAATAAACCATTTCACAATGGGATACTCTACGGAGCTATAAAGCTGTCTCAGCTAGGTTCTCAATTGAGACTGACCAAGTGTTGATTACATGACCTTCATTCACTGCACCCCTTTGTTCTGTGGTTTCCAACATCTCTTCCAAGACAACAGATTATCCTCCCAAAGCCTGATGGGGTACTTGACATCACTCTGACTGCTATAGTAACTTATACCATGAAAGACTTTTGAAATTTCTGATAAATAATATCAAATGGTCACTATGTGGCTAAGAGCAAACTATCAGTAATTGCTTCTGCTTGTCTCACCACCAATTCATCCCAGAAAGTCTGGTGGCACCTCAGTCAAACCAAGCCAATCAAACAACCTCAATCTCATCCCCTTGTCAGAGTTGAGTGGGCTGCTCTTAAAATGTAGGGATGCAAAATTGCAATAGGACTGAAAAGACTTAGTAAGAGTACCTGCTTCCAGTCTGTAGAAAAGGGGGATAGGAGTTGTCCATTACACCCTGCAAGTCCATCTGCCATTCAATTACATCCTGGCCAATGTGGACCTTAACTCAGTCTATCTTCCTTGGTTCTATATTCCTCAGCATTTCTATACACTGAAAGTCTAGCACTTTGGATTTGACATTTTTAATTAAGCCAGTCTCAATTGTGGTTGGAGAGAATTCCAAATTTTGACCATCACTTGGACCTGGAAATGTTTCCCAATGTCATCCTGGGATAGCTGGGCTCTCAGTGTGAACTGCAGAAAGCTGAGCACTTATAGATATTGAGCCAAGTACAGATTCAGTCTTGGCACTTAAGTGGCCAGCTAACCCTCATTGCTGAGGGGGCAGCCGCCTTGGTGGAGCTGCTCCTCAGTGTAAGTCAGAGGACTAGAAATTCTAAGATGCATAGAAAAACATGGCAAAAATGCATTCTGCATATATTGAGGTCAATTTATTTGGGGCCTGTGGGGAATACAGCAATACTGAGGGGAAGCAGCCTGGCTTATAGCAAATGCAGCCAAGCTGGCCAAAATGCTGACTGCTGGAACAATTTGTCTGAGTGACCCAGATGCTCCAGTCAGTGGTGAAGCAACCTGCTCACATCTGACATTAAAGAAAGGTGCACACAAAGATTTTCTTGGCAGCAGCTTTCCAAGGCATTGCTTTAAGAGGATCCTTAGCATCCAGCAGTAGCAATGACGTGAAACTCTGCATCAAGCAAGATTTCTCAGAGATACTAAAGGAGGAAGGAAAAAAAAGACACAATTTTTACCAATCATTGTATCTGGAGCGAGATAAAAATTGCAAAATACACAAGATAAATATAGAAGCTAACGTTTTTTCAAACAGTAAAAACAAGCCTTATTTTAAAATCCATTATATCTAGAAACATTTCTGAGGGAATTAAATTTTGCATACGTTAAAGTCATATTTTTAGAATCTGAAAGGTTGTAGAGTTGTAATCACAGTTTCATATTTCATTAAAGACTCATTTGGACGTTGTGTTACATAATGGAAGATTTTGAAGGTTTTTATAATGAGAATAGTTTCTGTGGAACTTTTGTTTGCAGACTTACAGCAGGGAAGGCTACAAAACAGTGCAAACAGTGGAGGTGTGCTGCATGACTGACAGTATGCTTCTGCATTACGCAATGCACACACGACGGTTCCAAAGTTGCCATTAGTTGTATCGGGCAGTGATGATGATTGGTAGCAGTTTCATCACCATTGCAACTACATAATCCAGGTCAAAATTTCAGATGCCCTTTGATCAGTATAAATACATAACATGTGGCAGAAATATTGGTGTCTTATGTATCTGTAATTAACTTAGTCAATTAATGACTGATAAGAACCATTTCAGTGGCAAAAAAGTCTAGTTTTTAAATATTTTCACATCATCAGGCAACTTTAATAGAAATAGTTCTGATATTAAACTGAATCTCGATGCCGAGTTTTCTATTTATGCTACAGATGGACAGTTGCTCAGAAGCTGCAGACTTGATGTGAAAGCAACTCCACATCTCTACAGTATATTCACAGCTGGTAGAAAGTCTTCCCTACTCTTGTGAATTTTGCCAGTGGATGGACAAGGTCCACTGAATGCACAACACTACATGGATGTGACTTCTGGCCTGTGTAAACCATCCTCCCTGTGAAAAGGAGCAACAGAACAGGGTGCCACTTTCGTTGTCAGTGGCCCAGATAAAACCTTCACTTGGAAGGGTTCACAGCCACATCATGCCAGTTTCGCCCCTGCCTTTGGGACCAATCATGCACTTGAAGGAAGAACTGGCACTTAATAAAGAACCTTCTATAGCGTCAGAACACTACAAAGTCACTGAAATATCATCACTGGTGTAATGTGGATGAAAGTCACTGCCACAGTGGTGCAGCAGTTACTGCTGCTGCACCCCAGCTCCAGAAACTCAGCTACTGTGAGGAGTTTGTACTCTCTTCCTGTGACTGTGTGAGTTTCCCCTGGGTTCTCCTCTTTCCTCCCCCATTCCAATGGCCTGCTGGTAGGGTAACTGGCTGCAAACTACCCCTCATGCAGGTAAGTGGCTGAAGAATAAAATGGGGAGTTGTTGGGCATATGGGAGAGAAGGAGTTACAGGGAAATAAGAGGGGGGAATGGGACTGGTGAGATTGTTCTTCTGGAAGCTGGCATAGGTGTGATGGGCTGAACGGCCTCTTTCTGATTCATAATATCTAAGCAGGAACTCAAAAGCAATCAGCTAAGTAACTTAACAATCTGCATTTTTGTTATTGGTTGATGGATAAATATTTGCCACAACAAGAAGAAAACTCCTCCACTTCAGTTTGAAGTTGTGATCTTTAATGCCCACCATGAAATGGGTCCTCAAACTTCTGATTCACGAATGAATGCAATAAATCTCCAAAACTCCACCTGAGACCAAACAACACAAAGAAACTCAGTTCCAACATTGCAGCCAGTTAGTTAAAGCTTACACTTCAAGTTAGAACTGCATAATGATTTAACCTTTCTGAAGCTGATTTCATCATTTGTTCAATTAGTGGGCTGTTCTCTTAAAACAAGTTTGCTACATTAAAACATTACACCAGCACAGTTCATTAATTTGTCATTATTCAATGCCTCTGCTTTAATCCTGAATTCACAATAGATTTTGAAATTGAGCATCAAGTCAAGAAACCTGTCTTCTTGCAGAATGCTTAGAAATTGGATAGCACCCAATTCTAGTGTGCCAAACAACAGGAATTGCAAAAGTGGCCAGTTTGAAACAGTGTTAGAACAGTTTGAGCTCAGAAACAAGCACCAACATGAAATTCCTGTTGGGATCTCACCTTTCAGTCTTGCACATCTTCCAACACTTTGCTTCACAATGGGTGTGAGCTCTTGAAGGCAAAGTCCACAATGTAGCCACACTTTGACTGCAATGACGGAGACAAAAGGCTGTTGGGGAGAGGGCGAACAGTTCCCTGTAATAAAGTTTGTCAATACAGAAAAAAATCAAAATGTGTTCACTCTTCCACATGCAGCCATCTTTATTTTCCTCCCTGACTCCACCTACGGGTTATTTCCAGTAAGCCAGCACAATGGCAACCACAGCACACAAACACAATGAATTGCACATCTTAATATGTTACACTCCTCCCCCTTAAATTAGCCTTCTCTTAAGATGAGTGTACATATTATCACCACTTATGAACGTAGAATATAACATTTACTAATGCCTAGGCCAAAGTAGTTGGTTCAACCCCAGAGCAAATTAAGGGGATTATTCTGGCAACTATAGTTGCCAACAAACAAAACACAGTCAGATATGCCTAACTTAAAGGTAAATCCTCTTGGGTTAACACACAAAATGCTGGAGGAACTCAGGTGCCTTCCATAGCTGTTGGGGGTATCTTCATTCAGGGGTTCTGGATGCTGGTGAAGCTGGACAATCATTGACCACAATCTTGCGAGAAGAAGCAAATTTCCATGCTTCTCCCTTGAAATTGGAAGTGGCAATCAAACTCTTGAAGTTAAAAGGTGGTCCATCTAAACATGAGTATGCTTTTTATCCACTTGTATTGTGCAGATCAGAAGTTCCCTAAGCTTGGTGACCTCTCCAGGTATTTTGGATGTCTGGAATCCCAGATCATCACCTTCTCCCTAGGAGAACATCCAAACAGGTCTAGCCTAGGTATCATGAGTTCTCAACTGATGTTTGGAAACAGAGAAGGACAAATTAGCCTTGAGAAAGGCCAACCAGGTACAAGATTGGTGTTTCAAAAATAACTCAGCAGGTGTCCTTTAACTGAGCCAGCTTCTGAGAAGAATGGACTGGGAATTACTTTTCATCTCGACCTTCATGAAGATTTGTAGAGCCCACTTAACTGCAACATTACATCCAGGATGATATGATGGGAACAAAATACATTGGAGCCCATTTCATTTCAAGAAGAGCTCAAATTTATGTGCAACAAACTGAGGACTGTGCATGCAAATGGACAAATATGTGTTGATCTTTCTGTATTATTTATAATGCAAGTTATTACAGTCCCATAATCACTCATGAGGTCATGCAAGTTCTGGTCAACGAGAGGTATGTCAAGGAGAAAGTCTTGTGCATTAACAAGTGCCAGGAGTTTTCCAGGCCCACCGTGAGCATAGTCCAGTAAGGGGTGGGTACGGTGGTTTCCTCCCAGAGTAGGAATCACTGTAAAATGGAGCACTACTGAGAGAAATATCTCTCTAGATGAAGTGCATTGTTTACACTTGCAGAGTGGGGATTCTCATTGATGTTGTGTTAATGTAGAGGCCTGAGGTTTGACTTTAAGGAATGGAGAAAAAAGTTATGGTGGCAAGAAATTAAAGTAATTGGAGAAGGGTTTCATTCATTCATCTGCGTGATTCAGTGCTGGTGGAACTTTTAACCAGCCTCTGGCCGTTCCCATCTGATCACTGGTGTGCTGCACTGGTATTAGGGCTGTAGTGTTGAGAGACCTTGGACAATTTTATTTTGCAGGTCCTTATCGATTAGGCAGTGCCTTACATCCCATGTGGCCAATGCCCAACTCCTGGCTCAGCTGGGGAACAAGACTGACACCTTCAAATGATGCTGCTTCTTGTGCTCCTGCTGCTAGTCAGGCTCTGTCTCAAGGCGCTCAAGTTTCTGGCTACTTGCTGCTCTTCATCTGGCACTGGCTGGTCGGTGGTTTACCAGATTGTGCAGTACGTGACAATGAAGTCTCCAAACTTGCTTGGCATTTACTGCAAGCAACACCCTAAGGAGAGCAATGTTACTTTCCACTGCCATCCTGTTTATGGAACATAGAACAGAGAACAGTATGGCATAGGAACAGGCCCTTCAACTCACCATGTCTTTTCCATACACGGTGTTGAATTAAACTAAATCTCTTCTTCCTGTACATGGTCCATATCCCTCCATTCTCTGCATATTCATGTGTCTAACAACCTCTTAAATGCTACCATTGTATCTGCAGAATCCTTGTGTGATTCTTGTTCTATCTGCAGTTAGCTGTGGTGGTTGGTGTGAGGAGCCAGGGAAATGAACAGTAGACATTCAGTTCCTGAATCTATTCTGCCAGGCAGTGCCAGTCACAGGAAACGTCTGGCAGTGCAGACTCCCTCAGGATGAAGAAGTCACATGTTCTTCCTTGAAACAAAGCATTCAACATGAGGAAAGTCCTCTCAAAACTCACACCAACCCTCACAAAAATGGAGTAGAAATTTCTCTTGTTCATAAAACAATCTTGCTTATTAATTGAAGCTACTAGGGACACATTAATGGAAGCAATGGCTGCCTGTCCTCATGGGAAGCTAGCAAAACCAGTAAGTCCTTGTGTCAGGGACTCCACCTCGTTCTAGAGTCATAGAGTCATTGAGTCATCAGGTTATACGGCACAGAAACAGACCCTTCAACCCAATGTCCATGCCAACCAAGATGTCTATCCAAGCTAGTCCCATTTGCCTGCATTTGGCCCATATCCCATGTACCTGTCCTCATTGAAACCACAATAAATGAAATCATTTCTTTATAACTTTATTAGCTGGGTGACCTCTCTGATGCAGTGGTGAGCAGCAAATTGGGAGACACGGCAGAGATCTGTTGTGGGCATTTAGAGACATCCTGTGGAGAAGGAGCAGAGAGTCAACATGACTGACCTCCATGAACAGTCATCTGGGCAAGAGAGTGAGGCCAAGGGTTTGCCCACAGCAGTGATGAAAGCCTTGGAAAATTTAAGCCTGTAAATTATTCATCAGAGGCTGTAGTATCTCTGAAGACTCTGTGGAATAGGCTCATTGTTGAGTCTTTGCCTCATGCACTGAGCCTGACCAACGTGGGCAACCACTTCCATACTGAAGCCTCCAGTCATGGATTACTGACAGCGCTTAGGATGGCAAGCGAGAACCTTGAGCCCATGCATCAGCTGAACTCAGAAGCCCAGTGGAAATAGTCCAAACAAACCAACCACTTGCACAAACGAGCATTTCCTGCCCCTACTTGTGGAAGTCTGCAGGTCCCACACTGGCCTCATCTGTCACCTCAGAACCCACAGAAGTGATGTAGAAGCAATTCACCTTCAATCCTGAGGGACTGCCTAGGATGAAGAAAGATCAATGGAATGAGGTTGACGGCAGCTCAATGCTGCAGAAAACGTTTCCTGTTCATTACATTACTTTCTGTGTTTGGAAGGTGTTTGAGCTGCCTGCAGTCAGTTCTGGTGCCCATTCAGGTCTCCCAGTGTCAACAGTATGAGCCCTTAAATAGTGAAAAAAAAGCTGTGCTCAAATTGTTCAACAATGCAGCTAGGTGTCAACTGTTTGCTCCAACATATGTCAGTATGTGCAGAAATCAGTAAATAAATATGTTATTTGGTATGTGACTAAAACTGGGAAATATCAGGTGTATTAATGTAAAAAAACATATAGATAAACTCAATCCAATTTCTCATCTGCAGCAATATTACACAGCAATGATATCCAACAGATCTACCCAGGGTAAAGTTGAAACTGGACTGTGTGGTTTCTGATCCATTTCTAGGCCACTATTTGTCCTTCAAAACAAGAGCACAAGAAAATAGGAGCAGGGGTAGGCCACCATGCCCTCAGGCCTGCCCTGCCATTCAACGTGATCATGACTGATGTACACTGGCCTCAACTTCTTTTCAGTGCCAATTAACCAAAACCCTCAATTCCTCCAAGTTTCAAATAGTTACCCACCTCCAACTTAAATATATTTAAAGATCTGCCCTTCACCACTGCCGGTGGCAGAGAATTCCATTGATTTGCCACCATCCGAGAGAAGAAATTTCCAGGTACCTCATTTTTAAATAACTGGCCTTTATCTTGCAGCTATGTCCCCTTGTACTGACTCTTCCACGAGTAGAAACATCTCAATATCTTCCTTGTCAAGCCCCCTTAGGATCTTGTATGTTTGAATAAGGTCATCCCTCATTCTTCTAAACTTCAAAGGAACTCAGGCCCAAACTGTATAGCCTTTCTTGATAGGACACTCTAATCCCAGAAATTCACAACACTGATAAATAAAAAAAAAGTGTTTAACATTTCCTCTTGTTATTGCTAGTAAATTCTCCTGAGTTGCAAGTGATTGGAATCTGCATTGCCTAGTGAGGGTGTAATGTTTTACTATGGTTCTGAGCACTGCAGTAACTGCTAGGCAATCGACAGAAGGTTTAGCATTCTCTATTAAGTTCATGATTTTGGAGTAAAATCTTCAATAGGTGCTTTTAGGAAAAGAAAGTTCTTCACTTTGTTTTTCATTTGTAGTTTGGGCTGCTTCTCAGGCTGATGAATCTGTTCTGAATTTATTATCTTCTTCCTTCTCATTGCACTAAGCTGTATATGCATAATGTGAAGGGAATTTTATTTCTGAAACTGATTTTTGCTGTGCGGCACTTCAGTAGATTAAGAAGAACATCGTGGTTGAAGCTGAGGCCAGAGGACAGAATGCAGACATCTCAAGAGTTGTACGCATTTCAGAGGTTTCACGGTTTCCCCGGGGTGGAGTACTGCAGAGGCCTATTGCCTCCCAGAATTTCACCCAGGTGGTTATCCACCAATATTAGTTTAGATAGTGAGTTCTAGCATTACAATAGCAGCCAAATCAGAGCCTGTCCACAGATGCAGCCACCTTACAGCAAGGCTGTTCTGTATAATTAGATGCAAAAACCACAGAACTCTGGCTGATTTCCCAACCCACCCTCAAACACACTTGCTCACTGTAAGGAAACCTTTACCACCTCCCCAGCTGTGATCAGTTAACCTTATGTAGTCTGTATATCAGATCCAGGGTTTCCTTGATTGATATTTACACAAAGGTTAATACATCAATAAATTAAGTCCCCATGAAAGGCAACAAACACAACAGGTATAAAAAGCTTCTTTAATCAACTGCATGATCTGGAGAGTAAGGGGATTGGGAATACAATGAGAAACAGAACTAATGGAAACAAGATATTCCCATGCAATGTAAATAGATTGGATTCCACAGTACTGCCAGCTCCAGTGCACCATTGAACTGCAATTCTGTGGTGCAGACCAAGAGTGGTTTATGAGTTTATTTGTGGAAGCAAATATTTTCTGAATATTTGGAAGAAACCAAAAATATTTCATGGTTATGTGACTACCAGCTATTATCCTCAGACATGCATGGTAACGAAACATTCACAAATTCAACGAAATAGAAAAAAATTCCAAACTTTGTATATAAATACTTCAACTTCATTCCACAGTGACTCTTACAAATGTTTCTTACATCAAAAGAAAATGAAATTCCTAAATAAAAGTGAATTTATTAAGTAAATCTTCACTTCCTTAAGTTTCAAGGATTGATTTTTATTCAGCTGGTTACCTCTGAATAAAAGGATGAATCATTCTGATATGAGCTAGCATTTCCACTGAGGCTCACCGTGAACCACAGCAACAGGTGTTATGATTTCAATGCAGGGAGGGGGCTAGGTACTGACCCTAGGTCTGACCGAGTCGTCAGAGTCCCAAGACCCGATCTGTTTGACCATACAAGAAAATAGACTTCTTACATTAGTGCACACATGTCATTTATCCCACATGAAATTAGATTAATTTTCCACAGGAACAAGCTCAGATCATTATTGAACTTTGCTCTTGCAGAAAGTTAATTACTGGAGTAAAAATTAGCTTCTACTCTGATAATAACAACTTACATCAGATGTGAAGTTTAAATTAGTGCAACAGAATGGTTCATAATATTTCTGTCTATTCATTCTTCTATCACTAGTTTTATTACACACACCAGTAAATCCCTTTAGAAGTCTCTTGGTAAAACAGACATATTTACCCAGGATGTCTATCACACACAGGTTTTAATGGTAGGGTTTATTAATCCACCCCCTTCCCTCTCCTTCCCGCCAATAAATAATGAATCAGATAGGGTCTATAGTTATAACTAGTGTATATTTTCTTCCAGTCCTCTTCATTTAATTGTATTTTCTATTCCTTCTCCCTCAGGTGCTTATCTAATTTTACCTCAAATATATTAATATTATTCACCTGAATCACTCCCTATGGTAGCAAGTTTCACATTCCTACCTTTCTTTGGGTAAAGACGTTACTTTTGAATTTCCTTTTGAATTTGTTGGTAATATTCATGGTTCATAGATTTTGTCTGCTCAAAGACAGAACCATCTCTAATATTAATAATTATACAATCAATAATGTCAACTGGGACATTATTCCACAGGCAGAAGTAGTCTTTCTTTATTTGGGAATCTAGACAATGGGCATTTTAAAAGTGAGGAATCTCAGGTGAACTAAAACCCATCCTAGTTTAACAGCAACACACTCATACTTTTCATCAAGATTCATCAGCTTTTCACCCTGTGGGCAATTGTGTCCTTCATTGTTCAAACTGTTCTTCCTTCCAGCCCAGGTGACACTCAAAGCCAGAGAGGAAACCTGGGGCCTTCCTGCCAACATCAACTAAATCATCTGGAGCCTGGCAAGACTTATTCAGAACTTCTGTGCAAAGGGAAGTATTTCAAACTACTCTCAGTGCAGCGTGTAATACCTTTACTATCAACTTAACCACAACCTTGATGTGATTCAGTAAGTATGCCATCCAGCCTTTCTTTCTTTTAGGTCAAAAATTGTTCTTTTTAAGTGCAAAGAAGTTGCACATGAGTAGAAATGGTGCTTTGTATAGGGAGTGTAATAACTTGATGACACTACAAATATATAGACCTAACAATACCATGAATGTATGGACTGAAAGAAAACAAGATGCTGGAGGAACTCAGCAGGTCAGGTAGCATCTGTGGAGAAAGGCAGACGGTCAATGTTTCGGGTCAGGACCCTTCTTCAGGACTGAAGATAGGAAAAGAGGAAGCCCCATATATAGGGGGGAGAAACAGAGCTGTGATAGGTGGGGAGGTGGGGTGGGCACAAGGTGGTGATAGGTAGATGCAGGTAAGAGATCGTGATAGGCAGGTGTGAGGGAGGAGGGGAGAGCAGATCTATCGGGGGATGGGTCAAAGGTATGGAGGCAGGTGGCATGGGGGGAAGGGAGGAGAGGAAAAGGAGATAAAAAAAGAGAGAAAAGATGGCTAGGAGAAAGACAGATAAGCTAGGAAAGGGAAGAAAAGAAGAGGCAAGCGGAGGGGAGAGGGTTGGTTAAAATGGGAGAATTCGATATTCATGCCGTTAGGCTGTGAGGTCCCAAGTTGGAAAATGAGGTGCTGTTCCTCCAGTTTGTGCTTGGACTTCTCCCGGAAGTGGAGGAGGCCGGGGACTGACATATCAGTGATGGAGTGGGAGGGGGAGTTGAAGTGACTGGCAACGGGGAGATGCAGATCCTGGTTACAGATGGAGCGCAGGTGTTCTATGAAATGGTCACCTGGTCTGCGTTTGGTCCCGCCAATGTAGAGGAGGCCACATTTGGAGCACCAAATGCAGTAGATGATGTTAGGGGAGGTGCAGGTGAATCTCTGTCTCACCTGGAAGAACTGTTTGGGTCCCAGGATGGAGGTGATGGAGGTGGTGTAGGGGCAGGTGTTGCACCTATGGTGGGGGCAGTGGAAAGTCCGCGGGGTGGGAGTGCGATGGGTGGGGAGGGAGGAGTGAAATAGCGAGAGGCGGAGAGAGCGGTCCCTGCAAAAGGCTGAAAGGGGTGGGGAGGGGAAGCTACGCTTGGTAGTGGGGCCCCATTGGAGATGGCGGAAGTGGCAGAGTTTGGAGAAACAACACCACATTTTCCGTCTTGGGACCTTACAACCCAACAGCACGAACATCAAATTCTCCCACTTTAAGGACACCAACACCCCCTCCCCCAACCTCCCACCTTGCCTCTTCTCTTCTTTCCTTCCCTTTCCTAGAGCCTATCTCTCTTTTTTCCCCTCACCATTTTTGTTTTCTCTTTTTTTCTCTCCTTTTCATCTCCTCCCCTCCCCCCAAGCCACCTGCCTCCTTACCTCTGACCCATCCCACGGTGAATCTGCTCTCCCTTCCTCCCTCGCACCTCTCTATCACTATCTCTTACCTACATCTACCTACCACCACCTTGTGCCCACCCTGTCGCCCCTCTTTTGTCCACCTATCACTGCTCTGCTCTTCCCTCCTATACTGTATATTGGGCTTCCCCTTCTCCTATCTTCAGTCTTGAAGAAAGATCCTGACCCGAAACGTTGACCGTCTGCTTTTCTCCATGGATGCTGCCTGGCCTGTTGAGTTCCTCCAGCATCTTGTTTTTTTCATCTAGATTTTTTCCAGCATCTGCAGTCGTTTGTCTCTATAGCCTGGAAGATACTATGAATGTAACAAAAGCCATGGACTGTTTCTGTATTTATGTATCTATATTTTTATGAATAAATAAAGCATATTCTTGAAATTAACAAAAATAAATGTCAAAATAATTATATATGCAATCGATTGGTATATTGAAGAGAACCAGTATTAGTTTAACAAATAACCAAATGAAGTTCCAAGTCACTGATCCACTGTGCTGACCGCAGTTGATCTGAGCCAATGATCTGCCAGCCCAGAGCTCACATTCACCCATCCTGCCCAGTTACCCTGTGGATCCTGTGGGAGACTATGCATGAGGAAGGGTAGGACTAGGCACCTGTCACAGGCCAACATTCACTGACTGGGATCACAGAGGTAAAATAGTTTCTCTGGCAAGGGAATGTAAGGTTGCTGGTTTCTGTAGCACCAAGCCCAGCTTCAGCTGAGTCAAGGGGATAATTGGAGGTAGAAGATCTGATTGATGCAACAGTTAATGAGGAAGGTTTAATGGGTCACTGCAAATTAGAACAGCAGAAACAAGAGACTCTGGCCAGAATAGAGAGAACACTGCTTGTGAGATGCATAACTTCAGATAAAATGACACCATGGATATTTTATTGTTCTTTAAAAAATTGCAAATAGGTATTCCAATTGAAACTTTCCATGAATGTAAAGCATCTTTCCTGTCCTCCTAATGCCTCACTTATCACATTTTCATAAAGTTGCTAAATGTCAATGAGTGTAATTTCCAACTTGTCTAGCTGCACCAGGAGCCTTTCAGCAGAAACACTGCACCTCAGAGCTTATAGTTTCCTTTGCAGTAGTCTGAGATGCAAGAAAAATTGGCACTGTCATTTAAAAATAATCCTGGATGGTTTTCTGTGGCATTTATTATCTATATTTGTATTGAACTGTAGTTGGTGACCCATTGCTTGTGTTTTCATTTGAGCTATTCACACATTTTTATTAAA
Source organism: Pristis pectinata (assembly GCF_009764475.1). NCBI lineage: Eukaryota > Metazoa > Chordata > Chondrichthyes > Rhinopristiformes > Pristidae > Pristis > Pristis pectinata. The sequence continues at coordinate 10,756,755 of NC_067428.1, forward strand.
TAGAGAGGATTAAAGGTGCCGAGGATTAAAGGGCAGTGTATAAACCTGCCGAGCCATTTCTGAATAACCTATATTGTGGATTCTAACATTCTCTTTCAGCTAACGTTGCACCAATTATATTTTTCCCATCTCTTATGGAATTTCATCCACTTTTCAGTCAAAGCTGAAAATGCAAGATCAGAAAGTGTGGGTGCAAACAAAGTCTACAACCCCACCAAGCCTCACTCATTTACACCATAAGAATACCGTTACCTTCACCAACTGCAGTAATGCAACAGGCAGATTGCACACTCAGTTTGGTATATATGAACATAGACTGTAGCAGTAGGCCATTCAGCTCTCCAGAGCTGCTCTGCTATACTATAAAGACATGGCCTCTCTCTCATATTATATGTTTCTCATAACATAAAAGGAAGTATTTGGCCCACCAAGACTTTGCTGGCTCTTTGACCAATCCCATCCCCACACTTAGTTCCCCGTAATCCAGACTGTATCACATCCCCATCAACTCTCCCCTGATTCTCCTCATAGCCACTTACTCTGGAGTAATTTACCAGAACCAATCAACCTACCAGACAGCACGCCTTTAGGATGTGGGAGGCAACTGGAGGAAACCCTATGCATTTGCAGGGAGAACATGCAAACTTCACATGGACAGCACCCGAGGTCAGGATCAAACCCAGGTCACTGGAACTGTGAGAGAGCAGCACTACCTATTGGAATTGGCTTATTATCGTCACATGTACCGAGATACAGTGAAAAGTTTTTGTTTGCATGCCATCCAGACAGATCATTCGACACATAAGTACATCAAGGTAGGATGAAAAGAAAACAGAATATACTGTCAGAGCTACAGAGAAAGTGCAGTGCAGGGAGACACCATGCACTAAAACTCCAGATTTATTTTATTGCTTGGAATTAAATTCCCTGGCTACCATCGTGGAATTCAAGCTCATGTCACTAGATCATTCGTCTAGAACTCTGGCTGCTAGTCCTGTAACAACCAGTGTGCTACCAGACCAAGGTCCCACTATCTCCCCATGCCCCCAATATCCTTTGTGTCTCACATGTTATCCACATGTCCGTCATCCCATCAACAAATTAGAACATAGTTCCTCAGTGGACTGATGATGCTTCCTTTCACAATCCTAGCGAGATGATGATGTTGAAATATCACACCAAACCCCAACTCCCACCAAGCCTGAAAGTCATTAGAAAGAAAATCAGCGAACATTAATAAGAGGAAACTTCAGTGCATACACCAATGCAGCTTCCTTTACTCCAGTGAAAGGATGTAATTTCTAACAGGTCTCCAGAGAGATTTCAAGGCAGAAAATAACCAAAAGCACAATACCAGTTAGGGACTCTGCAATGCTGCAGAATCAAAGAGACATAAGAACTTTCAGTCCCATGGAAATGAAGAACAACAAACCCACCTTTATAATTATATGCTTTGGAGGGACAATAACAATATACTTCAAATCTTCCAATATATTGCTTCCCCTTTACTCACTTGCAGTGAGGTAGCCAACCAATCTAACTTTACCCTCAATACTAGGCAAAGATAAAACATGAGTCATGGTTTCAGAATGGAGCGTGCTAAAGGTGACTGGCACTGGCTTTGCTCCACCTGAGTCATATTTTCCTAAACTAACAAGCACCACCTTTCCAAGTGTGTTGAGAATGCAGTGGTCGGTACATCCTCTATCACAAGGAACTTCCTGTCACCTGTTATCAGGAACTAAAACTTTTTACTGGACTTTATTTGGATATAATCTAACCTTGCCTTCTGACTGGTTGTCAAACACTTCAAGGCCTAAAATGAATTAAAGAAACAGGATTGACTGTTTCCCAGAAGAACCTTCACATCATATTTCACAGGTCATTGCATCAAGTAAAGGAATGCCTGTTCTATTATTTGGTGAGAGCATCAGGACTTGACAACAAGAGAACATTGCTGATAAAAACTGACAGTTCATGTCCATCCTTTGCTGCAAGGCTTATTTATGCTTCAGTTCTCTTCTTTGGTACCCTTTCTAACTATTTTTGGTGTCAGGTGACATGGTTTGTGGTCCGTTTATCAGGCTTTAGCAATTTAAGTTGCCTCCCCATCACGGTCTACCTTCCAGCCTTGAAAAGCTCCAGTGGTGAACATATTACAATAACTATCTTTGACTCAATAAATGTGAGGCTGAATTCTTTTGGCCTTTGGGACATCCAATTTCACCAATGGCTGAAAATGATTCTATTTTAATTTACTTTGAACTGGGAAGATATAACCTGGAAGGCAATATCTATCTGTGCTTAACTCTGTAAATTTTACATTCCTCCTCTCCTGAATACATTGAGTTATGCTAAGGTGTGCTTTAGCACTGCCAGCTGTCAAAGTGGTTGTGTATCAAGGGTGAGTATAGAAAGAGTGAAAGTAGGCTATTCAGCTGTGGTGGGTAGCATATCTGAGATCAATTCGGTTTCCATCATTATATAAATATGCACCTTCTAGCATGAGTTTTTGGACAGAGGTTGAGAGCTGGAGCAAAGACTGAGTCCAATTGCAACACCTCCCCCATCTCAGCTACAAGAAGCTAATTTAAGATTGACCAACAATTGAACCTTGAACTGTACTCTGAGTGTTTGGCAGAATAAAGGCTTCCATCGACCCCAGGCGCTGGCCCAGGCTTGCTGTGGTGTGCTTGTTCTGTCATTTGGCTGAGAAATACAGGATTGCTAAAGCAGCCAACTCTTCCTCATGACAGAACAATTGGAAATGGAAATAAAAGCGAATGAACCAATAAATTATACAACTAGTAATTACTAAGGTCCAGAAAATCTGTGAGAGTTCCAGCAGATTCCCACTGTAATACTGGTAGACGTCCAACAGAACAGTCCTGGCACCTGGTTGTATTGGGTCTCTATTATTTCAGGCCAGCTCTTTAAAAGGATTTTTTGTCCCTGTGAGACAAATGACTACTTACTGTTTTGCTGTGGTGTTGGTATTGGACAGCAGGTAGGTGGAGAGGGGGAAAGACTCCCCAAAGTCACAAATTCCATCGTTTTATTGGACTAGGAGTGGAAGCAGAGGTTCCAGAGAAAGACATGTGCTCTTGCTTTGTTTTCCTCCTGGATTGCCAAGGTCCCATAAGAGCTTGGTCTTTGCCACTGCACCCCATTAAGGGCTTGATTTGAAAATCTGACCAGGGAATAACAAGAAGTCATTGCAGAGGAAGTGGTAATTCTTTCTTTCAAGTAATCAATATTGCCTAAAGCTCTTCCAGCTCCTGTGTTTAGACCTGCTTATGAACAGAAATACTTGAGCTATCTAATACTCCTGAACCTTGAATGCCGACAGGTTAAGCTTAAAGCAGATGGAACATAATTTTCAATAAGTTGCCCACATAACTCACATTGGGTTGGTAGTGACACCTCTATGTTAAGAGAAAACAAAAGCATGTAAGATGGTGTGGATGTAGGCAAGATCTTACACTAGACAAAACTTTAATGCCTACTTCATCTCAAACTTCAGTTGCCTGCCATCCTGGATATTCCAGGGGCATGAGCACATAAGTAGTAGGAGCACTGAGATCCTGAAGACTTATCCACCATGCACTGAGATCATGGCTGATTTTCCAGCTCAACACCATCTTCTGCTGCCTTCCCATATTCCCTGATTCCTCTAACATCAGGAAATGTATTGATCTCTGTTTTGATTGAACTCAACAAACAAGCTCTACAATCATAAGACCATAAGGTATAGGAGCAGAATTAGGCCAATCGGCCCATTAAGTCTGCTCCACCATTCAATCATGGCTGATTTTTTTTAACCCCATTTTCTCACCTTTTCTCTGTAACCCTTAAACCCCTTACCAATCAAGAACCTATCAATCTCTGTCTTAAATACACCCAGTGGCTTGGCTTCCACTGCCCTCTGTAGCAACGAATTCCACAGATTCACCACCTTCTGGCTGAAGAAATTCCTCCTCATCTCAGTTTAAAAGCAATGTCCCTTTATTCTGAGGCTGTTCCCTCGGATCCTAGACCCTCCAACTAATGGAAACATCCTCTCCACGTCCATTCTATCCAGACCTTTCTGGTGGAGAGAATTCCAAAGATTCACCACTCGCTCACACAAGAAAATAGGAGCAGGAGTAGGCCATCAAGTCCTTCAAGCTCTTCAAGCCTGCCCTGCCATTTAATTTCTCCTCATTTCATTCCTAAACACACTGCCCTTATTTTGACACTGAGGCCCTTATTTCTGCCTCCTTAGCTGGAGGAATCATCCTCCCTATATCTAACCTGCGGAGCCTTCCTAAAGTGTTGTATGTTTCAATGAGGCCATCTCTCACTCTCCTAAATTCTAAAGAATGGAGCCCAGCCTACTGAATCTCTCCTCAGATGACAGACCTGCTTTTCCAGAAAACATGCAGGTGAATCTTCGCCGCACATTCTCTACAATGAATATATCCTTTTTCCAGGAAGGAGACCAAAATTGTACATTGTACTCCAGGTGTGGTCTCACCACAATCCTACGTAACTGTAGTGAGACATTTTTACCCTTGCACTCACTGAAGCACTGAAGACCAACATAGCATTTATGACCCCAACTGCCTGTTTCACTTTAGTTTTCAGTGACTCATGTACCAGGACCCCCAGGTCTTTTTGAACATCAATATCTCTCAATCTCCCACCATTTACAAAATACTCTGTAATTAGGGTTTTATCTACCATATTAGAAAACATCACATTTTCTCACTTTGTACTCTATCTGGAACATTTTTGCATCTAGTTTCATGTAGTTTCCCAATCTACCACAGGTAGCACATCTACAATTCATTCATAGTGTACTGGTGAAACTAATCCAAAGACCACATCAAGCTGGTCCTTCTCAATTTGCCCCCTTGTCTGCCAGAGTTCTGCACACAACGCTAAGGTCATCGTCTAACCCGCATTGCCTATTCACTATCATACTCTTTGATATTTCCCAATCTATCCCAGTCAACCTGCCCAGAACTAAATAAAATCTCTTGGAGAGTGAGTGCTACCCAGGATATATAGTCACCTGTCAGCCGGTGGGAGGTAGAGCACATACAGGCTGCAGATTGAATTGTCCTGAAGGATGCTTTCATGGGGATTGAACTAATCATGTTGATGAATTCAAAGAAGTCAGACCTTCCCAGGTGCACATGCCAGTATGGTGATAATCTCCTCTCTCCCCTGGACTGGATCATGAGATGAAGGTAAAGCAATTGTTGTTGCAGAGGTTCACTGGAGAAGCTGATGATTAATGTAAGTTGAAGGCCAGTTTTGGAGTCCCTCCAGACTTGGTCCAGACTAATGAAATGTTGGTCCATCATTAGTACAGTTTCACTATGTGGTGCATAACATCTGACCTAATTTCAGCCAATTCAATATGTCATGTATTGAAACCTCCTGCCAAAGATTCAGAAACAGCTGGCAACACTGCTACAAACTCATGTTGACTTAAGTCTCAAAAATTAAGAAATACACTATCACTTATGTGAGCTCTGTGAGAATTGCATCTTTTATTTCAACCATTTACTTTCTAATGCAATTCTGGGCAGTTCCTCAAGACAAACCAACAATAGGTTCATATTTCATCCAAATGAAATTGACAACTTAGTCTACATTTAACATTTTGAAACTTTCACACCAGTGAGTTTTTTTGTTAATATTTCTTTTTATTTTAAGTCTCGTGTCTTTAGGAGCTTCCCTAAACCCCACTCACAACTTTTCTTGTCTTGCTCTCTGGTTAATACTGAATCTTTGCTCAAGGTAAGATTTGTGCTCCAATTGTGGTGTCTTCGTAATGTTCACCTCATGCTTTGAATTCAATATACCACTGAGACCCAATGTACTATTAAATTCAATCCTTGTTAAGACCTCAAAATTCTCTTGGCTAAGTTTTCCCCTTCAAGTTTCCTGACAGGAAGAATATTATTTAAAGATAATAGGACCATAATCTGGCCACCTCTTTCTCTTCTAACCTTTACAACTGTCAGCTTTCCTGGCACTGGAACTGGAATTAATCCAAGTCAAAATCAATTTTTGATGTGCATATGTTGGTTGACTTCTGGGGGAGTGTTAGTACTCAGACTGATAGCACTTAACGCATGATATAGTGTAATCTGCATATTGTAATCCACTTCCAAAATTCAGCTACATTGTAGCCAGTTACTTCCAACATCTGCATCCCTTCTCACCCTGCATAAGAACATCTGCAGTTTTATCTTTCACTACCCCACTATTCAGGGCCCTGATCATTCCATTCACGTGACACAGCAACTTACTTTGCACTTCTTTCAATCGACGTGCATCTTAGTACAGCGACCTTTCAATGTGACTTCCCTATGCGGTGAGACCAAACATGGACTGAGGGATCACTTTGCCAAGTGCTTCCATTCAGTCCCAGATTATGACCTTGACCTTACAGCCACTTCAATTCTCTGCTTCACTGCCATTCCAACCACTTTGTCCCCAGTCTCCAACTGTGTTCCTGTGAAGTTTGCCGTAAACATGAAGAGAAGCAACAAGGGCCACAAATTATTTGCCAGTTAGTCCAAGTGAGGAACTTCACCAACCAGGAGTTTCCATTCCACACACCCATGGAGGCACCGCTGTTGCACTGGCCTTGGATACACCAAGTGCGAGAAGAGCGTTCCAGTTTCTACAAAGGATACGGAAGGCCCATTGGTGGCCATGATTACCACTTGGCGTTGGTTTCTCAATTTACCAGGTTCAGGAGACCAAAAGCAATATTAGCAGAGTTGGAGAAAAGGGGCTCGGGAAAAATCTCCCTCCTAAGGTTTCCTGCCATCGTAGGCTAGAGAAAACATTTGAGCTAGTGTTTACGCACAACTAACCCACACCACTAAGATCTCCTTCCACTGACCTTGTAGCTTCAAGGAGATCCCCGCATTGGAGAGCTCTGCTGAGGATGTTCCAATAACCAATGGGATTGAGACCAAGGAATTTCATGGCTTTAGTTTTAAGTCAGTGACTTCTGATAAAGAATGTTGGACAATGGGTGTCAAGTGAAAATAGGAATGAAATCAAAAATGATGTCCCTTAAAGATAATCAATGGAATAAATTGGATTTCTGTGGAAAACAGGCAAATGGATGTGTACCAAACATATTTCTAACCCACCAGTACAGACAACACAAAGCATCATACTGCCTGCTCACTGACATGGTAAAGATTCCAGTCAGCACCAGCTACACAGCTAGGTTGCTTTGCAGATTAGCAGAGCTCGAAATTCCAGGAATAGCTTGAGTAGATGAAGCCAGCCTGTATTGCTTAAAGCAGACGTCCACTGAAGCCTAAGATTAGGTGAGAGTGGGGCTGTGGTAAAGGTGCTTTGGCAGGCAGGCACAAGACAGGAGAGTACAGTCTCTGTGCCTTTCTGATACTGCAACAGAACGTATTGGTCAAGGAGATGGAAGGAAGCAAAGACATCTTCTGGAGGAGGCAGTTGGGGGAGGAATATCAGAAGGTGAATGGCCAGAGCCAAGCCTGAGGCACCTTGCTCCCTGTAGGGGTTACAATATCGGTAACAGCAAGCATCACTTTACTCAAACAAAAATGCAGCAGAAATCGATCAGTGACTAACTTGCATGGAACCAACGATCCTTTTAATTAGCTTGGAAAGCTTGTTCAGCTGTGTGAAGTTAACACATGATGCTAGCTGCATCACTGAGGCTTATTTTTAGTTGCAATTCTGCCAGATAACCATTGCAGGAGGACTGATATCATGATCTTCCTACTCCATATGTTTCTGACAGGCTCCCTTTCCCAATGCGGTAACTGATGTAGTTCATGCTTCAAATCCATGCGCACACATCTAACGTGACAATGGAACCAATGTGAGGAGCACTGCACACCAACAATTAAGGCTACACAGCCAACCTTTGAGGCTTTGGTGCCCACACTTCGTCACTTGATTGAGTTGGGTGATGGTTGATGATGTCTGCAGGAATACACATGAATGGAGGAAAGAATTATTTACATAACAAATTTAAAAAACTTTGAACGCTATGCCAAAGGATGTAGTGGAGGCAGTAGCTTTAGCACTATCCAAAATAAATCAGAGGCAAAGCAAGAATTAGGCGAAGATTCCTAGTTTATTTGCCATCTTTCTTATGTTCTTTGTGTCCCAGCATGAGCCAATCTTTCAGTGGAGAAAGGAGACAGTTAATACAAATTTTGTCAAAGCTAGGCCTTCTATTTACTTTCCATTGTTGGCTTTGGTCTCCTAGAAATAAAAGGTTACAGCGTCCCTTCCGGAACGTCATTGCAGGATGCTTCCCTGCAGTCTCTCTGGAGCATCATCATCAGAAGCCATTTCTCTGCAGCCTCTAATGCAGCTTTGTTGGAATCTGTTTCCCTGCAGCCTCTCTAATGCTGCATGATTGGGGCCCTTTCCCTGTTGGGCACTAGGAGCATCAGTGTGGAATCACTGAATTTAAATTTGAGCAATGAATATTTAATCGGAATCAGTGAAACAGTGTTTGGAGACCCTGCAATACAGCTAGAAGAACTGAAACCTTCCCTAAAGCTTTGATATTTCTAGCAAGTCACTGACAAAGCTGTCTAGCGTATGAAAGAACCAGCACTGCAACACACTCTGCTGTAAAGCAGATATTATATATGTATAACCAATTTACCTGGAACTGTGGCTTGTGTTTGATGTACACAGCTTTTGTTTTAAGTGAAACCCTCTAGTGTTTTAACACTAGCTTAGTTGTTTAGATCTCCTTGTCCTTCAAGTGTTCAGTAGATGAAGACAGAAGCAGGCTGGGTTGTGGTAGCTTGCTGCCCAGGCACAAAAATGAAAAGTTAGTGTTTTAAGCAGAGGCCAGAAAGAAGTTGGAAATATACAACAGCATAACTCAGCATCTTCGGGGAAGGGAGAAAATTGATGGAGAAAAATAGTTGATTGATGCAATACTTGTAATACTTCAACCAAATTAACTTTTCTGGCTGAAAGTGAATGTAAGCGAGCATACATATAAGCAACATAATGTTTGACAAGAAGCTCTGTCAGTTTCTGAAAGACGATTGATGTTGGAGGGTCTAAGAAAATGCAACGTGCTGAGAAATGGGTCTGTTTTGCTTGAGTCAGGACGATACTGTTAGAATGGTTTAATTGTTAGAATGGGTCACAAGATGGTGTCTGCGGCATCTCACCATGTTTCTTCTGCAGTTCTTCCCAAGATCACAATCTCAATGGGCCAGGAGGACAAGAGCAGCAGATCCAGGATCAAGACCAGCTTCCTTTCCAGGTCACCCATCATCCAGGGATATGGCTATTTACTGCTGACGTGAAGTACTTAATGCCTGCACCTGAATAATTTTTCCTTCATAAATAAAAACTGAAAATGCTTAAAGGTCAGGTAACATCTGTGAATCGAGAAATAAAGTTGATATTTCAGGTCCAGGTCAAAACTCTTTGATCTCAGATATTAACTGTTTCTCTCTCCACAGATGCCTGACCTGCTGTGTGTTTTATATTGCAGGTTTCCAGCATCTGCAGTTTATTTTTTAAATCTTATCTTTGCTTTCAGTTTAAGTGCCCTGCTGGGGATCTTGTTATGAATACAGAGAAGGTTAAAATGTGTAAAACTAGGTCTATACATTGGCTATTTATTTTTCTCTCCTTCCAGTGAACGTAATCTGGTTTCTTAATCTTCCTCTCGCAATCTTTGTTCTGTTGCTTGCTTCGAGAAATTCTTGCTGAAGAACTGGTGCAGAACTGCTGTGCCCAGTGAAATACACCCTAGATTACAAGTCTGACACTGGACTCACCAGAGGTAGGACATTTGCAGCAGAAAATGGTCCCACCTTAGCAAAGATTTCTCCAGTGCAACAAAAATTATGGTTCTGCTGGCACCAATGAACAGCACAGGCTGCAAATTCTCTGGCTGAATGCTTGGGACACCTGTACAGAGCAGGAATGTCTATTATGCTATGTTTTAATGGATGTTAATTGTTCTGAAAATGGGAAGAGAGTAAAATCATGCATTGTGATCGTTTCCTGCTGCTGCTGTTTGAGATATGGCCACAGCATAAATAGAACAAGTTCCTGAACATTTCTGGCTTTGACACTGAAGCACTGTTTCAAGGAAGCCAACAAAAAAATTGTAACATTTCCTCAAGCCTTTGTTCAGTTGTGTGGCAGTTACTTTAATTGTTAAATGTAGGTGATTATTCCATGGACATTACATTATTCAGGAAATGAATTTTGAAAACGCTGTAATCAACCTTGGAAATCTTTCTAACTGTCTTGTTCTTTCAAGTACATTCAGACATTTCTATTCTGTTTTTGACTGTTTCACAGTGAATAGCTTCTCACCAAAAGGACCTACTTACCTTGGCAGGCAAACACCAGGTAAGAATAATCTTCTCTCTTCTACTGGAATTGCGCTTTCAGTACGTGTGGGAGTTATTATGTAGGTTGACCCAAACTAAACAATCAAAAGGAAGATATTGTTACTTGTACTGAGTAAAGAAAGACATCTTTGTGAATCTAGCAGGGTCTGGAACACAGATTTCAGGCAAAGTTTTGTAGGGAATCTTGTTTGTTTATGAAAGAGACAAAGCAACTAATCACCTTGAAGAATTCAGACAGCAAAGCAGGACCTATAATCTTTAACTATTAAGCACTTTACAGAGAGCAAATAAAGATTGGGACATAACTGATGGAAAAAATAATTGATTTTTTTCTTAAAAGGCATTGAATTTTGATATAATTCAAACCCAATGACATAAGTGGATATTTTAAGGTCAGAGATAATGTTTTAGTAAAGACTCAGGTACACCATATGCAACAATGCATAACCCTTTTAATTTATTTTTAAAGTTAAGGTTGTTTGTTGTTAAGTTGAAGTTATCATCAGTTTATAGATCAGACTGAAGTAGGCTGCAACAGTAACCAGGTCCATATCCTTAATGTTGTAATATGTTTCTGGGTGTGGGGTGTCATTACTTCAACTCCTGCCTGACCATATCCTTTCCTTCAATGTCAAAACTGTTGAACTCCTTGGGCAAAAGAATGACATATTTGTCTTTCAGTTTCTATCACTTCAAACAACCAGGGGTTGTACATTGAACTTCTGTCTTCACTAGATACAAAAGTAAGATGAGTAAGAGTCAGACAATGAGAAGAGAGAAACTCTTTTTGACCAGGAATCAGTCACGACTTTGATGTTTGGACAGCATATTTAAAATGCTAATACAGACAGCATCTTCTCATATTAAAGTGTCACTTATGTATGTTGGATGTTAAAGCAAGCGGAATCTTATGATGGGAAGGTGTCAGATGCAAGCGATTATTCATCAAGGTGTGAAGGTTGTTAACTTCATACTTGCTTGTCTGCTTCAAAGAATTTGCTTGAAGTTCAAAGGGAAGTACAAGCTTATAACATTCATTTACCCTCAATCCGTTTCATCTTTGCCTTTCTCTGTGCAGAACATCGTACACAAGCAGCACTTACATATCTTTCACTGGGTATCATAGCTCATCATGAGATTTGAAAGTGAAAGACCCTGGAACTATTTTTTAAATTGCTGCATGTAATGCATCATATCCAGACTGTATTCCATACTATTGTCTTCAGAGATGCAATGTTTCAATATATGAGGGGAGTGATGCATGTTTCCTACATTCTCTAGTAGGCAACTTAAGGGCCGTAATTTTAGCCCCAGGTCAGTTGACGACGGGTGTGTTTTAAAACTTGTATGCTACAGCCACTAACCTACTGCCTTTATATTAAACCAATAGGGTGTTTCCCACTGAGTGCCTTACCTCCTCCAGGAGGTACTTTACCAGAAACCCATTTACAGCAGGAATACATTCTCATAGGCAGGTTTGATTTTAGGCTCCCCTTGTGTCTACAGTAGCAGAACAAGAATCATACAATAAGTCATGACCCTTGATTCTCAATCACCCCTGAAGGTGTCTTTGGAAGGTGTGAGGATGAGCAGGAAAATCCTCTTGCAGAACATTGTCACAAGCATGAGATAAAAGGGTGACATAGAGAGAAAGTTCAGGGTCATCAGCCCAGGACAGGGGACAGTGAAGAACATCACCTTGCCTGGCTGACGAACAAAATAGGAAGAGTAAGCATTGCCCTTCATTTAACCTTCTCTCCAGTACACATGGCAATTGTCATTCCACAGCACCCTCTATTCCCTTGATCACTTCCTTCACCACCCATCTCTAAAGGGCACCGCCATGCTTCCCATTCCAAATACATGGACTCACTTTTTCTTTGTTCTCTTACAGCAGTGACAATCCTCATTTTCCTTTCCATTGGCAACATTTGTAGACCTTTTGGGGGTGATACTGAGTTCTGTCCTGGTTGCTGTTGGATTTTGCCATGCCTCAACTATTGACAAAATGTTTGCACGTCCATCAGTAAGTGTGCTGGATTCTACCTGATGTGACCACTGGTAGCATGCAGAGCAAGCAGCTTACACACTCTCATGGCCCCACACAACTCACTACAATGATAACCCATCTGAAAACCCACGCACTGAGATACTGAAGCCACCAGCAATTTTTAAAATTTGCATGATTTTCAGATTAGTTGTTGGTCTATTCCTCTTAGCTGTACCTGCAATTACACACACATTTGCTGTTTTTATTTCAGATTTCCAGCATCAGCCATTTCAGGATTGAAGAAGGCCATTTGGCCCACAGCATTAACACTGTGGGCCAAATGGCCTTCTCCAAGTAGAGCAATCCTGTCAGTCTCATTCACATGATCTTTCTCCAAAGTTCTGTCTGTCATTCACTCTCAATTACTTATCCAATTTCTTATTAAGGACACTGATTGATTTTACTTCGACCATCCCTGCAGGCAGTGAATTCCAAATCACAACAATTCTTTGCAAAAGAGTTTTTCCTCACATACAGCTTGTGTCTTTTGCATAAAATTTCAACCTCCTGAACCTTGAAACATCTGCTCATCAGAAGAGTGTCCCTCTATTCACTTTATTCAAACTGACCAAGATGTCACATGTCTCAATCAAATCTCCTCCCACGAAGAACAGCCCTGATTTCTTTAGGCCAAAGTCATTGCGGAAACCCCTCATCCTTGGAACCACAGTAGTAAATCCATTGGGGAACAGGTAGTTGGAAAGCCCTGATATCGTGGATATCCTGGATATCCCTTTGAATATTTGCATCCAGAGCCATGAAGGTTGAGATCATAGCTTTCTTCGAGCAAAATTGAGATCACATGAACAGCAATCTGAGCTTACACTGCTGCCATTAACATAGGACACAGAACAGTACAGCACAGGAACAGGCCTTTCAGCCCACAATGTCTGCACCAAACATGATGCCAAATTAAACTAAATCTCTTCTGCCTGCACATGATCCATATCCCTCCACTCCCTGCATATTCATGTGTATCTAACTGCCTCTTAAACACCACTATTGTATCTGCTTCCACCACCACCTCTGGCAGTCCGTTCCAGGCACCAACCACTCTTTGTGTAAAAAACTTGCCCAGTACATCTCCTTTAAAGTCTCCACCCCTCACCTTAAATGCGTGTTCTCTAGTATTTGATATTTCAACCGTGGAAAAAGAAAAGTCTACACTATCAATGCCTCTCATAATTTATAAACTTCTATCAGGTCTCCTCTCAGCCTCCGGCACTCCAGAGAAAACAACTCAACTTTGTCTGACCTCTCCTTATAGCTAATACCCTCTAATCCAGGCAACATCCTGGTGAACCTCTTCTGCATCATTTCCAAAGCCTCCAAGTCTTTCTTGTAATGGTGTGACCAGAACTGCACACAGTACTCTGTGTGGCTTAACCAAAGTTTTATGCAGCTGCATCTGACCTCCTGTCTCTTATACTCAATGCCCCGACCAATGAAGGCAAGCATGTCATATGCCTTCTTCACAACCCTATCTACTTGCTGCAATGTTGGGTGAAACAGTGGTCACCTGACACTACATCATGTTTAGCTCTGCAGGTTAATGGAAGCAGCCATACATTATTGGAAAGGTCAGCCCAAACCCTGTGTAAAATCCTTCGGTGAGTTGCTGCTGTGCATGTCTTGGCCTCTCTGGCAGATCTGCCAATGAACCAATGATTTGCAACAGAACACCTGAGGAAGCATAGCTTATCCCACTGAAGAGTTCACTTAGTCCCTTGAAGCCCAAATCTTATCCTCCATCCTTTCATTCAGCTCTGACTCCATCATACTCCTGCCCCCCTGTCTCTCTAAACACCAATTCTGCCTCAGTGCTATCCTAAATATTGCGAACAGCATCAGTGTGTGAGCTGTGAGCATGAAAACAAGTGACAGTGGGTGACTCCTCAATCCTTGGCTTTTTGCTCATACTTCTCAGTTTGTGACCATATTGAGTGAAAAAAGGTTGGTTGGCAGTGATGGGTGAAGAGAATGCAACAAGGGTGCTCTTACACTCTCTGTAAGTCAACAGAAATTGAAAAAGCAGGGAAATGAGGTGCGAGAAAGGGAATTAACCTGTTGATATCCACATCTTCAATCCCAGATGTATCAAAAGCCATCAAAAATCCTTTGAGCATGCTCTCTCTATGGTCAAGCACTGCAGATACTTTCACAGTACACAATGTTCAGGATGATCGAAGCACCAGCAGCAGCCACAGAGAATCTTTGCTTGAAAAGATGCAGGCTAGGTTAAAGTGTCACTGGTACCAACGACATTAGGTTCTAAGCCAACAATTCAGTGTGCTGTCAATGCAATGTGGGTTGCACTGGGTGCATGCAGAAGTTGCAGAAGGAGACAGGCAGCATGAACTTGGCATCCTGCCTGCAGCTGTATCAATGACCAGGGACTAATCACATATTGCTAGATTTTGGCAGTAATCCAACTTAACTGTGGAATCATCAGTTAACATCTTCCTCCATGGTTCAGGGTCCAGACACTTGCCTCCCATTCATCCTTCCCTCGTTCTGCTTGCACCTTGCAGCTTCTCCCACACAACCTGCGCTACAGCCCTCTGATTTCGGCCTTTGAGTCATCACTCATTACCCCCTCACTTTCTCCCTCAAAGAAACAGCATGAAATGCAACTGTCATTAACCGAACTAGACTGGAGACTGAAGCGAATCAATTAACCTCAGGATCATGAATGAGAAGAGACAGCAATCCACGAGTAACTGGATGCTTGCCAAGGTTGTGTGCATTGGGAATTATGAGCCTGGATGATTCTCTGAATAGAGCCTCTGACCCTGAACTTTGGTTCTCATTAAACCCTGGAAAGACAAGTACTCAGCCAGCTTGGCACATGGCCTTGCATGGTGACACTGTAACTGTGAATCTCTCCAAGGCCGTCCTAACACTGAAAATCAAAACAAAACTGCAGGGTCACTGAAACACAAGCAGAAAATGCTGGAGACACGGTGGGTCACGCAGCATCTGGCATAGATCCCCATCATAGCATTGCCCTATTTCCTTCTCTTCCAGCAACCTATCTGGAGCAAAGCCTAGATACCTCAGAGGAGGAGAACATTTCCAAGGAGGCACTGTCATGCACTTAAGCTTTCCCAAGCACCTGCTCAAAGGTTAGCATCATACTGCTTGTAGTAAGAGGTCAAGGATCTGTATGTGGTGTTGCATGTCTGCTGCACAAGAGCAGGTACAAATGACAGAGACAGCAGTTTCACAGCTCACTGGATGCCAATCTCCTTGCTCATGTCAGAGCTGTTGTTTCTAGAAGTCCAGTGTTGAGAAGGAAGCTACTTATCTCACACTACCTCGTCAAGGTTTGGGTTAACTTACCAAGTGTCCTTGGCTCATGGGCAAGTCTCATGTTGCATTAGCACTCTGCAGTCTGCAGTATGATCACCTACATTGACACTGCTAACAAACTGTTACAACAGGAATTCGTGTTTGCACAATATCATAAGTAGGTATTATGAGGTAGAGCTCCTATCTAGTCCTGCTATTTCCCTTGTAATACAGGCACAAAGGCTAATTGTGGTTTCCCAGTTAGTATCCCAGCTGATGTTAGTTGGTTCTTTGGAAGGATCTAAACTGTGGATTTCTGATCCATGGGACCCAGGACTACTGTAACCTTTACGAACCAATCAAGGGAACTTTTCTTATTCCATTTAAAGTTGCAGAATTCCAGACTTTGAGACTACAACTAACATTGAAGACATCAGCATATTCCTTTATATGCACTGGAAAATATTCTCTCAGATGACATTTGTTCCAGCCCTTAAGTTATGGCTTCAGACCTTTGGTGTCCTGATAGAGGTTGAGCACAGGGGATGGAGTGGGTTTGACATCAGCAGTCAAATACATCAACCTGCTGGCATTTGTGTTTCTTGGAATATTAGCAGGATTCTGAACCAGGGTCGTCAGAATGTCTGTAGCTCTCTGGTTATATGTAGCTGCTACTGGACAATCCCCAGAAACAACCTGCCAAAGAGAGTATTGAATTTCCACACATAAATAATGAGTTGCCAATTTCTTTTTTACAGCCTTTGTATCTAACTTTTATCAGAAGGATTTCTGAATTTCCTTGCACAGAAAGAATTACTTCATTTAGTCAATAGCACGGATTTTACAACCTTAGTAGCATTGGAACTACCACTATCTAATGGAGAAGAATGGACCTTATACCTTCAATGGTGATTGTTGACTCCAGTACCAGTCAAATGTTACAGTAAGGATTTTTTTGAGTGGAAATTATAAAACTATAGGTCAAGGCATTCCTTGTCCAATTGTTTGATCCCAGAGAAGGCTAATAGATTTCCGCTGGCATTCGTCAATTTGTAGAGCTGCTGTTTCATAACATTTGGAGCGTTGTGCCAAATTGGGTATAATATAGGTCAAATTCTACCTTTCATGAGGTCCACCATTGGTATTATAGACTCAAAGGATTTGATTCCTTCCATCTGACACACACTGGGTGAAACAGGTACCACCGATAACCTGAAATGTCATCAGCTTTCTGTTTAATATCCTTATAAGAACATAGAAGATGGCCACCTGCCCCATGTAGTCCATGCCAACTCTCCAAGGAGAAACCCCATAGGAGACGCCAAAGACTGCAGATGCTGGAAGCCGTAGCAACACACAGGATGCTGGAGGTAATCAGTGAGTCAGACAGCATCTGTGGAGGGAAATGGACAGTTGACGTTTTGGGTCAAGACCTTTCATCTGGACTGAAGGATAAAGGGGAGATAGTCAGTACAAAAAGGGGTGGAGCAGGAGCTAGCAAGTGATAGGTGGATCCAGGTGAGGAGAGGTGATAGGCATATGGAGGAGGGGGGAGTGGAAATAGTGTCATCAGACTCACTCCCCTTCTGGGCAACCCACAACTTATTTTCTCTCACACATACCGATTAACTTTCTTTTGATTCTTTTCGCAACTAGCCTTCAATGAGATATAACTTACCATGGCCAATTAACCTACCAGCACGTCTTTGGGATGTGGAAGGAAACCAGAGGACACAGCAGGAACCCATATGGTCACAGTGAGAACAGGCAAACTCCACGCAGACCAGCACCAGAGCTAAAGATCAAACGCAAGTTGCTGGAGCTGTGATGTAGCAGCACTAACTGCTGTGCCACTGCACTGTCCCATATATCTGCAACAGGCAGGTGTGAGGGACTCAAGCTACTGCTGGCATGACGTTCAAGGAGATTGGTTTGCTTGGACTGTCAAATTATCTCCAATTAATAAAGAAACATCAAATGATGTAAATAACATGGTGTTTACTGCAACAATGTCATAGGAGCACTTAATCCACACCTTTTTGGGTTGTATGTTAAAACCTAAGATTTTGGGTAAACATCCATTTGGAATTTGCATTTTATTTCTTCTTATGCAGTCTCTCAGGACTAAGGATGATTTGCTTCCAATGCAGTTTTGTAGGTTCTGAAGAGGCTGATAAGGCCAATGAGGGAACCTCATACTCTTCCACGTACAGAGCAGGGGGCGGCTGATGGGGGTCAGTGAATGGGTAGTTCGTGAGGTGGTGCACTCCTTCCATTGCTTACACAGGGCTTCTGTGTGCTCCTGATTCATGGCCTCAAGGTTCTCAATACCATCCTGCTTGCTCCCTCTCCACTTTCAGTGGTCTAGGGAAAGAGAGAATTTGCATTATTTCCCTTGTGCTGTCTGGGTGCTCATGTTGCGTACGCATTTATTTTAAAATCGTGCTGATGCAAGTGAGAACTGGAGGCATATATGGATAGCAAAGGTATTTTTATTTGTTACACCACAGGTTGCAAGAGATTTTTAAGATTCTTCATACCTCAAAGCTCATTAAAGCAAGATAGGTTTTTGAGAAACTTAGATAAAAGTCAAAGGCTGTGATATCTGTAGAGTGAAGTGAGTAGGAGAAAGGAAGTAAATTATAGGGCTTTACAAAGATCTTGCAAAGCTTGGCTGTTGATGTAATTTTGTTCCATTTGTGCTTCGAATATGTTTATTTTTGAAGCAAAAAGTAGAGGAAAAAATGGAAAGGAATCTATAGCGGTAGGACTTGCCCAATTACACGTCCAGCACACCACCCACAGCAGAAGGAAGCTTGTTAATTTTATAGAGATGAGTTAGGCACTATATCACCACAACTTCCCCCTCAGATGAATTCTGATCTTAAAGTTAAATGTCCTACCAACCAAAAAAGGAGCTATTTTTCATAAAGTGTAGTTCTGTTCAAAAATCTTGAGGCCAAGCAACAATATAAATCCTTTGACAAAGCATTCGATGAAAGATGAATGTGAATCCTGCCACCCTACCCTCCTCCAAAGTGATAACATGTCTTTAAGATAATTTACTCACGATACTGCCTATCCCAAGAATGGCTCAATTTAAATCCTTTGCGCAATATCCTCTGCTCATGTAAGTAATTTCACAATGGATAATTCTTGGTGTTTCAGAGAGAATAAAGGAGGCACTTCTGTTTCTTTTATTCATTTGTGGGATGTGGGTGCCACTGGCAAGGCCAATGTCCATTACCCATTCCTAACAGACCTTATGAAATGAGGATTAGGCTGCCTTCTTTACAGTTGAGTGGCCTATGTGGGAAACTATGAATGGGCAGTAATTGTTAGTGATGCTGATACATGCCTTGAATAAATAAAAATAAATCCAATTGAAGAAATAAACAGGGTCTCAGCTGAACACTGTACCTGAAAGAGATTTCCTTCAACAGCAGAGAGCTTAATCACTGAAGTTCCAACCAAGATCTTTGGGCTAAAGTCTCTGGAGTGGGGCTTCAAGCTTCAAAATATAGACTTGGAAATGAGAGATGACAGTGCTACTCTCAGCCAGGGCTGATATTCATCTGACTTCTTCACTCTTTCTCCACATTCTTGCATATTTTGCTCCTTTGATAATTTATCCAATTATCCACCACCACATGTGGCAAAGCTTTTTTTAAAATTTTATTTACAGCGTGATAACAGGCCCTTCCGGCCGAAAGAGTCTGCACCGCCCACGTTAAACCAAATTAACCTACTCGTACGTCTTTGCAATGTGGGAGGAAACCGGAGCACCCGGAGGAAACCCACGCAGACAAGGGAGAACGTACAAACTCCTTACAGACAGCGATGGGAATCGAACCACAATCGCTGGCGCTGTAATAGCGTCGCGCTAACCACTACGCTACCATGCCGCCCCGTCTTTAACACAAAATTTTTGTTCCTTGTTGTATCCGACTCCTTTAATCAATGCTCTTTGGGCATTGAATATTCCTCCGTTGGGAGCAATTCCTCTTTACTTACTCCAACTAACCTCCTCATGATTTTAAATATCTCTGTTAAATCTCCTACTTTCTCTGCTCTAAGGACAGCAACACCAGCCTTTCCAGTCTATCTATGTAAATACAATACCTCATCCTGGGATAAATCCTGTAAATCCCTTCTATACCCTCTCCAAAGGCTTCTCAGACTTCTGAAAGTGAGAACGGAACTGGATACAATACTCCAGCTGAGGCTGTGCTGGAGGTTTAGTTAGGATTAACATAACTTGCTATCTTCTATGCCTCTCCTTATAAGGAGGAGATCCTGCTTACTGCATTAACTGCATTGCTAATATTCTCCGCCACCTCCTGTTCCATAGAACCATAGAACCATAAAACACTACAGCACAGAAAACAGGCCATTCGGCCCTTCTAGTCTGTGCCGAAACTTTATTCCGCTAGTCCCATTGACCTGCACTCGGTCCATAACCCTCCAGACCTCTCCCCTCCATATATCTATCCAATTTATTCTTAAAACTTAAGAGTCAGCCCAGATTTACCACGTCAGATGGCTAATGTCAGAGTTCTTACACACTCTTTAAAATTGTACCATTTAGATTGCATTGATCCTCCTCATTATTCCTACCAAAATATATCACCCTACACCTTTTTGTACTGAATTGCACCAGTCTGTCCATGCCCTCTTAACCAGTTTATATTACACTTTCAAATCCTCAAATTTTGAATTGTGACCTCAACCGGAAGCAACGGTGGTCCAAGTATTGAACCTCAGAGATCGCCATCGTATAAACTTGGGTTGTTTTCTCTGGATCAACAGAGGTTGAGTGGAGACCTGATAGAAATTAATAAGATTATGAGAGGCACAGATAGAGTAGACAGCTGGTATCTTTTTTTCAGAGTTTAAATGTCTAATACTAGAAGGCATGCATTTAAGATAAGAAGGGGTAAGTTCAAAGGAAAAGTGTGGGGCAATTTTTTTTTACTCAGAGAGTGGTGGGTGCCTGCAATGCATTGCCAGGTGTGGTGGTGGAGGCAGATATGATAGAGGCGTTAGAGGGGCTTTTAGACAGGCACATGGGTGTGCAGAGAATGGAGGGATATGGACACTGTGTAGGCAGGAGGGACTAGTTTAGTTAGGCGTTTAATTACTAATTTAATTAGTTTGCACAACGTTATGGGCTGAAGGCCCTGTTGCTGTGCTGTATTGTTCTATGTTTTATGTATACTTTCCTTCTCAATTGAGAGCCATTCACCAGTTACAACAAAAAAAACTGAAGATGTTGGAAATCTAAAATGAAAACAGACGATGCTGGAAACATTTAATGGGTGGGAAGTGAAACAAGAGCCAATGTTTCAGGTCCTTTTCCCCACAGATACTTCCTGACAAGCTGATTGCATCCAGCGTTTTCTGTCATTCACCAGTTATCTTTTAATTGGCTTCTACTGCATTGCATGATATAAATAGAGACTTTTCCACTCCACGTGCAGGCAGCAATGTTACACAATGCCTGTCCTTCGTCTAGGAGCAGCTGTGCAACATAAATGCAGCAATTGATCAAGGTGTCCAATCTCTCATCAATTAGTCATGACTGGTTTAAAAGCATCAGCAATAGGTGACCTTTAACAATATCAAATTATAAATTTTTCAGGTGGACTTCAGCATTCATCTTAAAGAATGTCCTGCATGTGATTATGTTTCATATTAGAACAGTTGACTTCATATTTATTCTGCTCATTACTTTTGTCATTGACGTTTGGTACTTGTTAAGATATGCAGTTGTAGCAAAACAATAGCTTTTTTCACTGTTGAGTAATGCCCTGATGTTCTTTAAATTGCTGAAGGAATCATAAATATGTAAAATGTGAAACTCTGAGCCACGGTGCATGTGAAAATCGTTGTCAATTCACAGTGGGAAGGACACTTCAACTCAGGTACTGAGTTTGGTGCCTCTTCTTCCATTAACTTATTGGATGAGCAAGACTGTGTAATGGTGTGGCTGTACTTTTCAGTACTAAAGTGTGATGTACTTCTGTAGTATCACTTCGTACGATGGATTATTCAGACTTCATATGTATTCGAAATAGAACACAACATGCTTGAAATACTCAGGTTTTTAGGCAGCATCTGTGGAGAGAGAAACAGAGTCAATATTTCAGGTCTTCAGTGATCTGAAGAATTAACCTTATTAACAAAAAACCTTATCACCACAGGGAACAAAATACTGCAGATTTTGGAAATCTGAAAGAAAAACAGAAAATGCTGGAAGCACTTAGCATGATTGTCCATCATCAATGGCCCAAAATTTTACCTCTGTATCTCTCTCTATTGCTGCTGCCTGACCCATTGACATTTTCCAATGTTTTCTGTTTTATTTCAGATTTCCAGCATCTGCAGAATTTTGCTTTTGGAATGTTTCATGTGTATCTATCCCAAATGGCCTGGGGATAGGAATCTCCAAATGCACTACTCCTCTGCCAGATTGGGATAAGATAAGCAACGAGAGAGATGAGAGATAAATGTACGGTGGAGAGCATTTTGACTGGTTGCATCACAGCCTGATATGGAGGCTCCAATCGCAAGAGGCCGCAGAGGGTTGTAGACTCAGCCAGCTCCATCATGGGCACAACCCTCCCCACCATCAAGGACATCTTCAAGAGGCAGTGCCTCAACAAGGCGATATCCATCATTAAGGAGTCTCACCATCCGTGACATGCCCCTTTCTCGTTACTACTATCAGGCAGGAGGTACAGGAGCCTGAAGACCCAAACTCAATGATTCAGGAACAGCTTCTTCCCCTCTGCCATCGGATTTCTGAACGGTCCATGAACCCATGAACACTATCTCATTATTCCTTATTTTTGCACTAATTATTTATTTTTGTAATTTATAGATTTTTATGTCTTTGCATTGTACTGCTGCCACAAAACAACAAATTTCACATGCTTGAAGCAAAGGACTACAGATGCTGGAATCTAAATGAAAAAACAACAATTTTTCTTCAACAAATTTCACATCATATGCCAGTGATAATAAATCTGATTCTGATTCTGACAGTGGATGAGCACAAAATGCTTCTGGTCCACTCTTACGTTACTGAACTGCTCTTCTTCCTCATGGTTGCAAATTC
Source organism: Pristis pectinata (assembly GCF_009764475.1). Lineage (NCBI taxonomy): Eukaryota > Metazoa > Chordata > Chondrichthyes > Rhinopristiformes > Pristidae > Pristis > Pristis pectinata. The sequence continues at coordinate 10,779,622 of NC_067428.1, forward strand.
TGACTGAGAGACTGAAGTCGACTCTTCTGGAGCTGCTAAAAAAAGTGAGCCGTTACCCAAAAAAGATATGAGGCAGAATCAATAAGAAATCAAAATAGTGCAATGGCTGCCTTAGAGTAGCTTAAATTATCAAATAATCATGTCCATCATGACCACACTTGGAGTATTATGTTCAATCTGGTCGCCTCATTATAGGAAGGATGTGGAAGCTTTAGAGAGGGTGCAGAGGAGATTTACCAGGATGAAGATAATGTCTTATGAGGTTAGGTTGAGTGAGCTAGGGTTTTTCTCTTTGAAGAGAAGGAGGATGAGAGGTGACTTGATAGAGGCGTACAAGATGATGAGGCATAGGTCGAGTGGACAGTCAGAGACTTTTTCCCAGGGTGAAAATGGCTAACACAAGGGGGCATTATTTTAAGGTGATTGGAGGAGGGTATAAGGGGGATGTCAGAGGTAAGTTTTTTACACAGAGAGTGGTGGGTGCGTGGAACGCACTGCCAGCAGAGGTTGTGGGGGCAGATACATTAGGGACATTTAAGAGACTCTTAGATAGCCACATGAATGATAGAGAAATTGGAGGGAAGGGTTAGATATATATTAGAGCAGGATAAAATGTCAGCACAACATTGTGGGCTGAAGGGCTGGTACTGTACTGTAGTGTTCTATGTTCTATCATAATTGGCACCTATCCATTGCTGACTTCCAGAGACACTAGTGGCACTTCGTTATGATCTGCAAGTGACACCAGGAAGGCATGAGGATTGATTAAAACATGGGAAGTTATTATCATTTAATCCTATGAAAATCCATGCCATATACAAGTGGGAAGGAGATCCTCTTTTGCAAGTCCACCAAGTCCATTAACTGGTTATCCTCTCATGGAGGACACCAAAGCTGAGCTCCTTTCAAATCATGAGTTTCCAGCCAACAAACACTAGAACATAGAACAATTACAGCACAATTCAGGCCCTTCGGTCCACAAAGCTGTGCCGAACATATCCCTACCCTAGAGATTACTAGGCTTACCCATAGCCCTCTATTTTACTCAGCTCCATGTACCTATCTAACAGTCTCTTGAAAGACCCTATCGTATCCGCCTCCACCATCGTTTCCGACAGCCCATTCCACGCACTCACCACTCTCTGAGTAAAAAACTTACCCCTGACATTTCCTCTATATCTACTCCCCAGCACCTTACAGCACCTTAAACCTATGTCCTCTTGTGGCCACCAATTCAGCCCTTGAGGAAAAGCCTCTGACTATCTACCCTATCAATACCTCTCATCATCTTATACACCTCAATCAGGTCCCCCCCCCCCCTCATCCTCCATCTCTCCAAGAACAAAAGGCCAAGTTCCCTCAACCTGCTTTCATTAGGCATGCTCTGCATTCCAGGCAGCAACATTGTAAATCTCCTCTGCACTCTCTCTATGGCTTCCATATCTTTCCTGTAGTGAGGCAACCAGAACTGAGCACAATACTCCATATATAGGCACCTGTATAGGCACCTATATTGGTGGAAGGAATCACACCAGACCCTGCTTTCATGAATTCAGAGGTAGCTGCAGCAGCCCTGTCATTAGCATGCACTGTACTTCCGATCAAAGCAGTTATTATTGAACACAATTTCCATTGGTAAATCCATCATTATCCAAAGGCTGGAAGTCAGCATTTTCCATAACCTTAAGTGGATTGACTACACAAATACAGTGAAAATAAAAACTAACTTGAAGCTGGGTATTCTGCTGAGAGACTTAACCCCTCAATTCCCCAAAGCCTTTTCACCTACAAGGCAACTCCACATACCCTCTCCGTTGCTGGTCCACCGTACACTCTGTTAGAAGCTCTGCAGCAGCTCATTAAGGCTTCTTCCACACACTTCCCAAACCCATGCAATCAACACTTTAGAAGAACAAGGTGCATGGATTTGCCACCCCTGCATGTCACCTCCAAGTCACAAACCATTGTGATCTGGAAATATCATCGCTGGGTTTATAGAACACCATGGAAGTACCTTCTGCACAAGGACTGAAGCAAGTTAAGGAGGCTTCTCCCTGTCACGTTCTCATGAGTAATTGAGGACATTTAGTTAATTCCCTCCACGCCAATGAATGTATAAAACTGTCCTCAATACAGCTTGCATTTGATGCATGTGCAACCTCAGTTACAGTAGTATTCGATATGCCTTATATTATGCCAAAGTTCTTCTGGACTTTATTCACTGTAACAGCCACACTGAAGTAGACTTTGCACTGTAAATCCCACCTACTGACATTGTGTCAGTGTAAACCCATCCCGCAGTTGGGTTCCATGCCAATACAACCCTGATATCAGCACAGTATGGAGATAGGTCCCATTTAGCAGCGGTGTGAGCTTTCATCTACATTATATTGCCTCTCATGAGCAAAGGATAGCTGAGTCACTGTTCTGGAATTAATCTTTCATTGTGTTTTATATTGTTCATGCCAATTTCTTCAGATTCCTGAGGAGCAAGAAATACTTTAGTGAGAAATTAAATATTTTCTTCCAAAATTCCACTTGGGCATCTGGTGCCTTTTTATTTTGTCTCCAGTGGAAGTCAAGTTTGTTCCAATTTGGCATTCGATGCACGTGCCTACATTAGTGTTGTGTGCTGTGACGAACACCACTTTGTTGAGGACATGAGCATATGCACAACTTGTGCCTTTTGGGTGAATGCAGAAGAAGCGGATTGTGATGCCAATTAATGTGTAATGCTGAGTTGTTTCCAGGGCTGCCATTTTACTGCTTGACGCTCCATCTATCTCCTGCAGTTAAGCTCACACATCCAAAAATGTGCTCAGTAGCCAGAAGGACCACCCACCTGTGCTTGTTAAAGGGACCATCAACTATTTGCAAACGATACTGTTGGGTATTCCTATGACACTACACAGAGACACAAGAGATTCTGCAGGTGCTGAAAGTTGAGGCAACACACACAAAAGGTGCTGGAGGAACTCAGCAGGACAGGCAGCATCTATAGAGAGAAATAAACAGTCAACGTTTCAGGCAGAGACCCTTCATCAGGACTGGAAAGGAAGAGGGCAGAAGCCAGAATAAGAAGGTGGGGGGAGGGGGAGGAGCACACGCAGGCAGGGGAGAGGTGAGTTCAGGTGAGGAGGGAAGGTAGGAGCATGGGGGAGGGGGGAGATGTAAGAAGCTGAGAGGTGATAGATTACCTGCCCATCTATTCCCCACCTCCTTCCCTTTATTCCATGGTCCACTGCCCCTTCTTCTTCAGCCCTTTGCCTCTTCTACCATCACCTCTGAGATTCTTACATCTCCCCCTCCCCCACACTCTTACCTTCCCCCTCTCACCTAAACTCACTGATCACCTGCCTGCATGTTCTCCTCCCCCCCCCTCCGCACACCCCCACCCCCCAACCTCCTTATTCTGGCTTCTGCCTTCTTCATTTCCAGTCCCGATGAAGGGTCTCGACCCGAAACGTTGTCTGTTTATTTCCCTCCATAGATGCTGCCTGACCTGCTGAGTTCTTCCAGCATTGTGTGTGTGTTGCTTATGATTCTACAATTGTTTTTTTAGTTGTGCCAGGTGGTGAGAGACTTTGTTCTGACTTCAAGGCTTCCAGACAAACCAGTTACTCCTAGACATTGGTGCATTAATAGGCATTCCCCTACCATAAAGCAGCACTGGAAGAGGGACACACAGTACAAAATAAGTTGTTCAAGGAGGAAGAGGAGGAGGAGGACGTATTCTCTTGGTGCTTCAAGGAATAATTCTCCCACCTGAGGTTCAAGGAGTAACAGTGTGTGAGGTCAAGACACAAGAAACTGCACCTGCCCTTCAATAAAGACGTCCTCACTGCTACCTGTTGCAGCCAATATTCCAACTTAGGACAAGGAAAGCACCACCAGCCAGTAGCAGTTAAGGTGACCATTACCACAAATGTTTATATGCTTGGCTCCATCTACTTTGGAACATCTGACAGTTTGCTATTCACCATTGCTTCAGGGAGGTCACTGACGCTGTCTGTCCAATTGATCCCCTTTCATGCCTATAGGAAGAGTAAGCGAGGCTCCATGGTACAGAGAACCAGTAATGCCAGGCGTGCAGAAAGTAATAAACCGCTGGAAGGACTCAGCAGGTCGAGCAGCATCTGTGGAGGTCGCCATTTCAGGTCAAGACCCTGCATCAGGTCTGAGAGTGTCGAGGGAAGATAGCCAGTATATAGAAGTGAGAGGCAGGGGTGAGACAGAGGCTGGTAGGTGAGAGACGGAAACAGAAGGAAAGAGAATAGGCAGATGGAACGCGCAGCCTTGAGAGTAACACCTGTGGTACTGGAACCAAAGGGAAATCCTTCAGCATCCAGTGCAGCAAACCGTCCAGGTCAATGCTCAGCATCATGGCAGCAGCCACTATTCCATCATTCTTCTGCTGAGGCAGCATGCAAGCCCCTTTCCATGCTGGTACTGATAGTTATGACGACAGAAGTCAGCACATCAGCAAGCTAACTCTCACTGCAGCGGTAAGATATTGGATGGCTGCAGTTCGTGCTGCAATTGGAGCTGAGAAGCTGCTAGTTAGAGGTATCATGGTTGGGTCCTTTGGCCACTGATTCAGTGCAGAGCAGGTGGGCTCCAAACTCTCCTCTGCCCCATGTTGGTCATGCACCTCTCTCTGCTCTACTATGCTACACGTGGACTTTCAGCAAGGCTGCCAATGCACCAAGAATTCTCCTTTGAGCTCCCTTTTTTGTAATCAAAGAGCTAAGCTAAGTTGTCTGCAGTAAAACTTGTGTGTGATCTCACTCTGCTAGGACCTGGCACCTGCTTGAGAATTCTTGGATGCTGGGTACAGTTGTATCATCATTTATACCACAACTCCCTCACTTCACCTGTTCAAGCCTACACCATCAGGTGGACACATGGTGACGTGAGCAAGTGTATCACATCACCATGTGTCCACCTGCCACTCACATACAACTGAATTCCTTTCCCCCATGGTCATCCTCACTAAGTGTGCTTCATCCATCGGTTGAACATGTCATCACCCTCACCTCCATGATCTGGTCTTTCTCTACAGGAGGCAACAAACTGGATCTGGCTTCCTGATGCCTCTCAGCTCACAGGCAGTGGGAGAGGGAATGGACATCAGCAGAGACTCAGCATTTTTGGTCATAAGGGAGGGGAGATGGTACCTCAGCATCTGGAACAGTTTTCTCAAATAACTGCTTGAGATACAAGATTCAGTTGCACAGCCATTTCCTGCCAACAGCAAGTGAATCATAATGAAGTCAACAAAGATAACTTTCTAACTTTGATAGTTCCTATTCGTGTCTTTTATCGCCCTCAGGATCCTGATGAAGAGGTTCCTGGGGATGTTAACGATGGTTGCTGATGCTGATTCTTTGAAGGGTTTACTTCCTTTGAAGTGAACGGTAACGGGAGTTATGAGGACCATGTCCCATCTCAGATACTCAGCTCTGATGGGTCCAGTTAGAGAAGGAGTTAGGTTGTACAAGGGAGCAAGAGCAGATGGCAGAGACAGGGACGGTGCTGGAGAGACCATGTCAGAAGGAGTAGGTCTGTCAATATTCTGTCCAGCTGGATACTAATACTGTATTCCAGGTGCCAGCGATGAAGACAATAATTCATGGGATGGACCATAGAATGTGCAAGGAGCTGGCAGGCATTCTGAGAACAGTGTCCAGGACTGAAGGAAGGTTAGAGGAGCCTATCACAAGCAGGAAAGGGCTCACGCCACAGTCTGCATGGTGGTGCATGAGTAGGGGTAGTGACGCGTGTTCATCTGATGGAGGAAGCCATGTGCAGAGCACATCAAAGATGGTGATCAAATATGTTTGTGTGGGCCTCGGAAAAGTCCCGAGGACTCTGGATTGAGACTGATACCTGAACCTTGGCCTGCAGCACTCCAACACAGTGAAAGGTAGCTGGGCGATGAGAGGAAGGATAAAGGACGGACCATTGAAGCAGGAGTTCCAACCAAGGTGCTTTGTGGAGTGCGGTGAGTGCTGTATGACTCTATGACTGTGACTGAATAATTTACTGAGGGAATCATGTCGCCTCCTGCGTAACAATATACACAGCTAATGGTGAACTTCCTCTCCTACCTTCCTCTATTTTGCTTCCCTCCTTCTCATAAACCTCCAAAAAGGCCGCATTCTCTGTGACTTGGTACTCTATTATGTCCAGACCCAACTGCTGGGAAAGGTTATGCAGAATATCGCACATTATGGCTGCTCTGAGACTCTGGCTGGTACATGCGGAGGGAGTCTCCAGCTCTCTCCAAACACACACACAGTGACTTGTTCAATGACGCAATCTGCCGGTGATCTAACCTTTGCTATATAGCTCCTGTACCTCATACTGGTATTGGTATTGGTATATTATTGTCACTTGTACCAAGGTACAGTGAAAAGCTTATCTTACAAACCGATCATACAGGTCAATTCATTACACAGTGCAGTTACATTAAGTTAGTACAGAGTGCATTGATATAGTACAGGTAAAAACAATAACAGTACAGAGTAAAGGGTCACAGCAACACAGAAAGTGCAGAGCAATAAGATGCAAGGTCACAACAAGGTAGATCGTGAGGTCATAGTCCATCTCATTGTATAAGGATTCAATAGTCTTATCACAGTGGGGTAGAAGCTGTCCTTAAGTCTGGTGGTACGTGCCCTCAGGGTCCTGTATCTTCTACCCGATGGAAGAGAAGAGAAGAGAGAATGTCCCGGGTGGGTGGGGTCTTTGATTATGCTGGCTTATATTTTACAGCAATGATCAGCTATATTTTGGTGGCTATCCTATGATTCTTAACAGTGACTTACTTCCAGGTTGAAAGACCTCAGGGAGGTTGGACTGCTGCATGACTAAATCTGCCCTTGTTTTGTACACAGACCTACATAAAGATCTTTTCGTGGTTGGCTAGCAGCTGCAGACTGATAGAGGAACCATGTGTTTGATAAACGAGTGTGGGTTATCTGGGGGTGCTCTCGTTTCTGTGTGGGCTGTCATTGACACCCTGAAGCTTCGGCAAGGCAGCTGGAGTTGTAACGTCGAGGGCCGACTCATCTGACTGCCACCGCTGCGGACAAAGCTGACGTGATTAGTGGAGCTGGCCAACAGTTCAGCAGACAGCTGTTTCATGCACTTGTCTTCTGCTATTTGTGTGGGAGATCCCACAAGTGTCTCCAGCTGAACCCTGTGAGCAACAATGTTGAGGGAAGCAGTGAATTAGACAATGACCCGTGAAACACGGTTCCTGGGACCAGTTGTCAGGCTGCAAACATCTGCCACGTCCCGACATGAGATCGTGACAAGCAACTGTTCAGACTCATCAATGTAGCTTATCATCTGCCTGTAGACTCTGTGAGGTGGTTATGGGTTGCAGTTCCCTGTTGAGCCAGAGGTCTAAGACCAACAAACTGCTGCCGATCATCTTGGCTCATCTAAAGTTCAGTCCAAGGCAGTGTGGAGGCCCTCTCACCAATCACATTGATCAGTTCTTCACAATCAAACCCGAGGGCACAGCTGATCTCTCCAAAATACAACAAAGCTCTAAAGTGTAGAAGGATCTCCAGAAAATTGCAAAAGTAACTTGAACAAACCATTCCCTTCTACCTGGCAGGATAGCATTTAGATTTTAATCGCATAGTTCCCTGACATTGTCTCAGCCCCCATTGTACCATTGCTTTCCCATCCGAGTTCCAGGAATCTGCAGAGAGTGCTCCGCCTGACATTAAGCTCAGAAATCTAAGTCAACATCACCCTAACTGAGAAATTTACATAAGTTAATTGGTAAATAGCTTCTCCCGTGTGGATTGTTTGCATGTGACCTTACGTGCCGCAGTCAATCTGAAATTGGCGTGCTGGAGCCTGTATTAATATTCTTCCTAATATTAAGCTTTATCCTTGCCCAATCCCATGTGCTCTTAAATAAAAGTAGAGGATGCTGGAACCATTCAGCAGATCAGGCAGCATCAGTGGAGAGAGAAGCAGAATCAATGTTTCAACTCACTTTTATCAGGTCACACTTATTTTTACAGGTTGCAACTCGTTCCACTATCCCCAAACACTGTGTCTTTTAAGGTTGTAGAGAATTACAATAGGAAATTCTTTCTTTCTTTTTCAATCTTTTTATTAAGTTTCAAATTAATTTCAAATTAATATACATAACATTAGTGATTATACACATGGTGCGAAGAGATCGGGATAACAATAATAACAGTTGACATATACACTCAGAGTGAGTAAAATATATAATCTGAACCTCCCAATCTCTTACTAAGTGAGCATGATACAAAAGAATTTGAAAGGAAATTTAATTATATGAAAAGAGAACCCCCAAATTAAAAAAATAATAAACAAAAGTAAACCAAAATCTTCAAAAAAAAAAGCTGGACTGATATTTCTTCAGCTAAAAAAAAAATTATTATGTCGTTAGCTCCGCTCCTCTATATTCAAAGGTTATTGAAAGGGATTCGAGAAAGGTCTGGTTATATCCTATGGAAATACTGAATAAATGGACTCCATACTTCCTCAAATTTAAGCGAAGGATCAACAGTACCACTCCTAATTTTTTCTAAGTTTAAACATGTTATAGTTTGAGAAAACCATTGAAATGTGGCAGGAGGTATAGGATCCTTCCATTTAAATAAAATGGATCTCTTGGCCATTAATGTAACAAAAGCAATCATACGACAAGCAGAAGCAGATTAGTGGCCAGAATCCATCATTGGTAACCCTAAAATTGCAGTGTTAGGTTGAGCTTGTAAATCAATATTCAATACAGTTGAAATAATATTAAAAATGTCTTTCCAATATTTTTCCAAAAGAGGGCAGGACCAAAACATATGTGTCAGGGAAGCCACCTCTGAATTACATCTGTCACATATAGGATTTATATGGTGATAAAAATGGGCTAACTTGTCCTTAGACATACGGGTCCCGTGAACCACCTTAAACTGTATCAAAGAGTGTCTAGCACACATTGAAGATGTATTGACTAACTGGAGAATTTTCTTCCATGTCTCTATAGGTAAAAGTATCTGGAGTTCTCTTTCCCACTTGTTCTTAATTTTATCAAGTGTCTCTAGACATATTTTCATAATCAGATCATAAATTATTACTATCAAGCCCTTCTGATAAGGATTAAAACCTAAAATTTTTTCTGTAATTTTAATTTTATGTGGTATCGGAAAAGTAGGTAAAATAACTTTTAAAAAATTTCTAATCTGTAAATATCAAAAAAAAACAATAGGAAATTGAAAGGAACCTTTGTAGCACTTTAGAGAAAATCAACTAAAATTGTGGCTAATAAGGGAAGGAATAGCATTCCAATCCCTATGACCAGAATCCAAAATCAGCTAAAAATCTAAATTTTAAGTGCATGCAAATTTTTGAAGATCCAGCTTCAAAAGCTCACAAAGATCCTTGATCTGTCATGAACAACCTCTTAATCAGAATGATTCACAACTGGTTTCGAAAGACTTGCAATGCTTGAGTCCAATTCTGGAGAAACAGCACATCTTTTTGAAAAAGCTAATTAATTATGCAGATTTCCATCTGGAAAATTGCAAGGTCTGCAGGAAGCAACTAGACTGAAATTTATTACTTCTTGGGGATGATTTTTTGCAGTGTATCTGGGCAGGAACCACGCTCTGAGATGGCAGTGGAATTTTGAGCTGAAATACCAGCGTAGCTTGAGTTTAGTACAGGTCGTCAGCTTGGTGAAGGTGCAGTCATCTCTTCACCCTGCAGATCGCCACTTAAGATGTCCTTTGGCACTTTTGCAAAGGATAGTAGATGCACTGGTTGTCATCTTCCACAAATACTAGAAAAGTTCCCACAGACTGGAAGGTGCAATTCCACTATTTTAGAAAGGAGAGTGAGAGAAAAGTGGAACTATGGATCAGTTTGTCTGACATCAGTAGTAGGGAAAATGGAAATACTATTAGGAAATAGCAACAGGACACAAGGAAAATAATAATAGGACTGACCAGAGTCAACATAAACTAATAAAAAGGGAAATCATGCTTGATAAATCTGTAAATAAATGCTTGAGGTAGTTACCACAAAATAGTTAAGGGGAATTAGTGTAGAGATGTACTTGGGTTGTCAGAAGGCCTTTGATGAGGTACCACGCAAGAGGTTATTAAACAAAATGAGAGCACATAGGGTTGGGGCTGATATACTGTTATGGAATGAGGATTGGTTAATTAACCAAAAACAGGGTCATTATCAGGTTGGGAGTGGTGGGGTGTTGCTGGGACCCAGCTATTCACAGTCTATATTGATGATTAGGATGAGTGGATGAAGACCAATATATCCAAGTTTGTTGCTGATAATAAAGCAGGGCAGAGGGGTGATTTGTCCAAAGGATGCAGAGAGACATCAGGGGAATATAGAAAGGCTAAGACCACAGTGAATGGAATGTAATGTGGAGAAATGTGAGGTCATCCACTTTATTAGAAAACATAGAAAGACAGAGGATTTTTTAAATGCTGAGATATTGAAAAGTATTAGTGTTCAGAGGGGCCTGGGTGTCCTTGTAAACAAGTGAATGAAAGGTAATGTGAGATACAGAAAGCAATTAGGAAGGGAAGCTGTATGTTGGCCTTTTTTATAAGAAGACATTAGTACAAGAGTAAAGATGTCTTATTGCAATTATAGGGTCTTGGTGAGATTGTACCTGGAACATTGTGTCTTGTCAGTCCAGATAAGGAAAGATATACCAATGATAGGTTCACCAGACTGATTGCTGGCGTGGTGGGAATTTTCTAAATGAAAGATTCAGCAGCTTGGGCCTACGCTTTCCTGAGTTTAGAAGCACAAGGGATGATCTCTTTGAAAGATACAAAATTCTTACCATATCAAAAAACAAGACGCTGGAGGAACTCAGCAGGTCAGGCAGCATCTGCTGAGGGAAACGGACAGTCAACCTTTCAGGTCGAGATCCTTCATCGGACTGAAAGATAAGGAGGAGATAGACCGTATAGAAAGGTGAGGGGAAGGTGTGGAGCAAGAGCTAGTGGTGGATCCAGGTGAGGGGCAAGGGGGTGACAGGCAGGTGGAAGAGGAGAGAGTGGAAACGGAAGCAAGAAGGTGGGAGGTGATAGGTAGAGGTGCCAAAAGGCTGAAGATGATGGAACCCGACAAGAGAGGAAGGTGGAGCCCGGAATCACAGGAGGGGAGTGGGGAAGGCAGATGGGAACAGTGGGGGAGGGGAACCAGTGGGACAAGTGTGTGGGTGGTGGGCAGATGAAGTGGGAGCAGCAGGAGAAAGAACCAGGGTGATGGGGGCTGGGGTGGGTGTAGGAAGAACTGGGTAGATCCAGATTCCAGCATCTGCAGTGTCTTATGTCTCCAAAATTCTTACCAGGTTTGACAAAGCAGATGCAAAGATGTACTTCCCCTGACTGGGGTGCCTAGAATCAGGGTTCGCTGTCTCAGAATAAGGGCTTGGCCATTCAGGATAGTGATGAGAACTTCTTCACCCAGAGAGTAATACATCTCTGAAATCATCTACCCAGGAGGACAGTGAAGGCTCAGTCACTGAGTATACTGGATACCAATACCAGTGGATTTTTGAATATTCAGAGAATGTGGGACTGATGCAGGAAAGTGGTGCTGCGGTACAAGATAAGCCGTGCCCTTATTAAATGTTGGAATAGGCATGAGGGTCCTGCTTCTATTTCTTACATTGTTAGGTGATTGTCGGCAGATCACTGGATCCCCCTCAGTCCCTGATGAACAGACCTGACCACAAGATCTGATTCTCCCCTTAATTGACTCTAATCCTCTCCACTTCCAAGCCTCTGCTCCTAAATCCTGTCCATTATGACCACTCCCCACTGCCACCCAGCTCCCAATCACTGACCTGAACTGTTTTTCTTTGCACACTCTAAGTGAATGAAGGGAAAGCCTAAGAAGGCGCAAAGTACCTGATCCATGGCAAAGGGTATATTGAGGCTTGTACCCGAAAGAACTGGGAATATTGGGCCATCAATGAAATGATCACTGGCCCACTATAAATTGTCAAGTTTAGGTGCGATTCCTAGGACCATATGCCACATTACCCCCCTTTTATTAAGATCTGTGGGAGAAATGGCAAGCTTGAATGTGGACACTTTAGAGTCAAAAGTGATACAGCTGTGAAGAAAACAAGTCAAAGGTGGGGGCAGGAGGACACAGACGTGTTTCATTGACCTATGTTCACTAGTAGGTTCCAGAGAAGATCTGTTTCATTGAACGGCGATTGCCAGTCAGTTCTGCTTGGCCAATCTTCAGAGTGGGAACTTAAAGTCAAAGCCGATTGTCCTGTGCACAAGTACATGTATGCGCAGGTACAATGAAAAACTTACTTGTAGCAGCATCAGAGTCACATCGCATTATATAAGCAGCAATCACAAGAAAGACAAAAATTAAGAATAAATTATATGCAATGTTTACAATAAAGAACACAATTAAAACAAAAATAATCCATTTTAGTGCAAAGTGATCAAAGTGGTCATAGTGTTGCTAAACTATAGTGATTAGGGTTGTGCAGGTTGGTTCAAGAACCGAATGGTTGAGGGGAAGTAGCTGTTCTTGAACCTGGTGGTGTGGGACTTCAGGCTTCTGTACCTCCTGCCTGATGACGGCTGCAAAAGGATGTCATGGCCCGGATGGTAAGGATCTTTGATGATAGATGTTGCTTTTTTGAGGCAGTGCTTCCTGTAGATACTACCGATGGTGGGGAGGGATGTGCCCATGAAATACTGGGCAGGGTCCACTACTCTCTGCAGTTTCTGCGCATTCGAATTGCTGTACCAGACCATGACGCAACCAGTCAGGATACTATCAACAGTACATCTGTAGAGTCTATGGCATCCATCAAGCACCCATTTATACTAATACTACAAAAAGCCCACACTATTCTGCCTATATTCACATTAATGCCCCCTAGATTCCACCAGTCACCTGCACACAAGGCAATGTACAGTGTCCAGTTAACCGACCAACCTGCATATCTAGGAGGAAACCTGAACTTCCCATCTGAACCTCCAGCAATAGGACCTCAAGTTCCATGCTCTCTTACATGCTCTGAGTCATCAGGCAACATACTGACATGTGCCTGCAACCTTCTGTGGCATGTGTGGGTGTATCTGACATACACAGCTTTTCAAAATTGCATGCAATTCACAACTGAAGTCTAACCCTGCAGGCTTCTGGTTTAACACCTTCAGGCTGGTTCAAGTGGTAGTCATCAGTAATTAAGAATGAAATTGTGCACTGGTTCCAGACTTCAAGCTGGTTGGTCTTATTAGCATTACACTCTGATAGCTCTTGTTTTCACCCTCTGGCCAAATAAGCCTCCATGAAATATTTAAATCAACATGTTTAAAGTAACTGGCAAACTTCCAAATTAATCTGTGCAGGTAGGACTGGAATTAGACATGATGCTGACACCATTTTTTCAGAATCAGTGCCCAGAACAGGAAAGATGTTGATCAAGGAGAGAGTTGAGGATGGGAGTGGAGGAAAGGGGTAATGAAAGTTTTATTCAAAGGCTCACCATAGCAAAGTTCAGAAGTATGAAAGGCCCAAGGTCCAATGCACCACGAACAGGCTGAGCACTCTGGAGCAAGAAGGAAATCAGGTAAAATCTGTGTCTCGGTCATTGGTGAGGAAGGATGTGCGGGTTCACTCACATCACATAGAGGCTGGAATTGGTGGATAGATGTGTGGGGATCATTAGGGGCACACAGGGCTGGAAAGGATCGAGCAGCAGATTGGTAGGTCAGAGAGGGTTCAGGTGAGAGGGTTAAGAGGCGACGGAGGGTGACACAAACACGGCTGAGGTGGAGAGTTCAAATGAGATTTGGGTCAGTGTATCATTCAGGAGGGAAGCTACCTGAGGCTTGTTTCCAGGGCCAGACTCTTATGACCTGTGATTTGTGTCAATGAAGCTGTGTCCATTCATGCACTTCATTACAATTGCCGCTGTGCAAGTCCAGGTTTCCCCATGCAACAGCAGGTCTGAACCACCCAGGTCCTGCACAAAAAACCACAGATTTTGTGGAACTCATGGTAATTCCACAATTTTCCTTTCCAAATGAGTTTTCATAGAAATTGAAGTGTTGCAATCCTTTTCCTGGGGCAAGTACTTTACTCCTGGATAGGATGCACAGAAACAGAATAATTCTCCTTCCTTTTGTAACAATTATGCAGCCAGCCACACAAAAAGATGTATTTCACTGTGTGTTTTGATGTGCATGTGACTAATAAAGATATCTTATCTTATAACTTCAGTAAAGCAGAAGCTACCACACCAGCAAAGCATTTATCTGTTTCTCATCAATCATTCCTGAACTAGACTACTAATTTGGAGCCAAATGAGTCTATTCTTTGCTCTGGGCAGGCTGTTCACCAGGTTAGACAGACTGTCCAGTTTCATTACACATATGGCTCTTACCAGCATCAGAAAGAGATTTTCATCCAATTAATTGTGGCTGAATTTGAAACCTATAAGTGAGAGTATCCAATCCTTTGTATTCTCTAATGTCTCAGTGTATTTTAATTAAAGGAAACAGTTGCATATCTGGTCATGTCGAGGATCAAAATATACAGCACAGGGGAACCAATTTGTATCAACCTTCAGCACAAAAGAACCTTTGAAAGGAACTGAAATTTGGCTTCAATTAGATTCCATTAGTGTTGGTATTTCAGAACAATTCAACACACAAGGCAATGACCCAAATTTTTTGTACTCAAAATTCTTTGCAGTCCAGGCCTGTTCCTAATTATTGTCCAGTAGCTACAGTTAGAAGAAACAAACAATCTGCTGGAGCAACTCAGTGAGTTGAGCAGCATCTGTGGGGGAAAAGGCATTGTCGATGTTTCAGGTCTAAACCCTGCATCAGGACTTTGCTCCAGATTCAGGCATCTGCATTCTCTTGTGGCTTCAGTTAGAAGGTCCACATGTGAGTTTGGGTAATGGTAGTAATGTTGCCCCACTCCAAGACCCTGCCAACTCACACATTAGATTCTCACATGAGCAATGCTCAGTGAGATGGGCTACTGGTCAGTGGCTAGACTTGAGGAATCAAAGTTCCTTTTAGAAAAACAGAATGTAACCAAAATAAATATGTTACAAGAGAAATAATGCAGCAGTCACTGAAAAGCCAACCATGAGGGAAGATTTGCCAATGGAGCCACATTAAAATTTTTAATAACTCGTGTTGCATGTCTCACACAGAACTCTCTTCCTCCACATATTGTACTTATGATAAATAAATTGATACCAGTGCCCTCTTGTGGATTAGAATTAGCTGTGTTGCAAACCTATTCAACTTTCTGACAAGACAATATAAATAATAACAAATGTAATTAAACTCATATTTGAAGTCAAACAGGAGAAAAAATATTGGCCATAAAATAACTGACCCATAATATTTGATATGTTTGTTCCATTTGCTGAAAAATACAAGACAAATTATTTTGTCAATTTTGTTTTGTATGAATAAAATAATAATGAAATTATAAATGTTACTGTTCCAGACATTTTAAAATGGGTAGACTCAAAACTAAATTATAAAAGCATTTAATGCACAATGGCTTAGTCCTTGATTGACCCAATCCATGTCTCACATTCAGCATCCTGTGATCTTCTTGGTAAAGAACACAACTGATGCCACAAATGGCTGTGAGCTATTGCATAATGCAGGCTGATCAATTGGCCAATGATAGCTCACTATTGCTGTTTTGAAAAAGGCTGCGATTAGTGGCAGGAGCACCACTGGTGAATTCTCCACTATGCTCACCATGGGACAATGAGGTTGGCAAATGCTGTGTACTATACACTGACATGAAAGTGGAGAGCCTTTAATTGGCATCTTTACCAAGCAGTGTCCAAATTCTCTTGGCGCTTTTGTGAGTGAACAGTGAAGGTCATAGGATTCTCCCGAAAGCTCCAATTTCTGCCAGCAGTGGGGACAACATGTCCTGCATGGCCTGTGACATCATTAGCTGTGCAACTGATGCTGGCAAAGGGGAATTGCCATCATTGCTGTGCACCATTCCCCTTAGCCGAAGTGCCCTTGCTGATTTCTTGATGGGCACAAATAATGTACAGACAACTTCTTTTAGGAGCAACTTGAGCATTAAAATCATACGTAAATATTCCACTTTCTTTAATGCACATTCATTCGATTATTTGAATTTAATGTCCAGTGATGGGATTTGAATTCACGTCCCCTGTCTTAATAGTCCAGGCCTCAGGATATGAATCTTCTTCTCCTCCTTGGGCAGCTTCTCCAGGCTGATGATGACTTATTTCCACTCTGTTGCTGGGGGTCTAAGGTTGCTGATGAAGCCAATGTGGAATCTGCAGATTTTGCCACAGGTGGGGCAGGAGGTGCCTGGCAGGGTGGACGTGGGGATAATCTGGGAGGTGATGATCTTCTTCCTCTATTTTCACTTAGCTTCCATTTGTGCTTGATCTCGAGACTCCTGGTTTTCACTCCCTTCCCAGATGTTTCCTCTCTATCTTAAGCAATCACCAGCCAAGGATTCCCATACTTGGATGAAGATGTTACAACTTCTAAAGGGGGCTTTGAGAACATCCTTAAAGCTTTTTCTGGTAATTCCTTTCAAAGTGAGGCCCAGGGAACTGTGCCTGTCTTTGGAGTTCATTGTAAGAAGGTGGTCTACCCATTGGAGCTGGCAGAGTGTAATCAGGGTATCTTTACTGGGGATGAGGACCTGGGAGAGGATGTTGATGTTGGTTCACTTCTCCTGCTGATAGACTTGGAGAATTTTACAGATGCAGTGTTGGTGGCACCTATGCAGTGCTATGAGATGCCTAGGAGGTGGTGATGACCCCCTTGGGGATCTTTAAGCACAAGATCTCTTATTGAACCTTCCTTATTATTTAAGACTAAATCTAAAATAGCCTGTTCCCAGGGAGGTTCTGTAACATACTGTTCTAAGAAGTAATCCCTGATACACACCATGAATTCTTCTTTTACAATAGCCCTCCCTGTTCAGTTAACCAATCTACATGTAGATTAAAATCTCCCATGACAATTGATGTTCCCTTCAAACATGCCCGAGATATTTTTTGGCTTATGGTCCACCTTATTGAGATGTCACATTTTGGACAAATCCCACCCATGTCTTCTCTCCCCTGCTATTTTTGATTTTGTCTCAAACCAATTCTACATTACTATCCACTGCCGCTATATCACAACTCAACACCACTCTGATAGTATCCATGCAGAGAGCAGGAACCTCATACCCGTTGGACAAGAGTAAGAGCTGAAGCTCCTCTGGAACTATCCACTGGATTCCTCTACCTGCCTCTTCTGTAGTCACACCAATCCTATTCCTGACCACTTGCCAATTTAGAGACAGCTAATCTAAGGGGTATGACTGCCCCCAGAATACTGTCCAGGTAATTATCCCCTCCTTGATGTATCAAAGTGTTTGGACCTCATCAATCTTGAGCCAAAGTTTGTCTAGCAGCCAATGCTTACTGCAGACATGGTCACTGTTTAGCACAATGAGGTCCACCAGTTCCCACACCTTGCAGCTACAACACATCACCTGCCCGGCCATCTGTTCTAACTGATTAGTTGTGGTTATTAGTTTAATTAGTTTGCATTAGATTGCACCATTTTACATGTGCAGCACTTGCTCACACTGATATGCCCTGATTTGAAACACTTAACCAATTAGAACAGACAGAGATAAAAGAAAAACTAGCTGGCCTCATATTGGGCCAGTACAGATGTAGTGGCTCTGTGTGGTGGGGCTATGATCAATTTGGTGGTCAGCCCAACTATATATGTTTGGGAGATGTGCTCTATTAATATACCTGCTATTAGCAAGATTGGCATCTATTGCCCTTGAGGTGATAATGGATTCCTCTTGATTTGCTGCCATCCACATGGTTAGGATGCTCCAATAATGCTTTCAGGTAGAAAGTTTGAGCATCTTCACCAGCAATGATGACAAAGTGGCACACACATCCATGGTTGGGTAGGTGGGAACTCAGCTGCTAGTGCTGCTGTGCACCTACTATCCTTGCCTTTCTTGTTGGTAGTGGTCTCCTTTATTGTCAAGGACAGTAAATATCACCTCCAGTAAAGTTTAACTTCAGGGCCAATGATTCAATGGCTGTCACAAAAAGATTTGGAGTCTAGTGGTCCAGATAGAACCAAAGTGAACAGTGATGACCTGGTAATGGGTAAATGCCACTGGAATGGCTCCTTCTATCAAGAGAAAAATAATGAATTTATATAGCATTTGTAGTAACCTTGATACCCTGTTATACTTAACAGCCAATGAAATACTTTTGAAGTATTGCAATATGGAACATATACACCTTATTGCACACAAAGATCCCACAAACTTCAGAGAAGTACTGAGTAGATAATGTTTAGTAGTGTAGACTGAAGGGTAATTATTGGAAAAGATATTAGAGGTAACTACTTAGTTTTTCAGAACAGTGCTATGATACCTTTTGCACCCAGCTGAGAAGATGGTGATTTGATTTAGTGACTTGTACAAAAGACAGACTGACACAGTGGAGCACTCCCCTAAAACATCAGCTTGGAGTGTTGTCATCATTCTGATGATTGGAGTGGAAAATGGCTACCTCCATTGATGTCTAGGTGTGGTGGAACTTTCACCTGATTTGTTGTTTGGTCATGAACTGTTGAAGCATAGATCATATAGCATGGAAACAGGCCCTTTAGCCAACCATGTCCATGCAGAACTTTAAGCATCCATTTATATGAATCCAACACTAATTCCATTTTATTCTTCCCACATTCCCATCACTTCTCTAAGATTCCACCATTCACCTACACTAGGGGCAATTCATTAGTGTCTAATTAACCTACCAACCCACACATCTTGGGGATGTGGGAGGAAACTGGAGCTCCCAGATAAAGCTCTCAGGATCAATGTTCAAATTCCACTAAGACTGTGCCAAAGGTCAGGATTGAACCCGGGTTGATGGAACTATGAGACAGCAGCTCTACTAGCTGAGTCATCCTATCACCACAAGGTTTGGGGTCCAAGATCAGAGCCAGCTTTAGGCCTGTGGACTGATATTTCCCTCATTGTTTAATTAATTCAAATTAACTAGCTATCACCACTGAGTGAAATCAGATTTGCTTCACTTAAACTGACTGATCTCCTAGGAGTTTTCCATTGTTTCAAAGCTACTGAACCAACAACAAACAAACAGTTTTGATGCAAGTGTGCCTCAGCAGCAACTCTCCATTTAGGGAGTTGATTAAGAACAATAACAACTTGCATTTAAATAGCATGTTTAACATAGTAAAATACCCTTAATTCCTTCATAGATTCACAGGAAAACAAATGACTGCTTGGGCAGCACAGTGGGTAGTGCTGCTTCCTCACAGGATTTGCTTCTGATCTTCACTGATGTCGATGTGGAGTCTGCACTTTTTCTCTGTGACCATGTGTGTTTCTCCCAGGTGCTCTAGTTTCCTCCAACACCCTAAAGACATGCTAGTTGTGTAACTGAATGTTGTACATTGTTCCTTACTGTGGGTAAGTTGCACAGAGTGTCAAAGGGATGTCGATGAACATGTAGGAAGGCCCAGATTGCAGGGGTATGAGGAATTAGGAAGAGGGAGAATGGGATAGCTGTGCAGGGAGCTGTCTTGGACACAATGGGCCAAATGGCCACCTTATGTTGAGGTAAGAAAGAAGAGTTGATTGAAGGAATGAGTGAAAGCTGGTTAAAAAGAGGTTCAAAGAGTGTTTTAAAGGAGAAGAAAGAAGAGGAGAGGCAGTTGTTGAGGAAGGGAATTGCTGAGTGTCAGGTGGTTCAGTGCACGGTCACCAATGGTGAAGGCAAAACAAAAGAGCTCGTTGGAAAATGAAATTGTAAGGGGGCTTGTAATTCTGGAGAACATTCCAGAATAAGGAGGGGGTGAAAATGGATGAGGTGTGGGTTTGAAATTGGAATTGGTCTATTATTTTCACATGTACTGAGATACAGTGAAAAGCTCTTGAGTGCTGCCATCCAGACAGACCAGGCCATACATAAGATTATAAGATTTCTTTATTAGTCACATGTACATTGAAACACACAGTAAAATGCATCTTTTCCATAGAGTGATCTGGGGTGCAGCTCGCAAGTGTCGCCACTCTTTTGGTGCCAACATAACATGCCTACAACTTCCTAACCTGTACGTCTTTGGAATGTGGGAGGAAACCAGAGCACCTGGAGGAAACCCACGCAGATACGGGGAGAACATACAAACTCCTTATAGGCTGCGGCCGGAATTGAACCCAGGTCGCTGGTGCTGTATGAAAACAGAATTCAGACTATGGTGTTATGGTTACAGATAAAGTGTAGTGCAAGGGCCATGATGAGGTAAATTGGGAGATCAAGACTTCATCTTTTAGTTATTTAGCATATCTATTCAAGAGTCTGCTAACAGTGGGGCAGAAGCTGTCCTTGAGTCTGGTGGTAAATGCTCTCAAGCTTTTGTACCTTCTGCCCGACAGCAGGGTGAGAGAAGAGAGAATGATTGGAGTGAGAGGGACTCTTGGGTACGTTGGCTGATTTCCCAAGGCAGCAGGAAGCATAGACAGAGCAATGGAGGGGAGGCTGGCTTGTATGATAGACCAGGCTGCATTCACAACTCTCTGAAATTTCTTGTGTTGCCATACCAGCTGTGATGTATCCAGATAAGAGGCTTTTTATGGTGCATCTGTAAAAAAAAAGTTAGTAAGAATCATTGGGCACATGCCAAATTTCCATAGATAAGGAATGGGGTTGAAATTGGAATTGGTTTATTATTGTCACATGTTCCAAGGTACAGTGAAAAGGCTTTGTTTGCGTGCCATCCAGCCTGATCATTCCAGCCATAAGTATGGCGTGTGATTGGCAAACAGGAGAGGATTTGGAGATGCAGGAGATTCTGCAGATGCTGGAACCTGGAGAAACACATACAAACTTCTCCATAAACTCAGCAGCTCAGGTAGCATCTATGGAGGGAAATAAACAGTCAACATCTTGGGTCGAGACCCTTCATCAGGACTGGAAAGGAAGAGGGCAGAAAAGGATTTGGCAACAAGTTGATTTTGAGTGGGAGACTGGTCTGAACATTGGTGTAATTGAGTCCAGAGGTGATAACGATGTAGGCCCAGGCTTTCGTGGACGAGTGTCTGAGCTCGAAGCGTTTGGAGAGTTGTAAGGAGGCAGCAGTGGGAGGTCCAATTGATGCATGGGTTATGTGCACACAAGTCAGCTCAGGGTGACATTAAATGCTGTGATTTAAAGTATCATGGCAACCAGTTAGCTTCACGTCTTGCCTTGCCGGCTTACCATTGAGTTAAATATTGCAATTGATAACACAGAATAGTTCTGAATTAATAAATTAAGCGCAGGTCACATAAACAAAGACTAAGAAAATGGCAGTGAATCATCTCATTCTCTCACTGTTTCTCAACTTGAGAAGCAAGGTAATACAATAACGATAAAAGCTAACAATCAGCATTCTACTTATGATCATACATGTGTTGCACATAGAGGTAAGGTTAAACTGTATTTTAAATATCCCTAGATGATACTCTAGCTATTGAATAACTTCCCTCTTGTTGCTCCTGTTGATGTTGACAATGTTTCATCTGTGAGAGGGGATGTGATTCAGTCATCCGAATCGTGAGGATAGATCAGCTATTCCTTAGGCAACAGGAGGTCTATAACAGGATTATTTGATATCACCACAAGCCTGTGATGATTTTTATTTGTAGTCTCAAAAAATTGATAAGGCTGGGTCTATTGCAATCTTCGAACTGAGTCTGATCAGCTTTCACTGAGTCAATGTATCAAGGGTTACTGCCAATGGTAGAGGGAGTTATGGCACAGTCAGCCATGATCTTACTGACTCTAGAACAGGCTCAAGGGGCTGAATGGACCACTCCTGTTCTTAATGTTGTTACAGCAGAAAATCAGCAAGCTTCAATTTGTAAAATTTTTCTACCCCAAAAACATTCATAGTGCATGATTCCCACTAAAATTTCAACTCGAGGTGACCATGAATAAAATTCTTCACAAATAGCATTTTGGTGTTGGAGCGGGTTACCTGGATTGTGCCAAGATGAGCTGGTCACCATAGTAATGCCTTCCACACCTAACTCTCTAGAAATGATTTTTCTGGACACTCACAAGTGGTTATAATCAAATTAATAATTCTTCAAACTTGCTTCTCTTTTTTCTTCAAAGCTTCCAAAACTCTATCCTGCAACAATTCTTCTTCCTCACATTCTGGCTCTATTGGTCAGAGTTTATCATGCAATTTCCTGCTCTGTCAGTTCATTTTGGGACTGATGGGATTAATCCTGACAGGACCATATTAATGATACCCTTTCCATAGAGGCCAGGCAGCAACCTCACACATAATGGTTGCTGTGGAGGAGAGAGACACTACAAGGTAGAGGGAGAGAGCTTCCAGATTTACATTGCATGATTTTGTCCCGGTGCAGGACACAGAAACCAAGAGGGATGTTCTGTGTGTTGATGGGGAAGGCAGGAAACCTGCCAGGATTGATATTAGAAGAGCCAGTCAGAGGTAGAAAGTATTGACCAGCGTGAGAATCCTTGAACTAAGTAGCAATGCTGCAAAAAAATGTTGTGACCTGACCAGATATGTTAGGTTAAGGTCTAGCACAATATAAATACTGATCTTCTATGTTACTCACCCATGCAAGTTCAGATGCACACAGATACAAAAATGTTAATCACACAAATTATTACTCCATCTACACTCCCACAGTTCCTTGCCATCCCCAAATTATCATTTGTATTCAAAGTCTGTTGGAAAACTAATCCCCAACACAGAGGTCAAATCTCTGAAAAGGTGATACACAAGTGTGTTTCCGTGTGTGTGCATGCACGAAAGAGCAATATTTATGTTGAGCGAGACTTCACCCTGACATACCCAGTGAGTTCACAAAATATTTTGCACTCTGTGTCCTCAATTTGAACAAACGCAGTGAGGAAAAGGACCAAAGCGCGCACGCAGGAGGTGGGCCCTCGTGTACAGAGGTGGGCCCTCGTGTACGGAGGTGGGCCCTGTTCCTTATAGAGGAGACCACCCTGGACTCATTGGGAAGATGGGCCACTGAAACACCAAATATTTCAACCTTGAGGGTGACCCACAGACTGCCAGCCACACTCAGTAACAATGTTTCACTGTGATCATTATGTCCTCTTTGATTTGATCAACAGCAAATCTCTATTATATTCTCATTACCATCTAGGAACTTGAGGAGCAACTTTTTACCCAGTGGGTGGTCCGTATATGGAAGTGGTTGTGGCAGATACATTAACAACTTTTAAGGGGCATTAGGACAGATATATGGATAGAGGGATGTAGGCCAAACACAGCCAAATGGAATTAACTTAGAGGGGCATCTTGGTCAGTATGGGCTGGTTGGGGCAAAGGGCCTGTTTCTGTGTGATTCTATGACACTATGCCATAAAGGTATGTTGACTGCAGTTTAGAAGATCAATCACCTTCCCTCCCCTAGAATGGATTGTTACCAGATGTGTCACCACTCAGGCACCCTTTGAATATCTCAGAAGCTAAGTGCTGGACAAATTCATTTAGTTGTAGCACACTCTGTTGAAATTGGAAGACACTTGAACTACCTGCTGTGAGTTCTGAAGCTACCCAGTAAGTCTGTTGACATCAGCCGAGAACCTCTTTTTTTTAAAAAAAGGGAAAAGCAACAAGATAGTACTTTGTACTTCAAACTCTACTGATACCCTTCCAGTACAAGTGTAGATTGGACCTTAAAGCTCTATGTTAAATTACATAGAATATGGAACATAGAACAAAGAACACAGAACAGTACAACACAGAGATGGGCCCTTCAGCCTATGATGTCTGTGCCATACACAATGCCAAATTAAACTAAGTCTCTCCACCTGCACATGATCAATATCCCTCCATTCCCTGCTTATTCATGTGTCTAAAAGCCTCTTAAACACCACTATTGCATCTGCTTCCACCACTACCCCTGGCAGCCTCATTCAGGCACCTACCACTTTCTGTGTTTAAAAAAAACAAACTTGCCCCACGCATCTCCCTTAAACTTTCCCCCTCTCACCTTAAATGCTTCTCCTCTAGTATTTGACATTTCCACCCTAGGAAAAAGATTCTGACTGTCTGCACTATCTATGCCTCTCACAATTTTATAAACTTTTCTCAGGTCTCCCTTTAGCTTATTTTTTAATCACCGGGAAATGTTAACATGATCTACACTAGGTTAAATTGATTTCTAAGCAACCTGCCTTTAAAAATGGCTTGCTAATGAAATCCAGTGCAGACTTTGGTGTCTGAAATTTGTTTTTCTTTTCTGTTTATTTAAAAAGTAAATTTGAACCATGATGTCATCTCTTCTCTCTCTCCCCTAGGGGATACCAACATGAAAAGAAAATTCAACAGGAAACAAATAGTTGCTAACCATACCACATCAACAAACCTGGAAATATTCAAATAGCTTACCATGCATAACAATATTCTGCATTATGTAAACTAACAAATATCATAGTTAGTATAACAGCTTTGAAAGTATGTTGAAATCCAACAGTGTGTAACTGTGATATTCATAACATCCTGAATTACTGAAATACTTTGCTTCACTCTGTGCCATTGAAAACAACTTTAGACTGATATCCTATTTACATTATATTAGGCAACATGAATAGGTAACAACTGTCTCTGCAGCATACAAAACAGAGGAAATTATGAATTAGGAGAAGGAGTAGGTCACCTAGCCCCACAAGCCTGCTCTGCCATTTAATAAGGTTATGGCAGATCTGACTGTAATCTCAATGCTGCATTCCCACTGATCCACAATCACCTTGCATCCCCTTGCTCATCAAGGATCTATCAACGTCTGTCTTAAAGATATCCAAAGATTGTGCTTTCACCGCCCTTTGCGGAAGAGAGTTCCAACGACTCATGAATACCTGAGAGAAAAATAAATTACATCATCTCCGTTGTAAATGGGTGACCCTTTAGTTTTTAAACACTGAAACTTAGTTCTAGATTTTCCCACGAGGGAAACATTCCCTCGATATCCACACTGTCAAGATCCCACAAGATCTTCCTTGTTTCAATCACTTCCTCTCTCACTCTTTTAAATGCCAGTGGATACAAACCATTCCTCAAAAGGACACCCCTGCCATTCTCTGAACTGCTTCATGTCAATATTCTTCCTTAAGTAAAGGAATTCAATACCATGCACACTACTCAAGATGTGGCCTCACCATTACCCTATATAACTAAAGCATAACTTCCCTACTTTGGTACTCAATTCCCCCAGCAAAAAATAACAACTTGCTGTACCTGATTACTAGTCTTTTGCAGATTCAGCACCAGAACAGCCCTCTGCATTTCAGCACCTTGCAATCTCTCACCACTTTTTTTTATTCTTCCATATAAAATTTCACAGTTTCTGACATTATACTCCATTTGACAGATCTTTCCCCACTCACTCAATCCGTCCATATTCCTTTGTAACCTCATTATGCCGCCTTCACAACAAACTTCCCAACCTGCCTTTGTGTCATCAGCAAATCTGGCAAGCTAACTTCAGTATTTGTCTTTACAAAATCACCTCTGAACATGTTTTCAGAAAGGCAAATAGCACCTAAAGTTTGATAGTCCCAGAAAATGGAAGTGGGGATCAGGATCTGTGATTAACCTGTGTTCCCTTATGTAGAGCACAGGCAACATATGAAATTCATGCTGCTCACTTCCATACTTGCAATGTCCACTCAGCACTGATGATGCTGCTCTTTGGCTAAGTTCATCAGCAGGAAGAGGCCATCAAGTCTATGTTGGCTAAAAGTGGAACATTTATATTACTTGCAGATCCATGCTCTAAGTCTACAGCTTATGGCTCTTCAAGTGCTCATCCAGGTACCTCTTGTAGTCTCCAACTCTCTTTCATGCAATGAGTTCCAGATAATTACAGCACCTTGGGTGATTCTTTTTTAACCAACTCCCCTCAAGTCCCACCAATCACCTGAAATCTATGCTAAACTTTTTGCCAAGGGAAATTGCTTTGTCTCAACCATCCAACCCTCATAATTGTTTGTTTGTATCTCAATTAAATCTTCCCTCAGTTTCCTTTGTTCCAGAAAAACAAACTCAAATTATTCTGTCTCTCATCCTTTGTAACATCCTCATAAGTTTCCTCTATGCCCTCTCTAGTGCACTCCCAGAATCAGAATTATTATTACTGATGTGTTGTCATTATCACTGATATGTTGTGAAATTTGTTGTTTTGTGGCAGCAATATAGTGCAAGACATAAAAATTACTATAAATTAAAAAAATAAATAAATAGTGCAAAAGAGGAATAACGAGGTAGTGTTCATGGACCATTCAGAAATCTGATGGTGGAGGGGAAGAAACTGTTCCTGAAACATTGCATGTGGTTCTTTGGGTTCCTGTACCTCCTCCCCAATGGTAGTAACATGAAGAGGGCATGTCTCAGATAGTCAGGGTCCTTAACGATGGATACCACCTTCTTGAAGATGTTCTCGAAGTGCTGGGAGAGTTGTGCTCCCATAATGGAGCTGGCTGAGCCTTCAACCCTCTGCAGCCTCTTTCGATCATGTGCAATGGGGCTGTTGGGGAGAGTTTAAACTACCTTGACAGGGTAATGGGAACAAGGGGATAGTGTCAAAGGGAAAGAAGAAAAGTTAGATGTGGAAAATATGGGTTAGTACTGGGTTAGTGTCAACTGACATTCAAACCAAGTGCATCGTACAATTCTGATTGTACTCACTGCTTTTATATCAAATGGCTAGGCTGATAAAGGCTATTCTCTACACCTTCTCAACTTCCTGCATTTTGAGAGACAGTAGGCCATGGTTTAACTCCTGTATGTTAAAATTTGAATAACTTGGAAAGGGTCAATTTTTGGGTTGGTCACCTGGGGAGGGCTGTAAGCTCAAGAGGAAAAGGGTTTTTAAATCCAAGCACCTACTATCTTTGTTGAAGAATGCTATCTGACTGAGGGATAATGCAAGGCGACTGAAATCTTGAAGAACAATAAACCAGCTAATACAACCCTACAGGGGAAATGGAAGCTGGATGGAAAAGAGGACACTAAAGGTGAAAAAAAATCAATAGCTTTAAGGAGAATCCAATTGGTTCCTCTGCATTAAAAGTGTTTTTTTTAAAGTAATTTCTGACTATTTTGGAACTAATAAAATAAAGTGGAGTCTAATGTTTAAATTTCAATCTCATGAATTCAAATGAATTCATGGTTTCCCAAACTAAGCTTAACCATTAAGTGTAAGTGCAGAGCTGCTGCTGGTAATTTCATTGACATGGGCCTGGGATTTGCTGGTAATTGGCTCTTGGAACCCTGATACAGGATCTGCAACCCCACTGATTTCAATGGGGATTGAAAAACTGTGCACTTAAAGCAAAAGGGAAAGTATGTTTCTTCTATAACCATTTTGATTCAGTTTAATATTTGTAATTATTTATTCGTGTTTTGGGGTGTGTTTAAATATTTTAAGCCATAACTTGTATTTCTAATTATTTATTTCATTTTGACAGAGTTTTAAGTGTTTCTTATTGGCACAGATGTTGAAAAATCTTGACAGCACTTACAGGTGGCAAAGTTAGGGAAGGGGGCAGTGATGATATCAGTCACATCAAGGTGTCTGTTGTGCATCCTTGGTGGCACTGCTTCTTCTCAGGCCCTCTGCAGCCAGATGTGGTGGGTATAGCCATGTGAGATCGCGGGTATTGATACCAGATAATGAGTCTGGCACCAATAAAGTTTGGTTCACTGATACAACCAGTGAAGACTAAGTGTTACATTGAGACCATGTGTCTGCTGGTGGCACAATGGGCAAGTTATTGAACTAGTAACCTAACCGTGTAAATTAGAAACCAGAGACTTGAGTTCAATCCCACCATGGTAGCTGTGGAGTTTAAATTTAAAGTATGGAATTTTTTTTTAAAATCTAGTCATTCGTAATGACGACAGCAAAACTGCCAAACTTTTGCAAAAACCTCTCTGGTTCGCCAGTGTACTTCAGGGAAATAAATTGACTCTGGCCTGTAAGTGACCCTTTTAGTGACTCCGAAATGGCAAGCCTAGTGAACCAATCAGTCCAAGAGCGGTGACAAGCAATTAATGCTGAACTCGCCATGGATGGTCAGAAACTGGGGGGAAAAAATACATTAAAAAGAAGAATCATTAGGAACAGAAAAATGTCATCAGACTGTGACAAATTGATCCCTATTTCAATAGATCTCAATTCCATCTTGACACTGTCTTGTTGCCTGGGATGATGTGTGATATTAAATCATTACTTTCTTCATGGAAATAATTTGACACTTGTTTGTAAAAGTCTTTTGTTTCCCTCTAAGTTTTGCTTTCATGGGTTAAAAAGGTGTAG
The DNA here is from genome assembly GCF_009764475.1 of Pristis pectinata. Classification (NCBI taxonomy): domain Eukaryota; kingdom Metazoa; phylum Chordata; class Chondrichthyes; order Rhinopristiformes; family Pristidae; genus Pristis; species Pristis pectinata. The sequence goes on from NC_067428.1 coordinate 10,808,095, forward strand.
GCCACAACATCATGGACTGATGAGGTTTTGAATGGACTCTTATGGTGAGAGACAGCCAGTGGAGTGAAGCCTTGGACTAGATTTCAGAGGTCATTGTTTGCACCTTCTGTGGCCACAGAAAAATATTACAAAGCAGAAGCAATAGAATAACAATCTCCAGATTACTACAATATTATGTTAATTTAAGTTATAGTAATTTATGTTTGTCATGTTTGTAATGTACTGTGCTGTTGCTGCAAAAAGCTAATTTTCATGGCAATTATACCCTGGGTATGTATGCCCATGACAATAAACTTGAACTTGAACAATTCCATGCAACAATGAGCACAGAACTAGAAGAATAGCGCAAGTGAATTTGTGACTGAAAAATAGTGCAAGAGGAGAGCTTTAAGTTCCTGGAGAACTGCGACTTGCATTATCAGTCATAGGACATACACAAGTTGGATCTTTTCAGGGTTATGACCATATCCTCACTGGGAGGTTTGTTAGTGCTGTTTAAATCATCTTGACAGGGAGATGGGAAGCAGAGAGCACTTTCAGTAAAGGAATGGTGCGAAGTTAGACGTGGAAGATAAGGGGTTAGTACAGACAGAGAGCAGACAGAAAGTAGTCAGGTCATGCAGAGGGTGAGGGAGGGCCCAAAAAATACATTGTGCCCAAGGGACCATCTAATATGGACTTGAATCATGCTCCAGTCCTTTATTCCTCAACATCTTTTCTCTCCAGAAACACAGGGCGGATCAGTGGCACAGCTAGTAGAACTGCTGCCTCAGAGGGCCACAGATCTAGGTTTCATCCTGACCTTGGCTGCTGTCTATGTGGAGTTTGCACGTTTCCTCCTACATACTGATCACCTGCATGTTAATAGGTTAATTAGCCAATGTAAATTATTCTTAGTGTGTATGTGAGTGACAGAATCTGGGATAGTTCATGAGAATGTGGGGAGAATCAAAAGAGGGATTAATGTAGGAATGGTGTAAATGGGTAGTTGATAGTGGGCACTGACTATGGGTCAAAAGGCCTGTTTCCATGTGCTGTATCTCTATGGCTCCATAACACATGCACTTAGTTTACTGAATCTTTCATAGATTTATTGCAATGCAATCCCCTACCTGATTTTCCCCTTTGAATGAAAACCGATCTTGTTCACTCAGCCACTTACTCTGATCTCCTTAATTTTTAACTTTCCTGTTTTTTTTCGGAACTTTTCATCACGGTGAATCATTTGCCAATCTCTTATATAATCTTCAAAACCTAAATTCCTTTGGGGAAATGGAAATATTTATTTGAAAAAATCATTCAAATATTAACATTCATTTATTCTTTGCAATGCATGTTACAAAATCCTGTTATTTCTATGATAATACATAATACAAAGGCTCTGTACAACATTATGCTCAAGGGTATATGGATCTCTTATAGTCTTATAGTGTGTAAAATAAGAACAAAGAAATAGGTGTAACTATTATACCACTCTCAAGCAGTAATTCCTTACCACAAATGTGCCTGATCTCAGGACTTTATTAACCACATATAAATGCATCTCTGTGGAACCCATTGCATTAGTTCCTGACATCGCAATGTGGTATTAACATCATAAAACCACATACTTTTGTCTCCTTGAAGCATTTAAATGCACAGTGGTCAGAATACAGCCTAGGACAATCAACAGAAATTCATTGTTATACAAAGCAACATTATTGTTTTTACAGGGCTTTTGAAGGGGATTGTCAATTTGAATGCAGCAGATTCTGGACTCTTAGTTGGATCTATGAATACTCTGATCACTTTTCCCTAGTTTGCCCTGAGTTTGAAATACACAATTTAGAACATTCTTCCTCATGTAGCTTTGGTAAGAACCACTGCCTTCTCTTTGTATTACATGTACAAACATTGATGTTATATATTAGACTGTATTAATTTGAAAACTAATAAAAAGATTGAAAAAGAAAGAACCACTGCCTAATATGTTCTTTCCCAGGATCACCTGCTTTTCCCTTCCAGTAAATGCAGGTGGTTAATGCCCAGGTTGAGCACACACAACCAATAGTTCATTATTCAGCTTGTCTTCTGTTCCACACACATGAAAGCTTCCACCATGGACCTTTCCCCTTTTCCAAAGCCCCTCAATAAAAAAGCAGCACTGGTACATATTCATATAGCACAGAAACAAACCTTTCGGTCCACCAAGTCCATGGCAACAATCAAGTCCCCATTTTATTCTCCCTACATTGGCATCAATCCCTCTCACATTCTACAACTCACTTTTATACTCGGGCAAGCATACAGAGGTCAATTAACCTATCAAGCTTCATGCCTGTGGGATGTAGAAAGAAACCAAGGCATCCAAGGGAAACCTACGTGACTAAAGGAGAACATACAAACTCCACACAGACAGTACCAGAGGTCAGGATTAAACCTGGATTATTGGACCCAGATATTGATCATTCCAACATTTGCATCCTGCAGTGAAAGACGAAACAAGGATGGTTGTCACTTATAATATTTTTGTGAATGCACTAAGCTGAGAATGAAAGTGGAAATGCCACCTTATTGCAACAGGTCATTGATTGAGAGTTTGTCTTTCCATTATTGCTGCCTAATTTACTGAATGTTTCCAGACTTTTCTGTTTTTATTCCAGATTTCCAGTATCTACTGTATTTTGCTTGTGAACTTGTAGCTTTGCGTCAAGTTCACAAGCAATCATGATCTTACTGCATGGGGAATGAGGCTCAAGGGACCATTTGGCCTTCCTTTGCATCACTTTCTTACGTTCTCATGTTCTTTGTCTTCAGAAACGACAGAACAGCTTATCCATGACAACAGGAAGGCAAATGGACATGAAGAGTGTAAGCACACCACAGGTTTCACTATGTTTTATCTCAGGTAACAAATGGTGCCTTATCCAACCATAACATGTCCAATGTGAAGAGCCTTCATTGTGCTCTGTGTAGCTACTGAAGCAAGAAGTGGTCCCATCAAAAGTAACTGATTTTGGTCCTACATGATCAAAGAAATGGACAGCTGCTACCAGTCAATGAGAGATTTGAAGGGTGTTGTGGCTGAAGAAAGCTTGCAAGTTTCCATTCCTTATTTTCCACCACTGCTTGCTCCATCACTGCTACACAAAGAAAGTATGAACTCTTACCCTGGTGGCTACACGCACTGTTTGATATTATACTGAGCCTTGCAGACTAGCAAAGTCCCACATTCAATCCCTAGCCTGTGTTGTGTTCATTGATCCCAACCATTGCTGACATTGGCTTCTTATGCCCAAGGTATCATCTAGAAATGTGCTTATTTCCATCCCTATTCTACCAATGTCAAGTTATGCTGAAAATTCCTACAAATCTCATTAGGTTATTGCCAAAGGTAAAATGGGAGCAAATTCGCCTTTACAATCAGTGCTGACGGAAAGTCCAAACTCACACCAGATACTAACTATGAAAATTCATGTCTGAGCTCATTTAATCATCATTCATGCACATCAGGTGCAGCGTGTTTAAGGGCCTGCAATTGGGGAAGCTCTTCAGATTTTAATGTGACTTGTAATAATGCAATAAAAATTCATGAAAAGAAATGTAGAGCAGGTCTCAGTGAGGAAATTATTTTTTTAATGTTTAAAGAATAGCAATAACGCACTAGATAAGTAATCTTGTTTTCTGCTGCACCTCAAAAAATATGGCTGTAATTTGAAGAGATCCTTGAACATGTGTAATTACTGGGAGCTCATGTATGTGAAGCAATAACTTGGTGATCAGAATGGACCTGTGGTCGGGTGCAGGGATCAAGAAGAAGCAAAAGAACAAAGAGAAGTGCACATTCTGAACCTCCTGTTGTAACTTGAAATTCCCCAGTCCATTAGAACCTGCAACTGACTTGTGCAAACATGAAGAAAGCTCAATGTTTATAATTTCCATTGGGCTAAAGAGATGATGATAGTCGATGAATGGAATCCAGATTATTATCCAGGCACTCGCAATTGCTAACTTATGTAAATGAACATGAGTAAAAAAAAGAGAATCAGGCTTAACAAAGACCTGCACTTACGCAATAGAAGCAGAGAAAAATAATGAAAACACTCGGCAGGTCAGGCCCCATCTGGGGAAAGCTTTCATCAGGAACTGGACCTGAAACGTTAACTGTTTCTCTTTCCACAGATGCTGCCTGACCTTCTGAGGTTTTCCAACATTTTCTGGTTTTAACTTCAGATTTCCAGCATCTGCAGTTTTTTGATTCCCATTTGCATTTATACTATGGTTTCAACCAAGGGTGCTTCAGAGCAGGGTAATCAAACAGAACTTAACGCCAAGCCACAGAAGGAACTATTAGGTCAGTTGACTAAAAGCCTTCACAAAGGGGTAAGCTTGGTATGAAGGAGGAGGGAGATAGACAGATGGTGATGTCAAGAGACAGATTTCAAGAGTTTTGTTCTGAGACAGCTAGAGGCATGGTTAGTGAGTGTGGAATGGTTAAAACCAGAGATGTACAGGAATCCAAAATTAGAGGACCGTAGATATCTTAGAAGCCTGGAGTGTTGTGACGAAGTTACAAAATAGGAAAGAGTGATACCGTGTAATAAGTTGAAAACAAGGAACAGAATTTCAAAATTAAGCGTGATAGCCTAGAAATTTATACCCTGTTGGTATTAAAAAGTGTGCTCTGTAGACTGTAGTGCTTTAAACTCTCCCTCTGAAATTCATTCCTATGAAGTCAATGGAATATATTTCAGAGGAAGACTATAATGCACAGTTGCTATTATATAGCCTTTTAGTAGTACCAAGAGAGAGGTTTCTTGGGCAGATTTTCTTTACAGCTGAATTACCTGCCAACTTTCACTACCTAGACGTACACTGAAGAGAATGTCAGCTTTGAATTAAGAGGAAAGACATTGAACATTGTGATAATCAGATATAATGCAAACATTTTGGAGATCTTCTCACGTACAAGTGACTGCTAGGCGGGATTTGCAGAGATGCAAGTCCATTCATAATGGATGAGGTTGCATCTAATTGATATGTGTAATGCTGCAGTTTACAATGCTCACTTAAGTGTATACCACCAAGCCATAGGAACTCAATGAGTGGAACCAAGCTGAACATCAAAGTCTTCAGTGGAGTATGGGAAGGGGGAAGGAAGCTGTAGGGTAAGACTGAACCTGTCAGCTGTCTCAGACCAAAGACAAATGTTCAGTGTATTTTAATTAAACTTTCAAAAACAATTCTAGCAATACAAATACAATTATTCTTTGATAGGGTCATGCACAAGTGCCACGATCATTTCAAGATTAGATTTTAACAATTCTCAATGAATTCAAACTTAAAAAAAACACTTGTAGAATTTGCATAGACATTGGCAGTTACAAGCAAATGTTTAATTTATTTCCCAAGTTGCAGGAGAAAAATAATTTCATCTTACATAATAATCAAGAAAGCCTGGAAACAGCATGATTCCTTGAACCATTCAGTAATTATCTTTCTTAACATGTTGTTTAAAGTGTCTGTGACACCTCTAGCACAAGGAAGGAATGGACAACAGTGCTTCAGATCTCAAAAAACCCACTTATGTAAATGTGATGAGTTATTGCCACAAGGATTAAGAAAACTTGACTTGAAGTATCTGATGAGCTAATTGGTCTAAAACAAGATAGCAGTAAGGTTATTACTACTTTGTTCAGTAAAGGAGGGGAATGTCAGCCAGGCTTTCTGTTCCCACTTGCTATCCAATAATTCATATTGAAAAGTTTCCATATAAAGTAAGAATCAGTAACATTGGCTTGGCTGTGATGACCTGTTAGTTGATTCTTGATGTTTTTCAAAACTCACTGTCTAGAATTACAGATCTGATGGGGATGGGAAGAGATATATTCTTGTTGGAGAATGGAGGTAAACAGAGATACCTTGATACTGGAGTATATGTTATGAGACACAGCACAGAAACAGGCCACTGAGTCGACGTTGATCATCAAGCACTCATTTTACACTAACCCTACCCCAACCCATTTCATTTTCTCCACATTCCCTTCAGCGCATCCCCAACCACTCTCCCACCCAGATTCAACCACTCGTCTACACAACAGGAGTAATTTTACAGTGACCAATTAACCTGCCAAGCAGGCATCTTAAGGATATGGAAGGAAAGTGGAGCATTCAGAGGAAACCTTGTGGTCACAGGGAGAACCTGCAAACTCCACGCAGCCCATTGTAGAAATATCATTGAAATCACAAGCTGTAGGGAAGATTCACCAGGCCAACAACAACAACAACAATGTGAAAGAGAACACAGAGGGAAGATAGGATTCAATGACAATTTCCACTGGAAGAGCTAGAGGAAATTTTATCAACCTTTTCAAAACAAGAAACCATCTTGATAGATTGAGTACAAAAGATTATTTCCTCTAGTTAGGAAATGAGGGGAATTTTAGGAATGTATTTTCTGCAGAAAATTGTTATGGTAAGATATCTTTCCAAACCTGATCATTAGAACTATTATCCTTATTAAGGCGAAAGTCAATAAACATTTGAAACAACCAATGATGCTTTGTTGGAGGCGTGGGGGAGAGGAAACATGGGGGAAACAAAGGACTGCAGATGTTGGAATCTAGATGAAAAACACCACGATGCTGGAGGAACTCAGCAGGCCAGGCAGCATCCATGGAGAAAAGCAGGCAGTCAACGTTTCTTCAAGAAGGGTCCTGACCCAAAATGTTGACCACCTGCTTTCCTCCACAGATGCTGCCTGGCCTGCTAAGTCCCTCCAGCATTGTTGTGTTTTTCATCGAGAGGAAATATGGATCAGAAATGGATTGCACTAGCAAAGAGCAGGCACAGAGAAAGAGGTCCACTTGGCCTCTTTGTCTCTGCCTGGCTGTCTTTTTTATGTCTGGCTGTTTTCTGTGATCTAAACTCTGCTTCTATGATTTGAAGAGCAGCCCATATAAACATTCACTATAAACTTCAAAAACTGGATTTAGAACAAAATCAAAAATCTACACCAAACATGATTATTATCAACCTCAGTAATACATTTTTGAATAATTGATCCTTTCTTGTGAATTGCAGCAAGGTGAACCTTTAAGCTGAACAATCAACAAGATTTGATGCAGCAAAGTTACATGGATTTTGGAAATAAGAAAATGCCACAGATGTCACAAACTTTCACTGCTTGAAAGGCACGGGGGAGATGGGCCAACTAATCTTTCTTTTGAGAACTGATCAATGAAAATTTCTATAGAAAAGAGGCCCAAGACATTGTGTTATGATAGGACTTTGCACACTGTGTGTACTGAACAACTTCTTCATGTGTTCCAGAAAGGAAAACATGGGGGTGGTGGTGGTGGTTGGCAAGGTGGGTGTGGGGTAATGAGGTGCTGGGGAGATGAGCACTGGAACCTTAATAGTTGATTCAAGTCACTGTGAAGGAGTTGCAATTGGCTACTAGGGCCAGTGTGGGGTCCAACATGTTCTTTTTCAGTCATGTGAAAAGAAATAATTAGGGTTTGTAAGAAAGGTACAGCAGTAACCATGAGCTATTTTAAACATCGTACAATTTGAACTGGCAAGGGTAGCCTTGAGGATGAGTTCATAACATGTATATGGGATGGTTTCTTAGAACAATACGATGAAGCAAGAGGTTATTTTGGATCTGGTATTGCGTTATGAAACAGGATTAATTAGAGACTTCTAGGAAAAGAGTGCTTGTAGCAGAGTAGAATTTCAAATTCAGTCTGAGGGTGAGAAACTTGGGTCAGAGATTTGTGTTCTGAACCTAATAATGGCACTTACAATGGTATGACAACAGAAATGGCTGAAGTGAACTGGAAAATGGATCAAAGAGTGAGACAGTGGATCAGTAGTGGTAGAGATTTTGGGACGTATTTCATAAACCTCATCAAAGGTAAGAAAATCAAAAATACTACAACTGCCTTTCTAGCTTTTTCTGTCATTAACAGAATATTAAAGGATGAATGGCTCCACAAGAAGAATGCTCCATCTGTGACCAACTGAAGAAGTTAGAGATGGTGTCTAAGCGAAAGGAAGGGAATACAGTCTTGTGAAAATTGGTGATGAGTCAGAAAATGGGAAATCTTAGGAATCCAGCAAAGGATGATTAACATAATTATAAAGAGGGATGAGATGGAGCAGGAGAGTAAACTAGCAAATAGTGTATAAACAAACAATATGAGCTTCAACAGGTATATAAAAAGGAACAGAGTGGCTAAAGTAAATATTAGTCTCTTAGCGACAAGACTGAGGAACTAGTAATATGAAATAGAGAAATGGCAGAGATTCCATATCATTATTTTGGATCACTCTCCACGGAAACACTAAGAAAATCCAAATAATAATCAACCGGCTATAGGGAAGGAGAATCTTGAAAAAGAGCAGAGTGGTGCACCTAGTAGAGCTGCTGCCTCAGAACTCCAGTGACCCAAGTTCAATCCTGACCTCTGGTGCTGTCTGTGTGGAAGTTGCATGTTTTCCCTGTGACTGCAGGGAATTCCTCTGGGCACTCTCACCTCCTCCCACTTGCTGCAGTGTATAGGTGAGTGCTAGAATCTGGGAGAAGGTGGTGAGAATTAAAAAAATAGGGTTAGTGTATACAGGTGTTTGATGACATAAACTTGGTAGGCCAAAAAGCTTGCTTCCATGCTGTTTGACTCTATGACTAAAACAATCTCCATCATTGGACAACAAACTAATGGGACCAAATGCCGACAAGTCCTTGGACCTGAAAGTCTGTATGCTCGAGTGTTAAAGGAAGCGATTGCAGAGGTGGTAGATATGTTGGTTTGTGATTAAACTGAAGAGGGGCAAAAAAGATTTACAAAGATGTTACCGAGACTGGAGGGCTTGGGTAATAAGGAGAGGCTGGACAGGCTAGGACTTTTTTCCCTGGAGCGCAGGAGGCTGAGGGATGTCCTTATAGAGGTTTATGAAGTCATGAGGGGGCATAGATATGGTGAATAGCCACAGTCTTTTTCCCAAGGTAGAGGAATCCAAAACAAAGGGACATAAGTTTACACTGAGAGGGGAAAGATTTAATAGGAACTTGAGGGGCAACTTTTTTTACACAAAGGGTGGTACATATGTCAAATGAGCTGCCAGAGGAAGTGGTTGAGACAGGTACAATAATGAAAAACAGTTGGACAGGTAAATGGATTGGAAAGGTTTAGAAGGCCAAACACAAAAATGGGACTAGCTTGGATGGGCAGCTTGACTGGCATGGACCAGTTGGGCTGAAGGGCCTGTTTCTGTGCTGTATGACTCTGACTCCAACCTGAGACAATCCATTTAGGGATGGAATATAAGGGAATAGACATAAATAGTTGGAAACTGAGAAATGTCATCCTGTTCTTCAGCAGTCCCTTGGGATTGCGGATGACTCTGGTTTTCTGGGGTCTGCCATGAGGCAATTTGGGAACCACAGTGGAGGGATACAGGGATCTTAGTGTACGTGCCCACCACACAGCAAGGTCAGGCAAGGAAATAATGTGATAAAAATAGGATGTGATTAAGCTATGCGGCAAAGATTCACAAGGATGTTACCATGAATGGGGAGCTTGAGTTATAAGGAGAGACTGGATGGGCTGGGACTGTTTTCCCTGGAGTGAAGAAGGCTGAAAGGTGACCTTATATAAGTTTATAAAATCGTGAGGGGCATCGATAAGATGGATTGCCACTGCTTTTTCTAGGGTAGGGGTGTCTAAAACTAGAGGGCATAGATTTGTAGTGAGGGTGGAAAGACTTAAAGGGTACCTGAGAGGCATGTTTTTCACACAGAAGATGGAGAGTGTATGGATCGAGCTGCCAGAGGAAGTGGTAGAGGCAGGTACAATTATGACATTTATAAGACATTTGGACAGTTACATGGATAGAAAAGATTTAGAGGGATGTGGGCCAAACACAGGCACATAGGACTAGCTCAATTAGGCAACTTAGTCAGCAGAGGCAAGTTGGGCCGAAGGGCCTGTTTCTGTGTTTTATAGCTCTGTGACTCTATGGTCTACCAATATTCCATGGCTACTAGAGGATTAGAAGACTGCAAATATGGCACCATTATTCAAGAAAGGATGAAGACAGAAAAAAATTAGAAATTATTGGCCAGTTAGCCTAACCTTTGTCATTGGGAAAATGCTGGAATCTATTATTAAGGAAGTAAAGGCAGGAGAATATAGAATTTAGAAAATCAGATGACAATCAACCAGAGTCAATATTGTTTAATGAACAGGAAATCATGTTTGACAAATTTTAAAGACTTCTTTGAGGATAAAATTAAAAGATTGAATCAAGGGGAATCACTAGATGTTGTGTATTTGGATTTTCAGAAAGCATTCAACAAAGTGCACAAGATAGGAGTGCACTGGGCTTGGGGATAATAGATAGGAATGAAGAAGAGTTTGTCCAACTAACAGAAAACAGAATTGAGATAAATGTGTCATTTTCCGATTGGCCATCAATAACCAGTGGGTGTCACAGGGGTCAGTGCCAGGTCCTCAAAAATTTACAACCTTTACTCAAGACCTGAATGAAGGGACCGGATGTACCATGTTGATGATACAAAGGAAGGCATTTGCACAAGTTCTGAGGAAAACTCTTAAGAGAATGAAAAGGGACGTAGGCAGATAAAGTGAGTAGGGAAGAAGTCGGTAAATGGACAATGTTAGAAAATGCAAGTTTATCCCTTTTGGAAGGAAGAGTGAAAAAGAAATTTGCTATTTAAATGGAGTGACACAACAAAATGTTGCAGATATTAAGGAATGTGAGGATCCTACTACATGAAAGACAATAAGTTAGCATGCAGGTACAGCAGGTAATTGGGAAAGCTCCTGGAATGTTGACCTTTATTGCAAGGGGTATGGTATATAAAAAAGGAGAGAAGTTTCGATGCAATTTGACAGGGTACAGGTAAGACTACACCTGCAGTACTGTGTTCAGTTTTGGTCTCCATATTTAAGAAAAATTATATTTGCATTGGAGGCAAAGCAGTGAAAGTTCAATGGATTGATTCCTGAGATGAAGAACTTGAATCCTGGGACAAAGGGTTGGAGTTTAGAAGAATGAGAGGTGACTTCATTGAACATGCAAAGTTCTGAGGGGGATTGACAGGGTGGATGCAGAGAGGATATTCCTCCTAATGGAGGTGTCTAGAACTTAAGGGGCATAGTTTCAGAAAAAGGCGGCCACCCATTTTGGATGGAGATGAGGAGTAATTTCTTCTCTCAGAGGATCATGTCTCTTTGGAATTGTCTACCCCAGAGAGGTGGAGTCATTGAATATGACTCAAGGTGGAGTCATTGAATCCAAGTCGAGGATTAGACTGACAGACTTTTGAGCTAAAGGGAGTCACGGGGTAAGGGGATAGCACAGGAATGTGGAGGCAAGGCCATGATTGGATCAACCATGATTTAATTGAATTGTAGAGCAAACCTGAGGGGCTGATTGGCCAACTCCTGCTCCAATTTTGATGATCTTATATTTCTAATTTCTAGACCCACATGTTAACTCCCATTGAAGAAATTATTTGTAGGGTCAGCCCTAAGATGTACTGGACAGATTAAAGGCCTCAATCCTGACCTCTAGTGCTGGCTGTGTGGAGTTTGCACGTTCTTACTGTGATCATGCGGTTTCCCCTGGGTGCTCCAGTTTTCTCCTACACCCAAAGGCATGCACTTGTGAGGTTAATTGACCACTGTCAATTGCCCTTAGTGTGTTGGAGAGTGGTAGAATCTTGGGCACGTTGATCCAACACTAAGGACGCTCACCATCTCTTGTTACTACCATCAACGAGAAAGTACAGGAGCCTGAAGACCCACACTCAATGATTTAGAAGCAACTTCTCCCCCTCCGCCATCAGATTTCTGAACAATCCACGAACCCATGATCTGCCTTGTTATTCCTTTTTATTTGCACTATTTTGTAATTTATAGTAATTTCATGTCTTTGCACTGTACAGCTGCCTCAAAACAAATTTCACATCACCCAAGTCAGTGATAGTAAATCTGATTCTGATTCAGAATGTGGGAGAATAGAATGGGATTAGTGGAGGATTTGTGTAAATGGGTGCTTAATGGTTGGCACAACTGGTGCAAATGTTACTGAGCGTCACCTTGCTCTCCATAAGAATGGTTGTTTCTTTATATATCTAGATATGACCAGCCAGTTAAAATTCCCCCAAAGTATTGGAAATACTCAGCAGGATGGCTAGTAGCTAAGGAGAGAGAAAAACGGGATTACATTTTTAGGATGATGAACCTGCATCAGAACTGGAAAAGGTTAGAGATACAACAGGATAGAAGAGGCAAGAAAAAAAGGAATGGAGGGTAGCATGGAAAGCAAGAGAAAGTAATAAGAATGATGGTAGAGGTTGAATGTAGGGGCAATAAAGCAAGGAGAGAAATTAAAGGGGGTATAGTGGAGGAATTGATTGAAAGAACAAAATCATGAATAACTGATCTCTCAAAAAGCAATGGTTATCATCTAAAATTCAGACATATAATTCCCAGGAAAGTTGGATTGCAGTTAGTTCAAGACTTGAAAAATGCCAGTGGTATATTAAAATGTACTAATTGTAACATGAATAGGTTATGATAAATCTGTGCATGGAATGGGAAGCTTACAGTTGGAGTCTGTAAAGGCAGTTTTTGGCAGCCTACTGTGGAACTGTCATCGACAAAGTAAGTGCAAAATGGAGCCGAAACAGAGACAAAGAGACCAGTGTGAAAGCAGGCTGTGTGTGTGTGTGTGTGTGTGTGTGTGTGTGGAGGGAGGGAGGGAGGGAGGTGGGAAGGAGGAGATAGTGCTAAAGGATGAAGTGACCGGTTCATGTTTGTGGTACGAGGAGAGATATGGTGTAAAACTGTACCCAATCTGCGTACCCAGTCTCCCGAATGCAGATGAAGCTGCGCTGTGAACAGTGAATGGGATATATATGAAGCCCTGGTCCTTTAAAGGAAGTTTTATTGGAAAGGAGAGAGATGTTGGAATAAAGGAAGAGTAAACTAGGATTCTCAGGGGGAGCGGAGGTTTCGCTGTGCTATAAGGGTAAAGGGAATGGAGATGAATTTGAAGGCATTATGCCGAGGAAATTTGAATACACCATTGAATGTGGAGGCTGATTTAGTAGAAGGCAAGAAACAAATGTGCTTCACTCTGCCTCTGACTCCTGCATGCTCTTTAAATGTCCAGTGTATGTAGCATGCTGTTGTACACTCTCTACTTGTCTCTGCATATCAGTGCTTCAGATGTATATGAGTCCTGGTAGAAAAATCACAAATTTTGTGAATCTTGCAGCAACACCATAATTTTCCTTTGCATTTTATTTTTTTGTTGTTCATTAAATCGAATAACATGGCTGCCCAAACACAATGACATGTAACCCAATTTCCAGGCACGTGTATTATCTATTTTATCACCCAGTCCAGACAGACTTAGAGGGGACAGGGATAAGATTGCAGCTGTGGTGTTCATCTTGCAGTTTATGAACTTTCCTGAAACTCTTGAATTTAATCATTGCCAAGTGACTGTTATTTCCCATTTACTGATGCAATCTTGAGATGTTATTGGAAAGACCATGGAAGAAATAAATAAAAGAACAGAACTGCAAGATGTAATTCTTTTCACAGCCTCAGGAAATACTAAAGTACTTAACGGTTGGTGAAGTGCTTTTGAAGAGTTGTTACTGTAGTACCTTAAGAAAATATGGCAGCCAATTTGTGCGCAGCAAGGTCCCACACACAGCAAGGAGAGAAATGACCAGATGGTTTTCTATCATTATGTCGATTGACAGATAGCTGTTGGTCAGGACACCAGGTTTTCTTCAAAAATTACCTTGGGATCATGGGTGTCTACCCTGGGGCTCTTGTTTTAATATTTCATCCATAGAATATCATCTTCCAAAGTGCAGCACTATCTTCACACTGCTTTATGTGGAGACGTCCCCAGTGAGGTCTGGAACCCAGAGCAACATGACTCTGAAACAAAACTTTAAAGCTGGACCAAGACCAAGACATCATGCCACAGACTCTCTGAATGTTGATAAAAGAGGAGATATTGCTTTCATTATAATATAAAAATGGAAGGCTTATTTCTTGTACAATAACACCACATGGGCAGCACTGTAATTTCAGACACTGCAAAGCCAAATTTATGTACGAGATTTAAGATAAAAAGCTGGCCTCATTGTTGTTCCCTCTTACTTATTGAGTAATATACCACTTATCTTTTCAGTATCTTTGAAGCTGTGGGTATCCTTTGAGATCTTTCTGTCAGTTAAAATAAATGACAGCTGATCTGACCTGAAATTCAATGTTCACCTTACATTTATTTTTTGTTGCATGTAATTCTCCCCAGCTATTTGCGATTGGCCTTTAATGAGGTCTTAGCAAGTTAAAAGCTACGTTTAGTGAGCATTTTGTTAGCTTTTCTGAATCCGATTCTGGGCAGGAACAAACCTCTGAACAAATACAGACAAATATCTCCTGCTTGGCCATTTGCTGGCATTTATTTTCTTGCAATGTTTATTCAGCAGAGGAAGAGGTGATCCCTCCAGACAGAAGTAGGCTAATGAAGAAGCCCTTGTCTAATATAATACCACAGATCTTCTAAGCAATTGACCTTGTTCCAGTTGGCTCACTATGAAAACAAAACTGATCCACTGAAGGAATTTCAAATGGAATAAAGCAATGCTCTGGAGCACAGCAAACTGGAACAACCACTATATACAAACAGATCCCCATATTTTAGTGCAAATGTATATGTGAATGTTAAAAGAGCATATTCTACTAATGAATTCTACTGGATATGTGTAAGAGGATCTTAGACAATCAGTTTCCATGGTAATGCAGATGTTAGTGCTGCAGTGACCTGGGTTTGATGTTAACCTTTAGTCTTGTCTGTGTGGAGTTTGCATGTTCTCCCTGTGACAATGTGGTGGTTGTGTTTCCTTCCACATCGCAAAGCTGTGCTGGTTCATTAATTGACTGCTGCTAATTGCCTCTAAGTGTGCAAAAAAGAACCAAGAGGTAGTTGATGGAGATGTGAGACCTGAGGCTCTGATGCTTCATTATGCACAAGAACCAAGTCTATCTGCATGGTGAAATTGGCCTTACAAATAAAAACAGATACAAAACCTTTGCTCTCTCATTTCCTGCCATTGCTGAGAGTGGAAATTTCTTGAGATGGATGGGGGGGGGTGGGGGTGGGGAAGGGGTTGGAAGGATGGGGAGGGTGAAAAGAGATGGTCCATTGGGAAGACTAATGGCAAATGAGTGGTTAGGAGGAGGATCCTGGTTCCCTTGAGAAGCTGGTGGTGAGCTGCCTTCTTGAGCCTCTGCAGTCCTCCTCCAGTGAAGGTGCTCCCACAGTGCTGTTGGGTCGGGAGTACCAGGATTTAGATTCAGTTGCAAAATACTTTCACGTCAGGATCTTATTCAACTTGGAGGGGAACTTGCAGGTGATGCAATTCTCATACTCCTGCTGGCCTTCTCCTTACTGGTAGTTATTGAGGATTTGGGAGGTGCTATGGAGTAGCCTTGACATTGCATTTCGTATATGGTGCGCACTGCAGCCACTGTGGAGGGAATGAATGCTTAGGGTCATTGATGGTTGCCAGTCACATGAGCTGCTTTGCCCTGGATGGTGTATACCTTGTTAAGAGTTGTTGGCACTACGCTCATCTAAACAAATAGAGAGTATTCCATCACACGCCTGGCCTGAGACTTATAGCTGCTGGAAAAACCTGGTGTTAAAGAATGAATCACTTCCCACCAGGTACCCAGCCTCTGACCTACTCCAGAAGCCACGATGTTTATGTAGTTGATCCAGTTGGTTTTCTGGTCAATGGTGAGACCCAAGATATTGGTGGTGGGTGACTTGGTGAAAGAGTCATAGAGTCAGCAAGGAAATGGACTCTGTTAGCCCACTGAACCTACTCCAACCATCATTCATTCACAGTAATCCTACACAAATTCAATTCATTCTCCCCACATTCACATAACTTGTCCCAGATTCCATCACTCACCTGCACACTAGGGACAATTTACAGCAGCAAATTAAACTCCCAATTTGTATGCCTTTGGAAAGTGGGAGGATGCCAGAACACCCGGAGAATATCCACATGGACATGGGGAAAGTGTAAAGATTGCACAGAGACAGCACCGGAGGTCAGGATTGAATGCGAGTTGCTGGAGCTGTGAGGCAGTGGCTCTACTAGATGTGGCACTGTGCTGCCCCATGAATGTCATTGAATGTCAAGGGTAGGTGATTAGATTATCTCTTGTTGGAACTGGTCATTACCTGGTACTTCCATGGCACGCATGTTACTTCCACTGAATGTTGGCTAGATCTTGCTGCATCGAGTGCTTTATTTGCTGAGGAATTGCAAATGGAATTGAATATTACATGCCATCATCAGCAAGCATCCCCACCTCTGACAATAGGTGAGGATCTGGGGAATACAATGGCAGTTTTAATTGTAAGAACATAAACATAAAGAACATAAAAAAAAATAGGAGCAGGAGTAGGCCATCTGGCCCATCGAGCCTGCTCCGCCATTCACTAAGATCGTGGCTGATCTGGCTGTGGGCTCAGATCCACCTTCCTGCCTTTTCCCCATAACCCTTACTTCCCCTACTATGCAAACATCTATCTAACTGTGTCTTAAATATATCTAATGATGTAGCCTCTACTGCTTCCCTGGGCAGAGAATTCCACAGATTCACTGCTTTCTAGGAAAAGCAGTTTCTCCTCACCTTCATCTTAAATCTACTCCCCAGAATCTGGAGGCTATGTCCCCTAGTTCTAGTCTCACCTACCAGTGGAAACAACTTTCCTGCCTCTATCTTATCTATCCCATTCATAATTTTATATATTTCTGTAAGATCCCCTCTCGATCTTCTGAATTCCAGCGAGAATAGTCCCAGACCACTCAATCTCTCCTAAAGGCTAACCCCCTCATCCCCTGAGTCAACCTGGTAAGCCCTCCTCTGCACCACCTCCAAAGCCAGTATATCTTTCCTCAAGTAAGGAGACCAGAACTGCACGCAGTACTCCAGGTGCGGCCTCACCAGTAACCTGTACAGTTGCAGCATAACCTCCCTGCTCTTAAATTCAATCCCTCCAGCAATGAAGGCCAACATTCCACCAGCCTTCTTGATAACCAGTTGCACCTGTAGTATTCAAAAGGAAAGAATTTTCGGGGGTCTCTGGAAGGGGTGTAGAATGGGACCAGCTAGGTTGCATAGGTGGAGTCGGTATGAATTAGACAAGCAGAATACCCTCCTCTGTGCTATAACCATAGTCATTCTGGTCCAGGTAGGGGGCTAACATTCTAATTAATAATATAGCCGCTTTGTTAAAATCTGCTTAAGTGTTCAAGGTGACACAGTTTAAATGACAGAATTTTGTATGTGCATCAAAGTGATCATTGCTGCTGTTTGATCCCATTGTACATTCCAAGTGATCTCTGAGTATATTGAGTCTAATCAAATAAATTAGAACAATAGTTGTGATGATATTGAGTGCACCATCTGAGAGCTCTAAACATAAATCAAGACTAAGTTCTATCTGGCATAAATATCTACGTGTACCCTCACTGTAGGGAGATTATACTGTATCAACCTACACTTCAAGGACTAGTTTACTTCACTACTTTAGTCTTTACGGAAAGATCTAATTGTCAATAATCACTATTTCGAGCGGTGGATCCATCCTCCCAACCAAAGAGAAGATACTTCCAGCTAAAGAAGCAGTTTAAACAAACTTTAAGTGAGACATGTTTAATTCTGATAGAACATAGAAGAATACAGCACAGGAACAGGCCCTTTGGCCCACGATGCTGTGATGTGATGCCATAAGTAATTCTTAACAATGACTTGTAACTTATAAAGGATTTCCAAACACAAGTACAATTCTTACAAGCTAAAAAGTCATACCAACAAGTTGCAGACAAACAAGTCGTCCTTCGCAAAAACCAAAGGCTGAGGAATGAATTCTACGTCTTTCTGTAACCCTTCTTTCTTGTCATTTTTTTCTACCGTGACTGACTTCTAACATTTATACTGTTTTTTCACTTAGTTGACACCATTGGTATGTGATTTTTTTAAACCACATTTTCAGGCCAGCTGACTGGAATGTTTAATTAAGTAAACATGGATCCCATTGTTCTCTTGTTTACATCAAGAGGCTGAGCAGGGAATATTGGTTAGATGTTTAACTTAGCAAACAACAAACATCTCAAGCCTTGGACAATTTCTGCTGTTTTTGCAAAAGGGATTTTAGCTTAATGAGCAACCACTTCTTGACCTTTGGACAGGTCATGCTGCTGGGCTAAAAAGCTGAGGTAAGTGGTAAGCCTTTTTGGGGCCTGTGAAGTGAATATCCATCACATAGCTTTTCAATTCATTCATAATGCACATCTCAATGTACAGTAAAATTTCTAGGCCACCAAGTTTCAATAATCGGTTGAATTGAAGGGTTGAGTTACAATTGAATTCAACTCTAATCCTAAAGTAGATGGAGTTCACTTAAGTAGTGAGTTCTCACAATATCTTCACGGAAAGGGTTCTTGGGCTAATTCTTAGTGGCAGTCATGAAGTTCTCACATTGGTCTCATTAGGCACCTCAGAACACAAAAAACTGGAATAGAAATGAGTCATCCTTGATGTCACACACTGTTTATAAACAGAGCTGACACAACACAGTGTTCAGATCCAACCTGGGATTTCTTTAATCTGTACGGTTCAGCTCCTGCAGTTTAAGTGTTAATCTATTAGTCAAATGAAGGGTAAAACTTTAGTTAGGATACCCTCACAGCAAAATGTGATGAAGTTGATCTCAACACATTTTTCAATGTTCATTGTCTTTTTACAAATTGTTCAATGTGATGTTTTATTCTGAATGTAATAGAGGACTCATCAGTAATCTTGAAAAATGGGAGTTCAATTAATAAGGGAACTGATTTTGACACAACAACTGGGCTCTGTGGGACTTTGCTCTTCTGTGAGGTGATAATTACAGATTTTGGCTTCAAACCAGATTCATTCATTTTCATTTACAAGGAATAAATGGCATCTCCTGTTGCGCAGTGTCTTGCTTCAAAATGTAGAAACTCCTACAGGTGTAAAACTTTACAGATTCCTGGTTTCTGAAAATGTGAGTGTGCCCTGGCATAACTAAAGAAGGAGCTGGTTTCTAGTTTACTTTAGATTTTAGGTTTCTAGCATCTGCAGTTTATTTTGTCTTCACATCACTCATCCCAACCTGGAGAACTTCCGTTCTGCTCTCTGACAGAATTTCCATCTGTCTCCCTTGCTTTGTTCCCCTCAGTAGTGTCTCTTTCCCTGGTGTGTGATAAGGTGGTAACCAAAACGTGCTTCTTCCCTATCCCTACGTTGCCCTTTCCCCACCCTCCCAGCAGCTTAACAAGCCTTTGACTCATTCCCAATTCTGACAAAGAGTCTTAGATATGAAATGTTAATTCTGTTTCTCTTCCCACAGATGTAGCCTTGTATGCTGAGCATTTTCAGCATTGTCTGTTTTTATTTTGGATTACTGCATCTGAAGTTTTTTTTATTTTCACCTGATTGTGGTATTGAGAATGCAATTACTGGGCAAGAGTTTACACTTCCTTTTTGCATTAGTAAACTATAGAACTTTGGCTGCTACTTTGTACTGGATGTTGCTCAGATTCCCGAAGGTCTGGCTACGTTTTATTCCTCAATCAACATCATGAAACAGATTATCTGGTCATTATCACCACAGTTTATATATGCATTGGTTACTAATAGTGACCTCGTTTCAAACGGGCCTCATTGGCTATAAAGTACTTATGGACATCCTGAGATTCTAAAAGCCCCATTTAAATGAGCAACACTCAAAATACTGGAGGACCTCAGCAGGTCAGGCAGCATCTATGGAGGGAAATGGGACAGTCAACGTTTCGGTTTGAAACCCTTCATCAGGTCTCAATGCGTCCCCAACACAATTGTGTCCCCATTCAAATTAAAGTGTTTTACTTTCTTTGATACCAATTGGTTTTAGATTTTCTGATACCCTTGTAGGTTGGTTCTCAAACAACTTTTTATCTCCCTCATGAAATGATTTTCTTGTTTCTGTGCTTTCTGTTTTCTGTGGTTGAAACATGAAATATCATTGAGGCCATGATTAATCTGTTTGGTCACAACACAAAAATTGGAAGCGTGACTAATAGATAGAACGTTCAAGGCTGCATGAAGATGTAATGGCTTGGTTGGTTAAATACAAAGTAGCAAACAAAATTCAATTCAGAGAACCTGAAGAATTTGCAGATGACAGTAAAATAGGTGGGATAGTGGACAATGAAGGAGGTTATCAAAGATTACAGGGGGACCTTGATCCGCTGAGTAAATGGGCCGAGGAATGGCAAATGAAGTTTAAATTTTTTTAAATTTAAGTTTTATTTACAGCATGGTAACAGGCCCTTCCAGCCCAACAAGTCCATGCCACCTATTTTAAAACCAAATTAACCTACCCGTACGTCTTTGCAACGTGGGAGGAAACCGGAGCACCCGAAGGAAACCCACGCAGACACGGGAGAACGTACAAACTCCTTACAGACAGCGACGGGAATCGAACCCCGATCGCTGGCACTGTAATAGCGTCGCGCTAACCGTTATGCTACTGTACAGACAAATATGAGGTTTTGCATTTTGGAAAGTGAAATCAAGGTAGGACTTTCACAGTGAAAGAAAGGGCCCTGGGGAATGCTGTAGAACAGAGAGACTTTGCAGTTCAAACCCGTGGTTCCCTAAAGTGGAATTACAGGTAGACGGTGGTGAAGAAGGCTTTTGGCACGCTGGCCTTCATCAGTCAGAGCATTGAGTATAAAATTTGGGAGGTCATGGTGCAGTTGTACAAGATGCTGGTGAGGCCACCCTTGGAGTATTGTGTTCAGTTTTGGTCACCCTACTATAGAAAAGATGTTATTGAACTAGAAGGAGTACAGGAAAGATATTCCCAGGACTTGAGGGACTGAGTTGTAAGGAGAGGTTGGACAGGCTAAGTCTTTATTACTTGGAGCGTAGGAGACTGAGAGGTGATCTTATACTGCTGTATAAAATCATGAGGGGCATAGACAGGGTGATTGGTCACGGTCTTTTTCCCAGGGTTGGGGAATCAAGAACTAGAGGGCATAGGTTTAGGGTGAGAAGGGAAAGATTTAATAGGAACTTGAGGGCAACATTTTTAGACAAAGGGTTTTATGTATGTGGAATAAGCTGCCAGAGGAAGTGGTTGAGGCAGGTACAACAACAACTTTTAAAAAAAACAGTTGGATAGGAACATGGATAGAAAAGGTTTAGAAGGTTATGGGCCAAATGCTGGCAAATGTGACTAACTTGGATGGGCATCTTGGTTAGCATAGACCAGATGGTCTGAAGGGCCTGTTTTTGTGCTGTATGACTCTATGACCACCAGGTCAGACTGGCCTTTAGTAAACTGGATGGGTTTTACAACAACATGGTCATTTATTCTGCAAAATATAAGGGATTAATTCTGTTTATCAAACTCAAACTCACAATTTGCCATGGTGGAGCTCTGTATTCATAATGTCTAGGCATGTTAATTCACAGCACCTTACCATGGACTTTTATAAGGACTAAAGCAGAAAAATCAAAGACAATGTGCAACTTCATGGGCTCATGAGGCAGACATGAGTCAAAACTTCTGGATGTGCATGCCTTGAATGGATGCAATGTCCTCTTACTGATCCTGGAGATTGTGGAGGGGAGTTAGTTCTGCTAAGAACCATGTGGTCATACCATAGATCACCATCTTTATTCCTTCACTCAGGATTTTATTTCATCTCCATTCTTAAGTCTGATTTCTTTATTTGGGGATAAAACTACACCAATTTATCTGGGTGGCAACCACACAGGCAGAAGACTCAGCTAAACTTTGAGCCTTAAATATACTGGGTTGTCAAAAAAAGCCTCCTGTCCACATTTTTTATTCCAAAATTATAACTTATTTATAATACATAGAGTAAATTTCATCAGGACATGTCTTTCTCTTCATTCATTTAACCACTAACTTAACACATTCCCTTACAATGTGTAGGTGCCACTTGTGGTTCCTCCTTAAATAATGTGGATGTGAAGCATTTGAGTGGCTGTTACACAGGACCCAACCCCTCAATGTCCAGTGACAGCAGGATCCTGGACTGTGGTCCTTTTCCACAGAGCCTTTGCATTGGCTGCATCGAGCTTTGATGCATCCCTCAGCATGTACTCCTGCAGCCTGGAATGTGCCAGTTGACAGCATTCACTCGTGGACATCGCCTTACACTGGTAGACCAATAAGCCCTGGGCAGACCAAAATACATCTTTCTCCGAGTTGATCTTCCAACAGCAGTCACTTTGCATTCCTGGAAGCACCCATAGATCACAGTCTTTGCTCGGGGCAAACCTCAATAACTGCATCCCCTTCCTTGGTGAACACGTAATCCATGAGGAAGTGGGCGATCATCTCATCCACATTGCAGCCATCTCGAGGGCAGCATGCTGTGGAATTGAGGCCTCCAACAATGCGTGAAGGATCTGATAGGGAGCCCCCCTCTTACTACCAGCCAGCCGAGGTCTTGGTACTTGTGAGTTCTGGGGCTGAGACGTTCTGCTAAATGGCATTAGCAGTATGCTTGGGCTACCATCCCATAGAATCCACTGTCTCCTCCAACAGGGCCTGCAGAAAATTCTGCACTGACCACTGCCTGATGGATTTGTGGTCAAAGGCAATCTTCTGCAGGAACTTCGCTACGTTGGATAGGTAATGTGACAAGGTCCAACTGAATTGAACATTACAGGTAGTTGTATTCTTTTTAATACCCCCTGTCTGCATTGTACTGTTACAGTAATTCTACAGACCAAGTATTTCCTAGGGAGGGGATGCTAAAAACAAGATGGCATAGGTTTAAGTTCAGAGGCAAGAGATTTAAAAGGGACATCAGGGGCAGCTTCTTCATGTAAAGGGTGGTGTGTATTTAGAATGAGCTGCCAGAAATAGTGGTTGAGGCAGGCACATTAGCAACATTTGAAAGCCATCTAGATAAGTACATGGATAGGAGAGGTTTGGATGGCTATGGAACAAATGCAGGCAGATTGGAAGAGCTTGCTGGGCAACACTGTTGGCATGGACAAGTTGGGCCGAAGGGCCTGTTTCCATGCTGTATGACTCTATCGTGTGGCAATGAAGCAAGGTCCATCCTTTGCAACACCAAGTTCACTTTGTAACACTTGGTGTTTGTGTACTTAGGCTCTCCACACAGCTTGACGTAGCACACACAAATGTGGCTGTCAGGGCACGGACTATGTTAGATATGTCTTTCCCTTCTTCCTCTGAAGACCTGTACATTGTGACCCAATGGACATGATGAAATGGAAGATGACTCAGCTGACTGCCATAATGCAGGAGCAGAATATAGGTCACACCTGCTCCAAGAGCACCTGGCACCAGATGACCAAGTCTCTGCCCTGCCATCGTATGGGTAGGCTGTACCCCCACTCTTTGGCTATCCATTCTAGCCTATTCTTGATGCACGCACCACCTCCTCTGAACCAGATTCCCAGCACCTTTAGGAGACACAGGAGACTGCAGATGCTAAAATCTGGAGCAACAAACAAGACGCTGGAGGAACTCAGTGAGTCAGGCAGCATCTGTGGAGGGAAATGGACAGTCGATGTTCTGTGTCAGACCCTTCATCTGGACTGGCACTGGCATCTTCAGCTAGTCAGGCCTGGCAGTGAAGGCAACAGAGATATGGCTGGGCCAGTTGACAAAGAACATGGCCTCATTCTTGTTGCGATTGACTCTGACCCCAAAGCCAGTTCAAACTGGTCATAAATGCTGATCAGTCTGTGGACCAACCATGGATCTGAGCAGAAGAGAGTGATGCTGTTCTGCCTGTGACATTTTGCAAATGAATTAACAACAAAGTTTAAACGGTAGAGTACAATTTCTGTACTGTTTTATAGGCACTGATGGACCCTTTTACAGTCAAAGGCATAAAGCAAAGTTCTGATTAAGTAAATGGACTGTCACACAAGAATTGTAAAGCTGACCACGAGACAAGTGAATTCATTTAGTTTGGGTCCAGTCAAGACATTGGATATTAAGGCTGTGATAATGCTGGACAGAATGCAGAGGAGATTCATCAGGATGTTGGATTGGAGGACTTTAGTGACAGGAAGAAATTGGATATGCTGCGTTAGTTCATCCTGGAGCGAAGGGGGCTGAGGGTGACCCTACAGAGGTGTATAAATCATAAGAGGCTTAGATAGGATGAATAGAGTCTTTTTCCTGTGGTAGAGGTACAAAGACTAGAGAGAATAGCTTTAAGGCGAAAAGAAGGGATTTCAAAGGGGATCTGAAGGTAAAGATTTTTACACAGAGGGTGGTTGGAACTCAACGCCAGAGGGGTTGGTGGAATCAGATGCAATCACTACATTTAAGAGGCATTTAGTCCAACATTTGAATAAATAAGGCATGGAAGGATATGGACCCCCTAATAAGAACATGTGGGATTAGTGTAAATGGGCAAAAGGGCCGGCATGGGCATGTTGGGCTGAATAGCCTGTTCCTGTGCTGTATAACTCTATATCTCTATTCTTGGGGTTTGAAGTGGTGGTTAATTGTAGCATGCAGCCAGTCAAGCTATAAAAATTGTGTTTTGGTACAGTCCTGGAAACATTTCAGGGGAATCTGACAGAATTAGGAGTGTAAACATGCACAGCATTATTACTGGAAAAGGATGGCTGTCATCCTGTGTACTTCATTATGTGCTGACAGAGTTATTGATCCTCATGACCCTGGACTGATGCAAATTCTGTCTGCTGTGATGGATTTCTACATCATGGTGACGTTGATGAAGTTAGCAAAGTTGTTAGATTAATTTCTGATGTCCTATCATGACTGTTAGGATGAAAGTGCAAGTTGTTGAATCAAGCAAGTAAACACACCTCATTGCATGTTTGGGATTAATTGATTCTGCACACACTGTCAGGTGAACTGACATTTCAATAGGCGGATTATAAAGCATGATGCCATCTGAAAGCCGACAAATGCTGATAGGATCTCTGGGCTCCTTTGAAACATTGGAAAACCATGTGCAGGAACAGAATTTTCTGTCAATTGAAGGTGTACAACCTGTGTTTTACAGCTGGGTCAAGAACCCCTGGTTTACCAACACCTGAAACTATTCATTAGGGAGGATAGGAAACTAACCCAATCCTACCTGTCCAGAGACTACAGCTCTACCCTCCAACAGGAACCAAGCAATGGCAAATAGAAGCAGAACTATTTTATTTTCCCTGAGACACAAGTATTGAGGGGGTCACCAGAACCAATGGCCTGGCTGTAACTATGTACCTCAACAGAAGTTAACATTTGAACTTGATATCTCCTCATCTTTGTGGCTCACTTAGTCATTAGATAAATTGTCTGATTCTTCAGAGGAAATAACTTGCATGATGGTTTTTACCATGAATAAATTTTACAGCCAGGTCATGATTCTTTTGCTACTCTGTGTAAGAAAAAAATATTAAAATCAGGGCAGAATGACTGAAGGGTAGAAGTGGAGATAAAAGTGAAAGGCATCCAGTCAGATAAAAAGATGTACTAGAGTCATAGAGCAATACAGCACGGATACAAGCCCTTCGGACCAACCAGTCCATGTTGACCACGGTGCCCACCCAGCTAGTCCCAATTTTCTGCGTTCTAAATTGTAAAAGTAAAAGGCAAAGCTCACCAATGCAGCAGCTGCCTGTAACTGCTCTGCACGCAAAGATCAATTTGGAATGATTTCTCATGGAAAAAACTCTCACAAGTAAATGTGGGGCATTCTGAAGTGGGACACATGCCTGGATGTCTGGGCTGATTAGGTTAAACTGTTACAAGTGAGACTGGAACTCCAAAGATCACCGTGTAGATGTAAATACTGAATCATACCCTCACAGCCAGTGGGTGGCAATGAGAGTGCACCTACACTTGGATTTACAAGGCATCCATAATGCATGGAAAATAAATGCTTCCCTTTGAGGGCTGTCCTGATTTGGGCCAGATGGTCTGGGAGAGACATGTGAGCAAATGATTAGTCCCAGAACAGCCAGGAAGGTTGCAGTCTGATAGAACACATGTCTGCCCTGCTGTTGCTGCTGAATGCTATCCGTGGTGTACAAATTGAATGACCTGTTATTCTGGCAAGAAACAGCTATCAGCTGAGACTGCAAATACCAAAAGGGTTGCTGGCTGATGCCAGATTTTCCCTCTCTTACAGATGCCTCAAATGAATCAAAGGCATCAGAGACATACTGAATATTCCACTCGGAGACATTGGCCAAGCCGACCTCTTGGCACAGCTTGACTCATGTTCTCACACATTCAAATCTACTTGTCATCGAGTGGCGAGAATGTTGATGTAAAATAAGCCAGGACACCCTTTCATCTTCTCTTTCATCTCATCTGTCAGCTGAGGCTGGGTCATACACTCAGGGATGCACTAATGCCTGAACTGAGTGAGTTTTATATTATTTAGGGATAATTGCAGATTATGGAGGTTGATTCAATTCTAAGCACTACTACTTAATATTTTCACAGTTCTATTGAAGTTCACAAATTCAACCCACATTAATATTTTGGACCCCAATGATGATGAAGCTGGTAAATGGATGAGAAAATGAACCATAATAATGTCAGTAATTATTAAAAGCTTGACCTCTTCACCATGCATTGTATCTGAGCAGCATGTAAAAACCATAGAACTATAAAAGCTGAGACAATTGTTTCCTTCATCACCAGCTGATTGCAGCTTTGATTATTTTAGTGCTATCTCTATCTTGGCCACCCTTGGTGTTGGAGGGTACTGGTATCCCAGCCCCACTTGGTATTGCTTCTGGGACAACATGTCTGCCAAGGTATGGAGTACTACTCAGGCTGGTCTTCTGTGATATTTTCCATATCTTTTTTCTAATTGTCCAGTGAAAAGAGGAACAGGAAAGTTATTGGTAAACAATTTCATGCCACAGTCTTCATTAGCCAATTAGAGCACCAAAGCCAATGTTTCTCCTTCTTATATGAACTGCAAAGGACAAGAGACCTTCTGGTCTACTCAGCTTGTCCCATACTGCTGTGACACCAAATGCATCTGCAATATATATATGTATCTAAAAAGCATATCCCACCCAAAACTATGCAGGGAAAGTAGATACAAATCCAAGAGTTATGAAGACAAAAGCAGCGAAGTTGCTCACCAATCCACATAGA
This sequence comes from Pristis pectinata, assembly GCF_009764475.1. Lineage (NCBI taxonomy): Eukaryota > Metazoa > Chordata > Chondrichthyes > Rhinopristiformes > Pristidae > Pristis > Pristis pectinata. Next base: position 10,835,386 of record NC_067428.1, read on the forward strand.
TGATCAACACAAATCTTGAGACACGATAACGCAGCTAGTGGAGCTGCAGCCTCAGCTCCAGAGACCTGGTTTGATCCTGATCTTTGGCACTCCTCCTTAAAGTTTTGTAGAAGTTTTGGAAACAGATGAGGCATGCATTGAGAGCTCCATCAACTTTAGTGGAAGAGAAGCCATTGATAAGGAAGAAGGAAGACATCGCAGAAGCACTGTATGGAAAGTTTTTCATCAGAGCAGGTTGTGATGGTGAGCAGGCACAGTAGTGCAGCAGCTAGCCTAACGCTTTACAGCACCAGTGACCCTTGGTTCAATTCCGGCCACTGTCTGTAAGGAGTTTGTACGTTCTCTCCGTGTCTGCGTGGGTTTCCTCCAGGTGTTCCAGTTTCCTCCCACATTCCAAAGACATACAGGTTAGGAAGTTGTGGGCGTGCTATGTTGGCACCGGAAGCGTGGCGACACTTGTGGGCTGCCCCCAGAACACTCTATGCAAAAGGTGCATTTCACTGTGTGTTTCGATGTACATGTGACTCATTACTTGAGGGGGCAGAAGTGCAGTCAAGGGCAGGGTTTTAATGGATGTTTGTTGCTGGCATGTTTGAGAGGACTCCCCACAATAGATGGTAAAGAATCCTAACAGACTTGCACCACCATGCTAGACTTCATCAGGAATCCAACATTAGAGCATGTAGATGAAAAATATTGTGAAAAGTTGGCAGCAATGTTGGGAATTCCATACTTGCCCAGAAATGATGAGCTTTTATCAATTTTCCGGGCAAATATCAGCAGTTTCATGGGTGATTGCTGTTATTTCTCTCAAAATTGTAGATTTTTGTTAGATTATCTTCAAGTCATGACTTTTTCAAAGTGCAGGGTTCGAATTCTGCTGTTCCATCTTGTGAACAAAGATGTTTCCACCTGTAAGATAATTTAGTGGCTCTCATCTCTGTCTTTCCTCAAGCCACTTGTGAGGAGATTAAAATGCCATATGTGGAGATAAAATCCGGACGCACTATTCTGAGCACTGATCAAGGTCTTGTACAAGGACAAAGTAGTATAATTTGTCTTAGTTAATTGTCTTACAAATGCACCCAGACATTCTATTCACTCTAGCTTTTGCTTCGCTCAGAAATGTTTAGAGATCTGCACGCTCAATGCTAAAATACCTTACTTTTCCTGCCTGCTTCAATTCTTTTCCCTGTAGGGTGTATCTGTGTTCTGCACTGGTCCTGTCCACATCCATAAATTGCAATAAAGCTGCTACCTCACAGCACCAGACTTCCTGGTCCAACCCTAACCTCCAGTGCTGTTTGTACGGAGTTTGCACAATCTCCCTATGACTGTGTGGGTTCCCTCTGCGTGATCTGGTTTCCTCCCACATCCCAAAGAGGTGCCTGTTGGTAGGTTAATTGGCCACTGTAAAGTTGCCCCTAGTGTGTAAGTGAGTGGTAGAATCTGAGAAGAGTTGATGTGAATGTGAGGAGAATTAAAAAATAAGATTAACGTAGGATTAGCGTTGGCCATCAGCGTGGACTCAATGGGCTGAATGGCCTGTTTCTGTGGTGCACCTTTTTACAGCTCTATGACTCTATGGCACTTTTCAAAGTTAAATGAAGTCATGAACTCAATCCTTCAACACATTACAATACATTTGAATATGTCAAGCATTTCTACAACCGTTAAGCCTGTACAACACTTCATCATCTAGATTTTGTCAGTAAATACTATTTGATCTGCATGTAGGTTTGAGACACCCTCATGAATGCAAATGCCTCAAGCTTACCAGCCAAGCTCCATCAGTGATTTCCCAGATGTGCTCCGTCTTGCAGTCTGCAAAGAGTCCATTGATGGAGCAGGAGCTTACTGAACTTCCCCCAGCAGGTTAGCATGATGCAGCATCAGGCAATTGCAGGGCTGTGCGGATGAAAGGAAAAAAATTAGTGACAGGCCATTACTATTTATTTAATTGCTTGCATTTGTTTTGAAGCTCTTTGCTGTTTAATAAGTAGTTTTAAGTATTTCAAGTTGACTATTTAATAACTTTTAATGACGTAAAGTCTCTTAATTTTTTATTTCATTTTTAATAGTTTTTAACTGTTTCTGAATATCAAGCATATACAGGAGCATTGAAGCTCAACAGCTTTGGTGGACAGCAAACTTGGGTGACAGGAGACTGCAGATGCTGGAATCCACAGCAAAAAACCAACTGCTAGAGGAACTCAAAGGGCCAGGCAGCATCTGTGGAGTGAGGTGGATATTCGATGTTTTGGGTCAAGACCCTTCATCTGGATTGAGCAAACTTGGAGGTAGGGTTTTGCCACCTGTCAGAAGGCTCCAGAGAAGCTTCATGGCTGTGGCTTATTATGGCAGCACCTGACACATTGTTGGAGACCTTGGAACTGGCCAGTGTATTGCCATTGGAATCTAGTGGATAGCCATCACCAAGGTTGACCTGCTGACCCAGAGAATGTGTGTGGGTGAGGTGTGGGCCAGTGGGAAACATGAGTAGCAGTGTGGGCAGTAGGCTTGCTAAGGAAAATTCTAGTTCATTTCATCATAACTTTGAAATTCGTGCCCCAGTATCTACATATGGATCTGTGATAGAAATAGGTTTTGTGTCCACATGTTGCAGAAGGTGGTCATTTGGTCAGTGGGTACTTGGGCTGGAAGCCCATTTGTGCATTTTCAGATCATTCTGATGCAGACCTTTCTGAGCAAGGAATGAAGCAACTGAGATCCCATTTTTGAGACGTTATTTAGGAATTCTGGCGCTCCAGAAGGGATGTAACAGACAGGTGAAGCAGGGATGGGCCACACCAACACCACTGCAGTCATGTGTCTCCATTGGTAATTTCACCTGACAGATGCAGGTAACAGGACATGGTGTAGTTTCAGGAGTATAATGATGCTGCCCAGCGCACTTTTCAGATAGTGAGCGTGTTGCGGTGTTTGCTACCATTGGCCTGTTTGGAAATCGGGATTCACGATCGGGGCTAATGGGTGGTGATAGGAGGAGGGTCTGCTCTGCCTTTCCTTGTTGGCTGAAGGAAAATTAGCTGAAGTCTGCTCTGCGTGGAGTTTGAGTGATCGCCTTAACACAGCAGTGAGTAGCACACTGCAAGACGCGGGTGAGTTCGGCAGCAGAAGTCTGCAATGGTTTTGAGGCTCAGAAGATGAGAATGAACCTGGCCCTTGCCCTCTATGGGACGCGAGGTCCCGGTACACATAAGATAATATTCAGGCTTGCAGGATGTCACAGATCTCAGTGAGGACAAATGATGCAGTTGCAGTGATAGTTCTTTCAACAGCACAAGGTCAGGAGTAATGTTCTTGTTCTGTGAGCTTCAGAAATGTGAAGCTAAAAGTCACACAGGACCGATATCTGGGGCATTGCATCATTAGGGGAGTTTTATACTGGAGAAGAGGTGCCATGCAAATTAAAATCCTGTTGTAAAGTCAAGAAACAAACTCTCCAACAGGCTCTAATGGATGTCAAAATGATTGCAATGTTGAGTTATTCTCCGTTGGGCTGCACACTGCACACCACTGTTATTTTCAAAGTCAAAAAGTCAAAGTCGAGTTTATTGTTATATGCACAACTATATCTATGCACAGGTGCAATGAAAAATTTACTTGCAGCAGCATCACAAGCATATAGCATTAGATAAGCAGCATCCACAAAAAAAATTAAAAATAAATTATACACAAATTTTACAAGAAAACACAATTAGAACAAAAAAACTCAAAGTCCATTGTAGTGTAAAGTGGTCATTGTGTTGCTGTACTGAGGTAGTGATTAGTGTTGTGCAGGTTGGTTCAAGGACTGAATGGTTGAAGGGAAGTAGCTGTTCTTGACCCTGCTGGTGTGGGACTTCAGGCTTCTGTACCTCCTGCCCGATGGTAGCTGCAAGAAGATGGCATGGCCCGGATGGTGGGGATCTTTAGTGATAGATGTTGCCTTCTTGAGGCAGCGCCTCCTGTAGATACTACTGATGGCAGGGAGGGATGTGCCTGTGATGTATTAGGTTGAGTCCACTTCTCTCTGCAGCTTCTTGCTTTCCTGCACATTTGAATTGCCGTACTAGACCTGATGCAATAGGCAGGATACTTCCAACAGTACATCTGTTTGCTGTTGTGTGAATGTATTTCAAGGGCCATGTAATCACAGGATTGCCTAGCAGTAGGCTCCCTCAAGACAGCATAGTCCAGCTCCCCTCGCAACACTCCAAATTAAATTTTGCACAGGGTTGGGCATTGGGAGCTGACATTGTCTTGGGTGCCCCCACGCACAGACTCCATCTAATGCACTAGGGTGACTCACTCCAGCAGGTCTAATTTTCAGACCAGTACTTTAATGGCCCAAAATTTGTTGTTCTCACTTTTCACTCTAGAATAGAATTATTTTTAAGTTCCACGATGCTGAAAAATAAAGCAGTGTAATTGGTAATTCGAAATAATGATGTGCAATCCTTCATCATTCACATCAAAAGGACACAACAAGGTATAGTAATAACAGCAGTGGGCTGGAAATTGAAATCAATTTGGAAAGTCAGGCTAAAATGACACTGCACCATGTGCCTGTGTGGAGTTTGCATGTTCTTCCTGGGATTGTGTGGGTTTCCCCTGGGTACTCCAGTTTCCTCCAAAGATGTGCTTAGTTGCCCACTGTCAATTATCCCTGGTGCAGGTGGCTGTAGAATTTGAGAGAGGGGAAGCCACAGGGAAAAGTTGGGAGGTGGGATTGCTCTGAGAGCTGGAATAGACTCAATGATTGAATGGACTCCAATGTCATTAGGAAATATAAAACCCCTGAGAACTTTCTCGACCCTGACAAGGGATGGATTTTCTTACACACTTGACGTGGAAGCACTTGTACACAGAGGCTCTCTTCCATGTTTAACTGCCTCACCATAAGAAGCTGGGTCAATGGAAATCCACACAATAGAATGCAAAACAGGAGACAGATATTAATGAGCCTTTAATTGGAATCAAATATGCAATTTCAGACATCTTATTGTAACAATATAAATGCCATGGAAAAGGCACAGTTTAGATTTACTCGGCTTTTACAAGGAATGAAGGGTTATAATCATGAAGGAATTTTTTCACCTGTTTCAGATTTAAGAAGGTTAAGAGGTGACCTTATTGAGGTCTTCAAGATTAGAAAGGGTAATGGTAGATAGTGTTTGATGATTGAAATATTAGTTTTACTGGTCAGCAAAATGATAACAAGAGGGCATTAATTTAAGGTAATTGGAGAAGAAATTAAATGGGAAGTTATTAAAATTTCTTTACACTGAGGCTGATTAGAATTCAGGAACCATTGTTGAAATAAATCGATCCAAAAGATTATAAAGTGGTCACTTGAAAGGGTGAATTCAGATGTGAGAAGTAAGCAATAGAATGAAATTAGGTAAGGTAATTCATGTGAAGAAAAACTGGGGGCTGATACTGATATGCCAAAGAGCCTTCTTAGCTGATCTAATCTCTCTTAATTCTATGAAATCCAAATTAGTGTTTTAAATCTAAATGATGGAAACTACGAAAGTATGAGGGCCGAGTTGGTTGTGGTTGTTTGGAAAACCATGTTAGATGTATGATGTTTGACTAGTACTTAAATAAATAATATATGATTTGCAAAAAATGTATATTTGTTCAAGGCACAAAAACACAACAGGAAATGTGGTTCATGTGTGACTAATGGGAGACATTAAAAATGGTATTATGTCAAAAGAGAAGGCTTATAAAGTTGACAGAAATTGCAGTAGGCCTGAGTATTGGGAGCATTTTAGAACTCAGCAAAGGAGTACCAAGAAATTCATAAAACAAGCAAGAATATAATAAAAGGATAAACTGGTGAGAAAGACAAAAATGTACCACAAGAGTGATGTAAAATGGAAAAGACAACCAAGGGCAAATGTGGATCCCTCATAGACAGGGACAGAAGAATTTATAGTGGGGAATAAGGAAATTAAACAAATACTTTGAATCTGTTTTCATGGAGAAGACAAACAAACTGCCAGAAAGATTAAAGAACTGAAGGTCCAATGGGATTGAGGAACTGGATCAGTAAAAGCGTAATGTAAGAGAAGTTGGTGAGACTAACAGCTGATAAATCCCAAGGAGCTGATGATCCCAATCTGAGATAACAACAGAAAGAGTTGTCCACTTTGTTACTTTTGGTTGTTTGGTTGTTAGCTTTGATTATTAACTTTCAAAATTCTATAGGTTCTGGAATTGTTCCTGTGGATGGCAGGTTAGCAAATAGGAGCCCACTATTTAAGAAAGCAGGGAGAGGTAACGGGGAACTACAACCTGTTAACAAAAGGAAAAGAGGGATATACTGGAATTTATAATGAAAGATGTAATTATGGAAACCCCCCAGAAAAGAATAATAGAATTCAACAGAATCATTATGGATTTATGGAAAGGAAATTATGTTTCATTAATCTTATTGGAGTTCTTTGAGAATATGACAGTAGAATAAATAAAAGGGAATTTGTGAACATGGTGTATTTAGACTTTCAGAAGGCTTTTGATAAGGTCCCATGACTAAGGTTGGTCAATGATCACTTTAGAATACATGGAATTGGTGGGTAAATAGTAGAAAGAATTGAGAATTAGCTATCAGACAGAAAGTAGAAGTGGGGAAAAATGGATCTTTCTCCAGTTGGCAGGCTGTAACAAAAGGAATGCCAAACAGATAAGTGTTGAGCCCCAGCTATACACAATCTATATCAACAATTTGGTTGAGGGGATCATATTTCCATGTTTAATATAAAACTAGGTGGTATTATGAGTAAGAATGAGGATGTGAAGAGCCTGGGCAAGAACAAAAGTGGGAGTGCTTTTTAAAATGATAACAAATTGAAAAATGTTAATATTCGAAGGGACTTGGGTGTCCTTCTACATACATCATTGTCAACTAACATGCCAATGAAGCAAATAACCAGGAGGGCAAATGTTATGTTGGCTTTTATTGCAAGAGGATTTGAGTACAGAAGTAAAGATGTTTTATTGCAATGTTATAAAGGCCTCATTCAACCTAACAAAACTCTTGCAGTGCTTGGCAGGGTGGATGCAGGGAAGGTCACAGTCACAGCCTCAGAATAAGACGTCAGCCATTTAGGACTGAGATGAGGAGAAATTTCTCCACAAAGAGGACGGTACATCTTTGGAATTCCTTATTTCAGAGAATTATTGAGACTTGGTTCCTTCAGAACAGAGATTGGTGGTAAATTGCTGGATCTTAAGGGAATCAAGGGATATTAGGATAGCGCAGGAAAATGGCACTGAGGTAGAAGATCAGCCATGATCTTAATGAATGGTACAGTAGGTTCAAAGCGTAGAATGCCCTACTCCTGCTCCTAATTCTTCATATGAAGTTCTCAATGAATGCTGTTCCTTCCTGTTCCTGAGATCTCCTAAACAGATTCAGATGATCTGAGGTAGGAGCTGTTAAAATGGAGGGAAGAATATGTAAGGATGGCAGCAGACCATGTGTATCCTGCTGAGATGTCGGGACTGTGGAATATTCAGATATCTTGTTTAGTTTTTGCAACTAACTTTTAGTTGAATTTGAAGACTTCAGCAAAGGTTCCTGGCAAGTAATTCTAATTTCTAATCATCCTCAGTACAAAGCACCTTTTTAAATAAAAGTTATTCCAAGAGCATGGCGGATGAAAGAGAAACTTGATAATTAAAACCAAAAAGTGTTTAGACTCCATAAAAAGCAAGTGAACCTGTTTCCAAAGGCCTGAAGCTAAATAACCCAAGACACAGATTTGGAGTGATGACAAAACATGAAAAAAAAATTGCACAAGAGGTCAGGATTCGGAATGCATTACCTGCCTGTCGGGTTTGATTTTGACCTTCAGTGCAAACCGTGTGGAGTTTGCACGTTCTCCCCTTGACTGTGCAAGTTTCTGCCAGGTGCTCTGTTTCCTCCCAGATTCCAAAGACATGCTGATAGGTTACTTGGCTACTTTAAATTAACCCTTAGTGTAGGTAAGAGGTCTGAGGGGTTCGGTCTAATGGGGTATCTCTTCTAGGAGCTGACGACCTCATGGGCCAAATGCCCCCCCCCCCCCGTGTCACAATATGTAACAAAGTAGCCTCAAAAGGGAATTGAATAGAAAGCTTGAAGAACACAATGTTGCAGAGATGTGGGAAAGACAGGTGTGGAGAAACTTACTACATTTCTCTTTCAATGAGCTGGTGTAGACTTGATAGCATGAATGGACTCTGTCTGTGGTCAATTGAATTACAGGTTGGATTCAACACGGGAGGTGGCTATTTGATCTGCCAAGTTGGCACTGGCTCTATGTAGGAGCAACCAATCTAGATCCACTCCCCTGCCCCCTCCCCACAGCCCATAAATACACTTGTTTTACAAACTTATCCAGCTCCCTTTCCATGAATCATTGAATCTGCCTCTTCTATTATCCCAACAGTTTACTCAGACCTTTTGGTTCTTCTGCCAAACACCTTTACTGTATGTTTCCCAGTTCTTGTCCCTTCCATTAATGGGAACAGTCTCTTTCCACCTACTCTGTTTATACTCTTCATGACTGGGAAAGGAAGGGAAAGATTTGCTGTCATGAACATCAAGTAGATGGAAGAGAATCCTGTTTCACATATCTTATGTGATTGGAGAAGAATGGGTGGGCCAAAGAGCCTTCATTTGTCAAATGCTTTTCCATGTTTTCATATGGCGCACTGTATACTGTTGTTACATGCCTTCCTCAACTGCAGTTCTTTTCCTCAATCTCCCACAATCTATTATTTGTCTATATTTCATCTGTAATATTCGGGTCATAACCTTTACAGGAGGTGGTTCTTAAAATAATGCAATGGCAAGTTAGGTATGTGTTTATGTACAAACTCAAGGTGTATAAATTGCACTGTCCAATGATTCATATTTTCTCACTGACAAGTTCACCAATTAAAATTTGTATCTGGAACATTTATCTACATATATAAAGTACTAAGATGTCATTCGATGAAGAGCAAATTAATTTTCTTTTCATTTCAAAAGCAATGTATCATATTTATGAATCATTTCTGATGTGTAATATTATTACACATTATATGTGTGAAATATAATTATCAATACTCTCTACAAACCGATTAAACTTAATATAATAACTGATACATTATTTATGGTGTTACTCTGTTTTATATCTATCCTTTTGAATTTTTAATTATAAGTGAAGATTCTTTCTGTAATAAATATTGGAATGACTCCAATTATTTTTATTAAAAGAGCTAATGTCCAAGTAATTGAGAAACAATAGGAAGCAGCAGGGAGATGATGAGATGCTTAAAAGCTTCTAGGTTAAAGGAAGAAGGAGAGACTGTGGGAGGTACGGAGTTTCCCCATTCAGATGTCCAGAAAGACGATGTAATTTAAGAGGTGGATCGAGGATTTCAAAAGTGCAAGACTGATGTGGGAGGAGATAAGCCATGGATTGTACAGTGTATTTTGAACACAGGCAAAATACTGAAAACAATTAAGACCAGACAATCCCATTAAAATGACACAAGGAAAAGAAACCTTTAGGAAAGTAATGGGTGGCAGAATTTTAAAAGTGATCCTGGGAACAAATGAATCAAAATCATTCTTATATCAGACAAGCTTTAGCATGGAGGAGAGTGTGAAACTGGAACTAATACACTTATTCATATTTGTGATTTTGTACTGAACCAATTAGCGGAGAGCAGATTCATCAAAAGTCCTATCATACACGTGCCCAGCTCAAGACTGTGCATACAATGGTTTTACACCAAATGAGCAACGGTAAATGAAAAACAAAGCAAAAGTACTTAGGGATAAAATTCTCTGAAGCTGCAAATTCTGTTTAGATTACAATAGTAATGATCTATTCATTATGCAAGTAAATAAAACAGAAGTATGACAGTGAAATTGTCCAAGTGATCTGTGGAGCATGGTACATTACACCAACGCTGTTCCTGCAGCATCTACACCATCTCCTCAAATGGAGCTCAATAAAGCAGTAGGACACTTTTTTTATTTCACACATCACAAGTACAATTGTCCAAAGGAAGCCTGGCACAGCTAGGTGCAAAAACAATAAACACACTTCATTAGTTTAATTAACATACTTTCCATGTACTCTGACGTCAGTTATAGTCTGAATTGAAGAGTAATATAAGACTATTATTATGTTCATTTCACAGCAAAATTCCATCCCAAAATGAGTCATATAATGAGTGTGTGATTCATCATTGTTCAAAGCTTTCAGTGTACGGTAATTGAGGACGCATTCAGGCCTGTGATTTACCAATTCAAGCAGTACTGGAAGCGGTGTTTTTTTGATGAATTTATTTTCTGTGTGTAGATCACTGGCAAGGACAGTTTATGTTGCCTATCCCTAATTGTCCTCTGAACTGAACAGTTGTCAGAGAGCAGTTAAGAGCCCTCTATTGTTCAAACCTATGTTGGAGGGTCCATGGCCATACACAGGCCCGATCAGATAGAGGCACCACATTTTATTCCCTGAAGGATGTTAGTAAACAAGATGGATATTTTGCAACAATTATTGGTATCACCACTACTGAAGCTCCTTCATTATTCCAGATTTATTTAACATTTGAATTCAAATTTCCCTGCTGCCTTATTGGATTTTGTAAAGACAAGGCCTAGGTCAAGGGTGAAGGATCATAGTAAAGTCTGCCGTTAAGGACAAGAAGTAAAGTTCAGCCAGATTAAACATTAATAGTTTTCCAAAAATTTAGATTGTCAGTGAACAGGGTCACACAAGAGGAAGTTCCTTGGGCAAGACCACTGAGAGGCAGCTAAAGGCTGATAGAAAAGATCAGTGCAAGATCTATGTAATTGTCAACGGGTCAGTCACCATCCACGAAGTGAGAAGTAAAATTAGTATTTCAGATCAATGACCTTACCCAGTTCTACTGTTCTCTTTCCACAGATGCTGCCTGATCTGTTGAGAATTTCCACTTTCAGTTTAAATGTCAGATTTTTAGCATCTGCAGTTTTTTTGTTTCTGTTTCATGGTTATTCCTTAAATACCGTGTCATATCAGAATCTTATGACAGCATATATTTACACAAAAATTGTTGGTTTTTAAAGTCTGGGAGTGTCCTCAGTGTTGTAAACATGCACCATATGGGTTCTGTTATATTTTTACTAATGTCATTGCACAGTTTGAGGAATTACGTCAAATCCTAAGTAGGTGTCATAGATTTTCTTTATGTAGGAGTTCAACAAATGTACTCCCATCTTGTTTTATTGCATTTACTCATGTTCATGGCATGGTTTTTCACACTGCTAGAATAAACAAAGCCATGTTGTTTCAATTAAAGATTGCTAAATGCATTAATAAAACTCAAGTTTTCTACCAAAGTGAATGCATGCATTCAGCCATATGGTGTGTTATGATTCATCTGCTCAAAATGTATTCGAGCATTGACACAGCACTCTTGGCTCGGTTTTGAGGGTATAAGAATATTAATTGGGAATTAGAGCCAGAAGGAAGTTACATCTTCTCAAATATGCCTGCAGCCTATTTTAAATTGAGAAAGATACTGTGAAGGTCAAATCTTGCATTGTAACCCACTGTAGAGTCTGCAAAGACTGAAGAAGAAAAATCATGAAATAATATTAGTGATGTGAAGTTTGGCTTTCAAAAATTTTTAGACTGTAGGAGAAATGAATGAGTTAAGGAATTCATAGTTAGATCAAAACTGTCCCAGTAAGATGTAATTACAATACAGAGGCCAATGCCTGAGTTTGAAAGAGGAAGTTTTGAAGAATAAGGAGGAACAGATGAGGACATTTTGGAAGGACGAGAGCAACATCGATGGTGACATAACTCATCCTTTGAAACATGCTCAGCAATAAAATCGAAGGTAAGCATCAATTAATTATGCAAATGTTGTATGTTCTCACTGGAAAGGACATGGGAGATGGTCTGGTTAGGAGTCAAATGAGACTAGGTTACGTCGAGACTGATAGTACTTCACTAGCCCGGAAGAGCAGAACCAGAGAATGTGGCTTGCCATCAAAGGCTGTTAATTCAGGACTAATAGAGTCATAGAATCATGGAGCTGTACAACACAGAAATGGGCCCTTCGGCCCACCATGTCCATGCCGACCTTTTTGCCCATCTACACTAATCCCATTTGCTCACATTAGGTCCATTTCCTTCGTGCGTGTCTAAATATCTCTTAACTATAGTGATTGTATCTGATTCCATCTCCTCCTCCAGCAGCATGTTCCAGATATCTTTTACATGGCTGGATTGTTAAATACATATCAGGCTCCCCTTAGTACAGTGAAGTCTGCTTTAAGTATTACCCTAGAGCCAATGTAATATTTCCTGAGATGTAGTCACAGTAGTAATGAAGGGATGTGGTAACCTATTCATGTACCACAGGCTTCTATCAATAGAAGTGTGATTATGACTAGATAGTCTGTTTCAATATTGTTGTTTGAGGTATAAATATTGGTCAAGCCATCAGGGATATCTCCCTGGCATGTCTTCAAAATATTCCCACGGACCTTTTTGAGTTGATTAGGTGGAGCCTTGGTTCGACTTTTCAATCCAAAGGACAGGCCCTCTGACAGTGCAGCTTTCCCGGACTAAAGCACCGAAGAGGTAGCCTACATTTTTGTGCTCGAGTCTCTCGAACCGAGAACTGGCTGATTCACAGACCACCAAATGAGGCACAGCTGAAGGCATTGCATTCAATTGGGTTTGTAAGGTAGAATGTTCAAAGATTACAGCCGAGTCTAAATTGCACAAGAAAAATGAATTTCTTGTTGAGGGTAGAAGAGATTTGAAACAGTTTTCACATGTGAAAGTGAATATTCCTTGATAAGAAACCTGTGAATGCTTCTAATCTGTTCACATACCGCAGGGGTCGGAGAGTCATTTTTGCATTACATGGCTTCACGGAGCTGATTCTGGATTTGGTAATGAGATTCAAAGCCTCCCCATGTGTCCTACCATTGCTTTTTTAAAAAATTCTGCTTGATGTGACTGAATGATTGCTTCCCATGGTATCTATCAGAGCGTATATCAGTCTGCACTGAACAGAATGAACTCAAGCTCTCATGTTTTTCTCACCCCTTTTAGTCAAAGATGAATTCTTTCTTTCCTTGTAGTTAATAAGAATAATGCAGAATAACAGTGGAAATAACTTTTGCGTATAAGGGAAGGACAAACTTTCTTCTCCCACATTTTCTGCCCCTCTTCTAATCGTCCTGCCTCATGACGATCAACTTTCTCTGGTATTTCGGTCAAGCAATCATTCTTTATTCATGAGCTTCAGCATCAATGAGGTAATCTTCTGTGCATGTCTAATACATGTCTTGAAAATGTTCACCAGAAGCTGTAGAAACCAAGGAAATATTGCCACTGGTATTTTAGAGTTATTGAATCAAAGAGCACAGAAACAGTGCCTTTAACCCACTATATATATGCTAACCATTAAGAACATATCTGTACTAATCCCATTTACCAGCACCTCGTCCATAGCCTACTATGCCTTGGCGGGTCAAGTGCTCCTCCAGAATGCTGTGAGAGTATCTGCCTCCACCTCCTTCTCAGATCCCTTTTTTCTGAGGAAGAAAAATTCTTCCTCAGATCCCTTTTAAATCTCTTACTCCTCACCTTAAATCTATGCCCCCTCATCTAAGATACCTCCGCCATGGGGAAAAGTCTCTTAAAACAAGATAAGATTTCTTTATTAGTCACATGTACATCGAAACACACAGTGAAATGCATCTTTTGCGTAGAGTGTTCTGGGGGCAGCCGGCAAGTATAGCCATGCTTCCGGTGCCAACATAGCATGTCCACAACTCCCTAACCCGTACATCTTTGGAATGTGGGAGGATTCTAATGCTTCTCATAATTATGTATACTTCTGTTAGGTGCCCCTTTTCTCTGCTCCATGGGAAACAAACCCAACCATTCTTAACATGTCTGCCAAGATCTCATGCAAAGTATGTTGACTGATGTCAACTGATCGTTTAAATAACAATTATTTAATAATCCTCATCATATGTAATGTCCAAACTGACACACATTCTAGGAAGAGGGAGTCACTTAATAGTGTCCAGGAGTGCGAACCTGAGCTGATTTCCTCTCCAAACCCCGCTCACTCTCCCTCCCAACTCTCAGCTCAGGAACAATGGAACAAGTCTGGCTTCCATTGGATCACACAGGCTGCTTTACAATAGAGTTGAGCAGGTCTCATCTTCAACTTAGCACATCACACAGTGCAGCAGTTGTAATAATGTGTTGGAATATTAGCTCAGGTTTTTGTGCCTGAGTCTCTGAAGCGAGACTTGAACACACAAGTTTCTGTGGTACACCCTACCAACTGATGCTACTGTCATATGATGGAAGTGATGCTCCTTGCTGCAGAGCAAGCTGCAAATGTTTACAATTAACTATAAAATGAGGTTTTGTAGGGTAACATTGACTGGCACAGTTTACTTATGTGCTTTCAGCACCAATTCCAGTTTCATTCCTTGATCTAACTACTGGAGTGATGATCCAAAGCTCCTTGAAGAAAATACTATTCAACCTGGAGTCAGTTCAGTCCCAATCAGCAGCTTTACTTGGTAATAAAAGTATAGCAGTGAAAGGTAACCATTTCATATTAATTCCATGTTTGCAAAGTACATAGATGAAACCTTCCCTTAGCTTATTGCTATAATTAGGAATCAATAGGTAACCTCAAAGGAAACAGTTTTATTGTATATATCAACAAGTTCCATTTCACATTCAATAAACATACATGGGTAGAAACCTTTCTTCAGTATCATATACTTTTTATTTCTAAGGAATCCCCGGGGTTGAAGATGACTTGTCTCCATTCCATTTTTGGGGTTTCTGAGGTGGTTAATGAGGCCTGTGTGGGAACAGCAGACACAGATGTGGCAATAGGTGGCTGTCACAACAGCTGGGTGGGAGGTCTGTGAGGTGGTATACTAACACACCATTTCTGTGTCCTCCTGATGCATGGCCATGAGGTTCATAAAACTGTCCTGAATCCTCCTTCCTGCCTCACAGCCCACCTTGTGGAAAATGGCACAGAACAGGAGATGAGGGTTGGGGCTGATCACACTGTATGGCAGGCAGGCTTCAGTAGCCAGGTGACCTACCTCTGCCCCCATTTTGTGTTGGGTTCTTGTGTTCTCCACTTTGAATGGTCACGGAGGTTTCCAGGAGTCAGGGGCATGTTGCATTTCCTCAAGGAAGCTTAAAGGGCATCCTTGAAAATTTTCTCTCTGTCTGGTAGTCTCCTGCATTAAACAACCATTCACAGCAGCATTTATCAAAGCCAAACAGAACTGAATTTCAAAAACTTATTACTATCCTATTATATCTAAAATAAAATTCGAATGAATTGTCTTCTTTGTATTCTATTTTCATGATTACAAGACCATGGTAGCTCAGAACATACCAGTGAAAGTGTGTTGGATGTACTAAACCCACCTTCACACTGCCAATCAACATGAGAATGTCAGACATCAATGCAGCAAGGATTTAATGGTGGAGCTGAGGGATGGATGAATAATCTGGGGTTGTACTGGCTCAAGTTTGAATGTCAGGGAGAACTTCAGAAGATAAAATAGATGGGATGGATCTCCTCTACCATGCTGGGTCATGATTCTGAATTTGTTCCCTCCTCTTCTGTGAACACTGGTGCAAAATACATTGTCTACTGCCACCCTTCAATATCTTGTGTCTATCTGATGGTAAGCTTATTAGACTGTGAAGAGCATCACTGCCAACCCCATAACTGAAATGGGAATATTCCTAGGTTAAACCTCAACTGTGAACTATTACATTAGTTCAAAAGTCTCTTCTCCTGAACATCCCTGCCCACTGAACAGGCCACACCCCAAATTGAAACAGTGAGCTTCTTCAGGGTGGGGGAACCCAACGACTTGGCAGGGACACTCGGTCACACAGGCGCCCGTGATCACTTGAGTGCAGTGTTAACACCATCCTGTTTGGTCTGACTACTCTAACAGGAGAGTAACTGTAGTTTGGCACTTAGATATTTATCCCAGGTAAACATACATCGCTCCAAGTATTCCTTCAGGTTTGTGGATCAATGAATGTGTTCTAACATGTCTTTCTGATGATCACCATTGCACCCAGGAGAAGCTTTTATTTTCCACTTGTGCATCAAGTGTGGGCATCTGTCATGGGCTGTGCAGATGAATTTCAGAGAGGTGCATAACCAGTGAGTCATCACCAGCCTGGGGCTATTAGTCTTGCTGCAGCAGTCAGATAAAATTCAGCTGAAATTAGTTTCAAATCAGTATCAGTGACTGCTTAAACTGTGGAACTCTGGAAAAGATAGAGAAAAGGCTTCTGTAGCCTTGGTCCTTGGGTTGGATTGTGCTAGCTGGGAGCAGTGGTTCTGTAAGCTGAAGTAAAAATGGACAGCTGAATCTGTCAGTTCCTTCTGTTAACGGTTCCCCACGAATCTGGTTATGGAGCCCAATCGGTGAGGTTACCAAGAATTATGCTGGGGAAATAACCCAGGATTAGAGTGGATGGAGTATCGGAGGCTCCATTGATTTTAATGGGGATTACTCTGCGCAAATCGAGGAGGAAAAGATAAGTTAGAACCTGCTAAGTGAAGTCAGCTAACTCAGTTTAGTGGAACCTGGGAATGTAAATCAGTTAATTCCACCAAGGCACAAGATGTTTTACCATACCCCACTGAATGTGGAGTATGTACTTTAGAGAGAAAGGGGCTTTAGTGAGATCAAGAGCAATAGTGCAGTTATAAATGTAAGGAATTAAATTTATGGAACTATTGAGTTAAGACTCATACGGAAAGACAGGTGATATATTGCAGCTGTAGCATGTGGGAGCTGATAGAAACCATTCTGATCCATGGCAACCATGCCCCTGTCAGGGTCTGCAGCTCAAGGAACTTTGGCTCAGAGTTGATGAGCTGGAGTCTGTGATTTGGACACTGCAATACCTCAGGGATGACATTATAGATTAAGTACTACAGAACTGAGAGGTCACAGTTCTGGACAGGAGGGTGTGGCTATGATTGAAATAGAAAGAAAAATATTGTATCTGTCTTTCTGAAAGATACAGAAAATCTCATGGAAGTGTGGAGAATAACAGTCAATGAGGATCCAAAAGAAATTAACATTAATGTACAAAGGCATTAGAGAAATTTATGGGACTGAAAGCTCCAGTTGACCTGCATCCCAACATTTTCAAAAGGTGGCGATGGAGACAATGGATTCACTGATTGCAGATGTCCAATATTCCGTGGATTCAAGAACAGTTCCCATATATTAGACAATAGCAAATATAACCCCAGCATTTTGGAAAGTTGGGAGATAGAAAATGAGATTAGTTAACTGATATCTGTAGTAGTAGACAGAACCAGGGATCAGGACTGAACCCGAGTTGCTGGAGCCATGAGACAGTAGCTCTGCTGGCTGATGAGACCTCACTTGAAATATTGCATATAGGTTGGACCTTCCTAACTGAGGATGGCAATGCATGTAATAGAGGGAGTGCAATGAAGGTTCACCAGATTCTTTGACAGGGAAGTTGTTCTTTGAGGAGATTTATGTAGACTGGGCATATATTGTCTTGAAATATACATCTCTTCCTAAGCTTGACAGCGTAGATACAAAGATACCATTTTGCCTGGCTGGAGCATCCAGAACTAGGTGTCACAGTCTCAAAATAAGCGGTCAGCCATTCAGGAGAGAGAGAAGAGGGTTTCTTCACCCAGAGGATAGTGAATCTTTGGAACTGTCTGCACAAGAGAGCTGTGGAGTCTCAGTCTCTGACTGTATTCAACAGAGATTGATAGTTTCTTGGCTATTAAGGGAATCAAGAAAGATGGAGCCAGTGCAGGAAAGAGGGGCTGAGGTAAAAGATTATCCATGACCTTATTGAAAAGTGCAGCAGAAACTCAGGGCCTAAATGGTCTCCTGTTCCTATTTCTTACATTCTTAAAAATTAGCTTACTCTATTTTAGTGTTTTGATTATTGTTTAATGTTCATTGTTTTAATTAACTATTTATTATTTACTTAGACTTCAGTAGTTTTTAAATATCTCTAATTTTTCTCTGTACTTGTGTGTTTCAATTAACTGTTATTTTTCATTATTCACTTCATTTTTTAACAGTTTTTGAATAAGAATTAAAGATACTTAAAATCAGTGACAACCTCAGCAGTTGGTGTGCCTCATCCTAGGCTTTGTTATTTGTTAACAAAAATGTTGGAGACATTTTCAGGGTTGGAATTCCACATTTGGTCTTTGGGGACCCAGTCACTGTCCAGACAGCAAAAAGGTGTAAAGGCCCAGCAAGATAGGCCCTCCACATTCAGCCAAGTCAAGTACTAACATGTGCAGACAGTGCAGTGATTCTGGATGGAAGAATGGGCCAGTACAATCCTGCCTCTTGTCTTTTATATGATCCAATCCAGCATCTTGATATCCCAGTGACATTGATTCAGTTTAAAATCAACCCTGATTGCTAAGTTTCAAAAGCAAAACACTCCAGATGTTGGAAATCTAAAATAAAATAGAAAATGCTGGAAATATTCAGCAAATATTCAGCTTCTATTTCAGGATGATGTAAGGTTGTCGACTTGAATTGTTAATTCTCTTTCTGGGGAAAGCTCTTTTAGGGCTTGCGTTATAAGGAGATACTGGATAGGCTGGGACTTTTTTACCTGGAGTGTAGAGGCTGAGGGGTGACTTTATGGAGGTAACAAAATCATGAGGGATATAGATGAGGTCACAGTCAATTTCCCAGGGTAGGGGAGTTTAAAATTAGTGACCATAGGTTTAAGGTGAGGGGGGAAAAATTTTAAAAGGGACCTGAGGAGCAACTTTTTCACACAGAGGGTGGTGGGTAAATGAAACGAGCTGCCAGAGAAAGCTGCAGAGATGGGTACAATTACAATATTTAAAAGGCATTTGGACAGGTACATGGATAGAAAATTTTCAGAAGGATATGGGCCAAATACAAGCAAAGGGGACTAGCTTGGATAGACATTTTGGTGGACAGGTTGGGCTGAAATGTTTCGAGTCTGTATAACTCCATGACTCTGTGACTCTTCCTCTGTTCACAGATGCTGCCTGACCAGCTGAGCATCAAGTCAAGCCAAGTTTATTACCATGTGCATGAGTACAGTGAGGTACAGTACAGTGAAAAAGTTGCTTGCAACAGCATCACAGGCACGTAGGTAGAGAAAACACACAGAAGATAAATTGTACATAAGTTATACATAAAATTATACCATATAGTGGGGAAAAAAAAATGCAAAAGCAAGCATGAGTATCTCCATGACGATAAGGTTACTTGATTACAATGTTTATAAAATTAAATGGGTTTAGAATAACTTTATCCAGCATGTCCTTGGCTATTCATTTGTGTAAATATATATATGAATCATGCTGCCATTTCTCATACCTCTTTCCTCTTAAACTTCAGATTGGTGATGTCCTTGCTGATGTACTATGGAAATTGGCCTTTCACTTATGTTACTTGACAGGGAAAGAAAACAGCCTCATTACAACAGCAAGAGAGCTAATGCCAACTACATTGAGCTGAGAAGCATTCCAGTAGAATTACCAACCAAATTGGATTGTTCTACAGGAAACCTTATCTCAGCTGAAATCAAACACCATGCAATGCCACTTCCCAATTACTCACTGACCAGGAAGGACCAGCCTCGCTCTGTCTTTCATTTAATTAAATAGCTCAGTCATAGATAAACCATGACACAAATCTCCAGCTGAGTGTGCTGACCAGTATGCTACCACTGTAACAATCATTGTCCCATAAAAGCTGGTCCTATAAATCAAAAGAACTGAGCAATACATAAGCATTGTTGTCAAGCACATAATCTCCAAGGGAAAGATGTCAATTAGGATTGTAATAAAACAAACAGTAAATACTTACATTAGTTCAAGAATTCTATACATCTAGCATGGCCATGAAATGTGATTTGACAGGAATTTTAAAAGCAGCTATATCTGCGATAATGAAAGACCTGGGGTGAAAGTGGCACTACAGTAAATTATAGTGATTGGGAAAGATATCAAATGCCGTGTAAACATGTCACCAGTGTACACAGAGAAGCTGTAAAAAAAAGCCTTTCAGAACTTAGAAATAAATCAGTGCACAGCAAGGAGTGAGGCTCCCGAAGGTGTCATTTACTGAAAATTATCCAATCCTTTTTAACTGCAGTATTTCCTACAGCTTGCTTACATCCTAAGATTTCTTGGCACTAAATTGGAGAGCACCCAAATACATATATAGGAATGGTAATGTGTGATTAACCCAAAATATTTGGCCCAATCAAGGCAGTGCTTCAGATTTAACATGGTGTTGCTTCAGTGAAGAGGCTAAGAAATAGACTTTGCAGGTTCTGAGACCAATTTCGGAGGCATTTTACATTTAACATTATTGAGTGTGTCAGTTTGGTGTAGTCTCCCATTAAAAGCCCCTGTGCAGTTAGTTCCAGTAGGTTTATACATTTATGCATTATTCAGTTTTCTTATGATGTACAAAATAAATAATCACAATTACCTCCATATACTCCAGCTAGTGATGCGCATTTGTCTCAAAGCTGCAATGTTTTCAATGTTTTGATGGGAAAGGGACTGGGGATTCTGGAGACTGGCAGCCGTGGGCTTTGGGGGTTGGCAGAATCTGACAGTGCTCTAGTGGAGATCTTGGAGACTGTCAGCTGTGCCACTGGGTTTCTGGGGCTTGATGGCACCCAAGTGGAAGTTTTGGAAACTGGCAGCTCTGGTGCGTGGGGAGGCTGGAGTTTGTCACTTTCACCAGATCTCCAGTCAACTACAAATGGTAAATTTCTCAGATCCAGAGCAGCTAAAGATCTCATGTGATCAATGACTAGTTTTCAAATTGAAAATGTAAGCAAGTTTGAATTTTTAATTGGAAGGCCACTAAAATGCATTGGCTAAATTGTATTTGAATAATTTTCACAATTATGCACTAGAGTATTTGGTTTCAAAGTGTTTTAACAGTTGAGGTCATAGGGGCTGAACCAAGTGTCAGATTTTGTTTGATCACCTTCTGTGAAGTGTCATGCAATGTTTTGCAATGTTAAAGATCCTGGAACTCAAAATGACTGCAGTTGTTGGAAAGCAGAACATGCTGGAAACATTCAGTAGGTCAGGCAGCAACTTTGAAAGAGAAACGGAGATCAGAACTGGGAAATTGCAGAAAGGGTAGAGGAGGGATGTATAGCATTTTCTGTTTTTATGTCATAAGCCCTATATCACCTTCTAACATTTCCTACATTGTAACAGTGACTACATATCAGAAGTTTTTCATCAGCTGACATTGAAAGAAGTATGATATCTGCTTCTGTTTACATTTCCACTGGAATGATCAGTTGGAATTAACAGACACTTCCCTCCTTCACTCAGCTGGTTCTGCCACCACTTTTCTCACCTGGTCTCTCCACCCTATCACAGCCATTCTCTTTGTCCTCTCCACCTCTCTGCAAAGTAAAATATCCTTCTAACTATTGCAGTTCTGATGAAAGGTCACTGACCTGAAACGTTGATTCTGTTTCTCTCACCACAGATCTGCCAGACCTACTGTACTTTGTCAGTATTTCCTGTTTTTATTTCAGATTCCCAGCATCTGTAGCTTTTTACTTTCTGTCTTTCAAATGTTATCAGGCTTCAAGGTCACCACAGCTAAGACCAATCTTTATCCAAAGTTAACACATACACGAAGAGTCACTGGATAGTGATCAGTTGACATTTTTCTATTTCCCTGGATGAGGAATGATGAAGCTAATAATGTTGATTGGCTGACTCAGCACATATCAGGATTAACCTGAATCACAGTGGTTACTATGACTCCAGAACACCCTGAACTGTGTTTTTACTCACAGTCATTGAGGGAGCATTGTAGTCCACTTCAATAGATTAACAAGAGTATTTGCCAATCACATGAAAGACATGAACTTGTGCTATTTCAGTTCTCATGACAAAATGATGCAGGAAGTCCACAGACAGTCAATGCCACAAGCAAGAGAAAACCAATCAATCTTGTTTAATGTCAGTCATCAAAGGTTGCACGACATCAGTGTAATGCACACATTACTCTCTTCCCTACTATAAATAAAACCCTTTGATGCTAAGTGTTAATGAAAGATATAGCAGGCAGAGGGGACTGTGAGAAGGTCAAAATCCAAAGTTCTAAGACAATCAGCTCTAATTGTAAAGAGGCCAACAATTGAATCAAACCAATAATTTCTAAAATTGCTCCTATAAGTCTGTCTGACCTTCCTCTTGAAGGTAACCTGCTTTGGTTTAGTGTTACATTACACAGAGCAGGAAAATCTGAGCTGAAGAATTCCAGAGTTTCAGAATGAGGCAACATCAAAAAGATTATGTTCATCTTGTGTGAGGTCATGAATTTCGGTCTGTCTCTGAATCTAACAGTGTAGTTAGGCTGGAGACATACTTTATCTTATAAAACTGGGACATTTTTTGAGAGCATTTCATTGTCTAAATGGAAAGTGTTCATCCACTGCAAGATGTACATATCTTTGTTAACATGTTATTACCAAGATGGTGGGTAAGACAGTGGTACAGCAAGTTGAGCTGCTGTGTCACAGTTGCAACAACTCAGGTTCAATCCTGACCTCTGGTGCTGTCTGTGTGGAGTTTGTACATTCTCCCTGTGACCCAGTGGGTTTCCTCCCACATCCCAAAGATAAGCAGGCTGGTGTAAATTGCTCCTAGTGTGTCAGTGAGTGATCAAATCTGTGGGGAGTTTGTAGGAAAGTGAGGAGAATAGACAGAAATATTCTTCTTCTATGTTGTGAGGAATTGTGGAGAAATTGTGAACACCATGACAGTCTTGCAGGTTTGGAAGACTGTAGGTGAAAAGAGGTGTGAAGGACAGGAATCATGAGGTAAAAGCCTTCACAACATTGCTTGTGGACCAGTGGGGCAAGTGTATATTCCCTTGTACCCACAAGCTTATCTCCATACAAACACATTATTTTACCCTATCCCTCCCTCCTCAACCACCACTTCACTCCTAATCTACCTTCTTGTTCCCACAGCCACTGATTGTCTGCTCCTCTCAATCTCTCTGCATAATCTTATCCACTACAAACTTCAGCTCACTCCCCCAACCAGGCTATATCCCATTACCTTGCGCCTCGTTCTCTTTCTCTTGCTCCTTTTGCTGCCACTTCAGACTCCCAGCCACTATTTGGCTTCGTGACCACTGCTCCATCTCGTTGTGATCTTTCCCTGCATTCTCTGACACTCTCAAACACTACTGGCTCGCAACCAGGTTCTCCAACATAAAGTTTAAATTTGAAAGTGTAGAATGATTATAGTAAGGGTAATGAATAGATCTGCAGAGAGCAGCTTGCAACGAGTCGCCATGCTCCAGCGCCATCTTGCTATCTAAACTACATAATCAAAGACCCCACCCACCCGGATCATTCTCTCTTCTCTCCTCTTCCATCGGGTAGAAGATACAGGAGCCTGAGGGCACGTACCACCAGACTTAAGGACAGCTTCTACCCCACTGTGATAAGACTATTGAACCCTTATACGATGAGATGGACTCTAACCTCACGATCTACCTTGTGGTGACCTTGCATCTTATTGCACTACACTTTCTTTGTAGCTGTGACACTTTACTCTGTACCGTTATTGTTTTTACCTGTACTACATCAATGCACTCTGTACTACCTCAATGCACTCTGTACTACTGCAATGCACTCTGTACTAACCCAATGTAAATGCACTGTGTAATGAATTGATCTGTACGATCGGTATGCAAGACAAGTTTTTCATTGTACCTCGGTATAAGTGACAATAATAAACCAATACCAACGCTAAGATCCCTTCTTATCACTGTTTATTTACTAAGCCAAGTATAACTTAGGATAGAATAAAGTAGACCAGGTGAATTGGTATGTGGCTAAACAAGTGGTAGGTCTCTTCTTGAGACAGCAGCAATCCAAATGAGACCAAAGGAATTATACCGCTGGGACAGGCTCCAACCAATTTAGAAAAGCACTGCTTTCCAAATGGCAAAGATAAATAGGGACATGTCAAATGTTAAGCTGTGGATGGAGAGAGCTTCAAGATATGAAACAACCCTAAACATAAACATAACAGAAATGGAGAGCAAAGGGCAAACTAATCTAAGGGATGACACTAATAGGATTATGGACAAGGGTGAAAAAAGATGTTATCAATAAGAGTTACTGCAATCAAAAATGAATTTAAACTGTGCCAGGAAAAAAATGCTGTGCAGTTAAAATTGAATCACTAACGATATGTGTGTGCAGTCAATCATTCTCTGAACCATCCAGGAAGTCTGCAAACCCAGTGAACTCATGCACTTGGGCTGCCTTCTGCTCTCTAACCAAGGAGAAATTCACCTCTCCTCCAGTACACCACCAACCCTAATACTGTAATTCACTGCATATTGAGACAGTTCACATCCCTTGCTTCAGCCTGGAAAGAGTAGGAGGGAAAGAAATTGACAGGAACCATGATCTTTGTAGCAAAGTAGGCCTCACGCACTTCTGCAGCCGCAGTTTGGTTACAGCATTTAGAAGATCTCAATCACCACCGCCTTACTGACTTGGACTCTCCACTGATATTGCTGCTCCACACAGATCGACACAGGGAACTGTGTGGGCCTGTGTAGAGCAGCAACACCTGTGATCAGTACTCAGATCCACACAGGAAACCTGCTCCCTGGAATTGTGTTGTGACCAGGCCCTCCCTCTCTGAGTGCTTCTCTCCCTCCTCTGTTTGGCATTGCCCTACTCAGCAAGCTCTCCCACTTCCTCCACTCTTCCATTTTGAGGACAAACGAATAACCTCCAATTCACCATTTCAGGCAGGGAAAGGGTATAACCAAAGGTCAATGTTCAGGATATAATTCCAACTTCAGCCACCACCCTCGCTGGAGACTTTAAAAAATTGCACTGCTGTCAATAGCTATCACCACAATCTATCTCTCCTATTCTCCTTTGCAATCAATCACAAACAAACTTACAAGACATTGAAGATCTCTCTGGACAGTAACAATTTTCTTATGCTGCTCCATGCCTTGTGTATTTAAGATCTAACGTTAGTTGTACCATTATGGGATAATTTTACATCACTGGCACCAAAGCAGTATTGCACATGTTGACATCACAATCTTCACCACTCTGCATCTTTTGGGGTTTGCAATGGTGCCTGATTTTCTGCACTATCCAGTTATTCACAAGCAGATATCGAGGTTTAAAACATATACGTGTAATTTGCACAGCAAATCAGAAGTAAATCGCATTCCATCATGCCAAAGGAAACAGCACAATTTCACAGCCTTGTAAACCTGCAGAATGGTTATTTAATTGGAAAATAAATTGCAACACAGACAAAAGTGAGGTATTACATTTTGGTAAGAAAATAAGGCTGCAAATTGGATGGAAAATAATAATTTGAGTAGAATAGAAGGATCCAGGAGAACAAATACATCAATCTATAAAAATGGAGACACAGATTCATAGGGCAATGAAAAACAAACAAGCAATACTGTTTATTTCTAGTATGACGGAGTTGAAAAGTTATAAGCTTGTGTGGAAACTTGGTTCAATCATACTTAGAGTACTGCACAGAGCTCTGGTTGCCATAGTATGAACAGGTTGTGAAGGCACTGCAGAGGGACAAAATCCATTAATGGCAATAACAATAAAAATGTGAGGTTATACCCATCAGGAAAGGTTGAAAAAGCCAGGTCTCTTAAAACCTGGGATATTACCTAATAGAGGTTTTACAATTCCATCTAGGTTTGACTTAGAGTTTCCGCTTGTCAGGAAGAGCAAACTAAGAGACTGCCAACATGTCACTAAGTCAGCATACAGGGAGTTCAAAAGAAACTTCTTTACCCAGTTTGGATCTCAGTACTGGTGGGTGTGGTTGAGGTAGATGCAATCACTGAAAGGATAGAAAAGCATAGGAGGGGGTGGCACAGTGATGCAAATAGTAGAGCCACAGCCTCACAGCTCTAGAGACCCAGGTTCAATCCTGACATCTTGTGCTGTCTGTGTGGGGTTTATACATTCTCCCATGTGGGTTACTCTCACCTCCCATGAGACGAGCAGGTTGGTAGGTTAACTAGCCACTGTAAATTGATCCCAGTGTGTAGGCTAATGACAGAACCCGGACAGGGCATGAGGAACATAAACTAGTGCAGAATCAGCATAAATGGGTGTTTGATGCTTGGCATGGACTCAGTGGGCCAGAGGGCCTGTGTCCAATGTTGTATCGCAATGAGGAAGAAGGAAATAGATGTCTATGACCATCATTGAACAGGCACAGCACAACTCAAAGTACATCGCACTACATTTTTTCCTTTCCAATTATTTAAAAGGAATCCCTGCAAACATCAGGATGCTTTGACAGTGCAGCTTCAGAGCTCACTGCAGACTTCTCACCTTTCAGTCCACAGAGTGTGCTTCAACTCATGAGCAATGTTTTCTCCAGCATTAGTTGCTAACACCAAGAGACTGCAGATGCTGGAATCTGGAGCGAAAAAAAAAACAAACTGCTGGAGGAGCTCAGTGGGTCAACCAACATCTGAGGAGGCAAAGGGATGGTCAGCATTTCAGGTCAAGACCTTGCATCAAGACACATTGACTCACATATTCAACCGGTGTCCCAATGAGGATACTGTTGGCAGCATGCTATTACTGGAGGCATCGCTGTGGCAATGACTGTCCACTCAGTGTGTTTTGAAGACCCCAGGGCATAAGGCAAACATGCAAAGAGATTACTTCCATTGCATCACCAGAGACAACACATCTTTCCTGTAACTCACTGATGATCAATGATTTCACAGGCTCAGGTTTTCCAAGGCTGTCAAACCTGAGATATATAAACTGCTGTGAGAAGATCTTTGGCTACACTCACAAGCATGGACAGCTCTCCCTGTGGAGGTCAAGGTCACATTGACTCTCAAATCCCTCTCTCCAGAATCTTTCCAAGCACCTTCAGCAGATCTCTGCCACATCTCCCAATTTGCTGCTCACCAGTGTAAAAGCGGTCACCTAGGGACCATGGACACAGACAGCTGAACTCTGATTTCAATTTGAGTAAAAATTAAGTGGCATCCCAGCCACTGGGATCCGCCGGTGTTACTGATTTCCTAGCAGTGCAGACACCACTTATGTGCCCATGAGGGCTCCCATTAAGAACATGCACCTTTTCCTCTGCAGGATGGTTTTCACTCAGTCTATGTGCTGGGATATTCCTGATGGTGAATACTCCGTTTTCAGGAAGCGTATATGATGCTTTCATCCTCTGGGAGAAAAAAATGCCAAATATTTCTTGTAGCCAGTGCTACTCAGAGGCAAGGATTCTGAGGTACATGACTTACCCTTTATTTCCCTGGCTACTCTGCTAATTTGATCTTCCAGTGCAGTAGCTGAGCACTGATACACTGAGAGACACACAAGCACAAGAATCATTGGCCTTCTGAAAGTGAGATTGCAGTATCTACATTAATCTGGGGTCATCCTGCGGTATGCACCTAATTAGATCCAGAGACACCATCACTGTGCGCAGTTGCTGAACAACTCTACAATCCAGTGCTGGAGGGAGAGCAACCGACAGTCCCAGAGCCTGAGAGAAATGAGATGCAGGCTGAGGAATGGCAGGAACAAGAGAAGCAGGATGAGGATGAAGATAGTCAAGGGAACACCAAATCTCCACTGACTTCGTCTCCCAGCAGAGCAGAATAGGGAGTCATTGACTGCACCGACAATAAGAGACTTTCACAGAGAGGCCTTCCATAAATCATGGTCCCCAGTGCAGACAAGGTGACCCTCTCCAATCCAGAGTAACAACATACTTCAGTAATCAAAGGAGAGAGCCCAGCTAACACTTAATGGTCTCTCACATTCTGGTGTGCAGGTCCACCGGTACTAATATAATCAGTAAACAAAGGAATCCCTGGACTGATTATTGAAATGACTCACCACAGCAACTTAAAGCGCTGTGCAGTTCACCTTGACGTATCTTGTGAGGGCAGGAAATTTATTTCTTCATTGCATGATTGAGTGATGTTACTCACACCTGGAGCAAACATCTGGACTCACCTCCTACCTGGCTCATCCTATGGTGTCACTGGTCTTCAGGCCCTCATAACACACAAGATCTTCCTCCTGGAAAGTATCTTACATGTACATTGGTGTCTATTAGATCCAGTGGCTCTCTCCCTCTCCCTTTGCAGCCTCTCTCTCCTCTACAGTATGTGCTTCTGGGTATCTGACTGTAGGTGGTGATTGTGCCTTGAAGGGTTTACACCCTTCTCAGATTTGTGAGCAGTATTTCATAGAGTCATAGCACAGAAACAGGCCCTTCAGCCCAACCCGTCCATGCCGAACAAATTGCCGCTCTGAGCTATTCCCATTTACCTGGTTTTGGCCCTTATCCATCTGAACCTTTCCTATCTAAGAACCTGTCCATAAACTTTAAATGTCTGTTAAAGTTTGTTGGGAATTGAGTTTCTGTTTCTGAGTGTAGAACACTAGGAAGCAGTTTTAAACATTCTTTCAGTCAATTTCGTGTTCTTTTTTACCAGGACACCAAGAGAGCATTAACATGCCAAAAAAAGTGGAATCCAATCATAGGCAGGGAAGGTGCATTGACAGACATATATAAGGAAAGATGGACAAACCATCAATGCAGCTGAAATGCCTTAATGGCCTGATTGAACAAAAAGGTCTATGTCCATGCTATGTGCTCTGTGTTAGGTTCAATCCAATGTTGTGGTAAGTTGGCTTGGAGGCAATGTTCAGAATGCTCGACACAAATGACTGCAGATGCTGAAATCTAAAGCAAAAAACAAACTGCTGGAAGAATTCAGTGGCTTGAGCAGCATCTGTGGAGGGAAAGGAGTCCTGATATAGGGTCTTGACTCAAACTATTGACCAACCTTCTGGGTTTCTACTGAATACATATTAATAAAGTCAGCTCATTTCTATTATCCATATGACAGGAATACAGTTGTTTTCACATAGTACAATGTGTGATTTTTGTCTTGTGCCAATTCAACACTATGTCAGAGGTAGCAACAAGGTCAAAAGTTAAAGTGTAAACATCTAGAAAATACTTGTGCTGTTGCTAGGGGAGACAAAAGCATTTGGTTTCCTTTGTGATTAGGTGCACGTAACAGTGAGACTAGCATGTTTTAAAACAATTATGAAATGGCAAGTTATTCCACCCACTGGTAAAGTCCAACTCATAGGTCAAGAAGCCAACAAAATCCAAAAACGTACAAGAGAAAAAGAGGGACGTGCAAGTGTCTGGCTCATTTTAGCTCAAGGCTCTAAGTAAGGACCAACCCTGAGATAATCTTGCTCTGTATAGCTCTGCCATATGATCCGTTTATCCAGTAAACCTGAACCAATGTCCTTTAGTATGAAATCAGTAAGACAGCAAAGCACTATTTTAGTTCATAAGGGCATAAGAAATAGAAGCAAGAGGAGGCCATTTGGCCTCTCATGTCCACAACATCATGCAACAAGGCTAGAGCTGATCCTCCACTCTATTTACCACCATACATTTCTTAAGGCACTTGTAAATGTATTCCTGGTGCTAAGTTTATATTTGATATTTCTGATGTATTTCTCTCAACATTTTTTTACCCTTTGAGACGAGGCTATCTGAGCATGAAATTAAAGAGTTGTCACCACTCTGGTATTGTAAGTTTTTTATCTACTTTAATTGTTCAGATAAGGTTAAAGCAAAGTTTCACAAGATAACATCTGTATTTGTACTGTAATACTTCTGTAAAATTCATTACTACTTTAGTATTTCTCAATAGAAATTAGACAGTTAAGTGATGAGTTTTCAGATTTTCCATCTTAATTTCCATTCTTGTTCTCAACTACTTGCCTGAAGTTGTTAAATTTTCTTGGGTACAAACCATAAATCCTCTAGTCCTATGATACTTACTGATCATTCATCATTATATTGAGATAGTGATAGCTGAGCAGCTATTTTACCAAGCGCAGATCACAGCCAAACCAACTCATTCAATGCATACACCTTAGCAAGGCATTTTATGTGGCAGCACAATAACAGTTAGTAGACCTGCTGTCTCATAGCTCCAATGACTTGCATTCAGTCCTGATCTTTGGTGATGTGTGTGTGTGGAGTTTGCAACTTCTCCTTCTCTTTGTGACTGCATGGCTTTTCTCCAGGTTTCCTCCCACATTCCAAAGATCTGAAGGTTGGTCGGTTAATTGAGTATTATAAATTGACCCTAGTGTGTAGGTGAGTGATAGAACCCGGGGAGAGTTGATGTGGATACGGGAGGATAGGTTACAGAGAATCTAATTGATCTGTGAATCAGCATAGACTTTAGGGAGAATACAACGGGATTAGTGTAAATGGGTGCTTGATGGTCAGGAGAGACTCATTGGGCCAAAAGGCCTGTTTCTATGCTGTATGACTACAGAACTGCATGACTCTATACTCTCTAGCCTTGCAACTCTGAGACAATTATAGTAACCCTAACATATCCGGTTGAGACCAATTAACTAGCCAAAATAAAAGGATTAAACCAGGTCTGTACAACCCAGCACCACACCTGACAGAGACCTCCCTAGTCATCCCTCAGGGAACCTTGCTTTCTTTACATTTTCTCTGCTGCCATTCCTGTTGTCCTTGCTTTAGATCTCCACTGCCATTTGACGTTGCTGGAATTTCTGTTGCAATGATGGATGACCATTGTTCACCCTGGAATAATCCTAAATATCCCACTACTGTTTGATACAGGCTCTCTGTCTTCCATCCTGACACTGAATATTTTGTAAGCACTGAGCACACAATCAATTTTCTGTCTGCAAAGTGATGAAACTCTCCTAACTTTGGCTCAGACAAGTTCCAAAGAGATTAACAAAGATTATTCCTGCCATCATTGCATGGTTTCCCTGACTGGTGTGATTTTGTTCCTTTGAACTGCTATGCTTAGTTCACTCATGCTATTTTCCTGAGAGCTCTAATTATGGAGCAAAAACAGCACCAAAGGAGGAGACATTGAGGAAGATGCACAGCATAAAGCTGCACAAAAGACGAGAGCCACAACTCTCTTTCCAAGGTGTCTGAAGGAGCTCAGCTTCAGTAATGGAGCTTTCAAAGAACTCTAATCCTCCCTAATGAAAAACACTGTGGATGCTGGGAAACTGAAACTGAAATTAAAATGCATGAAGAGCTCAGCAGGTTGGGTAGCACCTGTGGAGATCAAAACTAAGTTACTGTTCCAGGCCATTAACCTTCCATCAGAATGGGAAAAGTTAGCAATAAACCCTCGTCTGAAAAACCCAGCTACACACCAGACTGCAGATAGCCTTGGGAACTCCAATATCAAAGAATCATTCTGGGGGGGTAAAGACGTTCTCTTTTACAGTGATTAATGGTCACCACCGAACTTTCAATGGCCTCTACACCTCCCAGCTGAGATCGTAAATACAAACCTGGCAAAGAGCCCAGAACTAAACTAGTTCATTTCACCAAGTACAGTTTGGCCATGTACTATGGTCTTCCACTGGTGAACCCATCCTGAGAGGAATGGAAACCAGGAGTGTGGGAACACTGCACTCACAATATCAAAAGCAGCAGGAGCGGAATGAAGAAACCAAAGAAGCCTCAGGAGCAGGAGGGAGACAGATTTATCAACAAATGTCTGGACTCGAAGGGCTGGCCTTCTGCTCCCCAGGCTGTCATCCAGATGCTGTGACTGAAAATCTACTCAACCTCTCTGTCGCAGATAAACCAATCATCCATGATTCACCTCAGCAATGCATTCTGATTGGAAATGATGAACAACAATCTTCCTGGTTTTGTTGCTCTCTGAAGAGTGCTTTGAGCCATAACACTACCAATGCAGGGTTGATATCATGTACCACAAAGTCTTCCCTGTTCGTGACCTTGTGAATCATTTGTAAATCTTAAATCTTGTGTCACAAGCCATGTGAATAGTCCTTGGTCTTGCCATAACCAGTAGTTGAATTATAATACATAGTAGCACATGACATGGATTGGACAGTGTGTTTAGCAGTTACAAACCTCCTGAATGGGAAAATTTATCATAAATTACACCCAGACATGAAATAATCTCCACTTATGCTGCTGACAGTAACTTAATAATTAGAAGAAAAGATTCTATTTTTTTGCCTTTTTCATTGTCCAAGGAAGGTAAAGATAAATACTCAACCTTTTGCTGCTTTACTGCAGTATTAAAAATGTGGAATTATTTCCACTGATACCACTCTGTATGACGAGAAGAACCTCTGCACCTTCCATGAGATCTCTCCATCAGAGTTATTTCTGAGGATGGACAAATGAATGTCTGTCTTTCAAAGACAGAGCAACAGAATCATAAGGCTGCAATTAAATGTTTAAAAGGACGAAATGCATTTCATAATCTACCTTTGCTTCTACATTGTTCAACGTTTGGTGTCAGCATATTGCAAAAGTAACATTGTGTGACTTTGATACTGTAAGCTGTAAGGTTGTGAAGATCTTCCAGCATTGCTAATTGGTCCAAGTTAACCATGAACAGCAAGGTCCAATGTGTCATTAAGAAGAAATTTTCAGCCTGTCTTTGATACAATTAAAATGTCCCATACCTGCTGCCATTATTGGTTCACTCTGGCAGTTTTATGATTCTAGTCCAATCCCCTACACACCCATCAATATATATTTTTAACCAAACCTGCTTAATCCTCCTTCAATCCATCCAAAGTGTCAACTGTTGATGACTCATTCTACAAGTCACTTTGGACAACTTGTCAGACTGTTACTGTTTGCTGACAAGGATCAGTGTTAGGCTTGAACTCCCTCTCCCCATCCCAATCCCACGTTAGATTTCATTTTTCTGCAGCCTCCTCCAACCTCCCACCAATCAACTCAGTCCTGATCCAGCGGTAGCTTGTGAGACAAATCTCACTCCACTCACAGCATATACCCAATGTCAATGACATTGACACCTGTCTTTGTAAACCACAGGTGCTCTTGTTACCATCTACAGTGCAAAGAAGTGGCATCCATTGGCTTGGGAAACAGAGACAACAACTTATGATGTCCAAAATGTTAACAAATGAAGACACGTAGCAGCCGGCAGTGAAAATGGTTGGCAAGTAATATTGCAGAGGCAGATTGAGTAGGAAGAGGAGTAAGGCAAGAGTGAGGTGGGTTAAGGAAAGACATAGTGTACCTACAGTGATATCAATGAAAAAATATACCACTTCCCACATGTACGGTTAACGCCCAACTTGACCTTACCACACTACATCAGTTTTGTTCAAGGCACCACAAACGTTTATTTCTATTGTTCACCAAGTTGTGAGAACATAAGAAATAGAAACAGGAGTGTGCCAATTTGTCTTTTATTGTTGCTCCACCTTTCAATAAGAGCAAGACAGATCTTTCCCCTCAAAGTCACTTTCCCATTCTAACCCCATATCATTTAATTCCCTTAATACCCCAAAACCTGCCGAAGCCTGCCTTGAATATACACAGTTCTCGAGTTTTCACAGCCCTTAAGGGTAAAGAATTGCATCATACCAAATTTCTTCTCAACTCTGTTTGGAATAGCTGATTCCTTATTTTCAGACTGTGACTTTTGGTCCTTGACACCCTAGGTAAGGGAAAAGATCATTCCTACATCTGCCCTGTCAAGCCCTGTTAGAATTTTGTATCCTTCTATTAGATCACCTCTTATTATTTTAAACTCGCAAAAATATATCATCTGCTTTTCTAATTGTTTGCTTCACTTTCACTTTAACTTTCAATGATTCATTTACAGGGGCACCCAGGTCTCTCTGAATGCCAACACATTTCAGTTTCTGACCATTTAAAAACTACCCTGCTTTTCTCCTTTTTTCAACTAAAGTGGATGACTTCAAATTTTTCCACCACGTAGTCCATCTTCCATATCTTTGTCCATTCACAGCCCTTCTGTATACCCCTAAGTTCGCAGCGCATTTTCCGCAGTCCTTGCACTGAGTCAAGTTTGCATCATTAGCAAACTTGAATATATTATGTTTGGTCTCCTCAGCCAAACCTTTGTTATAGATCAGGAACTGCTGGGATCCAGCTGTGATTCCTGTGGCACTCCATGAATCATATCTTTCCAACCCAAGAGCAGTTTATCCCCACACTTTGTTTATAATCCATTGATAAGTTCTCTCTCTATGTCAGTACATTACCCTCAATCTCATTTGTTCTAATTTTGTTTAATAACCTCTTTTGTAGCACCTCATGAAAGACCTTCTGAAAGTCCAAATAAACCACATCCACAGGTTCTGCATTATTTATTGGTTGTAGCCTCAAAGAACTCTAACAGATTTGTCTGACCTGAGTTCCCTTTGACAGATCTACTTCCTTAATAATAGATTCAAGCATTTTCCTATTAATATTGAGTTAACAGGTATGTAATTCCCAGCTTAATCTGGAAGAGTAGGGTTATATTTTATGCCTTAAAATCTGTGGGAATCATTCCAGAATCAATGGAATTCTGTAAGAAGTTAATCAGTACATCTACCATCTCCACAGCCACCTCGTTTTCGACTCTAGGAAGCAGATCATCAGATTCTGGAGATTTATTGACTTAATTTCTCAATGTTTTAATAATGCTCCGTTCTTCCAGCTCCTTCCTTGTTATTCGCTGATTTTGAGAAGATTCTTGTGGCTTCTTCCTTGACAACAGACACAAAATATTTGTTTAATTTTTCTGCCTTTTCCTTTTTCCCACTGTAATTTCACCTGTTTCAGTCTTTAAGGAACCAGCATTAAGTTTTGCTAATCTTTTCCTTTTCACATACGTACAGAAGGTTATACAACATGTTTTTTAGATGTATTTCACAACAGAACTCACATATTCAACTCCCCTTTCCTCATCAATATCTTGGCTCTCCTTTGTGAATTTTGAAATTTTCCCAATCCTCAGTCACTGCAATTGTTTGTCAATATTATTAGCCTCTCTCTTTGATTTAGCACCATCTTCATTTTTCAACCATTTACCTCATTGGGTTTTTGTGTCTTACAGTCTAAGGTATACTTGCCTGACAGAAGAAACCTTGCATGCTTTGACCTTTCCTCCAATTGTTCTTCCATTGTGATGTTAGTAAAGATGTCAGAGAGTCTGTAGATCTGTGGATTACTATTGAAGTGTTTGAAAGAGGAAAGATCAAAAGAGATGGGGGATTGCGGTGGGTGGTGGGATCAATGGTGAACAGGGCTGTTGAGGGTCGTTGGGAGCATCAGTGTAAAGGTGTACTTGTGGAAGGGCTTTGCAAGCATCATTAGAAGGGAGCCTCCTGTATTGAGCATTGAAAGAAAACATTTAGAGAAGGGGAGACACAATTGAGCTAGGCTCTGGGGATGGGGATTGGTTTGGTCGGACATCCTAGCTAGTGATGGATTTTAGGTTGTGAGCTGACAGCAAAGGCACTGCTTAAAGGAGAATCCATCGAAATGGTAACAGGCACCTTGAGCTCCATTACAATACACTAGATAAGGTTGGTCTGTTTAAGCAAAAGCAGGAGAGATTTCAAACCTCCATGTAAAGCTTGCTTTGGTGTGAGTGATCCCTCTCACTCATGAGTCTTGGATGCACAAAGGAGTTTAGCCAATGGACTCAAAGTGTGTGCTATATGCCATATATTGCCTGTTTACTTTAACATACACCTATTGTACTCCCAGAGGACCTGACTCGGAATTGTGGATGTGCACAAAGTGCCCAATCTCATCTGGAGAAGGACTTTAAGTAAAATCCACATGTGAAGTTCACAAAAATATTGCACAATGTGAAAATATTTCCAGATCATTGTTTTCAAACACCACCACAATGTTCTCTCATTTTCAAATTGTTTAAATCTGTGGTACTTGAATCTGAGATGGGTTTCTTCAAACAAGCTACACATCATTAGTCTGCCTGCTTCCACATCTATAACCTACCAATGTTGCTACTGTTTCCACTGCTGAAATACTCATCCAGAACTCAGTGCAGGGCCATTTAGCTCAGTTAGTTAGAGTGTGGTGCTAATAATGTCAAGGTCATGGGTACGATCCCTGTACGGGCCAGAACTTTACCGGCAGGCATAGTAGTGTAGTGGTTAGCATAACGCTTTACAGCACCAGCGACCCGGGTTCAATTCCTGCCACTGTCTGTGTGGGTTTCCTCCCACATTCCAAAGACGTACGGGTTAGGAAGTTGTGGGCATGCTACATTGGTGCTGAAAGAGTGGCAACACTCTGCCCCCAGAACACTCCACGGAATAGATGCATTTCACTGTGCGTTTCAATGTACATGTGACTAATAAAGGAATCTTATGTGACAATTCTGAAACCTCCCCGGTTGGCCTTGTTCTATCTCCCATTCTCCCTCCCCTTTCACCAACCAAATCTCCAAAGCTCTACTGCCCATGCCCTAACTGGAACAACATGCATTCTACCAAAACCTCTGTGCTCACTGACCTAAATTTGTTCTAGTTAAGGGAAAATTTGATATTAAACTTGCAATCTTTGATTTCAGGTCCCTCCATAACCATCATCTACGTCTCCCCATTTCCAGTCACTTCAACTCCTCCTCCCACACTATCTCTGATATGTCAGTCCTCTGCCTCCTCCACTGCCAGGAGAATTCCAAGTGCAAACTGGAGGAACAGCACCTCGTTTTCTGTCTTGGAACCTTGCAGCCTAACGACATGAACATTGAATTCTCCCACTTTAGGTAATCCCCACACCCCTTCCCCACAACCGCCCCCCCACCACCACCACCCCACCCCCCTCACCCCCCCCCCCACCATGCTTCTTCTCTTCTTCCCTTTCCTAGCCCTTTGTTTTCCTCTCTCTTCTTACCTTTGACCCATCCCCGGTGGATCTGCTCTCCCCCCCCCCCTCCCCCGCACCTGCCTATCACTATCTCTTACCTGCATCTACCTAGCACCTCCCTGTGCCCACCCGCCTCCCCTCTTTTGTCCACCTATCACTGCTCTGTTTTTCCCCCCTATACCTTGGGCTTCCCCTTCTCCTATCTTCAGTCCTGAAGAAGGGTCCTGACCCAAAACATTGACCACCTGCTTTTCTGCACGGATGCTGCCTGGCCTGCTGAGTTCCTCCAGCATCATCGTGTTTTTCATCTGTTCCCCTCCATGATTTATCCTATGATACAGTAGATACCTTTTTCTGCTCTGTGACATCATTCACTCCCATCTCAGGAGCTCCTAATGAAGAACTGTAAAACTCTGATAATCTAGCATCCCGTTATTCAGAAATCCTGCTGATCTGGCATCTTGTTCACTCACTGGTCTGGAATGTGAGCCCAGAATCCAGAGGGCAAGCAGAGGGTGCAGCCAGAGCCAGGGTAGGGGTCCAGAACCTGGGTGCAGAGTATATGTCCCCCCTCCCTTTAAACTCACAGGGTTTACTGGAAAATGTATTATGCCACTGTGTAACATGTAAAAAAAGTGTGAACTGAAGCATTTTGGGCATAAATAGGGGTAACATCAAGTAACAAACAACCTGTTGGAGGTACTCAGTGGGTCGAACATCAAATAATCTGGAAAATCTGCTAGTCTGACACCAGCAAAGTCTGACAGGTGTTGGATTATCAGAGCTTCACTGTATTCAACATGGAGTTAATTATCGGGATGGTTCTGATCATGTGTGTTCAACTTTATGACAGCTGTATTTGTTTAAGACTGAATGAGAACTCTCTGAAACTAACCATGAAGTATACAAACAGGAGTCAGTGTTCACTACACAATTCCCATTGCTCCAAGCACTATAAAAATAATAAGCACACAAATCTGACACCTTCAGGTTGGCAGTTTTAAGTTGACCTGTCAAATTTCTTCTCTTTGTCATTATATTGTAACTCGAAGGGTCCAGAATGATTTTTAACCTTGATGTGCTGGGGACTCGATGGCAGGAGGGAGATCCATTGCTCTCAGCAGTGCGCTTGTGGGAACAACTTTAACTCCATTACCATTTTACTTCCATATATCCCAACCAATTAGCCAGAGTGTCCAGACGACACTGCATACATCTCAATTTCAGCTCAGTGACTGCAGGCACACCATAGGAGATACATTTGATGTGTTCTGGTGTTGTTTGCACTGTAAGGGAGGAGGGGAATGGGGAGCAGATATACCAAGGCTGATCCTCAAGTTCCTGTCCCATTTGCTTTTCCGACTGTTATGTCCAGAGTAATAATGACGCACAGACAGATCATAATCCCTGCGGTCAAATGAAAGCAGATTGCACCTCATGCCAAGAATGCTTGTCTGGAGATGTGCACAGAAGTTAGCAGCAGGGGTAGTTTCTGTGCCTGGATTCAGGGTTGTAAACAGTTCACTGACCTCATCAGATCATGAAGGTGAGCATATTGGAGCACGTACCTACATGCCGATGTGCTTGAATACTCTAGCACCATTACTGTGCCCTTATAAATCTTCTTCAGCTCATCATTCCTCACACTCACACACCTTGCAGGTAGCCCCATCACTCTGTTAATTCTCTTCCTCGCATCCCCCATTATACAGGCACCACAGGCATTCAACCTCTACTTCCTGCATTGTAATGCTTTTCTCTCATAGTCAGTGTTATTGAACAGAAAATGTGGGCATGTCAGCCGGCATCTGTGGGAAGAGAAACAGGGTTAGCATTTTAGGTTGCAGAACCTCAAACATTAATACTGTTTCTCTTCCCACAGAAGCAGCCTGACCTGCTGAGTATTTCCAGCATCTTCTGTTTTTTAGATTTCTTCATCTGCTGTGTTTTTGATTCTTTTTCTCCCCCAAAGTAATAGACTTCTCTGAAGGAGATTGCACAATAGCTTGAATCACCTGACCACACTGCAGTTCCAACACACCCAATTAGTTGAGTCTCTGACAGGGTATAGCTTCATATTTTGCCACTTTCTCATTGGCCTAGAGGAACCTCGGGACTGACCCAGTGCTGTCTTAACGCTCCTGTGGCCACCCAGCCTTCTGCTCTATGTTCCAGAACATCACCATAGTAACAGCACCCACCAAGCCTTGGTGGAGATTAGTTAACTGCAGTAAAAAAGGAGCAAGATCATAGTGGTAGAAACTGACCAAAACATTGGCACAATTGCTCTCAAAACTTTCATCCAAGTTACTAAGGAAATAACCAACACAACTGGTGTGAAGAAAGTCTCACAAAGTGACCCAAGAGAGCTGCTAAGTATATACATTTATTGTGAAACTCCATAGTCAGCTTCTAATACACAGTTCCAAGGCTCAGTGGTCAGTTTCAGGAAACCTGGGAGATCCCTATTCCCAACATTAAGTTCATAAGCGGCAACTAAAACTTCCGTAGATGTGTGATTAACATGTTTAAATTGTCAACCTGCCACTCCTACAAAGCTTTCCTCAATGAGGCCAGAACACTCATGGATTAAATCTGGAAGTCATCTGGTTTACTTTGGTTTTACAATCTGCCTGCAGTTTCTGTGGGTTCAACGCCAACTCCCAACCTCCATTTTGCTGTAACCCACCCACAGGGGTTAAATTAGGCCCCACCCCATCTCCTTCCATGTCTGCCTGGCTAACTCAAATTGACTCATAATCTAAAACAACAAAGAGAGAGATACAGTTAGAGACAGAGACTCCCATCCTTCAGTGCTGTTTTATGAGGAGTGACCCATTAAGTTGACAATCACAATTATTTTATGGAACCAACAGCTGATACTTCTGCTTAAAGACATAAGACAAATATCAATATCTCTCCCCCATCCCCTTCATGTCACAAGTGCCAGAAATACCTTGGACTAAGTCTAATTAATTTTGTTATCTCATTTTCAATATAACATGCAAATATACATGATTTAATGACTGTTGCCACAAAGGAACTATTATAATTAACAGTAATTCAAAAAATTTACCTCTGGGAGTTCATGCTTTTCAAACGGAATTTTATCTTTATAATAGCATACCAAAACTTATGGGATCAGGGGAGAAATAGAAGAAAGCAAAGCAAGTTGTTGCAAAGAGTTGGGGTTAAAGGCAGTTAATTAGACCAGATAATGATAGAAGTCCTATTTGACCATGGACATGGTATCAAGGACCCTAAGTAAAACTGAAGTCAATGGAAAGAAAGAGGAAAACTCTCAACTGCTTGAAGTCTCACCACACGCTGCAGAATTTGTGCTTAGTGTAGTCAATTGTCACAGCACTGGGTCCAGTCCTATCTGCAACTGCTTCATCAATGACCTTTTCTCCATCAGAAGGTCAGAGGGAGGGATGTTTGCTGAAAGTTCAATTCCATTTGCTTCTCGTACGATAATGCTTGGATGCAGGAAGATCTGGACAAGGCTTGGACTGACAAGTGGCAAGTTAAATTTGTGCAACAAAAAACAGCTTCAACAAGAGAGAATCCTACAATTTTCCTTGGCATTCAACAGTATTATTTAAGTTGCTGGCCATCAATGTCCTGTTGCTGGGGATAGAGGGGAGTTATCACCATTGCCTGGAAATGTTGCTTCATCTGCCACATAAATACCATATATACAAGAGTTGATCAGAGACTTGTTTTTCTGCAGAATGACTCACCTGCTGACGTTATCCACAGATCACAAGTCAGGAGTGTGATAGAATAATCTCCACTTGCTTGGATACATTTAATTCAGATGAGACTCGAGAAGCTTAATCCGTCTAGGACAGATCAACCTCCTTGATTGGGATTCCGTTCACTGCCCTAAACCTTCAAACTTTCCACAGCCAGTAAACAGTGACTGCATTCAAACCTTCCACAGCCAGTAAACAGTGACTGCAGTCTACAAAATGGTTGCAACAACTTCCTGAGGCCTTTTTTGATAGCACTGGCCAGTGCTGCAACTTCTACCATCAAAAAGGTCATGGGCAACAAACCTATGAGAATGACACCATCAGCAAGTTCCTCACCAAGTCACAAACCACCCTGACATGAAAATATATTGGTATTGGTTTATTATTGTCATTTGTACTGAGGTACAGTGAAAAACTTGTCTTGCATACCGTTCATACAGATCAATTCATTACACAGTGCATTGAGGTAGTACAGGGTAAAAACTATAACAGAATACAGAGTAAAGTGTTGCAGCTACAGGGAAGTGCATTGCAGGTAGACAATAAGGTGCAAAGTCATAACAAGGTAGATTGTGAGGTCAAGAGTCCATCTCATCGTATAAGGGAACCATTCAATAGTCTTATCACCATGGGACAGAAGTTGTCCTTGAGCCCGGTGTTATGTGCCCTCAGGCTCCTGTATCTTCTGCTTGATGGGAGAGGGGAGAAGAGAGAATGATGCAGGTGGGTGGGGTCTTTGATTATGTTGGCTGCTTCACCAAGGCAGTGGGAGGTATCGACAGAGTCCATGGAAGGGAGGCTGGTTTCCGTGATGAGCTGGGCTGTCTCCACAACTCTCTGCAGTTTCTTGCGGTCCTGGGCAGAGCAGTTGCCATACCAAGCCGTGATGCATCCAGTTAGGATGCTTTCTATGGTGCATTGATAAAATTTGGTGAGTGTCAAAGGGGATATGCCTAATTTCTTTAACCTCCTGAGGAAGTGGAGGCGCTGGTGAGCTTTCTTGGCTGTGGCGTTTACGTGGTTGGACCAGGGCAGGCTATTGATGATGTTCACTCCTGGGACCTTGAAGCTCTCAACCCTCTCGACCTCAGCACCATTAATATAGACAGGTGCATGTACGCCACCCCCTTTCCTGAAATCAATGACCAGCTCTTTTGTTTTGCTGACATTGAGGGAAAGGTTGTTGTCATAACACCATGTCACTAAGCTCTCTATCTCCTTCCTGTACTCCGACTCATCATTATTTGAGATATGGCCCACTATGGTGGTATCATCTGCTAACTTGTGGCTGAAGTTAGAGCAGAATCTGGCCACCCAGTCATGAGTACATAGGGAGCAGGGTAGGGGGCTGAGGACGTAGCTTTGTGGGACACCAGTGTTGAGAATAATCGTGCTGGAGGTGTCGCTGCCTATCCTTACTGATTGTGGTCTGTCGGTCAGAAAGTCAAGGATCCAGTTGCAGAGGGAGGTATTGAGTCCCCAGTGTCGGAGTTTGGTGCTGAGTTTGCTTTGAATTATAGTATTGAAGGTGGAGCTGTAGTCAATAAACAATAGTCTAACGTAGGTGTCTTTACTGTCCAGATGCTCCAGAGCTGAGTGTAGGGCCAGAGAGTTGGCATCCACTGTAAACCTGTTTTGGTGATAGGCGAATTGCAGTCGTCAAGAATGTCTGGTAGGCTGGAGTTGATGTGTGCCATGACCAGCCTTTCAAAACACTTCATGATGGTGGATGTCAGAGCCACCGGTCCATAGTCATTAAGGCACGTTACCTTGATTTTTTTAGGTACCAGGATGACAGTTGTCTTCTTAAAACAGGTGGGAACCTCAGATTGAAGCAGGCGGAGGTTATATATCTCTGC
Organism: Pristis pectinata; assembly: GCF_009764475.1. Classification (NCBI taxonomy): domain Eukaryota; kingdom Metazoa; phylum Chordata; class Chondrichthyes; order Rhinopristiformes; family Pristidae; genus Pristis; species Pristis pectinata. Next base: position 10,877,918 of record NC_067428.1, read on the forward strand.
AAATACCCCACCAGCTGATCAGCACAATATCTGAGCACACGGCCAGGGACACCATCTGGGCCAAATGCTTTCCTCGGGTTCACCCTCCGGAAGACTGATCTTACGTCCTCGATGGTGACCACGGGTTCAGTTGCATTGGAGGCTGTCAGGGTGGGTGTTGACAATCCACTCCCCTTCTGTTCAAAATGAGCATAGAATGCGTTAAGCTCATCAGGAAGGGATGCGCTGTTGTTGACTATGCAGCCCGACTTCATTTTGTAGCCCATTATAGCGTGTAAGCCCTGTCTCAACTGATGGCTGGTCTGGGACTCTGTTTTGAACCGGTATTGCCTCTTGGCATTCCTGATAGCTTTTCGGAGGTCGTATCTCAATTTCTTGTCATGTTCAGGGTCACCTGATTGGAATGCAGCAGTCCTCGACTCCAGTAGGGAGTGGATCTCCCAGTTCATCCTTGGTTTCCAGTTTGGGAATACCCATATTGTCCTCTTTGGTACACAGTCCTCAACACACTTGCTGACGTACTCATCAGGTTCACTGTTCTTTTCTTGTCCTTAAGCCTAATAATGAGATCTTCCTCTTCAACGCCATTGTGGGAGTACCTTAACCACACAGACTGCAGCACTTCAAAAAGACAGCTCACTACCGCTTTCTAAAGAACAATTAGGGAAGTGCTGGCCTCACTCACAATGTCTGCATTCCATAGATGTACCATAGAAAAGGCATTGCAAGGGCAAAGATTCTGGGCACCCTTTTCCATAAACCAACATTCAAGGAATTTCTCCACATACACATGCAGGGATACAGTCATAGACCTATGCCTGAATTGTTCTGCTTATGTCTGCAAAGATCACACCAGCTCTCAATATTTTGCATCCAGCTCCTTACAGGCAAACACTACAGTCATCTGCAATGCCTCCCAATTTGAGGTATAATGCTGCATAAGCAAAACCCTCTACACAAAAAGAGAGGAGAATTCACTTCCTTCTCCTTGAGTCATGCTAGTTTATGATTGTGCAGTAAAATAAATAGTGCATTATTTGAATCACAGGGTCAACTTAAAGGTGAAGGAAAATCCAATGCAGATCTAAAATTTGAGACACAGATTTTCTTTCAAACTTTCGCATTGACTGTAACTCATATTCCAATAACTTATACAGAAGAGCTCTATCTCCTTTCTATATATTATGTCCCTGAGATAATTTTGGATCAGATCCCAATATTTTTGGGTGAATGCTAATTGTGATTCTCTTCATTTTATTGTACCTATCTGGATAAATATCTGAAGATACCATTAACATTTTGATATAAAAAAATTAAGTATTGTTTGCTGGGTTGGACCTCATTAAGGCAATTGATAATAATTTTGACTTTCTACACCCATAATGCAACCTCAGTCAAAGAACCACAGAAACTCTGGAAAAAGTCATTATTTGTCATTTTTTCTGGACATTTTCTCGTTCCTTTGATGAGGTGAGCAGGAATTTCCCCAGGGGTACAAGCTTTAAGTGTCATCATCAGTCACTTCTAGATGAGATCAAACCTGGGTCAGGAATAAAGTAAAGCTATCTCTGTACTCTACCAATTTACTTCAATCTCAGAAGTCTAGCCCGACATCACCAGCCTGACATTTCCATTTCCCACAACACCCTTCATCTAGAGTACCTGTGAATAAGACTGACAATGTAACAGCAGTTTGTGTTGTAATATGAACCAATCACATTCTGGAGTTATTTCCAAAAGGAAATGAACTCTGACTACCTAACTTAATGTTAGACTTGTACAGCCATAAAAGAAAGGAGTTCTTCTATTCCATCATTTAATGAACACATATCCAAACCACCCAATCTTGTATCCTTGCTGTTCATTAGAACAGTTGTACATTAAAGCAATTGAATGCTTTGGCTTATCTTCTCCCTCAAATTACCATAATTTAACTGCACTATATTTTAAGGATGGCTGTATTTCATTATCTGCATGTATTATTGTTTCTTTCTGATGTACAGACAGTTTTCTGCTGAGAAAGCCTGTGCCCTAGACCAGGTAGTAAGAAAAACAGGGGTTGATTTTCCTTCCTGCTTTGGCCTTGTTGTGAGAAAGGTTCTTTTGGTATCTTAAAGATAAAGGTCTGGACACACAGACTTTGTAATTTAAAAATGGTTTATTAACAAAGACAAATGCGGGGACAGAATGAATGGGAACAGATGCACACTCACACTCTCAAGCAGGAGATTGCAAATGTGGAGGGAAATCGCAACAGGGGGTGAGGTGTACACACACACACACACACACACACACAACACACACACACCACACACACACACACACACACAAAATAACTGGGTACAACTGATCAAGGAATAAACGATACAATGTTTGGACACTCTGATTCTGGACAAACGTTGGCTCTTTGGTCTCGGGAGTCCTTAACTAACTGCCCTGAAGTAGTGCACAGCTTAACTCAACATCCTCGGAGACTGAGAGAGAGAAAAACCAAACATGCAGCACTTTTATACTGCTGGGGGCTGGGTGGTTCAGCAAGGACAAAGGTATTTTAAACAGGCCAATGGTAGGTGTACCCAGGACAAAGGTGCTCGCACAGACAAATCCGAGTGGTCCAGCAAGGACAAAGGTGTTTACCTAGTGGGGTGGAGCCAAACCTTTATTGACAGTGGTGTCGCTTTCGGCCATGTGCTCAATGGTGTCATCCCAGCCAGAGGGGTCAGTTTTGTCACGGTCACATGACAGCCATGACCTTTTACACTACAGGCCTGAATGTGGACACAGACCAGGCACGATAGATGGAAAGTTTGGCAGTGATCCGTGCTGCTCTAGTTATAGCATCTGACTGCAAACAGGATCAATGCAGGAATTTCTTTGGAAAATAGGATATTCATTGCCAATGATGTGTCAACCAATCAACTGAAGGTAGGGTTGGGAGCACGACTCACAGCAAACTCTCCATTTTCCAGCAAACAAGGTCGAGCACAGGGGAAACATAAACTACAGACATTCTTCCAGTAAAAGCAAGGCAATATCTTCAGAAAGTTGCGCTGAGTGGAGGATAATTATATATGATTTATGCTTATAAAGTGAATCTCACAGCAGTGTAGTCACCAAGCCTGATAGACAGGGAATTACCCTGTCATCTCCACTCTGGTTGAACTATAGTGTTTTACAACCTTTGAAAAACAGAGAACAAAGTCAATGATGTATACTAAGTAACATAACCTTTTTATAAATGTAGTACCTTTAGAACTGGAATTGGTTTATTATTGGAATTGATTTATATTGTCACACGTACTGAGGTACAGTGAAAAACTTGTCTTGCATACCGTTCATACAGATCAATTCATTACACAGTGCATCGAGGTAGTACAAGGTAAAACAATAACGGAATGCAGAATAAAGTGTAACAGCTTCAGAGAAAGTGCAGTGCAGGTAGACAACAAGGTGAAAGGTCATAGCGAGGTAGATTGTGAGGTCAAGAGTTCATCTTATCCTATTGGGAAACCATTCAATAGTCTTATAACAGCAGGATAGAAGCTGTCCTTGAGCCTGGTAGTATGTGCTTTCAGGCTTTTGTAGGTTCTGCCTGATGGGAGAGGGGAGAAGAGATAGTGTCCGGGGTGGGTGGGGTCTTTGATTAGAGGAGAGGCTGAGGCTGTTCTTTGCCATTGTATATTGTCCCAATGCCTTTCACAGGTGTATTATCCAAAAAAAATTTGACATTAAAACAAACAAACAAACAGAAAATACTGGAAACATTCAGCAGGTCAGGCAGCATCTGTGAAAAGAGAAACAGAGTTAATGTTTCAGGTTGAAGACATGTTTCCTGGTTTCCAGCACCCACAGATTTTGGATCTTCAAATTTTGACACTGAGTGACATAAGGTGCAAGAGGTAAGCTTTAAGGAGCATCTTAAAGAATTATTGAGAGATAGAGAGCCAAAAGGTTTTGCAATGGAATTCCAAAGCTCAGGGCCTAGACAGCTGAATGCACAATTGCCAGTAGTGGATCTAATATGTCAATAATGAACAAACAACCAGGATTGGAGGAACAGTGAGAGTTACAGGGCAGGAGGGGGTTACGGAGGCAGGATTACTGGCAGATGGTTTGGTGAAATAGATATGAAAGCAGCATCCTCTGTAAAGTGCAGATCCCATATGGTGAACTGGGCAACATGGCTTTTGCTCTTGAATCTTCTGATGCTGAACAAACTGCTGCCCCTTCTTGTTTCACTTTGTGCATCAGATTGGTGTTTTGAAAAGTGCACTTGAGAAGAAGAGAGAAGTTGCCAAAGCCTGCTTTGCCTTCTTCTATTATCAATACTGAAATCAGATGACATTTTGTTCAGAACGACCACCTTCATTTCCTCATGGAATTCCTTGATGGCCAATTTGCAATAAAATCTTGCAGATTCCATTCCTGCTAACCATGAAGTTCTTTTATATCTAAACAAATGTTGTATGGAAAGATGCCTGTTCATGCTTTCTTCTTGCAAAAAAATACATTTCAGTCTTGACGTGGAATCCACACCAGTTCTCAGAGCAGATTCATTCAGCAAGGTCTTGGATCTCTTTAGCAGGTCCCCAGCGATTACCTTGCTGACCACAGTAGGCAATGATATTCCTCAGTAATACTTGGTTGGTCCCCTTTAGTTTTGGAAAGGTAATTATCTTTGTATCTTTCAAATCCTGAAGTCAGTGGTTTTCCTCTCAGCAGGCACAGCAGGTGCTTCAACATTGCTTTCAAGCTTCTTTCCCAATGCCTTTAGATGTTACGTAAGAACATAAGAAGATAGGAGCGGGAGTAACCTTGCCCTGCCTTTCAATATGATCATGACTGATTTGCCCCAGATCTCAACTCTTCTGTGCCAGATTATGGCGTAATCTGTGACCTGCATCTTTGCCAGTGTAATCTCTGTGATAGTTTTTACTACATTTTCCAGGTTTGGTCTTTGGTCCAAGCCCTGCTGCATTTGAAAGTTGGGGAATGGCAATAGGGCAGCATCACACATCCTGTGAGTAGAATACTTGGTACTGCTCAGTCCATCAGTGAATCATGTCTTGCCTGTCAGTCAGGTTGGTGCCATCTATGACTTTCATGTTCATTTTGCAAGTCATAGGGTTATACAGCATGGAAACAGGCCCTTCAGCCCAACTAGTCCAAGCCAACCATGATTCCCATCTAAGCTGGTCCCATTTGCCCGCCCTTATCTCTCTAAACCCCTCCTATCCATGTATCTGTCCAAGTGCCTCTGAAATGTTGATAATGTACCTGCCTCAGCCACTTCCTCTGGCAGCTCATTCCATATACAGAACAACCTCTGGGTGAAAAAGTCACCCCTCAGGTTCCTATTAAATCTCTCCCCTCTCACCTTAAACCTATGCCCTCTAATTCTTGATTCCCCAACCCTAGGAAAAAGACTGTGTATGACCACCCTATCTATACCCCTCATAATTTTATACACCTCCATAAGCTCACCCCCTCATTCTCCTATACGCCAATGAATTGTCCTAGCCTGCTCAACCTCTATAACTCAGTCCATCGAATCCACGGAAAACAAACACAGCCTATCCTGTCTCTCCTTATAGCTGAAATGTTTCATCTGAGGCAACACTCTGGCAAATCTTTTCTACAAATTCTCCAGTGCAACTCCATAGTGTGGTGACCAGAACAATGCACAGTATATAGTTGTATCATAACCTCCCTGCTCTTGTATTTTATGCCTTCTTACTCACCTTGGACATGTGTAGCAAGGTCCTTCTGTTCCTCATTATTTCCTGGAGTCACTTCAGACTTTTTGGATTAAATTCCATCTGTTGTTTCTCTGCCATTTTACCAACTCATCAATATCATAAGTTTGACCATCTGCAAAGCAGAGGTGAAAGGAATTAGTTTCAAAGGGGACCTGAAGGGTAAGTTTTTTTTTACAGAGAGTAGTTGACATCTGGAACATGCTGCCAGAGGTGGTGGTGGAATCAGATACAATCTCTACATTTAAGAGGAACTTAGATGACACTTTAGTAAGCAAGACACAGGAGGATATGCATCTAATGTGGGCAAAACATTGACATGATTATGGTGGGCTGAAGGGCCCATTTCTGTTCTGTACACCTCTATAACTATGACTGCAGCATGGGCACCATAAAATCCCCTCCTTCGAAGAAGATCTGAACCATTTTGCACAACTCTTACCTATACCCCTGGGCGCATTTTTTTTGGATCGTTTCTTTAAAGTTATGAGCTCTGAACTTGGTTGATCAGTGTAAAGTGAGGCGAGCTTGCACTTTATTTTCTACGAGCGGGTGCAGCAGATGTTCAGATGCTGTGAACCAGTTAAGTGTTTACTCAGACATGCTTGGCAGTTGTCAGTGTCTTGTACTTCAATTTTTCCAGCAAGGTGTCAGAATCAAGCAAATCAGGTTGATCATTTTCAGTTTAACGCACAAGTGCACATTGAAACTTTGGACAGATGCCAGGGTCCTTCATGTTAGTGATTTTGAGGCAGGATTTGACTTTTGGCTTTGCATGATTGATCACCTTAGGTTGTAAATGGAATTTGGCAGTGATACAATCAGTACCGCAATCTATGCACATTGATGCACTGCTACTTTTTGCCAATTCTGTCTGGCTTTTTCCTAATTGTTTTAACGTCTTTATCATGCTGCAATTTAGAGTATCTCAGCAGAAGTTCAAAATGAGGAGATAGGGGCTGGGAGTCAGGAGTTGCACAGAGCAGAAGGAGCATCAACTAAATCACCACATTGGTGATATATTCTTATCCTTTGAGAATATATCAGAGAGTAACTAAGAGAGTAAGTTTGCGTTCATTTCCTTTACACCAATTCCCCTAGCTTCACATGAATTATTTACTCCAGTGCAATTCCCATCCTAGACTACATCAGATCACTTTGTGCACTACTTTCATTGGAGTGCGAGCATTGGAGCTAAGACCAGATTCCTTGCCCATTCTTTAGTGCCTTTGAGAAGTGGGTGCTGAGGCACAGTTTTGATAAGCTGCAGTCCTCCCACTGTATCATGATGCACTGCAGTAATCTTACTGTTGGGGCAGGAGGTCCGGGATCTTAACCCTGTGAAGAGAGAGGGACATTAATTTGTTTCCAAGTGCAGATGGTGTTTGATCTGAGGGGAACTTGCAAGCAGCGGTGTTCCTGCCTGATATTCTCTGATGGTCAAGGTTCTGGGTTTGGAAAATGTTGTCAAAGAAGCTTTGGTGAATTACTGCAGTGCATCTTAACGATTATCCATGCTGCAACCTCAGCGTGTCATTAGGGGTAGAGGGTAGGGATGGTGGGTGGGAAATGAATTTTGGACAGTTGAATGGGTGTCAATCAAGCAAAGGATTGTGTTGAACTGCTTTGTGTTTATGGAGATGCACTCGTGTAAGCAAGTATGAAGTATTCCCTTATGTTCCCAGCTTAGATATTGGAAAAGCTAGAGGGAGTCAGAAGGCGAGTCATTCACCATGGGTTGCTCAGTCTCCGAACTGCTCTTGGAGCTACAAGACTAATGTTCCAGCTAAGATTCTGGTCAGTGATGAATCCAAGGATGTTGATGTTGGCAGATTTAATGGTAGTTATGTGACTAATGTCTAATGGAGATGGTTAGTCTCTCTTTTGTTAGCAGGAATGTTATTTGGCACTTATGGTCTCCAGCCTGAATGTTAGCCAGACCTTGCTGCATGAGGACACAGATAATTTCATTATCAGATGATGACTGAAAGCTAATCAATTATATAAAAACTTGTGACTTTATGGAAGAAAGGTTGTTGATGAACCAGCTAAAGATGTTTAGACACTATCCTTAGAAAGTTGCGCAATAATGTCTTAAAGTTGAGATCATTGCTGTTCGAAAATCACAACCAACTTTATTTGTGGTAGTTGTGATGGCAGCCATTTGAGAGCTCACCCCAAAACCATTTTTATTCAATTTTATGATAAATGCATGGAGTTATACAGCATGGAAACTGGCCCTTCAGCCCAACTCATCCATGCTGACCAAGAAGCCTGTTTATGCTAATCCCATTTGCCCAAGTTTGGCCTATATCCCTCTAAACTTTTTCTATCAATGTATCTGTCCAAATGTCTTTTGCCAGGGGTCCTTGATGCCACAATTGGTCAAATGCTGCCCTGATAATAAAGGCAGTCAGTCTCACTTCAGTGCAAGAATTCAGCTGTCTTTGCCATTTTGAGACCACAGTGTAGTGAGCTGGGGAAGTGAGTCATCCTGCAGCAAACCAAAATGGATATTGTGAGAAAAGTAGCGGTAGATGCTGCTTAATGGTGCTCTCAATTATATTTTCAATCAAATTGCTGATGATATAGAGTACACTGATAGGAACAGGAATCAGTGGATAACTTTTCACTTTGCGTTATAGCTGCAGTAGAATGGCTTGGCTATGGCACAGCTTCAGCAGAAGTTGGGTTGTCATTGAGGCCCATACTTTTTGCTGTGTCCAATGAACTGAGTCATACCATGTAGAGTGAGTCAAATGGGTTGAGGACTGACTTTCACAATGATAAGGATCGCAGGAGGAGATGGATCATCCACATAATGCTTCTAGTTGAAGATCTTGCAAATGCTTTGACCTTGTCCTTTGTACTGATACACTGAGCTAAACTGTCATCAAATATGGATACGTTCATAGAGCTTGCTGTTACAATTGGAAAGATAAGTGAACCAACATCAGTGTTCTCTCTTAATCCAACATTCCAAAAATTGGCTCCTCTCCGATAGTGACATTGGGCAGGCCATGTCATTCACACAATCAACACCAGACTCTCAAAACAAATTATCTATTGTATCGAGGGAGGAAGCTGCTAGGTGGAGGGAGAAAAAGAATCCGGGGTGTCCTCAAAGCTTCCAGGAAGAAGTGCAGCATCCCAATGACTCCTGGGAACTTTTGGCCCATGACCCCTCAATGTGGAAAAAGATTATTCAGGATGATATTGAGGTCACACAGAAGCCCTGTGTAGGCAGTGGAAGGAGTGCACCACCTCACATACTACCTGATCACCCATCCTAACAGCCACCACCTGCCCCATCTGTGAAAGAGTCTGGGGTTCAGAATCCACAAACCAGAGTGGACATGAGTCACCTTCAATCCTGAGGAACTGCCTAAGAAGAAGGGGATTGGCTATTGAAGTGTTTTTCACCATTTACTACCGGATGCAGCAGGAGTACAGTTTTGATCAGATCCATTGATTGTTGGATTGTTTACCCTGTGCACTGCGTTTGCTGCTTCTGTTTAAACATGCATATGTACAGGAAGCCCTGCGTTGTAACATCACTAAGTTGGTACCTCACTTTAGTTATGTCTGATGCAGCATCTAGCATGTTTTTCCATTTTCTAATTTGAACCAGTGTTGACTCCTAGACTTGGGTGGTATTGTAGAATGAGCAAACTACTGGGAGGTGAGATCACAGATTGTGATAGGGTATAACTCTGACAGACAGCACTCCACGAATCATGAGTTTTGAGTTGTTAAATCAGTTCTAGACCTAATTTAGAACCGAGATGCAACAAACAACATGCTGATCAGTGTCCGTAATGTAAAGATGATACTTTCTTTCTGAAGGAATGCGCAGTGGTCCATCTACCAATACTCATCAATTGAAACGTCTGTGACCGAAAGATTGGTGCGGGAACGTTATAGGTATTTTCCTCAAGTTGGTTTCCTTCATTGCTTGCCTCAGAGTCAGTTTAACAGCAATGACCTTTAATATTTGGCCAGCTTAGTCACTCTGGTGATGCCACTGTGCAGCTCTTGGTGATGGACAATGGTTCTACCACTTAGGGCACCTCTTTGGCAATGTTATTGTCAGAGTTCTGCCACGTGGTGTTCACTGATTATTCAATGAAGCTGGACATTGATGATAAAATTCATCACCACCTCCAGTGTGCCCACCTTTCAGTGGCTGGGGAAAGGGGTATTTGAAGATCAGGACCTCAGACCTGGCACAAAATTCATGGTCGACCATGCAGCAGTGATCCCTGCCCTCCTGTATGTTTCTGAGACCTGAGCTACCTACAGCAGGCAATTTGAGGCACTGGAAAAATACCACCAATGCTCTCTCTGCAGATGCAGCTATGTGTGAATAGAGCTGAATTGAAGTACCCGAGTATAATGCACAACAGCTGCTTTTTGTGGTTTTACCTCAAGTGGCCAAGGACAAATTACTAATGAATTTCTAACACTATGTGTGTTTTGTCTATTCTCATACAGGAAGGCTGTTGTCTGGCATGAACTTCTATTCTGAGAAACAGGAATGTCCCTAACCTGTTGCCTGTACTGTGTTACTAGTTGGGAGAGTTAGAGTGACATGTTTGGAGATGTTGCTTCTGTGCCAAGATTCAGTGTTCTAAATACATACTCTTCCACTTTATAATTTATTAAAGGAAATAATAGTGACAGATGATGATAATGTGAAGGCTGTACCACTAACAGGGCCATTGCCCTGTTTTCCTAACATTGTTTTTACTCCATAGGTGCACCATTACTTCAAGTCCTATACTCCGTGAATTCTGGGAGGTTTACAATCATTTACACCAGCTCAGCATTTTAAGGACACATTATTCAGATGGTAAAAGTAGCTGAAAATTCTACAGGCATCATTTATCTATACTTAAGGTGGCTTTTGGATGGTAATTCAGATCTGACTGTCTGCAAGGACATTAAAACTTCACTATAAGACACAAATGAAAATAAAAAGAATACAACTGCAGATGCTGGAAATCTGAAATTTCCTGCCAAACTGGAGGGACAGCACCTCATTTTCCACCTTGGAAACTTGCAGCCTTAACATTGAACTCTCCCACTTTAGGTAATCCCCAACCCCCCTTCCCCACAAACCCTCATTTCACCCCCCCCCCAACAATGCTTCTTCTCTTCTTCCCTTTCCTAGCCTCTTTTTTTTCTACCTTTTTTTTTCCTTTCTCTCCTTACCTTTGACCCATCCCCCAGTGGAGCTGCTCTCCCCTCCTCCCCCACACCTGCCCATCACTATCTCTTACCTGCATCTACCTATCACCACCTTGTGCCCACCCCGCCTCCCCTCTTTTGTCCACCTTTCACTACTGTGCTTTTCCCTCCTATATATTGGGTTTCCCCTTTTCCTATCTTCAGTCCTGAAGAAGGGTCCTGACCTGAAACGTTGACCGCCTGCTTTTCTCCACAGATGCTGCCTGGCCTGCTGAGTTCCTCCTGCATCATTGTGTTTTTCATCTAGATTCCAGCATCTGCAGTCCTTTATTTCTCCCAAAGAATCATAATCTGCCTTTAGCTATCACATTATTCTATTTGGTCTCACCTTATCAGAGATCTTCCTTCTGTCCTTTCTACCTCTCCATAACCTTCTCTACAACCTCAAACTAACATGCTTTCCCTATTTCCTAATTCTGTTGAAGGTTCTCAGACGTGAAACGTCAATTCTGTTTCACTTTCCACAGATGTTGCCTGACCTGCTGAGTGTTTCCAGCATTTTCTGTTATTATTACTGTAGACTCCAGCAGTGTTAGCCATGGAGGGACTTGAGTATCTTCTCGGGCTTGGGCCTTTAATACAACCATTCCTGACACATTGATCTCACCACTTCCCAATGACTTCTCAACAGCTCTGAATCCTATTTGGTATGCAAGCGATGGAGTTAGTGATCTAATAGCACAAGTAACTTTTCTTGTTCCTTAACTTTCACACGTCTTATGTGTAATTGACTGAAGATTAACTGCATTAGATGAACGCCAACAAGCAAAAGTTATCAATTAGTTGCCATTACATCTGCTAATATCACTCTGTTAACGTGAAGTTACTGTTAAAGCAGATTGCAACACTTCCAGGAAGATACCAAATCAGTGATATTGATAAATCATGCAGTACGTGCAGCTAATAATTTGGGAGTGTCAGGAATATGTTAGTGATTTTAGAGGGACTGTGTAACATTGCCTTCGCTTGTCAGATTGGTGACCTTTTCTGGCACGAAGATGCAGACCGATGGGTGGAAGAAATCACTCAGTGTTGCTGCCATGTCTCTGTTCATAGCATGGGAAACAGTTCTTTGAAGTTTCCTCCTACGGGCAGTCTTCTTCACTGTTTAGTACATTTCCCACAGGAGTTTCTGTAGTTTAGCCTCATTAAAATGTTGTGCTCTTCTTTCCTATCTCTTTCCAGTGCCCTCTTCACTTAATTGGGTGCCTCTGCTTACTCCTGCAGTAAAAAGACATTCTTCAAAAGTGCCACAGGATTCTTATATCAGCTATTTATTGCAACCACCTCACAGTCACCTTCGTCTTGCACGAGGTTAACTATTTATTTACTGCTTCCTAATCTGCTATTGAAACCTTTCTTGTCACTTAATTATTGCACCGGTCCTTGCACCCGATATATTACTCCATTGTTACACAAATGTCCCAGCACCTTATAAAATAGTGATTGTTGTTAAAATTGTCAATGCCAAAATGATCTGTTTCTCTTTTTCTCAGCTAGATACTTGGAATTAATTTCCAGCAGCATTACAAGACAACTGGAGGCACAGCTAGAGCAACAGAGGCAGATTCTATTGGCTTTGGATCATGTTGTATCTTCCCGGTGTGATTGACGCTCACATCCAAAACTTCTGTCCAAAGCTCGTGGGAGCCTCATTTGTCTGTGTGAAAGGACTGAGAAAGGTGTTGCACCTTCCTCAGACTTCAGGCTGTTGGGTGTGGTGGGAGCACAGCAGTTAAATTACTTGGTTAGTAATCTAGAGACCTAAGGGAATGTTACTGAGATCTCTGTTCAAATCCTACCTGCCATGCCTGATAGAGTTGGAGTCTTATGAAATCTTAAAATCCTTGTCAACAAACTTATCTGAATCTCACCTCAAATGCAGATGACTGGTGGAACCTTCATCCAATCCAATTCAGTTACTCATCTAAAACTATGGAAACACTAAAAAAATAAGGTAACAATATTGCTATTGGTTTATTATTGTCACTTGTACCGAGGTACAGTGAAAAGCTTGTCTTACAAACCGGTCATACAGGTCAATTCATTACACAGTGCAGTTACATTGAGTTAGTAGAGAGTGCATTGATGTAGTACAGGTTAAAACAATAACAGTACAGAGTAAAGTGTCACAGCTACAGAGAAAGTGCAGTGTAATAATGTGCAAGGTCACAACAAGGTAGATCGTGAGGTCATAGTCCATCTCATTGTATAAGGGAACCGTTCAATAGTCTTATCACAGTGGGGTAGGAGCTGTCCTTAAGACTGGTGGTACGTGCCCTCAGGCTCCTGTACCTCATGGGAGGAAACCCATCATCCTTACCTGCTCTGCCTATACATGACTCAAGGTCCTCCAATGTGATTGACTCTTACATTCCTCAGTTGAGAGCAACTGGAGATGGGGAATAAATGTCAGCCATGCATGGATCCCAAAGTATGAATTAATAAAAGGCATTCTTACCCAGTGTCCAAACACATCTGTGGATTCCTTGCAGGAAGAGGTTTCTGCAACCCATCCTCTGCTGCAGATTTCAACATGACAAGCCTTTTAAAAATACTCATTTTTAAGAAGAAAAATTCTCTGCTGCTGCATGGACTTTGTGAAGCTGTGCCAACTGTCTCCATTTTAGTTTCAGCCCTCATTTTTTATTGGACAAAAAAGCTTTTCAATATTAATCTTTTAAGCTGAAGTATGTTGAGAGAGGTTTGGGGTGAGTGGGTGATTGGAGGAGGAGGGGTTGCTCTGGGGACAAACCCCTGGCTGGTCAGACTGCCAGGAAATGCTCCACACTGCCATCCCACTGGCATCTGTACCTCTGTGTCAGCTAGACTGAGTCATGTACCTCGTCGTGGCAGATGTTATGTCGGGAGATGCTAATCCTCTCAAAGACTGTGATCCTACACTATCACTGTGAGGTTCGAATGCCTGACTAACCATTCTGTTTGAAAGTTTTCCCCAGAAGCACTTCACTCACATCATGCCCTGTTTTTTGTGGTTCTGTATGAAAGAAGGCATGCCAGGATGCTGAAGACCCAGCAGTGTTCATTTGCCTGTGCCAGCCAGCATGCTATCAATCATTTCAGTGGGACTTGGCAACGACTATGGAAACCAATCCCTGTATAATCACAGCTAGTAGTGAGGTGAATACAGGCTGTGGCAATACTTTTGCTAACAAACATATTTCCACACAATAATGAGTTCACTGATGGTGAGCCTGAGTGTTAGTGCACCTTCTTGTAAGCAGGCTCCAGCACTGACCAATGTGGATGAAGATTTCAGGACTTATTGACTTTGATGCCATAAAAAAGAATCCAGAAAAGAGTTAGGGTTTTAAAGCAAAGTTATTTGGAGCAGTTTATAACCGTTAGAGCTAAAAGATGCCTGAAATACCAACAGTCAGCTGAAAACCTTAGCTAAGGTACAATTCATTAGTTTGTTTTGATAATATTACATACATTGTGAGAGGTTCCTGTTTTACCAATCTACTTGGTGGAATATTATCTTTCAGGTGCTTGTTTTTATACACCCTGTAAGTTTTTAGGGGATGTTGTAACTTAAAATTATTGTAAAAGAAAAGATCCACCTCACCTATTTTCTGAAGGTTTTCCAGCACTTAGATTCATTCAGCTCCAAATATGTGGTGTCTCTGTGAAAGAGAATGGGATAGATCAGAACATAGTTATAGAGTCATATACCAAGTTTCCCTACCACTGATATAAGACTCACTGGTCTGTTGTTATCTGGCTTATCCCTGCTGTCTTTCTTGAATAAAGGAGCAACATGTGAGATAATTGTGTTTTACTTTTGCTTGGCAGAATCCAGCAGGAGAAGACAGAACGTGGCTTTGCAAGATTGCAGACTTCCCTGTAGTGCAGAATAGATACACAACACTTTGTGAGAGGCTCATGTCAATTTTGCTCTATACTGTAACCAAAAGGGTTTTCACAGTATTAGTACCCAGCTGTCACCATAAACAGAGAATCCTATAGACGAGTTAATACCTTGGTTTATTCTTTGGCAGTACAGAATGCCAGCTGTACTTGAACCAAAGAAGGGCTACTGGTTGACAAAGGCTACCTGCTGACACTGTGGCCAATGGCTCTTATGCACAACTGATATGTATGTGAAAGGATATGTATGTATCCTATATGATATGTATGTGATACAGCAAAAAAAACACGCCCAGGAGTGTGATTCAGTCTGAGCCATTGTGAGCTGAAGCAATACACCCATGGACTGTCTTGGAGGAACCATGAAATACTCAGTGCAGTAGCAGCAAAGATTCATGATGGTCTTCTCAGTTACACAACCTTGCCATCTTTAGCTGAGAAGGAAGAGGAAGTGGGAGATGATCCACAATGTCTGTAATATCCTTGAACAACCGATCGAGTGCAGTCCCAATTCTCTGCTCAGTGCTTGACCTCAGCTTATCTCATCCTGTCACTATCACATTATCCACTTGGTTATGATGCAGAAAAATAAAACCAACCGCAAGTAAACCCTAAGGTAAATACCTTGTTCCATACAAAAGTCAAATATGTGTTCCCTTCATGACTACCTTCTGTATGTCTGTCCCAGTGCCACGTTATACTGCTACCAGTGCCAAAAGCATAGATGGTAGAAGGCTGGTCACTTCCTGTGGAGGAGGCAAGGGGGCTTAGGACAATGTTGGGCAGCTTTAGAGCAAGCTTCAGACTTCACCATCTCAGTGGGAGTGACATCAATATGGGCTGGAATGTCTCCTCCCTTCCTCTGCTTTTCCTCATCTGTGGCTACATAGTGTCTGGCCTGGAACAGCAAGGGCAGTCACTATATAGTCAGAGCACCAGAGCTGGGAGGTGAAAGAGGGGGCAGGTTTGCCTCCAAAGAGATAGTGTCATTTCCCCCAGTGACAGTCATAGTCATCTGTCTGAGGGCTGACCACTGGACTGTGTGACCCTCTGAAAACCCTTTGTACTCTAATCCAGAAACATGATGGAAACCAAGCTGGAACTGGATTAGCTGCAAGCAGACCAGGTACAAGACCTGATTAACTTCAGTGCCAGTTCTCGGATGTTGAATGGTTTCTAATTGTGTTGTACTGCAGCTGTAACACTGCCCATCAAACAGTGCACCAACCCCCGCATTGAAAACAATAGGCTTCAAGTCTGCACAAAGCCTTGTTGCTTCTCAGTGTATAATGTGGCTGTCTGACAGCACTCACATTGTACCAAGCAGTTCATTCTGCATTCCCCTCACCCCTCTTTAGCACCCAAAAGCACCTGTGCTATTCTTGACCCCTGCCCTGGCTGCAGGACACCTATACATTGCACGAAATGCACATCCAGCTTCCATTCCATCCCCTAAATTAGAGGTATCTGAGCTGGAGGTTACACATGTGAAATGGAGTGAAAATGCACTTTCATCATAACTATGATGCTGCTGTTCCTCTATTGCCTGAAGAGTCTGTATTTCTTGGAAATCTGAAAGGAAAATAAACTAGGGAGAGACTGTGAAATTGTCTGTGAAACCATTTGCAACTGGTAGGTCAGAAGCAAGTGTGGATTGATAGGGAGGGCAGATCGTGAAAAGGTTCAGGGTTGAGAATACTGTCAACTTCACTGTTTTCAAAACCGTCTTTCACTGCAGCCTCACAAACTACTGCCCAAATTGCCAGCAGCTCCATCTCCTCAGTGGGGTTAGATTGGTCTCACTCTGTTTAATGCCTGCTACCTGCAGATTTGTGCCATTGTGTCCTACAAGAGTGAGGGAAGTGCATCAGTGAATATTGAACAACACTTGGGAACTATACCTATCATGGTTGGAAAAGCTGGCCTGGTGTGCAAGCTGTGAGATGTAGATGCAAGGGTTGTAACAATGCTCAGTGTGCAAAGGCACATGGAACAAATGACCATTAGATAAGGATCCTGATTGACATAGATTATTGTTGGGAATGTGATTTAATTGAACACTGAGGCTAGTAATCACTAGTAGGACTTTATCTTAACCACAAGCAGAAGGTTACTGAAGCTCTTGCAGAACAGCATCCCAGGTTCTTGTGGTTTGACTTCTGACATTGACTTTCATGTCTACCTGCTCCCAGTGTGTCCTGAGTATACTGTATGTGTGATGGTCCTCCTTGTCTCCTGAGAATACCAGACATCCATGCTAATGCACCTTCTCAATGAAGGTCTCCAGGTCATAGTCTACACTCTTGGAGGCTGCACTCTCCCACGTTATGCCATTCTTCATAGCTTCTCAGGTTAGAATTACTTCCTGCATGACTACCATTTCCTACCCCTGATATAAAGTAGCTGCTGTCTAAGAGATGAAAGCTAACTTTAAGCAGCTCAGAGCAGAGTCATTCATGAAATTGCTCCACACCCTCACCACTGACATGGTCATCCAACACATTTAGCGGTGGCTGGATCCTGAATTCATTGAAATAAATGGATATGCCATCCGGAGTGCCATCACAGAGCAGATTATTCCCATATCACAATCTGTCTGCCTGTTTTCAGGATCCTTTGAATTTGATGTGTTCTAGACATTTTACAAGTGAGGTTTTGTGACAAAGTGTCATGAGGTGTTTTTATTTTGACTGATAGAGACTGGGAATATAGCTAAGTAAGGTATGGGCACAGAACTAGAAGCAGAATGGTCAGGCACCTGTTGTTGAATTGTGTATGAATGGACTTTCAGATAAATTATTTGTTCCCAGAAACATTTAATTAAGCAAGGTGGTTATTATTTTTGCAGTTACATTGGGTAAAATAAAACAATCATTCACATTCAAACTATTATTTACCCACACCATACACAATGAAGCTCACCCCATCCTGTTAACCTAGAGAACCATAGTTGTTGGACTACCAGTTTCCAGGACCCAACCTTACACTAGGACCCACTATGCAACCTCCATTCCCAATACTGCTACAAGCCAAGTACAAGGCACCATTCTGGTACATGTTGATTATTCTTAGCAAATTAAAAAAAAATTACTCATGAGATATGGAAGTTGCTGACAATGCCAATGTTTATTGTCCATCCCTAATTTCCCATGAACTGGAAGCCAGTTACGAGTCAACCGTATTGGTAAGTCTAGAGGCACATACATACCAGACCAGGTGAGAGTGGCAGATTTTCTATCCTGATGTGAACCATATGCGTTGTTAACAATAATGCAGGTACTGAGACTAGCTTCTCTTTAAAAAAAATCAGATTCATTGAATTATATGAATTTAAACTCACCAGCCATTTGGTCGGATTTGAATTCATGTTTCTTTCTGTCAATGGTCTAGAATTGACAAGCAAAAAAACTGCAGATGCTGGAAGTCTGAAATAAAAACTGAAAATGTTGGAGATACTCAGCAGACCAGGTAGCAATATTAACACTGGTTCTTTCTCCACAGATATTGTCTAACCTGCTGAGTAACTCCCAACATTTTATGTTATTTTATTAATGGCCTACAACTCTGGCTACTAGTCCAGTAATGTAACCCTTAGGCTATCACAGCCTAGTTTTAAAAAAGGTAAGAATTAAAATCAATAATGTACACAAAGGAATATGTAGCATTGTGTCTGTTAGTATATAATGTGCTTGAGATATTAATTTCCTGAACAGATGGATGATTAAGAGGAATTTTCAATATGGTACAGCTGTTCACCATCTGTCTGCAATAATGGAAGTAGCAGATCTCAGTGCAATGCAGGACTACCTATAACATCCCCATGCCGTCCTGACCTCACTGATTGGTCCATAGCCTTCAAGATGTTGGCGATTCAAATGCTTGTCTAAATACTTCTTAAATGTTGTGAGTGCACTTGCCTCCATCACCCAGTCAGGTAGCATGTTCCCAGAGCTCAACCACTCTCTGGGTGAAAAGGTTCTTCCTCAGATTGGTTGGTGGTGGCATGAAGGTTAGACTGAGCTGCAACATTTGAATAAAAGAATAATCTTTACTTGGTGATTATCTTGTTGGCTATTTAAACAGCAAGTTAGGAAGTTTGCTGTCCATTCTTGTAGTAAGCAAATCATTCCTGATGCAGGACTTCAGGAATAATTCAATGAGGCATTGATTTTTGTGGCATTGGTGAGTTTTCAGGAGCTACTGGAGTCAGAGAGCAGCAAATGAAAGACAGTTCATTGTCAATGTCATCTTAGAAAGCAATTATAGGTACAGGATTTTGCATGTCAGTGCTTAATTTGTAAGGAACTGCCATGTTTCATTTTTCATCAGCTCTCCAGTGTCCTTATGTTCTTCCAGGTTCAAGGGCAATGCACTGGATGTCTTCTCACAAACATTGGCTTATTTGACTTCTGGCACCATTAACCAGAACGAGCACAGAAGCAGAGGAAATTTACAACAAAGCTGATACATGCAATTACATTGGAAAAAAAGGCATGGTACTGAATGGAAGAATCAGATTTTTAATAAGCTGTGAGGGTTCCCTCCAAGTTTCTCTGAAGTCAACTGATGAATTGCAGTGGCCTGTTGTGATGTATACTCTTCAGGGAGGCTTGGAAAGTAATATTTCTAAGTCAGGAACAGAATCCCTGTGACAGAAAATCTTAGACTTGAAGAGGCACAGCAGGATTATAGACAGCTACCAAGAAAGAGTAGTGAGGTGAAATATGCAGAAAGGCTTAGTAACATCTCATCATACCAAAGAACATTTGTAGTAACCAGAATATGCCATGCAGTTCAAATGGAGTTTCAGGATGCTTCATCCATTTTAACAAGCAGAAGTCCTAGGAAGGCCCAAACTGCAAACAACTTTTATTTTTCTAGTACAACTTTATGCTTTCAACAGAAAAATGTTGAATGAGCATCATAGACATATCGAACAACGAAAACACAGTGACTTCTTAATGGAAAACTAGATATTGTGATCAATGAACGACTATTTATCAAATTAACTGCTCAGTTCTGATGACACCAAGTTTCTCATGTGTTGCAACAACTGTGTCCCTCCAGACAACTGGTGAATGCCAAGGACTGACATTTTCTCAGCTGCCACTCAGATATAGCCATAGATTTACAGAGAGATACAAGGTAGAAACAGGCCCTTTAATCTGACCATCAAGCACCCATTTTACACTAATCCTACCATAACCCATTTTATTCTCTCCACACTCCCATCATATTCTACCACTTACCTACACAGAAGGGGCAATTTACAGGCTTGTTTTCGGGATGTGGGAGGAAACTGGAGTACCTGGAGGAAACCCACATGGTCACGGGGAGAACGTACAAACTCCACCAGACAGCACTGGAGGTCAGGATTGAATTTGGGGCCCTGGAGCTGTGAGGCAGCAGCTCTAAGTAGCTGCACCACTGTGCTGCCTAGTGCACTGATATACCCTTTCAGTTTTCATTTCCTCCATCCAACGTCACCTCACAAATTGTAAAAGCCTGCAGTGTCCTCCACTCCTTATCTCATCTCTTGATATCCTTTTGAGTATTTATCTTTGGTGAGTGCAACTGACAGGATGCTGCAGAAGAATTTCTGGTCACTGTCTCAGTCAGTTTTGGCACTGCATCTACTTTTCTTCTGATCCTTCTTTCTTAATTCAGGCTGTGGAGAGACAAATGCACAAAAATATAGCGAGTTTCTTAATATATACTCTTCCTTCCTTTGATTAAGGATCAATATATTTTGATAAGTATAAGTGTCAGAACTTTAAACATTAGCACTTACTCTGCATAAACCAGGTGTGGAAAGAGGAATTCCCTTGTCTCCTTTGCCAGTCACATCAGCAGAATTGGATCCTAGCATTGCCATAGTCTCTTCCTCCTGCTGGGTTAATCAACAGATGTCAGCTGTTTTCCTCCTGTAGACTGTTGCTCATACAAATTATGTCTAATTTTCCCTCACTTGGGAACAGAACTCTTGTTGCTTTCAGACATGTATTGTTTAATTTGACAGAAATAGGAAGTCTCTTTTCATTTCTTTTACAGAGTTCCAGAAGAAAAACTTACTCTACCAAGGATATTTTTACATTGTAGGATTCCATTGTCAAATTTCATTGTTAGAACATAGAACAGTGCAGCACAGAAGCAGGTCCTTCAACCCATGATGATTGCCGAATTAATTAAGCTAATGATGCTAGTTGACACTAATTCCTTCTGCCTGCGCAAGGTCTTTATCCCTCCATTCTCAGCATATTCATGTACCTAACTAAGAGCTTCTTAAATGCCTCTATCGTGTCTGCCTCCACCACCACCCCAGGCAACACATTCCAGGCACCCACCACTCTTTGTTTGAGCTTCAAGTTCCTCGGAGTGAACATCACCAATAGCCTGTCTTAGTCCAACCACGCAGATGCCATGGCCAAGAAATTTCACCATAATAGACATAATGCAGCCAGCATAATCAAAGACCCCACCCACCCAGGACATTCTCTCTTCTCCCCTCTCTCATCAGGCAGAAGATACAAGAGCCTGAGGACACATACCACAAAGCTCAAGGACAGCTTCTATCCCGCTGTTATAAGACTATGAATGCTTCCCTTATACAATGATATGAGCTCTTGACCTCACAATCCACCTTGTTATGACCTTGAACCTTATTGCCTATTTGCACTGTACTTCATCTGTAGCTGTGACACTTTACTCTCTATTCTGTTATTGTTTTTCCTGTACTACCTCAATGCACTGTGTAATGAATTGATCTGTATGATCAGTATGCAAGACAAGTTTCTCACTGTACCTCGGTACAAGTGACAATAATAAACCAATACCAAACTTGCTCTGCACATCTCCTTTGAACTTTTCCACTCTCACTTTAAATGCATGCCTTCCAGTATGAGACATTTCAATGCTGGGATAAAGATACTGGCTCTCTATTCTCATAAATTCTCTCATAATGTCTCTCATAAATTTATAAATTTCTCTCAGGTCTCTCCTCGGCCTCCACCACTACAGAGAAAACAACTCTAGTTTGTCCAAACTCTCTTTATAGCACCTACCCTCTAATCCAAGCAGCATCCTAGTAAACCTCTTCTGCACCCTCTCCAAAGCTTCCACATCCTTCCTATAATGGGGTGACCAGAATTGAATCCAATACTCCAGATGTGGTAAAACCAGAGTTTTATAAAGCTGCGACATCACTTCCTGACTCTTGAACTTTAATATCTATTTAAATGAAGAAAGATAATTTAACTATCTATTTATTGTTGGGATCTGAGTGCTTCCAGCAGGGCTATTACCTATTGCCCATTCTTAGCTGCCATTGAGAAGACAGTATAGAAGTATCTTCTTGAGGTGTTGCATGCCCATTTGGTGGACATAGTTCTTGGTACTGTTAGGTTGGTAGTTACACCATTTTGAGCCAATAACAATGAAACAATAATATATTTCTAAAACAGGATAGTGTGTGCCCTTAAACAGAATTTGGAAGTTTTGTTGTTTCTTAGTGGTTGATGATAGAGATCATTCATTTGGGAGATGTTGCCAAGGAAGCATTCTGATCACAGCACACACTGTGTCACTGCTGGTGGAGTGAATGAACATTTAAATTGGTGACTCAGGGCATCAATCATGAGATTTCCTTTGCATTAGGTTTGTTGAGTATCATTAGAGCTGCACTGATCCAGGATAGTGGGTGGTATAAAGGTCATATCTCTTTTAGTCCAAGCCTGGGAGTTTTCTACAGGAGGCAATGCCCCCTTACTTCTTCATTTAACACCTGCAATGCACCCTGCTGAAACTTTTCTCCCTCATGGTGCTTATCCAACTTCGATGTAAAGGCAGACATTTAACTTACTTGAGCTATTAGTGGTAGTGAATTGCAGCCTTAATAAAAAGGAAGCTGCAGTCTTCTACTCTGGGATACTATTTTGTAGTGCTTGCCAGCTATCATTGGGGGTAAATCCACTGACATGCACTTGTCGGCACTGACGACTTCCCCCAATCTCAGTGATGGTCTCTGCACCTTTCCAGTTAGCTGTCTGCTCCAGTGTTGAAAGAAGGGTATTTTAGTGTGTTACATGTTTCCTTCTTCATTGCATGCTGAAAAATAATTCTGTTTGCTCACATACCACAGTTATATAAGTAGTAATCATGTCTAAATATACTGTTTATGAGTCACTTGTACAGAAGTCACATTAACTCTTTAGTAGAATGTGCTTACAATACATGCATTTCATTTCAGTTTGACAATCATATTTTCTTTCACTCTTGGGTTGAACAATTAAAGTTATAGCTGAGAGTTACAGATTAATTATCTATTTCAGAGAGAGTACTGTTGTTTCCATTTTATTTGGTAGGTACATTGAAAGTGGAGGTGAGACAACTTTTTTGCACTTATTGAAGTGCTGTTGATGGTTCACTGATGACACCTTCAGCAGTATGTCAGACAATGACAAGATCAAACCCTGTTCCTGACCCTGCATCTCATCTGAATGGATACTTCAGTGGAGCATAAAAGGAATGCTGAATTGTTGGAGGCACCATCCTTCAAACAAGACATTAAGACAAGATTAAGTCTAATTGATTGGAAATATTTCAAATACTTTCTTTCTCATTTATTTTGCATCAGTATAAGTACTACCAGTATAAGATAACATAAGATATTTATTTATTAATCACATGTACATCGAAACACACAGTGAAATGCGTCTTTTTGCATTACTGAGAATGTGCTAGGGGGCAGCCCGCAAGTGTCGCCACTCTTCCAGCACCAACATAGCATGCCCACAGCTCCTAATGTACATCTTTGGAATGTGGGAGGAAATCGGAGTACCCGGAGGAAACCCACGCAGACACAGGGAGAACGTACAAACTCCTTACAGACAGCGGCAGGAATTGAACCCGGGTCACTGGCGCTGCAGTAGCATCACGCTAACCAGCCCAGTAATGTGATTAAAATGGCACATGGTGCATTACATGAGAAATAATTTAATTTTGCCATAATTAGAGGAACAACTTAATGGGAAACAAAAATAAACAGCTGGTCCTGGTGGCACGGCCAAATGTAGACGAACATTGAACATGTATCTACAACATGTTTGCTGAGTTATAAAGATTATTCACATCAGAAAACAGTGATCCTGAAATTTTATTTATTTATTAGTTTTGATAAACTCTGAACTTCATCTCCCACCTCATCACCAAATAACTTGTTTAATTTATTTATTGGTGGAGACATCACTGGCAGGCCAGCATTTGCTGCCCACTGCTGATAACCTTGGAGAATTCGGTGACGCACCACTATTCCAGTCAGGATGGGGTGTAACTTGGAGCTTACCTGCAGGAAGCAGTGTCCCACATGCTTGCTGCTCTTATTCTACCTGGTGGAAGAGATCACAGGTTTAAGAGATTCTGACAGTATAGCCTTGTGAGTAGCAGGAGAGCAATATGCAAAAGAACCACATGGCAGCCCTAATATATTAGTAGTGGTGGGGTGAATATTAAGAGTGGGGTTTGGGGGATGCAGTCAAGATCTATTTTGTCGTGGGTGGCGTTGAGCTTCCTGAGTGTTGTCGAAACAGTGTGCTTCACAGCAAGTGGAGAGTATTCCACCACTTTCCTGCCTTGTGTCTTGTAGATAGTAGAAAGGCTTTAGATGATCAGGAGACAAGCCATTAACCATAGAGTATCCAGCCTTCTGACCTATTCCTGTGGTGACAATGTTTATGTGGCTAAGTATTCCAGGTCATGCTGAGGGTCTAAACTGTTTTTTTCCCTGGAGAGTTACAACTGAATTCAGAACACTGATATTCAATGTATTGCTGAGAGTATTAAGGAACAAAATGTATTTTCAAACAATAAAGGTGTTCTCTCCTATTGTCTACCTTTCAGAGAACATCACTAAACAGATTATCTGGTCATTTAATTCCTTGCTGTTCATGGAATGCTGTGAAAATGCTTTGGTACAATTGTGACTACACCTCAAGTTATCTATTGATGCATCATAAGGAAATAATACAAAGAGTTAAAAAGGAATAGAGCACAATACAAATTAATCAGCATTTTGATAGGTGTCCTTCAACATTGTCTTCTGGATATTGATTGTATCTGAGTAAATGAAGCTTCGAGCTGTGACATTTTCTCACCCCGTGATCTATATCCCTTTTAACATTTTGACAAATGAACTGCTCGGATTGCTGTAACACAGCTTGGCATCCTCTATGTGTTCTGCCACTGCTAGTTGGCTGGTGTTTGCGGCAATAAATTGAACTTTGATACGCTTCTTCCGTCTGTCATACGCCACCTGCCTGCATCTGGGCAATCTGCTGTTACTGCCAAACATGTCACTGAATTATTCACAAAGTGTAAGAGCAAGCTGTCAGATTCCATCAGATGCGTTCATTTCATCTTTCAAATCCACACTGAGTTTTGCTGTTTTCCTTCTGATTTTTTTGAATAAATTGGGACTATTTATTCCATGAATCGTTTTAGCCAAGCTGTAGCACTTAATTAAACCCAGAGTGATGGAGCCTGCATTCGGTCTGGAAAAGTTTGCCACAGAGTTAAAGAATCACACAGAATGGACACAGGCTACTCAACCCACCAAGTTTGCTCCAAACATCAAGCACCCATTCGCACCAATCTGATACAGCTTTTTCTCCCCATATTCCCCCCAGATTTTACCACTCACCTAAACACAAAGAGCAATAAGGGAGTTGTCAGGGGTAAGTTTTTTACACAGAGAGTGGTGGGTGCATGGAACGCACTGCTGGCAGAGGTTGTGGGGGCAGATACATTAGGGACACTTAAGAGACTCTTAGATAGACACATTAATGATAGAGAAATAGAGGGCTCTGTGGGAGGGAAGGGTTAGATGGATCTTGGAGCAGGATAGAATGTCGGCATAACATTGTGGGCTGAAGGGCCTGTACTGTGCTATTATGTTCTATGTTCAATCCACAGTAGCCAATCTACCAACCAGCATGTCATGGGGAGAACGTAAAAACTCTACACAGACAACAATGGAGGTCAGGATTAAACCTGGGTTACTGGAGCTGTGAAGCATCACCTCTTCCTGCTGTGTCACTTGGGAGTCTGGCAGCACCGTGCATGCTAGCTTTTTGTATTCCTTACCTCTTTGATTCAGATGATGATTAAGAAGCTTTCTCGTTTGCTTTTCCTCCACATTATAAGTGAAATTGGTACAAAATCCTCCATTCACTTTTCACTAGTCTGCACTCATCAAAGTATAAATAGCTGTGAATCTATAATTATGCAACAGTTACTGAGTAATATTAAAATGGCATTTCATTCAATTCCATCTGGAAGCACTTATCTGTGCATTATTGGTAAATTTGCAATGAACACCGTCCTTAAACAGTGCAGTACTTGATGTGAGAGTAATGGTGCATTCCATGGACAACTCAAATTGTCAAATAAGTACATTCCAAGAGGCCCAATTTCAACAATGAATGGAGGAGAATTGAAAATTGGGAATTACTGGTTTGGTAACACTGAGCTTGGATTTTAAAAATATTGCATAATATTGTATAAAATGTTAACACAATTGAAATAAATTTAGTGGAGCACATCTTTTACTCATAGAGTCATAGAGTCATACAGCACAGAAACAGGCCTTTTGGCCCAAACTGTCCATGCTGACCTTCTTGAACACCTACATTAATCCCATTTGCCTGCACAAAGTCTTTATCCTTCTCTGCCTTTCCTATCAAGTCCCTGAATAAACTTAGTTATTGCATCTGACTCCACCAACTCCTCTGGCAGTGAGGTCCAGATATCAACTACTCTTTGTGTAAAAAAAAAACTCTCCATGCAAATCCCTTTTAAAATACCTTCCTCTCCCCTTAAACCTATGCCCTCTTGTTTTGATATTACCATGGGAGAAAGATTCTGATCATCTTTCCTATCTATGCCTCTTATAATTTTATATACCTCTATCAGGTCACCCCTCAGCCCCCTGTGCTCCAGGGAAAGCAAACACAGCCTATCCAATATCTCCTCATAACTGAAGTCCTCCAATCCAGGTAACATCCTGGTGAATCTCCTCTGCACTCTCTCCAGTACAACCACACCCTTCCCTTAGTGTGGCAACCAGTATTTTGTTAAGTAGTAAAATAATTTTCCAATGTTTATATTTTATGCCTGGACCAATGAAGACAAGAATGCTATATGCCTTCTCCATACTCTGTCTACCTGTGTTGTCACTTTTGGGGAATTATGGACTTGAACTCCAAGCCATTCTGATGGGTGCAAGGTGATGCATATTGGGAAGTCAAATAGGAGTAGGACATATGCAATAAATGGCAGGGTGCTAAGGAATGTTGATGAACAGAGAGACCTTGGAGTTCAAGTCCATAGTTCCCTTACTTTAGTAAGGCATTTGATAAGCCATTCATCCAACTTTCCATGCTGACCTACAGCTTAGACAACCTTCACTGCTATCCACAAGCATACTTCTACTGCTACATTTTGCCTCCTATCACTATACCAATTTTGAATCCAATTAGCCAGTTAGCCTTGAATACCATGTGTCTTAACCTTCTGCACCAGCCTACCTTGCAGGATGTTATCAAATGCCTTACTAAAGTCCATATAAACAACATCTACCACCCTGCTTTCATCAATCTGCTTGGTTGTCTCCTCAAAAAACTCAATCAAATTAGTGAGGCAGGACTTCCCCTGTACAAAGCCATGTTGAACATCCCTGATCAGCCCCTGCCTTTCCCAAACATATGTAATTCCTATCCCTTAAGATTTTCTCCAATAATTTCCCTATCACTGATGTGAGGCTCACTGGCCTGTAGTTACCTAACCTATCCCTGCTATCCTTCTTAAACAAAGGAACAACATTAGCTATTATCCAGTCTTCTGACACCTCACCTGTAGCTAACAAAGATGTTAAATTCTCCATCAGGCCCCAGCAATCTCCTCCCTTGTTCCCCATAGCAACCTGGGATATACCTCATCCTGTCCTGCAGATTTATCTACCCCTATGTATCCCATAACATCAAGTACCTGCTCCTTCTTAATACTGACCTTCACCAGATTATCCACATATCCCTCCATGAACTCATTATCTTCCAAGTCCTTCTCTTTGGTGAATACAGATGAGGAGTATTCATTTAGGACTTTGACCCATCACCTGGCTCCACACATCAGTTACCCCTTTGGTACCTTGGGGACACACTCTTTCCCTGGCTACCGTCTTGCTCCAGATATACTTGTAGAATGTTTGGGATTCTCCTTAATCTTACTTGGCAAGGATAATCCAAGGCCTCTTTTTCCCTCCTAATTTTTTTCTTAAGTTTTCTCCTACACACGATATATTCCTCTACACTCCATGATGTCTGCTGAATATCTGACAAAGCTTAAGTCACCAGGATCTAATGATTTTCTGACGTTGGGCTCAGCATCATCTGTTGTCTGTTAACCTTAGACATGGGTTTCAGCAAACCTCACACATCCTCCAAAATCCTGGTGGAATTTGCAATTAGCGTTCACTGTCTCAAAATGCCCTGCCTACCAAGGTCATGGAGAGTCAAAGAGAGATGCAACATTGTGATTCAACAAATTCAATAAGTCACTCATGGGAATGATGGGTGCTAGCTCTTGGCATTACTTTGGCGTTGCAAAAGCTGCTATTTTAATGAAATGTGAAATTTTGCAAATCTGGCTAGCAACTGTGATTTAAAGGGATCTAATAACAAAGTTCACTGAGGCAAATATGGTTTGTACTAACTTTTGGCAAAGTTGGGAGAGAATCTGCAGCAAGCTGAAAATTAAATGGGGATTGGTGGTCCACTGATGGAGCAATGCCGTATACAATCCCTGATACATTTACTTTGACACTGCTAGGAAGGCCATACCGAGCACTTTCTTTGGAGCGACAGAGGCTGAGGAGAGAGCTGACAGAGGTTTATAAGATTATGAGAGGCATAGGTAGAGTAGACAGGCGGTATTTTTTCCCCAGGGTCAAAATGTCTAATACTAGAGGGCATGCATTTAAGGTGAGAGGGGAAAAGTTCAAAGGAGATACATGGGCAAGTTTTTTTTTGCACAGAGTGGTGGGTACCTGGAATATGCTGCCTGGGGTGGTGGTGGAGGCAGATACGATAGAGGTGTTAAAGTGGCTCTTAGATAGGCCCATGAATGTGCAGAGAATGGAGGGATATGGACCTTGTGCAGGCAGAAGGGAATAGTTTAGTTAGACATTTAATTACTAGTTTAATTAGTTTGGCACAACATTGTGGGCTGAATGGCCTGTTCCTGTGCTGTACTGTTCTATGTTCTATGAGCCTGTGGTTGTAGGCCCTGGGATACACTCACATATTCCTTCCCTGTGCCAAATCTTGGAGTGCCAGTAAATCTCTCAAAGGGATCCCATCCTATATGTGAGTTTCTACAACTCCAATAACCTCCAGCTGGAAGAAAGACTTTAATATAAAAATACTTACAATGCAAAAATAAAGCACATTGTAAAATGAACTGTATTAATCCATCAAGTAAAATGCAGATAAAGTAAAAAGACTAATCAACCAAAAACATCAAAATCAATTTTGTCCTTTAGTAACCCCACCTCTCCATGACACCCTATCTTTATACATGGTGCCTGATACAAATGAATAAACAACACGACTGAAAATGTTTAAGCTACATCAGGGGTGAAGGTTAAACTAATTATCAACACATCCTAAAAAAATGACAGAATTTGTCTTTGCTGTATTCTCAAAGAGTTATTAACGTCTACCAGAGTCTATGATTGAGAGTTCAGAATGATACCTATGAGACACTAAGAGCTCAAATTGTATGTGATTTATTTCTGAGTTCTTCATCATCCACCTCTGGAACTTTCTGTCCACATTGTTGCAGCCCAGTGCGTGGCTAATAACATGACAATCCTTCGGAGAGGTGACAGACATAAAGCAGCAATTATTGTTAATGACCAATGTTACATATGCTGCAACAAGTTTAAATATTCCAAGGCAGAGTAAGATAAAGATAATTAAGGTGGTCAAAATAGAAAATGTTAGACCAACTTCTCAGATCTACAAATTTCAAGCATTTATTGAAAGAAGCAATACTTAATGACCTCTGGAAATGAAGTTACTGCCAGGACATCATTCTGGCAGAGGTTGATACGATAGCTTTGCACTATTTATGAATGCCACGTGAATTTCATCCTATAGATTCCATCCAGCTGTTGAAGACACAAATCTAACTAAGCATGTGAAATTAAATCTAACAACGTGGATAGTCAGTTCACACTAAACCAAACCTGAACTGACTGATACAAGTTGGGATCCCAGTCACCACACCTTCAGGTAGTTTCAGCAGGTCCCCTTTCGCAGATGAGAAGTGAGTACAACACAGGAGAAAGACATTAGAAATGAAGACTAAGACAGCCATAGGGATTTTAAACAATGATGAAGGGGGTTGATGGAGTTAAGTGGAAAAGATTATTTCAACTATTTAGGAAGCCAATGATGATGATATCAATTTAAACCTGACATTAAGGAAGTGAGCAAAGAGATTCGGAGAACTGTATTTACTTGCATGTTGCATAGCATGGACAGCTTCACCACAGCAAGTGGGTGAAATACAGGCCACTGTTTTATTGAAATAAATTGAATTGAATATGAAACAGGGAAAGACTCTGTGAAGGGGAGACGGTAGTGGAAGTAGCACTGAATCTGACATGATAGGCTAAGTGGCCTCTGTGCTCCAAACCTTTAAGCTGCTCTATTAGCAGGAGCCACTGAATAATGATCAGAACCTAGAAGCCTCCTTAGCTCAGATAAATTGACAACAGTTGCAGAAAGTTTACTGCAACCAAGTCGGAATAAGGAAACCTTTTACAAAGAATTAGATTGTTCTTGAAACCTTCCTGGTTTGTTTTGCTCAATAATGTGCCAGGCAACAACAACCGACTTCAGTACAACACATTCTGATTAAAGGCAGCATACAGAATGGAGACATTTGCCAATCATTGTGAGTAGCACTTAGATTCCACTCCAAGAATCCCTTCAATTAGTTTTAGCTATACGACAATTAACTTGCCTCCAGCATTGATGTGTTCTCATGATTAAAAGGCCTACATGACCTAACAGTAAATTTAGTTAAAGCTATCAATGATGTAATTGCATGTGAGATCTCTGGAGCTGAAATCCAAGGTGTTCATATTGTGATTACCGCTTAAAGAGTTCATAAACAGAAAATAATTAAGATATGAGGGCCTCAAGTGGATTGTGTAATGAAATATGGAAAACTGCTTGTTAAAAAAATGCACTTAACTACTTGGGGACTAATTCTATTACTTACTGCCACAGCTATGCTAATGAAGGCCTCTTGTGGATAGGCTGATCAACCAGATGATAAGTTTTCAGGAAGTTCTATCAATGAATACAATCCCTTTCCCATTGTCCAACACTTCCTATTTTGCTTTGTCTCTGCTGATAACCTTCACCACATCCGTTGTTGGGGGGAATGGGTGATGAAAGAATGAGCAGGTTCCAACTCTACCTGTGAATATGTGAACATATGAATTGGGAGCAGGAGTAGGCTACAGTCCCATCTACCCACCACAACCCTTTACACCCTTGCTTATTAAGTATTCATCTGTCTCTGCCTTAAAAACATTTAGAGACTCTGTTTCCATCGCCCTTTGAGGAAAAGAGCTCCAAAGACTCATGACCCTACTGGGAAAAAAACTCACTTCATCTCTGTCCTAAATGGGTAAGCCCTTATTTTTAAACAGTGCTCTTTTGCTTGAGGTTCTCTCACTAGAAATATTCCCTCCACATCTATCCTATCAAGACCACTCAGGTTGTTATACATTTCAAACAAGTTGTTCTAAACTCTAGTGGATACAAGCTTAGCCTGTCCAATCTTTCCTAGTAATTTAACCTGTTCATTCCAGGTATGGTCTAGTAAACTTTCTCTGAACTGCTTCCAGAATATTAACATCCTTCGAGTTCCACATGGGTGCAACTACAAAACAGTCACCAAGTCTGCATTTGGTCTCGCCAATGTAGAGGAGGCCACACTTGGAGCACCAAACGCTGTAGATGATATTAAGGGACGTGCAGGTAAATCTCTTGGAGCACCCATGTGGAACTCAACAGTTTCATGAATTTCGCCACTAACTTTCACCCGGCTCTCGAATTCACTTGGACTGTCTCTGACACCTCTCTCTCCTTTCTCGATCTCTCCATCACCATCTCAGGAGATTCCTTATCCACCGACATCTTCTACAAACCCACTGACACCCACACCTACCTCAATTACAGCTCCTCTCACCCTGTCTCTTGCAAGGACACTATCCCTTTCTCTCAATTTCTCCGCCTCCACTGCCTCTGCTCCCATGATGAGGCTTTCCACTCCAGGACACCTGAGATGTCCAACTTCTTTACTAACATTGGCTCCCCTTCTACAGTGGTTGAGAGAGCTCACACCCGCATCTCTGCCATTTCCCACACCTCTGCTCTCACTCACACCCCTCCCAGACCCAACAGGGATAGGGTCCCCCTTGTCCTCACATTTCATCCTACTAGCCTATGTATCCAACACATCATTCTCCACCACTTCCGTCATCACCCAGCATATCTTCCCCTCCCCACCCCTTTCTGCCTTTCGCAGCGAATGCTTTCTCTGCGACTCCCTAGTTCACTCCTCCTTCCCCATCAATCCCGCTCCGACCCCAGGGACTTTCCACTGCCCCCACCATAGGTGCAACACCTGCCCCTGCACCACCTCCATCACCTCCATGCAGGGACCCAAACAGTCCTTTCAGGTGAGACAGAGATTTACCTGCACCTCCCCTAATCTCATCTACTGCATTCGGTGCTCCAAGTGTGGCCTCCTCTACAACGGCGAGACCAAATACAGACTAGGTGACCGTTTTGCAGAACACCTGTGATCTGTCCGTAACCACGATCTGCATCTCCCCGTTGCCAGTCACTTTAACTCCCCCTCCCACTCCATCACAGATATGTCAGTCTTCGGCCTCCTCCACTGCTGGGAGACTTCCAAGTGCAAACTGGAGGAAGGGCACCTCATTTTCCGTCTTGGAACTTTGCAGCCTAATGTCATGAACATTGAATTCTGCCACTTGAAGTAATCCCCACCCCCTTCCTCACGACCCCTCTAACCATGCCTCTTCTTTGCTTCTCTTTCCTCGCCTATCTCTCTTTTTTTTACTCTTTTTTTCTCTCCTTACCTTTGACCCATCCCCCAGTGGATCTGCTCTCCCCTCCTCCCCCGCACCTACCCATCACTATCTCTTACCTGCATCTACCTATCACCACCTTGTGCCCACCCCACCTCCCCTCTTTTGTCCACCTTTCCCCTCCTATATATTGGACTTCCCCTTCTCCTATCTTCGGTCCTGAAGAAGGGTCCTGACCTGAAACGTTGACCGCCTGCTTTTGTCCACGGATGCTGCCTGGCCTGCTGAATTCCTTCAGCATCATCGTGGCCATAATGAGATAGATTGTGAGCTCAAGAGTCCACCTTATTGTACCAGGGGACTGTTCAATAGTCTCATAACAGCGTGATAGAAGCTGCCCTTAAGCCTGGTGGTACATACTGTCAGGCTTTTGTACTTAAACTGTCCATATCTCTTTGTAGCCCCTTATGTTGTTTTCACAACCTTTCTTTGTATCATCTGCAAACTTAGCAACCATATCTTTGGAGCTTTCGTCCAAGTCATTTATATAAGTTATAAAAAGTTGAGGCCCCAGCAACAATTCCTATGACACAACACTTGTTAAACCTTGACAACTAGAAAAAAATTCATTTTGCCTACTCTCTGGTTCATGTCAGCCAGCCAGTCTTCATCTATGGCAGATAGTTATCTCCTACACCTTTTATTTTCTTCAATAGCTTTTGATACGGGATCTCACCAAATGCCTTCTGGAAATCCAAGTACAACACATCAACTGCCTCCCCTTAATCTACAGCACATGTTACTTCTTCAAAGAACTCCAGTAAATTGGTCAAATATGATTTTCCTTTCATATAACCATGCTGACTCTGCATGATTACTTGAATTTTTCTTAGTGTCCTAACATAAAGCTTTTAATGATTGCTTCTAGCATTTGCTCTGTGATAGATTTTATTCTAACTGGCCATTATTTCCTGCTTTTTGTCTCCCTCCTTTTTTGAATAGAGGAGCTATATTTGTTATTTTCCAATCCAATGGAAACTTCCCCAAATCCAGGGAATTTTCAAAAATTAAAACCAATGCCGCTACTTTTAAGGCTTAGAATGAAACATGTCAGAACTCAGAACCTTGTCTGCCCACAGCTCCGACAGCTTGCTCAGAACCACCGTCAACTGTAATTTTCTTGAGTTCCTCTGCCCTTTCCTATTCCTGGAGTGCCACTACTTATGGGAAGTTTCTTGTATCCTCTACAGTGAAAACTGATGAAAAATATCTGTATAAAGTCATCTGCAATCTCCTTGTTTTCAAATGTTAATTCCCCAGATTCACATTGTCTATGACCAACACTCACTTTGTACTCCATATAAATACCTTTAGAAACTCTAACTATCTGTTTCTATATACATTTCTGACTAACTTTATCTTGCACTCTAATTTTTCTTGCTTCATTAATCTTCCAGTAATTCATTGCTGTTTTTCGTATCCTGTCCAATCTTCTGTGCTGTCATCCGCTCTTGCTTTAAGTTTGATAACATCTTTAACTTTGATAGTTAATCATGGATGGTGGGTTCTCCCCTTAGATTTTTTCCTCACTGGAATGTATCTAATCTGCGTATTATGAAAGATCCCATTAAGTGTCCCTCTGTTGATCAATCCCTTAACCTAATTTGCCAGTTCACTTTAGCTACCTCTGTTCTCTTGCTTTCTTGGTTGCCCTTAGTTTAAAATACTTGTCTTGGACCCACTCTTCTCTCCTTAAAATTGAATGTAAAATTCAATTCAATTATGATTGCTTTTACCTAGGGTGCTTCCACAATGAGGTCAGATTGTACAGTACCACATCCAGTAGACCCTGCTCTGTGGTTGGTTCCAGAGCGTCCTGTTCCAAAAACACTTTGTGAACTTTTCATCTCAACTGCCTTTGCCTATCTGATTTTTTTTCAGTTAATATCTCCCATGATTATTGCTGCACTTCACTTCTGT
The DNA here is from genome assembly GCF_009764475.1 of Pristis pectinata. Taxonomy (NCBI): domain Eukaryota; kingdom Metazoa; phylum Chordata; class Chondrichthyes; order Rhinopristiformes; family Pristidae; genus Pristis; species Pristis pectinata. Next base: position 10,912,982 of record NC_067428.1, read on the forward strand.
TGGAGTCTCTCCTACCATATGGTTATAGTTAGGTAGCCTATGCACCACTCCAAGAGACTTATTGCCTTTATTATTTCTCATCTCCACCGTAACTGCTTCCACCTCCTGGTTTCCTGAATCGTTCCTCTCTATTCTGCTAAGACATTTGTTGATTAATCAAGCCACTCCTTCACCTTTCTGCTAGTCTTCTATCCTTTCTTAAATTACCCTCCCAATCTGTGTCATTCTGCAGCCATGTCTTGAGCTGGCTATCTGATCATACTCATTTATATCCATTCGCATTCTCATTTCATCCGTTTTGTTTTGAATGCTACATGCATTCAGATACTGAGCCATTATTGTGTCCTTTTATTATCCATGTAACCTCTAGCCTTATCTACAGATTTACTCTTAGATTAGTGCTCTACATTCCCTCCTGTTACAGTTTGTTTATCATTTCCCATGTTAATACTTATCTCTTGAGCCATGTCTCTACCCTTTGATTTCCAACATCTTTGCAACGTTGTTCCTTGGTCCACACTGTTTAGCTGAAAAACCTCTCTTCTCCCCTTGTTATGTGGCTCACTAGAACACTGATCCCAGCGTGACTGAGGTTTAGGCCATTCCAATCCTGGTTCCAGCTTTCATTTTCCATAATCAGACTGCTGGTGTGTTCACTCCCACTGGCATTAGGGAAGGCACATCTGGAAACTTTATTTTTAATGAATCCTTTTTCAAAAAACAATTACGTCAATATTATAATGGGATGTACTGTAATATGGTCACATTTAAGACTATGAAATGAAGGAAAATCTGAGCTCTGTAACAAAGTACACTGTATGTTCAGAACTTTTCAGGAGAATGCATGCCTTAATTAACAGCTTATTAAGAAGGGGAAGTCAGGGCTGCAAATGAATGGCAACCTTTAATTGACAGTGGCAACTTATGAAAGTCAGTAAATAGTATGGAATAATCAATATCTTAACCTGCTGGTGGAACAGGTTATAAAAATCTAAAGTAAAATACTTGAACTGAAATAGAAACTGAAACCGAAACAGAAATTGCTGGAAATATTCAGCAGTCGAGCAGAGACGGGTCAATGAACTAAAGGGCTGCCGGAGATAATGGTGGAAGCAGATATGATAGTGGCATTTAAGAGGCTGTTAGATAGACACATGAATGCGCAGGGAATGGAGGGATATGGATCATAAGATAAGATCAGCTATCTTTATTAGTCACATGTACATTGAAACACACAGTGAAATGAATTTTTGCGTAGAGTGTTCTGGGGGCAGCCCACAAGCAGAAGAGATTTGGTTTAATTCGATATCGTGTTCAGACATTGTGGGCCTAAGGGTTTATTCCTGTGCTGTAGTGTTCTATCTTCTATGTCCTGTATACAGCAGAAGCGCTGACTGGGAAACTCTATTTACCTACTGAACATTTTGAAGATTTCTAAGTTTTTATTTCAGACATCCAGTAATCCAGAGTAAATCACTTTGACATTATTGTTTAGGGAGGTGAGATCCTGCAGAGCAATTGCTTGGACCAGAAGGAGATGACAACCTTTCAAATGTGGCAAATCCCATGTATTCACAAATATATTGACGTTTGAGTAGGAAGATCATTAATTAAAATCAAGACCATGGTTTGATAAATTTTGATACAGCTAAGAAATTGGTTAAAGGGTAGAAAATAACAAATTCTGGTTGGAAAGCAAGTGTCGAGGTAAGAGTGTTATCAGGGGTGTGCCCAGTGTTCAATCTTGGAGCCACCAGTGTTTCGAATTTACATCAATGTTCTGGGTTCACAAAATCCATGGAAACTGATGAAATTTACGGTGGTACCAAATTCAGAAAGACACTGAAATCAAAGGAGGCAGCCCAGAAATGATAGCATGAATGAGACAAAATGTGAGTGGGATGAACAATGGCAGATTAAATTTATTGCAGACAGGTGTAAAGTCTTGCACATAGGGAGCAAAAATTGCCAATGTACATTTCATGAATAGCTAAAATGTCTAAAGATGAAGTTGAAATGAGAGCTGGGAGTCCTAATGGACTCATTTCTAAACATGTCCAACTCTTGGAGAATAGCAATCCACAAAGTCAATATAATGTTGTGCTAAATAGGAAAAAAATTGAAGTAAAAATGTCAGATGAATTCATAATCAAACAGTACAGTGTTCTGAAGGCAGTCAAACTCCAGAGACATTGAGAAAGTAGTCACAGGACCAGTTCATAGAATCATATGTTCATAGAATTGTACAGTACAGAAACAGGCCCTTCGGCCCACCATGTCCATGCAGACCTTTTTGCCCATCTACACTAATCCAATTTGCTTGCACCCATAATGTCCTAACCCCACACTGCCCACTTCTATCTCTTCCCTAGGATACCTAAACAGGACTGCCTGTGTAGACCCATTGGCTCCCCCCTCCCCCCACCATAGTTGATAGATCCCTCACACGAATTCTCTCCATTTCCTGAATGTCTGCTCTCAGCTCCCTTCCCCCCAGACTGAACAGAAATAGTTCCCATGGCCATCACCTTTCACCCCACCAGCCTCTGCATCCAGCATATCATCTTTCGCCACTTCCGTCAGCTTCAATGAGATCCCACAACCAGCCATGTATTCCCCTCTCCCTCCTCGCCTTCCCCTACTTTCTGCTATCTGCAGGGACCACTTTCTCCATGATTCCATGGTCCAGTCATCCTTTCCCACCCACTCATCCCTGTTCCCTGGCCCTTTCCCATAGAAGGTGCAACACTTGTCCCTACACCTCCTTCCTCACCACCAACAAGGGATCTAAACAGCCTTTCCAGGTGAGGCACCTCCTCCAACCTGCTCTATTGCATTCCATACTTATGGTCTGGCCACCACTGTGTTGGTGAGACCAAGCATGGACTAGCCAACAGTTTTGCAGAGAATCTGTGTCCTGTCCACATTGGCCTTTCTCAGCTTCCAGTTGTATGTCACACCAACTCCCTTTCCCATTCCCACACCGACCTGTCTGTCCTCAACCTTCTCCATTGCCACACTGAGGCCAAACACAAAACTAGAAGAACAACACCTCATGTTCCCCTTGGGGAGCCTACAGTCCAATCTCAGTTAACCCACTCCCCATATATTCCTTTTCTACTCCCATCAGTTCATCCGGGGTCTCTCTCCCTTTGTTCACCTTTTCCATCCTCCCCCTCCACCGCCCCCCCAACCACTACCTAGACTCATCTCCCACCCCCACCTTGTTCCATCTGTCTATCGCCCACATACCTACCTACCTGGGCTTCTTCTTTCTTGGTTCCCTCTTGTTCCCAACTCCTTCCTTTTATTCTATGGTCTACTGTCCTCTCCTATCAGATTCCTTCCTCTTCAGCCCTTTGTCTTTTCCACCGATCACCTCCCAGCTTCTCACATCACTCCCTTTCATCCCCTCCCCGCCACCCTCCTACCTACCCCTCTCACCTAGACTCACCTATCACCTGCCTTCGTGTGCTCCTCCTCCTCCCCGCCCGCCCCCCCCCCCACCACCTTTTTATTCTGGCTTCTGCCCCCTTCCTTTCCAGTCCTGATGAAGGGTCTCAACCCAAATTCTCGTCTGCATAGATGCTGTCTGACCTGCTGAGTTCCTCCAGCATTGTGTGTGTGTGTGTGTGTGTGTGTGTGTGTGTGTGTTGCTTCAGACTCCAGCATCTGCAGAATCTCTTGTGTCTTCTTCTTCCTTGGTTCGCCTTTCCTCTCTCTACCCCCACTTGGCTTCATCTGCCCATCAGTCCTCCCACCCCCTCTCGTCTATCTACCAACCTCTGGTTCACACCTCCCTCTCACTTCTACATACTGGCTGTCTTCTCTCTGCACGTCAAGGCATTCCTGTTGCAGTGTCTTGACCTTCTGTCTGACTCGTTCATGCCAACTGAGATGCCTATCTATGCTAATTCTATTTTCCTGCATTTGACAAATACCCCTCCATTCCCTTCCTATCCATGTACCTTTTTACGTGCTAAGATTGTGCCTGCCTCAACTGCCTCCTCAGACAGTTCCTTCTATATAATCATCACCCTCTGTGCGAAAAACTTGCGCCTCAGATCTTTAAATAGTTCCCCTCTCACCTTAAACTGTTCTCCTCTAGTTTTAGACTCCCCTACCTACCCCTAGAAAAAGACTGTGAATATCTACCCTATCTATGCCCCTCATAATTCCATAAACCTCAATAAGGTCACCCGTATAAGGTCTTATATCTATAAGGTCAAGTTCAAGTTCAAGTTCATTGTCATGGGCATACATAACCGGGATATAACTGCCATGAAAATTTACTCTTTGCAGCAACAGCAGCACAGTACATTACAAACATAAATTACATAATCTTAAATTAACATAAGATGTGCATAACTTACACGACAAACTAAACAAAAATAGACATAACAACGCTAGTGCAAGTTGAGTGAAATATAGTCCAAGGTAGAATTAGGATTTTTCAGGTTGGTTCAAGAAACTGATGGCAGTGGGGAAGAAGCTGTTGTTAAACCTTGAGGTTTCGGGCTTCTGTACCTCCTGCCTGATGGCAGCATCAATACGAGGGCATGGTCTAGATGGTGGGATCCCTGATGATGGATATTGCCTTCCTGAGACATTGCCTCTTGTAGATGTCCTCGATGGCGGGGAAAGATGTACCCATGATGGAACAGGCTGAGTCCACCAACCTCTGTAGCCTCTTGTGTTCCAGTGCTTTGGATTTTTTCCGTAAAATACTTTTTATGCCTTTTTTCATGAAAACAGATACAAAATATGAATTCCCTTGATGCACCAAGTAAGTTTATGTTAGACTCTACAGTCCAGTTACAAAACAAACCCACTACACTGCACTGCTGACAGTTACGTGGGGAAGTGTCAGCAGTTTTGCCAACATTTCTCTGAAAAATTCAGGCCAATAAAAATGATTCATGAACTGCTTTGTGAAAAATTGGTCTTTGGGGAACCAGCTGACTAAACCAAATTCCCTTTACACCTTCGTGCATGCTGTAATTCCACATTAAAACTCTTCACATTTCAGACAGTCAGACGCAGAAAGCTTTAGATTTAAAAAAAAGCTTCATTGTTTAAACAAGCAGAACATTTACACTGTTAACTATAAAGCATTATTGGGATTAATGTTCTCATGCCTTTAGTTTGTTCTTTCATGTTCTATATTTCCTTTAACTTTCTCACTGAATCCTCTTTCCATTCATTGCAAAGGATGCACTGAAATAGTCTGATATTTCCCATTGTCTCCTCTATGACTATGACTCCATCTTTGGACATCAAGCTATCATTTCTCAGATTTCACTGCCCTAATCTCCATGACCAGAGTCTGACCTCATGGTTCCCTGACCTATACTGCTATTCAATTGTGTACAGCGAATGTACCCTCCAACATTTTGTATCATGCTTCAACAACCGGCAAAATGTTTTTTTAGATTTATGTGTGTAAGTTCTGTGTTGTGATTGGAGGAAAAAGGGATATTTTAGACAGGGGTGTGTTACTACAAGGGAACTATTCACCACTTTCACACCCCCTTATCGGTGGTACTGCCACATTCTCGAATCCTTAATTCTACTTCTTCCGTGATTGTCACTTTAACATTTTTTTTGCACTATCTCAGTTTGCACTGCTATACTTTGCACCATTCCGCTGTTTTGCACTCATCACAGTAATTTTTGTTGTATTTATTATTACCTTGCATACTGTTCATTCTGTGAGCTTCATGCGAGCAAAGAATGTCATTGCACCCTGGTGTATGTAACAAGAAACTAATCTGAACCCTTTCCCTTGTGGTGAGAAGGTGTAGTATCTTGATACATCGCTTTCCCACTCACAATAAAATCTCTTTCACAATTGCCTCAATTCTTCACCCCCTTCTCCTCAGTATGACTGGATTCTTTCCTCCTCAGTGCTTCTTTGACAATCCATCTTTGCAGAGTAAAGCTCTAAAGCATGCAACAAATGACCAGAATATTTACTGTGTGCTGTTGCATACATAGATTTGACCAGGTACCATAAACCATGTCAGTGTTGTGTTCTATGATTGTTCCGAAGCAAGTATACACCTCATAAGATCTGGACAACCACAGAGTTGCCATAAGCCACAGCTGTAGATGTTGACCATTCAGGTTTCATCTTCTCATTTGCTTTTAATATAGAGGTGATGAGTGTCCTAAAATAGTCACCACAGTTTCACCTTGTTCAGGTCTCAGGATTAAAGCTTACAGAACACTTTCTTTCAGTTTGTGTGTGTGAACCCAAGCCTTCAGTTTCCTGCTACTTTAATTTTCCATCCCACTCTCACCCTAACCTCTCTGTTCTCATCCTCTGTCACTGTTCTAATGAAGCTCATTGTAATCACCTTGGTGTAACTAGGCATGTTTTGGCCCTCCGGATTCAACAGAGTTCAACAACTTCGGAAAAGAATCCAGCTATTTTTTGTTCCAGCCTCTTCTAAGCCCATCATCTGCTTCTTTGCTCATTCTGTTAATACCTCCTATTTCCTTGTGCCATCACCACGTCTCCTCTCCCACCTGACCAGAATCCTTCCCTTTTCTTTCCCCTGTCCCTCCTCCCTGTCTCTGCACCTTAACACTTGCATTATCTCTTTTTTCCACTTTTGTTGAAAAATCACTCGCTGAGAACCTCAGCACCATTTTCATTCCACGGAAGCTCTTGCTCGTATTTCCAACTGTGACAGCTTCAGAGGAACTGAACACAGGCTGGCTGATTCCTCTGGAAATTATTATGAGTGTGCAGAACATTCAGAGGGTTAAATCCTCTGCAACTTTTGAACGTCCTTCATACGCTTAAAGGAGGACATAGGCCCAACTGTGAGGAATATATAATCTCCCGACTTTTGGAAATGGTGTTACTCCCAGGAAAGGAGCTGAAATTACTCGCTTGAACAACCTAAGCCTCAGTCACTTGCTTTGTAAAACTCTGCACTGCAGATTGACTAAGATGGATTGCCAGTGGCATCTTGAAACGACCTAGACTACAGAGTTTCAATGAAGCCATAAGTTTATCAGTTTTGGTTGAAAGAAAAAAAAAGCAGAATATTGTTTAAATGGAGAGTGACTTCAAAAGGCTGCTTTACAGAGGGGTCTGGGTGTCTCCGTTCATGAAACCCGGGAAGTTTGCAAGAAGGTACAGCGTGTAATTACAAAAGCCTTTATTGAAAGGGGTTTGGGGACAAAGATCGAGAATCCTTGGTAGAAATGAACGTCGGTTTTGGGCAATTTGTTTAAGGAAGGATACAGTTGCATTGCAGGTAGTTCAGAGAAAATTCATGTGATTGAATCTTACGATGAAAGGACTGTCTTACAAGGAATGATTGAGTTTCTTGGGTCTATACTTGTTACAGTTTAGAAGAATCAGCAGTTATCTTAATTAAACATATGAAACAATGTTTCTCCTCATGTGGGAGTCTAGAAATAGGGGACATAGTTTCAGAATAAGGGGTTGCCCATTTCAGATAGAGATGAGGAGGAATTTCTTCTCTTAGATCCTTGTGAATTTTTGGAATTCTCTATCCTGAAGAACTAAGTCATTGAATGTATTCAAGATTGAAATCGATTTATTTTTGAGTGTTAGAGGAATCAGCATCATTGGGCTCAAAAAAAGGAAACAGATTTACAGCCAAAATCAGATCTGGCATGGTTACATTGAAGGTGGCATGGTGCCACAGTTGTTAGTACTGGTGCCTCGTATCTCCAGAGACCTGGGTTTCATCCTTGGGCACTCTGTGTGTGGAACTTGAGTACACTATCTCTGTCCTTGTGGGTTTCCAGTTTCTTCCCACATCTCAGGGATGCACTGGTAGGTCAACTGGCTACTGAAAATTACCCCTGGTATAGATAAGTGGTCAAAGTTTATGGGCATGTGAGAGAGAATAAATCGCAGGGCTACAGGGAAATAAGGAGCAAGGGAATGGGACTGATGGGATTGCTCTGATGTCAGCCAGCAAGACCTGATGGGCCAAATATCCAGGAGTGGCTCCAGGGGCAAAATGGCTTATCCCTGCATAAGGAATACTGTGTAGTATGCCCAGGGCATTTTTAGTACAGCCTAAATTACTTTCCATCTTTTCACTGACCCTTACCTTCACCCAAAGACAAACAAATTCCCATTGGGAAAATGCCTTGTCCTGTCATTGGGAAGGGGACATTAAAACTACCTCAAAAACCAAGTGAAAAGAAGGGGAAAAACTGAACGAAAACTCAGCTTACAATCTTTAGGCAAAGTCCTCAGAGGTTTTCCTGTGCACTACTCAGGCCACAACCGTCTAAGGCATGATTATCTGGATGACCACAGATAGTTTGGTGAACCCAAATCAATAGTAATTAGCAATAACCAACCAGAAACCTTGGACAATCAGTTTGCAGGACATTAATACATCATTGGGGTGTATTTATAAATTGAAGACCTAAAAGTGGTCGGTGTCAGAAAGAAAACAGCTGGAAACATGAAGGATGTACAAAATGAGAATTAAGCTGGAATAATCTTCGTATTTTCAGCCATACTTTTTTCCAAGTGAAACGTTTTAGAAAATCTATGTTGCTGCATTTTTTTTAAGTAGCTTCATTTTATAACCTAAACAGGGCATATTGTGATCATGAATGTTGAGGGAAGATTTTAATCTAGGATATAGTTTCAGTTATGCAGTTTAGTCAGTGGGCCAGAAAACTCTAGAAAAATAATGGCATATTAATGGAGCAACCATTAACAGCTCATTAAAAGTCTACCAGTTTGTGACACCATGATACAATTTGCTGGATGATTTGTGCCAATCTTTGACAAAACTGGAAAAGAAGGTAACCTTGCTGTGAAGCACTCCACTGAAATTAATTGCATGTCATGAAATTGTTGGATTTGGGCCATTAATGCAAATTAATCTTGCTGCAGTCATTTAGACCTGGTAATTCATGTCAAAAAAGAACCAGCTAATGACATGATCTACATTCGGGACATGTCACTCAAACTTGGAAGCTCATAAAGAGAATAATAAAGTTATGGAGTCTCTTCTCGACAGACAGTAAATTGTTTCTATAGGTTTCCTTTCAGTCTTGGCTATATTTTAGTACCTATCTTCCTGTTTTATGCCAGCCTTGACTTCCTTTATCAGAAGGTAATCATTTTCAGGATATAAAGCTTGCTTCCACAATTAGAAATGTAAATAAAACATTTTGACATGCTATTTATGAGTAATTTCAGACACAACATGGGACTGGAAAAAAATTGACTGTTGATCCATGGTATCCAACGTTCTCCATCAATGGGATATCCCTGGTGTCATTTTGGATGTGTTGAAGATAAATTGAAATAATTGGTCGAGGACCACCTTATAGTTGTATATCATATCATTACCAGAATAGAAGAAAGCATATTAGACAGACCTTGGTCTGCTTTCTAGTTGCTCCTATGTAACAGTGAATGTAGTTCTACTGCTCCTGATCATGATGGATGGGGCCATTGATTTTATACTTCACGGGTCAAGAGCATTTATACATTTCGTACAGCTATGCTGCCACTCACTCAATAACATTCCAAGCACCAATGTAATGATTCCCAAACCAAAATGGATTACAGTGTTTTCTCATTCTATTTGTTCTCCTCTATTTTTATCTTAATCTTCCTTTTGTCTTTCTTTTCTTTCTCCCTTTTTCACTCTTTTCATTTCTTTTTACTGTTTTAATTCTATTTCCTTCTCCATTGCCCTTCATGATTCTTTCTGTATCCCTTCTTTCATTAATTAAGGAGATAGAACATTGGCACAAAGTTCATGAGGTCCCATTTGTGATGATGCCATCACTGTGAATCAATCTTTTCAACTTTCCCTTCCTGTGATCTGAACAGTGAGGCAAAACAATTTTTATGCTGCTTACCATCCTTGCAGTAATTTCTGTTCAATTAGCTTTAAAGTGTTTTTATTAGCTTTTAGGACCTGAGTGAATTTCCTGGCTCCTATTATTTTTTGGTACTCTGCAAATTGATGTGTTTCATTTAAGTTGATATCTGTCAAGCACCCTCTACAAAGCAATTTATCTGTCCATCTTATTTTCATACATCCTCAGTTATTGCCTTCCTCCAATTTACAGCGTCAGGTATAATTTGAAAATCATTCCTTTAAGTGCAGGCTAATTCTCACATTCATTGTTTGTGACTCTGAAACAATACACTCCCACAGGCAAGATCTACCCTTCAATAGCTCAACTGAGAGCTGATTCTTTATATCTGAAATCCAAAACAAACTAGTGCAGATACTGGAAATTGAAATGGAAATAGAAATACTCAGCAGGTCAGGAAGCAGTGGAGAGAGGAATAGAGTTAGTGCTTCAGGTCAATGAACTCCTGTCAACACTTGGTTTTGGTTTGACCGTCTGGGCACCACAATGGTTCAGCTGGTGGAACCACTGCCTCGCAGCTCCAGTGACCCAAGTTCAGTCCTGACTTCTGGTGTTGTCTTTCTGGGTGTTGTGGTTTCCTCCCACATCCCAAAGGCATGCAAATTAGTAGGTTCATTGGCCACTGTAAATTTCCCCTGGAATAGGTGGGTGGTAGAATTGATGAGAATGTAGGAATAGTAGATTATAGGGAAAATTAATGGGGAATGGGATTGCCTGTGAACTAGCATAGACTAATGAGCTGAAGGGCTTCTTTCTATGTCATAAGGAATAATGGAAACATAATATCTCCTCAGTCAGCCATGGAACATTACAACCATGCATTCCGTAAACTCACAGCATTATCTGTCAGCTCCTTCCTGCAGAAATCTATTGATAATATGGAGCATGAACCCTGTCGATATTTCTCCCAATGAACCATGGGCCCTAATACCTATTGTGGCTGCCCTTGTCGTGGATCCAAACAATCGCTCCCACAAGTCCATTCTTGGGTCAAACAGAAGCATATTCATTTGATTGGTCTCTCTGTTTGGGAGAAAGACCCGATCAACTTAAATATGCAGATCTCAAACTTCAACCATACAAAGAAAGGCATTATTTTATGCATTTTGGAGTTGAGGACAAATAATTCCACCAATGTACAGACATTCACTTACCATCTTGGCTACAAGCCGACAAGGACTGAAGATCTCCAGAGAGACCCATTATCTCTTTTCAATATTCTTCTTGGTGCCTTTTATTGCAAAACCTGACCTATTATCTCAAAGCTTGTGTATTCTGAGAAAACATGGCATATACTATTGATTCCAAGCATGTCCGTCAGGTCTTCATCTGTTTCTCTTGTGTGATTTGTATCATCCCAGATGTCTAATTAGAATGGAGTAACTAAAACACCTACAACAATCCTAAAACCTCCAGTGAGTAGAGGTTATCTTCAAAGGAATGCTCCAGTGGACTGTTTATTCCATACTTGTAGGTTGCACCTTCTAACTCAACTATACAGACCAAGTTTAACTTTTGTGGGGCAGAAATATGCTTTGTCTAACTATACGTTTTTACATTGTGATATATAATCTGGTACAGTAGTGCAGCGGTTAACGTAACCCAGCAACCTGGATTCAATCCCGGCCTCTGTCCGTAAGGAATTTGTACGTTCTCCCCGTGTCTGCGTGGGTTTCCTCCGGTGCTCCGGTTTCCTCCCACATTCCAAAGACATACGGGTTAGGAAGTTGTGGGCACGCTACGTTAACGCCGGAAGTGTGGCGACACTTCTGGGCTACCCCCAGAACACTCTACACAAAAGGTGCATTTTACTGTACACTGTGTTTCAATGTACACATGACTAATAAAGATACCTTATCTTATAAGCTAATTTTACACAGTATTTTCCCATGTATGGATTCCCACTACATGGCAATATCACCTTAAGAACACAAGAAAATTGAAGCAGGAGTAGACCACTCAAGCCTGCCCTGCCTTTCAATATGATTATGGCTGATTTATGCTAGTCTCAACTCCTTTCCTGTGCCAGCTTCCCATCACCCTTATCTGACCTACGGAATTGCCAACACTCTGTTCCAACATTAATGGACAGATTGTGCGTGGGGTTTATAGTGGGACTAATTGTGAGGTCAAGCCACACTATATAAGAGAAGATTCTGGGAGCAGCATAGGCTCAGTAGGCCAAACTGACTCCTGGAAATGTGGACAGTGTACAAAATTATATCAAAGAAATGAAGGAGGTAAAAGAAGGTATGATATAAGATCTGCCATTGACATGTTCTTGAAATCTTATTATTAAACTCTATAAGCAACACTCCAGGTTATTCAGAATAGATATATAAAAACTGAATGTTTCTTGCACAAAAAGCTTACCGTTCACATTTTGGACAAGAATTTTGCACTGTCCTAAGACAACATGTGGACCCATTTCCTCCCTACCAACCCATAATAACCATTGCCCTTTGTAGTATCAGTTCTACAAGGGAATCCCTCAAGTTCATGTACATGTGCTTTTCACGAATAAGGTTCAAATGCTGGAGGAGACCAGGGTAAGAATGATAACCTCTGGATGTCAGTATTTTGTTGGCATCCTATTTGTAAGGGTACATATGGACAACCTCCAGTATATGGTCATGGAGGTTAGTTTTCATAAATATAAATAAAACATGTTGTAAACACTCAGCAGGTGAAGCAGTATGAATGGAGATGGAGAGAGAAGCAGAATTCCAGGACTCAAGGTTCACCTCAATTCCGACAGGCCACACCAACCTGTAGCAGTTAACAAATTCAAACCTCTGCCCCTGAGGTAAGCTTGGTTCAGAATATCTACCTCATAGTTTCAGCAAAGAAAATCAAGATACTCAAAAGTCTTGGGGAACTTCACAGAATATGTCCTTATTAAAAGTGGCAGCACAAAAGTTCCATTCTGTACAAAATAATGTTCTTGAAAAGGCTTGGGAGAAGATCAAACAGAAAAAGTAAGGCTTGCCTCTGAAGTCCTGCTAATGAAGGCATTTTTTTTCTCTTCCCTAGTCTGTAGCATTGAAACCAACAGCGCTGTCCTGGTGAGAGATCAAGTAATACCGTACTGACAGCAGCCTTCTCGATGAACTTCAGTTATTTGAAAGTTTTAGCACTCTGTCAGCAAATAGTTTACTTTAAAGTTATGGTAAATGATGCCATGTATTTTTTGTGGGATTAGTCATTGAGAGATAAAGCACTGAAACAGGTCCTTTGGCTCACTGAGACTGTGCAGACCATAAAGCAACCATTTTAACACCAATCCTTCCCTAATCCATTTTATTTTCTCCACTCATTTCAATATTATTTCCTCTTTACTATGATTTGCATTGTTCAGGTATAAATAAAGGGATGAAGTAATTGAGATAACTTAGATATCCTGAAGAGCTCACATGGATAGAGCTTGGACTTTCAGAGGTGATGCCAGAAAGCATTTCTTCATAAAAAGGAAATTTGTAGCTTTCCCCAAAATCTGTCAAGACAGGGTGAAGTAAATTGATAGATTTTTGTGAGACTACAGAAACAATGCAGGTAAGGTAAGATAAAGCATCTTTATTAGTCATATGTACAGTGGCATGCAAAAGTTTGGGCACCCCTGGTCAAAATTTCTGTTACTGTGAATAGTTAAGTGAGTAGAAGATGAACTGATCTCCAAAAGTCATAAAGTTAAAGATGAAACATTCTTTTCAACATTTTAAGCAAGATTAGTGTATTATTTTTGTTTTGTACAATTTTAGAGTGAACAAAGGAAAGGAGCACCATGCAAAAGTTTGGGCACCCCAAGAGATTTGAGCTCTCAGATAACTTTTACCAAGGTCTCAGACCTTCATTAGCTTGTTAGGGCTATGGCTTGTTCACGGTCATCATTAGGAAAGACCAGGTGATGTAAATTTCAAAGCTTTATAAATACCCTGACTCCTCAAACCTTGTCCCTACAATCAGCAGCCATGGGCTCCTCTAAGCAGCTGCCTAGCACTCTGAAAATTAAAATAAATGATGCCCACAAAGCAGGAGAAGGCTATAAGGAGATAGCAAAGTGTTTTCAGGTAGCCGTTTCCTCAGTTCGTAATGTAATTAAGAAATGGCAGTTAACAGGAACGGTGGAGGTCAAGTTGAGGTCTGGAAGACCAAGAAAACTTGCCGAGAGAACTGCTCATAGGATTGCTAGAAAGGCAAATCAAAACCCCCGTTTGACTGCAAAAGACCTTCAGGAAGATTTAGCAGACTCTGGAGTGGTGTTGCACTGCTCTACTGTGCAGCGACACCTGCACAAATATGACCTTCATGGAAGAGTCATTAGAAGAAAACCTTTCCTGTGTCCTCACCACAAAATTCAGTGTCAGGAGTTTGCAAAGGAATATCTAAACAAGCCTGATGCATTTTGGAAACAAGTCCCGTGGACTGATGAAATTAAAATAGAACTTTTTGGCTGCAATGAGCAAAAGTATGTTTGGAGAAAAAAGGGTGCAGAATTTCATGAAGGGAACACCTCTCCAACTGTTAAGCACAGGGATGGATCAATCATGCTTTGGGCTTGTGTTGCAGCCGGTGGCATGGGGAACATTTCACTAGTAGAGGGAAGAATTAATTCAATTAAATACCAGCAAATTCCGGAAGCAAACATCACACCGTCTGTAAAACAAAAAGCTGAAGATGAAAAGAGGATGGCTTCCACAACAGGATAATGATCCTAAACACACCTCAAAATCCACAATGGACTACCTCAAGAGGCACAAGCTGAAGGTCTTGCCACAGACCTCACAGTCCCCCGACCTAAAAATCATCGAAAATCTGTGGATAGACCTCAAAAGAGCAGTGCATGCAAGACAGCCCAAGAATCTCACAGAACTAGAAGACTTTAGCAAGGAAGAATGAGCGAAAATCCCCCAGACAAGAATTGAAAGACTCTTAGCTGGCTACAGAAAATGTTTACAAGCTGTGATACTTGCCAAAGGGGGTGTTACTAAGTACTGACCATGCAGGGTGCCCAAACTTTTGCATCGGGCCCTTTTCCTTTTTTGTTATTTTGAAACTGTAAAAGATGGAAATAAAAAGTAATCTTGCTTAAAATATTAAAGAAATGTGTCATCTTTAACCTTATGCCTTTTGGAAATCAGGTCACCTTATACTTGCTTAGCTATTCACAGTAACAGAAATTTTGAGCAGGGCTGCCCAAACTTTTGCATGCCACTGTACATCGAAACACACAGTGAAATGCACCTTTTGAGTAGAGTGTTCTGAGGGCAGCCCACAAGTGTCGCCACGCTTCCGGTGCCAACATAGCATGCCCACAACTTCCTAACCTGTACATCTTTGGAATGTGAGAGGAAACCCACGCAGACACAGGGAGAACGTACAAACTCCTTACAGACAGCAGCTGGAATTGAACCCAATCACTGGCTTTGTAATAGTGTTACGCTAACCGCTACACTACTGTGCCTGCCAGTTAGAGTTAGAGTTCCAAATCAGTGCAATAGGCTCAATGAGCTGAACAGCCCACAACTGTTCCTGTGTTCCCACCTTTATACCATATCTATACTCATAAATGTAATATTATACAGCAGCAATGTTATAGTAATTCCAACTCATATCATTCATTCTTATTACAAGAATTAAAATTTATTAAGGGTCTCTCACAAGAGTGAGTGACATCAATAACTCGCTTTTTTAGGAGCTTCCCCAAGCCATATCTATACATAAAACGAAATTCTGATATTCTTCCTGGCCGAGCAACATTCTGTTCTCATCCAAAATTTAGACACATATACCTTCTGTAGTAGGAAAGAGAGAAGCACAGAGAAATGCAATCAAGAAAAGACATGAGCAGTGATGGACTGGATCAAAACTCAGTTCAGAATCCACATTTCTGTTCAGCTTGAGCTGCAGGTTTTGGATGGATGTCAAGGATATATGTTTTGTCCATGGGAACCAAGGTTTGGTTTTAGAACACAGAAACATAGAACATAGAAAACCTACAGCACAATTCAGGCCCTTCGGCCCACAAAGCTGCGCCAAACATGTCCCTACCTTAGACATTACTAGGCTTACCCATAGCCCTCTATTTTTCTCAGCTCCATGTACCTATCCAAAAGTCTCTTAAAAGACCCTATCCTATCTGCCTCCACCACCGTTGCTGGTAGCCCATTCCATGCACTCACCACTCTCTGAGTAAAAAACTTAACCAAGCTTTCATTCAGAAGGAGTTCTCGCTTAGTCACAGATTGATGTAGAACAACTCAGAGGTGGCATCGCAGCTAATAGAGATGCTACCTCACAGCTCTGGTGATCCATGTTCAATATTGATCTCCGGTGCTGGCTGTGTGGAGTTTGCACATTCTTCCTGTGACGACCTGGGTTTCACCTGCATGCTCCAATTTCTTTCCACAACCCAAAGTTGTGGTGATTGGTAGGTTAATTGGTCATTGTAAATTTCCTTTAGTGTGTAGGTAGGTGGTTTAATGTGGAGGGAACTGATGGGAATGTGGGAAGAATAAGTTACAGACAAAATATAGTATTGGAATCAGAACGTTCATAGATGTTGGGTCAAATGGCCCTGTTCTGTGTCATTTGGCAATGAGCCTGGGAGTAGAGACAGTAGAGACCCCAACGTGTTTCAGTTTCTGTATGACAACTCTCCTGATCTGTAAGGAGCACTATATAGATAGGGAAATGAAGGGGCGTGGGAGTTTTGGGGGAGGTGGCAGAATCTTGAGCTCTTCCAAAGATGACTTTGAGACTGGTTGGGCAGCGTTTGGTGGAATCAGAGGGAAGTTGGGGTTACATATGACACATTGCTCTTCATCACTACATTATAGAGTTTATTAAAAGCCCTTCTGGAAAAGTGGGGAACCTTCCAATTTTGATGAATGTCTCTGCATCTTTAAAGAGGCATTTGGCTACATTGCAGGGCTCCTAAAACTGCAGGAGTTCATAAAAGGGCACAAGGACCTTATGGACACTTCCCCAGCAACTTCATTTCATGAGCCCCCTTTGTCTGATCAACCTGTCTCCTGTGGGCACTGTTCTTCAAAAGCCTGTGTTGTACCCTCCCATCTCTGTAGCACACATTCATTCCTTGCCACCACTACCCAGGAGCTGGAAGAGTGCTGGTTGCATTGTGGTGTGACTAGATAGATTGATAGATAGATATCTTTATTAGTCACATGTACATCGAAACACACAGTGAATTGCACCTTTTGCATAGAGTGTTCTGGGGGCAGCCCGCAAGTGTCGCCACGCTCCTGGTGCCAACATAGAATGACCACAGCTTCCTAACCCATACATCTTTTAGAATGTGGGAGGAAACCCACGCAGACACGGGGAGAACGTACAAACTCCTGACAGACGGCGCTGGGAATTGAACCTGGATTACTGGCGCTGTAATAACATTACGCTGACCGCTACACAACTGTAATTAGTCGTATTCATCGGAGCATGCAGAGGAAACCCAGGTGGTCACAGGGATAATGTGCAAACTCCACACAAACAGCACAGGAGATCATTTAAATGCACTTCCTGAGATCAGGGCTTTGAGGAAAGGTGTTGCTAACACAAAGTTCAAACCCTAAAGCCCGCTGTTCCTAAAAATATGTGGTGTTACATGAGACTCTATGAAAATAGTGCTGGGGGATTACTCGCACTGTAAAATGGTACAGGTGAATTTCTAGGCCACAATGTTCATCTGGTTGATCTAGATAGGTTTTTAAACAAAGGCGATTTCAGGATATTGATGTCAGCAGACTTATGACGGTAATACCATTGAATGCCCAGGAGTTGTGAAAAGGGTAAAAAAAACAGTGTAAGATGATGGCATTTTCCGAGTAGATGATTGAGAATTAATTACAACAACCGGCCTTGGGCTTGAGGCTCGAAATAAGTGTGGTTGTCAAGGGAGATTCTCATAGTATCTTAGTAATAGGAGTCCTGGATGTTGTACAGAAGCATCTTGGCCTGATCCAGTGGTGGTAGGCTTGTAAATATCTGGTAGTCAACAGAACTGAGATAGCAGCAGGAGCAAGTAAAACCGGTGGTGGGAGTATTTGAAGGCCAAACAGGACATTTGGTGAATGAGTTTGCCCAGTGGTTTGTAATCCAGTTAAGCTTGATCTTACTGATCCGAGGATTTGCAAAAGCCATCTCTGGTATAACTTCTCCTCTTTCAAGTGGAATGCCTCTCTCATCCTGTGTGCTTTTACTAACTTCATCTTTTACAATATGTTTCAGTGGCAACTTGGATCCAAAATTGACTCAAATGCAGGAAACAATGGTTGCTGAGTATTTTTCTGAGTTGTGTTTGCAGTGGTCTTCCACAGGGCTCAGTGCTGGATCCCTTGTTTTGTAGCATTTGTCAATTATTTTGATTTATTTACACTATTAAAAAGTTTGCAGATCCTACTAAAAGATGTCTGTGTGATCAAAGAAAATTGTAGATGGTGAGATTTCAATGTGCTGGTGAATGGAAAAGTGGCATTTCCTATTTGATCTACAAAAATGTGTGCAGATGGATATAGGAAGGGCAATCAAGGTGGGGAATGTACAATATACAACAGAAGACAGGAAATTGATAAGTGCAGAGCGGCAGCAAAATCTTGAGGATGGGCAGATCTTTGAAATTAGGCACACAGAAATTGGTTTAGTGGTTTATTATGATTGTCACATGTACCGAAGTACAGTGAAAAACATTGTTTTGCATGCCATCCATACAGATCATTTCATCACATCAGTACATAGAGGTAGTACAAGGGAAAAGCAATAACAGATTGCAGAGTATAGTGTTACAGGTACAGGGAAAGTGCAGTGTCGACAATCAGGTGCAAGGCCATGACATGGTGATTAAGAAGGCTTATGGGATTCTTTCCTGATTTGTCCAGGCTGAGAGTATAAAAGGCAGGGAGATCAGACAGCACTCTAGAAAACCCTAGGTCGGCTACAACTGGCGTATTACATACAGTTCTCATCCCCTCATTATAGAAAGGACGTGATAGCTCTAGTGTCTTCAGATAAGATTTACAAAGGTGTTCTGTGGATGGAAAAATGTAGTTCTGAGAAAAGATTGCCCAGACTGGGGTTGTTTCCTCCCTTAACAGAGTTCAATGACTATAGAGCATAGATCACAAGTAATGAGTGAAGGGTTCAAGAGGATTTAGGTAAAATACTTCCGCCTGAAGGGAGGTGGGTATCTGGAACTCAGTGCCTGAATAGTGGAGAATGAAACCCTCATCATATTTAAAATGCTCCCAGATATTCATTTATAACATGCTGTAACATAGTAGCTTACAGAAGTTGAGAAGTGAGTTTGGTCTCATTGGACTAAAAATCTGTTCTCACACCATAATGCTGTGCTGTTGAAAATGGGGTTAGTTAGAGTAGAGCGATTTCATGCATATTTCTGGGCACAGACACAAGCCCTTCAGCATACCAATCCCTTGCCAACACCAAGCATCCATTTGTACTAATCCTACATTCTTTTATTCTCCTCCTTTTCCCATCAATTCCCCCAGATTCTACCACTCACCTACATGAGGAGCAATTTACAGCAGCTAATTAACCTCTCAACCTGCACATCCTTGGGATGTGGGAAGTAACCGGAGAACTCAGAGGAAACCCATTTTGTCTTGTTTGGAAGGCCCATTCAGAAAGGTTTATTTCTGCCATCCAATTAGTAGGTAAATCATAAATCAGGACATTGTCTTAACAACCTGTGATGTGGCAAAATAACAAGAACATGGTTTAAATTTTATAAAGGTCCATGGAACCACTATAGAGACACAGATGTCAGAGGCTGAATATCCATAGTCAAGGCAAATTGATGGATTTTTAGATGTTAATCAACAGATTTGGATTAAGTGCAGGAATGTGGCACGAGGTAAAACATTTGCCATGGCAGGGAAAGCACCAAAGGCTGAATAGCCTCCTCCTGTTTCTGGTTCTTTTTTTCCAATGAAGCACAGAAGTGAAGCAGAATGGATTTTATTAAAACGTTTCTTCACTTGTGCCAATAGAATGTTGCATTGAAAGAGTTTGTAAATACTTTGAAAAGATCTGCTGTGTTTTCATCAGTCTGTGTCTGAATTGAATGTAAATTATATTAATTGACTGTTCAGATCAAATCCAATCTATGAGGCAATAAGTAAATGCATTTAATGTTATTAATGTGAAAAATATGCTGAGCAAATGAAGCCATGTCCTAGTCTGTTAAAGAGAAACCCACAGTATGAAAGTGGCTGGATACTGCAGTCAATGAAGCAGAAAGTCATTACTCAGCTCCTCAGTGCAGTTTCCTCTGATAACACTTGTACTCAATGATTTTCAGGAAGTTTTAAATTACCAACCAGATTTCTTTACTAGTCCCAAAGGCAAAACTAAAAATAATCAACAACATTTGAGTCATAGGTTTCCAAGTTTAGAATATCTGCAGCATGTTATCTCCGTGCTTCATTTTTAGCTTTGAGTTTTCTTCCAGCTACATTCATCTAAAACTTCAAAGGTAGTTTTCACTATGTTCCTCGACATTTGTGAAGTCTGATTTCAA
The DNA here is from genome assembly GCF_009764475.1 of Pristis pectinata. NCBI lineage: Eukaryota > Metazoa > Chordata > Chondrichthyes > Rhinopristiformes > Pristidae > Pristis > Pristis pectinata. The sequence goes on from NC_067428.1 coordinate 10,933,440, forward strand.
AGAATTTCAGATCCTGGATACCGGATCTTTTCTCTGAATATTGTTTTTGTTTCACCTTATACACCACCATTTAAAAGCTTTCCTACTGTGGGAACAGTAACATCATGGATCTCTCTGTAGCCTATTCTCCCTCATATCCCTATCAACCATACTCTGAATTGCTCCACCACCCAGTTACACAAGGGGTAACAGTAGCCTATTAACCTACCAACCAGCATGGCTTTGGGATGTGATAGGAAACTGTAGCATTGGAGAATTCCCAAGCAATCACAGGGAGAACATAGAAACTTCATACAAACAGTACCTTACAGTCAGTGAGTTCAGATTCACTTTATTCTTTTGGTATTTTTTTGTATAATCAACTCCCTTTAATCCTTTAAACCCATGTCACTGAGTTATTGTGATGCAGAAACACTGTTTCCAATGTGACCCATGTCTGTCTGGCAAGGTTTGAGTCCAAGTTATAGTATTGCATCTGTAATAAAGTAATCAGGAGTGAAAACTAATGAGAATTACCCATTATAGCATTTATTAAAATAGAAATTATTCAGTCTATGAAATACTATTGAGTCCTTTTTTAGAGAAACCAGTGCTTCTACAGTTTAAGGCTTTTAAAATACCTGGCAAGGTTGACGTAAAGAAACTGCAATGCATTCCAAAGCTTAGTACTACCATGAATTCTTTTCAATTATTAACACAATAATTTCATTTGATAAGATAAAATATCTTTATTAGTCACATGTACATCGAAACACACAGTGAAATGCATCTTTTGCATAGAGTGTTCTGGGGACAGCCCGCAAGTGTCGCCACGCTTCCGGCGCCAACATAGCGTGCCCACAACTTCCGAACCCGTACGTCTTTGGAATGTGGGAGGAAGCCGGAGCACCCGGAGGAAACCTACGCAGACACAGGGAGAACGTACAAACTCCTTACAGACAGTGGCTGGAATTGAACCCGGGTCGCTGGTGCTGTAATAGCGTTACACTAACCACTACACTACTGTGCCTGCCCTCAGTTCTCAAACTTACTTTTGATTCCAATTTCTTTTTTTCCCATTCTCCAAAACCACCTCCCTCACCCGACCTCCTCACTTCTGTTCACTGGAAGTAGTTTCTTGCTGAACTATTTTTCTATGAGCACCAGTACCCTCAATCAAGTGAAGACAGAAGTGAAGAATCACCTTTAACCCGGTTGTGTAGTCACAGAGTAACAATTAGGATTAAGAACTCTGCCTTTCTCTCTGTCTAGACCACAGAACCTGTAGGCAATTGCAATGATACGTTCTCACTTCAATTCTCCATCTTACCCCCACTCTGTTGTCATCCGAAACTTAACCAAGATAGTCCAACATAAGCTTGAGGAGCTGAAGTTCTGATTAAGCACATTACAGCCATCCGGACACAATGTTGAATTTGACCATTTCAGATTATCAACAGTTCCAGCCTTGGAGCTCAACAATCACAGTCCGTTTCACTCTTCTGGTAATTTCAGACTTCATTTATTTCCAATCTCCTCTTCCCCCAGACATAGTTTTTGCTGGTCATAGAACCTTGCAGCCTAACGGCAGGAACATCGAATTCCTTTCCTAGCCTATCTCTCTTTTTTTCTCCACCTTTTTTTTCCTTTCTCTCCTTACCTTTTACCCATTCCCAGGTGGATCTGCTCTCCCCTCCTCCCCCACACCTGCCCATCACTATCTCTTACCTGCATCTACCTATCACCACCTTGTGCCCACCCCGCCTCCCCTCTTTTGTCCACCTATCGCTGCTCTGCTTTTCCCTCCTATATATTGGGCTTCCTCTTTTCCTATCTTCAGTCCTGAAGAAGGGTCCTGACCCAAAACGTTGACCACTTGCTTTTCTCCACAGATGCTGCCTGGCCTGCTGAGTTCCTCCAGCATCATCCTGTTTTTCATCTAGAATCCAGCATCTGTAGTCCTTTGTTTCTCAAGTCTTTTGTTGGTCATCACCTTTTACCACCCTCTTCCAGCTGGCTCTGTAGTACTTCCATCCTAATGCAGGATAACATAGCAGAGTTATGTTACAATGCTGCTGCAAGTAAGCTTTTCATTGTACCTACGCATACATGTACTTGTGCATATGACAATAAACTTGACTTTGACTTTAAATTTGAATGGCGTAGCTAGTGGAGCTTCTGGCTCTCAATTCCATTTTGACCTAGCTGCAATCCTGACCTTCGGTGCTGTCTGTGTGGACTTTACAGGTTCTCCCTGTGATAGCACAGGTTTCCCTTGGTGCTCTGGTTTCTTCCCACATCCCAAAGACTTGCTGGCTGGTAAGTCATTTGACTGCTGTAAATGGTCGCCTAGTGTGTAAGTGAATGAAAGAATCTGGAGGAGATTGATGGGAATGAGAGGAGAATAAAATGAGATTAATATAGAATTAGTGTCAATGGGTACTTGACAGTCAGTGCAGGAGTTGATGGGCTGAAGCGCTTATTTCAACACTGAAGGATTCTATGACTCTATGAGAAACAGGCTATTTGGCTCAAACCATCTGTGCCATTGTTTATGCTCTATTTCAGCTTTCTCCTATCTTACCTCATCTAAATCTATTGTGTTAACCCTCCATTCCCTTCTCCCTTATGCTTGACCAGCCTACCCTTAAACATATCTATACAACTCACTTCAACCGTTCTTGGTGGTAGCAAAGTCGTCATTCTCAACACTCTTGGGGAAAAGCAGTGTTTCAAATTCCCTGCTGGATTCCTTGCTGACTATCTAGTTACACCATTCCTCACAAGTTATAACATTGTCTCTGCTTCCACTTTACCAATGTTTTAAATTTTGAAGACCTCTGTTCGATCACTGCCCCTTTTTCTTTGGAGTAAAGAGACCCAGTATCTTCACCTTTTCTTGATTTTTACACCCCCACATTTCTTATTTTGTCCTTGTAGATCTTTGCTGTACCATTTTAATTGTTTCAATATCATTTTCATAACATAGCAACCAGAACTGTATGTTTGCGGAGCAGACTTGATGGGCTGAATGGCCTAATTCCGCTCCTGTGTCTTATGGTTTTATATTCTAAGAATAGCCTAACCAAGAAATTGTTATCCAATCTTTCCTGGTCTTCACTTCTGTCACAGACCTTTTTTGTGCCTCTGAATATTAATAATAGCTTAATGTTAGTTTTATCCTAAACTTTTACCAGTTCTGTTGGAAGGTCATTGAAACATTAACAAATAATCTGCTGAAGGTATTCAACAAGTCGAGCAGCATCTGTGGGGAAAGGAACTGTCGATGTTTCAAGTTGAAACTCTACATCGGGATTTCTGCATTTGACCCGAAACATCGGAAACTCCTTTCCCCCCACTGATGCTGCTCGACCCATTGAGTTCCTCCAGCAAATTTGTTCCTCCAGATTCCAGCATCTGTAGTCTTTTGTGTCTCCACTGAAACAACGAGTTTTCATTCTCCATAGATGCTGCCTGGCCTGCAGTGTACTTCCAGCATTTTCTGATTTATTTCTAATGACTCACTGTCATCTCTGTGAAGGTCAGCTCACTCAAATATATGAGGAGTTGAACCTTTAAGCTTCTGGTCTATGCATCATGTGCTGCAGAAAGCCTAGAGGCTGAGTAGCAGTTGTGATACAGAGTGATGCCAAACAGAAGCAGGCCATTCAGCTCAATGACTCGATGCTGATCATGAAGCATGCATTTACACTAATCTTACACCAGTCCCATTTTATTCTCCCCACATTCCCATCAACTCTCTCCAGATTCTACTAATCACCTATACGCTTGGGGCAACTTACAGTGGCCAATCAACCAGACCATCCGGAGAAAACCCACACAGTCATCAGAGAGAACATGCCGACTCCACACAGACAGCACCCAAGGTCGGGATTGAACCCAGGTCACTGGAGCAGTGAGAGAGCAATTCTACTATGCAGCTCCATGAAACTCATGTGTTCCAGGACTTGTGTGTGTTTCACACGAGTTTGCAAAACACACAGGGGACGATGGGATAGTTTATGAAAATGAAATGTACTATAATTTAGTTACACAATTATTTCTCTGGGAACTTAGGAGGCTATTCCACTAACCTCCCTCCTATTCCCAACACTGTATAGAATCTGTCACCATGCAATCCTATCCATCCTGTGTCTGACTTTAAGATGTTTAATGACAATAATACAAATAAAATATTCCATTTCCCAGAACAATATCCCTCACCTTGGCAAAGGGAATTCACAGAAAGAAAGCTCTCCTTTTTTTTTTACTATTTAATGGTAGTTTTGAGTTTTGCTTCGAATGATGAAGCAAATCTCCTCTGGGTGACCCTCAGTTACACTAAATTGGAATACTCAGGCATGCTTATCTTCTCCTTAAAGACCACATTTAAATTTCAAACTTTTACCCACGGGTGCAGTAATTTTATTGCCCAGTGTAATGCTTTTAAAATCTTACATCTTTAACAGTACATCTGCTCTTTTTCTTCTGGCCCATCTGTTAATATTCCACTGAGACTCATTGTGCTGTCAAAGTGCTACATTACTATTTTCTTGTTTCATACAATTTCCTTCAAATCGAAGCAGATACAGACCACAAAAGAGGCTTTGATTAATACTAATAGGAACAAATTTTCTCCTTTTTCAGTTAGATTTTCTGTTCTCTCTCCTGCTGAAAGCATTAATTCATACTGGGGTTCATTTCCACATGCACAAGATGCCTTTCACGTCGTTCGCCCAAGCAGCCTTTGTCACTTCTGTGAACGTAAGAAATGAAGGAAGGAGGAGACCATACGGTCCTTCACACCTGCTCTGCCAATCAATAAGATCATGCTTGATCATGCCAGCAACACATCCAGCAGAAGGAATGCCAAACCTTATCCCCTTCGCAGTCAACGTGCCAAAGCTCGTTCAGTTGCCACCTTGGCTAAAGAAGGCTAGAGACCTGAACATAGCAGCAGCTTATCATTCCCACTGCCTTATCCACATCACAGCTGTGGATGACGTACTTAGGCATATAGACTCATTTCAGCCTTTAAACAGTATTAGTAGTTATCTACTTGAAGACAAATTAGTTAACCACCTTAAGTATAGCTCATGATACATCTTCTATATTCCCTTACAAGACCTACAAAAGGCATTCTTTACAAAGGGGACGTTTTCAGATTAAACACTGACATAGCACTTCTGGAGTCTGGGCTTGTGATACATGACACCATCCAGCAACAGTCAACTGCACAGCCAAACCAGTGCACAGTAGCTGGAGGAATGCGAGTAGCCAGCAGAGACAGAGGATGAAGTAAGGACAGCTTTATATGACATCTTCCATGACCTTGGGATAACTCAAAGCACTTTGTGAAATGTGATCACTTTTGTAATTTCGGAAACACGGCTCTTAATTTAAGCAGAGCAAGTTTCCACAATCAGCAGTGTGATATCATGTGATGATCTATTTCAGGGATGTTGATGCAGGGGTAGTTCTTCGCAACTTGAGATCCTTCACGTTCACCTCAGGAACGGACAGGGCCTTGGAGACACAAGAGACTGCAGATGCTGGAATGTGGAACAACTCAGCAGGTCAGGCAGCATCTGTGGAGGCAAAGGGCCTTGGTTTGGCATTTCATCTGAACAACTTCTGACAATGCAGAACTTCTTCAAGGTCAGAAACTCACTTTAGGATTTTGTGCTTAAGTCTCTGGAATTGGACTTGAATCTACAACTTCCAGGCTGAGAGCAAGAAGGCCACCAACAGAGCCATAGCTAATATGTGGTTGCCAATGTTGAAAAAGCTCAGCTGGAAACAGGCAATCAGAAAGGGAATAAGAGGCAGAAGAAGGTTTAATGTGCCGGATTCCTTCCCACTACAGTTGCTGTCAGTTTCACCATCCGCATAACTAGGGTGTGAACCATAAGGCCTTTCCAGATGTTTGCTTATGACACCTGCCCAACGATACGTATTGGGATTCAACTAGTGAAAAAAGTGAAACTCCTGGAGCAATTAAAAGTAACATGTTTTATCGTATTTCTCAGTCAGCAACCTTGCATAAATTAGCATTTGAAGGACATATGGCAAACTAGCTCCAGTAGATCCCTGTAGAGATGCAGGCATCTCCAGGTACTTAGACTACAGTATTCTAATGTCCATGTTGATATCACAGAATGTTCACTGGGTGATGTTGCAGGACAAACTTATACTTCATGGTGTGAAGCATGATAGACCTCTAACCTGTCACACCAAGCTACTCAACTAAACAGGCTTGGCAGCTTTAACTTATTTCAACTGGCAGAAATAGCTTCCTATTTACGTATATAGTGGCATACTACATATATCTAACTATATGTATTCATGGTTGACTTGCTTCATCTTTCAGGTTCCCTGTGTACAGTTCTCAATTCATGGCACATACCCTCTCTTCACTGGTAAATTCTCCCAGCATAATAAAGAGAAGTTTGTTGTTTTTGGGCCATTTAGTATTGCATAGATATCTCCTCTGCAAATTAAAGTTTATGCATTTTGTATTCTCCCAGACATAACAAATCCACAGCCTGATTGATCTGCGATGAACAGTTTATGCCAGTTAAGTTGCTATTTAGCAAGTTATGCAGCCAAGCATCAAGTGCCTTACAATTGTCTGTGCCGATTTGCTTTCATTATAATGTTCTCTAATTCTGAACAACCTGCAGAAGAAAGCTGGGAGTTCTTAAAAAAACATAAGAAGAAGAATGTAACTTACTGTCTATGTTCAAAGAGGAATAAAATGTGGTGTATTGGGAGATGGTGCATAAAGAAGCTACAGTAGAACTGTTTGTTGGCTCATCAAATAAACTCTAGGAGACAAAGAACCTGTAGAATCTGTGTTAACTTCTTTATCAAAGATCAGCAACACTACCACATGTGCAAAACGATGTCATTACGTAACATATTCACATGGCTTATTTATATACAAAGATATCACACTGCCCCTCTCTCTGAAAGAGTTCTTCCCTCCAATGATTGCAGGTTTAGTCTATCCACCAGCTTCCTCAGATATTTTGATCTTCTTCACTGTGTTTGAGTCTCTGATATTGTCGTTGTTTCTTGATCTAACGAATGTGTGACATCTTGATCCAACTCATTGTTTTCTTACATCTGCTCGTCTGTGGCTTTTTCTGTTTCCAGTTTAGAATAAATTTGTCATCACATTTCCAGTATGCTCTGATATATCTCCTGCTGCAATTCATTGTGTGAATGTGGCCAGCTCCAACTCACTTCAAATTTGCACAATTTATCAATTAGCACTGCAGACTTGTATTATTTTATCAATATCCTATCTCTTTGGGTTGTATTTGTTCAACAGATATATTGCTCATTTCTTCATGTTGCTTGAACTATTTCACTTTGTCTCTTCCCAATGAACTCTCAGGAATCGAATCATGATTTACTTCAGTTTCATCTACCGTCCCTCCATTCTCACCTAAGACCTGGGTGAGACTAAACCCAAGAACGTTCAGAGTCCATGATGCATCAGCAGCTCTGGGGTGAATCTTGTGGTGGAATATAATGTTGCATGCTACTTGAATGGAAACTCAGCTAAACAGTGATTCAGAATTAAATGAACAACCATGGAAAATCTCTCTTCAAACCTTCTTTGAGAATATGCACAGACTTTTAGGTTGTACCTTTAAGGACTGGATAGTATGGGGGAATTAATGTTTGCTCAATATTGTTCTTCCTCATTGAGGGGGTCTGTTGTCTAATGCTAATTCTATAGAATTCCATGAGGTGTGACCATTGATTTTGGTTCCTTGAATGTATTGGTATTGGTTTATTATTGTCACTTGTACCGAGGTACAGTGAAAAACTTGTCTTGCATACCGGTCATACAGATCAATTCATTACACAGTGCAGTTACATTAAGTTAGTACAGAGTGCTCGTACATTCTGCTGTTGTGCATAAACCCACAAGTTACTGGACTAGTAGTCAGAGTTCTGATCATTAATCCAGCATCATAAATCCTACCATGGCAGCTGAGGAGTTTAAATTCAAGTAATTACATAAATCTGAAAAAAACTTGTAGTAACTATAACCATGAAACTATCGGATTGTCACAGAAATTCATCTAGTTCACTAATGTCTTTCAAGGGAAAAAATCCTGCCATACTTACCCTTTCTAATCTGTACATAACCCCAGGTCCACCAGTGTGCTTTGGCTATTAATTGTCTCTTTATTTTAAGAACAAAAAGGGACGGACAGTAAATGCTGGGATTACTAGCAATCTCCACAACCTACAAATGAATAAATTAAAAAATATAAAACTTCAAACTATTTCAAATGTGCACCAATGAGGCCTGTAAATTTTTTGTTCTCTTTCTGACAAAAATTGATGTGAATTCTCAGAGATGGTTATGTCAGCTGTCTCCATTTTTGTAAAGGCATCTTTGGTGGTTTGGCTCTGCACTCTTGACAGACAGTACATGTTGAGACTGCATATCCAGGATCCCTATCAATACCTGTCCAGCGTAAAAAGGCAATAGCCTTCATTTTCACAATGCCAGTATGTTCTGAGTGTAATACATCTAAGACACATCCTCTTAGGACATCAGGGATGCCAATTTGATGACCCACTTTAGGCATCCTTGATCCGTGGACAATTTGTATCCCTTATTGTAAAATGGCTGTATGTCCACATTTTGACACTTATCTGAGTCTGTTCAACCTTGGAGAGTTTGCACATAGATTCATTTCACAAGAATACTTTTCTGTATCTCAGTGATTTCTGTAGCTGTGAGTGGAAAGTCAACATCCAGTAGTTATAATGTAAAGCCTGTGCCTTCACTACTCATGTGATAGTCTGAATAACGTAGTAGCAATTGTCTTTTGTCAGAAGAATTCTACTCGAATGTATACTCATTTGGGGTTAATAAAGTTGCTCTTTGCTTTCTATTGGTATTGGTATTGATATTGGTTTATCATTGTCACGTACCGAGGTACAGTGAAAAGCTTGTCTTACAAACCGATCGTACAGGTCAATTCATTATGCAGTGCAGTTACATTGAGTTAGTACAGAGTGCATTGATGTAATACAGGTAAAAACAGTACCAGTACAGAGTAAAGTGTCACAGCTACAGAGAAAGTGCAGTGCAATAAGGTGCAAGGTCACAACAAGGTAGATCATGAGATCATAGTCTATCTCATTGTATAAGGGAACCATTCAATAGTCTTATCACAGTGGGGTAGAAGCTGTCCTTAAGTCTGGTGGTACATGCCCTCAGGTTCCTGTATCTTCTACCCAATGGAAGAGGAGAGAAGAGAGAATGTCCCGAGTGGGTGGGGTCTTTGCTTATGCTGGCTGCTACACCAAGACAATGAGAGGTAAAGACAGAGTCCAAGGAGGGGAGGCTGGTGTCTGTGATGTGCTGGGCTGTGTCCACAACTCTCTGCAGCTTCTTGTGGTCTTGGGCAGAGCAGTTGCCGTACCAAGCCGTGATACATCCAGATAAGATGCTTTCTATCTGGTAAACGTTGGTGAGAGTCAAAGGGGACAAACCAAATTTCTTTAGCCTCCTGAGGAAGTAGAGGTGCTGGTGAGCTTTCTTGGCCGTGGCATCTAACGTGATTTGACCAGGACAGGCTGTTGGTGATGTTCACTCCCAGGAACTTGAAGCTCTCAACCCTCTCAACCTCAGCACCATTGATGTAGACAGGTGCATGTACACCGCCCCCTTTCCTGAAGTGAATGACCAGCTCTTTAGTTTTGTTGACATTGAAGGAAAGGTTGGTGTCATGACACCATTCCACTAAGCTCTCTATCTCCTTCCTGTACTCAGACTCATCGCTGTTTGAGATACGGCCTACAACGGTGGTATCATCTGCAAACTTGTAGATGGAGTTAGAGCAGAATCTGGCCATACAGTCGTGAGTGTATAGGGAGTAGAGGGCTGAGGACGCAGTCTTGTGGGGCACCAGTGTTGAGAATAATCGTGCTGGAGGTATTGCTGCCTATCCTCACTGATTGCAGTCTGTTTGTTAGAAAGTCACCACTGACTATAGACCTGGAATGGCTAATATGGGTCTGTGATCCATGACCAGACTGAAAAAACCTTCCTAAAAGAAAATTATACAAGTTCTTCCTTGCAAAAATAATATTCAATGCTTCACTTAGTAAACCATTGACAACCATTTTTTGTCACTGAATGATAACTTCAGATTGGACAAAAACATGTTTACTTCAGGTTCCTATTATATTGAAGTAATTATTTGAGAACATTTTCTATGATGTAAATATTGTCTTCCTCATTTGTAGTGGCAATGAAAAGATTGTCCGGTTAACATAGTCAATGATCTGTGCCTTGCTAGGTCTTGTCTATCATTAACTAGTAAATTTTCTTTTGTTTAAGAACCCTGTAGGTGTTTATAATTAGATAATATTGACTCTTCTTGTGTACGCTTAATTAAGCATTTGCATGCAATGGGTTTAACTTTATGAAGAATGTGATTCCCACCAGTTCTGCATAATGATCTCGCAACATTGATAGAGAGCAATGCTCATCGTTTGCTGACTGATCGAGAGTCTGTTTATAGTTGCTACACGATCTAACCGTTTTGTTAGCCTTGGGTACCTCCGCAGTGAGGGTTTTCCATTCACTTTAAGTCATTTTCCCTGCAGCTCCATTTTTCTCTAACTTGTCCATTTTTTCTTCCATTTGTGTTTTCATACGTCTCTAGTCAAGGTTCACAATGTATGGACTTAACATCAGGCTTGATACTGATGCTTTCTCTCAAGCCAATAATGTCAGAAGAAAAATCTTTAAGGATGACTTCATATTTGTGTAATAACATCTACAAGTGCAATTTCAATATATCTGCATAAACACAATCCTTCAAATAATCTTCTGTTGCCTTAGCCCATCCTTGCTGAGTAACTCTGATATCACAAATGGCTGTGGATTGAAGTAATCCTTCAACGTCTACATGACTTCAGTCAATGATTTTCTGTGGAGCTCCTGGATGAGTAAGAGTACAATAGGCCCCAGAGGCATCTCTGATAATGGAGCAGCCACTGAATGCTCTCTTCTGGCAAGGTGCTATGCCTGAGCTTGTTCAACATTTGCCAGGATTTTTATTGCTTGCAACAACAAAAAATTTCCATTCCTCCTGTATATGCAGTGGAAGATTCACATGCTCAGTTGTTCTCCCCTAGGCTGCCTATATATCCTGTCTGTCCTTTAGCTGCCATTTTGTCCTGTTTCTCACCTGAACAGTGGCATTGCTGCTCAAGGCTACTCTGCATTATGTTCACTCTCCTCTGTTTACTTCTCCTGTGCTAACTCCTGTTTCTCACAGTGCCGCTGAATGCGGCTGACTTTTTAATTGATGTTTTCTGAGAGCTGACATGGGTTTATAGACTCACTGTGATATCCCAGCCATTTTCTCTTCTCTAACTGCAGAGTTTAGAGGCACAGGCAGCTTCACCCTTATATTTGCAGTGTTCCCCACAGTGAAGACTGATACAAAATATTGATTTAACTTATCTGCCATCTCCTTGTTTCCCATTATTAATTCCCCAGTCTCGATGTCCAAGGAGTATCCCTAGCTGCCCTTTTCTTTTATCAAAGTTAAAGTCAAAGTCGAGTTTATTGTCATCTGCACAAGTACATGTGTGCACAGGTGCAATGAAAAACTTACCTGCAGCAGCATCACAGGCACATAGCACCTGATACACAACATTCACAAGGAAAACATAAATTAAACATAAGTTATACACAATTTTTACAAGAAAGAACACAATGAGAACGAATAAAAAAGCATCACAAAATAAGCCAATGTGCTCCTGGTGCGGCCTCCTGTACATCAGTGAGACCCAACGCAGATTGGGTGACGGCTTCGTCGAGCACCTTCGCTCCATCCGTCGCAACAGCCAGGACCTCCCGGTGTCCACCCACTTCAATTCAACATCCTGCTCCCATACTGACATGTCTATCCATGGCCTCCTCTACTGCCACATTGGGGCCTGACGTAGGTTGGAGGAACAACACCTCATATTCCGCCTTGGGAGTCTCCAACCTGATGGCCTCAACAATGATTTCTCTGACTTCTGGTAACCCCCACCCCCCCCACCTCTGTTGTCTTCCCTTATTCTTGTGGCTTCCTTCCCCTGCCTTGATGACCTGCCCATCTCCTCCCCTCCCCTCCTCCATCCTTTATTCCATGGTCCACTGCCCTCTCCTACCAGGTTCTTCTTCAGCTCTTCTACCTATCACCTCTCAGCTTATTACATCTTCTCCCCCACCCCCACCCACTACCTTCCCCCCTCTCACCTGAACTTGCCTATCACCTGGACTCACCTCTCCCCTGCCTGTGTGTGCTTCTCCCCCTCCCTCCACCTTTTTATTCTGGCTTCTGCCCTCTTCCTTTCCGGTCCTGATGAAGGGTCTCGGCCTGAAATGTCGACTCTTTATTTCCCTCCATGGATGCTGCCTGACCTGCTGAGTTCCTCCAGCACTTTTTGTGTATTGCTCCAGACTCCAGCATCTGCAGAATCTCTTGTGTCTCTGAATGTCCATTTATATTTCCATAAAAGCCTTTACTGAGTATTTTGATATTACTTGTCAGTTTTCTCTTACAATCATTAACTTTTTCATTTCTTGGTTCTAGGGCCTGTAAAATTCTCAGTCCTCTGGTCTACCATGACCCATTGCCACTTTGCATGTTCTAGCTTTTGATTTAATATTTTCCTTGCCATCATTTGTTGACCAGGGATGGTTTTCAACCTTCTCCTGGAAACTCTTTCTAAATGGAACAAATTTCTTCTGAGCATTATGAACCAGCTGCTTAAATATCTTTCTCTCCTCATTCACTGACCTATCCCTGAGCCTACTTACCCAGACAACTCGACCTTCATACTTTTGTAATTGAACCAGAAACAGAAAATTTTGGAAAAACTCAGCAGGTCAGGAACCATCTGTAGAGAGAAACAATGAATGTTTTAGGGCCAGGAAACTTCATCAGAAATGGGGAAGAGGGAAAAAGAATTTCCCAGCATTTTCTGGTTTTATTTTAGATCTCCAGTATCTGCAAATTTTTTTTATTTTCATTTCTCTTTGTCATTGTCCTTATTTAAGGTGAGGACCTTGGTTGTGGACTCCTGGGCATATCTGGAATTTTACCATGTTGTGACCATTATGTCCCAGGGGATCTTTAACTGAAATACCTTTTATTAATCCTGCTTCATTACACACGACCAAATCTAAAATAGCCTCTTCCCTGGTAGGTTCAGCAATATACTGCTCCAAGAAACAATCCCTGACACACAAATTTTGCTTCCACAGTGCCTTTGCCAGTGTGATTAGTCCAATCAATATGCAGATTAAAATCATCCATGATGATTACAGTTCCCTTCACTCATGTTTTTAATATTTCCCCATTTATGGTTTGTCCTGTCGAGAAGCAACACCTTGGGGACCTATAGATACACCCAGCTGTGACTTCTTTCCCCACAGGTCATTGTTTCCACCGAAGTGACTCCACATTAATGTCCACTGCATCTACTGTATATCATTCCTCAGCACTGTGTCGATACCTTCCTTGATTAACAAAGCACCTCTGCCCCTTCCCCGTTCTTGTCTACTTTTTGAAATCTTGAATCCCTTGGAATATTGAATTCCCAAGCCTGGTCATCCTGTAACCAAGTCTCTGTCTGGTTTGTTTAGTGGGATTAGAACTGGGGGAACATGTGGTGGGTCACAGAGATAAGGAGACTTTGGAGAGGACTTGAGGAGGGATGGGACAGAAACGGAAAAGTCTGTGAATTTGGGCTGGGACTTGATCTCTGAGAAAAGAGCTGAGAAGAGAACAGTCCATTTTCACATTTTATTCTTTACTATGAGTCCTGATTTTATTTTCATAGACTGCTAACTTATTAACAACACTCATCAGTTTTTCTGCTCCTTGAGCTGTCCATTCTTGGTACAGAAGATGCAGTGCTCTTGCAGGCAATGCTGATGGCCATCCACTGCTTCTAAAGACCCACAAATCCAATTAAACCTGAATGATAACATTTCCAGAAATTGCTTGCTCAGGGATATTTGCAGGTACTTTGCCTTGTACGTTAATAATGTTATCATACGTTAAGACCAGAAAGAGATGGAACTGCACATCTCCCAATGATCTGAAAACCCAAAGGATGGCATTGTGCCAAGGGACCAAGTTTGGATGAATGGCAGAAGCTATGAGACCATCTGAACAACATTTAAAATGACTAGAGTGATTGTAGAAGCCCATTTAGAAAAAAAAATTGCTCTCTTGAGACTTTTAACTCACTCATATAGGTTTCATAATCTGACAAGATTCACTTGACAACATCAAAGTCTCTTTTCTGTTAAGTACCTGAACAATTCCCAATTTAGCTTTCATCCATTCTGTTATTCCCAATCCAATGAAACAAACTGTCCTTTCATTGTTATGTACATGTACACCAAGGTTAAACTGTTTATTGCAGGTCTACTCACTGTCAAATTTGATCTCTCCAGATGAAACAGATGCTACTTGAATAATTACTAATGAAAGGATATTTTTCCATTCGGCACATTTGGTAGCAGACTGTTTTATTCATAGCTAAAACATCATGGAACTCTTTAACATCAGTTTTGAAATAGTCAAATGTTGCTTATTCAATTATTCTGTTCAAGGACACAAAATAATAATGAAAAGCTTGCAAAACACTGTATCTAGCTTTCATCACTATGGTGACGAACATACTCATTAACTTTTGATCCATATTGTTAAAATATTCATTTTTATTGGACTGGTGGTAGAGGTAGCATAGTTAAATCTCTGGGCTAAGGAGATAAAAATTACAATGATACCTTGTGATCCCTAGCTAGTTGAATTCATCTCTGCTGATTTTTTTTTTCCAATGAATTTTATCCTGGCAAGGATCAGTACTTTTGTGAAAGAACCAGAGACAAAGAGGATTCATTTGGACTAATTATTTTTGGCTACTATGTGGGCTCATGGAGGAGTAAACTAGTGCCTGTGGCATGCATGCCCATTTGTGGTGCAGGTCAGACTACATGCTATGTTGGTGAGGCAGTGAACAGCCACCTCAACAAAGCAGATCAGAAAGTTTGTGATAAGTCCCATTCTGTAGGGGAGACTTGCAGGGTGACCACATATAAATCTGTACCTAGAGTGCCTGTTGCAGAATGTACTAACAAACAATCTGCTGGAGGAACTCCGCAGGTCGAGCAGCATCTGTGGCGATGAAAGGAATTATCGATGTCAAAGTCCTGAAGCTCACCTCCACTCCCTCCCCACCACTGCAATCTGCACCTGAAACCAGGCTCACCTGAATGCACTCAGCAATGGCCTTTTGCATTGTAAAGGCTATTTGATCACTCACAGTGCCTTGGGCTCCATGTACTTCTGTATTCTCTAACAGTGAGCTCTTGAATAAAACATGGACCTGCTACACACTGTTCCATTAATGCACGTTTACAGTCGCCATTCCTAGCAAATGGCGGAGGTCTCTGGCAGGTTTATGCATCTCCAAATATGAAATATATTTGGATGGTAGAGTTGCTTGCAGATTTGTACTACTTTTTCATGTTTCATTGGCTTTAGCTCCCAGTGCCACATGAAAAATTAATCAAAGGAAGAAAAATCATTGGGTAGAGCTCCAGTAAAATGAGACCGGTTACATAAAGTGCAAAGGATAGTTTTATTGCATTGTTGATATTTTTGTGATACTTCAATATTTTGTATTACATAAAAACAATTAGAATGTGTAACTTACCTTGGAATTGTGGAAATGGCATGAAATAGACATGTAAGAAGCAACATTTCAATACTTTATTGTTAACTCGTTACTTATATTACTTACCATTCCTGTTCAAAATGCTGGATACATGAGTAGACCTCTTCCAATGTATGGAATTGTGCTAACTTGAACAGAGCATGGAAGTTTCTGCTGAAGTTTTGTGAAGGATTCTCTTTCACCATGTTTAAGGCACAAGTCAGGGTGTGACAGAATCCTTGCCTCTTACGTGGATGAGTTCAGTCCCACCAACACTCATGAAGTTCAACACCATCCAGGACAAAGCAGCCTGCATGATTGACACCCTATCAACCACACTAAATGTTCATTCCCTCCACCACCAGTGCTCTATGGCTGTGGTGTGTACCATCTACAAAATCTGAGGCCAAGGATATTCCTCTACTCCCTCCAATGTCGCCTGAGACTCCTCCTCTCCATCTTTGCCTTCTGTTGTGTGGAAGAGGAACACTTGTCCTCTACTGGAAATGCTGCATAGCTAATGAAGAGAATAGTTGCTCTCAGCAGAAACACCTCCATGATGATGCAATTCCAGATAGTAACAAGGATGTGCACAGTTGATCAAATCCAAAGGAATGTTGTGATCGGTGTGAAACAAAGTTGGTGACAATTCCTGGTGGATTACAAACATCACCCACTGACAGTGTGATGTGTGCATCGGAGACCCCTCCTCCCATCAGTTACATAGTCTCCTCCTTTGTGGTTGGGTGCTGCACTCAGGAGAGACTTCCTCCAGTGCAGGTGACACCCTTCTCAATCCTCAGTACTTTTGCTTAAATGGAGGACATGAGGATCTATGAGGAAGATTTTCATACTCATCACTTTGGAAGCCTGAGCTGTGTGCGGGTTGTAGAGAGATGGAACATCAGTAGTGACGTAGAGACTCATGATCCATCTCCCCCTTCCAATTATCTGTGACCTCATCTCTCTCATTGGAACTCACCTCCACAACAGCCGCAGTGTACGAATAACTCTGTGGCTGCTGTCAGTGAAATCAACAGGTCAATTTTAATGCAAACCATGTTAACAATCTTTTAAAGCAAGGATGTTCCAATTTGGTAATTATTTTGTGACTTCCAGTTTGGCACTAGCACCATGGACAGCATCCATTCTCTGTATATATGACCCATCAGAACAGGAGGTTCTGAGGTTCAATTCTTATCTTTGTGCTGTTCACCAAACTCAGCTGAGGAATTGCAACTTACTTTAGTGACAGTGATCAAGAGGGGAAAGGTTGGACTATATTTCCACTGTCGCTCACTCTCACTCCCATTCCCACTCTCACCCCCATTTTCATTTCCACTTCGTTTTTGTGAGTACTCAGGTGACTAGTGAGGCCTGTATGCAAACTGCAGACTCTTCCACAAATAGGGCAGTTGGGTGGGTGGTTGTGAGGGGGTCCATCTCCTTCTGCTGAACATTTGTGAGCTCCCAATGCATACACTTAAAGTTCTCACCACATCCCGAATGTTCCTTCTCCACCTTGAGCATTCGTGGTACGGAGATTCCCAGAAGCCAATGGGGATATTGTATTTTTCAAGGTGGTTTTGAGAACTTTGTTGGACCTTTTCCTCTGTTCACCTGGTAATCTCTCCCTGTGACAGCACTCGGAACTGATTTTTTGTTTGGCGAGTCTGGTATTGGACAGTTTGCAGTTCAAAGACTGCTTGATCTTTACAGATGATTGCTGGTACCAATTGTTTTTTTTTTGAATAAAGATTCCAGGTAATGCTTCTTTTTACATATAAAAACAATATATCTAGATGTTCAGTAAAAGCAGTCCTCCATGGTTTAAATGTGTGACACACAGGAAGGCAGCACCACTTGTGGTGATGGAGGGCAATGGGCAACTGTAAATGATCAATGCAGCTGGGAAGTGATCTGAGAAAAATGAACTAAAGATAAATTAACATTTCTCTTCCATTAATTTTACTTATCTGCTAAGTTTATGAAGAAAATAAAATCTCAGTACATAACCCAGCACAAAGTTTGCAATTAAAAGTGGACAAAACAGCAGTAATTAGCTTGACATTGGAGATGTGCAGCTAAAAGTTTGTTTAGAAAACTCAAAACAAGAAATGGTGTTACACACTAGAGAATTATATCAACTGGGAAATTCATGTCTTTGTTTCCTGCTGGAGGATTCATTCACCCTAGTACTTTTTAATTACTGTATAAAACTCCCCAAATGATGTTAACATTCATTGCATTGAGATTTTCAACCACTCTGGGCAGAAAAATTAGGTATCTTTATTAATCATATATACATCGAAACACACAGTGAAATGCATCTTTTGCGTTGAATGTTCTGGGGTCAGCCCACAAGTGTTGCCACACTTCTGGCGCCAATATAGCATGCCCACAACTTCCTAACCCGTACATCTTTGGAATGTGGGAGGAAACTGGAGCACCCGGACGAAACCCATGCAGACACAGAGAGAACATACAAACTCCTTACAAACAGTGGCCAGAATTGAACCTGGGTCGCTGGTGCTGTAATAGTGTTACGCTAACCGCTACACTACCGTGCCTGCCCGAGAACTCTTTACTCAATGAACAGCCACCTTTTACTAACCCTACCTCCCCTACACTCATTCTCTTTGAAGACCCAACAGCCAAACCACATTCTTTGTTATCTGTGACCACCTACAACCTTGATTCTATACTTGCTTGTGCCAGGACAGCTTTCCCCTTGGACGTCAGGGTCACGGTTACTCTCAGCTCTCTAGCCATAGGATTAGTCCAGGCTGCTGCTGCTGATCTCTGCCACATCTCTTGGTTGCTCACTGCTGGATCAGGACATCACCCAAACTCCTTATTCAAGGAGAGGAGACTTCATTTTTCCTTCATCCCACAGGAGGAGTCAGAATGGACTAAGGCACTCAGAAACTCACGTCCTTACAGAGACATCCCAGCAACTTCCTGCCAGGAGCACCTGACTGTGGCCTTGGAGTGTCCCGCATACACAGAGAACATGCATCCTGTGGTCACTGTTCTTCAGCAGGCTGACCAGATCACTGTTATCCCCTTGGATCCCCTTGATCCCACTGCCATCTCACCTCCCATCATTGCAGCATCTATCCATTCATTAGCAACAGTCCCTATGGCTGGATTGTAGTATGTTGCTTTAAGCCCTGGTGAAGACTGCACCTACCTGCTATTACTGCTAGAAGATGCAGGGCATCAACAGGGAATGGTAAACTAAAACCAACAATGTCAATTTCAGCACAATGTTACATGGCGTAAGACTGAAAAATTGAGTGGACCAATTTCTAGGCCATGGTCTCTGCACTAAATCAAATTGTTAGCTTGTCAATTAGTAACTGATGGAGAAAAGTGAGTGATCTCTTTGAGTTGGTCCTTTTTCATTCATTATTCGACCGGAGTAGTGTACACTTGCCATATCAAACCTACTAACAGGTTCGCATTTAATTAGAGTTTACTTTAGAGAACTGCTGATAACGAAGGATTTCAAAGTATCATTTAAACCCAAGACTGCCAAACGTGCACTTCTTTGATAAACTGCTAGAAATGCAGAGTCATTTATTTTCTGACAGATGAATAGTACAAAATCAAAGGGTTTTTTTATAAACTGTACTGGAGGCACTTAGAACATGCAACGATTCAATAAAAATTTACTTCAGAAAGATTGCAAAGTTAAAGGTGAACTTAAAGTGCAGAATTATTTTTTGCAAGATAAAGGGAGTGTGCTGTTTTGAAGTATTGTTGTGACCACCAAATGTTAAACAATCATCAAAATGTGAAAAATGGAATGTAGCTTTAACAGAATTTCTGTTTTCAATGTTGTCCATTTCATTCTTCCTTAAATGTTAACAGTCACAAACCTGTGCAAGAAGTTATAGTCACTGTTACAGCATCAAACAACGAGGCCTTCCCCATTGTCTTCGTCTCTGTAATATCTAATCCTCTCATGCTTTTTCACAGTTGCCTTTCAAACTAATCAAGGGCCAGGCACTTAATATAGTTTGGTACAAGCTGGACCCAATCTCTGTCTCTCATAAACAAGGCCATAACCAGAGCAATGTATGAATCAGTAATGAAGGAAATCCAATCATATCCCATTACTTGATCTCCTTTGAACCTAAGAAGTATTGAGATGTTTTATTTGTCACTGCTGAAACCTCCAGAAAGCTTGATTCCTTCATTCATGCCAAATATTATCCCATTCAACAGCTGTCAACTCCCTTTACCTCTCAACCAAGTCTGAATACTGTCCTTATATCTGAGATAATTCTTTTGTCCCTGGTGTAATGGAAAAGTGTGTTTTTATAGGTATTAATCCATCCCAGACTGCAACTTTTAACATCTTTATGTTTACATGGACCCTATCCCTCTCAACTTCCTTGTTCAACTAAACTCACTTCCTTAAATGTTCTTCCTTGTCTCCTGACTCCTGGCTTAACTCAAACACACTATAATGTCTTCACAAGTACATTAAAGCACAGTATATGTAATTCAAAACAGATAGTGGTATAATTGTAAGGCATTGCCAGTGTCATTGTTACAAAGCAGATGCACACAACTCTTCTGTCCAACAGGATCTCAGTACATTTAAACACATAGACATGCAGAGCACAATTTTCTAGAAATTGGATTGGCACTAAAAATCATTGCATTGAACATTAGTGGCAGGTGGATCCATACTGACAAATTTATAGAGCTGATTGTAAGTGCCATTGAAAAAGTGGTAAAGCTTGAGATACAGGCTTCCTGATGGGAGCTGCAGAGAATCATCATGCTGTATCTTTGATGAGTTGTGATGATCAGGGAAGGTCATTAGACCTTAAGAAAACTATCCTCATGACAGCCACAGACCTGCTGCATAAAAGGCTGCTGTGGGGGTGAGGGAAAGCACAGGGAAGAGGGGAGAACAGCATCCTTCTGCGTGTGTGCACCACTTCACTGTCACTGTCTTCAGGGGACCTGTGTTGCAAACCCACAGCAATGTGCAAGGTAATCAATATAGTATCCAGGAGGTTTATTTCATGTTACTGAGGGGATAAGCATTCAGATTGAGACAGAGCTCAATCAGAACGTGCTTTACTGAAGGCAGTAACTCTCAACTGAACTATGGAGTCTGAGGGCAAACAGTTCTTAAAGGTACACTCACACATACTTATACTTCACAGTGTTTCCTTATTAAAGAGGAAATAAATACAATCAGTTAGCAATCTACACATATGAATTTATATGGTTAACAACTTACATATAACATCCAGTGATAAACAAAATACATTAAATTCTATCTGGCATTATTTGGCCCACTTCCTCAGTTCATCTAGATCCCGTTGTAATCGTAGATAAGCCTTTTCACTGTCCACTATACCACCAATTTTGTAGTCTTCTGCAAACTTACTAACCGTGCCCACTATATTCCCATCCAAATCGTTTGTATAGATGACAGAATACAGTGGACCCAGCACCGATCCCTCTGGCACACCACTGGTCACAAGCCTCTGATATGAAAAACAACTGTCCACTACCACCCTCTGACTCCTTCCACCAAGCCAATTTTGTTAGCTCACCCAGGACATCATGTGATCCAGCCTACTATGCAGGACCTGGTCAAAGGCTTGCGAAAGTCCATGTAGACAACATCCACGACCCTGCCCTCATCAATCCCCTTTAACACACTCCGAAATACTCAGTCAAGTTTGTGAGACACGATTTCCCACACACAAAGCCATGTGGACTATCCCTAATCAGTGCTTGCCTTTCCAAATGGAGGTAGATCCTGTCCCTCACAATCCCCTCCAGTAACTTTCCTACCATTGATGTTAGACTCACCAACCTGTAGTTCCCCGGCTTGTCCTTGGAGCCTTTTTGAAATAAAGGCACAACATTTGCCACCCTCCAGTCTTCTGGTACTCACCCCCAGATAAAGGTGATGCATTATCTCTGCCAGGGCCCCTGCCAATTCTTCCCTAGCTTCCCACAATATCCTAGGACACACTTGGTCAGGCTCCTGGGATTTATCCGCCTTAATGTACTTTAAGACCATGCCTCCTCTCCCCACAACACCATTCTATGGGACAGCGGTGGTAAATATTAGGATCACTATTTCAGCTGAAACAAGGAAAACTAAAAAGATATTTAAATGAAGCTTTTAAAAAAAGGACAAACAGGGAAAACTTATTTCTTCAGATTAGGAGGTCAGTTGCAAGGAGAATTACCATTTTAAAGTTAGCACTGAAACACTAAGGAGAAAGATTTTAAGCATTATAATTTCCACAGAGGTTTGATGAAATGTGGTGCACTTGCCACAGGGATTGGTTGAGGAACAGAGCACTGCATCTTTTAAAGGAATATTTGATGAATATTTGAAGCACAGGAAGTTGCAGGGCTATGTGGTGAGAGCTGTGTAGTGGCATTCGTTCTGGATTGCTGCTGCAAAGAAGCTGGGGGGCACTATGGATTGAATAGTTTCTTTCTGCTATAAATCTCTATAGTTCTGTGGTCCATGGCAGACAAGATGATTTAAATCAGCTTCACATATTTTATCAATATGTCAACGTCAGCATTTTGTTTATTCCCCTGGAACCATCCAGCAAACGTTTTCTGTATCTATGAGTTCCTTAGCTACAAGGTACAGTATATCAATGCCTTTATGACAAAAGTATAGGTATAACTAGCCACAAAAGGGGCAAGCTGAGTAAGCATTTGAAATTTTGTAGAGTATTAGCAGAAAAAAATTGAGCTATTTGCACATACATTTCAATCTCAGTGAATGCAAATCTTTCAAATTGATCAGGTTAAAATTGTTACCACTCAAACCAGTTAACATCAATCATCTTCCTTCCAGATTGTGTCAGTGTTCTGGATAAAGGAAACATTGCAAGTGAACAGAAATAAATTGAAATGGTACTACAGCCTTCCAATCTTAAAGGTATTGGCAAGAAGCTTCAAATAGGCAAAATCAGTATTTTTAAAATTATAATTTTGAGAATGAATGCAGGTACAAATTATAGATCAGAAGGATGAAATGTGGTTTTGCAAGATGGTTCATAAAGCTAGGCCCGTATCCTTAAAATTAGATCACCCTTTGCCATTCAATCTCCAATTCAGAATTAAGTCACCTGATGCTAAAACACTTCCTTTATTTTATGTGCAGTTTATATGTGTAGTATTTGCTTGATATTTCTGCTACATTAACTCCATAGTTTAGGCAGTTTCACATTACCTGACATGGAAGAGGTTGAATTCAAATATTCCTGGATTTAACATATCTGAATCAAGAGCTAGATTAGCCTAGTTTTGAGGTCTGTTGGCCTATACCAATGATAGATATTAATTTCTGTCTCCTACATAAAACCTGACATAGATGAGTACATATTTCATTACTGTCATCAAGGTGACAGGGCAGCCACTTGCCACTAATTGCCAACAGGGTATTAATGTGTCCTGAACTACCACCCACTGGCAGAATGCAGTCCACTTATGTTAATGAATGTGCAATATTGATTCTCACTATTACCACAATGTTCCAATAAACCCCTCTCGTAAACTTGCACAGTTGAAGCAGCAGAAAAGATCTCCACCAGTGCTATTGATCACTAGTAACTGGGAGATTAGTTGCAGGATGATTTCTACTGTCTGTTATTATGATTCCAATGGAATGTAGTTCTTTCTAATGCTGCTGTCCAGGAGCTAAAGGAGTTTGTCTTGGCTTCAAGGGTTGTACACAAATGAGTTGCTCCTGTATAGTTGCACATCAGTAGACATTCTGCCGAGAGTGCAGTGGGACTGAGGGAATAAACAGAGAGTAAACAGACCAGGACAAGGGTGTGGTGAAGAACATTAATGTTAGGTTCAGGCTCTGAATGATGGAGATTGTAGACAGGTGCTAGGTTGCGATGTCTTGATATGTGTCCAAGGCTTGTTGTGCATTTGGAAGTGGAGAATAGGAATTGGTGTTTTGAAGATACATTAACAGGAATTGCTACAGATCTGAGATTGTTCCTCTTGCACTACTAATTAGGATACTCCTTCCTGCATACCAAGAAATTTCATTAGTTGTTACTTGACCCTAGGGCCCAAATCAGTAATACCTATTCTGAGTGTCATGAAGGATGCAATGATGGGCAATCTTCCCAGGGTACAATGACAAGACAATTGAGTGCAGAAATTCCAAGCAGAATGTCATTGTGGATGTTCCATTAGGTAGAGCTGAACTTACAATGTAATTGCATGTACATTTGACACCACATAAAGTTCAGAAGTGCTCACACAGGTGAAGATTGATAACATGATTTACTATGGGTAAGATTGGAATTGAATCATGCAGCTCTGATTTCTGTTATGTGCTACTTAATCCATTTTCCAGCCAGATAGGTCAGGTACTGTATATGGAGTCACTACACTGCTCCCTGGTCTTCTAAAGAAGTATTTTTGCTGTTGCCTCTTTTACCTTTTCTACTTTGAAGTGCAAATGCCTTGGCAGTATACACATTTCACATCATTATAACTGTTTTGCTCTTTTAAATGAGCAACATTTATAAATCTAGTCCAGTAATTGGTTTTCAAAGTCCTGATCTCCTTCCAGGTTGTGGTGTTGGATCACCCTTTAGACTGTTTGGTTATGGATGTGAATCCAAAGTCAAAGTCGAGTTTATTGTCATCTGCACAAGTACATGTGTGCACAGGTGCAATGAAAAGCTTGTTTGCAGCAGCATCAGAGACACAACATTCATAAGAAAAACATCAATTAAACATTAATTATTCAAAATTATACAAGAAGGAACACAATTAGAACAAAAAAACTAGTACAAAGCGGTCAAAGTGGTCACAGGGTTGCTATACTGAGGTAGTGGTTAGGGTTCTGCAGGTTTGTTCAAGAACTGAATGGTTGAAGGGAAGTAGCTGTTCTTGAAGCTGGTGGTGTGGGACTTCAGTTCTGTACCTCCTGCCCAGTGGTAGCTGTAAGAAGATGGCATGGCCTGGATGGTAGGGACACAGAGAAGGTTCTGATGCTTTGGAAGGCTTGCTTGGATTTGGTCCTTCCTGAAGACTGCAGTGGATCTGACTCCAATACAACTTCCTGATGGAGTGACTCTCCATCCAGACCTGGATGTTATCTCCAGCAAAGATCACTTATTCTGCACAAACATTTTGGATTGCTGACACCAATTTCAACCAAACATCTCTTGGTTTCAAAACTTCTACTATGGAGCCTAACTCCCACTCATTTTCTTCCTAGACTTTGATGAAAGTTATCAAAAATTACAGCAGGATCTTGATCAGCTAGGTAAGTGGGCCGAGGATTGGTAAATGGCTTTCAATTCAAATAAGTGTGAGGTATTGTACTTTGGTAAATTAAACCAGGGCAGGACTTTCACAGTACATGTTAGGGCCCTGGAGAGTATTGTAGAATAGAGAAGACCGAGTGGTACAGGTACATAGTTCCCTGCAGGTGGAAACACAGGGAGGCAGGGTGGTGAAGAAGCCATTTGGCATGCTTGCCTTCATCAGTCAGAGCTTTGTGTATTGGGATGTCACATTATACCTGTGCAAGTTGTGGTGAGACCACATTTGAAATGTTGTGTGCAGTTCTGTTCAGCCACCTGTAGGATGGATGTCATTAAGCTGGAGAGGGTGCAGAAAAGATTCATGAGGATGTTACCAGGAATGGAGGGCTTGAGTTGTAAGGAGGGACTGGGTAGACTGGTAATTTTTTTCTCTGGAGAGTAGGAGGCTGAGGGATGAGCTTATGGAGATATATAAAATCATATAAGGGAACAGATAAGGTGAACGGACACAGTCTTTTTCCCAGGGTAGGGGAGTCTAAAACTAGAGGACACTGGTTTAAGGTAAGAGGGAAAAGATTTAGAAGGAACCTGAGGGGTAACTTTTACACACAGCGGGTGGTGAGTACATAGGACAAGCTGCTGTAGAAAGCTGTAGAGGTGGGTGAAATTACTACTTTTAAAAGACATTCAGGCAGGTACGTGGAAAGGAAAGTTTTAGAGGGATATAGGCCAAATTCATGGTAATTGCATGGTTTGCATAATCTACCACTGGAAAGTTTGCCTCATTACAAGCTTGTCTGTCCTTGGAGCAGGAAATGCTTCACAGCCCCAACAACCTGGGTTTAGCCCTGACCTCTGGTGCTGTCTGTCTCTCCCTTGCGATTGCATGGGTTTCTGCCCAGTCCCAAAGATGTGTGGAATGGAAAGTTAATAGGCCTCTTTAAATTGCCTCCCATGGGTAGGTAAGTGGCAGAATCTAGGGCGAGTTGATGGGAATGTGGGAGAATAGAAGGAAAATTAGTGGGGGCATCATCTTGCACTGTGAGCCAGCAGGGATTCAAGGAGCCAGAATGGCCTACTTCTTTGTCGTAAAGAAATATGGTTTAAAGGTTAAAGACCAGGAGCCAGTTAGCTGAATACATTTTAGATGTTGAGCTTGCGGTGTGGTTGGAACATGTTGTGAGGTCTGGGGTGATTATCGTGTGGGAGGGTTGGTCGTAAGATCTGGTAAGTCAGAGTTTTGAAAGAGATTGAGGGTCAGAGAGTGTAAGAGAAAGTGGGAGATAAGTTAAAAAGAGATCGAACAACAGCCAAAAACTGGAGCCAGAGATGGAGTTTGGATGAGAGTTGGAGGTATCAAGTCTCACCCAAATTATTTTGGTGCATATATAACTGTGAGGGTACTTTTATGAAAATTGGTATGACTTTGAATACAATGTTGAACTGGCCACTGCTGTTAGTTGAATGTTGCCTTCTCTCAGTGAATGATGTATTGTCGGTTGCTCTCTTCTTTTAACTCCTCTTAGTGAACAGAAGCAGAGAAGAAATGACAGGTACTACACTTTAAAAGACATTGGAAAAGGTTCAGAAGTGGGCTTGTCAATGAAGAGAATGGGCAGTTACAGGAGGTGGTGATGAGTGTGGTGAGACTGTGAGTAGTTCAGGAAGCTTGGTGATGGGGTAAAGTTTGGGCCCATATCATGTAAGTGTGTGTGAGTTGGGAGGGGCAGTGGTGTTCACAGATGTTTGTTTACTCTTGTCTCCTCCTGGCCCACAAGCAGCAGTTAAGGCCTGATGGAACAAATCCTTCTTCTTCCTTTTTACCTCCTCGTTTTCCAGAGGCTTTAAAAACGTGGCTGGTTGTACTTAAAAATAGAAATTGAAGATATATCTCCTCTTTAAGTTTAAACTATAAATACATCCTCTGATAAGATATGATGAGATATCTTTACTAGTCGCATGTACATAGAAACACACAGTGAAATGCATCTTTTTGCGTAGAGTGTTCTGAGGGCAGCCCACAAGTGTCGCCACGCTTCTGGCATCAACGTAACATGCCCACACCTTCTTAACCAGTATGCCTTTGGAATGTGGGAGGAAACTGGAGCACCCGGAGGAAACCCACGCAGACACGAGGAGAACGTACAAGCTCCTTACAGACAGTGGCCGGAATTGAACTCGGTCGCTGGCGCTGTAATCGTGTTATGCTAACCACTACACTACCATGCCTGCCCTATTGGTTCTCTGCCCTATGTTGTATCAAGTTAGAATTGGAACAAAGGGGTCTAAGGTTTAACGCCACTTTCCATAAATCTGCACATTTTAGCAATTTAGTGTCTCAAAATCATCCTCAGAATTAAAATTTCTTATTCCTAAATCCTTTCTTTCCATTCTGCATGGACTTTAGTGTTCCTTCCCTAATTTCACACCAAAAGCTGTACGTGGTATTGGACCAGTGGTCCAGCTGGCCTTGCAGTTAAACTTCTTGTTATTTCTTCACTCTTATGCTCTGTTCTAATTTATAAAGCCTGACATTCTCATGGCTATTTTATATGTTTGTCTGGCTTCACTTACACTTTCAGGGAACTCATTTGAGCTCAATATTCATTTGCTTCATTTATTGAAAGTATATTCCTATTTCTTTTTTCTCTCATGATGTTTTACCTTACCTTTGGCCACATTAAATACATCTGCCACTACGTTTTCATTTTACTTCTCTGAAGTGTTTTGCGATTGGCAAGCCTACAAGTCTGAGGTAAATGTCAGCACTCTGTTCACTATATGCAAGTCATAAATATATACAGAGTGCTGACCTCTCAGTCCAACCCTTTCACTCCTTCT
Source organism: Pristis pectinata (assembly GCF_009764475.1). Classification (NCBI taxonomy): domain Eukaryota; kingdom Metazoa; phylum Chordata; class Chondrichthyes; order Rhinopristiformes; family Pristidae; genus Pristis; species Pristis pectinata. The sequence goes on from NC_067428.1 coordinate 10,961,339, forward strand.
CCAGGTTAACCCATAGTCTCTGAACCCACTCTGCCTCCTGTTCATCAAACAACATCCTGTCCTTGCTGCTTCATTTCTTCCTGTACACAAGCTTCAATTTTTTTGACAAGCTTTTCGTGAGGTATTGGTCTTGAAATTTAATCTCATAGCACTGTTCAGTTCAGCAGTATGCTAACGAAAATTGACTTTTCTTGCAGGGAAACACAATAATGACTATTCTAGGGTTAGTTCAAGTCATTCCAGACATTTTATCAGGTGGTTCCCACAGAACAGCATGTGATGCATTCCAGCATTTAATGAATTGTTCTTGCATAATGCAGTTTTTCAGCATTGTCAGGGAAGTTCAGTGACATTTTCCAAAGAGCACTTATCATTAGTTACTCTCCAGCCAACCAGGTTTACATAAATTGCCCTGCTTGCTCCACAGCTGTGTAACTTTAAAGGGCCACTCACAACCTTCGTGTCAAATTAAATGTTCTATGCACCTTGATCTAAATCAATGCCTTCACAATCTGCATTAATAATGCTCTGAATGCTTAATTTTGTTTCAGATTTTAGTTTGGAGTTGAACTTTCTTTCAATCCTCTTTCAGGTTTGCTTTGGACAGTCATTGATTGCAGCAACTCTGTTCCTGAACAGGAATGCAATGCATTTATTAGATTGCCTGGAATATTTTCTCCTTGTTTCTTCTGAACAATGAGTTACATAGGCACTGGCTATCAGTTTCATACGTAAGCCTTAAGTGGTGTGTATGAGCAAGTTACACAGCATATGAGGTATAAACGCTGAGCTTAATTTTGAACTCATCTGATGTTAGTGCATTTCCCATCATCATTGACAGGCCATGGAAGAACCATGTTTGGGGTGCTGTGGCCTTTTTTTTGTGTCACTTCAAATACACCAGGGAAGTAAATTAACACAGTACAGACTGTGAACAGGGACAGGGTAACACAATCAATAAACGAAATGCTGAAGGAACTCAGCCGGTCAGCAGCATGTGGAGGGAAATGGACAGCTGATGTTTCAGGTAGAGACCAGATGAAGGCTCTCGACTCGAAACCTGACTGTCCATTTCCCTCCACAGATGCTGCCTGACCCGCTGAGTTCTTCCAGAATTTTGCTTGTTGCTCCAGTTTCCAGTATCTGCAGTCTCTTGTGCCTCTTGAGTAACACATTTTCTGTGTAGTTCCCAACTAATCTCCAGAATGTGTAGCTGGTTTCTGTTTTGTATTCCTCCTTCTTTGTTGTAAACATCAAACAAAGACACCAAAGAAACAATGGCATCAGCATCTCAGAGGATCTATCCTGGGCCCAACACATTGGTGCAATCACGAAGAAGGCATGATAAATCAGTGACAATAAACCTGATTCTGATTCTGATTCTGACCTGTTACCTTTTCTTTAACAGCCTGTGAAGAAACTCAGATGTCTGAGTCATGAAGTTTACACATTTTGCTGTGATGTGGATGACATTCTGCAGATTACAAGAGATGTTTGTGTTCAAACAAAGGTGTATTGACAAGGGAATTGTTAATGAACTCTGATCTTGATAACTATCTGCTTTTGAACTCAATGTAACTTACTAAAACTTTTAAGTCGTTTTTGGACATTATGGCTGTCACAATTATATGATTTTTCTATTAAATGCAAACACTTTATCAAAATGATTCCTGTGGTCTATAAATATTTTCCACAACTGATAAAAGGCACCATAAATCTTAAAACCTTTTTTAAACTGCATAACTTGGGTGAGCTTAGCAAGCCTCTCTGAGCTTAAGAGTCATTTTTCATTTATCTCAAGCTCCTTATAATTCTTCAAACAATAGGGTTCTTTATGTTCAATGTGCTTTGTAGCAATGCAACTTTCCCCTTGCCTATCTGCTGCAGTTTGTCCTCTGTAGATGCTGGGATTTATATATATTGTGTGCCAAGTACATTTTCTGGTTAAGTAATGAATTTTAGTTCTGTCTTTGATGTTAAAATAGACTCTTTTTGGAATTCGCAACAGGGAATCTGCAAACTTGACAGCACTCATAGGTTTGCTGTATTTACAGACTGTAGTACTAGTGCAATATATTTCAGCAGAGCGTGGAATGAATCTTTAATAAGATTTCAAAAGTTTAACACCTTCACATCAAACTACATTACAGATTTATCATCCAATTTATATGACACAATGAATTTCAGCAAATATTTAATCACTTTGCCTTCTGGGGTGAACTGGACAACTATCTGCTTGACATTTTTGTACTAAAGAAACCAGACTGACAAAGCTGCAAAGTCCCAGCTGAGCAGTGGAGGAGATAAAGGATGCTTCTTGGTTTAAAGAGGGGAAAAAAAAATCAGGTCTTGCTTGTTATCTGTTGAACCCCTCTGGAAGGTGTGTGTCCATTGGGTGAGGATAGAATTGGGCTTGTCTGCCATGCTGTCTGCACTAAAATAGTTTGGCAGTAACTATCTGTACTGGTGCATGAACGTTCACTATTTGGGTGCGGTGTTGCAGAACAAGCCAGCAACTGTAAGCTGATACACCTCACAAGCAACAAGTGGCGCCTTTTGAAGAGATGTGGAAAAGAAAGAGATGAAGGAAAAATCTGGAAAGCAGAGGATGAAAAGGAAGTAAGACTGCAGATGCTGGGAATCAAATTAAAACAGCAAATACTGGAAATACTCAGTAGTCTGTCTGTGTATAAGAAATGGAACAACAAGGACAGGGTGTTGTTTGGTGAATGGGATGCAGACTGTTAAGTTCAATGACTGTGGGTTCACCTGGGGAAGGAATGAATGCTGCTTGACCATTAGACCATAAGATTTGGTAGCAGAATTGGGCCATTTGTCCCATCGAATCTGCCCCCCCTTTCAATCATGGCAGATTTTTTTCCAGCTCCATTCTCCCGCCTCCTCCCCGTAATCATTAACCCCCTTACTGATCAACAACCTATCAATCTCTGCCTGAAATACACCCAATGATGACCTCCACAGCCCTCTGTGGCAAAAAATTCCACAGATTCATCATCCTCTGGCTGAAGAAATTCCTTCTCATCTCAGTTCCAAAGGGACGACTAGCCTTGTGTTTCCACCTCTTCCTGCTTTAAAACAGACTTTCTCCACTTCTGTTTATTCCATTTCTAACTCTGCCCATCTCTGATGAAAACTCATTGTCCTCAGACATTAACTCTGCTTCACCACAGATGCTGTCTGATCTGCTGAGTATTTCTTACATTATTTGTGCTAATTTTTTTCAGAAGAAAGGAAATCCTAGTCGGATCTGTTACAAAGCAATAATGGATTTTGTGACTCTCTGACTCTTTCAGATACACTGCCTACAATCTTCAGACTTCATTTCTGAGATAGTGTCTTTGCAGGTTTACAGGAGTAGCCTCGTCTGGTCAGTGTTCTGAAGTTAGGGAAAGCAATTTCATGAGACTGATCTGCATAGAGTGCCCTTGAAAGTTCACAACCAATTCTGCTGCTCTCCTTTGGTGGATGAAATATCAGAGGGGACATGTCATGACAGCTGTGTGAAAAACAACCATGGTTTTGATGGTTCTTTGCCAATAGTCACATCCAATTGGCTCATTCAGAGAATGGAATCCATTTCAAATCACATAGATAGTAACAACATGTAAAGGAGGACTACTCTCCAGAGAGGTACTAACTATACCTTGGATTGGACTTCCATAGCTCATAATTGTACATTACTTTCAAGTAGATAACGTTCTGCTTTCTAGAACGACCTACATGAGGGTCACATTTTATAAGATATAAGATTTCTTTATTAGTCACATGTACATCGAAACACATAGTAAAATGCACCTTTTGCGTTGAGTATTCTGGGGGCAGCCCGCAAGTGTCGCCACGCTCCCAGCGCCAACATAGCATGCCCACAACTTCCTAACCCGTACATCTTTGGAATGTGGGAGGAAACCAGAGCACCCGGAGGAAACCCACACAGTCACAGGGAGAACGTACAAACTCCTTATAGATAGTGGCTGGAATTGAACCCGGGTCACTGGTGTTGTAATAGCATTACACTAACCACTGCACTACTGCCCCTGCCACTTAGTGGTTCCATTACACATTCCTGTAGAACTTTGGATCAGTCATGCCCATAAAAAAGAATTGGGAATCAAGAAAATCCTTCACACTATTCCAAAAGGAAATGAGCAGTGCCGTTGACACCTGCATTAACCTGGTATTGAGCAATTTCTAGGTGTCTTAAAACTCATCAGGAATTTTAACCCTTGACATTTTGGCAGGATTTTTGTTTGTATCTGCACCTTTTGTGTAAAACTCCCCCGAGTTACACCAGCAATTATGCAATACCGAAAATTTGTCTTCAGATCTCACTGGTCTGAAAAAAAGCAAGTTCTTATTTACTCACAGAATAACCAACTTTTACTCACCCTGTTTCTCCTGAACCTATCGTATTTAAAGGGCCAACACTTAAAATGCTTTCTTTGTCTCACTGAGATCTGTGACTTCCTATGACCTCAAAAAAAAGCTTCCTGTGGGCTTGGATTGCTCTACCCACGAAGGTCAAAGTCACTCTAAGTTTCCCACTTCAGGATCATTCAGATTCCTGCTGTTGATCTCTGCTATATCTTACCCCTGCATTAGGGAACTCACTCATATTCCATTCTCAAGGGATAAGACTTTATTTGCTTTTCCTTCAACCAGTGGAAGCAGGCAGAGTGGGCATCAACATCTAGAGTCATAGAGCAATACAGCACAGATACAGGCCCTTTGGCCCAATGAGTCCATGCCAACCATGGTGCCCACTCAGCTAGTCCCAATTTCTTGTGCTTGGCCCATATCCCTCGAAGCGCTATCCCTCCAAGTACCTATCCAAATACTTCTTAAATGATACTATTGTACCTGCCTCAACCACTTCCTCTGGCAGCACGTTCCATATACTCACCACCCTCTGTGTGAAAAAGTTGCCCCTCAGGCCCCTTTTAAATCTTTCCCCTCTCACCTAAATCTATGCCCTCTAGTTTTGGACTCCCCTACCCTGGGGAAAAGACTGCTACCATCCACCTTATCTATGCCTCTCATAATTTTAAATATTTCTATGAAGTTGCCCCTCATTCTCCTACGTTCCAAGCAATAAAGACCTAGCCTGGCCAACTTCTCCCTATAACTCAGGCCCTCTAGGCCTGGCAACATCCTCGTAAATCTTTTCTGCACTCTTTCCAGTTTAGCCATATTTTTCCTGGAACAGGGTAATCAAAATTGTACACAGTACTTCAAGTGCGGCCTCACCAACAAACATACAACTGCAACATAGTGTCCCAGCTCCTATACTCAAGGCCGTGACTGATGAAGACCAGCATGCTGAACACCTTTTTCACCACCCCGTCTACCTGTGACACCACTTTCAATGAACTATGCACTTGTACTCCTAGTTCCCTTTGTTCCATTACACTCACTAGTGCCCTACCATTCATCGTACAAGTCCTACACTGGTTTGACTTTCCAAAATGCATCACCACACATTTATCTGTATTGAAATCCTTTTGCCACTCCTCGACCTACTTTGCTAACTGATCAAGATCCTCCTGTAATCCACGATAATCTTCTTCACTTTGCCTGCATTGCAGACTTCCTCAAATTTCAGGCATTCAGAGTCTGCAGTCATGCAGTATTTGGCCTTGTGGAGACCTTCTTGACAACATCCTGAGATCCAAGCAGGAGAGCCTTGGCTGTAGCCCTGTGTGTTCTCTGTGGCTTCCTTGAGTTAAAAGTATGTCCCCTGCATGTGTTGTTTTTGACTAGACTGTACTGGTAACTCGGATCCCTGAGTAGCACTCTGCTACCACTCCTCCACACCCCCAATACCCTCACCCAACCCCCCCCCCCCCATCCATTTATTATACAGAAACATTTCCCACTAGTTGTAAGAGTGCTGTTTGTTTGTTGTGCTGGCTGTTGAGGTACTGCCTGTGGGGCTAAATGCTGGCAGCTTTGAGAACTTGCAATCAATAATCGAAAGAGAACACAAGGTGGAAACTGGCACTGTGTGGCCTTCCGCATTTAGGTGCAGAATGACCAGTGAAGCAAAAAGTCACAGCATGTTACACTGATATACATAGAATAGAAAAGATCCACTCATTGCTGCACCAAAGCATAATGAGTTTGGAAGTATCTAGAGTGTTGCTAAATGCTTAAGGTAATCAGGCAAAGTCAATGCAGTTTTGCAAAAGGGAAATCATGTTTGACCAATTTATTGAAGTTCTTTGAGGAAGTGCTGTCTGCTGTGGATATAAGTGGATGTGCTGTACTTAGAATCCCAGAAGACATTTGATAAAGTGGCACATCAAGGGTTATTGGGGAAATGAATGCTGATGGAGGTAACGTATTGGCACAAATAGATTGCTTATCTAACAGGAAGAGGAGAATAGGCATAAATGGGTCTTTTTTTTCTGAATGGCGAGCTGTAACAAGTGGTGTGCTACAGGGATCATTGCTGGGACCGTGACGTTTTCTAGCTTATATCAATGACTTGGGTGAAGACACTAAAAATATGGTTGCTAAATTTGCTGTTGACACAAAGATAGGAAAGTAAGTTGTGAAGAGGGAATAAGGAGACTACAAAAGGATATAGCTAGGTTAACTAAGTGGGTAAAGATCAGAAGAAATGGAGTATAATATCGGTAAGTATGAAGTGATCCATTTTTCCAAGAAAAATAAAAAAAGCATATTATCTAAGTGGTGAGACATTGCAGAGCTCCAAGCTGAATAGGGATTTGGGTATCGTTGTGCATGATTTGCAAAAGGGTACTCAGCAGAAACTGCAGGTAATTATTCCGGATAAAGTCACATACCACTGACTCTGAAGGTGTTATATGAATCAATTGCTATAGTAATGTAAGGCATTTTTACATTTAAACTACTCAATCCAGTCTGCTCCTGGCAGAGCCAGCAATATAAGCTGCTTAATTGTTTCTAGGTATATCAAACAGGCCAACCAAACCCAACTTGCCTGAGCAAAAAATTCATCTCCTTTCCATTACAGAACACTCTGATTCCACTAAGTTGCAGGATTCTCAGAGACCTAGAGATAGTCAGTGATGATAACTCTCTGGATTAAAATACTTCTTCACAATTTTCCCTTCTCCACAGCATTTGGAAAAGATTCCATTCTCTTAAGGAGCAGCTTCGAGGTAATACTCAGTCATTGCTTTCCAGGCAGCTGTCACAATGTCCTCCTCTGTGTCACTAATATCTCTTCCACTATGGTTTGCAGGCGATTAACATAGACCAGCCTCATGAGCTATCTTACCCTCGCTGAGATGCATGCATCACATTTCTTCTTATTCAGCTGTCCTTCCCCTTGGGTTACTTTCACCTCCTTTCAACAGTAGAGGGGATAAAAAGTGGAATTGCTAATAGTGTTATACATCACATTGCACAGACGTTATGCTCATTCTGAAGCCCATTTTCAGGTTGTTCAGTAAACATTGCCAATTTAGTAACTTCACTCTCAAATTATTCAATAGGCTTTACATTCATTAAATTTCTTGGGTAATAAATAAAATGTCCAGTTTTGCAACACTCCCTGGGGAGTCAGTTGAAACTCAGAAGGTCATTTCATTAAGGTCCACTGTTCAACAGGCCTAGACGTATGTAAATAAGATATAAACCAAGGTCTCAACTCCCAGTCACCAATGCAAACTTTCCTGCTTGGTTATCTAATAATCAACCCACCTCTCCTTCTCACTCACCCTGGCCCCATTCCTGATCCAGACCCTCACTTGATTGATGACTTTATTTGATCCATCATCTCCTCAGGCCTCCAACAGCTGATACTCCCCCCAGCCTGCAGGCATTCACCCTTCCTATCCCACACTCCTCCCTGTCCCAGTCTCAGAAATGGTCAGCTCTTCCCTGTTTATAAAAAAATCCCAATGCTTCAGGTTCCTGGGATCACTGAAGTTTGCGGCAGTGTGCCCAGCACCAGGATGGTGCAGAATTTCTAGCCAGTGAACCAACCACTTGTGTTCAATCTCGTGCTTTACCTCACTGAGTAGAACTGATCCTCCAGTGGTAGCCTTTATAGGGAACCTTGGAGAGGAAACTGTGGGCAGGCTGTCCCCACACTGCTGTTCAGATAAATAAACAAATGGAATGTTGATACAATTTCCAGCAGGTAGAAGTTGAAGTAGATTGACCTTGGACTTCTAGTAGCTAGCAATTTCTACTTTGCTGTGTAAAGACAAAATGCTTTAAACATCACTAACAAGAAGGACTTCAATGTGTATCTTTGGAGATCTGAAACTATCCTGAGATAACCTTAGAAATGGGAACACTAAAGGAAATTGTTTGTCACACAAAGACTGCTGGTACCCAAGGATATGTTTTAGGTTGCTATAGTGTGGGCAAGATGAGCTGGCATTGTTCTGAGATAAGACACTCATCTCAACAGGTTATGTGTGTAATGCAATGGTACCACTGAACTTTGAGCCAATCATGGAAAAATATAAGCTTGGCCAGGTTGAGATTTGCATGTAATAGATACGAAGCAAAGGTGACTAGCTTTTTCACTGCAGTTGGCTAAACGTTCCCGACTAATGTCCTAACATCTAAAGATTCAGACATCCAGTGAGCATCAGTTTGAATAACAGAGTATTTGAATTCTCCAGAACAGGTCTTAAGTGCTTCTTGTTTAACCTGTGTATTAATGGTTAAATAAAAGTAATCTTTATGAGAGATGATACATTTCTGTCAAAGCAGTCTCTAAACACCAATCTAACACGCAGTGCAGAAGGTATGAAAGGAATAAATCATCCTTACATAAGTTTCTCTGAAACCTGGATAATGACCCTTAAACTTCCAAAGTTATTTTCCTTGGTTTGCCTCTTTTCAGTTGGAGTTTCCTCTTGTGGATTCATTCTATTATTTATGTGGTCTCTTACCTGTCAAGATAATTAGATAATGATAAGGAGATGGTGTTCTTTTTAATTTATTACCATAATGATAGGAGACCAAATATAGATTCTTTATTGTTTCCCCCATTGAAATCAGCTAAGAAAACACACTGAGATTAGATCAGAGATTTTCCTCATTTGTAAAAGTAGGAAATGGATTTGCTTATTAAACCACTGAGGGAGCATGTTTTTAAACATTATCCTTCAGTTTATACACAATAGATTTTTTTATTGTGATTCAACAAAATGTTTTCCTTTTAATTTGCTATGATAGGCAGCTTTGGGTTTTTGCCAGTTCCTTCAATCAAGAGCATGTGTGTGCATTGAATACCATCTTAAGCAATGCTTTGAAAAATTAGGCAAAATATAGGAAATCAGCACAAGAATTCTGTTGCAGTGGTACAATTGTGTCTGCTTGCCCTTTCTCCCTTTGTATCGTGTGGGGTGTTTGAAGTGATGGCACATCTGTTGCCTCTGTCTCCTTTCTCTTTTTGTGTATCTATTTAATCTGTCAGTTTGGAGAAGTACTCTGTCTTGAGTCATTATCTCCTCTATTGCTGCAGATTCTTCTGGTTATCTGTTATGGCTGTATTTAGGTTTCCTTTTTGTACTCTGTGACATTTGAATTCTTTTCTCTTTCTGGTGATGTTCAAACATTTAATTCTTTGCCGTTTTCCATCCTGTCTAAATTTGTTTGTATATTGTCTGATTTCCACAGTGCTGTTTAGTCAGGATATCTTAACTATCTCCATAAATTGTAAAATGTTTCCAGTAAGTTTGTATTCAGTTTTTACATTGTGGGTATCAAGAGGCCAGAATTTTTTGCTCATCCCTAATTGTACTTTTGGAGGCATAAGGTACATTTCATGGTGATATAACTGGAGAGCATACCAGACCACTTCAGAAGGAAAGGTCAAATATTTTGCAGTGGGTCTGGGGTCACTTGTAGGCCAGTCTGGGTGAGGAGGGCAAATTGCCTCCCCAAAGGGTGTTGGATGGATTTTACTACAGTCTGCTGGTTACATGGTCACTGTTATTGGGACTAGTTAGTTAACTGAACTGAAATTCCATACCTGCCATGGTGCGATTTAAATGCATGTCTTGTTGGTCCTGGCCTCTGAATAATGAGACGAGTAACTTAACCACTCTACTACATTATGATTTGAAATCTATTTCTCAATTATTCAAACATATTTTCCTTTATATTTTCAATATCTTATTATCACTACCGAGTTATCGCAGCTGCTGTATACTTTGCTACTAGACATATACAATTTGAAGCAATTAATCAGTTGTTGTAATTGTGTGCATTGCTCTGGTGTTGTGATGGAAAGGAGTAATTTTGCTTCAAAGCCCTCCCCTTCCATTGGGAAACTGATGCTATCAGATTGATCAGTTTTTCAGCAATGTGTAAAACAGAGAGCCAATCTGATTCCGTTAGGTTCTTGACAGACACAACCAAAACTTTTGTCTGACTTTAGTTAATGTGGGTTGGCCACACTGCAGCAAAAGTGCTGCTGGAGAGGGCCAGAGAGGGATAACCGTATCTTGACTTGCTGGAGTAAATCAGTATTATGGAGGCTGGTAGAGATAAATTCTGCCTCTAATTTTCCCTCTAACATAAGACTTTTCTGACCTCCAAGCTCTGAAACCTGTGAGGGGAAATTGTATTCTAAGACTTCCAAAATGTGCCAGTAGACTATCATTATTTCTGGAATCGAGTCTCAACATTACTCTTTCCATTTTCTAAACTCCTGTCTGGGGTGTGTGGGAATTATTGGCAAAACTAGGATTTATTGCCCAACTCTTGTTGCCCTGAGGGGCTGGCAGTAAGTATTCATCTTAAACTACCGTGGTCCATGTGATGACGTTAATTCTGCAGTCCTGCCGAAAAACGAGTTGCAGGATTTTAAAACAATGACATTGAAGGAGTAGTGATATATATTGAAGTCAGTATATGACTTGGAGGAGAGCTTTAAGGTGATGCTATTCCTCTGTGCATTCTGCCTAGTCCTGCTGCCTCTTGATGGATGTAGATCTTGGAAGAAGGCTTGGCAAGTTGCTGCAATCCATCTTGTAGACCATACACATTGCAGTCTCAATAGGACAGTGATGGACAGGGGATGGATGTTTGTGATGACTCAGATGTAAAAATGATCTACACTCAGACTGTGATTTTTTTTATTATATTATAGTTTTATCCAGTGGGATTCATAACACTTATTGCTGCTGTTTGCAGGCTGAGTCCCTCTCATTGTACTCTCTGTAGAATTTTAACTCTATGGGTGGCTGTATGTTTGAACATAACCTGCTTGGCTGTAGGATCTTTACAAAACCCAATCTCTTTTTAGATTACATTCTTACTCTTTTTATTTACTTCAGCTACCTTGCCATGCTTTCTGGAGCATAGACTCTCCCTCTCCCATTGTCCAATGATATGATAATATCCATTACCTTGGTTGAAGCAGGAGGAACCAAATGCTGAGCTATAGACACCAATGCCACTACATCCCTTCAGGACAGGAGCAAACTAATTAACTGGCAGCAAAACCATGATTTTTTTAAAAATGTGATAATTATGAAAAGAAAGTTTTGAGGACCACAGAATTCTCTATACAGAGACTTCTGCTCTCAAGCATTGCAAGTAATGTTGCAAAAAATGGTATATATAACTTACTGCTTGCTTTGCTTTCCTCTTTTATCTCTGCCCAACCCTTTTAACTCTACTTATGAGACAGTCACCTCAACTTACACTTAAGTCAGTGGAAGCAACAAGGGGATATGCAGCAGACCTCTGGGAGCTTGCCATCTCACAGACACCAGTGGCAGACACGGTAGCGTAGTAGTTAGCGTAACGCTTTACAGCGCCAGCGACCCGGGTTCAAATCCGGCCACTGTCTGTAAGGAGTTTGTACGTTCTCCCCCTTGACTGCATTGGGTTTCCTCCGGGTGCTCCGGTTTCCTCCCACATTCCAAAGATGTATGGGTTAGGAAGTTGTGGGCATGCTATGTTGGCGCTGGAAGCGTGGCGACACTTGCAGGCTGACCTCAGAACACTCTACGCAAAAGATGTATTTCACTGTACATTTCAATGTACATGTGACTAATAAAGATATCTTACACTGCAAGATAAGGTGGTTAAGAAGGCATATGGGATACTTGCCTTCATTAGATGGGACATGGGATGTAAGAACAAGGTTATAGTACAATTATATAAACGTAGCCACAGCTGGAGTACTGTGTACAGTTCTGGTCACCACACTATAGGAAACACGTGATTGCACTGGAAAGGGTATGGAAGAGATTCATCTGGATGTTGTCTGGGATGAAATGTTTTAGATCTGAGGAGAAACTGGATGGACTGGGTTTGGAGGATAGAAGATTAAGAGATATTCAAAATTATTGAGGGGAACATAGATGGGGCAGATGGTGAGAAATCTTTCCCCCCAGCTAACAGTCTCTGACCAGAGGGTGTAGGTTTAAGGGAAGGGGTAGGAAATTTAGTAGAGGTTTGAGGAAGAACTTTTTTCAAGAAGATAGTTGAAATCTGGAACTCTCTGCCTCACGGGAAGAGGTTGGGAGTGGTGGTGACAGGTGCTCTCACAACATTTACAAAGTATTTAGATGAGACCTTGACATGTCCTAGAATGAACAGCCACAGGCCAAGTGCTGGGAAATGGCATTGGTATAGAGAAGTTCTGGCTATCATGGAAATGGTGGACCAGAGGACCTGTTTCCACGCTGCATGATTCTCTGACTCCTTGACTCGCAGCTCGCAATTCAGAGATAGACTTGGGGACAAACCAGAGACTGCAGCCGTTTCAGTGTGAAAGGAACAAGATACATAATTGTTAAGAGACACCATCACCTTGACGGCCAATAGCATTGCAGTCCATGTCCTGCTTTGAGGTTGGAGTTGTTCCTGTCGAAGTTGGCAGATTTCAGTCACAACCCTACTTTTGACACAAAGACATCCCAAGCTCTGGACCCTTCCTGCCCTCTCTGCCCTCCTCTGCCTCCCACCACCATCACCCTGATCCTCTGCTGATATTCTCCCAACAAAACTCGTTTCTCAGACAGAGCTCTAAAGCCCAGTCATGACTGAGAGCAACCTGCTTTAACACTGGCTTTAAAGCCAAGAAGAAACTAATTCTGTGCCAGCTAGACCACTCCTACAATTACAACAAAATTCTGAAATATCCACAGTTCTACCAGCAGCTTGAAGAAATGACCCGGAAACTAAATGTGAGTAGTAAATAATCTCTTTAAAAATCACTGGTAGGTGGTTAATTATGGCCTCAGCTGTGCTCGATTAAGATAAAGCAATGACTGGAGTGCTAAAGCAACAAACGATCTGCTGGAGGAACTCAGCGGGTCGAGCACCATCTGTGGGAGGAAAGGAATTGTCGACATTTCAGGTTGAAACCCTGCATCAGAACCCGAAATATCGACAATTCCTGTCCTCCCACAGCTGCTGCTCGACCCACTGAGTCCCTCTATCAGATTGTTTGTTGCTCCAGATTCCAGCATCTGCAGTCTCCTGTGTCTCGACTGGAGTGCTGAATTCAAAAATGGCACTGCTGTTGTTGAATCAGTGTTGCATATTGGTTGACTTCAACTTTTGCCTGTTTCACGTAGTGCCAATGTTTTCTCGTACCTGCACTGAAATATCTATTTATATCCTCACTGTCTTTTTCCTCTTGGCCCTATGCTTGGAAAAGTTCAACATCTTGAGGACCTGAAATGAAAAAAGGGACAGGGAGGTGGGGGTGTGGTGAGGGGGAGTACACATAACTACTGTCTGCTTACTTCATCTCTCTCACATCTCTCAGGTGCAGCACGGTTCCTATATCTTGGTAAAGCAAGAGGGAGGAGGACACAAAGAGGCTGCAAAATGATGTAGACAGATTGAGTGAAAGTCCAACAGCTGCGATATAATGAAGGATAATGTGAGGTCACCTACTTTGGAAGAAAGAACAGAAAGCAGAATATTGCTTAAAATGGAGATAGTCTACAGAATGCCCCTGCCACAGAGGGATTGGGGTATCTGTGAACATGAAACACAAAATTAGCATTCAAGTGCAGAAGATAACTGAGAAGGCAAATGGAATGAACCCTTTCATGAAAAGAGAACGGAGAAGAAGAAGGAAAGGCTTGTGACAGCTGTCCAAGGTATTGGAGAGCTAGATTTTTAGTCTATAGGGAGGTCGAAGGCTTTGGGATACAAGCAGAGATGTGGCCAAGATTGTATTAAACGATGGGGCAGGCTTGAGGAGCCACATTGCCTAAATCCAGCTCTTATTCCTTATTTTCTTATTCTGCTCTTAAAAATCAGGTCCTGAGATACTTCTTTCAAAAAAAAGACAGCTTCTTCTCACGAATTATTGACAGAGGCAAGCAAAAGGTTACCACAAGGGTTTGAGTATCGTGGATTTCCTCAGTGTGGACTCCATGCACATTGTCTTGTGTGCACCTTTATCTGAACCCAGCCAACTTTGTGGACTGAAGGACAACTCCCGTCCATTAATGTGTAGCTGATGTCGTCACAATCAGCATGTTGTGGAGGTGTGTGCTCAATGCCCTGGCAGCAGTCATGAACATGCGAAGTCATCCATACCACTTGGCCAACCAGACTCATCCACTCAAGACCCGGCTTGTATCGTCTCATCTGGATCCCACTCACACCTGTGCAGTGGACCTACAGTGAGAACCCTGCTGACACATGGAACATTATAAATCACATCACTGCTACCTGATCTTTACCTCAAGACCACTCTGGAGGAGCCCTGCAGTATTCAGCTTAATGACTACCATGTTTTTGATGTACACTACTCCCTATACAACCTCTCCATGTTCAACAGCTCATATAGACCAGCTAACAGATGAGAAGTTGAGTGTGCTCTCAATTTCTTCCCACTCTGATCCCTGTGCTCCCGTCTCCAGGTGCCCTGACAAGTTCTGACCTCTCCTTCCCAATACCGTCTAGGTAAGGACAGCCCCATTCTCTGCACTGCTACCTGATCTGTTCCCTCTCCTTCCTCTGATGGGGATGGTTCCAGTCCTTGGCTATCTGAAATGAAAAAGGGGCAAAGGTTTGGGTAGTTGTGAGATGAATAGAGGAAGTGGAAATCGCAAGATGACACCTTCAGCGCCAGTGAGGCAGAAGTGGCTGTGGGATGGGAGAAGGGAGTCAGGTATGCAGATAACATCACTGCCAATGGTTTCAGCAACTTGTTGGCAATGCCCTTCCTTTGATATCCAGCACTGTCTCTCCCATGGGGATTAAGACATGCAGGTGATTCTAGTTCCTTCCTGTCAGGGGCACCTTGTTCTGCAAAAGAGGGAGTGGTTCAGTGAGCGTCCTGCAGTATGTTTGGGCTCTGTACGTAGTAGGACAGCTGCCAATCTGTGCAAGAGGGAAGCCTCGTGTGTGAAGGTGAGCATGTGAAGTGAGTGCTGATTGATAGAGATCATTGGTAGATGGGTGAAAATCAAAAGACTGCAAATGTTGTGAAGCCGAATGTAAGAACAGAAATGCTGAAAATACTCCGACAGCCAGACAGCATCTGAGAAGAGGGAAACCCGTCTGAGACCAAGTGAGAAGAACTCCCAAACCTGAAACTTATGTAGGATGATTAAATTTCTTCCTGCACCTTATCTGTAATGTTGCAGCAGCATTTCTAACAATCCCCTTTGTCACGACTTCTTCCTAATTCCTCCTGAGTATTTATTTCGACGGCTCCAGCCTCTTGCAGATACAAGATATCTTTCCTTCTTTCTCCCCCTTTACACTTCCCATATTAGCATATAAAAACCTTCCTTCATATGGTTAGACTAGAGTGTTAAAGAGGCATACTGCACCAGCCCTTTAAGATATGCAGGCTGCTTTTAAGTTGAACTAGTCACTTGAAACACAGTGGTGCAGCTAGTAGAGCTGATGCCTCACAGCTTCAGTGACCTGGGTTCATTCCTGATCTCAGTCCTGTCTGCATGGAGTTTGCTCATTCTCCCCATGGGTTTCCTCCGGGTACTCCAGTTTTCCCCCCAGTTAGAAGATTAATTGGCCAATGTAACTTGCCACTGGTGTAGGTGAGCGGTAGAATCCGGGGGGATACGATGGGAATGTGGGGAGAATATTAAATGCGATTAGTGTAGGATGAATGTAAATGGGTGCTTAATGGTTGATGAGGACTCAATGGGTGAAAAGGCTCTTTCAGTGTTGTATGACTCTATGACCTACAACATTTAGGCTCTTGTTGAGGCATCAGACCATGAATGCCCTGGCTAGCAATAGCTTCCTGCAGAAGTAAATCAAAACAGCAGGCAGCACCAATTTAATGCATTGCCCGCAGCACAGTGATGTTGTGCAGGTTAATCACTTATGGTGATCCCCATGCTTGTTTCCAGGGGTCAGTCTAATTAAATCTCATTGCCACCCAGGCTGTAAAATCAAGAGGAAAGGAAATGGGTTGTGGAGCCCTGCAAACACGAGTTCAAACAGGAGATAATGTATTAATTGAATTCATTATTAAACCTTATCATGAAGCTATTTTTGATGAGTGATATTTGATATTTAATAGCAGTGCTATATAAATAAATTTTTTGTTGAAATTAATTTTAATGGTTAATTTTGACTGTCAAAAATGTTTTGGTTTCTGGACAAAAATTTAATATAGAAAGCTGCTGGATAATTTTTCTAAGTGTAAAATTCCTTCCCTCCAACTAGTTTTGGGTATTCAAAAGGTGTTATCGTTAATAAGGCTGCAGAGAACTGGAATCGTGTGTGAGACAGTCCCAAGTGGAACCAGATTGAGGAGTTCAAAGGAGTAAGGAACACAGCATTGTTAATAAAATTCCTCCATCTTTCAAAAAATCAATCTTAAAGAAATATGATATAATGTAAATGTTTTCTTTTTATTGAATCACTGAAGGTTTATCAACCACTTTCCTTCCTTCCTTCCTTTCAGAGTAGATCATATACATTTTATTTAGACCAGCTGGGTTGCCATGGTGTTCATTCCCTGCAAAGAATTGTAAAATATTAGCACTTACCAAGTGATATTGAAGATTGGGCTTCACATGGGTTATTTTGACCAGTCATCCATTATTACTACTCATAACATCCCATCACAAAATTAAATCAAGGCAACTTTCGTGAGCCTGAATAAAGATGCACAGGTACCTATAAATTGAAAGTGCTTGTTCACATGTGTTGAACGGTTGGCATGCAGTGGGGCTGCCACTGGAAAATTCAGTGGTACGTGAGGCCCAAGGATTCATTTGGTACTGATCTGGTCTTACACAAAACAAGGTCTTTCCTTTGGATGATCTGCCAGTATAGAGCACAAGTAGGAAGTAGAATAATCCAGCACCGGCTCTGAGGAAGAGAGGCCCAGGGATGGGAAGAGGGTCTGTGACTGGCAGCAGGGTCATCAGGCTGGGCTCAGAGATCAGGCTGTGATTCAATTTCAATTGGCGATTTGGCCTCATGTGCAGTTGAATTGTCCGACAGTGGACCTACAGACAAAACATTTGTCAGATCCAATTGTTTAAACAGGCACCTTTCAATTTCTAGGCCCCATGTTTTAGTTCATATTTAAATTATGATAATCAGCAATTAGGACTACAGTAAATCACTAGCACAGCATCCACTAGATACCTGTTTTCACCCTTCCACTTAATATTCATCTAGCGTTCCTCTGGTTGTCGCTATAATGTAGGTATTGGTTCATTTATTTAAACTGAGCTGACATCTCCATGTAAAATGGTGGCAGGCACAGTAACACTATTACATCAAGCATCTGTCTGCTAACGCCTCTTGATATTCTCACATCTTTCAATCTTTTATCACAAAGCTTGTTTACATTGCATCAGTATTCATTTAAAAAAAGCCTAACACTGAATCAGAAAGCAGGCTCGTATGTTATTTCAGAATCAAATGAACTTTGGCAAGAGAGTTGCAAAAGTGTTTTAATGAATGACTGAAATAAGATAAGGCTATATGCCAGAACTATAATTGTCAAGGTTTGCATCAAATTCAGTTTTTCAGAATGCCTAACAATAATTAAATATACAGGGTATTCTATCATACCCTAGCCAACTGATTTTTTTCTTTATTAATAAACAATGAAGATAGCTGTGTAATATCATCTGTGGATGAATGTTATTGAAGCCTACAACAGGCAAAATGCTAGATTTACAAGCAAGCTTGAGCTGAGTTTGAATAGATTACTGTTAAAAGTGCTTGGCTGTGACTTGCTTTTGGTAAAACTGGGCTCCAAAGGATCAGGTTTGGGGCACTAGAATGCTTCCTAAAGCTATTACAAATAAGACATCTGTGGTCCACTTGCACAATTCCAACCAGTAGTGTGGTGGACAGGATAGGGGTGACCCTGTATGACTAATGACCATCAATCAGGGGTCAGTGCTGATTTGACACAACCTCTCACATATGAACTGCTCACTAACATTTCTTACCAGATGAATATGCATAAAATGGTATGAAATTTCTCCCGGCTGACACGAGGGGTATGAGCAACACCTCTGCTGCATCGGCAAGGATGTGGAGGCTCTTTGTATGCAATGCAAATACTTCATCTCCTTCCCTCTTTTAACAGTGACAAAGCAAATACATGCATTACAGGCTGTCTCATTTATTTTTAAATAGTTCAAAATGTATTTAAAAATACATAATAAATTTCCATTATTTTCTATTCTACAAGGCCACTGCCATGAACATTTGTACATTGGATGTATATTAGAAATCCAAATGATTCAGCCAAGGGATACTCTTGGAGTTCAGCTTTTCTTTTGTACTGATTCCCTTACCATCAGGTACAATCCTGTTAAACACTCTTATAAATATTGTGGGTAAATGGATAATGGGGAGTGGGGTGAGACAATGGGGAACTGAGCAATGCATGAGGTTCTGGTGCAGTTAGTTGAATATGTAAATCTGAGCCTGAAGTTCACATGAATCATTAAGCTGCTTCTTTCACTGTAACTTGGTTCTTACAGAGTACATCTGGCACCTTTTCCAATGCCACATCCCACTGCTTCTCAAGCACACATCTGGCAAGTTTCCTGTCTCCTGAGTCTGCAGTGTATTTCTCCACTGTTCTATCAATAGCACCAAGTCCTCTAGCATAGGTTCTACAAACCTTATAGACAATCTCCCCTGTTCAGCTATCGATGAATAACCCACAGTACAGCACCATCTGCAACTTCAATGCATCAAGGTAGGCTGTAGCAGGGAGAACAAATAGAGGAATGGAAATGATGGGAATTCTCTGAGGACCAGCATTGATTAGACGGACCAAGTAGTCTTCTATATTGTAAGAAAAAATACAAAATGTAAAACAGCAGACAACATAAATTTGATATGTCGCCAGCATCGTGTTCAATGGTTGCAAGTTAACTGTACATTGCAATCTCAACGCACTTTTTGCCTTTTTCCCTAATTTAGACCCCCTCAGCCTTAACTTGCAGTAAGTGTCACTTGTAGGATGTGGTAATGTTAAAAACTCATGCTCAGCATTTTGTCCTCATGTCATAATCCAAGAAATACAGAAGTTCTTGAAAAAGGGAAGAAAACTGCATCTGCTGGAAATCTAATATAAAAACAGAAAATGCTGGGGATACTCAGCTGTTTAGGCAGCATCTATGGAGAGAGAAACAAACATTTCAGATCAATGACCTTTCATAAGAACATTCCAATGAAGGGTCATCTATCAGAACCATGCTGATGGAAGATCATTGAACCAAGGATTTATCTCTGAATCTCTCTCTCTCCAAAGATGCTGCCTGACCTGCTGAGTACTCCCAGCATTTTCTGATTTTCTGCTTTTAAGTAAACCATTATGCCTAGAGAGTGGAGGTGGAGGGGATAGGGGGGTGGTTGGGAGGGAAGAGAATAAGTTCAGAAAGGTGACTTTTATATTGCAGATATTTAATTTGTCCAACTGTATCTGAAATCCACCTCCACCCACAGAACAGTACATTCCAATAATACAGGATTCCTGCTCCAAGTAGCAGTTATACACATAATTCTGATTGCAGCAGATGTTTTCTTTAATTATTCATGTCTTCACTATTTGGCACAAAAGAGTAAAAACACAGTAACCAAGCGGTTATAGTGCTTAAATTACCTTTGTTTTCCTTTAGACTACTGAATGATGTCTGTGTAGGAGATAAGGTTCAAATGCTGCCAATTTCTATGTATTGCTATCAGTTTCTTGCACAGACCTGAAAGCACAGTGATGTGTTTAACAAGTTCATTCGACATCTGTTATTTCCCCTCACGATTTCCCTATCCTCACATGAAGGTGTTGACTAATGCAAGCAAGAGGTCCTTGCAAGGGTGAATCTAGATAGCGACTAGTAGCAGATTTATCTGCCATGGCGATTATGGCAGGGAAACTTTTTTCTGTTCAAAGCTGACCTCCAGAAATGATTGCTTTTCAGCAGGTCTCACTGTATGACAATCAAGAACAGGAACCAGGAATGATTTCATTTCTCCGCAGCACATGGATACCAAAGTCAAGAGTAGTGACTCTCCTGCCAATGGGTAATACCAATTAACAACAATTTGCATTTATAATATCAGCGCTGGTAGCACTGGTAAATTAGATAAGATATAAGATTTTTTTTATTAGTCACATGTACATTGAAACACACAGTGAAATGCATCTTTTGCATAAAGTGTTCTGGGGTCAGCCCGCAAGTGTCGCCACGCTTCTGGCGCCAACATAGCATGCCCACAACTTCCTAACCCATACGTCTTTGGAATGTGGGAGGAAACCGGAGCACCCAGAGGAAACGCACACAGACACAGGGAGAACGTACAGACTCCTTACGACAGTGGCGGGAATTGAATCCAGGTCGCTGGCGCTGTAATAGTGTCATGCTAACCGCTACAATTAATGATTTTAACAACAAAGTTATTTTACTGCCTGTCTTAATCCTTTGAGAAATGCAATATTTCTAAAGAGTTAGTGTCACGTGATTTACTGAGGATGAATCGGTGTTGCTGATTTACAAGTTCTTTCTTTGCAGCTGATAACCAACTTATAATATTTTTTAGCCAAGGTTCAAAGAGAAAACAAAGATGAAATATTAAAAACAGGGCTGCTTGGTTGGACAGCTCACCACAATCCAGGCCAGCAAAATCCTGTGTTCCTTGATGGCACAATTTCCCTTGAGAACGTCAATTAATAAATCAGTCAGCCCACAATAACTGCACAGAATAATACCCATCATGCTCTGGGACCAGCTTGAGGCTAATTAAGGGTCCTGCTGCTCATGAAGACCAACTGATGTTGTGTTTGCGATTTCTGAATTTATGGCAACAAGAATATTTAGAATCGCTGGAGGTGGTCTTCTACTGTGTCAGCAAGAATTACAAGTCTTTGGATAATTATTTGGAATCAGCCACACTTCCTCGGGATATAATTTAGTCTCAAGGCTTCCACTTAAATATGTGCATTTAGTTTTTGATTAACACACATTACCATTTCCAAAGAAAGACTTGACACCAAAGAAACTCATTATCCTCTCCCACTAATTTCTCAGTTTTAGTTTCATTAGATCCTGTTTTGAAAGCCAAGTTGAAAGTTTGGTTGTTCTGGACGTTATGTGGATAGTTCAGCTTTGAGCACATATAAAAGCAAAGAAGGATTAAAGTTCAATCCATGGGACAGTTGATGTTCTCTCCAGCGTAGAGCTTAGTGAAAAGATATACCAGTTTTCTCACAGTGGGGTTAGAAACTACCATTAGCCTTGGTATTATTTTGTTGGTGGTACCTGAGCACTGATTTGATTTTACAAAATACAATCCCTATAAATCTCTTGTGCCACCTTAGCAAGAACACCATTAGCTCAACCACTCCAGAGTCCTATTTGTAAAATCTCTGATCTACCATGTAATTTACTATATTTCCCAAAGCAACAAATAAAGCAGAACATTGCAGTAACAATGATATGGGAGAAATCCAAATGTTTTTGATAGGGTTTTGGCTGTTTCTCAGATTTTATTAGTGGCTCTCATGTTCTTTCTCTGGATTGTTGCACAGAGACTCCAAACAGGAAGTATTTATGCATGGATAATGGCCAAGAACGGGACGTTCTAAGTGATTGTATGCTATCTCTCACCCCAGCCTTGGTTTCCATAAATCTCTGCTGCATACTGGATTCTAAGGCTTAGATTTTACAAGTGATCAATGTAGAAGTAGAATGAAGTCTGATTCACTGCTACTTGATGTCATAAGTGCTGATCCACACTTTCATAATAATGGAATTTCCTTATTATAATATTTTGGGTGAACTCTCAACTGATAACTCCCCCTCAAAGGTGCTAAAATCCCTTCAACACAATCCTTTGATACACACTATTTTCCAACCCTAAGGCAAATAGCAGCACTTTCTTCAGAATAGATTGCTCCTGCATCCCAAGAAGAGTTGTGCAAAAGCAATAGGAATAAATTACCTTAATATTCAAATATAGTAACATTCAACTTTTACCAGCAGCTCTGTAAGTTTAATGACCTGATCAGGTCAGGTCCTGAAAGAACGAACATCACCATTTTGGGATGCCACTTTCTTAGGTGTGTGCTTATTCCAATTACCTGAATTTAATTGTTGCAGTCTGGGCTTTATTGCATAAACTCATTCATGAAGAATAAGTTCTTGGAGAAAGTACCATTATGGGGCTAACACCCAAGAGATTGTACCCAATCAATGCACTCAGGAGAGGAAGTAAGAAAATTAGAAAAGCTAAAATACTTGTTTGTGTTTCCTGTTTAATTTTGCAATTTAAACAGAGTTGCTGAATCAATGCTTTAGTAGATTCAGCCACAACTATTTGGAAATTCGTTTATTTTATTTGTAGCTCATAAGGATAAAAATCCCGATTCAAGCAAAATCTGAATCCCAGAGTAACACTTTCGGAGAGCATTCGTCACGACTGAATTGTACTGCTTGTCAGAAACAGATGGGGAGGGAATGCTTTTCTCTGCCAGATTTGTTTATATTGTGAACATTGAGGAAAGCAATGAATTATGGGATAGGAAAGATTTAAGATGAGAAGTCAGTTTATGTGACAGTCTCAGTGCACTTTTCCTGTTGTTGAATCTTTTATACATTTCCACTCATTAATCTTACCAATGTTGCAATAGTCTATAAGGAGTTAGACAATTAGATGTTACCAAGCCCAATATGCTTTGTAGACAAAGTGTGTGCAACAGCAAAACTATGCTAAGCTTCCTTTCCTCCATCCATTTATGTTAGTGATAACATACTTGTCTCTGAATCAAAAGGTTGTTCAAGTCCCACTGTGAACTAGAGCACACATTCTAATGCAACAAATAAAACAGAAAATGCTTCAAAACCTTATATGTTAACCGTGCTTTTGATTTCCACAGATGCTGCCTGCACTGCTGAGAATTTTCAACATTTTTGATTTTATTTCTGATATCCAACATCTGAATATTTTGCTTTTGAATCTAAGATGGCATTTAATACAGAGGAGGTAATGCATAACCTGAAATGCTCCCCTTCAGGTGAAGTGTTACTCTGGAACTCCATGGATGTATTTTTTGGAGCATACTTAATCTCCTGGCTAGTGTTCCTCTTCCATCCCGATCATGGATATGGATTGACTGTTCATTTATTTCTCTGCTACTTGTGAACCTTTGCTTTGTGCAAATTAGATGCCAAATTTTTCCCATATAACAAACGTAATTGCCTTTGCAAATGCTTCGATCACTGCTAAGCAACTCAGGTCTCCCTGAAGTCACAGAATCCACTCCATCATTACAAGTCTTTTCTCCCAGAGGATTCACAAAAGGTGTTTCTGGTATCTTTCTGAGGTGGAAAGTGATTTATAAACATAAGTTCTTCTTTTGCTGGCAAGCAAAGCTGGAGTTCCCAATGATCATTAAGAAAGTTTATAAATAAAATGGTGTTTCTAATCTAATAAAATCTCAAGTGAATGATTGAATAGTTTTCATGTTTGTCAATCCTTGGCTCTGGTCAAAAGTATTTCCTGTGCTCCAGTTAATTCTACTGGGAGTTCTTAAGTTATTTTCAGACACCTACCAAATGGCCCCTCACAAATCATTCCTGCCATCAGATTTGAAGCTTCTCTAAGTTAGGAGTCCCTGTAAAATAACATCTCAGAGCAATTCATGAGGAAGAGTGTAAGAAGCAAAGGAATTCAGAGGTGTGACTGAAAGATTTATGGGAGGCAAAGAATTCAAGAGGACATAATTATAACAGCAGAAAAATTGGCTTTCAGAGAGGAGCTGAGCTATCGGGAAAAGATTAGTGTTTGGGAATCTGAGAATTGAAGAATTCAAACCAGCTCCTAAGGAAAAGACTGCCCTTGTGAGGCAGCATAAGTTTACACAAGGAATCATGCCAAAGACGTTGATGAAAGTCCATAATCCCCACCTTCTCCTAGCACTGGATCAATGGTATAACTCCTATCCCTCAGCTACTCCTAAAGCACTACTCCCTCCTCGCAACCTGTTCCCTTCCCCAACAATATAGTCCCTTCCTCAACCATTACCACCAGTCCTCCATTCTTGACCCGAAAACTTACTTTGTTATTTCCTCTGCTTGGATGACAGGAAATTCTTCTACTCCTCAGACTGCCTCAACAAGATTTTGTTCTGTTTTACCTTCAGGCAGTTGCCATCCAGTCAATACCTTCCCTTCTTCCACAACCAATGTGGATGCACTTGAAAAGTGTTGCTTTTTTATTTCTTCACAGGATTTGGGCATTGCCATCTAGGCTGGCATTTACTGTTAACTGGCATGAAGTGAGGGGTTATTTCAGAGGGCAGCTGGGAGTCAAACACATTGTTGTGGTTCTGGAGTTACATGCAACAAAACTGAGTTAGAATTCTGGTATTCTTTTCTGAAATAATATAAACCAGATCCATCCTGACAACAATATAGTAGTTTCATTGTAATTATTACCAACACCAGTTTTTTTAAATTTGAATTTAAATTCCATGGTGGAAGTTAAACTCATGACTCCATTACAGGTCCAGAGATATAACCACAATGCTACTATAATCCAAAGACAGAGAAGATGATGCTCACTGAAAGTTATGAGACAACATGATGCTCACTGAAAGTTATGAGACAACTAGTCTAATGGATGTTGACAAATGAAATATTTCTCTGTCAGATAACAATTGATTTGCTGTGTACTTCCAGATTCTGCTATTTTTTGTTCTTTATTATTTTCAGAAGTTTTAACCATATAGCTGAGAAACACATCAGAGCAACTTGTTCCATAACATCTGCAGAAAATGTGATAACTCACTCTGATTGAGTCTTGGAATGATACAGCACAGAAATGGCCCTTCAGCTTATTGAGTCTGCACTATCAAACACTCATTAAAACCAATTCCATTTTATTCTCCCCACATTCCCATCCACTTCCCCTAGATCCTACCATTCACCTGCACACCGGGGCCAATTAACTGACCAATCCACATGTCTTTGGGATATGGGAGGAAAATGCAGCACTCAGTAGAAACCCACTCAGTCACAAGGAGAACAGACAACACCTGAGGTCGGGATTGAACCTGAGTCACTGGAGGTGTGAGGTAGGAGTTCTACTAGTTGTCAAAGTTGAGTTTACTGTCACATGCACAAGTACATGTATGGACAGGTGCAATGAAAAACTTACTTGCAGCAGCATCACGGGCACATAGCATCAGATAAGCAGTACCTACGCCTAATTTGTATTATCATTTCCTTACTTTATATAACAGTGAGAAATTAATCAGCCTCATTGATAGTCAAGGAGTTAATTTCCAATGTTAAACTTTTTATATTGACAGAATTTGATCAGAATTTCCATTAGAGGGCTTCACTCAACATCTGCATTTTTTGCATTTCAATAAAGAATTTGGAAAATGCCATTGTTGCCAGTTTGGTTGTTTGTCTGATGGTTCAGTGGTGAGTTTTGTATGCACTGGGCATGCACTGGAGGAGATTACTCTCCACCATCTTCACTAATTCAACACTACCCCACTTCTCTCTGCCCCTCCCCACACCCTCCAACCCCAGACCACCCCCCCCCCCAAAATTTTAATTCCAGCTTCTCAACCAGGTCCTTTGTAAGTAGGTATAATTGAAATGGTTTTGCTACACCAAATATAGAGACCTCATGGGATCATTGATGGCAACCTGGGTGTTCATCTACCAGAGTGCCACAACTGAGTGCCACAGAATCTTTTGAAGTAAAGCATGGCAATTAATCATTTTTTGCCATCACTGACAAGTTAATTGTCCAAGGTCTTAATAAATCACACAAATCAGAGCACAGAAACTTGGTGAGGAGGGGTTTAGGTGATAGAGTTAGATCTAGAAAAAAATTTGTCAGCTTACTGGTAGGTACCAAAATCTAATCACTCGTCAACCCTCCTATATCTAAACAAAATCCCTTATATATTGTCATGCTTTCAGTCTCCATTGCCTTTTTGGGATGCCCATTTCATAAAAAATGTTCTGAACTACCCTTTATATTAACCATCTGGATACCTTCCCTTTCTTAAATCTATGTTGATATTCTCTGTCTTAAGAGTTAGTGATGATCTTCAACAAATTGTAACAGCTCAATGTTCCTGTTCTTGAATTCTCCCTCAGTTTTCATTTTTCCAGAATAAGCAATGATCTTCTTTGTGAAGGATTGTGTTGGTAGGGCTGTTTCCAGTTGCTGGATATCCTTGTTGTAGTATCACAGTCAGAACTCCAGGTGTAGCCATACCATAAGGTCCATGTCTCAGAATTTAGTCATAGACTCATTGAGGTATACAGCACAGAAACAGTCCCTTCAGCCCAACTGGTCCATGTCAACCAAGAAGCCTCATCCAAGCCAGTCCCATTTGCCAGCATTTGGTCCATAACCTTCCAAACCTTTCTAATCCATGTACCTGTCCAATTGTCTTTTAAAAGTTGTGACTGTAGCTGCCTCAACCACTTCCTCTGGCAGCTGATTCCACATAGATACCACACTTTGTATAAAAAAATTGCCCATCAAGTTCTTCTTAAATCTCTCCCCACTCACCTTAAACCTCTACCCATTAGTTCTTGATTACAACTCTGGGAAAAAGACTGAGTGCATTCACCCTTTCTCTGCCCTTCATGATTTTATACACCTCTATAAGATCACCTCTCAGTCTCCTTTTCTCTAAGGAATGAAGTCCTAGCCTGTTCGACCTCTCCCTATAACTCAGTCCCTCAAGTCCTGGCAGCATCCTAGTAGATCTTTTCGGCACTCTTTCCAATTTAGTAACCTTTCCTGTAGTAGGGTGACCAAAGCTGAGCACAATACTCCAAGTGCAGCCTCACCAGCGTCCTGTACAACCGCACCATGACCTCTCAAATTCTATACTCAATGCCCTGACTTATGAAGACCAGCATGCCTGTTAAGGATTATCCTGGAGTTATAAAATGATGGATAGCATAATTATGGGTTAATTAAAATGAGAACCAGTCTTCAGGAAATAAAACCTGTTCACAGTTTAACTTTAACTAAGGCTATTGAAACCAATCATTGGGTGTGGGACATTCTGATTCTGTCCCATTGAAATTACAGGGGAAGACAATAGATGGATGTTCATGTTAATTGGTTGTCATTGAAAACTTCAGGATGAGATCAGGGAAGGTATTAAGTGGCATCTCCTGTATTAAAACATTGTTAAAGGTATTTCTCTGCAACTTAATGCACAGTTCAGGACAGGTCTGTTTTGTCACTTAATATTCTGGCTAGTTGTATATTCAGAGAGCCATCCCTCAACAAAATGACAAAACAGGTATATTTTGGGTGCCTGAAGTTTGTGGTCAGAAGCTTTTGGAACAGACACCAGTATTGAACATTCTGCTAGTTGGGATGTGCTACCGTTGTAAATAGGTAATTCTGCAAATTCAGTGGACTATGTTCAAAATGTTAAAGTTAAGTAGATGATTATAGCGATTGAAACTGTAGTTAATTGTTTATTGTTATCTTTGTGTTTAAATGGTATAAAATATTGTGTCAGGAGAATGAGATTCTCTTAGACTCTCTCCAGAAGATCAGCTGTGTGAATAAAGACTTCCAGATCTCCCAGTTACAGCTTCCATGTGGCTGTTTAGTCAGTCACAACAGTGCCAAAAGCTTTCTCCACCACCATGTCTACTCGTGACTCCACTTTCAGTGAACCATGTACTTGTACTCCAAGATCCCTTTGTTCTATAACACTGCTGTTCACAGTGAAAGTCCTACATGGATTTGACTCTCCAAAATGCAACACCTCTCACTTATCTAAATTAAACTCCATTTGACATACATCGGTGACCTGTGGACCTATAATTAGTCGGAATGCTTCTGCTGGTCTTGTTTCCCTTATGATTTAGTGCCTCTGGTCTGAGAAGAGAGATGCTTAGATAAAACACCAACTTGTGATTCCTATCTATCAAACTTTGCTGGAAAGTAGATGTTAGACTCGACTGTGATGCTTTGGTCAATTAGCCTGGCAATGCACACAGGTAAACAATGGCTAAGGCAGCAGAGTGTGCCCAACATGTGCGGAAATTCACCTCAGCTGGAGGTCATCAGGGCAATGCTGGGGGCGGGGCCTTAGGTTGTGGCCACCAAAATCCTGTTTGGCTCCAATACATATGGTGACATTTGACTGGCCTTGCAAGACGGTCACTGAGTGGTGACCTCTAGTGGAATGGATCCCACGACACTTTGTTAGGTAAGTTTGGGCTTGGCATCAGTGCAAACATGAGTGGCAGGTCAGATCAAGTACAATTTTCTGCACTCATATCTAACCAGTCTGGAATATGGTAGCAGCATTGTTAGGTAAATGCCTTATAAAACTAAATCATTCCATTCATTCACTCTTTAATCATTCATATTCTTCCCAGCTCGCTCAAATTTTCTTTCACTCTGTCTTCCAAGAAACTTATCTCCTCTTTCCCTCTCCAGGTTCATCTGACTTCCCTCTCACTTCATGTCTTACTATTTGTCAATCCCTTCCCACCCACCCCACTACTCCCTTTACCCTTGTCTTTCTGCTTCCCTAACAGCAGTCTCTTTGCTTCAATCATATTCATCACTGACTTCTTGCCTTCTGATAGATTATCTCCTTGCTGCTACTCATTCCATCCTTTTTTCATTCTGTTGCTCATTATTTTACTCACATTTCCAGCCACAGCCTTGTTGAGTACATGCTCTTGGTAAGTTTGGCTTGGTTCTGTCTGTGGGTGGGTTGGGACCACGGGTGTTTGGGTTGTAGATGGCCTTGGCTGCACTGAAGGACATATACATGTCATAGCCATCAGTGAGTTTCTGAGCCTCCTGCACTCTTTCCCACCTACCATCTGTTCTCAACTTATTCACTGAAGTATACAAGAGCCAAGAGCCTTACACGCAACATCTGTAACGCATAGGTCCTCTACCAATATACACACGCTATAAAATACCATCCACTGACAATAAAGGTTCATGGTAGCACCCTCAAAAATTTGGAACATTTCTCAAGAGCCACCTCTCAGCAAAGGTAGACATAGATGGTGAAAGTTTTCATTGTCATTGATGTACAGCTTTTGGTTAATTGAAGAAAAGATGTTTGACAATCAAGACCTCAGACCTGACACAAAACATGGTCTATTGAGTGATCCCTGCTATCGTATATACCTTTGAGACCAGGACTAGCTACAACAGGCATCTCAAGGAAGTGGAAAGATACCATCAACACACGCTTCCCAAAACCTTCAATTTCACTGGAAGTACAGGAGTTGCCTGGGTTATGAATGACTTCACTTACAGGAATCAGACTTCACACAAACTCTCCCATGCAGTTGAAAGCTCGTAATTGGAATAATAAAACGTTTCATTGTATTCATTAATGACTGGATACATTGGTTTAATTATGGGTGGTGTTAGGGTGATTATTCAATTAAATAAAAGAACTATAGCAAGTGTATGTAGTGATAGGATATGGGTAGCTATTGAAAACGGATTTCTCTGATTTACAGAAAAATCAGTTTACAGACAGTTCTCAGAAATGGAATCTTACATAACCTGGGAACTGCCCGTATAAGCAAACCAACAGCAGTCCCCATTATCAAGGCCCTAATTACATTCAGCCAGCTCCATTGAACAGGCCACATTATTCATCT
Organism: Pristis pectinata; assembly: GCF_009764475.1. Taxonomy (NCBI): domain Eukaryota; kingdom Metazoa; phylum Chordata; class Chondrichthyes; order Rhinopristiformes; family Pristidae; genus Pristis; species Pristis pectinata. Next base: position 10,991,452 of record NC_067428.1, read on the forward strand.
ACCTGACACAAGACTAGTGAAACACTCTGTCCCAAGCTCTATCATGGTACAAGATTACCAGGCAGGCAGAGGAAAGGATTCAAGGTTATGCTCAAAGCTTCCATGAAGAAATACAATATTCCCACTGACTCTTGGGAATACTTCACCCATGACCAATCAAAGTAGAATAGGGACGTTCATTACAAACCATGAGTCCCTGCATTGGGATCACACAGAAACCTTGCGCAAGTGGTGAAACGAGCAAACCACCTCAGAAACTAGTCATTTGCCAATCTCATCAGGCACCTCCTGTGGAAGGCTGAAGAAGGAGAAATGTCTTACTATTGAAAGAGATTCATTTCAGCCTCATACAGTGCAAGGCACCTGTGAGTCATCCTACCTCTACCCTCTCAGTATCAGAACCTTTCAATGTTTCTCTATGTTACTACTAATAATATTAGAGAACATTTTTGTTCTTTGTAAATATTTCACCATAAACATACTTCTCTATATCATTGCTGTGTTGATTCAAAACCCATCACGTTGCCTCCTCTGCACATCCAGGACTTCAAACTTTTAAAGAAACACAAATAAGAGTTCAATAAATTACATACAGATCGTTATTCATATCCGAAAGAAATTCCAAAAAGCTGTGCAACCAATGAATTGCCTTGCTGTTATGGTTATTATAGTTATGCAGTTAAAAATCGTTACTACTTTGCATCCAACAGAGAGGTATGATTGATAAGATAATTGGTCAGAGTCGATGAAGGAATGAATGTTGACTTCGACACAGAATAACATCATGCCTTTAAGAAAAGCCAGAAAAACGTTTGTATCGACATGAAGTCTGCTTCATGTCAAGCTGTAAAGAAAAGTTATATTTAGGCAGTTAACAAATGTGCAAATTCTAAAAGACACTCAGTGCTCAGTGGAGTTCACCTTCTCTCTCTCACTATTATTGCCACTGTCTGTGCAATGCAACTGGCTGATCCTACAGGTCACTGGCTCCCTTGCAGGCCTGAGCTCCTCACTCAAAAGTCCTGCCCTTTTTAGGTAGTCAGCTCTGATGCAGCACAAGCTCCTGCAAGCTGCTGTCACTTTCTGAAACAGACTATCCTTTACTTTTTGACCCAGTATGGTTCAATAAGGAACATCCATCATGTCTTGGGCAGTAATTATTTCCATAGTGTTAATTTTTGTGAACATTGCTGACAAGGCCACCACTTCTCACCCAATCCTAATTCCCCATTGGAAAGTGGTGGCTTGGCATCTTCTTGAACTAAAGCAGTTTGTGTATTGAAGGTAGGGAATGTCAGGATTTTGACCTGGCGATGATTAAACCATCAGCCCTATGTTTCCAAATCAGAATAGTGAGTGACTTGGAGGGGAACTTGCAAGCACTGGAGTTCCCATGCCCTTAATGTCCTTGATGGAACTAGTAGGTTTGAATAATACTGTGAAATGAGCACACACTGCATCAACAGTACCCCAGTGATGGAGCGAATGGACATTTACGGTAGACAAATGGTGCCAATCAAGTGGGCTGTTTGGATCAGCAAGTGTTGAACTCTTAACTATTGTCAGAGCTTCACATCACCAGACAAGTGAGAATATTCTATCAAACTCCTGGCATGTGCACTTTAGGTTGTGGAATGCCTTTGAGGCGTTAGCACTTATTGTAGAATGTCCAGTCTCTGACTGCTCTTGTTCCCATAGTCCAATTAAGTCCCTTTCATAAGCTAGTTAACAAATGAAAATGTTTTCCTTTGTTTTGCATCCTCTTTGGAGTAACTCTGTAGAATGCTACCCAAAATCAGGTTAAAGTATTTGCTTTTATCCTTCACTTGTCACAAGATATTTTGTTCCCTTTTATTTGGAAAATGCTTAAAGCATTGGTAAACATGCACGAATTATCCACTATGAGTTTCCACCACATTCTGCTTCTCTTCAATCATGCCTACTTTTCCCATAATGATCAGTGAATAAAGGAAGAGCAGCTCTAAGCTTCTGCTGATAATTGTCAAGTAGAGCTAGTTTATACTGAAAAAAGTCAAAATAATTTTGCTGAATTAAACCTTCCTTGTTTTTTGTTCTGAACACATATCATAGATGAATGATATTAAAGGACCATAATTTAACATTTTGATTGCAGATGAGTGAGTCAAGAATTAATAGAAAAATTGCTCATTGATGTCAACACTTCATCAAGTGACATGTGTTAGTCATGCACAACAGATCTTCATTCTTGAGAGAAGACTTCCACTTGAGAATAAATAAGAGAGACTATCCACTTATAAATGTGTATTACAAAATTTATGTCAAATAATGTTATTTATCAATGCCAGTTTTATAGGTTGTTAAAGTAATTTGGAAAAAGATAATTTTAATTTAGTCTGTGTGTTCCCAATAGTTCAATGCTTCACATATTGAATAAGTAACGTGCACAGACTCGGCCAGCCCCAGTTTTGTGAGCTAGCAGTGTTAAAGACAGCCTGAAGCAAAAACAGAAAAAGCTGGAAAAAATCAGTAGGTCTGGGAGCATCTGTGGAAAGAGAAACAGCTAATGATGTGTGGCAGACCCAAAACATTGGCTGTTTTTTTTCTCTCTGATGCTGATGCTGATGATACAGATATCTGATGCTGCCTGACCTGCTGAGATTTTCCAGCATTTTCTATTTTTGTTTCAGATTTCCAGCTTCTGCAGTTTTATTTTTATTTTTATGTACAACTAACTTAAGTCCTCTAGGGTTAAGCCAGAGGCGAAGATCAGTTAAGGTCCTTGCCCCTGACTGCTTTGCAGTGATTTTAGTTTTACTTTTAGGGGCGGGCAGGATTGGTCTTGGCTGAGGTTCCTCCTTTCTTTCAACTGCCAACACTGCTGTTTCACATGTACCAGCCACTTTGCAGTGATTAGCTTGAAAGGCATTCTTTATTTGTGAATGTTGTTTGGCTGTTTCACCAATATGCTGTCAGAGCCCAAACTAACTGCACTATAAAGGATAGTGAAAAGCACATTTCCTCCCATAGGGTTGGTGAATTTTGTCTTCTTTCTACATAATGCACTCCCAACTGATTTGTTATACAGTTGGATTCTCCCTGTGATCTGTGGGTTAGACACTAATTCAGTGTAGTGCAGTGCACTCTGCACCTTCAATGATGTCTTCAGGCTTCACTTAAGGTTTCCAGACATTGTCCTGAGAAATATATTTTGTCATGATTAATGACAATATTACTGCCAACAGGAAATGATTAAGATTGTTTTTATATAATTGCAAGTAAATGCACTGATCCAGTTTTATCCCTTTAATACGCCACTGGTTTTCTCAGTGTATTGAATTAAAATCTGCCTTTGCAGCAATCCTTGCCTGTTCTGGAGGTTTTGTGCTCTGCTTGGAAGAGCAGCTTCTGCTTGTTTATGATTTCAGCTGCTGAAGCAAGAAAATCACAGGGCACATCATATAGTCCTCTCCATGATCAGGCATGTCCAGTTCCAGTCTTTATAAGTCAGATAATATCCTCAAAGATCATACAAACAGCCCTTTGTCTACTGCCAAGCACTGTCCAGAGATATATAATATCCATAGATTTTAATTATTTATTCCAGGATGTCAATATAAGAAGAAAAGAAATAGCAGCTTATGCTATAATAGCGGGACATAAGGCCCCTCGAGTCTGCACTGATTGTCAATGTCATGGCTGATCCTGTGCCTCAAGTGCATTTCTCTTTGTGCCCCAAAATCTATTGATCTTAACCTTGAATATTCTCAATGACTGTGCAAGCACAGCTCTCCAAGGTAAAGAATTCCAATGATTTGCATAAATAGATGGCAAAGGATCTCTGCTGCCGAGGATGTGGCAAACCATTCACCTAACAATTTATTGCTTTGCTGCTGTGAATTTCCAGTGTACCAGGGTAAACTGCACAGCATTCAGAAACAATCACCATAAGTGTTTTTACATCCTTGTTGGCCCAGAGGTGCTATGGCTAATTCTAATGCCCATTTCGCACCCCTGACACACATTCAGCACACGTTCAAAGGACGTAATTCTCTAAGTCTATAATCCTGCAGAAAAAAGAAATGACGTCGTGTCCAGGAAAAAATGGAGGACGGAAGACCTTACATTCAGAAAACACTGAGAACAAGCCATTCTTAGGCCTTTCTTAGGCCCTTCAAAGAAGGGTAATATTTAGATTAAAACACTTAACAAATGAAACCATGGGTAGCCATATTTTATCAGATTGTTTTAAAGTAATTAACACTGCAAAGCCCTGAAGTTCATTTGCAGTTAGAAACTAATAGTGATAAATGAACTAGAATTAGGCAATAAAGTTAGTTATCTCACAAATGACATGTATTTCAAGAGCATCTACAACATTAATACATTCTATGCTCATACATAATTCTACACATGTACTTTCTATCTTTTCTCTTCAATGTTCTTGTTTTGTCTACTCCTCGTCTGAAGTGGTAATGTTTGCTGCCAAACTGTCTTCATTCAAATGATCATTGATGATGTGTGAACCCAGTTAATGAATATTAAGTTAGCTATTTTTCCCTTGAAACCACCATTGTGAAAACATGGTCCTGACCTCACATGATAGTCAGAAATATATTTTCCAGTCACTGAGAAATGATCAAATGCCAAACCCCAATGTGCATTAGGATGACTAATATTTAAAGCAAAATGTATTCTATCACAGGATAAAGTGATGAATGGTTAAAGACTGAGTCGTAAATAATTTAAATCCTCATGTCAGATCCATTCATTAAAACAAAACAATTCAATGCAAACATTGCACAATTATTGAAACAATTACTTATTTTTAAATGCCCCTTTCTATTGCTATGGCTATGTGATAACCTAGAACTAGAATGGCTTAAGTGAACAAGAAACCTTGTTTGTAAGAATGTTGGTCCAGAGAGTTGATTTATCAAAGATATCATCAGAAAATTCCACTCCTTCAGTAATGCCACAGGATCGGCAATGTTCACCTGAACTTACACATCAGAATCTTATACATAAAAAAAAAGATTTTTAGGGAGGGATTTACTCTTTTTGACACTAGATATCTTCCACTCTATCTCATTCTGTTTTTGTAGGTGAACTCAAACTCCAAATGATCCGAGGAAATTGTTTCCGCTTCCCCTGAAGCTTGGTAAATTCCTGAACCTAAAGATTGGCATGTGTAGGGCTATTTTTTTCTGCACAAATTGCTCATGAAACATGTTTTACGTACATAAAATTCATCCAGCAGCCATTGCTTGTTGAGAATGCTGTTAGATCCGGAGATGACGTTGTCCAGAAGCCTCTTTGGAAGTCAAGAATGAGGCACAAATCTTATGGTTACAACCATTTAATTAGATGTTCATCATAGTCAGTCTGTACCAGCAAGCAAGGCAAGTAAAAAGAAGTAACAAAGAACTTGACCACATGCTCTTCCATTACTGCAAACCAGTCTAAACCAGTTAGATAAGGGAACCAGCGAACAGATACCATCTGAGTCCCACTTCAGCTTTGCAGGCAAAGGAACAACAGAAGTATAGAACCAAGTATACTACAAATTACTAAAAGCTTACAGACAAATTGGTGATTATACAAACGTATAAACAAGCATAAAGAAAGTTAAAATTACAAGGAAAAACACAATAAAAACAACAATCTGGATCCTAATCCAACACTGCCCATCAGGAAATTGGATTGGACAGTTCTGATGCAATCCTTGCCTGTATGTCTAAGGTTTACCTATTTCACACACACAAAGTTAATGATGTCACCCTGCAATTATAGACAGAAATTGGATATTCATTTTTTCATTCAGATCCTCCCCTTTAAGTCTTGCCTGCTTCACAATCAAAGCTTCCTGCAGAAATCATTGCTGCTGCATTACTGCCTCTAGGAAAAGTCGGTCTCCATGGCAACGACAGAACAGATATAGGAGAGGTTGTCTTGGAAGGAGGACAAGGGGAAGGGTGGAGGTGGGGGGGGCAGGGGGGCGGGGAACGTCATATCATCAGGGTGTCTGACCACTTTTTCTCCCTACCCACAACTACATACATTAATCTAATTCCTTTGCTGTAGGTTGGCCCATGCCAATGTTAGGCACAGGTTTATCACTCTGGCAGAGATCACTGCATTGATTTCTACTCTGAGTTCTATAAAAAGGCAGGAATAAGTAATTGGGAGACCCAGTGATGCTGTATCAGAAATGGTGAGCAAATGAAAACTGATGCAGAGAACAATGCACTGGTGGAACAGGGGGACCATTCTCTGTCAATCTGGTCCTTGTGTTACTACAAGTGAAAAACGCAGGTCGTAGATCACACCTTTAAAATCCAATTCTCTCGTTTATCTTGGTAGTCAGTGCTATCCATGGGATGGTATCATTAATTGCGCATCTGACATGTGGAAAACACTGGACGTGCTGGCATGGATTGCAAATTGAAGCACTTGGTCCAACTTCCCAATGCATAGGATTTCTGCTGGAAATGGTCACCAGTACAGTTTCACCTGCAAATAAAAACAAAACAAGATTTTTCTACAACTTGCTGATAAAATAAAATTCCACGTTCTGGTGTCTTCTCAAAATTGTTAAATTATTTTTTGGCAGATATTGATTTAGATGTTACATTTCAAACAAATTCGCTAACTAATTAGAATACAAGCAAAATTTGGTAGTAACACAACAACCATTTCAAAGTATTAATTGAGCTTTTACCTCAGAATGAAGTCTTAAGGTTACAAACAGTGACAATCTTATTAAATGGCAAAGTATTCTCAAGAGGCCATGTGACTTAATCTTGCTCCTAATTCATATATTTGTAAACAAGTTCACCACTATTGTTCATAGAGTAACATTCATCGGTCAATTTGTCAGATCTGGCTTTCTCTCTTTGAATGTGGAGACATAAATCTGATACCGCCTTCAAAAAACTGACAAGGAATTGGAATTGGAATTGGTTCATTATTGTTATTTTTACCGAGGTACAGTGAAAAACTTGTCTTACCATTCATACTGATCAGTTTATTATATGTGCATTAAAGTAGTACAAAGTAAAACAATACGAGTGCAGAATAAGGTGTAACAGTTACAGAGAAAGTGCAGTACAGGTAGACAACAAGGTGCAAGGTCATAACAAGTTAGATTGTGAGGTCAGGAGTCCATCTTATTGTACCAGGGAACCATTCAATAGTCTTATAACAATGGGATAGAAGCTGTCCTTGAGCCTGGTGATACGTGCTTGCAGGCTTTTGTATCTTCTGTCCAATTTGGGGGGGGGGGGCAGAAGAAAGAATGTCCGGGGTAGGTGGGGTCTTTGATTATGTTGTTGATTTACTGAGGCAGTGAGATGTATAGACAGAGTCGATAGAGGGAAGGCTGGTTTCCTTGAAGTGCTGAGCTGTGTCCACAATTCTCTGCAGTTTCTTGCAGTCATGGGTAGAGCAGTTGCCATACCAAACCATGATGCATCTGGATAGGATGCTTTCTATGGTACATCGATAAAAATTGGTGATGGTTGACAGGGACGTGCCAGATTTCTTTAGCCTCCTGAGGAAACAGAAGCACTGATGAGCTTTCTTGGCTATGGTGTCTACATTGGACCAGGACAGGATGTTCACTCTTAGGAACTTAAAGCTATCAACCCTCTCGACCTCAGCATCGTTGATGTAGACAGGAGCATGTACATCACCCCCCTTCCTGAAGTCAATGACCAGCTCTTTTGTTTCGCTGCCATTGAGGGAAAGGTTGTTGTCATGTCACTAGGCTCTCTATCTCCTTCCTGTACTCTGACTCATCATTATTTGAAATATGGCCTAATGTGGCGGTATCATCTGCAAACTTGTAGATGGAGTTAGAGCAGAATCTGGCCATGCAGTCATGAATGTATAGGGAGTAGACTAGAGGGCTGAGGACACAGCCCTGTGGAGCACCAGTGTTGAGAATAATCATGCAGGAGGTGTTGCTGCCTATCCTTACTGATTGCGGTCTCTTGGTCAGGAAGTCAAAGATCCAGTTGCAAAAGGAAGTGTTGAGTCCCAGGTCTCAGAGTTTGGTGCTAAGTTTGCTTGGAATGATAGTATTGAAGGTGGAGCTGTAGTCAATAAACAATAGTCTAACATACAGTTGGTGTCTTTACTGTCCAAATGCTACAGGTATGAGTGTAGGGCCAGGGAGATGGCATCTGCCAGAGACCTGTTTTGGAGGTAGGCAAATTGCAGTGGGTCAAGGTTTTCTAGGAGGCTGGAGTTGATGCGTGCCATGACCAGCCTCTAAAAGCACTTCATGTTGGTGGATGTCAGAGCCACTGGTCGGAAGTCATTGAGGCATGTTACCTTGCTTTTCTTAGGTACCGGGATGATAGTTGTCTCCTTAAAGCATGTGGGATCCTCAGATTGAAGCAGGGAGAAGTTAAAAATGTCTGCAAATACCCCCGCCAGCTGATCTGCACAGGATTGTAGCGCACGGCCAGGGACGCCATCCGGACCAGATGCTTTCCACGGGTTCACTCTCCAAAAGTCTGATCTTATGTCCTCAATGGTGACTATGGGTTCAGGTGCATTGGAGGTTGTCAGGGTGGGTGGTGACATACCAATCCCCTTCTGTTCAGAACATGTGTAGAAGGCATTAAGCTCATTGGGAAGGGCTGTGCTGTTGTTGGTGTTGTTGCCCAACTTTGGTTTGTAGCCTTTTATAGCATGTAACCCCTGCCACGCTGATGACTGGTCTAGGACTTGATCTTGGACTGGTATTGTCTCTTGGTGTCTCTGATAGCTTTACGTAGGTCGTATCTCTTGTATGGGTCAGGGTCACCAGATTTGAATGCTGCAGACCTAGTCTTCAGTAGGGAGTGGATCTCCCAGTTTATCCATGGTTTCTGGGTTGGAAACACCGGATTGTCCTCTTTGGTACGAGGCAAAGAGGTTTAAAAATCTGTTAAGTGTCAAAAAAAACTTCCAGATAACAATGCATTTGTACAAATTATGCAGAATGTCGATACTTGAATGCCTCTGTCCCTCCCTTTGGAGTGTGTCCAGTAAAAACTAATGATTCGGAAACCATGAACAAAATGAGCTGAACATAGTTTGCTTTTAAGTTAAGTGCAGCAGCATTCCTAAATAAACCTATTAAAAGTTAAGACGCAGAGCAAAGTGTCAATTACTGTAATTCCACAGCTGACGTCTAGCAGAGGAGCTTCCCTGAACGCAAACCTTCATCAACAATTTAATTTATGTGTTTGTGTCTTGGTGTGTCATTCAGAGACAGAGTGTCATCAATATTACCCCTAAATTTGATAAAGTGCCAAAATTTGCTGCTAGCAATGAGCCTCCTGCACACATCACTAACCTCAATGGTAAGTACAAATTTGCCTTATGCAGAACTACCTTTGAAAATTTGCTATCCAAAGCAATCCTGATCCTGAAAGGATTTCATGTTTTATATTTTCTTATGATATAGAAGATCATTCAGCCCACTGAGTCTATACTAACTCTCACACCAATCCCATCATTCCCTTCCCTCTACCTTATTTCCCTGTTACTATTCCTGTCACATGTTTTAAATCCCTGGGTGTTAACACATGGGAGGACCTATCCTGAGCCCAGCACATAGATGCAGTCACAAGGAAGGTGTGCCAGCATCTTTACTTTCTTAGAAGGTTAAGGAGGTTTGGCATGTTACTGAACACTTTAACAGACTTCTACAGATGTACCCTTGAAAGTGCCCTGACTGGTTGCATCATGGTCTGGTATTGCAATTCGAATCAGCAGGAACATAAGAAGCTGCAGAGAGAAGTGGACTCAGCCCAAGACATCATGGGCACATCCCTCCCCACCATCGGTAGTATCTACATGAGGCACTGCATCGATAAGGCAACATCTATCATCAAAGATCCCCAGCATCCGGGCCATGCCATCTTCTTGCAGCTACTATCAGGCAGAAGGTACAGAAGCCTGAAGTCCCATACCACCAGATTCAAAAACAGCTACTTCCCTTCCCTTTCAGTTCTTGAACCAACCTGCACAACCCTAATCACTACCTCAGTAGAGCAACGCTATGACCACTTTGCACTTCAATGGACATCGTTATCTTTTTTTTACTGTAATTGTGGTCTTCCTTGTATAATTTTGTATAATTTATGTTGTTCATTTATGTTTTTCTTGTCAATGTTGCATACCTGATGCTATGTGCCTGTGGTGTTGCTGCAAATACGTTTTTCATTGCATCTGTGTATACACGTACTTGTGCATGTGACAATAAACTTGACTTTGACTTTGCCCTTCAACTCCACCTTGATTCTTCTATCACTCATTTACACCAGAAATTATGCACAGTAACTATTTAACCTATCAATCAACGGCCTCCACATATTTGACTTCAGTTCCCTAATCTTACATTAATGGCATCTTTATATAAGCCTCAGGATATAATTTAATTTTGTTGACCCTTTTTCCTACTGTTAATGATTTATCTATCTGAATCTTAAGGTTTCATTATTGTTCTACTTTATTACATGTCTGGTTAATTAAAAATAGAAACAGAAAATGCTAGAAACACTCAGCAGATCAGGCAGCGTCCATAGAAGGAGAAACAGAGTTAACATTTCATGTCTAAGTCTCTTTGTCAGAACTGGGAATGAGTGAAAACAAGTTAGCTTCCAGTTATAGGAAAGGGCAGAGGGATAGGTAGAATGAAGAGAATATTTCTGATATTCAAATGTGTTAATGAGCTAGTTAGAGGTATATCATTCTTTGCAGGTCAGGCTATACTGATGGAGAGAGAAAAACTGAGCCAAGATCATAGGTGGTGACTGGAAAAAGTGGCTAGTTGTGATACAGACAGAAAGAGAGAAAGAAAGAAAGAGAGTGAAGTTACCTAAAGTAGGAGAATGTAATATTCAACCTGGAAACAATTAGGAAGCTTTTCCATCTATTTTCCAGAATTGCACCTCCATAGCTCCACTTGCATTGAGTTTCTGAGGACCTGTCCCTTCAGCAGTTGGATGGAAACTGTCCAGATACCTACCTTGCAAAAACCTTGCAAACTCAAGGCAGGTGAAAGTTTAATGTGATTACAATTCAACAGGTTAAGACCAAGATCTAGAGCTTAAATTAAACATTGTGATATCTTGGAATTCTTGATCTGCCTTCCTCTGGAGTTTAATATTTTGTCCCAAATGAAAATCATGACCAGCTTACATTCAATTTAAGAAGCTCTGAATAGGCTTCCGGAATGATATTATTTATATTTACATTTCCCAGTTAAGAAGCCATGATTGCACTGAGACAGGTGATCTCACCCAGACGTGAAGAACAGTCACGGGGTTTTATTATTTTGATGTTTATGCAAATTCTAAGCCAAGTAGGGGAAAATTTCTAAACTCTTGTGTTTAGAGGTATCAGAAGTGAGCTCAATGATAAGTACTAACCTCTTCGATGGTTTGACAGGGCATGCGTAGCTGAGGATCTGGGGGTCACAGACTCCAAATATGGGAGAAAAGCTGAACCTAAACCATAGGTAGATGACTGACAGAAATGATCATTCCTGATACAGACACAAAGAAAGAGTGAAGTTACCTAAAATTACCTAAAGCTGGGGAATTCAAGTTCAGCCAGGAAATAATAGGGAAAATGGATGGGAAAAAAGGACTGAAATGAGGGATTTCTTCATCCAGAGGATAGTGAATCTTTGGAATTCTCCACTACAGAGGGCTGTGGAGGCTCTGCCAGTGATTGCAGCCAAAACCGAGATGGATAGATTTCTGGATATGAAAGGAAACATGGGATACGGGGATAGGACAGGAAAATCGTGTTAAGGTGGAAGATCAACCATGCTCTTGTTGAACAGAAGAGCAGGCACTAGAGGCCAGTTGACCTAATCCTGCTTCCTTTCTTCAAGTTCTAGGTTCTAAGGAATAGCCAAGCCAGCCCAGTTCTTTCCATGTAATGCAATACACAGAAAAAGACCATTCAGGCCAAGAGCTCTATAGCAGTTTATATGCTCCTGTGATCCCCTTCCATTACCCTTCATCTAACGCTGCCAGCATAATATCCCATTCCTTTCTCCCTCACTTGTTTATTTAGCTTCCCCTTGAATGTTCTTTGCATAGGTGTCAGAGAGCGCCAATGGAGCCATTTGACCCTTCAGAAGAAAGAGATAGAGTAAGGAAAATAAACAGGGTATTGAAGATATAAAAATGAGGAAGGATAGATGCGATACCAATCATGGGAAGATAATGAAGTGGGACACAAAGTTTGATCAAAGAAGGTGGAAGAACGAATGGGGGAATTCTCGAACTTGTTGGCCAGAGATGTGCCTGGAAATAGTAGGGTACAAGAAGTGGCAGGAAAACTGTAAAGAGATACCAATCAGAGGAATGAAGAGATCAGAAGGGAAACTTCTGCAGATATGAAGAGGTTACCAAGACCATGAAGGGTAATAGGGAAATTTAAATCTGTATTGTTGGGAGATTCGGGATAATGAATGTGGTGAAAGAATTGGACAATGAAGGATAATGTTTTTTTACTGTTCATTCCTGGGAAATAGACATTGCTGACAGCCCATCCTTTATTGTTTGTTCCGAATTGCTCCTCAAATTGAATGGCTTTCTGGGGGCTTTCAGAAGGCAGTCCAGGACAATAACATGGGTAAATCCAGAGTCATATATAGGTCAGACAAGATAAGAACTGGAGGCTACCTTCCCTTAACAAGTGTGGTACTGAACATTTAAATTACTCCACTAATGACCAAAGACACGAGTTCAAATTCTACTGTGACAACAGGGAGATTTAAATAAATATCAAATTGATCGAGCAGTAATTGTAAATATTAGCATTACTGATTGTGGTAGAATCACTCTGGTCCACTGATGTCCCTTTGGGAAGGAAGTATACTGTACTGACACGGTTTGACCTTCAGATCAACAACAATGTGGTAATATCTAAACAATAGGAAAGGCCAATAAATTCTGGCCTTGCCAGTGACATTCTTACCCAGTTAATCAACATGGAAAAAATGCAACCAAACTGGAATTCTGGATCTGCTGAAATAAGGAGAGAGTTCCATAAGTAGAGCTGGTGTAATAAAAAAATAAAGGAAATAAAAGGTTTTATTAACAGAGGAGAGTTTGGTAACGTGGAGTGTGGTGTCCATGGGCAAGGAGAACCATATATGAAGTGTGATTTCCAGCTAACACTGGAAATGAAACATTCCCAAGATTAGCAAAACTCCCGGATCTCAGAATGAAATATACAGCTTTCTGAATTTTCTCATAAACTATTTCCCACATTGATTTGAAAAGTTTGCAGGTTCTTGAAGACAAAATCACTTCTGACAAGGCTAATAAATTGTACACAGAACTTCATCACATAAATTCAACATGAGAACTCTATGGAAATACTGATGTGGATCCTCAAAGGAAGAATTTAATCCTTGCATTGTGTAAGGTAGAAGAGGTGCTTGAAGTTTCAAATAATTATCAAATACAACATGGTTTGAAGTAACTGATCAAGATGTGAAATTAAAGTGCAGTTTGCCTTCCCCACCTCCTCAAGGTACAGTTAACTTTGGTAACTACTGCTGGTTAGACCCCAGATGTCACTTTGATACAGAGGGGATGATGAATCTCTCTGTGCAATACTTCAACTGCAGTCTGCCTCTTAGGTTCCTTTGAATCATGCATACATTTAGTTTTAACCTCAGGGCTTTTCAATGAATGTTAATGCCAATTAACAGTACTTCAAAATATCAATGCTGGCTTAGTGCATGTCCTTGAACTATTAAAGTCTTCGATATTCTTTAAATAAGAAAGTCAGCATCATTAAAATCCAGCTTGCAGTTTGAATATATGCTCCCACCCCCTATTCACATTCTACTTCCACTTCTGAATACAGATTTTGGAATGTAAAAGAATACCAGTATGAAAGAGTAATCCAATCCATCAAACTCTATCTCTCAAGTATTCAAACTATATCAAAGCGACCAAATACATTTAGAACAACCGTAATCTTTCTACTGTCTGCCACTGTATCAGATATTTATCTCAAAATACTCAGCACTCTTTTGAATAAAATATAAGAACTCAATGCAAATCTCTACGTGAACTGTGTAGTAGCATCAACTTTGTTTCCAAAATTAACTCTGCATACTTCAATGGGATTTTCCATACATATGCATCAGATGCTAAGTCTGAGTGCATCCCTGGATATTGGGCTGGAACCTCCATGGTATTTGCCAGCAGGCAAAAGAATCTTGAAACTGACCTGCAGATACAAACAGGAGGTGAAATGAAGACAGTTGCAATTAAACTGGAAGAGTTGAGGGTCACAAAAGGGGATGGAGAAAAGAGTGGGGCAAGGATGGTAAAGGAAAGAGAAGGAAATTTTCTCATTGAAGGGGCATTGCAGGAATCAGGCTAGTTTATGGACTTTTCCATCTATTGCACTGAGCTGAAGCTGAGGATTAAATGTGCATAGCTGTTACACTGTCTATTCCATCCCTGACTGAGGTCAATACATTTATTCGCATTATAGGTGGCCTATACAGCTACCAATCTGCCTTGTGATCTTTGAAGTAATTTTCCTTCATTTAGCTTGTCCCTCAATAGATAGCTTTGCAAAATCAGCGAAGTGTAATGTTGACTGCAACATATAAATAGGGAATGTAAAATCACAACAACACAAGAAAATTGGAGCAGGAGCAGGCCCCTCGGCCCCTCAATCCTGCCCTGAAATTCAATATGATCATGGCTGATCCATGCTGACCTCAACTCCTCTTCTGTGCCGGTTCCCTATAGCCCTCAGTTCCTTGATCTTTCAAAAATGTTCCTATCTCCACCTTAAACACTTCTAATGATCTAGCCTCCACAAAACTCTGAGATAGAGAATTCCAAAGATTCACCACCCTCTGGAAAAATAAGTTTCGATGCACTTCCAATTTAAATGACTGACCCTTGTAAATACGTCCCCTTGTTCAAGACTCTCTCAAGCGTGAAATCATCATAACATCTATTTCGTCACGCCCCCTCAGGGTCTTATATGTCTTAATGAAATCAGCCTTCATTCTTCTAAACTCCAAAGAGAACATGCTTAGCCTCTCTTGATAGGACATCTTGATAATCTTCTCATCCCAGGAGGAGAGAGTCTGCGCATGAGTGAAGTACAGAGGGATCTTGAATATTCTGAATATTCTCCTCTTGACTGCCTCCAATGCTACTGTATTGTTTATTTAGATAAGGGGACCTTATGCAGTACTCCAGGTGTGGCCTCACCAACACCATGTATAATTTGAAAAAAAAATTCCCTGTTTCTAAACTCCAACCCCTTTGGCCATCATAACCCCAACAAAAGCCCATATACCATTTGCTTTCTTAACTACTAGCTGCACATACCTGCCAACATTTTACAATTCATCCACAAGATCCCTCTGTACTTCAATCATGTGCAGACTCTCTCCTTTTTAGACAATAATTCCCCTTTTGATACGTCTGATCAAAGACCATGACCTCACACTTTCCCACATTGAAATCCATTTGCCAAGTTTTTGCCCAGTCATTCAATATATCCACATCCTGTTGAAGGGTCACAATATCCTAATCATAATTTGAACTTCCACCTATTTTTGTGTTATTGGCAAACTTGGATACCTTATATTTCGACCCCTCCTCTAGGTTGTTAATATAAACAGTGAATAATTGTAAACACTGTAAAAAATAGGTAACAAATAATTGAATTATAGCAAATAATTTCTTCTGTCCATACTACTTTCTGTGACTGTCACATGGTTAAGAATGATGGGCTGCAAGGTGGACGGTTATTGACCTCAGGATCAGTAAATGGAGATTGGGATCCGGTAGTTTTCAGACATTCCTGGTCCTACAAGTAGTTTTCTCTTGAGCCTCCACTCCCAGCCACCTGATGTAATACCCATTCCCTCCACCAGAAGCAAACCAGAGTGAGAAAACACTTGGAATGAAACAATAATGATCCACTTCTGGGTCATTTTGATTCACTCCAGAAACTCAGCCAGGCTCTTCCCAGTGAAAGTCATGGTTGACACTGGATTTACTTGTGAGGCATGCATCAAATATTCTCATATCCCTGGCATTGCTCCTTCTGTAATATTGCGGAGAAAAATAGTACATGTTGTTCTGGGAGCAACCATTGTTAGTCACTCAGCAGGGTCCTTGATTGAGGTAAACTCCATTTTATCCTTCAGCACCATCCAACTACCATCACACATATCACCTACCGTTAACTACCTCTAATCAACTCAATTACAGCCACATTACCACACCACCTGCAGTCTCTAAACTCTGACTAATTGATCCCATAGGTTCTAAATCCCAAATTGGGTGGATTATTTATGAACCCTTCAACCATTTGGTTCTTGAACCAACCTGCACAACTCTAATCACTACCTCAATATAGCAACAATTTGATCACTTTGCACTACAATGGACGTTGTCTTTCTTTGTTCTAATTGTGCTCTTTCTTGTAAAAAATATGTGTAAAATTTATGTTTAATTTATGGTTTTCTTGTGAATGCTGCTTATCTGATGCTAGGTGCCTGTGACGCTGTTGCAAGTAAATGTTCCATTGCACCTGTGCATACATCTACTTGAGCATATGACGATAAACTCAACTTGGACTTTGACCTATTGACTTTGACATTAACCTCTGACTCCCTGATTGGCCTAGGTCTCTACCTCCTAATGCTCTGTGGCCCTGGATGGAGATTGCAGGATATTTACCTGATTGCCAACCAGACCTCAAATCCCGATTGGATCTTCAGCTACTAGCCTTCTCTCCCCATAAACTCCATGTGGCATGACTTTTGATGCATTGTTATACCAGGCACTGCCATTAGCTGAGAGGCTCCTGCCTTCAATACAGCATGTTTTGTTGATAGCTTCACCATTGTTATTCACCTTTACAAACAGCAACACTAGACACAAGAAATCCTGCAGATGCTGGAATCTAGAGCAATACACTCTAACACTAAAGACCCTACAGACACTACACCATCAAAGATCCTGCAATCTATTGCAGTAAGTACAGAGTTGCCAACCCTTCAAGATTGTCTTGGTCTTTTCCTGAACCAAACAGCACAATGCTGGACAATACTGTGAGTGACTTAGGACAAAAAGTAATTGGTATTTTAAAAAATTCATGCTTTTTTCACATCCCTTTGTTTACTAGTTATAAACCTATTGGAGATTGAGAAAATTGAAGTCCTTTGGGTGGATAGAGTTGTTGGTGAGAGGTCATTAGATTAAGGTCCCCAGAATCCATTCAACAAGAGCTGTAACCCTAAGAGCAAGTCACAACAAGCAAAATCTTTGGATAAGGAGCTCTATTCAGGATTACCTTATAGTTGTACCGCCAGATACACCAAGCTGTTTTTAAACTTTTCTGAATTTGGTAGATTAGCAAAACTTATTTTCTGAACTCTAGAGCCAGAGATTCTCTATTGGTTCCTTTGAATGAGATATTAATCTGCAGTTCTTAAAGTCAGAGATAGAACTGGCAGGGAATAGGTTTGTGGGGAGCATCTCTGAGGAATGAGACCAAAGGAAAGAAAATGCACTGAATGCCCCATCTGTTTAGAATGTGACTGAAATTGTCCACACAAAAACCATAGGTAATTTTGTGATTAGTCATTCTTAATATGGAAACAGCTAAAGCCTCAGAGACAATCTTTACTTGAACTGGATCATTAACCCAAGCTTTGCTCTTCCTTTTTGCACAAAACATTGCACTTCTTCAGTCTGACTGAGTTTCATATTTAATTCTGCTTTGCATTTCTTCCAAAAGATTGATGTTGTAGTCTAAAGTATGATGCAAGAAAATGTCTTTGTCTTTGTAACAGGATTCTTTCCTCCTGTGCATCAGAATTACGATATTCTAAGTTAAAGGCTAATGATCATACCAAGGAACAGTGAGCACAGAGAAGATTATTTATTTGGAAGTGAAAAGGATTGGATTCACCACCTTAAATTATGAAAAAGAAATTAAATAAAGAAAGAAATTTCAAGGTTGGTATTGGTATTGGTTTATTATTGTCACTTGTACCGAGGTACAGTGAAAAATTAGTCTTGCATACCGATCGTCCAGGTCAATTCATTACACTGCAATTACATTGAGTTAGTACAGAGTGCATTGATGTAGTACAGGTAAAAACAATAACAATACAGAGTAAAGTGTCACAGCTACAGAGAAAGTGCAGTGCAATAAGGTGCAAGGTCACAACAAGGTTGATCGTGAGGTCATAGTCCATCTCATTGTATAAGGGAACCCTTCAATAGTCTTATCACAGTGGGGTAGAAGCTGTCCTTAAGTCTGGTGGTACGTGCCCTCAGGCTCCTGTATCTTCTACCCGATGGAGGAGGAGAGAAGAGAGAATGACCCTGGTGGGTGGGGTCTTTGATTATGCTGGCTGCTACACCAAGACAACGAGAGGTAAAGACAGAGTCCAAGGAGGGGAGGCTGGTTTCTGTGATTCACTGGGCTGCGTCCACATCCCTCTGCAGTTTCTTGCGATCTTGGGCAGAGCAGTTGCCATACCAAGCTGTGATACCTCCAGGTATCCAGGTTTCTATGGTGCATCAATAAAAGTTGGTGAGAGTCAAAGGGGACAAACTGAATTTCTTTAGCCTCCCGAGGAAGTAGAGGTGCTGGTGAGCTTTCTTGGCCGTGGCACCTACGTGATTTGACCAGGACAGGCTGTTGGTGATGTTCACTCCCAGGAACTTGAAGCTCTCAACCCTCTCGACCTCAGCACCATTGATGTAGACAGGTGCATGTACATCGCCCCCTGTCCTGAAGTCAATGACCAGCTCTTTTGTTTTGTTGACATTGAGGGGAAGGTTGTTGTCATGACACCATTCCACTAAACTCTCTATCTTCTGCCTGTACTCTGACTCATCGCTGTTTGAGATACGGCCTACAACAGTGGTATCATTTGCAAACTTGTAGATGGAGTTAGAGCAGAATCTGGCCACACCGTCATGAGTGTATAGGGAGTAGAGTAAAACTGATTCAAACATTTTTGTTTACCTTGATGAAGAGGCATTGATTTCAAAATCAGCAGAGTGGGAGACAAAATGGAAAGCATGTAATGTGTTGTTAACAAAGGAACAATCCTGATCAGCAGATTAGTGCATTTCTAATGTCTTTGATTCCCAACTAAATGCCACATGCAGACTCAGAATAAATGTGTCAGATTTGGTAAGACTCAGCATTTTACTTTGTCAGTGTGTCCACTCATGAGTGAAACCTGCGTGCTCTCTTTGTACTATTACCACCTTCATGAAGCATGTGTGTTAACAGCTGACAGTTGTGGAACTCTGCTCAAGTGCGGAGGTCCGTTAAAGTGTGTTACCGGATCAAAAGAAAGGTTATCTTGTCAGTAAAGGAGTTGGGGAGAATGGATGGAAAAGAGATGGTGAGAATCCATCAAAAAAGGCCAGTATCATTGGACTTGAAAGATTTTTCATTTTGAGTCCACCATTTCTAACTCAGCAAGCTATTTGCTGTGAGCCATTTCTGCAGTCATACTGACCTGATGAGTCTAGTTCAATTAAAATCACTTTGATCACTTCTGACTTGTTCCACTTCAGGAAGCTCTGTCCTGTACATACCAAAGCAAGTTAGTGTCAACACAGAGAGAACTTAATTATAATCAAATTAATGTCCAGGTGTCAATTTACAAGAAACACCATAAGTTTTACTATAAAGTAAGCACTTAAACTCTGTTTTCTACCAGGAGATTTAATGTGAGGAAAAGCACTATGCATCTCTAATAAATAGCTACTAATTTAAACTCAATCAAAATTAAAAGGCTATAGCACTATTAACACAATTAAGCAAGAGTGAATTAGCATCAAAATGATTCAAATTGACTTTGGCTTCCACCTGAGACTCCCTCCTGATTTAGCACCAAGGATATCAATATGGGAGAATTATATATTAAATGGAGCAACATGTCTATGAATATATTAGCATGTTGTTGTTGTCAAAGGGTGCTGCAGGAAAGGAACAAGAATTTTATTTTCCTTTCTAACATATGCTTTCTATCCTGACATTGTTGATTCTCACTGGGAAATGGTTCTTTGAGTGTTGTCTGGATAACTGTGTCACAGCCCAATTCACCACTCTCTATATTTGATTCCACACAGCATGCAATGAACATACATCATGCAGCGTTATTTGGTTTCATACTTGCTGTTCTTTTGGCACGAACAGTTTAGGCATTTTATAAATCATTCAGCTACTCAAGGGACCTGATAAGGTTTTGTGAGATCAACACTTAATATAGTTTTAATCCAAATGTCTTATACCCGACATCAACCCACTGTGCCGACATACAGTGGGATGAGAGGGGCCTTGTTTGGTATTATATCCCTCAACTTCTCCAATGCCTTTCATTTGTGCCTCCCCTATCTGAGTGCAGACCTGGATTTAGTCTGGCCAATTCTTATTAGGTCTTCCCAGTCTCTGTGAGATGTCTATATCAGCCTCAAATGCAAAGCAAGCATTTGTTACCCTACCCTACATGTCCTTGAAAGGGTGGAGTAAACCATTGCAATCCATTGAACAACAACTTGATACATCTGAGTGATTTGCATTGGAAGAGGCTGCGTGCCTGGAGTCACATATAGGCCTGGCCAGCAGATTTTCTTCTTCGAAAGGGCATTAGTCAACCATGTGGGTTTTCATGCCGGTCCAGTTATTTCATGGCTGCCATTAATAATGACAACAGGTTTTCATTACAACTTTATTTAATCAACTGTAAACTCCTCAGCTGCTGCCTAGGACTTGACCTCAAATCCTAGGCAACTTTCAAATCATTGATTCAGAACTTTTGATTGCTCGACCGGTAGCAGAACCACTATGCTACGGTATCCCCTGCAGGAGCCATCGACGTTGCCAGTAAGTCTACTTGTCCAAATTTAATAAAATATCATGTATTTGGTAAAAGATCAATAATAAACTCCCCTGACATCTGGATATGACAGCCAGTTTTAAGCTGTCCATCATATTTATAAGTTTTAAAAGAACCATCTCTCTCCACTGTGCCAAAGTGCTTTCTTCCTCACAGGTCTCCGTCCTGAAGGAATATCACATTATCTCACTTTCAGTTATCTGTATATCAAAACTCTCTTTGAAACGGCAGATATTAACTGCACACAGTAAAGCTTGCTAAAGTGGCAGAAGAAGATGTAATAATAACTTTTCAAAGAACCTATTCTTGAAGAGAAATTGCAATGTTAAAGGGTACAAGCAGGGAAGTGGTATTAATTGAATAGCTTCTAAAGAGAGAACGGAGCGCCATCATGGGCTGAAGGGCCTCTGTGCTGTGTTTCAAACTACAACATTGTGTTGTGATCAAATGAGATGAAACTGAACCGTTGACTGTTTCTCCCTCCAGACGTGCTACCTCATCATTGAATTGAAACTGTGTTTTAATTTCAGGTTTCCACCGTATGTTGCTTTTGAAACAATGGAGCCAAAGCGATTAAGGTAACTTGACTTTGTAACAAATGATAAAAGGCCTGCTGGAAATATACAGTGGGTCAGAGAGATCTGTGGAACAGAGTTATATGTTTCAGATTAATATTTCATCAGAACTGAAGAAAGACCATATTTCTATTTACCTTCTCTAACTTTTACCAGTTCTGATAAATGGTCGTTTGTCTGAAATGTAACTCTGTTCCACAGGCGCTACCTGATCTGCTGAACAGTTGCAGCATTTTCTACTTCCATTTCACATTGGCCAGTATTTGTTGTACTTCACTTTAATATTGTCATAGTCAGAGCTCGGTGATTGTACAGTTTCTAGCCAAATGCAAAATTACAATATTTCATTTACAGATGATGGTTAATTAACTTAGCAGATCTTGAAAAGGGATCTTATCCCAGAGTGATGGCCAGTTTCGTTTGCCTTAATCTCATGAACTGTGACCCTGGGATGAATGTTAACTTTACAATAATAAATATATTCAAATATGAAAAGTTTTTAATAAACTATGTAATACATACTCTCAACTGCAAAACAATGATAAAAGACAATTGTGAGGGGAAATAGTTTATAATTATTATCAAATATTATTAATTTTAATTTAAAAAATGAACTTTTTAATTCTGCACTCCCATATGACCCTCTTTTCACCCACAGCAGGAAAGAACCTGCCAAAAAGCCACTGACCCCTGACAGCTATCAAGAAAGAAGGTATGCAATGTTTTCCACAATAGTCTAGCATACTGTCACTCAGTGCCTGAGCTCATCATCTTATCATTTTCCTGCTGAGGAGGTTGGCTATAATCTTGAAAATGAGCCTAAAATCTTGTGCAATAATCTCAGCTGTTTAGGACATCGGTACCTGTAAAAAGTTGTGCCACCCAATTATAGTGATCAAAGAAATCCCAAATCACTGGCATTTACAGAATATGTCTGCTCAGCTCATCGTGCTGTGCTAGCCCAGAATGGAGTTGTTTAAATAACTCCCACTTCAAATACTCATTCAGGTGCATAAACCAATGAATGATAAATGGTAAAGTAACCCATCACGGATTACTTAATGCTAGTAACGTTGTCACAGATTATTTTACTGTTTCCCTTCTATTCTACTTTTAGGTGGTGTAGATGGTTTTGCTTTTGTAGTTTTTTTTCATCATACTTTAATAGAACGTGAGGGTGAGTGATTGCTCCCAGTTACTGTGCTTTCCATCTGTGATAGAAAATTTGGGTCTGCTGAAGTGTTATTCACTGTTGTCTCTCCCTATCCTGAAAATATTGATTGTCTGCAGACATTTTTTGTGTCGATACAAGCTCCACTATAGCACCAAGTTATCACTTTTTATATGTGAGATAGACAGGGAGTATCTGCAGGTTGTTCAACCATAAGAGGCATTAGAACTGTATCCTGATCCTCAGCAGATTTCCACACACCTGAATTTTCTGGGAATGATCACAGCATGTTAGTCATATTGATGAAGAGGACGAATCCTGATTAATTTTTCCTTTCCCAAACCACGCCTGGGTAATTGTAATATAACTCTGTTCAACTGAAATTGATTACAAAAGAATTCTGGTCTTCCTTGTTTGTGTACCTCAAGACAAAGCATTGAGTATAATTATTATTGATCCATCAAAGTAGCTGGCAATGCTGTTGCAAAAATGGTCACCAGGGATGCTTTTCTTTGATTGGTATAATTGGTGTGACTTATATCAGTAACAAGTTTAGCTCTCATCAATCCAGGCTGTTCCCACTGTGCTGTGCAGTTTTATCAAGGGTAATAGCATTTTGTAATGATGATTTTCACTTGAACAACATATGATAAAGGGTTAACTGATGAGAAAGATTGCTTTGCAAGGTTTGTATTCCATTGAATTTAGAAGTATACAAGCTCAAAATTAGATCAATTAGCATGTTTTTTTTATGATCAAATCAGGCCAGAAATCAAATTAACCCAGAATACGTTACACCAATGATTATTTCCCACTGAAATACGCCAGTCGTGAAGTTGGATTAGGCAGTTCTGTGTGCCATGCCTCACGAGTTCCTGGCTTTAGACACACATCTTTGCCTAATATCCCCTTCCTCCCTTGCTAACATAAATTAGTCAAAGGGGAAAGCTGCAACTGTTGTCAAACACTCTCAAAAGAATAGAACATCATACTATGTTGCTTTATTCACTGTTTAAAGGGTGATCTGATCGGTAGTGTAGAGGCAGCACGGTAGCGTAGCCGTTAGCGTAACACCATTACAGCGCCAGCGACCCGGGTTCAATTCCCGCTGCTGCCTGTAAGGAGTTTGTACGTTCTCCATGTGTGTTTGCGTGGCTTTCCCCCAGGTGCTCCAGTTTCCGCCCACATTCCAAAGACGTACGGGATAGGAGCTGTGGACAGGCTATGTTGGCACCGGAAGACTGGCGACACTTGCAGGCTGCATGCCCCCGGCACGTTCTCAGTAACACAAAAAGGCGAATTTCACTATGTTTTTCGATGTATGTGTGACTAATAAATATTTAAATATCTTAAATTCACCACAACCTGCTTAAACGCAATCCAAATTTCACAGAGCACGGTACAAGTGACAGTGAGTGCTTTTTCCAATATTTATCTGTTGAGGTGGTCACCCACTGGGTGCCTCAATAGTGACACTGCTGACACTACTCCATCAACAATCTTTCTTGGTGAGTCATGACATAATCTGTGGCAATGCCAGCAGCTGCCACACCAGTGTCACATACCTATGCACAATAAAGGACGTGTGTTCCCTAAATGAGGACACACTTGAACAGTGCTAGTTTGTTCAGAATCACAGCTGGGTATAGGGAGTCATAAAAGAGACAGGCGTTGCATGGGAGAGACGCTTGTAGAACAGATGGGAAAAATCAGGATGAGGGTCATCTGCTGGGGATTATTGGTGTCATGGGCAGGAGGATGCCCAGTTAGATGTGGGATTACTGAGTTGAACTACAATCAGGGGCTGGTACTTCAAGAATGTGTGTGAGGGAAGTTAGTTGAGTGAGGGTTATAAGTTTTGATGGTTTTGAGGGTTGAGAGTTGATACTCAGAAGATGCAATTGGCTGTCAGGTGGTCATAGGGATTTGGGTGCTGGGGTAGGGAAGGGATTCAGGTTGGTTTGGACAGAACTTCAAGAGATGAAGGAGGAAACAGCAAATGTACAAGCTTGCCTGGGGTGCGAAAAGAAGCAACTCCCACTATCTAACCCTCCAATCGAGTAGCCCCAGTAAGTAAATAACTTAAGGAACATCTCTCTGAGTCAGGTCTGCAATGCCAGACTGGGACCTGCTCAGGGAGTTAAAGTTGCACAGAAAAAGGCCTCCCAGGGGCAGTGAAAGCCTCTGCAGAACAGACAGAGTAGGCCACTCCAACTCAAATGAATATCCATCATGTGATATGTAGCAATGCAATGCATGATGTTGGACATTGCTGCACAAAGTTGGGTCCTCCATGGACTTTATGACAGATGCACAGACTTTGCAAGTTATGCTGTAGACATTCAATTTCTGTCCACATATCATTTTTCATGGAAAATGGATCACATTGTGCCCAATAACATGGTGATACTTGGCAAAGAACAACAAGAGAGAATATGAACCCCTGGATTGTTTTAAAGGTCATCTGGTTCACCAGTGTCCCTGAGGGAAGTAAATCTTTTGTCCTTACTTGGTCTGATGAATATAAAACTCCAGAACCACACTGATGTGGCACAAGTATGCCTCTTCCAACAGCACTGTGCCAACATAACAAGATATTACCACTTTCTTGGGGCAGTTAAGAAATAGGCAACAAAAGCTGATCTTGCATCATGAATGTATTGTTACAACACAGAGGAAGCCATGCAACTTGTTGTTCATGCCAGATTCCTGCAGAGGATCAATTCCACCCCAAGGCCATAGTGTGGTAAAGTTTGTCTTTCCCTCTTGAAAGCCCTGATTGATTCCATCCTTACAGGCAGTGATTTCCAGATAATCACCACCCTTTGCACAAGACAGGTACTTCCTCACAACTTCATTCCTCACAGTCATTTATGTGCTTCATTTGGACCATCCACATGTGGGAATAACTCTTATTTTCTCCGTTTAAAACCATCACGATCTTACATCCTTCTATCAAAGCACCTCCATCATATGGGAGAATTAAAGAAAAGCAAATGCAGCCATTTTTCTAATTCCCTGCTAACTGTGCTGTGATCTTTGAATGAGATTGCTAATTTGGTACCAAACTGCAGGCAGTTTGTCCTGCAGCCCCAAGTCATTAGGGACAGGGTTGACTAATAACACATTTAAAAAGCACCGCTCTTGCAGAATAGTCATGGTTATAATGAATAAATCTGTTTACACTGCTGTTTCATAATCAAAGTGTCTCGGATTTCATTCACTGACATAATTCATAAACTACATAAAATATCAAAGAAAAGCTGATGAAGCAGGCAATCTGAACAATTCATGCAGAGAAACTCCAAACAAGTAAACCATCTATTTAATAAAATTGGCAGCAGTGAGAACCCTTCCAATTAGAAAGCAGCAACAAATTCCTGATTTCTGTGCTATTGTCTGCGAGAAGCTACAGCTCACAATCTGTAAAGGTTCAAAACATTACTTTTCTGCAAGGCAGCTGAGAAGTAGGTCAGTGGCCAGTGGAGAGAACAAAATAATTGGAGGCTGGAAGCCAAGAAGTAACTAGATCTGGAAGAGAGACGCAAAAAGTGTGAAGTCCTTGGGTGGGAAACAAAGCTGTGGTGGTACCTTGGATTAGGAAGGTTTATGTACGTGCTCATGGGAGGGGAACTGCTTCTCTCTCGATGTTATTACTGCTACCACAGCTGTCAATCCACTCAACTTTTCTCCACAGCTGCAGGCAGGCCATCCAATATCCTTTTACATCCCCTGCACCCATACTGAGTTGAGACTAGATGCCTTTGCACGATCGCTTTGACCAGCTGCTTCTTTCCTAGAATATCAAAACAATAACACCATTCAAAAGCCACACTGGGCTATAAGGCAAAAAGTTACACAGTGTGAAAAGAGGCTCTTCAGCCCACAGAGACCATGCCAACCATCAAGTACCTATTTACACTAATCCAGGCTAATTGCATTTTTATTATCCCTACATTCCCACCAACTGCCCCCCCCCCCCAGATCCGACACATTAGGGGCCATTTACAGTGAGCACTTAACTCACCAGCACATCTTTGGGATGTAGGATGAAACCAGAAACACGGGAGGTCTCAGGAAGAACATACAAACTCCAAGCAGAGAGGACCAGAAGTCAGGATTGAACCCAAGTCACTGAAGGTGTGAGTTGGCAGCTCTACCTGCAATGGTGGCACATGACAGCAACCTTTTTCTTGACTTATTCTGAATAGGAATGGATTTATTTTATATTTGTGTTGGGATCTTTGCCCATGTTCTCAGATTTGTTTTACTGATTACAAGGATTAATAAACCTTGATTAAGTCAGAGGTTCCCACGGGAGGTCTCAGGAAGAACATACAAACTCCAAGCAGAGAGGACCAGAAGTCAGGATTGAACCCAAGTCACTGAAGGTGTGAGTTGGCAGCTCTACCTGCAATGGTGGCACATGACAGCAACCTTTTTCTTGACTTATTCTGAATAGGAATGGATTTATTTTATATTTGTGTTGGGATCTTTGCCCATGTTCTCAGATTTGTTTTACTGATTACAAGGATTAATAAACCTTGATTAAGTCAGAGGTTCCCAACCTCTGCAACCTAAGCATTAGGAAGGGATTAACTTCTGAAATCCTATCCGTGAGTTTCAGGGGAAAGAAAAATCCATCTACTGCTTTGATACTTTCAATTTGTAACATTTATTTCTTTCTCAAAAAAACACACATTTTGACTTCAACCTGGAGTTGCTCAGATGGAGTCTGCACATAGCAGAGCCAAGGTCAACATTGTGCATCAGTCTGCAGCTCTAAGCAAGGGATTTTAGAGCTGACAGGACCTTGTGCAGAGAATCTGACCCAGCACCCAGAGGCATGATGGTTAAAGTTTACTTTCCTTATCGTCCCCCTAATTTTCTTCGCTCCCATCCCGAAAAATGATGAGTCTTACCTGTCAACTCTTCCACAGGTTCCAAGTAATCTAACACTCCCCTGTACCCATCCCAAACAGTTCATTGTTTGCATCACAGAGAGGACTGTAACACCTCAGTCATAATGGGCCCATTATACACTGCGCACCAGACCAAACCAGAAGTCAATCCCTCAGGGCAGATTAAACCTAGCGGTATCTTCATGGATCTGTCTGCAGAATGATTGTGATCTTTCATTCCATTCTCATCCTCCGCCACAGGGCACATTACACCAGACTATCCCTCCACATTACACAAGGTTGCTGTTCTAAAATAAAAACAGAAAATGATGAAAGTACTCAGGCTGTATCAGTGGGAAGAGAAACATTGTTGATGTTTCAGGTCAAAAACCCTTCACCCACTTGTTGTTATATCACTTGTGTTTCAGGCTCCTGAAAAGAGAATCTCCCTTTAACTGGTCTATCCTTGCAAAGTCTACAACAGTGTCATATTTCCCTCTATTCCAATCTAGAACAGTTTTACCACTCCTTACAATAAGATTCCTGAAAGGGCATTTCAAAGGGCTGCAGGTAGAGTTATATGGCAGGTTAAAATTTAGCTCTCCTGCTAATCTGCCAGGGGAAGAAAGTTAAGCCCAATGTATCTTAAACTGAGTGAAACAAATCACTAATGCTAATGGTGCAGAGAGAGAACTCATTGCTGTGGTGCCCAGAGAGTCACCTTCTCTTCCTGCACCATTACCTTATGTCACTGTTCCTTTCATTACTCACACACCCACCTCCCCCATCTTTTCCAGTCTCTGCACCTTTCTCCCGATCTCTCTCTCTGTCTCTCTCCCTCTCTCAGTGAATTTCTATATCCCATCTCATTGCCCACTTCCTTTGTTTAGTTCAGACCATCTTCAGTTTCTTC
This sequence comes from Pristis pectinata, assembly GCF_009764475.1. Classification (NCBI taxonomy): domain Eukaryota; kingdom Metazoa; phylum Chordata; class Chondrichthyes; order Rhinopristiformes; family Pristidae; genus Pristis; species Pristis pectinata. Next base: position 11,019,935 of record NC_067428.1, read on the forward strand.
CTGCCCCCTCCCTGCTCTCTCTTACTTTTCTTCAAAGTAATGTCTTGACCTTCAGATTCATGATAACTGAATAAGTTAAATTGTGTTCTCTAAAACAGTTTTCCACAAATGCTTTTAATTGCAATTTTGAGAATCATTTTCTGCAATTGCATTCATTAGGTATATTTTGCACTGGTCTGGTACTTGTCCTACAAGTCTCGTCCACTTCCAGAACTCTGTCCAGTAACCTTTTGTCCATGTCCAGACAATGAGCAATTCAGGTCAATACCTTCTCACTGGGTCAGATCTGGTTATTGACCTGAAACAGTAAGTCCGTTTCTCTCCCCCGAGATGCAGCCTAACCTGCCAAGTAATTCCAGTAATCTCTGTGTTCTTTCAGACTTCCAGTATCACCTGTATTTACTTTGGTAGTGGGCTCAGGATAGGGCCATCTGATGGCACATTATGTGCAACTGCTTTCCAGCCGGGGGCACATGGATAAATAACTGTAAAGAGGCTTTATACCTATGGCAGGCCTCACAGCCCACAGTAAGTCCTTCTCAGGGGAGGAGGAACCTTCACAGAATTGTGAAGAAGAGGGTGCACAAGAGGCATCCTCACCGTGCAAGGGCACTGCTGGCAGATGTTTGTGAGGACATGAGCCATCACATATTAACACACAAACACTAAACCCTGCACTCTGAAAATCCTTAACATGCAGCTGAATGCCCTGACCATCACAGAATGATAAAGTTACTTTCACTAAAAGTCAAAGGTTCCCCACCATTTCTGAATTCCATAATGCAGCAGTAAGGAGCAAAGTACCATACATGGAATATATCAGAGGAGGCAGCCAGGATAGGCTCTGTGGCCTGGTGTCTGAGCGTGACAGTGACCTTGACTTTGACTTGGAGAGCAGTGAAGGTACTGGTATTAGTTGGTGCTGGAAGATTTCTCAGGTCACAAATGTGAGTTAGGGCTACTTTGTGGAAGAATAGCAAAAGTAACGTTGGAGGTCAAATTGTCGACACAGACTGAAGAAAGACAACTATGGGAAGAGGGTGAGCTGTATGATATATTATATACAGGTAATAATGTATTCTTCTGTTATAAGCAGTTAACATTTCAGTAAGAGCACAATTTCTGATGCTTGACTGCTTGTTTAATACTGAACAACATCAGTTAGTCCTGGAAAACTGGAGTCTTCCTGAGTCCTTCCACCTTACATTTCTCCCACATGAACTGTTGAACAGAGACTTGTGAAGCCTGGATGGAGAATGAGATAATGTACTGAGTGCCACCTCATTTGTCGGAGATTTTCTCCATTTTTTGTTACTTGCTTCTCACCTGATGATGTGAAACGACTTTTCTTTTTGCAAGATATCTTTTGGCACCTCTGACCACTAAACCTTGAGGGGGAACCGGCTGAAGCCGCCTGGAGGTTTAGTGATTGGGATCCCAGTTTGGGTCAGTTTATTTGAGGTTTAGTTTTCAGAGAGTTGTATAGCAGTCTGTCTGTGACTATAGGATAGATGTACCAGACCTTTCAAATATTGCTGCTTTCAAACCTTCACCATTAGCAAAAGCTGAATCTTCTGTAAGTGAATAGCAGCAGTCATTGTTTTGACAAATGTGGTTGAAATTCTCACTGGAGACAAACTTTAGGTGCTGCCCATTATTGGGTGAGTTGAACACCAGAGAAACAGTCCTCAGTTATGATAAAATCTCACACCAAAAAGAAGATGTCATATTTAAAGTCAGCATCAACTCACTCAGAAGCATGCACACAATTGCTTAACGTCACTTAAATGTGATTCTCCTTGGCACAATATCTGTTTTTCTGGCAACGTGCAGATGAATTTCTAGGCAAGTAGCTGAAGAAACTTGAAAGAAAATTCCAAAAAAGGTAACTTTAGAGCTAAAAATGCAGAGGACAGGCTGAAGACAGGAAAGAAGAGAGAATTATGGGAAGGAAAAGCTGGATAAATATTCCAACTAAGGGTAAAAAAACAATGTTTTAGTTATAAGTAGTTAATATTGCAGTAAGACCACATTTTCTGATGTCTGAGTGGATTTTACTGTAAAATTGCTATTTTTTTAATACCAAGTGAAAGCTGAATAAGGCTAGTTAGCCCAGGAAGACTGGCGTCTCCTTCAACCTGTTAACAATTTGTGAAAATATGAAATATCAGTTTACGTGCCACTGCAGAGTTGACCCACACAGATCAATCCCGACTTAGTCGCCTATGAATCAGTGATCACACTCTACTGAAATACCACACAGCTTGGATCCCTTATGTCTGCTACATGTTTCTAAAAATACCAGGCTGACTTAATTCGGGAAAATAACACAGCAGCGCGACTGCACTTGTGGATTAGACCCAGAAGGGACTAAATCTAATTTATAATTTAGCCTCAGGCAACACATCCACGTTCTGTGTAATGCTTTTTTGACACTTAAGGTTTAGCTGTGCTCTTCAGAAATTACTAACACAACTTTTTAAATTAACTGTAAGTAAACTAAATGTACCATAGTTAATAACACTCCTGCTCCCCCATAATCCTTGTGCCTTTCCCTCCTGAACATGCTTATTCTAATTTAACTTTATAAAGGCCTTCTAATTTCTCATCCAAAGTCAAATTCATCATATATGATCCAAGATAGTCAAGTAAGAGTAATATTTAACTATGAAAGGCATTGTAGTCAGATATGGTCACCTCTTGTTCCATTCCATTTTCCATCAAGACTTTCTAATGTTAACTGAAGTTGATTTGTCAGCATCCAATCATCTGGCACTACTCTAAGGCATCTGACGCCTTCTCCATCCAATGGGATAGAATAACACCAGCATTAAGGTGGTTCCATTTGGAAAGTTTGAAGTAGTATTTGGTACAGTTTATATTTTTATTATTTTGCTCAGAGGTAAAGGGCTGAACCTTGGAGGTGAATGCTAAGGATTTTTTGTCATAAGTACAAGCATCTTTGGGGTCTCAGTGCATGTGTATCCAAACATGGAAGTTCCAAACCTATTTATGGATTCCAGCTGGCAAACCATTCCTATACCTTCTCACATCATAAAAGGCCATTCAGTCCATCAAATCTCACAACTTTCCCATCAGTCTTATTCTCCCACTTTTTTCACTGTATTCACAGAGGAGCATCACGAAGAAGGCATGCCAGTGACTCTACTTCATTAGGAGTTTGAGGAGATTTGGGATGTCACCAAATCTCTCATAAATTTCTACAGGTGTACCGTGGAGAACATCCTGACTGGTTGCATCACAGCCTAGTATAGAGCTTCCAATGCACAGGATTGCAAGAGGCTTGCAGAGAGTTGTAGAATCAGCTAGCTCCATCATGGACACAACCCACCCCACCATCAAGGACATCCTCAAGAGGTGGTGCTTCAAGGAGGCGGCATCGATCATTAAGGAGCCTCACCACTCGGGACATACCCTCTTCACGTTACTACCATCAGGAAGGTGGTACAAGACCCTGAAGACCCACACTCAGTGTTTCAGGAACAGTTTCTTCCCCTCGCTATCAGATTTCTGAATGGTCCATGAACGCTACCTCATTACTCTTTTTTTTGCACTATTTATTTATTTTTGTAATTTATAGATTTTACATCCTGCACTGTACTGCTGCCACAAAACAACAAATTTCACATCATATAGTAAATCTGATTCTGATTCTATTCTCTCTCAAATGCACATCAACTCCGCCCTCCCTCCGATTCCTATCATCCAGTACAGTTTGGTACATTACAGTAGCCAATTAAATCACCCACATGTTTTTGGGATGTGGGAGAGAATCAGTACACCAATGGGGGACCTACACAGAGAGAACGTGCAAATACCACACATATAGCAGTGGAGGAGAAATTGAACCCGGGTTGTTAGAAGTATGAGGCAGCGTTGCTAACCACTGCTCCACTGTGCCACCTGCCCGTTACCAAGCTTCTTCCAGTGCACTCTGCTGATGTTTCGACATGGAGTCCAGCTTGCTGAGGTTTCCCGGCACTCCAAGGTGCCTGAAGCAGGGTAGACCTGATAATGGATCTGTGAGCACATTCCTTTCTGCAAGAAAACAAAGGAAGTATAATACAAGCTGCATTTTTGCATTAATTTGCTTTTGCACTTATTTTTAACTATCATTCATAACTTTAGCTTTTTTTAGTTTCTAAATCCAATTTAGCAGTGTTTTTCTTTAATTGTTTATTCCATTTTATCAGTTTTGAATGCAGCTGAGTGTCAGGGCCATTTAGAGACACTCCATAGCAGTTCTTTGACAGCTGGTAAAGCTGGAACTGTGGCTTTTGCAATTTGTCACCCAGGTTAGGAGGAGGGATCAAGTAGGGTACACGGACCTTGCACCATTTAATAAGCTCATGGCTGCTCTGACTGTAGCCTCAGTTCCAGATTCCTTTCAACTCACGGTCACCTTTCAGCTTAACATGGTCTCCACTCAGTAAAATTCAGGCCATAATGTATGAATTTATTGTGAATTTGGTTTAATTACTTTAAAGGGGAAGGAAAGTACAGGATACAAGCATGTTCCTATATAAATAAAGAAATGTATTTTTATCCCTTCTTTAACAAACTCAGTATCTTTCAAAGTACTGAAGGAGTTTGTACGTTCTCCCAGTGTCTGCGTGGGTTTCCTCCGGGTGCTCCAGTTTCCTCCCACATTCCAAAGACTTACGGGTTAGAAAGTTGTGGGCATGCTATGTTGGCACCGGAAGCGTGGCAACACTTGCGGGCTGCCCCCAGAACATTCAACGCAAAAGGTGTATTTCACTGTGTGTTTCGATGTACATGTGACTAATAAAGATGCCTTATCTTATCTATTTTGACCTAAACTTATTGCTGTAATGTGGAAAATGGAAAAAAACAACTGTAAGAGCCCCAAAATAAAATGAGATAAACAGCCAATAATCTGATTTTGTGAGACTAATTATTGACCGTATCCTGTTATAGTGATGATTTTAAAAGAAATAATCTTAGATGATCAGACTTATAAAAAGGGGGTGGTAGACGTGATTCTGTACTTGGGCTCCATCAACAACAGCCTCCATCTTGTTACTTAGCATTCCCTTTTTGAAAATGGGTTTGATGTAGAACAGATTTGGCAGATCAAAACTGAGGATTCTTAGAGCATTTTGTACCTTCAGCTGTAACAAAATTCTCTTTGGCTGTAACCTCGTGGCCAGGCATATATCTTGTCTGCCATTACTACCAAAACAAGGATAAACACTGGTTCAATGAGGAGTGGAGAAGACATTAAAAGGCGCAACGTCAGAATGCACCTCAAATGAGGTCCCAAACTTTTGAGCCTGTAATGCAGGACGATGTGTGAGTTAACAGCAAAAACAGCAAGCATAAGTGAGCTAAGGTATTCCATAATATAGTTCTGCAGTCCTGCCACATCCAGTTGGAATAGGAGATAGAGAATTAAACTATAACAAGTAGAAGAGCTACGAAAAACATCCCCATTCCCTACCATGGCAGATCTCATTCGGCTGTGTGGAGTGGATAACCGATCTCATCTTCCTGAGGTTCCCAATCCAGCCAATGTGATTTACTGCAGCTAATATCAAAAGATGTCTGAGTGCAAGGGACAAAACAAAGTCTATCAGGCCGGACAAATCCCAGCTACAGCGCTGAAGAGTTGTGCTTCAGACCTAATGGACCCTGTAGTCCGGCTGTTCTAGTGCAACTCAAACACTGGTATCTACCCAATAGCATGGAAAGTTGCCGAGTACATCATGCTCACAGGAGAAATCCAATCATGCAAGTTACCACTGTGTCACCCTACTCTAAATCATCAGCAACAAAGCATCCACACACAAAATGCTGGAGGAACTCAGCAGGTCAGGTGGCATCCATGGAGGGAAATAAAGCAGTCAACGTTTTGGGTCGAGAGCCTTCATCAGGACTGGAAAAGAAGAGGGCAGAAGCCAGAATAAGAAGAGGGGGAGGGGGAGGAGCACAGGCTGGCGGGTGATAGGCAGAAAGCTTTATCAATATTGCCAATGTTCCAATCACGGTAGTGTAACAGTTAGCTTAACACTTTACAGCGCCAGCGACCCGGGTTCAATTCCGGCTGCTGTCTGTAAGGAGCTTGTACGTTCTCCCCGTGACTATGTGGGTTTCCTCCAGGTGCTCCAGTTTCCTCCCACATTTCAAAGACATACGTGTTAGGAAGTTGTGGGCGTGCTGTATTGGCACCGGAAGGATGGCGACACTTGCGGGCTGCCCCAGAACACTTTACGCAAAGATGCATTTCACTGTGTGTTTCGATGTACATGTGACTAATAAAGATATCTTATCTTAATAACCTGCTCACCTATGTTCTGTTTGGTTTCTACTCAGACTTCCAGGATCCATACCATCACAACCTTGAACCTTACCTGGATAAGAGTTGAATTCCAGAGGGAAGTGAAGAATGACTGCTCTTGACATCAAAGCGATGTTTTACCGAGTAGGGCCTCAAGGAGTCTTGGCAAAATTGAGTCAATGAGCATCAAGCTGAAAATACTATTGGCTGGAGTGGTATCTTACACAAAGGAAAGTGGTTATTGTTGTTATAGGTCAATCACGCCAGCCCTAGGACAATGTTGCAGGAGTTCTCTGGGACAGTATCCCAGACCCAGTTATCACCAACAGTGACCTTCCTTCCATCATAAGGCCCGAAGTGAAGATACTTGGTGAAAGTTTCGTAATGTTCAATTCCAACTGTGAATTTGCAGCAGATGAAGCAGTCTGTGTCTGCGTGCAGCAAGATCTGGAAAATAAACAAGCTTGGTATTATGATAAGTGGCACGTATCATTTGTGCCACCCGTCCCGGGCAATGACCATCTCCAACAGGAGAAAGTGACCAAAAATTTAAAAAAATACTGGAATTACTCAGCAGGTCAAGCACAATGGCGAAAGATAAAGAGTGAACATTTCTGATCAATGTACTTTCATCAGAGCTGTTGATGAAAGTTAATGTAATTCTGATGAAAGGTCATGGGTGTGAATTGTTTGGTTGTGTTGGAACTTGTGAAAGATCCCATTTTCTGCTGTTACTAACTGCTGAATAACTGGGAAGGCCAATGGGTTTGGAAGTATGTTTTGCATTTTGGGATGTATGTGACACACTTTGCTTTCTTTCATAGGTTGGGGCAGAAAAAAATAACAGTTGGGACATTATGTTGCAACTTTACAAAACACTGGATAGACCACACTTGGAGTATTATGTGCAATTCTGGTTGCCACACGATGTGATTGTGCTGGAGAGAGTGCAGAGGAGATTCACCATATTATTGCCTGGAGTGGAGGACTCCAGTTACAGGGAGAGATTGGATCGGCTGGGTTTATTATCCCTGGACTGAAGGAGGCTGAGAGGTGACCTGATAGAGGTATACAAAATTATAAGAGGCATAGATAGGGTAGATAGTCAGAATATTTTCCCCATGGTAGGCATGTCAAAAACAAGAGGGCCTAGGTTTCAAGTTCAAGTTCAAGTTCAAGTTATTTTATTGTCATTCATCAATGCTATAAAAACTCATGGAGGAACGAAATGTCATTTCCCCCAGACTCACACAACAGAGGACATACATAGAACAGAAAACATACAATAAACACAACCAAAAAAGAAAAAAGAAGAAATTGTGCAAGTACAAATAGTGCAAAAAAACGGTATATGCAAAATACAAATTTAGTGCAAAGTTAGTGCAAAACCGAATTGGACGAAGAGAAATATCTATGTTGTACTAATTGTCTAAACATGTTCAGCAGCAGCCAAAGTTCTTATACGCCATTGTGCAAACCAGGGCTTTTGATGTGGCATTTGTCTACCAGGGTATTCAGGAGCCTGACAGCCTGGGGGAAGAAGAGAGAAAGGAGTTTTAAGTGGGATTTGAGGGAATTTTCACTGCTAGAGGAGGAGCTAGAATCAGATGCAATCATTATATTTAAGAAAATTTTAAACAAGCACAAATATGCAAGGCATAAAGGGTTATGAATCTAATGCAAACAAATATGATTAGTGTAGATGGGCAAAAAGGTCAGTATAGATGTGGTGGGTGAAATGGCCCATTTCTGTGCAGTACATCTCTATAGCTCTTTGACTCCATAAATTACCATAAAGTAGCAGTGAGTCTAAGTAAAATAAAATGTGCAAGAAATTATACTGTGCAACGCAATGTCTTTGTGCATTATATGAAGGAATTTAATCTGATAGCTGATCACAAATGTTTGAAAATTTATCACGAACATAACATATGAAGTTTGACCTGGAATAGGCCACTTGGCCAATTGAGGCTGCTTCACTATTTAATAAGATCATGGCTGATCTAACCACAACCCCAATTTCACCTCTTTCATAAGTGGGTGGCGCTTATCTTTCAATGGGTCTTCCATGCATTTGACAGGCATGCAGACAGAGGCTGTCGGACATGTGCAGTAACGTCAACAGACAAGTGAATCACATCTTGATGTCACTTGCATTCAAGAATGGTACTGGCCATTCAACCCACGTCCTAAGTGGAGAGTTAAAGCCTGCTTTCCCATTAGTTAAAGGGGTCCACTCTACTTGCCCAATGATCGATGCACATTGATCTGTTGGGAAGCCTTGAATCTTCAGGCAGGTGGGTCCACTTTGAATGCCTTGATTGGTGTTCTTTTCCATCCTCTCTACCAATAATGTTAAGGCTCCCTGTCATGACTCCTCACACCCAACTGCATGTATGACAACACCCCTACCCACCCTATCCTTTCCCCACCCCCCCTCTATGGCTCTTTCTTCAATGTTACTCTTTTCTCGATCCCAGGCACAGTCCTCTCTATCTCCCTGCTGTCTGGTCCCCTCTCAGCAACTCCTCCCCACCAACCCCCCAACTACCTAACTGCAATCCACAGCTTCTTTTGCTCAAATAAGACCTTTGTGCACATTTTTGCAGGTGAGACTGACTCCATAATTCATGAAGCATTGACTATCACACTAATCCATGTACGTTCTGACCACAGCCAGATGGCTCACTTGGAAATGTTACTGTCTGAAATGTTTTTGCAAAGCCAATATTGGTTTAAAAATCCTTGTGGTATTTGTTACATCATCACTGTTGTTTGGTTTATAGAACAGGCACTAATTCTTGTATCATTCAAACCAGTGCACATAATCACTTCAGCTGACATCTGACTGGTCAACTGTTCGAAACCCATCTGCAAACATACTGAGTTCCAATTCAAAAAGTTTCCAAACTGTCAAAAACAGCAATTTGCATTTTTATCACCCTAAATGTAAGAAGTCCCAGGACATAGCCCAAAAAAATGAGGGAAATGAATGGCCAGACACAGAGGGAGGGATCCAGAACTTGATCAGAATGCAAGACTTTGAAGAGGTTTGAAAGGATGGAGAGATGATGAAGCGATTAGCATTTACGTTCAAGAAGGTGGCTGAAGAGAGAACCAGTGGCAATGGTGGAAGAGCTAGAAAGGTGCACAAAGACTAGAAATGGAAGAATCAAGGTGGCAAGAAAGGTTATAAGGGTTTGCATAGGTTTGTTGGGGTGACATCCTGAAGGAGTTTGAAGATATGTTATGTTTTGCTGTATTGACAGCTGGTGCTAAGAAGGCAAGTGCTGAGCTATTTGGAAAAGTGACGTGCTGTTAACTAAGGGGAACCAATGGATGTGCCTTAAGTGGTTTCATCAAAGAGTATTGTGGAAAATGAAAGTCCCGTGGTGTAGGAGGTAACATATTGTTTTGAAGACTGGCTGGTTTACAGGAATGACTGGGTCTTTTTCTAGTTGACAAGGTGTAATGAGTTGTGTGCCATGGGGATCAGTTCTGGGCCCTCAATTTTTCACAATTTGTGTAAATAACGTGGCTGAAGGCACTGAAGGCTTGCTGTTGATACAAAAAAAGTAGACAAGTTAGTTGTGAAGAAGACATAAGGATAGATTAAGTGAGCAGGCATTGATCTGGTAAATAGAGCTTAGTGTGAGCAAAGTGAAATTCACCATTTTGACATGAAAAAGGAAAAGAAAAAGGAAGCATCTTTTCCAAAAATGCATGCAGCTGCTGGAGATTAGAAGAGAGAGAATTTGATTGAGACATATAAGATCCTAAGGGGTAGGGTGGAGAGGGTGTTTACCTCTTGTGGGAAAATCTAGAACCGGGGTCACGGCTTTTAAGCAAGAAGTCACACATTTAAGATAGACGACGACAAACTTTTCCTCTTGGATGGTCACAAATCTTTGGAAATCTCTTCCCTCAAGGAGTCTTTGAATATTTTTCAGGCAGGTAAATAAATACTTGATAAGCAAGGGGGCATTGAGTGGTTTCCAGGGGCAGGCAGGAGAGGGGCATTGATGTTACAGTCAGATCAACTATGACCTTATTAAATGGCAGAGCAGGTTTGAGGGGCCGAGTGGCCTACTTCTGCTCCTACTTTGTATATTTGTACTGTTGTATGCTTGTATGACCAAAAGGGTGACTTTAACTTCCTAATGTTGTGGGGGCAGTGGAGGAGTGCTCACCAGTAGGTGGGAGATGCTGAACTGGAAAATACTTCACAATTTTTTTGACATTAAAACAGCCTTAACCATATCCCTGATACTGTTTGTGAAAGAGCAGGAATTTGAAGTGTCAAAGTCACAGAACCGTGTTGTCAATTTTCCCTGTGTAATACCATGTTAAAACTGACATTCCTCAATAATCCCTGTTGTTGTGTTGCAACTTCTTGCAGATTCCAATATATAGCCCAGCAGGTTCAATCTCTACAGACTGCACATAAAGGGATGTACCAAAACACCATCAACATCCTACCAGCTACAGGTGAGTATTGCTACTGAATAAGTGGATGCTGCAATAATGAAAGGAGGGTGGAAGAGTGTTCAGAGGGTCCTGAATATGCTGGTGATGGATGACATCTGCAGGAAGCATCTTCTTTGTGCAATGTGGCCACCAAGACCTTTCTGGGATTCAGAAGCTGCCGGGGAGATTTCTGTAAGCATATGAGTGCAGTTTCTCACATTGGAGAGCCCTGTTTTGCCTTTACTACCTGCTCCTGTGGCCTGAAGGGAAAGCTGGTGAAATCTCCTCATTGAGTGTAGAGTTTAGGCGACCTCCTTGACAAGGTGTGGCAGAGATCAGCAGCAGCCTGCATTGAACCTGAGGCTAGGAAGTGAAGGGGCCTGCAACCCTAACCTCCATGGGCAAAGCAGTCAAGACATGTTTGTGCCTGTACTTGGGGTCACAGGAGGTCAGGGATGTCAGCGAAAACAAAGAATGCAGTTTGAGCGTTGCTTCCTTAAACAGCATAATTTCAGGAGAAAGGGGGTTGATTGTTCTGTCAGTAAGTAAGATCAGTGAGGTTGAGGATGTCACTGCAGATGACAGCATTACTGCTGATGTCACTTGGGAAACCTTAGATTGGAAAGAAAGTGCTGGGAAGAACAAAAAATCCCACTGAGAAATGAGGAGAGAAATTTCCATTAGACACCCATAAATGTGCACAGATTTGTATGACTGTGGGTTAACCTGATTTTCACCAGTACGGCACTGTTTTCTTCCTGGACTTGTGCAAACAAGTATATTGCCTCCAATGTTTCTGACAGCGTGTTTGTTGGTGTGGATTTAACGCAGCCATTCAGTTAACATAAAATTCCAGGTATTCCAACAAATTAAGTCATTATGATCTACACAACTTAATTTCACTTCAGACATTGCAACTATTACATTTGATGGTGTGCAGAGACGCCTGCACTGCGCAAGAGGGAGGGAAGGTGGCATCTTGCAGAGTTGGATTCCGCTGATGCCTCATTGCATTTCACACAAAGGATGTAAGGTTGTACAGAGAGGTCTCACTTCCTTGCTGACAGGTAGAAAGGAGCCCATGGTTAACACCACAAATCCATGGCTGCTAAATCAGCAGAAGCACTTCTGTATTCAGTGTACGAAATGGTTTAGTAACCAAACCAGGTTAATATAGCTGTACTTTCACCCACCTTCTAATGTGGACATTAGTTCAACCTCTCTCCACCCTTGTAAGTTTAGACCAATCTCTGCAGACTGCACGTAAAGGGACCCCTCACAAAGACTTACCTCTATCTATAATCTTTCTCCATGTCCTTGATAAGGTCTCTGCATGTCCAGCTGTTACTGCAGTGTCACATGATACCCACATGTTCACTGTTAACAAATGCTCTCTACACAACCATCCATACAACGTACGCTATTGTTCATTCTTCCTTCCCTCACTGCAGGACAAGAGAAAGCAGAACATTAGGGAGAAGCATAGAACAGCAGGTGTCCACAACTGTCAGCCAGCTAACATCTGTTGAGGTGGTGACACTGGATGACAACCAAGATATCTGAATGTATGAGGTAATGAAGATGAGGAGATGGGGTTCACACAGCTAACTGAGGAAAGGAATCTCTTCCATCCAGCTATATTATGTACAACCTTCACACGTCTGGAACAAAGAAACAAAACACTAGAAGAAATCAACGGGTTGAGCAGCATCCGGAGAGGCAAAAGGTGTATATTGACATGTTAGGTCAAGACCCTGCTCCAGGACCAGGATGGAAGAAGAAAGATTGCCAGTATGTAGCAGCACATAGGGTGTTGGAGGTGATGGGTGGAATCAGCTGAGGGCCAGATGGAACCAGGTGGAGGAGGGGGGAAGGGGAAGGCAATGAGAAAGGTGAACAAAGGGAGATGAAAACTAGGTGGACAGGTGAATGAGTGTGGGAGGAGAACACCAGGGGTGGGGTTACCTGAACTATATTTTCTTCTCCTTTTGTTCCTGACCCGCTGAGCTCTCTCAGCATTCTGTTTTTTGTTCCAGATTCTAGCATCTGAGGTCTCTTTAGTCTTTGTACACACACATCTGGGCTGGATAATGGCACCAAGTGAAAAGTGATTACATACATATTGTAAACTTTTAATATCCTTACCTTGAAATTTCCAGTTCGTGTCTGCAATACCCCACAGAACCTGGAGCCAATCCACAAGACTTACAGCGGAGGACAACAAGTCCTCCTGGCTGAAAAACACTTAGTCTGATGGTGGAGCAGCAGAGGGTCCGGTTAGCAGATATTCGAGTTATACGTGGTAGCTCCCACCTCACGGGTGAGCAAGAGGACACAGCAGCAGGGACCCTGCACTGGAGAGGAAGTGTGCTTTCAAAGCTCGAACTATCCAGAAGCAGAGGCTGTGCCTCAGGAGTTGGATAACCCTAGATCAGCAGGGGTTGGCAGGTGTCCTGGCCAGGAGCAGTCAGAGGCCTATGTAGTGATCCTTTCATCGATGGAATGAGTGCCGACTACACACGGCAGACTAGGGTGTCAGACGTGGCAGTCCAATGAGTGCATTGCAGGCTCTCACCAAGGACGTGATGAATGTCACATGAAATAGTCCTCACTGACCTACAAAAAAGTGCTCAGCAGCTCACCGTTACTGGTCTGGGGCTGGAGGGCCATGAGTGTGGGAGCAGGGAAGTGGCGGCTCTAATCTGATTCCTTCCTCTTCTCACCCACTGCCTCACTTCCACAGTCTGGACTCATGTCATTGAAGTCCACAGTCTGAGTGAAGTTTTTCACCGTAGCTGTACCTCACTGTGCTTGTTGCAATAAGTTCAACGGAACTGACTGAAGTCCGTCTGCTTTCCCAAGCACCAACAATTCCCATTGCCTCCAAGCGGGGGTGGACGCAGCAGTCTATGAATGGGAGTCGGAGGCAAGCCAATGCAGTCGGGATGTGAACAGCCAGCCTCAACCACAACTGGAAGCTGCAAGGCTTGAACCATGTGGAGGTACTGGGAAGAGGAAGAGTAAAGGTTTGCTGTGGACCATGGCTATGCCTATGGATGTTAATACAGTGAATGTTAAGTTTTCACGGTCTGAAAGATAAGGTTTTATATCACATCTTTCTGGTCTGCAGCAAACTGTATTTGTTGAATGGTGGGTTGCCTTATACCTCCTGCACCACGTCATTTGGGCTCCTCACAGAGTTCACCTGCCATCTACTGACCCTACTCAATGGGGGTTGGACAAACCACGGATGGACAAGTCATAGGGAGGGCTTGTTGCTGGAAGTGCGGAAGAGTGTGAGGCAGAGTGTTGTGACCTGGAATGCAGCAGCGGCATTGCTGGGGGCTGCCGCAGCCTGGCAGCTAACAATGCGTCCTGGTACCCCCTGCACCAGTGTGCACTGCTCCTACATTTTTTCCATTTCCTCTTCTGCTTCTCATTCAGGCAGGTTGTGTGTCCCTTGCCATGTGTGTGTCAATCTCCTGCAGCTGCACTATGGAGCTAGTTGCACACTAGACCATCCCATTCCCAACAGATTGACTGGTGCATGTTAAAAGGCTGCTCCATTCTGCAGGCCAGCCTGATAACATTCCCATTAAGATGGCTTCAGTTGAACTATTCCTCTGCTTCATCAAGTGGCTCCTCACCGGATTTATCAGCCACGTTATCTTTTGGCCTCAAACCCCTAATCTACATAGAGGGCTGAATGCATGATGACAGGTCCCTGGATAAAGGAATCATGGTTGTTCCCGGCTACCATCCACACATCTGTGGAAAGATCTTGTTGTGGATGTAGATGAGCTGAATATTAATGGAATAGAAGCCCATTCAATTGATGAGTACTTCAGGTTGGACCAATGGTGAATTCACAGCAACAGGTGTAGTTAAAGAGCCTCTTGAGCTTCGGAATCCAGTCAGAACCACAAACCCCAAGCATCCATTCACTGTGACTGGCCTCATCAGTAGCTGTCAATATAGATGCCAGCCCTTGTATTTGTTACCTGCTTGTTTCATTTATAAGTGACCAACAGCGAAATTCTACATGTATCAGATGCACCATAGACATTTATCGAAGGATGCATCATGGCTTGGTATGGCAACTGCTCTGCCCAGGACTGCAAGAAACTGCAGAAAATTGTGGACACAGCCCAGCGCATCACGGAAACCAGCCTCCCCTCCTTGGACTCTGGCTTTACCTCTCACTGCCTTGGCAAAGCGGCCAGGATAATCAAAGACCCCACCCACCCGGGTCATTGTCTCTTGTCTCCTCTTCCATCAGGTAGAAGATACAGCAGCCTGAGGGCACGTACCACCAGGCTTAAGGACAGCTTCTATTCCACTGTGATAAGACAATTGAATGGTTCCCTCATACGATGAGATGGACTCTGACCTCACGATCTAACTTGTGACCTTGCACCTTATTGTCTGCCTGCAATGCACTTTCTCTGTAGCTGTGACACTTTACTCTGCACTGTTACTGTTTTTACCTGTACTACATCAATGCACTCTGTACTAACTCAATGTAACTGCACCGTGTAATGAATTGACCTGTACGATAGGTATGCAAGACAAGTTTTCACTGTACCTCAGTACAAGTGACCATAATAAACCAATACCAATACTAATACCTAGGTTAGATTCTCAAGGTGTAGAAGCCGAGACTGCAGTCACCATCACAGCTTCCAGCACTGTGTGTCTACCAAGTTGAGCAGGCAATGTGTCTCGTCCAAGGAGGCAGCAGAAATATTCCATCATCGGTGTGATAGCCCGAGACTCCCGAAACACTGTCATGCCTGGGAAAGGGAACCTTAGTCTACTTAGTCTGTGTTCAGCAATGGCTCCCAGCAAGCTGCCCCTGTTGTGTGCAGCTATAAATGGATCTGGGGTAGGCGGCTGCTGTTGACGAGGCTCCTGTGGTTAGAACATAGAACACTACAACACAGTACAGGCCCTTTGGCCCACAATGTTGTGGCCAACATTTTATCCTGCTCTAAAATCTATCTAAACCGTCCCTTCCACATCACCCCCCGCCATTTCTCTATCGTTCATGTGTCTATCTAAGAGTCTCTTAAATGTCCGTAATGTATCTGCCCCCACAACCCCTGCAGGCAGTGCCTTCCACGCACCCACCACTCTCTGTGTAAAAAAGCTTACCCCTGACATCCCCCTTATACCTTCCTCCAATCTCCTTAAAATTATGTCCCCTCATTGTCGCCCTGGGAACAAGTCTCTGGTTGTCCATGCCCTTCCTTCTATTGGCCCCACTCTATTGCTGTATGAGCAGCAGCCATCTTGTAGTCTTAGCAGAGAACTGCTAACCCCAGGAAGCAAGTGGGCAGGTTGAACAAAGTTACTAGCTGTAAGTAGTCAGGGCCTGGGATGCACTGGAATAGTGGAGGCAGATTCAATTGTAACTTTCAAAAGGAATCAGGGGAAGTGTCTGAAAGGAAAGAAGTTACAGGGGTCTGGGAAGAGGCTGGGCAGGTGGTATTGGGTGTAATTGCTTTGATGTAGAGCCAGTACAGACTCAATGGGCCAACAGCCTCCCTCCACACTCTAACCATTCTGTGATTCAAAACTTTCTCCAATGCTTTCTGAGAAAAGATCCAACACCCATCTGTGAAGAAAACCTTTCATTCAGGGAAATGGATGGTGGTTGTATTTATTGTGAGGTTACCTTGTCAGCTGCCCCGCCTCCATCCACCACCATTCTGCTTTAATCAGGGAGTCTGGAGCACCTGAAGTAAAATTCAGAGACAGTGGGTAACTTCTGTTTAAATTATCAAGAAAGTGTTTTAAATCAGCCGCCAGTCTCTCCAGAATGAGTTAGAGGTTGTGTTCCAAATGCAGACTTACGCACACAGATTAACTCTGGAAGCCGGCAGGTTTCTGACGATCGGTACTTTTTGCAGATTTAACCACGATCCTACTTTCAAAGATAAATATCTCCCCCTCCTTACACCCTCCAAGATGATATCAGAAATAGACTGCTGTGTTTTACATAGCGGAGTTTATAGAGAGTGGGGAAAGGAAGACTCAGGAGAGAGGTGATTGGAAAATTAACGAAAATATTTGTGTTGAATGTCCCTTTTGGAGCATTATCACAGCTTGCCTGGTGGCACGAGCAAAAAGCCTGAACCAATTCTGTATTCAGGCCTTATCTGCATTACTCCAGTCAGCAGCAAGCTTTCATCAGAGACCAATGATAATGGCAATACCCCTCTCATTGGTAGCTTTTTGGTATGGGGGGGGGGGGGGGTCATTATTCAGGATTTCCAGCTATTCCTCTATGGAAACTACCTGAAGGTATTTCCCACAGGGAGAAAATCACCCTGGGCGTAATTACCAAACAGGTGGCAGCAGCTGGGTAGATTTTTTTTTAGATGGGTAATTGCCTTGACTGAGGCCTAGCACTTCAATGAAACATGTTACAACCAAAGTAAAATATTTATTCCTCACGCAGGGGCTGGCACAGGGCAGCAATAAGGAAAATATGTTCCAAAGTGGAGAGCTCCACCTGTTCCATATCAATGTCTTGAAAGACAAGGTTGCTAAAATAGTGAGTGAGGATTTAAATTAATGCGATACAGCATGGATGGTGTTTTAAGACCGGCTTAAAGTGGCTGGACTCCGGCCAGAAAGCTTAATTGAAAGAGAAAGAAAAATATACCAGAGGGTAAATGGAAAAGATAATGCTCGAAGACAGAAATAGTTAAAAACAATGTTGTCTAAGGGTAATAGATATGTAATAAAAGACAAGAATGTGGAAAAAAATGGATCAAGGTTGTAAAAAAATTGGAATCAAGATTGAGCATGTGAAAACAAAGCCTTCAAAGCAAAGTGGCAGACTTAGACCATTAAATGCCTGGAGAGTTATAGTAGTAGACCATAAGAGAGCTGTGACTTAACTTTGAAGAAGAGTGGGGAGTTATTATTCCTGATTATAATAGTTGTAGGAAGGAGCATTGAACTGAGGTGGGCGATGACATCAGTAAAGAACTTGATCATAATAATAACGTCCAAAAGACTTGTGTTGACAGAATATACATAGATGACGTTAAGCAAAAGGAACAAAAACTGAGCAATTCTTGGTGTGCATAACCGGGCAACACGCATTAAAGAGTTAAAGTTGGAGGTCTCCAGCGAGCTACAAGAATAAAGAGGTGATGATAATGGGGGAGGGGTAAAGTGCCCAACGTAGGCTGAAACAGATGAACAGATTGTGGATTCTTGTTTCTATACTGCCTCCTACCTCAATATGAGTCTTGTTGTTGAAAAGATGTTTTACTTCTGGGAAATGAAAGTGGGATAAATACCAGAGGAAGTAACACAGACCAGTTATATTTACTGTAGGAATAGAAAATTGTTGCTCAGACTCAAAAATAAGCATTTGTGGCGAAAAGAAAGTACACTTTGATGAGTCCAAAGTGAATAGATTTGAAATCCTTAGATCCTGAGATATAATAAGGATGGAGCACAAAATAATTATATTCCTAAAAGCTACACACAACCAAAACAGGTTTAACATGGTAACGTATCCCAGCACCTCACAGCTGTAATATCAAACAAATTTAACATTGAGCCACATGAGGAGAAAGGACAGATGACAAAAATCATCAAAGATATAAGCTTTAAGGCATGTTTTAAGGAGGGAGAGATTCAAGGATTCAAAGGGGTTTAAGGAGGAAGTATCAAATCTGAGATCCCAAGAAGCCAAAGGCATGCCCATCACGAGTGGGTTAATTAAAACTGGAGATAAAGACAAGGCTGGGCTTTGAGGAGGGACAGCATGCTTGTAAGTAGGAATAGATTGTAGGGGTAGGGAGGAACAAGGCCATGGGGGGTTTTCTAAAGTAAGGATAGAAATTCTACAGTTAAGGTACTGACTAACCAGGATGAGTCTAGATCACCAAGAGCAGGGTTGAAGGTTGAATGGTGTGGCTTAGAATAAGGAGCATAGAGCTTTGGATGAACTAAGAGCAATGGCAAAGTGGGGAGGATGGATACAAGTGTATTGGTAAATTGGTTTATATTGTCACATGTACCGAGGTACAGTGAAAAACTTGCATACCGTTCGTACAGATAAATTCATTCCAACAGTGCATTGAGGCAGTACAAGGTAAAACAATACCAAAGTGCAGAAGAAAGTTTTGCAATTACAGAGAAAGTGCAGTGCAGGCAGACAATAAGGTGCAAGGTAGATTGTGAGGTCAAAAGTCCATCTTATCGCAGTGGGGAACCATTCAATAGTCTTATAACAGTGGAATAGAGCCTGGTGGTACGTGCTTTCAAGCTTTTGTATCTGCCCGATGGGAGGAAGGAGAATGTCTGGGGCAGGTGGGGTCTTCGATTATGCTGGTTGCTTGGATGGGTTGAAATGTGTTTAATGCGAGAAGTATTAAGAATAAAGGTGATGAACTTAGAGTATAGATCAGCACGTGGAACTACGATGTTGTGGCCATGACAGAGACTTGACTATAGCAAGGGCAGGATTGGCTGCTTGATGTTCCAGGGCTTAGATGTTTCAAAAGGGATAGGGAGGGAGGTAAAAGTGGTGAGGGTGGTGGTGGGGAAGTGGCATTGCTAATCAGGGAAAGTATCACAGCTGCAGAAAGGGAGGACATCGAGGAGGGAATGAGGGAATGTCAACCTAGTCAGTGTCGGTGGAAGTCAGAAATAGGAAGGGAGTGATCACTCTATTGAGAGTATTCTACAGATCCCCCAGTAGTCATTGGGACACTGAGGAGCAGATAAGTAGGCAGATTTTGGAAAAATCCAACCCTGTTGGATTTTGCAAAAATAACAAGGTTGTTCTTGTGGGAGACTTCAACTTCCCTAATATTGATTGGCACCTCCTTAGTGCAAAAGATTTAGATAGGGCAGATTTTGTTAGGTGTGTCCAGGAAGGATTCCTGGCACAGTATGTGGACAGGCCGACTAGAGGAGAGGGTATACTGGATCTAGTACCTAGGCAATGAACCTGGTTAGGTGACAGACCTCTCAGTGGGGGAGCATTTCAGAGATAGTGACCACAACTCGTTGACCTTTAGTATAGCCATAGACAAGGATAGGAACAGATGATATGGGAAAGTTTTTAATCGGGGAGGGCTAATTATGATGGTATTAGGCAGGAACTTGGGAGTGTAAATTGGGAACAGGTGCTCTCAGGGAAATGCACAGCAGCAATGTGGAGGCTGTTTAGGGAACACTTGCATGGGGTTCTGGATACGTTTATCCCACTGAGACAGGGAAAGGACGGCAGGGTAAAGGAACTATGGGTGACAAGAGAGGTGAAACATTTAGTCAAGAGGAAGAAGGAAGCATACTTAAGGTTTAGGAAGCAAAAATCAGACAGGCTCTTGAGGATTATAAGGTAGCCAGGAAGGAGCTTAAGAAGGGACTTAGGAGAGCTAGAAGGGGACATGAGAAGGCCTTTGCGAGTAAGATTAAGGAAAACCCCAAGGGGTTCTACACGTATGTAAAGAACAGGAGAATGACTAGAGTGAGGGCAGGACCGTTCAGGGAGAAAGGGGGAAACATGTGCCTGGAGGCAGAGGAGGTAGGGGAGGTCCTTAATGAATACTTTGCTTCAGTGTTCACTAGGGAGAGGGACTTTGATGAATTAAGGTTAGGTGAACAGGCTAATGTGCTGGAGCATGTTGAGGTTAAGAAGGAGGCAGTGTTGGAGCTTCTGAAAACATTAGGATAGATAAGTCCCCAAGGCCAGACAGTATATATCCCAGGTTACTATGGGAGGTGATGGAAGAGATTGCTGGGCTGTTGATGATGATATTTGCATCCTCCCTGGCCACAGGAGTGGTACTAGATGATTGGAGGATGGTAAATGTTGTTCCATTGTTCAACAAAGATAATAGGGATAATCCTAGGAATTATAGACCAGTGTGTCTTCCGTCAGTGGTGGGCAACCTATTGGAGAGGATTCTTAGGGACAGGATTTACGAGCATTTGGAGAAGCATAGTCTTATTAAGGTTAGTCAGCATGGCTTTGTGAGGGGCAGGTCATGCCTCACAAGCCTGATTGATTTTTTGAGGACGTGACAAAACAAATTTGTGACGGTAGAGCGGTGGATGTGGTGTATATGAATTTTAGTAAGGCGTTTGACAAGGTTCCCCACAGTAGGCTCATTCAGAAAGTCATGAGGCATGGGATCAATGGAGACTTGGCTGCATGGATTCAGAATTGGCTTGCCCACAAAAGGCAGAGGATGGTAGTAGATGGAGAGTATTCAGCCTGGTGGTGAGTGACTTGTGGTATTCCGCAGGGATCTATTCTGGGTCCCCTGCTCTTTGTGATCTTTATAAATGACTTGGATGAGGATGTGGAAGGGTGGGTTAGTAAGTTTGCAGATGACACAAAGGTTGGAGGTGTTGTGGATACTGTTTTGTTGTCTGCGTTACAACAGGATATAGACAGGATACTGATCTGGGCTGAGAAGTGGCAGATGGAGTTTAATCTGGACAAGTGTGAAGTGATACACTTTGCAAGATCAAACTTGAAGGCAGAGTACAAGGTTAATGGCAGGATTCTTAGCAGTGTGGAGGAACAGAGGGATATTGGGGTTCAAGTCCATAGATCCCTCAAAGTTGCCACGCAAGTTGATAGGGTGGTTAAGAAGGTGTATGGTGTACTGGCCTTCATTAGTCGGGGATGAGTACAAGAACTGCGAGGTAATGTTGCAGCTCTATAAAACTCTGTTTAGACCGCACAGAGTATTGTGTTCAGTTCTGGTCACCTCATTATAGGAAGGATGTGGAAGCTTTAGAGAGGGTGCAGAGGGGATCAACTAGGATGTTGCCTGGATTAGAGAACATATCTTATGAGGAAAGGTTGAGTGAACTAGTGCTTTTCTCTTTGGAGCGACACAGGATGAGAGGCAACTTGACAGAGATATATAAGATTATGAGAGGCATAGGGAGAGTGGACAACCAACACCTTCTCCCCAGGACGGCAATGGCCAATACCAGAGGACATCGGTTTAAGGTCAGAGGACGAATGTTTAGGGGGGATGTCAGAGGTAGGTTTTTTACACAGAGAGTAGTGGGTGCCTGGAATGCGCTGCCGGGGTTGGTGGTCGAGGCTGATACAATAGGAAATTTAAAAGACTCTTAGATAGGCACATGGATGTAAGAAAAATGGAGAGTTATAGGCTGTGTAGGAGGGAAGGGTTAGATTGATCAGGGAGTAAGTTTATATAGGTCGGCACAACTTTGTGGGCCTAAAGGCCCATACTGTGCTGTATTGTTCTATGTTCTATGCTTACCAAGGCAGCGAGAAGTGTAGACAGGGTCCATGGAGGGGAGCCTGGTTTGCATGATGTGCTGAGCTGTGTCCACAACTCTCTGCAGTTTCTTGCGGTCACAGGCAGAGCAGTTGCCATACCAAGCTGTGATGCATCTGGATAGCATGCTTTCTATGATTCATCGACAAAAAGTGGTGAGGGTTGACAGGGACATGCCAGATTTCTTTAGCCTCCTGAGGAAGTAGAGGCGCTGGTGAGCTTTCTTGGCTGTGGCGTCAATGTGGTTGGACCAGGACAGGCTATTGGTGATGTTCACTCCAAGGAACTTAAAGCTCTCAACCCACTTGATCTAGGCACCATTGATGTAAACAGGAGCACATGCACCACCCCCCTTCCTGAAGTCAATGACCAGCTCTTTTGTCTTGCTGACATTGAGGGAGAGGTTGTTGTCATGACACCATGACACTAAGCTCTCTATCTCCTTCCTGTACTCTGACTCATCGTTATTTGAGATATGGCCCACTACGGTGGTATCATCCGCAAACTTTTAGATGGAGTTAGAGCAGAATCTGGCAACGCATTCATGAACGTATAGAGAGTAGGGGGCTGAGGACGCCGCCTTGTGGGACAGCGGTGTTGAGGATAATCGTTACAGAGGTGTTGCTACCTATCCTCACTGATTGCAGTCTCTTGGTCAGGAAGTCAAGGATCCAGTTGCAGAGGGAGGAGTTGATTCCCAGTTCTGGGAGTTTGGATATGAGTTTGCTTGGAATTTATTGAAAGCAGAGCTATAGTCAATGGACAATCATCTAATATCAGTGTCTTTGGCACAGTCAAGAGGTAACAAAATGATGGTTCCAGTGACAGTGAGGGGATGAAGGGTCCATTGACAGATTAGGTGAGACAGGTCAAGATGGAAAAGTTATAGCAAAGGGAGTAGTCTTGATGACGGGGCAGATTATTGTCAGAAGCTCATCTTAAGATCAAATACAATATAAGGATTGTGAGTGATCTGGTTAGCTTAGAAGGTCACTGGAGAGAGGATGAAATCCATTGTTACGTAGGAGAGGTAGGAAAGTTGACACCACGACAGAAGGCAATGGCATTAGTTCTGCTCATCTAACACTGGTTTCAGACAACCAGAGAGACAAAGAGAAATGATGGTTAGGTACATCTGATATTTAACAGATTCAAGGCATCTATTTCCATATGTTGAAGAATCAGGACTTCATTGAAAACCAAATTTATGTGAAACTTAAAAGTGTAGCTAACAATACTAAAGGCATTCATGAGCATTATAGATGAAGTCATAGGGAAGTGAGAAGTATAATTAGAAGGCTAAAGTGGAAGATCAAAAATATAGATGGCAGATAATGTAAAACTATGCAGTTTTAATAAGCAGTTTAACAATGAAAGAACGATTAAATAAATGATAGGACCACTTAGTAATGAAAAAAGTAGTCTAATCATGGAGAAGGCAAGTATGGTGGTGATGTTAAATAATTACTTTGAATCAGTTTTATAAATGATGGAGCTAATAGATTGTAGGTGTAGTGGGCTTGGAAATGGAACAAGTGTTAGAGATCATGATCAAGTCTCATGCAGAATGAGATGTCAGACCCCAATGATGAAGACACAGTGGAGATAGCAAAGGCTCCAGTCAAATGTCATAAATGCCCATTGTCCTAAATTTGACTTAATTGTACAAATCTATGATGTGGATTTGGTTTTGAAAGCTCAGCTCAGGCTCAAGTAGGATGCTGGCATTAGAAACCGTAGGGTTCAACTTGAGGCAGTGGCCATGGGGGAATGGAATTAATAACAAAGAAATGCTTTTTCTATTGTTGGGGCTAGGGTGTTATGGGAGCAGCACTGATTAATTAAGTATCAAGAAACCCTAAGTCATCATTTGAGTTGAAAGGGGAAGGTACAAGATCTAAGGCTATGGAAAGAGAGCAGAGTAATTATTTTAGAATCAGTTCAACAAAGAGTTTACATTGATGCAAAGCCTAACTTGGCAAGTAGAAATGGAACAGTTTGAGTCATCGGATAATTGTATAACCCATCAGATTTTACAGATCATAAAATGCATAAAATCATGCTTGTGAAACATGAGCCTCTGAGTACATCTGTGACTCATCCATCCTATTCCTTTCTGGTGAGTTAAATTAACAATGCCCTAAATTATGATGACAGGCAAGGACCTGAAATGCTCTTGGTCTAGCAAAGCATCATGGCAAATCAACATGACTGATATAAGAAACCATAATCTTAGCAGAAGTAAGAAACCATAATCTTAGCAGAAGTATAATCCAGATAGGAGCACAAGGTAAACACAGTGGCACATCTTATTGCAGTTTCCTGCATACTAAGGTGGTAACTTTCTGAAGTACTTCATTGGCTATGAATCACTTTGAGTTGTACCAAGGTTATGAAAGATGTTACAGAAAGAGCACGTACCACCAGACTCAAGGACAGTTTTTATCCCACTATTATCAGACTCTGGAATGAACCTCACATACGCTAAAAGATGAACTCTTCAAGTCTTGATCTCCCAATCTACTTCGTCGCAGCCCCTTGCACTTTATTTGTCTATCTGCACTGAGCTTTCTCTATAGCTGCTGCTCTGAATTTTGATTTTCCTTTTACTACCTCGATGGCATGATCTGTCTGGATGGCACACAATCAAAAGCTTTTCACTGCCTCTCAGTACATGTGACAATAATAAACCAATACCAGTACAATAATGCAATTTTTTTGTGCTGTATGTCAGATGAGCTTGGAGAAAGATGAAGCTTATTATGATAAAATCCTTTCTTAATTACTTTAAATATTACTTTATCTTGCTAAATAGATGCATTCAGCTGCCACAGCTTTCCTACTTGCCAGTTTTGGTGCTTTCTGAAAGTTAATTGTTCATTTAACAGTAAGTATTGATTGGATATGAGTAGTTGGTTTCAGTTCCATCATTTGGACTATTATTCAGAGGATGGCCAATGATGGACCACTGGACTGGTCTATATTGCGTCACTCTAAAATGTTTGTTTGGACAGCAGGTAAATTGATCCAAAGTCCAAACATAATGGTTACACTGTAATAGTGATCTGAATTTCAGAATATTGCATTCATTTAAAATACTTACTTATTCCATTGTTCCAGAATTTCAAAGTACAACCTCAATTCTGTCTGACCTTTTCTTCTTCGAGAGCATGAGAAGGCCACTTTGGCTTAGATATTGACAGGGGATGAGTACTGGACAGGAATCTCAGGTTTCTATTGAAGTTAATAATAGGCAGCATTGTAAACCTTTCCATTGGGTTTCCTGTTTGATTATCAGCCTGATTGACTACCCATGGGACAGGAGTTTCTGTCCAACTGTCCCCTCCAACTAATTATTGGGAAGATGACAGTTGCGGACTTTGGCTCCTGTCACAAGCTCTGTTTGCCAGGAAGGCATAGTAAGTTGAGAGGCTTGGGTGAGAGCTTCAGCAGTAAATTGACTGGTTAGACCTCAAACAGTTCTCAGAGAGCATAAAGTAGTTAGTGGCAGTATTAGATGTCGGACAAGCAGTGTGACAAATCAAAGACTGGGAATATATAACAGATATATTAACCTCATCTTTCATAGAGACAAGCCAGAAATTCCAAAGTACTCTCAATCTGGTTATTACATTTTGTTTCATTAATTTCAGTGTGCCGCAGTAATTGAATGTGGAACTTAAATGCTGATAACCCCAAGTTATTCAAAATGATCAGTATTGTTCCTGGTTTGGAGACAATTTTTAGTGCAGAGCAAAATACTAACAGTACAAATGCAATGTGAGAGATTTTGAATGATAATTTGAGCTGAGCTCCATCAGAGGCGATTCAAAATAATGTTACCAATTATTTTCTTTAACACATATCCATCAACGCGTCTTAATATTGTGAAACTGTCCAAATGGTTTGAGTATAAAATCTATTCATATATTTTGAATTATTTCATTTTCTGTGTTGCCCAAAGCAGTTCTGACACGGATGATGGATGTCTCTTGATGTGGATGGCTAATAAGGGAGTAATGTAGATTAAGTCCTTAGGTTTTATAACAATAGGATTATCCACACATTTAGGAATCCTAATGAAGTGGCTGCTAAACAAACATTAAGGAATCCATGTTATGCATATTTTCTGCTCTAAGCTAGAACTCCTATTTACATAGTTCACCAAGGCAACCGATCAGTCTATTTTTTAATGACGATATTTAAAGAAAAATGCCTTCAAATGTGAATCTTACCAATGTACAGACCAGGCATAGGTATCAAAATTCTGTTAAAATAGTCTGTGAAGTGCAGTTGGAAGATAAATATCAGTATGTGTTGGAGAGATCAACTGAACCTTGATCCCAAAATGAAGCATTGGTTCTGGCATCTGAGATCTGTTAGGCTGTTTCTGTGAAAAACCAATCCATTAATGAAAGGCAAATAGAGCCGCACGATGGGGACACAAGAGACTGCAGATGCTGGAATGTGGAGCAACAAACAATCTGTGAGAAGAACTCAGTGGGCTGACCAGCGTCTGTGGGAAGAAAGGAATTGTTGATGCTGCACAACCTGCTGAGTTCCTCCAGCAGATTGTTTATAGCCCAACAAACATCAGGTAGTACTGATCCTCAGAGTGCGAGAAACTGAACTCAGGTGTAAGATGGTAGGATGGCACATGATTTCTTTATTCAAATCGAGTAGAAGGCTTTTTTATGCATCTTACTACTTATAGTCAAGTGAAGTGACATAGAAATCCAGTATTGGTATTGGTATTGGTTTATTATTGACACTTGTACCGAGGTACGTACAGATCAATTCATTACACAGTGCATTGAAGTAGTACAGGGTTAAAACAATAACAGAATACAGAGTAAAGTGTCATAGCTACAGGGAAGTGCATTGCAGGTAGACAGTAAGGTGTGAGGTTCTAATACTAGGGTATGTTCATCTCCATTTCTGAACTTTGAGCTTGGTCAGCTCACTGGCATGAAACTGTTTTCTGTTGCTTTCCTAAAGATGTCAGTCAGCAGGGCTGAAGCCCCTGTGGAATTCAGAGCATTACCACCAAGAATGGGAAGATATGCTGTGTAGGACATCCTCACAATTAATAAAGCACTTCTAATGTGTGTTCAGTGTTATACTATGAGGAAATATAGCTTCAAGTTTACATAAAGCAAGATTCCACCAACAACAATGCGATAAATGGCTACATAATCTGCTTTAACGAATTTGACCTATGGATACTTGTTGGCCGGAAAACACCCAACAACTGCTCTTCAAATAGCCTTATTGAATCTTTTATATTTGGCTAAGAGGACAGGCAATACCTCAGATTAATGTTTCTTCTGAAATACAGTATATCAACAGTGCATTACTCGTCCAACACTGTACAGACCTCTCAGTCAAAATTTGGAATGGAAATTAAAATCATGGGCCAAGAAAATTGATCCACTGGCATTATTTATTTCAGCGTCACATATTTGGGAACGGACTTTTCCTGAAGTGAAACGGGATAATGACGAGTTCTGCATGGTTTCGCATCATTCATGAAATTTGAGCTGGAGCTTCATGCCACGATTAGCCTGACAATGATTTCATTGAGCACACTTGCCCCTCCCACGAAGCAATGTTTCCATAGCAATATTCCAGACTGGGACCCCACTAAGACAAATTCTATTCTCCTTCAGTACCCTAACAACAGAACCAGCTCCCCTACCTACCAATTCCATCCTTTCAACCCCCTGATTGGCCAAGGCACCAATCTGTGGCACATCAATAATCTCAATCTACAGATGCCCACCTCAACCACTCAAAGTGCTCGATCAAGCTACCAGTCTCCAACCTCACTTTCCCTCCAAGGGCAAACTCCACTCATCACACCCTGTCCTCCCACATTCCAATTGGACCTCTGATGTCCAACTCACCTCTCATTTCCCCAAGCCCTCCTACAACTGCTAGCCCTCTCACCTATATCCCCATACCTCCATTCGTCTTTGGGATTTGAGTACTACAGTTTTTTTTCAGTGTAAGGCCCAATTTCTAGGGTTCTATTGCCTGACTTGGAGGTACTAATCAGCCAAGACAAGTGAGCTTTGAAATACAGAGAGTACAGAAAGTTGAAGTTAACAAAGAAACTACTGTCCTCTGGAACATGCCTGATCAGTTTCTATTGATGTAGGAGTGCATGTGCATTTGCATGAATGCCTCTGCTTATGTGCATGTGTGCTTCCATATGTGTGTGTGTGTATGTGTGTGTGTGTGTGTGTGTGTGTGTGTGTGTTTGTGTAACTCACTTATTACCATGAAATACGTGGATTCTTCAGCACTGCCAAAACCATCTACTGACACCTTCTTGAGAACCAGGAATGGACGAAAAACTATAGAGGTACCACCAGCAGAAAGGAACATTTCAAAGAGTTTCTCAACCAAGACCATGAGCTGGATCATGTTCGACCAGGCCCATACCTCATGCTCATAACACCAGAAGATATAGGAGCAGAATTAGGCTATTTGGCCCATCAAGTCTGCATCGCCATTCAATCGTGGCTGACTTTTTTTTCAACCCCATTCTCCTGCCTTCTCCCCATAACCCTTAACCCTTTACCAATCAAGGATCTATCAATCTCTGCCTTAAGTACACCCAATGACCTGGCCTCTCTGGGATTGAAGTGAAGACCTGATTAAATTGCAGAACAGGATTGAACAGGATCCTTTTTTTTATTCCTCTGTATTACAGCAGGTTACCACCGTTGTATATTTTAGATACATGAGACAACAGAAAGGCATAATATGCCAATACCTTTCCTATCACCCTCTATACAGTATTGAATTTGGAATCTAACCAATGGAACTTGGTTTTGGATAAACAATAAAAGTAATCTAAAAATCTACCACAAACTGTTTCTGAGAAAACCCACAGGAGATTAACTAGTTTATTGAAGCATCTGTACAACACTTGATTTTATTTCTGTTATCCATTGATGCAGAGCCTTTAAAGTTTGCTGTTCTGGAATTCATGAATGATGTGTTGTCACCTCCGTAATAGTGAAGGCTATTCTAAGATTTTTATCCATTCCGCCCAAGCTCATAAACCCAGACTCTTTATCTATTTCAGCATTATTCACTTTGCCGTCAATGTCACTGAAAATGGAAAATAGAGCAATGGGATTACTAATTGTGAATGGAAAATACTATTACCATCCACCATTCATTATTCAGAACTAAAAGAAAATCTCACCTTCCGACTTGACTTTCACATAATAATACTTAGGCAATCAAATTTACTGAGACTGTTGCAAGGTGAAGTCTGGTCACTGCCACAGATTGTAATACTGTAGAAATATGCTAACTGAGACCTCTGTGGGTTAAAGCATTGAACAGCATTATTCTTCATGGAGCTTTGATCCATAACCCAAGGATATTTGACATACAAACGTTGAGCTACTTCAAAGCTCATTAACAAACATAAAACAGAAAGTCAACAAATAATACATTCTCTTTACAGACGACTGCTTCTTATAAAATCAATTTTTCAACCCCAACAGTATCTCAGAGGAGAGTTAAAAACTAGGAAAAACTTCACATTTAGTTAATGGCTGACAGTGAAGCAGTGCACTGCAAACCCTTTGAGCTTCTCAGCAGCAATTGTCAAGTGTAGCTGCAGAGAATCTTAAACACATGAAACGATGTGATTAAACAACTATGTTTCTGCCAGAGAGGAAGGTGCATGGAAATTAAGTTTAGCATGATTCAAAATGGTAGGCACATGAGACAAGACGGAAATAAACAGAAATCTTGCTGCACGTGCCTAATCAGTAATGAAGTACATGGGAATAAGTGTTCTATCACTGTATGATATATTTGATCAGGTGTGTATTATTGGGCATATGTGTGCAATCTAAGAACCTCAAATGAACCAGACACACTTCTTACTCTCAGTGTTTCCTGCATATTACCTTACACATTTACCAAGAACCAGCAAGGATATAGACAGCACACTGGGCACGAGGATGAAATCAAAAAAGAATTAGTGCTGCCTAA
This sequence comes from Pristis pectinata, assembly GCF_009764475.1. Taxonomy (NCBI): domain Eukaryota; kingdom Metazoa; phylum Chordata; class Chondrichthyes; order Rhinopristiformes; family Pristidae; genus Pristis; species Pristis pectinata. Next base: position 11,050,043 of record NC_067428.1, read on the forward strand.
AGTAGTGACGTTGTTATAGTGTCAGAGAATTAGAGAGTATACAACACAGAAACAGGCCCTTCAGCCCAATTCGTCCATGCTGATCAAATGCCCATCTAAGCTCGTCCCATTTGCCTCTGTTTGTCCCATATCCCTCTAAACTTTTCCTATCCATGTACCTGTCCAAATGCCTTTTGAATGTTGTTATTGTGCCTGCCTCAACCACTTCCTCTGGCAGCCCATTCCATGTACGCACCACCCTCTGCGTGAAAAAGTTGCACCTCGTTCCTATTACATTTTTCCCCTCTCACCTTAAATCTGTGTCCTTTAGTTCTTGATTCCCCACCCCTAGGAAAAAGACCAAGTGCGTTCACCCTATCTATGCTCCTCATGATTTTATACACCTCTATAAGGTCACTTCTCAGTCTCCTACGCTCCAAGCAATAAAGTCCTAGCCTGCCACCCTCTCCCCATAACCTAGTCCCCTGAGTAACGGCAGCATCCTCACAAATCTTTTCTGCACTCTTTTCAGCTTAATGACATCTTTCTTACAGCAGGGTGTCGGATCCCGTTATTTTCGAATCCGCAGGTTCTTTCAGGAGTCCAGGAATGAGTTGAAAGCAACTTGGTGCTTCACAAGGTTTTATTGGAAAAGTTTAAAACAAAGAAACAGTCACAGAGCACGTGGCACAAGCTTTACTGCTGGGAGATGAGCCGAGACAAAAGGAACTACAGATGAGCTGGGGCTGGGGTGGTGTGGGGGTAGGGGGGTGGGGGGGTGGAGAGATCAAAAGAGCGATTAGCAAAAAACAACACTTTTTATACCTGAGATAAGAGACACTCCTTAGCTAACAATAGTCCAATCAGGAAACCTACTAGATACTTGTGGCCAAACCAACCAATGAAAAAACACATATTCACCTCATGGACGAACCAATAAGCTAGTAAGCAGCCATTCCTTGTGCAGCCACTTGAGGTGTATTAAACACTATATGTGTTAGAAAAACTAATTAAAACAGTCGAATCCAACAAGGATGACAGAAGTTGAACACAATACTCCAAGTACGGCCTCACTAACATCTTGTACAAGTGCAACATCACATCCCAACTTCTACACTCAACTTTTATACTACTATATTTGGCTGTCTGTTTGTGGTGATAGGGTGAGTCACAGTGACTTCGAGGTGCAGACTGAAAGCATCATTACTCAAGCTAAGCTAAAGCTCAAGATAATTAAAGGCATGTATGGGGTTGTCAAATATCAGCTCTGCAATGATTAAAGAGGGTAGAATGAAGGATGGCAGCTTGGACTTAATTTGGTTGCATTAGGATCCTTAGTGTCTATCATAAAGCACATGAACATTTCATTTCTTATATAGAAAGGAGAGGGATGTTTCTCAGAGCAAACTATAAATTCTGAAATTGAGGACAAAGGTGAAAATGTGCCTGCTCAAAATGAAGCCATATGAGAATATAAGAAAGCAATCTTACTGATGTCAGTGGTGTCACATACATTAGCTATATTAGCGGACATTGTTTGATGAGGTTATTGTAGAATCACTTTAATCCCACACTGTCAACGATCACTGAAACTTGAGAACAGAAACCAAAGATGAGACCATTCCACACTGGTATTAAAAAATTTGTGGCAACATTGCAATTTTATTACTTTTTGGAGCCAAGCACTGTGGGGCAAGTTCCTGTGTGATTTAGCAGACAAGGAAATTCACTCTAAACTATTGAAGTCAAAGTCAAAGTCGAGTTTACATGTGCACAAGTACGTATATGCACAGGTGCAATGAAGAACTTACTTCACATAGCACATAGCATCATATAAGCAGCATTCACAAGAAAAACATAAATTAAACATAAATTATACATAACGTTTACAAGAAAAAAACACAATTAGAACAAAAAAAACGAAGTCCATTTTAGTGCAAAGTGATCAGAGCGGTCATAGTTTTGTAGTGATTCGGGTTTTGCCGGTTGGTTCAAGAACCGAATGGTTGAAGGGAAGTAGCTGTTCTTGAACCTGGTGGTGCGGGACTTCAGGCTTCTGTACCTCCTGCCTAATGGTCGCCATGAAAAGCTGGCCGAGCCCAAATGGTGGGGAGCTTTGATGATGAGGTTGCCTTTTTGAGACAGCACCTCCTGTTGATACTACTGATGGTGGGGAGAGATGTGCCCGTAATGTATTAGGCAGAGTCCACTACTCTTTGCAGCTTTTTACGTTCCTGTGCATTCAAATTGCTGTACCAGACCATGATGCAACCAGTCAAGACACTTTCAACAGTACATCTGTAGAAGTTTGTTAGAGTGTTCAGTGACACACTGAACCTCCTTAACCTCTGAAGAAAGTAAAGACACTAACGCACTTTCCTTATGATTACATCTTTATGCAGGGCCCAGGACAGGTTATCCCATGTGTTAACACCCAGGAACTTAAAGCTGCTGACTCTCTCCATCGCTGATCTCCCAATGTAGATTGGCACATGTTCACCCTCCTTCCCCTTCATGAGTCAAGAATAAGCTCTTTAGTTTTGTTGACGTTGACCGAGAGGTTGTGGTTGCGCACCACTCAGCCAAGTGTCTTATCTCGCTCCGGTAAGCTGACTCATCGCCACCTGTGATTTGTCCAACAACAGCAGTGTTGTCGGCGAATTTGAAGATGGCATTAGAGCTGTACTTTGCCACACAGTCATGTGTGTATAGAGAGTAGAGTTGGGTGAATATGCAAGATTATTGTGTAAGCACGCATGTAAAGCATCCACATCGATGAAAGACTTTTCTAAAAACAGCAAAGAGCTTTTACCAGTGCTTAATATCAGTGTGAATGTGATGTGGGGCAGACTGCAGAGGCAAAGGAGACAACTCCAAACTTAAGCTTGAATCAGATGAGCAAGTTTGGTGTGAAAAGTGAGTTGAGCAGGAAAAGCTGATACTAATGTAATGGAGATCACCATCACAGTACGCCAGTTTAGAACAGCAAAGTGATTTAACTGTAAAAGGAAAGGACATGTCGTCTCATTGTGTAAGGAGCAGGAATGCAAGTCAGAATAATGTCAGCCACATAGGTTCTCAATGTAAGGGCAACACCAGCAACAAAAAGCCACAGAAAAGAGCCTTGAACAACATTGAAGGTAATGAGCAGCCTGCAGACTGAAGCTTAAACAGTTTATAAGCCACTGGAAGTAATAACATAAAAGCATTTTAAAATTAAAGTGAAAGTTAACAACCAATATATCGATATGAACAGTGAACCAGCAACTGGCTGCTCAGTATGAACAAAGATATGAATGTCAAAAGGTTCAGCCAAGTGCCATTAGCAAAAAGCATGCTGTATCTGAGAACATTTCTGCTGAAGACTGGGTCACATGTGATGTGTAGTTTCTCAGAATGTGAGACTCCAATTATAGCAGCTGACTATGCAAACTGATCAAATCTGTTGGAGAAAGATTGTTTGAAATAACTGAAGGTGCATTGCAAGAATCTATATAGTTTGAGCACTTTGCAGCATCTGGATATGTTTCTAAAGAGATCTGTGCAAAGTTTTATATACTGGCATTAAGGGACACAAAGCCCACATACGTTAATCCAAATGACAAGCCTGATCAACTGCAAGTTTAGATCGGTACTATAAACTCCAAAATCTTAGGTGGAGGAGAAGATGAACATAATCAGTGTGTTAGTCAAAACTGCACATGATGAGTGAGCTGCACCCACTGTCATGCTTTCCAAATCAGAGAAAATTGTTCATCTTTGCAAGATTGTAAGGTAGCTCTCAAGTGATCCATGCACAATGAACAATACATTTCATCCACTTCTCTATGCTGGATTGATGGGGGCGCAGTTCTTCACCAGTCAGACCTGTCACATCAATATGCACAGTTCAACAGAAATAAAGAAAGTCAACATTTTAAAGATCAACACACATTCATTATTTATTTAGCAAACTGTCTTTTAGTGTGACATCATCACTTGAAATATTTCAGGCCACCATGGACAAGATGTTAATGGGAGTTCAACAGTATCTGTACAATCAAGGTGTTGTTTTGTTCATACCCACCACAGAGGAGGAAAATCTCCAAAGTACTTGAAAAGATATTCAGGAAATTTTATGAACAAAGCATCAAATTCCAGAAGAATAGATGTGTTACCATTTACTCTGTACTGTTACTATTACTACCTCAATGCACTCTGTACTAACCTAATGTAACTGCACTGTGTAATGAATTGACCTGTATGATCGGTATGCAAGACAAGTTTTTCACTGTACCTCCGTACAAGTGACAATAATAAACCAATACCAATACCTTTGTGCAGAAATAAGTGACCTTTTTGCTCTTGCATGTTGATGTAAACAATCTACAATTGGAAAGGAAAAGATCAAAGTGAATCTCAAGGTAAAAGCATTAATCTTTATTGTTATGGTTCAATATTATGCTAGATTTCTGCCCAACCTCACAGTGCTACCCCCAGTAATAAATCAGCTGCTGAGGAAGGATGAACTGTGGTGGTGGAGAATGGAACTGCAGATGGTTGATGACCTCTGTAAGAGAAGACTTAATGAGCACCTCACTACTTCAATATAGCAACACGATGACCACTTTGACCACTTTGCACTAACATGGACTTTTTTTTTGTTCTAATTTTTTTTCTTGTATAATTTTTTTAACATTTATGTTTATGTTTTTCTTGCAAATGCTGTATCTCTAATACTATGTGCCTGCGATGGTGCTGCAAGTAGATTTTCATTCCACTTGTGCGTGTGACAATAAACTTTGACTTTTAATGAATCTCTCCTGATGCACAATGACACTGCTTACAGACTAAAGCTTGCTTGATGCCTCCACTTATGGAATTGAGGATGTTATGAATGACATTACGCTCATTAACCAGGAATGGCCCTTTGCCTTTGGCTCATGCATGCTACCAAAAAACAAGAACTATGCTTAAATAGGGAAGCCATTGGCAGTCATATTTAGGATCACAAGGATCCACCACTGCTTGTAAAGGGAGACCATTCACAATTGTCACTGACAACAAATCTTTCTTGGCCATTCTTGGACTTAAGTCTGCAATTCCCACAAATGGTGACCTCAAGAATGGTGAAGCAAGTCATCCATCTGTTCCAAAATGATTATGTTGTTGAATATCGAGTACCCAAACAGAATGTCACAGTCAATGCATTATCAAGATTGTTGTATGAAGACACTGATACATTTCTAAGGAATGCAACATACACCCTCCAGGCAGTTGAAATTGATTTTTGGTAACAGTACTGTAGAAGTAAAAAATTATGTAGAAGAATCCTGTATTAAAGAAGATATATATGTATATTTTGAATAGCAGGACTGATTCAGTTACATATTTAGATAAAAATATAAACCATTTCATCGCTGATATGATGAACTGTTCGAAAACCAGAGCTGCATCAAATAGGGCCACAGAGTTTTGAATGAGAATAACTAAGGAACTTCACTCAGAGAATTTGGGCATTGTTGACATGAAAGCAGTAGCACAAAGCTCTGTCCTCTTCCCAGCACAGAAAAGGACCTAGAAGAACAAGCCAGGAAGCAACCTCTTGGTGTTGATGAACAACTTCTCAAAATAGAATGGGGTAAAATTTTTAGGGTTGTGCACCAAGGATTGTACAAAAAGAGAACTCCAATCCTTTTTGCTGATAAACGCTCTTCCCAAGGTTCCCAAGCAGATTGTATCAAATAATGGCCCATGATTTTGATCATTTCAATTTGAAGAACTGATGAAACAAGGAGGGGTCAAACATTGCTTCACAGCTCTTTACTATCCATCTTTGGAGAAACAACCTGGGAGATGATTTCTTGTGTTAAAAGGGCACTAAAGAAGTGCATCATCCAAGGTAAATCCTGAAGGACTATGAAGTATCAACTTACAGCTTTCCTTTAGAGCTATAGATCGATGAATCATCTATGACAGGATACAATCTTACAGAAATGCTGATTCATGGAAGACTCTGAATGCATCTAAGGCTGATTCAGCTGAATCTGGAAGGGAAGGTGGAACAAACACAGTTGAAACAAAGAAGGCATCATGATATACTATAAAGGGAAGAGGTTCCAATCACGTGATAAGGTACACATGTTGATATTTCCAGGCATGTCAGAGATGAGAAAGGGGAATGTCGGAGAGATTGTGGAAATGTACAATTCCAAGAATGAGTCAGCAAGACATTCAGCAAGATGATGAGCATGGATGTGCCCTTATAATTTCCAAAGAATTATCACAGAATGTGACCAAAGACAGTGAAGAAGTGACACCTTTGTTATAACATCAATAATGAGTCCCCAGGATCAACACAAGCAAGAACAGCACAATTACAAAGATCAACAAGAATCTGAAACCTGTTTAATCGGCTAAAGGAGTACATACTGTTAAACAAGTTTCACTCTTCTTAAAGAGAGAAGCAGAATAGGATATGTAAATGAGTGTGATGGCACTGTATGACATATGTGATCACATGCATTCAGACCTTTTGAAGTTCCTTGTGTTTCCTATACATAAATCCGCAATTCTACATGTCACTTCATGAACTAGAGTACAACATGACAGCTAATGTCCGGAAGAAACTTGTAGGGGATAAAATTTTGTTTGTGCTGACTTGTTAGTTCAATTTTGGTTTGAAGCTCCTACAAGAACTGGTTGGCCCAATCACTCATCAGTATTGGTTCCATTTAAATAAGATATTAATAAAATCAGAAAACTGGTTTGATCACAATTACCAAGCAACTCATTCACAAAAATCAAAGCAGTCTTGAGAGGGGGCTGAGTGGGGATAGGCAGTAGCTTTTAGGAGTGTTGCAGAATGCCTGCTTAAGGCACATCTACTCCAGGTAAGTTCAACAGTGGAGGCTTTACCTGGTTTCCTGGATTCACTATAATGAAGGAACAAGGACAATTAACATAAGATGGAAGTCCAAAGCCAGTCTTAGGGACAGTTAGACAGTTACGATGCTGGGCGTGTTTTTAATGATGTTCAGATGTGGGAGAGAGGTTATCTAAAGTAAACCTCCAAGTCTCTGTATTCTGCCTGAAAAATGTAGACAAGGACTTATACTGCTGAAACATAGGTGTTTCTTGGTTAATTGACCTCTATAAATGGCCCCTAGTGTGTAGGTGCATGATAGAATCTGTGGCCAGTTGATGGGAATGTGCGGAAAATAAAAATGGGACTCGTGTGGAATAGTGTAAACGGGTTCCCTACAGCATGGTTCTAGAACTCTATGACTTCCTTGACAGAAGGCAGACTGGGTGGTCAGAGGTCAGTGCACCCAATTTCCAGCCCTGCAAATTGTCATGCATTCAATTCAGCAACTTTAAGTCTGGAAGGCTGATGAAGTCTGACTGATTGACCTCCACAATGAGTTATCCAGTCAGTGGTCCTATTGCACAACATGGGTCATGTGAGTTTATAAAGTTTACTTGGTTTTCAAAATGGACAAAAAGATAGATCTGTGGAAACACTGAAAATCTTCCACTTTTTTTGCATACTTTCTTCTCATTTTTTTCCTGTCTCGAAGGTTTTGGGAATAGTTCTACAGGTGTTTTTCAGCCTGGAGATCCGCCCTTGCATTAGACTTAAGAAACGGACTTCATGAAAAAGTAATTGGAAAGGCTTTCTCTTAATCATTTCAAGAAATTACTGGATGATGTACAGGATTTATAATTTCTCTTGTTAGTGTGTGAAGTGGAACTAAGGTCCAATGGGAAATCTTCCCACCTTTGAGACACAGAGGCTTATTTAAAACAGGAATGAACCTGTTAAAGAAAGTTTGCTTTTCGTTGCAGTTTTGTTGCAAGGAAAGTAAGTTCCTGAGGTAATTTTTCAGGGAAGCCCCCAGGTTCTTTGAAGCTTTCCTGGGGTTCCTCAGTGTGAAGATGAGGAATATAAGACCATAAGACAGAATTAGGCCATTCTGCCCATCAACTCTGCTCTGCCATTTGATCATGGCTGATTTAGTTTTCCCTCTCAACCTCATTCTCCTGCCTTCTCCCCGTAACCTTTGATGCCCTTACTAATCAAGAGCTTATCAATCTCCACTTTAAGTATTCCCCATGACTTGACCTCCACAGCCGTCTGTGGCAATGAATTCCACAGATTCACCACCCTCTGGCTAAAGAAATTCCTCCTCATCTCTGTTCTAAAGGGATGTCCTTCTATTCTGAGGCTGTGACTCTCCCACAACTGGAAACTTCCTCTCCACATCCACTCTGTGCAGGCCTTTCAATATTTGGTAGGTTTCAATGAGATTCCCCCCTCCTCCTAAAGTGAGAATGAGGAGTTTGGTTCTCTTCCAGCCAGTGAGAAGAGGGGTGGTAACAAAGACATACAGTAGACTGGACCTGGGGAAATATCGTAGAGAATGATAAACTTCATTTTAGATCCCAGTGCAATATGAGAAGTGTTGCAGTTATCTCATGAGTACGTCCCATCATTGCTCTGACAACCCTCCCCCACCTCCCATGTGGCTCTGAACAATTCCCTTCTGCCTTCTGCATCCTCCGTCACCAGGCACAAGGACACACAGTAACACCTTCTGCTCTTCCACACACATACACCCTTGTTCCTTCCTCCATTCACAGCAGCCACTAACATTGTCACTTGGTGGACTTCGCAGCATCATCAGCTATCACTTGAATCCTTCCTCACTTCACACTTGATTCCCAATTCTTGCATTACATCACCACTCCAACATAAATTCTTACAGGAGGAAAAGTTTTATCGGGATGTGAGAACGGCATGAAAGACACGATACAAAGACAAGCTGTCTTCTTTCACGTTGCACAGCTCGTCAATCGACTTAGATCTTACTTCCTTTGCACGCTGGTACCAGAGTACACTAGTACCAGCTCCACATCTGCAATTAGCATTGCTAGACCATAAACTCCCAGGGGCAGGAAGGAGGGGGAGAGGACACTGTGATTCAGTATTTGCTATCTTCACTTGACAGTCACAGACACATTTCCCAGCAGGGGTGAACTGGACAGTAATGGAGAGCAGCAAAGCCCAGTGGACTTTCCGTTTTCCTTTTGATTGCTGGAACTAATTGTAACATCTATCTACTGCCTGACAGCAGACTTGATAAGGATCCCGGACTCTTCCTGCTCTGAGCAGCTGAGGTTCACACTAGAACGTGCATTTACTCAGCAAACCTTCAAATATTCCTGAATGAACCTCCACTATCATACACATTTACAATTGTTCAAGTTCCAGGATCACTTAATTTGACTAATATAGGCTGTAATTGAAACAAATTTAACAAAGTTCTTTTTATAGCAACATTTTACTAGCAGGCATCCAGAAATAACAATGTAATTATATGGTACTGCAAGTGATGGATAGTGTCTCATCGTAGTCCTGTAACTAACAGTACACCACCAATAAATAACTTCCTGATTATAATGTCAGTGGAACTATGGTAATAACTTTGTAATTACATACCCTGTGGTTTTGTGACTGTCAAAAAGAACAATGGGTATCCTGGAGTACTTTACAGAGATACAGTGGGCCTCAGATGTTTTATTTACAGTTCGATCAATTGGACGGATTCTAAATCTTTCCCCATTCCCTTCCCCATCCTCCAATTTTCTCCTGAAGGTGCCAACATATGTTGGATCGAGGTTCCACACAGGCCTGCTACTTTTCACTGAATTATTTAACTGGTTGTTCCTCAGGAGAATTATTTAACTGGTTGTTCCTCAGGAGTAAGCTGAGCCAGTACGTGCGGATAGTTTATTTGACCTGGACAGTCTTTCCAACTGACCCCAAGCATTGCCAACCTACCACAGATGGACTTTCCATCAATAGATAGAAAGACTTAGCCTTTTTCCTGTTATCATGTCATTCCCCCTTTTTATCCCAGCAACAGTGATCCAATTGCAATTCAATCCTCAAGCAAATGGTTGAACCTAAACTCCTCCTGGCCAACTTGGCTCAGAACCTGTGATGGATTCATCACTTTTAGAACAGAAAATTAAGAAAATTGCCTGCTTTCATGGAAGTCGGTGGTGCAGCTGGTAGAGCAGCTGGTTCATATCACCAGCGACCTGGGTTCCGTCCTGACTTTTGGTGTTGTCAGTGTGGAGTTTGCAGATTCTCCCTGTGACCACGTGGGTTTTCTCTGGATGCTCTGGTTTTCTCCCACATCCGAAAGACGGTTGGTAGGTTAATGGCCACTGTAAATTGTCCCTAATGTGTAGCTGGGTAGTAGAATATTGAGGGGAGTTAATGGGAGGAGTTGATGAGACAGTGGGGAGAATAAAATGGGTTAGTGTTGGATTAATGTAATGTAGCTTACATTGTGTAAATTAATGTAAATGGGTGTTTGATAGTCAGCACAGACAGTGGGTGAAATGACCTGTTTCCTTTAAGATTCTATGATTCTGTCATATTGGTATTGATGTCAGTGAAGGAAATGCAAGTAAATAGAAATTATAATCATAGAAAGAGAGGATATATTAAAGTTTACAGAGTGGATAAATTATCAGGTCTGGATAAAATGCATCCTACACTCTTAAAAGAAGGAAGGGAGGATATGGTGTAGGGTCCAGACATCAGTTACTTAACTGTCTTTTAATGTAGACATGGTGCCAGGTGACTGGAGGTTTGCTGATGAAGTGGCATTATTTGAAAAGAGAGAAAGGGATGAACTGAATAACAACGGCTCAATCAGCCCTTCGTCAGTAGTGAGCATAAACACAGAAAGTGCTGGGAATATTCAGCAGGTCAGGCAGCATCTGTGAAGAGAGAAACAAAGTCAATGTTTCAGAGCAATGATCCTTCAATGGAACTGGTAGCATGTTGTAAGTTGCAGAGAGAAGGAAGAGTGGTAAGAACAAAGGCAATGACATGATGGGGACAGGGATGTTAGGAAGTGTAGAAGAACTGAGAGACCTTGGAGTGCTTGTCTATGGGTTGCTGAAGTCAGGAAGACAAACAGACAAGGCGGTTAAGAAGACATATGGGATTTTTGTCTTTATTAGCCTGGGCATAGAATACATGAGACACACAGTCATAGAGTCATAGAGTCATAGAGCTGTACATCACAGAAATAGGCCCTTCAGCCCAACTCATCCATGCTGACCATGATGCCTATCCATGCTAATTCCATTTGCCTGTATCTAGCCCCCATCCCTCTACCTCTTTCCAATCTAAGTACCTGTCCAAACACTTTGTAATTGTAATTGTACCTGCCTCGACCACCTCCTTTGGCAGCTCCTTCCATATAACCATGACCCTCGGTGTGAAAAACAATTAGTGAGAGGTCATATTAATTCTGTAAAAAGCACAAGTTAGGCTGCAGCGAGAGTCCTGCATACAGTTCCGGTAACCACACTGCAGGAAGAATGTGAAAGCCCTGGAAAGGATGCAGGAGATTCACAAGAATATGGATCAGAACATGAGAATTAAGAAACAAAGATGACTGAGGAAAGATTTAATTGAACTGTATAAAATTATAAGTGGCCTGGACACTGTGAAGAAGATGGACCTCCATCCTGAGGCAGAGGGGTCAACAATTACAGGTCGCAGATTTAAGTTAGCTAGTATTATGGCTAGACAGGATTTGAGAGGAAATATGGGAATCTAGAACTCCCTGTCTGAGTGTGATTGAGTCAGAACCCTTGACATGTTTAAAGAACAATTGGATGAATGTTTGATGGATCATAACCTACAAGGTATGGACCAAGGCTAGAAAATGCAATTAACCTAAATAGTCCTCTTTTGGCCATCGTGGACACAAGGAGTCAAATGGTCTTCACTTGTACTCTAACCTCCCCATATGATGAATAAACTATTATTATTATTGGTTTATCACTGTCACATGTACCAAGATACAGTGAAAAGTTTTTGTTTTGCGTGCCATCCGGACAGGTCATGCTGTACATAATTACATCGAGGTATTGGAAAGAAAACAGAATATAGAACTGTAGTGTTGCAGTTACAGAGAAAGTGCCGTGCAGGTAGACAAATAAAGTGCAAGGGTCACGATGAGGTAGTTTGGGAGATCAAGAGTTCAGAGTTCAGAGTTCATCTTTTAGTGTATGAGAGGTCCATTCAAGAGTCTGATAACAGTCGGATAGAGACAGTGAATCTGCTGGTTCGTGATCTCAGGCTTTTGTATCTTCTGCCCGACGGGAGAGGAGAGAAGAGGAAATGACTGGGATAGTATTGTCGGAAGGAATATAGAGTTTCTGCTATTCACCCTCCAAGGAAAGATTGTATCCAAAATTGCACCAATTTTAGAAGGTAGTTTTCTTTCCCAAATTCTGTTCAAGCAGATCACTAAAGTAAAAAATCTTCCATTAACCAGCAAAATGGGACAGCATTTTAGAATCATTCTAATAAAACACATTCTGTTTCAAAAATTATTCCTAGGTGTATTTCAGAATGGTGTATGTGCTGTTATAATAGCTAAAATGCATTTATCACATAAACATCAGTGTTTCTAATCCACTCTCAATCTTAATGGTTGGAAAATATATTCTGAAAAAAAACTGCATAACCAGTTGTTGGTTAGGTTGATGCATGAAAGTCAGCTTCTTACTAAATTAATAAAGCATACATTCAAAACCTTTTAAAACATGTCCATCAGTATTCTAGTCCAAAAGAATCAGCTTGGTTTTCAAAGATTCTTCAAATGCCTGAATGCAAGTACAATTAGTAGAAACTCTCGATGATAATTAATTTAATAGCCTGCTTTGTGGATGTAGCCTAATATTGCTTTTATTAAACTAGAAAAAAATTTGACCTGTGTTGGAAGTAGTTTGCACTTGAAGTTCTTCAAGCTTTTGCACTGGTTTGAACAATTTTGAGCAAATTGCACTGAAAACAACAACTTAAGCTCACAGACCTTCCATCCATTGTTTGGCTGATGGAGATCCTGCACATTAGTAATGGGGCGTGATGGTTCTGGGCATTTAATGATCCATAAATAACATCCCAAATTACTGCTTTGGTCTGGCTCTTAATCTACTGTACAAACACTTTTCTCAAAACACCATTTGTTTGATTTATTTAGTTATGTGAACGTCAGTGACCTTTCATATACATTAAAATGCTGGAAAGTTTCCAAATTCGTCACATTAATATGAAGTATTTGCAAGATTCCAGCTGATGCAGATGCTAAGTGAAAAAGAATATCATGCTCTTGTAACAGTCCCTAGAGAATGAATTCTATAAAAAAAACTTTTTTTAATGAGCTGCCTAGTGGAAGAGTCAAGGATTATGATGCAAAGTACCACCAAGGTCAAAAAGTCTACTTTAGAGTTTCTCCTCTGGTTGATTGACTTCTAACATACAATGGAAAGGCTTACACTCTAAGGATTGTGGGTTTGAAGACCCTTATCATCACTGTGTTAACATAATTGGTCTCAGTTTAGACAGTGGTATCATTATTCTCAATACTTTTGAGTTATGCAGGTGAAAATGAACCAGAAGTCCTACTCTTCATGAATATCTGAAGATCACCACTTATTATCAAGTTTCATAAAAGTCATAATACCAACTAATTGGCATAGGGCAATTTTCTTGTAAAGAGTCCAAAACTTCTGAAGGAAAAGATAAGAAAAACTTTCCTGAAGCTTTAACGCAGTAACAGAACAAGAGATTAAAAAAACTGCCAGAGGAACTCAGCAGATCAGGCAGTATTTGTGGAGAGAAATGGACAGTTGGCACTTCTGGTCGAGACCCTTCATCTGAACTGAAAGATAGTGGGGAGATAGCCAGTATAAAGTGGTGAGGGGAAGGGGTGGAGCAAGAGCTGGCAAGCGATAGGTGGATCCAGGTGAGGAGGTGACATGGGGAGGAGTCATTGTTCAAGAGAATGCCAATCTTTCCATCGAAATTGCTGAAAGAAAGAAAGATTGCAGAAATAATGATGAATTCATCTGAGCTACTTTTCCTGAGGGAAAAAACATTACTTATGGTGGGAAAGGGTGACAAGACTGAAAAGAAAACAGAAATTGTATTTGGAACCATTCCTCGACCTGATAATTCACTGTTAACTTTACCTACAATCATTATATTGCTTTGGTACAGTGATGGTAAAGTTATCGGTGCTCACTTATTACTGGGAAATATCATCCACGCTGTTATGTTGTAGTGAGAAAACATATGGCTGTCACATGACAGTGATACCACCGTCAATCAAGGTGCGGCTCGACCCACCCCTCAGGTATGAGAGTACCTTTTGTCTCTGAACTTGTCTGACCATTGGCTGTGGCAGGCACCTTTGTCCTTGACCCCCAAACCATTGGCCCATTTAAATCACTCAGTGAAGCTCCACCCAGCCTCCTAACACCATAAAAAGGGTTGCAATCCCCTAGCCCTTCCTCTTTCCGACTGCCCCAGGAGTAGTGAAACAACGCTGCAGAGACCACTGGTAAGAGTGTGCACTAACATGTGGTTTGGGAGCATCTTAGTCAGATTCCAGGCAGTGTTAGAGCCAATGCTTGTTTGGGCCAGGGTATTCAGGCATTGAAGTGTTCATCCTTTGAGAAGCTGTACCTGGTTTATTGGGTATTTGTGTGTGTGTGTGTGTGTGTGTGTGTGTGTGTGTGTGTGTGTGTGTGTGTGTGTGTGTGTGTGTGTGTGTGTGTGTGTGTGTGTCTCATCCTTGTTGTGATCCCCGCCTCATGTTCATGGTCTCCTGCGTGTGCGTGATGTGCATTTGTTCCCATTCATTCTGTTCCCGCGTTTGCCTTTGTGATTAAACTAGTTTTGATCTCCAAAGCTGGTGTCCAGATTCCTTCATCCTTAAGGCTGAAAAGAACCATTTCACACAACATATGTCACCATGAATGTTTCTATTCATGGTTCAGACCTGATCAATATTGGTGAAGGAAGAAACTAGCACACTAGAGATTTATACCAGTCCTCTGTTTATTATAAAAGCAAACAAAAACTGCAAATATTCAATTGCAAAAGATATCTCACGTATCTCCTTCCATTGGGGAACTCCAAGAACAGTAGATATTGAGTTTCGACTTGCCAACTTCCTTAGCACTGGTCAGGAACCCCGCCAACGTGGAAGTCCAAGAATCAGCTGAACTTCCTTCTCTTTTTATACTGTCCAACGCAATGAAGGCCATTGGCTAGAAAGTCTGTTGTAAAATAAAGTTCATTACAGTTATCGCACAGGTAGTACAACTCCACAACAACTCAACAAGTATCCCACTTTTAGCCTTTGCACATAATATTAACCCGTGAAAGTCTTACATCATTACACAATGTAGTAGAACCGTGACAAATGTTTTTCCCTACAGGCATATACTTAGAAGTGGAAATTTGTCCTTTATAGGCTGTGTTAGTGTAATCTTTGTGGGTAGAATTTTCATGTAATACAATGGAAGAGTGTGACCCAATTTAACCACCATCTGTCCACTGAAGAGAGGTGAAAACATCAGGGATTGAAAACTCAGGACTAACTTGACTTTAATACAGCATAATAAATGCTGTTTACTGCTGAACAACCTCTTTGGATCTGAAAATTTAATTTTACAAGTATGGCATCTCATTTCCACATAAAACACCTGCAGATTTCTTTTGAAGACAATAAACAGTAAAATATTTATTTTTCTTTAGTTTTTCTATTTTTCTCTTTAATGCCTCCCTCTTAATTAATCTTTTTTTTAATTGTTCCCAGTACAATAATTTAAATGTAAGTTATATTTCATGAAAATGTATTTCCTGCTTTGGAATCTGCAAGTTCGGTGAGGATTCTTCAACCTATTGTTGTAGGGCCTTCATGCTTTTTGACCTCCTCACAGATTCCCTGCAGAGGGCACCTCATCATATCAACATCAGATTTTACAAAAAACAATTCTGATCAAAGATGAGATCACTAAACTTTTCGTGACATTGAATCCATGTCTTTGGGAGCTTGACTCCTGGAGTGTGATGTTTTTATATTATCCAACTTAGCCCATGCAGGTTCTTAGAATTAACCCATCTTGTTTCTTGACAGTGCATTTGCTAAGGAATGCTTCTGCATTACAGCATACTTTGTACAGAAAATCTAGCCTGCTTAATGCACAATGATTTCTAATATGTCTTTAAAAAGCCAATATTGTTCAAAAATGAGGGAAAGGAAAACAGATAATGAATGAACAAATTATTAATTATTAATACTAATATCCTGATTCATATGGTTGTATTAAGTTCTGATGAAAGGTCATTGATCTGAAAAATTAACTCAGCTTCTCTCACCAATGAGGCTACATGACCTGCTGAGTTTTTATAGTATTTTTTATTTTTAATTCAGGGTTCTATTATCTGTTGTACTTTGCTTTTGGATTTTTCTAGTTATTGAGGACCTATTCATGGATCACCTGGAAAAATCTCTGTACTTAATATAAAATTAGCTTAGTTTTATGATAAATTATAATCATTAAGTGTATAGTTACCAGGTTAGATAAAGGAGAACCAATGGATGCAGTATTTTTAAAAGGCACTCAGTACAGTGTTTATTGGGGTTTAATACACAAGACTGAGGATCACAAGACAAGGAATAATATATTAACTGATTGGTATTGGTATTGGTTTATTATTTTCACTTGTACCGAGGTACAGTGAAAAACTTGTCTTACAAACCGACTGTACAGGTCAATTCATTACAAAGTGTGGTTACATTGAGTCAGTACAGAATGCATTGATGTAGTACAGGTAAAAACAGTAACAGTACAGAATAAGGTGTCACAGCTACAGAGAAAGTGCTGTGCAATAAGGGGCAAGCTCACAACAAGGTAGGTCGTGAAGTGATAGTCCATCCAGTAGACCTTCAACTTAATCCCTCATTTGTGCTGAATCATCTGATCTCAAAACCCTTCAATAGTCTTATCACAGTGGGGTAGAAGCTGCCCTTAAGTCCGGTGGTACGTGCCTTCAGGCTCCTGTATCTTCTACTTGATCGAAGAGGAGAGAAGATAGAATGTCCCAGGTGGGTGGGGTCTTTGATTATGCTGGCAGCTTCACCAAGTCAACGAGAGGTAAAGACAAGAGTCCAAGGAGGGGAGGCTGGTGTCCGTGATGCAATGGGCTGTGTCCACAACTCCCTGCAGTTTCTTGCGGTCCTGGGCAGAGCAGTTGCCGTACCAAGCTGTGATACCTCCAGATAGGATGCTTTCTATGGTGCATCGGTAAAAGTTGGTGAGAGCTCTTTTGTTTTGTTGACATTGAGGGAAAGGTTGTTATCATGACACCATTTCACTAAGCTCTCTATCTCCTTCCTGACTTGTGACTGGGTAATGGGCAGGAAGCAGAGAGTAGGAACAAATGCCGATTTTTGGGATGGTAGGATATAATTAGAGGAGATCTTTAAGGATCTGTGGTAGGATTTCAGCTATTTAAATTTCTATCAACAACTTTCATGAGGCAGCCAAGAACAATATTGTTTTGGCTCCAAACAATACAAGGCAATGTAAAATGTGTTGTGAGACTAAAAATGGTCTTTAATCAGTAAGTGGCTAGACAAGAAAGTGTTAGACAGAGTATAATATGGGGGAGTGTGAAACTATCCAGCTTAGTAGGAAAAATGGAAAATCAAAATTCCTTTGGGAAGATGAGAGACTGGTAATTATTGGTATTCAAATAAATTTGGGGATCACACAAGGTTAACATGTACAAAGACAAAGGGTATTTCAGACTTCAATGTAAGGGGGTTAGAGTGTAATGGCAAGGAAGTCTTGCTGCATTATATAGATCCTGAGTGGGATCATGCTTGGAATATGATAAACAATTTTGTCTTCTTACCTTTGGAAGATAATACTCAGCTTGGAGGGGATGGAGTAAATGTTCACAGGATTGGTTCCTGGGATGAAGGGACTATCCTCTGAGAAGAGATTAAATAGAATGGGTTGACATACTTCAGAGCATGGAAAACGTATATGTGATTGCATTAAAACATATACAATTGTTAAGGGAATTAACAAGACAGATGATGAGAGTTTGTTTCCCTGGCTGGAGTCTAGAACTGGAGATCATAGTCTCTGAATGCAAGATTGACTACCTGGAATTGAGATGAGAAATTTCTTCACTCAGAGGGTTGTTAATTTTTGCAGTTCTCAAGTACGGAGGTCTGTGGAGGCTCAGTTGAGAGTAAATTTAAGATTAAAATTGATAGATATTTTTGAATCTGGGGATTTGGGGATTGAGCAGAAACATATCATCGAAGTTCAGTCATCATCTTAATGAATGACAGAGAATGTTCAATGGCCTAATGCTCTGTCTGTTTCTTTTATAATTGAAATAGCTCCTTTAAGGTTACATTGCATTTCTCCCAAAGAATTGATCTACAAATATATTGCTCAGTAATAAATGACACAAATCAGTATACCTTCAACTAAATCCCTCATTTGTGCTGAATCATCTGATCTCAAATGTTTAGGTGCTATAATTGGCCTCAGTACTTCTTGATTTAAAAGTAATATATGACAGGAAAATATGGTTGTACAGATATTGGGTGAGGGCAGAACTGAAGTTGGCTCTGACAGCCAAATGATATGACACAAAATCCAGCTTTGTGCTTCAGACTGGTACAAAGTTCTGGTGGACAACCAGTGCTTCAGAAAACACTGTGATAATCACAATGGTTTAAAGACTAGCGTTCATATATTTTTTTACAGGATAACTTTGGAATGCACATGTTAATTGTTAGATGCTAAAGGAGTGTGCTTAAAAGAGCTGTTGGGCTTGATTCATCCTGCAGTCTATGATCTTGTGGTGAAGCAACACACTGGATCAAACCAGAGTGCCTCTCTTACCCAAGCCTGCTATTTCCATTCCTTGTTAGAATTTGGATTTGGTTTGTTGTGAAGTTTATTGTTCTGCAAAAATTGGATTTCATTCTATTACTTTCTTGGTTTATGTTATATTCGTTTTTGAACAATTTCTGTTCTAACACTTTGAAGAGGAGCTGATTTGACCGCTGTCAATTTGAAAGCAGAAAATCACAAGGATTTTCTATGTAAAAAATTATATTGGATTGTTTGTTACTTAACTCATGCTTTTTCAGTGAACTGTCAACGTTTCTATAATTTCAGAATTGTTTGCAACCTTCTTGCTTCCAAACTTCTGAATGAAAAATAACATTTATGTAGATTTTGAATGTAGAAGATGATTGCAAAGTCACCAGGGTAAGCTTCAGTTCAAACACTAATAGAGAGAAAATGTAATTATGAAAATAAATTATTCAGTACGGTAAATGTAATAAGTAACCATAAAGTATCTGACTTTATTAATCCGTTCTTCACAGCGTTTTGTAGGTTGGCTATGTATATTGGGAACTGAGGAGTGAGATCATCAGCCCCAGGGAGTATGTTAGTTTTACAAGGCATAGTTCTTCTGCTGACACCCTTGGAAAAGAGAAGCTAGTGAGATCCTGGGGCAAGAAAGGCCAAATATTATCACCTTCACACACTGAGTTCCATCTCTGTGGAGGTTGGTAGCCAAGAAAGGATGTAAAACCCTAGACCATAATCACCCTACAATTACTCAAACAAGAAGGGCTTGAACCTTTCCTTCTACGAAAACCATACATGCAGATTTTCTGTGCGTCTCACTGGTCAGCAACGAGGAACGGGGACTTTGCTGCATTTTCTTCCCTTCTTGCAAAATTGTATTGTGGATATTTCCACATAGCCTAGCATTCAAGCTGGCCATCTTTGTGCTCTGTCGGCCTCAGTGCCATGACTGACAGCAGATTTGCCACCTTTGTGGCAGGAGAGAATGAGGAATGTGGAAATGAAGGAACTGAAGTAGTTCATTTGATAAGTACAGATAAAATGACATTAGTCAACTTTCCCTGCTTAAAGAGAATGCTAACTCTTTCTGTGGGATGTCAATTATGGCTGACATTTTTTGACAGAAGCCTAAAAAATACTGAGATAGATAAAAAAAAAGAAACAAAACAGTTCATGACTAAATGGCTACTCACTTATACTTAGGTTGACGGATTCAGTCAGCTAATGATTCATCTTGTCAAGTTTTTAGACTAGAATAACTTGACAGGTCCCAGATGAATTTGAATACAATAAAGTAATCCTGTCAAAGCCTTAACAAGGATGACAGGATCTCTTTTCTTTTAGAAATGCTGTATGTTATTTGATGGAATATTTTGGATCTCTTACAATGAACTAGCAAATTAAAACATTTTATTCCTCATGAATCCTTGCTGCATTATGGTACCACAACCTTCTGTAGGGGGCCATTCCTCATTGTTAAGGTTTGGCAATGGGTTTCTTCAGATTATAAGACCACTCGGACAAAGAAGCTGAGCCCAATCCTTCCTGCACCCACCATTTATCACTGAGCACTTTAAAACCAGAATGATGTAATCGCAACCAAGAGCAATGATGCTGTATAATTTTCTTTCCCATTGAGTTTCTCTGAGGCCAATTGTAGTGTTGTCCGATTTGCTGACTGATATCAACTAATTCAGAAAGGATCCAGATATGAACTTGGAACTTTTTTGGTGTACTCTGCTTATTCATTGCAACACCAAAGTAGCCCAAGACTTCTCATCAGAAAGAGCAACTCCGCTTCTGGCACAATGATGATAAACCACTGTCTGTTGTTACAATGAACAATGTCTACAGAGCAGAAAGATGCACCGTTTTACTTCCAGGCTGTGGGAAATTATTAACAGTACTCTTTAGCTGAGAAGGAAGAAAATCAGACAAAGTTCCTGTTCTTTGCTGCCACCTCAATCTCTCCAGCTGGGGCGTTGGCACGTGACACACCTCAGCAGGCCTTCTTCCTGCCTTTGAGACCTGCAAGACCCAAACTGCTTCTCATGGTTCAATGTCGCAGCATTGACATCGCTTCTGCATTGTGAGCCAGCGGGCATCACTGGGACGTTCCCTCCACTCTCTCTGAGGGTAGATGTGTCACAAGTACGGAAGCTGCTCATTCAAGTTCCCATCATCCACAATGAATTCCATTACTTCCCGAGTGATCGATTCCACAATAGGAACTGATTGTGTAATGGTTAAGGAACATCTGCGATACAATTAAATTTAAGATAAGTCACATGTACATCGAAACCCACAGTGAAATGCATCGTTTTGCGTAGAGTGTTCTGGGGGCAGCCCGCAAGTGTCATCACGCTTCCGGTGCCAACATAGCATGCCCACAACTTCCTAACCCATATGTCTTTGGAATGTGGGAGGAAACTGGAGCACCCAGAGGAAACCCACACAGACACAGGGAGAAGGGACAAATTCCTTACAGACAGCGGCCGGAATTGAACCCAGCGCCAGCGACCTGGGTTCAATTCTAGCTTCTTTAAGCAAGGTTAGAGAAAGGGACAAACCAGTCTTGTTGGTTGTGGAAAGCCTTCTTGCATGAACTGTGTGTTTGAGACCACACAGGACTTAAAAAGGAAGAAAACTATGAATGAAGCAGCCACAGGAACAGCTGACCTCCCCCTTATGTCTACTGTGTACTAACAGCTGCTGTGTGCCAGCAGGGTTCCAACACTATGGCAATAGATCTCCTATTGTCTGTATGCTGTGGGAAATTTTCCGTTTGGACCACAGCAGCTGCTGCTAGGACTCACTAGTTAGCACTTGGCTTCTGGATGAATATATGACCACAATTTCCAAATGTCCAAAATGCAGTCGATTTGAGGAAGACAGTGCCAGGAAGTTAAGTTTAGGTGTCCGAGATCAACAAAATAAGAAAAACTGGAAAAACAATCCCAGATCCCAATAGATTAATGTTTTGATTCCCAATTCATACTTTCTTCCACCACAAAGGCACTGACAATGCTGGAACACTTTCAGTTGGCCACTGCCCAATATATCAGTATAATACTCATTGAAAGATCCAAGATAAACAAACCTCACAAGCCAGCCTTTCCTCAGCTAGTGTCATCTCCATTACCCTGCACACCTACTGACTGATACAAACCAGCACCCGGAAACAGACCAAACACGCTCAAGCACGTGGAATGGCACAAACCCACCTATACATTCACATTGACACTAAGCACACACAAACACATGGATTGGCACTAGCTCACACAGAAACAGACAGACACAATGAGTCACATCAAACATACATAAGCACAGTGACTGACAGAAACCCACACACCAGCAGAAACATACACTGACTGAAACACATACATGCAAATGCACAACTTCCCAAAATAATCAGTAGTATTGCAAAGCCAAAAGTTAAACAAATGATTGAATTTCTTTGTTTATCAAGCATCTGTTTCTGTTGCAACCCATTTCTAATTAAAGGAGGTATGTTCAAATGCTACATAAGAAGTAATGTCATTTTGGACACCGAAACAACAGTTACTGAAGAAATAGAAGCAAATGAGAAAGCATTTTCCAAGATATTTTGAACAACTTGTAGGAACCCAGTGGGCAAAAGACATAGTCACAGTGATGGTTTGTATAAGCAGAACCCTTTATAAACAAGAGAATAAGATGTTGTCATGCAGAAAAGTTAACACCAAAGGTGTAGCCGAAATATAACAAGGCATTGTCATACAAACATGACATAAGTGCAGAAATAAGCTCTTTAATGAGATATGGATCTGGATATGTGAATGAGCAAAAACACTATTTAAATCTCTGGATCAGTGATCAGCAAAGGATGGTCACCACGAAATGGAATTTGTTTTTACAGGTGTGAGATAGTATCAACTACACCAAGTCCAGTTTTTGATTAAATTCATCAATAACTTCTCCATAAAACCAAATCCAAAAATAGATTTTTTTTCTGCAGAATTTAAGCCTTTATTCCAGTATATTGTTCAGCTGTGGTTTATAGCCATGCTGTCAGAGAACAGTTCCAATTAACTTCTGCATTCTATAGACTTTAACAGTAACTTAATATATTTTGTGATAATTTAAAAGATGTTTGTTCAAAAAAATTAAATGTTTACTGTCAGTAGTGTTTATAAATAAAAATGTATAATTATACTGCAATTTAGCATTTGTTTGAACACATGAAAACATATAGCACCAACAGTTCTGTCTATCTTGCTGAGTATTTTAGAAAATATTGCTTTCATGTTTTATAAATATCATCTGAACTTGGGGAAAAGTTTAGTAGTTGAGAATGGCTCCCAGGTATTCTTTACTTTTTTCAACACACTGAGAGCAGTTTTTTTTAACATTTTATGTACCATAATGAATGTGGGGAAGACGCTCACCATAATTATATGATGTCCTCCTGGAGGACTGAAATACAATTGATGAAAATTTGTGGGGGGAGAATCCGAGTATCAAGGAGTAAACTATCTTCCGACACTTCCTGGGATTTAGTCCATGGGGCAAAAGTACACCAAATTCACACAGAACATGTGCGAGATGCCTATCAAATTTTTCAAGGCACCCATGTCAAGACTGAATCACTCCACAGTTAACTTCCAACCAAGATCATCAGGTAACACTTGGAAGTTGAAACATTGGGTTACTGTTAAGGCTTCCACAAACTCACAGCCAATTGACAAACTGTGATATTATAAATGCTGTGGCTACAAACTTAGCACAGACCAGGTACACAAGATTCTGATCTGTGGGACTTAGCTAACAACCTGTGTCTTTTTTCACTGGACCATCAAGGGCCTCCTGTCAATTCACCATCTAGATACCCTTCAGCTATTGAAAGCTCTCTCAAAGTCACTTAATTTGTGACTTGCAATCACAGTTTTGGAGAGCTGGCTTGTAGCATTTCCAACATCTTGCATTAATTTTGCGATATATTACAGTCATTTCACAGTATTAAAACTTCAAAGCTGGCAATTTATCTTTTAGGTTCAACAGCTTCTACTTTAAATTCTTATGCAACTGCATATACATCTTTGGAAATTATATTTAAAGCAGCATGAGATAGGATACTAGGTGTAAGTAATGTCATATCCCTTTCAGCAGCACACAAGCCAGGTGTGTTTCTTTCTGTTAGGGTTTGCTCTCCTGTGCATAGCCCACACTGCTTGTGGCACTTACACAAGTCAACATGCAGTCAAACACACATGATGCCATTGCTGGATGCATGTTATGCATTCAGCCACTTGATGTGCACGACCAGTGTCATTTAACAGATTCTATACAATGATTTCTTTTTTCCCCTATGACTGTGAAGGAGACCATTCAGCCCATTGAGTCTATGCCAGCTTTCAAACAAACCTTGTCCCCAATTTATTTCCTTGCAACATGTTCTCTCTCACATGCCCATCAACACTACCCCAATTCTCCCACCAAATGCTGACACTAAGGGTAATTTATAGTAACCTACCAACCAGTACATCTTTGGGATGTGACAAGAAACTGGAGCACTCTGGTGGTCACAGGGAGTGTGTGCAAACTCCACGCAGACAGCGCCAGAGGTCAGGATCGAACCTGGGTCACCAGAGCCTTGAAGCAGCTGCACTACCTGCAACACCACTGTGCCCGCTGCAGTTAAAAAAAATGCATCCTGTGACTAAATTTGTAGGCTGATGACTCCACACATTACAAATATAGAAACAGACCAGGTCACTTTATACTCAAATAAGGCAACTTTGTCTAAATCCATCCCTGTGGAGCCACTGAAATTCCATGAAGTACAATCCCAGAGTTTGCCTCCATTTGCTCCCTTTCCCTTGTTACCCTGACTTTGCCAAGAAAAGATTTATTAATATGGGTCTTGAGAATTCAAGTTGTTGCAATGAGATGGATTGTCCCGGAGACAACCTACTGCCCAGACTCAAAGACCATGGTCCGTGCCGATCCGATGTTTCTTTTTCCAGAAGCAGAGGGTCAATGAGCTGAACCTCTGCACCAGATGAGTTGGAGTGGGCATTGAGAGGTGCAAAGGTCTCAGGCGTCATATCTCCCCACCCCACCTCCCGGACACCCTGACAGCCCTTAAACAGTTTGTGAATATCTCTGATGGTTTGACACATGTAAAAACTATTGAAATAGATTTAACTAGTTAAAATACTGAAAATTATTAAAATAAAAAGTTGTAAACAGTTTAAAATACTAATAAATTATTATAAACTTTAAAATAAAGAAAAATAATTCAAGTATTTAAAAGAAAAACAAAAAATGCTGGAAACACTCAGCAGGTTAGGACATATCTGTGGGAAGAGAAACCAATTCAATGTTTCAGGTCAGAGACCCTTCGACTCAAGTATTCAACCAAAACTCAAGTATTTACTTTTTACTACAGGGAATGGGGTGATGTTCATACAGCTGCCTTTCTCCACCACTCCACACCACCCCCTCCCCCGCCCCACCACTGCCCTACAGTGTAAAGCTGAGGGATGAGCAACACACAAAGGCCAATCTGCAACAACTGGACATTGATCAACTGCCTGCCGTTGGTTCCTTACAGAACTCCCAGCTCTAGATAACCATAATTCGCTCCAATACCTAGACTTCCATGAATACTAGCCTAACTGATCGTCATGATTTAACTCTTGAAAGTGAGGAAGCAAAAACAAAACACAAGGACACAAGAAAATAAGAGCAGGAACAGGTCACCAAGCCCCTCAAGCCAACCCGCCTTTCAATATAATCGTGGCTGATCTATGGTGCCTCAACTGCTCTTCTGTACCAGATTCCCATAACCCTCAATTCCTCAATCTTTCAAATTTTTATCCATCTCCACCTTAAATATATCTCATGATCTGGTCTCCACCACCCTCAGGGGCAGAGAATTCAAGAGATTCATTTCCCTCTGAGAGAAGAAATTTCTATACAGCTCAGTTTTAAGTAATTGGTGCCTTTATTTTGCAGCTATGTCCCCTTGTTGGTGACTTCCCCACAAGTGAAGAGATCTCAACATCTACCCCGTCAAGCCCCCTTAGGATCTTATATGTTTGAATAAGATCACCACTCATTCTTCTCTACTCTAAGGAGAAGGTCTGAATAAGACTCTATGAAATTCTTCCACTTTGTACCATATTTTTGCCTTCTGAATTGATTTTTATTATTGTCTACTGGTGCACATTAACTCCTTAACCTCATTACCCTTCTATAGTTCATAATTTAACGTTATTTATGAATAATCTCATTCACTTGTTCACAGGAAGTAAACAACATGCTGCATTATTGATGGACCATGAAGTTACAAGAATGATGAGAATGGCAGGTCCTGGGCAAAATCCACTGTAGGGAGGAGGCCTTCTCTAAGGCACGTAGATTGAACAGTAAGACAGGGTGATGTCGGATCAAACGTAGTTGATGCTGTATAGAGCTTTGTTGCAGCTGTATAAGACATATTGCAGCTATATAAAACTTTGGTTTGGCCATATCTTTAGAGAGGGTGCAGAAGAGGTTCATTGGGGTGTTGTCTGGATGGAAGTGTATTAGCCATAAAGAGAGGTTGGACAAACTTAGATTGTTTTCCCTGGAGCATTGGAGGCTGAGGGGGCGACCTGATAGCAGCATTTAATATTATGAGAGGCATAGATAGGGTAGACAGTCAGGATCTTTCTCCCAGTGTAGAAATATCAAACTGAGGGCATAGATGAGAGGGGGAAAGTTTAAAGGAGATTTGCAAGGCAGTTTTTTCACACAGAGACTGGTAGGTGCCAGGGGATGTGGTAGAAGCCAATATAGTCCTATTCCAGTTACTACAGCCTTACTTATGGTCCATGTGACTTACTGCGGGACGTCACATAATAACTGGGAAGCGGTGGTGCAGCAGGTAGTGCTGCTGCACAGCTTCAGCTGATGGTCACATAGGTTCTGTCTGTGTGGTGTTTTCACGATATCCTATCCCAAAGACATGCTGCTTGGTAGGTTACCTGACCACTGTAAATTGCCTCTCATTTAGGTGGGTGGTAGGAGCACTGCAGGGGAATTGCTGAAAAAGTAAGAGAGAGTATGATTCTCTCCATTATGAATTATAAAACTATGATAGGCATAGATAGGGTAGGCAGTCAGAAGCTTTCTCCCAGTGTAGAAATGTCAAATACTAAGGACATGCGTTTAAGATGAGAGGGAGAAAGTTTAAAGAAGATGTACAGGGCAAGTTTTTTAGACAGAGACTGGTGGGTGCCTGGAACAGGCTGCCAGGGGTAGTGATGGAAGCAGATATGAAGGTGGTGTTTAAGTGGCTTTAAGATAGGCATGTGAATATGCAGGGAATGGAGAGAAGTAGATCATACGTAGGCAGAAGAGATTAGTTCAGTTTGGTACAGACATCATAGGCCGAAGGGCCTGTTCCTGTGCTTTATTGTTTGATGTTCTGTGTTCTAATAGGTCACAGGGAAGTCAGCAGGGGAATGGGACTGATGAGATTGCTCTGAGAGCCAGCATAGTCTTGATGACCTGAATATCCTCCTTCCATGTTGTAAGAAAATATAATATGAAATATAAGAGAAATGACGAAGTAGTCTGACTGGAGAGCTAATTGTGGTTGAAGTGGTTAATGTAGAGTAGATCTGAGCCAGCGGAGGTTTGGATCCTTTCTCAGCACAGTTTAACCTTTCTTCTTGGGCAGCAACTAGGGTGGGCTTACATTAAGACTGGAATTTCTGGAGTAGGTAGGCTCAACCAGTTTGGAATTGGGGGATCCTAGAACTTAATTGCAGGAAGATCTTAATATCATTCTACTAAACTAACAGACTCTCAGCTCACCTGTAAACAGGTGCCAGCAATAAAAGGTACAATGTAATGTTCTGGGTTTTCAAAGTCAGTGGAGTTTACTATCATATGCACAAGTAGATGTGTGCACAGGTGCAATGAAAAACTTACTTGCAGGAGCATCACAGGCACATAGCATCAGATAAGCAGCATTCACAAGAATAACATAAACATATATACATAATTTTTATAAGAAAGAACACAATTTTTGCAATGAAAATTTCTCCGTGTACTGTGCTGAGAGAAGACGAGAGGGATTTCTAAAGAAAGCAGAATGTTGCACAGTAGAACAGGGATGAGATCAGCCCATGTGAGCTGTCCTTGTTATCCTGCACAAGCCAAAAGGCACATGGCTTTCCACAAAAGTATGAGGGCATTCACAGGCTTAGATCCGCAGAGAAAGCCTGTTTCTGCACTCAGATCTACAGCCCAGTTTGTGAGCCTGTCAGCAGCAGCCAGTTAAGAACTACTTTATGTCACTGGCTTCTGCAGCACAGGACCCAAGCAACATCACCCAGTGTCCTATTCCCAGGTCATGGCTGCCCTCTATAGGATGATTGAGTAATGACTCCAATTCAGAACGTTGCCAAGAGAGCAGAGGGCTGCTTAGTTCAACAGCATCACAGGTTTTCCCAAAGCTCAGGGAGAAAATTGCAGGCATCCATCTTGTGCACCAATTTCAAATTTCTTTATTAGAATAGATTCTGTTCACTGAATGTTCAATTTGTAACCAACAGCAATGGATTAATCATGTGAATGCCAGATTTTCTGAGGTCTTTTCCAGTTTCCCAGCTCTGTTCAGAGAAACTAATCAGTTGTCCAGAGAGCTTCTTGATGATGAGATCCATTGCTTGTTCCCAAGGCTTATGGCTCCTCTTTGAGTGTTAAATTCAAGGACTGATCATCAGTATTACAAAGTGCATTCATGAATCAGTAGTCCAATTGTGATGGTTCTCATTCTTCAATACATTAGGACAGGAACTTGCTTGGAGCAACTCCCAATGTGATTGAACAGTTGGTCCTGTAAAATATATTGGATATGGAATCTCTGAAGCAAGAAGGTAGAGACAGAGGCTCATGGAACTCAAGTGCACGAAGATCTTGATCAGAGGGATCCATTAGTCTGACATCCAAGGTTATTAGTCAGACATTTTCATAAAATTAATATCACTCCTGCATAGACATTCATCCCAATATCTTACCAACAATCATGGTTGTTCCAGTCCCTTCCAGCACAAACATCTGTCTTTGCTTCTCGCAAACCAATCAGGCAAATTCACTCCAAACAAGCCTCAGGGAACTGGATGAGCTGATTCATCACATGTAACTTTAGTCTAATGGGGAAAAGACTCTGGTTTCATTGTGAAACTAACTTGAAAGGGCAGATCTAATAGTCCAAGGTCAAAAAGAGAACAAGAGAAATGATGAAATAAATCAACATCATCCAAATGTAACCAAACATAAGTTTTAAAAACAAGTCGATTGTGCAGGTCCTGGGAAGTAATGAATCAGAGTTCCTTCCAGCATGGACAGGAAGAAGGTATTAGCCTTCTGTTTTGTTTTTCAATTTAACTGGACATATGGTGACTAATCTGACCTCAGTTGAAATAATTACTTCTACTTGGACACGTTAGTTGTGCACTCTCTCCTGCCTGTTGTGTTGGTGGGCTAGTCATGTATCCAGAGACCAGATGTACCACAGACACCCTATGTCCAGTGGTTTTCTTCAACCACTCGAAATCCCCACACAGTTTGTTGTCCAGGATGTTGGCCAAGACCTGGTTGTATCTGCCACCCTTCCTGCTCAAGTATCTTGTTTAAGAAGAACAGAGAATGCTGGAAAAAGTCAGAGGGTCAGGCTGCGTCTGTGGAAAAAGAAACAGTCAACAATTCAGGTCGAAGACCTTTCGTCAGAACATCTGACGAAGAGTTTTCAACCTAAAACATTAACTATTTCTCTTGCCTCAGGCGCTTCCTGTCCTGATGATTGTATCCAGCGTTTTCTGGCTTTGTTTCAGATTTCCAGCAACTGCAGGGTTTTTTTTTGATTTTCAAGAATCTTGGATTGTCGTAGATTCTGCATGACTGTTAAGATGTGTTAAACCTCCTCTTCAAAAAGCTCTCCAGTTCTCTTATTCAGGTCAATATCTACTGCCTTCTGTGTTACAAGGATCTAAGATTCAATGAATACAAGATGGTGTGATGAACATTAAGAATGAGGGGATGGAGATCATTATATATTCAGAGTATTTAATATCAGCATCTGTGAAGCACAGATGCAGAAAATGTATGATAATTGGATTTAAAAGGATAAATGATTTCCTGAAGATTGGGGCATGTTTTTTTAAATGCATAGTAGCATGAAATTTAGTTACAGGTTTGAACTCTAGGTCAAAGGATAAACGGCATGTCTCTTTAACAATTTTCTAATCTTCAATCCTTACAATACCACAAAATGAGATTTTTTGATTAAAATTAATTTACTGAATATGTGTGACTATTAATTAGAATTACTGAAGTAGAAAGGAGAGGCTTTTTGTAATATTGTAGACAATGAGCACACTTAATGAGAATATTAATGGCACTGCACCTGATAGGTGTTACAGTCAGTGAAGCTGTTTCTACCTACCCGTGGGAAAGCAATTAGTTGCTGTCAAGATCACACTTGACAAAAGTACACCTAAAGTTAATGTTGAAATTTTAAATGCCTGCAGTAATTGGTGTGTGGATCCCAAGAACAAGCTTCCTGTCCCCATAATTCTAGTCTCTGCTAACAGGTTTGTGACATAAGAGAGTTGACAATGCACTAATCACACAAACCAATGCAAGAGCTGATCCTTACCTTTCATGATCTCAGTGAGAGTTATAGAGTCATAGAATGATACAGCATGGAAACAGGCCCTTTGGCCCAACTTGTCCATGCTGACCAAGGTGTTCATCTAAGCTCATCCTATTTGCCCTCATTTGGCCCAGATCCCTCTAAACCTTTCTTATCCATGTACCTGCCCAAATGTCTCTGAAATGTTGTTATTGTCCCCTTTGACTCTCACCAACTTTTATCGATGCACCATAGAAAGCATCCTATCTGGTATGGCAACTGCTCTGCCCAGGACTGCAAGAAACTGCAGAGAGTTGTGGACACAGCCCAGCGCATCATGGATACCAGCCTCCCCTCCTTGGACTCTTGTCTTTACCTCTTGCTGTCTTGGTGAAGAAGCCAGCATAATCGAAGACCCAACCCACCCAAGTCATTCTCTCTTCTCTCCTCTTTCATCAGGTAGAAGATACAAGAGCCTGAGGGCACGTACCACCAGACTTTTGAACAGTTTCTACCCCATTGTGATAAGACTATTGAATGGTTCCCTTATACAATGAGACGGACTATGACCTCATGATCTACCTTGTTGTGACCTAGCACTTTATTGCATTGCACCTTCTCTGTAGCTGTGACACTTTACTCTGCACTGTTATTGTTTTTACCTGTACTACATCAATGCACTCTGTACTAACCCAAGGTAACTGCACTGTGTAATGAATTGACCTGTACGATCGGTATGCAAGACAAGTTTTTCACTGTACCTCGGTACAAGTGACTATAATAAACCAATATCAATTGTACCTGCCCCAACCACCTCCTCTGGCAGCTCGTTCCATATCCTCATCACCCTCTGCATGAAGAAGCTGCACCTCAGGTCCCTTTTAAATCTTTCCCCTCTCACCTTAAGCATATGCCCTCTAGTTTTTGATTCCCCAACCCTGGGAAAAAGACTGTGTGCATTCACCCTGTCTATTCCCCTCATGATTTTATACACCTCTAAAATGCCACCCCTCAGTCTCCTTCACTCCAAGGAATAAAGTCCTCGACTGTCCAACCTCTCCCTATAACTCAGGCCCTCAAGTCCTGGCAGCACGCTCGTTAATCTTCTTTGTTCTCTTTCCAGCTTAGTGATGTCTTTCCTATAACAGAGTATTCAAAACTGTACACAATACTTCAGGTGTGTCCTCACCAAGATTTTGTACAACTGCAACATAATGTCCCAACTCCTATAATCAGTGTCCTGAGGGATGAAGGCCAGCGTGCCAAATACCTGCTTCACCACCCTGTCTACCTGTGATGCCACTTTCTAAGGTGACATATGGAGCACCGGAATTAGGACTTCTGTTTGTGGTCACTGTCCAGCAGTCTCTGCTGGAGAATGCTCATGTGTGGATCTTGTGGTAGAACAGGACATCCCTTCATAGCCTGCTGGTATTTGTGATCCCAGAAGGAAGGACATGATTGAGGTACTTAAGCTTGAAAGAGTGCAGAGAAAATTTACAAGGATGTTGCCAGGACATGAGGACCTGAGTTACAGGGAAAAGTTGAATAGGATGGGACTATATTCCCTGAAGCGCAGGAGAATGAGGGGAGATCTTATAGAGGTGTACAAAATTATGAGGGGTATAGATAGGGTGAATGCATGCAGGCTTTTTCCCCTCAGGTTGGGTGAGACTAGAACTAGAGGTCATAGGGGTGAAAGGTGAAATATTTAAGGGAAATCTGAGAGGAAACTTCTTCACTCAGAGGGTGGTGCGAGTGTGGAACGAGCTGCCAGTGGAACTGGTAGATGCGGGTTCAGTTGTAACATTTAAGAGAAGTACATGGATGGGAGGGATTAGGAGGGATATGGTCTGGGTGCAGGTAGATGGGACTAGGCAGAAGATCAGATCAGCATGGACTAGGTGGGCCGAAGGGCCTGTTTCTGTGCTGTAGTACTCTATGACTCTATTGCAGGCAGTCATCTGTAGTGAATCTGTTCTCTGAGTTAATTGCAACACCTTCAGTAGAGGTGCTTAGAAGAAACGGGAAAGGTAGTGTGTGTGGGTTGGGGTGGGGTGGGAGAGACGTTTTGTAAGAAAAAGCTTTCCAAACATCTGTTGTGTTATTTATGAGCAATCTTTCAATGCTAAAGTCATATTTCCCTTGAGAGCTGAATGCTTGGAAGTATACTCCTACTTTCTTGTGATGTCATCTCACAGCAGCTGTATCCTTCTGCTTATTTTGGAGGCAAATAATCTTACACAGGGACATTCTGTGACCTTTCTCATTATTATTACAAACCCAAAATTGTCAGGGTATCCTGGAGGTACAATAGTTTTTACCCGACTAGATATCTAGGGATCTGGTGTAATCGTCCAAAGCTGTGAGTTAATTAAATATCCTGGAACTTACAATGAAGCTGGTCTCAGAAATGGTGACCACAAAGCCACCAGTTTGTCAGAGAAAACACCTGGGCCACCAGTGTCGTTTGGTAAGTGGGTTGGAATTCTGTCTTTTTTGCAATGTCCAGATAGATGTAACTACAGACCCTGTAGAGATGCAAGTCCTGAGTGTGAGTTGAGACCTTTTTGATTGACTCTGTGGATGACACAACTTTCAGGAAAAGACGAAAGTGAAAACTATCCTGCTTATGTGGGTCAGGTGATATCCAGGAGGGAGTCATCCTGTCTGACATGGTCCGATGATTGCCAAGATCGATTTCTAAGACCAGAAAAAGGAAACTCTCCAAATGAATTATTATATTCAACAAGCATTGTTTTAACTTGTTAATGCCATGTGCCTGAACACCACCACCTGCAGGTTCCCCTCCAAGTTGCACACCATCCTCATTTGGAAATATATCCCAGCTCCTCCATTGCCACGGGGTCTGAAACCCCCTACTCAACAGCATTGTAGTTCATCAGAAGGACTGCAGCAGTTCAAAGGCAGTTGGGGGTATGCAATAAATGTTGGCTTACCCAGAAATAAACATTCACTGAAAATTGAATAAAGCAAAAAAACTCCCAGCTACTGTATATGCGAGACAATGGAAGTGTCCACCAAGGTGTTCAGTCCTTGCCCAAACAAAAGAAAGAGTCATAGTGTCACTCATCCATGCCAACCAAGTTGTCTACCTGAGCTAGTCCCTTTTGAAAGAGAGAGGACTTGCCTTTATATATTGCCTTTCACAAACTCAGGACATCCTAAAGTTCTTCTGTTTGAGGTGTAGACATTGTAACATGGGAACCTGGCAGTCATTCTCCACACAATCATTTATCCCATAAAGAGCAATGGGATAAATGATAGGATTTGAAGATAAGTGTCAGTCAGGGCACCAGGAGAACTATCACAAACTGCTACAGATATTGCCCCAAGAGCTTTTATTTACATGCAGTTGGCACTTTGGTTTAATGTTTTATCTGAAAGACAACACTTCCGTCAAAGTAGTTCTCCCTCAGTAATGAAGAGCTGGCCAACATTGATGCTTAGAGGGTTACATGTACCGAAGAATAATACATACAAACTAATATGACCAGCAGTACATACTGTACCCTACATTTCTCCCTTTACTGTGAAGGCTGAGTCTGCCTGCAATCATGCAACATCCATACAGTGGGAAACAGAGGGCACTAAACCAGTACAAAGTGATGTTTCTTTTCCTCCCTCCTAATCTTATTGCTATTTTTCCAAACACACTGGCACATACTAAGGTAGAGTCGCACCAAAACAGAGAAAGTCCTTGAAATTTGTTCAATCAACTGACCATTCACAAAATCGCTTCCTCAGCAGTGTTAGCAGCCCACTTGACAAGTGAAACTGTTCTATTCACAACCAATGTCCCTAGCCACACATGTTATCAATGGATCAGAATCAGAATCAGAGACAGATTTATGATCACTGACTTTTATGGCGTGAAATTTGTTGTTTTGCGGCAGCAGTACAGTGCAAAATATATAAAATTACTATAAATTACAAAAATAAATAAATAGTGCAAATAAAGAGGAATAACAAGGTAATATTCATGGACTATTCAGAAATCTGATGGTGGGGGGGAGGAAGCTGTTCCTGAAACATTCAGTGTGAGTCTTCAGTCTCCTGAATCTCCTCCCTGTTGGTAGTAATGAGAAGGGGGCATGTCCCAGATGGTGAGGGTCCTTAGTGATGGATGCCGCCTTCTTAAGGCACTGCCTCTTGAAGATGTCCTCGATGGTGGGGAGGGTTGTGCCTGTGATGGAGCTGGCTGAGTCTACAACCCTCTGCAGCCTCTTGCGATCCTGTGCATTGGAGCATCCATACCAGGCGTTGACGCAACCAGTCAGAACGCTCTCCACCGTACATCTGTAGAAATTTGCAGGAGTCTTCAGTGACATACCAAATCTCCTCAAACTCCTAACGAAGTAGAGCTGCTAGCATGCCTATTTTGCATCACTGGGCTGGGCTCAGGATAGATCCTCCAAGATGTTGACGCCCACTGTGTAGCGATTGTAGCCTTGATCAGTTCACCGGATTGGCAGATGAGGGGAGACAAGAACGTGGTGTTTCAATATGGACAATAAATTTCCATTTATGAAGACAGTTGCAATCTGATAATCAAACGTCCTTTGGAATACTCGTGCCCATTTCGATGGCTCTCCTATGACCCAGCTTAGAGAAGCTGAAACTCTCCTGTTCTGTGCGGCTAGATTTGTAATGAGGTAACAAATCCAGCAGCTGTGCCACAAGAGGGACTTGTATCCATGGTGTTCACAAACACATTCAGCACTTCTATTTTTCCCCAGGTTTGTTGCCGACTAGTTTTGTCAGATATACAAGAAGATGAATACTTTTTCCTTGATTTTGAGTCATGGGATTAGGAAAGTAAGGCAGCAATTGTTACTTGAAGGTCCTGGAATCTGTTTTCTTTGTCTCTGTGGGCTGTGACAGAGACTGTCATCAATCAAAGGGCCATGTATGAAACAGCATAAAACAGACAGCAAACTTACTGAGTGGTTTATTGGGATGTAACTCATAACGGATGTTTCTCTGAGCAACCACCTGAATTTCAATGCTTGGATCATCACAGTGCTGACTCATCCATCAAAGCCCAAGGAATGAAACCAATCAGGAATAAGACTCTCAACTAAAGTCGACCAAATTTAACTTCAAAGTGCAGGGCATATAAGTGTACATGAATAAAAATTGGGTTTTAGTGCATTTGAAAGCTCTTCCTCATACATTAGTGAAACAGGTTCTGGTTTTCGACTTTATTGTGCGTAACTAAGCTTTTTGACCTTCAGTCCTGCGAAAGAAAATCCCAAAAGCAAAATTACTCCTGTGCAAGATTTTCCAGCCTGTAAGTCTGGTTTATGATCAAAGTGCTGCTGCTGTCACTTTGCACAATGATAGGGTTCCCCAAGCAAAGCCCAGCCTTCCCTTCGTCACTCAGAGAAAATCATCAGGAAGACGTAAATTGTCTGTGCTGGCGGCTCTTGCCCAAGACGTGACTCCCTCTCTGGTTCCTCCTTGTGATCTTACTCTTATCGACCTCTGACCAGGCGTATGCCTGCGACAGCCTCTCCCATGTGACCAGCAGTCCATCGCCTGGCTCTGCAGCCCAGTCGGCATCCCCAAGCTCCCCTACTCCCACCTGAAAACCCACCACACCTCTCACAGATCGTTCTTTCACTGGCTGCTCTGAGTACAGAGCCGCTCATTCTCCCCCATACCTCATTTCAGCTGACGCATATCATTTCTGCTGCTACTTGGAATTGCTTCATTATTTTCATTCTTCCCACCGAAGCCCTGACTTTTTTGATTAATTTTATTGATTGCAGCTTGGGCATTTCTTTAATTAATTCCATGTGAGAGGTCACTCAATTTACTCAATTCATTAACTGTTAATTTTTATTTTGGTTAATTTTTACCCAGTATATTAATTCGCTTTTCTCCACCATTATCGACTGTCTGAACCTTTCCCACTCTGTAAAAAGCTGCTTTAGGTTCACAAATCTCCAGCCCATGTTTCATTAGTTTTTGACAATTCCAGACTAATTTTCAAAAGGACTGTCCTGTCCTCAGTTCTCTTCTGCCCTCTCCTTTTTTTACTCTTCCCTAATCTCTCTGCCCCTCCATTCACACTCCATTTCCACTCCCTATCTTCTCTCCCCAGTCTTTCTCCCCCTGATTTAATTGTGCCCCTAGCTGTTCACTTCTGCCAATCACTTCAACCTCCAGTCCTCTCAGACATCCTAAAGCAAACCTCAATTCGCTCCATCTCACATGCTTTTATTCTTCTTTCTCTCACTTTTCTCTTTCTGGTCCTTCAACCCTGCTCTCTAATCCTCCCCCCGACTCTGTCCCTCTCTGCCTTCCTCCTTCCACCCCACCACACTCTACCATTCCCCTTCCTATCCCTGTATATCTGCTTTGGCATAATTTCACCTCCTCCACACGCCCACACTTTCGTCATCCTACTTCCTCAGACATAATCCAATTATTCTTCACACTTCAACCCTCCTTGATTTGAGGGCTTGGCCTAAACTCTGCAGGATGAATTCCCTTCTGAATTAACCCCTTAATTCCCACTGCCCTCCTACAGTCCCTGACCTCCCACACCAGCAAGGGTTTGGAATGTACAACAGAACAAAATGCATGCTGAAAGGGGAATCTCTCAGAACTAAAGATGAAAACTTGCATCTGAATTATCCTGGCAAAAACCACTGAACCAATTTAAGTTTTGCCTGAAGCCACTTGTAAAAACATCATTGGTACAAGACTAACTCTTCTAACCCTTTTACCTAAGTGTTTGTTCAAAGCAATTAACACCTTTGTATAAATGGGACCTATGTTACAGGGAGGTACCCCTGAGTTGGATAGGAGACTTTTGCTTGTATATTGAGCTAATTAGTACTTTGGCATTTGATTCAGCACTTGTTAGTGTGGAACAGCTTTCCAGTGGAGACAAGGATTTCCCCCTTCATTATGCCATGAAGTAAAAGAAGATATCATTGAATAGGCTAAGATGAAGGCTCTTGGAATGAGGCACTTGCACGAGATGCACCTACCTTATATCTACTGACACAGTCAACAGGGTCTTCCTCATACACTGGTGAATTTCAAATCAGCATCTGATCGCCTTTGCTACATTAATTAGTCAGTTGCTCACAAATGTGCTCAGGAGGGGACTGATGTTCAATTCCCACCTCCTGCCATTCTGTGTAAAATGCAGATGTGTGCATTTCCCAGCCATTGTCCAAATCCCTTCAAACTGCAAATAAATGCAGTGGTGAGTTCACAGCTTTATGTGCACAAGCCATGTGTACTTTATGCAGAGACAGTCATTGCACCTTATTTGTTTACCTGCACTGCACTTACTCTGTAACAGTAACCGTAACACTATATTCTGCATTCTGTATTGCCTTTCCCTTTGTACTACCTCAATGTACCAATGTTTTGGAATGATCTGTATGGATCAATTTTTTAACTGTACCTCAGTACAGGTGACAATACTAAACCAATTCCCAATTACCAAGAATGTCAGAAATTTCAGCCGCTCACTTTCCAACAGCCAGTCAGTTGCAAGGACTGGAGGTTCTGACTCTACACCTGAATTTCCCTCAGGTGTCAGCACCTTAGTGAAAAAAAAACTCAAAGCGATCTTCCACCTGTAACTATTACTTGGAGGCTGTAAGTTCCGACCTGTTGGTCCATATTGTTACTGTTCAAGTAGTCCCACCAGGATTTGGACACTCTGTGCAAGTGTAAGGTTCAATATGAAGTAAAATCATTATTGTCCTTAATTTTTTATAGTTGTCTTCCTAATCACATTCTCTCCGGCTAGCACTTGCTATAGATTATAGTGATCCTTATAGAAATGGAAACATTTTATGAGCAAGGAGAAATGACCCCAGAATATTTTAACGTATTTGGAAAAAACATAACAATGTCCTTTGTTTTCTTATCATTGTATTACAGTGTTATCACATTAACTCCTGCACAGTCAGTGAAGACAGATTTTGCCATGGGTGAAAACAATTAAACACAATTATCCTCTGTAAAGGGTTAGAGTCAGCACATTAGAATCACAAATCTCTTGTCTCACAAAGCAGAGAAACTGTGTCATCTGATTTTAGAGATTGTGCTTCACAACCTTTGGCAAATTGCAAAATCTATTTAGTTCAAAGATTCTTGTATTTTGCTTTGATGATTTATTTATACCTGTCAAAGTAAGGGATGACACTGCAGAGGAATAAGGTTGAGCAGTGGTCCCAGATCAGATATGGCTCTCTAACATATCTGTTAGATAATGTTAACATGTAGAGCAAAATTCCCTTTACTGGGCCCTGATATTATGTTCAAATCCCAATTTCAGAAGAGCGCCCTTTACTACATCAGCACGATAACATCCTCATCTGAGGAATGCCAAATTGATGCCAATTAAGACAGTTTTTCCCTGCAGGCTGAACTGGGTAAAGATGATCCAAACTATCTCACTTAGATTCTTCAAGTAGAGCAGGCAGAGAAGGTTTAAATCCCATTATTCTGAAGTAGATTGAAACATGGTTTCAATCGTGAAAGCTCAGTATCTCAACTTTTGCACCATAGAAGCTGAGGATTTTAAAACCTGCCTCAGTAAATGTTTGCTGTGTGTGTGTGCCTGCATGTGTGTCTGTGTGTGTGTGTGCCTGCGTCTGTGTGTCAGTGTGTCTGTGTGTGTGTGCCTGCGTGTGTGCCTGCATGTGTGTGCCTGCATATGTGTGTGTGTGTGTGTGTGTATCTGTGTGTGTATGTGTGTGCATGTGTGTGTCTGTGTCTGTGTGTCTGTGTGTGTGTATGAGTGTGTGTCTGTGTGTGTGTATATGTGTGTCTGTGTCTGTCTGTGTGTGTGTGTCTGTGTGTGTATGAGTGTGTGTGTGTGTGTGTGTGTCTGTGTGTGTCTGTGTCTGTGTGTGTATGAGTGTGTGTGTGTGTTTGTGGAGTGAGAACAAAGCTCAGAGAAATCTGCAGGAATCTGATGTTCACATCTGGAGGCAACAGCTACAATACGCCACAAATTTCCAATGCTCTCTTTTTGTTTCACTGATTTGAACATGGGAACATAAGAAAAAGATGCAGGAGGAGGCCATTCAGCCCCTCATGCCTGCTCTACTGTTCAATAAGATCATGGCTGACCTTTTCCATCAGTAGCACTCTGCAATAATCCCATATCCCTTGATTCCCTTAATATCCAAACGTACCCAAAACAAAATCGATCTCATCTACAAAGTCTGACTTTGGGGTTCCATCTGACTCCATTTTTCCCAACCCTCTTTCCCTGAATTTAGCAGTTTTCACTTGCAAGCTCACTGTTTCATCAGGGAAGGAAGTTCACTTGTCCTTCTCGGTTGTAGAGGTTGCAGATTTCGCAGGTACTGTCAAAGTAGGGTAGGCAAATGTTCATTGCATTGAGTGAGGGGTTCACACCACAGGCACAGTGTGCCAGTGGTGGAAGGAGTGAACTGAGCAGGCTGCTTTGTTTGTGATGGCGTCATGTACAGTTGGAACTGCACTCTTCTGGCAAGGTGGAGAATATTCCATCATCTTCCGAACCAGCACTTTGTAGGTGGCTGAAAAGCTTTGGGGGCATCAACAGGTGACACTCCATATAATATCCAGTCTTTGACATAGTATTTATGGGGTTGGTTTAGTTGAGTTGCTTGTAAGTAATAACCCCCAGGATCATCCCCGTGTTGACAGTGGGGGATTTGGGGATGGCAATGTGATTGAAAGTCAGTGGTAGGTGGCCAAACTCTTATGGGAGATGATCATTGTTTGGCACTCTTGTTGTACAAATGTAACTTGTTACGTATTAGCCATGTCTGAATGTTGTCCTCATCTTATTGTGTCTACGAATGGATTGCTTCATTGTCTGGAATGAAAATATGCAGTGTACATTCATTATTGATCATCATCATTTCAGACCTTAAATTGGAAGGAAGTTAATTGAATCATCTGAAGGTGTATGGACCTGCAGCACTATCCTGAGGCAGTGATGTTCCAGGGCTGGTAAAAATACCCCCGACAACCACTACCACCTTCCTTAGTGTGAGTAATAAATCCAGGGCAAGATAAGTTCTCCCCTTGATTCCTATTGATTTCAGTTTTACTGGGGTTCCTCGATGCCACTCTCATTCAAATGCTGCATTTTCATCAAAGTCTATCACTGGCAACTCACCTCTGTTCATCCTTTTGGTTCGTCTTTGCTGTGATGAGATTGAAATGGTTTTGGCAAAGCCCAAACTGAGGATCAATGAACTGGTGACACAATAGACCACAATGCTGGAATCTGGAGCAACAAACAAGATGCTACAGGGCTTCGGTCAGGCAGCACCTGTGGAGGGACTGTCCATTTCCCTCAATAGGTGCATCAATGAAGTGGTTATTGGTGAGTTCACTGCCACTGGATAGCATCGTCAAGGACACCCTCCATCACTTTATGAATCAGTCATGTAGTAATTAGCTAAATTAGATTGCCTGCGTATTTTTATTTGTGAACAAGGCATACTTGGATGGATGACAGTGTTACAAATATACTGGAACATCTTGGCTAGATGTGCACCTAGTTCAGATAAGTAAGTCTTCTGCCCTGCAGCTGAGGTGTTCTCTGCTCCCATTGCTTTTGCTCCAGTATTCTTAAACATGACTTGATATCAAATAGAGAAACAAAGGACTGCAGATGCTGGAATCTAGATGTAAAACACGATGATGCTGGAGGAACTCAGCAGGCCAGGCAGCATCCATGGAGAAAAGCAGGCAGTCAACATTTCAGGTCAGGACCCTTCTTCAGGACCTGAAATCATATCAAATAGAGTGAATCAAATTGATCGAAACTGAGTCTTGTGTGGTGGGGATCTCAGGAGGAAGCTGATATGGATTCAACAGTTCTGGCTAAAGACGGTTGCAAGTGTTTCAGCATTCTCTTTGGCACTCATGATCTGCTCACAATGGTCACTGAGGACAGTGGGTTTCTCTTTATCCTGTTAGCTGTTTAATTGTCCACTGGTCATGACAGAAATGCAGAGGTTTGCTTTGATCTGTTGGTTGTGAGATCACTTTTCTCTGTTTACTACATGTTGTATTTGTTGTTCAGCACATCCTGCTTTGCAGATTCACCAGATTAACACCTCATTTTTCTGCCATGCTTGGAGCTGTTCCCAGAATGGTCTTCTACACTCCTCATTGAACCAGGATTGGTTCTCGATGTGATGGCAATGGTTGAGTGAGAGATACGTTGGACAACAAGGTCACAGGTTGTGGTGGGTTATGATTTTGTTGCTACTGCCGATGGCCCCAGGGGAGGTTGGCAGAAGGGGGTTTGAGGGCCTGGAGTGAGAAGGCAGAGGAAGAAGACCCCATCTCAGCCTTTGCCCGACTTTAGGCTGCAGCTTTGTTCTAAATCTATGCCATTCAGCATGATGCTGGGGCATACATAATAGAGAAGGTCACTGGTGTGAGGACAGACTTTGTCTTCACAAGGACCATGTGGTGGTCACTCCTGCCATTACTACCATCCACAACAGGTCAATTTGTGGGGAAGTGTTAACTAGGTTCATCCTTGGTATCCATTCACTCACCACTTTCCACAAACTCGGGTCTCAGCCAACCAGTCAATGGTAATGATCCAACTGATAGATGATGAAATTCCCCACCCAAAATACATTTTATGGCTCTGTTACTCTTGGTGAATCTCCCAATGGAGTAGCATTGATTCATCAGATGCAGGGGGGTGGGGGGTGGCGGGCAGGAAGGGGGCTCAGTGTCAGCAAGTGGTGAACATCAGGGGGCTTCACCTGACCTGATGCCAGGAGACTTCACAGGGTCTGGAACTGATGTTGAGGATCCCCAGGGTCTGTCCCTCCCAACTGTTGAGCAAATCTGACCCCTTGGTGGGTCAAGCCACGACCAAGGATTCTCATGGAATAGTCTGGGACATTGGGTGTGAGTAAAACAATGTCAGATAGTCTGAGGGACAGCTTTCCCTCAGGAACTTTCCAAGGTCAACTGAGCTGGAAACAACGTTATGGATGTCATCTATATGGACTTCAGTAAGGCATTTAACAAGGTCCCACAAAATAGCTTAATCAAGAAAGTTCGGATGCATGGGGTCAGTGGAGAATTGGCTGTGTGGATCCAGAAATGGGTTGCCCACAGAAGACAGAGGGTGGTGGTTGAAGAGACTTAATCGGTCTGGAGGCCTGTGAGTAGTGGTGTTCCACAGGGGTCTGTACTGGGACCTCTGCTGTTTGTGATGTACATAAATGACCTGGATGAGTATGTTAATGGGTGGGTTAGTAAGTTTGCAGATGATACCAAGATTGGCAGAGTTATGAATAGTGTAGAAGACTGGCGATGGATACAGCGTGATATAGATCAGTTGCAGATGTGGGCAGAGGAATGGCAGATGGCGTTTAACCTGGATAAGTGTGCAGTATTGCACCTTGGTAGGACTAATGTCAAGAGGCAGTACACTCTGAAGGGCAAAACCCTTAACAGTGCTGAAGAGCAGAGAGACCTTGGGGTGCAAGTCTCTGGCTCATTGAAAGTGGCTATGGAGGTAGATAGGGTGGTTAAGAAGCCCTATGGAATGCTTGTTTTCATTAATCATGGTATTGAGTATAGGAGTCAAGAAGTTATGATGCATCTCTATAGAACTCTGGTTAGGCCGCGTTTAGAGTATTGCATGCAATTCTGGTCACCTCGCTAAAGGAAGGATTTCGAGGCTTTAGAGAGGGTGCAGAGGAGGGTTACTAGGATGCTGCCTGGATTAGAGGGCATGTGCTATCAGGAGAGGCTGGACAAACTTGGGCTCTATTCTCTGGAGCAGCGAGGCTGAGGGGTGATCTGTTGGAAGTGTATAAAATTATGAGGGGCATAGATAGGGTGGACAAGCAATATCTTCTTCCCATTATTACGTGATTCAATACCAGAGGACATACATTTAAGGTGAGAGGGGGTAGGTTCAGAACTGACGTGAGGGGTACGTTTTTTACTGAGAGAGTGGTGGATGCCTGGAATGCGTTGCCTGATAGGGTGGTGGAGGCAAATTCATTGGGGGCTTTTAAGAGGGGCTTGGATGGGCTCATGAATGAGAGGAAAATGGAGGGATATGGGCATTCTGTAGGTAGGAGGGATTAGTTATGTTGGCACAACATTGTGGGCCGAAGGGCCTGTTCTGTGCTGTACTGTTGTATATTCTATGTTTTGCTGTGTTTGAATCTAGTGCCTAGATTGACATTAGATGGTCCATCCAGTTTTCTTCACATTATGTTTCAGCAGTCTTTGCTTAATACATCTGAGTGGCTTGCTTACTCATATTAGAGAGCAGATTCATGTCAAAAATATTGTTAAAGAACTGCAGCGAAGCCTACATAAGCTTCAAAATTACATGATATTTCACAGCGGGCAGAAGAAATAATCCAACAAGGAACATGCTTGTAGTTTATGACCCCATTAAATAGCACTAGTTGGGGTTCCTTCACTTTAGTTAACACTGTTTTCAACTGTACAGTCATTGTCTAGAGTTACCAACTAATGGTGGTGGCTTGTAATCAGTATCACACATTGATTTATGTTGTGCTTTGTCTGTTCCACATGCTGTTGCCACTTATGAGGCGTGGACACACAAAATGACACCCTGCCCATGTGCAATTAGAAGTTAGAACACATATCTTGGACCCCACTTGGAAGCTTAAATTGGCCCATCCACACCTAACAGCTGAACAGAAGGCTGCCCAATTAAAACCTCTTCAAAGGATAGACAAATGTAAAATTTCTTCAAGTCCTGCTGGTATAAAATAAGTTCAGCTCAAGTGAAGGTTCTGATAACATGGGCTATTTTCTATTCTTAATTAATCCGCAGAACTTTCCAATGCGTTTTAACAAGGAGAATTTCAGGCACCAGTGACATTTGCAGTAGTTAAAAAAAGACATTACTTTCATTAGTGTGTGAACTCAGTGGGGACTTGCATTTGACGTTGTTCACTAATGAGGAGCCTAGGCCACAACTAACCAATGGGTCAGTAAAATTCAAGTCATTGTGAAAGATTTTGAAATTTAGGCATTGATTTTGTTTCAGAATGAAGGATAAACCCTTCTTCTTTGTTCTTTCTGTCTTTCGAAAAGTGATAGATTGCAGCTTGTGGAAGTTAAGGTCTTTCTCTTCACCACTCACCCACTCTCCCACCTCCACCTCCTTTCCTTGCCTCAACAGTCATTATCCCTGTAAAGGTAATATGACCTTAATAATTGGATATTGCCATTGTAACTTTAATATTAGAAGCACATCTGAAGTCTTATTCCAATTGTTTTCTTTGGAAAATGTCTGAGTCAACTTGCTTGTGTCATGCTGCAGT
Organism: Pristis pectinata; assembly: GCF_009764475.1. Lineage (NCBI taxonomy): Eukaryota > Metazoa > Chordata > Chondrichthyes > Rhinopristiformes > Pristidae > Pristis > Pristis pectinata. The sequence continues at coordinate 11,094,821 of NC_067428.1, forward strand.
GGGGACAGATAGGGTACGGGTGAAGTGGGAGGATTGGGGAATATCTTCTTGGTTTCAACTTGTGTCTCCAAGATCATCTGAAGATCTGTAAAACTGAAAGATTCTTAAGCTGCTAGAATACTTGGAAATGAAACCAGGCAGGGATGTGACTGTCATAATGTTGGCTTTATTTTCTGTCCATTGTGAGACCCTAACTTAAAGTTATAAAGCCATACAGCATGGAAGCAGGCCCTTCAGCCCAACTTGTCCATGCCAACCAAGTTGTCCACTTGAGTTAATCTCATTTCTTCACGCTTGGCCCATTTGCCTCTAAACCTTTCCTATTTATGTTCCTGTCTAAATGTCTTTTAAACACTGCAACTGCACCTTCCTCTACCACTTCTGCTGGCAGCTCATCCCACATACCCACCACTCTCTGTATGAAAAAGTTGCTCCTCAGTTCCCCTAGAAATCTTTCCCCTCTCACCTTACATCTATACCCTCTAGTCTTACATTCTCCTACCATGGGAAAAAGACCATGACTACTCACCTTATCTATGCCCATCATGATTATATAAACCTCTGTAAGGTCACCCTCAGCCTCCTACACTCCAGGAAAAAAAGCCCCGGCTTATCCAGTAGTATAACACAAGCCTGTTAGTCCTGGTAACATCCTCGTGAAACTTTTCTGCACCCCTTCCAGTTTAATGATATCCTTCCTATAGATAGGTGACCAGAACTACGCAGAAGACTCCAAGTGTGGTCTCACCAACATTTTGTACAGTTGTAACATGATGTCGCAAATCTTATACTCATTGCCCTTGACCGATGAAGGCAAGCATGCCAAACATCTTCTTCACCACTTGTTCTTAACCCCATAATCTGATGGTTGATTGTCAGAGAAAAGATTGGAAAAATCATCTTGTAAAAAATTGTATTCTTCTCACATGAGTGATGTGCTAACAAAGTAAGATCAAGGGAAGCTACACGTGAAGCTACCTTTTCTGAGCTTTCATTCACGCCTCATGGAAGACATTAGTACCAGCTGCAGAGTTGGATTCCACTATCATTGGTAATCTCAATGTTTTCTTGAATTTACAAATAAGTTTTATCTCCCAAACTTCCCTTTCACGATTTAAAAATAAAATTGTCTACCACCCTCTGCCTGTCAGTACTGGAGAAATCTGAAGAGTGTTATCTGTGATTGCCAGCTGTGACATATATGCAACTCCTTTAAATGTATGAAGCCCTGTTCACTTTAATGCCTTCTCACCTCATAGATGTTCAGTGTAAATCTTCATTTTCTGTATTTCTTCAGTGGATGAAAACACATCCTTTATAGTTAATCTCATATTTTTAAACAAAAATTACTTAAGACCACAAAACTATCCAATTATTTTAAAATCTCTGAAATGGCCTAGCAAGCCAATAGCAATTCGGAGAGGTCTATAAATGCTACCCTTTTCCCCAGATTCTGATAGATGAATTAAAGAAGAGAACTTCCATTGACCCACTGGCCCAGCTACGGATCACTCATCCCACAGTCCTTGATCAGGACAAGCTTGATTGGGGAAGCTGCAGAGACCAACCTTTTCCCATCAGACTGAATGGGACAAGTGAGCAATAAATGGAATCCTGGCCCCAGAACAATAAGTTCTGAATTGCACTGTAAAGCTTTAATGCAAGTTCTGCTGTGTGTTCTATGCCTATAGTTATAACTTAACCATCTTTTCAGAGTTTCATCAGACTTAATTTAAAAAAAAATACAAGGAATGGTTCATATAAATGTTCCACAGTTTCTCAATACTTAATAAGATGCACATCAAATGGCTCTCCGTTTGAACTTCTTTCTTTAGGTGCTCGGTTAAATATCACAAAAATAATAGCACAAAGATAACGATTATCAAGCTCACCTAGATTATTTGCCATAAAGGCTCAGGGCTCCCTCCATCACAGTACCTATATGCACTTAAACTGAGGTAAATTTCCAAGCTCATTGGTTATCTACTGACATGACACCCATCAGTGCAACATTTATTCGCTTGTTCTCCATGTATCAGTTAAGTTATACCACAACCTGGCCTCATTCCAAAACTGTATTCAAGTTACAGTTTTGATCCTTAGGTTTTGGCTTCTGCTGTCTGTGCAAGAAACCAAAGGAAGAAAATCTTCATTTCCCCTCTGTGACGCTAGGTTGACACTCGATCTGGTTTTAGACAGAAAAACTGTTTTGACCACATGGTTGGCTTGTTTCCATGTATACGGCTCAAAAGAGCCATTGGTAGTTTGGAGCAGGAACTCTAGATGATTTCTTTTTTCTCAACCCAGGCTTGGGGAGATCAATATCAGTCTCACCTTGTTGTTTTTTCTCAGATCAGGTATTAAACCTGAGTCTTCCTATTCATAAGTTTCCTTTTTTACATCAGTCAGTGCATTCCAAATTACACCAATGAGGCCCCTATTATATATAAGCCCTGCTTATAACAGATGCACTTTATTGTCTTGTTGTGTGTGACATTACATGGAAGTATTATGTTCAATAATCCTGTGAGCTGGATGGTGACCATAATCAAATAGTAAGGCCTTCATTCAAATACATCTGTCAACACTTTATTGAAAGCCCAATCGATAGATGGCATGTGTCAAAACAATTCCATAACAGTTTGGATATGTGAAAAGTATCAAGATGTACTGGATATGCTCTTCAGTAGGAACACACATCATAATGAAACCTGATATTACTAAAGCTCAAAATGCATGTTCAATGAATAAGTTGAAATTATGCAAGTTAACACAGGGAGTAGCTATCCACTGTAATACCAGTAGTGAACAACCAGAAATGATCAAGAAATGAACCAGCCTAGTAAAGTGTGTTCAGTACAAATGAAGCATAACTACATTTTGAATATCTTTAATCCTCACTGACCTGGCACCTTTCCTGGCTGCACACTACAACTGGACTAATCAACCACATTTGCTTATCTGGCCTCAAGCTATTCACTCTGCTGCTTGTAATGTAATCATAGATGTGTGCATTGGGAATACATTTACATTTTTGCTACAAACATTAAACTGAGCAGACAAAGGCCATCAAACTTAGCTGTGCAGTTGAAGTTTGCATTCTTCCTGCATTGACCTGGCACAGAGTGTTCACGAGGTTATTGAACTATGACTAGAGTCATTGAGTTATAGAGTTACACAACACAGAAACAGGTCCTTCGGACAACTCATCCATGCCAACCAAACTATCTTCCTATCCTAAGCTAGTCCCATTTGCCTACATTTGGCCCATATCCCTCTAAACCTTTCCCATCCATGTACTTGTCCAAATGTCTTTTAAGCATCGTAATTGTACCTGCCTCTACCACTTCCTCTAGCAGGTTGTTCCAAATACTCACCACTTTCAATAGGGAAAAGCTTGCCTCACATGTCCCCTTTAAATCTTTCCCCTCTTATCTTAAACACTTGGTTGTTTCAGCTGTAGTTACAACCCGAATCTCCCCCTTCCCTTTATTTTGACTGTCTAGAGACAGAACTGGTAAATGTAATGCACGATCAATCCATGACCAGTGCATCAAAGAGGCAGCGAGGTCCATCCTGATCTCGATTTAGTTACGTTAACCATTCCTGACACCTCTTGATGAAAGCAACCAGATTATTAAATTTGACACGATTCAGGATCAAGCACCGCTGACAACACATACGCCATTACTAAAAGGCCAACTGCAAGTGGAACAAAAGAACTAAAGCAGATTGACCGGAAAAATAATATATGGATGTCTCTGGAGAGAAAAGAATAGAATCCAGTAAAAGATGCATCTAAAGAACATATGGATCAAATATATTAGCTAAATTTAGATGTATCCATTTGAAAAAAATAACCCAAAAGGGAAAACAGCAAGCCTTACTAAACCTGCAGTGAGAAGAGTTAGGGAGCCCTTTGGGAAGATAGAAAGAAATTTTAGAAGCCCATGTGAAAAGTTACCCAAGGTTTAACAGGTCACTGAATGTTAGCATCAAAGTGAAGATTAGACATATGGGCAAGAATTTTTCCAAAATCAAAGAAGTTTGAGGGCCATCAGGAAAGGGCTTAAAGAAACCCAAGGGAAATTCAATGAAAAATGAACTCAGCTTAGTTGCAAAACTCAAGGATTATTTCCTCAAACTATTGACTAGAGAAGACTTCAGGACTAACTACAATAATCAGTGGAGATTTATAGAGTTTGACAACAACAAGACAGAGGCTCTGCATGGGGTTACAATGGTTCATAACAGACAAATCCTTGGAGATGGATTGTAAATATCCCAGGGTGCAAACCAAGGCGAGATAGACTCTGTGAAGTACAAGCAATCATCAGAGTGAAAATGATGAATGATGGGGAGGTCCCACTGGATTGAAAGCAAGACCAACATTCTACAACTGTCCAGATGTAAGTAACGACCTCAGTGCATCGTCGACGTTCTGTCGCTGTTTCTACAGAAGGCTAAAAGAGCTTTCAGAAATGATGGGTTTTGTTACAGGAGGAATATTACAATAGATCTCAATGGAACCAAATGTTGGGGGTAAGTATAACTAGCAGACAATATACTTAATGTGTTTAGCATCAGCAATCTAATGTGAACTTCCCCTTAATTTGTCTGGAGTTGCTAAATAGATATCTGCAAGTTTATGAGGATTGGTGCAGTGTATGTAGGTGCCTTCCCCTGGAGGTATGCAGGTAAGGCACACTGTAGCACACTGCAAGTGGAGAGAATACATCTCTGGCAGTCCTTGTGAAGAAGGTCCTGAGGAAGAGGGATACCTCCCAGTCAAAGGGGGGAGCAATGCATCCTCATTCTCCTCCACACTGTTGTTTCCTCACCTTGCCTCATTTCTCCCTCTCGTTGCTCATGCCTTTCTCATCCTGACGTCCTATCAGTGGAAAATACAGCAAATACCCTTCTTAGGTGAAATTCACAAAGTATCTTGCAGGACAAATGAAGCTTGAACAATGGTGAAATGTTGACAAAATATCCTAGGAAGTTTGCTGTTCAGTTTCCAAGGTTATCTCCACAACAAGAGCGCCAATGACCAAGAAATTATGAGCATCACTTTGAATATCGAGTATCCCCTTGACTGGTGAGCATCCCTTTTAGAAGCACTTGAAATCAACATCAGTTCTGAGATTGCACCCAAATGGTCGATTGCTGTAAGAGAGGGCAATAGATGAAGTCCCGGCCATCAAAATGCCGTGCAGGCGTTTTAATGAGAGCTGGTAGATGTTTTCAGTGGAGACAGCTGTTCAACACAAATCAGATATTGTTTGGAGCAAGAGCCCAAATAGAAATAAAGCTTTTGAATATCATATGTCTTAATTTACAAAGAAAATTATTACTGCATCTAAATTTAACCAATGTAGTTCTGTTTAGCTTTTAAAGTCATTTTCTGATCATTAATATCCAATTACTCACAAGTGGGTGGGCAAAATGGCTCACGGGGAACCTGACAGAATCAGGAGTGAGGTAGGTTTCACAGCCAACCTGGCTTGACTCACTATCCATCAATGGAACGAAATTCCACTGGTGAGGTGGGTGGGGATGATGGTGCAAAATGCAAAATTGTTACTCCATCATTTCCCTTGTATTTCACAATCAACCCACTAATTACCATCTTCAATTACTCCTTGTGATAAACCCATTCTAATCTGGATCAATAGATATGCATCAAAGTGCTACTCTTAAATATATCACATTAATTTATTTAAGCATCAGTATTTTTCTTAAAACACATTCTCAAAAGCTGCCCAAATGCATTGGTTGAGAATTAGTTCAATGTTCAATGATATGCAAGTATGTTTAAGTGGAAACTTGAAAGAAATTTCGGGCACTATTTTGTGCTCAGATTGTTGAATGCATCAAAAGTACCAACTCTGACCTCTTTGCATCAGAAACCTCCGGAAAGTTATCAGGAGCAAAGGCCTACGTTCTTTTCTTTCGTTTTTGCCTTAGATGTGTTTTATCTTGAACAAGGGAGAATCTAACAAATCAATAGCATTAAAAGATTAAGCTGTTCCAACACTTGTGAACATGTCATCAAGGACACTGCATAATAAGGAAATGAAGGAGCTTAATGATGGAGCTGTAGGCTACTCTAAAAGGTAACCTTGTGTAACTGGGAGGAGGTGTCCTTGGGCAGGGGAACTGCTGGTGATGTTTGGACAACTGATGGGATGGTTGGAGTTACAGTGAGTGTGGCTGAAGCTGAGAGATATAAAGACCTTTTGATAAAGAAACAGTCTGGGTATCTGCCAAGGGAGTTCACTTCAGCTATCCTGCTGGCGGTCAACATCCCACCACATACGGACATGAAGCTTGCACTCAATGAGCTATACTCCGTGGTCAACAACATTGAGACAGGATACCCTGAGGCCCTCTTTATTATTGCAGGTGATTTCAACCAGGCCAACTTCAAGAATGTGTTACCAAAATACTACCAGTACATCTCCTGCTCCACCAGGGGCACTGACACCCTTGACCACTGCTATACAACCATCAAAGATGCCTTCCGAGCCACCCCTCATCCTCACTTTGGGAAATCAGACCACCAGGCTGTGCTCCTTCTCCCTATATACAAACAGAAACTGAAACGGGAGGATCCAGTACAGAGAGTCGTGCAGTGCTGGTCTGAGGAAGCAGATGAGCTCCTACGTGATTGCTTTGAGACAACGGACTGGTCCATGTTCAAAGACTCAGCTGCCAGCCTAGATGAGTATGCCACCACCATCACAGACTTTATCAGCAAGTGTGTTGAGGACTGTGTACCAAAGAGGACAATACGGGTGTTCCCAAATCAGAAACCATGTATGAACCGGGAGATCCACTCCCTACTGAAGTTGAGGACAGCTGCACACAAATCTGGTGATCCTGATCTGTACAAGAAATTGAGATATGACCTTCGGAAAGCTATCAGGAATGCCAAGAGGCAATACCGACTCAAGAGTCCCAGACCAGCCGTCAGTTATGGCAAGGCTTACATTCCACAACAGGCTACAAGACAAAGACGAGCTGCATAGCTAACAACAGCGCATCCCTTCCTGATGTGCTTAATGCATTCTATGTGCATTTAGAACAAAAGGGAAGTGGATTGTCACCACCCACCCTGATAGCCTCCAATGCAACTGAACCTGTGGTCACCGTTGAGGATGTAAGATCAGTCTTCCGGAGAGTGAACACGAGGAAAGCATCTGGCACAGGTGGTGTCCCTGTCCGTGTGCTCAGATCTTGTGCTGATCAGCTGGTGGGAGTATTTGCAGACATATTTAACCTCTCCCTGCTTCAATCTCAGGTTCCCTCCTGTTTTAAGAAGACCACTATCATCCCAGTACCGAAGAAAAGCAAGGTAACATGCCTCAATGACTACCGACCAATGGCTCTGACAACCACCATCATGAAATACTTTGAAAGTCCGGTCATGGCACGCATCAACTCCAGCCTCCCAGATAATCTTGACCCATGGCAATTCGCCTACCTCTCCTCTTCCATCAGGTAGAAGATACAGGAGCCTGAGGACACATACCACCAGGCTTAAGGACAGCTTCTATCCCACTGTGATAAGACTATTGAACGGTTCCCTTATACAATGAGATGGACTCTGACCTCACAATCTACCTTGTTGTGACCTTGCACCTTATTGCACTGCACTTTCTCTGTAGCTGTGACACCTTACTATTATTGTTTTTACCTGTACTACCTCAATGCACTCTGTACTATCTCAATGTAACTGCACTGTGTAATGAATTGACCTGTACGATTGGTATGCAAGACAAGTTTTTCTCTGTACCTCAGTACAAGTGACAATAATAAATCAATACCAATACAGCAAAGTCAGGACGGCATTCAGGCATGGGATGATATGTGGCGAGTGACATAACTATCACACAAGCAGGAAGCAACAATGATTTCCAATAAGACAGACTATCATCATCTATCCTGGATATCCAATGGCATCAACATTGTCAAACACACAGGCATTACCATCCTGTGGTGTCAGCTTTGGCCAATGACACATGAACATTAAAGTTACATGTAACTCACCTCCTCACTGCCTAAATTCTTTCCATAAAATACAAGATGCAAATTGGGGATGTGATGGAAACCTCTCCACTTGCCTGGCTAATGCAGCTCCAAGGTCATTCAAAAACCTCAACACCATCAAGGGCAGGTCAATCAACTAGATTAGTATCCAAGTTCTATCTTAATGTTCTACTACCATCTACTAACCTTAATATTTTCCCCTCCACCACTGGCACACCACAATACAATATGGGCTACAAGTGCACAAGCTGCTCACCTTTTCAAGGCACACAGAGATGGGCAAGACTTGCCAAGAATTCCTTGGCAGCACATCTGAAATGTATGACCTCTACCGCCTAGAAGGGAAAGAGCTGCAGGGACATGGCAATGCCATCCAGACTCGGAAATATATCACCATTCCATCATTATCATTGCTCTGGAACTGATAATTGGTAGTTGCTCCAATAAGTGGTTATGATCTGCACAGCCTGGAAGGAAGGTGGGAGCAGGTTTGGTAGACATTTTCAAAAATTAATGGCTTTCTAAAAGAAAATACTTGCTGGTCTGTGAAGTAAGAACAGAGGGATGTTACTGATTGGTAGCTTCTACAGAGGGATAGCACTAACACTTTGAGCCAAGTGGCTCCCTGTGACGTAAGATTCAATCAGTAGAATAATATGAACTCAAAATGCGACAGAATTTGTACAGTAAAGCAAATCCAACACTTGTGTTTGCATGTGCTGTATAAACTACCCACTTTTAAAGTTTATCCAACTGTGCAAATTGAAATAATGGATCAATTATAACCAGGAAGCTGGCTTCAGCCTTCAATCACTTGTGATACACATGTGATCTCAGGCAGTCTGCCTGCTGTCAGAGGGACAGGAACGTTATGCATCTTTAATCACCTCAAACCGGCACGTTGTCAGATTGAGTAGAGCATGTTAAGGGGTACTGCATTCAAAACTCTGATGGGTAGATGTCTGCGAGGTCAGGAACAGGTCATCAAATTACAGCTTCTGCTCAGGGTGAAATCGGCAATCAGTGGGCAAATTGCAGCCATTTTGAGAAATGTATTTTCCACTAAAGCTCATTTGCATATTGCTGAATATAAACTCTTCCATGAAAGGGTGCAATCAGTCAATGTGTTTTCTAAAGTCTAATTCTTTAAAAATAGAAATTTGCTTTAAAAATGTTCTTCGATATAATCACCAAGGTAATTAGATGCAGCTTGATTAACACAGCTGAAAATGGACTAATCACTAAAAGATAAACATTGTTAATCAGTGTCAATCCACCACATGTGACTATCCCAATCTTAAATTACTAAAAAATAACATACTCAATCATTTTCTGTTTAAATTGGGATACTGTAGTCCATTTCTTAGTAAATTGAACAAAAAAATACATGTAAACACTTTTAAAACTTGTTTATTAGAGTACACATCCAAAAGAATTAACCGTAGAGTCCCCTTTAGTGGCTTAGAAATGATCACAATGAGGAGGAAATCCCAATGGTGATTATTTATCACAGGGCCCTGGACGGTTTCTAGTAAAATGTTTTATTTTAAGCAAATACAAAAATTCACAGAAAATCAAATTGTACTGAAAATAAATTGCTTTTAAAACTGCAGTATATTTTATATTCATGACAGCAATTTGGGGTAAATTGCACAGTGTAAACCAGCATAATCAACTAGAATCTCCAGCTTCCTGTTTCTATTCATCTTTCTTTATCTTTTTCCAGTTGATCTTTTCATCATGCATATCAAATGTGTGGTATTAATAAAAGTTAATCACTTAGGATGGAGTTGTGAAATGAAGACAGAAAATATTTGTAACCAGCCATCAGATTGGTTCTTAAAAAAGGGATTAAAGTTGTCCCAAACTGATGTTATTTAACAATGAAAGTCATGCTGAAATGTTAGTGTAACATTCTAGCATATTTTGATACATAGGGGTCAGTTTTATTATAGCTATAACGTTCAGGAGAGTACATGCAGAGTGTGTTATTAGATCAGCAGATTGTAGTTATGTTATTGGAAGCAGTAACTTTCTTTCTCCCAATCATAACACAAACGTACGTGCAGAACTCAATCAATGACTCCTGAAGGGAGGGCTCGGGGTGTTTGTATGAGGAAGGTAGATGTTCCAACTAACTCACAAGTATTTAAAACACTTCATGTTTACAAAGTTAAACAGAAATATGAGCAGGTTTTAAAGTTAATGATGCATCATACGACTTCAGTGAGTGCAAATTCTAACAAAGTATAAACAGAAAATGTCGCAAATACTTGGAAGGTCAGGTAACACTTGTGGGAAGGGAAACAATCAATGCTTCAGGTCCAAGACCCTTCATCAGAATAGTTAACTCTGTTTCTCTTCCCACAGATGTTCCCTGAACTGCTGAGTATTTCTAGCATTTTCTGTTTTTATTTTGGTTTTCCAGCATCCACATTTTTAAAAATTTTCCATATCAACATGTGACCACTTCTTAAGCACAGCCCTCAGCTTCCTGTGTTTGGGTTATCCTGTGGACAGATCGCTGACTGAATTCACAGGGTCTAGTTTTAAGGTTGATGAATACAGACCATCCCCAGGTTACAAACACCTGAGTTATGGACATCCCTACGTACGTTCGAGCTTCCATAATATTATTAAATTCAAAAGTACTACAAGTGCTACTAGTTTCGCTCTCTTCACTTTTAGTAATTGTCCCCCCTTATGTGCCTTTGATGTTATCCATTACAATACTGTGGAGCTATGGTTACCATATCCAGTGACCTGTGCGTATGTTCCAACATATGGACAAAATCGACTTAGGGATGTCCGTAAAAACAGAACCGGTTCATTACCCAGGGATGGAAGTATCTGAAACTATCTTACACTGACTCGAGTGTGATAATTACAACTGACCCGTTATTCTGTGATCTAGGGTGGACAGAGGTTATCGCGCTGTGTGCTTAATTTACTATATATTCGGTTGGAAGTTAACTGTATAATGTCTTCTTTTGATAATCCCATGGGTAATTCCTTTCCTTAGGCCACAATGTACTCGACACAAGACTCTGGGCAATAAATCCTCCGCTTCCTCCCCTCCATTATAAGGGCCAATTAACTGGCTTTTTTTCTTTTGGTATTCAGATAGCAACATCTGTAGTTAAAAAAATTCCCCAGATGTCCACAGGTATTCCAGTTTATTAATGCTACTTCCTGTTTATGGTTCCATTGTTCACTTTCAGCAGTGCAGTATGATTTATTGCTCCTGACTGGAGCACTCATGTCTCCCAGCTGTTCTCTGAAGGACACTGGGACGATGTGGGTTTTAGGAGCGTACGAAGCCCTTTTAAGCCAGCTCATTAAAAAACAAATTAATGATTCAATTTTGTCCCCCTAGCAATCAAAAATTATCAGCAGGGGCACTCACATTGAAAGAGAGCAAAATCTACAATTTTTTTTCTGCCAGTTTAGACTTTTAATTATGTCAAGTTATATCATAAATTTCATTAATGACCTTTCAAGAATATTGGCATCCATACAAAGATGTCAAGAACTTGTTGAGGAGACTGACCTATATGAAAATAAAATATTCATGCTTGTCTTGTCGTTTCTAAATAATACAAGGCTGAATAATAATCTGGTTATGGTATGAAGCATTGAGGTGTGTGTGCACATATACGAGAGAGGACAAAGCCAGGGTTATTGAATGTTTCTGGTAGCAATAGAGTGGATTAATATTCATTTGATAAATTGACTGAATAAAATGTTTAAGACAAAAACAGGACCAATCGCTATATTGAGTTCATTGCTTAAAGTTGTTCTCAGCCATGTGTACAGACCATGTCTGATTCCCTGGTGTGTGCTGAGTTACTCGAATGGGTGCAGCACAATTGGATTCAGTGTCCTGGGCATGGAGGGGGAAGAATTTTCATGGGTCCATTCATGATCATTATCCAGTGAACACTAATCCAATGATCTTTTTCATTAAGCAAGGTTATTGAGGATTTCAGAAGCAAAACAGATAGATTGAGTCAAGCTATGGATCGGCTGTGATCTCCATAAATGGCAACACATCCTCGTGAGTCAGAATAACCCGCTCCTGTTTCGATGTTATCCACACCTTGTAAATAGGTGAGGAGTGGTTGGAAGCAGCATTAGGTTTGGTGATGCCTACTACTGCTGAATAGCTCTCCTGTGGTCATTTTCTAGGCTCGTATTTGAAGTTTGGCTGACTCTGTGAGGACACCTGATGATGTTTGGTTCCTATAGAACGTCTCTATAGCAAAACTTAGTGTAATAGGGAAAATGGGAAAGAACAAGAAATGTAAATCCTACTGTATCTCATCATTGAATTGGCTCTGATAAGTGAAGATTTAATGCAATGCATTTTCATTGCAGACTCTACCTATACATAATATGTTTGGTGGCCAATATTTACTATTTATGCATCGTCTTAAGCATAAAATGTGATATTTCCTGTTGTTCCTGCACTGGATAGTGCAGTAATATTAAAATAACAATATCAGGTAAATATATATTCGACTCCTTCCCTGTCACAGCCATTGGTGAATAATAAAATGTTCAGAAAAGTCAGTCACTGAGTAATTGAAAACAGAGAGGATATTCATCCGGGGCCACCTAACAATATTGTTTCAGTGCTTTGAGAGCACATCATGTGGATGGGAGCATTGTCCTATTGTGGACCCTCATTATCATGAAGTTGTTGGACTTTGAGTATACTTAGAAACAGTCAACTGTTGAAGGGTCCATATCTGACAGGGTCAGATTGACACTGAAAACCATGAGCTTCATTAAAGGGACTGGGATCCATCATTGAAGCTGTCACAGAACTTGGAGTGTTCATGGGTCTGAGATTCATCAAAGCAGCTAATTAAATATTATAGCGAGCCTTTGTTCCAGCAACTTCCTTCCTCAGCTGTTAAAGCCTTCACATGAAAGTAAAGGGAGGGATCCTGGGCTTTCAGGCGCTGATAGTTGCCATCAGACAAACATGAAAATTGCTGACCAGCCACCAATGGGCATGCATTCATTTTAATCACAAACCTCTCACATGTGCTCACACAATCCAGTTAAATGGACTTCACACGATGATATGCACTTCACGTGGACCTCTACAGCACTGTGTGAACAAAGTTCTCACACCACCAAAACAACTTGCAAACTCATCTTTGCACCAAGAATGCACAAGAAAGTGTAACACATTTATGCACACCTCCTGTGAGATAGATACAGTCTGTATGAGTGGCAACAACATCAATTGGTTATTTTATATGTATTACAATGTTGCTGCAGTTAGGGTGAGAGGGTTAGGGTTAGCCATATGGATTATCAATTAGCCATAGTTGTATTGGGAGACGCTGCATTAGACCAGAGCAAAAACTGAACAGTGATCATAGTTCCGGGGACCAGCCTGGAACACATGGTGGGAGTGGGTCACAGGGTGGGAACCCATCAAGGGGTCACTGGGTCCCACCCTGGGGTAACACACAGTGGAATTGGGTCACAGGGTGGGGACCCATCAAGGGGTCACTGGGTCCCACCCTGGGGTAACACACAGTGGAAGTGGGTCACAGGGTGGGGACCCATCAAGTGGTCACTGGGTCCCACCCTGGGGTAACACACAGTGGGAGTGGGTCACAGGGTGGTGTCCCATTGGGGATTCGCTGGGTCCGATTCTAGGGTAACACATGGTGGGAGTGGGTCACATGGGACAATGATCAGAGACACAAGAGACTGCAGGTGCTGGAATCTGGAGCAACGACAAACTGCTGGAGGAACTTAGCAGGTCAGGCGGTGCCTGTGGAAGGGAATGGACAGTGGACATTTCAGGTCAAGACCTTTCTTCTGAACAGCATTTTGTTTGTTGCTGACAATAATTGGACTTCACTTGCCTGATACCATCATCTTTCAACAGGGCAGTACGTGCCAGGATTCTGACCTTTCCCTTCAGAGCAGCAGAGCAGTCATACCTGGTTGCCCAGGAACAAGGTCCAGAAAACAAATAAAACTGCAGATGTTGGAATGTGAAACAGAAACAGAAACTCTGGAAGAACTCAGCCAGTCAAGCAGCATCTGTGGAAAGAGAAATCAGTCAACATTTCGAGTCAATAGTTCTGAGGAAGAGTCACTGACCCAAAACGTTAACTGATTTCTGTTTCCACAGATGCGATTTGACTGGTTGAGTTCTCCAAGTATTTCTGTTTTTGCTTTGAACAAGGTGCGGGGCTGTAGCCACCACATTTCACTGGTCCTGTGAGAGGCAACTTGAGGAAACCTGCAAGGAAAGAGTTAAATTAGCCAAAAGTCATTTCTGATTCCTCCTTAGTATGTGCAGTAGTGTGTAACACAAAATGGTGGCTGTAAGACAAAATGGTGTCAGCTTGGAATGTGGTAATACCTTGAAGATGTGCATGGACTCACATCCTTGAGATTAGATACTGGTGAAGAATGTCTTCTCCTTTGCAGACCTGCTGTCTCTGTTTCTACGTTATATGCCTAGGTCAAAGGTCACGAGTGATAAGAAGGTACAGGCTGGTACCACGAGGGAATGGAAAATTACTGGGGTAAAAGTTATGTTAAGTTTTTGAAGGGTATAAAAGGGGCATCTTCTTTGCGCAAATTGGAATCTTCCCTTTGGCTGGGTTGCAACCGGTGCTAAGAAACAGAAGGCTGCGTGAAAGGCTGTCGGACACCTGAGGTTCCCTCCGGCGTTATACAGATCGGTTCATTGATTGGTTGATAAGTATTATTTTGCTTTCTTCTGTATTTTATTAAGTATTCTTCTTCCTTTCCGTATTTTGTTCTTTATATAGCTCCAATAAAGTAGTTTCTACAAACTTTAACACATGTACAGTGCCTCCTTTGTTTGCGAATACCTCTTGCTGATGAATCAGGAAAGAACAAGGAACAAATTTTAAAATATTTTCTTTACAGAGGCAACCTGAGAGTGTCGTAGAGCATAAGTACCTCCCACAATCCTATCTCAGCAGCACCTGGAGATGGAACAAGGATAACTTTAGAAGATGCATGTGGGGAAATAGTGAGATGGTTTAGGTTAATTATGTGTGTTTGGGAATTAATGTACTAAAACGTTTTGTAGGTTGATAAGATACTTTTCATCGCTGTGAGTTAAGGGCACAGAGGAAAACATACACTAAGATGTTGCTGACATTTACATGACGATGAATGGCATGGCTATGTAGGGAAGAAGAACTGGTGCCTTGGTATGTGATGGAACAGGTCATGGTGGAAGGGCAGCTCTCTCTGTTTAGAGCAGTGGAGAAGAAGGTAAAGTTGTGGCGTCAAAGGCAGACAATATTTCTAAGGAACCACCCCTTTTGCTAATGATGTGCTCTCCAGCCTCTTGCAGCAATACTCCTGCAAGAGGCATTTCCTTCATTCAATCCAAAGGATCTTGCCCTCTTCCCTGGTGATGGCCTCCCAAAGTATACCCTCTGGGATTGCCTTCCTAGCTATTGAGAAAGCCTGAGAACTATGAGTGGGCTTGGAGCTGAGAGTTTTAAAATCCAGCTTTCAGCACTAGTAAGTTTTCTAGCGCAAGAGAAACTCCGTGTTCCAAGAGAATCCTGGCAGGAAACGCCTCAAATGATTGGTTTATAGAGGGCATGATCGGAAAGGTTGCTCGTGGTCTAGACTGGAGAGTCTGAATTCTTCAGAAGAGAGATTGTATACAGATTGTGGAAGGAGATTAAATGATGTGATAAGAGATGAAGATAAAATAAATTGCACATGAGCAGTGGAAAGAGATTAACGATGGAGTGTTTGATAGGGTAGATAGTACATGTGTTGTTAAAGAGACTTAATGGATAACAGATATGTCCATGAGAAAAGCTCGGGCTGTAGAAGGATGTTGCACCAATGGCTTTTTCTTACTCCACGTGTTCTTATCTTTTCTTTGCACATGGTTGTCAATGAAAAACATTGTAGCTTGAACCTGCAGCAATGTAAAAGGTCATAATAGAATGGAATTGATAATTTACAAAATTCTTTCATCATTTTCGCATTATGGTTGTTGTTTGGTAACCATAGTAGGAGTCACCCATAACTAGGATCACTCAAAACCTTGACTCCTGATTCACAGCACCTCAAGATTTATTATTTTCGGAGTTTCTGAATCATTGGCTAATCCATTCAGCTAGTGCTCAAGGCTTTCTCCAGAATATTCACATATTAAGAGCCGAAGAAGTGAGTGAGGATTGAATTGACAATTTGAAACTGAATTGTAGTTTCAACAATATAATTGTGGAACAGTGCAAGTTTTAAAGCTCTTTGAAAAAGCAATTGTGGGCTTAGAGTGTGCTAATGAAACATGACAGTATTACAAATCAGATATTTAAAGCAGAAGACCTGCCTCTAAACCTATCTCCATGGTATAAATCATTTTGATCACATTCCTTTCCTCATATCAGAGACAAAAATAAAACTTTGCATTTTCATTTTGTTGATAGCAACCGCTAACTCATTCCTGGAGTTTAGAAGAAATCTTGATTGGTTCTGATGTTTCTGAACTTTGGAAATTGTCATGTGTGTTTCATCAATGTGACCAGGTCACTCTTTGAAATGATGCTGTTTATTGAGGAACTCATGTACAGGGCCGGGTGGAAAAGAGTAGGATAGAAAACATGGATAAGAAAATCAATTTTACCAGACCTGGATTTTAGGTGCTTAAGGATTCAAGAAAGAAAAAGGGGTTGAGAGATGAAAAGTTTCAATGTTTAAGAGGTTTGGGGAAAGCAATTAAAATGAATACCTTGTGAGCATGAGTACTGACATGGAACTAGATATCTAAGGATAGATTTACAATCTAGCTGGGCATGAAAGGAACATTGTAGATCAGTTCCCTTTTTTTGAAAGGGCCCAATTTTCATTCCATTCAAAGCATCGGCCCAGTGGCAAATTAAAACCTGCCCCTCTCATCTGGCACTGGAAGCCCGATACTAAAAAAAAGAATGGCTTGTGTGTGAAACAGTGGGGATTTGGTTCCTAGGTTTTTTCACCCCCAACTTACACTTTGTTACGTAGTGTAATCCGCATGAGAACACTTGAAAACCAATGTAAGCATTGTGTCTACTCAATTATTACATGCTGTGACAATGACCCAAACCCCAAATATTGTTTGTGATACAGGTACGTGGAGTGTAGTTATCATATTGGTGACCTGTCCTCTTGTTCACATTTTAGTTTTGCAGTGCTGGGCACATTTTAATCCTCACAAGTTGGCCCCTGAGCTGAACTGTACAGCGGCTTTCCTCATGATTTAAGCAAACCATTAAATATTCTGTGGTCTGACTCTTCCTGTGGTCGGAAGCTTGGTTCTGGTAGAGTAACCAACGTTGTCAGGTCAGCCAGTAGGTTTGGAGGTTGTCTAGGGTTTTCCATGCCACCTCTATCCCCACAGGCAGCTGTTCAGTGCCTCCAAAGCCTGTGTCGTTCTCGATGCCAAGCTTTTCAAGTCACCCCTGCTGCATCTATTTGCAGACAGCGACAGATATCGTGGTTACCAACTCTGTGGTTATGAGGAAGCACCTGCATGACTTCAGGCATGTGGCTGCCATAGTGTAACCACAATTAAATAGTATGTGATTCAGTCAGGAATTTCTGCTATTCCTATTTTATTGTTTTTATCCTTGTCTCATTGTAAGTGAAAGTAAAATTCAGAACTATCAGGCAACTAGCTTTTTAAATGGTACAATGTTGCCCTGTGATGGCCTTCAAGCCCTGGGTGTTGTCATCTGTCTGTGTTGGATGAGTTGGTTCTAGCACAACAGCAGTCACCTTGGGCGAGGCAAAGAGAAAAATCTGAACCATGGTCTGTGTTGCTCAACATTCTTCAATGGTTCCACCATAGAAAGTATGTATAAGATTAGGTTTATGATTAGGTTAGGAAGGTCATTGACTGGAATGATCCTGTTACTGTCACTGCAGCACAGTAACACAACCAGTAGAACTGGTGCTTCACAGCGTCGGAGACCCGGGTTCAATCCTGACCTCGGGTGCTGTCTGTGTGGAGTTTGCACGTTCTCCCCATGACAGTGTGAGGCAGCCCCTCTGCCAATTCATAGCCAGGAGTAAAGCACAACTTATTAAAAAATAATGTAGAGTGTAGCTAGTTAAAATAATTGGCATTATTATCACTTTTGGATTACTAGGTATAAATATTTCAACACCATCCTTTTTCAGGAAGGAGTGGATGCTATAGAGCAGTGCTCCCGGCACAGTGCTGGAGGTTACTGGACCTCTTAGTGTTTACCTGACAGTGGCGCTGAGAGTGACGCACTTTTCCATTCACCAAAGTTGCTCGCCCCTGTAAAAACTATGCGCTTTAAGAATACTTCAATAGTGCAAGCTGAATTTTAATGATGTCGAGGAAACAATCTGAATGTTAAATGTGTTGCACTTTTATTAAGCATATAATTGGGTGGCAATTGCAGATGCTTGCCAAATCTCAGCACCCGAAAGGTTGCCCTCTGACTGAGCAACACATTCAGTTACATCAAGCCTCTCTAAAAAAAAGGAACAATAAAATTGAATGCAAGACCAGCATCAACTTAGGCAGCAGGTATGACAAAGGACAGTTGACCCTGCGATACCCTATTCATCAGCATCTGAAAATTTGAACCAAGGATGTGAGACCTGTCCCACACACCAACCAAACAACAGCCTGACACAGTTGTACTCTCAGGATCCCAGCAGGCCAGAATTCTCAATTGCCATTCCTTGTTTTCTTTATCCCTTTTTCTTAGGCGGTCCCTTGTATCTCATTGAAACCTACCTAATATTGAAAGGCCTGGATAGAGTGGATGTGGAGAGGATGTTTCCAGTACTGGGAGAGTCTAGAACCAGAGGGCACAGCCTCAGAATAGAGATACATCCCTTTAGAATAGAGATAAGGAGGAATTTGTTTAGCCAGAGGGTGGTGAATCTGTGGAATCCATTGCCACAGATGGCTGTGGAGGCCAAGTCATTGGGTATATTTAAAGCAGAGGTTAATAGGCTCTTGATTAGTAAGGGTGTCAAAGGTCACGGGGAAAAGGCAGGAGAATGGGGTTCAGAGGGAAAAATAAATCCACCATGACCGAATGGCAGAGCAGACTCAATGGGCCAAATGGCCTAATTCTGCTTCTATGTCTTATGGTCTTATGGTGGGATGGAGGATGATTTGATCCATCCCACCAGCAGGACAGATCCACGGAAAGGTATAGGTATGTCGAAAACCACTTGACAGAGCTGAGTAGAGGTGACCAAAGCACGGTTAAAGGAGGTAGGTAGCCTTCTTGGAGGGAGGTAAGGATATCAACTCAACCGTGGGAACAAAACTGGCTAAAGCTTCTGCCCAGAGTTGTGCAGTAGATGGGGCAGAGGGTTGTAGAAGAAGCTATAGGAAGTAGATAGAGAGTACTGTTGGTGACATATATAAATGACTTGAAAACATAGACTGGTGGCTTAGTAAGTTTACAGATGACACAAGGATTGGTAGCATTGTAGATGGTGTAGAAGACTGCCAAAGAATACAGGGGAGAGAGATCAGTTGCAGATATGGGTGGAGAAATTGCAGATGGACTTTAATCTGAACAAGTGTGAAGTGTTGCACTGTGGGAGATCAAATGTGAAGGAAAGGTATACAGTTAATGGCAGAACCCTAGACAACATTGATATACAGAGGTCCCTGAAAGTAGACCCACAAGTTGATAGGATGGTAAAGAGAGCGCATGGAATGCTTGCTTTTATTAGACGAGGCAGTGAGTTCAAGAGTCAGGAAGCTATGTGGTAGGTTTATAAAACTCTGGTTAGTCTGCATCTGGAGTATTGCATTTAATTCTGTTCACCCCATTATAGGAAGGATGTGGAGGGTCTGGAGAGGGTGCAGAAGAGATTTACCAGGATGCTGCCTGGATTAGAGAGCATGTGCTATAAGGAGAGGTTGGAGGTAGGGTTGTTTTTTCTGGAGCGGTGGAAGCTGAGAAGAGACCTGATAGAAATTTATACAATTATGAGCGGCACAGGCAGAGTCGACAGCCGGTATCTTTTTCCCAGGATCAAAATGTCAAGCATGAGAGGGCATCCACTTAAGGTGAGGGGGGGACGTTCAAAGGAGATGTGTGGGGCAAATATTTTTTTTACACAGAGAGTGGTGGGTGCCTGGAATGCACTACCAGGGGTGGTGGTGGAGGCAGATACAATAGAAGTGTTTAAGAGGCTCTTAGATAGGCACGTGAATGTGCAGGGAATGGAAGGATATGGACCATGTGCAGGCAGAAGGGATTAGTGTAATTAGGTGTCATTAGCTTAATTAGTTTGGCACGACATTGTGAGTTGAAGTGCCTGTTCCTGTGCAAACTCATGGAAAAGCTTGCAATAAATTTTGAATCTGGGGGAGGAGAAGGGAGCCAGTACACAGTAAGTGCCAGTGGTAGAGGTTAATGGTGAGGGATGGGACAGAGCTTACAGATATTTGCTGTTCAGGCATGCTGAGCTCAGGAATCTATTGAGGCAAATTGGTAAAGCCCATCAATTACTGGTGAACATGAAGTGAGGGTATTATAAAGCAGGAAAGCTGAAAAGGTGGTGCATAAAGAGCAGCAGATGTGTGGGATAGTTTACACTGAGACACCATTGAAGTGGACATGGTAAATAGGAGTAAGAGTCTATTAGATGTGCAATTGGTGAGAAGGTGATGCTTTGAAGTGGGTAAATAGAATAATGTACAACAAGGAATAGCTTGTTAACCTCAGTGGAGCCAGAGCTCATGCTGACTCTCCAGTGGAGTGCTGAGGAAATGCCACATTGTCAGATCTATTGTTCATTTTCATGAAACTATAAAGCAAGGCCTGGTCTGCTGTCATGGATGGATGTAAATGATCCTATGGCATCATACTGAAGAGGTAGAGTGTTATTCCCAATGTCCTGGCCAACATTGATCCCTGAGTCAACATCAGCAAAGCAGTTTATTTGGTTGTCATCACATTGCTCTGTGTGGGAGCAAGTTAGCTGCTGTGTTTGAGGAAAAAAGTGGCATTGCAGGTACATGGCTGTCTCACTGCTCCAACAACCTGGGCTTGATCCTGTCCTGCGGTACTGAATGTGTGGAGTTTGCACACACTTCCAGTGATTGTGTGGGTTTTCCCCAGGTGCTCTGGTTTCCTCTCAAATTCCAAAGACCTGCTGGCTGTTAAGTTAATTAGCAGGTGTTATCTACCCCTAGTATAAGTGACTGGTGGGAAAATCAAAGAGAAGTAAATGAGCATGTGTGAGAGACTAGAGTGCAGGAAAATAAGAGGGGGAATGGATTGCTCTGGGAGTTGGCATTAACTTGATGGGCCAACTGGTCTCTTTCTATGTTGTAAAGAAATATGAGAAATTGTGACAGTGACTACACTTCTGAAAGCACCTCAGATAATGCTTTGGATATGCTGAAATGTATAATATAAGGTCAAATCCCTCCTTAACTTTTAGTGTAGCTATAATTCCAATTGATTTAAGGTTTAAAATTAGCATTCTTCTATTTTTTTCTGACTTGTAATCTTGAAAAGTCACGGAACTTTAAATTTAAGCCTCCACTGTATACCATTCTTGCCCCATGGTAACTGGACTTAATGGACTTAATTCTGCGTAAGGAAACACAATTCTTGCATTGGCAAATAAATATTTCATCTTTTGATTAAGAATCCAACCAAGAAAAGAGAAATGCAGAGATTATTTCTTCAGAAAATACACTAGGGGCAATAATGCAGAGTTCTGGAGTTCACCTACTTAGCTTGGAAACCAAATCAATTTTACTTATCATAATTATCAAGGAAAAGGAAGAAGGAATGTAATTGACTTAATCTGACCACTGACATGATATTTTATCACTCAGTCTAAATTGGAATCTCGCTGTGGATACATGCTTTGCCATTTCTTTTACTCCACTCTTTGTTATTCAAATCATTGACACTCTGACAATGCCTTGGGCATGTAACAAGTTTGTATCTTCAGGCCAACTAATGGGATCTGATTTTTCTTTGAAGAGTGGGTGAATATTTAAAAGTTTAGATGGTACTCTGATTCTTGCAGTTACAGATTATTAGCAAAATCAAAAGTTCCTGCAATACAAGCAGACTGAGTGTCCCACCAGGCACTTTTGGTAAGGGTTGAAAGGAGCATGATGCCACCAGTCCTTCATCCATTAGATGTTCGAACCACGTGCATCTCCATCTGTCAGCATTAATCCTTGAAGGAAAAACATGTCAAAGAGTTTATGGCCTGATGCCAATCTCTGGGGGGGGAAGAAAATTCTTGAATTCCAAAGACTAACTTCAGGACCCCATGGTGACTCAGTATTCATGGATATACTTGAGCTAATTCCCTAACCCAACCATCTCCTACCCCTAGCCACATGCATCTTTCTCCTAATTTCCTTAAGAACACTGGGCTTCACAGAGCTGCAAAGACCCAGTTCTTTCAATGGAGTTGATTCTGTACATCACAAGATTTCTCTTCATCCTGGATCTATTATAAGTGATGCAAGAAGAAGAACTGCCAGCAGCCTCTAAATGTGCCAGCTCATGTGGAAACTGAACCCTACCAAACAGAAGGAGTCTAATTTCATTCACAGATCTGTACTATTCACCAGTTTTAACAAATGTAGATAATAAAGCTTTATTACACTTAAAGGAGCTTTTGGCTTGGCATTGAGAACCTTGAGCCATGCTTTGGGAACACACAGAAGCCCAGCATAAATAGCAGAGGGAGCACCATGCCTCCCAAACAATCACCCACTCACCCTGCCAGCATCCATCTGCTTCACCTGTGAGACTTGCATTAGCCTCATCAACCACCTCAGAACCCACAGAACTGGAAGCAAGTCATCCTCAACCCCAAGGGACTACTTAACAAAGGGTGGCACAGTGAGCAGAGCCACAGCCTCACAGCACCAGAGACCTGGGTTCAATCCTGACCGTGGGTGTTGTCTGTGTAGAGTTTGCACATTCTCTCTGTGACTGCATGGGTTCCTCCTGGTGCTCCAGTTTCCTCCCACATGTCAAAAAATGAGTGGTTGACATTTTGGCCCAGACTCAGTGGGGAGAAGGGACTACGTCCATGTTGTATCCCTCTATG
Source organism: Pristis pectinata (assembly GCF_009764475.1). NCBI lineage: Eukaryota > Metazoa > Chordata > Chondrichthyes > Rhinopristiformes > Pristidae > Pristis > Pristis pectinata. The sequence continues at coordinate 11,117,990 of NC_067428.1, forward strand.
ACTCTAGAATCCTAAAGAAAGACAGGATGTGCACCTGCGTTAAGGAGCAAAGTTTCAATCAAATGGCTTTCTACCAGTAAATAAAAGAGAAAACAGCTCTGATAAATGGTCTTGCATCTGAAACATTAACTCTTTCTCTCTCCATAGCTGCTGCCTGACCTGCTGAGTGTTTCCAGCATTTTCTGTCTTTGTTTTGGCTTTCCACTGCGTACAGACCAGAATTCAGACACCACTCCTCTAGAGCATCAGATAACAGTCAACCTGCAGTGAAATGGACGCAGCCAGACTCAGCAACGTATGATAGTGACCAAGATTTTAGCAAATGGATGCCAACAGTGGGAAGGTAGAAGAATGCATCCTTCTGAGATCCATGGATACAAAGGGAGGATGGTAGATCTTTGTTTGGCCAGGAGTCAATAAGGTAGAAATATGGCCTTAGTCACTCATGTCTGACACCCAATTCAGTCTGGTCTTGGGCCTGACAAGTTAACTCAGTTTGTCTTTCCACAGTTGCAGCCTGACCCACTGAGTGTTTCCACCATTTTTTGTTTTTATTTTAGATTTCCAGCATCTACAGTTTTTCAATTTTCTCCCAATACCGTGGCTGTACACCACAACTGGCTTTTGAAATTTGGTTCTACTGGAGTCACAACTAGCTGGAAACTTTGCATTACTGCCTTATGGGTCATCTCCTGCTGACTCTGGATTGCCTCCAGCTTTACTCCATTGGGTTGTAGTGGGAGGCCTGCTCAGGATGGGATGTCCATTGGTTTCTTTACATTAATCCCTGAACTTCTAAGTATCCACATCAATACTGGTCAGCTGCTCAAAAGTTAACTGCCTCCATACTTGTCACCATGGGTTGACATTAAAGCTGTGTTGTTAACCACTGAGCCATTAGGGGAGTCCTTCAGGTCATTTGTATGAGGCAGGTGCGATCTCAGCAGCTTTATATTCAAACTGAACGCCCCCAAGAAATCAATTCTGAGATAAACAGTAGTTTTTCTGTTCACGTTTTAGAGTGCAATGCTATGGTGACCTCTACTTACAACAGTGTTGAAGAAAAAGAATAAATTCTTGACAAATGGCTTGTATCCTTCAATAAATTTTCAGAATGATCCAGGATACTATGGAGAACTGCAACAACTGCACAGTCAAAACTTACCACTGCCAATGGCCCTGTATCCTGTTCCATGATCCATATACAATGTTGACAGAATTTTGCCTCTGACTGAGAGGGTTCTTGCTCAAGTCACACTTGAGGACTTGGGACATAATCAATGGCTTGAGAACCATTTTCATGGCAATGGGAGAGGCAACCTGACAACAAGAGACCAGGGGCTTTACGGCAGCAAAAGCTGCAGGATTAGCAAGCACTCACACTGGGAAAGAGGGCCATAATCATGAAAGGCTCTAGCTTCTTTCTTCTGTTGGGTTTAGAAATGCAATCATTGGCTTATTACTGAAACCAGACAGATTTTAGTTCTTTCCACTGCTAGTAAATTATTAAATTCTTACCCCTAGTAAATTAAGGACATATCTCTTTCATTACAATGTTTAGAACATACATTTTGTGGGTGCTCATAATATGGGCTTACACCCAAATGTTCTGAGATTGGAAAGACCCAGTAGATTGGTATGGTGTACAAGATTCAGCACTCCTTTCTCTTATTCTTCCCTCAGACTAACCAATGCTTTCACTCTTGAATTTGATGGCTCCAGTCTTCCTCCTTTATCTGTTGATATTCCTAGCCCATTGCCCCTTTTGATTGCATGTGAAACTACTACATTTCCACTGCTAAAGCCACCTTCAAGAATCTGAGTTTCTTTCAGCCTGCTAATCTTTTCTGTTCTCCTGAAAAACTTCCAACTCTTTGTAAAATCCAACAGCAGGAAACCTGCAGTTTCACAACTTAAAACACAAAACCGGGTTTCTGCTGAGTAGAAGTCAATGGACGAGGAGCACCTCTGAGGACATTTCATCACAAGATCACAAGACAAAGGAGCAGAATTAGGCCATTCAGCCCATCGAGTCTGCTCCGCTACCTCACCATGAGCTAAACTATTCTCCCGTCTACCCTCAATTCCTGGCCTTTTCCCCCATATCACTTGATACCTTGACTAATTAGATACCTATCAATCTCCTCCTTAAACACCCCCAATGATCAGGCCTCCACAGCTGTATGTGGCAACGAATTCCATAAATCCATGACCCTCTGGCTAAAGAAATTTCTCCTCATTCTTGTTCTAAATGGGTACCCTCTAATTCTAAGACTGTGCCCTCTTGTCCTGGACTCACCCACCAAGGAAAATGACTTAGCCACATTTCCAGTGCAAACTGTGGCTTGGACTCCCACACCTGTGGAAGTACTTCCAGTCCCTCACTCAGACACCTGGATGAAATATAAGATATAACTTGTCACTCCATATATGCTCTATCTATAGGCCTTGGAGTTTTTGACGCAACCATTCTCAACCTTACTTTGCCAGTGATAGAATGGCCAAAGACTTCCCTCTCTTCTTCCTTCAAAGCTCAGAATACTTTGTGTTTAATATGATCCCTTTTCCCATAGTGCTTAACTCAAGAATCATTGAACTATTTCCTTCAGTAAGGTATTCACTCTCAAGACTTCTAAATATGAAATCTTTGGCCCTGCCTCTTCATTTCTTCTACAGTCTGCTGAACTTTGAATCCAAAATATGATTACATCTGGATTTAATTTACCTCTTCTTTATCTATCTTGATGATTTCTGGTAGAACAGTTAGTGATGCCCTCTCCTTGAGTATCAATAAAATAGTTATAGGAGGCCAATATATCATACCTCAAAGGAAATGAATATGTAATCAGAATCTTGAATTAGCCAAGTTAGCTATTCTCAGCCACAGAAGTCGGCTGCCAAGGATATGGTAATGAAAAAGATTGCACAGGAGATCCCACTGCCAGAAATCTGCTGGCAGATTGCTTAAGAAGCACCTGAAGGTAATTAGTTGATGAACCCATTACTGAATCAGTCTTCCCTTTTTCAACATGTGCCCACTCATTCATTGACAACCTTCCCAAGTGCTCAATTACCAATGTTACATCCAGATATATTTTGCTTCTCTTTCTCTTCAGTTAGTTTGCCACAAATCAGTCTGCACAACTGAGTAGGGCAAACAACTCTTTGATGTAATTAATTAAGTGTATTTGCATCTTTTTAATCCTCTCACCTTTAATGTTCTGGTAACCTGCCATTGCAACTGTTCCTAGACAGAAAACTAAATTGCCACTGTTCATGCTAGGACGCAGAATTTAATTGTAATCCTGACCGAAAATGTCAATGTGCATTTTGAGTGTGAATCTTTTGCTTTCCCAGGAGAGCTGTACAGGCTGGAGGAGAGGCACAGGATTCTGGTGGAGAGACACTGACATGAACAGCCTGCATTTCGCCCAGAGGGACAAGGAAGCTGATGTATAATATTGAAATCTCTTCTGGATAATATTGAAAGGGTTACTCTGCTACACTAGCTGAAGTGGCATGGTGGCACAGTGGCACAGCAGTTAGTGCTGCTGCCTTACGGCTCCAGGGACCCAGGTTCGATCCTGACCTCAGCTGCTGTCTGTGTAGAGTTTACACATTGTACCTGTGACTGTATGGGTTTCTGTCAGCTGTGCCAGTTACCTCCCACATTCGTTAATTGGTTACTGTAAATGGCCCCTTTATCTCGGCAAGTGGCAAAAGAATCAAAGGGAAGTTGATGGGTAACTGAGAGAGTGCACTCCATGCACTCGCTACATACCACATATCTCATCAGCACCAGCATGTATTACACCCAGAAATGCTGGGTTGTATTGTATTTTGTGATCTGAACAATTTGCACAGAAGGACCATGTTTCCATGTTTTATATCTAAAAACATCAATATTCAATCATCTAGCACTAAAGACATGACAATACATGATGCAATGTCCAGGAAATAGTGTTTGGAGTCTCGATCTTTCTTTCTTCCTTTTGTCTTACTGCAGAGCAAATATATCTTTGCACCTTTTCCCCAAAATATACCATATTGCATTTGCTTGCATTGAACTACATTGCCAACTACCTGTCCATTCCACTAAGCTATTTCTTTAGCGAATTTTTTAATATCAGCAACATATTCCCTAGTATCATTCTTATGCCCATTTCTAGCCAGGTACATCAATTCCAGAATTATTCTGTAACAAGGGCCTTCCAATTGGAAAAAAAACTAACTATAGCCACTGATTCTAATCTACCAGTAGCCATTGCTGATAGAGAGCTGAGAACTATATCAATTACTAATTATATCATTCCTGAGATCAATTACCAACCCTGCTTTGCCACTAATCAGTATCCAGCCAGAGTCAGTGTCTTGTACCTTAACAGGAATGAGTATCCTAGTATCCCATGTCATTACTCTGTGGGCTCTCTTTGGATGTCTGCACACATGACAAGCCCAGCTACAGAAGGAATATCATGGAAGGTTGAGGACAGTTCCTGTAGGCACCTGTTTTGGCCTGAGACAAGGCCATTTGCTTCAGAACCACTAATCAATGAGGAAACACCACTGGATCTGAAATGGCATAGAGTCTTAGTTACCTTCGATGTACAACTCTTCCCAACAGTTCACCAATTTCTATCACCCAGGCAACAGATAGCCAACCCATTAAACGGCTGCAACCATTTAAGTGCCGCATCAGGATGAGATTTCCCCTCCTCCTGACAAATCTGCATATAGAGATCTTCAACAGAGACACATCAGTTGCCAAAAGGACAAAGCCATCAGAGAAAAAAACTTTACCACACCCATACCACTGTTCATATTTATAAGTAACCTCTTTTTCTTATAATAACCTGACCTTTTGTTCTTGAAAGAACATGCATATTCACACATCACATTAGCACTGATTTTAACAGTGTTCACTGGCTCTACCAGCACAATTGGACAGCCCCAGGGCACTGAATACTTCCACAGCACTTTGTTCTCATGTGCTCAGTTTTGTTAGTGATGAAGCTACTACAAATTGTGGGGGGAATTTATTTCCCAAGTTTAGAATTAACTTTCCAACTTGATATTCCATTGTTTTTGCATTGGAGGGATTAATTGATAATTAATATGCTGTATTACGAGGTAAGTCTTTACTTGCATTGAATAAAACTCTGGGCTTCCTCAAAGAACAGCTAACTAAACGAAGGAATCTTTGACAATTAGAGAGCTGGTGGAGGCGATTAGACACAGTTAACTATAGACCTCCTGAGTCCTGAGCAATGCATCTCCAAATTTTATAAATGGCTAAGTCCATACCTTGTTTTTCATCCGGAAAGGGCTTTTGAGTTATGCTTTGCAATGGGATCAGTGCTCTAAAAATATCAATTCTAATCTTCTGTGGAGGGAATATGTTGGGCTTTCTGCAGCATACAGAGCAGTTGCATTCACAATTGGAAGATTAACATGTTTACCACCAAAAAATGCTTTCAGTCCATGTAGAATGAAATGGGCATCACGTCACTTAGCAAATTGTGTAATGACTTCCAATGATCTCACATTTTAAGCTCTATAACTGACACCATACAACCTGATGATAATGCTTGTGAATAGAAACATCATACTTTCACAAAGATCTTGATGTTCCCAATTCTGTACGCTGCCTTTGGAAAGATGGCAAGCACTTTCTAACTCATTGTTTTTACCCCTTTAATGTTCTCAAAATGGTGCCTCATATTGGCTGCAGTATGGGAGCTATAGCTAGTCTCATTCCTTGGGAAATGGCATGAGCAACAACCAATGGGCAATTAGCACAGTGATACCTGAGCTAGCATGGGTCTCCCAACTAATGACAGTGACCTCTCCTGGAAGGTATGCATTATACGTGATTGAGCTGAGGGTCAGCTTTGATTGTGACTCTACCCACTGTCCAATTTTCAGTAAGAGGAATGAGTGAAGAATGATGTCTGAGAGCACCTTGTCCCCAGCAGTACTCTGAGGAAAGCAGACAAAAAGATAAAAACACAAGATGCTGGAGGAACTCAGCAGGTCATGCAGCATCTGTGGAGGGAAATGGATAGTCTAAGTTTATTGTTGTCATCGGCATACATACACAAAGTATGAATGCCATGAAAATTAGCTTTTTGCAACAGCAACACAGTACATTACAGGACGAGAAGAAACGTACGTTAACATCAACTTAAATTAACATAAATTATACAAAATTTATATGCGTGCAAAATAAACAACAACATTGAGACAGAGAAGAAAATACAGGGGAGATATCTTTCAGTCCAGATGAAGGGTCTCAACCCGAAACGCCGACTGTCCATTTTCATCCACGGATGCTGCCTAACCCGCTGAGTTCCTCCAGTAGCTCGTGTATTTGTCCAGATTGCAGTCTGCAGTCTCTGGTGTTAGAAAAAGAGATTCTAAATTATGCATGCTGAATAGGGAAAGAAAAAGGCCTCTACAAAACTTATTTCCATCAATAGGGAAATAACACTATAAGTAAAAAGATACATCTAGAGTGACTCTTTAAACATTTAAACTAGAGGGCCAAAAGATGTGCTGATATAAAATGTCTCTACCTTTAACACACTTTTTATTCTTACTGCATCAGTCTGTTGCTTATTTATAAGTCTATATCTCCTGTATTGGTTGCTCCTCAAAACAAGAGCTGCTTCCCATTTGAACAATGTTTCCATTTGAATGGAAGAATGAATATTTAAGCTGCATTCCCCAATCTGTCAGCAAACAAAGAGTAATGCTGCCTATGGGTGTGCACCAATTTACAATCTCTTTTAGATACTTCGAGCTGTGAAAAGGCATTGTGCAAAATGAATGGGTTTGCTTGGAGTCTGGAGCAACTGCACAAACAGTATCGATGTTGTACATCGAGGTAGCAAAAAGAAAAACAGAATGCAGAATATAGTGTTGCAGTTACAGAGAAAGTGCAGTGCAGGTAGACAAATAAAGTGTAAGGGCCATGACAATGTAGATTAGGAGATCAAGAGTTCATTTGTTAGCATATGATAGGTCCACTCAAGAGTCTGAAAACAGCACAATAGAAACTGTCCTTGAGACTGCTGGTACATGCTCTCAAGTTTTTGAATCTTCTGCCTGATCGAAAAGGGGAGATGGGAGAATAATCGGGGCGGGAGGGGCCTTTGATTATGTTGACTGCTCTCCCGAAGTGTAGACAGAATCAATAGAGGGGAGGCTGGTTTGCAAGATGGACTGGACTGCATTCACAACTCTCTGCAATTTCTTGCAGTCTTGGGAAGAGCAGTTGCCATACCAACCTGTGATGCATCCAGATATGATGTTGCCTATGGTGCATTGGTAGAAATTGGTGAGGGTCACTGGGGGCGTGCCATTTTTCCTTAGTCTTTTGAGGACGTGACAATAATAAACCAATAAATCGTGGCAGCTATTGCACTGTGATACGCCTGCTGAATAAAGGATTGTGCTGCTGGTTGGGATCTGAAGGTAAACCCAATGGGGTTCACCAGGTCAGCAGCTGGGAAGAGCTGGGGAATGGGTGATGGGGGTGTTTCCACCCTGTCTTCCCTGGCATCTGTCACCAAACATGAGTCAAGAATTATCTTGCATGGTACATGTTTCTTCTAGAAGCTATTTTTATGCTCTGCTCTGACCATGCCTAATATAGCAACAGACTTCAATCGTGTAATGATCTTTCCTTGGTCCACCAATCACCTGCTGGCCTCTGTCTCACCCTTCCCCCCTCCTCTTTATACTGGCTATCTCACCTCTCCACTCTCAGTACTGATGCAGGGTTTCCACCCAAAATGTCGACAGTTCCTATCCTCCCACAGATTTTTTTGACCCATTGATTTCCTCCAGCAGATTGTTTGTTACTCCAGATTCCAGCGTTTGCAGTATCTTATGTCTTCAATCCTATAAATTCCATCATCATTTACTTATTTAGAATGCAGGTGAAATGTGAAATCCAAAATATATTTTCTGTGGCCATTCTTGGCATTAGCTAAGTTTGTCTTCATTATGAGTGGCAAAGATTATCCAAAACAATTCATATAATTATTGAGTAGATATCAAGAGATGTTTAATGTGTTGGATGGAGTTGACCAGGCAACACCTTTGTAAAAAAAATAGATTCCTGTTTCCATTTTACAGGCCAAGTATTTCCAATCAGGCAGGAGAGTACCAGCATCTCCCATAAGCTAAGTTGCCACAGAATAATCAATTTACTGACACAGCTCTCAAATACATGGCTTGTTTCTCTCTTTTCCTCTCTGTCTCCACTATAGACTCCAGTTTAACAAAGCCATCTGAGATAAAAGGAACAGTAACTCAGTTTAAATTGCTGTGTACCCTTGCAGTCATGATCTAGTGCTACTCCCATATTTACTGGGCCTATCAACTGGTAGGTGGTAGGAGGCAGAGTTGCATTTCAGATCGGAGGCTGGTAACCAGTGGTGTGCTGCAGGGGTCAGTGATGGATGCTTTATTGTTCACCATATATATAAATGATTTGGAAGAGAATGCAGGTGGTATGATTAGTAAGTTTGCATATGACAACAAAATTGGTGGTGTGGTGGACTATAAACAAGGTTGTCTAAGGTTACAACGGGATCTAGATCAACTGAGAAAGTGGGCAATGGAATTTAACTCAGAGAGGTGCATAATGATGTATTTTGGGAAGTTAAACCGGGACGGGACATACACTGTGAATGGCAGGGGCCTGGGGTGTGTTTAAAAACAAAAAAGCTGGAGGAACCCAGCAGTCCAGGCAGTCTCTATGGAGGGAAGTGGACAGTCTCAACAACCTGATGCAATTTTAAGGATTTTTTTGGGGGGAGCTCCTTCGTCTCACTTTTTCAGTGGCAAAATAAACTCGAATTGAAAATATTTCCTCCTACAAATTTTTTCCTGTTCAAATTAAGAGCAAGTGGGAAGTTAGGAGAAATCCTCCTTGTACAGAATTTCAAGAGATATGGCCAGCTTCTAATTCATCAGTGCTTACAGTGAACTGAATATTTTTGATTGGCCATAGTTAACTTGGCTGACTTTCATTTGAACTATTGTGTTTGAAACAAACCTTCCCACATCATTTTTGAAAGATCCAAATTTCTTGGAAGGTTTGAGAAAAAACAAAATTCCTTTCACATTTTAGATCTATGATTTCTCCTTCTGTCTGCTCTACCAGTAAGAAATTGCTTGATAAAATCTCAGCAGTTGTTAGTGCAGTAATTCCTGTACCTTTGGGTCATTTGACAGCAAGATGCTTGATGGATTTCACAAGCTTTTTCTCACATCAGCCTTAACCAAGCTTGATTAAGTCTGTGACCCAACATTGCAGTTATTAATCTCGCCATGTGTATGCTTGATTTGAGCTTCTGTACAATTAAATCCAAGCAATTCCCTAGTTTATAACAGAGAAAGCAAACAAAATTAGTGATCTAAAGCCAGTAAAAGCTCTCAGATCGTATCTTCCCACATTTGTCATTCTTCTGACAGTGAAGTAACCACCGAGATTTTCTGTAATGTTACTGAAATCAGTTTTGGTCACAAATTTAAAAATTAAGCTATGTACTTAATGGTTAGTTTGTTTTTAAAATGAGAGACCCCTGAGACTGGTCTGACCATTGTTTCTTATGGGATAGCATTTTCAGCAAGGAGTAAAGAATGGATATCATACAGTAAATGTAAGTGAGAAAATAATGATCTGTGACAATTTAATGATAGCAGAAGTGATATCCAGTAGAATAATAGTGCAAAGACAGAGAATGCAGGAAGTGCTCAGAGGTCATGCAGCTTCAGAGGGAGAGAAACAGAAGCAACATCAAGAGGCCTTCATCAGAACACTCTGAGAAAAGGTAAGTACTGATGAAGGGTCCTTAACTTGAATCTTCAACTCTGTTCCTCTCCCACTGAAGTTACCTGACCTGCCGAATATTTCCACCATTCTCTGCTTCTGTTCTGGATTTCCAGCATCTGGGATCTTTTGCTCCAAATGATAATGGTGCTCCAATGGATAATGGATACATACAGCTCCAACCCACCATAAACCAGTTTTTCTTTCTATGTGAAAGTAATTGGTGGCCAAGAAAATTTTTCCTTAAATATAAATTCTCAGTATCAGTGGCAAGAGTCACCATTTACTTCCTCACGCAATGTATATATAAAACTGTCCTTCACTCCGATGAGGCATGTGTGCCCCATGAGTTCTGAACCTCCAACAGGGTCCATTGTGGAAAGAATAGAGTTATGCATGTCAGACCCAAGAAGCTCACACAAAATGTATAGTTTATTTGAGGGCTTTTCACAAGCTGACTCTGGACTTTCATAAACATCATCGCAACCCAGATAGCAGTTCATCACACAACACAATCCTTACTGGGTATCAAGCTTAGCGACAATAATTCGCAATCAATATTACATATACTACAGATGCTTATCAATTATTTTAACGATGTGGGATATGCTAAATGTCTTTCAATATATGAACTTCCCATTTTAGAACATGAACGAAATAATTTTCTGAAAATTTTCATTAAACTGCCCATTGTACCCAGGATTGTGAATAGCTATACACTGCACACTAACACCTGGAGTAGGCAATCATGATGCTTCTGCAATGACACATCAAAAGGAAAGATAACGTTAAAGGATTTTGTTTGAGTAACTGCTCTCTGGGTTTTCAACAATGCTTACAGAAAGTTCTAGAGTCAGTCTGCAAAGACCCCTCGAATAAACCACACCTTTGAGTTCCTTGTGTCTCACCTGTATATTTCTGTTCATTCCGCAATAGACCTTGTTAGAAGTTCAGGATTAACTGAGCACATGTGCTTTATAGGAGTGAATGAAGAGAAGACATCAGATGAAGAAATCAGAGGGAGGGATCCAAATGTCACTGCCTGTGAGAGAATTCCTTACATCATTGGCAGGGATATTGCTGATGGGGCAATACACGAGCTGCTAGATGAACTCAGCGGGTCAGGCAGCATCTATGGAGGAAAATGGACAGTCAACGTTTCAGGTCGAGACCCTTCATCAGGACTGGAAGACGGGAGAGATAGCCAGTATAAAAAGGTGAGGGAAGGGTAGAGCAAGAGCTCACAGGTGATAGGTGGATCCAGGTGAGAGGGGTGATAGGCAGATGAGGGAGAAGGGGTAGAGTGGGAATGGGAGGTGATAGGTGAAAGTGACAAAGGGCTGGAGATGATGGAATCTGATAGGAGAGGAAGGTGGAGCCTGGAATAAAGGGAGAAGGCAGATAGGAACAGTGGGGGAGGGGAACCAGTAGGAGGTATGTGTGGGTGATGGGCAGGTGGTCAGGGTGGAGGAGGGGAAAGAGGCCTGGTAATGGGAGCCAGGTAGATCAGGAGGGGAGAGAAAGGGGACAGAGAATTCAATGTTTACACTGCCAGGTTATAGCCTGAGCAGATGGCTGCAACCTGGTGGTATGAATCTTGAATTCTCCAACTTCCGGTAACTGCTCCCCCTCTGTCCTATCTCTGGCTATCTCCCCTCTGTCTTTCCATCCAGATGAAGGGTCTCAACCCGAAACATCGTGTGTCCATTTCCCTCCACGGATGCGGCCTGACCCACTTAGTTGCTCCAGATTCCAACATCTGCAGTCTCTTGTGTGTCTGTCTTGCTGATGAGACCCACTACCTGTGTTCCCCACTTGCTTTGTCTCCTTCTTCAAATTCTCTGATCTGCATTCTGAACTTTGAACAAAAAGAGAGAATGCTGGAAACACTCAGCAGGGCAGGCATCGTTTGTGGAAAGAGAGACAGAGTTAATGTTCAACACTCAGTCAGACCTGCCAAGTGTTTCTGGTACTTTCCGGGTTTCTTTCAGATTTCCTGTTTTTTTAAAATTTTCCTGGCTCAGACCATGCTGGAGGTGAGCAGAGAGTCCCCTGAATGATATAACTGAGGGATGAGGCAGAACAGGATAAACTCCACCCATAAAATCCTTGGCCTATAGCAGGGCCCTGCTCTCAGGCTCTCTGTCAGAACCATGGAGGTTTTCTCAATGCTTCTGTAGGCCTTTGACTTCCAAAAAACATTTAACAGTGATTAGAAGTGAAATATTAAGAAATTCATTCACCTAAGTCTAACTTGGAGCAGGATATTAAAGCACAGTATGAAGGTTGTTAAGTCTCAGTAGGCCTCTGTTCCACTGTTTGACTCCATGAGGAATCCAACAGGAGGCAGCAGCTGGGCAATCTGCAGTGGAAGTTGGCCAGTGAGATCAGGACTTCTAAAATCATGCAGGAGTCCCAGAGCCTGCCAGAAGTTACGCAGAGATATGTGGAACCGCCAGCAAAATCCGGCAAGAATCCAAGCGATTGTTCTTCGTCTTTCAAGGCCTGCATTCTCAAATAATATCTTGCTTGGATGTGAGCTCCAGGAATGAAGCAGTACACTGTTAAAGAGCAATATCTATACAGCAGCAACAACTTGCTGTTATGTTGTGTCTTTAATGTGGTAAAATGTTCTCAGACATTTCATGGGAATGTGATGAAACAAAATTCAGGCTCCAAGCCACATAAAAGGGAAAAAACTTTAGGCCAAGGCTTCTTTTAAAAAGGGCCTGTATCATTTCCATCTCTTCCCATGCAACTTCTTTGGTATTTTTCTGACTGAAGTTGTTATTCAAAGGATAAAAGTTAAAGATAAAATATTGTGTTAAGGAAATATTGTAACAATCCACCAGGCTGATTCTGCAACAGTTATACAGCTAAAGCTGTTGCTGTACTACCAATTTAATAATGGTAGTCAAAGAGGTGGGTTTGTGAGATAATCTTAAAGGAGGAAAGGTAGAGAGGTTGAGATTTAGGAAGGGAGTTCCAGAGCTTAGATCCTAGGCAACAGCAGGCAGCATCACCCATCCTGGATCAAGGAACTCAACACATAATTCCTCACAGTGTGAGTGCTAGATGTCAAACTCACCATCTGTGATGTAAAAGCACTTACCCATTACAATAGGACAGTAAAACCTTCCAGGAATAATGTTACTAAAACATACAGCTACTTTTCTACAATCATAGGGTTCTTGTACCAACCTGCACAACCCTAATCCTACCTCAGCAATGGAACACTAAGGACCACCATTTGCCTCCACGGACTCTGTCTATACCTCTCGCTGCCTTGGTGAAGCAGCCAGCATAATCAAAGACCCCACCCACCTGGGTCATTCTCCCTTCTCCTCTCTCCCATTAGGCAGAAGATTCAGGAGCCTGAGGGCACATACCACCAGGCTCAAGGACAGCTTTTACTCCACTGTTATAAGACTATTGAGCGGTTCCCTTATATGACGAGATGGATTCTTGACCTCACAATCTACCTTGTTATGACCTTGCACCTTATTGTCTACCTGCACTACACTTCCTCTGCAGCTGTGATACTTTACTCTGTATTCTGTTATTATTTTTACCCCGTACTCCCTCATTGCACTGTGTAATGAATTGATCTGTACAAATAGAAAGCAAGACAACTTTTTCACTGCACCTTGGTACAAGTGACAATAATAAACCAATACCAATGTCTCTGATTGTGTTTTGATTTTGCACTAATGTCTTGTTTTTGCACATTTTTTCTTCTCTTCACTGTTGTGTGTAATTTATGTATAACTTATGCATAATTTATGTTGTATGTGTTGTCTGTACCTATGTGCCTGTGATGCTGCTGCAAGCAAGTTTTTCATTGTACCTGTACCTCACAATACTTGTGCCCATGATAATGAACTTGACTTGACTTGAGACCTGAACTAGGAAAATGCTGAGAGGTTGCAGCCAGCTTTCAGCAGAACTAACTACCAACCATTCCATACTACCATAACCTAACTGATTTCCTACCCTGTACTTGGAATGAATTAGATAGCACAGTGGTGCAGCTGCTAACTCAGAGCTCCAGAAACCCAGGCTCCCTCCCAAAGCAAACCATTCTGTCCAGCCCCGTTGCCATACTAGACCAACAAGAAAGCAAAAAAGCCCACTTAACAACTAAAAAACAACGAGCAGTTTGTATCCTGCTGAAGTTCTACAACTTGACAGAGAGAAACTTCCCAAATGTGTAGTCTGATCTCTCACATCTGGAAAGACAAAAATATGCCAGGGAACCTCAGAGACATCATAATCATGGCCATCGTCAAGAAAGGAAACAGCTGGAGAGCAACAAATAATCTGCTGGAGGAACTTAGCAGGTTGAGCAGCATCAGGATTTCAACCCGAAACGTCGACAATTCCTTTCCTCCCACAGATGCTACTCAACCCACTGAGTTCCTCCAGCAGGTTGTTTGTTGTTCCAGATTCCAGCATCTGCAGTCTCCTGTGTCTCTAATGAAACAAAGCTGATTATGCTAACTTCAGATTGCTTTCTGCCAGAGGGAAAGTCATCGCCATGGTCCTCCTTGGCCACCTCCTACTGGTGGCCAAAGAATTGCTCTCCGAATCGCAGTCTGGATTCCATCCATCCAGAGGCACAGAAGACGTGATCTTCACCCTGCAGCAGCTCCAAGGGAACTGCAGGGAGCAGTGCCAACCAATTTATTTGGTATTTTTGACCTCACAAAAACCTTTGTGTTTGTCAGTTGAGGAGGCCTGCGGAGAATGCTTCTCAAACCCAGCTCCCCTATTCATCTCCATCCATATGCTCTGCATGATTATATACTGCTTACAAAGGATACACAACAGGCCCAATCTTAAAGCATAGCTGCATCATTGCCCAAGATAATGTTTCTCACTGCAATGATGCACCTCACCTTCGACATGCTGGACTGGAGCTAATCTACAGGGCCAATGGAAAACCCTCCATTCTCCGTTCCCTCACTCCAGAAGCAAGGTCACTCCAACCCCAGTCATTGAGTTGCAGTGTGCCGACAATGCTTGCATATGTATATGTGCATAGGCTGAGCTCCAAGTCATCACCAACTCTTTCACAGAAGCATGGGACAGAATAGGCCACAGTTTAAACATCTGCAGAACAAAAGCCCTCCAACAACCAATGACAATAAAGGTTTATAGTCAGACCCTTGGAAAATGTGGACCACTCCTATATCCTATGAGCCACCTTTCAGTGAAGGCGGACATTGATGATGAAATTCACTATCACCTTCAGTGTGACAGCACAGCCTTTGGCTGCCCTGGGGAAAGGAGGATCAAATCTTCAAACCCAGCGCAGAGGTCATGCAGAGATTCCTGTCTTCCTGTATGTTTCTGAAATGTACTATCTACAGTGCATACCTCAATGTACAGAAGAGGTACCACCACCACCAATATCTCCGCTAAGTCCTCCATTAGCAAGACAAGCAAACCAATGTTAGCGTCCTCTCCTAGACCAACATCCCCTGTGTAAAAGCTCAAATTAGACAGTCCAAAGGAGAGGCAGCATCACTCACATATCCAGCACCAGATTCCAGAAGCAGACATTCTATGCTGAGCTCTGTCATTGCAAGAGGATGTTCTCAAAGCCTCCTTGAAAAGAGTGAAATATCCTTCCTAACATGTGAGAGTATCTGGTCCCTGCAGAGAGTTGTGGACACAGCTCAGCACATCACAGAAACCAGCCTCCCCTCCATGGACTCTATCTTTACTTCTTGCTGCCTTGGTAAAGCAGCCAGCATAATCAAAGACCCCACCCACCCGGGTCATTCTCCCTTCTCTCTTCTTCCATCAGGTAAAAGATACCGGAGCCTGAGGGCACATACCACCAGGCTCAAGGACAGCTTCCATCCCACTGTGATAAGACTATTGAACAGTTCCCTTCTACAATGAGATGGACCTTGCACCTTATTGTCTACCTGCACTGCAATTCCTCTGTAGCTGTGACACTTTACTCTGTACTATTATTGTTTTTACCTGTACTAACTCAATGTAACTGCACAGTGTAATGAATTGACCTGTATGATTGGTATGCAAGACAAGTTTTTCACTGTACCTCAGTACAAGTGATAATAATAAACTAATACTAATACCAATACCAATAAACAGTCAAAATAGAGAACTAGCATTTGGGATGCATTAACAACCTTCAGTCCATTGATCAGACACACACCCACAAGTCCCGTATAAAGGGGGGGGGGGGAGATGCACTACCTCCCAAACTACCCAACTGCCCACCCCATCATGTATTTCCAACCCCAACTGTTACTGAGTCTGCGAATCCCACATTGGCCTCATCAGTCACTCAGAACCACAGAAATGGTGTGGAAGCAAATCATCCTCAATCTCAAGGGACCACCATAGAAATAGTCCATCCAATAATGGACTTCACTGAATGAAAATTGAATTTCAACAACTTTAAAGCAATTTCTGTTCTCTGGTACCTGAATGGATTCAGACACTTCTGAAAGAAGTAAATATTGGCCCTACTGTAAAACTTCACAAGGAAGAATTCATTCTTTTATGAATTATCTTTTTAAAGAAATGTGGATTTCATTCAAAATTCATTTACCTAATTGTACCAGTGGCTAATGTTTATCAGTGAAATTGTATATTTTGTGTAAAATACATATAAAATGTTATATCCTCCTAATTACCTGTCACATTGATACGACATGGTGTGAATGTCAAAACAGGTAATGCTATATCTATTGCATATTGACCATTTTCAGCCCTGGTACTACTAATTTTCCAGTTCTATCCTCAACTGAGATAGAATACAGTTTGGACATGTATTGTCCTGCATTTACTCCTTTTCTTTCCTCAAGGTTTGTGCTTATAATAAGTCACTACTTAATTAATTGTGCTATGCTTAAACATCTTAAGTAGATAGGGGGCAAATCATTGGATAAACATCAGGATCCAAAATCAGTACCCAACCGTCTGTGAAACAGATTAAGCTCCTCCCACCCCATCCCCAAGGACACAAAGATTATTTAAGTAATTGAGGCCATCCATTCAATCCGTCTAATCTGTACCAGAACAAAAACACTCAGCGGGTCAGGCAGCATCAGCAAACAGAGTCTATGTTTTGAGCTGAGGACCTTTCACCAGAACTAGAAAAGTGAGAAGACAAGTGGGTTCTAAATTGCAGAGAGGGACAGTTGAGAGAACACAAAGGACATCTGTGGTAGGACGCAAATCAAATTTGCCAAAATAACAATTAGTTTAAAAACTGGCATTGGAACAAGATGACATAGAAACATAAGGAACTAAAACAAAGACACACCCATATTTGTGAAAAAAGCAGGTTTGCTCAATTTTACTCAAAAAAGGTAGAAGCAATATTATGTCTTGAGTGTTGAGACCAGAAATATTTAATATCTGTACCAGAGTTTTGTTCCACATGAACTATGTTGCCCATCTCCACTCTTCTCATTCTCCCAGACACTTTAATTTACCTCCTTTTCAAGCAATATTCCATGAGGTAAGATTGAACAGACCAGACATGAATCTACTGGAGAGCAGAAGGGTAAGAGGGGACTTGATTGAAGCATATAAGATCCTGAAGGACCTTGACAAGATAGATATGAAGAGAATGTTTCCTGCGTGACAGAATCTAGCACAAAAGAACATTATTTAAAAATCAGACAGAGATGAGACCTATTTCTTTTTCTCAGAGGGTTGTAAGTCTTTGGAACTCTCTTCCTCAAAGCAGAGTCTTTGAATACTTCTAAGGCAGTGTTAGATAGATACGCCATAAACAAAGTGGTGAAAGGTTACCATGGGTAGATGGAATGCAGAGATGAGGATATAATCAAACCAGCCATGATCTTATTAAATGGTGGAGCCAGTTTGAGGGGCATGTGGCCTACTCCTGCTGGTAATTCATTATTTTGTTTTTTTCTTCGTCAGGAATGCATGGCACAACTTCAGCAGCAGTTTGCAGTAAAGTACTCCATATGCAAAACACCTTTTGTGAATCACCGTTATGACATAGGAGGTCACTAGCTGTGCCAGCCAGCAACCAGGTGATGCCTGGCCCCTCCCTAGTCTCTCAGTGTTCTTAGTATGTCAATGATAGGCTGACAGGATGCCACTATTTCCCCTATTTCTTTATCTGACTTTTCACTTTAAAGGTTTCACAAGTAGCAATTTTTTTAAATAATTACCCTCATTGATTGATTGGTCAACCATTTATCTACATTAATTTGTTGCTAAGCTGCTGTTAGGCAGAAGAAAAACATCAGCAACTTTTAAATCTTACAGCTGCAAAGTAATTACTGTGACTGTAGTAAGTATTCTGTGATGCAATCGTGCATATCAAAGTATGGCAAGGCAACTGTGTCAATAAGTTGAACTGACACAGCATGGCTAATTTCTCATATGTTGAAGAATAGGAAATGGATTATATTTGCTTTTCTTGCAACTGTGTTAATATTTTCAATTGCAGATGAATTTATTCTGATTTTCTCAACACATTTTTGATTTTGCATTTTGAAGAATTACCTCCTGAACATCTGTTTACAGCTCTTCTGATCCAACAACTTTCAGTTGGGAATAACACAGGCTGGAGGAAAATCTCAGAAGGTCGGAGCTTTCCCATGTTAGTTTTGCAATAAATTGCACCCTCGACCGCTCCAGCCATGCAGCTTTTCTGATACATGGGAGCACAGGGAGTATGAGACTGTAGGGAATTCATTGTAATTCTGATGAATGGAGCCTAAATCTACTCTTACCTAATGATGCTGGAGGAACTTAGAAGGCCAGGCAGCATCCATGGAGAAAAGCATCTAGATTCCAGCATCTGCATTCCTTTGTTTCCGCTTGCTTTTCTCCATGGATGCTGCCTGGCCTGCTGAGTTCCTCCAGCATCATCGTGTTTTTCATCTAGATTCTGGCATCTGCAGTCTTTTGTCTCTCCACCCTTATCTAAAGTTGGGTGTCCATCAACAATGAGGACCTAGCTTGATCCTTCCCTATTCAATCCAGGGTCACTGACAGCAACCATAGGCAGCTGTACTGAAATGAGATCAGCTAACACAACACTTACCAGACAATAAAGCTGTAGAATTTTAACAGGAGGATTTCAATGATGGAAGTAAGTTGGGTCTTTTTGGCTCAAAGTTTGCTCCTCTCAATCAAAGGATTTTTGTTTCGAAGTTTTTGCCTCCATGCTTTCCTGTTCTCCATTGTCTGATCCTTCCATCTCTGTCTATTTGTTTTTTTTTCTAATCTCACCCTTCCTGGGTAAGCCTTCTCTTTGTTGCATTCCTCTTTTGGGAAGACCAAACTCTTTGCTTTTCCCCCCCTCCACCTCTAGTTGTCTGAAGTTGGACCCATCCTATTCCTGCTGTGAGAGAGATATGCTTTCTCCAACTCTTGACCATTGCTCTGGTGTTTGGTATATTGATGGTAGATTTGTTTCAGCCACATCGTTGGCCCCACGAGTCACATATTCTTTCACTTACTATTCCTAAATTTTAATCTATGTGTTTTAAGATTCCATTTAAATCGTTCGCAGCTACACACCAGCAAAATTATTCACACACAATAAGGGCTTATACTACTCAGTCAGAACTGAGGTGCTGTACCTCAAACATCAAATGAATCTGAAGACTGGCTGAAAGACAACGTGTGCAGTGATCCAACAGTAGACGTTTGTTCATTACTGAGAGTCGGTGGATATTGTATCTACTCTACGACTTCTCTTAGGGGCAACACAGTGGTGCAGTAGACAGTGCTGCTGCCTCAGATTTCCATAGACCCAGGTTTGATCCTGACCTCTGCTGCTGTCTAAGTAGTTTGCAAGTTCTCCCTGTGACTGCCAAAGTTTACCGTGGTGCTCCATTTCCCTCCCACAACTGAAAGTTTAATTGGCTCCTCTAAATTACCCCTTAGTGCAGTTGGGGGGAAGTTGAAGGGCATTTGAGAGAGAATAGGTTAAAGGAAAATAAATGGAAAAGGATGGGAATGATTTGAGAGCCAGTATAGACTCAATGGGCCAGATCATCTCCTTTTATGTTATTAAAAAACAGGTATTTTGTCCATTCAATGTTTCTAGCCTAGTGCTGGATAGCCCTGCAGCTTTGCATGTCTATCCGCACATTTCTAGTTAACTTTTTCTCATCTGGTGGCTGTTCCCTCAGGCTGCGTTCCCAAGTTCCATAAATACTCTATCTCTGAACAGAGAGTCCATCAAATCTGTGAAATTGCAATTAGCTGCTACCAATCTTTGTTCCGCTAAGAAAATATCGAATGATTCTCCCCGTTGTTGGTTCTGTATAAAGAACCAGCAACCATCAACTGTTTCAGTTCTCGGCAGGTTGCAATGTGTTTGCAATACATCTAATGCATTCTCCAGGGTCTCACTTGAGGGCTTTGTGGTGTGTCACAATTTTCACCCTTTGTGACCAATGAGGTTCAATAACATTTTTACTTTATCCTGCTCTGCTTTATCTGCCATAGGCAGCTCGATATACACCTCATCGCTCGGAAACGAACAAGTTCCATATTTACAGACAAGCATAATTCTATTTTGTCCATAAATCAGAAAACACACAAAAATCACTCAAATTGGTAACCATTAAAAGCACGTAAGACGGATAAGAAAGAACGATTACTTAAAGAGGAGAAAGAGAGGAAACTAGTTCTATCGCTCGTAAGAATGAACGCATGTACATACATTGTACTTTTGAATTTAAATTGGTAAATTGGTAAATCAGCTTATTATTGTCACATGTACCAAGGTAGAGGGAAAGACTTTGCTTTGCATACCATCCGTACCGATCATTTCATTACAACAGTGGATTGAGGGAGTACAAAGGAAAATAATAACAGAATGCAGAATAAAGTGGTGGGATCTTGTTGGAGCTGGTGGAAGTGGCGAAGGATGAAATGTGGATGCAGAGGTTAGTGGGTTGAAAGGTGAGGATGAAGGGAGCTCTATGTTCTGCCTGGGGAGAGGGGCCTGAGAACAAACGTGAGGGAAATGGAGGAAATGTGTGTGAGGGCTCCATCAACTGTGACATGGGGAAGTCACATTTCCTGAAGAAGGAGGACATTTCAGAAGTTCTAGTGTGGAAAGTCTCATCTTATGAACAGATGTGGTGGAACTGAGGAAAGCGGATAGCGTCCTTACAGGAGACATAGTGAGAGGAGGTGCAGTCGAGGTAGCTTTAGGAACAGTAGGTTTACACCCCTCCCTCTCACCTCTTTATACAGGCTATCTCACCTCCCTTCTCAGTCCTGATGCAGGGTCTCGAGCCAAAACGTCAGCAATCCCTTTGCCTCCACAGATGCTGCCTGACCCGCTGTGTTCTTTTGTTAATTTATTACTCCAGATTCCAGCATCTGCAGTCTCTGTGGTTCCTAACCATAGCCCAAAGACCTATAATTTAGACGATAAGACATAGGAGCAGAATTAGGCCATTCCGGCCCATCGAGTCTGCTCCACCATTCAATCATGGCTGATTTATTTTTCCCTCTCAACCCCATTCTCCTGCCTTCTCCCAGTAACCTTTGACGTCCTTACTAATCAAGAACCTATCAACCTCTGCTTTAAATATACCCAATGACTTGGCCTCCACAGCCGTCTGTGGCAATGAATTCCACAGACTCACCACCCTCTGGCTTAAGAAATTCCTCCGCATCTCTGTTCTAAAGCGACGTCCTTCTATTCTTCTATTCCTTCTGTCCTTCTAGCTATTGTTGATACTGAACTTGATCTGAACCCAACACATACAGTTGGGTCGCATAGGGCTTGAGTCAAGTAGTCAGGCTCTATTTGCCAAGACACAACAAGAAGTGAGACACAAGAGACTGCAGATGCTGGAATCTGGAGCAACAAACAATCTGCTGGAGGAACTCAACGGGTCAGGCAGCATCTGTGGGAGGAAAGGAATTGTCAAAGTTTCAGGTCAAAATCCTGCAGCAGGACTGAGAGTGGAGAGGGGAGATAGCGGGTATATACAGGGGAAGGGGAGTGATGAGATAGGAGTCCAAGCTGATTGGTAGACCGAGGAGAGGTGTAAGATGACAGGCAGGTTGTGCCAGGTAGGGGAGGGGAGCAGGGGTGGAGTTGGGAGACAGTGGCAGGTGAATGATAGATGGAGGCAGACAAAGAGAGAGAGGGAAGTGTGAAGTAAATAGATGGAGAGAGCAGTTGGAGCAAGGTGCGGGGAGAAGAGAGTGAAGGTTGGAACCAGCTGCTGGAGGGAGATAAGCAGGAACACAAAGGGCTCCCAGTGCTGGACTCTGATAAGTAAAGGAGGTGAGAATAGGAACCATTAGGGGAGAGGTGCATGGCAGATGGAACCAGAACCAGGGGGGCAATGGGGGGAACCTGTGGGTGAACTGTGTCTGTGTAGTGGGTGGGTGGAACAAGGAGGGGGAGGGTGACAGAGATGGGTGGTGGGGGGGGCGGGTTGAGGGAAAGGGGACAAAAATGGGAGGGACTGGGGGAGGATTGGAAGGAGAAGAATGGGAAGGTGGTAAACAAGCCACCGGAGGAGGAACAACACCTCATACTTCACCTAGGTAGTCTACAAACAATGGTATGAATGTGGAGTTTTCCAATTTTAGTTAACCCCTCCCTCTGCTGGGTTGTTCCCCCCCAACCCCCCCTTTTTTCCCAGTGTAATTAAATGTGGTCAATGTACAGCCAGGAGCCCATCCTAAGGAAACAAACTTAAATCTAGGAATGTGCATACAGACATGCAAAACTCCAGAGCTATCAAAAGCCAAGCTAAATAAAGTGTTGGATGCCCAGCAGGTAGGTACATGTGGTGAAACTTAAAACAGAAGGCTAGAATGTTAAGGTATAGCCACGCTCACAAAGTGCTGGAGGAGCTCAGCAGGCCAGGCAGCATCTATGGAGGGAAATAAACAGTCGGTGTTTCGGGTCGAGACCCTTCATCAGGACTGGAAAGGCAGAGGGCAGAAGCCAGAATAAAAAGTTTGGGGGAGGGGGAGGAGCACATGCAGGCAGGTGATGGGTGAGTCCAGGTGAGTGAGAGGTGGGTGGGAGAGGGGGGTGAAAGGGAGTGATGTGAGAAGCTGGGAGGTGATCGGTGGAAGAGGCAAAGGGCTGAAGAAGATGGAATCCGATAGGAGAGGACAGTAGACCATCGAATAAAGGGAAGGAAGTGGGGAACCAGAGGGAGGTAATGGGGCAGGTCGTGAGGGCAGGGGAGGGGAAAGAGAAGGGGTGAGGGGGCCAAAGGTGAGCAGGGGGGAAAGGGCAAACAGAGGAGTGTTGTTATCGGAAGTTAGAGAAATCGATGTCAGGTTGGAGACTGGCAAGATGGAATATAAGGTGTTGCTCCTCCAACCTGTGTCTGGCCTCAAAGTGGCAGTAGAGGAGGCCGTGGATAGACACAGCGGCTTCAATATTGCAAGCATTGTGGGTGGCAATATAAGTGGCAGAGGAATTGTCCTGTGTATGGGGAAAAAGTGTGGAAAATCATTTCTGCAAACAGTTCACAATGAAGAGGACATCAGGAGTCCATAGCATGGATGAGATGAGCTGTGTAGAGGCAAAGACAAGGTCAGATTCAGAGTGCCAGTGAATACGATGTATCTGGTGCCAAAAAGCATCAATTCAGAGAAAGGAAGACTCACTGGATGTATTTATGCGAAGATGTTCATCCATGTGCAACCAATGCACTTCTGGAAACAAGCCATCAATCTCGATTTGTGTAGTTAAAACCAACTAGCCAGGTGTTGTTGATGTACAGCCAAGTTACACTGAAGCAGACTAGGAGATATTCTCTGAAGGTAGGGAACCCAAAGAATCCAGAGATATGATATGGATTTCGTTGTAGTCAGGAGGATGTCACTCCAGTGGCTGGAAGTTGCACTGTCTAATAGATAGGAAGGTGGTGGTAAAGAGCAGCAGGATCTTGAAGACTGATTTCATGAAAGTACTCAATTCAGCCATGCAATTCACAAATGAATGTGCAGATATTTTCAAAGAACAGGGAAAACAGAAGTGCAGACAATGTAAAAAGGCAACTGGAAGACTTTATGCCAAAGCAAAGCACATGGAGATGAAACAGTCATTTTGGATTTTTTTTTCATTCTTATTATAAAGGCAGAGATATAACAGATGTATCATTAGTAACATTGCTTGTGAAAAATTATATTTTTAAGGTTTACTACTTGTAAGATGTGACCAGCTGCTCTGTGTGGTTCCAACATTGTTTCATCGGGAAATTGCCTGTAATTCATGGAGTTCATAGAATCATACAGCAGAGAAACAGGCCCTTCAGCCCACCAAGACAATACCGACCATCAAACATTACACTAATCCTACACTAATCCCATTGTATTCTCCACACATTCCCCTCAACTCTTCTCAGGTTCCACCAAGGGGTAATACACATTGGCCAATTAACCTAGCTTTGGAACGCGGGAGGAAACCAGAGCTCCCAGAGGAAATCCACGTGATCACAGGGAGGACGTGCAAACTCCACACGGACAGCAGAGGAGGTCAGTACTGAACCTGGGTCACTGGAGCTGTGAGACAGTTGCTCTATTAACACCTCTCTGCCATCTCTAATTGTGATGAAGGGTCTCAACCTGAAATGTCAATCGTTCATTTCCCTCCATAGATGTGCCCAGCCCATTGAGTTCCTCCAGCGTTTTGTGTGTTGCTTCAGATTTCCAGCATCTGCAGTCTCTTTGTGTCTCCACCTCTAACTGTCTGCCTCTTTGAAAGAAAGATCTATCCCTAACATCTTACTAATTATTCTTCCAGTAGTTTAAAGTGATAGATACTGAGACAGATACAACAGTTTGAATTAAAAAGAGTTGAATGATGTTGACGAGGAATGAAATGAGATACAGCAGTGAATCAAGTATCCATTAGTTCTTTGAGATCGAGTCTGTGACACTTTAAAAATGTTATCCCGTCACATTCTTCCCCACATTTTACAATATTCCTGGAGGTTTCTAAGTGTTTCTGCTGGCCTTTCCATCACTGCTATAGTGAGGGCAATGCCATTTTTTTTAATGTAACACCAATCAACAATGGAATCAATCTGGAGAAGCTTGGCCTTGAGAAAGTATAGTGCCGGCTAGGTGCAACTTATCTAGTGAGAGGACAACTTTAGTTATGTGAGCAGTGAATTTATCTCACACTTTGTTATAAGAAACGATTTATATGTTTGAAATGCAATATAGTTGAACAAATTCATTTCAGAGCTCAATATGATCTCCTTGCATTTTGATAGATTATCACAGCAATAACTTATGAGTCTTAAAACGGGCAGTTTTAGTCAAAAATATATTTCAAAGGAATTATGGGGACAAGAGCTCAAATTAATAGGTCTGAAGAGTGTCCTAAATTCCAAAATCAAATGAGGACCCCTATTATAAAATCCAAGATTACGTTGATTTAAATTCCTTTCAACAGCAAGTGCATGCGAAGATGAAATCAGACATCATTTTCCCATTTTGAAGATTGCAATTTTAAATGAATCTATCTGACTACTGAAGACAGCTTGGTATTATGTTTGACCCAAAACATCAGACCTCATTTCCATGCCGTTTACAAGACTGCCTAATTCCACATCCAAAGTGGAATTGGGCAGTCTTAGAGCCAATTAGGCAGTCAAGGTGATGACTACTAATTTTGCTTCCAATTCCCTGTGGAACAGGTGGCATTTCCCAGCAAGCTGGGGCCCATTGGCTCTCCTCCAATCCAGCACAGGTCCCCATCGATCAGCTGCTGAGACCCTTCACTGTGGACCTCTGTCCCTATATTTTTCTTATTCCATCACATAATGGTAACATTTCACAAGTACTTCATCAGATGTAATGTGCTTTAGAACACCCTC
Organism: Pristis pectinata; assembly: GCF_009764475.1. Classification (NCBI taxonomy): domain Eukaryota; kingdom Metazoa; phylum Chordata; class Chondrichthyes; order Rhinopristiformes; family Pristidae; genus Pristis; species Pristis pectinata. The sequence continues at coordinate 11,143,691 of NC_067428.1, forward strand.
AGGGTCAGGAAGGCAAGCCTTTTTTGTACCTCTTTAGAACTAGGGGACATAGTTCCAGAATAAGGAGTTTCTCATTTAAAATGGAGATGAGGAATTTCTTCACTTGCAGGGACATGAATCTTTGGAATTTTCTACTCCAGTGACCTGTGGAGAGAGAAGGGAGTCGAGAAGTACTGGGAGAGAGGAGGAAAGTGGTGTTGAGGCCAAGGTTCGTTCAGCCACTGACTGTTGAGGCTGATTTGGCTGCTCCTTCTTCCCATATTTAAATGTTGTTTGAATCATTGAACAGCCCACATCTTTGGATCATAAATAGACGCTCAAAATACTGTGGGTCTACAGAGATACAGCACAGAAACAGGCCCTTCAGCCCAACCATCAACACCCATTTAAAATAATCCTACACTAATCTCATTTTGAGTTCTGTTGGAGAAACAGAAAATCCCAGTGTAATGGCTCATTGAGATGTCGTTATCGAAATCTTTGCCGTTCATTAATCCCTGATGACTTGGAAAGCTAATCACATTGGACTGAGTTACCACAGTCAGTTTTTAGGATTTTTGAATATTTAAGTCTGACATACTGGGAGCTCTGCATCTTTTTTTTCAACTCAGGGAAACTGTAATGTTGAATAAAATGGATCCAAAGGCTCTTTTGCATCGGCGTCCATTTTATCAACCATATCTTCCCATCAAATAAACCATAAAATAATTACTTACATTACAAAAAAAGTGAGGCAGAAAAAAATTACTGACAATAAACTCCATAGTACCAAATGCCCTGGCACAGGTCAGGGGCACTGAGATTCTGTTTATAATTTTCAGCCACAAGTGATGTACACTCTTCTGCTCTAAAAGCAAAACTCTAAGAATGGACCTGTCCACATCAAAATGATCAAATATTTGGGAAGGCAGGAGGAGGAAGACCCCTTTTTAATGTATTCATTGTTTGGAAGTGGGCATTGGTAGATAGGCCAGCATTTATTTCTCATCAGTAACTGCACTTGAGAAGATGGTGGGGAGTCACTTTCCTGAACCTCTGCACTTCATTTGATGAAGGTACTCCCTCAATGCTGTTCAGAAGGGAGTTCAAAGATTTCAATTTGGCAGGATAGGGTGCAACTTGGATGGGGAGCCTCATGGTGGTGGTGTTCCCAGGCACCCATCGATGTCCTTCATTCTGGTAGAACGAAAAACAAGGCAGGAAACTACAGGCCAGTGAGCCTGATATCAGTGGTGGGTAAATTGCTGGAGGGGATTCTGAGGGACAGGATCTACCGACTTGTGGAGAGACAGAGTCTAACTCAGGACAGTCAGCACAGCTTTGTGCGTGGAAAGTCATGTCTGACAAATCTCTTGGAGTTCTTCAAGGAAGTAACCGAGAGGATAGATGAGGGTATGGCAGTGGATGTCGTCAATATGGACTTTAGCAAGGTCTTTGACAAGGTCCCTCATGGCAGGCTAGTCTGGAAGGTTAGATCGTGTGGGATCCAGTGGGAGATAGCGGATTGGATTCATAATTGGCTTAGTGGTAGGAAGCAGAGGGTTGTTTCTCAGACCCAAGGTCTGTGTCTAGTGGTGTGCCACAGGGGTCGGTACTGGGACCTTTGTTGTTTATAATTTATATAAACAACTTGGATGTGAATGTACAAAGCATAGTTAGTAAGTTTGCAGATGATACTAGAAGAGGTGGTGTTGTAGATAGTGCAGAGGGTTATGAAAAATCACAGAGGGATCTTGATCAGATGGGTATGTAGGCTGAGGATTGGCAAATGGCTTTCAATCCAGATAAATGTGAGATATTGCTTTTTGAGAGATCAAACCAGGGGTAGGACTAATACAGTGAATGATAGGACCCTGCAGAGTGTTATGGAACAGAGGGACCTAGGAGTGCAAGTGCATAGTTCGCTGAAAGTGGCGTCACAGGTAGATAGGGTGGTGAAGAAGGCATTTGGCACACTGGCCTTCATCAGTCAGGGCACTGAGTATAGGAGTTGGGAAGTTTTGTTGCAGCTATATAAGACGTTGCTGAGGCTGCACTTGACGTATTGTGTCTAGTTTTGGTCACCATGTTATAGGAAAGATGTTATTAAACTAGAAAGGGTGCAGAAAAGGTTTACCAGGATGTTGCCTGGACTTGGGGGCCTGAGTTACAAAGAGAGGTTGCGTAGACCAGGACTTTATTCCCTGGAACGTAGGAGATTGAGGGGTGAACTGATAGAGGTATATAAGATCATGAGGGGCATAGACAAGGTGAAAGCACATAGTCTTTTTCCCAGGGAGGGAAAACAAGAACCATAGGTTTAAGATCAGAGGCAAGAGATTTAAAAGGGACATAAGGGGGCAGCTTCTTTACGCAAAGGGCGGTGCGTATTTGGAATGAGCTGCCAGAAATAGTGGTTGAGACGGGCACATAGACAACACTTAAAAGCCATCTAGATAAGTACATGGATGGGAGAGGTTTAGAGGGTTATGGGCCATATGTGGGCAGATGGGACTAACTCACTGGGCAACACAGTCGGCATGGATGAGTTGGGCTTAAGGGCCTGTTTCCATGCTCTATGACTCTATGACTCTAGAAGCTGGGGTTTGGGAGATACCACGGGAAAAGTCTGAGCAAGCCACTGGAGTGAATTTTCAAGATGGTGCACACTGCAGCCTCTGTGTGCTAGAGATAGAAGAACGGAATGTTTTGAAGTGGATCTGATGCCAATCAAGTGGATTTCTTTATCATATGCAAAGTCAAACTTCTCTTGTGTTGCTGGAGTTGCTCTCATCCACACCAGAGGATAATATTCAATCACACTCCCAACTTTGCTTTGTAGATGGAGGAAAACCTTAGGGGGTATCAAGAGCTGAGTCGCTCACAGCAGGATTATCAGCCTTTGACCTGTCTTTATGGCCATACTGATGTGGCTGTTCCAGCTGGTTTTCTAATTACTGGTACACCCGGGATGTTAATGCTGGGAGACATTGAATATCAAGGGTGGCTAGATGGGCTGCCTATTGTCAGAGATGGCCAGTACCAGGTACACTTGTGCTGTGACTATTACCTGCAGAGAGATGATCGGTACCCAGAGGACGCTCCCACATCAGAGGGAATGTTGAAGAGATGATTAATAATACATACCCTTTAAGTAGGAATTTTTGCTAATTTCAAAAAACCTCCAACCTTCATGCCACTTCTAATCAGTGTAAACAGAAACATTTGTTTGCCTCGCCACAGGGAGTGAAATTAAATGTTATCCAAATAGGACCCTGCAAAACTGTACATCACTAAGCAACATAGCCAGATCAAAGTGCAGCAGCATGTTAGTTCTGCCCTGACAGTTCCCAGCTTCCTCATCACTCAATTGCCGTGGGGTACCTGGTAATGTCCTGATGGCAGGGGAGATCCCAGCAGGCTCTCTCTCAGCAGAATCTGAATACATTTACAAGGTACACTGAAAAAGTAAGAAATAAATTATTTTCAGTTCTTGGGTGGCTCATTGTCAAATTTTTGTTAGGTTTCTGGACAATTCACAGCAGAAAATCCAAGGTTCAATCCTCAGTCAGTGCTGAGACATCAGTTCTCAATTCTCAACAGTGACCACTGTACTAAGATGGTGCAAATAGTCTCACTGTAAAGACACTTGGACAGGTACATGGATAGTAGAAGTTTAGAAGGCGATGGGCCAAATACAGGCAAATGGGACTGGCTTGGCTGGACATCTTGGTCAGCATGGACGAGTTGGGCCAAAGGGCCTGTTTCCTGTTTCTGTGCTGTGTAACTCTACGACTCAGTGGGGACTCCAGGTAAGGTTCAGGTCTGTCTCAGATGCAGCAAAGATTAGCTTTGGGTTCCTAGTAGTGGCATCAACTGGTTCTGGCATAGAAGAGGAGAGGAGGCCTGGAGCAGCTCAGCCCTAATCACATTGAACGGAGGGACAGGCTTGAGGGGCCTAGTAACATACTCCTGCTCCTATTTTCTTGTGTTTTTGTGTTCTAGGCCATGGCTATATCTCAATCTGTGGGCTCAAAGATGAATAATGCTCGTCGCATCAAGATATCAGTGAGCAGCTAGTGCCAGGACATTAATCAGGAAGGGAGGAATGAAATCTGGAGAGTGAAATATTTTCCATTTTAGAACAGATATGGAACTCAAGAGTTAAGTTATTTTTCATAGTCATTGCCGAAAGCAGCATTCATCTTTTTAAAAGATTGGAATCTGATTGCTCTTATGATCCTTAAGACCCAAGGACATAAAAATTCAAGCAGTGGTACTAAGTCATGTTGTGTAGTAAAGATAACCTGCCCTCTTCACAAAGAAATCTTATCAGGAGAGCGAATGTATAAAAGAACTTTCAGGGACCAGGCCTTCTTGTTATTTACCATTCATTTAAACATCTATCTTGCATGTCTTCTCTTCCCATATGTATTACAGAATGTAACCTTGGATCTTCTTAAAAAGGAAAATTCCAACTTCTTCCTTGGTAGGCACTGAGTTTCACTGATAGTCAATTCACCAGATGCAAAATGCCTAGTTGATTATGTGTGATCTCAGAGCTTGATGGTCGGCAGGTGAATTGGAACCCAATCCAAGTCCTCACCCAGAATTTGACATGTCTATTTCCCACTGAGGAACCACTATATAATAAGGAGTGGGAATTGTGGCTGAATTATCACCTGGACAATGAGGCTAACCCACTTTCAGCCTACAATTCAACCTGGCACCTTCCTTATACATGAGGAAACAAGGCCAAACCAGCCACTGTATTCACTTATTCACCGGACAGGCCTTTGGTCCTGGTGTAACACAGGAACCTGCCCCTGGTTGAAGTGTATTTCCTATTGATGCTTCAGTGGTCATAGACTCATAGAGTCATACAGCACTGAAACAGGCCCTTCAGCCCAATCGGTCCATGCTGACCAAGATGCCCCTCTAAGTTAGTTCCATTTGCCTGCATTTGGCCCATATCCCTCTAAACCTTTTCTACCCATGTACTTGTCCAAATGCCTTTTAAATGTTGTTAATGTATCTGCCTCAATCACTTCTTCCAGCAGTTCATTCCATATACGGACCACTCTCTGGGTGTGCCCCTGAGGCTCTTATTAAATCTCTCTCCTCTCACCTTAAGCTTATTCCCTCTAGTTCTTGATTCCCCAACCTTGGGGGAAAAAATGCATTCACCCTGAAGGTACATACCATCAGGCTCAAGGACAGCTTCTATCTCGCTGTTATAAGACTATTGAACGGTTCCCTAGAAAAACAAGATGGACTCTTGACCTCACAATCTACCTCGTTATGACCTTGCACCTTATTGTCTACCAGCACTGCATTTTCTCTGTAGCTGTTACACTTACTTCTTCATTCTGTTATTGTTTTACCTTGTACTACCTCGATGCACTGCGTAATGAATTGATCTGTATGAACTATATGCAAGACAAGTTTTTCACTGTACCTTGGCACATGTGGCAATAATAAACCAATTCCAATTCCAACGTTTTGTACAACTGCAACATAACATCCCAACTTCTGTACTCAATGACCTGCCTGATGAAGGCCAGCGTGCCAAAAGCCTTCTTTACCACCCTGTCTACTGTGACATCAGGGAACTATGTCCTTGTACTCCTAGACCCCTCTGTTCTACAAGTCAGTTGTAAGTCCTCTCATTTAAATAAAGTAGGTATTTTTGGACATCACAGAAATGCTTGCCTGCCTCAGAGAGCACAAACTGGAACAGCTTCTGGTCACATCTAGCCATGGTAGGTGCTCCAGTGACCTGGCATTGAGCAAATATGTTTGCTTCCATTTGAAATACTACCCTTGAGGAGGTAGGAACTCCTGGCCATGCCCCTCTTATGACAATGAAATTGCTCGGAGCAGACAGCGGCTCAGTTCTTAATAAAGCCCAATGGAAACCAGTGGGCAGGAGCAGAATCCAGATCTGGGACTAATTGGCAACTCTTCTTTGGACTTGTGACAGCGTTGGAGCAGGACCGCACAGTACAGGCTGCAGATTTGCAGTCTCATTATCATTGTTTTTACTTTGACCAAATAGGAGAAAGTCAGAAGGGGTTAAGCTGAAATGCAATGCAAAGTAAGGAGAGAACATAACAACCATTCTCTGGTAAATTCTAGAGTACAATTTTTAATCATCTGTAACAGAGATTCACGAGCAGGTAAGGGTGCCTCTTTGCAGATCCCCCTGCAAGGCAATATCTTTGATACCACCAGGCTCTTTGAAATCACCTTAAAAACCTGGAAGGTCATTTATCTTCCCACGGTGTGATAGGACTATCCATCTCCCTTTGCTTGTATCCTTGACACCTTGACTAGAATTTTATTTAAAGAGTGAGTGAGAGATTCAACTTTACTTTCATGCTACAGCACCAGCACAGCTCTGAAATGGCTGTGCTGTACAAGAGATGGCAAAGTGACTGGACATTATCAGATGATTCATGGGCTGCAGTCTGCCGAGCTCTCTGGTGACGTGAGCATACTCGAAGACTTCTGTGTGCGCCTTTTGATGAATGTCATGCAGCTGTCCCTGGCCAACTGCTCTGAAATATTAACGATTCTACCATTTTGAGATAGCTGCGGCAGATGCCCAGAGGAAGCTTATTAAATAATAAATAGCTGCCCTCAAGACCCTGTTGAATCTTCCTGGCTATATGTGCAGGTCACTGAAGCAGGAGACTTCCCTCTTCTTCCCGCAGTATTCAGTGGAGGAGAAGAGAGGCACAGAATATGGACAACACAGACCTTAGCAGCAATGAAAGGTCACATTATGACAGGTGACATGCTGTCAACCCATAGAAGAGCTGGTGGTAAGACGGTACTACTAACACTACTTTATTTATATCCCTTATATTTATCAAGCAAGTCTCTCTCTCTCTCTCTCTCTCTCTCTCTCTCTCTCTCTCTCTCAAGAGTTCAGGCAGAAAAATGCAAAGAAAACAGTGCATTCTTCATCTGAGAAAACAGGATCTCATTTAAGGCCTGGGACTTGCTTTACATGAAGACTGACATTTGCAGGTAAATTGGCAATTTATTCAGTTACATGCAGAGATGAGGTAGGAGTATTGAGCACAGCAATATTTCACTGTAACACTGTAACACAAAGGGAACATTACCACAGGTGTACGAAGTGATAGGCTGAACTTCTTTCTTTCCTGCAATGAAGTCAAGTTCCATATCACCCCCCTGAACTGAAATCTGCCACAAGTATAAATGCCTTTTACAAAAAGGATATTTGTCCCGTTTTCTTTTGGAAATAAAGCAAACCAGTGACAATTACTGACTCACCATTTAATGAAAATAAGGATTAAATGGTATCCTGCTCTCACTTCTTTATGGAAATCTACCTCTACTGAAGATTAGAAGGTTGATGCTCTCCAATGAACAGTATCCAAGGAACATGTGCAGCAAAGATTAGCTCTTGGTTTCCAATATTAGCATTTAAGTGGTGTTGGCACAGAAAATGGGTTGAGGCCTGGGGTAGATCAGCCATTGAATGGCCGGGCAGGCTTCTGGGGCCAGATGGCCCAATGCTGCTCCTACTTTCTTGTGTTCTAATGCTCCAGCTGACATGTAGTGGACAGGTGCAGTCAAACTCCCTGCACTAGTGTGCTGTACCCGAATAAAGTCTATAATTCAAACCTGCACTGCCCTGAGTCATGCTATTTTTGCAAAAGATACCTTCATGTAGGTTTTCTTTTCCCTTTTGCTGATAATTGCACATATACTTGGGAACTGCAAACATCATTTTGTATTACTTCTCAAGCTCACTACTGGGGGAGGTTTGAGCCTCGTCCCTTGTTCGCACCAGTGTCCCATAGTCAGTAGATGATATAGTCAAGTTAAAATCACAAAATTTGTCATTAGCACATTACTATTTCTAGAACCTAGCTGTACATGAACTGAATGCATGTTTCCAAAATCACAATAGAAACTACAGTAAAGTCTTAATTTTCACAGATTTGTCGATTCGCTGTCAAAACCCACCAGCGCATTATTGACGAGGTCTTTAAATTATCAGTTCTTTTGCTAATGAGGAAATTAATCTCCATAACAAATTTGAGCCTCTAGATGATCTCTGAAGATTTATTTTTAAAATTGAAATTTGTGAGAGAGGTGGTAAAAAGCACAAACTCTCCCCACACAGATATTCTGCTGCCGGTTAAATGTTAAATGTCTCACTGACAGCCCAAGCTTGGTGCTTCTGCCTCTGTCTGTGTGGCTTACAACCTTGAGAGATTTCATGGAAAATCTTCCAGCAAATAAAAGTGAGCGTGGGGCACTGAAGAATTGTTGCAGGAGCCTGAGCTGTTCACAATCTCTATCAATGATTTGGATGAAGAGATTAACTCTTAATCTCTCCAAATTCATGGATGATACCCTGGGATGTGGCAGTATGGGCTGTGAGGAGGAAATGCAAAGGCTTTAGGGGGATATTGGCTGGAAAAGTGAATGGAAAAGGGCATCGCAAATGGAATACATAGAGTCACACAGTATAGAATCAGGCCCTTTGGCCCACCATGTTCATGCTAACCATCAAGCACTGATCTGTCCTAATCCCATTAACCAGCACTTGGTCCATAGCTTTCCAAGCCTTGGTGATTCAATATACTTCTTAAATGTTGTGAGAGTTTCTGTCTCTACCAACCCATCAGGCAATATGACCTAGATTCCAAGTATTCTCTGGGTGAAAATTTCTTCCTCAGATTTCCCTCTAAACCTCCTATCCTTTACCCTAAACCAATATCTTCTCATTTTGAACACCCCTGCAATGGGGACAGGTTTCCTACTATCTACCTTATCTGTGACCCTCATACTTCTGTCTACCTCCATTAGATCCCCTTTCAGCCTTCTCCACTCCAAGGAAAACAAACCCAGTCTCTCCTCTTAACTGAAATAATCCTAGCAGGCAACATCCAGATGAATCACCTCTGCACCCTCTCCTGCACAGTTGCTTCCTGTGTACAACATAGAACAGTACAGCACAGAACAGGCCCTTCGGCCCACAATGTTGTGCCAACATAGCTAATCCCTCCTACCTACAGAATGTCCATATCCATCCATTTTCCTCTCATTCATCTGCCCATCCAAGCCCCTCTTAAAAGCCCCCAATGAACTTGCCTCCACCACCCTATCAGGCAATGCATTCCAGGCATCCACCACTGTCTGAGTAAAAAACATGCCCCTGACATCTGTTCTGATCCTGCCCCCTCTCACCTTAAATGTATGCCCTCTGGTACTGGATCGCTTAATAATGGGAAAAAGATATTGCTTGTCCACCCTATCTCTGCCCTTCATAATTTTATTCATCTCCCTATCCAAGGAAGAATACACACGCAATTGAGGGAATGCTGAAGGTTCACCGAGCTGATTCCTGGTCTGGCGAGCTTTTCACGTGAGGAGAGGTTAAGCGGACTACACTTGTACATTCTTGAATTTAGAAGAATGGGAAGTGGTCTCATTGAAACATACAGAATTCTTGAAGGACTTGATGGGGTAGATGCAGAGTTAATGTTTCCTCTGGCTGGGGTGTCTAGAACCAGAGGTCAAAATCTTAAGTTGGCAGAGATAAAAATAAATGTCTTCTCCCAGAGAATGTTACATTTTTGAAGTTCTCTACCCCAAAGACAGTAGAGGCTCAGACTCTGAGTATATTCAAGGCACAGGTTGAATGATTTTTAGATATCAAGGGAATCAAGAGATATGGTATTAGTATATGGAAGTGGCTTTGAGGTAAATGATGAGCCATGATCTTATTGAATGGCATGAGGAGTTGATTGGCCTATTCTCCTCCTATTTCTTATGTTCCTATGTTTACCATTTTGCCTTTTGACATCTTGCACGTTTCTGCCGAGGCAACCCCTGCCCTCCTCACCATCTACCAAGGAGCTTCCAGTTTGCTATTTCTTCCCCAGAGCACAGTCCTATGATGCCAGAGAGAAGGCTTGCTGCAGTGGTGACCTGATCCAGTCCATGTTTTGTGCCTGACACTTGCTCAGGCAAGAATTCTAATGAGAGACCAGAGACAGCAGCAAAGGGTATTCTTTGAGTAAAAGATCAGATAGAAGTGCAAGCAGCAATCGAAATTTAGTGTGCTGTTGTGTTAAGACTGCTTGAGCAAACTAGATGAGAAGTTAAATTCTAAGTTCCCAAATAACTCAACTGGCGACTGTTTTAAAATAAACAACTATCTTTGAACTACTTATGGTTGGAAAATTCATAGAACAGTAAAAGGTTATAACAGAGAAGAGGCCATTTGGCTCAACATACTTGTGATGGCACTTTGTCAGAGCAATATGGTGTGCTGCTTTTTCTCGTTTCATTTTGAGAGCACACTGTATATTTTTGCTCAATTATAAGAACACAAGAAAACAGGAGCAGGAGTAGGCCACTTGGCCCCTCAAGCCTGCCTCACTATTCAATATGATTGAAGCGACGGAGGATGAGAGTTGACCTGATAGAGGTGTATAAGATGATAAGAGGCATTGATCGTGTGGATAGTCAGGAACTTTTTCCCAGGGCTGGACTGGTTGCCACAAGAGGACACAGGTTTAAAGTGCTGGGGAGTAGGTACAGAGGAGATGTCAGGGGTAAGTTTTTTACTCAGATAGTGGTGAGTGCGCGGAATGGGCTGCCGGCAACGGTGGTGGAGGCGGATACAATAGGGTCGTTTAAGAGACTTTTGGATAGGTACATGGAGCTTAGAAAAATAGAGACCTATGGGTAAGCCTAGTAATTTCTAAGGTAGGAACATCTTCAGCACAACTTTGAGGGCCAAAGGGCCTGTATTGTGCTGTAGGTTTTCAATGTTTCTATGTTTCTGTGATCATGGCTGATCCGCCCCAGGCCTCAGCCTCTCTTCTATGCTAGTTCCCATAACCCTCAGTTCCCTAATCTTTCACAGAACTTTGCTACTTCCTCTTTAAATACCACTAATGATCTAGTTTATGGGATGTAGGTGCCACCATCAAGCATTTATGGCCCTTCCCACATCCTCCTAGAAGAGTGGCAGGGAATTACCTTCTTGAAACACTGAAGTGCTTGTAGTCCTAGTTGGGTGGTGCTTCAACAATTAAGTCCTTTTCCCACACAATCTTCTCTGGGCCCTGCCTTATCTCTGCAATGTTGTAAAACATTACATGTTCCCAGAACTGCCTGCATAAACATCTTCATACTTAACCCCATATCATTGTGACAATTGAGAACTAGTGACCTCTAATCAATCACTCTTCAGTCAAATTGAATTCTCTTTCCTTATTCACCCCTTACTGTCATCCTTGTCTTTGTTTCATTGTTTCATTAACTTTTCCAGTGATCCCCTGACTGGCCTCCACCCTTCATTCACATGAGGTCATGCAAAATATAAATGGCCATTTCTAATTCAGATCAAGCCCTGTTACCCAACTTATCAAGCCCTGTTACTCAACTTGTGTTCTCTCTCTCTCTCTCATCTCTCTGTCTCTCTCTCTCTCTCTCTCGCTTTCTCATCTCTCTCATCTCTCTCTGGAATCAGGTCTGAAAGCTCCGAAGGGTCTCCAACCTGAAATGTTTACTCTGCTTCTCTTCCCATAAAAGCAGCCTGACTTGTTGAGTATTTCCAGCATTTTCTGTTTTTGTTTTAGATTTACAGTATCTGCAGTCTCTTTTTTGATTTTCACATCTGTAATTTGAAACCTGATAAGATTTAAATTATGCAATGTCTGTGCATGATAATTGAGGAGGCTAATGCAAAGCTTTGAAATCCAAGATTTACATTTAAATCAAATGTAATGATTGTATTTTCTTTGGATAGGCACTTTAATATAAAGGATGTTGGAAATATTTTCATCAGGAAAGTTTGATCGGGAAAAAGTAGGAAGCATAGGTAAAGTGTAGGAAATTGGTATTAAGTGAATCATTTGAAGTTTATACAGACCATAGAAGAGAAATTAAGAAAGAAATTAGGAAGGCAAAAAGGGGCTATGAAATGACCTTGTCAAGCAGAATCCTAAAACCTTTTATATTAGAAGCAAGAGGTTAGCTAAGGAAAGAGTAGGTCCCTTCAGAGATCAAAGGCATAATCTATGTGTGGAGCCAGGAGATACAAGCAAGGCCCTAAGTGAATACTTCTCATCAGTGAGAACGATGTGGAGGCTGGAGAGTTAAGGGAGGGTTATGCTGATATTCTGGAGCATGTCTGTATCAGGAAAGAGGAACTGTTAGAAATATTGGTGCACATTAGGTGGATAAATCCTCAGGGCCTGACGGGATCTATCCAAATTGCTCAGGGAAGCAAGAAAGGAGATTGGTGGGCCTCTGATGGAGATTTTTGCATTTTCATTAGCCATGGGTGAGGTACCAGGAAACTGGAGGATAGCTAATGTTGCCCCCTTATTCGAAAAGGACAGTAGGGGCAAGCCTGGAAACTATTGTATGTAATACTGATGTAAGCCTTACATGAGTGGTAGCAAAGTTGTTGGAGATGATCCTGAGGGCCAGGATTTATGTTCATTTTGAAAGGCGGGGACTGATGAGGATGAGTCAGCATGGCTTTGTTCAGGGGAGATCATGTCTCACAAAACTGAATGAGTTTTTGAGGAAGTAACTAAGAAAATTGATGAAGGCAGCACGGTAGACATGGTTTACGTGGACACCAGCAAGGCTTTTGACCAAGTTCAACATGGTAGGCTGGTCCAGAAGGTTAAGGTACAAGGGATCCAAGGTGTGTTGGCAAACTGAATCCAAAATTGGCTTGGTGATAGTAGTGGTGAATGGGTGTTTTTCTGACTGGAAACCTGTAACACGTAGTGAACTGCAGAGATTGGTGCTGGGACCTTTGTTTTTGTAATATGTATCAATAACTTGAATGAGAATGTAGGTGGTCTGTTTAGTAATTTTGCAGATGATACAAAAATTGGTGGAGTCATTGATAGCGAAGAAGGTTACCTAAGGACAGGGTCTGTGTACAAAGTGACCTTGGGGGCAAGTACTCTGGAACCTGGAGTCAAATCCATCTCAGATTAATTCCCAATGCTTGCTGTGAAATAAAATAGAGGCTCTACAATTCTATAATAGATTTGTGTGTAATCAGGCAGACTGACGCATGTTTGGTTTAGAGAATGGAAACATGACACACGGAGCTCCGAGGATGCATGTGTACGTTGTTGGGGCACAATGCAGACTGATTTTCTCTCAGCACTGACCTGAAATGCATTAGTGTTCCTTTTATCAATACATAGATCTCAATTTAATGAGCCAAGATTCAAAGGAAGAAAATAAGTAGTACATTTTAGAGAGCTTAAATATTGGTCTTTTTATAATGGTACTGACTTCTAAGATAAGTAACAGTGAAAAAGGATACTCTGACTCTCCATAATAAAAATAAATTACACAGAGAAGTCAGTTAAGAGAGCAGTGTCATTAGAAGTTCCAAATTTGATCTTCCCTGTCAGAACATCTTTAAAGTTCATTTTTCTACTTGACAAATGAGCTATTGCTTCTGTGCTATCTATCATTCAACTCTCGGGGCTATAATGCTGTTGAAAATCTAAGTTATAAAGCATGTCCACCTAAGCACTGAGTTTGCTTTACAATTCTGCTGCTCGAACCTGGAGTCCTGGGAACTTAAGATTTATGAAAGGAACTGAATAAATGATTGTGCAGCGTCTGTGCCTAAACCAGATGCGAAGAACTTTTTGGCTAAAATCGATGGACCGTGTCATTCACTTAACAGAAGACCCCCTAAAAGTAGAAATAGTTCAGTTCAGATGAATAAAGCTTAGAGTTTTGTTTGTTGCGATGGAAGCTTGTCTGGCCATCTCTCTACTCCTTCCCCATTCTCATCACTTTTTCTCATGTTTATTTAATTTCCTCTTAAGGATAGTGTTGTTTCACAACATCAGTGGTAGTATGTGGTACTGTATTTGTTATTCCTTAAAAAAAGAGTCAGAGATACTTCCCAGTAGCCTCACAATTTAATGGAGTAATCTGTTCAATAGCTTTAAACACTAAGATAACATTTCACTGCTGCTGCCCATAACAACATTACTTGGGATTTTTCAATGTGCACTCAGACACCTTAGTTGAAGCTATGTTTCAGGGTCTGAGTGAACTGTTCATGAGTGGCTCAGCTCATGATACAAACTGGTATTTCCTATGCAAGGCCCTTATAACTGTTATGCACTGTTACGTAATGATCAAAGGCACCTAAGTGGTTTATGTTACATGGGTCCTACTACAGCTCTGCTCTATCCAGACCTCATTGTCTGCAAGTGCCAATAGTTGTCAATCGCAGGACAACTTGTTCTAATTTCTTATGTAATCCTGTGAATAAGCATTGAGCACATGAGCTCTGTTGCAGTGTCAGAGGTGCTGGGGTAAACATTCCAGGAAGCACATCCAATGAACAATGTGGACACCTGCTCTACCAATACTAGATGCCACATGACCCAAAGTATGACTGTGACCATGAAGCCCAAACCTCATGTCACGTCATCTGCCCACCAAGACCTGTTGCAGAAGATGCTTCACTTCTCCATTTGGCATTGCAGAAGGTTATTGAGTGGGTTAACAGGTGGAACAGTTAATTGTAAAGATTTTCATTTCGTACAAAAGAAGACAACACTAGGTTGAGCTTTTGGACCGCTGCAAAACAATCTGGAAATGGCAGTTAGCATTTTTCACTGTACATGAAATCAGTTTTCAATCCCATAACACCATGATTTATAAGCATTCCTTTCTAAATACTTTTTCCAGTTCCCTATTAAATGTAATTATAGTCCCTATTTCAATTTCCATTCTGTGTTCCAGTAATCCACCACAAAAAAAAATTTGAAAATCTCCATTCATTCTTCTAATTTCCTTTTTACATACAATCAGTGGAAATCATTATGTATCCTATCTAAACATTGTATCATTTCAAAACATCCATTATATCTCAGTTCTGACAAAGGGTTTCCAATGTTAACTCGGTTTCTACAGATGCTGCCTGATCTGCTGATTGTTTCCAGAACCTACTGATTTATTTCAGATTTCCAGCATTAGCACCTTCTTGATTTCCAATATATCTCACTTAACTTCTTCAAACCAATTTTTTAAAATATGGTGAAATGCCCATTTGAAATATGACAGACTTCCCAAAATGTAATTTTAAAAATGAATTGTCGTCTACTTGTACTGTTGGATTTCTGACTAGCCCATTCCTGTACAGAAAATGTAAGTTCTCCTTTTCTTCTGAAAGATTTACACTATATATCCTTCGAACAAACGTCAATCCGTTACCTTTCCACTCAAATAGAAACTCACCTTCCCAACCCCAGCACATAACATCACTTAGAAACCTATCCACCTCCTCCCTATTCAAAGATTAAAACATTCCCTTGCAATTTAAACACCATCTTATCCACTCTCAATTCAGACTACTGATCACCTACTTTCCAAATAGTATCCCCATCCCTCTCCACTCAAACACTGATCTGTGCCCTCACCATTCATTCCATAAAATATCCCACCTCAACTCAAGTTAAAACACTTCCAAGCTTCAGAAATATATATTGAATCGTACACATGGTATTAAGAAATAATTTAGAAGCTTTAAACAACTTCTGCAATATTTGTACAAGAATGATCTATTGTAATTTTGGTAGCAATGATGAAGACAATCTTCATTGGTCATTTGTTTCCAATTCCTGAGCAGGTTGTTTATTGCATTATGGACTATAATATTAATAAAGAGGATCCAGTGTCATCTTTAAACATTTCTAGGTCAGATATTGGAAGGATGTTGCAAATTTCTCAGAATTACCCCAGGTATTTTTCCAGTCACCCTGGAAATGGCCAACACCTCCCACTATTGTGTCCAATCAGAATCCACCTTTATTGCCCAAAGTTCAGTTAGGTGAGAATGATTTAGAACTTGTCCCAGGTTCTGGATACTAATATTTTATCATGTGGCCCCACTTACCTTGATGGAAAATGGTCTGAAACCCTCTGGTGAGAAGGCTGACTGGGGAAGCAATGAATTGGAGTATTTCCCACAGAACAGAGTTTTCACATGGGCATTCTATCCTTTTATTTCTCACACCAAATAATGACATAAGCCACACTACAACTATTCTAGGGTCAGAAACAGGCCAACTCTTCCCCATCTGGTTCCCTCTCTACTCCAGAGAACACCCATGGATTTGTGCCATTCCCACGACCACAAATCTGGCATCATCCACCTTGCCACCATGGCACAGAGGATGAATGCTGTGGTTCATCGCCTGTACAAGCCTATGGCCCATGGCACTGCCACTATGAGAAGCCCTTACAACTTGAGTTGCTATAGAGTGCATTTGCTGAAGAGAAATGCTGAACTTCCCATGAAATTAAATATGCTGAGTATTATTAAATGCACACTTGTATGTTAGTGTTTTATTATAAAGTGGCAAGTAAGTTAGGAAAATTAGTTTTCAATATTTAATGGGAGGATATGTGTGTTTAAAAAGTAACAATATATTACTGTGAGGTTATAGCAAATCCATTAATCATCCATACGTTACTTAAAACAGGAATCCATTTCAATCTGCAGAGCAGCATTTGTAAAAGGCCATGATCAAAAGCAAAAAGAAAAATCAATGTTTATTTTCCAGGTCATAATCAATAAGACAACTAATCAGTGAGCTGTTCCCTGAGTTTGGAAATGGGCCAAATGGACAGGATAACCCAGGTCTGATCTCCGATGGGATATGTGGGGGTGGATGGGACAAAGCAGGGGAGGCCACAATTGCCTTCAATAGTGTTGTGCTGGGGATTATCAATTGGGATTCACTTTCTGAGAAATCTTCTGTAACTCTTTTTGGTTTGAATGTAATTCTCAGCCCACCCCACTATTTTCATTTATCCAAGTATTTTTTTAAATCCTGTGTCAAGGACTAGACATGATGGTGTAAACTGTGCTGAAATATATTATTGCACTGAAACAGTGGAATTTAGCTACATACATATCATGCAATTGTAATGTGCACTGCTCATGATATACTCATACCTGGCAATCGCCAATTCTCCCCCATACAGTGTTCAGTGTTTGTTCGCCTTGATTCCATAACGTGCTGACATGTTCTTACACAATCCCATCGAGATCAGACGAAATCTGGTACCTTATCCATATGTCCATGTAAGGATAGAATTGTAAGTCTACATTCCCAATAGGAAGTTTTGCCACCTGGAAATATATATAAGAAATAATTCCTTAAGCACTTGGTTAGAAATGTAAAATATCCACCTGTCAATGACATCATCTCATTTGATTTTTGAAGGGCACCTCAATTAGTCCTAACTCTGTTCTCACCAAGAATCTGGTTAAGGCACTTCTTGCAAAAAACACTGGTTAAAGAAGCAGACTTAAAGTTATGGCTGTTGGAAGATCATCAAGTTAGTGAAAGATACATTTTGTTCTGCCCAAAACCTGCCGTCTTCCAGTGCAACAAGACGTCTGTAAGTTGAATGCTGCCAACTGGTACAATCCGGGCTGCAGGAGTACATGCTAAGGGGTTCACTGAAGCTCAGTGCCACTACCTCGAGGGCTTTGTGGGGAGAGAACACAATCTAAGGTCCTACTGCCACTGGACACTAAGAGCTTGGGTCCTGGGTAGCACCAGCTCAAACGTTTCACGAGTGCATTGCTGAAAGAGGAAACATCAATGGCTTTGATGCATTGTAAATAGACTGCAGTGGTTTAATGGCAAAATGGAAGTATTGATTTCATGGCAGTATGAATGTAAAGCAAGACATATACTGATTGTATTGTTTTTCCTGTATATATTCCAATGAATAAAGTTTATTTTTGAAATAAAAAAAGATATGACTGATTTTCCCCCTCCTTTTTAACTTGAACAACATAAGACACAATAAGCCACAAATATCTAATTATTTCTTTAAATTTTCACTGATTAGAGCATAAGAAATAAAAGGAGTTGGTCATTTTTCCCCTTGTACCTGTTACACCATTTTATTTCAGTACCACTTTCCTGCACTAATATCTAAACATTTACTCAATCTCTGTCTTGAATATACTCAGCAACTGAGTCTCTAACAACCTTTTGTGTAGGGAAATCCAAGGATTCGTTACCTCCAGGTGAAGAAATTTCTTCTCATTTCACTCCTGAATGGCTAACTCTTTATCTTGAGACTTTGATCTGTGATTAATGGACACCTCAGACAGGGAAACCATCATCCTTGCATCTACATTCTCAAGTCTCCTAAGAATCAGCATCAGGTTTATTAACACTGACGTATGTCATGAAATTTGCTGTTTTGTGGCAGCAGTACAGTGCAAGACATAGAAGTTACTATAAATAACAAAAATAAATAAATAGTGCAAAAGAGGAATAACAAGTTGGTGTTCATCGGTTCATGGACCATTCAGAAATCCGATGGTGGAGGGGAAGAAGCTGTTCCTGAAACATTGAGTGTTGGTCTTCAGGCTCCTGTACCTCCTCCCCGATGGTAGTAACGTGACGAGGGCATGTCCCAGGTGGTGAGGGTCCTTAATGATGGATGCCGCCCAAAGATGTCCTCGATGGTGGAGAGGGTTGTGCCTGTGATGGAGCTGGCTGAGTCTACAACCCTCTGCAGCCTCTTTCGATCCTGCGCATTGGAGCCTCCAAACCAGGCGATAATGCAACCAGTCAGAATACTCTCCACTGTACATCTGTAGAAATTTGCAGGAGTCTTTAGTGACATATCAAGTCTCCTCAAACTCCTAATGAAGTAAAGCCACTGACATGCCTTCTTCGTGATTGCATCAATGTGTTGAATATTGTGCATGTAAATGAGATCACCTATCATTCTTCAAAGCTCAAGAGAATATAGTTTCAGTCTATTTATGTATCTTCTCCTCATTCTTCAAACCCACCATTCCATGAGTCAATCTGGTGACCCTTCGTTGCGCCCTCTCTATCACATGTCCTTCTTTAGGTAGGCAGATCAGGACCTGCAGTTTCACCAGGGATCTACCTAATTGTAAGAAGACATTTCTACTTTTGTATGCAAATCCACTTGCAATACAAGAAGGCATAAGGCATGCTTGCCTTCATCAGTTGGGGTGTTGAGTATAAAAGTCAGAAAGTTATGTTTCAGCTGTATAAAACTTTGATTAGGCCACATTTAGAGTATCAAGTGCGGTTCTGGTCACTGCATTACAAGAAGCTTGTGGAGGCAGTCGAGAGGGTGCAGAAGAGTTTCACTGGGATATTGTCTGGATTAGAGAGTATTAGCTATAAATGTGGGACAAACTTGGATTATTTTCTCTGGAGCATCGGAGTTTGAGGGGCAACTGATAGACTATATAACATTATGAGAGACATAAACAGTGTAGATAGTCAAAGTCTTTTTTCCAGGGTAGAAATGTCAAATACTAGACGGAATAGCTGAGGGGGGAAAGTTTAAAGGAGATTTACATGGCAAATTTTTTACACAGAGAGTGATAGGTGCCTGGGATGTTCTGCCAGGGGAAGTGGTGAATGCAGATACAATAGTAACATTTAAGAGGCATATAGACAGACACATAAACAGGCAGGGAGTGGAGGGGTATAAACCATGTAGAGGCAGATGAGATTAGTTTAAAGTGGTATCATGGTTGGCACAGACATCATGGGCTGAAGGGCCTGTTCCTGTGCTGCACTGTTCTATGTTCTATGTAAACTGGATGACCTGCCAATTCTTTACAGTACATTTCATCTGTCATATCCTTGCCCATTGACTCAGCCAGTCTATATTCCCCTGAAGTACTTCTACATCTCCTTCATAGCCAACACAGCCACCTGGCTTACTATCACCAGCAGCCTTGGATCGCCACATCCAAACCAGTGATCTATACAGTGAACAGATGAGGCTTGGCACCATTTCATGGGAGATCCCACCAGTTTGTGACTCCAACCACCAAATGATCTGTTTATTGCAAATCTCTACTTTTCATCAGTTCAATTTTCATCACCATTAATCAGTCCTCAATCCTCTCCAGGTTGTCACCTCCAATCCTGTCTGTGCTGTAACTTTGTTAGTAACACCATCTGCCTTAATGTGGTCCTGTGGCTCATTACAGTACTTTCCAAGTACACCTGTGACAATCAGCAACCCTGCTTTAAATAGAGATTGTCAGCACCTTCTCCAAATGATCGGCTTGACTTCCAATTACTCAATGGCTGATGTGCTTTATCAGCCTTTCACAGTGTATTCTGTAAGGTTTATTAGGCTATTGATATCAATAAATAGTGCATAAATGCTATCGTCTGACCCATTAATGAAAGGAATGTCTAAAGTATATTTACAGCACATTTCATCTGTCATATCATTGATTGTTGACTTAGCCTGTCTCTACCCAGTGTAGTAGATGTGGTTTACCTGGACTTCAGTAAGGCCTTTGAAAAGGTCCCACATAGGAAACTGGTCCAAAATGTTAGGGCCCATGGGATCCAGGGTAAGTTGGCAAATTGGATCCAAAATTGGCTTGGCAATAGGAGACAGAGGGTGATGGCAGAGGGTTATTTTTGTGATTGGATGCTGATGACTAGCGGTGTTCTACAGGGATCAGTGCTGAAACCCTTGTTATTTGTAATAAATGTGAATGATTCAGATATGGATGTAGGTGGCATAATCAGTAAGTTTGCAAATGTCATTAGGATTGGTGATGTTGCTGACAGTGTGGAGGGCCGTCTTAGCCTACAGGGTGACATTGATGTGTTGGTGAAACGGGCTAAAAAATGGAAGATGGAGCTTAATCCTGATAAATGTGAGGTGGTGCATTTTGAGAGTATTAATGAGGCCAGGACATACACCATGAATGATCCTAAGGAGTACTGAGGAACAGAGGGACCTTGGCGTACAAATCCAAAGATCTTTGCTGGTGGCAGCGCAAATAGACAATGTAGTTAAGAAGACATATGGGATACTGGCCTTCATTAGTTTGGGCATTGAATACAAGAGCAAGGAGGTTATGCTCCAACTTTAGAAAACATTGGTCAGACAGCTGGAGTACTGCATGCAGTTCTGGTCACCACACTCTAGGAAAGATATAATAGCAATGGAGACGGTGCAGAGGAGATTCACCAGGGATGAAGTGTTTCGGTTATGAGGAGAGACTGGAGAGGTTGGGTCTGTTTTCCTGGAGAGGAGGAGGTTAAGAAGAGACACGGATTATGAGGGGTAGAGATAGGGTAGACAGCAGAAAATTTGTCCCATATCAGAGGTGAATAAAATTAGTGGACACAGATTTAGAGTAAGGGGTAAGAGATTTAGAAGCAATTATGATGGGGACCTTTTTCACCCAGAGAGTGCTGAGTACTTGGAATACACTGCTGGAGCGAGTGAGGGAAACAAAGTCGCTGACAACATTTAAGAAATGTCTAGATGAGCACTTGAATTGTCTGTGCAGAGAAGGCTGTGGGCCAAGTGCTGGAAGATGGGATTAGTATGGATGGTTGCCCACTGGTCGGTCTGGACATGGTGGGCCAAATGGCCTGTTTCCATGTTTTAATATACAGATTATATCTGCTCAACTGATTTCTATTTGCTTTATGATTTAAGTCATAGGATGAGATTTAATTAATCTTTTTGCCAAATATCAATGCTTTAATTTTTTTTAAATGTTTGAAATTTTCATACACAATGCCTTTAAATTACAAAGTGTTAAATCTAATGCAGACTACAATACATTAGCTTCTCTTTAACTGAAATATATTGCATGGTTTCACTGAATTTTTCAGTGACATGTCTATTTTGTCAGTACAAACAGTATCACACCATTATTAGTCTCTGCTATAAAGTTCCCACAACAAGATGGGTGAGGCGTTTGGGGTCAGAGACCTCAATCAGCACTGTTTGGTGATGGTTGACAGTAGGTTCATTCCTTGCAGAGCTGAGCAAATTTATCAGTCATGCTTCTTCATCTTCCTGCCCAACGTCAAGTGTTCGTCTTTGATGTGAAACTGTCTTTGGAACATCCCCAGATGAAAATTGACTGAACTAACTCTCAACACTATCAACTGGTCTGCTGGCAACTGTCTCTCAGCCCAATACGTATTTAAGTCAGGCATTCAACACATTCTTATTCAACCATACTTCTCTTTTCCTTTTTCAATCTTGGTGATATTGTCAATTGGCCTAAGGTTTCTCAATTTTAAAAAAACACAGAACGTAGTGTTGCTGACTTCTTCAAAAGAACACAAGTAGCTATCTGGGCAGAACAGAAATATAGATCATAGAAATGCGTGTAATGAAAAGGATCAGGTATTAATGGAATATTGCTTCAGTAGTATGAGAGGAATGGTATTGATGGGAGCCAAAGCTGAAATGTGGAATTATGAGGATGAGTGAATGTTCTGGACAGTTCCTCAGTCTCATGGATCCAGGAGTACGTGAAACTGGAGATTAAATTAATGCATTGAAGTCTGCAGTTGGCTAGAAGATAGAACAGTGCAGCACAGGAACAGGCCCTTCAGCCCACGATGTTGTCCCAAACTAATTAAGCTAATGTCACCTGATCCCTTCTGCCTGCACATGGTCCATATCCCTCCATTCTCTGCATATTCATGTGCCCGTCTAGGAGCCTCTCAAACGTCTCTATCGTATCTGCCTCCACCCCCACCCCTGGCAGCACATTCCAGGCACCCACCGCTCTCTGTGTAAAAACTTGCACCGCCCATCTCCTTTGAACTTTCCCCTCTCACCTTAAATGCATGCCCTCCAGTATTAGACATTTTGACCCTGGGGAAAAGAAACCAGCTGTCTACTCTATCTATGCCTCTCATAATTTATAACCTTCTATCAGCCTCTGCCACTCCAGAGAAAGCAATCCTATTTTCTCCAACCTCTCCTTATAGCACATGCCCTCTAATCCAGGCAGCATCCTGGTAAACCTCTTCTGCATCTTCTCTAGGGTGTAGATGGTAAATTGGCTGCATCATGAGAGAAAAGCTGATAGACCTAATCGTCTGCAGTAGGAATTAGTTCTTGGGGTCAAATGTGCTAAACAAACAATTCAGTGGGAGCTACAGATTAAACTCCGTTTCTGAGATTTGGTATTGTTGACTTCAGTGCAAACCAATCTTGCAAGGATGTTCAACATTCAGACACCACCATATTCCACAGTTAGCAGATGTGACTAAAGGTGAATTTCCAGCCTTCATAACTTCACAAGCAATTCTGATGTTGCTCCAGACCTTGTGGGATGCAGCCGGAGTAAATTTGGCTTGAGCAATAGCACAACCTGGGCAATAATGCATCACAGCCACTCTGTCCTCTTCTCCATGGACTTCAAGTGAATAGGGCAGCGCAGTGAAGCTGCAGGTAGTGCTGCTGCCTCACAGCTTCAATGATCCAAGTTTGATTCTGACCTTGGATGCTGTCTATGTGGAGTTTGCACGTTCTCCCTGTGACCACATGGGTTTCCGCCAGGTGCTTTGGTTTCATCCCATATCACAGACACATGGGTTGTTAGATAAATTGGCCACTACAAATAGCCCCTTGTGTGCGTGACTGGTGGAAGAATCCAGAGGGAGTTAATGGGCACTTGTGAGAGAGTTGGTTGCAGGAAATAAGCGGGGGAGGGAGATTGATGGAGTTGTTCCGAGAGCTGGCATGGACTCGATGGGCCAAGTGGCCTTTACCTACATCATTGGCAAATATATGAAAATAAAAGTGCAGGGCAAACAGGAGTGCTGGTACACCATCATCCATTTCATGCTGAATTTTCACCTCCATTCTCGTTTCACATCTTCCAAGGCACATTAAGGGGGGTATAAATGAAAGTACCATGAGTCCAAGAACAGAGCTCAGACTGTGAGGCCAGGGGAATGCAGAGACAGCCAGCAGTCAGGACACTGAAAAGTTGGGGGCTTGCATAGATACCAGAGTCCGGCACAGAGGGCCTGGTATAGGATGAGTGCTTCCCCTGCCTTCCTACAATTACGTATACAATGGGCCATGACTGAATGAATTGTGTAAGGGTCTGATCCAGTGATTTAACAAATGATCCACCTGTCCTTGGAGTTTGGAGAATACGATAACCTTAATGTAACAGTGATAGCCTCTCTCTACCCCTGGATGTTACAAGCTGAACCCTACATCCACATAACCATCTGATAAGGGATCACTTCTGGTGATTGACCAAGTCACACTTTCCAACTGCAGTACCCTTGTGGCTGAGAGGTCTTATTTTTAAGGTAAGGCCCCACTTACCATCATGGGCCATAACTGCAGCTTCCCCCTTGATCTTTCACTGTTTGCATTACCCCCTCCTCTGGGTTGAATAAACAGGAATTCTATCTGAATTATTCCCCTCTTTCAACCCTTTGTCTATCTGGTAACTTGTCTTTGATACAATTTCAATGCTTACAAGTGAGTTACAGGTTAGGTGGGAAAATACAATTTCTATACTTCCACTCACCTTCTTCCTTTGATTGCACCATTTTTATTTAATTGTTTGTGATAATTGCCTGAGTTAACCAGCCTGTTGTTACTGAGGAATGCATTCCATTGACAAGCTAATCCTTGTCACACAGTGGTATTTTGTTGGAAGTAGCTGTGGATTTATCTATATTTTTGAAGAACTGATGAATAGGTTTCATTTCAACAAATATCTGACCATTAATGTCCTCAAGAGCTTTGGAGATGACTCAAGACCCTTTAGAAGTTGAGGCTACTATCTTGTGAACTTCAGAGTTTTGTGGATACTCAAGACCACACAGATTCAAAGAAGAAAAAAGTTAGCTAATTTCAGCAAATACATGTTAAACCACACCTGCCTCGTTTCTCTCGGTTTGTACATTACAGGGCCCCTTGCTTTTTCATGGAATTCTGGGGTATTAAGTTTTGTTAATTTCTGTGTATGTGAGCAACCAAACTGCCTTTATTGTACAGCCATTCCCATTAACTCAGGTTGAATTAATCCTGGTCTTCCTGTAGATATAGGTACACTGGTGATCAGAGCCATAGGGGGAGGGCAGAGGTATTGGGGCCAGCAGTGTTTTCAGGAGGCTATAGGTCATGGAGGTGGCAGAGCAAAAATGCTAAAAAGTAAGGGATCCTCTTCAACAGTGTCTGCCTTAAATTACCTCTGCAATAATTCTATGAAAAAAGAGTAGATCACTTCTTGGAACTGGATTGTGACTTCCAAGAAGTGATCTACTCTTCTTTTGAATTTGGAACTTCTTCAATTCAGATAGTGCTCCAAGGGAGGATTGCATTGGGAATAACGTCATGCTGACATGGAAACCCAGTCAGATACATAAAGGTGATTTGTGGTTGGAACTGCCAGTTTTTCCAGAGGTTTGCAAGTCAACTTTGAAATAAGCAACTTTTTGAAGGATGGTCCTGAAAGAAGCAGTGCCACATGACTGAATCTCAAGGCCTTGTATGTCAAGATATGGGAACACATCTTAAAGAGAAGAAAATGTTTTTTAAAAAGAGACAATATAAGTGACAATCCATGCAGTCTCAGAGCTGGGGAGAAAAACAGCCATCTGGGGTTCCTGCTTCTAATCTCTGCCCAATGTGCATTGCCTTAGCGTGAATGCCCTGGGCTTGGCCATGATGCTCTAAGATCTGATGGCCTGCAACAGTCAGTGTCTAGCCTCTCACATAATGAATGGCGACTGGAGCACGGAATACCTGTGGCTGTTCTGAATTTCAGCATGCACTCTCTTGCATAACATTAACGATTTCCTGTAAATGTTTCCAAATGCAAATGTTGCTTGATTAGACAGGCCCTGGGGGATTCTTGAAATTCAGAACCATTCCCTTGGAGACTGAGCCTCGATGGATGGTAGCAGATTTGAAATCCCTTGAGGCAAAATCATTTTTCCAAAGTAAAGACCCATCCGTTTTCAGTCAAATTGCATAAACATCTCTTTCCTAGTTCAATCCAAATTCCTTAGTTTTTCCACTTAAAATCTTTCCTATGGAAAATTATAGAGTCATAGAGTCATACAACATGGAAATAGGCCCTTCAGCCCAACTGGTCCATGCCGAACAAAATGCCCCATCCAAGCTCGCCCCATTTGCCTGCATTTGGCCAGTAACCTTCTTAACCTTTCCTATCCATGTACCTGTCTAACTGTGCTTTAAACGTTGTTATTGTACCTGCCTCAAGCACTTCCTCTGGCAGCTCATTCCACACACATACTAGTCTTTGTGTAAAAAGGTTGCCCCTCAACTTCCTATTAAATCTTTCCCCTCTCACCTTAAACCTATGCCCTCTAGTTCTTGATTCCCCAACCCTGGGAAAAAGACAGTGTGCATTCACCCTGTCTATGCCCCTCATGATTTTATACACCTCTGTAAGATCACCTCTCAGTCTCCAACTCTCCAATTGGTCTACTTCTGCTCCTTTTTTCCCATGTCCTTATGTCCCTACAACAGCAACTACTCTCTGAGGATGAGTTCCAGGTTTCCACTAACCTTGGCTTAGATGAGGGAGAATCAGGAACTGGGAGGTATGGTTTCAGAATAAGAGGTTTCCCACTAAGACAGAGCTGGACAGGAATTTCTTCTCTAAAAGAGTCATAAATCTAAAAGAGAATTCAGAGAGCTGTGTAGGCAGAGCCATTGTGTATACTCAGACCAAGACAGACAGATATTTTATCAAAAGGTGAGTCTAAGATTATAGGCAATGTTGTAACCTTTAAGAACTATATGCACCATGTAAAATGTCTTTTGATACACTATTGTGTCAGCCATTGCTGTTAGTTGAGTGTTGTTCATTTTCAACAAAAGATGTTTATTAATTGGCTCTACCTCTTTAATTAGCCTCCTTAAACAGTAAATACAGAACATATGGAAGCGACAGGGAACAGGGAAGCTGAGAACAAGATCAGATCAACCGGATCCTATTAAATGGCGAAGCAGGCTTGAGGGGTTGTATGGCCTATTCCATTTCTTATTTCTTACGTTATTATGAAAGGCACTTCCCTGGAGATTTAACTTATCAGTGAACCAGCAGATTATCAATCTCACAATCCCAAATGTCATTCTCATCAATTGTAAGAATTGACAAAATACAAAATATGAAAAATTAGTTTTGAAATGGCTTTCTACAACATCAGAAAAAAATTCAAAACCTTTGCCTGTATCTCCTGAGTGCACAGAGACAGTCAATGGAGCCTAGGGCCATCTATGGCCTCATACCACATGCTCTCTATCCCGCTGCTCTGTTGCTACGTGCCCCTGAACCACACATCAGCCCATTAAGGGGGTGGGGTGGGGGGAATGAAATTCTGCTCACACAGCTGTGTCCTTTTTGTGCTTATCAATGTTTTCCATCCTCGTGTCCTAATTTCATGATTCATCTTTTCATGAACATTTTATTTTAACCAATACACCATCCTCCTCCTATACCCCTCCACATCATCCGAATGGAACAGCTTTTATAAAATTAAAGGAAGTTTTGACAGGATAAGAGACAGAGCAAAAAACCCAGGGCATTTTAACCCATTGATTACAGTGAAGGTAGGTGATGGGGGAGATAAATTTAATGGAATCTGCAAAACTAATGTTAGGTGCTAATTGGCAATTAAAAGGTTTTTTTAAATTCTGTATTTGTGAGCAAAAATTTCACTTTCAGGTTCACTTCAATTTAATTAAAAATGATAATTTGTTATTTACATTTTCATCTGACAGTTCAGGGACTTTCCTCTTACAAATGTCGAAAAACCCGTTATTTAATTTCACCGAAGCAAGAGCTTCACTCCGTGAGTCCTGCTGGGAAAAAAATGCCCAGAAGCTGGCTCTCTTTCAGCATCTCCCTCAGTTTTATAGATTGCAGAGGCAGCTGATGTCAGGTTTTCAAACACAAAGGGGATCACTAACAAACCAGGATACTTTCTCGAAGGCAACAATGGATGGGAAACACTGCCTCAGTGGGCAGCAAAGTGGTGCAGCGGTTGGCGTCCCAGTGACCCAGGTCTGGGCCTAACCTTGGTTGCTGCTTGTGTGGAGTTTGCATGTTCTCCCCGTGACTGTTGCTCCATATTCTTCCAAGACATGAAAGAAGGTTAATCGTCCAATGTAAATTCCCCTTAATGTAAGTAGGTGGCAAGGGGAGTTGAGACAGAATAGGTTACAGGGAAATAATTGGGGAGATGGGATGGATGAGATTGTTCTGAAAGTCAACACAGACTTGATGGGCCAAATGCCCTCCTTCTATGTCAGAAGAAAATATGAGAAATGAGAAATTACTTTTCCCACTTGAACCCAGGGAATACCAATAAAAGATTAATATCAGGTAACAAGGCAAAGACCCGGTTTCAATTTCTTTATTATAATCAGTTTATTTATTTTCCAGGATCTGGGCACTGCAGGGAAGACCAGCATTTATTGCCCATCGCTAATATCCTTTCAGAAGGTGGTGGGGAACAGATTTCTTCAACTTTCTTCTGCTATACTCCTGGTAAAGGTACTCCCACAGTACTGTTCGTTACAACAACCATCAGGTCCTTGAACCAACCTGCACAACGCTAACCTAACCCTACCTCAGCAGTGGAACACTACAAACCACCTCTTGTGCTACTTGGACTTGTCTCTGATAGCGTCGTTGTTTTACACACTAAGGTCTTATTTTTGCAGTCTTTTATTCTCTCGCTCTTCACTGCCTTGTAATGATTTATGTGTAACTTATGGATAATTTATATTCTGTGTGTTGTCTGTATCTATGCGCCTGTGATGCTGCTGCAAGCAAGTGTTTCACTGTACCTGTACCTCACTGTACTTATGCCCATGACAATAAACTCAACTTGACTTTTCTTGACTTGGAGTTCCAGGATTTAAACCCAGTGAAATGGAAGAATGCCTGTATGTTTCAAAGTCAGGATGGTGTAGGACAGAGAGGAACCTGTAGGTGATGTTGTTCCCATGCACCTTGTCTTTCTTGTCTTTAAAGGTCATGGGTCAGTCCGTAGCTCGGGAAGTTAACTGTGGTGCATTTTGTAGGTGTTACTTACTGCAGTCATTGTGCACTGGAGGTGGACAGACTTAATCTTTAGGGTAGTAGATGGGACGCCAATCAAGTGAGCTGCTTGGTCCTGGATGGTGTAGAGTTTCTTGTGAGTTATTGGACCTGCACTCATCCAGGCAAGTGGATAAGAGCCTGTTTCAAAATGCCTCAATTCATTGGTCAACAGTGATCAAAAATGAGCCATTGCTAATGAATTGCTGACACATACAGGGTCACTGGACTTAGAACTAGTCTCCCCTAACCTTGATTGAATTTTTGAAAAGCAACATCAATGATGAAAAATTCTATATATAATTAAGCTCCATACATAATGCACATGTAAATCTACGATCCTAATGGACATTTTCCTTATCGTTAGGAAAGGCTTTTATGAAAGGCAATTCTCCCAGCTGCTTGGCATTTTGTTCTTATTAAAAATGACTGGAACTAATCGTCAAAAAAGGAAAGATTGTGTCACGATTCACTGCATTTAAATTTGTTGGCCACAGTTGACTGGCTGGTGAAGATTAAGTTAAAAAATACACCTTTATTCAGGCATTACAGAGAATGTACCCATTAAAAGAGACCATAACTTTACCTTGCAGCAAAAAAATCCTTTCTCATACTGCAACATAATTATAATTTAATATAGAATATTTTTAAAAATTCAGCTTTTTGCATATAAATGTTTTACTGATATTTAAAGGTTTTGTAAATTAAGCAGTTTAAGGTATAGTGAGTGACATGAGTGCAATGAGTCGAGGTAACAAAAAAGGAATATTATCTTTACAAGACTCTTCTGTCTTTTATTGTTTTGGCATTTGCAGTGTTGCATAAAGAATTGAAGTAATGCAAGGTTC
The DNA here is from genome assembly GCF_009764475.1 of Pristis pectinata. Lineage (NCBI taxonomy): Eukaryota > Metazoa > Chordata > Chondrichthyes > Rhinopristiformes > Pristidae > Pristis > Pristis pectinata. The sequence goes on from NC_067428.1 coordinate 11,173,493, forward strand.
AATTCTTGATATTTGTTTCATTTACTTATGTCAGCTGTGTAGATGGGTTGAGGGAGAATACCATGGTGGGTAAAGCAGAAGTCTGGAAGGTAATTAATGGAATTTATGCAGGTGAGGAGCATGATTAAAACCCGGTCTCTGGATTGCCCAGGAACAGGCATTGACTAATTTTCCAATCAATGCACCAATGGGGGCTTTGCACAGAACTGATGTTATTTGGAAGTTGGGTCTGATTCCCAAGTGCAGCTCAAGCCATAGAATTTGTGATGTGACGTGAAATGACCTGGATACAGTTGTTACCTTACTTCATTTTGGAGAATGTTCATTTTCAAACAGATAGTGCTGACTTGAATGGTGATGGAGTCACTCTGACCATATCAGGTCATTTTCACATTGGTTGTGGGATACTACTGTATGTATTAACTGCCACTTTTCTAACATTGAAATAGTGACCATACTTCAGGACCACTTCATTAGCTGTAAACCACTTTATTACATCTCAAGATTGTGAGGAGTCCCACATTATTCCAAGTGTTACTTTTCACTCTTTTACAGACCACTTCAACCATTCAATCTTCTTCCACAGCCCACAAACCATCAACAAAACAACAAGACAAATCTCCAAAACAATCCTCACATTTTAACTATTCAGTGGCAGCCTCCTGTCTTCAGAAAATCTCTCCTTCCCTGTGCAGCATAAGAACCATCACACCCCATGAGTAGCGATAAGCTTAATCTGTACCTACTCTTAACACCCAGTCACACTCCCTTTCAACTTGCCATCCAGCTCCATTCTGAAGTCACCCACTGTTACTGAACATCGCTGAACATCACTGTTGCTGGAACGTTGACTTTTCCAGTATCAGGTCCCCACATCCCCCCTCACACACACTCACCTCTCCATCTAGTTTTCTTCTCCCTTTGTTCACCTTTTCCATCCCTTCCCCATAACCTGGTTCCAGCTACCCATCATTCCCTCCTCGTCTGGTTCCATCTAACACCTACCGACCTCTATCTCACCCCCTACATACTGCACTATACTGGCAGTCTTTCCTGTTCCCTCTCAGTCCTGATGTAGGGTCTTGACCCGAAACATCAACTTATACCTTTTGCCTCCAGAAATGCTGCTTGAACCCCTGAGTTCTTCCGGCATTCTGTTTGCTGGGAGTTGACCATCGGTTCCTCCATTTAGCTCTCCATGACCTTGCCTGAACTAATAATCTTATTTCATAAGAATGATAGGATCATAACTCCCACATGTTCCATCCCAGCCATTTTGATTCAGTGCACAACCAAAACTAAGGCCCAATGAACTATTTATGTAGGTCCAATGAACACTGTAGAAGTCTGTAGCCAATGAGGCCTAAGGCAGGTATGCTGCAGAAAGGCCTTTCCATCTGGAGTGCTCAAAGAATAAACGGCAAGTCTAAACTGGTCAAGTTTGGTAGATCATTGGGGAGTGTGGTGGGGGAGGATCAGATAGTCTGTTGAGATGGGGGCAAGTCTGGACCTGGGGCCGCTCCATCCAGCTCCATTCTGGACCTGGGGCCGCTCCATCCAGCTCCAATGGGCAAAGGGTTGGTGGGAAATTGATTAGGGGGGCATTTAGTGGGAGGCAAAGGGCTTATATTCGTACTGAGGGTTGGAGAGGGTCACAGAGGATGGAGCACAGTGTTGTGACTATGTGGGAGGTGGCCAGCACCACCATGATGGGGACCTCAGGAGATAGCCCTCTCAAGGAGTGAGGGGACATACATGTGATCTTTATCAACAGATTGGCATTAGCTTGGACAGATTTCTGCTCAGTTATATCACAGCAGGTTTCACAAGCCCTGGGCCAACATGCTTCTGGGGACCACATCACAGAAGTACCATCCTAGGGTACATTGTATGTCATTGGATGTTTGAGCTTCTCTGAGCATGGGAGTGTCAGGTACACTGATGACTCAGGTGAGAAACCACAGACCCTGGAACCCTCAGTAAGGTTACGATTTTCTTTTGCAAAAGTTAAAATAGAGTTGCCTGTTGTACAAAAATGTGGTGACCCTTGAACAAATTTCTAGGCCTTCATATATAATTTACTCATGAGGTAAGGGGGCGGTCATTTAATACTGAGATGTGTAGGAAGCTCTTCCCTCAAAGACTGGTGAATCTCTGGTGTTCCCTACCCCAGAGGGCTGTGGAGGTGGGATCAATGGAGGTAGTTAGCAATAGGTTTTGAAATATTGGAAGATTGGTAATTGACAGTTATATGGGGAACTGGGACAGGAGAGGAACTGAGGCCTGGCATTGACCAGCCATGATCATGGAGAGTGGTGGGGAAGGCATGAGCAGCTGTGGCCTATTCTCACTCCTATTTTGTGTTATAGAGTTAGTTGCACAGCACAGAAACAGGCCCTTCAGCCCACTGCGTCTATGCCGACCATCATACCTATCTATATTAATCCCACTTGCCTGCATTAATTCCATATCTGTCCACCACAAGGAAAATCATTGCAAGGGTCCACTTCAACCATCTCCTCCCAATGGCCAAAGAGCTACTCCCAGATTGCATTGTGGATTCTACCCATTAAGGGGTACAATAGGAATGAGCTTCACCAAGAGATAGCTCCAAATAAAATATCGTTTTTGTTTACCTCACAGAAGCCTTTGACTATCAACTAAGGTGGATTGTGGAGAATACTTTTCAAATTTGCCTGCCTCTGAAATGTCTCTCTATTCTGTGCCTGCCGTACAATGATATCAACCTGTGATTCTAAGTAACAGATCAGCCACTAGCCCAATCTCAGTATTAAATGGGGTCAAGCAATCTTTGTCATCACAACAACCCTACTTTCAATCTTCCTTACAGCAATATTGCACCTCACCACCAACAGGGCAGTGGGAAAATTGTTCAATCTTCATTGCCTCCACCCCTGATCCAAGGTCTTCGAGCTGCAGTGCACAGATCTCGCTTACATATCTGCAAAGTCAAGGTCATCACTGACCCAGTCATCACTGGGCCTTACACTTGGCACCTAGAAGACAAATATCTTCTACCAACCTGCCACTGATGCACAACTGCCTCCCAATGACAGAAGTCCAGAAGGAGACCCTAGAAGACATTGTCTACTTTCCATGTTTCAGAAGCCATCTTTCAGCAAAGACAGACATGCATGACAAAAAAAAAGACCCTTGCATTCTGTGCTTCACCATCTTCTGAGGAAAAGTGTTTAAAGATTAGGGCATTATCCCCGGCACTGAGCTCATGATCTCCTGAGCAGCATGAACTACGCACAGGCGGTATCCCAAAGCAGTGAAAAGTTACTACAAATTTTGTCTGTGTAAAACCCTTCAGATGCATTGGCAGGATAAGCAAATCACCATCAAAGTCCTTTCCCAGGTTGACACTCCCAGTGTGGAGGCTCTGATTATGTTCAGCCATCTGCAAAGTGTTGGCTATGTTGTCCTCATGCCCAATAGCAGACTCCTGAAATAGCCACTCTAGTCTGATTTAGGTCACAGCAAGAGATTTCCAGGAGGACACAGAAAATGCTGAGGATGTTCTAGAGCCTCTTTGCAAATATTTAATGTGTCTTTCACTCAGAATGGGGAAGAAACACATGGGAAGGCATTGAGTGCCTCGGGTCTCTTCATCAGGAGCACGCAGAGACTCCAAGGAAACGCAGCAGAAGGAACGCACCACCTCCTAATTAACCCACTCTCCCCTCAAGTACCTCCTGCCCTGCCAGTGGCAGAATCTTTGGGTCCCACATTGGTCTCAACAGCCTCCTCAGAATCCACAGAGCCAGAGTGCCTATAAGGAGACTGAAAATCCCTGAGTGTTTTTACACATGGTTAAGTCAAGTAAGTACTTTTGAAATGGAGTTACCGTTGTAATACGATGTAATGATTCCTTTTGGATCTGTCTAACCATGCAGATAGGGCCTTAGTTTAACGCTTCACCGAAACACACAGCACCTCTGAAAATGCAGTGCTCCCTCAGTCAGTGTCTGAGCCCCTGACTTAGATGCTAAAATCCTGGGATGGACCTTACGCTGCATTGATCTGTACCAAAATATGTTTATTCTCATGAGTCAGGGTTCAGCTTTGCTTCTTTGATATTTCTTTGCTAGAAGCACTTATTTTTGTAACTTACAAGAAACAGAGATTGTAAAATACTGCCCTTCAATTACACTGATGCTACAAACCGTACAATTTATCTTCCTTCGATTACAACACTGGGCTCTGTAATTTTCAACTAGAAAATTGAACCTCCTAAAGATTCCTGACATCTGTCATTGGTGAGAGACCATGATGGAATCTCACAGACACAACTATGAAAAAGAAAGACAGCTGATGATTGGGTTCCAGATATAGCCTGACCGAAATACATTCGATACTTACAGAAACAGGCTTTTTTTTCGCTTTTGCTGTTCACTGGTTTCCTCTTTTTTTCTGGGGGATTGGAGATGCTGAGCTATAGGTATTGGTTCCCATTGGGAAGAGGAAGGAGGGATGAGAAAGAAGGAAAGGAGGGAGAAAGAGGACGAGAGAGTGGAGGGAGGAGCAACAAAGGGGTTGGAGTTCTGCCAACAGTTCCATACTGGAGAGGCAGGGAAGTTTTAATGGGAAACTACCCCGCCCCTGCCCTCACTTCCCATGCATCAGTTCAGGATGCCACATTATCTGTGGACTTATCTCAACCCAGGCTTCTGGTCCACAAGGATCAAGTCTCGGGCTGGTTTACACCCAAAACAATTCTAGGGGACTATCGATACTGGGGACAGCTGGCAGGCCCAATGCCAGCACTCTGCAGAGAGCAGGGAGCACCTCCAGCCAGTTCCCGATACCAGAAATAAAGTGGAATGATCCCAGAAGCAGGAGATTCTGGGGATCAGCTGAATCCCTCCCAATAAGGCAAAGCTCCCACACTAAACCCCATTCAAAGCCTGGCCTCTGTCTTTGAAAAAATCGTGACAACTCTAAATCAGATTAGTTTGACGTGTGGAGATTCCAATATTCCACCAGGCGTGAGGCCCAATATGAAGTGGTTAGAGATCACATCAGGGCAGGTGATCAGTATTGGCAGGGTTGAGTAGTTAATCTGGATGGTTAGGTTGAGCAGTGGCAGGGGAGGGTATGGTGTTACAGAGGGGGTGGTTGTGGGAAGGGTGTTGAGGAGATGATGAAGTGGGAGGAGGAGAAATATTTAGAGAGGGCTTCAAGAAGTCATGAACACCAGCTAGGAAGATGGCAATCATATTGGTGAGAAGAAGGAAGAGGACTTACCCTTAACAATGGGTTTTTATGATAAAACGCAGTTACAGACAATATAACAACATTGCAGTATGTGTGAGAACGTGTAGGCCAAAAAACTGCCCAGTAAACTGAGCCATCCCTCTCATCCACCCCACAATCTCTCTGCTCAACCCCACAACAATCAACTGCCCACCCCCATCCCAAACCCCATCAGATTGCCAAGATCTCCCTGCTCACATTTTGGAAGTATTATCCACCAAACCTCTCCCCTCTCATCCCCCCCACCCCACATCCTCCCAGGAAATGCAAACCCTGATAACCAAGACCTACAGACCTACCACATCCAGCCATGAATGGTGGTGGACAACTGAACAGCTCGTGGGAGGAGGGGGTCCCAAGAATATCCCCTTCCACAATGGTGGCAGGCCCAGCATGTGAGTGCTTGAGACAAGGCTGAAGCATTCATCACCATGTTCAGCCAGAAATGTCAGACAGATGACCTATCACAACTCCTCCCCATCATCACAAAAGGCAGTTTAAGTCAATTTCATGCACTCCATATTGTGAGCAGTGGATACAGTAAAAGGTCTGGCACCAGCCAACATCCCAGATGGAGCACTAAAGACCTGTGCCTTTAATGAAGCTGTTCTGGTATAGTTACAAAACTGGCCTCTCCCTGATAATGCAGAAAATTGCTCAGATCTGTCCTGTTCACCAAAAGCAGGTCAAATCCAATCTGGCCACTTACCGCCCAATCAGTCCTCTCTGTCATCAGCAAAGTGATGTTTTCAGAATTATTCATCAGTTGGGTTTTGGTAGGACCCGTCAGCTCCAGACCTCATCACAGTGCTGAGCCAAATCTGGACAAAAGAATGGAAATTCAGAGGTGAGTTGAGGTTGCATTTGACTAAGTGTGGCATCAAGGACAAATGACGATGGCTGTGTTTGTTGGAGGTTATTCATCTCAGCCCCAGGACAGCAGGGGAGAAGTTCCATGGGGCATCTACATTCAGCTGTCTCCAGCTGCTTCATCAATGATCTTCCTTCCATCCTGAGATAAAAAGTGGGAATGTTCGCTGATGATTGTAAAACGTTCAATTCCACTCGCAACTCCTCAGCAAACCAGCACTCAGTAAGACCTGGGATTAGAATAGGTTGTTTTTTATATTTTTTTTCTTCTTCCCCCATTCCCCATTTCTCATTTCTATTTCCCTTTCCTTGGAGCAGACTCGATGGGCCGAATGGCCTGCTTCTGCTCCCTTGTCTTGTGATCTTGTGAACATTCACACATGGGCCTAAAAGTGACATGTAACGTTCAAACCATGGAAGTGCCAGGCAGTGACCATCTCCAACAGCAGAGAGTCTAATAACCTTCCTTTGACAGTCAATGGAATTGTCATTGCTGAGTCACCCATCATCAATATCCTATGGGGTACAGCTGACCACATCTAGACTGGACCAGCCACATAAATATCATGGCTACAAGAGCAGTTCAGAGGCTGGGTGAACTGTGGTCAGTAACCCAAGGCCTTTTCTACTATCTACAAGGCATTTCAGGAGTGTGATGGAATACCCTCTACTTGCTTGGATGATTGCACATTTAACAATTCTCAATAGGTTCAACACCATCCTGAATAAAGCAGCCTGCTTGATTGGCACCCATCCACCACTCTGTGCATTCATTCCTTCCCCTATTGACACACATTGTCTTCAGTGTGTATCATCTACAAAATGCATTGCAGTAACTCACTTGGGTGAATACAACAACATCTCATGAACAGTCGATCATAACAAAGGAGGACAAGGATACTAGGGAACACCACATCTCCAGGCCTTCCTCCAAGCCACACACCATCCTGAAGTAAATTGCCATTCCTTCATTATTGCTAAGGTCAAATTCTGGAGCACTCCACCCAACAGTACAGTGAGGGCAAGACTGCAGTAGTTCAAGGAGGTGACTCATCACCACCTTCTCAAGACAATTAAGGGTGGCGAACAAACATTGCTGAAGACAATAGATCCCAACTAACTAAGAAAAAAAGGTCCTTTCACTTGCTATTGGAATTTACCCTTCCCCAGCAATCCAGATACTCTCCCCAAGATGTCTTTAATTGCTACCTGGGTGTTCTTGTATGCTTCAGTATTCTGGAGAAGTCCTCCAGCCCTTCAGCCTTTCTCTCATAGTTTTGTCTCTTTCCCAATTCCAAGAGTTTCAGATGGGAAACATTAACTCTGTTTTTCTTTTAACAGATGCTGCCTGACTTGCTGAGAGTTTCCAGCATGTTCTGTTTTTATTTTAGATTCCAGAATCTGCAGTTTTTTTTTAAATCTTCAGTCATTCTATCGATGGATGGAAACTTCAACCAAGTAAAATCTGAATTTACATTCTCCAAGGGAAACTTATTTTACCAGCCTCCTAACCTCACAACAGCAACTCCCAACTGCTTAGCCACCATCACATTTCAACAACTACCTCTCTCTTGCTCCAGCCCCTCCCGATCCCACCACCACCCCAGCTGATTCCACAGAACAGAATTTGTCTCCAGTCAAACCTCCAGTATTAATGCTCACAGATTATTTATCTGTAGACTGCATCTCATTTGAGTCCTATCCTGATTTCAGCCAAAACCCAGGCACAGGTATTTTGAATAAGACTTTATTGATCACAGATCAGAGGGCCAAAGAAGTCCTAAATCTCTTCACTAACATGAAACCTTCAATTAGGCTATCTCAAAGACTTTTTCCAAAGAAAACATGGCAAAGTGTTGATATTTGAGACTATTACATAGTCCAGGATCTTTATTATCCTGGCAATAGGAGATTAGGAGATGACATTAGGGAGACCAGCAAGTGTGGAGATAAATGAAAGTTCTGGGTTTTTGCTTTGAGGAATAGGTGTGGACATGGGTCTAAATCAGACCACACCATTAACTGTCTTCCTTCCATATTCAGTAGCCTACTGAAGATATCCATGAACAGCAACACCGTTAATAGTCTGCTTTAGTTTTGTTGATGTATGAGCAGTTTTGAATAAATGTGCTACATTACTGGTTTACAAGTGACAGCACTGTAAATCATTAAAGCGATTTTTAAAAATCATTTATAAATGACAGAGTTTAAATGTCCATTTTGATAAATATCCCAATAATTAATTCCTGACACCAACTGGACAATGTGAGAAAAATATGTTAGGGCTCAAGGCAAGTTGTTAACAATGTCTGTGCCTTTTTTGTTTCAGAAGTGCAGTTGTGGGTATAGAGGAAGAGCAATATTAACAGCTATAAAAGTCAACCGGAATTTCAACTGGCTTGTGTCAAAATTATACCCTGAGTCTTTGACTGAAGTTATAACTGTAACATTATCAAGATTCATCAAGTCCTAAATCATCTTGGTTCCTGCCTAACACAGAAGGATGGGATTGCCTCTGGTGCCACATTAATGTGTGCACACTCGGATCAGCTGCCTGCCTGCCTCAGTTGATGATGTCTGAGATCAGTTCTCTTTACAAGCACAAAACCTTCAATTAGTTCACCTCAAAGTCTTTTCTCATTGATGTTCTACTATGTAGTAAGATCATTTAGGTGGTAAATATTATCATCAACTCAGCTTCCCTTCAACCATTCTACTCTCACTGCTCTAGCCCAGGCTTCTCACCCTAAAACAGCCCGGCAATGAGGTCTTGAAATCTTGTCATGTTAACAATAGTTTTACGCACTATACAATATTTTTTTTTCTCTGTGAACTAATCAAGTAAAGCACTCGGCAGCTCCATGTTGCATTCATGATGCATTCTCGGAAATTGTAAGATAGCGCATTCTACATGTGATGTATTGCTGCCCCCAGAACATTCTAAGCAAAGATGCATTTCACTGTGTGTTTCAATGTACATGTGACTAATAAAGAATCTTATCTTATGTATGAAGATCGCTGGGTGTGTAGCAGTGATGTCAGTCGGCAGGCATCGCACTATTGATGTTGCTACTCTGGTCAATAGTCCACCACTTTGAAAATGGTGCCAGCCTCAAACAGGAGGAGGTCTTAACTAGTGGGTTAAAATCTGCTCCAGCAGGTTAAGAGGCTCGTCCCAATCTGCACTGAAGTCAGGCAGCCTGGCAGTGAAGTGCGGCCTGGAATCTTACAGGATGCTCCTTAAATCTTTCATCACCAGGCTTTATCCTTTTTTATTTTTTATTTATTTTTGGGATCTGGACATCACTGACAAGGCCAGCATTTATTTCCCATTCCTTGAGAAGGCGTGGTGAGCTGCCTCCTTAAACCACTGCAGTCCTTCTAGTGAAGATGCCACCATGACACTGTTGGGAAGGAGTCCAGGATTAAGACCCAGTGACAATGAAAGGACCAATGATATATTTCCAGATCAGATGGTGCACAACTTGGAGTGGAATCTTGAGGCCCTTGTATTCACATGCACCAGCCGCCCCCATCTTTCATGGGTTTGGGAGGTGCTCTTGGAATAGCCTGAGTGAGTAACTGCAGTGCATTTGGTAGATGGTACACACAGCTGCCATGGTGCACTGGCAGTGGAGGGAATGAATGTTTAAGGTAGATGGGGTGCCAGTCAAGCAACTTCCTTGTCCTGGTTGGTGCTGAGCTTCTTGAGAGTTGTTGATGCTGCACTGATCTGGGAAAATGGAGAACATTTCACCACCCTCTATAGATAGTGGAAAGTCCTTCTGGGTCAGGAGGTGAGTCACTCACCTTAGGAAACCCAGCCTCTGACCTCGTCTTGTTGTCATTGTATTTATGTGGCTAGTTCAGTTGAATTTCTTATCAACAGTGACCATCACAGGGTATTAATGGCTGGGAATTTGGTGATGGTAATGCCATTGAATGTCAAAGATTGGTCAGTAGACTTGTTAGAGAAGTCATTGGCCAGCACTTTCATGGCACAAATGTTTTTTGCCACTTCTCAGCCCCAAGAGTAATGATTACCACCCTCCTCTTATAGCTTAAGAGAGAGAGAGAGAGATTGCCTATAACTACATCCCTCACCTCCCACATTTAACTGCCATAAACACCTCCCTCACTCCCACTCCACAACAAGCTTGTCCAGAGCAGCCTGGCCACTCAGTGCAACTTTAACATCTGCTCCCAAAGTGGGAGATCTCACAACTTTACACAAAGTGCAGTTTTCAGTGCACAGTCACATAGGAGAGGGAATCATCATTCTGGTGTGTTACAACCCCATGCACTTTCCACAGCCTTGCACAAGATGCATTGCCATTTCAACACTTACCTGAGTGTGCAGTGGGATATCTCGGCCAAGCTTTATTTTTTTCCTGCCGCTCTCTCATCTGTAAAATGATTTCACTCACCAGGTTGCCAATGTTTAGGTTTGCACTGGTCAACTTGATTTATGATTGGGTTGAAAATACAAATTGCACTAAAGATCTATTTTTAAAAAGTAGGCCCAGAAATTCACATGTAGCTATTTTTCAGTATTAAAATTTTGTTTTCTTTCCAACTGCCTCTGTTTGAAAAAATTCTAAATTCAATATTCAGCAGAGCTGTTTAAAAGACTGCTGTCAGGCTCCCCTATGTAACACCAGGCTGTTTCAGAGATAGCAGTCTTACTGAAAAGTTTAAAATGACTTTCCTGTGGCTGCCAGAACATAATCCTGCACCTGTGACCTCATCAGCTCACCCTTAAACACACACACACACACACACACACACACACACACACACACACACACACACACACACACACACACACACACACACACAGAGTTACTGGAGATAGTATGGGGATAGTATTGCAGATAGTGGAGCTGGCATCAGTGAGCCAGGACTGTGAAGGGCTCGTGAAGTGGGGACATATTTACTACAACAAGAAGCAGACTGCAAAGATGAAGATTCTCGCTACCTCCTTGTTCCCTCCACTCTCTCTCTTTCACTCTTTTATCTTGCTCTGACTGAAAGGGCTGGATAGAGTGGCCGTGGAGAGGACATTTCCATTGGTAGGAGAGTCTGGGATCCGAGGGCACAGCTTCAGAATAAAGGGATGTCCCTTTAAAACTGAGATGAGCCAGATGGTGGTGAATCTGTGGAACTAATTGCCACAGAGAGCTGTGGAGGCCAAGTCATTGGGTGTATTTAAAACAGAGATTGATAGGTTTTTGATTGGTAAGGGGGTTAAGGGTTATAGTGAGAAGGCGGGAAAATGGGGCGAAGGAAATCAGCCATGATTGAATGGTGGAGCAGACTTGATGGGCCGAATGGCCTAATTCTGCTCCTATATCTTATGGTCTTATGACCCTATCTGTCCATCTCTGATTCTCTCTCGCTCTCCCTCTCTCCCCCCCTCTCCCTCTCATATGCACAAGCTACTTCCATCCCTCACCCTTGTCCCAATCACACTCTGTCTCAAACATACATATTCACCATGATTCTATCACTACTCACCCACACAGTGTCTGATCAGTTGCTTCCTCCATTAATCTCTATTCATCCACATTCGAGTCATGGAGTCATAGAGTAATACAGCATGGAAGCAGGCCCTTTGGCCCAACTCATCCATGCCAACCAAAATGCCCATCTAACCTTTTGGCCCATACACCTCCGAACTTTTCCTATCCATGTACCTGTCCAAAAATCTTTTTAATGTTACTATTGTACCTGCCTCAACCACTTTCTTGCATTCACTCCATCACTATTTCACACAATCACCCAGGAAGGTCATGATGTCAATTAATTAAGGATTCAGATAGCACTAAGACATTAAATGAATACATTAGCCAGATTAAAACAGTTTCCTGTAGCAGCCACATCACTGAGGTGCACTGGGTCAAATAGACACCTCAACAGAACCCAAGGTTTATGCACTGCACCATTGCACCAAGTCCATATAACAATATTTCCTTCACAATCCAGCACAGCATCTGCAGGCAATAGTTTCACATCCCTGGTCAAATATCAATAAACATAAAAACATAGAACATAGAACAGTACAGCACAGTACAGGCCCTTCGGCCCACAATGTTGTGCCAACCTATATAAACCTACTCCTTCATCAATCTAACCCTTCCCTCCTGCACAGCCCATAACCTTCCATTTTTCTTACATTCATGTGCCTATCTAAGACACTCTTAAATGTCCGTATTGTATCAGCATCTACCACCACCTCTGGCAGTGCATTCCAGGGACCCACCACTCTCTGTGTAAAAAACCTACCTCTGACATCTCCCCTAAACTCTCCTCCACTCACCTTAAAATGATGTCCTCTGGTACTGGCCTTTGCTGCCCTGGGAAAAAAGGTGCTGGCTGTCCACTCTATCTATGCCTTTCACAATCTTATTTACCTCTATCAAGTCGCCTCTCATCCTGTGTCACTCCAAAGAGAAAAACCCTAGCTCACTCAACCTTTCCTCATAAGACATGTTCTCTAATCCAGACAGCATCCTGGTAAATCTCCTCTGCACCCTCTCTATAGCTTCCACATCCTTCCTATAATGAGGCAACCAGAACTGAATACAATACTCTTAGTGTGGTCTAACCGGAGTTCTATAGAGCTGCAACATCACCTCGTGGCTCTTGAACCCAGTCCCCCAACTAATGAAGGTCAGCACCCCATGAGCCTTCTTAACCACCCTATCAACCTGCGGGCAGCCTTGACAGATCTATGGAACCTTGAGGGATCAACAGATATCTTTATATGCATACAACCCAAGATATGTTAGTGTAACAAAGGCACCAGCACTGTATGTGTGCTTAGCTACCATTCCCAAACAAATAAGAGAACAATATGGAAGGAAGCCATGCAGGACTCAACCAGCTTAAGGCTCCAGCACTGTAATAACTCTTCCTACAGCTGTGTTATCGATGGGTGGTCAAAGCTTGTGCTATAATAATCTTGGGTGGTCATAGGCCATTGAAAGCTTCATTAGAAACTGAGTTGTTGCAAACATGCCCAGCTGTGTCAGTGATTGGGGTTCATTAGTTTCAGAATGACCTCCTCACTCTAACATATTTAATAACTGGTTTTGAATGTATCAAGAAGGCACTATTTGCAAAATAGGATGCAAGTTATATTATGCTGCTAGTTATGCATTGCAGTTATGGGGCATGTTTGCTGATGTAATACACTATTTGTTGATCAACGTTGCTGCATGTCTATCTGACAGGTATCCTTTTTCAGATTTCCTTACAGCGGCCATGGGGTAAAATCCTGAACCACAGCCTCCTCCCCAGCAGGGCCACTTGAGTCACATGTATTCAACAGTGATTGAAAATAAAAAAAATGCAGATGCTGGAAATTACCATGGAGTTCACTGCCACTTCTCTTCCAGGAATGTCATCTTTGAAGAAGCTCTGCTCCTCTTTCTGATGGGGCTTCAGTCTGTCTCTTTTGCCTCATCCTCTCTTCAATTTAAAGCTAACTTGTTTTCTCTCTTTCCCAGTTCTAATGAAGGGTCTTCAACCTAAAATGTTACTGTGTTTCTCTTTCTACAGATGCTGCATGAACTTCTGTCTATATTTCAACATTTTCTCTGCACCCAGTCTATCAAAACCTTGCAACATTTTACAGACCTTTATTGGATCAACCCGCAGCCATCTCTCCTGACATGTATACCCTTGCATAAAATGTCGGCACAACATTGTGGTGTTCTATGTTCTATTTTTGATATCATCCTTACGAACCTTCTCTGTACCCTCTCCAGCACATCTATGAATTGACCTGTATGATTGGTATGCAAGACAAGTCTTTCACTGTACCTCGGTACAAATTACAATAATAAACCAATAGCAATACCAATATATCTCTTTTCATAATATGGCGATCAGAACTAGACACAGTACTCCAAAGACATTCAAAGCAAGTTTCAATACAGGTTTAGCATAACTTCCCTACTTTTCAATTGTATCTCTCTACAAATTAACCCTACAGCTTCATCTTGCCTCAGCTTTTGGTGGTTACAGTGTCTGTCCACCCTTTGTTCCTCTACTCTGCCCAGACTTAAACCTTCCAAAGTAATAAGTAACTTCCCTAATTTTCCTACAAAAATGTACTACCTCATCATTATCTGTTGTGAAATTCATTAGTCAATCATTTGCCCAATCCTGTTTAAATCCTGGAACTCTCTCCTCAGCAACATTATCGGTGTACTTTCACCTGAAGGACTGCAGCCATTCACGAAGGCAGCTCAGCACTACCTTCTCTTTGGTAATTAGGGGCAGGCAATAAATCCTAGCCTTACAGTAAAGCTCACATCCTGCAAATGAACGAAATATAATCTTAAGCCCTCTTCCCATGAGTTATTCCATGGTGCTATGGCCTGCAGTAGGTTGTTAAGCTGGTCTCTAGACGCTTCCTCCAATTTGCTAATTTTGCACTGATCGGTATGTTGCAGATCCATGCACAGTGTCAGGCAGCATCCTTCCTCCATTTCTGATGTGATCTTTTTAACCTTCAAATATTATGAAAGTTTAGACTCTGCAAAAAACGCTAATCCCATTGAATAACTGCAAGCTGTCTCCTGAAATGTTCCTACTGGATTTTTACATTCCATTCCATTCACTTTCAATTTACAGCCATTACACCTTACCTTCTGCATTTTCAATTTCCTTATCACTAACACAAAATGATGTGTATTTCTTGCCTGAGATGACCATTATTTAGAGTACTGTAGTTTGTTTCTGGAAATGTAAAAGTTATCTGCAAATAATCTAACTCCAGGATTTGAGTACGTGATAGAGGCAAAAAATCTGGAACAGTTCTGAAGGAGTGTTCTGGTCCTAAATGTATATTGAATGAGGCAATGAACCACCTTATCTCCTTTTTCCAGTGGACCAGGGTATAAAGTATCTGACACCACAATTCAGATAAAGGAACAAGATGTCTTGGCAAATATTCTTCCTCCTGAACACATCCAGTTTCTGACTAATCATCTAACCTTAAAGCAAAGCACTGCAGATGGTGGAAGACTGAAATTAACACAGAAGATGCTGGAAATACTCAGCAGACCAGGCAGTGTCCGGAGAGAGAGAACTCAACTTAAAATCTCAGATCCCTGGTCATTCATCAGATGTCAGGTCATCAACCTGAAACATTAATTCATTTTCTCTCTCTCTGTTTCTCAGTATTTCTAGCACTTTCTCTCTTCATTGCCATCTGATTTGTTGTTTGTGGAACTTTGCTCTTTGTCCTTTAGTAGCCTTGTGCATCTACAATAGCAACAGCACCCCAAAGATGATGTCATCTTTCGATGTCTCAGGATGCTACTCAAATGTATTCTGTCACTCATACACCCTCCTTCTCTCTGATTAGCTGATGGGTTATTGAAAGATGTGGTGTTTTGAGGGATCTGTTACATCTAAAAATAAATCACTGAACGAATATAGACAGGTGTAGCATTCAGTTCGGAAGACAAATGGTATGTTGGTCTTCATGTAAGAGGATTTGAGTTCTACTTTTTTTTCAGGCTTCCACAATCTGCAGTATTTTGCTTTTAAATTGGAGGTTTAGTCAAATTCTGGACATGATGGGGAGGATGAATATTTCCTTTATTGAAATGATGAAGGAACCTGGTCAGACTGTCCCTGGAATATTGTGTTCAGGTCTGGTCCCCCTGTTTAAAGCAAGGAAGTAATTACAATAGAAGAAGTGTCATGAAGGTTCACCTGATGATTTCTAGGATCAGGTGCATTTTCCCATCTGGCGAGATTAAGCAAACTGGTCCTTTGCTCTCTAGACGTTAGAAGAATTAAACATTCCGTCTTCTTACTAGGCTTGGGCAGGGATGATGTTTCCCCTGTGGCTGTGGATGTCTAGAACAGTCTCAAAATAAGGGGTCAACCATGCAGGACGGCAAATTTGTCACCCAGCAGAAAATGAATCTTCACCCAGAAGGTATGGAGACAGTTGCTGAGTACATTCAAGGAAGATACCAATAGGTTTCTGGATGTGAAAGGAATTAAGCAATACGATGTTTGTGCAAGAAAGTGATGCTGAGGTGAAAGTTTGTTTTGAACAGTGGAAAAAGTGCACCCAGCCAAGTGGTTTACGCTTTCCGTTTCTTATGCTCTTATCTTCTACATTAGTTCTGGTCATTCCTGACCATGCATGATCCAAGAGCTACAAGAGTTAGAACCTCAGTCTGTCTTCCCTTTGCAACTACTGATCATGAGGCATTTTTAAACATTTTCTGGTTTAATTTAGCTTTCTGCCTTGCTTGTTCACTTATGTTTCTTTGTGCAACTCAAATAAGAATGACAAATCCCTGGAGAAAGTGGTCAGAGCCTTGCTGATAAATGTCTGCTATGGGAGTGAACTACTGACGGAGATGGAGATGGTGAATGATTCTGAAGACAGGATTTCAATGTTATGAAGACAACCAGAGGAAACTTGGCTGAAAGAAAAATAAGTTGCAACATTACAGCTGTTTTAAGATAATGAATCAATCTATGGATTAATTAATTATTTTGTGTCAAATTTAGAATGCTGAGCAAAAGCAAGTTTTTAAAATTAGCAGACCATCAAAAAGTAGAGACAAAACATTTCCATTCAATCACAATTAATTACTATTGCCCAATATACTGATTGTTTAATTTGACAAACTTCTAAAGGAGTCCATAGACTGCTCGGGGCTAAGTGCTTGGATGTGAATTGAGGTTATGGTAATAAGATTCAGGTTAAATCTAAAACAATGTAACTAGATTTTGGCAAATTAAATGTGAAAGACAAAATTGAAAATATTGGCATCTGCAATGGGTCCGATATTTGAATTATGAAATGATGAGTTGAAAAGCCTTCCTCGTATAGTAGTTGTCTTATTTGCTTAAAAATCTGCATTGGAGATTATTAATGTGGTGAAAAGTCTTGCTGGAGCCTGATTAAAGTTGATTTTCCAGCACATGGAGAGAATAGTTTTAAAGAAGGTGCTGAGAAAGGCCAAGGTAGAAGGTCAAAGTCACTGGGAGAAGAAAAGGTTTATTGGTTGAAGGACAAAATGCCTCAGAGAAGCTTCCAAACACAGAAAGATTAAAGAGCATCAAACAATTTAGAACATTCTCTGGTTTTCAAATACTGGAAAGGAATAATGGTTAAATATTAGTTGGTTACTTGGCCACTGTCAGTTGTGTGTACGTGAGTGGTAGAATCTGGGGCAGTTGATGAGAATGTGGGGAGAATAAAATGGGATTAGTGTTGGAGTAGAGTAAATGGTGACTTATGGTTGGCACAGGGTTGGTGGATCGAAGGGCCTGATTCCTTGCTGTATGAGTGATGACTCTATGGTTCATTGGGGCAGCAAGGGTCTTATTGGTAGAAGGACAAAATGCCTCAGAGAAGCCTCTCTGTTTTATTGTGATGCTTGGGCCTGGTGATCGATGGGTTTTGTTGCCCGGAACCTCACACAAAACTGACACACAAAGCATTGGATCAACCCATTTTTAGGGATTAAAGAATCTCTTGGCTAATTTATTGAGTAGAAAATAACAGTTGATTATGAGCTTTATTTTAAGTAGATTAATACACTCATTAATGGACCAGACAGAGGAATAGTATGCAAAGATGTCAAGCTTATATGTTACTATCTACCCTTCAGAGAACTATATTGAGTAGATTGAAAAACAATGTTTATGAAACAAGTTGGATAGAGAGTAACAAACAATCTGCTGGAGGAACTCAGCAGGTCGAGCAGCATCTGGGGTGGGGGGGGGGGTGGGGCGCGGGTTGGGGGGGAAGGAATTGTTGACATTTCAGGTCGAAACCCTGCACCAGGACTGAGTTGGAGATGGAAGAGCAATGCTCATTCAGGAAGTTAAGAGATGGTACCACTAGTCATACTGGTTAATGCTTAGCTTGGTCCCAGAATGTAATATTCACTCTTCTGTAATTTGAAAGTGAGACTGGAAATGGCATATACTTGTCCCCCTCCACTTCCTTTGCTCAGTTTCTAGGAGCCTAAACAAAGAGCCATCAGTCTGGATTCAACGCCTACATCACAACCACAGAGCAGAAAGTAAGTTGATGCTTCAGTGAAGCACTGGAGGAATGCTACATTGTCAAAGTGTCTGCAGTGGATTTGTATATAGGTATGTAAATAAGTCACGCAGTCAGAGGACATAGTGACATCAGGATGTATGTATAATGAGATCTTAGGATAAGTTCTCTTTTTCAGAGTCATATCCTAATTAGTCCAGCAACATAAAACATAGAACAGTACAGCACAGGAACAGGCCCTTCGGCCCACAATGTTGTGCCGAACTAATTTAGCTAATTACACCTAATCCCTTCTGCCTGCATATGGTCCATATCCCTCCATTCTCTGCACAATCATGTGCCTATCTAAGAGCCTCTTAAATGCCTCTGTTGTATCTGCCTCCACCACCACCCCTGGCAGTGCATTCCAGGCATCCACCACTCTCTGTGTAAAATAAAACTTGCCCCGCACATCTCCTTTGAACATTCCCCCCTCACCTTAAATGCATTCCCTCTAGTATTAGACATTTCAATCCTGGGAAGAAGATACTCTATCTATGCATCTTATAATCTTATAAACTTCCATCAGGACTCCCCTCAGCCTCCGCCACTCTGGAGAAAACAACCCTAGTTTGTCCAATGTCTCCTAATAGTACATGCCCCCTAATCCAGGCAGCATCCACGTTACAATTGGCAACAAGGATATGAAAAGTTCAAAATAAGTCAGGGGGAAAAGCATCATGCCTTTAAGAATGGTGCTCTTACTTTTTGTGAAAATTCTGCAGCTGAAGGCAAAAACAGCAAGAAACGGCAGAAAGTAAGACCCATGGGTTCAACCTCCTAACTGCAGGCTGAGTGAGTGCACATTGTGTGGATCGTGCAGGTCAGATCAAAGGCAGGGTTCCACACAGCTGCTCCTGACTGTGAGACAGTAGCAATTGTTCTTAAAACAGCACCAACTAATTTTTAAAGGCTAGAAATAGAGGATCAAATTGACTGTAAAAGTGGAAACACTCAGAAAACTGGAGGACCATGACAACATTTTGGCAGGAAAAGAAGGAAAATGGTGGCTCAAGAACAAGCAGGCTTCTAGCCTGCCTGGGAGAGTATAAAAGGTTTTGTGAATCATTCACATCAGAGAGAACGGACACATTTTTCAAGGTCAATAATATACTGAAAGATCACTGAAAATGGACAGGCATTGAATGGTGCAACAAGGAACCAAAGAAAGTAGCAGCACTTAGGGAAATCGCTTCTGAAGCTATCACTCACTAGCACACAGAAAGCCATACGCATCTCATTTGTAAAGGTATTTAGGAGAATGGAAGAATGCTTCATCTCACAGCCATTTGAGATAGTGGAGAGCTATAAATTTCCACAGGCAATCAAAAGCTGGGAGAAACCTGGCAAGTTGACATCAACACACTCAACGACCTATCAAAGTTTTATAACTTTGGTGAGTTTTTGTTCTGTGCTCTGAAAGATGAAATGATCCAGTTGGAGCCGTTGGGCACAAAAAGCCTTATATTTGATGTGGCATGTTAGGATACAGATTTCCACGGAGATGGAAGCCAAGAATGCCAAAGAATTCTGTCCTGTGCCAGCCACAAATGTAATAAGTGCCTCGAGTTAAAAGGACAATCAAAGCTTTCTTCAACAAGAAGGACAGTACCATTTGACCGCCCATGGTACAAGTCACTGCTCTGAATATACTGTCAGTTATTCCTCAAGTAACAGTTGAATGGGCAGGCATGATAGTGTGGCGGTTAGCGTAATGCTTTACAGCGCCAGCGACCCAGTTTCAATTCCTGCTGCTGTCTGTAAGGAGTTTGTACGTTCTCCCCGTGTCTGCTTGGGTTTCCTCTAGGTGCTCCGGTTTCCTCCCACATTCCAAAGACGTACAGGTTAGGAAGTTGTGGGCATGCTATGTTGGTGGCGGAAGCGTGGTGACACTTGAGGGCTGCCCCCAGAACATTCTACGCAAAAGATGTATTTCACTGTGTGTTTCGATGGACACGTGACTAATAAAGATATCTTATCTTATCATATCAGAAGAAAGAAAAAACAGAAGTAACTTGCAAAATAACACAATGTAATAGACAGGAGCAGTTCTGAATGGAACGAAATTCTCATGAGGTCACAAAGATGGAATCAGCATAATATTACCGTGCCTGAAAATGGCAGATAAAACTTTGTATATCATCTGTGCTCAATCAGTTGCAATGTGAGTGAACAGGACTTTAAGGTTTCCAACCATGTTGTTAAAAATATATTAGAGATGCTGATTGATATAGATATAGACTGTTCCATTATGGAAAAGAACACATGCCATAAGCAGTTCAGATATCTTCCACTTGCCAGGAGCAAGGTCAATATTAAGACCTAGAAATTATCAGTGGGTGAGACAGGTGAGAGAAATAAAATTAAAGTTTTGGATTGAAGAGCCTTCACCAGAACAGGGGAAACAGAGAAAAGAGTCAGTTTTACTTTGCAGAGAAAGTCAGGGGAGGGATGGATGAGACAAAGGGAATATCTCCAATAGATTGAGGGCAGGAATCCTGTGATGATGAGTTGCTTTGGAGGCAATTAGAAGGCAACCAAGAAGGGAGGTGTGTTGCACATGGCTGTTCAGGGTACATTAATGATGAGAGAAAGAATATTACATGTTGATGACTTACAGCAAAAATAGTCAGTTCTGATATAGAAAGAGTAAGTGAGTTATCAGAGGTTGGAGAGTTCTATATTGACTCCTGCAAGCTTCACTGTGCCCATTCAGAAGATGAGCTGACTTTCCTCAAGCTTGCTTTGGGCCTCGTTATAACAGTGCAGAATATCACAGACAGAGAGATCAGAGCGGGAGTGGAGGTCAGATGGAGAATTAAAGTTGTAGGTACCAGGAAGCCCAGGGTCATTGCTGAGGACTGATGCAGGTACTCCACAAGATAGCCACGCAGTCTGCGTTTGGTTCCTCCAATGTAGAGGAGGCTATATCATGAACACCAAATGCAGTAGACCAGATTGGAAGAAGTGCAGCAGAATGGCTGCTTCACCCGGAAGGACTGTTTGGGCTCCTGGAAGGTGGGAAGGGAAGAAGTGAAAGGACAGGTGTTGCAGTTTCTGCGGTTGCCATCGGATGGGGAGTGGTTGGTGGAGATTTCAGAGCCCAACAGGGAACCGCAAAGGGAACGGTCTCTTTGAAGTGTTGAAATGAGAGAGGAGGGGAAGATGTGACTGGTGGTGGAATCTTGTTGGAGCTGGTTGAAATGTGGCAGAGAATGATGGATGGAATGTGTAGGCTGGTGGGATGGAAGGTGAGAACCAGGGGAGGTCCATCCTTGCTTTGTTCAGGGGGAGAGGGCAGAGATGTGGGATAAATAGTTGAGGGAGGTGCCTACGTAGGAGTGACACAACACCAATATCACAGACAGATAACCTACAACAACAATGACCTATTTGGATATCGACAGAGAAAGCGAATTACTGGAAGTTAGAGAATTCGATGTTGAGTCCGGAAAGCTGCAATGTGCACTGATGGAAGATGAGGTGCAGTTCCACCAGCTTACGTTGGGCCTCATTAGAACAGAGTCATAAAGGATAGGTCAGTGTGGGAGTGGGATAAATTAAGCTAGCAGGCAACTGATGTGGCTATAGAAATGAGTTTTCAAAGATAATGTAAAATTTCCAGCAATTGTAACCTTCTAATTTTCATCTTTGCTAAAATATCTTACTTCAGTTCATGGTGTGGTTTACGTTGTACTGTGATCTGTTGCTTGTATGTAGTTGTAAAAAAATTGTTTGTGCCATTCACACGATATAAAAAGCTGTCTGAAAAAGGACAGAGTGTACGTTGGGGACTGTTTTCATCGACTTGATCCTGTGCCAAGAATGGAAGGCAATACTGATTTCAATAAACTGAATATTGCACAAGTTGTGAAGATGGTGAACTTCTACCCTCTGCTCTATGAATGGATGAGACCACTTACAGGAAAGATGCAGGGTCCCCACGAAACCATGACGACTAATTGTCCATTGCAAGGTCCCAAAAACAACAAATGAAATAGATGATGACTAGGTAGTCAGCTGGTGGTGAGGGAAAAATGTTGATCAAATGGTGAAATCTTTCACATCTATATAGACAGGCATAACACTCCCAGCTTAATGCCGTGGGTGGTGCAGCTCCTTCACCTTCAGCCTCTCTGTCTCGAGAACTCCTGCATGCTTGTGACTGTGGAGAATTCCACTTTGCCTATTCTGATCACTGGATACATAGCGGGCAATTCCTAAAAGCATCGGCACACCCACAGTAAGAGATGGAGGCTGCACCTACAGTTTTAGGAATAGTTTCAAAACAATGGAAATCCTGTGATAGTTTGTCAAGACTACAAACTAATGCTTGATAGATCTTTCTACATCATATTCTAGCAGGTCTGCTAGAAGTGAGGGCTCACATCAATAACCACTGTAACTTATCAGCACATGGACATTGCAATTCACCTCTAGCTATTGAAGGTTCATATAAAGACGTGTTAGTGTTGTCTCTCTAAACTGCCACTTCAACACCAAATCCATTTCTTATTCCTCTCTGGAACTTCCTTTTGGATTCTGAGGATATCGCTCATAGAAAACATCCTATCTGGATGCATCATAGCTTGGTACAGCAACTGCTCTGCCCAAGACCACAAGAAATTGCAGAAAATAGTGAATGCAGCACAGTCTGTCATGCAAATCAACCTCCCCTCCAGTGATTCTGCCTACACTTGCCACTACCTTGGGAAAGCAGCCAATATAGTCAAGGACCCCTCCCACCCCGGTCATTCTCTCTTCTACCCCCTCCCATTAGGCAGAAGAATCAAAAGCTTCAGAACACGTACCACCAGGCTCAAGGACAGCTTCTATCCCACTGTTATAAGACTCCTGAATGGACTTCTTATACGATAAAGATGAACCCTTCATCTCTCAATCTTCCTTGACATGGCCCTTGTACTTTATTTGTCTACCTGCACTGCACTTACTCTGCAACTATAACACTATATAGCTTTGCTTTCCTTTTGTACTACCTCGATGTACTCATGTATGGAATGATCTATCTGGATGGCACGCCAACAAAAGCTTTTAATTGCATCTCAGTACATGTGACAGTAATAAACCAATTACCAATTGGTTAAAATCCAGGCACCGCTTCCGCATCCTTCCACCTTCTTCCTCTTCTTCTGTGGACTTGCAACTGGAACAGCCACGTAAACACTGTGGCTGCAAAGCAGATCAAAGGCTGGGTATCCTGTCATGACTGACTGACCTCCTGACGCTCCAAACCCATTCCAACAAGGCATAATCGGGAGTGTGATGGAATACTCTGCATCTGCCTAGATGAGTACAACACCAACAACTCAAGAAACTCGACACCATCCAGGTCAAAGCACCCTGCTTGGTTAGTGCTCCATCCACCAACTTTTATTCCCTCCACGAGTACACGATGGCTACAATGTAGACCATCTACAAAATGCACTGCATTTACTCACCTAGGATATTCCAGTGGTACCCTCCAAACCTGTGACCTCTACCATCAAGAAGGACCATTGCTTCAGACACATGGGAACACCGTCTGCACACTCCCCTCTAAGTCACACACTTTCCTGACTGGGTCTAAATCCTCAATCTCCTTCCTCAACAACACTGTGGAAGTATATTCACCAGAAGGACTGCAGCATCTGAAGCTGCTGCATCACCACTACCTTCCCAAAGGTGATTAGGGGCAGGCAATAAATGCTGCCCTTCTCAGTGTTATGCAGATCGGCCCCAAAAATGAATATATTTTTTTAAATTTGGTGTCACCTGACTATACAGTTATTTCCTGATCTCAGTTGTCTTTGCCACAGTTTTCAGCCACACTGATGTGCCACTTACTGTGATCCTGCAAAGTTATAAAAGCTAAAATCAGAACAAAAATACAATTTGGGCAAAAATAAACATTTCCTTAGGCTGTACAGCAGCGATTAGTTATAACTGCAATTGGCCTATCATCTTACATTGGCAAATCATAAAGCTTGCAGACATGCTTAAGCCACATTGTTTGAAGGAATTGGATGGGTTGTCTGATTCATGTGATTCCCAATGCCAAATTAATGCAAAGCTCACAGTTCAGAGAGAATTAAAACATCCCATTACTCCCAGGGAAAAGGTTCAATTTATCAGAAGCAAAGCCTGCTATTCTATCTTGAGAGCCACGTGATCCTCTTTTTTTGACAAAATTCATATCGCTTATTAGCATTAAGCAAATCAGCTTTGACTCCAAGACAAGGAAAACAGTCTGAAGCCAAGATAAGACAACCAATTTTAAAATTTGCATGAGCAACTGTCAAAACCCATTAGTGTAGCTGTAGCAGGTCAGGCTATTCCTCCCTGGAAGTTTGCCTTCAGGCGACAAGGCAAAAGTAATTATGCACCCGAGAATGTACAACTTCGTTTGTGCAGGATGTATTAATTAAAATATGGTAAAGAAAGTTAAATCTTTAAGAAAACACAAAGAGAGAAGTAGAAGTGCTGGGATGAACAGATTTATGAACAAAGCACAAATAGTCCTTTTCACATCTGTTTATTAAACCAGCTGAGAATGAATGCCATTCATTGCAAAACACAGGCCCTCCCTTCAAGTCTCTGTGGAACAAGAGTGCACCATGATCATCTGAAGACAGAGATCAAGTGATTCATAGCCTCAAGTAATTCCATCCAATAAAACACTCCCAATATCTTGATGACAGTGAATTAATCATCGCTGTCATTGTCCTTGCACTTCCTTCTGAATTCAGGGTGCTCGACATCGTTCAGGACAGAACAGTGCGCTCAACTAAAACCCATCCACCAGCCCAAACGTTCCCGCCATCCTCCTATAAAGCTTACATCCAAATGCCTACTGCAAGTAAAGTTGATGGGAAAGCCTGCACACAGTGTTGATACCCAGAGGAGACCAGCACCAGCTTTGGGAAGAGGTGGTAACCTCCCTCTCCACACCTGTGGGACCAGCCGTCACATCCAATGTGTCAACCTCCAGTGCAGCCCCAAGCAGCGGTGTGAATGCTGCAGTAGAGATTACACATGCTTTTATTGCAGTCTTGATTTGCTCCCATGGAATCTCAGACTGGCGTCATCACGGCTCTGGAGACCGGTGTGAAAAACAGTTTCTAATCTCTTCTGCAATCTTTCACGGAACAGATTTGCTTCTCTGCAGATGTGCAATACAGCTATGAGCCCTTCTCCCTCAAATCTCCCTGGGAGTTTGTCCAGATTTGCATGGGATCTTCTGAGTCCCCCCACCTTTTCAGTAGCAAGAGAAAGGCTTTGCTGTCTCATGGCTGGGAGCAAGTGGTTTATGCACAGGCCTTTTAAGTTCACAACCATGTCAATCTCTGCCAGAATGTTACTGAAACCTTAAACAACTCTACAAAGTGCTCACAATATGGAGGGCTAGGTCATGCTTTATCCAGCCCATGTTTTAAGTTCACCCCACCCTTCAACGTCTCCAATTCCCACAGCCGCCCTAAGCTTTTCAGCCCCACAGGATCAATTGTACTGGAGGCCTTCATTCCAATACCCCCAGAACTCTTTGCTGTCAAAGACATTTTTGCTGTTGATAATGGGCTCTGATGTTACTTAAATCATTAAATTTAAGTAGTAGTAGGATCTAAATATTACAAAAAATAAAGTTACTTTAATATATTGAAAAATGGAAATATATTAAACTGCTGTAAATTAAATGAAAACATGAAATGAAATAAAGAAAACTAACCTTTCCGATACAGGATGAACAAAGTCAGATGAAGGATACAAGTGAGTTGCTTCAGAGTTTGTACTCCATCGCCAGCACTTCGCTGAGGGGCCAGACCAGAAGTGTATTCAGCCTCTCAGCTCAGAACATTCCACAGGGAAGTGAATGACATACTGAAGATTGGAGGCAGATGGGTGGCAATTCTCTACAGAACTGTCACCCACATTGGAACTATATCCAGCACATTGAATTACAGGAACAACCAGATGAAATAAACTTTCAGCCTAGCTGTAGCTAGCTGATGATCCCTTTAGTGGGAGTGGGGAACTTTCCAGCAAGTGCAGACGAGAAAGCCTGTGCCCGTCCTACAGACAGCAAATGTTGGAAAATCACCAACCCCTTAACAAACCTGACATCAAGTGCTCTTGGACATCAGCAGTAAGTTTGTATACAGCGGATGGCGATCTCTACTTGAATGGACACAGTGGCAGCTACAACCCAATTTCACCACCCAGCCCCCTTGTGGATTTTGAAAACTCCTAACTATATTCAAAAGCCCAAAATGATGGACATCCCAATCCCTCAGTGTAAGCACAGCCAACTCCTCTCAAACTGTAATGATGGAGTCACTTTTATGATCATGGAGGGCTGCCATTGTTTCAGAAGTACGCTTCTGTCCCAGTCCCCCCCGTAAAGTGGAGAGGTTGTTCCACACGAGGTCCTTCTGAGTCTAAGATGACTTTTGTTGAAACAATCTTCTTTGGGATCTTGGTGCTGCAGTTATTTGAAGGTAATGGTGAACTCTGTAATCAATACCTCTGGCTGCCAAGCCTCTGGTCCTTCCAAGCTGAACTCTGCAACACCAAGGTTGCCAAATCTGGCTGACACAATTATTGGAGGCATCATTCCAAACCTCTTGCCCTCCCCACACCGATCACAGCCATCAGTGGTCACCCAGCATGTTGATTATGTTCACTCTGCACCTAACCAGCTACACTAACCAGAATGTGATAAGACTTCCATTACTTGACTGGAGGTGTCATCAATGAAAGAGACTTTCATCCCAATTTCCATTAGTTTATAACCAGAAATTTTAAAACTTAAGAAAATTTATAGACACCCTGCCTTTTTTTTCCATTTTGCTCATTGTGGTTTCCAAGGAAACAGATAATTCAGGCAATCCTGGCAGTTCTATTCAACAACATTCACTTGATGGATTCCGTCCTTGCAAGGACGTAACTGATATAATTCCTACGATGACCCCAGCCTGACCCCATCAGAGATATCTCCTTTGTCTATCCATCCTTAGCCCAACTTCTCTGCACTGTATAACTAACCTGTTTTCTACCTCTCCCTTTTCTGACGAGAGGTCTTTGACCTGAAACGTTAACTCTGTCCCTCTTTCCACATATTCTGTCTGACCTGCACAATGTTTCCAGAATTTTCTGTTTTTACTTCAGATGTCCAACATTTTTTTGACTTTAATTCCCACCAGAACCCAGTTTCCACCCACCCTTCGCACAATCTTAGTTCTGACTTGGAGGTTGAAGAGTTGGAGAGGGAAATCGCAGCTATTACAGTTGCTGCTTCACATTCCAGTGACAGAACTTTGATCCTGGCCTCTGGCATTTATTGCGTGGAGGTTGCACAGTCACCCCATGGCCGCAAGTGTTTCCTCCAGGGGCTCCGGTTTCCTTCCGCATCCACTTTGTAGGCTAATCTGCCGCTATAAATTACCCCCAGTGTGTAGGTGAGTGGTAGAATCTGGGGGAGATGATGGGAAATGTGAGAAGAGATTACATGGGAAAATAGTGGGGTTATGGGATTGCTCCATCAACTCAATGGGCCAAATGGGCCTCAAACATACCTTTGCTCATTGCAGCCAAAAAGTTCTATTTTAACTTCACCAGTCCACAAGACTTGTTTCTAAAATGCATCAGGCTTGCTTAGATGTTCCTTTGCAAACTTCTGACACTGAATTTTGTAGTGAGATGCAGGAAAGTTTGGAGAAAAAAGGGTGCAGAATTTCATGAAAAGAACACCCCTCCAACTGTTAAGCACAGGGGTGGATCGATCACGCTTTGGGCTTGTGTTGCAGCCAGTGGCACGGGGAACATTTTGCTGGTAGAGAGAAGAACGAATTCAATTAAATACCAGCAAATTCTGGAAGCAAACATCACACCGTCTGTAAAAAAGCTGAAGATGAAAAGAGGATGGCTTCTACAATAGGATAACGATCCTAAACACACCTCAAAATCCACAATGGACTACCTCAAGAGGCACAAGCTGAAGGTTTTGCCATGGCCCTTACAGTCCCACGACCTAAAAATCATCAAAAATCTGTGGATAGACCTCAAAAGAGCAGTGCACGCAAAGCGGCCCAAGAATCTCACAGGACTAGAAGCCTTTTGCAAGGAATAATGGGTGAAGATCCCCCAAACAAGAACTGAAAGACTCTTAGCTGGCTACAGAAAGCGTTTACAAGCTGTGATACTTGCCAAAGGGGGTGTTACTAAGTACTGACCATGCAGGGTGCCCAAACTTTTGCTTCAGGCCCTTTTCCTTTTTTATTATTTTGAGACTGTAAAAGATGGAAATAAAAAAGTAATCTTGCTTAAGATATTAAAGAAATGTGTCACCTTTAACTTTATGCCTTTTGGAAATCAGGTCATCTTATACTTGCTTAGCTATTCACAGTAACAGAAATTTTGACCAGGGGTGCCCAAACTTTTGCGTGCCACTGTATATATACTCCACAGGACAGGCAGCATCTGTGGAGAGAGAAACTGACATCCAGTCGGTGACACATACACCCCACCATGGAAAGTCATCAACCCAAACCTACAGAGACCACCCAATTTGATAAGCACCCCCAGCTTCTGTTCCCTTGCACCAGACCTAGCCAGTTCTGGGTCAAACTGAAAAGGCTGGTTATCTGAAATTGTTCAGCCTTCATTGGAGCCTCCAATGCACAGGATCGCAAGAGGCTGCAGAAGGTTATAGACTCAGCCAGCTCCATCAAGGACAAAGCCTCCCCACCATCAAGAATGTCTTCAAGAGGCGGTGCCTCAGGAAGCTGGCATCTATCATTAAGGATCCTCACCATCCGGGACATGGCCTCTTCTCATTGCTACCATCAGAGAGGAGGTGCAGGAACCTGAAGACCCAAACTCAATGATTCAGGAATAGCTTCTTCCCCTCCACCACCAGATTTCTGAACGATTCATGAACCCATGAACACTACCTCATTATTCCTTTCTTATGCACTGTTTATTTATTTCTGTAATTTATAGATTTTTTTATCTTTGCACTGTACTGCTGCTGCAAAACAACAAATTTCACATCATATATCAGTGATAGTAATCCTGATTCCGATAGTGTGCCTAGATGGAAAATGAGAATATTGCTCCTTGCGCATACGTTGGGATTCATGGGAACAGGGTAAGAGGCCAAAGACAGAGAGAGTGGGAGCAGGAAGAGAGAATTAAAGTGACTGTCAAGTGAATGCTCAGAATCACCCTTGCAGACAGCAGGGAGGTTCGGTCTGCAGGAGTGTAGATGTGGACCCCCAGGTTGACACTCCATGCATCACTTGTTTTATATCCCTCCCAAGGCAGAAGAATTTCTAAGGCTGTGATGTTTTATTTGATAATCATTCCTGAAGCACCTTGGGATGTTTTAAATAGATTAAAAGCACTATGTAAATGCAGGTTGTTGTTGTAATGAGGAATATTGGAAGATTGACAGGTCCTTGTAAATTTCTAGCTTCGGGTGAGGAATGAAACAGCATGAAATGACTGCCTTTCAGTTTTACACTTCCAACGCTTTGAAGGGTGATGTTTGAAGTGAGACCAACACTCTCAAACCTTTATATAAATCCCTTTTGGACCTGTAAAGACTTTGATTAATTCACCCAATTTTTCTGACTGAATTTCAAGAATGAAAAAGAAACTCTAAAATCTGAAGGCTTAATCATTGTTCTGCCACTTCCTCTGTTCAATGCCTTTCAGCTTTGCACCTTTGGTTTAACCCTATGTATGTCACAGTAGGTACATTTCTTAATTAATTTCTCCCCACCACTTCACCCATTCCATGGTTTACTATTGTCACACGTACCAAGGTACAGCGGAAAACTTTGTTTTGCATGCCATCGATACAGATCATTTCATCACATCAGTACATCGAGGTAGTACAGGGGAAAACCAATAACAGAATGCAGAATATAGTGCTACAGTTAGAGAGAAAGTGCAGTACAGGCAGACAATAAGGTGCAAGGCCATGATGAGGTAGAATATAAGGTCAAGAGTCCATCTAAGCACACAAGAGCTACATTCAGTAGTCTTATATCAGGGGGATAGAAGATGTCCATGAGCCTGGTGGTACGTGCTTTCAGGCTTCTGTATCTTCTGCCTGATGGAAGGAAGGAGAAGACAGAATGTCCCGGGTGGGAGGGGTCTTTGATTATGCTGGCTGCTTTACTGAGGCAGTGAGAGGTGTAGACAGAGTCGATGGAGGGAAGGCTGATTTTCCTGATGTGCTGAGCTGTGTCCACAACTCTCTGCAATTTCTTGTGGTCTCAGTTGCCATACCAAGTCATGATGCATCCAGGTAGGATACTTTCTATAGTGCATCTATAAAAAGTGGTGAGGCTCAACAGGGACATGTCAAATTTCTTTATAGTCTCATGAAGGAGTAGAGGCACTGGTGAGCTTTCTTGGCCATGTGGTTGGACCAGGACAGCCAACAGATGTCGCACATCTAATTGATGTGCTTCAGGGATTGACTTATTTTGTAACTGCTTCCAAATCCCAGCTATCTAATCCCACAGCCCACTCCATCTAGGGACAGGACCCAACCCTCCCATCTGATGACCCACCAGCCACCTGACCCTGCCCGAAATTGCAGCCTCAATCACACTGCCATTTTTTTGCTGCCACCAATCCTTAACCAAACTTCTGCCCAATCATGGGACTTCTCCTCAGTCCTCGACCGTAATCCTGCCCTGGCCTAGCACTATCCCAACTTCCCAATTTTTTCCCCCATCACCATACAGCTGACAAACACAGTTCTCAAACTCCAGACCTCAGCGCATTCTTTCCTCCCTCCTCCTGGAGCCTCAGTCCCCGTGATCATACTTTACCCCAAGCCCCTCTTCCTTTTCAGCTCCCTCCTACCTCTAAAAATAAGCCTTTTCAAGTTTTATCCTGGTCCATATGCTTTATCCTTCCACTCCCAAATAGTCTGCGTTTCCGGCTGAGAACCTTAGGATACTCAAGAGAATGGTAAAAGGGCAGCACACAGTCATGGTGTTGGCTTGGAGTAGGGGCAAGAAACATGGAGAGGGAAGATCTATAGTATCTTGAAATGATTTATTTCCTTATATTTATGGTTCTTTAATAATGTAAGATGCTGGCTATTTCAACATTGCCATGCGGGAGGTAGTTACGCAATCTAGAGATTCAGAGCAAAAGAAGAGCCAAATTCCTCCAGAAAGCAACTTGCGTATAAAGTAGGAAGCTTGGATGCAGGAGGATTTTGATCATTACGGAGAAGTAAAGGACTGTAGCAAAAGAGTGGAAGGGGGTGAAGAGGAACTTCAAGACTGTGAAGCTAAAATAGATGCTGAGGTTTGAACGATAACAGAGTTATATCCAGAAAGGTCAGAAACTCAGCAACACTTTCTGTCATTTGATGCAAGTGCTCTCACACTCCAGGCACATCATCAAGAAATCTGCACCAACTCAGCTGCTGCTATTTTCACTTCACATTACTGCTGCTGTTCCCACTGGTATTGCAGTGCATATTTCACAGCTCAGAAACTTAGCATTTTCCAGCTAGCGCTCCCAGCACACAGCCTCATAGCAGGAAATAACTTATGGATTTAAATGCATCTGACTCACACCCCACAAAACTTTCAATGGGCAAACTTTTTGTTTATCCCATATGCTAACAAGGTTTGACCAGCTGGATGGTTCATTGGGTTAGACAGTAATCTTTCATCTCTGATATCTGGATTCCAGTGCAGTTTCCTCTGCCCAGTGACTGTGAGGTTCCTAATGAGTTTATCAATCCCAGTCCCAGTTGCTTGTCAGCGTGAACCCTGAACACAAAGCAGGCCCTAAACTGTTTGCCTTTGTCAGGAAGGTCATGCATGACTGGTGCAGAGGAATGGAAAGAGAGTGTGCAGGTACAGGGAGACAGAGGTTTCCTGAGGTTAAGCAAGTAGAAGGAGTTTACCGCTCTATTATGTCATTTGTTGGCATAGCACGACTTACACTGATATTCCTCAATTGTAAGGCAAGACAAAAATTCACAAAGCTAAATTAAAAGTGTTGCAAAGTTGAGTGATTATTGGTTTCAATGCTTTATGTAATACAAGAGCGTCCATGTTAATTATCATAATTCAGACATCTCATTGGCAGTGTTCTTTATTAGTGTTACACAACAAAAGATAAGGTGTGCACTTTATAGCAATGTTTCAGAGAACTATCAGGTTGAAACTGGTCACAAATGGTTGCATAAAATTGGCAGAATATTTCACAGCCCTTCAAATGACTTAGATTTAGTTAACAATATAATGATGTGTAAATGTTTGTTAGTGATGATTTTAATATCATCAATCTTGCATTTAAAGGTAAAAAATGCACAACAATTCAATAAGATTCCAGAATGAGATAAGGCACCTTCAATGTAATGAACCAGAAGCTGTCCACAGTAAACCCAGGAAATCTGTTAATGGGTGAAACACTGAAAATCAGTAGGAGTTATTTCGATTAATTCAATGAAATAAAGAACCAGTTTATACTGTAATGAGAAAAAGGTGTAAACAATGTAAGTTTAAAAGAAAATGCATAAGGAAGTCAATAATAAGCAAAGATCTTAGTAACTAAGAGAAAAGATAAGAAAACAAATGAAAAAATCTGCAAATTGATCAAGAAAGGCAACCTGCAAAACTCTACACTTTTTATAATTATATTGGACTGAAGAAAGTGGTCAGAATTAATGTGGTTTCCCTGATGTTGTGTACACGAGTGTGAGACCTGCATAAATGAGGTAAGCACACAAGGCAGTGAAGATCAAGAGTTGAAATAAATATTTGCCCGTGTTCCAAGAACTCTTTTTTCTCTCAGGATTTCTTGATGAAATCTGCGCTACTCAGGTGTGAAAGAAGGAAAGAATTAGCACCATGATGTACTGGTGATGAGGATAGAAGTCTTTGAGTCCATCAATGAGCAGTTTGTGAGGTGAGCTTTAAGTTCAACCTTGTGTAAGGTTTAGTCTAAGACCAAAGCAAGCACTGCATTGCAGGTCTCAGCAGTAATCAGATAAACAGCACAGAAGGAAGAGATATGGTCAATTAAAAACCCCATCTCTGTAAAGCAGGAGTGGCACAAAATGGTCGCTCAGACTGTAGTAAATAGCAGAGTGGAAATTGATGACAATGATAAGAATGCTATACCAAAGTGCAAGAAAACCATCTCTCTTATTGAAATGGGTTCCAAGACATGGAGGAGGTAAACATTTTTCAATGTCCCTGGACAGCAACAGGTGTTCTGTTTCGAGAAGTAATACAAAAGGTACCTCATGCATGAAGTCTGTGCCGTCTGTGGGATGGTCTGTGTTCTCTGATAATCCACACAATCTGTGCTGGTGGGGGCTGTTGCTCCTCGAAGACTCAGCTAAGCCTGATTGTTCTGGAAAGAAGGTGTCAGACCAAACAGACACTGTAGTCCTTCATGCTGGGGGCTTAGACACAGGAAAAACAATCCTGTCCTGTAATAGATGAAGTATGCAATGGAAACAGCAAGTGGGAAGTCATCCACTGTGGTAGACGATGACCTCTAGAAATCAGAGACTCCGATGACAGCCAGTTGAAAGTTGAAAGTGAGCCCATGGTGTGAAGACTGAAGAGCACATCGCCAGGCAAAACAAATATATGGACAATGTACAAAACAAGAAACCTCACTCAGGTCAGAGCAGAGATTATACATCCTAAGTGTCAGTGAGATGGATGGGATCAGGAAGATTAACAGCAGGTTCAGGAGAAACTGTAGTTTTATTGGACTAATGATGGATGATGCCATGAGGGTGTAGCCATCCTTTAGAAGGAGGGAGTAAAGCAGTCCCTTGTTTGAATGGATGCTCATCAGTAGCGGACACACAAGAGCCAGACTGAAAGGGGAACACAACAGCATGACCCTGATTCAGTGCTATGCTCCAACAAATGGCAGTGATGAAGAAGCAAAAGACACATTTTATCTATCTCTGCAGTAGGACATTAGAGAGAGTATCATGGCAAGACCTAACCTAAAGATGTTAAGTGTTTTAAAGTCACATACATACATATTATTGGGAACAAATACAGAGATATTCAAGGAAATAATGTCCATATTCATAAAAAGCAAGCACAAGACCAACCTACTGTAAACCTTGACATATCCCAAATACAAGGTCAAGGGAGTGTTCGGCAAATTTGAATGAAATGAAGTTCTAGTAAGTGATAGGTCAACACCAATTGTCATAGTGTCAGACCTTATTGTCTACCTGCACTGCACTTTCTCCGTAACTGTAACACTATACTCTGCATTGTTATTGCTTTTCCCTTGTACTACCTCAATATAATTATGTTTGGAAATTATCTGTATGGATGGCTTGTAAAACTAAGTTTTTCACTGTATCTCAGTACATGTGACAATAATAAACCAATACCAATACCAAAAGCAGACAAGAGTGTTTGAACATGTGGTGATTACAAGGTGCCATTGAAGCAGGTGGTTGATGACAAACAGTACCCACTGCTCACCTCACAATATTTATTTTCAGAGTTGGCAGAAACCAATGTTTTCACCAAACTAGTCCTGTTTCCTGCAGGTGCTCAGTTGAATGTTGAAAAGAAGATTCAGCAATATTTGACGTGTGCATAAAATTACCTTATGGTGTGAAATTCTAAGTATCTTTCAAGCTACTCTGGGTAAGTAACTACAAGGTACACATCAAGGTCTATGCAATAGAGATGATATATTAGTAGCCACAAGTACCAATGCAGCTACATGAATACAATGTAACACTCAAAAGAATGAAGTATGTATTTGGACAGAAAAAATGTAGTTTAATTTTGGCTGAAAGTAAATGCAAATGGATTGCACACAGCAAAGAAAAAGTGGAATGAATTGTGGAAGCAAGGTTGCCTGTGAACATTGTAGAACTATGGTCATTCTCAGGCATGGCACAATAGACAATGCTTGATTTTGCCAGATCTAGGAACAGTGCCAATACCATCATGTGAGTTACTAAGGGAAAATAAAAAATGAACTGCAGCCCACAACAAAAGACACGTGTTTTATGTTAGAAGGGTCTTTGTTGGTCCCACACAATACAACACAAATGTTAGAAATGTAAATGAGATGCTTCAAATTATGGATTTGGAGTTGTCATTAGTCATGCAGTGAGGAATGGTTGATGGCCAGGGGAAAATAATTGCATTTGCATCCTATACATTGACAAAGAATGAACCTTTGGCAGAAAGTTTTTCATCAGTTTCTACTGGGTAGAACTTTAACCTTGGTTACAGACCATAAACTTTTGTTGCAATTCTTAGTCCTCTCAGCAGAACAATAATGCAAAGGTGGACCAGTCTCTTATCTCAATATAATAACATGATTGAATTAAAAGTTCAAATCAAGTTGTTGTGAAAGACAGGTTGTCAAAGTTACCAAAACTTAATTCAGACACAGTGTGAGAAGCATGATCTTCACGTGGTGAAAGATGATTTTCAAGTTATAACAATGGAGATATTGTTCTAAAATGAGCATACAAGAAAACTTAAAAGGATAGACTAAATCAGATAAATGTCCAGATGAGAAGATGAGATGATATTTAGTCAACTATATCATGTAGGACGTACAGGAGCCTGAAGACCCACACCTCAAGGTTCAACAACAGCTTCTTCCCCATTGCCATCAGGTTCTTGAACCAACCTGAAAAACTCCAACACTGCCTCGGACTAAATTTCTTGTTCACCCTCTCAACTTGCACTAATGTCATTATGTTTATTTTATTGATTTTTTTCCTGCATGTTTGATTTATGTATAATTTATGTTAATTTAAGTTTATGTTAACTTATGTTTGTCATGTTTGTAATGTACTGTACTGTGTTGCTGCAAAAAGCTAATTTTCATGGCATTTGTACCCTGTGTATGTAGGCAATTGAACTTGAACTCGTTGACAGACAGGGTCTGGTGTTTCTGTATGCAGTCCATGTCTGCATGCAGCAAGACCTAGCCAACATTGTGGTTTGGGCTAATGTGGAAAATCAATGCGCTCTTCAAAGTGTCAGGCCAAGCCCACTCCAATGAAAGAGGTCCATCCATCCTTGACACTCAATTTAACATCACTGAGTCCCCCACCATCAACATCCTGAGGGTCACTATTGATGAGAAGCTCAACTGTACTAACCACATAGATACCACTGCGACAAAGGCAGGTAAGAGGCTGGCTATCCTACAAGTGACGAAGCCCCCAGAACAATCCCAGGGTATTGAAGGAATAGGTGAGAGCCTTGCAAAGTTCTCTGAACTCAGGAGCCATTCATTTGTTGGAGAATTGCCCAAACAGCTGTGATATTTATGAAAGTGAAACTGGGAAACAAGGAGAATAGAGATCATTTAGCTCAATACCAGCTGTCAGAAAATTACTGCATTCTACAATTAAGGATCAAGTAACTGAACAGCTTGACAATGATCAAAGAGTCAGCTTGCTTTTGCAATGCTAGTTTTCATATTAATGGAACATTAATCTTCATATTAATAGAATAACTGAATGGGGAAAACTTTGTTACATGAATTTCACTGTTGGTTAAATGAGGTCACTCATGTTGGGCCTAAACAGGATAGAAAAGAATGTGTTCAAAATAGTGAAAAGCTAAGAGCTATGCAGGTCTAAAGGGACTTGAGGTCATTGTCCATAAACTGAATAAATATATAGTGGAGAACAATCTGCATGGCCACGGAGAAAGGACCGATGGGTGGACCTAGAGTTGCTCAGGCAGAGGCCAGCATAGACATGATGGGTGAATGGCCTCCTTCTGTGCTGTAACCATTCTATGATTCTCTGATATAATGTCGAGGTCAGGTACAGAAAATAATCAGAATACAAAGGGTAGAAATTATGCTACAGCTCTGGTTAGTCAGGTATTGTAGGCAATCCTGGCTGTGACGCCTAGAAAGGTTAGATTGAAGGGAAAGCAGCACAAGCTTACTGCAGTACTGCCAGACTCCAAGGGTAAGTTGCAAGGAGAAATTACAAAAAGTAGACTGGTACTTCCTGAAGTTAGGAAGTTAAGGGATGATTTGATATCTTCGAAATATAAAGTGAAACAGAGGGTATAGGTAGAGAGAAAGCTCTTCTGTTGATCAGGAGTACAGAATTAGGGGGATACATTTAAAAGTTAAGACAAGTCATGCAGGCGTGAAATTAGGAAGCGCTGGTATATACAAAGAGTAGTAGAAGTTTGTGACTCTTTGACAAATTGCGATTGATCCCTGCTTAATTCTTTTTTTTGAATCAGACCAGTTAGTTAATGGAAGGTATGGAAAAAAATCAGCCTTGATTTCATTCAAGGATTCAGGGGTCTAAAAGAACAACTTCTCATCCTGGGTTCCAACTTCCATTGAAATTAAGAGAAAAAAAAATAGGTTGGATGTAAAACTGGCAGATTTTGCTGTTGTTCCTTTTGAGCCCACAAATAATTCATTCCCCTGGCGTTTTGTTTCATTCAAGGCAAATATTGACTGGAGTATGTTACAATTTCATAGATGTCACCTCTACACCACTACTTAACACTACTTGTATATGCAGCAAACTTTCTCACTTAGTTATTTTGTCCAGATTTTCCAATGTATTGGATGCATTCTCTCACCATGCCATGATAGACACACACAGAGCATTTAAAAGCCCAAAAGCAGTATCAGCGATTGATATTACAATTCTCAAAGGTGTTTTTTTGTTAAGTCAAGTAATAGATCAAAATGAAATTTTTTAGTCCTTTCTAATATATCTCATCTCCAATAAATAGAATAACATCTCATAAATTAACTGTGAAGTGAAAACAGAAAACACCCACTTGGTCAG
Source organism: Pristis pectinata (assembly GCF_009764475.1). Taxonomy (NCBI): domain Eukaryota; kingdom Metazoa; phylum Chordata; class Chondrichthyes; order Rhinopristiformes; family Pristidae; genus Pristis; species Pristis pectinata. The sequence goes on from NC_067428.1 coordinate 11,211,568, forward strand.
TCAGTATGTGCCCACTGGTGGGTCCAGGAGCCGAGGGAAACCTGGAGAGACAGAGTCCGAAACACCCCACCCAGCAGCAACACAGCAATAGAAAATTGATCATACCTCTTGCAGCAGCCTATAATGGCTACTTCAGGGAGTGTTGACTAGGCTACTAGAGACCGGATTAACTGGAATGCAAGCTCCATGCAACAGCTCCACTGAGCCAGATTCAGACCAGACCTCAGGTGTTGTCTATGTAGAGTTTGCATGCTCTCCCTGTGACAGCGTGGATATCTGCCTGGATGCTCCAGTTTCCTCCCACTTCCCAAAAATATGTTGATAGGTTAATTGCCACTGTAAATTACCCCTTGAATAGGTAAGTGTCAGAGATTGGGGGAGTTGATGGGCATATGAGAGAGAATTGGTAGCAAGGAGAGAAGTAGATGACTGGGGCTGATGCATGTGCTCTGAGAGCTTCCATAGACTCAATGGTCTGAATGGCCTCCCTCTGTGTCATCAGAAAATATGAGAGATATGCGATGAACAAAACGGACATGAGACACCATGTTGCTCACGCAGGGTATCTAATGCCTGCATCAACTGAGTGCCCTACACATCTGGAAGTCATCTTGTTCCAGTTAGGTTGCTACCGTGCTTCTAGATGTCACCAGACAGGAGGGGTCCCAACCGTAAAAGCTCTCTGTGAAACATCAACTTTTCATCTGAAAGTAGGCAAGATGCAGTTGCATTTCTTCCCCTGTTGTCTCATGTTTCAAGGACATTGAAATATAAAGGCACGTTAGAGGTAACCAATAAACCATAATTGGGAGAGTATTTCATGATAATTGGGGAGTTGACTAAGACCTGAATCTATTGAACTCAGTGTTTAGATGAGAAGCTGCAGGCCTCCAGAAACTAGATGAACTTGAACCCAGGAGTTCAGATTAAGAGATGCAAGGAGAAATAAAGGCCTGCCACAGGATAATAAATTCTTGCAAAGACCGGGATCATTTTGACTCTTTAATCACCATTAGGTGCTTGGGAATAGTAGTGACAATTGTGCCAAAGGATTGCTTCTAACACTAACTGGCCTATTTTATTCACTTGGTAAGCCTTACAAGTTTACACTTGACAAGTGACAAAAAATTCAGCTGTTCTGCAATAACTTGAATTCCAACCTTTCAGTCAGTTTTGACCATTGGTTTGCCCACCCTAAAAATATGCAATTGCTTATGAATCACTCAGAGAAATCGATCTCACTCTAGATTGACAAGGTCTTGGCCTGTAGACACATTGTCTAAAGCTTCAAACAGGGAGCTATTGAACTGGTTGTCTTATTTTTCCATGGATCATCATCAGTGGGTGGTCATCTGTATTTGGGGGAAAGAATACTCACAGTGTTGTTTCACAGGGCAGCACATTCCAGGCTTTCTGTGTTCAAAAGATTCTTCAATAACCTCAGTGATGACCTTGAGTTCTAGCCAATTGTCTCGTGTGAAGGCATTGAAGCTATGCAGGAGACCATGGACTCTGAATGCAAAGCAGTGAAGTTGGATACAGGGTGGGGGGTTGGGGGGTGGATGGACAGGGTGAAGTGTTCAGCATCAGTAGAAAATCAGAAACCTTCGTATCTTATCAAGGGTTCCACTGCACTTAAAAATTTATAGTCTTTTATACAGTCAGGCGGAGGTAGTTTTTGTACTAAGTAATGTTCTTTGAACTTGTGACTGATAATAAGTCATTCTAATAACAGTTATCAAATCATGGGATTTATTAACGAGGTTTCTCCACCTCCGTGAGTGAAGGTATATTTTATGCATGTGAATCAGTTCTGTCCCAGTAACTTGATATCACAGTTGTCAAAGAATCAAATAGCTTCAGGTCTGTTACCTCATAAATACAAAACACAAAGCTCAAAGCTGCCCAGTACGCAGTCATTCTACGACTCAGTAGGAAACTAATTATGGGATATTTTAATTCAAGAGTTTTCACAAGCAGCATCTAGGCTTTGAAAAGAGGCATCACCTGCCTAATCCTACACAATTGGCTGAGCATGGAAATGATATTCATATCTGTTCACCCAGGAGACCACAGATTAAAAGATTATATTCACTGTTGGGGTGAATGCCTGAGGCACTTTCCCTCTCTCCACTGGCTTACTGGGTAACTACTCTCTGATCTACTGAGCCACACTGACCAGAAAGCCCAAGGTTCATGCCCAACAACATCTGAGCAGAGCTCAGCCAATTAACTTAGAACATGGAAAATAGAACAGTACAGCACAAGAACAGGCCCTTTGGCCCACGATGCTGTGCCGAACTAATTTAACCAGTAATTAAAAGCCTAAGTAAACTAATCTCTTCTGCCTACACTATGTCCATATTCCTCCATTCTCTGCATATCCATGTGCCTATCAAAGAGCCTTTAAAACATCTCTGTCGTATTTGCCTCCACTACCACCCCTGGCAGCGCACTCCAGGCACCCACAACACTCTGTACAAAACTCTATAAAATTAGCCTCAGTTAGTGAGAGGAAGGATCAACTAAGGTTCTCTAAGGATTAACATCGTTGACTAGAAACATCAATGTTATTTTGTTTCTGCAAATGCTGAACTTCCACAGAAGCTCAGAACCTTGGCAGCTGAAGGTGTTAGTGGAGGTATTCAGTGAAGATCGAGAGGTCAGAAATGAGGAAAGCAGGGACTGTGGGATTGAGGGGGGGTCATAAGAAAAGATTAGAGAGATCACAGGGGCCCTTTGTGATCTGAAATCAAAGGTAGGAATTTTAAATTAAGGCATTATATAATGGATGATATAGTTAGACAACACAAACTGATGGGTGAATAGGACTCAGTGTAAGTTTGTACTCTACAGCAAGGTCTGAGATGACCTCAGGTGCACAGAAAGTGGAACATGGGAGGCACAAACATACAGTGAAGGTGACAAAGTTGGGGATGAGAATTTCCGGAGCAGCTCACCCACCACGTTAAAATCCTAGCCCTTGTGAATCACGCATCAAACAGCCAAATTGTTTATTACAGGCATGGTATTGTCTTTCAAAGTGAATGATGTTGGTATCCATTTCATTCAAACTCCTTAGTGGTCTCAAGCTTCCTGTCTTCCAGTTTTGTCTGCAGTTAGCATTGACCTAATTTACTGGCATTGTATCCACTACAGCTGTTTCCTTTTCTTTCTGGCTTTACTCTACAATTATGAGAAAACAATTTTGTAAAGGCAAATAGAGGACTAAGGTCCAATATGAAACAACATGTGGCCTCTTGGCAAGCTGATTAGTCCTCTTCAGGAACACTGTGTTCGGTTTTAGTCTTCTCATATGGATGATGATGTAGACACCCTGAAAAAGGTTCAAAGACAGGTCACCAGAATAATCTTTAGTTTAAGAGTCTTAGTTATTGCAAGAGGATTAGAGAACAGGGATTTTTTATGATATAAGAATGATGGGTTTTGTGCTGAGTTAGTTGAAGAATTGGAAATGAAAAGGGCAACAGACTATTTGGACAGATTAGGGAAAACAAAGGTATTTACTATAAATAAAAATCAAAAATCTACAGATGCTGGAAATCTGAAATAAGATCAGAAAATGCTGGAAACACTTTGCAGATCAGGGAGCATCCATGGAAAGTTAACATTTCAGATCAAAGCAAAGTTAACATTTTAGATCAAAGAACCTGAAATGTTAAGTCTGTTGCCAGCATTTTCAGTTTTTGCTACAAGTTATGTTAGAACAAAACTATGTTTAGTGACAGGAGGTAATTTTTCATAGAGACAGGCTACCAACATTGGACTGAGTGGTTGCGGTGACTGTAGATTGGCCACAATAATTCACCCTCCCATTAAAGTCAAGCGAAGGAGTCAACTATGGTCCATTGAGGAATGCAGGAGGACATCCAGGCAGCAGCACCAAAGCATCTAAAACTGAGATCTGGTCTCGGCAAAGCCACTACAGTGAAATATCACACGTGCTAAACAGCCAAAACAACATGCAAAAGCTATGTAATCCCAAAACCAGCAGATCAGATCAGTGCAGTCCTAAAGTCATAGAGTCACTGAGTAATGGGTCCTTCGGTCCAACTGATCCATGCCAGCCAAGATGCCCATCTAAGCTAGTCTCATTTGCCCACAAATTGCCCATATCCCTCTAAACCTTTCCTATCCATGTACTTGTCCAAGTGTCTTTTAAATATTATTATCGTGCCTGCCTCAACCACTTCCTCTGGCAGCTTCTTCCATATACGTACCACCCTCTGCATGAAGAACTTGTCCCTCAGATCCCTCTTCAATCTTTCCGCTCTCACCTTAAACCTATGCCCCGTAGTTTTTGACTCCCTTTCCCTGGGAAAGGGACTGTGTGCATTCAGTCCTGCAACCTCATGTCATGAACTGTGGTAGCTAACAGGAGGAGGCTCCAAGAACTTCCTCATCCTCAATAACTGTGGGGCCCACAGGTGAGTGCTACAGAAAAGAGTGAAGCATTCACAACCATGTTCAGCTAGAAGTGCTGATTGAATGATCCATCTCAGCACATCCTGAGTCCCCCACCATCACAGAAGCCAGTTTAATTCACTGCACATGATATCAAGAAACAGCTGAGAGCACTGGATGCAGCAAAAGCTTTGGGACAAGGCAATGACCCAGCTGTGGTACTGAAGGCCTTCACTCCAGGACCAGCTGCCTCTACTCAACAATGTGTGAAATAGCCTGGCTATGTTCTTTTCACAAGCAGAAGGCCAATTCCATTCTGACTGAATCCCTCCCAGTCTGTTTATTCAATCATCAGCATAGTGATGGAAATTGTCATTGACTCTGCAATCAAGTGATGTCTACTGTCCAGCAGTCTGTTCTCTGATGTCAGTTCTGGATTTCACTGGCACTATTGGGCTCTAGACCTTATCACAACACTGGTCCAAGAATGGACCAAACAGCTGAACCAGTAGTGAAGTGAGAGTCTGCCTTTGATGCCAAGACATGAGACTGACATCAGAGAACCCCAGTGAAAATGATATCAATGGCCATTAAGAGGAATCACTTCAATGGTTGGAATTGTACCTTGCACAAAGGCAGATGTTTGTCAGCGTTGGAGAAAATCCAGCTTTGTTAGACTCGGAATAGAACTTGAGAAAATAAAAGGGGCAACACTGGAAAACAATAGGAAATGTTTAACATTGCATCAACAGAGTGATCGTTGAAAAGCCATTCCCCTCATCTTCCCAACCCACCCCACAAGCCACCATCATTGCACTTTCCAATTTCTCCCTCCGACCTCCAATCCTCCCTCTCCGCCCATATCTCCAATGCACACACAAACCCCCCAGCCTTTCTGTCTTCCATCTCCCACCCCAGTTCCATTTTCTCTGTCCCACCCCGTCCGCATCTCCCGTCTCTGAACACTTGATCTCCCCTCCCTTCAACCTCCTGTCTCCAGTCTCAGATATGCTGCTGCTCCTTAACTTTATGTTGAGCTTCCTTGGAAGAGTGGAGGATGCTGAGGATGTAGAGTTCAGCGTGGAAGTGGGATGGAGAATTAAAATGACAGAAGCTGGGGATCGTACTTGTGAACTAAATGGAAGCTATTATAAAGCAGTCATAGAAGACAACACAATGTGAGCAACAGATAGAGTGAAGTTGCCAAATGCAGTCAGTCTTTTTGGCTGGTGAGTGTGCTTGGGTCTTAGCGAGTGGGACAGGAGAAGATTGGCCAGTACTTGAAGGAAACCTGTAGGGTTCCTGAATGCAAACCGGACCCACACAATCCCACACTTCCACACCAAACCTTCACTCCCACTCCACCTCCCCATAAATTTTGAGGTTTGTCCTACAGTTCATGTACTTGACAGAGATTCAATTGGAACTGATGCACATTGAGTCCACAGGTAGCAATGCTACAAGATAAATACTAACAGTTCATAACAGGTCATTCTGTTGTCATAACTGCTTTATTCTATAAATCAGTGTTCTGCCTGTAGTAACTCAGTTGAGGAAAAGATATCATAGAAGTGGAAGCAGCAGGGAGGAGAGACACCACCTTAGCAAGAAAATATAGCATCTGTCATTGGATCTACTGAGAGAATAACCTTTCATTTACTGGCTTATATAAATATGGGCCCAGAAATTCAATCACATAGCTCATGTGTTAATAGTACTATAAGATCCTTACAGTCTGCAATGGTCCCCACAGCATGACGAAACCCACAAAGTCAGAGCGATCCATGTCTTGCCTCTTGTCCCTGTGTTTGGAAGGCTCTGTGGGAAGCTGATGTAAACTAGGCAGGCAGGCATATAAAGTCAGGACTTGCCTACTTTAGAAAAAGGAAGTCAAAAATAGAAGAAGTCTTCACAATGGTTTTCCTCAAAACTTGCCTTGTCTTCCTACTGGATGGCCTGGGGAAATATCGCTGCAGCTTCTCCACACACACCTCCAGATAACATTGCACGTCTTCAAAACCTCATCTGCATATTTAAAGAACCATCACCCCACCCCACCACCAATTCTGTTGGGTGTCCATCACACTTGCTCAGATGACCAGATTCAAATCAGAATTTGGGGAAGATAGTTGGCAAGTCCGAATTTTATTTGTGCACCTTCCCAGTTTACAACAGACTCCAACATAGCCTCTCAATCATGGATAAAAAGTCACAACATGGATGCACTTGAACTTTACAGGTTCAGTTATAGGAGGAATTCCATTTTAGGTTCTTAATCTTTAGGGGTATCTGAGTGTTGCTGGCAAGGTTGGAATTTATTGACCCTCCAAATTACCCTTGAGAATCTGTGGGTGAACTACCTTCTTGAACCCATTGCAGTCCTTCTCGTGTAGATAATGTCATGGTAAAGTAGGGGAGAGAGTTCCAGGATTTAGACCCAGCAACAATGAAGGTTGTGATATATTTCCAAGTCAGGATGGTGTGTAACCTGGAGGGGAACTGGCAGGTGGTGGTGTTCACATGCATCTGCCGCTCTTGTCCATCCTGGTGGTAGAATTTTGAGGATGCTGAAGGAGTAGCTTGGACGAGTGACTGCAGTGCACTTTGTAGGTGGCATGTACTGTGGCCATAGTGTGGTAGTGGTGGAGGGAATCAATGTTTAGGGTGGTTGACAGGCTGAAAGTGAAGGGTATTTCATTACACTCCTGACTTACGCCTTGTAGATGTTGGAAAGCTTTCAAATGTCAGAGGACGTGTCGTTCACCACAGGATACCTCAGACCACCTCTTGTAATCACAGTACTAATGTGCTGGCCCAACTGTGTTTCTGTTTAACGGTAGACCCCAGCATGTTGCTGATAGTGGACTTATCAATGGGGATGCCTCTGAATATCATGGGCAGGTGGCTGGGCTCTTATTGGAGATGGTCATTGCCTGGTGCTTTCTTTTGGTAGTGAGAAGGTCTTTTACCAATTATCATGAGAAAGAGAGAAAGACAGGCTTCTAGTGGACAGAAGATACAAAAGCTTGAAAACACACACCGCCAGGCTCAAGGACAGCTTCTATCCTGCTGTTATAAGACTCTTGAATGGACCTTTTGTACAATAAAAGTGAACGCTTGGCCTCACAATCTACCTTGTCGTGGCCCTTGCACTTTGTTGTCTACCTGCACTTCCCTTTCCCTGTAACTGTAACACTTTAATCTGCATTCTGCTATTGCTTTTCCCTTTGTACTACCTTGATGTAATTATGTTTTGAAGTGATCTGTATGGATGGCATGCAAACAAAATTATTGTCCGTACATGTGACAATAATAAACCAATTACCAATTTGCACATGAGTAGAGAGGGCTTGCTCCAATTATCTAGGGCCCAGCTCTGTTCACCCATATATTAAGGATATACTAGTGACAGAGGGAATGTAGCAAAGGTTCATTGCATTATTCCTGGGATTCTGGGTATGTTGTATAAGGACCGATTAAGTGAACTAACCCTGTACTCTCTTGAGTTTAGAAGAAAGAGAGGGGAGGTCATGTAAATCTTATCTTATCTTGTATTTATAACAACATAGGAAAAAAAGGCCATTTGCCAAAAGGGTCCACACTAGCTCATAGGGGAGCTATCCCATTAGTCCAATTTCCCCTCTACTTATTTCCCTACCGGGCTCATGTCCAATATGTATAAAATTCTGAAGGATAAGATAAGATAAGATAAGATAAGATAAGATAAGATATCGTTATTGGTCACATGTACATCAAAACACACAGTGAAATGCATCTTTTGTGTAGAGTGTTCTGGGGGCAGCCTGCAAGTGTCGCCACGCTTCCGGCGACAACATAGCACGCCCACAACTTCCTAACCCGTACGTCTTTGGGAATGTGGAAGGAAACCAGACCACCCAGGGGAAACCCACACAGACACAGGGAGAACGTACAAACTCCTTACAGACAGCAGCTGGAATTTAACCTGGGTTGCTGGCGCTGTAAAGTGTTACGCTGACCGGTACACTACCATGCCTGCCCATTGCTGACAGGGCAATGTGAAGTTAATGTTTCCCTTGGAATGGAGTGTCTAGAACAAGGATGAGGGCCTCAAAATAAAGGGATAGCCATACAAGTGAAAAATTGGAAGAAATTTCTTCACCCAGAGGGCGTTGAACCTTTGGAGTTCACTGGAGTTGCTGAAATGGTGTCCTAACTGGAGACACGGAGAGAAGATGTATATTCAAGGTAGCTTGGGAATCTGTGGGCTTGTAAAAGATGATACAGGCAAGCCTGTCTCCTGAGATGGAGACAGAGATCCAGAAAGAGAAGGGAAGTGTTGGAATTGTAAACGTGAGAGCAGGGTGGAAATTGACACCAAAAGTGATGATATTTTTGAGTTCCGTAGGGGTAGAGGATGTGGCACTAATACAATTGTCAATGTGTCAGCAAAAGAGTTGAAGGAGTGGTCCCAAGTAACCCTGGAACAAGGACTGTTCCATGTATCCAGTAAAAAGACAGGCATAACTGGGGCCCATATGAGTTCCCATAGCTACATCTTTAATCTGGAAAAAATGAGTGGAATCAATGGGGAAGTTGTTGAAGCCAAGGACCATTTCCGCCTATTGAATGAGTGTTGGTGAAGGGGAACTGGTTGGGTCTCTGATCAAGGATGAAATCAAGGGCCTCAGACCTTCCTGATGTGGGATGGGGGTGTAAAGGGACCGAATAACACGATCCAGCAATTGGAAGCTGTCGAAATGCTGGAGGGCATCACAAGTGGGAAGGGACTGGACTGGGAACAGGATCGAGTCAAGGTAGAAAGAAATAAGTTCAGTAGGGCAAGAACAGGCGCAAAGAACAGATATACCAGGATGGTCATTTTCATGGATCTTGGAATGGAGACAGAAGTTGCCAGTGCAAGGTGGAGGCACTAGTGGTTTGGAGGGAAGATCTTCCATGCTTCTCATTCATTAATATCAGGTGATATCCAGACTGCTGAGTGAGGGTGGAAATTGATGGTCAAGCAGTTTGCTATCATGGTTCAAGCTGAGAAGTTGACAGAATCTTTGGAACCCAAATCCCAGGAAAAGAAAAGGCTGGAAATTAGAGAGAACATTTAGGTAATATCTCCAAGCTGTCTGCACGTGGTTTAGGAAGGGTTAACAATACTTTGTGCACTGAAAGGCCTCAGCATTTACCTTGAATACCTATGGTACAGATTGTAATTTCCTGAAACTAATTTATGCAGACTCTTTGGCAATGTAACTGAGACAATCTATTCTATTACAGATTCATTTATCATTGAAATTACTGTAGAGCACACGCCTGGCATTTGTACTTCTGGTTGCTTTTCCCCATAGAGAGGCTCACTGCTTAAAAACAGTCAGCAATGTCTTACTTTCTTTGGAGGGAATGGAGAATTTCCTTTAAGTATCTCGCTCTCCACCTGTCAAGTTTGTTGAAAATCCTGCTTTTCCACAGAAATTGGGTTTTTGCAAAAATAGCAGGAAAAGACCAATAGAAACATTCCGCCTGAACTTTGGACTCAAACCTGGATGAGATTGGAGGGATTTTCTCAATCTGACGCAAAATGGAAATAGATCAAGGAAAGTTGGTGGAATATTGGATCGGTCAGCTGGGTCGCCAGTGGTTAGCATCTACTTGGCACCAATTTTGATCTCCTCCATAAGTCACTTGCCATGCTCAAACACACTCGGCTTCTGCTGAAACTACATCATTATATTTCTGACACTGCAAGTCAATTATCCAACTTGGTGTCAACCACCTGTCTGCCCAATCTTGATCCTCTTGCCAATCTAATTCCAATCACCTGCCTGACCTGAACTCATCACTGGCCCAGTCCAATCCCAAGCTCCATCACTGACAGAGCTCAATTCCAATCACTGGCCGGACTCACTCCCAACCATCTCCTTGACCTGATCCCAGTCACTTGTCCAACTCATCCTCTCAATTATCTGGACAGACCCAAACCTTCATCATAGGCTAACCCAAATTATCTGCCATCTTAATCCAATCATCCACCTGATGACACTAATCATAGCCCTAAACCCCCTCCAGCTCACTGCCTGCTACAACCTCTGCAGCAGTTGACCTATTGATCAGCTGCCCAACCCACCGTCCCCATTATCTGCCTGTCATGTCCCCATTATCCACCCAACATCTGCCAAACCCACCTCCCCAATCACTTACACAACCTCCCCTTCCCACAAAAGAATTTCCTCAGCAGACTTGCAATGGCTTGAAACTGTAGAGCAAGTACAAAGAATGAGATGAAGATTAGTACTGGGCCACAAGCCTAGTAACATTTTTGAAAGCAGCAAAGGATGGTGTAGCAATAACTAAAGAGGGCAAAAGTAGATAATGAGAGTAACTTAACAAGAAATATGAACACGGTTATCTACACAAAAAGGAAGAGAGTAGCTTAAGCAATTATTGGTCCCCAAGAGGATCAATTGGGGTTTTGCAATGAGAGACACAGCAACTGTAGAGAGCATGACAAATATTTTGTATCTCCCTTCATGGTAGGAGACACTGAAAGCAGTGAAGATCCAGGAGCAAAAGGGAGAGAAGAACTTAAGGCAATAATTATCATTAGAAGAAAGGTACATGGTATGAAAATGGGTCTGAAGAGTCTTGAGGACCTGAATGGGATGTGATCAGTTAACATAAAGTCATACAGTCATACAGCACAGAAACAGGCCCACTGGCCCAACTGGTCCCTGCCAACCAAGATGCCCACCCAAGCTTGTCCCATTTGCCTGCATTGATTGGCATGGATTTGGATTAACTAATGTCTTGGATCCTTGGGTCCAAAAACAAATGGCTGCAGAGATAATGAATGCATTGTTCATGATCTTCCAAAATTTACTACCTTCTGGAAAGCTTTCAGTGATTTGGAAAACTGGAAATGTAACGCTGTTGTCAAAGAAAGGAAAGAGACAGAAAGCTATAGGCTAGTTAGTCAAACCTTAGCCACTGAGAACATGTTGGAATCTATTATTAAGGAAGTTGTAGGAGGACATTTAAAATCATAATTCATCAAGTAGAGTCAGCATGGTTTCATGTTTGCTAAGTTTACTAGAACTCTTCAAAAATGTTATGAGTAGGGTGAATAAAGGGAACCAGCAGATGTATGTATTTGGATTCCAAAAGGCACCCGATTAGGTGGTATGTAAAGGTTAATGCAAGAGAGTTAATGCGCTGGGTCTAGTATATTTACATTGATAAAGGATTGCTAAGTATCAGAAAATAAGAGTCAGATATACAGTATGTCAATTTTTTTATGTTCTCAGGCTGTAATTAATGGAATCTGATGGCAATCAGTGCAGTGTCAATGCCGAAACCTTTTGGGCAGGCTATACGCTGAAAGGAAATCTTGGAGAATTTATTGGTCTTAAACACAAGTTTTTTCTTCTGACCCCCTGCTTTGGTAACATCACCAAAAACTTACAAGTCATCACATAAATAATAAGATGCCTCCAGATTGGCTGGTTGCATTCCAAGAGACAAGTGGCAAATGTCAAAGGAAAAATTCATGAACAATCTTTTAGAATGCTGGGTAACTCAAACTTCCCCATCAACCCACTTTTGCTGTGCTAATTGTTGGATATCAAACATTCCTAAATGGGATTGATCATTATCTTGGAGCAAGAAACACGATGATGATGATGAAATAAATCATTGAAAAGTGTACTATTGGATTATGAGGTAAGAGGGTTGAGGAAAGACTTAGGCAAAATATAGGAAGCTATCGACTGCAGTACATTCTGAGTGATCCCCAGGGTGTTTGTATCTAGAATCATCTGAAGTGAGTAATAGTTAAAATTAAAGGACAGTTTGCAATGGAATTGCTAACAGAAATGATCACCTGTACAGACTCTAAGAGTAGTGTATGTGAACATATCCCATTTACTGACAATTAAGGGTTGAAGCTACGTATGGTACAGAAAACAGAGGTCATATTAGTATACAGTAGTTTGTAGTGTTTTACCTCATACCTTCAGTAATTTTATATACATCTAATGTTACATTATCTGTAGTGTTTGTATTTGCACTTATTTTCATTTGTGGTTCTTGCTCAGTTTTAATACATTTTTAAAAGGGTTGTGCATTGTGCTGCACTGTGACCTTTTGAGTAGTTTGACCCCACCTGGCCAGGTTTGGATCAAGCTCAGGGTATAGGTGGAAGAGAAACTCCCCACAGCAGTTTGTGTGTTGCAGTGAAATTTGCTGATGGCATGAAGGTGGTGAGAAAGCAATTGTGAAGAGGACTCAAAGAGTCTGAAAAAGGATATAGATAGGTTAAGTGAGTGGGCAAAAATTGTATGGATGGAGCATAATGTGTTATCCACTTCAGCAGGAAGAATAAAAAAAAGCAGAAGATAGTTTAAACAGGGAGAGGAGTACAGATGCTGCTCTATAGAGTGATATGGTTGTCCACATACTTAAAGCACAGAAAGGTTAGTCAGTTGGTTAACAACACATGGCTATAAATCTTTTTTTTTCAATCTTTTTATTAGTTTTCAAACACATGGCTATGAAATCAAGTATAATGTTGGCCTTTGTGGAAATGATATGGAGTACAGAACAGGGAAGTCCTGCTACAACCATCCAGGGTGTTGCTGAGACTACACCTTATTTGAGGAGGGATATATTTGCATTGCAAACACTTCAGAGAAGGTTCATTAGGCTTATTCCTGGAATGAAAGGGGTTTGTCCCATGAAGAAAGGTTGAACCTATACTCATTGGAGTTTAGAAGAATGAGAGATGAACTTGTTGAAACTTATAGGATTCTGAGGGAACTTTTTCAAATGATGAGGGTATTTCCCCTCATGAAGGGATCCAGATCAAGGGGGCAAAGTTTCAGAATCAGGAAGTGACCCTTGTTATACAAGGAAAAGAAGGAATTCCATTTCTTAGAGGGTTGTGAACTATGGAACACCCTACTCCAGAGAAATGTGGAGGATGGCATTGAATGCATTCAACGCTGAGACAGATGTTTGCATTATAGGTGAGGCAAGGCTAATGGGGAATAAACAGAAAAGTAGAGACACTGATCAAATCAGCCATGACCTTATTGCATGACAGAGCAAAGTCAAGGAGCCACATGGTCTACTCCTGCTCCAATTTGTTATGTCATTATGTTCTACCCTCTGCAACACCTCGGGCCTTGTAAGTGCCAGAATAGTAAAAGTCCTACTGAGAACAAATTTAGGAGTTGCCATAGGTGAAATTTGGCCAACAAGCCACTGTTCACAGTCACAGGTTACAGCTCACTGGATTGCATTCAGGATTAGGAATGCTGGATGGCTTTACACAGTTATGGTGCTCCAGCTGAGGACCATGGCAGCTCACAGATTACACCTGAAAAGCTTTGGCCTGCTCCCAGTCAGCCTGGTATCCACTAAACCAAAAATGTGTCAGCATACAGTAAATAAAATCAGAGCCTATATTCACACTATGATTGATTTTTGATGGAAGTTCCCCCTTGGTTCCATCAAATACTATTCTGCCCTGAAGGGAGATTATCAAGGCTGCTCAATATTTGTGGTGTCGTTGTGGCTGACATTGAAAAGATAGAGAATGTTAATGATTGATTGTTGGCCTTTAAAGGGGAAGATGCCTATTAGGACAGTTGCAATCATAAATAGGTAATTACTCATACATTTCCCCTATAGCAGTAAATAATTGTTTTATGTTTTAGCTTTGCTGGAATGCTCATTTATGAGGCAGTCCAAAGGAAAACTGTTAGGAGCGAGAATTAGCATTTATATGTAGTGTTCTATCATGTCCAGGACATCCCAGAGTGCATCCAATTAATTATTTTGAAGTGCAGTTACATTTGTTATAGAAGCACACATAGGTACAGAAGCAATGCATTGGCATCACCCAGGATAATCCCTTCACACTGGCCTGACAGTGTATGTCCATTGTCTTCAAGCCTCTGATAAGCGTCGTTCAATACTGACACAATGTTAACTGTGGCTCAATGGGTAGCATTGTTGCTTTTGATTCAAACTTTTGTGGGGTCCAATTTAGGCTGACACTCCAATGCAGTTCTGGGGGAATGTTGAAGGTGCCAATACTCAAGTGATATGAGGAAAAAGAATGACAGCCTCAGAGGTAATCATAAAAGATCCAATGATGCTATTACAAGGCAGAGCAAGGCAATTATTCCTTGTGTGCAGGTCAATGTTTGTTAAAAACTCCTCACAACTAGTCATTGACTCTTAGTTGTCATTTGGAACTTGCTGTGCACAATTGCTCACTACAATTTTTACATTACAAACAATGACTACACTTGAACATATTTCATTGGTCATAAAGCACTTTGCAGCATCCTGAAAAGGCTGTGAATGTTATTACTGTTTCTTTCATTCTGTGCATGTGTTGTTGCCTCTATAGTTAGCTTCAGTATTTGTTGTCTAGGGAGGGGTGGAAAAGATTCCACCCCGCTTGCTCACTCTTACTGGAAAGCATATGGTCTGAAAATTCATTCACATCATACAGGAACCACTGGAATGAAATCTGCAGATGGGGTAATGTGCCTGGCTTCAGAAAGTTGGAGAGCCGGACATCGTGTGATGGGCATTGTGTGGACCAACTTTATCCTTGTGTACAGGACTGGACACACTGTAGCAGTGACCATTCTGTGCCATGTCTGGAGTTGCAAGAAGACCCCTGGAATTACCCTTCCACAATGCATGGGGTACAATGACTCTGCTGGCAGATATTATTAAAATAACCAGAAATAATGTACTTTAAAATGCTAGGAGCTCAAATCTTGATATTACCTGAGGCACTGACTGCTCTCCACATGCTTTTGTCTTTTGTGAGAAGACAACTTAATCATTTTCTGAAGAAATTCATGTGGTAAGGCCTTCCCAAGAACAGGCATCAGTGAGGCTTTGTTGGGAAACTACATGTAAACAGTAATACCCTTGCAGATATCAAGATGTTCAAGAAAAAGAAATTTACATTTTTAATTCACCTTGCAAACCAGGCACACAATCTCACCAGACCCTTTCTGTCTTCTCCAATCCCAACACGTCCACCCACCACACCCAAATGACTTCCCCCAACACACCCCTACCTTTCGCCTCGATTGCTCCACTGCTCTTTCAAGAAGTTTCAAATCAATGAATTAATTTACATATGACTGGATCCCACAAATAGCAAACAAGATTGTTATAGATACACCACAGAAAGCATCCTATCCTGATGCATCGCAGCTTGGTATGGCAGCTGCTCTGCCCAAGACTGGAAGAAGTTGCAGAGAGTTGTGGATGCAGCCCGTTCCATCACGCAAACCAACCTCCTCTCCTTTGACTCTGGCTACACCCCCTGCTGCCTCGGGAAAGGAGCCAGCGTAATCAAGGATTCCTCCCATTCTCTTCTCTCCTCTTTCCATTGGGCAGAAGATTGAGAGCACATTCCACCAATCTCAAGGACAGTTGAACAGACTCTTGAAAAGACCTACCAGACACTAAAAGATGAACGCACAAACTCTTGATCACTCAGTCTACCTTGCATGGCCCTTGCACTTTATTTGTCTACCTTAACTGCTCTCTCTCTGTAACTGCAACACTATATTCTGCATTCTGTTTTCTTTTACTGTAATATGTATGGAATGATCTGTCTGGATAGCACACAAAACAAAAGCTTTTCACTCTATCTTGTTATATGTGACAATAATAAACCAATACCAATGACTAGTTAGTAGCCAACAATATCCAAGGAGTTGCCCATGCTCCAACATTGGAAGTGCATGCATAGCTGTGAGTTCAACTGGACATCTGACAAGGCTACAACAAAAGAGTAGTAACAGGTTTGAGAAAGTTCTTAGTCCATCTGGTTTCAGTGTGTTGGCTGAAGAAGGAGAACTTACTGCTGAATTTGTAGGAAACATGTCACTTCTGGGCTGCTTTTGGTGCCTCATTTTCAAAAAAATTGTTAGTGTACAGTGTCAGCTGCAAGAATGCTACCTCAGTACATAGTTATTGAAAAATTTCTCACAGCATCCTACAGGTACGAAGGCTTTGCCCAGTTTCTGACTTGGATGCTGCTTGACTGAGTTGAGAAGTAAATGTTCTGCCATCAGTGAGAGGTTGAGAACTCTAATTTGTCAAGGTGTGGGGCAATTTGCATAGCATTGAGGTCTCTGATGGGTATCATAAGAAACAAAATGAATCATTTTACTCTTCAGTAACTGAGGAACATTTCACAAGAACATTTGAATTATGTTTTTTTGCTGAAGTCGATATGTAACTAATGTGATGAGATTTGAAAGAATAATTCAAGTATGTAGCAAAAGAACTGTTTCTCTCAGTGAGATTACAATTCTGAGTGCAGAAGGTGAAGGGTTTTCTAACTCCCTTCTAATTGACCTTTGGCCATTACCTCCAATAGGATGAAGATCCCAAAGCCAGGGGCTGCATTTTAAACTACTAAGATAATTTTACATTTGTCTTTTTTAACATTTTCCTGTCAGTCTCACAAGGGCTCAAAAACATGATTCAACAGCAGTAGTGTTTGATAATGGTCTCACACCAAGATGTTATCAGACACAGGCATTCATAGTGATGCCGTGAGGCAACATCATGAGGTAAAAAACATTGAGGTGTGGTGAAAACAAATATCAGCTTTGGCAAAAGCAAGTTACTGTTTCAGCTCGCAGAGTCATAGAATCACACTGCATGGAAACAGGCCCTTCGGCCCACCAAGTCTGTGCCAACCACCTGTTCACAGCCTTACACTACTCCCATTTTATTCTCATCACATTCCCATCAACTCCTCCACTAGATTGTTCCACTAATCGACACTGCAGCACCCAGAGGAAGCCCATGCAGTCACAGGGAGGACATGCAAACTCCACACAGACTGTCACAGAGGTCAGGATTGAACTTAGGTCACTGGAGCTGTGAGGCAGCAGCTCTACCAGCTGTGCTATTGGATCCTTTTCAAAAACTGTAGGATATTACAGAAGAACAATGGTTCTAAACAACACAAAGGGAAAAACACACCTACATACGCACACACTAGCATTTACATGCACTGACACACTTACACCCATGAACAATTCTATATTTGCACTCACACAATTACTCATATATATTCACACACATACTCAAAGTTACACAGACAAACACACAGATAGATGAAAAAACAAGAATATTTACATAGAAAACAGGACTTGCTCCAATGCCAAGTGACTTGAGCACAATGAGTCACACTTGAGTCCTTCCCATCTTACGAATACCCGACCTATGTACAGCCTGTACATTTAAACAAGCATCTGGGAGACCGGTGGATGGATTTGCTGGCTGCCATGGGGCTGCAGGCAGCTTCTGCCATGTGGGAATTCAGTCTACGGCCACAGTTCCGACTTGTGAACTTCTGTTCCTGTCAACTGCTCGTTCAGTTACGAGCAGTTGACAGGAACAGAACCCTGCTGTAACCTGGGGACCACGTGTAATAGGAGGCCTGATAACAGCTATGGAACACAGAGAGTATGTGAGTGGCTGATGGAGGGGGGTAAATGAAGCAGGTAGAAATGGAAGCAGAGATACCAAACATGGTGGAGCAGGTTCCAATCATTTAAGATGTGAGAAAAGAGAAAAGCACCAGAGGTCATCCCACCCCAGAGCAATAGAGGCCTCACCCAATGAGCAAACAATCTGTCCCTCCATAGAAACAGACCCCTTCTGCATTATCATCACTCTCTGTTGAGGAAATCTAAAGTCTCCAGTTGTGATCACCATATTAAAGTCAGGTAGAAACATAAAGTGCTGTCACTCGAGCTAGCATTGTGCTTCAATGGAACAGGGTGGCAACCCAATGACCGACAGCTCAGAGTGGCAGAGAAGTGACTGGGAAACAACAGGTCATACCTACCAATAAGCCAATGGTGTTCAATGAAACAGTCATTTATTTTTACTCTCTGTGATATTATTTTTAAGGATGCGATAAGGAAATATGTTGTTGGTGCAGCTGTACGATTTTGCACCTGCATTGCATTATTCAATGGTGCACCATGTCTTAAAAAAGAACACACATTATATCATTCAGTAAGTACTTAGCATGGAGTGTGGATGGATAAACAAACTAACAAACACCCTGGAAAGCAACAAGATGCAATAGTCTACCAATGTCCCACCATGCCCTTTCAATTGTGTCTAACTCTCCCTACCACCACACCCTGCACCAAGGACACTCAGGGCCTGAAAAACAAGTCCCACACCTCCACAATGGCTATTTGGACAAGGTCATGATCAGTCATCCAATCATAGTCCATGATGAAAGGATAAAAACCTGACTGAAGGTGAATGATGAATAAAACAGAGAATGCTTTAGTTGCAACAGTTGGGCAATGAAGTTTCTAAGGTTCAAGTGCACATTAGTAGTTGATTACATGACAGTATCAAGGGCCCAGTAACTTGCCTGGCTGTATTAAATTCATTTTGGCAGACTCAATTAATTAAAGATGCTGCATCTTATATGCTCAGGAGAATATCATTCAACTACTCCTATCTCAAAATGAAATAGAGTAGAGGACCGAATATTGAGAATATGGAGATCAATTAACTTATGTATCAATATCTCCCTGATATATAGTACAATACAATTTATATTGTATGGCCAAATGCTTTGGATGTTTAAATTTAAAAAATTGTTTCAACTGATCAAATATGCCAGTTGCTAGGTTACTGGAAATGGTAGTTTTACAACCAAGATGTTCAATGCCTCAGTCTACCATGAGCTCAGTCACAAAGATTCCAGAAGAATAAATGGAATAAATAAAATTAATGCATTTTCTACAAATATTAATTTCACAGTAGGCAGTCTTTTCATCAGAACCACTGAGTTCACCACCAAGCTTTATCCTACATGACTAAAGACACTGAAGTATTGGAGAGTTCAGTGGCATGTTTTACCATATACAGCTTCAGACTTCTGTGCTGGCAAGGACCACTTGAAAGCCTCCATGAATGGGATCTTCCTTTCTAGATATGACTCCCTACTTCCTGTGCTGGATAGTTAAGAAAGGAAAGCAGAGAGCAACAGATGGGATTTTGCTTTCTATTGCCACCGGTGGAAATGGTGATGGGGCATGATCGAAGATATGAGATAAAGGTGGTGAAATTTCTTTTCCAGATTTTTGCACCACTTTCTTTGAAACTGATGACTTTTGATGTAGATTCACAAACTTCATTTATCTCATGAGGTGTCTATTCTCTCCCAGATTTGTGCACATCAGTCTGCACATGCACTTTCAGTGCATTTTTCTCAAAGACTGTAGAAGCTTGACAGGGTACTGTCTATCTTAAGAAGAGGGCACCAGGAAATATTGCTTATCTTTAACTTTATCCCCAGACACTTTCACCAGGGTGAGCAGTTTGCCTGTGTGTTAATGTGAAACTAATGTGATATTTTGTTGCCACCAGTCTCCTTTTCAAGTCTAGCTTTTCTTTTAATTTGAATGTCTGTTTCCTGAATCCTCTCTGACCCCTTCCAAAGAAAATAAGGATAAGTTTCATTATTAGATGATCAGAAAAGCATAACATTGCTTTTAGATGGAATGTGGCCCATATCTATTCCCCCAACTCTGTCTATGTTGGAGAACTCCCTATTCTCCTAACTCTGGGTTCTTATGCATTCTGATTTCATTCTCCCTACCATGGACAGCCATGTCTTTGGCCATCAAGCTGTTAAGCCCTAGAACTGCTTTACCAAAGTGTGTTACCTCTTTACCCTTTCCTCCTGTTTAAAAATATTATGAAAATGTACAGTTTTCACCAAGCATTTGGTTGCCTGACCCAAAGTCTTTTTCTTTGGCTTTGTGTCAGATTTTAAATGGCTATGCTTTGGTGAACTGCCTTGGGAGATGTGGCTATGTTATAGCTGCAAGTTGTTGTTGTTGTTGGTCAGTGTCTCACACAGTCACAGTGAAAAAGCTCTTATGATTTTGCTGAAGATGTCTACCTTGGCAAGTGGAACACCACTGCTTAAACAAGAGTGACAGAGAGAAAGAGAGAGGGTTCTTCTAAGGCCCTGTGGATCCTTGTCAATTGAAAGTGAGCACAATTTTTGTTGAGTGTATACCCAGGACTCTTCAGGAGAAAATGAGGACTTGCACATCTTTAAGAGTATTAAAACATTTTGACCTTCTGTTTTCTTTAGTCCTTCCAGGGTTCAGTCTCCACCAACTGAGTAGCATATAGTTTCACCAATATACTTGCTGCATTTGATCCAATTGTAGGCCACCTACCTTCATTATAATGAGATCCCACACCACCCCTGCTCATCAAGCTGTTCCAGATTTTGGAGCGGAGTCTTGGTCTCCAGCTGTGGGCTGCTGAACCCCCATCTCCGTAGTGGTCCTGCTGGTGAAACAGAACTTAAGACCTGTGAAAGAGTGGCTCTGCGAGATTCTTATCAGGATGTGATCCAGATCTAGTATTCTGGGAGAGGGATCTAACACCCAGAAGCAACTGCCAGCAGGATGCACAGGTAGATCAAAAGAAATATCAGAAAAAAATCACTCCACACATCTGCTTCTACCATTTGTCCAGGCTTACTGAAGATATCCCACCAGGGGAAAGGAAGATCTGGAAATCTTCAAGGAAATTTTAGCTCAGAATCTACATTCAACCAGTCAACAAATCCCTTAAAAGGGGAAAAAAACCTGACTGGCCAAATGGGTGGAGCATTGCTATGGTACTGTTAAACAGGTAATAGTGAATCGACAGTAAGTCTTATAATTGTATACTGATTTTTATTTGCATTGAAGTTAACAGACAATAACGTTGATGGAATTAAAGTCAAGTGATGTAAGGAGGGCAGCTTTATCGCTTAAAGTAAGTTTTACAATCTCATTCACCTGTAATGAATCAACAAAAGAACTTTGCTGATTAAAAATTGAGCATTAATACAGTTAATCTGAATTCTTTACACCCATTTCAGCTGCATTGTTTTGGTAATAAACACAAAAGCAGAGGATTGGTGCAGTGAGCTGAAATCTGAAAAACACATTGATATTTCCATTGTTTTCCAAACCTCATTTTTAAAAGAAATGGTTGTTTAATGGAACGTATTTTTATCACAGGCACTGTCTTTTTTTTAGTTTCAGGCATTACTTATTTTCCACCAAGATACTGTAATATGTTTTATATATTTTAGGTGCAGAGAGAAGATGTGATATTCAATGAAGAATTTGCACTGCTGATGGAATATTCAGTTAGTCAGTCATCTAACAAAGGTGGTTATAAGCCCTCATCGAGATTGCCTCTAATTCCATGTAGCCTGATTTTAGCTAGATATCTTTTCTACAAAATCTAATTAAATGTCTTATGAAAATCCATTTATAAGGCATCCATTGATCCTCCATTATCCGCCACCTCAGTGATTCTGTCACGGAAACTCCATTAGGTTGGTTAGACATGAAGTACCTTTTACAAAACCGTGTTGACTTTCCTTAATAAGCCTATACTCTTCCCTGCTCACTTACTATATCCCAGATAATGGATTTTAGTAATTTTCCTACCACCAACATGAAATTCACAGCCTGTAGTTATTTAATTTCTTTGTCTATTAAGTTTCTCCAGTGCCTTCTTGGAAGATTAGAACTAATTCACCACCATTTATTTAGATGGCTTATGGGATCTTAGGATTTATAAATAGAGTTATAGATTACAAAGAGCAAGGAAGTAGTGAATAACATTTATAAAATACTGTTTCATCCACAACCAGAAAACTATGTCCTGTTCTGGATGCCACATTTTAGCAAGGATGTGAGGCCTTTCAACAGGGGGCTGGAGCGACTTAAAGTCATGGAGTCATAGTTATACAGCATCGGCCCAAATTGTCCGTGCTGACCAAGTTGCATAACTGATCTGGTCCAATTTACCTGCATTTGGCCCATATCTCACTAAACCTTTCCTATACATGTAACTGTGCCAAATGCTTTTTAAATGTCATAATTGTACCCGTCTCTACCACCTCCTCTGACAGCTCATTCCGGCTACTCACCACTCTCTCTGTGAAATAGTTGTCCTTCAGGTCCCTTTTAAATCTTTCCCCTCTCACTTTAAATCTATCCCCTCTCATTTTGGACTCCCCTACTCTGGGGAAAAGACTTAGGCTATTCGCCTTATCCATGCCTGTCATGATTTTATAAGCCCCTATAAAATCACCCCTCAGCTCCAGGGAGAAAAGTCCTAGCCTGTCCAGCCTCACCTTATAACCCAAGCCATCCGGTCCCGGTAACATCCTCACCGATCTTTTTTGTGCCCTCTCTAGTTTAGTGACATCCTTGATTTATTAGAGGACTTCAAAGAGGAGGAACTACAGTAATGGGGATAAGTTGCAGAAGGTGGAGTTGTTTTCTTTGGAACAGAGTTGTGAAAGGATCTAATAGGAATTCTTAAAATCAGGAAGGGTGTACAAATGTAGATAGAAACTGTTGTCAATGGTGGATTGGTCAAGAACTGGGGGATTTAAAACTGATTGGCATAAGGTGACTTAAGGACTTTTCCTACGTGGCAAATGGTTAAGGCTGAAATGCTCTGCCTTCAATTAATATTCAGACCTATGAGTTTGACCCTCCAAGTCCCCTTTGTGAATGAATTGTGGCTTTAAGGATATTATTCCCTTGCTATTACATAATCAACCACTTCTGGTTTATTCCACAAAGCTAAACTAAATATCATTGGTTCCCTTGTGAGTTGAAAACATACTGCTTTACAAAACATCTTAAATTGATTCAATAAATGTATTCCCTTTACTACTTCTCAGCCAATCTATATGCGGGTTCAAATCTCCCATCGTAATCACAGGCTTCACTTTGTGTTTTGCATGAGCCCCTGTCCTGATTATATGTAGATTGCTCTGTTATCAGTTCTGAAAATTATAAGGTATTTTCAGGAGCAATTTACCCTTCTTCCTATTCCTTGATGTAGTATATTGTGTAATTCATTGTGTTTGTCCACCTTGGATTGCCATCAGCTGAGGACATTAGAAAACAGCCGTATACCATTAGTGTTTGCCATTGGTGATTTTTTGTTACAATGCAGACACGAGTTCTTCAGTGGTTTGATATTCTAATTTTGCAGTTCACGCAAAGGCTACTATTTAATAAACATGTTATGAAAACATCCACTTGCATTGCTTTGCTCAGCATGGACAATTTGCTATGACTCCATGAAAAATTTAGTCTCGGTAACAGTAACCATGAAAATACCCAATTGTTGTAAAAACCTATTTCATTCACTAATATCCTTCTGCCACCCCAACTTGTCCTGGCCTGTATTTGTCTCCAAACCCACCGAGTGGTTGCATCCTCAGTTCTGTGGAAGGTTGGGATAGGCAATAAATGCTGGCATTGCAAGTGGTGCGCACACCTCACAAGCAAATAAGAAAGAAAATATCTGCATCACCATTAACCATTCACCTGCACCCTCATACTCCCCGCTGCTCAAATCCAATGAAATGGTCTCTCCCCATCTACGGGTTCCTAAAAAAAAACTCCAAGCCATGGTAATCTCTCCTCCTGCTTTCACTGAGCATAAAACCACCCAGGCTTTGAAACTTTTAATGACATTAAATGTGTTACCCAAAAGCACTTCCTTATCTTTTCCGAGATGAGTGCTTGTTTTTCATCTTCCCAAATGGATTCCACTGATTAACTGATAATTTATCACATCCTCTTCTTGTCTAAAGTTGTCCTTGTTCATATTCAGACCAATGAGTTTTTATCCTTTATGTTCCCCTTGTGAATAAATAGTGGTTATAAATATAATGACATTTCCACAGCCCCACTATCAGTGTTTCTTCTGCCCTTCTCTGTTCATTTACGCCTTAACTCACGTAAAAGTCTTTGAGGAACAGATCCAGAAGCCACATAAATTGGAATCCTTATTCAAGGTTTTCCTTGTCATCACCATGGAGACAAATGGAGATTAAATCTTCATTAAAAGTCAGGGTGGCTGTTGGAGGCGAGGTGACCATTTTTTGCTGCGGCAATGTTTCCTTGAAATGCTAATATCTTGATTGAAAAACTGCTAAGAGATGGCACTTCCTGTAAACCCACTGGAGCAGTCTATGGAGAAAATGCTGTTTAGTTCTGATCAGAAAAATCAATTAAGTTATAGGTCCTCCGAACCAGATGTGAATGCATTTTTAATGTCTACAGCATTGAAACTGTGTCAAACACAACCAATGTAAATTTGTGATCATAATTAACACTCCTCCTGGTGATCACTGACATGCTTTGATGTCCATTGATTGGAAGGGTTGTGTTTGGTCAAATTAATCTGACAGACAGGACATCAAATCAAGTGTATGCTTACGATATTAATGCTACCGTTTTATTTTGTGTTCCCACTAAACACAAAGGGTACATTTGGCATCACAAAGGTTTTGTTTACCTCAGATGCAAACAAAATGATGTCTGCCATTGCTGAGCAGTCGCAATTTCATATTTCTTCATTTCCAAGTTTTGAAAGAAAAGTTTGAAGAGATTTGTTCTATTGATTTGTTTGGTTAATTCTTTATGATGCTGAGCTGTTTCTGGACTTAAATTTCAGGTTAACTATCCAAAATCCTACCTCCACTGCCTGACTCAGTAATTGGGCTTGTAATGAAAAGTATCAGCAAGTTTGATAATATGTACTCTCTGATGCAATGAAATAAGTTAGAATCCCATAACTGCTTACAATAAGGAAGATGGAATGTTCTGCAGCACGTTATATACACATACTGGACACACAAAGTTAAAATTCAGATCATGCGGGTACAGTTTTACCCAGAGAAGATAATGAAAATAATCACAAACCACCAGAAGAAAATCCAGGTCTTAACCCAAATGTCATTCAGCTCCTTAACCAACATGAGAGCACCAGTGAAAAACGTCAGAGAATAGCAACACCTTAACCTCCAATATAAAAGTAGGAAATGCTGGAAACACTCAACAGGGCAGACAGCATCTTTGGAAAGAGAAACAAAGTGAACACTTTGCATCTGAGACCCTTCATCAGTTCCCTCTGTTAACTCTCTTTCCACAAATGTTACCTGATCTGCTGAGTGTTTACAGCATTTTCTGTTATTGATTCAGATTTCCAGCATAGGCAGTTTTATTTTATATTTTAATTTTAAAGTCCAGTTACAGTGAGATAATGTATGGGAATTCTGACGACAAGAAACTTTGGTTGGTGAAAATGACCGCTGGTTTAGACTTGGTCAAGTAGAAAGTGATCAAAGCTCCAAAGCATCAGAAACAATTTTAAATACAGTGCATTGATTGTGATAGAACAGTCAAACAAGGTTACTATGTTCTATGTAGTAGTATCCCTCAGATGGTGAGGAGAAAAATGACTGGTCAATTTAGATTTTAGTGACTGATCAGGAAAGAATGTCCAGAGAAATCCCTGCTCATCTACAAATAATTTCTAGAGGTTATTAACTTTCATCTAAACCATTGGGGACAGCAAGATTTTGTGGCCAGTTGCCCAATTGTTGGGGAAATTGAGGAATAATCACAACCTTGGACCTCTATTTTTTCAAGTTTAGTCTTAACAGCAGCATCTTAAAAATATATTAACGATAAAAGAATAAAAATTCAGAAGCAGCAACCCTAGCTGTTCCAGTCAATAGCAAATTCCTTCCTGTGGAACAATGCTACAAGTCAGGTTGAACTTGAGGAACAGTAACCCAAGTTCAATAAGAGCATGCAGAAATGTTCACCAAAGTCATTCAGAACTTGTGGAAATGAATACCAAGGTCCCTCACCCCATGTGAACAGTACCCCAAGATCAGTCAAAACCTGTGGAATTGTACCGCAGCATCAATTAAACCCAATAGAACTGTATCTCCAAACCAGTCGGAACCGGAACAACTGTCCCCTGAAATCATTCAGAGCCAGTGGGAAGTGCACCCCAAAGTTAGTCAGAGCTGGGAAGTTGTACCCCAGAATCATTCAGAGGTTGTTGAACTGTGCCATAAAATCAATTGGTGTCCATGGAATTGTATCCCCGAATCAGTTCAGTCTGTGGAACTTTATCCTGAATCAGTTGCTGCTGGTGTACTCCAGCCTAGGATCAGTCGCTGCCTCTATATTGTTTGAATAACTTGAGGCAGGATGGAATTTGACTGCCACCTGTTGACATCTGGACAAAATGCAGCAGAGTGTTCCTCTGATTTGAAAGGAATAAAACAAAATGTAAGGAGCTACCTAAATCGCGATTTTGTGCAAATTAGCATTCTGCAATATTCTACCATGGTGTTCTAGCAGAGACCATCAGTCTGAGTGTCACCCCCACTCACTCCTACATATACTGACCCTCTTTCTGAAGGAGAGAGTGAAAGGAGGGAGATATAGTTGCGACAGTACAAAGAGGGGGAACACAGAGGGACCAGAGTGTGTTCTACCATGTCAGGGGTCAACAACCATCAGAGAACAGGGGAAAGTGGTAGTCTTGGTGGACAGCTTGGAGAGCTTCTTGGGAGTTATCGCATGCAGTAGTGAGAGGCTGTCAGTAGATCCAGACACTGGATCGGACAAATTGTTGGGGCCACACCTTCCTCAGCCCAGGTCTGAAAGGGAATGAAGCAGCCCCACTCTCCAGGACATTACAGAGTGCTGTACTACTCACTGCTTGGTCCCTGCTGAGGAGTGATGACTGGGGCTGAGGAAGGGCAACAGCTGATTCCCAGCACAAGCCACATGACAAGATGTAAAATGTTTCAAACTAGTGTTCAAGTGCTTAAATTACTTCATCCCAGAAACAAACATTCTCACTGTTCCAAATTACTGCTATTAATAAAATGTTAATATTACATTTCTGCAATTTTGTTTGTCTTGTCCACAACTTAGTGGCAAAGTTTTAAAATTAATCTTGCGATTCAGGCAGGCCTTTCAAAACAAGGGTATAACTACTTGCCAGACTGTAGTTTTAATAATATCTTTTCAGACGACTACTGCACACAGGGCAACGTCAATGATCGAAGGAAAACACCTTTAGATGCTGGACCCGGATGGGATCTGGCTGCAAGTATGCCAGCTGCCCGGAGTACCATATCTCACTAGTAATACCATTGTCCATTTCAGGCATTAGAATTGCAAGAGGATTCAGAGTGAAGGCTGACTCTGATGCCTGCTTTGCAACAGGGATCATCAAACCATGATCAGCAGCAAGAATCACAGCTGACTGTTTTCCTTCCCGAGTGTACTTGTGTATAACTTCCATGAACTCAGGGCAGGCCAGAGGTGGAACATTGTCCGTTATGCTTATTACTTCCCTGGGATACAATACCCTTTTTCCCAGGGTTAGGAAATCAAGAACCAGAGGGCATAGGTTTAGGGTAAGAGGGGAAGGATTTAATAGGAACCTGAGGGGTAATTTTTTCACCCAGAGGGTGTGTATATGGAACAAGCTGCCAGGGTCAGTGGTTGAGGCAGGTACATTAACAACAGTTAAAAGACACTTAAACAGGTACATGGATAGGAAAGGTTTAGGGGGATATGGGCCAAACACAGGCAAATGGGATTAGCTTAAGTGGGAATCTTGGTCAGCATGGACAAGTTGGGCCAAAGGGCCTGTTTCCATACTGTATTACTCTATAACTACGACTAATAAAACTTACATTTATCTAGCACCTTTAACATGGAAAGTATTCTCAGAACCTTCACAGAGAACAGATGATGAGCAGCAATGGAAGAGTTAGGATAAATGTTGTATGGGTTTGATTTTGGGGGTGGAGTTAAGGTTACATTTAAAGGCGGAGAGAGATGTAGTGATGCAGAAGGGATCAGATAGAGATTCCAGAAGTAAGGACAATGGTTCTATCAGTCATACTGTAGTGCAGGAAGGCAGATCTCCTCAGGAGGATAAAACAGTAGGAGGAAAGAAAACTGAGGTATACATAATGGGGTCTGCCTCATGTCTCCAGTAATACGGGTTCCACCCTGACTTCCACTGCACTCTATGTGGAGTTTGCATGCTCTCCCTGTCATTGTGTGGTTTTCCCCTGAGTGCTCTAGTTTTCTGCAACATCTCAAAGACATGCTAATGGGTTAATTGGTCGCTGTAAATTCCCCTTGGTATGAGTGGTAGAATGTGAGGGAGGACGAGAGCGTGTGGGGAGAAGAAGTTACAGGGAAAAGTAGTGGGGCAATGGGATTGCTCCGTTAACCAGCATTGACTCTATGGGCCAAGGTGGCCTCCTTCTATATTGTAAGGAAATATGGAAAGGTGAGGACATGGAGCTGGAAGGTTTGAACAGGGAATGTGGAGAGAGATTGGTAACAGCAACAAGGAGGTTAGACACAGCACACCAACAGACATGAAGCCAGTGGACCTTAGCAGGCTGGATGTATGATTGGGACTGTGATAAGGAGCAGGATATTCTGTTATGGTTTTGAGAAACTCAGAAGGCAGAAGAGTGTGTCTGGTGGGAATAATGTTATCGAAAAGTCTCAATGGCAGTGAGGGCGAGATTAGGGTAAAACTGCAGCAATAAGGGGATAATTGATGATGGATGGGCTGTGGGTTTGAGCTGGAGCTCAGGATTAAACAGGACACTGAGGTTTGGAAGCATCTGAGCAAACTTCCAGGATGGAGCAGAGCACTGGGGACATCTGTAGGGAAGCTGGAGGTAGCTGCAGCGTTCCGCTGGGGCTAGTCTTACCACTGGCATCAGACAGGACTGTGGGATTGTGACAGAGAGGAAGAGTCAGGTGCCAGCAGCAGACAGAGAGAAACAGACCAATGTTCATGACATAGGTAAGGGCCTACATGTGTGGTCATTGGAAAAGAGTAAATAAACAATGAAAGGTGACAAAGGGTTGGGTGCTTCTTTGGAAGGTGGGAGGGAGGTTGGATTTAAACTGGTAAATATGGGAGTGGAATTAAATCATGGGCAAGAGACACTGGAGAGAGACAGGCCATAGAGAGGTCAAAGAAGACAAGAAATAATAGATCATCGTGGTCACAAACACGATGGATTTCACTGAAGATCTTGGCCAGCAAAGATTCCGAGCAGTGGGCGGAAGAGATGATCAGATTAAAGATGTTCCAACAGATTGTGAGAGAAACAAAAACAAAATACCACATTGCTGGAAATGTGAAAACATGGAAAATGCTGGAGGTCTGGCAGAAATGTGGAGAAAGAAAAAAAGGTTCAATTGATGGTCAATGTTGACAGTGTTAATTTTTGTTCATAACTCCTCTGTAAATGAAGCAGTCCATGCCTGCATGCAGCAAGACCTGGACAACGTTCATGCAGGATCCCAAAAGTGGTAAGTAATGACTGAGTCACAAAAGTGCCAGGCAATGACCATCCCCAGCAACACAGAGTCTAACCAACCACTCTTGACATTCGCTGGAATCCCTACCACTGATCTCTTGGGGGGTGACCTCTGACCAGAAACTCAACTAGATCTGCCACAGAAATACTGTGGCTACAAAAAGAGGTCAGAGATTACAAATCCCAGTGCGACACTGTAAGGCCACTCACCGTCTGCAAGGCAAAAGTCAAGACAGAATAGCATACTCCTCATCGCCTGGATGGCTGCAGCTCCAACAACTTTCAAGAAGCTCAACAGCGTCCAGAACAAAGCAAACCACCTTATTGATTGGCACCCTCATCAATTACCCTACTCGTTTATCCTTTCTACAGTGTCTGCAGAGAGTACCATCTCTCAAACACACTGCTGTTACCCACCAAACTCACAACCTCTACCACCAAGGGCAAGGACACAATTATCTGTATATCCCCTTTCAAATCAGACACCATTCTGTCTTGGAAATACATTCTATGTCCTCCATCATCAGTGGATCGAAATCCTGGAACCCCTTGCCAACCGCAATATGGGAATACCTTCACCAGCAGGCTGCATCAGTTTGGAGAAGGTAGCTCACCATTACCTTCTCAAAGGTAATTAGGGATGGAGAATAAACAGCCTTATCAGTGACACCCAGCTCCTGAAAATGAATTTTCAAAAAAGTTAATGTTTCAGGTTGATGGCCTTTCAGCAGAATGAAGCTTATTCCAACAACACATTTAAAAATCTGTGAAAGCTAAGTAAGGTTAGAGATGGGTCTGTGGAATCGAGGGCAGTGTCAGACAGACAGGGGAAGAAACACAAGAGTTTCTGCAGATGCTGGAATCTGGAGCAACACACACAAAATGCTGGAGGATCTCAGCAGGTCAGGCAGCATCTATGAAGGGAAATCAACAGTCAACGTTTCGGGTCTCAACCCAAAACATCGACTGTTTATTTCCCTCCATAGATGCTGCCTGACCTGCTGAGTTCCTCCAGCATTTTGTGTGTATTGCTGCAGAGGAAGAAATTCATCTTTGGGAGCCCATTCCTAAACAAATGCACTGGTCTTCAATCATACTCATCTCCCACACATTCAGCTCCCTTGACATGAATAGTAAAACTGTTTTTTTTGGTGGGCATTAACTGTTGTAACATTCACCTTGTGTGGCATGTACATGGGGAGCTAGAAAAGGAATAAATAAATTGCTTTAAAGATACCAGCTTGATGTCTGCAGTGTTGCTTCTATTTTGTGTCAGTCTGTTCCTAAATCAAACCCGTACCAGCATTTAACCGACAGAAGCTGGTAAGTTTAAAAATAACAAGCTAACTTCAAATGTCATCAGTCCTTTACAAGAGATGTTTGCAGCCCACAGACCCTTTGAAAGTAAGCTCTGTAGGATCCAGCTGCTATCCAAGCCTGGGAAAATGAGGAAAAGGTCAGATAATTTTGTGCAGACTGAGATCTCATTTTGAAATGGTTTATCTTGAGTAAAGTTTGATCTCTCCACTTTTATCAGAAGCGCCATTTTCTCGCATGTTTTGTTCAGGACCACTGCTTATTAGTGTCTCGCTGCAAGTCAAGCCTGTTGTTTTCTGGTTCAGTGGGATGCAAGGACCCATCTGGAAATGATCCTGAACTAGACTCAAATTATGCAGTCAAAGTATCGCACAACTCACCAAATTTCTTGCTATATTTTCAAGTCCTCCTTAAATAAAATGTGGGAATGAGACTTTTTACTCATCTTCCACATTAAAAAGGTCAAGAAACAGTCTGGTAAGCCCACTTGCCTAATTTACTTTTCCAAATAGGCACTCAACATTTCTGTCCAAAAAGAGGAACTATTGAACTTTGTAAATCATGGTCCAAAACTCTGAGATTGGAATCTTCAAAAGGACTGTACATGCACCATACATATTAATCCTAGGATACTGTAGACCTAACTAGCAGTCATAGAGTTATACAGCATGAAAAAAGGCCCTTCAGCCTTCAGCCATGCTGACCAAGGTGCCTACCTGAGCTGGTCCAATTTGCCTGCATTTGGCCCATATCCCTCTAAAACTTTCCTATCCATGAAGTTGTCCAAATGTCTTTTAAACATTATAATTGTACCTGCCCCTACTACTTACTCTGGCAGCTCATTCCATACCCACCACCCTCTTTTACCCCTTGTGCCCTCTGAGTTATATTGCCTCTTCCCATTTGTCCTTCCTAAATGGAACACTTTACATTAAATTTTACATGGCATGGAGCAGCCTATCCATACGTCCTTGAAGTTTATTACCTTGTAAGAACTCAGGAAACAGAAGCAGGAACTGGGCATCTGAGCCCTTGAATCTGCTCCACCAGTCCTTAAAGGGACTGTCACTGACTGCTCACAACAGGGAAATATTTGCATGGTGCCAGAAGAGATTCATGCTCCTCCAGGCCAGTCAGTAACCTGCTTGTCACTGTCAGACTCTTCTCCCCCATCTGTCTACCACTCCCCATGCCCCCAACAGTACCAATCATACCCCACCTCCCAGCCTAACCAGGCTCAACATGACAAGTAGCTCTGTACAAAAGGCAGATGACTTTCATCTATCAGTACACCACACAACACCAACCTCGCACTCAACGTCAGCAAGACCAAGGAATTGATTATGGACCTCAGGGAGGTGAAGTCAGGAGAACATAGACTGGTCTTCATTAGGGGGTCAGTGGTGGAAAGGGTGAGCAGCTTCGAGTTCCTGGGGGTCAACATCTCAGAGGATCTATCCCAGGCCCAACACATTAATGCAATCACAAAGAAGGCACGCCAATGGCTCGACTTCATTAGGAGCTTGAGGAGATTTGGTATGTCGCCAAAGACTCTTGAAAATTTCTATAGACTTATGGTGGAGAGTACTCTGACAGGTTGCATCACAGCCTGGTGTGGAGGCTTCAATGCAAAGGATTGCAAGAGGCTGCAAAGGGTTATAGGCTCAGCCAGCTCCATCACGGGCACAACCCTCCCTGCCATCGAGGACATCTTCAAGAGGTGGTGCCTCAAGAAGACGGCATCCATCACTAAGGACCCTCACCATCTGGGACATGCCCTCTTCTCACTACTACCATCAGGGAGGAGGTACAGGAGCCTGAAGACCCACACTCAACAATTTTGGAACAGCTTCTTGCCCTCTGCCATCAAATTTCTAAATGGTCCATGAAACCATGAACACTACCTCATTATTCCTTTTGTTTTACACCATTTATTTATTTTGTAATTTATAGTAATTTTATGTCTTTGCACTGTACTGCTGACACAAAACAACAAATTTCACAACATATAAGTCAGCGATAATAAACCTGATTCTGATTCTGGTTCTGATTCTGATTCTATTTGTTCCCTGGAACTCGACAATTAAATTCATTTCAGGCTTTCAACTTGAGAATGATTTGTGACCTTTGGGATATCACAAGCGCCACTGTTGATCTTGTGCCAGCTTGGCCAAAGTATTATACAGTGAATAGTTGGGCCCTAGGGAGTGTTATGGGACAGAAGGACCAAGGAGTACGAGTACACAGTTTGCTGAAAGCAACGTCACAAGTAGGCAAGGTGGTGAAGAAGGTATTCGGCACACTGGCCTTCATCAGTGAGACCGCACTTGGAGTATTATGTACAGTTTGGTCATCCTGTCATAGGAAAAACATCATTAAACTGGAAAGAGTGCAGAGAAGGTTTACAGGGATGCTGCCCAGACTTGAGGGACTGAATTACAGGGAGATGTTGGGCAGGCTAGGACTTTATTCCTTGGAACATAGGAAATTGAGGGGTGGCGTTATAGAGGTGTATAAAAATCATGTGGGACATAGATAGGGTGAACAGGGAAGGAAAACTATAACTAGAGGGAATAGGTATAAGGTGAGAGATGAAAGTTCTTCACGCAGATAGTGGTGCATATATGGAATGAGCTGCCAGAGGAGGTGGTTGAGGCAGGTACAATAATAACATTTAAAAGGCATTTGGATAAGTACATGGATAGGAGGGGTTGAGAGGGACTTGGGCCAAACGCGGGCAAATGGGACTAGCTTGATGGGCACCATGGTCGGCATGGACAAGTTGGGCTGAAGGGCCTGCTTCCATGCTGTATCACTCTATGACTCTAAGTAGACAATTTATCTTACTCTGTTCTCTCAAAAGCACTTGAATTCTCTTCCCTGATGTCTTAGTCCAAATTCTATTATCCTTTGAATGAAAGATATACTGTATACCTGACATCCCTTTTATCTCCTAATTTTTAATCACCACAGGCTTCTGATATTCTTCAAGATAAACAAAACTTTGGTTTTCTGTTTTCCTCATTCCAATTGGCTTTCAAGTGATTGCCTTCATAATAAATGAAAACAATTTACTAAAGAACAAGTTTAATGATTGGGGTTTGGTAATAGCTACTGAGCTTGTAATGAGTTTGAAGAGCTGGCGACAGATTAGGATACAAGTCTCTCTCTCTCACAGAACAATCAATCACGACAGCTACAAACATGAGCTTATTAACATTGCCCAGTCACTAGTTTATCTCCTTCAAGAGCTGCATCATCAGTCAAAGCAGCCAATCAATTTCATAATTTGTGCAGGTCACCCTTCATTTAACTTGTGAATCCTCTCTTTGCAAACAGAGCAGGTGTAATACCAGAGGGGATGCAACAATCAGAGAAGGATGTGGCCTTTTCTTCTCTCTAATTACTGCTCTGTTAATGTTGGCCACACATTTGGCGATGGAGGATGGGGATATTGCACCTGATGCTGTATCTATCACCTGTGAATTTAGTGGCATCACAAGGTGTTTACTGCCCAACCCAACTACTGCATTTCTTCATTAGGTTCATAGGAAACATAATGTTAGCCAGGATAGCTATGGTTGTGGGGCACATTATCTTCAATGAGACATCCCTGCATGCCCTTGCATGAGCCTTCCAGCAAAGGCCACTTATTTGGAGGCTGAGCCTTAACCGAATTTTGCTCACCCTGTTCTGGGGCAAGGACGTCCATTGTCACATTGCTGCTCTGTTGGCCCAAGTTTGGAAATAAACATGTTACATTCCTTTCCAATCTTTCCTCCCTTGTCAATAATGTTTAGCAAAACAGAGAAATCTTTCTCAACTCCTGCTAAATTTTCCACTGCTGCTATTGGACAGGAGAAGATTCATTGCCCCAGCCCCCCATCCCACCCCACAATACACCATCCCATCCCAGTGAAAGTGGATCTGCAGGCATGGATTATAACCTGACAGCTTGGTCCAGCCAGTAGTGCACTTGTTCTGAAGACTGTGGGGTATAGGCCCTCCCCTTGTGAACCAGCAGATAATCTAGGCAGACTCTAATGCAGTAAGTGGGGAGGGCTGCACAGTTGGAGGCACTGTCCTTTAAATGATTTCTCATTTAATGAAAATGCCTTCCATAGATTTCAAGCAACAAAAGTGCATTTGAGGACTTTAAAGGTGGAGTTCAGTGCACCCCACACAGTTCTGGTTCACAGAGTCAGGTTTATTATCACTGTCTTATATGACTTGAAATGTGTTGTTTTGCAGCAGCAGCAGTACAGTGCAAAGACATAAGATTATAATAAATTACGAAATAAATAAATAGTGCAAAAGCAAAGGAATAATGAGATAGTGTTCATGGGTTCACAGACTGTTCAGAATTCTGATGGTGGAGGGGAAGAAGCTGTTCCTGAATCGTTGAGTGTGGTTCTTCAGGCTCCTGTACCTCCTCCCCAATGGTAGTAACGAGAAGAGGGCATGTCCCAGCTGGTGAGGTTCCTTAGTGATGGATGCTGCGTCCTTGAGGCACCTCCTCTTGAAGATGTCCTTGATGGTGGGGTGGGTTGTGCCTGTGATGAAGTTGGCTAAGCCTACAACCACCTGCGATCCTGCCCATTGGAGCCTCCAGTCAGAATGCGTTCCACTCTACATCTATGGAAATTTGCAAGAGTCTTTGGTGACGTACCAAATCTCCTCAAACTCCTAAGGAAAAATAGCTACTGGCATGCCTTCTTCGTGATTGCATCAATGTGTTGGGCCCAGGACAGATCTTCTGAGATGTTGACATCAATGAACTTGCTCACCCTTTCCACCGCTGACCCCTCAATGAGGACTGGTGTGTGTTCTCCCAACTTCCCCTTCCTGAAGTACACAATCAATTCCTTGGTCTTGATGATGCTGAGTGCGAGGTGGTTGTTGCGACACAACTCAACCAGCTGATCTATCTCACTCCTGTACACCTCCTCGTTGCCTTATGAGATTTTAACAACAACAGTGGTGTTCAGAGCCCCTTCAGACATTCTGGGCTTGTGAAAATACAATACAAAACTGTCTACTTTTTGTTGTTTCCCACAGCTCTCCACCACTGGGGCTTCCTGGGTCTGTTGCAGTCTAATTGATAGTGATTGCTATGATTAGTCAATAGCTCCATTAGCAATAAATCATGCCACAGAAGGTGACTTAAGTAGAACTTGTTTTCTCTCATCTACATTCTTGTGTTCCTTGTTTACTGCTCTGTGAGCAGGGATTTACTTCTTGCTACATTGTCAGTTAAATATGCAGAAACATGGAGATGGGCCAGACTGATATACTGGAAGGTTTGATTCAAGAGCAGTTCATGCATAAATAATATGATACATGATAAAAATAATAACTTTAGATATTTTGGGCATACATTTATTTCAAGTATCCCGGGTTCAATTCCGGCCGCTGCCTGTAGGAGTTTGTATGTTCTCCCTGTGTCTGCGTGGGTTTCCTCCGGGTGTTCTGGTTTCCTCCCACATTCCAAAGGCATATGGGTTAGGAAGTTGTGGGCATGCTGTGTTGGCACCAGAAGCGTGGCGACACTTGCGGGCTGCCCCCAGCATATTCTACGCAAAGATGCATTTCACCATGTGTTTCAATGTACATGTGACTAATAACTTACTATTCTTCAAGGAGACCAGGTCTGGGAGTTATCTAAACTGCCGATAATTCAGCACAGAACAATGGGATCATATATACTGTACATACACAGTCATATAGCATGGAAACAGACCTTCAGCCCACTGGGTCTGTGCTGACCATCAAGCATCCACTTATACTCATCCTACATTCATCCCATTTCATTCTCCCCAGATTCTATCACTCATCCACACATTACTGGCAATTTATAGAGGCTAATTAACCGACCAACCTTAGGGCTGTGGGAGGAAACCAGAACACCCGGGGGAAACCCACGCACTCGGAAGAATGTACAAACCTCACACAGTCAGCACTGGAGATCAGGATTGAACCCAGGTTGCTGAAGCTGTGAGGGTGCAGCTCTACCAGCTACACCACTCTGCCAAAGTGGGTGAACAACACATTAGTGTCCGTAAACCCTGTTTTGAACCAGAGCCACTGCAGCTGGAAACTGCCTATTCCAGATGTTCGGTCAGCGTGTTTTTTTTCCCCAAGTCCCCTCCTCACTGACCTTCCACTTGAGCGAAACCAGATGGAAAACACCGTGTATTTTTCTTTCTCATCTGGAGGCACCAAGAACACAGATTGTTGAAAGAACTGAGCAGAATTGTTGAAGAAATCCTGACTCATTGTTTTGCAAGAGTCAGATTATATGAGGTAATCTTGTGATATTGCTACCTGCTGGTCCATCTGCTTCATTTTGTTTCCTGGGCTGATTCACAGCTGACGCCGGTTGGGAAAGAGTTGACACAGGCCGGAGGAACACAGTTTCCACTCGATCCATTTTGTGAGGGAAGCTGAGCAAGGTCACTTCTTGGAGTAGGGAACCACCTAGTGGTCATATGGGTGCACCAGTTTACTTGATGCAGTGAATTAAGAGCTCACAAAATGAAAAAAAAGCAGTTTTTCATCACTGCTCTGATATTAAATAAGATCATGACAGATTATCTACTGGGGAAGTTCAGCCTTGTAAAAATCATAGGAGGACAAGATCAGTCTTGGGTCTGGTGACCCTCCTCACCAATGAATCAATGCCTGGGCTCATGTGGAAAACTAAAGGCTATGACATTGTAGCCACTAACAGGAGCGGAAGGGATTGCATTAAATTCATCTAGTGACCAATCTGTATCCCATTTACCTTGCTTCTCTTGGAGGTCACAAATCTATTAATTTCAGTCTTGGCTATGTTCAATGACTGAGGAACCATGGGCTGTGGAATTCCAAAGGCTTCCATCCTGCTCAGCGAATAAATTTTTCCTCTGAAATTTCTTATACTCCTTATTATGAGACCTCTAAAACTAGAGGGCATAGAGTTAAAGTGAGAGGGGAAAGATTTGAAGGGGTCCTGAGGGGCAATTGTTTTCACCCAGAAGGTGGGGTTATGTGGAACGAGCTGCCAGAGGAAGCTGTAGAGATGAGTACAATTACAACATTAGGACAGGTACATGGATAGGAAAGGTTCAGAGGGATAAGGGCCAAATGCAGGCAAATGGGACTAGCTCTGCTAAGCAACTTTGTCAGCATCAATGGGTTGGGCCAAAACTCTTTGACTTTCTGACTCCATGACTGCAAATTCTAGACTCTCCAACCAAGAAAAGACAGCATCATTCCATCTATACACCCAGAGTCCTTAATATTTTTCTTCAAATCTCCAGTAATTATAGACAAAGTCTGCTCATTGAATAATCCTGTCATCCAAACAACCGACCCAGTAAACCTTTGTTGTAAGAAATTCAGGGCACGTTGATCCTTTCTTCAGTATGTTTGTTCTTCACTTACTTTCCCTTTAACGCAATCCCTTCCACTCCTGGCAGTGGCTACAATGTCATAGCCTTTGGTTTTCCACATGAGCCCAGGCATTGATTCATTGGTGTGGAGGGTCACCAGACCCAAGACTGACCTTGTCCTCCTATGATTTTTACAAGGCTGAACTTCCCCACTAGGTGAGGATTAGAAGAAAAAAAACAATGACCTAACGGGTCTTCCACCTGAAACCTCATCTCTGTTTCCTCTTCCTACGGGTGCTGCCTAACCTGCTGAGTATTTCCAGCATTTTCACTTTTATTGAAATTGGTTAACTCAACCCAAATGGGGATATTGTGAACTAGTCTGGTCTAGTACTTCACTGTATGATGCAATTACCGTCAGCATGACCCTCAACTGTATAGAAGAAACAAAACACTAAATTGGTATCATTGGTTTAAAATGACCTGGTTGTGCTACCCAATCCAAAGACTCACCAGCTGGGAGCAAACTTCGGGATACTGTGCACAAGACACTGGCTGCAGTCAGACAGGTTCCAGGTACACACTCCCAGTGGGCATGACTTCATGAATGAAACACAAAATTGGAAAATTTATCCCCAGTCTAATCTCAAACCTTGAGCACTTTTCCTACTTCCATTTCCTGCCTCTGCATCATGACTCTACAGGGAACTGCGATAAAGGTGAAGCATTTGTTTTAATGAGTTTAAGTTTTTTTAAATTTTCTTTTCGTCAAATTAGCCTGACTCCTTATTCTAATCATCAGG
Organism: Pristis pectinata; assembly: GCF_009764475.1. NCBI lineage: Eukaryota > Metazoa > Chordata > Chondrichthyes > Rhinopristiformes > Pristidae > Pristis > Pristis pectinata. The sequence goes on from NC_067428.1 coordinate 11,250,789, forward strand.
CTGCCTCGCCAGCACATTTAACCAAAGTAGATTAGAATTTATAGAGCAAAGTCTTAATTTTTCCTCTAGTGATTAGCGGCAACAAACTTTTTTTAAAACTAAAAGACTGCCTTGGATTTTCATTTTGGAGCAACAGGCTTTGTAATGATAGGAAAGTGATGGGATGCCTCTAACTGAGAGGGGACTGAGTGCTATTTCACTCCAGATGTTTCTTATCATCTGCAGTGAATGTGCAAGGAGAGGCTGATGAGAACAACATTGACTATGAGTGATTAATGTATAACAGTGATTAGTGTAATAAACATAGGCAGAGGGATCAATTAACCATAGTTTGGACAAACGTCTGTTATAATTTAAGCAAATACGTCACGCTTAAGCTGTCCTTGAGAAGGTTTGAGAATGGATAAGTTATAAGCACTTATCTATAGTGTGTAGCTTTGAAGTAGGCAATAAGGATGTATAAGAAGGAAACCTTTCTGGGGTTGCTAGGAGAGCTGAGCCCTGAAATGATCACCTTTGCTCTTGGAATAAAGTCTGTTCCATACACATAAACTGCGGCATACAGACCTTGCTCAAAGCACACTGCTGTGAACCAGAGAAGGAAGAAAGTTTTTAATGACTGACTCAATATCTAATAAGACTGTCTCACAAACAGTCCCGATGTTACTTTCCACATATCGATGGGCCTCGTTTAAGCAGAACTAGCATACTGCTAACTTCAACAGGCATCCCAATGCACCATGTTGGGGTTGAGGCTAATGGAATAAAGGGAACAGCAATTTAAGTGTTAAAGGGAGGTCATGATTGTGCGTGGGGTGCGGGTGTGGGGTTGCAGGGAATGATGGAAACCCCCACAGTAGCAGAGCCACTGCTTATTTTTGTACCCGCCTCAAGAATACCCGACTCCCCAAATCCTACAATTTTAAGCCAACCTTTTTTGGTCCACTTCAGCTGTTCTGTGATTCAGCGCCAGAAAAGAAAACATCACTCTCTGTCTACAGCTGACAACTGGGGTTCAGTGGGCCCTACACAGACCACTCCCACCTCAACTTGAAACCAGCTGACGCATTTAATATAATATTTAATATAATATAATATAATGACACATTTAATGTAATAGCGCGACACTATTACAGCGCCAGCGATCGGGGTTCGATTCCCGTCGCTGTCTGTAAGGAGTTTGTACATTGTCCCGTGCCTGCGTGGGTTTCCTCTGGGTGCTCCGGTTTCCTCCCACATTCCAAAGACGTACGAGTAGGTTAATATGGATTTAAAATGGGCAGCGCTGACTCGTTGGGCCATAAGGGCCTGTTATCACGCTGTAAAAATAATATTTAAAAAAATAAAATTAAAAAAAATTTTAACATTGTGCACGGCCAATTATTAATAGTGCGGTAACCCACCAAGTGCTTCTTGAGACTGTTCCAACTTGATACCATTGATTTGGCCTTGTTAAAATTGGTGTCAGTCTAAACTGAGCAGCACAGTGGTGCAGCTAGTAGAACAGAGTGCTGTCTATGCGGAGTTTGCACATTCTCTCTGTGACCGTGTGGGTTTTCTCTGAATGCTCTGGTTCCTTCCCACGTTCCAAAGACGTTCAGGTAAGTAGGTTAGTTAGCCCCTGTAAATTGTCCCTAATGTATAAGTGAGAGGTAGAATCTGGGGTAGTTGATGAGAATGCGGGGGGTATAATAGATGGGATTAATGTAGTATTAGCATAAATGAGTCATTGATGGCCAGCACTGACTCAGTGGGCTGAAGTGCTTGCTTTGATATTGCATATCTCTATGACTCTATGACCTATCCCTCATAGGCCCAATAGAGACATCCAGAGCAAATATCACTAAATATAACTCTGCCCTCCAAAGGTTCAGCACAGGCAGAGTATCTGCGACTGCATAAAACCTTTGTAAATATTTCAGACAGAATTTTGAAGATTATGTCAAAAAGGAACAATGGGGATATCCTGACCAGGAAATCAGCATCCTGTTCCAGACAGGAATGCATCCAGCCAGACCTCGTGTGATAATTAGGGCTGCAGTTGTGAATAATCGAAGAGAAAGGACAAACATCAGCGGACGCCCACAGGCCATTCAAACAATGAACGGTGAAGTCACCCCTTTCGGGAAGGAGAACAACGCATCCTGTTTATTAATAAAACCTCAATCCCCATGAGGGTGTTCTGAAAAGTTCATTGTGAAATCTAAAGGAAATTATAAAACTGACAGAACCAAACCTGACAAGGAGTGAGGTCAGGATCTGAATGAAAGGAATGTGCTCTGTATAGCGAGGGAACAGACTGACTGCAAGGTATAGAATGGATTTTGATTTTCAGGTACACCATGGGCCTTGATATTTAGAGCCCCAGCAGAGCAGACCAGGGTTAAATAGTAGAAACATGAGGAAGGAAACCCCAGGTATCTTATCTTTGGGGGAATCAATAAATAGTTATATTAGACCTTTTCTAAATCTAAGTAGATTGAGCCTCAGGAATCTGTTCTGGGACCCATACTCTTCGTTATTTTTATGAATGACCTGGATGAGGAAGTGGAGGGATGGGTTAGTAAGTTTGCTGATGACACAAGGGTTGAAGGTGTTGTGGATAGTCTGGAGGGCTGTCAGAGGTTACAGCGGGACATAGATAGGATGCAAAACTGGGCTGAGGAGTGGCAGATGGAGTTCAACCCAGATAAGTGTGAAGTGGTTCATCCTGGTAGGTCAAATATGATGGCAGAATATAGTAAGAATGGTAAGACTCTTGGCAGTGTGGAGGATCAGGGGGATCTTGGAGTCCGAGTCCACAGGACGCTCAAAGCAGCTGCAGAGGTTGACTCTGTGGTTAAGAAGGCATACGGTGTATTGTCCTTCATCAATCATGGAATTGAATTTAGGAGCCAAGAGGTAATGTTGCAGCCACATAGGACCCTGGTCAGACCCCACTTGGAGTACTGTGCTCAGTTCTGGTCACCTCAATACAGGAAGGATGTAGAAGCTATAGAAAGGGTGCAGAAGAGATTTACAAGGATGTTGTCTGGATTGGGGAGCATGCCTTATGAAAACACGTTGAGTGAACTCAGCCTTTTCTCCTTGGAGCGACAGAGGATGAGAGGTGACCTGATAGAGGTGTATAAGATGATAAGAGGCATTGATCGTGTGGATAGTCAGAGGCTTTTTCCCAGGGCTGAAATGGTTACCACAAGAGGACACAGGTTTAAGGTGCTGGGAAGTAGGTACAGAGGAGATGTCAGGGGTAAGTTTTTTACTCAGAGAGTGGTGAGTGCATGGAATGAGCTGCCAGTAACAGTGGTGGAGGTGGATATGATAGTGTAGCGGTTGCTACCGCGGAATAAAACAAGACTCTACTCGGAGGATTGCCAAACAGAACTGGTTTATTTTCCCGCCTTGTGCGGGCCCTTTAAGGGAGAAAAACTCCCGCCCAAAAAAACCGGCAATGACGTAAGTCCTATGTCATCAGGACTTTCCCGCGCGCAGGTTCTCCCCGTCGCTCGGAAAGACGAGGCCCGCCGCCGTCTTGGGCCTCGTCGCTCCGACGCCGCGCGACCCGACTGCCGAGCCGGTTCGCCCGACTAGACGGTGAGTCGCCACACAACCCCCCCCAGAACCGGCGAGACAGTCCCCAAGGTCCGTGGGCTGCGCCAGCTGCCGCTTAGGGGGGCGGCCTCTGCGTCGTGGCGTGGCAACCTCGACAGGCTGTTGCAGATCCAAATGGGCCGGTTTAAGGCGGTCCGCCGTGAAAACCTGTTCCCTGCCTCCAATGTCCAAAATAAAAGTGGATCCGTTATTCCGTATGACTCGGAACGGTCCCTCATATGGTCGTTGCAATGGCGCCCGAGGTGTGCCCCTGCGAACGAAAACAAACTTACAGTCCCGTAGTTCCTTGGGCTGGCAGGATGGGGCTTGACCGTGCCATGAGGTGGGAATCGGGGCCAAGGCGCCGAGCTTCTCGCGCAGTCTTTGTAGAACTGCTGGGGGTTGTTCCCCTTGGTCCTGAAGGGCAGGTATGAAATCCCCGGGGACAACTAGTGGCGCCCCGTACACAAGCTCAGCTGACGAAGTGCGGAGGTCTTCTTTGGGGGCAGTGCGTATGCCGAGCAGGACCCAAGGCAGCTCGTCAACCCAGTTAGGACCCTTCAGGTGGGCCATCAAGGCCGATTTTAGATGGCGGTGAAAACGTTCCACCAACCCGTTTGATTGAGGATGGTAGGCCGTGGTGGTGTGCAGCTGCGTCCCTAGCAGGTTCGCTAATGCAGCCCAGAGACTGGAAGTGAATTGGGTGCCTCTGTCTGAAGTGATGTGGGCCGGAACGCCAAAACGTGAGACCCAAGTTGTGAGCAGCGCTCGGGCGCAGGAATCAGTTGTGATGTCAGTCAGGGGGGTTGCCTCAGGCCACCTCGTGAACCGGTCCACGATGGTAAGGAGGTACCGGGCTCCTCTTGAAACCGGCAGAGGGCCCACGAGGTCGACGTGTATGTGGTCGAACCTCCTACGGGTAGGCTCGAACTGCTGTGGTGGGACCTTGGTGTGTCGCTGGATTTTTGACGTCTGGCAGTGCAGACAAGTCCTGGCCCACTCACTGACCTGTTTGCGCAGGCCATGCCAGACAAACTTGCTGGCGACCAGTCGGACAGTAGATCTGATGGACGGGTGCGCCAACCCATGTACCGAGTCAAAAACGCGTCTCCGCCAGGCTGCAGGGACAATAGGGCGGGGCTGACCAGTCGCAACGTCGCAAAGTAGGGTCCGCTGACCTGGACCAACCAAGAAATCTCGGAGCTGCAGACCCGAGACTGCGGTTCTGTAGCTGGGCAGTTCGTCGTCAGCTTGCTGTGCGTCAGCCAGGGCCGTGTAGTCGACACCCAAGGATAGGTTGTGGATGGTTGGTCTGGAAAGTGCATCAGCAACGACATTATCCTTTCCGGAGACATGTTGGATGTCAGTTGTGAACTCGGAAATGTAGGATAAATGTCTCTGCTGACGAGTTGACCAGGGATCGGAGACTTTGGAGAAGGCAAAGGACAGAGGCTTATGATCGGTGAAAGCGGTGAAAGGCCTGCCTTCTAGAAAGTATCGGAAATGCCGGACCGCCAGATACAGCGCTAGAAGTTCCCGATCAAAAGCGCTGTACTTCAGTTCGGGCGGTCTAAGGTGTTTGCTGAAAAATGCCAAGGGTTGCCAGCGGCCTTCGAGTAGCTGTTCCAGTACCCCACCCACCGTGGTGTTGGACGCGTCTACCGTGAGGGCAGTCGGGACGTCAGTCCTAGGGTGTACCAGCATCGTGGCGTCTGCCAGGGCGTCTTTGGCCTTAACGAAAGCAGCCGCAGCCTCGTCAGTCCAGGTGATGTCCTTGCCCTTACCAGCCAGCAGCGAGAACAGAGGGCGCATGATACGGGCTGCTGCAGGGATGAAACGATGGTAAAAGTTGACCATCCCAAGGAATTCCTGTAGGCCTTTGACTGTGTCGGGGCCGGCAAAATGGCGGATAGCATCCACCTTGGCGGGTAGGGGTGTTGCCCCGTCGCTGGTGATTTTGTGGCCAAGGAAATCGATAGAGTCAAGTCCGAATTGGCACTTGGACGGGTTAATCGTGAGGCCGAAATCGCGGAGGCGGGAATACAGCTGGCGGAGGTGGGAAAGGTGTTCCTGGCGGTTACGGCTGGCGATCAGTATGTCGTCCAAGTAAATGAGCACGAAGTCCAGGTCTCGGCCTACCGCGTCCATCAGCCGCTGGAAGGTCTGCGCGGCATTCTTAAGGCCGAACGGCATCCGAAGGAATTCGAACAGGCCGAATGGGGTGATAATCGCAGTTTTGGGGACGTCATCCGGATGGACCGGGATTTGGTGGTATCCCCTAACGAGGTCCACTTTGGAAAAGATGCGGGCCCCGTGTAAGTTCGCTGCGAAGTCCTGGATGTGAGGGATGGGATAGCGGTCCGGGGTGGTGGCGTCATTCAGCCTGCGGTAGTCGCCGCAGGGCCTCCACCCTCCGGTGGCTTTGGGGACCATGTGCAGGGGGGAGGCCCAGGGGCTGTCTGACCTGCGAACAATCCCCAGCTCCTCCATGTGATGGAACTCTTCCTTTGCCAGGCGGAGCTTGTCTGGAGGTAATCGTCGTGCTCGGGCATGAAGGGGTGGCCCTGTGGTAATGATGTGGTGTCGTACCCCATGTGCGGGCCGAGAATTTGTAAACGAAGGTGCCAAAATCGATGGGAATTCGGCTAGGAGCTTGGCGAAATCGTCGCCAGAAAGGGTAATGGAGTCCAGGCGCGGGGCTGGTGGGCTGATTTCTCCCAGGGGATAGGTCCGGAGAGTGCTAGAGTGGACTAACCGCTTCCTTCGCAGGTCGACTAACAGGTTGTGGGCCCGAAGGAAATCGGCGCCTAGGAGTGGTCGGGCGACGGTGGCAAGGGTAAAGGTCCAGGTAAAACGGCTGCCGCCAAAGTGTACTTGAAGCGTACGGGTGCCGAAAGACCGTATCGTTGTACCGTTGGCGGCATTGAGTAGAGGACTTGGTGGCCTGTCACGAGTGTCGCGGCCTGTCGGGGGCAAAATACTGACCTCCGCTCCAGTATCAACGAGGAAATGCCGTCCAGATTTCTTGTCCTGAACGAAGAGGAGGGTCTGTCGGCGGCCAGCCGCCGTAGCCATCAGCGGCGGCTGGCCCTGGCGTTTCCCTGAAACTTGCAGGGTGGGCGGCATCGACGGGCCTCCGCACCCCACCTCTGATGGTAGAAGCACAGCTGGTCACCCGTGACGTCGTCTGCGTTCCTGGGGCGTGGCTGCTCGGTTGCTGGGGCCGGGCGAGGCAGGCGTTGGGCTCGCGGCCTGGTGATTTGACTGACGGACGAACCGCTCTCGCGCTTGGCCCTCCACAGGACATCTGCCCGGGCGGCCACCTCACGGGGGTTGCTGAAGTCGGCATCAGCTAACAACAAGTGGATGTCCTCGGGGAGCTGTTCGAGGAAGGCCTGTTCGAACATCAGGCATGGCTTGTGTCCCTCGGCCAATGCCAGCATCTCATTCATTAGGGCGGATGGGGATCTGTCCCCCAGGCCATCCAGATGAAGCAGGCGGGCGGCGCGCTCACGACGGGAGAGGCCGAAGGTCCGGATCAAAAGATCTTTGAAAGCCGGGTACTTATCTTCCTCCGGAGGCGACTGGATGAAGTCTCCAACCTGGGTGGCTGTCTCCTGGTCCAGAGAGCTAACCACATGGTAGTACTTCGTGGAGTCGGAGGTGATCTGCCGAAGGTGGAATTGCGCTTCGGCCTGGTCAAACCAGACGCTGGGCCGAAGTGTCCAAAAGGTGGGCAGCTTGAGGGCCACTGCGTTGGCTGCTGCGCTGTCGTCCATTTCGCGGGTCCAAAAGCCGTTTGGACCGTCGGGGTCACCAATGTAGCGGTTGCTACCGCGGAATAAAACAAGACTCTACTCGGAGGATTGCCAAACAGAACTGGTTTATTTTCCCGCCTTGTGCGGGCCCTTTAAGGGAGAAAAACTCCCGCCCAAAAAAACCGGCAATGACGTAAGTCCTACATCATCAGGACTTTCCCGCGCGCGGGTTCTCCCCGTCGCTCGGAAAGACGAGGCCCGCCGCCATCTTGGGCCTCGTCGCTCCGACGCCGCGCGACCCGACTGCCGAGCCGGTTCGCCCGACTAGACGGTGAGTCACCACAATAGGATCTTTTAAGAGACTTTTGGATAGGTACATGGAGCTTAGAAAAATAGAGGGCTATGGGTAAGCCTAGTAATTTCTAAGGTAGGGACATGTTCGGCACAACTTTGTGGGCTGAAGGGCCAGTATGTGCTGTAATTTTTCTATGTTTCTATGATATCTTCCACAATAGATTATATTGTATGTTGGTTGTGGAAGACGTTCAAAGGATTGGTTGCTTCAATGGTGACACAAGAGACTGCAGATGCTGGAATCTGGAGCAACAAACAAACTGCTGGAGGAACTCAGCGGGTCGAGCAGTTTCTGTAGGGGGGAAAGAAATAGTCAACATTTTGGGGTGAGAACCTACATCAGGACCTAGTGCAGGGTCTCAACCCAAAACATCCTCCAGAAGTTTGTCTTTTGGTTGATTCAGTGACTGAGTAGGTGGTAGATGGTCTTTAGAAGAAGGCTCAGTGGATAAGTAAACTCACTGAAGAGTCGGTACTCTGTGGGCTGTTAAAGGAGAAGGCGTGGGAAAAAAATGGGGGATGGTACATGGCCTTTATTGGGAAGCTAAGTGGGTAGTTAGTGATAACATTAAGAGTATATGGGCTCCAGAGGAGATTCAGTGAGTGGGTAGACAATGAGATAGTACATGGGCTGAAGGAGATGGCTCAATGGGTGGGAAGATTCATTGACATTGTACATGGGTTATAAAAGGCAGCTCACTGGATAGCCAGACAATAATAGAGGAGATTGTACATGTACTGTACATGGATTGTACATGAGTTTAATTTGGGTAAGTGTGAGGTGTTGCATTTTGGAATGACAAATGAAGGTAGGACTTTCACAGTAAACGGTAGGGCCCTGGGGAGTATTGTAGAACAGAAAGACCTAGGAGTACAAGTACACAGTTCCCTGAAAGTGGTGTTGTAGCTCGACAGGGTGGTGAAGAAGGCTTTTGGCATGCTGGCCTTCATCAGTCAGGGCATTGAGTGCAGAAGTCGGGATATTATGTTGCAGTTGTACAAGATGTTGGTGAGGCCACATTTGCAATATTGTGTTCAGTTTTGCTATAGAAAAGATGCCATTAAGTTGGAAAGAGTGCAGAGCAGATTTACAAAGATGTTGCCGGAAGTTGATGGGACCTAGCTTTGCTGGCTATGAAAGTTCGGAATAAAACTGAATAACTTTTACATATGTGTTCAGTTTTTGGTCACCCTGCTATAGGAAAGATGTCAGAAAGATGGAAAGAGTGTAGAGGAGATTTACGGGGATGTTACCGAGTCTTGAGGGACTGAGTTATGGAGAGAGGTTGAGCAAGTTGGGACTGTTTTCATTGGAGCGTAGGAAAATGAGAGGTGATCTTAGAGGTGTATAAAATTCAGGGTGAATACGCACAGTCTTCTTTCCCAGGGTTGGGGAATCAAGAACTAGAGGGCGTAGGTTTAAGGTGAGAGGGGGAAGATTTAATAGGAACCTGAGGGGCAACTTTTTCACCCAGAGGATGGTCTGTATACAGAATGAGCTGCAAGAGGAAGTGGTTGATGCAGGTACATTACCAACATTTAAAAGGTACTTGGACAGTTACATGGATAGGAAAGGTTTAGAGGGATATGGGCCAAATGTGGGCAAATGGGACCAGCTTAGATGGAAATCTTGGTCGGCAAGGACCAGTTGGGCCAAAGGGCCTCTTTCCGTGCTCTATGACTCTAAGACTGTAAGAGGAATTTCAACAGGTGGATGCACTCAAAGATTATGTAGATAGTACATACATTGTGGAGGTAGGCCCAGTGGTTGGAAACATGACAGATTAGATCGTACTGGAGTTATGGAAGGAGTAAGTCCAATGTCTAAGTAAATTCCCTTGTTCCACGTTTTGCTCTATTCTCACTCCACAGTCCCACAGAGCTACACAACATGGAGAATGAAAAGTCCATTATCTTTCCATCAGCATGTCTATTTTGTCTAGTCTACTGATTGCAGGAATCAATCTTAACCCTGAGATGTGCATTGAAACCCCAAGTTTTGTATTGTCTTTAAGAGACAGAAACTCTCAAGAGTTAAAAGTCAACCCAAATCTCACTTTCAGGCTGCAGTAAACTTTTGTCATTTCAACTTTTATTGTTAAAATAAACAGAATAATCCTGACTTACCTTGAAGGAATTGATCAGACAAATTCCAGCACCCCAAGGCACTGTTTGCTACCAATGCAGGCAGCATTTACCTATACTACTGGACAAAAATGAAACAATCCTATATTTTCTGGAAATCAAACAACTTCAGCTGCTGCAAATCTGAAATGAAAACAGAAAATGCTGAAAACACTCAGCTGGTCAGGCAGCATCTGCGAAAAGAGAAACAGTTAACGTTTTAGGTCTGAGACCTTTCTTCAGAACGTTACTGATGACAGGTCTCAGACCTGAATTGTCAACTGTTTCTCTTTCCATAGGTGCTGCCTGACCTGCTGAGTTTTTCCAGCATTTTCTATTTTTATTATAAATTCTGGGCTGGGTCCACTCTTTTGAGCAACCATTAGCCTGAGTTAATCTTTTTTTATTCCTACAGGGTGGAAGACAACCAGATTAAACCCCAACTTCAAGGGAATTCATGTTATTTTAGAGCCATAAAGATAAACTGGACGGTGTGGACTTGTGCTGTATGGCAAGGATATTGTTTCTGTTGGTGTAGGGTGTCCATATCCTATGGTATGAATACATGACTTTCTGCCCAAGCTCATGCATAAAGAATGGCCTCGTCACTGGGGTGTGAGCCAAAGGGTTGTTGTTGCAACACCTTCCGGAAAGGAGCAGATGAAAGAAAGAAGAACAAATAAATGGATAGCAAACAATCCCACATGTGATTTTATTCTGTTTACTTTATGCATGTGTGAATGTACTACAAAATTACTTCACATTATGTTTGAACACCCACATAATGCTTGAGTAATCTCATTTTAATTACACTAAACCAATACAAACCATCTGCTACTTCAGCGCTGAGCAAGAATTCGAATATAATATCAACAGACAAATGAGTCACTAGACAGTTGCACAGAGGTCACTGTGTACATTACAGGAATGAACCTTGCATTAACTATTCCTACAACAATAGAGTAGGTATGCACCATAGTTGGCAGTTTCAGAGTTCAGAACTGGACTGGTTTACAGATTTTCCGAGGCAGAGTGGTGTTGGTTGCTCCTGTGCCTGTCTCAGAATCTTGTATACAATATACACAGTGACATAACCTGGGAGCATAACATAGGACTCTCCTGTGACCTGGATTGGTGGGGTCCTGCATTTTGCCTTATGTACAGTTCTTCAGGCCAGGCAAGGAACACCTGGTAAAGTAAGGGCAGGTATGTCTTGTCACACTTTTATTTCACAGTCGGTAAGTGAACATACAAAATGAAAGGGCAAATTTCACTTGAGAACTTGAGAAATATCAGTAAATCTTTCCTTTGAGCTTCCAGTTTTTACCATCCCTTCTTGTCAAGCCGTTAACATACTCCACTGTGAGTCATGGCAAAATTTCACCATCCTCTGTTCAAAAGCTGGATGCCCAAGTCTCCTCTTCTTAGTTCTCTTCTCCAGGAAATTAAGGAACAGAGTCCCTGACACTTTCCAAGGCAGGAATATGCTGGAAGCCCCGTCACTCAAGCCAGCTATTCTTTCCTGCTTCAGCCTCAAGCTAATCCTACAATAACAGCTAATGGGCAGATAAACTGAGACAAGTTGATAGGTGATCCTGTTCAAGCTTTTATGCCCATTCTTCCCAACATCCTCAAGCTAGTACCTTGAAAAAGCAGCCAACATAATCAAAGACCCCTCCCAGCCCGATCATTCTCTCTTCTCCTCCCTTCCATCAGGCAGAAGATACAAAAGCTTGAAAACACATATCACCAGGCTCAAGGACAGCTTCTCTCCTGCTGTTATAAGATTCTTGAATGGACCTCTTATACGATAAAGATGAATTCTTGATCTCTCTATCTATCTCATCGTGGCCCTTGCACCTTATTTGTCTACCTGCACTGCACTTTCTCTGTAACTGTAACTGTAACACTATATTCTGCAATCTGTTGTTGTTTTCCTTTTGTACTACCTCGATGTACTTACGTATGGAATTTGACTGGCTGAATGTCCTCCCTCCATGCTGTGACTACTCTCTGGTTCTTCTGTTTGCTGATGAAGTGATATCCTTGTAGCCCTCAAGCCCATTTGTCACATGATGAAAAAATACATCATCTCAGCTGTGTCTGAGTGGTCAGTGGTTTAGCCTCGTGCCTGGAAGAGGAAGATGAAAAACATTGCTACATCTTCCAGCTGACGTAGAATGTCACTTCACAGATCGAAGACATGCTGCTGAACAGACATATAATTCAAATGTATTTTTTTAATGCTATGACTTTCAGCAGAACACAGTTTTTCAGATAATATTTTCAAGCAGCTTTTCACAAAGTATCAGCACCAAAAGTCTGCCATGTCTTAACAATTATTTCAACAATATTTAACTCCATGATAGTTTCTAATTCTTTTCTGCACCTCATAAAACATGGTTTACTGGGCTGATAACTGCCAGCTAAATCAACAGTGCTTTACGTCTGCACTTGTCCTGTAAATTCAATGAGAAATGGAACATTTAGTGTTGCAGTTGCCTCTTCAAGTTGAATTCTTTCAGCACCATAGCTTCCCTACACAAATTAAAATAAATTCACCCTTTCATTTTCAACAAAACAATATTTTCTGTGCAAACTTCCTGCAATGTTTGGAGCCCAGGTTATTCTTCTAGTGTCTCGACTCATAAAGGAAGATTGATCCCATGAGAGAGATACCAGGGGTCTGCCTATGAGACACACATCCAATCCCCAGTGAGAGTCAATAATCTCATTAAAGGGACAGACTGCAGCCAATCATCGTATACCATCCATTACACTCATGGGTATAGAAGACCAGTTTCAAATTGCCTCTTTGTGACCCCACTTCCGGTGTTCTGCCTCTTCAGCTTCCTCCCATCCACTTTCTCCATCCCATTCCTCTTCCTCCTTCTCCTGCCCTGACTTCCTGTAAACATCTTTCCTTCCTCAACCATCCCCCAGCCTCCATCTGTCTCTTCCCCCATTCAAGCTTGTTCCAATTGGATCAGGGATCTGGCTGCCCTTTAACCTTGCCCAGATGATTATAATGCTTGATCTTGACACTCCAATTGCAGTGCTTCAAGACTTGCTGACTCATCCCTTCTGCCAGAATCATCTGGGCCTGATCTGTATATGGAGGGCCAATCTCATCCTGGATTCCTTTGGCATGGTCAGATAGACAGCCATCCATCTTCCAGTGTACTGTGGAAGTTCTGCTTCTTAGAAGCTCCCACAAGTTGTGACAGGTTGCAAAGCCCCATATCTAGCTTTGCTGACTGTGAAAGTTCTGAATAAAACTTAATAACTTTTACATATGTGTTCAGTTTTTGGTCACCCTGCTATAGGAAAGATGTCAGAAAGCTGGAAAGAGTGCAGAGATTTACAGGGATGTTGCCGAGACTTGAGGGACTGAGTTATGGAGACAGGTTGAGCAGGTTGGGGCTGTTTTCAATGCAGCATGGGAGACTGAAGGGTGATCTTATAGAGGTGTATAAAATCATAAGGGGTATAGATAGGGTGAATGTGCACAGTCTTTTTCCCAGGCTTGGGAAATCCAGAACTAGAGGGCATAGGTTTAAGGTGAGAGGGGAGAGATTTAATAGGAACCTGAGGGGCAACTTTTTCACCCAGAGGGTAGTCAGTATATGGAATGAGCTGCCAGAGGAAGTGGTTGAAGCAGGTACATTAGCAACATTTAAAAAGTACTTAGACAGTTACATGGATAGGAAAGGTTTAGAGGGATATGGTCCAAATGTGGGCAAATGGGACCAGCTTCAGTTGGGTTGAAGGGCCCATTTCTGTGCTGTATGACTCTATGAGTCTATGACTCTATATCTCTGACTTTAGATACATTGAAGAACTATTCATAAGCATTTAGGTATGTTCTAAAAGAGTAAAAAATTATTATACATTTAGAACATAGCGACAATGCTTATGAATAATTTTAAAAAGTTAAGCTTAAAAAAGGCTATTTATCTTTCCCTTAACTTCACATTCCCTGCCCTCCAATCCCCTTTGAAATCTCTGGGATCCCAGGTCTAACCTGGCACAGGGTCTGGGAATTGATGTCAATGTCAGGAAAACTCAGCAAGATTGGGTCCTACTACTGAAATCCTGTGTGGATTCCAGCAAAGTGGACTGACAGTTTGGCATTACAAACCTCTCAGTAAACCCAGGACTTGCACTTTTGGCAATGCTGAGGCACTAGATTCACTGCCATTGACATGATTATTCTTGGAACAATTGGCATTAACCATCAGTATCCAGCTTCTAGAGCACCATTCAACTGATATCAGACCCACACTGAACTGAAACAAATACAATTAATAATGGGCCTTAATGGTAATTGGCATGTGGCAATTAGTTTATTATTGTCACATGTACTGAGGTACAGTGAAAATCTTTTGTATCCACGCCATCTAGACAAATCATTCCACATGGAAGTAAAGAAAAAAAACAGCATGCAGAATTTATTGCTACAGTTACAGAGAAAGTGCAGTGCAGGTAGACAAATAAAGTGCAAGGGCTATGATGAGGGAGATTGAGAGATCAAGAGTTCATTTAGCGTACAAGAGGTCTGTTCAAGAGTCAGATAAAAGTGGGATAGAAGCTGTCCTTGAGTCTGGTGATATGTGTTCTCAAGCTTTTGTATCTTCTGCCCAATGGGAGGGGAAGAGGGAATGGCTGGGGTGGGAGGGGTCCTTAAGTATGTTGGTTGATTTTCTGAGGCAGCAGGAAGTGTAAACAGGGCGAGAATCAGAATCAGAATCAGGTTTATTATCACTGACATATGTCTTGAAATCTGTTGTTTTGCAGCAGCAGTACAGTGCAAGACATAAAAATGACTATAAGTTACAAAAATAAATAAATAGTGCAAAAGAGGAATAACGAGGTAGTGTTCATGGGTTTGTGGACCATTCAGAAATCTGATGGTGGAGGGGAACATTCAGTGGGGGGGAGGCTGGCTTGCGTGATGGACTAGGCAGAGTTCACAGCTCTCTGCAATTACTTGCAGTCTTGAGCAGAGCAGTTGCCATACCAAGCTGTGATGCATCTGGATAGGATGCTATCTATGGTGCATCTGTAAAAATTCGTGGGAGTCATTGGGGATATGCCAAATTTCCTTAGTCTTCTGAGGAGGTAGAGGCGTTGGTGTGCTGTAACATAAAGGGCTTGTGTAATCCAATGGCTGAGCGCTGTTTTTTGTACCCAGTGGATTTCTGGCTGAATTCTACTGCTGCTGCTACCACTCCCTTCCCCAAACTGATGGAATAATGCTCAGGAGGCAGGAGTCTGATGCAAATGAGTTCTGTCCTGATGCTAAAAGGTGCCAACAGTACTGAAAGGTAAACCGGATGTGTGGGTGAAATATCGTCAGGAATAAGGCCTGGTCCTACACTGGGGACAACCAGATCATCTCCTAGGGTGGCCTTCACTTTAAGGCTGTCTGAGAAAAGTTTGACTTCCAGAACTTTGTAGAATTTAACCAGACGGGGACAGTTTTGACTCTGGAGGAAGTGTGAAATGAATGATATTGATTCAGTGACTCGTAATCTTGGACTTCCATTAAAATCAAAGGAGACATAAACTGGAAGAGATGTGCAATAATCGGCTGAATCAATACCACCCATTTTATGCCATCATCCTGTCAAAATTACTTCTCACAGTTTGAAGAAAGAAAAAAGAATTAAACTTTTATCTGTTTTGCACCTTTCACAGCCTGAACATTTCTTAAAATGCTTTATAGAAAAGAAAATATTTTTGAAATGTGGTCTCTGTTGTAATATAAGAATTTATTTGAACTTAATTGATTTAGAACACCAAAGCCAGCATTGTAAGTGTTTTTCACCAGATGGATGACACTGACAGAAGAGTGGGCAAACTGTAAATGTCAACAGGTACAAAAGAAAAGGTAAATGTAACCAAGCTGCCAAGTAATGCAGCAGTCTGGGGAAGTGGGCTCGTTGTATTGTCACATGAGGAAACAAACAGTGAACCTTCATGTGATTTTATATCGTGGGCTTGAAGAGATGGGCAGAGTGCTGCCAATTACCCGGAGTATTGGTGCATGGCAATTTTTTACTAGTGGAACTCTAATCCCTAGTGCACCCATTCGAAGTGTATTGATCCCAAGGAAACACACTTCCTCCAGGAGGAACCCAGAATCCAGAGGGAGGAAACCTGGGGAACCATTTGTGCGTTAACAGAGCTGACAAATGCAAAGGCAAATATTCATGTCTGCAACTCTGAATGTTGGCACTTTGCCACTTATTGACCTGACAAAACTGCAATTGACTTTCGTTCAAAATTATTAAAATAAATTCTTTTGTTGTTTGCTAAGAATTGTTGAGTGTTTCTTGTCTCTCCAGTATGGCAATTGTGTTTTGTGACTATTACATAGATGATCGCTGGCTCTTTTTGTTTGTCTAGTTTCACAAAAGACAAACGGCAACTTGATACAATTTAGCCAACAGGCTTTAATCTTTTCATTTCCTATTCAAATAGTTGCAAATTTTGGAACTGCAGTGGTAGTCTTTGACTCGCTTTTTTACTTCTCAATCTCTCAATGTAATGAGAGCAAAAATTTCATATTTTGTTCTAATCTCCTCCTCCCCATTCCACCTCACTTTTCTCATTGCTACTTCTGAAGTACTGACCCATTCAGGACTCGTATCCAAGAACTGGCACTGCTGTGCTGCACAGCTGAACTTCGTCAGCTCACTATTGGCCAGAAAGCACGGATGTCCATGTCTCTCTGTCAGTGTAGGGAGCAGTCTGGAGGTGCAGCACAGTGGACACATTAACAGGAGTTGGCAGCCCACCTTTACAGACAGATGCAGTGACGACAACCTGGCTGCACTGTGGTATTTTTCCTTGAGACTGTGCCCACACCATGAATGGGATGACATAGCTCAAATAAACCAGCTCTTCCCACTGCCAAATCTTCCCTTGCTGGCAGGGACTCACTGCACAGGAATAGTTACAGGCACAGGTACGGGACTGACACTGTTCTTTAGAGGTTACAGATTCATGAGCAGCCAGGTCAAAGCTTGTGCTCTTGACCATCTGCTCTTCCTTGGTTGGGATGGACAATCTGTCCAGGAATCAACACTGAAGCCAAATTACTGACTGGAACAGGCTGAGTGTGAGTTTATTCATCCATAACTAGACCCAACGTGTTGAACCTAACATACAGGCTGTGAGTGCTGACAGAATTTATCTTTTCCACGTGTGCACCAAACAGCCAAAATTAATTGCTGTAGCAATGAGCCCCAACACTTTGGGAGAATGGCCAGAGATTCCCTCCCCTGATTCCCTTTATGTGAGGAAAACGTGGGATCCAGCCACAAAGAGCCCCATCTTCCACTCTTACACATGTATACCAGCCACAATGACATGGCCAGAGATCAGTAACTCTCAAAGGGAGGAAAGAAAGAACTTTTGGAAAAAAAGAGAATTACATTGCTTTTAAACAAGCACAATCAGATGAAGAAGTGCACCATTTGGATTGCATTAGTCATACAGGCCCTTCAGTCCACTGTCATGCTCCCATTTACACTAATCCTATACCAATCCCATTTTATTTACCCATATTCCTATCAACCCCCCCCCACCCCCACCCACATTCTACCACTTGCCTACAGAGGCAATTTACAGTGACCAATTAACCCACCATCTGGCCTCTTTGGAATATGGGAGGAAACCTACAAGGTCAGATGGAGAACATACAAACTCCACACAGACAGCCCTGGTAATCAGGATCAACCCTGGGTTGCTAGAGCTGTGAGGTAGTGACTCTATTAGCTGCACCACTTTGCTGTCCATTGTTGTTACTGACACAAATATTTCAGCTCTGTCAGTCAATCCTGCATCAGCCGTCCAGTTGGGATGTGTCCTGCTGCTGTGCTTTGGGACCGTTGATCATTCTTTTCTGCCTAGACAAGATTTTAAGTTTGTTATATTGAAAGATTTTACAATAAAGTGGTAATAAGTAATTGGTTTATTATTGTCATATGTACCAAGACAGAGTGAAGAGCTTTGTTTTGCATGCCATCCAGACAGCTCTATATAAGAGTAGTCCAGCTGACCCCACTCCCGCCCTCTGTCTCCCTACCCCTGCAAGTTCGTTTCTCTCAGATACTTATCCAGTTCTCTTTTGAACACTCCTGTTGAACTTGCTTCCTCTACTTCCCCTGGTAATACATTCCAGATTTTAGCCATGAGCTGTGCAAAAAGAAAATTCTCATGTCACTTTTGTTTCTTCTACCAAACAACTTCATTCCATGTCCCCTAGTTCTTGACACCTCCACTAATGGGAGCAGTTTCCCTCTATCTACTCTGTCTATACCTTTCATGGTTTTACACTCATCCGGCAGTTCTCCTTACAACCTGCTATATTCTGAGGAGGACAACCCCAGTTCCTCCAGTCTATCCACATAACTGGTTTCCCAGTCCTGAAATAGTTCTGGTAAGACTCTTCTGCACTCCCTCTAAAGCCTTCACATCTCCCATATGTGTGGCACACAGAACTAGACACAATACTGCAGATGTGGCCAAACCAGTGCTTTATTATGATTTCCTTTCTCGTGTTCTGTATGTCTTTATTCATAAAGCCCAGCATCCCTTTCTCAACCTGCCCTGCCACTTTCAACAAAGGATGCATATGTTCTCCTAGATCTTTCTGTCCTTTCCCAACATCCACCCTCCCCCACCACCCCAACCCCCCACCATCACCTCTTCTAGAATTGTGGGCAAGGATTTGTTTATTAACTCCAAGATAAAATTATAAAATTGGAGACACAGGATACTGCAGATACTGGAATGTGGAGCAACACACAAGATGCTGGAGGAACTAAGAGGGTCAAGCAGCATCTGTGGAGGGAAATGGACAGTCGACGTTTTGGGTTGAGACCAGATCGGATCGTGACGTGAAATGTCAACTGACCATTTCCCTTCACAGATGCTGCCTGATCCGCTGAGTTTCTCCAGCGCTTTGTGTGTTGCAAAAGGTTAAATTCATTTGGAAATGGGAAAAACTTGTTGGCATTTCAACAAATGGCACACAGTCAATGACAGGCAAGCATAACAGAATGTTTCCACATTGTTAAAGGTACCTATGTGATCTGAAGAAGCAGCTAATGCAGTGCCACTGAAGTTTATACCAGAAAAAATATGGCCTCAAAGATCTTGTTTCAGACATATGACAAAGGTTGTTGGCTCTACACTCAATGTCACAAAATCTTCAATCACTGTCAATTTAGAACATATTTAGAAGCAAATGAAGGTGAGTAAAGTGAGGTAATGTATCCTCCGGTATTCAAGTGGTTCAGCAAGGATAAAGTGTTCAAAAGGTTTGCTACAGTGCTGCTGAAAACCAAAATTACTTTGATGGCCGAGAGGATGTTAAGTGTCTTTGTGATCTTTCTTTAATGCTAAACTTACAATGAAATACTTTGAAAGTTCAACCTCAGAGAAAGGAATGAATTGTGTCTGACCTCACCAACGTATATGTCTTTTTCGGACTAAGTTGATACTGTTCTGAACACAATAGCAACAAGGTCATCTCTTTCACTTTCCTACCTGCCAGCAGGTGTCTTCTGAACAATGTTGTAACTTAAAGCCCTGCTGTGCAGTCACAGGGAAGCTACCATGTTTGTTTGAGCATGAATTCCCAGATTTTCATTGAAATGGTAATTCACTGACCATTTTCATCCACCCAGAAGAAGTGGAATTGAGTATTTGATGAGTTTTTCAATCGCCAGTGACTCTGTTTGTGGAGAAAAAAAATCTGTTCAATTTCTACATTTGTCTTGATTCTGAAAATTGTCTCAAACTACAGCGGTATGAAGCTAACTCACCTCTTTTGTAATGCATTGGTTTGTGAAGGTGCCTTTTCTCAGCAAATCAGCTCAGTGCCATCGGAATGCAGATGATGATCGTGGAGCGGTTATGTATTTGGCAACTTCAAATGTAAAACCTCACATTTCCAAAATGATCCCGAGAAGCAGTGCAACAAAACGCATTAATCATTTGGATTAAATCTGGATGGTTTTAATGATCCAAATTTACAAAACTATGAATATTTTTATTTAATATTTAATGCTGCTTGCATCAAAAGTCTCCAGTTCTTGAATCTCCTGGTTGGATCAGGCTATAAGATTGATTTCAAGAAACTTATGCTAACAAACATATAAAAACATCAGTCATAATTCTTGCCATTTAACAAGGGAGCCTTTATTAGTTTAATTTGTTTGATGAAAATATTAATAGAAAATAAGCCATTACCAAACACTGGCATTTGTGTCTTATTATACATGACTAAAAAATGCTAATCTCTGGTTATACACGGTAAAATGAAAAATATGTTTCATGTGGGTGGCACTTAGATGTGATTCAGATTGTGAATCTGGTTCTGTCCAAAAAATGCTTTAAAGATATTCCATGTAAGTCATCTTACCATTTTAAAATCTTCCTCTATTCCCTTAATCTTGACCTGTTTAAAATTGTGTATTTTGGATTTTAGTGCTCAAATCCCAAACCATACTAGACCTGGTCTTAAATTGCTATACCTGTGGGTGTTATGGATGGCACACAATCATTGGCCACAGAGGGTTCCTTTTATGAAGTAATTGACTCTCAGTGGGGTTTGGATGTGTGGGTCTTAGGCCTTGCTGCAAGCTGGCATTTGCTGAGGAATTGCAAATGGAACTGAATGTTCTGCAATCATCAAGGAACATCCCCACTTCTGATATTATGGAAGGAAGGTTATTGATCAAAGAGCTGAAGATGGTTGGGCCCAGGATACTGACCTGAGGAACTCCTGGGGAGTTCCTCAGGTCCTGGGGCTGGGATGATTAACCCCTGGCATCTCACTCATGGGATCAATTTTCCTTTTTGAGAATGGACACTAAAAGAAAAACCCAAGCTTATTTCATCCAATGGGGACTGTTAAAATCACCAGCATAAACTTACTTCCCCATTTCTACTTCATTCATCCCTGCACTACTTTATCACTTCGGGCACATAGCTCAGAGGTGAGCCTTATTAATGCATTCATCTCCTCTGTTACCAAGTAGACCACAATGTCTCAGTGAAGCCTGGTCTGCAGGAAGGAGAGTTCATACATGGTAAGCATTAAACATTCCTTACTAGGCAGGAGGAGCAGGAGTACCTCAAAGGGAACACTGGCTGCCAGCTATCCTGGGTTCTGCCCACAATACCCTCAGAAACCCCTCATGGATGTGTTAGCCCTTTGCCAGCAGCCATCCTCAGGGCCTTTTGATCTTAACCAGCTGACAAACAGCTGGTTCCCTCTTTATGCCTATTCTGGGCAGGTAGCTGGCCAGCAGGATGTACATGAGAGTTGGATGCTAAATCAAAGATGTTGGAGCAATAGGTGGAGCTGAGGCTCTTCCCATCCCTTGGCTGCTTGGAAGTCATTCTTGGTCAAAGTGCCCTCGTCCTCAGGTAACAGATCAGGTGCACAATGTTGGAGCCAGATTCTATTGTCAAACATCAAGACACTGGACAGCAGAAAACCAAATGGATTTATTCTTCCAGAGCACAAGGGCACTAAGGCAACTGTGGCATCTCAGCCAACATTCCGGTAGAGACAAAATGCAGTACTATTGGGATTTGCTTTAAGTTGGCTATCTACTAATTCTATATCAGCTCTCTCATTGTTGCATGGGAGTTAATTGAATTTCACAGTGGGAATCATTTTAATAGTAGAACAATTTCATTAAATTAAATCTCTTCATTTTTACAGATCACTAAATATAACAAAATATGATATATACTGTATATTGATTCTTTTATAGTAGAAAGAGAAAGGGAGAAAGATAGATAATTAGATCTGTATTTATGTTCAACATAAGTATAAGTGAGAATTGTCAAATGTTAAGGACAAATCCAATCCAGGTAATTACCACCTATTCAGTCTACTCTCAATCATCAGTAGAGGATGAAAAGTGACACTCTAACAAACTTCTGCAGTTGTACTGTTGGAAGCATCCTGACTGGTTGCATCATGGTCTGGTGCAGCAATTCAAATGTGCAGGAACATAAGAAGCTGCAGAGAGTAGTGGACTCAGCTCAATACATCACGGGCACATCCCTCCCCACCATCGGTAGTATCTACAGGGGGCGCTGCATCAAGAAGGCAACATCTACCATCAAAGATGATCCCCACCATCCAGGCCATGTCCTCTTCTCACAGCTACCATCAGGCAGGAGGTACAGAAGCCTGAAGTCCCACACCACCAGGTTCAAGAACAGCTACTTCTCTTCAACCATTTAGTTCTTGAACCAACCAGCACAACCCTAATCACTACCTCAGTATAACAACACTATGACCACTTTGAACACTTTGTACTACAATGGACTTTTTCTTGTTCTAATTGTGTTCTTTCTTGTAAAATTTGTGTTTAATTTATGTTTAAGTGATTTTTTTCTGAATGCTGCTTATCTGATGTTCTGTGTCTGTGATGCTGCTGCAAGTAAGTTTTTCATTACACCTGTGCACACGTGTAGTTGTGCACATGACAATAAACTCGACTTTTGACTTTTTTTTACTTTAGACATCAACAGAGTGATTCTGCAGTACTGACAGAATTGTTTGGCTCTGAATCTCTTTTACAATCTTGGTCAAAGTTAAATTCCAGAGGTGAAGTGAAATGAACTACAATTGATATCAGCATCTGACAAGGTGTGGCACCAAGGGAGTCCTGGTAAAACTGAAGTCAATGGACATTAAGGGGAAAACACTCCAGCGATTGGAGTCATATCTTGCATAAGGAAGATGGTTGTGGCTGTGGAAGTTAATCATCCCAGCCCCAGGACATTAGGACATCGCACCAGGAGGTTGGTTTCCTGGGCCCAATCATCTTCAGCTCTTTCATCAATGCTCTTCCTTCCATCATATGATAAGTGGGGACGTTCATTGATGATTGCACAGTGTTCACTTTCATTCACAATTCCTCAGTAAATGCCAGCATACAGCAAGACCTAACCAATATTAACACACAGACCACATAGTGGTAAGTAATGTTTGAGTTACAAAAGTCCCAGGCAATTACCATCTCCAACAAAAGAGAATCTAAATGCCCACCTGACATTCAATGACATTACCCTCTCAAAGTCCCCCAGCATCAACATCCTGGGATCACCATTGACCAGGAACTCAACAGGACCAGCATCATAAAGAGTAGATCACAGTCTGGGTATTTTGTGCCAAGTGGCTCACCTCTTTTACAAGGCATAATTTGGGGTGTGATAATATATTCTCTATTTGCCTGAATGAGTACCGTTCCAACAACTCTCAAGAAACCTAATACTGCTCTGGACACAGCAGCCACATCTAATACACTAAGGGTCCATTCTCTCCACACCAGTGCTATGTATACCACCTATAAAATGCACTGCAGTTACTCATCAAAGCTATTTGACTGCACCATCCAAACCCAGGACCTTTACTGCTAAGAAGGACAAGGGTAGTAGTTGCAGGGTACACTGTCTCCTGGAGGTTCCCCTCCTTGTCACACATCATTCTCAATTAGACATGCGTCACCATTCCTTGATTGTCACTGGGTCTATATCCTGGAACTCCTGATCCAGTGGCACCTTCAGCAGAAGAACTGCAGCAGTTCAAAAATGCAGCTCACCACCACATTCTTAAAGGCAGTTATGGACAGTTAATATATGCCTGATATTGCCTGAATCTCATAAATGAAGCAATTAGAATAAATTAATTCTCTATTTGCTCATATTCTCGAACAGCTATTGGAGTGAAAAATATAAACAAAGAAATAATAAAGTAACACTCTCATACAAAACCTTTCACGTTTCCATTAAGCTGACCAATGATCGACTTGGAGAAAGGACAGCAATCAATGTCACTTCGAATGTCTGAGGTTCCAAAGGTTTTCAAAACGTCCTTCTCAAATCTGATCAACCAGCTTCCATTTTGCATTGATAACATGTGTTCTTTCTGGATTCATGCATTAATGCCTGTGAGGATTTGAGAGAGGAAAGAGATGATAACTAGACTGCATATGTTACCATATTTACCAGTTGTGGACAGAACATTCTCTCTGTGAAATGATATTGTGTTCCATTCCAGTAACTAGATACACACCAACAGAGACACATGAATGCAAAGCTGCTAGCTGTGTAGTGAAAAGGCCAGTGAAAAAGACATTGCCTAGAAGTTCTTCCAGACCTCAAAAGGCCCAAAGTGTTCTGTGCACGGGTAGCAGGACAAGATAGAAAAGGTGGTTAAGAAGAAATGCAGGATATCATTTCAGTTGGCTGAGGCATCAAAAACATAAGAACAAAGGGTCGTGCCAAGATTATATAAAACATTAGTTGAGACATGAGTATTGTGCATTGTTCTGGTCACCACACTACAAGAAGGGCATGATAACATTCAGTTCTGAGACTAAGTACTAATGTGTGGCAATATATTAACATTACAGTACCTGAAAGAATTTCTAGATCCATAACTTTACATAAACCCTCAGAACACACCATAAATAGGGTTGACCAGGTCAATGTATGCTAAATTTTAGAGGAGAGGGGATCATATTGAAACATAACATTCCACCAGTGATCAACAGAGTGGATGCAAAGAAAATATGTCTCCTGCTGTTAGGTTTAGAACCAGAAGCCACAGCCTTGGAATATGGGATTAGGCATTTAGAACTGATATTATTAGAATTTCTTCACTCGGAGAGTGGTGAATTCTCCTCCACAGAAAGTTGCAGAGGCCAAGTCAGTGAAGACGCTTAATAAGGAGTAGATAAATTTATAGAAACAAAAGGTATCAAGGGGTATAGAGAACAAGTGAAAATATAGTATTGAGATACAGGCTCTGCTCTGGTCATGTTGAATTTGGACCAGGTTCAAAGGACTGAATGTCTTCTTCATACTCCTAATTTTCTATGTCTCTATGGATAATATTGTAGAGACTATTGTCATTATGTGATTAAACATCATAAGACCAAGCTCCAGTCTATCAATAGATTGAATAACAGTTTAACCTGTTGTTGGTGATTAGACTAAGGTAGAATTTTGCCCAGGACATTGGGAGAGTTCTTTTGCTCGAGTTTAAATAGTGCATTGGAGCATTACCATTCTTTTAAACTAGAAAACCAGTATCCAAGCTAATATGATAACCAGAGGGGTGGTCCTTTAAGAGTGCTGCATGGGAACTGAATTGAATTGGTTTATTATTGGCATATGAACTGAGATACAGTGAAAAACTGTCTTGCATGTTATCAGTACAGATCATTTCAAAATAGAAATACATTGAGGTAGTACAAGGGAAAAGCAGTAACAGAATGCAAAATATAGTGTTACAGTTACAGAGAAAGTGCAGTGCAGATAGACAATAGGGTGCAAGGGCCATAAAAAGGTAGATTGTGAAGTCAAGAGTTCATCTTTAACATAGAAGAGGTCAGCAAGAGTCTTTTAACGGCGGGATAGAAGCTGTCCCTAAGCCTGGTGATGTGTGTTTCCAAGATTTTGTACCTTCTGCCTGATGGAAGAGAGGAGAAGAGAGAATGTCCAGGGTGGGAGGGGTCTTTGATTATGTTGGGTCTTTTCCAAGGCAGCGAGAAGTGTAGACAGAGTCCATGGAGGGGAGGCTAGTTCACGTGATGGACTGAGGTCTGACCACAACTCCCTGCAATTTCTTGCGGTCTTAGGCAGAGCAGTTACCATACCATAGATGTTTTCTGTGCTGCATCGATAAAAATTGGTGAGGGTCAACGGGAACATGCCAAATGTCCTTAGCCTTCTGAGGAAGTAGAGGTGCTAGTGTGCTTTCTTGGCCATAGCACCTATGTGGTCAGACCAGGACAAGATATTGGTGATGTTTACACCTAGGAACTAGAAGTTCTCAACCGTCTCCACCTCAGCACCATTGATACATACAGAGGCATGTGCTCCAACACTTATCCTGAAGTCAATGACCAGCTTTTTTGTTTTGCTGACATTGAGGGAAAGATTGCTGTCATGACACCATGCCACTGGACTGGACTATCAGTTTAGACTATTGCCAGGTTCTGGATTGGCCCTTGAGCACACACACTTCTGATTCATATGAGGCTGTTCCCAACTCATCCAAAAATAAGATCAAACACTGGAATTATCTGCAACAACTGGAATAAAACAGCATATTAAAAGGACCAGAGTAAAGGTGGTGCCATGTCAAGAGAAGAAAGGGCTTTCCCCAGCAATTCACAGCCAATGAAATAATGTTTTGTCACTGTTGTACTGTAGAGGAGTGCAATAGAAAGACGGTGCACAACTTCCTACTCATTGAAATGAAGCATATGGCCAAGTATTATGTAGGACCTTTCTTAATGGATGAACATTGACCAACAACCAGGGAGAACTCCCTTAATCTTCTTCACACAGTACCATGAAATCTTTTTTTATCCAGCTGTGAGGATAGACTTGCACAGTTTAATATCTGCTCCAAAAGCCAGCATCTCCCACAATGTAGTACATACTGAAGCGTCAACAATTATAGGCTCAAGCCTCAGGATTTATGTCTCAAAGGTGATGGTGTTATTGATGAACCCAGGTTGACATCTGTGGGAGTTGGCTAAATTTAGTGACATAATCACCAACAGAAACACAGGCATGCAAAAATAAATTAAAACCATACTACCATGTCAGAATAATTAGAGTTAAATAATTTCCAGAACTATAGTGAAACCACAATTGAAACCTTCTTTTGTCTCTGGATTTTGTCATAACTGGCCAAAGATAAGGAATAGCAGCATGGTGCTTATGTTGCTGTCCTAACAATCTACATATTTGGACAAATGATCCAGGGAAAATTGCTTAAATCCCACTGTGGCAGCTGTGGAATTTAAATTCAATTAATGAAACAAAATATTCTGAAAGAAAGAATCAATAATGAAAACTCTGATTCTACTGGGTTATTGTAATATTCAGTAATGTACATGAGGGAATAAATTCTGCTACCTGCAATTGGTCTGTAGATGACTCCAGAACACAGCAATGTGATTTAACTTTTAACTATTTTTGGAAATAATCTGTCAAGCCAATCAGTTGTGTTAAACCACTATAATAGACAATAATAAGAATAAAGCCAGACAGATCCATGTAGAATTAACTTTGGCTTCAGCTCTGGGGAACTCAGCAAAATTCATGAAAATCAGAAAAAAACTGCAGATGCTGAAAATCTGAAATAAAAACAAAAACTGCCAGTAACATTCAGCATGTCAGTCAGCATCTGTGGAAATAGAAAAAGTTAATTTTTCGGATCAAAGGCTCTTGAGCATTTCTGCAAAGTCCTCCTTGTGAACATCAGGAGATTGGCAAAATTAGTCGTAATCACAGAATTATGTCTTCAAGTCAATGTCCCATGCTTGTCAATCACCATCCATGAGAAGGGGTATGTCCTGTTCCATTGACAAGAAAAAACAAGCAGAAGTGATGGCATGACTACACAGTTAGGAAGGAATGGCCCTGGAAAACCTTACATTGACTCCAGGTCTTATGGCCTCAGATCAAAAATAGGCTAGGAACTCCATGCTAATTCCAATCTACTGTCCCCTTTTAGCCGATCAATCAGCACTCCACCAAGATGAAAATTCGGAAGAAGCACTGAGAGTAGCAAGGGCACAGAAGATACTCTGCGTGGGAGACTTCGGTGTCCATCACTAAGAATGACCGTCACTGACTGAACAAAGTGAGTCCTGAAGGATGTGGTAACTAGGCTTGAGCTATGAAGTAATGAACCAACACAAAGGATTCTGTCCTTCCAGTCTACATATCACAAGTGCATCTATCCATAACAAAATTAGTAAGTGTGACCACTTCTTCATAGAGTCCGAGAGGTATTAAAAAAGGAAACAGGCCCATTGAGTCAATGCCAACCATCAAGCACCCATTTTACATTAATCCTACACTAATGACATTTTTTTATTCTCCCCACATTCCCATCAACTCCACCAATTAACCTCACAACCTGCACGTCATTGGGATGTGGGAGGAAACTGGAGCACCTGGAGGACTCTCAAAGAGCCGCAGAAAGAACGTGCAAGGTCCACATATTTCCACCAGGACTGAACCCAGGTCACTGGAGTTGTGAGGCAGCACTGTGCCACCCATTATCTATGGAAAGACAATATGTATTGCCCACATTGAGAACCTCTGTCATGTTGTCTGGCACTGTCATTATACTAACTGGGATATATTCAAATTAGGCTAGCAGATCTAAATTGGGCATCCCTGAGGAAGTGTGGATCAACATCAGAACAGAACCGTTCTACACCACAATTTGGAACCTCAGCATTGCATATTCCCCAATGTAAAATTGCCATCAAACTAGGGTATCAAGAGTGGTTCAGAGAAGTGCAGAAGAATGTGCAGAAGCTGCACTAGGCATACCCAAAATTAAGTGCCAACCTGGTAAAGCTGTAGCTGTGTGCTAATCCTTGGAAGCAGCAGAGACATAACGGAGAGAGTTAAATGACCCAGTGATAGATTCACCAGATCAAGGCTCTGTAGTCCTGTTACATCCAATTACGAAGGAGCTAGACAACCTAAAGGAAGAGGAAAAGGCTCAATAATCACTCCTAACCACAATGATATCAGAGCCCAGCAAAAGACTAAACCAGAAGTGGGTAAATGATCTCAGCCTCCTCTGAGGTCTGTTGCAACACCTAGCCTATTCAGCCAGTATTCAGCCACAAGCTGATAAGTAGCAAACAATAATTTTTGACCTTCAGGAGCCGGCAATGACACCTTCAACAAGAGAGAGTCAAACTTCCTCACTTTGACATTACCATCACCGAATCCAACATCAACATCCGAGAGACATTGTTGACCAAAAACTTAACTGCAACAGATACATAGAGTCTGTGGTTACAAGAGTAGCTCAGAAGCAGAGAATCCTGCCACAACTAGCTTATTTCCTTTGCTCCAGATCTGTTCCTCCATCTATAAGGCACAAGTCAAGAGGGAGCTGGAATAATTTTCACTTGCAAGGATGAGTACAGCTACAA
The DNA here is from genome assembly GCF_009764475.1 of Pristis pectinata. Classification (NCBI taxonomy): domain Eukaryota; kingdom Metazoa; phylum Chordata; class Chondrichthyes; order Rhinopristiformes; family Pristidae; genus Pristis; species Pristis pectinata. The sequence goes on from NC_067428.1 coordinate 11,279,641, forward strand.
CCAAATATTACAACACCTTCAGTTTTTTCTCCATCCACTATTAACACAGCTTTTTACAGTGTATACCAATAATAGGATGACTGCAGTTACTCATCAAAGCTACTCCAACAGCATATCCCAAACCAGTGGCCTTTAATAGTTAGAAGGACCAGAACATCAGGCAGGTTCCCATCTAAGTCTCTCATTATCCTGACTTGGGAGTGTATCATCGTCACTGGGTGAAAATCTTGGGACTCTGTAACCAATAGAACTGCTGGAGCACCTTGAACACAAGAACAGCAGTGTCTGAAGGCAAAACCTCACCACCACCTTCTCAAGGGCAAATAGGGACAAGCAATAAATGCTGGCCATACCAGTGACACCCACAATCCACAAAGGAATGAAAAGGAAAGCAAAATTACACTCATCAATCGAGCTTCACTTTGTAGAACTGGTTTTAAGATTTCAGTGAAATTAAACAAGCAAAGGTATAAGATCTAACCTTGGGGAACAATACGGATGAATTGGGTGTGCTTAGATTTCTGGTTCAACTGCTCTGAGGAAAAAAAGACAGGAAAACAGAGAAGTGAAGCAGTTGTGTTTATATAGATGCTTGCGATGTCTCACACTTCTCACGTAATGAAATATTGTTGAATTATTGGCACTGTAGTTAAGCAGACAAACACAGCAGCCAGTTTATGCATAGAGAGATCCCACAAGTTGGAAATGAAATGATTGAGTAATCAATGTGCTTTTGATAGTGGAGACACAAGACACTGCAGATGCTGGAATCTGGAGCAACACACAAACTCTGGAGGAATTCAGCAGGTCAGGCAGCACCTATGGATGGAAATGGACAGTCAACGTTTCAGGTCGAGACCCTTCACTTGGACTCAATGAAGGGTCCAGATGAAGGGTCTCAACCTGAAATGTTGACAGTCTATTTCCCTCCATAGATGCTGCCTGACCCGCTGAGTTTCTCCAGTGCTTTGTGTGGTGCTTTTGATAGTGTTAGTTTGGGAAAATAATGCTGATCAGTGCACCAGCAAAAACTTCCAACTGTTTGCAGTCTGAAACAGAAAGTGAACATGCTGGGAATGTGAAACAGATCAGTCAACATCCATGGAAAGCAAACACTGATTAACGTTTCAGGTGTGAAGCCTGGGATCTTCTTTTATGTCCTCCATGAAACCATAGAACAGCAAAATAACCCTAATCAAAGTTACAAGTGACATCTTCTGTTACTCTTCAACCTCTCTGCGGCTGTCGACATACTCAACCATGCCGTTTATCTCCAGTACCCCTGCTTTGCTGTCTCACTTGATTTCACTTTTGCATATCCTAATATAACCTGAGCAGTGAGCTCTATTCCTACCCTGCAACATCTTGTGCAGAATCCTCCTTGTGTCAATTCCTAGTCCCCTCTTCAGGCTTATTAACTTGTTGCCCCTCTGCAGCACATCCAGCATCAGGGACTCTGTACACAGATGATACGCAGTTCTACTTCACTGATTTCCTCCACCACCAGTGTGCTCTCAACTCTTGTCCATCATACACAACTAGATGAATTTTACCTAACAGAAGTTCATATTGACACTATAAATTCATAAAACAATTCATATTCGCACCTGAACATATTGGCAGGAAAAAATTAGGAGAGACGATAAAAGGTAAAGTGCATGGTGAAAATGGGATGCGAGAATAAAGAGGCCTGGAATTGTTTGTGCATGTTTTTGATGGCGGCAGGAGAGATTAAACAGTCGGTAAAGGAAACAGGTTCCTGCCTTTATAAATAGAAACAAAGAATACAAAAGCCAGGAAGTCATGCTGAAGCAAAATGAAACGCCAGTGCAGTCCCAGCTGGAGCATTGTCTCCAACTCTGGACACACTATTGGAAGAATGTGAAGGCTATAGGGGTAGTATAGAAGAGGTTTGCCAGAATGGACTCCAGGGATGAGGGATTACAGTTAAATGGAGAGACTGGAGAAGTCGGTTGTTCTCTGCAGAGCAGAGAAGGCTAAAGGGATGTGATAGAGGTGTTTAAAATTAACAATCCTCCCCTCCATTGACTCCATCTACTCTACCCACTTCCTCGGGAAAGCAGCAAACATAATCAAGGACCCCTCCCACCCCGGTCATTCTCTCCTCTCCCCTCTCCTGTCCAGGAGAAGATACAAAAGCTTGAGAGCACGAACCACCAGACTTAAGGACAGCTTCCATCCCGCTGTTATCAGACTCTTGAACGGACCTCTCATATGCTAAAAGATGAACTCTTGAACTCTTGATCTCCCAATCTACCTCATTGTAGACCGTGCATTTTATTTGTCTACCTATACTTTCTCTGTAACTGCAACACTCTATTCTGCATTCTGTTTTTTTTCACTACCTCAATGTAATTATGTGGCATGATCTGTCTGGATGGCACGCAAGCAAAAGCTTTTCACTATATCTCAGTGCATGTGACAATAGTAATCCAATACCAAAATATGTTTCAGTGGATGACAGTTGATCATCAGAGGGCACAGATTAAAGGTGATTCTTAAAAGAGCAAGGTTGACATGAGGGAAGAAGTATTTTCACACAATGTGTGGGCAGGGCCTGGATTATTGTATTACCTGACAGGGTGTTGGAAAAGATTCAATAGAAACTTTCTAGGAAGAAAATTGGGGAAAGATCAGGTGGTTGGACCATATAGGTTGCTCTTTAAAATACCCATACAGTCCCAATGGTCTATGTAATGTGGCTTCCTTTGCTGCCATACTAATCTGTGATTCAGTGAATCCTCCAGCCAAACAATAATTCAGAACATCATCTTCAGGTCCCAAAACAGATAACTCATCCCAGTTCCTCACCACATCCAATATCTGTTCACACCTCCAGCTGCGTTATTGCTCCGATCCAAACTAGCTGTTCCTCCGTCTCTTGTGCAAGCCCTGCACCCCTCCATTCTCAGTTACGTCTTCAACAGTGTATTCACTGGAATTCATTCCCTAAACCTCTCCAAATCTACCTTTTTATTTAAAATTCTACTCAAAACCAGTCCCACAGTTAATGTTTCCAATCAGCCTCTCAACCTCTTCTGCCTCTGTGTATATATTTTTAAACACTTAGTTTTAAGCACCTGGGCAACATTTAGCTTCAGCACCAAGATAAATACTGGAGAAACAAAGGACTGCAGATGCTGGAATCTAGATGAAAAACACTATGATGCGGGAGGAATACATATTTCCTTGAGGCCAGTCTTCCAGTTGCAAGAACTGCCTCCAGTTGCAAGAACTGCCTCCAGTTGCAAGTCACCTGGTCATTGTGAGTGTCAGTAAGCGTTGTACAATGAGTTGGTTTTGGTTGAACAGATAACCATGTGAGGATGTAACAATGACAAAGACTACTGACCGAGATTATTAACAGGCAAATACTGGAGGTGATGATCTGAGCTGCCTCTGAGATTAGTGGTACAGGTGGTCCTTTATAGCATTTGAAGGTGCGTCTTTGCCACATGTAAGGTCATTAACTTCATGCTACGGTGCATTCCAGATTTTGGGCTAAATTCCTGAAAGGGACCTTCACTGCGTCTGTTCCCTCTGACTGGAGGGTTTCTTCCTTCCACCACCCTCACAAAGACATCCAGTGAAGCATCCAACTTCTTGGAGCATATTCTCTCCTGTTTTACAGCAGTCTTCACTGTTTCCCAGGGTAACATAGATCCTGTTCCAGTGGTAGTGCATTTCTCCTTTAAGAGAGGAGCAGGCTCACTTTAAGCACTAAACAAAAGGCGAAATACTGCAGACGATGGACATCTGAAATAAAACAGAAAACAATGGAAAATATTAACTTTATTTCTCTTTGCACCAATGCTGCCTAACCTGCTGAATATTTCCAGTATCTCCTGTTCTAACTTTAAACACTGTAAGCTAGCTGTAATTTACAATAATGGCACCTTGCTGACCTGTCTAGCCAATCAACAAAGCAGTTGATATTGGATGAATGTGTCAATCAATCAAAGTTGCATGTAGCATGAAAATGGTGTGCTGCTTTAACAGGCACTGATGAATTGCCTATCATGAATCCTTTAGCTTATTTTGGACTATTTTGCACAAGAACACAGGAAAACAGGAGCAGGAACATGTCTCTCAAGCCTGCACCACAATTCAATATTATCATAGCTGATCTACCTCAGATCTCAACCCCTTCCCTGTGCCAGAAGAAATTTCTATGTTATACGTTTGACTAAGATCACCCCTCATTCTACCAAATGCCAGAGAATACAGACACAACCAGTTCAGCCTCTCTTGATAGGGCAATCCTGTCATCCCAGGAATTAGGCTGGCGAATCTCTTTTGGACAATCTTGAATGCTGCTATATCCTTTCATAGGTAAGGGGAACAAAACTGTGTGCAGTACTCCAGGTGTGGTCTCACCAACACCCTGTACAATTGTAACAAAGCTTCCCTATGTCTAAACTCCAAGGCCTTGGCAATAGAATGGAGACACAAGAGACTGCAGATTCTGTAATAAATGCAGGGAACATTAACCGGAAACATCGACCATCCCTTTCCCTCCACAGATGCTGCCTGACCCACTGAGTTCTTCCTGCAGTTTGTTTTTATTGCCATTGTCAGTAAAAACCTGTTAATCTTTAACATCCACCTGACCAGGCCATGATAAATTGAAACCAGAAATTGCTGGAAAGACTCAGTAGACTTGGCAGCATCTGTGGAAACAGAGTTAATGTTTAAGTTGATGCCTTGGTTATCTATTCAGAGAATCACTTAATCACTTCACCACCTTGGAAGATCACTCAGCTCTGTGTGTCATCCTTGATCCTCAATGGAAAGTCTGACTTGTGACAATTCCCCAAAAGCCTTACTCTGCATTATTCAGGAGACCTGGAGTGAGGTTTGGATTCACATCTTCTTTCTCAAGAGTTGAAATTTCTACAAAACAAGGCCAATTAATAGCTACCACAGAGCACTGTGGTAACCTGTTGGAAGAGGGACCAGCTGCAGCTCCTGTTGGGCTGCTTAGAGCAATTTGAGCTGTGGTTGGACTCACTGTGGAGGTTGGGATGCGGAAGATGGGGTAGATAGTATGTTTGGTGAGTTTGTCAAGCCACAGGCACAGAAAGAAAAGGAATGGGTGACTTCCAGGAAGGGCAGTAAGGCAGGCATGTCGTGCTGGTGTTCCCTGCGGTCTAGTGGGCAGAACAGGAGGATAAATGCACACGAGGGGAATACAAAGCTAAAGTGCATCTATTTTTGTTAAGGAGTCTAACTAGTAAGTTAGATGTATTTAAATCTTTAATTAGCACATGGGACTACAATATTGTTGCCATGACTGATACATCACTGAATGAAGGGCAGGACAGACAACTCAGTGCTGGGAGTACAGAATTTTCAGGTGAGGCAGAAGGGGAAAATAAAGAGGAGGGGAAAGTATACAGTTAACGGAAGGTCCCTTAACAACATTGATGTTCAGAGGGATCTTGGGGTCCAAGTCCATACCTCTCTGAAAGTGGCACTGCAAGTAGACAGAGTGGTAAAAAAGGCATATGACATGCTTGCCTTCATCACGAGGGGCATAGAGTGTAAGAGACAGGAAATCATGATGCAGTTGTATAAAACTTTGGTTAGTCTGCACTTGGAGTATTGTGTGCAGTTCTGGTCGCCCCACTAGGATGTGGAGGCTTTGAAGAGAGTGCAGAAGAGGTTTACCAGGATGCTGCCTGGATTGGAGGATATTAGCTATAAGGAGAGGTTGGACAAATTTGGACTGTCTTCTCTGGAGCGTCAGAGGCTGAGGGGAGACCTGATAGAAGTTTATAAAATTGTAAGAGGCATTGATAGGGTAGACAGCCAGAATCTTTTTCCCATGGTGGAAATGTTGAATGCTAGAGGGCATAGGTTTAGGGTGAGAGGGGGAAAGTTTAAAGAGGATGTGTGGGGCAAGTTTTTCGCACAGAGGGTGGTAGGTGCCTGGAACACACTGCCAAGGATGGTAGTGGAAGCAGATACAATAGTGGCGTTCAAGAGGCTTTTAGACAGGCACGTGAAGATGCAGGGAATGGAGGGCTATAGATCATGTGTGGGCAGAAGGGATTAGTTTACTTTGGCATCATGCTCAGCACAGACATCGTGGGCTGAAGGGCCTGTTCCTGTTCCATGTTCTATGGTGGGCTGAGTAGGCTGTTTTCATGCTGTATGACTCTATGACTCTGTACAGATTCCCTGGACAATTTGACACCAACCACAACCAGGCCAAGTAGTAAATGGTACTGCAAAAGAAGTTGAATCCCACCAACACCGTTTAATTGCGGAACAGGCTACTTTCAACAAGTTTAAAGATTCTCTGGACACTGAGAAAATTACCAAAATATAAGAAACAGATGTAACATCTTTATAATCCCTGCATCCCACAATACAGTAAGCTTCACTTATATCTTACAAGCTTTGTGCTTGGTTATAAATGAAGTTAAAGGAATCTGGTGGATGCAGAAGTGGGAAGCAGGAAAATTCTCACAAGATGAAGAGCATTTTAAGGGAAGGTGCCGAACTTCTTTTTGTAGTATTCATTGAGAAATTGCTCGCAACGGCAAAAGCTGAATGCTTGTCCAGCCGTCTGAGTTTCCTTGATACATCAGGGAATGAAACCCCTGAGGTGGGAAAGGGGTGGGGAAAGGAAATGTCCAGAAAGAAAAATAAACTGGGAACACTGAAGATCAGTTTGTGCGTGTAGCAGCTCCCAGCTCAATGCCCGCCCTTGCCCGGTGTTGATTGCTCCCCAAGGCCCACACCTCGCAGCTCCATTGGTCAGGGGGAGTGTCAATCATCTCTCCTCCCTCTGCCCTGTGGACCTGACAGTTCCTCGCAAATTTGAAACTTTTTTTTCCTCCTTTTTTTTCTCCCTCACTCCTTTCCCGGAGTCAAGTTTCAAACTCGGCCGAGAAGGGGTTCGGTCTGTCCCAGCGCCGGCCGTCGCATGGTTACCCAGAGCGTAATTCACCCGCTGGAGCCCAGCGTCCTTTAAAGCCGCCCGGAGGAAGCGGAAAGTTTCTGTTTGGGGGAAAAAGTCTGCGAGGAGTTGGCTGGTCGCTGCGGCCATTCGCGGTTTAAGGAAACCAGGTAAAGCAAACTGGGTGACTCCAGCGGAACAAAGAGGCTGGTTGATGTGTGGAGGTAAAAATAAACCAATGAAGCAAAGTGTTTAAATATGTACAACATACAACTGTAAGGAATAAACGCCCCAGCGCTGGAATTGCAATGTTTGAGTTGTTGAAGTCACCCAGTCTGAGACTTTTTTTTCTCCATAGGACGCAGGGTTGGAAATATGTGAAGGGGGTTTTCCCTGTTCTCTCGCAGCGTACTGCAAATAACCTAACTTGTGAAAGGTTGATTGATCTGCTTGACATTCTCTGAGTCTCTTTTCCACCCTCCATATTGACAGAGAATTTTCACTGCATTCTTCTAATTGTATTCCTCGCTTGTCCTTAAAGTTTAAAGCAAATTACTAGCCACTTTTGGTTTTCTTTTATAATTTATAATACAAAATGCGTTGCACTGGGACGGAACCTGTTTGTCGGGATGTTGTCAATGATGTCTTTAATGTTAATAATCATTTTTTTTCCTCATGCAAGTTAATGTGACGTGTGACCGAACCAATCATAAGTGTAACAGGCGTTGGGAAGTTCAACTGCACCAATCAGGCGAGCGCGAAACCGGAGGTAGAGAGTTGAGTGGTTTCCGTGGTAACGTGTAACAAACTTGTCCTGTGTGTTTCACCTGAGCAACTCGCCCTCCAGTTCATGAGGCTCATATTTTCTTACGGCTCTTGTTACACTGGGTATCATTCCCCCTGCTAGGTATTAAATGACCACTTGTCCTGCCGTACATCATTAATCTCCTTAATGAGCGTGTTTTTTTTAAAGCCAAAGTGAAACTTTCAGTATGAGCCCTCCGTGACTTTTGTAATTTAATGTCCTCAAGAGATAATGGGATCTGGAATTTTATTGGACCTTGCAGACTGGAAGAGATTGGATTAGATTCCCACTCTGCATTTATCCATGTTAGATTCAGGTTAGATCACTGACATTGATACTGTCATTGACTTGGGGGAGGGAGGTGTTGGGGAAATATAAATATAGGGATGAGATGTAGGGTGAGGATATTTGTATTCCACAACAACAATGTGTATTCATTACTAGTGTTTACTGTCATAACAGATGTACTAAGTTTGCCATAAACAAGTCATTGTCTTGGACTAACATTTGCTATGCTTTTCCCGATCAAAGTGACTTAACTTCATTAGCAAAGTGAACTCTTTCATTTTTAGTGGCTGGTTACATTTTGCTATGATTCAATCCAATTTGGCACAAACTCTGTTTGCATTGGACTTTGCAACAAATTTGTCATCTCTCACCTTCATCCAGAGGGTACGGCAGTGCTTTGAAGCAGCCTTCCCCTCTTGTTTACCTTTCAGTGTGAGAGTCTGGCGCTCGTGAATGGCTGATCCATAATGAATGAGACAATCCCTGTTTGCTCTTTGGGGCACTCCCTTGTACTCTTTCTCTGTGGCATGAAGTGTTGAATCTAAATGGATAGCAGGTGGCGATAAGAGTTGCAGATAACCTCCAAATGTTCCATTATCGTTCCCATCATCTTGATCTGGACAAACCTTTCTATATTTCTGTTTGTTTTCCATATACAAGTACTGACACTGGTACAGACGTTGTCATTATTCATCTCGTCTAGCCAGCTATTCTTTAGATGGGAGCAACAAACATGCTGGAGGAACTCAGCAAGTCAGGCAGCATCTGTGACCAGTCCAGATGAAGGGTCTTGACCCGAAACAACTGTTCAATTTCCCTCCACAGTTGCTGCCTGACCCGCTGAGTTCCTCCAACATTTTGTTTGTTGCTCCAGATTCCTGCATCTGTAGTCTCTCATGCTTACATTCTTTAGACAGGAACCGGGATCTTGTAGTGAGCACAAGAGCACTGCAGCCATTCCTGACTTATCGGTAGTGGAAACCTCTTTTTGTCTTGGTATCTTCCTAGTCCAGGATGTAGAAGCTAACAGCGATGTCTACTTTGTCTTTGACTGGCTCAGTTGAGATCAATATAGGGATCCTTGTCACCTTTGTGTCTCAGTACCAGAACAGAACCTGCATTTACTTGATGACCTGTTACTAAAAATCAATGATTTTCACAGCACTATTTTTGCCTTGCTGATCTTTCAAAAGTGGAAAATGCTGGAAACACTCAGCGGGTCAGGCAGCATCTGGGGAAAGAGAAACAGAGTTAATGTATCAAATTGAAGACCCTTCATTATTAAAGCTTTCTATGGAGGAAAACCACCTTTGTGAAAACCTCAATTTCTTCCCTCTCTGGTTCCCTTGTGTTGGATTATTTCCAATGAAGCAAAGTATTCAGGGAAGATTTTGATGTGGCCTGTTAGTCATCAGCAAACACTGTTTATCTTGAGTTCCATCTGGAAGTTTTCCATATTTCCTCTCATTCTGACCTTTGCTGTCCATGAGTGTCCTGTGGAATATGTCCTCAGACTCTCTGGGGTGCACTTCACTGGGGCTACTAAAGATACTTAATTAGGACATAATTTAACTGGGGGCCCTTTAGGATCTCTCCCCATAGACATTTTCATGCTGGTGTACAAGTCAGTGGGTTGCCTACAGGAAATCATTGGATAATTCAGTGGATGCCTGTTGGGTTGTGCAGCAAATCCAAAATCACGTCATAGCTGAGCTAGTGCCTGTCTTCAGCCAATTCTATGTAGCAATATCACAGGGACATTGATTTTGAAGCAGTGATTCAGCCCAGAGTTATTGAGTCCCCAAATATTGTCACAGCAGTCAGCAACTCAAGCAAGTTAGGAACCAAACCTGGAATGTTTTGGTCTTCATATCCAGCATCATTCTGTGAATTCATTTGTCCAGGGGGCCATCTGGGGAAAAGTGGAATTGCTTGCTGTGTTTGGTAAAACAATTTTTCTTGCATTTTCTTTATTTAGGCAGTGTCAATTGTTGCTCATTTAGTTGTATACTTGGCCCTGAGTCAGAAGATTTTGCTCATCCAGATCCCATTTTGGAACCAAACACAGAAATCTAGGCAGATGCTCTAGCGCAGTAATGTGGGAACACCATACAGCTCTAGGTGCCAGTTTCTAGATGACATGTTAAACCATGGGCCCTTTCTACGTTCAAAGTCAAAAATCAGGTTTGTCCCAAGGCTGAGGCATCCATGCAGGCATCTTGTATGCTACCTTCTTTAGGTGATTCCTGGGGAGTGATTCATCTGCTCTCCGAATGAGCCCTTTTGCTTCTGTATTACTAGGCTGCCTCAGGTCCCAGTACAAATCAATGGGTTAGGGTCGGCTTGGGTTTCGAGATCAGACGGGTTCAAATATTTCTAGCTCGTACCAATGTGTTCCACTTTCAGAGATGGGTGAATATAAAGAATCCCTAACACTAATTTGAGGAACAGCTGGTGTCTGTCTCTTGACCAATTCTTTTCACTTGCTTTGTGCCAATAAAATAAGTAACCTGGTCATTCTCACAGTGTTTCATTTTGGAAGCTTGCTGGTAAAAATTGGTTGTTGCATTTCTTACAATACAAAATGGCTACATTTTGAAAGTACTTTGGCTGTTAAGATTTGTGGATTATCTGGAAAAGGACATGATGGGAACAATATGTATTTGATGGGTACTTATCATAAAACTATATTTATCTCCTCTGCACAAAGATCCACCTGCTTTCACATCCCCATTGGTGCGTTCAGTAGTTCATCTCAAATAATAGAGACGCAAGAGACTACAGATGCTGGAATCTGGAACAAAAAGTCATAGTCTTCCAGCTGCAAGAAACTATGTTAAAATAAATTCTTACAGGGTTGAGTTTGGGATGGGTACATGGATTTATTTTTGAGATGCAGCATGGAGACTAGATTTAAGGTTACAATGAGAGCTGGAGGCAGTGAGCATACAGAACTCAATGGTCCTTCTGTTCCTTTGCAGAAAAACAACTGGTTACATTATTAACCCTGATACAATCAATTGACTTGTATTCAAAATATGTAACTTTAAAAACAGTGGAAAAGGAGTTTTTGTTTACAACTTTTAGCAATCTTGCACCCACTGGCAACAATACCACCACATTCCAAAGGTCCCTCTTTTCACCTCCCCTCACCTCCCCCAATACCAATTTCTAATACAAGTACTTCAAGTTATACATGAGTAATTTTTTTAATCTTTCAAACAAGGTTCTAGATGTTTTACTGATCATGCGAGGTAAAATGGGCAGCAAATCTGAAACAGAAGTTTAGCAAGTTAGGAGGAAACTTCAGACAACAGGGATATGTTGGATGGCTGAGCTGATTGTGGTGGGGAAGCAGAGAGATTTGAGATGATGTATACGTGTCTGTCAGAAAAGTGAGAGATTATGGACAGGAAAATGTGACTGAAGCAAGTACCTGATACCACAGGGCAAAGCTTTAAGGTGAACAGGAAGAGAGTGCAACCAAATAGTGAAATGCCCTTTTCTCAAGTAATTGATTCACACACATGCCAGCACTGGAGATGTAATGGCTGAGAATGCAGCTGGAATCAAATTTCCTTAAGCCTGAGGACTCGAGTGCTGGGAAGGCTCAAAATCATTTCCAACCATAGAAACAGAAGTAGACTATTTAGCCTCTCCAGTCTGCTACTAAACAGGCGCACTTCCTTCTTGATGAATGTGCTAATGTATCAAATGGCTTTGCCCACCGATCATTATTTTGTGATTCCTGCTCCTGGTGCTTTGAGCTAGCTCCTATTTTTCATAATCTGCTAAGATCATAACCCCAGCAGCATCACTGTAATGATTATCAGAAAGCAATGATTCAAAAGTTGTGATTGGCAGTTTTCAGTTTGTTGCTGACTTTCCCTGGGTATTTGGGAAGCCATGTGTGGGCCAGCAGTTTAAAAATAGTTATGCTGGCCAGACGTCATCTGAGAGAATGAAAGCTGCCAATGTGTGTTTGTTCTTGACAAGTCACCTCTGCATCAGACAGAGCAAAGACCGATAACTCAGGAGTGGCCATGATGTTGTGATGGTATTTGTTCAAGATAGTGATTGCAATGAAAGAAAATGAGAGAAATTCCATTTGTAGAGCCTCTTCCCTGGCCCCTAAATGAAACAGTGGATTATGGATTAATGAAGCTTTTCTTTTTGACCCTCAGTAGCCATTTACTACCCTGTGTCACTTTCCATGCAGTGCTGTTTGAGAAATGCAGTGTCCTGGTTATGCATTGAACAGGAAGATGCTACTGGCATTGTGATTAAACATCCTTATTGTAAAGTGGATTTCCAACAACATAGCCTGGGTGATAAAGCCAGGTGTTCAATTGTTATTGAATTCAATCTAGTGATGTGAAAAAATACAATGGGGGGGGCTGCATAAATGGAAATGGTGCAGGGTTTCAAAAATTAAGTTAATACTACTTAAGGTGATGACCATGAATGTAAAAGTTTTGCACTGTTTCTTCTTTTGTATATATTTTTATTATGAATGCAGTTTATTTTTGAAAAGATGTGAAAAATACAATGTGGGTGACTGTCCCCTCCGCCTCTTTGCAGACTGTGGATTTGCTAAGAGGGTGTGGAGAAGGATGCAAGGGTCCTTGTCTCGGTTCATTCCAAGCAGCTGCTTATCAGAGGACTGTCTGATCTATGAGCTGTCCCCAGGGCTACTCATAGAGACGGATGTCAAGTGCTGCTGGAAGATCATCAATTCAGTGAAAGATGCTCTTTGGTCTGCCCGAAACCTGTTGGTCTTCCAGCACAGCAAGATGTCTGTAAGCGAATGCTGCTGACTGGCACAGTCCAGGCTGCAGGAGTATGTGCTGAGGGATGCACTGAAGCTCGGTGCAGCCAATGCAAAGGCTCTGTGGGGAAGGAACACAGTCTAGGCTCCTTCCACTACAGGACATGGAGGGGCAGAGTCTGGTGGGGAAGCCCCTCAAACAATAAAAGTGTGTATCAACCCAGGGGACCACATGAGTGGTAATGGTACTATGGTCTAAAATAAAGTGTTAACACTACTGAATAAACACTAAGACTGTAAAGAGTTTGATACTGTTGTTTTCCTTTTATACATATATATTTTATTATGAATAAAGTTTATTTTTGAAATAATAGAAAAGATGTGAAAAATCACACATGCCAAAGAAGGCATTAAGGTCCTGAGAGTTGCAGCACTGTAATAGAAAGCTTTTAAATAGAGCATAGGTGATTAAGGCTTTCATTTGATTTGATGGTGATGTTTAAAATCATTGTGTTAGTAATTGGGCAGATTAGGTAGAAGCATACTGCTTCCTCTGTTTGAGAGCTCCAGAAATCTAAAATTAAGTGCAAAAGATTTACATAAAAAGAACAGGAGCATTTTGCTTGCACAGTAGTTTTGCCAGGGTGCGGATTGCATTGTCAGCTAATGATTGAAGCAGATGCCATTTCATCATTTTACCAGTGGGTCTGGTAGATGCTTAAGGAAAAATGAATAATAGGAAATGTTAACAAGGTAGGCATGGAGGGTTAAAGCTCATGCATTATCAATAGCAATGCTATGTAAGGTTGGGCCAAGGGCAAGGCTTCTGTATTGCAGTTTCACTGTAATATGACACGGTGATTTTAGACTTCATTGTTGACATTTGCTATCAGATGCTGTATATTTTGTTATACGTGGAAATGTTGTTAAGAACTGGTAAATTGTCCATGGTGTTGTCCACTATCGGATGATAAATGTTCTTTCTTTTGTACATGCAAAGAAGCCTACAAAAAATTACTCACCATGCACTTTGCAAACCAGTAAAATTGAATAGAAAATGTTAACACAAAAATGAGTTCAAGATCTAAGGCATACAGCACATATGCAAAATTATTGATAATACATAAACATGCATTTTAATTTAAATCCCAAAATGCTCTGTTTGCATTTTCATTTTTAAACCCTTTTCCAGTATTGCAGTGAGATCTTGCCACGATTACTGTGGAAGGAATGTTAGAATTGTTACCGGGTCTTATCCATTGGCTGTGTGGTCTAATTAATCTTCTGGCAAGGTTTTGGTATTCAGTTAAAGTGCCTGGTCATTATTTATCCTGAAACCTAATGTTTTCAGAGAATTATTAATCTTATATAGCAGATTTCTAAAGGGAATTCTTTGTTTAACATGTAGACGAACATTGATATTTTGGAGCACATTAACAATTTAAGTTTAACCTGAGTTAATTTATTTCCCAACATCTTCCACCTGCCCCTCTCCCTCTCCCTCCCCCTCCCTGTACTTTGGCCTTCACTCTTTGAAGAACTGCTGAGGTGTGGATGCAGGAGTGCTGGCTCCTCTGTTCTACCCTGCCTGACAGGCCACCAGTGTCAGCAGTGCATTAGATTAGGAAGGCACATTATTGGTAGTGTAACCCCATCCTTCCTGATGTACACCTCTTCAGACATGCACATATATACACGTGCATTTCCATAGCATCTTTTCAGGATACCTTATACACTTTACAGCTGATGAATAGTTCTGAAATATAACCTGTTGTAAGAGGCTCGGCCCAATGTGTACACAGCAAGCTTGAGCGGTAGAGCTATACAGCACAGAAACAGGCCCTTGGCTCAACTTGTCCATGCTGAGCTAGTCCCATTTGTATGTGTTTGGCCCATATCCCTGTAAACTTTTCCTATCCACATAACTGTCCAAATGCCTTTTAAATGTCATAACTGTACCCGCCTCTACCACTTCCTCCAGCATCTTGTTCCATGTGCTCACCACCCTTTGTGTGAAGCAGGTTGCCCCTTGGGTCCCTTTTTAAGTCCTTCCCCCTCTCACTTTAAACCTATGTCCTCTAGTGCTGAGGTTTAAAGTGTTGAGGGATATTATGCCGGGGATAATTACTCCCGTCATCTTTTAAAATAGTTCACAGGAGTATATTGTGTTTGTCTGGGAGAGCATCTCGGAGCCCAGGTCTAATGCCTCGTCCATCAGTGCAGCCTCCTTGGAGTGGATCAGTGGATCACTCCTCTGCAGTGGGGCTTGAATCCAAGGCAAAGGAACTGTGTTGCAGCAGGAGCAGATGGATAATGACCAGCGGCAATGAACCGTGGCTGACTCCACCTAACTCCCCTGAAACCCCCACCCTCGCCCTAATCACTGACTGCACTTGCCAGCTGAGGACAGCTAATTCTACGTAGGCCATGGTTTGAACTTAATTTCTGCTGCCAATGTGCATACCTATTGCTTATTGCATTGCTATTTACTTGGCCAGTCTAGATGCATTTAGAGTTCCAATGGTTTATAGCAGTTTGCCAGCTGGATTTGCATCAAAGTGCAATCAGCCTTGCAGGACCTCTTTGTAGACCCAGTAATTGCTCTGCTGTGGGTGGACAAGCCAGTACAAATCAGCAATCTGTTATCATTCTTTTCCTTTGTTTATTGTTCCCAATTTGGGCTGAATTGCAGTTTAATTGGGGCTGTTGTCAATTGCCGAACACTGTATGGAATTTGATCCCACTTGGCTAATTTGCTTTAATTGTTTAAGGAATGTTGACTGAAGACAAATGGGAAAAGGCTTTGTAATAATAGCATTCAGAGGAATTGTAACTGCCCCAATGATCTGTGTGCCTTGATGATAATTACAATGCATTGTAAAATAAGTGATGGAAGGGAAATGAAACCACTTAAGGATTTTGGGTGAAAAGTGTGGGTACCCACACTTGACACTGCCTGTCATCATTGGTACGGTGCCTTCAGTATCAGAATCTCCCTTTAATGTCAACTCATGCATAAAGTTCAGCAACAGAGCTAACCACTTATCCAGCAGATCTTTAGAAATGTTGCTTGATCTGCCTATCCTGCTGAGTATTTCCCTTGTTTTCTGTTCTTATTCAGTTCTTTGGAAGCGTCGTGCTCTACATGAGCTGCATATTCCCTCACCACCACCACCCCTTCATCTAGCCTGTCCCAATATTCTTTTCTGCCCATGTCTTAATCTAGTTTTCCCCTTATATAGATCGAGCTATTGCCCAATTGCAGGTTCATTCCAAAGAATCAAAGTCGAGTTTATTGCCATATGCACAATTACATGTACGCACAGGTGCAATGAAAAATTTTGCTTGCAGCAGATCAAAGGCACATAGCATTAGATAAGCGGCATTCACAAGAAAAACCTAAATTAAACCGAAATTGTACACAATTTTTTACAAGAAAGAACACAATTAGAATAAATGAAAACAGTCCATTTTAGTGCAAAGATTACCTGGGTAAAGACATTAATCCTGAACTGTTTATTGGATTTATGATGATTATTTCATACTGTTGACCCATACCTTTTGGACGTCACCCAAGTCCTTTCCCCACAAGTAAAAGAAAAATTTTCTGCTTCTATTTCACTCATTCCTTCCATAATTTTTGAGGCTCAGCAGTCATTGCTCAGCCCTTAATAGAGAGAAGTTCCTCTGTCTTTTCAGTATTTAATTGCGAAGCCCACCCAGGAGTGTGGCAGGCTATTCAGCTGCAATCTGAATTGTGCCTTTTGCCAAGATGCCCACTTCCTAGCAAGAGTTGTTGTTTAGTGTTCAGGGGTAGGAGTCCTGCCTGATTTATTCACGCTTCCCCCAGTCTGTAAATGTTGAGACCAGTTGCAGCCTTGAATGACATCTCGACGTGAGATGGCAAACTCTGCATGGGCGTCTTCCTACATGGCTCAGAATCAGATTAGTTTATTGTCATATACACCAGGGTGCAATGAAATTCCTTGCTTGCATGAAGCTCGAAGAGTAAATAGTATGGATGGTAATAATAAATACAACAGTGAACAAATACAGCAAGTGCAAAACAACAAAATGTTGCAAAGATCATGGTGCAATCTGAAGCAGTGCAAAAAGAAATGCCGAAGTGACAATAATGGAATAACTGAGAGCAATAGAATTAAGAATCTGAGAATGCGGCAGCACCTCCGTGAAGGGGACATGATTGGTTCTGAAGTCTGGTAGCTGTAGCAAAGAAGCTGTTCTTGAGTCTGGTGTTCTAGGCTTTCAATTCCCCTGTACTTCTCCCAGAAGGCAGAAGAGAGAAAATTTCATTTCATTTCGATCAGTTTCATTTTGAGCTTCCATTACCAGTTTGTAGCATCAGTTATCCTAATCATCTCCCTTGAGTGAGATTCCCAAGTTCACCTAATGATGGGCTTGGTTATGAATTAGGATGAGAATAGTCAGTCATTTGACTGACCTCCCAGCCTGGGGTGAGATGGCATCATTTCAATATGCTGCATCCCATTGTCATAGCATCTTCCATCATGGTGAGGGGCACTTCAGCCCACCATGTCTGTGCCAGCCATCAAGTGTTTGTGTATGCTAATTCCATCTTTCAGCACTCTGCTCATAGCTTTCTATGCCACAACGTTTCAGTACTTCCTACCTGTTGTGCAAGTCTCTGCCTCTGCTGCCCCACTGGCAATCTGTTCCAGATTTCTTCCGCAAGTCTCCTCTAAAACTCTCATCCCTGACTGTAAACCTCTACCCTCTGATTATAGGCACGTCTTCTAAGGGGAAAATGTTTCTCATTATCTACCTAATCTCTGCCCCTCATAATTTAGTATACATCTATAAGGTCCACCCTTGGCTTTCTCCACTCCTTGGAAAGTAAACTCAGCCTATCTGGTTTCTCCATCCTGGGCAACATCTTGGTGAATCTCCTCTGCACCCTCTCCTGTCCAATCACATCCTTCCTATAGTGTGGTGACCAGAACTACACACAATACTCCAGCTGTGACCTAACCAGTGTTTTGTGCAGTTATACCACAATCTCTTTGCTTTTATTCTGAGCTTTGAATAATGAAGGCAATTATCCCTTACACATTTTAACCACCTTATTTACTTGTGCTGCTACCTTCTGTTATCCTTGGACTAATACACAATAATCCCTCTATTCCTCAGTACTTCCAAGGGCCCTTCATTGTGTACACCCTATCATATTAGTCCTCTCAAAATGCATAACCTCATATTTTTCAGGATTAACTTCCATTTGCCATTGTTCTGTCCATCTGACCAACTCATCATTGTCATTCTGCAGCCACAAACTACCTTCCTCACTATCGATAACCATCATTTTTTTGTATCATCTGCAAACTTGCCTATCACACCACCTACATTCACATCCAGATTGTTAATGTATACACCAAACAGCAAAGGTTGCAGGACTAATCGCTGAGATACATCACTGGTCACAAGCTTCCACTATCTTCTACAAAAAGAAACCCTCAAGCAACACTCTCTGCCTCCTATCAGCAAGCTAATTTTGGATCCAGTTTGCTACTTTGGCTTGGATCCCATGGGCCCTTCCATTTTGGAACATTTCCTGTGGTATCTTGTCAAAGGCTTTACTGAGGTCCATGCAGACTGAATTAACTACACTATCCTAATTGACACATTCAATCACCTCCCCAAAAAAGTTCAATCAAATAAGTCAAACGGGATCTTCCTTTAACAAAGTCACACTGACTGCCCTTGATTGATCCCTGCCTCACGAAATGCAGCTTAATCCTCTCCCTCAGAATTTCTTCCATTAATTTCCCTACCATTCACATTAGACTCACTGGCCTTTAATTAGCTTGGTTATCCCTGCTGTCCTTGTGAATAAGAATATCGCACTTACTGTCTTCCAGTCATCTGGCACCACTTCTGTGGCTAGACAAGATTTCAAAATTTCTTTTTGAGCCCCAACAATCTCCTCTGAGAGCAGCCTAGGGTGTATTTCATCAGGCCCTGGGGATTTATCCACCTTTAACACTGCTAAGACTTCTAATACCTTCTCCTTTTCACTGGTAATTTGTGCTAGAATTCCACTGTCCCCCTTCCTGAATTCTCCAATTACAACATCCTTGTCTTAAATGTCTAATACTAGAGGGCATGCATTTAAGGTGAAGGGGGGGGGGGGGGGGGTAAGTTCAAAGGAGATGTGCGGGGCAAGTTTATTACACAGAGTGGTGGCTGCCTGGAATGCACTGCCTGAGGTGGTGGTGGAGGCAGATACAATAGGGGCATTCAAGAGTTTCTTAGATAGGCAATGTGCAGAGAATGGAAGGATATGGACATTGTGTAGGAAGAAAGGATTAGTTTAATTGGGCATTTGATTACTAATTTAGTTAGTTTGGCACAGCCTCGTGGGCTGAAGGGCCTGTTCCTGCGCTGTACTGTTCTATCTTCTCAGCACAGATTGCTACTTGGCTCTCTAATAGGCCTTGCTCTTTCCCTGGTTCCCCTCTTGCCCTTAATATACTTATAAAATGCTTTAATCTTGCCCACTGATGCTGTTTTATGCCCATTCTTTGCCCACTACATTTTTTTTAAAGTAGCCCTCCCCCTACAGTTTCTATATCCTATTGGGCCTGTCCTTTTTTTGTTCCCTGAAGCTGTCAAAGGCTACCTTTTCATCCTGCCCTCAGTTTTCCTTGACATCTAGGGTTCTTTCAACTTGTTGGCCTTGCCTTTCACCATTACAGGAACAGATTGACCCTGAACTCTCAGTATTTCATTTTTTAAATGACTTCCACTGCTCCCAGTTTAAAGCAACTGCTCCCAGTCCACTTTTGCTAGTCCTGTTGAAGACTGCTTTTCCCTCCAATTCAGGACGTTAATTTTCAGACTATCCTTGTCTCTCTTACTATTAATCCACCACGAATTATTTGGAGGTGTGTTTGTGTAGAAAAAACATGTTCCAGTGTTCTCTCCCAAGCTAATTCAATTCTCTATCATGCTAGAAGATTTTTGATTTCATCCCAACTCTGTTTATGCATTGTTGCGATTTAGCCTTTTTAACCTTTGTAGGCAGTGCCAAATAATATTTAAAACTACTTCTGGGAGGGAGCTAACTTCTGTCTGTGGAAAAATAAGTTTGAGCTGTCTCCTTTTCTTCTGTTCGACACTTGGATTGGTTCCAAAGCATTTGGGAGAAACTTTAATGTGTCCTGTTAGCAATCAGCAAGAAACCATTCCCCTGATTGACTAACTGAGAAATAATTGACAACTTGTTTCCACCCTCTGTCCCCCTTGCCTACAAAGGTCTTGGATACGTGGAGCCCCCAACAGTGAGCACCCTTTGGGACCCTCGTGGTAATTCATCAATTGTGATCCCTGGTAATAAGTTTCAGCCCTTGATTGATAGCTGGGAAACGTCAGAGCCAAGCACTGACCCAAACACAACCTGCATTTCCAGCAGGTTACAAGAACTAGAAATTGGGAGCAGAACTAATGGCCGATTTTTGTTCTCTACCTTGCCCAGAGGAAGACACCACTGATTGCAGCTCCCTTCCCCATCCCCTCCTTTGCCAGTGAGTCTCCCTCCCGGAACCACAACCAATCTAGTAGGGACGAGGAAGCAAATACAAGAACATTTAATTTTTGTTTTGTAGCTTAGCGAAAGTAGGAAAACTCACCCAAGAGTTTGTTTTAAGATTAGATGTCCCAAAATATTTTAGATTTAACTTTAGAATCTAAACAGGAAAAACTAAACCCCTGTTAAGTTGTCAGGAAGTAGTATGATCCTTTATTATCATCTCTTACCTGTTTGGTTCTCCAGGCTTTGGTGTATTTTGAAAAGATCACCTGATGCCAATTTTTTTTTCAACAAATTTTTTTCACTCTTACACCTCCCTAAATTAGTGTCACCTCCTTGTTCATGTTTCTCAGCTGAAGTATAGACACTGTTGTATCTGGAAAACCTAACACATTGCTTATTGATACTTTAATTCAGATCAACATTCTGCACAAAAGGAAGAACAGAGTGTTGTTCGTGAATAATTCATTGATTAAGATGTTACCAGCACTGAGCTTGGTTTGTGAATAGCTTGTACTCCACAAAAGTGACGTTTCACCATTCGAATATCTTGTGTAATGTCGGTTTGAATTGGGATACTCGCCAAATTAAATTAATTGTCTTGCTGGAATTGTATAAGGTGCATGAAAGGATCCCAGGAAGCTTGCAAATTCATGCGCTTTGTTTAAATGCTGACAAAACATTTGCATTTCTAGCTTGATGGCTAACCCAGACTTTGCATGTTAGGACAAAATGTATGGTAATTTAGAAGATTGCTGGTGCTATGCCAAATGGAGGAAAAGTGACTTCCTGGCATCGAGTCCCAGTGGGTTTACATTTGGTTTGTAGCAGTCCCTGCAAGATATGTGCTTGGGGCAACACAGCAAGGGCAGTGGTGAATACTTGCAGCACAAGTATAATATGAATATTTATTGGATTTAGTGTAATTTTCACTTATTTGTATTAGTGTGAAAGAATTCAGCAGTAGCATTCATTCCAATGTCATTATTCTGTTAGGACTAGAATATATTTCAGTTATGTACACTCAGTTAATTATCTTTGTAGTTGTCTTTTAAAACGTGGAATACTAAACAATAACTGAACATATAGGCTGGCTGGGATGCCCCCTCGTGGTATAATTAACAAGTTGCACTTCTTGAAGATGCAGCAGCTGATTTCAGTAACCCGAGACACAAATTCCAGTGATTGCTTCCAGAAAGTCAGAAGTGCATAAGACCAGGATTAGGTAAGACTGTGATAACTCTGCTGATGTGTTATCACCAAGGAGGTGTTGAGAGAGGTACATTCTGTTATAACAAGCAATCTGCTGGAAGAACTCAGCGAGTCCAGCAGCATCTGTGGGAGAAAAGGAAATGTCAACTTTTCTGGTTGAAGGGTTTCTCACTTCCAGCAGATAGATTGTTGCTTCAGATTCCAGCATCTGCAATCTCTTGTGTCTATATTCTGTTATTGTGTGTCTTTTTTCTTTTTGTACTACCTCGATGTACTTTTATGTTTTGAATGATCCATCTTGATGGCATGCAAAACTTTTCATCGTATCCTGGTACATGTGACGATAAACCAACCTCTGCCCACTGCTCCATTCCCCATTATGTGGACAGCAGGAGGAGAGTGAAGCTTGAGTTTAAAGGACAACAGAAACAAAAGGTTGAACTGTTCTGGATCATTGTCAACTTTGACATGTTATTTGGGTTGATTTCCAAAGCACACTTTCTTAGATGGTGGAAGAGCAGAGTGGAGGGAGAGACATGGTTCCTGGTGGTGGAGTGGTCAAGAACGGGGAACAAACAATGAAGGTGATTAGTAAAAGAGCCAAACGTGACATGATTTTTTTCAACACAAGGAAGTATCTAAAAGGAAAGAATCTGCTATGAGGAGAGGGCAGAGGAATGGGATTAGCTGGTTCACTCTTACATAGGATTGGTATGAACTCAACAGGCTGAATAACCTCCTTACATACTGTAATCTTTCTGCAATGTTAGGAGTAAATTCAGGAACGATTCCTGCTGATGAACACACACACTGGTGAACTGCTTATACTGGGCCTTCTGCAGGAGACCCAGGAGACAAGAACAGGAAATTCTCACATTCTTCTGCTCCCAGTGTAAGCAACTTAATTCTTCCAGGCAATCATTGGGCTGGTTTATAGTGAGTTGGAGCAACCCGAATCTGAGGGAAGTTATTAAAGTACAGGAATTGCTGGAAACTCTGATTACCTTGGAATTGCTTTGTGAAGCTTTTATGGAGTTTAACATTTTGTAAACTTCTGCAAAGCCTGTTTTTCTTTTCAGGCCAGTAGCAGTTTCATGTAAATTACAAAGCAAACCTTGGTCGTCAGCTGTGACTTGGTGGAAGGAGTTTTGTCTCTGAGTTAGAAGTTCAGGAGTTCAATTCCCGTTCTCGAGATTTGAGCACATAATCTGGCGTCACGCATTATTATAGTAATGTGGGAAACTGCATTGTTGGAGGTTCCAATTCTGTATTTCTCTTCTACCTTCACACAAGAGAGATTCCCCCTTCAAGCAAAACTTGGCTTCTTAGCAAGTGTTTTTGTTTTGGGCACTACCAAATTGATTCTAAAAGAGCGTTTGAGATGCGTGAGGCACCATTCTGATGAGACCATAGCTTGCGTACAACCTCTAACTGCAGCAGTATACAAAGTAAGCAGACTATAACTTAATACTGCAATGGCACTGACATTTTGGAGCCCTTTTATCCTTGCACAGCAGAATACACTTAGCACCAGGAAGGACCTTGCTCTTTCCCCAGCCACGATAACACTTTTTAAAGGGGTCATCAGCAAGTTAAAGGTTGGTCATTAACTGATTCTGCAAGTGCTTGTTACAGGTTGGTAGAGGGCTTTGTTTGGTGGATGTTGAGTGTAAGGCCCATTCTCTTGGATTTTTCAGTGAATGAGTCAGTGATGACTTGTGTACAAAGCACAAGAGAGAATGAGCCTTGTTCTTAACATCCCCCAAGACAAGGGTCCTTCACCAACCTGTGTCCACTGCACAGCACTGACCTCCCAACAGTAAAGCTCCATGATGAAACTCTGGACAGTGTAGACCCCTTCTCATGCCTTGGAAGTAGTCTCTCAGAGAGGGAGGATGTCGATGAGAGAGTCAGAGTTATACAGCACAGAAACAGGCCCTTCGACCCAACTGGTCCATACTGACCAAGATGGCCATCTAAACTAGTCTCATATGACCGCATTTGGCCCATAACCTTCTCAACCTTTCCTGTACATTACATGTTCAACAATCTTTTTAAAAGTTATACAATAATAACCTGCCTCAACAACTTCCTCTGGAAGCTCATTCCACACCCATACCGCCTTCTGTGTTTTTTTTAAAAAAATTGCCCCTCAAGTGCCTACTAAATCTTTCCCCTCTCACTTTAAACTTCTGCCCTCTAGTTCTTGATTCCCAGACCCTAGGAAAAAGACTGTGTGTGTGTATTCGCCCTATCTCTGCCCCTGCTGATTTTATACATCTCTATAAAATCACCTCTCTGTCTCCTCTGCTCACCAGCATCTTGTACAACCATACCATAACCTCACAACTTCTGTACTCAATGCCCGAACTGATGAAGGCTGGCATGGAATCCACTCCAGCCATCACTGCATCAGCACAGCCTTTGCCTCTCTGAGAACACATGTTTGGAGATCAAGACCCCAAATTCTGCATGAAATGTGTGATCTACTGGGCTTCCCATTGTGTGCTTCCAAGACACAGACCACCTTCAGCAGAGCCAAAATTTCCTACAACCAAATGTGGGAAGGATTGAGGCTGTTATGCTGGACCAATGCACATAAAAATGCATGCTGAAAAGGCATTGCCCAGAGAACCTGTCTCTGGGCATCACTGCACACTTATAAGAAACATGGGTGATGTAAGCATGCAATTCTTGCTTTTCCCCAGTCCACTCACACCAACAATGAAAAATATACTTTAATTTTTTGAGGATGTAACTAACAGAATAGATGAGGTAGAACTAGTAAACGTTTTGTATTTGTATTTTCAAAAAGCTTTCAGTAAGGTCACGGAAGAGATTAACATGTAAAACTAAATCATTTGGGATTGGGGGTGAAGGCTGGTATGGATAGAGAACTGGTTGGCTGGCAGGGAACAAAGAATAGAAACAAATGGGTCTATTTCTGAGTGGCGGGCACTGACTAATAGGATATGATGTGGATCTGTGCTGGCACTTCAGCTATTCACAATGTAGATTAATTATTTGGATGAGAGAATTCAGTGTATTCTCTTCAAATATGCAGATGACAAAGCTGGTGGTGGGGTTGAAGTAAGTCTGGAGGAGGATGCAGAGAAGCTCCGAGCTAATTTGGACAAGTTTCAGGAGTGGACAGATACATGGCCGGTGCAGAATAATGTGGTTAAATGTGAGGGCATCCACTTTAGTGACGATAACAGGCAGGCAGATTTTTTATCTGAATGGTGACAGATTGGGGAAAGTGGGAGGTGCAACAAGACCTGGGTGTCCTTGTCCACCAGTCACTGAAGGTCAGTCAGTCAGCACAGAAACGGGTCCTTCGTGCCTGCCAAGTCTGTACTAACCATCAAGCACCCACTTTATAGCAATCCTATTTCATTATCCCCAAATTTCCATCAACCACTCATCTACACACAAGGGGCAAGTTACAGTGGCCAATAAACCTGGCAACCTGCACATCTTTGGGATGTTGGAGGAAACTGGAGCACCTGGAGAAAACCAATGTGGTCACAGGAAGTACATGCAAACTTCACACAGACAGCACCTGACGTCAGGATTGAACCTGGGGCACTGGAACTATGAGGTAGTAGCTCTACTAGCTGTGCCATTGTGCTGCCCTTAAATGTGCAGGTGCAGTAGGTGATTTCAGAAGGCAAATGGGCTTCGTCGTGAGAGATTCATAGAGAAGGGGATATCTTGTTGTACGTGGCCTTAGTGAGACTGCAACTTGAGTACTGTGGGCAGTTTTGGTTTCCTTATCCGAGGAGGGATGTTCTTACTATTGGAGGGAGCACAGTGAAGCTGAATCCTGGGATGGCAGGGCTGATGTATGAAGAGAGATTGGCTCAGTTAGGCTCGTACTCACTGGAAGAACGAGAGGGCATCCCATAGAAACCTACAAATTCCAACACAGCTGAACAGATATGCACAGAAAGAATGTTCCCAATGGTGGGGAAATCTAGGACCAAGGGTTGCGTTCCAAGGATATGGGATAAACCAGTTGGGACTGAGATGAAGGAAAAATTCCTTCTGAACCTATGAAATTCTCCCAGCACAGAAAGCAGTTAAAGCCAGATCATTAAATATGTTGAAGAAGGTAAGATACTGTTTTGGGGACGAGACGGATCAAGAGATATGGAAAGAAAGCTGGAACAAGGCACTGAATTTGGATGATGAACCATGCTAATATCAAATGTGGCAGGAGGGTTGAAGGGCTGAATGGCCTACTCTTTTGTATCCCTGTTTTTTCTGTAGCCCAGCTCTTGGGCCTTCCTTCTGTCAGGTAGTCAGAAACTGCAACCTGCTCAGACAGGGAGTGCAGAGAGTGAAGACAAAGATGTTATATTCTATCTGACTCCCAGCCACAATTCAAACATCGACATGGCACATAGCAGTTTGCTCAATTCTTTCTGTAAAAATTTCTTCATTCACCATAGCTAATCATTGCTGAAGAAATACTGAAGGAAGGTAGACAGGAAAAGAATAGTGTTGAAATATAATGATATAAAGTAGTGATCAGGACTTCCTGCCTAACTCCAAAGAGGTCCAAAGCAGGGGTCTCTGGTATCGTACTTGAAACAAATCAGCTTCACCAGGCAAACAGATGATGCTCTTGCATTGCTGGCAGTCTGGTGTGAAAACAATAAAAGCAAAAATAATGAGTTCCTTTTTTTTAACGGAAAAAGAATTGTGATGAAGTCAAAAGAAGAAAGACTTGAGATGAATTGGTGTTGGGAATGAAAGAGCTTCTCAGCAAGAAGGGAGTCAGCAAGCAAGGATGGATGTCCTGTCCAAAAGGACCTGGATCAGCAGGAACTGCAAATAAAATGGAGCTCAGTTCATGGAAAGGGAAATGGGAAACTAGTCGTGGTTCACTGCTCCCTTTAGCGTGTTCCCAAGCACTTCATGAGATGTGCAAAATTAAACAGCTTTAAAGGAAAAACAAGAAATGGCTCAGAGACAAAATTGGTGTTATTCACATAGAGGTCACAACCATGATCTCAAGACCTCTTTAGAGAATCAGAGTGCCATTTGCTCTACTCCTAATGTGGGCTGGGGACCTTCCTTTCACCTGAACTACAGTGGACCACTTTTTCTCATGCGGCACCTGAAGTGCTAGATGTGGATAGAGTGCAAAGTATTCAATCAAGGTCTGTTGATCATAGGATATTGCTAAAGTCTATGTTTAATGTGTTTACCCAGTGGCTCCTGAGCGTTTGCCATAGTGCATGCATTTGTCCACATAAGTGTCTGAACAACATGTGGACTGAACCCACAAAACTTGGTTCCCATATCTGCATTTAGAGGGTTTTTAACCAGCTCTCACCGGGATTGTAGCAGTGTGTTACATGGGCCATTGGTCAAGAGCCACTGTTACTAATAACAGTTGAATTGAACAGCCCAGTGTACAGGAATAGCAGGCACGATCTTGTGTTCCATCACTGCTGCGTGGAACGTTGCTGGGTGTTTCTCCAGAAGTTCTGCACCAGTGCAGAAATCCTGAACTTACTGACCAAGCACTGCCTCTGTTTCCTGGCTGTGATCTGCCACTGTCTGATGGCGAAGCAGGAGCTTGCTCAAATACTCCAGCTGTTGCCTCGGAGAGCATGCTTTCGGGTCCTGCTCTGGTGCAGAATCTGCCATCCCATCCCATCGCCACAGAGATTTTACACCTGTGAGGAAGAAGGGCAAGAACAATATATTTTTTAACTTTTGTATTTGCAGTAATGTC
This sequence comes from Pristis pectinata, assembly GCF_009764475.1. NCBI lineage: Eukaryota > Metazoa > Chordata > Chondrichthyes > Rhinopristiformes > Pristidae > Pristis > Pristis pectinata. Next base: position 11,306,958 of record NC_067428.1, read on the forward strand.
AAGATTTTAGAGGTTTTAATTTTTATTAATCTTTAACATTTCTTAATTTTTTTTATTTCACTTATGACTGTTTTTAAATGTTTCAGACTATTGGGGACATTGAGGAGCACTGCAGACCTTGACAGTTTAGACAGATGGCCTGTCCAGGGAGAGGGCTTTTTTTTTGGCAGGAGTTTTGTGGTGTATCTTATTCTGACCCACCTGCAGAAGTACAAGAGCAAAATACTGCATATCAGGGAAATGCTCAGCAGGTCAAATGGCACCTGCAGAGGGAAACAAAGATAATGTTTCAGGTCAGTACAGAATGATGATTAATGGATCTCCTGGTATGTACAAGTTTAGGGACAAAGGGTGAACTTTGCTTAAAGTTGTGTGTGGTCAAATAATAAACTTTTTTTAAATAATGCACACAAAGGAAATGGTAGAAATCTGAAACCTGTCCATCAGTGTAAAAGAGAAAATGTTAGCATTTTGGGTGTGACTCTCCATGTGTACCAGATCAAAGTCTCCAATCAGAACAGTAATTTCCCTTTGTACAAATTGTGACGGTCAGTTAGGGAGTTAGCACCATTTTCTCTTTGTTCTGCACTTAATTCTCAACACTAGTAGAAAGCAGAAATTCTAATGACTAGTTTGTGACATTAGTGTGCCTTTATATTCAAATTTTTCATCCTCCCTTTTGAATGGTGATCATATCTGAGAGGCAGGAATGTCTGGTTGCGTGGGTCTTTCGTCAGCTAGGAGGTGGGGCTGGGCAAGTCTAGACTGACAACTTACAACAAAAATAATTTTCTAATCTCTTCCCACAAGTGTCTTTACTGGAGCTGCTCAGAATTCCAGTGTGATCTGTTCCTAGGGCAGCTGGGACTTGTGTTGACTGGCACTGCCTGGTTTTGCTGTCACTTATTCAGACAAGTTCTTCATTTCATTACCACTTAGTGCCAGCTATGGAGTTGGAACAAGAAGTGGCAAAAGGTAAGATGTAGACTACATTATGTTGCCTAGCAGACTGGGCTCGGCTCTGCCTAAAGACACATTGCACTCAGATTGCTTCTGTTGAACTAAACAGTGACCTATGTAACCAGCAATGTCTTAAAATAAGAAATCATTAACATGTCAAATTATAGAAACTAAACTTTGAAGTGTTATGCTTTAATGAAATTAGAATTTGAACAAGAGTTGTTTCTAATAAAAAAATATTGTGAATGGAACTTTTGGCGGGGGGGTGAGAGAATGTGTCTTTTGTTTCATTCTATACTGTATAAAATATAAAGGGACTTTACTATCAACGCACAAAATTATTAGCAAGTTAATACCTACCTACTGGGGTGGGGGCCAACAAAGCTCGTATTCAGCATTCCATTACCTTGAAACCAAGTCTGAATTCAAAACTGGAGCAGTAATGTGATGAGATAATATATGTACAAGTTGGATCTTGATCTGCAGCTACAAAAACACGAAGAAAAGTTGAGGTCCAAAAGTTTACCTGAACTGTAGAAAGTCGCAGCTCTTGTGTTGGCAAAATAATGAGAGGAGGATATAAAGCAAGCAACAAAAATGCCTGGGAGCTCAGTTATACAATGAGTAGTTGTCCACGTTGTTGCAAAACTGAGTTATACTGCTGGCAATACACTGCTCTCTATTTAGAAGGAACTAAGGCTAAAAGTAAAAAATGCTGGAATATACTCAGGAGGTGGCACAGTATCCCTTTACAGATGCTACCTGAGCTGCTGAGTATTTCCAGCAAACTTTGTTTTTATTTCAGATTTCCAACACCAGCAGAAGAAACTGAGCCTTCATTATAATTGCTCAATTACAGATTGCTCAATATATCCTACATCTTTAGATGTTTGGTGTCATGATTCAGGATTTTTGATCTGAACCTTTGATATTTGTAGAAAGGAACTGGAATGAGTTGTGTTTCTAATTTTATTTAAAAGGTTAATTTTGCTCAGGTTTCAAGAAACTGTATCTGCTGCCATTTTGACACAGGATATTGAAGATGTGGATTAAAATCGTACAAAGCATTTAAGGAATGCCATAGCCCACAGTTTATATCAAACCAAGAGTGTGTGGAACATTTATAGGCCCTATAAATCAAGAAGACTTTCTTTGACCTTTCAGAATGCCAAGAAGTTGTTTCTGTAAACCCACATCCTGAGTTGGGAGGAACAGGTGATGGTATTATTGTGGGTTCTGGTGCATTGCCTGGATTTTTTAAATTTCAAAAATAAAATTTATTCATAAATATATACAAAAAGTAGAAAACAGTACATGACTTTCTTTACGTTCATAGTGTCATCTAGTCTATACGTTCTATGTGCAAAGTGCCAACGTGTCTTCTTTGAACAATATACCCCTCAAGTGTTAGGGGAGCTGTGTCCAGTGATGGCAGGACCTTAGACTGCAGTCCTTCCCCACAAAGTCTTTATGTTGACTGCACCTAGCATCCCTCAGCATGTCGTCCTGCAGCCTGGAATGTGCCAGGCAGCAGCATTTCATTATGGACATCTCATTTTACTGGAAGACCAAAAGGTTTCGGGCAGACCAAAGCACATCTTTCACCGCGTTGATGATCTTCCAGCAGCACTTGATGTTTGTCTCAGTATGTCCCTGTTATGCTGCTGCTCAGGACGAGCCTTGACGAGCACCACTGCATCCTTTTCCAGATCTCCCTTGCAAATGAACAGTCCACAAAGAGGTGGGCAATCATTTTCATCCTCATTGCAGCCTTCTCGAGGACAGCATGAGTTGGGAATGAGACTGACCGTACAGGAAGGATCTGACAGGGAAGGCCTCTCTCACTGCCAGCCAAGTGAAATCTTGGTGCTTGTTGGTGAGTTCTGGCGATGAGCCATTCTGCCAAATGATTTTTGACTGTCTACTTGTAGAACTACCCCACAAGATCTGTCATGCCCTTCTCCCGTGGGGTCTGCGGGATGTTACCTGCTGACCAATGTCTGGTGGACCTGCGGTCAAAGGTGTTTTCTGCAGGAACTTTGCTGCCCCATTCATCCTCATAGAAAAGTCTGATTGAATGCAGCGTTGCTTGGCAACAAGGCTGGGCCCATCCTTCATACCACCAGGGTCAGATAGAACATCAGCAGGTAGTGATAATTGGTGTTTGTGTACTTCAATTCTATGCACAGTTAGAGTCATAAAGTCATACAGTATGGAAACAGGCCCTTCGGCCCAACTCATTCATGCCAACCAAGATACCCATCTAAGTTAGGCCTCTTTGCCCACATTTGGCCGATATCCTTCCAAACCTTACTTATCCATGTACCCTTTTAAATGTTGTTATTGTACCTGCCTCAACCACTTTCTCTGGCAGCTCATTCCACATATGCACCACCCTCTGTGTGAAGATCTCTTTTTTGCAGTAGCAGTTATTTTTCATCTCTTTGTTATTCCTTCAAAGCAAGTTCAAAATTTGTGATGCAGTCATACACACAGATGGCCATCAGGACGAGGGTATTATTGGGTACTCTTTCTACCCTATTCTCTGGAGACTTGTACATCATGATGTATTGGATGCACTCCATCTTGGATCTCCAGATGAACTGGAAGATGGTTTGGATGCCTGCCGCAGCACCTGACTGAGAGCTGTAAGGAGAGAAGAATTGTGCAAGGGCTTGTGTGACAACTAAAATGTCCAGTTTAATTTGTAAGCAGGTCCTTTTATTAACCTGGGTTGGGAGTTGGTGACAGGAGCGCTCCTATTGTATAACTGGCCATGCATCCACAACCATATGCAAGAATGAAAGGCAAAAGGGCTGCAATGCTGGAAATCTGAAATAAAACCAGAATGCTCATCAGACTCAGCAGGTCAGGCAGGATCTGTGGATAGAGAAAGTTTAAAGGCAATGATTTTTTTAATCAGAGCTAGGAAAAGTTACAAAGGATCCAGGTTTTAAGTTGCACAGAAAGGAGAGGCATAGAAAGAACAAAAGCTGTCTACAAGGGTGGAAAGCAAAGGAAACTGGACTGAGTTGGGCGGTGCTGGCTGTGGGAGAGCGGTGAAGACTTGTTGTTCTCTCTGGAGCATATGTAAATGAGAACAGGGGAGTGGGGAAAATATAACAATGCTGTAACTATAAGATATAAAACACTGCAGCTGCTGGAAATCTGAGATAAAAGAGAATGCTAGAAATACTCATCAGGTTCAGCAGCATCTATGCAGAGAGAGAAACTGAGTGCCAGAACTGCAGGGTTGTCAGTCCGTAAATAAACTGGAAAGGCTGGTTATCTGAAATCATTGGATTAAATATTGGATCTGGAGCACTGTTTAAGTTGCAGAGAAGGGGAAGGAGTGGAAAGAACAAAGACTGCCTATCATTGGATGGAGACCAAGAGAAACTGGACAAAAAAAATGAGGTGCTTCTCCTGGAGCATGTATTGGACTTCATTGTCTCTGCCCTCCTACATTATTCCAAAGGTCAGAGTGGGAATGGGTTGAGGAATTGAAATGATCGGTGACTTGAAGCTCTGTAACCTTGTGGATTGAGTGGAGCTGTTCTGCAAATCAGTTACTCAATTGACGTTTCTTTTTATCCAATATAGAGGAAATAATATTGTAGGTATTGTATGCGGTACACAAGACTGGGGGGGGGGGGGGGGGGGACAAAATACAAATGAATGATTGCTGCATCTGGCAGGATTGGGTGTCTCCCTGGATGGTAGGAAGGAAAGAAACGAAAGGGCAGGTATTGCACCTCCTCCGTTTGTATGGGAAGGGGAGAGGTTGGTGCAGAAAGAAGAGTTAACCAGAATGCTGAGAGGGGAGAGGACGATGTCTGGTAATGGTTGCTGGGGGAAACCACAAATGTTGATCGTTAAAGGTGAAGACTGTTGGAGCATAGAAGGGAAATGCTTTTGTTATTCTGATGGACCGTGTGACAGTGAGAGCCAGGTGGAAAATGGTGGCAAAGTTAGCTTACAGGTGCATCTGGTAATTAAGAAGATTAATGGAATTTTGTCTTTTATTTCAAAGGGATTGGAGAATGAAAGTAAGAAAGTCTTACTACAAATGTATAACGCACTAGTGAACCAACTTTTGGAGTATGGTTTTGGTCCTGCTTTTTAAGGAAAGATATTATCATTAGAGGTTTACTCGGATGATCACAGTTATGAAGTGATTGCCTTATAAGGAAAGATTGAACAGATCGAAGTTTAAAAGAATGACATGAGCTTATTGAAATGTATGATATTCGTAAGGGCTTGATAGGGTGAAAGCTGGGAAGATATTTCCCCTCCTGGGAGACCCTAGGGCCAAGGAACAAGGTATTAGAATAAGGAGCTGTCCATTTAAGACTGGGATGAGGAAGAATTCCTTCTCTCAAGGGGCGAGACTGGAAGTCCTTGCCCCCAGAACGTTGTGGAGAGTGAATCCTTGAATATATTCAAAGCTGAAATAAATTGATTTTTAATCAGTAAGGGAATTAAGAGTTACAGGGATTGGATGGGAACGTGAATTTGAGGAAAATTGGATTGGCCATGATTATTAAATGGCAGTGCAGGTTTGAGGGCTAAATGGCCTACGCCTGTTCCCATTTCCTATGGTAATGAAATGTTTAAGTTCTGTACAAGAGCAAGAAGTAGACCCAATACAGACGAGAAAACAAAATGAGAGAGGAGTCTGAGTAGGACCAAGAGAGGAATGTTCCCTCAAGGGATTGGTTGAGCTTGGACTTGTGCCCACCCCCGTGTTACACCTTTGACTTGGAGAAAGTAAGTGGAGCTAAAGGAGAGCTTGTTCAATGTGAGTACTGGTTTGGCCAAACAAAGGAGGGGGACTGATTGGCCCTCTGTTTTACAGCCATTGGTTTATCCAATTTATGCTAGAATTGGCCATTTATTTTGATCTCTCTGCTTCTCCCTTTCTCTGGTACCACCACTACTCCAGTAACTTAGTTTTGGTCTCCACCCTCATAGACATTCCCTCTGTTCTCTCCGCCCATCCCCTTTCCCTGCAACCTAAAACGTGCCTATTTCCTAAACATGCATGGTTTTGACGAAATGGCATTGGCTTGAAACTTTATCTCGCTCGCTCTCTCACTCCACAGATGCTATCTGACTTGTTGAGTGCTTAACTGTATTTTCTATTTTTCATTCCTGTGTGCAGTATGTTTGGTCTGCTTCCTGAAGAAAGGTACGTCAGAGGATTCAGGTTGCCAAGTAAAAGCTCCTGAAATTGAAGGAAAAGTAGAAATCATGTAAAATTGGCTCAGTGGCAATAAAGGATAATGATTGGCAGGTTTTAGTGGCTGGAAGGTTATTTGTAGTAGGGTTCTGCAGGGGTCAGTGCTAAATGTAGGAGCCATGATTTAACATGTTTGGAGATGATACTGAAATTGAGTTGACAGTGAGTACGAAACTTGTAGGTGCCAGGTGGACTGGCTTGGTGGCAAATAAGAGCAAATGGATAAGTGTGATAAAGTGCACTCTGGGAAGCCAAATAAGGCAAGGGAATGTGCAAATAATGGCACAATACTGAGAGGTGGAGAGGATCTTCGTGTCCATATTCACAGGGAGTTTTAAAAAAAAAAGCAAAAAGGACTCTTACCTTTTTCACCTTGGCCAAAGAAAGCAAGAAACTTGACAACTGTTGGGAAAATAACAATGATTAGGGTACAAGATATTGTGTACTGTTCTGATCACCACATTTCAAAAAGAATTTAACAGCACCACAAAGAGGCAGTGGAAATATGTGGGGATGTAGCCAGGGGTGGAGAATTATAGTTATAAGATGCTGACTAGACTGGGATTGTTTTCTTAGGAATAAATGGGACTGAGAAGTTTTAATCAAAGTGTTTAGAATTATAAAGAGGCCCATCTATGTGGTGAACTTAACAGAAAGATAAATAACTAGGGTAGGAGGAATAGAAAGGAGTTGATGAGAACTTTTTACATATTGGTGAACTGGAATTCGAAGTCTGAAAAAGCCTTATCCTATTTAAAAAAAAACTTGGATAATTTATAGCTTTTGTGTATGGAGATCTGGGAAGTGCTATTGGACTAAATAGTTTTTATGGTTGGCATAAACAGATTGGGCTAAGTTGTCCCTGTCCCATAAATTTGTGCTTCCATAACAAAAAGATTTGGTGAAGTTTAAAAAGGTCCCCAGTTCTCTTTTGTAGGTATTTGTACTCCATTTTTCGGTGGTTGTATTTATACTGCAGTGCGTGTGTGGTTGAAATGAGGCAAGACTATCTTCTTGAGCTGATCTCGTATTTGGCAAACTTGGCTAGGTTCACACAATTATCTTAATACAGTGCTGAAACTAATGGTTATTTTGTATTTCCATCTAACTTTACATGTTCTAAACCTTCATGATCCAATTTTGTATTCATGTTCATGTCCAAGTGTAATTATCATAAACCGTCTGAAGTGTTCACATTTTTGTAATCCATTGCATTTAATGTAGCACGTGTAATTTGAAGTTGGCCCAGCTAATGCCTCTTGTATGCAAGTTGCAGTAGACACGGGTTTTGTGATATGGCCCTACCCAGGTCTATAGCCAGTAGTCAATAGTCCTCTGAGCTGTTCAGTTTCATATTCTGTGTGGCTATGGACTGTTCCTAGACCTGTGATTCATAGAATAGATGGAGATGAGGGAAGTGCTTGGATCTCAACTTGCCCATCCTGAATTTCCCAAAATACAGTCTCTCCCTCCCCAGATCCACCATGACATCATCTAACTCTTCCAGAATGACTAAGATTTCTTTTACCCATTTTGCTCTACCTTTCAGTACTCCAGGGACATGGGATTTCTTGAACAACTAGAGAAGGTGGGTTTATTGGCCTTGGAGCAGAGGTGATTAAGGAGAGATTTGTTACAGGTGTTCAAGGTTCTGACAGGTTTAGATTGAGTAAATAGTGGGAACCTGTTCCCACCAGTGGATGATTCAAGGATCATGGGCACTGAGTTGGTTAAAAAGGAAATGGGAGGGAAAACTCATGTAGATCTGGAACTTCTGGGCTTTAAGGGCTTAGAAACAAAGTCAATCAGTGCTTTCAGAATGGACGTGGTCAGGCACTTGAAAGCTAATAATTTGCAGGGCTGTGGGGGAATAGGACCAATGGGATCGCTGTCCTAGGAGTTGATAAAGACTTGATGGGTCAAATGGCCTCCTTCTAGCCATTAACTCTTGTCTGCTTCAAAAAGGTGTCCTCAGTCACGTCCTATACATCTGACTGCTCTACTTACCCCTAATTGTACTCCTACTCAATCCTTTGAGACAAGCCTGTTTGCCCCTACACTGTCTCCTTTGTTTTACTAGCTAATTGATGTGATGATGAACCAAACTTAAGGAATTGTCTGACCAAGGCCTTGTACAATTTTGGTATGTTTTTCTGCCAATTTGGTCACAAATGACCTGCCAGTATAATTAATTGTGCTTGAAAAAAAATGTTCATAACAAAAATTTGGGATTCTATTCCAAATTGATATGGATGTAGTTCCATTCATTTCTTTGCCCATTGGGTGTTGTAGCACTGAAATCAGCTGTATTTTCTTCCTTCAGACTGGTGAGGCTGAATGAACTACTGAAATAAAAACAGAAAATGCAGGAAATGTTCAGCAGATCAGGCAGCATTAGTGGAGAAGCAGAGTTAATATTTCAGGCTGATGACCTCCCATTAGGTGGTCCACTTGTCTAGCACAAAAGTCCAAAAATAACCATCATCTATCCAGCTTCCTTTCTAAATTTGCAATTAATTGCAAATATTCAGCACCCTCTGGCTGAGGTAGTTCAGCTTTTCCCTCTTCTGGTCTTCTGTACATGTTTGAAAGTCATACCTTTGACGGCATCGCTGTACTACTGCTGACCAAGTTTATTAGGTAGGGGCAGTCCTGTGCTATGAGTTCTACTCAATTAAAAGAACCTAAATTATTACTGAAGCATTGCAGCCAGCATTTAACCATTAGTCTGTATTTGAACTTGTGTTTCTGGGGCTGATGAACCACATCCAGGTGCTTCATGCTTTCTGCCTCTACAGTAAAGCAATATGAATCTCCTGTAAGCTCCATAAACACAGATAAGGTTCTATTCCCATCAAAATAAACTTTGAAGAAGCTGGACTGAGAGGCTACAGTTCTTCCCCTGCAAAGACCAGAGTTGGTACGGCATTGTTTAAGTTAAAGGAATGTTCAAGAAAAATGTTTAACTTTGAAGAAAAGGTTCAAGTAAACACTTGTTCCAGCTGAAAGTTTGTGGAAGTGGTGGCATTTATATTGGACACCAGGTCTGGTTGTCCTCCAGTGTGTGTTCAAAGGATGCCTCTCTCCCTTGGAATTGAATAACCAATAATTCTTTAAGACTATTGGTTATCCGATTCAGTAATAATCTTGTCATGTAAAGGATTTGTTTTGCTGTCATTGTTAATTTTGGGTATATTATTGCACTGCCTTCCTTGGCTAAGTGAATGAACTTGTTACATCCTGATTGGGCAATGCTTCACTGTCAATCACAGGCTCCATGGTCCTCCTTCTGTACGTTTTCATAGTTATGTAAATGAGCAGCAATTTATTCTCTTTCCCTGTGTCTTAAATCCTTAAGTAATTTTATGACTTTTTTTTTAAATCACTTCTTTCTGTTGAGTTTCTCACAGCAGTGAACTGGAAATTAATCTTTAATTCCTGGATTGTCCAGGGTCACCAACCAAAGCTGCTAGGTTTGTAGCAATGGGATTCTGGGCAGAAGTCACCGTTGTCTGCAAACCACCATTGTCTGCAAAGCAAGACCATTTATAGGCCCTTTTTCTCACAAGGGTGCTCCTCTGAAGACATGAGAGGTGCCTCATTTAAGGCCTTTTAAATTGTCTAGAACTTGGCAGTCTGTGGAACAGGTCAAAATAATGGGAAGTGAGTTTAAAGCCAGCATTTGAGTTCTCCACACAAAGGTCATAAGTGAAATGAACTTCAGGTAACAATGGTGAAAAGTTGAGAATTGTCCAAAATAGTTGGTTACAGTGATTGCTAGCTAAGCAGTGGTAGGCAAGGTAAGTTATTGGGAACGTTTTACATGCAATGAATGGCCTTCCTCAACATGTTTCATCTCGTGAAAGGGGTTCAACAGCATTAAATGCCCTTTAAATAGAACTGTTCACTTAGCAAATATGTCCAAGATGCTTCATCTGAATGATGCTTCATGCTTCATTGAACAGAAAGTTAACTGCTAGCCCGTTAAGAAGGTGTTATGGGAGGTGACCAAATGCCCAGTGACAGAGGTAGGATTACTGTAGCACCTTAGTGGGAAAGTGAGGCAGAGAAATTTCAGGAAGTAATTCCAGAGGTTAGGATTTTGACAGGTGAAGACGTGACTATTAATGGTGGGGAAATTCAAATCTGGGATGTTTAAATAATCAGAACTGGAGAAGAACAAAATCTCAGTGTGAGAGAGAGCATGCAGAACAGAAGATAGATGTGGGGGAGAGAAGAGAATTCTAAAATTTGAGGTGTTGCTTATCCAGGCCCTTGTGTAGGTCAAGTCCAGGATGATGGGTGAATGAGATCAGGAGAGAGTTGGGACATGCGAAACAAGATCTTGAATGATTTCCAGTTCAAAGCCAAGTAGGAATGCATTGGAAACCTTGTCCAGAGTTCACAAAGGCACAGATAAGAGTTTGAGCAGCTGATGAGCTGAGGAAGGATAATGCTAGGCAATGTAACAGAGGTGGAAATAGCCAGTTTTAGTCACGTTGTGGACTTGCGATGCAAAACACAGCTCTGGCATCACATATGACACCAAGTTTGCAATGGTCGGGTGTATTTTCAGACTGTTGCCAGGGAGAGGGGTGGCTAGGAAACGGAGTTCACAAAGGCTTCAGTCTTCCACAAGTACCTGACTTCGTTAGGGTAGAACATAGAACAGTACAGCCACAGCACAAGAACAGGCCCTTTGGCCTACGATGTGCCGAACTAAGTAAATTAGTAATCAAATGCCCAACTAAACTAACCCATCTGCTTACACAATATCCATATCCCTCCATTTCCTGCACATTCATGTACCTATCCAAGAGCCTCCTGAATGCCTCTATTGTATTTCCCTCCTCCACCACCAGCCCTGGCAGTCATTTCCAGGCACCCACCACTCTCTGTGCTTTTCAAAATAAAACATGCCCTGCACATCTACTTTGCACTTGCCCCCTCTCACCTGAAATGCATGCCCTCTGGTATTAGACATTTCAGCCTGGGGGGGGGGGGGGAAATACCTGCTGTCTATCTATGCCTCTCATAATCTTATCTATCGGATCTCCCCTCAGCCTCTGCCGCTCCAGAGAGAACAACCCAAGTTTGTCCAACCTCTTATTATATCATATGCCCTCTAATCCAGGCAGCATCCTGGTAAACCTCTTCTGCACCCTCTCCAAAACCTCCACATCCTTCCTATACTGGGGCAATAGGAATAGAATGCAAAAGACCAGATGCGTCCTATCTAGAGTTTAATAAAGCTGCAGCATAACGTCTGACTCTTGAACTCAATTCCTCAACTAATAGAAGCAAGCATGCCATACGCCACCTTTACCACCCTACTTTCAGGGAGCTATGGACTTGGACCCCAAGATCCCTCTGCCCATCAATACTGTTAAGGGTCTTGCCACTAACAGTATACAGTCCCTTTTGCATTTGATCTCCCAAAGTGCAACACTTCACATTTGGCCGGGTTAAACTCCATCTGCCATTTCTCCGCCTGTGTCTGCAACTGATCTATATCTTGTATCCTTTGGCAGTCTTCTATGCTATCCACAACACCACCGATCTTCGTATCATCTGCAAACTTACTAACCCACCCATCTACATTTTCATCCAGGTCATTTATATACATCACAAACAGCAGAGGTCCCAGTATGAATCGCTGCAGAACACCACTAGTCACAGACGTCCAGCCAGAATAAGTCCTATTGACTACTACCCTCTGTCTCAGGATATAGAACAAGAGCAGAACAATAGAAAGTAGGAAGATGAAGAGTATGTCTCTATTTGATCACCAACTCCCATTAGTACAATTACAGGAGTATTTTCATAGTAATACCTCCAATGTAAGTGGAAATATAAACAATGTCTATAATAGATGAGGCACAATAGAAAATTTCCTTCAGAACGATGTAATGGAATTGCTGAGGGCTATCTTTCCCCGAGTCGATGAATACCAAGATATTAAATTACATTATGCAAACAATGGATTGGTAATGTTTTCATTGGTTTCTGTTATGTACACACTCCAGAATTGGAATGCAAAAGAAAAAAAGACAAGCTCTAGTCCTAAAGCAAGTTGATTAAGCTTCCCCGGAAATTGATGGAAGGTTAGGGTTTTCTTTTGTTCTTTTTCTGCCTGACCTGCTTCAGGTTGCCAGTGCCCCTCTTCCTTCCTACCCTTCCTCCCTGCACCCCACACCTTCCTATAAAGTAGTTGAACTAAGCTAGATCACTGTGAGAGCAAACAGGTGCAGTGGGGAGAGTTTTAATGTTTGAAATATGGTGTCCAGTTGTGGCCACTAAAAGGACACTCCTGGAAAAGAGAGGGAGGAAAGAAATTCAACAAAACTAGGGAGACACAAATATAAAGTATCACTTTAAAAACAAAATGAAAGCAATATCTTGGAAGGAAAATGAAAGTCCCTGATTTTTTTTTTCCCCATTTTTTTTTTCCCAGAAGTCAGATGTTGTAAATCCACCTCACATAAACAAAGAAAATGCTAGAAACACTCAGCAAGTCGGGCAGCATCAGTGGAAAGAAAAACAGAGGGCTCATCTCACTCATTGCGAATGATTGAAATTTTCTCATTGAGAAAACAGAGGAATCAATGTATCATGTCTGAGAATCTTCATCAGCTTCCTGATCTGCCGGGTGATTCCAGCACATTATGCTTTTATTTCATATTATTTTTCAACTGAAATTGGATCACGTAAAAACCTGATGATGTGTGGTTCCATTTTTGTTGATGGATCTTTCTGGAATATCTTTTCAATGGTTATTAATATTCTATTGCCCTCAAAGTTATAACCAAGATGGTCTTGGAAATGTAAATTCTGAGGAAAGTTCAAGCAAATTAATGATTAGGGGTCTTTGGAAAATCAATCAAGATCATGCAGGAGATGAACAAAGTTAGTCTGAACAAATTGTTGCCAGTTCAAAGATGCAAGTCATTTGGAATACAATTAGAAGCAAAGTTAGCCAGACTTTGTGCAAGCAGTGATTTGTGGAGAATGTTGCCATGTTAACCTAAATGAACTGGAATCACGAATGAGCAACATGGAATCATTCTTAGGTAGTGAGGCGCATTGTGTTTTTTTTTGTTTTCACTGATCCCTGTGTACTTTTGTTTATTGCATTTTGTTTTGGTACTCTTCCAAGAATGTAGTACCTATTGCTCTAGCAGTTTCTTTAGTTGGGATTTTTTGAGCTCTACTGGAGACCAGCAAGTTTTGCAGAGCCTTCAGTTTTCAAAAGGGTTGCCCAGAAATGTTTAAACATTACATTTCAAAGTGAACACTTTGCTAAAGCAGTTCTTTTTAATTACTTGCATGTGTCTTGTAATGTCAAGATATCAGTTATTAGGATATAAATTATTTTAAAATCCAAAAATGTCAGCCACAATCATGTCCCTGCTTCTACTCTGATATACTTTATACCGATGTTCACAGAATGCCTCGGTTATACATGCAATTCAAAAGTCCTCCATGGAGTGAATTATTGTGAGAAGTGCAGTATCTTATTAAATAGATGAATGTAATTATCATTAATACATTGGTAAATTCATGCAGTGAACTGAATGGTGAACAGTGCTGTTGGTTGGTACAGGAATGTTGGCCAAAATACTAGGAGAACCACCTGCTCCATTTCTGGTAGTGTCTTAAAAGCTTTAACCTGACCAGGGAGACCAGTCTGTTGCTTAAATTCTTGTTTAAATGACAACATCTCAAATGGTGTAGTAGTTCTTTAGTATTACATTAACGTACAAATCCTAGAATATGCTCTCTGCCTGCTCTGTCCTGCTGACCCCAGAAATGGTGCTGTTCCCAGCCAAGCCAAGGCGATATGAACCCACCCAAAGTTGGATGAAGTGGCAAAGTAGAGAAGCAAAGCGGGATGGCGTATTGCAGGCAAGAAAGAATTTGGAAGGCATGTTGCTTCCTGTTCCCTAATGACCTGTTGTTGCAAATTTAGAATCCAGCATTCCACACATTGGTGCAGTGTTGCTTCAGTAGTTCCAGCACCAACATGAAGGTGCAGCAGAGTAGTTCAACTTACAGAGGAATCATAGGCTGGTGGGTATAAACAGTGAGTGAGCTGATATATGCCTAGTTGGATGTTGTTTTGTGGGACATTTACAAATAAAAGTTAATCAATGTTTTTTTTATTCAAAGACTAAGTAGTGTAAATGAAACACCAAATGTGGAAATGATCCTAAAGAGAGAAGGAGAATCCCTCATAGCAGGGCCCCTTGGCTCTGGATTTAGGCTGCATTCACTCTGAAGTTCTGTTTGAGTGAAACCACTTCTCTCTCACAATGCTGCCTTAGAATCAATGATTGCAATTACAAACTTGCAAATTAGGTCACTCAAACCTGCTCCTCCCTTTTAATAACCTGATCTGATTGTAACCTCAACTCCTGTGTGGCTGGGGTAACTTTTCACCCTGTTATCAAGTATCCATTTGTCTCTGCTGCAAAAAAATAATTCCAAGATTTGGTTCCATCATCCTCCAAGGAACAGAGTTCCAAAAGACTTTCATTGCTTTGAGAGGAAAAAATATCTCATCTGGTTTAAATGGATGACCTTTTATTTTTAAACAGTGATCTAATTCTAGGTTTTCTCATGGGAGGAAGCATCCTCCCCATATCCACCCTGTCGATCCTTCAGGAACTAATACATTTCAATTAATTTCTACAGCTACATGTTTGAGTTGGAAAGATACTTTTCTAAGTTTAATAATAACCCTTGTGCCACAATTGGTAGAATTGTTCTTGGTTGTAGTCTTTTGAAGGGCATACTACTTGCTGTTCAATTATATCCATGACGACCACTGGGATTTCAGATAATTTGCCCGGTGGAAAGTAAAGTTCTCAGATTTCCCACACAGGAAAGGGCACTTAGCTATTAGTAGTTTAAGGAAGATGGAACCCAGATTGTCTGACAGAAGGCCATCAGAGAATGACAATAACACTGGAATAGTGCTTCACTTAAGAATGTTGATCTAAAAACATTGGGTAATGGGAATAATATTTAAAGTTACCTCCCCATTAGCTCATCTAGTGTTTTAAAAATACAGAAGGACATCTTGTGAGAATGAGATGAAGTGGCTTTCTGTTTGCCTGGAGCAACAGTGGCACGAAATACCTGTCTGTTGATGGGATCCCAAGGGTCTTGACAGGGTGGATGTGGAGATGCTGTTTCCTGTTATGGAAGATTCTAGAACTAGGTGGTCACTTGTTTTTAAACAAAATAAGAGACGGGGGCGTAACTTTTTTTCTCTTGGGTTGGAAATCTTTGGAGCTCCCTTCCTCAGTGAATATTTTTAAGGCAGAAGAATTGGTTTATTATTGTCACTTGTACTGGGGTACAGTGGAAAAACTTGTCTTGCATACCGTTCATACAGATCAATTTCATTACAAGGTGCATTGAGTTAATACAAGGTAAAACAATACAGGATGCAGAGTAAAAAGTCACAGCTACAGAGAAAGTGCAGTGCAGGTAGACAAGAAGGTGCAAGGTCGATAAATAGGTTCTTGGTAAGTGAAAGATTACCGGGGGTTAGGTGGGAATTGGAGTTAAAGTTACACTCAAGCCAGCCGTGAATTTACTGTAGGACCGAGCAGGCTCAAGGGGCCGAACTGCCTACTCCTGCTCCTAATTTATCTGTATTACCATGTGTTTTAATTTCCTGTATAGTGACCTTCATGCAGTGAGGTGAATGGCCTGTACAGTGAAGGTATGATTAGGACCCAACACTCCTCTCAATCCCCACTGTTTCGAACTTCCGTGCTCTGGATCTGTAAGGTCAGTCCTACAGTGGAGACTGTCCTGGAGGTCTGGAGCAAGGTGACGTGACAGATCTGTGCAAGTCTTGCCTATGAAACCCCTCTGGAAAACTTTGACTGTCAGGGAAGTCCTGCTCCCAGTATTGCCATCTGTCAAATTTGTCAAGGTTTTTTAACATGTAGAAACATTTAAAAACAATCAAAGTGAAATAGACAATCAACGGATTTTAACGGTTAAGATATTTTAAAAATAACATTTAAAATCTTAAATTCTTATAAATAATTACAAAATTAATTTCTAAAAACTTCATCTTGTTCTTTCAATGTCCTGATGCAGGGTCTTCAAACTGAAACAAAGCTCCCTGACCTGCAGAGTGTTTCCATCATTTTCTGGTTTCAGATTTCCAGCATCTGCAGTTTTATTGATTTCTATTTCAATCTTATTCTAACCTTAATGCCCCGGAGACCCTATATTCACCAACCACGTGATTACTCTCGACAATCCAGTGCCAGGTCTGAACTTCAGCAACCTCGTGCTCCATTGTTGTGTTCTGTGTAGAGGGATGCTGGGAGATCATCAGCAGAGCTTGGCTGCCGAGGCCCAGACCTGCATTGTGGGAAAGTGCTACACTTATTAGGTACACGCAACTGAAAGGCAATTGAGAGTAAGGAACGTTTCCAAGTCAAGTCGAGTTTGTTGTCATGTGCACAAATATGGTGAGGAACGGGTACGATGGAAAACTTGCTTCCAGCGTAATTGCAGGCAGACAGGTACAGACAGCAACAGAATAAAAAATTATACATAAGTTATTACAAGACAGTGAAGAGATGGGGGGGGGGGGGGGGGGGGGAAAGACTGCAAAAACAAGATATTAGTGCAAGGAAAAAGACAATCAGAGACAAGTCCATGGTAGTGCACGAGGTGGTCGGTAGTGTTCAGTTGCTGAGGTAGGGTTAGGGTTGTGCAGGTTGGTTCAAGAGCCTGATGGTTGTAAGAAAGTAACTGTTCCTGTACCTCGTGGTGTGGGACTTCAGCCTTCTGTACCTCCTGCCTGACAGTAGCAGAGAGAAGAGGGCATGCCTCGGATGGTGGGGATCTTTGATGATAGATGCTGCCTTCTTGAGGCAGCAGCTCCTATAGATGCTGTCAGTGGTGAGGAGGGCTGTGCCTGTGATGGACCGGGCTGTGTCCGCTGCTCCCTTCTGCCTCTTGCATTAGAATTGTCATAACAGGCCATGATGCATCCGGTCAGGATACTTTCAACAGTGCATCTGTAGATGTTTGTTAGAGTATTTGGTGACATGCCAAATCTTCTTAAGCTTCTAAGTAAGTACAAGCACTGGCATGTCTTCTTCCTGGGTGTTAACAGCTGGCCCCAAGACAGATCATTCAAGATGTTAACACCCAGGAATTTGAAGCTGCTAATTCTCTCTACCTCTGACCCACCAATGAGAACTGGCACATGGTCTCCTGACTTCCACTTTCTGAAGTCAACAATTAGCTCCTTGGTTTTGTTGAGGTTGAGTGTGAGGTTGTTATTGTGGAACCACTCAAGCAGACATTCTAACAGAGCTGTCTAAAACCAGAGGTCATAGGTTTAAGGTGAGCAGTACAAGGTTCACAGCAGTTCTTAGGAAGAATATTTTCACCTGGAGGATGGTTGCAATCCGGACCACTCTGCCTGAGATGTTGAAGGCAGGTACTCTCACAACATTTTAAAAGCATCAGGATAAGCACTTGACTTGCCAAGGCATAGTGGGTCATGGACCAAGTGCTGGTAAATGGAATTGGAATGGATAGGTAGTTAATGGTCAGCATTTTCATAAAATGATGAGGGGTATAGACAGGGTAAATGCACATTTGGGATGTCAAATGTAAGGGGAAAGTATACAGTTAATGGCAGGATCCTTCACAGCACTGATGTACAGAGGGATCTAGGGGTCAAAGTCCAAGGTACACTGACAGTACACAAGTTGACAGGGTGGTAAAGAAGGCATATGGCATGCCTGCCTGCATTGATCAGGGCACTGAGTATAAGAGTGAGGAAGTCATATTGCAGCTGTATAAAACTTTAGTTAGGCTGCACTTGGAATATTGTGTGCATTTCTGGTATCCCCATTATAGAAAGGATGTGGAGGCTTTGGAAAGGGTGCAGAAGAGGTTTACCAGGGTGCTGCTGAGATTAGATGGTATGAGCAATAAGGAAAGGTTGGACAAACTTGGGTTGTTTTCTCTGGAGTGTCAGAGGTTGAGGGGAGCCCTGATAAAGTGTATATAGTATATATAAAAAAAAGCAATTGAGAGGCATAGAGCAGACAGTCAGAATCTTCCTCCCAGTGTAGAAATATAAAGTACTAGAAGATGTGCATTTAAGGTGAGAGGGGGAAAGTTTGAAGGAGATGTGCAGGCAAATTCTTTTTTTACACAGAAAGTGGTGAGTGCCTGGAATGGGCTGCCAGGGCTAATGGTAGCAACAGATACAATTGTGGTGTTTAAGAGGCTATTAAATAGACACATGAATGTGCAGGAAATAGAGAGATATGGATCACGTACAGGCAGAAGAGATTTAGTTTCTATGTTCAGTGCAGACATTGTGGGCTGAAAGGCCTGTTCCTGTGCTGTACTGTTCTATGTTCTATATGCTCTCTCAATCCACAGAGGAGTTGATTTTAAAATCTCTAATGTATTATATTGGGGGTGGGGAGGAATGGCCAAAATAAAAGGTGTGTATCTGTGTGGGGACGGGCTTGGGGGCATTTTCAGTATGAAGTGTGGATCTGATCTGCCGTGGCAACATCAGATTTCCATGGTGATTATTTTTCCATGGGAAAATTGCAAAAGCCACTAAAGTAAGTATTCCAGTAGCTGCTGTAATCTTCTCCCACTCATGCTTGTGCTGCAAGATATTCTTAACATCACATCTTTCCCCATCCTCCTGTGACATCTTAAACAACCCACTTCATTTGTGTCTAAACAGGAATTGGCCACTCCAACCCCTTGGTCTGATCCATCAATAAGACAGCACTTTTATTTTCTAATCCCAATTTCCTGCTGTTTTCTATCCCTTAATAACTTTACTTTCCAGACTACTACTTCCTTTTTAAACAGTCGGATTGACTTTATAATCCTTTGCAAAGGACTTTTTCCCCTGTACTTGGTTTGAAATAGTTTACCTTGAATGATGTAATCTTTTGTATTCCTCTGTTGAAAATGAATATTATTTTCTATCTACACTATACGATAGTTCCCTTCACTACTTTTAAAGTTCTTGGTCATGTTACCTGGACATGAGAAAAGTATGATAATTTCCCAGTGTCCCAAGGAACGTTCTAGTGAACCTTTCCAGGACTGTCCCAAAGGCAGAATATTGTTCCTAGGATCAGCAATCAAAGCAAACATGATGTTCCAGATTAAGTATAACCAGCATTTTCACTTTATTTTCTGTTCTTTGAGCCCAGAATCCCATTAACCTCCATGACTACTCTTGGCATGTATTCAGTGAATGACAAGTGGAATATGCTGAGGATATTTAGCACAGTCAGTGATCTCTTTGAAAAGTAGTTGTAGATGTGAGGGAAAGTTAGTGTGGTGGGGGTGGGTAGGGAGACAAGAAAAGGGATAAAGAGGAAGGGGGAAGAGATGCTCCAATCACGGGGGGGAATTAATTGTTGAACTCAGACTCCAATATTATTGCTTTAATATTAGAGTCCAAAACAAAACATCAAATGCTTAAAATGAAATGAACCAGCTATGTAAAGGGACAATGCTAATAGGGGGCTTGAAGATGAATGGGTAATTCTCATTGATCAACCTGACACCTGCACTAGATGAATGAAAAGGAGTTAATGCACTGAGGTAGAAGTTGGTTAGTTATGAACTATTGCATTTTCCATGGGAATTACCCTGGTTTTACTGGGAGACGCTCCTCTTGTTTCTATCTCTTCCTTACTTTAAAAAGTTTATTAAGTAAATTGACACTGTTTGCTGAGTAAATCAACTTTGTTTAATGTACAATCAACTTTGCTGTAAGTCAAATGTTCCGTCCAGCCTCCAACTCATTGGCTGTTGCGGTGTTGTCAGTGAATACTCTGAAACAAATCTTGGAAACAAGCATCAGATCAGTGAGTATCCATTGTAAAAGAAATTGATTTAAATGTTAATGTCTTTTCATCAGAACTGTGTTTTTATAACTGCTTAACGATTTGGAATCCTCAGCAAGCTCTTGGCGAGGCATTAAAAGGATGTATCAATAGTATAATAGAGAAACATCCAAGTAATGGCAAGAATCGGAAGGGTTGCAGCAGGTGGGTGGCGAAGAACCTTCAAGTGCAATTGTCCATGGGCAGAGTAGAGGACTGGGCTTATTTTGGGACTGCTGTGGTAAGCAGCGAGCAGAGTTGTGATGTGCTGTCTGGGATCCTGCTTTGCCTGCAAATGTTACTGTTATGCAGAAATGAGCACATAAAATACAGGTAATATATTATCGATAAGCCAGGAATCGGGAGTGGTGGTGCTTAATGATGCATCTTCGCTGATCTTAAAACCTTTGTTTGATTTCAAAGAACAAATGGTGAATATTCCAATCATTTAATTCTTAATGAGTAACGTTAGCTAAGGAAGGATTGTTAACGTGTTACTGAGAGAGTGACGTGCCATTCTTGGGATGAAAATATTCATGGTGCTGTATTAGATCAAGATCCTGTATTTACCTTTGCATAGAAATTAGAGTTCCCTTTTTTGATGTATGCTGCATTTAATTCTAGCGCCTAATTATGCGACTTGCAAAAAGCTGGGAAATTGCTAAAGAAAATATTTTAAATAACATTAATGCGTCTGGATGAAAACCATCCTAATCTTGATTTGGGTATTTCCTGACAGCAGGTGACTGCAGAGGTCACTGCGGCCCCAGCTTTAACTGTGGAAAGCAAGTTGGAACCTCCACAGAACGCATCCTCTTGGTGGTCACAGGGCAGCTGTAGGAGCAGTCACAGGAGGGAGGTGGCAACATGTCTTCAGTGTGTTTGGCCACTGCTGCCATTGTCTGCACAGACAGAGGCCCTTTACACAAGTGGTCCCACACTGCAGCAGGGTACAGGCTGTTTGCATTGCCAGAGATCACAGTATGTGTTTGTGCTGTGCAGAAGAGCCACTTGTGTTATGGTATATGCTGACAAATGCAGGTAGCTGTACATCAATGAGTAATGGGGACCTTTTGAGTCTCATCCCCTTGCCAGGTCTGTTCATCAGCTAAGTCAGTTATAAATGCAGGTGGTTGGTCGCGCTGTGACATTCAGTTTCTGTCAGTAGGCACAGAAGTGGGGTCCTTGCACTGGATGATGCATTTGATGCTTATCTTTCACCAAAGAAACTTTAGACATGTTGTTGTGGCTTATGGTTTGTGCCCAGGCCAATTTCCTGGTAGTTGCTAATTGGCCAGGAAATTATCACTAGTGCTGTCTAATGGGAAGAAAACAGCTGAATGCAATTTTCCCCAAAACATGCACAGATGGGTCAATTACTTCAGCACGATTGCGGACAGAAAGAGCACAAACTTGCATCGATATAGTGCACTTCATGATCTCAGGATCTCCAAAGCCAATGAAGCAATTTGACTTACAAATGGAAGTGCATGTAGGAAGTTCAACAACTGCCACAGAAAGATCCCTTAAACAGGAAAGTGATGGTGACTAGTTAATCTAGGGATAAATATTACCCAGGGCTCCACAGGAACTGTTCTTTGAAATGGAGGCATAGCATCTCTTGCATTCACATCACTAACTTGGCATTGGAGTGAAGTGGAATTGAAACCCATGGTTCCCTGCCTCTGGTACAAGTGCTTCCACTTTATTAAGACACACATTTTTAATGTCAAAGTCAAGTTTATTGTCATATGCACAAGTACATGTATGCACAGATGCAATAAAAAATTTATTTGCAGCAGCATCACAGGCACATAGCATCAGAGACACAACGTTCACAAGAAAAAACACAATTAGAACAAAAAGAAACAGTTAATTGTAGTGCAAAGTGGTCATAGTGTTGCTATACTGAGGTAGTGATTAGGGTTGTGCAGGTTGGTTCAAGAACCAAGTTGTTGAAGGGAATTAACTGTTCTTGAACCTGGTGGTGTGGGACTTCAGGCTTCTGTACCTCCTGCCCAATGGCAGCTGCAAAAAGATGGTGGGGATCTTTAATAGATGTTGCCGCCTTGAGGCAGCGCCTCATATAGATACTAATGGTGGGAGGGATGTGTCCGTGATGTATTGAGCTGAATCGACTACTCTCTGCAGCTTCGTGTGTTCTTGTGCATTCAAATTGCTGTACCAGACCATGATGCAATCAGTCAGGATACTTCCAACATCTGTAAAAGCTAATTGTTGAAATATTATCTCTTTCTTGTTTTCTGTTTGGTTTCCAATAGATGCAAGGTTTTTTATGGTCTGAAAATTCATTTTCTGGTGATAGTTGGTGAATTATGAACTGAAACAGCCGCCAAGGTTGATTTTCCCCCTCCTTTTCCATCAGCCAGTCACTGACCTGTTCTGTTGGGGCCCAGTGTAATCCCAGCTGAGATCTGCTAGCATGGAACCTTGGAATGTAAGCTCTATGCAGGTCATTGACACCTTTTCCCCAGTGGAGCTATGGGAGATCCCACGTTGGGTTGCTCTGGGCACCAGAAGGACACAGAAGTGGTTTCTAAATTGGTAAAGGGTGGCAGTGTCTCCGGAGAAGTTCAAGGTTTCAGATTGGAAAAACCTAAATCTCTTGGAGCAGAAGTAAAGTAGAAATTATGTTTGGCGGCTGAGTTTCAAGAGGACTCATTGTAGTAAGCCTTTTCCTGTTAGTTTTGCTTGTGGTCTTTGCAATAGTTCCAGCTCATTTCATGGCTGGCTTCTCAGTACAGATAAGGTGCTCCTGTGAGGTACACAGTTTCTGAATCACTAAACTAATTATGAGGAACAACAGGGTTTCTCCCCAGTGCATTGAAATACCAAGTCTCCTGCCCAGTGACTCCTAGGGTAGTGTTCAATCGCCTTGTTATTCTCTCCCTCATTGGTAGGTGCCAGATGTATGGCAAGCATGATCTGAGAGTGGCCTCTGGAGTTGAACTGTTTTGGCATGTTCTGTGTACCATCTGTGCAACATGTTCAAGAACTGATGGAAACATCTTTAACAGTTCTGGCATTAAAACAGTCCAGCTTCTGCAGTCCATGAAGAGATTGGCTGGCTCTGTAACTGATAAAGATTCTTCTTGTAATTGGGATGCTCTGATGCAGAACCTGCTATTAATTAAAAGTATAACAGTTGGCTTTGATCTTCTATTCCCACCTACTGCACTTGGGCTCAGTTGATAAAATGCAACAACCCAATACAGATAATTGAGCCCCAAAGCTTTCAATGAAATGGCAAGAGATTTGAGGCCTGCTGTACTGATTTAAGGTGGTCAGCCTCTGTTTTCCCTGTGGTACAGAGATGGAATTGGGAAAAAGCAAATTTGTCACTGTCCTTGCTGATAAGTACCCATGTGCTTTGGGATCCACCTTCACTGGTGTGCTTATCGTGGTTGAATGGTTGTCAACAATCATTTTCCAGTGATCATTAGCAGAATCTCAAAGGTGATTGCATCCACCAAATGATAACCAGGACATTTTTCAAGAGAAACAGGACTTGGTGAGATTCTCTAATGTGGAATTGTTTTTTTGTTTCCTCCAGAGACGATGGATGTCTTCAACACAAAGAGCCTGGCCATGCAGGCACAGAAGAAACTCCTAGGTAAGATGGCCAACAAAAGCATGGCCAACATCTTCATCGATGACACGAGCAGTGATGTCTTGGACGAACTTTATCAGGTGACCAAGGAATACACTAAAAACAAGAAAGAAGCCCAGAAGGTCATCAAAAACCTGATCAAGGTGGTGATTAAACTCGGGGTTCTCTACAGGAACAACCAGTTCAATGCAGAGGAGCTGGTGCTGGTAGACAAGTTCCGCAAGAAAGTCCACCAGTTAGCCATGACGGCTGTCAGTTTCCACCAGATTGACTTCACGTTCGACAGGCGAGTTCTGGCAAGCATCTTGAATGAGTGCAGGGAGTTGCTGCACCAAGCCATCAACCGGCACCTGACATCCAAGTCCCACGGACGCGTCAACCACATCTTCAACCACTTTGCAGACTGTGAATTTCTAGCAACGTTGTATGGTCCCACAGAGCCTTACCGCACACACGTGCAGAAGCTTTGTGAAGGGGTTAACAAAATGTTGGAAGATGGAAACATTTGATTGCAGCATTTGCAAGAGTGACTGAGTGGGCTTACTGTGAGATGGAGGACTTTTGGGGGCAGGGAGGGTGGGGGGGGTGGGAGTGGGGATAAACAAAATTGTTTGGATGAGATGCCTTTCCAACCTCTGGTAGATTAATCTGCCAGGATTTAATGCTAAAGTAGTTTACTGTGGGTGGTCATTTAATATCAAGGAGTTGAACCGTGAACTGTGTCCACCCAAGCCTGGTGACAGTAATACTCGCTCAAGGTATGCAGGAAACACAAAGATTGAAGGGTCCAGGCTGAACCCAAAGCCTTTGCCTAGATAATTAATGGAGCTACTTTCCACATACACTGGACAAGCCTTGCCATCTGACTGAACCATTTGGGATTCTGCTAAGTTGTATCGAGTCCTTATTCTAATTTTAAAACCTGGCTGACCTTTGCCATTGAGGTATCTTGAAATAGGGAGTTAATCTGGGATAGGGTAGGAAGCCTAATCATTTTACTGGATAGGAAACCTGGAATCCCAGGCAAAATTTGTGAAGACCAGACCAGGCTCGACTGTGCTCCCCCTATAGCCAAATAGCACATGTCCACTCAATCCCACTGCACGCTGGAGTGAGATGCAGGACACCGAGATGCCTTCAGCAAGAGATGATGCCTTTGAAAGAGAAAGGTTGGAAGCCTTGGTAGGGGAGTCGGTTTCAGCAGGAGGAAAAGTGAACACACAGCAAGTCCATTAATAAATTCCATCCACCACAAACCACTGGAATTATTCTGCAATTGCAAAGCCTTGGCCTTGAGGTTAGAAAAACACTGATTCGGAACCTTTAGTATGGAGCCACCAAACAAGCTGATTTTCAAATGGACTTGCTGTTCCTGGCCTAGACTTGTCAACTTTATATTTTATCAGCAATGTCAGAGGATTATATACCATGTATATTTGATGAAGTGCAATGCTATCTATGGGTCAGTGGGATTTCCTTAGGCTTTGAGACTGCCAAGTTTCTGGTTCTGTTTGTGTGATTGGCGTCTGCTTTCTGCACTGTGAGCCGTTCTAAATCCAAAACGTGTTGTGTGTGTCATTGTGAAGTGTGTTTTATTGGTTTTCAAACTAAAGAATTGGCATCTGTCTTAATGTGAAGTGGTTTCTGAGGTTCTTAATCCTTTATTTCTCTCACATCTGTGCTTTAATTGCTTGTATTGTAAAGTGACATTGGGAAAAATTAGAAAATTCCATCAACCCTTCCTCCCCAATTTAGCTGCTGGCACCGTGGATAACTAGGTCGAGATATTTAACTGAGCCACACCCTAGCAGGCTTTCTTCAGTTAGCTGCTCTTTTGAACTGCAGCAGGCTTGTTCTTGCTGACTCTCAGGAGGAATAAATATCAAGCAGAGCTTGTACTGTTAATCACAGCCAGTGGGCCAGATGGAGAGGGCGTTAAGACAGGGTCGACCTAATCTGTGATCCCCACGTGACTGAATAACCACCCAGCACTACCTTTTGGGTTTTTTCTCCCCCACGCTGAAAACGGCCAAATGGTAATGCAGAGGTCACAGTCAGTCTGTCCAAGCCCAGAGGATATGCTGATCTCTTGGCAGTGGATGAGATACCAAATCCTTCAAGCAAGGGAGCAGAGCCAGCCCCAGAGGTATGGTCCACTGACATTGCTGTGTGTTAATGGAACATGCACTATGGCATGTCATTGGTCATTACAGGGGGAGTGATTGTCCACTCAGCTGCTCTGGCTGCATGTGGATCTAATCGAGGGTGTTCTGCTGAGGGGAGCATTGACTCAAAAGAAGTTCCCCCTTTGAATTGGAAAATTTTAACTCTTTATCTGCCCTGATTGCATTGGTGTGAAGAACCCATTGCTGAATCTGGAATGTATCACGCTGGAGTGATGAGTTGTGGATCTGTACCGGAAGTTCCATCCCATTTGAGTTGCTGATTTCAGTTGCTGTGGATAGCTAGTTCTCCAGGGCAAGGGGAGAACAGCAATCCATGCCAAACACTTCTGCCACGTTGGTGCCTCTTGCCATCTGCATGAGAGCTGGGATAACCACTGCCATTCTTCTGAGGAACAAAAGGGAAACCTGCAATCCCCTGGCTCACTCCACACAAGGCCAGCCTATGAATAAAACACCAATGGAAGGGAGGCAGGCTGCTGTATCTCCTGCACCGTGTTGAGAGTAGGGGTATGTCTGGAAGCACAATCCCACTGGAAACTAGGCGACATGGGGCTGATTTCAATCATTTACGTTACAAAGGTTTTGTCCATTGAATTGATAACTAATGTATATTTTAATTCTGTACAGTTTCTTCCAAATATCAGGGAAGCATTTTCTTGATATGAAAGATAAGCTTGTTTTATCCTATGTGTTCAAGAAAGAGACTGACTTTGAGACATCTTTATAATACTACGTCTGTGGTTTTAAGAAAAAATAAAACCTGAATAACACAAACAGAACTTTGTCTGGTGGTGTGGCAGGGTTTTGAAAGGGGTGATGGAGGTTGGAATGAAAATGCCAGCATTGTATTCACGGAAACTGTGAGAAAACGCCCAGAGCTGCAAACAAGGCTTTCCATTCAAACTTTATCAGCTGGAGAAAGCATCATAATCTTTGGCTTCCAGTCTGATACTTGGCTGAATTGCCATCTCTGAGTGGATATATTCTTGATGGCTTCATCACATGATCTTCCACAATAGACCCAATCAAACTGCCATCATAAATATTCTGAAACATGGACTAAAACTGATAAACACTGTTTTCAATACCTGGTGTTTTATTCTCCTCCCCTCCTCCCTCAGTGGAAAAGTTCCTGGACAATCTGATATGAACCTGGATGGTTGTCAACCCAACTGCTGGCAGAAACAATGTGCAGTGATTGTTATTCCAGATGTGGATTGCATGTTGTACTAAAGTGCAATGGATTGAACTGTACTTGACCTGCTCTCTCCTTATCACTAAATAAGGACAGTGAGGATGTCAAAAAGCAAAAATAAATTGCAGTTATTGGAAAGCTGGAGGTGGGGTGGGGGAGGAAATGCTGGAGATATTTAGCAGGTCTGGTAGCATATGGGGAGAGAAAAACAACATTAACATTTCAGAGCAATTGCCTTTCATCAGAATTGGAAAAGTTAGAAAACGAGTTTGTTTTAAATTGCCAAGGGGAGGAGTGGTGGAGAAAAAAAGGGGAATATTTGCTGTAGACATCAAGGTTATCCAGGAAAGTAGTTGGAGTTATCTGGGGGGGGGGGGGGGGGGGGGTGACAGTGAAAGTGTTGAGAGTGAGAGTGCGTTAATCACAGCCAATCTGTCTGGAGGACCTGTAAATAGAGGGAGGCAGGTGAGGGCAGTATGACTTTCTGGGACTCTATTCACCACCTCATTGCAAATGTTCCCCTAACATCAGATAGTCAGGTTTGCATCAAGTTGCTTTACCGAGCACCTTATCCATCTTCCCTTGTCTAATGCTGTGTCACCAAGGACATTATTACTTCTCTAGCAACATGAAGCTTCAGACTCGCTCAGTTGTAACTGCATTGCAACCCATGTTTCATCTATAATTATTTGCACAGGTGGAGGCCACTCCACTCTCGCTGCTGTCGTTGAATTTGAGCCCCTGGTTTTCCTACATTTGCCCCACGTCCTTTAAATTATTTTCCTGCTCAGGTCCCTGCAGTGCATTTTGGATTGTCCCACTGTTCTGTTTCTCAGTTATTGCAATGCAACACAGTAGGTGCAATCTTTCCAGTGCTCTTAAAAGGGACATTCCTCTATAAAAAGCAACACTCTTCCACCTGCAGGGGAGTGTTTCCAATGAATTAATGGATGCTTCATAGATTAGAGGCTGGTGCAAGTCTGCTTCTGGAGTTCAGAGGAACTTGTACAGGCCGGTGAAGAACAGTGCTTGAAGAAGGCATGTTGTTTGTTTGAGGAGCCATTGGTGACCCCACTGGGCTAGAGCCAGGAGGTTGTCAAGGATATCTCTCAAACCATGGGTATGGTCTCTGAATGACTGCACTTTGAGGAGGCCTGCAATTACTGGAAAACAGAACAGTGGGACAGTTGCCAAAAGAAAAGTCTTCCCTCTTTGGGTATAGAGTTAGAGGGATATCTCTCGTGCAACAGTGAGCAATAAGCTGCCGGATGCAGCAGATATCAACAACAACAGCTGCAAAACCCCGAGTGACTGTGATTCTCATTTCCAAGGATAAAGCAGTCAAGGGGCACAGGAGGTGCTGTTTCTGGTCAGAGGAGGTCACGATTCTCATCAAGGATAAAGAATTCAGATTGAATGTTGCCCCATTAAATAGAACAGTTTCGGGGATAATGAAGTTAGTAAAACATGGTCTGCTGTTTTTCAGAATAATGAAGTTGAAGAGTGCATTGCAGATGAATTTTGTGGAATTTTACACTAGAAGAAATGTGCCAGGAGAATGAAAATGGTCCTGAAAAATGGGACTGATTTCCTGATAGGTTTGAAGGCACCCAGAACTGTATGCAAAATTGCTTTTCTCTGGATTAACCCAATTTTCAGCAGCACAGACCCATTTTACCTTGCAGGTCCGTGGACAAACTTCTAGCCATAAGTCCTGGGGCATTAATAGAAACTCTGGTTGCCACTTTGAGTAGGAATTCCACAGTTTCATTGGCAATGGTGAAAGGCCCATCGAAGGATAAGTGGGTCTCTGAGGAGAAGCAGGGGTCCAAGGTCTGGTCTGCCACTGCTCTGGGACACCTACTTCTTTGGACCACCATGTGACCCCTCGTGATGCTTCTGGAGCTGGTCTCTGTGGTGTTTTGGCCTTGCAGTTTATCTCCTAAATTTAAATGAGGTCTCAAATAACAACTTGTGCCTCTTTTCACAGTAAAACAGCCCAAGGAGCTTCACAGGAATAATAGGAAACAAAATCTAGCACTGAGCCATGTAAGAAACTAATAGGGCCGATAACCAAAACTTATTCAAAGATCTGGGTTTTAAGGAGCATCTTAAAAGGAGAAAAATTAGGCAGAGCTAAAATTAGAGACCTGGTATTCTATGACTGCAAAATTGAACTTTGCATATTCTTTTTTGCAACACAAAGACTCATGTTTTTTTTTCAGAAGAAAGTTTTTTCATTTATCTCTTAAAGATTTTAGATGGTTTAGTCAGTAACAGGAAGTACAACTTTCAGTATTTCAGTCTCGTTCTCTATTTAATTAGATCACTGATGATCTTAGCTTAAAAATCTATTTACCTCCCATAGTTTCACATCTTGTGATATTCTCACATAAGACTAAGATTGATTAGAGGTATGTTAAAAGCTCCAATTGAGTCCCAGCACCCACTGCTTTTGATGGGAGGGGGTGGGGAAGTGTTCCAGATTTTCTATAGCCATTTGTGTGGAAAAAATATTTGCTGATTTCCCTTACAAAGTTCTAATTTGAAAGTTCTCTCCCCTTATTCATGATTTCCCCCATCAAAGGAGGTGGCTTCCCTTGATCGATTAAACATGCTTGTTTCGAGCAACCAGGAGATGAAGATGATGGTTCACTCAATTGTAGGCAGGCACAAAGCTAAAATTGGGCAATTTGTAGTGGCCAGTTCACCTCCTAACAGGGATATCTTCTGAGATATGGGAGAAAACCAGAGCACCCAGAGGAAGCCCACATCGTCACAGAGAGAACGTGCAAATGCCATACAGACAGCCCCCAAAGACAGGACTCTGGTGCTGTGAGGCAGTGACTCCATGAGCTACACCACTGCGTCTTTCTCCCTACAATCTGCAGGCTATTAAAGCCCAAATCAGCAAAACATTCTTTCTATTCCTACCACTTTAAATCTTACACTACAATGTGAGATGTGGCTCTTCTGCCTGGATCTGCGTTTTAAAAAGGGATTTGCAATGTCATTGTATTTCAAT
Source organism: Pristis pectinata (assembly GCF_009764475.1). Classification (NCBI taxonomy): domain Eukaryota; kingdom Metazoa; phylum Chordata; class Chondrichthyes; order Rhinopristiformes; family Pristidae; genus Pristis; species Pristis pectinata. The sequence goes on from NC_067428.1 coordinate 11,337,119, forward strand.
CTTACCCCAGAACAATGTCAACTACAGACCCATGACTTCCACTCCCACTTTACCACGGTGCCTGTCACCTCTTAACCCCTGGATCATACTATGAATGTATTTCATTTATTGCTTACCATGAATGGAAAAGTGTTTCCTCTGCCATAGGCCTGAAATCTCACAAGCATTTGTATTTCACATCTCCCACCAGAGGCCCTTGACTGCCTTGGCCCAACCATGTTAGCTTGCCTATTCAACTATGGAAGACATCAGAGTGAAGGCTTTAGTTATGGGGATGGACTGGATAGGCTGAGCTTACTTCCCCTGGAGCGAAGGAGATTGAGAGGTGACCTGATAAAGGTAGGGATAAGAGGCATAGATAGATTAGATGGTCAACATCTTTTTCCCATAGTAGGGCTATCAAAAGCAAGAAGGTATGGGTTTAAGGGCAGGAGTTTGAAAGGAGATTTGAGTGGTAAGTTTTTTTACACAGAGAGTGGTTGAAAGCTGGAACATGCTGCCAGAGGAGGCAGCGGAGTCAGACACAGTCACTGCATTTAAGAGACATTTCGATGGGCACTTAAATAGGCAACTTATAGAAGGATGCAGACCTAATGAGGGTAAATGGGATTGTTGTAGGTGGGCAAAAAGGTTGGAATGGACATGATGGGCTACAGGGCCCATTTCTGCACTTTACACCTGTAGGAGTCTGTGACTAATGATGGACCAGTGATTAGATACTGATAATTGCTTTCATAACCCAGAAGTACCGTCATCAGTTTAACCTTTCTCCTGTATTAGTGAACAACTTAAAATTATACGTTTTACATAGGAATGCATTCTATAATTTCTATTCCTCCCTGCAGTGTGAAGATGAAGCTTCCAACACCCCTCAGATCCAACCAAGATCAGCCACCAGTTAACACAGCTTCAGGTCTTTGATGATTGATGTCTCCAGTCTCAAAACTATTGCAGTGAACTCCCTCCAGTGGTCTGGTTGTGGGGAGGACATGGGGGAGTGACAGAGCTAAGGATAAAACCTGGGCCTGGGCCAAACTGGCTGATATCACCCAAGGGCTTCAGTGAAACATATGGTGGTCATTAACGTCAGTGAGTAGCTGGGGAACAAATTTAGCCAGAGTACCTGTTCCTGTGGTGTGTGTGGGGGGATTGAGGGGGGGTGAACAGAAGGATAATTAGGAACTAGGGTGTGAGCAGTTGTGGATGTAAATTTATCAGGGACACTGGACTGGTCTGTGATACTTCTTTGGGATAACCTACCACTTACTCCATCCCTGATGCCTTTGCATGGAGTGACCCATTGATGCAGTGTTGACTTATTGTAAACCGCTCCTACTACTGCTGCAGCCACCTTTAGATTGGTCATTCAGACTAAAGTATAATTGGTTTATCTTGGCTTCTGTGTAATACTTACTCTGTTATTGTGCTGTCCTCTTCGTCACAATAGTGTGTGAATCCTAGCCTAAATAAAATTACTTCAAATTGTTTCTGTAACAGAATGTTATTCTGTGTTGGTGTTTAAACATGGGAACTGTTCCATGATGTCTGAATTGAAGAATGCCTACTTCTGAATGATTTGATAAACAATGCAGCCTGTGTGAGGCAAACTCTTGATTAAACTATCACTTTTAATTTCTCATGCAGCATAAGGCATTTAATTTATTTAAACCATTTTCACTCCATTTCCTATCCGGACACCATCTCTCAGTGGGAACCTGTTACCCAAGCACTGACTGGGTTTAGTTTTTGGAACATTAACTTTCACTGCAGTGCAATGCTTGGACACTGACTGTCACATGGGCATGGTCTCATGAGCACCATTTCTCACTGTTACCACAGCACAAATCCCTGCACACTGACTCTCACTGCAGGTCTGTTGGAGTCCTGTTTCATGAGCATTGACGCTCTTTGGGGCCAACCTCCATATATCATGACTTCAATATGGTAAATCTTCCATGGGTACTGCCTCACACTGTGATACAGTTCCATGGATGCTGGGGACACAATGGAGTGAGGCTCTTGGGGCACAGTTTTTGTGGCACTAACTCATACTGGGTATAATTTCATGGGCAATGACACACAGCATAGTTCCCTGGTCACTGAATCTCACTGTGGTAACAATTCCTAGTGCATCAACCCTCAGCGAGGATGGCTCCTTGGGCACTGATTTCCATTAGGATTCAGTTCCACTTTCACTGACTCCTGCAGGAATCCAGTGTTCTGGGTACTACATCCCACAGGGGCACAGTTTCACAGGCACAGACTCACACTGGGATACAGTTCCATGGGCACTGATTCATTGGGGCACAGGTTCCTGGGCACTGATTCTCACTGGGACACAGCTCCACAGGAACTGACCTCCGTGGAGTACAGATTCCCCGGCAGTGCTCCCACTGGGATTTCCCACAAAAGTTCTCTTTCCCAGTTGTAACAAAGGGTCTTGGACTTGAAATATTAACTGTTTCTTTTTCCGCAGATGCTGCCTGACCTGCTGAGTGCTTCCAGCATTTTCTGTTTTTATTTCATGACATCATAGAACATAGAACATAGAACAGTACAGCACAATACAGACCCTTCAGCCTACAATGTTGTGTCGACCTTTAAACCTCACCTAAGACTATTTAACCCCTTCCTCCCACATATCCCTCTATTTTAAATTCCTCCATATGCTTATCTAGTAATCTCTTGAGTTTGACCAATGTACCCGCCCCCAACACTGCCCCAGGCAGCGCATTCCATGCCCCAACCACTCTCTGGATAAAAAACCTTCCTCTGATATCTCCCTTGAACTTCCCACCCATTACTTTAAAGCCATGGCCTCTTGTATTGTATCACCACATGCTTTCCTGGTGCACAGATTGCATCAGGGTTGTAGGCATGATTCTGACAGGGGGTGCACAGTCTCATTTAATCTCAGAATGTTTACAGTTGTAATTTAATTTAGGCTAAATTAATTTTCAAACATACTGCACCAAATAAATCAAAGCTCCGATGAGGTTTCCATGTATTCTTGTCACTCAAGCTTTTCCACAGTTTGTGCTTTGGCCACCAGATGGCAGTAAGCTACACCCAAGTTTACATACCAGGCCATCACAGTGATCCTGCTGGAGAACAGTGCTGTGGACCAGTCCAAGGGCAGCATAGATGCAGGAGTCCAGGTAACGGCTGCTGTCGTCTGATTCATAACGCTAATCTGCAAGAGTCAAAACTGAAATTCTCACCAGCTGCTCTCTGATACCCTACATATTAAGCTGCTTTTGGACATTTCTCGCCCACCACACCAGCTTGGACAATAGTTCATCAATGTTCCTTGTGGACTCAAACCCCCAACACATATTAACCTTACCCCACCCCTGAAAGTAACCCTGGACTCCTAGTTTCTCTGCTCTACTCCCCATTCAGTCCTGGAATATGTGTATCCAAATAATTTCTGTACTGACAGGCTTATGTAACTTCAGTTTTCTCTGCCTCCATTTGAATGCTCATTTGGCCACCACTCTGGACCTGACCCCTGTAATTTCTGCCATTTTCTCTTTTTTTTCACTTTCTTTTCGACTTACTATCCCAGACACACTCTCTTCCACCATCACTGAACCACAGAAATTGAGAGCGATGACAGCATCTTTCCCAGGGACTCTCCCCTCTCAAATTCCCATCCCAACCCTTCGATACCCCCGAAACTTCTTGGTCTCATGCTGGACTCCCAAGTCTCGCCGCTTCCCTCTGAGCCTCTGCTGTCATTTCTCTGAAGGGCTCATTGAGACAGTCAAAGCTGCTGCAGCTACCACAGCCCATCCACACTTCTCTTCAGATTGCCCGCCCCCTTGAGAAGAGGCACTTTGCCATCCAAGCTTACGCGTTAATGGTGACAATACCTTCCCCTAAGTGAAGCCTCCTCAGTTGGCTCCGTCTCCCACTGCTTGCCACTCCCAGACCAGTGGTGAGGCTGATATCACTGATTCACAACCTGCCCCTCCACTGTGTTCTCTGCTTTGAAAATCTCACCTTGTCCGACACCTTTTGCTTCTTGTTTAAAACCTTCATTCTGCACTACCCACCCAAACACCACAAAACTGCCTCACTGCCTTCCTCTATCACCACTCAGACTGATTTCAACCTCTATCTTGTTTCTTATTCTTAACACTTTTTTCCTTGTCTCCCACACCATCACCTTCAACAACAAGTACAGGGCGTCTTGGATTCCTTTGTTCAAGACGCAAGACCGACCTGTCAGCTAACCCCTCCCCTGGTCCAGTGGGCAGACCTCAAGGTTTTCATTGCATCCTAAGATCCATTCTTAATGCCACGTGTTGACACATGCATGCCCTTGACCTCTCTCTGCAACACCGACTCACTCCACCTCAAAGATGTTGTAGTCCACAGTTCAATTTACCTTTCACTGCATCTAGCATGGCTGCAACAGACATCCACAATTCCCAATCCACCTGGACCCTTCCGCCCAGCCTCTTACCATGTCTAGACCTATTCATTGCAAAAAACAAACTGCTGGAGGAACTCGGGTCAGGCAGCATCTGTGGAGGGAAATGGACAGTCAACGTTTCAGGTCGAGAACCTTCATCTGGCCCCACATCTGAGTTCATCCAGCAGTTTGTTTATTGCTCCAGATTCCAGCATCTGCACCTCTTGTGTCTCCACAGACCTGTTCGTTGTTTACTGTCAACCACCCTGCAGCTTAAAATTAACTTGCTTTCTCTTTCCCACTTCTCACAAAGGAGTGTTCTCACCAATTTCTGTTTCTCTTTCAGATTTCCAGCATCTGTTTTAATTTTATTTTCAGACTTCATGGTTTCCCCAGCCTTGCACTTGCACCTTTCTTGTCTCCCATTGTCCTGATGCTCTCTGCCATCTCCCCTTATCCGTGAGACTCACCCACCTCTCCCCCACAGCTATTTCTACCATCCTGTTGATTGACCTTCTTCCCCAGTGTACTTCATGTTCACCTCTGCTGTCAAACCCCTACTTCAAATCTGCCGTTATCGTCCTTCTCCTCAAGATCCCCCTTGGAAAGCACAGCTCTATCTCCAATCTCCCTTCCTGCTTCAAAGTCCTTGGATGTGCTCTACCCTTGCAAATTTAGCCCTGTCCTTGCCAGAATTCCTGGTTCCATTCTCATCTACCCAATCAAAGCCAGAGATTCCCTGCAATGGTTTTCCTCCTGGAGTCCCCAAGGATTTATCCTTAGCCTTCCCGTTTTTTTCATCTACCTGCCACTCCTCAGTAACAACATCTGGGGGAAAAAATCAGTATTGGTTTCCACATGAATGTTGCTGACACCAGCTGTACTTCACCAGTACCTCACTCAGCCTCCAGGGCTGACCCACTACAGCTCGGTAGTGGGAAGGTTGAAGCCAAAGCCTTCAGATTCTGTGGTAAACTCTGCTTCTTATCATCAGCTCGATTCTTCTCCCAAACACACTGAAGCTGACCATTCATAAACTTGATTTTGTATTTGATCTCGGACCCCACCCCCGCCCCCCCCATACCCAGGTCAGTATTAAAGCTCTCTAGTTCCACATCCTCATCATAACTGACTCAGCTCATCTGCTACAGAAGTGTTCATTGAAGCCTTAGTTATCTCTAGACAACTATTCTAAAACACTCTAGTCCAAGCTATTTCTTTCCATTCTCTGTAAACTTGAGGTCATCAGGTTGTAAGAACATAAGAAATAGGAACAGGAGTCGGCCATCTGGCCCATTAAGCCTGCTCCGCCATTCAATAAGATCATGGCTGATCTGGCCGTGGACTCAGATCCACCTACCTGCCTTTTCCCCATAACCCTTAATTCCCCTACTATGCAAAAATCTATCTAACCGTGTCTTAAGTATATCTAATGAGGTAGCCTTTATTGCAGAGAATTCCACAGGTTCACTACTCGCTGGGAAAAGCAGTTTCTCCTTATCTCCATCCTAAATGTACTCCCCAAAATCTTGAGGCTATGTCCCCTACTTTTAGTCTCACCTACCAGTGGAAACAACCTTCCTGCCTCTGTCTTATCTATCCCTTTCATAATTTTATACGTTTCTATAAGATCACCTCTCATTCTTCTGAATTCCAGTGAGTATAGTCTCAGGTGACTCAACCTCTCCTATAGGCTAACCCCCACTTCTCCGGAATCAACCTGGTGAGCCGTCCTCTGCACTGCCTCCAAAGCCAGTAGATCCTTCCTCAAGTGAGGAGACCAGAACTGCACGCAGTACTCCAGGTGCGGCCTCACCAGTACCCTGTACAGTTGCAGCGTAACCTCCCTGCTCTTAAATTCAATCCCTCCAGCAATGAAGGCCAACATTATGCTGCCTATGTCCTAACTCTCCACCAACATCATCCACGTTTCCCAGTTAAAATTTGCCTTGATTCTAGCATTCTCCTACTCATTTATAAATCCTTCCATGGACTGATTCCCCTTCCTACCTCTGTCATTTGCCCTGGTTCTATAATCCTTTTTATGTTCAGCTGATTCTGGTCTCGATCCCCAATTTAACTGATTCAGCCATTGATGGTCGTACCTTCAAATTGGGAAATTTCTCCCAAAACCTCTCTGCTTTCTTTAAGAAGTTGCTTAAAACCTAGCACTGACTAAGTTTTTGGCCATCTGACTTCAAAGCTTCTTTTGCGACTTGGTGTCAAATTATACTCGTTGACACTCCTAAAAGCCTCTGGAGATGTTTTGCTGTAAATACAAATTGTTTTGCACTTGTTGTGTTTGCTAACTCTGCTTTGTCAAATTCCTGGAAAGTTTGATCATGTGACATTTGTCTATATAACAATCATGTGATGATTAATCATATAACAGTTGATAACGTGACATTTTCCACAACAGTATCACTAAGCACTGAATACAATGTTTTATAGTGAGAAAAAAAATAACAATTTCTGAATAAAAGGAAGAATTTGAGGGAAAAGATATGACTGATTGAGCAAAAGCATACTCAATATAAGTAATTAACTTTTTTGTATAACTTTGGAACTACTTACAAGTCTTATCAATGGTAGACAAAATCAAAGCAGGTCCAATTGAATTCACTACCTCCAACACCTGACTATTCAGCGCAGCTCTGGGGAGCTGAGGCTCAGTTATCACAGAGGTGGACTGTTGGAGTAAAACACATTACACAACAACGTACATCACCAGCTGACTAGAACACTCCCAGGCCGTATTTTGCTCCCTCTTGTTTCTCTCCCCGAGTTGTATTTTTCCCTACTTCCTTCCCAGTTTGTCTCTTCTTCCTCTCTCGTTCCCCTCCACTGGACTTTCATATATACAGATTATAACAAATTACTCAATGTTTCCCTGAGGCTACTGCTTGAATGGCCTGCAACAACATCTAGGTATTTCCTTGCTTAAGCAACTATGATCCTTCCACAAAAGCACATACCTGGGAGCAGTGACTTTCTGACGAGAACAGTGGAATCACTCTTTGATTAAAATAAGATGGAATTGTCTTTGAAAAAAATAGAAGGAGCTCCTGACAGGAAGGCCACCCAGTCTCTTGTTGTGTCCCACCATCCAATTATGTATCCATTCCATCCACCACATTCATTCCATTGCCTTTTCCAGCAGTTTTGAAATATTCCCTCGTCTTCCAAGTTTTTGGAGAAGGTGGTTCGAAATTTTCTTTTTTTTTCGAAGAAATGCTTTCTAACACCACAGAGGATGGACAGAGGAATTAATTGCGATTCCCGAATGGTGAGTAACACATCTATCTTGTGCTTTGACGAATGAATCATGGGGTCCAAAATTAACCCACACTATGCCAGAGGTCATTGGGGGAAAGGGGACCAGGAAGTCAGGTGGTTGAGGAGCTGGTGATGCCAACTTTGGCGTATATAAGAACCTATGTCACGGGGCAGTGCTGCAGAAAATGCATGCTCAAACCCAAACAATGCAGTTAGGACCTTGGCAAGCAGCTGTGTTCCAATGCGAGTCTATTGGATGAAGTCCTGCAGGAAGCCAGAGTTACCAGCAGGGAGTGCTATATTCACATATCTGCTGACACATCAAACCACATATTGGTCACAAAATCAAGCTTTCCACAAAATCATTTTTGTTCCATTTGGACTACATTAAGTACAGTTATAGCAAATAAAATCAATTCAGTACAAATGGATTTTACATATGGTTGTATGTTCCTAAAATTTAATTTGCAGCATTTGCAATAAAATTTAATTTAAAAAAGTGTTCTGCTCAACCTTCATCTCCACTTATACTGTTCGCAGAGATTTATAGTGATTGCAAAAGGCAAGTGTAATGTGGGCACTTAGCAACTAATAGCTAGGGCGGTCAGTCAAAATGGAACGTTCACAGTACAAAGAGCACTTGAAGAATTCTTACACCCATAAGGTGATGGGGTTGTGTGTGCAGTCACCAGGGAAGGAGATTGTGAAGATGGGTGGGGTGGGGTTTGGGGGGGGCAAGCGGTCAAGGTTGCCATGGTTATAACATGTCAGTGACCAGACCTGGAAGGCCAGTGTGTGTGGAAGTCAGGCAGGGGCAGGACTGACTGCGAATCTCCTGTCCCTGCTTCAATAATCTCCAGGGACTGACCATTTAGATTTTTGGATTGATGGTCATAGAGTCATAGAGTCATACAGCATGGAAGCAGGCCCTTCAGCCCAACTGGGTCCATGCCGACCAAGCTGCACATCCAAGCTAGTCCTATTTGGCCATAACCTTCTAAACCTTTCCTCTCTGTTTACCTGTCCAACTTATTTTTATATCAGTTGTTATTGTACCTGCCTCAAGCACTTCCTCTGGCAGCTCATTCACATACATCCCAGACTTTGTGTAAAAGGTTGCCCCTCAAATTTCTATTAAATCTTTCCCTCCTCACCTTAAACTTATGCCCTCTAGTTCTTGATTCCCCAACCCTGGGAAAAAGACTGAGTGCTTTCACCCTGTCTATGCCCCTCATGATTTTATACACCCCTATAAGATCACCTCTCAGTCTCCTACGCTCCAAGGAAAAAATTCCTTGCCTGTCCAACCTCTCCCTATAACTCAGCACCTCAAGTCCTGGCAACATCCTTATAAATCTTTTCTGCACTCTTTCCAGTTTAAAAACACCTTCCCTCCAGCAGGATGACCAAAACTGAACACAATGCTCCAAGTCAACAATGTAGGCAAGATACTAGAGATCGATACACAGCATTCTTGCCCAGCACCTTCGTTAGAGGAGGAAGGAAAAGCCATGTTGGACGAGGTGGAAATTGTGATATGTCATTCCCTGTCTCAAATACCTACAGTCTCTGTGGATCCATGGGGTTGGTGATGTTATAGGACCCAACTATGTCATCAGGGCTGAGGTCCACAACACAAGGCACCCCAGTGTTTAAAGTGCTGATTGGCCACGTGCCCAGATGTGGGAGAGTGATTAAGGGTCTGTTGATCAGACCTAGGACTCAACAAGTAAAGCTTGCCAATCATTGAGAGTGGGCTTTTCAGCATGAAAAGATGCAAAACATTTTAACAGAAAGTGAAAATATCAGAACCATCCATCACTTCAGCAGCATCAAGGCTGTAATCAGCACTAAAGCCCAGCACCCACAGAGACTGAGGTCCATCACCCACAGGACTGAGGTTCCAGCACCCACAGTTACTGAGGTTCCATCACCCACGGGACTGAGGTTCCAGCACCTATGGATCTGTATTCTGGCACCATGGAATTATGATGTAGTACATGCTGGTCCCGCCTACACATGATTGTAGTTTAGCAGAAAGAAGTTTAGTACCCAAGGCACTGAGGGACTGTGAAGCAGGACCTTCAGGAGCAGGGGCTGGGGGAAGAATGATTTGTCTGGTGCAGTGGATGATGCCTGAGGTAAAGATTAAGGAGGCCAGCTTTCTGCACTACTGTATAATTGGGTCTTGTGTGACAGCAGACATTTAGACCAGACAGTCATTTTAAGAGTCATCTCAGACCATTAGCCTAATGATTTGGGCAAATCATATGACTTCAGCCACCCTGTGGTAATTTATCCATTATCCATTAGGAATCTATTATCTCTGGGACATTTCCCTGTGTGATTTGTTCAACTTTTCTTCAGTGAAGTGGAACCATTATCACAATCTCTCATATATCTATTGATAGAGGGCTGTTCTACCAAGTGATGAGGATACAATGCATGGCAATAGGCATTCATTGTAATCCTGCAAAATAGTCAGATGTTCCAGCATTAAGTCACCCAGTGAATGAAGCAGAACACATTTGGAACTCTGCCATCAAACCACACCATGTAAACTACTTCTTTTAAACTGAGATTAACTCATCTCAGAGGTGCCAAGTGATCCCCTGTTCTATGAATTCCTTGTGTGGGTCCTCTTTAATTCAAGGCCACGGGGGAGATGGGGTAACGTTAATCATCACAAATAACACTTGGGCACCTTGCAATTGACCCTGCCCTCCCCCAACACCCACAAACACAGGGAACAATGAACAGTAAATGAAAATCAAATAACTGCAGATGGTGGAAATCTGAAACAAAAACAGAAAATGCTGGAAACACCTCACAGGTCAGGCAGCGTCGGTGGAGAGAGATTCAGGGTTAAGGTTTTAGGTCAAAGACCTTTGGTCAGGACTGAGAAAGAGAGAAAAAGGAAGAAATGAAAGACACAGTGTTACGGATTCTCCAAGTACCAATAACTCACTCTCTCTGTTTACATCACGGAGTCATAGAGTTACACAAAAACAGGCCCTTCAGCCCAACTCATCCATGCTGACCAAGATGGTGATCAGAACTGGCCATTTTTGCTGTAAGTTATCCATGTACAATATTCAGTTTATTTTCCCCCTCCACATCAGCACACCCTGACCTGCTATTAGCAACACATCACATTTCTTGGTCACCCTCTAAATGCCCCATTAGCAACCCCTCCCTACAGCAACCCTGGGCCCAATCTATCACAGACATTCTTCCTACCCTAACCATACCCCTTCCCCTCATCCTCTCAGCAATTTAAAACTAACATTTTTTCTCTATTTCTGTTTCTGATGAAGCGTCTCAGACATGAGATAGTAACTATTTCTCCCTCCACAGATGCTGCCTGAGTATTTCCAGCACTTGCTGTTTTTGTGAACAGGGAAGTGTTCAGGAACTTCCATCCATCTCGGTACATGACGGTGTGGCACGGACTGTGCTAGTTGACAGCACTCGGTGCTGGCTACTCTTTGCACTGGAAGACCAGCCAGTTTCAGGAGCTTTCACGAGCTGATGACCTTGCAGCAGCAGTCAATGACTGTCTTCATATGGGTCCCCGGGAGCAGCCCTGTGTTTTGCAGCTGCTCAGGGTGAATCTCAATATAGACCACTGCATCCCTCTCCAGACCCACACTCCAGGAGATGGATGGTGGTCTCATCCGCATGGCAGCCGCCTCGAGTACCGTGTGCAGTGGGACTGAGATGGCAGCTGTGCATGAAGGATCTCATGGGGTGGGTCCTTCTCACCACCAGCCAGGTAAGTGCTTGTCTGAAAGTTCTGCTGATGAAGAATTCTGCTCAGTCTGATTTATCAGCCTGCTCAGGGAACTATCCAACAGGATCCATCATCTCCTTCTCCCTCTGGATCTCCAGGACATTCTGTGTGCAGAACACAGCCTGATCGACTTGTGGTCAAAGGTGTTTTCCTGCAGGTACCTTTCTATGACAGACAGGCAGCATGACACGGTCCAACTGATGGGAACATTCCACGGCAGTGTGGCCAGACGCATTCCCTGCAAGACCAGGGTCAGATCAAACCCCAGCACATGGGTGTTGCATGCTCAGACATTAAATACTACTTGATGCAGCCACACCCAAATATAGCTATCAGGATAAAGACCACACTCAATACATTTTCCCCTCTTTCTGTGACTTTCTATAACCTGTCCCTATGGACATGATCCATTTCGATTTCCAGATGAAATGGAAAACTCAGTGACTGCTGCAGTGCAGGAACGGGGGAATGGACCACACCCACGTCAAGCACAGCAGCACAGAGACCACCCGTACCTGAGGGCCAGTTTCATTCCCACAATCAAGAGGGAGCATCACTCCCACTTTTCCAGTTTCTCCTTCACCTTTCTCCAGCCAGGTCCTGGTGCATGTCTTGACTCCTCCAAACCATATTCCCAGGGCACTCAGATAGAACTGATGGTGAAAGGTTCTGAGGATCGATCGGACCGGTTGCCTGAGAGCATGGCCTCCCCTTCACTGAGATTCACTCTGATCCCCATGGCTGGTCACAGATGCTCATCAATCCCCGGACCGAGAGTAGATCCCAGCAGAAGGTGGCGGGTGGTGTTGACATGAGTGCTCCCACTGCCTGGAAGTTCATGTCTTTCCTGATGGATTCAGCAAAATGTTCACTACAGCACACAAACAAGTCGGAGAAGAGAGGAGAGCCTCGCCTGGCTTACAGTTTGAGAAACAAAGGACTGCAGATGCTGGAATGTCTAGATGAAAAACACTTTGATGCTGGAGGAACTCTGCAGGCCAGGCAGCATCCGTGGAGGAAAGCAGGTGGTCAACGTTTCGAGACAGGACCCTTCTTCAGGACAGGCTTACAATTTGACAGGCTTACAATTTGATCAGGAGGCTTACCATTTCCCAAGCATGAATTTGGACTGCCCCGCTGTTATCTGTGTAAAACTGTCATATCAATTACAGATTTCCTCCACAAACCCCATTTTGAAGAGCAGATCCATCATGTATGTGTAGGTTATTCTGTTAAAGGCCTTCTCCTGGTCCAAGCTGACAATGGAAGTGTCCACCCCGTCCTACACAAAGGAAGCTGCGTCCTTGAGGTTGTGGGGCAGCAGTGTCTGTGACTGCACTGTGGGGATTCTAGGACGGGTGGTGACAGGGGAGGAGGTGGGGAGATGGGACAGAAAATTGTAAATATCTAATGCTTAGGAAATTTATTTTCTGAAGATTTCACACATTACTGAAAGTAAATACCAAGCTCATTTTTCATTTTCCTCATTTTGCAGGCAGCTCTGCTCCTTTTTTTCTGAACTTTGTCTGCTGTGAGTCTGATGTACAGGTGGATGAGACATAAACAGATGAACCAGCGATGTCTTAGGACTCTTGTGAATCCCTTCAGATCTCATTGAAACTGTAAGAGCATCATGCGATCCTTCACCAGATGCACTGACAGACTCCCCAGTAAGACAATTTATCAAGGTGTGTCAAGAACGTGAGTCACTGGCAAGTATTCACACAGCCATAAGGCTTTTCTAATCCTTAAATACTTGCAAAGAACAGATGGGTTTTTAGTGAGAGTCTGATCTAGTGAATCAAAAACCGGTTTGTATGTCCTTGGGTATTAAAAAAGACAACTAAAATGTCAGCTCATTTTCTGCAGTCAGTTCTTTCATAACTGACAAGACCTATTTTTATTCAGAACAAGTGTACAGAGTGGAGGTATCCCAGCCATTGTCCTTAAACTTCAGTTAGTATTTTATTAGTATGCTGTATTTCAGCAGTCTGATGGGCTTTGTGATAGGAGGCATCTTAGCAGTTGTTTTTTCAGAATGTTGACCATTTCAGAAAGACAGAGAACTGGAGAAGAAAAAGCAGAAGGCAGAGAGAAAAAGGACAATAGGCAAATAGTGTAGGCAGGCATGGTAGTGTAGCGGTTAGTGTAACGCTATTACAGCACCAGCGACCAGGGTTCAATTCTGGCCGCTGTCTGTAAGGAGTTTGTTTGTACGTTCTCCCCGTGTCTGCGTGGGTTTCCTCTGGGTGCTCCGGTTTCCTCCCACATTCCAAAAACTTATGGGTTAGGAAGCTGTGGGCATGCTATGTTGGTACCGGAAGCTTGGTAACACTTGTGGGCTGCCCCAGAACACTCTACACAGAAAGATGCATTTCACTGTGTTTCAATGTACACGTGACTGTTACGAGCCCAGGTTGCTACTTGATGAGTGTCCCTTTAAGATGCCTGAACAGTAGTGTGTATGGCTTTATCTGACTACTGCGTGTGGAAAAAAAACGACTGTAACTGGAAGTGCTGGCAATTGCACAGACAGACAGACGAAGGGGGGGGGGGGGGGAAGGAGAGAGAGAGAGAGAGAGAGAGAGAGAGAGAGAGAGAGAGAGAGAGAGAGAGAGAGAGAAACACTGACTGCCAGTCTCTGTATCTACGAGTGAAGCGCAATAGTTGTGTCTGTCACTATACAATCCATGTATAGAGTTTTGGAGCAATCTGTGGAGTCCACTTTGTTGTTAACCTGTACTGGAAAGCAGGTATATCTGTGGGCGGCCACGTCTCGAGTGCCCTCAAAGTGGCAGATATCTCTGGCTAAAGGCAACAGAGTTCTTCGCCAATTGAGGTGTCGTATGGGTTCCATCGTGGAACCTGTGGAGTTCATAAACTGCTCTCTACATTCTCTCTACATTCGACTGTTGTTTTCAAAAGCCTTTGCTCATCATATTGCTTCATGACTTGCTGAACTGAACTTTGAGAACTGTTCCTAGACTTGGGGGTTTGGGAATTTGCCACACACACACTTCGAGTTTATTTTGGTGTCAAGGTTTAATATCTAACATTTTTAGTTCTCTTATTATTACAAGTAGTTATTAATAAATAGATTCTAACATTTATACATGGCTCATTGTGTTTCTATTGTTGGTGGTACATAACATAACTAATAAAGAAATCTTATCTTATCTTATCTTAAATAGGACCATAGTGTGAAAAAAATAAATCATTGTGCCTTAATGGAGCATTCATAATAAGGCAAATGAATTAACAGCACAAATAAGTATAAATGGTTATAATATTGTTGTTATTATGGTGACATGGCTGCAGGGTAACCAAGATTAGAACTGAGCATCCAAGAGTATTTAGGAAGAACAGGCAAAAAGTGAAAGGAGGTTGAAGTTTATAGATGGGGTGGATGTCACGGTCTTTTTCCCAGTGTAGAGGAGTCTAAAACTAGAGGGCATAGATTTAAGGTGGGAGGGAAAGATTTAAAGGGAACTCAAGAGGCAATTTTTTCACCCTCTGTGTGGGTATTGGAAGGAGCTGCCAGTGAAAATGGTGAAGGCAGGTACAATCACAACTTTTTACGACGTTTGGACAGATATATGGGTAGGAATGGTTTGGAGGGATATGGGCCAAACACAGACAAATTAACCAGTTCAGGTAGGCAACTTGGTCAGCACTGTCAAATTGGGACATAGGGCCTGTTTCTGTGTTGTATAACCCTGTGAGTCTATGACTCCATGACTCTATGAGATGGGGTTATGTTGTTAGGAAACGAGGAAATTAACGCAAAATGATGAGAAAGGACATTGGCTCAGAAAACCATGGTGTGGAATCTGTTTAGCTGGAGTTAAGAAAGTAAAAGGTACAGAAAATATTTGTAATGGTCATAAGTATTTGTATACCCCCAAACTGTGGTGGTGAGGTAGGGGATGGAATTAAACAGGAAATTGGGGATACATGCAATAAGGGTACGACTGTGATCATGGGTGATTTTAATCTGCATATAGATTGGTCAAACCAAATCAGCACTTCTGTGGAGGAGGAATTTCTGGAATGTGCATGTGATGGGTTCTCAAACCATTACGTTGAGGAACTGACAAGAGAACAGGTTATCCTGAAATGGGTACTGTGCAATGAGAAAGGAATAATTAACAATTTTGTGTGTAGTTCTTTAGCAATAGAATTCTTCATTTAGATGGAGATGGGGAAACTAGAATCAGAAACTAAGATCCTGAAACTGAACAAAGGAAAGTACAAGGGTATGAGACACGAATTGGCCATGGTAAACTGGGGAACTTTACTAAATTGACTGATAGTGGATAGGCAATGGTTAATATTTAAATAATATACACATGAATTACAACAATTATTCATTCCTGTCTGGCACAAAAATAAATCAGGGAGTAGCTTATGAAGAAAATTATAGTATTAGATCCAAAGAAGAGGCAGATAAAATCACCAGAAGAAACAGCAGGCCTGAGGACTGAGTGCAGTTTAGAATTCCAAAGGAGGACACAAAGATTCATTAAGAGGAGAAGGAGGGAGTATTAGAATAAATTTGCAGGGAACATAAAAACTGTTAAAACTTGTATAACTATATAAGGAGAAAAAGGTTAGTGAAGACAAATATAGTCCCTGCAGTCATAAACAGGAGAAATTATAATCGGGAACAAATAACTGGCAGTATAATTAACCACACGTTTTGGTACTGACCTTACAAAGAAGGACACAAATAACCTCCGAGAAATGTCGAGGGAGCGAGGAACTGAAAGAAATCAGTATTGGTAAGAACGCATCCCACAGTGAACCAAAGATTGACCAAAAATTGACTGCAATTCGTATCCCAAGGTATTGTGGGGAATCCAGTGCTGGTGCTGAACTTTTCTAACAGACTGTAAACTGTGATCCTGAGATGGAGACACAAGAGACTGCAGATGTTGGAAAGCTGGAGCAACACTGCAGATGCTGGGGGAACTCAGTGGGTCAGGCAGCATCTATGGAGATAATGAACAATCGACATTTTGGGTCAAGAACCCCTCATCTGGTCTTGACCCAAAACGTTGACTGTCCATTTCCCTCCATAGATGTTGCCTGACCCACTGAGTTCCTCCAGCACTTTGTGTGTTACTCTAGTAATCCCGAGGTGTTTGTTTATGCAAACACAAGTTTTCCTTCGGGACCCCTGCTGGGTGACAACGCCACCAAAGTAACAAGTCATTGCCAAAATAACAGGATGTCACTGGTGTGTGTGGATCTGCCCTTAATAGACATTCACAATTGTGAATACAAGCGGAAATACTTGTCAACAAGTTTTAGACTGCTGACAAATTCAGACTTTTCTCCATAAAAGAATCTTTGTTGTGCTAATGGTTGAACATCAAACATTCCCATATCAGACAAACAGAATGGAGCTGGTACAAACAAGGGAAAGGAAGGGTTGTATCAATCAAATTGGATTAGAAATAAAGAAGGCTCAGAGAGGCAGCGGGGGTTTGGGGGGTGAGATGGGTGGTGGGTGGTGGGTGGGAGGGGAACAATTTGCTAGGAGTCATTGACCGGTCATCCTCAGTAGTCAGCGTGGTGAGTTCTGCCTGAAATCAGGTGGTCTGACATCAATCCAGATGAAGGGTGTCAACCCAAAATATCGACTGTCCATTTCCCTCCACAGATACTGCCTGACCCACAGTTCCTCTAGCACCTTGCGTATCACTGCAGATTCCAGCATCTGCAGTCTCTTGTGACTCTGTCTGAAATCATCTTAAGTTGGTATTGGTATTGGTATTGGTTTATTATTGTCACTTGTACCAAGGTACAGTGAAAAACTTGTCTTGCATACTGATCGTACAGGTAAATTCATTACACAGTGCAGTTACATTGAGTTAGTACAGAGTGCATTGAGGTAGCACAGGTAAAAACAATAACAGTACGGAGTAAAGTGTCACAGCTACACAGAAACTGCAGTGCAATAAGGTGCAAGGTCATAAGTAATCTTTAGATTAAAGAGTAGCCTGTAAGAGAATTGCAAACAGGAGTGATCACCTGTGTAGAGAGAAAGAGATACCAAAATTTACAGTAAAGGGTTAATATAGTATTCAGAGAGGGGATAGAATACAGAAGACATATTAGAGCATGACAGTTCATAATATTTTATATTATACCTTCAGTCATTTTATGCAGCATAGTATGTCAGCATTTATATTACTTTATTCACAGCGTTTGCTTTGAGTTTTAAAAGTTCCAAGTTATACTGCTCTGTCATCCTCGACTGATGCTCCTCACCCAGGCTGAGCTCAAAGGACAGCTGTAGAAGAAACTGCCTGAAAGGATCTCATAGAAATCTGTAAAATCCTAACAGGCCTACACAGAATAGATACAGAGAGGATGTTCCCGATGGCTAGAGAGTCCAGAACCAGGGATCCCAAGCCTTAGGATACGGAGCCTGCTGGGGTGAAAGTTGTAGAAGCAGATACAATGACAACATTTAAGAGGCATTTAGACAGGTACATCAACAGGCAAGGAATGGAGACACTTACAGACAGTGCCTGATCCTGTGCTATGCTGTTCTATGTTCATTTCTATTTATCGTCTAACTCCAGATGATTTTAGACAGAACTCACTTTGCTGATGACTGAAGCTGATCTGTCAATGACTCCACTCACTGTCCCCACCCTCTGAGCCCTCTTTACTGACAATCCAGTTTGATCAACACAAACCTTCCCTTTTGCTTCCCGGTAGTCAATGCATTGCAGAAGGTCTTCTACGGCAGGAATTTATCAACACCGGACCTGTGTACCATGCAGGCCAGGTTTGTGGGGTGTGGTCAATAAAAGGTAAACCAGGCATCAAGAGGTAATTGCATAAACAACGTAATCTAATTCTATTTGAGGTGTGAGGCTTCTACCAATGGCGCACAACTTTTGAAGCAGAGCTGAACTAACAATCCAAATCTCTCCAGAGACCCATTGGTGTGAAAAATACATTAACTGCACTGACATTTTTATATGAAAACACAAATCCTACAATTAATTGGTTCCTGTTCACACAACTACTAAGCAGGAAGCTAATAATTATCACCTTGTTCAAAATGTAGCAAATTATTCCTTCTCGTTTCATGTGTTTGACAGAATAATCTGTTTAAATCATATTTCACCTTTACTAGTCCAGGAGACTCAGTAGCTGTCTGAGCCTGTATCATGAAAACACCTCAAATAAATCCATTCTTTTACAAATTAAATTAAACCGATTACTAAAACAATGAACATTTATCCCCTTGTTCTTAATGTAAATTTACATTTTTTGGCCACTTGATTCTGAACACAAAAAACACCACAGAGACACAAGAGGCTGCAGATGCTGGAATCTGGAGCAACAAACAATCTGCTGGAGGAACTCAGTGGGTTGAGCAGCATCTGTAGGAGGAAAGGAATTGTCGGCATTTCGGGCCTAAACCCTGCATCAGGACCATTATCTATAACTGCTTCCAAATCAAGCCGTTAAATCTCAGAAATTTTGAAATAAAAACGGAAAATACTGGAAAGACTCCAAAGGTCAAGCAGCAGCTGTGGAAAGGGAAACAGTTAACACTTCAGGTCAAAGACCTGAGAAAGAGAGAAAGCAAGTTGCTTGAAGTGGCAGAGAAGGTGGGGGTGAGGAAGGCAATGCGTGGAGCAAAGGGAGTGTCTGTAATGATGGACAACCTTTGGATGGAGAGTTGAGCTCCTTTGATGTGTAAATGTTGCTGATGTTGTGAGGTCTGGGTGATGTTGTATAGTCTGGTCTATTGAGCAGGCCAGAAAATACAAATGAAGGAAAATATAGGAAGAGCGGAATAGCAAGCACAAATAGCCAGTCCTGATACAAACAGAAAGGAGGAACAAGTTATCTGAAGTTGGAGAATTCAGTATAAAATCCTGCAAGCTGCAATGTTCCCAGACAGAAGATGGGGTGTCGTTCTTTGACCTTACATTGGGCCTCACTGTAAACAGTGCAAGCCACAGGTAGAGAGGTCAGAGAGGGAGTGGGATGGTGAATTAAAAGGCAGACAACCAGAAACTCAGGGTCACTCCTGTCGACTGAACACAGGGGTCTGCAAAGCGATCACCCCATCTGTGTTTAATTTCTTCATTATAGGGAAGGCATTGAATTTTTGCCTGTTATACCACACATATTATCAGCCTTTCCTGCACCTCCTAAACTCTTGGTCTTGTAAACTTACAATTGGCTTGGCTTCTTCTCGTTTGTTAATAATATGAGCAGAATCAAGGCTTCTGTGGACCACCAAATATACATGTGGATGCTACTGGTCTAATTAATTAAAATCAAACATCATAGCCCAGAAGAACACTAGTATATACAGGTGCAAATAACAGATGGAGTTATTTACATTGGAAAATGACAGAACCCTTCCCTACACGTGGGGATTTCCCCAGACTCCTCCCAACGTACTGTGGCGTGTCTGCAGACACTGTGGGGTCAAATGGGAGAAACCTCTCTGCCCATCATAATTCCTTCTCCTTACCCTGTGCACATTCTCAGCCACAGCATCTGCGCCATGGTCCAGGGCAGTAAAACCAGCAGCGTTCTTGCAAGCTTGCAACCTAATGTAACTGGGAATACAGGAAGGGGGGGGGGGGGGGGGTCAAGGGATTACTTTGGAAACACAAGAGACTGTAGTTGCTAGAAGCTTGAGCAAAAAAGCAAACTGCTGGAGGAACTGAACGGGACAAGCAGCATCTCGGGAGGCAAAGGGATGGTCAACATTTCAGGTCGAGACTCTGTATCAGGGAATACTTTGTCAGTCTTAATCTCTCTTTCTTTTACTTTTGCAGATTTTCATTGCCTTTCCAGCTGCTGATGCCCCAAATATTGTCTATAAACAGCGAATGGGCGAGAGATCTCTTCCCAACCTCCACCCATGCCTTGCTGACAAGGCGTGTGATTACTGGCCTCACAATGTTTCAGTTTTTGCTGGGGAAAAGTGAGGGACCTCAACTTGACAACAAGTTGTGGTTTATCACATTAATGTATTGGTGACAATTTCAAGAGATTAGCTGGATACGAGGAGCAAACTGCAAAGACCGCTTGCTCACTCAACCATTAAAAGATGCAAATCTCAATGGTCTGGTTAGGTCTTAATGTTTTCAAGTAGCAGTGACTGTGTGGCAGTAGCCACTGGTGCTTGCTGGTGAGATTGACTCAGTTTTACTCTCTCCATTAGCACCGCCTGACCTGCTGGGTATGTCCTCCCTCCCTGCATTTCACACCTTCCCACATTCCTTTGTGTCCTCGCTCTCTAACTGTACTGATCTCATAGCTTTTATGAACAAAGGATCCTGTGTCCAGCAACCAACCCTAACTGCCCCATTAACCCATCAGCCAGATGATCTTGTTTACACCTTATCCCCAGGCTACCTCGGTCTCACTCGATTACAGAAATTCCCCTCGACTTAGCCATCGCTCCCCCACCCTTCCTGGACCTGATACTAATTTATTTTTTCTCTTTCCCAGTTCTGACAAGAGTCTTTCAGCTGAAACATTGACTCTGTTTCTCTTTCCACAGATGCTGCCTGACCTGCTGAATGTCTGCGGCAATCACTGTTTGTGTACTCATTCTGTGGTCTCATCTGAGGCGGGAGGTTAAAGGTTGATCGGATGACCTCTTTGTGGAATACTTCAATTCACAGAGTATAGAACAGTACAGCACAGGAACAGGCCCTTTGGCCCACCATGTCTGTACCAACCATTATGCCATTGAAACTAATCCCATCTACCTGCATATAGTCTATCTCCCCCTGCCTGTTCACTTGCCTGTCTAAATGCCTCTTAAATGTCACTACTGTATCTGTGGAACTGCCAGGAGTGGGATTCGAACCCAAGCTTCCAGTGGAGACTGCGACCTGAACGCAGCGCCTTAGACCGCTCGGCCATCCTGACGACGACAGGTGTTGACGGTGTTCCGCAGAGATCTGTTTTGGGACCCCTGCTCTTTGTGATTTTTATAAGTGACTTGGATGAGGATGTGGAAGGGTGGGTTAGTAAGTTTGCCAATGATATAACAGTTGGTGGTGTTGTGGATAGTGTAAAAGGTTGCTGTAGATTACAACAGGATATTGATAGAATGCAGACCTGGGCTGAGAAGTTGCAGATGCAGTTCAACCCAGATAAGTGTGAAGTGATACACTTCAGGAGATCAAATTCAAAAGCAGAATACAAGTTTAATGGCAGGACCCTTAGCAGTGTGGAGGAACAGAGGGATCTTGGGGTCCATATCCATAGATCCCTCAAGGTTGCCACACAGGTCGATAGGGTTGTTAAGAAGGCGTATGGAGTGCTGGCCTTCATTAGTGGGGGTATTGAGTTCAAGAGCCGCGAGGTGATGTTGCAGCTCTATAGAACTCTGGTCAGACCACACTTGGAGTATTGTGTTCAGTTCTGGTCGCCTCATTATGGGAAGGATGTGGAAGCTTTAGAGAGGGTGCAGAGGAGATTTACCAGTATGTTGCCTGGATTGGAGAGCGTGTCTAATGAGGATAGGTTGAGTGAGCTAGGGCTTTTCTCTTTGGAGAGAAGGAGGATGAGAGGTGACTTGATAGAGGTGTACAAGATGATAAGAGGCATAGATCGAGTGGATATTCAAAGACTTTTACCCAGTGCGACAATGGCTAACACAAGGGGACATAATTTTAAGGTGATTGGAGGAAGGTATAAGGGGGATGTCAGGGGTACGTTTTCTACACAGAGAGTGGTGGGTGCGTGGAACGTTATGCCTGCAGAGGTTGAGGGGGAAGATACATTAGGGACATTTAAGAGACTCTTAGATAGCCACATGAATGATAGAAAAATAGGGGGCTATGTGGGAGGGAAGGTTTAGATAGATCTTAGAGCAGGATAAGATGTCGGTACAACATTGTGGGCCAAAGGGCTAGTACTGTGCTGCAGTGTTCTATGTTCTGTGTTCTATGTTCTATGTATCTGCTTCCTATATCCTCTAGTATTTGCAATTTCCACCCTGGGGAAAGAAACACTCTATCTTTGCCTCTCATACTTTTATAAACTTCTATCAGGTCACCCCTCTGCCTCTGATGCTCCAGAGAAAACAATCCAAATTTGTCCAAACTCTCCTTATAGCTAATACTGGCTAATCCAGGCAACATCCAAGTGAAACTCTTCAGCACCCTCTCCAAAGCCTCCACATCCTTCCTGTTATGAGGCAACCAGAACTGCACACAGTACTCCAAATGTGGCCTAACCAAAGTTTTATACAACTGCAGAATGACCTCCCAACTTTTATACTCCACACCCTGACTGAAGAAGGCAAGTGTGCTGTCTGCCTTCTTTACCAGCCTATCTACCTGTGTTGCCATTTTCAGGAGGCTATGGAATTGCACCCCAAGATCCCTCTGAACATCAATCCTTCATTCAACCCCTTACTCTCCATTCCAATCCTCCTCTGACCGCTCCCTCAGGCTCCTACACTGTTCTCACAAAGCTCAACATAACTTGAAAAGCAAAACAAAAAGACTGCAAATGTTGGGAATCTGAAATAAAAGAAAACAGAATCTATTGGAAATACTCAAGGCAGTATCTCTGGAGAGAGGAGCAGCATTAACATTTCAGTCCAGCTGAAGGGTCTCAAGCAGAAATGTCGACTGTCCATTTCCCTCCATGGATGCCGCCTGACCCACTGAGTTCCTTCAGCTGCTCGTTTTTTGTCTATCATTTCAGGTCAATGACCTTTCATCAGATGAAGGATCAGCCAGGTGTTCCCAGCACTTTCTGATTTTATTTGAGCTCTAAATGAAGAAATAGTGTCTCACCTTCCGACCAGGCACATTGAAATGTTTTGGGCATAATATTACTTTCAATGATTTCAGATAAAGGTCCTCTAATCCTATTTGTACATCCAGTAGATCAATCTTTCTTTCTTTACCTGTCCCATCACTTCCCACCTTTTGCTTCACTCCACCATCCATTCTATCATTTATTCCCTCCTGTATCCCACCGTCTCACAGAGCCACACAGGCTCTTCAGCACAACTCATCCATGTCGATGTGCACCTCTGCTGCCCTCTTCCTTTCTCCTTAAAACTTGGCTATCTGTACCTTTTTCTAATACAGTTGGAAGAGTAATAAGCCACAATCCCTTTGGCTCTAAGTCAAAATGCCTTTATTAAGTCATTAAAAATTGATGATGAGGATGGTAGTATTTCTTTGGAAGTGTCGAAGGATATTGATGATTCTGGCTTGGAAAGTGTCACGTAGATACATAGCCTCAAAACTGATTTCTGCTTTGTTTCCATTTGAGGAAATCTCATTGATCTAGGCTTTTGCAAGTACAAACAAGAGTGTGTAGCATAGCAAGCCGCAGTGACAAGGGACAGCTGTATTGACATTAAACTGGAATTTTGCACAAAGAGTTTAGCCATGTCACTGTTGAATAGGTGCCCTGACTTGCGACATGAGGAGTCTAGGCGTATGTGACCAAGCTTGAGAAACTTTCGGCTTGTATATCAACCAAAAAAATATCCTGGAGATTGAAGGATATCATGAAAGCCCAAAATGATGCAATGTGTGAGTGTAAAATATCAATGCTCCTGATGGAGAATAGGCAGAAGTATGTGGCATGCTGACAAATCTTGCACCAGGCTTGGCAAATGATGTCCTGTTTGAAAATGTAGTGCAGAAGCTAGAAGATTACTTTAACCAAAGTCCATTACAAACAGCTACAGCTGCAAGTTTAAGACAAGAAGCCGGATTCAGAGTGAAACAATTAGTGAGCGCAATGCCTTAGCAAAAAATTGTCAATTTAAATTGTTCTTTCTGAGTATTGTGTGTAGACTGGTAAATGGATGAATTCAGTCAAACCTATTGAGCACATAAACCTGGCATGCAAACTTGTATATGAAATTGTTGTGTCAATAGAAAATGGAAAAATGCCAGAGAATTTTGTCCAGCATTAGCAGTCCACAGTCAGCAAACAAAGTTCAAGACTACAAACCACATTCAAGGACTACTGATGAGATCAGTTCAGTCAGTTTCTATCATTGTAATGGTTATCATTCACCTAGTCTTGTCAGTTACAAACAGTGCATCAGATGTCAAAATAAGCTCACATTTTGACAGCCTGCTGATCCAAGACTAAGATAAACAACATGAACAGTTTTAGTGGCAATTGAAAACCACAAAAGACAGAAAGACTTCATAGGTTGGAAGTATATTTAGGGAACAAGGAACTGGGGTTGCAGTCTCTATGTCACAAGCATTAACGACAGCAACTGACAGATCTTCAAGTAAAGTTGTTAAAACGTAGATTGATTCTAACACAACTTTTCAAGAATGAGCTAAGACATTTATTCCAATAAGTTTAGCCAGATACCACTAATAGAAGGCACCACCCCAAAAAAGCCATTCTGCTGAGCTTTTACAGACCTTCGGACAAATGGAGCATAGAGTACAACACAATGGTCAGCAAGTACCACTGACCACTCTAGCAAACTATGAAAATAAACCAACTTTAATGGCAGAGACAACTCAAGGTAGAAGAATGTTCTCAGCATTGACACTTCAAGAATCACCTCGCTACATTGTTAGAAAGGTTAAGGCATTATGTTTGGACAATCTTACAAAATAGAGTACAACCTGCATATTTACTTCTGACCAGATACCAGCAAGCCCAGACCAGCCCTGTATGGAAATGGAGAGGGCAGACAAATCTCTGTGGTTATGTGGAGACTACAAAGTCGCACTGTATCAGGCTGTGGATGGTGAATCGTTTTCTCCACCTACTTGGCTAAGTTCAAATGCAGAGTTAGCAGGATTAAAAATTTTCACAAAATTGGATCTCTCGGATGACACAAGTACTGATTTTGAAGGAAGTGAACAGGAGGTTCCCAAAGCACCGAGTGAAACTGAAGCAAAGCAAAGACATGTATTTACAAGTCCTTTACCTTAGTTTGAAGGCTGATCCAGTGGCCCACAACCAATCCTAGGGATGGTCCAGTATATGTGTTATTCTTTCCAGATCTTGTAACCCTCTGCACACCTTTGCATCATTCATTGAAAAAGAACATGAAATGGATACAGAGCAAGGAACAACAAAGTGCACATCATGACTGCAAGACGATGTTAGCAAGTGAAGCTTTCTTTGTTCACTACTTTACTGTGTGATGAATCAAGTTATGGAGGAGGTGCAGTGTAAATCACATATGGCAGATAGGCAAGAAAATTCTATCGCTTTCCATTCTTGCTCTCCACAAGAAGTGAGTGGAATTATGTACAAATGAGAAGAAAGCTCTTAGAATAATGTTTAGAATCGAGAAATTCCATCAATTTTCACATGGCAGATCCTTTAACCTAAGAAAATATTATAAGTGACTACACATAACATTACATTCCAACTCACTAATTACTGTGGTTCATCATAGGTGGAAAGATGGTTCATCCATCTATCATAGTTGCCTTATATAATGGACTATAGTAGTTCCAAGCAGAACACATTGCAGATGTTCTCTTGTGGATCAATTTTCACTTCCAACAAATCTGATGTTAGAAATGAAAATGCACTTGAAAAGTTGAATGCAATCAATGAGGACTTTCCAGTAACTGCTTCTGAAATCGCAGACAAGATCCAGAAATACACAGTGTTATAAAGTGTCAATGAACAGTCATTGAAAAAGATGAAAAAATTTGACAGGTGTACAGACGAGGAACTGTACATTCTGCAGTCACTACAATAATATTTCATGTGATCAGGTGGGTTATGGAGGGGTAAAACTTGCAACTTGAAAGAAAAGATTTTGGTCGAGCTTTACAGTGAAAACTCAGGTATAGTCAGTACGACAGCAACTGCAAGAAGCTTTCTTTACTCATGATCTCATTTACACTGTGACCTTAAATCATTGCTAAGCAAATGCAGTATTAACTAGAGTTATAAAAACAGCCACCAAAAAAACATTTTGCAGTTATGATCATGGCCAACAGGACTTTTCAAAGAGTGCATGAAGATTTAAATGACAGGGAGTGACAGCTTCCTAGTACTGATTGATAGTGACTTAAAGTAGATTGAAGTGAAACACAGGAATTCATGTCCTATAGACAAAGTGAGGTCCATGTGTTCATGCACATACTGTAGATGCAATCACAAGGAAGGAACGCCAGTGTCTTTACTTTCTTAGGAGGTTAAGGAGATTCCGGTTGTCACCGAACACTCTTACAAACTTCTACAGATGTACTGTTAAAAGTACCCTGACTGGTTGCATCATGGTCTGGTACAGCAATTCGAATGCGCAGGAAGGTAGGAAGCTGCAGAGAGCAGTGGACTCAGCCCAATATATCATGGGCAGATCCCTCCCCCCCATCAGAAGTATGTAAGGGATGTGCTGCCTCAGGAAGGTAACATCTATCATCAAAGATCCCCACCACCCGGGCCATGCCATTTTCTCACAGCTACCATCGGGCAGGAGGTACAGAAGTCCCATACCACCAGGTTTAAAAACAGCTACTTCCCTTCAACCCTTCGGTTCTTGAACCAACCTGCACAAGCCTAATCACTACCTCAGTACAGCAACACTAAGACCACTGATTACTTTGCACTAAAGTGGACTTCGTGTTTTTTTGTTCTTATTGTGTTCTTTTGTGCAAAAAATTCTGTATTAATTATGTTTAATTTATGTTTTTTTTGTGAATGCTGCTTATATGATGCTATGTGTCTGTGATGCTGGTGCAAGTAAGTTTTTCATTGCCCTGTGCACACATGTACTTGTGCATTTGACAATAAATTTGACTTTGACCTGAAGTGCTTGTTTCTGACAATAGTCCTAGTTTCAATCTACATTATTCAAAACTTTATGAAACAAATGGTATCAAATATTGTCTCATTCCTTCATTTTGGCCTCAAGCAGAGCAGTTAAGATGTCAGTCAAAACAATTAAAGATACCCCAGATAGTAAGTGTTGCAGAGATCTTCAAAACTCAGCACAAAGCATTGCTTGGCCAATTTCTAATGCAGTTTGGAACAACTCCACATACTACCACTGAAGTACACTTGCAGAACTCCTGGTGACTGAGCACACACATTGCTCAAGAAATTTTGTCTTTTAGAGTTGAACAGAAGTGAATAAGAGGAATACATTGTTGTAAAGGGATGAGAAGGAACACATGTCAAAGAAAACAAATGCATTTGTGTAATTAGTTCCCCTATTAAGTTGTGCTCATGCGTCTGGGAGATAGGAACCACAGTATGGTTTGTAGAACCACAAATGTTAGGTTGAAATTGATAACAAAATCCAAAATGTTCATATCAGTCAAATGATCTCAGCTACACTTACCTGGATGCAGGGTAATAGTCACCATCCAAGTCTGGATCAGGAAGTTGTAACTCCCTGTCACATTAGTTGGATCTAATGTAGATTTCAGGAGGCAAAGGGTCAAATCCAAACAGATATGACAAAGTCTGACTCTCTTTGCATTCAGTTCCAAAGGTTGATTCTACACCATACACTGTAAGGAGATCATGGCTCTGAAAAACAATTACTGAACCAGATTTACATAGAACATAGAATACTACAGCACAGTACAAACCCTTTGGCCCACAATGTTGTGCCGACATTTTATCCTGCTCTAAAATCGATCTAACCCTTCCCTCCCACAGAGCCCCCTATTTTTCTATCATTCATGTGTCTATCTAAGAGTCTCTTAAATGTCCCTAATGTATCTGCCCCCACAACTTCTGCAGGCAGTGCGTTCCACGCACCCACTCTGTAAAAAACTTACCCCTGACATCCCCCTTATATCTTCCTCCAATCACCTTAAAGTTATATCCCCTCATGTTATCCACTGTCAGATTGGGAAAATGACTGTCCACTCAATCTATGCCTCTTATCATCTTGTACAGTTGTTTATTAACTGTATATATTGATGTTGCTTGCTTTCATGATTGCTTTAATAAAAAGTATGCCATGTTGTCAATCTATAGATATGAATATGCTGTTCTTTGCGTATTCATGCTGTGATCTTGATTGGGCAAGAGTGTCATGTGATATCCTGCTTTGCAGCAGTGTAATGTCACAGTCTGAAATATTCCACCTGCCAGTTTAAAGCCTCAACATGTAAAGAACTTGTGTGCTTTCTTGCATCCTCTCTCTTTGGCAAAGATGTCAAAAAAAAAGTATGAGCAATTCTTCTAATCCCTTGGCCTATTATCATTTTAAGATGTTGCAATAACATGGCTCTTTTCCCAATTTTATGCAAATGGTATAAAAAGCGTTTTTTACTGAGCTGGAGTCAGCTTTCTGTCCGCCTACACTTACCTGGGCTGGATGCAGGGCATTAAACAAGCTGACCACCCCCTCTTCGCTCCACCACATTGTAGAGGCACCCAGTGAAGCATAGCATGTCCCCAAAGCTTCAAGCTCTACTCTGGAACATCCAGACAGATTTTGACAGGCAAGGTTGGTGGGGCAGGGCTTCACCTTCTGTCAAAACCACCAAGGTTTTGAAATGGTCTTTAAATGCCTGATATTAAGTAACTAAAAAATAAAAAGTATTAAAATTATTTTAAAAATAAATTATTCCAAAATATTTTAAAATGCTAAGAAATAATTAAGAACAATAAAATAATATAAAATAGATAAAACAGAAATAACTTTACCCATCTAATTGACAGGACTGAGAATCCTCATTCAAAGGAATAGATGTGTCCAGTTTTGGACAGGAAATAAGTTATCTTTATTAGTCACATGTACATCGAAACACACAGTGGAATGTATCTTTTTGCGTAGAGTGTTCTGGGGGCAGCCCGCAAGTGTCGCCACGTTTCCGGCGCCAATGTAGCATGCCCACAACTTCCTAACCTGTATGTCTTTGGAATGTGGGAGGAAACCGGAGCACCCGGAGGAAACCCACGCAGAGCCGGGAGGACATACAAACTCCTTACAGACAGCGGCCAGAATTGAACCTGGGTCTCTGGCGCTGTAATAGCACTACACTACCATGAATGCAGATTCCCCACGGTAATGCTAAGGAATCCCAGCACAATTGGCCTCTGCCATTGGGCACTGCATGGAGTTCAGCAGCTGAAGGAGTGATGGATGTGCTGGCATGGGGCACCCAGCAGGTTTGGACTAACAGTGGGTCAGCTTCAGTCCAGAATCCACCACGACTTCCCTTCATTACTCCTGACCACTGCCATTTTCCATTTTTCCATGGACAGTTGTAGCAGGCTTTTCGCCACTCTGCAAGCTTCGCCAGCAGGAACTGAAAGATTGGTTAATTTTATTTTTGCTGCTGTTGGCTGAGTTACAACGAGGCCTTCAATTGTCATTTGATGCAATCAGTGCTATTAGGGCAGTAACAGCCTCAGAAGGTTTGTGGTAAATTTACTGAATCACTAACACTGACGATCTATCCCACTGCCACCTTCAAAGAGGTTTTTTCAGGTGGGAGGCCTCCTTTCAATAGGCAAATCACTTATGTCAAACAGAGAAGTGTTTACTCTTTCAGGATGGTACTGGGCAGAGCCTATCTGGCTCATCCAATTGGTACTACAGCACAGTACAGGCCCTTCGGCCCACAATGTTGTGCCGACATTTTATCCTGCTCGAAGATCTATCTAACCTTTCCCTCCCACATAGCCCCCTATTTTTCTATCATTCATGTGTCTATCTAAGAGTCTCTTAAATGTCCCTAATGCATCTGCCCCCATAACTTCTGCAGGCAGTGCATTCCACGCACCCACCACTCTCTGTGTATCACTCTCTCTGATCACCGAAGCCAAATTCTAAATGACCTTCAGCAGAGCTGAGGAGGAGGGGCTGCTCCTGTATTCGCTCATCCTCTTCCTCCCCAGCATCATCCACTGCTAATAATAAGCCAGGCTGGTTCCTGGGGTGAGGGTGCATTAGCAAAGCTGGCTTCTGAAAACAGCTTCCCCAGCTGTGCTTTCAGCCTCTGCAAAACCTGTCACTACATTAGCAATGGGAGTAGAGTATTTCTAAAGATTCCACAGTCCATTTACATTGCAACGATGCCTGTCTGTGGGAGTGGAAGAGCAGAGTATGAGTGCCTACCATTTGGGAATCAATCCTTTGGCTAGTTCCTGTCCATGACCACATGATATTAATATCTCTCTTGTGAAATAAGCCAGCAAACGTAACCGGTTAACGCCTTCAAAGAGCAAAGCAGGTCGATTGGAAAACGTTAAGTGACATTCAGTAATACGCACTGCCTGATTCTGGGTTCTGTTTCTCAGTAGCTCTTTGTACAGTCTGTAACAATGCAGGGCATGGTTTTTAAAATGGATGAAGAAAGGCTGTGAAGGGGAGTGGTGGTGAAATGGAAACAGATGAAGTGTCAATGGCTCATGACAGGACCTCACAGCATACAAGCTGAGAACAGATGACCTTAGTGGGAGACTGTGCTAAATGATTGGCTCATAAACTACTACAGTGACCTAAGTCATATACTCACCGTGTAAATGCCAGACAGGAAAGTAACACCAGCAGGCAAAAAAAGCCCCTTGAGGCAAATACTTCAAGAAATGCAGTTTCATCATCCTGCTTCATTAATCATTGTAAGAAGTTTGCTTTCTCTTGGAATCACCGGAGGCTTCCCTCTGTGTTTATCTTTGGAGGGAAGTAGCAGGCTCACTTGTCACCACGTTCCAGCCAAGATTTGGCCAGTGAAACAGACGGGGTGGAGGGGAGGGGCTGGCATGCAACTAATCGGGGTTTGCATCATAGTTAGAACTCGGCCTGATTGGCTGAAGTGAGTGGGTTGGAGCTCCACCCAGAGAAAAGAAACATAATGTACCCACCCAGCAGCTATTTCTCATTTCTTTTTCTTTTTTCCCTTTTCCTTGGAGCAGACTCGATGGACCGAATGGCCTACTTCTGCTCCCTCGTCTAGTGATCTTGTGATCTATTAAAGGGGACACTGCAGGCCACCCAAACAATTAAGAGCTTGACTGATCAACTTTGGAAGGACAAGAGATAAGTGATAAGATATCTTTATTAGTCACATGTACATCGAAACACACAGTGAAATGCATCTTTTGCGTAGAGTGTTCTGAAGGCAGCCCTCAAGTGTCGCCACGCTTCCGGCGCCAACATAACATGCCCACAACTTCCTAACCCATACATCTTTGAATGTGGGAGGAAACCGGAGCACCCGGAGGAAACCCACGCAGTCACGGGGAGAACATACAAACTGCTTACAGACTGCGGCCGGAATTGAACCCGGGTCGCTGGTGCTGTAATAACGTAATGCTAACTGCTACACTACCGTGCCTGCCTACAATGGAATAAATGCTGGAAACTATAGCATGCCCTAAAAGATGGGCTGTACTGTTGTTGCATGGCATGATCATGACTTTTGGTCATGGGTCAATTGCCTCAAACAAATTTGTGCCAATGGAAATGAGGTCCAGGGGAAAGGGAGTCAGCAGTTGCAGGCCAAATTGCTGAGCTTTGGGTGGGGTGAGATCAGGGGCCTGGAAGTTGATGGTGACTGGGTACAGGATATACATGGGGGGGGGGTGGTGGAGGGGTGGTGAGCAATTGCAATGGGAGGGGTGCCTCAGGAGGCAACTGGGTCATGTGGTTGGGTGGGAAATTAGTATAAAAACCAAAAATACAAGAAATACTCAGCAGATCAAGCAGCATCTGCGGAGAGAGAAAGGGAGCTAATGTTGCAGTTGAAGCCCCTTGATCAGAACTAATTTTCATTTAGTGGGAGGTTAGTAGGTCAGGTGGGTCAGTGGTGCAGTATTCTGGGGATTGGTAGGTGGTGACGGGGGGGTTGGGGGGCTTGGTCCATCCCGGGTGGGGGGAGAGGGGGAGCTGTTTTGAGGGGGTGTACAAAAAGAAAATAAATAAGTGTAGGACATATATTGGTGGGGTCCCTGTTCAAAACTGTGCTATTAAAACCTATTTTTTCCCAGGAGTGCCTTGCAATGGTCATCCACGGGACATTTTGAGTCATTTATCATGTATTGCTCTGGACATGACTGATGCATAAATCAAGTTAGGTGTGAAATTTCAACTGGAAGTACCTGGTTGAATTTCGGGAGTGGCACAATTCATCCCTAAAATATAATCATCACATTGAACTCTGCAAAAAGAAACTACTTCCAGACATGTAGTGTTGAGAGAAACTTTGCTTTCAGATTTCTGGAGATGCATTCTCTGAAGTAACATGGACAAACATTTCAGGATAATAAGTACATGACATGTAACCAAGCAGCTTGGATTCAGCTTCAACTGCATATGTTAGAATCTGGAGGCCATTATTTGTTACAAATGTAAAACTGTCTTAAAAATCCAGATTCTTCTGGCCTGAATCCAAAATTCCACAGGCTGTCTGGTTAAAGATTACCTCACCACTTGATCATTGTTTTCTTTTGCACCAACATCCCAGAAATGTTTCAGATCCCAGACAACCCAGAAGCAATTCCATGGGAGATCAGCTAATATCTGAAAATTTGCAACATCAGGTATACAGTCAGATCTTTCATTTCCAGTGTCTATGCCATTGATCACACGTGACCCACACTCAACATTTCAGGAACAGCTTCTTCCCCTCTGCCATCAGATTTCTGAACGGTCCATGAACCCATGAACACTACCTCGTTATTCCTCTTTTGCACTATTTATTTATTTTGTAACTTACAGTAATTTTTATGCCTTTATGTCTGGCACTGAACTGCTGCCGCAAAACAACAACTTTCACAACATATGTCAGTGATAATAAACCTGATTCTGATTCTGACCATCAGCAGCTGAGTCTTACGTTGACAGTAAGTGGGTCCCAGAGTCTGGATATTTAATCCGCAGACGAGCTTCATATTATTAATGCACACGTGCAACTGAATCGGGATGGGGCAATGAATATTCATTTCCACCAGCTCACAAGAACTTGCGAGAAAGAACAGTTCTAGTCAAATATGTGTGAATATTTCCTCTTATCATTTGCATTTACAGCAGCTCAAACGATTGTGACCACATCAAATCCTCCATCTTGCTGTATTCTTCCTGTTTGATAATACTCTACAATTGTAGTGTTGCCCTTCAGTTTGGTATATGATTTGCTTACCAAATACCTGAATTCTCAATGCAGTCACACAAGTCCTGGGACAGTAGCCAGCTGCATTAAAAATGTACTTTAAACATATTTTAAATCTTTTATGTAATTCCTGTAAATTTACTTCTTGTAACATTTCTGTGAAGCATTTTGTTGGTGATGCTCCTATTGTTATGAAGTGACTAACAACTGAACCATTCTGAGCAAGGGCAAGGGAAGTTTACTTGTTTCATTCATAAAGAGCATTAACGCAATCTTGGACCTTAGATCATTCTAAACTGTTCAGCTGTTTCTTTCCACTTTGTTGTTATATTGCATCCCTGTAACAGACTGCCAGCCATCTGTTGATCTGCCTAAATTTGACTAGTGAGATTTCTGTTTATAGTTTTGAAGAGTTGAAGTACCAGTCTCAAGAGTGGACATGCATGCCATCCACTAAATAATGTATCATTTGAATTTGTTTTTTCTTTTAAATTGGGCTACAGAGGAGTTTATCATGTCCTTCTCCTTGGTGAACACCAATATGAAGTACTCACATCGCCTATTTCCTCTTGCTTCACATATAAATTCCCTCCTTTGTCCATGAGTGGACCTACCCTTTCCCTTGCTACCCTCTTGCTCCTAATATATGCATAAAATGCCTTGGGATTCTCCCTAATCCTACTTGCCAAGGACATTTCCTGGCCCCTTTTAGCCCTCTTAATTCCTTGTTTAAGTTCTTTCCTTAATCTTTTATATTCCGTAAGGATCCTGTCTGATTTCAGCTT
Organism: Pristis pectinata; assembly: GCF_009764475.1. Taxonomy (NCBI): domain Eukaryota; kingdom Metazoa; phylum Chordata; class Chondrichthyes; order Rhinopristiformes; family Pristidae; genus Pristis; species Pristis pectinata. Next base: position 11,371,445 of record NC_067428.1, read on the forward strand.
CCCTAACCTTACATATGCTTCCTTTTACTTTTTGACTAAAGTTACAATACTTTCTTTGATGTAACTCCTCTGAAATATTTTGGAACGTTCTACTGCACTAAGGTCAGTGTATAAATATTAACTGATGTTGTTGAGATGGAATATGTTACAGAAGTATTTCTATGCCATTTGTTTGTCGTTGAGATGCAGACTCAACACTGGGACAGAAGGGAAGCTAAAAGAGCTTGAACGGACAGTGTAAAGGGATACTTTTAATCTTTGTCTCATCTGTGATGCACTTAAACTCAGAGTGGGCACAGAGAGCTTCACTTTCTAGCATTCCATGTTCTATAATTTCCACCAGCTTTAACATTATGTCACCAGCCTGTCTATCTGCCCTTCCTTTCCCCTTTCAGCTTTCCAAGGGGACTGTTCCCTCTTTGACTCCCTGGTTTACTCTTCCACTTCCTCCAATATCCACTCGCTTCCTCATGCATCTTCCCATACAACTGCAACTAGTTACTAGACGTAAACAGTGGTCACTTCCCGTCACCCAAACAATGCTGAAACGGTGACATAAAAAAGAAGTGAGACACTACACTGTTGGAGATCTGAAATAAAGTGCTGGAAATAGATAAGATATCTTTATTCATCACATGTACATTGAAACACACAGTGAAATGCACCTTTTGCATAGAATGTCCTAGGGGCAGCCCGCAAGTATCACCATGCTTCCAGCGCCAACATAACATGCCCATAACTTCCTAACTCATACGTCTTTTTTGGAATGTGGGAGGAAACCGGAGCACCCAGGGGAAACCCACGCAGACACATACAAACTCCTTACAGACAGTGGCTGGAATTGAACCCGGGTCTCTGGCGCTGTAATAGCATTACGCTAACCGCTGCACTATAATTAGGCAGCATCTATCGAAAGAGACATATTTCAGGTTGATGATCTTTCCTCAGAACTGGCCAGGTCTAATACAAACTGAAAAGGCTGTTTTTCTGAAATAGAGGGACCATAACACTTCTTCCAGGTGAAGCAGCAATTCATGCATACTTATTCCAAGTCAAATCAAGTCGAGTTTAATGTCATGTGCACAAGTACACATCTGGTGTACTGCATTTGTTCACAGCGTGGTTTCCTTTACACTGGAGAAACCAAAGTCAGATCGGGTGACAACCTTGCAGAACGCCTGTGTTTCTACTGGTGACCCTGAGCTTCTAGTTGCCTGCCACTTTAACTCATCACCCTCTCACTCTGACCTCTCTGTCTTCGTTCTCCTTCACTGTTCTGGTGAACCCCAACATAAGCTCAAAGGACTGCTTCTTATCGTCGAACTTACCATATTACAACCCTCATACTTTTAATATTTAATTCGACTATTTCTGATAACTTGACCTTCCAGTTTGGTCAGAACTGACCAGTTCGGCGGAAAGGGAAACTTGAAATGTTAGCTATATTCATCTCTCCGCAGATACTGACTGACGTGAAGAGTGTTCCCACCATTCTCTGTTTTTTATTTCAGATTTCTGACATCTCCAGTTCTGACTTCCAGATCTTATCTCAGTTTCAGCACTTTTTCTTCTTCTCTCTCCCTCACCTCCTCTATTTCCATTCACCTCCTTCTAGTTACCTCTCTCCAGACAGATCTTGTACAATTAACAGGTTTTCACCTTTCTCTGTCAACTGGTACCATGTCCACTAATGATGCTAAATCACTCTTGGTCTCCACCCAGTACCCAGCATTTCCACTGCTCTCTGCTCCCCTCCTCCTTCTTTGCAACTTAAGTCATGTTTGAGTTCTAAGTTTTCTTATGTCTGATGAAGGGTCTTTGACCTCAAATGTTAACTTTATTTCCCTCTTCTCAAATGCTGCCTGACCAGCTGAGTATTTTCATTGTTTTCTGTTTTTATTTCAGATCTGCAGTACTTTGCTTTCTATCTCTTCTCTATCTGACTTGAAATGAAGGAAGTTTTACTCTGTATCTAACCAATGGTTTACCTGACCTGGAGTTTCTTGAGAAATGAGGGAGCTTTATTCAGCATCCAGCATGCAAATGTTTGATTGTGAAAAGTAGACAGAATTTAACGCTACGTCTAACCAGGATATTCGAAGTGGAAAGATTCCATTCACTGGCAATAGTTTTTCTCCCAAGGAGAGAAAAATTTTACAAATCAAGTGTCCTGTGCCACATAGAAATATCACTTCATGCCCAAAGCATCTCCAACATTGTCTGTTTTCCCTTATACATCACTCCCAGCCACAAGGAGTCCAGTTGTTGGAAAACAACGGTAATTGAGTCCAATAAAGGAGGAGAGTTTCTGGGTTATTATTTTAACAGGCCTTAGGACAGAGTAATATGATACACAAATTAACGGAACGTGGCATTCAGAGGATCATTCAACTCAGTGACACTACAGATGAATTCTAAACTTGATGAATTAACAAACAACAAAGAGGTTTAAGATCTAACACAACTGTAGTGTAGCAAATAATTCTCTTGCTGAAACCTTAGGGAGAATAACTTGGGAATAGTCGAATCACTGTTTGCTTTAGCACTCCGATTATAATAAAAATAGCACATTTTGACATGTAATATTAGGAAGAGAATTTTGCTGGTAGATAAATGAAACTTTAATTCTGCTCTTAATTAAAGTTGATGTATTTTTATAGACTTAAGCACAAACAATGGGGAAATATTCTTTAGGGTCAGGCTTGCATCTTGCCTATTATGGACATCAGTCTTGATAGGATGTGATAAGAATATTAGATTAAGATTAGTGGTTTAGAATACAGAAATAAAGAATATTTTATGCTAACTTCATTGCCAGTTAAACGTAGCGCATGATAAAACACATCAATGACTTTGCCTAACAACTATACTTCTTTAATAATCGCAGTGAGTTCAAAGAACACAAAGATCCACGACGTAGTTTGAAACAAGACACATTAACTTTTTAGTTTCACAACTCTTTTACTTTCACGACTTCCAAAACCCACTACCTGCATTTAGATATTACCAACTCTTGATAAACCTGGCCGAGGTTTGATCTTGGTGAGTTCTTCTCTGAGTCCCTGATTTAGGAGCTTCTTCCCCGGTGGTTGGTCTCCGGGGTCACTGCTGTCAGTTATCTTATAAGGCACCCTTTTGTACATCTCTCTGCATACCTTACAGACATTGCTTAGTTCTTTATTGCCAATTATATGGCTATAAATCCAGTCCATACAAGTATTGCTGTTGGTATTGGTTTATTAGTGTCACTTGTACCGAGGTACAGCGAAAAACTTGTCTTGCAAAGGTCAATTCATTACACAGTGCAGTTACATTGAGATAGTACAGAATGCATTGATATAGTACAGGTAAAAACAATTACAGTACAAAGTAAAGTGTTTCTTTAACTCCTTCAAATTCCTGCTGGTGCCATTCCATAATTACCTCAGCCACTGGTTCCTTAATTATCAGAGTGTCTGTTTGTGCTTTTGCAAATTTATCAGACCTTTCTCTTTGGAGAGAAGGAGGATGAGAGGTGACTTGATAGAGGTGTACGAGATGATAAGAGGCATCGTTCGAGTGGACAGTCAGAGACTTTTTCCCAGGGTGACAATGGCTAACGTGAAGGGACCTAATTTTAAGGTGATTGGGGGCAGAGGCTCTTAGATAGACACATTAATGATAGAGAAATGGAGGACTATGTGGGAGGGAAGGGTTAGATAGATCTTAGAGTAGGATAAAGTCAGCACAACATTGTGGCCTGAAGGGCTTGTACTGTACTGTAATGTTCTATGTTTTACGTCCCTTTCACAAGACGTCAGTTCCCAAAACATCCCCATTTGCTTGTTCTGTCCTCTGGTTGGCTTACAATGGGATAGCTCACAGTGGAATGTAAAACTATCTCAGCTATGTTCACATCAATGAGAACAGGTTGAGTGAACTTGGCCTTTTCTCCTTGGAGCGACGGAGGATGATAGGTGACCTGATAGAGGTGTATAAGATGATAAGAGGCATTGATCATGTGGATAGTCAGAGGCTTTTTCCCAGGGCTGAAATGGTTGCCACAAGAGGACACAGGTTTAAGGTGCTGGGGAGTAGGTACAGAGGAGATGTCATGAGGTAAGTTTTTTACTCAGAGAGTGGTGAGTACATGGAATGGGCTGCTGGCAATGGTGGTGGAGGCGGATACGATAGGGTCTTTTAAGAGACTTTTGGATAGGTATATGGAGCTGAGAAAAATAGAGGGCTATGGGTAAGCCTAGTAATTTCTAAGGTAGGGACACGTTCAGCACAGCTTTGTGGGCCAAAGGGCCTGTACTGTGCTGTAGGTTTTCTATGTTTCTATGTTCACATGTTGATCCTGACCAGGAGTTGATCATGTGAACTTCCTTCACTGTGCTTCTTTGTTCTTGGTTCCCAGCATTTCCTTCAATCAGCAAGGTGTCCTCCCAGAGCCTGATGGGATACTTGACATCTTTCTGGATGCTACAACTTCATGCTTTCTTATATTTTAATGCATTCTGGTAATCTGATTCCCAAACTGAACCCAACTCTCACTACCCTCGCACATCCTCAAATCCTATTGATAGCCCATACATGCCTTTGACTCGTATCGACCTGCTGTCTGGAACTCAACACTGTCCAAGACTAGCTCACTGAGCTCATGTTACAAGAATAATACCTGTGCTGTCTAATTATGTGCTCATATCCTCAGAACATAGAACATGACTTCTCCAGTGACAGCGAAGTGTATGTGGTCAACCCCAGCAGGCATTTTGATCAAAGCAATATTGCACAAACAGAAAGTGAATGAATATCTAGGTAATCTAATATTTGGTGGCAGAAGTTGAGCAATGAATATTGGAGACACAAGAGAGACTGCGGATGCTGGAAATCTGGAGCAACACACGCAAAATGCTGGAGGAACTCAGCAGGTCAGGAAGACAAATAAACAGTCAATGTTTCAGGCCAAGACCCTTCATCAGGACTATAAAGAATATTGGCCTACTAGGAATAAAGTCTTTTTTTCTGCTGTACAAGTAACGGAGACTCAGATCAAAATCTCGTCTTCAAAATTAGGTCTCACCAGTCTGTATGACTTGTGCTACAGCTTGATGTCATCACCCACAACCATGAAAATCCAACTACTTTCTCACAGTCTCCATGTGTCATCCACTCTGACAAACCAATGGATCTTCTTTACATGTGATTTCATGCTGAGTGCACTGTTCATCTACTGGACGCTGACTGATAGATATGCAGTGTATTTGTCTTCTTATGATTTATGAGCAATCACTGTTTTACACAGAGGCCATAAATAATTGAATACTTACTCTAGGCAGTAAATACAATTTAACCCTTGGGGGGATAAATTTAAATCATACTTAACTGAACATTTTATTTCCTAATGCAGTTTTGTTGCACTGAGTCGTGCAGTAGATTTATTTTAAATTTGAAAGAATATGCATGTTCCAGAAGCCCTTCCAGCTTCTGTTTGAAGAAAAAAAACTCATTAATGAGAACAGAACTCCAATTACAGCATAGTTTATTATTAACATCTTCAATTGAAAATCTACTACTTAAAAACAAAAGTCAATTTTATATACATGGTGACAAATCCGGTAAATTATTGGCCAACCAATTGAAAGCTACTTTATCTAAATGTCAGATTAATAAAATTCATAAATCAGATGATACCTACACGATAGATCCTGTTCAAATCAACAAATCCTTTCAAGAATTTTATTCTTCTTTATACCAATCAGAATCCCCTGCGGATCCTACATTAATGTATGAATTTCTAAGAGATCTGAAGTTTCCCCAACTATCTTTAAATGAACCCTCTACGTTAGATGCTCCCATTTCGGAGGAAGGAATAAAGAAAGTAATATTTTCAATGAACTTGGGTAAAGCACCTGGCCCTGACGGATATACAGCTGAAGTTTTTAAATCCTTTTCTGATATTCTTGTTCCCTGGTTAGCCAAAATTTTTAAAGATGCCCTATCAGTGGGTAAACCACCACAATCTTTCTATGAAGCAACTATTTCTTTAATTCTTAAAAAGGATAAAGATCCCACTGTTTGTGCATCTTATAGACCTATCCCTTTATTAAATGTAGATGCAAAAATATTTTCCAAAATATTGGCCTTTAGACTGGAAAAGGTTCTCCCACAAATTATCTCTGAAGACCAGACAGGATTTATTCAGAATCGTTATTTACATTTTAATATCAGGAGATTAACTCATTAATGACTGCTTCGTGGGTATCTCCATGGTCGGAACCATCCCTGCTAGACCAGGGGTCTCAGTCTGAATTCCTGGATTGCGGTGTGTTAAAATGTTGGAACATCAGGGGTAGCTACAATTTTTTCTGAGAGTCCCAGGGGCTTAGGAGAGAAAAATATGGGAATTTCCCACTCCTGGTCCCTATTTAGTTCCTGCTGCTGGAAAAATACGTTTAAACGATGTTTAAAAAGGTGGTTGAATGGGTAATTGGATAGGACAGGCCTGGAGGGATATCGGCCTAATGCAAGCAGATGAGATTGGCATAGATAGGCATTATAGTCAGCATGGACGAGTTGGGCCCAAACGGCCTATTTCTATGCTGTACATCCCTATGATTCTATGAAATAAAAATGTCCCAGTCCCAAAGCCCAAAGTGCATCTTCCACACCCATTCCTCCATCCCCCACCCCATACACCCATTAGACTCACCGCTAACCAGGGATCTCAAAAATGTCAGCAAGTTAAGGCAGGGAAAACACCTGCAGCAATGTATCTGATCTGGACTGAACAACTTCAGAAGAGGTAAGCACAAAGACCAAAGTGAAAACAAAAAAAAATATCCAATATTTTCTTCAAACAGTGGGTGAGGGGATATACCTGCAAACACCAGATCCTGACATTGGAATTCGTATGAAATTCTAATATTAGCTATTTTGTTTAAGGGTCTCAAATACATGTATTAAGTATTCACTTGTGAGTGTTATGTTTTAGGTTTTGACTGATTAGACAGTATCTGAGTGACTGTACAATCAAACTGAATGGGTAGTATTTGGATGAGTGTGAAATATGTCTGAATGGGTATGTTTGGTGAACAATGGAAATGAGTGGGAATGTTTGTACAATGGGATGGAATGGGTGCGTTTCACTGCACAGTGTGACTGAATGGGCCATGTTTATGAGCGTGACTGATGTGGAGTGGTAGTTAATATGTATAAAGGAAAATGCATTTTAAATTGTACAATAACACTGTTGTGAGTCTCCACAGAGAAAACAGAATGAGTATGCAGAGTGGGAGTGCCCATGAATTGCGTGTATCAAACTTTACTTTCATCAGAACCATCTTTAATCTTACATTAACATAATTGATTTACTCCCCAAATGAGCTGATTTGTTACTCTGATTAGTAATGCGTGTCCTCTGTATCAGTATTCTGTTAGTGCTATGAATGAGATTGTCAATTGACCTGGCAACATTTAACAATGCCAAACAAGGGTAGGCAACCTTTTAATGACATTGCGTGAATGGATTGATGCCTTCGTTCAAATTCCTAGGTGACCCTGATTAAAGTAATTGCTGTATCGATCTACCTGATATTAAAATCTGATCATACTCTGTCACCCTGAGCTTAATTAACAGAATGTCATCAAAGCCTGTCAGGTCAATTGTTGGACACATTTAGTATTGAGCTGCAGAATGGATAACACCAATTACAGCTCTTCAAATGTTTTTACTGGAAAACCAACACTGCTCAGAAATTGATGTGAGTCCATCACTGCACAAAAACAAACAGGTTATTTAAAGGTTGCACCCATTACTATTGACAGTGCCTGTTGTTGTTGGAGGCTGTTTTCCACCATTTTACAATACCATCATCATTTCATTTACAAACCAACAATAAAATTTCAGCTTCCTGCTTGTTTTAGTAAATATCTTCAATCTGATTTTAATTATGCAAACTTGTCAAAATAAATGCCACGTCTCCTCAAAGTTGTTTCTATGAAGTTTTGTTTCTTCTCTTGTACCAAATATTTCTTTCGCTTTCATCACTGTCACTCTTTGGAGGCACCGAGTCTACTCTTGATGAGTATTGACTAAGATGGAGTAAGGAGGGCAGTTTGTTGTCCTGACAAATCGTTAAAGGGTATGAATAAGTAGATGATTTTATATATATCTTGAGGACTGTGGCAATCAGCGTTCCCCATCTGAAGTGGAAAGACATCTCTGCTTCACAGTCACTGTCCAAAAACCTCTGATAAAGAAAGAACAAAACTAAAGAGCAACTTTCAGGATCACACTGAAAGGATGTTGAAGTTTGGAACTGTTTTTAAGAACATAGAACGTAGAACAGTACAGCACAAGAATAGTGAAGCTTATGGAGGAGAAAGGTATATAGAACTCCATATATGTGGTCTCTAAAAGTTGCTATGTGATTTACCCCCTAATAACAATAGCTTCAGCATTATTTTCAATTCCAACTCCAGGTCAAGGTGTGCAGCATTATTTGAAAGATAAGTATCTATCAACTACTCACAAGGGTAGTGAGACATGCTGTTTGGATGGTTTAGAAACATCTAAAGCTTCACTTCAATACATTTTGATATTAAAGCAGCGTAGTCAGCTTCAGTCTGCATACAAAATGAACCTGAGGATCGATGCCAATGAACAGAGCTCCTCATATGTTGGAAATGACAATTCCACATTGCTGGAAACAGTTACTGATCACAGACATTACTGCTTTTAATAACATAGATGATATTTAGTGCAGAAACAGAAAATGCTGGAAATACTGAGCAGGTCAGGCCACATCTGTGGGAATAGAAACAGAGTTAATGTTTCAGGTTGAAGAACCTTCATAAGAACTGAAAAGGAAGCTATAAAAGCTAGTAAAACTGCAGAAGGTAGGGGTGGGAGATGTCTGATAGGGTAAAACTAGGGTGATATTGCAGATGAGCTGTAAACAAGGTTACCTGGTGAATGAGTGAATGGGAGCAGTTAGGGAGTGAGAACATGGACAAAACCAAGACCAAAAAATGTGGGAGTTATGAAATGCAGAGCAGGAGGTCACATCCAGCAGATCGGGCTGGACATGTCCTCCACTCTCAGAGAGAATAAAAAGGGGAAAAAAACCTGAGCTAATGTCATAGAAGGATTACTGACACAGACTGAGAAATCAAGTTACCTGAAGTTGTAGAATTCAATATTGACTCCAGAGGACTGCAACTTGCCCGGATGGAAAATGAGGTGCTGTTCCTCAAGCTTACATTGGGCCTTACTGTGACAGTACAGGTGGTCACAGACCAGTAGGTGGGAATGGGATGGGGAATTAAAGTGGTTGCAACGGGAAGCCCAGGACTGCCCCTGCAGACCGACCGCAGGTGTTCTGCAAATCAGTCACCCAATCTGCATGTGGTTTCTCCAACGTAGAGGAGGCCACATTGTGAACACAGATTGAGTGCACTAGATTGGAAGAAGTGCATGTGAATCACTGCTACACTTGGAAAGACTGTTTGCGTCCCTGGATGGTGGAAAGGAAAAAAGTGAAAAGAAATGCCCAGACATGTTTTTCTTTCTAGGAATGGAAAACATCCTTAACCTGACCTGAAGGGCATGTCTTCCTGCTCTGCATTTCACAACTCCTGCATTCTTCTGTCTGTGTTCTCGCTCTCTAACTGCTCCCATTCACTCATTGACAATATAACCCTGTCTACAGCTTATCCCCCATGGTCACCACAGTTTCACCCTGTCAGAGAGATCCCCCTCCTCAACCTCCTTGCAGCTTCACAAGCTTCTTTTGTTTCCTTATCCATTCTGGCAAAGATCCCTCAGCCTGAAACATTAACTCAGTTTCTCTTCCCACAGATGAGGCCTGACCTGCTGAGTATTTCCAGCATTTTATGTTTTTGTTTTAGATTTCCAGCATCTGCAGTTTTGTTTGATTTTCATGATATTTAGTGCATGTATATCACTTTCTTCTGTCTGTGAAATAAGCAGATTCAATAGCAAGTATATTTTAAATTGACCAATAGCTGCATTATAGCAATAGGCTACTTGACGATATTTTAAAAAGTGCACAGCATCATAGAATATTCCAGCACAGGAACCAACCACTCAGCTCATTATCACCTAAACATTCATCTGCACAAAGCCTAAAATCAAATTAAGTGTGAACTAATCTTCCACATGTTTCAGAGTGACTAAATTCCGGTGATTAACAAGATATGGACGGACCTCTTGATATGAGAGTTTCATGTATTGTTGCACTTATTTCCTGATGTTCATCCGACCCACATGATGTCAACGGTAGTGTAGTGCCCACAATTTGTTTCCGGTGAGATTTTCAAACATATTGGCCTGAACACATTTGGTGTGGTTCACTCACAGAAAATGTAGTTTTTAATAATGTGGGAGGATTATACTGAACATTAAATTATAATACTAAGAGTCAGAAACACATTGTCTGCAGTCATAAGCAGAAAACTGCACAAACAACAGCTTTCTACCAAACAGAACGACCCAAACTGGGATCTCGGTCACAACACCCGCAGTTGGTTTTAGCAGGTTTACCCTCAAGACGAAGGAGCCTCAGGTGCCTGAAGGAAACTTGCAAAAAGAGAAGTGGTTCATCAGATAATAAATAAGTAAAAAACTGTAAAAAGGCATCTGACAAAATCTCAGCATGCCTGACAAACTGGAATGGCAAGCACACACTGCACTTCTCTCACAGTCAGACTCATCCCCACTTTCAGAAAATTCCCTCAGGATCAGTGCAGTCTGTCCCTGCTGAGATATGCCACTTATGACATGTTTTTACTCACATTCTTGTGTTGCAGAAGTCAAGTAAAGCTGTGCTGGCAAAGTGGGACAGCTTCCACTTCTGATAAATAGAGCTTCTCCATTTACACCTGGAAGAGGCACTTGGCTCCTTTGCAGTGAATGCACTCACACCCTTACAGGATACTTCGGGGCAATTTCCTGCAAAGTGTTCCCTTAGCACAATCAAGCTACCTCTTCCACGCACTGTTCTTCCGAAGCCCATGCAGCTTCTTCTGCCTGCTGGGATGAACTCTGCCACACCTCTCCCATCACTGTAGCATACAGCAATTCCTAGCCTATGCTCCCCAGCAGCTGAAAGAGTGCAGGTTGCATTCTAGTGCAACTCTTCAAGGGCTACTTCCCGAGGTCTGAGTTGTGAGGATGGTGCTGCTGATATAATAAATTCAACATCTATCCCCCACCATTCCTGAAACAAACCGGTGTTGCATGTGAAAACAAATTGGAAAGGTGGGCTACATAGTGTTGTTGCTACACTTCCAGCATCATAATGTCGGCAACTCAAGAACTACTCCAAGCATTTTCCCCATCATAAATTACCAGATTTGAGGAATTGGAGATGGGCTGAGAATTAAGACAATTTTCTGTTACACATGTGGCTTATGCAATATTGTGCATAACTCTCTCTGAATTGTACCATGTTACCAACTCCCCTCAATGTATATATTGTTACATTGGTAGTGATGAATGGGTCTGGTTTACCTGTCTGGGTGTAGGTATACTGAAAAAATGCTCTCTTTCTCCCTGTCTTGGTTCTTTACTTAATAAAGCACTTTGTTAGTTTAACTTAATCCCTGAATTTGAACAATGAATACAGGGCAGATCCCTCCCCCTTAAGGTAGCACAAGGACTTGCAGGTGGAGGTATCAAGCTGTGTGATTCAAATGAGATAATACACTGGAACAAATAAAGATGCCCAAACCATTGGATTTCCAGGTGAATAACCTGTCTGAAGAATGGAGACAATGGAGAGAAAACCTTATATTATACATTGAGCTAGCTGCACAAGATAAATACGAACAGACAAAAGGAAAATGCTATTATTTCTCACTGGCCACAAGGCTATTGAACCACACCATTAAACCCTCAGATAATGGAGAATGCATGGTGTGCATTACAACCATAATACAGCCTGGCTAGAATTGAAAGAGCCAACAATTACTGGTTCTGTTCTCACAATCAAGAGCAGGGAGAATCTGATGACATACCCTTAATGGCGCTCAGATTGCCTGCAAGTAATTGTAGTTTCACATATTTGAACCACTCTGTCATCAGTGATCATATTTTCAGGAGCATCTAGGAGGCCAGCTGTGAGAACAGGTGCTGGGTGACATAGAGTTCGTTCTGGAGAAGTGCAGGTGGACAAGCAAAGCTCTGGAGCTATCCAAAGCCAGACTTGAAATGTTGGATCCATCTATGCCAAGGTATTGGTGCAAAAGCAACCGGTGACATTTCAGCTTGGCTCAGGATCAACATGTAATTTTGTCCCAAAGCAATTTCAAGCTGATGCAATTGAAACCAATAAGTCAGTGAACAAGACTGCACTGAAGCCTGCTTGAAATTGCTCTCCTAAGGTGATAAACCCAAAGAATCAAGAGATGGAGTGCAACATAGTACCATAACGGACTTTGCCTTTACTTGGACATAGTGCATTCCAGCAGAAGGGAATGATGAAGATGCACCATGTTTGCTGGCAGCCAAACAAAATCAGGACTACTGCTACCACAGAGGAGTCAGAGACTTGTCACCATTGAGAGCCTCAGACACAGTGAGGATAAAGCCCACACTAGATGTGGCAGAAGGCAATGAAGACACAAAAGCCTATGTTCCAGATTGTGCAAGAATGAAACAAGAAGATCTAAATGGATAGTCCTTTGACCCAAATATCCAGAGGATTTTGTACCAAAGTAAAGTAAACGCAGATTGGAGAGTGATTTTTAAATCTGATTTTTATTATTAAAGAAGGGATGAATGTAACTTACGTAATATTGGTTGCATACTCCTTTAAGAATGGTATCTTTTGTCTACCTGCTCTCTACATACTTAATGTTAAGTTGTTAATATTGAACAGGTTGGATCCAGTTTGCTTGAATAGGATTAGGCATACAAAAAAAAATGTGCATTCTCTCTTGGTAAATTTTTTATAAAGTTTAAATAAGTTAGTTTAAATCTCTGGCTAACCTCCTGTCTCAGAAAGCAACACTGATACAGTTTCTGTACATCAATGCAGTCAGGAATGTTGTGAGTAGCTCACACAGAGGATACTATACAGACGCCCCTTCAAGATTTCCCAGGTTATGCTCATTGCATTTACTCATTATTCTCAGCACAGATTAGGTTGAACATCTGCAGTATACACATTATCACCAGCAATGACTTCCACACTTGGAGTCAAACAAAAGCACAAAAAGGTAGTGACAAAACTGACAGAACCATTTGTAAACTCTTTATTGCAATTTTTTCCTGAAATAGCTGATATTATTATATACACTTCCTGTTTACTTCCAGCTGAGCCAATTATTTTCATTGTTATACATCACACAGTACTCTTGGTGGGTTAGCCTGCTCCACAACTCCCCGTTCAATAGAAGAGCAACTAAATTAAATACAGCAACTAAAGGTCGTGTTGGTTATAGTAAAAAACTGAATGCACAAAAAGGTAGTGACAAAACTGATAGAACCATTTGAAAACTCTTTATTGCAATTTTTTCCTGAAATAGCTGAGATTATTATATATACTTCCTGTTTACTTCCAGCTGAGCCAATTATTTTCATTGTCACACCATTCAGTCAGCAGTTAGTTGCATTGTCTGGAAGATTATGCTCGTGGTCACAAAGAAAGTTCTAGTTTAGTGCTGTAACGATGTCCAGTAATCTGCGTCAATTCAGTAACTGACTAGCTTGGTAATAGAGTGATAAATCGACATCAGTCCCTTGGGGAGGAAGGGAAGATGCACAGTATGTGAAATGCATTTTAGCTTGAAAAATGATGATTATTACACTTAAATTTGCACTTGTTCTTCAGTCCACTCCATGTATGTTGCATAACACACCAAAAGGCCAGTAAGACCTAGGGGGAGATGTGGATTAATCCATGGAGTACATCTATGAAGACAACTACTCTTTAGATGCCTTCCCCACCAGTTATACAAATCAAGAAATGACACACATCATGAGTAGTGAACTTCAAATTCCCAGTAGGTGCATCTAGCAGGCAAGACTCCCTTTGACATGAACCTTCTGGAAAGCTCATTTTAGTATCCAGTTTGGACACAATCTGGAAGCCTAAATTGACCTGCTCTATCAGCATTCCCCAGGAACATTGACAAAAATAGGCTTCATAAATCTTCGCATTGTGACTCAATCAATTCTCCCCTCCCTTTCACTATTATACCCTAGGGTCAGCACTGAAGACTCTGAAGATCTTGTCAGGCCTTTGAATCTTTATGAAAGAGCCTCTTTAATAATGAGATCAATTAGGCAAACAGTGTGGTTTGAATCATCGGTGAAAAATCGTAGCTAACTTCAGAATAATGATTAGCGTAGCCAAAAGAATTTAGAAAAATGGGAAGTAGAAAAAGTCACAGGCAGGCAATGACTTGCTGAAATATACACTGGCAAAGAGTCAAATAGAAGCATAGAGCAGATCAGTTTTAATAAAGTATCTGGTACATTCACTGTTTGCATCTAATTGATTCCCAATCTCAATATGCTTTTGAAGATCGAAAGCTAATTTATTGTTAAAATTCTTGTGCTTTTTATTAGCACTGATGAAATCTTCCCTATGAAGTTGCTAACAACAATATGCAGAATGTATTTCTTTTTCATTGAGACAAAACTTGTGTTGTTGTGCGTAATGAATACTGGCCTAGAAATCTGTTTGCGTAACAAGAAATCTGTTTGTGTTGCAACAAAATTTGAAAATATGCTTTTCCCAAAGTGAAGCATTATAACACCAGAAACTTAACCACACATCTCACAGCGTAAGTTGTGCTTGCACGTCTGACGCAGTTTAGACGTTGCTCATAGATCATGTGACATCATCCTATGTAACAATCTCGTAGTTTTCCAGTGTACCTTCTATCCTCCAGAGTCACCATACCCCTCCCCATGTTACTGACCATAACTTCCTCATGTACTAACTTCCTTCCTGATTCTATGGAATCCCAGTTCTCCAATTCACCAATGGCCCAACCCTGATTCACCCAAGGCTATCAGCCTCCATTGGCCCAACCCTCCAATATCCCCCTGAACTCCCCCATTGCTTTGCCTGTCTCCAGCACCTTGACCACCTAAGGCATCAATTCTCTGATGACTGATCATCATCACCCACACCGCCCCAACAATATCCCAATGACCATCCCCATCCCAACTCTCCAATGGTCCTCTCAATGTCAATTTTGATGGCATAAGCATAATGCCATTTCAGTGCTGAATCGTGCAGCAGAGGGCCCATGAATATTACTGTCTTTGCTATTACATTGAACAATGAAATAGTGCATTTGTAAGTTCTGGGCTGAACTGTTATGCCTTGATAATCCTTTGCTATTAGGTACAAAGGCAAGAGTTACTCTAGTCTGCCTGGACCAGAACTCTAACACTAATTCCGATGTGCATATTGTTCAACTTAATGTTAAGTTTAATCGAAAAAAATAAATGAGAATGCATGTAATGCTGGGTGGTTGCCAATTCTGTTTCTGAAACAAAAAGGCCTTCCACATGTAATGATAATGAATTTCAATTAAATGCTTGCACTAGATTTATAGTGAAGTGGGCAGACTATATACTGCAAGCTACATTCTAGGAGATCATGATCGAGCTCCTGTTGCTTTAACACTCACAATCCAACTGGATCAAGGCATAAATCTGATCATGTATCTGCTCAGCTACAACCCGTGCTAAACTGCTGCCGACAGGGAACATTTTGAAACCAATAGGAGTTAATTGGTTTTGTTCCAAGAACATTTCTCTTTAAATACACGCTGTGTAAAAGTCCAGAATTTGCACTAATGCTAGCAGTAAAACATTCATTGATACATAGAAATTAAGAGCAGGAATACACCATTTATCCCTTCAAGCCTGCTCCACCATTCAGCACAATCAGGGCTGGTCATCCAAATTCATCACCCTGTTCCTGCTTTCTCCTTTAATCTCTTTAGCCATTGCTATATCTAATCCCTTCTTTAATATATTTAATGATGTTGCCTCAACTGCCTTCTATAGTAGAGAATTCCACAGGGTCATCTTTGAATGAAGAAATTTCTCCTCATCTCAGTCCAAAGTGGTTTATACCATGTCTTTAGGCTGTGACCCCTAAGGGTCACATAAGGGAGATTTCCTACAGGTTCACTTCTGTCTTTTTCTTCCATTGTCTCCTTCCTCCTCCTGAAGACACTGATTCTTGTGTATGATATGAGTTCAGAGATCCCAGCACCGTGTCAAATTCTTCACATCTGAGTGTTGGCAGACTGCTACATTGTGATAAACCAGGTGCGATCTCATTTTCACCCAATGCACTTTCTTACAATAATTGCTGGATAATGATCAGTAGATGGAATGCTCCCTATCTCTGGAGTTCTACGATTAATTATAGTGCTCTAATGAAAAGTGCCAACTAAATCATAGAGTAGAAACTGAACAGACACCATCTTAGTGCCAGCGACTTTAACCCTGAATCCTTCAGAGAAGAGCTTATTTATTATGTTACCATTTCTGTTCACCCACACATTCAATGAGAGCCAGCAATTAGCCAAGTAACCACCCCTGTCACTTTGCTCAATCAATCCACCAACACCTCATATAGAGAAGTTGGCATCAATGCCTTCATAAAGCATGAGATTCTAATGGTAATCTCTGTAAAGAGTCAATAGGCTAATGAGAAGCATATATTCATGTATTTCAATACAGATTAAATACAAATCTGGAGCAAGAGGAGGCCATTCGGCCCTTTAAGTCTGTTCTGCCCTTCAACAAGATCACAGCCAATCTGCCAATCTGCAAGTAACCCCATCTCTGCATTCCCTCCTACCCAAGTAACCTTTCACCTTCTTGTTTAATAGGAATCTAATTACTTTGATATAAATGATTGAAGACATCAAAGGTATGATTGTTAAATTTCCTTTGACACAAAGCTATGCAGGAAAGACTCTGCTTCCACTGTCCTTTGAGGAAGAATGTTCCAAAGACTTGTGATCCACTGAAAAACAAAGTCATTTCATCTCTGTCTTAAATGGGCAACGTCTTATTTTTCAACAGTGACTCCTAATTCTAGATTCCCCCACATCCTCTCCACCTCCACCCAGCAAGACCCACAATATTTCAAATGTTTCAGTCTGTGATCTCTTACTCTTCTAAACCTCATATGAGCCTAGCCTGTCCAACCGTTCCTCTTAAAACAACCTGCCCATTCCAGGTATCAGTCTAATAAATCTTGCCTGAGCTGTTTCCAACTTGTTAACATATATCCTTAAGTAAGGATATTTACATATTTAAATTTATATTTAAATTCATATTTATATTTATATCTAAAGGATACATAAAGATGTCCTCCCCATCATCGAGGACGTCTTCAAGAGACGGTGCCTCAAAAAAGCAGCATCCATCACTAAGGACCCTCACCATCCAGGACATGCTCTCTTCTCATTATTATCATTGGAGCGGAGGTGCAGGAGCCTGAAGACCCACACTTAATGATTCAGGAACATCTTCTTCCCCTCCGTCATCAGATTTCTGAATGGTCCATGAATCCATGAACACTACTTCGTTATTCCTTCTTTTTGCACTATTTATTTTTAAGTAATTTTATGTCTTTGCACTGTACTGCTGTTGCAAGACAACAGATTTCACGTGATTTAAGTCAGTGATAATAAATCTGTTTCCGATTCTGATTCTGAAGGATATCAGTGCTGTGCAGTGTACTCAAGTGTGGTCTGACTAATGCCCGATATAATTGAAGTAGAACTCCCTACCTTTGTATTCGATTTCCCTAGCAATAAGCAAAAAATATTCTGTTAACATTCCTAATTACCTGACATATCTCCTTACTAGCCTTTTGTGAATTATGCACCAGGATACCCAGACCCCTCTGCACCTCAGAGATCAGCAATTTCTCATCATTTATATAACGTGGTGACTTTTTAATTTTCTTGTCAAAATGGCCAATTTCACTTTTTCCCACATTGTACTCTATTTGCCAGATCTTTGCCCATTTACATTTTCCTTTGTAGTTTCCTTATGTTCTCTTCACGATTTATATCTTTATGTCATCGGCAAAGTTAGCTACCATGCCTTGAATACCTTTATCCAAGTCACTTATATCAATTGCCAAGATGTGAGACCCCAGTTGAAAGCTAACAGAATGCTATTATTTATTGCCAGGGAAATGAACACAAAAGTCGGAGGCTATGCCTCAGTTATATAGGATATTGGTGAGACCATACTGGAGCACTGTGTACAATATTGATCTCCTTATTTAAGGAAGGGTATTGATGTGTTGGAAGCAGTTCTAACAATGTTTAGTAGACCGTAACCAGGAGTGGCAGGTTGCCTTGTGAGTCTAGGCTTTTGTCTGCTGGAGTTTAGAAGAATAAGAGGGGATTTGATTGCAACATAAGATCCTGAGATGTCTTGACAGGTTGAATGTGACATACCACCTTGTTACACCTTACCAAGCAAATAAAAAGCTATTTATGCCTGCTCTTTGCTTCCTGTTAGCCAACCACTCTTCTATCCATCTCAAAATGTAACTCCCTACACCATAACTACAAATACATAATTCCCTGAAAGTGGTGACACAGGTAGACAAGGTGGTGAAGATGGCTTCTGGCACATTGGCCTTCATCGGATGGGGCATTAGGCATAATATGTTAAAAATGAAAATGTGAGCACATGGCGGGTTTATGAAGCTGTGTGCTGCAAGAGTTTATAATGGTAAGACAGAAGCACAACTACATCCATGGCCTATTGTCTTTAATCATCGCTCAGTCAGATTCAGAATCAAAATTTACTCCAGAGATTTAACCTGAAAAATCTAGATTGAAGCTCGAGTACATTACTGAGTTTCTGCTCTCCTTCCGGTGAGATGTCAAACTGACGCCTGTCTCAAGTGGACATTAAAGATCCTTGACACAATTCTGAAGAGGAGCAGAAGCACTGGCTTAGTATCCAGGCCAATACTGATACCTTTTCAGCGTCATTAAAACAAATGATCTGATTGTATTAACACCGCTGTTCGTACAAGCTTGCTGTGGTCCAATTGTCTGCCATGTTTTCTACACTACAGTAGTGACGATACGTTCTTGGGTGAGACACACTCTCAAGTGTTCTGAAAGGGGCATGAAAACTGTATGTAAATGCATGCCTTCATATTTTTTGGTAATGCTACAGGACAATGATTCATATTTTGGTGATTTTGTGCTCAAAATGGTGTAGAATATTAACGTGTGGAAATGGAACTGTAAGTCTTAACCCCTTAAACCCTCACAACCCACACAAAGAATGCATTAGGTTTATATAGGCAGACTTGGTTTGGTCATAGATGAACTCTTGATCTCTCAATCGACCTCATCATGGCCCTTGCACCTTATTTGTCTACCTGCACTGCACTTCCTCTGTAACGGTAACTGTAACACTATATTCTGCATTCTGTTATTGCTTTTCCCTTTATACGACCTCAGTGTCTTATGTTTTGGAATGATCTGTATGGATGGCATGCCAAACAGAGTTTTTCACTGTATCTCAGTTTTTCACCGTATCTAATTACCAATAATTACTGAACAACTACCCACAGAGCCTCCTCCAAAAGAGTAGACGTTGAAACTATTCAGGACTTTTCCACTGCAGATACAGGATGGATTAGATGCTGAGAAAAAGAGCAGGGTTCTGACTGCTGTCGGTCAATGGTTACCTCTGTATGTCCATTGAAGTGAAGGAGTGAAAAGGCATGGTCTAGCACTGTGCTGACAGCAAGGTCTAGCCCTTTACTCTGATCTACCATGTGCTTCAAGCTCAGAAGAGTAGTCCTGTAGCTTCTGTGAGTGAGATCGCCAGATTAGGACAACTGGTGCCTAGTAATGTCTAAGGTAGGGACATGTTTGGCACAGCTTTGTGGGCCAAAGGGCCTGAATTGTGCTGTTGGTTTTCTATGTTTCTATGTTTCTATGGTGCATATTCAGTGCAGCTTTTGAGTCCTGAGTTCCTCTTTATTAAGGTTTGAGGGCTTGAGGGTACGCCAAGCCCACTTTACCTACAATCCCTATAGATTTGGAAGAGTTTTACATCAACACTCTGAACTGAACAAATACCACTGCGTCCAGCTCTTCACTCAGCTGACATATTTATCATTTATGTTATTGTTTGTATCCTATTACATAGAGTTGATTAACTTTTCACAACTTTGTAGCTTCAGTTTTCCTGGTACTTTAAACATTATAAATGACTCTAAACCACCCATTTTTACTTGCACACATATGTTACCATTTGGCCAGGTTTGGCCAGTGAGTGAGGCTTCTATTAGCATCTGCAAAATGTTTTCTTTGAGTCATAGAGTCACATGACATGAAAACAGGCACTTCATTCCATTAAATCTGCATCAACTATCAAGCGCCAGTTATTCTTAGCCCACATTAATACCTTATTATGCTTCCCACATCCCATCAACTCCCACTATACTCTACCACTCACCTACACAATAGGAGCAATTTACAACAGCCAATTAACATAGAATATAACCTACCAACACATTTGCTTTTAAGGATGTGGGAGGAAACGAGAGTACCCAGGGGAAACCCTTATGCAGTCATAGGGAGAACATGCAAACTCCACACAGACAGTACCAGAGGTTAGAATTGAACCTGCATCGTTGCAGTTGTGAGGCAGCAGCTCTACCAGCTGAGCCAACGTGACCTCACCTGAGGGCAGCCAATTTTTGAACATGTAGATATTTGACCATCTTGTGAAACACAAACTGAGGTGAGTGAAATGAACACTCAGTTTTAAGATATGTTTCTCAATCTATTTAAGCAATGAAGACAGATTTAGTTCTAGAAAATCAATGGAGCCCTGTATCGAATCTTTTCTGGGAACCAAGTTCTTCTCCAATTCTTCCTGTGACATTGATTCTCAAGGTTCTCAACTTTTTTAGCATGTTCAATAGATTCTGTTCTCTTTCATTTTCACCTTGTGCTCTTACAACCCTCTAGCACTTGACTTACTCGACCAGAGAAATAACCCTCTCTCTGATGAAGTCTGTTGAGTGTTCACTGTATTTTAATAGCTTAACTCTTTGGTTAAACAAGTATTCATTGAACAGCTTTTCACTCTATTCCTGAGACACTGAGTGAACCAAGGTAAAGTTTCCCAGGTGCTGACCATTTTAAGGAGCTCGAGCAATTACTCATTCTTCATGCGAGTCTGCATTAACGGGCCTTTAGTGGAAAAGAAAGAACTATATCAAGACAAGAAGGGTTTTAGACTTCCCATTCTCTCTCAGTCTGCCAATCCTCTTCACTTAACGTAAGAGGATGGAGGGAAGTTGGCAGTTCAGAACGTGGTTGTCCATTTTACACCATTTTACTCTCAATAATGGATTGAGTCTGGACCATATCACTTCACGTATGATCATTGTAGCCAACAAGGAAGGCTTTTGATCTATTAGTTCCTAATGTGGGTTCCAGTTATGAACAAATGGGGTGTTAACTCATGGTGCCACCCATGAAAGAACATTTCGTAATTAACATTCTAAATATTAATGTCAAGTGTTTTTGACAGGATCTCAATATATCAGGTAATTCACATAAAACTAGAGATTCAGACCAACAAAGTAACACTAGTATCATTTAAGAAGCACCTGGATAGGTACATGGAGGGGCGGAGCTTAGAGGGATTTGGGCCGAACACAGGAAATTGGGACTAGCTAGGTGGGCACTTTGGTCAGCATGGACTCGTAGGGTGAAAGGGCCTGTATCCATGCTATACTGCTCTATGGCTCTATGACTCTATGACAACTATACTGATGCAGCCATTCACTCATTAAAGATTAATTATGTTTCTTTGTAAGTTATAAGGTAAAATAAATTCTATAATTAAAATATGCATGATGTAATTGCCTTGAAATTCAGTGTAGGGATCATTAAAATACATTACAGTAGCTTCTATAAAAGGAAACAAATTTTGGAAGTTGAATATAATTTGCAGGTTATCTTGGTAATGCAACATAGTGGAGCAGCTATACTGGATGCCAATTTTTGGTAGCAGGATACAACATGCAGACACTACACTATTGAACATTTAGCGCTAGTGATCAATGATAAATTCAAACATCTCCTCCCCCAACCGTGCCCCCCACCACCACCTCCACCACCATCCTCCCTCTAAGTTCCTTTCAGAGCTGGTGCAGAACAATACATTTCAAAAAACATGTTGGCTTTGTTCCATTTGCCTTACTTACTTCAGCTAAATTATTGTGTTTGTTGGTTTAATTTTTCAGGGATTTTGTCAGTGAGATGCAATGATGCATGCAGGAGTATTGTCCTATCTGTTGTTAATGAGAACCAAAGATCAATCAATTAGCCAACGAAACAGAGTTCATGTAATCAATGCAGTGACAATGCACATTATCTGAATAGATTGGATGTAGCAGCTTAGCAGAAAATCTCAAAATGCTGCTTTGCTGTGCCAATAGTGTGACATTGCTATTTATTTAGTAGTCCAAGGTCAGTACTGTGTAACGCTGGTCCAAGAGATTACTCCAGTCATTGCCATTTGGGAGTGCTAATCTTCTACTGTCAAAAGGAATAAGGTGACTCCTCCCCTTCCCACTCACCCACCCCCAATTTTATTCCTCCCCGGAGCATGGTTCTACAGATGGAAGTCGTATTCGAGTACCTCAGTGCCAAAGTTAACACTTGGCATCACTAGTCCATCTCATCAAGAAGGCATCACAGTTGAGCACATAATCACCCAATCTGGTGACTGCAAATGTTATGAGTCTGAAATAAACCAGAAAATGCTGAAAATCCTTGGCAGGTCAGGTGACATCTATGGGGAAGGAAACCTTTAATACTTCAGGTATTCAGACCTTTCATCAGAACTGACCCTCTGGGTATTTCCAGCATTTTGTGTTTTCATTACCCCTCTCCTTTAGTTGTTTCTGACAGTGGGGAGCAGTAAATGTCTCTGCCTCCTGCAGGGTTGTTGAGATGAACCAGAGCACGTTACCAGCTAAATTAGACAGATCAAGTTAGAATAGAACTTAAACTGGGAGCCTTTCCAGATATTTGCATTAATTCCAAGGAATTTCTCCAGATTTTGCATCTGTGACATGGAAGAAAGACTTACATTCTGATTTTCTGATTCCAAAACACTTTGCAACTCATTGATGTAACAAACCTGGCAGCCAATTTGTACCCAGCAAGATCCACCAGACAACATTATGATAATAAACAAATTATTTATTTTGTGGCTCGGATCCCACAGAATTCTGACTCACACAAAAAGCAACACCTCGTACTTATCTGAATTGAAAGACGTTTACCATTCTTCGGCCCATTTAGCTAGCTGACAACCTTCTTTACTGTCTATGATATCACTTATTTTTGTGTCATCTACAAACTTACTAACCAAGCCTTGTGCATTGTCATCCAAATCGTTTATATAAATGAAGAACAACAATGGGCCCAGCCCCAATCCCTGTGGAACATCACACCACTAGTCACAGGCCTCTAGTCCAAAAAACAACCTTCCACCATCACCCTCTGCTTCCTACCATCAAATCAACTATGTATCCACTCAGCAGGCTCTCCCTGTATCTCATGAACCTTATCTTATACTGGTAGCTTGGTTTAATCAACATCAAGCCTCCCTTTCTAAAGATTGTGTGGTGAATTTCCAGCCCAAGTTTCTGTATTTAACCAGGCAGCTATGGTATGGGAGAGAACGGATGTGTAGAAAGTGCTGCTCTTTAGATGAGATGTTGAGCTGCCAGTTCCTGTGGACATAAAAGATCCCATGGTATATTCCATCTAAACATGGGGGACTTTGCTGTTCAATGTAAGCACAACTCAAGAAAGTGAACACTTGACAAGAGTAGCTCATTTACTGTTCTAGAAAGCTAAAAGGCCTCCTGTATTTGGTTACTTAACCACAGTGACAGCACATCAAGAAGTAAGTGCTTTGGGATTTCCTGAACACCTGGTACTGATGTGCTTCATAGATGGGAGTTCAATCAATAGCTGATCTTCCTTCCTATTGAAAGACAGGCACTAGTAATAATTCTGCACAAAGTGACCATGATTATAACACTTCTCTTGCTATAGCTTCCGCAGATCTTCCATCTGCTGAGCGCTCACTTCACTTCAGATGTTGGATTACGCTGTTCACCATTGGTTTAAGTAGTACAGGTTTTCTCTTAAAACTGTCAGAAAGGCCTGTTTCTCCTTTGATCTAGCCACCAGTTGCCAATCTAACTGCGGCTCACAAAAGCATCAGCAGCAGGCTGTCCTTTGTTGCCCTAAGTACCACCAGCCCCTGACAACATCATGACATCATATCTGGCCCAGTCCTATTATTCCGTAAACGATTCAATGATAGAGCTCACATTATTATCTGAACACTTACTCTTTATAAAGAAAAAGATTTTTTATAAGTAAACAATGCCATGTCTAAGCTCCTGCTTCCTGTGCCAACACTGCTTCGATGTAGTTAACACTGAATCATTGGTATTAATCTGTCATAATGCACCTCACTGCATCTGTTGTGTATTTGCTGGTCAAAAGTTCCAACTATACATCCTTATATTACTTTGTCACAAAACTTACAATGGTGGCCTGGGCTTTTGTTAAATTCTGTGAAATAATTCCTTCAAAGTTGTGTTCTCCCAAACTGTATCAAGGCATGAGATACAAAACTCGTGAAAGTGAGATCTAATGAAATAGGGGTAAATCTGTTAGTCAAAAGTGACTGGTTCCTGTTACTGGGAATCATAAGGAACCACAGTGAATTTACAAGTCAGGATAGTGTGTGATTTGGAAGGAACTTAGAGCAGTGCACTGTTTGGACCAAGGATGTAGAGAGGATTGGAGTCAGAGGTCCTGGCGAAATCCAAAATGAGCTTCAGTGAACAGGTTATTGGTGAGTAATTGCCAGTCGATAGCATTATTGACAACACGTTGTGTCACTCTGATGATAACTCAAAGGGGTGGTAAGTAGTCAGATCAGATTTGTCCTGTTTCTTGCTAAGGGACAGAACTGGGCAGTTTTCAATATTATCAAGTCGATAACAGTGTTGCGATTCCACTGGACCAACTAGGCTAGAGGCATGGCTAATTCTTAAGTGCAAATATTCAGTGCTACAGGTGGGATGCTGTCCAATCCTGTCTCGACCATTTCTTTATATCACATAACCAAGAATTAATAGAGTTGAATGAAGATTGGCTTCTGTGATGGCAAGGACATGGAAACAACGTTGAGATGGATTACGTACTTGGCATTTCTAGTTGCAAGTGCTACAGCTTTGTCTTGGGCACTGATGTATTAGGCTCTGATGTTGTTGAGGATGCTTGGACCCCTTCCTCCCTCTAGATATTTAATGTACACCACCATTCATAACTAGACCTCACAGGACTACACACGTTTGATCTGATCCCTTGGTTATAGGATTGCTAAACTCTGTCTGTTACATGCTGATTTTGATGTTTAGCACACATATAATCCTGTGTTGCAGCTTCATTAGGTTGGCTATTCTTTTGGTCCTGCTCCCAGCTTGCCCTTCTGCACTCCTTATCGATCCCCTGGCTTAAACATAATGGTCAAGGGAGTGAAATGTTGAGTTATGAGATCACAGACTGTGGTTGGATTATAATTCTGTTGCTGATGACCCACTGTGCCTGGTAGGTGCCCATTTTTGTGCTGCCAATCCTGAACTAAATCTATCCAATTAAGCATGATGACATTGCCACATAACATGAGGGAGGGTGAAGATGGGACTTCATCTCCACAAAGACAATAGAATCATCACTGCTGCCAATGTTGTCATCGGGTGTATCTGCAACACTGGTAAATTAGCACAAATGAGGTCAAGTCAGGTTAACAGGCCCAGTCTAGCAGCTATGAGCTTCAGGACTTTCCCAGCTCAGTCAATAATGGTGCTAACAAGCCACTCTTAACAATAAACATGAAAGCTCCCCTACTGGAGTAGATTCTGCCCCCAGTCATTGTTTTCAAGAAACTATTAACATTTAGTAAAGGTGTTTTCACTTCTGGGATTGTTCAAAACTACGGATCACAAAAATATGACAATAATTCATAAATCCAAAACAGAGAATCTCCTTTAGAGTGTTAAACTTGCCACCATTTGGGGAAGTTGAGGTGAAGAACAAAGATGCAGTTAATGAGAAGCTGGATACGTGAAGGAGGTGAAAAGGACATCACTTGGGAGGTGCTGAACAAGACACCTGGGGACTTGCTGCAATGCATCGTGCATAAGGTACATATGGCAGAGGAGAAGCATGCGGCAGGGGTGCTGCTGAGGTGAATGCATTGCCCTGAGTAATAAAGGAATAAACAATGTATCATACAGTAATGGGTGTCCAGGACAGTATCAAGATTTACGGGGAGGAGTCTCTAGGACGGTGGCTAGAAATGCAACGATGCTATCTGTGCTCTCTAGGACTCCCCTTAACGTAGTACAGAGGGTCTCTGGGACTATGGAAATACAGTGATGACGAGGGGTTTGCTGTCTGGAATTGTCAATATACAGGCTGTCCCCAGGTTACAAACAGATTCTTTTACAGATGTCCATGAGTTGATTTTGTCTGTAAGCCAGAAAATATACAAAATCCCACTATACAGTAACCATACCTCCACAGTAATGTAATGAATGACATCAAAAGCATATAGGACTGATAAGGAAAAACAAATACTAAAAGTGGAGAGAGAGAGGAAACTAGTTCTGCCATTTGTAGGAACAAATGTGTGTACATGCATCGGACTTTTGAATTTAATAATGTTATGGGAGCTCATTTGTCTCCATGGGTGTCCATAAGTCGGGCGTTCATAATCCGGGGACAGACTGTAGTGAAGAGGGTGTCAGTAATTATGTCGATGTACTTTGGAGGAACTCTGGAATTGTGCTGACAAAGCGCAGGGGTCTCAGGGATATGATATTACAGTGCAGAGTGTATCTAACATTCGGTCAATGTACTACTGTGGTGGAGATAAAACACAGAACATAGAACATTACAGCACAGTACAGGCCCTTCAGCCCACAATGTTGGCCAACATTTTATCCTGCTCTAAGATCTATCCAACCCTTCCCTCCCACATAGTCCTCCATTTCCTCCAGCAGTTTGCTTTTTGCTCTCAGCAGCCCCTTGTGTCTTCCCCTTGGTTTATCTTGCAACTGTGAAATGGCAGCAGTTTTCAAGAGTAGGAACTCTAATTTGTGTCAGGGGTTCAGACCATTTGAAGTGCATGCTGCATGACGATTGATATCAATAAATGTGTGTGGACAACAGGAAACCGTCAGACGTGCTGCAGTGGTTCACGACCAGAACGGCTGAGTCCAATTTCATAACTGGCCTTACTTCACCCCAAAGTAATCACGAGTGTGATTTACCCAGAATTGTTCCAATTCTGGATCACATGATGTTTACAGAAACAATGCTCCATGATCCAATATCTATGAATTTATACTGATTTATAATTCACATGCACTAAGAGTGATTTATAATGCATTTATAAACATGTGTCAAAAATAACCAACTAATTCATCTTCTATTTTAGTTTCTAATTCTGTGGAGGAGCTCATTCAACCTAAGTGTCTGAACCTAATTGCATATTGATAGATGCTTTTAATTGGTCAAGGAAGCAGTTGGATTTCCCAGCTCACCAACCAGTACTTCACAATCATTGGTACTGTTTTTTTTTGCTTTCTAATCCACCTCTGCCCCTGTCTGTAGGTGCTATTACAGTCTAATTGAATAGTGGTATTCTGTCCCCATGTGTGAGGATGCCCTTGTAATCAATCCAAATTCTGTTCTCAAACCCAAAGAGAGGGAGAGAAGGACACACTCATGCACAAGGATGCACGTACAACATACACATAGACATACACAAGCACACAGCATACACAGGTACACACACATTTATGCACACACACACAAGCTCTCATACACTCTCATACACACTCACACAGATACACACACACACTCTCACAGAAACACATACATACCCTCTCACACTCACTCACTCTCTCACTCACACACACACACACACACACACACACACACACACACACACACACACACACACACACACACACACACACACACACAAAGACACCCTCATTTGTTTCCTTTCCCACTGCCCCGAGGCACTGATTTTGTCACATTTATTGATTTCATGCTGATGATTATGGGAAGACTGGGAGTCATTAGGATAGAAGGGAAAGAAAATGTATCTCTTTTATATTATGCATTGAAGCAATATTCAACAAATGAAGCAATAGTCAACAAATTGTTATCCAAATCATGCCATGGCAGTACTGTGGCTACGTATAAGACACAACTAATCCCAAATGCATGTCTGAAGTAATGACAGACCAGAAACAGAACCAGAAGTAAGAGCAGGTACAAGCTGCAAATGTATGTACTGATGCAATAGACCCACCTGGACCTCTCCTCCCCAACACACCACCCAACTCCTTCCCACCAGCTTTTCCTAAAACATGGTTACCCACGGGATCGACACACCTCAAGCAAAAGACCATCCTCAGAATTCAGACTTCTTGTCAAATATTTCCCAACATATTGTATTTTTTTCTTTTTCACCTTATCCATCAAGTTTGTGTCAACCCATTTAGAAAATGGTTAGATCAAGTTTCATGATTAATCTCCCAGGTTCTTTTCCCAGGATATATTGCACAGCCATCTTATAGAAACAGCATTTCTCAAAGCCTTAGAATTTATAGCATAACTGAAACACCATCACATCTAAACATCACCCAAAGATGGTGCCATTAACTGCAATCAATGTGCTCTATGAAGCAGACAATCTGCTGGAGGAACTCAGCGGGTTAAGCAGCATCTGTGGGAGGAAAGAATTGTCGATGTTTCAGGTCAAAACCCTGCATCAGGACTCCACGCGAGATGTAATGGAGGGAATTACGACAACTGATCCCAACCCTGATGTATCAACCTGATGGAAAATCTCTGTGTGCATAGTTAGATTAGATTTGACAGTGAATCTTCTTTACTGTCCACAGTCAAACAAACAGGGCTGCCAGAAATAAAAGTGAGAATAAAACTAGGGCCCATTAATTCTCATTCCATCCCATCCATCAATTCTGGGAAGATACTACGCAGGAGTTGTGTCCGCTCTTGCTCCTTTTACAAAGCTATTTTCTGACCCCTGCTCCTTCCTTGTACCCTGGCAAATTTTTCCTTAGTTCTCCAGTTCTCTTCTGAAAGACACTGTTGAACCTCCTTTGCCATCTTCAGACAATGTGATCCTGATTATAAAAGCTTGAGAAATAGAGTCATAGAGTCATACAGCATGGAAACAGTCCATTCGGCCCCCCATGTCCATACTGACCAGCGGCCACCCATCCTTATTAATCCCAAATTCCAACACTTGGTGCATAGCCTTCCATGCCTAGGCGATCCACATGCTCACCTAGACACTACTTGAATGCTGTCAGTGACTCTGCTTCCACCACTCTCTCAGGCAACGCATTTCAAGTACTCACCAGTCTCTGGGTGAAATAGGTCCCCTTCAGATCCCCTCTAAATCTAGTGGATCCCCTGCCCTTCCCTAACTCCAATCCCTCCATCTATTGTAATTCTGTCCCCTGGAAAATTCAGGAAAACTAATTCAGGATATATCATGCCTTGGTTAAACAACATGGGGATACAGATATCATGGTCCTCCACTTAAATAAGGAGAGTCTCAGAACCTCAAAGGAGTTGGCAGCACTGGTGAGATTATGTACTGAAGACTGGAGATCAGTGGAACAGAATGGTCCAGATGGCCAGTTAATGCGCCACAGAATTTTACCATTCCGTAAGCCAATTATATTCATAGGGCTCTTCGACCCTCATGGGAGGCTCATCCAGAAGATTAAGGTGCATGGGATCCACAGTGGCTTGGCCGTTTGGATTCAGAATTGGCTTGCCCATAGAAGATAGAGGGGAGTGGTCAATGGGACATATTCTGGCTGGAGGTCCGTGACTAGTGGTGTTCCACAGGGATCCATACTGGGACCTCTGCTGTTTGTGATGTATATAATTTTTTTAAAATTTTATTTACAGCGTGGTAACAGGCCCTTCCGGCCTAACAAGTCCACACCGCCCATTTTAAACTCAATTAACCTACCCGTACGTCTTTGCAATGTGGGAGGAAACCGGAGCACCTGGAGGAAACCCACGCAGATACGGGAGAACGTACAAACTCCTTACAGACAGCGATGGGAATCGAACCCCAATCACTGGCGTTGTAATAGCGTCGCGCTAACCGCTACGCTACTGTGCCGCCCCAATTGATCTGGATGAAAACATAGATGGGTGGGTTAGTAAGCTAAAGATTGATGGTGTTGTGGATAGTGTAGAAGACTGGCAAAGGATACAGTGGGATACAGATCAGTTGCAGATATGGGCGGAGAAATGGCGGATGGAGTTCAACCCGGACAAATGTGAAGTGTTGCACCTTGGAAGATCAAATGTAAAGAGACAGTACACTGTTCATGGCAAGACCTTTAACAGTGTTGATGAGCAAAGGGATCTAGGGGGTCCAAGTCCAAAGTTTCCTGTAAGTGACTACACAGGTTGATAGGGCGGTAAAGAAGGCATATGGCATGCTTGCCTTTGTATGTCGAGGCACTGAGTTTCAAGAGTCAGGAAGTTATGATGCAGCTTTATAAAACTCTAGTTAGGCCGCACCTGGAGTATTGCATTCAGTTCTGGTAGCCCCATTATAGGAAGGATGTGGAGGCTTTGGAAAGGGTGCAGAAGAGGTTTACCAGGATGCTGCCTGGATTAGAGGGCATGTGTTATAAGGAGAGGCTGGACAAATTTGGGTTGTTTTCTCTGGAGTGGTGGATAGAAGTTTATAAGATTATGAGATGCATCAATAGAGTAGACAGCCAGAATCTTTTTCCCAGGGTTGAACTGTCTAATACCAGAAGGCATACATTTAAGGTGAGGGGGGTAAGTTCAGAGGAGATATGCAGGGCAAGTTTTTTTACACACAGAGTGGTGGGTGCCTGGAATGCACTGCCTGGGGTGGTGATGGAGGCAGATACAATAGGGCATTCAAGAGCCTCTTAGATATGTATATGAATGTGCAGGAAATGGAGGGATATGGACATTCTGTAGGCAGAAGGGATTAGTTTAGTTGGGCATTTGATTACTAATTTAATTAGTTCGGCACAACATTGTGGCTGAAGGGCTGTTTCCTGTGCTGTACTGTTCTATGTTCTATGTTCTATGACCCACCACGTCTATGCCAACCACCAAGTTCCTATCTATACTAATCCTATTTACCAGCGCTAATTCTGCTTTTATTTCATATTCCCAGTATTGCAATTGAATTGTCTACCTGCACCATGCTGCATGTTACTGCAGTCATCTTGATCCATGCATCAGCTCCACAGGCAACTGCAGTGGAGGTCCCCCTGTTACTGGGGTCTTACAGGGAGTCTCTACTTCTTCCAGAGAAGGGGCTGCGGACAAACTACATGGATGGCACTGTTCCCGATCGCTTCCATTGAAAGGCAATGGCCTTGCTGTAGCATGGCAGGAATGGACCGAGTTGATGGTGTTGTCTCCCAAGATGTAGGCCCTCCCCCAACGCCAAGCTCTTCAGAAGTTAGGGGGTGAGGATCATCAGAGATGTGAAAGAATAGCTCAGGGTCTGTGCGTGTTTGCTGAGAACCCCCGGAAATAAATCAATATGTCAAAAGAGCTTTTAAGGGTGAGTTGATATTAAAGATTTTTAGTAAGTTTATAAAGCTAATGAGATGGATAGATTGTAACAAAAGCACATACAGCTGGGAATGTGAAATAAAATTGCAAAATGCTGGAACTATAGAATCAGAAAATTGTTATGGCCAAGGAGCAAGCCAGAGTCTCTGCAGGTTTTCAAAAGGGGAATCCAATCATCCCTTTCCCCTGCTCCTTCCCGGTAACTCAGTGAATTAATTTCCCTCAGAAGCCTATTTAGTCCCCCTTTGAAAACTCTGCCTGATTACGTCCGGCACCCCAACAGGCAGCGAGTTCCAAATCACAGCCGCCTTCTGTGTTAAGGAGTTTACTTCACATCTCCTCATTGGCACAAATTTTAAATTTTTCTCCCTGCTCCTTGAACTATCTCTAGGTTCCCTTTAAACTCACCATCACCGTGTACACCTCTGTCAAATTTCTTCTCAACTTCCCTTATTCTAAGCAGAAAATCCCCAGTTCTCCTGTCTAACCTTCTCTCTTGCCCCTGGTACTGTTCCAGTGTTTCTTTTCTACGTCTTTTCAAAGATCTTCATATCCTTGCTAAAGTTGGTGATCAGAATTGGATGTAATAGTCCAGTTGTGGCCAAACCACTATTATACAGGTTCAAAATCATTTCCCTCCAATTCTATTTCTCTATTATGAAGATCCCATATGCTTTATTAACTGCTCTTTTGACACATCCTGCCATTCTCAAGGATTAATGCACATACACACCCAGGTCCCTCTATTACTAAACACCTTTTGGAACAAGGTCATTTACTTCAGGTTAAGCAACAGCAGTGGAGAGAGAAACAGAGCTAAGGTTTTAAATTCAATGGTCTTTCATCAGAACATTCGGATCATCAACCGTAAACACTAAGTGCGTTTCTTATCCTTGCTTTGGCTCACCTGGTATCACTTTTCTCTCTGTATCTTGTGGGTTGTGGGTTCAAGTCCTACTCCAGAGACTTGGGCTCAAATATCTTGGCTGACACTTCAGTGAAGTACTGAGGGAGTGCTGCACTGTCAAGGTGATATCTGGTAGATGAGATGTTCAAATAAAGGAAGACCTGTCTGCCCTCTAAGATGAATGTAAGAGATGTGATTTAGAAAGGGAGTCATTCTTAGTGTCCTGGCAAATATTATTCTTTCCATTAATATCAAAAAGAGAAATTCTTCATTATCACTTCCATGTTTGTAGGAACAAATCATTGTGAACAAATTGGTAGCCTCATTTTCTTTTGGTATTGGTATTGGTAATTGGTTTATTAGTGTCACACGTACCAACATACAGTGAATAGCTTTTGCTTTCAACCAGACAGATCATGCCATACATAGGTACATCGAGGTAGTAAAAAGAAAAACAGAATGCAGAATGTAGTGTTGGAGTTACAGAGGAAGTGCAGTGCAAGTAGGCAAGTAAAGTGCAAAGGCCACAGCTTGGGAGATCAAGAGTTTATCTTTTAGCATATGAGAGGTCCGTTCAAGAGTCTGATAACAGTGGGATAGAAGCTGTCCTTGAGCCTGGTTGTGCATGCTCTCAAGCTTTTGTATTTTCTGCCCAACAGGAGAGGGGAGAGGAAAGAATGGCCAGGGTGGGAGGGGTCCTTGATTATTTTGGCTGCTTTCCCAAGGCAACAGGAGGTGTAGATGGAGTGAATGGAAGGGAGACTGGTTTACAACAGTGGCAACTCCTCACACGTACATGAGCTGCAAAAGGCTTTGGGACACCGCAGGGTCTTAAAAAGTGATGCAGAAATGCAAGGCTTTTCTCCTCCCTTTCTATAGATGCTGTCTGGTCTGTTGAGTGTCTTCAGTATTAGCTGCAGATAGAACATAAACCCTTTTACCTTAAATCTGGTTACAAACCACATCTCTGGTTTTCTAAGTGATTACATTAAAGATTACTGTGGATTCTTGTGCCTTTCAAAGAAATGAAGCTCTATGAAATGGCACATCAGTGGTAAAAGGGAAGCAATGCAGCAACCTCACAGCAATCTGTTATCCTGACTTGACGCTGTTTGACGTTGACTGCCTTTCGCTTCCTGCTCTTAGATAACACTTGGAAATTCTGCAGTGAAAAATAGGCAGCTGAACAGGCCAGTGACTGGTACTGCGGACACCAGGGTCAACAACTCAAATTACAAGCTTTATGATACGTTTCTGTAATCAACAACACACTGCAAGAGCTGGGCTTTTATGAAATGAAATTTACACAGCTGATCAATTTCATCTGGTTGAGGAGAATGTAAATGAACAACCTCTTCTACCCAAAATTGTTCGAGTCTCCAAAAGTTGGCAGCTTCCTTCAGCTATGACCAGAAGCGGTACAATCACGATCATCACTAATAAATTCAATGAGGAATCAACTTTGATCTGCAAGAATGCGTAACTCACAGTCACTTCGTGCTGGAGCCAATTAGTGTTGATAACCTGAAGGGAAAGCTAGATAAGTACACAAGGGAGAAACAAATAGATAACACATTGATAAAGGTGAATTGCAATAACACAACAACACAAGAAAATAGGAGCTTGAGTGGCTTGGCCCCTCAAGCCTGCCCTGCCGTTCAATATGAACATAGATGATCTAAGCTGGCCTCAAGTCCTCTTCTGTGCCAGTTCCCCATAACCCTCAATTCCTTCAAAAGGTGGAGCAAAGTTTGTATGGTACATAAGGAGTGTCATGGTGTCTTTTGATCTTTATCTGGTGTGTCCCTGCTTCGTCACAGTGAGGACAGGAGGTTCACAGAGCTGTGCAAAATTATGAGGGACGTAAATGAGGCAGACAGTAGTAAGCTCTTCCCCACAGCAGGAATGTCTATCACCAAAAGGCCATAGGTTTAAGGTAAAGGTATTTAAAGGGGAGATAAGAAGATTTTTTTTCACCAAGAAGGTCGATGGATTTGGAATATACTGTGTGAGAGGATGGTAGAGGCAGAGACTCTCACAATACTTAAGTATGTAGACAGGCACTTGAATTACCAAGGCATAGAAGGCTATGGACCAAGTACTGGTAAATGGAATTAGTAGAGTTGGGTACCTAATGGACAGGATGGGTTGAAAGGCCTGTTTCTGTGTTGTATGACTCTTATGATTCTAAGAATGCAGGGATCAGTAATTTTGTTGAACATCAGGGGTATTTGAAGAAGCAAGTGTTGGCACTGGAGACAGGGCTAATGGAGTAATGGGGAAAGGAAAAGCAGAGAAGTCAGAGCCAGTGGAGATGAGGACTCCTGTCAGGCAGTAGGGTTCCTCATTCACGCACCCAGGCAATGTGAGTTGTTAAAGCAGCTTCTTCAGAAATGGGAGTGTTGCATTAGGCAGAGCTAGACAGTGAATCACCGAACGAGCACAGGCTATAGCAGTTACACTTTCAGTTGTAGAATCAGAAGTTTAGAAGATGTCTTGGAAAGTGAGTTAGATAAGAATTTTCTAGTGAGGGCAAGAAGGCTAAAGGGCAGAGTGAAGGTTAAGTGGAGAAGCACTTTGATTCAGGTGATTGGGATTTTTTTTTTCCTTTCAGATAACAAGAACCAAAAATAACAGAATGAAGATCTTGGCTGCTCAAAGGACATCAGTGCAGGGGAGAAAGTGAAATAAAACATTTTACAAGCTCTCTGAAGACCTGCTGGTAGGTCTGGCAAAACAAACAAG
This sequence comes from Pristis pectinata, assembly GCF_009764475.1. Lineage (NCBI taxonomy): Eukaryota > Metazoa > Chordata > Chondrichthyes > Rhinopristiformes > Pristidae > Pristis > Pristis pectinata. Next base: position 11,406,888 of record NC_067428.1, read on the forward strand.
GAATGTTTCAGGTTCCATCCCTGGAGTGTTTTGTGATAATTAGATAAACAGGAAACCTCTTTGGAAGTCATGGATTCTTACTGGAACCTATGATGTAGGTGCTGCCCACCAACTCCACCCCAGGCATAAATAATGGGGACTGACAGGTTATTTGAAGATGACAGGTTAGTGTGACCACAGTTCTGAGTGGATTCTCTTGATAGCTAACACACACACACGCACACACACACACACACACACACACACACACAGAAACCTTCACACACACACATTAACAAAAACACACACATTCTAACTGAAGGAAGTAAATATGTGCTTCTTGGGACATTCCTGTACATTACAGCCAATGAAATCTGGTCACTGTTTTGACTTGAGAAATCCCGTAGAGAACCTACTTACAGTAATTTGGTAATGGCCAGAACATTGAAAGACTGTTTAACGTTAACTGCTACTTTGTTCTCATTGAACCATGGACACTAAAGCCACATGTCACCCTCACTTCACCTCCCCACTGACCTCAGCTCCTTCTACACAGCCCTGGGGTCAAACACAGGACCTGTTTGTGTAAACATAGAATCGGAGAATGGTTTCAGCACAAGAGGTCATTTGGACCATCATGTCTGCACAGCTCTCTAAATCCACCCACTTGCCTTTTTCCAGGCCCTCACAAATTTTCTCCACCATATATATTTTTCCAATTCCCTTTTGAAGGCCACAGTGGAACATACATACCTCCACCATATCTGCGGATTCCAGATTCCAACCACACACTATATAAAAAATCTTTTCTGCAGAAAGTCCCTTTCCCTTTTATCTTGTACCTGTGACATCTGGTCCTAGACCCCCCACTAAAGTGAACAGCTTCCTGGATCTACTCTCTCCAGACCTCTCCTCATTTTATATACTTCTACCAGATCTCACGCCAACTTTTTTTCTGAAGTAGACAGACTCCATCTCTGTAATCTATGCTTCTAACTTAGCTCATCATTTCAGGAATGATTCTCATCAATCTTTTCTGGACCCTGTCTAACGTCTTCACATCCTTCCAGAAATATGATGTCCCAAATTAAACACAATATTCCAGTTAAGGCTGGACCAGTGTTTTATAAAGGTTCAGCATAACTTCCCTGCTTTTTATACTCTTTGCCTCTATCGCAAAAGTTCAGATTTGTGTGTGCCTTATTAGCCACTTTCTCAACGTCCCTGCCACCTTCAGTGATTTGTGCACACGTACCCCCACGTTCCTCTGCTCCTACACTGCTTTTAGAACAGTGTCCTTTTTTCTACCTTGCATTCTTGCTACCAAAACGGATCACCTCACATTTGTCAGCATCAAGCTTCATCTGCCATGTGTCTGACCACTCCACTGACCTTTATATCCAACTGCAACTTATCACCATCCCCTTTGCAGTTCACAATACTGCCAGGTTTTGTGTCATACACAAATTTAGAAATTAGAGTCATAAAGTACCACAGCACAGAAACAGGCCCTTCAGCCTATCTTTTCCATGCCGACCTAATCTTCTGCCTAGTCTCATCCACCTGCACCCCGACTATCTCCCTCTAAACCCCTCCCATCCATGTACCTATCCAAACTTCTCTTAAGTGTTATAATTGAACCCACATCTACCACTTCCGCTGGCAGCTCATTCCACACTCGCACCACCCTCTGAGTGAAGTTTCCCCTCAGATTCCCCTTAAATATTTCACCTTTCACCCTAAACCTATAACCTCTAGTTCGAGTCTCACCCATCCTGAGAGGAAAAAGCCTGCATGCTTTCAGCTAACCTTTCTAATACAACAACAAAAAAACAAATTTTTCTTCGATGTGCAATTTTGTATTTGAAATGCTGCCACTGTTTGACTTTGAAGGGCTCTGATCTAATTATAAACTGGCAGTACCTAGTGAAACTGACGGCTTTGGTCCATGAAACTGGATGGAAGTTTGCGACATCAATGTAAGGGCAAGATTCCCCAACACCCAATCTTGAGACGTGTTCCACTGATGGATGATTCATGGAATCCAACAGGACAGCACAAACTCTCATAGATTTCCAAGCACCTAGATTGGGAATTCTGTCCACTGAATGTGTACTGGGTTAATTTAGTTCAAATCCAACAGAACCTCTTGTTAATGGGAAGAAATGACTGTGCAGAGAAAGGTGAGTACATGGTAAGTTTTCTTTTACAATTTAGTTCAGTTGATTTTGTTTGTTTTTATGTGTTTTAATGGTAATTATTAAATTTACATTTACAGTTTTATTAGTTTTTTTAATGTTTAATCATTTTTGGATATTTTGGAATGGTTGTGAATGCCAGACATTCATCTATCGCTTCTATAATAGATTTGACAGCCAATAAGACCGGGGTCACCAGTTTAATGGCTCTCCTGATACTTTGGGAGCAGATCCTGTCACTGATGTGTGAAGAGACTCGGCCTGGAACCCCATTGTTCAGCTGGGAGCTAGCCTCACAGTGGAAGGCTTATGTCCAGAGAGCAGAGTTTGTCAGGACCCTCCTGGTTGGAGGATGGAGCAGAGAAAGCCAGAACCCAAATCACTGCTGTCTTGAGAAAACAAAAACAAGAAATGCTTTATTACTACTGCATGAACTTTGGGCAAAAATGACACGTGGCACCTGTGCAATGGCATGGAAATATTTCTGGCCCCAGCTTATTGACCTGCAATGCTTGATTCCTTATTACAACACAAAAGGAGACCATTCTGCCCATCAGCTCCATTGCCATCAGATTAATAAGGCAATCTGATGAGATATGAGAATAAGGCAATCTCATCAGTTCGTATTCTCTCTCGTATGTCTATCAACTCCTCTTTGTTCCTTTTTGCCATTAGCCTACACTATTTTACTGTAGCCATTTAAGCTTCCTTTGTATCTTTGGAATGTGAGAGGAAACCTAATCACTTGGGGAAAACTCCACACAGTCAGCAGCTGAGGTCAGAATCAAACCCTGGAGCTGTGAGGCAGTAGTGCTAACTGCTGTGTCAGTGCAGCACCCACTACCTCTGTTCCTTTCTCCACACATGCTGCACTGTGTAGTTCTTTTTTCTGCACTGCTGGAAATTGGAGGTGAATGAACCTTTGAATGGAATAGATTGAAGGATGGAGATGGAACATAGGGGAGACCGAGAATGGAGAGAAAAGTAAATCCAATAGACTGTAATGGAAACCTGCCTAAACAAAATTGTATTGTCCAGAAAATTGGGCAGTACCATGGTGCACTTGGTAGAGCTGCTGCCTCATCTCTTTCATGACCTGGGTTTGATCCTGACCTCAGGTGTGATCTGTGTGGAGTTTGCACATTCTCCCACTTGGTTTTCCCCCCCAGATGCTCCAGTTTCCTCCCACATCCCAAAGACGTGCAGGTTTGTGATTTAGTTAGCCACTGGTAATTGTGCCTAGTACGTGGTGAGTGATAGAATCTGGTAGGAGTTGATGGTAATGAAGAAAGATTAACATGGAATTAGTATAAATGGATGCTTGGTGGTCAATGAGGACTCATTGGGCCAAAGAGCCTTCTTCCTTGCTGTATGACTCCATGACCTAAAATTATAAAATGTAGAGTAAGAAGTAACTTGTTGAACCCCTTCTCCTTCTTAGCTCCAGAAAACATATCAAAAGGCCTATAAACTCCACATAATGTATAATAAGAAAGGAAAAGTGATCTATTTTAATATTCAGTAACCAAGTTCAAGCTCACAAATCAGAACACCACCAACACATAAGAAGAGAGGAAGGCATGTGGTAAAGCAAGAAGGCATTAGTAAACAAGACAAGCCTGAGCTTTAAAACCCTGAGAGGTTATAGAAGTAAACATGGAAGCATTGGAAGCAGGAACAGTAGAAGGCCTTAGGCCAGTTGAGTCTTCTCCACCATTCAAGAACTTCGACATTCATTTTCCCGTCTGAACCACTTATTTCCTTAATATTGAAATGTCTGTCAGTCTCTGCCTTGACTGCATGCAATGACTGAGCCCTCTAGAGCCCAACAACCTTTGCTGAGCCAAGGATCTGTGATCTAGACTCCCCAGACAGGGGAAGCATCTTCTCAGCACAATCAAGCTCTTGAATTTTGTTTTAGAACATAGAACATTACAGCACAGTACAGGCCCTTCAGCCCACAATGTTGTGCCGACATTTTATCCTGCTCAAAGATCTATCTAACCCTTCCCTCCCACATAGCCCTCCATTTTTCTATCATTCATGTGTTTATCTAAGAGTCTCTTAAATGTCCCTAATGTATCTGCCCCCACAACCTCTGCCGGCAGTGCGTTCCACGCACCCACCAATCTCTGTGTAAAAAATTTTCTTCATCTGCTTCAATGAGATTACCTTAAATCCAGAGAATACAGAATACCAGAGAACACTCATTCTCATCAGTCAGGAATCAATCCAGTGACATTTTATGTTGCATCTCTTTTAAAGCAAGGAAACCAAGGATGCAGACTGTGCTCAAGGTAAATCCTTACAGAATTTAGAAGGAAGACCAAGAGAGGTAAGGACTTCAAGTCTAGAGAGACAAAAAGGAATCAATCAGAGAAGGAAATGGTGCAAAATTCATCACTCAGGAGGAAGAGTGTGTAAGGCAGAGTATTCTGGATCCTAGAAGAACAAGAGAGAGGAATTCAGACAATCACTGACCATAATAGCATAATTAAAACAGACAGCAAACAGAAGAACATAGAACACAGAGAACATAGAATGTTACAGCACAGTACAGGCCCTTCGGCCCACAATGTTGTGCCGACATTTTATCCTGCTCTAAGATCTATCTAACCCTTCCCTCCCACATAGCCCGCCATCTCTCTATCATTCATGGCAATCTAAGAGTCTCTCAAATGTCCTTAATGTATCTGCCCCCACAACCTCTGCAGGCAGAGCATTCCACGCACCCACCGTTCTCTGTGTAAAAAACCTACCCCTGACATCCCCCTTATATCTTCCTCCAATCACCTTGAAATTATGTCCCCTCGTGTTAGCCATTGTCACCCTGGGGAAAAAAGTCTCTGACTGTCCACTCGATCTGTGCCTCTTATCATCTTATAGACCTCTATAAGTCACCTCTCATCCTCCTTCTCTCCAAAGAGAAAAGCCCCAGCTCACTCAACCTAAAGAAATAGAAGCAGAAGCAGTTCTGATGAAACATTAGCTCACTCAACCTAAAGAAATAGAAGCAGAAGCAGTTCTGATGAAACATTAATTCTGTTTCTCTTTCCACAGATGTTGCCTGACTTGCTGAGTGTTTCCAACATTTTCTATTCTATTTCAGAAATAGGAGCCGACCAAACAATATTGATTCAGCACCTCATCCCTTTCCATCTAATTACCATGCCTCTGGATCTCTGTGACGTCCAGATGTCTATAAAACCCTGCTTTAAATATACTCAACACTGAGAATCAAAAGCCTTCTAGTTACAGAATCCACTGCTGTTGCACTATCATTTTGCACAATCCTGCTGTTTTGAGCTTGGTATTGTATTTATTGCTGTATTTATTATTACCATGTGAGCTTCATGCAAACAAGGAATTTCATTGCACCCTGGTATATATGACAATAATCTAATCGGATCTAATTTAATCTGAGGACTATGAGGAGAGGAAATTGGTGGAAGGGGGGAGAGGGGTAGCACAGTCACCATGGGCTAATAGCCAATAAATTCAATGCAAATTTACAAAAGATTCTGATGAAATTTCATCAACTTGAAATATTAATTCTATTTCCCTCTCCAGAGCACAGATTTTGTTTTCTGATTTAGAGAGGCAAAAAAAAAATGCTATCACTATTAAGAGTGTTATTCTCTTGTAGCTTTAAAGATTACACAGTTCTGTCAGCTGGTTCCCAGTTGAGCAGTGTTCAGTATTAACTGTAATATATTTCGTGATGAGGTTGGTGCGGAAGTCGATGTGATGTTTTCCAGCAATGTGGCAAAAGGTATTCTATCTCTTCGACAGGCAGGAAGAAGGACCATGTCCCTTGAGAGCAGGATGGCCTTGCAGGGAGAACACATTTTATTCTCTTAATTAGCTACAGAGTTCAAACTGAATAATGATGAGTAGATGAGCAATCAATACAATGGTCTTTCGACACTCGTATGGTTTCCTTTGTTGTTTAGTAAAGGGAGGCAATGTCCAAAATATCATTCACAGTTTAGAAGAACAAATCTCTGTTTCGCTGTGCGTGTTACAGGATCCCTTGTAGATCAACAGCCAATAGTTAAACTGCTTTACTGAGCTATTTCACTTTTATACTATGTTTTTATATAATACGATCCAAAAAGACAAGTTCTAGATCGGGAGAAGTTAAAGAGCTTCTTTGTGCTGATTCTTCAAGTTCCAACTAAATATTATACATATAATACATACACTGAAGGTTGTTGAGGGGAAATATAGGGCCTCCAAATAAATATTTCGGTTTATTCTTGTTTCTTCTCTCTTAAAGTGCTGAGCATTCAGCCGGGCAATAGCTCATCAGGTCCCAGAGTCCATTTTTCCCTTATCAGCACGTTATTTTTGATTGCAAAACCCAAGAACCATTGGCTATTCAGCTGCGGTGTCCATCACAGTGAGATCACACAGGTGTACTTCCACTGAAAAGCACTCCATGTAAGCACCACTGAGGCCACTGACTGCCTTATATTCTCCCTTCCTAATCCAGAGGCACCGATGCCAATGGGATGGGCTACAGTTCAGCCGTCCAAGTGAAGAGTTGGATGCTGGAAGTGAGAGATGGATGACCCAGCACAACGTTTATTTGCAGCCTGTCAAGAACTGTGAGTGCTGTTTAAAGCTGACTTGCAGCTTGAAGCCTCAAGTCACCCTGATATAAAGGTAGCAGTTCAAACAGTCAAGAGAAATATGATGCCTATAACAAAGATGGAGAAGGACGTGAGAAACTTAAAGTTTATGCTGAATTTTTTTTTCTAAAAATACACATTATTCATAATATACACAGTAAAAGCAATTGGGACACATCTTTCTCTACATTCATTGTACCACCAGTTCAATACATTTAATGCATACGTCAATACCTCTCATGGTTCCTCCTTAAACTTTGCATCCATGAAGCGTTTGAGAGGCTGTTACACAGGGCCCAGCCCTTCAGTGTCCAGTGGCAACAGGACACAGTTTATGCGGAATAATGGCCTAGAAACAATATGGTACAAACCCAAAGAATGAGAGTGGGAAATTCAACAACTACTTTGAAATAGTTGTTAATAAAGCCCTAAAATCTGTAAACAATCTGCTGGAGGAAATCAGTGGGTCGAGCAGCATCTGTGGGAGGAAAGGAACTGTCAACATTTTGAGTCGAAACTCTCCATCAGGACTGATTCCAGCATCTGCAGTCTCTTGTGTCCCAAAATGTGTCACCTCATTCCATTGTCTAGGTGTCTTATGCTTTGATATTAGTTATATAAATGCTCCTTATGTCATAGTACAAATAGAATCTTTAAGTAGTTCATTTATCACATAAAACAATGTGCTTTCTTTTATTTATACAAGTTTCAGGAAATGCTTATATTCAGCTAACATGACTGAGACTAGAGCTCCCTGAAAAGATTGATAATATTTAATTACTCAATTCTTTTGCTGGTGTGGGAGAAAGACAGCACTGCATACAAATGGTGCATTAGTCATTATTTTGATTAATGGCCTTCATACATTTCAGATGAAAGGTTGAACGTTTTATTTGCCCTGGGTGTCTGTCATCTGTTTTCCTCAGGTAGAATGTGACAACCCTCTCAATGCTGAAAGATGCTGAAAAAGAGCCCTGGCTCCTGGGAGCAATATCAGAAGATGTCCCATGAAATCAAGCTGACATTTCCCAGCTAAGAGTCTTTCACACTTGAAAAATCCACATTTGAAAGCATGTAGCTCTCCAGATAGACCTAAATTGTGGATCATAAAGGTAACAGTCATTTTATGTGAGATGTAACTTATGTGCACGCTGAGGAGTTTACAATGTATTAGTATCCCTGCTCCCTGAAGCTACTGACTTTACAATGGGTTACCTATTTCCTCTGGCATCTTATCCAGAGGACCTTCTTGATGTTCTTGCTGTTGTACCAGGGAACACCATCCTTTCCTCCCCTAACGTAAGCACCTTACACAAATGTGCATTGGAATGTGATTGAAGATAGTTGTGTTGGATGATTTGTTATGATTGGTTAGAGGCCTCAAACTAATTATAGCACACTAATAAAATCCTGAGCAAAATGAACAAGCTCAACACAGTTACAAGACCAAGAATACTAGTCCAAATATTCCCTCAAATAGAATACTAGCTCAATCTACTGGGGACACTTGGAAGCCTCTTTAGTGTCAGTGGTAACTCCTCCCAGTCAGTAGGCTGTGGTCAGTGCTTAATCTGAAATGTAGGCTTAGACTCCAGTCCAGTCTAGTTGTGTGCAACCAGAGTGTTATCTTTCAGATGATGCATTCACCCCAGGTCCCATCCACTCACTCAGGCAGTGGTAAGAGTATCTATGGCACCATTTAGAAGAAGAGCAAGGAAGTTTTCCCTTTTGTCTTGGCCGATATTTATCTGTCAACCAAAAGGTTATTTGGTCACTTATGGCTTTCTAGTCTGTGGAAGTGTGCTGCATGCACATCAGCCACCAGCATTCCTACAACAGCGATGATATGTCAAAAATACTTCCTTGGCTGTGAAGCCTTGTGAAATGCACAGCATTAAAGCAAGTCGATCTTTCTTATTACCGGAATGGAAATTGGAATCTCGTTGAAAGGTATTATTTTGGCTCAGTGAACCACCTTGCTTTACTAGGAAGGGTGAGAGGCATCTGTGTGACACACTATGTATTAGCTCAGGAAAACCCTTCACATCAGAAGGGAAGACAGCTGAACCAAAGCCAAAACCAAAACTGTATGTTGTTGATGTCTTGAGGTGGGGATCATAAAATATCCTCTCTAGTGTGTGCGGGTGTCTGATACCCTTGAATCAAGTCTGCTTCTCTCAACTCAGGCTGAGTAAGGCAACCTGTGGAGCACAGGGCAAACCCAGGATATCCTGAGAGTGAACCAGGAAGGGAGTCCATGAATTTGCAAACACTAGCTGGCAACAGACCACAATGGATCCTCACCATACATCAAACTGCAGCTCATTTTGAAGAGAATTGTCTTACTGTAGATGCTGAGAAATCCCAACCAATAGTTGTCTTCCCCAGGAGCCATTTGTCACACCTACAAGGAACATATGGAGTACAGATTAGATTCCCCAGTGATCTCATCGACAACCTCCACGCTGGCAGACATCATCCTTGGGCAAGGTCAATTTAGATTCAACCTCTTTCCTGAATTTGACTTTTGGGTGCCTTTCTGTAGATGTCATCACCCCAGGGACCTGTCTACTTGGAATGGGAGGCTGGAAGATCTGTTTGAGCCTTGTTAGTTTTTGGTGATTGATTCTAAATATCCAAGCCATATGCTGCACCGTTGGCCTCTATTATTGATAGCCACTGCACTTTTATTCAATAAGGACAAAAAACATAGCTACATTTTGGGCAGAAGTGTGCTCCCTGAGATACCTAATGTGGGGTCCTGCGTAAAGGAGCATTCTCTGCAAAATGCACACTAATTTCACAGTGTGGCTAACAGGTGTGCCTTTTACAAACTGGCAGATGTGCTGATGGAGCCTGAGGTTGTTTTAAATCAACGCTTGTTAACACTTAAGCCTTTGGTGTTAACAAGCAAGAGGGAGCCTACTGATGCTTTTGCGCTGATATCACTGCTTTAGCTGGTTAGACTTCTGCTATGCCTCCACTCATCTGGGGTTCCTTAGAGTTTGAACTTCCAGCTTTTTGATCCTGGGATATCAACAACACTGACAGGGGAGCATTTATACGCTCTCAGTAGTTACCATGAGAGGATGTTGGAGGGACGTCACTTGGAACAACTTCAGTCCTTGTGGCTGTGGTGATCCTACACCATGTAAGTTGGGCTGTGCTATTGCCATGTTACAGTTGGGAAATGGTGATCTATAATCAAATCAGGGCAGTGACTTGTAGGCAATGGTGATCTAACTTTGCTGTTGCTTGCGTGTTTTCTGGTGATAGAGGTTGTGAGGCCAGGAAGGGTTGTAAAATGAAGCAGAGCAATTCACCAGAAGAACACCAATAGTTCAAGACACTTCTTTGGCAAGGATTCCCCAGCCCCCCACAGATGAGCCCTTCTCCCACCTTAAGCCCTCCTCCTCCTCTTGGACGCCCCACTCTGGCCTTCTGCCCACTTTGGATCTTTTCATCTCTAACTGTCGATGGGACATTAACCATTTCGACTTCACCACTCTCCTCACCTATTCCAACCTCACCCCCTCTGAATGCACTGCCCTCCACTCTCTCCGTAGTAATCCTAATCTCACCGTCAAACCCGCAGACAAGGGCAGACAGCAGCTCTTGGACACCCCCTCTTACTTACCCCTTAGACAAAACCCCACTTAGAAGCTCAGGCCACTGTTTCCAGCACTGTCACCCACCTCATCACCTCTGGAGATCTCCCCTCTGCAGCCTCCAACCTCATAGTTGCCCTACCCCATACTGCCCGTTACTACCTTCTACCCAAGATCCACAAACCTAACTGCCCCTGTAGGCCCATTGTTTCTGCCTACTCCTGCCCCACTAAACTCGTGTCCTATAGAGTCCTGATGAAGAGTCTCAGCCTGAAACATCGACTGTTCATTTCCTTCCATAGATGCTGCCTGACCTGCTGAGTTCCTCCAGTATTTTGTGTACGTCGCGTTAGTTCAAGATAGTGGCTTACTACCATCTTCACCAGGGCAAGTAGGAATGGGCATCAGGTTCTGAACTTACCTGTGATGCACACAAATGAATAACTCAGAGGAATAATTAATTCCTCGTCATTATCTGGGTGGGTGGGGGAAGGAAATTATTCAGGGTTCCTCTGCTGTGATCCCCCCCTCAATGAACCTCCCCAATATATGGTTGGTATGTGTTAATCTATGATTGGTACATAACAAGAATCTGTATGGCCCAAATATCGATTATTCTACAGGGGAGAGTACTGAGAGCTTTGAATTAATGGAGAAGTAATCATGTTGGAACTACAGGCAAAGCAACCAGTTTCTAGGTTAAAAGCAGTCAATCATGAGGTGTCTAAATTGTGCTCTTGTTTCAAATAATAGACCATTTTTGATATAGAAGTTAGAATCCTGTGATTATATATCTTGTTATTAGGGCCCCTGGCATTCTTGAGCCCTCAATCCAGCAAGTTTTAACAGCAGCAACAAACAATCTGCCAGAGGAACTGAGAGGATCGAGCAGCATCTGTGTGGGGGGGAAAGGAACTGTCAACATTTTGGGTCGAACCCCTGCATCAGGACACAGATCTGCTAAATTTAAATGAAGATATGGCCTCAAAATGACAGTGGGGGTCACAGGACTGACCGATGTACACAACCTGTCAAATGCCCAAAGATCCAAATAGGCTCCAGAACGATGTCACTTTAAATGTTTGTGAATCTCTATGGAACCAGTTATCGATGAACAGTCAGCACCTCCAGGAGAAAGATGGAGGCTAGTAGAAATTTCCAGACTATAAATGTGATTTCAATCTGAATACTTTTTGGATCATTAGTGCAAAGACTATTGAAAATTACTCTGGGGTATTTAACAATGAAGCAACAGTTTGACAGGGAAGATGCCATCATTATTTCTCCCTCCACAGTCTCAGCCATCTAACATCACACTATATTGGTCACTGTATTAAATGCCAGATGCCTCAAATATTATTACTTGCTGTCGCAGCATAGATAAAAATGTAACCATTCATTAGAGCTGTATGTGGTACATCACCCCAGGCACCAACTCAAGTAAGAATGATTAAACTTCATTGAAAAGTGTTCATTTATTCCCTTTGATAAAGAGGAGTCATTAGCCAGAAAGCAATGCAATTACCGGGATTTCAGATCCTGTTAATTTTGTAAATTCATCAGCCATTCATGGTTAATAATGAGTTAGAGCTGGAACAGCAGGGCAAGACATAACTTCACATTGTTCCAGAACAATCCTAAGCGAGTTAGACCATTTGATCCCTTCTCCTGTCCCACCATAGTGTTTAATGCCCCTTAAGTACTTGCAACACCAACGGAAACCCATTCTATATGTTCATCACACAACGTGCAATGATCTTCTTGGTACCAATTTCAAATAATGACCTTTAACCTTCTGCTTAATCTCAGATTGTCTCCTAGGGCTCAATAGAGTGATAATGCTGAAAAGTTGGAGGTGAGCATCCAGGGGTTCACAAGGTCACAGCTGTGGAAGACCAAGTGATTCCAGGAAATAGTCTTTGATGAATGGCACAGAATTGATAATAAAAGCTAATTATTTCTAGCCGCAGTACAAAACACAGACTATAGCTGTTTATATTAATGCTAACCGTTTTCCCAGGCTTTTTCTTAAATTACATCAATATTTTTTTTAACTGGTAAATTAGTTTATTATTGTCACATGTACCAAAGTACAGTGAAAAACTTGTCTTGCATACCATTCATACAGATCAATTCATTACAACAGTGCATTGAGGTAGTACAAGGCAAAACAATAACAGAATGCAGAATAAAGTGTTACAGTTACATAGAAAATAAAGTGTTAAAACTATCTGTTACATTCAAGCGGTAACGTAATTGGTTGCTTCACAGGATGCAAACAGCTCCACTAATAGTAAGAACGTTTTCACTATCAATTGTCTATCCATTCCACCTCTCTCCCAGGTAAGCAACAGTCATCAGGAAGTGTCAATGTTACTGTCGCATCAATTCCAAGATTATCCTCATATTAATGCGTTGTCTACCAAATAGTTCCAGGAAGCTCCAATGTCTATAAACTCAGTATGAAACAAAAATGTACACATGCTGGAAACCTGCAATTAAAAAAAATTCCAGAAATACTCAGCTGGTCAGGCAGCATCTATGGAGAGGCAACAGAGTTAATGTTAGCCAAGACCCTGAACTGTTTGATAGACAAATATTTTGTGTTCAGTGATTAGCACAAACCTATTTTGATGGGGAAAAGGTTTGATTTTTTTCTAAAACCTTGCTGAATGAATTTTACCCCAGTGATGGTTCTGATGTTTATCACTTTCAAAAGCTTCTGCAGGGAGAACCAGATATACCAGGGCCTAGCAGCTACTCATGTTAACTTGCGCATGTTACTGCATGTCACACTACTGGGGGGGGGGTTGTATATACAGGCTCCTCGAGATTTCCTCTCACCGTACAGGATGTTTGAAAGTTCAGCACAGAACGCCTGGGTTCTTTATGACACGTTGGGGTGTAACTTTTGGTCATCATTTGAACAATTTTGCTTCAGAATCATAGAGTCATAGAGAGACAGAACACAGAGAAAAGTGCGTGTAGCCCGCTGTCCGTCCTGGCCATCAACCACTCATTTGTGCTTATCCTACATTGATCCCATTTCTTAAAATTTCTTCCCAACTTCCATCAGGTTCTACCTTTTGCTTACCTCAGGCTTATGTTGGCCTTCAGTGGAACTGCGTGAGAAGCCAGAGTGGGAGTGGGATACAGAGTTAAAGTGGAACGCCACAGAAACTTCAGAGTCAACCAAGTGGACAATTCAGAGTTGTTTTACAAAGGGATCACACAATCTGTGTTTGATTTCTCCAGTGTAAAGCAGACAACGACGTTAGCACTGAGTGCAGTACACTAAGCTGGAAGAGGTGCGAGTGAAGTTTTGCTTCACCTGGAAGGAGTGGTGAACAGCCTGAGTGTTGGGAGAAGGTAAACAAACGGGCATTGCATCTCCAGCGTTTGCAAGGGAAGGAGCTAAGACAAGGGGAGGTGGGAGAATGAAGGAATCGTGAAGACAACAGTCCTCTCTGGTGAAAGGGGAGGAGACAGAAAGGGAAGAGGTATCTAGTGATGGCATCTCATTGAAAGTGGCAGAAACTACAGGATATTATGTGGCGGCTGGTGAGGTGGGAGGAGGAGGTGAGGGGTAAACTATCCTTGCTGTCGGTGGGAGGACAGGGATGGACACAGAAATGGAATAGACATGGTTGAGAGCCCCGTCAACAATGGCAGAGGGAATGCCATGATTAAGATAAAAAGATGAGATCTCCAGTCACCGGTCTGGAAAGATTCTTCGTCAGAACAGATCCAGTGTGGTTGGAAATACCAGGAGAATAGAGCTGAGTTCTTACACATAGCAGGGTGGGAGGAAGCATAGTTAAGACCGCTGTGGGTGTGTGGGCTTGTAATGGATTTTGGTCGCTGAAATGGAGACAGCGAAGCTAAGAAAAGGAAGGTCAGAGTCAGATATGAACCATAAGTGGGTCCAGTGGCACAGCTAAAAGACCTGCTGCTTCACAGCTTCAGCAACCTGGGTTGAATTCTGACCTCTGTGGAGTTTGCATGTTCTCATGTGGTCACGTGGGTTTCCTCTGGGTGCTCTGGTTTCCTCCCAACTCCCAAAAACATGTGATGGTAGGTTAAGTGGCTGCTTTAAATTGCCCCTAGTGTGCAGGTGAGTGGCAGAATCAGAGGGGAGTTGATGGGAATGTGAGGAGAACAGTTTACAGGGAAAATAAGTGGGGGAATGGAATTGCTGTATGTGCCAGGATAGACTCAATGGGTCAAAATGGCCTTCTGTGTTGTCAAAGCAGGGTAGAAACTGGTAGCAAAGGTAGTGACATTTTTTTTCTATAGAAAAGCAGAAACCAGCAGAAATGCAGTCAGGAATGTACCAGATAAATGAGGTGAGGCAGGGGGTGAAACAGGGACTCTTAACACATACCCCACAAAGAGGCAGGCAAATCTTGAACTCATGTGAATTCCCGTAGCTACCCCTTCAATCCAGAGGAAGTTAGTTGGAAGGCGAGGTTTCTCAATGTGAGGATGAGTTTAGCCCAGCAATGGGGAGTGGTGGTGGACGGGGATTTGTTGGACCTTTTCCCAAGGAAGACATAGAAGATCCTCAGGCCATTCTGCTGAGGGATGGAGGTGAAGAGTGACTGGACATCCATGGTGAAGATGAGCTAGTTAGGACCAGAAGGCTAGAAGTGGATAGGACATCTTTTCCTCAGGGGATCTTCCTACCACCAGCACCCTCCTTGTCTGGCTTAACCTGCTCTCACATTGAACCACCTCTCCTCTAACTCCACTCACTCTCTCTGAATCAAAGGTGTAGCTATGAGAATTCACATGAGTCTAAGCTGTGCCTGACTCCCTCTGGGGTCTGTAGAACAGTCTTTGTTTCAGTGATGGCTTCAGTGTTGCTGTTTCCGGCCCTCAGACGGAACCTGAAAATGTCATCACCTTTCCTGCCGATTTGCACACTGCTGTCACATTTGTGAGGTCCACCCCTGACTCTCCCCAACAAAGTCCAACATAAGAAGCAGCACCTCATCTTCCATCTTGGTATATTACAGCCCTTGGGACTTAATACTGAACTTGACAATTTCAGATAACCAGCCTTTCCTGCATGTGACAGAACAGATCAGTCCAGATGTTTGATCATCAAAACTGTAAAGTTAACTCATTTTCTCTCCCCAGATGCTGCACGATTTGCTAAGCGTTCTCCGTTGTTTCAGATTTCCAGCAAATATCCCTCCATTCCAGCATTATTATTTTCTCTCCTCAGTTCTCATTCATCTCCCTCAACTTATACCACCTCTAGACCAACCCGCTATGATTAAAATAAACTTCACCACCCTCAGCACTGACACCTTCTGGACCATCTCTGTTCCTACCCTCTCACGAACACCCCCTTTCTTTTCTCCTTCCCTCCCCCTCCTCTGCAATTTAAAACAATTTTGTTTTCTCCGTTTCTCTCTCCACAGATGCTGCCTGACCAGCATTTATTTCTGTGAGATGTTGCACCTTGAGCTGCTTTTACCTTGGAGTACGTTGGGTTGCTGCAAGGGTTGGTTAGTGGACCGACTAAGCATCCCTAGATGTGCAGAAGGCATTGGTGCACAAAGTGTAAATGCAAGCAGAGAGCAGGAAGCTTCAACTGGCCAGATGAAATTTCTGAATACTCACCTGAGAGAGGAAACAGGGCTAATGCAGTGTAAAAATAGAAATGGTAGAAAGAAAGACAGACTAAATAATAATGTGGCAGCTGTGGATGGCTCAACGATTGTGCAGGGAGAGACGAAATACATAGTTACTGATCAGACCAAACTGATGGCACAGTACCACTGCAGGCAGTGTAACCATCTCACGGCTTCAGCTGACTTGCTGTGCTATCTGCCTTTGCATGTTCTTGCTGTGACAATGCAGGTTTCTATTGGGTGTTCAGGATCCCTTTGTCAGACCCTTTATCCTAGTTCTAACAAAGAGTTTGACATTTCCAGCATTTTCTGTTTTGCTTGCAGATTTCCAGCATCTGCAGTTTATTTTTTCTAATTATCATCAAGATCAAGATAGGTTAAGAGAGGAGACAGAACCAAATCCAGAACTGGTGGAAAAAAGAAAATTAACAACACCGGCAATATCATCAAAAGTGCAGTTCTCTGCAGTTATAGGAATAACTAACACCATATCATCCAAACAGTACGTGTCACCACTAAGAGAAATGACTGCAGCCAAGTCAAAAAACAAGACTAAATATTTAACCAGAAAAGTAATATAAGAAATAAAAAATTTTCAGGGAAAAATGAAATAAACCAAAATGAATTATCCAAGTAAAAATCAAGGTTAAAAATATTTTATTTAGAAAATGTATTATATTTTGTAGGAATAAATAGGAAATTACATTGCCAAGCATAAATATCCTATAATAAGTATCCTGTTTCGTAGTGTATCATTCATTGTGCGCAATATCAATTGTCAAAGCATACGGCATAAAGCTGGAAGAATAAAAATGTTTTGAGACAGATCTTCGAACGAATGCCTAATTAATGAACAGTGCTCTGGAAAACAAGCAAGGTGTAACCAGTGGAACCAAGTTAAATGATATTCTCCCTTTCTCCACAGTCAAATATTCCGCTAGCACTCAGTGCCTGTGATCACACATGAAAGGCAACTGCTTTGAACAGTTGGCAGCCAGTAGAATCGTACACAACAATCCAGTGCCTTTAAGGGAAGAGAGAAAAACAAGAGGTGGACCATTGAATTCATCAATGAATGTGAATGCAATAAAACACATTTATAGTGGCAAGGAGAACTGTCTGATCCTGCTTTATACTCTATTTACCTGTAGCATCTTCTAATTCTGATAAAATTCACAGCTGAAACTTAAACTCATTATGTAGGACAGAAATTACAGAGGTGCTGATAGTAATCTTTCAGTTTTTATTTGATATAGGGGTGATGCTAGAGGAATGGAGAACTGCAGATGTTAAATAGGGATAAATCTATCAATTAGATGGAGATAGATTTCCAGAGAATTTCTGGTGTAAATGGAAAGACATGTAGCAAGTGGGAATTAATGCAGAGTAGTGTAAAGTGGTACAAGTGCAGCATCATAATGGTTAAGGCATGAGTTCAAATCCCACCAAAGTAGCTGTGGAATTTAAATGTAGTTCATTTATTAAAATGAAAATAAAAAAGCTAGAATCAGTAATTGTGACCATGAAACTTAGATAATTGTAAAAACAAACATGTAGCTCCCTGATATCCTCCAGAGGATGAAATCTGATGTCCTGACCCAGACTGGTGGGTGTGCGACTCCAGGTACACATCATTGTGCTTAACTCCTATCAGCCCGTCAGCTCAAGGAGTAATTAGTGATGCCGATGTCTTCAGCTATGTCCACATCCAATGACCGGATAAAAACTATATTTTGTTGGGAAGAACAAGCATTCAATTCTAGAGAAGGTGGAAGAACAGAGAGACTCAAAGCACAAGGGCAGGAATCTTTGAACATTAAGGAACATGTTGTGAGAGTGGTCAAAGAGGCATGCAGGATTCTGGCCTTTGTAAACTGAGGTCTGGGTCTAAAAATCTGAGTGCAGCATTACAGGTGGGCTATTGCAGAGTGAACCGATGCCCATTTCAAATGAGCAAGCTTTAGTATTGCAGTGAGGCACAATGGGTGGATGGTCAAAGGACTGACTGGGGCTAGGTTGAAGGTGGAGAGAGTAATGATGCTTGAGGAGGAACGTGGTAGGGGTGCATGCTACTTTGGAGGCTGTTAAGGGTTTGATGGAAGTGCTATTTTAATTGGAGAATGGGGTGAGGGTTCTGCTGCATTGGAAGCCAGTTGGGTCTTTGTGGGAAGTGCTGCATTTATCAGCCCCTAGAAGGTGAAGAGGAGGTGGCGAAAGGCGGCCTCTACATAGGTGACACCCGACGCAGGTTGGATGACGGCTTCGTCGAGCACCTTCGCTCCGTCCGCCACAACAGCCAGGATCTTCTGGTGGCCAGCCATTTTGATTCCACTCCTCATTCCCACACTGACATGTCTGTCCACGGCCTCCTCTACTGCCACGTTGAAGCCAGATGCAGGTTGGAGGAGCAACACCTCATATTCTGTCTTGGTAGTCTCCAACCTGACAGTATCAACATCAATTTCTCTAACTTCTGGTAACCACACCTCTCTGTTTCCCTTCCCCCCCCACATTTTGTTTTCCCTCATTCCTGTGACCCCCTCCCAACCACTTCTCTTTCCCCTCCCCCACCTCCTTCCCTTTATTCCATGGCCTACTGTCCTCTCCTATCTGATTCCTTCTTCTTCAGCCCTTTGCCTCTTCCACCGATCACCTCCCAGCTTCTCACATCACTCCCTTTCAACCCCCCTCCCCCACCCACCTACCATCCCCCTGTCACCTGAACTCACCTGTCACCTGCCAGCTCGTGTTCCTTCCCTCCCCCTACTCTTCTACTCAGGCTTCTGCCCTCTTCCTGATGAAGGATCTTGGCCCGAAACGTCAACTGTTCATTTCCCTCCGTGGATGCTGCCTGACCTGTGGAGTTCCTCCAGAATGTTGTGTATGTTGCTCTAGAAATCAAGGCCTCCATATTGGGAAATTCAGGGGGTCAGGGAGTATTAATGGAGGGTGGGGGCAAGGGGTTGCAGAGAGTCCAAGGGCAGGCAGTTGAGGAGTTAGGACCAGAGACAGCGAATGGGTGAGGTGAGGTGGAGGGCTTGCTACAATTGTAGGGAACTCCAAAAGGGTAGAAGATAGGTAATGGGACTTAATGAGATCCCAGTCCAGCGCTGTGTAATGAAACATGGCTGTTTTGGAGTGCTCAACCAGAGGCTCCCTGGCATAGCATATGGAATAAAGTCATTTGATGCACCTCAGCACAAAAATCATCTCACATACAAATGTGATTCACACCAGGTAAAGTCAGCAGGATTTCCAAACTGACAAAAAAGCTAGGAAAATCATGTCCAATTGCATTTCCAATTACGTAACACTGAAATAAACAGTGCAACATGGTTGAATTTCTTGGTAATGGTGTACACAAGCAAAGGAGTTTTGTTGAACCTTTACATAACTCTGGTCCAGTTGAGCCTAGAATACTGTGCCTGCACTCTATTCTGGTGTCTGCACTTTAGGAAGAACGTGAAGAAGACTTTTTGGAAAGGACCCAGTGATGAGGGGCTTCATGTTATAGACAGGAGAAGCTAAGATTATTCTCCTTAGGTTGAGAAAAGATTTAATAGGTGTGTTCAAAATCATGAATGCTCATGATAAATGGAAAGAGAAAGTGCTTCCATTGGCAGAGGGTTTGACACCCGCAGGATTAATGTGCTCAACTCTTAACAAGTTCTCAGTCCAAGGAACAATTAGTGATGAACAATAAGGTCTAGCTTCATCAGTTATATCCACATCCAGTGAACAGACTTCTGGGACAATGTTGAATAAAGTCTCCCAATAACGATGGAAGGATTTGTTGGGTGAAGGGGCTGCTGAAGTTGAAGTCATTCTTGGCCTGGGACAGGTGGGAGTTGATGCATTGGTCAGAACCTTGAAACTTGGAATGAACTGTCCAAAAATCAGAAGTGACATACGAAAATATTTTTTCATACAGGGTCATGATCCTGAATTCACTGCCTGAAGAGATGGAAATAAATTCAATACAGGCTTTGGAAAAGAAATTAGATGAGAATCTGAAGAAAAAAATTGTAGAGCTATGGGAGTGGGTGAAATGGATTGTCTTTAGCAAACCAGCCTGAGAAACCAAGTGCTTTCTTCCATCTTGTAACAATTCTTTGATTCAATGATTTGTTTTTAACAAATGGTACTATCTGATTTTCTGCTCCATGGTTTTCTGTACCAATTCCACTTGATGGGATTAATTCTGCCATCTCAATTCACTCAGATCCCTACTCTGTGTATAAGTTTTACAGTAAATGTACCACAAGTTGTAAAATATCGATTTATGTTTAACTTCAAGATCTCTGTGGTTAGTTCACCATCTTACATTGTGAAATAATCAGGGCATTCAGACCCTTGAGCATCTTCTGCTCTTCAATTAGATAATGTTTGATCTAGACGTCCACTACAGTCACCCATTCCACTTAAAAACCCTAAAAAAAAACATTGATCTGACTTTTCCCTCTCAAGTCAGATCTCTCCTGAAGTTTGGTGACCTGAATGCACAATTCCATCTGGGATCTAACCAAAGTTCTGAAAAGATGAAGAGATGAAGCTTGTTTTTGTATTGTAATCCCTTTGAGATAAAGACCACTGTTTTTGATTATTTGGGGGTTTTATTCATAACATAGTACATTACAGCACAGTACAGGCCCTTTGGCCCGCAAAATTCATTGCTTTTCTTTTCTTGCAAGATTTTTTCTGCAGGTAACCCCCGTGTTATGGCCATTCTGGTTATGGAAATATGCCGTAGAATTCACAAATCACTCCCCAGAAACTTGATGTGCAGAATAAAACTTCTGCTTACAGAATTTATGTGAAAAAATGTAAATAAATAAACACAAAATTATTTCTTTCAACTTGCATTTCTTTACGCATGCACAGATAATGCGGCTTCGTGTTACAGAAAATCACAATACGGACCATTTTCTAGGAACGCCAC
The DNA here is from genome assembly GCF_009764475.1 of Pristis pectinata. NCBI lineage: Eukaryota > Metazoa > Chordata > Chondrichthyes > Rhinopristiformes > Pristidae > Pristis > Pristis pectinata. Next base: position 11,427,888 of record NC_067428.1, read on the forward strand.
CCCCATCCATCTATTAACTCATGGTTCTTGTCAAACTTTCCAAAGCTATAATTCCAACTGTCTCTTTAAAAGGACAAGACAGAATTTGAGTTAGACACCTCCACTTACACTGACTCCACCCCACACCCACCCCACAAAAACAACTGCCCTCCTTCGCCCCCAACCTTGCCCAACTAGTGGATTAAAACGTGGGGTGTTAATTGTGTGTCTGAGACAAGCCCACCATGCATCTTCAGGTGAAATATATTAAAACTGGTGCTGAATTCTCTGAGAAAGTATGTTAATGTTTTCTAACTGATAATTACTTCTAATTTGTGGGTTTTGGGAGACATCAAAGGTAAAAGTTTGGGCAGCAGATGTGAAGGGAAATGGACAGTCGATGCTTCAGGTCAAGACCCTTCTTCTGGACTGAAAGTGTATAGGGCAGATAGCTGGTATAAAGAGGCGAGGGGGAAGAATGAAGCAAGAGCTAGCAAGCAATTGGCGGATCCAGGCGAGGAGGGGTTGATTGTCAGGGGCAGTCAGATAGGGGAGGGGAGGGTGGAGATAGCGAGAGAGGCTGGGAGGTGAGAGACCGACACATCAACTGTCCACTTCCTTCCACAGATGCTGCCTGACCTGCTGAGTTCCTCCAGCTGTTTGTTTCTTTTGTTCCAGATTCCAGCATCTGCAGTCTCTTGTGTCTCCAAAGGTAAAAGGATGGCTTATATACTGTATGTAAATATCTTGTTCTGACCATTCCATTTAATTCTAATTCAGTACTTTTTTCACTCTGCAGAAACTTGTTTGCTCCTGATATAGTGACTGTTTCTGATATCTTAATATTGTTTTTACTTTATGGCACTGTTTTCCTGATAGAACATAGAACAGTACAGCACAGGAACAGGCCTTTCAGCCCACTATGTTGTGCTGAACTAATTAAACTAGTAATTAAATGCCTAACTAAACTAATCCCTTCTGTCTACACAATGTCCATATCCCTCCATTCCCTGCACATTCACGTGCCTATCTAAGAGCTTCTTAGACAGCTCAATCCGATTTGCCTCCACTACCACTCCTGGCAGCACATTCCAGGCACCCTAAAAAAAATTTGCCCCGCGCACCCCCTTTGAAGTTATCCCCTCTCACCTTAAGTGCCTGCCCTCTAGTATTAGACATTTCAACCCTGGGAAAAAGATACCAGCTGCCTACCCTATCAATGCCTCATAATTTTATAAACTTCTATCAGGTCTCCCCTCAGCCTCTGCCACTCCAGAGAAAATAACCCAAGTCTGTCCTAATATTTGATACTTGATATTCCTAATACTTGATACTTGATATCAAAAACTTAATATCCTAATACTTTGCCTTATCGCGTAACTCCTGAATTCCTGAGGGAGTGACACTGTTTTCATACTTAACACTGTTTCTCTGATAATGTAACACAGTGTGCATGATTCAGTACCACTGTTTCCATGCTATAGCACTGTTTTATTGATAGAGTAACAGTTTTTTCCTAATAAATAACGCTTTCTCCAACTGAAAATAGTTTCCATTCAGTTATCATACAGGAATAAAGTGTACATTTTTTCAGCACCTTTAATATTTTGAAATATCTCAAGAAGTTTCAATACTATTAAGCAAAATTTGACATTGAGCAAGATATTAAGATAGACAACTAAAATCTTGGTCAAAGAGATCTAATGGGAAGAAAGAGAGGTAGAGAGGTTTAAGGAGGGATTCCATAACTTAGGGCCTTGGCAGCTAAAGGCATGAACACCAATGGTGAATTCAAATTGGGAATATTCAAGAGGCCAGAATTAGAGGAGCTCAGGTATCTCAGAGGGGTTGTACAGAGATTATTGTCAATTAATGTTAAGGAACATGGTATTTATGGAGTATGTTGTGGAAATGGCAGACTTGAGTTGCATTGCCAACTGTGAATCTCCTGCTCAGCTACAAAAAGAGGACGCATCTCCCAGCTTAGCCCTCATCTGCCGAACATCATCTCATCAGGTACTGAGCTCCTTCCTGAATTTCAATAAAACACAATGAAATCCACTAAACACTGTTGTTCTGCAGGATTAAGGCGCATGAAGCATGTTGTGTGAAGAGCAAAATCCTTAATGTTAATCCACACAGTACTCAAGGTGAGAAAATTCAGTGGGATGTTAAAGATGGTCAGATCCTGTGAGATCACAGACACCACATTTGGTGTTGAAGTGTTCTGTAAGAGGCCTGAAATTCAAATAGTAGACCTCATCAAAAAGGAAGACTACATTGCAGTTAAAGCACATCCCACATACAACATATTACTTTAAATCACCAAGATGGCAAGGCAGCTGATCATCCCATAAACCTGGGATGATCAGCTGCTCAGTAAAGCGTTTTAACCAAGAGTAAGTTGCTGGATCAAAATGTACACCATGGACTTTGATAATTTGTGGTCATGTGCTGAAAGCTAAGAATACAAAGAATGGACCAAGCCATTTAACCCATCAGTTATGCCCTTTGACACGCCAAGGGTGTTGCACCCTATCGATCCTTCCATTCTCATTATATATACATACAATATACCCTAGCCCAGAGACCACTTCATCTATTTAATCTTATTCCACAATCCAGGTGGAACCTGCCCTATCATGAACTCTTGCATTATTTAGATAAGATCTCTTTATTAGTCACACGGTAGCGTAGCGGTTAGCGCGACGCTATTACAGCGCCAGCGATTGGGGTTCGATTCCTGTCGCTGTCTGTAAGGAGTTTGTACGTTCCCCCCCGTGTCTGCGTGGGTTTCCTCCGGGTGCTCCGGTTTCCTCCCACATTCTAAAGACGTACGGGTAAGTTAATTAGGGGGTTTAAAATGGGCGGCGCGGACTCGTTGGGCCGGAAGGGCCTGTTACCACGCTGTAAGTAAAACAAAAAGTATGTACATCGAAACACACAGTGAAATGCATCTTTGCGTAGAATATTCTGGGGGCAGCCCGCAAGTGTCTCCATGCTTCTGGCGCCAACATAGCACGCCCACAACTTCCTAACCTATATGTCTTTGGAATGTGGGAGGAAACCGGAGCACGCGGAGGAAACCCACGCAGACACGGGGAGAACATACAAGCTCCTTAAAGACAGCAGCCGGAATTGAACCCGGGTCGCTGGCGCTGTAATAGTGTTACACTAACCGCTATACTACCGTACCTTTCTTACACAAGAAAGAGAGAAAGGTCCGTAGAAATGTTCAAAAGTATCAAGAGAGGTCTCAAGACATCCTTCCAATTCCATTACCAGAGTCTTCTACTTTTAATTAGGTTTCTTCCTGCTCCTAAACCTACCCAGACTCTATCCCTAACCCTACTCCTCCCCTTCACCCTGCCCATGTTCTTTAACCCCTCACTCCCTTACCCCAACTCCTCTTCCTTATACCTGTCCTGCCTGCTTGATTTTGCCTTCTCTTGGCTATGTTGCCCCTGCTCCTGCTACCATCTCCACCCCTTCTCTAGACAGAACAGTGAGAGAAATGTTGTGCCACTTAAAAAACTAGTTTTCTCAAACTTAACCTGTCCCTAAAACTCTTACCATTTTTCTTCTTAGGTTTCCCATTTTAAAATGTAGCCTCAGTCTGAATCTGCTGTCTCCAATATGCTATTTGTAGAAGCAATTCCATCAGCACAGATTCCTCTCACTGATACAGAGAACTATCAAAGTGTATATATTTTATCTTACAACACAATTTGATGAGTCTGCATCAATGTCTGGTGCTCATAGTTTTTATTTAACTATATTCTCATTTTAAATGATATTTTGTCTGCTGCTGATCTGCAGAATTTGGGGACTAATTTTGATTGCCCCTAAAAACAGGCCAAAGGCTTATAATGTACAATGAATCCACAACCGTGGAGTACAATGTTGTAATAATTTCAACCTGCCCTCAGTGATAATACAATGATTGCCTGGAATCATTCGGAGGGTACCAATATTAAGGCAGCCAGCAGAGTTTAGTTAGCCTGCACTACTTAAGGGCATCCTTATAAAGGAAAGGTGTATGATGGATGGAGACTATCGGCAGTCATGCAGGAAATGAAATACTCGAAAATGGCACAACACAGGAGAAAGGAAACAGCCCTGTAGGGGTTGGTGGAGGATGTGCAAAGGAGGGAAGATATCCTGTGCCTCTCAGGGGACCAAGAGGTTCTCCTGACGCACAGTAAAGGCAGTGGGAAAAGTATTATGGAGACCATAGAGTCATATAGTGTGGAAACAGGCCCTTCAGCCCACTGAGTCCACACTGATCATCAAACATCCATTTACACTAATCACAAAACATAGAACGTAGAAGAGAACAGCACAGGAGTAGGCCCTTCGAACCATGATGTCTGCACCAACAACGATGCCAATTTAAACTATTCCCATCTGCCTGTACAAGGTCCACATCCTTTTCATGTGTCTAAGTGCTTCTTAAATGTTGCTATCATATCTGCTTCTACCACTTCTCCTGGCAGCGTGTTCCAAGCACCCACCACACATTGTGTAAAAAACTTACCTCGCACATCTCCTTTAATCTTTCCCCCTCTCACCTTAAAGATATGCCCTCTAGTATTTGAGCTCTGAAGTTGTGTTCATGCAGATGGCAGACTTCAGTACAGATTGTATTCTGGATTGTGCTCTGCTCCAGATAGAAACATCGACCCAGAACGTCCAAGACAGAGACGGCCTCCTGCTGAAAACCTTGTCTTCAGTCGTGCAGGAGCTCTTCCTGCTCTGTGTGTTCTCTGCTCGTTCTCCCAGCTCATTGCAAGGGAAGTGCTCACTAATACCCTCATGTTGGTGCCTTGAAGTGAGCAAAAAGTCCTTCAGTCTTGCCTGTTTTCTTCAGCAACTTGATAAAAACTCCGGAAAACACCAAACAGTTGTAATTCACCTCACTGGCCAGGAACTGACATACAAGCATTTGACGATCTATTTGGATAGAGCTTGTAATGGGGCTGAGAACACTTCAGCTGTGCCTGGATAAATGTTGAGTTCCATCAATGCAACACTGGCATCAGACCTGCATGGCACACTCATTGACGTCAGATTCTCTCTCCTTTGGATACTTACACATTCACCACACAAGTGCCAATTTTCCCACAGTTGTTGTGTCTGGCATGGTCCACCCCACCAGCACAGTGTCATTTTCATGCTCTTAGCTCATCCCTATTACCTAAAAACCAGGCAGTACCGAGCATGATTTCACCACCTTGCCTCTCTGTGAGGCTGTTTTCAGCAGGGCAGGCAGATTTCTAGACTCTTCATCTAAGCGACCACCTTCACAAGTCAGTGCTACCAGGCTGGTTAATCACCTTACACTCACACCTTGCTCTCGTTTCCAGCAAAGGTCCACGTATTGTGATCAGGAGTGGAAAGATGACTGTTTTTCTTCTCCTAATCGAGGGCACAGATGACGATTGGAATCCTTCCAGTATTGCCCCAAATGAGGCCACTATCTACACAGAGTAGGATGGAGCAAGCAGTCTTTCTGGTTTGTGCATTTATTATTGAGGAACTGGGGCACTTCCCATTACTTTATATTCACCATTCCAGCTGCCCTCAAGTTGGTACTTATCAGAGCAAACTACGAATTGCTGGAGGAACTCAGCAGGTCAGGCAACATCTGTAGAGGGAAATGGACATCTGATATTTCCAGTCGAGACCCTTCATCTGGACGAGTGCTAATTTCATCCAGATGAAGGGTCTCGACCTGAAACGTCGACTGTCCATTTCCATCCACAGATGCTGTCTGACCCGCTGAGTTCCTCCAACAGCTCATTTTTGCTCCAGATTCCAGCATTTGCAGTCTCTTGTGTCTCTGGCACTTATTAGAACTGTGGCATGGTGGCACAGCAGTTACCGCTCCTATCTCACAGTTCGAGGCTCCTGACCTCAGGTGCTGTCTGTGTCGAGATTGTACATTTTCTCCATGACTCGTATAGGTTTCCTCCTGGTGCTCCAGATTCCTCCCACATCCCAAAAGAGGAAGTAGGTTAATTGGTTACTGTACCACCCCAGTGCAAGTTAATGGAAAAAGAACTAAAAGGGGAATTGATGGGCATGTGTCGGAGAGAATAAGTTCCAGGACTATAGGGAAATAAGTAGAAGGGTGTAGCAGCTGCTACCGCGATGTGAAAGCAAGACGCTAGTCGGTGGGCTGCAGAACAAAAACTGATTTATTTTCCCACCTTGCGCGGGCCTTTTAAGAGGAACGGTCCCCGCCCACCGAAAACGGAAATGACGTATGCGCTACATCATCAAACTTTTCCCGCGCGCGGGTTCTCCCCGTCGCTCGGGGAAGACAAAGGCCCAACACCATCTTGGGCCTCGCCGCTCCAACGACACGTGACCCAACCGCCGAGCCGGTTCGCTTGCTCGGACGGTGAGTCGCTACAAGGGAAACAAGACTAATGAGATTGCCCCCTTGGGAGCCAGCATGGAGCCAAAGACCAAATGGCCCCTTTCTGAATCGTAATAAGAATATAAAGCAGAAGGTGGTCTAATTAGTTTCTGGCCATGGCTCAGTGATAAGAATGTGGTAGCATCAACCCCTCCGCACTGGAGACCTGGGCTGCCACATTACAGTCGTATGTCACTCAGGGTTGAGCTGCTAAACTGAAGTCTGCCTGCCCTCTCAGTCTAAGGTTGTCCTGCTCAACGTTTGGCCCTCAATCACCACTACCAAAGACAAGTTATCTTGATATTTATTTCATTGCTGTTTTTCAGAATTTGTTGTGTGTAAATTGGCTGCTGCAGTTCCTGTATTACAGCCGTCACTACACTTCAAAAGTACTTCATGGGCTGTAAAGCATGTTGTGTTGTCCTGACTGCAGGCAGGATGAAATATAAATCCAAGTCTTCTCTTCTCTTCACCTTTTCTGTGATTTATCCCCAGAACTTGACAACCATTAAATGAATCTAAGAAAAGGAAGCGATTGCATCAGTGAATCCGACCCCAGTAAAATCAAAAACAGAAACAGAAAATGCTGGAAGCACTCAGCAGCTCAAACAGTGTCTGGGGTAAGAGAAACAGGTCGAAATCCCTTCATCAGAATGCAGTAAAATCAACACTCCAGAGAGGAAGGGGGAGTGCGCTAAACGTTATACAAACGTTCCAAATTCATTAAATATTAAATATCAATAATAGGACAATTATCTGGAAATCAGATAGGTTAACACTGTTTTATGTCCAAATCATGCATAAAAGCTATTTAACCCACATTAGATCACACTAGTGATCAATTCTGGGCAAAATAGTGCCCATCAGGAAATTAGACAGGGTGCTTCTATGCTCTATTCATGTTAGCACCTCTAACGGTTAACCAGGAACATAAGTGTATCTAATGATGCCAATATTATCACAACACTCATTTCTGCCTTTACCCACATAAACTGGAGGTTTAGGGTGTAACCCACGACTGTTGTTGAACAGTTTTACTACCATTAGGAACACATTATACTAGTTTTTTACATTGTTCATTATTTAAAAGGACACTCTCAGGACACTTGACTGCATAGCTTCAGAGTTTACTGCAGACTGTTCAAGGTCCACAGAATGTGCTTAAGCTAACAGTTTGTCTTAAATGACAAGTCAATTCTGTTTACAAAATTGAGCAGCAAGTTTGCTTCTCCCACATGATCATCATTGAATATTGTTCCACATGACATGAAGTTCCTCTTCACAGAATTAGACTACAGTCTCATTACATTCATAATTTAGTCCAATCTAATAAAGCCGATGTCTTTGATGAATTGTCTGAAGCATGGGCAGTGCGTGTTCTCACTGTACCTCCAGTTTAGCCAGTGACCATTCACAAATACTTGGTGTGAGCAGGAGCCTGATGAACTCCCTAAAATGAGGCCACTATGAGTGGGAGTGGCAGTAGATGACCCATTTTTCTCTTTTATTAAAACATCATCATATTAGTTAGATTAAAATGATTCCCCCAGTGTCTAGGATGCACTCCGGCCTCTGCAGTGCCCGATGTCCTAGGAGGCCTCCACTGAGCCAGTGAGTGCCACATGTTCTCTCTCTGCTGGGCACGCTGGCATGAACTTAACGTATTCTGTGTGCGTTTTGAACAAAAGGGAAGTGGATTGTCACCACCCACCCTGACAGCCACCAATGCAGCTGAACCTGTGATCACAGTGGAGGACATAAGATCAGCCTTCCGGAGAGTCAACACGAGGAAAGCACCTGGCCCAGATGGTGTCCCGGGCCGCGTGCTCAGGTCTTGTGCTGATCAGCTGGCAGAAGTACTTGCGGACATATTCAACCTCTCCCTGCTTCAATGTCAGGTTCCCTCCTGTTTTAAGAAGACCACTATCATCCCAGTACCAAAGAAAAGCAAGGTAACATGCCTCAATGACTACCGACCAGTGGCTCTGACATCCACCATCATGAAGTGCTTTGAGAGGTTGGTCATGGCACGCATCAGCTCCAGCCCACCAGACAACCTGGACCCATTGCAATTCGCCTATCGGCGAAACAGGTCTACAGCAGATGCCATTTCCCTGGCCCTACACTCAGCTCTGGAGCATCTGGACAGTAAAGACACATACATTAGACTATTGTTTATTGACTACAGCTCTGCCTTCAATACAATAATTCCAAGCAAGCTTGTCACCAAACTTCGAGACCTAGGACTCAACACCTCCTTCTGTAACTGGATCCTTGACTTTCTAACAAACAGACCGCAATCAATGAGGATAGGCAGCAATACCTCCGGCACAATTATTCTCAACATTGGTGCCCCACAAGGCTGCGTCCTCAGCCCTCTACTCTACTCCCTATACACTCATGACTGTGTGGCCAGATTCTGCTCTAACTCCACCTACAAGTTTGCAGATGATACGACCGTTGTAGGCCGTATCTCGAACAGCGATGAGTCGGAGTACAGGAAGGAGATAGAGAGCTTAGTGGAATGGTGTCATGACAACAACCTTTCCTTCAATGTCAACAAGACAAAAGAGCTGGTCATTGACTTCAGGAAAGGGGGCAGAGTACATGCACCTGTCTACATCAAAGGTGCTGAGGTCGAGAGGGTTGAGAGCTTCAAGTTCCTGGGAGTGAACATCACCAACAGCCTGTCCTGGTCAAATCACGTAGATACCAAGGCCAGGAAAGCTCACCAGCGCCTCTACTTCCTCAGGAGGCTAAAGAAATTTGGTTTGTCCCCTTTGACTCTCACCAACTTTTACCGATGCACCATAGAAAGCATCCTATCTGGATGTATCATGGCTTGGTATGGCAATTGCGCTGCCCAGGACCGCAAGAAGCTGCAGAGAGTTGTGGACATAGCTCAGTGCATCACGGACACCAGCCTCCCCTCCTTAGACTCTGTCTTTACCTCTCGTTGTCTTGGTGTAGCAACCAGCATAATCAAAGACCCCACCCACCCGGGACATTCTCTCTTCTCTCCTCTTTCATCGGGTAGAAGATACAGGACCCTGAAGGCACGTACCACCAGACTTAAGGACAGCTTCTACCCCACTGTGATAAGACTATTGAACGGTTCCCTTATACAATGAGATGGACTATGACCTCACGATTTACCTTGTTGTGACCTTGCACCTTATTGCACTGCACTTTCTCTGTAGCTGTGACACTTTACTCTGTACTACATCAATGCATTTGATACTAACTCAAGTAACTGCACTGAGTAATGAATTGACCTGTATGATCAGTTTGTAAGACAAGCTTTTCACTGTACCTGTACCAATACCAATGCCAATGGACATATCCTCAGAAGAGGCCTAGGCAGTCAGTGAATGCTTCTTCCAGAACTTAGCTGCTCAGAAACATATTCAGTGGGTGGCATCATTGGCACCAATTTATCACCAGAGACATATTTTCGAGCATGGCTGACGATCTCATGGCAGGAGGCAAGGACATAGCCATGTGCCAACACCTTGTCCCACACAGTAGTCAGAGACTCCACGTCCTTCCTGGACCTCTCTGATGAACAATACCTTTGCAGGCTCAGGTCTTTAAGGTCCATCATTACAGAGACAGGTGTCATTGTGTGGACAATCTTCAGCCACACTCTCATGCCTGGACTGCTCCCTCTGTGAAGCTGAATGTCACAGTGACTCTCTAGTCCCTCTCCACAGAATCCTCCCAAACAACTGCAACAGATCTCCCATGCCTCCAAATTTGATGTTCATCGGAGCATTAAAGTAGTCACCTAGACACAGCATTCATGGAGGGATGATTTGATCAGCTTCGATTTCAGCGAGGAATAGGCTGCATCCCAGACACTGGGGCTGTCAGCAGTGTTGGCTTCCCACAAGTGCAGGCAGCCATTGACTTCACTTATGTGCCCATAAGGGCTCCCTGTATTAACCTAGACCTGTTCTTCAACAGAGTGTTTCCTTTCCCTCAATGTGTAGCTGGTTGTGGATCATCAGATTTTCCCAAAGGCAAACGCCATATTTCTGGGACACATTCACCCTCTGGGTGACCGAGTGCCAGATATTTTCAGTAGCCAGCACTGCTCAGAGGGATGGATCCTGGGGGACATGGGCTACTCTCTACTTCTCTGGCTGCTGACTGCAAATCATATCCCACCACAGCTCAGAAAGTGAAATCTTGTTGCCTGATCAGACCAGGGTCACCATTATTAGTATGCACCCTGCAGGTACAGAGACTTCATCGCTAAATGCTGTCGGAAGACGGCAGTGGGTGTGAGAGGAAGAGCTGCCGGCAGACCCGGAGCTCCAGGGACGTGAGGTCCAGGTTGAGGAGGAGCAGGAGGACGAGGAAGGCTCTCAGAGGATATCCCAGCTGAACTCCACCAGCCGCATATTCCAGCAGAGTGGAAGAGGGAGGCATTGACTTCATGGAGCATGAGGGGCTCCTGACAGAGAGAATATCTTCATCAAGCTAACTCACTGTCCTAAATGCAAACAAAGTGACCCATTACACGCTCCAATCCTTAACACCAACGCAAATGTCCAATAATCAGCTACGGGAGCCCAATGAATATAATAATCCCTCACATCATCCTCTTTTGCAGGACCACTTGCAAATGAATCCCTGAAATAGCTCACTTTAATTGTTTACAGCGGCGTGTTAACATATCTAAAAGGCCATGAAATTAATTCCTTCATTGCTCTAATGAGCGAGGATTCTCACATCTGGAGGAAACAGATGGAGCCATCTTCTGCTTGGTTCTTCATATGTTGGTCCTAACAGGTCTCCTGTCCACACCCCCAGCACACAGAACTTCCCTCCTAGCATGGCTCTCAATGATAAGGATGCCCAAATGGCTTCCACTATATTTAGGGGTTCTTTCTCACTCCATTGCAGCCTCTGTCTCTTCAGGCAGCCATAGTATGTGATACTGGTGTGTGTATGTATTTAAGGGCTGATGCTTTCTTGGATTGGTGCACAGCTGAGTGTGCTGCCATCAGGAACTGCCCAGGTCCCAGTTTATTGCATGTTTCTGGGTGTAAACATCCCAAATGTTGTTTCAGTCAAATGGCTATCTGTTCAGTTTCATGGACTTGGCAGGGACAGCAGGTGGGTGTTGGTGTGACACACCGTGCTGGCTTACTGCACCAGCAAAGGATGAAATCCAATTTTCAGACAACTTGAGGTTACGTATTGTTTTAAACCAAATTTCAAACTAATATAACTCAGGTTTTTAGATGCTAAAATTCTCGGCATTACTTGCAGTAAAACTCCTTCCAGCTCTTCTCTGCAGCTTGTGTGTCAATGGGTACTTGACTTTGTATTCCATTGATACAGGAGGTAACCAAGTGAATCAGCTTAGTTCTTGTTTATCTGTCCATGGAGAGCAGAGGTTCTTTAAAAGTCTAAAGATAATATTAAGTAAGTTCCAAGCCACTTGCACGGCCACTCCCAAGTCATCTCTTCTTTGACTAGGAAGCTCACTCCTGAACCCTGAGTAATAGATATGAATGTGCTGAATCACCCCATAGGTCCAATAACCATACACAAGCCTAAACTTGTGTATCAGCAACTTACACAGCTATCAATCCTCTCCCTATCAAATACCTTCTCCTCCTCACCACTGCATGGTGATTGGACCTTGAGGGTAGTGCTCCTCCTTCTACTGGCTGAGATCATCTGTCAATACAGTTCAAGGACATGGTTGATGTGAGAGGTCCCATACCACACCAGTGGCTACCCTGAGATATTGGAGGGGTCGTCATGTTTTTGGCAGGAAATCACAATCAACAGAATGGGAGTTTAAAATTCTAAAAAGAATGCAGAGAATCTCAAAGAATTTTACATAAAGTCACAAGTCTGAGTCTAACACATATCTCAGTTCCTGAATATACCAGCTAGCAGATAAATGGGGACAATTACACGGGGGCACTTAAATGGAGCTTAACAAAGTAGATCAGTGTTGGCACGGTCTGCCCTCTATAATACCCAATGAATCTAAATCAATAACGGTGTGAATTGAGCTGGTGTATTGATCTAGCAAGCTTTATTTAGCCTGCTAATGGCATCATTACTGCATTTTGAATAAAGTTAAAACTCTGAGAAATACAGAGCACAATCAATAAAAAGATTCCAAATCTTGAAATACAGACCTAAATTTGTTACCTTATCTATTGGGAAGGCAACTTGCTTCCAAACTAATGACTACTTACTGGGAACAATTTGACAATGAGGTAAGGATCAGGAAAATTCTCTCATTATTTCTCATTGCTCAGTAAATATTCTTAAATCCATGTAGGATAAGCTCTGAGTGTTACAAAACTCTCACTTAAATTTATTAGAAGTCACTGGCTGTTTTTTACCAAACCAAACAAATGAAGGCTTAAGCTACACCTGAAGGAACCAGTAATGCTGTGGTTGAAGAGTGACTTCCTAGACTAGAGGGAGGAAACAAATCAGCTTGGGTTCCCACTTCCACTTACCAGCTTGTGACCACTCCTGAGGGCATGAAGTTGTTATGGACCTTGGGATCAAGCTGGTGCTATGAATTTTCCCATGGTCTGTACTGTCTAACTTTACAGATGAAAAACTGCAACATACTGAAAGAAGAACAGGTGGTTTAGGAACTGCAACCCATCTCACCAACATCACTGGAAAGGAGGGGAGAAAATGGGGCAGACATAATCTTGAACAAAGCATCTTCTTGGTAAAATTAAATGCCTTTCTTCCCTCAAGCAGATGAAAGAACTTTGAAGTAAGCCATATAAAAAGGTTCAAGGGGCAATTAGATGTGTTTCTGTGGAGACTGAAGGACTTGCTGAGAATGTGATTCAAGTGGATTGAATACTATAGAAAAGCAATGGGCTTGTAGGACCTAATGGGTTTTTACTGTCTCTGTTCCAAAGGATATTGAAAGTGACAAAGAACCTAGCAAGTCTGCAGTGAAAAACATTACAGATTCAATCTGCACAGCCTCCTCTACAGGAACAAACATAAGGGATTGTTATTAGTGGTGGATTATCCTAGCTTCCATATAGTTTATGTTCTTTTATTGGGTTTTGAGTTTCATAAACTGCTTGCAGGGGTATGTGTTGGATTTTAATTTGATTGCTTTTAGAGGAATGTTAAATGCTTATTATAAGCATACATACTATCCCATGTCCTTAATGTGCTTAAAGGTTATTCGGGGGTCCCATTTATATATGCAGCTCAGAAACAGGGATTTGAGCTATCTGTTCTACATTCGCAATTTAGTTCTGTTCATGCCTCCTCACACTGCTCTCCATCTAACCCTGTTGGCATATCCATCTTCCAATAATGAGGGAGTTTGAAGAACTAACCCTCCTCATTGCCTTCAGCCACATTTTTGAAATCCAGAGCAAGGGTGGGTAAACCATAGGCGCAAAGCCCAGTCACTTCCTGCAGTAAGGTCATGCAACATTCTTCATATCAACTTGTGATTATGACCTTGTTATTAAATTAGTCCTAATCAAACATTGCATTTGAATAGGGCCTTCCACGTTATCAGGAAGTCCCAAGTTGCTTCATAACCAATAAAGTAATTTTGAAACACTGCCGTAATGTTCTAATGTACAACTCAGCACCAAACAACGTCAACACACCAGGGGTATTGTCCCACTTTACGTCGTCGTGCTGGTCTGATTTTCTCCCTTCCACTTCTGAAGGAGCAGGCCCCTTCCTGGTATCTGATCAATCCATGACTTTTTTTTTAAGGTAGTTTTACATTTACCATTAGGGATGTACTCCAAGGCAGGACTAATTTTTATTTTAGATTTTTACCGTATACTAGAATATCATGTTATTCCAATTAAAAGCTGCTGTGGTTGAGGTCATTACCAAGCTGAATGCTCAGTCTGACTCTGACGACTTAACAGAGGAGCAAATAGGAAAAGAAGTCCAATTTGCATTAAATCACACACAGGTGTACACTGAGCTCCTCAAAAGGTGACACCAAGTGGAGAAGCCCATCTGATTGGAAAGAAACAGCGGGCTTAATAATCAGTGTGCTAGCAGACTACTGCCACTTCTTTCCATCTGTGACATTTTTAAGGATGGATACATAAAAAGAAGAAAAGCCTGGAATTCATTGACCACTTTTCACAAACACACCAAAGTGTTTTTTTTTACAGACAATGGAGTACTTTTGAAGTATAGTCACATTGCAGTGCAGGGAAACACAGCAACTTATTTGTGCACAGCCAGGCCCCAGAGATAACAAGGTGAGAAATGATCATATACTCCGTCCTTGGTGGTACTGACTGAGTGATAAATGTTAGACAAGGGCCAAGGGAATTTTTTGCATCCACTACAGTGGCCATCTTTAGAGTAATCTCAAATGGAGATATTAAGAGAGCTACCCTTTTCCTTAATTATATCACACATTTGAATAGATGTTTACTAAATCACAAGCCATAAATATCTTTGAATGGCTATCTCTTGGTTATTGTCTCACATGGTCTATTTTACATTAAAATCAAATAACCCCTCAACTTCTTGTGTGTTATGTATAATTTATGTATAATTTATATTCTGTGCGTTGTCTGTACCTACGTGCCTGTGGTGCTGCTGCAAGCAAGTTTTTCATTGTACCTGTACCTCACCGTACTTGCGAACATGACAATAAACTCGGCTTGACTTGACTTGACTTGTAAGTTTCCGACTTCTATTCTGATAATACTTAAGCAGCAGAGGTGTTGCAATTGATTATTCAGCTCATTTCTTTTTAAGGACTTTAAAGTGTATGAAATAGCTATCAAATCTATAACAGTGACTGCACTTTAACAAATAATTCATTATCTGTGAAGCATTTGGGATGGTTCCGAGTTCTAGTGAAGGTTCTAGGTGATTGCCTGTGTTTCTTGCCAACATCCCATAGTGATGTCATTGACAGTGCAGTTTTAATTTCAAGATCAGTCCACGGGTCACAGTGGAATGACTTGGTATGAGCTGGAGAGTTAATATTACCTAGCTTAGGATGGTGGCAAAGGGCAGACAATTCACTCTCCTAGAATTAACATCCTTTTTGTTAATGATTACAATATGCTCTTCATTCAGCAACATTGGACTCAAATAAGACCATAAGAAATAGGAGCAGAATTAGGCCATTTGGCCCATCGAGTCTGCTCTGCCATTCGATCATGGCTGATTTATTTTTCCTTCTCAACCCCATTCTCCTGCCTTCTCCCCATAACCTATGACGCCATTATTAATCACGAACCTATCAACCTCCGCTTTAAATATACCCAATGACTTGGTCTCCACAGCCGTCTGTGGCAACGAATTCCACAGATTCATCACCCTCTGGCTAAGGAAATTCCTCCTCATCTGCTCTAAAGGGACGTCTTCTATTCTGAGACTGTGCCCTCTGGTCTTAGTCTCTCCCACTACTGGAAACATTCTCTCCACATCCACTCTATCCAGGACTTTCAATATTCGGTAGGTTTCAATGAGATCACCCTCTCATCCTTCTAAACTCCAGTGAGTACAGGGCCAGAGCCATCAAAAGCTCGTCATACGAATATTAGCAATCTTGCTCTACTAGCTTGGCCACCGTGAGAATTTTGTCTAACTGTGCCTCGGGTGACCATTTCTGGGATCTGCTTAGGTCAAACCATTCACATGTATCTCACAAATACCACCATCACTAAGAGCAGATCTTGAGGCATGACCCCAGCCTGGGACATGGCTGTGGACAACATTTGTACCCTTAAGCGCTGGTATCCTTCCAGACTTCGAGGACTCCAGGGCAGAAACAATGGGGAATGTGGTAGATGGCATTGTATTATTCACAGTCCCAGGCTCCCAACTGCCTGACAGGACATCAATCCATTCCCGCCAACCCCTCCATCCCCCCCCCCACCCGCCCCCCAGAGAAGCTAAGTATTCCAAAAACATCTTCTACTACTTCCTGTGTACCCTGGTTCCAACACTCAAAGTGCCAGCTCAGCTACAGAGAAAGCCCCAGGGAAACCCTCAGTCAATATGCGTACTTTAACTGTGATATTTAAGGCGAGGACTTGTAGATAACGTATAAATTTCACAACTTCTACCAGTTTGCTGGTAGGTGACTGGAATGTGCTGCCAGGAGAGGTGGTGGAACCAGATACAATGGTAACATTTAAGGGGCATTTAGGCAGGCACATGAACATGCAGGGAATGGAGGGATATAGTCCATGTGTGGGCAGATGGGGTTAGTTTAAATTGGCATCATGGTTGGCACGGGCATTGTGGGCTGAAGGCCCTGTTCCTGTGCTGTACTGTTCTATGTTCTATGTACTGATGTTATGCTTTGTTGTAAGATCACTCTGTTTCTGATGATCATGAGAAAATTATGGCAGTCGTCTCTCAACCTTCTTTGTAAACGTTTCCTTCATTCACTCACTCTAATAATGAACCTACAATCGGAATCTTTTCCCAAATCTAACTCAATACTAATGTGTCCTATTTATTGTTGGACTACAGAGCTTGAAATGGAAGGCAATGTGGTTTGTTTCATTACATCAGTGGATAATCATTTATCTTCAGATGCCACCATTGCTATTGAAATCCAGGAAATTTCAGTAATTGGGTTTGAGGAGCCGTGTGTTCAAACCCGAGTCAGGTTGAAATTTCCAAGAGCTACATTCAGTTTAGGATGGCTCCAGCACTGGTTTAAAAAATGCAAGGAATGCCACATACATATCTGTTACTTTTAAGAGAAATGCATAGCTTTTAGACCGTGATCCTTTATATTTTCTTTCCATTTGGATCTTAATGTAGAACGGCCACTGCAGATACTTAAATCATTTATTATTACTGTTAGTTGGTGGATTGTCAGCCCTTTGAGAAATCATTAGTAGTTTAAACCAAAACAAAAGAGATCTGATATCTTGATGCTGTACCATTTGTTAAAGGCAGGTGAGATCTTATGGTGGCAGAGGGAATTCCAGTAGCTAATAATGATATACTGAAAGGTCTTCTGTTCTTCATCCTGGGTACATTATCAACTCCTTTCTTGAATATCTACTGACTGGTGAAGAGGTTCTCAAGCAAGGAGCTGGGACTCACTCATGAGAGGAGCTTGAAACACAAAATCTAAAATAAATAAAATACAAAGAATAAAAAAAGAATAAAGAAAAAGAGATCAATGTACACTAAAGAAGAATAATACCTTACACTCAGAACAACCAAAATAACCCACAAACTTTGAATTGATAAACAAGACAAGCAATTTTTCATACCGTACTGAACAGCAGGTAGGATTGTAGTTTATTGCCTGAACAATAGACAACATGGTTGAGCATTGGGAACTCCATCTTATTGCATGGAAGTTTTAGCCCAGAGCTGCTAAGTGCTGAAATTCTGAAATGGGGCTTGAACTTTCTGACAGAATACCACTAACAGATCCAAACTAGTAATAAGAAAAAGCATTAAGTATATTCAGAGTTATTAACAAGTTTTAAATAATTAGGGGCATGTCACTTGATGGAAATTTCAATCTCAGAATCAGAGACAAAGGCAATTGTGGCCTATTCTCAGTTTTCAAGATTTTCCAAATATAAATCTATTGATCAGCAAATCATGGCAATGATATACCATACTCATTGTTATTGTATTTACCCTTAAGTTAGACTTCCCACTGCAAGATGAATGTATGTGGAGTTTCTGTTTCACTTGCAACTGTGTGTCAGGTCCCTTAATTAAGGAAAGAAAGCTATTACAGTGTTGCCTCAACTGGTTTGGAACAAGCCAGTCTGTTTCAGTTGATGCTTCCATTACAAATATTAAACAGTTTATAAGAGGGTCATTTACAATTATTTTGCTGTTAGAAGGCTTGGAGCATCAGCCATCAGCTAGCTTAAGGGCACTGTATGCATCACCACCTTCAGAAGAGGAAGGGGAAGAGGGAGTTTTAATAAACTGCATACCAAAGTCATAAGTTGGATATAGGTGCCTAAAATTCTGGTGCACTCAAAAAGTTGAGGTGGAACACTGTAGCTATGGGGCGTTTTGTTCATTGGCCCACCACATCAAACTACATCAGCTACCCACTCTCAGTCCTAATGTAGGATCTCAACCCCACACGTCAACAGTTCCTTCCCCCCCCCCCCACACCCCCAGATGCTGCTCAACCCACTGAGTTCTTCCAGCAGTTTGTTCTTTGCTCCAGACTCCAGCATCTGCAGTCTCTTGCGTCTCTTTGTTTTCAATGATTTGGTCCCATTTTGAGGACAATTACTTGCATGAGTAAGCAAGATGGTGGGGCAAATTTTAAACTGCGGGGGGTGTATGTGAGGTGTAAAAAATGCCAGTACATTGGCAAGGTCAACCAGCTAACATCCAGAATGGGCACCAGGTTATTAGACTGTATGGGGGATGTGAGTTGTTAATTTCTGTATGCTACTTAGTGAGTCAGCATGATAACAACATGGGTTTTTTGTGAACACAAGTCCACGAGCTACCCAGAAACGTGACAGGAAGACAATCGATAAGTCTGTCTCGGGAAGATATACTAATAAATATCTAGTACGTACTAACAATTGTTTTCTTACCTTGTAGCTGTTAGAGATGTGGTTGTATAGTGACCAAACTTGGGAATAAAATATTCCAAGGTGCTTGTTGCTAAGAAAGGACAAAATATAAGATGAGGGTTAGAAGGAGAAGGTAACCCCAATAACAAAAGAAAACGAAAGAGCAATAGAGAGGAAAGATCACGATTCAGAAGAACAGCATAGAATCGGAACGGGTGGTGATATTGGTATTGGTATTGGTTTCTTATTGTCACTTGTACCGAGGTACAGTGAAAAACTTGTCTTGCATACCAATCGTACAGGTCATAAGAAGAAGGAACAAATATACTTGTGTGAATGATTCATAACCCCCAACAACAGCTACACGATCAAAAGGAGAATGAAAAAGAGGAAAACTGTTGCAAAGATAATAGTCAAATGGAAATTTTAATCTTCATATAAACTGGCCAAACCAAATTGGAATATCATTCCAGGATTAGTTTGGGACTGTTTTCTGGAGCAAAACCTCATGGAACTAAAGTGGGGACAGGCTAATTTAGACCTTAATTTGTATAAGGAAGAGTTCAGTGGTAACTTCATCATGACTTGGTAACTTCTCTGGAGAACACTGATCACAAGAGATACTATAGTCAGAAGCTATTGTCTTTTACAGAGAAAACCAATCATGTGGGATTGAGGCATAGATCCGCTAAAATAAATTGAGGAATTAAATGAAAAGTTTGGCAAGCACATTTTAATTTGAGTGGGGCTAAATGTTCAACTCGGTTTTCATAGTTAATCTTAGTACCTTTCCCACTTGAAGGGAATCATGTCTCTTCAGGTTTCACAATTAAAAGATTCCCTAGAAATGTCTGCAGTGATATTCTACCCCATTTTCTTATGTTTGAGGTTTTAATTCAATCCATTGCTTTGAATTTAATTCATGACGCAAAACACTGAGAACTTATAAGATTTTTTTCATTTATAGTAATCATGTAAATATGACAATGAGTCAAGTACTAAAAACCATGAATCAATTCAAAGTAATTAGCTCAGGTTTTTCACATCTTAATTAAGAAGTAAGTGGTCAATATAAATTAACTCACTTATTGATAAATAGTTATTTGCATATGCTGGCTGTTAATGTTTTCCAGTAGAAGGTATAACAAGATAGTTGTCTAGAAGCTGTGTCTCTGGCCTATGGGGATAAGCAAAGTTCTGCAACTTTGAAATTTAAAACAAGCAATGTGGTTGGCAATGTGGTTATTCATCATTCCTGGGACGTGGACATTGTAGTGAAACTAACATTTATTGCCCATTCTGGTTCTGCTAGAGGATGTGATGAGGTTCTCCTTGATGAAGTTCATGCTCCTATATAAGTGTTGGGTAGGGATGTATAAAGGTAGTTCTTCTTTTCATTGAAGGAAGTGGATAAGGGAAGAATGATGCTCGAATGAAGAATTGAGTCCCTACATCTTTATCATGTTTTAACTTCCAGTCTTCACTGGTGAATGATATTTACAAGTTCATTGTGTCAATGTTCCCAGTTAGCCATCCTTGAGTTGAGTTCATACCTCGTATTCAGCAGTGGGGATGTCATGATGTGATGGATTTATTGTATAGGGAGATGATACAAACTGGGCTACACTCTCCTGAGTTTAGAAGAATGTAAGAGAATTTCATTGAAAATGTGCAAAATTCTTTGGTGGTTTAACATGGTAGATGTGGGATGATATTTCCCCTAACCAGAGTGCATGGAACCAGGGATTACAGTCTCAGAATAAGGGGTCTGCTGTTCAGGATAAGAAAGTTCTTCACCAGGAGGACACTGAGTATTTGGAACTCCCTTCAAAAGGACTGTGGAGGCTCAGTGAGTATATCCAAGCCAGAGATTGATAGATTGATAGATCGTTAGATAATAAGAGATATGTAGTTAGTACAGGAAAGTAGTGCTCAAGCAGAACAACAGCCATGATCTTATTGAATGATGGATCAGGCACAAGGGGCCGAATGGCCTACTTATGCTTCAATTTCTTGTGGTCAGTCCTGTTCTCACTTGTATGTAGTGGGAGCCTTGGCAGTGATTAAGAGCATCAAGATGTTGATGCCAATTGCTGATTTTTAAAAAAAATATTATTTTCACTTCCCTGTTCAGAAATGCTGATGTCAATTGCAATAACACCATACAAAACTGTAGCTGACTGAGTGCTATATCTTCTGGTCCAGGTGTGGATTCATATTAACAGGGGAGGGCATCTATGAACTGAGCCATTAGGGAAGCAAGGAATAACTTCGCTTCACTAATTTTCAATTCAGTACAAAACAACAACTTTGATTTCATTCATCTACACTGCAGCATAGAAATTGATTTATAAGTTTAAAAAAAACTATTGTTACCAAAAACACTCTACCTGCCCAAAACCTTTCTCAATGGGACATCTTCTGGAAGATTATTCCTATGTCCCAGGTCTTCTTTCCATGACTCTGAATTATCACTGGCAGTGAGTTCAAGAAGGTTTACATTGAACATTGTTAAATATCCTTTTTCATTTATACGATTATAACTGTATTTTTAAGATGCCTGAATAAAATGCAACTGTTATTTATACCATTTGTTTTACACAGTACTGGGACTGAATGTGTTTAGTGGCAGTGGGTTGGCTTTGAGTGAGTTCAGATCTGATTGAATATTAAAATATGCAGGATATAACTCTGGCAGTGACAGAGAGAGGTCTTTGCTGCAGACAGTAAGGCAGTCTGCCTCATGCACCAACAAGGAATGGGAGTGTGAAAGCTGAGAAAAGAGGGGAGGGAGATAAACCAAAAGCTCGTAATGTCTGGGGAACAGAGCTGGAATGGAGAGGATTTAAAGACACAGGATACTCAATCCAAAGTGAAAGAGCAGATTATGTGTATTGTGAAAGATCTGGAACTGGTTCTAGGGGAACTGAAGTCTGTTTCCACTGAGATGAAAGAGGTGGGTACATATCCGCTTTGTTCAAGAAATTATAGTTTTCAATGTTAGCAGTCTCATTTCAGTCTTGGGCTGAGTTGTTTTTTTGCTTTTGAATCTGCTTGAATTGTGGAAAAAGCCAAATTCTAAATGTAATTTTCCTAAAGTTAAGTATTTTGTTCTGTACAAAAAGCTGTGGGGGTGATTTGAGGGAATGAGTTGTTTATAACAGATAAGGCAAACGTAATACAACAGTATTGTTTGTGGTAAGATTTCTTCTATAATGTCCAGTTATTAATATTGGTTGTAAGAGACCTGAAATTACCTGGTGTTTAAAAAAGACAAAATTATGTTGTTGTAACCACAGCCAATGTTGTTGTAGGGAGAGAGACTAAAAAATGTTGAGAAATTAAGCAAAATGCTGGAGGCACCTAATTCGAGCTCTGAAACTGTATCTCTTCCTGAAACACTAACTGGTCTCCCTCCAGATGTTGACAAATCTGCTGGGCATCCGCAGCATTTTCTCTTCTTGTTTTAGTTAGAACTGTGTCATTGATGTGATTGCTTAGAGTAATTCTGAGTTGGTCGCTTTTGGACGGGATGCAGCACAGACATATTTCATGTTGATCAGATTAAGAGTAATCTGTCCCATTTAAGAATTTTTGATCATTTATTGAGACTTGCTAACATCTGCAAACTGCAATCAAAAGTAAATTACAGCTGATGTGAGGTAGATTTAAGAACCCCTGCATTTTTCACAATCCACCGTCTCTCATTGTATCCTATCATTCTTCTTGTGTCATCTACCTCCCCTGTGCAATGGCCAAAATGGGCTTTCTTCGCATGGGTGCCTTGATGGCAGTGTCAGTAGGTTATTTCTCTGTGTGCTGGGTGCAGAGATGAACCACAGCTAGCCTTGATCCTATCATGACTGGCCACTGCAGAGTTCCCTACTCCTAGTTTTTCTGGCTGCAACAATGATATTTGTTGCTATTGTAACAATGAGAACAATCAGCAGCAATTAAGCTGATGCCGGTTTAATGCTTTGACTGACGTTCTGACAAATCGGGTAACTCCATAATCCAGGCCACACTTCAAATAAACCAT
This sequence comes from Pristis pectinata, assembly GCF_009764475.1. NCBI lineage: Eukaryota > Metazoa > Chordata > Chondrichthyes > Rhinopristiformes > Pristidae > Pristis > Pristis pectinata. Next base: position 11,450,875 of record NC_067428.1, read on the forward strand.
GACTCCAAGGAATCATTTACGAGAGGTGTTTGTATGGTTAGAAAGCATTTGGGTGTGTCACAGCCTATTAACTGCTGCTCTTTCTGGACATGGTCACTTACGTAACTTTAAACCTCTCCTGTTTAGGAATGTATTCTGTTTAATATAAATTCTGCATGAAATAAAACTGTTTTGGGAATACAAATAAACAATATGGGAGTGCTGAGATTTAAATTATCTTCAGTTTCAATTGTAAGCGTTCAAGAGAAATTGAGACCTGACCACAGCGGGAAATGAATGACCTGAGAGAGATGTTGCTGAGCTGTTTAGAGCTTGGATTTAGGTTGTGCATGACAGAGTTTTAAATCTCCAACTTACTCCCCATTAGCCTTATGATGCTGCCTCTGGTGACTGCTGAGAGAAGCCCTTCCCTCAGTATAAAGCACCATCTGCCTCGGCTATGTGTAGCTGCCTTTGTTGACGGAGAGCCACCAACAGCAAATGTAAGTGAATGCCCTGTCTGTCATTTTCTGGCTGGAATCAGATGGCCTTCTCAACCTGCCTGCGAAAGCCAGCATTTCAGAATGTGTATTGATGGCCTGTCACAACTTTCTCACAATACAAGGAAGGTGCGTTGTCACAAACTTAAAGGGAACAGTACAATTTTGGATAGACATGACAGAACAAATCAGCAGCTCCACGGTGCATTGAAGAATAGCTTGAACTGGGAGTGGCTTTACAATATGAATATGAAGAGGAATCTTGCCAGGATGATTTTGTCTTAATTTAGATCAGGCAGATGAGAAATGGGATTTATTTAAACCCTGTTTCTATATCAGTCATACAGGTCTAGATACGGAGTAATGGTCACTGCTTATTCTATATCAGGAATCACAATGGGTCCCTATTCTATCCTTTCCACAGATGTGGCCCTCAGCCTTTAGATGCAGGAACTCTGCCCGATGTTTCTGCTCCCAAGCCTGAGCTAGATTGCCGAAAAATGTCTACATCCTTCACACTGTGTTTGCTTAGATCAGCTAAGTCAGAGATCAACCTGGCAATGTCTGTATGGCCGTTCCACACTGGGCAATGTAGCTACCAACCAAGCTGCAAGGAAAGGCCTCTATAATTCCACTTTTATTTATTTCTAACTTTATAAAGGTTTTGTTTCAACTCCTTCAATTGTACGAATGTAGAATTTGGGCAATGTTTAAAACTAACTGATCACATTGTCAATATTCTGTTGGAGGTTTAACTCTGAATGTAACAGCTGAGGATAAGATAGACACTGCTTCAAAAAGCTGTTCAAATCTTTAATTGTGATTTGTCCAGGAGGTCACCCCCAGGTACAGATACGGATTGGGAGAACTGAATATGTCACAGATCATGATGGTTCACTGGCTGTTGGGATGGGGTAAATATCACGAGTGAAGAAGGCCAAGTTGAATGGCAGAGATAGAAGAAATACTCAACTGTTACCTCTTGGGATATAAGGAAAACTTGTGTTGAACTTTCCCTAGTGAGAAGTGTACCAGTTCATCTTTGTGATCGAGGAGATTGCAATAGGACTGGCAAGGTAAATGGAAGACTGCTGATTAGAAATGAGTTGTGAATGTAACTCACCTGTTTGTCCTTACTTGGACCTGGAGTTACAGACGTCTGAGACTTTCAAGTAGCTTAAATCAAAGTCTTGTATAAAAATAAAATACTTAAGCTGATGACTTCTACTAAATCCAATGGAACTAATTTTTTAAATTTGAAAGTCAGTCACAACAAGTTTTTTTAAAAAGCTCTTATCAAGTTTGAGAATAATTAGCTTTATATTATACACATCAGTGGGAAATGGAATATAATGGTACAATTTAAAAAAAAACATCCTGCTGATTTCATAGGATGATGTAAACTGAAAGTTTGCTGAGCTCTGAGACATTAACCATGTTCTCCATTACCTCAGAGATCAAGGGGATTCTTTACTCTGGCCAACTAGTACTAATCTCACAGTCAGTCCCCAGACTCTAAAGAGCTACACAGCCCTGGCCCCATGTGGTTTGGGTTGTTGCAAAGTGGTTTCAACAAACCTGATCTGGGAAGTGAAAGATCATCAGGCAATTCCTCTCTGATCATGTCCAAATTCAATGCCCACTTATAAGTGATAGATTCATAGAGAGATACAGCATGGAAACAGACCCTTTGGACCACTGACTTCACGCTGATCTTAAACACCCACTTACATTAATCCTAACCCAACCCATTTTATTCTCCCCACATTCCCATCAACTCCCTCCTGATTCTACCTCTCACTGATACACATGGGGCAATTTACTGTGGCCAATTAATCTACCAACCCACGTGTTTCTAGGGATATGGGAGGAAGCTGGAGCACCAGAAGTCAGGAGCAATGGACAACCACAGGATGTGACCAAGCTACTGTCTGCCCCACACACTTTCTACTGCTACATTTGCTCTCTTGACGCACATTTGAATATGGCTATTTTGCTAAGTTAATGAATGGTAGTATGATAATACTTAAGGCACTAAGATCCATAATAAGATTCAAAATTAACTTGTTGTGATTCTATTGTTAGCAATGCCTAATAATGAATGAATGCACAAAATAAAAAAGATGGCCTTCTTACATAGAGTAGCATATAAGATGGCACGGTAGCATAATGGTTAGCACAATGCCCTACAGCGCCAGCGACCCGGGTTCAAATCTGGCCACTGTCTGTAAGGAGTTTGTACGTTCTCCCCATGTCTGTGTGGGTTTCCTCCGGATGCTCCGGTTTCCTCCCACATTCCAAAGACGTACAGGTTAGAAAGTTATGGGCATGCTATGCTGGCGCCGGAAGCGTGGTGACACTTGCGGGCTGCCCCCCAAAAATCACTGCACAGAAGATGTATTTCACTGTGTGTTTCGATGTACATGTGACAAATAAAGACCTTATGTTATCTTATATAGTTTAAATTGCTAAATTGTGTATGTGTTTGCTCGTTTGAAAATATTAAACTGTGTACTTATGATAATTGGCTGCAAGGATAAAGGAAGACAGCAGCATTGTTGCTTGGTTTATGTGATATTTAGAAGTTGTAAAGCCTCGTGGTTTATTGTGGCTGATATTGAATTTCACAGAGCGAGGTTAAGAATTCAAGCAACGTTAGCTTGGTGGTACAGTGAAGCTTGAGGAGTCATCTGCTGTATTTCTTACTGTAAACTGGGGAAAGGATCATGGTGATCAGGAAGTAGAATAAGAAGCAGTGGAAGTAAAGCAAACCTGATTAGCAAACCTGATTACTTTAGAGCAAAGATCCAATTTGATAGGTTAAAACAACATCACAGATAATGATATCTCCCCAATCCCATTTGAAAAGTTTTGTATCTGAGTTTCTTTGTGATGAACTTGGTAGCATTCAAGATACGGAAGCCAAGATTCCTATGAAGAAGGATGTTGTACTTTGGTTCTTCAAAGTATGATGTGTACCTTACAGTATAAAAAAGTTGGGGAAGAGCTGAAGAGACTATAGGAAGCAGGTATCATTGAACTGGTTGAGTTTTCTGAATGGACTGCTCCAGTTATTCTTGTCATGAAGATAAATGGCAGCATTAGGATCTGTGGAGAATATAAAATAAAAATGTAAACACAGAAGAAGCAAAGATGGACAATTTTCCCTTTCCTCTGAGTGAGGATTTGTTTTCTTTGCTAGGAGGAAGACTGTTCTTTACAAACCTTGACAAGTCAAATACTTACCAGCAGATCAAGTGGGATAAGTATTTATCTTGGCTTGTTTTAATACAATATACTTCCACTTGGATAGTATCAGCTTCACTTATTTTCCAGAGGACAATGGATAGTTTCGATGTACATGTGACTAATAAAGACATCTTATCTTATCTTAAATCCGTGTCTTCTTGAATTAACCACGAATGAGATAGTTTCTTTCCTCTACATCTCTCTCAAACTCCACTCAATCTTCTTTGCTCTAAGGAGAACTCCAGCTTCTCCAGCCTAACACTGCACTTGGAATCCCTTATCCCTGCATCCACTCCAGTTATCTTTTCTGCACATTCCCCAGGTCCTTGATAGCCTTCATAAAGCTTGGGCAAATATCCAGCCACAGCCCACCTAATATTTTCCAAAGGTCCTGCACAATCTTGCTGCTTTTGTTCTCTACATTTCTTATGAAGCCCAGGATGTGGAAGCGTTGGAAATGGTGCAGAGGAGATTTATCAGGATGCGGCCTGGTTTAGAGAGTATCCATATGAGGAGAGACTAAGGGAGCTAGGGCTTTACTCTTTGGAGAGAAGGACGATGAGGGGAAACGTGATGGAGGTGTACAAAATATTAAGGGGAATAAGAAGAATGGACAGCCAGCGCCTCTTTCCCAGGGCACCAATGCTCAGTACGAGAGGGCATGTCTTTAAAGTAATGGGTGGGAAGTTCAAAGGAGATATCAGAGGGAGGTTTTTCACCCAGACAGTGGTTGGGGCGTGGAATGCGCTGCCTGGGGTGGTGGTGGAGGCAGGTACATTGGTCAAATTCAAGAGGTTACTAGATAAGCATATGGAGGAATTTAAAATAGAGGGATATGTGGGAGGAAGGGGTTAGGTGGCCTTAGGTGTGGTTTAAAGGTTGGCACAACATGGTGGGCCGAAGGGCCTGTATTGTGCTATATTGTTATATGGTTCTATGGTTCTAACTCTTATCCCTGTCCCACCACCTGTTAAGATTTATGCAAGTGCACACCGGGTCTCCCTGTTCCTACACACCCTTCAAAACTAAGCCACTTTAACCAATAATTTTTCTCTTTGTTTCCTGTGAAATTGCACTACCTCAGACTACTTTATATTAAATTTCACCTGCCACTTGTTTTTTCATTTTGCCAGCCTGTCTGTGTCCACTTGCAGTCTATTACACTCCTCCTTGCTATTTACCGTGCCACAAATTTTCAAATTTTACATTGCACAGGTCATTAATATAGAGCATCAACCCCACTGTCTCCTTGTTCCTTGTTCCACTCCTGTTTGTGTTCCATCTTTAAGCCAAGACCATCAGTAATGCTGACAAGTTTGTTTTTAGCTCCTGAATGATATCATAAGCAAACTACTTTATTGTATCATCTTGCTATCAAGTGTATTTTGGGAACAACATGTGGAATGAAGATATTTGTTCAAAAATGAAACCTAGCTGCTTTAAGGGACCTTATTGGCCTGTTAATGATTGGCAGGCTGGCCAAGACTGACAAATGACATCTTATACACATGTTTGCTGAGAATCACTGGCTGGCAGCTTGACTAAACTCTCTGACATATTTTTCCATATCAACCAACGACTATTTTTCTTTGCATGAACCCCCTAAGGAGATTGACTGTATATGAAGCAAAAGAACATTTTAGCATTATGATTTCATTCATGACAATTTTTCAGAAATAATTATTGAGTTTATGAATACATAAACCTTATCAATCATTCATTTTCCAGGTATAGCAAAGGGTATGCCATTGATAATTAAAATGTTTTCCACTTCATATTTAGAGTAGCTCACTCTTTCATATAACTTACCAGTGTGAACAGAGCCACACTAACCAGTAAGATCCCAGTCACCCTTCTCAAAGATTCACATTGCATTCAGCTCATGTGTTTGCGTCAGCTCTTTGAATGAGATATCCCATTTGTCCTATCTTCCTACTTGTTTTTTCTTGGTTCTCTTTATTTTCACCCTCCAATTATATGTTAAATTTCCCCTTGAGAAGTATTATTGAATCTGCTTCCACCCACTCTTTGGTGTAGTGCATTTCAGATCAAAGCGCTTTCCCCACTGGTTATTTTGCCATTTATCTTAAGTCAGCACCTTTGGTTACCGGCACTCCTACCAGTGGAAACACTTCCTCCTGTTCACTCTATCCAATCCTCTAGTAATTCTGATCTCCGGTAAATCTCCTTAAACCTTCTCTGTGAGAAGAAGAAAATACCAGTTTCTCAGGTAATTCTCATTCTCACGGGAGATTTAGCAGAGGTCGAAATTCCTCAATGAAGTAATCAAAATTACTGGAGGAAATTACTGATGGAATTGGTTGATGACGATGAATATGGAGACACTTCGGGTATCTTCTTCAGCCACTTCCATTATTTCATCAAATTTACTAAATCAAAGTTTGTAAACAATTAACCAATTCATGTCCATTGTCTTTTATTAACCCACGTTTTTCAAATTTATAATTACTTTGTCATAGTTTATAGTCTCTAAAACTTTTCCCCATCCCAACTTCAGCAGATTGGCCTATAGTTATCGGTCTTTTACTTATCCCCTTCTATTGAACCTAAGAGCAACACTTGCAACTCTCCACTCCTATTTCCAAGATTGGCTGAAGCCCTCATTGTTCTTATCCTTTACTCTCATACGTGTTTATTTAGGTTAATTAAATTGAGGAGGTAGATAGATTTCCATGATTGGTCTTAAAAGTCAGGTTCCAAGGGTCAAATCATACAAGCCTCATTATTCTGTCATCATCTAGCTTGCATGCTGGAAAATGCTCATACTTGACCTTTATTAAAAAGTGTGATCAAACTCAGCTGTGGTGAGCAACGAGTCTGTTGTGAATGGCTATTTGGGTATGGTACAGAATAAGTTAGACCCAGCCTGACTGAAAAATAGAGAAGATAAATTTTAAACTCTGAAGCCTGCTAGCTTGTAAAAAATGTGAAGTAGATTTATGGAGGTTCTAATGATTATTCTGGTCGCTTTGGGATGATCAGTTTTATTTTCAGCCCATGCACTGTGACACTGAAACAAACATTGATAGTAGAATAATAAATCTACTTGAACAGCAGAAATTGATTTATTACTGGAATATTGTTACTAAACTAGTGAACATTCAATTTGCTCCAAACTAAATACTAGTTATCTAAGGACCTTATTCTTTTCTCCTGTTCTTTCTCTTAACGCAGTATTAATTTAATTTTTCTACCTAACTATGCCTCCAAATCAGGATAAGTGAGTAAATGGAATCCTGATTTAATCGCTTTCTATGTCAGGACTTTTATAAGTGTTATAAGGGTGGGATTCTATCATTATATTTGCTATTTCTTCTGGTCAACGTGCTTCACAAAGTTTCCTTCATATATGCATTTCCTTCTGCAGTCTTTCCAGAAAATTACTCCACTTGAAAATTTTTTAAAGAGCTACATAAAAACAGCAGGAGTCGATCCTTCAAGTTTGCTCTGATGGTCATTGAGAGCTTTGCTTATGTTCAATCCAACACTTCTCTCATAATCCCTCTAATCCCTAGATCCCTTTAAAAAAAATTAAAAATCCATAGATCTCAACCTTGAATACATTCAGAATCCACAGCCATCTGAGTAGATCATTTGAAAGATTTACAGCCCCTGAATGAACAAATTTATCCTCTTCTCTCTTTTAAATGTCTGATCCTTAGTCCTGAAAATATGCCCTCTAGCTCAAGATTCTCATCGGAGAAAAGAGTCCCTCAGTATCCATTCTCTCAGAATCCTTTATGTTTCCATGAAATCATCTCATTCAACTCATCAGAGACCATAAAAGGCCATTCTACAGCTAATAAGATAAATCTTTCATCCCAGGAATCAACCCAATAAACATTTGCTGCACTACCTCATGTGCAAGTATTTCCTTGCCTCCAGCTTTGGTCTCACACAACCACCGTACAATGGTAGCAGGAGTTCGTAATCTTACAAAAAAGATCAGCAACAAATTGCTTCCCTAGTTGCTTGTCTGGAAGCTTACTAATCATACACGAAGACATCCAAATTCTTCCCAATGTCAATATTTAATAGTCTCTCAATATTTAAAACGATATGTTTTTCTATTCTTCTTGCCAAATTAATTACCTCACATTTCCCACCATGCATTCCTTTGCCACCTTCTTCCCATCAATTTAAACCATTTAGATCCCTTTGCAACCTCTTCATAGCTTTTTTCCCCATCTAACTTAACATTCAGACTCTTGACTTAATCATTAATGTAAACAGTAAATAATTGAGGTCTAGCAAGGAACTTACTAGCAGCTCATTAGTAACAGCCTCCCATGCTGAAAATATCCCACTTATTCCTTCTCTGTGGTCTTATATTAACATGCTTGGATGACTAATTATATCACTTTAATCCTCCGAGCTCCTATTTTGTGTAACATGCTTTCACTTGGTATCTTATTAAGTGCTCTTTGTAAAACATAGTTTCCCGCTCATCTACCCAACTAGTTAAACCTTCCATAAAAACTTAATTTATCAAACACAAGTTCCCTTTCATAAAAGTGACTCTGCTTAATCCTATAATGATTTTCTGAGTCTTCTGGTACCACTTCCTTAATAGTGGATTTCAGTATTTTCCCATAGTTTATGTTAGGTTAACTAGTTTATGGTACACCTTGTCTCTTTTTAGTCAGTGAGGTTGTTAAGAACACTTTTGTCCAAGTTGATCCACAATGCACTCTATCACATTCAAGAAGATGAAGTGCTTGTGGCAAACAGGTTAACCCAGCAGTTCCTACATTTGGAGCCATACCGATAATGACCTTCTTGGCAGCTGAAGTCTGAAATCTGATGTGCTTTACATTCACTGAATGATATCCACACATCTGCAACCATGCAGAGAATTAAGTATCCTGGCACTTGTTTCATTGATTTATATTTATATTGTATTGGTCTGCCACCTAGCGACTAAATATTGGCAGACTAGAAGTCACATTTTTCAGTCCAAGGAAATAGTAATTTTACTATGATGTACTCATTTCTAATTCCCTTATAATTCCTGCAAGTGCAGAATAATTTTACATTTTACCTTTCTATGAAGCTTATTATAATTGCTTAATTAATTTCTAGTTCCACATATTATATAGTCATTATTCTCAGAATACAGTGAATAATATCAAAAACATTAATAGTTTTGAACAGAGAGTAGAAAGCTATAATATAGTTTGGGGTTCCAGTGATATCCGCAGTGAATTAAGGTTTTGCTCTTGTGATTTACAATCACTTTTTTTTAATAAGAAATCAAAGTTCAAGATCCATTGTCCCAAATCCCCATGATTTAAAGACATTAAAGATTAAATGTCTCCTTGCCCAACTGATCAAAGTTAATTGCTAGAAATACCCCCTCTCTAAACTCAATTCAATTGACTTGAGTCAGAATCCAATTGTACCTGACATTTAATTGAGAAAGGGAACAGATCTAATTTTAAACTGTGCCATTTCTACTTCTTAAATTATGTTACCATTAGTGCAGCAAACTCAAGATATATTTGATCAGAAAGCATTGAGAGGTTTGCTGTGATAGATGTGGGGCTGGAACTTCTAACGTGACAACTGGCAATTCCTGCTGTTACTGCTAGAACTTACTTCTTTCCCAGTCTGAAATTGGTTGGACCGATGGATTTATTTACTGCTCGCCAACTTCTAAGAACATAAGAGAAGAGGAGAAGGAATAACCACACAGTGCCTCAAGCCTATCCTGCTACTCAATGCCTTCAAGGTTGATCTGCCCCAGGCCTCATCTCCTCTTTTGTGTCAGTTCACATAGCCCTCAATTCCCTGTTCTTTCAAATATGTGCCTTCTTCCTTTATAACTATGCTCCAGTTATCTATTGCAACAATAACCTTCTGCTGCTCACCTGGCTCCTGCCATGCCTCCCAGAATGAAGAATCTCCTAGCCTTTCAATAACTGAACGTCCTCCATTGTCAGTGATCCAGGCACCACCAATATATGTTGGCGCATATGGGGAAACTGAGTGAGAGAGGCCAATTGCTAAATGAGGACAAAGGGTCCCTAGCTCAGTGTGAAATCTGGTGGGGATAGTAGTAGTGAGGGCTGGCAGTGGGGAGTTGGTATAAGAAAGTCTTTGATAGCAATGCTTAATAATGTTCCAGGGTTTCAGTTTTAGAACATATCACCAAGACTCTTGTGATGGAAGGATATCAGCCTGAAATGTTCCTTTTCATAGATTCTGTCTGCATTTTCAATTTTTATTTTGTCTAAAACATTAATATTTTGGACTATTTTCTTTATCTAACACAAGTTCTTTGTGTCCTTGCCATCAGCCTCCACTAACCTCTGGACATCTTTGCAACAGTGTGATCAGCCCATAATAAGGTGACGCAGCATCAGTTGAATGGCTGCTGAAACTTATTGAACCAGCATGACAGAAAGTCCTCTTATTTTACTTGAACCTGATTGTTGTTGGAATCCAGCTTCAGTAGAATTCCTTCTCCACAACCTTGGCAACCATTAAGTGCCTTTGCCATGATGTCTTCTGTGATTTTCTTTATTATATAGACATGCAGACATTACAGAAATCTAGCTTGACTTGTACAGTTTGATTTTTAATGGAATTTTTACATTAGGTTGAAATTTGCAGACAAAATGGCACCACAGTTTTTTAAAAATTTTATTTACAGCATGGTAACAGGCCCTTCCGGCCCAACGAGTCTGCGCTGCCCATTTTAAACCCCCCAAATTAACCTACCCGTACGTCTTTAGAATGTGGGAGGAAACCGGAGCACCCGGAGGAAACCCACGCAGACACAGGAGAACGCACAAACTCCTTACAGACAGTGACAGGAATCGAACCCTGATCGCTGGTGCTGTAATAGCGTTGTGCTAACCACTATGCTACCTTGCCGCCCTTTATAACAATATCTCCCCAAAACTGCAGCTAAATTTGAAATATAGAGCGTTCTGATATTGATATGCAAATATGCTGTTTAAGGTTGAAGCATGAACTACAGTATTCCAGTTTTTCCTTGTGATATATTTGCAAATAGGCTAAACCTTCAAATAAAATCCAATTTGATGCTGGATACAGACTCTAAGATTAAACTGAAACAAAGTTGCCTTATTACCTTTTATTTATGGATGGTTAATGTATAAAATATGGTCAGATATTAGGATAGCACTATTTACTACTACAATTAGTTCTGTTTTTGCATTTTGTACTGCTGACAATAAAAGGTCTAGCTGTTTTTCAAACACCTTCCTCAATATTTGTTACCAATGTGAGAGATCGAAAATTAGCAACTTACCAACCTCCTGTTGTGTTTCAACCAAGGTATTTCATTTTCCCTTCCATTTTGTTTATGTATAAAGAAAATTTTGTCAGGATTTGGGTGTTGAAGTTGAATACTAATTTTTGGGGAGGCGGCAGATGTAGGGAGTAGCCTTCAAACAGGCACCACCTGCATGCATGAGGGTCACATGACACCCTAAGTAACTCCGTGACACCAGCATGGTTGTGGGTTTCATGGAAGGGAGTTCAGCAGGGTCACTGAGAGTTTAACAAGGAGGTTACATTGGGGCCAGGGATCTCCAACCAAGATTGTTCAGATGATATAATTGCTTTGGGTGCCAGATAAGAGTGGGAGCTGATCTCCCTGGAGAAGACAGGTAGATAAGAGCAGGAGAGAGGAAAAACAAACATGCTGCAACTGTGAGACGCCAAACACAACAGTTGTTGGATATCTGAAATAAAGGAAAATGCTGGAAATACTCTGTAGGTTAGGAAGCGTTTGTGGAAAGAGAAAAACTGAGTTAACGTTACAACCAAATAATGACCAATCACTCCCCTTCTCACGGCACTTTCCCATCCAATTACAGGAGAACAACACCTTTCCTCTTATTTCTTCTCTTCCCACTCTTTCCAGAAGCAGAACTTCACTCGTGCTTCTTCCAATTAAGTGTATGGCACTTGTCCTTACAATGTAGTTTTGTCTACACTGGAGAAGCCAAATGCAGGTTGGCTGACCGCTTTGCAGAGCGCCTCCATTCAGTCCAGCCACCGGTCACTTTAATTCTCCATCCCATCACCACTCCGACCTCTCTGTCTTTGGCCTCTTACACTTCTCCGACATAAGCTCAAGGACCAGAACCGTATTGTCTATCTAGGAATGTTGAAACCCTCAGGCTCAATATTGAATTCAACAATTTCAGAGAACCAGCATTTCCCGTTTGTGTCAGAACTGGCCAGTTCAGAAGTAACATTAACTCGGCTTCTCTCTCTCCACAGATGCTGCCTGACCATTGAGTGTTTCTAGCATTCCCTTTTATTGCAGATTTCTGTATCTCAGTTCCAACATGATTACTTATTCTCTCTCTACTGCCCCTGTTCACCTGTTTCTAGTTACACGCAATTGTGTCCCCCAGACAACCTTGGGTCTCCATCCTATAACTAGCATTCTTGTTCTCCCCACCCCTCCCCACCTCTGCAACTTACAACATGCATGTTTTCTAAGTATCTAGGAACATCTAAAAATCTATCACTTTGTCTTGAATATGTTCAGCAGCTGAAATTTCTTCCCATTTCAGTCCTGAATAGCTGGCTCTTTGTAGAGACCTTGACCCCTGGTTCTAGACACCTCAGCCATGCATAACATCAACCCTGCATCTACTCTGTGAAGGCCCAGAAGAATTTTGTTCGTTTCAATGAGATCACCTCCTGTCCGGTAAACTCCTTATGCAACAAGCCTGCCATCTGTGGAATCAATTTGGTGAACCTTCACAGTACTCCTATCATAAGTATATCCTTCCTTAGGTAGGAAGACCAAACCCATACACAGTATTCCATATATGGTCTCACCACAGGCCTGTAACTGAAGCAAGCATCTCTCCTCTTGCAATGAGGACCAACTATTTACCTCTGTACTGCTTGCTGAACTTGAACCTGAACTTTCAGCGATTCATGTAAAAGCATACCCAGGTCTCTCTGAATAGCAACAACTTTCAATTTCTCGCATTTTAAAAAAAACTTTTAATTTTTTTCTACCGAAGTCAATTAACTTACATTTTTCCACATTATATTCCATTTGCAATATCCTTACTCATTCACTTACTTGGCCCATCTATATCTTTGAAGTCGCTCTACAGCCCACACTCTGATATAGCTTTGTATCATCAGCAAACTTAATATAATTATACTTGATCCTATCTAATTCATTGAAATAGATTGTGAACACCTAGAAACTCAGCACAGAAATCTATGGCACTATACTGGTCTCAACCTACAAATAACAAGCTATTCTTACTCTCCGCTCTGTCCACTGTTATTATTTTTGCCTAGTCTATATATAGATTAAAGTCCTTCATAATTTTCACATGCTTCTATAATTTCCCGAGTTATGTTACATCCTACATTACCATTCCTATCTGGGGGTCCATATGCAACTCCCAATGTGTTCTACCCTATCCTGTTTCTTTATTCCACCAACCAGTTCTACTTGACTTTCTGAACTATGATCCTCTCTATTGCTACAATCCCCTTCTTTAATATCAGTGCTACCTACCACTCTTATATTTAGTCTATCTCTTACAAAAGTTAAATATCTCAGCATATTTAATTCCCAACCTTGGTCACTCTGTAATGGCTGTTAGATTATACACATTTATTTCTATTTATGCCTCTAATTCACCCACCGGGTTATGAATGGTACATGCATTCAGACAAAGGACCTTCAGATATGTTTTTATACCATTTTATTATCTGGTTGTGGTGCAAGTTCCTTTTGGATATTGCCCCAAATTGATGGACAATGAAGGACCCTATTTGTTCTACAATTCAAATAAAGAAAGTTGGTGTGAGAAAGTTGCCTCTCGGTGGAAACCTGTCACTGAGACAGAGGAAGCTGCAGATTAGTTAGAGGGTAACAAATGGAAAACTGCCACACTGGTGTATTTGAAGGTGTTTTCCTGAGGCTGGTGCACTTGCACAATTGAGTAGAAAAGAAAGAGCTTTAGTTTGTGTCCAACAGTTTGATAGGGTCTACAACTTTTTTATTGATTTATGAGGCCCATTTCACATTCCACCTAAAGAATGGGAGAGTTAAAAGCCAGGTATATAATGTGAGCCTCAATGCAAGTACTAAATACATATTTATATAATACATATAGGCCTCTTAATTCACATAGAATTCTGACCTAGAAGTTGCAGGATATTTTCCATTCTACATCCTCCTCTGAATCCTATGCCAAAGTTGTTCTGAAATGTCTAGAATCAAAGTACCTTCTGCTTACAATTTAGCATAGTCATTATTTTACAACTAAGAAAGATAATCAAGACAAATGTGTTGAATAGTAAGTTTAAGGCAACACTCTGAAACGGAATGTGTTAAAGACATTCTTCACTATAAGAAGCAAGAATGGATTAAAATTGGACATGGGTGGGGTAAACAGTCAAATATAAAGAATGTGCATTTAGTAATTAAATTTCTCATTATTATGAATGTTGCTTACTTAATCAGAAACCAAATTTTGTAATATTAAGAAATATTTATCTATTGATGAGGTTATAAAACACTTTCACTTCTTTACAAAAGCAGCATGGGGAATCCATTAGATTTGAAAAACAGTAAATGGAACAGTTTAAAATATTTATTATTTCCACATCGATATTTATTTGACAAGCATTATAGTTCATATAAGGAATTATATTATACTGGCTAGTCTATTATCTCAAGGTAATAGATTTTAATGATGTCTTCAAAGGAGCCTATTATTTCTGAAGTTCTTTCATTTTATCCTGGGTAGGTTACAAATTGTGTTTCGGATTAAAAGAATGTCCTTTATATTCACTTACAACCTTCTTGGAATAGGATTCCAGTTTGTGCTTAACTATAAGACATTCAGCATCAACCATTAGTTCCAAGCCCTGTTCTCACTTTCAGTCAACTTATCTAACAATAAAAATAGCCTCAGGTGTGGAGAGGCTGATAACTTTAAAATTTGCCCATTTATTCAGGTTTCTCAGTATCATCACTGATTAAATCATAAAGAATGATTTACTTTAAAGTAGATTCATTATCATCACAAACTTTAGGTTATAATAAAACCTTGAGCTGAACATTTGTGTTACAATTTGCTCATTTTACTGCAATTTCTATATGCACCCAATTATGAGCTCAGCTTGTAAATTATTTTCTCCTGTGTTCACCAAGGAGAAGGGTGTGGAAGACAGTGAGTTCAGGGAGGGGTACATAATCTGGAGCAGGTCAGAATTAAAAAGGAGGAAGTGTTAGATGTCATGGGACATACAAGGGCAGATAAATTCCCATGGCCTGATAAGATCTGTTCCAGAATCCGATGGGAAGCAAGGGCCCCTACAGAGATACTTGCATCTCCATTATCCACAAGTGAGTTGCCAGAAGCCTGGAGGACAGCTAATGTTATTCCTGGCAGCAGGGATAAGCCAGGTAACAACAGGCCAGTGGACCTTATATCAGTAGTAGGGTTTTTTGAGGAGGTAACTAAGAAGATTAATGAAGGTAGGGTGTAGACATTGTCTATATGGACTTCAGTAAGGCATTTGACAAAGTCTGGGATTGTAGGATGTTCCAGAAGGTTAAGACACATGGGATCCAAGGCAAGCTGGCTAAGTGAATCCAAAACTGACTTGGTGATAGGAGGGTAGTGGTGGAAGGATACTTGTCTTGTGTGTGACCAGCGATGTACAGCAAGGACTGGACCCTTGTTGTTTATAGTATATTAACAACTTGGGTGTGAAAGTTGGATTAGCAATTTGCGGATGACATAAGGTGTTGCAGATGGCGAGAAAGGTTTCTAAGGCTACAGCAGGATATAGATCAGATGGAAAGTTGGTCAGAGCATTGGCAGTTTAGTCCTGACACGTGCAAGATGATGTATTTTGGGAAGTCGTATAGAAGTATCTCATAGATAGTAAATTATAGGGCATGAAGGAATGTTGATGAACAGAGGGACCTTGGAGTTCAAGTCCATATTTCACTGAAAGTTGTAATACAGGTAGGGTGGTGAAGAAGACATATGGCATGCTTGTCTTCATAGGTTGGCATAGATTATAAAAGGTGGGATGTTATGTTGCAACTTTACAAAGCACTGGATACTTGGAATATGATGCAGAGTTCTAGTCATCACACTTTAGGAAGGATGTGATTGCGCTGGAGAGAGTGCAGAAGAGATTCACTGGGATTGGAGGACCTAGTCATAGGAAGTGATTGGATGGGCTGGGCTTGTTTTCCCTGAAGTGATGACCTGATAGAGGTTAAATCAATTATAAGAGGTATAGGGTAGATAGCCCCATGGTAGGGAGATCAAAAACAAGAGAGCACATATTTAAGGTGACAGAAAGGAACTTAAAAGGGGGCTTGATGGGAAAGGACTTTACACAGAGAGTGGTTGATATCTGGAACTCACTGCCAAAGAATTAGATAAAATGATTATGCTTAAGAGAAATTTAGACAGGCACATAAATAGGCAAGGAATAGAAGATGAACCTAATCCTGGCAAATGGGAATATCATAGATGGGCAAAATGGACTTGATGGGCCAAAGGGCCTGTTTCTACACCATACACCTCTATAATTATTTCTCTTTCCTGATTTCATGACTATATACTTTGCCCTTTACAAGCACTGCCTAATACAGTTTCTGATTATTGCTGTGTCTCTCTCTCCCCATTTACTGGTTTAACTGCCTTTATGGACACTATTTACCCCAGTTGGGACCCTGTCCCTAAACCAGCTCAGGTGCAGCCCATCCTAGCAAGACTGTTTCATCCCATCCTGAGAGTGGTGCCAGTGTCCTATTAGACAGAAGTCCTCTTTCCTATAGCACTCCTTCAGCCTCCTGAATCTGCCTTTCCCATTCAAGAAATAATCTAAAGATTCTAACATAAGAAAAAGGAGCAGCAGTCAGCCATCTGTCCCTTCAAGTCTGCTCTGTCATTCAATAAAATCATGGTGATCTTCTACCCCAGCACCATGCTTCTGCTGCGTCAACATATGTTTTGATTACCTTTACTATCCAGAAATCAATTGATCTCTGTTTTGAATCAACTCAGTAACTGAGCCTGCAGAGCCCTCCAGGGTAAGGAATTCCAAAGGTTCACCACCTGAGTGAAGAACTTTTTCCTGATCACCTACCCCTTATTCTGAAACTGTCCCTGGTGTTGGACTCCTCAGCCAGAGAAAATATCCTCTGCATTTAGCCTGTCAAACCCTTTAAGAGTTTTGTACATTTCCATGAGATCTCCTTTCATTCTTCTAAACTTAAGAACATAGTCGCAGTTTCCTCGCTCTCTCCTCACATGACAATCCCTGGAACTATCTTTGCTATAGTCCCTCTATGGTAAGTATATCATTTCCTAGGTGAGAACGTAACTGTAGAGGTTCTTTCTTTTAAATTTAGCTGTAGGTAGATCCTGGTACCTACCCTCTGAACAGGATCGCTTGCTACTATCTCCTGTGATGTTTATTCCAACATAGACCACGATGATGGGATCTTCATCACTTCCCCCTCGAACATCCTTTTCAAGCCAATTTGAGCTGTGCCTCATCCTAGAACCTGGTGACCAACGTGCTCAATCCATGTACAAATGATGTTTTCTTCCTTCATCATTAATGAACTCTCTACAACCAAATTTGCCATCACTACTTCAACCAAAAGTTCACAGGGCAAGGTGTTGGTATAAGAAAGAAATAACTAGAAAGACATGCAATTGGCAGATATAACAGATTTGTGGTCACTCAAGTGCAAAGTTTGCAAGTTACTGTTTTATTCCCAGTGTTTTTCTTGGCAGTGTGGAGGATCAGAGGGATCTTGGGGCCTGAGTCCATAGGACGCTCAAAGCAGCTGCACAGGTTGACTCTGTGGTTAAGAAGGCATACGGTGTATTGTCCTTCATCAATCGTGGAATTTAATTTAGGAGCCGAGAGGTAATGTTGCAGCTATTTAGGAACCTGGTCAGACCCCGCTTGGAGTACTGTGCTCAGTTCTGGTTGCCTCACTACAGGAAGGATGTGGAAGCCATAGAGAGGGTGCAGAGGAGCTTTATACGAATGTTGCCTGGATTGGGGAGCATGCCTTATGAAAACAGGTTGAATGAATTCGGCTTTTTCTCTTTGGAGCAACAGAGGAGAGGTGACCTGATAGAGGGGTATAAGATGACGAGAGGCATTGCTTGTGTGGATAGTCAGAGACCTTTTCCCAGGGCTGAAATGGTTGCCACAAGAGGACACAGGTTTAAGGTGCTGGGGAGTAGGTACAGAGATGTCAGATGTTTTTTACTCAGAGTGGTGAGTGTATGGGATGGGCTGCCAGCAATGGTGGTGGAGGCGGATACGATAGAGTCTTTTAAGAGACTTTTGGATAGGTACATGGAGCTTAGAAAAATAGAGGGCTATGGGTAAGCCTAGTAACTTCTAAGGTAGGGACATGTTCGGCGCAACTTTGTGGGCCAAAGGGCCTTTATGTGCTGTAGGTTTTCTATGTTCTATGTTTCCTTGCCCAAGTTAAGGCACAGAAATTGCAGCAGTAGTTGTGACATTAAGTTATACCCAGTTTAGGTATGTGTCCTGAATATCCATCCACTTTACTGCGCAGTTATGATTTTGTTGAATACCTGTGCATACTTATGCAGAACAGCATGGCGTAAGTTCAATAACAGCTTGTGCTTGCTTTGATCTCGGTTTGGATGGCACTGGACACACTTTTAGTATTCCTCCTCCTGATCTAGAACCAATGGCTTTAGGGGATAGTGAACATACACAGTGAGACTAAGAGTGAAATGGCTGATTCCTGATGTGTCATCAGATCAAACAAATTTCCAACATGATGAGAAGCAAATTAAGGATATCTAGAATGGTCGTTGACATAGGTGGAACAGAACACTCAGGAGAGGACTTCTTAAAATGGGAGTGGAAAAGGAGAGACCCATAAATAGCCCCAGTATGAGTAGGTGGCTGGGAATCAGGAGGAAGTTGATGGACATGAGAGACACAACAGGCTACAGGGAAAATAAGTGGGATAATGGTATTGATGGGAATGCTCTTGAGAGCTGGCATAAACCCAGTACACTGGATGGCTACTTTTTATGTTGCAGCACAATATGAGCAAATTGACAATATGTTCCCTTCCTTTCTGACAGGTGGTGGGACAAATAGACCAACTGACCTCTAATCTGAACCTGTGTGAGGATATAAACGAAAGTTACAAAAGTGATACCCTTGACAGCAGTTCCAGTGGAGTAACAGTGTCCACTCTGGAGAAATCTAAAGACAGGCCGAAACTAATTACCAGACCTATACCAACCTCAACCGCTATACTAACAGTGCTTCGCAAATCCAAACCCCCACCCCCGCCCCCAAGGAGGACACCAGTCAGGGTGACAAGTCCAGCAAAGTCATCTTGTACAAATAACAATTACAACATAAATGGTGTTCTTGTGATTAATGGAACACATTCAACTACTGACAATCTGGAGGCCAATTGTGGAGAGTGCAGTGCAAGTCCTGATACTCCAACTTGGGTGCCACCAAGTCAAGTGGAAGATGATGATGAAACCAAACCATTATCAAACAGTCTTCTTTTTGGCCAGCAATCTTCAAAGTGTGGTCGTTATACCAGCTCCACAACCAAACTTGAGCTTCCCATTCAACAG
Source organism: Pristis pectinata (assembly GCF_009764475.1). Taxonomy (NCBI): domain Eukaryota; kingdom Metazoa; phylum Chordata; class Chondrichthyes; order Rhinopristiformes; family Pristidae; genus Pristis; species Pristis pectinata. The sequence goes on from NC_067428.1 coordinate 11,470,280, forward strand.
CGAAAAGCTTGTAATGCTAATGTATATTTTTGCTGTACCAGATCACAACTCAATCCCTGTCTTCACCAAAGACCACCAACAATCTGTAACAGCAGCACTTCCACTACAAATGTAACCACAGCATCACATTCAAAACATCCCCAATCAACAGTCAGGAAGCCTACCTCTACAACAGTTTGAACTGTATATTTGGAAACAATTTATCCCAAACATCAGTCAAGTGGGATTAAATTATCTGACATCTCAGAGCATTCAATAGAGCAAGACAGTGGAAACCTCAAGAAGGTAAGTGATTCAAATATCTTTTAAAAACACCAATGCAAAGGTAACATGTTAATCTGTTAACTCATGACAAACCAGTAGCTTCATCCAATTTCAGTTCAGAAATTGGTGTTAATACAGCTAAACTATTTCTGGCTAGACTGAAAACAAAACTGAAATAGAGGGGAGGGGAAGAATTGGCTTTTGCTGCTGCCTCCAGTACCCTCAGTTGTCCTACCCCAGCATTTGCTCTTGGTGTATGCGCCTTGAAAGCAACAACAGGAGGAATTAAGGTTAAGTACTTACAGTCTATTTGATTGTGAACCACATCACAGACTAACACATTCCTAACCACATAAGCACCTTTCCCAACAATTATTACAATACATAATAAACAAAAGCAGCAGCCCTATCAAAGTTGAAACCCATTGTATAAAAGGAACAAAGGTGCCACAGATTCAGAATTGACTATTATAAAAAAGAATTTTGGTGAATGGCTGTTTCTTGGGCTGGAGGGCGATATGCAGTAGACTTCTCCCTAAGTTGCATACTGGGATCACTTATGTTCTTAATAATGCGTTAATGGATCGGGAGTGAAAGGAACATTTTTGAAATTTGCAGATGACACAAAGCTTGTCAATGTACCAAACAATGAGGAAATAGTAATTGTCTACAAGGCAGATGGATAAGGAGGCATAGACAATCTGCTGAAACAAGTGGACATAGAGCGGATTAAACTCGGTTCAAGAAAGTGTGATAGATTTTGATGGGAAAACAGAAGCAAGACCGAAGATTATCTATGGTGATTGTGGGAAACAGAAGGAAAGTGGGATTAGAGGGATAGACCTTCGATAAAACTGGTGCAGACCCAACAGGCTGATTAGGCACTACCTTCTGTGTTGAACTATTCCATAATTTCATAATCTTATCCACTAAGGATGTGACCTAAATTTGCTACAGTATCATTTAAGAACTCTTTAGCTGATCAGATTTAATGTTTTAAGAAGTTCAGTAAGCCCTTAATCAGAAAGAAATGATATTCATTCTTCTGCGTAAATCCACTTCATATCAAATCACTCAACATACCAAACATATTCTTCTAGCTAAGGTTAATCAAGTAGCAGAAATCATTGTAAGCTTCTCAGCATATACTGAAAATAAATTGAAATAAATGTAATTAAATTCCCATTAACCAACAGTTCCAAACCAAGTATAAAACCTCTAGAGAGCAGTCAAATCCAACAGCCAGATCTGCTTTTCAATTAGATTGAAAGTGAACTGTGCTTCAATTCCACCCACTAGTATCCGTTCCATACCTCCTGATACCCTGCCGAACAAAGATCAACCAGAGTCTCAAAGTTTACATTGACTCACCATTCACAGCCTACTGGGAAAAGACAGCTCTGGAATCCCCTACCTTCTGTGTGGTAAAGTGGCTTCAAATTTAATTGCTAAATGATCTCTTATTCGGAAGGTTTTGGCCCTTATGATGGACTCTCTAGCAGACAAAATAGGTTCTTTGCAACTACCAAACTGAGTTAAATATTCTTCATTTTAAGCAATCTTGTAAACTCAAAATACAAACCATATTAATCTAACTACTCTTCATAACCTTCCCTTTGTGTCATGTGTAATTAGCACTACTCCACCAAGGCATCTCTATATTTTCCTGTGTTTCAGTGCCCAAATCAAACTTGAGATCTGACTACATTTCTGTCCACTGATGTACCACTTCCGCTTTATGAACAGGTACAATTTATGGACAGGGGAAGACCAACTCATGCATCAAGTCTGTTCAACATCTTGCCAGACCTTCATACCAAAATGCTTCCTCCCCATCACCTCCCAACCAATGTAGCCTGGTAACCTTCTGAGACACAAAAAGGCAGAAGTCCCAGGGTAATGAATATTCTGAAAAAAATCCTTTTACTTCCTTTGGGAATCAAAACCAATCCAAATCAAGTGTTAACAAAGATACAATCTTCTATGATGCTATCTCTGTCCCAGGTAAGAAATGGTCCAACTCCCTCTTGAAGACGACAGTAAGTTTGCACCCTTTATGCCAACCAGAAACGTTCTTACCATTCTAATGTTTAATTGCACATCCCTAAGCCCTTCTAATCAATTAAACCAAACAAAAATAAGTGATACACCATCCAGCCACTTAATCAACTTACAGATTTCTATCAAGTTATCTTTAAATTCATATTGCTCTAAAGTAAATAAATCAAAGTCCTGAACCTACGTAGCCAACATTCTTAAGTTTATTCCAAGACCCAAACTATACACAGTTTTCTGACAATTGGCTTATGGTATCCATGGTGAGTGGTTCTACTAAAACAACACAATTTCTTGCTAATGTTAACTATAGTTTTTCCCTTATGGTCATAATCTTTTGATATGTAATCCACTCAGATTTTTCAGATTTTATTCCCCCATATTATTCCCACAATTGAGAGTTGAATTAGGTGTTGTTCCACTGACATGCATAATACTGCATTCTAGATTAAAATGCTTTTGCCATTGTGGGCTCCACTTGCCTAGACCACTAAATCATTCTTTATTTGATTATACTTCTATTTTAACCCTTACAGAAACATTGGTGTCGGCTGTCAATTTACTTAGCTCAAGTCTTCATTAAAGAGAGTAAAGAGTGACAGGCATAGGATCAGACCCCAAGGACATCCAAGCTGAACCGATTCATTAATTACAACTTTTTGGCTGTAAGATTAGAAGAAATACCTTATAATGTTGAAGCACATGATGTCATCAACTATCTTAATGACTTCAAAAATAAATCTATCAAATTGTTGTATTTTAATCTGTCTGCATACAGAGATGAGCATAAAACACCCTCCAGCAGAGGAGATTTCTTTGATGTTCTGGTCAAAATTTATCCCTAAACTAGCACTAAACAGATTAACTAATCATTACCACATTGGTGCCTGTGGGAGTTTGCTTTGTATAAATTGGCTGCCATGTTTCCTACAATAGTGGCCTTACTTAAATTTAATTGGTTGGAAATCACTTTGCAATGTCATGACACCAAATAAATTCAATTTTTTTTTATATTATTAGCTCCTTCAACAAATTATGTCATCCTTGGCACAAACAGGGAAAAACATCTGCACTCTGCCATCAATATTTTTTTCTATTTACAACCACAAGTAAACAAAATCAAAAACACCAGAATCCAGGATTAACAAAAAGATCACTCATTCTGGATGCTAAATAATCACCTTCTACCACCTAGTACTCATGGGCCCTCGTCACAGTCCCAACCTTCTATCCAGACATAATGTGCCACAGACAGTTCAGGAAAGATTTATCATAACCTTTCAGCTCTGGTTTCCTAGTAAAATTTATTTTGAAGCTTGTAGCCTTATTTCCTTTCTAAGAAATCAGAAGTGTTGTATTTTAATCTGTCTGCACACAGAGATGAGAATAAAACACCCTCCAGCAGAGGAGATTTCTTTGATGTCCTGGGCAAAATTTATCCCTAAACTAGCACTAAACAGATTAACTAATCATTACCACATTGGTGCCTGTGGGAGTTGGCTTTGTATAAATTGGCTGCCATGTTTCCTACAATAGTGGCCTTACTTAAATTTAGTGCTCCAGTTGCTCTACAATATTTAACTATGAATTATCTACTTTTCAATTCAATCTCTCTAGAAATGAACATGCTTTATTTAAGTTCAACTTTTCACAGTTTAAAAATATTTGTACCCCCAGCGTGCTCTGCTCTTCTAGCCCACTTAATTATCAAGGATTCCTTATCCTTCCTCTCACAGATATATGTATTCAAGTTCAGTAATCAATTGCATCCCTATTTACAACATCACTAATGTCATCTATATTGCATCTCAGTTCTCCTCCATATGAATTACATCCTCCAATTTGATGCCATCCATAAATCTGAAAATTGCACTTCTAATCCCAATGCTCAGATCCTTTATGTAAATAACAAATTAGTCCCAGCATTGAAGCTTGTGGAATACTACCTTAGGCTACAATGGACTTGTGCCATCCATGCTGCTACTTATCCTTAATTCTACTTGTTCAATGACTTGATTTCCCTCTACAAATAAATTTTACTATCGCTACTTTAAAAATGCTCAGGACCAATTCTCCATTTCAAATTATTTTTATACATGTGCTCCTGCTCTTGTATTTTCGTCCCTAACTTTTAATGAGCAGTTGCAATTCATGACTATGTTTTTGTCCTAAATTTGACATGGTATTTCTTATTTTCACTCCCACATCCACCAGCATAAGCACCTGTCTATCTTAAATGTATTTTTGATTCAATTTTCGTAATCCACCCTGCTAGTCTCCTAGTAAGAAAAAAGTAATTATTAAATCTCTCTCCCATTTAGGTTTTATTCACCTTTGAGTTTATTACATGAATTCTTTTGTCACCTAATCTCAATCCTGATATTTCTCTTGTTATTTGAACCTCTAGTTTTGTATTGATCCTCCCACTTCCTCATTTTTTCCTAAACCATTATTTCCATGTTGCCATCTTTTCCCTTGCTTGCAGTCAGTGCTGCCTTTCTCTTCGCTTTCAATTATTACTCTGTTCATTCAGTATGTCACTACTGATTAATTTGTTCTCATTTTTGGACTCTGTTGATCACAATTTTAAATGTTTCTTCTGCCATTTTATTTTTTTGTCAGGAATCTCTAATTTAATACTTTGTGTTTATATACTGTGTTGCAAACACTTTTGCCAAGATTTTTGACAAAGCAATAAAAGCAGTCACATGGAATACAAATGAACTGAAATTAATAATTTATTTCCCCAGGTCACAAAGATCTATAACAAAAGCAAAGTATAAAGTAAAAACAAACATAAGGATAACTGTAGATGTAGATGACAGTTTGTATCATATTATTTGCAGTTGATGGCAAAATATAGAGGCATATGGTCCCAATAAACAACTGTTGTCTATTATAAAAGTATGGAAGACATCCAGACATACATAAAATTCAATCTGCATTTCAACTACAGCACTGAACAATTAAGCTCTATAAATTAACACCTTTGTTAAACAATTATTTAAAGACCTTTGCACAAAAATTATTTTTATAAGGATGTTCTATACAGGTCAAAGTTCATTCTGACAGTTGTAGACACAAGTTTCATATTTTTGGTTTACAAAGAGCACCCAGTGTATATTAACTAGTCAAATATACCTTCATTAACACAAAAAAAAATCAATATTGTAAAGATGGGCACACTTTAATGCTCAGTTTATAATTCTGACATTTAATCAGATTTATGGGATGTAACAAAGGTCCCTTTTTACAGTGCAAGATTGAGAGTAGTCTGGCCACAGTTGATCTTCCAGTTGCTCTGTTACCTCTTTCCAGTCAGGCTGTTAAATGAGGCACCTTGTTAGGACCACGATCTCAATCTTAAGATTTAAAAGATCAACCAGAAGAATATTTGTCTTTTACAAAAGGTCACTTTTAATCCCAAATGTGTTTCCTTTAAGATGGTTGGTTGAGCAGCAAATCAACAGTAGACACTATTCCTGCTCTGTCAAAATTAAAGATATGAGATAGGGATGGGGATAAAAATGTTCCCAATAATTGTATTAAGATAATAAATCTATAAGTAAAAAAAATGAAGATTTTTTTGTTTTAAATGGTTACTTATAATAAAATTCTTCTAATCACAGCTCATCATGTCCTGAGCGGGCAACTATAATAAGCTTGGACAGCTCTGATTTGAACACTCCATCCTTGTGAGTCACTGCAAGAAGAAAAGTAAATTTTACCAGTAAAGCAATAACTGATCATTACTACCCAGTTCAGAGCTTTATCAATCATAATGTTATCTAAATATTAAATGCAAGTCATTTGTACATAAATTAGTCATGGAATAGGGTAACATACAAGTTATTTAGCCAGAAACAGTGAAGTTGCAAAGGAAATTCTGCAGCTATGGAGCCTAACTTGTTCTTTCAACAACTTTAAAATCAATTGATGAGATGTTATTCAAGGACACATTCAAGTAAAAACACCAAGTTGAGGAAAGACCAGGGACTAGGATCAAAATGTTATGAATCACATTATGGATGCTGCTCTGGGCTGCAAACTCCACACAGCTACAGAGGAAAGCAGTAACATAATATATTTGAACTTTATAAATCATGTAGGCAAAACTTTAGTCAGAGATTTCAAAATATGAGCCTCTGGAATTATACTGGAAGATCTCCATCCTTTCAGTCAAGGATTATTAATGAAATGTAACTGAGCACAGCTCACTCATGTTATACAGATTTGCTAAAATGTTTGTTAATCTGCTTCAGAAACTCAAGATATTTCAGACAGTTTCTTCTCCCTGGACTTCCAACACAGCTATTTGTATTTCTCAAATATTCAAATTAGGAGAATGCAGGCTAGCAAATTACATATAATCTACAAGGAAGGTAAAAAAGAAAAAGCTTATCTTGTTTTGTAAGTTATACTAACCAGTATTCTCACTAATTACATATTCATTTTCTTCCAGGGGAACGTCACTGCGGCCGTCTACTGCTCCTTGAGACTAGAAAGGAGAGAGAAAAGTGGAATATTAGCAAATCAAAATAGTTGCTCCACCCAAGGGAAATAAGCACTGATAAAGCCAAATAACTTCTCCATTAAACATCAAATATATGGTATTTTCACCATTGGTAGAAAAGCAAAAAAATTTCATACAAAAATCCCTCAATACATCAATTAATTTAAGAAATGTATTAAATAGCTTACATCAGCGTTAATAATACATACATAATAGGTATCCATCCATACATGTTTAAAGAAACCTCAACTTCAAAAACTAATATTTTCTAATCTTTCTTGATGACATCATCCTTTTAAAGGAAATGGAATAAAAAAATCTATGGCATCATAGCTTCTTGTTGCTAACTCAAAGCCCATAATCAACTCCATTTTAAAATGACAAGAAAATTTCAGGGTTAAGGAAGGAAAAAAAAACTTTTCAAGAAGTCCTTCCTCTAGTCAGAAAGGTAATTACACACTATGGGAATTCCAGCCTTATTATTCCCTGCCTCTCCTGCTATCAAATACAGGGAAAAGCTCCAATATCCATCATCGGCAGCTCTGTCGGGAAATCAGTGAGCCAGAAAAACACGTTATTTTAACACTGGCAATTTATTACTTAATTCTTACATATTTCTCTTCCCCATACTTTTCTCTCCCTCCGTAGGTGGCAAGATGCCAGAGACATGTTTTCACATCTGAGATTCTTTGACAACTCACCACCTTTGGCCATTCTGTAAACAGTTAATCCACTATCCTAGAACAGTTTTGTAAACTGCAATTTCAGACCCATTAAAGAGATGCAGAAATACTTATACATGACAGTCAAACTATTTTTTCTAAATAAAATGTTTGAAAATATTTTGGTATTCACCACTGATGGCATTAGAAAGCACTGTGGTGAAAATAATTCTGAAATAATCTGCATGTGTTTACAAATGCACAAAAAATGTGTGTATTGTGTGGCTGGTGCTTAATACAATTGAAAACATAATCCACCATAGGAAGAGAGAGTGTGAAACTAGGAAAAGAGTATGGATTGATAGTGATGGGCCACATTGTTAAGTATTCCAATGGCATTTAACATTCACATAGGAACACATCAAGTGTAGAATTGGACGCTCATTAATACATGTGAACCATACACTAAAGGGAAAGAATAAATGGAAGGAAATCATAGGCAATTGGAAGCTAAATGACATCACATTACCATTTACAATGCTGTTACTGTGATTTACACATGCAAATCTTATTACTCAAACTGCTTTAAGATGTACAGTATGAGTGTTTAATGTTCTAGCATTGGTCAAAGGAAGAGTTTGAAGTGATGATAATATACGAGATGCAGTTTGATATCCCAGCCCCTTCTTAATGTATTAAACTTATCTAATAAATTGGGTCCAATGACAAAACTTAAAATATTTATCAGATTTGGATTTTTCAATATGTACTAAATAGATGCAATTAATTTGAACCCATGCCAGAAACTGTTTACACTGATAATTTACATTATTCTGCAATCAGAAATATAAATTGAAAAATTACTTTTCAACAATCAGCTGAAAGGTTTAATCAATTGCTCTTGGTAGAGGTCTTTAATTCATGCTTCCTAATCAGTAAGACAAATTAATTTTTACGGAAGTATTGAATTTATCATGTGAAACAGACACGTTATAAATCACACATTCTTCTCCTGCACAGCAATCTTATATCATATCAGACATAATGACACAGAAGATCATTTAGCCCATCAGATCCATGCTGGCACACAGTGGAGAAATCCCATTAGTTGCATTCCATCTCATATTCTCCTCTACCACTGCCCATCAATTCCCCTTTGATTCCTTTTGCAATTGACCTAACTAAGGAGTAATTTACAGCAGCAAATTAACCTCCCAGTGCTTCTCTGACATATGCAAGGAAACCAGAACAAGCCCACGTGGTCACAAAAAGACCATACAAACCTAACCATTAAATGTGATGGGTGTTTGGTATTACCATTGCCAGTCTCCCACTATCAACATACTCAGAGGTCACCATTGACCAGAAACTCAAATGGACTGACCATAAAAATACCATAGCTACAAGAGCAGGTCAGAGGCTAGGTATTCTGCAGTAAGTGCCTCATCTCCTGACACTCTGACGCTCTTTAACGCACAAGTCAGAAGTGAGATGGAATACTTCCACATACCTACACAGTGCCACAAGATCAACACAATCCAGCTCAGGCAACCCATCAAACTCCCTGAACAGTGGCTGCAGAATGTACAATCTACTAAATGCATTGTAGTTACTCAGAATATTCTGACAGCATCATTTCCCAAACCTGTGATCTCTATCTGGAAAGGGCATAGGTGCATGGGAGCATCTGCAGGTCCCCCTTTGAGTTGCTATACTGACTTGGAAACACAACACTGCATCTTTGATGGTGGGTCTAAATCCTATAATTTCTCACCTAAGAGCACAATGCAAGTCCTTCGCTGGAAGGACTGCAGCAGTTCAAAAAGGCAGCTCACCACCATTTCTGAAGGGCGATTACGAATGGGCAATAAATGCTGGCCATGCGAGAGACACCCAGATCCCAAAAATGAATTTAGAAATAATTTTAAAAATGCTGCAAGCACTAGAAATCTGAAATAAAAACAGAAATTGCTGGAAATATGCATGCAATAAGGCAGCATCTGTGGAGAGAGAAAGAGAGTTAATGTTCTGTGTCAATGATCTTTTTAAAATTCATCAAACATTAGGTTTATTTAATTGCTATTAGTTGACTTGCTGAGCAGCATGACATATGGGGCATCAATATCAACTAGATTTCAGTTGAAATGGAATCAGCAGTTAGAGCAATTAAGGCGAAACGTTATGCAGATGTACTTTTCATTTATTGCTAAATAGTAAAACCTGAAAATTAAAAAGCACGTATGTGTTGACTGGAGTGCGAGTTTTTTTGCATTATAGACTGAGGGATCAAGGAATGCAAAATTCTGGTACAACAGCTACAAGAAAAAGATTTTATTTATAAATAATTTCCATTGTAAAAATAGGCACAGGTGGATTTATAATGAAAAATGCTTATGCAAATGATTGACAAAAATACAAGCAAAACTGCAGACAGGAAGTATAAGCAGATTTTTAATAAATTGAGAAACTGAAGTTGAAGAGTCACAGGTGCAAAGTGGACCACAGTACAAAATGGCACATTCTCAATTTAATTTCTCATCTGTGGAAGAGAAAAATGACTAATGCTAAGAGTTCTGCAATCCTCAAATATTGAAGAAGGGCCGAATCAAGCTAACTGTAGCCAGTGGTTCTGAACAGAATGAGCAACACTTAAGCCACTCACAATTAAATGTGACTCAGATTCACACAATCCTGCCATAAGTTGAGTGACAGAAGGCACTACATCTGCCATCCCATTCTACCACTTGACTGTGTGGAGAAGACCTGACATAGGATTGAAATCCCCATTCATTTATATGGGGGTTCCCAACCTAGAAAACAGAAGTTAACTTTACATTTTCTTATTTTAATATTTTGACTTTAGTATTTCAATAATGCTTTAACCCATTTTACTTTTTAAACAATATAATTTTTAATTAAGGAAATATGTCAGAGACATTTTAAAATTATTAAAGTCTCACAGACTGAGAGGGGACAAGGGTTCACTCCAACTTTCCTGTAAACAATTGTAAAGGCTTTCTAAGGCAAGGCCTCAGCAGTACAGCCGCTGAGGCCTTGCAAAACTTGGCCATCCAACTTTGGAATCATTAGGCCCACGTTAACTTGACAGGGTTAGCATGGATGAGAGAAGGACTTGAAGTTAATGAGATCCAGGCAGCATGCTGAGTTTTAATGTCAATGTAAATTGGGAAACTGGGGGGGGGGGGGGGGGGGGGGGGCGCGGGTAAAGACAGCATCTAAGGTAAAGGCATTTGCAAGACAATTGTTAAGCCACTTCAAACTGAGAATCTTCCTTAGATACCATAGGATGAAATTAAGGCAGTAGGTCAAAAGAAAATTTTAAGAGAAGGAAATATCCAACTTTATTATGGAATACTTGCTGTTCAGATATTGCAAGATGCCTTTCCAGGTTTTCTGTGCTTGAGCCATCCTTCCTGACATACTTCTACATAGCAAATGAGCCATATGTATGACATCTGCTTTATTACACAGTAATAAAAGCAGTTTATCCTCTAATAATACATTCAAACAAAATTAGAATTAAAAAAAATGTTTCATAATCCTACGAATATCCCACTTAGGACCTGGATGGCTGTCAAACTAATAGGCTGGCATTTCTGTTGAAATTCCACTTTTATAATTGAACAATATTGCTCTACTATTCAGCTAGTTGGTTCACAAGAAAAACAAACAACAAGAAATGTAATAACAATTAATGCATTTTAGCCAGTTAAAACTTTCATTAAAGTTTGGGGTTGAGAAAATTGAATTTAGATGTTTACTCAAGATATTTAAAAGACTTTAATAAAGCATTAGCACAAGTTGCAACAATACTTGTTTGGCACATCAGGAGCAACAATGAACTGCTTAAGCACTTTATTTCAATATCACATGATATGCCTGTGGTGCTTTTAATAGACCGGGCAAAATATTCTTGCCACCTAAAGCAGAACCGTAACCTCATATTTCTCACCACCGTTACCATCAAATTCTAGTTCAAATGGGAAATCTGCAAAACATATCAGAAGCCTCAACTGGCTTTCTAAAGATGTAGCAACCTGGTGAACCTGCGACATAGTGCACAGTAAACAGAGCAAAATGCCTGGTAGAACTAAGCAATTCTACACAATCAGCTCAAAGTACTGCAGTTCCTCCCAAACTGAGTTGTAAATCTTCCAGGTCAATTATACAACGAGCAGGAGAACGTCTCCAGGAGCAGTTCCATTCTCAACAATGCCATAGACCAGCATGAGAACAGAAGATATGGATGAAGCCAAATAAATTGGAGCCTAGGGGCCAAGTGGACAATCCATCTTGACATTCTACTGCAGGTACTTGCCACCACAAATACAAATCTTCAGTCAACCTGACTTATTTGAAAGATAAAGGGAGAACTGTTTGTTTCAGGTCGAGCAAAAATTGTGTGTCCCAACTGCATCTTAATTGTGGTGCTGCAGATATGGCTAAAACCAGCCAACCCTATCGTCAAACAACAAATACCACCATCTTTTTGATAATGTGGATTAATGTTCTATCTGCAAAAAGACAAGTACAGTTTGACAAATGACCACCACACTCTGGTTTTGATTGTTCTAGGAAAGAAATAGTGCATATCCAAAGAGATAAAATAGCTTTCTTCTCAGTTCAATTTGTATGACTTCAGTTACCTGTCATAGATCCACAGTCTTATCTCATTAATGAGCAAGACAAACTGGCTACTTATGAATACAACAACATCCATAAATAAAAGGAAAAAACAAAAATCGAATTCTGTTCAGCTCTGAAAACCTTGCACAAGCATTGGTGCCTGCATCGTCTGATTTAGGACCCATTCAACACACAATGTCTTCCTGCAGCGCATATTGATGTCAACTAGAATTTAAATATGTTGACTTACTTTCAAGGTTGCCACTTTCAAACATCAGCTTTTAAGAAACTCAAAATCCATATGGTGGCAGGAGGTTAGAAGGGAAAAAATGAGAAGAATACACTGTTGTGGAAGATTTGGTCCAAATAAAAAAAATGTTTTACAAATATTACAGAATGGCTATGAATTCCAGAGATATGCACAAGTTCTTTCAAATTAACAGATGTGCCACTACAGAGATAGTTTCCATGAAAAATTTATTTAAGTATTCCTATATTCCGCATATAGATGGTTTACTTAATATATTTGGAATATCCCCTCAACATTTGATATTCTACCAGAAAGTGCTCATTGTTGCTTTAATTAAATCTGATCATTATCCAACAGGCAAAAATTGCAAGGGCCTCTATGTTAACAGAGGACAAAATCAGACTTTAATGGCTCCCATGATCAAATAATCTGATGGCACATGGGAAAAATTAAGACATTTTATACGCAGAATTTTTGTTTTCACTGTTTCAGAGTAATAAATTATGATTTATTCCAAACTACACAAAAATCAATGCCCCTCTGCTCAAGTTCCAATAAGAACGCTAAACCTTAAACATGCAATGCATTACAATATGCAGGATACTCTAAATTTCATGAGATCATTAAATTACATATTCCCTGGACTCCATAGAGACTTGTTACTTAAAGAAAATGCATTGCAACAAAATCCTCAATCACATCATGGAAAGTTCTATTAAAATTCCAGTTGAATTCATCAACTTACAGAAGTCAGCCATGTTTGCTTTAAAGGATAAAGGTACAAAATTTTGTTTAAACTGGATGCTTGCTATGCTATTCTTCTTTCAGCTGCGTCACGTTAAATATTTAATCTTTTTAAAAACTAAATCAAGATCACTATTTGACTCTGATTGGAAAATCAACAATGAAGATAAATGGCCAACCAATCAACTATAACACTGAAGTGCAACTACCACAAAAACAAATTAAAGTAAATTTATAGAAGCTATAATCTACAAGAAGCGACAAGCTAGGTTGGCTGCCAGCATCTAAGATATGTAGAATCAGGGACTAGGGTCATAAAATGAAGTCAACTGTTATACAGGTTGTTGCAATTCAAGCATTTTAGCTGGTAAACTAGCTCATGCATTATGAAAGGAAAATTGAACTTATGTAAAATTTGTGATAGAAATCACAAACATTCAACATACATATCAGAATTGCCCAACATTCATTGTGTTTCACATGAAAATGAATTCCCTGGAATTACTTTAAACTAATGGGACACATCCCAATGTGGTATGCAAGCACCATTCTGGTTTGTTGCTAGATTTCCCAGAAGATGGGAGTGGATTCTTCCTACTTCCCTCACTGTCTCACACCACCTGGACTATCTGTATTCCTATTCACTTATCACATACAAGGGTGTCATAGTCTGCCGTCACAATGCAGCACTAAGCAGGCAACATCAGCCTTCACAGTGGAGAGGGTATGCATTGAGAATGACTTTTCCCTAGGAGAAAATGAGCAAGTAGAGAATTGGGGCAGAGTAGGTGTTTGGAGGTGCAAATGGAGAATAGAGGGTTGCCTTGTCCATCTGTGCATGTGGGCCAGAACATGTACACCACCATCCTTGAACCAGAGTTATTGTCATTTTAAAAAAACACTACATAATTTTTATAGTCCAGGGTTTCTCAATCCTGTTCCAGCTAACTCCACAACCTCAGCAAGTGTTTCCACCCCATCTTTTTCCCCTCCAACACCCTTTCCATCTGCCCATCACTCACACACCCCAATCGTTCCCCTCCTTATCCCCCTTCCTTTATTCCATACTCCACCTTCCTCTCCTATCAGATGCCATCATCATCAGCCCTTTGTCACTTCCATCTATCACTTCCCAGCTTCTGACATCATTCCCACTCTCCACCCCCCTCCAATCTGCCTATCACCCGTCAGCTCTTGCTTCATCCCCTCCCCCACCTTTTTTTTTATATACTGGCCATTTCCCATCTTTCTTTCAGTACAGATGAAGGGTCTCGACTGGAAACATCAACTGTCCATTTCCCTCCATAGATGCTGCCTGACCAGCTGAGTTCCTCCAGTGCTTTGTGCGTTGCTCCAGATTCCAGCATCTGCAGTTTCTTGTGTCTCAGCAAGTTTTTATTCAGATGGAGTTTTTACATAGTAAATTGAATTTAAAACTATTATTTCAAATTGTTGAAGTGCTGAAAGCAGCTAAACTAATAAATTAATGACACGATTCGTAAAATTAATCGTGTACTGAAACTTTGAAAGACGAGAAAACATAGTAGGTTGCGAGGAACGGAACTGGGGAATTCTGTCATTGCCAAACACAAGGTGGATCTTGAAAAAACAATGACCCATTGTTTTTTGGGTGCTGACACAAAAGGAGTATGAATCCCTACTTTAAAGCAACATTGAATTAAGAGATTAAATAACAGAGAAGGGATAAAGATTCTAGATCTTGCTAAATGCAGACCCTGACAATCACTGCATTACAGTCTTATCATGATTTGCAATAAACCACAATCCATGCTAAATACTAATTCATCTATAAAGACATTAGAGGGTTCTATATAGCTAGAATTGTGGCCTCTCGTCCCAGAACCAGCCTAATCTCAGTGAGCATTTCTTTTCCCAAATGCAGTTGATGCACGATAATCCATGTACTTTTTTGTTATATAATCTATGCATTATATTTTTCTTGGGAAGAATTTATGTCCCCTGCAAGAATGGGATCAGAACTGTATCCAACCAGGAAAATGATCCACAAGGCATTACAATTCAGACTTGAGTCTTGTAGATAGTGGAAAGGTGCGAGAGTCTGGTGATAAATTATCCTCTATAGGATACCAAGTAGCTCATCTGCTTTTAGAGCAACCACATTTTTGCTTGTTCAATTAAGTGTCCAGTCAATGGTGACCCCTAGGATATTAATAGTGAGGTCTCATTCATGACAATCCTAATGAATAGCAAGTGGAAGTGCTAAGATTCTCTCTCGATGGAAATGGTCATTGCCTGGCACTTCTTTGGCAAGAACATAACTAGCCATCTTTCAGATCACACCTGATATCGTCCAGGCCATGCTACATCATCTGAGTAGACTAATAAAATTGGATATCGCAGGAAACATATGTATTTGGACCTAATGAGGAAGCAGCTAAAGGTGGTTGGACTTAGGAAACTACACTGGGGAACTGCTACAGAAATATCCTGCACTGAAGTTGTCTAAGGTGGTTAACAAGGAAATTAAGTTAAGAGACAGGTCAGTAGATGAATAGTGGCAAATAGTCAAACAGGTGGTCCATAATACTCAGCAGGAATTTAACCTAATTAGAAAGAAGGATTTCATGAGAAAGAGGCACAATCTGTGGTTAACAGAGGAGGTCAAGGATATTGTAACTCACGAAGCTAAAGGCAGACAAATTGCCAGGACCTGATGACCAATACCCAGAAGTTTTAAAGGAAGTGGCTGCAGAGATAGTGAATCCTTTGGCTGAAATTCCAGGAGGGTACCAGAAGATTGGAAAACAGCCAATGTATCTCTTTTTTTAAAAAGGGAAGAAGAGAGAAAGCAGGGAACTACAGGCCATCTACTGTTGACAAAAAGACATTTGGACAGGTACATGGATAGGAAAGGTTTAGTGGGATATAGATCAAACGCAGGCAAATGGGACTAGCTTAGATGGGACATCTTAGTCAGCATGGACGAGATGGGTTGAAGGGCCAGTTTCCGTGCTGTATGACTCTAAGGTACTAGAGTCAATAATCAGAGGAAATAACTATTCATTTAGAAAAGCTGAATATAATTAAATCTAGGCAAAATGGTTTCATAAAAGGTAAACACATTTGACAAATTTACTTGAACTCATTAAGGATGTGACAGGGAGAGTTGATAGAGGGGAACCTGTTGATGTGATGTATTGTACTTAGATTTCCAAAAGAAGTTTGATAAGGTGCCACATAAAAGGATAAATTAAGAGCTCAAGGTATTGGTGGAAGAGTGTTAGTGTGGATTGAAAACCGTCTGTCACATAGAAAACAGAGAGTTAGAATAAATAGGACCTTTTTAAGAGTGTAGGGATGTAAGTAGTGGAGTAGTTCTAACAAGGGATCAGTTCTTGGCCCTCTGTTGTTTACTTTTTACATTATTCCTGATGATACAAAAATAGCTGGAAGCACATGTTGTAACGAGGACATTGTGATTCTCCAAAAGGGATATAGATAGATTCAGTGATTGGGCAAAATCCTGACAAAAGGATTTTAAAATGCTTGGTCATGTACTTGGGTAAGAGGAACCAAAAGGTGGCTATTATCTAAATAGAGAAAGACTGCAATTGAGTAAAGTTCAAAGGGATCTATGAGTTCTAGTGCATGAAAAAAAGTTAGCAGGCAGGTCCAACAAGTAGTTAAGAAGGCAAATAGCATTTTGGCCTTTAATTGCAAAGGGATTGGAGTTTAATAACAAGGTTTTGTTACATTTGTACAGGGTGTTGGCATATATGGAACTACTGTCCAGTTTTCTTCCCCTTACTTTAAAAAGAATATTAGTTGCATTGAAGGCAGTCCAAAGAATATTCACCAGGCTAATTCCTGAATGAGAGGGCTGTCCTATTAAGAGAGGCTAGACAGTTTGGGTATATATTCCTTGGAGCTTAGAAGAATGGAATGTGACTATTCAAACACATAAGCTCCTAAGGGGACTTGACAGGGTAGAAGCTGAGATGTTTTCACTGGTGAGAGAGTCACAATGAAGGAGACATAGCTACAAATTAAATGGCTGATCACTTAAAACTGAACTGTGTAGTAAGTTCTTCTCTCAGAGATAGTAAATCTTGGAATTCTCTGTCCCTAAGGGTGATGGAGGCCAGATCACTAAACCTATTTAGGCAGAGATAAATAAATATTTGAAAGATGAAGGAAGTGAGAGTTATGGGAAACTGGCACAGAAGAGGAATTGAGGCCATCATAGGTCAGCCATGAGCACATTGAATGGTAGGGCAGGCTTTGGGGGTCTAATACCCTACTCCTACTCCCACTTTCTTGTTCTCAAGAAAGTTTTAATCTCCAACAAGTGTCAACTTCCTATGGACTAGGTAAGGCTTCACTCAGTAGAGTTTTCTTGTCTATTCTTATGACGAGTTTTAATTAAGACTCTGATGCCACATTTGTCAAATGTGGCCTTGACATCTGGATTTTTTTTTTAATTCATCCATTTACAGAATGTGGGTATTGCCAACAAGGCCATCCCTAAATTCCCTTGAAAAGATTATGACAAACTGCCTCTTTGAATTACTACAGACGCATATACATTCACTAATTCAGGGTAGCGTAGGTCTTGGAGGGAACCTGCTGATGATTGCATGCCCATGCACTCATGCCCTTCTTCTTCTTTACAATATAGATCACGGATTTGTGTGATGCCATTGCAATAGTTTAGATGACTACATTTTGCAGATGGTCCACACTAGCGTTACACCATCAGTGAGAAAGAGTGAATATTTAGGGCAACAGATGGGCAGCTTTGCTGTGGTTGATGTTGAGCTTACTGAATTCTCTTGGTGCTTTGTGTATTTCATCACATTTCTATATACGGTGGAAAGGCACTGGAGTGAAAAAAGGAAGGTCACCTTTTACTTTACATTTCAGTTCAGTTAAATGACCTGAATTTACATTCTCAACTGAGTGGGATTCAAATTTGTATTGATCCACATCTCTAGATTACTAATCTGGTAAATTCATCACTGTGCCACCAAATGGTCATGAGATTTGAACTCAAATGTTCTTGGCAAAATTCATAAAGCATTGGGGAGCAGGTTGCTCAAGAATAGATGCCTTCTGAAAGCAATGGTGATGATGACAAAGAATGGACTAATGGGGTAGTAATTACGAGGACTGTGCATGTCCTGCATTTCATGGAAGCAAGTAATACTTGGGCAATTTTTCAGATCCTCAGTTTTGTAGATGTTCTGGAAGAGCATAGCTAGAGGTAAGCTTAGCAAGCCCCAAAGCATAAATCTTCAGTATTCTTATCATTGACAATTGCAACAAATACATCAGTAAGGATGAGAATAAGCAGATTTTGTCCTTCATATTGTTGTGGAGCTAATCTGACAGCTATGTCCATCAGTTAAATTATATCCAAATTATGTAGCAAAAGTAAAATAAAAATTGGGAAATAATGTTAAGAGAAACAAAATTTTTAAAAAAGCAAAAAAACAAATATTTTTGTCTGCAATTTTTCAAAGGGAACAAGACATCATACCCATAAAGTTAATCCTTAGGATTAAAGCAGCTGCTAAGCAGTAATTATCATTTACTATGCCATTAAAAACTCAATCCTAGCTATACGAAAACATTTTCAGCTGTCTGTAGTGTAGAACCAATGGGTAAATTCAATCAGTACAATCCATGAAGGAAGTCATCTCCTACAGCAGCTTTGTAAGATCCACTTTTAGCTGCACACACGCAGATGGAGATAGAATCACTCTTTCGTAAAAATGAGCAGTGACAGCACAGGGCACTCCGCTGCAATATTAAATCAATGATGAACTATCTTGAATCACACATTAACTTTGGCTACAACAGAGCAATATGGCTCTTTTCTTTATTTTACTGAAGATGTTTTTTTCATGTTAGACAAAATTCTAACATAAGAAAGCATCTTCAGTAAAATAAAGAAAACTGAATGTAAAAATAGTACTTATTTTTAAATTGTAGTGGTATTTCCTTAAATTGTAGTTCTCTGTAAGTACACACCAGAAAACATTTGAAACTTGACAAGAAGCTGATGAACTCATCTCTCTCTATTATACCATTGCATGATGATGATGATGATGATTCATGTGCCACTAAATTGGTGAACTGCAAAAATATTAACGTTAACACTAAGTCACAAAACTGGCAGTCGTCAACACGATTCCTTGCAAAGATGAAATGTAATGTCTATTGCAATGAATCACAGCAAATTACCTTGGGCAAAATGTAGAAGTGGAAGCAGGAGGAATTCATTTTTCACACTATGTCTTTGGGAAAATCCAAAGTACCTTACAATTAGCAAGGCACAGTTAGCCATTGATATAATATGGCAGGCAGTTAGTGCATTGCATGTTTGCACAAACAGCAATGAGAAGTATTGGAAACGACACAGACTTCCTCTTATTGAAACAATATTATGGAGTATTTCAAAAGAACCCATGAAACTGGCCTGAAGCTTAGCATAATGCTTCGTCTTTAAAACAGCACCGCAGAGAGCTCCCTTAATATTGCAGTCCAGGTTATGCTCTTCAGTACAACAGTGAAGCTTGAACTCATGACCTCCTGCCATAGAAAAGAGAATGCCAACACCAAGCCAAAACTGAATTTCATTAGTTCCACCTGCAGTTATCTATAAAATTACTACAGTAATGGCAGGTGTGTGTTCATCAGTTTCTTGAAGTTTTCATTTCTGGAAAGAAACAAACCAAAATCTGCCTTTAAAAGATTAATATCACAAAATGATTGATGCTTATTCATGCAGGAGATGAACTGAAATCAAAACAGGTTTTATTCTCCAAATACTTGGGCATTGATAATTCCAGGATTTAATCAAGGAATTGCATATGTAATTAACTTTTAGTTTCCCCTTTGCCAGTTCTTTGTAGATGTGAATTGACACAGATTAATGACAATGAAGTATTCCTCTTGCTCCCATGCTTGACCAATAAGGATGTGAAATATTCATGCCCAACATACTAAAATCAGTCAAGTGATGAAATCCTAAAATAAAAAAAGAGGCTGAAGCAGCCAGTTGTCTGGACACAATCATTATTTCAGATGGAAGAAACACCCTTACTTTCCTGTGACATCACCAAATTAATCCACAACTTCCAGACATTCATTTAATAAACTCTTTCTCCCACTCTGCATAAAAAAAGCTTCCAATTAAGTTATTTTTTGTTAAATCTGCCATAATGATAAACTACCTAGAGTATAAAAATATGCAGGGACTACAATTTATGATTTTCATCACTGACAATATGATTAAAGTGTTCAAAAACACTATGATGCTGGAGGAACTCAGCAGACCTGGCAGCATCTGTGGAGAAAAGCAGGTGGTCAACCTTTCAGTTCAGGACCCTTCTTCAAGATTAAAGTGTTGACCTCCTATAAATAGTACCAACCTTGGCTCAAATTGAAATCTCCCCTTTGGGACAATGATGGCTGTTTTGAGTTCAGCGCTGCAACCTGTTCCCAAGATCTGTCTATTTAATTCTTGAGCTCAGAAATTACACGCATTGCAAGTATGGATTGAATCTCAACTTCTGCACTGGTTAGTGAAGGAGAGGAAATAATTCCATTTAGGGGAAGACAAAATAAGCTGATATTTATGAAACGAACTAGAGAATTCTATGTGCATCATTCACAAGATATAAAAACACGAGTAACAGTTCTGATCACTCTAATAACTTTGATAAAATCTACACTGAATTTCTGCACTGTATAGTTTTTTTTAATCATGATAAAAAACTAAAGAAATAAATTAAACTAAAAGTTAGCAGGTTGTGACAGATATGTACCACACTGCTCTTTGATTAGATATGAATCTGAGACTTCAGCACAACTGATTACAATCCAAATTCTACTTTGATATTAGCAAACAAAATCATTAGTACAACAAATATATGCAGGGGCTCCAATTTAAAATAGATTTTTTTCTACATACAAGAGCAGAAAGTCTTTAATAAAGGTTACAATATAAAACTCAACAGAGACTGCCTCCTGAAGGTAATCTCTTGCCTAGATCTTACTCTTGACAATTTTACACCTCATTACCCTATTTTGTATTCATTGGTGTAAAGGTTAACACAGTTCATAGCAACTCAGACTGCGAAAATCAGCTACATCCTGACATAGCAGCTTATTACTTGATTTATAATGTATTTTGCAAAAGAACAAAAGAAAAAAATAATTTACTTACAAAGCCATTTGCGAATTCAATCTTGGCGTTAGTGACTTCAGCTTTAAACTGAGTGAAAAACAGGTAGGATTTTCCCTGAGGTCTGTAAAGAAACAAAAATGAAGAAAACTTATTTTGAAAAATACAGTGGTATGCAAAAGTTTGGGCACCCCTGGTCAAAATTTCTGTTACTGTGAATAGCTAAGCAAGTAAAAAATGACCCGATTTCCAAAAGGCATAAAGTTAAAGATGACACATTTCTTTAATATTTTAAGCAAGGTTATTTTTTTATTTCCATCTTTTACAGTTTCAAAATAACAAAAAAGGAAAAGGGCCGAAGCAAAAGTTTGGGCACCCTGCATGGTCAGTACTTAGTAACACCCCCTTTGGCAAGTATCACAGCTTGTAAACACTTTCTGTAGCCAGCTAAGAGTCTTTCAATTCTTGTCTGGGGGATTTTCGCCCATTCTTCCTTGCAAAAGGCTTCTAGTTCTGTGATATTCTTGGGTCGTCTTGCATGCAATGCTCTTTTGAGATCTATCCACAGATTTCCGATAATGTTTAGGTCAGGGGACTGTGAGGGCCATGGCAGAACCTTCAGCTTGTGCCTCTTGAGTAGTCCATTGTGGATTTTGAGGTGTGTTTAGGATCGTTATCCTGTTGTAGAAGCCGTCGTCTTTTCAGCTTCAGTTTTTTTTTGTTTAACAGACGGTGTGATGTTTGCTTCCAGAATTTGCTGGTATTTAATTGAATTCATTCTTCCTTCTACCAGTGAAATGTTCCCCGTGCCACTGGCTGCAACACAAGCCCAAAGCATGGTCGATCCACCCCCGTGCTTAACAGTTGGAGAGGTGTTATTTCCATGAAATTCTGCACCCTTTTTTCTCCAAACATACCTTTGCTCATTGCAGCCAAGAAGTTCTTTTTTAACTTCATCAGTCCACAGGACTTGTTTCCAAAATGCATCACGCTTGTTTAGATGTTCCTTTGCAAACTTCTGACGCTGAATTTTGTGGTGAGGACACAGGAAAAGGTTTTCTTCTGATGACTCTTCCATGAAGGTCATATTTGTGCAGGTGTCACTGCACAGTAGAACAGTGCAACACCACTCCAGAGTCTGCTAAATCTTCCTGAAGGTCTTTTGCAGTCAAACGGGGGTTTTGATTTGCCTTTCTAGCAATCCTACGAGCAGTTCTCTCGGCAAGTTTTCTTGGTCTTCCAGACCTCAACTTGACCTCCACCGTTCCTGTTAATTGCCATTTCTTAATTACATTATGAACTCAGCAAACGGCTACCTGAAAACGCTTTGCTATCTTCTTATAGTCTTCTCCTGCTTTGTGGGCATCATTTATTTTGATTTTCAGAATGCTAGGCAGCTGCTTAGAGGAGCCCATGGCTGCTGATTGTTGGGACGAGGTTTGAGGAGTCAGGGTATTTATAAAGCTTTGAAATTTGCATCACCTGGCCTGTCCTAACGATCACCGTGAACAAGCCATAGCTCTAACAAGCTAATGAAGGTCTGAGACCTTGGTAAAAGTTATCTGAGAGCTCAAATCTCTTGGGGTGCCCAAACTTTTGCATGATGCTCCTTTCCCTTTTTCACTCAAAATTGTACAAAAGTAGTACACTAACCTTGCTTAAAATGTTGAAAAGAATGTCTCATCTTTAACTTTATGACTCTTGGAGATCAGTTCATCTTCTACTCACTTAACTATTCACAGTAACAGAAATTTTGACCAGGGGTGCCCAAACTTTTGCATGCCACCGTATATGTTTCTTTCCTGCTTAAAAGTCATTTTTCTCCTTGAAAATGCATTTCTTTTTTTTTACCTTGCATTCAATTCCATCCTATCCATCCAATGAAGTATGCCCCTACATTATTCCTTACCTTGTAGAAAAGGCAGTTGAACTAAATCCAAGGTCCTTGTAATGCCACAGCAAGTACAAACCTATACTTTGGTACTATAAGTAGTCATCATCAGTCCAATGAAATTTGATTGTGTGAAATGGCCACTTGCATTGAAACAAAAATCAAAATTATGGATTTTTGTGATGCCAAATATTGGCTGTTTCATGATGAGCTACATAGAGAAGTACCAATCTACATGGATCACCCACTAGTGATGAGAGTAGCTGTAGGAGCAATTTGAGAGGATGGTTGATTCTTAATTCAGAACAGGCAAAAAATTTCCTGCTGTATCTTTCTTTTCCGGTTATTAAATTTTAATATATCAGCAAAATACAGAGACTTCCCCCCACTGAGCAAAGTAAAACCTGAAGGGCTGTTCACAATTTTTGTGCAGGCTTATATAGTGCATATTAAAAATATTCAGTACATATCAATGCTCTTAATCAGTTACTGAAAACGTGCACACATTACCATTTACTTACTGTGAAAATAAAACCCATACAAATACCTCTATCAATAATCTTACCAATACACATACTGTAATAAGGCAAGTTAATTTTCTTCTCCCTTCTGGGAAAGCTTTGTGATGTAAAGTTGCTAGTGTTATTTCATGCTACAGAAAAGTAGCAAAAACCAAAATTCTTTAGTTAATTCTATGCTTGGCTTATTTGTGTAAACATATGAAAAATGATTAATTGAACTCTAAATGGGTTTAATCAGCAATCTGCATCCAATGACTCAAACGGTTCTGTATTCGAAGTATCATAAAACCTTCTTTATTTACTTACCGCCAGACGGAGCAAGAAAATAGCTTGTTGTCCTCACTGATACCTACACTCATATGCCATCTCTGTAAAGATAAACCAATAATGTTTCATTACACCTTCATTACTTCAATGCCACTATTAGTTAAATTATAGGAATGACAGCAAGGACAAGACTTGAAACTTAAACCTGCTGTTTCAAAGCACCTTTCCTTAAAAAAATCATGAAAAGATGACAAAAATCAAACTGGCTCTGGAATATTAATCCATCTCATTTTAAAATTCCCCAATCTAAATAACTGAATCTTCCAAGTAGTGAATAGTTTTAATTGCTTTAATTAACTGAAAGAGAGCAGTCATAAATGATAAGCTGGTTATTAACAAATGAGATGACTCATGTGAACAAATATACTGTTGTACAAATACAGTCTGGATCTCTAAAGAGAACTTATACAGTGCATAGTTGAAATGCTGGGACCCGAATAAAGTGGAACAGTAGAATACAATCAACAGAGCACCAATAAAATTTGAACTTTTCTACATACTAGATACATACAAATTCAAAAGCCTGGGTTTGTTTTTTTTAAAGAAAGCATGCAATATAAATCACATTTATTAGCATATGTGGGCTTCCATTCCTGATGGCAATCAATTCAGCACAATTTTATCAGCAACAGGTGGTCCAGCATAAATATGATCTTTACTCCTTAAAAATGCCAACTATTGAAGGCTACCAGGCAGAGGCTCAAAAATGTTTAGGCACAGGTACTAAATCAACTTTAATCAATGATAAGGCAGAATGAGAACAAAAATACTTTGGGTTGTTTGTTTGCACTGCTTATATATCAACACAACGAAGACACTTAAGGATTTCCAAATCTTTCAAAAGGAGTCTGCTCCCAATATGAGCACCAATTAAATTCAGACTAGGCATAATTAAGGCAATCTCACATGTTTATCACTAACCTCATTGGTTCCACCTTGAGATGCATATGTAAATATGCATGAGTGCTCACCCTAAATGGGAAAAAGAAGTTTTAAAAAGCACGATTTAAGATGCGATTGTATTTGTGCTGTAGTTTACAATTTTCATTCAAATTACATTCAAACAAACATTCTATATGATATTTAGAAAAGTTATTTGGCACACAGTACATAGTGGTTACGTTACATGAACTGGTAATACAGAGACCAGAACTAAAGATCTAGTGACAAGTTTAAATCACATCTGTCAACTAACAACTCTTAGCAC
This sequence comes from Pristis pectinata, assembly GCF_009764475.1. NCBI lineage: Eukaryota > Metazoa > Chordata > Chondrichthyes > Rhinopristiformes > Pristidae > Pristis > Pristis pectinata. Next base: position 11,495,534 of record NC_067428.1, read on the forward strand.
ACCTGATTAATGTAATGGCACCTTGAAAGGCCATGTTAATCATAAGGTGCAGGAATGAAAGCAGTAATATGTTGAATCTCCTGATCTACCATCTGTGCTGTAGGCAGCACGTACCCAAACCTTGCTACCATGTGATCTCCTGAACAGCAGTTACCCCTGAGGGACAGAGGGAGGGAAATGTGGGAGGGACAGAGGGGTGGGAAGGAAGCAACAAGGGTCAGACATCTCCAAGGACACACTCCAGACTGACTTGCCTACTTTGGTTAAAAGCCAGGGCTTGGCTTGGTTCACCACCTGCTCTCTAGCTATTGGTTCTGTGAAAAATCAGGCTTGAGGCAAATGCTTGAACACCAGGACTGATGGGAGCTGTCTGCAGCTCTGCCTGTATCTGGGTATGATCCAATTTACTCACATCCTTCACTCCCTGAAACTGATTACAGTACAATTTAGGAAATGCAGGTGCCAGAAATGAGGAACACTGAGATCAGAGGGTTGAAGGTGATTATTATGCTAACAGCAAGTCCAGAGAGATTTGAACACGAGAAATTTAAATTATAAGATATTATAAAGGAAAAACATTTTCCATTGGACTAGTGATAATGGTGCGCTATTATTGCTTAATAGTGCAATTAAGAGTGATTAACAATCAATTATTTAAATTGCACAATTAATTTTAAAAGTACAAAAAATCCTTCCCAACCCTAGTTTAAATCCCAGCATATCAACAGGAGCATTTAATAATCAGTTAATTACATAATCTAAAATAAAACTGGTATCAGTAATGGGAACAGTGAAGCAACCAGTCTGCCATTAAAAAGCCATCTGATTCACATGTTCTTTTTGAAAAAGAGGTTACAATCCTTACCAAATCTTGCTGATACAGGACTCAAGATCGTTGGTTAGCTCATAATTAGCTTTGCATGCCACAGATTTACATCATGCTATCAAAAAACCAAAGTAAAACTGACAGACCACGGTACATCAGATCAGGCAATGAAGACATATCTAGTCTAAGACCACCTCAATAATATCTAACAGGAAGATGTACCAAAGTTAGGAAAGCTGTCCCATAGTCTAATCAAGCAAGAGCCTTACACAGTCATACTCAAATCGAGTTTCAACCATTCCTCCAAGAACATGCTCAAGTATATTTTTTCCTCAAGGCATAGCCAGGAGGAAGTGGCCCTACAAGTCCTCTTAATTGACTCTGGAATTACAAGGTCAAACACGGGCAAGGAAACATTTGGAATACTGTGCGCAGTTTTGGGCCCCGCATCTTAGGAAGGATGTGCTGACGTTGGAGAGGGTTCAGAGGAGATTTACGAGAATGATTCCGGGAATGAAAGGGCTTAAGTATGATGAGCGTTTGTCGGCTCTTGGACTGTACTCACTGGAGTACAGAAGGATGAGAGGGGACCTCGTCGCGACATTTAAAATGTTGACAGGTAAGGATAGAGTAGATGTGGCTAGGCTGTTTCCCTTGGTGGGCGAGTCCAGTACCAGAGGGCACAATCTTAGAATTAGAGGGTACAGTTTCAAGACAGAGATGAGGAGAAATTTCTTTACCCAGAGGGTGGTGAAATTGTGGAACTCCTTGCCACGCACAGCAGTGGAGGCCAGATCAGTGGGGGTGTTCAAGGAGGAGATAGACAGATATCTAAATAGTCAGGGTATCAAGGGATATGGGGATAAGGCTGGAAAATGGGATTAGAAGAGTTTTTTTTTCCCCCACCCCATTTCTTTTTCCCTTTTCCTTGGAGCAGACTCGATGGGCCGAATGGCCTGCTTCTGCTCCCTTGTCTTGTGAAACATGTTATCATATATCTTCCCTCACCTGAGGGATTGGTGTGAAACTTCAATGTCATGACCAAGCAGTCAGTAGCACCACTTCAGACCAAAGGATACAGCTTCCAGACTCAGTTTGCAACAAGTGAGAGAAATCCAATACAATGGTAAAACCTGGCTGAATTTGTCCTGGAGACACAAAAGACTGCAAATGCTGGAATCTGGAGCAACATACAAAAAGCTTTAGTGTGTTACTCCCGAACTTGTCCTTGCCTATTTACCTGCATGCAACAGTCCAAGTGACCAATGTACACCTTCCAATGTATTGTGCAGCATTGCCAGAAACATAAAAGGATTCAAGAATGATCTAGTAGCGCAAAACTGAGCATCTATGAAAAGCAGCAGAGATGCATTCCACAACAATCAGTGAACCTACGGCTTTTATACATATCCCTTACTCTATTTTCATTAAACCGCAGGACCAACCCTGCTTCAATAAAGGACCATAGAAGTGAATTTCTGGAAAAGCACCAGACAAAAAAAAATTAGATGTCAACTTGATGAAGACAACATGCATGCTAAACTGCAGAAGCAACATGCTATCAGCACTAAGCAATCTCACAACCACCAGATCAGAACTCCAGAGTCCTGTCAGTTGTGAATGGTAGGGGACAAAAAAACATTGGGAAGAGGCTTCACAAACATTCCTGTCCTCAATAATGGAATCCAGTACATGAATGTAAAAGTCAAAGCTGAAGCACTTGCAACAATCTTCAGTCAGAAATACAGAGGATGACCCATCTCTGACTGGGAAGCTCACTACCATAGAAGCCTCCAGAAAATTCATCTCACTCCACATGACATGATTCTGCAGAAGACAGAGCGAATATTGGTTTTTTATTTCAAGGCTTCTGGTGTAGAACTTAACGTGCCTCCAGATGAGTTGCTCTATTGCGGCCACAAAGCATTTACCCAAGAATGTAGAAAATCTTCTATGTATGTACTGTTCGCAGAATCCAACCTGGTCAATTAAATCAAGGTCATGAAAATGATTTGTCAACAGTGCTAACAAGGTACACACACTCATCAAGGATCTGTTTGCCCTTGTCAGTCTGCTCAGCTCCTGACTCCATTATAGCTTTGATGGAAAATAGAGTTGAATTCCAGAGAGGAGATGAAAGAGGTTGCCCTGAAGTTCAAGGTAGCCCAGTAAAACTGAAGTCAATGGGAATCATGGGAAAAACATTCTACTGGCCTGCAATCATTTAAAGCGAATCATCTAAGCTGCAGAGCATCACATAGAAGTTCATTGAGGCAATGCCCTTATCCCAAACAATTAAAGGTGCTTTACGAACAACTTATGCTCATAAATACCTTGAATAAAATGACAAGTCAAGAATTGGGTATTCCATGGTGACAGGCACAACTTCAACTTCTGATTCCTAATGCCATATTACCATCTGGAAGATACAATTCAGGAATGTGAACAAATACATAACGTGTGCCAGGATGAGTGTTGTTGCAACAATCAGGCAGCCTGGGTGACAGGCACAACAATCACCACCTTAAATATTCAATCCACCACCAAAGACAACGTCAACAGTATCACAACCTACAAAAGAACTGCAGAAACTTGTCAAAGCTTTGATCCCTATAGCAGAAGGATATATTGACTTTGGTATCAGTACAGCATAGATTTACAAGATTGATTCCTACAATGAGGGCATGTCCGATGAAGAATGATCGAAGAAGCTTGACTTCTACTCACTGAGCTTAGAAGTATGAGGTGATCTCATTGTATACAAACTTCTGTGAGGGATTGATGTGGTAAATACTAAAAATTTGTTTCCTCTTGTAACTGTCCAAATATATGAGGCAGTCTTACAAAATGAAACAGAGAATTATTTTTTTATGCAGAAGATTGTAACTCTTTGGGATTTCCACCTTTTAGGTCTAATGCTTAATGTTGGAGTGCCTTCAAGCCAAGCAACGACTAAGCTAATCAGATAAGAAAACAGACAAAGCACAGGATCAGTCATAATTGTATAGGATGGTGGAGCGGGCTAAAAGCACCACGTCCTACTCTTTATTCTATGCACTTTCTTCAATGGTACCTTCCAAACCCATAACATTTACTGTTTGATACGTGGGAACAATAACAGCTTGACTTGCCTACCCCAAGATGACGAATTTCTCATAAAATGTTGTAACATCACTAACCAGTCACTTGAATATAAACACAATAAATTTAACACCATTGTGCAAGTCTCTCTTACTAGAAACAGGCTTGCATGATTTGTTACGCTGGCTGGCATTGCCAAGTTTTCCTCTGGCTGAATATTAATTTACTTAAAAAATTCTGTTCTGTAATAAAATTGCAATCCAAAATTCTTTGAAATTAGAAATTATCACTTCCATTAAGCTATTTTTTCAAAGAACATTTCTTCTCTGAATTATGGTTAAAATAAAATTTTAATAATCTCTCAATGCCCATTTGAACGGAGTCTGCAGCCCTTTTGAAATTATACTTCTTGTAAAATCAAAACTGGAAGAGGCAATTTCTTTTTAAAATAGCTGTTTGCCAACAGGAAATATAGAACAGTTTATTATCTAACATACAGGCCATCCCCAGGTAACAAACAGGTTCTATTTTTACAGGTGTCCGTAAGTCGACATTGTCCGTAAGACAATTGGCTTGCTCTCTTGGGCTTAATGTATCCAAAGACATTCCTTAAACAATACAACACAATTTCTGCAATTTCACAACCTTCTTTCACATCTACATTTATACATTTTACTGGGTTTTCTGCCAGTCTTCTGAGCAATCAACAGAATACCCATAAAAATTAGTGGTTAACATCATTTAACTAGTTAAGGATTAAATCCACAAAGGAAAGCTGAGAGGAAAAAAAAATTTACACTGTTTTGTTTGAATTCCCCTGCATTATTTTCTGGCTACTACAGATAAGTTTAGTCCATGAAATATTGTATTTTAATTGTCATAATCTATCCCAACATGTGACATTTTTCTATCTAAAAGCAAAAGGGAACTCAACCTGTCATATCTGTCTAAATCAGATGTAAATTGATTATTTTCAAACCTTCAGCTTTAGAACATTAATAACATGAACAAAAATCTTCCAGGGAAGGTTATAAACCCACAAGAAATGAAAACTGGCATTAGATCTCTAGGCTATTTTGTTTGTTTGAAAATAATCAATGATTTTAATCTAACAAATCCCCTCTCAAGGAAATCACTGCAATAGGACAAGATAGGCTCTCAGAATCTCTGATGGAATCCGAGATCCATCTTGATGTAGACTATGACATATCATATCCAAACAATATTTGGAATTTGGAACACACAATTCTGCTGAAGGTTCACACCTGCGATTTATCACTCCTACAGTCTTGCAACTTGTTTTTCAATATTACAGATATCAGACTGTACAATACAGTATAACAAAAACAGAATTCTTCCCCATTTACTTCTCTCATGAGAATAATTTCCAACACCTACAATAGTACTTCAAGCCAATTTTTAAAATGTACACATTGCACACATCAAATTTATCCAGAATTGACTTGTATACTTTATAATGTCTTCACCAGAAGTTTCACTTACATACCCAAAAACAAAAGATTAATAATGTGGTTAGAAATCAAGTGGATGTTGAATGCGGAAGAGTGGGGGAAGATGAGTAAGATTGTGCATAGAGGGTCCAGGTGATGTGATGCCAAAGCATGAGTGGGATTTAAGCATTAGCCAGAGAGGAAAAAAGGCATGTACGGACATGTGGGGACATTGGAATGAGGAGGAAATGGCATAGGAAAGGGTAAAGTATATGAAAAGAAGAAGATGGTGATCAGGAGATGGAATTGGAACCACCCTGAATCACACATTCTCCATGCTCCGTCCAACTACTTGCAGTTGCCTGTCACTGGTAATTTCTTTCTCCTAGATTACCAGTCCATGCAGAAAATGTTCATCACATTTTTTGAAGTTTTTCTACAAACCTAACATTGGATCAAGAAAAATATACAGCTTGTGTTTTGAGTTTTTTTTCCTCGTTCCCTAAACTGAAGATAGATGGGAATATAACTAACAAGAGAATATAATAGTACAAATAACAATATTCATAGCAAGGGATGTAAAATTTAATAGAAGCAATGTTTTATACAAACAAAATATTATAACACTATACAAATTGAAATATAGAGATTTCCAGAAAAGCGATGCTAACTTTCACTTTAGACTGACTTTTTTTTAAAAACCATCATCATTTTTAATATTTTTCTAGCTTATTTTTCTCTCTTCTTCAAGGTGTTGATTTTTTGGGATACAAATCCTTGAAAGATCTCTGGTACTTCACTCAACTGACTATTCTTTACCTGTGAACCAATGATGCAATTTATTTCATGAAATTTATCATAATCAAGATGCATGGTTACCATGGATATATGGTATTTTCAGGAATCGTTCAGGCACCTACTCAGCTTGAGCTAGAAATAATTACAGTAGAGTAGAACTCCACTATCTGACTGTTCAGAAATCCTAGCGGTTCAGCATCTGGCTCAGCGAGTGATGTTTCCCATGCTCCTTTTAAACTCTACAAGCAGCATAGTAAAGAATCACCCAATTCAAATAATTTTATCAAGAATGCACAGCAAGCCTACATGAGAGAGCATTAATGTTCTCAAAATCAACATTGAATTCCTGGGATTCCAACAACCAATACCTTTTTTTGGAAGGATGTGAGAAAGAAAAGGCAAGAGTTACATCATTCTTTCTCCTACACCTGATATTTTATATCTCATTCTAGTCAGAGCAGCTTCCGCAATTATATTGGTAACTTCACAAAAGCAATTTAACTGGTCATTCTATAATTATAATAACAAGTTGTTCACAAAACAGCTGATATTTGTACAATTAAAAGTAATCTGTTGCAACTGAAGTAATTAAGAGATTTTAAATCACAGAATCTCAAATGGAGAGCAGCAGGGGCACAGGTCCACACCCACAAATATGCAATTATGTCAAAGACGTGATTTATATATTGGAAAAATGTATTTAATGGTCCTTTAGCATCAAACTAGCGTAGTCTCAGTTGGTAATGTTCATACTTGTTGCATTGTATATTCAATGTGAATGGTAATAAGCTCTGTATTTTCTTCAACCCCATTAGAAGTGATTTGCAATCTCAGGCTGAACAGTTTCCTTTATTTATTTATACAGCACAGTAGCAGGCCCTCCTGGCCCAATGAGTTCGTGCTGCCCTATTTAAACTCATGTTAACCTAACCGTATGTCTTTGGAATGTGGGAGGAAACTGGAGCACCCGGAGAAAACCCAAGCAGACACGGGAAGAACGTACAAACTCCTTACAGACAGCAGTGGTAATTGAACCCCAATCACTGGTGCTGTAATAGCGTCGTGCTAACCGCTACGCTACCATGCCACCCTGTATTAACTAAATGTAAAAACAAAAGTAACAGGTTCTAGGACAGGAAAATGTTGGAAGTCCAACAGCATAAGAGCTTTCATTTTGGTACTAAACATTCACCATGAGTTGATTTCATCTTCATCCAAAAATGTTAACCATTATTTTTGCAGCAGCTGGTGCATCTGATATTGGCATTCCAAGTATTTTGTTTTTATTTCTCATTCCCCTCAAGCATTAATAAAATTTGATCAGAGGTGCAAAAATGACACAATCTGAGAACAAAGACCTATTAATTTATCAAATGATACAACACCATATACAAGAGCCTTGGAAATTAACTGCAATACTAATTTTCACTCCAAAGGCAGTAGCACCTAACCAAGACCAGACTGTAGTACAGGTCGCCCCCAAGTTACAGCAAAGGGTCAGTTCCCGCAAACTGTTTGTAACCCAAACAGTTCACAAGTTGGAAATACGGCCATGAACCAAGTTTCCAGGCAACAAACGATGCCTGCAGCCCTGCAGCAGTGAACAAGCCCATCCTGCCAGTCTCCCAAACAGTCGTTCGTATGTATGGTCTGTAGATAAGTCGGGCGTTCGTAAGCTGAGGAGGACCTGTATTATACTCTACTCTAAGTTGCCGGTAGAATATCAAGTACAACTTTACAGCAACAGAGACCAACTGAAACTAACTGGTTTGCAAACGATGACTAATCTACATGAACAAGACAATTCACAGAATCATATATCAATGAAAGAAGATACAACTTTCCATATTACCTGCGTCTAAAAACAATGCAATTTTTCCCATTACTCTCCATGCATAAACATGCGATTTTTTTTCCAGATATCCAATTCCCTTTTGAAAATTACTACACATTCCATTATGCTTTCAAGCAGTGCATTCTGAATCATGATTTGCTGCACCAAAATATTCTCGTTTTCTCCAAATCTATTTCAATGTAAACGCAGTATCTCCACTTGGTTCTCAAAACAGTCCTTTATAAATTGTCTCCAAATGTTTGAATCGTTAATGGACATACTTTCAGATCTTTAAAAGAACTCTTGGCTCAAAGAGGCATCCAAATTACATCTATTGGCATTGGTATTGGTTTATTATTGTCACTTGTACCGAGGTACAGTGAAAAACTTGTCTTACAAACCGATCTTACAGGTCAATTCATTACACAGTGCAATTACATCAAGTTAGTACAGAGTGCATTGATGTAGTACAGGTAAAAAAATAACAGTACAGAGTAAAGTGTCACAGCTACAGAGAAAGTGCAGTGCAACAAGGTGCAAGGTCACAACAAGGTAGATCATGATGTCATGAGGTCATAGGTCATAGTCCATCTCATTGTATAAGGTAACTGCTCAATAGTCTTATCACAGTGGGGTAGAAGCTGTCCTTAAGTCTGGTGGTACGTGCCCTCAGGCACCTGTATCTTCTACCCGATGGAAGAGTAGAGAAGGGAGAATGTCCCAGGTGGGTGGGGTCTTTGATTATGCAAGCTGCTTCACCAAGACAACGAGAGGTAAAGACAGTCCAAGGAGGGGAGACTGGTGTCCGTGATGCGCTATCAACAAAGCTTACACGATAAATCCCAGATGATTATACTGCATGACAAATGTGAGAACTATCAATTTGGATCCCTGCAACTTTTTCCCCAGTTGTATTCATTTTTCCTTCTCAAATATTTATCTACTTTCCTTTGTGGGTTATGGATTCTGTTTCTTCCTCTATTTTATAATATCCTTCAATTTTTTTTAAAAAATCCTTATTTCATATCCTGTTCCTTTGGCAATGCTTCATTTCAATTTATTGAATGGTGGAGATAACTTTGCAAATTTATCTTGATGAAAATGTATTATGTTTGAATACTTTTATTGCAGTTTAATCTTCCTTGTTCTAATGAAAATAATACTTGCAAATAGTTAACTTAATACAAGTTACATTAATATCAAAGTAAACAAAAGAGAAAGAACATACAGAAAGAAAGAAGAGGAGGAAAACTGACAAAAGACTGCTAATTTTTTGCTTATTGATTTTTAGGATGTGGATAGATCTAAAAAGATCCCAAAGGCAGAAACCCACGTTGTAGTGAAACAGTATATGAACGTGTAAATGAAGAGGCAAAGCTGTAGACCCAGTACTGGAAGGTAGGATTAGGTCAAGCTTTTTCAAACAGCACAAACATGATGGGCCAAATATTCCCCTTCTATATCATGAATTTTCCATGATTCTTTGATTCTACCTAGTCCTCCTGATAATATTACCATGAAAAAAATTGTAAAGGCAAAATGGAAAACTTCATAATCCCAGGCTCAGTCGACAAAATATCTAAAATAAACTTTTCAGAATGTTGACAAATGGAAAGAATTGCAAGTGCAGTACTTTGAAGAAACATGTGCTGATAATAAAGCAGAACCCATGAATGCACTGTACATAGATTACCAATAAGCATTTGATAAGGTTATTGCAGAAAATAAAACCTTAAGGTGTAGGAGGTAACATATTGGTATGGATAGATTTGATCGATAAAACAGAGAGGAAGGGTGCTTATCTGATCAGTAAGATGTAACAAGTGGCATGCCACAGATCAGTGCTGGGGCCTCAACATTTTATAATTTATATTAACGAAGGCACTAAAGACATAGTGCTAAATTTGATGATCAAAAATAAATGGAAGAATAAGTTGTGAAGAGGACATAACAAGGTCAAGAGAGATCTAAATAGGGATATAGAAAATGCTGCTGCCTCATAGCTCCATGTTTGATCCTGATTTTGGGTGATGCCTAGGCAGAGTTTGTACATTCTCTGACTGTACAGGTTTCCTCTAGGTGCTCTAGTTTCCACCCTTTTTCCAAAGACATGTTGGTAGGTTAATTGGCTGCTGTATATTACCCCTTATTTGAAGACAAATGGCAAATATCAACAGCAAACAAAAATCAAAGGGAAACTGAAAATGTGCAAGAAACAAAAAGTGACAAGGGTACAGGGAAATATGGAGGGAATGCTCCTCTGTAGGCCAGCCTCCTGTGTTGTTATAAGATATATAATGATTTGCACAAGGCTGGTCTTCAGGTACAACAAATAATGAGGAAAGCTGTTAATGTTATTGTTTACAGCAATACACAAAAAGTACTGGAGGAACTCAGCAGGTCAGGCAGCATCCATGGAGGGAAAAAAAAGTTGACATTTCCGGCCAAGACCCTGCATCAGGACCAGAAAGGAAGGCGGCAGAAGCCAGAAGCCAGAATAAGGTGGTGGGGGGAGGGGGAGGAGCACACACAGGCAGGGGATAGGTGAGTTCAGGTGATAATCCAGGTGGGTTGGAGATGGGAAGAAGATGTAATAAGCTAAGAGGTAGAAAAGGCAAAGGGCTGAAGGAGGAGGAATCTGGTAGGAGAGGGCAGTGGACCATGGAATAACGGAAGAGAGGAGGGGAGATGGGCAGGTCATCAAGGTGGGGGAAGGGAGCCACAGGAATAAGGGAAGACACAAAGGGGGGTGGGGGGAGGAAAAGGGGTGGGATTTACTGCAAGTCAGAGAAATCAATGTTGAGACCATCAGGTTGGAGATTCCCAAGGTGGAATATGAGGTGTTGTTCCTCCAACCTGCGTCTGGCCTCAATGAGGCAGTAGAGGCCATGGACAGACATGTCAGCATGGGAGCGGGATGTGGAATTGAAGTGGGTGGCCACCAGGAGGTCCTGTCTGTTGTGGCGGACAGAGCGAAGGTGCTCGACGAAGCGGTCACCCAATCTGCATCGGGTCTCACCGATGTACAGGAGGCCGCACTGAGAGCACCGGAGGCAACAAATGACACCCTCGGACTCGCAGGTGAAGCACTGCCTCACCTTCAGCATGGGAGTGGGATGTGGAATTGAAGTGGGTTTCAGCGTGGGAGTGGTACCCGATGGCCTCAACATCAATTTCTCTGACTTCCAGTAACCCCACCCCTTCTTTTTCTCCCCAACTCCTTCGTCTTCCTTTATTCCTGTGGCTCCCTTCCCTCACCTTGATGACCTGCCCATCTCCTCTCCCCCATCCTTTATTCTATGGTCCACTGCCCTCTCCTACTGGATTCCTTCTTCAGCCCTTTGCTTCTTCTATCACATCTTCTCCCCCTCCCCAACCCACCTACCATCCCGCTCTCACCTTAACTCCCCCCCCCACCTGCATGTGCTCCTCCCTGTCCCCCCACCTTCTTGTTCTGGCACCTGCCCTCTTCCTTTCCAGTCCTGATGCAGGGTCTCGGCCCGAAACGTCGACTGTTTTTTCCCCTCCATGGATGCTGCCCGACCTGCTGAGTTCCTCCAGCACTTTTTGTGTATTGCTCCAGATTCCAGCATCTGCAGAATTTTTTTTGTGTCAATGTTATTGTTTAGGGAAATTTGAATACAAACCCTCAGGGAGCTTATGCTTCATATCCACGTCATTGGTGAGACCACATCCGTGCACTACGTCTTTCCTTCTGCAAGGAAAGACATAATGCGTTGGAAGCAGTTGGGAGAAGGTTTACAAGGACCGGCAGGGTGAGGAAGGGTTGCACAGCCCGGGCTCGCTGCAACTTCTGCCTCCTGTGGCACTCAAGCGGCTGGAACGGCGCATGCGTAGAGCGGCAGGGCGCCCTCCTATCGGTGAACTAATGAACTGCAGCCTGCTTCCCTCAGACTCCCTGCACTTGTGCCGGCGTCCGGCGTGAAGCGCCCCGTATGGGCAGCACCGAGGCGACTACTTGTCTCCCCGAAGGTACGGCCGTACAGTGAAAGAGATGCCAGAGGGGGCGGTTCAGCACCTCCCTTGTTGAAACCGAATGCCCACGCTCGGCTCCATCGTCCGAGAGGGACTCGCCTGGGCAAGGCTGACGTGGCGGGTTCCTCCTTGCCCTGCCCTGAGAATCCGCCCCCGGGGCCTCGGGTCCCGCCGTCAGCCCGTGGCCCCGCTCTCACCCTGTTATCTACTCGTTTCCAGAGCCCACCCCCCCCCCCCGCCCCCCAGGGCAGCGGCGATCGCTTACCAGCGTCTCGCTGTGCGAGTGCACCAGGCCCCCGGGCCTGACGTCGAACTCCGCGGTGCGCGAGCGCTCGGCCGCGCCGCTCGAGCCGAGCGCGCCAACCAGAGCAACGGCCAACAGCGCGCGCCTCAGCCCCACTCCCGCCATCGCACCGGGTGCCGTCGGCAACCGGGGGACGCCTCACTGCGCAGCCGCCGCGGCCGGCTGCCCCAGCAGCCAATCAGCACGCGCGTTTCAGCCCCACTCCCGCCATCGCAGCGACGGCTGCCGTCGGGAACCGAAGGGAGTCGGCGGGGGGGGGGGGAGACGCTTCACTGCGCAGCCGCCGCGGCCGGCTGCCCCAGCAGCCAATCAGCATTCAGCACGCGTTCTCGGGGTGTCCGACCCTGTCCTCAACTACCCGGGTAATGCCGAACTCCTGCGAGATTTCATGCCGCCGGGGGAGGCTTGGAGCCAAAAGCTGCAGATCCTGAAAACCCGAAATAAAACCAGAGCAGGCCAGGAGCTCTTGGGTCAGGCGGCATTGGTAGAGAGAAAACAAAACAGTCCCTCAATCATATCTGGAAAAGTGAGATAGCATTGCATACTTTAAGTTGCAGAAGGGACAGGCGGAGAAAGATAAGGAATGTTTGTGATAGGATGTAGACCACAGTTGGCGAGGTACCCATTTAGTTTTAAATATTAGCAATTAGAGGCAGTAGAGAAAAGAAAGGGGAGACAAGAGACTGCAGATGCTGGGATTTGGAGCAACAAACAATCTGCTGGAGGAAATCACTGGGTTGAGCTGCATCTGTGGGGTGGGGGGGTGGGGAAACGAATTGTCGACGTTTCTAGCCAAAACCCTGCATCACGATTGATGCAGGCTTTTGACTGGAATGTCGACAATTCCTTTATCCCCCATGGAGAAAGGAAACAATTTGAATCTGAAATATCTAGCAACAGAAAAAAAGCTGGTCACCTGAAATTGTAGAATTCATTATTCGGTCTCTAGGACTGCAGCATGCCCAGATGGAAGACCATAAGATACAGGAGCAGAATTGGGCCATTCAATCATGGCTGATTTTTTTAAACCCCATTCTCCCACTTTCTCCCTGTAACCCTTAACCCCTTACCAATCAAGAACCTTTTGATCTCTGCCTAAAATACACGCAATGACTCTGCCTCCACAGCGCTCCGTGGCAACAAATTCCATAGATCCTCCATTCTCTGGCTGAAGAAATTCCTCCTCATCTCAGTTTTAAAGGGACATCTCTTTATTCTGAGGCTGTGCCCTCAGATCCTAGACTCTGCTACTAATGGAAACAACCTCTTCACGTCCACTCTATCCAGGCCTTTCAGTATCTGGTAGGTTTCAATGAGATTCCCCCTCATCCTTCTGAACTCCATCGAGTACAGGACCAGAGACATCAAACGCTCCTCATATGCTAATCTTTTCAGTCCCGGGATCATCCTTGTGAACGTCCTCTGGATCCTCTCCAAGACTGTCACATTCTTCCTTAGATACAGGGCCCAAAATTGGTTACAATATTCTAAATGCAGTCTGACCAATGCCTTGTAAAGCCCCAGCAGTATGTCCTTGCTTTTATATTCTAGTCCTCTCAAAATGAATGCTAACATTGCTTTTGCCTTCTTTACTACCGACTCAACCTGCAAGTTAACCTTGAGAGAATCCTGATCTAGGACTCCCACACTTCCCTACTTTGTATTCCATCTGCCACTTCTTTGCCCAGTCTCCCAACCTGTCAGTCCTTCTGCAGACTCCCTGCATCTGTGACACTACCTATTCCTTCACCTATCTTGGTATTGTCTGCAAACCTAGCCACAATGCCATAAATTGCTTCATCCATATCAGGAAGATGAGGCGGAGTTCTTTGAGGTTATATTGGGCATTGCTGGAACATAGAGAAGATCAAATACAGAGAGGCTGGATTGAATTAAAGTGACAAGGAACTGGAAGCGCCGCCAAACCCACCTGTTCTAGAGAAGGCCAGAACCCGCTTAGAGTAAAGGATCTCTGCTGATATTTAAATAATGGAATTCACATTATGTAGAGCATAAAGCACAGTTATATGGGATGTGCTCCTTGTGGCATCAAGTGTGGAGAAAATGGCATTAAAAGTTCTGATATTAGATTTTCAGCATTTGCAGTATTTTGCTGTCATGTACTACATATTTTTATTGGTCTTCAGATAAAGAAGTAACTTTCATTATTCATCAGTTAGTGACTGAGTTGATTATACCCCTCTCTGTTTTCCTTACAATATTTTTATTAAATCCATGAAAAAAATACAGAGTACATGCATCCAGAAAGAGAGTAAAAATACTACTGAATACATTGTGTTAAATCGTACTTAGGATTACAATACTCTAGATCAATAATCACATATAGTAGTTAATAAAGGAAGAAAAAAAATTGAAATATTTTATTACAAAAAAAAATCTACCCCCACTACCAAAACCTGAAGCTGTTAGATAGAAGAAACAGCAAGGAAAAACCTTAAAAAACGTAACAGTGTCAGCCAATAACTGCATTTTAGTCCCCAAATCAGAAATTTTGAAAATAATTCAAAAAGGGTCCCCACAGGGTTTGAAAGTCTAGGTTAGATTCAAAAACTGAACAGCGAACATTCTCTAGATTCAAATATGACATAACATCCCGTAACCATTGATCATGCGTAGGTGGAGTAGCTTCCTTCCATTTAAGCAATACTGCTCTCCTGGCTATAAGAGAAATAAAAGCCAGAACATGTAAATCAGAAGCCTTCAAAGTTACATCTTTTTCTCCAACAATCCCAAATAGTGCAGTCAAAGGATTAAGTTTAAAATTTATTTTAAAAAGTACAAAAAAAGTATGAAAGACCTCTGTCCAATATTTTTTAAGACTCTGACACGTCCAAAACATGTGAATTAAGGAAGCCACTCCGTTATTGCATTTATCATAGTAAGGAGATATATCAGAATAAAAACGGGTTAGTTTATCTTTAGACAAGTGAGCTCTATGGACCACTTTAAATTGAAGGAGAGAATGATGAGCATATAATGATGAAGTATTAACCAACTTGAAAATTTCATTCCAAGTTTCCTCAGAAATTGACATCTGTAAATCTTGTTCCCAAGTGTTTTTAATTTTATCTAGTGGCACCTTACTCATTCCTAATAATCTGTCATAAATATTAGATATTGAACTATCCTGAAAGGGTTCCAAATTAAAAATTACATCTAATAAATTCCTATCAGGACACAAAGGAAAAGAATGTAATCGAGATCGAAGAAAATCTCTAATTTGTAAATATCTCCTCTCTGTTGTATGTTGACATTTTTGCATCTACTGTGCCCAGATCCATAAGTATAACAAATATGTTTCCAATGCTCCTAAAGCTGTGAACCAAAATCTTGCTTGACACACTGTGGCACCTAGAGGGTACTACATTGTTGGAAATGCTATTGGACATAAGACATAAGACCCAGGCACCTATTCAGCTGATGATCTAAACAATCCTTGGGACTCATCAAAGAAGCATCTGGGATTTCTTTTGGTGTTCTGGTCAACATTTCATCTCCAACTATTGTGTGCAAAAGCAGATGAACATAGTTTCCCATGATCATTATGTCTTATTTCTATAAGATGCATCCCCAACAATCAGTACTCATGTTTCTTATCTCCTGATCTGTCTCAACCAATCTCCATGTAGTCTTTCATCTTACCTCACTCCTCCCTCCAGCTCTGATTTGTAAGCCCCATCCATTCCTCCCCAGATCTGAAAGTGAAGCGTCCTTGATCCAAAATGTTAACTGGTTTCTCTTTACACAGATGCTATTTGACTTGCTGATTTTTATCAGTATTTTCGGTTTTTGTTTCAGTTTAACTGGTTATAAATGCATGTAAAACATGCATGTTTAACAAATGCATGTAAAACCGGTGTGCCAAAGTACTTTTGGAAACCTGGATGTCATAAGAACAAGGTTTGGCCTTCCAGCCCCCCAAAGCCATTCTTCTATTAGATCATTCTGGATCAGTACTTCCGTTTACTTGTCTTTTCCCATATCCTTTGATGTAATGCTCTTGATACAATAAACTTGGGGAAGTATTTCCAGGTGCTTCATAGAAGTGTATTGAAGCAAAACTTTGATGTAAAGAAGAAGATATTAGGAAAATATTAAATGATTAGTTAATTAAATATGTATTTTAAGGAAGAGCAAGATACAGTTAATGCAGGAATTCCAGAATTTGGCTTCTATAATCAGCAAGGCAGAGTTTTACCGCTGGGGAAGGAAACATAACTAATTTAAGATACTCCTGGCCAGCATCAACTATTCCCAGCTCAGGTGCAGCATGGGTTAGAAGCAAACTGAAATTCCCTCTATTCTGTCCTATTTGAAGTATCCCCTGCTGCACCACTGTGACATTTCCCACACACACCAAATTATGGCCTATTCTGTGTGAGATTACTAACTTAGTGCTGATTAGGATCAATATAATGGCATGAATCTGTATCCCTTAGGAACTAGCATGACGTCTCCATGTTTGTTTAATGACATGGCCAGTAGGTAGAAGACATCATCATTCTATCTATCGGAACTGGATTTGGACCCAAGTTTACAATTTCTTTAAACAAAAAATACTACCAAATTATTGCAATTTTTTGGTGAATTGCCTGAATTTGTTTTGACAGCTGGGTAGTTGTCTACTGAACTACCAATCAGTAAAAGATTTTACCTAATAATCTATAACCTTAAATTACTGGGCAGAACATGAGCTCTATTGGCCTTAATAAGCTCATTTGAAGTCCAATGAAAGTTATTTTCCAAGAGTGTCTGACACAAAGTAAGCACTGATTTCAAACACATCATTTTTCTTTTATCCTTATGTTCCACATATATCCGGAGCCCTTCTGCAGCCAATGAATTTCTGCACTGGGCTGAGGGGAAATGTCTTCTCTTCAGGTTATATTTTCAGTTATTTAATTAACAGCAGATCCATTTCTAAAGCCATACATAATCTTTCCTTCATTCCTGCGGGTACTAAATTCTTGCTTTTCAATTCCTACATATTTACTGGCTGCCTTTTCAAAGGTTTCCAAGATACTGACTCTTGCTGGAACACTGTTCTCTGGACATTAATTCTTAGTTGGATACCATTCTCTGTGTGCCAACACTGTCTTGAGTATTGTTCCCACTTTTGTTGGAGCATGACTTCCAAGCGCATTAACTATCCTCAGGTACATTATAAAGTGTAATGAGCAGCACAGTAAAGGTGAGGCTGAATTACTTTCATAGTGCCCCACAATATAGCAGCTAGTAAGGCATGCAGGTTGATAAATTATTGATCATTCTAAATTACCTCCAGAGTGAAGGTGAGTAGTAGAATCTGTGGGAAGTTGATGGAAATGTAGAGAGAATAAAAAAGTGTGGATTGGTGTTTGGTAGTTGGAACAGACTCGGTGGGCCAAAGGGCTACCTTACCAAGTAATAAAATTGCTTCACACAAAAAAAATATTTACCTGTATCACTGATACCCCAGTGAAGGCAAAAAGTAATGAATCTTTTAACCACAATATATTCAATGCAGCAGTAATGTCTACCCTCTATTTTTTACATTCTCTTTAATAGAGGTTTGATTTTATTTCAATTTGCAGTTATAACAAAGGATCTCACACATTAAACATTTGACTGTCTTTTATGCTGCTAGTTTCTGAGTCACTCTTTATTCAGAAACAATGGCCCTTCTTTCCCTCCCAGTCCATGTATCTTCAATATACTTGCCATTCTATTGTAAACCACTAGGGGACAATAATAAACCGCATGCTAGTGCGAAAAATTACACAAAAACCCACTAACACTATTATTATAAAATGACTTTCAGTGTTAAACTTTCAATCATTACTCTTTTCAATATTATATATAATACAGAATTACTGAGAAGAAATTGTATTTTTGGCAGTTTTCTCTCTGCTAGTGAAAGTTAATTCAGATAACATCCTTGGCAATATTACATTTTAAAGATTAATTAAGGATGTTTTAAAAATGCCATGTTCTTCTCCCAAAGTGAGAGATATTAGTACAGAAGAATAGTACATACTAGCAACATTGATCAAGCACTCACAAGTTCAGGACACAGCAAGCATCACATACAGAATAAAGGTCTTAATAAAGCAAATGAGGGAGAAGGGAATAGAAGGTTACATTGATATATTTAGATGAGGAAAGACAAGAGGAGGTTCAAAAAGAGCATAAATGCTTGCATGGATTGATTAGGCTGAATTTCCTGTTTCTATGCTGGATGTAGTACTGTTTATGTACTGTCACAGCTGGCACCGACTCTCAATCAGCACTCCATCAGGATAATTATTTCCATCTATTCAAGTTTTCTATAACCTATATTATAGTAGCAAGGAGACAGAACGTAGTCTGGGAGGAGCTATTCAATGGACAGAAAGCAAGTGAACCAAAGCAAAGGATAAACCTACTTTGTCAAATCCTCTCCAATCTACCTGTGGCAGATACTTCTGCCCACTGGTAGAGTGACCACTCCTTTGTACCATCATGTTCAGTTAGAAGTGCGGAATACTTGATCCATCACTGCTTCCTCCTGAGATTCCCACTCACTCCATGTAATGTTAAGAAATGGTTGAGAGCACTGGATACAGCAAAAGCTATGAGACCAGACAACATCCCAGGTGTAGTTCTGTAGACCTCCACATCAGAACTAGCTGTGCCTCTAGTCAAGCTGTTCAGTACTGGTGTCTGCCTGTCAATGTGGAAGTTACCCACATATACCTGGTTCACAAAAAGCAGGACAAATTCAATCCAACTAATTACCACTCAATCACCATTAAAGGTAGGATAAATAACTAAATAAAGCTATAGGATTCTGGATCAGGATTCTTATTCCATGTTTTTTGGCACTTCAGTTGCAATCTGTCCTCATGTCCTATAAACACTCCATGTTATTTGGCTAACAATCCTATGAGCTCTGGCTGCTCTTGTGCAGTTTTTTCATTTTTCATCTGTGAGACTAGACATTAGTATTAACAGTTTATTGGAGCTTGACAGGGGGACAAGGAGGGGAAACTCACTCCCAAAGTCAACCTGTTTTGCCATTTCCTCCCACACCCACCGAAGTACATTCCTGCTGAGTTCATTAGATAATGAACAAGAGTGGGAAAGTTTCCCACATTTTTCCACTTCCCTTTTGCAGGAGCAATTAGGGTCAAGTAAAATGCCCATGTAGCCCAGCTAAGACTTAGTAGTAAAGACAAAGAATTGAACCTAGGGCCTCGTTATGTCTGTGTGTCTCAGTATCAAGCGTTCTAGTGATCAGGGCCATTGTCCTAAGATTCTTTGATATCTATAAAACCTTGGCCTGTCCATATGGAAACTCTAATGAATGAATCCATTTTTATTTCAGGAATTTTGCAGAACACATGGATCAAGTTTGTTTGTTAGATTTCCAAGAGATGATGTATTGCTCTTTAGCTTACGTCTAGCTTTTAAGAGATTCTTGTTCACACACACAGCTGGAGCAAATAAGAGCCCCTCATTCAGAGTGAAAGTATGTTCAAACAGCCGTTAAACAAACACTAAAGGTTGTTTTAGTCTGGATCAGTGACCCTCTGTATGAGTGGGATGGAGAGACTGCTATGACTACATTGTGATGATAGCTCATGAATGACATGAAACAATTCTCATCGTATCACTTAGTCACCTTTTAGTGATCTTCACAATTTCCTTTGACAGGAGAGAAAGAATGTGGCCAATGTTAAGTCCAAGATTTGGGAGTGAGTTGGGGGAATTGGAGGCAATTTAAACCCAGCTAAGTTGACAGCACATTAGGAAGCTGATTCCACTCCATGGATTGATGCGTTTTACCAAGGCTGAACAAAGGGCAGGAACTCCACTTGTTCCCAAAAGACAGGTTAACATTTTAACTGTGCTGGCAACCTCTGATTTGATGTAATTTATCAAATTGGCTAGGCTATGTGTTTTCTGAAAATATTAAATGTGCTGAGAATGCAAGTTAATTGAAGTCAATCTATAAAGAGAACTTATTTTCGGGCATGTTCTTAACTTTCATTGCTGATACTCAGTTCCAAAGACGGTCTCCATCCTATTTTTCATACGTGAAGCTTTATACTGAAATTATGCATCTCTGGAGTTAATTATAATCAAGAGCAAGTCTGCCTTGACTTTCCCATGGTTAAACAAAAAGAGGTATAAGGATGTACTGTTATTATCCATTTCCTGAAGGTGATTTGGAGTCTGCTCTTCAACATATAAAAAGTAGATTTAACCTCTCCTCTCCAAGCCAGCCCCTCGTTGTTGAGGATGGCTTGCATCCATTCCAGTTCTGTGGGTTCTGAGCAGGCTGAAGAGTCCTATACAAGAACTGAAAATGTGCTTCCGTTGGCTTTTGCTTATGGCCTCCATGTGCCCCCATTGTTGAGGCTTGAGGTGCACAGTACCATCCATTTTGAGCAATCGTGGGCCAGAGATTCCCATGATTCTTTGAGAATCCTATATTTGTCCTTGAAGCACTTTCTGTGCATCTAACCACACCACAAACCTTGCCTTGCCCTCTTACCCCACGACTACCCTGAGGTGCTCTGCACTATAAAGGAAGCATAAGAGCTGGAAGATCACAGAGGATGTCAACTGCACTAATGTAGAATCCACTGGAAAATAATCCACATTTTTTGAGATTAAAAGAGATTACGTTTTATAGGGTGATAATGGAACTTGTATGTATTACACTGTAATTAGAAAATGCGAACTTAAAATCACACAAAAAATAAAATATGCCAATGCCAAGATGATGTGCTTAAAGGAAGTGTGATTGAAATCTTAGTACTGTTATTAATGCATGAAAATTTTCTGTTGACATATCCAAGCAAAATAGAAGCTTGACAGAAAACCATTCTGACAGGAATGTCAAAGAGAACAGATTAATATTTCTATTCTGCATTTAAGCTCATATCCCAGATGCAACTTCTCTTGCTTGTCTGTTATATTATAATAAATACTTAGGAATAAATTGCCTAATTCTTTTCAGTAAATGATGGTGCATTTCCAACACGGAACAGAAAAAAATAATAGTTGTTGCCATCCCATTTCAATACATCTCTTTACCCAGAATTCTATCAAATTTTTGTGAATCTTCCCAAGATACATCCCTATACCCTAACTGATGTTATCTGTACATATCAAAACAGGAGCAAGTGATGCTGCTGCTTTAAGTTTCTCGGATTTATTAGCAGCTACTCTGCTAACTTAAACTGAGACTTATAATCCATTGCAGTTTTCTGGATAATCTTACTGCAGGTGGAAACAGAAGTTTCCATATCAATGGATGAGTATGAATGGGAAGCTGGGAAAATATTTTGTCCATGTTTTTTTTTGCCCTTCTGCTTATTGACATCCATAAGAGAACTATCAGATTTTCAAGGCACATTGTTGCTGTCTGGACAGGTTGGGAGGGGGTCCATGCTCCAGACCACAGATCATGAAAAGTTATAGAGAGATTTGCTGTTTACAATTCGGCAAATTATTTGGCTATGTGGCTGAATGTTTTGCACTGACCAAGACTCGTGCCTCCTGCAAGCGGTGTCAGGGCATCATATTCAGCTCTGCTTTTCTGTGTATCACAAGTTGCCTTCGACATCAGTGACTTTCCAATAAAGAGACAACACCTCATTTTCCCAGTCCATTATGAACTTTCCTGCAACAACAACATACTTTGCTCCTACAGGTCAGTGCATTTAATTAGTACTCAAATAAACTTCAGTATTAAATAAGTGCACTCTTTCCATGAAATGTAAAGGATCACATTGGTGTACTTTATGAATTTGTAAAGGACAGTTTATGTTTGACTTATTTTACGTTTTCAATGAAATGAGGAATGTACAAATTTTCAAGAAATTCTTGATAAATATGAGGTGCTATTCAAAATAAAACCACAGCAGTTTCGTAGGGAGTCCACTAAAAATGGCTTAATATTAGGTTCACACCTGGATTTGCCAAGTTGCAACCTACTGCCAAAGAATCCAGATAACCTCATAAAGTCAAAGCCTCCAATTCACCTTGGTAAGTTCTTAAGGAAGGTTGGAATAGAGACTTGGCATACCTCTCAAACCAATGTGGTTCTTAGGCCACCTAGCGTCCAAGCCACCATCTGAACTGCTGAATATCGGAAATCAATTTTTTCCAGACTAGTCTGTGTTTACTTTCTTTTAACTCCTGGATTAGTCTATTTTAGTTCTCTCAGTCTGAAACTTTTAGAAAGGATTGTACTAGTGTTGCTGCCTTTGTGGCAGATAAATCAGATTTCATCACCCCTAAATCTCTAAATTTGAACATTTTGAAATATATTCAAATCACTGAAAATGTGAAAATTTTGCTTTCAGAAAATTACCAAATGATGCCTGAGAGAGTGCCTCTAAATTATAGGTGCCATATTAAGCAGGAAATAACTGAAGCCTGCTTTTTGACAGCTGCCCTTTGAACAATTTGCTGAGATAATCCTGTTTTTAGTTGTCCACAGTTTGGGGATTAGTTTCTTGTTGAGGTATAATTGATATTAGTTGATTCTAGCTGGAGATCATTGACTGCCCAATAGAGTTTGATGGAGTGCATTGTTTTGAAACTTGACGGGTACATTTATAATCTTAGAATAGTATGATATGAAAGAAACCCATCCAAGCCTTTGGATTCAAGTCTTCTCTACTCCATGGACAACAATGTCAGTACTTATAAGAATTAGGAGCAGGAGTAGGAACTATGGCCCTCCAAGTCCGCTGTAGGATGCATGACTAATCTTTCAGCACCAAGACTTTCTTGCCTGTTTCCCTATAGTTCAAAAATCAGTAAATTTCAGTCTTGAATACATTCAATGACTGCACTTCCACAACTCAAGAATTCCAAAGATTCACAACCACTGAGGGAAGAAGTTCCAGCTTATCTCTGCCTTAAATAGACGTGACGGAGTGAAGTGACAAAAGGGATGATGGATCAAATGAAAGGGTGAAGGCATTAGTGAGTTATAACATGTATGCCTAGAGAAGGTGTAAATATGGGAAGACGAATAAAATTTTAAAACTGCTGGAAGAAAGAAAACCAAATGCTGAAAATGTGAAATGGGAAAAAATAGAACTTGGTTGTCTAATTGTTGAGCTCATTGCTGAGTTCGCAAGTCTGAAATATTGTTCTTTGAAATCATGTTGGGCTTCATTGGGGCAATGTAGGAGATCAAATACAAGAATGTTAGGGTGAGATTGGGTTAGAGAATTAAAACAACAGGCAAATGGAAACTTGTCTTCACACTTGCAAAGTGAACAAAGGTGTAATTTAAAGTGGTCACTCAAGAGCTTTACTACCCTCGTGTCTGACTGCATCACCCCTTTTGTCATTTAATTTCTCCCCCACAATAGGTCTTGCATTTCATTTCATTCCCTCAGTCCTTCTCCACTTTCTCTACATCTTTTAAAAAATTACTTTTCCTGGTTCTAATGAAAGGTCATCAACTTAAACCATGTTGAGTCTGTTTGTCTTTCTCCATAGATGCCACCTGACCAGTTAAGTATCTCTAGCATTTTCTATTTTACAATTTTCATTCAATTATCCAGGGTAATGGCAGCAAGTGCTTTCATGGATAATGTAATATTTACTACTAGGCACAATAGCCTTGTGGACTCAGCAATAAATTCAGACATATTACACAGTGCTTACTTTATTATTAGAATACTGAGTAATGATTTTTTTTGAGAATGGTTGTTCTGTGGTGCATAGTACCAACTTTGCAAGCCCTCTAGGTTTCATTTCAATGGTCAAACAAAACATTTCCTTTTACAGGCCTTTGCAGACAAATTTACAGCAGAGGGCTGCTGTACAAATAACCTTGTAAAGATTAATTATTTGTTAACATATTCTTGCTAGTTAATTCACACTATTGTACTCTTACTATGGTTAATGTCCTCTTTTTGTATTCTCTGAAAGCAGGCTTTTAAGCCTGGAAATGCAAGATAATAAACTGAAAGCATGAGCCTTTGAAACATCTGGCAAGTAATCTGCTAGCTGGTAATTGGCCTCTGGTTAATTGAGAATAATTATGATTCAGTTTTCCAGAATATGTAGTATTTTGCTTTGGGATTTTGAGATCCTAGAGTCTATTACTATACTCTTCACAGTCTCTTATATTTGAGTTTTGTGGCAGCTCCACACTTTGAAGTTATGCCCCATAAGATCATTAATGTATTGGAAGTTGTCTTCATTATGACTTAGGGTGGTTGTGGGTGAGGGAATCACCACGGTATATCTCCCTCTATTTGAAAACAAAATCTCCACCACTACTCTGTTTTCTATCTCTGGACCAACATTTATATCTATTTTAGCTTTGCTCCTTTAATCACAGAGGTTTCAAACTTATTTAACATTCTTAATGTTTTATCAAACATTTTTTGAAAGTCCATATACGCATTATCATTATGTACGCACTATCTTCACTACATGAAAAACTTAATTATGTTCTTCAAACATAATTTGCCCATTTATTGACTCATGCTTTTCTAAGTGACAATTCATTTTGTCTTGGATTATTGGGGTTATTGCCTGCATGCAAGAAAAATTGTATTTTTTTTCCATTCTCATAATCATAGCACCCCTGTTTATAGATAAAAATCAAATAAACCAAATAAACAGTGACTGGTCTCAATAGAACATAAGGAAATAAAGATAACATTGGAAAAGCTGAAAGAATTCTAATATCTTTTGGTATTGGATTGGAGTATTCTGCATGTAGGCTTAGGTTGGTGATGTCATCCAAATAAATCAACCTAGTGGCTAATCTTAATGTATAAGTATCGAGTTTGGCAGTCCAGTTAGTCAAACAGGCCATCACTATTTAGCCTCATTATTGCTCTCCTCTGATCAAGTCTAGGATTGGGAACCCCCTCAGTATTTTCTTCCTTCTCTCTACCTTGGCGGTACTGGCACCAAGTTGTTATCGTGAGCGAGACCTGCTATCTCAGCATAAGGAAGAGAATAATCCAGAGACTGCCCTGCTCCAGTGCAAGGTGGTTCAGTACATTCTCCTGTTCAGGAGGAGGCAAAAAGGTATAATTCTTGAACCGCAGAATTTGTTTCAATGAAAAATGTTGTTGACTTATGTTATATATCCTCGAAATGTATAACAAATGCTTACAAGCCTGAAATAGAAGGAAAACAGATGTGCTAGTATTTTCCAAATTAACTGAACAAAATGTAATTGTAAGTCTCTAAAAGCAAAACTTGTTCTTTTTACGTATGCAATGACCTCATTCAGATTGGACTGCCAACACTTACAAATAGCGACACCTTGCTACTTTACCAATGTATTAGGTATTTAAACAATGCTTTTCCTGCTTGACCAGGCGATATGCAAAGGTATATTTAAGCTGGAATAAACACCAGACTGGAACATTTATTTTTATATATTCATTTTTCTATAATGTTAGACTGTTTGTGGTTTAACTTATACATTCCAACCTTGTTTTTATCCACAATTTTCTCTCCTCTGCTGAAGGCACTGGTCCTTTACTGGAGTTTCTCACAGGTCTGCCAACCCATTCCATTCCATATCAAGTTCTGCATCTTTGAGTAACTATCGTTCTTTCTGTCCATATCAGAACTGGCCAATTCTACCAGTCATCCATCTATGATTTTGACTCACCCTCCTGGGCACATTCCACACATTTGTTAATAGCAACTCAACACAGACAAAGAAGCATTATGTGCTCCTAATTGCCACATGAACCCATTGGTCTCCCCATTTCAAAGATATTCCCTTTGTTCTACCCATCCCTCCCCACTTTCTCTGCTACTGAAAACTAACTTTTCACTTTTCCCAGTTCTGACAGGGTCTCAGACCTGAAACATTAATTCTGTTTTTCCTTCCATAGATGCTGCCTGATACTTTCCAACATTTTCCAAATTTATTTCAGATTTCCAGCTCCTGCAGTTTTTGATTTTCATTCCAAGGGGCTGTTGTTTATCAGGCTGATCCTTTGCTTGGTAACAGAAGACCATGGCACTGAATTAGTTACTCTTATTCGTGCCTGAAATGTTAATGTTCCACACAATAAGTTGTGAAATTTAAGTCAATATATCTCATTTGAAAGCTGAAAAGCTTCTGAAAACTGTAATAGTGCCATAAAAACTCAGAACATCCTTCAGCAAAGCTAACCTGTCACCCTTACAGACCAACAAATGATTCCAGTCTCAATCCCACATCATGAAATCATGTAATAAAAAATAAAGTTGTTTTGGTCTAAATGTAAGGTTTGTAAAAGAAGAATATTTCCACTTTAAGTGGTTACGTTCTTCTGTAATTTGATGTTCATTGATAACACAAGGAGAAGATTTTTGAAAAAAAATCAGGGTTTTGCTATTTAGTAGGCTTAAGAATGTAGGATGAAGGGAATTTTGCAGACTGGGGAATTTCAGTTTTTGGATCATTGGCATGAATAAGAGTAGGAGGTTTTATGGTGGTCCTCCATTTCAACACAACAAGAAAGAGGAATGTGTAGACAAACATGATTTGGACATGGGAAAATAGAGAAAAGTTCAAAGGAGCAGTGATCATATTGAAATGCTCAGCAGGTCAGAAAATGTCTGAGGAGAACAAATTTCATTGTTGACCTTTCATCCAAAATGGAGGATGTTAAAGATAAACAGTAGTTGAAAAGGAATTTAACAAGGGGAATGTGGAGGACAGTAAAACAAACACACACAGACACAAATACACAAGAAAAGAAATGGGAAGCATTTTATAAAAGAATAATTAGAGGAATTTACAAGGCAATGTTTGAAAAGCTAAGTGAACTAGGAAATAAGGCAAAAATGAAAGCAGGAAAGACTACCAAAATCAAATAGGTTCCAGCAGTACAGAACTCCAGGGAAAGAATAACATAAGTCAACACCACAGTGAGGGTAAGCCCTCTAGCATACTGTCAATAAAAGAACCCCAATTCATCCCTCCCTCCATCATTGTCACTCACCAACAAGCATATTCATTTCTCATCTTCAACATTTCATACTGAAGAAGAAATTGAAGGCCAAAATCAACATCTGAAGTAATTGAAGCCTGTCAGGACAAGGAGTAAGAGGTTTAAAGGAGATCTGAGGAAGATTTTTTTTCAACCAGGAAGTGATTGATAAGTATCAAGTTGAGCACTTGAATTGCAAAGGCATAGAAGGCTAAAGCCAAGTCTAGTAAATATAAATGGGTGCTTGATGGTCAACATGGACATTGTGGAAAAAGGGGCCTGTTTCTTAAATTACTGACTCTACATTAATGGTTGTTGGAGGTCAATCACCCCAATCAGCCCTTGGACTGAAGGGAGGAAATGTCTGACCATCATATTTCAGTCTTTCCTGGTTATAGGAATCATGCCAGACAAGTGGAGGGTTGCTAATGAGGAAAGAATAAACAAAGTACTTGCAGGCCAGTTAGTTTAACTTAGCTGGTGGGCAATTAATTGAGGGATAGTATAAATCTTTGTTTTGAGAAACAAAGGTTAATCAAGCACAGTGAATATAGATTTCCTAAAAGGCAATCAAAAACGTTTTAAGGATGATCAATGAGGGTAGTGTGTTTGATGTAGTCTATGTGAATTTTAGCAAGTCTTTTGACAAGATCCCATATGGCAGGCTGGTTGGAAAAGTAAAAGCCAACAGAATCCAAGGGAGAATATCAAATTGAATCCAAGATTGTCTGAGTGTCTGGAAGCAAAGGGTAATGGTAATCAGCTGTTTTAGTGACTGGAACCAGTGGAGCTCCACAGGGGTCAGTACTCAGTTTTAATCTTTCTGTAATATGTATTAAACATTCGGTTCTAAATGCAATGTTAATCATAAAGAAGTTTGCAGGTGATAAGAAAATTTGTGCACGTAACTGACAGTGAAAGTGAGAAAGAAAGTTTTAAACAGCAGAAAGATTTAGATGGTCTGGTCAGTTAGCCAGCCAATTCAGTCCAGAGAAGTGTGATTTAATGCATTTCGGGAGGTCAAACAAGGCAAAAGAAAACAGTAAATTAGACTACACTGAAAAGAGTGAAGAAACAGAGGGACTTTGGAGTATTATGTCCACAGATCCTTAAAGGTAGGTTGATAAGGTGGTTAAAACAAAGCATTAGAGAACCTTTCCTTTATTAATCAAGGCAGAATATAAGAGCAGGGAGGTTCTGCTACAACTGTATACAACACTAGTTAGACCACAGGTTTCAGTCATCAGCTTATAGAAAAGACATGATTGCATTAGAAATGGTGCAAAGGAGATTTAAGGATGTTATCAGGACTAGGAAAATTTTAGCTATGAAGATTGGATAGACAGAGATTGTTTTCTTTGCAACAGAGGAGGCACAGGGGAGACTTAATTGATGGGTTTATAGAGCGCAAATGGGAAGACCCAGGGCACTGACTTAAAGTCATTGGCAGTAGGATTAGGAGAGAAACGGAGAGAAAAAAAAAATCAAAGGATAGGAGTCTGGACCTCACTGTCTGAAAAGGCAGTTGAGCCAGGAACACGCATCCATTTAAAAGTACTTGAGAGGCTACTGGCCAAGTGCTGGTAGGTGGGAAGCATGTCTTCAAACACACACAGTGGGCCAAATGGCCTCTTTCTGTGCCCTGGATTCTGTGAGTGCTGCAAGAGTTTCTCATAGCAGTGTTCTCGGCCTACCCACTTCGGCTGCCTCAATGATCTTTTCTTCATCGGGATCTCCTAAGTGATGAGGATGGCTGATAATTGTGTACATCCAGATAATAAAGCAGCCTGGGCCCACTTTCTGCAAGCCTTGAACAACATTCAGACTTGGGCTGATTTGCGCATGTGACATTTCTGCAAACAAGTGCTAGGCATTGACCATCTCCAACAAGAGAAAGTTTTACAGTTTAACTACCACCCTGTGATATTTAATACTATTACCATCATCCTGAGGGTTTACTGTTAAATAAAATCTCAAACAGACCAGGCACATAAAAAATCATGGCTGCAAAAGCAAGTCAGTCTGAGTACTCCATGGCAAGTGACTCACCTCCCAAGTCCCCAAAGTCTTTCCCCATCCAGGAATGTATCAGCATACTTTTCACAATGCAGTTTCAAAATAAAAACCCAAGAAGGTCCAGAAAAATAACTTGCACTTCATCCACCACCTTAAACATTCATTCCTTCTGTCAGTGGCTATAGAGGTGGGCCTGTACAAAAAGCACCAGAACAACTCACCAAGGCTTCTTTGACCCAGACCTGCAACCCCTAGTGCTTAACAAATGTAGCAGGCACATGAGAACATCACCATCTCCAAGTAGCTCGATATGCTGATTTGGAAATTTATTACTAATCCTTTGTCACCAGGCTCAAGTCCTGGAACTTACTTCCACAGGACACTAAGGCAGGATCTTGACAAAGACGGCAACAATTCAAGACCATTGCTCATCTCCATCTTTTCAGTGGCATTCAGTGATGGGCAATAAATGGTTGCTTTACTAGATTTCCAGATCCCATGGATTATTAGAAGAGGTATGTAACATTGGTGAAGAATGACAGAAATACTGAAGACAGGAAAAATCTATTTTTTCAAAATGGTTTTATTCCACATACTAATATTTATACAAACACTCCTTTCACAATAATACATAAATATGAGAAAGGAAGTGGTTTACATTGATAATAAATCAACATTAAATCCTATTAGATCCTGCAGAGTATTTTTATTAAAAAGGTACTAGAGACTTTATACCTCCACTTAAGTTGCCTGCAAGGAAAGTAGTCACATGTTAGGCAGTGACCATGAATGCAAAATTTTAAAGAGAAAAAATGAGAATTCTTGCTCAAATCATTCTTCAAACTATGAAAACATAGGCCTAGAAATTAACCTGCACAGCTCCAGGGAGAACAGCATTGTGCTGACAAGATTTGTGTCGGTGGCTTTAATGAATTTTGCACACATTTCTGGGATAGTTAAGTCCAGTCATTTATAAGTCAGACCATTTATGGAAGCAATTATCAGTATTTCATTTCTGAGTGGAAGATGGCTGGATTGGTGGAGTCCCTCAATCATCAGCAAACTGCCAGCCTCCTGACCTTTCACCCACTGCTGGGTCAGATACCTCCCCAGTCCCATACCATGCCATTGGGAGCTTAAAATCTCGCCATGTGCATCAGCAGGTAGACTCCTGTTTCAGAGATCCAGTCTCAGCAGATAGGCAAGAGGCCTCAAGCTTCTGACAATGAGACACCAGGAAGGAACAGGATCTCACTCAGCCTGGGACTCAAGAGGGGAGCAGAAGGAGGCATGGGGGAGTCCAGAATGTGAGATGGTACCAGGGTGTTCTGGAAGGGTGTCTGGGAGTGAGGTGGAGGTGTTGGGGGTGGATGAAGTATATTGCTGAGCTTTGTTTTGAATTAATGGGGAAGAGGGTTGTTTAAAAGGAGATAAAGCTATCTATAAGGACATAGGCTGGGAAGATCAAGCATTACACATCATCATCACATACAAGGGATGGTCACATGCTCTCCCCCATGCACTGGAAGTAACTGCCAGTACTCCCAGAAGAACCAGCTTTAATAATTCTCAAACTGAACATTATTTAAAGAATTATACACATTTCACCTCCAGTCATTGGCTGATTGCTGCAGACTGACCTAAATTGAGATCCCAGTCACTACACCTCTCAGCAGTTTCCCCTAACAAAATTGATTGACAAAGAAGCTAGAAGAAATCTTGAAAATTCTTTCCATGTTCATTGGATCAGAAAATGAGCGAAAAATTGATGACTGACATGTGACAAAGGACGTGGCACCCAAAACCTTCTCCACCCATGGTTCACAAGGATGTAGCCTCTAATCAACACCTACAGCAGAAGGAACATCTATGCAGGCTACTCTTCCACAAGGTAATCCTCACTTACATCTGTGATCTCCAAAAATCTCAAGTACAACCTCACACTGTACTGCTCCGAAAGTCAAATTCAGGGTCCATTTCCTCCTCAGGATCCTTGCAGGCTGCCATGCTATGTGATATTTGCTGCTTGCCTCTGCATCGCAATTGTCAAAAAAGCTCAATTGGCAAAGTGGAGAACCTTCAAATCTGTCATTAAGACTTCTGTACTCACATTTGAGGGACATTTGGCTACATTGTATTCTCCCACAAGTACAGGCAGTCAAAAAGGGCTCACATGCCTTTACAGACATCTTCCCCTGGCAAGTAACTGCACAAGTAAATGCACTGTTCTTCAGGAGCCTGTGCAGCTTCCTCTACTCTCCTACAATAACTATCACCCCTCATATCACACTAGTGTGTGATCATTCCTTGCCAGCAGTCCTCAGCAGCAGCAGAAGTGCTGGACGTATTGTGCTGTGGCCCATTAAGGGCCATTTCTGGAGATCAGAACTGTCAGAAAGAAGCTACAACTGCAGGAAATTTGACCCCTAGTACTTGCCGACCCTTAAACAGAGTAGCATTGGAAGAGGAATTCTACTAGCACTGTTTTCAAATGAGTGCTTTCATGATCAAATTCAAACAGTGTTAGGAAGATTTTATTTCCCTATTTATTCATTTTTTGGGGGGATCTGGACACCATTAGAGAAGCCAGCATTATTGCTCAGAATGTCACTACCCTCAATTGCCCTTGAAGGAATTGGCTTCCTGGATCATTTCAGAGGGCACTTAAGAATCAACCAGATTAGGTCTGAGGTCTGGTGTCATATATAGCGCAGGAATGGCAGATTTTCTCCCCCCTGAAAGACACTAGTGAAACAGATGGTTATTTTCACAACACTTCCAGCGGTTTTGAGATCATGACCACTTTTTAAAAATATAATGACAACTTCTGAACTAATTATTAATTCCACAGCTGAAATGGTAGGATTTGAACTCAGATCTCTGGATTGCTTAGTACAGGCCCTTACTAGTCTGGTAATTCACCCATGTGCCACCACCATTTTAATGCCTGAAAATTGGCACAGAATGAACTTCTGGGCAATGATGTTCATAAAACGGTGTTCAGTGATTGAGAAACAAACCTATTGCCACTGAGATCCAAATCCAAAACCAGGCCAGAGTAAGGGACTGAAAGTATCCTGACTGGCCTATTATAGTCCTGTGTGAAATAACTCAACCCAGATCCTAAAGGCATCATTGAACTGGTACCCACTTGGCAGATTCACTGAAGTATCTTTTTTTGGGGGCTTGACATGATAGATCTAATGTTTTCCCCTGGCTGGCTGGGGTGTCTAGAACCAGGGATCACAGTCTCAAAATAAAGAGCTGGCCTTTCAGGCCTGAGATGAGAAGGCATTTCCACCCCCCTCCTTCCCCAACAGCATCTCTGGAATTCTTCATCCAGGAAGATTGTGAAGGCTCAGTCACTCAGTCTATCAAACAATTTTTAGATATTAAGGGAATCAAAGGATATGGGGTTCATGCAGGAAAGTGACACAGAAGTAAAAGATCAGCCGTGACCATATTGAATGACGTAGCAGGCACAAGGGACTAATTGGCCTTCTCCTGCTTCTATTTCTTACGTTCCTTTGTAATGTCCAATCTGGAAAATGCAGGGATGTCACACAGTCAATCGGATTCATTATCCTAAAATGAAAATGCTTATTCCTCAATACTAATGTAAAAACAGAAGCAATAGGAAGTCATATGTCTTGTAAAGCCTGTTCTGCCGTTCAATAACAACTGCACCGACTCCACTTTGCAAATTTATTGACCTCAGTCCTAAATATATTCAATATCCACAGCCCCCGAAGTATAACAGCATGTCAGGTCACATCTTCAGGTAGGATTTTTTTTTTCATTTTAATCTAAGGCCAATCTTCAGACTATGATGAGCACTGATTGGAGATGCCTGACCATCACTAACTATTATTAACTTTCCAAAGACCAAACTGACCTGGGAAGCAGGAGAACAAAGACTGTATATTTCTACTGGGATTAATTTTCTAAATACTCTCAGATCTCTCATGTTATTGCTTGGATCAAATAAGATGATGTGTTTTCCATAATAACAGGATAAATGTGTAATAATGCTAGACCACTATGAATGCATTGCAAATCTTACTTTAGAGTTACTGAATAGATGACCTTACAAAACTGCATAAAACTACAAAGCAAATTTTATAGGAGCTCTTAAATAACTTAGCAAGTGCCAGCAAAGCCATACAGAATTCTATTAAACTCTTCAAAGCCAGCTCTTGTGAAATTAAGGAAGTGTCAAATCTTTTCCCTATATTTAGTCAAACCTGTACTTTCTAATATGTATTCTCTCAGCGATGTTATTTTGGAACCCCTATATAATATTAGCCTAACTAATATGACTGGGTTTTCAAATTATGAAGATCAAAGAAGTTTTCAGATTTCTGTTTCTTTCCATCTGCCTCAAACATTCTTGTGTCCTTGAACTGTGGGAGCTCAGTGTGGACCTCTGCCCTCAGAGCAAGTATGAATGCAGCCTTCAAACATTTCAAGCCTCAGTTTATCACTGAACTTGCAGAGCAAAATTAAAATACAAAATTCAGCAACAGGCTCATTACAAAAATAAATCAATGTCTGGAGACATGACCGTTTTAATAGAACATAAACAATCACCATTTGTTTTTATACCTAATCATGTTTAATGTTGTTAAGATGCAGTCTCTCACCCTTTCCTTAGCTATTTTAATAGACCTATTTGCTTTAAATTTCTTGCCAATAGCAAGTTCTATATTGAAATAGACTTGATTTTACAATTTCCTATCAAAAGAAGGACATGTTATGTTGGAACATGAACTAACATTCTTCACAAAACAATCAATGGCAAGTTTGTTTTATTTTAAACGACTTCCCATAGTGTACCTCTGATGTTTGTGGGAACGATGATTTAGCTCTGAAAAGTGAGATCCTTCTAATCTCACTTCAAACTTATCCTTGTTAAAACTAAATTCTATGTTCTCTGCTCAATGTCCTAGTCACGGGGTCAATAGCACAAAACAATGACTGCGTTCTTCAATGCACAATGCATTTTAGAATAAAGACTAAAGAATTCAAATTTCCTTCTGAAAGGCATTATAATCAAGGATATTCATAAAGAATTCAGTAGGTGCAGATTGTCCAAGTAGAAGATTAGTTAATATACAGTTTTGTTTAAATTGAAATACCAAGGTAAAGGATGAAAGATAATGTTTTATAATGTAGTAAACAACCAAGGTTTGAAAACTTATGAGTGAAGGAGAAAAACAACTTTAGGAAGCACCAATCTTCATTTTAACAACTTCTAGATTGCAAGAGAATGAGGAAATAAAAGCTGAAGTGTGTATTTCAAAGGTGATTAATTAATAATTGCAAATCTGGGAACCACTTTGGGTCACTGAAATATCTGGTGCTCTCACTGGTGTCCTTGGAGACAGTAATGATGCCAGAACTTGTCC
The DNA here is from genome assembly GCF_009764475.1 of Pristis pectinata. NCBI lineage: Eukaryota > Metazoa > Chordata > Chondrichthyes > Rhinopristiformes > Pristidae > Pristis > Pristis pectinata. The sequence continues at coordinate 11,530,220 of NC_067428.1, forward strand.
AACATTTGATCATTTAACTGTGGAAGTCTCAGTTCTCTTCCCAAGAAGGAAGATGGCATTATACTTAGTGTGCAGAGCTGGATACAGTGTTAGGGATTTCAAATGTAATATTAAATTCTTGCCATAAAAAAATTGTAATCACATCAGTGAGGGTAGGATAATCCAAGCATTAACAGAAATATCTCAGTAATCTATTCAATGAAATACACCAAGTGAACTTGAACTTCTAAAAGTACTTATATTCTTAATTACTTGAATATTTAATTTGGTTTTATGATAACCACCATTTCCATGGCTCCTTCCCGCAGGGAAATACCTAAACATCTTTTAATGATTGCTATATATATTATAGTTAAAACCAAGAGCTCACTGGCTGGGGAACTGCAGCAGAGGAGCCAGGTTCTATTACCTTGGTGCATTTGATATTCACCACGCATTAGCCTCCGGATTCCACGTGCCACCTTGAGTAGTTATTGGTTGGAAGCACAATGGAGCAAGCCAAACACATTTGCATTCCTAAAAATGGATAGTTAGATCTTATTTGACAAGCTTTTAGTTACCAAGCAATATGTCACAGAATTGCAGAAAAACAGGCGCAAGAGAAAAATAATTTTGCCAAAATTTCAGTTAACTCAGAAAGACAAACTCTCTGTATCCATTAAAGATCACTGGGAAAACTGCATGAGGAAGGAAAGAAGAAAGGAGAGAGAGAAGGCAATATGGATCATGATTCTGAAAACCCAAAATTATATTAGAATTACCACAAAACTCCCTGCAGATGTGTAGCGAGTATTCTGAGTTGACATCTCTATGTCGTAGGTCTGATGCAAGAATAAAATTGCCAACTTCCTCCATAAAACTGTTAAATACAAAACTAAAGAAGCAAAAAGCAGGAGATTGCACACACTTCTAACCAACTGTAGACTCCATCCACTGGGCCTCATCCTTAGAATCTGTTGAGAGAAATTTGAAAATATTATAACTGAATTGGAGTAAATCAGAACCAATTTAGGATTGTGTTACTCATTATCCTTGTACTAACGGATTCAATGCCATCAGTACCATCATTGAGAGCCAAAATCTAAACTACTGCACCACAAAGTTTTAGAACAAATGGTCTGGGCCTCCAATTCAGTAATTTCAATCACCTCACTTTATGCAATTACCAAATAGAAGCACATTTACACAGGAAGATGAAACTGGTAGTCCTATTGAAACTCTAAGCCCTAGTTTCATAGGCATCTTTTGTTTTTCCCAATAGGGTTCTTAGCTTTTTATTCACTGCCAATCACTCAAACTCAAATCCATTTACAAAAAAAAGAGCAGCCAGGATATGGAAAAACGACATGAAGTTCCTGGAAGCTTACAGGGGAATGGGGGTGGGTTTAAATAAATGCTCGAAGTGATGAAAGATTAAATATTGAGGAATATTATCTCTGGCCAGTGAGTTAGTGGTGGGAAGACAAAGACCCAGCAGTTATACTAGAAATATCTTGGATTATTTTCAGCCAAAGGTTATCATATTATGGAATTTATTTTCCCAAATTCTCATTGGAACCATGCCAGTTAAAACAATTAAAAACAAATTGGAAATTAAAATGTAAAGAGAATGAGAAAATTACATTAAAATTTCTACTGAAGTTACTGTTACTGGCACAAACACAATGGGACAATTTAGTTATCTCAGTCCTAAATTTTCTGTGGTTACACTGGGGCTTCCCAAAAATTGCATTAAATATTGTAAATAAAAGTCCCACTTGTAGTCTGTTAGGCCTTGAGATTCAGAGTACAAGAAGCTTCACATGCAGCTTAACAAACCAACACAAACCTTGTGATTCTGCAATTCCTGGCTGACACATAGCTCCCAGTATAAAAGATATCACATCTAACCACGTTGTTGGTTACATCTGACTCTGGTACCAAGAATCCTGGATTCACTGAAACCTACAAAAGGAATAACAGGAATTATTCAACTGAATTAGAACAAAAATAAAAGTCTGGAACATACAGCCACAGTGATCAGTTGGTGACTAGGCTAGCATAGTACTAATTGGAAAAATCCCAAGGGTCAAATTAACTAATTTCAGCTGTGTTTCAATAAAGGTGCTATACATGGAACAAACACATTCATTCAGAGTTAAAAGATAGCTAAAGCTTCCACCCTTGATCAATGCTTGATGATGTGATGGAAAGTCAGCATTACAAGGGTGAACATTATCAGCAATGCTTAAACTCAAGGTGATTTTAATCTGACTAGCTGGGCAAGATGATAATCAGCCACTCACGTTATACCCTGCCAAACCAACAGAGAGAAAAATTGGATGCGTTTCTTAACAACCCACCAAATTTTATGGTTAAAGTAAACCCTCAGTGTATGGTACCACACATGAATTATCTTGTACGAACAATGACTAGCGCTCTTGAAACAAGGCTCAGCAAAACTCAGCCAACAAGGAACTTCACCTCACAAGAATTAATTGCCCTTGCATCAGAGTGAGTCCATGCCCAGGAAAGTAGAGAGTAGAAAGTAGTACTTATAGTGAAAAAAATGAGGAAGCTTCAAAGCAGAATGAAAAATATCCTTAAGATTTTTGGCGATTCAACTATTTTTGTCATGTTTTTACGGACAAAGAAATGTATATTTTGCACAATACTTGTCTCTCCCCAGGAGTCAGGGATGGCAGAGTAAATTTAAGAAGTAGAATGAGAACAGGAAATCAGAAGCCAGGTCCTAGAAATTGGATTGAGCATGAATCAGGTAAAGATATCAATACAATGCACAGTGTAGGTCCTCAGAGAACTCTACCAAGTTAGTCCACCAGCTTCCCCATGGCAGTGAGCTATGGGCACCCTCTGTAGCTACAAGCTCACTGTTGGTTGCAAGGGGAGTACCAACAAAAGAGTTCAAGAATGGAGCTGTGAGAAGCATTCCTGCACCTAATGGCTCCACAACGTATTAAGTAAAGGATATGAGCAAACTCTTAAGAACCACAGCTTTCACTCATGAAGAAATTGATCACCGCTTTCACAGAACATGCTGTGGTCTTTCACAGACCATCTTGGCAAAGATCATTAGGACAACAATATCCACTCTAATGCCAATATCAGGCAGGCATTGTAAAAACATCAGAAACAGAAGCAGGAGAAGGCCATTGGCTCCTTAGAACTCCTCTGCCATTCAATAAGCTCATGGCTGATCTTCTAAATCAGTGCCACTTTCCTGCACAACCCCATATCCCTTGATTCTCTTAACATCCAAAAACTTATTGATCTTTGTCTTGAATATATATCCTGCATGCCTAATGGAGAGGTCCCGACAAATATGGGGCAGCATAGAAATGAGAGCAGTGCACACAAATCCACCAGATTCAAATCTTAAGCATTCACTTTATGTATATAAATCAGGTGCAGGACCATCAAATTTCTAGGTCAAGGATTCAACAGAAATCAGCTTATTCTAAGCTGAGCTCCAAAGTACAACTTGCGGAAGGCCTGCCATTCCTTTGTTGATGTTAGCGAGGTCAGCAGAAGGGGGTGGGCAGAAATCGATAAATATTTATACAAAGATAAACATGAGCCAAGGTTCTCACTTCTGATCACTGTCCAGTGATTGCAGCTGCAACTGCATGTGGATGTGATGTGAGGACATAATTAGTCTCAAATGGGATTCCATCACAGTGAAATAACCTGCCAACCTTCACTAGCCAGGGTCATTTTTGATGAACAAACACTTGGGCATGGGGGTGGAAGCAAGCCAACATCTGAGTTAGAATCCAACCCTTCAGGAGAGTAAAGGAAACTGAAATAACTTAAAAACAAAGAACTGGCATGCTTTCATCGTCATGTTAAATTCTTTTTGAAAAGGCAGAGATGTGGACAGTCTATGTGAAATTCCTCATACCACATGTTCAGGAGACAACAGCAGCTTGTGAATGCCAATCAAAAGTCTACAGTAACTTTCAGCAGATTTCTTTCCCCCTTTCTATATACCTTGCTGTTCTTGGATGACATACAACTCCATCTGCACAATTACATTCCCAAAGAAAATGAATGAATTAAGATTGTAGAGACTACTACAAATAGATATGGAGCAACAAGAGGTAGCAAAGGGGGAATAAATTCTATGTGTGTCATCGCCTCTGTCCTCTTAAATCAGAATATGTCATAGTCCAAAGGAACAAAACAAAACACAACTCTCTAAATCAGAAAACATTTCCCCCAATATACACATATCTCTGACTCAAATCTCCCACCATTCAAACCAGAGCTAATAACAAGAGTGTAATTTTTTTTTATTTTGCTTCACCAGTTACGAGAACATGCTGTCAGACAGAGCAGATTATATATAAAAAATAAATTCACATAAAATTAAATTCAATAAAAACAAGCTTAATTATTAGATTGCTAATTGGTTCATGAAAATTCTATTCTCCTTGTCTCAACCAATTTTATTTGTTCTAGCTGATAGACTGAAACAATAACATATTGTAATAATATATTCTAAATTATATTTTATTAAAATTTACTCTTAACTACTGAAACAAATAATGAAATGTAGCGGTTGCTACCGCGGAATAAAACAAGACTCTACTCGAAGGATTGCCAAACAGAACTGGTTTATTTTCCCGCCTTGCGCAGGCCCTTTAAGGGAGAATGTTCCCGCCCAAAACAACCGGTAATGACATAAGTCCTACGTCATCAGGACTTTCCCGCGCGCGGGTTCTCCCTGTCGCTCAGAAAGACGAGGCCCGCCGCCAGCTTGGGCCTCGTCGCTCCGACGCCGCGCGACCCGACTGCTGAGCCGGTTTGCCCGACTAGACGGTGAGTCGCCACACAACCCCCCCCCAGAACCGGCGATACAGTCCCCAAGGTCCGTGGGCTGTGCCAGCTGCCGCTTAGGGGGGCGGCCTCTGCGTCGCGGCGTGGCAACCTCGACAGGCTGTTGCAGATCCAAATGGGCCGGTTTGAGGCGGTCCGCCGTGAAAACCTGTTCCCTGCCTCCATTGTCCAAAATAAAAGTGGATCCGTTATTCCGTATGACTCAGAACGGTCCCTCGTATGGTCGTTGCAATGGCGCCCGAGGTGTGCCCCTGCGAACGAAAACAAACTTACAGTCCCGTAGTTCCTTGGGCTGGCAGGATGGGGCTTGACCGTGCCGTGAGGTGGGAATCGGGGCCAAGTCGCCAAGCTTCTCGCGCAGTCTTTGTAGGACTGCTGGGGGTTGTTCCCCTTGGTCCCGAAGGGCAGGTATGAAATCCCCGGGGACAACTAGTGGCGCCCCGTATACAAGCTCAGCTGACGAAGTGCGGAGGTCTTCTTTGGGGGCAGTGCGTATGCCGAGCAGGACCCAAGGCAGCTCGTCAACCCAGTTAGGACCCTTCAGGCAGGCCATCAAGGCCGATTTCAGATGGCGGTGAAAACGTTCCACCAACCCGTTTGATTGAGGACGGTAGGCCGTGGTGGTGTGCAGCTGCGTCCATAGCAGGTTCGCTAATGCAGCCCAGAGACTGGAAGTGAATTGGGTGCCTCTGTCTGAAGTGATGTGGGCCGGAACGCCAAAATGTGAGACCCAAGTTGTGAGCAGCGCCCGGGCGCAGGAATCAGTGGTGATGTCAGTCAGGGGGGTTGCCTCAGGCCACCTCGTGAACCGGTCCATGATGGTAAGGAGGTACCGGGCTCCTCTTGAAACCGGCAGAGGGCCCACGAGGTCGACGTGTATGTGGTCAAACCTCCTACGGGTAGGCTCGAACTGCTGTGGTGGGACCTTGGTGTGTCGTTGGATTTTTGACGTCTGGCAGTGCGGACAAGTCCTGGCCCACTCACTGACCTGTTTGCGCAGGCCATGCCAGACAAACTTGCTGGCGACCAGTCGGACAGTAGATCTGATGGACGGGTGCGCCAACCCATGTACCGAGTCAAAAACGTGTCTCCGCCAGGCTGCAGGGACTATAGGGCGGGGCTAACCAGTCGCAACGTCGCAAAGTAGAGTCCGCTGACCTGGACCAACCAAGAAATCTCGGAGCTGCAGACCCGAGACTGCGGTTCTGTAGCTGGGCAGTTCGTCGTCGGCTTGCTGTGCGTCAGCTAGGGCCGTGTAGTCGACACCCAAGGATAGGTTGTGGATGGTTGGTCTGGAAAGTGCATCAGCAACGACATTATCCTTTCCGGAGACATGTTGGATGTCAGTTGTGAACTCGGAAATGTAGGATAAATGTCTCTGCTGACGAGCTGACCAGGGATCGGAGACTTTGGAGAAGGCAAAGGACAGAGGCTTATGATCGGTGAAAGCGGTGAAAGGCCTGCCTTCTAGAAAGTATCGGAAATGCCGGACCGCCAGATACAGCGCAAGAAGTTCCCGATCAAAAGCGCTGTACTTCAGTTCGGGCGGTCTAAGGTGCTTGCTGAAAAATGCCAAGGGTTGCCAGCGGCCTTCGAGTAGCTGTTCCAGTACCCCACCCACCGCAGTGTTGGACGCGTCTACCGTGAGGGCAGTCGGGACGTCAGTCCTGGGGTGTACCAGCATCGTGGCGTCTGCCAGGGCGTCTTTGGCCTTAACGAAAGCAGCCGCAGCCTCGTCAGTCCAGGTGATGTCCTTGCCCTTACCAGCCAGCAGCGAGAACAGAGGGCGCATGATACGGGCTGCTGCAGGGATGAAACGATGGTAAAAGTTGACCATCCCAAAGAATTCCTGTAGGCCTTTGACTGTGTCGGGGCGGGCAAAATGGCGGATAGCGTCCACCTTGGCGGGTAGGGGTGTTGCCCCGTCGCCGGTGATTTTGTGGCCGAGGAAATCGATAGAGTCAAGTCCGAATTGGCACTTGGACGGGTTGATCGTGAGGCCGAAATCGCAGAGGCGGGAATACAGCTGGCGGAGGTGGGAAAGGTGTTCCTGGCGGTTACGGCTGGCCATCAGTATGTCGTCCAAGTAAATGAACACGAAGTCCAGGTCTCGGCCTACCGCGTCCATCAGCCACTGGAAGGTCTGCGCGGCGTTCTTAAGGCCGAACTGCATCCGAAGGAATTCGAACAGGCCGAATGGGGTGATAATCGCAGTTTTGGGGACGTCATCCGGATGGACTGGGATTTGGTGGTATCCCCTAACGAGGTCCACTTTGGAAAAGATGCGGGCCCCGTGTAAGTTCGCTGCGAAGTCCTGGATGTGAGGGATGGGATAGCGGTCCGGGGTGGTGGCGTCATTCAGCCTGCGGTAGTCGCCGCAGGGCCTCCACCCTCCGGTGGCTTTGGGGACCATGTGCAGGGGGGAGGCCCAGGGGCTGTCTGACCTGCGAACAATCCCCAGCTCCTCCATGTGACGGAACTCTTCCTTTGCCAGGCGGAGCTTGTCTGGAGGTAATCGTCGTGCTCGGGCATGAAGGGGTGGCCCTGTGGTAATGATGTGGTGTCGTACCCCGTGTGTGGGCCTAGAGTTTGTAAACGAAGGTGCCAAAATCGATGGGAATTCGGCTAGGAGCTTGGCGAAATCGTCGCCAGAAAGGGAAATAGTGTCCAGGCGCGGGGCTGGTGGGCTGATTTCTCCCAGGGGATAGATCTGGAGAGTGCTAGAGTGGACTAACCACTTCCTTCGCAGGTCGACTAACAGGTTGTGGGCCCGAAGGAAATCGGCTCCTAGGAGTGGTCGGGCGACGGTGGCAAGGGTAAAGGTCCAGGTAAAACGGCTGCCGCCAAAGTGTAATTGAAGCGTACAGGTGCCGAAAGACCGTATCGTTGTACCGTTGGCGGCATTGAGTAGAGGACCTGGTGGCCTGTCACGAGTGTCACGGCCTGTCGGGGGCAAAATACTGACCTCCGCTCCAGTATCAGCGAGGAAACGCCGTCCAGATTTCTTGTCCTGAACGAATAGGAGGCTCTATCGGCGGCCAGCCGCCGTAGCCATCAGCGGCGGCTGGCCCTGGTGTTTCCCTGAAACTTGCAGGGTGGGCGGCATCGACGGGCCTCCGCACCCCACCTCTGATGGTAGAAGCACAGCTGGTCACCCGTGTCGTCGTCTGCGTTCCTGGGGCGTGGTTGCTCGGTTGCTGGGGCCGGGCGAGGCAGGCGTTGGGCTCGCGGCCTGGTGATTTGACTGACGGACGAACCGCTCTCGCGCTTGGCCCTCCACAGGACATCTGCCCGGGCGGCCACCTCACGGGGGTTGCTGAAGTCGGCGTCGGCTAACAACAAGTGGATGTCATCGGGGAGCTGTTCGAGGAAGGCCTGTTTGAACATCAGGCATGGCTTGTGACCCTCGGCCAATGCCAGCATCTCATTCATTAGGGCGGATGGGGATCTGTCCCCCAGGCCATCCAGATGAAGCAGGCGGGCGGCGCGCTCACGACGGGAGAGGCCGAAGGTCCGGATCAAAAGGTCTTTGAAAGCCGGGTACTTATCTTCCTCCGGAGGCGACTGGATGAAGTCTCCAACCTGGGCGGCTGTCTCCTGGTCCAGAGAGCTAACCACATGGTAGTACTTCGTGGAGTCGGAGGTGATCTGCCGAAGGTGGAATTGCGCTTCGGCCTGGTCAAACCAGACGCTGGGCCGAAGTGTCCAAAAGGTGGGCAGCTTGAGGGCCACTGCGTTGGCTGCTGCGCTGTCGTCCATTTTGCGGGTCCAAAAGCCGTTTGGACCGTCGGGGTCACCAATGTAGCGGTTGCTACCGCGGAATAAAACAAGACTCTACTCGGAGGATTGCCAAACAGAACTGGTTTATTTTCCCGCCTTGCGCGGGCCCTTTAAGGGAGAATGTTCCCGCCCAAAACAACCGGTAATGACGTAAGTCCTACGTCATCAGGACTTTCCCGCGCGCGGGTTCTCCCCGTCGCTCGGAAAGACGAGGCCCGCTGCCATCTTGGGCCTCGTCGCTCCGACGCCGCGCGACCCGACTGCCGAGCCGGTTCGCCCGACTAGACAGTGAGTCGCCACAGAAACATAATTTTGCAGTTTTGAATATAAAAAAGACAGGAAGAATAAGAGAGAGTTGAATTATTGCCAAGCTCTTAAGCTTCACCTTTCATCTCCCTCTTCATTTTATCTACTACACTTGTTAATGTTACTCTTGTTTACTCTACCACAATAACTTTTCTAAATATGAAATTTCTGACTTGATAGATCGTTCTTTTTGCATTCTCCATTTCTTTTAGAAACATGAGCACCATATTTTAATCACAGTCTAACAGCAGTCTGAGTAAAGCTTAATGAAAGAATGAAACTATTCATTGTCCATTAACTTATCCAGTTTAACCAACTTGTGTATTAAATCACATTTTTTGAGAAGCCAAGGTCGTAAAAATAAAATTTTTAAAAGTAAGTTATAATTAATGGTATTGAGCATGAATTTTGAAAGGTGAGAAATTGTAGGAATGACAAAAGACAGGTGTTGAACCATTTTGAGATCCTGGGACTGAACTTGTTACAAATGGTCCAACAAGTCTAGACTTGAACACAATGAAAATGTGGAAAAGAATCATGTTCTAGGACAAGGAAACTGGAGCTTTGCATGAGCATGGGAGAAAAGTGCAGAGTCCTGCTGACTGCAATAGGACAGATAAAATAAAGAGAGAGACACAGACTCTTAAAGAGAACAGAAGAATGCAGGAGATGCAGAATGAGAATTGGCAGCTGGAGTGAGAGCATGGTCTGTTGCAGACAAACTTGTGCTTCTAACCTGTTTTAGTGAAACTGTCGTAATGGTAGAGCAGATGACATGGTTTCAGTACCTTCAATATGTAGTTGCCAGGAACAACATCTGTAATGTCAATCCACTGACAGTCAATGTCCGCGTTGTATGTGTCATAACACCCAGGACCTAATCCCTATTAGAAAATGTGAACAATTAATCAATGAGTTACAAATACAGCTCTGGAATTGTGTTCATGTTAGTTTTTTGTTTAAGAAATCACGGCCAAAAGCCTCAGCTCTCAACTTGGTCTGTAACAATTAGTGGTTGGAGGTTTAAGGAGCAAGGGGGTTAGGAAAGGAGGCAGGGAACAAATCAGCCTGAATTCCCATGCTCCTGATTACTATGCCACATGGCTCCTGTTTCAAAACTGTGTGGGTCTGCATCTGTATGCAAACATATTTTGGGTAAAAATTGAATCAAATTTGACTCTGATTGCTTCCAACCTCCACTGATTGTTTCCAGAGTCCAAATTTGTTCATGAAGGACAACCAACTTGATGAAATACCAACAACCTTTCAACGGTACCCCACACCAAACAGCAACTTTAAGAAATGTAAACTGAAGCAGTTGGGTGACTGGGAAGGAATTCAGAGAACACCAAATGAGAGCGTAAAAATTATTTAAAGAATCATTAGTGAAAAGAGGCTATCGCCCAGGTGCAGGTTAGGAAGGCCTTACTTGGAGCCTGTGACCCATACTTGGAAAATTAGTGAAGGTTACTAATTACCTTCCCCATAGCACCAACCTAACCCCTTCTTCACAACATTGTCTCTCCCATCAAGAAAAATACCAGCAATTCAAAAACAGTCAATGTAATTACACAAAGAAACACAGGCTTATTCTAAATGAAACTGCGGTGTGCCTAACACTCCACATTTGGCCATTAAACTGCAAGGATGCTCCCTGATAAGCACAGAATGATGTGGCAGAGGAGGAGGTCCATCTTTGTGTGTGCAGGGGCTTTCTGCTATATCTTCAATAAACTGCATTCAATAAATAAATATTTTCCAATAAACTGCGTTCCCCACCTCTTTACCCTTTCTTCCCGAAGATATATCCAATTCTCCTTTGAAGGTTCTTGCACAATCTACTTCTATCAGTAGTACATGGATCACTACATAAAGCAATGCCTCCTCACCTGCCCTCTGGTTCATTTGCCAATGATTTTATTCTTGTAGAGGAGCTGAGTGCCACTGTGGATATGAATCAGTTTTCTTGGTTACCTAAACCTAATTGGTAAATTGTTTTTAACTAGCTTTTATGGTATCATGGAGACATTATTCTGAGTAAGAGGATGTGGATGTATTCCTCATCTCTCCCTCCATGGACGAGTCACCATTCAAGTGGTCCATAAAGGCAGAGGCAAAGAAAGTAGGAGAATGATGGAGACATACTGTTGCATCAAAAGAGTGTCATCTGTTAATAATATGTTACAACCACTTGTGGCGCGAGAGTCTCAACACACCAGAACTTGATTGTTTTATAACCTAAAGACATCAATAAGTATCTGATAGTTGGTGCATGTTCAAACCACACCACCTGCTGCATCATTTTACCTGAGTATGTGCTGTGCAAGCGTATCTCCTTCGGATGCCAGGGTCACACGTAGTGTCCTCTAGACAGAAGCTAGCTTTGTGTCCTTGAGCGACTTTCCTGTGTGAGGTCGCCTCTAACAGGTCATAATGGCTAAACTGATCCATACTGTGATAGTGCCTGAAGTGAAAGAAATTCAACAACAAAATCTTGCCTTCATGAGACATCTTTAGTATAGGAAAACAGTGTGAGCTGTTTACAGGAGGGTTAGGACGGTACAGCACTGGACAGGTCATTTGGCCCATGATGTAAACAAAACAGGAAGCAACATTTTATAAGGTTATAAAGCATATTCAAGCGGAAGCTGGCTCAAAGATGCATAAAATCCAAGGTCATACGATGCATAATGCAGCGCAAATTAGTAATAAAATAACAACCATATGCAGATAAGCCATAGGATGGTCAAAGGGAATAATGGAGGGTGAAACACGTGAAGTAGGACTGCCTTTGTAAAGCACACCCTTTGCTTGATTCATGTTACAACTAACTACAGAATATTTGCTGTAACTATTAACTTCCTGAAATAGAAGTGTGTTTAATTTATGCTGGTTTTGTTCAAAGTGTGTGAAAGTTTAATACAATCCCAATCCCTCCTTTAACATTGTTCCAGGACAGAATAGACCAGCATCAACGCCTACCTGAATGTGTATTCCAAAACATTAGTAACCTTTCTCAATCATTGACTGGACCTTGCTCTATCAGTAATGATTCTTATCAATGACAGTGACCTTTCCCTGCACATTATGTCACTGAAGCATCCCTAAGGTTCAAAATGGTGGAAATCTATTAAATTTTTAACAAGTAGAGTGGTTTAGTAAAACACTTCTTTGTTAAAGATTGACTTGAATTAAAGACTTTGCTTATCATTCTTATCTTAATCTTAATCATTCACCAAATAAGCATGCTAGTGAAATTTAGTGGTAGTGGGATAGTACTTCCTGGCCATTCACATTTTAAAGCAGACATAAGCATGTTTGTGTGCACTAGGAGAAGCACAAAACTGAAATCTACTCAAAGCTTTGCATTTTTCAGTCATCTGTGGAAATAAGGCTTGTCATCTCTCCAGTAGTACCTTGGCTTTGCCACTCGTATGAACACTGCTGCTTTTTCTCAGAACTCAATGTTTAAATATTCATAACTCGTCATATTTCTTCACAAGTGTTTAAATATGAGAATGCCAAAACTCTTGACTGAACACATAATAGGCAGGACCACATTGCAGTGATGGTATATTTGATCTCGATGAATAAATTTTGATTGACCCTGGATGAACTATTTAACTGTAATCTCCTGCAGTCATACACTGTTCCATTATGGAATCAGGAAGAAGTAATAGAGAGGATGATCCAGGTGAACATAGGTGACCAATTCTTAAGTAACATGTGGCTCAACAAATACTGACTTTCAAATGATCTCCCAACCCAGACTGCCCTGCTCTCCGGCCTCTAGAAATACAATGAGTGAATAAAGAAATGGGAAAGGTTTTTTTATTTTCCACAGGCCCATGAAGAAAACATTGAAATGAAAAGCCCAGTAAAACATCACCAATAGGACATAATAACGATTCTATGTGACCACAGGGCCTTGGCACTCACCAGTTTGAATCCCAACCCATACAGGGCAATTATAGTGGTATTAGTAGCTGTACTGCTAAAATGTTCAGCAGGAGAAGGCTATCCAAGATGAGTCACTTATCAATAAAAAAAATCAGCCAAATGTTTACCATATCATAGAAACATGAAGCCTTCCTAAAAAGAATAAGTGACCACACTGTTTAATAGGATGAAGTCCCTGTCTGAAGCAGCAGCAATATTTAGAATCGTAAATTGGAAAATTGCTTTATTGTCACATGTAGTGAAGTGAAAAAACTTTGTTTTGCATGCCATTGCTACAGATCATTTCATTACAACAGTGCACTGAGGTAGTACAAGGGAAAACAATAACAGGATGCAGAATAAAGTGTTACAATTACAGAGAAAGTGCAGTGCAGGCAGACAATAAGGTGCAAGGCCATAACAAGGTAGATTGTGAGGTCAAGAGTCCATTTTATCATACTAAGGGACCATTCAATAGTCTTATAACAGTGGGATAGAAGCTGTCCTTGAACATGGTGATACATGCTTTCAGGCTTTTGTACCAACGAACAGTGTCCTTTTGTAGGTTTGTTGTTAAGCATCCATTCTTAGACTGCCTGACTGTGGGATTATGTGGAAGCTGGAATCTCACCCTCTTCTCTCTCTGTCCTCTACTGTTCATTAAAAAGGGAAAAGGGAGACTTCAATGCAGCAAAGCTATGCACCATCATTAGAAAATGAGATAAGGCTTTACTCATCTTTGATGATGATGCCACACATCTTTCCATAATGTAGCATTCTGCATCATTTTTGACTGAATTTTATAAGCAAAATCTTGTTTGGTAATAGCTCTTAATAGCATAGTACAATACTAACAATAGTCCAAAGGATCCAATCTTACCACAAGCCCAATTATCTGTAGCAAAGGTTAAGATGGCCATGTTTAGATCACACAAGTGATTACTTCTCTGCATAGAAAATAGCTCACATACAACATACTTACTGGTGACAACTGTGCCATTCCCAGGTATGGCGTGGCCTGTTGGGGAGGAAGTCAGCAGTTCCTTGATTCTTGACCCTTTGTGGGAACCTTAGAAGTACCCTAATGCTGAGGTCATTCACTCTGGGACTATATGCAGACCTAAAGCAAAAAGACAGACATGCTTTAAGCATAGAATTATTTCCAAAAAGCAACTGTTATTTGAGTAGGATAAATTTGAGCCAACTATTTGAAAAGCATCTCATTTCCCAACATAATTATACTTAGCTGAAATAGCAACAGTTGTACAAGAACAGAAAATGTAGCCAGATGCAAAAGCATCCAGATGTAGACATAAAGAATAAAGCAAGGAAAGATTTTTGTGGTTTGAGTCCTCACCTTTGCTAATGAAAGTGAATTGAAAACTTGTACATGAGACATTGAAGTAAATGAAAAACAAGACATTTTAATTTAGTAATGAGAACCTCAGTATCCAATTCAGAAATTATCAAACACACCTGGGCTAATTTTTTGAGCAGTAACTTTAAGCAGATGAATCAAATTGCCTAGTCTGGAACTTGTTGGATGCCATCGGAGTTAATGGGTTGAAACTGATAATGACCCCCACTGTCTGAAACTGAATTGTCTGATGTAAAAACTAATTAGGTGGCAAACTAATCAATAAGTATTTATACTGGGACACTCAATTTATTCAAATAAAATTGAAAGTTTTACACTGTGCCACTCTTTGATGGCTGTGCAAGATTCATAGAGTGAATTGAGTGAAAAATTGTCATTACTGGGTAGAGAAGATCTGGTAAATTGGTAAATTGGTTTATTATTGTCACACGTACCGAGGTACAGTCAAAAATGTAGTTTTGCATACCATCCATACAGATCATTTCATCACATCAGTATATCGAGGTAGAACAAGGGAAAAGCAATAACAAAATGCAGAATAAAGTGTTACAGTTACAGAGAAAGTGCAGTGCAGGCAGACAATAAGGTGCAAGGCCATAATGAGGTGGATTGTGAAGACAAGAGTCCATCTTATTGTACAAGAGGTCTGTTCAATAGTCTTATAACAGCAGGATAGAAGCTGTCCTTGAGCCTGGTGGTACGTGCTTTCAGACTTTTGTATCTTCTGGCTGATGGGAGAGGGAGAAGAAAGTATGTCCGAGGTGGGAGGTCTTTGATTACACTGGCTGCTCTACCAAGACAGTGAGAAGTATAGACAGAGTCCATGCAGGGGAGGCTGGTTTTCATGATGTGCTGAGCTGTGTCCACAACTCTCTGCAGTTTCCTGCGCTCACAGGCAGAGCAGTTGCCATACTAAGCTGTGATGCATCCGGATAGGATGTTTTCTATGGTGCATCAATAACAATTGGTGAGGGTCAATGGGGACATGCCAAATTTCTTTAGCCTTCTGAGGAAGTAGAGGCACTGGTGAGCTTTCTTGGTCATGGCATCTATGTGGTTGGACCAGGACAGGCTGCTGTTGACATTTATTCCTAGGAACTTGAAACTCTCAACCGTCTTGACCTCAGCACCATTGATGTAAACAGGAGCGTGTGCACCACCCCACTTCCTGAAGTCACTGACCAGCTCTTTTGTTTTGCTGACATTGAGGGAAAGTTTGTTGTCATGACACCATGTCACTAGGCTCTCCATCTCCTTCCTGTATTCTGACTCATTGTTATTTGAGATTCGGCCCACTACAGTGGTGTCATCTTGCCTGAGAAGATGGCTCCAAGCAATTTCCATGCTTCATTTAGAGACAACAACAGTTTTACTCTAGTCTTGGGTCTACTAAGTGGCAGCAATATCTCACTTGGCCTACAGTGCTAACTGAAGTCAAACATGCAACTGACATCAGTGCTGTGAAGTAATGCACCTTATACGTAGCAGACTATAGATGTGAATCATTTTAATATACATATAAAATTCCTTAATCTGAGTTTTAGCACTAAAATTAAAAATGTTGAAACTTTGCCAAAGATCATGATCTGAAATGTTAACTCTGTTACTCTCTCCACAGATGCTGCCTGACCTGCTGGGAATTTCCAGTATTTTACTTTTTTTTATTTCTGGAATGTTGTTCTGCTGCAAACCTGTACTGTACTGGGCCCAGCAGACTGTGTAAAGGAAACTTCACTCTGCATCCTGTGCATCACCTGATGTCCTCGGTGGGACAGAGTAGAGGAGAATCAACTCATGCTGTGTCTGACCCTCGGAGTATTTGCTGCTAACACAAGGTGCATGATTTGAGAAAATGTCTCAAGCCCAGGCACCAACATGTCTTTCTGAAATGAGCATGCAAACAAAAACATTTATAAAATAAAATGTACTACATTTATTTGAATAGATACCTGATTCACCTCACTATTTGTGTAGATCACGTGTATCAAAACAGAATTAATTTGGTTGAGCTCAAAATATTATACTTTTTCCTTGAACAGCTCACATGTTACTTTGAAAGAAAAAATCTTGTAGTTAGCACCACAATATCTTGTAATAACCATATTTACTTTCCCAATATTCAACTAAATCTGGCAGCTACAAAGAGCATCTGCGGTTTGGAATGGAATTTTGGCCAGAGCATAGTGGCTATAAGAAGCTATAGAAGAAACAGTGAGCACTTGTGGTGCAGAAGCACACTGAGAAGGCAAATGCACTTGTGCCAGTATACTTACAGCAGAACTTCTTGTAGCAATCAAACCTTAAATTCTGCTTAACAACTGTCCACAATTGTCAAACACACTGAACCACAGAGTGAATGGAGTGCAACATTGTGCCCTAAATACTCCACACAGGACACTCCAGATTACTACTTGACCATAGAACTCAGGCACTGTTACTCGAAGAGAAAAACCTATTATGAAAGTGAAAGCTCCACAGAAACAAGAGACCTTGGAGTTTTAATTGGGCATTTTCATGGGCTGTGTGTGTGCTGGGAGTAAACATCCTCCTCTAACATTCTTTTATTCTTTCCTATTAGACCGGTGATGTGCCGTTTTTCGATTGAGATATTAAATTGAGTCCTTGCCTGGACTTCAATTTAAAGAAGAGGAAATTCTTCCTTTCCCTTGGTCAACAGTTATCATTGAACTAACATCACTACAATAACTTAACTATCAAAACTCTCATTGCTGTTTGTGGCTCCTTGATGTGTGCAATTTAGTGACTACCTTTTCCCAAATCACATTTCATTGGCTTCGAAGTATTTTGGGGATATTCTGGAATTATAAAGGGTGGTCTCAGCAGGAATTTAAGACAGAGCTCAGCAGTATCAAAGCAGTCTCATTGGCTCATCTCCTCCCTCGCCATCTTTACAAAGTTGCTGATCTCTCACACTATGAAGCGTGGTCCATTACATAGCAAAGAAGTGTAACTGTGATACAGGAAGAATTGGTAATTATGCTTCTAATGAGCAAAGATTTTAGGAATGTAGTATGTAAGGCACCATAATTTGTGGCTGACTGCTTGCTAATTTCTACTTCAATAGACTTGAATCGCTTTGGGCCAAGTCTGACTCACGAAAGGAAATTGCCAATGGCCAAATCAAACTTAATTTTGCTTTTCCAAAACCTCACTAAAGGCAATTAAAGAGGTAAAGAGGTTGGGCATCCAAAATTGAACACACAATAAACAAACTGTGGTGAGATAACACATTTTTAAGAAAACATGCCTAATCTCTAGCTGTAATGTTCTACAATAAAATGTCCTTCTCCTGCTTTCTTTCCAAAATTTTGGGGTGATACAGGACCAGTCCCTGTGTAAACCTAGATGATGAACATTGGTCATATATTCAATTGCATAGGAATCACAACCAACTATAATCAGCCTCCTTCTCCTCCGCCCCACCTCCACATCAACTGCACCCCAACTCCCACCTCCCAGCTCACCTGAAATCCTGCAAGGATATCTCCACCAAAGTTTGGAACTGGACCTTCTGGATCCCCATCTCACTTCAGATATCTGTGCCAGTCATATTACTTACTGCCACCTTTGTTAAAGTCAATGATTGTAAAATATTGCAGCATTGTTACTATGTTTGACTCAGTATTTTGTTTGTTGTGGGTTACCAACATTAAGATGATACTGTGAAATTGTTCAGCCAAAAGGAATATGCGATTCCTTTGATAACTTCCCTTATTTCAGCACTCCATTATTTGATAAGGAATGCAACATTCCTTTAAAAAAAGGATGCAAAGGATTCAATGACAAGGTAACGTTGTGCAATTTGGTAGCTCCCTATCATAGAAATTTTGGGCCAAATTTTTTTTTGTTTTCAGGTATATAGATTCTCTTCTGTTATAATTTCCATAAAATTACTCTTTAAAAGTCCAACTCAATTTTTAACATTACTTTTGTAGTCCTAGCTCTTTTAAGTAGAAATTTGTTTTTTTTCTAAAGCAGAAAATTATGAGTTTCAAACTGAAATAATTCTTTGGAATGTAAGGGGGACCTGGAAAAAACATGGCATGATGAAGAATATACAATTCATAAAATTTATATCTTTCATATGTGAGACTTGGCCCAGTTAGCACAAAGTGATCCAAATCTTCTGAAGTAGGAATTAGCAAGCAGTCTTCAATAGCCAGCCATGCAATATCAAGTCTTCTATGTTACATTCCTAAAATCTTTGCTCAAAAGAAATAATTACTAATTACTCCTGTATCACCTGCTTTTACAGTTTTTTAGCTACTTGATGAACCAGACCCCATAGTGTGAGATATCAGTAACTGTAAATAGATGAGGAGATGAGAGGTGAACCAAGTATAGCTGTTCTGCTACTGTTACACTTTGTTTTAACCCCTGGAAGAAAGCATTCCCTATAATTTCCCAGGCACTTCTGAAATACTTGAAACAGCTACTGCCATAATATGGGAAAACACAGTCACTAAACTACGCGCAGCAAGGACCCACAATCAACAATGAAATTTATGATGATAAACTTACTTTAGTCATGTCAGCTGAATGATAACTGTTAACATGGGCACAGGGAGAATTTCCTGACTCTTCTTTAAACTGGGATCTTTATATCCACCTGAAGGGCAGATGGGGCCTCAGTTTAATTTGTGATAAGGGTTGGGGGGAGGGGAGGGGGGGGAAGGGTGATCAAATTCAGCTGTGATTCACCACGCAGCTGAATAGCTGGCCAATACTCACCATCTAGGTCTGCACATATTTAAGTCAGGGACTGAACCTGTACCACATCAAAATTCAGAAAAAATCAGCAAGAGAAAGAAAAACATTTTATCACACATCAGTGATAGAGATTAAGCACGTTTTCTTAAAAAAAAGCATTGCCTCATCAAAGCTCACGGAGCTCACTTTGTTGCATGTTTAAGTTTGGATGCCCAACCTCTTTAATTGCCTTTAACAAGGTTTGGAAAAGGAAAATTACATTTGGTTTGGCCGTGAGGCAAGTAGCTGCCATCAATCCTAGTTCACAATACTCAGCTGTGTTGGTCAGTTCCAAAACAGAATACCAGCTATGCACACTTAATGCCAATCATAATTGCCAATTCTCAATGCAATAGCTGCCACATAGCCAGACAGATGTTCCTTATGTTGTTGCCATGTCAGCCAACAGTTTTTCTTCTCTTTATTTTGTCCCTTTCTGGGCAATATTTCTTTTGCTTCTGGGCCTCCTCCAAAACCTCTTTCAATCTGTTCGATATGTCATGGCTGTTCATTCAATCTTTCCCCTGTCCATGCAGAGAAGGAGAGGGAGGAAGTGAAGACAGACAGAGAAAGTGAGGGGAGGCAAGATTTTAGAACTGATTTTCTTCAACAAAACATTGATTAATGGAATAAAGACAAGGGGGAAGAAAATATTGTCACAGGGTGTACAAGTAAACACATTTTAAAAATTATTCATATAATAGTGTTTAATGTTATTTAAGAATTTTAATACGCCACTAATAATGTTCATGGGTAGATTTTGTCACTGCTGCACTGTACAACAGCTGGTAGCAGGTGAGCAGTGGGCAGTGAGGGACAATGGGCAAACCCACTGTCATCTGTTGTACACTCTGAAGATCTACCCCAGAAGATTTGGTATTGCACCATTAATATTTCTTTATATTTTCATATCAATGCCATTACATCACAATGTATGGGATAAAATAAAGTGGCTGGTCAATTCAAGGGAATTTTCCCTGGACTTTGGTTTAGTCCTTCACTTTGGACACTTATGATATTTTTTGTTTTCCTTGTGTTTGATCTACATTGCAGCAACAGAACAAGACCTGTCCAGTTCCTTGCACAATGGGCATTCTAATATAGCTGCATAAACTGCTTCAAACACAGTGAATTAAGTGCATTTTTGAAAGAAGAAGGGTTTAAGGCAAATTATATGAAGGCAAACAATGAGGCAGTGGTGGGTAGTTGGGAGGATAGGAAGAGAATTCTGGAAATGGAAAGTTATATTGAGCTACAAGTCCCAAGAGACTTCTGC
Organism: Pristis pectinata; assembly: GCF_009764475.1. Taxonomy (NCBI): domain Eukaryota; kingdom Metazoa; phylum Chordata; class Chondrichthyes; order Rhinopristiformes; family Pristidae; genus Pristis; species Pristis pectinata. The sequence goes on from NC_067428.1 coordinate 11,550,508, forward strand.
AGTTTTAATAACCATCGCTTGAGCAAAGAGATTTTCCTCAAGTAAATGCCTGAAATACAACAATTACTATCAACTTTCTGATGACAATGTTCAATGGACTTCCCACTCACAAACTATATAAAGAATATTCAAAGGCGCAGTAAAATTAAAAAGCTTCAGCTTCAACCCAAGCTTCAACCCAACTTGAAACTGTCTATAGAAGAAAGACAGTATTGAATTTATACAAAGCCCACCTAACTCACTATAAGATTTAGTCGTACAGTTTCTTTAATTGCTTCTCAAATGTTACACAGGTCCTTCACAGCGGTAATGGAAAATTACAGGAAGAAAATACATTGACTCTGGCATGAGAACACTCAAGTAACAAGAATATACTTTAAAGAAGAGAAACAAATATGAATTAAACCAATATGTTTTTGTAATAGGTAACACAATATCATAAGTCTGAACTATGGTTTAAATTATATGTGCAGATAAAATGTCTGGATTCTGTATCTCAAGAAGTCACAAGCACTCCCTATGGGATCTGAATAAGATTTACATCTGTGATGTCTGATCATTATTCTGACCATGAGATCCAATAGTTCATTACCATAATTGGTGTATTATACCTTGAGAGACAATTTTCTTCAGCTGCACACCTCAGTGCATACATATGCACCCTTTGGATATATACGGAAGCTTGAATATAATATGGATCAGGAACTAAGTCAGGAAGTCCTGGAAAAGAAGTAGAAACATTTTTGTAGCGATTTTCTTCTTAATCACTTGTATTTTGACATCACTGGCTGCAAGATACATCATCACTGGCATCACCTTGAAGTTTTATAAGTCACAAACATGTTCATCAAACCACTAGTGGATTTTGCCAATAGCTGATGTGAATTAATTTTCTTCAATTAAGTCTTTAACAAAAATACACACTTCTTGTGTCCCAATGTGCAAACAGATATTTCTGGGATGTTATGATCCAACCTTGTGTACGGTTTCAAGCCCAACAGGGAGACTGAGGAAGAAGATCTTATGGGTCAACTAATGGTTTTTATTGATCATTAAAATCCAGCACCTTAGCAATATCTTAACAGTTTCTTGCATATGTAAGACAATAAGATAGGTGGAGAAGTGGACAGCTGGCTTCGAATTATGTACTTTGGCATCTGGTTTTCAGTAGTTTCTAAGTGTGTCACAAAAAACTCCAACACAACAAGTAACATCTTGACATGCGGAGATTGCTATGAGGCTTAGAATAAATTCCCTACGTGTGTTTGAAGGGTTCTTCTAAACTCCTGTCCAACAGTCCTTTCTTAACACAAAAAGACAGATTATCTGGTCAATCACTTTATCTAGCTTTTGTGAGATCTTGTTTTAATTGGCCATTCTGCTGGATATGGAATGCTTCATTCCATACTGTATGACTCATTCAGACTGCTGTTGCTTACTACGTGCGGGGAATGTCAGTGCTGGAGCCAATTGCCCTCAGTAATAACCTGATTTCATGAATGAAAGAGAATGTATTATTCTTAACTAATTGGAGAGCTTGGTGAAATTTAAATGTATAAATGCAGTGATCCAATATTAATGAAAATGAATTTGTTAATTTTATATCTAATTTGATTAGATCTATCACCAGCCCAGTCCATTTCAGATAGAAAAGAGCCAATCATGCATAATAAAGCCCTTACTCTGTTCAAGTCAATGTGGGTTATAGGTAGGACAGAGTAGCCCAGCAATGCCATTCTGTTAATTCTGTTCTTGATCCTTTGAGTATACTGTGATGTGTATTTTTCATTCACCAATGATACCTATACAACATATTTTTCCCCTCTCAAAGCTTCCTTCCTTATCTTACTTCTCTCCTCCAAAGAGGGACTTCATGCTGAAGCTACAGGTTTGTATGTGGCACTTTCCAGCAGATGTAAAACTGCATTGGCTGGTTGTTTAAACGTGGCAACCTTCAAAGCCAAGGCAGAAAACATTCCTCATCTGTCATTGTGCAGCATGTCTCCAGTGGATGAAGTTGGACAGTGATGGAAAACAGAAATCCTCAATGTGATTTATTTTGTGCTTTTTTGGCCAACGATTCACGGGTCCCATTGTTGCCTTCCTACAAGTAAAAGCAAGACTCAGGCTTGAAGTTGGGACCACCTCCAATTGTTTGATCTGGTCTCACACCAGACATCATTTCTCCCAGAGGCACTGGGTAACATAGAAGGCGTCATCAAAACAGTGATAACATCCTTTTGTGTTTATTGAAGGAAAGAATTCAAACCATGATGACAGAGAGACAAGAACATATGCCAGGATTGTGTTCATTCTGATTACTGGCACAAAAAGCAAACCGAGATGTTCCCAGAACAGTCAGTTCCATGTCCTGTTATACCGCACGCAACTTTCCTGACACCAATAATCTGAGCCGCGTCACAGAACAGTTCGCTCTCAATTTAGAACTTTCCATTGCTCTTGTCAATCGGCCATCGCCCTGCGACTCTAACCTTGTTTCCCTCTGCACGGATGCTGCCCGGCCGACTGAATATTTCTAGCACTTCCTTCACTACCCACCGCCCATTGACTCCATTAACAGATGTACCGCCCGATGTGGGACCATCCGAATCCCCCACGACCACCGAGCCAGTTAACCCAGTCAGGACGCGAGCTGGGATTTTATAAATGGTGACAAGGAGGAGAAGGTAAATCAGGCAGAATCCCCACTGTGGAGAGGAGGGGTGGGATATTTCTCACGGTGGGCGAGATGCAAAAGCAGCGGTGATGGATCGGCGGTCAACACCTGTCCACCAACTCCCGCTGCATTCAGGTTGAGGTCGGATAGCCGGGGTGTGACCTCAGGGTGTGACCTCAGGGTGTGAGCCTGGGTGAGTTATCAAAGGACACCAACGCACGGAGCTTAACCTCGGCGGGTCAGAGAGACGGATAGAAAGGGCTCCACTTAATTACGATTCCTTTGATATTTGACTTCCTCCACTTACTGTTCGAAGTACAAGGAACACGCCTCACTTTCCGCTTCCCCACACCTACAGGAGGAACTCACCGTTCTGGAAGTACCTGGTCCCAAACCCCATCCTCCTCCGGGTCCCGGGCCAAGAAGATTGTGAGGACGAAGAGTAGAAGTCGTAAAACACGCTGTTCCCGTTCTTGAAGGGATTCCGCGGATCGTCCGACTGCAGTTCGGCCGAACCGCGAGCACTTGGCACCTGTATCCCCGGGGAGACGGGGCTGTAGCCGGAGCGGGGATTCCCTCCTTCCGGGGGGATTCCCTGCGTGAAATTGACAGCCCGGGATCCCGGGAAGTGGCGGGGCGCCGCCATCCTCCCGGGACGCTGCGGATACCGAGGCGGCTCACGAATGGCCCCAGACGGGACGGCGTTGAGCGGGTAACGGGAGGGAGCCCGGCTGCTCCTCTGCGGCCTCTCGACACCGCTGCTCAGGTAGACACTCTGCTGCTCCGCTCGGCTGCGGTGGACAGCCGGCCGGTAAGCCGCGCCGCTGTTCAGTAAACTGTACACATGCCCGTTATTCTGCCATTGAATCTTCTGCCTCCATACCCCATTCGCTCCCACTTGTCCCTCCACACGAGTCCTTCCACTGACCAAAATCCAACAGCAACAAACTGCGAGGATGTTTCTCATTGTCCTTTACACGGTTAGAAAAAAAATCTAAGTCAAAAATAATTGTGATCTACCAGTCCCGACCAAGATCCGCAACACCTGCTCTTTACAGTGGGACAGAGGGCAGTCAGTTTAACTAAATGCTTGTGTACCTTACATCAAGTTTGCTCGGGCTGATGGGCTCAGATAGATTAACCCTTTGAACACGAGACCACATTAGCAGCGACCGCCGAGGGTGTAAAATGAGCTCATTGTACGCCCTCCCGTTGGAGTTACAAAGTGAAGTTTACGCACCGCTTGCAGTTTTAAGTTTCAGTTGGGAATGTCAGCGCTGGTGGTTCGCAGCGCTTTGATCTCGATCGAATGTTGATTTTGGAGTAATATATTTTAATAAAAGAGATTGCATTTGTCCCGACCCGAAACGTCGACTGTCCATTTCCCTCCACAGATGCTGCCTGGCCCCCCGAGTTCCTCCAGAGTTTGTGCGTTGCTGCAGATTCCAGCACCTGCAGTGTCTTGTGTCTACATTTGTTGTTTGAAATTGCAAAAAAATATATCTAATGCAAAATCTCATTTCCTTTACTGAGTGACCGCCGGATGCAGCCTTTCCAGCCCAGTTTTATATCGATGAAAAACACCATGATGCTGGAGGAACTCAGCAGGCCAGGCAGCATCCGTGGAGAAAAGCAGGCGGTCAATGTTTTGGGTCAGGACCCTTCTTCAAGACAGTGGCAGAACCATGTCTTGAAGAAGCGTCCTGACCCGAAACGTTGACCGTCTGCTTTTCTCCATGGATGCTGCCTGGCCTGCTGAGTTCCTCCAGCATCATGGTGTTCTTCATCTAGAATCCAGCATCTGCAGTCCTTTGTTTCTCCAGTTTTACATCGATGCCTGATAACCCTCCAATGACATTCTATCAACAACTCGGCTCTGGTTGAAGTACAAGCGGAAGCGGCTGCAAATAGATCGGGCAATAACTGTGGAGAGGAGAAGTCCAGGTCAATGAAGCTGCCCTGCACTCCACCCACTGCTGAGTGTCTCCAGGATGTTCGGGTTTTATTTCAGGGTTCTGGCATCTGCAGTATTTTGCATTGGGCACTGGCTGATCTCAGGATGCCACGGGTTGCTGCCTTTGCCCTCAGGGACAAGTTTCGGTTGTTCAGGACCATCCCTCAATGGCAGAACCATGTTGCGTCTGTGTGTCAGGGGATAACCCACTTGTCATTACAATGAACACACCCTTGCCACAACATCATGGGCTATCTGCTTCCTTTGAGCAAAAGTAGCCATCAATGCTCCCTGTGTGTTAAGAATTTAAGAACTAGGTGCAGGAGTAGGGTCACCCAGCCCTCTGAGCCTGCTCTGCCATTCATCAAGTTCTTGGCTGATCTAATTCTGCTCATTTTCCTCCATTATCCCCACATCCATTCATTTCCTTGATAAGATATGTTTTATTAGTCATATGTGCTTCAAAACACACAGTGAAATACATCTTTTGCATATAGTGTTCTGGGGGAAGCCCGCAAGTGTCACCACGCTACCGGCGCCAACACAGCATGCCCACAACTTCCTAACCTGTACGTCTTTTTGGAATGTGGGAGAAAACCAGAGCACCCGGAGGAAACCCACGCAGACATGTACAAACTCATTACAAACAGCAGCTGGAATTGAACCCGGGTCACTGGCACTGTAAAGCGTTACGCTAACCGCTGCACTCTGTTTTAAAATGAACCCAATGACTCAGTCTCCACAGCGTGGGGAAGAGAATTCCGAACAGTCGCCACTGTCTGAGTGAAGAAATTCCTCCTCATCTCAGTCCCAAATGGTCCACTCCTTACTCTGAGACTGTGACTGTTCGCTCTGGACTCCTCATCTGGGGGAAATATCCCTGTACTCAAGCACATCGAGCCCTGCAAGAATTTTGTCCAAACATTAGAGAATATAGTTTACTTAATGTCTCTTCATTTGGAAAACCTATCATTGCAGATAGCAAGCTTTCTTTTTTTTAGTGCGTTGCTTGTTTCTTCATGGGTCAAATGTTTCTTAACCTTCCATGGTCCAATGGCACTGGAGATTTCTGATGGTTTACATGATTCTCCACGACAGGAGAGACCAGATTATTTGTAAGGTTCCAATTCTTTCAACATACCCATGTTTATGGTGTTGGTAATACAGGTACTGATCTGAAGGTGTGTAGTCATCTTTGTATTCCAACAGATTGTGTGTAAAGTTTATTGTGGAAGGACTTATAGGGGGAACCACAATAAGACTCACTATGTAACAGAACATACCAGGAACACCACAAATTCAGTGGTCCAAACTATCTCCTGTAGCCACAGACATTGTATGAGAGAATCTTAAGTAAGTGAAAAAAGGAAAAGGAAACATATCGAGACACAAGAGACTGCAGAGGCTGGAACCTGGAGCAACAGCTAAGATGTTGGAGGAACACAGCGGGTCAGGCAGCATCTGTGGAGGAGAATGGACAGTTGACATGTCGGGTCAAGGCCTGATCTAGTCCTTGCGTCCCTGGTTTGAGGCTCAGCCTAGTCTCTGGTGCCCAGGCCCAGTCTGGCCCCTGGAGCACATCAGGCATTAGGTGGTCCCCAAGGATCAAGCTGATATGAGATGAGTCTGGTCTCCAGCCTCAGCCTCTGCAATGTTGCTCTGGTGGACTAAACACTTCACACTGCTAGATGATGCCACTGTGTACTCCTTTTAATGTGTTGCAGCTGGCCTGGGAATTCCTGGCCTTCCTCCACGGCCCAAGTTGTTTTACGGAAAACTTGGCATCCCATTTCAAAGTCACGAGGCAGACTAATTTTCTTTCAGATATTGAAAATTCCTTGCGATGTGAGACTATTCACAATCTGCTTCCATTTCACAATGGGTCTTCAGCAGATCTGCCACTTATAGCTCCAACCTTTTTGAGATGTCACCTGTCCCTTTTTCCTGTAACCAAACAATGCAGAGAGATGCCTTGGGAGATAGGGCCTTCCTATAATGACCTTAATAATGACAGTCATATAGAATTATTCATTAGAATTGTCACTTAATTGGAAACTGCCATTGCTAATAGATGATGTGGGGAATATAGAAACATCCTGCTGTACTAACACGCCAAGGTATGCATGTCCTGATATCTAGGCTAGAACCAAACCATAATGTCATAATACATCTGAAAATTGGTCCAGTGACAGTGACCAAGGGTCCAGAGAGAGGAATGTTTCTGTGCGTAAATTGACCGTGGCATTTCCTTCTTTACAATAGAGACTATGCTTCTATAATACTTCTGTGTGAAGTCATCCTGAGACATGCTGAGACCCTGGAAGGCACCACATGAGTGCAAATCTTCCTTTCAATGTTTTCAATTCACTGGCGCTACATAATGTCTGGCGATAACCTCACAATGATGCTCTATGCCTTTTAACCTTCTCCATAGACTCCCTTTGCAACCTAGGATAAATACCATCAAATCCCTGGGATTTATTTGTCTTGAGGTCTTTTATCCCATTAAGCATTGCCATTTTATTTATACCAAAGTCATTCATTTTATTTTATCTCTGGGAAAGGGCAAGTAAACAAATCCCTTATGAAAATGTTTTGCGTTAAATCCAATTTAATATATTTGAATGCTGAAATAATTAGGTGCCTCGGGATATACACAAAGCTAATCACCAAGAATGGGTAGCAAAACACAGGAAGCTCTCAGTTTCATTCCTGACTTGCACAGAGCCCCCACATTTTGAAAGAGGTGACTCTGGGGACACCAGATTTGGGTTCAGTTCCTTCCATTGAGAGGGGAAGACTCAAACAAGAGTCCAGGTTCTTATCAATAGCCAATGAACCCCCATGCTCTATATCCAGGGAATCCAAGTGAGGACAGTATGGCATTCAACAGTGAGAGCTCCACTATTGGTGGCAGTCATTGTTTTCATTTGTATGTGAAGGAAGAGCTACTTGTGAAAGTTATGGAGAATTATCAGCACCCATGGAATAGCAGCACAGAACTGGGGGAAATCTAACGAGATTCGGTAAGCGGATGCATTCCATTCTTAAGCAGTGTAGATAATCTGTGAAAGACAACTTCAATTCACAGTGTTGCATGGGTCATCTGTAATGGTAGTGATTCACCCCCCCCACGTCCACCATCTTCTTATCCACAACTTCAAAAGGCCACCCACCCTCCCAGACACACAAAATCCATTATCAGTAAGATGTCAATTTTTTTCCCAGTCTCAGCGGCTGACTTCTGAGGCTGACACAGGCCCAGGTTTGTTTGTTGTACAATGAACTAACTAACTGCTGCCAAAAATCACAGGATTCCAAAACTGGATGTTGAATTTGAAAGGGGTCTTGCAGAAGGAAACCATCAGGCTCTGAATAGCAGAGGAGAATTGCACGCTCCTGCTGCTGAACCAGCAGGTACCCAATCCAGACATCGCTCAGTGAGGAAGAAACTTAAGACGGTTCTTTTGCCCAGACAGGAACTTGGAAATCTCACTTGTTTGCATTGTCGGCAATGCTGAAAGCACTTCCTAGAATCCGCAAACATTAAAAGCCTTAAAGGCTGCACTTTACAGTTAGATCTAGATAGTCTTTGGAGGAATGAAGGAGTTTAACTGTCCCAATGGGCAGAAGATCAGGTGATAAGGCGGTCTTTGCTCCTCACCTTGAGAGGTGGGCATCACTACTAAGTCTGACACATTAGGGGTGGCACGGTAGAGTAGTGGTTAGCGTGACGTTATTACAGCACCAGCGATTGGGGTTTGATTCCCGTCTCTGTCTGTAAGGAGTTTGTACGTTCTCCTGTGTCTGCATGGGTTTCCTCCAGGTGCTCCGGTTTCCTCCCAAATTGCAAAGACGTACGGGTAGGTTAATTTGGGTTTAAAATGGGCAGCACGGACTTGTTGGGTGGGAAGGGCCTGTTACCACGCTGTAAATAAAATTTTAAAAAAAAATTAATTCATTGTCCATCCCTAGCTGCAAGTGAGAAGGTGACGATGACACATTATCTTGAACTGCTGCCATCAGCGTAGTAGCCGAAACCACCCTGTATGTTTGTTACCTCTGTTGGGTAAAATCACCAGTGCAGACCCTAACTGAAAGCTGGTCTCAAAGGTACCAAGCCATAGAGCTGGGCTGCAAAACTGTGACACCAACTCACCCGTGTTCTTTGGGTTTGGCTTTTCCACTGGGATTGTATAGACCTGTGCATATATTCTGTAGTTTGCTCTTATATTGCCTGCAGATCGGAGAGCAGTGCAGCTGGCTGCAACCCAAAGGCAAGTTCACTGGAAGGAAGCACAACAAAGAGCCTGGAAGATCAGCTTTCACTCACAGTGTCGACTGCCGTAGGTACGGCTGGAGGTGCTTTACGGGCCAGGCATGGGGATAGTTTGGGAGGAGGTGCCGACCAAGGGTCCTGAAGTTCTCAGATGCTCCTTCTCTATTTTGATCAGCCATGGGCCAATGATCCCCGTGAGTAGGTGCGGATGTTACAATTTTTCAGGAAGGCTTTGAGAACATGTTTGAAGTGTACTGGTGATGTCTTGTTGTGAAGGAGCTCAGATTATGATGGAGACAGAAGAGAGATGCTAGAAATCTGGAGCAAGACACACAAGATGCTGAAGGAACTCAGCGGGTCACGTGTGTGTTTTGCTCAGATTATAATGCCAGTTTTGGGAGCCAGAAGAGTGATGTAGCCTGCCCATCGGAACCAGCTAAGTAGAATTACAGCCTTGGAGCTGGGGATGTTGACCTGGGAGAGTGGACATTGACATTGCTTTTCTTATTCCACATGAGGATTTGGAGGATTTTGCACAGGCATTATTGGCGTTAGATTTTCAATGCTTCGAGGTGCCTGCTGCACAGGTCCTCCTCAGATTACAGGCAGGGTTCACAAGTCCATAACCTGGACAGTTCACAAGTCCAAACCGTGGCCATGAACTGAGTTCCCAAGCAGCGGAAGATGCCTGCAGCCCTGCAGCAGCCGGCAAATCCATCCCACTAGTCTCCCAAACACTCGTTCATATGTACAGGCCAAATGTAAGTCAGGCATATGAAACCTGGGCAGGACCTGTAGCCAGTCCATGTCTCTGAAGCAAAAAGGAGGGTGGGGATCACTGCTATCCACTGCACTATGAGCTTTGTGCTGGATTTGAGGTCTTGATCTTCAAACACTCTTTTCCTCAGACAGCTAAAGACTTTGCTGTATCACTGAAGATAATAGTGAATTTTATCAATGTCAGCCTTCAACGAGAGGTGACTGCCAAGGATGGAAAGTGGTACACAGTTCCAGGGTCCTGATATGGACTATTACTGTTGGTGAGTGGTATTGTACAGTGAGGGCAGGTTGGTAGATGATCTTTGTTTTATGGTATCTTTGTTGATAGAGTACCCTTAGAGACTAATGAGGCCTACTGGACCTATTAGTTTTTCATAACTTTTCATAGTTTTTCTTGGCATTTATACCCTCTGTATGTATGCCTATGACAACAATAAACTTAAACATAACTAGCTCTTGCACATGGCAACTGCTCTGCCCGAGATGCAGGAAACTGCAGAGAGTTGTAGACACAGCTCAGTCTATCACGAAAACCAGCCTCCCCTCCATTGACTGTGTCTACACTTCTCGCTGCCTCGGGAAAGCAACCAACATAATCAGGGACCCCTCCCACCCTAGTCATTCTCTCTTCTCCCCCCTCCCGTCAGGCAGAAGATACAAAAGCTTGAAAATACACATCACCAGGCTCAAGGACAGCTTCTATCCCACTGTTAATGAACTTTCTGTATGATAAAGATGAACTCTTGATCTCTCAATCTACCTCATCTTGGCCCTTGCATCTTATTGTCTACATGCATTGCACCTTCGTTGCAACTGTGACACTATATTCTGCATCCTGTTATTGCTTCTCCATTTGTACTAGCTCGATGTACTTATGTTTGGAAATAATCTGTCTGGATGGCATGCAAAACAAAGTTTCTCACTTTATCTCACTACACGTGACAGTAATAAACCAATTATCAATTACCATCATTAATGTACAATTACAATTATAACTTGCATTTATTAGGGATTTTAATGTAGCAAGAAGCTCCAAGATGCTTCAATGTGAAGATATACTTTCCACATATAAAGAGGCAAAATAAATGGTGGAAAATAGATTTGGGTATTGCATCCATTTGAATGTTTCTGTGCTGTATGACTCTAAAGCAATCAACAGACCTTGAGGAATATTCCACTTGCATTTTACTGTGTCACCATTTAAAACAGTTCATTCTTAGCAAAGGTAAAAGTCTTCATTGTAGAATTAGTTGCAATGTACAGAAAGTTCACGCCAGCAACAGGTTAACAAATAGTTACTGAAGGTAGGATACATTTGGCTGGCCTGGTACAGCCTAAGCCTCTGTAAGAGGATGTTAGAAGCTCTCTTGAGTCTGCCTTTTATATTATATCAGACAAAAGTAAACCAAATTCATCACACGTTGACAGACTGCGTTTTTACCAACTACGTGTCGATGAATTAAAGAATCATTGACTGTCTGCCATCCGGGATTGTGGCCACATTGCAAAGGAGAGGTTCAAACAGATGTTTAAAAAAGAACAACTTGCATTTAAATAGTGCCTTTCACAACCTCTGTGTCAATATTGGGAAGCCTTCTCTCCCTCCTGATAAAAATAGACAAAGGCAAACATCAAAATAGGGATGGGTTCAGACTTTGGAACAAGAGGACTTTGAATATTCCTGGGCCACTGCTTTGTTGCTTTCACAAGGTGCCTCATGGTAGACCCATCCAGAAGATTAAGATGCATGGGATCCACTGTGACTTGGCCGGCTGGTTTCAGAATTGGCTTGCCCATGGGAGACAGAGGGTAGTGGTCAACAGGTCTTATTCTGGCTGGAGGTCTGTGACTAGTGGTGTTCCGCAGGGATCCGTACTGGGACCTCTGCTGTTTGTGATATATATAAATAACTTGGACGAAAATGTGGATGGGTGGATTAGTAAGTTTGCTGATGACAGTAAGATTGGTGGCGTTGTGGATAGTGCAGAAAGTTGTCAAAGGATACAGCGGGATATAGATCAGTTGCAGATATGGACAGAGAAATGGCAGATGGGGTTCAACCCGGCCAAATGTGAAGTGTCGCACCTTGGAAGATCAAATGTAAAGGGACAGTAATGGGAGGACTCTTAAAAGTGTTGATGTACTGAGGGATCTTGGGGTCCAAGTCCACAGCTCCCTAAAAGTGGACGCACAAGTCGATAGGGCAGTAAAGAATGTATAAAACTTCAGTCAGGCTGCATCTGGAGCACTGCATTCAGTTCTGGTCGTCCGATTATAGGGAGGATGTGGAGGCTATGGAGAGGGTTCAGAAGAGGTTTTCCAGGATGCTGCTGGATTAGAGGGCATGTGCTATAAGGAAAGTTTGGACAACCGTAAGTTGTTTTCTAGCAGCAGAGGCTGAGGGAAGACCTGATAGAAGTTTGTAAAATTATGAAAGTCCTAGATAGAGTAGACAGCCAGTACTTTTTTCCCATGGTCAAAATATCTAATACTAGGGGTCATGCATTTCAGGTGAGGGGGGGAAGTTCAAAGGAGATGTGCAGGGCATGTCTTTTTTTTGACACAGAGAGTGGTGGGACCTGGAATGCACTGCCAGGGGTAGTGGTGGAAGCAGATACAATAGAGACATCTAAGAGGCCCTTTCTGGCACGTGAAAATGCAGAGATGGAGGGATATGGACCATGTACAGGCAGAAGAGATTAGTTTAATTAGGAGTCATTAGCTTATTTAGTTTGGCACAACATTGTGGGCCGAAGGGCCTGTTCCTGTGTCGTACTGTTTTATATTCTATGTTCACAAAAAAGGGATGGAACCCTAGAAAGCAGCCCATTAAAAAACAGCAGAAAATTCCATAAACCTATGTAATAAAAGTAGAATTTAATTAGTTTAGTCACCATTAAGCAGCCCTATAAACCAGAAGTACTGTAAAAGCCAGTGAATCACATTGATGTGTATCAATCACTCTCCCCAAAGCACCTCACATGGACTTCAGTTTTAGCAAAATATATTCCTTGGGAAAAAAACCCTGGCATCTTTTCACAAACCATTCACTGGCCTTGTGATTGAGAGCTGCTCATTTTACAACAGCACCCAAATGAGAAAACTTGCTGCCCAGATCACAAGGTTTGAAAAGCCTGCAGAACAAACTTTGAAGTTAGCACCTTATCAGCAGTCCATAGGCGGCAGCAGAGGAAAGAAGAAACCCAAGTTTTCATTATGGAAACAGTGGGAATGGAAGCATTCCAGTGAATAGGGGAGGTGGGGAGGTGAGAGAGAGAGAGAGAGAGAGAGAGAGAGAGGGAGAGGGAGAGGGAGAGGGAGAGAGAGAGGGAGAGAGAGAGGGAGAGAGAGAGGGAGAGGGAGAGAGAGAGAGAGAGGGAGAGAGAGGGAGAGAGGGAGTGAGAGAGGGAGAGGGAGAGAGAGAGAGAGGGAGAGAGAGAGAGAGAGGGAGAGAGAGAGAGAGAATACACTCCCCGCCATTGAGGACATCTTCAAGGACCCTCACCACCCGGGACATGCCCTCTTCACGTTACTACCATCAGGGAGGAGGTACAGGAGCCTGAAGACCCATACTCAATGTTTCAGGAACAGCTTCTTCTCCTCCGCCGTCAGATTTCTGAACGGTCCATGAACCCATGAACACTACCCCATTATTCCTCTTTTGCACTATTTATTTATTTTGTAACATATAATAATTTTTATGTCTTGCACTGTACTGCTGCCACAAAACAACACATTTCACAACGTATGTCAGTGATAATAAACTTGATTCTGATTCTGATTCTGACTCAGAGAGTGAAAGAGAGAGAGAGAGAGAGAAACAAAGGGTCAGAAATGTTTACTGCTGCAATAAAGCAGTCTGATATGTTAGCTAATCTCAGCTAAATCTTTACCATTGGTTTCTAAATCCATGGAGGAGAGAGTGAGAATCATGTTTTCGACCTCCTACTGAAAACCGTACTTGAACTTGTCCATTCAGTCTGTCCTTTGAGTTACGTCTCCCACTCCATCTGGGAGAAATGGAAACATAGATAAAACAGCAGGCTGATTGGGGGTGAGGGGGAGATCTAGAAAACCCCTTTCAAACCCCCTTTGGCTGATCAAAACTTGTCCAGAATACCAGTCTAGCCCTGATTATTATTATGTTACAGTCCTGCAGTTGCGAGAGTTATCAGGAAACATCAGAATACCACCGTTTGTCTGCCCCACACAAGCTGCTCTGTAGCATCTTAGAGAGAGATTGCCAGTTTAGTGTTGTGGGAATCAGACCGTAATTGCACACAGAGCTTTACCAGCCAGTAGGGGCAAGCTTAAACTGGATGTTCCCACTGCTGGTCAGTCTGTGCTGATCCTCAGGTGTGCTATCTTCCACATTATAAGGACATAACACAGAGCAGTGGCCTTGGTCTATGCTCCAGTCCAATGGAGTGGCCAGTGAACATTCAGGCACTTTCACTTGTCATGATCATTTCAGGGAACAGTGTGAAGCAGAACTTCTGAAAGTCAGCACACTTCTGGAACTGTGCTGTCCAGTAACGAAAGCTGAGACACACCCTCCCAGTGGAGGTATGTTGGTGGATGTGTTTCAGTAACTATATTGGTAGAGAGGGGAATGGATATTTTGACCTCCTCCCTTTTGCAAAGTGTCTCTGTGGATGCAAGTCATGTTTCTTCTTTCTAAATACTTTAAGCCACAAACAGATTTATTGATTATTTTTTAAATCATTCTCAAGGTGTAGATATCGCCAGCAGTTATTGGCTACACTTACCTGCAGTTAAAGTGTCAACCATATTAGTGAAAGACACATAGCACTGGAGGAACTCAGCGGGTCAGGCAGCATCTATGATGGGAAATGGACTGTCGACCTTTCGGATCAAGACCTTCATCTGGACTGGAAAGAAAGAGGGGAGGTAGCCAGCGTAAAAAGATGGAGGGATGGGGTGGAGGTAGAGCTGGCAGTCGATAGGCGGATCTGGGTGAGGGGGGGGTGATGGGCAGATGGGGGAGGGACAAGAGTGGGAATCATGTCAGAAGCTGGGAGGTGATAGGTGGAAGTGACAAAGGGCTGAAGATGATGGAATCTGATAGGAGTGGACGGTGGAGCCTGGAATAAAGGGAGGGAGGTGGGGAGGGGAACAGCTGGGAGGAGTGTGAGGGTCATGGACAGATGGAGAGGGTGGGGGAGGGGGAGGAGATAGGGTGACGGGGCCTGGAGTCACATTTGGGCCAAGCCAGAAAGTGTCCTACACAGCTTGACCCAGCCTAGGCCACAGATCTTCCCTCCCCATATGCTTCAGCTGCAGAGGGGATTAAAACCCTTGCTGGTACCCAATACCTGATTCCACAGGCCTGCCATTTACAGGGAAGCAGGAGGGGCATGGGTAAGGCACATAGCAGCAGAAAAACTGGCAAGATTGGGATTATAGAAATCCAGTGGAACTTCATCAAGATATTTTAGGTCCATTTCCTAGCCAGTTGTCAGTCAAATAGCCGGCTGAGCCAATAAGCAGGCAGAGGCAAGAATGGCTGGAATCTGCACACAGGATCCTTGGGATGATTGCCAGCAGTCAGGAGGTTGGGAAAAGAGCCCCACAGTCAAAGTGGGAAGAGTAAGTCCTTTGATTGGAAAGGGGAGGAGCCATGATGACTAATTAGTGCTGGGAGGCTAACCCACACATATGCACACACACACACGCACATATACACATACACTCATACATACACAAACACACACCCATACACACACAGGCACACACACACACACACACATATACACACACAAGCATGCACACACAGGCACACACACACACACATATATACACACACAAGCACGCACACACAGGCACACACAAACACAGGCATACCCATACACACACACACAGGCACACCCATACACACTCACACCTCACACATAGAGGCACACCCATACACACAGGTACACCCATACGCACAGGCACGCACGTGCGCGCGCGCGCACACACACACACACACACACAAGTACACCCATACACACATGCACACACACACACACACACACACACACAAGTACACCCATACACACATGCACACACACACACACACACACACACACAAGTACACCCATACACACATGCACACACACACACACACACACAGAAGTACACCCATACACACAGGCACACACATACATCTGTGCTCTTCTATCCCAATCCATGAGCATTTTTCAAAGCTTGCAATTTCCCCCTGGCAAGAGTGTGGGAAATGTGTTCAGTGGACAGGTAAAAAGTATCGGATGGTCTGCCTCTCAGATTTCTGAAGGAAAATCGTGTTTAACCATTTTGATAAAGTTTTTTGATGAAGTACCAGATAGAGTTGATGAGGATAATACAGTCATTGAACTTGGACTTCCAGAAAGCTTCTAATAAGGTGCCACATAACAGACGTATCAGCAAAGTTGAAGCACATGGCATAAAAGATAATTGATAGCATGGATCCAGAGTTGGCTAAGTAACAGACAATGGAGGTTGTCTTTTGGATTGGAGGAGGGGTCAGTGTTGGGGCTTTGGCTTCATTTGATTTACATTAATGACCAAGGGTTAGACATATCCTAGACTCGGCTCAATATGTTTGTATTGTGAACTGCAAAGAGGATAGTGACAAATTGCAACAGGAGATGTGGCAAAAGATGGGAATATATAAAATGATGAGGGGTCTGCACGGTGAGAGGCTGTTTTCTTTGACAGTGTGGTTGAGAAAAGTAGGCGACAGGTAAAAAATAAAGGGAAAGAAAATTAAGAGAGACATGAGGAAAAACTGCTTTAACGAGCATGTGATTGGAACTGGCTGCAGCTGTGGTGGAGGTAGGTTCCATTATGGCCTCCAAAAGGGAATTGGATAAAGATGTGGAGGAAAAAGGTTTGCAAGGCCACAAAGAAAGGGCCAGTGTTTGGAACTGAAGAGTTGCTCTGGTAGACAGATGGCGTGCATGATGGGTGGGTGAGGTGTAGTTCTCAGTTTATTCTGTAGCACGTTGTGCAGTCGTGTGGGATCGCAATATGTTGCACCACGTTGGCAAGCTGTTTGGACCTCTAGCTTTGATATCCACCTCTGCATTTTGAGGTGTGTTGCAAAGTTCTACTACTGTCTTTGGTATTTCAGGTGCATGGTTGCAATAGGGTGGTTTTGGAAATGGGGGATTGGCTCCAAGGTCATTCTGTAATTAGTGTCACTGAGAAAGATGAGATCACTATCGTAAGCTCACTTCTAGCATACAGTGTTGAAGGAGCTGGGGATCTCTGTCATAGAATACACCAAATTAGTTTGCTTCACCCACCAATTCCCACCAATTCTCCTTCCCTGTTGGTCCTGTTGTATCCCAGGTTGTAACTTTGGCTTTAAAGTCACCAATGACAACCTGAGTTTTGACTCAACATGTATTTGATTCAGAGAACTGAAATTTCTCAATGGGTAGTTTGTAATCTGAAGTGACCGAAATTTCTCCAGTGTTGATGTTCAGGATCTCATTGTTGTCGGTCATTGATGTCATGACAGGCAGGGCTAATTTTACAAAATGAAATATTGCATTGCTTGTGAGGTCTTTGAACCATCTTCTGTTGTCAACTGCTGATTGGATTTTTGTGTTTTGTGTTTTTACCCAGTCCCCAGCACTTATTTTCAAGGCACATTTTGGTGAGCAACTTGTTGGATAGCAGAGAGGCCTTTGATGTTGGTAGGTATAACAACCAAGATTGGCCATAAAGAGGGTCCATTTTGTTATGACCCTTGACACCTTTATCAGCCTTCAGGCCCATTCCGTAGTTATTGGTTAACCTGGTTGACGGATATTAGCAGGATTGTCAGTCAAAAGCATGTGGGCATGGCAGCAGATGACCTTTTCCTATTCTGAACTACTTAATTAAATTTAAGTTCCCCTGCGGCCACAGTAGAATTTGAATCTGTTTCTACAATCCAATAATCCAGCCATCTGAACACCGGTACTGTATCAACACAAAGCTATTGTGCCATTTCTTTTCCCATTAATTGCAAGGCTCCATATTTATCACTTCTGGTATTTCTGATTCTGGAAATTCTATAATCCTAGCTGTAAATTGGTAAATTGGTTTATTATTGTCACTTGTACCAAGGTACAGTGAAAAACCTGTCTTGCGTACTGTTCATGCAGATCAATTCACTACAACAGTGCATTGAGGTAGTACAGGGTAAAACAATAACAGAATGCAGAATCACTAGCTGTCATCACTATTGGGAGATTCCCTGCTCACATATCAGATCTCTTGCCTTTCATTTTAAAGCAAGAAAGACCTGCATTTCCTTCACAAACCCAAGTAGCCCTAAACCCTTTATTGCCAATGAGGTAGTTTTCAAGGGCAATCATTGTTTTAATGTGGGAGACCTCACAGCAAGACTGCACAAGTGGCAACAGTATTAATAACCACATGACCTGATGAGGTAATGCGGGACAATGCGGCAAGCAGTCCTTCTCTTCTAAATTGTGTCACGGGAGCTTTAAAATCCGCACAGGGGAGCCTCTCATCCAAAAAAAAATGTACCCCTAACAGTGCTGTACTGCTGCAGGGCGACAGAAGAGTGTCGGTAGGATTATGTACTCAAATCTATAGACAGCAGCTTGAAATGCAACCACTGACACACAGACAAGAGCTCTGCTTTATTCTGTTTCATTCTGCAGTATCAAAATTTTACCTTCACTGTTCTTAGAAACTTATTCAACATGTTTCCACATCTACGCTGTGTCAGCTTGGCACTTGCAGGGTTAATGAGTGGCTGTGGAATCTCTCAGTGTGAAATTTAAAGATTCTTTGTGCAACTTGAGTGTGGTGGAGACTTGCAAGGCACTCCAGAGGAAGCACAGATGGTATGATTTCTGTCTCCTGACCCCTCCCAATAGGGGCGTGTTTGTGGCCATCCGGTGAAGACAAGATTAGGCAATTCCTCCCCTTCTCGATCTGTCATACAATCTGCTGGCAGTCATCAAAGAGGCTCACAATTGAGGAGGCGGCAGTGTCAGTGGTGGGGAATATGATGCATGGCCTCTAGGTGGTGCAGTTGCCCAGAACAGTGACTCAGTTCCCTTGCAGACACAGTCAGGAGGTTGGATCTCCAGCCGTGAATCCCTCCCCAACAACGCAAGCAGTCAAAGGACCTGCCCACTTTTCTTTTATGAACGTACAAAAGTTTATTCACTAAAAGCACTACAAAATGATATCCAGTGTCAAAACTACAGCAACTGACACAGGAAAAAAAACTACGCATGCAGATTCTAACTACATAACTACAGCGGATAACGCTAACTAAATGACCGCAAAACGCACTACTTCAGATAAGAATCTTTCTCACCGTCCACGACACACGCAATCCCCTGAGGGGCCCACCGATCACGGAATTCACCCAGGGTGCCCGCGGGTACCACATGCTCCCTCTCCAAGGACCTGCCCACTGCCACACTCTCACTGGTTACCCTAGCTGCTCCCTCTCTCTCTAAAGCACTGGGAAAAAGTTGATTATTTCAACTAACAAGTGGGCTTTATTAAAGGAAATAAACGTCTTACAATGTCAGGATGGCTTTCTTACTCCATGGAAGCAGAGTCTCTGGAACTTCCTATATATTTAAACATTGTTAGTCCAGTGCTTAAGTTACCAGAGATGAGGTCTAATCAAGAGCTATGTGTTCAAATCCTACCATGGCAGCTGTGGAGTTTGCATCCAGAATTCGAAAAAAAATAGTCTTAATCAAAGTGACTGTGAAACTACCGGATTTTGTGGAAACCCATGTGGTTCAGGGGGAGGAAATTTGCCATCCCTGTCCGACTGGCCTGTATGTGACCCCTGCAGCCTTTGGCCTTTGAAATAGCCTAGAAGCCACCCAGTAGTGTCATACTGCCTTGTCAAAACAGGAAACAAATAAAACTTATTGGACCACCCAGTGTTGACCTAGTCACCAATTTCAGACACTGCAAATTCACTCCCAGCCAAGACAAACATGCAAAGTCCTCCCCACCAAAATCTGGGGACTGGCGTCTTAGACTGGGACACTTGTTCCCATAGACTAGTCAAGCAAGAGCCTGACATAGTGCTACTCACACTCGTACCTTACAGATGACGTACCAGATTCCTCCATCGCAATCTTTGGCTACATCCAGTCCCATCAGCAGGAGAGAGCCACCAGAACCAAAAGTACTGGGGTGTACAGGTGAGCAGGAGCACACTTGAATCCAGGCCCCAAGAATTCTTGTTCTACAAGGTCAAGCATAGGCAAGGAAGTTCCTCCTGGGGGATTTGCTACATGGTCATTCTGTAATTTAGTGTCACTGAGAAAGATATGATCGCTATAGTAAGTTCATTTCTGGGGTACATACAGAGTTGAAGGAGCTAGGGGTCTCTGTCATGAATCACACTAAACGGGTTTGCTACACCCCTTAGTTCTCTTCTGTTGGTAACATCTTTGCCCCAGAGTCAGAAAGTTTGGTTCAAGCCCCACACCAACATCTGAGCACATAATGTAGGCTGGGCCCACTGTACTGACGTAGTACTAACTTGCTGGAGGTGCTAATGTCTTGGCAAGCCAGTACAGGAGGATATAGAAGAGTCCAGGTCCTTGTCTGAAAGAGATCAATGTATTCTATGGGGATTCTAAGCAACATTCCTCATTGAACTATAAACCATCAAAAAAACAGATTCACTGTCAAATCATTTGATTTACAACTCGTGAGCTCTTGCTATGCATAAAGTGGTTGCCATGCTTATGTGCAAATATTGACTGCACTTTGAATGCAATTCATTGCATGGAATGTCTTTGGTACATGATGCACAAACACAAAGACAAGTTCTTAATTTCGAACTCATCCCTCAGCCGGGATCTTTCCAGTTAATTATGGCATTAGCCCCATGCAGCGTGCTCTCTCCCTCTATTGAATAGTTAACAAAATAAAAGGATCATTTCGTTATAAAAGAACTCCTCTATCTTCACAGTACCATGGCTAATCCCTCCAGAACACAGCTCCATGGCATGCAATTAAGTAGCCACTAAACCAAAAGATTAGACACTAATTTTTGTGTAATTAGTTCCTTGATGACATTGAAAAACTTTAATGTTAATTATATATTCCACTATATCTTTAATTTAGTTATGTTTCAGTCATCACCATGTCAATCAATGCACAGTGAAACAAACCCTGACTAGGTTTTATAAAAGGCATCTATCCAAGATTTCCCTGTGGTTCTCTGCCAGAGTTTATTCGATACTCTTCTCCCAAATCCCACCAATTACATTCTTCTCACCATTATCTATTCTTCCTTGTAAGTTCAAAAAATCCTGTACTGAACAATTTTTGTCTTTTCTGCATTTTAATTGCATTGAAGTCAAGCCAAGTCTTCCATTCTAATCATTTACCGGTGTCTCAGCCCTTGACACCCGTCACTTCCTGCTACGATCTGCCATTGAAATCCAGGCTCGGTGACACCCGAGCACTCCTTCCTGGTTTATCTCTCATTATCCTTTGTTTCAAATTTTGGGGTGTTCTGAGCAATCTGGTCTCTGGTTTCCTAATATGAATAAGTATGTACTACACCAGAGCTAAGACGTTTCTAAATCAGTTAAAAGTGGATGATAAAGCAGGTTATGGCATTATATAAAAAAATTACTTTTACAATTCCAGGTTGGTGTGGATTAGATACTGAATAAAGGTCCTTCTCTATTCATGAAAGGTTATCAGCTTCAAATGTTAATTCTGTTTCTCTCTCCACAGATGCTACCTGACCCTCTGTCTGTTTCTGCATTTTCTATTCTCTTTTCAGATTTCCAACATCTGCATTTTTTTTTGGCTTTTTCACCTCAGGTAGATTGTAGGAGCATGCTTTGCTCTAATTGGTTACTCTGCTTCCTACATAAAAAAGGTAATTAAACTTCAGAGATGCTTCATTGGTTGTAAAATGCTTAGGGACGTCGTAAGGTCATGAAAGGCACAACATCAATAGGGCTGGGTAAAAATTGTCTTTGACCTCTGGTACTAAACAAGTGAGGTAACAGTCACCAGTTATACTCACCACTATACATCACAGTCCATTGAAGTCCATGCACTGAATACGTGGAGGTAAGTATAACTGATGCAATTGGACAATTTTAACACTTGTAGGCAGTGGTGAATTCCTCCCCCATTGCCTTTTTTTCTTTCAGTATCGAATGCTCTCAACACCATTTCCCCACCTCACGACCCACTCCCATCCCTTTCCTTTGCAAAGTAGCAAAAGCGGTGAGTAAATTCTGATGTCTATGAATAAAACCCCAGTATAAGGCACTGACCTTAAGTGGGTCATGCAGCAATGTGCAGCTGGTTCAGAT
Organism: Pristis pectinata; assembly: GCF_009764475.1. NCBI lineage: Eukaryota > Metazoa > Chordata > Chondrichthyes > Rhinopristiformes > Pristidae > Pristis > Pristis pectinata. Next base: position 11,572,554 of record NC_067428.1, read on the forward strand.
ATGCTGGCTCTTTTTTGACTCAGTGCCAGTCCTGAGCTTTTAACCTTATCTGGGCAGAGAGAGATTCCTTTTCTATCAATAGATTTCCCATGTGGATATCCTGCCTATAACTGTGTCACACGCTCACTCTAAAACGGCACAAGATTTCTACAACAGACCGAACACTAAACACAAACACTAATCAAAAGAAAAGTAAGTAAACCAAAAGTTTTCTTAACGTGAAATTAATTTATTTTCTGAAACTGACACAGAAAAGTTGCATCAATACACAAGTGAAAATGATTTTTTTGCATGACTTTAGGCCTGTTTTTAAATTGTGGAGACTGGTTTAATTTTTTCAAAATAATTAATTCATATACATGTCTCAATAAAAAGAAAGATGGAAGAGTGCGCAATAATGAACAGTAATTTGGGGAAAAATTGGATCTTTTAAAATAAAGGTTCATTAAAACAATGTGTGTTCGTTACAACTATACTTTGATATTCAGTTTGTCTATTCTCTCACTTTTGTCAAACTTTTCAAACCTGGTTATGTATCCAATTTATAAGAAACAACCTTTGTCAAGAGACTTACAGCTGAAATCCTGGAACGGATTGCAATTTGTTCCCCTGCAACAGAGAAATGTCAAGGAAAATTTTCCATCGTATGTTACAAACAGTCCTGTCTTTGGTTCTGACTGATTGGAAAGACCTGGTATCATCGCCACCAAAAAAACTACCTTTTAAGTGCTCAAAATGAGTATTTTAATTATTAATTCACACCTCCATTCTTCTTTGAAAACAAAAATAAAATTAGAAGCAATGGTAACTTCTGTGCTCAGAAATTGGAATTTCTTTAGCCGTTTCATTTTCTCTGTCCAATTTAAAGTCTTTGATTCCAGACCCATTCGATCAAATGACCGTCAATCCCCCCACTACCGCTGCCCCGTCAATGTTGAATTTCCAAAATGATTCCACACTGATCATTTTCCCTTCAGGTTATTTTTACTGGAGTCATTTTGCTGACTGTTGGGCTCTTGTTCTTCGCCCTAATGTTGAACATGACATGAAATTTACAAGTGTGCTGAATCTAATCAGTGGAAGTGTTAGCTAAAAAAAACTGGTCAGGAAAGTTTGTAGAACTTTATAACAAAGGGCTGTGTGCTTGTAGAGCCTTACTTTACAGGCTGCGTTTTTTTGATAACTTTTGACAATTCTATAAATCTCTACAAATCCACATTTTACCCTCTTCAGGTTACTTCATCCCATATGCCCGAAACAAACCTTCGTAACTGCACTTCCAACGTTTTATAATCCAAAAGTTGTTGATAAGAGATTTATTGTGAAAAAATTACTTCTCCAAGATGCATTTAATAGATTTAATCCAGAGGTTTCAAGTCTGAAAGTGTACTGTGTTCAAACTGACCATCAATGCTCTCCTTATTTTAGTCATTCAGTATCCTGGTAATAGACAAACAATTGTGAATATCTGACTGCTCAAAAGGCTTTTGTTGTATCGATTTCACAGCAGTTTTCCAATGGTCTCAATCAGCTAATTGACCATAAAGCCAAGCTGCCAGATCACTAAGACTCACCACTAGGAAATCTCATTTATTTTTATGGTCTCCCCTACAACCTGGCTTAGAGGATCCAACTGCTTTAGTTCTGCTCAAGATCTACAGGTTGGAAAATGGATTGATGACTAATTCACAAAACCTGAAATCAAAATTGTTGCAAATTATGATTTCACGTGCTCACTGTGTACTCTCCCAGCAGTTAGGGGAAAAATTACAGAAGGTAAATATTGGAAAAACTGTTTTGTTGGATTGTACCGGTGGTTTGAACACTCAGCCAGGTTCCTTCTATGCACCTGTCTCTCTCCCTCTCCCTGGTTTCTTTGGTTACCCTCTCCTCTAGTAGTGATGATATTACGAGCACTGGCACAAGTAACTTCTTACTGCATTCTGATTCAATGGTAAAGGTAAATCCCAGGTGAGTTATCTGCCTCAGTGGCACCAGCCTTATTTAACTCACTTGGAAATCCCACTGCCAGAGCCATCGCAGGCAAAGTAAAGCATTGTCAGTTTCTGTAGTTCACTGGGCTAGTATAGAATGTTTAAGACAACCATTTGTGTTAATCCCAGGGCAGCTAAAATCTCCTTCTGAATTAAAATGATTCATTTACTGATGTACTGAATCACTTCACCTGCATAAATGAACATGTCTTTATTACACAGGGAGTAGGAAGGGGCAGAAACTGGAGATAAAAGAAAAATCACATGGGACACCAAGTTACAGGGAACTAAAGTGTATTATTAAAAAGTGCACCAAGTACAAACATGAATCTCTTTTGGCATCATAACAGCTTTGACCTCAGTTCCCAGTCACAAAGTTTCTAAAGTGCTGGGATGCACAAAGGACGCAGGACTTCTATCAGCGATTTAAAATCATGGGTGTAAGTTGGAGAAAGAGCACCAGTTTTAAAAGAATTGGTCTTCAAGGAACAATAGGGCCCTGTACCTCTGTAAAGGGGACACTCAGCGGGCCAAGGAACACAGCGGCCATGCAGTTCAAAACATTGAACAGGAGACCCGGCACATCCAAGGCTTTCTCTAATTCTGGTAAGTGCTATATATATTTTACTTAATAGTTGTTCAGTAATGCGGAACAGGAAGATTGACGGATAACTTAGGACTCTTGAGGAATCCAGAGTTATTTGAATCCTACCATAAGCAAGCCCATTTGTACAAAGTTCATTCTATTGGGGTTTTTTTGGTTGATGTAATAAAATGTATTCCCTCCATTACTAACACTTAATAGGAGATAGCACTCATGTGACTTCACCCACTAGTATTTTGCTAATACAACTATTTTTAATTTTTGGCCTCTGATGATTACCATTACCAGACTGTTCCATGTACCACACTGTTCCCAGAACTGGTCTATCTTGCTGCCTCAGATGTGCACTTTCCAGTAGAGGTGGAAGATAGAAGGAGGTCATTTGATAATGACCTGGCTAAATTTATTCCACGTCCTGACCTAGGGGCATTGAGGTCAATTCTAACAACTCTACAGGAGTGGGTTAACCCTGGGAATCCTCAGACTTGGTAACTCAGCACCAAAGCACCAGGTGCATTTTAATAACTTCACCACTAGGAACTTGCATGTAAAATTGGTTTTGTTAAGAATAAATTTTAACTGATTTCAAGTCAATCCATAACCATAGATTATAAGATATAGGAGCAGAATTAGGCCATTCGGCCCACTGAGTATGCTCCGCCATTCAATCGTGGCTGATTTTTCTTCAACTCCATTCTCCTGCTTTCTCCTCTTTTACCAATCAAAAACCTATCAATTTCTGCCTTAAATACACCTAATGACTTGGCCTCCACAGCCCTCTGTGGCAATGAATTCCACGGATTCACCACAACCTGCCTGAAGGAATTCCTCCTCACCTCAGCTTTAAAAGGACGTCCCTTTATTCTGAGGCTGTATCCATTGACTTTAGACACTCCTACTAATGGAGATGTCCTCTCCACCTCCACTCTATCCAGTCCTTTCAGTATCCAGTACGTTTCAATGAGGTCCCCCCTCATCCCTTAAACTCCACTAAGTACAGGCCCAGAGGCATCAAACGCTCCTCCTGGGATGATTCCAGTGAACCTCCTCTGGACCCTCTCCAGGGCCAGCACATCCTTCCTCAGATACGGGGCACAAAATTGCTCACAATCCAGCATTTATTACGCACCATATATGTGATAGAATGACCATGGCCGCTGGTAGCTTTGCCAGATTTAATCAGTAAAGAGCTGAGCAGCACAGAGAGAGAAGGACCTCAGCTCCCATCATGTACTGAATTAGTTCATCTGAGGCAGACAGTGGTATTGGCATCCAGGTTGGCTATGAAGAACAGGATAAAATCCACCAGTTTTTCATCATTCCCTTTTGCCGATTGGGAAATTCACTTGCAACCACACAGTTTTGGTGAAGATTGGAGTTAACAGCATGTAAGTGGGCTGTGATGATCTCAACAGTTCAACAACATCAAAAGTCACTGGCACAAGTTCCATTTGTGCTGGACCATTCCAATTATCAGGTTCACCCACTATTCCCAGTAAATGGCTCCAGCATATGTCCTATCATTCCTAATAATGGGTTTTAGCACTGTCCCATAATTCCCAAAGACAGCTTTCAGCATTGCATCAGTATTCCAAGTAACCAGAGGCAGCAATGTCCCAGTGTTATAAATGATCGGTTTTACATTCGTCACATTTTTCACCATAAAAACTTCCAGGTGTGTTCTCAGAAACAGACTCCAAACTTCTGAAGAAACTGATTTCAGTTTTGAAATTGCAGCAAGAATGAGCTCCAGAGGTGTCCTCTGCTCTGTGTCAGGTTTCAATTATCTTCCAGCTTCATCTCACAAATCCCAATCACAGCTTCCAACCAGATGTCACGATTCCCAATTGAAGCTCCCAGCTTTGTCTCACTTTTCCCAACAGCAGCTTCAAACTGTACCTCATTATTCCCACTAGTAAGTTACAAGTTTGCCCTAATATTTCAGTAGAAGGTTCTAGGTGTCAAGAGTTGGTTCTGTACGCTTTCCTCTGTGCTATTAATTCCATCTAGACATGTCCACTTGTCCTTAGTAAAACAGTCCAGGTTCCTGATGACACTTTCCATGAGCACCACACTTTTTTTAGTAAGAGGTTTACCAAAAGTAAAAGGTAAGCTGCATCACACATCAGGGAGTTTGAAATAGGTTAGTTTAATAAGATTAGATAATGAAGAATGTTAGGCCTCACATAAATGCTAGTAAAGACAAGTTGGGCTAAATAGCTGCTTTCAGTAGACTCAGTGTGAGCTTAGTCATATGGTTGGTGATCTGGCTGTCTGAACATTGAGACTTCTTTGTTTTTCTACTCCAATTAAACTCTTACTACTGTACAGCAGGTTGCATCCTTATTCTTCCAGTCAAATTGCTCCACTTCACACCCATCTATATTATAGTATTGATAACTTTGCCAACAATAGATCTGTTATGGACGTTGCACAATATCATTTAACAGGTCCTGGATGCCTCCTACTGTTTCCCCATGTGAGTTTAAGGCATAATTACCAATAATGGGTTTTAACGCTGCTCTCTCTTCTTATTGACAGATTCTAGGTTGCCCCACACCCAATTAGAGGCTCTAGTTGCAACTCATCATAAGAACAGGTTCCTGGTCCATAACCATATCTCAGCAATGAATTTTGAGTGTGTCTGTCTGTTCCCAACGTCCGTTGTTTTGTACAGCAGATTACAAGTGGGTCACTATTCCCAGCACCAAGCTTTCACTGTTGCCTGTAACAATATCCATGATGTGCCATTGTCCCACTTATGGTCTGTCACAAATTAGTGAACACTAGACATTAATCTAACTAACCAATAGTTTAAAAATAAGGCTTTCTGTGGTTGTTGTTGTTCATAGGATCCTGCAATTAACACTATAGTTAACATTTTGCAACATGTTTTTATCAGAAGGGCATATAATTTCAGTGTGCATTTGGTACTTATACTGACCCCCATCTTCCTCAGCTCATGCTATAAACTAAATTTTTATAGAGGGAAATATTTCTTGAACTCAAAAACACTGTTGAGTATCTGGCTGTTTCTCAGTTCCAAAATTACTGTTTCTTTCAAAGGGACCGTATCCAGTTTAGATCCCTGGGATTATAGCTCAACAGTGTCTGTACCCATTGGTCATTTTCCTCACTCCCAGTTAACATGCATCTTGAGAGAACATAGGACTGTCGTCTTCTTTATTATTCAGTTAAGATGAGAAAGTTGAGAAAACTAGAGAGATTAAAGCGAGCAAGTCCAGTAGGTTGGACGGACAGGGGAAGGGGAGGGCATAAAGAAGGGCTGATTGGCTAAACTGCATTTATTTTTATCCAAGAAGCTTTACAGATAAATCAGATGAATGCAGAGCATGGATCAGCACATGGGATTATCATATTCCAGCTATTACATACACATGGTTGAGGGGGATGGGCAGGATTGGCAACTCAATGTTCCAGGTACCAATGCTTCCAGTCTAACAGACATGGCGGTTAGGGAGGAGGGGTTGCACTATTGATTAGGTAGGACGTGATGTCATACAGTACTTGGAGAAGATATCTCAGGGGGAATGTCCAGTGAGACCAAATGGATAGAACTTAGAAACAAAAAAAGGGGGATTCACTTTGATGGGATTATTCTACATATCCCCCAATAGTTCGTTGGAATTAGAGGAGCAATATATGTAGAGAAATCACAGTTAAGTGTAGGAATAATATGGTTGTAATAGTTGGTGATTTTAACTTCCCTAGTATTGATTGGGACTAACTTAGTGCTAAGGGATTAAATGGGACAGAATTTGTTAAGTGTGTCCAGGAAAGTTTTCTGAAGCAGTATGTAGATGGCCCTACTAGAGAAGGAGCTGCACTCAACCTCCACTTACGAAATGAGACTGGGCAAATGGTTGAGCACTTTGGGACCAGTGACCATAATTCTATTAATTAAGGTAGTTATGGAAAAAGATGTAACTTCATTTGAAATGATTCTTCATTTGTCTATATTGTGTTTGCCCTTTTCCATTCATGAATGAGACTTTGTTCTGCAATACACTGTGCAGTGGCTTTGGGACTGGACCACTGGATACATGCAAATAGTAAGCTCATTCTACCAATATTAGCTTACCTATCAAGTTTATTAAAAAAAACTATATCTTATTCTGGCAAAATGATTCTAGGGCTTTTACCACCAAGATCTTATGGTGGAAAAAGATAGGACACCGAAGTATGTCAATGCTGGAATCCTAGCCTGTTTTCACTTCTGAAACCCAATTCTGCTTGCGACCATTATCTAGTTTCATGTCTTTCAAGACTGAGATGGGTAAATTCTTTTGTTAATTAAACCAATCAAACAATATTGATCAATGCCATATCCCACTACTGTAATTTCAATATGGGAATGTCCTTCACATAGAGTGAAATAACTTCCTTGGCCTGGCAGTGCATTGGCATCTGAGGTCTTCTGCAGAAATAGTTTTGACAGACTAGTGTAGGAAGGCACGGGGAAAGATCAGGCGATGAAAACATGGGGACTTTTTAATGCATTATTTTAAAATATACCTAATTACAATTTCTCATCCCTAATTACACTTGAGGAGGTGGTGGTGGTGAACTGCATTTTTGAACCCTTGCAGTCTATGTGGTCAAAGTACTCCCACCACATTGTTGCACAGGGAGTTGCAGTATTTAGGCCTAGCAATGAAGATGTGGTGATACATTTCCAAATCAGAATAGCATATCACCTTCAGGAAAACTCACAGATAGTAGCATTCTCATGCATAAGTTAGCCTCATTCTTTGACGTGGTAAGAGGTTTCAGTTCAAAACTGTGGTTTCAGCTCTGAAATCTTCCTTGCTGCCCATGACAACTCAGTTAAAAAATTAGTAAAGGAAATCATTTCATCAATTGCAGCAAAACTCAGGAATAAATCAGGTTCTGAAAAATCAAAGCTGTCAGCTGTTAAGAAAGTTGGATATGTCTTAAGTTCACTGTACATCACATTTGTCCAACCTGACATTCGCTAATGACTGCAACAATCCCGTTCTTTGATGTGCCCACCAAATTCCCCACAGAATTAGGCAGGCCAATGTCATGATGCACTCCATAGGATGTGGTGGGAGATCACGTGATCAGCCCTTGCCTGCACCGATGATGTCACTTCCTTTGTTTCACGTGCGATTGACAATCGAAACTCTTGGTGATGTTTCTGGGCACTGTACAGTTTTGGGGTGTTGTTCACCCCACACAGCTGAGATACATTACTGGGGTTTCCAAGTCAATTTAGGAAAGTGATTGTGAATTTTAAAAAATATCTGCTTAATGAAGCTCTTTTTAAAGTAGGGTCCACTTTCTCTTTCAAGTAATTGTTTGTCCAGAACATCGGTCTTGTTAGCTGGTATTTTGGGCAATGTTAACCAAATTCACTTCCCCCAACCCCAACACTCCCCAGTCCCAGACTGAATCAGGCACCCCAGCAAAGACTGGGAGTTCACTTGCCTCCTGCCTTTCAGGCTATGCAGATGCACACTGAAAGATCTCAGTGGAGCTGGATCACTGTATGGCAGGGATTGCTTGCTGATGTCAAGGCCTGGAGGTTCCACCTGCCAGTGGCATGGTGAGCAGCCAACTTCATGGGCAGGTTAAGGGCACCCAGGTGTTGGCCAGCATGATGATCAGCAAGGAACTCTGCCTGTCTGACCAGAGATAAAGGTAAATTGTGGCAGTTACCTTGGTAACCCCTCATCTATGGGCCAAATACTTTGATCATAGAGATGGTGTTTGCTGCTGTCTTTGAGGAAACCTGTCTACAAAGCTTCAGCAAAATTTCTGGCATTGAATTTTCCTTCCTCATCATAATCGTTATCAACCACCTTCTGTCCAGTGTCTGTGGCCCCATGCATCAAACTGGCTAAGCAGAGACTTAAGACTCCACACATTATTCTTCAAGGCCAGTGAGGTTGTTCAGCAGAAATTATTACTTAGTACATTTTTGTAAACTCAGTTGCATCACACTCAAATGAAGTATTTTGGGTGTTTTTTATAGTGCACAATTTTTAATTGTAAACAATAGTTTACAATCAATTGTAAAAAAAAGATCGACTTTGGGCCAATTAGCTGAGCAAAGATTGCAATAGTGCACCTCATGAAAGATTTGGAATCACTTAGCAACCTCTAGAATTCTATTCTGAGTGTCCAGGTTCTGGAAGTTGTTAAGCACTGTCAGTTTTTGCCCCTCTTTCCAGATGCAAATTCCTTACCTTGCCCTGCTGATTCCATTTTAATCTCACTTTTCTTAATAGTTTTCACAACTTTTGGATCAAAGAATTGAAGTGAGTTGGCCTTTAACCAAGTTATTTCTAGCTCATGCACTGTCAGACTTTACAGTACCTCGGGATTAAGTGGATATGGTACTATTTTTATTCATGTACTTAATGCTTCATGTGTCAAAAGTAAATATATCTCCACTTGTGTATAATTCACTGACTGGCCAGCAACGGACTGCTGTTGAGTCACACTAAATTAACAGTGGTCCATGGAATAATGACCCACAAGCTAAAGATCACATGTTCATTGTTATAAATTCTCCTGAGGTTGGAAAAGGCCAATATATGCATCGTCTGGATTATAGACCCCCTTTCCTGATGAGTTATCTGGTAAACCTACTGCCCAGTACAAAACTAGTGGTCAATTATCTAGGTTGGTTAATCTCAGCCTTTGTTACTGTTTTGGCTAGCTGGTCATTTTGTGGGCTGTGTCCCTTGTGCTTTGGAGAACCTGGGACATAGGCTCCCTGTGAAATACCAGTGTTAGACTGATGAACTCCAGACTTGCTACAGAAACCTAGGTTCATGGTGACTGATCAGTGAGATAGTGGTTCCTGAAAACACCGAGAATCTCCTCGCTGCCTATAGGTGCCTGTGAACAGATTTAGCTCAAGCCTGCCTCCCTGGGTCTCCAGGGCTAGAATGTGAATTTTGATGTTGGGTTTAAGCAAATTCAAGTGAACATAATGTAAGTTTTCAAAACCAGGTGTGATAATTATTGAATATTACCATTATCTTCCTAAAAATGGTGGATTTTATATTAGGGATAACTGAATCATATCTGAAACTGGAATCAATACAATGGTTATCCACTCTCCCATGTATGAGTCTGATGCCAATTCTTTGATCTAAGCATCATGGATCTAAGAGGTGTTTGATATTATGAGGCATTTTGATGGAACAGATTGGTAGAAAGATTGATAATTGGAAGACACAAATTTAATATAATTGATGAAAAGCCAGGGAGATTATGAGATTTTTTTTCTGGTTTCTTCTGAGTTGTAAAGATCTGGAATGCATTGCCAAAATGGTGGAAGGTAAATACAAAAGTTAAGTTATAGGCTCTGTGAAGGAGCAGGGTTGTTGAACTAATTAGATAGCTGGCTCAGGCACAAAAGCCCAATGGCTCCCTTTGATGCTGTACGTACCTTTCACCACCTCAAGATTTCCTGAAAAAAGTCAGGGCCAAACTTCTGAGAATCAATCTCTGTTATAAGAAACAGAGCTGCCAGTTTCTGCTTAGCCAGCTCCACAAAGAACATGATGATAAAGATCAGATAATCTAATATTAGTTTTTGATTGAGGGGCAAAAACTGGTTGACACATCAGTCCTTATAATACCAACATGCTTCAGAGCAGTTTGTGCTGTGGATTGTTTTTCAAACTACCTCATTGACAGTTGGTGTTTAGGAATGTATACTGAAAGCATGTTTCTACTGGTTGGCAATTGATATCGAGGTCATGGACAGTATAGTCTGGAAGAATTAAGGTGGAGTTATAAGTAATACCAGAATGTTTCTTCATGTCTATTGAACAGAGATGACATAGTTTCACAGAATTCAATATTTGAAAAACCCCACAGAAGATAACTCACTTGGCAAAAATCCAGACCTAAGAGTAAATCCCTGGACTGAATATCATTTACCACCTTCACTAAATGGGATGGCAGAGCAGCTCCCGTCTGCACTCTGCTTCTGAAACCTTCCCAATAGCCAAAGGCAGAATTACTTTATCAGACATGCTGCCACAATTATCTTGTAAAATAGTTATGGTTTTGCATTGCAAAGCCAGATCTTAATTCTTTTGACATAGAAATTCTAAATTCCATTGGCGTAACACAAATCTGAAGATACCTCTGCCATCATGTGCTGTGATGTCTTGAACTTTAGCAGTAACAGCTTCAACTTGATGACAGGATTTATGATAAAAACAGGTTCAGTGCCTGATTCCAGCCTCAATTATTTTTCCCTGCTTCTCCTTTCCTGAATGTTCTGTGTACTGAACAGCCATCCTTTTTGTGGATGGAAGCATATATGAACCCAGTTTGACACTGAACAGCACTCTTAGCAAGGGTTCGAGGGAGTGATAACAGGACTGAGTGTTGGTGAATAGATTTAGTGTGGATGGGTAATGGTTGGCATGAACATAGTGGGCCAATAGGCCCATTTCTGTGCTGTGCAACTCCTGTCTGCCTAAGCCAAAGGCCATCTAGGTTCATTGAAGCACCCGAACACATCCTCAGCTGAGAACTGTAAGCCCAGCATAGACCAAAAAATATATTGGGACCTTCAGGTACCCAGTGTCTTAAAACTTCCAGTGCTCAGATTATTTTGCCCTCTTTCTGGAATAACCACCATTATTCACTCAGCAGGCAAAGCATGGAATAAATTAGTTTTACCTTTTTGTAATAGGTAATTTGTGCCCACTGAACTCATGCCTACTTTCCACACCAGTATGTACCAGGCCAGGTATGGCAGAGAATTTTTACCCAAGAGCTCTTTAGTTTACACTGGCCAAACACCCTCAGGTTAGGCAATGCCATTTGATAAAATGTAACATCACTATCCACTGGATCTCAGCTCATCCATCATCCACATCTTCACAGGGCCAATCTGAAACCATCTAGTTGAGCTCGTGGCTTTGCATCACTCTGCAGCAGCCTAGAGATGATCAGTTTCCAGAATTGCTTTCCATTACTCCCCTACCTTCCCTAGATTGCCAATGCCTTGCAGGGAGATGTTAAACAGAGTGAGTATCCAATCAACTATTTCATGTGACTATACAAATTCAAAATTGCCTCATTGACTTTGCAGCAGAAAAACGAACATTCTTACCCTCAGTCTAGGCCTGAGATTGGGTTCCCTTCGATCTCATTTGGGCGTAGTTAATCTATTTTACATCACTCTGGGGAATCTAGTTCCTTTCTGGTGTGGATAGGTCAATAGCACGCTGCTGGGGAATTCACCCACAAAACATTTGGAGTTCAAGGCTTCCCAAGTTATTTGGTATTTTAGTTATTTAAACTGTTCAGAGCCCTTCAGTCTACTGATTCTCATCCTGCCAGAATTCCAGGCTGGCTTTCAACCGTTGCCCAATCCACCTGTTTCATGAGTTACGACCTCCGGTCTCAGCAACACTCCTCCTAAGCTGTTCCAACTATCAATCACTTTCTGTAATAAGACACCACCACAGCTATCTTAAACTTGCTCTTTAAAACTCTGCTCTTGTAACTTCATCCTGTTCCCTTGGCTTAACCAATCAAAGCATATCAACTGGAAGAGTAACCACCACTTCATTGGGGAAAAGTCTGTAATTGACGTACAGCTACTGCGGGTGGGAGCAGCAGAGGGATACAGAAGTTACTACTTGTTAAGATCCTGCTGCCATTGTCTATTAATTCACTGTTGTAGTTGGTTACATAAGAGCAGAGCACACAGATGTGGAATGGATTCAGGCTGGTGGCTTGCACACCAGCTTTTATTTTCTAAATGTGGCTCTCACTGCAGACTGCCTGGTTTATTACCGACCACTTCCACCCCACCCCACATACTGCACAGCTAATATAAATGGGAAGGGGAAAGGACCAAAAGGGACTTCAAGAAATCTGGGGGGGATTTCCTACTGGGGACGAGAAAAGGTAGCAAGTATACAAAATGTGTTAGCTTCAGCACATTGTACTCCTGCCTCCTAAATTACTCCAATAAATGTATTTCTCAGAATCTCCCCACAGCTGAGTTCAAGTGCAGGTACAACTCTGAATTCACAGGCAATGCTTATGACAAATGAATATAGCTCAGTCCTGATAGGTCACAGTATTAACTGTGGAATATTGGAGGGTACATAATCATTTCTTTTCAAAAGAACCAGAGAATGCTCTAGCCACTCAGCAGGCCAGCCACCACCTGTGGAAAGAGTTAATGTTCCAAGTGTTAACTGTTTCTTTCTACAGCCTGCCACATTGAAAGGTCCCAGTTTTGTCCATTTCTATTTTAGATATCCTAAACTCAGAGGTTTTAGATTTTACTTTGATGAGGAGCTAGAGAGGGAAAGGTACAAAATTAGCAAAAGACCTTTATTTTAAAGCAGACAGAAGGTAAATGATTGAATCTAGAGGAATGAGAACACTGATGGAGAGTTGCAGGAGAAAGAAACACAAGGGGGATAGATGTGCAATAGGAATACATGACTGAATAAGGGACAACAGATAATTCAGATAAGCAATACTTAAGGTTCTAATGACTTGAAAATAAGGAACTGAATGTATAGAAATGCATCTAACAGGCAAAAAAAGTTAGTTCTAAAACATTAATTGAAGCCCTGTGTATCTATAAAAGTTCCTACCTGAGGATTTACACTAGTGGGCCTGCACATTGAATAGTAAAAGCTCTTCTTATTTTGCATTAAATAGCTAGAGTAGGTTTGACAATTTTACTGTCACATTGAGGTTACTCACTGAAATAGAAGACCAACATGATCTGAAAATTAACACGGCTATATTCAAAATCAACCAGGCTTCCCTTTATTTCCTCTGCAGGAAGGTGTGTATATTCCATGGGTACTCAACTGGTATCTAAACCTCAGCCTTTGTTACACTAGACATCATTGCATTCTTAGGCTTGACTTTGGAGTCAAGCCTAGGAATGCAATGGCAGTTATGTAATGCACTCAGGCATAACTGGCTAAATTAAAACTTTTTGATCCTTGTCTTTTTGTTATATATAAAAATCTTCCTTTAATGCAAGTTACAAAACCCAACTTTTTGGCAATTTTGGGACATGCAACATTATCCTGTTCCACTATATCTCTATATGTCACAATAGTAATAATGTAAAATTTAAGGGGAGTGCTGTCATTAGCCCCAGCTTAACATTTGAAATGTTCACCAAGTGTTGAGTGATTAAACAGTGAACTATTAAAACATAACTCTACTGCAGATTTACCACAGAATGGGAGATAAACCAATAGATTCCCCACCCACACCATACAATTAACATCTAGCAACAGGTGCAGGACAAGCTCAACTCCAGTGAAGACTGGAGCAATATCACTTCCAACACAAACTTCCATACCAGAAATTACCCCAAATGTAGTCCCCATCACTTTATGCAATATTTGTGCCGGGCCCAAAGGAGTCTTGCAAGAAATGCAAGAAAGGAAAAAAATTGGACCAGTAGTTCCTAAGAAGAACCTCATTGAACATCACTTAAAGATGGGGCTTTGCCAAGTTATTGCAATTTCAGGTAGTCAAAGACTGTAGAGAAGCAGATAGGAATACAATAGTTACAAAAGTGGGCAAGTACAACATTCAATACTCAAATTCAATATTTTAGGTATCAGCTTACAATATTCACAATTATATAGGATTGAAGTTACAGAAATGATCCAAATAAAAAAATTTTTTTAAAGTTCACAAAGCATCAAAAATATAAACTGCCATCATAGGCAGATTGAAATAACTTAAACCACATCCAATCTATATACATAAAATAATCTAAGTGGACAAAAGTCTCAGAGACAACTGACTATTTACAACTTGAACTTGATCTTCACACAAGTCTTCAGTACAACAGTCCCTGAAAGAAAGATCCAAAGGCAATTAAAATGGTGAAATAATCAAAACTAGGAATCCAAGTGATAAATGATTCTGTAATTACCTAGGAATTCAGGATCAGATTTTGAATGTCTTCATACACTTGTAGATAGATTTCATCCTTGGACTTCAAACCATTCAGATACACTAGAAATACAATTTTTTTTTAAATCAATAGCATTCATTGAATCACATATCTGCCCATCCAGACCCACCTCATTAAATCCCAACCAGTACCTAGAAGCAGAGCTGCAAGGACACCAGCTGAAGAGGTCATCACCAGAACTCCAAGCTGAGAGTTCCCTCAACCCTGTGCTGAGGGGGAAGCCAGGCTGGAAAACCAAGAGAACCACTATGCTGACTGGCTAAGCAGCAAGTTCATCTGGGCTCCAAGACAGGGAAAAGGCCCAACTTAAAGGATGAAAAAAAAATCACACATTAAGAGCAAAGCAAATGAACTACAAGTGGGATCCCGAAGGGAAGAGATATCAATCTCAGGTCTGGATATTTAATTCTTCATTATCGAATACTGCTTTCAATGAGTTGCAAAAAGTACTTGCCACAATTAGGAACAGGAGTGGACAATTTGCCTCCTCAGGTCTCCACTACCATTCAATAGGATTGTGGGCAACCTGACCTGTGGCCTTGCACACAATTCCAGCCCAACCCCCACCTCACCATCACCCATAATCCACAAGTTCCCTGGAGTCTAAAATGATTACATCTTGAATAGACCCAGTGACTCAATACCTACAGTTCCTGAGGGTGGAAAATTGCAACATTCCAGGAGCTCCATCTCTAAGTGGCACATCCCTTCCCCCAAGACAATATCCTTTATTTCAAAACTCTCCTCACACCAACCCCATCGCATCTTGTTTTCAGCAAGTTCACTTCTCATTTCCTCAGAACTCCTTAGTGTAGGCCCCTTCTGCTCTTTGCTCTATTATGGAGCAGCCCAGTTTAATTGCTACCTTTTAATACAAAAGGCAAAAGCTACCTACCAACATCAACATTGTTGGCCTCCATCTCTTTCCTGTGCTTTAGATACATTGGCCACACATGTCCATCAAACAAACCAGGTGGATCAGGAACTGTATAATTCCTTGTACTAGAAATGAACACAACTTCAGTTAATATGGCTGCACTTGCATAGAGTTCTGCTTCGTGAACTGACTGCATATCAAGTAGCCATTTACCTCCTCCTCCTCTTGCATTCTTCATATGAAAGGGACAAGTAGTAACGTCGATTAAATATTGAAACCAAAGGCCTGGATCAAGAAAGAAAAACAAGACAGTTAATTGAAAGACTAGCAAAATTATTCTACCTACAATTTGTATTTACATAATTAAGATTGGTCATCATATCACTTGACTTCTGATGAGACAACACAGCAACTGTAGATATAACTTGGTCAAAATGTTTCTAATGCCAATTCTGGGTACTGGAGTATAAAGGTTTGTGGCCAAAAATACAGATAAATTTGCTCAATTGGATTCTCAACTGGAAACACCAAAAGGATTATCTTTTTAAATGTTAAGTGTTAGAACTCATTACTTTGGGAATTGTTGGCAATATACAAGTATTACATTTTTATTTAAAAATCACAAACCAATATACTGGTACAGTGTTTTTAGATCAATGCCCTTAATCTCCTCAAATTATTGCCAATGACAGGCCAATAACCATATAATTCACCCTGATTCTATAGTCTGCATGCTATCCAGAAAATTTGCATTTTAGAATCCTACTGGACACTTTCAGTTCGAGTGAATGTAGCACAAAAAGGCTCACAGCCTCCATTATCTTTTACTGAAATCCATGCAGCAGCATGAAAGTTTCACAGTACTTTAAAAACCCTTTTCTCAAACTGAAATAGGGAGTTCCAGAAAACTGCACCTGTAGTTATACAACAGGAACCCTTCCACTATCAATATCTGCACTCCTTTCTCTGGATCGCTCTGCTCATCGGAGGCTGGAGTGACGTTCACTCCATGCGATCGGGCAAACTTTACTGGGTTGTCAATCCAGGCGTTGACAGTACTCATCATTGCCTCCATGTCGAGGGCTGTGATCACTGAAGGTCAAAAAAGAACCCAGCAGATTACTGCAAGGACTAACACAAGGTTAAATAAATGTCAACGTAGTTCTTTGTTACAAAAAGTCACTGCCTACAACCAATACCATTCTTACCATCCCATTGTTTAAATCCATCTTCCCCAACTTCTATTTGATCTGGTGTCTGAAATAGTCATAAAAACAAGGCTACAAACGTATTTACACATTACAAGATAGGAATCACATCAATCTTCAAATTCCCTTGCCCAAAGTCTGATTTTTTTCTGGGACCAGGGCTCCACTCTCAGCAGGACCTCATCAATGGCCATTCCTCACACAAGAGATGACATTGTATTCAGAGGCTATGCCTTCAGAGCATGGTTAATCACAACCTGCACTCACTGTGCAGCTCCCAGCAAAAATCATTTAATGCAGCAGGAACCATGGCTGATTCTTAACTACCCTCAACATGCACAAACTATAATTTGGTACGAGGAATCAAAGAACACCCTCACCATCCACCAAATTCAGTTAATACAAATCAGAAATTGATACAATAAAACCACAGTTATATTTTACCCAAATCAGCCACCAGGTTCCAACCAGATGTACATTGAAGTGAAATGTCCTAGGGTATTGCCAAATTATGGCTTGTTATCAGAAAGGTGACAGATTAGTAGACTACATAGTTACACAACTGAATTGTTGGCACAAATTCACCCTTGTGTTGCACATGAATCAAGTATTACAAATGCCTTTTCCTGGTATCATACATCTATCCAGTGATTAAAATTTTTAACTCAATGTAATCACACCCAGACATTTCACCGAGTACATCAAGACTTCAGGCAAAGTTAATTACTATTGATTACAATAAACACACATGCATCTATTTTCCCCGAACTAGGGGCTACATACTTAAAATAGAAAATAGTTGTGCTCACCTTGTAAAAGTCGTCTTGATGTACGACACAGCAGTTTGGTAACATTTGACTAATTCTATTCGTTAGAGTGGTTTTCCCACCGTTGGTCACACTGAAAGGTCAGAAGAGAAAGTCGATTGTTAATGGCGAGACCATCGCCACGAGTCCCACCAATAAATGCAGACATTGGAGAAAACTCGGGTTTAATTCAAACGCTGAACTTTGGCAAGAATACTAGTTATGAAAGAGCTTGAGAGACGGTTGTTTAAACTTCCGCAATTGATCAATTTCAGAAAGGGCGCCAAATTCAAACACAAGTCAACTCCCCAGCGTGGGTGGCGTTTTAGGTCATCCCTCTACATTGAGGAAAAAGAATCCCCTGACAATTAACGAAAATGAACGGAGACGACTTTACGATAAGGCAATAAATTAGCCCGTCCCGTTTAAAATAATCCAGTCACCGAATAATTTACTGGATTTTTTTTTAAAAAAGGGGAACTCAAGTAAGGCTTTGATGGATAGCCAATTTTAAGCAATTAGAATTGAAATGTATTAAATAAACCGAAATAACAGCATAGTTGTATGGAAAGGTGAAAGTAATTGGCGGGCTGGAGGCTATAATCACAAGGCGCGCTGGCGCCATAAGAAGGCAGTTTGAGCGGGAGAATCAAACCCGACACCAGCGCGGGAAACAAACGGAAACTCACTCCCACCGCCTCCCCAGACCCCGGAGGGAGAGCACCCGAGGGAGGGGAAACCTCCCGACAAAATCCGACATTTGGCCGTTCATTATTACACCGGAGGACGAAACAACGTGTCATCCATTTAACTAGATGGAACAGGCTTCCGGTACGTGAAACCGACGGCAAACGGGGCCAGTTCTAATCTCTTGCGATCAGTATTACATTAAATTAAATAAAGGTTTTAAAAATCATGCCAGAAATTAATAGCACGATAGATAAATCTTTTAAAAGTCCTTAAATTCCTTTTTATAATAAACATGCCAAATTCTGCGTTTGAACGGTTTTATTTTAAAATTCCCCATATAATTCAAATTTTAGGCAAAATGTTTCATCACAAGTTCAACATGTTTCTTTACCAACATGTGCTGCGGCGTGTAACGTGTTACCTGTAATACTTACCCTCCGATCCCTATGATATACTTCATGTTGCAACGTGGTCCGCTCGCAGCCGCCTCTTGCAGCAAGTTACAGTACAACACCGGCTGCTACTAGTTCATTCACAAATCAGGCGCCACTTGCTGCTCTTATTTATATTTTCTCTCCTAGCGTCATCATTTACGTTTCCTCCGTCCCCAGCCAATGCCACCCTCAGCCTGCGAGCAGGCGTAGTTACAAGTGCAGCTGTCCTGCATCACTCATCCCTTCCTCAAACCAATTATAGTCTGGAATCTTTCCTTTCCTAAATCAGTAATGAGGTGGATTCCAGGGACCCTTCCCCCATAACCCTCCCCTCACTGCTCAGGCTGGCACTTAGGAAGATAGAGAGAAAATTATGTAAGTTTTAAACTGCATCTTCAACCAGACAAAACAAGCGTGTGATACCTTCTACTTACCCCTTATTAATGTTTCTAAACCTTCTGTTGTACTCTTAATTTTTCACAAAATGTTGACTTCCAATTGCATGTATTTGCCAGCTTCCAGTAGTTCAGGATGGTGTGAAAGAGTGTACGATGCAATACATCAGGATGCGGCTAGGTATTGGTTCAGTTTTTATTGTAATCCAGGAAAGCCAGTCAAAATGACACCCCAAAGAATCCTGCCACACCTAAGGGTTGCTTCAAAGTGGTAATTCTTCACAATTTGAGTATATGTTAACCCTTTCTCAGTGTCAGATGGAATATAATATGGAAAAACCTGAAGTTGTTTGCTTTTGGTGCACAAAGCAAGATAGCAGAGGATGTTGGAAATGGTGATGGATTGGGAAATGCTGAAAAGGATTTCAAGCTCTCTGATAACAAATCAGCTCGGTCCTTAGCTAATGACGAAGCAGACCTTGATTCTCCCATTACGACCTAATTCCACATGAGTGGCCCACATCGTTCATGAGAATCACCTATACCCAAGAACTTGTGCAAGTGATTTCAAAAGCCACATTGCATATGATTGAATAACAGTGTGTCTGCACACACCAAAAGCACAGTGGACCTGGATCAGGTTTCCAGAAAGGCTTTTGCACATTGAAGTACTCAATGGAATTTAGCAACCAGATTGTTCATAACATTCTTGTCATGAGGCAAACAAAAGCATTGCTCTACTGCATAGAATTTCTAGGCCAGTATTTCCTAACCATGATCTTAATATTCTGCCCATTAGATAGATGCACTTTGCCTTTCTCAGCAGTGGTCATTGTACAGAGTTGGTCAAGATCTTAGATGATTTTTATTTCACTCTTCACTACCAATGAATACTGCAATCAATTGCATCATTCCTTCACCTACAACTAGATCAATATGGCTCAGTATCAAACTAGCAATGTATTTATTCTAAGCCCTTCTATTTTTTTTAATCAGTGATTTCACATCAAGGTTTTTTATTTGCATTACTGCAGGTACCCTACCACAATGTCCTTGACTTCTGAAACTAGGGACATTCAGATTGACATGTCCAATTTTCAGGGTTCGAATGCTAAGTACAAAGACTTAATGTGGAGGAAAAGTTAGCTTCATAATACCCCTGTGAGGTTTTCAGTAAATCTGCAGAAAAGTGAGCAGCTTCACATATCACTCCTCAAGTGTAGACTCCCACTGGTCATGGAGTTAGTGAGCTAACCTCAGGAGTGGGGAGAACATTGAGACTTGAACTTTGAGGACAAAGGTAGTACCGGGAGATTTTCCCCATAGCTGACCCCTGCACATCATTGTTGCAGTTACCAGTGATTGCAGTACAATTGTTGAAGGCCCCTTATAACCAACCTCCAGAAGACAAAGGACCTTCCCTCACAAGGCAACACTATCCCTTGACGATCAAGATCCTTGATGAGATCTTGGCAAATATGGATCTCCTCTTGGGAGCCGCCTCTCAGTGAAGACAGATATTCCCATAGTTCATAGTTCTCATAACATAGAAGGAGGCCATTCAGCCCATGGACTCTTATGCCATCTCTCAAGGCAATCCCATTAACATCATTCCCCCACTATTTTCTCTCATATCCATCAATCCACCCCGAGTCTCCTACCATTCACCTACACCAGGAGAAATTTACAGTCGCCAATTACCCTACCAACCAAAGGTGGTGAATATCACTGACTCTGAAATGAAATGATTTGAAGTTTATTCTGATCAGGTTAGAATCAGATTTATTACCACTGACTAAATGACGTGAAAGCTGTTGTTCTGCGGCAGCAGCACAGTGCAAAGACATAAAATTACTACAAATTACAAAAATAAAAAAAAGTGCAAGAAGAAGGAATGATGAGGTAGTGTTCATGGGTTCATGGACCATTCAGAAATTTGATGACGGAGGGGGAGAAGCTGTTTCTGAATCGTTGAGTGTGGGAGTTCAGGCTCCTGTACCTCCTGCCAAATTCACCGCTGCCTCCAGCTCAGCCTTCAGATGACTGGGGAAAAGAATGTTCGAAGCCCAAGACCCCAAACCCAGCATCAAGCTCATGATCTACCTGGCAGCAGTGATCCCTGCCCTCAGCTGTACTTTGGAGCCATAGACAGTGTACAACGGGCCACTCAAAGAAGTGGAGCGGTACCTCCAATAATGTCTCTGCAAAACCCTCCAAGTCCATTGACCAGATAAGTGAATCAATGTCAACCTCCTCCCTCAGACCAGCATCCCCAGCAATGAGGCCAAGATCACACTCAACTCCAGTAGCCCATATCACCCACATGCCTGACACCAGACTCTTGAGACAACTACTCCATTCTGAGCTCCATCACAGCAAAAGATTAGGGAAAGTGTTTCAGGGACATTCTCGAAGTTATCTTGAGAACATGATATATCCTCACCAACTCATTGGAATTCCTCTTCCGTAACTGCTCAAGATGGAGCAGGAAACTCAGGAAGGCATGTAACATCTTCAGTCTCTACCACACGAGTCCGTGGAGGCCATACCAAAACTGTAGAAGGAGAGCACAACATCCCAAGCAACCGGACAACTTGTTCTGTCCAGCAGCACCTCACCCGTCTGTGGCAAAGCCTGCAGATTCCCCCCAGGATTCTTCTGTCGCCTCAGAGTGGAAGCAAGTCATCCTCAATCACGAGGGGCTGCCTCAGAAGAATAGAAGAAGAATACTTGCAAGCTTTCACCAGGTTTCTAAGTATCAGTAAGGGAGATTTAAAATCTTCAACACTGATTTTCTTGACAATTTATTTTGTTGAGTAATCTGAATTTTTTTTAAAGTTAGTTACAATACCAGTGACAGTGAAACTACTCGAAAAAAAATTGATTTACAGATGTCCTTTAGAGATGGAAATCTGCCATCCTTCCTTAGTTGGACCTATACGTGACTCCAGATCTATAACCATGTGACTGACTCATAATTCATGACTTATAATTGACCTCTGAAATGGGTTTAGACTTACATGTTTTTTCCAAACCACAACAAGAAAAGATAATCAGAATAAAGCCAGGTGGCCCACCAGACATTGGATTTGTACATGGCACGATCGTCTCAGTTGACCTTGCAGAGTCCTCATCATATGCATGTAGGCGCTGGTGTCTAAATTGGGAGAGCTGTACCACAGACTAATCAAACAGCAGCCTGACAGAATTGTACCCACAGAATCAGACTTCACAACTAACATTCTTGGCTCTGCTTCACAGTCCCTGTGCACATCCTGTTCAACCAACAAGACCAGCCAACTGGAGGTGACAGTAGTACACAGTCAGGAAGAAATAACACAAGATCCCCAACATTGACACTGAACCCATGAACTTCCAAGGCATCTGGTCCAACAGGGGCAAGGAAACCTGCTGGTACCACCTACTGTCCTTTCTCAGTCTATTTCTCAATACTCCTTCGTGCTAAACTCTGGATTGCACTGCCAGAGGAGGTGGTAGAATCATATGCAATTACTACCTTTAAGAGGCATTTAGACAGACACCTGAACAGGCAAGGCACAGAAGGACATGGTCCTAATGTGGGCAAATTGGGTTAGTGTAGATGGGCAAAGCGGTTGGCATGGACATGCTGGGCCGAAGGGCCTGTTTCTGTGCTGTATGACTCCATGCTCGATGACTAGTCGGATGAAGTATTTTGAGTAGCAGCTACTTCAGAGGTAATGCCACTGACCAAGCTCACCATGGGACTGATGGGAATGCTCCGAGAGCTGGTATACACTCGATAGGCTGAATGGCCTGCTTCTATGTGATAAAAACGTGAAAATATGAAATATGAAAATATCCTGAAGGACATAGCTGCTTTCTTGTGGTTTTAGCGGGTGATAGATAAACATACAAATTACTTGACTTTATTCTCGTAAGTGTACCCCTTGCAGATGTATAGCCTCATGCCAGTGTTGGTAGGAATGAGTTCCACGTTGACCTTGCGAAGGTGATCACCTATCTCCGCTCTGAGGACACCTTCCACTGTACTGTGCTAAACGATATCATACCAGAACATACCTGGCAGCTTAAAACTAGTCATCCACACGGTGTTGTAGACCATCAACAACAGCAGAATTGTAGTCTGTCGTGATCTGTAATCTCCTGGCCAGGATATTCTTCACCATTGAGCCAGGAGACCAATCCTGGTTCAATGAGGCCTGCAGAAAGGTAGTCCAGGAACAGGCCAGGAGATCCCACCCTGGAGTAGGAATCAGCCAACAGATCAGGCAATGTCAGTGGAGAGGGAAAACTCAGTTAATGTTACAGATGGTTACCGACAGTAGAAATGGCCAGTTCTGATACAACCAGAAACGAAAGTTATGTCAAATTCTTGAAATTGTTGAATTTGAGATTAAGTCCCTAAGACTTAATCTCAAATGGAAGACTAGTGCTATCCTCAAGTTGTAATAGGTGGCTTGGCAATGCAATACCATTGAATGTCAAGGGTAGGTGGATCGAAATTTTTATTTGAGGTAACAAGTTGGAACTTGTTATTTTCAATCATCAGCAAATTGATGGAAAGTATCTTTAACAGTGCTATTTGGTGGCACGTAATCAACTGAGCTTGCATTTTGGCAGAATGACTCAGTTCCAAACTTCATCCCAGTCTTAAGTCAAACACATAAAAGTGTAGAATTAAAAGGGAGATGAGTATCAAGGCAGCACCTGTCTGATTATAGCATCAAGAACCCCTGGTAAATCTGAAGCCAAGAAAACATGAGGGGAAAATTCTCCACTGGCTGAATCATAGTTTACCAGAGGGTGGTTGTAGTTGCTTTGGGTCAATCATTTCAGCCCAAGGAGATTACTTCAGGAGTTCTTAAGGACAGTATGCTCATCCCAAACATTTTCAGTTACTGCTTTAATGGCCTTCCTTTCATCACAATGTGAAAACTTGGACAATGTTCAATTCCATTTGCAACTTCTCAGAAATTGAAGCAGTCATTGCATACAGCCAAACTGAAGAACATTCAGGTATGGACTGATAAATAGTAATAAATATTTGCATACCACGGGTGACCATCTCAAATAAAAGTTTCGATCCACCTACCCTTGACATTCAATGGTATTGCATTGCCAAGCCACCTATCACAAACATTCTTAGTGTTACCACTAGCCAGAAGATCAACTGGACCAACCGCACTATTAGTCAGACTACAAGAGCAAGTGCGAGGCTGAGTATTTGTGGTCCTTCTCCTCCACAGAGCCTTTGCAACAGTTGCACTGAGCTTCACTGTGTCCTTCAGCATGTACTCCTGCAGCCTGGATCATGTGGTGAGTGACTCACCTCCTGACATCCCAAAGCTTTTCCACAATCTACAAGACACAGGTCAGGAAAATAATTGAATGATCAGCATTGTCTGGATGAGTATAGCTCCAGCAACACTCAAGCAGCTCAACATCATCCAGGGCAAAGCAATCTGCGTGACTGGCACCTCACTGACCACTCTGTACATTCAAGCCTTCCACCACTGCACAATGGCAGCAGTGTGTACCACCTGCAGTAAGTTATTGCCAGACTGCCCTCACATCATCTCCAAACCCTGTGACCTCTTTCACCAAAACAAACAAGGGCAGCAGATGGAAACACCTGCAAGTTCCCTGCAAGTAACATCATCTTGACATGGAAACATATTACCCTTCCTTGATTGTTGCATCATCTTCTGATGATGTTGGAACTCCCTACCCAACATCACCAGAAGATCTACAACGGTTTCGGAGGGTAGCTGGCCTCATCTTCTTAAAGCCAATTGGAGATCAAATGCCAGCAATATCCACATCTCATAAACAAGTAAGAAAATAACAAATCATATAATTAATAAATAATAAAAACTTTCTGGATTATATCAATTCTGAATAGCTAGATCACTCGTGACACTGACAACATTGCACTCAGCTCTGGTTCAACCTCCAACTACATAATTTAGGCATTTTGAAGATTTATTGTAAACCCCGTGTTAGCCAACTAATTTCAGGCTGTATGGGACATATGAGCCACAGAAAACAATGTGCTCTCCGGCCAAGATAGAACATAAACTTGAACATAGAACAGTACAGCACAATACAGGCCCTTCGGCCCACAACGTTGTGCCGACCTTTAAACCTTGCCTAAGACTACCTCACCCCTTCCTCCCACATATCCCTCTCTTTTAAATTCCTCCATATGCCTATCTAGTAACCTCTTGAATTTGATTAATGTACCTGCCTCCACCACTGCCCCAGGCAGCGCATTCCATGCCCCAACCACTCTGGGTAAAAAACCTTCCTCTGATATCTCCCTTGAACTTCCCACCCATTACTTTAAAGCCATGCCCTCTTGTATTGAGCATTGGTGCCCTGGGAAAGAGACACTGGCTGTCTACTCTATCTATTCCTCTTAATATTTTGTACACCTCAATCATGTCTCCTCTCATCCTCCTTCTCTCCAAACAGTAAAGCCCTAGCTCCCTTAGTCTCTCCTCATAATGCATACTCTCTAAACCAGGCAGCATCCTGGTAAATCTCCTCTGCACCATTTCCAACACTTCCACATCCTTCCTATAATGAGGCAACCAGAACTGGACACAGTACTCTAAGTGTGGTCTAACCACAATTTTATAGAGCTGCATCATTACCTCACAGCTCTTAAACTCAATCCCTCGACTTATGAAAGCTAACACCCCATAAGCTTTCTTAATTACCCTATCCACCTGTGAGGCAACTTTCAGGGATCTGTGGATATGGACCCCCAGATCCCTCTGCTCCTCCACACTACCCAGGATCCTGCCGATAACTTTGTACTCTGCCTTGGAGTTTGTCCTTCCAAAGTGTACCACCTCACACTTCTCCGGATTGAACTCCATCTGCCACTTTTCAGCCCAGCTCTGCATCCTATCAATGTCCCTCTGCAATCTTCGACAGTCCTCTACACTATCCACAACACCACCAACCTTTGTGTCATCTGCAAACTTGCCAACCCATCCTTCTACCCCCTCATCCAAGTCATTAATAAAAATCACGAAAAACAGAGGTCCCAGAACCGATCCTTGTGGGACACCGCTAGTCACAGCCCTCCAATCTGAATGCACTCCCTCCACCACAACCCTCTGCTTTCTACAGGCAAGCCAATTCTGAATCCACACGGCCAAGCTTCCCTGGATCCCATGCCCTCTGACCTTCTGAAGAAGCCTACCATGTGGAACCTTGTCAAATGCCTTACTAAAATCCATGTAGACCACATCTACTGCACTGCCCTGATCAATCTGTCTGGTCACTTCCTCAAAGAACACTATCAGGCTTGTGAGACATGATCTGCCCTTCACAAAGCCATGCTGGCTATCCCTGATCAGACCATGATTCTCTAAGTGCCCATAGATCCTATCTCTAAGAATCCTTCCCAACAGCTTGCCCACCACAGATGTAAGGCTCACTGGTCTATAATTCCCTGGACTATCCCTACTATCTTTTTTGAATAAGGGGACAACATTTGCCACCCTCCAATCCTCTGGTACCATTCCTGTGGACAACGAGAACTCAAAGATCCTAGCCAAAGGCTCAGCAATCTCCTCCCTTGCCTTGCGGAGCAACCTGGGGAATATTCCGTCAGGCCCCGAGGACTTATCTGTCCTAATATTTTCTAACAGCTCCAACACATCCTCTCTGTTGATATCAACATGCTCTAGAACATTAACCTTACCAACACCAAGATAAACAAGTCACTTAGAAAACAGAGTCTGTATAATCAGAAACTAAAGCAACATCTCCCCTTGATTGGTAGGGAGATGATCCAATCGTTTCCACTCTGGCTGGGTGGAGCTTGTTACTACAGCCCTAGTAACTTCAGCTGGCTTCTACAGGGGAAAGAGGGAGGGATGGGATTCAGCCAATCTTAGCAGTCCTAGGTGAGAGAGGTGAAAAACAAGTTTCTCAAAATGGCTCACTGCTTCTTCTTTTCCTCACTATTGCATGATCAGTTGCTTCAGATCACCATGGTGGCATATTTTTAACCTAAGGCTGCTTCTGATCACTATCCTACAATGGGTATGGTTGTTGGATAAGACTAGAACTGGGATAAGCTCTGATGCCCTCTGCTGTTGAACAGCCTGATGCTACTCCAAGCCTGGACTTACATACAAGATGTGCGTAAGCGAATGCTGCCGACTGGCACAATCCAGGCTGCAGGAGTACATGCTGAGGGACGCACTGAAGCTCAGTGCAACTATTGCAAAGGCTCTGTGGAGGAGAAGGACCACAGACCATAGTCCTGCCACCACTGGACGCTGAGGGGCTGGGTCCTGTGGAACATCTCTGTGGGCCCTGCATAGTGTCTCAAATGCTTTATGGGTATATTGTTTAAAGAGGAAACATGAGTAGAAGTGATGCTTTGTAAGAATATGTATTGGTTTGATGGCACAATGAATGTAAAGAAGGATGTGTACTGATTGTATTGTATTTCCTGTATATATTTTTATAAATAAAGTATACTTTTGAAATAAAATTAAAAGAACCTTACATATGAGGAAGGTTCTTTGGGCGAAGTGTCCTGGCTGGAACTCCATGAGAAATAGCAGCTTTCAGGAGAGGAGGAGGAAAAAAATGATGTGGGTATGGGACATCAATGAGGCAAAAGCCTTGGTTATTGTAAAATTTACAAAGAGGGAGAGAGAGAGAGAGAGAGAGAGAGAGAGAGAGAGACTGGGGAAGTGAGCAGGGTTACCAATGCAGAGTCAGATTGATCTATGGGATTGCATTCAAACATTAAAAACAAAAGTACACCATTTCAAATTCCAGCAGGCAGCTGTTGGGCAACCAGCCTGAGGTCCTCTCCTGGCTCAGAGTTTGTTGGAAAGGTCATGAATAAGTCATGTGCAATGACTCACATGTGCATTCGGAGACTGGGCCTGTTACACTGACGTGTTAGCATCATGCTGTCTGCATGTCGCATGTTAATGCCAAAGGCCCGGCTGGAATGTGGTCAAGTGTCCCACGTGCATTTCAAAAGACTTCACAAAATGTATTATTAATACTATTACAAAGGCCAGATATTAGCAATTTTTCTAAAAATGGAATAACAAATACTTGCTTCTTAACCAAAGTTCCAGATGTAATTTAGGAGAAAAATCAGAAAATAAAGTTGATAATTTGTGTTGTAAGCTTTCTGCTTCCCCAAGTGTAGTGCCTGGACTAAACAGATGATGGTCACCAATGACTGCAGTGGGGAGACTGCAACTGACTTCAATGTATCTGGGAACTCAGATGGAACTCCCAGTCCTGCAGGCCTCTGCATCCTACTTGAATATCCAGACAGGTTCTCCCCACCAATGTTCTTTCTCCGTCATGTTTTCCAGCTGTTGCCAGGGTTCAGTTCGGTGGGAAGG
Source organism: Pristis pectinata (assembly GCF_009764475.1). Taxonomy (NCBI): domain Eukaryota; kingdom Metazoa; phylum Chordata; class Chondrichthyes; order Rhinopristiformes; family Pristidae; genus Pristis; species Pristis pectinata. The sequence goes on from NC_067428.1 coordinate 11,600,958, forward strand.
CAGTGCAGATTCAATTTTGTTCTCACCCCAGATCCCAGCACTGCTATGTGAGAGCAGCACGTGAATTCGGACCTCTGGGCAACCTCTGAGCCCAGTCTCAGAATGCGCATGTGAGTCACGACTTATCCATGACCTTTCCAACAAACTCTGAAAGACTGGGTTGATTTCTGTCTGGTGAGATTGCTGAGGCCAACTAGACATGGGGCTACATTTATCCAGCTCTGTCCTCTCATTCCTCAAATTTCTTCCTCTCAACATTAACTTCCTTGCCTCCAGCTGAAGCCTTGAGGTCCAATTTCTTTCCCTAAACTTCTCAGCTTCTCCAGTCACATTGGAATCCAGTCCTTTGACTAAGATGTTTCTTGTTTTCTTTAATGTCTATTTTTGCCTGATTTTGCCATGTGATGCTCTTGGGGATGTTTAAATGTGCTGTATAAATGGTTTCTGGGTGGCTCTGTGTCCCGGTAGATGGTGGATCCACTAACCGAGACAACGGCAAATCTCCCAGTTTATTTTGGTTCAGTGTAGTAAGCAAAATCTAGGGCAGCTTGAATGTAAAAAAATCTGAACTGACACTTCAGCATGGTACTAAGGGAGTAAATGCAGCATGGATGAGAATTTAGACAAAAGGTGTGGCTTTTCTTCTGGATAGGCATGAAGTATTTCAAGGTACAATTTAGAAGAACAGTGAACTTCTCCCTAAAGTCCTGGCCAATTGCTATCTCTCAACCAACATCAGTAAAATAATTTACCCAGTTATTGTTACTTTGCTCTTTTGTTGGAGTTTGCTGAGTGCACGTGGACTGTTATATATCCCACAGTATGACTGAAAATACACTTCAAAAGTTTTTCAATGGCTTTAAAAGATTTTAGGTTGCCCTGAAGTGATATAAATGTACAAATCTCCCATGTTCTTAGAAACCTACATGAGCCATCTCCTTGATTACAGTGCTTTTTCTCCCCTTTCACCCATGGTCATTGCTCGGGCACACTAGGATACGAATACATGATACTTCAGCAATTTGAGCTTGGGATGAGTCATCATAGTGCAGCTGAGATGCTAATGTTGCATTGTGAACCAGAGCAGTATCCAGCCAACGCTAAATGAGAATCAAGCAAACTGTAGATGTTGGAAATCTGAAGTAAAAGCAGAAAATGCTGGAAATACTCAGCAGGTCAGGAAGCATCTGTGGAGGGAGAATCAGGATTAATGTTCCAGGACTGAGATCCTGATGAGGTTCTGAGTTCTGACAAAGGGTCCCAGACCGGAAATGTTAACTGTTTCTTCTTCCACAGATACTGCCTGACCCCCATGTGTTTCCAGCAATTTCTGTTTATCATTCTAGCCAATAGTATTCCTCTGTGCCCTACATTTCCTGCTTCAGAAGGCGGAGTACTTTATAAAGGGTTTCACACCACAGCTGATATTGGTCAAGCCTAGACTGTCGTAAGCAACAAGAAATTAGACAATAGGACTGTTGGCGTTGGAATATTATTGTCATATGTACTGAGATACAGTGAAAAGCTTTTGTTTGCAGTCAGTGCTGATCTCCTCCTTGCTGACAATCAATACGGGTGCACCCCAAGGATGCTTACTTAGCCCGCTGCTCTACTGCCTCTACACTCATGACTGTGTGGCTAAGCACAGCTCAAATGCCATCTATAAATTTGCTGATGACACCACTGTTGTTGGCAGAATCTCAGATGGTAATGAGGAGGCATACAGGAGTGAGATAGATTGGCTGGTCGAGCGGTGTCACAACAACAACCTCACACTCAACATCAGCAAGACCAAGGAATTAATTGTGGACTTCAGGAAGGGGAAGTTGGGAGAACACACACCAGTCCTCACTGAGGGGTCAGCAGTGGAAAGGGTGAGAAGCTTCAAGTTCCTGGGTGTCAACAGCTCAGAGGATCTGTCTTGGGCCCAACACATTACGAGCTTGAGGAGATTAGGTATGTCACTAAAGACTCTTGCAAATTTCTACAGACAGTGGAGAGCATTCTGACTGGTTGCATCACCACCTGGTATGGGGGCTCCAATGCGCAGGATCAAAAGAGGCTGTAGAGAGCTATAAACTTAGCCAGCCACATCACGGGCACAACCCTCCCCACCATTGAGGATATCTTCAAGAGGCGGTGCCTCAAGAAGGTGGCATCCATCATTAAGGACCCTCACTACCTGGGACATGCCCTCTTCACGTTACCACCATCAGGGAGGAGGTAGAGGAAACTGAAGACCCACACTCAATGATTCAGGAACAGCTTCTTCCCCTCCGCTATCAGATTTCTGAACGGTCTATGAACACTACCTCATTATTCCTCTTTTGCACTATTTATTTATTTTTTGTAACATAATAATTTTTATGTCTTGCACTGTATTGCTGCCGCAGAACAACACATTTCACGACATATGTCAGTGATGATAAACCTGATTCTGATTCAGACAGATCATTCCATACAGAAGTATAAAGTAGTAAAAAGGAAAACAAAATGCAGTTTATAGTGCTCCGGTTGCAGAGAAAGTGCAGTGCAGGTAGACAAGTAAAGTTGAAGGCCCACAAAGAGGTGAATTGGGAGATCAAGAGTTCATCTTTTAGCGTATGAGAAGTCCATTCAAGAGTCTGATAACAGTGGGATAGAAGCTGTCCTTGAATTTGGTGGTTCATGCTATCAAGCTTTTGTAGCTTCTGCCTGAGGGGAGGGAGAAGAAGTGAGAATGACTGAAATGGGAGAGGTCCTTGATTATGTTGACTACTTTCCCGAGGCAGCGGGAAGTGTAGACGGAGTCAATGGAGGGGAGGTTGGTTTCCAGCAAATACACAAAGCCAGACTTCTCCTGAACCTGAGATAACAGACTGTCTGCACTTGGATCCCTCTTTTGCTTCTGGCATGGTCCCAGGTTCCGCCAACTCATTGGTATGGCCTGGGGTGGTACTTGCTGAGTAGCACTCCCAGAGAGGCATCTTCAGCTGACGAGGCCCCATCCCCAAGCCCACCTGTCAGAGCTATCATCTAAGTTAAATGTTTGTGAATGTGCAATGACTCACATGGGCATTCAGAAATTATTAAAATGTAAAAAACCCAAAAATGTAAAAATTTAAAACACAGAATCAATCATTTACATTTAAATATAATTTAAATCAAGTAAAATAAATCAAATGAAGGGATCTATTGCCTATTTTCCATTGGCCATTTCTTCCCATTCATTTCAATGGGGCTGTAGAATTTACTTAAGCATTTACTTAGACTCATACAGCATGGAATTGTCCCAGGTTTAACCGGGCACAGATCAGGGGCAGATTTCACAGCAAGAGGACTGGGAAATCTGGGAGTGCAGGTTGGGTCTGAAATAGTTTGCACCAAAGGAAGCAAGAAAAATCATCTGTAGGCTGATAAATGACAAGCAAAATTTGAGTCGGGCTTGAGACTTTGGGTATTCCCAGTGTTTTCTGTTTTTATTTCAGATCTCCAACATCTGCAATATTTTACTCTTGAATTACTGTTTAATTTTTTGCTGCTTCATCTCCAGGAGTGCCCATCCTTATGAATCTCTGGTCCTCTTTCCGAATTAATCCAAATAAATCCTAACGAAAAGTGTGCACACGTAAGGCGAGAACCGGATTAGGCTTGGCTGTGACAACCCCAAGGTCAAATAAAAAACTCCCAATACTGAGTTCAATTAACTTACATGAATGAACAATTACATGCGTGCACATCTTGAAATAAACTCATGTCCAAGTAAAAGTCAATGTTTTTATGAAAAATGAGAAGAAATTTGAGGAAAAAGTGGGGTTCTTACTGTGACGACATTTCATTACATGCCCCCTTCCTCACCTGAACTTTCTACTGTTGCTAGGAACAGTTTATAAGGATGAAGACTCCATCTGGTATCTTGTTAAGTGGTCACATTTTATGCAAATGAACAGATTCCCTAATGAACAATGGAAAGATTACCCTATCCTCAGCTGGCTATTAAACTCACTACCTCCACTCAATCTCACACTCACACAGACACAGCCGCACCCACACACACAAAACAGACCACTTGTTTGGAAGTTTTTGTTTCAATGTACACTCCCGTCCTGCAAAGTTGAGCTTTAGGACAGGATATAGAACCTGGGATCTCCCAAATCTGCATAGTCAGTGTATCTACCCATGGGACAGGTTGTCTACAACTGTATCCATACTTGGAAACTTGGAATAAATTTCTAGGCAAACTTTTCATTGAGTTCAATGGAATGAATTTTGGAGGCAATATACAATGTGATCTTAAGGCAGGTTTTGCACTACAAATTGAGGATAAACTGCTAGACAGTTATAATTTGCTTTTAGCTGTCTGAAAAGGAAATAGATCTATTTGGTTAGATTCCAAAGCTCTAAAATGTAAGACTGGGAAATTCATTTGCATCTTTAACACCATGCTCCAGACAGTTAAAGAGAAATGATGACTGCCCAGCCATTCATCCCTGCTTCATGAGTACTAAACACACCATGGAGTCACCTGAGTGTGTTGTCCTTTGCCTCCAAATTTCATTTTGTAGCACACCAACAACCATTTGAGCTTGGACAACATAGGAACAGGCCCTTCAGCCCACCATGTCTGTGCTGACAATATTGCCAATTTAAACTGCACATCTGCCTGCACATGGTCAACATCCCTATCTGTTCATGTGTCTGTCTAAATGCCTCTTAAATGCTGCTATCATATCTGCTTCCACCACCTCCCCTGGTAGTGTGTTCCAGGCACCTACCACACTCTGTGTAAAAAAATTTACATTGTAAATCTCCCTTAAGCTTTCCCCCTCTCATCTTAAAGCTATGCCCTCTAGTGTTTGACATTCCTACCCTGGGAAAAAGTCTCTATCTACCCTGTCTATTCCACAGCAAAATTCATCAGTACCCATGGCTCAAGACATCCTGTTGTTCTGCAAGTGAAAATACAGGGGGTCTGGAGTCAAGTATAGGCCAGACGGGTAAGGATAGCGGATTTCCTCCCTGAATAACATCAGTCAAGAGAGTGTGCTTATAAAACAATCCCATATTTTCATAATTACATCACAGGGACTAACATTATTTTTAGCTCCAGATTCATTTAATAACTTGCTATTAAATTCTCCAGCCACCATTGTGGTATTCAAACACCTGCCTTTGGAGAGGGGTGCCAGACCTCTGGCTGGTAGTCCTGTCATTTAACCCCTTCATTTCCCTACCCAGAGAATAGATTGCAGGGAGATAACTGGGGAAATGTGACTAATGAGAGCTAGGATAGACTCGATGGGTCAAGTGGTCTTTGTCACAAGAAAATATGATAAAAAAATAAATATGAGAAAAGCAGGATGCCATTGTGAGCTGTGCTGTGATGTAGAAGGATTTCGGGGGTACATATAAAGGTTTAGTGAATGGGTGACATGTCAAATGGCAGATAATATGGAAAAATACAAAGTCATCCATTTAGCTAGAAAAAAAATAGAAATTGAAAAGTATTGGTGCCCAGTGGGACTAGGGCGTTCTTGTACAGAATCACTGAAAGTTTATAGGTAGATGCAGCAAGGAATTAGGAAGGCAAATGGTATGTAAGAGGATTTGAGTACAAGAGTAAAGATGTTTTACTTCAGTTGTACACAGCCTTGGCAAAACACACCTGGAACATTGTGGACAGGTCTGGTCTCCCAATCTAAGGAAGGATGTACTTGAAATAGAGTAAAGGTTCACCAGATTGATTCCTAGAATGCCAAGTTTATTGTATGTGAAGAAATTAAATAGACTGGCCCATACTTTCCTCAGATTAGAAGAATGAGAGATGATCTCTTTGAAACAAATGAAATTCTTATGAAGGTAGAAGTAGGAATGATGTTTACTTTTTACTGTTGCGTCCAGAACAAGGGGTTACAATCTCAAAATAAGGAGTCAGCCATTCTGAACAGAGCTGAGAAGAGGGTAGTGAATCTTTGGAATTCTCTACCCAAGAGGGCTGTGTCAACTCAAATCGCTGAATATGTTCAGGATGGTGATGGATTTTTAGGTATTAAGGACCTCAAGGCATATGAAGCTAGTGCAGGAAAGTAACACTGAGGTACAAGCACAGTCATAGATTCATAGTTATACTGTATGGAAACGGGTCCTTTGGCCCAACTTGTCCATGCCAACCAAGATGGCCAACCAAGATGCCTATCAAAGCTAATCCAATTTGCCTGCATTTGGCCCATATGATCTTATTGAAGACACGAGGGCTGAAGGGCATGCTCCTGCTTCCATTTCTTATGTTGTTATGTTCTTAAATGCTAAATGACCACCTTCTAGATGTGGGTATTGAGACAAGAAGTGAGTGATTTTTCATTGGATCAATTTCAGTGATTTGCCATCCAATTTATATCTCCCCAACAGGTCCCCGGTAGCAGAAAAGTTAGGCCTCAATATCAAAATTGGTCTAATAAAAACAGCTGGAAGCTGCAGAATTTGTCCCCCAGGAAGCAGCTCTGCCTTCAGAAAAGGTTGAGGGAAAATTGACATGGATGATAGGGAGTAAAGCGTGCAGGTCAGTAGCTGCCTCAGTGAATTGGGCTCAAGGCTGGCAGTCGACGTAGTTGCAAGGATAAGTGAACAGATACACGTATAAAAGACATTCAGCTTTATTTAGAAACAAGGGAGAAAGAAACTATGTGAAAAATCTAGTAGCACATAAACATAGCGCTTGTTTATAGCCACTGCTCACGGGCAGCCGTTTTTGAATAAGACAGTTTGATCTGCTTGGCCTGTTCCAGATTGAATTCCTCTGCGGAAGTGATCACTGAGAGACGTGGAAACTTCTCCTAGTCCTCCACTTCCCACAGCCCTCCCCATCTGAAGTTATAGCTTGGGACTCTTTTAGGTTTCCCACCCAATTGATTGGTATTTACTTGTGAGCCCAGTCAACGAGGGGCCTATTTTCCAGGCAAGGTGCACCTGTGTAATCTTGGCAAGTGGGAGTGGAAAATTGGATGTGTACCATTCAGCCTACTAGCTGAGGTCACTTCCGTGATTTTATGCTGGACGTGATATTGGACACAAAAGCCAGAATAACAAAACACCTCTCGACATCTGATCCTTCATCTTGCTATAAATTATAGTGTCTTTTCTGGTGTGTGCTTTAACACAGACTGAGTGATTGCTTCGGGTTCTTCCTCAGGAAATGGGCCAGCATCCAGTATGTGGGAAAGGGATGGGTTGGTATTTCTGTTGCACCACAGTGGCCTCTGAGTGACAGCCAGCTACTTGACGATTGAGGGAAAAGTTTTCATGGCTGTCCCTGATCTTGTCTCTCTTGCTCACGTGGGCACTTGCCAGTGGAAATTATTGCACAATCACTGGCAGCAGTGGCCTATGGTTTCACTCTTCCTTGTTCGTGGTTTATGTAGCACCCCCAGCCTTCCCTTAGCACAGAGCAGTATCTGGATCCAATGGGGCTCTGTAACACACTAGGCGGCACACTTACTAACCGAGTCTTCAGAGGATGATTGACGTGGCCCCTGTTGAAGGAAGCAAGTGGCCAGAAGGTACCATATTTCAGAATTCCCTGCCAGGCAACAAAAATTGACTACAAAATATATCTTGCATGGAGCAAGATGGTCATGCGGGCCATAGTGGAGATTCATCAGAGGATCTGTTGGGGTATTATGTTCAACTTTACATCATCTCAGATCTCAAGATTTGAATCTATTGGAAACATCCCAAAGCTCTATATAAATAAATGGGTAAACAGCTCTGACCCCGCCTGACATGGATGAAATATGATCTTTAATAGGGCAGATCTCCAGCCTTTCTACTGTTTGAAGTCTAGGTCTCCAAGGTTTTATATTAATATTGCTTCGAATGAATCAGCAAGGAAGTGGTTGAGCATGCAGGAGGAGGCTTTAGAATATTAGCTTCATTCTTTCCAGATGGTGCTAATTGGCACAAATGCCTGCTCTGTATCCAATCAAAATCGTTGGCAAACATGACCATTTTCTTCACAGTTTGGTGAACAACTTGGAAAGGTGGCCATTATTGGGACTTAGAATACTGAGATATGCTCTGCCCTTACCCTGGACACCATGAGGAACATAGACGCAGTTGACTATTGAGTCTGCTCCACCAAGCAGTGAGATCATGGTTAATCTGCACCTCAGCTCCAGTTACCCAATGTATCCCCTGATCTCTTGATATAACAAAAACCTATATCATTGATGGGATGGGGAAGCACAGCCAGGTGGGTATATTCCTTGTTTTCTGGCTGGTCATTGACATTCTTAATCCAAACTAGTCCTTAGCATTCAAAAGCATGTTTAGCTCTCTAGATTTATTGGGTATTTGTTCACTGCTAAACTGTAAGCAATGTTCATTCATTCTTGTTCTTCCCATTTCAATTAAATATCCAGATTCAAAAATTGTCTTTCACAAGACAGATTCATATTTAAGATCCACCTACATCAGCCCTGGTGGACTTTTAATTCATTCCCTATTTATCAATAACTCAGTGTTAAGAACAGCCCTTTCCAAATCTCCCAGCTGAAAGTATGTCATAAGACAAATTTGCAAACAAGAGACATATGGAGAAATAGGGGTGAGTTTCCTGGGTTTGTGGCTTGCCGTGTTTCAGGGTATGTGTGATCTGTGGCGCTGGGTTTGGATCCCAGACTATGCTTGGATATCCCAGTCAGTTTAATTTCCTCCTCTTGGTTCCACTTTCACTTCCTGCTTCATAGATCGGGTCCTCCCCACTGAGCTGCAGGTTTTCCATGGAGAACGAGCATTAAAATCAACAACAGATTGCTGTAACATTAATTGCACTGCCCTGTCACTGGGTCATGCACTGGAAATCACACGGGGCACAGATGACCAAAAACGATGGCTCCAAATTGTTATATGTCTGTCTGCCCAATGGATCTTCTCTATTAAATCCTCCAACATCACAAAGCACTCCATCTAGTGGCCCAGCTGAGAGTTTGCAGTATTTTCCAATTAGCAATTAAATGAATAGCTGACATATATGTTGGATTTTAAGTCAGTCTTGAGACTGCTGTGACTGTGGGGCTGGCTTAGATGCTATTAACAAATTGGATGACCTGTACTGGCCCAGCACATAGATGCAATCACAAGGAAGGTGCGGCAGTGTCTTTACTTTCTTAGGAGGTTAAGGAAGTTCAGCTTGTCACTGAACACTCTAACAAACTTCTACAGATGTACTGTTGAAGGTATCCTGACTAGTTGCATCATGGTCTGGTGCAGCAATTCAAATGCGCAGGAATGTAAGAAGCTGCAGAGAGTAGTGGACTCTGCCCAATACATCACGGGCACACCATTGTAGTATCTACAGGAGATGCTGCCTCAAGAAGGCAACATCCATCATCAAAGATCCCCACCATCCGGGCCATGCCATCTTCCCGTAACTACCATCGGGCGAGAGGTACAGAAGCCTGAAGTCCCACACCACCAAGTTTGGGAACAGCCACCTCTCTTCGACCATTCAGTTCTTGAACCAACTAACACAACCCTAATCACTACAGTTTAGCAACACTATGACCACTTTGATCACTTTGCACTGAAATGGATTTTGATTTTTCTTGTTCAAATGATGAGAATGAGTGATGAGATTAGCAGGCTTGGTGGGTATCCAATACGGTACTGAATCATAAAACTGGGAAGCTTCAAGGTCAACAGAAGGGAAAAGCACCACAAGCATTCCTAACTTCTGTGATGTGGCTGAACCACTTACAACCAAGGTCAACCTGAAGTATCAAGCAGATGATTCTTCTAGCCTTCTTCTTGGGTCCACGTCATCTCTCAAACCAATGTGATTTACTTCAGATGATATCAAGAAACAGGTGAGTTAACTGGATACAGAAAAGGCTTTGGCACCTGATTGCATTGAATTATAGAACTGAAGGCTTGAGCTGTGGAACTGGCAGCATCTCCATCCAAGTTGTTCCAGTTCAGCTACAAGACAAGCATCCACCTGAGAATATGTAAAGTTGGCCAGGTATCTCTTGCTCACAAAAGGGGAGGCAAATCCAATCAGAGCAATTACCACCCAGCCTCCTCTCAACCATCTGAAAAATGATGACAGATGTTGTGTGGAGTGCTTTCAAGCTGTATTTACCAATAGCATACTCACTGTTGCTCTATTTGAATTCTCCAAGTAACACTTGGCTCCAGATCTCCACATGGCTTTGGCCCAAAATGGACCACAGAACTGAACTTCAGGGATAAAATGAAAGAGATGCTCCTTAATGGTTTTTGATGATGAGACAGCAAGGAGCCCTGGTAAAATTGATGTTAATGGGATTCAAGGGGAAAATGCTGCCTTGGCTGGAGCCATCCCTAGCATAAATGAAGATAGTTGTGGTTATTGGGAGGGGAATGTAGTTGTGGTTGCTGGAGTCCCCTAGGGTCATGTCCTGGGACAGCCCTTTTCAACCTGTGTTATCAATGAACTTTTCTTCAACGTAAGGCCAATGTTTGCTGGTGATTGGATGGTGCTTTGTTCTATTCACAACTCCTCAGGTGATAAAACAGTCCAAGCCCACAGGAAACAAGACACAGACTAATAAATGTCAAGGTTCACCAATCCCACACAAGTACCAATCAATCATCTCTGATAAGAGAGTTTATCCACCTTCCCTTAACATTCCATCGTGCTATCAGTGACAAATATCCCACCACAAACTTTTGGGCCATCTTTGCCAGAAACTTAACTGGACTAGCCACAGCTGGGTAAAGTACTGGGGTGAGAAATTCAGAGGCGACTGAGTGAATTACCAGGGTGTGAGAGGCAAGGGAGGCTGGCTGGCTGATATACTGGGATGAGGGGGAAGAGAGAGGTATATGACTGGGTGAATACTAGAGTGAAGGGAGGAGTTCAAACTGAATGTAGAGATAGGTACAATCAGAAAGGGAGAAGGCAGAAGTACTATATAAAGACCCAGTTCTATAAACTGATATTCCTATAGCTATCACTGAGCTTACAGCTCTGGATACCACTAATTAAAGGTCTATTTACAGAGACTGAGAGAGAGCATCAGACCACGCACACAGTAACTCAATTACTGATTTCACTGTGACATCTAATTGGATAGATACACTTTTGTGATTTTTTTAATATACTTGTGAAAACAAAAAAAGGCTGGTAAAAGTGTCAGGTTGTAATTGGCTTCATGTCCCTGGGGTTCTCCTCCAATCAGTGGTCCACTGTCCAAAATTTCAATGGTCCACTGAAATTCAATCAGCTTGTAGTCCACCTGACATTTGAAATTCCAAGAGAAGCAGTAAACTCGAGATGGATGCTCTCATTATCATTTCCAAGAAATCTAAAACAATTTATTCCAAATTTTAAAGGACACTCCTGTTCAAGATCAGCCAAGAGAGGTGAGATGAAAGTCTTCCCTCTCTAATCTCCATTCAGGACGCAAAAGAATTTGTTTTCTTGGTTTAATTCCCAGCAGGTTTTGAGTCATTACGACAAAACCACTGTTCTGGACTGTGTACTGTAAAAGAAGAGCGTGGGAAATGAGATGCGATTCAAACAAAAGAGAAGATTCTGATACTCCCAGAGTGTAAGTAAAATGTTTTTTACTGCAATTGAAGTGCCTTACCTTATCTTTTAATTAATTCTAGATGTCCTTTGGTAATGTATGACTATCAAAGTGTACACAGCAAACAGGTTGCTGTGATTCACTGAGTCAGTGAGTTGTTATTTTGACTGTAACTTCATGGTTATCCCCAAAACTAGCTGGTGTCAGGCTGATCCCCGTTATAATCTGAGTTTATTTCCAGCACATATAGTCAGAGCAAAATCAATTTCTACAGGAGAACTGTAACTAAAAACTTAAGGAATTGAGTGAAGTGACTGAATTTCATGTGTCCTGGTGTTAATAACAACTTGTTAACAAAATTATTGTTACATGGGCTGCCTATTGTTCTCGCATGACCTTGTTGATGTGGGAAAACATCACATTTTAATTGTGCATAGTTCAGTCTAAGAATACCAATCAATTCATTACTGGAAATGATTACCGCAGAAGCAAATTAGATGTAAGGCTGTTTCATTTACACACTACTTAGTTCTGCAACATGAAGATGACCGTGTTTTTAGAGTAGCTTCACAGACATGTTGAAGTGAGTTTATTGAGGAAACTTCACCTCACTACCTGAAGCATAAGGTTGAAGTCAGTGAATTACAAAACCTAGGACTCTTTCTCTGATATACCCTTCCAATCCCTTCCCATCTTCCTTCAAAGTGAAGGATATTGCTTTGAAAAATGTACCAATTACTATTGACCTTCCAGACTAGGCCGGTAAGCATGATCCATTTATCTCTTGTCAGACAGACCAGTACATGATTCCTCTGACACTCAACTTTGTTATGAAACCTTGCTCCTCAACATCCCAAAGTGAATCATTGCAAAATCAGGAAGATGACTGGAAATCAAGGACTCTTCCTCCCATCATATCAACTGAAATTTTCAAAACTGAGATTGTTATGTTTGTTAGCTTTGTTTGGGTATCAGCAGACATTAACCAAAACCAAAAAACAAGATGCTGAAGGAACTCAGTGGGTCAGGCAGCACCTGCGGAGGGAAATGGACAATCAACATTTCGGGTGGAGACCCCTTCATCTAGACTGTAAGATAGAGGGGAGGTAGCCAGATTCAAAATGTCGACTGTCCTTTTCCCTCCATAGAGGCTGCCTGACCCGCTGAATTCTCCAGCATCTTGTTTTTTTTTGCTCCAGATTCCAGCATCTGCTGTCTCCTGTGTCTCCATTAATCAAAGGTAAAATGGAGTGGATGTACAGGCGAACCCTGCTCACACTGAATGGTGGAATAGGACAGAGGGGCTGAGTTGCCTGCTCCTGCTCTTCCATTCCTTATGCACTGTCTGTCTCTCAGCTATTGCTCTGTCTTTTAACTAATACGATGGTGCTGCAATGTTACATTTATAGAATCGTATGGCACATCTAGAAGGAGGCATGCTGCCTGTCAACTTTGTGCCTGTTCTTCTGAAGTGCAATCCAGTTAGACCCAACCCAAATCCCTTCCCCACATCTCTACAATATTGTTCGCCTTCAAGAACCCAAATCCCTTTTGAAAACTACTACAAAGTGTATTGCCACCACACTAGTGGGCTGTGCATTCCATGTTCAAACTACTTATTGCATAGAAATGTATTTTTCCTTCTCTTGCCTCAGGTTATTTTGCTAGTCACCTTAAATCAGTGCCTGTAGGCAATGACCCTTCAACCATCGGAAGGTTTAATATTCCTAAACCTTTCATTACTTTAAACACCTCCTTCAAATCTCCTCAGCCTTCTTTGTTCTGAGGAGAAAAAAATACAGTGTTTCTCATGTCTATCCATATAAATCTAATCGCTTATCCCCTGGAACCACATTGGTAAATCTTTTCAGCGTCCTCTCCTAAACCTTCATGTCTATCTCAAGGTGGGATATTCAGAATTCTACTCAAATTCCAGCTGGGACTTAATTTCATGCAGATTGAGCAGAGCTTCCTGGTTTTTATAGTCTACATCTCTAATTATAAAGCCCAGAATCCAATATGCTATTTGAGCTGCCACATTCAAAGAATTTTGTGCTAACACTGCCAGCTGCCTTTGTTCCTGCAGCCTTTATTAAACTGTATCATTTAACTTCTCCTGTCTTTCCTAATTCTTCCTATCAAAATGTATCACCTCAAGCTTTCCTGCGTTGGACTTCATCAACCATGTGACTGCCCGTTCCATCAGCGGTCCACGCCCCGTTTACCATTCTCTCTGTTGTTTACTCAGTTTCAAAGTTTGGTATTTCCTGAACATTTTGTAAGTGTGCCCGTGAGACCAAATCCATGGAGTAGAAATTAACTTCTACTCACTTTTTTAGTTCTGCTGAAGGGTTTCTCACCTGAAACTCTATCAGTTGCACCTCTATTCTCATCTTTATATGAATGAAATTAGATGGGTTTTTACACAGTCCAGTAGTTCCATGAAAATCAAAAGATGGAAAATGCTGGGAATTTGAAACAGAAATAGGGAATGCTGGAAGGACTCAGGAGGTTAGGCAGCATCAGTGGAAGGAGAAACAGTGAACGTTTCAGATCAAAGACCCTTCATCAGAACTGAGATTGGGAGAGAGACGCAAGTGGTAGAGAAGGTGAGGAGAGCAAGGGGGGGAGCAACGAGAATGTCGGTAATAGGGTGAAAGGATGGACAACCATTGAATGCAGAGTGGAGCTCCTGTGCCTGTGTAACATGTTGCTGATGTTGTGAGGTCTGGGTGATGTTGTACAGTCTGGTCTACTGGGATGTGCTGAGCAGACCAGAATATACAAATGTAAGAAAGAAGCAAGAGATGAATAGCAAGCATAAATGACCAGTCCTGACACAAATAGAAAGAAAGAGCAAGCTATCTGAAGTTGGAGCACTCAATATTACATCCTGCAGGCTGTAACATGCCCAGATGGAAGATAATGTGTTGTTCCTTGAGCTTACGTTGGGCCTCATTATAACAGTGCAGGAGGTGACAGACAGAGAGGTCAGAGTCGGATGGTGAAGTAAAGTGGCAGGTAACCAGAGCTCAGGGTCACAGCTGAAGACTAAGTGCAGGTGCTCCACAAAGTGATCACCCAATCCGTGTCTGGTTTCTCCAATGTAGAGGATGCCACATTGTGAACATGGTTTCCAGTGAGTTAGATTGGAAGAAATGCAAGTGACTCACTGCTTCACTTGGAAAGACTGTCTGGGTCTCTGGATGGTGGGATGGGAAGAGTTGAAAGGACAGGTATTGTACCTCCTGTGGCTGCCGAATGACGGGGAGTGGTAGGTGGGGACAGAAAAGTGGAACAGGCAGTTGCAAAGGGAGTGCAGCTTTGCAACTGCCTGAAATGCTGATGGGGAGGGGCAGGAATACGTGTCCCATAATGGAGTCTTGTTGGAGCTGGTAGAAATTTCAAAGGATGCATTGAAAGCGGAGGCTGGTGGTGTGGAATGTGAGGACCAGGGGAACCCTGTTCTTGCTCTATCCAGGAGGAAAAGGAGTGAGAGAAGACATGTAGGAAATAGATGAGATGCAATCAAGGGCACTGTTACTGCTACCTATTTTCTGTTCCACATTTATGTAACAACTATTTAAATCCCCAGCTGCTATGCATTCTCTGGATCAGTGAGGTAGAGAGCAGAGCAGAAGTTCGGAAATGGGCGAAGTCAAGAGCAAGCTTCACAACTGACATCAGAACACCAGGAGTGGAGAGCTACAGATTAATCTGTAATATGGATCAATCGGAGGGTCCCAAGGGAAGAGAGCGCAGTGTTGGGGGAAGAGATTACAGAACTCTAGTGACTTCAAGGGAAGGAGCTGATTGGTGAGTATTTTTTATTTCAAATCAGGGAAGCCTTATGCTCTGGTATATTTAACTTGATTAATAAATCGAAGAATGACAGAGCACCTCAGTCTTATCGACTGCACACTGTGCCATGTGGGAACTCCGGAGTGATTCCCATGTCCTTGGTGAGTGTATGTACGGGAAAGGTAACTGGCTGGCAGAGAGTCAGGGTGCATTTTTCACAGCATGGCAGGAGGCAACGTGAATGATATGCTTGTCCGCAGGGAGGGAGGGAGTGGGTGACCTCCAGATGACCAGGCAGGTGGTGCAGCAATCCCCTGTCTGCATCTCGCTCTCTAACCAGCACTCTGTTCTGAATGCTCGAAAGGGTGATGTTGCCTGGGGAATACAACCAGAGCTAAGCCCGTGGACCATGTGTGGTTCTGCTGTACAGAAGGGGAGTAGGAAGCTCAGGAATGCTACAATGGGATTTAGTACTTAGATGGACATTCCTGCAGCCACTAACACGATTCCAGGACCGTATGTTGCCTTTCTGGTGCCAGTGTCAAACTGAATAGTTGCAGAATAGCCAAAGGTCTGTTTGAGTAACATTGACATACATAGAATAGGTATGGGACTTCAACTATCCTGATATCAATGGGGATAGAAGCAGCGGGTGTGGTAGGGATAGGTTTATGTGACATCACGTTTTCGTTGCTGCATGATTCAATTTCAATGCAATGCAAATTGTTGTGAAAGCTCAGGGATTTACAGTGAGTTGCACCATTTTCTTCCAGGTCCTCATTGTGTCTGACATACATGTGCACGGAGGAGCCTAGATATGGGTAGTGGAGTCCAATGACAGACAATGCATTTCAGGCTGCCTGTTCACCTGGGGTTTCCATTCACACATGGGCCATCAGCCTGTGGGCCACCCACACTGCTTGTGAGCCCAGGCTCATGTTACTTAAAGGGGATCTGGCTGAGAAGCCCTGGGAACCCACTTCAGCTAAGTTCCTTCAAGTAATGGACGCCCTTGGATCCCCAATATCAACCCCCTCCATGACTTGCAATCCTTGTTAAAGCCTTCTTCCTGACCATCTGTCGAATGGCCCAACCCAAACCCCAGTTATCTACTGTCCTGCCGCTCACCCCCACCCCAACACTTTGAATCCTACCCCTTCCTTCCCACTAACCCGCAGATGCAACCCCTCTTTAACTCCTGGGCAGTCGACTCTTACCTGAACTCACTACCAATCCTCACCCCAACCCTTCTGCCATCTTCAAGCCTGACCACTCACCCTACTGACCCTCACCCTGACCTCCCTACCAATAGATCCTGACACACTCTCTCCCTCCCAACCCTCGGCCCAAGTTGAGTAATAAGTCGGATTGCATAAAAACAGTTCAGATGAAGATATAGACTCACAGAGCATGGAAAAAGTTGTTGAGCATCTTTAAAATAAGTCCTAATAAAAGGGTCATTGAACCACAAAATTACATTGGAAGGGAGAACTTCCTGATGATTCAATGGGCAAGTGCAATGTACAAAGTCCAGGCCTGGATAAGGTATATTCAGGGTGATTAAAAGAAGCAAGGAGGGAAATAGTTGAACTTTCTGACCATTATTTTCCAATCCTCCAGGGGTATAAACAGGGTACCAGAAAACTACAGAACAACAAGGACAACACAGTGCTGAAACTTGTAGAGCTGCTCCCTCACAGCACCACTGACTTGGGTTCAATCCTGACCTCAGATGCTGTCTGTGTGGAGTTTGCGTGTTCTTCCTGTGACCACGTTGGTTTCCTCCGGCTGCTCCAGTTTCTCCCCACATCCCAAAGATGTGCAGGCTAATTGGCCACCTCCGTCCTAACGTGTAGGTGAGTGGTAAAATCTGGAGGGGAGTCGATGAGAATGAGGAGAGAATTTAAAAAATAGAATTAATGTAGAGTCATAGAGTTATCCACCACGGAAACAGGCCCTTCGGGCCAACTCATCCATGCCGACCAAGTTGTCTACTTGAGCTAGTCTCATTTCCCTGTATTTGGCCCATACCCCTCTAAACCTTTCCTATCCATGCGCGTGTCTAAATACCTTTACGACATTGTAAATGTAACTGCCTCTACCACTTTCTCTGGCACTTCTATATACTCACCATCCTCTGTGTGAAACGGTTACCCCTTAGATCCCTTTTAAATCTTTCCCCTCTCACCTTAAACCTATCCCTCTAGTTTTAGACTCCTCTACCCTGGAAAAACGACTGTGACCATTCACCTTATCTATGGCCCACATGTAAGCTCAGTGTAAATGGGTGGTTGATGGTTGGCATGGACTCAGTGGGTTGAAGGGCCTTTTTCCATGCCACATCTCTCCATGACTCCATAACTAAAGGTGAACCACTGCGTAAAAGGGGAGGAAATGATTCACCGTGTAATTACAGTGCTATCGACCTAACATTGTTATGGAAAAATCATTGGTAATATTTCTATGGGATATTTAGAAATCCATGAATTAATCAATAGCTAGCATGAATGTACCAGGAAAAGAACATTTCTAGCTAGCAATTGAAATGCTTGCAGAGGTAACATCGAGGAACAAAGGGAATTGTAATTTTGATATAGTTTGCAAGGTACGTTACCAAGGATTTGACAAGGTCCCACATGGCAGGCAAATAAAATGCGATGGAATTCATTGGAATGTTTCAATTTGGATCCAAAATTGGCTCATAGCAGGAAGAGCAGGGTAATTGTTGATGAATTCTTTAGTGCTTGGAAGGATGTTTCTGGTGAACATCTGCAGGGCTTAGTGCTTTGGTACATGTTAATGATTTAGAATTTATGGGGCTTAAAAGCAGGAATGTTTTGATGCAACCTTACAGGGTGCTGATGAGACCACATAAGCAATAAAGTAACAGAGTTAAACAGTGCAGAAACAGGCTGTTTGCCCCATTGATTCCATACTTACCATCAAGCACCTACATACACTCATCCAATTTTATTCTTTCCACATTCCCAGATTCTGCCACTCACCTACACACTGGGGACAATTTAGTGTGGTTAATTAACCTCCCAACCCATATGTGTTTGGGTTGTGTGAGGAAACTAGAGCTTCTATAGGGAACACATGCAGCCATAGGAAGAGTGTGCCACCTCCCCAAGGACAACACCTGAGGTCAGGATCGAACCCTTGTTGCTGGAGCTGTGAGGTAGCAGCTATATTAGCTGTGCTACTGTGTTGCCCATATGTAAGGAATGATACACCTGCACTGGAGGCAGTCCAAAGAAAGTTCATTAGGTTGATTCCTGGATGAAGGAAGTGACATATGAAGAGAGGGTGAACACTTTGGTAATGGCCTTGGTAAGGCTACACGGAGTACTGTGTATTGTATGGTCTCCTTATTTTGAAAAGGGATATATTTACCAGTGAGGGACTGCACCAAATGTTTACTGGTCTGACTCCAGGAAAGATGAGTTTGCCATACGAGGAGCCCTGTATTCTCTAGAGCTCTAGAGTGAGAGGGGATCTCATTGAAACTTGTAAGGTTCTTACAGGGTTTGATGGGCTAGATGCAAGGAGAAGGTCAGCCCCGACAAAGCACCTAGAACCAGGGGTCACGGAATAAGGGCAAGGCCATTTAGGACTGAGGTGCAGAGGAACTTCTTCACACAGAGGGCGCTGAATCTTCAGAATTCTCTACTCTAGATGAGTGTGCGGGCTCAATCATTGAGTTCATTCAGAACGGAGATTGCTGAATTTCTGGACATTAAGGGCGTCAAAAGACATGGGTATAATGCAGGAACCTGCTGTTGTGGTGGGAGAGTCACCATGATCTTGCTGAATTTTGGAGCAGGATCGATGGGCCAAATGGCCTACTCCTGCTCCTGTTTTTTTTATTTTCTTACTGTGTTCTTATTATATTCAAGACAGAGATTGACAGATATGTGAACCACAGGGGATTCAAGGGATATGGCGAAAGAATGGAAAAGTGATGTTGAGAACAAACTTGGATCAGCTGTGAACTTACTGAAAAGCAGAGCAGACTAAAAGGGCTGATTGGTCGACTCATGCTTATGTTTTCCTTATTTTAAATCTCCACCGTGTGTGTGTGTGTGTGTGTGTGTGTGTGTGTGTGTGTGTGTGTGTGTGTGTGTGTGTGTGTGTGTGTGTGTGTGTGTGTGTGTGTGTTGTGGGGTGGACGGGTGTGTGGTTCTAAAACTCATTCTCTTAAATGATAGGAGAGTTAGAAATCCCCATCACATTTAAAAGAATAGTTGGATATGCACTGGAAGTACTAAAACATACAAGCTACAGGCCAAAATTTAGAAATAGGATTAGGCTGGATAGAAATAGAAAATACTGGAAATACTTAGCTCCTGCTCCATCCCTTCCCGCACCCCCCCCCAACCTTTTTATACTGGCTATCTCCCCTCTTTCTTTCAGTCCAGGTGAAAGGTCTTGACCAGAAACATCAACTGTCCATTTCCCTCCTTAGATGCTGCCTGACCCGCTGAGTTCCTCCAGTGCTTTGTGTGTTGCTATTGAAAATACTCAGCAGGCTCGACAGCATCTGTGGAGAGAGAAACAGAATTAACATTTCAAGTCAGTGATCCTTCATGATATGGAAAGATTTAAAGTGTATAAAATTATGACAACAGCTCAGCAACATGAGACATTAATATTGTCTTTCTCTCTCCACAGGTGCTACCTGACCTGACCTGCTGGCGATCTCTGTTTTTAATTTGGATTTACAGCATCTTTAGTTTTTTTTGCTTTTCAGTTAAGCTCTTTTTCATCCAGCATGAACACAGTGGGGAAAATGACCTCCTATTCTGTAAGTATCCAAGATTTTCTCATTCTATGATCGTTAATCCAAGCAGCTGAATTGTGAATACGATAACCTAATTATTTTGCTACTGTACCTCCTCTTTATGTCAGGCTTCAAAAAAGATATTTCTAATTAAAGAATCATGTAACTTCAGAACTTTTATAACTGAAGCGGGTGGCACGTCCTGCCTGTAACAGTCTCTTTATTTCAATGGTTAATCTGTTTCAAATCACGGCAAATGCAAGATTCCAACACTCACTTTGAAATATAAACATCCCATAATATAAGGAGCAAACTGCAATTGAGATCAGGATCAGTTTCAAAAATACATCTGATTTCTCACAAAAATGTTTCTTTATTAATTTCTAGGCTTTCCTGGGGATCGAGGATGACCTGCTCCCACTCCGGTTTTGTGTGTTTTGAGGTAACTGATGAGGCCATTCCACAGACGGGGCAGGAGATGGCTATTGGGGCAGGCGGGCGGTTTGTGAGTTCCTTCTGCACTTACACAGGTCTTCTGGGTGCCCCTGATGTGTGGCCTTGAGGCTGAGCCAACTGCCTGCCGTCTTCCAGGGATACATGCGTGCCTGGGTGTCCCTAGAGAGAGAGTATGCGGTGTCCACTGGCTCCCTGGAGGCCTTCCAGGACTGATGGGCACCACAGTGGCTGAAGTACCTCCTGGACCAGGATGGCAACATTTTAATTCGATGTAAATTTCTAAATCCTGAATTGAGAACAATGTAAATATTGTAAATATATTAATAAACCTTTTTTTTTAAAGAAGATGGCCAAGAGATTCTCAATACCCATCCCGAATACTTCTCTGGTTTTATGTCATGGGGCAGAGGTGCCCAGGGATGCTGCACATCTTCAACACTTGCTGTAACCGCTTCAACAGAACCCTGAATGATTGACACTGCAACAGACCATTCATAATTCACAATGTGGTTTTGGTTGGTCCAATCAGTTAGTTAGTGGGGCGGGATGTGCTCCAGAGCACCGACTGTTTTCTGCTGTCTCCTGCGAAGGGAAGTTCGGAGTTGGGTTGTCCTTCTGGTTTAGTGTTTTTTTTTAGTAAGTACTCTTTTACATTAAAATTACTCACATTTAGCATGAATCGCTACACTAGAGGACAAAGAGGTGGGCTCATATCAAAATTTGTCATTTCTTAAAAATGTGAGGATAGAATTTTTTTATGACTTGGGTTTCCAATATAGTTAAATGAGTACTTTGAAAAATTGCAGCTTGTTAATAGCTAACTTCTGTTTCTATGTAACAGGCATATGGGGTAGTTCTGACATCATGCAAGTTTACTTAAATTTAGATCGCTCATATTTAAAGTTTTTCATGGCAGTAAGGAACACCTGCAGAAGTACTGAAAATACAGAGGAACTTGAAGCTTAGACAAGTACTTTGTAGGGTGTCCTGGAAGAGGAGGATGAAATAACAGATACTGTGTTTGATGACCTATAAATCATAGAAAAATGTGATTGCAAAATAGAGAAACTAAGAACATAATTGGTGAGGAATGAAAGGAAGATTGGGTGGGATTTGCTTTTTTTTTAGTGAGGCCTCATTTGGAATACTGTGCACAGTTTTGGGCCCCATATCTTAGGAAAGATGTGCCGATGTTGGAGAAGGTTCAGAGGAGATTTACGAGGATGATTCCAGGAATGAAAGGTCTTACGTATGATGAGCGTTTGTCGGCTTTTGGACTGTAGTCACTGGAGTACAGAAGAATGAGAGGGGACCTCATAGAGACATTTAAAATATTGAAAGGACTGGACAGGGTAGATGTGGCTAGGCTGTTTCCTTTGGTGGGTGAGTCCAGGACCAGAGGGCACAATCTTAGCATTAGAGGGTGCAGGTTTAAAACAGAGATGAGGAGAAATTTCTTTAGCCAGAGGGTGGTGAATTTGTGGAATTCCTTGCCAGGTACAGCAGTGGAGGCCAGATCATTGGAGGCGTTTAAGGAAGAGATAGACAGATAGCTAAATAGTCGGGGTATCAAGGGATATGGGGATAAGGCCGGAAATTGGGGTTAGAATAGTGTGTTTTTTTTGCACATGCTTCCCCCCCCCCCCCCCCCCCCCAGTTTCTCATTTCTTTTTCTTTTTTCCCTTTTCCTTGGAGCAGACTTGATGGGCCGAATGGCCTACTTCTGCTCCCTTGTCTTGTGATCTTGTGATCTTTTGCATATGTGGTTATGTTTCAGTGCTTGATCTGAAAAAAGTGTACACTGAAGCAAAAATTATTCTGGAAAGAGGAAGATTGTGTTATGATCTAATGGGCACATGCAGTGTATAGTTTACCCAGCTTCAAACTGATAGGGACATTTATTTAATTAATCTGAACCAGAATGTAAATTGTACTCCTGAACAAGATGCTGGAAGAACTCAGCAGGTCAGCCAGCATCTCTGAAGGGAAATGGACAGACCTGTAAATTTGGACTCAATGGTTTGATTTAGTAGCCCTTGACTTAGGTGAGGCAAATATCAGCTGCTGTGGAAAGCAAGTGTCAGTGACTTAGTGCACAGGAGTACTCAGAGAAGTTGAATTGAAAATCCTGTTGCGGAGAGCTGAATGCAAAAGTCTACGGTGACGTTCCAGTGATGTACTGGGGGAATATTGCATTCGAGATGCCTTTTTTTCACATTAAGTCAAGGCCTTTGGCATTTTATATTTAATCATTTTTTGGTCTGTGGACATTTCAAGTGTGATGATAGTGAAGGGAATGAACGTTTAATGTGCTGAATGGCTTGCCAGTCAAGTGGGCTACATTGTCCTTGTTTGTGTTGAACTTCTTGACTGTTGTTGGAGTTGAACTCTTCCAGACAAGTGGAATGTATTCCATCACACTCCTGGTTTGTGCCCTGCAGATGTTAGAAATAGTTGCATTATGAGAGGGTAAATTACTTGCTGCAAGATACCCAGCCTCTGACTAAACCTTGTATGCTCGTAGCTGGTCCAGTTAAGTTTCTGGTCATTGGTAACACATAGGACGTTGATGCTGAGGGTCTTGATGATGGTAATGCCATTGATTGTCAAGAGTAGATGGTTAGTCTCTCTTGCTGGAGATGCCATTGCCTGTCACATCTGTGATATGAATGTTACTTACCATTTAACAGCCCATGCCTGAATGTTGTCTAGGGCTTGCTCCATGCTTCATTCTCTAAGGAGTTGGGAATGGAGTAGAACATTAGGCAATCATTAGTGAGCATCCCCACTTCTGACCTTTATGTTGAAAGGAAGGTCACTGACGAAGCAGCTGAACCTGGCCAGGCCTAGGACACTGCTGAGGACCTCCAGCAATTCTAACCAAATGCCATGTGCAAGGTTTGACTCCAACCATTGGGATATTTTCTACTTGATGCCCATTGACTTCAAATTTATGAGGGTTTCTGGTGCTACACTCAGTCAAGTGTTGCTTCAATGTTCAAAGTGGTTATTCTCTGGAATTTCAACTGTTTGCACCAGGGCTACAGTGAGATCTGGAGCTGAGTCGTCCTGGCATAACCAAAAGTGGGCATGGGTGAGCAGGTTGTTGGACAGTAGGTGCTGCTTGGTAGCACTATAGATGACAAATGCCATCACTTTGATGATTGAGTAGGCTGACTGACTGTGGGTATGGGATTGTTTTTGCCCTGCTTTTTGTGGACAGGACATTGTCTGGTAGTTGCTGTTGTTTGGAACTGTACTGGAACAGCTCAGCTGGAGGTGCAACAAATTCTGGAACGCCAGTCTTCAGGACTTCAGCAGGGATGTTATTTGTTCCCCTTGCCTTCACTGTGTTCAGTGCTCTCAACCCTTCCTGTAGCTAGCGCATCACTTCAAAGATCAGAAGAGGAGTTATCCCAGGTATCCTGCTCAGCATTCATCCCTCAATGATCAGCATGTTGGTCTTTGTAACACTAACTGTGTGCAACAGTCACAAAACTTCAGGAGTGCTTCGATGATTCTACTGCATTTTGCAATGTCCTGAGATTGTGAACGGCACCATATAAATGCGATCTTTTTATCATTAAGTGCTAAATGAACATACTTACAGCCAACACTAAGATCACAAATGATGGTATGCGGTCAGTTGAAGGATAAAGGTGTCAGGAAGAAACAATTTATAATTTAGTTGGAAGTTAATGTGTTGGGGGATATTGGGTAGTGTGGAGCAATAATCACCTCATAATGTTCCCTATGCCCCCATAGTAGAGTTCTGACAACTATTCCAAGTGGTATCAGCCAATTTACTACAGACTTCAGGCTACAACAGATGGTGAGTGGAAAGAGTGCACGGAATCTGGCATTGCACTGATGACCATGACGTACACCAGTGCTTTAGTGTTGTCAACACTACCTGTGACTTGAACACCCAAGGGCCCAATTCAGCGAGAGCCAGTGACAGAGAAGCAATCAGTACCCATCAGAAGGAAATTTCCCAAGATTTCCCAATTTCCCATGACTCTGAACTTGAAATGATTGTCCTTGACTTCATCCCACAGCAATCTATCCGGTCCAGCCTCACCACCAGCCATATCAACAAGAAGGCAAATACCACAGGCTAGTCGAAAACAGCAAGGCCTTGGGCACAGGCAGTGTCCCTGCTGAAGTTCTAAAACTTACCAGAGTGGAACTTCAGTCAGAAATACACAATCTCTTCTTCCACATCTGGGAGGGGGAGGACATGCCAGGAGACCTCAGAGAGACTTGCTGACATCATGTGACTTCTACACCCTTCCCTTAAGTAAAGGCACTCTGCATTTTAATGTGATAACATCTTGCTTCATTTTTTAACACCAACATTTTTGGTTTCTCTGTCAATGCAGTTTGGTTTTTGTATCATTTTGCTGCTCAAAGTGTGATATAGAAGATCTTGGGAGATGAGATGAGATGAATTTCTCATCTCTTGGGAGCTTGTTTGCAGTACACAGCCCATTGCTTTCACATCAATTGTGTAATAGTAAGTGGTATATTTTAAAGTCTAAAGAGATCCTAGACAGGAGAAGCATTTAGAAATGAGGGCTCTAACAACACAAACTAGTCTGTCATCTCCTCTACAATGTTCAGAGTCCACCAAAATCATCAACAGGTAAGGTGTGAATTAATTTGCAAATTGCAGATCCCACGATATCAGGCTTCTACCAGAATGGTCTGGAGCACCCAACCCACTGACCCTGTGTTTCGGAAGGTCACCACTTCTACCTCGGTGGTCTCCGTCACCCTTTTAGACATTTCTGCAATCAATAGAAAGTGAACATTATTTTTCCTGAATTTTGTTGGTCTTGCCACAACTCATCTTTAGTTTTGGTAAGTTCAACCTGCAATTTAGGTAGGGGTTTAGTAACAGATGAACTAATTCTAACTGTCTTGCAAAGAAACTGGGATCCCAATCATGTCTTAGATGTGTTTCAAATAATAAATAACGTCTGAGTTCCAATTACTGTTCTTATGGAGTTATTTTTAGACACAACAAGATCCGACATAAACAGTAAGGCAGCTTTTGATGTGTTGATCAAAGTCGCAAGGAATTTAACGTTAACACTGAAGGAAGAATTTTTCCTCTTCAGATGTATTGTCTTTAGTAAGACCCAACCCATCTCAGTTTGGTTACTTGACCAATTTTGACCTGCAATGTATGGATTCATTCTTTAAGGCAGTGAGTTTATTGAATTTTATAGAGGTATACAAAGTCAACACTCAACAAAGACAAATAAGTACACAGCGAGATGTGGCTTCAATAGCCTCTGCCTTCAACTTTCCCTGGAGCACAGCCTTCTGTTCTTGCTGTGCTGTGTTGACTGTTGTCTGTCTTCCTCCTCTAGGTATGCTGACAATGTCCTATAGCTTCCCCTTTTTCTTCCCGTGAGGAAGTTAGTGCCTCACCATATGTGGTCACGGATTGCCTTGACTGCAAATGATTAGCTTATGGTTTCCTGATGGCACTGCATGTGTGGCCCTTTCACTTAATTCCTGTTCCTCATCTTTGGACAGGCTTAAAATTTACACTTCCCCAATATTACTTGCTTTTTGCAAGTCGGTTGTTTCTTAACTGTTTCCTTTAACCTTTTACCCTTGAAAGCCCATACAGTTATCCTAAAATCAACACCAGATATTATCAACCTGACAAACTAGCATAACCATATATGGGCCTTCTTAAAGCTTTTCTGTCGTGCCTTGCACTTTCATTTTGTAAATTGCCAAAGTTATCAACACCACATTAGTATTAAGCAATGTATTTGAACCTAACAGATCCTAAAGTTGTATAGCACAGAAACAGCTCCTCAGCCCACTATGTATGTACTGGCTGTCAAGCAATTATCTGCAACAGTCTCCCAATTTTTTTTCTCTCAAATCCCCATCAACTCCCTCCTACCACCCCTTCCCCCCCCAACTTCATTCTACTACCACCCACTTCCACTAAGGGTAATTTACAGTAGCCAATTAATGTACCAACCAGAGACACAAGAGATTCTGCGGATGCTGGAATCTGGAGCAACACACACAAAATGCAGGACTGATGAAGGGTCTCGACCCGACACGTCGACTGTTTATTTCTCTCCATAGTTGCTGCCTGACCTGCTGAGTTCCTCCAGCATTTTGTGAATGTACCAACCAGCATGTCTTTGGCATGTGAGAAGAAACCACAGCACCTGGGGGAACCCAGCTGGTCACAGGGAGAGCATGCAAACTCCATACAGACAGCACCCAAGGTCAGGATTGAACCAGGAGCTGTGAGGCAGCAGTGCTAACCACTGCACTGTTGCACTTTCCAAAATTACAAGGAAGCTGCTTCTCTTTAATCTTTAATATCTACATTTTTCTTAGAGAGATTGTCAGCATTAATAAAGTTGTCAAATCTTGTCCTTTCAGCTTTACATGAAAGAATAGGACATACTTCATTTAACTCAATTTGCATTGAGAAGGGCATTGAATCATCAATCAGTCATCCATTTACAACTCAGGTGTTTGAAGATTGTTGTTCATTTCATCATGATATGGAAATGTAAACGATATCTACGACAGTCCTGCTTAACCCTTGCCTTGAGTTGTGTCATCTGTCTATTACTGAAGATCTTTGCCAGAGAGGGCCTTATCTCTAATGGTCGAAACTGCTTTCTTGAGAAATTCCAACATTCTTTGGGGAATGGCTGCCTTCCTACTACCGGTCCTTGTAACAAAAAGTGTTCAGAGTTGGAGGTCTCCACAGAATCACTTTATGGTGTGAATTGTACAGCTGTTTTGCAAGGGGAAGTCAATGCAATCAAGAGAAGTCAATTATTAAAGGAGCAGTATAAAGCAACAAGGTACACGGACTCTTACTTTACTAATATCACATGCAATTGTGAGAATTTCATAAGAAACAGAAAGTACATCACAGTTCCGCTCAGTGAAAATGAGAAGCAATTTCCAATTGCCTACTCTATAGTCATTCATGAGAGAGCTGACCAGTTTGAAAGACTATTGAGAACAATCTTTGCACCACAGAATATTTACTGTGTGCATGTTGATGACAAATCATCCACTAGTTTCAAAACTGCGATTCGCAGCATTGCATCCTGCTTCCCAAATGTTTTTATTGCGAGACGATTGGAGAATCTCGTTTATGGCTCTTGGTCCAGGGTTCAGGCAGACCTGAACTGCATGGAGGAACTGCTGGCAAGACATCTAACCTGGAAGTACTTCATCAACCTGTGTGGCATGGATTTTCCCACCAAAACCAATTCGGAGATTGTCCGCAAACTACAGGAGTTGAAAGGGAGGAATAATTTGGAGTCTGAAGTAGCTTCAGAGAAGAAGCAGGTGCGCTGGAAATATCATTTTGAGGTAATCAACGGGAAAATGGTACAGACGAAAAAGGTCAAGAAACCATCATTCACCTCTATATTCTCAGGCAGTGCCTACATGGTAGTTAGTAGACCATTTGTTGAACACATCTTCAAAGACCCAAAGGTAAAGCAATTAATTGAATGGTCAAAAGATACATATAGCCCTGATGAGTTCATCTGGGCCACTCTGCAGAGGATGCCTGGTGTCCCTGGTTCCGAACCTTCCCATCCCAAATATGACGTAAGTGATATGAGATCCGTGGCTCGGTTGGTGAAGTGGAAATATTTTGAAGGCGACATGACGAGAGGGAAACCCTACCCGTGGTGCACTGGTGCCCATCGAAGGTCAGTCTGTATTTATGGAGCAGGTGACCTCAACTGGATACTTCAACAACATCACCTGTTTGCAAATAAATTTGATATCGATGTGGATCCCATTGCACTCCAGTGCCTGGAGCAGTATATTCGACAGAAAACTCTGGTGGGCTGCACCCCATAAAAACTTGTCATAGAGCAGGGAAACAGGAACTTTGGCCCACCACGTCGCACCAACCATCGAGCACCCATTTACACTATTGCAGCACTAGTTTTATTTTCTTCTCCCCAATTTCCATCAACTCCCCCCAGATTCTCCCACTTAACTATATACTAAGTGCAACTTACAGTGGCCAGTTAACCTACTGAACTGCACATTTTTGGATGTAATAGGAAGCTGGAGCACTTGGAGAAACCCAGACAGTCACAGGGAGAACGTACAAATTCCATACAAACAGTCCCAGAAGTCAGGACTGAACCCGGGTCACTGGAGTTGTGAGGTAGCAGCTCCACTAGCTGCTCCACTGTGCTACTTGTATGGCCACCACTTGGAGTTTTTATTACTTTTAAGCCACTGTGAGTATCTACGAACATGATCTACAAAATTCCTTACAAAATAAACAGTTGTAGCTGTTGTAAAGTGGGATTGTTATGTAGGCAAGTAGTTACTACAGGATACTGAACAAGTGCAGTTTAAACTGTGGATCTGTAAAATGTCCAGACACACATGTCCTTTGATCTTCATCACTATTACATAATTGGAAGTGTCAGCAGCCACAATAACTTCATACAACTGAATACAAATCCTGTCTTCTCTCCTCCAGCCCCTGCCCCCACCATGCTCTGCAATTTAAAACTAATTTCTCCCAGTTGTGATGAAAGGTCATCAACCTGAACGTTAGCTCTGTCTTTCTCTCTCTACAGATGCTGCCTGACCTCCTGAGTATTTCCAGCATTATGTTTTTATGATAGGTTCAAACTCATTCTTCACAAAGTTATTGATATGTGAGATACAATGAAGAGGAAAAAGCCCAGGAATTATTCAGTAGTGAGTTCAATACTATAGTGGTCTGAAATGGATGAATCAGTGTGTGTTTCAGATTCTCTCTGGATGAATAAGTTAAGATGAATTATCTTATGATTTTTAAATATCCACTCCATTTCTCACTGCTTCCTATGAAGCTGTTGACCAGGGATTTGATGGAGGTAGCATCCTGGGTATTTCTGCACAAGGTTGCTTCAGCATGCAAATCCTAAATGGAATGTAAAGGGAATAAAGGTATTTCATATAACTGTATTAATATCTGAAAATATTATGCAGGAGGAGAAGAAACCATGAGGAATAGCACAAAATCATTGCAAATGCAAATAGAGAATATGATGTCTTTATGCAGAAAGAATAAATTGATTGGCATTTTAATTACTTTGGGGGAAATGTTATCAGAATTGCCCTGTAATCAATGTTACATTGTCAATTAATGTTATCTATAAATTATTAGTACTGTCAACTATGGTTTGAACATTAATAAATAAATAATATTTCTTGACTTTGTATGACTGGTAATTGGAAAGAAATGGTTAATGCATTCATTCAATAGTTTCTGCAGATACTGACGAATGCTGGTGATGTAACTGCGAATATAATCCAAACTAGTTGATGCAAGAGTTCAGTGTGTTAAACTTACCCATCAGTATCTGTTGGGTGTTAACTGGAGCTGAACCACAAATGAACATGGATGCAGTGATTTTTGCCAGAAGCAAAGCATCATCTTAGCATCAATCACACAGGAGTTGTGCCAACTCTTTATTTTTATAATAATAGAGAACAATGTGTAGTCGTTACATGAGGCATAAACTGGTTAAATGTCCAGTTCACAACAGTGTCACTAACCTTGTAATCAGGGCCCCCATCCCAGCCAGTAATTCACCCCAGGAAAATGCTGCAACTCATGGCTCAGTGAAGTGATGAGCCTATCTCCACAATTCCCTCGCGTCCTGGATTCTGTTGTGCTGTGTGGGTGTTTGTTGATCAATTGAAGAGAACACAACAGACCCAATAGTTCCATTATAATAGTACCCTTTCGCTCTCTGTGGGGATGCTGGAATAGCTTGCTCTTCCCTCTACCCTGTCTTTGGATAGGGAAGGAACACATTGACTCCAAGGTCAGTTAAAATTCTATAGGTAGATAGGCTCTGAATAAACGTATTAAAGCAGCAAATATGTTGGAGCATAAAATGAATGGGAGGAAGAAGAAAATGTATTATTCTCAATACTATTGCCGTGAAAGGCTTCAGCCAAACCCACCTACCTCAATTTACTCTTATCTTTACAAACCTGTGATAAAGTTGGATTGAAATGCAGATCATTTTGTGTCATATTATTGTCTCTTGCTCTACCAACTCTCCTCTGGTTTTCCTGCCACCCACCTTGTACTCAGCGGTAATTCACATTCCTACCAACCTGCGTGACTTTAGCATGTGGGAGGAAACCAGAGCTCCTGGAGGAAACCGATGCAGTCATAGAGAGAACGTGCAAACTCCACATAGCATCTGAAATCGGGATTAAACCCAGGTCGCTGGAGCTGTGAGGCAACAGCTCTGCTAGCTGTGTCACTGTTATCAGAACAATGGCCCCATACTTGTGGTCTTTAGATCAGATTGAATGGACTCAATGTTAGCCAACTGCAATTAACAGTCAACTCGGCCACCTCTTAACAGACTGAATAAGCACAGTGTGGGGTCACAATGACAACATAAACAACTTGCATTACATTGCACTTTTAATGAAACAAAGCATCCCAAAATTCTCCACAAGTGTTTTGTGAAAATTTGATAATGAGCCACATGAGATCTCCAAGAGCTTGGAGCATCTTGTAGGAAACAGGTTTGAAACTTCTGCTGAAACTCTGCTAATTGGCCAAGGCAACATCAAATTCATTTTTACTTTAAATTTTGACTGAAAAAACAATGGTTTTAATGATATGGTCTTGAACTATACCCACTGACTATGCTTAGCTGTGGCTTAGCTGTGGGCATGCTAGGTTGGCACTGGAAGCATGGTGACACTTGTAGACTGCCCCCAGAACACCCTACGCAAGAAGATGCATTTCACTGTGTGTTTCGATGTACATGTAACTAATAAAAATATCTTTAGGAAATCAAAAGGAATTCCAGAAATTAGGGGGTGAGGCAGCTGAAAGCATGGTTGCCCTGGGTACAAAAATTAAAAGTAGGAATGTGCAAGCAGTCAGAATCAGAGGAGCCTAAAGATCTCAGAGGACTGTAAGGTTAGATAGAGGGCTGCTGAGGGATTTGGAATAAGTATGACAACTTCAACATTGATGTGTTGCCAGATGAACCAACATAGGTCAGCAGAAACAATGAAGATAGATTAAAAGGGTGGTACAAAGTGGGATATAAGTAGCAGAGTTTTTTATGGATCGTTGTTTATGGTGAATAGAAGTTGGGAGGCTGACCAAGGGAATACTGGAATAGCCAGGTCTCGAGGTTACAAAAACATAAGGATTCAGTAATAGACAAATTGAGATGAAGTGATATTAAAAAGCTGGAAGTGGGCAGTTGGTGATGCTGCGGATATAGAGACAAATGGGACATTGATGTTGCAAGAAAATCATGTGGCCAAAATGTAGGCAATGGCCAAAGAGCAAGCTTATCAGATCCTGTGAGCTTGACCATACCTAATCCACAGATCGAATGGACTAAAGGTGCAGAATAGAAAGCGACAGCTAAACCTATTCAGTGGGAGTAGTTCTAAACCACGTCCATCCATTTGGAACCATTTTAATTTTCAATCAAAGTTTAATATGAATTTGACATTGCTTTGCCCAATTAGCAGAGTTTTAGCCCAAATTTCAAATCAAATTACAGAGTTACCTGAAGGCTGTGAGGTGGATTTGTATGAAGAAAGCTCATTTACTTCTGATCTTTCCAGAATTGTAACTGTGCTACCTAACATTAACATCATTCAGCAGTTTCTTAAACCATTTCTAGTATTCTGCGAAGTCAATCATAGATGGGGAAATTTTAAATCTGCTGAGGGGACAGTCATGGTTTTGATTCTGGGCAGACCCACTGTTCCTTCTACCATTGGATCTCCATTCAAAGACTGGGAAGTAGCATCAGAACTGGGATTCAGTTGTGTTCAGCACTCCTGTTATGCAGGAGAATGTCCCAGATGCTATTAATAGGTGGGGCTGAAAGCCTTCCTGAAATTGAAGAACGTAGTGAGTCAATGGAGCTATCCATTTCCCATGATCAGAACCTTACCATTTGGGGCAGATCATTCCATTCCCCAGTATTGCGTGTCGAAAAGCCCATGACTGGAAAACACTCACATGAAGAATCTGGATACCCAGTAAGAATATCAAGACATTTCATTAAAGTTTTCTACTAAAAGTCCTGAAATAGACAATAGGCAAAAGATCATCAAAGTGCCACCTTTGAGATTATATAATACAGAACAAATACATCCAGTAAAAGTCACCATTTCTGCTGCTGGTGATTACACAGGAAGATGTTCACACTGCTGTTCGGGAGCAAGCATTTATTCAAGAGCTGGAATTTAACGTGACTGAAAATATTAATAACGAAGGAACGTAACAAAAAGCAGCTTAAAACTGAACATGTGTTAACCATGAGGGACAATTACAACAAGATTCATCAAAAAATACTTGCAATAACTGACTTATCCACCAGGTATTTTTAAACTTTTGATTGTCAGCCAGACCTCATTTTGTGCCGCCACAGTGAGTTAGGATCCACTCAATCTGCCTTCCACTCTTGCCATAACTGACCCACTAAAACAGCAGTTCTGTTGTCATCCCTGTACTCTCCCTTGCTGATTCTTGCTGCAGCATCTTGCCCCTTCTTTGTGTCTGAGCCCTGACATCAAGTCATGGCAGGCAACCCAACCATTGAGGGCATTGCAGCTGTACTTGGCTCTTTGGACAGATGTTCTCCCTCATACCACACTCCTACTGAGCAGCACAGTTGGCGACTGGAGCACACCAGGACAGCCATCCTGGCTGAGATCAGCTAACTGAATCCATGACCTTTCTCATCATCCCAAAGAAGCAAACACTCCAACTGAGACCTTCCTGGTTGAACCCGAGAACTTCTTGGTGACATCAAAGCAGCACCGACCTGATCATAAAGGGCTCATTTTATTGCCATTTCATCTCTTTGTCCATCACCAGAATCCTAAAATTACTTATGTTGGTGTACTGTTAAATAATAACCTGACCATTTTTTATATCTAGTACTAATCAGGGTGATACTGATGAATGTACCAAAGCCATTCTCAAATAGTCATGGGTCAGTTGTTTTGAAACATTACTTATATGGTTAAATTCCAACCCAACATGCA
The DNA here is from genome assembly GCF_009764475.1 of Pristis pectinata. Taxonomy (NCBI): domain Eukaryota; kingdom Metazoa; phylum Chordata; class Chondrichthyes; order Rhinopristiformes; family Pristidae; genus Pristis; species Pristis pectinata. The sequence continues at coordinate 11,634,630 of NC_067428.1, forward strand.
CCAATAACTTTTCCACAGCAGCTATCCTTGAGGCTCACTGATGAGGGAATCTCCCGCACATCCTTTTAATAAAAGGGAAGTGGGCTAAGAAGACATGGAGCCTTCAATCAGTGGTGGATTTTATCCAGAAGCTGCTGTCGTAAAGTATGAGTGTCAGGTTGGAGAGAATCAAGTCTGCTGCGATACCTTCAGGGGATATCCTGCTGACATTTGACATTTAAGTTGATGTGTGAAGAACATCTGCAGTTCCGGGGGGGAAGGCTGGTGACTTTGAAGTTAACAGCACAGCAATAGACAGTGTTTCAGGAGATCAATGGGGAGGAACAGGGTTGGCAAAACCAAGGTACTAAATGATTTATATAAAAGGGAATCTTGTGGAAAAAGAATTATGACCTTAACCTACTCATTTTTCATTTGACATTTTGAGCCACAAAGCCCCATGTTGTGTTTGAATCGCCTGATTAATGGCCACAGATTTCAGACGATTCTGGCCCAATATCTGCTGCCTGAATCCTGGAGTCAGTGACAGAGAGTGAAAATCAATATTTATAACCTTCAACCATATCACAAATTTCAAAACAACTTTCTTGTCAAGAACTTCATCCAGTTTTCTCTGAATTCCAGTCTATGATGTGAAGCTTCTTAACTTCCTAGAACAGAAAGATAATTAGATCTTTTTATGGTCAAAATACTTATTTCAATAATCCTTATTGATTTCCTGTACCTTAATTCTGAATGCCAGATTTTTCAGGTTCCCCAGCACTATGGACAAAAGAATCCCAATAAAAGGAACCAGTTGAGTAGTTTTGAATTACCTACTACCTGACACCCACCCACTCAACCTCATAATTCTCTTGCTATGCTATTCCCAGAGCTAGTGAGGAGACTCATTATTTCTACTCATTATCATTTTGCAATGACTTCTGTTAGGAAGTGGATGTTGTGTAAAGGCATGTTGTGTTGCACCAACTGTAAAAACTTCTCATGCAATATTCTGGTTGCACTCTCTGTCCCAGCTCACACATAAAGTTAACTACTTCAGTGAGGTACTGGAAGTCATCAGAACTGCTGAGGTCAATACCAAGAGTGGCAGAATGAGATAAACAGGAGAGGAGGTAAGATTCTCCAATACGTACCCTCCCTCCTGCCATGCAGATCTGGCCTTTGGGGCTTTCATTTCTTCTCAATTACATTTAGCTCAGAATTTTAAACATTTTTAATCTCAAAGAATTTTATCTTCAAGAGATTCTTTTGGAAAATAATTGGACATTGTGTAGATCCGGTTACTTGAAATTTACAACACAGAAATAGGACACTCAGCCCAAAGGTCTTTGACAATGTTTATGCTCCACATGAGCCTTACTCCATCTCACATTGTCAGCATTTCCTTCTACAGGCTGTCCCCAGGGAATGAACGAGTTTGGTTTTTACTGACATCCTTAAGTCGATTTTGTCCATAAGTCAGAAAAGACACAAAAGTCACTTGATACGGTAACCATACCTCCACAGTATTGTAATGAATGGCATAAAAAAAACAAAGAACAATAATGAATGAACAATTATAAAGAGTGGAGAGAGAGGGGAAACTAGATCTGCTGTTTGTAGGAACGCATGTATGTATATGCATCAGACTTTTGAACTTAATAATATGAGAGCTCGCTTGAACATATGGGTGTCCGTAAGTTGGGTGTTTGTAAACCGAGGATGGCCTATATTCCTTATGTGTCTCTGGCGGAGGAAGGTGTGATTTTTGGATATATGTGGAATGTATATGTGAAGTAATTCTGATTAGGGGAACACAGCTGAGCTGTGGCTGGAGGATATAATGTTACAACTTGCTCCCACTCTCAGACAGAGATTACAGGAGGCATGAGGAATGGAGACAGCCGTCTGGTTTGTTTGAGAAGATTAGTGGGGAATTGTCCTCTTCTTTTTAGCCCTTAGATGCCTGTCAAACACAGACAGGTATTCAGAGAGGCAATGGAACATCTGGGTGGAGGGGCATGAAGAAAGTAGATCTACAACAGTCGATCTTTTCCAGCTTCCTCCCACATTCCAAAAGCGTGCGGGCTGGTACAGTAAGCAGGTTGGCCACTGTAAGTTGCCCTAGTTGCACTGTAAGTTGGGGGTGAGGGTAGGGGGAGTGGTGTTGGGGGGAGAATGGGTGAGGATAGGATCAATGTAAATGGGTGCTTAATTGTTGGTGTGGACTTGGTTGGCCAAAGGGCCTGTTTCCACTCTTTATCTCTCTATGACTCAATAGCAGTATCCATTTTCCAAAGCCAAGAGCAATGCAGTTTTAAATATTTGTGAGTGAACACGGATATGTGATTAACTGTCCACTGCTGGAATCATCTCCTCACAACACTGTCAGAATCCTTTAATACTGCCAAGAATTATTTTTTTCATTAACAAAAGCAAAGTACTGCAGAACGAAAGCAAAGTGCTGGAAATACTCAGCAAGTCAGGCAGCATCTGTGGAGAGAGGAGAGAGAAACAGTGTTAACTTTTGGTAAACTTAGGTCAAATTTTTAGGTCAAATCTCTTTCTTCAAAACCTGTGTCAATGGCACAAATGTGTAACATTAGCTGTTTATCTCTTAACAAATGCTGCCTGACTTGCTGAGGATTTCCATTTGTTCAAAATCCATTCAGGGATGTGGGCGCCCCTGGTGAGGCCAGCATTTGTTGTTCATTCCTAATCGAAAAGGTGGTGGTGAGTCATCATCTTGATGATGGCAGTGGGCTTTGTTCCTGAAGTCACTGGATTCGTGAAGGTACTCCCAATGAGAATGGTTGGTCTGATACAACCAAGTGGCTTGCTAGCCCATTTCAGGGGATGTTAAGAGTCAAACATGCTGCTGTAGGGGTAGAGTCTGACCCCAGTAAAAGCACCAAATTTCCTTCATGAAAGGGTATTAGGAAAATAGATGGAATTTTATAATAATCTGGTATTCTCAAGGTCTCCTACTAATAACTGCATTTTATACCATGTTTAGTTAACATGATATCAATTCCCTGGCTGCTGGTTTGGAATTTGTAGATGTCACTGGTTCATTAGCTCACGGAGATATCACGGAGATATAACCAATCACTATGATGCTACCATACTCAGAGTTTAAAATAATTGAGAATTAAAGTGACTAATGAAAGAATACCTTATGAGAATAAAATTTTTAAAACATTAAATTTACTTCAACTCAGGCAAAATCTAAAGCCTGCTAAAGTAACGAGCTGACTTAAAGTCAATTGATACAACATGCTTGAGTGGGCACTGAGAAAGTAGAGGCAGAAATACATACAGGAATGGGAGCCAAGCCATGGAGAGAGTTAGGAGAGGTGACATTAAGCTTCATTGAGTAGATGGTCTTTGCAAAGATTATTAAAGGTTTAGTCAAGAAGAAGTGAAGCAGACGGAGTTAGCTAGGAATTTCAGAGGGAAGGATCAAGGTGCCTGAATGATCTACTATTGTGGTGGTGATGGTGATGGTGATGGTGGTGATGGTGGTGATGGTTGTGGTATGGTGGTGGTGATGGTGGTGGTGGTGATGGTGGTGATGGTGGTGATAGTGATAGTGATGGTGATGGTGGTGGTGATGGTGATGGTGGTAGTGGTGACGGTGGTGGTGATGGTGGTGATGGTTGTGGTGGTGGTGGTAGTGATGATGGTGGTGGTGGTGGTGGCGGTGGTGATGGTGGCGGTGGTGATGGTGGTGGTGATGGTGGTGGTGGTGATGGTGGTGGTGGTGATGGTGGTGATGGTTATGGTGGTGATGGTTATGGTGGTGGTGGGTGGGATTCACAAGAGGACTTGAGAACAAGGGTGCAGGCAATCGCAGAGATGAGATGCAGCAAGACTGTGGAGGGATTCTAAAGTTTTTTTTAATTCAACATGCCAGTGGCTAGATGGACAATCTAAATCAGTGACAATGAGCATAAGGGTAAGCAGGACGTTGTAGGACAGATTAAATGGAGAATAACTTTAGACTTAGGCTTTTGGAGGGTACTGAATGGGAAGTCAATAATAATGACAATGGTGAAATCAAGAACAGAATTATAGCAAACATAAACAAGCTGCAACAATTTGAATTTCCCCTTATGCAGTTTCATGATAGAATGGTACAGAAGGAAGTAATTTGATTTGTGGTCCGCTCTTAATACTACTAGGTACAGACCTTTACTCCTGCTCTTCTGCTGCAGTTCCAGATCTGAGTTAGAGAAAGGAAAATCTTATTAGTTCCAACATAACCCTCCCTACACACCCAGCCCTCCCCACCATTGAGGACATCTTCAAGAGGCAGTGCCTCAAGAAGGCGGCATCCATCACTAAGGACCCTCACCATCTGGGACATGCCCTCTTCTCATTACTTCCATCAGGAAGGAGGTACAGGAGCCTGAAGACCCACTTTAAATCAATGTTTCAGGAACAGCTTCTTCCTCTCTGCCATCAGATTTCTGAACGGTCCACGAACACTACTTCGTTATTCCTTCTTTTGCACTATTTATTTATTTTGTAATTTATAATAATTTTATGTCTGCATTATCCTGCTGCCACATAACAACAAATTTCACAACATATAAGTCGGTGATAATAAACCTGATTCTAATTCTGAAACCAAGCTACAGAAATGCCATGTAAAATCTAACCTATTTCTCCTTCAGATACGACTTGAAACATTCTCTGGTCCTAAATTAGCACCGCATCCAGCTCCTCCCAAATTAGTCTTAAAGTGGTTTATTGTTTCCTTACAAAGTGTGAAAAATCTACAGAAATTGTACTTTAAAAATGACCGTATCACCTGTTTTTCTCAGTTGCGTTTTCATCATCCTCTGTCCTTTAAAATATAAAATACACAAAAAAGATTTCATTAATGAAAGGAAATGCTGCTTTGATGCACAGGGTGTTGCCACTTAGTCTGTTACATCAGCATCCTTTACAATCTTTTCACCCTGACTCCCAGCCATGTTCTGCTCTGGAAAATACAATTACTAAAACTCATTCATTCCACTGATCTCATGGGTAGAAGGCTGATATTCAACAGGATCTCAAACCCTTCGCCTGACTTGCCTGTTACCTGGTGACCAATGTTATGGTGTGGACTTTAGATGAGAGGCAGGATCTGGTTGTGTCCGGTCACTGGTACTTCCTCTCAACATGGTAATAACCTGCCTACTTGGCTCATCGCAATGTGGCCACAGGTAAGATACTTGGAGAAGTACAAACGTCTGTGGAATTTGTCTCCAAGCTGAAGTCAAGGCACGAGGGGAGAAAACTAGAAAAGAAACTTATGTTTCGATCCTGAACTGGTTAACAAATCTACAAATGCTTAGAAACTCCGAACCAGATCAGAAAAACAGTGAAAGCATTCATGAGCTAATAATTTAACTGCTGGAGAGAGAATTTAGTGAGGGTATTGGGAAGAAGAAAAGTAAATTAGGAAGGATTCTGATTCATTAAAGGACACGCTGATTGAGTCTAACAATAGAATACCGTTCCCAAAACTTTTTAAAATGCAGTAGACAATGCATCCTCAGTGAAAGTACAGTAAAGCTCTGATAATCTGCCATCCAGTTATTTGGAAATCAAAATGGTTCAGCACATTAGTGCAGAGAGTGGGCCAAGTGCGCAGCTTGAGCCAGAGTCAGGATTGGGAATATTTGGGAATGTGGGTAGTTTAGCAGTCGGAGCTGGGGTCCAGAATTATTGTATGTCAGCTGAAACATAAAAGCGGCAATTTACAATTTGAAACACGCCAGTTCTACCTCCTGCTCCATTTACACTCACTGGATTCACTTTATTACACTTAGTGGATTCAATTTATTATACCACTGTGTAACATGTAAAAGAAAAGTGAAATAAAATGAGTTTGGGTGTTAATAGAAATAACATCTAGTAGTCTGGGAAATCTACTTATCTGGCACAACCAAAGTCCCAAGAGTGTTGGATTGTCGAAGTTTTACTGTGAAACAACTATACCAGCCTTTAATAAAAATTAATACAAAAATTACAGTGAGGCAATGAAAGGAGCAGTGCAATTACTTACCTGGGTCTCTTAGCTTTGATTCTTTCTTCTTCAAATCTGAAAGTTAGAAAAACTGGGATTTATCCGTTATTTCATCAGATCTCCGAAACTTCCCAAATCACTTCACATGCATTTACACTTGGAGCAAAGAAACTGCAGGCACTGGTGCTCTCTTTGTGTAACCAAAGAGAGAGAAGGGGAGGTTACAGTTTCCATCGCGTCCAACAGGTGGTGACGAGAGAGACAGCAGGATCTGGGCGGTCTGTCAACACGGAGCGAGCCCTGCCAGTCCCCAGCAAAGGCCAGCAGTCACTATGCGGGCACGGAGCAGCCCGGAGCACAATGTCTCAGCGCTGAATGGCTGCACCACTGACCGCTCACACAGCATCAGCCCTCACAGGCAGTGTCTGTACACCAAGCCTTAGGCTGGATCCATGCCAAGTTCCCAGCACAGCAGCACTGGCAGTAACACATCTCCCGACATAAAATGTTATATCAACCTTTTTTGGTGCTGATTCCATTAATGCACTCAGTTCTGGGATTGAGTGCTAAGTGAAATACCAATCTATTTAAAACTGAGTTCAAATCCTAGGTTGCTCCGGTTAAAACTCTTTTCCTGGTCACAAATTCAATAATACAACCACTTTGCCATAGGATCCCATGTTAATCCATACCAAGCCTGTGTAACAGGCAAAAGTTTCAGTCTCATCCAGTCATATTTCCCTCTTCTTCTGAAGGCACTGACCTTTGCTGAGTCACACTTCCACAGTGGGTATATGTGGCTCTCTATATCTTGGCTACGAGATTACGCTTACAAGCCTAGGTGGTGAGTACTGGCCAGTGGCTTCAATCCTGCATGTATTTCACATCGTGTGCTGGATCGTTCAATTAAAGGGGCACTACAGAAGGGACTGGTTTTATTTTTATTTGTTCATGTTGTGTTCATTATTGGCAAGATGAGTGTTTATTCCTCATGCTAACTGCCCCTTGAGAGGGCAGTTAAATGAGAGTTAACCACATTGCTGTGGGTTTGGAGTCACACAGAGGGTAGATTAGGGAAGGATGGTGGATTTCTTCTCCTTAAGGATAATGACGAACCAGATGGGATTTTAATGACAATCAAGTAGTTGCATAGTAACTATTACTGAGACTAGCTTTTAATTCCAGATGTAGATAATTACATAAATTTAAATTCCTCAGTTGCTGAGGGGTATTTGAATGCATGTCTCCAAATGCCTTCTGCCACTGGTTCAGTATTTTGACTACTTTGCTACCACACCAAATTCTCACCCATTAATGAATAGGGTCTCTGAACAGACATTTGGATTGGGAACCAAGGTTGTTTTGATTTATATTTCTAGCCCTTGTACTAAGGCCTATTGCTGTATAACCCTAAATGAACATAGATTAGCAACTGCACCTTTTAGTCCCCATAGCTCAATATCACACTGCTCAATGCCTTCAAAACCAAGCCAGTGGAAGGAGCCTTCAGGGGACCCCTCAGACCAAGATGCAAGAAGTTTTTAAAGTCTGTTGGGTGTCACCAACCCTGTCTTCACCAGTTTTGATACGTACTGTAAAACACATTCTGGGATCTGCATCTGTTCCATTGGAATGACCTGCTCCAGTTCAGAGAGGGTGTAAGCGTACTGAATCTTACTCATGAACTTAAAACTGAAAAACAATGCATGCAGAAACATGTCAATTAAAAAACATTCCATATAGTTAATTCCATCAATATATCTCAGCAACAAGCTCTACAATCTTTAATCCATAACACCTCATTTGCTGTCACCTTCGGATGACATCCAGAAGTAGAATCATTGCACTGTTATGTCACGAGCCAATCAGCCCATTGTACCCATGATGGCCTTTACAGAGCAATCTAGTCAGTCCCATTCCCCTGTAGCCCTACAAGTTAATTTCCCTCAACTGTTAATCCAATTGCTATTAAGTCGGCTGAACTTAAAGTAGGTGAGTAGGCAGATCCTATTGTGGCTTTCGAAAGGGAACTGGATAAATACACAATGGAGAAAGAATTGCAACACTATGGAGAAAGAGCTGGTGGTGGAATTGGGCAATTGCTCTGGTAGAGAACCAGCACAGACACAATAGGCCTAACTATAACCATGCTGTGATTCTATAAATCCCTTTCCAAATCCCTGATTGACTTGTTTCCACCACCAGTACCGGCAGTGAGTTCCAAATCATATCTAGTTTCAGCTTAAGGGAAATGTTTTGCTTCAATCCCTTGCATGTTTTCCCTTTCACCTGATCACTGAATCACTCACTATTGGGAATAGGTTCACTTTATTGACACTGAGTAAATCCATCATGGCCATTTACACCTCTGTCAAATCTGCTCTCGATCTCTGTGAGGAGAATGACCCCAGCTTTTCTTGTTTCATCTTGCAGCTGAAATCCCTCATCCCCAGGACCATTCTAATAAGACTCCTGCATCCTGCAGGCAGGAACACCTTTCCTCAGGTATAGCAGCCAGAGTTGGGTTCAGTTATGGCCTAACCAGTGTTATATACAGGTTCAACATAACCTTCATGTATTTGTGTTCTGTGCCTTTATTTATGACGGCGCGTTTTACTAACTGCTTTCTCAAAATGCTGTCGCTGTCTAGGGTTTATACACATATATACCCAGGCCCTATGTCCCTATATATGCTTTAGAACTATGCTATTTAGTTTATATCAGTTCTCCTCATTATTTGACATTATCTATCAAGTTAAATGAATATAATTCATCTGCTATTTAACCACCCATTCTTCCCTCTAGCAGTTTATTGTTATCTTGCTCACTGTTTATAACACCTCCAATTTTTGTGTCATTTGTAAATCTTACTCCACATACCCTAAACCAAGGCACTAATTTATGTCAGACAACAGTGATCCTAGCACTGATCCCTGATGAATACGTTGGTACCTTCCTTCAGTCTGATAAACAGTTGGATTTTTTTTTGATTCATTGACAAGATTTGGAGAGGGTGCAGAAGAGGTTCATCAAGATGTTGCCTGGAATGGTGTGTATTACCTATAAGGAGAGGTTGGACAAACTTGGATTGTTTTCTCTGGAGAGTTGGAGGCTGAGGGGGCAACCATAAAAAATTATGAGAGGCATAATTGTTCAGTCTTTTTCCCAGGGTAGAAATGTAAAACATTAAAGGACATAGGTTGAAGGTGAGAGAGGGAAAGTTTAAAGGAGATTTGTGAGGCAAGTTTTTTTGTACAGAAAGTGATAGGTGCGTGGAATATGCTGCCGGGGAGGTGGTATGACAGCAATCTTTGAGGCATTTAGACAGACACATGAAGAGGCAGGGAATAGAGGGATATGGACCACGTACAGGCAGATGGGATTTACATAAGAACATGGGAAATAGGAGCAGGAATAGGCCATCTGGCCTGTCAAGCCTTCTCCACCATTCAATAACATCATGGCTGATCTGGTCATAGACTCAGCTCCACCTGCCTGCCTTTTCCCCATAATCCTTATTTCCCCTGCTATGCAAACATCTATCTGTGTCTTAAATATATTTGATGAGGTAGCTTTTACTGCTTCCCTGGCCAGAGAATTCTGCAGATTCACTACTCCCTGGGAAAAGCAGTTTCTCCTTATCTCCATCCTAAATCTATTCCAAATCTTGAGGCTATGTCCCCTAGTTCTATTCTCACCTACCAGTGGAAACAACCTTCCTGCCTCTATCTTATCTATCCCTTTCATAATTTTATATGTTTCTGTAAGATCCCCTCTCATTCTTCTGAATTCCAGTGAGTGTAGTCCCAGGCGACTCAATCTCTCCTCATAGGCTAAGCCCCTCACCTCCCGAATCAACCTGGTGAACCTCCTCTGAACTGCCTCCAAAGCCAGTATATCTTTCCCCAGCTAAGGAGATCAGAACTGCACGCAGTACTCCAGGTGTGGCCTCACCAGTACTCTATGTAGTTGCAACATAACCTCCATGCTCTTAAATTCAATCCCTCTAGCAATGAAGGCTAACATTCCATTTGCCTCTTGATAACCTTGAAGCATGTTTAGATCGGCCCATCCCTCTGCTGCACTATTCCGTGTAGCCATCGCTGACAATGCCAGTATTTATTGCCCACCCCTGCTTCATTCCTGAACTTGGCACGTTGGGCCATTTCGGAGAGCAGTTAAGAGTCAACCACGTTGTTTTGGATCGTGTGTGGACCAGACCAGGGAAGGATGTCAGAATTCCTTCCATAAAAGAATTAGTGAATCAAATGGGTCAATAATTTAAATACCCCCAGCTGTAGATGCTGTAACCTTGGCACCAAGGTTTACCCTACTCAAGAACCTCAGTTTATCAGCTAGAGTGGAACCTTTATGCATCGGCCCATTATGACATTAACCCTCTGATTAACTGCTCCAATCTTTATATGTACCATTTTTGGACAAAAAAAACCTGAATTACTGTAAGCTAGTAATGAAATTGATATAGCTAGTGCTCTTTCCTTTAAGAGGAGTCACTGGATAGTGGTGAGGAGCAGGAGACCTGGATGAGTTGGCCTTTCTTTGTCCCAAAGTGCTTTGAGTTATTGTGGACCCCTTATTACAACTTGGGCTTAATTCAGCCAAACCAGATCAGTGATTGAATCTGTTCTCTTTAACTTAGTAGCTCATTATAATATACAGTTACTGGCAACAGCCAATACATTCATGTATGGGGATTTTATTGTTAGCATAGCATCATCACAGTCAAATAGGTATGTGACAGTTATAGCTAGTTACCTAATAAATGGCCTGGATATTGCCAGCACAGTCCTAATAAACCAGGATGGGTGAACGATTATTAATGACTTCAGGTTCTTCCTTAGCCTGTAAGTAGGAAACAGAAAATCTGTGGTCACTGTTGGATTTCACAGAAGTCCCCAAACAGAAACAGAAATTTGGGAGGTACGTTGGCCCCATTAGCTCAATCTTTCAAAGAAAGCTTCAAAAAAATCTAACTGCCTTTTACCTGACTCCATAGTATCAGTAGGCAATCATGGCAGCTAACTTTCACAGAAAGGTCCACAAACGTGCTGATATCAACAGTTAGTTTCTCTGTTGTACACTAATCTTGATGAATTTTTTTCCCAGGACATAGAGAATATTGGATGTCCACCATAAATATTATCAGAAACACAAATGTCATTTGAATACAAAGGGCCTTGATTTTAACTCTGCCTTGAAAGATGATGCTGCACTTTCTCATTGTCACCAGATGTACTCTAGACAAGGAATAAGAATAAACCCACATATTCTGAGCTAGAAACATGCAGCTGTGTTGAATTATGTGGGTGGCACAGCTAGTAGAGCTGTGTCTCACAGTTCCAGTGATGCAGGTTCGATCCTGACCTCTGGTGCTATGTGTGTGGAGTTTGCACATTCTCCCTGTGACCACTTGGATTTCCTCCGGGTGCTCCGGTTTCCTCCCTCATCCCAACTTAGACTAATAAGAGCACAATATTACTTCTATTACTGGTTTTAAAAAGACTATTCCTGAGTTACCTTCATCCCAGTGGTAGGTTAATTGACCACTGTAAGTTGATCCTAGCATGTGGGTGAGTGATAGAACCTGGGGTATTTGATGAGAATGTGGGGAGATTAGGTTACAAGGATACCTCTTCTAGAGAAACAGGAAAGTGGCGACACAGGTAGACAGGGGGTGAAGAAGGCATTTGACACACTTGCCTTTATGAGTCAGGACAATGAGTACAGGAGTTGGAACGTCCTGTTACAACTGTACAAGTCGTTAGTGCGATGACACTTGCAGTATTGTGCACAGTTCTGGTTGCGCAGCTGTTGGAAAGATGTCATTAAGCTGTGAAGGCTGCAGAAAAGATTCATGAGGATGTTACCAGTTCTGGAGGGCTTGGGTTATGAGAGGCCAGATAGGCTGTGACTTATGTCCTTGGAGCTTAGGAGGCTGAGGGGTGACCCTATAGATAGATGTCTTGGCTGACATGGACGAGTTGGGCTGAAGGGCCTGTTTCCATGCTGTATAACTATTACGCAATGACATAGAGCAGCCCAACCCACTTCCCATTCTGAGCAGGTCATGAATGGGGGCTCAAAGGTTCATGGAGTAGCAAGTCTGCTGAGGAGCATGGATGAAAAGGGGCCTCTGTTTGGTACATTACTGAATTGAATAAACCTGTTCCATATAGAACTACTGCTTTGTGAATCCAATTATTTGCTTTTGCTAAATAACTCAGTATGGAAACAAACTTCCCAAAACATGTTGAACAACATCCACAATTGGGCACGATTGATTATGTCACTAGATCAATGACTAATGGTAGTAACGTGGGAGGGAAGTAACTCAGGAATGGTCTTTTTAAAACAAATAATGGAGGTAATGTTGTGCTCTTGTTAGTCTAAATTGGATTAGTTCTACATATAAATGGTAGCCTCTGCAGAGAGTGAAAATACTTGCTGCTCACGTAATGTTCTGTCACGCTGAACATGAAAAACAAAGTAAAAAATCAGACTCTTTGAAAGGTATAAAGCAGATTAAGGGAACAAGAGAAATGTCAAGACAAGGAGAACCTTTGGTTCATCGAAACTTATCTATTGTTAGTCACACTAACTCTTATCACACTCTATTTTGCATACCTTCATCTTTATTTCCTGGCTTGCTAGGCTATTGTAGACAAATTTATGTGAAGAGGTTCTTTATTTTTGGTTGTGCTCTTAAAATTTAACAGAGTGAACCTTTTTATACTAATCACTGTTAATAGTGTTCACCCATTTATCCCTTTGATAATGCACTTTTCAGCCAAACCTATTTGATGCAATCTGTTATTGGTGATCACACTGTTCACTTCTTGTAAATTGTGATTTGCACAGTTTGAACTAGTTTATGGAGATCAGTGCAAATACATTGAAAATGATTGGTGCAGTTTGTTATTAGTCATCAGTGCAACTTACCCTTGCACTTTATAGATAATGGTTGGTATATTTGACATCTGGGTTTAGTCCAAGTTATTTACAGAGATGGAAATTTTCAATAGCAATTGATACAATTCATTAATTGTGGTTTGAGCAATTCATTAATATTAATTGCTATTATTAATTGATGATGATTGGTTGATTATTATTGTTGGTGCAATATTTCACAACTGATAACTGCATGTTGTTCACAATGATTACTGTAATTCATTGATTCTGACCGGTTCAGATCATTCGTGGTGCTCCGATGGATTCACTAAAAGTGAAACATTTCATTTATACAGATTGGTGTAATTCATTAATATTGGTTGGTACTGTTCTTTAAAAGTAGACATAATGCTTCATTAGGTGATTTTTTTGGATCATTAACAGTACTTGCTGCACTTCACTAATAGTAAGTAATCAATGCTGTTCATTAATGGCAACTGGTGCAACTTGTTGGGCTCAATTTTGCTGAGTGGAGCCCACTGCCAGCACTTGCTGTCTGGATGCCCAATGGTCCTGGACTAACCCTCTGTGTATCCAGAACCGCTTGCTGGATGAAAGCCTCTCGACATTATTGACAAGGTCATGCATGGTGGAAGGGCCTTGTGGATGTAATCAAGTCACATGGGTGGGGCAGAACAAATCTAACTGATGAGACCGCTGAGAAAACCTTTTGACAGATGGCAAAATCAAGCTGCCAGCTCTACCATCTGTCAAACTTGCAAGTTTTCAATTAATCTGAATGCTCCTGATGTTCAGAAATGTTTAAAAGCTGTAAAAAGTGAAATAAACAATTAAAAGTGTAAATTAATTAAAAAATAAGCAATGAATAAAATCACCTAAGAACACTTAAATTACTAAGAAAACATTATTGCAAAACCAAATAATTGTGCACATGAATAATCTTACCACAAGTATTAAAATGAGAAATTTATCAGAGAGCATGGGTCTGATTTGTGGCTTTTCTATAAAATGAATTTAATTGCAGTATTCAATCATAGGAAACACTAAGGCCTAGAAACTGTTCAATGTCCACTGAGCTGCTTTAATTGGTTGCATCCTTGTGTTCTTGGATCTGGTGCCTGAGATTTCAGTAGCACCCATGACCATGAATGAATCAACCTCACAAGGGGTTATTTCTTATCCTTCATGACCTGCACCAAGGAAAATGAATGAGTCTGGGGCCTGGGTTGGATCTGGTAAGTGGTGAGGGATGTGTAATCACATCCTCTTTGGGAAAAATCAATTTTCGTCTAGCACTGAAATAAAATCAATGCACCAAATCCAATTTCCATACATAAATTCCATAATTTAATTGGCCTTGATTTTACAGTTGTTATGCTCTGAAACTTCGCAATAGGCGCTCAAATGGTGATAGAATCATTTAGCATGAAAATAGGCCTTTCAGCCCATTGAGTCCATGCTGACCATCAAACACCCAGTTACACTAATACTATGTTATTCTCCCCATATTCCCCTCAATTCCCCCAGATTTTACCACTCACGTATACATCAGGGGCAATTTGCAGTGGCCAATTAACCTACCAACCCGCACATCGTTGGGATGTGGGAGGAAACCAGAGCACCCAGTGGAATTCCACCTGGTCACAGAGAGAATGTACAACCTCCACACAGACTGCACCAGAGGTCAGGATTGAACCCAGATCACTGGAGCTCTGAAGCAGCGGCTCTACCAGCTGCACCACTGTGCTGTCCATAAGTAGTCCCATGCATATTTAAACATGGATGTGTGAAGCTGCTGCCAGTCATCCCCTAACCCCTGCTCTCCAAAAGGAGCACTTTTTACAAGAATCAGCATAATCAATAAATTAGTGAACTAACAAAAGCTTCTACCTCGGGACTGGATTGCACAGTGATATGTTCATGTATACTAGACGATTCAATGAAAAATTAAATGTAACTGGAATCAATAATTTCCAATCAATTGCAGGAAATTTGTGATTTTGATTCTGGGTCTGTGTGCAACTGTTGTGCTCACATGCGATGCGCCCTGGACATGTGCAAAGGTTCTGTACATCTAAATGTGATGCACACCTGGTTGCTACTTCTGTCACTTTCAATTGCACATCGTGGCCCACACTGTCCGTGGACTATGCGCAGTCTGGAGTCCTGAAGAAGGGTCCTGACCCGAAACGCTGACCGCCTGCTTTTCTCCATCGATGCTGCCTGGCCTGCTGAGTTCCTCCAGCAGCATAGTGTTTTTCATCTAGATTCCAGCATCTACAGTCTTTTATTTCTCTGGCCTTGGGAACCTGACTGTGTTAGGTCAACATTCAGGTAGGTAATTACCAACTTTCCTTTTGTTCATATGGGGGAAACTGAGGAATTCCAAACTTGCAATCTTTCCCTGAGCAGCTCCCCACACCCACCAGATCTGCTGACAACTCCATCCAGACCACCGATATTACCCTACCACCATGACCTGTCTGGTTCATTATTCTCCTCCATACTTCACCATTTGACGCCTGACCATCAATCACACCCTTGACTATCAATTTCATCCTTGCACTGATGAAGCATGCAGTCCCCTAGTGTGGAAGGCCTGTTCAGCTGTGCATGACACCAGGGTTCAAGCACTACTAAAGTTCACAGCAAAGTACAGCCACCTCCAGGTGACAAAGGAGTTCTGTTTTTACAGATGTCCTGTAATCGATTTTCTACAAAAGTCAGAAAATACAGAAAAATCACTCGATACAGTAACCATACCTCCACAGTGTTGTAATGAATGGCATCAAAAACACATATGACTGATAAGAAAGATCAATTACTAAAAGTGGAGAGAGAGAGGAAACTAGTTCTGCCATGCATAGGAATGATGTATGTCGGACTTTTGAATTTAATATTATGTGAGTCACAAGGGTGTCCATAAGTTGAGCGCCCATAACTTCGGGATGGCCTGTATTGCATAACCGCGGCAAACTGATTAATGCAGCTTTACAGCTGCTGATTAATTTTTCATCCAAATATTTATGAAGTTTTCTCACTGTAAAGAAAGTTTTTTTGCTGCATGAGGCAATAGTGTTTTTAATCGAGTACAATGTTATAATTATTACTTCATAATCTCTCTGATTCACTAAAATTGATATATGTGTGTATTGTCATTCCCTCAATTATTTCAAAATATTTGCCTTCTGAAATAATAACTATTTTTAAAAATCTAAAGGTATTTCAGCTTCTACCTTAATGCCATATGTATGTTCCAGTTTTTGTGCTTTGTAATATGCTTAAAAAGTTTGTTAAAAATATGCTTCTTTAGTTTCCGCTTTGCCATTGCTGAGAGTTCTTCGACGTGGTTGGCTCTGCTAGTTTGATGATGATATCTGTTGGTGGATCTCAGGGATGCCCTGGAACTGCTACCTGACAATAATCTACATTGAGGAAAGCAAACTCTATGCCATGGAGGTTGTCAGATTTTTGTGCGTAGGTTTCGTTGAGGTCAATGATGAATACTATCCAATACAAATCATTTAGTCACTTTGGAAGATTGGCCAAAAATTAGTTGAAAATGACAAGGGGCAAAAGTACGTATTGCCAAGGTAGAAACAAAGGAGGAACTGGAGATGGGGGAGGAAGCTGGAGATATATTTCAATGCCATTACTAGCCTTAAGTTGTTTTAGAAGAGTTTAGTGATAGACTTATTGGATCTGATGGACTTTGACTCTCCTGCTGCATCAGTCCACTCTGCACTTACCTCCTGTCTATCATCTGGTAACACTTCTTCAGCCATCCCAGGCCTGGCATCCTCCTGCGAGGTGTGGCCCCATTCAGGTACACAATCATGTAGTCTTCAGCAACCAGTAGCTCTAAGATGCTGATCACATACCTGAGAGACAGGAAAAGAAACAGCTGCATTCAACCACAGTGACATGGCCAAAATCCTCGTAGTTAACTTTCTTTTGAATGTTTACTGGCTGGGCTCTGACTCTACATGTTTCAACGGTCTTCAGGTTGCTTGCTCAAGCATCAGTTCTTTATCTGCAGACCATTTGACCAGATGTAGCAGATTCACACATGTGCATGTACACACACAGCCACACGCTCACATGCATGCACACCCTCACACACAAGAGTGCCTATGCTCACAGGCAAGAGTGCAGAGCCACACACATGCACGTATTGAAGCATAAGTGTACACACACACACACACACACACACACACACACACACACACACACACACACACACACACACACACACACACAAACACACACACAAATCAGGAGCACCCTGACTTGTTTTTGCCCTCATCTTCTTTTTAACTTTATGTTTAACAAAGTGAGCTATGCTGCTGGTGAGGAATAAAGTTCTTCAGGACAGTGTCAGCTGCTGCCTCTGCAAATCTTCTTCACTACCAAGCCAAACCTTCAGTCAGGCTTCCTCCATCCTAGTCCTGAACAAACAGTTTTCTCTGGGTCTTTTCCATCTCCCTCATACCTTGTCCAACCCCAACTTGTTACTGAGACCTATCTGTTACTCCCTTAACTCTATTTCCATTAAATGACTGACCAGCTGCCTTCCCTTCCAAGCTCCATACGGCTAATATTTATATAATTTCTTCTCTTCAGTGTTCTCCATCTTGCTTCACAACTGCCATTAATACCCACCCATTTTTTGCAAACTACCACCCATCAATGACCTCCCTTGCAAGTAATGTTTCCTCCCAAATTTTTCATCTTTTCCACAATGCTGTGTGAATTTCTCCAAACAAATTTCTAACTCTGCTACAGTATTAAGAAAGCACTAACCAAACGTGAAGATGATGTTCTCTGTGTTCATTATATATTTGCTGTCATCATCATCCTATGTTTATCACAGTCCACCACACGATCCTTTTGCAATCATCTGTCCTTGTTATTTTCTTAAGGATATTGGAAGCATCTCCAGAAAACTTTCAACTCCTGCTATAAACCTTGTCCTTTTCCCACTGGCAAGTTTGAAACTTTGGTTGCATCCCATCCACTGGTTTCTGAAACTTGAAATTTGTAAATCTTGGATTTACTTTATCTTTTCTTCTTGGTGTAATTCTGCACTGAGTGCCTCAGTCCCTGACCTTGAACCTGTCTTTATCAATGTTAAAATGATACAAGGGTGAACTAGTTATCTCTCCCTCAGTGTTGACAACTGCAGGATAAGTTGAAAGCTAATGGCTCTAGTAAAGCAGGCCAATGGAAGTGGATTGCACACTTACAGGAAGAGGTTTTCCATGATGTAGGTATAGTCTGCACATCCACTGTCGGGCAGGTAACAAGCAGCAAATACAATGATTGCATTCAATCCTTCACCATAATAGCCTACAAAGAAAAGAAAAATATTAACTTAAGTATACACACTCCAAAAAGTGGGTGTTAAAGGAGTGTGGATACTGGAACTGGAAGAAGCGCAACAGGCTCCTCCAGCATAATCAGGCTTACAGAACTAGTCCCGATTATGCCCGTGGAAAAACATTGTAAGACAAATCTGCTGGAACTTTAATGTGACAGCTGACTGAAAACCACCAGCCAACTACCACTCCATTCTCCCCGTGTCTGCGTGGGTTTCCTCCGGGTGCTCCGGTTTCCTCCCACATTCTAAAGATGTACGGGTTAGGAAGCTTTGGGCATGCTATGTTGGTGCCAGAAGTGTGGCAACACTTGTGGGCTGCCCCCAGAACACTATGCAAAGATGCATTTCACTGTATGCTTTGATGTACGTGTGACTAATAAAGAAATCTTATCTTATCAATATTAGAATATGTGGTAGAGAGTCCTGCTGAGCAAATGAATGAACTGGTTAAATATCTGGTTGGGAATGAGACCAATGTTTGTAGGGACTATCAAAAACTGATACAATTAATATTCCAGGTATGACAATGACAGGTACGGTGGGCAGTGATAGGTGGTATAGTCTTTGAAGGACATGGCCCACAGGTGAATGCTGAACAAGTGAAAGTGAATGAATATTCATTTGAATATATTTAGGGATCACCAAGTATTAGAACAAATTATTTCCTTGGTACACAGAAGAGTGAGTAAGAATATAAATACTAAATGGGGTGTGGAAGGAGATTAAATTGATGTTGCAGAGACCATAATATTGTAGACTGTATGTGGGCTGTTGTTGGAATGAGTGATGTTCTGAATAGCTTTTTCTTATCAGATTCCTCAACTCAGTTTGAACTGTTCTCTCCTCCTGTGAATGTGGTGCCTCTTAATCTACTCGTGCTCTCATTTCCCCTTGCTACTCTTTAGTGGTTTGCATGTCCCAGCCGAGGCTCTGCCACCAGAGTGGGAGTTTGCCCATTCAGTCACATGCCCCAGCATGTCATAGTGCAAAACAATGTGCTAGATTATTATGAGATAAGCACATTTAATGTAACTACTCTGCAAACCTCTCCATCAAAGACAGCTTGGGGAATATGGGGGATTGAAAATTGCAAGTCCTGTTGTGGCACAGAACATACTTAAGATACCAGCCATTTATCTTCAGTCTCTTATAAGATTATCAATTCAATAGGTTAAAACTCTCTTCACTCTCCATCAGTCTGGTTGATCATTCCTACCTCCATGAGTCACCACTCTCATATATGGCCTGATGATTTTCATGTCAATCCTGTGCTCCTGCTCTCCGATGATGATTGTCCTCCACAATCTCCCATTGGTGGCTTCCCCATCCTCTCCTGCACCATCTTCAAAAGAGCCCCCTTTTCCACTGGGAGAATTTTTAGCACTTGCAACTGGAGTATCATCTGGAAGAGAGGCAGTGGGCACATTGTGAATGGCCTTCATTGGCCTCCTTTAAATACTACATGATCATCTCCATTTGATCAAGGTTTTGTCCCCTTCAGTTTTTCTCCCCTCATCTCTTTTCCTGACAGCGCTACACAGGCAGTGGGTTAAGTCTGGTACCTTAACCAAATAGACAGTAGGAACTGTGAGCCATAGCTAACCCTATCACCTGACACATGCATCAGTAAACTATTCATAGACTGTTACGGCAATGATCCCAGGCCAGAATTCATTTTTATAGCCATATCCATTGATCCAGCCAAATTTCAGGGACTAAGAATTACTCCAGTTTCTATCCCCATTTTGCAACCATGTTCTGAAACCCCAACATATCAGCATGTGCCTTCTGTAAGCCCCATGTAATCAAAGTAACTGTTACCTTCATATTTCTAACCTGAGTTGATCTCAGTCAAGACCACATGCAGTGACCAGGGTTAGAGAACAGTGGATACATGGAGCAGGGTCTTTATAAAATTGTTTGAATTCTGTTATTTATATAGGTGACAGAGTATAGAAGTTTCATTGCAGTAAAGATTGAGAAAACCAGAAGTGAAATATTACAAGTCCACCACTGGCATGAGTGTGTAATTACAGTGTGACATATTACACAGTTACACTACTTTACATATATGGATACTGAAACTCATAATGGGAAGTGTTAATATTGAATGGCAATAAAATCATGACAATTAGGAGCAAGATTTTGTAGCTAGGAAGAGATATTAAAATATTATTATTCAATCTTACTGGCTTTATATGAGGTAACATGGAGAATGGTCTCTCTAACTGAAATTAATGATTTCCCACTGTCCTTCCTCATTTTTTTGCTTTCTGTTCTCTTTTGTTTGTCTTCCCGTAACTCATTCATATCCTTTCCTTTCTGTTCCATCCTGTCCCTCCTCCTTTCTATTCAGCTGAGAGGGTCTGGATAGTCAAATGCCAATGAGAGGAGCTCAATGCCAATTCAGACCAGTTGGGTGCAGAAGTCTTAAAAATATATCCTCACCAACTCCCTTCCCATCTCCTCCCTTAGTTTCTCAGTCTGGTTTTATTCTCCACCTCTTCTTAACCTTTCCAACATTCCTATTATATCCTCCTACCAACTAACTCCTGAAGTTTCTATCACTTTGCTCTAACCTATTAAATTTATTTATTCCCCTTTGCTCCCATTCCCTCCACCTCCACACTTACTCACCTTTACCGTAATTAATCCTCCAAGCATCCCCGTCACCCTGTTTATCAGTTCACCCTGACAGGCTGGATACTCTCCACATTCAATCAGCCTTCTACTTCCCCTCACCATTGGTTTTTTTTGACAGTTTATCCCAAAGGCTGTGTTTGGATACAAAATTATTTTTTGTAAAAGAATGTAAAGAATGTCAGTTTAATGAGTAAGCTGTCCATCTGCATTTTCATCCATTGGTGTCTTACTCTGTAGGCCCGCTGTCTTAAACCAGCCCTTCTTTCTCTTTCAAGCTCCTCACTCAAGCCATCTCTGCTGGTCACCAGTGACAACCTTCTCCTTACTCTCTTTCTTAATCCCTCTTTATTTCAACTCCTTTCAACCTTCAATCTGTTCCTCTGAGTCTTTTACTCTCTTTGCCTCTCTCAACCAATGCAATTGGTCGGCTGCAATATACAACTAATCATAGTTTTTGGAAACTGAATATTATCAGAAATAGATTATTAGTGAGGTAGCATAAGGCCACAGTTGTGATCCCATCATAACCCATTTCTTTGGTTAGAAGTAAATGGTGTCCATGTTATTGTACTACATGTCTCTATCCAACCAATCACAAGAGAGACCACTATTGCATTAGAGAATTCTGCATTGCTACACCAAAAATGGCATCAGAACAACTGAAAGAGGATGCTTTTAAGATTCAGTGAAGGCAAACACCCACCAAATTTAACGAGCCTGGCAGTGTACAGGAAGAGGAGTTCACCAAAGGCCTCTTCAGCATACTGAATTGTGAGACTTACAGTCATCATCCCACAATTCATCAACTTTCTCTGGTAAGCCTTGGCTTTTGTAGAGATAAATAGTTTGCAAGGTCCGTCTCCCTGAGGCATTGATATACAATGTGCAGCTGTACCTTCATTTTTAAAAGATTATTTGATGAAATTCTGGGAAGCACAAACCCAGTGATCCACCTGCCATGGAGACATTCACATATATTTGCTGCATTCAGGAAAATATCCAGCTCACTTTCAAATGTCTGCAGTGAATTCATGCTCACAGATGATTTAGAGGCCCATTTTAGGCATGGACATGGAAACGTACTGAAAAAAAGTTGTCATAAAAGCATGAGAAAAACAGAAGAGGAAGATAGGCTGTGCATGCTGGAAGTTGGTGTGAGTGATTGCATTATAGCAAGATAGAGATAAATACAGAATGTAGAGATAGATATTACTTGTTTATCTACTGCACCCTTCCTGTGAGTGCCACAATTAACTTCCTCTGTATCTTTCACATCACATTTTGTTGCTAACACAATTTTGTAGTCTATTTCACTGTCCAATTCAACACCAGTGTGTTAGCATTCATTATGTAGTCAACAATGGGACTCAACTGCCCTTGGCATTAAGTATATTAAGTGCTGTGGTCACAAAGCAAATTAAATTTGTCAACAGATTGTAATCCACTTGCATGATAATCTGAAGTTATTCACTTAATTTGTTCTCTCTGGTAATAGAATTAGTATTTTGCCTTAACGTTCATACAGCTCAAAATATTCCACTAGTCACTTTGACATTTGGAAGGAGAAGACACAAAACTGAACTGTTTTTCATGCTTCATGTAGAGACAGCAGGAAAGGTTCACACACCCACCATTACACTTAAAATGACAATGCTTAATGCTTGCATCATTACTAAATGAACGCTTGTCATATCCACGGGAGACAGCTACACCACCCCACAGCTGGTGAGCTCTATTCACATTACACAGACATTACTTATACTTTATTTGATAGAGATCATTTTGCAAGGCTGCCCCGCCAGCAGGAAGCCTTATTAGTGATTAGCACCGGCAAGAAAACTGAAGCTACAACCTTTTAATCTCTAACTCATGTTCAGAGACTCAGAGGATTGTTGCAGAATTGGTCCTTATACCACTCTTGCTCTTTATGTGGGGGAAGACACCCTACTCACTCTGAGCCAAATATCTAGTAGGGAAAGATGGTCCACTACAGGGCAAACTGCACAGGCATGATCAATAGTATGGGATAACTAAACAACAAGAATCCTCTTACACATAGTTTGCCCTCTGTTTTTATTTGTGATCTCATAGAGCCTGGCATTGTAACTTTTAATCCCTCAGCATGGATACTCCTGAAAACCTTGTCAAGCTAATATAAGGATATAAGACCATTTGGGTGAGCTCCCCAAGGAACCTTTGTCTGTAGATGATGGAGTCTAACAACATGAATTCATGTGCACAATTGATTTGTTTACAGAAGCAATTCCCATTTTAGACAGGGTGGAAAGAAACCCAAAGAAATTTCTCAGAATTACCTTCCCATTCCAACTCATTTCCATTTCCCAAATATTCCAGGGAGTCTGTCTCATCCGGAGTCTCCAGATCATCTACATTAATGTCCAGGTCGTCGGGTGTATCCAGATAGTCATCGGACAAGATGGAGCCCTCACTCTGATCCAGGGAGATGTTAATTTCCGGGGCAACAAGAGTTTTGCGCTTTGGATGATTTCCATTAATATTCAGTGTATTAGGGGGCACTGGCCAGGAAGAGAGGGAGAAACAGTTATCAGTATTACTGAGTGTGTGCATCATCAAATGTACACTAACATCCAAAATTAAATTACGACCCATGGACCTTTGACGTATAAAACCTAAGTTGGACATTTTGCAAAGGAATCAAAATAACTTCTAAGGATTTGGAGTATTAGATATTTGGCCACTGCCAGCACACCTGCCTGGATCTGTCTAACACCCAGCTGTTTAATGATTCTATAAATTAATTCTTGGTGTCACTGGCAAAGCCAGCATTTATTGCCATGAAAATGGCAGTGGGCAGCGATACCTTTCTTCTTGAACTGTTTTATAGTAGTTTGATATAATTGAATTCCTTGTAAGACCATTTTGGATGGCACATTAAAAATCAATGTGTTGTTCTTATATGTTCATTTTTCGAGATTTAGCCATTACTGGCAAGGCCAGCATTTATTGTCCATCCCTAACTGCCCTCGAGAAGGTGATGGTGAGCACCCTTCTTGAAATACTCCGGTCCTTCAGGGGAAGATACTCCAACAGTTTTGTTGGGTATTTAGTTCTAAGATTTGGGTCCAGTGACCACATCTTCTTTAAAGGAGCCAGGTGAGTTTAAAAGACAACAAATTTCATACTTCCAGGTTTCTTTTTGAAACAGAATTCAGCTTTTCAAAGAGCCATGACTGAATTTGAATGCATTCTCTGAACTTCTACTGTGAAAATATAACCATTGCACCACTAGACCTACAGGAGGTGGAGCTAGAAATGAAGTATTACACAAAGGCTTAAGGAAAATAAGGGAGAAAAATCGTAACAACATTTTCTAAACAGAGGGCAGAAATGCATTGTTCAGGGGTTAAAAGATTCCTTCACCGGTAGGTGTAATGGCAATGATAGTCTGTTGAGTGGCACAAGAAATCAGGATCTATCCTTTTGCTAACTAAATGTGGGTTCAAATTCAGCCCAGACAATAAAGATGAAGTTCACTCTGTTTGCTGCAAAAGACAATAGGAAATGGATTTAAAGAGACCTTCATCTGATTAAAACAACACAATGTTGATCCTATTTAAAAAATAATAGCAATCATACTCAGAGGTTAAGAACGTGGCTGATGTGGGAAATGGGAAAGTGCCTCACTTGGGGCAGTTGAGCTGCTCTTGTGAGGTTGGAATTGTGTCACGTTATTGGAACACTATCAAAAAAAATTTATTCTGCATCTAATCAGTGCTCAATGTGGCCTAAGAATGCTAAATGGAGCAGAGTAGGGGAAGATCTATCCTATGTTACACAACAGGGCTGGTGACTAGGTGTTCTTTTTCCCTAGCACCAACAAGTTTCAAGCTAAGGAGTTCAAATTTACCACAAAATATAACAGATTGACTCACAAGTTCTGTTTTCTAGAGCTGGTAATCGTCCGAAAACATCCATCGCTTGTTCCTCTGGTATTGGTCTGTAGAGCAAAATGATAATTTTGATCAGAAACTTAATTGCATTACGCAGTAGGATGGTCAGTGAACTGTGGATTGTCTGTCTTCTGGCATTGGAACATTAGCTTTTGTTCAGGAACCAGTCCTGACCATGCTGGAAGCCTGTTTCCCAACTCCCTCCCAAACTGGAGTCACATCTGCCTAATCTAGGCAATTAGGAACAGAAGGCAGGCACTTACCTCCTCAAAACTGTTGCAATATTCAATAAGATCATGGATGATAGGTATCCCGGCTGCATCCACTGCCTTGGCTATACTGTATACACCCTAATATCCTCAGCTAGCAATAAAATCTATCAATCTCACTTTTAAAATTATCAATAAAGATTCAGAAGAATGTTAAAATCCCATTTCACCACTTGAAGAAGAGTATTTCCACTGGTCATCCATCTCACTGCAACTTTGGGATCTTCTCATGCAAAACTCTGCTGTACCTCAGAAGTAATTTGGTGAGTGAAACCCTTTGGATTGTTGCCAAGTTGCTGCCTTAGTAACTATTTTGCTTCTCATTAAGTGAATTTGGATTTCAGGTTATTCTTGCAGCCACATACTCAGTAAAAGATTTTGTCTATCTCACTATTCAAATCCTGGCATTTCTGTTGTGAACATCCTATAAATTAATCCCTGATGAAATTTTTCTCAATACTCTTGTCCACTTTCTTCTGCTGAACAGCATAATGCCTACTGACCTCTATTACCTTGCCAAGTGGCCATTATTTGTTTGAGAGTTTAGATAATGACTGAAATGCTGCTTCACAATGGTGGGCATCATATACAAGGTTAATCATAAAGCAGAGAATGTTTGTAGACTATTCCAGCAAAGGAATCTTCATGAGTAAGCTCTGTGTTCATGGACTACACACACAGTTTATGAAAAGAGCAAATAGAAAGTGACTGGGAGCAAGAATTCTAGCTTGATGCTTTTTTTTCTCTGAGACCAAGTCCAGAGACTACAGACTGGGGATCAAACCTGGGACCGACAGGCCTGGTGCTCATTTTCATGCTGGGCAGTCTGTTTACCCACAGAGAGAGCTACAGCAAAGTCCCAACAGTGCCAGAATGAATCCACAAACATTATTAACACGACACATCTGCTGGTAGTTTAGGGTGCTCTGGATGCGGGGGAGCTCTCCCACTGACCCTGGGACTGTGCTGTATGATTCATACACTTACAGCAGTGCAGGGCAGCATGAATAACAGCGGCATATACCAGGGGAATCCAGGTTTTAACACCGCAGGATAACTGGATTCAAAATGGAAGTGCACGAGTGAAGAGCTGGACAGCGCTGCATTTGGTTGCACTGATCTAATAATTAAACACGGTCATACAATTAAATATTCATAACACTGCAAGCATCAGCAGATGCAAAATCCTATAAGCACAGCAAACAAACAAAAAGACTGTAAAGACATATTAAATTGTTCAACTATTAACATATTGATTCATTTTAACACAACTATTCAGGACATCACACTCAGATTAAAATGGTATCTTACCTTGTTGGCAAGGTTTTACTGCCATCAGGAGACAAATAAAAAGAACGTGTAGAAATGATCCTTTCTTTCCAGAAACATGTCTAGAGAAACAGTTGGGGTTTACAGTCCTATCACCATTTTGGATGTAGCTGTCACATGATTGGGATATTTTTCCATGTAAGGAAGATTAAATTAGCAAACCCACGCCCCCACTGTGAATTGAATGGAACAAGCTAAGCAGTTCCAATAAGTGGGATGCATACTGAGCATGTCCAACATCTCCACGGGGATCGACATCTCTTTAGGCTGAGAGGAACAAAGGATTAATCCTGGACAAAAGGGCACAGTTTTATATCTGCCTGCTGCATTTCAAAGCATTTTCCTTTTACCACACCGAATGATTCTGTCGACACCTGATATTAAGTCACTGATATTTCTGAATGACACAGGGAGCAAAATTAAAGGTGCCTTTGATTCTGGTTGAAATGTATTTTATTACTGTAATTGCAGCAAATGGAAGGCTTTCTCCATCTGTCCAGAAGACGCTAAATTCTTACTACTGTATAGGTTCCACTGTCACCCTCTGACACCATCATCTGGTCATTCTCCAATTGTAAGTACAGAGACTATTATATAATGGGACTTCAGAGCTGAACTGTACTGAATAGGATCATCTTCAGAGGACAAGGCATAAGATTGGATGGATGCAAGTATTATTTGTAATGTTGACATTTTATATTCTCTTTTTATAATTCATTCAACGTTTATACATGTTATGTAATCCAGCTTGAAGCCAGTACCAGTACTACATAAAGATGTTGACAATCCAACCAGTGTCTCAACAATCTTCTGTCATGCTGTATCACACAAAAAAAAGAAAGGTTCCATATTATGTGGGCTAGAGGCCAAATCAATTTGGTGATATATAATTAATAAATAGTCTATTTGGAACTACAATTGAATTAAAGAGGACACTGCATTAGAAACAAATTGCATCTTAAATACTATCATGTCAGTCAGGTCTGCAGTGATTTCAAGCTCCTGTCATTAACTAAATGAGGCTGATATTTCCACTTCATTCATACAGATAGAACAGCCATCTGTTGATCTCTGTGACCCTCAGGCATATGACCTCAATAGCATAGTATAATTAAGCTTTGTGGAAAGGATGCGCACATAATGGTTTGATGGAGAGTTTGCTCTGACATTCCAAATCAATATTTATTGTAACAATCCCTGGATGTCTGTAAATGTCAGCCTTTGTTATATGTTTGGTTATTCCTTTGTTTTTGGTTTTTTGTTCTTTCCTCACACCAAGTATTGACTTTTCAAAGGTTCTCTAGAGTCCGCTCAGACCCAATGCCTCTGATTCAAACATGCTGCACAATAGAAATTCAATCACTTGCATCCAGTCATTAATGGGCACTGGATAGTCTCCACCGTTCCAGAAGGGTCACATTAACTTCCTCACCAGGGCCACAAGTTATATAGGATAAATGCAATGTCTGAGCCATTCTCAGCTATTTTGCAGGGATAAGCTAAAATATTAACAGGAAATACTTAGCAGGTCAGGTAGCACTTGTGGATGGGTGAAATAGTTAACATTTCAGTTTGATGATATTTTGTGAAAAAAAGAGACCTGAACTGCTCATCCTCCTCTCTCCACAGATGTTGTATGACGCACAGAACATCTAGCAATATTCCAGATATCCACCACATGGAAAGTTGTGATCAGCTGCAGGTCCACATCTGCATTTTCCCTATTTTCACTGCTCCCTCAGTGAGCTGATTTCTGAAGCTTTGCTTTGGGTAATCCTAATTTAACAGGCCCCTTTCCAGTTGCTAGTGGGAAACTGGGAGAACTTCACTTCCTTGTTCCAATAGCATCGCCCAGTCACTGTTCTCGGACTTTCTAGTTTGGCCACAATTCAGAAGTATTTCATTGATGATAAGGCACCTTAAGATATCCTATTACAATAAAAGGCACTACAGAAAAGCAAGACCATTCCACTGTTTCTTTTGTTGGATAGCAAAGAATCTAGAAAAATTGTGATTACAACACAGGACTAAAGATCTGGAGAAATGTGTTTAAAACTCCATCATGGTTGGAGAATTTAAATTCTCTCAATTAAATAGACCTAGAATACAAAGCTACTATCAATAACGGTGAACATGAATTTCAAATGGTTCACTATTATCCTTTTGGGAAGAAGATGTGCCATCCCTCTCCAGTCTGGTCTACCTGTGACTCCAATGTGGTTAACTCTGAAATGGCCTAGCAAGGGGCTCAGTTCTATCAAAGCCATTGCAAAAAACAGTTATAAGAATAAAACTTGACAGACCACAGACATTATCAAGGGCAAACATAAGTCATAGACATCATTGCAGGTATTCTTCAAGACAGGTCCCAGACCAAACCATTTTCTGCTGCTTCTTCAATAATTTTCCCTCCATAATAAGGCCAGAAGAGAGGTTGGTTATTGATGATTGCACCATGTTTAATTCCATTCACAACGATATAAAGCAGTCCACAGCAAAAAGCAGCAAGACCTGGACAACATTCGGGTATGGGCTGCTAAGTGGCATATGTGCCACACAAGGGCCAAGCAATGATCACTTTTTGTAAGAGAGAGAAATTAACCCTTTCCATTTAACATTCAAAGGCAGTAACATGGCCAAGCCTCTCACCATTAACTTCATTGAGATCACATTAACTTAGGTGGATCAGCTACCAACTGCAGGTTCCCAATCTCACCAGTCCTTCATTATCACTGGGTTAAAATCTGGATGGGACCCGGAATGGGTGTGAGTCAGCAATCAGAGGATTAGGCACAGTGGGGTGGCTCTGATCAGAGATCAACATCGTGCCAGTGTGGTGGGGGAGTGGAGACTGGGACCTCTAATGGGAGTCTCAGATATTTATGGGAGCAGGGCTACTGAAGGATCGGGCCCAATATGGGCGTTTGAACCTGCCTAGAGAAACATAGGACTGCAGATGCTGTCCTGAAGAAGGGTCCTGACCCGAAATGTTGACTGCCTGCTTTTCTCCACAGATGCTGCCTGGCCTGCTGAGTTCCTCCAGCATCATCGTGTTTGAACCTGCCTAAGCTTGGATGTGCGGTGGATGGTTCTGAGGTAAGATTGGTCGATACCATTCAGATAGGGAGTCAATGGATGGGAGGTTGGGTCTCCACACACTGCACAAAGAAGACAAAATTATCCCAGGAATTATGAGAGAGTTTCACTCCCAGGATGGAGTAGACTAGCTTTCCTTCGAAGAGGAGCATTGCCGAAAGAATTATGTCACTTGATGCATGTCAGATATTGGAATTACAACAGGGATGCAAATGCAACTCACATCAGAAAGAGCCTGGTCAAGTTTCTCAAGTAAAGTAAAAAAAAATCCGAAAATCGTGTTTCACTCCATCCAGAATGCATTCTTAATGGTTGTTTATTTCAGCACCAAGTGATTGGACTTCCAGATCACAATGGTCACTTCATGCAATGATTAGAGAATCAACGATAATTCATTAGGAATACTTTGTACAGAATAGGCACTTCTTACCTGACAATTTTGGTTATGCCTTACTACTCCAGATCCAGAAACAACTTTGGTGATCATGGTGTAATTGTGGATTCCAACCACCAGGTGGCTGTATGGAACAAAACTCTTATAACCTCCCAATCCCAGTCATACAAGAAAACATGAAATTTCGGGGTCCAGTCCCACTGTAGGATTTGACATGAAACCTAGCCCGACACTAAGCATTGTTGGAGCTTCCATCCTTCAGATATGGTTGTAAAATAATCCGGGACAGAAGGCTGCTATTTGGCCCATCATGTTAATGCCGACATTTTCCTCACTTCCCCTGCATTTCTTTCTTTTTCAGACATAGGTGTATAAAACCAATTTCCTACCAAAGGTTACATTTGAATCTTCTTCCACCAGCCTTTAAAGCAGTGAATTCCTGATCACAAAAAACAGTCTCCTCATCTCTCTTTTTTAATCACTTAGCTCCAATCTGTGATTAACAACCTTCCTGCCAGTAGAAACAGGTTCTCCTTATTTGCACTATCAATCCCTTTCATAAATTTAAATCTTTCCCTACCCTATTCTGGTCTTTCAACAAAGACACAATACTCTGGCTAAACGCTTACAAGTGGCTTATAAAGGTTTAGCTAACTCACTGGATTTTGCATTCTGTGATACTATTTAAAAAGCCTTGGACCCGGGTTTCTTTTAGCAGGCTAAAACTCTTCTGAACCTGCTAACGTTAAGTTGTCTGTTCCAATAGTTTAATTGGTGGAGGTCACAATTGGACGGGCAAGGGCTGGAATAAAAACCTGCAGATGCCAGGAATCTGAAACATAAAGTGACATCAGTAAGGGCAGAAACAGCTGGCATTTTGGGTCAAGGATCCTTCATCAAAACTGGAATGTGTTAGTTGTTTTCTGATCAACACTGTTCCTCTCCCCACTGATGCAGTTTTGACCAGCATTTTCTGCTTTAGTTTTGCAAGAGCAGGTAGTTGCCAAGCCAACATCCCTCCCGCAACTGTTCATAGTTAAAGTGTTGTTTGTGGCACATTAATGGAGAACTTGGCTACAACTTCTTATATTAGGTTGGTCCATGTCAATGATTGCATAAAGCTAATTTGATTTGAAAGGAACAACAGGAATTTAGGTGTTAACATTTTACGTGAACTGATTGTAAAGGGGTGGGCAGTATGGTTGATCCATACAGCACAAAACAGGCCCTTTGGCCCACCATGTTGTGCCGTCCACCAAACCACCCTCACACTATCTAACCCTTTCCTCCCGTGTATCCCTCTATCTCACATTCCTCCACATGCCTATCCAACAAACTCTTGAACCTGTCCAATGTATCTGCCTCCACCACCACCCCAGGCAGTGCATTCCATGCACCAACCACTCTCTGGGTGAAAAACCTCCCCACGACATCTCCCCTGAACCTCCCACCCATAACCTTAAAGCCATGCCCTCTTGTCTTGAGCATTGGTGCCCTGGGAAGGAGGCGCTGACTGTCTACTCTATCTGTTCCTCTCAATATTTTATATACCTCTATCATGTCTCCTCTCATCCTCCTCCTTTCCAGTGAATAAAGCCCTAGCACCCTAAGCCTCTCCTCATATTCCATACGCTCTAATCCAGGCAGCATCCTGGTAAATCTCCTCTGCACCCTCTCCAACGCCTCCACATCCTTCCTATATAATGCAGTGACCAGAACTGAACACAGGTCACTAATTCTTTTTTCCTTGGAACCTTTATTTCCTACTCTCCTGAAGATACAAATGGTTGTTCAGCCCCAACATTGTCCAGGCTGGTTGCTTGTTTGATACACGACACAGACTATTCAACTGCATGAACATTGTAATACTTCACTGTAATATTTCCTCTAGCAGTCACAGCCACAGAGCACCTTTCCCAGCAGGGATCCCATTAATCAGGATTATGAACCCAGTTGACTCCTTTCCCCACCTGAACCCTCTGCCATTCTTTGGATCAGAGGCAAGGTGGTCATCAGTTCAGGGAAGAAAGTAGAAGTTGATATTTAAAATTATATTACGAGAAGTCTGCAAGGTTATGCAATGAATTTGAATCCACCGTGGTAAGGCAGGCAGTGAAAGAGTTAACACCGTAAATATTTGCAGCACAGCTTTGTGTCTCTGAGGGCTCACAGCTTCAGCAAGAGTGATCCCACTGGAAACTGATGGGCTGTCAGTATTCATTGGAAATGAGGAGATATGCAAACATCTGGATAGCTAACCTGGGAAAATCATCATCTTGCCACTCCTCCTTCAGCTCAACGTTTTCCATCCGAAGTGCAGCCTCGCTGGTCCCCATCAGAATCCCAAAGATGGAGGGCACAAACACATTCAGCTGCTGAACAGATACAATCAATGATATTTATTAGCAGCTTTAAAAACAACCTTCAACACCATTGCATAAAATCATAACGGGGCTCCATTTGGCCAGCATCAAAATAACAACAAAAATGTCAACATGAAAAGGATACTTACGTTCTTTGTGTTATCCTTTGTGGCTCGTTATTTTAATAAGAAATGGTTCTTTTGTCCATTTCCAATGTATTCCTCCCTCTGTTTGTTCTCAAGCAGACAACCTAAATTGTTAATTCTAAAAACAGCAGCTGAAGCAGCTGGTGCTAAGCCCCACACTTCATCGACAATCTTCCTCTGCTGGGTCTGCTCTCAGCAACATTATGGGTGCAGATGCCAATCACAGGCTTATTTTTTTCATTGCTAGCAGACTCCTGTTAGGTACGGTGCTGCGTAGAGAGGTAGTTACCAGATTGGCAGGCACATCAGCAACAGCAGCCTGATCCTGATTGGTGGTACCCTGTGATGAAATCTGTAAACACCATCCAATCACCAAAAGAAGAAATCAGAATATATTATTCAATCTGTTTCCATACCTCGCCTTTCTTTATCTTAATAATGTCTGGTCTGTGTTATCAGCTTCCTCTCCCTTTTACTGTTCCTTTTTCGACTACACCTGCTTTCTCCAATATGCAAACAATTCTCTTCACTGAACAGGAAAAGATAGTACAATAGAGGGTCCCAATGCTGTGTGGTGTCAGAGATTTGCACAATATACTGTATATCAGACAGTTGCCAACTGTGTGCAAAGCATGAATATGGCCCAGGGCCAGCAGAAAATCTATGAAATGATGGACAGGATGCTTTTTCAGATGCAGATAAAAACTGCTGCTATAATTATGCTCACAAAAATACCATGTTCCTCATTTTCCCTCTCTTGGAGATACTAACAAACCGGGCTCAGTACCACCTGTGAGTTTAGAGTTCCAAATGGTGATCATGCCCACACACTTATTTGTTGGATGAATTGAGCTGGGTGGCATATTGTTCAGGACATAAGTGTGTGCAGTAAACTTCCATTAGGATTATCCAGAGCAGGCAAATCATCATGTCAGTCACGGTGCAGTGCTGATTTATCACCAGACAGTTACTGTCTTTTCTGAACCTTACATGGCTGAGTATGGGTTCAGTAGCAGTAAAGTCCACCTTCCCCATCCAGCCTGTCGCTAAGTAAACAGATGATCATCTCCTTACTGATTGGTATCTTTTGACAGCTCTACAGGTGTTGGGTGGTCTATGCATTGGTTTCAAGCTGTAAAAAAGCTAAAGATACGCCAGGTATGGAAGGACTGGCTACTGACTTTATTGTTTCTGTACAAATTGGCAGATATTGGTATTGGTTTATTATTGTCACTTGTACCAAGGTACAGTGAAAAACTTGTCTTACATACCGTCCGCACAGATCAGTTCATTGCACAGTGCACTGAGGTAGTACAGGGTAAAAACAATAACAGAATATAGAGTAAAATGTCACAGCTACAGGGAAGTGCATTGCAGGTAGACAATAAGGTGCAAGGTCAAACAGGTAGATTGTGAGGTGAAGAGTCCACCTCATCGTATAAGATTGTATCGTATAAGATCGTATTGGATTATTATTGTCACGTGTACTGAGATACAGTGAAAACTTTGTTTGCATGCCATCCAGGCAGATCACGCCATACATAGCTTTATTGAGGTAGTAAAAAGGAATCAGAATGCAGTATATAGTGTTGTAGCTACAGAGAAAGTCCAGTGCAGGTAAACAAGTGCAAGGGCCATGATGAGGTAGATTGGGAGATCAAGAATTCATTTTTAGCATATGAGAGGTCCATTCAAGAGTCATAACAGCGGGATAGGAGCTGTCCTTGAGTCTGGTGGTTCGTGCTTCCAAGCTTTTGTATCTTCTGTCTGATGGGAGAGGGGAGAAGGGAGAATAACCAGGTGGAAGGGGTCCTAGATTATGTTGACTGTTTTCCTGAAGCAGCGGGAAGTGTAGATGGGGTCAGTGGAGGGGAGGCCGGTTAGTATGCTGGACTGGGCTGGATGCGATGTGATCTGTGATGCATCCAAATAGGATGCTTTCTATAGTGCATCTGTAAAAATTGGTAAGAGTCATTGGAAACATGCCGAATTTCCTTAGCCTTCTGAGGAAGTAGAAGCATTGGTGTGCTTTCTTGGCCATATTATAAACGTGGCTGGACCAGGACAAATTGTTGGTGATATTTACACCTAGGAACTTGAAGCTCTCAACCATTTCCACTCAGCACCATTGATACAGACAGGGGTGTGTACTCCACCCTGCTTCCCGATGTTAATGACAGGCTCCTTCATTTGGCTGACATTGAGGGCAAGGTTGTGGTCATGACACCATGCTACTAGATTATCTCCTACCTGTACTCCACCTCGTCATTGTTTGAGATCCAGCACACTACGGTGGTGTCATTTGAGTTAGAGCAGAATTTGGCCACACTGTAGTAAGTGTATAGGGAGAATAGTAAGGGGCTATGAGGGGCTGAGAATGCAGCCTTGCTCCTCCTGTGAAATGTGGGAGATCAGGGAGAAGTCAGGTGTCCCTGATGATTACACTTACAGGGAGGGTGCCCAGCTGCAGCTCCTCTCAGACCGCGTGGATTGGTTGGAGCTCAGTTGGACTCACTGAGGAGTGTGCAGGAGGCATAGGGTGTTATAGATAGGAGTTTCAGGGAGGGAGTCACATCATAGGTTCAGTCAGATAGATGGCTGACTGCCAGGAGGGACAGGCAGGTAGTGCAGGAGTCCCCTATGGCTATTCCGCTCTCGAACAAGTATACCATTTTGGATACTGTTGGGGGGAGAGCCTCTCCGGGGAAAATGACAGCAACAGCAGCAGCCAGATGACTGGCACAACAATTGGCTCTGTTGTACAGCAGGGAAGGTCAAAGTCTAGGCAAGCGATAGTGATAGGGGACTCTAGAGTCAGGGACACAGTTAGGAATTTCTATGGGTGTGTTGCCTCCCTGGTGCCAAGGTCAAGGATGTCTTGGAGCGGGTACAAGACATTCTGAAAGAGGAGGGTGAACAGCCAGAGGTCATGGTCCATATTGGTATTAACAACATTGGCAGGAAGAGGGTTTTGAACATAGTGAGATAGGCAAAATGCAGGACCTCTAGGGTTGTAATCTCAGGATTACTTCCTGTGTCATGTGCTGTCGAGGGTAGGAATAGGAGGATAGGGTGAATAAATGTGTGGCTTAAGAGCTGGTGTAGGTGGGAGGGAATCAGCTACTTGGGATCTCTTCTGGGGCAGATGTGTCCTGTACAAGAGGGGTGGGTTGCATATGAACTGGAAGGGGATCAATACCCTTGTATGGAAATTTGCTAGCGTGACTTGGGAGGGTTTAGTCTGGCAGGAGTTGACACCTAAAATAATAGTCTAATAGATGAGAAAGATGAACTCAGACCATGAATCAGCACATGGAATTATGATATTGTAGCTATTATGGAACCGATGCTGAGGAATGGGCAGGACTGGTATCAATGTTTGTGGTGGGACACAAGTGGAAGAAAGAGGGAAGGGGGATAGCACGATTGATGAGGGAGAACATCACAGCAGACAGGATATCTCAGGGGCACCGTCCAGCGAGGCCGTAGATGTAGAACTTTGAAATAAGTAAACTGTGATCACTTTGACGGGATTATACTATAGGCCCCTAATAGTCAGCAGGGATTAGAGGAGCAAATATGTAGGAAAATCATACATAGGCTTATGAATAATAAGGCTGTAATAGTTGGTGATTTTAACTTCCTTAATATTAATTGGGACTGCCTTAGTGCTAAGGGATTAGACGGGGCAGAATTTGTTAAGTGTGTCCAGAAAACTTTCCTGAAGCAGTATGTAGGTGCCCTACTAGAGAAGGGGCTACACTCAACCTCCTCT
Organism: Pristis pectinata; assembly: GCF_009764475.1. Taxonomy (NCBI): domain Eukaryota; kingdom Metazoa; phylum Chordata; class Chondrichthyes; order Rhinopristiformes; family Pristidae; genus Pristis; species Pristis pectinata. Next base: position 11,670,891 of record NC_067428.1, read on the forward strand.
TAGGAAATGAGACTGGGCAAGTGGTTGAGCACTTTGGGACCAGTGACCATAATTCTATTAATTCCAAGATAGTTATGGAAAAAGATAGGACAGTTCCACAAGTTGAAGTCGTAATTTTGATGGCATTAGACAGAAACTTGCAAAAGTTGATGATGAGATGCTGTTTGCATGTAAGGGGATGTCTGGCAAGTAAGAGACTTTCAAAAGTGAGGTAGGAAGAGTTCAGGGCCAACATGTTCCTGTTCGAGTGAAAGGCAAGGCTGGCAAGATCAAGGAACCATGGGTGAGGAAAAATGCTTTTGTCAGGTATAGACAGCTGGGATCAAGTGAATCCCTAATGGAATATAAGGGATGTAGGAGTACACTTAATTAGGAAATTAGAAGGGCAAAAAGGGGTCATGAGGTATCCCTGGCAGACAAGAATAAGGAGAATCTTAAAAGATTCTATATTAAGTTCAGAAGGGTAGCTAGGGAGGGAGTAGGTCCTCTTAAGAATGAGTGAGGTGATATGTGTTGAACCACAGGAAGTGGGTGATGTCTAAAATGAATATTTCTTGCCTGTATTTACTGTGGAAAAGGACGTGGAAGCTGGTGAGTTCAGGGGAAGGAACAGTGATATTGTGGAGCATATCAATATTACAAAGGAGGATGTGTTGGACGTCTTGAAACGCATTAAGCTGGACAAATCCTCAGGGCCTGACCAGCTGTATCTTAGAATGTTGTGGCAAGCAAGAGAGGAGATTGCCTTGGCAGATTTTTGTATCTTCATTAGCTACAGTTGAGGTACTGGAAGACTGGAGGATGGCTGACTCCTGCTGTATCTTGTAGGGAAGTGATACGTTTTGGGTGATGTGGTTGCCATGGTGAAGTAGCTGGCAGTACATGGAGGCTGTGAACTGTGGATGTGAAATTTGCAGCAGGCTGAGTCTGTGAGGGTCCAGCAGTCCACCTGAATATTAGGCCTGCTTATGGATTGATACAAATTAATGGCAGCGAGTGCTGCACATCTGGTGAACTGAGCAGAACCTGAGTCATGTGGGATTTGGCATTTGAAGATGCATTCTACGCATGCAAGGACGGCGAACTTCTTAAAGCATTCTCAGCTGGCACCAGTGTAAGATTCAAAAACCCTTAAGCCGCAATGCATCTTTCTGGGAGAAACAGGGCAACTTGAAGGAATGGTGGTTAGCTTCAGTTGGAGCCAGTCACCTGCAAATATTAGCCTTTTTGCTGGTGCATCCAGCCAATGAATAATGTGAATAGTGCTGGTTAGACACTGAAACCTTTGTGAGCCAGCATCCTGCCTGCATTTCAATGCAATGTGTAGGTTAATCATGCATCTCAATCTCTATCCTGTTTTACTTTAGTCCTCACTTTCTTTTGGGGTACCAGTCCATGGTAACAGGCTATCTTCTGGCATCCAAGCATCTCATGATCCATTTGTGGATACCAGATAGGGATTTTCCACAGTACATTTGGTTATAAGAGCAGGGCCTGATTCTGTCCTTGCCTGATGTCTGTATTTCCCTCAGGAATCATCGGATAGATTTGAACAACTGGGCATTTTTAAATTTAAAAGTTATGAGTTTGTGAAGCAGTAAGGTACAGGGGTTTAAAATTGTGAAAGGCTCGGGCGAAGTTGATTAAAACACTGATAAAACTACTTAAATATCTAGAATGAAGAGGTATGGATATAACATTAAACATTACAGATTTGAGCAAGAAAAACTACTTCCCACTGAGAGTTGTGAGTTTGTGGATTTCACCTCCAGGGTTAGTTGAGAAGAAAACAATGATTATCATTTGGGATTAAATTGAAAAGATGCATGAGGGAAAAGGGGACAAGACGTAGTAAATGTGATTAGGACCAGTTGTGATTGGTATAACTTTATTCTATTATAGGTTGGTTGGGCTTGTATTTTCAGAGGCAGGAATGCTGGGTGATTGTTTTTCTCTCCCTGTCATTCGATGACAGGGTACCAAAAAGAAATACTGTGCAAATGAAGTGATTGATAAACAGGACATTGTTTAAATTTTCTCTGTTTATGGGGGTTAGGAGGAAGTGGGTAATAGTTGTGTGAAACACACAAACAACCTTTTCTTTGTCCACTGCAGTCAGTCAGTATTCTCTGAATATTGTGCATCCTCCAGATGTTTTATTTTGGAACCATGAATATTCATTTGAAAGAGCTGCACAGACAGTGAGTTTCTTGTTCCACACCCTCGATTTCAGGGCAAAGTTTTTAATTGCTGTGTGTATGCTGCTAATGTCCAGCAATCACTTCATAGTTTGGCAAGTGTGTCCACAGCATGAAAATGGCACAGGACCAGAAGAAAAATATACAAGAGGAATTGAAGATTGGCAGAGTGCTCATTCATGTGTATGGCAAATGCTGCTCCTCACTCAACGATGTAAAAAAATTCTGTGCTTCTCATTTTCTCCTCTCCCTCCTGATGACACTGACTGGAAAACATTTACCAAAATAACAACGTGAGAGACCCATGTCTGTTTATCCCAGCATTGGTCCAACCTTAAATTCACATGTACATCTCAGGTGATGATTGTAGCAGGTAAATGATGCTAAACTTCCTGCTTTTTTGTATCATTACACAATAATGGGGTGTACTTTCAGGAGTCCTTTATATCAGCTGAATGAAATTAGGACTGCATGCCTGCACCTCTTGAAGGTGTGATGGATATTCACTTTCCAGGCGCCAAAGGGCTTATTGCTAACCTCACCTTTTTAGCACAACAGCAGAAACTCCAAAAAGGTTTATTGCTGTCCTTAGCTTTTTAGCACAGCAGCAGAAAACTGTCCAAGGTTCAAGATTTTTGTTATTCGCTAAGTTAAACTTCTTTTTAGTACATCAGCAGAAATTGTCCAAGGTTCAAGATGTTTGTTGTTCAATAATTTAAACTTCTGACCAGTATTCTTTGCTTACCCTCTTGACTTAATCAAGAGAAACAAGAGGGTCCACGTTGGCCTAATTAAACACTCCATCCACCTGGCCTGATGAATGTGGTTGAGAAACATCACATACCGATGATGCCAACTAGTGGAAAAACAGTATAAATGTTAGAAGGCAGTCAGGGCAGGTCGGAATGAGAGAGAAGGGGTGACAGAAATAAGACCTAGAATTAATTCCTCAACAATGGATGACTTGTTCATCTGCACTTGTTGGTATGATTTTTTAACTTGTAAGAATTGTACTTGTGTTTGGAAATCCTTTGTAAGTTATAAGTTGTTGTTAAGAATTACTTATTAGAATTAAATGCGCCTCACTTAAAATAAAATAAACTATGTTTAGACTGCTTTGTTAGCTGGAAGTATCTCCTCCTTGGTTGGGAGGAGGGACCCACTGCTTGAAATAGTGATTATTTGATAGCTAGACCTTTCCGTAGAGACTAAAGTAGTGAAGTAAACTAGTCCTTGAAGTGTGGATTGATACAGTATAATCTCCCTATAGTGAGGGTACTTGTAGATACTTATACCAGATAGAACTTAAAGTCTTGACTTAAGTTTAGAGCTCTTGGACAGTACACTCAATATCATCACAAAGGCAAGGTGCTTATTGCCTACAACCACTTGAAGGGCAGGAGGAGCTTGGGGAGCTGGCAGTGTCAAACTAGCCATGGGAGTGAGCACCCCAATTCTCCATTGCTGCATCAGAAATACTCCTTGAAACAGTGGAAACGGGAAGATGTGCAGCACACTCTGAGGTTCTGGAAACCCTTCATAGCTAAAATAAAGCCCCATTTCCATATTCCGAACTGATTTCCCATCTGTGTTGGGTTCCTAAACAACAGATCATAAATATTAGATGATCCCTGATAAATCCAGGGAAAAATTAAGGTAAACTTCTTAACATAGACTGGGAAACTCACTATTACAAAGAGATAAACATACGTGATGGATTTAAGAGGAAACTTGATTAAACACATGAAGGAGAAATGGATAGAAGGAAATGGTGATAGGGTTATATGGAGTAGGGCGGGAGAAGGATTATGTTGAGCAGAAGCCCTGCATAGACCAGGTGGACTGATTTATTTCTCTTTTTAACCCAATTCTCTCTTCCTCTCTCCTGAAGGCTTTGACAACTGCTGGAGTGCACTCTCCGGTTAACAGCCTTTCATCGCCCCTCCAATATTGCAGATCTGACAGTGAGAGTCACATGGCAGCTCCACATCGTTGGGTGCTGCAATAGACCTTGCACTTGCGGGGAACACATACCTGCAAATGCCTGTGGTTAGGTGGAGGCGTAGAGAAACCCAAAATAAACAAAGTGTAAGAACACTCCAGTGTTGTCCATTTTACAAAGCACATTGAATTCAAAATGGTCTGCTTCCATTGCAACTCCAAGACCACTGAATATTAAATGTAGCAAGCTGCTTTTGCACTGTGCAAGACCCAAGGATCCACCTACAGCTATGCTTTGATAAAAAACACGTTGATGCTGGAGGAACTCAGCAGGCCAGGCAGCATCCGTGGAGGAAAGCAGGTGGTCAACGTTTCAGTTCAGGACCCTTCTTCAGGACTCTGATAGGTAATGTTTTCTTGGTAAATTAAGAGCTATTTCCTCATCATTTTAGATAGGTGCTGTTTATTTGTTTGTATTATCATCTGGCAACAGTGTCCATGAAAAGGTGGATGGTTTTTATTACAATCAGTGAGAATAATTTCTTACAAGTTGTGAACAAGTCTTGTTTTAAAATCAGTGAATTTGGAGGCAGTCCATCTGCCTTCCAAAGTGCCTCTAAAGCAGGAATTTTCAAAGGTTTTTTGAGGCAGGTACCCTTTGAAAACTGGCTTACAAGGACACTAGAGGGAAAAGGTACAAAGGCACTCAGGGATCTGTTGCAGACGCCGACAAGTGGCGCAACCACTTCCCCAATACTTTCCTCCTGCTGCCTCCTTACAAATATTGATTCATTCGTAGGTACACTGTAAATATGAATGCACACCCAAAGATTCTCTGCAAATACTGATGCATATCCACATATCCTCTGAAAACAGGGACTCCCTGCAAACACCGACATACTTACAGGGACACTCAACAGTGATACCAACCAGCACTCTAGACACTGCAGATAATGATGTATACTGAAAGACTCTCTGCAAATATTAATGCAGTCCTACAGATACTTTTGCAAACATTAATGACCTCTCACAGATCCTCTACTAATATGAATACAACCTTGAGGATGCATGCTTTGCAAAGTGTGGAAGCTGTCCTTTGCAAAGAATAGAAGGGTGCTGACACATTTTGCAAAGACTGACACAATCTCAGGAATTCTCTGCAACTATTTTTTTAAATTTACAGGATATGGGCAATGTTTGCAAGGCCAACATTTATTCTCCATCCCTAATTGTCTGGGAAAAGGTAATGGTGAGCCACTTGAACCACTGCAATGCTTCTGGTGAAGATGCTCCCAATGCCAGTGGTAGGACGTTCCAGGATCTAGACCTATCAACAATGAAAGACTAGCAATATATATTTAAATAAAGATGGTGTTTCTTGGAGAGAAACCGGCAGGTGATAGTGTTCCTAGAAGTCATGGGTTTGTTACACTCTATTGGAGTAGCCTAGGTGAGTGATTGCAGAGCAGTTTGTAGATAACACACACTGCAGCAATGACATACCAGTGTTGGAAGGAATTATTGTTTAGGGTAAAATATGGGGTGGCAATCAAGCAGGCTTATGTTTTGTACTCACTTGCTGGGTTCTGCCATTATTAAAGACAGGAACATTTATGGAGCCTCCTCTTCCCATTGATTGACACGGCAACGTCTTCACCCTTCCCTGTTGTGCTTATTCACTTATAATAGCTCCCAAATAAGCAATGTCTCTTCTTTAAATGGAATTGTTTTTGAATCTCCTATGGCCTTTCATCTCTTCTCTCTATGATCTCCCCCAGACCTAGAGATTTCTGAGATATTTGTGCTGCTTCAGTTCTGGGTTCCCTGTTCCCCTATCTACTCACTCCATTGGTAGTCATGCCTTCAGTTGCCAAGGTACTTAGCCATGGATTTCCCTCCCTGGGCCTCTCTTTCCTTCCTTAGGATACTCCTTAACACCTATGTCTTTAACCATCGTATGTCCCAGTATAACAAAAAGTACCAGTAGTTTCATGGTTACTGTTAATGAGAACAGACTCTTAGTTAAATTCCAAATTTATTTAATTACTTGAATTTAAATTTCCCCAGCTGCTGTGTTAGGATTTGAATTCATATCTCCAGATCAACAATCCAGAACACTATGGATTGATCACTACACTAGCAATGACTCCTAGTAATACCAGCCCAATATTGTATGAGAGCTTTAAGTGGCAAAAAGCATACCAAGTTGCTTCACAGGAGTATCAGCAGACAGAATTTGACACTGAGCCACTTAAAGAGGCACAAGTCAGATGATCTGAATCTTATCAAGATATTTTAAGCGGCACTTCAATGGGAAAAGTAGAGGTAATACACTTTAGGGGGACGAATGGAACAATTATGTTTGGGGTGGATCCAGAAAATAGAATTTAAGGAATACGGATATCTCAGAAGCTAGAAAGTGATTTATAAATATAGATGAGATTCTTAAAGTTAGAGTATTGGTTAAAAAGGAGTCAAATGTAAATCAGCACACACAGGAATGAGACATGAACAGGATGATACAATATTATGGGTAGCAGAGGTTTGGATGAAGAATACAGGCCAAGAACATGTTGGGTTAAAGTCCAGCCAATGTTCTCCTCCACCCTCTCTGCTACCTAGACTAACTTATTTCTCTCTTTCTCAGTTCTGAAGAAGGGTCCCAGACCAGAAATGTTAACTGTTTCCCTTTCCTCAGATATTGTCTAACCAGCTCAGTTTTTGCAGCATTTTGTTTCCATTTCAAATTTCCAGCATCTGCAGTCTTGATTTCAGAGGAAAGGACTTGTTATTAGGACAAGTATGTTTGAAGTGTTCATTCTTGAAAACAGGCAACTTGCACACAGCAACTCTGACTGCAATGTGATAATTACCAGATGGTCAATTTTAGAGATGTTTGTTGAGGGACAAATATTCCTCTGTTCTTCTTCAAAAATGGTACAAGATCTTTTACATATGCCCTAAGGGGCAAATAGAGTTTAACATCTCATCTGAAAGAGGACTCCTCAAATAGTCCAGCTCCCCCTCACTCTTGCACTGAGGAGTCAGTCTGGATTTTTGTGCTTTAACCTCTCGTGTGGTATTTGAAATCATCATCTTTTGAGTCAAGAGATGAGAGTGTCCAAATGAACTTGCTGAAAAGATGGACGATAGTGTCTTAGAGTCATAGCGTCTTACAGCATGGAAACAGGCCCTTCGGCCCAACTGGTCCATGCTGACCAAGATTCCCATCTATGATAGTCCCATTTGCCTGTGTTTGGCCCACATCCTTCGAAATCTTTCCTATCCCCGTACTTGCCCAAGTCTCTCTTAAGTGTTGTTAATGTACCTGCCTCAACCACTGTGAGAAGAAGGAATGAAGGAAGATGGACATAGTTCTTCACATCGAAAAGCACTGAGTGGTATGTCATGGGTATACTTGCACAGAATATTAATCCCTAATAGCCTCATACAACACCACAAAATTAAGTATTTTGCCAATTTTATGTCAAATATTAAACTGCCACACATTATCAATTTAGTTCAATAACTGCATGTATTCCCTATGATCTTTCCTGTCCAAGCCTCTCACTACAACTAATAAAGAATACCAGAAATATTAATATGGATCATAAATTGACATATTGATTGTGGTGTTTAGACATTAGAAGCATGCTCAGAATATCTCACAATTTTTACTCTGTACAGTGTCCAAGGCCATACAAATCTGCTGTATAAACACTATAGTTCCTTTGGGGACTCGTGTATGGGTTGGTGAGGATCAATCACTCCTAATGATTGATCATTCACTCCTGATGGAAATTTGTAATTTCAGCTAAAATGCAGACAGGAATTTCAGGCTTAGTAGTATTATCTCCCAGGGTTGGAAAGCATGTCACATCTCTATATTTTTTATAATAGCAATCATCCAAATATTAAAGGCACAGGAGTGCAGTCCTATCTGTATAGTTAAACTCAGATAATCCACTATCTCAAAATCCTGATTTAGCACTAGATTACCAAGTGATGCTTGCATGTTTCCTTTCAACTCACCAAGACCCCAATTCCAATGCTTCCTTCTCCAGTTCCCGTGATCCTTTTAAACTCAGCGGGACCCGGGTTCCTACGGTCCCTTTAAACTGCCCAGGGCCACATCTTCAGCGCCCTCTTTAAATGCACTAGGTTCATTGGAAAATTTATTATAATATTGTGCAACTTTAAAAAAATGAATTAGAAGCATGTTGGGGTCCAATAGTCCAGAATATCTGCCACTCTGGGACCAAGGTCTTGGGTGTACCTGATTAATTAGAGTTTTGCTGCATTTGTTGCAGGCACAGTAGTGTAGTGGTTAGCGTAACGCTTTACAGAGCCAGCGACCCGGTTTCAATTCTGGCCACTGTCTGTAAGGAGTTTGTACGTTCTCCCCGTGTCTGCATGGGTTTCCTCCGGGTGCTCTGGTTTCCTCCCACATTCCAACGACGTATGGGTTAGGAAGTTGTGGGCATATTGGTGCCAGAAGCATGGCGACACTTGCGGGCCGCCCCCAAAACACTCTACACAAAAAGATGCATTTCACTGTGTGTTTCGATGTACATGTGACTAATCAAGAAATCTTATCTTAATTAACTTTTACTGGCCAATGCATGATTCCACCTGTTGGGTCCATGGGGACAAACCCTCAGTGTTGACCCAGAGCCTCTGGGGCTCAGCAACGCCCCCTGCTGGATCCCGGCCTGAAGCTCCTCCTTTTCTGAATGGGGAGGGGGGGCCAGGCCCCGGGGGCGCGCATGCGCAGCCCTGCCGGTGTCGTCATCACGCAGGGAGTGTGTGTGTGTGTGTACCGGGAGCGCGGTGAGGTGAAAGGTCGCGGTCAGACGCAGGGAAGCCGATGATTCCTATATGTCCGATCGTCTCCTTTGCTTACGGTGAGTACCGGCGGCGTCCGGGCCGCCCGCCCACCGGCCGCCTGCAGCCTCCCGGCGGGGCCGTCAGGGGAGGTCCGCGCCCGCTTCAACCGGTTGGATGTGCAGTCGCGGTTTGCCCGGGTCGCTGGTCAGCCGAAGGACGGCGATGAGCGGAGGCCGAGGCCGCTCGGCCCGGGGGTTCTAGCCCCGCCGCCGGTGCCGCCACGGTCACCGGAGCGCCGCTTTCCGCGGAATTTTCCTCTTCTTCCGCTCCAAGCGGAAGTGGTCGTGATTGACAGCCGTCAGCCAATGGCAGGAGGGGTAGTGGGCGGACACTTCCGGTCCCTCCCTCCCTCATTTAAATAACCGGTTCAGGAAGACGTCGAGACCCTTCGGCCCATCCAGTCTGTTCAATCATGCCTGATTTATTCTCAACCCCATTCTCCTGCCGTCTCCCAGTAACCCTCCTGCCAAACAAGACCCTATCAGTCTCTGCCTTAAATACACCCAGTGACTCTGCCTCCACAGCCCTCAGGCAGCGAATTCCACAGATTCACCGCCCTCGGGCTGAAGAAATTCCTCTCCATCTCGGTTCTAAAGGGACGTCCCTTTATTCTGAGCTGTGCCCTCGGACCCGGGACTCTCCTACTGATGGAAGCATCTTCTCTACCTTTCAGCGTCCAGTTCCTTTCAATGAGATACCCCCCTCCCCATATCCCACCCCCTCTCCCCATCCCCCCCATATCCCACCCCCTCTCCCCATCCCCCCCATATCCCACCCCCTCTCCCCATCCCCCCATATCCCACCCCCTCTCCCCATATCCCACCCCCTCTCCCCATCCCCCATATCCCACCCCCTCTCCCCATCCCCCCATATCCCATCCCCTCTCCCCATATCCCATCCCCTCCCCATCCTGCCTATATCCCATCCCCTTTCCTCATCCCGTCCATATCCTATCCCATCTCCTCATATCCTTTCTGCTCTCCCCATCCCGCCATATCCTATCCCCCATATCCCATCCTCTCTCCCCATATCGCACCCCCCCCATATCCCATCCCCTCTCCCCATATCGCACCCCCCCCCCCCATATCCCATCCCCTCCTTCTAAACTCCATCGAATACAGGCCCAGAGACATGAAACGCTCCAATACGTCAAGCCTTTCATTGCAGGGATATTTATCCCGTGTTTACATTGAAGGCGCTATTGCCCGTGTGCGTTTTGCCTCCTCACAACCCCAGCTCTGAACTTCATGCATGGTGAACTGTGATCCGTGTGCGTTGAAAAATAAGCTCAGCACCAACAGATGTTGTTCCAAAAGCTGCATTTCGCCCATTGCACCGCGCTGCTCCGGGTTTATTTCGCACAGCTTGCGGCAGGGAGCGGTGCTTGAGATGGCAGACCTGCCGCCCGCCGAGGCTCCACACTGCGCTCGGGTTGTTCATGAAGTTCTTGCGTTTGTTGTTCGTCGGCTCGGTGCTAATAAAGTTTTTCTCTGTTCTCCCGCCCACGTGACCAGTGCCCGGCCGGTTGGGCGAAGACGCCAAGATGGCGGCGAGTAACTACTACGGGTTCGCGCATGGCGGCGCCCAGTACAGGTACGGGGGGGCCGGGGGCAGGTACCGGGGGTCGGGGGGGCCGGGGGCAGGGCTGGCGGCGCCCAGTACAGGTATGGGGGGGGGCCGGGGGCGGTACCGGGGGTTGGGGGGGCTGGGGGCAGGTACCGGGGGTTGGGGGCAGGGCTGGCGGCGCTCAGTACAGGTACGGGAGAGGGCCGGGGCAGGGTGGATGGAGACCCCGAACAAACACTGACTGCCTCTCTCTCCCTCCTCTTTTCATTAGTGGCGACCACCACTGCCTCTCTCCTCCCCTCCCCTTCCGCCGTCCCACTCTCGGGGCAAACGGTGGGACCCTATGTGGGAGCCAAGTGGCGGCACTGGTCCCGGCCAACGCACCCCGCCCCGAGGTGTGCAAAATCACTGGGCGTAATCCGTCCCTCTATGGGGAAGACCCCGGCCACGGAGGAGAGTCCTACAGTCGCCCTGGTGGGCATTTGTGAGGGGGGTGGCAGTGAAGAGAGACTGAGTTGGGGGACATGTCCAGTTGTTGATCCCAGCATAGAGTTGCACCCAATTTATTGAAGATGTTGACCTGAGGCTGCACCATCATTGCCTTAAGGGAGGGGCATGCCGTTTGTTTGCGATGTTTTGAATAAAACCAATTTCTCTTGCACATTGTAAATTTGCTTCTCATGTTTTTATTACTCGGGGATCCGTTATACAGTGTAATTTTGAGTTAAAGATGCCGAGGTGTTAGAGGAATTCGATTGTTCAGGTTGCACCTTAAACCTTGAAAGTACAACTTAATCTTCAGGTGTGAATGTCTATGCCAGAATTTAGTGCTAATGCTGTCTTTTGCTAGGGTGGGCTATAGTTTGTCTTTGAGCATTATGTGGGGCTGAAGGAGATTTTGAGATGCTGAAAGAAACCTGTTTGAATGCAAGAACTGTTTTGCAAGTGACTCTTTTGTAATTCTCAGCTTCTTTGTCTCCATTTCTGGGAGACTACCTTTGCACTGTTTTATAGATTTGTGCATGAAATTTTACCTTGAGACTAGGGAATTGTTGAGTGCCTGATTCAATTGTGATCTTTGTTACAGCTCTTAATTCTAAGAACATTATTTGTTGAAGAAAACAAGACATTTTTCTTTGAGTGGGAATTTCAGGGCCTTTTTTTAAATCCAAAGAAATGGGTTATGTTGTATGTGAGCAATGCTGCATTAAAGTTTATCTGAAGGATTTCAGTGACTATCTGGTGCTTTTTTAAATGAAATTCAGACACAAAAGGTTGCAATTCATTTCCATTAATCTATATATCTCAACTGGTTTTGCCCTGCCCAATTCAAATTGGGTTCCTAAGCCTGAAATTTCATGTCTTAAGCTTAATTTTGCTATTTAGAATTAAAATAGTTTCCCCTAATTTTATTGCTATTACATCTCCTATACTTTTTCACTTTACTTCAACAGATCTTTCTTTAGATTTGCATGACTACCAAGTGGAATACAAAAAGTACTAATTTAAAAATGTGGGAAATGGATATGGTTTTGAAATTTTAACAATTATTGTGGGCTTACTTGTACTTAAAATTAAGTATACAGATACAAAGATTCAATGCTTTCCATAATAGTGATGCTTCAGCAATATTAGGATGTTGGTGCAGTTATCATGTGTAAATCATTTCTATGTTTTTGCTGTTACTTTAATCTACAATATGGAGCGTTGGATTAATTTGTATTTGTCACCATCCACCTTGCACTGAGTTGTATTTGGTGATATCAAATTCAAGATGATTTGCTTTGTAAGGTTTCTTGCTTGATCCTAGTTATATTTAACACCCAGACTTGTATATTGCACCTTGAATGTGAAATGAAAACTGTATTACAGCTCTACTAAAGTTGCAGAGTAAATCTACCTTCACTGTATTCACTTTGGCATGCCAACTTTTCAGTGAAAAGTTCAAAGCCATCAATATCTCTCACAAATGTTATAGGTTACTTGGTTCATTGTTCATCCCCAATACCAGCAAATCCAAAAATCCTACTCCTCACAGATCTGAATGGACAAAATATAAATATTTCATAAGTGTACCATGACACTGCACTAAAACGTTGATAATTCTGAACTGTAAATAGAGATAATTGTTTTGCTTTCTGCTTCTGTATGTGTAATAACAATCCAGTAGCCAGTACGTAATTGAAATGAAATAATGGCTTGTATGTTGGCAGAGCTGAGAGGCTGAAACTGGTGGAAAAAATGTGAAGGGGAATGTCTCTTAGTGTAGACCCCAACAGGAGCAGCATAGGCAAACTACATTTAATACAAAATTTGGGTTTTAAAAGCCTGCCGTTTGTGTAAGAAAGGGAAAAATGCTAAGAAACTCCTGTGTTTTTGGTAGCAAATGAGAATAAGACAGCTAATTTAAATTTTGTGTCCAGTTGGGTTCATGTGAGACTCTTGAATTTTTGATAATGGCTTAAGCAACATAGAAGTAAGCAACTAGTATTTGGGTTTTCATACTCTATATGAGCCTCCTCAGATTTCAGTTATCTTTCTTCCTGCCCCCACTCCCCAAATCATCCACATTTTTTCTTTCATGTGTTAAGCATTCCCTTAAATGTATCAAACCCAATGTAGGTATTTGCTCAAGGATTATGTTCCATATTTTTATCACTTAATTGAATTTTCTCCTTTAGAATGGCGATCTAATGCTGTTACTCCATTGTTCTGAATAACCACCTGGGTTTCCCAAATTGGTAACTTTTTCTTTCTCCACAAATGCTGTCTGATTGGATAAGTATTTTTGACATTTTCTGTTTTTATTTTAGATTTCCAGCATCTGCAGTTTTTTTTTCTTTTCCATTATTCTGAATTTTTTTACCTCAACCTTTTTATAAGAGTTATCAGATTTCATTCTTTTTTCCAGAGGAAAAAATCAGCTTGTTTTCTCTCTCTGTAGTTACATTCTTTCAATTTTGCTAACATCTTTGCAAATCTTTCTAGCCTTTACTCCAACGCTTCAATATCTTTTTTGAAGTCCAGAGATCAGAATTGTGCATTCACTGTTCTGCATGGATTACCCACAATTGTACCTTCACCATTAACTCCCCTTTCCTATTCCGTGATCTGGCCAATCATAACTAAGGCTGTTGGGTTAGCAGTGATTCAACATGGTAAATTACACTTTTAGTACAGAATACTTTGATATTTTTCTAATCAAGTGAGACAGTCAGTATTTTAGTAAAATTCATGGAAATATCCATTGTGAGATTCTTGATGGGGAGGATGAAGGAATAAAGTTAAAATGGCACACAATATTTACAGATAGTTAAATCTGCTCTATTGAATCCCAATACTTCATTGTATCTTACTAATTAAAAATACTTGCACGTAAAGACTACTATCTGTGACTGTGGGATCCCTGTCATAAGCAAATTTTATATGGAAGATTGCACAAACAACAATGTGGTAATGACCAGATAAAGTGCTTTAGTAATCTGTTTAGGAATAATTAATTTCCATGATGCTATGGGAAATATTCAGCTTTCCTTGTCATGTGATCTTTTGCATTTGCCTGAGCAGGTAGAACTGTCTTTGGTTCTATGCAAAAGAAAGTAGCTCTGAAGGTTCAGCACTCCTTTAGCCCTTTGAGTCTCCATGGATTTTTGTATTTGTGGACTTGCATCCACAACCAACTAACTTGGGTTGGAATGATACCAGCTGAGCTGCAGCTGACATTTCATTATAAGAGTGTGATGATTAAGTTCATCTAATCTTTATCAGTGCTTTTCATTGCAAACTTTATAACAAAACTTGTTGCTCAAGCAATTTTGTGATCCTAGTCAGAATATTGCTTTGTTAGAGTTGATTAGTCCAGGATATGGACCTTTGGCAATGCAGTGGCTGGTCTTAATCCAGTTTTCAATGAGTCATAATCCTTGCAGTACTAACTGCAATAGTTTGGCATCAGGAGCACTTCATTTGGGGCTGGACATTCTCTGAAGAGACCATTCAGGCGGGGGCCATTTTGGCCAAATGGCCCATCTTTCTGTGTAATGGAAACTTTTCTTATATCTGTCATTGTGAGCAAATACTCTCCCTTAAAGGGCAAAGCATACTTCGTAGTTTTCAATTTTGTTTTGAGAGGCCATTTCAAAGAGGAAGGAAAGACTGTCACTAGTCACTCTAAAAGCCTCTTAGTTCATATCTACCCATAAGTATAATGTGGGACATGTGGCCATCTTCTGGGTAACCTGGAACAGTTCCATTCATTGAATTAGAGTTTGAGGTCAAAGTCTGGCTGGGGGTTTCTAACACTGATCAGGCAATATTGATTGGGTAATGATACTGGAACATTTGCAGAATAGTGGGGTTACTTCATACACACTAATATCTTATACAGGTGAATTGCTAAGGATGTGGAAGGGAAAGAAATGGATTCCGTTTGTGCAGCACGTTTCACCATCATTGAAAATCTTCCGTAGTTCAGACAATATAGTACCTTTTGCAGTCAACATTCTAAGGGAATTGTAGTTGCTAAATGACACAAATAACCTAAATTTAAAATGGCTATTTTATTAGTGATTTGAAAGATACATTTTGATGAGGACATGAGGGTAATTCCCAGATCTTCAAAAGTTGTAATGCCATGGAGCTGATACTGGGCTTCAAGTCAGTGTTTCCTCAATAATGAAGCTGAAGGTAAAGTCTGGCAACAAACTACAATTTTAATATAATGTTTGGTGTTTCTTGAGATCTGGGAAGTACTTGAGATCAAAGCAAAATGTCTTGTTCCAAAACTGTCCCATCAATTGTACTCTGCATTCATTTTCTGTAACTATGAATGACCTCTGATTGTCTGAATGATACATTTAAATACTAATCCCTGCAGAATGAAAAGAACTGCTTATAATTTTAAATCTTGGATTGTTTTAGTTTTTTTATATTTAGGAATATTTTAATTTGATCATAGAACATGCATTAACCATTATATTGCATATCATGCCTGGCAGAATCTATTCTTGCTTGATTTAATTACCCAAGTGTAAATCCCCAAAGTTTTCAACTTTATTTTCAGTTAGGTAGCGGATCCTGACCGAAAATAAATGTCATCAGATTGTAGAAAATAGTCTGCATTTTGTACGAAGGGTTCTTAACAGGAAAAAAAAATTCTCATTAATTTCAGGCCTAATTGTAAACCTGTTATTCTCAGAAACCTTTTATATTGTTAACATAAAAGCTGGAGGAAATCTATCTTTCTCATGTGGTCTTTTTTGTTTCTTTTGTACTTGGTCTAACAATTGTAAACCCAAGAGCTTCTGGGGAAAACTTGGTTATATTAAGTGTGTTTTTGTTTTCTTTGGTTAATGCTACAATTCCATAATTTTGTACTTTGCCTTGCATGATATAGAAATTCTTCTGATTTATTTTCCCAGTTATTTGATTTCGTTGGACCATTTAGCTCCATCTGTTTACACAATATTTTTCCCTTTGTCACATTTTCATTACTGATCAAAATGGAAATTAATCAGAAGCTTTTATGCTTATTAAGATAGCATCTCTGCCAGGACACAGGAGAGACGCTAGATTGATTGTACTGTTGTAAATAACTTAAGGGAAACGTAAAAACAGGTTTTTCAGAGACCTTGGCTTGTACAGTACCCACAGGAACATTTTGTGTGCCTCTAAAGAAAATTAGTGAAATTTACAGTATAGTATTTTGGAATAACATTACACATCCATTGATTTTTGGAGAGTAGGCCTGGGTTTCTGCTTCAATTTCCCATTGTGCCCTAGACTATCAAATGGAGTTGAGTGAGGGACTTTTTCAGGCTGTTGACAAATTCATCATTTATTTGTTTCAAATTAGAGCATTTTTCTGGTTGGATTATCTTAAATTCAAACATCAAGAGTGGTGTGTGCAAAATGTGAAACAGTTGTGGACAGTTGGCACTAATTTCATTTTGAGCATGTGTGGGTTATATTCATAAAATAGCATTAAAAATGTAGGAAAAGAGATTATTAATACTGGGCTCTTTCTCTGGAATTGAGAACTGGATTGAATGAGAGCTAGAAAATATCAAATGACAGACTCTTGGATGTGACAGCCTACAAGAGGTAATGTGATCAGTGAGGAGGTAGAATCAGAAAGTCAAAACCTAGAAATTATAGAAAATGGGGGCCAAAAGCCAACAAATTTCCTGTAACTGGTTGCCTACATGCCAGAGTTCAAAGATAGCAGTTGTATATTTGTTATTTTCCAAAATTCCTTTCATCTTAAAATTGCTGCAGTGGATTAAAAGGAAAATGTACGACTACTGTTCAAACTGGTGAACTACAGAGCAGTTGGTGCTGTCATATTTTGGGGAAAATGCTAGAATCTCATCTATGATATCAGGATACATAAAAGAAACAAATAAGTGAAGATTGTCTATATCTTCAAATGGTACAGAAGGTGCATCTGTGAAGCTGTTACATAATGGCTTATAGGGTTCGTAATGTATTAACATAAAAAAGGATTATTTAAGGACAGGAATTGAGTTAGAATTAATGAATCATTTTCAGATTGTCAGTCTTTTCTGAGTCGGTGTTAGTGCTGAAGCTTCAGCTAATTTGCAATTAGTGTTATGATAGCTTTGTCAAAAATACTAAGTGGTAAAGTAGCTGTGAGGAAGATGCTGTTTTTTCAAAGAAATTTGGAGAAGTGAGTAAGCAAGCATGGAGGTATACTTAGGGCAAATTTGATTTTTTTTTGGGTAGGAAGAATAAAAAACAGTTTTTAATGTGGTGGGAAACTTGTTAAACATTGACATTCAGAAGAATTTATATGCACATGTACACAAACCATAAAATTAAAATGCAGATAGACTAAACATGAACCAAATGATGTGTTGACCTTCTTTGCTAGGAGTTTCTAACTGCACAATTGCAGTAAGCACCTGTCTTAAGGCTATGATGAGTCCATATATAAATTATGCTTTAGTAGTTAAGAAGATATTGGGGTGTGGACAAACAGTGTAGACTAATGATCTGGAGACCTATTGAGAGTTCAATCGTCATTCACTGAGTTCCCCATCATCAAGAACTTGGAAATCACCAGTAACTAAAAAGCTAACTGGCAAATCCACACTAATAGTGTGAGTACAAGATGAGCAGGTCAGAGGCTGGGTATCCAGTAGCATGCCACTTATCTATCAGACCAAATGCTTTTGTGCTTACTAGGTAAAAGGCAGGAGTGCGATGCAATGTTTTGAGTGCAACTCCAATGATAATTGGGAAGCTCAGTATCACCCAGGACAAAGCAGTCCTATTGGTGGCAGCTCATCCATCCTCCTAAAAATATTCTTTCCATACCACCAGTGCATATTAACTGTGCTCCCATTGGCATTTCATGCCATGCTGAAGACTGCACCAACAGTAACTCCCACGTGAGTTCAGCCACCAAAAGGGAAACACATACGGGCATGTTGTCAACCTGCAGGTTCCCTTCAATTCATGCTCCCTCCTGACTTCATCATTGGTCCAGTGTACTAAAATGAAGGAATTAATCTTGGAACTCCTTGCCCAACAACATTCGGGTGTACCTTCAACAGAGGAACTGCAGCATTTCAAGAAGGCAAGTCACCGGTATCTTGAGCACAATTAGAGACTGATGTAAATTTTGGACTTGCCAACCATGTCCTCTTCCCATAAATTAATTTAAAAATAAACAGTCCAAGTACTGTGTAGATTTGTTTTCCGTGCATAATGGTGTACTTCATTAAACGCATTGCAGTCAAGGTTCACAAGACTTATTCCTAAGGACTTGAGCAGTAGTGGGCAATGTGGCCCCTTGAGCATTCTCCTCATTCAATAAGATGATTGATCTGATTGCTAGCCTCAGCTCCACTCTCGTGCTTGATGCCCATAACCATTGATTTTGTTATAGCTGCAGAAATTTTTCTCAGACTTGAATATGCTTAAAGACTTGGCAAATTCCATATAGTATCGAAGGGCAGAACTGAACTGGAGATTCTCAAGTCTAAGGAGTAACTTCACCTCATTTCCGTCATAAATGGATGTCCACTCATGAGGGAAAACATTATCTCACCATTTGCCTTGCCAAGCTCAATCTAATATTTCAATAAGGTCAGGTTTTCTTCTGAACTGAGGAATGTAGGTTGTACCTACCCCTTGATTCCAGGAATCAATTTTGTGAATCTTTTTTGTACTGCCTCCATGCAAGTATATTACTCCTTTAGATAAGGAAACCAAAACTGTATGCAATATTCCAGCTGTAGTCTCACAAATACGTTGTAAAATTGTAACAAAACTTGTGTACCTTTGTCCCATGTCCCACTTTTAATAAAGGCTGGCATTCCAAGTTGCCTTTGAAATTTCTTGCTGTACCTGTGCTTCATGTGCGAGAGCATCATCCCACCATCCATTCTCTCTCCATTAAACAGTATTTTCTGCTATTCTTTTCAAAGTGTGTAACCTTGCATTTACCCACATTATTTTCCATCTACTGAATTTTGCCCACTTATTTATATCCTTTTGCGGACTGTTTTCTTCACAACTGATTTTACCACTTCTTTGTACTTTCCAGATATTTGGCCACGGTGCACCTGTTCTCTTCACTGATCATTAATATAGATTTGTGAATAGTTTGTCCTTCTGGCGTCCTAGTAATTACTTATAACATACCTATTATTACAAGATATTTATCTTGACTCTTTTCTGTTGGTTAGCCAAATTTCTATCATGCTTCTATACTACTCCCAGTGCTGTGAACTGTTAACTTGTTTAGTAACCTTTTGTGTTATTGAGTGCCTAATGGAAATCCATATACATGATATCTGCTGGTTCCCCTTTATTCACTCTGCTTGGAATTGGAGTTATTGTCACATGTATCGAGATACAGTGGAAAAACTTGTCTTGCATACCGTTCATACAGTTCATTACACAGTGCATCAAGGTAGTACAAGGTAAAAACAATAACAGAATGCAGAATAAAGTGTAACAGCTACAGAGAAAATGCAGTGCAGGTAGACAATAAGGTGCAAGGTCATAACGAGGTAGATTGTGAGATCAAGTCCATCTTATCACACTAGGGAACTGTTTAATAGTCTTATAACAGCGGGATAGAAGCTGTCCTTGAACTTGGTGGTACATGCTTTCAGCTTTTGTATCTTCTGCCTGATGGGAGAGGGGAGAAAAGAGAATGGCCGGTGTGGGAGGAGTCTTTGATTATGTTGGCTGCTTTACCGAGGCAGTTAGAAGTATAGACAGAGTTTATGAAGGGGAGCTGGTTTCCATGATGTGCTGAGTTGTGTCCATAACTCTCTATAGTTCTTTGCTTGTCGCATCCTTAAAGAACTTTAATAAATTTCCCTTTATAAAACTGTTGACTCATTGTGTTATGATTTTTTTTAAAGCTCTCACAACCACTGAATAACGAATTCTGGCATTTCCCTGATGCTAGAAGGCTAAATGGCTTGTATTGTAGTTTCCTGCTTTGTCTTCAGCCCTCCTTGAATAAAAACATTGTTTTTTTTCCCCAATCTGCTAGCATCTTTACACAGTCTAAGCAGTTTTGAAATATCATAGACAATGCATTCACAATTTCTATGGCACTGGAGATTTTAGGTCATCGGATGTGTTAGCTTTATTTCCATTGATTTGCCAAATACTTTTTTTGTCTAGTGATATTGTTTTAAATTATTACTTTAATTTAACTTGGGTCTTGTTTTTCTAAGATTGTTGGGATGCTTTTTATGTCTTATACCATGAAGACTGATTTTTAAAACAAAATGTTCAAAATCCCTGTCATTTCCTTATTTCCCCTTACTAATTCACCAGTTTTGTCCTCTTGGTGACCAACATTTACTCTAATTACTATTTTTTTAATATACTTTGGCCCATTGAATCTCCCCTGATCATCAAGCACTCAATTACACTGATTCCAATTTTTTTTTATTCTCACCCCCATTTCCATCAACTCGGCTGAGATTCTACCATTTGCCTACATACTCGGGGCAATTTAAATGGTAAGTGGTCATTTAACCTACCAATCTGCGTGTTTTTGGCTTGTGGGAGGAAGTAGCATCTGGAGGAAACCCACGTGCAAATTCCATATTCTCGGAGGTCAGAACTGAATTTAGCCGCTGGACTTGTGAGACAACAGATCTACTAGCTGTGCCACTATGCCACCCACTGAGCCAGTCAGTTGCCTTGGGAATCTTCTTTGCATTCCCATGATGGCCAGTAATGCTATGACCCCAGCTTTATCACTTGTAAAAATTGCCATTCTAAATGTCGTAAGCATTTGATCTCTATCAAAAATGCAAACAATTAAAAATAAAAACTATTAAATTTTAAATGTATTTTTAATAAAACAAGTACATTTCAGTCAACAGGGCAGTAGGTTCAACAGGCAGATTTCTTAAGTACTGTGATATCTCCGGAAGTTTTCACCAGCTTGTTGGATTCTGTTAGGAGCTGATGCCTTTTGAATGGAAGATCCTACCCAATATTCTGTTTTCCTGTTCTTCCTGACACAGCAGATAACCTCACATCCTGCTACATTATACTCCAAATCCCATCTTTTTTGCCCAATTTCTTAACCTTCATTGCCTTTTTGTGCTCTCACGATTTGTTTTCCCTCCTATCCTTGTACTCCCAGAGGCTATTCAAGGAGGAATGATTTGGTAATAGTTTTACAGGAGGTGCTGGGAGACTGTCAAGTCTGGAATTTGGTGCATATTCTCAAGATAAAGGGTTAACATTTGGACCTGACATGAGGTAATGGCCCAGTTTGGGTTATACTAGGACCACTTGCGTGCAGATCTCAACACAGCCTCGGTCCAAACATGGACCAAAGAGTGAAATCCAAAATTAAGTTTAAAATGATGGCCCTTGAATATCAAGGCAGTTTTGGACCATGTGCGGTACCAAGGAGTTTTGGTAAAACTAAACTCAATGGGAAATTACTTCAACGGTTGGAGTCCTACCCCACGAAAAGGAGACTGGTTGTAGTTATGGGAGATCAGTCATCCCAACCCCAGGTCATCACTTCAGGTGTTCCTTAAGTCATTGTCCTATGTCTAATCATTTTCAGCTGCTTCTTCAATGATCTTGCTTCCATTATAGGTTTACCACTGATCCCAGACTTGTAACCACAGTATTTATGTGCTTAGTTGAGACCATGCCTAAGATTAGGCATCCTGCAGCATGTGGCTCACCTCGTACACTGCAAAGCCTTTCCACCATCTACAAGACAGAAGCATGATGGAAAACTGTTTACCTGCCTGGAGGAATGCAGCTTTAATAATGCTCAAGGCTCAATGTCATCCAAGGCAAAGTAGCCTGCTTGATGTATAGCCCAGTCACCAACCTAATTGTTCATCCCCTCCACCACCAACAAATAGTGGCTGAAATGTGTACCATTTGCAAAATTCACCACACTCTCAGGCTATTCTGACAAAGTTTCCCAAAACACACTTGCTGCTATTGTCAGGTAGGAGGTACAGAAGCCTGAAGCCCCACACAACCAAGTTCATGAACAGCTCCTTTCCTACAACCATCAGATTTTTTAATTAACCTGCACAACCCTAATCCTACCTCAGCAACAGAACACTACGGATCACTCTTGCACTACTATGGACTTCTCTTTTTGTTTGCACTAGTGTCTTGTTTGCATGCTTTTCTTTCCTCTTCACTGTCTTGTATAATTTATATTCTGTGTGTTGGCTGAGCCTATGTGCCTGTGATGCTGCTGCAAGTTTTTCATTGTACTTGTACCTCTCCATACTTGTGCACATAACAAAAAAAACTTGACTTGAACGCTCAACCTCTAACACCAAGAAGGATGAGGGCTTCAAGCATGCGGGAACACCACCACTTCTGTTTCCTCCAGTGTTACAACATCCTGATGGAAATGTATTAAGGTTCCTTTTTGTTGCTGGGTTTGAATCCTGGTACTCCTTCCACCACACTGGAAGCACCTTCACCAGAATGAGAGCAGCAATTCAAATAGGCGGCTCACTGCTACCTTCGTGGGCTTTGCCAGGGATGGTCAATTCCCAAAAAATAAACTATAAGCCTTAGATTGTCAGTTAAAACTATGTCTTGTACTTTGGTACCTGTGTCTTCCCAATGTTTGATAATTGAAGGTTACAATGAGTTAGTAGTTCTGATGAAATGTACTTTGGTACCATTCATCAAAACCTGGTTAGCTTTTTTTATGTAAAGAGAAAGGATGGAGTTCCTATTGGGTCCCAGTGCCAGCAAGAGGTGTTGGCCAGTTAGACCTTCAGTGACTGTGGTCAAGAAATTTTAAATTTTGAATTTCTATTTTTTCAAATTCATCTTCAAGAGCAGCTATTGGTGTGTGTAAAAAAATCAAGTCATGCTGAAACTAATTAATCATTTCTCTGTCAATATAAACAAAAAAAATCTAACAATTAACTAACTGTTCACTTTGTACAAATTTTGTTAATACAGCTTTGTGTACAAATCAGCATATCACCATAACAGTAATTTTTATTTGTGGTGTGCGAGTCAAGTAGAGGAGATTGTATTCGTGTACATCACCAAGTGTGTTTTCTTGTGCTACATCAGCTCTCTGACACTTTCTCTTGGCCTGTTTAGTGAGTCTTTATGTTCATTTGGACATGAAGTAAAAGCTTCTGGATACAACATCACAACTTAAACCATCAGAAGATAATCCTAGGCAGTACGAACTCCTGATATCTAGACACCCTTGATCAATCCAGACTAATCTATTCTCATCTGTGCATTCATCTGCATGTAATACCCAAGTGTACTTGAAAAGTTTGTTTTTAACAGGAGAAGAAGCAATTAAAGATTTATTCGGTAATCTTGAAAGGGGATCACATGATGAAATATGCAGCAGTTTAAAATTGACCTAATAATTTAACAATTCTGACTTGGTAGTAGCATCTTTTGTGTCTGAGATGGGTGGTTTGGGGTTCAAGTCCCTCTTGATTTGAACACACAATGTAGTTTGACATTCCATCACTGTATACAGAGAAGACTTAATTGTCTGAGGTGATATCTATGGAATGGGCATTAAATCAAGGTGTTGTTGGTCCTCTCAACCAACGTCAACAAAACAAGATATTGTTCATTACTAAATTATTGTTGATGGGACCATGTTGTGCTCAAATTGACTGCTTTTTTTTCACATTGCAACACAAGACATTTCAAAGGCACATCATGTTCTAAATCATTTGAGAAACACAGAAGTCATGCAAGGCACATATGTAATATATACTGACATAGGTTCTTCCCGTAACTAACTGCCGGAGAAAAGTAGCACAGTATGATATTATTTAGCATGTAATCTTTGTCACAATAGTGATTTTGTGTGGCAGTTAGAGGTTAAATTGGAACAAGTTAACACAATCTTTAATCATGCAGAGCTGTCTTCTGACCATTAGTGAATGGTTTGTATAGCATATTGTAAATCCTATTTTTGCAACAAAAATAAGATTTAGAATATGTTATCCAGAAGGGTGATGGAAGCAATAACTTCCACAAAGGAGCTGGATAAAAAAAAATAAAATGCAGAGCAGTGAGACGAGCAAAACCTTTTCACTAATTGGATGAATATATTAAAACAAAATGCAACTACTGAAAATCTGAAACAAATACAGAAAATTCTGGAAAAACTCCAGCTCAGGCAGCATCTGTGGAAAGAGAAGCCATCAATGGTTCAGGTCTGCAACCCTTCATCAAAACTGGGAAAGAGAGAGATGCAAGTTAGTTTTCAGTAGGAGAGAAGGTGAGGGATGTGTAGAAGAAAAGGAGTGTCTGATAGGATGAGTCAAAATGACTTCGTGGCATTTGTGGAAGTAGAATAAGAAAAACTGAGCCAATATGATATCAGAACAGAAAGTGGAAAATGCTGGGAAAACTAAGCTTGTCAGGCAGCATTTGTGGAAAGAGAAACAGTTAACATTTTAGATTAGGGACCCTTCATTTGACCTGAGAAAGAGAGAGAGAAGTTAGTCTGGGTAGCGGTGAAAACAAGGGAAATTTTCTGATAGAGGAAAGACACGTGGCATGTTGGTAAGGTATGAAGGTTGTTTAACTTGATGTTGATGTGCTTTTGGCATATTGGGACGTGTCCAGCAGACCAGACCAGACCAGACCATACATGGAGAGGAAAAGGAAAATGGATGGCAGACAAATGGTTCTTGTATAGACAGGAAGAAAGGGCATATTATCTAAAGTCAGAGCATTTAGTATCAAGTTCTGCAGGCTGCAATGTACCCAGACAGAAATGAGATGTTTTTCCTCAAGCTTGCAGCTTTAGTCTTGTGACAGTTCAGGAAGCCACAGACAGAGGATGGAGTGGGGTGGTGAATTAAAATAGCAAGCAACTGGATGCTCAGGATCATTCTGGAGTAATGAGTGCACTTGCCGCACAAAGCAATCACCTAATCTTCATTTGGTTTCTCCAATGTAATGGAGGCCGCATTGTGAACACAGACTGCAGTGCAATAGATTAGGAGAAGTGTAAGTGAATTGCTGCTTCACCTGGAAAGAATGTTTGAGTCCATGGATGATGGGAAGAGAAGGGGTAAAAGGACAGGTGTTGCACAGGGAAAGTCCAATAAGAAGGGGAGCGGTGGGCAGGGATGGAAGAATGGACCAAGAAGCAATGAAGGGAGAGATCCCTATGAAATGCTGAAAAGCTAGGGGAATATGTGTCTAGTGGCAGAATCTTGTTGGAAATTGGATATTCACTCATTGGATACTCTTCAAAATATGAACACAGAAGAGTGGCCTTCAGAGCCATAGAGCACAGAAACAGGCCCTTTGGCCCAACTGGTCCATGCTGACCAAGATGCCCATCCAAGCTAGTCCCATTGGCCAGTGTTTGGCCTATATCCTCTCTAAACCCTTCCTATCCATGTACCTGTCAAACTTTCTTTTGAAAGGTGTCATTGTACCTGCCTCAACCACTTCCTCCAGCAGCTCATTCCACATTCATCCCATCCTTTGTGTGTGAAAAAAAAAGTTGCCCCTCAAATTCCTATTAAATCTTTCCCCTCTCACCTTAAACCTCTAGTTCTTGATTCCCCAACCCTGAGAAAAAGGCTGAGTGCATTCACCCTATCTATGCCCCTCATGATTTTATACACAGTGATTATACTAATTAACTGTGAGAGGACTCATATCCCCCAACTGCCCTTTGAAAATGTTCTTCCTCAGCTCCCCTCTAAATCTCCTCCTGCCCCTTACCTTAAATCTATGCCCTCTGAATATAGACATTTCTGCAAAGGGGAAACATTTCCAACTATCTCCCCTGTTTATGCCTCACATAATTCTGTATACCTCATTCAGGTCCCTCCTCAGCTCCTATGTTCTATGCTCTGTCTAATGAAGGCAAGTAGCCAAATGCCTTCACTACCACATTAACTACTTGTGCTGTTGCCTACAGAGATTGTCTGCTGTATTCTAGAAAAGGCATATGAACCTCGTGCAACCAAAGGCCATTCACAACTGGATTTGGCCAATTGTTCTTAAACTTTACCATATCACAGATGTTGCCTTTGGTCTTTCAACCACTCCCACTGCTTTGAAGCTTAAAATACGTTTGCTTTCTAATGTTCCCTGGTTCAAATGAGAGTTCATTGTCTCAAAATATTAACTCTTTCACTTTCCAGCATCTTCTGTTTTTATTCCCGTTTCCTGATATACAGCAAATTGATGAATTAGAAGTTCCATTATTATTGTATGAACTAATTCACACTAGCTTTTTAAGAATGTGAAAACCTGCTTTTGCTATTCGCATTCAAGTTTATTTGTTCAAGTACGATGAATGTCACTGATGTGAAATGTAGACATCTGTCATGAAGAATGAAGAGAAATTTTCCATGTACAAAACAAAAGCATAAACTGTTTAATCACTGCACAGATGGTGTGCGTGCACTAAGTTTAGAATTTTTAAATCACGCAAGAGCAGATCAATCAGCCCAATTCTGCCAATGCTGGTTCTGTTAAAGCACTAGCCAATTAATCGCTTTTCCAGCTTCGAAGTATTTATTCCTTTTTGGAAGTTTGAAATGGCTTGGTATTGGTTTCTTATTGTCACGTACTGAGATACAGTGAAAAACAGTTGTGCAGGCATCTGTATAGATCATTTCAAAACATAAGTACTTTGAAGTAGTATAAGGGAAAAGCAATAACAGAATGCAGAATATACTATTTAAGAGAGAGTGCAGTGTAGGTAGATAATAAGGTGCAAGGGCTATGACAAGGTAGATAGTGAGGTCAAGAGTTCATCTTTAACGTACAAGAGGTCCATTTGAGAGTCTTATAACAGCTGGAAAAGTACTGAAATTGCTTTCACCACCCTTTCAGGAGGTTGTCTTCAACATAGGTCATTACATTAAAAAAAAATCCATCATTTTGTTGCCAATTATTTTGAATCTGGTTATTGACCCTTATGCTGCATAAAATAGCTTCATCTTTTAACATATCTTGGACATTTCCTTGTGGGAGCTGAACCCACAATCTTCTGAACGTAACAACTTTTTTAAAAATGTTGTTAGGAGGAAGTTGTGGACGACCAGGGTGTCACTAGTAACAGTTGGTGTTGCTAGTGATGGTGTGATGTTGCAGTAAAGTCCAGGTCTTTACTATTAATTTCTGTAGAACTTAGACAGTTATTATCAGCATATTTTAACTTTTGATGTTTATCCACCAGTGAGGAAATAGTGCCTAGAACTGTCCTTTGAAGTTTCCAGGGCCACAGAGCTGGAACTGGACAAATAAACTTATTTTTCAATCATGAATTAGAACTCATTTGTGCTGCTTTGTCAGGTGATCCACAGGCCATATTTTGCCCTAAAAGAAAATCTCCAAGTTATATTGTAAAAATGTTCAACAGGCGGACAAAGAGGGTCATTTGGCACAGAAACAGACACCCATTTGCACAAATCCCACACTACTTCCATTTTATTCTCTCCACATTCCCACCAACTTCCCTCAGATTCTACCTTACACCTACACGCTGGCAATTAACCTACTAACCGGCATATCGTTGGGATGGGGGAGGAAACTGGAGCACTCAGAGGAAATCCACATAGTCACAAAAGGAGAACGTGTAAACTACACAAACAGCAGAAGTGGTCAGGATTGAACCTGATGCTGGTACTGTGAGGCAGCAGCTCTACCAGTTGCGCCACTGTCCTGCTCCTTGCAGACAAAGTCTATTTTTAATTTCTCGATTGCTTGAATAAATCTGAGAGCAGCTTGCAAAGAGTCGCCTCACTCTGGCGCCATCTCCTTTTTTAAACTGATTAGTTTCTTCTGATTTTGTTTTCATTAGTGCACAGCCCGCCACTGGTATTGCATATTCACATCCATCCACGCCAGCCAGTTACACCGTACAGCAAGCTCCACCAACGGCCCATGCAGTCACTGCAGCTTATGCTCCTGTGCCTGCCACACAAGCAGTGAGACCAGTGACCTCGGCAGCATATGGAAGTTATCCAACAGCACATTCTGTGGCAGACTACAACTATGGACAGAGGCAACCTGAAGCTGCACCACAGCAAACACCGGCAACAACACAAAACTACCAGGTAACCAATATAGCATTTCCTGCTCCAGAGTAAAATCAGCAGTTTTGCCTATAGGGCTCCCTAAGGGGGTCCTGTGTTTAGGAGGTAGGTACTTAAATTATGTTCTGTTCCAATGCTTTCTACTCTGTAATGGGAAATGCTGAACTGTTTCACCTGTGTCCCAATGCAGTCATTTTGATTAGACCACTTGAAAGAATTTGATAATGCCAGGAAACTTGCTAACATGATTGAAGTAAAGCTATTGCATTTTGGTACCCATTGAAGTAGTTGCATAATTTATCAGTGCCGTATTAATAAATGCAAAAAGTGAAATGGTCCACTTTCTAAGAAGAATAATGGAATGGAGGCAGAGTGCAAATTACTCTCTTTTGGTTTACTGTTATGTGGATCTTTTGCTAATTTAAAAGATGGTTACTCACCTTGGGGGATGTAAAGGTTTTAGGTAAAATAATAGTACATGTGGAAATTTCATCCAGAGGACTTGGACATTCAATTAAAAGCTTATCATAGAAATAGAGACAAACCATTTAGGAATGAAATCGAGAAGAAATTTGACCTGAAAAGTTTATTTGAAATCTGGAATTTCTACAAATCTCTGCAGGGGCTGCGTCAATTGGAAATTTCAAAACTGAACAATGAGCATTTATCAGGGAAGGTTATTGAAGCGGGAAGATAGCCACATGGAGTTGTAGATTCGCTGTGGTCTAATTGAATGACAGAATGGGTTCAAAGGCTGAATGGCTTACTCCTGTAGATCCCATCTGTCCTGTTGGTTCATTCCAATTACTTTGCAAGTCTCGCTTCTGAATTATTTCCTCACATTATGTAATTTTTGAGATCTGCTTTGTCTCAGATTGCTTAAAGAACTGATATCTGGAATGTTTATATTTGCACCATTTCTGTTCTGTTAAGAAATGGCAAATGTGTAATGTTACAAAGTTTTTATGGACAGCTCTGATTTTGATGTCAAAATATATTTGTTGCTACATTTTAATATTTGTTGTAATGAGCAGTTTAAAAATGAAAGATTGTCGCCCAATGTAGATAACTGTTGCATTCATATAGTTTCTGATTCCAGTTTGGGCAATGCCAGAATTGAAACTTGTGAGATAACTATGGAGTATTCTGGAATATACAGTGGGTGTATGTTGCTTCCTTCCGCACAAATAGACTACTTACTCGTGGTTTGCTCCATCTTAAATAACCTTTTAATTCTACAGTAAAGCAGAGTGTGGCTCTAATGAGAGCTGGTGCGGGTTTTTCTTTTAACTTCATAAAGGATGTAATTTCAAGATTCTATTGAATAAAATGCTGGTTGCAACAAAAAAAGGATAGCTAGATAATTCTTTAAAATGATTAGTGGAATGATTTGTTTTAACAAACCAGAAAGATGCGTAGCACCTGCTAGGCCCCCAGATTTGAAATCTGTAGAAACGAATTGTCTTAATGAAATGTTTTGGGCTGGTAGTTGGGTAGATGCATATGCCATATAGGTTGGCATAATTGATGCATTACCTATTTTATGTTTAGTTTTGATATTTGTAGCAAGTAATTGGCCAACGTGCTTTATTGTAAAATTGAAATTATTTCTTCCCATGCAAAATAAAACTGTCTCAATCCTAGAATGTTGTGTTGTTAGATTAAGTCCTCTTTCTTTGTTTTGGAAAGCAATCTGCTCAGTTTCAATTGGTTACTGATCAGGTAAGTCTGTAATATATCATATTAAATTTTTCTTTACAGGTTTCAAAAGCTGTATGTTTTTTTAATGCCGAATGTCGTTCAGGACAATTGTAATGAGGAAACTATGAATATTAACAGTGAATGTCCCAATAACTAATTTAGAAATATTGTTGTTTTCAAAGCACCATACTTGATATGACAAAGTTAATAAAAAGATGTGTAAATTATGAATAAGTCTGCAAGTGTACATTTTGTACCATTAGCTTCTGGTTTTACATAGAAACATAGTAAGTAGGAGTAGGCCATTGCACCCATGGCTGCTCCACCTTCCAATACGATTATGGCTGATCATCCAAATTCAATACCCTTTTCCTGTTCTCTTCCTATATCTTTTGATCTCTATAGCCAATAGTACTTTATCGAACTTCTTGAATGTATTTAGTGATTTGTTGTCAACTTCCTTCTCGGGAAGAGAATTCCACAAGGTCACCACTTAAGTGCTGAAATTTCTCCTCATTTCAGACCTAAATGGTTGTGACCTCTGGGTCCAGACCTCCTCAACATTGGGAACATCAATTTTGAATCTAGTCTGTTGAGTCAGGATTTTATAAGTTTCAGTGAGGTCCCCTCTCATTCTTCTAAACTCTAGCAAATAGAAGCTCAGTTCTCCCAATCTCCATTCATCAGTCTGATCATCCCATGAACCAATATGGTCAACCTTTGCTATATTCCCTGCTCCTTTCACATTGGAGGCCATTGTGTCATTTTCCACCTTAACTGCCTGCTGTAACTGCATGCTTACTTTCATCACAACTGTACAAGGATACCTGGGTCTCATTGCACCTCATCCTTTCTTAATCTCTCATCACTTGGATAGTAATTGGCCTTCCAGTCTTTGCCACCGAAATGGATAACGCCTAATTTTTCCACATTAAGCTCCATCTGCCTTGCATTTGTCTATTGACTCAATCTATTCAAATCACACTGGAGCCTCTGTATCCTTCTCACACTACCATCCAACTTTGTCTTTCACAAGTGTGGAGATGTTACATTTAATTTTGCAGGCCAGGCAGCATCCGTGGAGAAAAACAGACTGTCAACATTTCGGGTCAGGACCCTTCTTCAGGACTGAAGATAGGAAAAGGGGAAGCCCAATATATAGGGCGGGGGGGAGAAACCTAGCAGTGATAGGTGGACGAAAGAGGGAAGGCAGGGTGGGCGCAAGGTGGTGATAGGTAGATGCCCTCTTTTGTCCACCAATCACTGCTCTGTTTTCGCCCCCCTATATATTGGGCTTCCCCTTTTCCTATCTTCAGTCCTGAAGGGTCTTGACCCAAAATGTTGACCGTCTGCATTTCTCCATGGATGCTGCCTGGCCTGCTGAGTTCCTCCAGCATCTTGTTTTTTCATCTAGATTCCAGCATCTGCAGTCCTTTGTTTCTCTTGCATTTAATTTTCTTGTTTAAATCATCAATATTGTGAATATCTGGGGGTCCTAGCACTGAATCCTGCAATATAGTACTAGTCACTGCCTGCTACTTGGAAAAGGACCTGTTTATTCCTACTCTGTTTCTTGTCTGCCTCTCAGTTCTCTGTCCATGTGAGTACATTACCCCCAATCCTACATGCTTTAACTTTGCACATTCATCACATATTTGTGACCTCATTGAAAGCTTTCTAAAAGTCCAAAGGCACCATATCCACTGGTTCACTCCATTTGCTCTACTAGTTAACATCTCAAAAAATTCCAGTAAATTTGTAAAGCATGATTTCTGTCTCATAAATCAAGGCTGACTTTAACCAGTTTTGTCACTGATTTCCAAACACTCTGCTATTACATCTAACAATGAACTCTAGTATTTTCCCCACTAACGTCAGGCTAACTGGTCTGTAATTCCCTGTTTTTTTTTCTCTCTCCCTTTTTTTAAATAGTGGGATTAATTTAGCTGCCCTCCAATCCATAGGAACTGATCCAGAATCTAAGTAATGTTGGCAAACCACCACCAATACATTCACTATTTTAAGGCCACTTCCTAGGCTGTGAACTGTCAGGCCCTAGGAAGCTTTTGGCCTTCAATCCCAAAAGTTTTCCTATCCCTATTTTCCTAATATTGATTTGATCAGTTCTTCCTTCTCACCAGACCCTAGGTTATTTGTGTTCTCCTTTGTAAAATATTTGTTCAATAGTCTGCCATGTCTTTGTTTCCCATTATAAATACCCCTGCTTTTGATAGTGAAGAATCTACATGTCTTCACTTATCTATAGAAGCTTTTGCGACCAGTTTTTAATGTTCTCTGCAAGCTTGCAGTTTTGTATTTTTTCCCTCCTAATTTATCCCTTGGTCTAAACATATCCCTTGAGTTCTAAACTGTTCCCAGTTTTGTTGTATTTTTTTGGGCTAATTTATCCTCCTCTGATCTAATACTATCCCTAATTGCCGCCTTAGTCACTGTTGATTCCAGGAGAGGTACAGGAACTTGAAGAACTATTTTGTCCAAAAATACGTAGATGAACAGCTGATCTAAAATTGCTTAAAGTCATATGACAATATGCCAGGTTAAGTTTATCAAGCTTAACTAAAAGCTCAGCACCAAAAACTAAATGTTCTGTAGAGCTGGCATTCATCTTTCTGATTATCAACTCATTTAAAAACTTTTGGTGACTTCTGAAATTGCATGGAAATGGTGCTTTTTTTTTCATATTTCATTCCATACAAAAGCTGCAGTTTGTATTCAAAAGTTGAATTATCTTGTTTTTATTAAAATATATGGAATTCAATTAACACCTCAACACAGCAGTATATATTTTCCTGAAACTTGCATGAATGTTCAAGGGGAATGCATTGTGATGGTATGCCGAGGTTATTGGAGACTTGAACTGGTCAAAACTCAATGTGCCAAGTGGATATGTTGCGGGAAGAAACTTGTTTGAAATCGCATCTGGTCAGAAGGGCCTCTGCCTCAGAAGAGTGGAAAATACAGTTGTTCAGATTGCCTTTTCCCTTTGTTTGGAAAACTGATTGCAGACATTTGTGTTGCAGTCTGTCAGACTACACCTTAAAGTTAGAATACTGATGAATGTGAATTTGTGGGAATTAACTTGGAAATATTATAAGAAAACTATTCAAATGTGCAGTTTTAAAGAAACTCCAAATTTGAAGTAGAGTTCCAACATCCAGTCCGACAATTAATTCACGAAAGTGGTAAATTCTCTCTCCAGTATTCTTTCTCCAGAAAAAGTTGTCTTTCCTTCCTCTTCTCCCTCCTCCTCCTCCTCCTCCTCACAAAGAAGTGATGATTTATGCCTGGGTACATTTCCACAGATGGCCACTGTCTTCTGTTACCTTACGCAAGCAGCCATTCTTGTGTGTTCCTATATGATGAATGTTGAGCTTTTTTAGTCGGGAAGGGTGAAGCAAGAATCGGATGCTGTGCAGCACTACATGATACTTTGACCTATTGGGGAGCTCAGGGTGAGTGTTTATGCCTGAGCCATGCACACATTTTCTGGGGACTAGTATTTATTGCACTTTCTATAAAAATGATTTACTTTGTATGTTTGTAGTTATGCCAGTGGATAGATTCAGAATATTTAACTAGTGTAGCTGTTCTTAACTTGCATATCTTTCGAGACCAACATTGAGCGTCGTCTCCAGAAAATAAGTATCTGGTTCCTGTACCTGTTTAGTTATGGATCAAGCTAATTGGGTGTAAACCACCACTAAAGTTGTTCAACATTTTGGTTTCTTGGGAGTTCAGGCTTCTATGTGAAATGTTTCATGTAGCATTAATGCTTTCTAATGTAACACTATTTGGTGATCTGTCACATTGTAAGATTCTCTTCAAAAGTTGCGTCTGACACATTATGGGAAGTGCTCAATGTTGTTGCTGAGTACTTAATCTCTGAAGAGTTTTATTCCTATACGAGAATGCCTCAATATGTCTGACAAAATTGAGCCATTAATTTGAATATGGAGCAAAATGTTTCACCTGTGGATCAGGATGCCCACCTTGGAAGGGAGCAATGTGTTAACACCATCAGCTCGACAGTGTTTGCACAAAGTCAGATTTATTATCCCAGCATGAATATTTATACGGTAGTGGTTGCTTTAACTAGCGACCATCCATAAAGTGTTATAGTTAGCTGTGTATCAGGATTCTTATTGTGAAAGGTGGTCGTAAATTAAACCCATTTTCTGTGTGCTAATAAATTTAATATATTTAATTTGAATATCACAATGGTGCCACATTGTGTGAGATGTGTGAATCAGCATGTGTTGGTAAGGTGTCCTTAGTTTTGTTGTGCTATCATTGGATGAAATAATTCTCTTTTGCAAATGAGTGAATGTTACATGGGCTATCAGAAACTCATGTACTATCTAGGTGTATAGACCTGTGCACAGAAAATCCTTTATCTTAATATTTCAACCACATAAAGAATTGCAGACTCTGCTAAATTAAAACTTTTTTTTGCTTTTAAAAAACATTTAAGCTATTAAATTCCAGTCTTTCCCAACCACTATCCATTGACTCACCCACCCAAACTAAATCAAATATTTAAAGATTGTAATCTTGCTATATAAAGTGAAAACATATTAGTCTGAGCAGATATTAATTTTGGTTAATTGTGCTATTTTAGATTCTTGTCATTTGGTTACAAAGTTTGACACAAGTGTAGCCAGAAAAGAATTTTACTAAAAGCACCAAACAGAAAAACTTTTAACCCACATCAAGATCTTTACTGAATCTTAGTTTGTGTGTTTATATATACAGTATATATATACTGGCATTGATTTTGCCACAATGAATCACAAAGTTTCTTTCTGCAGCAGTACTACGCACAAGGAGGAAATTCGGACAAGACAGAGTGGGGTTGGATGACAGACTTGATCTATGGTTCATCTAAGGTGCTTGTGGAGAAAGCTTAATTAACTTTGTATGTAAGGTAGATAGCCGCTAAACTGTCAGCTCAGAACATCGCGTATCTCCTTTTTAATGCAGTTTTTTAAAAAATTAGTGTAAAGAATATAGCCAATAAAGTTTAAGAATTGAGTTTTGTTCTTTTGTAAAAGTATTTCTGTCTTTATTGTAAGAGAAATATATAATTATAAAATGGATACAAGGTACACAGTTGGCCTCTGTATAATCTATGGTTCTATAATGCCAGTGGTGACCTTGACCATCTAAGTAATCAGCAATAAAGCTGATAGTGCTGGTCCAGGTCATGAGTGGTATCAAAATTACACCTGACAGGTGTGCATTTGTACTTGTCCAAATTTTTGAAAACCTTCAAGTGTTATTTTTGCGGCTGTAGACCATCCTGTATTTTTATATCATGAGTACTCCTATACAATGTTAATAGTTGGTCAGCATTGTCATTAGCCATATTTATTATAATGGAATGCATACACTCTATAGGAAAACATTACACATGCTTCAATGCCCTTATGGTGTGTGATACTCTTAATTCAAAACAACACTTTGTTTTCATAACTGCCATTGATAACAGACCTTTGTAATTCAGCTCAAAACCCCTACTGTTCACTGTGTTAGTAGGCTAAGATGTTGTATGTTCACTGGATTATTTCATTTCACTCCCCTAACTCTCCAGCTTCTCAGTCCATCTCTGACAATTCACAGAGACAAATAATTCAGTTTTCACACACTGTATAATATTACACCTTAATGCTTGAACCATGTTGCTCTGGTTCATAAGCAGTATACAGATCCTGCACTGCAAACCTGAATATGCAGTCAGTCAGCTCAACTGGTGTTCTTAGCGAAAAAAATTGTGTAAGGAAATATCCCACCCTCTCCCTTGTTAATAAAAAAAAAGTGGGAGTTGTGCTATAAAATGTCAATCCTCCTGAGTGATGGCCATAGCATAATGCTGCCTTCAGTGGGTGACTGCACACATGTGATGTGTGTGCCGGATGCTCATCAAGATTAGAGCGGAGTGTTAATGTTATTTTCAAAATGACAACAGCTCTTGTTGACAAGTAGGATCCCTTTTGGTGGAGGAAAGTTTTATTTGTAGTATTCTGCAGGCTTTCTGTTGCAGTCATTAATGTATTTTCCTTGTCTGTAATGTAGGACAGTTACAGTTATGCACGTTCCACAGCAACAGCACCAACTTACGATAAGCAGTATTATCAACAACCTGTCTCAGCTGCTGCTCAACCTCAGCACACTGCTACAGATTCCTACTATCAGACAAGTAAGTGACATGTTTCCTAACTTTAGCATAACAGTGAGAAGTAATTAAAATTTTGAACTTGGCTTCCTGATGACCTTGCTAGGTAAACATGAGCCATGTAGCCTGGAAAGGTTCCATGTTGTATCTTGGCCAGTCCTGAGCTACATGATTTCAAAAGATGGTGATGGGGACTCTGAATTGACCTCAGTAGTCCAAAGATAAGAGGGTAAGCAAATTCCTTGCTCCTGATCAGACTGCTGAAAAAAGCCCATTGTGACCATTGGTGAGTATGGTCAGTCGTTGTGATACCAGTCCTCCAGTACTTGATACTGGCGAAAACAGGGTAATGTGGGCATAGGGAATGTAGCCAAAGCAAGTTTTGATAAGGCTTAATTTTTCTTTTTGAATTTTGCATTAGTACAAGCAAATGTGTGTCCTGGCTATATTTGTGTTGGGGTGAATTGTAAATAAAATTAAAGTGTACATATCTGAATTACCTAAATTTACTGTTCTACTAAGTTGTATGCTTTGACCTTAGAATATATAGTTGACATTTTTACTTAAATTATCAAGAATTGCATTGACAATTGCAGCTATCGCATGCCAATCTTGCATTTCCTGTCCATAATATTTTTAAGTGTCATGCTCAAAATTCCAAAAAAATAAAAACAATAAGCTCCATAGGAAAACCAAATGAAGAATATAAGTAACTTTATAGTTCTGCATAGCAAGTAGATTTCACAGGTTTTTATTTAAAGTCAATGTGTTAATATTAATATGTGGTATTATTGCCCACTCTAGTTCCATGTGACTTAAAATAAGAAACACAGTGAAAGATGTATGCAGTTTTGGATGTACTAAGTTTGTAACGCTCCAGATGTTGAAGTTTACTACTGATGCAAAACAGTTCTACTTTTCAAAACCCAGAATCTCTTGTATCCTGAAGTTTGCATGATTTCAACTGCCCTTTGTAGTTGATCATCGTCCTGGATCTAGTCAGTACAAATAGGAATATTTTAACAGACAGAGGCTATCTGGCCCCTCAGATCAGCAACTTAAGGAATACCAATGGACTTATTGGAAACATGCTGACTCACCATCATCTATCAGCATAGAAGTCTGGAATGCACTACTATAGGCACTACAGCAAGCTGGCAATTCCCTGTAGGCATGCCAGCTACCCATCAATGTATTTAGACCAATGTTCTAAACTCTTGGAATGTGAGAAACAGAACGAGTGATAGTGAGCATTTGGATATTCCAGTGAAAACGAGTCTCCTTGCTCAAGGGCAAGAACAATATTTACATACTAGTTTATATTTTGATGATAATTATACATGTTCAGGTCTGTGCAAAGAATCAATTTGAACAAATGTGTTTGAATGCGTTATTGTCAAAGCTGAAATTAAAACTCCTCTGTAATCAAGTTCTACCAAATCAGATAACATTTTCCCCTTTTATTTTTGTCTTTCAGTAGCTCCAAAAACTAGTTTCAGCCAGACTACAACACCATACACGCAAACACAACAGTCGAGGCAAGTTACTGCAATAAAGCCAGCACCCACTCCAATCCCAGTTACAACTAGCTATACAGTGTATCCCGTGGTAACGACTGTGCAACCCACTGTGCAACCCACCGCAGCAGTAGCCACTGCTGCTGTATCATATACACAGACACCCTCATACAATACAACACCCGTCAGTTATTCAGGTAAGTAATCCTTCTTTGATTTATCCATTATTGTTTTGGTCTAGCACTTATCTCTGCTGTTGAGGACTTCTGAGCAAAATCAATATGTCCCTTTTGTGTAGCTTTTATGTAGTGTTTATAAATAGTACATATATTATTTTTGATGCAGTCCTGCCTCTGTTTTCCACATATGCTCTTTCTCAACACTTTCTTGACCAAGCTAATGTTTCATGAATGCAAAGTTGCTTATCACCAGTTGTTACTGATTTTAGTCAGCATTTAATCAATTTTCTGGTTTGCCATCTTCTGTTTTGTATCCAGACTGCAAAGCAGAGCACCATTAGGAAATGTTCTTTTGCGAGGAAATGAAAACTAAAATTAACTGTGGCAAGGTTGCAGTATTTAAGAGTTGCTGTTCTATCACTTGGTTATTAAGGGTGGATGTTGATAATTAAACCATAATGGCCAATGTTACGCCATGAAGTAGTTTATAATCACAATTATTTGCCATATTAGGGTCAAGTTACTCCGGTTATGAAGCTGCTGTATACCCTGCTGCTACGTCATACTATCAGCAACCACAGAAGCCCCCAGCCACCACCTGGACTAGCACTGGAACTGGGACAGGAACCAGTGCCAATACAGGAAGCACTTTCATCAAAAAACCTGCCTTCCAGAACAAACAGCAAAAACCAAAGCCACCACCTAAACAGCCACAGCTTCACTATTGTGATGTCTGTAAAATTAGCTGTGCTGGTCCACAGGTAATTGGTTTTGAAGAAAGCATACTACTGTCTGTACATATTTTAAGAAATAATGATTCCACCCTCTAAATCAATGTGGTTAGTTTAGATCCTATGAAAAACACCAACCTTTCTCTATCTTCAAAAGATTTGAGCATGTATCTTTTTTTATTAAACTTTTAGAATGATTTTTGTATCTTGCTGAACATAATTGTATTTTTTATCTATATAGAAAGCTTCACAAAGCGCACATTTGCTATGAGGATTACACTATCTAATTTTGGCATATCCATCGAACATATTACATTAGGTGTGATGTGTATAAAAAGAAAACCCCTTCCCATTCTTTTGCTGTGTTCAAGTTTCCTGTTCCAAAGTTGCTGTCTCCGATTAGTTTATTTTTTGTTACCTCATGTGCAAACTATTTAATTGTATATCCAAAGTGAAGTGTTTGAAGCCCATACATAAACACACAGTTGGAACTGTTAGATGCCAATAATGGAATGCAGCCCTGGATTAGTTTATGTCTCCCAGGTTTTCTATTCTGCCATTCCACATAGCCCTGTTATGGTGTTGGGAGCTGTTGTTGCCTTGCAGCCAAGAACAACACAGAATATGTCAGAAAACAAAGTTGCTGTTGTCCTGGGCCACCTGGCTCAATATCACACAAGGCCTTGCCTTTACTTTTTTAGAATGTGATTGTTGCTGATAGGATTGATTCTTGCTGTACAATCCTAATGGTTTTGAAGGTGGCGTGGGCCTTGAACAGGTGCAATCAGTGAGGAAGGTCCCTCTACAACTCTGTTGAGTGGAGGACTCCAGAATTTTGATCTGGCAACAAAGCAGATCCCAGGATATGTTGAAGTCAGGATAGCATGCAAGGACCTGAGAAATAGGATCAGAGCAGTCAATTTGGCTCCTTAATCCTAAATGGTCTATCTCTTATTTTGAGACTATATTCGTTAGCTTTTCATTCCTTGATCCAGATCTACATGTTGAGCCCTCTAAAGATTGCGTATTTTTCAATAAAGCCAGCTCTCATTCTTTCTTTGAACTCTAGGAAATAGAGACCTAGACGTAGCCTACTGAACCTCTCCTTGTATGACAGACGCACCATCCCAGGGACCTATCTGATTGATCTTTTCTGTACTCCTTCTTTAGCAAGTGTATTTTCCTTTGGAAAGGTACATGATGCACAATACTCCAGTTGTGGTCTCATTAAGGCACAGTATTGTTGTAGCACAACATCTTTACTCTTGTACTTAAGTGGTACATTGGCCTTTGAGAGATTTGTCTGCAGTATCTCCAGGATTACTTTCATTGACTTGTGTGCAGGAATGCCCAGGTCTATTTGAACATCAACATTTTTCAATCTCTTACCATTTAAGAAGTACTCAGCATTCTGTTTTATCTACCAAAGTGGATCACTTCACATTTTTGTTCTCCATTTGTCTTGTTGCTGCCCACTCACTGAACCTTTCTCTATCCCCTTAATATCTCTGTGTCTTCCTTTTTACTCACATTCCCTCTTACATTTGGTCATCAAGAAACTTTAGGAATATTGCATTTAATCACCTCAACCAAATCATTGATAACTTGTTGGTGATGGTGTTCTCCTGCACCTGATTCTATGGGTCCTCGTGGAGGAGGTCATGGATTTGGTTGCTGGTGCGAAGATGCCTTGGCAAATTGAACCATCCTATTTTGTAGATAGTAATACAGACACAGTCTACTGGTAGTGGAAGGGATGTGTACCTCCCTTAGGATTTTTCCTCCTCTGAGATGGATAATGTTTATAC
This sequence comes from Pristis pectinata, assembly GCF_009764475.1. NCBI lineage: Eukaryota > Metazoa > Chordata > Chondrichthyes > Rhinopristiformes > Pristidae > Pristis > Pristis pectinata. The sequence goes on from NC_067428.1 coordinate 11,711,176, forward strand.
ACTTAGCTAATGGTATTTAGGTAAAGAATTTTCATGCTTAACTTCAAACATTAGCACTTGAGCAGATTAAGAGTTGTATATGCCTGGATTTTAGTTTTTCAAATGAGAAGTTTAAGGGGTTTGAGTTTTCTGAGTGGAAAAGGTGGTCAAAACTGCTCTTAATTTGAAAATTGAAAAGCAAAGATTTTTTCCACAATGAAATTGGCCAATTTACTTATGGCATATTGTATCATTACATGGAAAAATGAATCTGTAAGTCCAGACATTTCTCACATTTTAATTTTTAATCTTCTTCTTCCCTCTCCAAGACTTACAGGGAACATTTGGAAGGCCAGAAGCACAAGAAGAAAGAAGCAGCTTTAAAGGGTGGAAGTCAGGCAACCAGTGGACCTCGTGGTGCCCAAGGCCAGCTGCGATGCGAATTGTGTGATGTGTCTTGTACAGGTGCAGATGCCTATGCTGCACACATACGCGGTGCCAAGCACCAAAAGGTATTTGTCACGATTCATTAAGTACTGAATATACTCAAAGTACAGAGTAATGCTATCTACATTGTATGTCTGTCAATAGTTAAAAGGCAGGTTATTATTTCTGGACTCTCAGTTCTGATGATGACTGTCAGCCCAGATTGTTAATTTGTTTTTTTTTTATTTTTAGATGCTGTAGGTGCCTGCTGTGTAATTCCAACATACTGGTTTTTCTTGTTCATTGCTAATATACTGGTTTAGGATTAACTCATCACTGGGCTACTGGAAAAGATCATAATCAGGTTCATTTTTGACATATGTTGTGAAATTTGTTGTTTTGTGGCGGCAGTACAGTGCAAGACAAAGACATAAGAATTACTATAAGTTACAAAAGTAAGTAAATAGTGCAAAAGAGGAACAATAAGGTAGTGTTCATGGACCATTCAGAAATCTGATGGCGGAGGGGAAGAAGCTGTCCCCGAAACATTGAGTGTGGGTCTTCAGGCTCCTGTACCACCTCCCTGATGGTGGTAATGTGAAGAGGCTATGTCCCGGGTGGTGAGGGTCCTTAATGATGGATGCCACCTTCTTGAGGCACTGGCTCTTGGAGATGTCCTTGATGGTGGAGAGGGTTGTGTCTGTGATGGAGCTGGCTGAGTCTACAACCCTCTGCAACCAGTGATGCAACCAGTCAGAATGCTCTCCACTGTACATCTGTAGAAATTTGCAAGAGTCTTTGGTGACATAGCAAATCTCCTCAAACTCCTAATGAAGTAGAGCCGTTGGCAAGCCTTCTTCGTGATTGCATCAGTGTGTTGGGCCCAAGATAGAGCCTCTGAGCTGTTGATGCCCAGGAACTTGAAGCTGCTCACCCTTTCCACCGCTGACCCCTCAGTGAAGACTGGTGTGTGTTCTCCCAACTTGCCCTTCCTGAAGTCCACAATCAATTCCTTGGTGTTGTTGACATTGAGTGCGAGGTGGTTGTTGCAACACCACTCGACCAGCCGAGCTATCTCACTCCTATATGCCTCCTCATCACCATCTGAGATTCTGCCAACAACAGTGGTGTCATCGGCAAATTAATAGATGGCATTTGAGCTGTGCCTAGCCCACGCAGTCATGAGTGTCAAGAGAGTAGAGCAGTGGGCTAAGCATGCATCCTTGAGGTGTGCCTGTGTTGATCAACAGTGAGGAGGAGATGTTTCTGCCGATCCGCACTGACTGTGGTCTCCTGGTAAGGAAGTCAAGGATCCAGTTCCAGATGATGGTGTAGAACGTTGAGCTGTAGTCAGTAAACAGCAGCCTGACGTATGTATTGCTGTTGTCTAGGTGCTCCAAAGCTGAGTGGAGAGCCAGTGACATTGTGTCCACTGCAGACCTGTTGTGGCAGTAGGCAAATTGCAGCGGGTCCAGGTCCTTGCTCAGGCAGAAGTTAATTCTAGCCACCACCAACCTCTCAAAGCACTTCATCACAGTAGATGTGAGTGCTACCGAGTGATAGTCGTTAAGGCAGCTCACCCTGATCTTCTTGGGCACCGGTATGATTAATGCCCTTTTGAAGTAAGTAGGAACTTCCAACTGCAGCGGTGAGAGGCTGAAGATGTCCTTGAGCACTCCCGCTTGTTGGTAGGCACAGATTTTCAGTACCCTGCCAGGCACACCATCAGGACCCAAAGCCTTGCGAGGGTTCAGCCTCTTGAAGGGTGTTCTGACATCAGCCTCCGAGACAGATCACAGGGTCAACGGATGCTGCGGGGATTGGCACAAGATGTAGTGTTATTCTCCCTTTCAAAGTGTGCATAAAAGGCATTGAGCTCATCAGGGAGTGAAGCATCACGGCCATTTATGCTGTTAGGTTTCGCCTTATAGGAAGTAATGCCATGCAAACCCTGCCACAGCTGTCACATGTCCGATTGTGTCTCTAACTTCACATGGAATTGCCTTTTCACTCTCACGATGGCCTTCCAAAGGTCGTACCTGGACTTGGGGTTCTGGATCGCCAGTCTGAATGCCACAGATCTAGTCCTCAGCGGAGTGTGAATCTCCTGGTTCATCCAGGGCTTCTGGTTTGGGAAAACTTGGTATGTTCTCAACAGCACACACTCATCCATGCAGATCTTGACGACATCCATGACAGCCGTGTCATCTTCATTTCAGATCTGAAGATGCATCTCTGAATGTGGTCCAGTCCACAGATTCAAAGCAGTCGTCTAAATGCTCCTCCGTCTCCCTTGATCATGTCTTTGCAGTCCTCACCACTGGTGCTGTAGTCTTCAGTCTCTGCCTATATGTTGGGAGTAGAAGTACAGCCAGGTGATTGGACTTGCCAAAGTGCGGGTGCAGGATAACATGGTGAGCGTTCTTGATGGAGGTTTAACAGATCAAGTGTGTTGACTACTCTGGTTCCACAGGTGATTTGTTGGTGGTAGTTTGTCAGACTTCTCCAAGCTGGCCTGGTTGAAGTCCCCCATGATGATCAGGAAGGCATTGGGTTGTGCTGTCACATGACTGTTGATCACGGTACTCAGCTCCTCCAGTGCCAGCTCGACATTTGCCGGGGTGGAATGTACACCGTTACTAGGATGAGAGTGGAGAACTCCCTCAGCAGATAAAACGGATGACACTTGACTGTCCAGGTCAGGGGAGCAGGACTGTGACAGAACCGCCACGTCTGTGCACCGTGATGAGTTAATCATTAAGCAAACGCCACCGTCTCTGTCTTTACCTGACGCCACTGTCCAGTCGATGCGGTGGATAGTGAAGCCCTCGGGCTAGAGTGCTGGGGGTGAGCCATGTCTCTGTGAAGCAACACAACAGTCCCTGATGTCCCTCTGGCACTGCAGTCTTGCTCTGAGGTCTTCAATTTTATTTTCCAGAGACTGTACATTAGTCAGGAGAATGGTGGGGGGAGGGGGCGCCTTAGGACCCTGTGTTTCAGTTTTACCTGCAGCCATGTTTTCTGAAACAATGGGGATGTTCCTTGAGCTTCCAGCTGCTGCACTCCCTGGGTGGTCTGGAGTCCAACAAGTTTCAAGTTGAAGCAATATTCCAAGGTAACTCCTTTGTCCATGGAAGCAGTCTTTGCTGAGTATGTGAGACTTTAACCCACCCTTCCTGACCTTCAGCTTGTACTCTAGCACTAGGGCCCCTACTTCTAGAATCCTCATTAGTTGATACCATTGTTTACAGATTTAAAAGCTTAATTTACTTTTTTTTGCATCTGTAAAAATGGTGTCAATTAATGTAGAGTATAGAACAAGGGATCCTAGTTTCATGATAAGGGATCAATCATTCACAACTGCAATGTGGAGAAATTTGGAGCATTGTGTATATTTGGAATTTTTCACCACCGAAAGTTGTGTTCAATTAGTATGTATTTTTGAAAGAGAAAAATTTATGGACTAAGAGTCAAACCATAAGATGATGGGGGGAGGGGCAGCAGAGTTCACATCACAATCAGTAATGACATTGAATGGCAGTGCAGTCTCAGAGTCATTTGTGGACTATTCATTATTAGGGGGAAACTGCTCTGGTTTCAGGAATTTGTTTTATATCTATTGTACATGGTAATAGAAAGAATGCTAGAAAACCTGAAATATAAGAATATCAGTTTGAGAGTCTGATTTTGATCTTGTTCAGTTAAGCTGAATTTTCTGTGTTTTTCCCCCTTGTATTGAGCATATAGAGTTATCACTTACGTGCTAACATAAAATCAGGCTGGGATATAAATCTGGCTTGTTATTAAACTGAATATAGAATGTCCCTTGATTTAGAACATGTTGTTAGAACATAGAACAGTACGATGTTGTGCCAAACTAGTTAAAAGCCTACTAAGCTAGTTCCTTCAGCTTACACAAGTCCATATCCCTCCATTCTCTGCATACTTATGTGCCTATCTAAGAGCCTCTTAGACTCTATCATACCTGCCTTCACCATCACCCCGGCAGTGCATTCCAGATGTCCACCACTCTGTGTGTGTGTGTGTGTGTGTGTGTGTGTGTGTGTGTGTATATACAAAAAAAAACCCCAAACCTTAAATGCATGCCCTCTAGTATCAGACATTTTGGCCCTAGGAAAAAGATACTGTCTGTCTACTCTACCTATGCCCCTCATAATCTTATAAATTTTTATCAGGGCTCCCCTCAGCCTCTGGTGCTCCAGAGAAAACAACCCAAGTTTGTCCAACCTCTCCTCATAGTACATACACTCAAATCCAGCAACATCCTGGTCAAAGCTCTTCTGAACCCTCTGCAAAGCCTCCACATCCTCCCTATAATGGGGTGACCAGAATTCAATGCAATGCTCCAGATGTGGCCTAACCAGAGCTTTATAAAGCTGCAACATAACTTTCTGACTCTTCAAATCAGTACGTCGACTAGTAAAGGCAAGCATGCCATACTCCTCCTTTACCACCCTATCAATTTGTGCAGCCACTTTCAGGGAGCTAGGGACTCAAACCCCAAGATCCCTTTGTATATCAACACTGTTAAGGGTCCTGCCATTGACTTTGTACTGTCCCTTTACATTTGATCTCCCAAAGTGCAACAGCCCACATTGGCAGAACATACCCAAATTTGGTATCTTATTTTTTCAAATCCACGTCCATATGTGAAACTTAAAGTTCTCAGCCCCCATCACCCTGTTTCTTTCCCTGCCCCCTTCCACCCATTCCATCTGCCCATCACCCAAAAAGTCCTCCCACTGGTTTTCCTCCCCCACTGTTCCCATCTGCCCTCCCCACCTCCCTCACTTGATTCCAGGCTCCACCATCCTCTTCTATCATATTCCATCATCTTCAGGCCTTTGTTGCCTCTACCTCCCAGTTCCTGTTGCTATTTCCACTCTTCCCTCCTCCATCTGCCTACCACCCTTTTTTTTAAACCTGGATTCACCTACCACTTGCTAGCTCTTGCTCCACCTCTTGCCTCCATCTTTTTATACTGGCCATCTCCTCTCCATCAGTCCAGATGAAAGGTCTTGACCTGAAATGTCGACTGTCCATTTGCCTCCACGGATGCTGTCTGACCTGCTGAATTCCTCCAGCATCTTGTGTGTTGCTCCAGATTCCAGTATCTGCAGTCTCTTGTGTCTCCATTCTCAGTTAAGGAACTGTATTTGATGAATGTGAAATGCTTTGGGAGAATCTAGTACTGTTCAGAACTAATTGCAACCCTCATTCACCAAGAGTTTCTCTATGATGAAAGGTTAAATGTATTTTAACAGTTCTATTCATTTCTGCAGGTTGTTAAATTGCACACCAAGTTGGGTAAACCAATTCCCTCTACAGAGCCAGTTGTTGTGAATTCAACATCAACTGCAGTGAATAAAACAATGAGCAGTACTGCCACCACCACAGCCACAATACCAGCAGCCAGCCAAATGCCTCCCAAGCCAGCTGTTGCCTTCACTAATAGTACAAGCAAGCCAGCTACAGTGGCAGTGAAGAAACCTGTAACACCCAAAATAACATTTGTTGGTACGTTAAAAATTCTGAATTGTGTTAAATGTGCTCTTTCCCAGCTTTGGCCTGTGATTAATCTGAAGATTGTTACTCTGTTCAGTCATTACTTTCTGCACAGCTTGAGAGTTCAGTCTGTTAATCTAGAAAACATAAAAAAAAGTAGCAGTAGGCCATTTGACCGTTTTGTGCCTGCTCCATCATTCAATAGGATCAAGACTAGTCTATCCTAATATCATATTCCCACTCTCTCTCCATACACCTCGATACATTTTGTATCTGGAATTCTTCTACCTCCTTAAATTTATTCATTGACTAAGCCTTCATAGCATTCTGTGGTAGAGAACTCTATAGGTTCATCACACTGAGTGAAATTTCTTCTCGTCTCAGTCCAAGTGGTCTTGCTCTGTATCATGAGACTGTGACCTCTTGACCTCTTGTTCTAGGCTAACTCCACCCTATCAGTGGGTGGGGTGGTGTGTGGAGGGGGAACATCCTCTCAGCATCTAGTCTGTTGAGCCTTGTCAGAATTTTGTAGGTCTTTGAGATCTTGTGCTTCTAAGCTACAGTGAATACAGGCCTGGACAACCCAATATCTCCTCATACAAATCAGGAATCAGAATTGGTGAGTCTTTACATTCCCTCTCTGGCAAGTGTATCCTTTCTTGGGTAAAGCAAAGATCAGAACTACATATACATAGAATACTCCAGGTGTGGTCTCCCTGTAGGATCAGACTTGGTGCTTCGAAGTTTGCCATGACATGAAGCTGGATAGGCTAGTGAGGAGAATGCACACTGATGTCTTACTGCCACATCCACTGGTGCTCTCTTATTTATTCTACAAGTTATATCCTGAAAATTTTCAATAAATTTCCTTTAATAAGTTCACGTTGGCTTTCTTTAATCTGTTAATATTTTTGAAGTGTCCTGTTATCACATAGTTTATAATAGACACTAGTGTTTTCCCTATTGCTGACCTGTCAGTAGTTTTCTGTGTTTTCTCTCACTTTTAAATAGTGGATTTATATTTGTCACCTTCTGATCTGCAGGAATCATTCCATAATCTCAAATTTTGGAAGATGACAACCAATGCATCCTCCATTTCTATTCTAGCCCATTTAGCACTCAGTGATGCAGATGGAGGCTCTGGGAATTTATCAGCTTTCAGTCCCATTAATTTCTCCGGCACTCTTTTTTGAGTACTTTTCAATTCCTGGAATTGCTCTTTAAGTTTTGGTTCCCTGGCATTTCTGGCAAGTTATTTATGTCCTCTTTCCTGAAGGCAGAACCAAAGTCTTTGCTTAATTGTTCTGCCATTTCTTAGTCCCTGTTATAAATTCACAAGTTTCTGATCATAAGGGACCTGTCTTTGTCTCCACTAATCTTTTTCATTTTATGTAGTTTTTACAGTCTGTTTTTAATGTTCCTTTGCAAGTTTGCTCTCATACCCTTTCCCTTTTTTTCCTGCTCTATTTCTAGAGTGCTCCCGATCTTTGTGCTTGCCACTTTTTTTTGGCTATATAACTTTTAACTTCTATTAACTATGGTTGGGATGCTTCTCCGAACCAGGAAGAAATGTGTAACTGTTGCAGTTCTTGCATTTGTTTCTTATCCATCTTGTGCCTTTCAATGTAGCTCCCTAGTCTATCATAGCTAGTTAACTTTTCATTATCTTTGTAGATTCCTTTTTTTAAATTTAGGATCTTAGTTTCACATTGAACTACTTCAGTTTCCATTGTAAGTACTTGGCACTCTGGTCACATGATCTTGTCACATGTGGTCTTGTAACGTAAGGACCCTGCCCAGCAAAGTTAAACTAACCCCTTCTCATTGCACAGTACCCAACCTAGGATAACCTGTTCCCTAATTGACTCCTCACGCTGTTCTAAAAAACCATTCCATTCACACTCCAGGAATTCATCCTCCACAATATTATTGCTAGTTTTGTTTGATCAGTCTATAAGTAGATTAAAGCCACTCATGATTATTGTAGCACCCTTCTTACATGCATCCTTAATTTCCAGTTTGATGATGTCCCCTACATTATCACTACTGTTTGGATGCCTGTAGACAACTCCTACCAATGTTTACTGCCCGTTGTTTCTTAGCTCCACCCTGACAGATTCTACATTTTCAATTTCTGAGCTAAATTCTTCCTCACCATTGTTCTGATTTCATCTTTCACAACCACTTTTCCCTTCTTGCGTATCCTTCCTGTTTATCAATTATCCTTGGAGATTTGACTCCAAGCCTTCATCACCCTGCAGCCATGCTTTGCAATGGCAGTTATGTCATCTCTTTTTATATCTATTAGTGTTAATTTGTTATGCATTGTGAAACAGGACTGTGCAATCATGAAAGCCTTCTGCTAAATATCCATTTAAACAATTTATCTGAGCAGCATCATTTAACGTTGTGAAGCAATCAGCCCATTTACAGTTACAGTGTATCCCATTGAGAGCTTTATTAATGTTTTTCACCTGTTGCTGAATTCCCTCACTGTTTTGGCCATTTTGGCAATGTACAGCAAGGCATCTTTTCACTGCAAAGAGTCAGACCTTGGAGAGGGAAGCTATCCATCCAGTGGGGTTTTATACATATCTTTATGCTATATACTCTACAGGTCCTCCCCAGCTTATGAATACCTGACTGTCTACAACCCATATAGACAAGCGAGCATTTGGGAGACGGGCAGGATAGATTTGCCAACTGCTGTGGGGCTGCAGGCATCTTCTGCCATGCGTGAAGTTGGTTCGCGGCTGCATTTCTGACTTGCGAACTGTTTGGAACCTGCAGAGGACCTGCAGTGGTGTATTGTCGTTTTATGAATAGAACCTATTTGTTTTAATTGGATGTGCCCAATCAAAAATAATAGACTAGATGCTTGTTATATTCTGCCAAAATTAACAAGCATCTGTTTTATTTTTTTTAATTGGGCACCTTCAAAAGATGTGTGTAGTCTAGAGCTATTGGTTCAGTATAATCTCTTCATTAAATGGCTATGTCTTTTAGCTAGAAAACTTAAATGTTATTATTGGTGCCTGTAATTTGTGTCGTTGTTATATGTGCGTACACGGATGGGCATATGTCTTGAATGTGATACTTGCTGTTTGGTGAGAACTATCTGCTTAGTTACCCTTTCATGAAAGAAGCTATTAATTGATCTTGTTAGTGGGTTCCTTGGTAATAACACTATATTGTTAAATCGCTGGTGTTTTACAACTTGTGCTGTAATGTTTCAACAAATTATTCATAATAAATGTGCAGGAATTTTATATTTTGATTGACTAATGAAGAGAGACAACTTGGATTTCAGGGTAATGGAACAGGCGTTTTTGCTCGACTCTGGAATTATGTTGGTCTTGACTTTGGGTTTACACTAGTTTGTACAGATGCTATAATTGTGGTACAGATGCATGCTTGATCTTTAATTTCCAGATTAAGTATTATAACTGCATGTAGTAGTAAATACATACTGCATTCTGGTTTCCGTATGAATAAGTTCAAAAACTTCTCTTCCTAATTTAAAGGAGGAAACAAATTGCAGACGATGGGAAACAAAGTGGAGGATGTTAAAGTCCCAAATGCTAAGCCAGAGTCTCAGATGCAGGAATTCAAGACTGACCAGGTCGCAGCACCAGTGCCAGCTTCCACTATCCCGGCACAGCTTCAGAATGATGTACAGCCTGTAGGCCACGATTATGTAGAAGAGGTATCTTTGTCAAAAATATTTCTAGGATATTTGTTCTATTCTTAAACACTCTGGCAACATTGAATCATGAATGGAGAATATTTTTAAGTTTTATAAAAGCTGTTAAAATGTGCAAAAGGGAAGGAGAGTCTGGGCAGAATTTATTTATAAATAAACTTTCCTTTGTTGCACTCCTCTCTTATCAAAATTTTCAATTCTAATGACTAACATTTTCCTAATTGTGTCTTTTGCAACTAAAGTTCTGCTTATTTGAAGGAACTGATAAGATTTCACATTGTTGTTATTCTGAAATTTGGTATCCCCTTTGATTATCTATAAGGACTCCTGCATCATGCAAATGGTTGTTGGACCTGACAATTGGTTGTAAGGTTGTGGGGGCATGGGTGGGGCGTGATTGCCCAGCCCAAATTGAACGGTATCACATCTGAAGGGTTGTTTAGTGAGGTATTAGAGGTAACTGGAGCTGTAACTGAATGAGAGTCAGAAGAAGTTTGAGAAGATCCCTGAATAACTCTCCAAAATAATTTATGTTGTGCTTGCATTGCATATAATTCACTCCTCTCCACTCCCCGAATCAATGTGTGCTTCAAGACTACCCAAGTTTCCAGCCAAACTATTATAGGACAGCAACATCACTGCATCTATCTACCAACATAGAAAATTGTTTAGGTAATTCCTGCCTACAAAAATGCAACAAGTATCACCTGAACAGTTACCACTTTAACAGACTATTCATGATCATTGACAAAATGAACAAAGTTTTGAGAATGCTTTCAAGTCCTATTTAATCAGCTAATAACTTCTACACTGCTGCTCAGTTTGGGTTTTGGAAGCTTATGGTCTCATTGCAGTCTTAGTTCAAATGTGGACAAAAGAGCTGAATTTGTAGGTGTGGTGAGTGATTGCTCTTGATGTCAATGCAACATTTGACTGAGTACACTATCAAGGAACCTATTAAAATTGAAGTCAGTGGGAATCAGTGGAAAATTCTTCAGAAGCTGGAGTCATACCTAGCACAAGATGGTTTTGGTTGTTAAGGTCAGTCATCTCAGCTTCAGAACATTATTGCATTTTTTCTTTGAGGCACTGTCCTAGATCTAAAATTTTTCACATGTTTCACCAAGACCTACCCTCTTTCAGAAGATCAGCATTGGGATGTTTGCTGATGATTCTGTTTCCAGTTCTATTTGCAATTTGGGTAACGAAGCAAACTGGTTCATATGCAGCAAAATCTAGATAATATTCAGACTTGGGTTGAAAAGTGCAAGTCATTTTTATTGCACACAAATGCAAGGCAGTATCCTTTAACAAAAGAGGCAAACACCTACTCTTGACTCTTGTGGCATTCTAATTGCTGAAATTCCCCAACATCAAAATCTTTGTCCATAAACTCAACTGGACCATCCATATAACTGCTGAGGATACAAGAGCAGGTCAAAGGCTAGGTATTCTCTTGACAAGCCTTTTGCGCCATTTACAGATCATGTCAGAAGTACGATTCTATAGTCTCCACTTGCCTGAATGAGTTCAGCTCCAACAACAATCTAGAAGTCCAGCATGGTTTAGGACAAACTGATCTGTTTGATTGACACTACTTCCATCACTTTAAGCAATCATAGAGCTGTTGATGCGAAAGATCCTGGTTATCTGCAGACCCTTATGTTGCAAGGTTGATACGTGACATCCAAGTATAGCCACGGATACTGTGTTGGTAGCTCAGTTGTGTGTTGACACTGCAGGACTTTGGCTGAGTCTTCTTTGATTTCCAAGTGGTGAACCTTAATCATGAGCTGCAGTCTTGCTGGCTGTGTGCCACGTAACTGTCGTTTGTGACTATTTCTGTGTCTTTCTGCCAATACTGAAAACCTATAGGTCAGCTTTCTTGAGTGTGTCTTTGTATCTCTTTTTTTGGACTTCCTTGGAGCACTGCCCTTGCTGTAGTTAACTGTACAGTAGAATTATTGGAATGCATAATTTTGTATAAATCCAACATGGCTAGTCCAGCATAGCTGTGCTGTAATAAGCATCACTCTGACGCCCGTGATGCTACATACCTCCAGAATGGTTTGGGTCCTTTTGCTGCCATGTTCTAGGAGCTCGTTTTCAAAGGCAACACAGATGAAAACTCAAGTATTGAATTGTGGCAGCAATAGATTATCCAAGTCTCACAGCCATACAACAGCAAAGGCAGTACACCAGCCTTGTAGACTTCTGCCTTAGTCTTCAGAGATATGCCATGCTCAATCCATAGATCTTAAACATTCATTCCCTCTACCACAGGCACACAGTGGTTGCAGTGTGTACCATCTCCAAGATGCACTGCAGGAACCTGCCAAGTCGTCTTCAACAGAACCTCCCAAACACACAACCTCTACCACCTACAAGGGCAAAGGCAGCAGCCACACAGGTGCACACCACCACCTCCCAAGTTGCACTTCAATTTCTGCACCATCCTGACTTGGATGCAAAAATCCATTCCTTCATTGTTGCTTTGTCAAAATCCTGGAACTTCCTGTCTAACAACACTGCTGGAGTACCTTCGAACTTCAGTTGTTCCAGAAGTTGGCTCACCAGCACCTGTTCAAGGCAACTAGGAATGGGCATTAAGTGCTGGCCAGAGGCACCCATAATCCCGTTCAGAGTCGAGATGAAGTATCGCCTTTGGGTGAAGTGGGGTTAGAAGCTGGGATTTTTGGTCCAGGGTGAGCAGATGCAACTCATACTTCATCTTAATATCATGTATTCTATACTTTTAATTTCCATTATAAATGTTTGTTTCCACATTTATTATGGATATTTATGTAACTTTCTGCAGTATTTAAACTTCCCACCATTAATAATGCTAGTCATTGCATGACAAGCCAACGTAGCAGTTTCTGATTGATATGGGTATACAAATGTATTGATTATGTTGACAAAGTGGAAGCAGATATCATTGTAGTATTATTAATTCATCTCCTGTGGCATTATATATGGTATGTCAGGGGAAATGTTCTTGCCTACCTCTGATGTTTGTGTGGTTCACTTTATCTTTCCCTTTATTGCCGTTTGCTGTACTATCAGCCCTTTTAAGATTAAACAGATCATCCTTTTGATGCAGGTCATGCTTAGAAATCACCTCGGCCCTCAACTAGGAACTCTCTTCCTTTGCCTTCCTGTTTCTTGAGGTTTTCTTTCAATTTAGAATAAACAGAATCATTCTTTCTCAGAGATGTTAGAAAGTTGTGCTGTTATAACTAATCTAAATGTCAACAAAAGATGATTCAATTTCTCATTGTTTTTGATATCAAATGTTTTTGAAAACTGAAGTAATTAATAGTGAACATTTATGTGTAAAGGTGAGAAATTAGAATACTTTGCTCAGTCCATTTTAATATAGGGCATTTATTGGTGACAATAGAAATGGAGATGGAAGTAGATGTATGTCTCCCATTAACAAATTTTGTACAACAGCTAGTTTACTTAGAAAGCAAAGTCAATTTAAAGAACAGAGAGATCAGAAACTACAAGAACCTCCACCAATAAAATCAAGGCAGTTACTCCAGAAAAATATAATGAGTGACACAAAAATTATATGCAAAAAAATAAATCTTCTGGCAATGTAGTTATCAACCTTGCCCAATTACCCAATCACCTGTAATCTAGCTGGCTATGGAATTGTGCCACAGCCACTCATCAATTTACAATAGAGAGCCATTCCTGGAAAACATCTTGTTCGGCGAAATTTTGTGAATTAAAAAAGTTAAACAAAATATTTTGGGTATGGTGATAGTGTATTTCTATGGGCAGAGAGTAGGATACTGTACATTGTAGAAAAAAAATTTTTTTTAAACTTTGATTAAAGTATTATTTTCAGAATTAGATGTTTCATTTAGCACAAAGAAGCAGATTTTAAAAAAAACTATTCCAAAAATCAATTTCAAGGACAGGGAGGAAAAAGGACTTGCACAATTAGAATGTCAGAAAAAGAGCAGGAGCAAGCCAGGTGAGCCCTCAAACCTGGCTACGGTCGTAGCTGATATGATCTTGGACTCAGCTCCTCTTTACTGCACGTTTCCCGTAACCTTCTATTCCCCTTTAGACAAAACTCTGCCTCTCTCATTCCTCAATATATTCAATAATTCAGCCTTGGTCTCTGAGTTGCAGAATTCTGAGGATTGGCAACCCTCAAGAAGGAAATCACTCTATCTCTTTGAATGGGTGATCCCTTATCTTGAAACTCTGCTCCCAAGTCAGAGTTTCTCCCTCAAAGGAGACATCATCTTAGTACCTACCTTGTAAAGCCCTTTTGGAATCTTGTATGTTTCAATAAGACCACCTCTCATTCTTCACAGCTCCATTATGTGTAGGCCCAACTTGTTGAACTTTTCCCCTTGTAAGGCAACCTCTTCATCCCAAAAGTCAACCTAGTGAGCCTCCTTGAACTGTCTTCGTTGTAAGTATATCCCTCCTCAAACAAGGAAACAAAAACTGTATACAGTACGCTGTGTGGTCTCGCCAATGCCCTATACAGTTGTACAAGAACTTCTTTTGTGCTCTATTTACATTCCTAACTACTGTCTGTACTTCACATTTTATGTGTGAGGACATCATAATCTCCTGCACTGCAGAATGTTGTAATTTTCCTTTAAACAATATTTTTCTTTTCTATCATCCCTACCAAAGTAGATAACATAGCATTTCCCTACATTATGCTCCATCTGCAACCTTCTTGATCACCAACTTAACCTGTTTATATTACTATACCCTTTTGAAGACTCTGCATCCTCTTCACAATGTGCTTTCTAATCTCTCTTTGTATTGTCAACAAATTTAGCTGCAGTGCACTCAATCCCTTTATTCAAGTCATTAATGTAGCTTGTAAACAGGTGAGGCCCCAGCACTGATCCCTGTGACATCCTGCTAGTTATGATTTACCTATCGGAAAATTATTTCAATGGCTGTTTGATAGTCAGAGCCAATCCATGTCATAATATGCTAATATATTCTTACCTTGGAACATAGGAACAGGCCCTTCGGCCCACAATGTTGTGTAGTAATATTTATGTGATGACTCCTAGAAAACTAAATACAGTATATCTACTGGCTTTTTTCCCTACCCTGCTTATTATATCTTCAAATATCTAAAGTGCAGTTTTCCTTTCATAAGACAACATTGACGCTGCTTGATTTTATAATGATTTCTTTGTGTCCTTGCAACTACTTCCTTAGTAATGGATTTGCGCGTTTTCCCTATGATAGCTGTCAGGCTAATTGGCTTCCTACTTCCTACTTCCCGCTCCTTCCTTTCTTGAATAGGGACTACACATCTGTGGGTTTTCATTCTGCTGAGACCTATCCAGAATATAGAGACTTTAGGACCCTGGGATGTAGCCCATTAGGTCCCAGCGACAAACCCATTGTTTGTCTCGTAGCTTTTCCCCAGTGAAAGTGATTGCTTTTTGCTCCCTTTTATCCTGGATTTTCTGTTATTATTGGGATACATTTAGTGTTTTCTGTTGTGAAGACAGGTAAATATTTGTTCAGGTCTCTGCATTTCCTGATTTCTTTTGATCAGTTTCCAAGTCTCAATCTCTAATGGTTGGGAAGGTGTTTAGAATATGACAAGAATTGGACAATTGATCATGTGGAAAGTTTTTTTAGAAGCTATTTTGAATTGGTTGGTTTGTTGTCTGAGGTTTCTGAAATTTTGGTGTTGTATGGCTGTATATTTGTTCCCTTTTCCATCCTTCATTATCCTTCCACTTTGCTCACATTATTTCTTTAATTGTATTTTACATAGGTCCGTAATGATGAAGGAAAAGTGATCAGATTTCATTGCAAGCTTTGTGAATGTAGCTTCAATGACCCTAATGCAAAAGACATGCATTTGAAAGGTCGCAGGCATAGACTGCAGTATAAGGTAATAACCTCATTATTGTGTGTTTAACTCCAGTGAACTATCCTGCTTACTTTTTCATTTGGTGAATACTGCAATTTTGCAAATGAATTATTGTTATATACAGGGTATAATGCATGTAAGTCTAATCTATGCTACATATGACCATGAGCAGGAGTTTTGTTGACTGGTCAACCCTCACGTGTTTTTTTTAGAATGGTGGGTTGAGTACAGGTACTGCGCTGTTTTTACAAATTGAAGTTGTTAGCGAAGTAAAGGAAATATCTTTCTGTATTAGAATTGATTAGTATGAGTAAAGTTCCAGTGGTAAGAAAACAGATAACTAAAAGAACAGGCTCGTTTTGGGTATATGGAAGAAGGCTTATCGACCATTGGTTTTGTTTGCAGCTCACATAGGGTGAAGACAGTGCAAACTACGGTGGGGTAAATTCTTTGTCATGTTCAGTTACTTTCCTTTGTTGCGACAAAATTCTGAATATCTCTCTTCATACTGCATGTTATCCATGACTTCAGTGACATGCTACATATTTAGTTCCAAAAATCCCTGTTTTCTTGAGAATTAATGGTCCCATATTTTTGGTCTACAAAAGTTACACAAGAAATCAAGCATGAAAAGTTCTATTCTTGTAATGTTTTATTTGACTTTCTGAAATTTAGTACAGTGGTCACTTTTACCTAGCGACAAGAAAAGCTTGTCAGATTAATCAGTGGCTCACAATTTTGATTATAACCCACTTTAGGTTAGTGACTGTTTTTGTATTCTAGTATTAGTTTAAATTGCCTTTCCCTGATTGGCTCATATATGTTCCACAAACAGACCTGAGATGAGCTGAGATGAGTTGTTCACATGATTGCAGTGGCATGTGTAGAATGCCACATTGTAAACGTGTAAACCCATTCTGTCCGGACCATACAAAAGAGCTGGCCATAGATACTTCAAGGAAATTAATAGGTGTATCTCGCCCTACTGATTCCACCTCTGGAGTGTGGCTTGCAGTTGCTTTCAATGCTGAATCGTTCTGTGCATGTTTTTGCAAAGACCAAGGTGCTCTTTTGTTCTAACATGAGAACGCGTACCTACAAAACTGTGCATATTCAAAAAGCAAAAAACCAAAATATAAATCTGAATTACAAAGAAAATGTTGGGAATACTCAGGTCAGGCAGCATCTGCAGATAGAGAAACAGTTAATGTTTTGGGTCAATGACCTTTAATCAGAACTCTAAAAAATGTAAAATCAAACACATTTTAAGTAGAAGAGAAGGGAAGGATAGAGAGAACAAGGGGAATATCTGAAATAGAATGGAGACCAAGAGACTGGATGACGTGGTGGTGTAAACTGATATAGTGGTGAAAGCTTTTAATTGCAGCTGATCTATCTTTCGATGTAAATAGTATGAGGTGAATGAGATCAGAGGGAAGTAGGGAAAAAGTGCCAGAAATTTTGAGTTGCCAGCAGTCCAAAAGGTCGTCGGCCTGAAACAATGATTCTGTTTCTCCCTCCACAGATGTTAGATATTTCCAGCACCTTCTCTGTACACATTTACTGGGCCAGGACTGAAATTACTGAATTAAATAACCAATTACAATCTGGGTTTTCTCTGCCACCAGAATCTTGCTTATTTTTAATATTAGCAAGTGCCATCAATGGCACTTGAATAAAAACCGAGTTTGGCCCCGCTGTGATTGATACAGCTAGTCTACTTAATAACATATCTAAAGCTCAAGCTTACTGGCATCTGCATTAGCTGTATATAAAAAGACTTTTGTGTGAAATACTTAGTGGTACTTAAAATGGTACTTCAGGATTAAATATAGAGTTCTAAATTAAGTGCCAGCAACCTCTCTCTCTCTTTTTTTATCAGACTAAACCAAGCTATAAGGCCATTCCATTCCATGGAGCTGCTCCATGCTGGGAATTCCATATCTACTTCATCCACCGGTGCCTGAGGTCTATTTGTACGGATTTTTAAGTCCTTTGCTTCTGTCTAAACGTTTTGGCAGACATTTGAGACCTACTCTGACCTCTCTAATCATGCAGCTTCTGTAAAAGACCACTCCTTTATTGGTGACAAATGAAAGGGCTTGATCATTGTACCCAATCACATGTTCGTCTTCACTTTTTCTTAGTTCAATGGTGTCTTTGATTCTGTTTGCACAATGATCGACCTTTGCACTTGTATTTTCCATCAGTTAAAGATGAAAGTATTACTGCTCACTTTGCTGGGGAAAAAATGCTTCTTACACTGAGAAGAAATTCATGTGAAAATTTAGATATCTTAAATTTTTTAGGCTTAAGGAGACATAGTCATTTAAATAAGTAGGCCTAAGGAAATAAAACTAAGACTACTGGAAACACAAAAGCTGGCCATTCAACATCTGAAAAAAAACAGGTTAAGCTTTTAGGTGGGTTCCTATAAATTTCACCTGAAACATTAACCCTGTCTTTCCATTTCAGACAACTGACCTGCTATTGTAATGTTGCCATTTTATATTTTTTCTTTCATTGTAAGCAGAGGGAAAGTAGATGAAATAAATACTGGTTTAGGAATGAATTTAGGTTAAATTTGGTTTAAGAGATCCTTAAAATCAGTGGACTTTAAGAATTCTGTTCCTACTGAACTGTGAGTGTGCTGGATTCTGATGTTCTGCAGTTTTTAAAAAAAAAATTGTATATTTTTGGTTGAGTCCAGCCAGTGAACGTAAAACCTTTTGTTTTTGAACAATTTACTAATGAATTCTCTCTCTTTGATTTAAAGAAAAAAGTAAACCCGGACCTTCAGGTTGAAATAAAACCAAGTATCCGTGCTAGGAAAATCCATGAGGAGAAGATGAGAAAGCAAATGCAGAAGGAGGAATACTGGAGAAGGAGAGAAGAGGAAGAGCGTTGGCGAATGGAAATGAGGTTAATGCAGCATTTTGACCGAAAACTGATTTGCAAACAATTCCTGTTCATTTTGAGGGATTTTGTCAGACACATGAATTGCACAGCTGCTACAATTAAAGGTTTCATAATAATTTTGTGATCTGTTTTGAGAAGTATTGGACCCATGGTTAAAGGCAGCCTATGAAGCTGGTAAAACTGCTGTGTTGCTCAGAACTGACATTTTCTGATCTTTACATCTGGCCAGACCCAGAATATTGAGGCCTTTATTTTTGAGTCAGAGGGTAAACATCTGTGTCTTGTGCAGTGAAATGTTGCTTCGGCCTGCATTAAGAAATATTGAGCATTGTAATACTCCCCTGCCATAAATGACGTTAACCATTTTTTTAAAAAAAGGAAATCAAGATTCCTCAGGCAGCAACACACATAGTGTTTACTCAACTCTCAGTTGTTTGCAGAATATAGTGCATAACATTGCTGTTTTGTTCATCCACATAAATGACATGCACTTGACAATGGTTCATTACATGTGAAATACTTTGGGATGACTGAGAGGTGCAACAAACATGTCCCCATTTTAAATGTCTCTGTACACTGTTACAGACGTTACGAAGAAGAGCTGTATTGGAGGAGGGTGGAGGAAGAACACATTTACTGGGAAGAACAGCGCCGCAGGTTAGCACCAGACTGGCACCCACCACCACTCATGGGAAGATTGGGCATGCCACAGGCACCTGCACCCATGGTATGTTTACACTCGTGATATTTAACATTTATTGAAAAGG
The DNA here is from genome assembly GCF_009764475.1 of Pristis pectinata. NCBI lineage: Eukaryota > Metazoa > Chordata > Chondrichthyes > Rhinopristiformes > Pristidae > Pristis > Pristis pectinata. The sequence continues at coordinate 11,730,380 of NC_067428.1, forward strand.
AGCACCTTATTCCAAAATATGGAATGTTCTGTTCTGTAGAAGTTGTTTAATCATAAGTTATCCTCTATTCCCAAAGAAGTACCGAAGATATAACAAGTTACCTCTGCACAATTTCTATTGTATTCACACATTGAATTGAGTAAACATAAAGTAATTGAATTTTGCCTTCCAATTATATTACTAATAACGTTGCTGGAACATTGTCATCTTCACTTCACAATTGCCAACATCCCAAGGTATGATAGTAAAAGAACACGCTGCAAGTGCACATGAGAAATTCTTTCAAATATATCTGTAACCCTTCATAAATCAGTAATACAGTGAATGAAAGTAAAGCTCTTAATTTGCTGAAGTTCCTGTTAATTTCTCAGGTTCATAGTTTTGCCATTTGTCACAAAAAACAGGTAAGGCATACATTATTGTGACACATAAGTGAATGAAAATTAAATCTTGTTTTTAAATATTTCAGCCTCCTCGTCGTCCTGATTCTTCAGATGATCGCTACATCATGGCAAAACATGCTAACATATATCCTACGGAAGAAGAATTGCAGGCTGTGCAAAGGATAGTCTCTCAAACAGAGCGGGCTCTCAAATTGGTGTCTGATGTTATTTCTGACCAGGAAGGTCTTAAAAAAGAGGGAGAGAATAAGGAGAAAGGGTAAGAAACATGAGTTGGAAGTCTATTGAACCAAGATGGTCCATCTTATGCTACTGTTATCAAATTGATACTTTTTTTTAGTACTTTGTAATTATCTTTTTCATTTTTTGGGAACTGGGTGTTGCTAGCAAGGCCAGCATTTATTGCCCATCCCTAATTGCCCTTCAGAAGGAGGTGGTGAGCTGCCTCCTTAAGCTAGTCCTTGTGGTGAAGGTACTCCTATAGTGTTATTGGGCAGGCACTTCCAGGATTTAGACCCAACGACAATGAAGGACCGGTGATAGGGTCCACGGATGGAAACCTGCAGGTAATGGTGCTCCCATGCATCCGCCATTCTGTCCTTGATGACAGGTGTGGTGGGTTTGGGAGGTGCTGTCGGAGTAGCCTGGGTACATTTTGTAGATGGTACATTGTGCACCCACTGCACAAGTGGTGGAGGAAATGAATGTTTTGGTTGGTTGATGAAGTACCCATCAAGTGGGCTGTTTTTTCCTGGATGGTGTAGAGCTTCTGAGTTGTTGGTGTCCATTCATACAGGGCAGAAGGGAGTAATCCATCACTTGCTTGATCTGTGTCTTGTAGATGGTGGAAAGGCCTTAGGGTGTGAGGATTTGAGTTCTTCACCACAGGATATCTGCTCTTATAATTATGGTATTTGTGTGGCAGGCCCAGTTGAGTTTCTGGTCGATGGTAACCCCAGAATGTTGGGAGTCTCTGATGGTAATGACAGTGAATGTCAAAAGTAGGTGGTTAGATTCTCTCTTTTTAGGCACTTTGGTGTGAACATTACATGCCACTCATCAGGCCTTGCTTCAATGTTGTCTACGTCTCGCTGCATTCAAGCATAGGCTGTTTAGTTTGCTGCGGAGTTACAAATGAATTTGAACATTGCACTAATATCCCTGCCTTAGGATGGAAAGAAAGTGATTGTTAAAGCACTTGAGGAAATCCTTTAATGGTGTCCTAAGGTCAAGATGGTTCACCTCGGGTAACCACAGCCATCTTCCTTTGTGCAAGGTATGAATGCAACCTCTTTGCCCATTGAGTTCAGTTTTACCAAGATGCCTTAATGTCAAAGGCATTCACTCTCACCTATTCCCAGGAATTCAGTTCTTTGGTCTATGTTTGGACCGTGGGAGAATTGACATCCAGACTGGAGTGGTCCTGGCAAAACCCAAGCCAGGCATCAGTGAATGGAGTAACTTTCAAAGCTGGCTTCTGTCACTATGCTGATGACTGATAGTAGACTGATTGATCAATAAGTAGCCAGATTGAATTTGTTCTAATTTTTGTGAATAGGACATACCTGGTTAGTTTTCCACATTTGCTGGGAGGACACCAGTGTTGTAAATGTTCTAGAACAATATGACTAGAGCTGCAGCTAGTTCTGGAGGACAGGTCTTTAGTATTGTAGCTTGGATGTCTTCCTACCCCTTAGTGTTTGCTTTATCAGGAACAAGCCAAGATGGATCATCTACTTGGCACTTCTGGCTGAAAGAATATGGTTCTGAAGGTTTCAGCCTTTGGCACTCGTGGTAATGGAACTGTTATTTTATAAAAGAACTTAGAAGTACTTTTTTTAATGTCAAGGAAACATGGAGACCACAATAGATTAACAAAAGCATTCTGAAGAAAAGCCTAACTCAGTGGAACCTCTATTTGGACTAGACTTTCCAAGAAATATATGGACAGCCCTATACCAGAAAAAGAAGCTGGACAAGGAAGATGTGACCATGTCTTTCAAACCAAGGGAAATCACATCAGTACCTAATTGTGACTACTACAATGAAAGTCGTATACCAGGACATAACTATACAAGTTGACTCCACCATAGTATATGAAAAATAAATAATGGAATGCAGTAATTAATATATAATCTCCCAGCCATTTTGCATATTATAAAATCTCACCAACATCAACTAAATGAATCAATTGCTAATCTATTGATTTTGTGCAGGAATGTTTAGCAGGACACCAGAACACCCTGCTCCTTTCTTGTATGGCGCCCCACCTGAAAGGCCGAATGTGTCCACAGTTCAATTACTTATTGTCTGTGCTCTGCATAGCACTAGATTATGGGACGTAAACCAACAACCTGATTCAAGAAGTATTTTGCCAATTTGCCAAGCTAACAACCTAAGCAGCTCGAGTGTAATTTCAGCTGTTGGTAAATGAAATTCAACAGCACCAAGGAAAATATTTTCAGGTGTCATAGGCAAGGCCAGCATTAAAGCCCATTCATAATTTTCCATGGGCCACTACCTTTAAGCCACTAGAGTGTGGGATAGAGATTCTCCCATGTTGCTATGTGGTTTAACCCAAAAAATGATAAAGGAATCTTTCCAAATCAAATTTATGTGCAATTTAGAGGGAAACCTGTAAGTGGTTATGTTCTTATTTTCCTGTTTCCCTTGTTCCAGGTGGTAGAAGCTGCATGTTTTGACACAGTCTTTCCAGTTGCTGCTGTGCACATAGTAAATTGCAGCTGCAGTAAATGAGGGATAGAATGAATACTTAAGTGAAGGATTGGGTGCTAATCCAGTGCATTACTATGCCCTGGGTTGTTGGAGCTGTACTATCCTGACAGAGAATATTGCATCACGCTCCTGACATATGACTTGCAGATGTCGAAAAGGTTTTTAGAGAGTCTTTGGATGACTCGGACGCTGCAAAGCAGCCAGCCTCTGGTAACCATAGTGTTGATGTGGATTGACAAATTGAGTTTCTGCTCAGTAGTGACACTGGTATGTTAATTGTAGAGGATTCATTATTGGTAATGACAGATGAAAGTTGCATTTTATTGTTGGTGGTGGAATTTCTTGACCCATTGGCCCAAGCTTGAATGTTATCGAGCTTTTGTTGTGTGTGGAAATGGATTGTGTCATTATCAAAGTTGCACATGCAATGGAACTCTGCAATCATCAGGGAATGTTGCTATTTTTGACATTATGGAAAGAAGGTTATTGAAATGGTGGAGACATTGTCCTGAGGAACCTCAGGAGTGATGCCTCTGGACTTGGATAATTGGCCTTCAGGGTCTGTAACTACTTGCTGTCAGCTAAGCACGACTCAAACCATTAAAAACATTTTCTTCTAGATTTCCATTAACTTCGGTTTTATTAGGTCTCCTTAGACAAATACTACCTTGGTGTCACTCTGATCAACTCTGGAATTCAGTATTTTGTCTATGTTTGGACCAGAGGCTGTAATGAAATCTGACACTGAATGGTAAGAAGATTATGGGTAAATTGTGCTTGATAATACTGTTGGCAACCCCTTTGATTATTGCACTGATGGTTGAGTGTAGCACAATAGAACGTTATTTGCCAGTGTAAGATCTGTCCTGCTTATTTTGGGCACAACAAATCAGCCCAATTTTCCACTTTCATCAGGTAGATGCTCGTGTTGTCCTGGCTCCTGCACACCCTTAAAATTTATTAAAACTGAGGGTAGGTTGTTCACACAGCATGGTGGTTTTAAGGAACGAGTTGCCAGAGTAGGTAGTAAAGGCAGATATAATTACAATGTTTAAGAGGCATTTGGGCAGGTAATTAGATAGGAAAGACACAGAGGGATACAGTCCTAATGCAGACAAATTACATCACGGTCAGCATAGATGAGTTTGGCCAAAAGGGCCCGTTTCTGTGCTGTACAGATCTATGATTTTATGATTATTGAGTTCACTGGAAAATTTATTAACATTGTGTAACAACTAAATAATGTATGATGGATTATTAATAGGAATAACATCCAGTAATCTGCCAGTCTGGCACCACCAAAAACCCCAAGTGTGCTGGATTATCCGAGGCTTAATCTATTTAATTCTCTTTAGTATGCATGTAATCAGTGTTGTAGCTTCACCAAAGGAAGTCATTGCCCCTTTTATCAAAACCTCAAAACTAATTTTACATAACTTCTACCTCTATTCTAAGAAGGGAAAATCAGCTTGACCAATATCGCCACATAACTGAAGACCTCCTCCTTGAAAAGGGATTCAAAGCAATTACTCTGTGCATTGTATCTGCACCAGTCTTTAATAAAAACAGCCATCCAACCTAATGCCACTTTTCAGCTCTGGATTGTTGCCTTGTGGGAAGTGCATATCTGAGTATATGATGCAGCTTTCTACTCTGAAGCCTTCTTGGGGAATGAGTTCCAGATCCCCACTACTCCCTATGAAAACAGTTTATGCTCAAATCCCCTTTAATTACTGTCCTCTTATTATTGACGTTTCTATTAAAGGAAATAGGTGCTTTCCCTGCATAGTTTTAACCTCTCGTTATTTCATAATCTCAATTAAATCTCTCCTCAGGAAACAATCCCAACCTATCCAGTGTTTCTTTACAACTAAACTTCTGTGGTTTTTTCAATATCCTTATAAATCTGTTCTTTTGTGTCATGTGCAGTGTAATTTTACTTGTAACTGGAACTGATCTCCGTTCACAATAAGTAGTTCAATGCATTTAAGTTCTAGGGAGTGATACAACCGAATACCACTTCTGATAGCTGTACGTAGGATTCACATTGTTTTTCCTTTGCACTGACAACTCTTTTGTTATTTCGTCACTCCTGGGGTCATTCTCATCCTAGTCCTTCCCTTTGATGTACTTCTCCCCTCCTCACTTTTTCTGCTTCCTAAGACTTGTTTTTTCTCTTCACTTTTCACTTTTGTTGAAAGTTCAATGACAGAAAATATATTTCTCTATAAAGTGCTGCCAGATCTGATGACTATTTCCTATATTTTCTGTTTTTATGTCAGATTTCCATCAGTCATAGTATTTTGTTATTCTATTTACAGATTGTGCTGTGCACTGTTGCATTTGGACCTGCTGTTTGATACTTCCTGGGTTTGTCTGTTTGAAAGCTTTTGGCACTGTAGTATCTGGCTAGTTGTTCCTGATTGCCAAAAGAATGATAAGCAATATTGGTGATAAATGATGAAACTTATTGCTTTGGAATAGTAGATAACTAGGAGGATAGTTTAAGCTCCACCTGATCACATAATGTAAGCTGCTGCTTCACTATGAATGTTATGTCACGGTCCTGTTTTTCAACCCAAGGCCACATTAAGTGGATGAACATTAACTGCTCACTTGAGTACTTGTTTCAAAATGTTATAATTTTGCTGGCAAATACAAGAAATTTCAACTGAAGGCTTTAATAGAAAGGCTATACTCTATTCATTCACTCCATGTATTACCTTTGTCCACCCATGCCCTCCGGTGGCATTATTGAAATGATACAATACAGGAAGTCCCTGGATTATGAACGAGTTCCATTTTTGAGTCTGTTCGTAAGTTGAATTTGTATGTAAGTTGGAACAGTTACGTACAGTTCACATCTAACGTCAATTAGTCAAATGTTTGTCTTAGTATATGGTATATATTTTACCTAAAACATCATAAATATTAATAATGCAATAATAAATGTAGCTTGCAGTACAGTATTTATAATTGTTATTTATTCAAGTTAAAGGGACCCATTTCGACAGTTTTCGTTACGTTTCTTTTTTTATTCCGTGTGGGATGCAGCGAGTTAAGGCTCAGTGCGTCGCGGGTGATGTTAACCGAACATGGAGCAGTTACTAGCATTTCTTTACTTTATCAAATAAGTTTATGAGAAAGCGGATCGATTGCGGTCTCTGTGTCAGGTGGACCGCCGCACTATCAGGGGACACGAGAGGCCTCAATGTGCAAATAACTCTCAGCCCGGAGTTACACTCACTGCCAAAGCTTTTAGCACATTATCCAATGGCAATTTGAAGATAATCTAATTGTCAAGTGGACTGATTAAACTTCCCGCACTGCATTTACATTTGCAGGGTGCGCGGTGTCTAATGGAATTTTTAAAAAAATGCTGATTCCAGCTCCATTCACAGTATAGACTGCATGGGTTTTCACTTCAGATGACATTGAACGTTCTTTGCTCCTTCCACCGCATCCTCAGCGCTTGAAGGTGCTCTGGCAAACAAAAATAAATGAAGAGTCCATGCCAAGAATAAAATGCAATTATACACAAAGGCCGTCAGCTACGATTTTTTTCAGGCATAAATGAGAATGGGAACCGCGAGGTCAGTTCGTAAGTACGGGCGTTCGTAACCCGGGGACTTCCTGTAATGAATACAATTGGCTATAGTAGTTGAGAAGCAACTTCTACAAATTCTACAAATCAAGTTTAAAATTATTGGAAACATTATCTTTTGAACTATATTGTATACAGACTTCATAATATTTTCCTGTGAACATATAATTAACAAGTAACCAGATGCTGCATCAACATTGCGCACTAACGCCTTGCTCACCTCTGGTTCTGTCAGGGCAACTTGGCTGCAAGGCCTCATTATAGTTTTGGGTCCAGGCAAGGACAAAAGATATGAATTCCAGAGATGATTTTGGGCTGTAAAGTGCAAGTGCCACACAAATGGGAGGCATTGCACTAATGTATCTTAAGGAATTGACGTCTGCTGTGTTTTCTCATTTTGGAATGTGTATAGCTCCAGACTCTCAACAACGTGGGTCATTTTTAACAGCCCTCTTGAGGTGACAGCAAGCCAAATCACCACTTGTATGAAGTGGCTACCAGAAACTACAATAAGATCAAACCCAGGTGTCCACCCAGATTTGACAAGGAAGCACTCTGTAATGTCCTTGGAGTACTTGTGTTTAAATTTGCAGAACTATCTGATGGTCTAGTTGAGCAGCAGCCTGCAACAAAATCATAGCTCTCGGCATTGAAGTAGCATCACACTGGAATGCTTTCAAATGGGAATATCTTCTGGAATCTTAACTGATTCCAGACCATGGCATTGCATTATGGAAAATTGTGATATAGACAGTTTTCTAGCAACGCTACTACTCCCTGCCTGTCACGCAGTAATCTAGCTGTGGACTCGGTAATGTACAATTAGCATGAGCTCCCCATTCTTGTATTTTGTGCTTTAACTGATAAAGTAGCCCATATGCCACATTAACCATTTTATCTAGCTGTTCTGTTAGCTTCAGGGATCTGGATGTGAACTAAATGATCCCTTTGCTCCCCTACATTTCCTATTATTTGTTGTGTATTCTCTTGCCTTGTTTGTCCTTCCCAGGTTGATTACCTTGTACTTCACCAGATAGAATTCCATTTGCCACTCTTCTGCCTATTTAATGTCCTCCTCAGGTCCTCTGCTATGCTCAGTGTGCTCAACTGCTTGTAACCATACAGATAGAAATCATTTGGTTGAAGGCTGGTTCTAAAAATATTGTATGGCTTGGATTATCCATTTTGGCAGTGTCTCCTGGTGACACAGTAGACTAGCTCTCTCCAACACAATTACATCTGGAAACTGCTGTAGAAGTGTACTAATAATGTGCTGTACTTCCCTTCCGTCCAGTCTACAAAACATTTATTTTTTTCAATTGTTTTCACTCAGTACATTACCACAATATCAATCTTTGCTTGAACATCATGGCTTCAGGACAACTAGTAGACTTTATTTCATCTAATTGTTCGTTCTCCTTGCTATCTATGGGATTTTCAGCCAGCATCTTATTTTAAGTGTGTTGATCATTTCCTCTTCTTTAAAAAAAAATCCAGCTTTCACATCTGTACAGCTCTACCAGGCACACCAAATGTTTTGATGTAAGAACTGGTCACAGAGTATTCTAAGTGATTCACCACCTGACTCTCTGGAGCTTTTCCACCATCTACAAGACATCGGACAAAAGTGTCATGGAATAGGCTGCACTTGCCTGGATGAGTTTAGGTCCTACAACGCTCAAGAAACTTGGTACTGTCTCGTATGTTTTATTAGCTCCCAACTCTCCACAGTAAACCTTCATTCCTTCCATCACTGGTGCTCTAGCTGTTTTGTCCACAATCTACAAGCACGGCAAAAACTCACCAACAGCATGAAGAGGCAAATGGCCTCCAACTCTGTTGTGTATGAAATGATCATTTAAATAAATAATTTTGTGAAATGCCAGTTCATTTTTCTTGTATCATACACAGGATGTGGCGGTCACCAACGTTGCCAGCGTTTATTGTTTGATTCCAATTGTTTTTGAGAAGGTAGTAGTGAGTCACCTTCCTGAACCGTAGTAGTTGGTTTGGTGAAGGTATATCTTTGATTCCGTTGGGCAGGGAACTCCAGGGTTTTGACACGATGATGTTTACAGCAGCCAATTAACCTAACAGCCCACACGTCCCTGGGATGTGGGAGGAAACTGGCACATTGGGGAGAAATCCACATGGTCACAAGGAGGGTGTGCAAATTCCACGCAGTACTTGAGGTCAGAATTGAACCTGGGTCACTGAAACTGAGACAGCTGCACTTCCCCAATGCCACTGTGCTGGTCTAATATGTCGGACTACTGCAGTTGGGCTCCTTTAAACTCGTATTTAAAGGTCTTCCTACCATTTTCACAGAAAAGGTGACCTTGGATCACGTGTGTTGAAAGGAGTCATGCGTGTTGGCGTGTTGGCAAAAGGATTGCTACTACGTGGAGATCGGAATGTTAATCTTATCCTGCTGTCTGCCCACAAACCCACAAAAGCCCTTCTGGAGAAAATCTCAGCCAACCTGCCTAAACAGCTCTTGGTAACCATCTTTTTGAATTTAATTGAACTTTCTGAAGCAATTTTCTGTGTTCTGACTAACACTGGGGAAAATCTGAGTGTCTTAATTAATTTGTCAAATATACTTATTACAATTTCAAACGTGTGCAAGGCATAGTGTATTTATGGCTCAATTAGTTCATTTTATGGAAATCATTGCATTTCACAAGGATTTGAAAGCAATTTCTGCTGGAGTTCTTTCCATTTTTAGACTGATTTAAAATCCAAACCGAATTGTTTTAATTCTGTAAATTGTGCAAATTGGTGAAACGCAACCAAATGACCTGATAGGAAGATGATTTTTATACCTCTACTGAAGGTGCTGACTCTTGTTTGGATGTTGTTCCACAGGCACCCTATAGCACCTCGGCCAATTGTTAACATGCGAGTCGAGGTGAGTGGTGGCAAATTGTTTTGACTGTGAGGGTGAAACATCGCTGCAAAGCCCTGTCAGCACTCACCCACTCTCTGCTAACTCTTTTAACACTTGAGTAATGGTCAGGGATTGTAACATTTTGTCCTGTTCCCTAGTTTTGGGGCACTGAGGCTAATTATAGATTTCACTGCCCCTCCATCTCCTTTTTCCCATAGCTGAAATCAGCTGACTTTGCACACTAGGATTATTTATTTGTTGTTACTGGTTTTGTATTGTTGCATTGCACAACAAAAGAAGGCTCAGCATCTCTGAACCATTATCATGAAATTAATTGTTTATAATCTTCCTACAGACCTTTTCATACAAGCTCTTAATTTTTGATTCGCAGACCATAACAGAAGAATTGTATGAATTGAAAACCTGCCCAGATGAGTCTTGCATTTTCCTTTCTACAAATAAAGAGCCCAAGATGCAGGTCAAAATTTCGCTGACCTCTCCTGTAATGCGAGATGATGTTGTGAAAGATAAGGGTGAGATTCACGCAAGAGTTTTGAACAGCATTGTGGTGGGCGGAAATCTGTGTGTCATTGACATTTACCTGAATCACTGGGCTGGATGGGGTTTGGCCACAAAATTTCCCAATGGCATGGAGTCGTTATAAGTATACCACAATCTAGTTCTGAAGAAGGAATGCAAACGACTTTTCCCATGGTTTTTTTTCATTTAATTTTGTTCCCCTTAGCTCTGCTCAGCCCTCAGTTTCTCAGTTTGTAACTGTAGAAAACTAGCTAACATGGTGGCTTGTTCAGTATTTTAGCTCTCGTTTACTATAAACTAACTGTTGCTTTGGGACTATCCCCTCTTTATTTTTAAGATGCAACAACTGCCCCAGTGCAGGATCCATCAGATGTATTGAACAAGCAAAAATGCCTTGAGGGTCTAGCTGCCCTTCGTCATGCCAAGTGGTTCCAGGTAAAAATATACTGTGTAACAGTTTATTTTTCAGTATCCATCAGCTTTAGGTGGGGCCATTGATTTTATGATTGTCAACTTCCGTCTTCATTAGTGAATCAGTGATTTTTCTTTTAATCTGCATTTGAAGTGGCACTACTTGGTCCTTTTAGTAACAGCCATGAATTTACAGTGAGTGAATCAAATTTGTTTACTTTCCTAAAGGTGAAGGGAAAATGCTGGAAATAAAACAAAATTCCAGAGATGCATAAATTCCCTTAGAATTTATAAAGAAATGTATAAGTTGGTCTACCTACAGCAATGAAGGGAATAAAACCATTAACTTGCCATTTAGACTTGATAGCTGTTGATGGCCCTGTTTACCAACAGATTTTTTTTTGTTTTCAGTTTATTATGTGGGATTCCAGAAGTCTTGAATATATTTTAGAAATCAAGCATTGGTCACAAATGTTACTAAATCAAAATGGTATGCAACCAATCTACTGAAGTAGAATTGTTAAAACTTTTTCTGCAACTTAAACAAAGGTGATTTAGCTCATCACTAAGGCTTTTAAGGGTATATTTTTCTTTTCTAATTTTAGAGATTTAGGTTGACATGTGCACCTTGTTCTCTGCATTTTGATGAGTCCAGAGGTGCAATAAATCAATATAGCTGGAGGTCTGGGGCTGGCATTTGGAAAGATGCTCCTGTCACATGCAAACAGCCTTCAATGTAATTTGAAACACTCCCTAAACTGTTGGAAATGGAGTGACACTAAAAATGAAATGAAATGAAAACAGAATGGCAAATGAAGAATGGTAATATGCAGCTGGAATTAATTTGCATTAGAATAACTTCAGTGAACATTGCGTTGGATGAATTAATTTCTGTGGTGCATTTATTATTACTAAACTGGGCAAACATGTTGCTTTTACTTTAAGTGTCTATTTGACCTACAAAGGCTAAAGATTGTCATGGAGTTTTATCCTGGAGTTTCAGTTTTAATAGGCAGTTTTTGTTTTTAAATGTTGTGTTCCAGTATACTTGCATCACTGTCATTTAGTCACCACTGTTGATGGCTTCAGCTCTGATTCTGTTATGATCAACAAGAGGAATGAGCCCATTCCATATTTCATTGTATTGCTTTTTTTAGCTGCAAAACCCAGGAATTTTGGAAACAATTTTCCATAAATACCTGCCTGCCACAGGCTTCCTCTTTAAGGACTTATCTAGTATTGGAAACATTAACAACTATAAAGTGAACAGCAAACAGAAAACACATGTTGGAAATCTGTAATTAAAACAGAAAATGTTAGAAATACTCAGTAGATCAGACAGCAACTGTGGCGAGAGGAACAGAATTGACATTTCAGGTAGATGACCTTTCATTAATTCTAATGAGACCTCATCCATTTGACTGTTAACTCTGTTTTACCTTCTGCAGATGCTGACTGACTTGCTGAATATCTACAGCATAATTTATTAATACTCTTTCATACCTGATTTTGTGTTTTGAGTTTAATGTATATTGAATCTCTTATGGTTGTGAATATAAAAGTACTCATTATTATCTCTGTGCTTTTTAACATTAATTAATAATTTATGATTTCCTTTGCAAATGGAAGGCGAGGGCTAATGGCTTGCAATCCTGTGTGATCATCATACGAATACTACGTGACCTGTGCCAGCGTGTGCCAACTTGGGGAGCCTTACCGGACTGGGTGTGTATGCAAATACTATAAGGTGATGCCAGTAAAATTATAACAGTTTTACAGTAAAATTATAAAATTTGCTGGTAAATTTCCACCATTTCTGCCCACCACCAGTGTTTCATTTTTTTCCTAAAGACATTTTGATTCCATGGCTATAGCAGCACCCTAGTACTTGCCCAAGTTAGTTATGTAAGCCTGCATACTTGAATTTTAGCAACTATTCATGGAGATCAATATGGCTAAAATGATTTACCTCCTTATCAAGTAGCTTTGTGCAAATCACTGGATAATGGCCCAAGAGTGGAGACCCCCATGTTTTTTCCTTTTCTCTACACTAGGGAAAATCCTAGGGCTGTTTTCCCCCAGTCCCTTCAGCCACATCTTTGCCCCAGATAAGACTGGCCAACTTATCACAGCTTATAAGGGAGCTCGTAGATGCTCTGCCCAATTAAGCCAATTTGCTGTTTTAAGTAAATATTTTGTCCACTTAACTGGTCCTACAAAGAGATTCATTGCTGTGGCTTCATCAAAATAAATGATTCCATTGTAACTTCCATTCGAAATGCAGCAACTCCTCATCTCTTATTGGACTTCTGAGGCATTAGTAGCAATTGGGTGTCTTTCAGTAGTTCAGAGGTGTCGCTTCTTCACCCCTCAGATCCAACCAGCAGCTGCCAACTCTTTCCCTTGACTCTCTATCGTTTTTTTCCTCCTTTAGTTACTTTTTGCTTATTAATTTCTTATGATCTTGGAGACTTCTCAAATCTAGTTCTTCCAACTTCTTTCTCTGGTTGACAGATGTAATCATTCTAAATGGACTGTTGATTTCTCTCATTTGCTGCCAGTGCCTTTAATTCCTTCTCCCTATTCTCCAGCACATCTCCATTCTTCCACTTTAGACAGTGAGTTGACTTTATGCAGAGATTAAACTTGCCTTTATTAATCCAGACTTGCATTTTCAGTTCATTAGTTCTTTTCCACTGAATATTTTAAAATGAATTTGTTTAGATACAGACTGCTGTTCTAGGAAATAAGAAGCCAACTTACATTGTATATACTGTATTTCACAACTTTGAAAGTAGGTTCAGATCAATTTTAATTCCACATTGCTCTTTTGAAAAAAACAGGCTATGGAGCTGCTTGTGGAGAAAGCCATTAGCAGTTCTTCAGGCCCATTGAGTCCTGGTGATGCAATGCGGAGGGTATTGGAATCTATTGCCTCTGGAGTTCTTCTTCCAGGTTGGTGCCTCTTGCTTGTTTTGGGAACGAATTGTCTTTTGGCCTATATCTTGTGCAAGGCATTTCCTATCCTTTTTTCTTTCAAAATTATATCATTTTTTGCTCCAGTTAAAAGATGTCATTGTTGGGAATGGAACACCTACTATTTGGGCACCCAGTGGCAGCATCACAGCACTTTAGTCAAGTATAGCAGTCCTGCCATTTGAAGTTCTCAACACTGTGTCCCAGTGGTCCCAAGTCCGTTTCAACACTTTAGTAAGAATTGACTGCCCCAATGATGAGATTATCTCTGACTTTCCCTAGTGGAGTAGTGTGATAGTTTTTCTATGGCTGTATCAGTATTTTGTGGCCATTCTGAACTAGATTGCCAATATTAAGCCAAATTAAAGACCTTTCAGATAGAAGTAGATTTGCTCATTTCACACAGAACTTTTGCAAACTGAATTTGAATTTGGGTTCATGAGAAGAAGTGGACAAGGTCTTGCCCACAGTACAGCCATATGGCTGCCTTCCACTACATATCTGATATATAGCATAGAAGGGGTAACAAGAAGAGAACCTGAATTATTTGCCATTCCTAATTGTGAGTGAATCTTAACACTTTTAAGATCACATTGAAGACTTTGCCAGCTGTCTCAATGTTTTTTTTTATGAAACTCAAGCAATAGACTCCAGCATGTCATTGTATCACTGTGACTACTTGTACTATGTATGCATGCTTATTGGCTTAATTCTGCATTTTAGCAAAGTTGGTTCTCCCTCAAACCTTCTTTATATTAACTACTTTATTTAAAACTGAACAGAATGAAGAAAAGCCTGATTCCTAATAAAGCTTAAAGGTGAATGTTAGGTTCCTGTTGTTCCCACATCCATGCTCTCTTCTATTGGCCTGTATGCAAAATTTTAAGACCAACTTCTGTAAGCCACCAAAGACTGAAACTGTACCCTGCAGATGATGGGCCTTCATTGCAAAAGAGAGAGTGTGTTGGTGCCTCCTTGCTGTCTAGATTATTCAGGATATAGAATAACCATTGTGTAACAAGACAGGTGATCTGGGGTGAGTTTAGATGCTTGTTCAATGATTTGCCAAATCATTATTGATTCATGTGCAAATTCCCCAAGAGTAGCATGTGCACAGCAAGATTTTTGATGCCACAAAAATGATGCAATTGTTATATCGACCAGTTTTATCTGTTTGATGAGATCAGTTGTGTTTTTTATAAATCAAGTCTGGCTATAGCGTCTGACCATATTTTGTATTTGCTTGCAACAGATGGCCCTGGACTTCTAGATCCCTGTGAAAAAGACCACTCGGATGCCCTGTCCTGCATGAACCATCAGCAAAGAGAGGATATTACAGCTAGTGCACAGGTAAGATTTCTGTGCCATGCATATATCCATTTCATCAAGATATTCTATTTGCAAACCTGCTTTCAAACGACCTCAGTGAGGTGACAGTAAAACGGCAAATGTGCAGAATCTGAAATGAAAACAAGGAATGCAGAAGCCATCAACATCCTAAGGAGTATGAGGCTAGTTTAGATTTTTTTTCCTGGTGCCCTTGGGGATTTTTGCATGTGGTACCTATTCTAAAGAAATGCAATCACCTGCAGGTACTGAAAGTCAGTTCTCTGGTATCTGATGAGCAGATCTTATTGAACAGTTATTTGAACAGTTCTGAAGAAAGGATTTTGACTTGAAACGTTAACGCTTTGTCTTCCACAGAAGCACCCATCCTGCTGAGTGCTTCCAGCATTATTGTTTTAATTTCTAGCATCCGCAGTTTTTTGATTTACAATCAAGCTATAATGTTGTATAACTTCTAGATATATAAAGGATGATTTGACAAAATGCTTAGTTTGGCAGGGTTTATATTGTCCAACTTTACTGAAATTAAAAATGTAACTTACAATTTTAATAAAATTATATCACTTCAAGAAAATGAAATGAAAAACTGAAAATACAAATTAAAAACAAAATGTCTGCTGAAAGAGCACCACACATCCATTTTATGCTCTGGGTGGAGATCGCAATTTTGTTATTTTTTTACATTTTCTGGAAGATTTTGGATATTTTCTGTTTTTCTTATTAATATCAACCAATTGGACTGTAATGGAGAGATGTCAATTGTTTGTCATTGTCCACTTAAGATAATTGTACCTTTATCCTCTCAGCATGCATTGAGGTTGCTCGCATTTAGGCAGATTCACAAAGTTCTTGGAATGGACCCACTACCCCAGCCGAAACCACGGTTTAATATGCGAAATCGCAAAAGGAGACGAGACACCAGCGAAACAGCAGAAGGGGAAGGGGATGGAAAGAAAGATAAAAAGGACAGCGACGCGGGAGACGTCTAGACCTGTTCTAAGTCATGCTAAGTTTTCAAGATTGCAATTTTTTAATATGTTGCTGTTTAGTCTGAGACATTTGCAATTTTAGTGTTTTACTTGAATAACAATGTACTGTAGATTTGTTTTAAACTGCTTATTGAATAATAAATTGCATCATTCCATGAAGATCATGTTGCCCATGGCAACAGCTCTCTTTCTCTTTCCTCGTTCACTTTCTTCCCACGCCACTCCCAGCAAATAAAATGTTTGGCATGTGAGTTGACCTGGTCCAGAAACCCACCTTTTCATGATTTCAAGAAACAGTTGATTTCCTGCTTCCCTGAATCAGATGAGGCTGCTTTCTGTCATGAACTAGTTAAAATTGGTCAGATCTTTTAAATGCATTCAGATAAAAGATGGAGTATACATATTGTATTTTGCCAGTTGTCAACATTTAAATGCATTGTTCCCTTTTCTGTGCCAAAAGCTGCTAAATGCCACTGATTGCAGGTACCTCATGTTTTATTCATTGTTATATTCTACACAAGCACTTTCTAAAGCCCACTGGGTCTAGTTTAAATAAATGTGCAAACATCAGAAACTTCCCAATTGAACGTGGCTGGTGTACATCAAATTTGTGGCACAATGACAAACTAGAAAATCCAAGGCCTTCCACAGTGATTATGGAGTCTGGTAGGCAATCCATTATGTACACTACGTTGCTGTCTACTGACACACATTGTACGTTTTGCCAAAACCAGACAGGTAGGATTTCAATTTAGAAATTGTTTTAGGAAAGATTGGTTTGACTGGCCCAACTCCTAATTTGGCTCTTCGCTTGGTTTGAAGATGCCTGTTTCCTATATCTCTTGCTGTTTATTGGTGCCAGAATCAGTTTCACTTTTCCAAAACACAACTACTTGGCCTGAAATTAGGCTAGATATTGAAGTGTTTTTGTAGCTCAATTAAATAAAGAGAATTCTTCCAATAACTCTAGAGCGCTTCTGCATGTACTTTTTTTTTCAGCAGTGATTATCATCTGCATGCCTGTGAAAAAAAAAGTACTTTTTTGAAGCTAAAATCAAAGGGTTTCTTTCATTCTGTTGAATCTTTTTCCATTTTGGTAATTCAGGCAACGAAGCTTTTTAAAACATTTTTAAAATGTCTGTTTTTCTGGCAAAACCCACTAGTGATTCCCTAGTTCAGTGAAATAGTTTACTTTTTTTTAAAAGTACTAAATGACCTAACTATAAAGTTTACTGATAATCTAGTTTGAAGGCTTCTATGTGAATTGGGTTTCCCAGACTAGATAGGAATCAAAAGCCTGGTTATATGTGGTTCTCTTTAGGTGGTTGGGGTAGTGAGGCTGGGAGTGAGGGCGTGAACTTAATCTTTTTTTTAAATTATCTCCAGCTCATGTTACAAAAGGCCATGTCTGCCTTGAGACACTTTTCACCCCTCTGAATAGATCTTTCCAGCAGTTAGTTGGGTGCTAAATTGTCCTGACATTGTGAGTGATATCATGACTCAAGACAGCTTGTGCACCAAAATTGCTTGGCACTCATAACTATAAAATCCCTTGTGCATAAAATGTACAGTTAAACTGGTTACACTATTGACATTTGTATAGGTAGGAAATGCCTCTCACTGTAAGCGTACCCGACTAAGTTTTACCTATTGAAGTGTTATTTCTATTGAAATGTGGCTTTGTCCTCAGCTCTGTGGTATTTAAAAAAAAGTGTATTCAATTTTTTGTTGGCTATGTATTACATTACTGAAATAGTGTGAAAATGCAAATGAGAAAGAGCAGTGTAGGGGATCTTTGTGTACTTAGATCCTTTTTATGTTTTGAGGTAGCTGTTCATACACTGCAACTCTATGAAGATAACTGGGAAATAAAATCCTTACTCAACGACTGCATGTTCTGACGGTGCTTTTTGTTGCATTCAAAATTACTGTAAATATGTTTTTGAATTTCACTGCATAGTGACCAATTTCCCAGTGAAGTGCGGGATTTGTTTGCAAGACATACTTTGGTAAGTTAATAAAGTTAATTCAACGTGATATCCCTTTACCAAAGGGTTCTTTGTGTGGTCATTTGTTGTTCTCCACATATTCCTTGATTAAATATTTGAAATTGTTGTTATTAGTATCCAGGTGCCAGCATAACAAGTAAGGTGGTGTCAACTGTAATTTGCAGCTAAGATTGACAACAGCTACCATAATTTGATAGTAATATAACCTATAAGTAAGGAACATTGATAGTTGAAGTAGTAATATTAAATGGTGCCATTCTTAGCATCCAGGCAGGATATTCTGTTTGATATAATTAATACCTACTAATGATACGCAACTCTTCTTGCAAGGAAGACAAAGTTGACAATCCAAATCACTTCTGACTTTCATTCACATGAAAGATATCTTAACCCAACATAACCAGAAATTAATATTTTTAGTTATGTACATGAAGACACATTCTGAAGAATATTATCCTAGACTGTGTTCAGATTGCTATCAAATGCCTGCAAGCCAATAATAGATTGCCTATGGAAAATAAAATGAGTAATGACTGGCATGGTTGTGTTTGACATCACAATTTGCTTGAAGTGACTTGAATCCCGGAACAGTCTTGGAGACTTAGTCTGGGTGCTTGATCCGACCAACATCAAATCATGGATTTTAAATAACCCCCTGACAAAGTAAATACTTGTTTGCAAAGTATACTTTCAAATAAAAACCTTTTGATCTTGCCTTCTTCCAAATTAGGTACTTGTTTATTCTTTAATGTCACCCACCTTTCATTTGAGATGGAATTAACTTTTCATGGAAGGCCATTCTTGTAGTTGTGATTATAAATCGGAAAAATTCAAATATTTTTCAGTTCCTGTAAAACTATAGAACTTTGAATGAAAATTGGACTTCTTATATCTTATTGTTAGAACTTGTATGCAGTGGATTGTATTTATAAATGCGGTTTATTTTTTTTAATTAATAAAACAAAGGTTGTTCTGTTCAGTTAATGTGGATTTTGTAATATTACTAAGGCTGAACATTATAGCTCAAAAAGTTCTTTAGGTCAGTGTGTGAAAAACACACACACACACACACACACACACACCCCTTGGTTTTCTCAACTCAGGTTTGCAAAGGCAAAATAATGTTTCTGAAAATCTGAAATAAAAACAAACCACTGCAAACGCTTCAAATTGGGCAGATCTGTGGTAAAAGAAATAAAGTTTTGTGTTGAATGTACTCTGAAAAGTTATGGACATGAAATTCTAATTCTATGAATACCTGTCTTGTTGAATGGTTTTTATCTTTTGCTTTTTTTTCTTAACATAACCAGTACATAAACTCATCAGGTTAACAGAGGAAGCAGAGACCACTAAAAGTTCACAGGGCTGCTACTGGAGATTAACTGCATCAAAAGAGCTTGCCAGTAAAGCACTAAATTTCCCACTAGTAGGCCAATAGGTCCTTATGGCTATATTGGAAGGTCCAGAGCTGGCTGGAAAGAAATATTTAGCAAGCTATATGTTGTGAATCCCAGCTGTATACACAATGTTCTACTCAAAGACTTCAATCTTGATGGAATCTTGTTAGTTGTGAACAGCAATGAATAATCTTAAATCTTGATGTAGCTGAAAGTTGTTATCTTTCTAGTCAATGAAAAGTAAAAGCAGCTGGAGGACTTGAGACCCTTTTGTACTTTGACAGTTTGAGACCATGTGCTTGTGATTCCAGTTGCTCATTTAATCCACCTAATCCAGTATAAAGAGAGGAAATGCTGGACACGCCCTGTAGGTCGGGCAGTGTCTGTGCAGCATTTTCAGGTAAGTGACCTTTCTAATGGAAGGCCATCAGTCTGAAGTGTTAATTCTGATTCTCGTTCCAGGGATGCTGCCTCACCTGCTAAGTACCTCCAGCATTTTCTGTATTCAGGTTTTCAGCACCTGCAGTTGTTTTGCTTTTCAACTGATCTAGCAGTTTTTTCTTGTTGAAGAATTTTGATTTTCACTATAAACAGAACTTTGAGGCTGCAAAGTGCCATCACCATCCTCAAGAAGCTGCTGCTTGATATATTTCATAGATACATGCCCAATTCTTCAATTGTAAGAAAATAAATACACATTGCCTGATCCTGTTTCCAGAATGTCCACTGTGCTTCACCTACAAGTACAGAGAGTTACATGAAATACCACCACCAAACACTGTGGCCTTTCCTTGCATCCTCCAATCCACAGATGGAAGATTCAAATTGAGCAAATGAAGCTCTACCTTTGATTCACCAGGCCTTAAATGACATCCTGTACCATAGGACCTGGTCTTCCATCTGCCACCTATATTGATTAGACACCAGGATGATGTGTTTTCAAGGTTGGACGAACAAATGCAAACAGGTGCTTTGTTATCCAGCCCATCAACGTTGTACAAGTAATTTCAAGGGTGATGAAGTATCGCTATTTTTCTCCTTGGTTCATTTTCACTGCTCTTTTTCTTTCCAAGCCTTTGGATGTGGGATTATTACCCTTTCACTTCCACTTTGTCACTCCAGCCAAAGTATGCTTTCCAAGAAAGAAATTGCAACCTTCAATCTCCCTGTTTGAGAAAGTGCTCTCTTGTGTTTAAAAAAAAGTGTTAGTTCAAAACAATTTAGTTGGCAACTTAAACAGCTGAAACTGAAGCTAAGGTTTGAAAAAATAAGGATGGGAGTTCAATTAGGTTAACAATAAGCATATCTGAAAAGGGAATAGAGAGGAAATACATGGTATGTTAAATGGTGGGCAGGTAGCTGAGACCTATTACTTGCAATTGCTGTGCCACGTGGAATATTAAGGGTGCTTTAAGAGTTCTGGGGAACTGTGTGCAGGAAGTGCATCCAACGGCCAATGTCAAGTTCAAGGTTTTGGAGTCACTGAAACGTTGAGTGTTTGAGAGCTTCCCCAGATCCTGCACTCCAGATGATATCTGTTCTGCAGCCAGGGTTCAGGATGGTGAGAAGGTGATAATCTGATAGAACAGGAATCTTAAAGCTATATTCCACTCCATCTGGTATTCATTGTTACAGACTAGTACAGATGACATTACCTTGATGGAGTGTGGGTGAGTATCAGATGGACTGCTTGGGGGAAATAACAAAGCATGGAAGCACAGTAGTCATGGAGGATTATGTAGTTAGGGGAGCAGTAGGCATATGTGCAACCATCAATGTTAGTCCAGCATAGTGCGTTCCTGGACTAGTGTAAAGGACATCAGTGAGAGGATGCAGCACGTTCTGCCAGAGAAGAAAGTGAGCCAAAAGATTTGGTAAATGTTAGTACCAATAATATAGGTAGAAAACAGGACAAAATCTTGCAAGCATATTTTAGAGATAGGAAAAAGTTCTCCAAGTTACTCATTTGCTTCAGGCTTGTATTTATTGAAAAAAAAGGATAGTGGAGCTGAATGCATGTCTGGAAATATGATGTAGGTGGAAGGGTCTTAGATCCCTCTGGCATTGGAATGAGGTCTGAGGGAGCTGGGGCAAGTACAGGGCAGACTGGTTGTAATTCAATGGAATAAAAACAAAACGGTGGAAAAACTTGGCAGATCAGACAGCATCTTTTTAAAGGGAAACTGTTAACAGGTCATGTCAAAGATCTTTTGTCAGAACTGGGAAAGAAAGTAAACAAGTTAGTTTTAAGTTCAGGGGGGTGGGCAAGGAATGGATAGGGCAAAGAGAATATCTGATGGGATGCAGTTGGGGTTGTGAGGATCCACAGTCTGACAGGTTACTGACAGAAAACCTGAGCAAATATTTTAATTGATGAGCTGGAGCAGAACAAGCTGTCTGAGACAAACAGAGAAAGTGAGTTATCTGAAGTTGCTGAAGTCTATGTTGAATCCAGAAGGGTAAGATGTGCCCGGATGGAAGATGAGGTGTGTTACCAAGCATTTCCTGACCTGTATATTTTCAGCATTTTTTATTTTGCATTTCTATGTTTATTTTCATGGAGATGGAATCAACGTCCTCGCAGGGTGGTTTGCTGGTGAGATGGGAGGGTGCAGGTAGGGAGTGAATTCATTAACTTGGCAGGAGGATGGGCGCTGTGATGTGCCAGTGAAAGGGGAGAATGGTGCAGAAAGGATTGAGAGTAAGTACTGGAGCAAGAAATAACCTGTCCCTGTCAACACCAACTCTTGAGATAAGTTTACAGTACATGCAAAAAGCATATTAGACAGGGTTAGAGAGTTGTGGGCATGTGGGGGTGTGCTATGACAATTATGGAAAACTGGTTTTAAAAAGGGGACAGGATTATAGTTACTAAATATTCCTTGGTTTTGGTTTTCAGGAAAAATGTGGAATGGAAGAAAGGAGATTGAGGTGGGGGGGAAGAGATGGAGAGTGGGTGGGTATATATACAGTAGATTAAAGAGAATATTGCAGTCATTGCCAGAATCTATGAAAAGGCAATGTTAACATTTCAGGTTGACGGAAGGGTCTTTGACCAGAAAAGTTAACTCTGTTACTATTTCCACATTTGCTGCCTGACCTTATATTTTTTGTTTTTATTTCTTATTTCCCATATTTGTAGTTTTTCTCACTTTCAAGGACAGGATCTATTTGGTTACAGTTAAGAGATAGTGAAGGGGCTATTCCAGGTCACTCAACAAAAGAAGAAATTAACAAAGAGGAAGGTAAGCTGTACGTAAAATAGTCCAGATAGACAGCATTGTAGATTACTGAGGGAAATGGGGGTGGAAATTGAGGAGGTATTGGCCTTAATCTCCCAAATGTGATACGTGAGGATTTGAGATTACAAATGTCACTCCCTTCTTCAAAAAAGGATTGAATCAGTTTAATCTAGATGGAGGTGAGTATTTCGAAACTAAT
The DNA here is from genome assembly GCF_009764475.1 of Pristis pectinata. Classification (NCBI taxonomy): domain Eukaryota; kingdom Metazoa; phylum Chordata; class Chondrichthyes; order Rhinopristiformes; family Pristidae; genus Pristis; species Pristis pectinata. Next base: position 11,753,121 of record NC_067428.1, read on the forward strand.
CAGTGACAGAATTGGAGGTCATTCAGACAGATGCAGATTCATTACAGAAATCTGGCAATGGATTTGTTAAATCAAGTTTATTTAACTCAGTAGGGTCTTTTGTTGCATTAACAGAATGGGTCAATCAAAGGAATGTGGTTGATGTGTATTGGACTTTGAAAAGGATTTTGATAAAATGCTGCATAAAAGGCTTTTCATGAAGATTGAAACCCATGGAATAAAAGGGGCAATAGCAGCAAGGACAGAAGTTTGGCACGGTGACCAGAAACCAAGTGTAGCAGTGAACTGTTTTTTGGACTGGATGGAAGTGTGCAGTGGGGTTGATACCAGGATACTGGTTTTCTTAATGTAAAGGATGAACCTGAGCGCACAGGGTTGAATTTTCAAATGTGCAGATAATGCAAAACTTGAAAGTATAATAAACTGTGGGGAGGATAGTAACAGACTCCAAGAGGATCCAGACAGACTGGTGTAAAAGTGGGCGTGGGATAGATAAAGTTAATACGGAAAGATGCACATTGTTGCATTTCAACAGGAAGAACAAAGTGAGATAATATCAACTAAAAAGTACAATTTTAAAAGGGTTGCAATGCACAGGTATGTGTGTGTGAACCATTAGAAATGGCAGGGCAGGTTAAGAAAGTGGTTTATATAAACAGCATTCTAGGCTTTGTAAGTAGAAGCAACAAGTAAGAGCAAAGAAGTCATGATGTCCTCTTTGGTTGCAATTGTGTGATGTACTTTAGAAAAGATGTGTAAACCTTAGGGTGCAGCATTTTAGTTACATGATTAAACAGGAGAATCTAGGGTTCTGGTTGGAATAGAGAAAGCTGAAAGGGAATCTGTTGGAGATATTTACAATCATGAGAGGTGTAGACAAAAGATGGAGAGAAATCATTCCCATTGGTGGAATGGAATTGTAAGTACCGGAAAAGAAAAATATATGTTGGAAGATAGTGGGAGAGCAGCACTAGCTCAATTGTTCTTGCATAGAGCCAGCGTGGATTCAATTAGCTAACTCGGGTCCTTCTGTACAGTAATGCTGCTGTGAATCGGTGTGGGTATAACGTGTATATCCAGCATTGTGTTAATTTCAGCATCAATTACACTAAAATAATTTTAAAGCTTTTATAAAAATTGGAAGAAACAGTTTCACAGTTTGTAGTGTTATGATTCAGTTCTCTTTATAAACTTACCTAAATACGGTAAGAAAAAGATGCTGCAATTATATGATGGTTTCAGTATAGATTTTTTATGCATGATTTTTATGCAGCTCCTTTAGTTGCACAATTTGTTCCGACAATATAGGTCACTGACTGATATCCTGGCCACAGTGGTGATGATTTCATGTTGTGGCAGGCTGTTGTACTGGCTGACTTTGACTCATCACAGCAAAACAAGTATTGGTACTGGGCAATAAGAGATGTTGGCTGATGGCATAGCTGACTCCAATGCATAATCCACATGTGTAAGTCTATTGCATATGTACAGTATCGCCATACAAAACCTGATACTGCACTGCAGATCACTGGTATGCTGAATTAATGCTTCTGCTTCCTAGACCACTCTGGGGGAGATTTGTACCGCACAATCTTGCCATGCTGAAGGTGAAACTCTTGCCACCAGCCATATGGTGAGCATCTGGGGAATGGGAGGAAAGGGAGCATAGGGACTGGAGTAAGACCACTTATTCTCTTGACCTGTTTCTGAGGCTGTCCTGCCATTTAATGAGATTGTGGTTGAAAAGTGACTTAATTTCTTGTGCTTGCCTTTTCCCCATTTCCTTTAATATATTTGAATATCAAGCTGAGAATTAAAATTGAGATCCAGCATCAATTTCCACTTGGGAAAGAGAGTTCTACATGTCTACCACCTGATGTCTCCAGGATTTACTCCTGAAAGGCTGGTTGTCATTTTTAGACTAAGCCCCCTTGTACTTCCCAAGCAACAGATATAGCTTCACGCTGTCAATCCTATCAGTTTACTTTAATATCTTGAAAAATTCAATCAAACTCTGGCAATTCTTTTTGTACCTTCTCCAACTTTTTGTTTTGTAATATGGAGAGCAAAGCACTTCTCAGTGTTCCATCTGTGGTCTGTGAAGTGACAAACCTACGAGCACCTTTCTGATGCCCCTGTCTAAATTTGTTCCATCAATTATACACTATGTTGCTTTTTTGTCAGAATTTGTAACCAATTCCTAACATTTTTCACACCTTAACAGTATCCTCTTGAATGAACACCCACTTTAAGGTGGAAAATATTTATGACTGTGACTCAATTGATCAATGTCAGATTTCCATTTGTGACCTTGCTCGATGTAGTTTGATTCTATTCAGTTAACTCTGGTGTTTTGTAATATTCTGACATCATGAAAGGCATGATAGAATTGCAATTTTTGAACAGAAGTATTGATAAACTCAAGACAAATCAAGATTGGCCCATGCACTGTCATGAGATTACTAGCTTCCTCATTACTGAGACTGTGACTCAATACAAACATGATGTTTTGCAAACTCCTACTGGAGGGTCAAACTCACCTCAGCAGAATGAGCTTTCCACTCCCTGAACATGCACTTTGTTTGTACTGGCATGTAAATATTCCAATCAACGACAAAACTGTTCTTTAAAATTTGTGTCTCTCTGATGTCTCCTGGGAAGAAATTCACATCAATGGGTTGATTAATCATCCGAATAGTTTGTTTCTAACTTTTGTTTTATTTATTAAAGTTCTTGTTCCTTTTTAATTTAGCTGCAGCCCCCATTTCCTCTGCTGGGAAATTTGTATCTTTTCATAGCACCTGAGTCAACTGTTAAGCTTCCCACAGTTGAACAGTTACGCAAGATTAACTATCCAGCCTACACAAGATAAATATCCACTGGAGGAAGTACCATAGAGTAAGGGAGCAGCATTACACCCAAAGAGAATCAAGAAGAGGAAGGGGGAGAGACAAGCTGCAGTGTTCAAAATGTCACTTAGAAAATCCAATTATCTCTGATTCAATGACACACTTGTTTAATGATCTGTGTGCCCACTAGTAAAGGGAGGTCTGTGGTTTCCTGCAAGAGACTTAACAAAATGCCAATGTCCTATAAAATGTCATGAACAGATCATCCTGCTATTTGTAAGTTCTGACATCAGTGCAGTGTGAGAGTGTTACAGTGTGACAGGAGTTGCAATGTTACGATGTCAGCCTGTTCAGGTGGGCATTGCACAGAGAAACAGCATTATTCTCAGAAACATGACAGATGTGGCTGAATTTCATGGTGGGCAGGAAGGTGATACTGACTGTAGAATAGATGGGGGGGGGGGGCGCGGGTGATGTTGCAGAGGAAATAGGTTCAAAAGCAATATTGGTGGTAGACTCAAACTTCAGTTCTCTAGAAATGCAAGAAACTCAAACCCAGATTTATGATTGAAACATTGCCCTGCAAGAGTCATGTTAGCAAGCTTGGTAAAGGCAGTAATCTCAGATCAGTCTCCCTAAGTGGCAGAAGCTTTTGGCAAATGTTTATATGCAAAGCATACTAGTATTCCTGTGATAAATTCAGAAATATCCTCCAATGCTGGAGGGCTTGGAGCTCAGATCAGAGGAAGTGATCTGACTGATCAGTAACCAATAGGAAGAGCACTGCTTGAGTAAATGTAATGTTGAAATGCTAATTAGCTGTGTGCCTCAGAGAAAGCATTGATGTGAGTTCTTGGTAAATGAAACCATAGAAATTCTGTGCAGTTTCTGCCCTGCTGGCAGCTGCTCAAGAGTGATCCAACACAGTAAGTGGTGGTATGTTTCTTCTGAATGCCAGGAATCATCAGTGCTGAATTTCTAATCGCTGGTCTTCCCAAAAACCCTGAGCGGTAAGTAACTGCACGCATTGAGGCTTGCTGATTGTAATCTCTATGTTATTTGGTTAGCTGATTAAAAAAAATTGTTTTAAAATTAACAATAAAAACAGATTTTTTGTAAGCTTGTCCTTGCTGAAGCTGTTTTAATGAGGATTTTGGTTCTTCTCCTCCCATTGTGTGATCTCAACTGGCAAATGGGGGAGGGGGCCCAACTCTTTGAAAAAGGTGTTATTTAGAAACAGAAAATGAGTTCTGCTGTGAACTAAAACTGCAAAACATGTCAAACTGGCATTGAGGTAAATTATAAAGTTATTGTTATGTGGTGCTAAACTTGGATTTATAAAGAAGTTAAGGCAGGGAGAGGAAGACCTGAGGAAGTTAGCAGTTCCACAGTTTTGAAATCTCAGGAAAGATCACTAGAGAATATTACAATTCTGCTGTGTCTGGAGTATCTCACTTAAATCAGACAATTCAAAATGTTTACAATGGGGACACGAGACTGCAGATGCTGAAATCTGGAACAACAAAGAGTCTGCTGGAGGAACTCAGCAGATCCAGCAGGATCTGTGGGAAGGAAAGGAATTGTTGCTGTTTCGAGTCCTGATTCAGGATTTTGACCCGAAACATTGGTAATTCCTTTCCCTCCCACAGTCACTGCTCGACCTGCTGAGTTACTCCAGCAGATTGTAACTTGAAATGTTTAACCTGGTTTGGTGTCCAGCTCACAGCCAGCTTGTAAATGGTACTGAATTGCTGATGTATTATGCCCTATTACTTAATGGATTGACATCTTTAACTTGTATTTTTAAAATAAGAGAAAAATTATTTCAGGATTTGAAAATGCCCAATCCAACTGGTATGCTCTGTGCAGTTTGACCAACTTGTCAACTGGATTAACTCAGCACGAAAGTTTCAGTCATTGAGAAATATTAAAACAGAATTCACAAAACTTGTCCATCACTGCAATGTTCATGGTAATTTGTGAAAAACTACATTTGGCAGATTACTGATGTGGGTGATTAATAGTTTGTGAGTCATCTTGGTGTCTGGAAAATGACTGACAACAAATTGGCTGTCTGCTTCGGGTATTGATCTGGGGTACTGAACTTGGGAACTGACAAGTACCATCTTCTACAGAAGCAACGCCTTCAAGGAAGTAACATGCAGTAAGGAACTAAAGCAGTATGGACTTTTTATCAGCAGAACTAAAGTAAAACTAAATGGGACTGGTATTTAGTGACTTCCAACCAGTGCTGAGAGGACAAAAGTGAGCAAATTTATCAGCAATTTCAAATTGCTACCAATCGTAGTGTGCAGGGCTCCAGGTTGATAATTCCAGTCCTGATGCTTTCTGCCATACTTAATTGGGTTCTTTTTGGGGACTGTGGATCAACCTAGTCCCAGAGAACTCTAGAAATTAAAGAATTAATTTTCTGGGCAATGCTACAAGTAACCCAAGAGAAATATCATGTGGGAATACAGGTAGTCTTCTTTCATTTTGTGTAAACTCCCTTGTTTGTTAGTTATTAAAATATTGGGTAATAAGACCAAGGTGAATGAGCTCATGGAATAAAACTTCCCAACATCCATTCAACTCGAGATATCAAGTCTGGAAGTGTGGATGTAAAGTGAAACTCATCAGTTTGATCTAAAAAGAGGAAAGGAAAGAAGAGGAGGAGAAATGGGCAGAAGTCACATAGAAGCTTTCACACAAGTGTCTCAACTAATGCCAGCTTAACTTGCCTCTAGTCCCCTCTTTCTCCTTCCTTTCTTGTTCACTCTCTTCCAATCTATGGACATTTTAAAATTCATGGAATTCTGATAGGTTAAAACCAATGCATCTAACATTGTGTTCCATCATGGGTACAACCCTCCCCACCATTGAGGACATCTTCAAGAGGCAGTGCTTCAAGGAGGCAACATCTGTCACTAAGTTTCCCTCACTGACTGGGACATGCCCTCTTCTTGTTACTACTATCGGGGAAGAGGTGCAGGACCCTGATGACCAATACACAACAATTCAGAAACAGCTTCTTCCCCTCTGCCATCAGATGAACCCATGAACACTACCTTATTATTCTTTTATTTGCACAATTTATTTTTGTAATTTATAGTAATTTTCTGTACAGCTGCCACAAAACAACAAACTTCATGTCATATAAGTTAGTGATAATAATTCTGATTCTCAGACTCCCACAGTTCTCACAAACTCCCACAGCCATCTTGACTATACTTACTCCAACCTGCCTCCTGTAAGGAATCTCTTCCATTCTCCCAGTTCTTCTGTTTTCATTATATCTTTTCCAATGAAGAGAACTTCCACACGTGTGTCTCTGAGATGCCTTTCTTCTTCCTGAACTATAGGTTCCCCTCTACCATAGAAGACAGAGCCTTTGACCACATCTCATCTATTTCCCACACCGTTTATTCTCACCCCCATCTACTCCTGGACAAAGGAAGCATAGAGTTCCCCCGGTCTTCATTCTCCACTCCACCAACCTCTGCATTCAATGGATCACATTTTCAATTTCCACCATCTTCAATGACATCCACCACCAGTCAGATCATCCCTTTTCCCTCCGGTTTTAGCATTCAGAAGGGACCTTGCCCTTTGCAACTCCCTGGTTCACTCTTCCATCTACATAAGCATTTCCCTTCTCACCGCAAGTAACACCTGTCTTCTTATATTTTCCCTTCCCACCACCTTGGCACCCAAACAATCCTTCCAGATGAAGCCTCTTGCTATCTAATGCACTGCATCGGTGCTCACAATGTGTCTCCTCTATACTGGTGAAACTAAACACACATTAGGTCATCCTGAGCTCCTAGTTCTTTTGTCTATGTTCTCACTCTCTAACTGCTCCCATTCACTCATTGACTGGGTAACCTTGTTTGTAGCTTATTCCAATGGTCACCCTGGTTTTCCCCTATCAGAGACATCTCCCTGCCCCCACCTCCCTGCAGCTTTTGTCCCCTTTTCCATTCTGATGAAGGGTCTCCCACTGTAACGTGAACTCTGTCTCTTCCCACAGATACAACGTGACCTACTGAGTGTTCCCAGCATTTTCTGTTTTAGTTTTAGATGTATGTGGGTCTCTCTCTCTCACTCTCACTCTCACTCTCACTCTCACTCTCACTCTCACTCTCTCACTCACTCTCTCACTCTCTCACTCTCTCACGCTCTCACGCTCTCACTCTCTCACTCTCTCACTCTCTCATTAAATTCACAGATCTCCACAATATCCAACATGTTCTTTGTTTCCTTCTGTGAAGAGCAGGCACAAAATATTTGTTTAACATTTCTGCTGTTTCCCTGTTCTCCAGTATAATTTATCCTAAGTCTCTCAAAAATGGAGATGTTTACTTTTACCATTCCTTGTTTGCATACATGTAATAGTTTTTACAGTCAGTTTATACACTTAATTTACTCTCATGCCATATTGCATCACTTTATTGCTCATCCTTTGCTGATTTTCAAAAATGGTCCAATCTGCAGGATTTTGTCCATATTGTATGCCTTTATTCTAATGGTACACTCGAAGGCTTCTCTGGTCAGAAAGGCTGAACCACTTTTCCGGTAGAGTCTTTTTTACTAAAGGGAATTTATTGCAAATTATAAATTATTTCTTTAAATGTGTATCATTCTTTTTCTAGCATCATACTTTTTAATCTAATTTCTCAGTTGGTGACAACCAAATTCGGAATTGTCTTTAACTTCAAGCTATTAACTTGACTTAATACATTGATCTCTAACAATATGAAATTCTATCATGCTGCGATACACTTCTGCCCTTGACCCAAGAGAATTCTGTACTATGAAACTGATAATTACTTGGTCTTATAACTCAGTGCTAGATGAAAAATAATCTGTTCCCTCTTCATTTCACAACATACTGTTCAAGAAAAATTGTTTCAATTGTATTCCAGGAGCTATTCTCTCCAGATACTTTCATGAGTTTGGTTTGGTCCATTTACCAGAAAACCAGTGTTCCCCATCAGCATCGTCCTGCTTACATGCCTCGCTAATGCTCTGGTCCAACACTGTGATTGCTATTAGGAGGCGTATAACTTACTTGCACCAGTGTTTTCTGCCCTTTGCTGTATCTTAGCACCATCCATACTGATTCTACAACCTGATTTTCTGAGTTCAGATCCCTTCTGCTGCCCTTACCTCATCCTTTATTACCAGGGTAACCCCACCAAACCCAGGATCCCCACTGCTGATCACAATGAAATGACTGAAAATGGGAAAGGTGAGCTTGCCTATTTTGTGCCACGTTGTTGACGGCTAAGTCGCACATTTCAACGGAGCCCACTCTTTCTTTGAGACTGACAGGTCTGCAGTAACAGAGGAGGAAAGTGCATTGATAAACTAGGACCTGAGTTATGCTGTTTCAGTGAAACCTTTGCCTCTTCCCACCACTGCTCCTCTTTGTAGCGCAAGACGGTAGGGAGGGGCAAGCTTGATAGAGGATATTTCCACGCCAAATGTTTCCCTAGCACTAGCCTCCTTACTGCTAAGTGCCTTCTACACTGAGATCATTCCAGCATCCTGCTCTGTACCCTCTCTAATACATTTGTCTCCACTACAGCAGAACTCTGGTTAATGGAGCCCCATTTCAATTTCCTAACATTTCTCTCAGTTAGGGGTCCTGATGCAAGTTCTCAACCAGAAATGTCAACCATCTCTTCACCTCCGCAGATGCTGCTTGACCCGCTGAGTTCTTCCAGCAGTTAATTCTTTGCTCGGGATTACAGCGCATGCAGTCTCTTGAGTTTCTGCCAAGCTAGAAGGGAACCTTTAATGCATCAATGATAACATGCGTGCCCACCACTGAGATGCAACTGTCTCAGAACATTTTTGCAGAGGCAAAGAACACTTGCAGCTCCACCACTGCATTTTTGTTAGCCAAACTTTGATGTCTAGATGCAGCTATTGCAAACTTTGCTGGGGTTCTAGTTGAGAGGTGATGATATATAGATCCCAGCAGCTGAGGTGGCAATGCAGAGTAAAAGGTGACAGATCAGATTAACCCAATACTGGACAGGCAGAGAAATGTATGGTCAATCCAGTACAGCTCTTTTTACACTTCAAGGGAAATTTCTACCTCTGATGTTTTCTCTAAGGGGCAAAGAAGCACCAAACAATTGAAAATAAGGTCATTTTTGGACAAACATAGATAAACGCAGGTGGTTAAAAAACTTCAAAAGGATGAATAAGAGCTCAAAATACTGGAAATATTCAGCAGTTCAGAAATATTCAAGTGTCTGTGGAGAGAATAGCAGGGTTAACATTTCAGGTTGATTATTTTTGTCATAAATCTGAACCATAATCTGTGTTTCTTTCCCCACCAATACTATCTGACTTTGATATTTTTAGCATTTTCTGATTTATTTCTGGTTTCTGACATTCATGGTACCTTGCTTATGAAAGGGGAAGTACTACGTTCACATCAGACTGTTTGTTCATATTTAGAAAAACTGAATTGGGTTACTAAACACAGCCAGAACATTGGAACAAAGAGTGTGGTTACACCTGCTTGCTTTATGTTATTAAATTCAACAGAAAGGAAATTGATTGAATAACCACAGGTTTCTGATTAAAAAAGGATGCTGCAACCTACCTTCTAAATCATATTTCTGCAATTAATTCTTATCATTTTATTATAATGTGCTTCTCTGTAACAAACCTGCACCATCTGAGAAGGAGTGGGTGAAGCAATGTTTAATCCAAAGTCTTTTCACCAAGACTGTCATATGAATAGAGTTTGGGCAGTGGGAACAATTGAAATCAGTCTCTCATCCTGACAGGATGGCTGGTCTCCAATCTACATTGCACTTGAACTGGAACTTTGACGGGATTTGTGGAAGGTACATTCTTCTGTACCTAAGCCATACTTTACATGACCTCGGAATGTCCGATGGACCGTGTAGAGGGAACTTTTCTCTGTAACTGGCCTGTAATTAGAAGTTCTCAATTGGGGAACGTAAAAGAAGGCACATTCCTTTATATCAAATCGATGTTATCACTGATCCGGCATTTAGGAGATGACACTAAAATTGGAACTATTCTGTCGCACAAACATCCTCACAAAAGATAACAATTAATTTGGTAAATGCATTGACAAGATTTTCCTGTAATTTGAACATAGAAATCATGAGACCAGTGCAAACTATTACAAATAATCATGTCAGTTCAGCTTGATGTTTAGCAATTCGAGTGTGGACTAATTCAGTTGCAATATAGCTATCAAGTTAGAACAAGTTCCTACAGTGTTAATGGAATGCTATCATTATGTTTGCATGATCTTCTGTTACAAAAAACAGTTTCCCGGAAATAAGCTTTCAAACAGAATTCATTACATTTTTCCACCCTGTTTTGTGTAAGATTACCATTACAGTCTCCCAATTATTTTACCCTGTTGCGTCTATTCTGATGATGCTATCTTCTGTACCTGTACTTCCAATAGGTTTTCCTTTCTTGTCAACCAAAGATTCCATTGGAACTAAAGTTGAATGTGTCTGTTCCATTTACCACCCTTCTGTTCTCATCACTTTTCCTTCCTCCAAGGATCTTTTGTCTTAAATTTCCATCCTAAAATCTCCACTTTAAAAAGGCATCTTCCCCTCTCCTACCTTTACAACATTATAAATCAACTACATTAGCTATCACTCTCACTTACTACAGGATATTCATCATTCGCATTTTTACCTTTTCACTGTATAGAGCTCCAAACATGTACTTTCAATCTGATGTATCACATTTCCTGTTCATAGTTTGGTTTCTTCTACAACAAACAGATCAAACAAACTGGTCACTGCACAAACACCACCATTCAGCCTTCACTCATGACCACATGCTTCTGATTCTCTTCTCCATTTTGACTCTGAACTCTCTGTCCTTAGCCTTCTCTACTTTTCCAATGAAACTCAACGAATCATTGAGGAGTGGTACCTTGTTTTTAATAAACTACATTACAACCCTCCATCTAAAGGTTTAAGGTCAACAGTTTCCAGTAATGATTCCACTATTTCCATTCACATGTCAATCCAGAAACATCTTTTGTTTCTTCCTTGTCCCTGCTACCTACTTTTGCATTGTCACCATCGTGCTTGACATTTAGTCTCTCCAGCCTTCTCCCTTTCACAGATCTTTCTTTAGTTCTTCATGTCAATCCTTCTTTTCCAACATCTTAGAACCCATCTTATCCTTCAACCTTTTCCGATTTCTGATGAAGTGCCATCAACCTTCACCCGTTCCTCTATAGTTTTTGCTTGACCTGCTCAATAATTTTAGCATTTTCTGTTTTTAATTCACTTATCCATTTGATTAGGACTCTTTAATCCTTTGTCCTCAATTCAAAATCTATCACTGTTTATCTTTTAGAATAGAGAATAATTCTAAAATAGTCTAAAATTTTTTAGAATAGCGAATAATTTTCCTGGACCACCAGTCACTTCAGAACTTTGAAAACTCCATTTAGCTAGCCTCAAAATATTCTCTTGTCCAAAGTAAAAATTGCAACTTCTGAAACCTCTTTTCTGAACTTATATTCAACATGACCACAATCATCTTCGTCTACACTGTTAAGATTTTAGATAGGATTTTAAATGGGTATAATCAAGTGGATGCCATTATTTGTTGTGTGGGTATCCTTTATTTATAGATCTGCTACTTAGAACTGATAAGGTTGGTGCACATTGAGTTAGACACAAGTGAGTTGGGACTTACAAGTCTTTTTGCTTCTGCATTGTACCAATATCAACTGCCTGGAATTTCCCTTGAGTTTTCTCTCACTCCGACTTCACAACTTTAAGGAAGTTTGGTGGAAACTGATTTATATGTGCAAGTTATAGTAATTAGCGGAAGAGTTCTGAGAAATTTTTATAAGTTTTATGTTTCTACACTTGGCTCCTAGAATTTTTTTTAATAACCTCCTGCAGCTACCCAGATACAACTTGATCTCCAGAACCCAAAAGAATAATGTTCTTTCAGTGTAATGATATTTATATCATGCCAGTCCTCTAGCAGGATAAGGAGCCTTGGTCTACCTATCAGCCTATTACATCTTCCCCCCTTCCCCCACCCACCTACCTTCCCCCTCACCTATCACCTGCCTGCGTGTGCTCCTCCCCTCCCCCCACCTTCTTATTCTGGCTTCTGCCCTCTTCCTTTCCAGTCCTGATGAAGGGTCTCGGCCCGAAACCCCGACTGCTTATTTCCCTCCATAGATGCTGCCCGACCTGCAGAGTTCCTCCAGCAGTTTTTGTGTATTGCTCCAGATTCCAATACTTGCAGAATTTCTCGTGTCTTGGTTTACCAGTGCTGCATTCATTTCCTGAGCCATGCGTTATCAGCTGGGAAGCAGCAGGCTTGATCCTGGATTCTCTGCATGTTATCCAATGTTTAAAGAAAAGTAACTAATCATGTGCGAATCAAACTTTGTATGAAGAACCCTCTACTACCAGTTAGAAATTGTGAGCCTTTGATCTACTCCTGCAATTTAACAAGATTTACTTTTTGGTACATTATAATATTTACATAAAATCACCTCAATTCAAGGCTGTAAATGCAAGTTTCTCCAACCTTCTATCATAACAAGACATGTGATAATAACAATGAAATCTTGAAGCTGACTGCCTCTAGTATTCAAATGGCTAATTATATAGAGTCATGTAGTCATACAGCACCGAAACAGGCCCTTCAGCCCATTGAGTCTATACTAACCATCAAGAATCTTGGTAAACAGAAGTGAATACAGTACTAAAGGTATGATCTTACGAGACCACAGTTTCATTTCATCATGACCTCCATTGACCACCAATCTACCAAGCCTCCGTGGTCTCCTTCAACTCCGCCTATTTATTTCTTTTCTTTCTAAGTGCAAGGCTTTGCATTTGGTGCTGTGAATGTTATCAGTTAATGTTGTGCCAATTTATCTACTTGTAAGTGTATGAGGTATAGAAAAGGTAGACGTGGAACATTGCCTCAAAGCAAAATGTAATAATCAGATGAAAGACATGGATTGAAGCTAGCATAAAGCATGTCAAGGACTGATGTTAGGATATTCCCTGTATTGTGAACAACGTGTGGCTTGGAATTCTGAGTAGAAACAGGAGACCTGCAATTTATTTAAGAAATTAATGGATATTGTGTTGGAGATACTATGGCCTCTTTCTAGATGCACAAATTAGATGGGACAATTGGATTTCTTTAATTGCATCTATATACTGATTTGGAAATATGGAGACTCTATCAAGAACAAGAAAGCCTTAAACAAAGCTGCAGATGATAGGAAGCACCTCTGTATCTGGAATTGTAGATGATCTGCTCAGAGGTAGAAAATATCCCGTGTGTATGGAATATGGACAGGAGGCTGTATAGAAACAAAGGTGGTTGTTTGTGTGCTGTGTGCATGCGCATGCATGTGTTGTCATGTGCCCATTCTGGCTGCTTTTAAGCACTTCCTGCTTTGTTACTAGGTTCTCTTTTAACTTGGTGAGCGAGTTAAGCTGAGACGGATTAGCCAGAGGTTCCCGGGTTGCTGGAGCGGAATGTGAGGAAGCTGACCACATCAGTGCAGGAGCCCAAAACCCTTCAACTCTGATCTAACCTTGTAAGTACTGTTTTCTATTTTTACCTCCAGGTAGATGTACTGAGCTAAAGAGCAGCTGGAAAAAGCCAATACCTTTTAGTGTTGGAAGCCACAAGAGAGAGAGATTCATTGCAATTGTTTTTACAGTCACTTCCTTCTGCAAATTCAAACATGCAACTCAAAGAACTTGACAGCAGATCAGTAGTCTAAGGCCATCGACAGTGTAAGTCTGTTACTGTGCTTCAGTTCCTCTGATGCCTATCCCCTTCTGAACCTTACAAGGGTATATCCCCTGCACCCCAGATATCTTCTGACACCAAACCTACATACTATAAATGTTCAAAGCTGGAAGATCTGGATACAGGTAGCATTTGTGACCCATCTTTGAAAGATTCAAAGTATTTATTTTCCAATTAACTACAATTAACTAGTAGTGGACTCACTGATGTCGCACAGGAAACATAGCAGGCAATTTGAGGGAGTCCCCAAAAGCAGCAATGAAACAAAGGTCAGGGATCATCGTATTAGAATAAGGAGGAATAAACATTAGCTAGGACTCGAGGGAAAGCTCCTTTGCACTTCTTCAAAATAGCACCAAGGCCCTTGCCCAAGGTGACAGACGAATGCTCAGTTTAATGCCTCAACCAAAAGATGGAACTTCCAGTGATGTGGCTCTCTCACAGTGCAGCACTGGGAATACTAGCCCAAGTTCTGCTGACAGTGGGAAGAGAACAACAAACTGAACCACAATTGAATGTTTAATTAATCTGGCAGTGAAGGATAGCATCTAACTGTATGGTATTTTTAGGAACTTTTACATGCATTAACTCATTAGATAAATTGCATTTTACAGTTTGATGACGTTATGTCTGGATTCTTCAGCTGATCACTCATTTATAGCTTTGGTACTAATGAGAGCATTTCCTGATGTTCTATTTCCAAGGGACAAATACTGTAGCACATAACTGAATAGTAAAACTCCTGATATTGTGTGATTATTTCTGTGCCTGCCGCGATCTAAGTCCAACAAGGTGAGTGTCCAGTGACTGGAAGGTGATTCTGATTGGTCAGATTGGAAGAATCATGAACTCTTTCTATGTCCTTTGTGATGGCTTGAGTTCTTTAGTCAGAATGCCTTATCTTCATCAAATGTTTCACTTTCCCAAATAAGCTATCCCTTGGCTTTTTAAATTTTGTACTTTTCTTCAGTAATCTGGTGCAATCCATGTATCAATCTCTCTGTAATGTCATTTCCTTTAACTGCCTCAAGTGTCAGGTTAGTTTGTTACGAAACCACTAACGAGAGGCCAAGACTTCTGAAGCAAGACATTACTACACAGAGTAGCCATTTCAGTCAGTGGTGAGTGGGAATTAGCCAATCTGGAATTTTAAATGTCTAACATTATTAGAAGAGAGTAGACCAATGAAGGTGAAAAACTCCACTATTTATAAGATAAATCAATGTAATAATTGAGAGAGTGTGATAAGTCAACTAATTTGAACAAAATGCAAGTGAAAGAACAAGAGACAATATAAACAAGGGATGAACATTTGGAGAAGTATTACTTCATGAAATCTAACTGCTTGAGTTTCTACAACTTCCTGTCATTTGATATCTCCACAATTGATTTCTGTAATATTATCCTTACGTTTACCAATTTGTATAATCTGACCTTTTAATGTGATTTAGTTTAATAGGACCTTGTGTTTCTGAATGAGAAAATGAAATTTGTTTCCTCTTGTGGGATATGAGATTTTCACATTCATTGGTCTACTGTCCTCTAATAATGAGGGCATATAGTTACAAGATTAGGGGGGGATTCATTTAAAACTGAGGAGCCTAGTAACTTCTTGCAGAGGGTGGTGAATGTCAGGAACTCTCTGCCCTTCGGAGGGTTGTGGAGCCTATGTCACTGGGTGTCTTTAAAGAGGAAGTAGGTATATCTTTGAAAAATCAGGGAACCAGCATAGCAGAGGTGTAGAGGACTGGGGCAGATCAGCCATGATCATATTGAAAGGCGGGGCAGGTTTGAGGGGCCAAGTGGCCTACTCCTGCTCCTGTTTTCTTGTGTTCTATTTTCTTATGTTGCTATTTTGAGATTTCTACAACCTGCGTAATTAGTGATGAATACATTTGGAAGTACCATCCAGTATAAATTTGGAGCAACGACTGTTGCCGATGGGCATATTTTCTTTTTAAGCTGTAGAATTCCTCACCTTTCCCTTCTCCACAACTGTAGAGTCACGCTGCAAACAGCACCCTGTTCAGAGGGAGTTGGAGGGGTAGTGTGCCAGAATCCAGCATATCCAACCTCATTCAATTATCAAGAAATGTATTAGTCCAGGTCTAAATTTCATAGAGATTTGAGATCTACTCAGATCACATTTCACTGAAGCTCCATTTCCACTGTTAAAGTATCGATGTACTTGTGATCTCTGATCATCTGATCCAAAATTTTACTTGGCAGCTGTGTCATACCCTTTGTCCATTCCATCCTTCTACACAAGACCATAAGAAGATCACATATTGCCTCAAACCTGTTCCAGCATTCAATAAAATTGTAACTGATCCTATACCTCAAGTCTACTTTCTCACCACTGTTAGAAATTGCTGTTGGCTATTATGTAGAAGGAACTTTCGAGTTTATGTGTAAGTGTTCATTATTTTCCCAGTCTTCTTCTACTTGAGAGTGAGGATCGATTTGTTTCCACTCTGGTTTTGAGGGTTCTGAGGTGGCTGATGAGACCAGTGTGGGAACTGTAGTCTCATCCATCTAAGGAGAAGGACGTATCTGATGGGATGGGCGAGCAGGTAATCTGTGAGCTGGTTGGCTGCTTCCACCATTTACACAGGGCTTCTCTAGGCTCCTGATGCATGGCCTCAAGGTTTTTAATATCATTCCGAATGCTCCTTCTCCACTTTGAGTGATCATGGGTTGGAGGTTTTCAGGATCCAACGGGGATGTTGCATTTCTGTGAAGAGGCTTTCTGCGCACAGTTGAACTTTCTGCTCTGTCGACCTGCTAATCTTTTCCTGTGACAGAGCTTGAAATTGGAATTGGTATTTGTTTATTATTGTCACTTGTACCGAGGTACAGTGAAAAGCTTGTCCTACAAACCGATCGTACAGGTCAATTCATTACACAGTGCAGTTACATTGAGTTAGTACAGAGTCCGTTGATGCAGTACAGGTAAAAACAATAACAGTACAGAGTAAAGTGTCACAGCTACAGAGAAAGTGCAGTGCAATAGGGTGCAAGGTCAGGTAGATCGTGAGGTCATACTCCATCTCATTGTATAAGGGAACCGTTCAATAGTCTTATCACAGTAGGGTAGAAGCTGTCCTTAAGTCTGGTGGTACGTGCCCTCAGGCTCCTGTATCTTCTACCTGATGGAAGAGGTGAGAAGAGAGAATGTCCCAGGTGGGTGGGGTCTTTGATTATGCTGGCTGCTTCACCAAGACAACGAGAGGTAAAGATAGAGTCCAAGGAGGGGAGGCAGGTGTTCGTGATGCATTGGGCTGTGTCCACAACTCTCTGCAGTTTCTTGTGGTCCTGGGCAGAGCAGTTGCCATACCAAGCTATGATGTATCCAGATAGGATGCTTTCTATGGTGCATCGGTAAAAGTTGGTGAGAGTCAATGGGGACAAACCAAATTTCTTTAGCCTCCTGAGGAAGTAGAGGCACTGGTGAGCTTTCTTGGCTGTGGCATCTACATGATTTGACCAGGACAGGCTGTTGGTGATGCTCACTCCCAGGAACTTGAAGCTCTCAACCCTCTCGACCTCAGCACCATTGATGTAGACAAGTGCATGTATACCGCCCCCTTTCCTGAAGTCAATGACCAGCTCTTTTGTTTTGCTGATGTTGACGGAAAGGTTGTTGTCATGACACCATTCCACTAAGCTCTCTATCTCCTTCCTGTACTCCGACTCATCGCTGTTTGAGATATGGCCTACACGGTGGTATCATCTGCAAACTTGTAGGTGGAGTTAGAGCAGAATCTGGCCACACAGTCATGAGTGTATAGGGAGTATAGTATAGGGCTGAGGACGCAGCCTTGTGGGGCACCAGTGTTGAGAATAATCATGCTGGAGGTATTGCTGCCTATCCTCACTGATTGCAGTCTGTTTGTTAGAAAGTCAAGGATCCAGTTACAGAGGGAGGTGTTGAGTCCTAGATCTTGTAGTTTGGTGACAAGCTTGCTTGAGATTATTGTATTGAAGGCAGAGCTGTAGTCAATAAACATTAGTCTAATGTAGGTGTCTTTACTGTCCAGATGCTCCAGAGCTGAGTGTAGGGCCAGGGAGATGGCATCCACTGTAGACCTGTTTTGGCGATAGGTGAATTGCAGTGGGTCCAGGTTGTCTGGGAGGCTGGAGTTGATGTGTGCCATGACCAACCTCTCAAAGCACTTTAAGATGGTGGATGTCAGAGCCACTGGTCGGTAGTCATTGAGGCATGTTATCTTGCTTTTCTTCGGTACCGGGATGATAGTGGTCTTCTTAAAACAGGTAGGAACCTGGGATTGAAGCAAGGAGATGTTGAATATGTCCGCAAATACTGCTGCTAGCTGATCAGCACAAGATCTGAGCACATGGCCAGGGACACCATCTGGGCCAGGTGCTTTCCTCGTGTTCACTCTCCGGAACACTGATCTTACGTCCTCCATTGTGATTACAGGTTCAGCTGCATTGGTGGCTGTCAGGGTGGATGGTGACAATCCACTTCCCTTCTGTTCAAAACGCACATAAAATGTGTTAAGTTCATCAGGAAGGGATACGCTGTTGTTAGCTATACAGCTCAACTTCGTCTTGTAGCCTGTTATGGCATGTAAGCCCTGCCATAACTGATGGCTGGTCAGGGACTCTATTTTGAGTTGGTATCGCCTCTTGGCATCCCTGATAGCTTTCCGAAGGTCATACCTCGATTTCTTGTACAGTACAGGATCACCAGATTTGTGTGCAGCAGTCCTCTCCTTCAGTTGGGAGTGGATCTCCCAGAAAGTGTCTGTTTTGGGAGTCTGGTGTTGAGCGTGTGAACAAGGTGGTTGACTGAGTTTGACAAAGGCCTTAGAACTGGAAAGATATCACCGCTGTCTGTGCAGAATCCTGCAAATTCACTGATCCAGTGTCAGCATCAATGGGGATGTTATCCCGGGAGCAGAGGCTGACATTGGATCACTTACCCTTCCAGTGAATTTGTAGGATTCTGCACAGACAGTGGTGGTATCTTTCCAGTTCAGAAACATATAGGAGGACAGAGACCACTGCTGCCCAGTGGACCATGAGATTTTGCCAAGTCTGAGTGAGGTCTTGATCCTTAAATACTCTTTTCCTCAATTGATCAAGGTTGAGTTGGTGCGTTGAAGGCAATAGTGAATTTCGTTATTGGTGTCTCCCTTAGCTGAGAGGTAGGAAATGGTTCACATTTTCCAGGGTCTTGCCATGTACTTTTGTTAGCTTAAAGCAGTCTGATATAGAAGGGGCAGACTGGTAGGGAACCTTTGTCTTGCAATTGTTGAGGGTAAGGCCCATCCTCTCATATACTTCAGCTGATGTTGACAATGGCTTGGATCTCAGTCTCCAAACGTGCAAAAAACAAGAGCCTGCATACTGAGCTCAGCTCCTGATATTCAAGTGATCTCCGATGTGGAGTGTAATCAACAAATGTTGAACAGTTTCCCATTAGCTCTGAAGATTAGCGGTACCTCTGCAGGAAGTTTGTTGCAGGTGAGGTGCAACATTGTGATGAGCAAGACTGAGTAAGGAATGGGGGCAGAGACATCCTCATTTAACATTAGCCTTCCCTGAGATTAGCTGATGATTTTCTGTGGGCAGTTGAATTTGAGGAAGTGTTTCACACTTCCTCCCAACCCACAGAGTCACAGGTTTCAGTGAGGTTGAGAAAGGCCATGTAAAGATGACGGTGCTGCTCTTTGGAGTTAGGCAGCGTGATTCGCAGTAGCTTGGAATCTACACTGTGATTGGTGAGCACACTGGGGTATCACTACCTGGCTCCTTTCACCACTGTGTGATGATTAACTGATTACATGATATAACCTGCTAGGTCTGCTTTGAACAACAGCACCAATCCTTCACTCCTCCTTGGTCCACCAATCACCCATTGGCCCCTGTCTCACCCCTCCCCCTTTCCTCTTCATACTGGCTAGCTTCCCCCTCCACCTTTAATCCGCACACAAGGTTTTGACCCGAAGTGTCGACAGTTCCTCTCCCCCACAGATGCTGCTCGACCCGTTGAGTTCCTCCAGCAGAATGTTTGTAGCACCAGTCTTGCTGAGGAAGAATATCTGTCACCCTTACCCAGTCAGGCCTGGACTTGAATCCAGACCCACCAATATGATTGACTCTTAAATACCTTCTGAAATGGCCCAACAAGTCACTCGAGGCAAAAGAAAAGCTGCAGGAGGAACTCAGCAGGTCGGATGGCATTTGTGGAGGCAGAAGCATGTTGGAAAGCAGGGAGCCTGCAACAAGACAGAGTGCAGAGCGGAGATAGCCAGTATAAGGCGTTGAAGGGGAGGCGTGATCAGAAGCTGGCAACTGATTGGTGGATCCAGATTTTTGATGGGCAGATGAAGCCAGGTGGAGGATGCAGGGATGGTGATGGTGTCAGAGGCTGGGAGGTGATAAGTGGAGACAACAAAGGTCTACAGAGTATGGAAACTGATAAGAAAGGAAAGTGCTGAGTGGAACCAGATAAAGGCAGGATGATCAGCAGACGGGAACAGTGGGGCAAGGAGATAGTGGACCCACTGGATTGAGTGTGGGGTTGTAAACTACCCTGGCAGTGGAGGAGGCCGAGGACAGACAGGTCCGTGTGGGAATGGGGAGGAGAGTTGAAGTGGCTTGCAACCAGGAGATCAAGATGGCCTTTGAGGACAGTGCGCAGGCGATCGGCAAAGCAGTCGGCCAATCTGCGCTCGGATCCACCTATCATTTGCCAGCTCCTGCCACACCCCTCCCCCTCACCTCCTTCTACTGGCTATCTCCCCTCTACACTCTGAATCCTGATGCAGGGTCCTGACCCGAAATGTTGACCACCCCTCTGCCTCCACAGAGGCTGCCTGACCTGCTGAGTTCCTCCAGCAGCTTGTTTTTTGCTCCCAATTACAGCCTTAGTAGTGTCTTGTGTCTCCAGCAAGTCACTCAGTTGTATCAAAGTGTTAAAGCAGAAAAAGAATTATAGAAGATAAAACACATCAACCTAGGCACCAAATCTGAACATGGCACGGTCACTCCCTACCAGTCAGCCTTGCAGAGACATCCTCACAGATATCAGGACCAGTATCTAATTTTGGAGAACTGTCCCAAGGACTAGTCAAGCGACAGCCTGATAGTGTGTAGTCAGAGAATCATACCTTACAGTAAATGCACCGCTATTATAATCTCTGGGCATGTCCTATCCCTCCGATGGAAGAGACCCATCAAAGTGAGAGGCACGTTGGCTCCAGATGGGGAGAGTAGCCCGGGAATCCTCGACAGTGATTCCAGACCCCATGAAGTCTCATGACATCAGTTCAAGTTCAGGCAAGGAATCCAAATTACCATTTACCATCCTCCCTTAACTGAAAATAGCAATGGAAAGAACGTACTCTGGGTGGATGACTTCAATGTCCATCATTGGCCAAGCTGGCTGAGTCTTGAAGGACATTGCTGTCAGACTAGCTCTGCAGTAGGTAGTTAGTGAATCAACGTGAGGGAAAACCTGCTTCATCTTCTCCTCATCAACCTACCTGTGGCATGTGTCCGTCCACAACAGCATTGGTAGAAGTAACCGCGCAGTCCTTGTGGAGACATCAAGGACACTCCCCATCATGTTGTGTGTCACTATTATTGTGCAGAATGGCAGAGACTCACGACAGCTCTGGTAGGTCAAAACTGGGCATCCACGAGGTGCTGAGGACCATTGGCAGCAGCAGAAATATTCTCCACCACTCATGGCTCAGCGTGGCCCTCACCCTGCCATTAGTTTCAAGCCAGGGGATTTGTCCTTGGTCAATGAGGAGTGCAGACGGACAGAACCAGGACCACTTAAGGTGCCAATCTAGTAAAGCTGCATCCCAGGTCTACATAAATGCTCATCAGCAACAGCAGCGTGCAATAAGCCATCCCAAAGAATGGATCCAATCCAAGCTCCTCAGTCCAGTGGTGAATGGTGGTGGACAAGTAAGCAGTTAACATCCTGAACAACAGTGGAGCATATGGGCGCTGCAGTGAAGGGTAAAGCATTTGCAACTATATTCGGCCAGAAGTGTCAAGGAGATGATTCATCTCTGCTTCCTCCTGAGATCCTCTCCATCACAGAAGCCATTCTTCGGCTAATTCAATTCACTCCGTGTGATATCAAGAAATGGTTGAGAGCGCTGGATACAGCAAGGCAGCAGCATCCCAGCCATAGTGCTGAAGACCTGCGTTCAAGGACAAGTTGTACCTCTTGCCAAGCTGTTCCAGTAAAATGGTGGCAGAGCCCGGCATTTAATTGCAAGGGAAAAGCTTGAAGCAACCATGTTCAGCTAGGAGTACAGAATAAATGCTTCATCACTGCTTTTTCCTGAGATTCAGCAAAGACTATGGATCCAGACAACATCCCAGCTGTAGGACTGAAGTAGAATGATCAAGAACTAGCCGTCCCTCCAAGTTGTTCCACTGCAGTTACAACACTGCATCTGCCCGACAATGTGGAACTTGCCCAGATACATCCTGCCCACGTAAAACAGGACATATTCAATCTGGTGAATTACCGTCTAATCAGTCAAATCTCACTTACCAAATGAAGTGATAGAAGGTATCATCAACAATGGAATCTAGTGGCATTTACTTACCAGTCACCTGCATACCGTGCCCATTTTGGGTTTCACCAGGCCACTCAGTGACAGACATCACAGCCTTGGTCCAAACATCGACCATAGTGAGTGACTACATTGACATTAAAGCAACATTTGACTGAGTGTGGTATCAAGGAGCCTGAATAGTGCTGAAGTCGATGGGCAGGAGGAGAAAATGCTCTAACGATTGGAGTCCTTCCTCTCACAGAGGAAGATGGTTGTGGTTTCTGGCAAATCATTCCAGCCCCAGGACATCACAGCCAGAGTTCCTCAGGACAGCGTCTGAGGCCCAACCATCTACAGCTCTTTCATCACTGACCTTTCTCCCATCATAAGGTCAGAAGTGGCAATGTTCAATGTTCAGTTACTTTCTCAGCAAATGTAGCAGTCCAAGTCTGCATGCATTACAGCATGGATATCATTCAGGCATGGGCTGACACATGGCAAGTAATGCCTCAAATGTACCAGGCACTGATCTCCAACAAAAGAGGTTCTAACTCCCTACCCTTGAGATTTAATGATATTGCCACTGTCAAGTCCCCCAACATCAACATCCGGGGACTTGGAGGGGCTTGAGTTGACCAGAAACTTAACTGGACAAGCCACATAAATAGACTGTTTATGAGAGCAGGTCAGAAGCTGGGTTTCCTGTGGCAATAGACTCACCTCCTGATGCCCAAACTCTTTCTATCATCTGCGAGCACAAGAGGGACAGAATACCCTCCACTTGCTTGAATGAGTACAGCTCCAACAGCACTTGAGTTGTGCATTGGTATCAGGGACAAAGCAACTGAATTAATTTACACCTGATCCACAGTGATAATCATTGATCTTTTACGTCACTGCTGCACAGGGGCTGCAGTGTGTACCATGAGCAAAATACACGGAAGTTACTCATGCAGCTTTCTCCGACAGCATCTCCCTAACCCACCACCTCTACCACCAAGAAGGACAAGAGCAGCAGGAACTTGGAAACACAATCACTTGCAGGTTCTCCTTCGAGTTGAGCACCATCCTCACTTGGAAATATATCCCTGTTCCTTCATTATTGTTTGGTCTAAATCCTGGAACTTCCTACCAAAAACACTGTGGGAGCACCTTCACCGAAGGGCTGCAGCTGTGCAAGGAGGTGGCTCACCAACACCTTGCCGAGGGCATTTAGGGATGGGCCTTGCCAGTGATACCCAGATCCTGAAAAAATGAGTTTAAAAAAGACTGGCATCTACAAACTCCTTAACTGAGAAGCAGGTGTTGGTTGTGCTTTGCAGATAGGCAGATGGAGAGCCTGATCGACACTTCAAACCCACCCTAATAGATGAGAGCTACTGTGACCCAAAAGCAAAGTTCAGGCTTTCTATACAGCAGCTACCCAATTAATTAAACTTGTGGCAACTGGGACATGTGGTCACAGCATGTGGTTTCCATGTTGTACAACCAATGGACAGAAGCCACGGTAAAGAGAAAGCAGAGACATCACAGGAGGTGAAACTCTTTGAAGGTTTGCTTCAGCGTCAGAGGTGTGGTCTTTCTGGTGATATTTTAAACTGTTTCTTGAGGTGGACATAAAGATTCCACGGTAATATTCAAAGAGAAGAAAAATCTCATGCCCTGCATTTATCTGTCAATCTTTCAATTACTAAACTGATTATCAAGTGGTTAGTCTAATTTGCTGATCTGAAACCTTGTCAAGTGTAAAAGGGCTGCTGTATTGCAATGGTGACTGGATGTCAAAAATACATTGCTGGCTCTCAGCCACCCTGAGATCTCCTAAAAGGCGGTTCAGAAATGCAAGTTCTTTATATTTTTTCTCTCTCTTCAAAAATCAATGAGTGTTTGGGGCTACGAATCTACATCCCACTGTACTTTCAACATAACAACCTGCTCTTGTTTTGCCACATCATATAATAGATATATTTATTTACTGACCGTCCAGTCTATGCCAGCTCACAGAGCAATCCATTCCCACTAATTTTTCATGTAACCTGTTCTCCCCACTGTCCCATCAGCTCCCCCCAAATTCTACCACTCAATTACACACTTGAGGCAACTTACCGAATCAAGTTAACCTACCAGCCTGTGTGACTTTGGGATGTGGGAGGAAACCAGAGAACCTAAGGAGACGCCAACTTGGTCACAGGGAGAACATGCAAACTCTAGACAGACAGCACCAGAGGTCAGGACTGAACCTGTGTCACAGGAGCTGTGAGGTAGCAGTACTATTTGTACCACTGAGCCACCCAAAACCTATATTTAAGTGTGTTTTGAAAGACCAGCTCTCTTAAAGCCATTGATCAGCTTCTGCTTTTTAATGTGAAGTCTTATGGATATGTAAATCGGGAAGCTGTGGTTATGTGATTTCAAAATTGTATTTTAGGTGTTTCTTGCTTATAAAAGAAATGAAAGATGGACAGGTGAAGGATTTCCACAGTTTTGATGTCCTTTGAATTAAAATAAGAGAGACTGTGCAATGAGTCAAACTTTCAACATGCAGGGTGACTTGGAGAGAAACAGAATGTAAAATATTTTAGGAGTTTAGTAGGATCAAACGGTAAAGTCAAACTGGCTCCTCAGCTTTCTAGATTCACATCATCAAAATATAACAAATGTTTATCATTGTTCCTCCTCCATTTTGGAACAGGAAGTCATTGAAACAACTTGCAGCTGGACCACCTGAAGCCACCCACTTTGTGTATATCTTGCAAGTGAAGTGCATTCAGAAAAGGTGGGAATACACCCGGGTAAATTGAAGGCAGACTCACATTTTCAACAGTGAGGTCCCCTCACAACTGTTGTATCCCTCTTCCCATTGTGCTTTTTCTGTGTTTAACTTCAGATATCCTGTGCCTCTTGTATTTCACAGCAGACCCCCTTCAGGCTAACTTCTGAAGCAATTGCTGCAGTATTTTGGTACTGTGAGATAAATCTTTGAACCTACTGCCAAGTTCTGCTGCTGGAGGTAATTTTGTCCCTAGGAAGCTTCAGCTACAAGCTTCTGTGTGTGTCCAGCCTTCAGGAGGGAGATAACATCACCTCGTGGAGCCACATACGTACTGGGTGGTGCGGTTTTTCCAAAGCACAAGCATGTCATTTTCACGGAGTGCAAGAAACATAAAAGCCTCATTAGACAGCATTAAAGGAAGCGATTAACATTCTTATTTTAGCTTCCTCCATCCACCCATGATTAGAATTTTTTTCCAATTACTATTTCCAGTTTCTTTGAAGGACTTCCGCTGCTGGCCTGATTGAATAACTAGTTCGTTCTTTCTTACTCTCGGAGTTAATAAGCTCTCTCTGCACTAAGACATGGATTTATATAATATTTTTCACATCCTTTACAGTACACCGCAAAGCACCTTAAAATAATGAAGTGTTTCTGAAGTGCAGTCACTGTGGTAATGAAGGAAATGCAGCAGCTTATTTGATCCAAGCAAGCTCCCACAAACAGATGCTTCACCAGATGATCTGTTGAGTGAGGCAGATATATTTGCCAAGACACTAACAATCCTGCTCATCGAAAGAATCTGCCTGAGCGAGCAGATGAGGTCTCAGTTTAATGTGTCATCCTAAAGACAGAACCTCCAGCAGTAATAAACCCTCTTTTTACTTCGCTGAATCTAGCATTTTTGTGCTTTAGTCTCTGGAGTGGAACCTGAATCCCCTGACAGAGGCAGGAGTGTTGTTGACTGAATGATGCTGCCGCAAATGGTGGATCACCTCTAAATTTCCTTTAATTTCTTTTCCAGCCATTAAATGCATCTATGGTTTGGAAACTGAGACTCCCCTAACGCTGTTGCAGAGTCACACGCATGAAACTTTTTGCTTCCTCAGCCTTCCTCCTCTCCACCTTCCATTAATAGGGACCACTTCTTGCTTTATACCTTCTCTCTCACTCATCTTGCCATTGGTGATGTCCAGTACTCTGCACCTTAGCCCATCATCTTCAGTAAGGTTAACTTGCTTGTCGGGTAGCTCATTGATGAATCATAGACCTGCCGAGCTGAGTGGCCTTCTATGATATTTCTTTTTCTATGTAATTCTACCTAAAGATCATGGGTATAGGGACATTAATTCCACAATCTAAATATCAGCATTTTATAATCCTCAGAAAAAGCTCACTTCTATATGCCGCAGATTTTGTTGGAAAGAACGTGCTTGGTCACCAATTGTACCTTAGCAGTATACTACTTCAATGAAAAAGAACTTTTGTTGTGATTATTCATTCCTTAATCCTATCAATGGATTAGAGAAAGTAATATGTCAGGCAATTAACTTCATATATTATTGTTATAAAACATTCATCTTGAACTCTGAGAGAGATTATAGCGCACTAGTCTTGTCCAAAACCAGCTGTGAAGGTACCTTCCAGCTGGAGATTGCCAACATGATTTATCCAAGCCTTTCCATCATCCTTGGTTTTGAAGGCTCCCAAGCAAAAGGTTTCAATTCTTATTATATCACTTTCTTTAATGATCTAGTTCCAGCTAGTACAAACCCTTGATGTTCTGAACAAAAGTAAAAAAAAAATTCCCTTTTAACATTGCAGTAATTTCTGTTTCTTGTGAAAAGATTTTCCTTAACAAACCTAAAGAGCTTAAACTGTTTGGTGTTGTAGATTCTTGTTTGCTTCCAATCTTGATCACAATTTGCAAGTGCATATTTTTAGCAGAGCTCAATTACTGTAGCAAGTTAGATAGCCCAGTCGAACATGTGCTGCAGGCACACACAGGAAGTATGCAGAGTAGACTGTTGGTGACATAAAACCTTGTACAACAATAATTTGATACGAGTCCTGCCAAACTAGGCTGAAAGTCATCCAGCACAAACTATGCGTTAATTCAGTGGTTTTCAACCTTTTTCATGCTGCGGCCCCCCAGAACATGTCCCTGTTAGATGGCGGACCCTTAAAGCCCACAAAATCAAACAATCGATAATTCATGCATACAACACTTAAATTACTGCACACAGGCCCTATTGACACTATTTCAATAGGGCCTGTGTGCAGTAATTTAAGTGTTGTATGCATGAATTATCGATTGTTTGATTTTGTGGGCTTTAGTGACTATTTCAATCACCAATAATTACCAGCGGTGTCTTTCAGTGTTCAGTTCAATGTGAAGGTTGTGCCTGTTTTGCACTGCAGAGTTTGTCCAAACGTGGTGGTATGTGCGACAAACATACGCGTATGTCATCCTCAATATTCAGTCTTGATCTGTATTTGGTTTTCATGGCAGTGACTGCAGAAAATGCTATTTCGCACAAGTAAGTGGTTGCAGATGGTAACAGAACATTGACGGCTTTGCTGGACAGCAGTGGATACTCCTGGGAACATGCTATCCAGAACGACAACAGTGGCATTCGGTTGAACTGCAAGCGCAAAGTCCTGTCAGATGACAGTTCAGCCAATTCTTCTTGTTCACGTCCAGTTAAATCAGTAAGCATGCATTCAAACGGATTTCGAATCTGGATGCAATATTACTGGCAATATCTGGATGCACTGTTGTTAAATGGCACTTCAGTTTCGCTGGTTTCATTGCATCGTTGGACAGTGTTTGCAAACACACAACACAGAGAGGTTGGTCTGCATTTGTCCCCACTGCGATGAAGCCATATGAAATGTATTCTGGATCATACTTGCATTGTTTTCTCTTTCAGTCACCCTTATCCCCTTCGTCATCAGAATCTTCTGGTTTCTGGTCAGCTTTTCTCTTCAGAAATTTCTCCATACTCAGCAATACACGCTGGACAGTTTAATTACTATTACTGATAAACAAAATTATCAAAACTAATCTAAAATTTACATGCTTGTGCACTGTTGGTTTAACAGTGATGTCACTATGGCATAAATGCACAGTAAGTAAGCAATATTAAGACACACCAACAACGTCATTCAGTCTCGCTAACACTACAGTGCACAACAGAATAGTAGTGAGTAGTGAACACTACTGACTACTCTGACTATACAAATCGAATATTAAGCGGCAGCTTACCAGAAGGGAACACAGTCTAAGTCTCTAAGATTGTCGCCTATAACAGATAGAATAGATATGGCCAATGTTCTGAATAGTGGAAAACTGGAGCAAGCAAGTAAGCTATGTCTTTGTAACAGGTCGTTTTTCCATTTTTTTCTTGGTTTGCTCGTGGACCCCCTGGCAACCCCCCGTGGGCCCTCAGGGGTCCGCGGACTACAGGTTGAAAACCTCTGCGTTAATTCATGCAGGGAAAATCCAGGAAGATCCATCCTCTTTTCCCAGCTGTGCTGTTTCAAGTGGCCCTGTAGGGCTTGCGGCTTTGTAGGTTGGGACTTTAGAGAAACTTGCTTCGAGTCATTTGGTTGGGGGGGTAATATGTGCTATTCGTACACAGAGTGCTTTTGCGCCTCTGAATCTGAATAATGACGGCGGCTTTAGTGGCTGTTCTGCTGAACCTCCAGTGTGCCAATTAATTGGGAAGGGTCCAAAAAGCAGGCCCAGCTGCCAGAAGAGGCAAGAGTAGGATGTGTGAGAAGGGAAGGTAGTGGGGGAAGGGAAAGATGGAAGCATTAGGGAAAAGGGACTCTGACCAGGAGGCCCTGCACCACCAATACTTATGTCAGATGTGCCCTATCTGAGGAGAACCAAGGGAGTGGTGACAGATATCTGCCATGTATTGCACACAAATCTGCAGTTAGCACTGGATAAATGTTATGGTCATTGCAATGAGATAGTTTACCAACTTTACATGTATCCTGCACCACGTCATATAGGCAGGGGTTAATCATGCATTCTGATTCCAGCCTATATTTCAGGCAAGATCCAACTTAACTCCCAATGTGCTTAATTAACAATTTTCTTAGATCAATATTATTGCACCCATTTATTTATTTAACAATCTGCATGTAGCTATCCTTGCATTATTTCTGGCTCTGAAATTCCTCCTGTCCAATGTAATCAGAGTTAGTGAGGGGAAAAGGCAGGATACAAAATCACGCAGTTCAAACTAGACTGGTCAACATTAACAGTTCTTCTTAGAGTAACGTAAAAACATATTTACTGGTTACATGCTTACAACCTTCACAATGGCTGGTCTAATCCTAATCCCAATGAATACCCTGAGCATTACTGATTGGAGCTTCCTATCTTCAGACTTTTGTGGATGTCAAGGGTTCCATAGTACTACTCACAGGAAAGAATGGGATACTCCTGGTGGCCTGGCCTTGGAGTCCTCAACCAACTGCAGTCTTTGGTATTGGTATTGGTATTGGTTTTTTATCGTCACTGGTACTGAGGTACAGTGAAAAACTTGTCTTGCATACCGTTCGTACAGGTCAATTCACTACATAGTGCAGATACATTGAGTTACTACAGAGTGCATTGAGGTAGTACAGGTAAAAACAATAACAGTACAGAATAAAGTGTCACAGCTACAAAGAAAGTGCAGTGCAATAAGCTGCAAGGTCATAACAAGGTAGATTGTGAGGTCAAGAGTCCACCTCATCATGTAAGGGAACCGTTCAATAGTCTTATCACAGTAGGATAGAAGCTGTCCTTGAGCCTGGTAGTATGTGCCCTCAGGATCCTGTATCTTCTGCCTGATGGAAGAGGAGAGAAGAGAGAATGACCTGGGTGGGTGTGATCTTTGATTATGCTGGTTGCTTCACCAAGGCAGTGAGAGGTCAGGACAGAGTCCGTGGAGGGGAGGCTGGTGTCCGTGATGCGCTGGGCTATGTCCACAGCTCCCTGCAGTTTCTTGCGGTCCTGGGCAGAGCAGTTGCAGTACCAAGCCGTGATGCATCCAGATAGCATGCTGTCTATGGTGCATCGATAAAAGTTGGTGAGTGTCAAAGGGGACATACCAAATTTTTTTAGCCTTCTGAGGAAGTAGAGGCACTGGTGAGCTTTCTTGGCTGTGGCAAGTCTTCTGAACAGACCAGCCAACAGTTTTTTTGTAATGTAGATGTCCAGTGCTAGACAGTGTTGGTGAATGAGGGCTCTGTATAAAGTATACTGAGATCATCAATTCTCCATCTTCCCATGACTGTGGTGTTTTTGGGTTCTTCTTGTAATTCTCCTGTGGACTATCACATAATTCACTTAAGTTAGGACCAGCAAGGGAAACCACATCTACTTATTGAACCAGTTGACTTTCAACTGAATCTGAAGCATGGTGTTTAAAATGCAGCAGTAGTTAATCATGTGGCACAGTTTCTTCATGTAGTAGCAATCCTAATCTAAAATAGAAGTTGCATTGAATTGCCAATCTACATGAGCAGTGAACTAATATACATGTATCATTACCTGCCCTTTAAAAGAGAAGGAACGTTGTACCAATAGGTGAACATATTTACATTAAGGACTTATTCACACTAGTAAATCAACATACGTCAGTTGTAAACTTGTAAGTCTAGTTCTGTTCCACAACTTATGTACATGTTTGCATGCAATAACAAACCTAACCATATCACAGGTTTCTTAATCCTCTGAGATTTTCTCTAGAGTGCAGATGTGTCCTGCACCTCCCCCACTACTCTGGATCATCTTCCCAGATGCTCTCATGATATTCCACCTTACTGTGGCTTGGCTCCTGCTCTACAGGGGCCATTCCCTCAGAATCTTCTGCAACTTATGTGTCTAATCCTAGTCGGTTTCATATTCACTGACATCCTGGTAGACACACTTACTTGTTGGACACTTTTGGCAAAACTTACACCCTCAATGTGTTCCTTTCTGGATTGTGGCCTTCATTTCTATACCCCAATCTGTGCTCTCATCATAAGACCATCCTGTTTGTGTGCTGCTCCTCTTCAGTACTTTTCCTTTGTTTTAGCATATGTACTCTGTCTGTTCTTCCCTTTAGAAACATTTCCCTTGATCTCTATCTCACCAGAGTGCCTTGAAGCCAGTATTGCATGCTCAAGGTACTGTCTACTGAGCAGACCACATTTGTGGAATTTCAGCCTCTGTCTTTTTAAACTGGTGATGCTGTTTCCATAATATTGAACATTCTTTCTGCAATCTGTCTTGTTCACTTATAACTGGTTACCCAATCTATAAGACTTCCAAGATCAGACAGACATCCTGCCGAACTCTCCACATCTTTAGAGACAGATACTTTATTTGAATTCTGAAGTTTACTCTGGCCTCATTTTAAGCTCGCTGCACAACCACACTTAACTCAACTCCCTTGGCAGTGCTAGGCCTTTAATGTGCTGCTTCAAGGACATGAAGGTTGTGGGGAACCCGTACAGAAGCGGAGATGAGGTCTGGGGCAGATCAACCACAATCATATTGAACAGTAGGGCAGGATTGAGGGGCCGATTGGCCTACTCCTCCCCCTGTCTTCATATGTTCTTGTGTTCCAGACTGACTGAAATAACAAACCCCATGCCGATTGTCACCCTCATTCCGTCTCTCCAAACTAGACAGCTTCCATGTCAATTTCTCCTAGAAATACCATTCTGAAAACTCGGTAAATAGTTCCATCTATTGAATAAAAGAAGATCACTGTTCCCTTCATGGTCCGTAGGTAGACTTTCTTCTTATTTCGACCCCTTATGCGTCCATACTCCCATTCTTGGATCTCTTTAGTTGGAGTCATGATCACCTTGACTGTATGTCCTAGTATTCTGCCACCAATAAACCCGAGTGCCTTTCCCAGTTGCTCGTGGGTGTCAGACCTTCCCTCAGACTCCATTGCTGCATGACTGATTGCAAAGCCTTTGTTCCTAAAGGAGGTTCTCATTCTTTTCTTTAAATCCTTGGACCTTTTCTCTTTGGTCAGACCCCCAACGAGCCTCAGGAAGAGGCGGCCATCTGTTCTTGTCTTTGGGAAGTCATCTCTTTAAGCAGCCCCATTGCTCCAGCGACCTGACGTGTGCAGAGTTTGCACATTCTCCCTGCGACCACATGGGTTTCCTCCGGGTGCTCCGGTTTCCTCCCACATCCTACAGACTTGCTGGTCGGCAGGTTGCTGTAAATTACCCCCAGTGTAGGCGGATGGCCGTAGAGTTAGGCTGGACATGTGAGCGAGATTAGGCTGCAGAGAAACAAGTGGGACAGTGGAAGTGATGGACATGATGTGTGAGCCACCTTAGACACAATGGGCGAAATGGTCTCCTCAGTCGTAAGAAATATTAAAAGAAATTGGCTCCTGATAGTCATCACAATCAATGATTTTGAATATCAGGGCTCTCCACACAGTGATCCCCACAGCTTTGAATGCTCTCCTTCAGGTTCTGTGGTGGCCTGTGTGATGTCTCCTTCAGCTGCCCCTGCAGTGCTTTCCCCCAACTCTGCACCATTCCCACAGCCTCTCTCCCTCCTACTGCGGACTTGAGTTTTTGCTTTCAATCCTCTCAGGCACTTTCCCCCTCATTTTGCACCATTGTTTTACTGGGATGTGTATCTCTCACCTCTATTTCACTGTGAGGATCAGGGCAGACTGAGTGATTTCAGAGGGAAAAGAGATCTGTCTGTTTGCCCTTCTTTGCACAGGGATATGCTTCCAATCCAGTCCACACCTGGTGCTGTTGATTTCCAGGTGTAGCCACCACGATTATTGGCTGATCAATCTCCCTCTGAGCAAAACTACAACTGACCTCTCCTGGTGTTCTCCTGAGGGCATGCACAGTACAGCAGTGGTGTGGCTAAAGTTGTGCCTGCCTTGCCCCATTACTGAGGGATCTTCTGCAGCATTGACATTCCAGCTACTAATTACAATGATTGTTTTAAATTCACTGTGGTCTTCTCTCCTGTCACCTCTTGGAGTCCAAGTACCACCTAGCATGCACTCTTTCATGTCTTCATTTAGTTCCCTGTGTTTGAAGCTCCCCTCTGCTTTAGTCTGTATATTTGTTTCCCTGCCTGAGAGACTCTGTAGCTTTCAATATTGGTTGCATTACGTTCGTGTTTTCAAAGTTATGCAAAGCGTTTCATAGTAAAACTCCAATACTGCAACCGAACTATTCAGGATTCCAGATGGTTCGGCATCTGGCTCACCAGGTGATATCTGCTGTGCTCCCTCCAACTCACTGAATGTAAAATTGGCTTGGTGGAGGGAGTCAGAGAGTGGTAGTGGAGGGTTGCTTTCCCAATTAGAGGTTTGTGACCAGTAGTGTGCCGCGGAGATCGTTGATAGTTCCTCTGTTGTTTGTCATCAGTATTAACTGTTTGGTTGAGAATATTGTTAATGTGATTAGTAAGTTTACAGTTGACACCAAAACTGGTGATGTAGTGGACAGTGAAGAAGGTGTCTAAGAGTGCAATGGGATCTGGATCAATTGGGGAAGTGGGCCAAAGAATGGCAGATGGAATTTAATCTGGACAAATGCGAGGCGTGGCATTTTGTTAATTTAAAGCAGAGTAGGACTTGACAGGGTCTGGAGAGTGTTGTCGAAGAAAGAAGAAAGAAAGAAAGAAAGTTCCCTGAAAGTGGGGATACAGGGAGACAGGGTGGCAAAGAAGGCATTTGGCATACTTGCCTTCATCAGTCAGGGCACTGAATACAAGAGTTGGGACATCATGTTACAACTGTACAAGTCGTTGCTGAGACCACATTTGTAGTATTGTGTATAGTCCTGGTCACCCAGCTATAGGAAGGATATCATTAAGCTGGAAAGGGCAAAGGAAGGATTCACAAGGATGTTACTGGGACTGGAGGTCTTGAGTTACAAGGAGAGGCTGGATCACCTGGGACTTTTTACCCTGGAGCATAGGAGGCTGAGAGGTGACCTTATGGAGGTATATAAAATCATTGAGGGGCATAGATAAAGTGAATGGTCACAGACTTTTTCCCAGAATAGGGGATTCTAAAACTAGAGGGCATAGGTTTAAGGTGAGGTGGGAGGGGTAAGATTTAAAGGGGACCTGAGGGGCAACTTTTTCACACAGAGTATGGTGGGTGTATGGAATGAGCTGCCAGAGGAAATTGTGGAGGCAGGTGTGTTACGGGCTAGGGTACTATTGGTGAATGTCCCTTTAAGATAGAGTAGTGTGTGTGTGTGTGTGTGTGTGTGTGTGTGTGTGTGTGTGTGTGTTATGACGTTGGTGGAGCAGACAGTCAGAGTCAGTCAGAGGAGAAGAGAGAGAGAGACACCAGCCTGCTAGTCTCTATCGATGGATGAAAAACAATATCTGTGTCTGTCACGACAATCCATGTATGGATTTTTGGAATAATCTGGTGAAGTCCACTTTGTCATTAACCTGTAGTGGGAAACAGGTATTTGTGTGGATGGCCACGTCTCAGATGCCTTTCGGGGTGGCAGATACTTCAGAACAAAGTAGTGGAGTCCACTTTGTTGTTAACCTGTAGTGGGAAACAGGTATTAGTGTGAACGGCCATGATTCAAGTGCCTTTTGGGGTGGCAGATACTTCGGAACAAAGGAATGGAGCATCAGTGATTGAGGTGTCGTATGGGTTCCATCGTGGAACATTTGGATTTCGTAATTACTCTCTATTTTCTCTCTACATTTTGCCTTCAGTCAACGGTGGTTGTTGAAGAAGCCTTTGCTCACGGTTCACCTTACGGCTTGCTGAACTGAACTTTGAGAACTATTCCTGGACTTGGAGTTTGGGAATTTGCCACACACACACTTCGAGTTTAGTTTTGGGGTTAATGTTTAAGATCTAACATTTTTACTTCTAACATTCTAACATTTTTACTTTTATTTTTCTTATTATCGTAAGTAGTTATTAATAAAATAATTTTTAACACTTATACATGACTCGGTGTGTTTCTTTTGTTGCTGGTATGTGACAAATATAATTACAATGTTTAAAAGACATTTGGACAGGTAAATGGACAGAAAAGGTTTAGAGGGATATGGGCCAAACACAGGGACTAGCTCAGGAAGACAACTTTTGTTTGGCATGGGCGAGTTGGACCAGAGGATATGTTTCCCTGCTGTATAACTGGAACCCTGGTCCCACACTCCCTTCCAATTCACCAAGGCTCCAGGACCTGTGCTCCTTTCTGACTCACCAGGATCCAGGTTCCCGTGCTCTCTTTAACTGGAGCAGGACCCTGTTTCCCACCCTCCCTTTAAACTTACTGTGTTTACTGAAAAAATTTACTAAAACTCTGTTAGTCCAGTCCCACCACAGTCTCTTGCGTGATGGATTATCGGTGTTTCACTGCAATGGTGTCTGTGCTGAATGGACAAACTGAGGGTGCGTGGTTACCCTGGTATCAATGGCAAGGCCTCCTACCTTTAGCAAGCATGTGACCTACATTTTCCCACCATGTGACTCACCAGATTCTCTGTGTTTTGAGGAAGCAGACACTATTGAGGAATGAAAATCCCCATATTATTATTCAAAGCCATTTCCATCCCAGTGCCAACCCTACTCACCTTTTCAATGTAATATCTGGAGTAGCAAACGTTTAGCCTGTATTTGCTCCTCAGCTAATTCACTCCCTAAATCTGACCTTCAACGTTTGGTCCTGTGAGGGTGGAAAATTAGAATATCTTACCTTGTCTCTCTAATTCATCATTTAATTGCCTATCTTTTTTCCTCTGGCATCTGATTACCTGTACAGAATTACCTGTACATATTTCAGATGACACTGGATTGAAATGAGCCTTTAATTTTACAATTATTTCATCAAGAGGGTATCAGTGTAGTGCCAATAGATTCACCAATGTCATGTCAACATCCATGCTCACAGCTGTTTTATGGTCAAGGATCACTGCATTTTGTTCTTCAGCATTTTCGCCTGCACCTTTTACAATGTTTTAGGTTTTGAGGAGGGTGTCCAATCTTTCAGTGTAAATGCTAAACACCCCCTGAGTTCTATCATATCCACTGAATTTTATGATCTCCCCCATCTCTGCTGTTTCTACCATCTCACCTCTACACACACAACTCTATGCTTTACTATTGAGGCATTCACTCTTCTGTTTACCCACACTTTACCATAGACTCACAAATCTCACTCTAGCAGTACAGACTCTCACCACACCACTGAATTGGTCTTGCATTCTTGTTATGCCATATTTTGGAGTACAGGCAGATCCCATGTTCCTGAGAACTGTCGATAAGATGATTCATCCATAAGTCAGGAACGCGGTTTTTGATAGCCACCCATATCATATCACTCTGCATACGCTTCCTATGACTCTTTCATTTCCTTGAATATTCACCCTAACACCACCCATAATTAAACAAATGGAGTATATACTGTAACGAGTCATTAATGAACACCATGAAACATTTTATTATTATTATTACTATCTTGAAAACTCTTAAAAAATTTATGGGAGAATTTGCATAAAGTTGGTTTTCCTTATGTCGGGAGCCCCTGTATTACATAACTCGCTTAGGCCAGAAATTTCAAAGAAATGCAGATGTTTATTGCAGGAGCTGGAACAATGTTACAATAATTCACAAAATGGTACAGTTTCTCAAGTAGTAGCCACACACCAGCCTTAAGATAACAGCTTCACTCGACAGCTAATACATATGAGCTATAAATCGATGTACATATATAGGATTTATGTTCTCATTTGTTCCCTCAGGAAAATCATTTGTCAGTGCATTGAGCTGGTCCATGAGGATACAGGTGGCTTGAGATGTCTGTGGTGAGTTGCATTCAAGGACTCTGCAATATCCTCATTGTTGATTGTCTCTGTGAACCTGTGAAAGTAGCTGAGCAGGATCATTCGGAATGATTGCTGAAGTATGTGTATGAAAGGTTGGGTAAAAACAGGATGGCATGCTGTAATATTACTTTGTGTCCAGCACAAATTTGTGCAATTTTTCTTTAACTTCACATGAATGATAAAGAAATGGGGGGGGGGGGGCTATGTGGGAGGGAAGGGTTACATAGAATTTAGAGCAGGATAAAATGTCAGCACAACGTTGTGGGCCAAAGGGCCTGTACTTTGCTGTAGTGTTCTGTGTTCTATGTTCTCTCCGATGAATTGTCACAGAAACATTAGTGGTTTACCCCCACCATCCATCCTTACCAATTTCTCCCCGCCATCCTCCTCCCTCACCATCCTGCCCCCCCGCCATCCTCCTCACCCCACCATCCTCCTCACCCCACCATCCTCCTCCCCCCGCCATCCTCCTCCCTCACCATCCTGCCCCCCCGCCATCCTCCTCACCCCACCATCCTGCCCCCCGCCATCCTCCTCCCTCACCATCCTCCTCCCCCCACCATCCTCCTCCCCCCACCCTCCTCCCCCCACCATCCACCCCCCACCATCCTCCTCCCCCCCTCCTCCCCCCACCATCCTCCCCCCACCATCCTCCTCCCCCCACCATCCTCCCCCCACCATCCTCCTCCCCCCACCATCCTCCTCCCTCACCATCCTCCCCCCACCATCCTCCTCCCCCCACCATCCTCCCCCCACCATCCTCCTCCCCCCACCATCCTCCTCCCTCACCATCCTCCCCCCACCATCCTCTTCCCCCATCCTCCTCCCCCCATCCTCCTCCCCCCACCATCCTCCTCCCCCCACCATCCTCCTCCCTCACCATCCTCCCCCCACCATCCTCCTCCCCCACCATCCTCCTCCCTCACCATCCTCCCCCCACCATCCTCCTCCCCCCACCATCCTCCTCCCTCACCATCCTCCCCCACCATCCTCCCCCCACCATCCTCCTCCCTCACCATCCTCCCCCCACCATCCTCCCCCGACCATCCTCCCCCACAATCCTCTCCCCACCACCCTCCTCCCCCACAATCCTCCCCCCATCCTCCTCCCCCATCCTCCTCCCCCCACCATCCTCCTCCCTCACCATCCTCCCCCCACCATCCTCCTCCCCCACAATCCTCCCCCCACCATCCTCCTCCCCATCCTCCTCCCCCCACCATCCTCCTCCCTCACCATCCTCCCCCCACCATCCTCCTCCCCCACCATCCTCCCCCCACCATCCTCCTCCCCCATCCATCCTCCCCCCACCATCCTCCTCCCTCACCATCCTCCCCCCACCATCCTCCCCCACAATCCTCCCCCCACCATCCTCTTCCCCCATCATCCTCTCCCCACCATCCTCCTCCCCACCATCCTCCCCCAACCATCCACCCACCAATCCTCACCGTCCACCCTCTCTCCTCCCCCCCAACCCACCCCCCCATCTTCTACTCTCACCATTCTCCACCCCACAACTGCAGCATCTCGACAACACTGTCAGTTCCTTCTGGGGATTATAGTGTCTGAAGTGCCTCTAGCTGGTCAGGTTTTCTTTATGTGTTAATCTCATTGGTGAGTGTTTCCAGGCTAGGCTGCTCCTGGAAGCATCACAGCAGTTTCATGTGTGTGAGTATCTTGTACTGGATAACAATTGGAAGCAGGAGTCTAGACAGATTCATTCCCCAACCCCGTGTTGCAGGAGCTAAACTCTCTTTCTTGCTGGAATCATCAACTGTTGGGCTCAAATTCACAGATTTCCCTGCACATGACACTAAGCTTTATATTGTGAAGTTCTAATCTCTGATGTTGGGCCTTCCCAGAGGTTGTTTGCTTCTCAGCAATGCAATGGGAATGAGCTGTTGTGCATTTTCCTTTTAAATACAGTTAATAATTCTGTTATTTAAAATTCCTTCTTTATTTCTGCAGAAAGGCTGGGATCGTGGGACACAATGTATAGCAAAGTGTGATCATAAATCCTCCAAGAAAGATGAACTATCATTTCACAAAGGAGATATACTGACAATTATTGAAGTTGTTAATGTGAGTATGTGTTCACCTAAGAACATCCTTCTACAATACTAAAGCACTATATTGCAGGTGATGGAAATCTGAAATAAAAATAGAAAATGCTGGAAATACTCAACAGTTCAAACAGCATCCGAGGGAAGAGAATCAGAATTAATACTTAAGGTTAATGTCCCTTTGTCAGGAGAGTTTGCATTGTTTCCTTACACTTTGCATTCGGTTTGGGAAGGTGTTTGGGATGTAAAGAGTGCTGACCGGGATATATTG
Organism: Pristis pectinata; assembly: GCF_009764475.1. Lineage (NCBI taxonomy): Eukaryota > Metazoa > Chordata > Chondrichthyes > Rhinopristiformes > Pristidae > Pristis > Pristis pectinata. Next base: position 11,792,319 of record NC_067428.1, read on the forward strand.
AGAATGAAATTTTTGCTTCATGCTTTGCACTTTTGAAGGTGTTCTCTTCGCTTTGTAGAGATCCAACTCAGAAAAATGGTTCATGGAGATCCTTGGTTTATCACACCTTCTCTCTTCCACTTCCCTAACTACAGTCCCTGCCTCTCAAAATAGATAGCATATTCCAGAGACAATCTGTGCATGTCGATTATCTCTCCCAATCATAATTCCCCATCAAATCTTCCATTTCCTCATCCCATAAACTCTTCCATTCATAGATCCCAATCATTCGAAAGAGCTCTGCGCTTACACCCCTGTTGAGATATCCCAATTCACTCTCCAGTTCATCTGAGTAGGCTCCCCTATATACACATCCCAATCAGTTCTCCCAAACAGTCCAAAGAATTGCCAAATGATGGGAAAAGTGAGGAGCTACTGGGAAATAACAAGTTAAAAAAAGAGGCAACATGATTGCTGATTTCAAAACTGTGAAGATGTAGGAAGGTGGAGGAGGGTCCATTCTGGGTCTTGGGAGCTTAGGACAAACAGGACGAAATGTTCAACCCCAACCAAAGTATGAGTGACATCCGAAGACAGGAATAATAACAGTTTTAAGGGGATGTGGACAATAGAAGGGAGAGAAGGATCTAAATGTACAATGTCTAATTTTGTTAGTTAACTGACTGTGTTCCATTTATTTTAACCAGAATAAAGGTTTGTTCCGGGCAAAGAATAACAAGACCCAGGAGGAAGGGCTGATATCCAGAAGCAAATTACGTGAGCGTGAAGCCATTCGAGTCGACCCCAACATCAGTCTTATGCCGTAAGTACCTTTGCCAGTTTCTAACTCGGATATGGTGGGTTAAAAATTGGCCAGGACGTCAGGAGAACTGTCCCGTTCTTCATCCAATGAGAAGACTAACAGGGACACAGATTCACATCCCATGCACCACTAGAGAAGCACTCCCTCAGTACAGCCTGGGTTATCTGCACGTCTTGTAGTGGTGCTTAAGTGTGTGACTTTCTGACGTGGAGGCAAATGTGCTCCAACGGAGTGGTGGGAGGCATCTGGTTAGCACTGGCAGGCAAGAGAGGCAAGAGTGGACCGCTCTTGAAAGGCTTTCTGAAAATCCAAGTAAACAACATCCACTGACTCTCTTCTGTCTGATCCGACCTCTGGAAAACAACGTTGGAGAAGTAGTAATAGGGACCAAAAAAATAACGGATAAACTGAATAAGTATTTTGCAGCAGTCTTCACTATGGAAGACACCAGCAACATGCCAGAAATTCGAGAGAGTCGGGGGCCAGAAGTGAGTGTAGTCGCTATTACTAAGGAGATGGTGCTTAGGAAGCTGAAAGGTCTGAAGGTGGATAAGTCACCTGGACCAGACAGACTACACTCCAGGGTTCTGAACGAGGTAGCTGAAGAGATTGTGGAAGCATTAGTAGTGATCTTTCAAGAATCACTAGAGTCAGGAATGGTTCCAGAGGACTGGAAAATTGCAAATGTTACTCCACTCTTTAAGGAGGGAGGGAAGCAAAAGACAGGAAATTATAGGACGGTTAGCCTGACTTCAGTGGCTGATAAGATTTTAGAGTCCATTATTAAGGATGAGGTTTCAGGGTACTTGGAAGCACATGATAAAATAGGCCAAAGTCAGCATGGTTTCTTTAAGGGGAGATCTTGCCTGACAACTCTGTTGGAATCCTTTGAGGAAGTAACAGGCAGGCTAGGCAAAGGAGAGTCAGTGGATGTTGTATACTTGGATTTTTAGAAGGCCTTTGACAAGGTGCCGCACATGAGGCTGCTAAACAAGATTGGAGCCCATGGTATTACAGGAAAGGTACTAGCATGGATAGAAGATTGGCTGACTAGCAGAATGCAAAGAGTGGAATAAAGGGGGCCTTTTCTAGTTGGCTGCTGGTGACTAGTGGTGTTCCGCAGGGGTCGGTGTTGGTTCCGCCACTTTTCGTATTTTATGTTAATGATCTGGATGACAGAATTGATGGTTCTGTGGCCAAGTTTGAAGATGATACAAATATAGGTGGAGGGGCAGGTAGTGCTGAGGAAGCAGGGAGTCTGCAGAAGGACTTGGATAGTTTGGGAGAATGGGCAAAGAAATGGTAGATGGAATACAGTGTAAGGAAGTGTATGGTCATGCACTTTGGTAGAAGGAATAAAGGCGTAGACTATTTTCTAAATGGGGAGGGAATTCAGAAATCAGAGGTGCAAAGGGACTTGGGAGTCCTAGCGCAGGATTCCCTAAAGGTTAACTTGCAGGTTGAGTTGGTAGTAACGTAGGCAAATGCAATGTTAGCATTCATTGCGAGGATTCTAGAATATAAAAGCAAGGACATAATGCTGAGGCTTTATAAGGCGTTAGTCAGACCACATTTGGAGTATCGTGAGCAGTTTTGGGCCCCATATCTAAGGAAGGATGTGCTGGCATTGGAGAGGGTCCAGAGGAGGTTTACAAGAATGATCGTGGGGATAAAAGGGTTAACACCTGAGGAGCATTTGATGGTTCTGGGTCTGTACTTGCTGAAGGGGGGATCTCATTGAAACCTACCGAATATTGAAAGGCCTGGATAGAGTGGAAGTGGAGAGAATGTTTCCAGTAGTGGGAGAGTCTAGGACCAGAGTGCACAGCCTTAGGATAAAAGGATGTCCCTTTAGAAAAGAGATGAGGAGAAATTTCATTAGCCAGAGGGTGGTGAATCTGTGGAATTCATTGCCACAAATGGCAATCATTGGGTATATTTAAAGTGGAGGTTGATAGGTTCCTGATTAGTAAGTGTGTCAAAGATTACTGGGAGAAGGCAGGAGAATAGGGTTGAGAGAGAAAAATAAATCAGCCATGATCGAATGGCAGAGCAGACTCAATGGGCCAAATGGCCTAATTCTGCTCCGATGTCTTATGGTCTTATGAACAGCTTGACTATTTAATGGAAATGAGGCCTGGGCTCAAAATTGACTGGGCTTTCCATTGTTGAATGAGCACATCAAATGCCCAGATCCCATATCCCATCACCCCAAAGAATATTCACTGGAAATATATTTTCTCTTTCCTAATACTGAGTGTCTCTGTTAGGGCTTACAAAATTTCAACCTAGATCCAAAAAGCTGAGACAAGGGTGAAGGATCCCCATCTGGGTACAGACACACAGTAATATGATCAGAGAGTCATAGGGTCATATAGTCAAACAGCCTGGGTTACACTACCCAGAAATGTTCCTCTTGGCAGCACAGAGCACCAAGACACTTCCTATTGCTTACTCAGCCGGGGCCACAAGAAGTCAGCGAAGAGAAACAGAGCTTTGCATGAAAATCTTTCATTAGAACTGGAAAAAGAACAAGCTGTGACAGAGTTTAGTGAAGTACAGAAAGAGAGAGGGAGGAGAGGAGAAAATAAAAGGGAAGATCAATAATGTGAAGGGGAAAAAAGAGATAATTAAAAAAGCTGATCATCAGATGCATGAAGAAACTTTATACAGGTTCAGAGGAATTGCAAAAGCAGCCTCAATGCAGGCTTAACAAAAAAACCAGGCACACTGGTTATAATCTAAAATTATTGAACTCAGTGTTGAGTCCAGAATGCTGCAATGTGGCCAATCAAAAGAGGTCCTTTTCCTAGATCTTCCTTGGAAGAGTGCAGAAGGCCAGAGCAGAGGCCTCAGAGTGAGAGTGGGGAGGAGGATTAAAGAACAGGTGGCCAGAAGATGAGGATTATTCTTGCAAAGTGAATAGAGATGTTCCAGAGAACATTTCCCTAATCAGAGTCAGGTCTCCCCAGTGAAGATATATAATACTTCTCTCAAATAAACAGCTGTCTCCAGTGACAGGTCAATATCTCTGGGGTTGAGGACTCTGCTTGGCTCAGGGGTTGGATGACAGAGCCTATCACAGAGGATCTCTTGTTTTCAGTCTGTCTAGATTTCAAATGGGTTCTTTAAGGAAGCTTCCTCATCACGAACTTGTCCTTTAATCAATGACCCAAAGCTATATGAAATGTTTTGAATGAGACTGCTTCCTCCCTCGCAGTTAATGAAATAAAACCTCTGATAAACAGGGACACTGATTTAAAAAAACATAGGCAAAGAAGACAAGGAGAAAATATTTTAGTCAGCCACTTATTATGATCTGGAATGCACTGCATGAAAGGTTGGTGGAAATGGAATCAGTCATAACTTTCAAAGTAGAGGTATAATTTTAATAAAACTTAGTTACAGGGAAGAGCAGGAGAATTGAGTAGGTCTTTCAAAGAACTGGCACATCCACAGTGGGACAAATGGGTTCTCTCCATGATTTATGACTTTATGATTCTTCAGCATTATTTACACTTACCATGAAATCTTCATACTCTGAACAGCTCAGCTTCTCATAGTCCACACATCCTCAGACTGTCAAGTTATTTTAGCTGGGCTGTTTTAATTGCAGCCTATTGAGTTATTCTTGCAACTGTACTGTGGAGTAAGGATAAACTTACTGGTTTTTGGAGCCTCTTTATTGTGGTAGTTGACTTTCTAAATTGAGCTGAAGCATGACATAAAATATTGCTAAGTTAGCCACATAATTCAGATCTTATGGTAATAAAACCATACCAATCTTAAAATAACATTTAAATATAGCTACAGGTTAATATACAGACACCACCAAAATCATTTTCATTCTACACGGTATCAGCTGCTGGTTTGTCTACCTCACACACCTGTGCTCTGTGAATATAGATTAGTCCCAATTCTTGCTCTAAGGTTTTTCACTTCATTCTTCTACCCTCCAGTTCTGTGTTCATATTCATATCCTTTCATTCAGCCTTGTCTTTGGTTTATGAAGCCTGGACCGTCTACTCTTTCCATATTCCTGTCTCTGGTAACAACAGATGCATTCATTTGGCAGCCAAAAGTCTCAAGTTGTTTCATGGGAAAATATGACATCAAGGCACCTAAGATACAGTTGGCAAAAGACTTGGATTCCTTGCTCACACTTGTTTGTTCTTCACTCTTTGTGAGGTGGTTCCATGGGAAGATCAGTGGTGAAGATGCAGTGAGGGTGCTCCAGCCCACAGAAGATGGCCTCTTCCTGGTGCGAGAGTCCATTCGACATCCTGGTGACTATGTGCTTTGTGTCAGCTCAAAAGAGGAAGTCAGTCATTATCGTGTTATTTATCAAGACAATAAATTAACAATTGATGAAGAGAACTATTTTTACAACCTCATTGAACTTATTGAGGTAGGTTATCCAATTATTGTTTATGCTACCTCTTTGCATTACACAATGGAAGATTATGAGCAGCAGGATATCAGAGAAAATGTGCATTAAGTAACACTTTTTCCACTTCTCATGCTGTGCATTATTGAGCAAACAGTAGTTTTTCTTCTTTAGGTAGGCTAACCAATGAAGCAGGCACCACTGCCAAGTCTGATCCCGTCATCGTCTCAAGCGGCAGTCAGTATTTGGCAATCAGGAATAGGGCCCTGATTAATCTTCCCTTCCCTAATCCTGAGATGAAGTCCCCACTCTATCCCAGCCAAGATCATTGTCTCAGTACTTGGGATAAAAGACACTACCTCCCGCTGAGGGATGGATTTGATCTTGGGCTGGAACTCAACCTGATCATCGTTTTATTTTAACTGTAATTATACCATATTTAAAAATTATTTCACGGGTAACTAAATTTAATCTAATTCCTTAATCAAAGTGTAGTGGTTCACTTTGATCAAAGTGAATCACTTAATCAAAGTGAATAGCAATCACTATTGTGATTTTGTAAACTACTGGTCACAGAGGTAATCTCTACCATCCACTAATGGAGTTGTTAGCCATCTTGGGTTTTAAAAGGCTGAAGGTCACAGGAGCAAGTGAAGGGTGGGGAGGACGAGGCCCTGGGCAGATGTACCAGACTGAAGATGGTATTGTGAGCCTTATGGTGGATTCATGGAGAAGGAAGACTGAGTTGTATTTGGAGATTACAACACACAAGGATGTTCATAGAAAGAAGTCCTCTGGTAATACAGGTAAAAGGGGAGAACAGAAGGATTGTGTTAAAGAGAGACACTGGAGCCTGAAGATGAGATAAGGATTGTACACCAGAATATGTGCTTTTCCTTCAACTCTCTGGGTCTGAGAAATACGGTGGAAAATCCTCTTTTGAGGACAGTGTATATGAAAATCAAGGGAACTCTGTAATGGCTGACTGATCTGATGATGGTCATTCAGTGTGCTGCCACAGTTGAGATATCCCACCTGGGTTAAATCTATAAACCACAGAGAACAGTTGTACAGTAAGTGGAGAAAAGAGTGCACAATTTCACCCTCACTGCTATAAATATTAACACTCACACCATCACATTACATGACCCAAGACCTCAGTATGTGGGTGACACCAAAGGCGGTGTTACCTCTTTATTTATAATGGACCACTGTGGTGTAAATAAAATTAAAACCTCATGCCCCTAAATTTAAGCAGTCTAATTTTGTCACCGAGAGTGTAATGGAAACATTACTGGTGTCAGAGTGTAAGTATAGAGAAGTAATTTTGTGAAACCTCATTGAACAAAGTAACATAGAGGAAGTTTACGAATAGTGAAATTCCATTCAGCAAACTAAAGAAAAAGCAGGGTGTGTGGTGTTCTAGGATATGAAAAGGGAAGCTAAATTGTCTTCTAATGGACTTTTTCAAGCTGATGTAGTAAAACAAGGAAGGTCATGCATGGGAAAAATTTAGAAATATATTTCCTCTGTCCTTGCTAAATTTAGCAACAATGTCACTGGTTTTAATAACAACAGAAAATTCTGGGAACACTCAGTAGGTCAGGACATGTCTGTGGAAAGGGAAACAGACTGAACGTTTCAGGTCTGGGATCCTTCAGGTTCTAATGATGGGTTCCAGATCTGAGTTGTTAATGCTGTTTCTCTCTCCACAGATGCTGCCTGACCTGCTGAGTGTTTCAATCATAGCCTGTTTTTATTTCAAAATTTTGCCTTTACAGGTTTCCTTGTTTCCTCAAGGGTTCAGCCCATTGTGAAGAAGACTATCCAAAGACAAAAAACTGGTGAAGGGATATTTACAGCTATGGCAGCCTGAAATATGAACTCACATCAAGGCTTGTTTCCCGCTGTAGAAACAGCCTCAACTTTACTTTCTAATTCCCCCTTTACCCTCACAGACCTGAAAATCAGTCTCGGAGTAAATTGGGATGCTGAGCCAAATCAGCTTTCATAAGAGAAAAAATAAGGAATGAGAGGAAAGGAATAGAATGAAAAATGGTACTTTCAGTATCTCAGGTCACTGTAAGTTTCAAAATCATCCAGCAGTGAGGAAAGTCTACCACCAGGGTCAACACAGTGTTCTCAGAATCATTAAAGAGTGACTACATGATGTAGAGGTTAGTTGTGAATATTGGGACATAGGAATAGAAGTCGTCCATTCATTCCTTTCATTCGATTACATTAAGGCTTCTTTTTCTCTTAAATTTGTCTGTCTACCTTAATTCCGTTACTGTTAATATTGTCCTCAAACAAAAATATAGCAAACACGTTTAATGTTGCAGAATGTCCCAAGGATATTCACAGGCACATTAAACAAAATCTGTCACTGAGCGTCCAAAAGAGACATCAGAGCAGCAGAATCGTGGTTTAAAAAGTATTGTAGAGGAGTTGGGTTGAGGGGGAAGTTTGTAGGTTCTGTGGGAAGGGACGTACAGAAGATAGAGAGGTTTAGGAAGAGACTTCCAGAGTTTAGGGTGTAGACAGTTGAGGTCATGGCAGTCAAAAGTGGAATATCTCAGCAGACTGCAGCAGTGGTGTATGTTTGAAAGATATGGAGAGGCAAAGCCATGCAAGTATTTGGAAAAAATGGATGCAGAGGACATTGTGATAGAGAATATGGGCTGTGGAATTCTGGATGACCTTGGGTTTACAGAGAGCAGTTTAAAAGGGGATGGCTTGGAGTGCATTGAAATAATTGCCTGGAAGTAACAAAGGCTTGGGTGAGGGCTCCACATCAAGCCAGGAAGGTCATTGTGATAGTGTTAGATCGTTAACTCAAAGATAAGTGAAAGTGGCACTTGCAGAAAGCATGATCTGACAGCATAAGCCTATGATACAATGAAAAGATTTGACCCCTATAATTTTCACATTTGATTAAACTTTATGTGGGTTAGCCACAAGTGCCAGCTTGCTCAAAGTGCAGAAGTGTGCAGAAATAGTTACTCATGACATTAAGTGTTGACTGCAGAATGTGTTGCCCTTGCATATACATATTACAGAAACATATTTGTACATCACACCCCAGGTAGCTTGAGGTAGCTTGTTTAAAATAGATATTATTAGATTACAATATTGCTTAAATAGAAAACACATTTACATGTGTTATTAGGGTGGGACAAAGGTAAAAAAGATCCTCACTTTTCAGCACTGATCATTATCCACTAATCTCTGCTGTACGCTGTGCTATTGATTCCAGGATGAGGACAGCACTGGGGCTGCTAATGTTGAATATTCCACTGAAGCCTGATGCACAAGATCATATCATGTCCAAGAGAGAGATTCCTGTCCTGCCAGAGCTTTATGAATTAACCTTTCCCTTCATCTATTTTGGAGGTTGATTAACATCCATGCTATGCCTTTGGATAGTTAAAGACTGATTCTAAAAACATGAGCTGGCAAATTAACTTTCCAAGGCTGCTGGAGAAAATGGACACGGCTCCCCACTGAAGCTCAGGATTCAATTCATAGGAATCTCATGGAAATTCTCCCAATTGTGCAGAAATCCTGAAAAGGTGACATTGATTCCATGTATTCACATCCATGGATTTTCATGGACGTGGTGGGAAACAGTCTAAAGAACCTTCAAAGAAATGAAGGTTGCAGGTCTTTCCTTGTGATTGAGTTACAGGAACCAAACTGCATTCTCTCCATCAAGGCTCAGAGAGGCAGTGCTCTGTGTTACTCCTGTAAACAAATGTAGGGCAGGTTGTACAAGGGGGTAAATGGGTTGGTGTTAAGGTATGTTGTACACCAGGATGTTGCAGAAGGGCCGGAATGATGTTATTTCTGTACTTTGAGTCTGCTGACTAATATTGAATGCATAAACAAGCGTGCACCAATTTCTGCAGCTTTCAAAGAGCAAAATAATTGACAGTAGATGTTCAGGACATTGGCTCTAATGTTCTTCATGCATGTTGCAATGCTGGTTCCTGGCACAGTTCCAAGATTCACTGGGTGGTCCTATTCCATGTGACTGCTCTTCCATACTTGACAAATATCCCACCATGAAGTGAAGGATGAAAAGGTTTAACCTATTATTTCTTGTGCATTTTATTCTATTTAGCATTATATGAAAGATGCATGTGGGCTCATCACTCGGTTAACAAAACCCAAACTTAAGGAGGGCACAAAGTCAGCTGCGGAGGAATTCTCAAAAGGTAATAACAAGCTGCTATAAATACTGTGCATGAGTCAGTCGCATTTATAGAACTGAAGATAAGATAAGATTCTTTATTAGTTACACGTACATCGAAAAACACAGTGAAATGCATCTTTGCATAGAATGTTCTGGGGGCAGCCCGCAAGTATCGCCAGGCTTCCGGCGCCAACATAGCATGCCCACAACTTCCTAACCCGTACGTCTTTGGAATGTGGGAGGAAACTGGACCACCCGGAGGAAACCCACACAGACACGGGGAGAATGTACAAACACCTTACAGACAGCAGCGGGAATTGAACCCGGGTCGTCAGCACCGTAATAGTGTTACGCTAACTGCTACACTACCGTGCTACACCTTTGCTTCTCAGAAGGCTACAGAATGATCGGAGCCATATCAGGAGGCTGGAGGCTGTGGATATTGATTAAAGGTTTAGGAATTGCAATTCTAACACCAGGGGAGAATTTTTTTCTGTCTTTAGATAAAGCAACTTGAGCGAGAAAGAGAAAATACAAATCCATCTCAGCTTACGTTATTGACCAATTGTGACCTGCAAGGTTTGAACTCAAGTTCTTTAATTAAAGCAGAAAGTTTATTGAGTATCACAGGAATAAACAGTCAACATTCAACAAAGGCAGTAAGTACACAGCGAGACTTGGCTCCAAAGGTTCCTTTCTCCATCCCACCCCCCACAGTCCCCTGGGGTACAGTCCTCTGTTTTCCTTCTCTAGACATACCAATGATATTGTGTAGCTCTAATCCTTTATGCCCCTTCTCATGTTCATGCTTCATCAGATATAGTCACGGATCACCCTGTACTATGGTCATCCTTTGCTCACTCATGGCCTCCCTGTGGCTCAGCATGTAGGCCCTTTCCCATCGGTTGAGTGTGCTATCTCTGGAGGAGTTTGAAGTTCACACTCCCTCAAATACAACTTTCTTCTCAGTAAATTGGTCGTTTCCCAGCTGTTCCCTCTGACTTTCTGTTCTTGTAAATTCATACAGACACACCCTGCACAGAACAACACAGCTATTAGCAATCTTTCAAACTAGCACAACCATACATAGGCCTTCTCGGTGAAGCTTTCAAATCATGCTTTATGGGTTTGCATCTTAACAAAACAAGTGATACCTCAAAGGTACCGATTCCCGATTAACATTGAACATGTTTCAATCTAACAGATTACTCCCTCCTGCAGCATTATTTAAGATATCTTTATTAGCCCCATGTACGTCGAAACGCACAGTGAAATGCATCTTTTGCGTAGAGTGTTCTGGGGGCAGCCCGCAAATGTCGCCACAACTTCCTAACCCGTACGTCTTTGGAATGTGGGAGGAAACCGGAGCACTCGGAGGAAACCCACGCAGACGCAGGGAGAACGTACAAACTCCTTACAGACAGTGGCCGGACTTGAACCCGGGTCGCTAACACTGTAAAGTGTTATGCTAACTGCTACACTACCACACCTGCCTTACTTGGTTACCCTACTTCAACCGGAGGAATTCTTCACCACCCCACCCACTCTCACCCATCCCCACTCCTTCAGCAGGATATCGCTCCCTTAACTGTTGGTTGTTCCTTACCGGACCGTCCCCTTCCACCCTTCCAGCTGTGGGTGACTTCCAGTCTCTTCTCGTCTCTTGTTCAATCATTTTCTTCCTCTTTTCATTTCTCCTCTGCCTTTCCTACTGCTTCCCTTCTACCCCAGGTCAGAAGAGTCCTTTTCACTTCTACTCTACCTTTTTTTGAAATTACATTGCTGCAACATTATTTTTAAAGAAGAAATTTCTCTTCTAAGGGCATGCACTTTTGACATTTTTTGTTTCATTTTTAGTGGGTGGGGGTTGCTGGCAAGTCCAATATTTGATGCCCATTCGTAATAGGCCAAGAGAAGGCAGTGTGAGCTAGACTTCAACTGCTGCAGTCCTTGTAATGAATGAATTCCCCTGGAGTTGTAGGGTACAAATTTCCAGTGGGTTGACCCAGCAGTAATGAACGAACAACAACATATTCCCAGATTAGAGTCATGTGTGACTTGGAGGAGAACATGCAGGCTCCGACATTTCGGGTGCCTGCTGCCCTTGTCTTTCCAGGCAGTGGGGGTTGTGGGTTTGGGATGTACTGTTGAAGAAGCTTTGGTGAGTTGCTGCAGTGAACTATGTAGATGGTACACTCTATCTCTTGATGAAGACTCTGAGGCTTTGCCTGTGGTTAGTTACGGTCCTATGCACGATGGCTGCAACACTTGACTGTCTTGCATTCAGTTTCTGGGCACGACGAGAGCTAAATCACTTCCACTGAAATAACTGATGAGCATTCACACATTTGTTCTGCGATTCACGCCTGCCACAGTTAGGCAAGGGTGTTGGCATGATGCTAACACTGGAGGTATGCAAAATAGGATAACATAATGACAATTAGCTTCAACAGTGATTTAAAATCAAACTGTTAAATTGGAGCTCGATGCTTCAGCTAATGATCACCTTATACAGCCGAACAAACACCAAGCATGAGGAGGAACCCTTTCCCTTCCACCCCTACAACCACCAGTGCTATTTATAGGGACCATTAACTATTTGTAGGTTATGCTGATATTTCTCTACTTTCTGTGCCTTCAGTCTGGTGCTTTATAGAGAAGTCCACAGAGAATGAATTATGTAGCAGGTGTTGAACAAAACAACTGCTTAAGTAGCTCCTGTAGTCTTTGTTCCCTCTTCCAGTGGTGGATTGTGGCTACAGTATGTTTTGTTGATCAAGAGCATTGTGGCAACTTGCCAAGTCCCTTCGGCAGCTTTGCCCAGAAGCACAAAGGCAGCAGAGGCAAGGGGAACGTTACCTTCTAGATCCCTTCCAGGTCACAAGCCATTGTGACTGAGAAACTTACACATGCTCCTTCAGTGGATCACAGTCTTGGGACTCCACAGCTTGTAGAGCAGTGCATGTACCTCCACTGCCTCAGCTGCAGTGTTCAGGAAGGTAGCCCTTCTCAATGGCAGGTTGAGATAGCTATTAGTTGGTATTGGTCATCTCAGTAAAGCCTCCAGTGAGAGAGTAAAAAAAATCACAAACATGTGAGAGTTTGTTCCATATGTTGCTTTATTGGGTACATTTTCCCTTCTCTTGACTCTATCCCTTGTTTGTTTCAGCTGGCTGGCTACTCAATAAGGAGCAACTTATAATAGGAGATCAGATAGGAGAAGGGGAATTTGGAGGTGAGTGTTAAATGAATTAACTCCTATTCTTTCAATAGTTTGTTTGTGGATGGGTTTTGTAACACTCTGTCTGAACTCCTTCTGAGGCAGTCTCTCAGGATTGAGGACGGCTTACCGCCACTCAGGTCTTCTGAGTTCTAAAGTGGCTGATAAGGCTAATGTGGGGACCGCAGAGTCTTCCACAGAGGGGGCAGGAGGTGGCTGATGGAGTGGGCGGATGGTCAGTTTGTGAGGTGGTGAGCTCCTTCTGCTACTTACACAGGACCTCTGTGTAGTCCTGATGCATGGCCCTGAGATTCCCAGTTTTGTCCCAAGTAATCCTCCTCTTTGAACGGTAATGGGTCATGTTGCATTTCTTAAAGGAGACTTTTGAGAACCTCCTTGAATCTTTTCCTCTTTCCACCTGGTAAACTCTTCCCCTGAAGGTCTCTGCAGTAGATTGTCTGTCTTGAGGCACGCGAATAATATGAGGTGGCCTACGTAGCTGACTGGGTGTAACTAGGCCTCAATACAAGGAATGTTGGCCTGGAAGAGGACACTGACATTGGTTCACTTGTCCTTCCAGCGAAGTTGGCTGGGAGCAGCACCAGCCACTACACCTGGGCTTTTCTGAACCTTACTAACACCTTGACTACATCCATCGAGAGGGACTGTGCAACACACTTCTCATATTTGGCTGTTCAGACAATTATTTCCATCTTTGTTCCACAATATTAACCAACAAGGTATCAACAACAGAACCAATCTCAGCAAAGACTACATCATTGCCACAACAATTTTCTCAATCTTTTCTCTCTGTAATGTTCCACGTCACCTCCAACGAACTCACTGCGGGAGCGGAGCTAATCTTGAGCACTGATGGAAAACTACTCCATCTGCACTACCCAATCAAACACTCCATGAAAGTTATAACCTGGTTAAGGCACAGAATAAAGCTCACTCTAAGCTATCCCATCACATACTCCCAAATAAGGTGAGACAAATTATACACATAGTAAAGCCTCCCTATCTGCTTAAACAAACCTAATTCATTTTAAATGTGGCAGGCTCCCTGTCCCACCCCCGGGATATTGATTGGACAAAATATACCATCATCAGCAACAGCTTCTACTCCCAGTCACACCTCTGTATCCACCCAAGTTCCCTCCCAGTCCTGATGCAGGGTCTCATCCCGAAACATCAACATACACCTTTTGACTCCAAAGATGCTGCTTGACCCACTGAATTCTTCAAGCATTCTGTTTTTTCTTCCAAAGGATCCATCCTTGGGGTCGCTCCTCTTCCCCACTACATGCATGTGATTGGCAGCATTACGACACATGGCTCTATATCTGCACCATTGTCTTGTCCCTTCTGATGTCTCCATTAGAATCCTTGTCCAATATTCACCTTTCGAAGAGTCTTAAATTTGTCTGTCTTAATATCAGGAAGATCAAAGTCATCATCCTGCCACAAGCTCCTTCATTCTCCTTGATTATTATGTCGTTTTGAACTAGATTGCTCACAGCTTGAACAACTCATTCAACCATGTGCTCAGTGTCTGACCTTGTGACCCTGTGGTTTCATTATTACCACTGCCCCACAGCTCTGAAACAAATGCTAGAAAGACACTGTGGCTGGTGTCATACACTCCGCCTTCCACTGTCTTCAGTTTATTCACAACTTCACTACTGTATTTTCCTCTTCACCAAGTTTTCCCATCCCACTTCACCTCCTCTACCTGCCCTGGCTCCCAGCACAGTAATTCCTCAAAATAGAACTTTGATCTTTGTCTTTAAATCCATCCCTCAATAACTTGAGACAGTGAGAGCCAGCCAAATCCATTGGCACTTGGCTTGCTCTCACTCTCTCAAATTATTTCTCTAAACTTCTCAACCCGTCCATCTCTCTCCTCCTTTAAGGAACTTTATTATCCTTTACATTGACCAATCATTTAGTATTCTGGGTCCTGATATAGGGTCCTAGTATTTGGGGTCCTGATGAAGGGCTTCGGCCTGAAACGTCGACTGTTTATTTCCCTCCATGGATGCTGACCTGCTGAGTTCCTTCAGCACTTTTTGTGCATTGCTCCAGATTCCAGCATCTGCAGAATCTCTTGTGGCTTCTTTGTAGTATTCATGTAGTATTCTTTCCTAGTTTCTCTACTTCAACTTTCTCAGCATCTGCTTTTCAGAAGGACTCTATAGGCGGCTCTGGATATTCTTCTGTATGAGTCATCATACAAATACAAATGCACTACAGTTTGCATTGGCTGACAACCTGACCTGTTCACAAAAAGCTGCCTTCATTTACTTCCCTTGAGAATAATTGAGTCAAATTTCTGAAACTATTCCCCAACATGACCACAGAGTATTTCAGAGGAGCACAGTCTAAACTGCACTTTGTATTCTTGTAGCTGTGTTTCAAGCAGAATACATCGGGGAGAAAGTGGCTGTAAAGAACATCAAGTGCGATGTCATGGCTCAATCCTTCTTGGAGGAAACTTCTGTCATGACGTAAGTGTGGTTTTCAGTTCTTCCATCCTTCCCTTCCTGCAAATGCTGACTTCTGCTGTGTTACAGTTCTTTCTCAATCACCATCTCATCCATTGCAGGTTTCAGTGGTGGGTAATATTCAGGGGTCAGAGCCCTGACTGAGAATTGCCACCCTTTGCTATGTCAGGGATGTAATGCCAATTATTTCAATTAAGCCAACACCCTGAGTGAGATCACCGTGGCCCAGTGACCCCGTGTCACTGGGTGATGCAATGACTAACCATCACTGGACTCAGAGTACATTTTTTTCCTAATGTTTTAACAAGTTGTATTTTAAAGAGAAAAAGAATAAGTGTTTTTTTTCCTTAAGGTTATGAACCAAAATCCTTCATCAGGGATCCTGAGATGGGAGGCCTCAATTTCTACACTTTACCAAAATTCATGTTGTGCCAACTGACTCAGAAAAAGGCATCTTTTTTTTTTCAAATATGGGTGGCGATATTTTTAAATATTGAGTGCTGGTCGAGGGAGTGAGGTGGCTCTGGTTGGATGTTGAATCAGGTTGAATGGGAATGGGTGCACTTCAGTGACTGTGTGTCCGGTTCAACAAGTGTGACCACAGTTTAGCACAGTGGCACAGCAGGGAGACTTGCTGCATCACATCTCCAGCAACCCAAGGTCGATCTCTGGTCCTGTCTGTGTGGATTTTCACATTCTCCTTGTAACCCCATGGGTTTCCTCTGGGTGCTCCATTTCCTCCCACATCCCAGAGACGTCCCAGAGATAATCCGAGAATCAGCAAGATTTCAAGTGGAACTTTTTTTGTGGGAGATTAAATGGACAGGTCTGTGAAGGGTTGAATTGCTGATGGGCTGTTGAAGGAGATTAAAATGGATTAGCGAGACAGGCAAGGTGAGGAACATCATGGATGGACCTTTCACAGCCCCTGTTCTCCTCGGTTCATCTCCGCAGGACTCCAACAGCACAATAGCTTCCTAAAGAAAGATCTGCCGTTTTGCATCGCCTCTCTGAAGCATCTTAAATCTTTTTGCAACCAATGGAATGTGATGTAAAATATTTTGTGTGGCAAAGTCCCAGAAACTGTGATGCCTGAGGGGTGAGCTTTGCTAGAACACTGGGAGAACTCCCTGATCTTCAGATAGTCCCCTGGGACATCGAGTCAAGTCAGTAGATGGGGTCTTGGTGTAACAGCTCACCTCAAAAGAGTGTTCCTTTGAAAGTGCATCATTCCTTCAAACTAAACTGATGTGTCAGCATGGAATATATGCTTTGCTCTAGCTGTGGGGCTCTGCTTAGAAATAAGAAGAAAAAAATGAGGCAAATTTGCAGCAAGTTAATAAAGTGGTAGTGTAGTCCTGTTTTAATAATTTTTTTTTCATTTAAATGGAAAAAAATACAAAAGCATTGTAGATATGATGAAAATTTGAATTTCAATGTCTTGGATGGTAGTTGTGTGGTTTTCAGTTTTGGACTGTGGCCACTAGGTGGAGCAGTAGTCCCAATATTCACCCAAAGACCCACATGAATACCCCAGAATTAGGCCTTCTGTAGTCCCTCAGGATTGAGGAGGACTTGCTTCCACTCTCCTGTTGTGAATCCTGAGGCCAATGTGGGAACCAGAGTAGATGCCTGACATGACAGGTAGATTGGTTATTTATGAGGAGGTGCACTCCTTCCACGATTTATTCGGGGGCTCTCTGTGTTCCTAATGCGTAGATTCAAGATTTTCAATATGACCCAAATGCTCCTTCTCCACACTGAGTGGTCATGGGCCAGGAATCCCCAAGGATTAGTGGGGATGTTGCATATTTTCAAGGAAGCCTTGAGCACATCCTTGAAATTTTTCCTCTCTCCACCTGCTAATCTCATCCTGTAACAGAGCTGGGAATAGAGTGTTTGTTTCAGGAGTCTGGTGTCAGGCATATGAGCAACTGACTTAGTGTAACAGGGGCTCAATACTGGGAACGTTGGTCTGGAAGAGGTCATGGACATCCTCCTAGTGAATTTGGAGGAGTTTGCAGAGATGATGATGGTGGTGTCTTTCCAGTGTCTTGAGATGCTTGCTGCAGGTAGTCCAGGTCTTAGAAGTATGGGGTGTTGCACTTTCCCAATACCTTGGGAAGGGACCATTCGACACGGCATCATTATCACAGTTCAGTTCCTCTCCAGATGCCTTTCCCTGGCATGGAAAGCAACATGTCCATCTCAGCTGCTTCCTGCACAACCTGAAATAATCTGGGATGGAGAGCCCATCCCAACTCCATTGGATGCAAAGTGCTGTGGATTCTGGAGTTCTGGAATCAGAATAGAAAAGCTGGCTATACTTAACAGAGGTCAGGCGACAACTGTGGCGAGACAAACATAGATAGCAGAACTGGTCTCACAGCACAGACATATCTTGTTCCTATAGTGAACTTCCCTTATTTCCATCCCATTACAATACACTGTGGAAGTACCTCAGTATAGTAACTCTGTGACCACTTTGACCACGATGCACTACAATGAACTTTGTTTATTTTTTGGGGTTCTAATTGTGTTCTTTCTTGTACAATTCTTGTATAATTTATGTTTAATTTACATTTTTCTTCTGAATGTTCTGCCTCTAATTGTATGTGCCTGTAATATTACTGCAGGTAAGTTTTTCATTGCACCTGTGCATACACATACTGGTGCATATGACAATAAGCCTGACTTGACTAATGTTACATATTCACTCCCAACAGTCTGATATGAAATAGATGCAAGAGCTATCTGGAACATGAAGCTGTAGTGATTGAGGGGTAACAAGAACTATAAAACTGGCCGTGTTCCCCAGCTCTCTCCCAGCCTTTCTTTTATTTGTTCACATACTGCATGGAATTACTGAATAAAGTCAAGGAACAGAAACCTGGTGCTTTATTCTTTCTTCTCCCTGATACAAAGCATCTTGTCAGAGAACAAACAGACCCAGCAGTGGAAGATTTTACACTCCCATTTCACTCTCTTTTTAACAGTAAACTGCAGCACAAGAACCTGGTGAAATTATTGGGAGTTATTGTGGACAATGGGCTGTATATCGTGACTGAGTTCATGAGCAAGGTATGACCTCTTTACTTTATTCTCTTGTCTACTTCCCATTTTGTTCACCGTCAGCCAATACCTTGTGATGTAGAGACTGGGCCCTGTGTAATAGTGTACTTATTTTTCTACTATTGTCACACACTGTGACCTGGAATCTGTCACAGTGGCATATCCATTGAAACATCAGGAAGGGATTTACTACAGGAATATTAGCTCCAGATAATTAATGCAGTTGAGAGACTATTCTATGTAAATTTCCTCAAAGAATTTTGAAAAACCTTCATTCTGCATGTTTCTCTTCCACCACAAAGTGGTTTAAATGTTGCTTATTACTATAAAATATATTCTATTTTCTTCAAAGAAAATCGAGCCTTGACACATTATCCTTGGAATCGAAGACTCCATGTTTTCCAGTTCAACACCAACCAATAAATTGTCTTTAAAATTCACTGTTTTGTGTGGGACTTTCCCTGGACACTGAGCATATTACAAGGCCCAAAATAAACTTCTCATCGAGCTGCTCTGGATTATTGGCCCAGTACTGGATCCACTTTCAAGTAATCCAACTGGTTTCTTTCGTGGAGACTGCAGATGCTGGAACCTGGAGCAACGTGCAATCTGCTGGAGGACACAAAACATCAGCATGTGGCGACTCACCGTCTAGTCGGGCGAACCGACTCGGCAGTTGGGTCGCGCGGCGTCGGAGCGACGAGGCCCAAGATGGCGGCGGGCCTCGTCTTTCCGAGCAACGGGGAGAACCCGCACCCAGGAAAGTCCTGATGACGTAGGATTTACGTCATTGCTGGTTGTTTTGGGCGGGAACATTCTCCCTTAAAGGGCCCGCGCAAGGCGGGAAAATAAACCAGTTCTGTTTGGCAATCCTCCGAGTAGAGTCTTGTTTTATTCCGCGGTAGCAACTGCTACGTTGGTGACCCCGACGGTCCAAACGGCTTTTGGACCCGCGAAATGGACGACAGCGCAGCAGCCAACGCAGTGGCCCTCAAGCTGCCCACCTTTTGGACACTTCGGCCCAGCGTCTGGTTTGACCAGGCCGAAGCGCAATTCCACCTTCAGCAGATCACCTCCGACTCCACGAAGTACTACCATGTGGTTAGCTCTCTGGACCAGGAGACAGCCGCCCAGGTTGGAGACTTCATCCAGTCGCCTCCGGAGGAAGATAAGTACCCGGCTTTCAAAGACCTTTTGATCCGGACCTTCGGCCTCTCCCGTCGTGAGCGCGCCGCCCGCCTGCTTCATCTGGATGGCCTGGGGGACAGATCCCCATCCGCCCTAATGAATGAGATGCTGGCATTGGCCGAGGGACACAAGCCATGCCTGATGTTCGAACAGGCCTTCCTCGAACAGCTCCCCGATGACATCCACTTGTTGTTAGCTGACGCCGACTTCAGCAACCCCTGTGAGGTGGCCGCCCGGGGCAGATGTCCTGTGGAGGGCCAAGCGTGAGAGCGGTTCGTCCGTCAGTCAAATCACCAGGCCGCGAGCCCAACGCCCGCCTCGCCCGGCCCCAGCAACCAAGCAGCCACGCCCCAGGAACGCAGATGACGACACGGGTGACCAGCTGTGCTTCTACCATCAGAGGTGGGGTGCGGAGGCCCATCGATGCCGCCCACCCTGCAAGTTTCAGGGAAACGCCAGGGCCAGCCGCCGCTGATGGCTACGGCGGCTGGCCGCCGACAGAGCCTCCTCTTCGTTCAGGACAAGAAATCTGGACGGCGTTTCCTCGTTGATACTGGAGCGGAGGTCAGTATTTTGCCCCCGACAGGCTGCGACACTCGTGACAGGCCACCAGGTCCTCTACTCAATACCGCCAACGGTACAACGATACGGTCTTTCGGCACCCGTACGCTTCAATTACACTTTGGCGGCAGCCGTTTTTACCTGGACCTTTACCCTTGCCACCGTCGCCCGACCACTCCTAGGAGCCGATTTCCTTCGGGCCCACAACCTGTTAGTCGACCTGCGAAGGAAGTGGTTAGTCCACTCTAGCACTCTCCAGATCTATCCCTGGGAGAAATCAGCCCACCAGCCCCGCGCCTGGACTCCATTTCCCTTTCTGGCGATGATTTCGCCAAGCTCCTAGCCGAATTCCCATCGATTTTGGCACCTTCGTTTACAAATTCTAGGCCCACACACGGGGTACGACACCACATCATTACCACAGGGCCATCCCTTCATGCCCGAGCACGACGATTACCTCCAGACAAGCTCCGCTTGGCAAAGGAAGAGTTCCGTCACATGGAGGAGCTGGGGATTGTTCGCAGGTCAGACAGCCCCTGGGCCTCCCCCCTGCACATGGTCCCCAAAGCCACCGGAGGGTGGAGGCCCTGCGGCGACTACCGCAGGCTGAATGACGCCACCACCCCGGACCGCTATCCCATCCCTCACATCCAGGACTTTGCAGCGAACTTACACGGGGCCCGCATCTTTTCCAAAGTGGACCTCGTTAGGGGATACCACCAAATCCCGGTCCATCCGGATGACGTCCCCAAAACTGCGATTATCACCCCATTCGGCCTGTTCAAATTCCTTCGGATGCCGTTCGGCCTTAAGAACGCCGCGCAGACCTTCCAGCGGCTGATGGACGCGGTAGGCCGAGACCTGGACTTCGTGTTCATTTACTTGGACGACATACTGATCGCCAGCCGTAACCGCCAGGAACATCTTTCCCACCTCCGCCAGCTGTATTCCCGCCTCCGCGATTTCGGCCTCACGATCAACCCGTCCAAGTGCCAATTCGGACTTGACTCTATCGATTTCCTCGGCCACAAAATCACCAGCGACAGGGCAACACCCCTACCCGCCAAGGTGGATGCTATCCGCCATTTTGCCCGCCCCGACACAGTCAAAGGCCTACAGGAATTCCTTGGGATGGTCAACTTTTACCATCGTTTCATCCCTGCAGCAGCCCGTATCATGCGCCCTCTGTTCTCGCTGCTGGCTGGTAAGGGCAAGGACATCACCTGGACTGACGAGGCTGCGGCTGCTTTCGTTAAGGCCAAAGATGCCCTGGCAGACGCCACGATGCTGGTACACCCCAGGACTGACGTCCCGACTGCCCTCACGGTAGACGCGTCCAACACCGCGGTGGGTGGGGTACTGGAACAGCTACTCGAAGGCCGCTGGCAACCCTTGGCATTTTTCAGCAAGCACCTTAGACCGCCCGAACTGAAGTACGGCGCTTTTGATCGGGAACTTCTAGCGCTGTATCTGGCGGTCCGGCATTTCCGATACTTTCTAGAAGGCAGGCCTTTCACCGCTTTCACCGATCATAAGCCTCTGTCCTTTGCCTTCTCCAAAGTCTCCGATCCCTGGTCAGCTCGTCAGCAGAGACATTTATCCTACATTTCCGAGTTCACAACTGACATCCAACATGTCTCCGGAAAGGATAATGTCGTTGCTGATGCACTTTCCAGACCAACTATCCACAACCTATCCTTGGGTGTCGACTACACAGCCCTAGCTGACGCACAGCAAGCCGACGACGAACTGCCCAGCTACAGAACCGCAGTCTCGGGTCTGCAGCTCCGAGATCTCTTGGTTGGTCCAGGTCAGCAGACCCTACTTTGCGACGTTGCGACTGGTCAGCCCCGCCCTATAGTCCCTGCAGCCTGGCGGAGACGCGTTTTTGACTCGGTACATGGGTTGGCGCACCCGTCCATCAGATCTACTGTCCGACTGGTCGCCAGCAAGTTTGTCTGGCATGGCCTGCGCAAACAGGTCAGTGAGTGGGCCAGGACTTGTCCGCACTGCCAGACGTCAAAAATCCAGCGACACACCAAGGTCCCACCACAGCAGTTCGAGCCTACCCGTAGGAGGTTCGACCACATACACGTCGACCTCGTGGGCCCTCTGCTGGTTTCAAGAGGAGCCCGGTACCTCCTTACCATCGTGGACCGGTTCACGAGGTGGCCTGAGGCAACCCCCCTGACTGACATCACAACTGATTCCTGCGCCCGGGCGCTGCTCACAACTTGGGTCTCACGTTTTGGCGTTCCGGCGCACATCACTTCAGACAGAGGCACCCAATTCACTTCCAGTCTCTGGGCTGCATTAGCGAACCTGCTATGGACGCAGCTGCACACCACCACGGCCTACCGTCCTCAATCAAACGGGTTGGTGGAACGTTTTCACCGCCATCTGAAATCGGCCTTGATGGCCCGCCTGAAGGGTCCTAACTGGGTTGACGAGCTGCCTTGGGTCCTGCTCGGCATACGCACTGCCCCCAAAGAAGACCTCCGCACTTCGTCAGCTGAGCTTGTATACGGGGCGCCACTAGTTGTCACCGGGGATTTCATACCTGCCCTTCGGGACCAAGGGGAACAACCCCCAGCAGTCCTACAAAGACTGCGCAAGAAGCTTGGCGCCTTGGCCCCGATTCCCACTTCACGGCACGGTCAAGCCCCATCCTGCCAGCCCAAGGAACTACGGGACTGTAAGTTTGTTTTCGTTCGCAGGGGCACACCTCGGGTGCCATTGCAACGACCATATGAGGGACCGTTCCGAGTCATACGGAATAACGGATCCACTTTTATTTTGGACATTGGAGGCTGGGAACAGGTTTTCACGGCGGACCGCCTCAAACCGGCCCATTTGGATCTGCAACAGCCTGTCGAGGTTGCCACGCCGCGACGCAGAGGCCGCCCCCCTGAGCGGCAGCTGGCACAGCCCACGGACCTTGGGGACTGTATCGCCGGTTCTGGGGGGGGGTTGTGTGGCGACTCACCGTCTAGTCGGGCGAACCGGCTCGGCAGTCGGGTCGCGCGGCGTTGGAGCAACGAGGCCCAAGATGGCGGCAGGCCTCGTCTTTCCGAGCGACGGGAAGAACCCGCGCGCGGGAAAGTCCTGATGACGTAGGATTTACGTCATTGCCGGTTGTTTTGGGCGGGAACATTCTCCCTTAAAGGGCCTGCGCAAGGCGGGAAAATAAACCAGTTCTGTTTGGCAATCCTCCGAGTAGAGTCTTGTTTTATTCCGCGGTAGCAACCGCTACAAGCAAATCCTCCCCCCCCCCCGCCCCCCCCCCCCACACAGATGCTGTTGGGCCTGCTGAGTTCCTTCAGCAGGTTGTTTGTTGTTGACTTCCTGAATTAGTCCCATTTATCGTCGACTGCCCATTTCCCTCCACAGATGCTGCCTGATCCATTGAGTTCCTCCAGCACTTTGTGTGTTGCTCCAGATTCCAGCATCTGCAGTCTGCTGTGTCTCCATTAGTCCCACTTTTGTTACCTTTGAATTTCAAATTCCACAATTTTGTCAGTTTTTTGTCTGAAAATTACAAATCAGTTGATTTGCTAATCACCCCTTAAGTAGAAAAAAATCTAACTTTTTTTGGTGCTTATAACACAAGGCCCCAAGTCCACATCCAAGTCCTCTCGTTACCTTTTTGCCAAGTAGTGAGAATAACCTTTCACTGGTGATCCTCCTGGTTACAATGGTAAACAGAAAAGTTTTGACTTGTTTCACGACACACTTATCAGCAGTGACTAGATTCACAATCTTTGCCTCCAGCCTGCTGAGAGAACAGAGTCTCCTTAGTATATCAACTGCATCAGGTGGTATAAGGGTTCAGAAATGGCCAATTAAACCCTTATGTTGAAATGTAGCTCTTACCCACAGAAATGTTCTCTGCATTGCCAATCAGAATTATATAGATAGGAGCTTCATCCAGGCTCCGACCTAAACTTCAGTGTTAATATCCATGAAGTAAATGGTCCCTTAGATTATTCAATGATAAAAGTATTTGCATTTTTATCTCAGGTTTCATGCCCAAAGGTGCTTCACAACCAGTGGACCATTTTCAAAGTCAATGTTGTAATTCGAGGAAATGTGACCATCAATCTGCATACAGGAAGCTCCGAGGCGCAGTGAAATAAATGGCCAGTGGGAAAGTTTCACCATCTGTAAACATTCTTTTCTCTGCTTTTATCCAGGGTAACCTCGTAAACTATTTGAGAAGCAGAGGAAGATCGGTCATCAAAACGAAACAGCTGATCCAATTTGGGCTGTGAGTTCCAAACCCCCACTCTGTTCCACTTTCCTCATCCTTTGCCGTTTTCTCTCCTCTGCTGAGGCGCTGATTGAACTTAGGTCGTTCCATAAACATCAGCTCCCACTGGTCTCTCGTCTAAACAACCACGGAGCAGGCACAGAGTGAGCCAGGTGAAGGTCCTGCTCCATGTGGATTTGATTGGAGTCCAGTAGATTGGAAACACTAACACTGATGTTTCCAGTAGAACACAAGCCAATACAATGGAGTATCCCGGCTAATGATGAAATTACAAGGCCTGAAATAAGCTTATGAACCAGAGTGCAGATATGAAATGGTAACTCCCCAGCAAAGACATACAATGTGTGGGAATCACTGGCTGGGCCACTGCTGGCATTAAAGTATGCAGAGAAAGCTCAGTGTTGTTGGAAGGATGCAAGTCACATGAAAGGAGATTGTTAGAGATTTCTCTCAGATGATTTAAAGACAGGGTCAGTCATTTAAAACAGGTATACAGAAATTTCTTTTTACAAAGAGTGGTGAATCTCTGGAATTCTCTCGCCCAGAGTATTGTGGAGGTCAGATCACTGGAGATATTTAATGTGGAGGGAGATAAAACAAGGCGGTGGAGTTGAGGTCAGGGGTAAGTCAGGCATGATAGAATAGTGGGGCAGGTTTGAGGGGCCAGGTGGCTTCCTCCTGCTCCTAAATTCTTGTATTCTCGTGATTGTGCACTTCCTCCAGTGTCAATGACTTCGCAAGTACTTTACAGCCAATAAAATGAAGGGTGGTCACTGGGTAGGAAATGTGGCAGCTCATTTGCCAACAGCAAGGTTCCACGAATAGCAACGTTGCAATCACCAGATAACTGCGATGTTGTTGCATGATAAATATTTATCAGGATACTGTGGCGGGCCCCACTGCTCTTTAAAACAATGCCATGAGATCTTTTACATACACCTGAGGGAGCCCTGGTTTTTCTTTTCAGACAAAAGCAGCACCTCTGTTATCTAGTGAAATATTGAGGAAGAGCTGGACTGTTGGCCTAGGTTTCATGCCCAAGTCCCTGAAGTTGGACCAACTGAGCCACAGTTAAAATTTACTCATAGAGTCACGGAGTTACACAGCACGAAAACAGGCCCTTCAGCCCAACTTGTCCATTCCAACCAAGTTACCCACCTGAGCAAGTCCCATTTGTCTGCAGTTGCCACAGTCCAGACACTTGCCTTTACTTTAAGTGACCAATGATTATAACTATGTAGGTGGGAAATTGCGGTTCAGAAATAGACACTAGGTTTAAGCAGAACACTGGACAATTAGTGGATTCTTTAATGCTGACCTTAACTCCATAGGCCTTATTGGAAAAAAAATCTATGGCCTCATTACCTCAAAAATCTTCATTACCTCAGCAAAATGTGGCAACAATTTCTAAAGAGCATTCATTTCATCTGGGAATCTCCTGCAGATGGCCAGAACTGCAAGTGTGAAGGTGAAGGGTGTTAACACAGGAGACCATTGTCCTTGTTCTCCAGGATTGCTCGGAAAAGGTAGCTCACTGCAACCAGAGAAAAGGTCCTTTCCTGAGCAGTAATCTGAAACCGATGAGGTGAATAGGTTTCAACCTACTCACCAGACAGTTGACAAATGTTATCTTGTTAACTTTGCCTTCTCCTTGTTCTGGCTAATTAGCAATAATGATCAATTAATGATTGCTTTCATGCAACCCACTTTGGGAATTAGATCTGTTTTTTTTTGATAAATAAAGTTCCAGTTTCGATAAAGGTACAATTATTACATTGACATATTCCTGGTAGTTTGATCACCTGACTCCACACAAACACTGTTTGTCTCATCTTCAATATTTTTGGTAATTAATAAATGAAAGTAATAAAGGAAATTGAAAATATACGACTTCTAAACTACCTTAGTGGGTTTTGCCTGGATCGCACAAAGCAGCACCTGGGAGGTTAATCACAGAAAGTATCACCAGGAAAGAGGTAATTTGGCTCATCAAGTCTGTGCTGGCTCCACACAAGCAATCCAGCTGGTCCCATTCCTCTGTCCACTCCCCATAACATTGTTTATTTTTTCTTTTCAAGTATTGGTATTGGTTTATTATTGTCACTTGTACCAAGGTACAGTGAAAAACTTGTCTTACAAATCGATCGTACAGGTCAATTCATTACACAGTGCAGTTACATTGGGTTAGTACAGAGTGCATTGATGTAGTACAGGTAAAAACAATAACAGTACAGAGTAAAATGTCACAGCTACAGAGAAAGTGCGGTGCAATAAGGTGCAAGGTCACAACAAGGTAGATTGTGAAGTCATTGTATAAGGGGACAATTCAATAGTCTTATCACAGTGGGGTAGAAGCTGTCCTTAAGTCTGGTGGTCTTATTCAATTGTCTTTTTTGAACACAACAGCTGAATCGGCCTCCCCTGCTCCGCAGTGGACGGCACCAGAGGGACTGAAACATCACATAAAGGAACTTTAAAAAAGACTTCCCTCATATAATTTCTGTTCTTTTATCAACCTATTGCCTCTTGTTCACAACCTTTCAGTCAATGTGAACATCTTCTTTCTGTGTTGATCTTTCATGGTGTTAAATGCTTCCATCAGATTTCCTCAGCCTGCCCTGTTCCAAACAGAACACGTTTACCTCCAGTTTGTCCATGTAACTAAAGTCCCACATCCTGGGAATATTAGTTAATGTTTACTGCACCCCCTCCAAAGTCGTCATATCGTTCCTAAACTGTCGCGCCCAGAAGTGGTCACAATGCTCCAGCTGTGGGCAAACTGGTGCTTTGTAGAAGTTCATTGGGACTTCCTTACTCTTGTCTTCTGCCAAGGATCCTGTATGATTTTATAACCATTTTCTCAACCTGTCCTGCCACTTTCAACAATTCATGCACATATACCCCAGATCCTCTCTTTCATTACCCCTTTTAGAATTATGCCCTTAAGTTTATGTGGTCTCTTCTGACCAAAGTATAATACATGGCATTGCTATGTGCTCAATGCCACGTGTTACACATCCACCCTTCCCACCAGCCTGTATATATCCGCTTGAAGTCTTTTACACTCCCCTCTCACTTCCAAGTTCCACGTCATTCTGCAACCCCTGCTTCCTGATGACATTGTGGCAGCTCCAGGAGGTCAATGGTCAGTTTATGGAGGGTAAAGGGTCAGCTCAGGGAGATCTGTGGTCAGCCCATAGAACCCAAGGGTCAGTGCATGGAGATCAATGGTCACTCCACAGAGGCCAAAGGTCAGCCCGTGGAGGTCATGGTTCAGCCTATGGATGTCAGTGATCAACCTAAGGAGGTGGCTTTAAATGTTTTCTCTCCTGGCCCTGAGACAAGTTTCATTTTCTTGCCTCTCTTGGTGTCAAGAGGCAGGGATGTTCAATGAAGAATGGGTCAATGGGAGCATGCTAACTCTTCCTGTGGAAGTTTAGACAATCAGCAGCTGTGGGGTGAGCCCAGTGTTGATCTTGCCTCTTTCTTGACTCCCACATCCCAACCTTCAAACCTGTTCTAACAGGAGTGAATGGAAACAATATGATGCTGGAGGAACTCAGCAGGCCAGGCAGCATCCGTGGAGAAAAGCAGGCGGTCAACGTTTCGGGTCAGGACCCTTCTTCAGTACTGAAGATAGGAAAAGGGGAAACCCAATATATAGGAGGCAAAAGCAGAGCAGCGATAGGTGGACAAAAGAGGGGAGGTGGGGTGGGCACAAGGTGGTGCAGGTAAGAGATAGTGATAGGCAGGTGCGGGGGAGGAGGGGAGAGCAGATCCACCGGGGGATGGGTCAAAGGCCTAATGGCATGAATATTGAATTCTCCCTCTTTAAGTAATCCCCACACCCCTTCCCCACAAACCCCCCAAACATGCCTCTTCTTTTCTTCCCTTTCTAGCCTCTCTCTCTTTTTTTCTACCCCCCCCCCCCCACTATTTTTTTTCTCTCCTTAGCTTTGACCCATCCCCCGGTAGATCTGCACTCCCCTCCCCCGCACCTGCCTATCACTACCTCTTACCTGCATCTACCTATCACCACCTTGTGCCCACCCCGCCTCCCCTCTTTTGTCCACCTATCGCTGCTCTGTTTTTCCCTCCTATATATTGGGTTTCCCCTTTCCCTATCTTCAGTCCTGAAGAAGGGTCCTGACCTGAAACATCGACCGCCTGCTTTTCTCCACGGATGCTGCCCGGCCTGCTGAGTTCCTCCAGCGTCATCATGTTTTTCATCTAGATTTCAGCATCTGCAGTCTTTTATTTCTCTAGTTAATGGAAACGGTTCGGGAACAGAGATCTGGCTGATTTCACTACATCGTTCTCTCTCCAGGGTGAAGCTAACAGTAGAACTTACAACTTTGGCTAAAACTAACAAACAGAAATCCATGGGCCTTATCTTTTCTGGTTCAAAACCACATCAAACCATCCATTTAAATCAACAGAGTGGAGAGCAGAGTGTCAGGAAGTAGTTTCCACCTGTCCTGCGTGTCTCTACAAGATGTGACAGCCCTTCCCTCTGCCTTCAGTAACTGAAATGTGTGCTCTCTTCCCCACTTCCTCTCCATGGCCAGTGACGTATGTGAAGGAATGGAGTACCTGGAATCGAAAAAGCTCGTTCACCGAGATTTGGCAGCCCGGAACATTCTGATCTCAAACGAAAACATTGCCAAAGTGAGTGACTTCGGACTGGCCAAAGGGGTGTCCAGCACTCAGGACCAGGCAAAGCTGCCCGTGAAGTGGACGGCACCAGAGGCACTGAGACATCACGTAAGGACGGGAGAGCCGGTTCTCAGCTTGTGGGCTGGACAGTGGGTGGATGGAGCCTCCTCATTACACATGGTTCTAAGCAAGTCGAGACATCAGCCGTGACCTTGTCAGTGAAAGAATAGGTTCTTTCTTACACATTTCCACCCCCTCTTTACCCTGACCACCATCCAATAGCTTAATCCATGAAACCTTTCACACATAAGCCCAGCCAGCAAGTAATGGCAGATTACTGGGCTATCGGGGAGTACAGAAGGGAAATACTTGTGCACACGCACAGCCACTCGTGTACAGCGGAAACTATTCATACGTGTGCATCTCACACGCACACACGCACACACACACACACACACACACACACACCAACAAGCACACACCAACACACGCACACGCCTGCATGCTTGGCAAGATACAATGTCCATAGAAATCTGCACCCATCTTCAGGAAACAGCCAGAATAAACAGTCAGGCAACTCATCCTTGGTCCATACACATCACCAAGTTGCACCTTAGATCCAAGTAGTTAAGCACGTTGAGTGGCAAAATGAGACTCTCCAATAAACAGTGAGAAAATTCCTCCTAAAGCGTAGCACCTGGGGGATACAATAGTGACACTTAACCTTACAATCGTTACACCTCAGTCTTTTCAAACCTGCCAGAGTCCTTTCAACACCCTTCATCTAGGATTTCCTCTAAATTACAGTCAAGCATGAAATATTCTCACTCTTCCCTGTACCTCTCCTTTCTGAACTGCGCTCCATTCATCTATTGTGGGTGGACAGATTGGTCTGGGCCCACACAGAGCAAGTGGAGTAACAGCTGCCAGGGACCCTGGTAACTCTATCCCTTTCTCTGACTGAATAGCCCACTTAACCCCCACAGGGCTTCGTACTTAAATGGCAGCTTGTGGCCAATCGAATAGAGAGAGTGAATGAAGGGCCCACTGGCTTGTTTTCTACAAGAATATTACACTTGTAATCGTCAAGAGGAGAGGAATACCCATAATAAGTTTCCTGATTCCTTCAAACAGAAATTTTCCACCAAATCAGATGTCTGGAGTTATGGAATTCTTCTCTGGGAGCTGTTTTCATACGGTCGGGCACCTTACCCTAAACTGGTGAGATCTTCGTTTGTCTATAATATGGCACATTTAGTACCTGCACAGGATGCAGTTGTCTCTAAAATCACTGTTAAATCATTTGCTGCAGCCCACTAGAGGGCAAACAGCTGCCTGCGTTTTCTCCCAAAGTCCCTCTCCGCTTCTCAATCATTATACTTACGGCATCACACAGGATTTTCATTCAGTTGTAAAAGTTTAGTTATAAATCCTCATCAGCACCTGAAAGGGAAAGTGGGTGGCATTTCAGATGGACTTGCTGGTCGGATTGGAATTCTTCATGATTGGACGCAGACACTGAGCGTCAGTGAGAAGATAGTCTATTCAGTAGTGGATGACATAATCAAACCTGACCAGTTGCACTGAGCAGCATTGGGAATCCTGACCATTTACCAGCAGAGGAAGATGAAAGTGTTGATACTGTTAGAGAGACCGAGTATATGAGGGGTGAAATAAGGAACGGGTCAAGGGATGGGTTAGGGCCACGGATGAAATAGGAGCAGGACAGGGATAGTCAGGGTGGAAAGGAATGAGAATTTCAGGCATGTTTGATATCATGACATAGAGGGGGAAAGCAGAACAATAGGTTGAAATCAAAAGGATTGTAGACCTGAAACATTGACTGTTTCTCTTTCCACAGATGCTGCCTGACCTGCTGAGCTTTTCCAGCATTTTCTGTTTTAAAGGCACTGATTTTAACCTAACCCAACCAACAGGAATTGGGGAGGGGGTTCTGGTCAAACACTCAGTTTTGACCCTGACCACTTTACACTATGTTAAATTCAACAGCATATAATGTATGTGTTTATATTGGCATTTGCCCCAAACTTCCCAGGTGTGTTAAATCTGTACTGAAGCCCATTGGAAATTCTGGCTGGTCACTAAGTCTCATATATTTGGAGAAATTCGTTCTGTTTGCAGAGAGGCTATAAATCTGGTCTTCATAAAACCAAACTCTTCAGCACAAATCTGGACAGAGTGACCCCAGAGTTCACAGAGCAAGGATTCTTGATAGAGGGGGAGATGTAACAAGCAAATTATTGTTATATTAAAGTTCACTCCTTCTTGAACTCTTTATACTGGTTGAAACGATGGAATGGTGGTTCATGTGTCCTGCTTTGCTTTTATTTAAGGGACTAATCTCAAAATGGACTCATTTCAACTCTCAGACTTGTCACAATTACTGGTTTTATTTCAGATTTATAAACATTTACACTTTCTTTTTGATTTCCATCTTTACAAGTAGGTATAGAGAGTTGCTTATACAGAGAGTGGTTGATATCTGGAATTTGCTGCCAGAGGAGGTGATAGAATCAGATACAATCACTATGTTTAAGATGCACTTAGACAGACACTTAAATAGGCGCAGCATAGGAGGACATGGTCCTGATGTAGGCAAATGGGATTAGTGTAGATGGGCAGAAAGGTCAGCATGGACATGGAGGACCGAAGGGCCTGCCCCTGTGCTGTACAACCCTGTGACTCTAAGTAGGATCAGGCAGAAAAAAAATGTAACCAAATGCCAGAGTTTGTGCATAGCTCCCTTGTACCACCATCCCAGGCCCTGAATCATATGCCAAATAGATAGTGTTGTTGATGAACCCACTAATGAGTTAAAAAACAAGCCGAATGTGCTCGAGCTTCACTGCTTGTTTAATGCCTGCTCTCAGCTCAAGATGCCCTTGGCAGCACCGCTGCTATGGAATTAAAACTTCCTGCCTGTAATCCTTCATTATCCTCCCCCACCCGCAAACCCCCTCTCTTTATCCTCATGTGACACTTAATTACTTGCTAAATTGGAACCACTCCTTCCAGAATCACAACTAGAGGTTAACGTGTTATGCAGATGTGATCACTCTGGGGATCAGGAGGCTGTCCTGCCTGACAGTCACACCCAAGACTTTTATTTCTTGTCATTTTTAAAAGGAACTGTTCTCATTGGCTCTTCTCACCCATAATGTGCTGAATGCATTAATGTATAACATGCATTAATATATGAATATTCATAGAACATAGAACAGCATAGCACAATACAGGCCCTTCGGCCCACAATGTTGTGCCAACATTTAAACCTCGCCTAAGACTACCTAACCCCTTCCTCCCACATATCCCTCTCTTTTAAATTCCTCCATATGCTTATCTAGCAATCTCTTGAATTTGACCAATGTACCTGCCTCCACCACCGCCCCAGGCAGCGCATTCCATGCCCCAACCACTCTCTGGGTAAAAAACCTTCCTCTGATATCTCCCTTGAACTTCCCACCCATTACTTTAAAGCCATGCCCTCTTGTATTGAGCATTGGTGTCCTGAGAAAGATGCTCTGGTTGTCCACTCTATCTATTTCTCTTAATATTTTGTACACCTCTATCATGTCTCCTCTCATCCTCCTCCCCTCCAAAGAGTAAAGCCCTAGTTCCCTTAGTCTCTCCTCATAATGCATACTCTCTAAACCAGGCAGCATCCTGGTAAATCTCATCTGCACCCTTTCCAATGCTTCCACATCCTTCCTATAATGAGGCAACCAGAACTGGACACAGTACTCTAAGTGTGGTCTAACCAGAGTTTTGTAGAGCTGCAATATTAATGTATAACAGTTGTACTTAATGTATAACTGTTGCCTGGACTTGAGGGCCTGAGTTACAAGGAGAGGTTCTGTAGACTAGGACGTTATTCCCTGGAACGTAGGAGATAAGGGGTGACCTGATAGAGGTGTATAAGATCATGAGGGACATAGACAGGGTGAAAGCACATAGTCCTTTTCCCAGGAAGGAGGTGCTAAAAACAAGAGGGCATAGGTTTAAGATCAGAGGCAAGAGATTTAAAAGGGACATCAGAAGCAGTTTCTTCATGCAAAGGGTGGTGCGTATTTGGAATGAGCTGCCAGAAATAGTGGTTGATGTGGGCACATTAGCAACACTTAAAAACCATCGAGATAAGTACATGGATGGGAGAGGTTTAGAGGGCTATTGGCCAAACGCGGGCAGATGGGACTAACTCGCTGGACGATACAGTCAGCATGGATGAGTTGGGCCGAAGGGCCTGTTTCCATGCTGTATGACTCTACGACTCGAGACATTCTGATCACTGTTCCACCCAAACAACATGGCTTTAGATTAAAAGAGCTGAAACAATTTTCCAACAGCAGGCAAATTGTATGTCTTCCTACTCTGCATTTTACAACTCGTACGGTCTTTTGTCTATGTTCTTCTGTCTATGTTCTCGCTCTCTAACTGTTCCCATTCACTCATTCACCAGACAACCTTATCACCATGGTCACCCCAGTCTTAGCCTCTCAGAGACACTCCCTTCCCCACTCTCCCTGCAGCCCTTTTCTCTCCTTCCCAGTTCTGATGAAGGTCTCCAGCCTGAAACGTTCACTCTGTTTCTCTTTCCATAGATGCTGCCTGACCTGCTGAGTATGTCCAGCGTTTTCTGTTTTATTTTAGATTTCCAGCATCTGCACCTTTTTTTTGATTTTCACACCCATTTGTGTCGTTTTGCATAACTCTGGAAATGGACTGGGTGTTACTGGTCACACTTGCAAACCTGATGTGATTTCTGCACCAGGTGTGTCTCCAGAGTCTTCATTCACTTTTGGAGTGTTGTAAGTAAATTTTTTTCACCTTGTTCCAATAAGTGACCATCATTGGTTATTCCTGGGACTATAATGCTTCTCCAGCTGGAGACTCCACTTGGGTGATCCCACAAGGCAGTGTAACAAGTCCCTCCTCACACTGATTTCATTTGCCCAATCCCCAAGTGGCTCAGACTCCAATCTACTCAAATTACCTCCCTGATTCCCATCTCTCCAAACCCAAAACTCTTCCAAATTCTCCAAACCCACAACTTGCTGGTTGTGTTCTTTATGTCCCCCTCACACCCACAGTAACAGGACACCAATCTGCAGACAGCCACAGCCCAACAACACTGCTGCCCACCATTACATGTGAAAAATGCAACTGGCTTTTTGGACTGAGTCAAAGTCAGGTTGATTGTCATGTGTGCAAGTACATGTCTGCACAGGTGCAATGAAAAACTTACTTGCAGCAGCATCACAGGCACATCGCATCACATAAGCAGCATTCACAAGATAAACATAAACACAATCTTTACAAGAAAGTGCCCTTCTCTTCTGCTGACATATTCTAATTGTCTCAATTCACCTGTGGTCATTGTTTCCTGAAAAGGTGCCAAGCCTTTAGAGTCTCAGAGTCATGCAGCACTGAAAAAGGCTCTTCCGCCCCTCCTGCCATGCTAACCATCAAGTATCGAAGTGCTGGTGCTGACTTTAAGGTGGATTTGGTTTTTTAAAACAAGATTATAAAACGCTCTCTCTGTTTCCTCCTAGTCGCTGACTGATGTGTCAGAAAGAGTGGAGAAGGGGTACCGTATGGAATTGCCTGATAAGTGTCCCATCCCAGTGTATGATATGATGAAATCCTGCTGGGAGTATGATCCCGGGAAACGTCCCACCTTTAAAAAACTAAAAGACAAACTGGAAAAAGAAGGACGGAAATCGGAATATGTTTGAAGTAAAGACAATTTGAAGGACTATTTGGAATTGTTAAATAGCTTTCATAGTTTTTATTGAACTAACATTCCAAGATGGATCACTTTCAGGACTTAAGATTGAAGTGAGCGACGATACAGGATAAATAGTTCTTGATTTTATGTATAAAGAGGTAAATGAAAATGCCTTGTGCCTGCTAGATTCTAGAATTCACAGTTTGATGGTCCTCACATTTGCTTAATTTCATCTTTAACTTTTGAGAGCTCCCTCACATCCCAACTGTGCTGGACTTGGGATGTTGTCATTACTCACATGTGAGATCAGAGATTGACAATACTGTCTGAGAATCAGCAGGAGGAAATGGACAGTGGGTGTGAGCCACCTCAGGTTTCAGCCCGGGAGGTTCGCCAAAAACACTTCAGCTGCGAAGCCAATCACAACTAGTTGTTGCCATCAGACCGCAACAGGCCCTGACAGTTAGCAACACACAACTGTTGCTATTGGCAGGGCACCTGCCATTCCAGGCAACACCGCACCACCCTGTTACAGCCCACACTGCAGTATTCCACTACAGTCAGCAAGGCACCTGTCTGTTACAGTCAGAAATACAGTGATCTGTTACAGTTGACAAAGCACCAGCCCTTCACAGTCAGAACTGCATCAGTCTATCATAGTGAGCACCGCGCTACCTCATTAGTAACCCATCTGAGTCTGCACCCACCTCAGTCTATTATAAACAGCACCAACCAGCCTGTTAACAGCCCATTACAGACAGCATTGTTACAACTGACACTCGAACACTTTGTTACAGTTGGCACTGCACCTCACTGAGAACACTGCACCAGGCTATTCCAGTCAGCATTGTTCCAACCCATTCTAATCTGCAATGCGCCAGCCCGTTACAGTCAGCGCTGCACCTTCCAATTATAGGCAGCACCACATTGCTCTGTTGCAGTCAGAACCGCAAAACCCAATCAACAGCCCATTACAATTATGCTGCATCAGCCCAATGTAGTTGCTCACAGGAGACATGAGAGATGGTAGATGCTGGAATCTGGAGCAACAAATAATCTACTGGAGGAACTCAGCGGGTCGAGCAGCATCTGTGGGGGGGGGGGGAGAAATTATCTGAGGACTCTCAGTCCTAATGCAGGGTTTTGACCTGAAACGTTGACAATCCCTTTCCCCCCCACAGATGCTGCTCAATGCGCTGAGTTCCTCCAGCAGAATATTTGTTTTTCCATAGTTGTTCACAGTCCTTATCATTGATTTGGATGAGGGGTTCAAGTTTAATATTTCCATGTTTGTTGACGATACAAAGCCATGTGGGTTGTGAGGAGGATTTGAAGGAAATCTCAGGGGGATATAGACAGAAACAAATGGGCAGGAATATTGTGGATGGGATATAATGTGGAAAATGTAAGGATTGCTAAAAAGAAAATTAGAAAGGCAGACTATTTTGAGTATTTTTCAAATGCTGTCAAAACGAATGGTTTTGGTGTCAGAGGGACCTGGATGTACATGAATGACTGAAAGTTAACATGCAGGTACAGCAGCATGAATTGGCAAAAGGATTTGAGTACAAGAGGGGAGACTTCTTGCTCCACTTACCTGGCATCCTGGTGAGACTCCATCTGGAGTAACATGGACAGTTCTGCTTTCCCTACCCAAGTAACAATATGCAGCCTCCACAACTCTCTCAGATAGAGAATTCCAGATGCTCACTAGTATTCCAAAGCCATTACATTCCTTCTTAAATAAATGAACCAAAACTGTGCACTGTACTCAGGTGGTCTCACCTGTATTCTGATCAACTCTGACAATATTTCCCTATTTCTAAACTCCAACCCTTTTCCAATAAATGCTAGTGTGCCCATTTGCCTTCCTAACCACTCTTTGTGATCCATACACAAGAATACCTAGTTCCCTCTGTACTTTGCTTGTCCTACTCCATCCCATTACAGCTAGTACTGCCCCAGCCAATGACATCAGTACTGCAACAGCCTGTTACAGTCAGCACTCCACTAACCCTTTACAGTTTGCACCAGGCCACCCCATCATACTCAGCACTTCAGCAGCAAATTACATTCAGCAACATATCAACATCAGAATCAGGTTTATTATCACTGACCTATGTCGTGAAATTTGTTGTTTTGCGGTAGCAGTACAGTGCAAGACATCAAGACATAAAAATTACTATAAATTATAAAAATAAATAAATAGTGTAAAAGAGGAATAACAAGGTTCATGGACCATTCAGAAATTTGATGGTAGAGGGGAAGATGTTGAGTGTGGGTCTTCAGGCTCCTGTACCTCCTCCCCCATGGTAGTAACGTGAAGAGGGCGTATCCCAGATGGTGAGGGTCCTTAATGATGTTGTAATCAACACTGCACTAGCCCATTAACAACCCATTACAGTGTGCACTGCACCACACCACCCTGTATATAGTCCATTATAATCTGCATTACATCAGCCCATTACAGTTAGCATTGCATCATTCTGTTGCAATCAACATTGCAACAATCTATTAATGTCTGCCCCCCTCCGCCCCCCCAATGTTGTCATCTGCACACTTCATCCTGTAGCAGTCAACTTGGCATCAGCCCATTAGGAGACTACTACAGTCATCAGCACCCTAGTCCATTATAGTCAATTCCAAACTGACCCATGTACTTAACATTGCACTAGCCTGCTAACAGTGCATTACAGTCAGCACTAGTCTAGCCTATGAAATAAGCACTGCCCCACCATGTTATGGTGAGCACTGCAGAAGCCTGTTACATGAGCAGCGCATCAACCTATTACAACCTGTACTGTAACAAGTTACAGTCAGCACAATAGCACATTACATTCAACACTACACAAACCTGTTATAATCAGAACCACACCAACCTGTTACAGTCAGCACTGCATTGGCCCATTACAAAAAACACTGCATACCCCATAAGTCAGCTCTGCACCAGCCTGTTACAAGCTTGTTGCTGTCAACACACCATGTTGTTACTCAGAATTATGCTAGTTGTTACAGTCAGCAATATGCAGCTTGTTCTAATCATCACCACTACATGCTTTTACATTCAGCACTGCAATAGCCTATTACAGTCAACTGGCCATTACTGTCAACAGCACAGCAACCCATTACAGCCAGCTCCACACCAGCTTCACAACCCTTCACAGTCGGCACCACCACCCAACTCATTGTAGTCAGTACTGGACCAGCCCATTCCTATTGGTACCACACCAGCTATTCTGTCAACAACATACCAACCTCTTACAATCATTGTTACACCATCCTTTTACAGGAAACTGGAACAACCTGTAACAATAAGCACTGGAATAGCCTGTTACAGTCACCACCCCTCCACCCCATTATAGTTAGATTGAAATATTCTACAGGAGTGGCATTGGGATAGAAATGGGGAAAAGCAAACCATTGCAACTGAAGTATCATCTCAGAGCAGGGTACTGATCATCTGTGGGAGAATGACACCAGTAATGCTGTTTATATGTTACTAATAAATTATAGATATAACACTGATTGCACTATAGACACAATATGGACTTCACTGAAGAGTGTGTCCCAATCAGACTATGACCATGACTGATTCCATTGGGAACTGACATTGATTACATAGTGGGGTTAACACTGTTGGCAGCAAGTCCAGCATGGATCACGTTGTGGTCATTA
The DNA here is from genome assembly GCF_009764475.1 of Pristis pectinata. Lineage (NCBI taxonomy): Eukaryota > Metazoa > Chordata > Chondrichthyes > Rhinopristiformes > Pristidae > Pristis > Pristis pectinata. The sequence continues at coordinate 11,830,598 of NC_067428.1, forward strand.
AAACAATGGGACGCTGAATGTAACTCCAGTTGACCATGAGCTTGACACTGATTGGACTCTCAATGTAACATAGTTTGGACTGTGGAAATGACAGACCAGACTGTGGGAGTGGCAAATGTCAGGTTGTGGGAATGGGATAGACTGCACTGTCAGGATGACACTGCATAGACAGTGGGAATGATGTAGATTGATCTTTGAGAATGATATCAGTTGAAGGATGGGAGTGACATCAATTGGCTGTTGGACTGACTTAAATTGGATTGTGAGAGTGAAACAGATCATTCTGTAGGACTGTAGGATAACATCAATCATATTGTGGGAATGACACCCAGACTGTGGGAGACACACTGACCAGACTATGGGAGTCACACAATTTGACTGTGAGTGTACACTGATCAGATTGCTATATAAAATGTAACTTTTTATGATAACATGAATTAGGGTCTTTTTACTTTCATCTTAACCTCTCTCAATGGCAGAGCAATTGCATTAAGCATTATTTTTATGATGCCATTTAATTGCAATGAATTGTTTTGAAGATAATCTAATCACTTTAGATCTGACAGAGGCTCATCTGGTTGTTGATATGGTCTATCACTGTTTGTGATCTAACCACTTATCTAATTAAGTAATAATGGATGCATGATTAGACTGTCATACCATATGAAACAGAGGCTGGATTACCAGAAGACAATGCTGCAGGAACAATCTAATAATTATTCTGGGTTCACCCTAGAAATAGCCTGATATTTTCTTTCTTAAATTTGTACTTGGAAAATTTCCTCTCAGGATTGGTCCTGTTTTAGAAAAGCAGAGGGATGGATTGAGATGAATAGAACGTGATCCTGTACTCAGTAAGGAATTGCATTATCACACCGGTAAGCTGTTTTTTGATGCTCCTTGACCATCTGTGATCTGGCATATATACCCAGAGGCTGATACGTGCCATCTGCCAACTGCTGTAACACAGAGCTCTCTGAATGCTGCAGCAAGTGGCACTGGCTCACATTCCTCAGTGAGGAGATTATTCTTTAAATCAATTCTTGCCTTTCATCTGCAGTCTTATTTTCTTTCTGGAGGTCATCAACCCCACTTTCCTGACCCCAGCTTCACCATCCCAAACCCAACCTCACTGGCCCAGATTCCCATCTTACTATCCTGGGCTCCCAGACACACTGTCCTGGACCCTAGTCACAATGTCCTGGACACTAGTGTCATATTCCCAGACCTTAGTTTCCCAGCCCCTAATCCCACACTCACTGCTTGTGATCCCATTTTCACCGTCCCAGGTTCTAGTTTCACAGTCTCAGATCTTAGCCTAATTATCCCTGAGTGTAGTGTATGTAAATAAAGGATATAAGTACATGGCATGTACATTTAGGCACACATACAATAGAATTAGTTGTTTCAATGAAATAACTTCACATTGCTCTAGCAGTGCTCTTTGTGTCTCTCTATATAGTCTGCATTGTCTGTGTGTGAAGCCATGCATATGTACATACCTTACAAATCAAGTCAAGTTGAGTTTATTGTTATATGCACAAGTGCGGTGAGGTACAGGTACAATGAAAAACTTGCTGGCAGCTGCATCACAGACAAGGACATAAAATCAACAAAAAACTGTTAATAGAGCAATGAATAAAATTGTTTTTGAACTTGTTGATGAGTGTGTGCAAAGCTTATGGAGTGAAATTAGAAACTAGCATCCACTTGTTATAACTTCAGCCTGTCCATAGTAAACACCGTATTGTGAGAAACAAAAGTAATTGGATAAAAAGCACAGGAGAAATATCAACATAGTGCATGATAGTTCTCAAGCAGGAACTGTGCCACTGTATGGAAAGGGACAGAGCAAAATGGCAGCTGAGACTCAAACTAGTTACATTGGAAGCCCTGTGCACAATATGGGAGCTTCACCAAAGCCATAGTGACAGAAGTGCATGGGGCAATCAAAATGGTCCTGCTGGCACATGTGAGCGATCCTGTGTCTGGAATAACATCTGTTACAGAAAGAATTGGAATTGGGTTTGGGAATGTCATTTGATTTATGGAAGTGAGTCTCAGATGTGCGTCTTTGTTAGTTCATTGCAGTACATTACATGGAAATTTGCCTGTGGTGCTTAAAACTTTGGAGCAGGAGCTGTTATGAATTGTGCAAAGGATGGTGATGAAGTAAAAAACAATTGTTTACATCACGTACATTGATGAAAAGTAAGGGAAACTATAATCAAATTGAGGAGGGGGCATTAACAATTGTTTCTGAACTTAAAAGACATCATCAATTTTTACTGGGTAAAATGTCTGTTATAAATATCAAATGCCGTAAAATCTTTTCAGCAATTCTTGGTCCTAAGTCAGCAGTGTCAACAATAGCTATGCTGAGAATGCCCATTTGGCTGTTCCCATCTCTATGTGATTACATGATTGATTATAAAAGTTCAATACAATATGAGAGAGAGAGATGGACACATCAAAGGAGGTGAAGAAAGGATTAAAACCTAAATCTTTCTGCTGTATTTTAATTTAACATTGATGTACTAACCACAGATGGCCAATACTGTGGTGCCGAGAATTGGAGGAGCATTTCTCTGGGACCAACTATTGGGAAGTTTGACAAGTAAGGACAACAAAATCTTTGAAAGCCTGTACACAATGTCAAGAAGTGTAGAAAGGGCTGGCACCAACTTTGTGCAGAGCTTGGGAGCCAGCGGGGAAGTAGGGGGCACCCTCAGTGGCTCAGCTGTGAAATTAACCATGATGCAGGGTGTGACGGCCAATGTCTCAGCCCCTCTGTTGCAGCACACATAGAACCCACCCAATGCAAGGCTGCAGCAAAAACTCCAACAGTGCCACATTGGCTTTGGATTTCAATGTTCAAATTCAAAGGGGATTTGAGAGTCTCACGGCACTTCTCCACTACATCCTCCAGCAGATCAATAGAGTCACCAAGGGGCTGCCACTGGAATTTGACAGGAGTTTATGAAGCACAAAATTGTAATTCTTTTTCAGGACAACCATGTAAGATTAAAGGACAAGGAAAACAGGTATCAATGGGATGCACAATTGGTTGACAATTGTATGCAAGTTGTCATATAGACTGAATCTGTAATTTTGGATCATAATGTTTGTTTTTGAATCTTTTTTACTTTGGTATTATGGCCTAGAGGCTGCTATGATAGGGCCAGAGGGGAGACAACACTAGGATGGATGGGGGATTGGGGTTGCATTTGCTGGTAACAGCAATGTGCAAGTTCTCATCAGAGGGATCCCTCAGAAAGAGGCAGTCCAGGATCTTCTCCCCTCCTTTCCCTTCTCTTCATCTTCATCCTCTTCCTGCTCTTTAGCTGGTGCCAGTGGCCATGTCCTTGTGATGTCATGGTTATGTCGACTGCCACAAAACTGGACACTCCCTGCTTATTTTTTTTTATTTACAGCGTGGTAACAGGCCCTTCCGGCCCAACAAGTCCGCGCCGCCCATTTTAAACCTCCAAATTAACCTGCCCGTACGTCTTTTAGAATGTGGGAGGAAACCGGAGCACCCGGAGGAAACCCACACAGACACGGGAGAACACACAAACTCCTTACAGACAGCGACGGGAATCGAAACCCGATTGCTGGCGCTATAATAGCGTCGCGCTAACCACTACGCTACCGTGCCATGAAGAGTTCGTCCAAATAGGTACATGGAATGTAAACATCAGGCCAAGTAGCCGTTGTGTTATATTTTATCTGGCAGGATGGCTTTTGCTGCATGCATTTGCCTTGTACATGTATGGTGTCAACATCCACGGTGTCAGTGGATAGTGTAATCATCACATAGCGCTCTGTGGTTTAATTTGCAATAGCATGGTGGACTGCTGCAGAATTAAGGCATCATGCCTACTGCCAGAATTGATGCACTGTGCATGGTCACAAATTAGCTGGATGTTGAGGGAATGGAGTTCCTTTTGGTTGCATTGCATCTCAGCAGCATCTAGAAAGCAATAATGTAATGGCAGCTTACATAATGGGGAAGCCTGCATTCCTCATCAAGCTGAGTGCTCTCTTCGCCTGGTCCTCACTGACCAGAAAGAATAAATTGTCTTCACGTCAGTTCTATTTGACTAGAGTGCCTGTGATTCCCCCTTGTGCAACAGAGCACAGAAAACAATGAGGTACAGTAAAATTCCAATGATCCGGCATCCGATTGTTTGGAAATCCTGATGGTCCAGCATCCGGCTCGCTCATTAGTCTAGAATGTGAGTCAGTGGTCCAGAGTGCGAGCAGGGTGTGTGGCTAGAACTGGAGGTCTGTGTGGGTGGGGGCGGGGGCGGGACCTTTGGCTGAGCGTGCAACCAGAGCCAGGGTCAGGATCGGGAACACCAGGAGTCGGGAATGTGAGCTGGGGTTTGGAGAGTTTGTATATTTCCCCATGCACTTGAATATCACCGAGTTTATTATTCTACCATATATCATGATTAAAAAAAAGCAAAATAAAAATGTCTTTGTTTATTGGCAGGAGTAACATCCAATAGTTCGGAATATTTACTGGTCTGGCGCTACCCAAGTCCCAAGAGAGCCAGATTATCAGAGTTTTACTATATTGAAACTATCTCCAGTTTGGAATGAACTCAAGTTCCTCCAGTAGGTTGCTGCTCCAAATTCCAGCATCTGCAATCTCTTGTATCTCCATTTTACTACAGAACTAAGTTGTGCACCCTTGGTTTCCCAGTGCAGCTGGAGAGTGGATACACCAGAGGGCACTATGGACCCTACATCTCAGTGAAATTTGGGGACTTCAGAAGAGGAGCAGGAGAAAACTTGTACAAAGATCACATTGCAGCTGGCATGGAGCAGGATAGTTGTGAGGCCGGAGCTTTGAGGAGCTTACGTGCTCCCAAACACGTTAACTTCCCATGAACCAATAACTAAATAGCACAGTTCCGCTGCTGCATTTGCCTCATAGAAAACTGAAGTCATTTTCCATTGATGCAGAAACTGCAGCATAGTTATAAAGTGCCACACTATGAAAGGTCGGCATTACACATTCGGCACTACTTCCCTGAACTAATGGTCCCTCTCTCCCTGGTCTGTGGGAGAGCTGGGAGACTCACAATTAAATAAAAGTACTTTTTACTTTCTTGATAGATGACTGCAATTAGGGCCCATAATGGGAAGAATATCAGAAATTTCATACCCCTATTTTACCATTTAATTTGATAATAAAATAATATAGCTGGTCAAATAAGCCCTCCTTGCTCTTTCATTGAAAACAATCTTGTATTCTTTATGCGCAAGGATTAGTGCAACAAGAGCTTAGATTCCAATCAGCACTCGTATTCATCTCAGCTATTCGAATGATGATTGAGTTTGTGTCTAATCCCTGTATTACTCCTCTCCACTTACACTGTTCCTACAGAGCCCTGCTACTCCACCATAAAATTCCTCTCATTCCAGTTGTCTCAGCTGATCCACAGCATGACCCTAGAATGCAATTTTTTGTGGTAACTTAATTTGTTCTTTTTCTCCAGATTGTGGCCTGTATTAACTCAGAGAAATGTCTAATCCAATATCTATTTACTCATAATTAATCAAGCATGTAAATTTGCACAGTATATTTGGAATCATGAAATAGAGTCTCTGAAAGTTACAGCACAGGAAGGAGCTAACAACTGGTGAGTCAGTGCTGGATCCTTGAAAGAACAGTTGCGGTTATATTCACATTAGCAGGTTTTACCAGTAACCTGTAGGTTCCTCATCCTCAAGAACCTATACAAATCTCTTTGAAAGTTACTTATTGAGTCCACTTCCTTCACATTTCCAGGATCTTTCTGGAATGAGTGCGTGGTGGAGGCAGGTACTCCCATTACATTTAGGAAGAGACTAGACGAGCACTTGAATCAAACAACACATAGAAGGCTGCAGACCGAGTGCTGGATTTACCAGCAATCGATAGGTACTTGATGGTGAGCCCAAAAACCTGCTTCTGTGCTACACAGTGCTATGATTCTTTGACTCTATAACCCCAAAGCTCTCTGAGCGAAAGGGTTTCACCATGACCCTCTAGAATATTTGCCAATGATTTTAAATTATTTCCTTTGGTTATTGACCTACTAAATGTAATAAACTGTCACAAGATTCTTCACGAAGCAGAGAAAGAATGGCACTGTAGAATATTTGGGAAAGGGGCCAAGATGCAGGCAAGTTAGTATAGAGAGGAAAGCAGGCCTGTGAAGCTTTTGGAGAGAATACTCAAGATAAAGTAACAGGCCTGGGAATAACAGACAGCGATGCAGAATTGCAGGGGCTTTAGAATTTACTCATAATTATTCAAGCATGTAAATTTGTACAGTATATTTGGAATCATGAGATAGAATCTCTGAAAGTTACAGCGCAGAAAGCAGCTAACAGCTGGTGTGTCAGTGCTGGCTCCTTGAAAGAACAGTGTGGTTATATCCAAAGGGGCTTTAGAGGAGGGGGCTGGGGGAAGGAGGGAACCAAGCACTGGGATTTTATGAAAGAGATTTTGAATGTTATCTCTATAAATTGTAACAGAAAATCCATCCCCTTTTTTAAATATAATTTGAACTTCAAGATTTAAGGAAACTTCTGGCTCTGTGTGTAAACAAGGCTTGTTAATGTTCAACTCAATACTTTTGGCAAGAAGTACATACTGATATTAAGGCATAAATCTACTCAGACACCAAGAATGGGTTAATGTCTAAGAATTTTGACCCTGACATAGAGAAGTACAGCTTATAAAACATAAAAATATTCAAGTAAATTCTTCCCATGTGATTTTTGTCCCTTTTCCTCTTACTTTTTGCTTATTATTCAAGTTTAATTTCATGTTCCAACTCACTTAATGCAATTCCACGTTCAAACTTGCCCCATCTTGAAGCGTCAAATCTTTTCTTTCCTTTTTCACTTCTCCTCCACTCCTCCAAAGCATACGTCCTGCAACTGGATATGGGAACAACATATTTTGATTGGCTGAGAGACAGTCTCACACATTGATATCCCAGCCAATCAGAAGCTGGAGCTCTGCTTATGAACATGGCTGGAATCAGAGGCTATCAGACCAGCTAACAGCATCAAAAACATAGCCAAAGCTGGGAGCCCTGCAGTTGGCCAGTTCCCACACTGACATCGCCATGGAAACCCATCTGGGATATTGACTAGCTTTTTCAGCCAAAATTGTTTTCCCTCAGTGTCTATTTTATTCCTTATTTGTTTTACCTTAAAATTATTCAGAACGCAAAGATGTAAATGGTGAAATCAGGGAAATTATTAAGGAATGGTGAAAAATAATACAGTTATTATATTTGTTGCAAAAAGACTCATGGCTGACAGAAAAGTATTTAACATGGAAAAATCCTGCGTTATAAGTGTGGGCAGGGTGAATAGTCAATGCGCATATTGCATTTAGTCAGTTGGGCATCTGGACATGTTTCCCTGAAGCTTCACAAACAATGCCTGTAGTCAAAAGAACAATTGATCATTAAACAAAGATTACTTTTGTGTCACTGAATGAGATGGTCAGATCTCAGTTAGAGTACTGTGTGCAGTTTTGTTCACCTCACGTGGTGAGTTATAATGAGCCTTTGGAAAAAGAGCCTGGCTACCCAACCTGAGCACAGTAGGACATGACCATATATGTGGGTGCGGTCAGGCTGAGCTGTGCCGGCTGGCTCAGGACTTTATCCAGGTCAGCATGGTGTGTTTAGTATTGTGTATCCTCTGTTCTTGATCAATCCTTGGTCTTTCATTGTCAAGCAGATCAACAGCATGTCTGAGGTTGTTATATTTGCAAAGATGATCAATTTGGGTCAAGTATTGGAAACATTAGGTTAGGATTGGCTGTGGTCGGGTCAGGTTTGGATTGGCCATGCTAGGCTGGGGTTTGGATTGGCCATTCTTTGTTCGGGTTCAGATTGGCCATGGTTGGTTTGGGTTTGGATTGGCTGTGGTCAAGTTGCATTTGTAATGTCCATGGTTAGATTGGGTTTGGATTGGCCATGGTCAGGTTGAGTTTGGATTGGGTGTGGTCAAGTTGGTTTGGAATGGCCATAGTCAGGTTAGGTTTGAAATGGCCATGGTCAGGCCAGGTTTGGAATGACCATTTACAGCTCGGGCTCAAATTGGCTGCACTCAGGTCAGGTTTGGGTGTCCAAGCAGACTTCTATTTGGAAAGGGCTTGGATCAAAGCCATAAACTAGTCCCAATTTGAATAATCTTCTTAACAAGATAAGGTAAAAGGGCAGATCTCTACAGTTGAAATCGTCTTCTGAGTTGACAGTTTACAGCAAGCTTTCCAAAGTACAGCTGTTGGTCATCAGCCATTGGGCCTTGTAGGACTCAAGGAGAGTTTTTGTGCACAAGTTTCAGCCCTTGGATTTCTCATTTCCTGCTGTCTGCATACGGACCATAAGTTCTTATTCCTGTTTCTCTTGATCGGTCTTGTTGAAATACTTGGGTTCGTTGTAATCAGTTCCATTTTGACAAATGTCAAGAAAGATACTGCAGTTGAATAGAAACTTTCTCCATCTCCAGCCTTTTGAGATGTAGTCTGTAGGAAATGTAGCTGCTGATATATTCCTTGCAAAGTCAAGCAAATAGCTACAGCACAATGATCATATAATGTTTTAAATGAGGCCTAAACATCTGGGAGAACCTAGCTATTTTTCATCAAATATTCCATGGATAGGGAAGATAGGACCTTGAATAATTGTGTCATCAGACAGAACACCACTCCACACTGCCCTGGAACATTGGCTTTGTTATATTTAAGTCTCTGGAGTGGGGGCTGAATCTATAACCTGCTGCCTCACATGCAAATGTACGACCACTGAGTCACAGCTTACACCATCTTCTATACGCAGATATAAAAACTGGTTTTCCTGGAGTTGGTGAGGGGCATTAGTGAATGTGTCTCAAATTCATAAGATACAGCTTCAGCTCAAAATCCACTGACCTCAATATGAAGAACCCAGGCCACACTACCTTGAAATCCTTTTAAATTACAACAACCCATTAACACAGTATGTGAATGGAAGGATTATGCAAGGACCAATCATTTGCAGCAGTGGTTCTGTTATTGCCCAGCTCAAATGTGGTATTAACATCAGAAACGCTCTGAGAATACAAACCAGTCTTTGCTGAGTTAGCTGAACTGAAACACGGAGTCTACAACCTGCCTTAGTGCTGTCTTTTCTCGGTCTCCAGTAAGCACAGGCAGAAACTGTGGCTTGAGCCTACTATATCTCAATCAATCTGTCCGCAGGTGGTTTGGAGACCACAGGCCCTCATTATCAGGTAATATCTTCTTGGGTTGAAAATCATAAGTGAGACCCCCAATCTTAGACAAGAGATGAGTATTGCTGATTTCCTTGCCAGAGTGGCCACTTATACGTGAACATGAAGGGAAGAATGTATTCAACTTGTACATTTCACTACGTCATGTCATGAGGAAGTGAAGGGTTAAGAATTGCAACCATACCTATAACTGGCAAACAAAATATATATATGCATTTATATTTCTTTAGCAAGGACTAGCAAGTGCTGACCCACTAGTTAGGTTGGAATGTTAAGTATGTTAACTGCCTTTGTTTCGGGTAACGAACCATTCCGGTATGTCAGACGGTGGCGATACTGAGTGTAATTAACATCGAGGTGAAGACTTGGTCTGAACAATGAAGGGTGATACCTGCCTTTGAAAGCCTTGATTATAACTCAATTATACTAAGACAAAAGGTGTGATAGCTGTCTCGGGATCTCTATAGCTTGACCGAAACTTGCGGCGCCGTTTGTATGGGATGTGCGTGACAATTCCTGTATAAATGTCTGTCTGCCCTTTGTTCGGGGAGAACTCGGGAAGCGACTCTTAGCGAGTGCTGAAGAGAATTCTCCTAGCGGTGCACTGCTAATAAAGGTATTTGTTCGAATCGACCTCGTGGCACTGTGTTATTTACAGCGGACGGAAAGGGAAATTGATTTCGGGATGACAATGTCATCCCAAAATGGTGATGATGATGATGATGATATGATATGATGATGATGATGATGATGAGATATCTTTATTGGTCACATGTACATCAAAACACACAGTGAAATGCACCTTTTTTGCATAGAGTGTTCTGGGGGCAGCCCGCAAGTGTCGCCATGTTTCCGGCGCCAACGTAGCATGCCCACAACTTCCTAACCCGTACGTCTTTGGAATGTGGGAGGAAACCGGAGCACCCGGAGGAAACCCACTCAGACACGGGGAAAACGTACAAACTCCTTACAGACAGCGGCGGGAATTGAACCCAGGTCACAGGCGCTGTAATATATTTGACAGACAAGTAGATGAATTTGAAATGTAGTCCCTTCTGTAACGCAGGAAATGTACGTTTAGCTTGTACACAATAAGGTCTCACTAATGATAATAAGATATTAAAATTATCTGGTTTTTGAGATGCTGATTAAATGATAAACACTGGGCAGGAGGCTGGTGATAGTTGACCAAAGAGAGTGCGGTTCTCTGGTTACAGAGGAACAAATAGCACTTACTGCACGTAAATAGCTCATTCAGCCAACATTTATTTACACTCAAGCTTCACCTAAAGCCCTTCCACCCTCATCTAAACCTAATGACATATCTTTTTATTTCTTTTTTGCTTCATGCTTCTAGCTAATTTGCCTCAATTACCTCATGTGGTGATGAATTCCACCTTCCAACCGTGCCTTGAGTAAAGACGTTTCTCCTGAGTAATTAATTATTAGTAACTATCTTATAAGTATAACCTGTGGTTCTTGTCCCTCCTGGGAGTTAAAACATCTATCCTATCTGACTGAAGCAGAGAACTCTAACATAACTACATCACAGCAATGAACATCCACCATCTGCACAAGACTCCTGCACTGGATCAATTTGTTGAAATAATATTGTGAAATTGTTTATGTCTCCAGAGAGAGCCTTGGCTTATTGATTCATCCAAAATCTGGTACCTTTAACAGTGCTGCTCACAGTCAACACTGCACTGGATAATGAACTCAGTGGTCTGGAGTGTGACATGGATAGAAAATGGTAGAAGACAGTTCAGCCAAGGAAGGCATGACAATCAAGTCTGATCCAGCACTCACTTAGGAAGTACAGTAAAACTCTGATAAATCTGCTGTCTGACAATTCAAAAATCCCAATTGTTCAGTGTCTGGCTCACTAGGTATTGTTTGCTTGCTCTCTTCCCACTCACAGGGACCCTGCTCCCTTTCCATTCACCAATCCCCAGTTCATGGGCTCTCTTTCTACTCCACAGTGTACGTTCTCCCCGTGTCTGCGTGGGTTTCCTCCGGGTGCTCCGATTTCCTCCCACATTCCAAAGGCGTACGGGTTAGGAAGTTGTGGGCATGTTATGTTGACGCTGGAAGCGTGGCGAGACTTGTGGGCTGCCCCCAGAACACTCTATGCAAAGATGCATTTCACTGCGTGTTTCGATGTACGTGTGACCAATAAAGATATCTTAGATCTTAGGTCCCGGATCTCACACTCCATTTAAACTTATCCAGTTACACAGTATTTATTATACTGTTTAACTTCAAAAAATGTCAATTTAGAGTATGTTGGGTATTAATAGAAATAACATCCAAAAGTCCAGACTTCTCTTCCCTTTGATCTTTCCCTGCTCCCTTTTCCCTGCTTCTTCACCTACCCTAAAGGTGTTCCTCGCTAACATGTTGCAGCCCTGAAGCATTAACTCAGTTTCTCCCTCCACAGATGCTGTCTGATCTGTTGAGTATGTCCAGCATTTTCTGTTTCCAATGCAGATTTTCAGCACCCTCACTACATTGACTTTGTTTCGGACATGCTTGAGGGCATGCATTTAAGGTGAAAGAAAGGCGAGTTCAAAGGAGATGTGCGGGGCAAGTTTCTTAATGCAGAGAGTTGTGGGTGCCTGGAATGTGCTGCCAGGGGTGGTAGTGGAAGCAAGTACAATAGAGGCATTTAAGAGGCTCTTAAATAGATGAATGTACAGAGAATGGAGGGATATGGACTTTGAGTAGGCAGAAGGGATTCGTTTAGTTAAGCTTTTAGTTTCCATTTTAATTAATTCTGCACAACATCATGGGCCGAAGGGCCTGTTCCTGTGCTGTACTGTTCTATGTTCTATGTTAACACGAGTTCAAACCTCACCAAGGCAGCTGCATGTTTGTCAATTTTAATTCAATTAAAAATTATAGAATATTAGAGCATTCAGAGAAAGGCCATTTGACCTACCACATCTGTGCCGACATTTTGAAAGAGCAATCTAGATCTGCTTTTTTTCCCCATTGTGCTGCAATATTTTCTCCTTTTCAAGTACCAATTCAATTCACTTTTGAAAGCTACTTACTTAAAATATTTCTATCACCTTGTCAGGTTTCAGGATATTACAACCTGTTGTGTATATAAAAGAAATCCTTTCACTTCCCTCAGTTGATTTCCCAGTTACCTTGAGAGTGTATTCCCCAGCTACCCATCTTACTGCCAATAGAAACAAATTTTTCTAATGTTCCTTGAAAGAATACTTCATGGACTGTTTCAAAAAAAAAGCATTTGCTTTATTTTAAATGTCACCACATGTTAATTGGACAACTCTTACAAGCGTGAAAGCAAAATCTCACCACTTGAGTGATTAATTTCTTAAACATAAATGCTGGACCTCCTTAAACAGGGGAAAATGGGCCAACAGATCCGAGCAGTGAAGCCCAACACTTCACTGTGGCATCTTATAATGATTTAAGCCGTTTAGCTCGATGTCTACCAATTACACCCAAGGCTTATCCGTCCTTCACGCGCACTCTGTTCCAGGCAACACCAGCCTGCTTTTCCTCCCTGTAATTAGACCAATTTCTGCCAAAATGACATTCTTCCTCAAAACCATGATCAGTGGGAAAATAAAAGATCTTGGAGGTGGAGGAGGTGGAGGAGGAGGAGGAGGAGAAGAGGAGAAAGCAGCGGAGGGAGATGGAAAGCCGACTCCGCAAAGCACTGGAATGACCAGGGAAGAGTTTGAGGAATACCAACGGCAGCTTTTGGAGGAAAAGTGAGTGCTACAACAGTAGAAGGGGTTGAAAGGGAAGGTGTAAAATTGTGGGAACACAAGCTAGGATGAATTTTTTATAATGTTGAGTTGGTGTACACAAAACAAATCAGTATCGAAATTAAATGTGTTAATGAAATCCTAAACTTTTTAATTAATTCACGAGTCTCTTCACTGTAAGGTTTAGAGAGCACACATTATTATTAGTTATGCATAAACAAAAGAAGTGCAGGCAGGGAATAGAGTCACCGTCCACTGTACTCTGTTAACTGGAATGAATGCTGTTTGCTTAGAGTCCTCCTAGAATTTGCAAATGGTGACTTCTAAAACAAACTCTAGAGAGATACACATTAACAGCTAGAAATGAGAAACTATTCAGTTGTAAATATCACAATCCAAACTTGAGGCACACAGCAATTCTTCCTGAAGGTTAACAGCCATTATGGGCCATGCTGTTTGAAAACCAGTGTGTTTGAAAACCAGTCTGTCAAGCATTCAATTTTGCATGGATTACCACATCCCTTCCCAGGATTGAAATAACCAAAGCACTGAATGCATCAGCTGGAGTGATGAGAAAACAGAATGATAAGGATAGCCTCAGCTTCAATCCCCGACTGAGACCATATTTGAGCAAAGTGATCCTGGACTAGTGGAGGGGAAAGAATCAGCCAGGTTTCTCACTTCTGATCATTTGTCAATAGCTCCAATGGAAACGTTGTGATGGCAGACATCAGGATAGGCCAGATCAGGGTCGGCTGTGGTGCCTCTCATTGTCGAATAGGCAGGTGACACTCATACAAGGTTATTCAGTTAAGGCATTAGAGGACAGGTGACACCTTGAAAAGCTGTATTTCTGTGAGCATCAGGGCCTTTAGGCAGAGTGTGGAGAGGGGCAATTACAAGAGAGATCATTCAGGGTAATAAACTGTGTTGAAGTCAATAAGTTCAACTAAATTGTAAAAATCTCTGACATCTTTTGGTAAAAATGGATACTTTCTGCTATCAAATGCAAAATATAAGCTCAGGCCCTGTTATTCTTTTTCAGTTTCTCTCCATATAAACTTACTCTGTACTTCAGTTTTACATTGAATATATTTCTTTGATTTTACCCCCTCTCTATGTTACAGATTTAAATGGTCAGTGATCTACTGGGCATTTTGGATTATTCCTCTTAACCGAAATACCCTGTCTACATACTTTTCCACCATTCTGCTTTGTTAAGTCTTTACTTTCCACCTTTTTAAAATGATGCAACTCAACGGCTGCTCTGGACCTTCCTTTCCTTCCTTTCCAGTTCTCTGATAGTCTCTGGAGTTTTAAGCCTCACCTTCTTCCTTCCTCTTTGCATCCTCCATGTGATTTGCCTTCACCCTTAACCTGGAGTTGTTCACTAGAAAGAAACCCATTATCCAGCAGCTGTAACAACATCCCGGGAGACCTGTTTACCTTAATAGGTGCACAGTGACAACTGCCTGGGCCTTTGTGCATTTGAATCACCTCAAGTAACAGGTTAACGTGAGGTGACAGATTATATACAAGTCGTGAGAATGTTTATGTTAATCTACCTCTCATCAGTTAATGAAAACCAGTGTTTGCTTCCAATGAATACTTTTATCTTTTGGAGACCATTTAACTACAGGAGGTGGTGCAAGCAAACTCAATCTTCTCTTCACTCAATAGTCACATTTAGCTGCCTGCCAGCAGGAAATTTGTGAGTTTAAATTCCTCTCCGGGGACCTAAGCGCAACATCTAGGCTGCAGCAGTGCAATACTGAAGGAGTGCTGCATTGCCAGAAATGTAGTCGTTCAGGTGGGGCATCCAAAATCTCAAATGGATGTAAAATGTCCTTTGGCTTTAATTCAAAGAGCAATTATCCATCTGTCCTAATCAATATTAACCAGTCAAACAGCATTGATGAAATATCTGATAATTATCACATCAATATTTGTATTACCTTGTTTTCTCAAATACATTACCATATTATGAGACTGAGATTGCTACATGATGGGAAAATTGTCCTGGTTTGTAACCTGGATTGTGCTGCCTGGGGTTTGTACGCAGTTTACACACAAACGGGCAAGTGTTTAACTCGAGCAGCGAATATGTGTGCGTGAATGTGCGCGCATGCAAGTGTGTGTGCATGAGTGTGTGCACACGTGCGAGTGTGTTCACATGGGTGTGTGCGTGAGTGTGTGTATCCGTGCACGTGTGTATGTGGAAACTTATGAAGATGTTGTTAGCCCTTTTAAATTGTAGCTATGAGAGCATGAGGAGTATGAGCAATGATAGGAAGAGCTGGCCTTGTTTCTTTTAGACTAAAGAGAGGCCTACACAGAATAAATGGGAAGGACCTTATTGCCATACCAGAGGGTTCAAAAAGTAGGGGACCTAGACTGAAATTAATTTGTAGAAGGATTAGAAGGGAGATGAGGAAGTAGGTGTCAGGGGTCTGGAACTCACTCCCTGAAAGGGTGATGGAGGCAGAAACACTCGCCACACTTAAGCAGTACTTGGATGTGTACCTGTAGAGCTGTGACCTGCAGGGTGACAGATCCAGTGCTTGAAGGCTGGATTACACTGGGTAGCCCTTTCTCAACCATCACGAATACAATGGGTTGAATGACTTCTTTCTGTGTCACAAATTTTCAAAGATTTTGTGACTCTCTGATTCTCCAGATGGGACCTGGAGTCACTGATAATTTAGGAAGTTCAGCTGGCCTTCAGGGACTTTGCTGCAAACCCCAAGTTCACCTTCCTGAGGCCCGGAAACTCCAGGCTCTAACTGGTGGATGGACACCAGATGCCTGGGTGCACCTGCACCAGCTGGAGTCTGGGTTGTGGCCTGAAATGTTTCAGAATCAGCTCCATCGAAGAGTTCCTGAACATGTCATGGAGTTGTCAGTGCTATCCCACCACGGTGAGCTTCAGCCTAGTTTTGTAGCATGGAGCACACTGCAGAGCTGATCTGACATCATCTCCCAGTGGCCTAGGAAAAGCTGGACAAGGGATCAGTCTATCCATCTCTTTTCTGTTCCAGTTTTGTATATCCTGGGAGGCAGTTGCCACGTAGAGGACAAGTACTTCCTCACTAAGCAAGGGTGAAGCAAAACAAAGTTCAGTGAAACCTGCAGGACCTGCAGTTGAATGGGTCCATTCACTTGCTCAAAGAATGCTGGGATACTGCACCTCCTATTCCCTCCCACACCTGGGCAGCCCTCACCTTATGGAGAAGTATTTCCCACCCTCTCCTGGCGAAGGAAGTGGAATTAACATATCCCATTGCCTGAGTGCAGTACTATGGACACAAGAAGACAGCTGGAGAATTTTAAAGGTTCTTTTCACATTTCATCCTGTTGCACTTCATTCACTTTTTCCCAAATAACATTTTGCAACATTTTGGTTTTAAATTTAATGTAGGTAGCAGCCTTTGTTATGAAACACATCCCCTAATTTCCCCTCCAACCCCCCAATATCTTGATACTGAGCCACAAATCGGGGACTGCCCAGTTTAATCTCCAGCATTTCCCATGTGATCTCTCAGGGTAGCAATGGCGATATTACAAACTGGTCTCAGGGGCTCAGGTGAAGGCAAATTGTGACTCTCTTCCAAATCCTGAATAAAAGGCAGTGGCCTTTGAGTGCAGCTGCATATGGGCAAACATCAGAGAGGGGAAGAACGGAAGCAAAAACACTGTAGATGCTGGAAATCCAAAACTAAAACCGAAAATGCTGGAAGTGCTCAGCGGGTCAAGCACTGTCTGAGGGTAGAGTCATTGTTTCCAGTCAAGGACCCTTCACCAGAAGTACAAAAATGAGAGAACTATCATTCCAAGTTGCAGAGAGGGGAGATATGGTGAGAGCAGAGGGAACGTCTGGCCTAATGTGCAGGTGAAAGATTTCAAGGTAACAATTCAAAAACCAGCAATTGGAGACAGAAAAGAAAAAAGAGAAACAAAGTGAAACAGAGGTACAGCCACATCTGTAAAGGGAAGGATTGAGCAGGCCTGGGCCGCAATGACAAAGGTCCAGAGAGGAGCTGACTTGTGGAACTGTTATCTTTTCAAGCTTCAGTCCCTTTCAGGGAAGGACAGGGAAAGCTAGAGAAAAAAAGAGAATGAAGATGTAAACTGCGATCTCAGAGCTGTCATTAAATGGTTGGGTAAATGAGTGAACTGTTCCTTGCTACTGGGTGCACAACTTGAAAAAGTCTCACTAATTTGCAGCCTTGTCTCTTGCACTCTCTCCCTAGTCCAATGTGATGTCACACCGGTGTCAATACAGACTAGAAGGAAGCACAGGGTTATCTTTAGAAATATTTATTGTACGTGCTGCCATGTATAATACAATATGACATAATATTGTTTAATATCATGTAATATATTATGTTACAATATCACCCTTCTGTATAACGTTTGATTCACTCCAGTGTGCGGAGCTGGTACTAATTCCTGTTTAGGTTTCATCTACAACTTCAATTATTTAGTTTAAAAAGAGCAACCCGTATTTGAGGAAATATGGTAATGATCGTGCCAACAAAGTGGGCTAAGTAACCTTCTATTTTACGAAGCCAGGTAACTAGTGCAATCCAGGATTTGAGGCTAAACTTTGACAGCAGCGGCTTAGGGTGAAAGAGCTTTAGCAGGATTTACTTGTGACACAGAGCCAGTGACCAGGCTCTGCTCGGGGAGAGGGAGAAAGAACAGATAAAGCCAAGCCCTTCCCTCAGATGAACTGCCCAGACTATGTCTGTACTGAACAGCCATCTTTATTTTAATTCCAGTATCAACAGACATTGCTATGATGTAGGGATATCCAATGTTTTGGTTATAAGGTCTAAAAATAGAGATATCCCATAAAGCCACAGATGTCACATATAAAGGCCAATAATTTGGTAAATTAGTAAATTGATTTTTTATTGTCACACGTACCGAGGTACAGTGAAAAACTTTGTTTTACATGCTGCCCATACAGATCATTTCATCACATCTGTGACCGATCCAACCAGTCTTGGTGTTCTTATTTCCAATTTATCCACATCCAGTGGCAGCCTTCTCAATCAGCAAATGTCCTTCATTTTCCAGACCTTGAGTACAAAGTCAAGGCTGCCATATCAGGGAGGAAATGCTGTCCAGCGATGCTGCTTCAGATGAGTTCTTTAACGGAGCCACTGTCTGGCTTTTAGGTGGACCTATGACCCAATTCAGAGAGAAGGGTAATTCTCTGAAAGTCCTGCTTAATGCTTAATCCCTTAACTACCATCCCAGAAACTGATCATATGGTCATCTATCAATAATGGATGTGAAGTCTCACTACTTGCAAATTTGCAGTGGACCTTTGTGCTCACACAGGCTTGCCATCTCAGATCATGGTCGTCTGTTCTACAGTGTACTTGCAGATCGTCTGTGAGCCACTCCAACAGAGCTCCTAACAAAGTCCATCATAATCTCCAGGAAGCACCACCACCACCACCAACAACAACAACCATGTGTGCCGATGTTACATATATTATGATATCATTACCTCACATATACATGTGGCTTATGTACATATTTACGTAGAAAGAGATCACACTGTTATGTTTCTTTGAAAAGATACTCCAGATATGTACAAGAATTACAGGTTCAGTACGTTAAAAGACTTTCTCAAATGCTGAGACCTCCTGAACGCTGTGGCAAAACAGTGATACAGTTAGTGCTGCTACAGCAACCTGGGTTCAATCCTGACCTCAGCTGTTGAGTTTCTATGTTCTCCCTATGGGTTTCCACTAAGTGTTCCAGTTTCCTACCCATCCCAAAGATGTGCTGCTACTCCAAAATTGCCCCTCGTGTAGGGATGCAGGAGAATGAGGGAAACTGGTTGGGTATGTGTGAGAGAGCAGATTACAGGGAAGTAAGGGGGAGAATGGGACTGATTGAATTCCTTTGCTGGGAGCCAGGAAAGACTTGATGAGTCAAATGGCCTCCTTCTGTGCCACCTTTATAACCACTGACTAATCTACCTATCTTGTTAGCCTTACCCACTCCCCTTAAGTCATTTTCATTTAGACGCCACCCTTTTCTAGCTTGTCTAGTTTGTCTTCCATCTGATTTTTTAGTGACTCTGGCACTGGTCAAGGTTTACAATATTCTCGATTGGTTTCAGGTTGATGTATGTGTGTACAATGAACTGTAATAACTGTACATAAGACTTCATTGGTTTTCTAAGTGTTTTCAAGTGTGATTCCGTTGTGTGTTTATGGTCACTAAACAACTGGTCTTAAGTTTAAATCTTAAGGTTAAACTTCATCTCGTGATATCATTCACTCTGTACAGTCAACTTCAACTATTGGCAGCTCTGTTGACCATTATAACATAAGCTGTATTTGTATTCGAATCTGTCCTTCAGTATTTCACTAGAGTATGTCATATTCATACTTTAGTTTTTTCACGACATAGATTGCCATTCCGCCCATCAAGTCAATGCCAGTTCTCAGAGCAACCCCATCAATCCCAGTCCCCACTTATTTCACTGAAACCGATTTTCTCTCAAATGCCCATCCACTCCACCCTGATTCCCCTCCCATCCACCTACACTAGGGGCAATATAACAGTAACTAATTAACCCACCAACCAACTCATCTTTGGAATGTGGAAGTAAGCCAGAGCCCCACTGGAAATCCATGTGGTCACAGGGAGAATGTGCAAACTCCACACAGACAGCACCAGAGGTCAGGACTAAATACACAGTGCTTGAAGTTTTAAAGCATCTGCACTATTGACTGTGTCATTGTGCCACCCCATGGTTGCATTATTAAGCTGCTGTTAGGATAGATTGCAAAATTGTTTGGAAATTGAAGATTATTAAATCTGCTGCCTGCAGTTCATCCTAATGAAGTTACCATCAGCACAGCCTACTGTTCGCTCTCCCTGCAATAAACTTAGAACCGGCATTTACGCAGCCAATTCATTATTGGAAATTGGCATGTTGTTTTAATGCCTAAATTATAATAAGGTACATTAGTTCCCCTTGAATTAATGTTTCAGCTCAATGTCCTTTCATCAGAACTGAAAAAGGGAGAGAACAAGCACGTTTTAAGTTGCAGAGAGAGGGAGGGGGTGGAGAGAGCAAAGGGAATGTCTGCATTAGGATAGGGATCAAGGCTATCCAGTTAACATAATTATTTTGGTACCGTCCAGTTAATGGATGAATGTTACCCAGATAACCTCTCTACCCTATCAGTGATGTTCCCTTCACCTCTCCCCACATAAAACTGACTAGTTTTCTCACTATTCCAGTTCTGATCAAGGGTCACTGACCTGAAGTGTTAACTCTGTTTCTCTCTGATGCTGCCTGACACTCGGTGTTTCCAGAATTTTCTGCTTTAGTTCCCCCTCTGTTGTCCTGCTGGACATGTAAAGGAGTCGAAGAGTCACACAGCACAGAAACAGGCCCTTCGGCCCAACTCGTCCATGCTGACCAAGATACCCATCTAAGGTAGTCCCATGTGCCCGCATTTGGCCCATATCCTTCTAAAACTTTCCTATCCATGTACCTGTCCAAATGTCTTTTAGATGTAACTGTACCTTCTTGGCACCGATGTACCTGCTGACATTTGTATCGGTGACACTGCTCTAGTTTGTTATTTTAGGTCTGGACTGTTGCACATCCCTTTTTCCGATACATAGTCCTTAACGGTCAGTCCTATGGTAAATGGCTGTCATTGTGACTGTAGCATGAATTTTCACTATTGTGTTGCTGACCTTGTTTCAGGAATGTACCTTTTGTTGCTGCCATCTGGCTATGAGCTACTGTTATGTTTTTGCTGGGTGATAGGTGAATTTCCTTGGCATATTTCTCTGCCACTTTCACTAAGGATGCAATTTTGGAGGCCTGGTCATTTTTGCAAGCCAGGTCCAAAGTAAGACACTGCAATTGGCGGCACGGTAGTGTAGCGGTTAGCGCGATGCTATTACAGTGCCAGCGATCGGGGTTCGATTCCCGTCGCTGTCTGTAAGGAGTTTGTACATTCTCCCGTGTCTGTGTGGGTTTCCTCCGGATGCTCTGGTTTCCTCCCCCATTGCAAAGACGTACGAGTAGGTTAATTTGGGTTTAAAAAATGGGTGGTGCGGACTCGTTGGGCCGGAAGGGCCTGTTACCATGCTGTAAATAAATTTTTTTTTAAATTTTAATTTGGATAGGATCCATTCATTATTTAAGCAACACAAAAATCTACTTAGTTTAATAATTCACTAAAGTTGCAATCTTTTGATAAGCCCTTTAAGGCAATATGGTCATGGATCATTTCTCCAATGGTGTCTCGTCACAGCAAACTAGCAGCTTGCTGATGTTTGAAATTGTTGGGGATTGAAATAATCCTCCAGTTTTTGCACTACTTCTGTGAACATCTTTGGCTTTCTATGGGGTTACCAAATTATTAAACCTATAATAGGTCTCAGAGCCAAACTCTATCAACAAATTGGTCTTCTCATGGAACATTTCCATTCTTTCCATGTGGACTGTGAAGGACTCAGATGCTCTAGGCTGCCTATAGATCCTGTCTGTACTTGAGCTGCCATTTTGTCCTGTTTGCCCTCTCATCTCCTCTCTACTCTGCTCCATCCTCCTTTGTGTTTAATTCTCCAGTTGTTACATCTCTCACAGTATTACCAACTCCTTCTGCCTTTTCAGTTGGCACTATCAACTACACACAGCACAGGATGGGGAACTATGCTTGCTCCATGTTCACCATCTCTTGCCGTGGAACAAGTGCTGGGCCACTTATTCCACAGTTTACCTGCAGTCTGCTTGCCCACTGACCAGTGGAATTGCTGTGCCCACAGCAGTATTATTGGTGTATTCTGCCTTTCATGGGATTACATCTGTGCTTTTGTCAGCCTCTCAATCAGCAGGTTTATTGATTCTGTGTACCTCAGGAAAGCTTTGACCTCTGAGACATTTTGTCTTCGCCAAATGCAGAGCTTTGAGCTCCTGTGATCAGTTTCAGCGACACTCCATCCTCGCCTCATGAAGTGACTCCAAACCAATGTGTTTTTCTCCAGGGTCAACATGCATTAATTGTTTAGGGTGTATTTCAAGGAGGACAGTGAGCCACTCTGTAGAGCTGGTAAATACTCCCTGTAATAATCTCTAGGATTAGTATTGACGGGCACTTGGTGGTTAGTATGGGTATGATGGGTCACAGGGATGTGTCTGTGTTGCACAATTCTATGACTCTATTTGTTCACATATCAACATTCAAACATGCCACACATTCCATGCTACAACGTGAACAACAAACAGAGCCAGCACTGGATTAAGAACCCCTCATTAGATAGAAGCGAGGTGCACCAATACCAATCAGTAGTGAACGCTTAGACAGCCAGTCATAGAACCATAGAACCATATAGCACAAAACAGGCCCTTCAGCCCACCATGTTGTGCCATCCATCAAACCACCCTCACACTGTCTAACCCTTTCCTCCCACATATCCTTCTATATCACATTCCTCCATGTGCCTATCCAACAAACTCTTGAACCTGTCCAATGTATCTGCCTCCACCACCACCCCAGGCAGTGCATTCCATGCACCAACCACTCTCTGGGTGAAAAACCTCCCCATGACATCTCCCCTGAACGTCCCACCCATAACCTTAAAGCCATGCCCTCTCATCTTGAGCATTGGTGCCCTGGGAAGGAGGCGCTGGCTGTCTACTCTATCTATTCCTCTCAATATTTTATATACCTCTATCATGTCTCCTCTCATCCTCCTCCTTTCCAGTGAATAAAACCCTAGCACCTTAAGCCTGTGCTCATATTCCATATGGTCTAATCCAGGCAGCATCCTGGTAAATCTCCTCTGCACCCTCTCCAACGCCTCCACATCCTTCCTATAATGCGGCGACCAAAACTGAACACAGTACTCTAAGTGTGGTCTAACTAGAGTTTTGTAAAGCTGCATCATCACTTCGCGGCTCTTAAACTCTATCCCACAACTTATGAAAGCTAACATCCCATAGGCCTTCTTAACTGCTCTATCCACCTGTGAGACAACTTTCAGTGAACTGTGAATATGAATCCCCAGATCCCTCTGCTCCTCTACACTGCCAAGTACCTTGCCATTTACCCTGTACTCTGCCCTGGAGTTTGTCCTTCCAAAGTGTACCACCTCACACTTCTCCGGATTGAACTCCATCTGCCATGTCAGCCCAGCTCTGCATCCTATCAATATCCCTCTGTAAGCTCCGACAGCCCTCCACATTATCCACAACACCGCCGATCTTAGAGTTGTCCACAAACTTACTAACCCAGCCTTCCACCCCCTCATCTAAGTCATCTATAAATATCACAAAAAGTAGAGGTCCCAGAACCCATCTCTGCGGGACACCACTAGTGACTGCCCTCCAATCCGAGGGCACTCCTTCCACCACAACCCTCTGCTTTCTACAGGCAAGCCAACTCCTAATCCACACAGCCAAGCTTCCCTGGATCCCTTGGCCTCTGACCTTCTGAAGAAGCCTACCATGAGGTACCTTATCAAACGCCTTACTAAAATCCATATAGACCACATCCACCACACTACCCTCATCAATCTTCCTCGTCACCTCCTCAAAGAACTCTATCAGGCTTGTGAGGCAAGATCTTCCCTTCACAAAGCCATGCTGGCTGTCCCTAATCTGTCCATTATTCTCCAGGTGTTCATAGATCCTATCCCTTACAATCCTTTCTAACAGCTTACCCACCACAGACGTAAGGCTCACTGGTCTGTAATTCCCTGGACTATCCCTACTACCTTTTTTGAACAAGGGGACAACATTCTCCACCCTCCAATCCTCCGGCACCATCCCCGTGGACAACGAGGATTCAAAGATCCTTACCAGCGGTACAACAATCTCCTCCCTCGCCTCTCGAAGCAGCCTGGGGAAAATCCTGTCAGGCCCCAGAGATTTAGCTGTCTTGATATTATTTAACAACTTCAACACATCCTCTCTCTTGATATCTACAACCTCGAGAACATTACCCTTACCAGCACTCCCTTCCGCGTCATCAAGACCCCTCTCCTTGGTGAATACCGAAGAGAAGTACTCATTGAGAACTTCTCCCACTTCCGCCGCCTCCAGGCACATTCTCCCACTTTTGTCTTTAATCGGACCTACCTTTACCCTAGCCGATCTAATTGTGTACCCTGCTACACCCCACCCCATCATCACACAGTCCTTCCCTGTCCACCGACCACTAGAGATCATTGATATTCCTGACCTATGGCATGTCCAAGTAAGCAGCTCCACTAGATACTCTCTGCCATCAAATGAATGATTCCAAACACTATCACTGCCTACTCTCGCACAGAACCATTAAACAAAATGATTACTTGTACTGGTTCATTGTGGATTCCTTTGCTACTCAACTGATCCTACAAACTACCCACCATGCTCTCAGTATGGGAGATAGAAAGTCGCTGATGCTCTGATGAAAGCCTTTGAAAGAATATCAGACTGCATGTTTATAGCCATTTTCATGCCTTTCAGAACTTCCCATTGGACCTGGCATAGAATTCTTTCAGATGAGAACATATTTGCTTGTGAATATTGCAGTGATGTATTTAAATTTAAGCACTTGCCTGAGAATTCATACTAACAACAAGCATTATAAATATTTCCTGGGTGACTATACCAACGCCTTCAAGTACCTTTGAAGTATGGTCAATTGTGATATAGGAAATGCAGTAACTAAATTGTGCACAGCAATGTAACAATGACCAGAAAATCTATTGAAAATGTTTTATGGGGATAAACTTTACACAGGGTAAATTTGTTCTGCAGTGTATTCAGAGATTATCTGCAAGCTGCTCTAACTTCCCTCTTCTTCTTCAAAATCTTTTGTGTCCTCCAGAGAAAATCAGGCCTCATCCAAATGACTACACTTAGGTTGACAGTGGGATACTGAGAAGGTTCAACACCCTCTCTGCACCCAGTGACAACCAAGGTTTTTGTGCTCAATGCTCTGAAGTGGAACTGAGACCTGCGCTTCCCCTAGAGGTGAAAGTGCCACCAACAACACCTGAGACACTTGAAGTTGATGACCTCTTGGAGCTTGGTACGGGGGGTTTTGTGCACCTTGAGCCTCTTGGATGCTGCCAGGCATTCAGAGCCAACTGTTTCTCAGGCACTTTTCTGATGACACATTAAATCAATGTTTGATCTTCCCTTGCGTCTTTTCAAGACAAAAGCAGGTGCATCCTGAAAGATCTTTATCCCTCAGCCACATTAAAACATATTGCTTGGTTATATGTTTAACATTTCAGTGGTGACTACACTTTTCTACCTACTTGGCTGAAAGTTGCTTTGGGACATCCTGAAAGGCATCATATGAAATGGAAGCATATTTCCATTTCTGGGACAGGCATTGTTGAGAGGCTGACAAAAGCATAGACGTAATGCCTTGAAAGGCAGAATGTGACACTGATACTGCTGCAAACACAGCAATCCCACTGGTCAGTGCTGTGTGTATGTGCAGTCCATGCAAATACCAACACCTCAGGAGAGAGTCCTGGACCTAATCCTAGCCCCATAACCAGCAGCAGTACAGCTGTCAACAAAATTAACTCCTGCGATTCTATTTCCCATTTCTTACCAAATTAGAAGGCAATATACAGATGGAATATGGACCTTGTTGCCCCCAATTTATGGGCATTAAATTAATGCCCCAGGGCCAATTTTCACGCCAATGACCAATATTTAGGCAGACCAGCTTCCAGGTATTTCTGCTGTCCACTTAACAAAGATATAGTATTTGTTAAATAAACACATGAATGCTCTACACCAGTTGCAGGCCCTAGCTAGGAATTTAGATGTTGCAGAAGGTAGCCAGCTTGATCTGGATTTTCATAGTCACATTAAAACTATAACGTCACATTCTTGAAAGGTAAAGGAACTGACCTCATTATCACTCACAAGAGACATGAAATGAACCAGTTTGCAGGTGGATGCAGGAAATGAACTCAGTGTCATAAATACGATGGATGCAGTGGACCCAGTAACACAGAGGTTCAAGAAATGTGACTGACACAAGAACAAATTACAATGCAGGAAATATTCTTATAACCATCGGCACGGTGCTGACAAAAGGTCGACTGTGACAGGTACAGCCCAAAAATGTGCATACTCTGGCAGAAATTGTCACTAGCTGGTCCATTTTCACAGTAATCTCCATCCCTCATGAGTCAGCCAAGTGGCTCTTTCTCAGATGTGAACTGAATCACAGCAGACAAGTCACAGGAGGACATTCAATCTTATAAGTTTGTTCCACTCCTCACACCTTTCTCATCTTGGATCCTTTGTGTTCAACTATAGCATCCCAATTACTGCCCATAGCAGTGGAGAAGGCCATGCTGCCATTGTATTATTTCAATGCAGGTCTGTACCCCAGAGACTCAAACCCTTTTGGATCAGTAACAGTTTGGTAGAAATTTTATTAACAAGCTAAATGTGTTAGAATGAAAGCAGCCTCCAGTGGTGAAAATCTGACCCACTGCATCCTAAGACAAATCTTTCCAACAAGGCAATAAGCAAATTCACCAAATCTGAATCTTTTTCGTTGACATTGGTTGCAGATTAACCAGAACCAAAGTTAAAGCAGAATCCAGAGAATGTAACCAAACTTTAGATTCAGTGGCTTAAAATATCATTTTCTTCCTGTTCCAGAATAGAACGAGACAATGCATTCACCCAAAGAAAGGCAGAAAGGGCAACAGTTCGATTGCACATGAGGGAGAAATACCGTCTACCACAGGTAGGATATGATTGATGGGCCTGGGTTACAGGTAAAGTACAGGCAGTAAGCATCACAGGCAAGGTAAATAAACTGATCTCATTATCATGAGTAAGAGTCATGAAATGAACCAGGACACAAGTGGTGCAGGAAATGAACTCCATGTCACAAATAAGATGCATGCAATGGACACAGTGACATAGAGGTTTGAGAAATGTGACTGACAAAAAAAATTACAATGCAGAAGGTATACTTATGGTCACTGGCACAGTATTGACAAAGGGCCAACTGTGACAGGTAGAGCCCCTGACAGATGTATCCTCTGGCAGACATGCAGCAAGCAATATACTGAATGTTGCATGTAATATAAGGCTATTACAGGCCATACGCTAACTGATACAGACACATGATAAGGAAAAGATAAAATGAATTGGTATTGGTATTGGTTTATTAATATCACTTGTACCAACGTACAGTGAAAAACTTGTCTTGCATACCTTTTGTACAGATCAATTCATTACACCATGCATTGAGGTAGTACAGGGTAAAAACAATAACAGAATACAGAGTAAAGTGTCACAGCTACAGGGAAGTGCATTGCAGGTAGACAATAAGGTGCAAGGTCATAACAAGGTAGATTGTGAGGTCAGGAGTCCATCTCATCGTATAAGGGAACTGTTCAATAGTCTTATAACAGTGGGATAGAAGCTGTCCTTGAACCTAGTGGTACGTGCCCTCATGCTCCTGTATCTTCTGCCTGATGGGAGAGGGGAGAAGAGAGAATGTCCCAGGTCGGTGGGGTCTTTGATTACGCTGGCTGCTTCACCAAGGCAGTGAGAGGTATAGATAGGTAAAGGCAAGCATCATCTGTAATAGGCCTGGGGGGTGGGGGGGGGGTGGGGAGGGGAGGTGGAGAATCACAATAATTTGACCATCTGGCATGGTGTAGAATGATTCAGGATACAGACCAAATAGACCCAGTAAAGGGAAATGCACTGACTGTTGGGGTGCAGTAGAAGTTCATAGTCTCCTGCTTGCTCAGTCAGTGTTTTCAACATTCATTCTTGCAAGGACCCACTTAAGCCAGGAAATGCTATGCTACGTAGGCTGTTTGGAGTTGGATAAAGCAGTGTAGAACTCCAGCAGTTGACCTTAAAAGCCCTTTGGACAGGGCAAAGGAAACACAGCCAGGGCACGGTAATTTAGCGGTTAGCATAATGCTACTACAGCGCCAGTGACCCGGGTTCAATTCCGGCCGCTGTCTGTAAGGAGTGTGTACGTTCTCCCCGTGTCTGCATGGGTTTCCTCCGGGTGCTCCAGTTTCCTCCCACATTCCAAAGACATATGGGTTAGGAAGTTGTGGGCATGCAATGTTGGCGCCAGAAGCGTGGCGACACTTGAGGACTGCCCCCCGAACACGCTACACAAAAAGATGTATTTCACTGTGTGTTTCGATGTACATGTGACTGATAAAGATATCTTAACTCTGCTGGAGAATACAATGCTGGGGCAATAGCTCAGCTCTCCAATCCCTACACAGTGATACACCTGGCTACGTGGACTGTCTGGACCACTCAGACTAAGCATCAGAGGGTGGCTGGTTGCCGTGTAGTCTGTGTGATAAGCTAGGGTTCCAGAGGAGAGGGGTGACAACATGAAACAAATCACATGAGCCAACAGGTAAGATATGGTTTCAAGTTCTGGTGCAGAGCCCCACACACCATGTATCAAGGACACAAGTGTATGGGCAGTTATGATTCTCCGTCTATTGATCTTTGGATGGACAGAGAGGTGGAAGAGGATGCTGGAAATGATGTGATGGGTTAACAAGATTTAAATTCCTTTATTTGTGTTCTCTCAGAATGACAAAGATGAGAGTCAGCTGCAGATGGCGGGGGGAGATGTGGACCTGCCTGAGGAACTGAAAAAGATGGTGCAACAGGATGAAGAGGAAGAAGAAGCTAGCAATTCATTCCTGGGGAATATTCAAAACATGGACTTTGACACCCTCAAGGTTAAAGCCCAGGAAACGTTCACTGAGATGAAGCAGACAGCTGAGGAGAAATGTTCTGTGATGTAACGTTGGTTAAATCTGTAAAACACTGCAACTCTGTTGGATGAGAATTCCTCATTAATATGATTGTTGTGATGAGGCCTGTTGAAGGTAATGAAACCAATAGACATTGACATTGTTTGATGCATTCTTCACATTTTAGCTGTTTATTCTCCAGATGTTTGAGGAGGATCTCTAAGTCGATCTGCATCTCACATCCCTGGACTTAGCTTGCCCTTCTGGACACAGTCTCCTTATCTATCAGGCAAGCAGGAACTTTGCTTTGCTTACTAGTTGGTTTGAAAATCCTCAAACATGGTAATAGTCTGAGTGTGCACTCTACACCTGTGGGACCAAATGGAAACTCTTCCAATCACTCCATCAAACTTGTCATTGGTGTAATTTCCAGTGTTATAAAGCAGAAAGAACTCTCGCTTGTACACAGCCTGAGTTTACAATGCCAGATTCTAAAATTGCGCCAGTTCCCCTGACTGGAAGATGGGACTTAAATCCCAGGAGCAACACTGATTGTTTAGGACTGGAAGGTTGGTTGTATGGTCATCTTTTTGTTACTCCACATGCTGGTCATCTTTTCCTGAGCAGCAATGGTGGTGTGGAGACACGGTGGGGTGGGAAGGAGGGCTGCAACACTGCCAAGTCTAACCCTATGCTCAGCCAAGGCACACGTATACTTTTCAATGAGAGGGACTGCTTTTCACTGATATCATGGGCAGGCAATCCCCTTTAAGCCCATGGGTGCTGAGGCCAATTGTAGCACTACTAATTTCTACTCCTGACTCAACAAGAAGGGAGGTGGAATCTAATCCCTACTCACTCATTTGCTGCAGTATGTGGTGCTTTGGCCACATGTACCACACCTTTGCATATTCGCTGTGTTTAAATGGGAACATTATCCTGTCTCAAACCCTAACTCATTCTTTTCCAAGACCTTGAAACCTGTGGAATTCCTCATCCCTCACTCTTCATTTCCTTTGATAATTCATGGCTATTTAAAAGTAGACGGATGAACCACACTGTCTGTGGTATGTGCTCTAGCACCTTGTTGTACCTATGGGTAGTGACAGAGACTGCTGGCCATCGGAAAAATTCAAGGTTGTTCCTGTTACGTTTCATTACAACACCAAGTCAACCCTCTGTTGAATATAACCTTGACAAAGGCAATGAACAGGGATCTGGATTGACTCAGTACATCACTTCATAAAATGGACATCTTGGACTGCACTGGACAATGATTCGTGGATTTAGAATAATGCCACATAAAATAGGAAGAAGTTATTTAAAGCTGCAGCTCACCATCACCTCACCATTCTTTCTGGTTAACCCAACCTCCTCACTTGGCAGTATTCCACACTGTGGGTCTTGGTCCTATACTTAGTTCTCCATAACATTTTGGCCCACCAAGGCTTTCTCCTTCTCCAGCTCATTAAAAACAATGCCTCAATGCACAATAGAATAATTTAAAAATGAGAAAGGAGCAAGTTTACCTCACAAAGGAATCCTTATTCATGGCATATGAGGTATTAAGTGGAGGAACGTTTGCACCACAAGGGTGTCAGATAATGACCATTTCACTTCACCTTGACATTCAACAGCTTTGCCATGGTTGAAATCCTCCATTTGCCTGCAGACCTCAGCTCCAACGACATTCAGGAACTTGACACGATACATTAGAAAATGGAAACTGTTCACTGGCCCAAACATTCACCACCCCCCCACCACTCCCTCCCCCACCACCACCAGTGCAGTGGTATCAGTGTCTACCATCTACAGGCATTGCAGCAGCTTGACTCCCAAACATGCAACTTCTACTAATTAGGAGGACTAGAACACTCAGAGAACCCATCACCTGCAAGTCATATCCTGACTTGGAAATATATCATTATTCCTTCATCATCACTGGGTCTAAATCCTAGAGGTCCCTATGTGGTATCAGCAGCAGAACTGCATTCACCACAAGGACCTTAGCAGTTCACAAAGGCAGCTCATCACCATTTATTTCATAGCATTTAGAAATAGACATTAAATATTAACCTTGACAGCAATACCTGCATCTCACAAATGAATAGAAAATGTTTTATGAATATATCTATTAATATATCATCAAATCCTATGCCTCCAATAGGGAAAATAAATTTGGAGGTCTCCCCTTGCTCATTAATACTTTTACATGGTTCTGAGGATGATATTGTTCTTCATCCTGTAGAGCCTGACTTCATTTATAGGGTAAAGATCTATCGAATATGTCTACATGGATTCTGTGTGGAATGGATTTGAGTTCCCTCAGTCCAGAATGGGACTTGAACACCAGACTGTTATTCAGGAGACTCAGAGCAGACAAATAGATCCAAGAATTTAGTGTGGGATTGCAGAAACAGTCAGAGCAGTGGAATGAGGTGAAGTGGTGTTGCTGCAGGAAGCTTTAGTCACCCCCTGACCTGTCATTGACAATAAACCTGGCCAGAAAGCATTTTGACTCAGGGTGCATGAGACTTTCCTGCAACATCATCCCATCCCCTGTCCACGCAGTGGTTACAAAAAGGGGAAAGTAAATGAACAACTGGACCAGATTCTGGCAAGGTGATAATGAGCTCACACCCTAAGCTCAGGGGGGGAACTGCAGTCCAAGTCAGGAAGTTGATTACACTGAAAGCTAGTGAGGATTTGAATTTGCAGCGTAACAGGATTGTTTAGTACAGGTTAATTTACAGCAACTTTCTTCATTTGATTTGGGTGTTTACTTTGCAATGTTCTCTATTTTCCATTGTGAAAATAATATAAATAAACAACATCAGTTCAGCACTAAATTTTGTTTTCATATATTCTGTTTATGCTCCATAAGTTGATACACTTATTGTCACCATCAATCACTCCTAGATTAATGGTTAAATGCAGAATTAACCTCTATCTATATGGTGCCATCAGCGCTCCTGGGTACGGTACAGCATAGACTGGGCACAAAGCAAACTTTAGTTCACTTTTATTTGAGTATATTATGAAACAAAATGGTATTAAGTTTATGCCTATTTCTCCTTAGAATCAAGCATCAAATGGTGCAAGGGAGAGTCAGTGAAAGTTGTCAAAGGAATAAAGAAATAAGTTTAATAAGACATTGTTTAGCAAACTTTTTGCTAAGCTCGAGAATAATGTCAGATTACACAGCTTGTTAAACCCCTGTTGAGTTACTAAGAAGATGCAGAGCGTGATTGAGATTAGTTCAGTTAGATCTTGGGGAGAGAGTGGCAATGAAGCAGTTGAAACAAAAATGAAATTAAAATTGAAGTCAATGTTGTGAAAGATATTTTAAACAACCTATACAGGCCATGTGTTAACATCACCAAGCAAGTCTGACACTTGGACGCGGAATGTAGGAGAGGTGGATGTATGGGGTACAGAGAGATGGGATAAGGAGTGTACATGTAAGTCACTTAATTCCTATGAAAGATGGACGAAAGAATATCAGTTATCTGGGCATTCCAGAAGTTGACTCCATGGAGAATATGGAAGAAGCAGCACATAATTCATAAGATGGAAGCAAAAATATAAGTAACAAAAAAACGGCCTCGACATTAGTCTCGATGTAGGGATGGCACAGTTGCCTCACACCTCCACCGAACCAGGTCCAATCCTCACCTCAGACAATGTCTGTGTGGAGTTTGCACATTTTCCCTGTGTGGGTTTCCTCCAGTGTTTCAGTTTCCTCCCACATCCCAAACACATGTGGGTTGGTTGGTTAATTGGCTGCTGCAAATTGCCTCTAATGTGCAGGTGAGTGGTAGAATCTGGGGAGCGTTGATGAGCATGTGAGGAGAATAAAATGGGATTAGTCCAGCATTAGTGTAAAAATAGCTGCTTGATGGTCAGTACAGGCTCAGAGGGCCAAAGGGCCTGTTTCCATGGTGTATCCTTCCATGACTCTATAATTTCACTGAACTGAGTCAAGAAGTGACAGCTGCCTCGAGTCAAGAAGTGGATGCAATGCCAATGACACTAGTTTCTTTGAGAAAATCAAAGAGAAAACTTGTAGGGAGGTTGATCTGTAAATAACTGGAATATGTGAATCTGTCCTTTTCATAAAGGGAAGGTAGTCTGGTGTTTGTGAAGGTATAAAGTATGTAGAACATTGCACACATGCACAATGTGGTGGAGAGGAAGGAATTAACAAGTTCAGCAGCTCTCCCTGTCTCTTCAAAATTCATTATATTTCTGCCATTACATAATAATAAGAATCTACATATATATTGCACACCACTAGCTCCGTATGATTGATTATGGTCAATATAAGGCTATGATTCAGTTCATGGCCCAGACTTGATTGTGTGAACATGGTATATGATGCTGCCTATTGTCAATATCACATTGAAATTTGTACTTAGAGCTCTCACATAACCAATACCTCACAGGTGTGGAGCCAGTGTAGCCTCTTCCCAGCAATTGTCTACACCTACTGGAAAGAGAGGGAGAAGCTTGTAAGAGAAAAAAAATCCTCAATTTGTGGCATTACATCATAAGACAGCACTCTGAGGCCATGAACAACTATAATAATAGCCTAGTATTCCTCCAGTTAGTTTCTCAATGTAGGTGATATAATGAACATTAATGGAACATGTAGGTGAGTTCCATGCAATGCGCAACATACTTTTCTGCTACAGAGGAAAAGCTTTCTCCTTACAGGCTTAATTGTTGTAAGCCGGTCCCAAGTTGAATTAAAAGGAAATTCCTTCTCTGAGGATCAATTAAAAGGGTGTTGATTGTTTTCCTCTAGGTTGATAGTTGTAAACCATTTGCTCTGCCCCAATAACTAACATGAAATGATCAGGGGTTGGGGAGGGAGGGAAGCTGAGGGCAGTTCATGCTTCAGTAACAAAGTGAGATGTTCAATATATATTGTCTGGGCTTCAGAAGAATGAGAGGGGATCTTATAGAAACATATCTAACATAACTAGTGGAAAATAGTTTCAGCACAGACGAGAAGGGCCAAATGGCCTGTTTTCTGTGCTGTAGTGTTCTATGGTTCTATGGTTCTTTATAAAATTATGGAAGGGATAGACAAGATGGAGGCAGGAAGGTTGCTTCCACTCATAGGTGAGACTAGAACCAGAGGACAAAGCCTCAAGATTTGGGGGAGTAGATTTAGGACAGAGATGAGGAGAAACTGCTTCTCCCAGAGAGTGATGAATCTGTGGAATTCTCTGCCCAGGGAAGCAATAGAGGCTACCTCATTAAATATATTTAAGACACGGTTAGATAGATTTTTGCATAGTGAGGGAATTAAGGGTTATGAGGAAAAGGCAGGTAGGTGGATCTGAGTCCATGACCAGATCAGCTACAATCTTATTGAATGGCAGAGCAGGCTTGACGAGCCAGATGGCCGACTCCTGCTCCTATTTCTTATGTTCTTATGTGAAGGATACACTTACACACAGACAGGAAACATGCACTCAAGTACACAGACATACACAGTCAAACATGAACATACACTGAAATACAAAGGTTCACACACGCATACACGCACATTTTTTTATATTTATAAATACGTGATTTAAACTTTGCTCTAATATTTTTTGATGTTGGCAAATCCCCAGCCTCAAATTAAATTCCAACCTTCTAATCCTATCCACGATCTTGAATATTCTTCATGTAATCTTATTACATTTTATTTTATTTCCAGCTCCTATAACATGTAGAAATATTTCTGATCCAAAATGTAAAATCTAACAGGATTACAAGAGAATCTTTAAATGCCTCTAATACTGAATCTCAAAACCCACTGTTATAAGATGAAGGAAAATTTAGTTTTTAATATTTCTTAGATGGGAAATATCATGGTATATCTAAAAAAATGATTAACTGTTTTTTTTGGTCCATGCCGTAAGACACTGAGATTAATATTAATATTACAGCAATAAATCTCCTCAAACAGTGGGAACAGATTTATTTATAATCCAGATAAGCACAATTTTACATATAAGTTCAATTGTAAACACATTAATTATCTTGTTATTCCATCTATCCTTATTCAGTGATATTTTTATAGAAAAAAACAATCATTCCTAATCATTAATCTTTTATTCTCTACTTTCAAAGGGCTGAATTGATCTGCCTGTGGCTGGCAGTTCTGAAGGGAACTGCTGGCATTCAGCTGCTTGCAGGTAATTTCATCCTGAACTTACTCAGACCCGCTAAGAGTCCAGGGCCAACTGGTGACAGATGTCAGGACTTCTGTCACTCTGCTCGATCACTGGAGTCCACATGGAGCCTGGATGTGCTGGGATTTCCTGGGATTTTGCTGAGGAATCCACCTCTGTAAACCTAACCCAGACAGGCCTGGCGTAGGATTGGAATCCCCACTCACTTACAATGAGGATTCCCAGTCTGGAAATGAAGAAAAGGAAAATTCAGGGTTTTTTTAAATTTACTTTAAAGCTTTTAAGGAATTTTTACCAAATTTTATCTTTCAAGACAATAGGGCAGGCACGGTAGTGTAGCAGTTAGTGTAACGCTTTACAGCGCCAGTGACCCGGGTTCAATTCTGACCACTGTCTGTAAGGAGTTTGTACATTCTCCCAGTGTCTGTGTGGGTTTCCTCCGGGTGCTCCGGTTTCCACCCACATTCCAAAGACATACGGGTTAGGAAGTTGTGGGCATGCTATGTTGGCGCCGGAAGCGTGGCAACACTTGCGGGCTGCCCCCAGAACACTCTATGCAAAGATGCATTTCACTGTGTGTTTCGATGTACATGTGACTAATAAAGACATCTTAAATGTTTTCATTTTTTAATTATTTAAAGCAATCTAATACATACTTTTAACCCTTCAAATTTTTTTTTCCATTTACCTTTTCAAAGACAATGTAGTTCTGGGTCTTCCCAGCTATTTCCATTGCTGCACTGGAAAATCATCTTTTCTCTGTTTTCAGTGGGAAAATCAGATGGTTGTACTGTGAATGAATTCTCACATTGGCAACACTTCCAGAATTAATTTTTGTTTGGAAGTTGTACATCCGCTTGTGTCATCACATTGAGTTAAGAGAATGGGTCACCTTTGCATCCTGGGTGCAGCAGTGTCAGTGTAGCTGATTTAAGACCAAGAATTTGTAACAGAGGCTTATTGTCTGTGACCAAAATTAAAGGTCTATGCAACAGGATTTGATGAAAATTATTCACTTCAAAGACAATTCCTACCATCTCTTTCTCATCTCTTTCTCATTTTGAGCGTTGTATTTCTCAATCTTCATCAATAGGCATGATGTTTTATTGACCTCCATCCATTCCATGACCAATGACATCTCCTGCTCTGTATCTTGAAACATGAAATGCAAGTTTCAACAAACATGTTGAACCATTGTGAATTAACAAGTGCTAACTTCCCAGATTTTTCTTATGTAAATTTTACATCTTTTTTCCAATTTTTGCCCCAATTCTACTTTTCTTCCTTCTTCAGTAATGAATGCAGTGATACAAAATAAAACTAGAGTTATCAGGTCATAACAGCATGGAAACAGGCCATTTGGCCCACTACATCCACACTGACCAGTGGGCACCCATCCTATCTCCCAGCACTTGGTCTGTAGCTTTCAATGACTCTGCAATTCAAGTGCTCACCTAAACACCTCTTAAATGCTGTTAGCATCTCTGCTTCCACCACTATCTCTGTACCATGCCTGAGAATGATCTACGTTCTGCAATGTTTTCACATTTCCTTGCCATCATAATTGCTTCCACTTTTTCTTTGGCTAGTAACAGACCATTTACATCTACTTGCAATGTAAACTACTCCTTTCTGCACAAATGCACACTTGGTTGTTTTGAGCTTTCCCTCTCCTGGTTTTCTCCAAGGTGTTAGCTCTGGGTTTGAGAGAATGTAGTTTGAAACCACCTCCCCCACCAGCTCCCCCACCACATCTCCCCAACATTCATTACTCAGACTTTAATGAGTGGTTGATGGTTGATGTAGACTTGGTGCCCAAAGGTCTTGTTTCCATACTGTACCACTCTATGACTCTAGGAGTACTTCCAATTGACCAAGACACTCCCTGGAACTGTGCCAGTCTCTCTCACTGAATTCATCTGTTTGGGATTCATTGCATTCCGTTTCAGTTGGTCCTGCATGAACGGTTCCACCTGCTCAGCAAGCAAGGAGTATACCTGCTCTGACAGGTTGTGCAGTTTGAGCTGAATAGACTCCAATAGTATTATTGTGGACACTTAGAGAGTTTTAAGCCTTGGTTCTTCCCAATCTGAGCTTTGGACTTGTGATGAACAGAGCAGAAATCAGTGAAATGGAAATAAATGTGGGTTTTGCATGCCGTTTTGGGTGTAAAATGGCAAAAGGAATAGCAGTTTAGCAATTGGCTGGCCAGCACCCAATCTGACACTCCCGATGAGGTCATTTCTCACCTCAGCCCAAAGTTCCTGCCCCTTATTCTGTGACGCCTGTTTCTAGGTTCTCCACCCAGGGGAAAGCATCCTCCCTCCTTCAACACCGGTTCCCGGTGGAGGGAGCGTGAATCTCCAAAATTTCCTACCTAGTGGGTTGTAGGAACCAGATCACTGGAGGGATTTGTTCTAGGTTTCAATGAGATCATCTCCTTCTTCTGAACTCCAGACAACACAGACCTAGTCTGCCCAACCTGATAGGACATTGCTAACTACATAGGTGCATTTATAAGACCACAAAAATAAGACATTCTGATTATCTGAGTGAGAGACAGACTTGTACAGGACATTGGTGAGGCCGTGTTTGGACTATTGTGTTCAGTTTTGGTCACCCTGCTATAGGAAAGATGCCATTAAGCTGGATGCTGCCGGGATTTGAGGGACCTAGTTATGGAAAGAAGTTGAGCAGGTTGGGATTTTTGTCATTGGAGCTTAGGGCTTAGTCAGGGTGAATGCGCATCGTCTTTTTCCCAGAGTTGGGGAATCAAAAACTAGAGGGCATACGTTTAAGGTGCAAGGGGAGAGATTTAATAGGAACCTGAGGGGCAACTTTTTCACCCAGAGAGTGGTCAGTATATGGAATGAGCTGCCAGACGAAGTGGTTGAAGCAGGTACATTAACAACATTTAAAAGGTACTTGGACAGGTACATGGATAGGAGAGGTTAGAGGGATATGGGCCAAACCTGGGCAAATGGGACTAGCTTAGCTGGGAATCTTGGTCAGTATGGACCAGTTGGGGCGAAGTCCTGTTTCTGAGCTGTACGACTCTTTGACTCTATGACTGAATGCCCATTGCAGGATTAGTTTGCCTATGAGCCTGGATATGGACGATGTCCAGGCCTCTAGCTACCACCTACCAGCTACCACCATAAAGGTGAACAATAGATTACTTCTACATGTAGCATGGAGCTGACAGGAATCATCTTCTGAAGGGGGCTCACTGTCCTGGTCTTTTCCACCCACCCCACGGAAATCTGAGAGCAAATCAGCTCTAACCTCAACCCTGCAGAAGGGCTGATCTACTTGAGGAGGTACAAGGCCTGATGCCCCAATTTTGAGCCAACCTGCACTTTCCATAGTCATACAGCATGGAAACAGGCCCTTCAGCCCATCAAGTCCCAGCAGACCATCAAGCACCCATTTACACTAACCCTACACTAATCCCAGTTTATTCTCCCCACATTCCCATTGACTCTGCCTAGATTCCGATACTCCTCTACATACTGGGAGCAATTTGTTTTTACAACCAAACAATAAACCTCCTTTTTCTTGGGATGTGGGAGGAAACCAGAGCACCCAGGGGAAATCCACATGTTCACAAAGAGAACATGCAAACTCCACACAGACAGCTCCTGAGGTCAGGATTGAACCTGGGTCATTGGAGCTGTGAGGCAGCAGCTCTACTCTCTGTCCCACCATACCATCCCAGCTTCTCTGTTCAGGGACGCAGTGTAGCACAGAGTCAGGTCGGGGCTCATCTATGGGCCTGGGATAATTTTTAGCTCAGCGTGTTCTCAATAAGGACAAACAGAAACGCAAGCTAGGAATTTAGATCCACACTTGAATCACTAAGACAGAGAAGTAATGGACCAACTATCAGCATGGATGCGATGGGCCGAAGGGCCTATGTCTGTTCTGCATTATTCTATGACTCTACGTCTCTAATTTTTCAGTATTCTTGCTTCAATATCCTTACATGTGAGTGAGAGTTTCACAAGCCCAACACCTAACTGAGCTAAAAAGAAACCCTCAGTGGGCACTATATAATTTTCAAATAAAAGGAATGAAAAGTACAAAAGTGTTGCCTAATAATCAGAACAAGAAGTAATTCACCTTTCAAATTATATTTTGGCTTTGTATGTTTCTGCCCTGTAATCCTTCCTGGGATTTCTTTCCTTGCCCAGTAATCCAGATACAAGAAAAAATATAATCAGACTGCAAGACGACAACTGTACGGTTTGCTGACATGATGCATTGGGTGGGAGGATTATTAGGGCATTGTTTGTATCCTGAAATATTACATTTTGTGATGATAAGCTGTTAACAAAACTTAATCCACTTACGATAAAAAGTTGATTGATTTTTTTTGGAAACCCAGGAAGAAACAAAAACTGTCTGCAGTGTGTGGATGTGGAAGGAGTATCCAACTACCTCTCTGTGATATGTTGTACGTAACTGATTTGTCAGTCTATTTATAGTGTGGAAATTATGGAAATATGTTTAACTGTCTCGATACAATATGGGAAGTATATCTGATTGTCTCTCCATTGTAAGTGGAATGTCAAAAATTGGTCTGACGGTCCCTCTACAGTTTGTGAGATATTGGAAACATGTCTGATTATCCCTCCACTGTGTTTGAAATGTGGGAGATTGTCTGACTGTCCTACAGTGTTTGGTGGAAGTTGAGATGAGTGTGAGTATCCCCCCATAGTATGTAGAATGTGGGAGATTTGTCTACCTGTCCCTCCACAATTTGTGAGATATTGAGATACATCTGACTGTTCCTCAACAGTGTGTATGTGGACATAAGTCTAACTGTCGCTTTACAGTGTGTGAGATGTGGGATGTGTCAGACTGCCTCTCTAAAATGTGTATGGGGAGATAAGTCTGACCAAGGTTCTACAGTGACTGAGATGTGGAGATGTGTCTGACTGTCCCTCTACAGTGTGTATGTGGAGATGTGTCTGACTGTCCCTCTACAGAGTGTATGTGGAGATGTGTCTGACTGTCCCTCTACAGAGTGTATGTGGAGATGTGTCTGACTGTCCCTCTACAGAGTGTATGTGGAGATGTGTCTGACTGTCCCTATACAGTGTGTATGTGGAGATGTGTCTGACTGTCCTTCTACAGTGTCTGTCTCTTTTCAGTGGTAGGATGTGGAAAATAGTTCTGACTGCACCTCCATAGTGTTTGGGAGATTTATTTGTCTGTACAAGTAAGAAAGAACAAGATCAGAGAGAGGGAGTGGATTCTGGAAGAAGAGTTGGGTTCAGAGAGAGTTAACAGATTTGGAGACAGGAGCAACTCCTTGGTTTTGAGGCTTTAGTATAGAAAGAGTTAAAACATAAAATGGTGTCATGTCTTGATTTCAGCACAGTGACAGCACAAGGAGCGGGAAACAAATTAGACTGAAGTATTTAGAGTTTAGAAGGAATTCAAGAAGAAGATTAAGCTGACCACTGACCATCTACTAGCCAGAGATGTGAAAGGCGACAACATGATGAGGTGAAGGCATGTCAGATGGTTTGCCTTTGTATTATAACTATAAACAAAACCTAGTTAATTCCATTGTTCTTCAACCTGCTTAAAATCTACAGTCGCCAACAGCCCCTGGAAAAAATGGACTGGTCTCGCCAAAATCAGCAGCGATCCTCTGTCACCAGACAGGTCCTGTAAATAGCAGACCGAGCACATACTGAGGGTAATGAGAGAAATCTAGAACCACATTTCCATATTCCCTTACAACATGGAGGGAGACCATTTCGACCAAGCAATCCCATTCCTTAATAATTTTCCCTGTAATCTACTCTCTCTACATTCCCATTGACATTTCTCTAAGAAAGAGTGTCAAAAATAAGCTGTCCTCAACTTTTTCTCTTTAAATGAATGTTATAACATTTGCAATTTGCCTGTTTTTTTAGATTCCACTTAGAGTGCCCAATCTCCAGTGTGTAGTCCTTAGACAAAGTAATATTGAAAGTATGCACAGATTCAGATCTTTGTCAATCATAACCATAATATTTGTTCATATCCAATGTAATTTTTAAATGGTTTAGATGTGCTTTATATAAATATATACAATGCAAAACATTTTAAAAGCATTTATTTATTGCATTTACAATAAGGGAACTGGTGGCAGCTAGAAAACCAAGCAAAAACCTTCTCCTGAAACTTGGGATCCCCTGAATGTGGAGTATTGGATATTTTGGATCTATTCAGACTCTGGGTATTTGGAGTGGAGATTTTCAGCTACAATTGTTTTTCAACCACTAACAAAGGTGTAAGTGTAGGTGTGTAAAATTTGAATCAATGGATCAGTGTCTGAGAGGGTGAATAGCTGAACCTTGGGTGTTCCTGTGCTGTGCTGCCTTGGGGTATTATAACTGGCCTTGGCACCCAGGAACTAATGAAGGGCAACAGCCCAGGCATCCCCCTCTTGATCACCTTGGAAGATTTGGCACCAAAAAAAGTCAGGTGTGTTGGGTGGGGGCCAAGACATTGATGGCCAGAAGGAGGAGAGATTGTTTTGGTGATACCTCACCCTGTTGGATGACCGGGTAACACAAGATAATACTGGAAGGAATGCCAGTTAACTGGGGCACGTTTGACACCCACAGCAGTAGAGGAGAGGGAGCTGAGGCCACAACTATCCTTTCAGCCCTGGTTTCTTGCCCTATCCTTCTCAATCGGACTTTAAGTGAACCAAAAAACATTAAGTCCTGAGGGGGACTCACGTGGCCACAGTGCGCTGACGCAGCTCCTTTAAGTGTTAGCAGATTTTACAGTTAATAGGATCACTGCAGCTTATGTTGTCATCTGATAAAAGTAAGCGGATTTACATGTACGTTGCTCCTTCTTAACCAATTTGCCTTCAATTAGTGTAATTAAGAAACTAGTAAAGCGGTATTGTATTAATATAGTAAAGTGATGAATCTATTAAATCCCCTCTGCAGCACAAATCAATTTACCACTCACCTCAATGAAAACTAAAAGGCAATTATATTAATTTATTAAGTGGGTGCTTGAGTTAAGGAGGTTACACATCATGCGTGGGCTGGTGGTGCCATTTCTGGAGTGTTTTTTATTGAAGCAGTGTTGGTTTACCACCAAAGGTTATTGGTAGCAAGGCACCCTCATACTGTAGACCAGGTTCAACTGAAAAGCCCATATTACCCCTCACCTCCCTC
Source organism: Pristis pectinata (assembly GCF_009764475.1). NCBI lineage: Eukaryota > Metazoa > Chordata > Chondrichthyes > Rhinopristiformes > Pristidae > Pristis > Pristis pectinata. The sequence goes on from NC_067428.1 coordinate 11,872,802, forward strand.
ACTGTCCCCTCCCTTCTCCTGAGGTGCTGATATATGTTTGGTTACAGATCCATAGGTGCTGTTTGCTCTCTAGTGCAACTCCCCAAGTAGACCGTTCTTCATGCATAAGCAGTGAGTGTTTGACCATGGGGAACTTCACAGTTCTCACCCCACCGTCCACAGGCAGATAAGACACACTTCAAGCCTCTAACTAGGGTCATGGATAGGGATGAACAATGGGGAATGAGGACTTTGAGCTAATTGTTCTTTTGTTGCCTCTTGAATGCAAGGGAGGTGGCAACACATTCAATGGTGACTAATAAAGAGGAATTGGAAGGAGGCACCTGAAAAAGTTCAAGTTCATGAGGAAAGAGCAGAGAACTGGCACAGACACAGTGGCCAAAGTGGTTTCCTCTTGTGCTAAAGATCCCTGGAAGGAGAAATGTGATTTTGCACACAAGACATTTCCACAATGGCCCCTGTACAGTGCACTTTTCTGCCCAAATATTGAACTTAGACAGAACATGCCCAGAAACGTGCATGAAGTTTCTAGCAGACTTGAAGTCTGTAAATTATGTAACAAATATTTCACTGGGTGATGGTAACAGTAAGGCATCAAATCAAACAAAACACAAGGTCCTAGGTCAGCCCTAAAGTTGATCTCAGCCATGAAGGAACAATTGTCACTGGCAACCCTGGGCCAGGAATGAGACAGACTAACAGCAACAACTCAGAGTTATATGGTGCCTGTAATGTGGCAGTTTAGCCCAAGGTCCTTCACAGAAACATCAACAAACATTGTGACACTGAACTCCCTTAACAAACATTAGGGCAGATGTCCATCTCATGGTTTAAGAGTACCATTTGGAAAGGAAGAGAGATGGAGGGGTAGGCAAGGTTTAACAAGGGAGTTCCAAAGCTTATGATAATGGCAGTCATCAATGATGAAATAAAATCAGTGGACAGTCAAAAGGCTGAAATTGGAGGGAACAGAGAGAGATTTGTAGGGTTGGTGGAAGGAGGGGTAAGATCATGGAGGAATTTGAAAACCATTGTTTAGCTTGAAGCCATTGTTGGTCAGTGGGCAAAGGCAAGTATGAATGATTGGGATGATGTGTTCTGATAAAGGACCCAGGAGATTTGGATGGACTTGTCTACAAAGGGTAGAAAATGGGAAGCCAGCCCATTAGAACTGTGAAGTCTAAAAGTAGCAAAGGACAGCTGAGTCTGCTAATGAGCTGTGCTGAGGCAGACTCAGTTGATGACATGGGATGGAAATAAATGGTCTTAATGTTGCTACTAACATATAACCTGAAGATCACCTCAAGGTTAAAAGCTGGAAATACTCAATAGGTCAGGCAGCATTCTGTGGAGAGAGAAACAGAGTTAACGTTTTGAGTCAATGATCCTTCCACTGAACTTCTGTAAGATCATCAACCTGAAACGTTAGTTCTGTTTCTCTCTCCGCAGACGCTGGGTGACCTAATGAATATTTCCAGCACTTTCTGTTTTTATTGTTTATCCATGTGTCCACCTCAACATCACCAGAATACTGCAGAATCCCAGTGTCCCAATGCTGTTGTTCTGGGCATCTGCAGAGTTGTGGTGGATAAATAAGAGACATCTACCTTTCCGTAAATACACCCTCTGATATTGATTCAGCGACTCCAATTGGAAAATGTACAAGAATTGACAGCAGACTGAGACAAGAACAGGCCCAGGTGTGATGTCAAACAGAAATAAAAATCAGAAGAACTGCAGCCATCAAGTTGTGAAGTATGGTTTGTTGTGAATTATGCAGCAATTGTTTCAGATTGTGTTCTCTCAATGTGCAATCCTTTAAGCTTTCCTGATATATCATTGCTATCACATTTGCTTTTGGAAATTGAGTTGAACTTCATTAAAATAGTGCCATCTGAAGTTTGGAAACCTAACTCTGCCCTTGACCTCTGTGTGTATTTTTCTACAAAACTGTTCTGGTTCATGTTCCTCACAGCTCCCCTTCTCATTCCCTTAAACACTGAACACTGTGTCGATACACTATACCTCTTTTCTTTCTCTATCAGCAATGTATTGAGGTCAAGACTGTTGCTTCTAACGTTAGGCAAGACAGGCAGTATTAATGGACGATAGCGAATCTGTGGACTATTGTCAAAGTCAAAGTCGAGTTTATTGTCCTGTGCACAAGTACATGTCCGCACAGGTGCAATGAAAACTTACTTGCAGCAGCATCACAAGCACACAGCATCATATAAGCAGCATTCACAAGAAAAACATAAATTGAACACAAATTAAACACAATTTTTACAAGAAAGGACACAAATAGAACAGAAAAAAAGCCAATTTTAGTGCAAAGTGATCAAAGTGGTCATAGTGTTGCTAACCTGTAGTGATCAGGGTTTTCTGGTCCGTTCATGAAGGGAAGTAGCTGTTCCAGAACCTGGTGGCTTCTGTACCTCCTGCCCGATGGTGGCTCTGGGAAGATGGCATGGGATCATTGATGATAGATGTTGCCTTCTTGAGGCAGCACATCCTGTGGATACTATCGACAGTGGGAAGGGATGTGCCCATGATGTATGGGCAGAGTCCACCTCTCTCTGCAGCTTCTTGCAAACCTGCACATTCCCCTGACTTTTATTTCTAATGCCTCTAATGGAAATGAACTGGGGAAAAGGCACCAATTCATTATCAGATCTGTGCTGGTTCCCAATATTGTTCATTCTGTGGTTCCCAAGCACAAGAAATACCTGACCCCTGGTACAGATACTCATTAACAGTATCAGCAGGAGGACCTCCCAACCTGAGCAGAGAGGGTGCTCTCTGTGGAAAGCGGGAAGTTGTGACTGGTGGTGGGATTCCGTTGCAAGTTGCAGAAATGGCAAAGGATGATATGCTGAATGGGGAGGCTAGTTGGGTGAAAGGTGAAGACTAGGGGAACTCCTGCCTCTGTTCTGCCTGGGGAGAGGGGAGTGTGAGAGAAAGCATCCAGGAAATGTGTGCGGTGGCTCCATCAGCCATGTGGATGGGGCAGTGAAGCTTGCTTGCCTTCATAGGCAGGAGTATTGAGTATAAGAGTTGGGACATCATGTCTCAGCTGTACAAGCCGCCAGTTAGGCCACACTTGGAATATTGTGTCACAGAAACAGTCCCTTCAGCCCAACTGGCCCATGCTGACCAAGGGTGCTTACCTCAGCTCCCATCTCCCTGCTTTGGTCCATGTCCCTCCAAACCTTTCCTATTCATGTTTTGAAGAGGAACAGGGAAGGTCACCCAGTGCCTGGCCCAACACTGACCTTAAACTAACACCATTAAACCATCTAAGCCAGTCACTTATCTTGCCTTGGTGACTGGTCTTTCATCGGCCGTGAAGCATTTAGGAATGGCCCCGAAGGTTGTGATAGGCGCTATATGAATGCCTTTCTACTTCTATTTCAGAATTCCAGCACCGGTGTGTATCTCGATATGAATGCGGGTTACTCGTTTGAAGCGAGGCAGTGTTCTTGAATCTGTGTCTGGTGTAGGATCCAGACACTTATACCGGGCGCCCCTAAACCCAGGGAAGGTAAACACTGCGAATCTGCGGAAACGTTTGATGATTGTGGAGGCGCAGATCAGTTGAGATCTGGGTTATAATCGAGGCTGAGCGTCAGAAAGATCTCCTTTAGCTTCTAAAGACAGTAAGGACTTCTTATGACCTCATTCTATAGATAAGTTTAATTCAGCCGGCCGCCTGGTCAAGGGGCAGGGCACGGCGAACCGGCACAGTCTGCTTCGAACACAGAGTAAAAGCAAAATAAAACGGCAGCTACATACTGCGGGGGCAATGCGGCTACATTCGCACAGTTACGGACAGGAGTGGGGGCAGATCAGTGTAATACATTCGTTAAAGACCGAAAATACACTGTCAATTGTAAAAAAAAAATCCGGCAACATGCACTAAATTAGAGGCTGCAAAACTCTGATCAAATAATACTTTCGTGTCAACGGAGAGAATGAAATGTTCTCAGATTTTAACTGCGTACAAAATCGGACAAAAAGTAGTGAATCGAGGCAAATTCATGCCGACACCAGCCGCTTCTCTGCGCCTGTCTGCACATGTCCCCTGTTCAGATGTGATGTCTGGTGTGTTATTTATGTTTTCAATTCTGTTGCCCTAATTGGAAACCCCTCTCCCCCTGGCTCTTCAAAAGTTGAGATTTATTGTCATGTGAATCTGCGAAGTGGAGGGAGGCAGGAGTTCAGAACCTGCTGCCCCGCTCTGAAACAAAAACAAGATACAAATTCATAGGAGCATGTTTTCCATCCGTCCCCAGTAATGAGGGGATTAGGAGGAAATTCTCTGCAGACCCCGGCCGCTCATTGTCCCCGTACAATTGTTTTAAAGAGACCGCGTCCCTCCGTCTGACCTATTTTATATAAAAACTCCGGTACATTTACTCAGAGCCCTTTCTCCGTTCCATCATATTCTATCAGCCTTCAAAAACTTCACAACCACTTAACTTCCTTCAGGGAGTCTCATTTTCCCACACAATGTCACAATTCTTCATGGCCAATCAAGGCAGCGTGTGGTGTATTGAAACTAAATATTTAACTATATATATTTAATCACTTACTATTTTCCCATTCGTTATTTACAAACCAAACGTAGTTTAAAATTGAAGTCTTAAATATTTGTTCGTTCTGGAAGTCTTAAATATTCAGTAAAATAAAACGAGAACGCTAAAATACATTCTGGGGAAACATTTAATGGCTTTGAATAATTATTTTTTATTCTTTAGTCTAAAAATGTTCTCTCTCCTTCCAAAACTGGTTGTGGAGGTGAGATTTTCAGATATGGGAATGAGGATTTTTGATGGAATATCAGTCAAGGTCAGCAGATTTATGTGCGTGTAAGGAGAATGGGCTATTATGTTTCTATCTGTGTCTATACAGTAAATCCACTCCTCGTTTATGCCCGTTCGTTTATTCCTCAGAAATGCGGTGCTGATATCGGGGTGCAATGGTCCTCGGATCGCCTGCCTGAGGATCCATTTTAACTGTAGAAGATTTTCGTTGATTTTACTCTGTACTGTTATCCGCGGTATTATCAGCATTTAATGGACCATATTCGGTGGCGCAGAGACAAGTTAATGAAATGAACGTTGCTGACTCAGTAAATCCCCCATCTCCCCTGTTTTATCCATGGAAATGGGGGCTTTACCGCCGTGTGTTGTTGTCGAGGGTAGGTGGGAATGATCTCTCTGGCACACGGGTAGGGTTTATCACCTGGTGGTAATGTTGCCGGGGAATGGGATGGGTAGAGGGGTTTCCTTCTGTGTTAGGGGTTGATTCTCAGGCATGTTGTTTTCCGTTGGGGGGGGGCGGTAGGTGGGAAGGGGGTATTTGATGCCCCGGAGGTGAGGGGAAATCCCTGGTGCTTGGGGCTCGGAGGAAAGGAAGTTGGTGCTGTTTCCAGTGTTATTTTACTTTAAGAGATTTTATTCATCCTGGAACCTACTTGTTTCTCTAACTGATGATAAAAAGAATAAGTGGAAAGTTGTGTGTTTTACGGTTTCCGAGAGTGTATTGAATTCCAAGATGCCGTATCTAACGCGAGCTCCTCTCCTACCGCTCGCCATCGACACCAACACTCCCTCCTCCACAGTGACCCTCCGGCATGATTTCATTCCCTGCCCTTTGGTCTTGTTCTGCGTTGCTGGTCTTGGTCTTACATCCGAGTCTTTTAAATGCGTTTCTGTTGGGGGAAATCCCTATCACTAGGGCACTCCTTACCCATGTACCTGAAACTAAAAGGTGACTGATGTTCAGGCAAGACCAGTATGGAAACAACAAATTCCTGCGGCATATTTTTCTAGAATGCAGAATCAAACCCAACAAGTCCAGGGCCCGCTGCCACCGCAAGCTGGTCCCGAGCAATGTGATCGAACTGGTTTTCTAACGATCTTGTTTAACTGTGGAAATGAGTCGATTCTTATATAAACTCGACTTAAGTGGTGCAAACCCCACTGAACCGGATATTGTTAAGGTTTTGTTTTCTTTCCAAAAGTAAACTTATTCATAAAATTATATACAAGTAAACAAATACACCGTGCATGGCAGCCAATCTAGTCAAAGAGCCCACCACCCGGCCATTCTCTCCCCACACCCCCCTCACCCACCTCCCACCGGGCAGAAGATCCAAAAGCCTGAAAGCACGTCCCACCAGGCTCAAGGACAGCTAGTACGATAAGACGGACTCTTAACCTCACAGTCTACCTTGTTATAGCCTTGCACCTTATTGTCTGCCTGCACTGCACTTTCTCTGTAACTGTAACACTTTATTCTGCATTGTTATTGTTTTACCTTGTACTACCTGAATGCATGGTTGTAATGAACTGATCTGTATAGACGGCATGCAAAACAAGTTTTTGACTGTATCTCGGTACATGTAACAATAATAAACCGATTTACATTCGTAGTGTCGTTCAGTCTATACATTCACAGTGTTATCCGTGCTATAGATTGGTAGTGTTCGAGCATTTTGTATACCAAACAACGTTACCACTCACGGGGTCTCCTAAGATGATATGAGGCTTCTACACTGGACTGAGCCCCTCAGTGTCCAGTGACAGAAGGTCCCTAGACTGCAGTCCTTCCCCACAACGGCTATTCTTAAGGTATTAAGTGGCAGAATTATTAATTGCATATATCAGGTAGATAGACCTTGTGTAAGGGAGAAGTTGTTCAGCTCTGACGACCAGGTACCGACTGACCCACTTCCGTCAAATTTAAAGTACCGAAGTCTTCGTTTACCCATTCACCCCTTTGACTTTCTTCGTTAAGTGCAATGTATATAAGTGTCAGAATAAAGACTTTCAAAAATAAATTTCATTCGGGCTACTCAGGTTTAAACTGCACTGCAGCAATCAAATTAGGGAGCAGTCTCACTTCTGAGCTGTTCTGTGTTTATGAGGTACATGGCGGTGTGCGGGAAGGAAGGGGCTTCCCTGAACCGCAAGGTGTTGTCTAAATATTTGATTCGCATCCAAGCCCCCGTATACAAAGTGGTTATTTCCTAGGAAGATGAAGGCTCATTAAAAGAACCCCTCCCTTTTCTCTGAACTGCAACTTGAAGTGAAGGGTATTTGCTGCAATTACTGCAGCCAAAAAAAACCTCCTGTCAATCACTGTCAAGAGGATGTCTCCTAATAATCAGCTCCGCTAATCCCCGGGGATTTATTGCTTGCCCCTTCCCCCGTACACCGACATCTGGGAAGCTTAAATGATTGAAGGAGCGCCGTTGGGTACCGTGCAGGGAGCCACTGGAAGGCACTGGGAAACACGCTGAGCTTGGGGGGCGTTTTCATGGAGGTTTTGCAGAACTCCCCGTTTTCCTCTCTTTATTTAATCGATGGTAAGTATGTTTGTTTCTTTCTCATTTTCTAAAGACTTTACAGCGGCTCCCATCGGGCTAATTAAAGGGGAGCGCAAGGCCAATTCTATGTTTTTTTTAACTCGGAGCGGCTGTCAAATTTTAACAATTTAAATTCAAAGTTCCCTCATTTTTTTATATAATTTCGCTGGAGTTTTGTCGTCCTTGTGGTTTTACCCCTTTGACAGGTCTACGATTGTACTTGCCAAAGCAAATTAAGATATATCCGGATAAGATTTCGTTTGAGAGCTGTTTGCAATGAAATTGTAAGCGAGGCGTTCGCGCAGATTAATGTCCCGTTTTGTATTTTCCTTTGAAGCCGGGATGAGCTCCTCGGGCCTGAAATGAATTGCGTGGACGAGAACTGCCCGATTCCGAGCAAGTTCCACGAAATGGTTAAGAGCCCAAGCGCCTGTTCGCGAGTTCACAGCATCGACGTGATCCTAGGATTTGCAAAGGATCAATCCCTGCTCAACTCTGCACCCCTCTCTTCCAAGTCCCTGCAAGAGACGGGGGAGTCCCAGCAGACTGACCGCTACAGCCACGTCCCTTCGCTGGGCTCGGCTCGGCCTCGCACGCTTGACGGTAAGTAAGGTGGCACTTTTGGAACACTGGCCTTAAACTTTGCGCGATTGAGTTTTATGTGGAATGGGGCGAAATCAAAACAACGTCGAGTCTTATCACCATTCATGCGTATTCAGTTATATGAAACATTTTGCTAATTAACAGAAGTTAAATAGATAAAATAAGACCAAACTCCAAGCGAGAGTAAATACCAATGAACTGACCACTGCACTGCCGAACCTCTCAACCACAATGTATGGAGATACTTCACCAAGTTATTGCAAATGATCTGTTCATCTCGCCACTCTCTTACTTCCTCTTATACTAAATATTTTATATTACAGTTGAATGTTCCCCACATAGACGGCGAGACCTTACTTTCAAACTTCTTATAAACCTTATATTATAAACAAATATGATACAAATAGTTTACCTCATCATTTAACCCTTACAATATTTATCTTTAAATTGCATTATCTAAAATCGTTTTTAAAATCTTACTGCTCTAGTCTGACATTTTAAGTGCACACTTTGGGCGCCACAGCGACGCCGCTGCTGTCTCACGGCGCCGGTGACCCAGGTTCAATCCTAACCTCAGGTGCTGGCTGTGTGGAGTTTGCACGTTCTCCCTGTGGCCGCGTGGGTTTCTTCTGGGTGATCCGATTTCCTCGCACATCCCAAAGATATGCGGGTCAGTAGGTTAATTGGCCGCTGCAAATTCCCCGCAGTGTATAAGTGAATGGTGGAATCGGGGGACGTTGATAGACTGTGGGGAGAATGGGATTGGTGTAGGATCAGTGTATATGGGGAGTGATGGTGAGAGCAAACTCGGTGTTTCCGTGCTCTTTCGCTCTTTGACTCTGAGCAAAAGTATTCCTTCACTTGTGCGCCCGGACTTTTATTTGAAACTGGCGGAGTTAAACACAATCTGTGCGGGTGAAAGGACTCCAGTCGTTCAGTTTTGTTGTAATCGGACACTTTTGTCAGATTCCTGTGTGTGCGTCATCTTTATAAAAATAGAAAATAAGTCCCATGTTAACAGTTCGAGAGGCAATTTAGCAAACGTAATCGCAATGATTGCAGATCTTAAGCACGTTACAAGAAACAAATGGGGGAGATGCTCGTCGGTCACAGAGCGGAGGCACACCTGCCGAATTCAGACTGAATTTCACAGACTTTGCACTTCGGAGAAAGTCTGTGTAAAGAACCTGGTGATCCTCCCCATATTGACACGGTTGGTAACACTTGTATCAGAATCGGGAGCAATTTATTCCAGCAATTTAGCATAAGTCTAGAAATATGGGAATTAACGGGAAAGAGGGCGGGGCTTATTTCGCTGGTCGCAGCGCTTCTGGTTCCAAACCCGCAGAACGGGATCTGAGCTCCATCACTGAACGGCTCCTAATTTCCCTTCAGTACCAACAACACCTTTGTTCTACACACATAGTAGGGTGCACTGCTAATTTTTTTATTTGAAAAATACTCGGTAATTATATTTGAAAGTGTAAAGAATTCTGCTTCGAAACGTATAGGCAATGCATGAGGTCGAATTATGTAGTAGATAATTTAACGTGATGTTAATTGTTGGACTGACGCAAATCTCTGACACATCTTAGTTCATTCACCAAACTTGGTTATTTTCGGCGGTCTGATTCCGATGCAACACAACTTGCTCTTCCAAGCAAGTTCTCTGAAGTGATATTTGGGATATATTGCTGCTTCTCGTTGCTTAATTTTGAGCTCTTTGTTTTTGTTGTGGTTTTCGAGGGTTTTTTTTTTGGATGAGGTTGTTCGCTGCCTGCTCTCACTTTAGCAGCATCTTCCCCACGACTTTTAGTCACTTTGCAAAGCAGCAGCTTCGCGCACAAGCCACCAACTTATCACGCCCGGGAAATGTAAGGAAGCGGAGCAGGAGCTGGGCATCGGCTCCATCCGTCTCGAAGGGTCGGTGGTCAAGGCCTGGAGCCGTGGGTAATCCCCCCCCCCCCCCCCATGCCCCTGGACGGAGCTCAGTCCCAATCGCCAGACATTCAAATCAAATCAGCTGCAGAGGCAGCGTGGGGAACGAAGCTGGCGAGGAAGTTTGCGATCAAGCCGCTTTTCAGAAAATTACAAACTGATGCAGCCCATTTCCAAAAGGCAGGCTTGCAACTGAAGGCGTTGTTCCTTCTCCTGAAACCATTCCCAATACAGTGAGTGAGCGACGGCTTCAGGATCAAACGGTATCCGAATCTGACGGCCGGATACCACAACAGCGAAGTGGGTCTTCTCCCGACCGCAGTGTGTGAATTACTGAAAGATCCGATAAATAAATAGGAAATGTAAAGAGCCCCGTTGTACTGCCAGGACTCTGGGAATGTGGGGAGAATAAAAATTGGGATTGATGTAGGTTGACTGATGTCTGGCGTGGACTCCGTGGGCTGACAGACCTGTACCATCCTGTGTCCATGACGCTATTTAACGATCTTTAACTATTGACTCTATTTAACGCTATTTAAGTATGTGTTCTTTCACCAAGGTTCCGAGGGAATAATATTTAGCCTCCGTCGCGCCCAGGGAAGCCAAACTTTGGGCGATGTTTTCTGCCCTACTCATCCTGTGTTCTTCTTCAGATTCCGGGCTGTTCCTGAGCAAATGCAGAGAGGATCTGGGTGAGTTCAGCAGCGCTACCGTACGCCAGGAGGAAGCGGCTCAGGACATGGACGAAGAGCCGCCAAAGAAGAAGCACCGAAGAAACCGAACGACCTTCACCACCTACCAGCTGCACGAGTTGGAGAGAGCGTTCGAGAAGTCGCACTACCCCGATGTGTACAGCAGGGAGGAGCTGGCCATGAAGGTCAACCTGCCGGAGGTCCGGGTGCAGGTGAGGCAGGGGCAGGGGCCGAGCAGGGATAGGAACCCCCGCAGGGAGAGCCACAGGGGCAAGGTCCGATAGGCGAAGTGTTGGAGCAAACTGATGGGGCAACTCAACGGGTCAAGCAGTATCGACCTGCTGAGTTCCTCCAGCAGTTCATTGCCCTAGATGACAAAATCTGCAGTCTGACAAGGTATGAAAATGTTGGGGTAAACGGGGGGGGGGGGGGGGGGGGTACAGGACAGGTAGAGAGAGAGGGAGGGGTAACAAGGAGAAACCAGAGGCAGAGAGAAAAGTAAAAAGTAACCAGGAGAGAGTACATGGGGAGAGCGAACTTAGGGAGAAGAACAAATGAAAGAGATTAACGGAAGTCCGAAGTGAGGGTCGAATGGTGAGATGATGAAGAGTCAAACACAGCGGGAAACAAAGCGTGAATACAAAACGGCGGGAAAACAGAGGGCTGGGGGTAAACAGGAAGGGAAAGAAATAGCATGCGGAATGAGTTAAAGCACACACGAGCTCACACACGCACACACACGAGAACACACACACTTTACAATATTTTATTAAATCCATGAAAAAAATAGAGTACATGCATCAAAAAAGAAAGTAAAAATACTACTGAATACATTGTATTAAGTCGTACTTAGGATTACAATACTCTAGATCAATAATCACATAGTAGTTAATAAGGAAAGAAAAAAATTGAAATATTTTATTACAAAAAAAAAACTACCCCCTCTACCAAAACCTGAAGCTGTTAGATAGAAGAAACAGCAAGGAAAAAAACTTAAAAAAACATAAGTGTCAGCCAATATCTGTGTTTTAGTCCCCAAATCAGAGATTTTGAAAATAATTCAAAAAGGGTCCCCACAGGGTTTGAAAGTCTAGGTTAGATTCAAAAACTGAACAGCGAATCTTCTCTAGATTCAAATATGACATAACATCCCGTAACCATTGAACACACGTAGGCGGAGTAGCTTCCTACCATTTAAGCAATACTGCTCTCCTGGCTGTAAGAGAAATAAAAGCCAGAACACGTAAATCAGAAGCCTTCAAGTTATATCTTTTTCTCCAACAATCCCAAATAGTGCAGTCAAAGGATTAAGTTTAAAAATTTATTTTAAAAAGTATGAAAGACCTCTGTCCAATATTTTTTAAGACTCTGACACATCCAAAACATGTGAATTAAGGAAGCCACTCCATTATTGCATTTATCACAGTAAGGAGATATATCAGAATAAAAACGGGATAGTTTATCTTTAGACAAGTGAGCTCTATGGACCACTTTAAATTGAAGGAGAGAATGACGAGCACATAATGATGAAGTATTAACCAACTTGAAAATTTCATTCCAAGTTTCCTCGAAAATTCACATCTGCAAATCTTGTTCCCAAGCGTTTTAATTTTATCTAGTGGCACCTTACTCATTCCTAATAATCTGTCATAAATATTAGATATTGAGCCATCCTGAAAGGGTTCCAAATTAAAAATTACATCTAATAAATTCTTATCGGGACACAAAGGAAAAGAATGTAATTGAGATCGAAGAAAATCTCTAATTTGTAAATATCTAAAAAAAATGAGGTTTTGGTAAATTATACTTAGTAGACAATTGTTCAAATGAAGAAAGATTTCCTCCAACAAACAGATCTTGAAAACAAGTAATACCTAATTTGTCCCACTCTTTAAAAACTACGTCAGTCATAGAAGGTTTAAAAAAGTAATTAGAGAAAATGAGACTGGACAAAGAAAAACTCAATAAACCAAAATATTTCTAAATTGTAACCAAATCCTCAAGGCATGTTTAACTACTAAATTATCTGTTAGTTTAATTAATGATCAAAGGAAGTGGAGAACCAAGCAGAGAAATAATAGCGCGCACACACACCACACACACACACACACACACACACACACACACACACACACACACACACACACACAGTTCCAGAAAGGGAAAACAGAGCAAAGGCAGGAGAAGGAATAAAGTAATGCTGAGTGTGAGTGGAGAAGGGGAGGGCTGATGAGTGGGAAGTACATCTGTAATTACACAGGGAACACTGGATACTTGAATTGGGGAAGTGCTGCAGAGCAGTAACTACTACTCTTTCAGTAAATAGTTTGACATGCATTGACAGCAAAATCCATTGTGAGGACACATGTACAGAATTTTGAATGCTGTACAGAAATTGTACTCGAGAACCATAGGAAGAGGTGGAGGAAAACAACAGGAGGAAATCATTTCAGGACTAGAAAACAAGAGGGGAAGTGAAAGGAAAATGGAAATAATCAGAGAAAAAGCAACTGCAATATTGAGGATAAACACAGAACAAAACCGTGTAATCAGAAAAGGAAAGAAAAATGGAGAATAAAATGAGAAAATAAACAAATTAAGAGCATTTAACATCTCAGAACAAAGAATGGAAGAATGCCAGTGGTTGAAATGATGCAGCAGAATGTTGGTGAGACCTTGATTCACCACAAAGAGAATGGATGCGGTGATTCCTCTGACACGTTGCATTTGAAAAGACCTGCTGTTCCCAAATCCAGCCACAATATGGTCTGTGTTGGTAGTAATACAGACACTTGAGCTCTTCACAATATCAGGGCATCTCAAACCATTTGCAAACAATGATGTATAGAATTTGAAGGATAGTCACTGTTGCAATGTAGGAAATGTGATGTTCAGTCAGCTCCCACAAAGAGCAATTGGCATTTATTACAAAGGTTATGAAGTTTCAAAATAAGGAAGTTTTAATGCAACTTTGCTAGGCCTTGGTGTGACTGAATCTGAAGTACTACATACAGTTTTGGTCTCCATATTTATGGAAGGATATGCTTCCATTGGAGGTGGTGCAGAGAAGGTTCACTAAGCTTATTCCTTAAATGTAGGGGCTAATGTGTGAAGAAAGGTTGAGTAGGTTGAACCTGTACAGAAAAATGAGAGGGGACCTTATTGATAAATATAGAATTCTAAGGAGGAGTAACAGGGTGAATGCTGATGGGTATCTAGGGGGTATCATAGCTTCAGAATAAGAGATCACCCATTTAAGACAAAAGTAAGTGGAAATTTCCTCTCAGAGAGTCATGAATCTCTGGAATTTTTTTTACCCCAGAGAGCTATGGAATGGGAGTCATTGAATATACTCAAGGCAGAGATTGACAGACATGAAAACTACAAGGTGGTCAAGGGGTCTGAGAAAAGAACAGGAAAGTGGTTGCTGAGGCCAAGATTGGAGCATCTGTTACTGATTATTAATTACTATCTGTTATGATTGTTATCTGTTGTTATTATTACTTATTGAATGGCAGAACATGCTAAAGGGTGAAGGGCCTATTCCTGCTGTTCTAATGCGATAGGGACAAATAATCCCATTTAGTGATATTTGAGGAATAACTATTAGTCAGGACACCAGGGCTATCTTCCAAATTATGCCCTGCAAGCCCTTTTGTCCCCCTGATAATGTGTACAGAATCTCAATTTAGTGTTCATCAGAAGGAGCACATCTGATGGTACAGCATTCCCTTGGTACTGGGTATCACATCCTCTGCCTCAGACATATCTAAGATATGAAAGATCCCATAGCATTAGTTGAAGATGACCAAGGGAATTTTCCTGTGTCCTGGATACATTCTTTCCTCAACTATTATCATTTAAACAGTTTATCCAATCATTAATGGTAGGACTCTTGGCAGTGTGGAAGATCAGAGGGATCTTTGGGTCCGAGTACATAGGACACTCAAAGCAGCTGCACAGGTTGACTCTGTGGTTAAGAAGGCATATGGTGTATTGTCCTTCATCAATCGTGGAATTGAATTTAGGAGCCGAGAGGTAATGTTGCAGCTATATAGGACCCTGGTCAGACCCCACTTGGAGTACTGTGCTCAGTTCTGGTCGCCTCACTACAGGAAGGAGTTGGAAACCATAGGAAGGGTGCAGAGGAGACTTACAAGGATGCTACCTGGATAGGGGAGCATGCCTTATGAAAACAGGTTGAGAGAACATGGCCTTTTCTCCTTGGACTGATGGAGGATGAGGGGGGACCTGACAGAGGTGTATAAGGTGATGAGAGGCATTAATTGTGTGAATAGTCAGAGGCTTTTTCCAAGGGCTGAAATGGTCGCCACAAGGAGACACAGGTTTAAGGTGCTGGGGAGTAGGTACAGAGGAGGTGTCAGGGGTAAGTTTTGTACTCAGAGTGGTGAGTGCGTGGAATGGGCTGCCGGCAACGGTGGTGGAGGCGGATACGATAGGGTCTTTTAAGAGACTTTTGGATAGGTACATGGAGCTGAGAAAAATAGCGGGCTGTGGCTAAGCCTAGTAATTTCTAAGGTAGGGACATGTTCAGCACAGCTTTATGGGCCAAAAGGCCTGAATTGTGCTGTAGGTTTTCTATGTTCTATTAATTTCATTTGGTGTGTTTGGGACCTTGCTGTGAACAGGATTACATTACAAGAGTGCTTTCTTTTTTTGAAGTGCTTTGGAACTTTGAGCGATGCTGAAAATGCCAATATAAGCAGAAGTTCTATTCTCAATATTCATAAGAGCATTTAACACATGTCCAGTATTACTAAGGGTGGATGAAATACCAGGGGAAAAAATATAAAGTCACTAAAACCATTGGTTAGAGGGAAAATTATCTAGTGGACGGGCAGCAGTTGATTCCACAAAGGAGTTGGGAAACTTTTCTCAATTTCTCAGGTTTCCTTTCTCTATAAAGCAGTGTTATGATTAGCAGCCACACATTACCAAATGGCAGTAGATATTCTGCCTGGAACACTCAAAAAAATACTTACACAAGCCTGTCTCAGGATGCATCCCAGGGCACAGCAGTGGGTCAGCTGGCCAAGCACCACACCTGCTCACTGCATGTACACTGCAGATTGCATCCCAGAGAATGGGCCACACTCCACTGTCTGGATATACAGCTGAACAGGAAATGGCATACTGGGCTGAGGTTGATAACCATTGAAGTAGACCCCATCAGATATCTACACCTGATACATAACCAGAGACATAGGTGAATGGTGTACTTCAACTAGGGGTGGATTATCTCTCCGACTCCTTTTGGTCATCCTAATTAAATGATTTAATTGTCTTCAACAAACGTTCACTTTGCTTGTGCAAATGTTTTGGCACTTGTGCTTATGTTTTTGCTGACACCCTGATATAGTTGTCAGTCCTCCTGTGGTCTGGGGTCCAATAAATGCTGGATAAGGCAAGGAACTTTTCCCTGCAAATTGTTCCTGTATCTTAAGAGAAGATTAAAATATTTCTGACATCACAGTTAAGAATGAATGATCTTCCTTTTTCAGATATGTATCAATACCAGACACTCTCACTGTGGCCTTGTATCAGACACTCTACCCAACACTGTAGTCCCAATAATGTGATTAACCTTATTATTTGAAGACCATCCCTTTTTTCAGATAACACAATCACATTTTGTTTATATTTGAAATTAGAATGAAACAAGAACACAGATCCCTATTTGTAAAATCTGTCTGCATAAGGTTGGGGCTTGCCACAAGATGTTCTTGAGTCAGAGATCATGGTATTTTTCATGGGAAAATTAGAACTAGATCCAAGATTGTGCAGAGATAATCTGTTGGCAATATAGTCTGGGTTGCATTATGCAAAGGACAGCACAAATGCGGAGGACAGAATGGTCACTCTCTGTTGTACAAGTTTCTGCAGTCTATCCCTAACTAGGCACGGTAGTGTAGCGGTTAGCGTAACGCTATTACAGAACCAGTGACCCAGGTTCAATTCTGGCCGCTGTCTGTAAGGAGTCTGTTTGTTCTCGCCGTTTCTGCGTGGGTTTCCTCCGGGTGCTCCGGTTTCCTCCCACATTCCAAAGACGTACGGGTTCGGAAGTTGTGGGCATGCTATGTTGGCGCCAGGAGTGTGGCGACACTTGCGGGCTGCCCCCAGAACACACTACACAAAAAATGCATTTCACTGTGTGTTTCGAGATGCATGTGACTACTAAAGATATCTTATCTAACCCAGGGGTGCTGAGAGTTCTCCACTTGCTATCTAGGGGAGGCTCAGCTAATTCAGCACATGGCAGGTCTGAAGCCTGGCAGTCTTCAGTCTGTATAATTTAACAACTTACCCACTGCGTCACGGGGGAAACATACCTTAGAATACAGAGTGAACAATTTGCTGTATGAAGCCATATGTTGGGTGGAACTAAAACCATAAAATATTTATTTTATTAAGGTGTGCACTCCATAATTACACCCACATAATACAGTTTGCCTTGTACTCTCAGACATGTTTCCCCTGTGACACAGTGGGCAAGGGAGCCCATGGTGAGCTGTTAAATTATACAGACCAAAGGCTGCTGGGCTCAAGGTCTGCCATGTGCTGAATCAGCCAGTGGGAGAGCTTTCAGCACCCCTGAGTTGGGATAGACTACAGAATCCTGTATGGAAAGGGATCATTCTGGCCCCTTTGTATGTGTGCTGTCTCTTGCATAAAGCAACCTGAATCTACTGCCAATCTTTCTCCATAGCCTTGGATCTTATTCCATCTCTCATGAAAAATGCCCATGACCTCTGATTGAACAATGTCCTGTGCAAAATATTTTGTACTCTTTGTATCTGCAAATAATGATTTTGCCCATCCTCTTTACTAACAATTTTAAATAAATGACCTCTCCCCACCGAGTCGCCAACCGAGGTATTTTCTAGTCACTGACATACTTTAGAATTTTAGTGGGATCTCAGGTCTCTTTAAACAACAACATCCCTTTCCTAACATGAGTCTATGCTGCACATTTCTATTGGCTTTTATGTTTCATAGTAGGAAACATAAATCCACACGTAGCATTGTAACCAGGGCTTAACTGATGTTTGTACCAATTTATCATTAGCTCTTCACACTGACACTCAACACTTTTTTACAGCTTCCTTTTTACCTGCATTCTCACATGCAGTGAATATATATTTAATCCCATGGGTCTACTATGTATCCTTCTGTGTTTTTTCCATTAAGCGGAACTAGAAAACCAGCCAATGTTTCCAATTTCAGTCACTATCTACTGACTTCTAAAGGAAGTGTGTTGGTCTAAGGGGAGGACTGGTTTAAGCTGAGCCGTTAACCCCCGATGTGAAATTTACCCCTCTGGTGGAGTTTACCCTGTGACATCTCCCGATGTCCATGGAATTATATCACCAACATGGTTCAGGATTTTCAGCAGAAGGGGTCAGAAGGCTGGGGTGGGTGCTGTAGATGGTGGGGAGCAGAGGGTAGTCTGTGCATCAGGTATCTTCATAAATCATCCCCTCAAAATTTCTTTCTTTAAAAATCACAGGTATGGTTTCAAAACAGGAGGGCAAAGTGGAGAAGGCAAGAGAAATCGAGGCCAGCACAATGAAGTTGCATGATTCTCCCATGCTGTCCCTTTAACAGACCGCCGATGCCCTCCAGTGTTGGACCCATGAGCAATTCCCTCCCACTGGATCCCTGGCTGACGTCTCCCATTTCAAATGCAACCTCCATCCACAGTATACCTAGCTTCATGGGGGCACCTCAAGGCTTGCAGACCAGTTACTCGGGTCACAACATTCTTAAATTCCCCTCCGCCAATGGCCCAGACAATGCAGTCCATGGACCTCCCGACCTACCAATGCGCCACAAACATTTGTAGACAAATATCCTTTGGAAGATGCAGACCAGAGAAGTTCCAGCATTGCCTCCTTAAGATGAAAGCCAAGGAGCATATTCAGTCCATTGACAAAGCTGGCAACCCATCTGATAGAACAATACTAATGAGGACAGGACCTGTAATCTGACAAGTTCCAGGCTGGAATGTTGATGTGGTGGATACCTCCAGCTTCCTACGTGACTTTGTACAATTATGGACCAGTAGTAATGACAACAAATGCCTGCATCTTGAAAGCTACTGGCATAACCAGCATCATCTGAGATACAATAAAATTACAACTTGTGACTGGTCTTAGGTACAAGCCAAAGGATGGACTTTATCTTTTGATTAATTAAGGTGATACTTTTGTGCTAAGGGAAATTGTAAAGATGCCCTACATTCCACAGTTTTTCACCATCGTGAGGCTATAGCAAATATTGTCTTCCATTCCTATCCCAATGTAGATATGTTCAGAGGTGTAGATAATGTGCAATTTTTTTTACATTATTGAGGAACCTAGGCAAAGGGCCAAAGGCCTAGATGTGCAGGACACTGCCGAGGTTGGAAAGAGTAGGAAAGGAGATGAGCCAAGAAATAGAGGTTAGAAGACACCAAGCTTGAGTTCTAAAGACTTGTAGGTTATAGAATGATAAGTTCCCACATTACGATCATAGCACAGATGGAGAGCAGAAGGAGATGATGTGAAGTTTTTGATTTCAGCATGAGGAGATGCAAAGAGGATCATTTGATCTTCACATCTTGTCGTCTTAAGATTGCTTAAGAAGCACTCCATTGCTTGAAAAGAACTGTCAACTTTAGCCAGCAAAAGACTTGTACAGTACTTGCTCGTTGGGTCTTAAATTTGACTTCTTGCAAATAAATTTTATTTTGAAACTCAAGCAAAGGGTGTTCTGAAATACTAGTTAATGATGCTGTAAGAAATCCCACATTAAATCAGCAAAGTCACTGGACTGTTGACGACCATTTTCTTGAGCACTTGATGCACTGGAAAAACATGATATACTCTCTTGCACACATTCTGATATAATTTTTATACACTGCTTTGTATTTGATTTCCTGCACTGATCAGAATGAGAACTGTTAGAGCTGGGAACTGGTATTATTTTCCATGTAGCACCCAGCATAAGTACAGCACATTTTGATACAAGGCAACTCTTTTAAAATTTTCCCATACTCTAACATCCTGGGTCAAATTCAAGCCAGTTTAGACACAACATTCTGTATCACCTACACTAGGAGCATGAGAACAGGGCTAGGACACTTAATTCCACTTGTTAGCTAAATCGTGACTACTCTGTATCTCATCTCTATTCTCCACTTTGGCTACTTATCCTTGATGCTCTGATTGAATATGAAGTGCTTTGGGAAATCCTGGGGATTTGAAAAGATCTGATATAAATACAGCTTTACAAATGAACTTTGCTGGGTTTCAGGAGATCCTTCTTATTTTTTGGATATTTAGTGGCAATAACAGGCAAAACTCAGTAGGTTTGTTGTCACAAATATGGTCTTAAAATACATTTTTAATAAATGTTTGAAATAAATTCTCCCGAAGTTTTTTTACGGAGTAATTAGAATAATAGGGATAAACCATGGGGTGTTTCAGATATCACAACTTATTTAGCACAAAGATAATGCCCTCAGAGAAATATTGATTGTTGTAAGTAGTGCCAGGACAGTGAGTGTTTCTGTGCCTGCTCAGGATTTGCTGAGGCCTCCAGGAATTACAAAGTATTACAAATATCAGTGATCAGTCAATGCCGTTGTTTATGCTGGACATTAGCCTCCTCCCATTTTTTGTCGTACAAATCAATCAACACCCAGAACAATCCCTCAATACTCTCTTGAGCTTTTCCAGCATCTCCTCAATGCAGATGTTCTTTTCACATAACTACTCTTTGGAGTAATAAATTCCACATTCTGCCTACTTTCTGGATAAAGAATTTCTCTCTGAATTCCTTTCTGGATTAAAGAGTGGCTCTCCTATTTTTATGACTCTGAGTTCTGGTCTCATTGAGAGCAGAAACATCTCTGTCAAACCCTGTTGTAAACCTAAAGACCTCCAGCAAGTCTTCCCACAGAGTCCCAATATGTTCACTCTTTCTTGTAAAGTTCCTGGAAAACTGTTTTGCTCCTCCTTTGTATAATATGGGGACTAGAATTGTTCAAGGTCCTCCATGCTGTTCAGACTAAGGTTCAGAAGGTTTTCGGTTTTATTAACCTCAGGCTTTGTTTATGTTTCACTGGAATTATTAACCTATGTAATTTCTTTTGGTAATATATCTCAATTTTGACACTCATTTTGTAAGGTATAAGTGAATTCCTTATTCCTCCTATCAAAATATACTAGCTATAATGAAGACCATTTGCTAATTAGACACCCACCCTGGAAGTTTAGTCCTGTATGTTGTCATAGATCTCTTCTGTATAAATACACCCTTAAATTTGATGTCAATGACAAACCTGAAATTATACTTATGCTTCGGAGCCCACATTGTTAATGTAAGTGGTCCCTTGTTGGATACAATTTGCTAGTTTGAGTATCTATCTTTAACCCCTTCTTGATTCTCTGTTTTGTAGTCAGCTTGCTACTTCTTTCTTAATTCTACAAGTTCCAACATCCCGAGTCTACAAGGCTTTAACTAAAGCCTTTTTAGAATTCCAAGTGTATTACTACATTGTCCCTACTTACTTTTACTGTCTACCTTCTCAAATAATTCAATAATGTTTCTCATGAATGACATTCCCTCTTGAAATTGTTGTTGACTACACATTTTATTTTCAGTTAATAGCTGTTTCCTACGACGTTCCTGCATAGGGATTCCATTACCTTTTCCACCATTGACATTGACAGTTGATCAACAGTTCTGTGGACTTGTTCGAACTTCATTTTCATACAAAAGATCCATGTTGATTTTTACAATTGCAGGTACAACCTGGAGAAAGGTTACAGGATGACGAAAAACAACTGCCCAAGAGATAGAGTTCTCCTCTTTAGTGCAGATGCAGACAGTTATACATTGATGTCTTTTTAATTCCCTTTAATTCATGGCAGAGTTGAGTTGAGGGTCAGGCACAGTGAAGACGTCATCATGGTGCATGAAGGAGGCCTGGAATAATGTTAGTCATGCTAAAGTGAATCTTGCTTTGAGTGAAAGTCCAATATCAGGATGGGTGGCACTTCAACAAGGAATGTTGCTATTGTATTAAATTAGCTTTTATGACAAATGGATCCAACTTCTTAGGCTAATGTAGTTTTTGAATGTGGTTTGAACACTTCCATTTATTAGTTACAATGAGCAATAAAGATTATTTGAGTGAGTGGACTGTTGGAGAAGAAGACAAGGAATATCGAGGTTGCAGATACTTAGTACAATACAGAAGGAGGCCTATCAGCCCATCAGCTTCATGCTAACACCCCTCAGAAATCAATTTATAACGTACGGGCAGGTTCCACAACACCAGAGGAACTATCAGAGAAAGCCTCAACCTATACCCAGTACAAGATCATTGTTATAATGAGGGTAAAGAGTGTGACCATAGCAGGGAAGCACATCTTGCATCTCTGCCTTTAAAGCAAATCAATTCCTCGTAGAAATCAATGTCTCAATATTAACAGGAAGATCCCACAGCACAGAAAACAAGTTTTGTAATAAAAGGTTGAAAGTTGTGGTATTTTGAGGGACCTGGGTGTCCTTGTACATAACTCACTACAAGATAATGTGCAGATATAGAAAGAAATTAGGTTTGGTCTCCTTACCAAAGGAAAGCTATACTTGTGATTGAAGGCAGTGCAATGAAGGTTCATCATTGATTGATTCCTGAGATGAGCACAGAGCACAGGCGTTCCACTAAACGGTCACCTAGTCTACGCTAGGTCACGCCAATGTAGAGGAGGCCACATCGAGAGCAGCAAATGCAGTAGACGAGGTTGGGGGAGGTTCCTGTGAATCACTGCCTCACCTGGAAGGGCAGTTTGGGTCCCTGGAAGTGTGGTGAGGAGGTGGTGTAGGGACAGCTCCCTACAGTGCAGGAGAAAGTGTCAGGGACAGGGAGGAGTGGTGGGTAGGGATGAGCAAACCAGGGAGTCACAGAGAGGACTGGTCCTGCCAAAGGCAGAACGAGGTGAGGAGGGGAAGATGTGATGGGTGGTGGGATCCCATTGCAGCTGGCAGAAAATGATGAAGGATGATGTGTTGGCTGTGAAAGGTGGTAGGGTGTAAGGTAAGGATTCAAAGGAACTCTGTGCTGTCTGAGTGGGGGGGGGGGGAGGATAAGAGCAGAAATCCTCAAAATAGAGGGAATGTGAGTGAGGGCACCATCAAGTGCTGTGGCGAGGAAGCCACATTTCCTGAAGAAGGAGGCCATCTCAGATATCCAGGAGCGG
The DNA here is from genome assembly GCF_009764475.1 of Pristis pectinata. Classification (NCBI taxonomy): domain Eukaryota; kingdom Metazoa; phylum Chordata; class Chondrichthyes; order Rhinopristiformes; family Pristidae; genus Pristis; species Pristis pectinata. The sequence continues at coordinate 11,895,676 of NC_067428.1, forward strand.
AAAGCCTCATCTTGAGAACAGATTCAGTGGAGACGGAGAAACAGAGACAAAGGAATGGTGTCCTTACAAGAGGCTGGTGGGAAGGACGTGTTGTTGAGGTAGCTATGGGAGTCTGCGTTTATAGTAAATGTCAGTAGATAGTTTGTTTCCTGGGATGGAGACAGAAAGATCCAGAAAAGGGAGTGAGGTGTCAGGAAAGGTTCAAGTGAATTTAAAGGTGGGTGTAAGCAAAGGTGATAAAATCGACAAATACATGAGTACAAGAGGCAGCACCAGCATTTCTGTTGTTATTTCAGATTCTTAGCATACACCCACTTCCATTCATTCATTCACCATTCTTAACAGAACACTGAAAAACACTTTCTTCAGAGTTTCTCTTGTCAATATTAGTCAGTATGAGCCCAGGGTTGGTGAAATCATTGCATGGCCATTCTCTGGACTGTAATTCCTCCTGCTTAAAGCATTGGGTTAACAGCACACCACGTTGCATACAATGCTTTGTGTTTTGCTTCCTTTCAACATCGTCCCTTCGCCACAGGAGCAGAAACGAGTCAAGTTGAAAAGTTTTACACAAATGATGTGGGTTTTCATGCACCTGTCAGAAGCAGGCAAGCCCCAATCACTCAGCTTGGCAGGAGCCCGACAGTTCACTAGGCAGGGCGGCTCTAATTGCAGGGAGTCAGCCCGCTGCCGCCACATGCTTAAACTAAAGAAATTAAAATGACCAGATTTATTAGCAACCTTCTCAGGAGCTGAATCAATAGTGGGCTTCATGCTGGAGCAGACAGGTACATGTGAGAGCCAGCAATCAGTACACAATCATCTTCCAGCTTCCTCCTTTCATTTTCCTCCCTTCTCTTCTACTAGTTGACAATAAACTCGACTACTCATCAAACTTGACTACGCCGCAGCCAATCCTCCTTGGGTGCCTTGCCCGAGTGTGACTGATCTCAAAGTTCCTACTTTGACAGAAAATCTTGGCTGACCATTCAGGATCTTATTTTGTTCCTTTCACAACTTAAAGACGTCTCTCACTGCTTTGTGGCCAATGAAGTATTTTTCCAAAGGGGAGTCATAATTTGGGGAATGAAGCATCTGATTTGTTCACAGCAAGGTCTGACAAGAGCAGTGGCATAAACTTAATGGCTAACCTGCTTTGAGATATTGAAGGAAAAAATATTGGCCTGGAAACCAAGAGAATTCCAGTGCCCTTTCCAATGTTTATTTTATTCTTTTGCCAGTTTACCTTCCAACAGATTGCATCTCCTACAGGTCACTATTCCCTCTGTGCTGCATTGGGGAATTAGCCTGGATCCTGTGTTGAAACTCTTGCAATAGGATTTGAAATTAAATTCTTCCCAATTTAAACGTGGTGCATTTGAATATTCAACTGGGAAAAATCTACCCTACCCTCAGCCTCACGTGTATATTCCAACAGGAATACAGCATGGCAAACTGGGGATTAGGAACCAGTGAAACTTCAGGAGATAAGGCAGTGATGCATTTAGATGTTGCCTCTCAAGACCGTGGGCACAGCCAACAAAATATTTCTTGAAGTTAGTCACTGTTGTGGAGTGGGAAATGCAGCAGTCAGTTTATGCATATATCCCAACCGTTCACTATTTGATTACGGTCAGACTGTCTGATTTCAGTGATGTTGACGAAGAACATACATATTGACCATGTCCGTAGGGATAACTCTCCAAATCTTCAAATTAGTTCTATGTGGGCCTTTGGCCATAGGAGATCAGCTAAAATCTAAAGAGGTCGAACACCTACAGCAGTCTCTCAGGGTTGCAATAGAGTGGCCATTCACATGTTTGGCCTTCGAACGTGTGGAGTGGAACTCAACTTGCTGCTGCATGAGGCATGAACCAGACCTACTGAACTGTGCCAGAAACATTTGCAGAAATCCACTCTTGCCTTTGATATTTAATTTCTTTAATGACACTTTAATGTCAATATTTTGCAATTAGCTATGTTTTAAAAAATATCGATGTGAGAGGCAATGAAATGAAACAAGTAGAGCTGCTTTTTTATTGAATGGACATTAGTCAGGACACAGCTCTGCACCTTCTAGTAGGGTCATGAACTTATTTCATGTTCAGCTAATCAGGTGGATGGGACACCAGTTCAACATCTCAAGTGCAAGCAGCACTTTTAACATTTCAACCCTCCCTCAACAGCTTGCGGCCTGTGTTGCAAGTCCTGCCATACCCCTCCAGCTCTGATTTCAGAACACCACTGAAGGCCAAGCCGCGGACCTCATCTGCCATTTGTGCTCCTCAGTCAAAAACAAGACTAATCCGACCAGTGTTTTGAGCTACATCACTGTCACAGGTGTCCCCTGGCTCAGAGAGCAAGTTGCTCACTTGCTTTCCAAAAATGTAGGTAGTTTGTAGAATCGAACCACGACAGCATCCTGCACCAATCCATTATGTCCTATCGTTGTATTGATTATCATACTGATGGACTGATGTACCACAAAGCAGATGGCACAGCAAATAAGTTGAGGACAGATTAAGCAGGATTTCAATTATTTTATTTGAATGGGTCACTAAATGAATCATATATTTCAATGTGGATAAGTACAAAATTGCAAGGAACAGAAATCTAAAACACGGTGTGTTAAAATGAACAGTGGAAAGGAGTAAGGACCAGAAGGGATTTCCAGGGATTGTAGGGTAAATCAAGGTAACAGTGAGACAGTATGGTCAGAAGGTAGATTGTATAAACAACAGAAAAGACTTGTACATTGTGCTGATCAGGAGATCCGGAAGTGAAAGTGTGCAATCCCGTGAAGTTATTCAATATTACAACTGAAGTAAAAAAAAGGAAGTAAGTCACAGGGTTGATCAATAAAGGGCCAAAGTTAACCTAAAGGGGGTTGCACCGTTGTTCCTTAGACATTGATCAGACTCTAGCTGCACTGCTGGGTAGCTTTGGGCACTTGCTCAGTTTTCATCCCATTTGACAGCAGAGAGCAGCAAAAATGAGGCAACAAAGGTTAAGGCACAGGCGAGGGTTTGTGCGCTGGCAACATGCGTGAAGTTAGAAGAACCTCTCACCTGTGCCTTGACCTGTTCTGATCAGGTGTATTGTCCTCCTGTTAATCCTTTTGCTCTTCATTTTCCCATATTCTATTACTCTGTCCTGGGAACGCTTCCTTCTTTACTCTGCACTTTCTTGGTGTTCTACTTTTGTTTACTCTGCCTGTCTGTACTTTTTAGTCTGCCTTTTCTCTCATCTCTGTTTACCTTCCCCTTATATTAAATATATATATAGCTGATTGCTTTTAATTTAATCAATGGGATTATTCATCTTTGAATGAAGCCTGTCCACCAAGCAGACATTTCTCAAAAGGTTTGTTTTAAATTTGTTTTGATTCCCCTCCTAATTTTTGTTCTGGAGACAAAGCCCATTCTGTTACAAGATCCTGAAAGCTCCAAGACCCCCTTCTAATTAGGGAGAGTGCAAAGTGAAGTAGCTTTTTTTTTCCGCTTGTTACTCCCCTATAGGTGGTTCAGGACTTTCTGATTCATTAGGGACAATTAAGTCTCTAACTAGTAATTAATCACATAATCGATTCCCTGAGTCCCACTAATGGGAATGGCTTCAAATTAACTGCCAACTCAGAGAGAACCCACGTCTGAGCAAAGATAATGGACCAAGAAGCGGAATTAATTGAGACTGAGTTTGATTAAAATACCCTTTGAATAGACACTGAGTTTTCACATGACATGATTCCCGCAGTGGAGCTGTCCCAGCGCCAAGTTTGTACAGGGCTCCATCTGAGCAGCTTCCCCGCACCAAGCTCTCATCCCATTCAGAGAACAAAGACACTTGTATGGCATGGAAAGAGATAGAAAAGAAGTGCCTCCGTGATTTAAATAAAAAGAATATGAGACACACAATCATGGACACAGACACACACAACAGACACACACACATACACGGACACAGACACAGACACAGACGCAGACAAACATAGACACACACACATATGGGACACACACCCACGTACATCCACACATATTACACATGCCACACCCTCACACATACAAACACACACAAACACACAAATACACACACATACATATACGCACACACTATACACGCACACAAACATCCACACACAATCACACACAGACACACACAAGCAACACACACATACATATACACACAGATACACACACACACACACACACACACACAAACACAGACACTTCCAGCATCCAAGCACCCAAGTAGCGATTCACTTGCACTTCCTCCCATCTAGTGTGCTGCATTTCATATCCACAATGTCATCTCTTCTACACTGGAGAAAACCAAGCACAGATTGGCCGATCACTTTTGTGGCGCCTGTGCTCATCCCTCAGGGTTGACCCTGTGCTTCCAGTTACTGCCACTTTAATTGTCCACCCCACTCCCACTCAGACCGTGCTGTCTGTGACCTGCTGAATGGTCACAGCGAGGAGCAAGTTTGAGGAACAACATCTCATCTTCCATCTGGGCACATTGCAACCTTCAGAACTTAATATTAAATCTTCCAACTTTAGGTAACTCACCCTTCTTTCTGTCTGTGCCAGAACTGGCACTTTGGCTCAGTTTTTCTATCCTGCTCATATAGTCTTTCCTGCTGAACATGACCCACAGCCTTGCTATTAACACGTTCCACAGATAAAGAAGCACAACGTGTCTGTAACTGCCCCCATTACCCTATTTGGTCTCACTGTACCATAACTATTCCTTTTGCTCTAGCCATCTCCCTCCCCATCTTCTCTGCTACTGAAAACTAAACTGTTTTTCTCTCTTTCCCAGTTCTGATGAAGGGTCCCGGATCTGAAACATTAACTCTGTTTCTCTTTCAACAGATGTTGCTGAGTATTTACAGCATTTTCTGTTTCTGTCTCTGCCATTTCCCAGGGAAACCCAGTCCCAGGGAGAGACGGTAACTGGGGAACTTATTCCAAGGAGAGCAAATTCTCAGAGATCCATTCCCATGGAGAGCCAGTTTCCAGGAAAATAACTTCCAAGGAAAACTAGTTCAACGTAAACCCATTCCCAGGGAGAGACAGTAATTGGGAATTTATTTCCCAAAGAGACGTTAGTTCCCAGGAAACCTATTTCCAGGGAGAGACAGTACCCAGGGAACCTGTACCCCATTGACAACCAGCTTCCGGGAACCATATCCCTAAGGGAGACTCATCAGTCTGAGAATCCATTGTACGGTGTGCATGCAGGAAACCCATCCCTCAGTGTGATCATTGTCCATAGAGCCGTATATAATGAGAACTTCGTTATTCAGCTACAAATGAGGATAAAATGCAATAAACAAAGCACATGAAATTCTAAATTTATAAACTAAGGAATAAAAACTACAAAAGGGGTAGTGCTAAACCTATTAAATCATTGATTACTCCATGGCTGGAATACTGTGTCCAGTTTAGTGTGTTTTTTGTTCACATAAGATGACACTGGTCAGGTAGGTCTCAGATATGTTTAAAATTGTAATCACGTCATCTTCTTACCTTTCTTCCTTGTTATATACATGTGAATGAGTGTGAAGTACCGGACATGATGAATGGGCAGCTTGCCTGTCTCTCTTTTGTCAGCGAGACTGGGATTTATGCTACTTGCTGTAGTTTATTCTTCAACAGATAGGACAATTCTGACATGGACATTTTGTGGAAAACTTACTGCAAGACACTGTAAAGTCCATGCTTTAACCATTTAAGGTCCGGTCATATCCCCTTGTACAGAGTCACTAACCTGAACACCTGCATCTTAGCTTTTCTGGAACTGCATGGACAGAGCATGCTCTCTGATAGAGCAAATAGCCGCTGTATAATGGGTCTGTTTTATGTGGAAGCCCTTTAAAGTCGGAGTGGGTTCCTGCAAGTTAGAAAACAAAGGAACATGAAACAAGTCAAAGCATTATAACTGCTAGTGGCGGTTGAGTCAACTCCAGTCTCTCTCTTAACTTCAGGATTTATTCACATCAGCTAGAGGTGATCAACTAGGTTCACTCCAGGAGAAGAAAAAACAAGTTTTAAGGCACATTTTCAGAAGTTGAGGTTATGTTGTAGAAAGCAAAGAGCAGAGAGGCTTGCAAGAGATTTTTACTACTTTGAAAATCAAAAAGGAAAATGGCAGATGCTGGAAATCTGAAATAAAAACAGAAAATGCTCGAAGCACTCAGCAGGTCAGGGTTTTCTGTGGAAAGAGAAACAGGGTTAACGTTTCAGGTCCATGACTTTTCGTCAGAACTGAGTTCTGACCTCTGATCCTGAAGGGTCACCAACCTGAAACATTAACTTTCTTTCTTTTTCCACAGATACTCCTGACCTGCTGAGTGTTTCCAGCATTTTTTATTTCTATTTTTATTATTCTGCTGTTGAAGGGCTCAAATCCCAAGAGGCACAATTTAAAAATTAAGACATTAGGGAGCAGTCAGAGGGACTTAGAAATATCTGTCGCCAATGGTTTGGATATAACACTTTCACCTCTGAGTCAGAAGCCCGTGGGTTCAAGGCTCATTCCAGAAACTTCAGCACAACGCTCCAGTCACTTCAGAGCAGCACTGAGGAAATGTTGTACTGACAGAGGTGCCACCTTTCAGGTGAGCAGGTAGTGTGAGAGCCTTCATGGCCAGGCATTATTTCAGAGAAGGTGGGACAACTATCTGTGGTACCATGACCAATGATACCCCCTCAAGTGGCATCACTGAAGTAGGTTATCTGGTCATTATAAGTTGCTTTGTGAGCAACCACTGGATACTGCACACAAATTGTCTGAAATATTTCTCATAGTGAAAAGGTGTCTTCACTTCAAAAGTACTTTATTAGCTGTAACATATTTCAGAATAACCTGAAATAATTGCTGGAAAAACAGGGTGTAGATGTGAGGTCTTATGGCAGTGCGACAAGCTTGTAAACGTGGTTTTCCTTCATAGATGGGAACACATACTGGAAAAACAAGAACATGAAGCACTACTGAGCCATCTGCCTGCCCATTCCACTTATCATGTACTACTCTATCTATTTTATGTTAATTCATTTATTTTAACCTAACGTTTCAATTTTTTCCCCAAGTTTCTAAAATTGTACTAGAATCTTTACGTAGAATGTTACGTAAATGTTCAATTAATTAAATTATTTTGAATGAATTACGTCAATTAACTTACTTAGCATGTTCTTTAATTAGTCAGTGACGTATAATTAAAATAATAGCTGCTGCATTAGATCAAGCGTAGCTCAAATTCACCCCCTTCACCGAGCAACGTGATTGGACAGTTTTTGGAGAATGTCGCAGCTTGGACATCACACGATCAGAAAGGCAAAAACATTCTTTCAAATAAGTATTAAAAAAGGAACAGAAAACCTATCATTCCTTGCTTCTGTCAGCAGAAAGAGAAGTACTACAAACAACAACAAAATCTTGCCTTTATATAGCACTTTTAACATCATAAAATTTGTTAAAATGCTTCATCGGAATGTTATCAAATAGGCGTTGGTTCATAAGGAGCAATGTAAGGTGAAATCAGGGCAGGTGACCAAAAGTTTAGCCGAATAAAACTGATGTCATGGAGGAATGTTAAAGGGGGAGAGAGGCAGAGGAGCTGTGAGCATGGCTGCCATGCTGGAGGAATGAGAGGAGATGCTCAGACATGAGAAGTTGAAGAACACAAAAGCCTCAGAGGTTTGGAGGGATGGATTTTGGAGATAAGGAGGGTAAAGCAATAGAGGGATTTAAAAACAAAGATGAGAACTTTTAGAAATATCCTTTTTCGCAGTTTCTTTGTTTCCATTGCAATGATGAAGCCTTCCAAGGATGAGCATATAAACAGTCAGCATCTGTGGGAGCAAAGGAATTGTTGACATTTGAGTCAAAACTCTGCATCAAGATTTGTGCTTCCAGTGATGAGAGCTTCCAATGATGAGCCCTTACAACAATGAGACCTTACCTTACAACAATGAGACCTTACAACGATGAGACCTTCCAACGATGAGACCTTCCAATGATGAGACCTTCCAGTGTTGAGATCTTCCAACGATGAGACCTTCCAATGATGAGACATTCCAATGATGAGATCTTACAGTGATGAGACCTTCCAACAATGAGACCTTCCAGCAATGAGATCTTTTCAATGATGAAGCCTTCCAATGATGAGGCTTTCTAATGATGAGGCTTTCCCATGATACTTTCCAGTGATGAGACCTTCCAATGATGAGGCTTTCCAATGATGAGACCTTCCAGTGATGAGCCATCCACTCTCGTGCCTCTGAAATGTCCTCCTTCTTCCTGAAACTTGGCTTCCCCTCTACCATGTGGATTGGAGCCCCCCAATGCATTTCTTCTATTTCCTGCATATCTGCTCTCATCCCCCAGCCTTCCCTCCCATGGGACAGAACAAGACAGAGTTCCCCTGGTACTCACCTTCCACCCCACCAGCTTTCACATTGAGTGTTCTACCTTTTGCAATTTCCACCAGCTCCAACATGATCCCACTACCTCCCGTCCCCTCCCCCTCCCTCCTCTCCTCCCCTCATCACTTCATGACTTCCTGGTCCAGTCTTCCATCCTCACCACCATTCCCTTTCCCATACAACCACTGGAGATGCAACACCTGTTCATTCACCTCTTCCCGTCCCATCATCCAGGTGCCCAAATAATCATTCCAGGTGAAGCATCAACTCAACTTGCACTTCTTCCGATGTAGGTCTGCCGCATTTTGGTGTTCACAACATGGCCTCCTCTACATTGGAGAAACCAAAAACAGATTGGGTGATGCTTAGTGAAGCACCCAGCTCAGTCCACAAGGATGATCCTGAGCTTCCTGTTGTGTGCCACTTAACAATATCTTATCTTGCATCTGGGCACTTTGCAAGCCTTCTGGGATATGAACACTGAATTTTCCAACTTCAGGTAAACTGCTCTCTCATCATTTCCCATTATGCTTATGTCTCTTCCTCACCTCATTTCTTTTGAATGCCTCACTAATGGTCAATACTCATGCTCCTATCACTTGATCGAACACCGAATCAGAATCAGGTTATCACTGACATACGTCGTGAAATTGTTGTTTGTGGCAGCAGTACAGTGCAAGACATAAAGACATAATAATTACAATAAGTTACACAAAAAAAAGTGCAAAAGAGGAATAAACGAGGTAGTGTTCATGGGTTCATGGACCGTTCAGAAATCTGATGGTGGAGGGGAAAGAAGCTGTTCCTGAACATTGAGTATGGGTCTTCAGGCTCCTGTACCTCCTCCCAGATGGTATTAACGTGAAGAGGGCATGTCCCAAGTGGTGAGGGTCCTTAATATTGGATGCCACCTTCTTGAGGCACCACCTCTTGAAGATGTCCTTGATCTTAACCCTATCTCCACATAATCTTACACCTGACTCCTCCCCCAGCTTTGCTTTGGAGACTGTAAGCTCTCCACTCTTCCCCAAGTTCTGAGGGAGGGTCACTGATCTGAAACATCTACTGGTTTCTCTTTCCACAGATGCTGCTCAACTGTCTGAGTTCTTCCGGCATTTCTGGATTTGTTTACAGATTCCGGCATCTGCAAATTTTGTTTGTTTTCCATGAGACTTTTAAAATTGGGGCATTGCTGGACTGGTAGGGAAACAGGGAAAATGAGCAAACAGGACTTGGTAAGAGCTAGGACACAGGGAGCTGAGTTAATGAAGGTGGAAGGTGGGAGGCTGACAAGGAGAGCTTTAGAGAGAGATTACAAACCTGATTAATTCCAGGATGCACCTTCTTACTAAATAATCTTTGTTGTTTTAAAGGGAAGAGATTGGATAATAGTCCCACTTTAGCAACAGAAACAATACTTTGCTTAATAGATGGTTTAACCTCCATGAGTTCTGTCACAGACAATCCCTTAATTAATGTAAATACAGAAAGAAATAATTTCTTGTCCATGTGACAATGTCAGTCGGAAGGAAGTGCAGGAGGCCTTGAGCTGATTTCTGTCTGGTAATTGTGGCTTTAGGGCTGATTCTCATTAAGCTGGATCGCTGCTTTCTCAGTTAGTATCCATTTTGCAACCTTATCAGTTCCAAGGATCCACCACAGCCAACACCATGGCAATTGTCATACAGGCTAAATTCACTACATTGCCAGTTGAGCCCACTTTACATATTTATCATGTGTTAACCCTTAGTTTGCCAAAGCATCCACTGAAATTCCATTTTGCTGGCCATTGATTTTTTTTTCAGTTTACAGCTAATGTATTGTGACAACAAAATGTTATGGTAAATCAACATCCTCATTCATGAGGAGTGAATGCATCGGCAGATTGCTAAATCAGACATTCCAAAACAAACATAAGCATTTTAAATAAAAATGGATGATTTTTGGCATTTAAATCAAGCGATAGCCAGTTAAGGAGAAAGATCCATGGTGCCTTTGCTGCTGATGACTCCTTTTCCATGCAGTGGAATTCTACTTCCTTCCCCGCTCCCTGTACTCTTAAATATTTTTCTATCTTTAAGCATCTATCATATTCCCTATTGTATTTCTATTTCATTTGCAGGAACAGATTCCTTTATTCCGGTAATACTTAAAAAAAACTAACCTCCCTTATCTATATTCTGTACCAATCCTATATTACTGTCCCTTATTTAATAACAAGTAGGAAGGTTTCACTATTTACCTCTCAAATCATTTATAATCTTGAACATTTCAAGATCTCATTTTAACTTTCTCTGTTCCATTGAATATTGTCCTGGTTTTTGATCTCTGCAACAGGACTCTCTCTTGAAACTTCTCTGTGACTCCAATGTCCTTTCTACAAAGGAACTCTTAAAATCATGTACAATGCTTTTGCCTATTATTGATGCTCATTATCATCTCATCATTTTTTGCTTTTAAATTTGTTCCAGTGCTCCATGGTCTAAAACCAACAATCCCATTTGTAAATGATCTCCCTGTTCCTTTAATCCTTTCTTCTTTTCCTGATGCCCACCCAACAAAGTCACAGATTTCTCCACTGATGATCCCAAACTGTGCAAAGTCTATTCTCAAGCAGTGGTCAAACCAGAAGGTGTGGGATGCTCTGCTTCTCAGTCTGAGGTACTGTAGCATTTACTCCATTTCAATGTTATACACTCCATTAGTGTACATTGATTTTTCATTCAATTTACCAAAGTAGTCTCTTCCCTTCTACCCAAACTGAGGCACATTAGCCATGCAATCTGTTCATTTCTGATTGTTGTGTCTTCAGACATTGGTATGGGTTTATTATTGTCACTTGTACCAAGATACAGTGAAAAAACTTGTCTTGCATACCGATTGTACAGATCAATTCATTACACAGTGCATTGAGGTAGTACAGGGTAAAAACAATAGCAGAATACAGAGTAAAGTGTAACGATTATAGCAGAAGTAATGAGTCGATCTGCAGAGAGCAGCTTGCAACGAGTCACCAAGCTCCGGCACCATCTTGCTTTTCCTGTCTTGATTTTCTCTTTCTGTCTGCCTGGTCTTAAAGTTGGTGCCATAAGAAATGTTTAATATTACTCTCCATGTTAAATTTATCCATTTGGGAATTGGACAGATCCATGGGTCAAGCCACTGACTGGATTCGATAAATTTGAGAAACCACCCACACATTGTTACCCTCTTCTTTCCATCCTCTGCTCATTCCCATTACACCCCCCTCTTCACACCTCTTAATACCATCAGTCTTCATCTTACACAGAAAATATTACTGTGACATTATCTCTTCTCATTCCTGATGCCTAACACTCCTCTCTTTACCACCACCAAAAAAAAATCCGTTTGCGGGATCATGTAATGCACAAATGGAATCTAATTGCCAAATGACAATTGTGAAGTATTACATAAAAAAGTCTTTTTTTAATATAAAGATGTTTCCCCATCTGAAAGTTCATGTTCTAATTATTGTTCTTAATCTAATAAGATAGCAGGAGGAGAAAAGAGTAATCCTTTCAGCCTTATAAATGATTAAACAATATTCATTTTCTCTTCTCCCTAAAGGCAGTCAGAGATCACTGACCAGCTGCCTCTACGATACTTTACGGTGTGTTACAAGAGGTGTAATTAGATTACATTTGCTCTCATTTGAAAGCTAAATCGCCAGGGAATTCTGCTCCATCTCCTATCCTTCAACTTTTTGTGCAATTGTGAAAGTGGTTGACTTGATCCAAAAATGTACTGACAATCCAACACTTTTCTCCGTTTAAGGTCCTCTGTAACCAGACAGGTCAAATTCTTGGAATTCCTGAATGCAGTTCCCTCATCTCAGCCAGCTGCAACACATTTTGACCAGGCATTTCTAGAAGTTGTCCAGCCTGATATGTTTATTAAGACTGAATAAGGAGGAACTCTCAGAACCTGAGGCTGTTTGGTCCCACTGTGACTCAGCTGGTCAATGGACTGACACACATGATTACATTCTCCACACTGACTACACGAACCAGAAGCTGGTCTTACAAAGACTCTTGTGGCCATGCATCAGAGGAGCTTAAACCAATGCACTGATTCCTTCAACTTTAAAAATCTGCAGGAAGACAGCCAGTCATGTGGAATGGAATGAGAGACAACCATGGTTATACCTGATATTTATGACTAGGACCATTTCCTTGTCATGTGTAACCACCACACGAGGGCTCAGTCATCAACTGCACTGTATTCTGCCCCAAGGTAGGTTATGTGGCATGTACTAGGTTGGGAAGTGAAATTTAACTGAGAAAGAATCTATGGAGAAGGAGCAAGAGTAGATCACAGCCTCACAAGACTGCTCTTCCATTCATTTCTGATCTTCTAATTGAAAGAAATCAGATAAAAAAGCTGTTTTCATTTTTTTTATTTTTAAAAATTAATGACATGTTTAATTTATTGGAAGAGTACACTTTACTTTAGGACCTACACCCATCAGTATTCACCCTTGGTCAATTTGTTTACCTGTGGGGTGACGGCCAAGCTACAATTCCGAACTGTCACTTATCCAGTTAAAGAGCAAATTAAGTGTCAGGCTTTTTCCAGCTCCCAACACACATCATTAGGGATCTCATCACAGAGAACGATTAAAAACATAGGTAGTTTTTGTGACATTTCCTGTGGATAAGAATTCAACTTCCAGGTGAACACAAGGACATGTGTGATCTGGTCACAGTATGACTATACAGTGCACATATTGTGGCAGACTGTCACTCCATCATTCTGTCCACAGTGTTAGAGTGGCCCACAACAAACAGCGATATTCCTGTCTGCGTACATGAGCATTTGGGAATATATGGATGGGTCTGCGTGTTTTTACATGCGTGAGTCTGTGTGTGTGAGTATGCCTATGGTTGAATGCCTCCATTGATGCCCATGTGTGATTCTTCTTGAGTGTATGAAGTCCTGAGTCTGGAAGTGGGTGCTTGCATGTAGATATGCCTGTTGATGTTTCTATATGTGAATGTGTGCAAGTGTAAATGTACCTTTGTGAGAGTGTGTCTGTATGACTGTTGTATGCATAGCTACTAGAGTGTGTCTTGTGTGTGACTCCATTGAGATCTGTTCATGCACACACATGTCATTTGTAAAAGGGTGTACTATATTTGGAGGAGTATGCATTTGTGTGAGGCTGTGTGTGTGCTCATATCCACACTGTATATTTTATACTTGTGTCTTTCATGACATCGCGATCACTCGACAACCAACATGACACTTTTGAAGGGTGATCACTGTTGTAATGTGCAACACAACAGCCAGATTGTGCATTAGCTCAGTTGGAAAGAGGTTACCTGTATAACTATGACATAATTTGCATATTTGAAAACCTGAAAAGTCATAAATATGTAATTTGTCATAAGTCTGCTTTAATAACTTGCTCTGGTGAATGTCCATGACACACAGGGATCCTGACAGTCCAAAGTACCATTGAGCAATTAAAGGGTGACGACATATTCAGTAACCATCATAAATCAATTCACAATAGACCCAGCAGAACCCTAATGCACATGAGAATTTGACCCAAACTCTTCTCTCTGGTCTTGGGGGTTCGGACTCACTGGGGTTTGAAGACATTGCACTCCTCCACTCCCTCACCCAAGCCTGTGCCTGGACAATGTGCTTAGGAAAAGTCTGGAGCTCTGAAGCATGATTCTGTCCTTGCCCAATATTCACACACATCTCATTTATACTTGGACAGTGATTAGGAGCAAGGACTTCTGCCTAGTTTACTCTTCCATAGTCCAGGGTGCTCAGGTCAATTATGATGCCTCAGCTCTTGCCCTGGCTAGATCAGCTAGCTCACACAAACTCCAGATTTAACATGCAGAACTCATCTGATTCAGTGACACAGCAAATAACCAGGGCAACAAAAACAAGCTTTAATGTATCTTAGAATGAAAGAATGATACTATTTTAAAAAGGAGGGAGCTGCAGCCAATTTTGATTGGATGAGGTGTGTGCCCTGATCTTGATTGGCATTTGCCAGTGCAAGCCACAGAATAGGTTTAACCAGTGCTTCAGAGGCTTGACATTGCCAGTGGTGCAGTTAACAGCAACAGGATTTCTCTTCCCTTTATCACAGATTGGCCACTCCTGAGATACATAGGATGGTTGTCAGATGCTGAGGAAGAATGGCCGAAGAAAGAGGGGGATGGAACTATAACAGGCTATGAGTTAGGAAGGATTGAATAAAACTGAAAAATGGAAACCTGCCTTGTGCATCATCTCACGGAATTAGATTTTGTCCTTGCATTCCACAATTTATGCCCTTCTCATTAATATCCGTAGAAGTATTTGCTTTGTGCATTGGTATGTAGTTCTCCATCATTGGGCTGATTGTCCCTCCTCATGCCCAAAGGCTGACCCAAGTCTCTTGGCCACTGGGAGAAGCCCAGAGACTTAATCTGAGCAGTAATCTTCTCATCGGGTTCACTGGCCCTTAATGCAGATGAAGCTCCTGGTGATATTTGGTCCTGGTTTAGTTGCTCCTGGGTGCTGTGATATTGATAGGTGCACTTGTTCTTAGATCTGTGTGAATCAGTATAGCCCTCAAAGCAATTCAAGCTCTTGGAAGTGACTGGTAGAGAGTAAGTCTGGTTTAAATTGCTCATCAACATCTGGGTAGGTTCACTTGAAGAACTTTGTAATAAGCCGTAAACTGATATGTAACTACTCTCATGCTCTGATCCATGCAAGTTGAGTTTAGAGACAAGGGGCTTTCCAATATTCACTACTTTCTTCTCCTCTATGGTCTCTTCCATTTGTTTGTACTGATACTGTAGACAGATGGAAAAGCTCAGCTCTTTCTGCGGAATATTGGGAAAACAAAAAAAACAGGTCATGTTATTTATGTGATGTCATCTCCAATTTTCTCCTCCTTCCTCCAGTACTTTATCGTGTGTGTGTGTGTGTGTGTGTGTGTGTGTGTGTGTGTGTGTGTGTGTGTGTGTGTGTGTGTGTGTGTGTGTGTGTGTGTGTGTGTGTGTGTGTGTGTGTGTGTGTGTGTGTGTGTGTGTCTGGTAAGCCATTGGGCTCATTGGCTTTGTAGGCTCCATGCCTAATCCCCTATGGATGGACTTTCTGGAAATTTCAGTTGGGTACTTATAGAAACCTGTCTCATTTTAATCCTCAATAGAACCCAAGGACACCAAGGTCAATTGTAACACACCAGCTGTGGTCAAGTAACTCTGACTTTGGATCAAAACTGGAACCTTCCTGATCAACACACACTAGTGCATTTACATTTTAAGCCAGTGGACAGTTGTAAAGTTACTGGATATATATTAAGCCAATGCATTAACAGCAATGTTGATGGCAGTCTGGTCTAAGTCGGTAGGTTATGGGTTCAAGATCCATTCCTGAATTTAACACATAATTTAGGCTAACATAGAATAATTATTGTCCTATGTGAGGTTAAACACATGTCCAGTCTGCTAGTTCAAATATACATTAAAGATTCAAAGGACATGAGGGTTTCCCAGCAGTCCTGTCCGACAATTCTCTCCCAACCAAAAATGTGTCAATGACATTTGTGGGACATTGCCTTACACAACCTGGTGGCTGCCATCACTTCCATAACCTATGGAAAGTACATAAAGCACTGTATGGCATTTTGATTCTACACAAATGCAGCCTGATGGTTTAAATAGTGTTCTGATGGGATATCACAGGGCAGTGCAAGGTGGTATGGCTGTCTCACAACTCCAGCAATTCCTGGGTTCGATTCTGACCTCCAGTGCTGTGTGTGGAGTATGCACGCTGTCCATGTGACTGCAGGGGTTTCCTTTGGGAGCTCTCGTTTCCTCCCACATCCCAAAGAGGTGCAGGTTGTCAGGTTGATTGGCCTAGTGTAGCTGCATGACTCGAGAATTGGTTGGTGTCAATGGGTACATGTGAGAGAAAAGGTTACAAGGAAATAAGTGTGTGAATGGGATTGATGGTATTGCTCTGAAAGAGCTGCATAGACTTGATGGGCAGAATGGCCTTTTTCTATGTTGTAAGGAAATATATAAAATCTAAAACTATGCATAAATATACACAACATGTGGATTCAGTGAGTGGATGCTTACCCTTAGCTTCTGTAGACCACTAAGCCTGGTGTAGAGACACTGCTCTGGAAAGTTAAAGTTGCTGAATGAGAAGATGACACTGCCTGTCTCCTCAGGACAGCCCTTGTTGGTATGTTTGAGGTTCACATCCAGGTCCTGGCATTCAGACAGTAAAAGAGGAAAGTCACAGAGCATGGAAACAGGTCTTTGGGCCCAAGTGTGCACTGATCATCGACCACCCACTTACACCAACCTAATTACATTGTCATTTAATGAACTGGAACGTTGCCTTTAACATGATAATTGTTCCATCATTGCACTGAGCCATACACACTGCAACACATCAGACTGCCTTTTCATCGTATCTCCCCTCCCCAGCTCTCCCGCAGGACTCTCTTGTAGGGATGTGGTTGGCAGTCCTGCACTACCTCATCAACCTCAGACACCACCTTCCAGGAGATGTCACTGGATGGCAGTGAAGCTCACCTTTCCCCTGCTTAACCCAGAAGCACTGAAGCTGATTGTAGCCTTAATTCCTCCTCCAGCTGAGAACAGCAACCTCAGCACAGACAGGGATTAATCCCGCCTGTTCTAATCTGTGTGCCAAGCTCAGTGTTGTTTAGGTACTGGGAAAATGAGGGGAGTGCAAACACCAAAGAGTTGCCACCTCCTGGAATGATGAAAACTTGGGTCAAATCTCCCATTTGACGCTTATGTGTAGTCTCAATCTATTCTTTTTGTAAATGGGGCCACTGGTAGCTAGCCCTGGAGGGTGCCAGTGACAGCAAGGAATTATCGTACATACATGCTTCTTGCTAGAAGTCACAATTATAACTTGTGATTTCTAGCCTGGGCCTACTGGGATCCATGCAAAGGAGTCTCGGGACCCATGTTTTAAGTTTAAATCGGTCTTCATATTGCTCTGAAGTTACTGACACCAACAAACCTTGGCGTTGTGATTTGGGGTGTATCCACCAATGACAGAAAAGGGCCTTGGACCCAGTACATCCCAAAAGAACAATCATTTGAATGGAGAAGTAGCTGACCTTTTCAACATGAACTCCTCCTCCTCACCAAAACCTTGGCAATGCCTCTACTGGAAAACATTCACAGCCAACAACCAGATTTTTGTCCTTGTTTTGGCTGTACCTTGCACCTATGCTGTTGTTAGGTTGAGCCACATTTACACTATTATCACCAAGCAGCACAATTTCACACTAATGTGATGTTTACAGTGTGAAAGATACTTTAAAAGATTGCTGAGAAAACTTGTTCCTTACCTCTGAAAAGTCAGTCAGTCTGGCCTCACATTTGATGATGTGCTGGGGAGTTTGAACTATGCTGGCATAAATAATCATAATGTTTGAAAACTCTGCTGCAAATCCCAGGCGAATCAAGGCTCCACATTCAAATTGGACATATTTGCTTTCTGGTAGAACTGGAGAGAACAGCCCCATTAGTTACTGTGAACATTCTGATCTTGTGTGGAGGATTTCACATCATCTAACCCCAACCCCACAACCATTAGATTGAGACTCATTACATCCATCCGGAACTGTGGAACTCACACTTGCCTCAGCATTACATTCTTCAATGTTCCAGAGCACTAGAAAGTTTTGTATCCTCCCAGGCCTAATGGGATCCATGCAAAGGAGTCTCAGGACCCATGTATTAGGTTTAAATCGGTCTTCTTATTGCTCTGAAGTTATTGACACCAACAAACCTTGGCGTTGTGATTTGGGGTGTATCCACCAATGACAGGAAAGGGTCTTGGACCCAGTACATCCCAAAAGAACAATCATTTCAATGGAGAAGCAGCTGATCTTTAATGGTTGGACTTCAAGGGGCCAAAACCTGCATATGGCCATAGGATCAAGGTCAAAGACCCTTTTACCATGTTTTTAAAACCCCATGTTAGTGTCAACTCACCACACAATTGCTCGCTGAATCAGTGCTCCGTTTCTTCTGGGCACTTAACCCTTGGAGTAAACATTGCCTCCAATTTCCATTCTTGCTCCCAACATTTTTGTTTAATTCCTCCTGAGTCTGTAAAACTTTACCTCGAAATGTCCCCTTCCCCAAACAACAACCCAGTCCTTCCTCACTTCCTGATTCCATGACCCAGCTTCACCATGGCCTCTCGGGGAGAGCTATTTCTCTTCCATGGTTCAATTTTTTGGTTTGTTGAAACAATAATTGCATTAAGAAAGCTGCACTATTTGGACATCAACAACTGACCTGCTATTAATCTTTCAGCATACTTGTGCTTCATTTTTTAATTGTACCACAGTGTGGTAATTAGTGATGCAGATGGTGAAGGCTCCAGATTCCATGCTTATTGTGTTGGCCCATTTCAGCTGGAGGCTACAATTGGCTCAGCACCAGGGATAGGGGGCGGAAAGTCTGCCAGAGCTTGGGTCTGGTGTGAGCAACCCTGAATGTAGCTGAGAGATTCTGCAACATTCACTGTGAAAGTTCCATGTGATTAACAGCCATCTGAGCAAGACATGGGAGCACATTGGTTCTGAGGGAACCTTCCCTTGTCAAAGACATTAAAGTGGAGAAGGGAAATGGAAATTCATGGGAAGTTCTTTTTAAAATGAGTGCCAAACCCAGGAGAATTACTTACCCGTGCGGTTTTATAAATGGTAAAATATGAAAGACATATTGAATCATTAAAAGGAGGAGCACTCTTACCATTGGCCTTGGCCCACTGCAGATTCCTGGCTGAAAACTCATCGTAATAGTCAGGTGGGTTGATTTTATCTCTTAGTGACCGCCTCTCTGACAGGCTGCTCCGGATCTCCAAAGCTTGCCTTCCCTTTGTAAGTTCACATTTCCCCATATCTGAAATCACACAAGGGAAAGATACCGTGAGGGACAATTTATTGTCTGTCTTAACTCTTTGACACAGTTTGTTGGTCTTCTCAACACCAGGGTTACAGGAGGAATTCTTCTAAACCATTCTAGTAAACCTCTTTTGTAGGACTTACACATTCTTCCCAAAGTGTACAGAATTGAACACAATTCTCCAATTGTGTACAAACTAGTGTTTTATAAATGTCAACATCACCTCCCTGCTTTTGTCTCAACCATTCTGTCTCCCCCACAGATGCTGCTCGATCCGCTGAGTTCCTCCAGCAGTTTGTTGCTCCAGATTCCAGCATCTGCTGTCTCTTAGTCTCCCAACTTTTGGACTCCGTGCCTCTGTTTATCCCATAAATTTTCTTTACCACTCTCCCAACATGCAGAGGAGATTCACCAGGATGTTGCCTGGACTGGAGGACTTTAGTTATGGGAATCATTGGATAGGCTGGGTTTGTTATACCTGGAGGCTGAGGGAGGTAGATAAAATTATAAAAGGCATAAATAGGGTAAATAGCCAGAATCTTTTTCCAGTGGTAGGGGTATCAAAAACAAGTGGGCATAGGTTTAAGGTGAGGGGAAGGAGTTTAAAAGGGGATTTGAGGGGAAAGTTTTTACACAGCGAGTGGTTGATACCTAGAACGTGCCAGAGGAGGTGGTGGAGTCAGATACAATCACTTTGTTTAAGAAGCATGTAGACAGGCACTTGAATGGGCAAGACACAGAAGGATACAGACCTAATGCAGGCAAATGGGATTAGTGTAGATGAACTAAAAGGTCAGCATGGACGTGGTGTCCCGAAGGGCCGTTTCTGTGCTGAACGACTCTATGGCTCTGTCCCTTCCACTTTCAAAGATTATTTATGTCCATATCCAGGTTCCTCTATTCCTGCTCACCATTTACAACTGTGTACTTTAGCCTGAGTCATTTTGCTTCGTTCTTTCTGGGAAAATGAACAACTTCTTACTGCTCTGTATTAAATTCTACCTGCACTCACCTTCACAGTCTGACAGACGATGTCCTCTGACAGTTAGAGACACCTCCAACTTTTAGTGTGGTTTGTAAGTTGAACTTTCAGTCTGTGTTCCTACTGCTTGTTGACAATAAGGATAGTCACAGCCTACAGGATGACGTTGCTCAGTTGGTAAGATGGACAGAGCAACTGCAGATGGAATTAAGTCTTAGGAAGTGCAAGGGTGATGTACTTTGGGATCACTGATAGGGATAGGACACACACAATGAACGGTAGGACCCAAGGGAGTAGAGGGACATTGGTGTATGGGTACAAGGATCCGTGAAGGTGGCAGCACAGGTAGATAAGGTGATGAAGAACACATATGTGTTACTTGCCTTCATTAACCAGGGCACAGAATATAAGAACAGGGAAGTTATGGTACAACTTTATGAAGCATTATTTAGCTGGAGTACTGTGTGTAGTTCTGATTGTCACACTATACCAAGTACGTGACTACACTGGAGATGGTGTGGAGGAGGTTCACTGGGATGAAGTATTTCCAATAGGTGGAGAGACCGGATGGGGTGGGTTTTCCTTGGAGCAGAGGAGGCTGAGGGGGGGATCTGATAGAGGCGTACAATATTACGAAGGGCATAGACAGGGAAGATGGTAGCAAACTTTGTCCCGTAGCAGGGACAGCTAATTCTAGGAGGCATAGGTTTAAGTTAAGGGGTAGGAGGTTCAAAGGGGATCAGAGGAAGAACATTCTCACCCAAAGGGTGGTTGGATCACTGCTTGAGGCAGGTACTCTCACCACATGGTAAGAAGTATCTGGACAAGAATTGCCAACACATAGAAAACTGCAGACCACGTGCTGATGGATGGCATTAATATAGATGGGCACTTGATGGTTGACATGGACATAGTGGGCCAATGGGCCTGTTTTACTGTGCTGCTGACTCTATGATCCTATGGCTCTATATAGCACATGAGAAAAACCGTTGTCCTAGTCCTGATGCCTGGGGAACACCACTGTGTACCAACCTCCAGTCTGATAAACAACTGTTTACCAAGACTTTTTAATTACTGTCCTTAAGCCAATTTTGCGATGTGACCACTAACTCTTCTGTCATAAGCCTCAATCTTGCTCACAGGTTTTTATTTTCAAGTCTGTCAGATGCTTTCTAAAAGTTCATGTGAACAACATCTGCTGCATTTCTTTCCTCAACCTTCTCTGTTACCATGTCAAAAATTTCAATCAGGTTAGTCAAACACGACTTGCCTGTAAGAAACGCCTGCTGGCTTCTCTATCAGTTCAATCTCTTCAAGTGTCTATTCATTCCTTCCTTGACCATTATTTCCAAAGACCTCCTCAGAACTGAGGTTGACCTGACTAACTTGTACCTTTCATGTCATCACACACCTTTTTGAACAAGGATGTCACAATTACCATTCTAGTCTTCTGACACCTTCCCCCGTGTTGCATTGATGGCATTTAACCCACATGTAATGAAACAGTCACAAAAACATGCATTTCATTGCACCTTTAGCACAAATAAAAGTCCCAAAGTACTTTATTTACTTCTGGGCATAGTTGGCAAGGCGAACATGTATTGCCTGTCCCTAATTTCCAATAAGAAGGCAGTGGTGAACTGCCTTTAATGTCTGTAGTCCATCTGGTGAAGGTACTCACACTGTTGTTGGATATAGAGTTCCAAGAGCAATGCAGGTACACTGATAGATATCTAAGTCAGGATGATATGTAACAGGAATGACACATGCAGATGGTGGTGTTCCCAAATACTTGAAGCACACGTCCTTCTAGGCATTGGAGTTTGTGCCAGAGCAGCCTAGGCAAGTAATTGCAGTACATTTTGTAGCCGGTTCTCCCTCCAACCACTGTACATTGGTGGTGGAAGGAATTAGTGTTGAGGATGGTGGATGTGGACCAAACAAGCAGGGTGCTTTGCCTGGATGATGTTGAGCTTCTTGCATGTTGTTGGATCTGCACTCGCCCAGGAAATTGGACAGTATTCAATCACACTCTGAACTTGTGACTTATAGATGGTGGAAAGGCTCTGGGATGTCATGAGCTAAGTTACTCACTGCAGGATACAGCACCTGACCCACTTTTATAGGCGAGGTATTATATAACGGGTCCAGATGAGTTTCCGGCCAATGGTGACACCCCAGGATGTTGAAGGTGGTGGGCTGTGATTGTAAGGTCATTGAATGTCAAGGATAAGTGGTTTGACTCGCTCTTGTCAGTGCCTGGCACTTCTGCAGTGCTAAGGAACTTATCACCCAGGCGTGAATGTTGTCCAGGGCTTGCTTCATGCAGACATGGACTGCTTCATTTGCAGAGCAGTTGTGAATGGAATCGAACATTGTGCAAACATCAGTGAACATTTGATAACAAGAATGTTATCAAATAAGTGGCCAGAAGATAAGTTGAATGTTTCCTCACATTTGTCTTGAACCCTCCTCCCACAGCCCTGACCCTATAGTTTGACATCAAGCTGATGGGGTTGCCAACATCCTGGCTTGTCCTGGAGTCACCAGGAATT
Organism: Pristis pectinata; assembly: GCF_009764475.1. Taxonomy (NCBI): domain Eukaryota; kingdom Metazoa; phylum Chordata; class Chondrichthyes; order Rhinopristiformes; family Pristidae; genus Pristis; species Pristis pectinata. The sequence goes on from NC_067428.1 coordinate 11,918,591, forward strand.
AAAGATTAATTTTGTGGAAAAAGCTGAAAGAAAATCAGGAAATAGTGTTTTATCACTCATTTTCCTTTCTTTCTTTCTTTACTATTTACAAGTTTATTTGAAACAGGGAAACAATTTCCTGAGTTGGGTGATTGGAATTGCACGAGAAGCTCCCAAATATATTGTCAGAGTTAACATCCTCACATGAATACACCAGGTTCACCTTCTCTCTCCCGCATCAAGTACTTACAGACTATACCCGCTTACACATCACTTTGAAATAACTAGCGAAACAAAGGACTGCAGATGCTGGAATCTAGATGAAAAACACGATGATGCTGGAGGAACTCAGTAGGCCAGGCAGCACCCGTGGATTGCTTTCCTCCGTGGATGTTGCCTGGCCTGCTGAGTTCCTCCCGCATCATCGTGTTTTTCATCTGAAATAACTAACACAGTTTATCAGAAATTCCTCATTGCTCTGACACATTATGGAGAATACAATGCCACGTCCATGATGCCTGTGCCTTTAGAGCTGTGCCCTTTCCCCATTCTGCTGGAGATTCTGCTTGGCGGGAAGTTTACATCCCTGAAGGAAAGGTGGAGCTAATGTATGGTGAGAGGCTCCACCTAGTGGGAAAGGGTGGTATTTTGTTAATAAATATATAGAACCTAAAGACCATTCAGTACGAACTCCAGTCACATTTCTTCCTCTGTTCTCAGACCTTCATGCACCTATCCAATTTCATCTTGAATGTTGATGTTGTTTCCGCTTGAACCATTAATACTGAAAATACTGAAGTGAAATATACAGACCTAGGACTAAAGATATTTCCCTCCTCTCTGACTTAAGTCTCTTATATTTAATCCTGTATCATTTGTTCCTGTTCCGGCCTCAACTGTTAAACAATTAATCTGGCATGTAATGCGAACACAGTAATCAGCCAGTAATACGCAGGGCCAGGTGTCTGGGACTTGTAGCTCCCCACATTTTGCTGGTGATGGCAGATCTACACTCTCAGCAACCCAGCCCCAGGCAAAGAGACCACTCACAGGGTATGGTACAGTATTATAAAGCAATCGAAAGCTACCACAGAGAAAATGCAGATACACGTTGTGTTAAAGTAAATTGGCATTATTTCCAGAGAGACTCTAAATCAGAGTTAAATTGAAATATTAACAGAGGAGTGGAAGATGTGTAGTGAGTTAGAGAGGATTATGAATTTTTTCAACATAAATTAATGGGAACGAAGGGTGGAGGGGGAGGGGTTCTGTGAGTGGGTGAGCTGTGGGCATGGAGGCAGGAACAGGTCAGGTATATTGCAGTACTCCTTCTGTATGCCAGTGTTGGCTACTTAGCAACCACTCTCGGTCTTGTTAAATTATACTGAACAAATATTTGGGCCAAGAATGATCAACAGGAAATCAGTAAGGGAGGGATAGGGCAGGAGAGGTGTTGCCAATTCTGACTGGATTTACTCCTGGAGATTTCATTACATGACCTCCCTTCCCCAGTCTCAACTCAATCAGACTTCTCTCCAGTTTCAAGATCTCCTTAACTCAAAAACAAAACTGTTTAAAAGAAAATGAAAATAATTCCTTGTGCTGGGTTGTTAGAAAGTGTCCAAGAGATTATTCTTTAATTCCTGATACATCCAGGGAAATCCTGGCACCCTAGACCGGAGCAAATGAGAGACAGACTGAGAGTGAGAAGGGAAGGGAGAGGCTGGGAGTTAGAAGGGGAAGGAAAGGTTCATAAATTAAACAGGAAATGGTGGCAACACTCAGCAGGTCAGGCAGTATCTGTGGAAGGAGTAATAGAGCTGATGCTTCAGGTTGAAGACCCTTCATCGGAACTGCTGAGAGAAAATAAGTCAGGTTTAAGTTGCAAAAAGGGTGGGGGAGGAACGGATAGGACAGAGGAAGTATCGATGGGTTGGACAAAGAAAGTAAAGGTGTGTAGAATAGAGGCCACATTTGATGTGGTGATAAGCTGCTGATTAAGTCATCTGGTTGATAGGTTAATGAAAGAAGTCAGAGAGAGAGAGAGAGAGAGAGAGAGAGAGAGAGAGAACAAACAAAGGGACATGTAAGATTGTGAAATGCAGGAAGGAACTGCAGGAAATGCCCAGCAGATCGGGCAGTATCTATGGAGTGAGAAAATTGAGTTATTATAACAGATTGACAGCCTACAGCAGAACTGGCCAGTTCTGGCCAGAAAGTGAGTTACATGAAACAGTCAAATTCAACATTGTCCAGAAGGCTGTAAGGTGCCCAGATGGAAGATGAGGTGCTGTTCCTCAGGATCACCTCGAGCTTCATTGTAACAGTGCAGGAGACTTCAGACTGACAAATCAGGGTTAAGTTAATGGGAAAGTTGAAGTGACAGGCAATTGGAAACTTAGGATCAACCCTGTGGAATTTTTTTCTTCTGGACACTGCTTGAGCTCTAACCTGCCTTTCACAGCTTTAACTCTTTAACTCTGTTTCTCTTTCCACAGATGCTACCCGATTTGCTGAGTGTTTCCAGTGTTTTGTGTTTTTATTTCAGATTTCCAGCATCTGCAGGTTCTTGATTTTCACATACAGGATCATGTTCAGGGAATATATAAAGAACAGCAGTTGTATCTGTTGGTTCCAGTATAATTAGTTACCAACTAAACACTGGAATTTTACAAAACCTGGCAAACTGGAGAGACTATTTCCTTGGTTAATAGAATAAGAGAAAAATAGAGTTCATGAGGATGAAAGGAAAAGAAAATAGTCGTGAAGCAACTGATACCACAAATAATTGGAAACAATCAAGAAACTGGATCTCTGAGATATTGTGTGAGGGAAAGGATGAAATGGGCAGATCAAACAGAATAAATGAAGCACTGAAGCTGGCCTAACCTAGAGCCACTATGATGATAGACAGAGACACAAGCGATTGTAGATGCTGTAATCTAAAGGAAAAGACAAACTGTTGGAGGAACTCAGAGGATCAGGCAGCATCTGTGGAGGCAGAGGGAAAGGTGACGTTTAGGGTGGAGACTCTGAATCAGGACTGAGAACGAAGAGGGGAGACAAGCTCGATACATGTCACAAACACATCCTCTTTTGACAGGAAATCTGTGTCACCATACAATGTAATCAACCACTGCTGGAGCAACAGGTCAGTCTGTGATTTGAAGACTGAATATGCTTCAACATTTAAATGCTGCCTTCTTGCTGCTGAAGCATGCAAAGCAGGTTCCAGGTTCAAGCCCTGGTCTGCACTGAAATGGCTGATCACAGTCAGGACAGGAGGTGGTGGGCCTTAACTAAGGAAGGAAAATAAAGTCAGCCAGGGATTCCATCCTGATCCATGATCACAATGAAAGTGGATAACTATTAACTGAAGGTCAGATGTGATTGGTTCTCCTCATAAACATCACTTCCTTGGGGTTAAACAGCAAAAAGGAACTGTTTATCACCTAACGTATTGTGATCCAGCCCACTTTATTTCTGTTGAAGCCAGTGGGTGAAATTGAGCTCAAGGCATTACCTCTGCAGCCTGAAAGTCAGCCGTTTGCTGGCAGCAACAGGCTGATTGGTGGAGAGCATCTTGCCAGCAGTGCTCGACCCATTGGGTCCACAGGGAAACACACGTCACCGGGGGAAACTCCATCCTTGCTGTTCAGTTAGACCAAATCCAATTCCAGTTGGGGAATGGGATCAATGGATTCCTGAGGGTTACAGTTCACACCCTGACCTAAACACAAATTGTCCTACAAACAAGAGTCAGTGAGATGGCTAAGCTCTGAATATCAGGGAGTGTCAGTGCAGGTACCACACACAGCCAAGCCACAAGGCAGAGACTGGACAAAGACACATGGTGTTGGAAAGAGATACAGCATGGAAACGGGGCCTTTGGCCCACTGAATCTACACTGACCAAAAACCACCCATCCGCACTAATTCTATATTAATCCCAATTTTTTTTTATTCTCCCCTACATCAACTCCCCAGACTTTATCACTCACTCACACACTAGGGGCAATTTACAGTCGTCAGTTAACCCACCAACCTGCATGTCGTTGGGACATGGGAGGAAACCACATCACCCAGAGGAAGCCCACGCGGTCACAGGGAGAAGGTGCAAACTCCACACAAATTCAACTGGGGTCTCTGGCGCTGCAGGGCAGCAGCTCTATCATCTGTGCCACCGTGCCGCCCAGTGAGGTGTGACGGTAATCGACAGGAAGATCGACAGGCATGTTCCCCGATCTGTGTCGCAATCCCCTGGGTAGTGGAAATCTGATCTTTGTGCAAAACCAAACGCACCTTCTGCAACTTTATCCAGCAGCACCGTGATCTTTTCATCCTCCAGTAACCGCTTCTTCAGGAAGCTGATGAAAATTCCGTTTGTAAGCTCACCCTGGCTGATTTCATACGCTTCTGCGTCTGGGCAACTGGAACGTTTCATAACATATCATTAGCATGCTCTGAAGTAAACAGGATGAGTGGTTAGGGGCTGATTAAGCCTCCCACTCCTCATTTACATTGTACCTCTAGAGTCCACCATGGGGACCCTCTCCTACCTTGTCATAAACGTCGGGACCATCCCTGACATGGACACTCCCACCTTACTGATGTTATAGGTTCTGACAATGGGTGTAACAAGAACACACTGTTGTTTCCTGTGGTGTCACCAGTTTGTTTGGGGCTATGTGTGACCGGTCCTGGTCAGACAACGAAACGTTAATGCTTCTAGTCGATCAGACTGAGAACCTCTGCTGGCAGGAAGATTAAATAATGACTGTGAGTTTATAGTAATTGCATTGCTGTTATTGTTGGATCTGGCTGGCAACTCCAACACTGGTCATCATACAGTCACACATTGGGAAACTGGAGACAGTTCTGCAAAGTAACAAAATCAATGATAATCGGGATAAACATCTCTGTCTTTCAAGTCTCTGTCTTACCTAGAATAACTGTCAATCATGGATCAATTGGCAGCACTCTTGCTTTTGAATCACAAGGCTCAAATCCAATTCTAAAGACTTGGACACAAGATGCAGGCTGGCATTCCAGGGCAGTCCTGGAGGAGAGTTAAGGTGCTGTCTTTTGGACAAGATGTTAAACTGAAACCCCATAACAATATAACCAAAAACCTACTGGATTGTAATTGAAAGAATTTGCTTTACACGGTGCCTTAGAGATGTCCCAAATTGCTTGACGGCCAATTAATTACTTCTTGAAGATTGATAACTGTCACCAGAAACATGGGATAACAACTTCCACCCAGCCAATTTTTTAAAAAAGGCAAGGAGAGTTCTTTCCATTGTCCCAACTAATATTGTATGTCTCAATCAAAATCAGTAAAGATAACAGATTTAAGGGCTGGCATGAACAAAGTGGTTCCTGCAGTTCCTATATTATTGCAGTATCTGTAACTCAAGAATGAATTAATTAGCTGTAAAGCTCTGGAACACCTTGAGGTCACAAAAGGTGATATATACAGGTATATAGAGACAAGTCATTTCTGTTCGAATGCAGTAACTGAAGTCAAGGTTACCTTTATAAAATATATTAAACTGGCAGAATGGCTACAGTTAGAGAGGATGAAGAAAAGGTGAACTGCTTACGTGGCATAACCATAAACAATATTTGCTGTGACTCTCAAGGCTTCCATTTGTGGAATGATTTCATCATGCATGTTCCTGAGAAGGTAGAGTTGGAATGAAGTCAAAATTGCCATATTTATATCACCCTCCACCCAGCTTTACCCTCTTGACTCGTTCTATCACGTACAGTCATCAGTTTTGCCTCTTTGTTTTCTTTCCAAAGGCCTCACTCCCATAACTCCACAACCATGCATATCAATCATAACCATCCCTCTGACCATGATCACCTCATCAACCATCACCGACCCACCATGACATCCTCACCAACTGCCACCACCCCATCGACTGTGACCATTTCACCAACCATGACCATCTCATCTACTGGGATGACCCCATTGACCGTGACCACCCCATCAACCATATCCATCCAATCAACTATGACCGCCCCACCTTCTGTGAACATTCCCACACAAACTCCCCACTAATTGTAACCATATTCACTAATCCACCCTGGGAGTGTTTGATGCCAATGTTGGGGAAACTTCGGTCTCTGAACTGTACCTGCATTGGGACAGTTTGAAAGCACAGAATTAAGTAAACTTTACTCTGTGCCTAATGGCGTTTGCTGACACTGTATTAAGGGAGCTTTATTCTTCATCTAACCTGTTTTATCTCCACCCATGCTGTTTCTGCCATGAGTATGTTTGATGGGTCAGTGTAAAGGAGCTTTACTCTGAATGTCACCCATTTTGTTTTGTTCCTACACTATTATGTATGTTCCTTTCTCCTTAGATAGTTTGAAGGGACCTTTAATCTGTATCTTTCTGTGCTGTCGCTGTACCGATGGCACAGTGCTGAGGGAGCTTTACACGGTGTCTAATTTGTGCTCTACTGGTCCTGGGAGTTTTTGACGCTGGGACAGCCTCATTTCCTTAGAGTGAGCCCCTCCCTTGAAGAACACAGAGTGAGTTCAAGAACGTAATTCTCCTTTTTCACACCTTTTGCGACACATGTCAAGGAGGAAGATGTTCAGTCCTGTTTGTTTCTCCTGCATTAACTGCAGAATATTTTGGACGCACAGGCAGTGCTCAGACGTGTAGGAATATGGAGCATCAATGGGAACCATGAAACTGTTCCCGTAGTTTTCATATCCATGACCGGCGTAGTAAAGCAAACCTGAGGAGAAAATGGATGGTCAAAGCTATTCCTTCTGTACAGAGGCATCTAATTTTCTCAGACACAGTCATCCCACACATGGAACAATCCTCCAAACCCAGACACTCTACACATACCTAACCTTGCCTGCCCTCCCCCAACACAGACACACCATGCATACCCAGCTCCCCAGCCCAGAAACCCTGCATAGACCTCAGCAGGAGAAGGAGGAGCAGAGTGATAGTCACCACACTACGGGAAAGATGCGATACCTGGAGAGAGTGAAGGGGAGATTCACCCTGGGATGGAGCATTTCTGGTACAAGGAGACGCCAGGTCTGTTTTCCCTGGAGTGGAAGAGGTTTAGAGGGGACAAGATTGAGGTATATAAAATTATGAGAGGTATAGATAGGGTGGACTGTAGGAAATGTTTCCCCATTAGAGGTTGATAAAACTAGAGGACATAGATTCAGGGGAAAGGGGAAGGTGAAAGAGATTTAGAGGGTATCTGATGGGAACTTTTTTGACCCAGAGAGTAGTGAGTATGTAGAATACACTGCTCGAGAAATTGGTGGACTTGCTGTCACTTTAAGAAGTGTCCAGACAAGCACTTAAATCGCCTCGACATAGAAAGCTCTGCGCCAAATGCTGGTAGGCGGGGTTAATACAGATGGGTACTCACTGACCAGTAGTGGGCCGAATGGCCTGTTTCTTTGCTGTGTGACTCTATGACTCTAAGCGGAAGATTAATTGGGTTGGAGTACTAGGGGATTTCAACTTCCCCAATATTAACTGGGATTGCTTTAGTGTGAAAAGTATAGAGGGAATTGAATTTTTAAAGTACGCCCAGGAGAGATTTTTGAGCAGTTACCGGAGAAGGGAAGAGCATTTTGGAGATGGTGAGCATAACTCTGTCGGTTTCAAAGCAGTTATTGAAAGGGATAAGGGAGGTCTGGAAGTTAAGGTCCTGAGTTGGGGGAAAGTATATTTCACCCAGCAAAAGTTGACAGGGAGCAGCTACTTGCAGACAGGTTTACATCTAAGAGTAAGAGAGACTCAAAAGTGAAATCATGGCTGCTATAGGAGTCAAGGGAAAGTGATAGCTGGGGCCCTGATAGAGGTTTTTATATCTTCACTGGCTACAGGTAAGTACCAGTTAAGCAGAGGAGACCAAATGTGGTACCCATCTTCAAGAGAGCAGCTGGGATAAGCCAAGTAATTACTGGCCAGTGAGTATAATGTCAGTGATCAGGAAGTTATTGGACAAAATTCTAAGGAATGGGATTAACCTGCACTTAGAAAGGCAGGGATTCATCAGAGATAGTCAGCGTGGTTTTGTTAAAGGAAAATCCTGTCTGACTAACCTGCTTGAATTTTTGAAAGAGATAACAATATGTATTGATGAGGGCAGTGTGGTTGACGTAGTCTACCTGGCCTTCAGTAAAGCCTATGACAAGGTCCCACATGGGAGACTGGTCCAAAATGTGAGAGTCCATGGGATCCAGGCAAGCTGGTAAATTGGATCCAAAATTAGCTTGGTAATAGGAGGCAGAGGGTGTTGAGGAAGGTTTTTGTGATAGGAGGCCTGTAGTGTAACACTGTTTGTTACATACATTAACAAATTGGATAAGAATGTAGGAGGTACAATTAGTATATTTGTAGATGACACGAATATTGGTGGTGTTGTTGAAAGTGATGAGGTATGCACAGAATAATATTGATCAGGTGGTAGAGGTGTGCAGAGCAACGATAGATCCTGAGAAGTGCAAGGTGATGCACTTTGGGAGGACTAATAAGGGTAGGACTTACACAATGAATGGTTGGGCCTTAAGGAAGATTGAGGGCAGAGGTGTACAAATTCAAGGATCCCTGAAGGTGGCAGCACAGGTAGATATAGTGGTGAAGAAAGTACATGGATATTTGCCAGGACCGATAATATAAGAGCAGGGAGATTATGGTACAACGTTATAAAACCTTGGTTAGGCCACACACCGAGTATTGTATGCATTTCTGCACATCACACCATAGGAAGGATGTGATTGCACTGGCAAGGGTACAGAGGAGATTCACTAGGATGTTACTTGGGATGGAGCACTTCATTCATGAGGGGGAACTGCTTTCCATGGAGTGGTTGGGGCTGAGGGGGGGACGTAATACAGGTACACAGAATTATGAGAAGTATAGATTGAGTAGACAGTTGAAAACTTTTACCCTTGGCAGAGATATCCAAAACTCGAAGACACATTTTAAGATAAAGGATAAGAACTTCAGAAGGGATCTCAGGAAGAGGTTTTTCCACACAGAGTGTGGTTGGAATCTGGAATGCACTGCCTGACTGGGTGGTGAAGGAAGGTACTCTCTCAACATTTAGAAGTATCCAGACAACATTGTAATTTCTGTAACATAGTGAGCTGCAGACCAAGTGCAGGTAGATGGGATTAGTATGGACAGGTCGACATGGACATGGTGGACTGAAGTATAACTCTATGACCTAACCATTCTGACACTGACATCCTACATACACCTAACACAGACACTTTGCACACATCTAAACATGGTGGGCCGAAGGGCCTGTTTTGTGCTGTTGTGCTGTATGGTACTACGTCCGGGGGTCCCTGAGTCCTGATGCAGGGTTTCAACCCAAAACGCAGACAATTCCTTTCCCCCCACAGATGCTGTCTAACCCACTGAGTTCCTCCAGAAGTTTGTTTTTTACTCCAGATTCCAGCACACAGGGGGTTAGGCAGCATCTGTTAAAGTTTCAGGTCTGACAACCTTTGCCAGAACTACGAAAGAGAGGAAACATGATTAGTTTTCAGTAGCTGTAGTGGGAGAGGGATGGCTAGAATAAAGGGAATATTTTGATTGGGTGAGACCAGATGACTTAAAGCAGTTAGAAGCAGCTTGTTTCTTTGTCTCTGTAATGTGTACTAATAGCAAGGCTGTGGGACATAACCAGCAGGGTAGACAAACTAATAGACAAAGAAAAAACTGAGCTAAAATGATGATTGGCAGTAATGTCCAATTCTGATACAGACAAGGAGATTAAGTTACCCGAGGTTGGAGAATTAGATCCTGAGTTGGAAAGGCATTAATGTGCCTAGACAATGATGAGGTGTTGGCCAAGCTGGTGTTGGGCCTCACTGTAACAGTGTGGGAGGCCCAACACCAGGTCAGAGTGGGAGTGAAATGGTGAATTAAAGTGGCAGACAATAGGAAACTCAGGGTCACTTCTGTTGACGGAACGCAGGTGTTCTGCAAAGTGACCACCCAATCTGCATTGCCCAGCGTACAGTAAGACACCCATTTCAGAGCTGTGCAATCTCTCACCATTTAGGCTGTCTGTTTGTGGGATCTTGGTGGAAAGTAAATTGAGAAGAAGGCATGGAAGGTTAACCGAGTGCGTAAAGATCTGGCAAAAGGAGTATAATCTGGGAAAATGTGAAATTGTCCATTTTGGCAGGAAAAATAAAGAAGCAGATTGCTTAAATGGTGAAAGATTGCATGGAGAGGGATTAAGAAAACTAATAAAATGTTAATGTTTATTGCAAGAGAAATTGAAGATGATGACTTAGCTTACTCATTATGACACAGAAAGAAGTCATTTACCCTATTGAGTTCATGTTAATTCCAGCAAAGCAGTCACTGTCACCCTGCAACTTATTTCCTCTCATGTATCTATCAACTCCCCTTTGATTCTTTTGCCATTTTCCTGTACTAAGGAGTAATTTACAGTAGCCAATTAACCTACCAGCACAGCTTTGGGAAGTGGAAAGAAACAAGAGCACCTGGGGAAGCCCACCTGGCCACAGGGCCAACATGCAAACTCCATACCTACAGTACATGATGTCAGGATCAAACACAGGTCACTGGAGCTGTGAATCACCAGCAGTAACTACTTTGCCACTTATGCTTCAGTTATATAGGGCACTGGTGACACCATATCTGGAGTACTGAGTACTGTATTGGTCTCCTTATTCAAATAAGGATGTAAATCCACTGGCAGCACTTCAGAAAAGATTTACTGAGACTGATACCTGAAATCAGCAGGGTATCTCATGAGGAAATGTTGGACAGGGTAGGCTTGTGTCTGCGGGTCTTTCAAAGCATGAGAGGTGATTTAAGTGAAATATGTAAAATCCTGAGGGGCCTTGATAGAGTGGATGTGAAGAGGATGATTCCTCTTATGGGAGAATCTAGAACGAGGCCCATCCATTAAGATGGAGATGAGGTTTTTTTTCCCTTGGAAGCTTGTAGAGCTGAAACTGAGGCTTGTTTTCCTGCTCCTGGACCCTTCTCAAGAAAATCCAATGTGAGAATGTCAAGACCAGGTTGGAAAGGGTTTAGTTCTAGCTGTGATAGCCAAATATTCTGGCATTCACAAGCAATGAAGGGCTGACAGAAAGCTGACAGAGAGGAGGGAAGAAACAAGAAAGTGAGGGGAGTTCACCCGTTCATATTTGGGTTGGAGAAGTTAAAATGTTGGTACCATACACTCCCTTGTCAAGAAGCAGCAGGAATTCATTGACGGCTCTGTGCATCTCGAGTCTGGTGAGGTCAAGCAAGGACACGACCTTGAAGTCAAGCTGTCGGAGGAGATTTGTAAGCTCATGTACGTCCACCATAGGAGCCTTCAGCTGCTTGTGGTGTAAATAATTCATGTTTCCTATTAGCAGGGCAACCTTGTCTGTCGCTGAAAGAAACAGAGTGAGTGAACATTTGGAACTAACACTGCAAGTTACATCTATGGTTATTTTTATATACAGTACTCATTTTTCAATTCTGGACATCACCAGCATTTAGTCCCCATCCTTAACTACCCTCGAGCCTGGGGGCTTGCTGGGCCATTTCAAAGTGTGTTTAGGAGACAACTATGCTTGTGGATCTGGAAACATACTCAGACCAGTTCTCCCCTTTAGTGAGCATTAGTGAGTTAGATAGCATTTTTCAACAATTGGGTAGTTTTGCGGTTGGAATTACTAACAATGAGTATTTTTTTTATCATTTGAGAATTTTTAAATTCAACAGCTGTCAATTTGAACTCAGGTATCAACAGTTTTAGTCCAAGCCTCTGGATTATTAGTCTGGCAACTTCACCGTGTCTGAAACCCTCAGGCTGAGCTGAGTCAGCTTTTCCAGGTCAGGCACAGCATCTGCCAAACTGATGTTCCTGCTATTCAGTCTCAAGCTCAGGAAATGACTCAGGTAATTTCTCCATTTCTCAGTTGGAAAACTGGGGGCAGTTTTGAACCCGAGGTCCGGTCCCACATGTGGTTACATTTCCCTACAAAAGTGGGCTGAATTTGAACCAAGTCTGTAACGACATGTCCAAACCATTAGGTCACCCAGTCCGCACAAGTCTCTCCAGGCCATACCGAGCAGGATTGTTTCATTTAAACATGCGTAGATTCAGCTGCCTGATGCTACCAGAGCTTATCATTCCATTCCAGACACTTAGATCTGGCCTGACAATCCATTGCAACACCCAAGGAATAAGCAAGGCGCGGTTTTCTCAGATTTAGTAAATCAGAGTCAACATGGTTTTATGAAAGGGAAGTTATTTTTGACAAATTTACTGTAATTCCTTGAGGATGTAACAGACAAAGTGGATAAAGGGGAACCATTATATGTAGTGTTTGTATTTCCAAAAGGCATTCAATAAAGTGGTGCTTAAAGGGTTACTGCACAAAATAAGGGTTTGGGGTAATATATTGACATGGATAGGGGATTGGCTAACAAACAGAAAATAGAGAGTGGAGATGAGTCATTCTTAGATTGGCAATCAGTAACTTAGAGGCATACCACAGAAATCAATGCTGGGGCCACAACTACTAACAATCTATATTAATCATTTGGATGAGGGGTCTGAATTTGCTGATAATACAAAGGTAGGTGGCTTAGCTAGTTGTGAGAAGGAAGCAAAGTGCCTGCAAGGGGTTGTAGTTAGGTTAAGTGAGTAGGCAAGATGTTGGCAGATAGAGTATCATGTGGGAAAATATGAAGATATCCATTTTAGAAGGAAGAATGTTAAAGAAAATTATTAGTTAAATGGAGTGAGACTACAAAATATGGAGCAATAGGACTTGGAGGTCCTAGTATATGAAACACAAAAGATTAGCATGCAGATTCAGCATGTAATTAAGAAAGCATGAAAAACACAATGATGCTGGAGGAACTCAACAGGCCAGGCAGAATCCGTGGAGAAAAGCAGGCAGTCAATGTTTCGGGTCAGGACCCTTCTTCATGACTGAAGATAGGAAAAGGGGAAGCCCAATATATAAGAGGGAAATGCCTTTCCTATGCTTCCCCTTTTGCTATCTTCAGACCTGAAGAAGAGTCCTGACCCGAAACATTGACCGCCTGCTTTTCTCCATGGATGCTGCCTGGCCTGCTGAGTTTCTCTAGCATCATCGTGTTTTTCATCTAGATTCCAGCATCTGCAGTCCTTTGTTTCTCTAATTAAGAAAGCAAATAGATTGGTTGCTTTATTTCAAGGGGTATTGATTATAAAAGTAGAGAATTTTTGATGCAACTTTGCAGGGGTGCAGGTGAGACTGTGCTTGGACTACTGCAAACAACTTTGGTCTCCATATCGAGGGAAGCATGTGCTTGCACTAGAGGAATTGCAGAGAAGGTTCACAAAATTAATTCCTGGAAGGAAGGGGTTGACATAAGAAGAAAGGTGCAACCAGCTAGGCTAGTACTTATCAGAATTTAGAATAATGCGTTGTGATCTTTTTGAAACAAAAGTTCAGAAGGTGCTTGCCAGGGAGGATGTCAGGAGAATGTTTCTTCTAATCAGGTTATTTAGAATTAGGGGCATAATTTCAGAATATGGGTCCTCCCATTTAAGATGGTGGTGAAGAGGAATTTCTTCTCTCCCAGGGGCATGAACCTTTAGAATTCTCTATCCCAGAGAAGTGTGGAGGTGGAGTCATTGAATATATTCAAGACAGAATGACAGAAACTACAGGGGAGTCAACAATATTCGGAAATAATGGGACAGTGGTGCGAAACCAGGATTAGATCAGCCACGGGTCCCAGTGAATGACAAAGCAGACTTGAGGGGCTGATTGGTCTACTCCTGCTCTTATTTTTTATTTTTTTGTGTTCCTATATATAGCCACTGGCCTTTGTGGTTATTCTGCAGGGACTGCCTAGTCACCCACTGGCAATTGGGCACGAGACCAACAAGATCAAATATCTGCTAACACTCAATCTAGGTTCACAGAAGATTCACCAACCCCTGCATGGGGAATCTGCACCTCGGCAAGAGTCAGCACTTTCATGAAGAAAAAAAAACAAAGCTGATTTGAAAACCATACAGAATTACCGTAGAAACGTGTAGGGTGATGGACAACCTTCAGTTGTAGCCCTGGGCTGGAAACTGTGAGAAAATACAACATAAAATCAACTGAGTACTCACTGCAGAGAGAAAACAAAGCTGACTATAACTATCCCACTCCCTAACTGTTGTCCAACAGGTTGGCAAATTCACTGGAATAAAGTCCTGGCCATCACTCAGCAGGGTCCAGACAATCACTCATAGGAGCTCTGACCGTTAATTACTAGGGCCCGAATTGCTGCTCACTGGTGCTCCAACTATAACCCATTCAGCTCCTGACTGTCATCTCACTGGGGCTCTGATGGATATTCACTGATGTCACTAACTGGAGTTCTAACTTTGACACATTGGGATCCAGAGCATCACTCATCGGGATCTCAATCTCCTACTAACAAAGCTCAGGCTGTCACTTTATGACTGCACTACCAGTTATATTTTAACTAGGCCATGCTGATGATCCTAAATTAAGACAAATTCTTGTTCAAAATCTAATAGCTAGTATAGAGCTGAATTACAAACTGCCCCATGTTCCGCTTGGGTTAGTGACACAGAAACACACAACAAAAGCATCAATATGCTCATCTTTGTACATATAAACCCATTGTCAAGATGTTCCCCTGGATAGTTAACACAAATTCTAACACCTGATTAAACCTAGTAAACAAATTCAATACCAAGATCATAAACTCTTTAAGAGAAAAATCAAACCCAATAAGTACACGCCAAGATAAACCCTAATGAATACAAACCCAAAATAGTCCCACATATAACATAAAGATAATCAAAGAAAATGTATCAAAAGCCAACATATTACGAGCTAAAAGTTTTGGAAAAGAATTGTGTTTCAAGCAGGAGAGGAACGGATGGAGGTTGGGGAGGGAGTTCCAGAGCTCTAGATCTGGACAGGTGAAGATGAACAAGGCCAAGAGTTGGAGGAATGCAGAACTTTTTAAAGAGTTGAGTATTTGGAGAGGAATAGGATAGTAGAAGTGGGAGGCTATGAGGGATTTTAAACATGAAGGTTAAAAAAAAGTAACTTTCAGGCTCTGTGAGACATTTTAGGTAAGTGAGATCAGCAGCTGTAGTGAGTGTGATTTAAAGTGAAACTGAACAGCAGCAGCAGCAGCATTTTGGACATGTCATCCTGAAAATATTACCTGCATCAGTGTCCACAATAAATGAATTATTGAAGGAAGTGTTAGGCCCTGAAAGGATACAGGAAGGGTATGAATAAGTGACAGCTGTATTCATGACAACAGTGTAACTTCGTTCAATAAATAAAGTCCACAAATAAATATTGTGCTTAGTCCCTTTAAGAGCCAAATACAGCAGCTGCAACTATTAGGCTAAATTCCAGCAGCTGCAAAATCCTGCAACACATCAACAGAGAATGCAATGCTGAAACTAGCGACGTCAGCATTACCCAGGGAACATCAACAATGCTGTGTGTATACCTCACGTTCTTGATCTCCAGAGACACAAAAGACTATACCTACTGTAATCTGGAGGAAAAGATAAATAAGTACTGGAGGAACTCAGTGGGTCAGGCAGCATCTGTGGAGGCAGAGGGGTGGTTGACCTTTCAGGTCTCAAGTTCCCCCAGCAGTTTGTTTTTTGTTCTTGCCATCTTCACAACAGTATTAGAATAAACCATAACACTGTTTAACACCCTTAAAAGTTAGTGATGTAATTTCTAGTCCTCTACCTTTTGCATCATAGCTATTGATTCCATATTCCCTCTGTAAATGCAGCACTACAAATGTTGAACAGAGTCAAATAGAACCCAAGGTCTGAGGCTCAATTCCCAGAGAGTGCTGAGTTTTTAAAATTTGATCTCAGGATGTGGACCAGAGTGAAGAATTAATGTATTTTCCCAAGTGCTGCTCTTAGGCTCATTTTATTGGGTACTGTGAGTTTGGTGCCTATTATTGAACTTTGGAGCAATTATTTATAATGTGAGTAATTTGCTAACATGCACTAGAGGGCATTGAGAGTCAAGTATGCAGTATTCAGATAGGATCGTGAGCAAGGCTCCCTTCTCCAAATGGTCATTAACAGGGAAATTTTATTTGTACAACTATCATGGTTGTTGATGCTAGCCAAGAAGTTGCCATAATTAGATTAAATTCAGTTTCACAACTTTCCCTGGTGATTGGGGAATTGAGGGCTAAGGGGAACTGGCACAGAAGAGGAGTTGAGATTTAGGCTGGTCAGCCATGATCATATTGAACGGCAGGGCAGGTTTGAGGGGCTGAGTGGCCTATTCCTGTTCCTACTCTCTTGTATTCTTGTGTGCTAGTGGCATGTGAATTTACAAGTTCTGGGTTGCTAGTCCTGCAGCACAAACAACCATACAGTTATCTAAGTCAGAAATAGAAATGCAGCAAATAGCCTCAAAGGCCCTTGACCAAGGATAGGGAAAGGCATCCAAGATTCTTGTTGCAAATTGCCATGCGGAAACCTTTGCCATGTTTGTGATGGCCTAATGAGTTTAAGCTAGGCCTTCACAGGGTGACAAATTATATAGCTGCCCGTCATTGGAGATGTTCCAGGCAGAGGATAATGGTTGTACACCTGTATCTCAAGGAGAGTCAATATCTTTAGGAGATGAAGGAAATAAACTAAGAAAATGGTTCACACCGAATTGCACTGAACATACCAATCTCTACTGCAGCTACCTTGCTCCGGACCTCATGATAAAGATTGAACACATGACAGCAATATTTCCCACGATCAGCAGTTGTGACTCCATTAACCTGAAATCAAAATTGATATGAGAGAAATAAAGAAATCTTTATTTGTTTGAATATTGAGGACGACATTTGGGCATTCTTATTTGGACAGTAAATTGGATGCACCCATGGACTTAAATCAATGAATTTCCCTCAAATCACTTTACATTTGCTCACTAGCGTCTGACAAGAAGTTAGTATCATGATGCTGAGCCACAAGACACTGAGATTTCCATTGGTAACTTACAACCTGCCCTGGTCACTCAGCAGCAAACTGGTTTGGAGGCTCCATGTCACTAAAGCTCCTCATTTGAGGAGCTAATGAGGACCTTTGTCCTCATTAGTTGCTCAGACCTAGGGAGGGAGGTGGAAGAGAGGAAGGGGTAGCCATGGTTTAGGAAGAAGAAAACAGACAGGATCAGACAAAATTTCTAGTCAGGGAACCCAGACAGAATTATGTGCATATGGACATTGGGTTAAGTGAGAAATGGGCTTGTCATCCATGTCCTCTATAATTCTACATCCTGTTGACACTAAGAAAAATGATTGTTTACTTGGAAAGGGAAACCTTGTCACTGAATCCTAGATCCAGATAATTGAATAGGTAGTCTCGACTGATATTCTGGCCCTATAGTAGGTGTGTGTTGGACTGATGGAAGTGGCAGGTGTCAGCGGAGACAGTTAAACTCCTTAGACAGCACCTTCCAAATCCACGACCTCTACTAGCTAGAAGGACAAGGGCAGGAAAAGCATGGGAACAAATCCGCCTGGAGGTTGCCCTCCAAGCCACACATCATCGACTTAGAAATATATCGCTGTTCTTTCACAGTCACTGAGTCAAGATCCTGGAACTCCCTCCCTGGTAGCATTGTGGGTATACCCACACTGCAAGGACTGCAGTGGTTCAATAAGGCAGCTTACCACTGCCTACACAAGGGTAATTGGGAATGGGGAATTAAATGCTGGCTTAGCCTGCAAAGTGCACATCCCTTGAATGAATAATAATAATAAATGGAAGCCACCTGTGTCCTCTCAGATCAGTGTAAAAGATTCCAGGAAGAGCTGGGGTGTACTGCTAGCCAATATTTATCGCTCAATATTTATCTGATTACTTAGAGTCATAGAGCATAGACTCATAGAGCAACATAGCACAGATATAGGCCCTTTGGCCCAATGAGTCCATGCCGATCACAGTGCCCACTCAGCTAGTCCCAATTTCCCGTGTTCGGCCCATATCCCTCGAAGTCCTGTCCCTCCATGTACCTATCCAAGTGCTTCTTAAATGCTTACTATTGTACCTGCCTCAACCACTTCATCTGGCAGCTCATTCCATATACTCACCACCCCTTTGGGTGAAGAAGTTGTCCTTCAGGTCCCTTTTAAATCTTTCCCTTCTCGTTGTAAACCTATGCCCCCTAGTTTTGGACTCCCCTGTTCTGGGGGAAAGACTGTTATCATCTACCTTATCTATGCCCCTCATGATTTTAAGCATTTCTATAAGGTTGTCCCTCATTCTCCTACATTCCAAGGAATAAAGACCTAGCCTGGTCAACCTCTCCCTATAACTCAGGCCTTCTGGTCCTGGCAATGTCCTCATAAATATCCTTTGCACTATTTCCAGTTTAACCACTTCTTTTCTATAATAGGGCAACCAAAACTGTACACAGTACTCCAAGTGTGGCCTCACCAACGACTTATACAGCTGCAACATAATATCCCAACTCCTATACTCAATGCCCTGACTGATGAAGGCCAGCACGCTAAATGCCTTTTTCACCACCCTCTCTACTTGGTTTATGGGATCTTACCACATACAATTTGGTTCATACATTTTCATTAGGTGCCTTGTGATTTTAGATATCCTGAGGAAATGAAACTTCTCCCTTTTAAGAGAAGACACTGGTGCAGCCTGTGTATTGTCATTCAGTATCGTCCAGCAATTTTGGAGAGGAACTGAGAGGTGAAGGGAAAAATCAAATTAAATTTAAGTTCACTGAGCTTGTTGTGCTTGTCAAATGGCCGAGTGTGGTAGAGGGGAAGCCTTAACATGAACCTACCATCTACTAGAGCTGGACCACGTTGTTCCTTCCAGCATAGCCCTGGGTCCAGTCTCCTGCTGAGAGCCTGGATCCAAGGACTTTGACTTGGTGTAATGCAAAGTTGTACTTCAGTCTCCGGTGGAGTAAAGCCCATTTATTTGGTTGGCAGATATGGCTCGATCTAGCTGTAAGATTTGCCTCATTACTTAAAACAAATAGGTAACTCTTCCTTAACTCCTCCTTTAAAAAACATTTGCTTGCTAAATTCACCAGCCATTCCAGATGTTGGCTCCTTGGTGTAGAACTTCATTACTCATCAGATGTGCTAAAACCTGATATAGTGGCTTACCCACATTGTCAGTTTCATTGACTTTGCTGCTATAATGCACACTTAATGTATGCAGCCAAGGACAATTTTCTCCTTCTTTAAAATTGTTTTTTTTTGATAGTTTATACCACCTAATAAAAAGTAGACCTTGACCTTTCGTTCCTTAACAACAACGTCTTTTTCCTCTCCAAGGTCCCTGGATATGTTGTATGCTCCAAACTCCAAGCCCATCTCTCTAGTAACCTCTGTATTCTTCCAATCAGTTTCCTTCACCCACCATGGTATCAAAACAGTTTTTATCATAATCACAAGTGAGATCCTATGTGACTCTTGCAACAGTAAATCATCCTGCCTCAGCCTATACTGATCATCATCCTCCCCATCCTGCAGTTGTATGGAATGCCTGCCTCCCATCCAATCTACCCAAAGAATCACCTGCAATGGCCTCCTGCTCCCTGCCACTACCTCAGATGGTCACAAGGATCTCTCCCTGACCCCTCAGTAACATCTTCTGAGGTCAAGTGATACTCAGCTCTATTCACCTCTCTCAACCCATCCTGTCTTTGAAATGTCATGCTGTTCCTCTGGCATCGAGTACTGAATGAGAAGCAATATCACCTGCCCAAATACTAGGAAAACTGAAGCCAAATGCCACTCGACTGCTACTGGCTCAATCCCTCCCATTGGCAACTGTACCAGGCAGAATCAGTCTGCACATGACCTTAATGCTTCAGGGTGTCAGAGTGGTGCAGCCGGCAGAGCTCAGAGCTCAGAGCTCCAGTGACCCAGGTTCAATCCTGACCTCTGGTGCTGCCTAGTGGAGTTTGTAAATTCTCCCCGTGACCGTGTGGGCTTTCTCCAGTTTCCTTCCACATCTCAAAAATGTGCAGGTTGGTGGGTTAATTGGCCACTGCAAATTGCCCTTGGTCTGTAGGTGAGTGGTAGAATATGGGGGGAGTTGATGTGAATGGGGGTGTTGAATGAACTATGTTAGGATAGGATGAATATCAATGATGGGCCTGTTTCGTGTTGTATCTGACTCTCTAATCTGATTGTGAGATGAGTTTCCTATCAATGTCATCACAAGAATTGCCTATTTCCAGCTCCTTAAATTCACCCACTCCACTGATCTGCCAAGTGGTGCTGAAATTCCCATCAATGACTTTGGATTTAGCTTCACTTTTCCAATGCATTCCTGTTAACTTCCCATTTTCTACCTCTGTAAACTTGAATTCATCCAAAGCTCTGCTGCCTGTGTCCTAATTTACACCATTCACACATCATTGTAGTTTGACAGCATCAGTTATCACTCATGCTTATAACCCTTGAGAAAGAAGGAACCTCTATTTGAGTCTGAATGTTCAAGGTTAAGCTGGTCTCTTGAGCTGGGAATGGTCACAAACCTCCAGGTCTGGTTTATTCGCCTCAGGCAACAGCTGGTCATTTCGGAACCACTGGTACTGTGGTGGAGGATTGCCCACTGCAGAACATGAAAGCACCATGGTATCACCCTCCTTCAGGCTCAGGGAGATGGGATGCACCAAGATATTGACCTTGCAAAATTTACTTACTGCAGGAAGAGCAAAATAAATATATCAACATAAAGGGAGATAACAAGATCAAATTTGTTTAGTCTCAGATAAATCAGACAACACTGCAGCACAATAAGCATGCTAATCACGGTGGTAAAAGTCACAGCACTTTTTGCGACTCAGTCAGACGTGGCAGCAGGTCCTGGTTTTAATATGGTCAGCAGAGTTTTCTTGCAGATGGAGGGGGATAGGGAGTGGGTGGGTGCAGTAGTGCTACATAAGCTACAATTGGTCTCAGTCTTGCTGAAAGTGGTGAAAGATCAGCCAGGCTCTCTGTAGTGAGGTTTGTTGGAGAGTGTCCCTGGGTATCATTTGGCTAATTGTGGACTCTGGCATTTCCTCCACCCTCTGATGTGCTTCACTAAATAAACATTAATCTGCATGTTAACAGGAAGTTTCAAAATCCAATCCTAACCTCCTCCAAAACTCAAACATATCTTCTGGGTACATTTACGGGTAAATCGGTTTGTTATTGTCACATGTACTGGGGTACAGTGAAAAACTTTCTTTTGCATGCTATCCATACAAATCATTTCATCACATCAGTGCACTGAGATAGTACAAGGGAAAACAATAACAGAATGCAGAATAAAGTGTTACAGTTACAGGGAAAGGGCAGTGTAGGCAGATAATAAGGTGCAAGGCCATAACAAGGTAGATTGTGAGGTCAAGAGTCCATCTCATTGTACTAGAACACTGGACAGTGATTTTGCATGACTCACACTCAACGTTTTAAGAACAGCTTCTTCTCCTCTGTCATCAGATTTCTGAACAGTCCGTGAACCCATGAACTACCTCGTTATTCCTCTTTTGCACTATTTATTTATTTTGTAACTTATAGTAATTTTTATGTCTTGCACTGTACTGCTGTCGCAAAACAACAAATTTCACAACATAAGTCAGTGAAAATAAACCTGATTCTGATTCTGATCACAGATGCAGTTCTGACGAAGGGTCTTGAACCTTAAATGTTAGCTCGGTTTCTCTTTCCACAGATGCTGCAGGACCTGTTGAGTGTTTCCAACGTTTTCTGTTTTCAAATTTCTAATATCCGCAATTGCTTTGATTTTCATCACAGATCTATGTTGATCTCTTAGTTCCAGCTGCTGAAGTCAAATATAGCACCCAACAGCCCCCAGGATGAGAGCAGCCAATTCAGAAATTTTACATCTTGTACCTCTTCACAGAAGTGTGGGTGAAATCAGACTGTGTGATCACAGGGCCTCCCATTAGTATGATGATCGAGAATAACTGGGAGCATTGCCTTGACAAACCAGTGAATAACTGTGATCTACTCACAGCTCTCTAATCATACACTAATTGAAACATACACTAATTTTGAAACATAAAAAGATTTAGAGGGAGAGCCTTGGTTAGGTCCGAATAGCTGACAAGCAGACACCTGAAGGCTTGTTCATGACCACATCAAACAACCATAGTGAGAATGCAGAATTTAGCTGGCTCAAAGTTAAACCAGTGGCTAACGTTACTAATAGAAAATAATCACATCAATATACAGGGTGTGAAAAAGAGGAAGGAACTAGCAGAGCTAAGAATATTGAGCCACTGGCACAGATGCTGCAAAGAATTTGCACTTCACAACTTCTTAAAGTGACAGTGCCCCTTTTTTAAAACTTTCAGAAATTCTCTATACAACTTGCTCGTGGCTCAGATTTAAACAAGATGGCTCTTTGGTGGTCAGTGATGATCACCACCGAAACCATTCCTTGCTTCTGGTTCAGTTTTGGATGGAGATCCTGTACTATAGAGATAGTCAGTGCCTTCAGGAAATGGGATGGGAAAACAAAGGATCAAAGCAATTGCATCCAATTTGTTACCATTACATAGAACCACTCAGATCCCATTCCTAGTGAGATGACCTTTCTGCCCATCTATACTAATCCCATTTGCCCGCAATGGTTGGATCAGGTTTGGTCTGGAAAGAATTATAAATGCTGGGGCTTGGCACAGGTTTGTATTAGCCATGGTTGGTTACAACTTTATACCAAGCAGACCTCTAATGTATGATTTCACAAGGATGCTTTGACTTGCCTGTTGTTGGGCTGCTATAAACACGCAGCCGTACCCATTCAGAAAATGAATATTGGTTTCCACAGTGAACTCTGCAGACATACCAGTCACCATCACCACGGTCCACACAATTAAAAAGAAGCTCTGAAGAATTTCCACCCCTGACCTAGTAAAATGAAACAAATTTCATAGTTAAGTCATATGGAATGGCATTCACCCTTAACAAACCGCAAATACGGCAGATGAGTACAAGTAAGACAAAAGGCATGAGAAAATGTCACTGTATGCAAATACCAACATTTTAATTCTTCCTCGCAATTTTTACCACTCAACCCCATCCTGTGTGCATTCTGGCCCAGAAGCAATGGACAGGTTGTTGGAAGTTCACTGTAACCTTGGTGGCAGGTAACAGTGTGCCACAAGAGTACAGGTATTTCAGACTGTACAGGTATTTCAGACCTCAACTGAACTTATCAGCATAAATATCCAAAACCTCCTGAAGATGATTACATTATGGATCTGTAAAAATGTGCCTTCGTAGATTTTCCATTGGATTGAGTTCTCCTGTTGTAAACTTAGCAATCTGCACTCCATGACTATACTCTAGGGTGACAGCACAGTGGAAGCACCTCCCTGGATACTGCAAGATATTATATTTTTCATTACTGCTGTCGTAAGCCTGGGCAACCTACCCCATTGTCTCTCAGTAACACTTGCTGTCTGCAGCTGATTCTTTGTAAGTCCAGTAATGTCAATATCCCATCTGTTTCACTAGATTAAGAGATGCCTCCCCTATCTCAGTACATTTGCAGATATCTCTCCTGTCTCACTATCAAAAGAGATATCTCACATCCCAGTATAATTTAAAGTACCTTATATATCCCACTACAAAGGGAGGTGCCTTATCTGTCTCACTACTTTGGAAGATACCTCATCTGCCCTACTATATTGGGAGCTACCTCACCTGTCCCACTGTAATGAAAGATACTTCATGTGTCCCTCTCTAATGGGAAGTAGCTTATCTGCTGCAATATGATGGGAGGTTACTCTCTCGTCCCACTATAATGGGAGGTATCTTATCTGCCATATTACAATGGGAGGTCCCTCACATGAGCCACTATAATGGGAATCCCTCAGCTGCCCCAATACAATGGGAGTTACCTTATCTGTCCAGCTATTGTAGGAGAAACCTCACCTGTCTTTGTCTGACTGGGTAGATGTAATGAATTGTGTTCCACTGGGATTGGAGCTGGGGTTTCAAACTTTTACAATTTATATAAATCACTTGGATGAAGGAACTGAAAGTATCATTGCTAAATTTGTTGATGACACAATGATAGGTAAGATAGTAAGGATGTAGTGGAGCAAAGGAGGCTACAGACAAATATAAATAGGTTATGTGAGTGAGCAAAGATCTTGCAGATGTGGTAAAATGTCCATTTTGGCAGGAAAACTAAACAAGTAGCATGTAATCCAAACGGTGCGAGTTTGCATGGATCTGACACACAGAGGGATCTGGATGATTCACAAAAAAACTAGTGCACAGGTATCTCAAGTAATTAGGAAAGGCAATAGAATACTATCATTCATCACAAGAGGAATTGAATGTAAAAGTAATGAGGTTATGTTTCAGTTATATAGGGTATTGGTGACACCATGTCTGGAGCACTGTGTACATTATTTGTCTCCTGATTTAAGGAATGATGTAAATGCATTGGAAGCAGTTTGGAGAAGGCTTACTAGTCTGATACCTGGAGTGAGCAGGAAAGGTTGGATAGGCTGGGCTTACACTTTCTGGAGTTTAGAAGAGTTGAGGGGAGACTTGATTGAAACACAAGATCTTGAAGGGTCTAGACATATAGTCCCTCTTGTGGGAGATTCTACAACTAGATTTAACTGTTTAGAATTAGTGGTCACCCATTTAAGAGGGAGATAAGACAAAAATTTTCTCTTGGAGGTCATGAATCTTTGGAAATCTATTCTTCAAAGGCTGGTGGAAACCCAAGCCTTGAATATTTTTAAGACAGATTTTTGACAAGCAAGAGGTGAGAAGGCTGTTGAAGTGAGGTGGGAGTGTAAAGTTCTGGTTACACTTGTGTCAGCTATGATCTCATTGAATGGCAGAGCAGGCTCAAGGGCCAAGGAGCTTACTCTACTCCTAATTCATGTATGTTCATATCATGTGATGGGATATACAGTACTTTCCAAATCAGTTTAATGGGAGACACTTCATCTGTTCCACTATCATGATAGTTACATCGTGATCATTCAAAGTGGAGATGAAGCATTCAGGATGGTATTAGAACCTCACAGCCTTACATAGGGAGCATACAGAAGCAATGGAAGGAGTGTACCACCTCACAACCTACCCACATGCCCACCCCATCAGCCACCTCCTGCCCCATCTGCAGAGCAGCCTGTGATTCCCACATTGCCTCATACCAGTCACCTCATAGCCCACAAATTTTGAGTGTAAGCAAGTCATATTCAACTCCAACGGACTGCCCAAGAAGAAAAGCTATCTCACCTATCCAGCTACCTCATTTAGTACTGCTATATTACTGCACATCCTCTATGAAGGGATATTTCTAATTACAATTGGCTTTTCCTCACCTGCCATACTATAAGAGACATTTACCTCATCTGTCCCAATATTTTAAAGCTTTCAGATATCTTTCATATATTCTAGATGATATAGAATACAAATTTGATATAGCTATCATATGAATGTCTAATGTGATGGCCAGTTTGAAGAGCTCCTCACCCATGACTCTATTTTTGACATGAATCCCTTTGACTCTATCTGATCCAGCCTGGCCACCATCCCAGACTGACAGGAAGTTGAAAAGACCATTTGCCAACTGAAGAAGGACAAGCACATCCCTGGTGAAGTTCTAACAGTCGGCAGAGAAGACCTTCAGTCACAAATTCACAATCACATCTCCCAAATCTGGGAAGGGGAAGACAGGCCAGGGAGGCACCATCTTCAAGAAAGGAGACAAATCAAACTACAGTAACCAGAGAGAGGTTTTCCTTCTGTCTGCCACAGGGAACGTCATTGCGAGTGTCCTCCTTAACTGACACCTTGTAATGGTTGAAGAGCTGCTCCCCAAATTGCACTGTGAACTTCATCGATCTTGATGGCACAGTGGACATATCATTTGGCCCATTGGCTGCTAGCTGGCTCCCAGGAGAGCAATCGCATTGCTTCCATTCCCCATTTTCTTATTTTTCTGTACCTTCCGTAGAAGAAGATAGCTGAAGTCACCATTCTCACCTCGTTCTTTCCTCGAAACCACTGGTAGCTGAGACCTGGGGGCCCTATGGCTTGACAGCAGAGAGACACCCTGTCTCCAACAGTAACATCCTGTGACTTGGGCTGCACAATGATTTGTATAGTGTCCAAGGCTGTGGGAAAGGCAGACATCAGTAACTGTAACAACGCATGATGGATACAGCAAGAAATAGAACTTACTCTTTCAGCAACATCCCCTTTAAGCTCCTTCTTTCCATTCACTCTCATGTCTTATTCACTCTCATCCAATTCTATCCCTCCTAAGCAAGTTATTCCAAACGTTACATTATAATTTACTTTACAGTCATTTCTTTTCATTTTGATGATCGGGGCATGTCATGAGTCTGAATTTGTTGCCCAAACCTCCTAGTCTAGAAAAGGTAGCAGTGACTGCCTTCTAAAACTGCACTAGTGATGTTGATATTGGTTCCTGATCACTTTGGAGGACAGTTAAGAGCCAACCATGCTGTGTGGCCTGGAGTCGTATCTTTTTCAAAAGGTGAACCAGTTTATCAGCTTCAAGGACACTCCTTCAGATACCAAGTTTTAATTTCTAGATTTTGTTCGTGGAATTTGAATGTACTGTCCAGATTATCATTTCAAGCCTGTTTATTACTGCAATCACATAACCACACTGCTGTGTCCTTGGGGGTGAAAGATAAGGCTAGGACAGATGTCCCAGATACCGGTCAGCAGCAGGAGTCTGTTATCAGGGAGGGTGGCAAAGGCCAACATTCCAGAGTTACTTAAGAAATCACTGAATAATATAGTGGGGACTCCACAAGGATAGAATCAAATTGGGTTAAAGGCTTACATTGGAACTGATCAGAATCAGGTTTATTATCACTGACATATGTCATGAAATTTGTTGTTTTGCGGCAGCAGTATAGTGCAAGACATAAAAATTACTATAAGTTATAAAAATAAATAGTGCAAAAGAGCGATAACAAGGTAGTGTTCATAGGTTCATGGACCATTCAGAAATCTGATGGCGGAGGGGAAGAAGCTGTTCCTGAATCATTGAGTGTGGGTCTTCAGGCTCCTGTACCTCCTCCCCAATGGCACTAACGTGAAGAGGGCATGTCCCGGGTGGTGAGGGTCCTTCATGATGTATCTTACACTGTATTCTGGCTGTACTGTCCTGATTTATTTTGATTGGAAAGCAATCAGTTCAGTTGACATCCTTGAGCAAAGCTTCAATTTTTATTTTCAACGGAAACTTTACAGAGAGCTTCTGGAATGTTCTTGCGACTGTTTTGATTCTATTGATCATTTGTGTTTTGACACTTGTAAAAATGTTTTTGTAGGTCAGATGCTGGCACATGGGCAAACCTATCTGTGTATGGGTGTCTCTGAGGAAGAGTGCTGAGAAACAGCGACTTGAGTAGAGTTTCTGCTCGCCTGTTGTGTGGTGTGCATTTCTTCCCATATCTTAAGCTTGGACATTGCAGGACATTTGGCTGTCAATGATATCTTTTCTTTAAAAATTATATCCCTTTTGT
Organism: Pristis pectinata; assembly: GCF_009764475.1. NCBI lineage: Eukaryota > Metazoa > Chordata > Chondrichthyes > Rhinopristiformes > Pristidae > Pristis > Pristis pectinata. Next base: position 11,946,172 of record NC_067428.1, read on the forward strand.
AATGCAGACAATGCAGCAGCCAATTGGAGCACAGCTATATCCCACAAAAAAGACCATTAGACTGGTGAGATAATCCATAGAGGTCTGCACTGCCAGGGCTCAGGGATCTCACCGGTGGGACATGTCAATCAAAAACAAAGTGCTATGACTTGTGCTTCTGTTGAGCTTTACTGGTACAACTTAGAAGCTGGAGGATGGAAAGACTACAGTGGGAGGGGGTGGGGACAATGAATAATAATGGTGAGTGACTGAAAGCTCATAGTCACACTTTGCATCTTCACTGGAGTCAGTGGTGAACAGTCCTCTACCTCAAGGAGTCTGCAGGTCAGAATGAAAATAATATTTACTGGGGAAACAGAATAATATCCTTAATGGAAGCTGGCTGGCAGGGGAAAGGTTTGGTAAGGTCATGGTGGGATACTCAATGCTCAATATGGGTCAATATCTTGGCCCCAGAAATCAAGGATGGCAAGAAGACAGATCACATGACGATGAGGGATGGGTGGAAGTTGGTTGAAAAGTTGGTGAAATTTTCCAGTTTGGGGCAGAAGCAGGAAGTAGAACTGATGGATTTTCACTGTACCAGAAAGTGATGTACCATACAGATGGAGATAAGCATAGAACTGGGACAAAGGACTGTCCATGAGTCCCAGGAAAATATCGCCATAACCAGGACACATACAGATTCCAATAGTAAAGCCTTTTATGTAGAAGACATGAGACAAGTCAGCAAAACAGTTGTTCAATGGATGAAATTGCTCAATAACAACATATTGTATTTATATAGCATTTATAATAATCAAATGCCCCATGTTTTGCCACAAGAGTCTTACCAAACAAGAAGTGACACCAATCAATATCGGGAGATGTTAAGGCAGATAATTGAAAGCTTGGTCAAAGAGGTAGATTTTAGAGTGTTTTACAATAGAAAGGAGTAGAAAGGTGGTTTAGGGAGAGCTTAGGTTTTGTCAGCTGAGGAGACAGTCACTAGTTGTGGAGTGATTAAAACTAGACATATTTAAGAGACCAGAATTGGAAGACTGTGGATAAGTCAAGTAGCTCGAGTGTGGGATAGGGAGAGGTGGGGTGATGGAGGATGATTCTGGAAGCAAGGAAGAGAATTTTAAAACCAGGAAATTGCTTAATCGGAAACCACATAAATCAGCAATAACCAGAGTGATGATTACATCAGACATGTGATTCACAGAATCATGGAGTAGAAGTGTAGAAAATTTCCGATACAGGACATCATTTGGTCCATCGTGTCTGCGCTGGTTGAATAAGAGTTACCCAGCCTAATCCCACTTTCCAGCACATGGTCCATAGCCCTACAGATCATGTACACCTTCTTCAGGTACACATCCAAGTGCTATTTAAGTGTGTTGAGGGTTTCTGCCTCTACAGTTTTATAAACAGAGTTCCTCTGGGCGAAAAGGTTTTTCTTCCTCTCCCCTCTGATACTTCTACCAATTCCTATTAATCTGTGGCCTTTAGTTTTTCACCCCTTTGCAAAGGGAAAATGGTCCTTCCTACTTACTCTATCTAAGCATGACCTTATTTTATACATTGGCAGCTGAGTTCAGAATGAACTCAAGTGTTATGAGAAAGTGGGATACACCAATCAGGAATGAATTGGAATCATTGCCTAGAGGTAAGAAAGACGTAGATAAGAGGTGGAATCAGGTAATGTTTCAGAGACAGAAAATTACACCAAGTTTGTGAACTATCTGATTCAAATACAAACAGTTGCAAGAAAGAGGAACGTATATGTGAAGGGGACTAAAGATAATGAATAAATAGATTTCCCAATATCTAGCTGGAAGAAATTTTGGCTTATCCATTTCTGGATGTTATGCAGACAGTTTAGAACTTCATACTAATGGAGGGGTCAAGAGAAATCATATGAGGTAAAGCAGGTGCTGCCAGCGATCTTGCGGAAATTAAAGTTTGCAAATATGGACAGCATTTTGGTGAGAAGTAAGAGGAATCAGAATGAGCTAGGGTTTTGGGGATTATGGTCAAGGGAAGAGGAGGTGGATCTTGTGGAAGGGGAGGGTCAATGAGGAGAAATAGGAGATAAACTACAGAAAGAGAGGATTTCAGTGTCAGGATGAGTGGAACCTTTGAAGAAGTTTGGCTCATGGACTAGTGGAAAGGAGGAAGCGGCAGAGGCAGCTGATCAGATGATCTCATTCATGAGCAGGTTGCACACGTTATTACATAGTCTGTGAAAAGTGATGGAATAAAACCACATCCAACATAGGGCCATAGATTCACGCAGTGCAGAAACAGGCCCTTCAGTTCACCATGTCCATGCCAACTATTGCACCCACCTACACTAATCCCATTTACCCACATTAAGTCCCTAGCCTTCTATCTTAGAAATTCAAGTGCTTAAACTGGAAGCTTCTTAAATGTTGTAAGAGTATCTGCCTCCATCACCTCCTCAGGCACGGCATTCCAGATTTCAATGACATTCTTCGTGAAAGAAAATTCCTCCTCAGATTCCCTCTAAGCCTCCTACCCCTCACCTCAAACCTATGCCCTCTTATTTTAGACACCTCCATCACGAGAAAAAAACTTCTTGCCGCCTACCCTAACAATCCTTATAATCCACCTTCGTTGAGCTCCTCATGTCTCATATAATTTCTCGATACATTCTGCAATATGCTTTGTTAAAGGTCATAAACATACATATATTTACCTTAGCAAGGACAAGAATAGAGGATCAACTATCAAGAGTGGCAAAGTCAATGCACACGTTGAGTGACTACATGATTGTGTTGGTCAGGCAGGCCTGTGAAACTCATGACTAATTGTGGCAAGCCTGAGATGCAGACTCAAGCATGAGGAAAGAAACAAAAAGACAGTGGATTGCAATTATTGGATAAAATGTCAAGCCTAGTACTTGTCAAAGTGATAGGCAATACAAAATAGCAGACCAGGTCGTTCTGGAAATCTCAACAGTCAAGGAGCTCTCCAATTCTTCCAGCCACAGGATGGAAATGTTTTCTTTGGTGCAAAGCATTATTGAAATAGAGAGTGAGGGTGAAGATACCCAGAATGTGGCCATACCTGCATGCAAAAAAACAATCATGTTCATAGAAATAGGGCCAGATCCATGTGTAACATTGGCAGACTTGCTTGTTCTTTGCAGAGCAATTAATATAGTAATAAAGAAGTTACAACAATATTTCGACCCAGTACCATCGGAGTGTGTGGAAGGTTCTAAGTTTGGAACCCACTACTGAAGGTCAGGAGAGATAGTGAGCAACGTTTTAGCTTTAGTCAAGTTCTGTTTCACATGCTGCCAATAGGTTAGCATGTAGACTAGTGGGTGAGCATATCCAGTCCATGTTACCAAGCAGCCTAGATTTGTTGGTCAAATGAGCATACAAAACAGCTATATCCATGGAAATATCTTTCAAAAGAATGAAGGAATTCTGGTCAGCATAGGACATTGGTGTAAATGGGGTATGCGGACAAATGGAAGGAGCGATACCGGGAACCCTAACATTGAGTCTGGTTCAAGTGAGCATGAGTGAAATGAAGAGTGAATCTCTTTTGCCAATGTTTGCCAATCTCTTAGCACATGTGTCAATCTAGAGCTGCCACATGCTTTACCTGCAGGAAGCAATACACAGAGCTGCTGTTTGTAAAGCTACGTAGGACACGACAAGCCTCAAGCGTGCAGACAAGTGGTGTCCCAGTCAAGGGAAAATAACTACAGTAAAGGAAATTCAGAAGGGAGGTTCACACAACACTGAGACAAATAACCAACAAGAGGAGTGCATTTTACACAGTATATAAACCCCTAGTGGTCATAAAAAGAAACACCGATTACAAAATTAGAGTTCAAATTAACAATTAAAACTAAAAAAAGCAAAAAAAAACCAAATGCTGTAAATCTGAAATAAAAATATAAGATGCTGGTGACAGTGATGAAGGGCCTCAGACCTGAAACAATAATATTGTTTCTCTTTCTTGATACGCTGCCTGACCTGCTGAGTATTTCCAGCATTTTTTTGTTTATATTAATAATCAAAACATTGACACAAATAGCTGCAGACTGCTCCAACACGGGAAGAGACTGGTAGAACTGGAAGTTACATTAATCTGCTACTAGCCAGCAACTTTCTAAAATTAAGAACATACTGTCGTGACAAATGACATGTGTAGTCTTCTATAATGCAATAATGAGCAAAAAACTAGACCACTGATTATCGTGGCTGATTACAACAACAAATCAGCTCTGTTAGGAAGCAACAGAAGAAAAAGTTGAGAATGAATTGGAATAACAGATTCTGGAACACAATGAGGATATCTTCCAAGATTCAAGGGCATTGAAGGACACAAAGCTCATTATATATAAAATTGAAAGCCAAACCAACTTTGTTAAGTCTGGCCCAGTACCCTACACACTGAAAACTCAGGTTGAAGAGATAAGAAAACTTAAGAGATGTGGATTGTCAGTGAAAGTGGAACAGAGTGACGGGTGACATCCATTGTTGCGCGACCTAAAGCTGTCTAACTCTGCGGAGATTATAAGGAGCCTTTAATAAAGTAGTTGATCAGTACTACCCACTAACTACATCTCAAGATTCATATGCTGAATTGGCAGGAACAAAACTCTTCACTAAACTGAACCACTTCTAATCTTATAGTCAGTTTACAGGCCATCCCCGGGTTAAGAATGGTCAATTTATGGACACCCCTAAAAATGAACAAGCTCCTGTAATGTTACTAATTTCAAAAGTTTGACATACATACATATGTTTGTTCCTAAGAATGGCAGAATTAGTTCTGTCCCCACCTCTCTCTCTTTCTTTCTCTCTCTCTCTCTCGATTTTAGTAATTGTTCTTTCTTATCAATCTTACGTACTTTTGTTGTCATTCATTACAATACTGTTACCATATCAAGTGACCTTTGTGTATTTTCTGTCTTTAAGGACAAAGTCGACTTAAGGACGTTCGTAAAAACAGAATCCGTTTGTTACCTGGGAATGGCTGGTAATGTTAATAGCACCCAGATGGGTATACCAAGCTACAGAATGGGGTAAAGTTGATGATGAATATTTGATTGTAATTTCCAGGGGAACTGCATTCTCATAGCATTGCTTATGACTAATACATAATTACTTAAAATACTCCAGACAGTGGATACACTGTAGTGAGGGATCTGCTCTGGCTATGCAACAGGATGACACAATTGTAATGGCCATGAAAGGAGCAAACCTCAAGTTCTTGAGGAAGTATGTAGAAGATTGCATTAATGTCATGCGAAGCTTAAAAAAAAACAAATGTGCTTTGGTGCAAAAGGAAACAATTTATTTTGGTTTCAGAACAGATGAAAATAGGCTGCAGTCAGGTAAAGAGAAAGTCAAAGTCATTGACAGAACCAGAAAACCCAAGAACATGACCAAGCTCCTGTCATTTCCAGATATGAATGACCCAGTACTATATGGAATTTTGATCAGACTTTGCTCCTGTGTGGACCATTTCACCAGATATTAAAGAAAGATCAGCCATAGTAGCAGCTAAAATTTTAAAAAAATCAAGCGCAAATAGAGGATAGTTTCACGTGAGGGCAGCATGGTGGTGTTGCAGTTAGTGTTGCTGCCTCACAGCTCCAGGGACCCGTGTTCTGCCTGTGAGGAGTATGCACATTCTCGCCTGACCTCTGGTGCTCAAGTTTCCTCCTCCGTCCCACAGACTGCTGATAGAAAGGTTAATGTCAAAAAGAATCATGGGCACATGTGAGAGGAAATAAGGTCCTGGGGTATCAGAGAATAAGAAGAGGGGAAGTAGGATGGAAGGGATTGCTCCCCTGGCAGAACATAACCTCCTAAGGCACCACTCCACATGTGGAAGGGCTCTACAAAACCATTCCTTCAGGATCAATGTGAGAAAGAAATGGACAAGCGTTTAGTGTCAATTGACAGCCATTCAAGTGGCTAGAAGGAAAGCACAAGGAGTCATGCTCCTCTACAGGACGCTAGTAGGGGAATTAAGATCTATCTTTGCCGCACAGACTTCCTGATAAAGGTCAGCAGATTAGATTGTTTCAGTTTGAAGAAAAATGGAATTAAACACCATTTCACTTCTCATTACCACCCAGCTTCAAATGGGGAAGCAGAAAGATCGGTTTGCAGAGTAAAGGAGGCATTGGAGAAACAGATTATGGAAGTTCAATTGAACATCGCCATGAAAGAAGCTGTTCTGAGCTGAGGGACGACACCACACTCAAGTCAGGATTTATTCCTGCTGAAGTATTAATGAATAAAAGGCTCAGAATGTAGTTGAAAGGCAAAGTACCTTGGCACAAGCAGCTAGGAGAAGAGGTTTGTTCCGCATGATAGGATTCATGCACTGAGACCCCTTGGCAGATTGGAGATGAGGAGACAGGACATCAGTAAAATAGTGGAAGTATACAGATTTAGGAATTATCTTGTGAAAATTGGAAAGAAATTAGAGTTGTGGAGTGATAGATGCATTCAGTACAAAAACAGGCCCTTTTGCCCACTGAGTCTGCACTAATCATCTAGCGCCCACTCAAAAACTCCAGTACCAGATATCTGGATTGAGTCCAGGTTGCCGGAACTGTGAGGCAGCAGCTCAACTAGCTGCATTAAAATCTACCTTGGCCACTCATCCCTTGTGAACCATACCCAGGAAAGTAGCAGAGGAGACCGCGAGATCAAAGCAATTTTGAAGTTCAATTATTATTCAAGAAGAGTATTCAATGTTATTCAAGAGGGGAGAGAATTCAGAAATCAGAGGTGCAAAGGGACAAGGGAGTCCTAGTTCAAGGTTCCCTTAAGGTTAACTTGCAGGTTGAGTCAGTAGTAAGGAAGGCAAATGCAATGTTAGCATTCATTTTAAGAGGACTAGAACTTAAAAGCAAGGATGTACTGCTGAGTCTTCATAAGGCATTGGTCAGACCACATTTGGAATATTGTGAGCAATTTTGGGCCCCGTATATAAGGAATGATGTGCTGGCCCTGGAGAAGGTCTAGAGGAGGTTCACAAGAACAATCCCAGGAATGAAAGGCTTGACACATGAGAAGCGTTTGATGTCTCTGGGCCTGTACTCGACAGAGTTCAGAAGGATGAGGGGGGATCTCATTGAAACCTATTGGATACTGAAAGGCCTGGATAGAATGGACGTAGAGAGGATGTTTCCATTAGTAGTTCCATTGCAGTCTGGGATCCGAGGGCACAGCCTCATAATAAAGCGATGTCCTTCTGAGGAGGAATTTCTTCTGCCATATGGTGGTGTATCTATGGAATTCGTTGCCATTGAGTGCTGTGGAGGACAAATCATTGGGTGTATTTAAGGCAGAGATTGATGGGTTCTTGATTGGTAAGGGGGTTAAGGGTTATGGGGAGAAGGCAGGAGAATGTGGTTGAAAAAAAATCAGCCATGATTGAATGCAGAGCAGACTCAATGGGCCAAATGGTCTAATCTGCTCTTATATCTTCTGGTCTTAAGAGTAAACGTGTGATGTTTCTGATGAGAATCAAGGTGACGTGACTTGCTCAAGTTCAGAAATAGATGCAACCCCTTTTAAGATTATGCCATATAATACTGCACACTGAATTGCAACAATATTTTGTAGAAAGTTCCAGAGATAGTCTACAAAAAGTCCTTGAATGCTCCAACAATAACTTGGTGTTCAAGTTCTAGAATCACCAGGTCAATTTGGAGTACTCAACAATACCAGCACCACTACAAAGATGGCAGAAAGTGCAGTAATCAATCACTTGATTAAGTTTGTGAAATTCATAAAAGCATTCAATTAATTAGTGTGAAGCATGTAATATTGGTTGTGGTCAATGATTGCTACTTTAAGACTATCACCCTTTAAGCAATATGTCAGTTGGCTGCTCTCTAGGTTGTGATAATGTTTTGCAGGAAGTTACAGAGTCAGATTGCGAGAACTTCTGAACTTCTCATGCCTCATGTATATAAGTGTGCACATTCTGCTACGGAATTCATTTGAGATGAAGAACCCACTGAGCACACATAAAGTAGATGGACCCAAGAACTGGAATCTGCTAAAATAAGATGGAAGAATCAGAGACATAGACTGGAAGAGACAAGGTAAGGAGAGAAAAATCTGTTGAGATGGGCAGAAATAAGTTCCATGGACAGACTGAACTTATGGGTCTATTTGTCCTCTATGTGGATCTTTCAGCACATGCCTGAAGCTCTCCCTAGAAATCTACTCCCCATATACCACCCTTCACTCCCCGTGTACCACCCCTTCACTCCTCATATACCACCCCTTCACTCCTCATATACCACCCCTTCACTCCCATTCTGCCCCATTCTCTTGATAGTCCTCTCCCAACCCACTACTAATTCCTCTGCGATCTCCACAATGGCAGTAGATTGTGGAGAAAATTCCACTGGGTACATGGTGAAGAAAGGCAAGAGCTGCCGCTGGTCAAATTTGGCCTGCAATCTATTGTTTGGGTGTGTTTGTTTAAAGTTTTAGATTTGTAGCCTTTTCAAGTTCTGATGAAAGATCGTAGACCTAAACAATAAATATGTTTCTCTTCCCGTAGCCGCTGACAGACCCAAATACTTTCTGCAGTTTCTGTTTAGATTTGAGATTTCCAGAGTATCAGGATTTTGTCAAATGTAGGATTTTGCCTTTGTATAAATATACTGTTTTCAGTAACAAAGGGTTCCATAGGTTGTTTTTAAACATGGCACAAAAATTTGAATGCAAGCCTTGAAAAATGAGTGAGAAATTATCAAACCTACACTATATCTGGCACTATTATAACATTATGAGCAGATGTCAGCCCAGTGGTACAGCTAGTAGAGCTTCTCCCTCACAACTTCAGTGAACACAGGTTCTGTCCTGACCTTCAGTGCTGCCCATGTGGAGTTTGCATGTTCTCGCTCAGACCACCTGGGTTTCCCTGGAGTTTCCTCCCACATCCCAAAGACATGCGGGCTGGTAAGTTAACTGGCCACTGTAAATTGTCATTAATATAGACAGATGGTAGAATCATTAGGAGTGTGGGGGAATAGATTACTGGAAAAATTAGAAGAGGGAATGGGATTGTTCTATGTTCCAACATAGACTCGATGGGCTGAATGGCCTCCTTCTGTGTCATGAGGAAATATGGAAATCTCTGATAAGCATCCTCAGGATATGTTAGAGGATCTATTACTCAAAGTGGGAATGCCAGTAGTAGTTTGCCAGCCAGCTCATTTACCACTTGGTCGTGGACCTTATTGTTTACTTTCCTGCTTTCTCTGCTCTCCAGGTTAGCCAACCCAGGCAAGCACTGGCAAAGTAGCTGCCAGCAGAGGACAAGGGGAGAGCAAAAGATACAATGTCACGCTCTCACACTGAACTCAATGTTGAGCTCAGCATCACACTGCAGGGAGCAAGTTAAAGGGGCAAGACAAGTTGGAAGTTAGGAAGTTACACACACACCAGTTCTAGAGTTCTGACCTTCCATTGCCAGTAAGTGCCTGCAGTTACAGATGTCAGTTTGGAATCAGAAGATCTACCTTATTTTTCATTCTATTGCTCATATAGGTGGGTGACCCTTTCTGGCTGCAAGATGTAATTGTTTGATATTCTTGAAATGACTAATAAGATAAAAATATAGAGCAGCATCCTGAGTACATCTGCTACCTAAACTGAGCATCTGCTTTAAATGATTCATATTGTGTCATCAACATAATCTTACTCACCCATTGATATCACGCACTGCAACGCCTCTGTATGACCCATCTTATCCAGACAGCTGAGTACATAGTTCACAGGGCAGCCACGCTCTGCGATTAATTGGATAAAGTATCGACTTGGGCTTCCATCTGGATCAAGAACCTTCAGCGAGCAGGTCTCCAGCTCCTTCTCACTAGCAACAGAATTATACATCAATGAAGGGTCAAATGACCTGCTTCTGTTCTGTAACATTCTCTGACTCTTTGATCAAAACATAATCCAGGAACATTTAGGATAGCAAAGGACATTGGGCCCAAAAATTCCATCCCCTTTTCAGATATGAACCTTATCTACCCTTCTCCAACCATTTCCGTTAATCCCACTTTCATAGCATATCTCTCATTCTCACCTTCCCACCATATTGCCTAACACACAGAGAAAATTTCCAATGGACCACAAGTCTTTTGAGCAGATAGTCTGTCCATTAATTGAATACCTCAGATAAAAGGAAGCACCTCTGACAATGGGGCACTCCCCAGTTCTGCAGGCCGTCACACTAGATTATGGCCAGGAATAGGATTTGTACCTGCAGTATTTTGATTTCAGATAAGGTGAACCAAACTGACATAGTAGGAGAGAGAAACCTTTCACTTTCTATTGAATATTCTGTTCAGCAAGGAAAACTGGGGCTCGTGTTTAATTAAAACTAATAATAATGTACAGTTAGGAGTCAGCTATACAGGAAGTTAGGGATTCTTAAGAACGAGCTACATGTGAAGAAAGGGGCACTGGAGAAGAAAATGAAAGATACCCAAGGATGGGTTAGGTGGATTGGGTGGGCAGCTGAGAGTAAATTACACAGAGTTATGGATACTTGCAGAATTTCAATGGGGATACAAGTTACTGTGGGAATGATGAAATAAAATTATATTGTCATTCCCAATGGTTCAACAACTAAAAGTGATGATTCCACATTCAATCTGTGGTGAGTTAGTTGGTACCTAATGCTGGTAGAGAGAATACTATTGGCTCTAAAACAATCCTGGCCAAATGTTAACCAGGGCTCCCCTTCCTAGTCACTTTACATCAACCTTTTCTTTATAGGTTCATGATGTTTGATCGAGTTAGAACTGAGATCAGTTGTTATGTTACTCTGTGGTCAAGAAACCCATTGTTCTTCACAATCTGGCTTTTGCATTAAGATGGTCACTCGGTCGAGGTTTTTGTGTAGCATTTCCCATTGAAAGGTTATACCATCAGGACCAACTGATATCTTGGTAAATATGGTAACATAGTCACCCTTTCTAACATTCAGATGGAACATTAAATAGGTGCCTACCTGCACTTGAACCGACTGTCTGTGCCTACAATTTCAGCCAGTTTCCTCCATCCTTTCATGGTGCAGTTGTCCAGATATGAGCTGAGTCTCTTCAGTGTTAATTCCCCAAGACTATTTAAAGGCATATTCCAGTAATCCATGGTTTTTACTTCAATTTCACAACAGAGTGGAATACACTATTGGAAGCACATCACAAAGAGGAATTGTGAATGCCGTGACCAACACAAATCAGGCAGAGGGATAGAAACTATCATATTGACAAAGTCTGAGTAATAATGATCTGTCCTGTTTCTGAGTCCTAATTCAAAACATAAAAGAGGAAGCAGGAAAGTATTGTTTCCAAAAATAGAACTAGAATGAATGGGGAAGTAGTGTTGCATTTCTGCAAATGAGTGTAACTGGAATGCTTTGTCACAACCAGTTATTCCTACAGGGGGGGATGCAGGATAATTTCAAAGGTAACAGGTTTTGTACCTAAGTAGAAAGAATATATAAGAGTAAGTGGAAAGAAAAAATGGGATGAAATGAAGAATCATCACCAACAAACTGAACAAGCTGTAATTCAACGATTCAATGTCTGACAGATTCATTTGAAATCAACCTGGTCTTCTATACAGCAGAAGTTTGTACAATTCAATTGAACCATTAGAAGCAAGGATCACACCTATCATAAGCTATGAGAGGAATGCTGTTATTATTAACAACAGTGGAGCATTCCAAATTTAATATGTAAGAGCACTAGGAAGAACATACGCAGAATTTATCACACTGCTGCAGAGGAGAACAAAATTTTTAAAGTTAGACATTTAGTGCTTTCGGATATCCTGGGTGCTTACAGACGCTTTCAAACAATGAATGGATTTTAAAAACTTGCCTCTGGTCGAATGGTCTGGAAACTGATGAGATCTCAGTGCAGAGGGAGCCTTTGTGGTCTTTTCAATTCCACATTGATTATAGATCATCCACAGGCTCCCAACTAGTTGCTATCAGAAACAAATGATCTGTCTACTGCTGGCCTTTTCAAAAAAAAGGGAAGTGTATGATGACGCAGACAAATCTGAGGATGTGAAACTCCAGATGCAGTTGTAAACAAACTCACTTCTGCATTTCCACTTAAGGTTCCCTAACTTTATTATGCGCAGTGAGCGAGTCCTAATCGAGAAGAACAGCTAGGTTTGCCAATTAATATATGGCAAAATCAAACTTCTATGCCACAAACCATTCTATTCACTTCTCAGCCTTATAACATTAATCCAAAACAAAGCGACTTACAGAGATAAGAAACATGAGAAACTCGAGAAGCAGGAGTAGGCCAACTGGCCCATTAAGTCTGCTCCACAATTCATTAAAATCATGACTCATCTAATTTTGGCCTGAACACGACTTCCCCCATACCTTTCAACTCCCTTGTAGTTTATAGCCACCTTGGATATATTTGATGACTCTGCCACTACTGCTGTCGGGGGTAGGGAATTCCAGAGTCCTGACCCTCTAAGAGAAGAAATGCATGGCTCAAACAGCCGATGACACCACTGTTGTCAGCAGAATCTCAGATGGCAATGAGGAGGTGTACAGGAGTGAGATAGATCAGCTGATTGAGTGGTATCACAACAACAACCTCGCACTCAACATCAGCAAAACCAAGGAATTGATTGTAGACTTCAGGTAGGGGAAGTCAGGAGAACACACACCAGTCCGTATGGTCAGCAGTGGAAAGTTCCTGGGCGTCATTGATGCAATCATGAAGAAGGCACGCCAACAGCTCTACTTCATTAAGAGTTTGAGGAGATTTGCTATGTCACCAAAGACTCTTTCAAATTTCTACAGATGTACAGTGGAGAGCATTCTGACTAGTTGTATCACAGCCTGGTATGGAGGCTCCAATGCGTAGGATCGAAAGAGGCTGCATAAGGTCGTAGACTCAGCCATGTCAGCGGGGACAACCTTCCCTGCCATCGAGGACATCTTTAAGAGGTGGTGCCTCAAGAAGGCGGCATCCATCATTAAGGACCCTCACCAGCCAGGACATGGCCTCTTTGCGTTACTACCTTCGGGGAGGTGGTACAGGAACCTGAAGACCCACACTCAATGTTTCAGGAACAGCTTCTTCCCCTCTGCCACCAGATTTCTGAATGGTCCATGAACACTATGTTATTGCTCTTTTGCACTATTTATTTATTTTTGTGACTTACAGTAATTTTTGTCTTGCACTGTACTGTTGCCACAAAACAACAAATTTTATGATATATATCAGTGATAATAAACGTGATACTGATTCCTCCTTCTCTTCATCTGAAAGAGGCGGCCTCTTATTCTGAAGCTATGCCCCCGTAGTTCTTGAGGGGAAATATCCTCATTGTTCACCCTATCATTCCCCTCAGAAACCTAAATGCTTCAGTAGGATCATCCCTTGTTCTTCTACATTCCAATAACTATAGGCCCAACCTGCTCAACCTTCCTTAATCCCAGGAATCAACTTAGTGAACTTCTCTGCACTGCCTCTGATGCAAGCACATCCTTCCTTAAGTATAGAGACCAAATCTGTACGCAGCAATCCCAGTGAAGTCTCACAAATGCCCTGTAACGTCAGATGAAAACTCTCCTTCTTTTCTATTTCATACCCAATGCAATAAAGGCCTGCATTTCATTACCCTGTGTAATTACTTGCTGTATGTACAAGGACCCCCAGATCCCTTTGTATTACAAAATTTTGTAGTCTCTCACACCAAACAAGTTTCACAACCTCAGGGTTCCCACTTTAATTTGCAGCTGATTAAATATATATTTTTTGAAGTGCAGCCACTGCCGGAATGCAGGAAGCCGGGGTTCTGATCTTGGGATTAATTGCAGTTCTGTGCTGAGTTAGCTGACCTTTTTGTGAGGAGAGGACAGAATGGGTGGTCAGAATGGCCATCACGATCGAGCTCAACATCCATTGAGAGTAGGAGAGTGGACTCTGACTGGATTTGCCCTTCTCCCTTGCCCATACAATTTGAGGTAAGTTCCTTCATCATATCTACTCTCTGACCTGACAGTACGAACTAGGCAAAAGAGCCTGGCATACTCTGACCCGTAAGGATCATCACTGAAAAGATCACACTATTTATCTGATATGCTACCTAGAGAAAGAGCTAAACAAATGGTTATAAGGGATGGAGGCGACTGGCTTATCAATATTGGAGAGCATTTACACAGCCAGAATAATAGAAAGTCAGGAATTAACCTTAATTTTCCTGCACAAGCCCATCACTAACAAATATAATACACCCACAAACGTGAAAGTAAAGCTAGTGTGGCAAGTTAGCCCTATCCCACATATTGAGAAACCTGGTGGCAGAGGTGCACGAGAATATAACTGGAATTAATGTTACTTTATAGGTTTTTAAAAAAAAGCAGCCTTCAGAAAGATCCTTACAGTTACTTAAAATGCATTCCAACTGTAAAATTTGTACTTTGGTTGAAAAGGTTAAAAATTCAAACACTTCACTGTCAGGGAAACCAAGAGATTGAAAGGCTTGCATTTAAATGTTTCCTCGTGGTACTTCAGAAACATTCTAACACATTTTGCATATAGTGTTCCTTTCAAAGTTCAATTACTAATGCTGTGTTACTCAAGGGAGCCAAGACAGCAGTTCAGTGACTTAACATATGTTTTGGTCGTGGTTGAAAGAGGAATTTTGGACAGGACAATTGAAGATTTTTTTTCTTTAGGCCCCACTCACTTTTCGACCTATTGCATCAGCAGCAAACTTGGATATTTCATGAACAAGGGGACACAGCGGCAAAATAAGGGGTTGTTCATTTAAAACTGAGGTGTGTAGAAATTTCTCCTCTCAGAGGATGGTGAATCACCAGAATTCTTTGCCCCCAAGAGTGGTGGATGCCAGATCACTAGATATATTTAAAGTGGAGATGGATAGATATTTGAAAGATCGAGGGATTGGGGCTTGTGGGAAGCTGGCACAGTAGATAGGCAAGCAAGAACCAGCCTATTGAATGGTAGCACAGACATGAGGGGCCTGGTGTCCTGCTCCTATTTTCTTCCATTCTCGTGAAAAACAGGTACCCCAATAATGAGCCTAGAGAACCAGGACCCCTGCAGGAGTGAGCAAGAACTTGAATCCTAGAAATAGTAAGACAGGAGGACTTGTACCACTGCTCTAGTCAGAGCCTACAGTATGTGTCTTCCTCAATAGCCAGGGCATGTACTTTTTCCCCATCAGACCCACGTCCTTTTGGAGCAGAGTGAAGAAAGGAAAAAAAAAATTTTATTAAAAAATTGCTCTTTTTATTTTTCATTATTAATTGACAATGCAAGTGTTAATTACAGCTTCCCTCTCTGGGTCATATCGTATACAGTTGAGAAACTCAAGTTCAGCTCCTTCACAGGTCCTCCTTGTGTAATGACTGGTCTGAAGACTTGTTGCACATGACCACTGCTGATCAAATTTTCTCCTTTGAAGACTTTCTTCATTTTGGTGAAATGGATACTTGAGGCTTACTTCCAAAATTTTTGTTAGAACTTCTTCCCATTGTGTTCTTTGTTGTGTTGCCACATGTGTTGTTTTCTTATCCTTTTCCAGTATTCCCAGGATTCTGGGTCTAATTCATCCAGGTTCTTTGGAGGCCCAAGGTTCAAGGAAAACAACCTACAAGACAGTCATCTCATAAAAAGATCTATTCATTTACTGTTCAAAGCACATGACAACAAACAAGCTCCACCTAGTGACCAACGGAGAAACTGCATTACCGATCCACAGGGACCCAGTTGGTGCTAATATCACATCTGGGCTGAATTAGATGACCTCCATAAACCAGCACTAAAGATCACCTCAGTGGGAAAGAAGATTAAAACAATTACACACTGGCTATCTGCTCTTGATCATTGTCAGTGTCCTGGTATGCTGTATATATAATGTTTTAAAAACAATGGGGAATTTTGCCAAATCCACATTTGTTGCTGCCATCCTTTGATAACTGTTGATGATCCAAGGGAATGATGCAGATGGTACATTACGGTGAAGTGACTAATTTAATGGGTCACTTCCCAGTCAACCCTGAAACTGAAGTCATAGGACACTGAAGGACACTCGTTAGGTTTTTAACAGCAATCTGATGAAATTAGGAAATATCAAATTGGATCCCTTCAAATTGTTGATAAAGATTGTAAATAGTTGGGGCTCAAGAACGGATCCTTGTGATTCCTTAATAGTCACTGCCTGCCAATCTCCGAAGAACTCATTTATCCCCACCCTTGGACTTCTGTCTGTTAACCAACTAGTACATACTAGTAATCCATACTAGTACATTACCCCCAAGTCCACGTGTTCCAGCTTTGTTCACCAACTGGTGTGGCACCTTATCAAACATCTGTAAATCCAAATGCAGCATATGCACTGGCTTCCCTCAGCTACCCTACTAAATACATCCTCTAAGAAATCCAATAAATTAGTCAAGCACGATTTCTCCTTTCATAAATCCAAGTTGACACTGTTCAATCATATTATTGTCTAATTTTCAAAGATAACTCCCACTATACATAAAGTATTTATGGGACTGGTCCAGCTGAGTTTCTGGTCAATGGTGGCCTCTCGGATATTGGATATCTTTATTAGTCAAATGTACATCGAAACACAGTGAAATACATCTTTTACGTAGAGTGTTCTGTGGGCAGCCCGCAAGTGTCGCCACGCTTCCGGCACCAACATAGCATGCCCACAATTTCCTAACCCGTACGTCTTTGGGATGTGGGAGGAAACTGAAGCACCCGGAGGAAACCCACGCAGACACGGGGAGAACATGCAACCTCCTTACAGGCAGCGGCCGGAAATGAACCTGGGTTGCTGGCACTGTAAAGCGTTATGCTAACCGCCCATTGGTGGTGGGGGACTTGGAAATAGTAATGCTATTGAATGTCAAGGGTAGGTGCTTAGACATTGTCACCCACCAGCCTCTATCTCACCCCCCCTTTAGTACTTCTTTATACTGGCAATCTTTTCTGTTCCCTCTCGATTCTGATGCAGGGTCTCGATCTGAAACATCAAGTTACACCATTTGCCTCCAGAGATGCTGCTTAACCCAGAGTTCTTCCATCTTTCCTGTTTTTGAGACAGTTAAGGGCTCTGAGAATTTTAGGAATTAATTAATTAGAAGAGCAAATCAAACTGAAGTGTTTAAAGGGGAGGAATATATACAATTCAAAAGCAAAATACTGCAGATGCTGGAAACCTGAAACAGAAAATGCAGAGAATACTCAGCAGGTCAGGCAGCATCTGTGGAGAGACAGAAAGATTTAATGTCTCATGTCCATGACTATTGAACAGAACAGGGAAAAGTTAAAGATATAAAAAGCTTTAAGTTGCCAAGAAAGGGGAAGAGGGTGAGAGGCAAAAGCAATAAAGGGGAAAGTTTGTGAATAGGATGGAGTATAGAAGAAACTGAATGACATAAATGAAAATGGTACTGGCTGGAAGAGGGTGGTGATCAACAAAAAAATGTCTCGGGAAACATGTCTGAGGAAAGAGGAATTAAATCTGAGGTTACCAAAGGAGGACAAAAATATAAATGCTATAAATGTGAATCACCATGCTTGAATGTCTGATTATCCAAAACCATTGAACTCACTGTTGATCGGGAAAACTGCAATGTTATCAAGTTAGACAATGAGGTGCTGTTCCTCAAGCTTACATTCTGTACTATTGTAACGGGGAAATAGGCCAAACACAGAAAGGCTAGAATGGAAGTGGGATGGAGTATCAAAGTGACAGGCAATTAAGTGGAAGCTCTGGGTCACCTTTGTCAACTGAACGTGTTCTAAAAAGCGTTTACTCAATCTGTTTTGTTTCCCCAATCTAAAGAATACTATATTATGAACACTGAATGCTCTATACTAAATTGGAAGAAACATAAGGAAATCCCAGCTTCACCTGGAAATAGTGATTAGGGGCCAAGCAGGAAAAAAAGGCATAAGAGCAGGTATTGCACTCCACATGGGTGCACAGGTAAGTGTTATGAAAGAGTATTGGAGGAGATGGAAGAGTGAACCAGTACATAGTGGGAAACAAAACTATTAGAGGAATATAAAGGATGGGACTGGAATAAAAAGCTTATCTTGGCTGACAACAATGGATTGCCTCATAGAAGGACCACTGAACTGGAATTGTTCCTGTATCCAGGAGTCAGTTCTTTACCCAGAAAAAAAAACACATGGTCTAAATGAGGGTAATACCTACCATTCAGGGTATTCAGTGTCTGGCAGTAGCTCTGGGTCTGTGCCTTGCTTGTAAATGTTCACTCCCACAGCATGTGTGGTCAGAGTGACAGGATCCTTACAAACCTCTGGACCTTGCAAAGCCTCTTTGATTCCAATCTTACCTCTCCCCTTGACAGCTGAAAGATGCAAGCAAAATACCAGAGAATTGGAATCATCTCAGTAAGATCCTATTGTTCCTTTCATCACATCTTTAGAATCACCTAACATCAGAATAGATTTAAGTCCTTTTATATATGGCAACATAAAAAGTTACAGGTTCAAGTCTCAAAGGCAGAGGGTTTGGTGAGTGTATGGGAACTGGTAGGGTGTGTACTATGAACCAATAGTCCAGACTAGGTGAACAGATCCATTGTCCAAACTGGGCGCTGGGTCGGGAGGGGTTGCTCCGTCTGGGCGGTGGGTCTGGAGGGGTTGCTCCATCAGGGTGATGGGACAGGAAGGGTTGCTCCGTCTGGCGACGGGACAGGAGGGGTTGCTCCATGCCCAGGCTCGGGAGGATCCCACTGCGAGCCATGAGTCGGGGAGGGTCCGTCACTGCCCAGATGCCCCACACTGCGGGCTGAGACGGCCACTCGGAGGGTCCACTCCCGGGCGGAGGTCACAGCCGGACGGCTGCGGATCCCGCTTACCCGCTTTCTTGGCGTAGCCACTGGCGGCCACCCTACGGACGCCGCCGCTCCGGAGCAGCGCGCTACTCACGGCGCTGCGGCCCAGCAACCAGCCGCTGCGTGCCGCCATCACTCTCCCGCCTGTCAATCACAGCCCCGAAACTGCGTCATCAAACCCCGCCCCATGACGTCACCGAGGATCCAGGCAAGGCTTGCAGCGCTGCTTCGCATGGATCCTTGCCCTTGCTCGAGTTTTTTTTACTACAAAAGCAAGTTTATTGCAAGAACTACAACACTGCATTAAATTACTACAAATGGCAGCAACGACTAAACTTTAAATTACTACATTATCATCCCTATCCAGGATGCATTTTTCCCGAGGCGCCCAACAGTCCCGGAACCCCTCCATGGTGCCAGTGGCCACCCAATGTTCTCTGTGCGGGGAGACCCAGGGCAGGTCTACATCAGTGGGCCGCCTCCTTGGGAAGTCTCACGGGGTCGGGGATGACTTACCTCTACTCCATTTCCCAGCTGGTCGATGAGGCCGACGTGAGACCAGAAGGTGCTTGTTGGTGTGGGCGACAAAGTGCCACACACAAAGGTCCTCAGATTCATTTCCCTCCATAGATGCTGCCTGATCCGCCGAGCTCTTCCAGCATCCTGTGTTTTGCTCCGGATTCCAGCATCTGCAGTCTCTTGTGTATCTAACTTGGAAAGGTGGTCTTGTCCGTAATCCCAGCCAATGACCCCTTTGGTTCTTAATGCCCAACTAGAAGGTGCTTTCTCTATTATGGGCTAGAGATTCCCGTAAATCAGTGGGACTGTTAAACTTCTTTTAAGCAAAGCTCTTAAAATAAATTTGAATTTTCTTTGTCCACTTGGCAATCTCTTACAGCAAAGGAGCTCAGAGTAGAGTTCCTATTATGGAAATCTGGTGTTGGGGATGTTAGCGCTATGGCCTCCCCAACAGCGCTGGCTGACTGTAATTATGGCCCCAATGCAGGAGTTGATGCCGTGGGCAAGGACACTGACATTAGTTTACTGATTCTGGCGGTGGTCATGGAAATAATTGATAGCCAATCACTAGTGACTGAAGAAATAAAAAAAATGGCATTTAGTTCACGAGTTCAGGTTATCTCAGATTAATATCCGAAAGATGGAATCTTTGTTCATGCTTTACTCCTGTGCACTGCAATGAAGCAACAGCAATTGACCAATTGGTTTCTAGTTAGAATTTTGATTTAAAAAAAGCAAATACCAGGGGACATTACAAAAACAGAAGTTCACAGCTTTAATCTATTTGCTAGTTGCTGCAAATATAGACTGTAATTATAGAGCAAGACAGTTCTGCAAGTGCTACTTTACCAGGCACAATTGTTTTAAAGTTGCAAACAACTACTTTCTGGGGTGATAATTAGAAGAACTACCTCACAATAGTGATGGATGGAAATATTTCAGCTACATTTTGGTTGCCTCCAACTTAAGAGGTGTGTAGATGTGTCAATCTGGTGCCTCCGACAACGGGCCCACTACCACACCATCTCTGATAGTTTGTGTTTTCTATCGAACAGCAATTAGCAATCAAATACATGCTGGAAGAAAGACATGGTTGTAGAAAATTCCAGTGCCAGTGAAACATCAACAAATGTTTTCATTAACTGAAGATCTAGATTCTGTAGCATGGAATTTTACCAAACCTTGGAAATACCCATGATCCCAGTGTTGTTTAAGTACATTAAAAATATCAAGCAGCTTGGAAAAGCCCATGGTCCGCAAAGTTGCAGCTGAAGGATAATGAGGGAAACAGAAGGATGTAAAATATAGGAAGCCATTTGTTATCACCATCATTCTTAATTTACTCCTAATCACTGGCCTTTTCCTCGTATACTTTTCCACTTCAAAATCCAAAACAGAACTGGCAATTGGGTAATAAATATCTTTAATGTTCTAACATTGAAAAAGATCATGGCTGATCTTTCATCATAGTGCCACTCTTCTGCATTAATCCCATCACCGCTTAATTCCTTTGTATTTTGTATTGAAAATACTCAGCCACAGGGGCTCACAACCCTCTTGGATAAAACATTCCAAAGATTCTCTATCCTCCACATGAAGTTTCTTCTCATCTCTGTCCTGAATGGCTGACCCTTTAAGACTCTGATCCTTGGTT
Organism: Pristis pectinata; assembly: GCF_009764475.1. Classification (NCBI taxonomy): domain Eukaryota; kingdom Metazoa; phylum Chordata; class Chondrichthyes; order Rhinopristiformes; family Pristidae; genus Pristis; species Pristis pectinata. Next base: position 11,967,257 of record NC_067428.1, read on the forward strand.
TAGATACCACAGATAGAGGAATTAGCATCCTTGCATCTATCCAGTCAAGTCCCACAAGAATTTTGCATGTTTCAGTGAGATCATCTCTCGTTCTTCTAAACTCTGGAGAGAATTGGCCAAGTCTACTTAATGTCTCCTCAAATGGACAAAACCCATCCACCCGAGGAATCAATCTGGCGAACCATTACTGCAGTCTCACAAAACCCTATTTGCTTCAAGACAGACATCTTTTCACATGTACTTAAATCCACTTGCAATTAAGGCCCACATGTTCCCTAACTGCTTGCTGTGCCTGCATGTTAACTTTCAGTGATTCTTGTACAAGACACCCAGGTAAACACCAATACCTTTCACCACTAAAATACTCCACTTTTCTATTCCCCCCCCCACCAAAACGAACAACTTAACATTTTTCCGCATTACCTTCCTTATCCCAAAGAGCTGTGAGGGTTAGATCATTGGGGGTATTTAAAGAGGAAGTAGATACATTTTTGAAAGATTGGGGAATTGAGGCTATCAGAGACTGCTGCAGAAGACTCAATGAGGTCTGAGGCAGATCTGCCACGATCATATTGAATGGTGCAGCAGGCCTGAGGAACTGAGTGGCCGACTCCTACTTTTCTATGTACTTATTGCAAACCTCCAACTTTAACAAATCTGCAAGTTTCTTTGTGTTGTAAATTGCACAAGATCAAAATATTACAAATCATTGAAACAAATGCACTCTGAACTGAACGACTTTACATACAGCATGATTACTTGGAAATTGTTGCCCAGTGAGGCAAATGGTTTCAGAACTAAAGAGGAACCCTTCATGTGTAAGGATTGACAAATTTACTTGTAGGAATTCATGTTCTCCAACACCTTGTGTAATTGAGGATTTTCTTGCTATTCTGATTGTTTTGTGAGAACCACATCATTGAAAATGTTGAATTGAAACAGCAATTAAAATGCATTTTAAAAATGAGACTCCAGCCATTCAGCAATGTAGTGTTTATTATAATATTGACATTTCATAAGAAAAAACAGCAGCAAGAACAAAAGAGCTATCAAACAAATTTCATTCAACTTCACAAACCTAATTGTTTAAATCAGAAATAAAAATGTACTTGTCACACATACTCTCCATTCTAGTACAATGAGTCCATGTTTAAGTGCCTAGTCATTTGCCAAAACGACCTGGAGTTGAAACAAAAACACGTTGAGCTTACAGAACAGACTGGAGCTGAATTCAACAGTTGAAGGATTCTAAATGTCAATAAAGACAAAGATGCAAAAGAATATCCCTATGCAGCAATAGCAATGCTTCAACACACTAGCGGAAAATTCATTAACTGAAATAGGACTTATTGATCAGTCATAGTATTAAGCGGATTCACATTGCTCACAGCTTATAATTTAACCCATTGTGAACTATTTGCCAGCTGCCAGGCACTAATACAATAATCAATATCAAACAGGTCTTTGATGTAGAAATACACCAAGGAGGGGGAAATATTTCCATGGCTTTTTATGTACAGTCATTAACAAATATATACAAAAGAACTGCATATGTACACAATAGAAGTTAGTTGAGCCCCAGGCCTGTGAGTTTTAACAATACTATCAGGAACAAGCAAAGATAATAGCACATCACAGATATCCTTTTTTTTCCCCCCATCAAATAAATTTCATGATATTTGTACTGGCCTGCTTCTCTGCAAATTTTAAACTAACATTTCATAATTTAAATTTACAAATGCTATATATTTTTGCTGCAACACTGACAATGCTCAAATTTATTAGTGAGATTTCCTGGAAGTAATCCTCAATTTCCCACTGCAGCTTCATCAAACTGGTTCCATACATAGACACCTACACTGAAGTGAGCGTGCTTCACTTCACAAAAAGTGTCAATGCATCGAATCATTCTGGACAAAATGCAAACCTGTTTAGCAGTTCAGTTGTTGCTATTGCATCCCTGCTGATGGACAGTAACTACCATCATGACAAGCAAGATGACAAATGATGTTGGATACCTATGGTACCTTCACCCACTGATATTCTTCTTTGATACTTCTGTAAATGTCACAGCAAAATTAAATCCAATTAAGCAGTTTTGGTAGTACTGGAAAGGATAACAGACTCGTGCTAATAGTTCCCAATTTATAACAAAAAATAGTTCATTGAAGCCATAGTGCGTTTTCCCCAAATTTGTCACCTTGAATGAAATGATTAATATGGGAGACCGTTTCACAGCAACTCCATACTGACTCATCTATTTGGTCACTACATACTATTAGAACAATAAGAATTATTTGACCGGGGGTGAGATACAATGTTTGGGCAGATGCTGTCCTTGTCTAGAAGTCACTATATGTAATCATGAGTACAGAACTCAGATTATGTTATCTCACTTATCCAGGGGCACAGCAACAAATGTTGAGTCCCTGCACATACCAGTTGTGATGTTAACTCAGCATAGATCTGGGTATTTCTAGTTTACATTGTTCAGCTATATACTGTCTTTCCCAACTGAGACAGTGATTTGTCAAATCAGATCCCAACCTTCAATAATCTGTGCCAAAAATTCAGTAACAAAATGAGAACTGTTCAACAATACTCAAAGCTCTGGGTACATGACCAACAAATTAGGTTAGAAGTAGAAATGATGGAGCCAGGAATTAGTTTAGGAGGGGGAGAGGAGTTATGGGAATTCCAATGGAGTGTGTTACCAGGGAAGGATGGTGAAAATCTATTTGCAGTACTTCTTGTACCAGATATGGAACATTTAAATTTAAGATTCAATTCATACCACAAATAATGAAAAGATTACCTCAACTAGCATTGTTTAATGTTACTTTATCAGATGCAACTGCATTTCTTTTGTTAATTTTCTTTTTATATTGTACAGAAATGATCTCTTTTCTAGCTGATGTTTAACTCTGCAATTAAGAGAATAAGTCTTCTGCACAAACTTCTCCCTGTCCTCCCCCATGCAATTCAAAGACAAAGGAGACACTAATGTAAAAAATTGGCTTCGTCTACAAGCACTAATATTTGCACCAATATTCCTACTACCTGGGACAGAATATGGAAAACAGATGACGAGTTGGGGAGAAACAAGGAGGATGCACAGAGCAGTGAATAGTAAGTTTTAAACCCAAGTTTATTGCAACCCCTACAACCCCAATCTAACATTAGGAATGGAAGGTTTATCTTCTTAGATGTTATTTTCTGTACACTAACTTGGTACATGTGACAATAATAAACTAATTCCAAATCATACATACATATATATATATACACACACACACATATATATATATATATATATCTCTCTCTCTCTATTCTTCCAGATTCAAAACAATTGCAATTTCTGTTGTGAAAAATTCCCCAACCAATTTTCTCCCAATCTTCTCTCAGTCAATGTTACCACTGGTCAATAAGAACAGAGCCTGGACTAACCTAAAAGGAAAATATATGATAAGTACCTAAGTGAATTGCAATGAAGTTGTCAGAATAGTTTTGCCACTAGTTTTAGTTATCGGCAGTTTTCCTACAGGAAAATTATACTTAAAACCAAAACATCATTATGCTCTTAATTTTGTCCCTCAAACTACCACCACAGTCCTATATTCATCAACATTAAACAGCTCAAAATACTCAAGATGCCTGAGTTTGAGAGACAGGATGTAATTTTATTACTGGATGCTTTTCATCTTTCAACCAGTTATAAACAAGTCGCACTTTATTGAACTCCTACAGACAACTTTGATGTTTGCTAAAAGCTTATTAACTACTCAGCTGAATAAATTGCCCATATTAAAACATTCCAAAAATAACAAGCAGTGCTGTTGTTGCTAATTAAACTACTGTTTCCTCTTTTACTCCAAACCACCTGTGCGTGCAAAGGGACAAACACAAGCTGGATTTACTGAGGTCAGTCTGAGATGAGCATGTTTCCTCTATTTAGGATAGATGGCAGAGAGAAAAAAAAGACCAGTTTATAATCTCAGTAAGTGCGGTTATAGCAGATGCTTTCATGATGGTTTTTTTTAATATTACATTAATGCCACCAGCTCCTGTGGTATATTTGCACATCAAAACCTGGTAACATAAACTCAGGACAAGGTGAAAACAGTAAAGGAAAATAGATTTGGAAAAGATAGATAGAAAAACATCCCTGATGTAAAGGCCTCAATCTTTTCCTCATTTTGACATTACTGGAGTCCAACTGAAACATGGACTTGTATTTTATTTATTAACGCTTGAAAACATAAGAAACTATTATTATTGTCGAAACCTTCAATTAAAGAAATATACTTTAAAAGAAATATGCTTGTAATTCTACACTGCAAATTTAATAAGGAAGGAAATTAATTGGTCACTGAACCTGCATTACTTCATGTTTAAACTAATTATTACCTGGCCAGCATTTTTATAGTAATACTGATTTATGAAGATTGAAAAAAATGAAAAGATTTTCTTCATATTATTTAATTATAGAATATCCATTTAAGTTTCAGCAGAAACTAAACAATGAGATACAGATCGAGTATTAGATCTACTATATAGATTCAAAAGGTAAGGCAAGCTTATAAAATATGCAACTGTTCCTTGCACCATTTATTAAAACTAAAAGCAAAGACGGTTTGTTCTCTCCACATATATACTTCTCTCTCCACCATTCTTCATGTAATAATTCCTCTGAAAATTCCTAATCTCTTTGTGCCTAAAACCCTGAACAGATCAACTTCTTATGGTTTTACAATCTTAGAAACTTTGAGAGATAAAATGTCAATGCTTAATCTAAAATAGATCCTGCATATCCAATGAGTTAAAAAATATTTAATAAAAAAATGCTCAAAATTCACAGCAGCCTATCAGGAACTATACAAAGTGAGAGGTTAATACTTCCAGCTGAGAGCTTTGAAAAGATAAAGGATCTTCACTGAAATCATGCATCTTTTCTTCCCATAACTGTTGACTGATATGCTGTGCATTTCTGGATTTAAAAATTCTGACAAACATGTTTTAAAAACATTTTAAAAGGGCAGGAAAAGTTCATTTATCTAGTGCTTTAGCACAATTCATGTCTCATAGAAGGTCATACGCAATGACTGCAAGTGAAATAGCCATTTGGCATTCAACAAGCTCCCACAAACAATTAGGGTTGGGTAGAGGCAAATTAAATATTTAGACTGAACTGGAACTCTTAAGATAGAGAAAATCAGACAAATATCTAATATTTCCTCTGTTTCCTTTCCTCCCATTTCATGACAAGGACACAAAAGAACTTCCATTTATACAGTGCTTGTCATGTACTTTCAGAATGTCCCAATGCATCCTAGAGCCAATTGAGTAACTGTACAGTGGCGTTACTATTGTAAAGGAAGAAACAACCACCACTTTCCATACTCCCCATAATATAATATGATAAACTCCAGATCATGTTCATTAAAGAATAAATTTTGGCCATAAAATCTCTCTTCTTTGCAAAATGCCATACTTTCTTTAGGATCCATCCAAAGGACAGACAACTTATCCAAAATCCAGCAGCTCTGACAGTGTAGCACCCCTCAGTATGAGTCTGAAATAAAGCATAGAGGCCCACTGAGTCCATACTGACCATCAACCACCCATTTACACTAATACTCTCTATTAGGCATAGAGGGATACAGGTCAAATGTAGGCAAATGGGATTAATGTAGATAGGCATCACAGTCAGCATGGGTGAGATGGTCCGAAAAGGCCTGCTTCCGTATTGTACAATTCTATACATTAATCCCGTTGTTTTTTTTTATTATTTTCCCCACATTCTAACCAACTTACTCCAGATTTTACCACTCACCTACACACTAGGGACAATTTAACCTAGTAACCATAACATCTTTGGGATGTGGGAGGAAACCGTAGCACCTGGTGGAAACCCTCTTCATCACAGGGAATGTGCGCAAACTCCACACAGACTGCACTCAAGGTCAGGACTGAACTGGGTTCTCTGGCACTCTGGAGCACTGGCTGTACTAGCTACACCACTGTGACTCCCCTATTATAATAGAGACTCAACCCAAATCACTTTTGCACTCATGGCTCCAGAGCAGGACTCAAAACACACAATGCTGTCTCATGAGGTGAGTGAGCCACAGATATGCAAATTAAAACAATCTCTGATAAGCGACTTGTTTTACATTACCAGTTTTGTTCTTGATAATTCTTGGTAGGTGGTGAAATTTAATGACAAAGATTAATTTAAAAATTTAAATTAATGATTTTTAAAGCCATAAAACTTGAATTCTGTACTTGTTTGCACAGCTATTAGTTCCCTCTAGCTACAGTAGCTGTTATTATTACAGAACCAAAAGTTACAAACAAAATCACTTCACATAGAAGAAAAAGGCAGGAACTTTACAACAGCACAATTATTGACATATAAACAATTTTATATCTTTAATAAACGGTCACGAATCCAGTTTAAAATTATATCTGGATATTGCAGAAATGCATTTTCATCTCAATTGCTAATTAAATAACCAAATCTACTAATGTCTATAGCCTATTGGTCAAAAGATTACACAATCATAAAGTTCCTGCCACTTTCTTTGATGTAAAGTGATTTTGTTTGCACAGCTATGCAGCTTTCAGGTCTGTGATAATACTAACTTTGAAGATGGTGTGTTAATCCACATCTCCAAGGCTCAGGATGACCTAATAAATAGTAACTGAAATTAATATAAAAATTCTTGTTCCAGTTTTAGGGCACAACAGATAGTATTTCAGCTACCTATGTGTTAATAATAGACAAATGCTGAGAATCTGAAGTAAAAACAGCAACATCAGACGGAAAAGACAGGTTAATCTATGGAGTATATTCACTGCATTCAGTGTTTTCTTCCAAAATATTAACACAATTTTGTGATCCACTGTTTAAGCAACTATATTAAGTCATGAAATCAGATGATAGCTGTTATATTTTCACAAATTTGAACATTGTTTGAAAAACAATATATTAGTAGAGCAAAATAACAAGGGAAAGACGAATGCAAAGGAATGTGAAGTTTTCAATGTTTTTAAGGGAAGTCGTGTCACAGTAGCTCTTTTTTTTGTTGACTGGAGATATTGTCCTCACCTTACCAGTCCCCTTATGCACTCACCAAGGGCAAATTTGGATTCAAGCTCAACAGTGATAAACTGGCCTCTATAGCTCACTTTCGTGGCCATTTGTCATATGGTAATAGAGTATGACAACAAAAACCCACTACATTGCAGGTGAGCAAAATGTTGCCCATGGACTCTTCAAGACCAAGCATGCCCGATCATCTTGTCTCCCAAACCAAGGTGCCAAGGCCAGCTGCGTGCCCCATTGAGATCATCTAACTTTGAACAGACCTGACATCAAACATGGTGATGAGAACTACCTTGATTATTTATAATTTCTCGAAAAAAATACACTCCCGTCATTCTTTAAGGCATTCAAAAGATCATTTCAGACAATTAATTCTTAAATTCATTGCCTCATTTGACATCATAAAAAAAGTACTTATATAGTAACCAAGTGGGAGCAAAATTTCTTCACACCTCAAAAGCTCCATCCCATTCCAGCATTTGATATAATCAAATTTTTGGGTGCAACCATGTAATTTCAAAAATTGAATGCAGTTGGTTCAAAGTAATGGTTAAACTAAATTACTATGATCACCACAATTCAATAATCATTATTGTGACAGACATAGTTGTGAATTAATTTTTACAACCAAAACAGCCAATAAATGTATCTGAAATGAAAGCATAGTTTCCATCTTCATTTGATTAAATACAGGCCATTACCAGGTAACAAATGGGTTCTGTTGTTACAGAGGCCCAAAAGGTTGCAAAATACACAAAAATCATTCAATATGGCAACCATGCCTCCTTAGCATTGTAATAAATGGCATCAAAAGCACAAAAGACTGATAAGAACAATTACGAAAAGTGGAGACAGGAAACTAGTTCTGCTGTTCCTAGAACAAATGTATGCACATACATCAGATTTTTGAAATTAATATTCTATGGGAACTCATTTGTATGTAGGGGGTGTCCATAAGTTGGGCATTCATAAACCAAGAACAGCCTGTACAAAGCATTTGATTTGGGAATATAAAAGAGATCCCAGTGTGTCAACCAAACTTATGCCAGAAAACATAAATCACAGATTAAGTTACTTTGGGAAGGGATATTCCGGCCATTTTCTCATCAGAACTTAGGGGGCATGTGTGTGCACGTGTGTGAAACATTGTAGATACTCAGCTTTGTGCTTTAATCATTGATTAACATTGATCTGGCTAGTTTGAGAAGAAATGGATGCTGAAAACAGCTACAAAAGTCAATTATGTACAGATACAAATTATACCTTTCAAAATACTTTTACAGTAGGTACACAGCTGGAGACAAAACATGAAAAAAATACAAACTGCTGCAGTTTAGTAAGGGATGCAAGGACATATTTCTTATCCACACATCAAGTGGAGATATATTGCTCAACAGTTTTTGCAATAAATAAATTCATTTTAAGTATTGGATAATTCCACATTAAATCAGTTAATTCACATTACGCAGGTTTAGTGTTTATCAGGGGCTCACAGCATATGGATCAAATCAACCCAAGGCCATACAAACCAAACACTCAGCATGTCTGATTACGTAACATCTGTAAAAATGCAAAAATACATTTAAATGATACATTAAATACAAATAAATGGAGGGTACGATGCAGATAAATTGCGTCAGTGCATACACAGCAAAAATACGCCTCTCCTATCTCCTTCCTGTGGATGATAGGAAAGCACATCTGTACTGAATCAGTATATTATATCTAAGCCTTCACTATCAGCGTGCTCCCAATTTCAACGCATTAATAGAAGCTGAGCAAATTCACAGCTGGAGTAAACAATGGTTTATCACAATAGCTTCTCACATAAAACCTAGTGACTTCTAGCACCAGAAAACTTTGAAACAAAATCTTTACAACAAAATAAATGATAACTCAATTTTAAAAACAAACTTATAGCACAAGAAATTCAAGCTGCAACCACAAAATAGGTAAACATACAGAGAAACAAATTCAAGTATTCTTTTTGATACAAGATTTATACAAGTAATTATTTGTTTTAGGATTAGAAAATGTTTAAAGATTCTGTACGAAAACTAAGTTTTATTTATAATATTGCTTATCATGCTTTCAATGATCAAATGCATATTAGCTAACAGCTACTGACTGCATGAGTTCGGCAACTCAGAGCACATGCAGATAGTATCTCAGTAAACTTTTGGTAATACCATTAATTGTTAATCCTTCAGTGTGATCAACAATATAAATCAATGGCACAGAGCATGCTGTAGCAGGATGCAACAATCAGCATAAAAATAGACCAAAATAATAACCAAATAAACTTACAAATCAGCAATATAAAACTTGCTGTGATATTTAAATAGTAAGTTAATGTGCAATTTAGGCAGCTGTCATAAACCAAAAGGGCTTCCCTACTTCAGTTTAGATCATCTTGAATTACTAATTCATTAGGACTTTCATGTCTGTTATTGCCAAACATCCAGCAAACTATATCCAACCTGAGTGAGTATCAGAAGAATTATCTTCTATTATATATTTTTTAATATAAATTGAAAGATAGTTTGTACTGGGAACAGCAAGCATTTTACAGTGGATGCACATAAAAGCTGTACACTTCCTGATGAATTTAACTCTGGCAGCAACAGGCAGAAGCAAATGCAAATCTTGCATTTCTATAGGATGAGGAACATCAACTAAATGGAGCAATCAGAGGGGTCAAGACTGCTTTCCTTAGAGTAGAGCAGAGAGGAATTTAATATTGTGAAGTCTTGTAGAGAAACTATTTCGAGTGGAAGGTGGATCAGTAACCTGGGGACACCCAGACGTGAGGTAACTGGAAAAAGTCCTAAGGGAAGATGAGATTTTTTTCTTAATTATATTTCAAAAATGCTTGAGTTAAGTTGACTTGACAGAAAAGGGTGGCAAAAGCAAATTTAATAGTTTCTTTCAAAAGGGAATTGCTATATTGTTGAAAATGAAAATAAAAATCAGTACTATAAGGAATAGAATAAGTGAACAAACTAATTTGATAGCTCTTTCAAAAGGTCTGGCATTAGCACAACAGACTGAACAACCTTTCTCTATACTATTAGATTCTACGAATCATTTCCTTTAATGCCCCAAAGCGCATCTCAACCGAAAGAGTTGCTTCTTCTCCCAAGTGTAGTCACTGCTGTTTAAGCAAATACCTTGTATGTTCCACACAAGGTCTCAAAAGCAACAATGAGACAGATGAAATATTAATCTGCTTATAGAAATATTGGTTGAATGATTAACATTAGCTAGGACAGTAGCAAAAGCTCCTCTTCACATTGCTATAGGATCTCTTATGTCCACAAAAGGGGATAATACATTATCTGAAAAAAAAATGTACCTCTGACATTGCAGCACTCCTTTAGTATCACACTGAAACGACTGCCTTGACTAAATGCTAAAACTGTGGAATGGACTCGAACCCACAATATTCCTATTGAATATCAGAATGCTATGTTATAGCCAGGATGACTGGTTTACAGTAGCTGACCAAACTACATCTTGATCACAAGATGGACTGAAATTTGTTTCACCCAATAGTTTTGGAATTAGATGCCACAGTTCATTTTATATTTTCATAAAGACCACTGGTTTGGCTACAACCTATTTAGTATTTCTACATACATCTTCCTGCCAAATATTCTACCTCCTTTCCATGGAACCTGTAACATTGCAATGCACTGCAAGGTTCAATATGTATGAATTGGTATGTTAATATAACTGTGTAGCAGCTTATTCTTTAAATTAAAAATTTCATGAGGTACAATCAAATCTATAATTTGGCTAGGTGCAGACAGGCTTCTCTTGATCTTGAAAAAGTTCAATAATGCAGTATGGTTAACTCCAACAGTCTCTTTTGAGGAAGTCCCTCAGGATCCAAGATGACTGGCTTCCATTCCAGTTCTGTGGGTTCTGAGGTGGTTGACATGGCCAATGTGGGACCCGCAGATTCTACCACAGATGGGGCAGGTGGTGCTTGATAGGACATGCGAGTGGGTGATTTGAGAGGTAGTGCACTCCTCCTGCCTTTTACTCTGGGCTTTTAGTGCGCACTTCCAACACATGGACTCATGGTTCTCAATAGCATCATGAATGCTCCTTCCCCCATCTTGAGCAATCATGGGTCAGGGATTCCTAGGAGTTGGTGGGTGTGTTTCACCTTTTCCAAGGAGGCTTGGAGAACATTCTGGAACCCTTTCTCCATCCACCTGGTAATCCAAGAGTCTATACAATTCTAGGCAAAGTAAAATTTGAGTTAACTTGCTCACAAAGCATAGAAAAATAACCATTTATATAATTCTGCTATTATGGTCAATCTCATGATGCTTGCGTATTTCCAGTTACTAGCCTCAGATTCCAGGAATCCACATGTTCAAGTCATTTACGAATCTTAACATTTTGCTGCGTGGCACAGACCTCAGAGTCAATTAAAAATTTAAGTCCATTCACTCATATTCTGCTTATATCAAGAGATCTGGATAGAATGTACACCAATAAGATAGCATTACTAACACCAGACAATTCCAAACATTCAGACGAAATATCAAGCAGAACAAACCAGTGAATTATGTACAAAAGAATTATGTACAAATGGTACTCAGTTACCTCCACATGAAGAGCTGAGGTCCCAGGGCTAATACGGAGGTAGTATTAACGCCCCTAAATTAATAAGGGAATGTCACGTTGGGAGTGGCAGGGGTGGGTTGGCAGTTTAAAAAAAACAGATAATGTAGGGTCTTTTATGATATATGAGTTGAGAGGTGCCAGTTAAATCATACCTACCTGTATCTACTTTGTAATCAGCATTAGGGATGTAATACACATTACAAAATAAACACCTGAATAATTACACTAGTAGGAAAGAAACATGCACAGTTTTCAAAAAGAGCGCCTGACTATTGCAGCAGCCTATTTTATAGCCACTTCAATGCAATGTTTATAATTGAAAGAGAATTTGTCGTATATAGATATTGCAATTTATCATACAATGCACAGATTAAATGTTTGGATTGTAGCCATATAGTTTTCTAAATATTTCAAAATTCAAAATATAAAACTTCATAACTTGCAATTTTGAAACCCAACTAGAAACACATCTAGTAGAGTATAGTTTGTTAAGAAAACATAAATACCTCAATACATATACTTTGGAAATGTACATTTCATAGGATGGTTTGCTCCTTAGTTTGTTGATGAGGTGGCATTACTGGGGTTTGTATGAAGTAATCTGCACCCCACATTTAGCTTATGTTGTACATGATACAAGTGCTTAAGCTATATTGAGGAATCATTACTTTGCACCTAATCTTTGCTGATTCAAACAGTGTCTGATTCCTTGGGGAAGTTTTGCACTGCACACAAAATACAGCCCTCGTCAAAAAATAATCACAATTACAAAAAATACATGCAGCTTTAAAAATAAAATTGGTTTAAATACATATGGGGTTTTTGAATTTTAGCTCAAGTCACAATACTGCTTTGCTTTCCAGAACACCCCCATAATGACCCTTACCCCACTGCCCCAGTCCATGAAAAATATATGTAAAATAGATAAGAACTACATATTAATTGTAGTTAAGGAAAATGTACCTCTATCATCTGAGGCATGTACAGTTTTGCATTGTGCTTCTATGTTTATAGCTACCAATGTTTAAGTACAACTCAGCTTCCTACTTATTTTATGCAAAAAACTTTTGGTAGATTAACACCAAAGGGAAAATAACCTCAGCACAAAAAGATAAGCTTGATTGCTTACAAGTGATTTACGCAACTGGAAACATTGCCAAAAGCTGCACTGATCTTGGATATTAACAAAATAACATACATTCACTGCGAGATCGATTGTGGCACTCTGCAATTCATTTGTGTCAGGAAAGAATCTAATCAATCAGACTTCAGTAGGACATGGACTAAAGAACAGTGATCTGTCACTGACAAACAATGACCACATAGAACCACAAGATACGGTTACTGTGTGAGCAGAGCTGTGCAGAAACATTGTTTACACTATCAAACAAAAACCACTGCCCCAACCCCCACCATGCCCCCCAGAAGATTCATAGATCCCATTCTACCAAATTGATCTCTGTTCCAGCAGTTTCCTTTGCTCGAGTTTCATATTCTGCACGTCATAACACAGAACCCAGCTGCAATAAGCGATGATGTTGTATCATTCTGATCCAATGGAGTGACACTGCTTCCGACCAAGTTAAGTTGTTCCTCTGGAAGAACTTCCTTCTTTATTCTTCAAAAACGATCTGCATAGATTTACTGATTAAAAACAAAACAGAGTTATTAAACTCAGCTGTAAGCTTCAAAATGAACATGTATTCATTACTATTCCTGAAGGATGCTGACTCTTGATTCTATAGATCCCAGCATTCTTAGTGACCATTTGTCATGTCAATCATTAAAACACAGTTGACTACACAATTATGGATGGTCATCAAAAGAGCGATCTTGTTATCTAGCCATCACCAACCAGCCCCACACCATAACACATACCGTTCAACAGCAATAAAGAGAGAAATTACTGGATTCCTCCCGCACCGCCGCCCCCCCCCCCTTTCCCTATTCAAGAGTTCTGTAGTCAATAATGGCATCTTTACTACTGCCCAACTTGGGGTCAGTTAATGCAACACTGGCAAAGGATCAAATTCAAGACCATCGTGATACAATTCCTTATTAAGCCACTAAGCCGTTTTAGACGTAACCAGATGAAGAAGTCTTTTCAGCTAATTTTTTTTTAGGAGAGAAGGTAACTTTATGTCACATCGCCTATTGCGCTGCCTTGGGGTACGAATAAAGGGTAATTTACTCACTTATTTGGCACAAAGATCAAAACTTGACTAGTATTCCTTCACCACAAAAACATGAAGGCAATGGCAGTGTTAGTTTCAAATACAATGGTTGATTTATTGCCAGTGATAAAATGTACATTTCTATTTGTGTTACATATTAGTTGGCATTATTCTGATGAAAGGTCATTGAAATGTTAACTCTGTTCCTCTTTGCTGCTTGACCTCAAATACACAGGAGCAGGAGTAGCCCACTCAGCCCCACAAGACTGCTCACTCTTTAATAATAAAATCATGGCAGACTGGATTGTAATCTCAACACTGCATCGCAGTCTACCCATGGTAACCTTTCACCCCCTGGCTTATCAAGAACATAACTATCTCTGCCTTAAAAATATTCAGCCTTTATTTCCACTGCCCTCTAAAAACAAAAGAGTGGTCTAAAGGGTCACGACCATCAGAGAAAAATTTCCATGTCATCTTTGCCTTAAAAAGGCATCTCCTTATTTTTAAGTATTGACCCCTAATTCTAGATTCTCCCAAAAGAAACATCTTCTCCACATCCACCTTTCAAGACCCCTCAGGAATTTTTATGTTTCAACAAGTCCCTTCTCACACTTCCAACCACTGGTGAATAGAAAGCAAGCCTCAAAAGACAACCTACGCATTTCACACACTCTGTGGCTCTCTGGTCCACTCATCTCTGTCCCCAGGCACTTTCCCTGCAACTGGAGGTACAACATTTGTCTCTTCACCTCCACCATCTACGGACCTAAACAGTTCTTCCAGGTGAGGCAGAGATTCATGTGCACCTCCTCCAACCTGGTCTATTATATTTAGTGCTCATGATGTGGCTCGCTGTACATCAGCAAGACCAAGAATAGACTAGGCAAATGTTTTGCAGAGCACATGTGCACTGACCACAATGGTTATCCTGAGCTCCAGTTTCATGTCATTTCAACTCCCCTTCCCATTCCCACACCAACCTGTCTATCCTCTGCCTTTTCCACTGCCACAATGAGGCCAAACATGAACTGGAAAAACACCACCTCATATTCTGCTTGAATAGTAACAACCCAATAGTATGAATATTGAATTTTCCAATTTCAGGTAACCCACACTCCATGTTCCTTTCCCACTCTCACGAGTCTACCCAGGTTTTCTCTCTCCCTTCATTTATCTTTTCCAATCCCTCTCCCCCTCCCCATCTGGCTACCTTACCTCCCCCCACCCCCGGACCTAGACCCAAAATGTTGACACATTCCTTTTGCCTCCACAGATGCTTCTTGACCCAGAGTTCTTTCAGCAGATTATGCTTATTTTTTGCTGCCTGTTTCAAGTATTAGTTCAATAAACCTTCTCTGAAATACTTCCAGTCCGTTAATATCCTTCCTTAAACAAGGACAGAGAACTTCCAGATGTTGCCTCAGCAAAGCTTGATCTAAATGAAGCATAACCTCCCTGCTTTTGTATTCAATTCCCTTCACAATAAACAATAACATTGTTAACATTCTTAATTATTTGTTTGTGTGCATACAAACCTTTTGCAAATCACGTACAAGGACACCACGATCCTTCGGCATCTTAAAGCTCTGCAATTTCCTAGCATTTGAATGTATATTTTTATTTTTCCTACAAAAATGGACAATTTCACATTTTCTACATCTTACTCCATTTGCCATATCTTTGATCACTCACTTAACCTACCCATGTCCTTTTATAACCCCCTTATGTCCATTTCACAACTAATTTATGTTTTTATATCAGCAGCAAATTTAGGAAGCATACCTTCCTTGTCTTCATCAAACTCACCGTTTTCAAGTTTCCTGCTCTTCCTAAATATCACGTGCCTTTTAATATTCAGAACCCAATCTGTGTCACCATGCAGCCAAGTCTCTATAATGGTAATTATTTCTATTTACGCTAGAGTTCATCTGGTTTGAATGCTGTGTGCATTGAGGTACAAAGCCTTTAGTTTTGTCCTTTTATAGTTTTTGTAACCTCTAATCTTATCTTTTGATTGATTCTTAAATTTGTACTTTGTCTTCCTATCATAGTATTTAGAGCACCTTCAGATTTAATATAAATTGGGATCAGTTTTAGCTAAAGCTCATTGACAACCATTAAACCTCACAAATCCTATAGATAGAAAACTTTATCTCAGATGACATTAGTATAGCATTAGTCAAGTAGTGAGTAAAAAAAGCTCCCTCTAGTCTTTCAATGACGCACCTCAAATCAAACTAGGTGTCTATCTGAACCAATGCATCATACTTCCATTTCCTGCACTCTTAGCAGTAAGTTGGGACCAACTTGGGAGTCATGCTTGCTAAGTTTGAAATTGCCCAAGCACATTGTACTGAACTTCTATGAGATCTCATCCCCACTTCAATACACTGCACCTGCTCCCAAATGACAATCATTGTTTTGGAAAGCCGATTACTTGAGAAAGTTAACTTCAATTACACAGTACTTTCAGATCTGTTTGACCTGTGTGCAATAACTCACAGCTCAATACAATTAAAAACAGCTGGACAATTGGCAGTGTGAGACATCTAATATTAGTTTTTTTGACAAATATACTAAATGCCTAATAAATGCAGTTCAAATTTTGCTACCTTGTAAACATGAAGAATATGGTGTGAAAGACAAAAGAAATTCACCATTGAGGTTTTCAGGAATCAATATCTGAATGGCTCAGAGTTTGCCACAAACATGTACAAAACGAAATTTATGGGAAAATAAAAACACAAGCAACCAGCCTTAAAATACTCAAATTGTCTGAATATTTGGTCCCACAATTAGCATAAGGTGACTACATGAGTCCATTAAAATAGGCATCAAAGGAGGACATTTGTGACAATAGTACAAGTTAATTTTTCAGAATACTCTATGATTTTAAGGGTTCTGCTGAAGGCTGGGAACTTGAGAACATATTGTTTGATAGTATTAAAAGTAATAAAAATCTTTATAGGTACATTCAATATCTTAGATTAATTCCTTCCGTTATTACTGCAATGCATGCACTAAGCATTTCCAAGCTGCATGATCTCAGACCTTCTATCACAAATCAATGAGAGCTTAAGCTTTGAATGATCATAGGGCAAGGGAAACTGTGGTGGGTTTGGGAGGGTGTCAGTGGGGATGATCCATCATGAACACACATGTAGTTTCCAACAGTCAGAACTGAATAGCACAGATTAAGTCCCCCATGTTTCTGAATGGAATATATGCCTTGCTTACAATGGTGTAAGAAAATGTTTAAAAACCTTGAAAACATTGGCTTGGAGTTTGAATTTGGTTTCTGTTAAAGGGATATCAAGGTGTTCTGATTATAGCTTTCAAAATAATGCCAAAACCAATTAAGGCAAATTGATCATTTTTTTTTAAAGTGTTTAAATGACAGTTCAAACTGCATGATTACAAAGCAAAGGAGAATTACTTTAAAAGGTAGTCTAGTTGTGTAGGTAATGTATCTATTACACAATGGGTTTATTTACATTTCTGAAGAGAAGGTAAAATGATAGAGATAACTGTAAGAAAATGAGGAGGTTCAATTCATGCAAGGTTTTTTTTATTCCCAAACATAATAACCTTTTGAACTTCTTTGCATGATTGCTGAATAGTTCTGCCAAATATTTCTGCTCAAAGTTTCCCAGAGGACACTGCCTATATGTAAAGATCAGAGATAGTACAGGCACAATGGATTCAGGACTTTCACCAGACAACAGTTCTTTTCGCAAAGAAAAAATTGGTCAATAACTACCACATATAAGGGCCCAGTTTAAAAATAAGCTATCACTCTTTTGTTCTGACAAGAGAAAAAGACATCAAATATATCGTAATTATGAAATACTGAAGCTGGAATAACATTCAAATATTAAATACAGCCTTCCTCTTTGACACTTAACCACAAAGCCCTTTTGATTTGGAATGATAAAAACTGAGATCACAAAGCTTTTGTATATTTTGCTGTACAATAATAATGGCATAGTAAAACACCATTATTAACATCTCTCATACCCAAAGCCATGCATCCTACGTTAGTGCTGAGTTGAATATTCATCGCATACCAAATATGTGATACATGCACTTTCTCTGTTTAGAAATAGATACTGCACAGACACGATGAAAGAGAACAATGGTTATTCAGAGTTCAACAATATATTACAAATTGCTGTTAACTCAGTATTAAGTTATATTAAGAGAAAGTCAAAAAGAAAAATGTTAATGAATAAATAAATAGATTACCAATTGTGGTATATATTCGACTCAGTACTAATTCTACATAATACCACACCTGCCAAGGCACCTACACTTAAACCAAGCTCAGAAAGGAACGGGACAATAAACTTACAGTTTCACTCTCTCCATCTGAAACTGAACGGACGTGAGAACCATAGTGAAGAGGAGAGTAAATCCAGGCCCTCTCTTCTGTACACTGAATAACCGGAATCAACAGGAGACACAAAAATAGAAACCATGGAGAGCAACAAAAATGAGAAAGAAAGAAAGAAAGTAACTGCAGGTGAGAAACAAGTTATATATTACGTGAATTTCCAGATAGAGTATGTTTAAAGGAAGGCCAAAACAAACATACCAGCAGAACTGCAGAAAGCGATGTAAACCTTTTTATTGTGGTGCAGTGACTTGCATGTGATTTAACCACGAGAAACTTGTAGCTCATATAAATTTTTCTTAAAATGTATATTTTGCCTTATTTTACCACATCAAACTTAAATGTAAAAAGAACATTAAAAATGGTCTGCATTCAAGTTGAAAATGATCTGCATTTTCCATTCGAGATGCTGGCTAATTGCTACTTTGTCCTTTGCTATTCTCTAATATTAGAGAAAGAAAATTAACAGCACAAAGAAAATTATCCTTCAAAAGTAGATTACTTGTGCTATGAAGCTATTAAATGGTGTTGTTGCAGTTTTAAAAGATTGCTAAATATTTTGTATTAATAATGTTTGATTGGAATATAATACTGCTATATACAGAGGTTTACTGCACTGCTGTATCTATTTTTGGACAATAAAGAACAATGACTTACAAAATTTCTTGCTAGTACAAAAGGCAATTAGAATATAATATTCCAATCTTAGTATCATGGCTGTGTTCAGTTAGCTGATCTCAGCCAGACTAATCGGGGACCTACAACTGGGTGTTACAATTTGTGCCTTGGACCTGAGACAGAGAGGTATGTGAATAAACACAATTCTAATCACTATCAAATGACATTTATTGAAAGGGACAGAGTGAATGAGCAAGTGAGTTTGGAGAGAATGAGAGAGTGTTTGTGTACACTTGAGTAGATAAATGCTCACAACACACAGGAACAGCATCAACCACCACAGCCTACCTGCCTGCTGAACAGTCAAATATCCTATGGGTGGTCAGTGTCAACATTTGCATACAAATACATATCTGGGGAAAGTTTAATCCTGTTTATTCCTCTTCAAGCAAAAGCATCAACAATAGCACTTTCTTAATCCAATTGTCTCAAGAGGGGCTCCTCTGAATCAAAGTATTAATATTATCAAGAGGAGAAAATATACTACCAATGTTTTGAAGACTAGCGGAGTATCTCTGGCTTTAAATGTCCTGGACGTTCACTCAACATTACTAAAAAAAAACTGCTTCCCTCCTCACAAATACTGCCTGGCCTCTAAGTATCTCCAGCATTTTCTATTTTTATTTCAGATTTCCAATATTTGCAGTTTTTTTGTATTTCTATTACTGAAACAGATTTATCTGGTCCTCAGATCATCTGCTATCAGATCCGGATGGACGTTAAGTTCTTCAAGTGTAATAACTTTTAAACAATGGTGTATTAACAGTTTGTCCATCACATACCTTTTTAAGAATGTAAGAATATATTTAGAAAAATAAACATATTTGTTTTTGAACAAAACTGAACATTCGTCTGTGACCTTCAGGTAAAAGTATTGTAATGATTGTAAAAGTTGTAAACTTTTGTCGAGATTAAATTGAAACAGATAAGGAGAACAATATAATAAATAAGAAATTTCTTTGGTAACTATGATTCTATATATCTAGATCAACTGCTTGTGAATAAAATAGTGGATTGAGAAAACCAATCAGCTTTCAAGCTGACTTAAGAAGGAATTCAAATCATATTTCATCGTCCCTTTGTATTATCAAACTTTGAATCTGCCAATGATTCTATTTCTGTCTTGTAAAATAAATGCAGGTCAACGTACACAATCCAGTGTACGAGAAACTTTGGTATATTGCATATGAACTCTGGGGAAAAATGTGCACCTTTCTTCACCTTATGAAACTAAGCAGCTGAATTTTAGGATCTAAATTGGTTGATACACCAACTTTAGCACTGGTGAAGGAGAGATATCTTTCTTCTTAGGCAGTCCCTTGGAGTTGAGAATGATTTGCTTCCATTCTAGTTCTTTGGATTCCAAGGAGGCTGATGAGGCTAATGTGGAATCCACAGACTTTATCATAGGTGCAGGAGATTCTTGACCGGGTGGGTGGTAAGAAATGGTCCATTCCTTCTGCTATTTTTGTTGGTCTTCAGTTTGTTCCAGATGAATAGACTCAAGATTCTCAGTGCCATCCTGAAAGTTCCTTCCCCATTTTGAGCAGTTATGGGCCAGGGATTCCAAAGATTCAGAGGAGATGTTACATTTTTTTCATGAAGGCTTTGAAAACATCTTTGCTGCTTTACTGTATGGAAGAGGAACTATTTTCCACAGCATTTTGCTTTGTTCTATGTTTCCACTCCTAATTCCTGTGCTCTCACATAGACTAGTTTCAAACTTTTACAAAGATGGTATGGTCAACAATGGCTGAAACTAAAATTAAAAATAGAGACATTGAACATAGAACATTGAGATTTCAATAAAAAGAACCAACTTACACTCTCATCAGAAACTGATGTGGCTTGGGAACGACTGCGTTGTGGAGAATAAATCCAGTACATTCCATCCGTAAACTGGATGGTGAGAGAAAACCACGGCACACAAATAGGAAAGGAGAAAGTGATGGTGAAAAGAATTAAAACAATATGTGAAGAAATCAAAGAAAAACACATGTAAAATGGTAATGGCACTATCCTGATCCTGCTTAACCTAATGCTAAAACATAGCTGCAATCAAAGCTTTAACATCAGCCCAAACTGCTCAATTTTTAAAACGATTGCAAACCTGAACATTTAGGAACTATGGCTTCTCATATGAATGGCACTGCTCTATGCTTTCCAAACACCGTTTGCTGTCTGGCCCAGATGTCTCCAGAAGGTGTTGCATTGTTGTAAAAAGTTGTTCATTTAATGCTTAATAAAGTCAGGCAGACACAAAACTAAAGCAGGAACCAAGATCTCTTTGGGGCTGACTACTGCGTGGTAATTAGATGAAGTGGACTGAAATGGTGAAAGGGAGAAGACAAAAAGGAGAAAGGAATATAAATGACTTTAAAGCAAAGTCCTTTGTAAAGGACTGTCACCATACTGCATTCACACAAGGATTGATCAGTTTATCCAATATAGAAACATGTAAACCGGGGTAATCAATTGCTTTACACAAATGATTAACCCCTTAACAGTGAGTTATAAGAAAAATTAGCCCCATTACAAATCCAC
This sequence comes from Pristis pectinata, assembly GCF_009764475.1. NCBI lineage: Eukaryota > Metazoa > Chordata > Chondrichthyes > Rhinopristiformes > Pristidae > Pristis > Pristis pectinata. Next base: position 11,988,798 of record NC_067428.1, read on the forward strand.
TTGCTAAACTAGTTGATTTGTTCCAGATCCCAAGGCAATAGACACCACTTCTGCAAAAATTGGTTCTGCATTCAATGCCAGAAAACTATAGTTTCATATTCACATTTAGATTATAAACCACTGCTCAAACTTTCTGCACAAAAATATAGCAGTCCCATGCAGGGTCTCAGGAATCTATCATCACAACTCTAAGGCACTTTGGAACTCTTGTGTAAAGATGTGCAAAAGCAGAAGTCCCAAATTTTCTCACTTATTGACTGCATTCCTAAATAGCAGTAGAGCACAAATGTCATAAGTTTCCTCGCACTTACACTTGCTAAACCTGTGTCAAGTTAAACGATGGAAGTTCAGCAACCTGAACCACTTCAATGGACATTGACAGCTGCAAGAGACAAAGGCAAGTTTCAGGTAATTTACATTTTTGCTGCGAGTTGGTTTAAATGTATTTAATTGTTTTAAGTGTTTCCCTATCAGCTTATGTATTTGTTTTTTTTAAAAATAATTTTAAACTTTTTAAATTGTATATGTAATAACCAATTGCTTTTGAATGTTTGTGAATATCAGAGGTATTTATATTTTTGTTAGCAGTTCTGCCAGATATACCTTAACCTGCTGGCAAAGCATTTCTACTGGGAGTTACAAATGGCAGGCCATACACTATGCAAGATCTTGCTGATGGGTTGGAGCAGGGCTCACTGAGGAAGTTCTTACCAAGGATCCAGAGTGGCAGGTTTAGTAGGAATTCAATTCCTAAAATGGAGACCCACTTGTAAAAAGTCTAGGTGTAAACATTTTTCTCATTTAAAGACAAAAAGTCAGGTTTAATCCTATAAAAATAAAATGAACAGTATTTCTGTACTGAGAGCCAGTAAGGGAAAGTAAAACCGTCAGTCCACTATAGACACAGAATCCAGAATATTTCCCTACATAACAAGATTGAAAATTTGCCAGATCATCTGGTGAGACTCCATAATCAGTGTGCTCTCCATATGCTTCCTGGGATCTGGGAATAGAATAACTTCCATACTTTCAGTAAGTGTGCTTTTCCTTTTGTTCTTATGTGACATTCCACTTTAAGAAAGTGATTTTCGCACATGGGTAGAAATTGCTTTAATACCTCTCAGTGCCATTAAAATAGCAATGTTAGTCACCATAACAACACTTGTCACATTAAGACCAAGGTCTTCAATTAAGGAATTCTTGTCAAATTTCTCTCTGCAATCCCATGTCATTTTCAACATGGTGTTCCTTACTGATATATTGCAAGTTCTTGCAGCTGCTGATATTAAGCAGAACAGCTCAATCCCTGCAGCCAGCTCTGAAAGGAACATACCTGAAGTAACCCTCCCAGCTAGAAGGGAGTGTTGCCACTGAATGAATAGATGCTGCAAATGATAATCAGAAAAGGGTGGGACAGTGTGGTCAGGTGATGAAGGTGGTCTGGACTAGCTGGTGAAGAAAAAATACCTGCAGGAGACATGTTCTTTGTGTTTACAGGTCACAAAGATCTCCAAAAATACAGCCAGACACTACTGGCAGGAGATGCCAGCAAGGTGCCTGTGAGGACATACTGCAGTTTCTGAATGCTAACATTTTAGGGTAGCCTGCAGTAGCAACAGCCTGGAATGACCCAGAATCTAGAAAGCTGAGAGTGACTATGACCTTGACCTCAAAAGGCAAATCAGCCAATACACCAGCTAGGTTGTATGTGAGATTGCAAGAGGTCATGAATCTCAGTGAGGACAAAGAATGCAAAATATGCATTGGCCTTTAAAGTAACATGGTTTCAAGGAAAACAGGCTAGTGAAACCTTGTCATTCTTGGAGGAAGCAAGAATCAATGAGGTTGTAAATCTCACAGCAGGTGGTTTCACACCACTATTAATATCAGTTGAGAGTTCTATGCCAGATAGAAAGTGCTGTGGCAAATTACAAACTTGCCAAAAGCCCTAGAGTCGCAGGAGTAGCCTCTGGGCCCACCATTTCTATTCCATTTACCAGCACTTGGTCCACATCCTATTATGCCTTGACGATTCAAGTGTTTATCCAGATGCTTCTTAAATATTGCAAAAGTATTTGCCTCCACCGTTTTCTCAGGTAGTGTGTTCCAGATTGCAGCCACCCTCTTGGTGAAAAAATTCTTTTTCAGATCCCCTCTAAACCTCCTACTCCTCACTTTACACCAATGCCCTCCAGTCTCAGACAACTCGGCTGTAGGGGGTAGTCTCTTACCAAAATATTCTACCTGGTGCAAAACTAATTTCAATGACTGATCTTTCAAACTATTATCCTAATTCCCACCTGCCTCTTCTTGCCAACATATTGTGAACATTTCACTGTGACTCAACACTATGATCACATCTATAAGAGTCAAGCCAAGAAGAAATTAGTCAGAAGGAGCAAGAACAAGCTGAACAATAAAATCAATATTGAGCCCTATTTGACACTGCATGCTTTTCTATTCAGATTGGGACTATAATAGTCGTGCTCTAACTAGTCAAGGGTAATGAGTTATGGGACATTACCAATGAAGGACAATTTCCAGAAAACCACTGGATGCTTGTCAAAAGTGAGAAGTTTTTGAGGTATGTGATTTAGTGGGTAGGAAGTAGTAAGGTTGACCTAAGAGGCTGTCTGGGAAGTTATGAATTTTCAGGTATTTTTTAACGTCCATGGTTTTCAGGATGCAGCATAATTCTAGGAACCCATAAAATTAAAAACAGGGAGAGTTACTCTGTTCAAAGGCTGTGGGTTTTGAATTGAAAGCTACATACAACTTTCATCTAATTAAGGCAAATCAGCCAGCTTCAGGTCAATCTCAACAGGTATGACAACTATATTCCCCATGTTGTCTTGTGTCAAGGACAGATCTACAAACAGCAGCACTCCTGTTTTTATTCAAGTGACTAATCTTCATGTGCAAATATAATTAGGAGGTTGTGCCAGCCGACTATTCAGCATCAGAAACTAAAAACAGAGCTCAATCCTCTCTTTACATGATATCCATATCCAAACTAGTTCAATGCAATCAAGTGGAGGTGACTTTTTGCAACAAAAAGATGAAAACAGGTCCTCATGCCAATTGTGGCATCTCTACTGCTGCCCTGGTTGACAGTTTATTTAATAAATAGAAAGAAAGTTATTTGGGATTTGTCTTACTTCTATTTTACTGTGTCATTACCAGTGGCAAGCTGATGATAATTTTTAAAAGCTATACCTCTAAGTTTCATGGAGATATCAAGATATTATCTTTGAGGTCCACAAGTAAGAAACTGTATAATCAAGAATACACCCTTTAATTTCTTTGTAAGAAAGACTTGGAACATCTACAACAGTGGAGCATTATAAACTTCCATTACCCCTTCTCCGGGCTTCGCTTGTTGAAGCTGCTTGCAATGGACTCCTAACCAAAGGCAATCAAATGTGAGTACTCATCGCTTTCATATCAGCTCAAGACGTGTGTGAAACTCCCACTGGATAGCAGTGAGATTCTCAGCTGGTGAAATATGAGCTAGGGAAATCACTCACTTAAGAATGTTACTCATGTCAAAATTCTGCTAATAATGGCAAGATTGGAATCAGAAAACGTTAAAATCAAACAGCTCAACACTGGCCTAATTCAACTGATACCTTTCATTATAATAAGCTACAAATCTGTATCCTACTATTAATATTACTTTTTAATTTTTGATTCTTCATATCCACTGTTGTTTTATTTTTACCAGTACGAATGCAATAGTTTATTGCGAAATCCTCTAAATGCATGAACATTTTTTTTAAGAAAACTGGATCTACTATCACAGGCATTCCAAATCCTACAGTTTATTTGAATATTTGGCAACACATTTATTCTGGTAGTAAAAGCTTATTTCCCTTTTACAAAATATTAAAATACACAGATGTACTTTATACTGTCCAATGTGACGTGGATACATTTTCTACCAAGAATACATCTTACTTTCCAAATTGAGAGATGCCAGAAAAGTCCATGATCAAGTACACAAAGATGTTTCAATTTAATCAGAGCTAAGCTGTCAACCCATTATCTTCCGGTGGAATTACATTACTTGTCACATTACGATCATGCTACCATTTATTATATTGGAATAGTATAATAAACACTGTTTATTTAGCATCTAGTAACAGGTCTATCCTTCTCAGCCCAAAGAGGCCAGTCAAGCAATAAATGCTGGGTATCCTTCAAACATGGCTGGCTCAAAAGATGGCATGCTGCTAAGTCTGCCAGAAGGTCCCTTCCACATTAATTCCAAATTTCAATCATCAAGCATGTCACCTCGGAGCCATTACATTCCCAAGGAAATTTTGGCTTATCTCCCCTCCCTCCAAGTAGGCAAGACAGAAAGTGGTTGTGATCTAATAAACATGCACTGGTATCAATCTTTATTCAGTAGCTTATACACGTTAGAACTTCACAAATGTGAGCAACGCAGCTACTCATAAAATGTAAGCATTGTTGGGCACCATACTGGTGGATTAAGAGCCACAATATGAGTAGATAATGTAAAAGGTGCACATCTTAAATAAAAGATAATGTAATGGCACAGTAGAAACTCATACTCTATAACTGTAGACTTAAAAAAGGTAAGCAGATTTTATAAATTTAACTTATTTAGAATCTTTCACATCAATTTTAACTTTTTTTTTTAAACACACACTATCCAATTCCCAATAGTTCTGGAACACTCAATGAGTTTCACAGAATGAGTTTCAATTTTGTAGAATTGACAAAGCCACCATCCATGACTAATCTTAGGGAAAGACTTCAAATTTGGCTGATGCTTACTTAATGTTAACCTAACTGCAAGGAGAAACTAGGCCTAACCACCTTAAACTGGTGGTGTTGGATACTCGCATCAGATTTAAGCAGGATGTCTTCCTGGGGAAGTTTCACATTGTAAACTTTGTTGTTTTTGGTAGTTTCCAGGTTTATAAAGCTATCTGTGCAATAATACTGCTCAAGTACTTTGTGTGGAACTAGAAATACAACTGTACCCTTCAGATCAAATTGCTTTACACAGTCTTGACATATTTTGCTACAAATCATGCAGAATTGCTAATTGTCTGTTATACTCACAAAGTATATGTCTGTAACTGGAACCTCCTCATCATCTTCATCATCTTCTGCCTCCTCAGAAGCATGGCTGGCTCCCTCAGAGATCTGACTCACAGTGTCGGCTTCCAAAGTGATAGTAGAACTTGTACGTGCAGATGCTGAAGGAACTTCCCTAAAAACGAAGATTTATACAGGGTTCAAAAGTCCTCCAATATGAAAACACCTATGAATTTCAATACCACCCAAAATATTATGGATTAATTAAAAACAGTGAATATTAGTGAGTTTAACTTCAACCAATGAGAAACACGTTAGTGCTATACATGTGTACATAGTCAATTATTGGGACAGTGTCTCAATATAAATTCATGGTCGCAATACCAGTCACAGTGGGCTAACACACAAGTGTGTAACTGAACACACAATATGGAGTGGTGATAATGGGCTAGTACATACAAACACAATACTGGAAGCAGAGCATTAATACATAGATAGCACACTGTGGAATGTATGGTACTTTAAGCAATGACAGAGTCATACAGTACAGAAACAAGTCCTTCTGCCTGTGTCCCCATCTACATCAAACATCCAGCTAGACTAAACCCATTTTTTCCTCTTACATTCCCATCAACTCCTCTCTCTTCCTCCTGTCACTGATCTACATTGGGGCAATTTACAGTAGCCAATTAACCTACCAACCAGAACATCTTTAGCATGTGGGAGGAAATCTTCAGAAAACTTCATTTTTAGACAAATTCCCATTTTCTACTCATTTCTTAAAGATGCTTAACTTGTACTACTTCAAGAAATTAGACATGTTTCCATTTACAATCACATTAAAAGTTTCTTAAATTCACAAGTACAGAACCAAACAAATTTACTAAAGTTGAGCTAAGTTTACACACAAGCGACTAAAACAGCCCATCCCTTCAGAGCAACATTCTCAACTCAATAATTTAATATTAGGCACATAGCGAGTGCAAATAAGTAACCTAAAATGCATGTTACATTATCAGATTTAGGGAATAATCTCCAATGCATTATATCCCACATTTTGAAAGGAATACAAAAAAGCAGATTTATTTCTTACAACTTAGAATGGAGTAATTTTCATCCAGTTATACAACTTGAAAAGTATCATCTTCAAAAACATTCTGTTCCAAAAAAATTCCTATTCATAATTATTTTATTAAAACTTAGTGAAAGCAACATGATAATAGCTGAATGGTAAAACATCTTTGATCTAATGAAGATTTCTGTGTACCCATTGTAAAATGTTTATAAGGCAAGATGCTTCATACTACCATTTTACAAGGAGCATTTCTGTCACATGATGCAGCAATTGTATAGCATGCCCTTAATTAAGAAAGGGTAATTAGTCCACTTGTTGCTTTCTGACCAAAGTGAAGAGGCTTCCCTTTTTTTTTAAACATACTATCCTTGATCACTTTAGTCTGTGCTGGTGTCCACAGGGAAAAAAAACATTGCACTATTCTTTAGTTCATGTGGAAAAGAATCCATACTCATAGCTTTCTAAAGATATTTATCTGCTTCCTTTGGGAAGGTGTCGATGAGCTTAGAGATCATTCCATGTTTGCTACAAAATGGAAAAAACATTTCTACTAACCTTATTGTTAATTTTGTTATGAATGGCACAACCAGAAACAAGCATTACACCCAGATATGCTGAGTAACAAAATACTAACGTTTTTTCCTCCTCTTCTTCTGTTCCTTCCTCCAGTGTAGTTTCAGACTCAATGCTGGACTTGGCTTCCAGTTCAACAGTGACCTGCTGCAAGTTGGCTTCCACTGCCGCCTCATCATAGGATCTAGGGGTAGACAAATCACTTAGATTAGGAAAATATGCAACAGAATTTTGCCATTTTACTGGATTACATAACACAACAATATGTGAATATTTACAAAAGACCATATTTGATTAAGAATGTATTCTTGCATCCCTCTCTCTTTTCCATCAGCTCAGCTGGTACAAATCTGGAACAATGCTACAGAAGTCAATGAATCTTAGCATCTAGATGCAGGATGGAGCACTGGGTTAAGGAATGCACTTTGGGATCTTTTTCCCAAAACTAACCAACAACTCCTACTGAAAAGTGAATGCATGGAACAAATCATCTATTGACACTTGCACAGGAAGCATTAGATACTGTGAAACCACCTCAGCGTCAACCAAGACCTTTGAAAGAGGGGGACATGTAAAACAGTAACTACTTCATTGCTTTGCCACCACACCACAAGAACATACTGCTGAGGTGTATACAACAGTAAAAAGACTACTTGTATGTTTAAATGGTCACTCTGCCAAATGAAAAACTGTAAATAATTCTTGTTTTCTATTCCTTACTGCTGTGCTCACAGTATAAAGACGAAAGTGTCACTACCCACGTGCTAAAGTGAGGCAGATGAATGGCCTGTTCCTTTGTACTATGAAATTTTATTATTCAAAGAGCAGAAAGCCAAATTATGGGTTGAAATCTTCATTCTTCAACTTACATTATTTTAGGAAGTATGTACTTCCCATTTCCTTTTTAAACAATGACAGTGTCTGGATGACATCTAGGCTAGACTAAGTACCTTTGTGAAGACTGCATGTGGTACTGAATAGCAAACCTGTGTGAAAATATCTAGGCATGTTTTGAGAGCAGTGCTGCCCTTAACTTGTTAACGTAAGGGTAACAATCGATAATGGCTTTATACCATGTACCTCCCAGTCCATTCCTGTGCTAATTGACATCAGCAGCCCAGCCCTGAAAGGGCACACTCCACAGCATCACTACAAGTCTCGGTGCTATATCCCTGATAAAATGACTGGGTGAAGGGATGCACAGGGGATGGTGTATATACTCGCTTTACAGATTCCGATATGCACATTCTGAAGGATGAGGTGGAGCCAAGTAGGCAACTCCTCTGCAACAGAAATGATGAGGAGATGGCAGGAGTTGGTTGCAGAGATGAAGTCCTGCAGTGAGTCACCATGCACCTTGGAACATCACATGAACAAATTCAGAATAATTGATACATTTAAAAGTGTGCCTCACTTATGCTGTCTTTAAATGGACACAGTTGCACCACTCATACCCCTCAGACCAAAACTCTTTCACACAACCTATTGCACAATGACAGAACCACCTTTTCACTCCTCACAGCTTTAGATTTTTTTTAAGCAACACAGCTGAGAACACACACAGGCAGTCACAATTTAACTCTAATAATCATACCACTACAGCAAATAAAAAATAGAAGATACTGGAAATAGCACAGAGTCTGCCTGACTCCATGAGAGAAACAGGGTTTCAGGTCAATAACCTTTGATAAGATTGGGAAAGAATGAGAAATATAATAAGTGTTGTTTAGGAGATGGGAAGAAGGATGAAAAAGGAAGATCTGTGATGAAGAAGTGGAAGGCAGAAGTGAATAAGGACCAAAGGAAAGCAAGTGAACAAAGAAGATAATTGAAGGTACAGGTAGAACAAAAGGTCAGGATGAAGAAAGCGTAAATGCACAAAGAGGAAGGTGCAGTGAATGCTGGAATTTCAATAATCTTAGATAATAAAGGTTGAGTCTATAAGGTTAGTGTCTTATCAGAAGATAAGGTGTCATCTTCTTGAATTTACTTTAGACTTTCATGGAAGAATGTAGGATGCCGAGGACAAATACATCTGAGTAGAAGTGTGATGGAGAATTAAAATGAAAGGCAATTGCAGCACAAACTAAACTCTGTCATAAGCTCCTCCTCTCTAACCATCTTCACCTCTCTAACCATCTTCACCTCTCTTTATTGGTATAATTATAGCAGATAATGACCCTCTTTGGAGGGTAAAGCAGGGTGCCTCCAAAGCGATGAAGACAGCTAAATTGCATCCTCAATACTCCAAAGGTAATCACCACAAGGATCCCAGCAGTCTCTTAGCTAGCTTTATTAAAGCACTTGAGCTGCATCAGGTGTAGTATGGATAGGATTCAAAAGCCAAGCAAGTTGGGGATTACACTCATCCTCAGGATCCAGTCTTGGCAGAGGAGTAGGCAAAAGATTGCAGACAATGCAGAGTGCTTAAGAATAACAGATTCATGGTCAACCACAAGTTGGACTTCCGAGTTCTGGGTTCTAAGGGAGAACACATTGCACTACGCAAGTGTTGTCTATTACTTCCTAAACCTTTGGAAGATGAGAATCCTCAAGTCAGGTATCTAATTTCAGTTGCCAACCACATAAATGATTGCATTGATATTACTACGTGCTTCCTCAACATCAAAGGAGTGGCAAGCCCTTGCACACATCACAGCAAGATGTGCTAGATTAAGTGTCCTGAACTGTGAAGCGCATCACATTCTCTCAGAAAAATACAATAATTTACAAGTTTAAAACATACTACAATTGATTCTTTTGGGATGGGGGAAAGAGATTTTGGTCTGGATAAAGATGTGGCTGCATTTCAGTCAAAAGAGTTATTAATGGTAGTGTTTCTACGAAGATAAACATTTACTATCAAGTTGTTAAAGACATTTCTCTTTAATTTTGCCAATTATCTGGATGAAAGCATCAGGGAAACTATCTACAAATTCACAGATGGCACAAAGATAAGTGAAGGGTCCTCAGATCACTAAAAACAGATTTCAGATGGTTTGACAAATGGACATTTATTTGGCTTTTAATGTACAAAAATACACCTGGGCATGTGCAATAACAGTAAGCAATAATACACAATGCATGGTTGCATGCTCAAGGCTGCCAAGAAAGCCTAGAGATTACAGAATGTCATGACTAATGCTGTAAGATTCCTAAAAGGCAAGCAGGTTATTAGGTCAGGATAATTCATTGTGTACGAGAAGTATCAGCCTTGTTGCTTACGAGTCCTTGGACAATTTTATACCTGCCAAGGCGTGGAATGTGGAAGTCCTGGAACAGGTTTAAGATGGATCACTAAACTGATAACTAATTTAACAGATAATAATTATCAAGCATGCAAGTGTTTTATTTTAGAAAAGTATATATTTTTAATCTTATAAAATAATGTAATCATAATGGCTGGTTGTCAAACTATCCAAGCTGGATATGTTACAATGGATTTAGGGAAACAAGCTTGAGATACAAAAGCAAAGATTTACATCAGATGGTAGGAGAATTCCACCCCCCCAAGAAAGAACACTGGAATCATTGCTGGCATATGCAGTCAATGCAGATCCAGTGTAAGGACAACAAAATTACAGATTCAATACAAGCATTTAATACACAGCAAATCTGGATGAGTTCCCAAGTGCGGCTAACGTCTCTGTGTATTGAAAGAATGTGCAGCATCAGGAGTTTCCACACTTGGCAACCAATGGAGAGCAGAAAGAAATTTTGCCAAAGACTGTTCATAAATTAATTTGAGTTTTTCCTTTATTGCCTCTCTCCGAGATTCTAGACTTGGGTGGTGGGGGCACAATGATATACAGAAATTGCACTACATAAGGATGAAATGGATTTAGTAAACTAAATGGTTTTTAACCTGCCTTTCCTTTATCTCAGAAGTCCATTTTCTACCAGGTGCAGGTTCATAGCAAAATCTGATAACAATTCAACAGAAAATAGGCACTAAATTAATAATTTCACCTTGGCACGTACGATGAGCATATGATTCATAAATAAGCTCCCTACAAAGTTGAAATCATCCAGTTGTACAATACCCAACTGATCTGAATAAATCATATCCTTGTGGCAGAAAGGTCAGCAACCAGGGAACACAAATTTAAGGTGATTTAAAGAATCTAATCTGATAAAGTATTAAAAAACTCTTCTTAAGTAGAACTGGGTAACGTGCTGCCTCAAAGGGTGCTGGAAGAACTTCAAAAGCCACTTCCAAGGGAAAACAATTTACAAAGATAAACAGATACCTAATGACCTTTTTCCTGTGCTGGATGATAGCCTGAGCTTTGGGTGTTATCAGTCATCAACTAAATGACATGCACTCTGAATACCCAGCATGGCTATATATTATGCAACTTTTTTTTCCAGATCTCATGTGATTGTGGACACTGGTGGTATTGATAATCTTCTTAAACCAATGCTGTCTGTATACTGCTATTGATTCCAGGTCTTATTTTGTGGGAATTCCAGAATTTAAACTCACCAAAAATAAAGGATAAGCAACAAATTTCCAAACAGGATAGCATGCAAGACAACTATCCCTATGTACTTGGACCTTTCTCCTTCTGGAGAATATCAAGCTTCAAGCCTGTGTCAGGGGAAGTATACATTCAAGGGAAAGTACAGAGAATTCTACAATGTTTCATTTGTGCTCTGCAAAAAGTGAAAGACACGGAGAATTAGGGGATGAATCAGCCTCTGACCTGCTCATAAAATCATATTGTTTATATAGCTGCTCAAGTATGTTACTGGTCAACAGTGATGCCCAGTATCATCCAATTCAGAAGGCAGCTCAGAGTCGGCCACTTTGTTATAGATCTGAAATCTCATGTAGGTAAGGATGCCAAAATTTCATTCTCATCAGTGAATCAGATGGGCTTTTACTGACAATCCAATATTATTACAATTACTGCATTTTTATTCTAGATTTATTTAACTATGTGAAGGGATTTTAAATTATATCCTCTATTATAGCCCACATCCCTGGAACACTAATCAAGTAATTTTACCACTGGGCTATTGTAACTGATTAAGTAATTCATAATGTGTCCACACTGCACTCAACTAAACACTGCACTCAACTAAACACTGCAGCTGCCTAATTCAATGCAGCCAGTCATTCAAATATCTAGCAAAACAATGCCCAGACATGTCCATAAATTAGCAACTTAACAGATAAAATTTTAAAAAAATATACAAGGCTACTTGTGGAAAGAAAATGAGCAAGTTTGATTCTCACCCAATATCCTGCACTGATGAAAGTGTAGTTTTCCTAAACAGATTTAAAAAAGAACAATAACTATAATAGATCAGCCATGAACAATAAAAATAATAATACAAGCCAAGGATGAGGACAAGACCGCAACATAAACATGTAATGCTCTTTTTACCGAATGATCTGATGTCATGCAAAATAAATAATGTTACATTTTGAGAGAATGCAGCATTATATATCCTAAATTTACATTTAGCATTACAGAAATAAAATTAACCAATGGGGTGTTGGATATGATTCTTTTAAGGGTGGTGGAAAAGGGGAAAGATAGGAATTTAAACTTGATAAAAGATTCAGACATTAAAAAGATAAAGTAAAAATTGCCACCTTTATCCTCAAGTTCTTTCATTTCCTCTCAAAACCTCTCCATCTTTTGCCTTCGCTTTCTCCATTGATGCTCCATAAAACCTACCTCTTCAAAAGTTTGATCATATCCCCTAATTTGCCTTGATCAAAAGTTTACTTGGTAATGCTTTTGTGAAGCATCATAGGATGACTTACTAAATGAATGCAGTATATAAATGGGAGTTTTATTTTAAGTAAAAAAAAATCAACCAGTACAGAAGAAAAAGCATATAATGTTAGGTAAGAATGGAACATTGCCAGATTCGAGTCATGATAATGCAGAATTCGGCCAGAACCTAGCACTCCTTACAGATAGACATCCTAGAAACTTGTAAGCTTCTTGCAATCATGGCAGACTTTAAGAAACACAGGACTTTATGGGTCCTAAATAAATGATCAAATCTTGTCTCAGACATGTAGAATATTTTTATATTTATAATAGCATGCTGCTCAATGTGCATTGTAAAGCAGTCTTAAAATTGATGCTAGTCTACAATGCAATTACTGCCAAGGCTACTGTGACATTGATGGCTTTACAACGAACAAATAATACATCAAATTTTGAATTATGCCGAGTCGATTCAAATAAACTTGAAATGGGAAAATATGGTACCAACTTAAATGGTCAATAATCTTCCTGATTGCATTTTCACTCGGGGTCCAGTCATCAGTTATTACTATTGACTTCAAAAGAATGATTGGGGTGGTGGGTGGAAAGGAAGATATATAATCAGCAAGTGATCATGTCCCTGGTTGCCGCAATATACATTTCAGTTTAGACCAAGAAAATAGGGAAAAATGCCCAAAGATCTGCTTAAGTAAAACATATTACATTTTTCACCAATAATATCCTATATTGGCAATAAGTATCAACTGTTCCCCTCAATAACAAGCATATCATATCGGATACTGTTTGGGGGGGTGGGACAGAAATGACCTACCAGGGGAAAGCCATTACAGCTAGGTCTCTGGCACTGAGTCTGGCTCTGTGGCTCAGAAGGGAAGGTGGGGAGAAGAGGAGTGCGGTAGTGATAGGGGATTCATTGGATGAGATTCTGTGGACAAGAACGAGATTCCTGGATGGAATGTTGCCTCCCAGGTGCCAGGGTCAGAGACATCTTGGATTGAGTCCATAGTATTCTTAAGGAGGAGGGTGAGCAGCCAGAAGTCATGGTACACATTGGTACCAACGACATAGATAGGAAAAGGGATGAGGTCCTGAGGAGGGAATATGGGGATTAAGAAGGAAGCTAAAGAACAGGACCTCAAGGTGGTCATCTCTGGGTTGCTGCCAGTAAGGGTAAGAATAAGAAGATATGGCAGACGAATGCATAGCTGAAGGGTTGGTGCAGGAGGCAGGGTTTCAGATTTCAGATCACTACGATCTCTTCTGGTAAAGGTATGACCTGTACAAAGGGATGGGTTAAACCTGAACTCGAGAGGGACCAACATCCTTGTGGGCAGGTTTGCTGGAGTTGTTGGGGAGGGTTTAAACTAGGTCAGCAGGGGGATGGGAACCAGAGTGTTAGGTCAGATGATGGAGCAGTTGGTTAAAGGTAGATGCGACGTGCAGAGAGACTGAAGAAGGATTGGCAGTGGAGAGGGTACAAACGCAGTCAGTTGGATGGGTTGAAATGTGTTTAATGCAAGAAGTATTAAGAATACACGTGATGAACTTAAGAGCATAGATCAGCATGTGGAATTACGATTTTGTGGCCATTACAGAGATTTGGCTGTCATAAGGGCAGGATTGGCCGCTTGATGTTTCAGGGTTTAGATGTTTCAAAAGGGATAGGGAGGGAGGTAGGTAAAAGAGCCGGGGGGGGGGGGGGGGTGCGGGGGAAGGGGTGGAAAAGAGTGGCATTGCTAATCAGGGATAGTATCACAGCTGCAGAAAGGGAGGACATCATGGAGGGATCGTCTACAGTGTGGGTGGAAGTCAGAAATAGGAAGGGAATGATCACTCTGTTGGGAGTATTCTGTAGGCCCCCAATAGCCACCAGGACACTGAGGAGCAGATAAGTAGGCAGATTTTGGAAATAACAGGGTTGTTGTCATGGGTGATTTCAACTTCCCTAATACTGATTGGCACCTCCTTAGTGCAAAAGATTTAGATAGGGTAGAGGTAGGCTTTTTTATTTTACACAGAGAGTGGTGGGTGCCTTGAACGCACTGCCAGGGGTGGTGGTAGAGGCTGATACAATAGGGACATTTAAAAGATTCTTAGATAGGCACATAGATGCAAGAAAATGGAGGGTAATGGGCTATGTAGGATTGATCACAGAGTAGGTTTGTATAGGTTGGCACAACATCGTGGGCTGAAGGGCCTGTATTGTGTTGTACTGTTCTATGTGCAGAATTTACACTTTTATTCATCGACTTGAAAATGCTGCATGTGGCTTTTAAAATGTAGACCGTTTGTTTTTGAGATGCACTGATTAGTGGCAGATGGTAATGACTAGGCATGCACAATTAAGTTTTAATAAGGTAACATGATCTTAAATGTGTATATGTTATTACTTAACTCAATTTAGTTGTATCATAGAGATGAAAACTTACTTTTAAATAATCAAAATATGTATAGAACACTAAGAAAAAAAAATGAGAAAGCAACTCATATTGAATCAAAAATAAAAACCAAAATGTTCAAGCACTGGAAATAATAGCTACTACAGCAGAGTGCCTCCATGATATATCAACCTGCTGGCAAGTGGCTTGCTGGCAAGTGGCTAGCTGACAAGGCACAAGAAACTTGTTGATACAAGGCAACTACTTCCTAATAAGGTCATGGGGTGGGTGGTGGGTATCACATCTACAGCCAACTAAAAAACATAGCTTAGAACCTCAGCCCTCACAGCCATAGCCATTGTTCCCCCATCCTCCATGCTGACTGTGCAGGGGTGAACAGGATTCTCACCGGGGGTGCTGCTGGGAGAAGAGGGATAGGAAAAAAGAGAGAGTTGACACACAGAAACTCAAACCCTCACACAGGTGCAGTGTGTTCTCAGCTACGTTACCTGTCCACTGCAGTGAAGAGTGGAGGTAAAGGCTAACCTGTTAACGTCCAGTCCACTGTACCTCGCAGTCAGCTTATTTTGATGACAGGAAGGGTGAAGAACAGGTGTATATACGTGTGTTCATAGAGAAATAGGCAAATTGTTTTGTGGGAGTGGGAAGGGAGCATCTTACGTGGAAGTGGTTGGGCAAGAGAAGGAATGTGTAAGGTAGGATGGACTGGAAGGGGGTGAGAGAAGGGCTTGGAAGAATGTTGTGGAAGTTATAGAAGTGAGGGATGTGTGAAGAGAAACAGCAAATGGAAGTTTTCTTTAGTACACTGGTTGAGGCTCTGGACTTTTTCTTTCATACAACATAATTATATTATTGTTTTTCAAAATTTAGTTTTAATTCTCATCAGAGTCTATTAAGTGTTGGAAGCAAACCTTAAAATTTTTGTTTGCCTGGAATTAAGATATAGGTTTGATCAGTTCGGGAAATTGTGCTCTTAACGTTCTGGTTGATTATCTAATTTGCATTAAATAATAGTTTGCCTTGCACCATTGTTTTTATATGAGCAATTGGTAAATTTTAAAACATTATTCAGAAAGTTATTCTATAGAAAGCAATTAGTAATAAGCTATTACTTAACCAGAATTTATTTTTGAAGTTTGCATTTATTTATTCATTGCCTTATTATTTTTCCTATAATTGTTGCACTAGTGAGCTGCCATAAAAGTTTTAAATTACCAATCTATTTTCATACTATATAGATCTTTATGCACCTTTTGCAGATAGTAAAGATAAAATATTTTATAAAAGTGTTTAAAATAGCAATATTGTTAAAAAATTAATCATTGATGTATCGTGGAAATCCCAAAATGTTCTGTCTAGCCCCCCTCAGCAGCCAGCATGAAAAATTTGGTGCAGTTCCTGCTAAGAAGAATCAGCACATAAGAAAGGGATGAAAATAGTACAGCAGCTTTTTTATGCCCCCATCGATCAATGATACTTGAAATAATCTGGCCAGATTGCTGAAATCGAAAGCAAAATGCAGTACCTGGATACCAAATAGTTAAATGATTCTGCCAGGACACCTGCTGAAAGCATGTGCCTCGCAATATGAAGGCAACATAAAACAATTTGATCCTCTGAAACTCTAAATTCTAGGTCAGAGTATTAGAAAACATGGGGATGTCTGTGTGTATGTTCATAAATAAACAGAGCTGGTTAGTGTATCTTATACTAGTAAAAAAAACTTTTAGCTTCAGATACATGTGTGATTAAAACTGGGAGAATTAAGAATTAAATTCTGTCATCAATTTTGAAGCTACTCAGAGTAGGCAAATTCTTCGGGGAATCATCATTTAAATTATACACGGTTTGTCACATTATATTGCTTAAAACAGTAAAACAAGTCAAGCTTTACAGATTAAGGAAAAATGTAATTATGTCCCTCTTCTCTCCTACAGAGAGAGCTTGACTTGCAAGAATCTGGTCCAAAAAATTCCTCAATATACAGATAATAACAGTGGGCTAATTAACCAAGGGCAACATTCACAAATTAGGTCAATTTAGACCTCAACCAACATTCCATCAATACACTTTCTGCCAGGAATCTTTGTATCACATGAAGGGACCAAACTGGGTTCAGTATTGTATGTGTTCTGACCATCATCTTATACAAGGCCAAATTGGTGTCTAACAGACCTATTAATACATTGTCCATTTTCTCACCACTTGACAGAAAACTTAATATTGAACTGTGAATAATGCAAAGATCCTTTCTTCTCTCAACCAAATTCTGTTCTGATCTACATTAAGGGTAGTTTATTTGGATTTGGTAGATCTGCCCAAATATAGTACATTGGATTTATCAAATGCTCTTTACCACTTTATCCTATCCAACACATCTAAATTGATTTGCAAAGGTTTGTTGCCCTCCACAATCTTAACAATTGTCTTATAAACTTCAAGCATGCAGACCAATACCCTGACATCAATACCAAGTAATTTATTATGATGTAAATAACAATGGCCTCTTAACATCAATCATTGCAGTCCAAGCATCTCAGGGTATTGACAACCATTTATCCACTTTTACTTTACATGAATCCAATTGAGAGAAAAAAATATTATAGTTCATGACTTTCTGAAGGCTGAAAATTCACAGCCAGAGATTGTGATTGGCCTTCCCTTTCCAGAGGCAACTAAGATGCCTCAGCTATTTTGTTCAATATGAATGTGCCTGGAAAGATGTTCTCTTCTAAAAAACACTCAAACTCACATTCTCTGCATAAATACATTTTTTTTTAGTGAATGGGTTTTCCTTACTAAACTTTTTCATCCCATAGAATGCCAAATGCAGCAGCATACACATTAGAGGAACTTTTCTTCTTTTGTTAATATTAACTGATAAAAGCCTAAGAAAGAAAAAAGGATACTTTCAAATAAATAGGTTACACACCACACACACACGCACAGCTTCCCCAATGTTTTAGTTGCTTAAGGCAGTAAGTAACAGCCTTAGGTTCTTATGACTATCTCCAGTGTAGAAGCAGAAAAATGACACAATTGGCCTAAGATGGTTTATCTCCTATCTATCAGGGTCCCGATATAAGATAAGAATGGAAGAGACACTGGACCTTAATGTGATAATTAGAAGAATGTCCAAATGCTTGTCTGAAGGTATTTTTAAACAATCAGGAGATTAAGGAAGAGAGAGAGAGAAATATTGAATAACAAAAGATAAAATGAACAATGCTTCATACCTGTAACGATGATGATGTTCTGAGCCTTCTGATGCTGACTGCTCTGTTATTGACAAAGATGTTGTTGATGACAGAGTTGTTGCTATTGAAGCTGTTGTTGCTTCTTCAAATGAAGGAGGGGTACAAGGAAGGAGATCTGGTCGGCCTAATAACCCTAAAAAAATTTGAGATGTTATTAAAAAAACAACAAACAAAAGGAAGGAAAACTCTTTACCAGGAAGCATATTGTTTTTGTATCTAAAGTAAAATAGAACGATGAGGAACAGTAGTCACCTTAATGCCATGTCCCGTTTTTAATTGGCAATTCTTTATAAATTGTACAGAACAAAGAACTGTAAAGTGCTACAGCTGGCCAGATATTTTCCACTTAAGATGATTAAAGAAATGGGATATGCAGTTTACAAACTTCTTAACAAAATATTTAACATCTTACCAGGATCTGGGATCGTTATCTCAGTTTGGAAGAACACTTAAATACTTCCAGCTTTCAAAAACCGAGACATTGGTCCAGGGAACTTCAGGCCACTTAGTCTAATATCATGGTGCAGAATATACAGCTCGTGGGATACATCTGCCCATCACATGCTCACCATCCTTGCTCAGCCCAGAACCCTCATGGTACCACCTGCCACTACCCAGCCACTTTGAGCAGGGACGCGAGGATGAGATACCCTGGAGCCTTTGCCAGTGTACACTGTAGATTATTGTGTCACCTGAACCTTGTGCAAATAATAGGAAGCTGCTACAATGTGTTGTAAGCATTGTTTGCAATTTATGCAAGTGGAAGATTTGTGTAATGAATGTGGATCTGCTTAAAGCAATGCCAAAACAACTGCTGTTTAACATCTTCAGATTAACTAATCTTGGCCTTAAGGTTACAGTCCACAAGTTTATAGAAATTTTTTAAAAAATTGTGTAAATGTGAGGCTGAGAGGAGCACTAATTTCTGCAAGTAGATTTACACACTCAAGAAAGGGTCAAACTGGTAAACAATAATTGACATTGGTCAGTACAATACTACGCAATTATACAAGTATAGTTGTATTTCATTCAACCCTAACAGAGTCGGTTGAGAGCATAAAAAGAATCTTGGCATTACAGTTCATTGCTACCTACGGCTTCTTGGCCAAGACCAAAGAAAATAGAATATTTACTCAAGAATTCAATGTAAAACAAAACACATCAATTTAGCCTCGCATAATAGTGGTAAGACTACATTTAGATTAAGAAGTCCTTCAAGCCAATATATGGAAAAGGCTTTGAAAAATGTTCTGAAGATTTAAAGAATGTTTCCAGCTTGAAGAAGGCTTAAGCCAGTGGGTCCATTCAATTTAAAGGTGAAATCACTATTTGATAGAAGTATATAAAATAATGAATGGTCACATTGATGGATTATCTTCATTTGATATATTATCATGGTGATATATTTAAGTTAAAAAATGCAAGGACTAGTTTAGATATCAATGAATCCTTTTACCAATGGACAATGAAGTTATAGAACAAATTACCAGCTCATGCCACTGAGCATTGAGCCTTAAGTTAGACTAATTCTAGGCTGAGAAAGATCACGTTAGAGCGAAGAGAGAAATGCAAGTATGGTCAAAATGACCTGCTGAACGAATTTCAATTCAACAAGGATCTCAAAGGGGAACTTTCTAGATATTGCCCTGCTCCCACCCCTATCTAATTTGTCCTTGAATATTTAAAACACATCCAGTGGATTATAGCGCTATTCCACAAGCGAAGCGCTATAAATGATGAAAATGTGAAACAGAAATATAAAATTCTGCAAATACTTAGCAGGTCAGGCAACATCTACCAAAAAAAAATTCTGATGAAAGATCAATGACAAGTTAATTCAGTTTCTCTTTCCACAAATGCTGCCTGTCTTACTGAGTATCACTGGCATTTTCATTTTGAATACACAACTACACTTGGATAAAGAGAATCTAATCAAAATGCTTCAGCCATCAGGATTGTGAAGCACTGTGAACTAGTGTTCCCTGCTGAAATGTTTTAATCAAAAACAATCTCAATATCTTTGGAGTTTTTTGTACCAAAATAAACTGGTCCATTTGGGACCAATACCATGATACACCAAAGAAAATGTTCAATTTTCTCCACAATCAGTATTCTTGGAAGAGATAAAGGAATATTCCTAATTCAAAAAGAAGGGCAAGATATTTACATGACAATTACCTTCATCTTCAAGAGTTGGGAAGCTCCTGGCTCCCCGCAGGTCATACCGCTTCTCTTCATCTTCTGTCGGAATCTGACTGGCTGAAAAGGCTTGTCCTGGGCCGACATATTTAGGAACTGGTAGAGAGGCTCGTCCTTTCTTGGATGGGGATGATTTCAATGCTGTGAAATAATGAAACAAATACTAAATGAACATCTTAATTAATAATTTCTATTAACATTGATCTCAAACAAGGTTAAAGATAAAAACCAAAAATCAGTAGAAATACTACATTAATTTCAATGAACCCTTGGCTAAAGATGGGATGCAATACTGAGTATGTATGACAAATTATCATTTGGCTGAGTTATTGCAGAACTGCTGTTCCAACAGACTACATAGGGACCAATGCGAGAGTTTTGTTCCAAGAATCCAAATCAGAATCTGTTATTATCACTAACATATGATGTGAAATTTGTTGTTTTGCAGCAGCAGTATAGTGCAAAGACATAAAAACATTCAGCCCTTGTAATATTCCAAATAGCTTCCAAAGAGGACACAATGCTTACTTACATGAAGACTTTCTGAAGACAGTGCTACTCATAAATTTATAAAATCTTTCGGCATAGAAACTTGGCCTATGCACTGACACAGTGTCCTGTAAAAAATTCCAAGAAAAAACAATGTTACTCACAGTGTGTAAAGAAATTGTTTTAGAAAATCTAAGGAGAGCCAAAATTAACATGTAGTTAAATCCAGTCAAATATCAAAATTTTAACTGCCAGGCAGCAAGATACCCAGAAGTTTTGAACACTGAATTTTATTGAAGCTGTTAGAGGCATGCATGGGGCAAAATAATGAATCTTGTCTGACTAGAGATTACCTTGATTAATGAAAATATTTAACAATTCAGAAATGTGTTTCTAAAATTAACTCAGCGTTAGCTGATTTTAGTCAGGGCAGTAATTGACTTCAATACACCTGAGCCACAGAGGGATTCATGGTTCTGATCTTAACGTAAGAGTGGATTTTGTGTCATCAATTTAGTATAGATGCAGACCAAGTGATCACTTTACAGTCAAATAACCTGGTCATTCTCACTGCCTTAGTGAGAATTACCACTAAGGCATCTTTAGTAGAGGTACTAAAGAGTACCACAGCTATACCCTAGGTGAAGAGGATCCAAAGCTGAAAGGGGAATGAAAGAAATAGGTTTAAAAGAAGTCTGACTATATTAATATTACTGCATTAATAACATACAAGTCAAGCAAAATGCTGACACAAAAGTCCTGACGCAGGGTCTCGATCCAAAACATCAACATAAGAACATAAGAAATAGGAGCAGGAGTAGGCCATCCGGCTCATCAAGCTTGCTCTGCCATTCAATAAGATCATGGCTGACCGGGCCATGGACTCAGTTCCACCTACCCAACTTTTCCCCACAGCCCTTAATTTCCCTACTATGCAAAAATCTATCTAACTGTGTCTTAAATTTATTTAATGAGGTAGCCTCTCCTGCTTCCTTGGGCAGAGAATTCCAGAATTACTACTCTCTGGGAAAAGCAGTTTCTCCTCACCTATGTCCTAAATATATTCCCCCAAATCTTGAGGCCATGTCCCTGCTTGCTTCACACATTTCTTTATTAGGATAAATCAACATTTAATGTCATTACATAAAACTTGATATGAACAGGTCACTCAGTGGACATTTCTCAGCCTCCACATATGCTGCCTGACCCACTGAGCTCCTCTAGCAGATTGTTTTTTTTAAATCAAAGTCAAATGCTGAATTCTACCTACATCATGGGAGAATTATTTAACACGAGGCAAATTCTACTCACCACAAGCACTGAAGCAATTCAAGAAGGCAGCTCAGCAACACCTTTAAGGTTAAGTAGGATGGGCATTAAGTGTTAGCCTTGCCACTGTTGCCCAAATCTCACGAAAGAGCTAAAGATAACCTTAATAGCATGCAATTCTACCAAGATATTAAATTACTCTGTTTCCTGGAAGAACTTAACTGCTGACCAGTTGTAACTAGCTCAGATATTTCCCTAATTTACCAAAACACCGGTGTTCAATCTTGCATTGTGTAAAGTCAAATTGGTATCCCTAAGTCTTGCTCATGTTAACAGTAACTATGGAAGTACAAGTTAAATGGAACCATCGAACTCTGCCCAAATCTAATACCTTCAGTGTAAAGGAAAGCTTTGCCTGCCTTTCCTTCACCTTCTTGTTCATTTCTCTTTAAGCAAGTGCCCTGGCAGACGTGCTTCACACATTTCTTTATTAGGATAAATCAACATTCAATGTCATTACGTAAAACTCGAAATGAACAGGTCATTCAGTGGACATTGTGGAACTTACTCCACCAAATTAAAATATCTTGGAATATATTATCTTTGTCAATACAGAACTCCTCACATTTTACTTAACTATAACTCATGCAAATGGTGCAATGCACTAAACCACATGAATGCTGTACAATAAATGCAACTTTCACATTACAGGGACGTCATTAGAGTAGAACTGGCTCTTGTGATGTAATATACGTCCTATGTACTTCCAACATATAACCCACAACTGCAGATCAACCAAGGATGTGATCTCATCTATCCCTGAGTCTTTTCATTTTATTATTCTCTTGAAATTAAAAAGGAGGCTGCAGATTTATTTAGTTCTGAAACTAACCATAAAATAAGGGAAGCTAGAAAATGAAATCTTTGACAACATTTCTGTTGAAGGCTACACATGGAAAACAGACTGTGTGGACTATTAAAGCGGCATTTGCTTTTTGAAATGTAACTGTATATGCTAAATTGGTAGATATTTCTCAATTGGTTATATCACTTTAAAATGAAAACTTACACCATCATGAACAAGTGCTTTCCAAGTATGTTCCAGTTTCTTGATCAACCTGAACATAAACATCAGTTAGTTTTGATTAATCTTGTAAATCACTTACTTAAGCCAAGATAAGGCCTTGCTTCAACATTGATATAAACTTTAACACTTTTCACTCAAATCATAAGGTTTAATCCCCACTCCAGAGACTTGAGCACATAATTGAGGCTAAACTGCAGTACTGTAGAACTAAAATTATGTTGTGTTGTTGGGAGAAAGCTTTTATTGAATGACACATTAAATTGTGGCCTTTGTTGCACTCTTAAATACATGTAATAAATTCCACAGCACAATCTGAAGAGATTTCTCCTATCATTGTCAAGATCTATCCCTCGAGCAGCATTCTTAAAGATCATCAGGTTATTAATCTCACTGCCTTTTGAAAAATCTTGCTGTTGGAAAAACTACTGCCACATTTGACCAAGTTACAATGTCCAATCAGGGCTTCCAGTGTGCTAGGAACCTTTGGATTTAGTTCAGCATTAGATCTGGTGTATCAACAAAACACATTCTGGAAAGAGCATCAACAGAAAAAATACACAAAAAATTGTAAAGCAGTGAGGGACCAAATTTCACAGATCAAAAATGTTCTGGTCTCCTATCACTGATTTAAGAGATGCCAGCTGATCTCCAGCAAGGTAGCTGCTACATCCTACAAATTACAATTAGGTTACCCAAGTTAAACAGATAAAAGTTTCCACCTCCTGGCTGCTATTCAATGATTGCAATTTGAAACGGACAGGCAGCATCAACAGACAGAACTTGACTAAGGTGCAATACTCCCAAGGCAAACAGCCTGTACAATTTTAAACTGTGACATTCATGTAATTGGCTACTTGGTGAATTACCAGAAGCCACTTTTGAAACTGCCTAAGCCACAAACTTAAATCTTATGAGATGTGGGTGTCACTGTTAAGTTCAGCATATAATCATACACCTCTAATTGTTTGTGAGTTGATGATAAAGTGGTCTCCTTCAGCCACTGCAATTTATCTCGCTATTATAATTCTTCCCATGTACAAAGTTAAAGTTAAAACTCTTTCAAGCACTTTATTATAGCATGAACAAAAGCCTACCTGTAAGATTGCAATATGTCAATAATACCAATGTACAAGAGGAGCCTCTCTCCTTTCCCATTCACTGCTGGAATACCGCCCATCCTAACAAAGAAAAGCAAATGTCATTTCATAACCTGAAAATGTAACAGTCTTCAGTTAAAAAAGGTCAAGAACACAGGAAAATAGGAATAGGCTCCCTGACCCCAAGCTGTGCGAGTTCTACATGGCCCTCAATTCTGTAATCTCTCAAATAATTATCTACTTCTTCTTTAAATACCTCCAATGTTCCAGCCTCCACAACCTCTGGGGTAGAAAATTCCAGAGATTCAGTACCTCTTCTGAGAGGAAATTCCTATGCATTTCAGTTTTAAATGACCACCTCCCTTATTTTGTAACTACATCCTCTCATTCAAGATTCTCCCATTCATGGAATCATCTCAACATGTACCTTTTATGTCCCATTAGGATCTTGCATGTTTTAATAAGGCCACCACCTCATTCTTCTAAACTAAAAGATAGGTCTAAATTTTTGACTGTTTGAGACAGGACAACCTCTCATTTCAGAAATTAGCCAAGCGAATGTCTTCTGGATTGCCTTCAATGCTAGTACATCCTTCCTTAAATAAGAGACCAAAACTCATGCAGCCTCATCAACACCTTGTACAATTAAACACATAGAACAGTACAGCACTGCACAGGCCCTTCAGCCCACGATGTTGTGCCGACCTATATAAGCCTTATACCCATTCAATCTATGCCCCTCTCTACTTCACCTTCCATAACCCTCTATTTTTCTTTCGTCCACATGCCTATCTAATAGTCTCTTAAACAACTCGATTGTATCAGCCCCTACCACCACCCCCAGCAGTGTATTCCAGGCACCCACCACTGTGTAAAAAAACCTCTTTCCTCCATGCACCTTAAACGGGTGACCTCTAGTATTGGCCATTGCCACCCTGGGGAAAAGATGCTTGCACTTATTCTGTCTGTGCACATAATACAGTTGCTCCTCACACTTCCTGACTAAGACATGCAAAATCAATCATTACTGTCCAAGACACTTTTCTGTTCCTTATTTCATGTAGTATGGCATGACCAGAATATTACTGACGTTGTTTTCTTAAACTATTTTCCCTCTAAATGAATCCCTGAATTTGTAACAATACTTCTCTATTTTTAAACTCTAAACCACCAGCAATAAAGGCTAATGTGCCATATGTCTCCATATTACCTGCTGTAGAGACAGGCTAACTTTTTGTGTTTTATGCACAAGAGCACTTTGTCCCTTCTGTACTCCACTCATTTCCAGTCTCCTTTAGATGTTAGTCTGCGTTTTGATTCCTCCTAATGAAGTGCATGACCTTACAATTTCCCACTTTGTACTCCATTTGCCAAGCTTTTGCTCAGTCACTTAACGTACCTGTTTTCTATTACAAAGACTAAATATCCTCATTGCAAAGCAAATCTTCAGAGGCAAACAGTATTTTTATCATTTTCTTTAAATCATAGCACTTGAACATATCAAAGGTAAAATGTTTTGTAAAAATATATATACATACGTATCATCTGTGTCAATGGACTCGCCCCGTGATGTTCCACCTTGAATAGATTCCATGGCTGTGGAATAGAGTGCTTTCTGTGCAATGGGTCGTTTCTCATCAGAGGTACTTAGTGAGCCCTCCAACTGCCTCTCACGCTCTGCTTGGTCTAAATTGTGAACTCCTAACAACAAACTGTAATCCATGATTTTAAAGCTCTCTAGCACCTATTGAAATTGCACAAGGAGAAATAACATGACAATTAGTCTGCACACAAATCAGTAACTAGAGGATATCAAATCATCTAGCATGAAATCTTGTTTGACATCACACACAAGAAACCACTGAAAAAAATATGATCCAAAAGATTAAAGTGAATAAAGCTTCTCAAAAGATTAATATATTTCTGAAACATGCTTCAAGCTTGGCTCCACATTCCTGATTTTCAAAGTGGACAGAGAGAAGGTTAAAACAAAATGAAGTGGCAGGAGAAGTGGGTAACATTTACACTGACCAAAGTGAATTTTAATGCTTGGAATGCTGCATCCAATGAGATTCTGTTGAGCTCAATTCCATAAACCTGCTTTTCGTTCACTTAGATTTAAACGTGGGAGCCGTATTTTCAAAGTTTGCAGAAGATACCAAAATTGATCGTTTTGTTGCTCATGGGAAGCAGGAAGATTTCGTTTTTCATTCATTTTTCAGGATGTGGGCCTGCAGTTATTGTCCATCCATAACTGCCCTGGAGAAGGCAATGATTAGCCATCTTCTTAAGACATGGCAATCTTTCTGGTGAGATCGTTGGATAGGGAGTTCCAGAATGTAAATCTAGTGACAATGAAGTCAGGATGGTGAGCAACTTGAAAGGGAACCTACAGGTGTTCATGTACCTGGTTCCCTTGTTCTTCTTGGTGCCAGAGGTTACAAGCTTCAGATGGTTCTGCTGTAGTAATTAGGCAAGTTAGTGCAATGTATTTTGTCCTTGCTAGAGTGCACACACCACAGGTACGGTATGGTGTTGGTGGCTGGAATTAATGTTTAGAGTGATAGATGAGGCACCTATCAAGCAGCCTGCTTTATCCTGAATTGTGCTGAGTTGGAACTGCAGGCAAATGGACAGTATTCCATCATGCTTCCAAGTTGTATATGATGGAAAAACTTCGAGGTGTCAGGTGGCAAATCACCTGCTGCAGGACATCCAGCATCTGAACTGCACTTGCAGCCACAGTATGTTTGTGGCTGGTCCAACTGAGTTTCTGGCCAACAGTGACCTCCAGGATACTGATGGTGGAGAAACTTAGCAAGGCTAATGCTATTGAACATCAAAAGTGAAAATTTTAAAATCTGACTTGTTGGAGATGGTCATTGCCTGGCATGTGTGTGGTGTGAATGTTAAATAACAATTAATCAGCCCAAACTGGAACATCTTAATACATGCATTTCCTGTTTCATTTCCTGAGGAGATTCAAATGGCATTGAACAATGCACAGTGAACATTTCCACTTCTGACTGCATAATGGAAGAATTATTATTGATAATGCAGTTGAAGATAGCTGGGCCTAGAATAATACTCTAAGGAACTCCTGCAGTGGCATTCTTAGACTGGGACAACTGACACCCAGCCATCACAACGGTTTTCCTTAGTGTAAGGCATGATCCTAACTATTGGAATGTTTTCGACTTGATGCCCACTGACCACAGTTTCATCAGGAGTCAATGCCACACTTGGTTAAATGCTGCCTTGACATCAAGGACAGTCATTCTCACCTCACCTCTGAAATTCTGCTGTTTGATCCACATTTGAATCTTCCATCATTTTGCTGTTGATTGACGGTAGACTGGTCTGGTGGGTGGGCAGAAAAGTGGCAAATGGAATTCCAATGGAGCACGATATAATGAATTTAATGGAAGGCAAACGAAAATAAGGTAAATAGTAGGATACTAAAAAGAGTCAGAGAGCAAGGCAATCTTAGAAGACATACCTACAGATCTCTGATGCTAGCAGGACAAGTAGATAAAAGGTGGTTAGAGCAGATGGGATACTTGTTTTTATTGGCAAAACACAGAATAAAACTAGATATGCTGGAACTGTACAAAATGCTTGAAAAGCCACAGCTAGAACTGTGGCTACCACATTATGCAAAGGATGTAATAGGACTAGACAGCAGGCAAAGGATGTTGCAAGTCAAGAGACTAGCTAATTATGAGGAGAGCTTAGCTTGGGCGTGTTGTTTCCTTTTGAAACAAAGGAGGCTGAAGTGAGATTTAGTCAAGGCGTACAAAATTATGAGGTCTTGATAAGGTGAACAAGCAGCAGAAAGGTCAACTACTAGGGAACAAAGATCTAAAGTAATTGGAGAAAGTTTAGAGAAGAGTTGAGGAAACTGTTTTTTCACCCAATAATTCTTGGGGTTTTGGAACGCAATATCTTGAAAAGTTGGTGGTGGTAGAAACAATTATTACATTTATAAAGTATCATAATGTGCATAGCGCCATAACCTGCAGGGCTAGGAATAGGAACATGGGTTTGGGTAACAAAAACTCTTTGCACTTAATAGCTTTCCTCTTAGCACTAGAAATTTCAATGGTTCTATGAATGTGCCCTTCCCATCCCAAAAGAAAATCAAAAGATATTCCATGCTCATACAGTCATTCTGATCACAATCTGTGATTCTGCTATTTCTCCAAAAGGAGCTACATTCTATAATGAAGTTTAAACATAGAACAGTACAGCACTGTACAGGCCCTTCAGCCCACGATGTTGTGCCGACCTATATAAGCCTTATACCCATTCAATCTATCCCCCTCTCTACATCACCTTCCATAACCCTCTATTTTTCTTTCGTCCACATGCCTAGCTAATAGTCTCTTAAACAACTCGATTGTATCAGCCCCTATCACCACCCCCAGCAGTGCATTCCAGGCACCCACCACTGTGTAAAAAAAACCTCTTTCCTCCATGCACCTTAAACGGGTGACCTCTGGTATTGGCCATTGCCACCCTGGGGAAAAGATGCTTGCACTTATTCTGTCTGTGCATATAATACAGTTGCTCCTCAAACTTCCTGACTAATACATGCAAAATCAATCATTACTGTCCAAGACACTTTTCTGTTCCTTATTTCATGTAGTATGGCATGACCAGAATATTATTGATGTTGTTTTCTTAAACTATTTTCCCTCTAAATGAATCCCTGACTCTCTTCTTACCAGACAATCTCTCTGTAGGGTTTTAATCAGGGCACAGTTCGTGTCCGCGTCTAGTAACAATCCATCTGAGAAATCCTGCATGAAGTCCAAGTCTTTAAACGTTGGTCTGGACTTCTCACGTTCTTTTCTTGAAGCTCTCCTTTTGTAGGTTGAACCTTTTAAGTCATACTTGAGGTGCATCTTCACCACGCGCGGCAACACATTATTCATCACTGCCACTCGAATGTTTTTGCCACCAGACTGAACACAGTAGAGTCCATAAAACTTTGGTAAGAGTGTCCGTGGGTTCTGATTCAGGTTCTGGAACAAAATAGAGAAAGTGTTTTCCATGTGTTAATGTAACGAATGAACTGGTAGCAATCATTCAAATAAATGCAGTAGAGTATTGTGTGCTAGATGCCAAGACATTGAATCAAACAGGATGTGATTTTGTTTGTATTTTTAACTTTATGTTCAGAGTTTATAAGTGGAATGGGAAACTGCATGCACATCAGCAAAGATTATATGCTTCTCCTGAAGTAACCAGCTGACAATTATCACATATACAGTAGGTGGTGTTAGTTTACCATCATTCACCATTTCCACCCACATATGAATAGCTACTTATGTAAGGTATCAGAGGCCAGCAGATGGATGTAGATCTATATTCCAGGAAGAATTAATTATTTCAAAAAGTAGAGAAAAATGGAGGGGATCAGGGATGGAGAAAAATCACTCACCATGTAATAACCTGGAAGCAACTTTTGTAGAAATTCTGCTTCTTTGTTTATCACAGTCTTTATAATAAACTCATCGTCACTTGTCACATAAAAGAGAGATCCACTGGCACCAGGGTTGGAGAGTTCAATCAAGGGTTCATTGCATAATGAATACTATGAGAGAACATATCACAATGCAAACACTCTTATTCAATGAATATTTCATCATCTTTTGCCGATACGTTTACTATAAACGCTCCCTTTTTAAAAAAAATTCGAATGATCTGATTAGTATTTTTGACCAAGGCATTCCCCCTTTAAAAAAATGAGAAAAGATGTTTATAGAGGGAAATTTGTTTTGCAAGAAAACTCAATGTCCAACTCTGGCAAACTCCCCATGTAGAACACAACATGTAATGACACAGATGGAACAAATCCTGCAGAGAAGACAATGGGAGTTGCAATTATGGATGCTAACAGCTGCTCAAAATTGCAAGCCATATCCGAGGGAATCAGCTTGTTGATTAAATATAACCATTTTTGTTAATTATTCTTTTTTCAATATTTTAAAATATAAAAACCATTTTGTCCACATTAGCTTTAATTTCCATATTAATTACACAATTTCATAACATAGTTCAGTAACAGCATTCATGTACAAGAGTAACTGATAGAGACTAAATAGTAATTGTGTGGCATTATTTACATTATTGGTCTTGTCCACAATTTGCCACTCAGGAAACAACGGGGAATCAAACACAAAGACAAAGTGAGGTTTTTTTACTTTGCTTGTTTTTACAATAAAGTCCTAACAGTTAACCAATAACTCAATATATGACACAGAAAAAGACTTTTTCAGAAGAATGAGCAACCTTAAATCACTCAAATGTTTTAGTCCCATCCTTGGGCTTTCATTAGATAGTCAAACTCTGAAATGGATAACCAGTCAAAAGACATGAGAGACAGAATGGATTACCAAGAAATAAGTGGGGGAATGGGATTGATAGGATTGCTCCAAGAACTGGCAAAGAGTCAATGGGCCGAAAGGCCTCTTTCTATCTCCTAAAGAAATAGGAAAGTTGAGAACAGTTTATCCTGTCAATTTTTATTCATTTATGTCACTGAAGAAATAATCACTTGAAGGACACAGAAGTTCTCTGATCTTTGCTTGCATTGATCAAACATTGATACAGACCACTAGAGTGGGCTATCTGCAAATTTTTAAAATAGCTAATCCAGAATCTAAACAGGTCATTGGCACTTTGTTTCTGTGAAGAAACTATTTATTATTTCAATAGATTTTAATTGTCTGTCAACATTAGAATGATAAACACCATGGTTACTAAAACAAATGGGAAACCTGATATCCTATGGCAGCTAAGTTCCCTCTCTACTCTGAATAGTCTTTCCAGCATCTGCAAAGCACAATTTAGAAATATAATGGAATGTCCCTCACTTGACAGTACGAGTACAGCTTCAACAACACACTCTTCCACTCAAAGTCCCAGTTTAGTTTAGGCTCTGGAAAATAAGGCAACTTTAATTTCATAGGATAGAAATTTCCACATTGGAATTGTTGGTTTTGTTGTCTGGTCCATTCCTGAACATTGCATAAATGCTTATTTTAAAAATACTAAAACTGCTTTACACACTGAAGTTAACAAATATTCTCCAATTCCCTCTTCCATTCCTCACTTCATTTCCTGCTGAACCACTATACTCTGTCTATCACTTAAGACCCTATGGGAGATTATCTATTGTCCAGCCTGCAGTTAACACTCAATGGAAAAAGATGAAAAGAAAGCAAGCAACTCTCAAAAAAAAATAAAGCTAACAATCCAGCCTTATTTTTCAGACGTGATGGAAAGGGAGATAAAAGGGGTGGAGGCACTAGATTACTAATCATGGAGAATGTCACAGTTGCACTCAGAGCACACACTGGAAGGCTCACCCACTAAAACAATATGGGTAGAGCTCAAAAATAAGAGAAGCGCAATCACTCTGATGGGATTATACCATAGGCCTCCCAATAGTGGGAGATAGAGGAACCGATATGTAACAGATTATGAAAAAATGTAAAGGCAACAGGGTTGTTGTATTGGGTGACTTTAACTTCCCCAATGTTAACTGGACTTCTTTAGATGAGGCAGAATTTATTAGGTGCATCCAAGAGGGTTTCTTGAAACATTATGTGGATATTCCAACTAGAGGAGGGACCATACCGGACCTTGTGTTTGGAATAGTGATTACAACTCCTTAAGTTTTGAATAAGGATGTGTGGACCAAAGGAAAAGTACGAAATTGGAGGAAGGCAAATTACAACATTATTAGGCAGCTTTATTAGCAGCCGTTATTGGGCAATCCACAGCTGACATGTGGGGGTCGTTTGAAGATTAGCTGGTCAGAGTTCAGGACATGTTCCAGTAAGGAGGAAGGACAAGGATGGCAAGATAAGGGAACTCGATGATGAAAGAGGTTGTAAATTTAGTCAAGAAGAAAAAGGAAGCTTATCCAAGGGTTAGGAAGCTGAAATCAGACAGGGCCTTTGAGGAATATAAAGAAAGCAGGAAAGAACTCGAGCAAGGAATTAGGAGGGCCAAAAGGGGCCATGAAATGTCATTGCTAAGTAGGATTAAAGAAAATCCCATTAGCACTTTATACATACATTAAAAACAAGAGGATAAGTAGGAAGAGGGTAGAGTCACTCAAGGGTAAAGGACAGAATTTATGCTTGCAGTTAGAGGATGTAGGCGAGGTACTAAACAAGTACTTTGTATCGGTACTCACCAAGGAGAAGGGAATGGAGGATAGTGAGGTCAGTGTGGGATATACTAATATGCTAGGATGTTCTGAGATCAAGGTGGTGGGATCTATCCCAGGTTATTGAGAGAGGCAAGAGAGGAGATTACTGGGGTTTTGACGAAGATCTCTGTATCCTCTCTAGCCACAGGCAAGATCCTGGAGGACTGGAGAATAGCCAATGTTGTTTATTTGTTTAAGGGAAACAGGCATAATCCAGTGAGTTACAAGCTGGTGAGCCTCACATCAGTGGTAGGGAAGCTATTGGAAAGGATTCTTAGGGACAGAATTTATGCACATTTGGAAAAGCATGGGCTGATTAGGGACAGTCAGCATGGCTTTGTGCAAGGCAGGTCACATCTTACAAACTTGATTGAGTTTCTTTGAGGAGCTGATGAAGGTGATTGATGAGGGTAGGACAGTGGATGATGTCCACATGGACTTTAGTAAGGCATTTGACAAAGTCCCTCATGGTAGGCTGATCCAGAAGATTAAGATACATGGGATCCACGGTGACTTGATAGTTTGGGTTCAGAATTGGCTTGCTTTGGGCTGGTTAGTAAGCAGACAACACAAAAGCTAGGAGTTGCAGACTGTGAAGAAGCATTTATGATAGAAAGGATAAAGACATGATTAACCAAGGGCATTTTCTGACATATAAAGCTGTCCAAGGAAAACAGACAAAAATAATATTAAAAAACAAACTGTTAATAATAAAAGCAGAAAATGGTGAAAATTCAGTTCTGATGAAGTGCCATCAAATTGAAGTGTTAACTTTGTTTCTCTTTCCACAGAAGCTGCCTGCATTACTAAGTATCTCCAATGCTTTGTTTTTATTTCAGATTTCCAGAATTTGCAGTTGTTCGCAATTAACGAGGAAGTTCCTTGCCACTAAATACACACACCACATGACTATTTAAAATAAAATGTAACTTGGTTGGTAATTGAAATGTCTGTTATGGTTTTGTGTTGCACAGAACAGGGTAGTCCCACACTTGAATTTCATGATTATAAGCCAAATGATTATAAACTGGAACTGACTACAGCAATCCTCTGCTGGGTTGGGGGAGTAAATGATAATAGAGAAAATCACTCGGAGCAAATGCTCGTCTAGAGACCCTTGGTGAAATTCAATCATCTGTACACACTGTCTGATCAACCCAACCTGATATCAATGGTTGTCAGGAATTATTTCCATTTATACATTTCCACAATGAAATTAAAT
Source organism: Pristis pectinata (assembly GCF_009764475.1). NCBI lineage: Eukaryota > Metazoa > Chordata > Chondrichthyes > Rhinopristiformes > Pristidae > Pristis > Pristis pectinata. Next base: position 12,022,515 of record NC_067428.1, read on the forward strand.
CCAACCAACATGAACGCTTTAAATAAATACAATGGTACAATCTAATACAAAGAGCACCACTAGCCATTATGCTTGATGTTATTTTATTTTGTTGCACCTTACACATAATTCCTCCCCCACCCAACTTCCATCTATCCAGTCAGAAATAACAGGATATTTCAAACAATAAAATATTCACTCTCCCTTCTCGAAGCTATTACCTTTGATTATGACGTACGTGATACAATCTTTTCTTGCAACTGGTAACTTACACTGGGATAGAATTTCATCAGAATTGGGGCCTATGAGACTAACCAGATGGCTATTCTTTATCTGTGACCTTAGAAAGCAAGTGTCAATGGGCCAACTAACAACAGACAGCATCACAGCTAAACACAATCCTACCCCTTAACCTGAACCAAAAGCCACACTTTCCAGCAGAGGGCACTGGATATCAATTAGGAACATTGATTTGCTTCTCCCAGGCTCGACTGTAAAAACACACTGAAGAAAAACTTAGTTGTGCCAAAAACAATTGCACAGCACAACTTTGAGATTTAACAAGTCATTTTTCTAGATCCACAGAAGAAAGAAGTGTGGTAATTCTGAAGTGATTAGAGGATCTATTAGAAGAATGAGATACATTCATGATTTGTTAATTACTGGGGGAAGAAAATTATATAATCATACAATGGTTAGACCACAAAAAAATTTGACCCATCATATCCATGTCAGCTCTCTACCTGAACAGCTCTCTAATGCCACCCGTCAGCCCTTTCTCCATAGTTGTGCAATTTTTTCTCCACCATACATTTATCCTGTTCCATTTTGAAGGCCACAATGGGTGCTGCCTTTGCCACATCTACAGGCAGTGCATTTCAGATTTCAATCATGTGCCAGTTTTCCGCATGTCATTCTTAATTCAGAAAAAGATCAAATATTTTTCATAGTGTTTAGCTTATAAGATTAACTAAAGAATTACCTCCAATAAGTGCATCATTTTACTATATTTAAGTTATTAATGCATAAGTACTTGGTAAAAATTTTTAAAATTTCTAAAATAAACAGGCCTAGACCACCAGGATCCAATAGCTGAAATTTTTAACAGTTAGTTTACAAGTTCCAGTCCATTTAACCACCTGCCCAAACATGGCACACATCATATTAAGACACAAGTGATTAGTTCAGAACAAGTGATATTAAGCATAATGGAAAGAACAAAATTCATCTGCCAAACTTGAAATGTATTAAAAATGACTTAAAGTCATCTTATTTGTTAGGCATGACCAATCTTAATTCCTTTTGTAGAAAAGGACACGTTAAGGGATGTTTTGCTTGAATATATAAATTCATTTTTTGGAATGTGGCTGTTATCACCATTTATTGCCCATCTCTGATTGCCCTCAAAATGGTGGTAGTGATCCATCTTCTTGAACCACAGCAGTTATTCAGGAATTGTTCTGTTTTGTCATGACAGTTATAACACAACCAAATGCCTTGCTCGATCTCTTTGAAGGCAGTTAAAGTTAACCATATTGCTGTAGGTCTAGAGTCACTTATTGGCTAGACTGGGTACGGACACCAGATTTCTTCCCCTGAAGGACATTGTCATAAATGCTGGACTAATCTGATAGTTTTGTGGTCACTATTACTATGGCTAGTTTCTTTTAAATTCTATATTAATTTAATTAAGGCGAGATCTGAACTTGGGTCTCTAGATTATTAGCCCAGACCTCTGGATAACTACACCAGTAGTTTAACTATTGTGCCACCATTGTATAAATATCAAATTTTTTTTTTAAGAGTTGGCATACTAATACCATTAGAAAGCACTACAGAAAAACAAATTAAATTTAAAAACCAGTGTAAAGTTCTATGACATCCATACAAATTTCGTTCTTCATCTGCTAAAGACTGCCAATTAGATTCCTTGTAAAATTGCTTTCTCCAGACATAGCACAACTTTGAAAGAGAAGATCTTCAATTCTGCTGGTGTATATCTTACAAACTATACAAATAAAAAAAAAATCAGACCCACTCGTTCATCCACTCACCAGCAAAATTTCAGAGCATCATTGCATGCAATTCACCAAAAGAGATTTTCCAGTTACACAGCAAACATAATTCAACTGACTAAAAATCATGGCACACAATGCACAAGAATACCGAGCACTTAACTACACTCACCAGATAGTCATCTGGTCGAATGCCAAAGAGTTCCCTAAAGTAACGAAATGCCACTGGAGCATACGTCTTGAATCTGAAGTCAGGAAAATGATGCGCTGGGGTCAAGTTACTACCTTCACTGTAAATTAAAAGAAAACTTGAGTATCAGTCATACCAAAATTAGCTGGAAATATTCACCATCAATTTTGTAGAAAAACTGCATAATTGCATGCAGCCAGATGACGTTCCCATCTCTTCATGGTCTAACAGAGCACCAATGATCAGCTTACCTCCTTGTATTTAAACCCACTAAGAATGAGAGGCAGCCCAAAATATAAATGGTGGTACACACTACCAATATCTTAACACAGCTAATCTACATGTTTACAACACTAAAGATGCTACATGCATATATGGATGCTTGAAAATATAATAATAACAAATTCCCACATCATTATATCTTAATGCTTGTTTTTTTTAAAAACCCAAATTGAGAAGGAAGTGGTGACCATCTTCTTGCTGCTGATGTAGTGCACCATTAGTGAAGCGAATGGATGCTTAAGGTGTTGGATGTGGTGCTAATCAAGCAGACTCCTATAGCTCCTTAAGTGCTGTTCAGCTGCTCTAACCCATGCAAGTGAAGAGTATTCCATCACAGTCTTGACTTGCCTCATTAATGATGAAAAGGTTTTGGGGTGTCAGGAGGTGAGACTTTCACTGCAGAGCACCAAAGCCCCTGATCTACTCAAGGTTACGATACACATTAACCTGGTTCAGTTGAGTTTCTGGTCATCAGTGACACCTAGGATGTTGATCATTGGGCATAGTGGTGCAGATAGCAGAGCTGCTGTCTCACAGCAGCAGAGACAGTCCTGTGTGGAGTCTGCATGTTTTCCCTGTAACTGCATGGGTTTTCCCCGGTGCGGGTTGGTTGGTTAATTGGCCACTGTAGATTGGCCCTAGTATGTAGGTGAGTAGTAGAATCTTGGGGGAGGGAGGGGTGGTGGTGGTGGTGTGGTTTGATGAGAATTTGAGGGGAATAAAAAAGAACTAACATTAGTTAAATGGGTGACTGATGGTCAGCACAGATTTGGTTGGCCGAAGGGTCTGTTTCTCTGCTGTCTCTCTATGACTCTATAGATAACGGTGTTACAATTAAATATAAGAGTATTGATTTTCTTATTCATTCAGAGGACGTGGACTTTGCAGGCTGAGCCAGCATTTAATTGCTTGAGGTGTGGGTATACCCATAGTGCTGTTTGGGAGAGAGTTCCAGGGTTTTGACTGAACGATGGTAAAGGAACGGCAATATATTTCCAAGTCAGAACAGTGTGTGGCTTGGAGGGAAATCTCCAGGTGGTGGTGTTCTCATGCTTTTGCTTCCTTTGTCCTTCTAGCTGGTAGAAATCGTGTGTTTGGAAGGTGCTATCTAAGGAATCTCGGTGATTTGTTGCTCTGCATCCTGTATATGGTACAAACTGCTGCTACTGTGCAGTGGTGGAGTGAATGAGTGGTGTAGATTGGGGTTAGACTTTCTCTCTTGATGGAGATGTCAATATGTAGCACTTCTATGGTGCAAATGTTACCTGCCACATACCAGACCAAGCTGAAATGTTGTCCTAGTGTTGCTGCATACAGACATAGACTGCTTCATTTGCTGAGAAGTTGCAGATGCAACTAAGTATTGTGCAAGAGCAATCATCAGCAAAAGTCCCAACTTCAGACCTGAAGTGGCTAAAGATGGTTAGGCAGAGGCCACTCCCCTAAGGAACTTCAGCAGTGATGTCCTGGAGCTGGAGTGATTGACTGCCAAGAACCACAACCATCTTCCTTTAAGAAAAAATAAGAAAGGGATTGTCAGAATAGTCTATATGAATTGTTCTGATCACCACATTGCAAGAAGGATATAATATCAGAGGATGCAGAGGAGATTTACAAGGATGCTGCAATGTCTGGAGCATCATGGTAATGAGAGTAACCTAAAAGAGGTTTAATTGTGGTGTGCGAATCAGACATTAAGTGGAGACATTTCTGCCTCTCAGGGAATGTAAAGATTCCTTTGTTTCATTTGAAAAGTTCCTCCTCTTGTTATCACTGCTCTCCTAATAACTATACACAGATTTTAACCAATTACCCATTATGTCTTCAACCTGAAAAATTAACTCTATTTATCTTTCCATGATGTTGTTTGACCTGTTGAGTATTTCTGGCATCTGTTTTTGCCTTAGATTTCCAGCATCTGCAGTTATTTTTTTTTAAATTTTCACTCTTTCCCTTGATTATCACCTGCCTACATAACAGTGACTGCATTTCAAAAGTTATTCTCAGGCTGTTAAACACTTCAAAATGTCCTGAAGACACAAGGTGTGATACAAATACCGAGGTCCATTTTTATCTCTTGGTGTAGTTTTTGAGAATACAAAATATACTTTAACAATTATCCAACATTAGACACCACATTTATTAAGGAGAAAATCATAAAATGATTAACAATTAAAAAATCAACAAAATATTACAATCCCAAAAAGTTACTTGGAGAAAAGACAGACTTGCCTAGGAAAGAATATACTCTCAACCACATAGAAATCTTGCATCAGCACATCTCTTTCGGGCTTCGAGCTGAGATTTCCTACCGTGTATCCAATCCCCAGCTGAATAGCTCCTTTGAGAGTAGATGAGCTTGTCTGCAGCATAAGCAGAATCAAATTATATTTTTCTCTGTACCAGAGCTGGGATCAGTTTGTGCCCTGAAGCTTGAATGCATTTTGAGCCATGTCAACAAAGATTAAAAGGTTAAAAAATACCACTTGATCTTATTACTGAGAATTTCACCAGAGGTAAAAATAATAGATAATTTTTATCAGAAATTGCTTATCATATTAGTACAAACATCTCATCTGAACACATATCCATATTATCTTTAGCAGAACTGAGCTAAGTGTTAACAAAATTGTATTTCCATAGAAAAATCATATGGCCTGAGATATTTTTGTACAATGAACAGTTCTCACCATAATAATTGCCTTGGTCATTAATGCTGCATTTTAAAGGCAAGGTTAAACACAACCATCTAACAACCTTGACTTTACTTGCTTACTAGGATTATGTAATGGGAGCAGTAGACAGAAAATCATGTAACAAGCTGATAAGCACTCCAATTTAATATCACTGTAACATTTCAAGCATGTTTTAATATTAGAAATGAAGGCATAAGGAAGGTTAAATTGGACACATGAAGTCATCTAACCAAAACAACTGATGTGCACTAGCCACAGAGTATAATAAATAATTGCTGTGTATTGCAGTTTAAAGAAGAATGCTCACTTTACACTTCTAAACCCAAGTTTGAAACTCAACAGATTAAGATCATTGGGGAAAACACAATCTACTAATTAATTGCAGAAAATCAGAACTTGCAGCTGGATCATTAGACTTCAATTAAGCAATCAAAATGGCAGAATCCAGTTTACTGGGTAAATCCCATGACAATCCTTTTGAAATTTTAACCCTTCTTCTTTCAGACGCTGATGAAAAATGCAACATCAGCTTCTTCTGTTTTTATCATTTGACATTGAAAGTTTTTCTTTTTATCTCTACAATTTAAAATTTCAGATTTAATAATGTGCAGGATGTTCAGTTTTAAAATGTTACTTTGGGAAATAGGAACTAAAAAACTGTACTAGCGTTTTTTTAAAATGGTTACATTTTATTGCTATTTAATTTACAGATATAGCCATCCACTCCAAACAGATTAAATTCTTGCTTATTTGTCTGTGTCATTAAAATGATGAGCATCACAAAGTAAAATAAAAACAAAATAATTAGGAAAATCTGTTTGTAGGTAAGAATTTTAATTAAATTTGTATATGACCTTAAGACAGAATACCTTTTTGTATGTAGTTTCTCCAGAAGCATCCACTCCCCTGTGTCCAATCTTTTTGCCTGCAGGTGCATATGTATTTCCAGAAGAAGAGGGCATCTTGGAAGTAAATGCAAGGGATATTGAATATGTTAATTACAAACTTGTATCAAGCACCAGTCATCACAGCATTTGGTTGTGAAAAATATATAACTACAAAATTTGCTCACCTCAGCCAAGCCTGATTTTTTACTGAAAGATTCTGTAAGTGAAGAGAAAGATAAAAGCATTTAAAAGTGGCAACATCAACTTTGAACAGAAACTAAGACTAACATCAAAACAGGAACAGGAGCAAGTCATTTAGTCCCTCACACCTGTTGCAACATTAAAGTACATCATAATTAACTTGTTCTGCACCTCCACATGCCCACCTTTGCTTTATGCCAATTTTCTCATGGGGATTTTCTCTTTACTCATGTGGGCAGAGCTGAATATCCCTACTTCCGATATTATGTTGGAGGGAAATCCTGCAGTGATGCATTCTAAATTAATTGAATTTCAACTATCACAACCATTCTTTCTGCTAAGTATGACTGGCCAAATGGAGATATTTCCCCCTAGTTCCACCAAATTGAGTTTTCCTTGGATTCATCCTTACCACACTCAGTCAGATGCTACATTAGTATCCATGGGCAGTCATTGTTGTAATTCATCTTATTTCTTTGTGTTTTTTGTATTGAAGATAATGAGATTAGTGACCAAATGGTCCTGTCAAAGTCCAAACAAAGCATTGCTAAGCATGTTATTGTTAAGTAAGCAATTCTTAATAGTCCTGCCAAACTCAACTACCTTTACTTACTAACCACCAAGAATAGATTAGGGTGATAATTAAATCCTTACCCAGACTCAAATGGATGCAACCATGTGCATCAGATTCAGGCCCAGTTGAGTATATATTCTGCTGAAACATCAGAGTTCAGGTTGGGTCATCAGGTCATGCCAGGACAGTTTGGCCCAGCACTTCATTCTGGACAGTTTGGCATGCTGGCAATGGCTAGTGGCTGTGCAGGATACTCATTCTGGGAGCTGGTCAGGGACCTGACCTGGAACAGGAGAGCGATTGCCGGACATCCATATTAAGTTTGCCCCAGTGCCATAATTGGGTGGTGAAATCCACCCAGAGATTGGACACTAAATACTAAACAGTAGGTAGGGAGCACACTCTTGGGCAAAGGCATCAAGTTGCCTCAATGCCAGAGTCAGGCAGTGGTACCTGTCGATAGGGGCATGGACGAGTGACTTCATCCAGGCTCAGAGGGCCTTTTTTGAATATGGATGTCCAAGTAGGACTCTGTGTCAGTGTAAGGGTATGATGATCTGTAGACTCAAGCTGTTGGGAAAATATTTTGAATACTCAGGTTTAGTGTTGATCAGCCATAAACAGATCGAATTTTACTTTTATATTCAAGCACACCTTTATTGGCAATAGTTAAACTGCATTTGTCCTGCTCCTTGCAGATGCACCTGGACAATTTTCCACTTAGTTTAGTCACAGGTGTTACAGCTGTCCTGGAGCAGCTTGGCTAGAGGTGTGGCCAGTTCTGAAACACAAGCATTCAACACTACACTCAGGATGTTGTCAAAAACCTTCTCTACATCTGGTGCATTCATCCATATGTGGAGCGAATTAAATTAGCTACATATTAGCTTGTAATAGTGGCAATCTCAGAAGGTTCATCCATTTGACAACTCTGGCCAAAGGTGGTTATAAACATTTCAATTGTCTTTTCCACTAAAGTGCTAGTTCTGCTGTCTTTGAGGTTATGTGAATGTGAATATCTGCTAAATGAATGTAACCTTTCTCTCACTAGTTGTTTAATAGTCTTCCACTATTCATGGCAGTACCATAGGGCTTTGTTCAGATTCTCTGCCTATGAAATTGCTAGTTTTGTCAAAAGAATTCTGCTTCCAACGATTAGTATACATGCAGTCCTGTACTATGGCTTTTCTAGGTTGTCATCTCAATTGGAGGCAAGCATGATGATACCCTGGCATATTCCCACACACTCCTAACTGAACCCAAGTTTGGTCCCATGGTTTAAAAGCAATGGTGGAGTGAAGGAATATACCCATCTTCAAGATCACAGGTTGTGATGGAATGAGCTTCTGCTGATGGCCTGGTTTTGAGATAAATTTACAACAAACTTTGGCAACTTTTATTTCATTTAGCAGAATGGCTCCATGTAACACAATGGAGTGCGTCCTTAGGGTGAAAACAGAATTGTGTATCTGTAAGAACTGTGCAGTGATCATTTCTACTAATACTGTCATCAACAAATGCACCTTCAACAGATTAGTGATTATTTCCTTTCTGTTGGTTCTCCTGAGGACTGGAATCAATGTTATGGACTTCCAACGACACATTCCCATCTTTCAGCCAGGAAATCTGGTACCACACTCATTATAGTTTCTTGTTTTATTTAGTACTGAATATTCAGGATTTTTTTTGCAAAATACTTCCCAGAAAACTTCAACAAACCAGTGTATGCTTATAGTCAGCTAAGCATAAATGTTAATAGATTTTACCTATTTTGATTATTCAACTACCTCCAGTCTAATGGTCTGTTAGCCATATCAGAGGTCAGCGTTCTTAAGCTATCTAAAATGATTTTGTTTCTGAACAAGCAGCTTTACTGCTGTCAATTTTTAACCTTTCCTCATGAAAGCAACAATAGGTGCTAAAATAAAACACATGGTGCCAGTACATAAAATCAAAAATGCTTGCAAGCACCCAGAATAAAAAAAATTAGAACACTGAATATACCAAAAGCTCCGATCACAACAGCAGCCTGGCTATCAATTCCTGTGCTTCAGAACTGATTGAACCATTAAACAAGCTGACCTAATACAGCTACGATACTAAGATCTATCCAATAAGCCAGTAAAGTGGAAAATAGCCCAGCTACACCTTGTCTACAAAAAAGCACCCCAAATCCAATCCAGGCAATTACTGTCACATTATTCTACTCATCAGCAAAGTTACGTAAGGTATCTTTGACTGAACTATCAACTGGCACATGTTCATCAATAAACTACATATTGATGCACGGTTTAGGTTTTGCTAGGACTACTCAACCTCAGGCTTCACTACAGATTTAATTCAAACAAGATCACAAAATCTAATTTTGGGAAGGTACATGAAAGTGCCCTTGCCACTAATGCAGCATTTTTCCCAAATATGGCTTCAAGAAACCAAGTAAAATTAATTCAATGGGAATCACATATGAGAATACAAACACCCACAAGCTCCTCCTAAAGTTAAACACCATCCTGACTAGGAAATATATTGTTATTGCTTCACTGTTGCTTGTCTCATTATGCAACAGCCATGTGGCAGTACTTTTAACATGGTTCACGTGCTTCCTGTTTTCAGTATTTTTGCTTTTGAAGCACTGCCGTGGTTCAACGCAGGAGCTCACCACCACATTTTTAAAGAAAATTAGGGATGGGCAATAAATTGTAATCAATTGCCAGTGATGCCTGTATTCCATGACTTTAAAGAAAATGATAGCAAGATTGTTCCACTTAGATTGGGAGAGGGATGGTGTGGTGATGAAAGGAAAGAGAACTGCCAAGTGTCAAGAAAGGTCCAGTACTCTAACAGATATTTTTGCCTTTGCATTTTCCAGCAGGATCACTGGATAAGTACAGTAAAAATGTTCATCTGAAACAGCCTCGGTTGACAATGTTTCAATAACACACAATTGGGTGTCATTTTGGTCTAGCACAGACATAACATGCACTGTATTTGCCTCCAAAAGTTCCTCTCAAACCCAGGTAATAACCAAAGGAATGCAAGTCCTATTGCAGAAAACAAGCCTATAGGTAGAAAGAATAAATGAAAGCAGTCAGATAACTCAGCATAGAATAATATCACGCATGTCATGGATTTTAAAAGCCTGTAGCTGAATGGCAGCAAAACAAAGAGCAAGTAAACAAACAGCTTTCTTGCAGGAACACACCTGAAAGCAAAAGGAGTCGCCAGAATAAATATTTAATATCAACTATATGTTTTTCCTTACTGAGAAAACAAACACACATACAACAGAAAGTGCTGGACAGCCTCAGCTGGTCCGGCACTGTTCTGTGGAGAGAGAAATAGATTAAGGACTGATTAATGGACAGAAAACAATAAGATTTTTAAAAAAAGTCATTTTTGGGTTGTGATGCTGTGACTGATGGGGTACTGAGGGGATTGTTCACAGCTGTTCACAACCTATGTCAATCATTTGGATGAGAGAATTGAATTCAATATATCCAAGTTGCTGATGACCCATAACTGGGTAGCAGTGTGGGCAGTGATAAGAGTGCAGACCGACTTCAAGGAGTTATAGACAGACTAAGTGAATGGGCAAGGACATGCCAGATAGAATATAATGTGGAAAAATATGACATCATCCATTTTATTGGAATAAAGTTGAAAGGCAGAGATTTTGTTTTAAATAGTGAGAGTTTGATAGGCAAAAATCAAAACAAAACTGTAGATGCTGGATATCTAAAAATTAAAACAGAATATGCCAGAACTGCTTAACAGGTTAGACCATATCTGTGGGAAGAGAAACAGCGTTAATGTTTCAGGTCAAAGATCCTTCACTCTGCAACCTGACCTGCTGTATACTTCCATCATTTTCTGTTTTAATTTTAGAGTTTGACAGGTGTTGGTGTCCCTGTTCATGAACCACAGAGTTAACAAGAAGGTACAGCAAGCAGTTTGGAAGACAAATGGTATTTTGGCCTTTATTGAAAGAAGACTTGAGCAGAGAAATAAGGATGACTTGCTCCAATTATGTAGACCTCTAGTGAATCACCATCTGGAATACTGTGTGCAGCTCTGATTTGTCTGCCTAGAGGAGGATATACTTGTGATGGTTCACTAAATTGATTCCTGAGATGGGAGGTCTTTTTAAATTTTGATGCTTCTGGTGAGACTCCAAAATCCTTATCCAATAATACAGTGGGAAGTGCATACATGTGGAATACGGTAAGAATGTATTTTCCATGATAACTTCACGAATAAGTAGCTTTCCAAAGTTCATACACGAACAATATCTTGACAAGTACTCTTCCCTAAAACTGGGTTCCACAGAGCTGTACCTCTTCAACTTCGAGAAAAGTAAATTTGCCATAGGAAAAAAATAAGATATTAAAATTATATTAAACATCTAGTTGGATAGGACAATGGAATCTTTTAGCATCAATCCAAAGAATATAGAATCATTATTAGACATTGCTTTTGTATTTGTGCTAATTTAGTGTTCTGGAATTACAAGCTGAATTTGGGCAGCATTCATTTCCCAAAATACCTCAAGACAAATTTGCTTTCTTCAAGGTTTACAAGATCACATTATGTTGAAGTAAAACTGTCATATTAAATAGAACAAAAACATAAGATGTTTATTCATTAGTTGATTCAAGCACAAAATTAAATAGTGTCAACAAGGATGGCAAGAAACCACAGCCCCAGCTTGCTGCATTTGTGCTTTCTGAATGATTTAGTCCAGATGTCCAATACTCTATACAGTTTCCAGGAGTATAGAATCAGGAGAACTGCTTCTCATTTCTCCGTGTGAAAGGTCAGCAGATTGCATAACAGATTTGTCATGAATTGACAGAACATCACTGCCCTATTTCTAAGCAGCTCTCAGCTATAATAAGCCTTTCCCTTGTACCACATAAAACCAGCTTATCCGTCACGAGGCAAGACACAAACAACAGTAGTCTGACTGCAGACTATCCATGCACACAACAGCACAACAGAACTACAGACAACAGCAATTTTACGTTGAAAATATTTTGGTTAATACCTTGCATCTTGCTAATTCTGTTCCAAAGTACTTAAAGCAAGCAAATCACAATTAGCCAAGGGTTTCTCCAATAGCATGGGGCTAGTGCTCAATGTTCAATAATACATTCTACAATAATATATTATACCTTTTGATTAGCCAAAAAACCTATTTAAATATATTTCCAAATATATTTAAAAACCCTTCCTCAAATTTTACAGCAAAATCATTTAAAGCAGTGAACAAGTAAACAATCTGCTATACATCCGTGTGAGGTTTGTCAATATTATTTATTATGCAAGGCAAATACCATTGTTATTGTGAAAGTTAAAACTGCATTATAGAAAATACTCAAGTCAGCTTGCAACGCCAGTTCAAGCCACTGAGCAACAACGTCGAACATTTCTATGTTGCAATTCATATATAATCTACATTACTGAATTAGTATTGTGGGAGCTAATCCTATAAATAAAGGTAAGGCAAGTTAATTTATTTAAAAAGTAACTTGAAAAATAATGCTCTTTACAACTCTCTGAACTTCTTTACCTCATATTGTATTATTATCCTCAGCCTACTTTCAATGCAGGAACACTCTTTAATAAACTGCCAGCCTTAATACCAGAGTCTCGAATTAGCTGTTACCTGCCACCTCTGGGAAGGTCAATCTGTTGCCCTACGTTTTATATCCAAAACAAGACAGCGGACCCTTAATAGTCCATTCAGTAGAACCTATTCACTACCCACCCAGCCTCAGATTCACCTAACAATGAATGTAATACTGTCTGGCCTCTAACATTGCAATTCTCCTTTTTCCACTTCTGCTGTGCTCTAGATGCCTTACTGTGTCCTCTAGCTTCTTGGCTGAAGTCAGCCACCCATGCAGCATTACATCTTTTTACCTTCCTTCAGTACTTGACAAAATAAAGCAACTTCCTGGCCCTTTTCACCATGCAATATCACCTCCTCCCCACACCTGTGCACCCCACTCCCCAAACTCCAAGTACCAGCCTCCTTGTACAATAATTCCACTCAGTAATCTTCACTTCAGTGAATATTTGGGCTGTAGCCATAGACTACAGCCTATCCTGCCCATCAAAAAAACATTCCTAAAGCCTTTGACATTATTCCCACAGCTTTGTTCCTAGCAACTTGGGTTGTAGGGGGTTGTTACGTACACGTTTTGCCAACAAAAAGAAACCCGAGAAAAGAACAAAAATGTAGCTGGAAGAAAGTTTCATTGCTACTTAAATGGCCCATAACCTATCATCAAATCAAGGGCAGGTTTGGGAGCACCAGTGCTATTTATGCAGCAACTTCAAGTGACAGTAAATTCATGAACATCAGACTTCTCTGCCAGTTGCTTAGCAATAGCAGCACTCTGCTCTCTGGCTCAACACTCAAATGGATTCAATTGGGCAAGCTGGTTAAGTAAATACACATTAAAGCCCCCACAAAGTTGGATTTACTTTGAAATAGACACATGGACATATTTTGAAGGTTTTTAATGTCCACGCATTTTTAATATTTAAAGGATTATTTTATCAAGGTGTCAATTACTTGGGGGCAGAAAATTAATTAATTTCCTTTAGCATTGAATTGAATTTTGATTTTTTTTAATATATTGAGCAATTTTTAAAAAATGTTTTAAACTTTTCCATAGCTTCCCTACATCCAAGCATTATCTCCCATTTACATTTAAATTGCTGCACCTGATTTGCATTCAAATTCACCACTTCAATTTGCACTTCTCTGTCTTTGTGTTACTTACTCATCAAACTGATTGGTAATCATATACATGAATACTTGCCCTGATCACTCAGATTCCAAATACCCAACTTCCTTTGGTTTTCACCATGGGGCACTATTTCTTTCACTGCAACATCTCCACAGGGAACATCAACAATGACAAAAAGTTCAAAATGTCATCTCTCAACAGATGCTACTCAATTTACCAAATGCCTTAGCATTTTGTTATTGTTGCCTCAAGTTTCCACCATCTGCAATTCCATTTTTGCTTAGTATACATACTTTTGAATATTGTGGAATAGAAACTGACGATGGAGATACCACTTAAGACAGGCAGAATGTTGTCCTCATCAAAATACATATGTACCTGGGGAGCATTTACAGTTCATCCACTCTTCTCTGGTGGCTCTTAGCAAACTTCCTGTTCTAGATATTTCTAGCCTTCCAACGATGGTCAACATTAGATTTCACAAAGCTGCTATCTATTTCAGTCCAACAAGAAAAGGCCATTAGAGCCATGTTGCCCTATGCCCAGCTGCAGCCTCCTGAAATAGATATTCTATTTCTGAACTCTATCTCACAGGAACGATTATATGCGGCCAGAAGAAAAGATTCAAGGATGTCCTTAAAGGCTCCTTGAAAAATTGCAACATGCCCACTAGCTTTTGGGAACCCCTGGCCAATTCCATAGTTACAAAGGATCATTTAGGGATAATATTGAGAACAGAGTCTATACATCAAGAGAACACAGAAGCCCAGTGTAAACAGTCCTGTCAGGCACTTCTTCCTTTATATGTGGAAGAATCTGCCGTTCCCACATTGATTTCATCAGTCACCTCAAAACAAGACTAGAAGCTAGTCATTCTTGAGCCTGAGGGAATGCATACAAAGAAGTTTACAACTCAAAGCATTCACTTTCTTCAAAAGTACAACCCAAAAAGGATATAATATATGGTTGTAAATCAAAATAATTAGACTTGGTTTTTAAACCTTTTACTTTACTTTCTGTAAGGTAAAATGACCTGCATTTAAGAAGGGCCTTTAGTATAGTGCCTTTAGTATAGTGCCTCTCAGGAGAAGAACAGCAACTACAAAGCAATAGCAAGCATCTTAAGTGCTGACCAAATCCAAAAGATACCATTTAAGAATGCCTTAAAAATTGGGAAGAAAGTAGGGAAGTACTGTCAAATTGAGAGCTCCAAAGAAAGGGACCAAGGCAGTTTAAGGCTCTTCCACAGAGAATAGAACAGGGAAAGGCTCCGATGCACAGAAATCAAGAACCATGTGTTTGATTTTGAAAATTACATAAATTTTATTAACCAAGAGGTATTAACAATTATCAGAAACAAACATTCAAAATCTATTAAAACTTGATTTTAAAAAAATTATAAACAAGCAACAAAAAAATTAAAAATCATTAAAGGAAGTTTCAAGTAATAAAAACAAGCATTTCTATGAATTCATTAAGTCATAACTCCATTCCCCAACAAATAAAATCCAAGACAGAAATTTATAAAAGGAATGGTTGGAAACAGAACACAAATATTTTAATAAATCTTATAAGAGTATTATTTAAATTGACCCCCATGTTACTGAAGGATCAGGAAATGTTAATATTTATTAACAAAAAAAATTAACTTACAATCAAATAGTTATCTCTTCAGCATCTGATCATTCCTTGTTACAATATTGGATTATCTATGTCAGAGAGCCAATCCACAGATATGAAACCAGAGCAAGATATGCTATCTGCTAACTAAATACTTTGCTTATAAAATGAACATTCCCATGGCCTATAATCCCTGCACATTTCAATTAATTTCAGCAAATAAATTCCTCCAGCAACCAATGGTCAGGATTCTCTACTTCTGTTGCTATGTTCTTAATAATTTATGTAGAACAAGGGACTAGTTGGTCTGACATCAGCTGTGGAAAGATTGCAGAAATCTGTCATTAAGGACATGAAAACAGTGCTTTTAGAAAATCATGATATGATGATACTGAGGCAACATGGTTTTATGAACAGAAAACCAGATTTTGCAAATGCAAGTTTTTTTTTGAGAATATAACCAACCAAGTAGTTAAGAGTAATTTAGGGGTCTACAGGATTAAGAAAGATATTAGCATAGAAAGAAGATTTGTTAAAGAGTAAAATACAAAGTAGGAAAAAGACAGATTTTGGCAGGCTGCCAAAAGAATCAGTCCCCAGCCCATAACTTATAAGTTGTGAACAGTTAAGATGAAAATTCACTGTTATATATTCAAGCTTTCCAACTGTACAAAGATTGGCAAGAAAGTGAGCTATGAAGAGAATGCAAAGAGTCTGCTAAGGTATTTGTACAAATTGGACAAGGTAGATATTGATGTGGGGAAAATGTGAGGTTTTCTACTTGGGTAGCAGGAACAGCAAATCAGAATCCTTTAAGAAACAGGGAAGACTAGTAACCATTGGTGTATAGAATGAGCACTGCATTGGCCCATATAAAAAAAGTAGAAACTAAACATGTGGATACAACTAGCAATTAAGAAGACAAATTGCACATTGGCCTTAATTACACAGAAAGGGATTGGACGTCATGAGTAGAGGAATCTCCATGCAATTATGCAGAGTTTGATGAGACAACACCTGAAGTATGATCTGCACTTTGTAAAATTGTCAATCGGCATACAGGGAGGCCAGACAAACAGCAATGAATAAATAAGTTCATTTCTGATGCCGCTGGTTAGCTTACCGGTGAAAATTCTCTATTTCACTTGGCCTCGGAACGTGATGGAACAACGTGGTGTGAGATTATTTCTCATTTTGTTTTTTTTTCCCCCCCATATGCAACAGTGTAGAGGGAGCTTTATTCTGCATCTAACCAGTCCTGTCACTGCTAATTTTTTTGTTTTCATTTCCAGGGAAGGAATGACTTGCCTAAGCTGTGATGCAGTGCACGTTCACTAGGCTAATTCCTGGGATAAGCAGATTGTCTGATAAGGAGAGACTGAATAAGATTTACCTATACTTAGTTGTGTTTAGGAGAATGACAGGACAGAAATTCTCAATCACTGAGAAAGCAAGATTTGGAAAGGATTCATAAAATAGATTTTAAGAGGTTGATTGCTCAGGCTAAAGAATCTGGAATTAGTGACCACAGTCCTGAGGTAAGGAGTTCTGAAATTATGAGAAATTTCTTACTCCAAGGAGCTTTGGATGTTTTGTTGTTGAGTATATTCAAGCTTGAAAGCAATAGACTTTAGGCACTGTTAACCAAGAAATATGGTGATCAGTGAGGCCACACCTAGAGTCAAGTGCAGCTTTAATTCCCTTAATTAAGAAAGGATATACAGACACTGGAGCCAAGGCTGGCTTAAGGAACTGGAGGGCCAACACCTACTCCTATCTACATTCTTATGTTCTACACTGATGCAGCAAGTCAAAGCTGTAGTTTCAAGCCTCATCGTACAGAATTTGGGGATGTAAATTTAATCCAATATTGCAGTGCTGAAATGTCTTTCTGAAGTATTGCCTTTCAGATGAAATTTTGAACTAAGGCCATGTATTCCTTTCAAAATGAATGCAGATTGGTAATATTGCAAAAAGCAGGGGTGTCCTGATTGTTACTATAACTGATTGTTTACTATCAAATCACTATTTGTGGAAGTTTGTTGTGCCTAAACTAGTTGCCATGCATCTTACACAGCAAAATTGACATTATGTAACAAATAATTCAAAATTTATTATACAGCACAGGATACCTCAAGTCTTGAACAGATAGTATATGTATGTGTGTGTGTATATATATATATATATATATATATATACACACACACATATATATACACACACACGTAAGTTTTCTCTTTCTATTTATTAATTTGTGCCTGGAACCAAAGGCAAGGAATGAATTTTAAACTATAAACACTAAGTATACCAACTCTTCTGTTTGCTTCCAAAAATATATTTCAAGGTAAAAATATATCAAAGTTCTCTCTCCTTTACTTCTCACCCAATTCAAAAAAACAAAAAAGTACATTACAAAGTCAGCTCTGAATATCCACTGTTGATTGTTACACCCAGTTCTCCCCCCTATTATTTTTAGTTCACTTACAATAACACAAACTAGATAACAACCTGTTAAAACCACAGACAAGCCTTGAATTACCAAGACAGAAGGCTACAGACCAAGTGCTGGTAACTGGGATTAGTAGAGGTGGGTACTGGATGGTCGATGTAGACAGGGGTGGCTGTATGACCCTTTGACCATATAACCCTAGGCCTTGTATAAAGGGATAAATGACTGTCTTTATAAACCCCTTTTCCATAAATAAAATCTAAACAAATCAACCCATTGCAGTAATTACTGATATAAGAGTCTTTAGATTCATAGAACATGGAAACAAGCCCTTAAGCCCATGGCAATCATTTATACTGATCCCATTTTTTTTCCTTTCCATATTCCCATCAACCCCCACCAGCCCCTGCCCTTCCAGATTCTGCCACTCACCTGCATATTAGGGGGCAAGTTACAATGCCAATTAACCTACCAATCCACACATCTTTGGGAAAGCAGGAAACCAGTGCATCTGTGGTAACTCCACACAGACAGCGTTGGAAGTCAGGATTGAATTCAGGTCATTAGATCTCAGAGGCAGCAGCTCTAGTAGTTGTGCCTTCAGCTCTTATCACTCTAAAACATTACTAATCAAATAACAAGAATACATCAGGCAGAAAATACAGGAGCCTGAGGGCACATACCACCAGGCTCAAGGACAGCTTCTATCCCATTGTGATAAGACTATTGAAGGGTTCCCTTATACGATGAGATGGACTCTTGACCTCACAATCTACCTTGTTATGACCTTGCACCTTATTGTTTACCTGCAATCCACTACCCTGTAGCTGTGACACTTTACTCTGTATTCTGTTATTGTTTTTACCCTGTACTACCTCAATACACTGTGTAATGAATTGATCTATACGAACCGTCTGCAAGACAAGTTTTTCATTGTACGTCAATACAAGTGACAATAAACCAATACCAATAAAGCTAGCCAGAAATAAAAACCTAATCATAGCAATTTCTATAGTTATTTTAAAAAGTTAACAAAATCAGCTTTGGTCTCATAGAAAGTGAGAATGGGAAATTAATAATGGAAAACTAATAATGGAAAACAAGGAGATGGATGAAGTAGTTCACAGATATTTCGCATCAGTCTTCACTATGCAAGTAACATCCCTGCAATAGCTGTAAATGGGGAACTGGAAGAGAGAGGAACTCAGGCCAGAGCTTTGTACATGCAATTAACTTAGATAAGTCCCTTTGTAGCTTCCTTACATCCCATTCATAATTTACTTTCCGATCTTTGTATTAACAGAAAAGTTAGCAACCATAACTCTGGTGCTGAGAACACTTGAGGAGTCATTCGTCTTACTCCTGCTCGTAATTCTTATGTTCTTTTGACAACAGCCCCAACCTATTTTTTCAGCTCAGTTCACCATATAAAAGATAACTAAATTTTACTGTAGCATTTTACTCATATTTTATACAGTCACAATACATTCAGGAAATTAAAATTGAATGCTACCCCATTCTGGTAGAAAAAGAATTGTTTACCATATCAGCATGATAGAAGTTTCAAAGCATAACATGTAAATATCCTGAACTTATATATGTGATGGGCATAAATGGAAAAATTAAATATGTTTCCATTAGTAACTGCACAATAAAAATACAACAATATGCATCAAACCCTGGAATCTGTATTGGCTTCACACTTTTCTTACTGTGTAAATGTTGCTATTCCAGCAAGACAACAGGAAATCTATTATACGGCATTAACTCTGGAGAGCAAGTAATTTGTACAAAAGAAAGCAGAAAACGTACTAAGCACATTTACTTTTCTGTAATCTTTGTTCTTGTATTGTGAATTTGTGAATATTAAGAGGATTCAATCTGCAAGGGCAAGTACCAAGCAATTAGGATTTATACTGCAGATGCTGGAACCAGGAGCAATGAACAACCTGGAGGAACTCAGCGGGTCAAGCAGCATCTGTGGGAGGAAAGTAATTGTCGGCGTTTGAGGTCAAAACCCTGCATCAGGACTGATTTTTGACGTTTTTGTTTTAAAAATGTTGTGTAATCTAGTATTTTATTTGTTTCCAAACACTCAATGAATAGAATTATCTCAATCTAACCCAAGAGATCTGCAATGTCATCACAGATGACATCCGGAAAGTTCCTTCCAAAACAACATAAAGGTGGCCCCGCGTAAGGTGGTAGGTAATGGAAATTCGCCCTTACGTAATTCACAAATCACTACCAAAATATCTGGGATATGGAATAAAAGTTCGTTCTTACAAAATTTATGTGGGAAAAAAAAACAATTTTTTCCCCAACTCTTATTTCTCGACATATGTGCAAGATGCAGCTTAGCACAAAGGAAAATTGCGAGATGGAGTGTTTTCTAGAAAACCAACCCACCACAAGGTGGGAGTCACCCAAGCATTAAAGTCATCCAGTGGACCATCTAAATCTTAATCTATGTAAAGAGCTGGTAGCTCCTCAAAGACTGATGTGGATCAGTGCACAGACCTTTCACAGCCCCAATCCACATGCTCTACTTCACCCAAGTTTGAAAAAAATACAAGACACAATGTTACTTTGCAAAATTATTCCTATGCAAAGCCAAAGCATATTGTATAAATGCACCATCAATTGAATTAAAACACATTCCCCCTGATAATGTAGTCGATTTATCCAGTCAGTAATAGAACAATATGGCCAATAAGTGTCACGGCTTCAGCCTGTGCTTAATCAGCTGAAGTAATATTTGGACTGCTACACACAAGCTCAATTTTGCTGGGCAAATAAGGAAAAGGAAGAGACATACTGTCTAGAGACATACTGTCAGGCTTCTACAATGCAAGATAGAAGGATATAGGTAGGTACAGGTTTGTGTTTGTCTTTGATGACACCAACAAACAAGCAGCCTGCCAACACAAGAGTTTATACTGAACAACAGTGGGGTGAAGAACCACAAGAGTAAAAAAAAATCTGGGAATTGGCAAAAAAATTTTACATAAGCAAAGCTAATGCCTCATGTTTTTATCATCCATCGATTATAAAATTCAAGCTTAGATACTATGAAATAAAAGTACCTCTGTGCATTTCTATGATACAAAATAATTCTAGGCCACAATGGCCTCCACTCCCAGGCCTGACTGCTTGCCAAAAGGCAAGTACAGGGCAATAATTTCAACAATCTTTATGCAAGTAATTTTCATTTCTCAGCAGCATCTTTTTGTCTCCCAAAGAAATCTTCATGCACAAAATTTATGAAGCCCCTTTTCTCAATCTTTCATGTGAAGATTTCTTTAGGAGAGGAAAGGAAGGGAGGATGCTGCTGAGAAATGAATTTCCTGATCTTCCTTAACATTCCTCATAGACTGAAGGTTGAGACGAGTCTATATAGGTGGAAATTAGTCACCAAACATAATGGTTTGGTCTTCATAATGTTTAGTTCAGCAGCTATTCTAAATCTCAATTTCATCAAGCAATCTGTTGAGAGAAGGTAAAAGAGGAGATTAAGTTTGATCCTAGGTAACCTTGAAGGTATTATTAGCAAAGAGATGGATGTTAATGAAGATACTCAGATAGATAGGATATGGTTGCACAGTGGTTAAGTTACACCTCCAGTGTCCTGGACTATTGATCTGGAAACACATTCAAATCCCAACATGTTATCAGAGGAATTTAATTGTTTTCTATTCCAAATCTATTTATTTAATTTCAATGTCAATAATGATGACTGTGATACTTCTGTTTGTTAAATTTATCTGCTTTATTAATGTCTCAAAGAAGGAAATCTCCCTTTCTTACCAGGTCTGGATTATTTATACACACACACGCTACACATATGAGAGCACATATCACAACTGCTGAATATGACAAAGTTGTAACGAGACAGAATTTTGATAAATATATTCCTTTTAGTACTACTTTTGGGGAGTTGGCACTTGCATTAAAAGTTGTTTGATTGTTGTTCTGATCTATAGATAATTCTGGTCCCAAGATAAACAGTTAACTACTTATGCGTGTGAAATGACCTAAGGTTTTCAGTTACACAAACAACCGTAATAAATGCAAGAACCACCACCTCATTAGGAAGTCTTTTCAGGTCAAGCAGTGATGGACATTAGCTATAGCTTCATCAGTGGCAAATTGTGAGCACGTTATTAAGAAAGGAAATAAATTGGCTGCTGCACAAATGGAAGTAGCCAGTCACGATATAATACTAGAACAAGGTCACCCCCATCTTTAACTCCTATCTATATAAATAGTATGATCATTCCTTTCCTTCATCTTTACTAAAACTTAGAAAAAACATCAATGATCATTGATCAGCCAAAGGTGGGACATTTATTTAGAGTACTACAGTGATTTATATAAACAAATCAGGTTGTATGATTTGGCACTCCATCAGAATCAGCAGGTATCCATTGAAATGGGATATACTATTCAAATATCCTCTGTTCAGAAATAACAAATTGTTTTAAAAGTTGATTGCATAACTGCAAAGTGGGAAAGATCTAACTGTACTGGAGGTATTTTATCCATACCCGTGATGCTGGTAATGATTGGCATCTTCATGCTCAAGTTTATCTAATGGAGAAATAAATGCAGTCTTTTGGCTGTACACCAGTCCCCTTTTCCCTCAAGTCCCCCAAAGGCAAATGGATAAGATTTCCTCTCAAAAATATTTCAAGGACATTTATCCAAGCAACAAGAAAGTGATCTATCAGCCTTCTCAGTTGGATGATTCAACAAGTAAGGTGGTTTTCCCTGGTGTCCGAGCCAATATTTATCCTTTAAGCAACATTACTGAAAGAGATCATCTGATTATTATCACATTGTTGTACATATTAGTTGATGTATTTCGTATATTGCCACATTTGAGAAAAGTTCTCCATTGGTCTGCTAAAATAAATGTGACATCTTCCTTTCCTTAGAGAACTGCTAGAAAATCTTCAGCTTACTGTTTTTTTTAAGTTAAGTGATACATCTATCTGCTGTTAAGTTTAATGACATGCTCATTTTAATAACTAATAAACTAGGTCAGCAGCTACAGCCTTAACACAATACACTGGACCCTCACTTCACACTCTCGATGCTTTTCTAAGAATGAAAGCTAAATGAATCAACTTGTGAAAAGGGTCACTAAGTACTATGCTCTCTCTGGCTGAACGTCAATGACAGAATATGCTCTCATTGGCTGAACAATCATGAACAATATGGCATCATTTAGTCTGTCAGGACACAAGTTTAGACAGTTTCACTTTTTTTTGTTCTCCATTCAGTTACTTTAATAAAAATATTCTCCCCCCCCCCACCCCAAGTCAATAACACTATAAATGGATCAGAACTCTGCAAGAGAGCATTAAGTGAGGTATCAGTGCATTCATTCACACATTGGAAAAGTTTCAGACTTACTAATTCCAGTATAAATATCTCAATAGACACACTTTTGTTTCACACATGGTACTGAAACTCAGTCCAGTTTGCAGGAAGTATAGCTTGCCTGTAACAAAACTTTCCACTGAATGAGAGCAGTATATGGTGTGAGCAGAAATTGTAACAATAATTTTAATTTTATCAGTATTAACCTTGGCCTGTCCTTCAACATGTTTTCTTTCTAAAAAGCCAGATGAGTTGCCCAAAGACATGCATACAAGCTGCAGTCACAAAAAGACTAAGTGCATAAGTCAACAGAAATTAGAGTTCTTTTTCTGTACTTAACTGCAGTTTTCAGAATGTGATTTAATTTTCTATATCCAGGAAGATTCTAATGGAGAAAAATGTATTTCAGTGAACACCAACAAAATCCACAAAAATTGCTGTATAAAGTGAACTTACACTGTTCATTACAGAGTTCAAAGCGATGTTATGAATTGGGTCTCAAAGATTCAAGCTAAAAAAAGCAGCTTAAAAATCTCTTCAAAGAATAAATGCACAATAAGCTGCTTTCATTCAAAATCCACAGGAGCAGACATTCCAACATCGATTAAGTAGTAGCTTTAAACTCAGTACTTATCCAAGGACATAATGCAACATCCAAAGTTAAAGTTAGATAACTCAACGTGAATCAGGAAATGAAAATGAGATCTTCTGATGTGGTAAGCTTTGTGCTACACTGATATTGCATCCTTATGCTCAGGCCACAGAAATTAATTTATTTTACAAGAAGTTATCTCAATGCTGAAGTAAATGCACCTGAAACAAACGCATCAAGTATACACAAGCTCAGTATATAATTACTGCAACAAAACAGTACCCTTGGCCCTTTTTCCACAAATGCCTCAATACACAGAAATATATTTTTTAGTCATAGTCACCTAATTTGCCTAATAATGTGCCAAATATTTAAAAATCTTAATTTTCAGCAAAATATTATCTAAAACAAAAAAAAATTGAACAGATAGGACATACTGCATGCAGATGTATAAATGATTCAGTGGATCTTGAAAACAATATGCTCTGTAATAGCAACCATTGCTCTTGGCTCTTAAATAGGTATTGTATTGTTGAGAAAATAATTTTAGTATAAAGAAATAAGGAGTCCCTGAGCCTTTATTAAGTAGTAAGGGAGACTAAGAAAGGGCACCTGCAGACTTTTTACTATTTTTCAATTTTAATGGCATATAACCAGTATACAGTGTATAGATCTATTCAGAATTATCTGTTTCTAACCCAATAATTATGGCAAATAAGGGATACAGAGGAACTAGCAAATGATCTTTTAATGGCAAGACAAGAGTGACTCCCATGACAACAGAAGCACTCAACCAAATGTTGCAGCAAGGAGGAGCCCAAATATAACTGTGTCCTATGGGGATTAAGAAAAGCTTTTGAGTATGTTGAGTCATATCCGACTGAAAGATTGTGACTGAATTAATAAACTGCAGATGCTGGAAATCTGAAACAAAAATCAGAATATGCAAGAAATGTTCTAGATTTCGGGTCAATGACCCTTCACCAGAACGGGAGAAGTAAGAAAACAGTTGTTTTAGACTGTAGAGATGGGATAAAAGAGTAGAGAATTAATATCCATGCTAGGGTGAGACCAAGCTTGCCCAGGTAACTAATTTACTTTCTGTCAACACAGAGAGCAGAAACAGAAAAACATGCAGAACTGTAAGGTACACACACTAATTGCTGGAAATCTGCAAAAAAAACAAAAGAGAATAAAGGAAAAACCCAGCAAATCAGGCAGTATCTGTAGAACGGAGACACAAGAGAATGCAGATGCTGGAATCAGGGGCAACACGCAAGACACTGGAGGAACTCTCCGGATCAGGCAGAATCTATGGAAAAAAATGGACAGTCGATGTTTCAGGTTGAGACCCTTCATCTGAACGGAAGAGCAGTTGAGTGACCTGACATTTCAACTGACCAGTTCTAACACAAATAGAAAGGTTGATTGAAAAACTGCAAATACTAGAAACACAAAATAAAAGAACAGTAAATGCTGGAAAGACTCAGTAACTCAGGAAGCATCTGTGGAAAGCATCTGTGGAAAGCAAAACAGTTAACATTTCAGGTAGACGATCCTTCATTAGGTCTCGACTTGAAATGTGAACCATTTCTCCTTCCACTGAAGATGCCCGACTGGCTGAGTCTTTCCAGAATTTTCCATTTTTATTTAGGGAAAAACTGGTTACATAAAACAGCTGAATTCAACAGCAAGTCCCAAAGACTGCAACATGCCCGTATTGTCCCTTGAGCTTATTCTGGACATCACTGGATGAATGGAGGAGGCTAAAGAAAGGGAGGTCAGAATGCGAGTGAGATGGATAATTAAAGTCATAGGCAACTGAAAGCTCAGGGTTGTCACTGCAAAGCGGAGGTGTTCTGAAAAGCAGTCACCCAATCTGCACCTGGTTTCTCTAACCAGGGACCACCACATTGTGAGCACCAAATGCAATTCACTAATTTGAAAAAGTGCTGCTTCACCTGGAAAACCCATTGCGTCCCTAAATGGTGGGAAGGCAAGAAGTAAAAGGGCAGATGTTACACTGCCAGCATTTGTGTGATAAAGTGCCACAAGCTGATGAGTGGTTGGTGAAGCTGGAGGAATGAACTAGGAAGTCGTAAAGGTTGAAATGCTCAAATAAGAGGGGCAGGGAAGATGCATCACGCAATAGAATTTTGTCTAAGATGGAAGAAATTATGGAGGATGTTCCTTTAAAAATGGAGGCTTGCAAGTGAAGAACGAGAACAAGGGGAGCCATATCCTTGCTCTGGATGGGAGAGATCGTGTGACCGCAGAGGTGTGGGAAATAGAGCATGCATAATTGAGAGCCCTGTTAACAACGATTCATGCAAGCCACAGTTAAGGATAAAGAAGGGATCACAAAAGCAGTGGGGTGGAAAATCTTGTCATCAGAACATATATAATGCACTTTGGGAGATCAAATTTGAAGGCAGAATACAAGGTTAATGGCAGGACTCTTAGCAGTGTGGAGGAAGAGAGGGATCTTGAGGTCCACGTCCATAGATCCCTCAAGGTTGCCGCGCAGGTCATTAGGGTTGTTAAGAAGGCGTACGGTGTGTTGGCCTTCATTAGTCGGGGTATTGAGTTCAAGAGCCTCAAAGTAATGTTGCAGCTCTATAGAACTTTGGTTAGACCACACTTGGAGTATTGTGTTCAGTTCTGGTCGCCTCATTATAGGAAGGATATGGAAGCTTTAGAGAGGGTGCAGAGGAGAGTGAGCTAGGGCTTTTTCCTTTGGATAGGAGGAGGATGAGATGTGACTTGATAGGTGTGTACAAGATGATAAGAGGCATTGATCGAGAGGACAGTCAGAGACTTTTTCCACAGGGCGATAACGGCTAACATGAGGGGGCATAATTTTAAGGTGATTGGAGGAAGATATAAGGGGAATGTCATAAGTAAGGTTTTTACACAGTGGTGGGTGCACGGAACGCACTGCCTGCAGAGGTTGTGGGGGCAGATATATTAGGGGCATTTAAGAGAGTCTTAGATAGGCACATGAATGAGAGAGAAATGGAGGGCTATGTGGGAAGGGTTAGAAAGATCTTAGAGCAGGATAAAATGTTGGCACAACATTGTGGACTGAAGGGCCTGTACTGTGCTGTACTGTTCTATGTTCTATGTATAACTGTGACAGAAACACTGGGAGGAATGGATCCTTGCAGTAAATAAAGTAGCAAGAGGTGTAGTTTAGATAGCAATGCAAGTCTGAGCATCATAATGGATATTACCCGTTAGCCCATCCCCTAACAGTGGAAAATGGCAGCCAAAGTAATGAAAGTTTCAAGTTTTGTATGAATGGAGGGAGCAGTACCAATACAGTCATCAATATAATGGAAAAAGAGTTGAAGAAAGAGCCCTGGAAAGGACTGAAACAAGAATTGTTCCACATATCCTACAAACATTCAGCATGGTTGGGGCTCATGTGAATTTCTCTAGCTATAACTTTGACTTGAACAGAGGGAGAGAAGTTGAAGAAGCTGTTCACTGTAAGCCAAGCAAATTATGTTCAAGGAAGAACTGCACTAAAAACTGCATTATCTGGAGAAGCTTGGTCTATAATAGACATTCATTCTTCATCCCCCCATCACCATCTATAACTTAAAAGACACTTGCTTTCTTACTTCTCTTGTTCCAATGAAGGGACATTGAATTTGAAATACTGATTGTTTCTCCCTCCATAGATGCTGCCTGAACTGCTGAGTGTTTCTGGCATTTTATAGTTGCACAGCATAGAAACAAGCCCTTTTGCCTATCTACAATAATCCCATTTGCCTGCATTAGGTCTGCATCCTTCTAAGCCTTGCCTATTTGATAAAAATTGAGATTGCTGGAGGCCAATAGTTTTAGCCCCACCTACGTGGAAATTCTTCAGGGCCAATTGTCTTTAGCTACTTCATCAGCATTAAACAATAACATACATCCATCATGTCATCAGTGGAATTGTTTGCTCATGACGTTTTCAGTTTCATCTATTATCTGTCAACTAACAAAGCAGTCACGTCCATATTTAATAGGAACTGAACAATACGCAGGTTTAAGTTAACAAGCGCCAAGTAACATTTGCACCAAGGTGTCAGAAATTACCATCAAGAAATCATAACTAATTCCCCTTTTCATTAGCAAGAGCATCACTATGCCTCTATCAATAGCCTCAGAGTTGCCACTAACCAGTATATCAACTGCACCAGCAATTGAATACCATGGATATTAGAGCAGATTAGCAGCTGTGGTGTGTACTGGGACATCTGTAAACTGATTATCAAATTTGCCACTTCAAAGTGATAAGAGGTATGAGGTAAGTTTTTTTTATATTTGAGCAGACATGTCCAATTAACTTTTCTTACTAAAAAGGTTATGTGTCTTAAACACCAAACATATAAATATTTATAAATGACAATAATATGGTATTGTTTAACGGTACAACCTATCCATATGCATGTTATCCATTTTCAACATCATAACTAGAGCTGGTTCCATTCCTAGTTTTTTTCCCCACCAGTTATAAGACTCTCATCCATACTGTATTCCCAATTCAGCTTCTTCATGCCTTCATTTCCTCTAATCCGATCTCATGCAGGGGACCAATTCACTACCCACCTCCTGTGAGTATCTCTGGTCATTCACACATTCTCAGCTTTGATCTGTAATTGTAGACTTTATAGATTGCAAACCACCAAGCATTCACCTAAACTTGGAAAGGAAGATATAATACATTTTCATTTTTCATGTTCAAATTTTTCTTCGAAGCCCAACAATGAACAAATTGTGTAGTGAAGAAATCAGCAGTTCATAAAAGTAATACAGTGAATATTATTATGAAATTGAAAATAAAGGACTGAAGAAAAATCAGTACTTACGCTGAAGCTCCTATACACATAATACAATTAAGTAGCCAATGCTTTGCAAGGATTGTACAAGAATATAACTTATATTATTCAGCATCTTTCATATCTTCAAGGTATAACCAATTTCATATTTTTTGAAATGTCACTTTTCTAATTCAGTTTTTGGTTATCAGATAATCGTTGGGCAGACACCAGAACTCCTCTGCTCTTATTGTTATAGGATCTTTCACATGTACCTGAGAAGTCCAATCTATTAAACATGACCTTCAATTGTGCAGCATTCCTTTAATAATGCAGTTATGCATCCATCCAGATTACTCACTCTAGTGGGGGCTTGAATCTAAAAACTTCTGATTTAGACATCCGTACTATCTCAATGCTACCAGTGAATAACATTAAGAACATCTTAAGAACATTAATTCATCAGCTTAAATGACCACCCAGCATCAATCCTTGAGTCATAGATGTTTGATCAGCACTAAAAATATTGGAAGAAAAAAATCAATACACTGTATTACTTGATGTTTTCCACTGTTTAATGAAAGTTTCATCTGACAAATATTACTGTGCCGACCACCAAATCATAGATCACATCAACTTCAGCATTTTCAATGTTTTGCTTTCTAAAGAAAAAATCAAATTAACATCAGTTTTTTAAAAAAAGCACAATTCTCAAGAATCAAATATGAAGATATATAGAAGGCAGATTGTGTCACCCTGATAAAAAAAATTGTCTAATAGAGAATTCACAATTAAAGGCTGCCACAAACTTATTCTGTTTTGTTCACAACCACATTCAAATTAGAAGTTTTTAATCAAATTATGGGATGTGGGTGTCACCAGTAAGAGCAATATTTATTGTTCATTCCCAATTGCTCTTAAGGAGTGATGAATCGCTGCAGTCCTTCTGGTGAAGGTACTTCCAGTATTTAGACCCAGCAACAATGCAGGCATGACGACATGAGACTTGGAGGTAAACTTGCGGGTTCCCAGGGGTCTGCTGCCCTTGTTCTTCTAAATGGCAAAGGTCACAGGTATAAGAGGTGCTGCAAAGTAGCCTTTCTAAATAATTGCAGT
Organism: Pristis pectinata; assembly: GCF_009764475.1. NCBI lineage: Eukaryota > Metazoa > Chordata > Chondrichthyes > Rhinopristiformes > Pristidae > Pristis > Pristis pectinata. The sequence goes on from NC_067428.1 coordinate 12,052,070, forward strand.
ACTTTTGGTAAGTGGTGAAAATTGCAATTATGGTGCGTTGGTGGTGGACAGAAGGTCAAGCTGTCAATAAGGTGTGCTGCAGTGACTCATGCAGTGGAGAATACTTCCCCTGACTTGCAACTTGTAAACAAAGACTTTGTGGAGTTACTGCATCTTGCTTCTGGCCTCCTTCACAGCCATAATACTTGTATGGTGAGTCCAGTTCAGTTTCTAAACAAGAGTGCCCTCATTCTCCCACTTGCCCCCAGGATGATCACAATGGGAGACTCAGCAATGGCTATCCAAAGGAGATGCACCAGGTTAATTCCTGGGATGAGAGCATTGTCTATCAAGAGGCTAGACAGTTTGGGTCTGTATTCCTTGGAGTTTAAAAGAATGAGGAGTAACCTTATTCAAACATACAAGATCCTAAGGGGGCTTAACAGGGCAGATGTTGAGGCATTCTCACCAATGAGAGGCACGAACAAGGGGAAATAGCTACAAAATAAGGGACCAGCACTTAAAACAAAGTGTAGAAATTTCTTCTCTCAGTAGGTAGTGAATCTCTAGAATTCTCTGCTGCAGAGGGAGGTGAAGAGCAGATCATTACATATACTTAAGGTGGAGAAAGGTAAATATTTGAAGGATCGAGGAATTGGGAGTTATGGGGAACTGGCACAGGAGTTGAAGCCAGCATAAATCAGCCATAATCATGTATTGAATGGCAGGGCAGGCTGAAGGACTTGGTGGCCTACTCTTGCTCCTCTTGTCTTGTGTTCTAAAGTTGTTGAACGTTAATGTTGATCACCACCTGGAACTTGGGTTACATGAATGTTAGCTGCCACTTTTTAGCCCTTGCCAAAATTTTGTCTCAACCCCAACAAAAAGATATGGGCTGCTTATTTTCTGAGACACTAAGAATGGAAGTATTTATTCCTATTGAACATTTTCTGATCGCTCCTGAAATAAAAGTGCCAATGAATTTTGTTTGAATTCAATGTAAATGAATGCTCCATTCATTTCTAAAGCACAGTGTTACTGCATGAGGCAAATGAAAACAATCCTTACACCCAAGATTAAAATATAGATATTTCCCACAATCTGGCAAAATGAACAATTGTAAGGTTCAACAAAAATGTAATTCCACTTTTATGTGAAACATTTGAAGTTCATCAAAAGTGTTGTCTTAGCAAATATTCATGTGCAATGTCACTATACAACAGATGTAGAAAGTGAATTAGTTTTGTAACTTTTACTGATAAATAAATAGCAACAAATATTCAATTAAAATGTGCAGTATTCACAAAATGATAAAACTGATAATCAGACAGCAGCAGCAAGTTCAAATTGACAAGTGCCTAATGAACAGATTTGGGATAATCTACAACTTAACTGGGCTGTTAATGCAAATATCAAAAAATTGTTTTTTTAGATTAAATTTCTACATTATGCTAGGTCGCAACTATAATGCAAAACAAAAAATCCTAAAGCTGAAAGTATTTAGATTGATAAATCCAAAAATGCAACTTTGACAAATTTCACAGCACTCATTCAGTGTGCAGCATCAAATCAAATTTGTAGATCAGTCTAGATTTAATATCTCCTAGCAAGCAATTGGAACATTGGGTTCCCAATAACTTCCTTTAAGAGTTGGTACCAATTTCTTCGCCCATTGTATGGAAACACGAGGAAGAAAAGAGAATGAGAAATTCCTCCATGAAACAAGTTAGACTCAAATCAGTGTTTTCAGTTATTTATCCACTACATCTTTAACAGAATAATTCATAAAATAGGGAGGGAAGGAATGCATACGATCAGGTAAGATTATGTACAAAAAGTTTATTATTTAGAAAATAATACTTGAAACAAAACAGGAATTTGAATTTCAGTTTAAAAAAAAATAAGCATTTTTCTTTAATAAAGATCCCTGAATTTACATGGAAAAAAATTCTTGTATTTTAATTTTTCACCCTTTGTTCTTAAGTTTTTTGGGGAGGCAAAAAGAAAATGTCATGCTACCAGCAATTATTTTCCCATTCTATGAACTCAACACACATACAAATACAATTTCTATTTGTCTTTCAAAACATTATACTAAGCCTTTAACAGTTTTGCCATGCCTGTATTGTGTTTTCCCCAATCTTCACATAAAAGGATTTTCATTGTGTGCTGGATCCTCAGTTTTTCCAAAGGCAGTGACCCAGATATTAAAAGAAAGCCACACAAATACATTTTGAAATGAAACAGCGGATCTAAAAAATAGACAGGAAAGAAGGACATTGTAAATGTAGCTCAGATGTACTGCCTCAATTACAGAATAATCAGACATTGATCCTCATTCTTATTATTCCACATCCAAACTGGAATATATCTAAAGGCCATATCTTCAGTCATACAGCCTGATAGCACAGATACAGACAATTCAGCCTACTATGTCCATGCTGACTATCAATTACCTCGCTACGTTAATCTCATTTACCACCAATTGGTCCATAGCCTTCCAAGTCTTAGCAAATTCAAGTGCTCATCTAGATAGTTCTTAAATATGTTTTGAGAGGACCCACTTCCTCCATGTGGGATGATAATATTGAAGTGCCTCTATACAAAATTGCTTGTACTCCTACACTAGTGTAGTACTTAAAAAATAGCATGCAAGTTCTTGTAAGTAGAATCTTCAAGCACATAAAACTGAGAGACTATGTCCTGCCTGCATTAATCCACAAGATAACAATTGAGCAAGTAAAATAAGACTGGCATCCCTGGTCAAAGTTGCAGTAACTTTCACAATTTGAAAACTTCTGCACAGTAACTTAAAATTTTATTTCAAAAATAAAGTACTCTGCACAACAGCAAAAGTTTGATCTCTATCAGAATAGAAATATTAAACATGGGCTTATTAAGCAAGCGACAATTCAGTGCAGAAGATTTAGGAAACAGGGTTGGGCAACTGTTCAGCACTGGTTCTAACATTGTCAGATAAAATAAGATTAAAATAGCAGACAGGAGGAAAATTGTCAAACAATTTAAACTTTCCAAGCACATCTTTCATAAAATGTTGATATGCATACAGTGTGCATTCACAGAATCACTGTAATAGAAAATTTATGACATAGAAGGCAGCCATTTGGCAAATCATGACTGTGCATTTGAAAAAAGCTAACCAATTTAATCCTACCTTCCAGCACTAGATCCCTAGCCCTGTGCAGGTCACAGTTCTTCACATACACATTCAGGTACTTTTTAAATCTGGTGTGGATTTCTGCCTCTACCACTCTTGCAGGCAGCGAGTTCCAGATCTCTACCCAATGTCTGAGTAGGAAAAATAATCTCTCTATTCAATGAATTATTTTAAATATGTGCCCCTGGTTTTTGACCTCCTATATACTACATATAGTCCCCTCATAATTTTACATACCTCAATCAAGCCTCCCCTCAGACTCTTCAGTCCCAAAGGGAAAAAATCCGAGCCTATACAATATTTCTTCATAGCTACTATATTCAACAGACTATCTTTCGACTACCACTCACAGGAGCCACAGCTGAGGACTGCCATGACTTCTGCCATAATTACCCTATGAAGAGACTTTTGGTTTATCAACCAAAAAGAACCAGGACCAGTTTGACAAGAAAGGCAAGAAGATCGAGCTGATAGTCAACCATAAATGTAAAGCGTTGCTAGATTGGAAGCTCCATCTTTATTTAACAGGAAAATAGCTCTACAGGCACCTGAAGGTAGAGATTCAGTCAGAAGCCAGCGACCGAGGTTCAATTCCGGCCGCTGTCTGTAAGGAGTTTGTACGTTCACCCCATGTCTGCATGGGTTTCCTCCGGGTGCTCCGGTTTCCTCCCACATTCCAAAGATGTACAGGTTAGGAAGTTGTGGGCATGCTATGTTGGCACTGGAAGCGTGGCAACACTTGCGGGCTGCTCCCAGAACACTCTATGCAAAAGCTGCATTTCACTGTGTGTTTCGATGTACATGTGACTAATAAAGATATCTTATCTTAGATGGTGGATTGAGCACAGGAGGTTCAGCAACATGCTGGCAGCCATGACATGCACAGGTTTGTCCAATGCTGTAAAGGCCATCTATGGTCCAAATGCATAAGGCTCCACTCCAACGAGAGCCTAGAATAGGACAAGCTAATCATGAAAAATAGGCAGGCAATGCCTACCAGAACAAAGACTTCAAAGGCCGCAATAGCAACTCTATCCTTGATGTGAATATCCTTGCTTCCATCCTACAACAACATATGTAGACCAGACTGGCTGCCACTCCTGGCTTACGTTAAGGCAACTCAAAAATAACAAGGTCTTTGAAGCAGATTGAACACTTCCTGCTGAAATCCTAAAACTCAGCAGTGAAAAGCTTCAGTCACAAATCCACAATCTCACTATCCACATGTGGGAAGAAGAGGATATGTACCTAGTAAACTCAAAGATGCCGTAATCACGACCATCATCAAGAAAGGAGACATGTCTGATATCTCCCAAACCTGTCACAGGAAAGGTCATTGCCAGGTTATCGACTGCTTCCTTTGAGTGGCTGAAGATCTCCTTGCCAAATCACAGTCTGGATTCCATCCATCTAGAGGCACAGAGGCATGATCGTCACCATGCTACACGATACATGGCCTCTTTGACCTCACTAAATCCTCAGACTCCATCATTCAGGAAGGACTGTGGAACAAAATTTTCTCAAATTCAGCTCCCTGCCAAAAATCCACGAAGTCCAACTTACTGCTGTTCTATGATGATTTACCATCCTGACAATAATAGTAACCAATCTGAGTGAAGACTGGTGTCAACCAAGGCTACATCATTTCCCCAACACTTTTCTCAATCTTTCTCTTTACAATGTTGCAGATCACCTTCAATAAACTTCCCATGGGAGTGAGCTAATCTTCAAAACCAAAGTGAAGCTATTCAACACAAGGCCCAAAACCAAGGTCACCCGAATCATAATAAACAAGCTGCAACATGTAGGAGATGCTTGCATTTGTGCACTCAGAGACCGAGCTCTAAAACATTGCCAACTTGTTCACCAAAACATGCAAGGATGGGTGTTACACTCAACATCCACAAGACCAAGGACCTGTCCTAACCTGCCCCCTTTACACCATACTGCTCTCTGACAATAAAGGTTCACAGCAAGACCCTGGCAAACCTGAACTAGTTCTCATTATTTGGGTGCCATCTCTCAGCGAAGGCAAACATCAATGGTAAAAATTTATGATCACCTTCAATGCGCCAGGACAGCCTTTGGTCAATTTGAAACAACGGGTATTTGAAGATCAAGACTCAGACCAGGAATAAAACTCATGGCCTACTGAGTAATAATGTTCTCTGCTTTTCTGTATGCTTCTAAAACCTAGTGTACCTACAGGAAGCACCTTAAGGCACTGGAAAAATACCATAAATGCTGCCTCCACATAACCTTCCAATATCACTGGAAGAATAAATGAACCAACATCAATGTCGTCACACAGGCCAACATCCCCAGCATTGAGGCCGTAGTTACTCTCAATTGGCAATGTTGGTCAGGAAATTTCATTTTAAATGCTCAACACCAGACTCCCAAAACAGACGGCATTGAGAGGTGTCATGGGAGGAGATTACCAGACACACAGAGAAAAAGATTCAAGGGTGTGCTTAAAGTTTCCTTGAAGGAGTGCAACATCACCATCAACTCCCAGGAACCTCTGGTCCATGACTACTGAAAGTGAAGATGGAGCATGCAGGATGGTGGCTAGGGTCTCAAAGCCATGCACCAGAACTACACAGAAGCCCTTCCCTACCTGCCTGCTGCCATCTGCCCCATCTGTGGAAGAGTCCATGGTTTCCATACTGGCCTCATTGGTGTTTTGGGTTGAGGTACCCAGAGCAGAAGCAAGTAATCCTTGATCCCAAGGGACTGCCTAAGAAGAAGATGACAATACACAAGCTGTGGCCTGTCAGGTTCAGGCTAGGTATCCAGGCTCTACTGTGAAGCCATGCATTGAGAAACTGCAACCTCCCTTCTGTGCTATCTGCAATCTTCCAACTATTGCAGATAATCAGATGTATTGTGTCACATATGAAATGAACTTTAGTAGTGCATTTAATTTAAGGAACCAGCCTGGCTCAATCTGACTCAAGCCCAAGGATTTTATTTTGGATGTCCAACCTAACCAGAACCCGACGCACATGAATGGGTTCCAAATGGGGCATTATAGCCGGCTCTTATGCCAAAGTAAACAATGGGATAAGTTAGTCAGAGTCTTTATTCCCGATCACGATCCACAAGGCCTTATTAGAAGAATGCATCAAATCAAACAGGATCAATATAAATGGTCTTGGCATCCAAACAGACTTCAATCATTACTTACAAAAGTCACCAATAATGGCAGCTTGGCTAATCGGTACATGTGACAATAATAAACCAATTTAAACTTGCAACTGTTACTCATGGAATTGTATCCCAGCCAGCACTGGGATACAATTCATGAAAACAAGAATGGAAAATGCTGACAATTATGGTTTCACTGCTATTTTTAGGAAATTATAAAATACAGGTTCTTTAATTCAAAGTATATTGTACATCCATAGATTCTTAAGTCTTTTACATTCAACCTGGTAAAGTCCATAGTCATCAAGGGGAAACATTCCAATGTTTTGGAGTCATATTTCACAAGAAGCAAGATGGTTATGGTTGCTGAAGGACAATTATCCCAGCCCCAGGTATCATTGTAGGAGTTCATCAGCACAGCAGCCCATGTCCAACCATCTTTAGCTGTTTCATCAATGGCCTCTCTTCCTTCATTTAATCAGAATTGAGGATGTTCAATCCTAGTTAGGACTCTTCAAAAAAAAATAAAGTTGTCTACACCTGTATGCAGCAAGATCTAGACAAAATTCAGGCATGGGCTAGTAAATGGCAATTACATTCTCAACACACATTGCCTGGTAATAACCATCTTCACCAAGAGAAAATCTGACCACATATCCTTGACATTCATTGGCCTAAGTACTGTGGCTGCAAGAACTAGTCAGAGGCTGGGTTTTGGATCATGAGTGACTCATCTCCTGACAACCCAATGACTTCTTGCCTTCCACAAGACATCTCAGGAGCTTGAAGGAATGGGTTCCACTTACTTAGATGAGTATATCCAACTCCACTCAAGCAGTTCTTCACCATGTATACAAATCAGCCTACTTTTTTGGCACCCCATCCGCCCCCAGCACAGCTTGCTGATAAGCCTACATTTGTAAAATGCACTGAAATTATTTACTCAGACTATTCTAGCAGCACTTCTCAAACCCCATAACGATTACCACACAAGATACTGACAGCAAGGGCATGGTTCCCCTGTAAGTCCCACAGTAGTCTGACCTTGAAATATATTGCTGTTTCTTCACTGTACTGGGTCCAAATCCTGGAAGTCCCTAGCCAATGCTGTGAGAGTACCACCACCAGAAAGGCTGCAGTATTTCAAGAATAAGTCTCAACACCACCTTTTCAAGAGCAATTGGGCATGGGCTATAAATGTTGGCTATGCTGGGAATACCCATAACCTGAAAAATGAAATTTAGAACAGTTCCATGATCTGAGATTCACTAACATTAATAATCGAGTCAAATTAAAGCAGCATCCTAGTCCATGAACCACCCAATTTATAGCTGTATTATATTCCAAGTCAGCTGCTCCTTTCACCCCAAAATATTACACATTACCACAAAAGATCAATGATTAAAAGTGATTGTCTGTGCTGGAAGTCAAACACCAAAAATTGTTGGAATTTCACTTCATTCAATATAAAAAAAGATTAATATATCATGTTTCAAACAGTCTGATGTCCAGTTACACCTGGAACGCTAACTTTTCACCAGATGTCTTTCAATAGTTAGATTATTGACCTTTTGGATATTTCACACATTTTCTGTTATCTCAAATTTTTTTGCTCTTTTTAGTCTTTTGACAGCACTCTTCAGTTAACTGACACAATTCACTGCAATCTGAATTATTTCATAATCACAAGATTGGAAATAATGATTAGACATGGGCTCATACAGAAATAATATTAGTCAATACTGATTAAAGCACTTGCAATACAGTTGAGAAACCAAACAATGACTCCACAATTCAAAAGCAATCATTTTAGACCCAGGCAACAATGTCTTTTGAGTTTTTTTTAAGTCATATGTTAAAGTCCAGCTATAGCTCTAACTTTTGTATGTCTGACCTCACTGGTCATCTCAAAATAAAGATACCAAGTAGATGAGGGAATAGGATGATGAATAGATGAAAAATACAAAAAAATTGAAATAACATGCAGCCATGATTAAATCAACTGAAGCCCAGTGATAGATGCGACCTTTGTTGACTATAAAGCTCCATCATTCTTGCAAGAAGCACAACTAATTCAATATCACACCCAGCTTCTGTAATTTAGATTTAATACTGGCAGTTTCAGCAGTGAATGAATTACTGTCACTAAGCATTAATTCCTGGGATCCACCAGGGTATATCCCAATCTACAAGTTCTACCGAATCCTCTCAAACACAAAATGATGATCTTCATAACAAATTTATTGATTTTGAGACAGTTCAACATTGCATATTGCTTTGAACGTGTTTTGATTTTGCACTGTTGTCATAGGATTACCTCGCAGCAAATTAATGTAAAGGCTCTATAGCAGTACTCATAAGCTAACATGCTTTGATATGCTAATATACTCCTGAACTATTAATAGTTTACTAACAATGACCATAATATGACACAGCAACAATAAAGAAAAAACAATGGTACTCAGGGCAATGCAAGTTAGAAGCTGCACAAAGGCTGCGGTGAAGAAGCTTGCTGGAATGATTCCAGGGAAGATATTTCAACTACATGGATAAACTGTCAAAGGCGGGATTTATCTCCTTAGACCAGAGAAGGTGAGATTCAGTATATGTGTTTCAAATTCAAGAGGGAGGGGGTTATACTATAGAAATAAGTAGTCTCCAATAGCTGATGAAAACCCAGTGGAGGAGGGGGTGGAAGAGTGGGCGCAAAGAGTTACAGTGACTTGCAAAACAACCAGACCATCAATGGTTAGGGTTTGGAATTCGGAATGAACACCCCAATAGGATTAGCAGAAACAGTTTTAATGGAAGATAAAGGAAAACATGTGCTTGTAATATAAAGTCATAGGGATGGGTGAAATATCAAAGGTTGGAACTGATTGCTGCTACTTCAAGGGGTTGGTGCAATACAATGAACCAAATTGCTTCCCTCTGTGCTCCCTCATAAAAAGATATTGTGGCACCACAAAAGGTGCAAAGGAGATTTGCAAGTACATTAGGAGAATGAAGGATTACAACTACTGAAAAGACTTGACTCTCTAAAGATTAACAGAAGGTTGAGGGATATCCTGACAGACATTTTTAAAAATATGAAGAGGGTTTCAATAGGATAGGTCAAGATAAAGTGTTTCAACCTATAGGGTGGAAGGTGGAGACCAAATCTATGCAATATAAATAGGAGTCAATAATAAACACAACAGGAAATTCAAGGGAAATCTTCCATTTAAGGGAGAAGCTAAGTACATGAAATAGAAAGAATCAAAGATACTTTGATAGGATGAGATGAAGAACAAGGTTTATGTACAAGTAAATAGTCATTGAATGGCCTGTTTCCATGCTATACATTCTCAGTAATTATCCACTTCTGTAATCCAAAAAATATTTCAGGAATTTTGATCTAAAAAAAAGGCATTGTAAAGATGAGAGTTCTTATTGAAGAGAGGCTGTCAACAGGTGCAAACCATCTATAAATCCAAAACACACGCATACTATTGCTCCTAGCCAATGGAATCCAAATAAATTCAACAAAGAATTCTATATAATGTTAACTGCCTTAATGAAATGGATGGAGTAAGCAGCAACTTCAGTTACAATAAACAGGCTTCAAATTGAAACCACTCCATCTTGGCAAAATGTCAAAGCCATTGTAAAACCACAATGAATGATACAGTTCCTGCTTCTTCTAGTGAAGGAGGAACTGGAGAATTTTCATAAAAATGGACTGAAGTTAAATGTGTAAAACTGTCAGTTTTGGCTTGAACAGTGATTCTGAAGGATTTAGGATGAAATATATTCCTCTAAGGGAATACTGCATTTTTGGAGGATTCATCTTTTCCATGAAAAGTGGAATAGAAGTTTCATCTTTCCTAAGTCAATGTAAACTATTCCATAACTAAAGAAAGGACATTCCCCTCATTTCCTGACCAATTTCATATCACTCAATCAATGCTACAAAATATATTCTCACTGGGCATCAATTTCATTGTTGATTGTGGGTCTGCGATTCCCTATGGAACAGTGTAGTAACTATGCTTCAAAATTGACTGACTGGTTCAAAAACTCTCTGGAATATTCCAAAGATGAAAAGCATCACAATAAATGGATGTTATTTCTTTCAAGGAAAATTAAGAGAAATAGCATACAGATTATATAACATGGAAATATTAAAACAACAATGCTGCTCCAACCAAAAAACAACCAGAAAAAGGGTGATCAGTCAGCATTTAAATCAGGCAGAAAGGTTAACTTTGTTGGCTTGGTCATTCCTGAAATGTCAATCTGGAGTCTTCTTCCTTTTAATTGCTAAGCAAGAGCCATATATACCCAAAATCTTCTGAAAATTTTTCATTTTTTTCTTCATCTTTCTGATGTAGAGCATGCCATTTACACAGAATTACATCCTAGAGGTCCTCAAAACTGACGACCGAGAAACCCATTTTGCTCTTTTGTTAACTTTATTTCAGGTCATCACTTTAGTCATTAATCAGGAACAAAACTGAATCACCTATTACAGAGATAGTGTTGGTGGGGCTTCTTCCAATGCTTTGAGCTGCTTGCTGTAGGTAGTTCATGATCCTGAAGCATACAGGTGGGCAGAGGGCACTGCTGCGCAGCACAATAAGTAAACCAACATCAGCTTTCTCTCTCAGGCCAACATCCCTGCAGTGAGACATTCAGCCAGCCTGAACAGTTGAGTCACATTGTTCACAAGCCCAATATCAGACTCTGAACTCTGTCACAGCAAGAGATTACCACCACAACAGAGAAAATGCTTCAAGGATTTTTTCCAAAGACTCCCTAAAACATCCCCCACCCTCCCCAAATTCAGGGCAATCCTTGGACCATGACTGCTCAAAATGAAGAAGCATCCAGGATGGCACTGATAATCGAGACTCTTCAACAGGAGAATGCAGCAACCCGGTGAAGATGGTGGATGGAGCCTGTATCCATCCATCACACACTGCCCATCCACCTACCCATCAAATACCATCTAAGATCTCAAATTTACTGCACAATCCCTCAAAACCCAAAGAAGAGGAATGGAAGCAAATCATCTCGACCCCCAGGAACAGCCCAAGATAGAGACCAAAGTCCATTGTAGCATTTCAATGCACCAGAAGCTCCTGCCCTTACACCAATAATCACGATAGATTAAGATCGAGAATTACAAACATAAGGTTAAATCCAATGATTCCACTGCATGCAATGTTAGGGATAAATAGAATGGTATAATGTTTTAGGAATGGATAGGGGAAAATGACCAAGATCTATCATGTTCTAACAGACTAACCATGCAATCCATTTTAAATAGATTTGTTAATCTTTATTACAAGCTATTTTAAAGCATATTACAATGAAAAAGAGGAAGTCTGCATCCATTATTACATGCACCGTATTCGTCTCATATTCTTAAAACTAAGGGAGACTGACCTCCTACATCCAGCCTCATGCACCCATCAGCCTTGCCCTCATCACTTTCCTGATTCCTCAAGTAATTTATAACTGTACAGTTCATTCTTGTTTACAAATCTTTCCATAGTTTTCCCTCAGGCCACTTTCTCTAATTTCAAACTCCTATGCCCCAGAACATTTTCCATTGCTTTCTGACATTTAACTATTTATTCCTTTGCCACACAAGGCAGCAAAGCTTACAAATCAGCACTTTTTTCAAATCCGCCAGATGTATCTTTGCCTTCCTACCTTTAAAAGCCTTCTTCAAACTGTTTCTCACTGCTTATAATCCCATTATATTTCCCTCTTGAATTACCCCGCCTGTATCCGTGCTGTATTGCTCTATGATTCTATATCCTTCACAACATCGCAGACACCTTGTGAAAGCAAGTTGCTGTCACAAAGCACAGAATTTGTATCCTATAGTACCTAAATTAAATTATTTTAGAGAAGTCTCGTTAAATAATTTGTGTACAGTTAATCTTGTGTTCTTGCAACATTGCTTTCTCTGATATACACTCGTATCAGCTAACGCATTTATTTTTATTACCAGAGTACAACCATTGTACCCAACATTAAACTGCAGCCTGCTTGTGGAGCTGTCTACGATATAACGTTAAATGAAATGACATTAAAAATCATTTCACAAAGAATTCCACACGAGCCCATCCCATATTAATTGCTTGGTGTTGAAACAGTTAATGTTTTCGGCCAAAAATATCACTCCTTTGTTTCTCCTAGTGAAATATCAGCATCATGCTGATAGCAGAGTGCTTGTTCCAAGCTCAGCAGGAAATAAATGTTATTAGTATTTTATTACATGGGCTTTCAGACAGAGATACACGGCCCTCAAGGGGTTTCTAGGATCATTATTTAGTTTTGTACTTAATTTCATATAACCAATTAATTTGTCACTACATAAAAATGAGCATTTTTGCAATAAGTATTTAGGTTCCTTGTAGTTAACTCACCATTGGAATTAAGACCACTGGTCTCTAGAAGTGTACTAATATTTGCAGGAGGATCCCATTAGAAAAAAAACACTGCAAGATATCAGGTTTTAACTTAAGCGGATGACAAATCTACCCGATTTCACAGATCCCAATTCACATCATAGATATTCCCAATAAGGAAAACAGCAACCCACTCAGACAAAAAAGAAAATCATTCTCTTCACACCCAAACTAGGATACAGCAGCAATGTGAAGTTCTTAAATATTAACAAAAATAATAAAAGGGTTCATGCAGAGCTGACCTTTTGCATTTCTTAACCTTCTAATTATTTCTAAGAGATTCCTTTATGAGCATTTTGGTCTTTTTTTTTAAAAAGAAGAGATCATACAAGCAGTGACAGATTTATTAAATAAAGTATTTAAAACACGTTTAATGTTGGTGGTACCTGGGAACATGTGGCAGTGCTGCAGAGGGCATCTTTCAGAGCAGCAGGGTGTCAGTGTGCGCTACCAAATCCCACATCAGCTGTGCCTTCCACAGAAAAGAGGCTTTGACTGCGGTTGGATTTCTCCCCCTGGGTCAGCTGAAGGATCAGACTGGATAAAGGGGGGGGGGGGGGGGGGTAGGCAGCGAAGTAAGGACCGTGCATCCGGATCCTGCTCACTACCATCCCAACGGGGTCGGCGTAGACCCATCACGGCAAAGCACCTGATCCCATTCAATATGGGCAAGAGACCGGCACCGACCCTCCAATGGAGAGACAAACGCACACGGGTTTATTTATGCACCATATTATTCCCCCTCTTACCTATAGCGCACAGTTCCCCCTCGGCTCCCGCCACCGCCGCCTCCTCGGCCGCCGGCGGCTCGCTCTCACCCCCGGCCTCCGTCGACGCTCCGTCCGGTTCCATTCAGCCCCGACAGGGTTTTATGTGCAATTACGGGGGAAATCTTGCGCAGGAAGGGTTTGTTTTTAGATTAAGCGACCGGGATTCGGCTGCGGAGAAGACGACAGCTTTGTTTCTGTCAAAGGCGCGGGGTCGGTCACCGAGCCGCCTTTCATTCACACGGTCAGTAACGGCCGCCCGGCTCCTCGTACCAGCAGCAACAACAACATCAACGGAGCCCGCGGCCGTCTCGTCACGGCTCCGTGTACACCAGAAACTGCGCGTCATTGCAGGGCGCGTACATTACTGACGTCACCACGGTCAGGTATGCCCCTTCTCGAAGGAACGTCATCCTTCTTGCTCTGCTCTTATTACGTCATAGCCAATGTTCAAGAGTTGACAATGTCCCAGGAATCGGTTCAGCCGATTCAGGCACTTGTGCGAGTAACCCACGGAAAATACAATTGGAATGTTCTTTAAAATTGTTTTAATTTCATTTCGTTCCTCCATGTGCTTTATAGCATATGGGTGAATGACAATAAAGTATAACTTGAATTTATCAATCCTAACGACATAGAATCTGGGAGAAGGCGGTGTGTTACCGTGAGGAATCATCATCCAAGTTATGGAAGAGTTAGTTGGACTTCCCATTTGACTGGGAGATCAGTGTCGTGTGAAGATGGAAAACGCTGGAGTGCGTAGGTGGAGCTGTGGGAGGGCAGATGCTATGTAATGCAGTCTTTCCCAAACTTTGACAACTCAGGTCACACTTTACATCTCAAAAATATTTCAGGGCATACAAACACCTCATCCCATCCATCAAATGATTAGATAAATGTAAATGTATTTACTTGTTCATTTTTCTAATGTGTGACAATTTTTCCAAAATTTCATGGCACACCTGGTAATCAAACCATTAAGCCACAAGAGAACTGATGTAATCACAAGGAATGCAGTCAATCAGAATTGTCAACCCTGCAACACTTCTGGGTGAGATCTAACACTGTTTGTTTATAACCTGTATTAAGAGCCATGACTAGATACAAATGCAGTTATTTGGCAACCTTTAGTTCACAACTTTCTGCTGGCCTATTTGGTAGATATTGACATGTTTGGCTCTATTCCACACAGATGATTTACCACATATAAGGTAATTGTGACCCCCATTACAAGATTAGAGAGAGAAAATAACGCTTGTAGATAAAGGAGCATCTTGCACTTACACAGTGCCTCTGATTTGGACCAAAGTATTTAACAGAGGACAAAGGAATTGACACCAAGTCTTGGTAGGATACTTAGAAGATACAACTGAAAAACTGGTCAAAGAATTTTTGTTTGGAAGGTTAGAAAAACAGCAAAGCACCAGAGATGGAGAATAGTTTAGTCAATAGAACCAAAGTAGTCAAAGAGGGCGTAGGTAGATGGTCAGACTTGGTGCCTGAGAACATAGGAAACAAACAAGGTTGTGAAGATAGCAAAAGAAATTGAAACTTCATTAGTGAGAATACTGAAAGCAGTATGTTAAACCTGCCTGCACCATCAAACTTGAACATGCTAATTAATATACTCTAAATTTAATTCTATTTTTGTTCTTCCCTTGAGAGCAATTAACTTCTTACGTGGCTGTGGTTCCATGGGCATTTCTAGTGCCTAACCCAAGTGGTCATTATTCATCTGCAGGCCTGAACAGTACATGTCATCAACTATTCAACTGCATATGCATCACAAGTTAGCCCAACCTTATCACTATCAGACTCTTACTAGGTTACGAACCCAACAACATGAGTTTAAACTCTGCAACCTCATCAAAATGAGCAGTGTGTGAGACTAAATAGGGCATGACTACTGGTTCTTTCACTGCAAAGGGCATGCAGTCAATTCAAGATCTGCCCTTTAATAAATGCTCCATTTCCTGCAGGTATACAGGGAATAGAGCAGGTGCTTGGCTGATTTTTCCTTTCTTAAACTCAGGCCAATGAACAGTGAAAGCTGTTTTGGCTGAGATCAGCTAAAGGAACTCCACATTTCCTGTAAGGTGAAATGTCATTAACAGGGAATGTTAATTCTGTTCTTTTCCTCCAATTATGCTTCCTGACCAAGCATTTTCTGGTTTTATTTCCAATTTCTACTATCAACAGTGACTTGCTTTTGTGAAGAAACTGAGCAGAGCTCTTTGAGTTTTTTAACTATCTGGCAGCTTTTCAATTTTTTAGAGAAATTTCTTGAAAGAAGCATCCTTAGACTCATATTTTCTGGAAGTCTTATCAGTTCCAGAGTTAATAATAAGGCTGTAGACTAGTGATTGCACATAATAATTATCAGCTCTTTAATTACAGTGTGAAGTCATTCTGTGCAACATTTTG
Source organism: Pristis pectinata (assembly GCF_009764475.1). Lineage (NCBI taxonomy): Eukaryota > Metazoa > Chordata > Chondrichthyes > Rhinopristiformes > Pristidae > Pristis > Pristis pectinata. The sequence goes on from NC_067428.1 coordinate 12,068,032, forward strand.
CAGCTTCTCTAATTAGAGAAGATGCAGTCCTACGGCCTGACTATTAAATCAATTTCTTTTACCACATATATTGCAATAGCTTGTTGCTCTGCTGAATATTTGATACATATTTTATTTGTAAAACCTTTTTCCTCATTGATAAGAGTGAAAAAACATAGAAATGCTGAAAATCAGGAAAAAAAGAAACAGAACATTTGAGTACACTGCAGGTTATTTAGTGTCAGTGCAGAGAAGAGACAGGGGTTGGAACTGAGCACGTTCTGAATAACACCAACTTAAAAAAAAGACTTGACAGACAGGTGGTGTACTTCTGGCACTGTTTAGCTTCTGTGGTTTTCATTTAGCTCCTTCTTTGGTGTTACGGTTCCTCCTTCATCTCCAGGAGACATTGAGTGTTTATCAGGTGCAGGTTCCATCAGTACCAGCCAACCACAAGTGGCTAATCTTCACGTACAGACCAAGGGAATCGGTGACAGCAGTTTATCTGATTTTCGGTATTCCTTGTTTTACCATCGCTGGAATGTTCATTATTGTCACATGCATCGAGATAAAGTGAAAAAATTTGTTTTGCATGCCATCCATACAGATCATTCCAAGCATAAGTACATCAAGGTAGTACAAATAGAAAGGCAATAACAGAGTGCAGAGTATAATGTTATAGTTACAGTTACAGAGAAAGTGAAGTGCAGGTAGACAAATAAGGTGCAAGGGCCATGACAAGGTAGATTGAGAGATCAAGAGTTCATCTTTATTGTATAACAGGTCTGTTCAAGAGTCTGAGCATAGTCATTGTCTAGAATAAAACACAAAGAGTTGTCACTTGAGCAACATGTCAGATGGTGACTAGCAGAAGGTGATGGTGATTATCCATCTCCAAAACCCTGTTCCTTTAAACAAACTCACACGCATCACCTCTGAGGTATACATGGTAAAGCATGATCTCAAATTTAACTTGAACTTACTTTCCATTTCTGTATTTCCTCAAGCTCTAGCATCGTCCAGAACTCTTCATTCATCCCCTTTTTTATGAACCATCAACAGTCATGCCTTTAACTGTATGGACCAGGTGTGTCCAAACATTTGTACTTGCGGGATCATTTTCAGGTTGCAGCAGAAGGCCACATGCTAAAGTTCCTCTGTGTGCATAAGCCCTTAGCACATAGAGGCTGCTGGATATGCGTAATGATGCCAGACAACATACAATGGTCATTTGATGTCACATGCAAAATTCTACTGCAATTGTGATCTCCACAAATATCATGGAGTTCAAATACTGAGACAGAGCTTAACTGAAGAGTTGGGGTCTGCTTCAGTGTAAGTTAAAGGGCCTGACTTCAATGAGTCCAGATCCCACCAGGTGATTGTGACCTTTACTCTCTGAGAGGTTGCTTGCCACCCAAGTGTGCACCTTCCCTTACTGTTAATCACCCCAAGTCTCCCACCCAGCAATTATCTCATTGAATTCACTCCCCTCATCCTCTCTCAAAACCTTCACCTGACCATTCCTCTTTTGACTCTCCAACTACATCCTACCCCTTCCAAAAGTCTTGATCATCTCTCTGACTGTATCCCTTCCCCACCAGGTCTCAATCCTCTTTCCAATCCCCCTCCATCAACAAGGTCTTGATTTTCTCTCCACCCCACCACTCCCCTCCCAGATCACAACCCTTCCTTCAAACAAACCACAAGCCTCCCCTCCCCATCAATGTCCCAATCATCTTTTTGATCTCAATTTCCCACCCCTCCAAACTGGTTCTTTTTGACCTCTTCCTACTATCTACTGCCAAGCCTCAATAGTTGTTCTGACTATGGATTCAGTCATCTCTTTGACACCCTCCATAATCTTCCAGTTCTCTAGCCCACCTCTCACAGAATCCTCTCTGACACACTGCTTTCCTCTATCTAGAATGTGTTCCCCAACACTTCTTCCATGATCCTTGTTCTTCACATGGCATTGAGTCTCATGCATGGTAGAACATCTAAGCCAGCAGGTTATTCAGTCACTAAGCCGATATTTACCATGGGCAAGATTTTATACACAGGCCATAAATTGGATGTCGCTGGTTCCTTATCTCGAACATTCAGGATCAGAATCAGAATCAGGTTTACTATCACTGACATATGTCGTGAAATTTGTTGTTTTGTGGCAGCAGTACAGTGCAAGACATAAAAATTACTATAAGTTACAAAAATAAATAAATAGTGCAAAAGAGGAATAATGAGGCAGTGTTCATGGGTTCATGGACCATTCAGAAATCTGATGGTGGAGGGGAAGAAGCGGTTCCTAAAGTGTTGAGTGTGGGTCTTCAGGATCCTGTACCTCCTCCCTGATGGTAGTAACGAGAAGAGGGCATGTCCCAGATGGTGAGGGTCCTTAATATTTCCCCATCTCTCTCTCCTTCTTTACATCACTCCTTAAAATCTATCTCTTTAGACAAAATCTTGGTCCCCCTTCCTAGTATCTCCATCTCTGGGTTGGAAACAGAACTTGTCTCATTAAAGGCCCATGAGGCTCCTTGGGACACTTCACTGTATTAAATGTGATATGTATATACAAATGATGCTTCTTGTCGCAGGAGAGGTGATAAAATTGGAGAGGGGAAGCAAAGCAAAAGTGAACATAATAATAATTTATGTCTGATGCGTGGTTATAAACAGAATAATAACACACACAAAGAATGCCTTGAGATGTCCATTCTGCATAAGAATTATCTTACAAGGATCGTAGGAGTGAGCTTTGCCACATAATCTACACCAACACCTTGGAAGATCAATATTTAGAAACTAGAATTTACCCCATTTCCCTGATCTTGTGAGTTTGCTGCCATCCGAAGCTTCAACTAAAGCAACTTGCATTTATATAGCACCGTAAATGTGAGAAAACATCCCAAGATATTCCAGGTTTTGATTTCACTTATTTTTCATTCCCATATCCTCTTGTCCTGAAGGCATTGGGTTAGTGCCCCTCTTATTAAAAAAACAACAGATGGCTTGGAGTATAGATCTAGGCTGAGGTTGCTATGGAGGTACACATTTGTTAGGTATTGAATACTTCACCTTACATAGCTTTTGAGGCAGATATAGTAACGTCATTGAAGAAGAAATTGGATAAGTATCTTAAAAGGAATGATACAACATGATAGACTGAACAATAAAGAACTAGGACTAGAATAGACAGCTTCAGTTGAAAAGCTAGAACCAACACAAGCACAATGGACTGATTTAGAGTGCTATGTTCTCCATGAGCTAAGTTCCACAGGCAATGAATGCTTCCTAACACTTAAGTGGCCATTCTTTATATGACAATATCATCAGGCTTTATAATCATGGGATGAATCAGAGTGGAGCCTGACTCTGTCCTCACTCACATTCAAATATCCAGTTTTCAGCAGGAGGTTTTAGTTGATGAACTGTATCTGGCTGAGCTCTTCACAGTATGTGATTAGGGCAGAGGCGTTCCTTTCAAATGTGCAGCATTGAAATTAGATTATTTGGCAGATCTGATCTGCCAAAGCTTGGTGCATGCTTTCTGTGAAATGTTTTATTTAAATGTGAAGAGGTTAAAATAAAGATATCAATTAAACCCCACAATTGAAATAGTTCCAAGAGTTGTTTGGGATAATGAATGTCACATTTTGTGTTATTTATAAATGGAAACAATAATCAGCGGCAGATTGTGATCTCAGTGGGAACTCTATCTTGCTGCATTGAATATCCTTTGTTATTAAGCAATCTAATATTTTTAAACAATCTCTCTGTCCGCACCCTAGGTACTGTTTATTATTTTCTATTTCAGAATATTAATATCAGAACCACTTTGTTGAAACTCTCTATCCTCTCTCTCATATTGTCATGTACACTTAGTAATTTCACTTAGTTAATTTCACCACTTCTGAACTTTATGGTTTCCTCACAGTGTTATCATCTTACTTGAGTAATAATTTGATAAACACTAAGCACCATCTAATAAAAAAATTGATTCACTGGTGATCCTTGCTATCCAACTGTAGCAGGATATTTCAGGCAATCACAAGCCTGTCCTCAGCCAATATCCAGGCATAACATTTTCACTAAGGTCATTGGATTTTTTTATTAATTTCAAAATAAATTTTATTCATAAAAATATGTATAAGAAATAAAAAATACAATAAACAGTGTATTGCTTTCTTTACATTTATAGTGTTGTTCAGTTTATACATTATTAATGATTTTGGCTCAATACACTTGTAGTGTGAGCATGTTCTGTATACAGAGCATCATTGCCACCCATGTGGTCCCCTTTGGGTGCTACAAAACTTCCAATTTGAGAGTCTTTTACAAAGGTCTTAGCCAATTTCTAGTGGCAGAAGAACCTTGGGCTGCAGTCCTTCCCCATAGAGTCTTTGCATTGGCTGCGCCAAGCTTCAGTGCAATCCTCAGCACGTACCCCTGCAGCCTAGAATGGGGATCATTGGAAAGTAATTAGGAACAGAAAGCCTGATCAATTGCTCATCCCAAGAGAAGGCTGAGTATTACTTGTTGCCATACCAGTAAGGTTATTGACACACATTGACTCCTTGCTTGACAAGGCCTCAATTCTAAAATTGTCCTACTTGTTTTCAAATCCCTCTTTTTTTCCTACAAGTCATTTGTAACTTTTAAAAGCAATGTTTTGATAATGCAATAAGGTGTACATTTTATTGGATGGAATCAAATGTAGATTTCCAGGAGAAAGTCATCGTGAACTTAAGAGGGGCCAGCATGTTCAAGGACTTTAAAGAGGAAGGGGAGGTTGAAAATGGGACAGTAAATCAAGTTAAAAGGTGTTTTTTTGAAGGAGAGGAGAATTATACTTGAAAGAATTAAAACATTGGCAGTATCAATTAACGTAAGGTAAAGAAAAGGAGGTAGGTAGTCATTAATATGGTGTGACTATGATAGAGGGAGCTGGAAATGGGTTTCAGGGACAAGATGATTCCAATGTAGGAATGAAGGGAAATGGGAGTAAATAGAAAAAGGTGAGTTCAGGGTTAGATCAGGGGAAATGTCAGAAGAAGTTTACCCCTGAGGACTATGACAAGGGAAAGAATTAACAGAAGAAAATGGAATCTTATGGTCTCCACAATGACAATAAAGTCATTGATTTCCTCACACTTGTATTAGAGGTGAAGGTGGAGGAGATCAGGAAGAGGGGTTTAAGAAGATGTATTACAGCTGAGAAAAGAAGCCAGAAGTTATCATTTTATTCCTGGATGATCCTGGAATAATCTTCAAATTTGGCAGATGAAATCAGGAGTAACAGTGTGCAATGTTATCCAAATATGGCAATGAACAACTAAACCTGTTGTCTACCATCAAATGGTGTATTTACAGTACATAAAATTACATATTCCAGAACCTATCCTGCACTAACTGCTGATCCTGACTGTTGTCAATAATCACTCATCTTTCCAACTTGACTGATATATCACTAACTAGGTCATTGATACTGAAAAGTTAAATTACAAAACACTACCTTTTTGTTTGCATTCCACCACTTTTATGTTCATTACCCTGATATATCAGGCCATGCTGATTGATCTTTGAATTAGCCTCCTGTATCTTCCTTCCCTACCTCATATCCCTCTGGTCCATGCCTATTAGCAGGGCATTGTGCTACTTCACACCAAGCTCCCTAAACAGTCTCTGTTCTGAGCTCTCTCATGGCAAGAGTTTACCAGATGGATAGAGGAAAAGATTTAAGGAAGAGCTCAACGCCTCCTTGGAAGTATGCAACAACCATACTAATTGTTGGGACTCTCTGGCCCATGACTGCTTAAAGTGGAGAGGAAACATCTGGGATGGAGTTGAGAAGCTCGAGTCCATGTATTGTAAGCACCAGAAACCCTGTGTAAACAGCAGAAGGTGCACACCACCTCACAAACCTCCACCCGCTCACCCTGTCAAGCACCTCATCAGTTGCCTCAGAACCCACGAAACCAGGGGGGAAGCAAATCATCCTCAATCCCAAGGGACTACCTAGGGAGAAATTAACATTACTACCTCATTCTGACATTCTGCAATCCTCCCCTAAAAGCCAAAATTTATTGGTGGGTTTAGCAGAGTGTTTAAGAAATGCACAAGCAAGAATCTTAGTCTTACCCATCCCCACTTTACACAGTGTCATAGAATCACACAGCACAGAAGCAGGCCCTTTGGCCCACAACGTCCATAACACCCATTAATATTCCAGTTTTTGTTAGATTAAATTGAGTCCTGAAGGCTGCTAATGGTGGAGAAGGGCATCTGCTGTCACTAGAACCACAAGTTAAGTAGCCCAAATTTGCTACCAATTGTTGCATAATGGCCCAATACAAAACATCCAAACCCCAAATTAAATCAGTTGCAATCATTATTACTAATTTATTTTAGCAAGTCAACTAAAAATAATCCAATGGTTTGAAGAATGAATGCTTTACCTCTGGTGATGTAGAGCCAAATAGACCAGAAGATGCCTGATTTACTTGGGCTTTACAGCAGTGAGCTCCATGAGTGAGTGTGCTGCCAATCTTCATTGTCCAGACTCACACGTTCAGAATGATCACCTGGTGAGAGAGCAGCATATGCAAAGAATATCATTTTCAAAAATTAGATTTTAAGGCTGAATTTTCCTTGCAGCCACACCAACATAACCCATGAACACTACCTTGTATTCCTTTTTTTTTTGCACTATTTATTATTTTGTAATTTATAGTAATTTTATGTCTTTGCACTGTACTGCTGCCACAAAACAACAAATTTCACATCATACATAATAATTCTGATTCTGAGGAATTTGGTGGGATCTGTGAAATTTAGCAGAGACCCTGTTGTGCCAGAGCATTCTCTGTCCTCCTTTGAAACCAAATACATCCAACAGAGACAAAGCTGCGGATAAGACCTTCCTACCCCAAGACCTCCCACTGCTTGACCCTGGGTCAAACATATCTCTGGACATGTGTGTTGTTGCAACATACTGTGCTGCAAATGGGTGAAAATGGGCATGGGCTTGTGAATGGTGTCCAGGGCAAAGATCTGGTTCCCAATAAAGGAGATATTTTTGTTAATTGGCCTTCTTCCTCAGGTGGTTGGGGAGTTGATGCTGGACAATTGCTCTCCTTTGCTTCCCCCTTCCCCAGCTGCATCTCTCATAGACAATTGCTGGTGTGTGTTTTTTTGGTGTCACAGAGCACAGAAATAGGCCCTTCGGCCCACTACGGCAATGCCAACCATCATGTACCTATTCATACTTACCCCATTTTCCAGCATTTGATCCATAGCCTTCTATCTCTTGGTGATTCAAGTGCTCATTTATGTACTTATTAAATGTTGTTTGAGTCCCTGCCTCCACCACACCTTCAGACAGTGAGCTCCATATTCCAATCACTTTGATGAAAATATTTGTCCTCAGATCCCTCCTATGCCTTTTATCCCTCACCCTAAACCTATGCCCACAAGTTTTACTCATTCCTGCCCTAGTGTTTTTGGTCACTTGTAGAATAAGTCAATGCCATGGAGATAAGGTGTCCATTTACAGCACAGCAGGAAGGCTGATCTGAGTGTCACTGATGGGATTGCATCAAGGAATTTCAGGGCTCACCACTGGAAAAGCAATCACTGCAAACCCATAGATGGATCTATGCTGAAGCCTGTAACATAGCAACGAGGAATGACCCATAATTAAATCAGCTTAGTAACCTGCTGTCCTCACATGGCTCTCACTCTAAGACTGCAGTGACCGTTCTCAAAACAATTTAGGACGAAAGGGATTTGATGTCCTTGAATAATCTTCAAATGAAACAAATCTGAGGAAAGCAATAAATTTGTACTTGGTAACATTTTGTCTCAAAATCAACATATTGGTGTTAGATTTTATTATTCTCAGAGCTCTGTTTCTTAATTACACTTTAAAACTCAATCTACAACTTATATTGTCTTTATTTTAAGAATACAGGATCAGGCTGCTGAGAAATACAATGCATAGGCCAGAAATGGATTTTAATCCATATCATCAGTTGGTCCATCCTGATATATGTTATGTATAAACTTTATCTAGGTTACTGGTTGTCATGCTGGATATAATACATGCACTGTTTGCCATCTCAACAACTCAGTTAATGTTTAGCATGATTGTTGTAGTGCTAGCTTTCTTTTATTTGTGCATCACTCAATCATTGTCTTACTTCTTGGTCTTGTTGAAGATATATTTTGCCTGGCAAATTTGTCTTGTAGTTTCTGTCATTCTGTGGCTCAGTTGGTGAATTCTTGTCCATCGTAAGAGATGAAGCCTGGATGAATAATAGGGGAGGTTTGGGTTTTCTACATTTGATAAAGGTGTGCTTGACTGTTTGGTCACGTCTCTGTATGAAACCATGTCTTCTCAGGCAATGTGGCAATGAAGTCGCAATTGTGAACAAGAAAGGTGCAAACTCTCTGCGTTCTCTTGGGGTGCATTATGTTCTTCTTCATAGGCATTCTCTAGGGATTGAGGATGACTTACTTTCATTTCAGGTTTGTGCGTTCTGATGTGGTTAATAGGGCCAATATAGAAACTGCAGACTCTTCCATAGATGGGACAAACAATGACTGATGGGGCAAGCAGATGGATATTTTGTGAGGTGGTCCGCTCCTTCTACTGCTAACACATTCAGTGTTCTCCTCATGCATAACCCTGAGATTCTCAATGCTCCTTCCTCACTTTGAGTGCTCATGGGCCAGAGATTTTGAGGAATAATTGAGGGTGTTGTATTTTTTCAAGAAGGCTTTTAACATGTCCTTGAATCTTTGCCTGTATGATTGAATTGAATTCCATTATCATACATTGGTTTCTCATGAAATTCTTTCTGGAAACAGGATTCAAAGTGTTGTAGTAAGTGTTGTGACTTTCAAATCTTTCACCCTTCAAATGAATGGGAACTTAAAGCTATGAGATACCATTCCTTGCTGTGCATGAATAAATCAGCTCCCATGGATGCCTTGGCCTGGGTAATATCTCAGTAGCCATCTTCTCTTCTTGTTTGGTAATCCTGGCATACACAGCTTGTTGACAGCTGTATATCTTTGTGGATTTCAATCCAGTACACAAATGACCTAATTTTCTCTGCATTGAGTGGCCCTCATGTATCTTCTGGAGCAATTCTCTTCCCACCTTTTGGATATTTTGTTTAGGATCAAGCCAGTAGAAGATCATCATGCAGGATGACCAATAATGTTTTAATACTGGCTGTGCTTGTTTCATCATTTCAGCCACTCCTCAATCACTTGCTGACAAAATATCTGTAATTCTTTGTCCTCGGTGGTCTCTTTGATCTTGTGCTGTTTTGTGGGTGTCACATTAGCTAAGCAGTCTTTCTTCACACCTCCAGCTCTCAACTCATAGAGTCATACAGCCCAGAAACAGGCCCTTTGGCCCACCAAGTTCGTGCTAAACATCACATACCAATTTACACCAATGCTGCAATAATATGTTTCTTATTCTCCCCACACTCCTATCAACTCCTCCAAGATTCTACACAATAGGAGCAATTTGCAGTGGCCAGTTAACCTACCGACCCATATGCCTTTGGAATGTGGGAGGAAATTGGAGCACCAGGACAAAACCCACATGGTCACAGAGAGAACATGCAAAGGCCATACAGGCAGCACTGGAGGTCAGGACTGAACCCAAGTCGCTGGAGCTTTGAGGCAGCAGCTCTACTAGCTACACTGTTGTGCTGCATGGTTCCTGTGTGGTGACAATCAAGGTCACACTTGATGCAGACCCATGTCTTCTCCTGTTTGTAATTCAGAGTGAAATCATTGATCTGAAACTCAAGGAGTAAGCTCTGTAGTCGTACTGTGCTCTTCACTAGTTTTTCTTGTGAATTCACTCCTGGAGTATGCAGTCATTTCTTCTGAAGATTCATGGGGAGAAGGGAAACACTTTTTGCATCCTTGTACAACTGTGAATAGCTCTTTTTCTGTGTTGCTGAATTTTGTTTCTGCAGATACAAGAGCTATTAACTGCTGTCGGCGTGTGCTCCTGTACTGGAGCAACTCCCAGGCCTTCAATATGGGCATTTACCTGTAAAATGACAGTATTTGTCTGTTGGAGAGTGACATTTCATCTTTTTTTTATTCATTCAAGGGATTCCAGCAATTAATTACCCATGCCTAATTGCCCTTGAGAAGATAATGGTGAGCTGCCATCTTGAATCGCTGCAGTCCCTGAGGAGTGGGTAAAGCCATAATGCTGTTAGGGAGTGAGTTCCAGGATTTTTACCCAGTGATTGTGAAGGAACAGTGTTAAATTTCCAAGTCAGGCTGATGTGTGGCTTGGAAGGCAGCTTCCAGGTGGTGGTTTTTCTGCCCTTGTCCTTCTAGCTGGTAGAGGTTGCGAGTTTGAAAGGTGCTGTCTAAGGAGTCTTGGTGAGTTGCTGCAGTGCATTCTGTTGACGGTACAAACTGCTGCTACCATGTGTTGGTGGTGGAGTGAGTGAATGGTTGCAGATGGGGTGCCTATCAAGTCGGCTGCTATGTCCTATATGGTGTCGAGCTTCTTGCCTGTACTCATCCGGGGAGACTATTCCTTCACAATCCTGACTTGAGCTTTGTGGACAGGCTTTGGAGAATTAGGAGGTACAGGATCCCTAGCCTCTGAGCTGCTCTTGTAGCCTCATTATGTATATGGCTACTCCAGTTCAGTTTCTGGTCAATGATAACCCCTAGGATATTGATAGTGGTCGATTCAGTGATGGTAATGCCATTGAATGTCAAAAGGTGATAGCTGGATTTCTCTTATTGGATATCATCATTGCCTGGCACTTGTGTGGCGCGAATGTTCCTTGCCACCTATCAGCTCGGGGTTGGATATTGTCCAGGTCTTGCTGAATTTGAATGTGGACTGCTTCATTATCTGTGGAGTTGTGTATGGTGCTGAACATTGTGCAATCATAAGTGAACATCTTCTCCCTTATGACTGAAGGAAGGTCATTTATGAAGCTGCTGAAGATGGTTGGGCCCAGGACACAACCCTGAGGAACTCCTGCAGAGAAGTTCAGCGACTGAGATGATTGATCTCCAACCACTATAACCATTTTCCTTTGTCCTAGGTGCACACCATCTTGCTGCACACCATCTTCTTAAATTAATTAAGTTTGTTTCATAGGACTGAAACTATTGTATTCACTATCTCCTTTCATTAATTCTGTCAGGTTTGCTGTAGGTTCTGACATGTGAAGAATGAAAGAATTTAGTATATTGGAGTGGTCCAAAAGAATTTCTCATTTCTTTCTTGTCCCTTGGTACTTTCATCTCAGTGATAGATGTGATTTCTTCCAGTCTCGATTTCAATCCATTTGGTGCGTATAACATTCCAAAGATTCAGCATTCTTTCCAATTCTTAGTGCATTAGTCAGCCTTTAGCTTGAATCTGACTTTCCTGATGCTTCCCATGGCCCTGTGGCGATGACAGTCATGGAATTAGCCATCCATTCCATAGAATGGGACAGCATCCGCCTTGCCCAAGGCTCTCCCGCATCCTTTCGAAGTCTCATCTAGTTTCTGCTGAAACTTGTTCTTGTTACTCTAAGGGCAAATAGCACTTGTTGGATTTTGTATTGTCTAAATAATGTGTTGGAAACTGTGAAAATTCCTCATCATACTTCACATTCCAGTACCCATTTCTGTCATTGTTTGCTGAAAACGTTGGCCTCTGCCAATGCTGGTGTAATTTTTTTTCAATGTTGAAATTGGGTAGTGGTCACTTGATTCTGGTCCTTTGGTCAAGACATATCCTTAACTGTCCACCACAATTGAGTTTACCTACTTGGTAACTTTAAGGACTTTGATTATTACCACCACCATTTCTCCTCTTGGAGTTCCTTTCCAAGCTTTCTCTTTAACTTAGTTGTTAGTTGATGTGAGGGCTGGATCACAGGTTTCACTTCAAGATCAACTGTGATGTATTATTCAAAATCCTCCAAGCATTCAACCATTCCATCTAACCATTCCAAAACATTTAGTTGAGGTCTGTTTTGCTTCTTATTGGAGGGCATTTTTTAATTGGCACGTTGTTTTTAATCTTTGGTGTTTTCTCTTCCATCTCGTGTTTACTGAGGTGAACAGTAGTTTCTCACAACTTCTCACTTATTTTTTGTTTCAGTTGTCTAAATGAGTCAACCTTGCTTCCTTTCCCAGAACTGACCTGGATTGGCCGTATGAGGAGTTAGTATTTTCATTTGTCAACTTGTGGTTCCCTGGGCTCTGGCTGTTTCTACATCTGGTGATATTGTGAACTCTTCTTCTCCAAAGCTTTCTTCTCATCTGTGTTCTCTGAGCCCCAGGTGAATTGGTTCCTTACCCCTTCATCCACTCTCTTGAATTTGCATTCACTGACCATGTTACCAGGCCTTGAAAGGAAACCAGTGGCAGTGTCAACTGGTTCTTGTCTCAAACTTTGGAACTCATATTTGTTGATTGAGTGATTTGATTTTGGATTAAGGCATGCACCGAGTTTTTAAAAATTCTTTCATTCTTTGACTTATTGAAAAAATCCAATCCTTTCTCTCCCATCCACAGAAAGATATAGCTGATCTCTTCACCATTCATACCTTTCAGAAAACTGTTGGGATTTTGTTTACACTTTTACATACATTTTTCAAATACTTCCACAATATGGTTGGCCTCCCAGCTGGGCCGGAACTGCATAGTCATTGCAACCACCTTTCACACACTCAGTATACGTATTATCACAGGTTAATGTTGACTTTATTTTTGTATAAACTACTGTTCATCTCAGAGGACCAGAGAATAGCTAATGTTGTTCTTTGTTAAGGAAGGGCAAGAGGGACAAACCAGGAAAATATCAGCCAGTGAGCCATACAGCGAAATTATTGGACAAAATTCTTAGGGATAGGATTTACTCATATCTGGAAAAGCATGGATTTATTAGGGACATGCAGCAGGGCTTTGTGTGGGGGAACAACTCATGTCTTACAAACTTGATTGTTTTGAGGAGGTGACAAAATTAATTGATGAGGGTAGGGCAGCAGCTGTTGTATGCATGGACTTCAGTAAAACAACCAACAAGATCCCTTGTGGTAGGCTGATCCAGAAGATTAAGGCACATAGGATCCATAGAGACTTGGTAGATTGGATTCGAAATTGACTTGGCCATGGGAGACAGAGGATAGTGGTAGAGGGGTGTTATTTTGACTGTAAGTCTGTGACCAGTGGTGTTCCGTAGGGATCAGTGCTGGGAGCTCTGCTGTTTGTGATATATGGATATGATTTGAATGAAAATGTACATGGGCTGATTCGTAAGTTTGCAGATGACACAAAAATTGAATTTTCATGCCTTAGGATTTTCCAATTTCAGGTAACCCACACCCCTTGTACTCCTTTCTCTCTCCTTCTGATCCAAACAAGTCTCTCACCCCCTCCTCCTTTCCAAACCCCACCCCTAGCCCTCCATTGCCCAGTTTCTTTCTCCTCCCCCAGCTGGTTCCATCTGTCCATCACCCACACACTTAACCCACGGGGTCTCCTAACCCCTCCCCCACTGGTTCCATCTGCACATCATCCCTCCACTTATCACCTTCCTTATTTATCAGATTCTATCATTTGTAGCCCTTTGTTGTCTCCACTTATCACTTTCCAGCCACTATTGCTATCTCCACCCATCCCTCCCTCATTCAGCTCCAACTGCCCATCACCCCCTCCTCTCCTGAATCCACCTATCACTTGCCAGCTCCCGCCTCATCCCTCCCCTTCATCCTTTTACACTGGCTGTCTCCACTTTACACTCTCAATCCTGTTGCAGGATCTCGTCCCGAAATGTCGACTGTCCCTCTGCCACCACAGATGCTGCCTGACCCACTGAGTTCCTCCAGCACTTTGTTTTTTGCTCCATCATTTTGCCTTACACAAACTCAGTACTGGGCTATAATTCCAGGGCCCTAATAACCTGTGTTTTCCTGGTCTTTAGTGAGATAACACACAAATTGTTTGGAGTAACGTTTGGGAACCATGGGAATCTCTGAAAGATCTGTCTGTTTTATTTGAAGTTCTGTATAAATGTTCACAACAACAACACATAATCAAACATATTGTACAGTGAATGACATTAATTTTTTTTTACATATATTAGATCACGTTGTGATTCGACCCTCAGTGGGATATGTACCCCCATTCAGCCAGCAAATGTTAACATGGCATTACGTTTCTAAAAATGTCAAGAAGCTGTCCTCCTCCTCTCACCTTCATTCAACGCAGTGCCTTCAGTGGAATGACAGAGGCTGAATCACTATTGTAAGAATGAGTCAGAAAATTGTAATGTTTTTAACTGAAAAGCTACTTCGCCAAATGGTATACATTATATGAAAAAAAGCTCACTAATGTGATGTTGCATGATGGGCTCCCATCAGTTCCTTGTGAGGCCTCCAGGAGTGAAATTCTATCACACACAAGGACCAGGAACAGGCTTTACACACATTGTGATCTCAACCTGTGCCCAGCTCAGCTAACTCCACAATGGCAGAGTGAATGGAGGATACCTGTTGTGCTGATGATTGTGTGGAAGGGTGCTTGAGATAATGGGGTTGGGAACAGAGGGTGGTGAGAGGATTGTTTGAGGGTAGGAGGGATCAGCCTGGAATGGCGCCCATCTCGGAGTTAAGGAACAAGATGATCAGAGGCAGTGTGAGACATTGGGGATAACAGCTTTAGTGATCAAGAGAGTTAGAGGTGGGATTGATCGGAAAGGTGGTTGGGTAGCCCATTAGGACATTGCAGTGAGTTGGGGGGGTAGGGGAGGCATGGGGTAGAAATGGAAGCAAACATTAAGTAAACCACTTAAAGCAGGACTAAGCCAGAAGATGGCAGGCACCTGGATTCCACTAAAATGGCACCAGATTTTACTGGGTCCCTAAGTGATACCAAAGCAAGTCGCAATCCTCCATTTAAGGCTTGTTTTGTTCTGTGAGATCCCATTGTTCTCATGCCTTGTCTATGTAGAAGAATTTTGTGTGAGTTACATCAAGATACGTGTTGCATGATGTTTGGCATTATTGCACATCCACTGCAGCCTCTGTGTATTTAGTTGTCAGGTTTCAGTCCTTAGCATGCAACTATCCAACAGAATTTCTGGGCCACTGACTCTGGCTTGCATGTGTTGTAAAATTGCTTTAGGACTAATGATGATGCTTATTATATAATTATATTAATCTTACAGAACAAGCAATGGTAGATATAGCATAGGGAAACAATTTCTGGAGGAACTCAGCAGGTCGAGGAACATCTGTAGGAGGAAAGGAATTGTCGACGTTTCAGGTTGAAACCCCCACAGGTGCTACTCAACCCGTTGTGTTCCTCAGCAGGTTCTTTGTTGCTCCAGATTCCAGCATCTGCAGTCTCTTGTGTTCCTATACAACAGAGAATTTGTTTGTCCTTCAACATCAAAGAAAGAACTTACTTTCATTTTATAGAAAGAAATGAGGTGAATAAGTTTGATGTTTGTTATGATACTTGTCAGCATCCTCCCACCTGAATACAAAGACCAGGTATCTGATGATGGCCATGGCTGCAGTGACTGGCCTTCACTATCTGTTGCATTCACCCTGTAGACCAGAGCCTCCCACCAAGGTGCTACTGTGCTTTCTTAGACATATTGACATGTTTTCCATGGCATTGCTTGTATGCACAGCAGGTGGTTTTGATTAACCAAGATACAAATCCACTGCTAACCCTCAACTAAGGACTGCTGCTGTTTCACAGAGTGAGGCCATTACCTTGCACAGGGGACTACTTGGAGCTATTGGTGGGAGCTCAGTCTCCACATGGGAAAGGCTGGGCTGGGCACATATTGAGATCACAATCCTCTTGAGCATACCTTTTGCAACAAAAGTCAGAGCACAAGAGCTAAATGACGAAGGCTAAGTCACAATCACCCCCCCCCCCCCAACCACTGGACATTAGGAAGTACCTTTGATGGTAGAAGGGTCTTCTGATGAATAGGATATATTGGTATTGGTTTATTATTGGCACTTGAACCGAGGTACAGTGAAAAGCTTGTCTTGCGTACTGATTGTACAGGTCAATTCATTACACAGTGCAGTTACATTGAGTTAGTACAGAGTGCATTGATGTAGTACAGGTAAAAAACCATAACAGTACAGAGTAAAGTGTCACAGCTACAGAGAAAGTGCAGTGCAATAAGGTGCAAGGTCACAACAAGGTAGATCGTGAGGTCAGAGTCCATCTCGTCGTATAAGGGAACCGTTCAATAGTCTTATCACAGTGGGTTAGAAGCTGTCCTTAAGCTTGGTGGTACGTAGCCCTCAGGCTCCTGTATCTTCTACTTAATGGAAGAGGAGAGAAGAGAGAATGACTCGGGTGAGTGGGGTCTTTGATTATGCTGGCTGCTTCGCCAAGGCAGCATAAAGACAGAGTCTAAGGAGGGGAGGCTGGTTTCCGTGACTCACTGGGCCTGAGTCCACAACTCTCTGCAGTTTCTTGCGGTCCTGCGCAGAGCAGTTGCCGTACCAAGCCGAGATGTATCCAGATAGGATGCTTTCTATGGTGCATCGATAAAAGTAGGACCTGCAGTGCAAAGCAAAGATAAATGGACCACTCCAGGTTGGCAGGGTTGTGGGTAATACTGGAGTCGGAAATAACTGTACAGAATTAGCAGGAGCCAAATGGGACTGTGCCTTGGGTCATATCAATATCCAATACATTCTAGGAGTGCACATTTAAGCAGTAGGGAAGGATTTATATATTAGTCACAGATTTATTAGAGATGCGATAATCTGTTCCGGCGAATCTAATCTAACTTCATCACCTATATAATTAAATTGTTTTCGTACAGTTTCTTATGATCCTACTTGGCAGATCAGTATAAACAAGTTAAAACCGTGTCAGGAACAGACCAACAATTGCAGCAGCCACACACTGCAGAAGTCTAAGAATTCATTGTTCAATTTACTGTGGGGGTGAAGAACTTTTGAAAGTGCAAACTATAGGTAACCTCGTATATCACTTTCTTGACTCCCACCCCACCTCTGCAAAAATTATCTTGATGGAATCACAGCTATATACAGTTAAAATATCTCCCCTTCTCTCTAGATAGTGCTGGCATCTTACAACAACACAGAGGACATTCAGACCTTCAGGTCCATGCTAGCTCCCAGAGGAGCAATCCCATTAGTCCCATTCCCCCCTTATTTCCCTTCACCTTTGTGACATATCCTCTCCCTCAAATGCCCATCAACTCCCATTTGATTTTTATTGCTGTTAACCTCCATTAAAGAGTAATTTACAGTGGTCAATTGACCCATCTGCACATCTTTGGAATGTAGGAGGAAACTAGAGATCCCGGGGGAAACCTACACCATCCCTGAGAGAACCTCAAACTCTCCACAGATCAGCACTTGTGGTCAGGATTGAACCTGTGTGGAATATGAGGCAGTAGCACTAATTGCTGCACTACTGTGCCACCCATTATAGACTATGCTATGCCAGTTCTTCCAAGTGGTCATTTCTTATCTGTGAGGCTAGTCACTGGAATATTCAACCATAGACAACTGCCCACAAATCCTTACCCTTCTGACACACCCATTTCCCAAAGTGGGGTCTCCAGCCATGGGGATTAGGGACTTTGTCAGATCTGTTTCCTTTGAAAGACATTTAGATAGGTACATGGATAGGAGAGGTTTAGGGGGAATATGGGCAAATGCAGCTAGCTCAGGTAGACAGCTTGTTTGGCATGGGACAGTAGGGTTGAAGGGCCTGTTTCTGTGCTGTTTAACTCTCTGAATGTACAACTGCCCAGATGTATAGAAGGTGATTATAATATCATATATTCATACCCTAGCATAGATAAGCTAACATAGACCAACCAGAATGAAATGCTCAAATATATATATACTCTAATGCCACAAATTTAGCAGCTGAGCCATTGGGAGAAGTGATACCTGATTTAAAGTTGTGTGAATGTTGCTGTTATTCCATACAGTAAGGGTGCACTGGATTGCCCAAGTAATATCAACTAAAAATCGGGTGAGTATTCCCATTTCCCAAAAGGTTACAACTAAAAACAGATGTTAAAGACAAACAGAAAGAAGAGTTATCAAACTAAACAGTGCCACTCTGGATTAAAAACCAAAAGTACTGGAAATTACTTAACTAAGGCAGTATCTGAGGAGAGAAACACAGGGTTAACTTTTCTGATGAAAGGTCATTAACCTGAAACACTAATTCTGTTTCCCTCTCTACAAATGCTGCCTGACCTGTTCAGTATTTAGAGAATTTTCTGATTTTATTTCTGACTTGCACCATCTACGGTATTTTACTTTTGGAAAACTTTTATTTTGAACTTCCATAAAAATGAATTGGAATAGCAGCAACCTGGATTCCAGACTGTATCCACGTCCCTGCACTACAAAGAGTTAAACTCTTTGTAAACCTGACACCTACCATATGGTAATGAGGAGAGAGTTATCCGCCTACTTCACCAAAGAGAAGACAACAGCCCTCATTCAGTTGTCTCCAGTGGATTCATGTGTGGTACAAAACTAAGAATGAAGGATATATTTTAACAGCACTGAGGATTTGAACAACTTAAAGGATCTCTACTCACTACATAGCTTTTCTGCTTGGTAAGTTAAACTAATACCTGACAAAGGAACATTTAAGAATAAAAAAAAACTGTAGACTGTTGAACCAGATTTTGTTTGTGTTTATTTTGTTAAACTTACTTTACATAGTTTTATTGAGCAACTCCTGGATTGGTTTTGTGTTGATCATATTAAACCTGTAATTATTACTTGTTATGTACAAGAGTTGTCATCGTAATACACTTAGGTGACTTGATAGAGGTGTATGAGATGATAAGAGGCACAGATCGAGTGGACAGTCAGAAACTTGTTCCCAGGGCGAAAATGGCTAACATGAGGGGGCATAATTTTAAGGTGATTGGAGGAAGGTATAAGGGGGATGTCAGAGGTAAGTTTTTTTACACAGAGAGTGGTGGGTGCGTGGAATGCACTGGTTGCAGAGGTTGTGGGGGCAGATACATTAGGGATATTTAAGAGGCTCTTAGATAGCCACATGAATGATAGAGAAATGGAGGGCTATGTGGGAGGGAAGGTTTATATAGATATTAGAGCAGGATAAAATGTCAGCACAACATCGTGGGCTGAAGGGCCTGTACCGTGCTAATATGTTCTATGTTCTATGCTCTATGTAATCAATATTAAAAGTTAAAGCTCATTTTGAAACACAGTATAATAAAAAACTAGCAATAAAAAAATTCAAGGTGGGCTTGAGACTTCAGCTCTAATAGCTTGTACTTATAAATATGCTGCACCACATGTTTAACATATACCACTAGCAATATTTATTTAGACAATTTAATATGTGATTAAGTAAAGTGGACCTAGTTTCAGAGCAGACAACCTTGATTCTTGTTGAACATATTGGTCTCCAGGTGGAGCCTGAAAAGAGAATTTCAGATGTATAATAATGGTTGAAATACTGAGGGTTACAGGTCTGTCACTGGCTGGAGAAATGTGAATGCAGATTGTCATAGTGCCACTGCATCATACACTAAAGTAGATTAAGTGTGCACCTCAAAAGTTTTGGGAACCATGCATTGCTTAAGTGTCTCTTTTGCCTTGGACATTGAATGGGCCTGATGTAACAAAAACTTGCATTCAGAACGAAATGGCTTCTGTTCTTAGTTCATGATGTTATAGAGAAGAACGTAATATCCTGTCCAGTTAATTGAGTGGCAATTCTCTGGCTCAGCTTAGCTCATCTATTCCCTAAGGTGCGAGAGTAGTTTATTCTGCTTTGTTTCACCCGTTCTTAGTAAGCTGGCCAGGGGCTATGTGGGTGGCGGGGGTGAGAAGAACCTCACCCAGTATCTGGAATCAATGTATATCTGGTGAATTCCTCCATTATTTGAATTCCCATGGACACTGAGGCAATGTGATTCACCAGGAACCATCTTGACTGAGATCATTTCATAACAGCCTTTGGATTTTATCAAGGATCTTCCTGCACTGGAAGATTTAGTTACTCATGGAGGAATACTGAGCAAACTGAATAAAAAAATACTTTATACAAGAGAGAAAAAGACCATTCAGCCCATTAGGTCCATGCCACTACCCCAGGGAGCAATTCCATTAGTCCCATTACTTCTCAGAACTCTTGCAACCTATTCTCTCTCACACATGCCCATCAACTCTCCTTTGATTGTTTTTGCCAATACTGGGGTAATTTTCAGCAGCTAATTGACCCGCCAGCACATCCTTGGAATGTAGGAGGAAACAAGAACACTGGAAGGAAACCCACACGGTCGTGGACAGAATGTGTAAACTCTGCACAGCCAACAGTCGAGGTCACCGTGCCATCCTGGTGGCACACCTGACATGTGTTATTAGTAGCTGCGGTTCATCAGTGGCAATGAAGAGTTAGGAAGTTAACTCCAATGTCAAAACAGTGTGAATCGTAGAAAACTGCCAATGAACTCACAGACACTGATGTTTAAACACACAATACCTTCCCTATACTACAGAGAGTAACTCCAAAACACCCATCATTGTCAACAACAGGGGTGTGATTGATTCTAATAGGCAAAAAGTTCCTATGGGCAATATTAGTGGGTGAACATTTTAAAGCATTCATATATTATTGTGGCACAGACTTCAACTATTTTATTTTAAATAGGCTATTGCCTAAACTGAAATGGCAGAGAGAAAACTGTCACATGGATGAGTTGAACTTCCATCTGACAGTAATTTCTGGACTAAGAGATTGTAACAAGCCAATGCTGTAGCGAATCAATGACTGAGGGCTCATGACAGAAGAGTTATTCTCTTAAATTACCAACCATTTAGTTATGTTGTTATTCCTGCTGAACAAGTTTGACTGCCTTAAGTTTTCTACTTGACTACCCTGCCTAGAGACTCCGTTTTTGACTAATCTGAAAGTTCCTGTAAATTCTTGAAACTGGATTTGTATTATTCAGATGGTTTACCAGTTGAAACGTAGATGTAAGTGGAATACTTCCAGTTAAGGTGTGTTGTCCTACTCGTTAACTTTTGAAATATAGAAACCTGCATAATTTTACATTTGATGCATTTGTTTTTCAGAGTCAGGGCAGACTGAGTCAGTATAAGGCCTTCATTATGAATCATTTAGTTATTCACAATCTATGTCAATGATTTGGATAAGGGGATGCAGCACAATATATCCAAGATTACCAATGATACATAACTAAATGACTTAGAGGTCTGTCAGGAGGATGCCAAGAGGCTTCAAGGAGATAAAGACAGGCTAGTTGACTGGGCAAGGACATAGCAAATAGAAAAATGTGATGTTATACACCTTAATAGAAGAAATAGAGCAGCAGAATAAGTTTTTAAAAGGTGGGAGATTGAAAAGTTCACAGTGAATTTTAATATGCAGGTTCAGCAAACAGTTAGGAAGGCAAATTGCATGTTAACCTTTATTGCAAGAAAATTTGAGTATAAAAGTAGAGATGTCTTGCTCTAACTATGTAGTTGATGATGATGCCACATTCAAAATATTGTGAACAGACTTGGTTTCCCAACTTAAAGGAAGGATGTACTTTTGATAGAGGGAATGCAGCAAAAGTACATCAGATTGATTCTTGTGATGGTGGGTTTGTCACATAAGGAGAGATTAAGTAGACTTGTATTCCCTTGACTTTAGAAGAATGAAAGGTTGAAACATACAAAATTCTTATAGAATTTGACAGTGTACATGCAGGGTTGATGATTTCCCTGACTGGTCTAAAGCTAGGATTTATTGCCATAAATTAAGGGTGGGGCACTCTGGACACAGACGAGACGAAAATTCTACACCTAGAGGGTAGTGAATCTTTGGAATTCTCCACTCAAGAGGGCTGCAAAGGTCCAGTGACTCAAGAGGGAGACCAATGGATGTTTTGATATTAAGGGAATAGGGTTTAGTGCAGAAAAGTAGGTAAGCGATCAGCCATGATCTTAATGAATAACAGAGCAGGCACAAGGGGTATGCACCTATTTCCTATGAGACATGGCAGACAGCTTGTGCTCAGCCATTTTCAGAAATAGCAATGTGAAAATGAACATTGTTTTTATTATTGAGATTGATTGTAGGACTAATTTTGGATGGGTTATCAAGAAAAAGAACCCTTCTACCCTTCTTGCAATGGTGTTATGAGCATAGGACAGCTCTTGGTTTTATGCATCATTTGTAAAGCATGAAAGCTAAAAAGGATGTAGAAATGTGGATGACGTCAGCTGTGTGTGAGAATATGTGCTTGTTTATCCCAGGGCCACAGGCATGGTTTTCTTAAGTGCCAACTTCCAATGTGATTTTATACAACAAAGAGTCATGCAAGAAATAGTGACTGATGTACAACACCCTGCAATAACAGGCGATGTTTAAAGTGGTGAATCACAATGGGAACCACATTTCCAATGAGTGGGACTGAATTTGATGACCTGGAAGGTTAGATCGCATGGGATCCAGGGAGACATAGCTATTTGGATTCATAATTGGCTCAATGGTAGGTAGCAGGGAGTGATGGTCTGTTCTCAGCAAAGGCCTCACCTTCATACTGCTATGCCCCCACCTCAATGAATTCCAAGCCCGGCACAATGCTGAGCTTTTTCCGCTGCCTCCTCTTCTGTGTAACCTTCTTCAGTAAGAAGTTCTCACCCCCTTCTGATGACCCGTTCTCCCGCCTCCAGCCCTCTTCTTCCACCTGGACTCCCCCACCAGGCCTGTTACCTTCCCTGCACCTATTCATAGCCAACTGTCAGTGCAACATCAACCATCTTGACTCTTCTACCCTCCTCACCCACTCCAACCTCACCCCTTCTGAACGCACTGCTCTCCACTCCCTCAGCACCAACTCTGACATTGTCATCAAACCAGCTGACAAAGGTGGTGCCATGGTTGTCTGGCGTACTGACCTCTACCTTGCAGAGGCCAGACACCAACTCTCGGACACTTCCTCCTACCTATTCCTGAACTATGACCCCACCGAGGACCACCAGGACATTATCTCCCTCACCACCACTGACCTCATCACCTCAGGAGATCTCCACCCCATGCCCGCTTCTATCTCTTCCCCAAAATCCACAAGAAGGACTGTCCCGGCAGACCTGTTGTCTCCACAGGCTCTTGACCCACTCTCATATCCTGGACACTAGCTTACCCCCCGGTCCAATCCCTTCCCATCTACGTCTGTGACACATCACACGCTCTCCAATTCTTCCATAGCTTTTAAGTTCTCCGGCACGCACAACTTCATCTTCACCATGACCTCCAGTCCCTATATACCTCCATTCCCCATCATGATGGCTTCACTGCCCTCTGCTTCTTTCTTGACCAGAGACAGAACCAGTCCCCTTCCACTAATACTCTCCTCTGCCTGGCTGAACTTGTCCCCACCCTAAACAACTTCACTTTCTATTCCTCTCACTTTCTACAGACCAAGGGTGTAGCTATGGGCACTCACATGGGTCCCAGCTATGCCTGCCTCTTCGTTGGTTACATTAAAAAATCTCTGTTCCAAGCCTACTCCAGTCCCATTCCTCAACTCTTTCTCCGCTATACCTATGACTGCATTGGTGCCACCTCTTGCACCCATGCGGAACTCAACAGTTTCATAAATTTCACCCCTAATTTTCACCCAGCTCTCCAATTCACTTGGACTGTCTCTGACACCTCTCTCTCCTTCCTCGATCTTTCCATCTCCATCTCAGAAGATTCCTTATCCACCGACATCTTCTACAAACCCACTGACGCCCACACCTACCTCGATTACCGATCCTCCCACCCTGTCACTTGCAAGGACGCTATCCCTGTTTCTCAATTTCTCCGCCTCCGCCGTATCTTCTCCCATGATGAGGCTTTCTACTCCAGAATATCCGAGATGTCTGACTTCTTTACTAACTGTGGCTTCCCCCCTAATGTGGTTGAAAGAGCTCGCACCGGCATCTCTGCCATTTCTGGCACCTCCGCTCTCACCCCCACCCCTCCCAGACCCAGCAGGGATAGGGTCCCCCTTGTCCTCACATTTCATCCTACCAGCCTACGTATCCAACACATCATTCTCTGCCACTTCTGCCATCTCCAATGGGACCCCACCACCAAGCATATCTTCCCCTCCCCACCCCTTTCTGCCTTTCATAGGGAACGATCTCTCTGCGACTCCCTAGTTCACTCCTCCCTCCCCACCCATCCCGCTCCCACCCTGGGGACTTTCCGCTGCCCCTGCCATAGGTGCAAAACCTGCCCCTACAGCAGCTCTATCACCTCCATCCAGGGACCCAAACAGTCCTTTCGGGTGAGACAGAGATTTACCTGCGCCTCCCTTAATATCATCTACTGCATTTGGTGCTCCAAGTGTGGCCTCCTCTAAATTGGTGAGACCAAACGCAGACTAGGTGACCATTTTGCAGGACACCTGCGCTCCGTCCATAACTGCGACCTGCATCTCCCCGTTGCCAGTCACCTCAACTCCCCCTCCCACACTATCACTGATGTGTCAGTCCTTTGCCTCCTCCACTGCCAGGAGAAGTCCAAGTGCAAACTGGAGGAACAGCACCTCATTTTCCGTCTTGGAACCTTGCAGCCTAACGGCATGAACGTTGAATTCTCCCACCTTAAGTAGTTCCCACAAACCCCCCCCACCACCACCCCCATCCCACACACACACATCCCAACCATGCCTCTTCTTTTCATCCCTTTCCTAGCCTATCTCTCTTTTCTCTACCCCCCTTTTTCCTTTCTTCCTTTGACCCATCCCCTGGTGGATCTGCTCTCCCCTCCTCCCCCGCACCTGCCTATCACTATCTCTTACCTGCATGTACCTATCACTACCTTGTGCCCACCCCGCCTCCCCTCTTTTGTCCACCTATCACTGCTCTGCTTTTGCCTCCTATAATTGGGTTCCCCCTTTTCCTATCTTCAGTCCTGAAGAAGAGTCCTGACCTGAAACATTGACCGCCTGCTTTTCTCATGGATGCTGCCCGGCCTGCTGAGTTCCTCCAGCATCATGGTGTTTTTCATCTAGATTCCATTATCTTCAGTCCTTTGTTGCTCTAGTGATGGTCAAAGGTTGTTTCTCAGACTGGAGGTCTGTGACTAGTGGTGTGCCACACAGATTGGTGTTGGGCCCTGTTATTTGTTATTTATACAAATGATTTGGATGTGAATGTACAAATAATGGTTAGTAAGTTTGTGGATGATACTAAAATAGGTGGTATCGTAGAGAATGAAGAAGCTCATCAAAAATCACAGGGGGATCTTGATCAGCTACTTTAGTGGTCTGAGGAATGGCAAACGGCTTTCAATTCAGATAAGTGTGGAAGTCAAATCAGGGTAGGACTTATACTGTGAATAGTAGGGCCCTCGGGAGTGTTGTGCAACAGAGAGACCTAGGAGTACAAGTACATAGTTCACTGAATGCAGTGTCACAGGTAGAGAGAGTGGTGAAGAACGCATTTGACACACCGGCCTTCATCAGACAGGTCACTGAGTATTGGAGTTGGGATGTTGTGTTGCACTTGTACAAAATGTTGGTGAGGCTGCACTTAGAGTATTGTTTTGGTTGCCTTGTTATACGAAAGACATTATTAAACTGGAAAGAAACTGGAGAAGATTTATGAGGATGCTGCTAGGACCCAAGGGCCTGAGTTACAGGGAGAGGTTGGGCAGGCTAGGACTTTATTCCTTGGAGCGTAGGAGACTGAGGGGTGACCTTATGGAGGTGTATAAAATCATGAGGGGCATAGATAGGGTGAATGTACATAGTCTTTTTCCCAAGGAAGGGGAGCTAAAAACTAGAGGGTATCGGTGTAAGGTGCGTGGTGAAAGATTTAAAAGGGACCCTGAAGGACAACTTCTTCATGCAGAGGGTGGTGCGTATATGGAATGAGCTGCCAGAGAAAGTGATTGTGGCAGGTATAATAACAACATCCAAGAGACATTTGAATAAGTAAATGGATAGGAGGGGTTCAGAGGGACTTGGGCCAAACACGGGCAAATGAGACTAACTTGGTGGGCACCATGGTTGGCATGGATGAGATGGACTGAAGGGCCTGTTTCCATGCTGTATCACTCTATGACTCAATGACATGGGCCAAGTCACAACCTCCTGCTTCTGATATCTGATCCATCAGAGAAGTTTTTGTGGTCATCTTCAGTGGCAGACTCCCTAAAAGTGATTCAAGTAAGGACTACTTCTTAACTTATGCTCAAATAGTCCTTTATTCTTCTACTAAGGCTTCTTTCAAACCTTTTCTGCTTATTATATGCAGTTTGCAGCAAATAACCAAACATGTGTTGTGTAACTGGTAGATATCACTGCTGCAAACCCAGCACCTTCCATATAAAGTCAGAACTTGTACACTGACACCAGCGATTGAATTTCACATCTGAAGTACATGGAGCTGCCGTCTACTTCTTCCACTCAAACGTTGTACTGTTCAATAGTACAGCACATAATGAGTTGCTTTACATTGGACTTATAGGCAATATCTTAAATAATGCAGTGATCCCACAGTACTGCATTTAAATGCCAGCCTAGATTGTGAACTGAGTTGGGTCACATGACACCAGCCAACCTACCGCTGGAGAGGACCTTCAGAAGCAAATTCAGAATCTCATCTCCTGTGTCTGCAAAGAGGAGGACATACAGGGAACCTTAGACACATCACGCTCATTATCACCATCAAGGAGGATGAGGAAAAGATTGTTTGAGGGTCAAGACGTCGAGCCCAGGATAAAGCTCATGGTCTACTTAGCAGCAGTGATCGCCGTCCTTGTGTATGCTTCTGTGATGTTAACTATGTGTAGCAGGCCCCTCAAGGCACTGGAGACGTACCACCAAATCTGTCTCCACAAAATGCTCCAAATCCACTGGTGAGATTAGTGAAGCAACACTGTGGTTCTCTCCCAGGCTGACATTCCCAGCACAGAGGCCCAATTACTCAGTCAGCTTTGATGAGCGGCCATATCGTTCACATATCCGAGGCCAGGGTCCTGAAACACACACTCTGATCAGAGCTCTGTAATGGCAAGAGATTATCAGAGGAGCAGAGGGAATGATTTGAGAATGTTGTTAAAACCCCTGTGAAAATGTGTAATGTTTCCTCAGCTTGTGGGAATGCTTGGCTTGTGATGGCTCAAAACAGAGAAGGAACATTTGGGATGGCGTCAAGAGCCTTGAAACTATCATCAGGAGAACACATAAGCTCAATGTAAAAGGTGAAAGGAATGCATCACTTCTCAAACTACACACTGTCCCACCCAGTCAGGCACTCCCTGCCCTAACTCTGACAGAGTCTGTTGGTCCCATTTTGGCTTCATCAACCACCTCAGAATCCACAGAATTGGAAATGAAGTAAGATTCTCAACCTCCAAGTTCACCAAAGAAAATGAGATCATGTACTGACGTTTCTGGAGAAGGACTTGACAGAAGTAGCTTCTAATTCAGTGGTGAAAATATTACCATTAAGCAAACCCTTAATAGACCCAGCTTTATACGTTGATTTTAGTGATTCTGCTATAGAGATCTGCAATTGAGTTAAACTTCACCTTGCTGAAAGTCCACACACAAGCTTGTTCCAGAACAGATCAATGGATAGTGGTCAGGAGTGAAAGTTCTGACTGATTTCCCCTTTTCCAAGTCAATAAGAATAGTCACAACCCAACTGCTGATTCAACATTTGGAATACAAATACAGCACATTACCGTACCAATGATGAACTGTGTCTGTAAATCAGCATATTGAAGTTCTAACACAATGTATTGCAGTACCAACATACTGCCTGCTGGTCTAAACCCACTGTATTACCACATTACAACAGTTATCACAACATTAACAATATATTGCAACATCAACACATTGCATCACAGCTCTAACATAGTGCACTGGAAGAGTTACACAATGTGTTACAGCACTTATTGCAGCACTCACAGTCTATTAACACTCCAGCAGGGAATTACTACACAGTATAATGTAGTTCCAACATTGCAGCACTGTGTCCAATAGAGACAAGTAGCTAAAGGAATCTTATATAATCAAAATAAAGTCATAGGTAATGACGGTGAAAGGTCAGCATATGGAACAGCCAACTTGCTTCAGCTTTTACTAAAGAAGGTCACAATATAAACCATGAAAAGATGAACTCAAAATGAATATTTGTAAAATAGGGAAAGACAGGAAGAAAATAATTGACAAACTGGAACTAAACAGGGTAAAGATTGTTAGAAGAATTTAAGGTGGACATTGATAATTCTTTGAGGATTTGGAGGGCTATGGGGAACTGGCACAGAAGAAGAATTGGGGCCAGCATAAATTAGCCACGATCATATTGAATGGTGGACCAGGCTTGAGCAACCTGCTGGCCTACTCCTGTTCCTATTTTCTTGAGACCTTTTGTTCTTGTGATGAAACTCTAGGCTTGAAGAAATGTGTGCACACGTTTCCAGAAACCAGGGAAGAGATAGAAGAGATGCTAATTTATATGTATAAAAGTTTTCAGAGAAGAGGGTTCTGTGTAAGAAGACTGACTGATAGCTAATGTTGTTCCTGTGTACATAAAGGCAGACAGAAGAACACCTGGGAAATGTAGACCATGTATATTAACATCAGTGAGAGGAAAGATGTTGGAATCTTTACAAAGAGGAGTAATAGGGTGTTTCAGGCCAGGTCCTGAAGAAGGGTCCTGACCTGACACGTTGACTGCTTTTCTCCACGGATGCTGCCCGGCCTGCAAAAGACTTACAAGGATCTAAAAGGTTACATATATCAAAAGTGATGAAAGAGGTTCGAGTTTTTTCCTGTGGAAAGGCAGACTGAGGAATCTTGACTGGATTATACTGAACATTTTTTTAATTGTGGGAAAATCTGGGGGTTGGATCATTAGTAAAGAAATCAAAAGGAGGTGAGGAGTTGTTTTCTTTACTCTGAGGATGGTGAGATTGTACAAATGACTACCATAGTTACTAATTAAGGCAAATAATTTGGAAGCTGTCACAAGAAATTAGATGAGTGTGAGAGAGAAAAAGGAATAGAAAGAAAACCGAGTTGCTGAAATGAGATGGGTTCAATAGTGGCAGGTGAGTGTAAACATTTGCACAATCTGGTTGGATTAAGTCGCCTCTTTTTTGGTTATGAACTTTATGTAATTTTTTGTGACCAATTCATTGTACTAGTCATTAAAAAGACCGAGAGCACTTGGTTATTTTTAAACAAGGACATGGCATCTTCTACATCTGCTTTTCTGAAAGGCATGCCATTGGTACTGCAAGGTGCATACAATGTGGTGAAGGTCTCGACCTGAAACACTGGGTCCATGTTTCTATCATCAATGCCACTTGACTTGCTGAGCAGTTCCCTCATTTTCTATGACATTCCTGTACTTCCGTAGTAGTGGCCTGGCCCAGAAAAGAACCCTGATCTGGAGGCAAAAGGTATCAATTAGTCCACCTAAATCACCCTGCCCAGTGTCATTGATTCAGTATTGATCTCCAGTGATCCAATGGACTAGATCTGTCTATGATGATCTATTAACGTCATACAGTCGTTTAGGCTATTAGGCTAAATAGGCTTCATTTAGCCTAAAACTAAATTATGGGTTGTCCTTGCCCTATTGGATTTTGTGTCATTTTCTCCAGTGGCACACTCCAAATCAGATGATCATCTTCCTCTCATTCTTTCATGAATTTTAGCTGATCAAAGAAAAAATCTCAATCATGATTCCAGCACCTGTCGTCCTCCTATCTTTCCAGCTCTGTTCTTATTGTTTCCCTGCCCAGTTACCCTTTCCTGCTATACTCCTATCCACCCCTGTCTCATTCCTACCTCACCCCATTCCATTATATCCACTCTATGCCCTAGTCTGGCTAACTCATTGCACATTCATACCTGAATTTCCACCAGAGATCCTGTTCTGCTGACAAACTGATGTCTAGTGCCCAACCTGCCTGCTATTTCAACAAATTAATCCCAACTCATCCGCTACCTAACCCACCCTGATCCTCTCCTCATATTGCTGCTTCTCAAACCTTCCAGCACGGTGCTTGTACTTCGCCCAGAAGTGTCTGACATCCGGTCCTAACCATTCAGTCCTGATGCAGGGTCTCAATCCAAACATCAGCGATTCCTCTCCTCCACAGATGCTGCTCAACCCACTGAGTTCCTCCAGCAGTTTGTTTATTGCTTCGGATTCCAGCATCTGCAGTCTCTTGTGTCTCCTAACCACTCTGTACATGTTCTGAGGTATTGCTGCCTCTTGTGAATTTCCCAGAGGTGGCAACATTGCCAGTGGCAAATATCAGCTCTGCTGCCCAGGAAACTCAATCGAGTAACGCTATCTTCTTTTCACCAGCATGTGACACAAACTCAATTTTACCTGGAGCAGAGTGCAAAAATGGACCATTTCTGGGATTTCAATTCCAGATACTCAGGCAGGGCAACTCCTGGCATGTCTCTCTTTTGCACACTTGACGTAATTCCTGTATCAGGGGCACAGCGTAAGTGTCTCCCAGGATCTATAGCTACCCAGTAGAGAAAGTGTGTAGTCTTCATTTCCCCTCTTATCTCTGTCCTTTTCTTTCCCCCCAACTCCCCAAATCTCCCACCTACCCAGCAGATTCAAGACAGCGAGAGTTTGAGACAACCACCATTACCTGCTGTGCATGTTGGCAGGAATAACTAACACGGCCTTCATTCCCATGTGGGCAAGGAAGGCAGTGGAGGGGTGAGGAGCTGAGGAGGGATCCCACAGCATTTCTGAGGGGGTGGGTGGTGGTTAGATCCAAGTTTCTATCAGTGGATGAGTAGCAGGATGTGGCATCTGAGGCAGGTGGGCCTAATGTTGTCTGGGGATCATGATTCTATCAGCTGATATGTGGCCATAAGACCAGAAGATATGGAAGCAGAATTAGGCCATTCGGCCCATCAACTCCGCTCTGCATTCAATCATGACTGATATTTTCAACCAATTCTCCGGTCTTCTCCCTGTAACCCTTAACCCCCTTATCAATCAAGAACCTATCAATCTCTGCCTAAATACACCCAATGAACAGGGCCTCCACAGCCTTCTGTGGCAATGAATTCCACAGATTCACCACCATCTTGCTGAGGAAATTCCTTCTCATCTCAGTTTTAAATGGACATCCCTCTATTCTGAGGCTGTGCCCTCAGATCCCAGACTCTCCCACTAATGGAAACATCCTCTCCACATCCACTCTATCCAGGCCTTCAGTATCCAGTAGGTTTCAATGAGATTCCCCTTCATCCTTCTGAACTCCATCGAGTACAGGCCAGGAGGATGTCAAACTCTCCTCATACATTAAGCCTTTCATTCCTGGGATTCATTCTTGTAAACCTCCTCTGCACCCTCTCCAGGGCCAGCATATCCTTGTTTAGATACAGGGCCCAAATTACTCACAATATTCCAAATCTTTGGGGTTATGATCCTAGGTTGGGAAGCTCTCAACTAGAATTTCCAAGCCTGTCATTTTAGACACAAGGTGCCATTCTTTTTCAGCTTACCAGTAACTGACCTGCTTCACTCTCCCAAACTTGAGCCAGAATTACAACCAGAACCAAACCAAAGCAGTGTGCTTTGAGCAGAATGGACCCCTCTACCAACGTCAATCACGAAGCTCACTAACATTATTCCTTAGTCTGTGACCTTACTATGTTCAATACAGTTTTCATGTTTACCTACAGTAACACCAGTGGCTACATTTCCAAAGCAAATTTCAAGCATTTACCTGCTTTGTGACACCTGGAGCTGTTACCTCAATTAAGTGCAAACAAGACAGGGTACAAACTGAAAGCTGTATTTAGTACGATGCATATGGAATCCTAAAGCATTAACATGAAGCTGAAAGATTGTGCGACAACTCAGCAGTAATGGAGGAAAGACTGCCCATTTCACGGGCAGCAAGGGGTTGAGTTACCCATTTCTTCCCCACGCCCTTGCTCCTCACCCCATACTGGGCTGTGAACAAGCCTATTCCACCCAGCAGCTAAGCTGCATTGCCAGAAATGAAATTGCTCTATTCATTGTTTAAATGTCTGCATGTTTACATGATCTAGTTAGTTACCTGCTGTCACCTGTGCTGTGAGGCAGTCAGATCTTAACGGGTGAACTTCACAGTGCCAAGACCTGAGGCAACTAGAAGCAGTAAATAAAACAGTGTGGTAATTTCCATCCGTGTGTTGAGAGAATGGCAGTTCTGTATCAGCCTTGGTATGTAAAGGGCACCTCCCTCCTACCACCTAGTTAATGTTTGACCAATTAACCTTGGGTGAAAATGGAAGATTTCTAGACATTGGGTAATTTGATATTATTGTGAACCACATTCCCTAAGCTTGGAACGTGGAATAAATTTCGGGTGTTAGAACAGAATGTAGAATGAGCCTCACATTTCACAATACAGAACAATAGGTTTGTTTACCTGAGCTTGTGCTGTTGTAGTGTCGTCACTGGGTGGGGGCAGAGCCAGGCTAAGGCCTGTCAGCTCAGCAGGTTTCAGTCCTTTGTGGTTAAAGGTGCAGGTATTAAATGCCGGAGTGGAATTTGCTGCATGGTCCTTCGAAGCAAGACTGAGACTATCGCATACACCCTGAGCAAAAATCTCCGCCCACATTGCACTGGAGTGTACAAAGTGGGGAGTTACCAGAAAACCAGGAAATAAAAACAGAAGGAGAGAGAGAAATCGGGAAAATGAGAGGATAGTTACAAAATGGCTGTCAGATTCCAGGATCAGGCAAGTATAATTGTGAATCTTGAATTGTAGTAATGTGGGCTTGTAACCAGGATGTTATAATCTTCTACTCCTTGTAAATCAAATACAAAAGGCATCTCAGGATCTTTCTATTCATTGTGACTGAAATATAAAGCATCTCTGACTGATGCCTATGTCAGAAATAAAACAATCCATACGGAGTACAGAAATTCAAAATGCAAAAGGATGATGGTTCTGAGAGGGAGAAAAGAGTAGAGAGAGTTCTACTGCATCGTGATGAAGCTCAGGCCCAGGGTGTTGGTGTGGGTTGGTGTGAGCAAACCTGTGCTGAAAGCTAGTACTCTGGATCCAAGGACTTTAGCTTAAAATGTCAGCTGGAGCTTCAGTGAGTGTTGCAATGTAAGTGGTGTCATCTTTCATCCGTGAGACTAAGCTGCTTGAGTAATGTAAAGATTCTATGGTATTATTAAGGTCTCAAACTCAACTAGAGTGTTCTGAACCTCGCCATCCTATTGCCCGTTATCTGAAATCCTGATCCTATAACTCCTCTATTACAAGACCCCCTGCATATATCCTTCATCTCTGCCCCATTTGCATCTATTTTCTACCAAAACCCTCAGTCATCCATTTGCTTCCTCCTGACCTAGAGGTGAAAGAAGCTGGTATGGACTGGTGAAAGTGGCCAACACAATCAGTACAAATGGGTTAAATTGCAATGTAGTGACACAACCGTGCTAGTCATAAATTTAAATACTTTTGTCCCTGACCCTGACTCAACAATTCCAATGTTCTTTTGACTTTTCTCCCAACCTCCACTTTCCGCACACTTGAATCACAAAATTGTAGAAATTTAGTCATAGAGCAGGGAGAGATACAGCACAGAAACAGGCCCTTCAGCCCACCAAATCTGCACTGACCATCAACCACCATTTACATTAATCCTACATTAATCCCAATTTCTTTATTCATCCAGGTTCTTATCAACTCCCCCTCGATTCTACACACTAGAGGCAATTTTACAGTGGTCAATTAACCTACCAACCCACACTTCTTTGGGATGTGGGAACATCCAGTGGAAATCCACACAGTCACAGGGAGAACATGCAAAATCCACACAGACAGCACCCGAGGTTGGGATTGACCCAGGTCTCTAGTGCTGTGAGGCAGCAGCTCTGCAGTTGCACCACTGTGCAGCTCCCTAGAGTTCAGAAGGGTGGCATTAAACCATTGTGTCCCATCCAGCTAAATCTCTGCTGCCTATATCCTAACTCTGCTGAGTCCTATTCATCAGTCACTCCTACAATTAATGCCGTACATTGACTCCTGCTCTATCAGGAATTCAAGCATTCTTACCCTTGAGTTCAAATTCCTCTGTGGCCTCACCCTTCTCTGTTCCTGTAATTCCCTCTAATTCTAAACATTTGTAATAACCCAATTCTCTTCACCCAACCAATGATAGCCATGTATTTACCAGCCTTGACCCAAAGCTTTAGAATCCCCCCCTCAGGTTTTCTACCTCTCCTATCTCCTTTAAAACTCTCTTTAAAAATCCAGTTCTTTGACCAAGGTGTCAATATTTGTCTCATTCTACTCAGGTTTAGTCCCTTGGGCTGTTTTACTGTGACCAAGTGTTAAACAAATGTTGTTATAATTTGAAGAGGAGCTGAGAGTTCACCTGGTGCCCAATGTTCATCCCTTAGTCAATGAGTGAATGAAACAGTCTTCATTTGCTTCCTTTGTGTTCTCTCACCACACAACTTGTCTGCCATCTCTGACTGCTGAGAAATAACGGGGGTAATAAAGTATTAATTATGACAGACTCTGAGATTTTGATGAAATGCAACATTACTAAGGATCATTGAAGATTTTTATTTGTTGATGTAAATCCTGTTATTTTATGCTTTTTAATTTCTGTTTTTAGTGGCTGAAAGTTTGTATTTCTTGGCAAT
Organism: Pristis pectinata; assembly: GCF_009764475.1. NCBI lineage: Eukaryota > Metazoa > Chordata > Chondrichthyes > Rhinopristiformes > Pristidae > Pristis > Pristis pectinata. Next base: position 12,102,750 of record NC_067428.1, read on the forward strand.
CATTAAAACTAAAAACAAAGAATTTTAAAGCAGGCAGTGATTTATAAATGGCATTCTGGGCTAATTATACAAGGCAAGTTATAACAATGAACGAGGAACATTGCAGAGGTTTGCAGATACCATAAGTCCATGAACCTTTCAGGATGTGGGTGTTGCTGGGAAAGGGCAGCATTTATTGCCCATTCTTCACCACCCCTGAGAAGGCAGTGGTGGTGTTGGTGAGAGCCTTCTTGAATTGTTGCAGTCCTGGTGAAGCTGCTCCCAAGGTGCTGAGAGCATTTAGTTGGCAGTGTTTGACTTTGAAACTGAACTGACTTTCGATCAAATTTCAGGGGGCTAAAGGCTTGCCACGTGCGAGCTGACCCAAAGATCGTACAAATAATGATGGCAGAGGTGTTACAAGCTTACACAAAATCCCTCTGTGAGGATGTACCAATGAGCAGTGAAACTAGGATACAAATTCTTTGTTTCTTTACTTATTGAGCGCACCAAAGAGATTTGGAAACCCAGGTACACAAACCACAAGATTAAAAGGCAATTAGAAAGCCCAGCTGGGTCTATCTCAAGCAGATTGGATTACAAAAGTGGTAAGGTGATGCTTCCATTGTGTAATGCTTTGATCACACTCATCTTACAGTGTTTTGTTTTTTGCACTGTAGCTCAGGAAAGCTACATTGATCTAGGGAGGATAGACTGCTGGCTTGCCATGGTTATATTTGGGTTAAGTTATGAGACCAGTCTGTAGAAATTTGTTATGTATACTCTTGAGTTTGGTAGCTCAGATGTGAAGAAAGTATGATGAAGGATTTAAATAGGCAGATATACTGAAACTATTTTTTTTATTAAAGGAATCTAGAACGAGGTCAAATAATTAGAAAAATTAAAGCTCAGCCATTTAGTAGCAAGATCAGAAAAAACATTTCTTAGTCAATGGCTATTTAAACTGGCCTGAAGGCAAACAGGTGTAGAAATTCAACTGATAACAGTGCTATTTTCAGCATTATGTGACTGTATATCAATTGTTCTAGAGTGAGATACAATAATGACCATTTCTCTGTTATTTGCACCTCTCTAGAAATTTGGCTAGGCACTTCCGTGGTGAATCCTGCTTGCCCAGGTGATATGTTTCTGCGTTAGATGTACACCTAATGACATCAGTTGTCATTGTTTTCCAGCTCAATTTGAAATCCAATTAATATAAATCTCACATCCATGTTTTCATATCACTGCTTGCTCTGCAACTCCAAACTGTGAAGGGACACTCCAGCCGCATGGAAACTTATGCCGTCTGCTCCACAGCACTTTGGAGGCAGGCTGCTTATTGTAAAACTGCTCCTAATAAACACTGAGAATTATGCAAAGCACCATGCCATTCCAGTACTTGCAAACTAATGTAATGGAAACTTCTGTGATGCTATGACTGGACAAGCAGGCATGGTGTGTGACCCTGGGAGGAGGCATAGATGGACTCCATGCCTCCAATGTAAGCACACCCTTTCTTAAATATGGAGGCCAAAGCAGCCTCACCAACACCCTGTAAATTTGTATCAAAACTTTCCTCCAGACCCCTTGTAATAAAGGCCAACATTCCATTCGCCTTCCTTCTTACTTGTTGAATCTGCAGGCTAACTTTTTGTTATTCCTACTAGGACTTGGTTGACACAGCTAGTAGAGGTCCAGCTAGTAGAGCCACTGCATCACGGCCCCAGTGACCCAGGTTCAATCCTGATCTCCAGTGCCGTCAGTGTGGAGTTTGCAGGTTCTCTCTGTGACCGTGTGAGTTTCCTCTGGATGCTCCAGTTTTCTCCCATGTGGGTTGCTAGGTTACTTGGCCACTGTTAATTGCCCCTAGTGTGTAGGTAGCAGTAGAATCTGACAGGGGTGGTGTTGATGATAATGTGGTGGGAATAAAATGGGACTAATGTAGCATTAGTGTAAATGGTGGCTGATAGTTGGCACAGACTCGGTGGGCTGAAGGGCCTGTTTCCATTGCTGTATCTCTCTAGCACTTTATGACTCAGGTAGCTTTGCAGTCTCACTCCATTTAAATAATCTTTTTTCATCCCACCTTCCATTGTGGAAGGTACTTTTCAAATAAAAGATGTTTCCTGCCACCATCATTCAGACAGTAAATTCGAGGCCGGACTACTACTTCTGTGAGGAAACTCCTCATCCCACCTCTAATCTCCTCTGAAACCTGAGTCTACATTCCCTAGATATCAAGCTCCCTCACATGGCCGATTGGTCCCTCCTGATCAGTCTATCGCTCATAGCTTAAGGGTGTGCAATTAAATCTCCCTTCAGTCTACTTTCTTTCCAGAAAACAACTCAATTTGGTAATAATTGAATAGTCATAACACACTCTTTTCAAAGAAAACACATTTGTGTTGTTTCATGAGGATTACAAAGAAAGTTGTTGCCTTAATGCTGGTGAATGACCAGGCTATATTTTGTTTTAAAATGTGTTTTAATGGATTATTTTATAAAGATTATAAAATCATCCAAAAGGCTGTAGATGTACATGTCGATTACATTTCAAGTCTAAGCACAATAAATTGTTGTATGGTTTATGTGATGCAGAATGTTGCCGTGGATCAGTCATGATCTATTGAATGGCTTTCCTTGAGATCTCGGTCCAAGATATTGTGATGTCATGCATGCATTCTACTTGTGTCCACTGTCTCTGAATTGTCACTTTGTGCCACATCCAGTACTGGATGAGCAGAAATCTCCTCCAATTAAATCATGGAAGAAACAAAGCATTGTCTTTGGATCGATACAGATCTCTGGCCACCAGTTCCAGCCCTTCACCTGACAACTCTCTTCAGCTGAAGGCTGGTAACAATTCAACCTCAAGTTGAGTTTCAGGCCTCATCACCTGGTTTTGCCTCAGCTCATCTGCTGCTGAAACCCTCTTCTTGAAGACTTGATTACTTCAACACACTCCTGGTTAACCTCTTTTGCTTTATACTCATTAAACACATGCCATCCAAAACTCAGCTGCCTGTGTCATATTCACACCAAACCCTGTTCCTTTAACTTCCCTGTGCTTGCCGAGTTACATTAACTCATGGTTAAACAATGCCTTGATTATTATATTCTCATCCTTGTTTTCCCTGTGGTGTCTCCACTCGATCTTTGTCACTTCCTGCAGCCTCATTAACTTCCAAAGATATCTGTGCTGCTCCTTTCTTGGACTCCTGAACATTGCAGATAAAATCCCTCCACCATTTGGCAGCTCTGCCATTAGTTACTAAGGCCCTAAACTCCTTCCAAAGCACCTTAGAACTGAGCTTTTGGTCTTTGTATGACTTGGCATCAGATTTAAAGGACCAAAACAGAAAGTGCTGGAATACTCAATGGGTCAGGCAGCATCTGTGGAAAGAGAATCAGTGTTAATGTTTCAGGTAGAAGACCCTTAGTCAGGGTTGACGGTGAAGAAATATATTCAAACTGAAATGTTAACTCCGTATCTATTTTCACAGATGCTCACTCACCTGTTGAGTGTTTCCAACACTGATTTTGTTTCAAATTTCCAGCATCGCCAGTTTTATTTTGATTTTTGTTTCGTTATAGATCCGTTGCAAATGGAGTGTTGTTATTGCTGTTTGCATTCTGTATCTGAGACACAGCAAGAAAGGCCAAGTAATGTTAGTTGGGAGTGGTTTACGGCATTAAGGACAGGAAAAAAATCAGTTGTTTTAATAGCAGTTGGTGGTGAACAGATCAACCAACATAGGACCATCTGTGAATTTATTATAAGGATCGATAAAAGCTGCCCAGAATGATCCTGATATGTAAAAGCAGATGGCCTGCAGGCTATAAGCTGGGTGAAGACTAGGTTAGGCTCGACTGTGTTCCTTAATGCTGTATGGACCAGTCTTTATACCCCAGGCTATGTCCTATGGTGTGCTTCATCCACACTTAATTTGACCTTGGCTGAAGCTGGTGGTTTCTCAATCCAGATGAAACAATAACCATCAGTCTTGCCATCATAAAGTTCATAGATGGAAAAGGAAAGAAATGCAACGGAGTAGAAAGAGCTTCATTCTACATCTAACCCGGATTGAACCAGACCTGGCATGTTTGATGGAAGCTGGGTAATTGACTTATAATATCTACTTCCTGGCATTGACCGCTCTCAACTTGAAATTGCATAAACATTTAAAATTTTAAAGATGTGGAATTTATCCTGTATATAAAAAAATCAGAAAGATATGAATGGTCGAAAAATGTAACCCAGTTCAGTCCAAATGATTAGTGAGACATGCAGCAAGAAAAAGATAGAATTAGCTCGCTGGTATTTAAAAATGATAAATACAATAAAGATAATCAACAAAATTTACAAGTAGTCTCTTCATCCATAGCAACGGAACTGAGCACACAATGTACAACGCCATCTGTGTGAATTGACTGTGCAGTGTTATGTGCTTAATAACTGTGCACTTACATAAAGAGAGCAGAGCAGCTGCATTGCCTGACAGTGACAACAGCCCTCTTTCTGTACTGTGTAATCACTGGCAATTACCCCAAACTGAAGTCATTCAATTTTTAACTCTTACCCAAGTGCTTAAAGGGTCATCGGTGGAGAAAATCCACCATGAATGTCCTCCTCTGTTACTACCAATGAAACCTTAATCCACCTTACCATGATGGCCAAGTTTGGGATCAACTAGACTTAAATTCACTCATTCCACAATCAGTCTCACTGACCTGTTACGGCTCACCCTATTAACCTGCACTGAATCTCTTCCGCAACACATCAGCTTCAATATATTGATAGGTCCACTGATGCCTTCACTGATGCTCACACAGCCTTCTGTAACAGTCCCTCCTCTAATCCTCTGCCATTACCACTTCTTTTTGCTGCCTCCATTTTCTCAGCTTTAAGAACCTCTTTCACCACACGCCGCTCCGTCATGGAATGCCTCACAAATATTTTGCTGCATTGAAGCTTCTCATGTAAATGCAAATTGCTTCAGAAATCATCAATCATCCGTTCTCATCCTTCAAATCCAGATCTAAAGCATTGTTTTTTGAAGGTTCTTCCTCTGTCGGAGGCATGAAGGTTCAGAGGAAGTGGGAGGGAAATACAAAGTTTAGTTATAAACCTTTCAATTTCCCTTTTTTTAGAATAATTGTTCCCCTTCAATTAGGTCACTTATAGAACATAGAACAGTACAGTACAGGAACAGGCCCTTCGGCCCACCATGTTTTGCCGAATTAAGTAAACTAGTAAATAAATGCCTAACTAAACTAATCCCTTCTGCCTACACAATGTCTATATCCCTCCATTCTCTGCACATTCATGTGCCTATCTAAGAGCCTCTTGAACTTCTCTATCGTATCTGCCTCCACCACCACCCCTAGCAGCACATTCCAGGCACCCACTGCTCTCTGTGTTAATTTATTATTCTTTGTGCTGTGTGTAAATTAATTTCTGCATTTGCTAATGCATAAGTGAAAGTCTTTCAACAGTAATTAATAATGCCCTGTGACTATGGAAGATGTATTATGGAAATCTATGTTCTTTCTGTCTTTCGCTCTCCTCTGTTGTGAGATCTGAGGATCAGCTCCACAGATCCCAGCAGCCTATCCCTACCTGTCAGACTCCCACTGTGAGTCGAGATAGAGGAAGTTCTGCAGCCAACATCAATGATTCAGCACAGACAGCCTATTGACCCTAGTTCATTCCTAACCTGTGTAAACAACTACTAACTGATGAAAACCTTCAAGCCATTAAGTATGAGCCATCAAAGGATCTCAAATACAGCGTCTTCTTGATTTATGAATTGTTGCTATAGTGCTATTGACTCCTTGGGGAAGTGAAGGTGCTCTCGATTTGTTTTGCGCTATAATGAACAGTGCGCCACCCCCCCCCCCCCCCACTCATAGGAACACATTGTACTGAAATTCCATAATGCTCTTCACTCAGCCTTTTCAATTATGAAATCTTACTTAATGAAATGTTTTCCAGGAATATATCCCTTTTGTAAAGTGAGGAATGGTTGCACACACATGCAACAGGGTTCTTGATGATTTCAGCCTCATCCTAAATTCCCACGTTGATCAATAATTTTTTTCTCAAAGAATCCTACTGCTGTCTTGCAGCCTACAGTATCTGTGCCGGCTCTTTGAATGAGCCATCCAGTTTTTCCACTCTACACTTTTTTCTCCACAGCCTTGTCAGCCTTTGCTCTTCAATCTGCTTCTACCATCTTTTCAAGCAGTGATATGGAGCTGGTGGTAACACTGTCTGTTCTGCCATTGAATTACTGCTGTACATCAGTGTGTGCATGTGTTCGATTGTATACCTCTAAATGTCCACCTCAAAGTTGCCTCATTCCAGACTAGAGACTAGATTTCTTAAGGATCAGCCTGGTAGTGCTCTATACAGTTTCTAGAGTTTAAAGGTCTCTCTTATTTCTTGATGACCATCATAGGACACTATATTCCAGTTGAAGTCTGAACAGAGTACTACAGGGTTTGATTATTCTCTGGTTTACATTATACAGTTACAATAAGGTAATTGACCATTATCTTTCATTATCTTTGATGAGCAAAGTTCTTCCTTGTTTGGGCATATTCTAGGTGTTTTTGGCTACATGCTAAGCAGCTTCAATACCATTTATAAATTGCAGAAGCCATCAGTTTTTTCCCTGCATTGTGTAACACCTGAACTTCCTCTGTGTTAAATTTCTCTCCCCATTATGTTTGGTCCAATTCATTCCACAAACTGTACCCACTGATTCCACTGCCCCTTCCAGTTCAGTATCATCTGCAAAACTGACCGTATTCATTGAGGATGGAAACCAAGTCAATGTGTGCAAATTAGAAGTGTAGCAGTTCCAACATGACACCTCAACTCTGCTGCTCTTTCCACAGATGCCACCCAGCCTATTGAATATTTCCAGCATTGTCTTCTCTTATTTCAGATTTCTAGAATTTGCAGTTTTATATCTGAACTAAGTACACTTTCTTTTGGTGTGGGAACAGTTTCCCAGTTGGATATAACTGCAGCATCCTTACAGCACAGGCCAAGTAAATCTGACCTGGTTATCACCTGGTAATCATCTACAAATACTTTTGTATGGCTGCTTTGTTGCAGCACGTTTACCTTGGTCTAGAATATGTTTTTCCAGATTGTGAATGGTTTTATGTTACACAATAGCTTCCCAACACCAAGGAAATAGATAACCTTGTCTTTCTTTATGTTGACTTCTAGCCCAGGCACAGAGAACATGCTGCAGTCAGATCACCAAAGTCAATTAGACATATTTAGTTAGGATTGGAATCACATCCTTCAACTACTGGAGGATATATCGACAGACCCATTTCCATAGATGCCCTGGGTTACTTGTCCTATACTCGCACAGGACCCTGTGGCCAAATCAAGCATTTGGACTGTATCTGGCTGAGATCAAGCAGCTCCACGGAGACCAGAGATCTATTCTTCTGATGTGTTTACTTACCCACTGAGCCATTCAGGGTACAATACAGAAAAAAAGTACTTCCACATCCTTGGGACATTCCAAATGTTTCATAGCCAATGAATTACTGCTGAAATACAGCCACTACCACATAAGCAAAACCAGAAACCAATTCACACACAGCCAGTTGCCACAAATAGCAGTGATGATCTATTAATCTGTTTTGGCAACGTTGATAAGTGGTAGCCAGGATACCAGGTAACCTTCATCACTGGAGCTTAATGCAACCCACAAAGCACACTCACTCCTCACACTAGTCCCAGAACCACATTTAAACTTCCACAGCCACGTAATTCCAAACTATCTCGAGGCCTCAGTGTTGCAGTGGAGCAAACCACGAGCAGTGAGCTGTCCTCTAGATGATGCGTCCCAAGGCCCTGCCCCCAGCATCACTCCGACACCATTGACACCTTGTCTCCAAATGTCTGCTCATTGAATAAGGATTATGAACATAGAACATAGAACAGTACAGCTCAGGCACAGGCCCTTATGCCAACCTAAACTAATCCCATCTGCCATCCCTCCATTCCCTGCCTGTTCATGTGCTTGTCTAAATGCCTCTTAAATATTGCTATCGCATCTGCCTCCACAATTTCCCCTGGCAGCCTGTTCCAGGCACCTACCACTGTCTGTGTAAAAAAAAAACTTGCCCCGTACATCTCCTTTGAATTTTCCACTTTCAGATAAGATAAGACAAGATATCTTTATTAGTCACATGTACATCGAAACACACAGTGAAATACATCTTTTGTGTAGTGTTCTGGGGGCAGCCCGCAAGTGTCGCCACACTTCCGGCGCTGACATAGCATGCCCACAACTTCCTAACCCGTACGTCTTTGGAATGTGGGAGGAAATTGGAGCACCCAGAGGAAACCCACGCAGACATGGGGAGAACATACAAACTCCTTACAGACAGCAGCCAGAATTAAACTCGGGTTGCTGGTGCTGTAAAGTGTTACGCTAACCGCTACACTACCGTGTCTGCTCACACACAAACGTGAGCACACACATATACACACAGACACACTTACATGTATGTGCGCACACACACACACACAAAATCATGTGCAGACTCACACACATGCAATACACACAAATACACACACAAATACACATTTACACACTAACACACATAAACAAACTGATTTCAGATTTTGGACAATGTTAGGTTTTGCAGATACTGAAACTGAGTGCATCAAATGTCTTCATTGCTGCTGGGCAGGAAATTATAGCTTCAACCTTGCAAGAACAGTCCTAGAATGAATAGCTTTGCCTGAATAATATTGATTGAAAGATAAGATTGCTCCCCTAAGGTTTCACTAACTTTGAGCTTGGAAGCGGGTAGCTTTCCTCTTCTGTACCACATAAGAATGTTACAAAGAAAGATGTTACACCTACCCTGTTTCATTTCAAGCTATTTATTTTAGCTAATTTTAAAAAATGTTTAGTTATTATTATGGAAGGAAGTATAGAACAACCTGATTCCTAAGCAATAAAATGAATCACCTACTAATTTGTGTTTTGTAAAGGAACGTTGTCTAGAATGTGACAAGATTCTCTGTGCTTCTTTACTTTGTGACTGGTGTCTATAATAACATCCATTGCAATCAACAGAAGTCCTCAACTGAACCTCACATAATGCAGCACAGGTTCAGTAATGCCCTGAAATGTCTGCACATCTGGGAGTGGAATTTGAATCCTTAAGAGGCTGATCCTAAGGTGCAAACATGTGAACACTTGAGTTAGGAACAAGAGTAGGTCAACCAGCCCCTCAGTCTTGTCATGATTCTAACCTCAGCTCCCTCTTCCATCTTCTGACAGTCACCCTTCACCCCTGCTTATCAAGTATCGACTATCAAGTGGTGCATGGAAGATGAACTACAGACATCCGGATAGTGAGGGCATTTATATGTTCATATTTTAGAATACAGAAGGGGGCCCTTCAGCCCATCAAGTCTATGGCAGCTTACAGAGTTTTCCCATCCTTCCACCAATACATTCTCCCTGCAATCCCACTAACTTCCCCCAGACTCCACCACTCACCTATACACTAGGGGCAATATACAAAGGCCAAATAACCTACCAACGTGCGTGACTTTGGAATGTAGGAGGAAACCAGAGCACCCAGAAGGACCCACACAGTCAGAGAGAGAACGTGAAAGCTCCTCACAGATAACGCCAGAGATCAGAATTGAACCCAGGTCGCTGGAGCTGGGGAACAGTGGCTCTACTCATAGTTCCACTCTGCGACTTTGTTTTGGAGTAAATTATTCCAACTACTGTGGCCCACTTGTAAATTTGACCTGCATGTTTTACTGAGCAACACAGACAAGAAACTCTGGGGATGTGTACCTTGTACATGGGTCACTGTCTGGGGATGTATACCTTGTACTCAGGTCTGTCTGGGCATGTGTACCCTGTACACAGGTCGATGTTTGGTGATGCATACTTGTACGCAGGTCTGTGTCCGGGCATGTGCACCCTGTACACAGGTCAATGTCTGGGGATGTGTACCGTGCACACAGGTCGATGTCTGGGGATGTGTACCCTGTACATGTCTGGGGATATGTACCTTGTACGCAGGTCAGTGTCTGGAGATGTGTACCATGTACAAGGTTCGATGTCTGGGGATGTGTACCGTGCACACGGGTCGACGTCTAGGGATGTGTACCGTGCACACGGGTCGACGTCTAGGGATGTGTACCGTGCACACGGGTCGACGTCTGGGGATGTGTACCGTGCACACGGGTCGACGTCTGGGGATGTGTACCGTGCACACGGGTCGACGTCTGGGGATGTGTACCGTGCACACGGGTCGACGTCTGGGGATGTGTACCGTGTACGCAGGTTGATGTCTGGGGATGTGTACTCTGTACACGGGTCGATGTCTGGGAATATGTTCACTCCACCATTTGGTGATGTTGGTCATGCGTACCTAAGCAGGAGCCAATGTCTGGGAAACATACCCAGTGCAGTGCCTCTTTACGGAATAAGAGAGTCTCCAGAGATGGGATAAAAAATCTGTAGGAGGTATACTTTCATTGTATTGTTAATATAATTATGTTGTGTATTTTATTCACAGTTCCCAGAAATGGAAGAAACTCTGATATGGGAGCAACACACAGTCATGTTATATCGGGTAAATCTTGCTTTATTATCCCAAACCCACCTCTCCTTTTCTTTTGGAATCTCAGAAGCAGGAACCATGCAGCTTCTCAATCCTACTCTTCCCACAGAGAACACGTAATCCACTTTATCATAATCCCCACTTCACCAACTTAAACGTCTTCAGGATCAAAATATCATCGCCTCTCCCCAAATCATTCACTATTCCGAGTGGCCACTCTCACAGCATAGGAGGAGGCCATTTAGTCCATTGAGTCCGTGCTGCTTTCAGAGCAATCACATCAGTCCCATTCCCCAACTATTTCCCAGTAACCTGTTCTCTCTCCCACCAACTCCCTCCAAACCACTTTCAATCCACCTACCCTAGAGGCAACACACAGTGGGGATGTGTACCCTAGGCACTTGTCTATGGGATGTGGGAGGAAACTGGAGCACCAGGGAAAAACCAAGGCCGGCACAGGGAGAACGAGAAACCTCTACTCTAGAGAGCAGGATTGAACCTGGATCCCCGCTAATCCAAGTATTCCCTGATCCTCAGTGGGAAAAGACAGTGAAGGATCAATCCTTCCCCCATTTAAATTGATTATTGAATGTCCAAGGACCAAGAACGTCATCTCTTCAAAAAAAAGGAATGATTGCCATGGATCTTTAAGCCACGCTTACAGTAACAATGTTTTAATATTAATTTCCAGAAGTCTGCGAGCCAGTCCATAACGGGGATTGCTAAATCATCCTCCTTCATCCCATGATACGCTCACACCCACTTGGAACTGAATCTGATGCTAGGACAGGTTCACTGGGAACATAATTAAAATAGCAGTACTGTGCTTTGTGAGCTCTCCCCACCAAACTCTGGGTCCTTCCCATTCTCAGGAGCACCTGGAATACCAATGACACAGCTGAAATATGTAGCAGCCTCTTTAACCACACAGATCAGGGTAGTGTAACACCAGCAGGCTCACAACACAGTTTAAAGTAGCAATGGGCAAAAGGTGCACACATTACCTATTGGTTCTCAGTACTGAGCAGTCTAACCAGTGTTCTGCTGGTCACACTGAAGAGAGGTTTTATGAAAAATGTTTTTCAAGTGATTTTAATAAACATTGTACGAGTGGTACGTAAACCAGTTCTGTCAGATTAGGATGTATTTCACTTGGTTGCCCAAAGCCAGCGTCCACCTGCCACAATTCTGATGCCCCACCCTGCTGAAGTTTGCCCCCATCTCCCCCATTACCCAACCTGAACCAATTGGTCCACTGGATTCTCAACCCTCTGACCAGCAAGCTCCTCAACAAGACCCAGGTAGTTCAATCAGCGGTCTAATGGATCACTTCCACTGACCCCTCCATGTTCGAGAGACTGGGATACAGGTCATCATGAATGGCAGCACAAGATGAGCAATACAGCCTGTTTGACAATCCATCTGATTTATTTCCATTGGCTCAGTGTAAAATCAGGTGCTTGTGCATTATCACTCATTTCTGATTACATTCCCTTTAAATCTCCCTTTGTGCAATTGTTCAGTTTAAATCTCTCTGCACGCTGTCCTGGCAATGTGCCTCAGCTTTAACCCCTTTAGAGCACCTCCCCCAGCATTCATAACATGTCTCACACTGTCTCCTTGTGTGTGGTAATTCTCAATTTTTGTGTTGTGCTCCAGGATTCAAAGATAGGATTTGGTATTGCAATATCTGGAGGGAGAGACAAGCCCAACAGTAGCACAGGAGAGACCGCCATCCTGGTTTCAGATGTCGTTCCATCTGGACCAGCTGAAGGAAAGATTCTGTGAGTAAAAAGATCCATGGATTATGACCAGGATTATCCAAACCAAATCTGAAAGAGATTGGAAAAGTGCTGTACCTGTAAATAAAATCCTCCAAAAATTGCAAAAGCTGAAAATCTGTAATAAAAACAGAAAATGCTGGAATCGCTCAGCAGGTTAGGCAGTATCTGTAGAAAGACAAGCAGAGTTAAGGTTTCAGATTGAAGACGTTTTGTTAGAATGGATGCTGAACCTAGTTATTATATTTGAGCACAAGAGAGCCCCCTAATGGAACATTATATAATGGTACATTATAGCAACCACGCGATTATATTGATTAGAATAAAGAAGATGTTGCAAGAGATCTGAGATAAAAGCAGCCAACCACATTCCCATACCAACTTGAGTGTTTATATCAGATATGACAGTTGTGATCTCTTTCAGTTCAGTAAACCATTAGTAGTAGGTCACAATGTGCTGCCAGTTATCACACCCCCACATGTCCTTGTGCTCCATTGAGACAGCAACAGCAGATTCCTAATGAAACCCAGAATATGCAGAAGTCCTAACTTCACAGATGTTGCTGGAGAGGAAGGGAAGGAGGAAACTGGCTGGAGTGATTCAGCTTCTTCTCAGCGATAATTAGTCATGATGATAATAACGAGTCGTCACAAAGAGATCTTGGCTGAGAAGGATTGTTCCTCCATTTTGTTGAGGTAGGGGACACACATTCTAGAGAGCACAAAGGGGTTTGTTGATAATATTTATACTTAGGTGATGGATGATAGTAATGGAAAATTAAACTACTTTCTTCGTTCCTTTCCCTCTACAACCCCTGTTTAACCATGATCAGATGGGACTCAGAATCAATGCACAGGGGCCTCTCTGGTGCTCTTGAGTCAGCTACTGCAAGCATCAGGTGCAAAATAAAGACAAAGAATACACAAAGAAGGTCCATCCAAAGATATGGTCTTCGACCTTATATGTTAATTCTGCAGCTCTTTCCATAGATACTGTCTGACCTGCTGAGTATTTCCAGCGTTTTCTGTTTTAAGTCAGGGTAGTACCAGCTTCAATCTTTTGCCTGCCTTTTCTCCAGCAGTATCGGGGCAATATTTACCACTATTATGTCACCTGTGGCTCGGTTGGTAGCACTCTTGCCTCTGAGGCAGAAGAGTAGGGAGTTAGGTCCCCCTCAAGAGACATGAGCAGAAAAATCTAGGCTGATGTATCAGAGCATCCTGAATGAATTCTTTATTGTTGGAGATGTCATGTAACAGATGACATATTAAGCTGAGGTCTTCACCTCTCTCTCAGGTGATCATAAAAAAAATTCCTGTAGGACTATTTGATGGAAATCATGGGAGATTCCTTGGTGAATTGGCTAATATTTATTTCTCATGGAACAAGAAAAGCAGAGTGTCTTGTCATTATTGCATTGCTGATAGTGAGTGCTTGGAGTACACAAACTGGTCATCACTAGTCCTGCTTTACAACAGTGACTGCACTTCATAACTGTTTCATTAGAGCCAAAGTGGTTTGGAATATCTTGAGGTTGTGAAAGGCACCAGATAAATCCAACTCTGTCTTTCTTTTACTATCATCCTCCGGAGGGGGAAATGACCCCAGGTTCCTGCTCTAAAATGTGTCCGGGTTTGCAGATGATGTGGCTGTGCCGGAGCAGTCAATAATAGTTCCACTGAACTAAACATCAGCCATCTGTTTTGCATCCCGACCCATTTCCAGTTACAGTCAACCGGACACATTGTGTTGCCTTCTGGAAATACTATCTGGACGAACTTCAACCTGTTTGGTTTCCCTATCTACAGTTAGGGTGTCAGGAGAGGAGAGGTTTGGTGGAAGGAAACAGCTCAAGCATATGATATGAGATGTTGTGTTCCTGAGATCTTTGCCAGGTTAATTGGAATGGTTCTCCCTTTTCAGGATAAAGGACAGAATCGTTTTGGTGAATGGCGTTTCCATGGAAAATGTCCTTTCTTCATTTGCCATCCAGTGTCTGAAGAGTTCTGGAAAAACTGCTAACATAGTGAGTGTTAAAAAGAATCTGTGTAGTCAGAGGCTGAGCGACTACTCTGTTCACCGAGCCTCTGTTATATGAGTTTTCTCTGGTTCACAATGATATAAGGCTATGAATTGAAATTCACCCAAGACAGATTGTGGAATTGAATTCAATAAATCCGATTGTTCTTCAGGAAAAAAATGCTAATGTCGGCTGTTGGAATGTCAGAAGGACAGAACTGTAAGTTTCTTCAGGGACAGGCCTGCCACCATTACCTCAGTCCGATATAATTGTGGTGCTATAGTGATTAAGTGCCTATACTAGAAGGTTGGCTCTTAACACCCTCAGGGAAACAGGTGTGGGGAATAAGAACTGGCTTGTCTGTTTTGACCACATCAAAAGACCAAATTAAAGAAAATCAGTGAAAGAAAGCAAAAACATTCATTCCAATGAAATGTTTCGCAGCTACTCAAGTACTGCAGCGTGGGCACAATTGTATGGTTGAAAAATGTGGCAGCTAGTTCACACACAGCAAGTAAGATCCCACATACAGCAATGATGCAGGTGAACATTTAGGTGTCGATTACATAATAAATGCCAGCCAGGACACCAGAGCTCCCCTGCTCTTTTTTGAATAGTGCCTTGGGATCCTTTAAATCCACCTGCGAGGGAGGCACAATGAGTGTGTCAATGGACACTGAGGTCCAGTCACAGATTCCCCACTGCAAATTGCAGGCGTTCTGAGGCTTTAGTCAGCACTGAGGAAGAGAGGGAGGTTCTGCAGTCTTAGGTCTGATTGGAACCTTTGGCTTGTGGGTGGGAGTGATATTTTGGGGAATTATCTGGGTTCATTTTGACTGTGTTGAGGGTGGGTAATCAGAGCCAAGGAATTGGGGAACATGGATTGGAGTTGATATTAAGGGCCAAGGATCAGGTGGCGAGAGATCAGCATTAAGGACCAGGGCTGGGAGTCAGGGTGGGCCGAGGACTGGCAGTGAGGGTCAGTGGAGGTTGCTGAGAATTGAGGATTGGGTCCAAGGATCAGTGTAGCTGAGGAATGGTGATGGGTTTAAGGAATGGGAAGAGTTTAGGATTGAGGATTGAATCCAAGGATTGGGGGACTAAATCGGGGACAGGCTGTGGGTCAAAGGACTGGGGAGGCTGCAATCGTGCAGCACCATTTCTCTAGCCCACATTTACTGCAACAACTGATCCTTACTGGGAATACACTGTCATGGGATTTATCCTCCTCAAGTCTGTCTCAAAAGACATCTAATATTGTGATCCTGTTTACACCAATCACTTCAATAATCTTTCCTGGTAACTAATTTTGCAATTCAATTACACTTTGTGCTGAAAGGTTCATGAATACGTTTGTTTTGACTCCTAACTTTCTCATTTTTTCATGTTAATTGGTTTTAGATATTCGATGCGTAGCTGGTTGTTTGAACCAAATGCTGAGAGACCTCATGCTGACTAATAGTTATGCCCTATCTTTTAAGACAGTGAAGAGGCCTCGTAAAGTACAGATCCCTGTGACTAACTCAGCACCAACAGGGTCCTTCTATTCAAACCAATCAGACTATGCACATGATGATGCTTCTGATGAGGATGAGGACTATGATCCAGCTGACAGGAATCTACGAAGGATTCAGAACCAAAATTTGTACCATGAGGATTATCATCACAGTGACCATGACCAGTACTCCGACAGGAACCACAGCTATGATCGAAGCCCAAGTCCCTCAAGGAGTTATGATCGAAGCCCCAGTCCCTCAAGGAGTTACAACCATCAGCACCACAACCATGACCACAATGACAGGAAGTACAGAAGAGAAGACAGCCCATCCTGGAGCCACCATGACGAGACCAGCCAACCTGCCATCAAGAAACCCATCAAGAGTTTCCTCATTAAAAATAGCAATGATGAAGGTGAGAGAGATTTCTGTCAGATTCCAAAGTAAGCAGGCATTTCTGGTATGGTTTGTACTGAATTGCCATTAGTGTAATAGCCAAGTGGCTGGCAACCAACCTTTTTATCAAAAGGGGTGAGTAGATTAAAGCTGGTAATGTCTTTCTGGTGTGCCACCCATGTTGGGCATTATGCAATGATAAAGTGCAAAAAGACAGTTTAGGCAAATAACTGAGGACTGTAAGTAGAATACCAAGTAGAATGGGAGAGTAGAACCAAGAGATGTGGGGGGAACGAGACTGTCAAGGTAGAAGTAGGGGCATTCAGGATGTACACCTCAGCAAATGGTATTATAGAAACTGTGTAGGCCCTCTGATAATTCCAAGTTAGAATCACCCTGAACCTGACCACACTCTAGAATTAATGTGCAAATAGAGCTTTGGAGATGATGTTTAAATTCCTGCCGATAGTGCGATGGGCAGAGGGAACGGTTTGTATACAGTTTCGGCAAAGGCAATGACTGGTGAGCATCAACAATAACAACAACAGGAAGAACAAGAACAATAGATGACATTTAGGTAAAACGACCAACATAGTTGAACATTCCATGGTGCCTCACCAACTTTGAGATGGTGAAGAGTGCACTGGGTGGGTAACCAAATCATGAGAGAATGCTGAGTGGGTTACCTTGTCTACCCTGGTGTGGTCATTGAAGATTTAAGTGATTTGTCTACAGTTCTTCTGTGAACTCAGGGCAGTGTCACCTCACTCCAGGCAGCATGGTGCCCCCACACTACAACAGCTATCCCGATGAATATTCAAAGACCTCTTTCTGTAAATTTCTGTGCTGCCTATGGCCCTGATCTACTGCAGCCCACGATGTTTGTACTGCCAATTCTCTGCAAACGTAAACTGAAACCATTGATGTGACATGCAACAAAGGTGTTTGATATTGAAGTGAATCCACCTCTTTGGCTGGTTGTCTCTCCATCTACAACTGGAATATAGGCTGAACTGTCCTTGAAAAAGCTGCAGGAGAGTTTCCAGTCTGGTCACACCTACTTTGCATGGCTTTTATTCCAGTGACTCCACAAACGGGAAGGCAAATGTTTGGACTCTGGAAATCCACATTTATTCACTTAGAGGAAATTTTAGATTCTTGTCTTTTGGATTAGCACACAGTGTAGTAACTTCTATCTTATTAGTTTCTTTACTTTTTTTTCCCTTCTTAATGAATCGTCTCCTGAGTCTCTGGTTTCACTCTTCAGTTTTCTCTTTTTCACCTTCTCTCCTTCCATTTTTTTTGTTTTTTTCTGTTCCTTTCCCTCCATCCCCCCTTCTCTCGCTTTCCCTTGTTTCTCCATTCTCCCCAACGAATGAACAACCCATTATACAATATACATTAAGATTGTGATATGGCCAAACGTGAACTGCAGCTAAAGTGTCCAAGTGGGCCTTGATCAGTGAGGTCAAAGTGCAGACACATATTTCTGATGCTAACATATCACTGCTTTTAATAGATTTCTCTCTGAAAGAATAATTGACTGCATATTTTCTATTTTAAAGCAGAATGTGCAAGATTGGCATTGTTATCCATTCCTCGGTTATCAACATTTCTAAGTAGTTTATTTATTTTCCTTTGTGCACCATTTTGCCCCACAGAATATGGATTGAGGTTGGGGAGTCAAATTTTCATTAAACACATGACATCAAGTGGTCTTGCCTCAAAGGAAGGGGTCTTACAAGAGGGAGACATCATACTGAAGGTAAGAGATATTCGTTTTCAAAGCTCATAGATCTGATAATTAATGAAGATAATCAATTGTGTTTGGACATCGCCAACAATGGTCTAAGTCCATTGAAGATTTTGCGGTACCACATTACATGTGGGAAAATTTGCTTACGGAAAGTGTAAATCGAGGAACCAAGGATATAATGGTGTGTGCCTATTCACATGGAGAGAAGACAGAAATACAACATTTCAGGACCAATTCTCTGAAATGTTTGTTTTTGCAAACACAGTTCCACACTGACATTGTGAGATCAACACCCTTCAGTATTAGCTGATGGCCAATTCCCATTTCCCTTCTTTGGTTCAAGATCACCATTAAATTCCTGCAAATTAATTACCTCCCATGGCTTGAGGCAGGATTGTTGGAGGATGGGGAATAAAAAGAGAAACAGATAAAAATATACTCACCCCCTTATATGTCAGCCTAGACATTGTTTTAATCTGTTAATGGAATTTCCAAATTAAAGAATCTTTGCCTGTGAGCAGTGGGATGGGTAGGGGGAGGGTGGAGATTGGATATGAAATTTACTGTATTCATCATTTGCAAGTAACGTCCACCATTTGACCCTGTATGGGATACATATAAAATTTGTATTCCTACCGAATTAACATGACTTCAGATTCCAGGCAATGCTAATCACACTGATTATTGCATGAGTGCACATCCACTTTTGCAAGAGTCCAGAACCAGATGAAATCAGCTGGCACTGAGTGAAGCCACACCTGCACCTCTTAAAGGGGAGGTGCTCATTGCCTGCAAGTGCTGCTCATGGGGTTGGAAATTGCAGCAGAAAATGACAGAGAATGGGAGAGGATGGTCTCGTAGATTTTCAGGCACAAGTCCCTGACATTAAGAAGCATTCAAAAAGCATTAAAAATGAAACAAATAACTTAAAACATTGAAAATTATTAAAATAAAGAAATCACCTAAAAATATTTAAAGGCATCTGAATTAAAAATCGACTTACAGAAATAATTCTGTGGAGACAGAAGAGACTGCAGATGCTGGAATCTGGAGTAACACACACTCTGCGGGAGGAACTCAGCGAGTCGAGCTGTATCTGTGGGGGAAAGGAATAATTTTGTTACTTACTTTATTCCTAACTTGTTTTCACAACAGTAAAAGCTTCCCCAAATTAAGAACTGGGGAGCTCCAGAAAGTTCCTTGCTCTGTGGCACCACGAGTGGAGCTGGTCCCTCACAGCTCCAATGACCTGGGTTCAATCTTGACCTCCGGTGATGTCTGTGTGGAGTGTGTATGTTCTCTCTGTGTTTGCATGGGTTTCCTCCAGGTGCTCCCATATCCCAAAGACATGCAGTTCAGTAGATTAATTGGCCAGTAGTGTGTAGGTGAGTGGCAGAGTCCAGTGGGGGATTGATTGACATGTAGGGAGAATAGGTTACAGAGAAAATTAGTGGGGCAATGGGATTGATCTGTGAGCCCACATAAACTCGATAGGCCAAATGGCCTCTTTCTTTTTCATAAGGAAATACAGAAATATGGAGTCCATGTAGAGTCAAGTGGGAAAGTACAAGATTCATCAGCAGGAACTTGACAAAAGGTTTAGGATTTCCATGTTAGGTACACATGTGCCAATGACCAAACTATGGATTGGCCGACTATGGATACAAAAGGTTTAGAAGGATATGGGCCAAACCTGGGCAAATGGGACTAGCTTAGATGGGAACCTTGGTCGGCATGGACCAGTTGGGCCAAAGGGCCTGTTTCCGTGCTCTATGACTCATATGACTCTAATTACACAAGTTAATGCTACTAATTTACTACAAAACTGCTGGAAAAACCTGACAAAATCCAGGCCACTGAAACCTAGAGATAGTTTTAAGTGGAAATTGATATAGCTCTATTGAGGGCTGTTTGGCATGATCAGTAAATGGATCTTAGATCAGTCTAAATGTGGACTAAACAAGTCCATACAGTCTAAACAAGACATATGGAATGTCTTGTTAAATCTAATGGTCCATTTTCTTAGGTTGCTCTTAAAGGGTGGCCATTGATGATGGTGGAAGTCAAAGACCACTTTCTGTATTTGGCAGATTAATGGTATAGTAACGGAGAATATATCTCTGGAAGATACAAAGTCACTAATTGAGAGATCGGAGGGAGCATTGAGACTGATGGTTCTTCGCGATAATGAACAGTTTCTGATCAACATCCCAGAGCTGGAGGACAGTGAGGAAAACAGCTCTGGAATGGAAGGTAGGAGCCTAAGTTATTGTTTTACCATCTTCTCAATGTATCGTTTCACTGCCAGCAGGTACAGGGAAAATTCTGCTTCTTTTTATTGTAGTTTTCACTTCATACGCTAATATTACAATAATAAATCTATCCTAACATACAACTAAAGTAAATATTGTGGGATTGAACTTCCATGGAGGTTGCCAATTCCAACTGTAACTTTGACAGAAGATTGGTAGGATTTGATGGAAAAAACAATGTGAGGGACTTGTCTTTTTTTCATTTCCCTGAAGATCTGAAGTTGATCTTCCAACAAGAAATTAATTACCTACATTTAGTTTGTTTGGTCTTCCTGGTTCCTCCCTGTCTTCACTTGCTAAACTTTTCTTTATTGATTATTCCTCATTATGAACTTGTCGAATTCCTGGAAGTGGCATTGCTAGTGTCAAC
Source organism: Pristis pectinata (assembly GCF_009764475.1). Taxonomy (NCBI): domain Eukaryota; kingdom Metazoa; phylum Chordata; class Chondrichthyes; order Rhinopristiformes; family Pristidae; genus Pristis; species Pristis pectinata. The sequence goes on from NC_067428.1 coordinate 12,123,499, forward strand.
ATACAGATGTATAATCTGTTTGTAGAACATCCAGGCCCAATCTAAAGTAAGGGGACCAACACTTCCATGAAAATTCTGGGCAAAAGAAGGTCAATAACCATAAGTTGATATTACAGTGTGGTGTGTCGACATTTTAAAATTAGAATCACCTTGAGTTCAAATTGGACAAGAACAGCATTGGTTGTGGGTGAGGGATGGAGAGGGCAGTGGGCTCAAGGTTCATTCTATTATTTGCTTGGTTGTATCTAACACCTCCATAAGACAGAGTGGGACAAAGCTTTAGATGTCCAATTTCCAGTTAAAAAACACAATGCCTGTCATCAGTCGTGGCTCTTGGCTAAGTGAACAGATAAGTTTTTTTTCCCCAAAAATGAATGAAGGATAAACGTTTAATTCTTAAAGTGTTTTGATTATATACACCTACTGCACAGATATTTCAGATATGGAGCCGGAACGTTCAGATTCACCTGTTGTTGGGCCAGATCCTGCCAACGAACTGAAGACCAATGAAAGGTAGGTGGTTCACAAAGCAGAGCAATGGGAGATAATGGATACATTATAAGGCACAGAAATGGGATGTAATGGCTTCCTTACCAAGCAGAAGAAGTTGATTCATTTTCCAGTAATATTTGCTTTCAAGGCCATTGATGCTATGTCATGTCACTGAGAAACTAAGATGAAGAGGCCAGTGAAAACTCAGCAAGGGACCTCCGTTAGTCTTAAAAAATGTGTGGCCCTCTGAGAGAACAATCTTTGCCTCTTCTCTTTCTTAAAAGGGCTGCCCTCATTTTCAAACAGTGACCCCTTGTTTTAGATTCCCTTCTAAGAGGAACCATCCTCCCCACATCCACCCTCTTCCCCTTTCACTCTTCTGAACTGCAGCAGAGAAAACCCCAGCCTGTCCAACCTTTCATGAGGCGATAACCCATCTATTCCAGGTATTAGTCCAGTAAACCTCCTTTGAACTGCTTACAATGCATTAGCAGGCTTCCTTAAATGAGGAGATCAATTCTGTACATAGTACTCCAGATATGGTCTCACCAGTGCCCTACATAATTGAAGCACAACCTCTCTACTTTTGTATTCAATGCCCTCACAATGAACAGTAACATTCTGTTAGCTCTCCTAATTTCACACCGTACCTGGATGCTAGCCTTTTGCGAATCATGCACTGGAATACCTGGATCCCTCTGCACCTCAGAGCCCTGCAACAATTTAGATAATGTGCTTCAGTATTATTGTTCCTGGCAAAATGGACAACTTCACATTTTCCCACATTTGCCACATCTGTATCCACTCACTCATCCTATCTCTATCCCTTTGTTTGCTCCTTATGTTCGCTTCACAAAGTATTTTTGTGTCATCAGCAAATTTGTCAGTCATATCTTCAGCACTTTCATCCATGTCATTTATATTAATTGCAAAAAGTTGAGGTCCCAGCACTGATCCTTATGGCACACATTCATTACATCATACCAACCAGTACAGGGCCCATTAATGCCTGCTTTCCCTTTCCTGTTAACTTGCCAATCCTCCATCCGCACACACGTTACCTCCTACCCTGTCAGCTTTTATTTTCTGTAATAACCTTTCATGCATTACCTCATCAAATGCTTTCTTGAGATCTTAGTACATCCACAGGTTCCCCTTTATCCACAACATGTATTACTTGTTCAAAGAATTCTAAGTAAATTGGTCAAACATAATTTCCCTTTCAAAAAATCATGTTGGCCAGATTACCTTCAATTTTTCAAAGTGCTCTGCTGTAATAGCTTCTAGCATTTTCCCTACAACAGACTTCGCCTAACTGGCCTGAAGTTGCCTGCTTTCTGTCTCCATCCCTTTTAAACAATATAATCAGCACCTAAATGTTAATTTTCACCCACTTTGATGCATGACTGGTGTGGAACTGAATCCTTCCATTTTGCTTTGTTTGGAGATGATTTGGTGTTGACCAGAGCTGACTCTTGTTTTCCACTCTTTTTTTCAGCCTAAGACCAAACAAAAACCCAGTTACAGAGATGGAGGACAAACCTGCAGCCTCCATGTCCCCTTATGGTGAGTATTAATAGGTAGCCAGCTTGTTGCAAGTGAGTAATTTTAGCTTAGCTATTTTGATTCTTGCTGATTGAAACTAATAATTATATTTCACAGCAGTGAATGAATTTGGCTTAGACAGAGCAAATGTTTGTTATCAATGAGTGGATTTGAATGCATCATTTATCAGAAGCCTTGGTGCTGATAGAAGCTCTCAGCCAGTTACTGTGCTGTTCAGGAAGTGGGAAGCAATTACTGTTCCAAGAGATGCAAGCTTGACTTGAGGAGATAGCTTCTGTAACTATCTCCAGCTCTCACAGAGCCTGCTCTGATTTAATTCCATCCTCTCTAGTGGTTGAGAGATCCAGAACAATGAGAGGATTAAGTGGAAGGGAGATAACCAGGAGTGTGGAATAAAGTCCTTCACACAGAGTTGTGAGGAAACAGAGAACATTCAGTTGAGGCAGAAACTAAGCGGTAAGCAAAAATTATCTTGGATAGGCAGAGGTAATGAATCAAAACAGGAACATAAGATTCAAACAATGTTTTTTATATTTCCTTATGTGTCTTCCTTTTGTTATCTTACTAATCACTGATTTTCAACATTTCATTGGATTTCATTTTCCTAAATGCAGCCATAAAGGATGCAACGTATGCTGTCCCAGTAAAGGCATCAAACACAAGACCACCGGATGAGTATAATGTTGGGTAAGTTTGAGGCAGTTATGTGACTAATGAACCATTAAAGCAATACGTGATTCATTGAATGTGGATGTATCTGATTTACCAATATGGTTCAGGGAGCTGCTGGTTTTAAGAACATCAGAGGTTCCTTCACTTACCTGTTAGTTCCTACTTTCTCCTGAAGATGCTGACTGAAGCTTTGGGGTGTATTTCTGAGGTCAGCAGGTGCTGAGTTCCACACCCGTCAATACTTATCGGCTGGGCCATGAACAAAGTCTTTCGCACACAGCAGCAGAGTGTAATCAGAGAGACTGGAACCCTCAGGAATTTCAGGAGACAGGAGAAAAATATGTGGTTTTCCTCATTGTAAATTCAAGGGCAAACCTGTTGATCTCTTAACATAAAAAGTCCGCTCATGTGATGGTGGAGTGGAGTAAGGTGATGTGTCCTTCAGACCAACCTTTCTGTCAGGAAGGTCAGAGTTTAGGTGTGATCTAGGCACTTGCCTCTCTTCCTGTCCATCCACTTCCTCAATTTAAATGTCCAATCCATCTGAAGTTTCTTCTTGTTCCTTTCATTCCTGTGGAAGTCACCGTAATCAACATCAGCACACACTCAACGTTTTCAAAGGCACAATTCACAACCAGCCCTGTCGGCTTCTTGGATCTTTCTGTGCCCTTTGGGTTGTGTCTTACAACAAGGGAAGCACCAATAAAACTGGGACTTCCACTTCAGTGTACTAACTGCAAGGGAACCCTCAAAAGCATCTTTTAGATTCCAAGCTTAAGTTGTAACCTTCTAAATAAAAAGTAGGGGTCAGGGTTGCTACTCATTCATCCAAGGGAAGCCACAGTTACCCCCTTCAATGCCCCGACCTTTCACTTGCCTCCTGTGCAATAACAGTATAGAGGACTGAACATCTCATTGACCTTTAACCAGACATTCTGGGGGAAAATTCACTTTGTGCTCACTGACTGGGCTTTTCTGTACTTAGTTACAGCCCAGACATGAAGGTTGTGAGGTTTGTGAAGGATGCCAATGTTGGCTTGCAGCTGGCTGGAGGCAACGACGTTGGAATATTTGTCTCTCGGGTTCTCGAAGACAGTCCTGCTGCCAAACAGGGAATCCAGAAAGGAGATCAGATTTTAAAGGTAATGGAATGTGAAGTTCCTGATTATTATTATTGATAGAACTACAGAACAAGTGAAAGGAATAGTGTAGACATGTACTGAACGGTGGGCCAGAACAAGGTGGGCCGAAGGGCCTGTTTCTGTGCTGCCTGACTCTGACTCTGGGATTCTCTCTTAAAACTTCAAAATGTTGCTCATTATTTTCAGGTAATTTTCTGCTTATCAAGGGAAAGGATTTATTTGACTTAAGGTCTCAAGGATCTACATTTAGGCAGACCTGGATCATATACAATCACCATCACATTACCCCTCCCTGCTCCTCCACCCCCACTATACCCAGTGACTGATATTGGCTCATATGAAGGAATTCAGCAAAGGCACTTGCCAAGAGTAAACAAGGGGCAAAAATCCTAGAATGGTCACTGGAAGGGTCAGGGGGGAATTGGGAGACATTATTTCCACGCAGAGGTTTACGGAAGGAAAGAATAATTTACCACAAATGCCCCTAGTGGTAGAGAGTGAAGCATCGTTTAAAAGGAAACATCCAAAGTATTTGAAGAAAGGGCATACTGAAAAACTAAATGTCTGAGAATGGACTTCAGTTGATCAGAAGGTGGATTCTTCCACCAACTGTGGAAACAAAAAAACAACAGTTTTTTTTAAAAGAAAATTAGGGATTTTCTTGAAAAGGAAGAATATTCTAGGGTATGTTGAGAAAGCAGGTATTAGAGTTTAAACTCATCTACATATGGAAATTAACACCAGCACAGTAAATGAGTTTATATTGTGCTGAAACATTATTATTCTAACATTGCAATCCAGCCAGGTGATTTAGATAACACCAAGAGTTTGACTAATGAAACACAAACCCCAAGCCCAGAGCGGAAAAGCTCCTGAGAATAGTCTGTGAAACCCATCAGTATATAAACATCTAACAGAGACTGTTTCTACAATTGGTTTGAGATTAACTGTGATAAACTGATCTGAATCAGATTAAAACGAAGTTCAACATCATTATTCATGGCTTTGAAGGTAACTACTCTACCAGTATTGATCCATACAGACTACAAGGTCTGGTTTTTGCTCATTTGGTGAGTGGAGATGCTGCAATTGACCTCTTTATCCTTGTGTTAATGCCATACCTAATCACTATCCAGCAATCCGTGTCAAACGTGCATGAATAAATGTCGGGTGAAGAGAGGATTGGGTTTTGATGTGATCTCATGTGCACTCTACATCTTTCGAAGGCTCCTTGTGATTAATTATGACCTCTTTGACTCCAATTGCAAAGATTACCACTTGAGTTTTCACCAAAACACTCAGCTATTTATTCTCTCGCCTGAATAGGTGAATAACGTCAGCTTCCAAAACCTCACTCGTGAAGAGGCAGTGCTGCTCATGCTGGATGTACCCAAAGGACAGCAAATGGAGATTAGAGCTCAGAGGAAGGAAGACAGTGAGTGTGACCTGCTAGTAAAACCCTTATCTTCTGAATGCATTCTAGTAGATAGTTCTCCTCTTCTTCCTGAGGGCTGACTCATACGGGATATGTCTGTAATGCCCAGCCTCTTAACAGCACCACAGCCAAGAGCTCACTGTTTAGACGTGAGCTCAGGCCATGAGATTCAGAGGATTCAGTAACAAGGGCACAAAGCAGAGGACACCTCACTCTTCACTAGATGCCGTGCACAACTGGGTTAGCGGACATGAACCCAGACTGAATGTCCTCTCTTTATTCCAAGCACTGCAAGTTTCCTTCACTTTCCAGTTCTGATGAAGGGTTCATGACCTGAAATGTTGACTCTTTTTCTCTCCCACTGATGATCCTTAGTCTGCCGAGTATTCCCACTACTTGTTTTGAGCTTTCTTCATTGTTGTTTCAGCTGAGATCAACTGCATTGGCACCAACTCCTTAATACAACTTCAGATCACGGAATCATAGTCATACAGCACAGAAACAGGCCCTTCAGCCCACTGAGTTGGCAATGACCATCAAGCACACGTTTCCACTTATCCTACACTAATCCCATTTTATTTGCCCTACATTCCCATCAACTCTCCCCAGATTTTACCACACACCTGCACACTAGATTCAACTTACAGTGGCCAATTAATCTATCAACCCATTGGCTCTTGGAACTTGGGGGGAACCAGAGCACCTGGGAGAAATCCATGCTGTCACTGGGAGAATGAACAAACTCCACACAGACAGCACCGGAGGTCAGGATTGAACCCAGGTCAGTGGAGCTGTGGGGCAGCAGCTCTACAGGTTGTGCCACTGGGTCACAACACCACTTTTACTGAGTTAATTCTGAGGCTTTTTTTTAAAGAAAAACAAACCTTTGACGAGTTCAAACTTCAAAATAAATCTTCACCTTCAGAAATTGTGCAGGTTCAGTACAGATTGTATATTTTCACACATCAAGGACTACAGCAGTTCAAGAAGGCAGCTACCACCACATTCTCAAGAGCAATTAGGGAAGGACAATTAAACAGTGGCTCAGCCTGCAAAGCCCACATCCCTCAAATGAGTAAAAAACAATTCAAAACCGCTGTTCAGATAGCACCTGAGATTAAATGGCACAACCCAAGTTTATTTAGAGCTCAAGTTAATAGACATAGAATAGTCATGGCCTTGGGAGAGGCTGTGTTATCAAGATTAAAAAAACAGCAGGAAATGGTTGGAATTCCCCATTTTTTCAATGCTTTTTACATTCTGAAGTTCCAAACCTTAGGCGTGAGAGTGAGAGATACATATAACTAATTCCTAGTATTCATTTTTCTTCATTTAAAGTCTGTAATCTGTAATGTTTACATTAAACGTAAATGATTGGAAGTTCTGCCCAGTTGAACTTCCTGGTGCTATATATAAACACCAACTGACACAAAAGACCCTTTCTTTTAGTTTTTAAAAAAATGATCAACTCAAATGTTGGAGACTCTTTCTACGTGCGAACCCACTTTGACCACGAGCTGGAAGGGTCTCAGGACCTAAGCTTCAGGAGAGGCGACGTATTCCGAGTCATCGATACCATGTACAAAGGGAAGCTGGGAGCGTGGTATGCTGTGCGAATCGGACGAGACTTCAAGGAGCAGGAGAGAGGCACCATCCCCAACAAGAACAGGTCTGCAATAATCCTGCAATTCTCTAAAGTGTGTGGGCTTAAGGAGGTGCAGCTAACATTGTTTCACTATGGCTCAGGGATGCTAAACAACTTTTACTTGATGCACATAGTTTAATGCATCTTGCTCTCCTATATTATTCAAGCCTCTGGCTTCCTGATTCCATTGTGGCAACCTTACCATTGATTTGGCTGAGATCAACAAAGACAGAGCAAGATGAGAATTGAACAAGGAACCCTCCGCTTCTCAACCTCGCAGCTGCCCACATGTTGAACTTTCAAATATCCCTCCCTCACACCAATTTTCTTTTGCATCTTTGCTGTAGCAGGGAACTAGGCGTACAACCTCTCATTTATTGGTGACCGTTAGTGGTGGGTATAGGAAGCAATGCCACCATAGGTCCTGCTCCCCACCACCACTTGGAAACATAGACTGACTTCAGGATTAGGAACGTCGGCCATTTCACATGCACACATTCACCACCTCCACTCCACTCCCAAATCCTGCTGTAGCCCAAGGTCTGTGGTACTCACTGTGTCTGTACTGTTATCCTGGCTGAAATAGCTAACGGCACAAACTGGAACACCTTAAAAGAAATAAGGTAAAGAAGACAGTTTAGGGTCTTCTTAATCATTTCGAGGATGTGGGCGTCATTGGCAAAGGCAGAATACATTGCCCATTGCTAAGTTGCCCCTGTGAAGGTGGCGGTGACTTGCCTTCTTGAACTGCCGCAGCGCCTTTGGGTTGTTTAAAATTTAGTAGGATTCCCATTCTTTTAAAGGAGTCATATTTTGTCACTTCTTGGTACCTGTGTAGTTCAGAAGGTGGCAATGGACCTCTTGTAATCAAAGTACAATAAAACTCTGATTAGCCAGCACCCATGGTATTTTGGTGATGGCACACTGATATTCAGGACTATTCGATGTTAATCCAAATAATAGCCCAACACACTGCGTTTTTCATTCTTTTCACCAGTTACACAGTGGTATAATAAATTTCCAATGGACCTGCTCAGTTTAAAGGGAGCAGAAAATATATAAGCACTCCGGACCCTGGCTCCAGCTGCAAACCCACCCACATTCCTGACCCCTGGTGTTCCAGACCCTAGCTCCAGCCATACCCCAACCCACAGTCCAGACCCTGGCTTCAGCTGTACCCCAACCCACAGTCCAGACCCTGGTTCTAGCCGTACCCCAACCCACAGTCCAGACCCTGGTTCTAGCCGTACCCCCAACCCACAGTCCAGGCCCTGGCTCCAGCCATACCCCAACCCACAGTCCAGACCCTGGCTTCAGCTGTACCCCAACCCACAGTCCAGACCCTGGCTCCAGCCCCATGCCCCACATACTCTGGACCTCTGGCTCACACTCCAAATTAATGGGTGTACCAGATGCTAAAATATCAGGATTCCCCAACAACCAGATGCCAGATTTGAGCACAGAAACAGGCCAAGGGTTCCAAAGTTACACCAACTGAACTTTGGATCAAGAGGTTACAAGTTCCTCAGTTCCAATAACGAGTACAATGTCAGGGGGCAAGTACACAATTAGGAGGTCAGACTCAGGAAGGCTGAATTAATAATGACTGTAAAACCATGTTTTCTTTAAAGAGGGAAGCAGTGTGGTGTAGTTGTATGTATTATGTAAATATATCACCTTGTCTATAATATAATCACCATGTACAGTTTGAATAAACTCTCTGGTACAAAGCAGTGATCCTGTGATCTGTAACCACTGTCGTGAAAATTACCATCCTTTGACTACATATCCAATACAATTTTGTTTTAAATTCAGACTCAGGATGTTAGCATCTTGCCCTTGAATTGGTGGCTCATTGGGGCAAGTTAAGAGTCAGCCACAAGGCTGTGGTTTTGGACTCACACCTGGGCTGGGATAGCGGATTTCGAAATTGGACTTGATGCGTTTTACCATAATCTAGTAGTTTCATGGTCACCATCACTGATGTTCACTCTTTGATTCTAGATTTTATTTAATTAACTGCACTTTAATTCTTTAGTCACCATGGTGATTGGAACTCATATCTCCAGATAGTAATCCAGTCCTATTAGCAGTCCAGTAAAATACTCAACAGATTAAGGTACTCAAGGCCACCACAGTATGCACACCACTGTGCAGTGTTGGGGCAAATATCACAGTCAATGCTGCAAGAGTAACAGTGGGACAATAACCTAACCTGATGTTTCGTGTTGTTCATTCCCGTACAGAGCTGAACAGATCGCCAAAGTTGAAATGCAGAAAGCTTCATCGAGTACATCGGCCGGAGCACGGGCAGAGTTCTGGAAGATGCGTGGCCTGAGAGGGGCCAAGAAAAACATACGGAAAAGCAGGGATGACCTTTCAGCCTTGACGATCCAGGGCAAGTTTCCGCCCTATGAAAGGGTTTGTCCTGAGAGAAGGTACAGAAAGTGTCAGAATTAGATTTCATTCTGTTTTGTACGATTTGGCACAGACCAAGAGCGAATTTACACAGATTAAATCAGTGAGAAGGGGGACAATTAACTCAAGCTAAGACTTCAGTTTAAAAGGCCTCATGAAGACTTGTGAAAATAAATGAAGGGGTGTGTGTATGTTTGTGTGTGTGTGCGTGTGCGTGTGTGTGTGTATGCACTTTGTGAGTGAGTGAGAATGAGACATAAAGACTTAGGCGGAGCAAAACAAAGAGCAGATGGGTGACAGTAAAAAATGGAAAAAGGGAAAGCAATAGATGAGTAGAGAGATTTAGACTGGAAGAGACAGAGAGCATTGGAAAGACACAGAGGAAGTGAAAGGTAAAGAAAGGGATATAGACAGATCTGAAATTGTGAAGTATACAATGTTTGGGAGAGAGCATGCTGAAAATTTAGCACAAGCAATGCAGCTGAATCTTTGATGACAATGGACAATTTAATAAGGTGGTTTAATAAACATATGGGATCCCTGGCAAAAAATAAAAAATTCTGGTAGGATACGGAAGAAGGTTCAGTAGTAACTTTAAAAAGACCATTGGATTTATAATATAAAGGAGAGAAAGGTTAGACTGGCAACTGGGGCTAATGGAATGTCTCATTCCTTGTGCTGGCTCAGACAAAATAGGGTCAAACAGCTCCATGGACTTCTGCTGTGTGATTCTATGAACACAAGTGGACCAGATCCCTAATAATCTCACATCGTAAGATCAGATCCCTGATAGTATCAGATCACTGACAAACTCAGATGCCCAACAGATCAGGACTATGAAAGTTACAGATCCCAAACAAAAGTCAATGAGCCAATAGATCAGATCCTTGGGAATATCAGATCTTTGCGCCAGCGTTATCCTCACTGCCTATTCTCAGCCATATTTAGAGTTTTGTGCAACTCTCAAGCTATTCTTTTGACAGGACTGAATTCAGGTGGTGAGTGAATGGTTTGGAGTTGAACGTATTGGTGAGGGACTTACCTTTGGCCGTTGCTTTGTTTATTACTGTCAGAGAAGGTATTAAGTTCTCTTAAAGGTCAGAAAAATGGAGGGCTATGTGGGAGGGAAGGGTTAGATGTTGGCACGACATTGTGGGCCGAAGGGCCTGTACTGTGCTGTAGTGTTCTATGTTCTTTATTAATCCAACTCTTTATCAGCCTTGGGTCAGGAATACTTCCAGCTCTCAGATAGAATATTGTGGGCTCAGGCCTCATTCCAGATGCTTGAACTCTTAAACAACTGAGGAACTCAGTCAGAAGTGTTTTCTTTCTGATGAAATGCTCAATAGTCTCCATGCTCTTGCATGGGTCCATAAGATACTCTGGCACTGTTCAGAGAAGAGTAAGAATATTTTCCCAGTGTCCTGGCCAACATGTATCCATCACCCAACACCACCTGAAACAGAAAAATGATAGAAATGCTCAGCAGGTCAGGCAGAATCTGTGGAAAGAGAAACAGAGTTAAGGGTTCAGGTTAGTGACCTCTGAGGGATTTCCAGCAACTGGAGCCTTTTGCTTTTCAATCGCTAAAACAGATTATCAGATCATTTACCTTACTGTGTTTGTGGGATCTTGCTGTACATTACTGTTTCCTTTCCCTGCATTATAATTCTGACCACAATTCAACTTTCAAATACATTTCTGACATTTCAAAAGTATATAACTGATGGTAAAGTGCTTTGAGTTGTCCTGAAATTGTGTAAAATGTTATAAACTTTCTTAGTTATCTCGTGGGTCTTGTGCAAGTGTACACCTGTGTATCTCCATTCCAGAACCCGCTTTAGAATTGTACCCTCTAAATCATATTAAGTTTTCTTATTCTTCCTACCAAAATTCAAAGTACTTCTCAGAATCAGAATCAGATTTATTATCACTGACAAATGACATAAAATTTGTTGTTTTGCGACAGCAGTACAGTGCAAAGACATAAAAATCTATAAAACACAAAAAATAAATAAATAGTGCAAGAAAAAAAGAATAATGAAGTAGTGTTCATGGGTTCATGGATTGTTCAGAAATCTGATGGCGGAGGGGGAGAAGCTGTTCCTGAATCATTCAGTGTGGGTCTTCAGGCTCCTGTACCTCCTCCCTGATGGTAGCAACAAGAAGAGGGCATGTCCCGGATGGTGAGGGTCCTTGATGATGGATGTCGCCTTCTTGAGGCACCACCTCTTGAAGATGTCCTCGATGGTTTCACCCCTGATGGAGCTGGCTGAGTCTATAACCCTCCGCAGCCTCTTGCGATCCTGTGCATTGGAGGCTCCATATCAGGCTGTGATGCAACCTGTCAGAATAATCTCTACTGTACATCTATAGAAATCTGTCGGAGTCTTTGGTGATATACCGAATCTCCTCAAATTCCTAACAAAGTAGAGCCACTGACATGCCTTCTTCATGAATGCATCAATGTGTTGCCTGCATTGAATTTCATCTACCATGTGTCCTTCCTGGCCTACCTACGTGTTCTTTTCTCTTCAACCACACTTCTTTACCACACTTCCAAGTTACATATAATCTGCAAGTTTTAGAACAGTGCTGTAGGTATCAAACATGGAATGTTGACCAGGACTTGGAGAATGACACCTTCTTAGCATAACATTATTGGATTTTAAACTGCAGTCTGAGCCTTTGCATTGGGCATAAAGGGTCTCAATCTAATGCTTCATTTGAAGCACAGGAATTTAACGTTCCTGGGTTCCACCTTGTCATGATTATTGGAGAAGTGGATGAACTCCCACCTCTAAATAGAAATTGGATTTCAGCCATTTGTGGTTTCCTAAATGAGTGTTGCATTTTGCCCTAACGTCAAACTGGAGATCACAATAAAGTCCTGAAACTGGGATATGAACACTTTAAGAAATCACAGTCATGGTTTTCTCCCGTTTCGAAACTCTGAATCATGACCGGTGTTTTACAGATGGCTTGCTGGACTTGCAGTTGCTGTGTCCCTGGAGGCAGCTGAAAGTGCACCCTCCATCACAGCTGCACAGGGAGACATGTAGGATGAAGGAAATGGTGGGGATGAGTGGGTGAAACAGCACAGTGGAATCCTGACTCTGGTTAAATCACTAAATTAAATACGTATTTGCTTTTATTCTTGTCCAAAAATTGTAATCTTTATTCATCTATATTTATTTTGCATTTTTTTTGTGTTACAGCCAGTTATAAAAGGCCTGTTGTGATTCTTGGACCAATTTCAGACATCGCTACTCAAAGGCTGGCCAGTGAGCTGCCTGACCAGTTTGAGCTTGCCCGTGAGTACTCATTGCACTGTGACTTTAGTCTCCCATCCTAGATGTGAAGCCAGTGATGACTTGATTAGTGTGCAGCTCACGAGCTCAGTCGGAAAGCTGCAGCCTTGCATTTTTTGCCTTATAGGTTCACTCCATCTTTCAGCATTTCAGATCATTTAAAATGACAACCAAGTGCTGGCTATTTGAAAACAAAGCACAGATCAAGATTGCACCCAATGTACACTCCCAAACCAAGAGAGGCAAGCTGCCAACCATAGCCTCTCCCTCTTTATTCACTCCATTCAGACAATTATAGAAAAAGTCAGAGGAGAAACAATAGCAAATGAAGATTTTAAAAAACTGCAGATGCTAGGAATCTGAAATAAAAAAGGAGGCTGTTGGTAACACTCAGTAGGCCAGGCAGCACCTTTGCAAAGAGAAACAGAGTTAACGCCCAGGTTGAATACTGGAATTGGAAAATATCAGAAAGTTCCTTTCTAACACGTTAGGCAATGTAGCAAATGGAAAATCATGTGCCTTTTATAGGACCTGATGTTGGACTAAGGAGAGTATTGGCTGCAGGTTGTACTCATTCTGATAGGTGGTTTTAGTGAGAGAAACGCTCTGAACATTGCTGCTGAGCAGAGTTGTCACAGACCTGCTCACCTGGACTTACAGCATGTAGGGGGCCATCCATCAAGGACCATAAAAATCTTTCTAACAGCTTTTAAGAGTTTTGTCAGAGACATTTAAAAACTATTCAAATAGATTGGAATAATTAAAAAAAATTAAAGTACAAAAAACAAATAAAAGCAATTCAAAACCCTAAGCACGGTAGTGTAGCGGTTAGCATGATGCTATTATAGCGCCAGCAACTCGGGTTTAATTCCGGCAGCTGTCTGTAAGGAGTTTGTACGTTCTCCCCGTGTCTGCGTGGGTTTCCTCCAGGTGCTCCGGTTTCCTCCATATTCCAAAGACGTATGGGTTAGGAGCTGTGGGCATGCTATGTTGGCGCTGCAAGTGTGGCGACACTTGCAGGCTGCCCCCCAGAACACTCTACGCAAAAGATGTATTTCACTGTGTGTTTGATGTACATGGGACTAATAAAGATATCTTATCTAAAAGTAAAAGCAATAATAAGATAATACAAACAAAGTACATAACTGGACAGCCTTTTTCATGCAGTTGGTAACTCCATTCAAATGAATGGGAGCATTGTTTTCCTGCCAGGCTTCTTGGCATAAAATTTGAGTACTGGATGTGAAGTACATCCGAATCCTGTCCTGATTTCTCTGGTGTGGGGCTCAGTGACAGCAATGGAGCAGGTAGTCTGATATTGCCAGCACCTGACCGTCAGTTCATCTTTGAATTCAGCGGAGATACAAGAGACTGCAGATGCTGGAACTTGGAGCAAAAAACATAAACTGCTGGAGGAACTCAGCAGGTCAAGCAGCAACAGGATGGTCAATGTTCGAATTGGGACCTTGCATCAGTTTGTTTTTTTTGACCTTTGAATTCTGCATTTGACTGCACCCATGCAGAAGTCCAATTTCTCCTCAGAAAGCAACTTCACTCTCTTTGTTTGCCCTTTAGAGAATGAGCACAGTCAGCAAATAACTCCAAACCTTTCACCTCAATAGCTCACCCATTCCTGTTCTTGTAAATTTTAAATACATGATCAAAAATCCTCCTCAATCCATGAAATCTGAAATAATCCACCAATGTCACACCATCGGCCCTTTCATTGTTTGCTAAACTTCTAATAGATCAGTCTAAGTCTACACTGTTCTTGAAACATATCTAAGTTAATCAGGATTTTTCAATTGTGGATCAATTTTGTGCTCTCCTATGAACCTTTTTATAGGACCATGTTTCACCCACCATGTGAAAGAATCTAAAACGGACGTGGAACTCTGATGCAGCCTCACTAGTGACATGCACAAGGACGGAAATGTGTCCTTTGATTTAAATAGAATGGTTCTATGACACAGTATGTCCTGACTGCAGCTTCTCTGCATTAATTGTGATCCATGCACAAAGATACCTTAATTCTTTCCTTCCTTGAATAATTTTAGTATTGCTTGCAGTATATTCAGTATTCACTCTGCCTGCATGCATCACATTTTATTTGTCTAATATTAAGTGTCACTTGCTATAGTTTTGGGCCATTCTCCGTGCATCTAAATCACTGATCCTACAACATGTCCATTTTAGAAACGGTGCCAAGGAATTCTGAAGAGGGATCATCATCTATCATCAAACTTGAAACGGTGCGACTTATCTCTCAAAAGGTAACTGAGTACACAGTTGGTCATTATTTTTGCACAAGTCTTATCCAGAAACCTAGCAGTAGCTCTGTGCCTAAGTAGATGAGATAAACAATGTGGACCAGAGAAGTACCACGTCTGACTGTGGCTGGAGTTGCTTGATCCTCTTCTGCACAACAGATGAAATATTGTGTGCAGGCCTCAATGCCCCAGGTATAGAAGGAGCAAAGTGAGCCATAGTATTGAATTTGTTATATATACTGTAAATATGGACATCAATGTGTGCAAATGTAGTGTATTTAATGCCCCATCCCTGTGGGGGAGCCCGGATAAACAGTCATAAGCTGTTGAAGCTGTGGGGAGTGGGTGGGGAGAGAACTGAAGGACAGCTGTGATCTTTAGTAGCAGAGTG
Source organism: Pristis pectinata (assembly GCF_009764475.1). NCBI lineage: Eukaryota > Metazoa > Chordata > Chondrichthyes > Rhinopristiformes > Pristidae > Pristis > Pristis pectinata. The sequence continues at coordinate 12,138,841 of NC_067428.1, forward strand.
AATAGTTTGCAGGAACAATAATCCAAACACCTGGTCTATCAGGTGATATGAGTTCAAATTCCACCAGGGCAGCTGGATAACAAATTCAGTTAGTTAAAATTTGGAAAATTGGTTTCACTAATAATAAAAATAATAATAACTATGTAACTATTGGATTGTAATAAAGAACAATCTAGTTCATCTCTTCTTATGGTGTCATCCTTACCTGTGGGTCCAGGTCCAAGCTCTAGTTCTGCACATCCTTCCAGTTCTCACCTCTCGTTCTTTGCTGATTTTAGTTGCTCCGTCGTTTGCAGTCATGCTTTCCTTTGTCTTGGGCCCTAAGCATGGGAATTCCTTTTCTAAAACACCCTCTCTCACATCTAGGATACTTCTTAAAACTTGTACCTTTGACCAGGACTGTGTTTTCTACTTTCTGTGGTTCAATATTAGACGTATATAATTCCATAACTGACAACCTACAAAACACTTCAAAGGTGGTGAAGAAAGCAGATGGCTGCGATTAAATGATATGACACTCATGATTTCAATATAATTTTCAGAACAAACATGGACTACTTGACATCACACCTTCTGCCATTGAGCGGCTGAACTATGTGAAGTGGTACCCAATTGTGGTGTTCTTCAATCCAGAGAATAAACAGGAGGTGAAAGCCATGCGGCATCACCTCTACCCTCAGTCACGGAAAAAGCTCCAAGAGTCTCTATGCACAGGCGTAAAACTGAGGAAGTACTGGTCTCACCTCTTCACAGGTAAAGTCTGTAGCTTCAAGTGCATGAGATGCTTCAATGTGATCAGTCTTCAGATGCATCCCAACCCTGATTATTTTAGGATTGCATTTTGTTAGCTCAGATCTAGTAGCCTGGAATGTTTTCAATAAAATATCTAAAATACCTTTTAAGTTAATATTTGGCCCAGAGTTAATCTACGGATTATTTTCTGTGTTGTACATAATCTGATTAGTGAATTTGCTCATTAATGCAAATATCATCTTAATTGTTGATTTATTTTGACATTCTTATTAGAATGCTACACTAAAATAATCTGTCATCATCAATGTCTGCAGTAATTAAATTAAGTTTAACACACTTCGAAAGATCACACAATCACAGCATTGAAGGAGGGCCATTCAGCCCATTGAGATCATACCAGACCCATACAGTTAGCTCACTCCCCACCCTCTTCCCATAACTGCAAACTACCTTCCTAATGAGGGAGAAAGGAATGGAAGGATAAACTGATAGAGTGAGATGATGTAGAGTGGGAGAAGGCTCAGTGGAACATTAACATAGATATGGATCAGTTGGGCCAAAAGGCCTGTTTCTGTGCTGTAAGTTCGATGTGAGTAAGGTACAAAAGATCTGTCACCGGCCCAGAGAACTGAACTCAGCACCAGTGCCTTCAGGAGAGGGCGGCAGGAAAACTCTTTCATTCCAGCTGATGTCTGTAATATTTCTCCTTTTTTCCAATTGACAAAGATCGGAATCATTAAAACATGCCAGCCCATAGGGTTCTGCAAAGTGGAAAGGCAGAATTAACTCCGGCACTGTTGTTCACATCATCTATTTTGGGAAGTTTGTTCTATTTGCCACTCCAAAGAGAAACAGTAGAGGCCCCAGGGACAACGTCAGAGAGATCAGTTTTAAGGAACAACTAGATAAACTGGAGCACTTCAGCCTCAAGGACAGATCTTGCAGAAGATTACAGTGATGGATCGAGAAGGCAAGCTCAGAATATTTCTTCCAGATGTGCCAGGTCAGGACATTAAAGCAATTTTTGAACTAACATCAGGAAACATTTCCTTCCATGGACAGCGATCAGCAGCTGAATGGTTAAGGCCAGGACACTGCATCCCTTTAAGAAATGTGTACCATAATGGTACTCATTCTCCTGAAAGGATGAGGTCAAATAAGATGAAAGCCTTCTTCACCTTGTGATCTTGCAGATTTTTCTACATATTAATAATGAAACAGGAATTTCTAATGACTAGTTTCCAACCCATCAAACAGCATTGGAAACACTACATGCAAGCAAGGTTGTTCTTTCTACCTACAAATGCTGGGCATCAACTAATTACAACTTCCTAGCAGTAATGTTATGGATTTTTTTCCAGGTACAATAAACCTGAATTCTGGTTCTAGTGCATGGTACGAGGCCCTGAAAGCAACAATCAAAGAGCAGCAGACCCAACCAGTGTGGTTTCCTGAAGAAAAGGTACTTGATTGAAGACTTGCAATGATTTTGCCACATGCTTAAAAGTTCAAATATTGCTGGTAAAAGTATAGCCCAACTCTTGATAAAATGTAGGTTAAGATTAAGGTGACCTACCTGATTTTGATTCTGAGATGGCTTATCTTTGTGTACATCATTGTGAGTAAACCACCTGGTGTGGTTCTGATCTTCAACACAAGGGAAACCCCAGTTCCAAGATGACACAGTTGAGTTTAGATAGAGCAGCAAGTAGAATTGTACCAATAATTTTGGATTTAGGAAGGAAAAATTTAGTAACAATTCCCTGCTCCTGGTAATCAGAAATGTAGACATCACTGAGAATGTATCAGAATCTGCAGTGATGTCCACCCTCTGTATAATCTTGACTCAACTGCATGCATTCTTCTCTATGATGTATCCAAAGAGGAGCAGGAGATCTCCACATGTCCTTCTTTAGATATCTGTGTGGAGTTGGCACTTTCTCCTTATGACTGGGTGGGTCTCCCTTGGGTGGTCTGGTTTCCTCCTACGTCCCAAATATATGCAGGTCGTGGATTAATTGGCCACTGTGGATTGTCCCTAGTGTGGCAGGAGAATCGAGTGGGTGGGGGGAGTTGTATGGGCACGTCAGAGAGATCACAGGGAAATAATGGGACTAATGGGATTACTCTGAAAGCTGGCATTGTCCTCCGATGGGCCAAGTCGCCTCCCTCTATCTCATAAGAAATTATATGAAATAAGGTATGCATGGCCGAGGAAGAGATTAAATAACCTGTCCATGATAAACTGTAAAAGGAGTTCAGATGACAGAGATTACAATGGGGGAATGGTTCATGGACCACAAAGCCGATTAAATGAATGGGTGGAGTTCCTGGTGGGAGAAAGTTGGCATTACTGTACTAACACATTATTTGTTTAGGGTGAAGTCCATAATAGGGTAGATCCCCACTGAATGGTAGAAGGAAATTAAGTGGATGCAATGGAATCTGTGAGCGCCAAAAAGTAGGTGTTTGACTGTAGAAGATGGGTGGTTAGGTAGCTAGATTAATGGGTCATGTGACTTTTCATCTTGTACCTTATGTTTCAGACTGAAGAAACAGGGACTGAAGACATAGAATTGCTGAACCGATCGAACAGCGCGAGCATGGATTACCTGAGCTGCGATGAGAGCAGAGCCAACAGTGATTATGAGGACACAGATGCAGAAGGTGGGGCTTACACCGATAATGAATTGGATGACATGCCGGATAGGCCTGCAATCACTAGATCCTCTGAACCTGTCAGGACTGAAGCATCTCTATTGCCCACAACGGAAACTCATGCTGCACCAAAGATTCACTCACAAGCACAGGTATGTGAAACCACGGATGGTTAATGTTCAACTGGTGAAAGGGAAATGAACCCTTGGTGAAATGAAAGCGCTCATGAAATCGGAAACTTTTCTGGTGCTTAAGAAAAAGCCATTTTACTGGATGAGTTGATTGATGTTTTTGACACTTTTATGGGCTATTGCAAGGTATCTAGAGAAGAATGTGGGGCCATTTCAGAAACCTTAACAGGATAATAGTTGGAACCATCCCAAACTCAAGATGGGGTCAAATATAAAAAGCTTAAGTCTAACTTCTTGATCAATAAATGGGAACTAGTAAATGGGAAATATTAACATGGGTAATATAAAGGGCTGGAATTTGCATCATGCATCGAACTATTCACATTCACACTGACAAATGCAGTAAATATGATTGAACCTATTGCTGATCCGGCATTGCCAATTTGTGCTCCCAAGCCAGCCCGATGCTTACTTCTGAGGCCCTAAAAAACCTAAACTTAACACTTTTAAACCATTAAACCATTCAATTAAACTCAAGTTATAAAGTATGTAAATTATTAAATACTTTTGTCCCTTATACAGTAGTAAGTGCAAAGTGGAGGAACAGCACAGCTTTACATTCCACCAATGTTTTGGCTACCCTGGGTCTGAACTTATCTTTTAACCTTCTATTGGGAGGTGGAAGACACTGACTAGGAGCCAGTTCCAACAACAACGTGCAAGGATTTGGCACAGGAATTCCTCAATAACTCAAAATACAGATTTAATGTAACTGCATCTAATGTTGTTGTTCTTGGTGCAATACTCTTGTTCAGTCTGCGTGTTTGTTCCAACAGGTAGAACCTCAGGGTCAGTACAGGGATCCTTATTATACCAGGTAAGTGTCTTCAATAGCTCTCACGCAAACCACTTTATTGCAGGAATCCTGTGTGCACAGATCTCAACAGACTCCATGCTTCTGATCCATGAGACTAAAACCCACTGTTAAGCCAGTATGAAATCGTAATTCTTATCTTTATTTTTCCTGTAAAGGAAACATGTTTAATTAAAGTAACAAAAAAAGTGATTTTTTTTCTTTTTTTTGTAATACAATCCGATGTAATTTTGAAACAGGTTATATATCCAACATTTTTGTGCTTTGTTAGTGGGTTGTTAATTTGGAGAAACATTGCTTCTTCATAGCAGTTAAACATTACAACCTGGATCCAAACCTGACCTTCTAGCTTACAGATTAAGAACATTCATTGACCATCTAATGAAGCTAATCATAGCTCATACAGTATATATACCATTCTACTGTGCAGTAATTCTTCGAGTCCCCACTCCTCTCTCATAACTCTACATTCCCTCTCTTTAAAGTTAATAATCAATGCTGTGGTTGCAATGGTGCGGGCAGTTCCCCTCCAGTTCCTTGCTCATTATCCATGTGAACCTGGGAATGTCAGGAAATAACTGCAGATTCTAGTTCTAACTCTGGTGGTGTTTGGAGGGACCTTGTATGCAAATCACTGAGAATTAATTTGGAGGTTCAGCACCTAAACTGTGTATTGACTGTATTACAAGAGGATTTGAATATAACAGTAAAGATATCTTATTCCATTTTTGTAGAGCACAGGTGAGAATGCATCAAGAATATTATGTTCAAGTCAGGTTCCCTACCTTTGAGAAAAACGACTTTCAATTTGAATATTAACTATCTCTTATCCATATGCTACTTACTTAAATAAATTGCAAGAATATATATTATTGTTAAAATCTCAGCACGCAAAATATTTTGTGTTTTCACTTATCGTGTGGAAAACTGGTCAAAAACATTGAAAGTGTGACTGCTTTCAAAAGAGGAACACGTTAAACTGGTTGTTCAGCTAGTTATTGGCCCGTTGAACTTCACTGAATACATGTGCTGGTTATCACTCAGTTAGCAGAACCTTACACTGAGTCAGAAGGTTGTGAGCTCAGGTCTTGCTCTGAGACTCAAGCACAACAATCAAGGCTGATACTCCGGTGTAGTTTTGAGCAAGCTGCATTTCCATAAGGATTTTGCATAAGGTATTAACACAGGCCCCGTCTGTTCTCTCAGATGTGCACAGCAGTTCCCACTGTGTTGAAGAAGAACAGAGGGAGTTATCCCTCGCATCTGGTCAATATCTATCCCCCAGTAAACATTTGATAATCGCCGTTTCAGTCTGCGGTACAGTGGTGCAGCTAGTGGAGCTGTTGTGTCAACAACTCCAGCGACCCAGGTTCAATCCTGACCTCCTGTCTGTGTGGAGTTTGCACGTTCTCCACGTGGGTTTCCTCTGGATGCTCCAGTTTCCTCTCACATCTCAAAGATGTGTGGATCAGTATGTTAATTAGCCACTGGAAATCACCTCTAGCGTGTAGGTGCGAGCTAGAATCTGGGGGAGTTGATAGGAATGTGGAAAAAATAAAAATGGGATTAGTGTAAATGGATGCTTGATGCTTGGCACGGATTCAATGGGCCGAAGGGCCTGCCTCCTGTAAATATATTCTATGAATAGTCTATGACTAATTCTATGACTATTTGTAGTTGCTTGCTGACCCCAACTTGATACACATTATCAATATTACAACAAATTACGTTTCCTGCTATATTTTACAAAGTAATGCACACTTCCAAAATATTTTATTGCCTGTAAATGGCCTTGTATCATTCAGAGAAAATAAAAAGCACTATAAACAAGTACGTCCTTTTACGATGCAAACTGGCTGAAATGTGATTGTCTGTATGTCACTACAGTTCAAAATACTTCACTGGATGTGAAATGCTTTGAATTATCTTGAGATCTAATACTATATGCATGCAGATTACTCATTTAGATAAGTGACGATTGTCCTACTTCAATCATGGTTTTGTAGGCCAAGCAAACAGGATCTCAATGCAATCAGGTATAGCCGAGAACCAGTCTACAGCTCCGATGAAGATGATGATGAATGGAATGGACCAGCCACCGAATTGTAAGCAAAGTCTCATCAAAACAAAACACTCCACCAACAGAATAATGTTTAAACAATCAACTGTGTTTAGGTGCTCTTAAACACTATCAACATTTGTTTATAACTTCTTCATGAATGTTAATTTTTAAATAAATGCAATAAATAATTACAGTATAAGCCTTATCCCATTTTCTATAACTGTGCAAAATGAAGGGACCTCAGTGAAATATTTCACCTCTCCACAAAGATTTGATGGGTCGATGTTTCATTCACCATGGTACATGCCTGGATGATTATACATTCCTTTCCTGGCCAGTATGAAGTTGATTGGTCATCATGGTGGTTATATTTGGTGTATATTATAGTAGAAATTACTGGCATGAAGGCATTTGAGCCATTTTGTACATGGCAGTAACAAAAGTGCCATTTAGGAAAATCACACTTCCCATTCTTGGTTTGTGGCTCTTTGGGACCTTCATGCACTCATCCACATTCTTTGCAAATAGGAGGACGACATTTGGCTCATCCCGTGTCATGTGAAAACAGGAAAATCATTAACCTGTGATATAAAATAAATGCTTCCACTAAATCATGTGTTATCTAGGCTCACAGCTGAATACAGTGTACACACAAGAGCAGTATATTCAGGCTTAAAGGGAATGGAAGAAAAATAAAGTATTAGGTTCATTAACTTACTGACCTTTTAAAGCATAAATATTCCAGACACAATCACGAGTTACTGGCTTCAGCACCTCAGCTCTCGGTGGGGGTTTTTTGAGCTGCTTGTTTTGAATTACATTAGCTGGAATTATTTGGTGCAGATATTACTGCACATTGAGAACAAAAATAGACAAATCTTTTTCTAAAGATATATAATCTGTTTATTCAAAATAAGCTTGGCCTGTCTCAAATCCCAAGCAGTTTATGCCCACAAGATCAATTTCAATTCTCAGTCTGAGGGGACACAGGAAATGCTGCAAAGTGCATTCACTTTCCTTCTCTGTAACTTTCCACAGACCAGCAACTGAAGTTGGGACATTTATGGCTGCCTTGCTTATCATTAGAGCCATTGTCATAATCCCTTTTATATAGTTTAATGAAGTTACTCTAAAATCACAAGCATCATCTCCAAGTATTCCCTTTAGAGTGTTTTTTTTTCCACCAAATGGTGAACTTTCTGCTGATCAAACTGATTTTGTTTCTGTGAAATAGTTGAGTAATAGACTGAGTCATTTGCCAGATTCAGACATCCACCCTTACTAAGGATTTTAAGAATGCATTAAAGAGCTCCATAAATAATTGAGACGGCACCACCTGCCTATTAACTGGCAGTGAGCCCTGTAATGTTCCCAGGGTGGCTCTGGGTATAATATGTGGGATAGCACAATTGGTTCCCATTGTCACTGAGGGAGTACATACAGCCTTGGGACTGAGGTACATTTCCAGTATAATACAAAGGGGGGTTGATTGCTGTACTCTAGCTGATCCAGGAGAACTTAATACTGACACTTAGTGTCTGAAATAGGATAGTGTCTCCTCACCTGGCACCTAAAGCCAAACAGGAGTGTTAAAAGTATGCACCTCACCTGTCTGACAGGCTCTTTGTCCCAGCACTAAAACACAATGAGTGGATGGTGGGAAAAGTAGAACTCCAGATGTGGTTTCAACTACTCCAAACAGTTTGCTGGTGAGGGATGGTAGTGGATCACAGGTCTATGCTGCAAGTATCTGTTTCCTTGTAATAACAGGAGTTTTATGTCTTGACAACTTCTCATGCTAAGCAACTGTTGTTGGAAGATATCCAATATATATTTCAATAAAATGTGTATTTTTTCTATGCATTGACTCATTCCTTTCTGCTATTTATCATTTCTGCACAGCAATTTTCATGGGTTGTCAATCTCATTTAATGGGTTCAGCATTAAGACATTTGTCACAAGCTGCTCTGAAGTGGGCATTTTTAAATGAAATTTTAAAATGTCTGAGTTTTTTCCTTTCCTCTCAAATTGCTGCCTTTTAATGATATGACCAGCGGTCACCATCATCTCACCTAAATAAATTTTGCTGTGTAGCAGTAATTAGTACACCATTTCAAATTTGAAAGGAAATATCATTTTTACATCTTTCACTATCTCAGTACATTCAAAATACATTTCAAACCAATGAAATACTTTTGAACTGCTGTCATCATTGTACATGCCAAAATAATAAATCACCTTTGAAGATCTATAACAGCACAAATAATCAACTAGTTGATCCATTTAAATCTATGTGGTTGCACTTTTAACTTCCATTCTTTCTAGGACATCATGAGCTTCCTGGATCAAAAACTTCAGAATACTATTCTCACCTCTCTACACTATCACCCATTCCATGTATCTCAAAAGTCAGTTTGATGACTCTCCTGTGAACTTCTTTAGAATGTTTTATTATGTTGTGTACACTACATCATTGAAAAGAACATCAATGCTATCCCATCCTTTTATGTGTATTCGTTTTCCAGCAGAACTCAAGACTATAGGCAATGAGAAGCAGAAAGCCTGTTTGATATTCTCTCCCAAAATTACAGGGACTTTCAGCAACCTAATTGCTGTCATTTGGTATTCTTTAATTCCAGAGGGACCTTGTAGCTCAATCTGGTATTCATGCATGCCATTACCTATGATCTGAGCTTTGTTGGGATGAACTTCACTAATAACTGCTTTGTAACAAACTAAGTGAGTACTACTTAATGCATCTGCCAATCTGTCAGCCACCAACTTCAATAGAAGTCCCTCTGAAATCAGCACCTTCAAGAGCCTTTTCTTTTAGAGATTGATGGTTGAATGAGGAAGCTGTTTGTCAAATTAACAGTGCTCATTTGAGGTGGTTGCTGTGATGCTAAATTGCCCAATGTGGCAACCATTCAACAAGCTTCCAACCAATAAAACCAGCAGAAATTGTTTAATGGTGTGTGGGGAGATCGGATTTGAAATGAAATAAGACCCCACCCCCACATAAAAATTAAGTTTCCTTTTTAGAGAAACTGCATCATTTTCCTAACATGCAATGTACTTGCCAATTTTAGCTGCTTAGCTCAATTCTGATGTTGCCATTGATTTACCTGGTATAAAATTGTTTAAAAAGCACAACATTCCAGTCATCCATATTATTCAGTTTAATTTTCTCTCTTTAATGGCATGCTCTCTCTAACTGTAGGTTATTTAGAAAAGCATTTTTAATGTAGTAAAACTTTCCATGGTGCTTAATAAGAGTTAACAAAACTTGATACAGAGCCATTCGTATCAGAGCCATGGATCAAAAGCTAGGTAAAAGTGGTAGATTTCAAAGTACATCTGAAAGGAGGAAAGACATTGAGACAATGTTGTAGAGAATCCCAATGCTTTTGGACCTGGTAGCTGAAAGCACTACACCAATAGTGGAAAGGATAAAATCAGGGTTGATCAAGAGGTCAGAGCTGTACAGAAGGCTGTAGGGTTACCAGACATGGGTTAGCAATTGCAGGAGTGATGTACAAATGGCACCTGGGGGGCTCAAAGGATCAACAGGCACCAGAACTGGCAGGAGCACATCTAGTGGAGCCACCTGACAGCGCCAGCAACCCAGCTTTAATCATGATCTCTCATACTGTCAGTGTGGAGTTTGCATGTTCTCCATGTGGGTTTCCTCCCACATCTCAAAGATGCACTGGCTGTTAGGTTATTGGTCACTGTAAATTGCACATTATGTAGATGAGTGCGAGAATATCGAGGAGTTAGTGGGGCGTGATGGAGGAGGTGGTAAGATTGTTGGGAGAGTAGGTTACAGGGGGAATTTGTGCAGGAATGGGAATGCTGAAATCCAAATGGCCTTCCTCCTGTGTTGTATGGAAATTGTGGATATTCATGGGAAGAATGTTGGATGTTGGTCAGGCTATTGGAATAGCCAAGACCTAAAAACTACAGGAATATTCAGTCTGTTGATTGTTACACTGATCCATATCTCAAGGTGCATCACCTTCTGACCCAAAGCTCCTATTACAACTGGAACAGACATACCAAGCCAACAGCAGGTGCTGAGAATTAGCCTTGGATAGCTGCCAGAAAGTAATACTTTACACACAAAAATGGAGTAGGTTCTGGAAATGTGGCTCAGGTCAGGATTCTAATGCTGTAGTTTGGAATGGAGTAGGAATAATATTCTGAATGGCATTCTGATGAGATTGTGAGACTGAAGGCCTTATCTGTTGAACTTTGGAATTGTGATTGAGAGAGTTCAGCTAAACAGAAATGACAAATGGCCATCATCCTGAAATGCTAGTCATCCTGAAATCCTCTCTCCACAGAAGTTACCTAACTCTCTAGGTAGTTCCAGCAATTTGTTTTTATTGATTTCTTGCATGTTGAGTATATTGTTTTCATTAACAATATGGAAACCCAAACCATACATCATTTTACTAAATTAATGCATTTATGCCACAATAACTTTATTGCAATGAAAGGTGTTAACGAGAACCAGACAAAGGAAGCACTGCATTAGATTATTGCTCAATCTGTCAGAGCACCAGGTACTCTCATTTCCATTAACTAAATGTCAGATGTCAGTAGCACATTCCTTTGGAAGAATTCAGAGCAGACCCATGCAGAAAAGGCAACTTATATGATAAAAGACTACATGGCTCAAATTCTGATCATAGCAGCTCAGAAGCCACACTGGTCATTAATATAAACAAGTTACAGCGATAGAGAACATTTCCAGATGCACAGGGCTACAGAAATACCCTGCCCTCAACTTTCCCTCTTTCTTGTATGAAGATTGCGACTCTTGCTGGATTGCATTTCCACAGACACAAGTACATTGAGTCCCTATGGGCAATATCTTTGGCCACATGCATTTTCCAAAATGCCATGCAATAATGATATGGTGCAAAAGTCCTGGACTAATTAATCCCCTCTACCTTAAACTAGTAGTGATCTCAAATAAACCCTCAGTCCCCACCCCTATTGTCTCAGCTGAGCCAAAAATATCTAATTCAGTCTTGGCCAATAGATGAACCTATGGCCTGTAGTCTACATAATATCGGTAACCTCTCAGCTAACCCTTATGACTATGCAAAATACTGTACAATCATTACTATATGTATTTTATTCAGTTATATTCCCTGATAAACACTCCAAGCATGGCAATTATGGCTAACTTAATGGTAGTTTTCAAGGCACCAAAGGCATGAACTTCTAAGTGAGGTATCCTCAGAGTCTCTACAATGCACATGGTCAGCAGGAAATTCCAATGAGGACAATCTATTCTTCCTTATTGATTACATACACCACACTTCTCTGCAAGAATCAGTGGATAGCAAACAGAAGCAGTCACTCCAGACTGATTTTTCATCTCCTTATGCAGAGGTACAAGGTACAATTTAGACCATCTTGCCCTGACATTTTAAAAGAAAGATCTGTACAAAAAAAAATAGTAAATTGCATTTGGTATACACAGAGCAAATTGGAAAACAACAGCTGAACCTGATATCCCAGTGCCAGGCAGTCGTAGGATGGAAAGACACCTTTCACAAACAATGCAGAATAGCTTCCAGACCAAGATTCAGGCCCAAAACTTCATCGTCTCCGAGACCACCGTCCATAGCTTCGTCCCTCCCCTCCCCCAACCCCTCAAAAAATTATCCACATAAGTACTCTGGTCTGCTTAATACATTTATCCCTTGGTGATTTTTTTTAATTACTTGGTTAAAATATTAAGCTTTGCCCTTGGCACTATTAAAATAAATCCAGTGGGTTTCTATTCAAATAAAACAGAAGAGCTGTTTGCAGATGTCATGAGATATCTAGTTCGAGCTGATGATATGGAGGAAGCCATGTACAGAACCTTTTGGTGAAAAACAGTGCCACCTTGTATCAGTGCAACGTCTGATGTGTGGCATGCAGCCAACCCTGCACCAAAAGTTAACTTATTTCCCCCTTTCACACTGGCCTGATGTGATGCTGCAGCTCTGAGCCAGCAGCCAATTTAGTGCAGAGTGGAATGGTTAAGTCACCTTCAATAGGCCAATTAAGAATGGTGTTGCAATACTGTTGAGGCACAACAAAGCAGGCAGTGTCGATGTGGAATCCATGGATGCCACAAGTGTTTCAGCTGGCTAATGACGATAATTCTTCCTTTATATGTATATTGGTTGTTCTTGTCCAGTTAGTAATCGATATGTTGCAGCTGGCATTGTCTTTATGTGAATCTAGAAAAGAAAGTTATCAAGACATAAATATTTCCACATCTCCCACCCTCACATAAACATAATTCAATAAATAATCATGAAGCAAAGGGGCCTTCAAGTTTGATCATATCCACATTACTGCTGGTCAGGGCAGTAGCTGCAAATGCTCAGAGGACCAAAACCGATGTTAAACTACGAGTACATCAGCTCTTCTTCCTCCTTGTCCTGGTCAACACCACTCTCTCAGTCAGTATCAATATTTCACTGCCATTTGTTGGAGCTTACCTCTTGCATATTGGGTGCCATATCTTCTAAATTATTTGAGTGAGTACATTTTAAATGTACTTCACTGACTGTAGAGCAGTGCAACATTGCATATAAAATCCAAGGTTTTCTTAATGTCCATGCCTCTGGGTAGAGGGCTAGTCGGAAGGAGGCAGGTTTGTGCTCCATGTTACTATCACACACCCTTATTGGAAAATACAAATACACTGGCATCTGATGAGTTATGGGCTGGACTGTGATGCCTGTCTGAAATTGACTAGACCACCAAAACTCTCTGCCTAGGCTCAAAAATGAAAAATGTTACTGCAGGAAAACCAAATACAATAGGCAGCCAATTCCTTCCAGTAGAAATGAACTAATAACCTAAAAGTACCTTCATAATTACATTTTCTAACATGATTGACCTTTGGAAATTTACAAGAGGCCAAAAAGGAATTAAAAGTATGAGATGTGCTAAATTGAATAAAAACACATGGAAAGCTTGCCGCAATACACAGAAAGTGCTGGAGGAACTCAGCAGGTCAGGCAGCATCCATGGAGGGAAAATTATCAGGCAGCATCAGGATGAAGGGTGTCGGCCAGAAACGTCAACTGTTTATTTCCCTCCATGGATGCTGCCTGACCTGCTGAGTTCCTTCAGCACTTTTTGTGGATTGCTTCAGATTCCAGCATCTGCAGAATTTTGTGCGTCTCTGGAAAGCTTGCTGTAATGGTTATTGCAGTACCACTATCCATCACACAGGAGGCCTCACTTGAATTGGAAAATGGTGGATGATCAAGAGTTGTAAAACAGTGGCAGAAGCTTGGAGAAGCAATATTCTGGACACAGAAACAAAAACAATCATACTATAACTAATATGTTTTCAAGGCTAGTATCACTTCTTCCATGTACTGTTGACCATGACTATGCTATAACTTTATTAGTTCTTTTTAGGCTTCTGCCATTCCTGAAGCTGCTGACGTGACTCCACAGAGACCAGTTGCTCCATCATATTTTACCCAACTATCAGGTTATTTAATCAGGAATAAACCTAGAGGCATTACAAACAATAGCATCAACCCTAATGTGAACTGGTCCATTTGCCTCAGTCCCACACTGGACTGTGTATGCACCCAGTCAGATATTAGTGAACAGGAAACTTCTCAATGAGCAGAAATTTTAATGAACTACTGTAATTTTGCACTTACCTCGCCAGTGGCATTTGACAGTCTTTGCACAATCTTTTCATGTGGGATTGCCACAACACTTTGTCCATTTATTTCAATGATTCTGTGCCCAACTCTAATTCCACCTCGTTCTGCTATTCCGCCTCTCATGAGGCTATAGATCTGGTCAAGAAAACATTTACAGCATTAACTCATTGGATCTGCAAGATGTTGTACAGTTACTGATTTTGCATCAGGTCAGTTCTAGTGGCACTAAGAAACAAATGTATATATCAATTCTATTCACCTTTTTGACCCTTCCACATGTTGAAAGTACACTGAGATTTTATTGGCCCTTTTTCTTTTTTAAATAAGTTTGTTTCCCAAAAGTAAATTAAAATCCTTTTTTGGTGTAGTTGTTTCTTCCATAGGACACCTTTGAAAGTGGGAGTCAAGTTTTCCTGAAGTGTTGATTAGCTAATCAAAAACCACAAGAGTCAATACTGGCATGGTCATGTGGCCAATCCCTGATCATTAACGATCTCTACACAAAATGTGCTCACTGGACAACAGCAAGGGGAAGGCAGTTTTGGCTGAATAAACTTGCCCACTGCACACACAGATTAATCAAAGAGCAACGTCTATTATTACATGATTTGCTCTCAGTGCACACAAGCAACTAGCTTATGACAAATTCTGGATATAAAAACAAACTAATGTTATGAAACAGAAAATGTTGGAAATGCTCGGCAGGTCAGGCAGCCTTCGGAGAAAGAGAAACAGAGTTTCAGGTGAAAGACCCTTATCAGAACAGTCTCCAATATTTTATATTTTATTTTAAACTTCTAGCATCTGCAGTTTTTTTTATTTTCAATAGATTATGAAACAAATCACTTGGGAGTAAGTTCAAGACTGAACTAATACACAAATTCAGATGATTCCCACATTAGGTTACAGTCCTTTTAGTAACACATACCCAGCAATTCTCTGTATAAATCAGTCCGACTCAGTGACAAAGGGACACAATGTTTTAAGTTTGGGAAGAGTTAACTCAGTTCTGGGTGTGTTTGTACTCTAAGGATTAAAAGAAGCCCAGTCATTGGTTTCTTGTGAGATAGCAAATGTCTGAAATAGAAAAAAAAATTAGACTGATACAATGAACACCAAAGCAGAGGCAGTTCAACTCTGCATCTAACACTAAGACCTACTTCACCTCCACATACTTCACTTGCATTGTGAACTTTCAAGAGTATAAAGTGCTGAGGTGGTGCATCTTCGTTTCCTCCTGAGATCTCCAACATCACAGAAACCAGTCAATCTGATTCACTTCACATATTAAAAAGCTTCTGAGAGCATTGGAAACAACAGGTGCTGGGGGACCAGAATATCCTAGCTATAGTACTGAAGACGTGCTTTCTAGCTACATCTCTAGGCAAACTGTTCCAATACACTTAGAACTCCAGCATCAACTAAACACTGTGGAAAGTTGCCTAGTACATCTTGTCCACATAAAAGCAAGACAAATCCAATCTGGTTATTATTGCTCAGTCTATTCCTAATTAAAGTGATGGACAGTGTTATTGACAGTGCTACCAAGCAGCACTGATCTGCCAATAACCTGCTCACCAATGGCAACTGAAATTTCATTAGGACCACTCAGCTTCAAACCTGACCAAAATCTTGGTCCAAGCATTGACCAAAGAGCAGAATTCTAGAGGCAAAGCAAGAGTAATTGCCCTTACATCAAGACAACATTTGACTGAGGGTGACGTCAAGGAACCCTAGTAAAACTGAATTTAATGGGCAAAAAGGATGAAACACTCCAAACTCTTGACCGCTGTCAGCAAGGACAACAGCAGCAAGTGGAAAGGACCACAATCACCTGCAGGGTCCGTCCAACCCACACACCATCTTGATTTGGAAATACGTTGCTGTTCCTTCATAGTCACTGGATCCAAATTGTGGAACTCCCTATTCAACTTTTCACTAAAAGCACTGCAGCAGTTCAAGACTGATGACTACCACTTCCCCAAGGACATTTAGGAATGGGAAATAAAAATTGGTCTTGCTAATAATAGCCAAATCCTGAAAAGAATGTAATAAAAATAAAAGAATGGAAAACAAGATGAAATATTCAGTGCTCTTCTGACAGTGGTTCCAGTCTTCACACAAGACAATCAAGAGATGGTCAGGCCTTTCAGATGGATTCTATGTATATATGCAGCATTAACACTAGCTGAAGTGAACTCTCCTGTCCGAGCCAGCATTCCACTCACTGAAACAGATTAACTACCATCCATCTCAGGACAGTTAACAAAGCCTTGGATTATACAACTTTACTGAATACTTTTCCACTTGACATTTCAAAGCAACTCACTGTGCGAGTAGAACTTTTGGAAAGAAAAAGTCATTGCCGCACATTGAAAGATTTTTCTTTTAAATAAAAGGGATATCCTTGGATTTACACCCCACAGCAGCTATTTACACAAGGATTTACATTGATGTATACAGCACCTATCACATTCTTAAACTTTGCAATCAATTAAGCACTTCTGAAATCTAGTTACTATTGTGATACAAGAAATACAAAAGTCACCTGTACAAATCCAGCTCATATTAACAGAAATTAGATCATTACTAAACAGTCTGCTTAGTGTTGTTGGTTTAACAATTACTCCAGGTTTATCAGGTTTAATTAGCTAGTAATCACATACCCAATCGATAAAGGAGATAAAATATGTACCCACTTAATTCACTCTGGGAATTCAGATTAATTCTAAATTACACTTCATGTGGATAAATTAGAATAGATTTATTAATTGATTATTTTAGCACTTTCGGCATCACAGACAAATTATCATAAATTAAGGCCTCATAGCATCTTTAACTGGCATAGACATAATGGGCTGAATGGCCTTCTCCTGTGCTATAGATTTCTATGACTCTATTCAATTATATAAATACAATTAAGTTACCACTACTAGGTTTTACTTGGTGGCAGTTTTCATCTACCCATTGATTACGGTTCCTTCAATGGACAAGTGAAATGAATATTCTCAATTTTAATGTTTTGATAAAGGTTACTAATTCAAAATTAAGATGATAAAAATAAAGTAAGAAAAATGTCACTGGAAAGGCAATACATTTTAAAAACCAGAATTTACATTATCCTGGTATGGATTTAACATGGGGATTCCTGACATTAGCTGGAAAATTAGTACTTGTTTTTCAGTGTGAAATGAAAACCTTGTTCTTAAATAAAAGGCAGGCAGACTTTGAGAGATTAGAAATTCCCTCAGGGAAGAGGGGAAATTACTTCTAGTAACTTATTTAAAGATTATTAATGCCATTTTGTTTTACTTACAATGCCATCCTGAACACTAAATCCCAGCTGAAGCTTCAGGTCTGGTCGTTTGATGATTGCAGTGGTGACTGGAGGACAGCGAACAATATTCAGCTTCACTTCAAACTGATATTTCAAGTCCTTTAAAACCAATACATTAAAATGTTAGATGGACATATTTTCCATAAGAATGCTTACAATCGGCAGGAAGGCCACCACAAAAACTATTTCTCAACCTAGTAGGAATCGTAGTGAATAAATTAGCACAGATCAAGGCTTACAAGTCAACTAAGTGAACTAGCCTCACATAGCAGTTACTTGCCACTCAATAGCCATTTTCTAAATGCAAGTCTTCATGGAAACTTCACGGTTTTTATTTAAGTTGTTGAGATATTACAACCAAATTATACGCTATCTTTATCAGACCTGCAGACTTACTTTAGCAGATGCAATACTGATTATGGATTCAGAATCTCAGGCTAATTCAGTGGCTCAGAGGATGACTGTTGGAATCCAACTGCTCTCCAGTTCAGACTATTTTATCAACATAGAGTTACCTAGTTTAACATCACATGACCGCCAGGTACCTGCTCCGTACACTGTAAAGTGGAAAAGCTAAATGCACTGCTTAAATTGCTTGGAGAGACCAAAAGCAAGGCAACAATGTTCCACAGCATGACACCACTACACTGATTAAAATATTGATCACCTCCTTGAAACTTTTACATGCTACCCCTTAACATCTTCCAAAGAAACAAATCAATTTCCATCATTTTATATATTCATGGGACAAGGGGGAAACTCGATGACGAGACCAACATTTATACTTTATCTTAAATGCCTTTTAAAGTGCAAAGAGCCACCTTCTTGAAGTCCTACTGTTCTCATAATACTGTTTTGAAACAGAAGCTCTTGGATTTTGACCAAGTCATGATTAAGAAAGAGTGATATAGTTCCAAGGATGATGTGCAACTTTGAGACACATTTGGTGGTGCTGCCCATGCATCTAGGGTGTGAGGCGATTGTTGGTTTGGACAATTTGCTGCAGTGCACCTTTCAATACTTATTGCAGTGATACCGTCTACATGTGATGCAGGTGGCACCAATCCAGTGGGCTGCTTTACCCTAGATGGCAACAAATTTAGAGTATCATTGTAGTTACTCTTATCCAGTGTGAACATTACACACTGGTGGAAAGGGTCAAGATGTGATTCATTCATCTTGGAACACCCACATATAGTATGTGCATGCTGGTTGAGTTAAGAATCTGATCAAGGATGGAGATCTTCAGTGATTTTTTAAAAAAAATTTAGTGATTTGTTGGACGTGGATATCACTAGCAATGACAGAACTCCCAAAGTGACAAGACAGTTAAGATTCTACCATAGAAATGGTTTGAAGGCCAGAACAGTGAAGAATTGCAAATTTCCTTCCCCAAAAGATATTAGTGAAACAGATGAACCTTTACAACAATCCAGTAATTTCATGGTTCCTCGTTACTGAGATTAGCATTGCTTTAGAAAAAATCCAAATTTACAAACTGATTAAACCAAGATTTCATTAAATGGTGAAGCAGAATCGAGGACTCCTGTGGTCTACTCTTGTTCCCAATTTGTGTGCCAATATTTAACTACTTGAATTTAAAGTTCGCCGGTTGGGAATGGGATTCCAATACATGTCTCTGCATCAACAGTCCAGAACTACAGATAGGGTGAAAGCAGTCTTTTTTCCAGACTGAGGAATCAAGAACTAGATGGCATAGGTTTAAGGTGAGGGGGAAAGACCTAAATAGGAACCTGAGGGGCAACTTTTTCCACGCAGAGGGTGATATGTATATGGAAGGAGCTGCCAGTGGAAGTGGTTGAGCTAGGCACAATAACTATATTTAAAAGACATTTGCACAACTACATGAATAAGAAAGTTTTAGAGGGATATGGGTCAAACATAAGCAAATGGGACTAGCCTAGATGGGCATCTTGGTCACCATGGATAAGTTGGGCCGAAGGGCCTGTTTCCGTACTCCATGACTCCAAGTACTAGTTCAGTAACTGAACCACTAAGCACTTTGCCAATGAAAAATGGTTAGCTCCTTGGAGTTTATCACTTGCCTACCAGTTGCATGAAACAAGTGTCAATACATCCTGGGCTAACGAATGGGTGGTCTATAGCATGCCACTTCTGCTGTTTAGCAAAAGGGTTGTCTTGTTTAATAGCTTCACTGTGTAGGTACTTCACTTACACAAGGCAATGTTTCTAGTATGTCTTTCTACATTCCTCACTGGGCCACTGTTAATCGCCTCATTGGATGGTAATGAAAGAGTAACAGCCAGGCCAGACAGTAGAAAATAAAGGATTGCGGTGGAATATAATCCTGCTGTTGCTGATGACTCCCAGTACTAGTTCAGTAACTGAACCACCAAGCACCTTGCAAATGAAAAATGGTTAGCTCCTTGTTGGAACTCCATCCATTACAAGCCTGCAGCTGCCATGCCAGTTCTAATTACTCCACTGAGCATAATGCCACACAGTATGATGGAGAGTGTCCTGAAGGTGAAGACTAGACATATGTCCACAAGAACAATTAAGTAGCCCATATTCATCAATGCTGAAGACCCCTAGGGTCACTCTGTCCTAGAAGTGATCAGCTGGGTAGGAAAGTAGCAACTAAAAGATGAAAATATGACTCTGTATGATGCCAGGATTGTGCTTTAAAAATCAACAACTGTAGTCAAAATTGTGGCACACACCACATCAGTAAGAAGGGCTTTGCAGACTGGTGCCAGATTGCCTTTTAATATAATGCCTTGGTTGATGCTTGGTTGTCTGTTCAGTTTTACCAGACTCCATCATACTCCATTGTGATTTAAATTCTCCTGTCTTCTACCCTATTATCAATTGTTCTCTCCTATTTTCTTTGCAACTTAAAACATATTGCATCCCATAATCTTTCTCAGTTCTGTTGAAAAGCATCAACCTGAAGCATCATTCCCATCACCACAGAGCTTCCTGACCTGCTTTGTCTTTCAGAATTTTCTGTTTTATCTCAAGTTGCTTCACAGGAAGGTCGAGCACAAACTGATGCCAAACTATTCAACAAGATATTACGGAAGTTGATCAAATGCTTGTTCAAAGAAGTTGGTGTTAAGGTTATTCTCAAAGGTAGAAGGATTGTTAGAGAGAGTTCCTGAATTTAGGGGTTAGCAGATGAGGGCACAGCTACCAGCGGATTCACGATAATCAAGCAGCCAGAATTAGACAAATACAGATATCCGAGGTTATAGGTGGGGAGAGGTTGAGGTGGTGATGCGAGGTCATAGAGAGATTTGGGTAAAGACAGCAGATACAGTCATAAAAAATTGTTTGTAAATCAGATTAGTTTTTAACAATGATCTGATAATTGCAAGGTCACTATTTCTGATACAATTAAATTCCCCAACTGCCCATGATGGTATCTAAGACTCATGTCTCTGAATTATTAGTTCAGCTCTTTACACTCCTCTGATAAACAAAAACACCATGCTATTGTACAATTATACGAAGTATATTTACACAGCCCTCTTAAGCAATCCACTGTCTCAGTGCTGTCAGAATGCTCCTTTAAATAAATATGCCTGAATTTCTCCCAACAGCACACTTCTTGCCTTAGCAATAAATTTATTATTTTGCTACTAATTCCACTCCTGTTCCAGCCATTACCTGTTGCCTTGTCAATCTATTCAGTCTAGAAAATATGGATGCACATTACTAGCATAAATATCCTGACTGGCTTTACTTAATTTGTAGAAACAGATTCCCCATGGTACCGATCCTCCATATGTAAATAACTCCTAGCTATATTTATTTCATCCACTTATAAAATTTCACTTGCAAACTAAGGGCTGAGTAAACCAAGAGTGGATGCTGTGGTTTGCGAGAAGTTATCAATCTGAAGCAATGCCTCAAGGTACACTTACTCTGACACACAATTCCAGACTTACACTATCATTACATGTAAAAACACATAGATTGATAATGGAAAAAAAATCAGACTTCCTGCCCATTTTCTCTTCTCCCCTACAAAGGGCATTGATTACTGCTAGGGTACTAATATGCTCCCAAAACTATCCATTCTTCACCTGGTCATTCAAACAGACAGCATCAAATTAGCTCAATCCCCTCTTTACCTAATCTCTATATATCAAGAATCTGCAACATTGGTCATTGAAAGCTGATTAAGAGCAGGAATCTTAATTCAATGTGCATAACTAGTCAAGGGACATAAAGATGTACGACCTCATCTAGTATCGTACTAGATACAACTTATTTATTACAATATAGGAGGCCATTTGTCCCCTTGGGTCAATGCCAGATCACAGGAAATCAATCCCATCAGAATCATTTCCCCCTTATTTTTCTGTAATCCTGCAATTGTTCCTCTCATGTGGTCATTCATTTTCCCTCTGATTCTTACCTAAGGGGTAATTATCAGTAACCAATTAACCTACCAGCACATCTTCAGGAGATGACAGGAAACTGAAACACTTGGTGGAAATCTATAGTCACGGGGAGAACAAGCAAACTCCACACAAACAGTACACAAGGTCAGGATTAAAGATGGGTCCCTGACACTGTGAGACATTGTTTTTTTTTTCTTTTTATAACACAAGTCACAGGTTGCCGTGATGTATCTGTACACTGAACATGAAATCTAACTGAAGTTAAATACTTAGCTTAAGTAGAATCCTGAGTTTCATATTTTGTGTGACTCATCAAAGCAGGCAAGAAATCTACTAATTAACACATCTAGGGACATTGGTGTAATTCTATATTATATACGAGGAACCAATTGTAAGTATTGAAGATTTTACAGTGTAAGAAACTTAACTAAAAGAGAAATAAATTAAAACAAGAACCTAAACAATGCATACAAACTCCAGAGCACTTGGGAATCAGTACCTTGATTATGCCCTGGCAAGTAGCAAGTGGCAGGCCAACTAAACTGGTGCCATTCACAGATATGATCTGATCTCCGATGTTCAACTCTCCTGACCGTTCCGCGGGCCCGCCATGCATGAGATTGGCTATCACCACAGTGGGAAGGATAGAGCCCCAGCCTGACTCCACTATCACTAGGCCAAGGATCTCACCTTTCGCTTTTTCGATATGGACCTGTGCAAAGAACAGAATTGCATCAATTATCATACTCATTGAAAACATGGGAAATTATGTAACATTGTGGATTATAACAAAGTATAAACTTCACCAAGACAAAAAGAAATGGTAGTTGATCACAATAACTTCCACCAATTTCTACCCTGCCCATTTCATCATAATTTTCTCCTGACCTCTCACAGAAAGAGACTGTTGCTATCCCACAGCTACTGCAGTCTTCAAGCAATATTATTTACCTTCAGTTTCACTCTGCTCTCTGACACCATTTTCTGCTTTTCTCTCTCCCCAAGATCTCGTTCATTTTTAAAATTAGCTTTCATCATCCCCAGCTCCACGAGCTAGTTAGCGAAAGTAGGGTGAACGCTAACAAATATTTTCTTGGGTTCATCCAGATTGAAGGCCCTAATACATGTCAGAAATTCTTCTGGTGTGTGGTGCTTACAACTGTACCAGCATGGACATACTGGGGGTCATTTTGCAAAATTACTGTCGAATGTTAGAAAAATCAGGGCTACAATGTTGTTTTCCCATTTTGATTATCAAGTTCAGTGTTAGCACAACACCAAACTTGATAATAGAAATGGGAAAACAACATTGTAGCCCTGATTGTGCTGTTTTCCAGGATTGCAATGAACAGAATTACCTCTATCATCTCAAAACATAACTATTACTATTCAGCTGAGCTTTAGATCACCAGAGATAGTAATCCATTACAAATCCACCAAGACCCCCTTTTCCTTAAATTTCTCAGTATTCTCTTACAGCAACAACTCTAGTGTATTTTTTAAGCCATTCTACTATATTACATATGAAAACAATCACCAAAGTTCTGGAGTTGGAAACTAATTTTCAGATTACTTCTAGATAATATATCTGCGAAATCTAAGACTACTTCTAACCCATTCTCATTTTAATGATCCCTTCTCCTTCAATTCTGCAAATCATTGATTGTATAAAGCACAAATAAAATCCAGTGAACTTCAGTAACACCAGCGTAAAAGGTGATCTTGGGAAAAAAAACACTGAAAATTAATGTTGGATATTTCACAATTTCCTCATCTGCCTTAGTTAAAAATACTGCTCATAATGAGCCAGAGAAATGGTCTTGGGATGACTTCTAGTCCTTGTTAAGATAGTCCCTTTCAGAGGGAGGGCAGAGCATCCCAAAATTATACATTGGGAAGTTGGAGAAGGAAAATGGATGGTGAAATGAGAGACATTAAAGAAATATTTTGTTTTTGCCTTCAATGTCAACGTCATAATAAAGGCACCAGGAACAATGGGAAACGAGAGTTTAATGACCATCAAGATTTAAAGTAATTAGTTACAAAACTTGGAGAAGTTAAGTTGACTAAAAGCTAACAAATCCCTGGAGACAGAATGGAAAAGCAGCATTTTAAAATGAGAAACAAGCCCATGTTGATTCACGAAAGAAATGTACTTGCACGCTAACATGCAGGTTCCAATGAACAATTCTGAATGTGAATAATAAAATTGCATTTATTGCAAAGAAGTTGGAATACAAGTGCAAGGAGGCCTTCCTGCAATTATGCAAAATTTTGGCAAACATAGGCGCACCTCAAGGATGCATGCTTAGCCCGCTGCTCTACTCTCTCTACACTCATGACTGTGTGGCTGGGAACAGCTCAAGCACCATCTATAAATTTGCTGATGACACCACTGCTGTTGGCAGAATCTCAGACGGTGACTTCAGAATGAGATACTTCGGCTGGTTGAGTGGTGTCACAACAACAACCTCACCCTCAACATCAGCAAGACCAAGGAACTGATTGTGGACTTCAGTAAGGAGAAGTTGGGAGAACACACACCAGTCCTCATTAAAGGGTCAGGATGGAAAGGGTGACCAGCTTCAAGTTCCTGGGAGACAACATTTTGGAGGATCTATCTTGGGCCCAACACATTGATGCAATCACAAAGGCGGCACACCAGTGGCTCTAGTTCGTTAGAAGTTTGAGGAGATGTAGTACGTTACCAAAGATCTTACAAATTTCTACAGATGTACAATGGAGAGCACTCTGACTGGTTGCATCACAGCCTGGTTATGGAGACTCCGAAGCACAGGATCACAAGGGGCTGCAGAGGGTTGTAGACTCAGCCAGCTCCATCACAGGCACAACCTTCCCCACCTTCGAGGACACCTAAGAGGCAGTGCCATCCATCACTAGGGACCCTCACCACCCAGGACATGCCCTCTTCTCATTAATACCATCGGGGAGGAAGTGCAGGAGCCTGAAGACCCACACTCAACGATTCAGGAACAGCTTCTTCCCCCTGCCATCAGATTTCTGAATGGTCCATGAACACTACTTCATTATTCCTTTTTTATTTGCACTATTTATTTTGTAATTTATGGTCATTTTGTGTCTTTGCACTGTACTGCTGCCGCAAAACAACAAACTTCACAACATACAAGTCAGTGAAAATAAACCACATTCTGGTTCTAGACCTTCACTTGAGAGGACTATATGCAGTTGCAATCCTCATGCTTAAGGAAGGATATACAAGCAGAGGAGACACAGGACACTACAGATGCTGGAATCTGAAGCAACAATCTGCTGGAGGACATCAGGTTGAGCAGCATCTGTGTGTCTGGGCGGGGGGGGGGGGGGGGGGGGGGGGGGGGGAGAGCGGGTAAGAGTGGTAGTATGAATTGTTGACCTTTCAGGTGGAAACCCTGCATCAAGACTGAGAGTAGCCAATATAAAAAGGGGAGTGGTGAGAAAGGAATCCAAGGTAACTGGTGGACTGAGGAAGGGTGAAAGATGACAGGCAGATACTGCGAAGTCAAGAAGGGGAGCAGGGGCGGAGTTGGGAGGCAGTGGCAGGTGAATGATAGATGGAGGGAGAGCGTGACAGAAAGAGCGCAAGAGAGGAAAGGGGGAAAGGAACAAATGGAGCAAGGTCAGAGGAGAAGAGAGCAAAGGTTGGAACCAGCCGCTGGAGGGAGGTAAGCAGGAACACAAAGGGCCACCAGTGCTGGACTCTGATAAGTTAAGGTGAGAATGGGAACCATCAGGGGAAAGATGAATGGTAGTTGGAACCAGATTGGGGGGAGGGGGAGCTTGTGAGTGAACTGTTGTAGTGAGTGGATGGAACTAGGAGGGGGAAGGGGATCAGAAGGGTGGGGGGTGTGGGAAAAAAAAACACGGGGGGGGGGGGGGGGAGGAGGGTTACCCAAAATTGGAAAACTCATTATTCATGCCTTTGAGTTGTAGACTAGCCCAGGCGGAACACAAGGCATTGTTTCTTCAGCTTACATTGGGCTTCATCCTGGGAGTAGAAAAGACCAAGAATGGACAGGTCAGTGTGGGAATGGGAAGGGGAATTGAAATGGCATGCAACCAGGAGGGTGGGATGGCCAATGCGGACCAAGCAAAGGTCCTCTGCGAAACGGGCACCCAGTCTGCACTTGGTCTCACCAACGTAGAGGAGGCCACATCAGGAAAAACCTATTGCAGTAGAGGAGGTGCATGTAAACCTTTGTCTCACCTGGAAGGGCTGTTTAGGTCCCTGGATGGTGGTGAGGGACAAGTGTTAAACCTACTGCAAGGGCAGGAGAAAGTGCCAGGGTCAGGGAGGGATGGGTGTGGAGAGATGAGTGGACCAGGGAGTCACGGAGGGAGTGGTCCTTGTGGAAGGCAGAAGAGGATAGGGAAGGAAAGATGTGGCTGGTGGTGGGATCTCATTGCACTGGCGGAAATGACGAAAGATGATGTGCTGGATGCTGAGGCTCATAGGGTGAAACGCGAGGACTAGGGGAATTCTATCTCTGTCTATATCTGGAGGGAGGCAGGCTGAGAGAAGTACGAGAAACAGAGATGCAAGAGGGGGCTCCATCAACCACAGCAGAAGGGAAGCCATGTTTCCTGATAAAGGACATACACGCACTTGTTTTGGACTCAGTACCAGCACAGATCCACTAGATTAATTTCTGGGATGAAGAGATTATTTTACGAGGAAAGGGCATGTAAAGGTCAGCCTTTTCTCTGCAGTTTAGAAAAAAAGAAATATCAACTTATTGAAACATACCAGATCCAGAAAGATGTTTGAAATTATAGAGGTCTTGAAGTTATTCTAGATCATTAAATCTGGCCATCCTGCACATTGTTGCTCACTCTGCCAGTTACGTTTGCAAATCCAAAGTTACCATGCTACAAGTCATCACAACAGACACTCACCTCTTTAGAGTTCTCTGATTTGGAAAAGTGTACAAGATCCCCATTGTAGAACTCAGTGTCGATTAAATCATTGTACTCTGTGGGACTCAGATCTGCAGGATTGATACCATTGGCATTCAGAAACTGCTGGTAAGCCACAGTAAAAGCTTGGCCTATAGCCTGTGCGATAAGACTTGCCTGCAAGTAGAGACAGTGTTTAAAAAACATTGGATTGCATTGTTAAAACTGTACATACCAATGAATCACACCATTCCTTACACATCCACAGGGCACAGTGGAGGAGCAATGAATCACTTAACAATATCCTACAAGTACTGATTTTAAACAATTAACAAATAACAAAAGGAAACTCATGCCACAACTGCAGAAAACATCACAACTGAACAGCATTATAAATTAGCCATTGATAAGTCAACACAAAAAGAAATGTTATAACTACAGACTGAGATCCTGATAGTCCAGATTATCATTTAGAAATTTAAGGTATAATAGAATGATACTCACGTCCTCTGACTCAAAGACGTGGCATATCATCTTGTACTCTCGCTTTCCTGTCACGGAGCTCCCAGTCTCCTGGCCTGGAGGTTTACGTGGCAATCGTCGCCGAGCCATGAAAACTATTGTAGTTCCAATGTCTGCAATGTATGAAATAGTCTGCAGAGGGTGATCCATCAGGGCTTCCTACAGAAGGAAGAAATTGAATTATGATAAGCCAAACTCACATTACCACCATTGTCTAATTTGCAAAATGGATTCCTGTTAAAACTTAACCCAATGTTTCCGAGATAGGTGACGGCAGAAAACTAAGAAATGACTTAAGGCAAACACATTAACATGTCCTGCAAGCTGTGAAGTATAGATAAAGTGTAGATCTCATACTCACACTTTTTTTTTTGAACACGTTACAGCCATAGATTTGTCTGACCATTCATGTATCGTTAACCACCTGCAAGTACTAACTTACTCCTGGGATCATCATAACAGCATAGCTGAATAAATTATTTTGAATAAGCCAGGCAATTGGACTCGACAAAATAACTAATGACTGTCATTCCAGACCTTAGTAGCACTAGAGAGTTTTTTGAACTATGTAATGCCGCACAAGTCTTGTTTTCATTGGTAGCACTCTCACTGAGAATAGACCAATTATGGCTTTCACTTTACTTCAAACCAAGACCTCTACTTTACTACAGTATTGACAGACTGCTGTACATTTGGAAGTGAAGTCTTTCTGTTGAGGTGTTAAACTAAGGTTGCGCATGCCTTCTCAGTCGGACCATTTAGAAAAGCAGTAGTCAATGCCCTGGCCAACTTACATGCATTAGTACAGATTAAGTGGTCAGTATCTTTGCAGTTTGTGGAGCTTTGCTATATGTAAATTAATTTGCAAAGTTGGTGTCAGTGATATGAATATTTCTAGGTAATTAATAAAGAATATTGATAACTAAAATGTCTTAAGTAGATTTTTCTCCATAGTATTTTAGTACCAAGACACTGTGGGAGGGAAAAAAAAAAGTACACTCTGTGCAGAAGAGCTCAGGTATATTTCTTGACATTCAGATGTCCCATTACCTGCGTTTCAGCATTCAATACTTTAATTCGTTGTGTCGATATAAACAAATCTACTGCAGTCATTGGTTGCGACTCTCCTTCGGGTGCCTATTAAACATAATCACAAATTAGTTACTTGACTTGAATTTCCATTCACTTCCCCCCAACCCACACACACA
This sequence comes from Pristis pectinata, assembly GCF_009764475.1. Taxonomy (NCBI): domain Eukaryota; kingdom Metazoa; phylum Chordata; class Chondrichthyes; order Rhinopristiformes; family Pristidae; genus Pristis; species Pristis pectinata. The sequence continues at coordinate 12,167,400 of NC_067428.1, forward strand.
CAAATAGCAAGTATCTTCTTCTGGAAGATAGGAGAACAGTCCACGTGCCAGGAGCTCTCCAGTACTTCTTCCTTACAGCCATACAAGCACAAATCCAGACAACAAACTTCAGGTCATCTCCCACCTTCCCCCCACCACCAAATGTGACTTCATTCAGGGGCTTTAGAAAAGTGGGAAAACATTGTTAAGATTGTTTGGGGTTTGGTGAGACCTCATTTGGAGTACTGTGTGCAGCTTTGATCTTCACACCAAAAGGATGACATCTTTACCTTGGAAGCAGTGCAGTGCAGATTCACCAATTGATTCCTGGGACGAAGGGATTGCCTAATGAGCAGAAACTAAGGCAGATGGCAAGAGACTGCTTCCTTTAACAGAGAAGTATTAGAAATATGGGTGATAACAAGATAAGTTGTCAGCCAGTTAGGGTTGTCATGAGAAATTTCTTGGAAGTTACAAACTTTTAAAATTCTCTAACTCAGAGGATTGCGGATGTTTAGAGTAAATGCAAGCCTGAAATGCATTTTTTTTTGGATACTAAGTGTCAGGAATTATTGGATTGAGCTGGAAACTGAACAAAGTGCATAATTAGTTGTAACTTCACTAAGTGGGAAAGAGGGTCATGGAGCCCTTTGGCCTATTCCTGCTTTTATTTCACATGTTGTTACTTAGAAATGTTCAGTGGCCCAGAACACAAAGCCATCACGTCAAAAACCTACCAGCAGTACAGGTCAGGTAGCAAACCTGGAGACTACTCTACCTCCCCAACTCATCTGTCAGTGATACATTCGGGGCCATCAATATCACACGCATACTGCTAGATGTTGCAAATATTCCCATTTGCAGAATATTGTGCATCAAGTTAGATACTTTACGTAAGCACCTTTACTCTCCCCACTGCTTCCTGTGCTTGTGACATTCGGACATTGGTCGATGGATTTTTGTCAGAGAATAACTGGGTTGATCCAAGATAACTTGCTGCAAATATGATTCCATCGAGGAGATCCTCTGACTCACAGGGTCCCAGTACTACATGCAGAGAAAGAAACAAAAGTGTTATTATTGAATCCAGGGTTAAAATCTATCTTCCACCACTGGGTATCATGAAAGCAGTGAACATAGAGCCAGAGTTATACAAGCTGAAACAGGCTCTTCAGCCCGACTCGTCTATGCCAAGCAAGATGGCTACCTGAGCCAGTCCCATTTGCCTGTGTTTGGCCCCCATCCCTCTTACACCCATCCTATTGATGTGTCTGTCTAAATATCTTTTAAACATTGTAATTGTACCCATCTCTACCACTTCCTCTGGCAGCTCCTTCCATACACATACTACCCTCTGCATGAAAAGGTTGCCCCTCAGATCCCCTTTAAATCTTTCCCCCCTCACTTTAAATTCAGGCCTTCTAGTTTTAGACATGCCTATCCTGGGAAAAAGACTGCAACCATTCACCTTATCTATGCCCCTTATGATTTGATATACCTTTATAAGGTCACCCTTCAGCCTCCTACTCTCTGGGGAAAAAAGCCCCAGCCTGTCTAGTCTCTCCTCAAATCTCAAGCCCTCTAATCTTGGTAATATCCTATAATTCCTGCTTTCCAGGATATTCTTAATGCACCATCCCAGCAAACTGCCCTATTTTGTCTCTACAGATAATGACCAGCAACAAGAATCCTGACATCTCCACATTTCCCCTACATTACCACAGACCACCCTCCGTTCCCACCCCAAACACAATCATCCCTAGCCCTTTCTAATCCAGGGAATGTTAAACCAATTTACTAGCTCTATCACCACCCAATGCAAATCAACAAATTTATCATTGACAAAGGAGATGGCAACTTGCACATGTATGGCCCATTTTCCAGTAGCATTGCATATGGAATTGCACATTTATTCAAACTGCATATGTACAGCAAACCGAAGACTAAACTTATAAGTTAGCTGTTTGCATTTAAGGAACAACTTTAACATTAGGCGAGGTGTGTTAAAGGACTTGTCCATTCGTTGGACCTCACTATCTACAAACTAGCTGATGTGTTTCCAACGCAACTAAAGTGACAACACTTCAAAAACAAAATACTTCATTGGCAAGACCTGAAATTGTGAAAAGTGCTGTACAAATGCTAACCTCTCTTTTCAATATTACAGTTGACTGAACAGTAATATTAGGCACATACTTGATGATATCCGATTAGGGCCAACATACCTTCCTTAAATGCAGGAAAGGAAAATTTCTTCTTTGTCTGAAATAAAATTAAAACTTTTTATACCAAAGACAATTTAATGTTCTTTGTCCAAGTGCTCAAAATGACTTAAGTAAAACTTGATTTTTTTTTGCTTAAGTTCATTTAAAATATCAAGTCTGTTGGGTAATTCGATGATAATTCTTGTGCATTACCGGGCTGTACAGACAGTTCTTTCCAAGGTGAATTAGCTGATCTCAATCAGAGCACCAAATCGGGAATAGAAATTGAACTTTGCACTCTGAGCTTACAGTCACTAATTCATCCCATCCCACTTTCTGCATGAATTGGTAATTGGTTTATTATTGTTACATGTACAAAGATAGAGGGAAAAACCTTTGTTTGCATACCATCCAGATCATTCCATACATGTAAAAAATCACCAACCTTGCCCCACACCCACTACCCCCTTAAAAAAAAGCTTCATAACAATTCGACAAATGATACAAACTCATTTTGTGAAAAAAATTCAAAGCCAACTTCAATCTACAAATGTAGAGTCTGCATGACACACCAGTAAGTCTTCAAATTCCTAGTTGCAATTGGCCTCAGTCTTGTATGGAATATTGGAAGTGAATAACACCTTCTATTCCTAAGTAAGTTCAGCTAAGTACAGGTAGTCTCTGGGTCAGGTAACGGTTTCATTCCTGAGAACTGTCCGTAAGCTGATTTCTCCGCAAGTCAGAAACGTTCATTTTCTATGGTAACCCATGCTGTATCAGTCTCTACAAACTCTTGCTGCAATTCTTTAATTTTATTGAATAATCACTCTAATACTACCCATCATTAAACTAATGGACTATAAAAAATGTTATTATTTGAAAAATGTTATTATCACTAGTTTCAAAAAAATGCATGAGAGAATTTATGTAAAGTTGGATTTCCATAAGTCAGGTCATCCTTTAATGCAGGGAGCATTATGTTCATGATGAATAGCAAAATACAGTGATATGATGAATAGCAAAATACGGCAGAAGCCTTGCATCAAAAACAAAGACTTGCTGGTCTAAATGGCTCACTTCCGTGCTGCAAATACCACTTCTGCATGCAATTTAAATCACACATTTGTGCAAATGAACATTAGCACAATTTTCTGCAACTTGTGCACCCCAAGATCTTTTTGTAGATGCACAAGTGACCCTGAACATTACAGATGGATGATCTTACATTCATTCAGAAATGCAAGCTCACATTTTTAATCTCTCTTCAATATATGTAGTAGTGCTACCTGATTGACCACCAGCCCAAGTGTATCAGATGCACAATCACTTTGGACTTCACCCACACAGCAAAAAAAAACATAGCATAGGAATATTTGAATGATTCTATATTACTATGAAGTCTTTAGGCAAGTTGTTTATGACTTGACAATTGCTTCCATGGGAAGATGATTTTTCAATAGGAACCACTTATCTGGCCTATAACTCTGCTAAGGATTAGCCTCAGCACAGAACACCCACAAATCTTCATTAGCAACACTGGATATCAGATAATTGTATAGCAACTAAAATTGAATTACACTCAACTCTATAACATAATGTCCTGGAAATAGATCAGGTAGTATTTGCAGAGATGGAAAGGTAGAGTTGGTGCTTCAGGTCAAAGATTTCCTATGAAAAATTATTAACCTGAAATGTAAAATATGTTTCTCACTTCACATATGGTGTCTGAGCTGCTGAATTTTATTTTCAGCACTATTTCAGTTTATATTTCCAGCATCTGCAGTACTTTGCTTTTGCAACACAAATGAGTTGTTTTTAGAGACAAAGGGCTGCTGGCCACAAAGTTAAATGGCCATTTCTGGTGCAATTTGCTGCCAGGACCATAACTTGCACCACATCACCAGAGAGCAGGGTCCAGTTACACAGATCAGCAGCCTGCAGCAGAGGTATTTCAGTATTGAAGTCCTTGTAAAAAGGTTCCTTTGCATGTTTTTACCTGTACTGCATCAATGCACTCTGTACTACATCAATGAACTCTGTACTACCTCAATGTAACTGCATTGTGTAATGAATTGATCTGTACGATCGGTATGCAAGACAAGTTTTTCACTGTACCTCGGTACAAGAGACAATAATAAACCAATACCCTCAAGACACAACTTAATTCCAACTGTGGAAAAACTCCCATTACTTTACCAGCGCCAAATCCACATCCCAAAACACACAATGAACCTCAAGAATATGCTAATTTCATACCAGAATAAAAAGTTTGCACTGTGCATTGAACCTCCTGTAATAGATTTCACCTCAATCTTAGTATAAAGACTTATTTCATGACTGGAATACGCAAGTAGGAAGTATTCCGTTCAGTTTCCTTTCTTACCTTTCGATTTGGTTCATGGACATTGTCTTTTATACGACAAGCGCCTTGACTTGATGGATCAATGTGCTCAGGATCATCCTCGGGCAGAAAGGATTTGCTAATACACTCAACCTCTTCTTTCAGTTCTTTAACAGCTAAAGACAATGCTTCTCCCTCTTTCTTCCAGTCTTCCTTCAGTATCATTTGCCTAAGTAACAGCCTGCCAACTAAAGAAGAACTTGAAAAATCTTCAATTTCCACATCATCTTCAAAGAAATCAGGAGTTTGCTGGTCAAGGTGCATACCCCCGATGATATCCTTAGTTTGGCCAAAGTCATTTCCAGATGAACCTTTTGACCATCTGCAAGTTTCTTGTGAGATTATTTCAGTTTGTGCTGGTGTGAGCTTTTCCTGGATATTAGACAGTGCATGACCAGTAAAACCAGAAACTCTTTCTAGATAACTATCCTGGGTCAGCTTGTTGCAATCTTGAACTAGATCTTCCTTTTTATTTCCATTTAAACTTCTAAGTTTTTCATTAAGCAATAGTGGATGTTCATAGCTCCTGTCAGTCAAAATGTCTTGACTGTTAACCATACCAGACTGTTTCCTGTCACTTTCTCTAGCTGATGAATCAGTCCCTCCATCCACTGGTGACCTAACAGCCAGTTTTCCTTTGCTCTCCATGATCACTGCAGCCTCCTCATGTTGGCGCAACTGGGCAGAAAGCAATTTAATCTGGCAGTGATCATCATCCTCCTCATCATCAAGGTCTGAAGTCTCATCCACATCGCCAGTTCCTGAACTTAAGTTTTTCACACCATCTTCAATCAAATTGTTTTCAGAATCTGCATTTAATTCTGACAAGTGCACAGCACTAACCAAAACCTTGACTTCATCAGTTATTGCGTTTTTCAGTTCCACATTATCCAAACTTTTCTGTTCACCATTAATGTCTTCTTTCACTAAACCTACACCAGCCCCATATAAATCTTCATCCAAATTCCCTCTAAAAGCATCTCTGCTACAGTGAAGGTTTTCCAGAGAACCACCATTACCACCCTCGGTCAGAATAGTTCCACCACCCATATGATCATTTCCCAATCCTTGTTCATTCATCTCAACCCCATTGACACACTGACTTAAACTGACAGCCTCACTGAGATCTTCCTGTCTGCTCATATTAATCTCCCATTACTATTATTTGATGCAAAAATGAAACGAAAGACTAATAAGATTCAACTCATGGGGGGGCGGGGGAAGGAGAAGACTAATAACAATATAGAAGGACTAAACCCTACTTAGCTGCATTCAGACTGATAGTGAGACCCACTCACTGGACCCCATTGATATTGCACCGGGATTAAAGGGCCCAAGCCGACTCCTTGCCTTCGGATGCGGAGCCCTTGGAGCTGCCTATGGTGAATCCCACCCACACTGCCCGGAGAGGCAGAGCCCCTGAAGCCGCCGCCGGTGAGCGTTGGACCGACCGGCCGGCAGTGAAGCCCAGCGCCTTTCCTCGGCTGCAGGCTCAGTCTGGGCAACCCGAGCTCACGGGTCCGGAGTCCATCCCCGGGCTGCAGCCGCTGGAAGGTCCGAGGCCTGCCGTCCAACTTGACGAGGTCGCCAGTCGCCGCCGTTCCCACTTCCACATCCAGACGCCCTCCGCCCGACCGCTGACGGACGCTCCTCCGTCCCGCCACCCACTGCCCGTAGGATCCAGGAGGCCCGTGAGACCAGGCCGGGTCCCAGCCACCACAACGTCCTGACGCACGCACGCACCGCCGGCCCAGCGTCAACGCCGCCTCGGCGCGATGACGTCATCACAACCCTCTCCCCCTCGGCAGCCGGAGCATCTCAGTCACGTGGTCTCTTCACTCAACTATGACATTGACTGAAGATACAAGATTTCTTTATTAGTCCCATGTACATCGAAAACACAGTGAAATGCATCTTTTGCGTAGAGTGTTCTGGGGGCAGCCCGCAAGTGTCGCCACGCTTCTGGCGCCAGCATAGCATGCCCACAACTTCCTAACCCGTACGTCTTTTTGGAATGTGGGAGGAAACCGCATCACCCGGAGGAAACCCACGCAGACACGGGGAGAACGTACAAACTCCTTACAGACAGTGGCCGGAATCGAACCCGGGTCGCTGGCGCTGTAAAGCGTTACGCTTACTGCTACACTACCGTGCCTGCTCAAGCCCGTATTGTACAGAATCAGAGAGTTATGCAGCACAGAAACGGCCCATTCCCAGGGACACACGCAGAAACAGACATCAACTGCTGCTGGAAGGTCATCAGCTCGGTGAAAGACACCCTTTGGTTTGCCCGAAACTTGTTGGTCTCCCAGCACTGCGAGATGTCCGTAGGGGAATGCTGCCGGCTGGCACATTCCTGGCTGCAGGAATACGTGCTGAGGGACGCACTGAAGCTGGGCGCAGCCAACTCAAAGGCTCAGTGGGGAAGGACTACAGTTTAGGGTTCTGCCACTGGAGAGGGAGGGGCGGGGTCAGGCAAGTAAGAATTAAATATTGTAAATACGGGACCGGGTAGCCCCCAGGGAGCCACACGTGTGGCACCGGTGCTGTTTTTAACACTAATGAATGACCTGTGCAAGAATGTAAAGGCTTGCACTGTTTTATAATTGTATATAGTTTGTCTTTTATTAAGAATAAAGTTTATTTTGGAATAAAAAAAATTCCCACCACTAATTCCATTTGCCCGCATTAGGTCTTTAGCATTCGATGCTCTTCATTTTCTGGTGTAAAATCCTGCTTTGCTAAATGCATCTGTGCCTGATAAACATTGCTCCATATGGCGAACATTGCTAAGTGCTGGAGACTTGTAGCACAAATAACAAAATATTGGCAGAGGAAGCAGAAGATGTAACTGGTTGCCAATATTACACAATTGGCCTCGAGGCCACACTTGGTCAAGTGCTACCTTGACGACAAGAGCGTCAACTCAGTGAAAAATGCACTTCGGTCTGCCCGAAACCTGTTGGTCGTCCAGTGTGAGAAGATGTCTGCAAGCGAATGCTGCCAACTGGTACATTCCAAGGTGCTGAGGGACGCACTGAAGCTCAGTGCGGTTACTGCAAAGGCTATGTGGGGAAGGACCCCAGTCTAGGGTCCTGCCGCCACTGGACGCTGAGGGGCTTGGTCCTGTCTGAGAGCCTCTTAAACACTTCACTGCTGCATTGTTTAAGGAGGAAACATGAGTGGTGCTGACGCATTGTCAGAAAATGTATTGAATTGATGGTTTAATGAATGTAGAGAAAGAAGTGAACTGAATGTATTTACTGTATATTATGAATAAAGCACATTTTTTAAATTAACCAACCTGAAGTCAAGGGCAGTCAGCCTCAGTTAACTTCTGAAATTCAGCTCTTTGGTCCATGTTTGGACAAGACTGTGATGAGGTCCGGAGTTGACTGTTAAAACCCAGACCGAGTGTTGGTGAGTATGTTTTTGGTGAATAAGTGCCACATGATAGCGCTGGTGATGACAGCTTCTGTCACTTTGCTGATGATTGAGGGTAGACTGATTGCAGGATAATTAGTCAGATTGGATTTGTTCTGATTGTTGTGAGTCAGATAAGCCTGGACAGTTTTCCATGTTGTCAGGTGGATGCCAGCGTAATAACTACATGGAGCATCTTTGAGGCTACTGGAGGTGCTGCTGGTTGTGGAGCACAGGTCTTCAGTAGTACAGATGGAAGTTGTCTGTTCTCATTGCCATAGCTGCATCCAATACTTTCAGCCATCTCTTGATAATGCAATACAATGAATTGAATTGATTCAGTGATGGTGGGGATCTCAATAGGAAACCAAGGTGGATCATCTGTTTGGCACTTCTAGCTGAACGTGGTTGCAAAAGCTTCAGCCTCACTCATATGCTGGGCGCCACCATGTGGGGATATTCTTGAAGCCCTCTCCTCCCGCTAGCTGTTTAATTGTCCACAACCATTCACAGCTTGAAATGGTAAGACTGCAAAATTCGATCTGATCCCTTGGTTGTGAAGTTACTATTTCATGCTGTTTTTACTGTTGAGCAGCTTCAATAGGCTGCCACCTCATCATTTTTGGGTATGTCTGGTGATGCTTCTGGCAAGGCCTTCTGCACTCTTCTGCTTCTGAACCGGAGGTGATCCCCTAGCTTGATATCAATAGTAGAATGAGGAATATGCAAGGCCATGAGGTTACAGATCTGCTGATGATGATGATCTACTGCACATCATGGATGCCCAGTTTTGAGCTGCCAGATCTATACTGAGTCCATCACACTTGGCACGTCAATGGACATCAAAGAGAAAACATTCCAGTGATTGGAGTCATGCCTCGTACAAAGGAAGGTGATTGTGGTTGTTGGAAATCAATCGTCCAGCTCCAGGATTACACTGCAGGAGTTCCTCAGGGCAGTGTCCTCACCAATACAAGTTCAACAATACAGTAAAGCAATGATAATCCACTATCTGACTAATCAGAAATCAGAATGGTTTGGCATCTGGCTCACTAGGTGACGTATCCATGCTCCCTTCCCACTCACTGGAACCCCGGTTCCCATTCTCCCTTTCCACCCATCAGGACCCCAGTTCCTACCCTCCCTTTAAACTTGCCTGATTCACTGAAATATTTATTTGAATACTGTGTAACATCTTAAAAAAATGATTTAACAGTGTGTTGGGTATTGATGGAAAAAGCATCCAATACTTCCAGAAAATCTGTCAGTCCAGCACCATCAAAGTCCTGTTCATGCCAGATTATTGGAGCTTCATTGTATTTAGCTGCTCCCTCAATATTCTTCCTCAGAAGTTCAGCTGTTCACTGATGATCGCAAAATCTTCAATTCAATTGACACAGCTCCTCAGCCAATGAAGCAGACCCTGCCTGCATGCAGCAAGGCCTAGAAAACATTCAGGCTGATAAGTGGCAAGTAACATTTGTGTCACAAAAGTGCTCGACGGTGACCATATTCAACAAGTGACAGTCTAGAGAAACAAAAGACTGCAGATGCTGGAATCTAGATGAAAAACATTATGATGCTGGAGGAACTCAGCAGGCCAGGCAGCGTCCATGGAGAAAAGCAGGTGGTCAACGTTTCGGGTAGGGTCCTGATCCAAAACGTTGACCGCCTGCTTTTCTCCATGGATGCTTCCTGGCCTGCTACGTTCCTCCAGCATCATAGTGTTTTTCAAGTGAGAGTCTATCCACATACCCTTGCAATCATTGTCATTATCATCGCCAAATCCACCATCATCAAATCCTTGGAATCACCATTGATCGGAATCTTAACTGTGGCTACAAGAGTGGGCCAAAGATAAGATATCATTCAGTGACTCACATCCTGGCACCCCAAGGCATTTCCATCATCTGCAAGGCATAAGTCAGGAGCACAATGAACTTGCCTGGATGAGTGCAGCTCCAAAACCTCTCAAAAAGCTGGATACCATCAAGAACAATAGAGCTTGCTTGACTGTCACCTCATCAATTGCCCCGAACATTTATTCCCTCTACCATCAGTGCAGAGTGGCTCCAGTGTGTACCATCAACAAAAGGCACTGCAGTTACTCACTGTGCCACCTCGACAGCCCTTCCTAAACCCTCAACCTCTACCACCAAGGACAAGGGCAGGGACTTGGGAACACCAACACCTGCAGGTTCTCCTCCAAGTCACACATCAGCCTGACTGAGAAATATATTACCATCTCTAAATCCTGGAACTCCCTATCCAGCAGCACCCAGTCCATCACCAAGAGGACTGTAGCGGTGCAGGAGGGTGGCTCACTGTGGAGTTTGCACATTCTCCCTCTGACAACGTGAGTTTCTCTGGGTACTCACATTGTAAACATACGCAAATTGGTATTGGTATTGGTTAATTACTGTCACTTGTACCGAGGTACAGTGAAAAGCTTGTCTTACAAACCAATCGTACAGGTCAATTCATTATACAGTGCAGTTACATTGAGTTAGTACAGAGTGCATTGATATAGTACAGGTAAAAACAATAACAGTGCAGAGTAAAGTGTCACAGCTACAGAGAAAGTGCAGTGCAATAAGGTGCAAGGTCACAACAATTGAACATTGTAAATTACCCCTAGTGTGTGGGTGAGTGGTAGAATCTGGGGGGAATTGATAGGAATGTGAGGAGAATAAGTTACAAGGAAAAAATAGTGGGGAAATGGGACTGCCCTGGTAGCTGGGAAAGATGTGATGGACCGAATGCCTTCCTTTTATAAAATATGAAATATGAAAGACACAGTACTTGAGAGGAAGTGGGAAAACTGAGAGAAAAGCACAATGTTCAAGGTGACAGAGAGTTATCAAGTTACCACCAGAGGGCGAAAGAACTCTATCAAGCTGGTGACTTCCAACTTCTGTCACAACTCCTTCACCAGTTCACCTGCTTCTGGGAAGAAGAGGAGATTCCCAATAATCTCAAGAGCATGACCATTATGACAACTGATAAGAAAGGGTAAAAATATGACTGTGGGAACTACAGGGAGATTTCCTTCCTATCCATTGTGGGTAAGATCCTGGCTCACATCCAACTTAGTCAGTGAAACCCCACCATAGGCAGCTATACCAGGAAGGCCAGCACCAGACAGCAACACTCTTCAGGTCAATGGAACACTCACATCCCTCCACCACGGCAAGGCAACAATCCCTGGACAGTACTCCATCAGTACTGCAGACAAGTACTGATGTGCTCAATATCTGCTGTTTGTCTTGAACACACAACCATCTGGATTAGAGATACTAAATGGAGATACTTCCATACCATTTCTGCAATGTTTCATAACTTTTAGCAATTCAGCTGGGTTTGTGAACATTTCCAATTATCTAGTGTCTTTCATAACCTCAGGGCATGAGGTCAGAGATGTGTGTGGTGCTACTGAGCTAATGTTGACACATGGGATTAACAGAAATCATGCATTCATCTCCTGGGAATGTCTCTAGCTTTATATAATATTAATCCACCCTCCCTATTTAATTATGGAGTGATACTGTCACTGCATTTCCCAACACACTTGAATCTCACTGGTTAAATCCCATAGATGCAGTCTCTCACTTGTGTGTGAATGCCAGGACTGTTATTCTCATAAGAGTACGATTTGTTGGACACTGACACCCACTGGGGTACAACTGCACTGATGCTCACTCTGACTGTGTGGTCATGTGTCCCGATACACACTCACCTTCTCACTAAATAGGAGGCAGATAGATGGGTGACTGTCAGGGGAGAGAAAGAGAAAGGGAACAGACAGACAGTGCAGAGGACCCCAGAGGCTGTTCCCCTCAGTAACAGGTATTCCGCTTTGGATGCTGTTGAGGGGGATGACCTACAGGGATCAAGCGGCAGAAGCCAGGTCTCTGGCACTGGGACTGGGCTGGCTGCTCAGAAGGGAAAGGAGGAGAAGAGGAGGGCAATAGTGACAGGGGACTCGATAGTCAGGGAAACAGACAGGAGGTTCCGAGGATGTGAGCGAGAATCCGGGATGGTATGTTGCCTCCCAGCTGCCAGGGTCCGGAATGTCTCTGATCGGGTCCACAGCATTCTTGAGTGGGAGGGAAAACAGCCAGTAGTAATGGTACATGTTGGTACCAACGACATAGATAGGAAGAGGGATGAGGTCCTGAAAAGTGAGTTTAGGGAGCTAGGCAGAAGGCTGAAGAACAGGACCTCAAGGGTAGCAATCTCAGGATTGCTGCCAGTGCCACGTGATAGTGAATGTAAGAATAGGAGGAGATGGCAGATGAATGTGTGGCTGAGGAGTTGGTGCAGGGGGCAAGGTTTTAGATTTTTGGATCATTGGGATCTCTTCTGGGGAAGGTGGGACCTGTACAGAGTGGATGGGTTACACCTGAACCTGAGGGGGAGCAATATCCTGGCAGGCAGGTTTGCTAGTGTGGTTTGGGAGGGTTTAAACTAGTTTGCGAGGGGGATGGGAACCAGAGGGGTAGGTCAATGGAAGAAGTGCATGGGGTAAAGTCAGATCTAACATGTAGAGAGGCTTTGAGGAAGGAGAAGCAGAGTATAGGGTATAAAAGTAGAAAGGTGGATGGACTAAAGTGCATTTACTTAAATGTAGGAAGTATCAGGAATAAGGGTGATGAACTGAGAGCTTGGATAAGTACATGGGACTATGATATTATGGCTCTTGCAGAGACTTGGCTGTCACCAGGGCAGGAATGGATATTGAATATTCCTGGATTTCAGTGTTTTAAAATGGATGGGGGGGGGAATAAGAGGAGGAGGGGTGGCATTACTGGTCAGGGACACTATTACAGCTGCAGAAAGGGTGAATAATGTGGGAGGATCCTCTCTAGAGTCAGTATGGGTGGAAGATAGGAACAAGAAAGGAGCAGTCACTCTACTGGGAGTATGCTATAGGTCCCCCGGTAGCGCAAGGATACTGAGGAGCAGATTGGGAGGCAGATTTTGGAAAGGGGCAAGAATAACAGGGTTGTTGTCATGGGAGACTTCAACTTCCCAAATATTGATTGGCACCTGCTTAGTACCAAAGGTTTAGACAGGGCAGAGTTTGTTAAGTGTGTCCAGGACAGATTCCTGTCACAGTATGTTGACAGGCCGACTAGAGGGAATACCATATTAGATCTCGGATTAGGTAATGCACCGGGTCAGGTGACAGATCTCTCAGTGCGTTAGCATTTGGGGGACAGTGACCACCGCTCCCTAACCCTTAGCATTGTCATGGAAAAGGATAGGAGCAGAGAGGACAGGAAGATATTTAATTGGGGAAGGGCAAATTATGGGGCTATAAGGCTAGAACTTGCGAGAGTAAATTGGGATGACATTTTTGAAGGGAAATGTACTATGGGGATGTGGTTGTCGTTCAGGGATCTCTTGCAGGATGATAGGGATAAATTTGTCCCAGTGAGGCAGAGAAAGAATGGCAGGGTGAAGGAACCATGGGTGACAAGAGAGGTGGAGCAACTAGTTAGGAAGAAGAAGGCAGCATACATAAGGTGTAGGCAGCAAGGATCAGATAGGGCTCATGAGGAATATAGAGTAGCAAGGAAGGAACTTAAGAAGGAGCTGAGGAGAGCAAGAATGGGACATGAAAAGGCCTTGGCGAGTAGGGTTAAGTAAAATCCCAAGGCTTTTTTCACTTATTTGAAGAGCAGACGGATGACGAGAGTACAAGCAGACAAAGGTGGGAAGATGTACCTGGAAGCCGTGGAAGTGGGTGAGGTCCTCAATGAATACTTCTCTTCAGTATTCACCAAGGAGAGGGGTCTTGATGATGCTGAGGGCAGTGTTGATAAGGTTAATATTCTAGACCTTATAGATATCAAGAGAGAGGATGTGTTGGAGCTGTCAGAAAATATTAGGACAGATAAGTCCCCGGAGCCTGACAGAATATTCCCCAGGCTGCTCCGCGAGGGGAGGGAGGGGATTGCTGAACTGTTGGCTAGGATCTTTGAGTCCTTGTTGTCCACGGGAATGGTACCAGAGGATTGGAGGGTGGCAAATGTTGTCCCCTCATTCAAAAAAGGTAGTAGCGATAGTCCGGGGAATTACAGACCAGTGAGCCTTATGTCTGTGGTAGGCAAGCTGTTGGAAAGGATTCTTAAAGATAGGATCTATGAGCATTTAGAGAATCATGGTCTGATTAGGGACAGCCAGCATGGCTTTGTGAAGGGAAGATCATGTCTCACAAGCCTGATAGGATTCTTTGAGGAGGTGACCAGGCAGATTGATGAGGGTAGTGCAGTAGATGTGGTCTACCTGGATTTTAGTAAGGCATTTGACAAGGTTCCACATGGTAGGCTTCTTCAAAAGTTCAGAGGGCATAGGATCCAGGGAGGCTTGGCTGTGTGGATTCAAAATTGGCTTGCATGTAGAAAGCAGAGGGTTGTGGTGGAGGGAGTGCATTCAGATTGGAGGGCTGTGACTAGCGGTGTCCCACAAGGATAGGTTCTGGGACCTCTAATTTTCGTGATTTTTATTAATTACTTGGATGAGGGGGTAGAAGGGTAGGTTGACAAGTTTGCAGACGACACAAAGGTCGGTGGTGTTGTGGATAGCGTGGAGGACTGTCGAAGATTGCAGAGCGACATTGATAGGATGCAGAGCTGGGCTGAGAAGTGGTAGATGGAGTTCAATCCGGAGAATAGTGAGGTGTTACACTTTGGGAGGACAAACTCCAAGGCAGAGTACAAAGTTAATGGCAGGATTCTGGGTAGTGTGGAGGAGCAGAGAGATCTGGGGGTCCAAATCCACAGATCCCTGAAAGTTGCCTCACAGGTGGATAGGGTAGTTAAGAAAGTTTATCGGATGTTAGCTTTCATAAGTCGCGGCATCGAGTTTAAGAGCTGCAAGGTAATGATGCAGCTCTACAAAACACTGGTTAGACCACACTTAGAGTACTGTGTCCAGTTCTGGTCGCCTCATTATAGGAAGGATGTGGAAGCGTTGGAAAGGGTGCAGAGGAGATTTACCAGGATGCTGCCTGGTTTAGAGAGTATGCATTGTGAGGAGAGACTAAGGGAGCTAGGGTTTTACTCTTTGGA
Organism: Pristis pectinata; assembly: GCF_009764475.1. Classification (NCBI taxonomy): domain Eukaryota; kingdom Metazoa; phylum Chordata; class Chondrichthyes; order Rhinopristiformes; family Pristidae; genus Pristis; species Pristis pectinata. The sequence goes on from NC_067428.1 coordinate 12,182,483, forward strand.
GAGAAGGAGGATGAGAGGAGACATGATTGAGGTGTACAAAATATTAAGAGGAATAGATAGACAGCCAGTGCCTCTTTCCCAGGGCACCAATGCTCAATACAAAAGGGCATGGCTTTAAAGTAATGGGTGGGAAGTTCAAGGAAGATATCAGAGGAAGGTTTTTTACCCAGAGAGTGGATGGGGCATGGAATGCGCTGCCTTGAGTGGTGATGGAGGCAGGTACGTTGGTTGAGTTCAAGAGATTGTTAGATAAGCATATGGAGGAATTTAAAATAGGGGGATATGTGGGAGGAAGGAGTTAGATAGTCTTAGTCTCCAGAACAATAAAATGAGAGGAGGTTTAGTCTGAAGTGCTGGGCTGTCTCTTTGTTCCCAGGCTCAGCAAACTCTGCATTCACTGTTTGATACATTGAAGTCTTGCTGTAAAAACTTGCCTCCATCAGCTTCGGAATTTGGCTTTAAAATGTTAAGGGGGAATATTGTGCTGAGCTCCAGGGATGAGTGTGATTCAGGGCAATGCAGACCAGCCTGAAGCCAAGACATTTCCTAGCTTGTGCATTTGACTGATATTAGTCAGGGTGGCTTGGCTCTGTAATTGGCTTCAGTGGGTTGGGAGCAGAGAAAACTTCTCAAGTGCCTGACTATTATCTAGTGACCATCAATGACCATCGGGCACAGGGACAGAGCTCAGCAGTGAAAGCATCCGAGGTTTAAAGGTCGGCACAACATGGTGGGCCGAAGGGTCTGTATTGTGCTGTATTTTTCTATGGTTCTATGGTTAAATGGGTCTTTCTTTACGTGTGTGCACAAACAATGAAGACTGGTAGCATATTAAACTATAGGTTGATGCTTTCACTGCTGAGCTCTGTCCCTGTGCCCAATGGTCATTGATGGTCACTAGATAATAGTCAGGCACTTGAGAAGTTTTCTCTGCTCCCAACCCACTGAAGCCAATTACAGAGCCAAGCCACCCTGACTAATATCAGTCAAATGCACAAGCTAGGAAATGTCTTGACTTCAGGCTGGTCTGCATTGCCCTGAATCACACTCATCCCTGGAGCTCAGCACAATATTCTCCCTTAACATTTTAAAGCCAAATTCCGAAGCTGATGGAGGCAAGTTTTTACAGCAAGACTTCAATGTATCAAACAGTGAATGCAGAGTTTGCTGAGCCTGGGAACAAAGAGACAGCCCAGCACTTCAGACTAAACCTCCTCTCATTTTATTGTTCTGGAGACATTTCCTTTAAAGATTTAGAAAGGAAATGAATTTCTACTGATACACAAAGGATATATTGTTGCTATCCAGGATGTATAATTTATATTTGATTGCAATGTATGAATTAGCAATGAAGTGGATTGAAAATTAGTAAATTGCTGATGCCAGTGAGGACAATAATAGGCCCAAGGCATTTCTGTAGGATTATTGTTCGGCAGAAATCTAAGTTAAAGGACTGCAGCCTTGCTGTAGAAACATTGTCAATGTTGAAATGAATGTGGAGAGAATCAAACAGGAGATGCTAAATGTGGTTTCTTTGGAGGCAGCAGGGACCGAGGCAATCTGTAACTTATAGAGGGCATAATGGGAAACTTTATGACCATCTTATCGCTGCAGTCAGAGAGGTGCTTCCATTAAATGCAGTAGAGGAGTGAGCAGTTAACCAGGACTCGCATTTTCTCTCTCTCTCACATTTAGACATCTACTCAGCACCAGACTGATGGAAGTGCAGTGCACGGCACAAAACTAAAGACCCTGTTGTTTATCACCTTTATATTCTGCCCCAGAAATGTGCTGTTCCACAAAGAGTCTGCTGGATCACTAGAGTCACAGAGTTAGAAAGCATGGAAACAGGCCCTTTGGCCCAACTGGTCCATGTTGACCAAGGTAATTCCATTTGGCTTTAAACCTTTCCTATCCATGTAGTTATCCAAATGTCTTTTAATGTCAATGTTGTAATTGTACCTGCCTCTACCACTTCTTCTGGCAGCTCCCTCCATATACCCACTACTGGGTATAGTTTACTGGGTGTGAAAAACTTGACCCTCAGGGTCCCTTTAAATCTTTCCCCTCTCACCTTAGGCCAATGCCTTCTAGATTTAGACTTCCCTACCGTGGAAAAAAGACTGTGTCTATCCACCTATTTATGATCATAATACCTCTCAGCCTCCTTCGCTCCATGGAAAACAGTCACAGCCTATCCAGTCTCTTCTGATAACTCAAGCCCTCCAGTCCTGGCAACATCCATGTGAATCTTTTCTGCACCCTCACTAGCTTAATCACATCCGTCCTATAGCATAAAGACCAGAACTGTACACAATTCTCCAAATGCATTCTCAACAATGTCTTATACAGCTGTAAATCCCAACTCTTGTACTCCATGCTATATTGCCTTCTTCACCATCCCGTTTACCTGTGTCATCACTTTCAGGGAACTCTGTACTCGTACCCCTGTGTCTCTCTGTTTAAGAACATTCCTCATGGCCCTGTCATTCACTGTGCATGTCCTGCCCTGGTTTAACTTCCCAAAATGCTTCACTTCGCACTTGTCTGAGTTAAATTCCACCAGCCTTTCCTTTGCCCACTTTCCCAGTTGATCTCGATCCTGTCGTAACCTTAGCCAACCTTCTTCACTGTCCACCACGCCACCAATTTTGGTGTCATCCGCAAACTTACTAATCATGTCACTGGATTGTGGATAATGGAAGTTCCATGATGGGGATGTTTGGACCCTGGCAATGATGGAAAAAGGCCTCTCAACGTTATTCTCTCGATTTTCTTTTCAATTCACATAAATTCAGAAAGCCTCTAAAAGCATATAATCTAGGGCATCACCAGCCTCCTCAATCTCATCTATTCCCAATCCCACACCTGCCCCCAGTTCCAAGTGTGCTGGAAGTCTCACTCATGTTCCCAAGAGCAATGACACACACTCCTTCCTCCTGAGTTATGCTTGTCCGTGCTCTATTCTTTCTAGGGGCTCTGCTCTGCTGTAGGTCACAATGAGTTGAGATCTGCAGCCTGGCAGTTTGTCACTCTGAACTACAATTCATTGGATCTTGAATCAGAAGGTTATTGTGCACTGACTGATGCAGGCTACATCCTGAACTGGTGACGGCCCCAGTTACCCAGACGCTGAGTGACCTGCACTGACCCCCAGCTGTCAGAACACAGTGGGAGAGATATTTAACACAAATTTCTCATAATCCTTCTTAAGGTCAAAGTTTAATACATGCTGAGTTTTTAAAAGAAAGCCAAAATGACTGTCTGCCTTCCTATTTCCCAGTCTACTCTGTTACATCATGTCTCTAGAATCTGACAAAATCAAATCGAGTTCAGTAAAAGCTGCAACAATGATAATTCAAATAATACTGTATATGGTGAATAAAATTACTGGCACAAAGTTATGAAAGTTTTGTTTTCAGTCACCTTGAGTTGTATTTAACCACCCAATCAGACTGATAGATATGCTAGTCTTCCAGGTTCAGTATTTGGTAACATAAAATCTGCTGCAACTGAATTATACCTAAATATGCCTTTATTGTTGTTCCTCTTTCCCTGCAGGCAGAGATCCTGGCTGGGGAGCAGATTCCACGGGGGCCAGGCCCTCCTCCCCATTATCCTCCTACTGTGGTACCTCACTTGAGTTGCCCTTTTACAATCCATGAGGTTAGACAATCAGTCTGGACTATTCCTTCAAAAGAGAGCCAGCCCGCAGCAGACATGCACCCCTGCCACCTTCCAGCAGGGGTCAATGGAGAACAGTAAGCAGCTGGATCTAAACCCAGGAAGACTTAGGCAAACTGTAGCACCCCCAATGCTGTCTACACTGAATGAAGTCTGACTGCAAAGGGAGGGAGAAAATAAAATTGGGATTACTGTATACCAAACAATTGTGTTCAGCATATAAATGGTTAATGTGATTTTGCCTATTTGCTCAGAGGCCTATTTCTCCCATTAGTCACGTTGCAATCAAGTAGTCTATTGTTTACAGTCAATAACAGGCATCGTCCATCTCCTGTGGAGATGCCCTTTCAGCAGGCTCTGGGCTGGAAACAATAAAGGAAACAAAGTCTCTCAGCCCCTGCCCCTTCCTTCTCACGCATCTCTCAGCCTTCACCCCTCAAGCCCTACACCTGTGCCCTTACCCTTCAACCACTGTCCCTTGTTCTTTCTCCATTCACACTGCATCACTCACTCCTTAAGACCTTGCATTGTTTGATCTTTTTCTCCCTCCTCGTCTTTGCTTCACATCCTGAATGCTCACTGAAGTTCCTCCTCCTCACTCTTCCTTTCTCTCTGTTCAGTCTATACCTCCTTATCCTGATTATCTTCAATCCATGAGCCAACATGTCAGGAGGGATCTGCAGCCTGGAGATGAAACTGCAACATTGATCAACAACATGGCAAACGGTTCAACTCAGTGCCTTCCAACTTCCTCCCTTTCACTTGTGAAGTTGTTGATTAATCACTGGCATTCAGATTCTAGACTCCCTCTAATATCTCAACATTACGCCCATGTACTGGAAATGTAGTCAGTGTGAGTGACCAGTAAAATACTCTCTTCACTCGTTGCTGCTGTGTACAGTCCATCAGGAAAGACTGAACAGTGAACTGGATCAAGAGCTTTATTTCCATTCTATGCCAGGAATATTAAGGGCAAATAAAAAAAAACCTTTGTTTCTTCCCAAGTTCGAGATCTGGTAACTCCGTACAGACTGAGGACATGACTTGCATGTCGCTGTCTAGATAGGCACGTCAGAATTGGAGTGGCCATTCAGTTATTCAGCAAGGTGATCACAGATGTGTAAGTAAACTGTGTCTACCTGCCTTAGCTCCTGGCATTCTTATTTAATAATGAAACAAGGACCTCAATCTTGGAAATTGCAATCGACAATAACAACAGACGTAAGAGGAGGCAGAAGCCAAGGCTCAGCTGCCTTTAGTGAGAGAAGTAGTTCCTAATTTCTCTTCTAAGTGGTTCAACTTCAATATTAGGTTGTGCTCTTTTGTTCCCCCATCTGAAGAAACTTTCACTGGACCTACCATACCAATCCTTTCATCATTTTAAACATCTCAGCTGGATTGAAAATAAAAAAAACTGTAGATACTGGAAATCTAAAACACAAACAGAAAATACTGGAAATATTCAGCAGGTTAGCTGCATCTATGGAAAGAGAAACAGTGATGACTTTTCAACAAACAATCTGCTGGAGGAATTCAATGGGTCAAGCAGCATCTGTAGACGCAAAGGAATTATCGATGTTTCCGACCAAAACCCTGCATCAGGACTGACAAATGGTCAATTCTGGCAAAGAGACTTTGAGCTGAAACATTAACCTTGTGTCTCTTCCGACAGATGCGGCCTGACCTGCTCAGTATTTCCAGCATTTTCTGTTTTAATCTCAATTAAATTTCCCCTTAACATTTTCAGCTCAAATAAATAAATCAATATTATCCCTTTCTGCCCTGATTTCATTTTGTATTATCTGCACTTTGCCCTCTCTTTCCTGAGATTTGGTGCCCTGAATTGAACTCAGTTCTCCAGTTGGAGTCCAACGAACCTCTGTACAGCCCAACCTCTGTACAGTTCCTTGCCTTTTTTTACAACCTCCATGAGATAAAGGCCAACATTCCATTAACCGCTTTGATTACTTTTTATACTAACCACCATTTTCTGTGATCTGCACCCATGGGCTTGAAATCCCTTTGTTTCTCTGCATCTCATGATTAAGAAACCATTCTGATTTGTCTTTCTTAGACCGAATGGGATGAGATCACATTTCCCCACATTTAATGCTAAGGATCATACTTACTGTGTGAATAATCTTTTGCAACTCTGTGCTCCTTCGTTTGAACATAATGTGCCTTGTAATTCGGTGTCATCTGCAAACTTCATTGTACCCTTCAGAGAACATTCCTTTTATCCCTACTCTCTGTTGTCTACCTTCCTATCCCTATCTGCTTTCCTTCTTGCTAATAATCCCTTACTCAGCACCTCAGCTTCTGGAAGGGTATTCATCATTCAGTAGGTACCACCCTATCCTCCAAGCCAGTGACATCCTCAAAATATTCACACGTATAAGTCAGGTATAACCATTCTCTTCAGAAATCCATGTTATCCCTCTTTGGCCAGCTCATACTTTCTCCAGATGTCTATTGGATTTAATATAAAAACAGAAAATGCTGGACACACTCAAAAGGTCAGGCAGCATCTGTGGAATTAGAACCAGTTAGCATTTTAGGCCTGGGACCTTTCGTCAGAACTGAAAAAAAGAGAACATCTCCTCTCTTTCCTCATTCTGATGAAGGGTCCTGGAGTCAAAACATTGACTCTGTTTGTCTTCCCACAGATGCTGCCTGACTTGTTTCGTGTTTCCAGCATTTTGTTTTCATTTCAGACTTGCAGCATCTGCATTTTTTTTGATTTTCATACTCTTTGCATTGCTGCTTCGAAAGGGAAGGCTGTAAATCACCAGGCACAGAGCTGCTTAGTCAGCCTTTTGATAATTCAATCCACAATATTTGTTTTTTCCTCACTTAGAAAATTCCAAGGCCCTTTAAAAAATGATATGGAAAAGGAAATGGTCTCCTTGAAACAATGATGAGATTACTCCCCCACTCTACAAAGACTAAAAGTGTTTCTGGTCACTCAAGAACCTCCCATGGGCTTTAACGAGTACTAGCACATTGATGACAATTTCCTGCTTTTGGTGTTTATGATTCCGCTTAAAGAAGGGCTCATTTTACGAAGAATCATTTCTTAATTATTATTAAGGTACAACTTGAAAATTATTAATGATTATTATAATTAATAAGCAACCTGCAAATAACATGCTTATTCCTACTCTCTCTCTTCTCTGATGTTAACCAATCCTTCCTTGTTGCTAATGTTTTATTATTCCCCAACCCCCATGAGTCCTCCTGTGCAACATTTTATTTAATGCCCTATCAAATGCCTTCTGAAAATCTAAAAGTATCACATGCCCTGGTTCTTATTTGTCTTCTTTGTGCCACATTTCCTCAGAAAATTCTAACGTGTTTTCCAAGCCTAATTTTCAAAATAAAGATGTTGAGGAGATGGGAGGATGTTCCTGAGGGGGCAGAGTGGCCTGAACAGGCTGCTGAAGAATGTTGCCTGCTTGAGGAATCTTCTTGTGGATGAAGGTCAAGGAAGCTAAACAGGACCACAGCCCGGGTGTCCTGGCAGCAAGTGGACGGTGAGGTGTCTGTAAGGATGTCGATGTAGTCTCAGAATGCCTACATCTTGAGGAAGCCTGTAATATAGGCAAATGCTTGCATCTACTTCTTCTGCTCCTGTGGGCTGAAGGAAAAGTAGATGAAATCTCCTCTCCTTGGGTTTGCAGTTTGGGTGACCTCGCTCATACAGCAGTGAGCAGCAAGCCGTGAGATGTGGCAGAGTCTGGCAGCAGTAGCCTGAGGCTAGGAGGCTGAGAGTGACTGTGAGCCTGAACTCGATGGGTAAAACAGTCCAGGCACACATATGAGGTTGTATTTGAGCTTACCAGAGATTACTGATCTCAGAAAGGACAGAGAATGGAGTTTCAGTGTTAGCCCTTTCAAAAGCCCAGTTAGTAAAACTGTAGGTCGTTAAGATCTGTAATTTTTCAAATCGGTGAAGTTAATAAACCCACTACTGACAAATCTTGTGTGCTGCACCACAGTTAACACAATTTAGGGGAAATTTAAACAAGAAAAAATGTTAGAGAGAACAAAAGCCCCACTGAAAAGTGAGGAGATGAATTCTCTAATGGGTGCCAAGCTGCTCTGGGTTAAGCTGATGTTCAACGGCATTGCATTGTCTTCTTTGGAATCATGTGAATGAAGTTCCAGCCCCATGGATAATCAATGGTTCTTATCAACTGCAAAATAAAGAATAGACTGAATCCACATTGAGCAGGATTTGGCAGATGGTGTGTTTTGGACTCCTGAGTTTCAGTTTGACTCATAGCATTACTGCAGTGCAACAAGGCTGCAAATAGCAGGAAATGATTTGGTGTGGTTTTAACATGCTGCAAGTCCTATTCACAAGTATAGAGCATCAGCCTCCACAGTACACATAGAAAGCCCGCTAGTCCCTGTTTAACTATTAAAGCAATGCAAAGGAAACCACAGTTCAAAAGATTCTACAGACAGTGATAGAATACAATGGGCACAAGTGAACTAATCCATACTGTTATTGTGCATTCATTTGTATGTTGAGGTTAAAATGCCTACAATGAATACACTGATTACTGCCGGTCTGTGTCACAAGGTGTTAACAGATCTGTCTGCTGCTATTACCCACAGTGAGAGAAACATCCTGTACTCTGAAGGGACTTGGTTCCTGGAAATTCTGTGGGTTTCACCAGAGTCTCTGATAATTTGTGAAAATTCCCCGAGATTCCTGGAGCATAAGGAATCTAGTGACTTCCCCTCCACTTCAACCCCCTCTGCACTCCCACCAAGACCACCATGGACCTAAGTACAACCTGATGTCATTGTGGCCACAATGGATGCTGAGCCTGAGATGTCACAGGGTTAACCCATTGGTCAATGAGCTTGGCAAATGCGGGACAACAAAACCAACAGGATCCACATGTCCAGCAGTGAGAATACATGGCAGGTGTCCCTCTTATGTTGTCTCTAAAATCACCATCTTCACCTTGAAACACCACCATCCACTTGCCTATTTATCTTCCATATCCTCTTCATCCTTCAGCGCTTTGACTCGGTCCTCCTGGACATGCCACTCCAATAGATGGCTGGAGTATCAGTCTCACTTTTCCCCCTTTGCCCCTTCAGTGACCTCTCAACACTTTTCTTAAAACCCAGCTCTGTGATCAAACATATGAGGCATTGCTCCTAAACTTGGCACAATATTGCTTCCTCTTAATTTTTTCCCCTGTAAAATGCCCCAGGTGGTTTCAATGAGGATCATTATAAAAGTTAATGTTGTTATTGTCATTCCATATGTTCCACACGTTTTCTGTTTGGGGCACATCCTGACTTGTGCACTGTAAGTCCGAGTTGCCAGGTTACAACTGCATTGGTGCTTTCCAACCTCCAGAGCTCCTCCTATTCTTTGTGTGTTATTCAACCACAGGAACCTTTGCAGCTAAGCCTGACACTGCCCTCTCCTTCTCTACCTGCTTGCACATGTGCATTTTGTCTACATGGCCAGTGAATGCATGTGAAAACTCATACTAAGGACTGTGGCAGATGCTTCTGAGAAGAGATATGATGTCCTTTTATTTTAGTAAGGGAGGCATGTGAACCCTAGGATCCTGGCTGATTTTCTTCCATAATCTCCAGCTAAGACCAGTTCAATCACATAACCTCCTATGTCCTGGTATCTGCTGTGGCCAAGCAGCTCCTTAGAACACGGAGCTGGGAACCATAGGAAAATTAGCCAAGCTGACCTTAGACTAGTGTAAGACCCAAAACCACATAACTAGCTGGGCCAGACATTCAGTCTGAGCTCATAGCTAGTGATACTCTGGCAAGAATAGGAATACAAGTTCATCGATTAGTGATTGAATATTTAATGTCAGTATTTGGTCCAGGGAAAGAAACGATAGAGAGGCAGACTGAATGGAGCCAAGGTTTCCTGTTCCTACCTCATTTGATTTGGAGGGTTGCATTCAAAGCTTCCCTCAAACTCATTATCCTTTGAAGTGATATGCATGGCCTTCCCACCTTGCCATCCAATTGGTCACTGAGATTTCTGGAAGGTCATAGCAGGGGTATAATTACACTCCAATCAGCAAGCCAGGGCAACAATAACTCTGTCCTGGTGGTCAGCAGTGAAGAACCTCAACCACAGCCAGCAAAGCCAGCGAGGACCAGAGTTAATGATGGACAATTTTGAGGGCTCCAATCAAGGGAGTGAAGATGGCACTGCTGTACTTGAAGGAGGAGACTAACCTTCCTCAAGAGCAGAGAACCCTGGACTTTGGGGTCCAGCAAAGACCTTGTAATGGACCCAAGCATAAAAGATAGTGTTTGGGACTTGAACAGATAGGGTTAAGTATTGCATGATTAACTGTGTGAAAAACTGTCTTGCACACCATCCATACAGATCATTTCACCACATCAGTACATTGAGGTAGTACAAGGGAAAAGCAATAACAGAATGCAGAATATAGCATTGCAGTTACAGAGAAAGTGCAGTACAGGCAGACAATAAGGTGCAAGGCCATGAAGAGGTAGATTGCGAGGACAAGACTCCATCTTATCATACAATCGGAGCGTTCAATAGTCTTATAACAGCAGGATAGAAACTGTCCTTGAGCCTGGTGGTACGTGTTTTCAGGCTTTTGTATTTTCTGCCCAATGGGAGGGGAAAGAAGAGAGGATGACTGTAGTGGGAGGGGCCTTTGAATATGTTGGCTGCTTTACCGAGGCAGCGAGGTGTAGACAGGGTCTATGGCGGTAAGGCTTGTTTCTGTGATATGCTAAGCTGTGTCCACAACTCTCTGCGGACAGAACAGTTACCATACCAAGCCGTAATGCATCCAGATAGGATTGTGTCCATTTGTTTGCCTCGAAAGTATAAAGCACCTGGGTAAAACACACTTAAAGGGATATTGGTTGAAATACTCAGAGCATGCTGGAGCAACATTTCTAACCCAACATCGATTGTGGTCGTGTACAACAGCAAGCAATTTGTCTATTTTTAGCTATTTTGCTAATTTTTTAAAGGTAACTTTTCTTGGGGAGAGCTGAATTGAGAGAGAAGAAAGGCCAAACAAATAAAATCAAAGCAAAAGTGGCAAGAGGGTAAAAATAATCTGAGCAGAGATGAGAAACAAAAAGAAACTAAAATTCACCTCCTTTGTGAATTGAAACTTTTGCTGTTAAAAATATACATTTGAGGGTTTGTATTGACAAAAGATTTGCAGAGAATTCAATACAAATAAGACAGAATAGTAAATCCTCACAAAGGATTCATTTTCAATCCATTAACTCAATACCAAAAAGTATATACCACCTGGAAAACTTATCTGGAATTAATGTGATAAGAAGTGGCTCCCTATTCAGAAAACCAGGAATTAATGTTAATCTCAACCAAGTCAAAAGTACCATCAGGAATCCAAAAGCAAAATATTGCACATGCTGGAAATCTGAAAGATAAACAGAAAGTACTTGAAATGCTCAGCAGTTCAGGCAGCACCTGAGGAGAGAGAAACAGGGTTATTATTTCAGGTCAATGATTCAGACTGAAAAGTCTGAGTTGGCAGACTTTAGCCTGGACTATGGGATGGGCCATTGGTCTCAGCTTGCCCCTGCAAGGAGAGGAAAATTCTGACAGCATTCACACTCCTGATTATCACCCAAGGAGCCCAGCAGCAAAATTTGCCAGTGTTAGCTTATTATAAGATAAGATATCTTTATTAGTTATATGTACATCGAAACACACAGTGAAATGCATCTTTTGCGTAGAGTGCTCTGGAGGCAGCCCGCAAGTGTCGCCACGCCTCCAGTGCCAACATAGCATGCCCACAACTTCCTAACCCGTATGTCTTTGGAATGTGGGAGGAAACTGGAGCACCCGGAGGAAACCCACACAGACTCAGGGAGAATGTACAAACTCCTTTCAGACGGCGGCGGGAAATGAACCCAGGTCGCTGGAGCTGTAATAGTGTTACGCTAACCGCTACACTACCGTGCCTATTGAGAAGCATCTCACAATCAAACAGAAAGCATGTAAGTAATAGCCATTCTGATCTGGTATCTGAAGGAAACTGAACTCCATGGCAGAAATTTCAGATGAGGATTGCAAGTAATGAGGTGGTGAGCTGCTGGGCGGAGAATGGTTTCAATCAATATGGTGTGTGTACAAAAGGCTGGTTGCAGTAAAGTGAAGACAGTAATCCCTGTGAAATCCCAAGGTCATTGTCTGAAATTACAGTAGACAATGACTTTGGGCCATTGCAATTCTTGCTGCTCTTCTTGCGGGATTCTATAACTGGAGAACTGGTGGTTAACTGGGAGTGCAGGGAATATTATTTGTCATGCTGCAGAGCTTCTAATGTGTAGAATGAGTATCTTCCAATATCACCTTGAGGGACAGTGGGTAAGTCCAAAATAGTAGCTGAACAATCAACTGAATTTACCTGCAAGTGTTGTGTACCTGGTATGTCAAGAGCTGCTGTTTATCAATCAGTAGGTAAGTACAAACTTGACAAAGGAGGCAGAAAACGTGCTTCTTACCTTGAAAAAAAGTTGCCTCTCGTAATAGCTTGTTGAATAAAGTTAAACTGTAATGTTAATAATGATTCACAATCACACACTCGTGCACACATGAACAAACATGCATGTACACATGAACACGTACGTCATTCATAAACATATTTTGCATGCATAAACAGGGTCACAGAGTGACACAGCAGTTGGTGCTGCTGGACAGCTGCAGCAGCCCCTGGTTCAATTCTAACATTGGATGCTGTCTATGTGGAGTTTGCATGTTCTTCCTGTGACTGCGTGGGTTTCCTCTGGTGTTTCTGTTTACCTCCCAAAAACCAGGGACAAGCTGGTAGGTTAAGCAGTCACTGTAAATTACCCCTGGTGCAGTTGAGTGGCAGGAGAATCAGGGTGGAGTTGATGGGCGTGTGGAAGAGAACTGGTTGCAGGGAGATAATCGGGGGAATTGATGAGGGGAATGCTCTGAGATCTAGGATAGACTTGATGGGCCAAATAGCCTCTTTCTACATTGATATTAAGTATGAAATAAACATTCTGAAATGGACGAAGAACACAGATAGAAACAACCACACATAATCATACATATACATTCTCACTCTCACATACAAACCAGGGAGAGGGTTGTGCTTTGCTTTATGCAGCAGATAATATTTCCAGTTAGAACTCGGCATCACTACTTATTGCCACACACGCACAGCAGATGGTCACTGTGCTCCGCCAAAGCTCATGCTGATCCTCCCACTGGCATTGATATTCAAGTAAAACAATCCCACAAACAAGTTTCAACAGTGTTTTCTGAAACTGTTTTCATAGTTATTCAGCTAATACGACTCAGCTTCTCATTCCTTCAGTTTTACCATTTTCATGAGATTTTTCACCATGGTTCCCCCTTTATATTTTCTGCAGTTTATTCAAATTTTATATTTGCCCATCCCAATAGAGATTACATGAAATAGTACAGGGTGCGACCTGTGCTCACTGTTCTCAGCTCCACTTCTATCAGGTCCTATCAATGTGCCTGTATTTATGCATGTGTGCTTGTTTTGTTCTCTTCCAACTGATGTCTGCTTGAGTGCATGCATGTTTATGTCTGCTGTCTGTTTTCAGGTCTGCTGAATGTGTTTGGATCTACTGTGTGTGTTTATACCTGCTGAGTGTGGTTGGTCTGCTATGTGTGTATTTGTACCTGCTTTGTACGTTTATATCTGCTGTGTCTGTTTGTGTCTGGTGTGTGTCTATCTGTGTATGTGTGTGTGTTTATGTCTGTTGTGTGTATCTGTGTGTTTATGTCTGTTGTGTGTGTATTTATGTTTGTTTTGTGTGTTTGCCTCTGCTGTTTGCCTGTTTCTGATGTAATTTTTTTCTCCTGTGGGTGCTTGAACTTTGACATCCAGGAACACTTGATTTTGAGAACAGCTTGGCTAGAATGACGACTAGTTCTAGAACACAAGTCTTCAGTACTATGGCCAGAAAGTTGTCTGGTCCTCATCTTTGTTCTATCCAGTACTCTTTACTGTTTCTGATATCACATGGAGTGAAAGACTGGCTCTATGATATTTAAAAGGCACGGTAGCGTAGCGGTTAGCGTGACGCTATTACAGCACCAGCGATCGGGGTTTGATTCCCTTTGCTGTCTGTAAGGAGTTTGTACGTTCTCCCGTGTCTGCGTGGGTTTCCTCCGGGTGCTCTGGTTTCCTCTCACATTCCAAAGACGTATGGGTAGGTTAATTTGGGCTTAAAATGGGCGGCACGGACTCGTTGGGCCAGAAGGGCCTGTTACCACGCTGTAAATAAAATTTTTTTAAAAATTAAAAAAAAATACTGTAGAAGTTGATCATCTGAAAGTAAAACAGTGAATTCTGGAAATACTCAGCAAGTCGGGCAGTATCTGTGAAGAGAGAAACAGGGCAAACATTTAGAAAGGATCTCTAATATAATCGTCTTTGTAGGTTTTTCTGTAGCCATCGAAGTTTCCAAGACCACAAGGAGCCTGGTAGTCGCAGTGAGGTGACCACAACTTCAGGGACCATATCTAAGGAAGGATGTGCTGGTGTTGGAGAGGGTCCAGAGGAGGTTTACGAGAATAATCCCAGGGATGAAAGGGTTAACATATGAAGAGCATTTGATAGCTCTGGGCCTGTAATCGTTGGAGTTTAGAAGAATGAGGGGGGATCTCATTGAAATCTATTGAATAACCCAAATATTGAAAGGCCTGGATAGTAGTGGGAGAGTCTAGGACCGGAGGGCATAATATCAGAATAGAAGGACGTCCCTTTAGAACAGAGATGAGGAAGCATTTCTTTAACCAGAGGGTGGTGAATATGTGGAATTCATTGCTACAGAAGGCTGTGGAGGCCAAGTCATTGGGTATATTTAAAGCAAAGGGTGATAGGTTCTGGATTAGTAAGGACATCAAAGGTTACAGGGAGAAGGCAGGAGAATGGGGTTAAGACGGAAAAGTAAATCAGCCATGATCGAATGGCAGAGCAGACTCGATGGGCTGAATGGCCTAAATCTGCTCCTATGTCTTATGGGGTGAAGTTAAATGCATTGATACCACTGCCCATGGGCCAGGAGTGCTTGCTCTCAGCCCCCAAACTTCCCCATTATCAGATACCCTCCCTTCCCATTCCATCCACCCCCCTAGTCATTAATTGGACCAATACTGGATTGTGGCCTACTCGAGAGTTTCCTCCCCAATCCCCACCAGACTAGAACCAAGGCTGTCAATCAGGTTGACATCTAGGCAGGGATCTGTCAGGGTCAATGTAGTGGGAAATTCTCAAGGTACTTCACTAGAGCATCAAACTACTCTGTGTTGACAGGTGATCAAATACAACAGCCAGCTCATAAACAGTGGGATCTTCAGCCTTTTGCCACTCCCAACCTTCTGCATGTCAATCACCTCTTTGTACAACTATTTTAACTCCTCCTTGTTAATCTCCCATCCTCCATGAATTCCTCAGGTCCAACCAAGCAAAACACATGCTCTTCTCAAATAACACACCTAAACACGTGAACAGGACCATGGTTTAGCATTGTACTCCAGGAAAAGAAAAACAACACAGCACTGACTCAGCACTGCACAGTCAGTAAAAATGATTAAGATTATGACTCCCACTTCTCACTCAGAGAAGACTGTTACCAACATAACACGTATTCATGTTCTTCTTTTTAAAATGATTTATGAGGTTCAGGGATTCTGAAATATCAAAAAACATTTCTCCAGAAAAGTAGATGAGATTTTAAATGATAAAGGTTTATAATAATTATTTAAGTTGTAAAACATTAATAAAATGGAAAATAAGGTATACAGATGCTAATAAGGGTCTCCATACAGTCCAGCATTCACAACTGTATAAAATGAATTACTCTTGAGTAAGATACAGATGTGGGTCTGTGAGGAGAATCTGGTCATTTGGAGGAAGCAAACTGAGGGAGGGAAAGAGATTCCTCAGGAAAGTTGTTTCCATGGTAGCCAGGCCCAATTCAGCATTACAAGCTACCCATAACAATTGTGTCTCGGTCACTAACTCCCATCTACCTCGCTGGCAAAGAAAGACACATTCCTCCCTCTCAACCCCTCCCCCAACAGAATCACACTAACCCCTGGAAGTGGCCTTAAAGCAGTGGCATTCTTTATGGTCAAGAAATGTGCAGACTAATTCATCATAAATTGCAGTGAATTAGACAATCTCATCTAAATTTGACTTTTCTGTCCCTTGGGTTTGGATGGGAAAGAATTCCATTCCCTGATTCCTCAGCTCCAGCCTCCATCATCACTGAATTAATCACTCTAACATGGGGCATGGTCCCCTGGGCTAACTAGCCTCTCTGCCTCACTCCCAACTCCTTTCCCCTTGAAACCCTCTTCAACCAAACTTCAGGTTCTCCTCAGACGGATCAATATGAATTCATAACACTCCAATGAAGCAGCATAGGGTGTGTTGCCTTCGTAAAAGTGCTGTAAGAGCATGTTGTTATCATTAAACCTGCCGTAGGGTGTGCTTCTGTGTACATAAGGCATCTTTAGGATCACAAGTGATACTTCTGGCCTCTCAGTACTCACTTTATAGATCATGAGCAAAAGAGCGATGGAAAATCACGGTAGCGTAGCGGTTAGCGCAACGCTATTACAGCACCAGTGATCGGGGTTCGATTCCCTTCGCTGTCTGTAAGGAGTTTGTACGTTCTCCCCTGTCTGCGTGGGTTTCCTCCGGGTGCTCCGGTTTCCTCCCACATTCTAAAGACGTATGGGTAGGTTAATTTGGGGGTTTAAAATGGGCGGCGTGGACTCATTGGGCCGGAAGGGCCAGTTACCACGCTGTAAATAAAATTTAATTTTAATTTAATTTAAAATGATTTTATAAATATTGCTATGTTCAAACAGTCTTTATCTGTGGAAAAAAAAGTTTGATGTCATTGATTAATAAAAATGCAGAATCTCAACATTTCCAGCACAGAATGCAACCTTTGAATACGTGATCTTTCAGCAGTGACTAACTACTCTAACCCCACTCCCTGAATTCTTCTCAAAACACAAACAGCACCTCGTTTTCCATTTTGTTCCAAGCGCAAACTGAAGGAACAGCACCTCATTTTCCATCTTGGAACCTTGCAGCCTAACGACATGAACATTGAACTCTCCCACTTTAAATAATCCCCACCCCCAACCATGCCTCTTTTCTTCCCTTTCCTCACCTCTCTCTCTTTCTTCTACCCCCCTTTTTTCCTCATCATCTTTGACCCGTCCCCTGTGGACCTGCTCTCCCTCCTCCCCAACTGCCTATCACTATCTCTTACCTGCATCTGCCTATCACCACCTTGTGCCCACCAAACCTCCCCTCTTTCGTCCACCTATTGCTGCTCTGCTCCCCCCCCCCCCCAATATATTGGATTTCCCCTTTTCCTAGCTTCAGTCCTGAAGAAGGGTTCTGATCTGAAACGCTTTTCTCACGGATGCTGTCTGGCCTGCTGAGTTTCTCCAGCATCATAGTGTTTGTTATCTGAATTCCAGCATCTGCAGTCTTTTATTTCTCTACAATTCTGATTCCCTTTTAAATTATATCAGGATCCCCAGACCACTAATCTGTTGTGGCAAAGAGTTTCTGTCCCTGCAAATATCAACCAGACTCGTTGCGTAGTGTTTTTATTTTTACTGCAGATGTCCAGGTAAAGTCCCTTGTTGGAAAGGGAACACTTGGTTTACTTTCCTGGACGTCCGGAAAGGTGATGCGACTGCCTGACGTCAGTTTCCTGCTGCTTTCTCAGTGAAAGATTGCGAATTGGAGGAGGGGAGAGCGCCCAGCCTGGAATTTGTCAAGTTTCTCTCCTTATATAGGCAGGAGCGCACTGGACGGGCGGGGCAAAGGACTTGGTTGAGGCTGATCAGAAGGAACGTGAAAATTTTATCCCCTTTCATCGCACTTTTATTGAAGGAAACGAAGCTGCGTGCAGTCCCGTAAAACAGAGTGGTAGCAATATGTCACACTCCAGCAAGCAGTTCAACGTTGGCCCCTCGTACGGGTTAACAGCAGAAGTCAAGAACAGAGTGAGTTTAACTTTTTTCCTTCGGAATGTTGTTGCTGTTTTGTATTCCAGCCTCGGGTAACTTTGTGAGTGGGTTTCAGCCACGTTTCGGTTCACTGGTAAAGTGGGTCCTTAATGAGTTGTTAATCTGATATTTTTCCGGCAGGTCTGGGCGTTGCCCTTGCTTCTTACTGCAAGATTAGATTAGTTAAAGTCATTCTCTCTATCTTCAACCTCCATATAACTTTGGTTCTCACCCGCGTCCCCCGGGCCAGTTTATCTCCCGCTCTAGCACTAACAGCTGGGAATCTTTTATCCCACATGTGGTGGGCGGTGACTTTTTTTTAAAAAAGGTTAACTTTTAATAGAGGCGATACTTCACAGGAGTTCAGCAGCTCTTTAAAATCTTTGTTTGCTGCGTGCACTTGCTGTTTTTGGTAGTGTGGAGAATATCTCGGGTGAATATATTCGTTATTACACTTATTGTTTATTCAGTTTTGTTTCAGTGACCATGAGGTGACTGAGTCAGTGACCTCTTTTCCCCCACCTCGACCGCCATCCTCTGCCACGCGAAATAGCTTTTCACATCCTTGTAATTAGTGTGACAAAGTTGCATTTTAACTTTTTCTTTGGCTGTTACGTAGAAAAGCTCTCTGATATAAGCAGTTTTGTCCTTTGCTGAATTAGTTGGTCTCATTGTGGAGTAGCTAGAATTTTTGGTTAATTTCTGATTTGACCATGGTACGCTCCCACAGATGGTGTTTGTTGGATAACCTGGTGCTGGTTGAGGTATACTACTACCCAGGTCATTGGAGGGAAGAATCTCCTGCTCTGAGATGGTGTTACCTGGGCGACACCACCTTGTTCGATGTTTCATCCCCAAGGATATTCAGTAGTGCAGCACTCTCTGAGCACTGTTTGAACTGTGGCTGAAGAGTCTGGTCAGGACTTTGAATCCAGGACCTTCTGAGACAGGGTGTTATCATTGAACCAAGATTGACATTTTGGACTCGGTGCAGTGTACTCAGTGCTGAACCTTGCTCTCCGGATCCACTTGTGAAGGTGGGGAACCTGGAAGATGAGGAAATGGGAGGAGGGGGGGGGGGATGGCAAAGATTCAGAAGAGCAATTTTGTAAATAACCAATTCTCTCCTTTCCCCATCACTCAGTCTACAGCCTTGCTAATTCTTCTGATCAAAGTCACCCTAATATTGAAATAAAAGCAGAAAATGTGGGGCAGGCAGCATCTGGAGGGAGAGAATCAGTTAGGTTTTTGACATAACCTGACTTTTTTTATTTCAGATTTCCGACATCAGCCTTATTTTGTTTTTGACAATCTAGAAATAATTGGTGTTTTAAGCATTAAACCAACTGGAAGTGGATATGGTCTTGATTCTCTTCCCCCACTTCACAAGTTCCTCTGCACTGACATAGCAATTCTACAGATCTCCCCACATTTGTGCAAATATGATGATCACTAATCAATGTGTATGGTTTTTCGACTTATTTATAAAATCTCTACTAGATCACTTGACATCCAGCAGTCAGTTCTGAGGTGCAAATTCTCAGCCATTCTACATAATGGATTTTTAAAAAATGCTAGTAGCACGATGTGTGGCAGCCTTGGGATCTGCCCTCCTTAACACTGTAGTGGAAAACCAATTGTGTGTAGGCCAATGTTTGATGTATAATTTCTGATTCTAGCTACAGATCTTCTATTGTGAATTTGCAGAGAAAAGTAGTTGGGGAAAACAGTTGTGGTTTTGGTGTTTGGGCAGTCAAGGTTTTTGGGCACTGTCTGTGAGTGGTTGGAACTGCGAGAGAGAGGGGTGTAAAAATGGTCAATATTGTGTTATTAGGTTCTCTCTGCTATTTAATTACTTTAGCCCAGAAATTTATTGCACAAATGAAAATCAAGTTCATGTGGTGTTAACCAACTTTGAACATATTTCTGTTAATAGTTATCGATCAGGATGTTTTTGGGTTTGGGAAATTCCTGTACCTGAGTGCTGTTTTTCCAGCTCCCAACTCACCCATATGGTATCAATAGGTGTGACATGTCCAATGTTTGTCTCTGAGATTTTTGACATTTTGGTCTGAGTCATACCTGGTGCTGTTCTTTCACAGAATAAACAGTTTTTCATAATGCAAAAGGATCAAACTGAATTCTGTTTAATGAGTCAGACAAATCCTCCAGGCTGCTGCGAAACTCTCTGCCAAACAAATTCAAGTAGACTGATCCACACTGGGATCCCAGTCACCATGCCCCCAGGTGATTTCAGCAGGTCCCCCTGAAATTAAATGGTCAGAAATGCCAGAAGAAATCGCACAGAAAAAGAAGTGTCTATGTTTGTCAGCTTAGAAATGAGTATTTAAAGAAAAACTACAGAGGCATCTGATAAGATGTGTTCTTCACAGCAGTGAGTTGCTGCCAGTACATGAACACCAGTTCTTGCCCTCATCTGTCTCTGGAAGTTGGGATTGCCCTCTCTTCCAAAAACCTTCTCTTGGGATCCCTGTGCGGTGCCTCTGCTAAAGTGTGACACTTCTGCTGCTCTCTGCTGCACCGTTGAAGTCATGAGCTCTACTTGCAAAGTTGGGAACCTATTTTTGATTAACACAGCTTTTGCATTTGCATCTGGATCCAGCTGCATTGTAGGGCTCCCAAGGTGCTGTTGTTTATAGAGGCCTCTCATTCCTTTATTGACACCTCCCTGGCAGGATGTTCCTTTTGCATGTGGAAAATACTTCCTGTGTGCACTGCTCATCAGAAGCCTGGGCAAGTTCCTCTGCTACCCCTTTCCCAACATTGCAGCATGCACTCATTCCTTGCCAACACTCTCCAGCAGCTGAAGGAGTTTTGGTTCTATTGTGGGGCTTTGTAAAGGCTACTAGAACTGGCTTTTGGAGCTAAGCCTTTGTTTATAAAGGGCATTTCAAATGATGTCAGGGAGTTTTACTGCTGGAAAAACCATGGGGATGAATTTGCAGGCCATTGTTTTTAATGGACAGGATGTTGAATGCATTGTGCAATGGTCAGCTAACACAGTTCTCCTTGGTTATGTCCCTGCCCATGATTCATTCTAATCCCAGTCCAGCAGTAATCCATTTGTTATGCTGCAGTTTTCTTTCCAGCACAGGTGGAAAGTATCCGAAGCAACAATCTGCTGGAGGTACTCAGTGGGTCCAGCAGCATCTGCGTGGGGGAAAGAATTCTTAATGTTTTGGATCAAAAAAAGTGTCCGGACTGGGTTATGCTGGGCAAGTGTCCAATATTTATCCCTCTGTTAACATCACCAACCAGATTATCTGGCTGTTCTTAAACTGCTGTACTTAAGTGTTTTTTTTGAGAAGAGCCCCAGTTTGGGTAGATTATCCTGATGAGTATGTCCCTTGTGAAGTATATTTTGCACACTCTCTGGAGCCTCTGTACACAGTACTTCAATTATAGTCTTAAAATTAAATTATATTACAGTTAATTATGACTTCTCTCCTTCTCAAACTCTTGCCCTAAGGTGAATTTTTGTTTTGTTTGCTCCTCTGTGTCATTGTTTCAGTGAGCTTGTGCAACTGAAAAGAATATGTTCAGGCAACTTCCCTCTTTATAAATTGATGCAATACATATTGGTATCATTTTTAAAAACAGGAAATAACTTGCAGATCCCAGCAGTGACAAGGGTGATCAAGGTTTATGATGAAGTTAGCAATGTGCAGGAAATGTGACTTGAATGACCTAGCTGTATAATGCAGGTGCTTTTCCAATGGAATCCTATGGATTCTGACTTCTAAATCCAGCTGGTTTTGTTAGTGGGCTGAGTTGCATCACAGAACTTCAATTTTTTTCTATATAGCTAATGAACTTTTCAATTTTTAAAAATTTTTAATGTTCCTGTGAACTTTCTCTGAATTTGCTTGCATCAGTGTCCTGGAAACTAGTACAATCCTGGATGGTTGGGAGTTCAGAAACTAGAAGCAATATCACAAGCTCAGATCTTTTATATCTTTTTATATGTCTGCAACAAGTCTGCATAGACAACTAATGGTGAAAGGTGCAAAGGGAGTGAGTTTACACTGGCTTATTACCATTAGTGCTCAGATATCCAGTGATACCCCTTGCCCAGCATCATTGAAGTGCATATTGTGGGGCCTATGTGTTGCATTCACCTCCAGCAGCATGCTTTGACCAGCAGTCTCAACAATGCTCACCTTCTGGTTTCCATTGTGTTAATTCCCCTCCAGATTTTTCTTGGTGAATTGACCAGTCGTGTTTCAGCTCCATATTGAGTTAACTGATGTCAAAGAACTTCTTAATCCTGCATTAAGGGAGAAGAAAATTGATCAGAGTATCTGCCTCCGTTCTCCCATGACCTTGGTGAAGATGTCCATTGAATAACATCTAGTCAGCTTCCACCCTAATGCTCCATGCATTAAGTGAAAGAAATAGAGACTCATAAACTTGTTCTCTCTTCAGTATTGTGGCTGATCCTTCACAAATATTCACCTCCTATTACTACTTTCCTTGGTGCCCAGAAATCTCTTGATCACGCCCTTGAGTATATTCAGTGACTGAGTATCCACAGATTTCTGGGTTAGAGAATTCCAAAGATATTCAATATCCTCTGTGTTGGGACAAACATACCCCTCAGAAGTCCTTTAAATTTCTCCTCCTTCACTTTAAACACCCTTGTTTGTGACTTCTCTGCCCTGGGAAAAAGACTCTATCTGTCCTATCTAGGCCCCTCAGAGATTTATAAAACTCTAAGGTTAACCCCTCTGTTTCCCATGATCTAGTGAGAATAAGCACATTCTATCCAATAGCTCCTTATAACTACAACCCTTCATTCCAGACAACAGCCTGGTGAATCCCTTCTGCACTCTGCTGCTATCACATCCTCCCTCTAATGTGGTGACCAGAAATGTACACACTTGCTTTCCAGTCCTGATGAAGGGTCTTGGCCCGAAACGTCAACTGTTTCTTTCCCTCCATGGATGCTGCCTGACCTGCTGAGTTCCTCCAGCACTTTTTGTGTATTGGTCCAGATTCCAGCATCTGTAGAATTTTTTTGTGACTCCAAGTGTGGTTTCAGCATATATCCTGTCTGCCTGTCTCAGAATCTCATACTGCTTGCAAAGTAGATGGGTAGTTGAAGATTCCCCTGGCTGGGGTGTTTAGAACCAAGTGTCAATGTCTCAAAATAAGGGGTTGGCTGTTCCGGACAGATGAGAATTAATTTCTTCACCCAGAAGGAACTGAGAAACCACCAGTACCAACCACCCCCCTCCCATGAGGGCAGTGATGGTATAATCATTCAGTAAATTCTAAATGAAGATCAATAGATATTAATTATTAAGATAATTATTGGACATGGGGTTAGTTGAGGGAAAAGATCAGCCAAAGAGTGAATAGCCTACTCCTGCTTCTCACTGTTTCATCTCCAGTGATTCTAGGGCAGTTCTTCTGAGCCTTTCCTGAGGATGAAGCCTTGCAACTAAATAGCCTGTTGATTATTTTTTCCAAAAAAAATTTGCTTTATTTATGAACTTTGCAAATATATAATACAGCAATACAATACCACTGTACAAGCCACATCATTCTATTTGCATTACATCACCATGGCATTAATTTTCCTTTGTGCATTCCCAAAGCAAACAATTGGAGGGTCTGATTTCTTCCTTGGGTTCTAGCCCTGTGGTGTGCTGTTCATGATAACGTGTGACAAAGCCACGGCATTTCCCTCCAAATCTCCATGGCAAATGCACATTGCAGAAGTAGGGACGCCAGAGACTGCAGCTGCTGGAATCTGAAGCAAAAAATGAGCTGCCAAAGGAGCTCGGCGGGTTAGGCAGCATCAGTGGAGGGAAATGGGGCCATTGGTGTTAAGGGTTGAGACCCTCCATCGGAATTGAAAGATTAGTGGGGAGATCTCAAGGTAGCCAGACCCATCTCCATTGATGCTTCCAACTGTCCTTTGGGTGGGGTAGCAGAGGACAACCCCTGTTAGTTGAACCTGAAACCCTGCAAGAGGTCGTCCCTTCAGGAGAGGACAAGGCAAAAAATTGGAGAGATCTGAAGCAGATGAAGGGAGATTCATTTTTACTACTGTGGCAAATAACTTTTTCTTTAAGACTATGTTTAGTTCCTGATTTCTCTGCACAAATGTTTGCCGGAATTACCCACAAATTCTGGAGATTTTTTTAAAAATAACCCAAGAACAGTTAGAAGTTCTGAAACAAAAATAGAAAATGCTGGTCAGGAGACAACTATGGAAAGGGAAACAGTTAACTTGACATTTCAAAGACCCTTCGTCAAGTCTTTGATCAGGCACGGTAGTGTAGCAGTTAGCATAACACTTTACAGTGCCAGCGACCTGGGTTCAAATCCGGCCACTGTCTATAAGGACTTTATACGTTCTCCCCATGTCTGCGTGGGTTTCCTCCCCCATTCCAAAGATGTACAGGTTAGGAAGTTGTGGGCATGTGATGTTGGTGCCAGAAGCCTGGTGACACTTGTGGGCTGCCCCCAGAACACCATGCAAAAAGTGTTCATTGTGTGCTTTGATGTACATGTGACTAATAAAGATACCTTATCTGAAAGTTAACTGTTTCTCTGTCCACCGATGCTGCCTGAACTGTTGAGTATTTCTTGCATTTTCTGTTTTTATTTCAGATTTACAGCAAATTCAGTTCAAAATTGTGTTTGTTTAATGGCTGTTGCTTAATTGTTTAATTTCAACCAATAAGGTGAATATGGATGATTTTTATCCTTGTTTTCATTTTGACAGCAATCACCTATATCTTGTATGAAGTAACTTTTTTCTTCCCCAAATGTCTTTGTATTTTATCTTTCAGCTTGACCAATTGACCAAGCTTGACTTGTTTCTCAAGCAGTGAGTCTGCACTATTTGAGGCTGTGTGCATGTTTCTTGTGTCTGCAACTGATCCAATAAGTTTTGTTGTGAAGCTTCCATTCTGTCATTGTGCATACTTTTCAGGTATTCCCTGCAGTCGGCTTTAATGGAAAGTGCAAGTTTCCTGGTTGCTGACTTCTCACTGGAAATGATTTTGTGTTTAGCAGCCTTCTGAAAGTGCCTGGCCTAAAGGTACCTTACCCAAGGAAAGTACATCATAATTGTGGCCAGCTACTCTGCCACATGGACACCACACCAATTGTGATGTCTACTTGGCAGGTCCTTCCAGAAGGAGTTACTGAATAATGGTCTGGACCAGACACTCTTCTATGAAAATCCTTTCCCCTTCCCTGTTTTCCCACTTCTTTGACACTGAGGTCATATTTAGCACCCTCCCTGCCCCATCACCACCCCCACCAGCACACTGTGCCAGCAGTCATGCAGCCAAGTCTGCGGAGAGTAGATATGTAGGCTGTAAAGGGAGAGCTTCCTCCTTTCATATGACTGGGTGGTTACCTCAGCCTGGATTGTGTAGGTGTTCCTAACTGGCATCAGTCTGAGACATACCTCAGTAGTAGCATGTACTTTTTTGAGTCAGAAGGCCCTGAATTTGAGCTGCACTGCAGTGACATGATCAAAGGTGGCACTTCAGTGGAGCACTGAGGGAGTGTTTTATTATCCAAGAGTGTCTATTATCTTCAGGCAAGGCCCAGTCATGGGTGAGTCTGAAGGAAAGCTGGGAGTTCTTCCCTCCCCCAGTGCTCTAATAGTTATCCCTCAGCCAGCATTGTTTAAACAAACATCTGATAATTATCTCATAGCTGCCTTTGTAAAATTCCTATGCATGGGGTGGCTGCTGCATTTTCTACATTAGTGACTACACTTCAAAAGTACTTAGTTGATTGTATAGCATCTTGAGACATCAGGAGGTTGTGATGAGATGTTCTATAAATGCAAGTAATTTTGATTTTTTTTCCCATCCAATTGTGTTGCCTGGGCTAAGTACATTACAGATGGTGGCCTATCAGATCCATAATGGCTCCCAAACAGCAATTTCTCCTCAGAAATGAATAAATGAAAATCAAAACCAGATGCTGGAAATCTGATTTTAAAAATGGAAAATGCTGGAATTTGTTTAACGCTGAGAATATGCAGAGTTAAGTATGGGAACTTTGACATTGCAATTGGAAACTACTACTCAAATACTTAATTCCTAATATTTAATTCTACTGAAATGTTGTGCTTTTGTGATGAGGAGAGGTGGTCACAAGGCTTGGTCAGTTGAAAGATTGTGATGGGGGAAAGGAAAGTAATGAGGCAAGGCTGCAATAGGACTAAGGGCATGGATAGAAAGTTGTGGAAGGAAGAAAGGAGCTTTAGCCTAAGCAGCAGGCAGAGTGTGATTGATTCCACATTAAAGAACAGAGCAAACAAATGCAACAGTATTGTCTAATTTGCCACAACTTGGCTTTCTTTTCAAGAAAAGCCAGTTTCTAATAAAATACAGAAAAGCATTAATTTACATTATAGGAGATAAGTTCTAACACATTGTAGGTCAACACGCTGTTATATTATTTAAGAAGTGAGCTATGGCGAGTTGTCCTGTTGGCAATGAGCATAACTTTACCAATGGTTTTGCTGCTGGCTCTGTACATACCAGAATTATTCTAGATTTGGGTTTGTAATTGGTGTTCTATGCCCAGTACAAAATATTTTATGTGATGGTGTTTAGAGGTTTGTTGGGGGACTGGGTGGTGGGGAAGCAGATTAAACATAGTTTTTGAGGTGGTGCGATGATGCTGCTGCCTCACAGCACCAGGGACGTTGGTTCAATCCTGGCCTTGGGTGCTGTGTGAGTGGATTTTTCACATTCTCCCCGTGACAGCATGGGTTTTCCCCTAGATAATCCAGTTTCCTTCCCCTTCTCAAAAATGAGCAGGCTGGCCTTTATAAATTGCCCCTAGTGTAGGTAGGTTAAGGAAAATTGGTGTGGAGTTGCTGGGTATGTGAGAGCAGGGATTGTTCTGAGAGTCAGCATTGATTCCATTGGATGAATGGCTTCCTCTGTGAGAAATATGAAATGAGAACTGGAAAAGGGTCTTAAACTGCTCCTGTCTCGATAGATGCTGTTGGATTTGCTGAGTGTTTCTAGTAACTTCTGTTTTTATCTGAGATTTCCAACATTAGCAGTTTTGTTCTTCCTAACCTATTTTTGGATTCTTTCATTCTCCCTAAGGGTAGAGTTCCAGAGTGAGTAATCATCAGCCATATGGTCATTGGTCGTGTAAGCCCAGACAGTAGGAGCCAGCTGGATCATTGACTGTGGCGGTGGACTGGGAGTGAGCATGGACACATTTGATCCTGTCCTTGCCCTTCCTTCATGAGGGTACTTTAGGAACACTGAAACTGGATTAGAATCGGGAGCCACTTTTTTAAAAATGTATTCATCCACCTTATCACCACAGCCTATGGTTGGTGGCACTGTGCCTAACTGAATTCAGCTGAGGTTCATGGCCTGATTATAGACCTTTTCAGGTAGGTAAGGCTGAGACCTACAGCTTATCATGGGAAGCCATGGAATCAGCATCTGCATGTCTCTAGGGAAGTTCTCTTGTTCATTATGCAACGGAGGCTAATGTTGTTATAATAGGAGCTTTGGGGATGTACTGATTAGTATTAGATCCAGGGGTTTAGGTTGTCACTACAGTGTAAGCTCCCTTTCAATTACACATTTCAGGTAGGATCCTGATATGTCCTATGCTGTAATGAATTACTTAAATTTGAAAATGGTGCAAGTGCTGAAGGATGGGCAGTGGAGGTGTAACACCTTTCTTCTGCTCGTGCAATATGTTAATTCCTTAATCCTCTGCAAGCTCTCCAGTTGCAAGTTGCCACTTTGGCTTTCTGAGAAGTTGACTTTGGTCAACTGAGGAATTAAGGCCATTGATTTGGCGGTGGAGTGATGTGACTGAACTGGTGAAGTGAATGAAGCTTAATCCGAGTGCCCTGTCCAAAAGTGTGCCTTTGCCTGAAATCCGGGAATCAGTGCTTGCAAAGGGTTTTAAGATCTGGAATCCCACAGAGTTTGTTCTTCCAAATTTCAGGAATCTTGGCCATCCCTAATTTCCATTGTTTGAGCATTAGTGGCAGTTTCTTCAGCTGTTTAGGCCTTGTCCCCCCGGAATTTCTTTCCCAAATCTGTCTCTGCCTTTTCTAAACTTCCTTCTCTGACTTTGTCAATCCTAAAAAGGTACTGCTTCACTGAGCTTTTGGTCAATCTCTTAATATTTCCTTATGTAAAGTGATGCCAGATTTTGCTGTCTGTACCTGTTAAATACCTTAGCCATTGAACTATATTAAAGGTGCTGTATTGTATTGAGTCGTAATTGGATTTTAAGATTTGTTGAGATATTATACTTGAGGGATGGTGCAGTGCTGCCTTTGTGTTAGGGCATCTCTCCTGACTATTGGAGGTAAATGTGGCTAAGCACATTATTTGATGCTAACCCCAGGCTCTCTTATTTGCCTACTTAATGAATTTTTCCAGTTAGTGATTAAGTTCTCCATTTTGCAAAGACTTTGATAAATTTCCTATAACACGGGATATATTGTTTCTGATTAAATGAATAATTTTAAGCAAGGTTCTGTTTTTGGGTCAATGTGGATCGGTCTCGAGCATGGAATACCCTTTAATAGTTTAGAGAATGACCAAACTGCAATGGTGAAAATTGTTCATTATCAAACACGAGACTGCAAGATGCTTTTCAGTGGAAGGGAGAACCTTTCAGGTGATCCGTTCAATACTAGGTGTGTGTGGTAGATGGGCAAGGTAATACTGCTTTCGTGTGCATGGTTGTGTCCTCCTGGTTTGTAACAACATCCATCACCATATCTCTTGTCTCCTCTCTTTGCTAAGCTCCAAGCACCATGTTATAAACCTTCTGCAAGCACAACTTCCTGCCACTGCAACCCTGCCCACCACCCCCACCACACTGCTTTGAAGTCCAAGTTTGTCATGTACTGTTTTAATTTCCCCGCTCTTAATTCATTCCTCTTACTTATCTGCAATTCCTCACCTCTTTATCTTTTCTACCACTTTGAAATCTACAGGCTCTCAAAACTAAAGCTTGTCTTCATCTCCACACTATATCTTGATTTACTAATGTCAGTGGTGTCCTGCATGTAATTTTACCATCCTTTAAATATAGAATCTTCCCTCAGGCACTTCTCTTTAAGCTAGAGAAATTTGCCATCTGGAATGAACTGTCTCCTCAGCTGATAAAATCAGATTGCACTTGAGTTGATGTGTGGTTGATGTGGAGGCTGGATTTCTAATGAATTTTTTTTGTTGAATTTGCATTGTAAAGGGACGGCACCATGTATAGGCCAAAGAATTTTAATCATTTCCCTTGTGTCCATTATTTAAAATAGTTCTTGCCCATGTCCCAGGGAGACTGATATCCTATACTATGGCCCTGTTAGATTAAGCACTGCAGCTTTTAATAATTTCTATGCCGCTAGTAATAGGCGCATATTCTTTCCCTTGTGTAGAAAATCCACAGTGGCTGTGAAGGGTTTGATTATGGGTGGCAAAATTGCTCATTTTACTTCTGTGTTTTCATTTCCTTCTATTTTTTTTGCTGCACAAGCTTTCAACAGCTGCCAAGTTTGCTTTGTCTAAATCTCTCCAGAATGCAGCAGATGGAATTAGCTAAGCATCCATTCAATTCCTTTAACTTTCCCTTCTGAGAACTTGTGTTCAAATCAGCCAGGAAATTGCACTGGAATCTCAGGTCCTCCACATACAGAACAAGTGGTTTATTTTGTTTAATCAATATCACATACATTCCCACTCCAAAGAGGGATTTCTCTTTAAATTTACTCTTGGGAAATGGGCATCTCTAGTCAGTAGAGAACTTGTTAGTCTTCCTTCACTGCTCTTACAAAGCTGATAGTGAATTATCACATTGAGTCGTGCAGCCTGGGTGTTGAAAGCATTCTTATAATAGCATAGAGGAAAGTATTCTGGGACTTTGGGCGTGGTCTGCAGGTGACCGTGTTTCCACGCATGGGGCCTGACCTGAGCTTCTCCAGCATTTTGTGTGTTGCTTCAGATTCCAGCATCTGCAGAATCTCTTGTTTCCATGTATCTGTTGTCTTTGATCTAGGTGAGGTGATTTGTGGGTTTGGGAAGTGCCATCCACGTGCAAAGGGACTCTGTGGTTGGAAGGTTTTTGTTTTGACTGATAGTAGGTGGCAGCCCTCGCATCTGTGCTGTCCAGGGCCGAAAAGCTGTCATAGAACATAGAATAGTGCAGCACAGGAACAGGCCCTTCAGCCCACAATGTTTGTGCCAACCATAATGCCAATTTAAATTAATCCCATCTACCTGCATATGGGTTTTTATCTGTCCATCCCCTATCTGATAGAAGGTGATCTCCACCCATCTTCTTGGCATTGTGGGAAGTTAACTACAGCAAGTTAAACTGTTCATCATTTGCAATCTTAAAATTTCAAGGTAAATCTTCCAAGATTCTGCTACTGTTGTAAAACCCAGCACAGGTTGACTATAAAATCAGGTGTGGAAAATAATTAACTTATGGTTTTAAAATTAGTAGTCCTACTAACTGGGTGTACTTGTCTAGTCAAAGCACTCAAAGTTCCCCACTGTGAATAAATGGAACAGATTGTTATACTAACCACTTGCCCATTGATCCAGGCAGCTGAGATAGAAGGCGTCAGACGAGAAATCTTGTAATGTAACAAGGGCACTTCAGTAACGCAGAACCTTCATGTTCAAGCTGAGAACAATCCATGTTATTTTCAACAAGAGTCTCTTAATGAAGGTTAATGGCTGACAAAAGAACACTCATTGTGAATGTTCGTAACTGATAACTTTTAAGTAGAGCAGTGGTGGGAAAGGAAGAAGGGGTCCAGGAAAAGGACAGCCAGAAAGTAAATAACAAGCGACATTCGTATCCTGTCACATGTTCATGATAAAGTTTAACAGTAGCATAAGTCACCAATGAATGAACTAAAAGGAATATACAGTATTCTCGAGTGCCTCTGCCAAGAAGCCATTGATCAGCTGTGAGCTGAGCCCACAATGTTGGTCGGCTGATTGGATTTGGTAGGAGGTACAGTAGCTGAATCTAATCCTGCTCTTGGCCAACTTCTACAAGGCTCGCTATAATATAAACAGAAGTTGTTCCAAAAGTAGAATTTTGTGTGTGGGGGGGGAGGGGGTGGTGGTGGTTGTACCAGTGAATGATGTTGCAGTTTGCCAGTGTCTGAATAATCAGTTTTGGGTCCAGTTTCTTAATTGTTACACTTTATCCAATTCTGTTCAATAATCAACACTCTCTCCTACTTTATGGAAAGTTTTTAAACAAGAAGCAATCGGATCGGTGGTATTTTGCACAAGATTTACTGACTGAAATAAGAGAAAGATTGGTCGGTCTCCTTTTCCATTTCAGTAAGCAGTTATCCCCATCCCCATCCCTCACCAGGTTACTACAGACGGGGGTCTTGCTTTTCTCTACATCACACAAGCAACAACATCTGTGTGGCATAAAGCCAGCTGTAATGCCCCACTAGTGGCAAATAGCTTATCAACAATTCAGAAATGACCTGGAATTCTCTTGGTCTGTGTGATCCAGTTCCACAGCAGACAATGCATTCCATCATTGAATTATGGGACAGAGAATGGAAAGTTGTTTTGATGCATTTAATATAATATAGTAAAACTCTTATCATCTGCTCTCCAACCACTTGGAATTCCCAGTAGTTCAGCATCTGGCTAGCTGGGTGATGTTTGCAGCTGTTGTCATCGTCTGCTCACCGGGGCCCTGATTCCCACACTGCAGAGTTCAGAGTTTGTGTAACATCTCTTTTCAAAATGAATTTGAAGTCTTTTGGAGCATTAACAAAATAAGATCTGAATATCTGATAGTTTGTCAGCACCAAAATTCTGAGTGTGCCAGATTATTGGAATTTTACAGTATAAACCCCCACACACACACACACACATTACAGCCGATCGGGTAATGGAAATTCACCCTTGCAGATGTACAAATTTTGAGATGCAAAATAAAATTCACTGTCGCAGGATTTGTGGAGGAAGAAATAGTAAACAAATTTCTTTCAACTTGTGTTTCTTGATGCATACACAGATAACACAACTTTGCTCAATGGAAAATCACACTAACGTCTGTCTTCTAGGAATGCAACCCTCCTATTATGTGAGGGTCACCTGTATTGGCAGTTTGCAAGTTATGAATGTTTCAGCTCATCTTGGTGCTGCTTCCTGCTCTGAGCTCAAAGACAACTCCAAGGCTTGAATCAATAATTCAGATTGCAGAAGATCATAAGAAGATAGGAGCAGGCCATCAGACCCTTCAAGCCGATCCCACCGTTTACTATGATCATGGCCTCACTCTTCTGTACCACTTCTCTATACCCCTCAATTGCTTGATCAATCAGATGTATATCCACCTCCATTTTAAATACTTTTAATGATCCAGCTTCCACCACCCAATTCCAGATGTGTTGTCTGTGAGGTGTTGGCATACTTTCCCTGTGACCATGTGTTTTTCACTGGGACTTCCAGTTTCCTTCCTTATCACAAAGACAGCTGGGTTGGTAGGTTAATTGGCCACTAAATTGCCCCCTAAATTGTCCCTAATGTGCATATGAGTCATAGAATTTGGGGGGATTTAATGGGGAATGCGGGAAGAAAAGATTACAGGGAAAGTTACTGGGGATACGAATCGCTCTGAGAGTTGGCATAAACTCAATGGGCTGAAATTCCCTCCGATGTCATAAGGAAATAAACTCATTTTTGCAACTGAGCAATAATAGGAATCTGCAAAATTCAGGCCATGTGGTTAGTGAATGAAATCAGTGTGCATTCTGAGTTCCACATTTCTTTTGACCACTTCCACAAAAAAGTGGGGGGAAAAAATGTTTTTCTTAAACACAGCACCAAACAGTGCTTAACATGTTGGATAGGAATTATTTTCCCCAAAACTGAACAATGAAATCATTCTATGTTTGTAATCTGGAAAACAACTTTAGCCATTGTAACCTTGGAACAATATGGAGATTTGCAGTCTGGTTGACTTTGTGCGGATGTAAGGAAGAATCTACAGTGGACCTGGAGTTGAATCAATGCGCAAACTGTGTACTCATTTCAGAAATGTAAAGGAAGCTGAAGGCAATCTGGTGGAATGAGTCTTATTTCTGCAATGAATGCTTTGTTCTGCTTCAGGGCTGGTTGGGGAGGAGCCAAAATGGTCCCTATGCAGGCACTTTTTAAGTGTCCATGCTCAAACTTATTGGACACAAGGTTTACATCAGTGCCACTTCACCAGGTTCAGTCACTGTGTACATCTCAAATGGTTCTGAGGTTTGTTAGTATTTACTGTGCTGATGGATTAGAGAACATCTCACTCCAGGTGTCACAGTGACATAGAAATACTTGCTGAACTATTGATTCGGGGTTTGTGTTCACTTTAGTAAATCTTTCTCCTGGAAGCAGAGGGGAGAATTTCTTTAGCTCATGGTTTCTAGTCATGTTATAAAAGCAGACTTGATTCATAAAAGTAACAAGACCCCTTGCACCCTTTCTTTCTGTCACCTCCACCCACCAACACAAGTGTCATTCAGCCAGCAACCTGATGCAGAACTGTTTCCCTGCAGATTGCCCAGAAATATGATACTCAGAAGGAGGAGGAGCTGCGAGTCTGGATCGAGGAGATCACCGGGAAGCAGATTGGGGACAACTTTCAGAAAGGCCTGAAGGACGGAGTCATCCTCTGCGAGTGAGTACTGTGTTCCCACCTTTTGTTGACAGTGGCAATTCAGCAAAACAATAAATTGCAAACCATTAAGTCTAGCCCTATTTTGCTGTTTCCCAAGAATCCACTTCCTTAGGATGCTGTTATTCCCAAACCTGGGCTCCATCAGGCAGCAGCTGTGTTCTGCAACATGGGTCTGAGGGTCATAACAAAGTTGTTACCGGGCACTGCGGTTACTTAGAATCATAGAATTTCATCAAGAGTTATTCCTGATAAATCCTTCCCCCCCCCCCCATTGTCTTCTGTCTTGTCACCCTCTCTATCTAAATCCATTGTTTTTTCTGTCTGAATTCAGGTCCCTGCCTGTACATAGCATTCTAGTTTAGCTGGTGTCACGGACTAGGTGAATGTCCCTTTAAGATAGAGCATAGTGGTGTGTGTGGTGTGCTTACGTCAACAGAAGATAAAGGACGTAATGATGTTGTTGAAGAAGTCAGTCAGAGGAGAGACCAGCCTGCTAGTTTCCTCTATAGATGGATGAGAAACAATAACTGTCTGTTACTACAATCCACGTATGGAAACTGGGAGTAATCTGGTGGAGTTCACTTTGTTGCTGACCTGTAGAGGGAAACAGGTATTTGTGTGGACAGCCATGATTCGGATGCTTTGCGGGGTGAGGAAGTCACTACCAAGTAAACACTGAGGTGTTGTTTGGGTTCCATCGTGGAACATTTGGGATTTCGTAATTACTCTCTTGTTGTCTCTACATCTACATTTTATCTTCAGACAACAGTAGTTGTTGAAGAAGCTTTTGCTCATGTTTCACCTTATGGCTTGCGGAACTGAACTTTAAGAACCATTCCTGGACTTGGAGTTTGGGACTTTGCCACACACACATGATGAGTTTAGTTTTTGGGTTAATGTTCAAGGTTTAACATTTTTACTTCTAACATTCTAATATTTTTACTTTTATTTTTCTTATTATCGTAAGTAGTTATTAATAAAGTAGTTTTTAACACTTATCACATGATTCGGAGTGTTTCTTTTGTTGCTGGTGCGTAACACTGGCATTGCATTAGATTTGGATCATGATACAAAAACAATTAAGAGCAGAAGGAAGCATTGTTGTGAGTGAGAAAACAGATTCGATGGGTCTCAAAAGCAAGGACTCTGAACACAGTCTGGCAGTAAATGATTTTATTTACAAAAGACGAGCGTGGGAAGATGGTAACGGGAATAACGTGCACAGTTTAGTGAGCGTGCGGAAAATCGCATCGGGGATAAAATACACACACATACACAACGAACTAGGTACATACAATCGGGAAAAACAATACAATACCCACCACCCCTTGACTCATACAGGCATGGCTCTATGCTACCAGGGACACTAACTAAAACGCTCCCAACCCTTTAACAGTGCACACCTCACTAACGATTTCTCCAGCGCCGTTCCACAGTACTCGGCCTAGAGTGAAGCAGGGTGGTCCCTCGAAGATGGCAAAAGAGTGAGCTGAGCGCACGTGGCGCCCTTTATAGTGCTGGGGGGTCCAGCCCAGGTAATTTACAGGCTCGGTGACAGCAAGGACTAATTGATTACAAAGGCCAATGGCCCAAGGCCAAGTACAAAGGTACTTAAAAGGGCCAATGGTCAGGTGTGTGCTGTTGAGTGGGGCAGGGGCCAAACCTTGATTTGCAGTGGTGTCTGACCACCAGGTAGTGGGCAGTGCTGTCACGTGACAGCCACGACCCTCCACAATACAACCATCTGTATGTCAATTATGGAATGTATGAATACCCTCCCACTTCTGGCACACAGAATCAGCAGCTCATACTCCCAGACAGACACACAGGAGCAGTGGTAGACCACTTGGCCCTTTGAGCCTTCTGTCATTCAGTATGATCATGGTTGGTCCTCCATCTCAGTACCATATTCCAGTTACCTCTCCATATAGTTCAATGCCTTTTGCAACATTGAATGCAAAATGAACCTCCACTGTAGTAATATATCCAAGTCCTAATCTCAAAATCAGCTCCTGGGATTGTTCTTGACTACACCAAGGTAAAAAAAATCCAATTCACGAAGTACTGGAAAAGCTAGTGTTTTGGCCCTTGAGCTGAATGGATGTTAGTCCACTTTATAAGGCAGTTGAGAATCGAATAATTAGATTTGGAATTGCCTGATGGGTTTTACTGGGTGCAGATTGTGGAGGCTAGATCATTGAGGTATTTAAAGAGGAACTAAAGGTTTTTGGAAGATCAAGGAATTGAGGGTGATGGAGAACTGGCACAGAAGAGGAGCTGAGACCTGGGATAGATCAGCCATGATCATGGCTACCTTTTTATTTAATTGAATTTAAGCTCCACTGCTGCTGTGTAGGAATTTGAACTTGCATTTTTGGGTTGTTAGTCTAGATCTTGAGATTGGCAACCTGTTCTATCACTATTGTGTTCACTGCAAGTGAATGGGGTCTGCACAGATTCATTGCTTTTTAGGACCTCTTCACTTCACTTCAACCCACAGCCCGCACCACCACCCCCACCCCCCCCCCCCCCCCCCCTCCCCTCCCAAACAATTCTTTCTCCTGTGTCAGCTGACCATTGGAGGTGCAACCCTACTGAACCTCTGCTTCACTTTCTTTTGGTCTTCCTTCGCCCCTGGCATGCTGGTGACCCCCAGATACTCCTTTATTCTGATCTCATTTCCTCATCGTTTCTGTTGCATGGTTTGGAGAGAATCAAATACATGGGATGAAACTACTTGTCTGGTTTGGTCTATCTGTGAGCATTGCAAGTTGTGACAGTACAGGTGTGAGTCCATCTTTGTTCCATAAAGTAACCTAACAAACAAACCTTTGTTTCCTGAAGGACTTTGGTTTCACGGAGTATAAGTTGGGCATTTCAGTCAAGATTGGAGATAGTGCTCTGTAAGGGGTGTTTTGTTTTAAAAAGCTGAGTTTGTGGCTGGCATCCAGCCATGTGCTTGCAAGCCTTGTGTAAGGAGCAACCACGTTAAGCTGGAATATTGCAAGACTAGCGTATAGCTATGCTGAGCTTGCGTTTTGACCTGTAATGTGAGCTTTCAGTGGATCTAATTATTCCTCATGATTTCAAATGGAGTCTCCATGATAACAACAAGACCAAAGGAGAGACCTATATGTGGACAAAAGCCTTTTTTGGTCTTAACAGATCAGTTACTGAAGTTGGGTGGCCCTCTGGGGCCACCCAAGGCCCCACTGGAGGGTTATATAAGATTATATAAGTGACCCCCACTGGAGCGTTATATAAGATTGTTGTAAAGACCCTGTATCAGGGGCAAATATTTCCTTTCTGTCCCATCTCTCCCTCTAGCTTAAAGTGTAAGCTGATGGTTTTACTAGTACTGTTGTGATTGGAATTCAGGCAGTGGCCAATTCTATGGGACTTTTCATTTGCTATTGTTAATGGTGGAAACAATCTGCCTCTGATTCATAAGGTTCAAGCTCCATTCTGGGCACTTTTGTGCAGGAAGGAGTGAAGGCAGCGCACGTAGAATTGTCGTCTTTCGTATGAGACAAGAAACCTCATTGATGTGAACAAGGTTCGAAGAAAGTGGAGGTATTCCAATATTCTGTCCAACACTCATACCTCTGCTAACACTTACCCAATCAGATCATTTGTTCTGATCTCATTGATTATTATGGAATCGTAAGGGACTCGGATTGGCTGTCATGTTTTTCACATTACATTGGTGATTGCATTTCAAAAATTATTAATAGA
The DNA here is from genome assembly GCF_009764475.1 of Pristis pectinata. Classification (NCBI taxonomy): domain Eukaryota; kingdom Metazoa; phylum Chordata; class Chondrichthyes; order Rhinopristiformes; family Pristidae; genus Pristis; species Pristis pectinata. The sequence goes on from NC_067428.1 coordinate 12,219,681, forward strand.
CTATCGTGTGTTTTGAGGCATTCCTTGGGTTGAGTGTGGATAATTGTTTGCTGGTGATCATCTCTCTCTGTAGACTCTGGCCTGATATTGTCAGCTAATGGGTGCCACCTTATTTCTAATGTCCCTGGCTACTGTATAAACCCACGTGACCTCCACCATCTCTCACTATGGCCTGATGGTTTATTTCAAGAACACGCTGTGTATGGAAACTGCAGGTCCTTCTGGTTCCCTCCCACCTTGCACCTGCACTACTTGCTCAAATGGCATTTCTTTGTATGAACTAAGTTGGTTGGTTTCAGCACTATCTTCAGCTGAATCTGGCTGGTTCTCAACTGAGCGCATCAGAAAATATAACGTTCATTCCAGGAGAGATGACTAGAATGAGTTGGAACTTAATAGACATTTTTCTTCTCCTCCTTCCCCCACCTCTCACCTTGATTAAACCAGAGAGCAGTACTAGCACACACTCAGTCCTGACTGAGGTGAGTAGTCCGTGACTCACTCTGCCTGAAGTCTTCCTGTCAGTGGGTGAAAGAATAGTAAGTTCGAGGGTTTTGCACAAACTTCTAAGCTTGGTGATGCAATGACATCACGCCACTTGATGCTCGATGCCAAATGTCAAGCAGCCATATGCATTAGTTCTGGAACTTTTCACTCTTGTGTATATTTTTAGATATAGTTTTGATCTGAGTGGAAACGGGCAACTTGTGGCCAAACCTCCTACACATACATAAACTTTTTTGCATTGATCTTGGGAGTGGGTGCTCATATCAATGTTTCTTGATCAGGACTCTCCACAGAGGTGGGGACTGCACACAAATCTTCAATGATATCAGCAATGTAAATTTGTTAGGCTTGCCATGAAAAGGTTGGCATTTTAGTATTTTTTGAATTGAAGGTTATATATGCACCTCCTATTACAGAGCATCACAAAGCTTGCATTCAGAGGAATGTGTGTGGGATTGGTGTTCGACACTGGGGCTTAGAGTTAATGTCAGGAAGACTCTGATGTTGGAGATGCCTGCGTCATGGGACACGATCAGACTTGCTTGCAGAGTAATGAGCTGCAGGATTTAATATTTGCACTTGCTGGTATTTCTTGCTGTTTTCCTACAAATTCCAGGAGCCTTTTCAGATTGACACTGAAGAAAATTATGGAGAAAGGTTCTCTGATACTGGCCAGACAGCTGATGTGCTACCAAGTAGAGACATTCCAGTAGGGACACAACCAACTTCTATCCCTGCCCACCCATCCTGTTACTCAGAAATCATTAGGAACACAGTGTGTATGCATGTTTAATTTGCACCTCCAAAAGTAATCGGATTCAAATTCCTGAAAACTGACCAGCTACCAAGCCATGAAAACCAGAAGGAAGGGTGCTTAATGAGATGAACAGTCAGACAAAACACATCCTGCTGCTTTGGCTAACTTCTGCTTCTCTTGCCAATCCCTTCATCCCTTTGCGACAATTTTCATCAATTTGTTGCCTTATTTCAACAGACTTCATATCTCTACTGGCTGAAGCATAAACAGTAGTTAGAATACCATTAAAAACCTTTGTACTTTACTAATGAAACTTCTACATCCACTAGAAAGGCTAGATGGGGCCTCAGTCTAACATTATTTGAAAGTTGGTATCTCCAGCAATGCATAGTACATTTGCAAGGATGCCATCCCCTTCTCCCAGTTCCTCTGCCTCTGCCACATCTGTTCCCATGATGAGGCTTTCCACTCCGGGACAACTCAGATGTCCTCCTTTTTCAGTTAACAAGGTTTTCCTTCCACCACCTTCAACGCAGCCCTCTCCTGCACCTCCTCCATTTCCATTTGCCGCATGTCTGCCGTCACCCCATTTCCCCACCCCCACATAACAGGGACAGGGTTCCCCTTGTCCTCGCATACCAGCCCACGAGCCTCTGCCACATCATCTCTGCAACTTCCGCTACCTCCAACGGGATCCCACCACCAGGCACATCTTTGCCCCCACCCGCCCCGGGCTTTCCACAGGGATCGCTCTCTCCGCGACCCCCTTGTTCACTCGTCCCTCCCCACTGATGACCCTCCTGGCACTTATCCCTGCAACAGCACTGAGTGCTACACCTGTCCCTACATCTCCTCCCTCACCACCATTCAGGGCCCTAGACAGTCCTTCCAGGTAAGGCAGCGCTTCACCTGTGAATCCAAGGGTGACATTCATTGCATCCAGTGCTCCCAGTGCGGCCGCCTCTACGTTAGTGAGACCCAATGCAGGTTGGGTGACTGCTTCGTCGAGCACCTTTGCTCCATCCGCCACAAAAGCAAGGACCTCCTGGTGGCCACCCACTTCAATTCCACTTCCCACTCCCATACTGACATGTCTATCCACAGCCTCCTCTACTGCCACGTTGAGGCCAGATGCAGGTTGGAGGAACAACACCTTATATTCCACCTTGGTAATCTCCAACCTGACGGCCTCAACATTGATTTCCCTAACTTCTGGTAACCCCCTCCCTTTTCTGCTCTTTTTATCTCTCACCACCCCCCCCCCCCCCCCCCCCCCATGACCTACCAATCTATTCCCCATTTCCTTCCCTTTATTCCATGGTCCACTACCCTCTCCCACCGGATTCCTCCTCCTCCAGCCCTTTGCCTCTTCTACCTATCCCCCACCCACCTACCCTCCCCCACCCACCTACCTTCCCCCTCGCCTATCCCATGCCTGCATGTGCTCCTCCCCCTCCCCTGACCACCTTATTCTGTCTTTTGCCCTCTTCCTTTCTAATTCTGATGAAGAGTCTCGACCCAAAATGTCAGCTATTTATCTCTCTCCATCGATGCTGCCTGACCTACTGAGTTCCTCCAGCATTTTGTGTGTGTGTGTGTGTTGCCCCAGATTCCAGCATCTGCAGAATCTGTCTCCCAATGGTACATCTGAACTGTCAGCTTAGGTGCCCTCATCTCCAGAGTGAGATTGGACATGTAAATTTTCTAGCCAAGTCTGTTCTCACATAGCCAAGGAATACCCTGCACTAAAATGACACTCACTGGAAACCAGTGACCCTGATGGTGCTGTAACTCCAGGTTACTAATTGAATATGAAGGTCAGTGTGCATAAATTGCAGCCACAGCTTCCCTGTTGAACTTGCCTGTTTCATTTTATATAATTGTATAGCACAGAAATGGGCCCTTTGGCCCACAAGTCTGCACCAGCCATCAAGCATTCATTTAGACTAACCTATTCTATTTTATTCTTTCCATTTGACAGGCTCATGAACAAAATCAAACCCAACTCTGTGAAGAAAATCAACAGGTCAGCTTTAAACTGGCATCAGGTACTGTGCTTATTAAAAATAAAATTATAAAATATAAAAAATTATAAAAGAAAATTAGTAAGTCCTTCAATGCATTTTCTGGAATTTCGCAGCATCTTTAAACATTAAATGAAGGAAATTGCAGTTTTAATTCTGGGAAAAGAGCTCATCCTATAATCTATTGAGTTGATTGCAAATCCTATCAAGGAACATAAAGGAAATTGATATCTTCCTGCAAAATAAATGAATTGGGATCACTAAGTCAAAACTGAAATAGTGTGTTTAAAAAAAAATAAATTTCATCATGTATGTTGAGGTTAAGAATTATTTGTTTGTTTCAAACAGCTGGAAAACTTGTCCAATTTTATCAAAGCAATGCAGAATTATGGCATTAAACCACATGACACATTTGAGGCAAATGACCTCTTTGAGAATGGAAATTTGACCCAGGTACAGACAGCACTACTAGCCCTGGCAGGGATGGTAAGTACCAGCTTGGCATCAGCTCAGAACAATTGTCCATGTGACCCAACTTGCTGTCTTTTTGTATCTGTATTACATTCATCAGTTAATGCACTTAATACCTCACTGTCTGTGACTTGGCACTTCATCACTCCCCTTGCCATTCCTCGTACTTGGGGATGGACACTGATTACTAAGTTTATCTTGGAGCAGCCTCTCCCTCTACTCAAACTGGAGCTCAGTGAGCCTGCTGTAGTTTTGAGAAAGGTCCCAGAGCTGGAATGGTCTTTGGTTGATGCCAGCCAAACTCTTGAAGTCAGCTCTGGGCATTTGTCGAGCCACCAAACCCAGAATGTGTTTGCGAAGGATGAATGGGTTTGGGTTATAAAGTGCCTTTACTATCTTGTCCCCAACTTCCTTGGGTTAGGGGAGATTAATTTGTCCAGGTGCCTTTCCAAGAAGCCCAATCAAAGTGCATCAGGTGAGATCCTTGCATTTGGCAGGGTCTCAAAGTATGGCAGCTCCAGTCCCCCTACTCCAAACAAGGCCCCAATTATTACAAATGTGAGAACAAATCAAAGTAGGGTGTTGCTTGAAGTGCAAATTCAGACCAAGTTCACTTTAAGTAACAGTGAATCACAATTGGTTCACAAGATCGAGCACTGGCCATTCTCCTTCTATGCTCAAAAGCGCAAACCATGATTGCAGCTGAAGGGTAATTACGAGACTTGGAGCAAAGTGACAAGTGCTGTTCTGATTTTACACATCTAATCTGTCCCATATTTTTGCTCCTTTTTTGCTCCATATGTTGGCTGACACTGCAAAAGTTCCATGACTGTTGAGTCCACTTGAACTTCCCCAGGTGTCTGGTCTTTGCCTGAGACCATAAGGGAAGGTCACCACAATGAAGTGTCAATCCTGCCTCTAAATATCATTAACCTGCTCAGGAAAGCTTTGCCTTGAATTTAGCCGTATAATACAGAAACAGACCCTTTGGCCTGCAAGAATGTGCTGTCTGTTAAGCACCCATTTACATTAATCCTACAATAATTCCATTTTATTCTCCCTACATTCCACCATTCACCTACACACAAGGAAATTTAGTGGCCAATTAACCTACCAGCGGGCACATCTTTGGGATGTGGGAGGAAACCAGAGCACCCAGGGGTAACCCACATGGTTACAGGGAGGAAGTGCACCCTCCACACAGACAGCACCGGAGGTTGGGATTGAACCAGGACCACTGGATCTGTGAGGCAGCAGATATACTACCTGTGTCACCCAATGTTTGTGGTTTTAAGGGTTATTCTAAACTGGGCAGTGCTTCTATTGGCTGAAGCGCTGGAGAACGAAATTCAAGAAATATTAATTGTTCATCCTGGTGATGTAGAGGCCACTTTTGATTATTGAGATTTCAGGGTAGACTAAATTTGTGTACACTTTTTGGGAAGGATCGTGGGTGGGAATGGAAATTGTGCTGCATCTTAGATAATGAAGGAAATGAGCTGTATTGTTTAATAGCAGAGTTGTGCTGTGTGTGAATGTGTAATGGGGCAAATAGCTGTTCCAAGTGCTTTGCATTTTTAACACCTTTCAATATCCTCTTCTAGGCTAAAACCAAAGGAATGCTGGCTGGAGTTGACATTGGTGTTAAATATGCAGACAAACAGGAGCGATCATTTGATCAGGAGGTCTTGAATGCAGGACAATGTGTCATTGGACTTCAGGTATTAATGTTTTGGTCTCTTGAGGGTTGATTTTCTGATCCTTGCAAAGCTGGAGGATCCCTCGTTCTATGGGCTCATCCCAGCCATGCAACAAAAGGGATTATGCTGGCCTTCTCAGAGCATTTTAGACTTTTAGCCTCTATCAGTGCAATGACCCATGTTGGAAGCTCTTCATGTTGAATATTGTGTGATGTCGGGATTGGGTTTTGATGCATCTGCAGTTGAATAGTTTGACAATTGCTCCAAGACCTTGTTGATACTGGCTTCAAGTCAGCGAACTGGAGGGTCTCTGGTGAAATATAATCCAAATTTTAGGAAGCGGGGGAAAATGAAGGAAAGAGACAAAGGGACTGTGGGTGTCTTGTAGTTGATTCCTGCCTTTGACTTACTATTCTACATTGGTTCATTCTGTTGATGATTTTGTGCATCTTTCTTTCTGCTGCATAGATGGGAACCAATAAATGTGCCAGCCAGACTGGGATGAGTGCCTATGGTACCAGGCGACATCTGTATGATCCAAGGGCTCAAATCCCTGCTGCAGTGGACCAGTCTACTATCAGTTTACAGATGGGAACCAACAAGGGAGCAAGTCAGGTTTGTGCTATTTGCCCATTTTGATTGCTAAGGCCTCTGGTTAATTTTGACAAAATAGAAGAGCAAAGGTCCGATGGCTATTTGTGGATGTGAGCACAGGTCTTCCATGGTGCAAGGCGCTCCCATCTTGGGTTTAGTCTGGGTTCATGCCCCACTTTAGAGATCTGAGCTTAAAATCCAGGCTGATGTTTTAGTGCGATATTGAATGAGGACTAAATTGTCATCTTTTGAATAAGATGTTAAAATTGCAGCTCCATCTTCTCTCTCTCTGAGTAAGAAAGATAAAATAATGCTGTCAATAAAAGAGATGGTGGGGATTCACCAAGTGTTTTGGACCATGCATCACCAAAACAGTGTATTCTCATTATCACATCGCTCTCTGCAAGGATCTTGTTGGAGACAAAATGGCTGCTGCATTTCCTGAAGCGCAACAAAAGTAAAATGCTTTGGGACATGAAGTTATGAAAATGCGATTGAAGTGAATACCTTATTCCATTGCACTGTTCATGTATATAATGAAAATCTTCCTATTTGAAGTGCTGTAGTCTGCTATATCAGAACTAAAATCAGTCTTTGAAAGTTTGATTTGTTTTTTACTTTATCAATATGACAATATGATATTCAGTAAATTCTTGCAATATAAGAAATAGGAGAAGCAGGCCATGGAACCTCAGTGCTCTTCCACTGACCAATAAAGTAATAACTGACCTTCTACATCAATTTGTGTTCCCATACTGTTCCCACATCACTTCATTCGTTTAGGTCAGATCCACCAGTCACTGCATTTAATGACTGAGGTGGAGAATTATAAAGATACACAGCTGTTTAAGTGAAGAAATTTCCTTTCTCTTCACCTAAATTGCTGACTTTGAGGAATGTTGCTTTAAAATAAATTTCCCATTGAGTGTGCCCTCTTAATCTAGCTAATTTCTGCCTCACTGCCTGCCTTGCCATATTCTTTGATCCCTTCCCCAAATATCTGCTTTCTGTGAATTATTTTTCTAGTTGCAAGTGATTTTATTTTTCCTCAGTTGTATTTTTTTCTGAAATTTTATTTTTCCTCTGTTAATGGGTATCTTAGATTCTGATGGGCTGTCTGGTCAACAGGTGCTGCATGTTGTAGAGCTGTAGCCTTGCTTGATTACAACTTGAACAATAACCTTTTTCCACCGCTGTTCAGGCTGGTATGACTGCACCTGGCACCCGAAGACCCATTTATGACAAGAAGCTGGGCACTGAGCAGTGCGACAACAGTACGGCATCTCTACAGATGGGGACCAACCAAGGAGCCAACCAGAGTGGCACCAACTTCGGCCTAGGCCGCCAGATCTACGATCCCAAGTATTGTCCAAAGGCTGAGCAAGGACAGAATGGAAGCCATTCAGATTACAATGCAGAGTACGTCCCAGAGCACCCTACTGATTATCCTGGACAATTTTATTGAATCCTTCATTGCAATGCGGACACTGTAGAGAAGCAGCTGCAGTTTTGTGTGGCCATGCCTCACACAGCAACATTCCCACTTTCCTATTGAATGTCTCTGCATTTCAAGTATGTTTACTTTAGCAATTGTGAGCAGAATCTGATATCAATTTACTTTCTAAATCCCTATATTTTGCTTGCATTGCAGTTCTGTGGTGACTGGCAAAGGAAGATATTTGTTTCTTTTTTTAAATGTTCTTGAAATTTCAAAGCATGGCTTTTATTGGAGTCTGTGAAGCAGCTGACACTTGTGAGGGAAGGGAGAAAATTGTTTCAGTAGTCAGGTGACTGGAAAAAGCAGCACTTGATGATACAATGTTTAGTGATTGTTAGATTCTCCAGTAATTGTGACTCATCTCACTATAGTTTTCATTATGAAGTTAGAGCAACTTGTTTTTAAGGATTTGTTTTTAAAAATAAATACACATTTCCTCCTTTTCAACCAAAAAAATGTTGGGAATCTTCTGGAATTTCAATGTGTGCAAAGCCCAGTTGTCCATGAGTGCAGGCTGGCTGGGAAAATGCAGCCACCTGTTTCTAATTTTTCCACCCTGCCAATTCCAATAACATTCCAAGGTCACCGCGTTTACATTTTTCTTTGTTGCTTCTCAAAACAAACTGGATTCTTTTCAAGCCTGACTAACATTCCAAAGGGTCAGCAGTCAGGAGAATGTGGCAGAATAAACCCTTGGGACCAAGTCTCCTGCACTGCATCAGACCACAAGCTTACAGGGAATTTTGCAGACTACTTTATCATGACTGCAAGCTTATTTTTTTTTCTCCCAAAGTCTGGTTTAGTGCTTTGACAAATAACTTTTACAAAGTAAACTGGAATTTGGCTACAGCTGAGCCTATTGAGCATTAGTACTCTTTGACATATGATACATTTCTTATACATTCCCCTCAAACCACCCACCACCTTTGCCCTATCTCTCCACCCTGCACCCCCCCCCCCCCCACCATCTGCAGTCTCCACCCACCAGTCATTTTCTAGCTGAAAACCTGAACATCGGAGGCTTGGAACTCAAAATACTACTAGTTGGTTTGTATTTCAAAGTGCAGTGAGAAAGTACTGCATCCACCAATAAGTGTTACTGAAATCTTTGTAATCTAGATTTTTGGGGATTATGAATAGGGAAGAGAGGGCCAGCAAATTGTGTGATTCCTTTATTTTTGAACATGTCGGAATAAACAACTGCAGGGAAGCTGTATGCTTTAGGCTGACACGCAGAGTCAAAATATTAATCCTATTTGGCACTATACAATATATCCCTTGCAAGTTGTCTGTCTTTAGATTTGTAAAGGCCTCGAAGCCAGGAAAATGCCGGTTTTATTTTCTTCCAAAGTGGAAGATAAAACTGGTACTACAAAAAAAAGTGCAAAACTGCAGATGCTGGAAGTCTGGAATAGAAAATGCTGGAAATATTCAGCAGGTAAGGTAGTGTCTATGGAGAGCAAAAAGTAGTTAACACTGACTTGCCTCACTCTGCAGATGTTGCCTGAAGTTTTGGATATCAAAGTTAAAATTGAGTTTGTCATGTGCACAAGTACATGTGTGCACAGGTGCAATGAAAAACTTGCTTGCAGCAGGATCACAGACATAGCATTGAATAAGCAGCATTCACAAGAAAAACATAAACAAATTATACACAATTTTTACACAATCTTTGCATTCATATTTCCAGCATTTTCTGCTATTAATACAATAGTGTGTGCCTTTTGGACTTTGCATTCTCTACTGTAGAGCACTTGTCACAAATGAAGTCTTCTCTGTACTATATATGTAGTTCTCTTTTAATCCAATTATTAAATGTTTTTGTATTTTGCTTGTGTAGTTCTCATTGTACTATGTTCTACTTTATAATATTTTTAATAATTCTAATAGATCTCAATGGACTGTAAAAGCTTCCACAATATGGGGGGAGAAAGGTTAGTGAAGACAGTGTCCCTCAGTCAGAAATGGCAGAGTTTATAATGAGGAACAAAAATAGCAAAATTTGTCCTTGAGGAAGAGGGCCATACAGTGGGGTAGCAAGTAAAGCTGCTGCCTCACAGACCCAGAGACTCAGGTTCAATCCTGACCTTGGATGCTGTCTGTGTGGAGTTTGCATACCCTCTCTGTGACTGCACGAGTTTCCTTTTGGGTGTTCTACTTTTCCTCCCACAGCCCAAAGATATGTGGGCTGGTTGATTAATTGTCCACTGTAAATTGCCCCGAGTATGTCGGTGAGCAGTAGAATCTGGAGGGAGTTGAGAATGTAGGGAGAATAAAAAAAATGGGGTTAATATAGGATTAGTGTAGAGTAGGTGGTTGACAGTGGCACGGAAGGGTCGGTTTCCATGCTGTATGACAGCACAAGTAACTTCCCAGAAATGCTAGGGAGCCAAGCATCTAATGAAGAGGGATTTGGGGATATCAGTAATTTTTGTTAAATGAAAAAATACTAATGAAATTATGGGACTGAAAGTTGATAACTCCCCAGGGCCAGTTAATTTACTTCAGAGTACTAAATGAAGTAACCATGGAAATTGTGGATGCATTGGTCATCATCTTTGGAATTCTATATATCGTGGAATGGTTCCTGCAGATTGGAGGATGACGAATGTATTTAAAAAGGAGGAAGAGACCACGACAGATCATTTGGCTGAACTTCAATAGAAGAGAAAAACAGGAGTGTTGTAAAGGATGTGATAACTGTACACTTGGAAAACATGATTAGGATTAAACATGGATTTATGAAAGGGAAATTGTATTTAACAAACCTTTTTTTTAAGGATATAACTGGTAGAATAGACAAGATAAAAACCAGTGGAAATGGTGTACTTGGATTTTCTACAGAGGTTAGTGGGCAAAAGTAAAACACGTGACTTTTTTATAATATACTGGTATGGGCTAAGGATTAATTGACAGACAGGAAACAGATTAGGAATAAATTGGTCTATTTCAGGATGGCAGTCAGTAAGTCGTGGGATAACACTGGGATCACTATTCACTATATGGCAATGATTTGAATGCAGGAACAGATTATAAAATGTTCATTGGAGACCAGAGACTGGAGATGCTGGAATCTGGAACGACAGACAATCTCCTGGAGGAACTCAGCAGGTTGAGCAGCATCTGTGGGGCAAGGAAGGAATGGTCAATGTTTCGGGTCAAAACCCTGCATCAGGTAATGAGTCCGTTTGCTGGCTATGTGAGACTGGGGTGGGGCTGTGAGGAAGATACAAAAAGGCTTCAAGGCAATTTAGCTGAGTGACTGGCAAACAAATGGGAGAAGCAGTATAATGTGGATTAATGCAAAGTTAATCGCCCTGGTAGGAAAAGCAGAAGAGCAACTTATTTAAGGAATGAGAGGTTGTGAAACATTGATTTGCATTGTACACCAAAGGCATTCAGCATGTGGTTAAGAAAACAAATAGTACGTTGATGTTCATTGCCAGAGGTCTTGAATGCGGGAACAAGGATGTCGTTACTGTAATTATATCAAGCTTCAGTGAGTCTACACCCGGACTGTGAATAGTTTTGTTCTCCTTACCTATGAAGCACTTATCATAGCGGGAGTGCTGCAAAGATTCACTAGTCCAGTTCCTGAGCGAGCAGGACCATCATTTGAGGAGAAATTGGATCAACGCAACCTGTATTTCAAGAGTTTAGAAGAATGAGGAGAGATCCAATTGAAACATAGTTCTGACACAGCTCAAGCTGGATGCTGGGAGGATGTTTGAGAATACAGGCTGAAACATTTAGGATTGAGATGAGAAATTTCTTCATTCAAAGGATTGTGAACTTAAGGAATACCCAACCACAGAAGACTGTGGAGGCCATATATTTAAGAAGATCAGTAGATTTCTATGCACAAAAGACATCAGAAAGTATGGGTTTAGGAATAAATGATCAGCCACAATTCCATTGAAAGGCATCCTTGAAGGGCCGAATGGACTACTTGTTGCATTGCTCACAGGGTAATCCAGAATCTGCAGGTGTGGGAACTGCTGTTGCACTTTGTAAGTCATACACAATGCAACCATGGTGCACCATTAGTGAAGGGTGTGACAGTTCAGGGTGGTTGAAGTTCAGGGTGGCTGAAGAAGTGCCAGTCAAGAGCCCTGCTTTGTCCTGGGTTCTGCTGAGCTGCTTGAGTGTTCATTGCATTTGCACTCATCAAGCAAATGGAGAGTATTTCATTCCACTCCGGACTTGTGCCTTTAGATGCTGGAAAAGCTTTTAGGTGTCAGGAGACGATCAGATTTGTTGCTTTCAGTTATCACAAGATAGCCAGTCTCTGACCTGCTCTTTCAGCTGCAGCATTCGCGTGTTGAGTTTCTGGTTAATGGTGAACCCCAGGATGGATTCAGCCGTGGTCATGCCACTGAATGTTAGGAGCATGTGGGTAGAACCTTCCTTGATGAAGATAGTCGCTGTTTGGCACTTGTGCATTATCAATGCTACTTGCCAATTAACAGCCCATGTGTGATTGTAGGATTTCTTTATTAGTCACGTGTACATCGAAACACACAGTGAAATGCACCTTTTGCGTAGTGTGTTCTGGGAGCAGCCCGCAAGTGTCGCCACGCTTCCGGTGCCAACATAGCATGCCCACAACTTCCTAACCTGTACGTCTTTGGAATGTGGGAGGAAACTGGAGCACCCGGAGGAAACTCTCACAGACTTATCTTCATCTTGCTGCATGCAGGTGTGAGCATCTGCTGAGGAGGTCTAAATGGAATGGAACAATGTACAATCCCCACTTCTGTCCTTTTGGTAGGTTATTGAAGCAGTTGAAGGTGGTTGGACCGAGGCCACTCCTTTGAGGAACTCCTGCTGTGAAATCCTCTGAAAGGCTCTGATCAGGTCTGATCCTGGCAAAATCCAAACTGAGCATCAGTGAGCAGGTTAACTACCCCTGTTGTTGACACCTTCCATCATTGTGCTGATCATTAAAAGTAGACCAAATGGGCAGTAAATATCAATCAGACTTGTTTGCTTTCATTGGTCACTAATTTTTCACAGTGTTGCATAAATTCCAGAGGTCTGGCTGTACTGGAGCAGCTTGGCTGAAGCATGGGTTTTCAGGACTACGGTTGGGATGTTATCTGGTCCCATAACCGTAGCTGTATCCGGTTATATCTGCTATTTCTTGATGCCATGTGCAGTGCTTCTAATTGGCTGAAGACTGACATTTCAGGGAGAGGCCAAAGCAGATCATCCTCCATGTTTCTGGCTGAATATGGTTGTGAATGCTTCATTCTTGTTGTTCACACTTACATGCTAGCTCTGCCATCATTGAGGATGGAAATTTTCGTGGAGCAGCCTTCTCCTTGTTTGTTTTATTCTCCTTCACCATACATGAGTAGGTGGACTGAACATACAATGAATGTACACTGGGCAGGGACCTTCAATTTCCTTCACTGTGGCAGACTACAGAGCTTTGATCTGATCTGTAATGGAATCTCTTTGTTCTTTTCATTGCATGCTGATTTTTGCTGATTAACACTTGTAGTCCCATATTGCAGCTTCACCAGGTTGGGATTTCTATTATAGTTGGGCCTGGTGCTGTTATCAGCATGGTCTTCTACCCTCCTCGCTGAACCTGGGTCAATGCCCTGGTTTGATCGTGTTGGAAAAGTAAGTGACGTGCCAGGCTGTGAGGTAACAGATTATGGTGGAATCCGGTTTTGTCGCTAATCACTCACAGCGGCTCACAGATACCCAGGTTTGTGCAGGCAGATCCGCTTCGAGTTTATCTCACTTAGCATGATTGCAGAGTCAAACAACGTGATGGAAGACGCTATCAAAGAAGTGATCTTGTCTCGACAGGGACTCTGCAGTGGTCACTCTTAGCAGTACTGCTATGGGCAGATGCATCTCCAACAGTCAGATTAGTAAGAACTCCTCTTGATTAGTCCATTCACTGCCTGCTGCATACCCATTCTGGTAGTTAACTCCTTCAGGACCTAACCAGCATGGTCAGTGACGGTACTACTAAGCCCTTTGGTGATGGATATTAGGTCCCCACCCAAATGCCCTTGCTATGCTCAGCCCTCCTTCCACTGGAGGAAGACAAATACTGTACATAAGCTGAGGGGCAACAGTAATCAAGGGGAGGTTTCCTTGTTTTCATGGAGCTTGTTCTCATGGAGTCTGGAATAAATGTTGAGGATTAACAGGACCACCTGGTTCCCACTGTACTGCCCCTTCTGATGGGTCTGTCTTGTCAGTGGGACAGAACCATACCCAGGAACTGTGATAGAGGAGTTTGCTGCAAGGTCTGATGGTTCATTTACCCATGGAGAGTGGTCATTTGCTGGTTGTGGAACTGTTCTCCATGAGAACTTGTGCTCTCCGTGGCAGAGGTAGCCAAACCGGTTAGAAATGGGAAGTCTGATTCACGATAGCAACCTTCACTTAATGTTATTTCCAGACTTAGTTACATCCATAAGAACACAAGATTATAACTTGAGTGGGTAGTGTGTGCAGTATTGGCCTGGTGCCTTGGGATAAGCAGTGACAATCTGGAGCTAATGACAGGTCATTTTGCAAGGGTCACTAAATGGATTCTGATATAAAAATTAATGCTCCCCATGGGCCAGTGCTGGCCTCGCTGCATTTTTTTAAAATATGTATTAATAATATGGATATGAAGGTACGGGGTAAAATCTCCAAAACTGGAAGACAGCCAAGGTTGAGCTGACTGAGAACAGGGCTGTATTTTGCAGGAAGCCACTTCAGTCTGTCTGGCTGAGGGTGTTGGTCCAACCCAGTAATGGACGAAAACAGACAAATCTAATCTGGCTAAGAATCTGAATCTCAGCTCTACAGCAGCACCAGCTCAGTCATAATCTGAGTTAAAGAGGTTTTTCCTTACCATTTCTCCTATCATATATATTCCCTTTGCCCTAAATATCCATCCACAACCCTCAGTTCAAAATAAAAACAAACTTTTTTTCTCTTTTTCCCAGTGCCGGTGGAGGGGTATTGACCTGAAACATTAACTCTGGTTCTCCTTCCACAGAGGCTGCCTGACCCGCTGAGTATTCCCAGCATTTTCTGTTTTTATTTCCTGCTTTTATGCTCTGTTTCGGTTTATGAACCCCAAAATCCCATTTGCATTATTATCTGAACAAAGGCTTCCTCTTTCAAGGACTGATGAGCATATGCAGAGGTGCCCCATTCCAACACACCCTTACAACTGCCATTTGTTAGTTTCTTGGTTTAGTATTGTCACAAGTACCAAGATACAGTGATAAACTTTTGCAAGCCATCCATACAAATAATTTCAAAGCATGAATACTTTGAGGTGGTACAAGGGAAAAGCAATAACAGAATGCTGAATATAGTGTTACAGTTACAGAGGAAGTGCAGTGCGGGCAGACAATAAGGTGCAAGGGCATTAACGAGGTAGATTGTGAGGTCAAGAGTTCATCTTTAGTCTACCTTGTCTCTCCTCACTCTTTCTGTCACTTCACACTTCAGTGTGTAAGATTCCACCTGACAGTGTCAGTGCATTCACTCAGCCTATCCCTGTCTTCATGTGGTCTATTACGTTCCTTGTCCCTTTTTACAACACTTCAAGTTCTATGTCATCCACAGATCTGGAAATTTTACCCTATACATCCATGCTCAAATAAATTTAAAAACTTACATTAATCCCAGCAATGGACCCTGGGAAGCATAACTTTTACCATCCTCCACACTGAAAAGCAACCAGTTCCCACCAAACTCTATAAAATATCTTTAAATGAATTTCCTATCCATGCTGCTAGTGACTTTTTAACCCCATGGCTCTTAAAGCCTTTTGTTTGTGATTTACCAAATGCCTTCTGGAAATCCATGAAGATAACATCCAAATCATTCCCTTCAACAACACTTTCCACAACTTCATTTTAAAAATTCAAGTCAAGTGGAACTTATTGTCATGTGCAAAGTATGGTGAGGTACAAGCACAATAAAAAAAACTTGCTTGCAGCAGTATCACAGGCACATAAGTTCAGACAATACACAAAACACAAATTATACATAAATTATACAAGACAGTGAAGAGAAAAAAATAATTGTGCCAAACACGACATTAGTGCAAAAAAATCAGAGACAAGACTGTCATCCAGGGTGGTCAAATACACTTTGCCTCCAACAAATCTTTCCTGGCCTTCCTTTATCAAGTCAAATTTCTCAGGTGTCTATTCATTATTTCCTTAACTATTGTTTCTAGAAAGCTAACCAAAGTTAAACTGGCTATACCATAATTCTCAGGCATGTCCTTATACTTGTGTCGTCTGGGTGGTGGAAAGGCTTTGGGGAGTCAGAAGTTGACCTACACATCACAGGCCATCCAGCTTCATTATCTGACCAACTCTCAGAGCTCAGTATTTATATGACAGCTCCGGTTAGGTCTCTGATCAGAATGACCCTCACAGTTGACAAAAGGGAAATTCACTGTGTTAATGCCATTAAATGCCAAAAGGAAGTTGGAGATGGTTATTGCCTGAGACTTCTGTAACATGAATATTACTTGCCCCATGTCAGTTCATGCCTAAATATCGTCCAGGACACACAGCCACATTCTGCTTCATTATTTGAGGAGCTCCAAATGGAATTGAGCATTGTGCAACCTGAACGTCCTCAGGTTTGACTTTGTGACAGAGGGCAGATCATTGATGAGGCAGCAGGATGTGAGCAGCTTCCTGACTAACTTCTACTGCAGGGATACGAGCCTGAGATGATTGCCTTCCAACTGTCACGGCCACTCAAATTGGAATCAAGAGCAATGAAGGGGAAACTTCCCATTAGCTAGAGTCACAGGAGCATAAAGGAGGTTGGCCAAGCACCTCAGCCTACGGATATTGCTGCAGGAGTCCCGCACAAGCACAATGAGTTGTTTGCTAATGATTTTACAGTGTTCAGCACCACCCCAAATGCCTCGAATAATGGAGTGAACTGAGGCAGAGTACACAGCAGGATATGAACAGGAAAGAGACAGATCACATAAGTACTAGGATCAGATAACTCAACACAGACCACAACATCAGTTTTGGCTTTTCTGATACTTTCAGTTCATGTTGCATTTTTTTTGACTCTATCACCAGGGTAATTTCCGCTGGTTATTCATTCCGCAGTTGTACTGATGAACACATTCAACTTCCTCATTTTTGACTTGTGTTTCCTTGGATGCGAAACTATCACCACGGTGACCAATTTGATCAAATTTCTTTTGTCTGTTGCCTTCAAAGCTTTAGAAGCATCAATTTTGCCACTTTAACATTTCCTCTTTTCCAAAGACAAAACTGACTTCCTTATCCTTGTTCCTTAACTCTCTGTTCAATATTCTGAATTGACTTCTGGTGTCTTGTTGTTTTTGCCTAAAGGTTCAGTGTAACAAGGATCACACTTGACTGCTTAACTTCTTGGATATTGTAAGATGAAAGTGTTTAATCAGCTGAATGGGCAACACACCAAAAATGTTATCTAAATGATTGGAAGGAAAGTTATCTAGTTAATCAGTGGATCCCACGCAAGGTGAAAACGCAGGACCAGAGAAGCAGGACATTCTGTAGAGTAACCTACCAACACATTGTCACAATATTCAAACAGCTGTCAGTAGTGGTGCTACCAAGCCTCTCTTGGTGATGGACATTGAAAGCCACCCACCTAGAATACATGATGTGGTCTTAATATTTTCAGTGTTTCCTCCAGTTATTATTCAACATTGAGCAGCACTGATTCATCAGCTGAGGAACGATTGTAGGTGGTAATCAGGAGGTTTCCTTGTCAGTGTTTGACTTGATGCCGTCAGGTCCAGAATCAATGCTGCGGACTCCCAGGGCTACTCCCATCCATTTGTACACCACTGTACTGCCTACTGTCCTGCTATTGGGAAGGATGTACCTAGGGTTTGTGATGATCAATTTTGGTGCGTTGTCTGTGAGGTATGATTCCATGAATATGTCAGGCTGTGGCTTGACAAATGTGTGGACAGATGTAGACGTCAGTTCCAGATGTTTGTGGGAAGAACTTTCAAGGTTCACTGTGTTGCATGCAACTTTGCAGAACCTGTCTCATTTTTCATAACAATGTAGAAGGAGGCCCTGCAACATATCAAGTCTACGTTGGGCTGTCCAACCAGTTTTATCCCTTTGTGTAATGTAGTGATTATTGTACAACGTAACTGATTGCTAAGACATTTATATCTATGAAACAACTATATCTTTATGGGTCTGCTGTCAAATATAGGCCAGAGGAGGTAAAGATGACATATTAGTATTAATGATTTTGATGAAGACAATTTCTGTGCTGTGATATGAGTGAAAATCTAATCGGAGAGATTCAAAGGAGTTCTGGAAAAGATGAGCATGATTTTGGGAAGATACAACACGTACAAGGAGCTTGAAAAGGACTGGGAGGTTGGAGATGGCCTGGTTAGTTAGTTAGGGCAGTGAGAACAAGCATTAGCTTACTAAAGAGCAGGGTGTGTAAAACCCTAGGCGATTTAACAGGCTCCTTTACTCACGTTTCCAAAGTTGTTGCCTAAATTGGTGAATATTTCTTCAGCTGGAGTACTAAGAGCTCATCATTGCAATCTATATATCTTGTCAAAGGAGGATCCATTCCAGAAGCATCTGTATGATGTGTTGGGCAGTGAGGTTGGTGGACACTAGTTAAATATTGCTGACTCTGGGAAATGTGTGTAGAACTAAGCAATTGAAGTGATGTATATTTACATATATTAATCTCTGTTGTTGGATTTAATTTATTCTGTTTCTGTATCTTGCTAACAATCACTGTGGTGCCCTTGTTACAAAGATTACTTGACTTGGATAAGGTGTGAGATGTCTGTGAAACCTTTGAATCAGTAACAGTCAACATCTTCAGGATGTTTAGGTGGAAGGATTGCAGGGGAGGAGGGGACAATTTAAACCAACAGGATGTTGTTGCAATCCAGCACCATCTGTCATGAGTGGGAAACTGTGCAAACTTTTAAGCAACAAAATTAGAATGGCGTTGTATATCATCTCTCTCCTGGAAACAGAAACAGCAATACCATAGATACAGTAATTTGAAAAGATTCTTGAGTAAACAATTTCAATATAAAGGTGAGTTAGACGTAACATTCTGGGCTCAGGTAAAGATTCACCAAACTGGGCAGTGCAATAAGGAGCAGCTGGTAGCCCTGTGAACTAGCATTATAAAACAACACAAAGTGTCATTAAAACTGAAAATGCTGGAAAAGTTCAGCAGGTCAGGCAGCATCTGTTCAGTTCAGGCAAAAGGTCTTCAACTTGAAATGTTAACTCCCTCTCCCCACAGATGCTGCCTGACTTGCTGAGTGTTTCCAGTGTTTTCTGTTTTTATTTCAGATTTCCAGCATCTGCAGTTTTTTGATTTCAGTAAAAGGTGTCATGTTGACGGGTAGAACCTCCACCTCTGACAATCCACAGTGGAAAAGGCTGTGATCTTCCCAGAATGATACCTGTTCAAGCTCAGTTGATTCCAGAAAGTTTGTATTTCCCTCTTACTCCCAGGCCACATCACTCATGTACACGAAGACTGATCTGCACTGAAATCATGTGGGTCCAGCTCACCCGAAGTAAAGGCTGCCGCTTTCAGTACTTGCACAAAGCCATTTTACTCTCTTTAGTTTGGGTGTTTTATTGTGGTATAGGAGACAAAGGCTCTTAAGTTTAGGGACAATGTGCGAGACAGGGATCCCTGGGTTTAGGGACATGACAAAATAACTTCCATTTGTATAGCATCTTGCAGATCCGTCACTCACTGTTCCCCACCCCCCACCCCCCCCCCCATTTCACATCCATGTCCTCAGCTGTCTCGGCTCTAGCATTTTGTGGTTCTCTCCTCTCTTTCTCATCCTTTAAGGTACACCGTAGACCTATGTTTATGAGCTAGTTTATTACGTGTTAATTTGATATCTCCTTCTTCGATGTGTCAATCTTTTTCTAATTGCACTTCTGCGTAGCCCTTCCGAGATTTAACTGCATCAACGCCGCTACACAAATGAAGGTTATTTTGTTGTAAAATAAAAGATAACATCGGGTCTACACCAGATGTGGCAGAAGACAGTAGTGAATTGACACACACTGCACCACAGATCTCCAAGGTTACATCGTCTTTTGTTGTCGAAGCTGGTATGGTGATCGAAGTGACAGGGGGAGTCTATGTGCATCCTGTAACGACTTCATCTACTTCAACCTTGGAGCACATTGAAAATCGCTTGGTGCCATCCAATCCCATAAAGATCGTGCTAGAGAAATTCCAGGATTGGAATCTCCAGAAGGAGGTCCCCATTGCCACCGGATGCACGTAATCCTGGATAACTGACATTGGTGGACGATATTCAGATAAAGAAAGGAAGTCTGCATTTGTACAGCATCTTTTGCAATCTCTGCTTTATAACTAACTAAGTAATTCTAAAGTTATGTTACTGTTGTAATTATAGGAAAAACTGCAGCAAATTTGTGCACAGTGATGTTTTAGAAACAGCAATGGGCTAAATCATCTAATGATACATCTGTAGGGATTGAGTGAGAGCTAGGCATTGTTCAGGACGCTTCTGCTCTTTTCAAGTAAGGCCATGGAATCCTCTGTGTGCCCCAAAGAGGGCAAGCCCGGTTTTAGTTTAACATCTTATCCTACAGACAGCATCTCTGACAGTGCAGCACTCACACATTGTGGATTTTGTGCTCAGGTCTACTGGTCTGTAGATCACTGGGTATCATGAATTTACAAACCTCTGACTCGGAGGCAATAATCTTATCAGTAGAGACTCTGCTGATAACTAATATGGGCAACAGTAAATTTAATATGTGAAGGTTTCTTTTTAGAGTTGTTTCAGATTACAGGTTATTCAATGACTGTGAGATATCACAGCATTATCAGGATTCAAGGCATTGACAATCTTTGGTTATAGCACCACCTTGTGGTTACATTTAATTAATCTGAATGGACAGGTTGCATCACACTTCATATACTGAATCAGAATCAGGTTTATTATACTGACCTATGTCGTGAAATTTGTTGTTTTGTGGCAGCTGTACAGTGCAAGACACAAAGACATAAAAATGACTATAAGTTACAAAAGAGGAATAACGAGGAAGTGTTTATGGGTTCAAGGACCATTCAGAAATCTGATGGCAGAGGGGAAGAAGCTGTTTCTGATATGTTGAGTGTGGGTCTTCAAGCTCCTGTACCTCCTCCCTGATGGTATTAATGAGAAGAGAGCATGTTTCAAGTGGTGAGGGTCCTTGATGATGGATGCCGCCTTCTTGAAGCACTGCCTCTTGAAGATGTCCTCGATGGCTGGGAGGGTTGTGATGGAGCTGGCTAAGTCTACAACCGTCTGCAGCTTCTTTCAGTCCTGCACAATGGAGCCTCCATACCAGGCGGTGATGCAACCAGGCAGAATGCTCTCCACTGTACATCTATTGCTGCCACATCTATTAAAATAATGACTTGCACCTTCAGGTAACCATCTCTCATTACTCCTGACAGGGTTGATGACAAAATTGCTAAGTAATTCTTCACTTGTTTGGAGAGTAAAACTTTCCACAAATTTTCTTTAAAATTGCAATTGTGCCTCAGTCACAACCAGACCTGCCTCTTTCAAAAGGCGCATGTTTCCTGTATCTCCCAGGAAAACACAGAACTGCAACAGCCTGTCACAAAACATATAAGATCCAACCCTTCTTCCTCCCCTACCTCTCCTAACTAAATTAATTTGTTTCTCTCTTTCTCAGTTCTGATGAAGGGTCTTTGACCTGAAATGTTAACTGTCTCTCTTCCCACAGATGCTACCTGACCTGCTTATAGTGTTCTGCTTTAATAACAATGAGGGTAGCCTGTTAAATGAAAAATAAAACTTACAGGACAGCATTTCTTACTGCACCATTCTCCACTGCCGAAGACAGATTCTGGAAATGTCCACGCCAAACATTGTCGCAAAAACACAGAGAGCTATTAATCACATGATACAATCATACAATTGTACAGCCTTAAAACAGCAATGATTGTTAACAACCACCATTATATATGACACATACTATATTCTGCCTTTGAGAATGAAAAACAAAAAGAAAAATAGCAAACAACCTGATTAACTGTTCAGACTCTCTGTGTCTTGCTTTGGACAGAATGTTTCAGACACTGTACTTGTGTCAACTGACTGTCCTTCCAGATATGTTCCTAACTGGTTGTGGTTCTCTGTTGTTGAGTTATGCTGATCTTGCTCTATAGAGTTAGTAGTGTATCCTCTGGTAGCTCCTTATTAGTATTGGCATTGGTTTATTATTGTCATTTATACTGAGGTACAGTGAAAAACTTGTCTTGCATACCGATCGTACAGGTCAATTCATTACACAGTGCAGTTACATTGAGTTAGTACAGCATGCATTGAGGTAGTACAGGTAAAAGCAGTTACAGTACAGAGTAAAGTGTCACAGTTACAGAGGAAGTGCAGTGCAGGTAGACAATAAGGTGCAAGGTCATAACAAGGTAGATTGTGAGGTCAGAGTCCATCTCATTGTATAAGGGAACTGTTCAATAGTCTTATCACAGTGGGATAGAAGCTGTCCTTGAGCCTGGTGGTATGTGCCCTCAGGCTCATCTTGTGATCATCAAGGTGATCTTGCTCAATAGAGTTAATGGTGTATCCTCTGGTAGCTCCCTATCTGTTTCTGCCAAACAAGTTTCCTCAGAGGTCTTCCTGAAATGGTGTTTGTTCTTCCGAAATGGGACAGCTTCCTCTGTCACCTTGGAGATCTGTGGTACAGTGCGTGTCAAGTCACCACTGCCTTCTGCTACATCTGGTGTTGGCCTGATGATATCTTCATTCTCACTGTAATTCCAACATTGGCTGTTGGCAGGTCTTCGGCACCTTTGATCTAATGGTGTGCTTGTCTTCTTTTGGCTATTTCCTGTTGACTTCCTGTTGTTTTGTTTGCATTCTTCCAAGTAAATATTGAGAATACTGAGGCCAGAGTTTGCAATCAATAGTGAACCTCTTCAATTGACCTTTTGCCATTGATTGAGTAAGAATTTACAGGGAAATCGCCTCCATCCCTTGCAGTGAGGTTCTGCTGTCAACCAGGTCTCAACTTAAGAGGCATCATGTGAGGAGCTAGACCAAGCCCTGCCCATGACTCCTAAAGCCCAGACAAATGGCTAAGTCACACCCACTGACATGACTGCCAGGTAAAGTCATCAAAGTACTGTGAATGTTTCTGACATTCAGAAACACTCATAACATTAAAAAGTAATTAAAATTTATTAAAACTTGAATAAATTAGAACACTTTAAAAAATTAAAAAATGACACAGCCTAGAAATTTGAAATACTTTAAAACTTTGAAATAAATTCAAATGACGGAAAAAATCTAAATTAAACAATAACTTGGCTCCCTGCAGCTGTTACACTTCATTGAAGTCAATGGGAATCTGTCCCTGCATTAAAGTTTCAAAGCAGGTTCTTTAGGACAAAATGGCCAAGTTGCTGCCTCATGGTAGCCTGCATGAAAATTTGAGTATTGAAACATAGTTAGACAGATACCAGCAATTTCGGGACTTCCATAACCGTGTTAGATCTCAAAGTTACCCAGGGAATTATCAGAAGAACCTGTGGCA
The DNA here is from genome assembly GCF_009764475.1 of Pristis pectinata. Taxonomy (NCBI): domain Eukaryota; kingdom Metazoa; phylum Chordata; class Chondrichthyes; order Rhinopristiformes; family Pristidae; genus Pristis; species Pristis pectinata. Next base: position 12,242,864 of record NC_067428.1, read on the forward strand.
TTTTCTTTGGTCCCCACCAGCAGGTCTGTTCTCCAGCCACTCCCAATAAATGACTGAGGCTGAACAAGATTGGTTGCAAAGTTGTTCTATTTGTACCTGAGTTGAGTTTCTAACCTTATGTTCATACCATCTGCCACCATCTCTTCCACAAGGCAGTTTTGACTCCCTGCTTCACTTCATGAGTCATCTGCCCACCTTCCACTCTTCAAACATCGAGGACATCTGAAATTCTGCACTTCATATCATAACCCCCTGGATGGTTCTGTTCATCCATCAAATCCTCACTCACTGACTACGTCGGTTCCTAGCCCAGCAATATCTTGATTATAAAAACCCTTGTCCTTGTTTTCTCCCTATTCCTGTCACCTCAGCTAGCCCCACCCCCACAACCCTGTAGATTTTGCCTTGAGATGTTTTGCCACTTTAAAGGCACTTTATGAACACAATTTTTTTGCATTAACTGAGACCTCTGCAACTGGAAGTCTCAGTTTTCTCAAATGCTATCTATGTGCTTTCCTTTCAACAGGATCTGCCACAGGAGTTCTAGCTGACATATTTGGTTCTGTCAGTGCAGAAGAGGCTGCATCCCAGAACAGGTTAGTTTCCTGCTGCTAGATGGAGATTGAAGGGGTAAGGGTGAATAATGTTTGAAGGGTCAGGGGCAACTTCGTGGGGTTTGAGACAGATCAGGGTAGAGGGAATATGTTAATGAGGAGTTCAGTGATTGCTGGCACACAAAAGATCACGTGGGTAATACCAACCACAGTTGGAGGTCAGGGGGATGCACTCCTTCTCCTCTTGGCTCTCAGACAGTGCTGCAGAGATACTTAACTGCTCTACGCACCAATCCTTGTGTCCCTCCAACTTAAGTGTTTCCTGAGGCCCATGTTACCAGCCTGCCAACACTGGAGCTAGGAAGTACGTCGTCTCACCAAAGTTTTGAAAAGAACAGCCAGGTGGCTCCCGTTAAATATTTTGCAGCAAGATTGACTAAAGGGTGTTGCAAACTGGGAAAAATAAAATAGAGGAAAAGGAAACCACCAGCACACCAGAGGGAGCTCTTGTTGAAAGTAATATAAATCAAAATTTATGAAAATTATCCCATAGGGGGCATAAATGGTAAAATGTTATGGGAACTGAGGAAGGGCACTTGAAAGTGCTTGAAGAGGTATTTAAGAGGTATTTATACATGCAAAGTCAGATTGAAGCAGAGGGGTGATATATTTAGGCCTCAAGATTGATGCAATTGGACGCTGACCTGTTAAAGCAAAGTAACAGCAATACAAAATACCAGAAGAACCAACAACTTTACAGAGCTCAGTCCCTTCTGAACATGTTGCAATTCTACGTCAGGCCTTTACCAGGCCTCATCACTATGTTAACACTTCTCCACCAGTTACATTAAAGGGAGGAACTCTGGCACTGAGGCAAAGACCAGCAGTGAGCACATGACAGGCTGAGCAGTAACTCACTGTTGGACCCACTGTGATGTAGAAAAGACACTGCAGCTCTTCTTGTACCAGTTCCATTTATGGCGTTGGGACAGTCATTATTAACATGATGGATGCAGGTCATATGGGATCAACAGCATGTGTTTTTCTCATGTTCACATGAAGCAAGGACTTATATACAGATTAAGAGAAGGCCTCTGCCACTATTTTTTGGCATTGCTCAGTTTCACAATTTCCTCTCAGGGTGACCTTCACTCCAATTACAGACCATAAATAGTTCTAAATCTTTTGCGGTCAAAGCCAGCCATCAGAATGATGGGAGCATTGAGACATGTTTAACAAACCTTCATCCTGCCAAGACCATATATCTCAACCTCACAGACCACCCATTCATACATGGGAGTTGCCTGCAAGGTCATTCTTGTGGATCCATTGACTGATGGGGCCAGACAATCCTAATCGATAGCCACACCAAATTGCTGGAAGCGAAGCCAGCTGTTTCATGCACCACTGTCACAAGGACAGGTTTGGACAGCTGACATGTTTCTGTCCAGATGAAGGGTCATGACCCAAAATGTCGATTGTCCATTTCCCTCCATAGACACTGCCTAAACCTTTGAGTTCCTCCAGCATCTTGCGTGTTGCTCCAGATTCCAGTATCTGCAGTCTCTTGTGCCTCTGACATGCCTCTGTGTAATATAGTCTATGTGATTGTAGGGAACTTTGGTTTATCAATTATAAAAGTTATTGTTTTTGGAGATGAAAGACTACTTAACCATGTAGATGATGAAATATGGGATATCAAACCTCCAAGAATACATCCAAGCAGAGAGTCAACCCTAATCCCATTCATGCTGCTGCTCAGGTCAGTGTAATGAGCCACTGAACTATTGGATGAAGGTGAGATGTGTGTTTAGGGTGTGACGATGGGGAAGGAGACAATAAAAGGTAAGTCACAGATTATACAAAGACTTATTGCCACCCATAAGTAATCTAGTGATTGGAAATTATAACTAAGTTGTTTTCAGATCATCCACCATCGAATGGGTGGACAGGGAACAGCTTTTGGTTTAAGTTAGTATGAGGAGACCATCAGTCCTTGCTTTCGAATTAATATGAGGTAGCAATTAAAATATAGAGCCTCCTGCCGTTACTGTTGTATTAGAGCTCACATGATATTCTTCAAGGAACTTTGATCTTGCCACAAACTAGTTTTTACTTTGTTTCCCTCTCTGTTTTTCCTGTGAAACACCATGTTGTAATTACTGTTGTTGCCTTCTCTCATTCTTCCCACACTGTCAAGGCTTATAAAACAGGAGCAGGAGAGCAGCCAGCTTAAATTTTAAAATGTCCTCATTTTAATATCACAAGGTATGCCAGGAACTGATATATTTCTGTAGTAAAGGTATTTATCTGTGTCATGTGCTTTGAAGTGGGGCAGACCAAACCAGCTGCCTCAATGAAGAATCAGATCAGGAATCTAAAAGCTGGCCACTTTCATTTTAATCCTGCTTGTGAGCCATTGCACACACACATTTTTCTCAGAGAAACAACAGCCTGCAGACGCTGGAGCCTGGAGCAACACACAATCTGCTGGAGGAACTCAGCAGGTTGAACAGCGATATGTGGCAGGAAAAGAATTGTTGAAGTTTCAGGTTGAAACCCTGCATCAGGACTTTTGCATGTTAAATCACAACATGCTTGGAACTCACAGGGGCATAAATATTACACTGGCAATGAGGACAGAATTATTGCTGCCTGAAGCAACAAAGTCATCAGATGCATTGAACTCATAGTGGTGGGGTGTGTCTAAAAACTCATAATTGGTCTCAGTAACTTCACCGTACAGACAAGAAGCAATGAGGTTTAAATTCAGACTCCAGCACAGGAGGAATAAAGGGTAGTGCCTGGGGATTGTTGTGTATAAGCTTTGTAACCATTATGGTGAGAGCAGTGCAAGATGGCAGCTTAGACTCACTGTGGCTACATTGCAAACCTTGCTCTTTATGACGAAGTGCACAAGTCTTTCAGTGTTTACATAGTATAGGTGGAAATGTTCTTCAGGGGAAATAATACTTTTGAAAATGAGGGAAAATGTGAACCAGGGCATACGAGAAAGTAAGAGAGCCATCTTACTATTACAGAGCCTCAGATATGTGCCCCGATTCGACAGGCTTTCTGCATTGTGTGAGGCAATAGATGTTTCATTCAATGAGGTCTACTTTTTGTGATATTTATTAATGACTTAGATGAGGGGGTGGAAGGCTGGGTTAGCAAGTTTGCAGATGACACAAAGATTGGTGGTGTTTTGGATAGTGCGGAGGGCTGTTGAAGCTTGCAGAGGGATATTGATAGGATGCAGAGCTGGGCTGACAAGTGGCAGATGGAGTTCAATCCAGAGAAGTGTGAGGTGGTCCACTTTTGAAGGACAAACTCCAAGGCAGAGTACGAGGTAAAAGGCAGGATTCTGGGTAGTGTAGAGGAGCAGAGGGATCTGGGGGTCCATATCCACAGATCCCTGAAAGTTGCCTCGCAGGTGGACAGGGTAGTTAAGAAAGCTTATGGGATGTTAGCTTTCAAAAGTCGGGGGATTGAGTTTAAGAGCCACAAAGTGATGATGCAGCTTTACAAAACTCTGGTTAGGCCACACTTAGAGTACTATGTCCAGTTCTGGTCACCTCATTATAGGAAGGATGTGGAGGCGTTGGAAAGGGTGCAGAGGAGATTTACCAGGATGCTGCCTGGATTAGAGATTATGGATTATGAGGGGAGACTAAAGGAGCTAGGGTTGTTCTCATTGGAGAGAAGGAGGATGAGGGGAGACGTGATAGAGGTATACAAGATATTGAGAGGAATAGATAGAGTGGACAGCCAGCGCCTCTCTGCCAGGGCACCAATGCTCAAAACAAGAGGACATGGCTTTAAGGTAATGGGTGGGAAGTTCAAGGGAGACGTCAGAGGGAGGTTTTTTACCCAGAGAGTGGTTGGTGCATGGAATGCGCTGCCTGGGGTGGTGGTGGAGGCTGATACGTTGGACAAGTTCAAGAGATTGTTAGATAAGCATATGGAGGAATTTAAGATAGAGGGATATGTGGGAGGAAGGGGTTAGATAGTCTTAGTTTGAAGGGCGGCACAACATGGTGGGCCGAAGGGCCTGTATTGTGCTGTATTGTTCTATGGTTCTATGGTTCTATGGAGGTGATGGAGAGATTGGAGATTCATTTTAATCTCATACTTTCAGAGATTGTACAGGTTTCAAATTCAGAATGTAAAACAAAGAGCCAGGCGAAACAGTTAGTGATCAGGCACTGTAATAGTGGCATGGTAGCATAGCGGTTAGTGTGATGCTAGTACAGCGCCAGCGACCCAGGTTCAATTCCCGATGCTATCTGTAAGGAGTTTGTACATTCTCCCCGTGTCTGTGTGGGTTTCCTCCGGGTGCTCTAGTTTCCTTCCACATTCCAAAGACATACGGGTAGGTTGACATGGGTTTAAATGGGCGGTGCAGACTCGTTGGGCCAGAAGGGCCTGTTACCATGAAGTTTAAATTCTGTTGAAGTACCTGCCTTGATACTGTAATCTTGTCACTTCTGAATGGAGTTCAATGAGACATTTGTGCATGGTTTGACAGACTACAAATTGAATCTAAATTACTAACCTCACAAGATTTAGGGTTGGACTTGCATGTAAAATCGCCACATACATAGAGATGTTTTTCCAAAAACATTAAAGAATTTGATTGGTGCCTAATGTCAGTGTTAATGCCCCATTACACTACCATGAACGCCACCTTGGTGATAACAAGTCTGATTCTGATTCTGAAATGATCAAAAGGTTGGTGCTCCAGTACTAAGCTGATGTGAGTTTGACACAATAGGTGAGACTAGTGGGAGTAAAAAAAACGCTAAATGGAGATCACAAGGAATAAATATTACAGTTTAGAACAGTGAGATGCTTCAACTGTAAAAAAATATATAGACTCAGTATGCAAGGTTAGATTTAGGAATGTAAGCCAGAATATGCAGGTTGTCAATGTAAGGACAGCACATATGCCAATCACAAGCATAAAATCAACTGAACAATACCCGTTATCACTCTCCCTGGATCTTAATGCTGAATTGGCAGGGATCAAGGGTCTTCACTAATTGGATCTGTCACATACATGCACAATTAAGCAAGGATAAAGAAGACCAACACTAACAATCAACACTTACAATGGGGCATTATTTATATAGCAAGCTACCTTATGCTGTAAAGTTCTCACTCAACATATTCAAACTATCACGGATAAAATGTTAAAGCGAGTCTAACACTGTCACAAGTTTACATTTTGATTGTAACTGCCACAATGAAGGAAAAGTTCCAAATACTTTGAGGAGGTAGCAGGCTTCAAAGAGTAAATGCACTTTTGTGTAAAAAGAGGTGAATGCAAACATTCTACAACTGGTCAAAGAAAGGGTTAAAGTCATTTTCAAGCCTAGAAAACCTGAAGAAGCCTCTGAATTTCAATTGTTTCCTGTCATGTTCCAATATTATGCCAGGTTTCTACTAGACTTCACAATGACACAGACATCACTGCATTAACGGATGAAGAAGGATGAACTGTGATACCAGGTCAAGGAACCACAGAAGGCATATGTCATATGTAGATGTCTTAGTAGTGAGTTGGTCCTGGTGCACTATGACATCATTCAGACACGAAAGCTCACTTGGATGTACTGTTGAAAATATCCTGACTGGTTACATTATGGTCTGGTATGGCAATTTGAATGCACAGGAACCTATGAAGCTGCAGAGTGTTGGACTTTGGCCAATGCATCATGGGCACATCCCAACCATCAGGCAGGAGGTACAGAAGCCTGAAGTTCCACACCACCAGGTTCAAGAACAGCTACTTCCCTTCAACCATTCGGTTCTTGAACAAACCGGCGAAACCCTAATTGCTACAGTTTAACAACCACTTTGCACCAAAATGGACATTTTTTTGTTCTAATTGTGTTCTTTCTTGTAAAAATTGTGTATCATTTATATTTAATTTATGTTGTTCTTGTGAATGCTGCTTTTCTGATGCTACGTTCCTGTGATACTGCTGCAAGTAAGTTTTTCATTGCACCTGTGCCTACAATGTACTTGTGCATATGACAATAAACTGAGACTTTGAGACTTTGAGACTTTGGATTGTCTTCAGTTGTGGTGCAGGAATAATCATAGGCAATATTATGAACTGTACCAGGAAAAGCCCATTGCCTTTATGTTGCATACACTAACAAGAGGAGCTGTACACAGATAAAAAGAGGCATTGGCTATAGCATTTGGGGTCACAAAGTTCCACCAGTTACTGTGAGGTAGATTATTCACATTCGTCACTGACCACAAATCCCCATTGACCCAAGACCATAATTCTCATAATAGCGGCCTCAAGGAAAACAATGGTGGATCATTGTACACTTTGAGAGGCAGGACTTAGTCAGATATGTTCGGATGATAATATAAACCTTTCTATCATGGACATGATAAGCAGTCCACAAATCAGAGATGTGCCAAATATTTTCACACATAGAATTACAAAGCAGAACAATGAAGGAATTTCACTCAGAACATTTGAGCATTGCTTACGTGAAAGCAGTAGCTCTTGGTCCAGCACAGATATGGATCTGCAGATCAGTTACAAAGAGCACCATTCCAAATATGGAAATGACCATGACGGCATCCCTAGCATGTCCACATAGATTACCATGAGAAATGATGTTGGCAGACAACCGTACAAAATGGATTGAGGTAAAATATGTGGAGTGATAAACCACCACTGAAAGCACAATGGAAGAACTCAAATCCCTTTCAGAACATATAGTGTTCAAGTAATGGCCTGTAATTTCAGTTAGTTCAATATGAACTGTTTGTGAAATTAAGTGGGATCAAACTTCACATCTCAAATGGACAAGTTGTGAGATAAGTATGTAAAGTGAAAGAGGCATTAGGGACACAAGCCTTGCAAGGCAGATCAGGTCATGCAATAAAATAAATACTTGCAGGTTTTCTTCTGAGCTACAGATGAGTGTCACACCCTACAACAGGGTACACTGCTGAAGGAACACAGGCTTGAGTGCATCCAGCTGAAACTAGAATGGAAAGTGGAAGAAGCCATTTGAAACAAAGATCACAACACATGGTGAAGGGAATGAGTTCATGTTACATGATAGAGTTAGCAAGCTAATACCACCAGCTGCCTCGAGACAAGAAAATGAGATGTTGGAAAGATTATAGAGACATACCCATTCCAGGAATTAGAACACAGAATATAATACGTAGAACAGTACAGCACCGAGATGCGGCTCCTCAAGGAACGGATTGAGAGTCTGGAGCAGCAGCTGGATGACCTTCGGTTGGTTAGGGAGAGCGAGCAGGAGATAGACAGGAGTTATAAAGATTATGTAGACAGCACCTCAGTGGCAGTCCCCCTCAAAAACCGATATCTCATTTTAGATTCGGTTGGAGAGGATGACTTCATAGAGGAAGACCTCAGCAGCCAGGACCTTGGCACCGTGTCTGATACTGTGGTCCAGCAGAGGAAGAGACATGCAGTGGTTATTGGGGATTCGATAGTAAGGGGTACGGATAGGAGATTCTGCGATAGCGATAATGAGTCTCGGATGGTGTGTTGCCTCCCTGGTGCCAGGGTACGGGATATCACAGACCGTGTCGAGAATATTCTGAGGGGGGAGGGTGAGCAGCCAGAAATCTTGGTACATGTAGGTACCAATGATGTAGGTAGGAAAAGAGAAGAGGTCCTGAAGGAGGAATACAAGGCATTAGGGAGAAGGTTGAAAAGTAGGACCTCAAGGGTAGTAATCTCAGGACTACTACCCGTGTCGCGTATCAATGACAGGAAGAATAGAAAGCTCTGGCAGTTAAATGCGTGGCTGAGTGACTGGTGCAAGGGGCAGGGCTTCAGATTCTTGGATACCTGGGACCTTTTTTGGGGGAGGCAAGACCTATTTGCTAAGGATGGGTTGCATCTAAACTCCAAAGGGTCCAATATCCTGGCGGGAATGTTTAATTTAGTTGTAGGGGAGGGTTTAAACTGATCTGGCAGGGGGATGGTAACCAGGATGCTAGGTTACAAGATGCTAAGGTGAGGGAGAAAGTGTATAGAAACGAATCCATTGAGGATGGCAAGAATGACAGGCAGGTGATAAGTCAGGATAATTTACTGAATAATAGAAGTACAACAAATCCGGATGTTAGGATACAGAATGTTAGGATCGGGGATGAGGATGTTCGGATACCGAATGTTAGGATAGGGGATGAGGTCTACACGAACATGTCTAAGATAGTAGGTAGCGAAGATAGTAAGAAGGATGGACAGGTAGAAAGTCAGGATAATCTGCTGATCAATAGAGGTACAATAAAATCAATAGCAGATACCAGTCTAAACATACTATATTTAAATGCACGTAGCATCAGGAATAAAGTAGATGACCTAGTGGCACAACTACAGGTTAATAAATATGACATCGTTGCAATCACTGAGTCGTGGCTTCATGATGGATGTGATTGGGAACTGAATGTCAAGGGGTATACAGTATATAGGAAGGATAGGAGGGTAGGCAGAGGGGGAGGTGTGGCCATGATGGTTAGTAGCGATATAAAATCAATAGAAAGGAAGGACATTGGGTCAGAGGAGGTGGAATCCTTATGGGTGGAGCTGAGAAATAGCAAGGGTAAAAGAACAATAATAGCAGTCATATATAGGCCCCCGAACAGCAGTCAGGAAGTGGACCATAAGTTGCAGATTGAGATAGAAAAAGCATGTCAGAGTGACAATGTGAAGATAATTATGGGGGATTTTAACATGAAGGTGGACTGGGAAATGCAGCAAGGCGGTAGTACTCAGGAGAGTGAGTTTGTGGAATGTCTAAGGGATGTTTTTCTGGAGCAACTTATTGAGGAGCCCACCAGGGGATCGGCTGTTTTGGATTGGGTGCTGTGTAGTGAACCCGAGGTGATTAGGGAACTAAAGGTAAAGGAACCACTGGGAACAAGTGATCACAATATGATTGAGTTTAGTTTCAAGTTTGAGAAGGAGAAGCTGATAACTGGTGTATCGATATTTCAGTGGAATAAGGGAAATTACAAAGGTATGAGAGATGAGTTGGCCCAAATTGATTGGAGGAGTAAGTTAGCTGGAGGGACGGCAGAGGAAAAATGGAAGAAATTTCTACAGGAAATAAGGACAATGCAGGACAGATATATTCCAAGAAAAAAGAAGGTTTTGAATGGAAAAAAGGCACAGATGTGGATAACGAGGGAGGTGAAGGATAAAATAAAGCAAAGGGGCGGCGTACAAAGTAGCAAAAATTAGTGGGAAACAGAAGATTGGAACCGATTTTAAAAAATCTGCAGAGAGAAACTAAGAAGGTCATTAGGAAAGCAAAGATGAGTTACGAAAGGAAGCTGGCGGACAACATTCGGAAGGATTCTAAGAGTTTTTTTAAATACATAAGGAATAAAAGAGAGACACGGGTTGACATAGGACCAATTGATAACGGTGCAGGAGGTATTATAATGGATGATAGTGAGATGGCAAGGGAATTGAATGAATATTTTGCATCGGTCTTCACCGTGGAGGACATAAGCAATGTGCCCATTAGTCAGGAGTCTCACGAATTGGAGCTGAGTTCAATTGAGATTAATAGGGAGAAGGTGCTTGGAAAACTAAAGGGGCTTAAGGCTGATAAGTCTCCCGGACCGGATGAGGTGCATCCCCGGGTTCTGAAGGAGGTGGCTGTGGAGATAGCGGAGGCGTTGGCGATTATTTTTCAGGAATCGATAGATTCTGGCATGGTTCCGGAGGACTGGAGGGTAGCGAATGTAGTTCCGTTATATAAGGAAAGGTGGGAGGCAGCACAAAGGCAATTACAGACCTATTAGTATGACGTCAGTGGTGGAAAATTATTGGAGTCTATCCTCAAGGAGGAGGTTACCGAATACCTAGAGGCGCAAGGCAAGATAGGACCTAGTCAACATGGTTTTGTGAAGGGGAGTTCCTGTCTGACCAACCTATTGGAGTTTTTTGAAGAAATCACAGGTAGGGTGGATAAGGGAGAGGCGGTAGATGTTGTGTATTTAGACTTTCAAAAGGATTTGATAAGGTGCCTCACAAGAGACTGATTAATAAGATGAGAGGTCATGGAATTATGGGCAGGGTAGCAAAATGGGTGGAGAATTGGCTGGTTGGCAGGAAGCAAAGGGTGGAAATAAAAGGATCTCGTTCTGGTTGGTTACCGGTTACTAGTGGTGTGCCGCAAGGGTCAGTGTTGGGGCCTCTCCTTTTTACCTTGTACATCAATGATTTGGATGATGGAATAAATGGTTGTGTGGCTAAGTTTGCGGATGACACCAAGATAAGTGGAGGAGTAGGGAGCATAGAGGAAATAGAAAGAATGCAGAGGGACCTAGACAGTTTAGGAGAATGGGCAAGAAAATGGCAGATGAGATTCAATGTTGAGAAATGTGCAGTTGTACACTTTGGAAGTAGAAATAAGCGGGTAGATTATTATCTAGAAGGAGAGAAGATTGATAGTGCGGTAGTACAAAGGGACTTGGGGGTACTTATACAAGATACCTTAAAAGTTAACCACCAGGTTGGATCGGTGGTTAAGAAAGCGAATGCTATGTTGGCATTCATCTCGAGAGGTATAGTGTATAAAAGTAAGGAAGTGTTGATGAGGCTCTACGGGGCGCTAGTGAGGCCTCATTTGGAATACCTTGCGCAGTTTTGGGCCCCGCATCTTAGGAAGGATGTGCTGACGTTGGAGAGGGTTCAGAGGAGATTACGAGAATGATTCCAGGAATGAAAGGGCTTAAGTATGATGAGCGTTTGTCGGCTCTTGGACTGTACTCGCTGGAGTACAGAAGGATGAGAGGGGACCTCGTAGCGACATTTAAAATGTTGACAGGTAAGGATAGAGTAGATTGTGGCTAGGCTGTTTCCCTTGGTGGGCGTGTCCAGGACACAGAGGGCACAATCTTAGAATTAGAGGGTACAGTTTCAAGACAGAGATGAGGAGAAGTTTCTTTACCCAGAGGGTGGTGAAATTGTGGAACTCCTTGCCACGCACAGCAGTGGAGGCCAGATCAGTGGGGGTGTTCAAGGAGGAGATAGACAGATATCTAAATAGTCAGGGTATCAAGGGATATGGGGATAAGGCTGGCAAATGGGATTAGAATAGTTTTTTTTTTCTCTCTCTTTTTTTCCCACCCCATTTCTTTTTCCCTTTTCCTTGGAGCAGACTCGATGGGCCGAATGGCCTGCTTCTGCTCCCTTATCTTGTGATCTTGTGATCTTGTGAATGGGCCCTTCAAGCACAATGTTGTGCTAAACTAATTAAGCTAATGATGCCTAGTTAAACTAATCCCTTCTGCCTGCTCATGGTCCATATCTCTCCATTCTCTGCCCATTCATGTGCCCATCTAAGAGCTTCTTAAACATCTCTATGGTATTTGCCTCCACCACCCCCCCCCCCCCCCCCGGCAGTGCATTCCAGGCACCCACCACCTCTGTGTAAAAAACTTGCCCCACACACCTCCTTTGAACTTACCTCCTCTCACGTTAAATACATGCCCTCTAGTACTAGACATCTCGACCCTGGGAGAAAGATACCAGCTGTCTACCCTATCTATGCCTCTCATAATTTTATGAACTTCTATCAGATCTCCCTTCAGCCTCCGTTGCTCCAGAGAAAACAACCCAAGTTTGTCCAACCTCTCCTTAAAGCCCCTCCCCTCTAATCCAGGCAGCATCCTCTTCCACATCCTCACCAAAGCCGTCACATCCTTCCTACAATGGGGCAACCAGAATTGACTACAATACTCCAGATGCCACCTCACCAAAGTTTTATGAAGCTGCAACATAACTTCCTGACTCTTGAACTCAATGCCTTGACTAATAAAGGCAAGCATGCCACACGCCTTCTTTAACATCCTATCGACTTGTGCGTCCACTCTCAGGGAGCTGTGGACTTGGACCCCAAGATCCCTCTGTACACCAATGCTGTTGTCCTGCCATTAACTGTGTACTTTCCATTCACATTTGATCTTCCAAAGTGTAACACATCGTACTTGCCAGGATAAACTCCATCTGCCATTTCTCCGCCCATATCTGCAATTGATCTATATTCCACTGTATCTTTTGGCAATCTTCCACAACTTTTGTGTCATCTGCAAACTTAGTAATCCACTCATTCACGTTTTCACCCAAGTCATTTATATACATATCACAAACGGCAGAGGTCCCAGTGCTGATCCCTGCGGAACACCACTAGTCACAGACCTCCAGCCAGAATAAGATCCATTGACCATTACTCTTCTATGGGCAAGCCAATTCTGACTCCAAATGGCCAAGTCACCGTGGATCCCATGCATCTTAAATTAGCTTGAAGGAATAGGTGAGATATTCAGGATGATTCTCATGGACTATTTGATCTCCGAGTATGATAGCCAAGGGAACAATGAGGGAAATTGTCAGTTTCAATATATTCCTGAGGTGAGTCATGTTAGTAAGGCCACAGTTCTGGTCGCCCTGCTTTTGGAAGGATGTCATTAAACTGGAGAGGATGCAAGATGTTTTCTGAGGATTTTAAATGGACAGGAGGGCTTAGATTATAAGGAAAGGCTAGATAAGTGAAGACTTTTTTCCCTGGAATGCAGGAGCTGAGGGGTGACCTTACTGAGGTTTATAAAATCATGAGGGATATAGATAAGGTGAATATCCATAGTCTTTTTCAGGATAGAGGAGTCCAAAACTAGAGGGCATAGGTTTAAAGTGAGAGGGGAAAGATTTGAAAGGGACCAGAAGGACAGGTTTTTCACATTGAGGGTGGTGAGTATATGGAACGAGCTGCCAGAGGAAGTTGAAGAATCGGGTGCAATTACAACATTTAACAGGCATTTGGGCAGTTACATGGATAGGAAAGGTTTAGAGGGATATGGGCCAAATGCAGGCAAACGGGACTAGCTCAGTTAGGCAACTTTGTTGGCACAGATGAGTTGGGGCAAAGAGCCTGTCCCCATGCTGTGTAGCTCCATGACTCTCTGAGTCCAACAATTGTAGAAGATTCAAGACGTTGGTGAGGCCGAATTTAGAGTATTGTGTGCAGCTCTGGTCACCTGCCCCCAGGAAAGATATCAATAAGCTTGAAAGAATGCAGAGAAAATTTGCAAGGATGTTGCCAGGTCTTGAAGACTTGAGTTATAGGGAAAGGTTGTATAGGTTAGGATTTTACTCCCTGGAGCACAGGAGAATGAGGGGAGATCTTATAGAGGTATACAAAATTATGAGGGGTATAGATAGGATGAATGTATGCAGGCTTTTTCCCCTAAGGTTGGGTGAGACTAGAACTAGAGGTCATAGGTTTAGGGTGAAAGGTGAAATATTTAAGGGGAATCTGAGGGGGAAACTACTTCACTGAGAGGGTGGTACGAGTGTGGAATGAGCTGCCAGTGGAAGTGGTGGATGCGGGTTCAAATTGTAACATTTAAGAGAAGTTTGGATAGGTACATGGATGGGAGGAGTTTGGGTGGATATGGTCCGGGTGCAGGTAGATAGGAAGAGGCAGAAGATCCGGCGGTATGGACTAGATGGGCCAAAGGGCCTGTTTCTGTGCTGTAGTACTCTTATGACTCTATGAGTGAGACCTTCAATGAGTCGCAATGTGGATGCTATATCAACAACATCTGTAACCACACAAGCAACATTAGTACAATTAAAATTACTGAAGATAATTTGAAACCCAGTTAATCAGTTAACTTGTAAATGGGTAAATGTTGTTAAACTAGTTTCACTCTGTGTTTATTTACAGGGAAAGCAGTGTCATTAATGTAAATAAGTGTGAAGCCACTGCAAAACATGATTCATTGTGCATGTACTGTATATGATCCAAATAGAACCACAAATGAACTAGCCACACCTTTTAACGTCCTTTGTGTATTATTTTGTATGTTTCTTCAGGACAGACAAGAACCCACTGGGGCAAATACATAACAAAGAGGATATGAAAAGTGCAAAGCAAATGTGTTTATTTCTCCTGCAGTCATTTTTTACAATGTAAAAAACATGGCAGTTTATCACCATCACTTACATAGAAAGTATTATGAGAGGCCCAGGTACAGTGACTTTTTTCTATTAACAAAGAAGTCAATCACTAGGGAACTGTAGATTTCAGATAACTGGTCAAGGCTTAGCGGGAAGCTGAGGCAAAAATGTTTCATCCAATGAATGTTTAGAATCTGAAACTCAATGCCTGAATGGTTGGGAGAGGCAGAAACCCTTAGAATATTTAAAAAGTGGATGAGCATTTGATGTGTCATGTCTTGCAAGTGCTGGGGAATGGAATTAGCTCTCGTTGGTTGGGAGCACTCTTCCTAGGTTAGCATGAAGACAATGGATTGAAAGGCCTCCTTCCACGCTGTAAATTTCTATGGTTCTCTGGCCAACTAATCTAATATTTATATATTCGTTCAGAAATAAATATTGGCCAGGGCACTCAGCAGAACTCTCACGTTCTTCAAAATAGTGCCTTGGGGACTTCTACATCCATCTGAGAGGGTGGATATGTCCAAGGCTTAAAGCTTCATTCCCAAGACCATCAACAATAAAGCATTCCCTCATTTGTCAAATGCAAGCTGATCAAAAGGCATCTGGAGTAAAATCAGAAAATGCTGGAAGTATTAAGCAGGTCAGGCAGCAAATGTAGAAGGACAAACAGAGTCAATGTTTCAAGTCAATGATCTTGCAGTAGTTTTTATGTCCTTAGTACCATACTGCAGTGTCACGTTAGACTCAGTGTTCAAGACCCTAAAATACAGCCCAAATCTCTATCTTCCCAACTTGAAAGTAACAGAGCTAACCAGTGAGCTAAGTTAGCATGAAAAAGTTTTGAGAGAAAAAAATGAAAGAGCAGGGACTTCAAAACTAAACATTGACATGGCAGTTAGTTCTGATGCTTCACAGATTTGATCCTGATCTAGGGTGCTGCCTGTTTGGAGTTTGCACATTCTCCCAGTGAGCATGTGGGTTTCCTCTGGGTTCTCCAGTTTCTTTGCACGCCCCAAAGATGGCTACTGTAACTAACCCCTTAGCACAGGTTAGTGGCAGAAAAAGTAGCATGTGTGAGAGGAAGTGCAGGAAAATAAGGAGAGGGGGCGGAACTAATGGAATTGCTCCCCTGGGATCCAGCATAGGACTGATGGGCTGAACAGCTTCCTTCTGTGTCATTATTAGTAAAAAATGGAGTAGAAAGTGCTGGAAATACCCAGCAGGTCAGGCGACACCTGTGCAGAGAGAAATAGAGTTAACATTTCAGGTTAATGACCATACATCCGAAGATGAGAATGGTGCCTTGGGTGCACAAGTTACTAGTCTAGTACTAAAGAGACCTGGACTAATGATCTGCAGGCATAAATACACATCTCATGGTGGCAGCAGGGAAATTTAAATAAGTTAAAATATCTAGAGTTCAAAACAGCTACTCTCAGTAATGTCAACCATGAGATTACAGGGCTGTTATAAAAAAAATAATTTTACCAAAATTTGCTGCCCTCTAGTCTGGCCTATATTTGACTCCAGATCCACAGCAGTGTGGCTGACTCTTAACTGCCCTTTGAAAAACACCAGGATGCTATTCAATTGTAGCAAAAACTGCCACATTGAAGCACAATAAGGATTAAATTGGACAAACTACCCGGTATCAAGCTTTCAGTATTTGCATTCAGAAGTAGCAAAGTCACTCCCAACCATGTCAACCTGGGAAATCCTCCTCACAAACATTTTGGAACTGGTGCCTAAATTGGGAGACATCTCCCACAGACCCATCAAGCAACAGTCTGACATATTCATAGTCACAGATTTGCTTCTTAGAGCCAATATTCCAGATGATTCCACCATAATCCCTGAGCAGGCTTTTCCCATCAGCAGCACAATCCCAGCAGAGGTAATTAATAGCACACAGTGGTAAACAGTTGGGAAAAGGAAGCCTTGGAAGTATTCAATCTTGAATCTAGATAGCATCAGGCAAGGAAAACTGCTGATTGTTATTTACGGTCTCTCCTCAGGACATACTTGGAGGGAAATGGATAATCGACGTTTCAGGTCGAAACCTTTCATCTGGACTAGTGAAGGGTCTCGACCGAAACATTAACTGTTCACTTCCTTCCATAAGATGTTGCCTGACCCGTGAGTTCCTCCAGCGCTCTGTGTGTTGCTCCAGATTCTGGCATCTGTAGTCTCTTGTGTCTCCAAAAGGGCATCCTTGTTTGACCTCATCCACTGCAGTTGCATTTGCCCATGGTTGCACTGGTATAAGCGACCATTACAGTGTTTGTGGAATAAAGTCTCATCTTCACACTGACAATACCCCTTGTTGTGATGTGGGGTTTATCATTGTGTAAAGGGAATTGATTCAGAACAGAACCAGCAGCTCAAAACTGATTCTCCAGGAAGAGGCATAGGCCACCACCAGACCTAGAACTGCATTTCATTACAATATGTAACCTTCTGGTCCAGTACCTTGCTCACTTGGTATTGGCATTGGTTTATTATTGTCACTTGTACCGAGGTACAGTGAAAAACTTGTCTTGCATACTGTTCATACAGATCAATTCATTACACAGTGCATTGAGGTAGTACAGGGTAAAACAATAACAGAATACAGAGTAAAGCGTCAAAGCTACAGAGGAAGTGAAGTGCAGGTAGACAATAAGGTGAAAGGTCATAACAAGGTAGATTGTGAGGTCAAGAGTCCATCTCATCGTATAAGGGAACCATTCAATAGTCTTATAACAGCGGGAAAGAAGCTGTTCTTGAGCCTGGTGGTATGTTCCCTCAGGCTCCTGTATCTTCTGCCTGATGGGAGAGGGGAGAAGAGAGAATGACCCGGGAGGGTGGGGTCTTTGACTATGCTGGCTGCTTCACCGAGGCAGTGAGAAGTATAGACAGAGTCCATGGAGGGGAGGCTGGTTTTCGTGATGTGCTGGGCTGTGTCCACAACTCTCTGCAGTTTCTTGCAGTCATGGGCAGAGCAGTTGCCATGCCAAGCTGTGATGCATCCAGATAGGATGCTTTCTATGGTGCATCAATCAAAGTTGGTGAGTGTCAAAGGGGACATGTCAAATTTCTTTTAGCTTCTGAGGAAGTAGAGGCGCTGGTGAGCTTTCTTGGCTATGGTAACTACATGGTTGGACCAGGACAGGCTATTAATGATGTTCACTCCTAGGAAGCTCTCAACCCTCTTGACCTCAGCACCATTAATGTAGACAGGTGCATGTGCACCACCCCCCTTCCTGAAGTCAACAACCATCTCTTTTGTTTTTCTGACATTGAGGGAAAGGTTGTTGTCATGACACCATGTCACTAAGCTCTCTACCTCCTTCCTGTACTCTGACTCATCGTTATTTGAGATACGGCCCACTACGGTGGTATCATCTGCAAACTTGCAGATGGAGTTAGAGCAGAATCTGGCCATGCAGTCATAAGTATATAGGGAGTAGAGGGCTGAGGATGCAGCCTTGTGGGGCACCAGTGTTGAGAATAATTGTGCTGGAGATGTTGCTGCCTATCCTTACTGATTGCGGTCTGTTGGTCAGAAAGTCAAGGATCCAGTTGCAGAAGGAGGTGTTGAGTCCCAGGTCTTGGAGTTTGGTGATAAGTTTGCTTGGAATTATAGAATTGAAGGTGGAGCTGTAGTCAATAAACAATAGTCTAATGTGTGTGTCTTTACCCTCTAGATGCTCCAGAGATGAGTGTAGGGTCAGGGCGACAGCGTCCACTGTAGACCTGTTTCGGTGGAAGGCGAATTGCAGTGGGTCGAGGTTTTCTGGGAGGCTGGAGTTAATGCGTGCCATGACCAGCCTCTCGAAGCACTTCATGATGGTGGATGTCAGAGCCACCGGTCAGTAGTCATTAAGGCATGTTACCTTGCTTTTCTTAGGTACCGGGATGATAGTTGTCTTCTTAAAACAGGTGGGAACCTTAGATTGAAGCAGGGAGAGGTTAAATATGTCTGTAAATACCCCCACCAGCTGATCTGCTCAATATCTGAGGACACGGCCACGAACACCATCTGGGCCAGATGCTTTCTGTGGGTTCACTCTCCAGAAGACTGATCTTATGTCCTCAACGGTGACCATGGGTTCAAGTGCATTGGAGGCTATCAGGGTAGGTGGTCACAAACCAATTCCCTTCTGTTCAAAACGAGCATAGAATGCATTAAGCTCATAGGGATGTGATGTGCTGTTGTTGGTGATGCTGCCCGACTTCATTTTGTAGCCCATTGTAGCATGTAAGCCCTACCACAACTGACGGCTGGTCTGAGACTCAATTTTGGACTGATATTGTTTCTTGGCATCTCTGATAGGTTTATGGCGGTCATATCTTGATTTCTTGTGAAGGTCGGGGTCACCTGATTTGAATGCTGCAGTCCTCGACTTCAGTAGGGAGTTCATCCATGGTTTCTGATTTGGGAACACCAGGATTGTCCTCTTTAGTACATAGTCCTCAACACGCTTGCTGATAAAGTCCGTGACGGTGTTGACATACTCATCTAGGCTGGCAGCTGAGTCTTTGAACGTGGACCAGTCCACTGACTCAAAGTTGTTGTGTAGAAGCTCATCTATTTCCTCAGATCAGCACTGTATGACTTTCTGTACTGGGTCCTCCCATTTCAGCTTCTGTTTGTATGCAGGGAGAAGGAATACAGCCTGGTGGTCTGATTTACCATAGTGAGGATGGGGGGGGGTGGCTTGGAAGGCATCTTTAATGGTTGTATAGCAATGGTCAAGGGTGTTAGGGGCCCTAGTGGGACAGGAGACATGTTGGTAGTATTTTAGTAACACACTCTTGAGGTTGGCCTGGTTGAAGTCACCTGCAATAATGAAGAGTACCTCAGGGTAATCTGTTCCAGAGTATAGTTCATTGAGTGCAGGCTTCACGTCTGTCTGGGGTGGGATGTAGACTGCCATCAGGATAGCTGAAGTGAACTCCCATGGCAGGTAGTATGTGCGACACTTCACCATTAGGTATTCCAGGCTGGGTTAGGAGGAACTCGCCAGGACCATCACGTCCGAGCACCATGAGTTATTGATTAAGAAGCAGAACCCTCCACCTCTAACTTTGCCCAAAGGACACTGTATGGTCCATTCAGTGGATTGAGAAGCCCTCAGGTTGTATGGCATAGTCAGATGAAGCAGGTGTAGGCCATGTTTTAGTGAGACATAGCACACAGCAGTCCCTCAATTCTCTTACCATTTACCATTACATTCAAGCCAGAGGATCAAACCTGGTTCATTGAGGAATGTAGGAGGACATCCCAGGAGCAGCACTAAGCATATCTATAAATGAAGTGTCAACTTGGTGAAGCTACAACACGGAATTACATGGATGCTAAAAACCTGAGGTGGCATGCAATAGACAGTGCCAAGTGATCTCACATCAGCAGATCAGGACAAAGCTGGTCATGAACTGTAGTGAGCAATTAAACTGCCAACAGGATCAAATGGCTCCAAGAACGTCCCTATCCTCAGTTAAAGTGGATCCCAGCACGTGTGCCAAAGGCTATAGCATTTGCAAACATCTCCAGTCAGAAATATTGAGCACATTATCCATGTCGGTTTTCTCTGAGGTCCCTACCATCACATTGGCATATTCAGGCAATTTGATTCACTCCACATGATGCTAAGAAAAAGCTGAGAGCACTAGATATAGTAAAGACTACAGGTTCAGTCAACGTCCCAGCTGTAACACTGAAGACTTGCCCTCTAGAGTTAGCCATGTCTCTCGCCAAATTGTTCCAGTGAAGTCATAGAACGGGCATCTGTACATGAATGCAGAAAATTGTTAATATATGTTCTGTCCACTAAAAGCAGGGCAAAGTCAACATTGTACCATCTCTAAAATACACTGCAGTTACTTTGACAGCACTTCTCAAAGGCATGGTCATCATCAAAAGAGAGAAGGGCAGCAGCTATTATCCTGACTTAGAAATATATCACTGTTCCTTCATCATCATTGAGTTAAATCTTGGAACTCAATCCCTAACAACATTGTGGGACTATCTCACCACAAAGACTCCAACGTTCAAGGCAGCTCACTACCAACTTCTCAAGGGTAGTTCAGGATGGGCAATATATTCTGGCCTTGTCCACAACACCCATATCCCATAAATAAATTAAACATATATAAAACATTAAGAAGCTGTCTGTATTTGAACAGTTTGCTCTTTAAGCAGCTCCACTAAGTCTGAGACTACACCCTCCACAATTCTATCGTAGATTGACCGCACTGTAGTTCTCATGTTGTCCAACCAGTAATTAGAGTGTTTGCCCAGCGCCGATTATTGACGGATTCATCAACCAATAGTTGAGCGAGAATTGGCGGGCGGGTTCCCAGATTCAACCAATGAAAATGCGGCGGGTGGGCGGGTCCCAGACAGTGGCAGAGGTAGCCGCTGAAGAGAGGAAGCAAAGAATAGACTGATATACCTCAAGAACAGGGCAGCATGGAGTCAGGGACAGCTACATGCTGAAAAAGGTATAAATTGTGTGGCTGACAATAGTTTGATAAGGTTGAAAGGAAAGCTACGTATAAATTATCGATAAGAGACGCAGGAAGCACTGGGGAGTGATGCTGTCAGGCTCCTGCTTGCCTCAGATACTGTTGCATTAGATTTCATTACAGCCGCATGGACTTGCAGGGGATTTGTCCTTGTGCTTCGGTGTGTTGATGCATTAAATTATTCTGTTAATTTGTATCTTACTGCCAAAATGTCAATTTTGGATGTAACTCGTAATTACTACCAGTTGTTTAACCAATGTTGCACTTCCTCGTTACTGAGATCGTTCATTTTCTAACGATACATATAAAAATGTGTAGTTTTAAATGTTAAATTTATAATCAAAATCTTTATTTTTAAAATTGCAATTTAACTTGTTACATTAATTTTAAATTGCAATTATGATATTTGGTTATAGGTGTAGAATATATTTACCCCCACAAGCATAAAATAATTTTGGTTTGTATATCTTTTAAAAGTTTCTTATTGTATGTATAACTGTAGGTACATGTTTTTTTACAGATTATTTTTGTGGCTCAGTTATTTAAGCTGCTGTCTGGCACAATTAAGTCTTAATTGCAAAGTTGTAATTGGTGTCTGGCCTTTAAATAAGGGTTGGGAACATAACATCCAGGTTTGTGTCATCAGTCTAATAGGCATGTTTAGAATATAGGTCCCAGTTCCAATCCACAGTTGTTAAGGAGTTACTGATATTAGTTGGGTGATCAATGGGGGAATTCATTTGGCTTCATTGACCCTGGAGTAAAATCTGATCAGGAGCAAGGACTGTTTCTAATTATTATACAGTGCCCTTTGTGGAAAGTGTCTGCTTACAGCTGTCACTGAAGATATGATTAGGTCTGGACATGATATTTTCTCCGTTCTCTGCCAGGGCTACACATTGGCTCTTTGGGTGAGGTACTGGACGATAGAGACTAGGGTTCATTTTTAAAAGGTACCCGATGAGGTTTAATGCTGAGAAATGAGGTAGTTCATTTTGGTAGGAAGAATGAGAAGAGGCAATATAAACAAGAGGGTACCATTCGAAGGAACCTCTGCATAGTTGAGGGTGATGGACAAATTCAGAAAGTGGTTTTAAAAAAGCATATGGGATCCTGAGCTTCATATATAGCAGGATAGAATACAAAAGCAAGGAAGTTATGATGCACAAAACACCTGGAGCATTGTGTTAAGTTCCGAGTGTCACACTGCAGGAAAAGTGTGAAGGTTTCAAAGGGGTTAGAAAAGAGATTTACTGTAATGATGCCAAGGATGAGGAACTTCATTTATGTGGATAGACTGGAGATACTGCTGCTGATCTCCATGGAAGAAAGTCAGTCCAAGGAGATCTGATTTTTAAAATGGTGTAAGATGCAGAGAGTAGATGGGGAGAAGCTGTTCCAATTGGTAGTATGGTCAAGAACTACTGGACAATGAAGGCGATTGGCAAAAGAACTTAAAGTGACATGAGAAATTTTGTTTTTACATGGTGAATGGCTAGATCTGGAATACGTTGCCAGGAGTATTAGTGCAGTCAGATTCAATTGCAGGTAGCTAAGCATCTGAAAGAAAATAATTTTCAAGGGAGTGAAACTAGCTGGATGGCTTTTGTACCGACCGAATGGTGTACTTTCATGCCGTAACCTTCCTGTGATTCGATGATGTTTGTACCTCTGAGGCAATTGGTAACTATTGGAAAGAGGGTCCTTCAGTGGTTTTTGCGTCCTTGGTATGCACATGTTAGAAAAAATTGTTAGATCCTCCAGTAGTAGATACTTTATTCCATTATTGTTACCTCCAGAGGTACCTGTCTTCTCTTCAGTTGGATTGCAGAATGATATAATGCTCTCCAGCAAGCTCACTGCAGGTGGATCAAATCACTTGTGTACTTATGAGGGTGTGACTGGCTCTACTCAATCATAGGAATCCATGTGCAGTAATAATATCCTATGTCAAGGTATATTTAGTGTAATGTTTACTGCATACACTCAATTTTCTAAATATGGTGAATTTTCTAAATATGATAATAATAATAGGGCATATCTACTGCAATGACTTTAATTTGCAAATTATAATAAATCAACTGGGAGATGACTGATTTAGTGGGTGGAGCACTGACCTTTAACTCAAATGACCTGAGTTCATACCCAACTTGGACTACTTTGGTGAATGTATTCTATCTCCATCTCAAAGGTTACATTTTAATTATAATCTGTCATCTCCATCCCCATACCCTGTGAATGGCACAACATTTATCTTATTTGGCATCAAACTACCTTGCACAGAGAAAGGCCACAGAATAACGGGTATGTGAAATGAATGATGTTGCTGAGGTGTTACAGGGTGAGGGAGCTTCACTGTATTTAAATGACACTGGTTTGAGCCTGTACCATCCTGCAGATGTCAGGTAAGACAGTGTAGGAGGTGATTTACTGTGCATCAAGCCCATACAATGTCTGTCCTGGGAGTGCTAGATACTGGAAGGCTTTACTCTGCATCTGGCCCACACTGTATCTATTCTCAGCATGCTGGCCAGGTCTCTACAGAGGAAGCTTTACTTTGATCTACCATATGCTGTAATTGACTTGGAAGTACTTGATGGGGCAGGGTAGTGGGAGTTTGACCCTCTATCTTGACTATGCTTTACCTGACTGAATAGTATTTAATTCACCTGAAATTTAGTGGGATGGGAGTGGTGGCATTGAGTAGGGTATTGGAAACTGGTAGTGGTGAGTGGATGAAAACCAGTTTTCCATAACAGATAATTAAACTTCCAACAATATGTTTGACAGTTGTACTGTATATAATGTTTGTAAAGGACAGATAATGCAAAGATTGATAGATCTTCATCAACAGCTTATCACCATGGGAGTCCTGGTATATCAAAGATATTCCCTTTGTCCAATGCACCCTTCCCCACTCTCTCTACAACTTAAAAAAAAACTAACTTGTTTTCTCCTTTCTAGTTCTGGCAAGGAGTCCTTGACCTTAACCGTTAACTCTATTTATTTTTCTGCCAATGCCACTTGACCTGTTGAATGCTTGCAGTCTTTTTTTTATTTCTCATTTCCAGCATTTCTAGTTTGATTTTCATTGATAGTTCTTTGGTATATGGAACCAGCTTGTATAAAGGAGTTAAGGTACAGATCAGGAATTATTTAGAATAGTGGAATAAGTCTGAATGGCTGCGTGGGCTATTCCTATTCTTGAGTATGAATCTATTAGTGGCTAGAAATAAATAACTGGTGAAATGATTGTTTGTTTAGTGATGTTTCTCTTTAGATCCAATATGAGTATATAATGACGTACGTTAGTAATAGTTCCCCTAATGGCTCAGTTGTTAAACCCAGTGAATAACTGAGCTACACAAGTTCCAAGTTCAATTCTTTCTTTTTTTTAATGCACCTTTTGCTTCCTGCATAGACATTGTGAATGGTCATTGAAAGCTTTTAAAAGAAGCTCCTCTCAGCATATTACTTTTGCATGGGTAAGTAAAAAAAAAAAATTCTTAAATAACAGATTCCACAATAGTTTAAGGTAAAACTGACAGCTGCCTATACAAAAGCAATATTCTGCTTGAACTCTGAAGTATAAATTCAGCTTCTGTAGAAAAGTTGACATCTCAAGTTGATGATCTGTCAGAACTGAACATCTGGACCCAGATGGTGAGAAACTTGGGGCTCCTGAGAGAAAAGAACATTTAAAGAATCCAGCCAATCGGTTTGATTTCACTTTGAATTAATAATATGGCAAACATTCAAGGCCATAGAGTCTGCTAGAGAAGATTAGGTAAATCAGAAATAATGATTTAACCACCACAAAGCCTGGTTTTTAAGAAGAACATTGTTCATCTAAACGAAAATATTGTAGGAAGGAAGTTGAGGCAATTGTATATTAGTAATGCTACTGTGAGTCCTAATTTCATCTTAATATAGGGAAAAAGATGTGTATTGAATTCAGGAGAAGGTACAGTGCAGGGTCTCTTTGAGGGCATTGATTTTTAAGGGGAATGTAAGAGTTTTGTGAATGAAGGGTTGGAGAAAAAAAGTTATTCATGATGAACAACAGTCAGCAGTTTTTGATTATTGTTTTTGCATTGTGAAAATGTTAGTTTAATTTTAGTCTGAGATGTTGTTATACATTTTTTAAAAAACCTAAATGCCTGATATGACCCTAATATATAATAAAAGGGGAATTTGTTGGGGTTTTACTCTGCTGTACAACCTTCATATGAACCTGGTCTATAAAATGTGGTGTGTGGGGAAATAGAGTTCATTGGACATAAAGTATCTCACACTCCCATCAAAAGTTGTTTCCTCAGCTTTCTTTGTTCGATCTGCGGTTTTATTGAATTAAGATGTTATTTTTGTTTAGGTTGCTGCAGAGGTGTTTTAAAATTATCCAAGTAAGCACTCTAAAGTTAAAATTTATAATATAATAAATATATTCAATGTTCAGCAAATGAGAATTCAGCAAATTACCACCTTTTATCTATAAATTTGCAGTGTGAAAGGTGCCTTTGCGTGAATTTGGTTAACATAGGGTGGTTGTTGCACACCATTTATCAGATGGACAATAGTGCAAGATTTTGGTTCAATAACAAGACAGTCCAAGACAACTAGAAACCAGGCTCTGCTGTACAAAATTGGCACACCCATGTATGTGGACATGCACACATGGATGAAAATACATGATCTTGTTCATGCCATTTAAATGGGTCCCTTTCCCTCCCAACGCACTCTACTCTGGCATGCATCACTTGGCTAGCAGTACCTTCACAGCTCCTCCAAGGTGAATTTTGGTAAGCAGAGAATAAGCAGACTTCAGAGCGGACAGGGGAGTAAGGGCCCATAGGTCACCACTTCTTGTCACTAATTATCTTTTGCTAACTCCTCCCAGTGTGGGCTGCCTGTAATTGCTAGCCCACCTTTCTGCTGAATCATGTGGGTTTTTTTTCCTGTCTCTGACTCTGCTGTTATTAGTCAGCAAGAGGTTTAAAGGAACATATCATTAATTTCTTTTCATAGCTCATGAAGAACTGGGTTTGCCAGTGTTCTCCCCTCTCCTCGCCCTCCATCCTCCATCCCCCATCCCCCCCAACAAAGATCCCATATCTGTGTGAAGCTAGTTGCTCTAATTGGCCATTTGCTAGGTTGTGAGAAAGAGTTAAGCGTTTCTGATTGTGGTGGTTAGAGGAGATTGGGTAAAGAGGAACTGCTGGGTTGTAGGTGTTGGGGCTGGTGGTTCATATGGGGGGGTGGGGGGAGCCATTTTGTAGGAGGTACCAGATAGTTCCTTCTAAGCTGTCTCCTGTGCAAGTAGTGCTGTATCACAGAGCCAACACTTGAAGCAACTAAAGTTTAAAAATAAACAATAGATTTTAAAACGCTTAACTATAAGTGTATAAGCTTTTTTACACCATCTGTTTTAAACACAGACTGGCTTCAGTTGCATCTGCCTTATAATTTTTGGGCTGGTATATGCTACTTTTTCCCTTGGATCTCTGCCAGACAAGGAGCCAAACATCAGCACCTCCCTGTTAAATTAGCAAGCAACGTTTTTGTATCGTTGTCTATAGTTGATGGAAAACTACACCATGGCAGAGCACCAAGTTATTTCAACTCTAGACAGTTGGATAAATGGACTACTATTTTCTAGAGGGGCATGAAACGAGAGAACAACTATTAATAATAAGGAGGCAACCTCCATCAATTGGGGATGTAGGATATTTAGAGAGGAGGCTATATCGTTGTTAATGCTCAATGATCAGTTATAGCTAACCTCACTTATCTACTTTCTTCTCCAACCATTTCCTTCCCAAGCTTCCCTTTTCACCAAACTCAGTTGCCAAACACTTATTTTCCATTACATAATGCACGAACAGATCACTTTGTCGCTCCTGTAGTTCCTTTAGCCAGTTCCTGGTCTAAGTGGGCCGTTCAATCTTTATACCATTTCTGAGTGATTTGTGCATGGCGTTAAGTAATTTCCCATGCCGTATTCCTTTTGGAGCACTTTGGGGGAATAGACATTGTTATGGGAGGGATCATCATTAGGGCAACCATGTTTTTAGTAATTCTATGCTGGATTGAGATCTCCACCCCTCACCCTGATGATTACATTCCGTAAATACATTGATCCTCTGAGACCTTCATCTTCTTGGACCCTGCTTTTCCCCTCCTCCACTCCTTTTTGATGAAGACCTCTTCTTCAGGCCCCCAGTCTTCCCAAGCATCCCCACCTACCTAATACAGGCCCTTATCAGGCCTACAGTGGCAGGCCTTTCTTGCCTCCGCCCAACCTGTCCCCTCCTGAAACTCGACCTTAATGTGAAATTTTGCACGCACTCGCAGTGGGTGGTCCGCAACCAAAATGGTTGTTAGCTCACTGCTGCAGCACTAAATGGGGTGCACTAGAATTTAAAGACATAAAGTTTAACCTTGCCTGGCAACATTCTCTCTGCAGCTCTTCACCTCTTTTCCCCATATCCTCTCACATTAGCCCAGACACTTATCCACAAAAGTACAAGTGTTGTGCAGTTGAAAATTAGTTTACTTTGGAATTTAGCCTTTTCTTCATATTTGTGGTTGTCATACTGCCCATTGAGAAATTCGACTCTTCACTTCAGTGGGATTTTAGTTGCCCTAGCACCATTTTTCCAATGTCAAGCCTCCAGATGATGTTGTGAGTATTGCAGCATTTTAAAATTTGTCAGCAGTGAGGTTTTAAATCTTATTGATTCCTATTTACTTGCTCTATTTTTCCCCTAAAAACCATAGCATTTAAAAGGGCCAACTCTCAAATTGCATACTTTGTACTCGGTGATGGGGGACCATCTCAAATACGAATGCACATTTTCATCAACTGTTTATATTTGAGTCTTTTTCCATAGCACATTACAGGTTAGTTGTGAAAGGTTACACTCCAGCAAGCTGTTTTGGTCAGAATCTAGGATAGGAGTTCAATGATGATCAGAGATTTTTGCAAGAGGTGAGTGATTGAGACCAGAAGTAGCTGCAGAGAGTTCAAGATTGCAGTGGGATGGTGATTGAAATCCTTGCCATTAATGGCTGACACACAGGAAGGACAACAGCAATAAGTACGTGAGGGACTGAAAGTGTTGCAGAGGCAGATTGAGACTGTTACTGTTGCCACTTGATAATCTACAGCAGACACAATGTGGTTGTGACTTGTGGTAGATCTTGGGCTGATTGTAGCTTGAGAGACCTGTAGTGCTGCCTTTATCCAGGATGTAATTTGGTCTGTGTCTATGGCATTAAAACACTGTTGTAGCAGCTCCAAAGTTATTCACGTGATTCAGCTCTCTGACTATGTACATACTTATGAAGTTTTTACACTTGTACGAGAGGGTTTGCTGGATTAATCCACTGACTGGCAGGGTACTGGGCCTTACAAACAAGGAAAGGTGTGGCTTCAAATTCTTGTGTGTTTCTGATGGACACCGAGCTAGGGAAATATTGTTGGAGATGTTATCGGAGGTGGTGGTGTGGGATATCCTTATCACTGACCCTACAGGAATGTACATGTTGATCTTGACCAACGAGAGGTGTAGTTTGGCAGGATGGACTATATAATGGGATGCCCTACTAATATTGTATTAGGCAGTCATGTAGTACCTGATCTAAGTAAAGTTAATGGCAGAAGCTGAGAAAGAAAGCAAACTGGGGTGGGAATATAGGTCAAAAATATTTTGCGGCATTCATCTCCCACTACAGCACAGGTGTGGAACGTAGCAGAATACTTCTCTGTGTAGATTTGTGCTGATTTAAAATGCAACTGCTTTTCTATAATGTGCCAAGTGGCCATTGAGCAGTGGGAAACCTTAGGATTGTATCTAAACTTGTAATGCCAATTTATTGAATGAATTTCATTATTCATTCTAACAATTCTGGATATTCTGATTGGGATTCGTCCACCAATATTATAACCACTGCCAAGATGGCTCTTCTAAACCTTCAAGACCAATTTTAAAATGTAAACAGAACAAACCTGTGAATAAGAAATTTAAGGATACATAGGAATGAGTTGTCTGCACTTTAGTGATTGTTCTTAGGATCTTTGTGTAAGTTTGGATGCAATGTGCTTATAGGTTGTTGCACCAGATGTACGGCTGTCGTGTTGCTTTATTTTCCCTTCCCCATCAAATTTCAATAGGGAGCTGTAAACGACTGTAAGGAAGCAGATTAGTGCATAATTCATGAAGTAGGGATATGCTGAAATAAACAGTTTTCTGTGTTTGACATTGTTGCAAATACTACTCTTCAGCTGCGAGGCTGAACTAGGTCTGCTACAGAATGTCAAAATTCTGCTACAGAATGTGAATGTCAAAGATTCCGTGGCATTCATGAAAATCAGTAGGAAGTTAACACCATAAAAACAAAATTAACTGATCATTTATTTCCTTATGGTATGTTCAACCTTGCTGTTTGTTTTTAGCTGCAGGATGTGGTCGAGGCTGTCAATAAACTGCAATTCTTCTTGGTAACATCTCTTAAAGCATTTTTTCTGTACTGTTCTTGCGCTGAAGGTAGCGTGTTCTGAGAATTAATGAGGCAACTATTGGGAAGATGAGAGTGACTGCCCTTGACATTAATGCAGCATTGCACAAAGTGTAACATCAAGCGTCACCAGTCAGTGAGAATCGAGGATCTCAGTCCAAGAGGAATACTGCAGGAGTTCCTCAGGACACGGTCCTGGGTCCATCCATTTTCAAGGGCTTCATCAATGACCTTCCTCTCATTATGTCAGAAACAGATTTTGTCTGATGGTGGCACATTGTTCAATTCCATTCACGCTTCATTGGAAGAAGACAGACTGTGCATGCACATGGAAAAACCATGTTAACATTCAGGGTTGGGTTGATAATTGGCAAGAAGCACGTGTTGTATAAGTGTTATCTCCAACAAGGGAGAATCCTACCTTTTTCCTAATATTCAATGCATTATCATTTATCAACTCTCCCACAATCAACATCCTGGGAGAAAAAACCATTCACGAGAAATACAACAGGACCAGCAACATAGAAGTGAAATACCTTGAAGTTTGAGAAGGTGCTCTATCGGAAAAAGTTGCTTTCCATATCATGAGATTGCCATAGGTAGGAGGTCAATATTGTGGAATCGTTATCTCCATCTGGGATTGGCAAACCAAGCTATCTTCTCTCTAATGTCTCCTTCTATTAATGTGCCATGAGTCTTGAATCCCTTGTTCATTACATTGCCTTTCCTATAGTTCTTCTGGCCACTTGTCCTGCTGTTGCACATTCAGTAAGAGTAATGGGCTGAGTGTATCCTGAACACATGTGATGGGGAAATATTTCTGTCACTAGTATTGAAATACTAGGAGTGATTAGATGATGTAACTCTATATGAGTGACATCAGTAAAGGAGAAATTGGAAAGCATTGAGTGGCAAAAGCTTCAGTTAGGCATGAGATTTGCTTTGAGGTAGAGGTTTAATGGGAGAAAATTCATGAAGCACTTTGTGGCAACAAAGTGAAAGGCCATTGGTATTTTTGTTTTGTTTTGTATGTTTTACTATAAAATTCATTGTGTTCCTACAGTATTTATTTAAAAGGAAACTGTGCTGTGGGTATGTCTAGAGAACTGCATTATATCCCAGGATAAATGCCATCAAATTTTCTGTTGATGTTTTAGATTGGACAGAATTGTCCATTTCTTTTCAGAGCAGCAGACACTTGAAGCAGCAGGAGAGGTTGCATTCTGGATATCTGTGCCTTTAGGGATTCTGCTACAGAAGGTCACAAACCCCAGCTTTTATGTTCCTTGGGGATCACTCCCGGCAAAATGCTGGAATACACTGCCCCACAAAATGATGGTATAGGCCTGTATTACCTCTCAAGGGACATGGCAGTTTGAAATGTCTCGCAGACATTTATCTACAGAGAGAGTTGAGAAGCTGTTAAGAGACTGATTTCAATGTCTAAGAACTACTTGCTTGCTTTATTGATGCCAGTTCAAAACAGAACTGTTTCTCTCATTGAATGACGGGGAAAGGGCAATACTTCATCCCAGTTTTGGCTGTAAGGCGCAGAAGGTCAGTCTGTGAGGAGAGGCCCAGAATTGCATAGTGCAGCAAGACTGGTATGTACCACAATAATTGGAAGGACCAGCTAGTTTGTTATCAGCATTGCTTATCCTGCATTTGCCATATTTTCCTTTTCTATTATCACTTATCTAAAGACTGTCTAGAACATAGTTCATGGATGTTTAGTTTTTAGTATTGCTGGCTCAGAGTTTTGAAATGCTTGAAAATTTTTGCTGTGTTAACCAGCCTGCTGAAGCGGAGGAGCCTGTAACTAGAGTGATTAACAGGTTAATGGAGGGAGGAGAGCTGATTTACTGAAACTTACTTCAGATCTGTCATTACACCAACACCAGAGCCCTTTAATTTTGTGTATTTTTAGAAGAAAAAGTATCGCCTCTTAAATGAGGTGATT
Source organism: Pristis pectinata (assembly GCF_009764475.1). NCBI lineage: Eukaryota > Metazoa > Chordata > Chondrichthyes > Rhinopristiformes > Pristidae > Pristis > Pristis pectinata. The sequence goes on from NC_067428.1 coordinate 12,274,398, forward strand.
ATGTGTGACCTTAAATAGACAGAAGAGAACTAATTCATTTCTCTTTTGATTTTTTCTTTTCATTTTGTTTCAGAGTAGTTCAGTCTACTGTATGGTTTCCTTCCCAAATGGCGTTCTTCATACATCAAACTAAATTGTGGTGGTTGGCATCACAGTTGAAGCTTGAGCACTGTCTCCCTTGTGATGCACTCTTCCTCACTTGCTGCCTTGTCCATTTGCTTTCCTACTACTGTCAATAGATAACCAAAAATACTCAGACCAAAAATGGCCCTTGTCCCTGTTCTTCCCAACCCAGAAAAACTGAGACACAAGGGACTGCTGATGTTGGAATCTGGAGCAATTAACAATCTGCTGGAAGAACTCGGGACCCAAAACTTCAACAATTCCTTTACTCTCACAGATGCTGCTCGACCCACTGAGTTCTTCCAGCAGATCATGTGATGCATCAGGAAAACTGAGTCCAGATATTGTGTCTCTGCAGACATGTCATCTGGGATTAGTAAATTTGGCATAAACCAAGAGGATATTTAATAGTGTGTGGTGTCCAAGTGTTTGGGAAAACTTGTTGCTATTTGTAATTGATCTGTGCAAACTTTAAAACAATGCCAAAACAGCAGAAATAACTGACAAAAGATGCTGGACTAGAAATGAGGTCATGTGCTATTTACTACAACACTGCATGTTTGAAAATTAGACAGTGAAAAAAGCAATAACCACATCTGGGTCATTTTGCATCACTCCAGAAAACTGACCGGGCATTTGCAGTGTGAGTTCTGCTTTCGTTGTCAGATGGTCTCATTCCTCATGGAAACATAGCAGGGGAAATTGGATCACCTAATCCTGGGAGCAGCCGTTGTTTGTCACTCCTGGATTACAGTGTTTTCATTGTGCATTTGCTGGACTGGAACCCCATGATGGTAAATTCTGTACTGTACTTAAATAGAGAGAGACTGTAGACTGTTGTGGTACAAAGGGATCTAGGAGTCTTTCTGCATGCAGATGCACCAAGTAACTTTGAAGGCATGTGGAATGTTGGTCTTCCTTGCAAGAGAGATGGAATGCAAATGTAGGTAAGTCTTGCCATGTCTCGAATACAAGGTACAGTTTTGGTCATCTTTACTTGCCTTTGCATTGGATGTATAGAATTGGACTGAAGGGGAACAGAAATTGAGGGAAATGGGCAGGAAGGTGGAGTCGTGGCCAAAATCGGGTCAGCACAATCTTATTGATTGATGCAGGCTCGGGGCTGTATGGCCTGGCCCTCCTACCTCTTTTGTTCCGATAGTGTAGTGGTCAGCGTAACGCTATTACAGCACCAGCAACTCTGGTTCAATTCTGGCCACTGTCTGTAAGGAGTTTGTATGTTCTCCTCATGTGTCTGCGTGGGTTTCCTCCCACATTCCAAAGGCGTATGGGTTAGGAGTTGTGGGCATGCTATGTTGGTGCCAGAAGCGTGGCAACACTTGCGGGCTGCTCCCAGAACACTCTATGCAAACAATGCATTTCACTGTGAGTCTCGACGTACATAAAGATATCTTAAAATACCTTGCTACCCTTCTTTGAGCCAACATCCCCCTAATCCTGACTACAGCACAGTCATTACCCAGGGCTTCCAACTGCTGGTCTATGATCTGCGGATCTTCTGTGTCTGTGTCCCCTCTCACGCTACACCTCAGGCCTCCAGACCAAGCTTCAATCCTGGCCAGCACATCTATTCTATTCAAAATGTTCAATGCCCACATAGTAGCAACCAAAGCCTTGGACCTCAGTTGTTAATGATTTTGTTGTTTATGGATTTTGCAACAACATTATAACACTCCTGTGCAGGCCCACTACATTTTCTAGGCCACTAAGGTCTCTCTTTTTGAAATTCTCCCCCCCCCCCCCCCCCCCCCCCCCCCCCATTTCTTTTTTTGCTGAGCGTGAACAAGGATTTGGTGAGGGTGATGCACGTCCTTGACAGTGTGGCATAATTTCACAGGGAATTGGGCATGTCGTTGCAAAATTTGAATATAATTGGATGATAGTAAGGTATTTTCAAGTTGGTAGTTCCTGTCAAAAAGCTAGCGTTTGACAGCTGATTGACATCCTCCAATAATATAATTTTTATGACCTTACAGACATCCAAGCCTGTATCAGATGTGGTAGGAAACTGAACAGAAAGTGCTCACTATGCCTGTATCCAAATATGCTCATTGGAACAGTTCCAGTGTAGTTACTGTTGCCAAGTGTTTAGTTGTCTTACTTATTCTGTTCAGTTCTTTCATTTTCTTGAGCTTTAAAGTTCTTTAACTTTAGCATTTCTTCCCGTAATTTCACTCCCAGATTAATTTGCCTGTTGCTGAGAGCTTGCGAACTGGCTTTTGGTTCATTTCTCCACCATTCTCTTGAGAGAAATCTAAACACGAGATGTGTGAGAAAAGCATTTATCCAAAGAGTTGTTTTGAACATGCTACTTGTAAGAGGTTTGTTCCTGCTCTGCTGATTGTGCTGCTTAAGTGTTTAAAGGTTTAGTGTTACTTAAGCAGTCTGGGTAATTAGTGTGGGGGTTGGAGGGAGAGAGATTGAGATTTCTGATCATGATTTAAGATTGCACATCTTTGAGCTCAGTTGTGATATCCACAACAGCACCCCCCCCCCCCCCCTTCAAGCACCAAGGAATTCTGCTTGAGTAAGGTACCAGTGGCAATTGCATCTTCTGTAACTATATAATGGCCTAAGTCAAGGGGGAAAAATTAGGCTGGGTGGAGGGATTATCGGGGAATAGCAGGCATGTAACTTGATAGCTTGTGAAAACTACACTAAATGTTCAGAGTGTTATGTTTTACTGTTAAATCAGTGAATGTTAAATCTCTTGTTGAAGTTGTGAAGCTTTTCCTGAGTGACCCAGCGATACCAACCAGGAAGGTCTCTGCATCAGTCCTTGATCTTTGCTTCTTCAGTTTTTCTCAACCATGATAGGATTAAGGCTGCCACTGTCGCCCACATGTGAAGCCAGTTCGTTCTTTGAAACTCAGTCCTTTATTGTTCCATCTTTCCATTCCAACTGATTTTATTCTTTTCCCCAATTTTTCCTCCTTTTAATTAACTGCAAACATCAATCAAGAAAAAAAATTAGTAACATTGTGGTGATTCATTTACCAATGCTTTAGGATCAATTTACTTTTTCTGATCACTGGTTTTAAACTTCTGCTCTGTTCTCACTTTCTGTGTTCCTTTTGCAGTGATATTCAGGTGTAATATTTAATATTTTGTATCCTTTGGAAGATCCAGTCAAAGCCACCAATTACTTGACACACCAGAGACTTGATTTTCTCTATTCTTTCCTCACTCACTTGAATAGGGTCAGTATTTTGCTCTTATTTCTACCCTCTATCCTTTTTGTAGCATGATTACTTGGTATTTTCCAATGATTTATTTTCTCAGGATGTTGACAATGTTGTCAGGGTTGCAGTTTCTGTCTACCACCAAGTTGCCCTCAGAAAGCTGTGGTGGACCTTCTAATGGCATTCAAGTCTAAAGGGTAACATTAAGAGAATAAGTTCTATTAACGTGATTTGTAATTGTTAAGATTATACAAAAGGAGTTTGAACATTGTTTTAGGGATAATGGACATCTGGAATTTTTTCTTAGAAAGTGTGAATTTTGGGCCAACTGAAATAGTACCTAACTGGTGTATTTATGGTCGATCTAAATTCTTTCAGTATATTACTGCCATTATCTGTTCTGTCCTATCATATAATCCACCTTCTTGTGGTGATAAATTAATGTAAAATGAAAAGTTTGAGCTCCTATTTTTTTCTTCAGCGTAATTAATCTGCATAGGAAAAGTTTATTTTCAGATCTTTGACCATCCAATCTCCACCTGTTGCTAATGCCCTTCCAACTGAGGTAAATTAGTTTAGCAAAGTTGGCTTCAACATCTCAGCTAGGGAAGAGAGGAGCGAAAAAAAATTAGCTTGTGTTCCCTTTCCAGTTTCAGTAAGTGATTGAGGGAATGGTCAGGCTGAGTCATACAACTTCTCTTAATGCAAAATAAATTTGTCTGTCAGAGAATTGGTAAAATAAGTTTTCTCTCACTTAATGTGAAAATGCTTTCATGATGTGAAAGAATATTTGGCAGTTTCTAAATGTCAGTGCTAGGGAGAAAAGCCATTGGAGGCTGCTCTACAAAATGTGTTCTCCCATTCCAAGAAACAAAAGTTGCTTTAAAATGAATAGACTCCTGTTCTTTTTTTTCCTGCAGTGCTCAGTAAACCGATTGTGACCAGTGATTAAACTATTTCATAGGGAGAAAAAGTTCAGACAAGCTCTGAATGATGTTGCATTAACTGTGTAACTGAGAGTGTGTAATTAACCTAATCTTTTGTGCATATTTTTACCATTCCCTCAAGAGTGATTGTACTTCCTCAGAAAAACAACATAGCGGCAGCCACCTCATTGCTGTAGTCACTGCGTGCGAGCCCTCTGTAATCTCATTGCTTATCTCATATTTTGGTATAGGTCTTTGTAAAGATCTCATGGGCTCTCAGAAACAAGGCAGAAGTTTGAGCTTGAGAGAAAAAGTTATTAATCAAATGTTTTCACATTTCTCAGATCGCTTTCCTTATTTTGTATAGAACCATAGAACACCACAGCACAGAAAACAGGCCATTCGGCCCTTCTAGTCTGTGCTGAAACTTTATTCTGCTAGTCCCATTGACCTGCACGCAGTTCATAACCCTCCAGACCTCTCCCTCCACATATCTATCCAATTTATTCTTAAAACTTAAGAGTGAACCTGCATTTACCACGTCAGATGGCAGTTCATTCCACACTCCCACCACTCTCTGGGTGAAGAAGTTCCCCCTAATGTTCCCCCCTAAACCTTTCCCCTTTCACCCTAAAGCTCCTAATCTAGGTGGAAAGAGCCTACTTGCATTTACTCTGTCTATACCCCTCATAATTTTGTGAACCTCTATCAAATCTCCCCTCATTCTTCTACGCTCCAAGGAATAGTCCTAACCTGTTCAATCTTTCCCTGTAACTCAACTCCTGAAGACCCGGCAACATTCTAGTAAATCTTCTCGTATAGAACATAGAAACATAGGAAAAAGGTGAGGGGAAGCCATTTGACCCTTCAGGCCTGTTCCTCATTCAATATGATTGTGGCTGGTCATCTATCTCAATACCATATTCCTGTTCTCTTCCCATACCCCTTGATGCCTTCTGTGTGTGGAAATCTATCTCTTTCTCCAGTGACTTGGCCCCCACAGCCCTCTCTGGTGGGGAAATCCACATTTTGCCACCTTCCAAGTGGGGGAGAAAATTCCCACTCATCTCAGGATACAGGGCAAGACCTTTAGGTCTGAGACAGTGACGTGTGATTTTTAGACCCTGTGGCTAAGGGAAATATTCTCGCCTGCTTCCAGTCTGAGTTCTGTCAGAACCTATGTTTCAGTTAGATTTCCTCTCATTCTTCTAAATTCTAATGAATACAGGTTTTGTTGACCTGATCTTCTTGCCCAACCCACTGTACAATGCTACTCTGCCCCTGCCATTCCAGGAATCAGTCTGGTGAACCTTTGCTGCATTCTCTCTATGGCAAGTACAGGCAGTCCCTGGGTTACGTTAAGGGTTCTGTTCCTAAGAACCATCCATAAACTGATTTCTCCATGTCAGAAATGTCTATTTTCTACAGCTGCCCATATTGTGGCACTCTACCTACACTTGTTATAATTCTTTAATTTTATTGAATAATCACCTTAATGCTACCCATTTATAAACTAATAGAATATATAATGTATCCAGTCATTGATCAATACCATGAACCATGTTATTACTGGCTTGGAAGATGTTTTAAAAATGTATGGAAGAGTTTGCATGAAGTCAGATATCTGTAAGTCAGGTCAGTCATTACCCAGGGAGTCCCCGTACATCCTTTGAGGTAAGGAGACCAAAACTGCACACAATATTCAAGGTGTGGCCTTGGTAAGGTCCTGCATAATTTACTAAGACATTGCTGCTAATGTACTCAAAACCTCTTGCAGTGACAGCAGAGCATTTGTCATCTTAATTACTTGCTGAATCTGCAAAAATACCGAGGTCCCTTTATACATCAGCATTTCCCAATCTATCATCATTTAAGTAATACTCTGCCTTTCTGTTTTTCCTACTGAAGTGAATAACTTCATGTTGTACTGCATTTACCATGTATTTGTGAACTCCCTCAATTTGTCTCAATCATGTTAATGTCTTCTGCACCCTCTTCATATTCCCACCCTATTTTTATTTTTTTCCGTTACCGGCAAGCTTAAAAGTATTGTTGGTTACCTTATCAAAATCATTGCATATTGTGAACATCTGTCAGCCAATGTCTGTTCCGCAGGGACCTGTTCTGGGACCCCTGCTCTTTATGATTTTTATAAATGACTTGGATGAGGATGTGGACGGGTGGGTTAGTAAGTTTGCTGATGATACAAAGATTGGTGGTGTTGTGGATAGTGTAGAAGGTTTCTGTAGATTACAACAGGATATTGATAGAATACAGACCTGGGCTGAGAAGTGGCAGAAGGAGTTCAACCTGGATAAGTCTGAAGTGATACACTTCAGGAGATCAAATTCGAAGGCAGAATACAAGGTTAATGGCAGGACTCTTAGCAGTGTGGAGGAACAGAGAGATCTTGGGGTCCACATCCATAGATCCCTCAAGGTTGCCACGCAGGTCGATAGTGTTGTTAAGTAGGTGTATGGTGTGTTGGCCTTCATTAGTTGGGGTATTGAGTTCAAAAGCTGTGAGGTGATGTTTCAGCTCTTTAGAACTCTGGTTAGACCACGCTTGGAGTATTGTGTTCAGTTCTGGTCACCTCATTATAGGAAGGATGTGGAAGCTTTAGAGAGGGTGCAGAGGAGACTTATCAGGATGTTGCCTGGATTGGTGAGTGTATCTTATGAGGACAGGTTGAGTGAGCTAGGGCTTTTCTCTTCGGAGAGAAGGAGGATGAGAGGAGACTTGATAGAGGTGTACAAGATGATATGAGGCATGGATCAAGTGGACAGTCAGACTTTTTCCTAGGGCGACAGTGGCTAACATGAGGGGACATAATTTTAAGGTGATTGGAGGAAGGTATAAGGGGTAAATTTTTTTTTAAACAGAGTGGTGGGTGCGTGAAACACACTGCCAGCAGCAGTTGTGGTGGCAGATACATTACGGACATTTAAGAGTCTGTTAGATAGCCCCCCATTTCTTTATCATTCATGTGTCTGTGGGAGGGAAGGGTTAGATAGATCTTAAAGCAGGATAAAATGTCGGTACAACATTGTGGGCCGAAGGGCCTGTACTGTGCTGTAATGTTCTGGGTTCAAGCACTGATCCCTGCGGTATATACTGGTCATTCTCTATTCTCCCCCTCCCATTGAGCAGAAGATACAAAAGCTTGAGAACACGAATCACCAGGCTCAAGGTCAGCTTCTATCCCGCTCTCATAAGACTCGTGATCAGACCTTTTACCCGATAAAGATGAACTTTTAATCTCTCACTATACCTCATCTTGGCCCTTGCATTTTATTTGTCTACCTGCACTGCTCTTTCTCTGTGAATGCAACACTATATTCTGCATTTTCTTTTTCCTTTTGTGCTACCTTGATGTACTTGTATGGAATGATCTGTCTGGATGGCATGCAAACAAAAGCTTTTCACTGTATCTCGGTACATATGACAATAATAAACCAATTGCCAATTACCCAACTAGTCACTGCCTGCCATTCTGAGAAAGATCAGTTTATTCCTACTATTGGTTTCCTTTCTATCAAACAGTTTTCAATTCATGCCAATATATTATCTCCAAACCCACGTGCACTGATTTTGCACACGAACCTCTAAGGTGGCCTTTGATAAAGTCCCACATGCAAACCCAAATACACTCTGTATTTGGGTTTGCATGTGGGACTTTGCAAGTGTACTCTGCTTCTCCCTTATCTTTTCTACCAGCTATGCAAATCCTGAAGAGAATGGGTCTCATACTCCTGACCGTAGAGGACAATGTTTGTCCACTTAACTAATATAACCACCTTCCTTTTTGCTCAAACCCCTTGATTTAATTTTTGCACCACTATGCCATGGGTCAGTATGCTTGTCTTTAAAGCAGTTCCCCTCCCACTTGTCCCTAAGGATTACAGGTACCTCCAATTTTTTGGACAAATGCAGGGACTGAGACTCCTGTAATACTACCTCCTGGTTCTCTGTACCAGCCTTGGTCTTGGGTTTCCTTGCCTCTTTCAGTCTTTCCTTCCTGTTGTCCATAGGCTTCCAAGAATCAAGTTTTGTTAACCAAGGTCCTGAGCTTTGATAATCTGGCCAGAGTTAAAGCAACTCAGTTTTTATTTTCTGGTATTTCTTAAGCTTATTCGTTCTGGTTGAACTTTGCAGTCCTGGAGTTTTTGGAGGGATTATTTTTGCCTTAATAGTGGTTAATTTCTAAATTGGACCACCCAAAGTAGAGATTTTGGAGCCCTTGGGATCAATGATGAACTGCAAAGACACAAGCCTGGCTAGCCCTGACCCACTGCTAGGTTTATCTTAATCATTCCATTCTTAGTCTTTTGATTTGGACTTTCATGTAGATTTCTGAAAATGAAACCTGCTTGATGAGTGGGGTTAATTAATGTTCGTTTTATAGTAACTATTATCACTTTCTTTAAACCTTCGGACTTATTTGAAAAGCATTTTATTAGTGCATTGATAAAGACTTAAAACACATTATTATGTGACTCCAATCTCCTCCACATGAATTAAAAATGTCTGTATGTTATGTAATGTATTGCTGTTTCGTACATGAAAAGATCTGAACACACATTTGCCTCTAATTTTCATGTTTTTAAAGATTTAAAATAACATCATTGGCTCTTGATCCTTGTTGCTCACGCACAGGCAGCAAAACATGGGTGTCTGCAGGGCTATGTGAATATGACGGCTCTCAATGGGCTTTGAGCTTGTCCTTGTTTAATTCTCACACATTCACTGCCCATCAGGGTCATTGAGATGTCTGTAGATTAAGATACTGTGAGCTCATTAAAATCTCCAGGTAATTTTTCCTTCCCCCAAGACTGGCTCAGAGGTCAGTTGTTGCACCACTTATTATGATTGATTGAGATTAGCTCAAGTGGGTTACATTGGCAAAGGAACCTGAGAACTTATTCAGCTCCATTCCAAACATTACACATCTCCAGTGCAGTTGGGAAGCAGGTGAATCTTTGGAGTAAATTTTAGCTGTTAAAATAGCAGAGAAAAGACTTGATGATATATTCACATCCTCTGACGTCATAACTGGACCCCCTCTTTGTTTTAACTATCTAGCTCTGCTGATGGCCTCCAGTTAAAAGGTCCAAATTAAGATACTGTGAGCTCGTTAAAATATCCAGGTAATTTTTTTTAACCATTCAGTAAAAGACGTCAGGAAAGAACAAGGAACCCTACAAGATAAGTCAGCAATTTTATTTGGAGTCCAGGAGAAATGAGTACCCCTCCAGGCCTACAAACAAAGTGTTGGCTTCTGTTATCCCAGATTAACCTATGACAAACTCAGAAGATTAAAGCATTTGATTTATAAGCACCACTTGTTACTTGACTTGAGGATGTCCTGTTTTAAGTTATCTCTGCACATGAAGGGACCCAAGCATTCTTCTCACAGGAAAGCCTAACACTACACCAACAAAGGAAGATGGTTGTGGTTATTGGAGGAAAATCATCTTGGTTCCAGGTCATAACTGCAGGAGTTCCTCAGCATAGTCATGGGCCCAACCATATCCAGCTCTTTCATCAATGCCTTTCCTTCAATCATAAGGTCAGAAGTTGGATATTTGCTAATGATTATGCAGTGTTCAATTTTACTTGCGAATCCTCAGCCAAATCTGGACAACATTCGGGCATGGGTTAATAAGTGGCAAGTATCATTTTTTTCCATAAAAGCACCGGACAATGAGCATCTCCAACAAATATCTAGCTACCCTTTGGCATTTAATGTCATTACAATTGCTGATCAATATCTTGGAGGTCACCGCTGACCAGGAACTTAGCTACAAGATTGGGTCAGACGTTGGATAACCTGTAGCAAGTGCTTCTCCTCCTGTTGCCCCAAAGCTTTTCCACCACTTATAAGGCACAAATTAGCAGCATGATGGAATACATTCCTCTGACCAAGAACTCTCAAGAAGCTCAACACCATCCATGAGCAAGCAGTCCACTTGATTGGCACAGCATCCTCCATCCTAAACATTCATTCCTCCACCACTGGCACATAATGACTGCGCTGTGTACCATCTACAAATTCACTGCAGTTACTCACCCAGGTTACTCCGACAGACCTCCTAAAATTCGTGTCCTCCACCACCAAGATGATTAACGGCAGTAGGTGTGTGGGAATACCAGTGCTTGTAGGTTCCCCTCCTAGTTGCACACCATCCTGATTTGGAAATAAAATGTTGGTCCTTCATATCGCTGGGTCCAAGTCCTGAAACTCCCTACCCAACAATATTATTGGAGTACTTTCTCCAGAATTACTGCTGCAGTTCCAGATGACAGCTCATCACCATGTTCTTAAGAACAATTAGTGTGGACAATAACTCCTAGCCTCGACAGTGATGCCCAGATCCAGAAAGTGAATATTTAAAACAAATTTAACTATTGATTGTTTGGAATCTGCAGTTGGGGTAGGAGACTGAATATAAACATTAAATGGTGCAGCAGGTTTAAAAGCTTCTGAAGTCATTTCCATAGATTGTATGACTTTGCAGCTCATTAGCCTGTCACCACAGTTTTGGAAGCACATCGCATCTATTTGCATTCGCTTTTGGTCGTAAGAATTAAAATTGTGAATTGGTTACAAGCCTAAAGATTTGCTCGCAGAACAATTGTTGAAAAATAACACGTGCAATTGAAATTTGATGTAAATCCAATGTCATTCTGGAAATTTGATCAGCTACTTTTTGGGCTCAAGCCACGTTCATGCCCTGCTGTGATTGTGTCAGGACACATGGATGATGTTCTTCACCCAGCACTCTTTTGGTGCATTTTGGGGGAATTTGGCCTAAGATTTGCTGTGAGCAACCATTATCGTGCACTCTACAGAAAAGTAAGTTTTCCCACTGCAATATTGAGATAGGGACCCCTGTTAGCTAAGCCCCTTATTACTTATTTTTCTGTCCATTTCTCCCTGCAGGTCTACCCCCATCAAAGCTACACCTTTCAGCAAAATTGTGCTTAGTGCCTCACTATAACAGCCAGTCAGTTGAACTGGAATATCTAGGTCACAGTATTTTTGTTTGTAGTATGTGACAAGGCAATCAGACAGGAAAAAGTCGTTGTGAAGATGTCGTACATGAAAGAGGATTTAGAGAATTGGGTTAAGTCAAGAAAAGCAATCAACTAGCTTTGTACACTATACTTTGCAATACGAATTATTACAAAAACAAGTTGACCATTGAACTAAGTGGATCTAGTCGCAGCAACTGGTCTGTATGTTAACTTTCTGGTTGGTTTGATAAGAATTGTTGTTAATTGTCTGGCTGCTCATGTCACAAGCATGTAGTCTTTGCATTCCTCGGTAATGCTGTGAAAAAGTGAATCTGAAACTTTTTATAAATTCTGAAACCGATTAACTCAAAATGCTCATATCATCGATGGGATGGAGGAACTAACTGCTGCTGGTCAATGGTCTTTTGCATAAAGAAGGTCTTGTAATAAATCTGATCCACATAATTATGATTCTGCATTCAAATAATGTATTTGAAAATATTGTCTTTTTTTATTTATAAACTTGTTTTTAAAAGGGAACCTAGTGACTACTGAGGCTTTTCTCTCTGAACCTCCAGGCCCTGGTGTCTTTAGTTATCTGCACTTCACTTTTTTTTCAAACGCAGCTCTTATCCTGTGCTTCCCGTAAGTTTGAAATTGGATCAACTACAACACTCCCCTTTTGTTTAAAATCTTTTTGAGCTCAAAGTACAAATTTAGAACCAACTTGCATTTCTCCAAATCATCCTGTTCTTTTTCAGACTTGCAAAGACCACTTTCTTGCATGTGGTTGTCTGTGGCAGCTTTTCAGTCCCCATTTTGTATTAGTACATGAAGGAAATTAACATCCTTTTACTTTGTAGGGCGAGTTTACACGTTTTGCTTTTGTCTTGAGGATCCTGACAGGTTCCCCAGTAGTTGGACTCCGAGCTCCAAGACTAGATTTGTGTTGAATTCTTATTTTGCCTGCCCTCAACTCTGCCTCTGTGACAGTCCTTTGAAATGCCCAGCTTTTGCCTTCTGATGGCTCCTTGACCCCATCTCCTGACTATCATTTGGCAATTCTTTGCCTTTTTTTTTCCCCTGTGTACTTTGGGATCTATTAGATGTCTATCCTTCATGTGAATTAAGATGATCAGCTCCAGACTATTCTACTGGTGAGGATTGGTGGTTTTGGAAAGCTAGGACCACTGCTTAGAAAGGAGCCGGATCATTAGATGCTTCAGATTGTCATCCAACAATAATTCGAATGCATTGAGATTAATTGAGAACAGAATTTAGTTTGGTTTATGTTGCCGCCACATTAATGGCCTGCCACATTCAATTTAGATTAATGTGATGAGTAACCTCTGGGAGAGGATTCTAGAAGCCCCAGAGTGAACCATATACCAAAAGAATTAATGGCCATGCAACCAAATACCAGAACACTGCAGAACTGGAACACAAAAATCTGTACTGCGGCAAGGATCAGTACCTTGAAGGAGGAGATTGGACTGTGAAACAAAATGTCACTGTATTTTAGGTCAACCATGTTTTCTGGCATGCAGTGTTGATACAAGTGGGGTTTTGAACTAAACAGACTTTGTCTCTGTTCAGCACAGGTCACCACTGCTCCCCAATGCACAATAATAAGGACCAACATGAGCTACTGGGTACAGCTCAGACTTCTCCTGTGGAAGAATTTCACCTATCGGAAACGGCAAACTGTGAGTTTCATATTTATTAAGCTGATTTGGATTTTACTCTGTTTTTTAACATCCAATGCTTACATTTGAAGTAGGATGAGTTTCATGAAATGCTGGCTTGATGAATGTTTTCACCAAATGTTTTGCTGCCTTTGGTTCCCTCCGGAGGTTGCCAACTCCTTACTAATGAACATATCCATATGTCCTGCCGGTTCGGTGGTATTTCACTGAATTAACCATTATTTGATGGACTATTCAATCAAGGCAAGATCGGAACCAAGAGCAATCGTATCCTTTCTTGTTTTCTGCATGCAGCTGCTTCTTTGAACGGCTGAATAAGAATCATTTGATTTGAACTCTGACTTCCCCCCCCCCCCCTCCCCTAGCCCAGGAGTCATGTGATTGTGACTGTAGCTTGGATGTTTCCTAGTTTGGTGCCACGTTAGCAGTCTTGCTGCTCATTTGCATATCGGTGCAGAAATGTTTTACATGTGATGGGAGAGGAGTAGAGTGACATTTGTTGCAATAACATCTCCAAGTATTTTTATCTCGTAAACTAATGTACTCTCTACCCATAAGAGGGGAAAGGCAGTCAAAGAGGAATTTAATTCTGTAATTCTAAAGTGTTTCTTAATGCTGAAGTCTTGTTGTAAAGTAGCTTTTTTTTCTCAAGCATATTAAATTTTATTTGGTACTTGTTAAAATGACAGAAGTTAGTGTTGTGAATGGAGGTATTTCCATTTCAGGGACCAGATATCTGCACCAAGCTCTCTACGCCCGGTCTAGCATGGCCAGATGTGGTGTTCAGTATTCACGCAGCATTAATGTACCTTAGTGCCAGCCTGGGATGAATACTGGTTTGGCTTCTGAATGAGATCACCAATTACTGCTGAAATACAGACAGTTTTGTTCTGATTCATGCACCTGTTTACAGTATTATAATACACTGCTGGCATGAATATATTTTTAAAGAGTTTTTCTGCTGGCAAAGTCCATGCAATTATTGAACTAATAACACTTAAAATACCTCTAATCAGAAATTCAAGCTTGAACGTTAGGAGTTTATTTGGATGTAGAGGACATTTCAGCCAACTGAGTCCACTTACTGCCTCCTCTGCACACTACTTCACCATGCACACACTTTATACTGGGGGACCTGTGGACACGATCAGGCTTTGGAATCTGCATGAATGGCACTTCCATCCCTGCACAAGGCAGCTGTGAACAATGGTGGCAACTTAAAACCCCAGCTCAGGTCCATATACAATGTTTGACTTAACCTTGATAAAATGATGACAAATCATATTTTATACTTGACCAGTGTAGAAAATCTGTGCATGAACCACAGAGCCCACCCCTCAATGCTGTAGCTTTTCTGTCCCTCGATGTTATTTATGGAAATGATAGGACTGCGTTTTCAGTATGGTGGTGTTCTCAGTCTGCAGTCTGCTCTTCAGATTGCATTATGTAATTTTGCCTTCTGATTCCATTTGCCAGTTGCTAATAGAGAATAGACAGTGGCCACGTAATGTTTTAAGGTCTATAGCATGGGATAGTCTTTCCCAAGGATCTCTGCGAAAGCAACTAACGGCAAATTTGCGCCTCTCCCAAGGAACAGTCACAATAGCTTTTGTCCTACTGGCTGTTTTTATCTATAAAACTAATCAAAGTTTGCTGTCACAGCTAAGTCCTATTACACTTGTGTGTAAAATCCATAGGCGGCGGCATTGGTGATGGGGAGCAGGAACCCTGGCTGAATTTTGTTTCTCTTTTCCTCTTTTATAGATGTGAGATGCTGTCCAGTGGCTGGGTCGGCACAGACCATTATTTTCACATTGTAATGGGGACTAGAAAGAAACGTTTTCTGAGATTTTCTTTTGAAGTCCTGTAATCTTCTGATTCAAAGATGAAAATGCTAACAAAACCTATCACATATGACCAAATGATTGTTGGTTAAGGTGCATGATTGGATTAAGATCAGAGTTAGTCTGTTAAAACTTTGTTTTAAAACTTTATTGATACAGCACGGTAACAGGCCCTTCTGGCCCAACAAGTCCATGCCGCCCAATTACACCATGTTAACCTACCAACCTGTACGTCTATGGAATGTGGGAGGAAACCAGAGCACCCGGAGGAAACCCACACAGTCATGGGGAGAACGTACAAATTCCTTACAGACAGCAGCAGGAACTGAATCCTGATCGCTGGCGCTGTAATAGTGTTACGCTAATCGCTATGCTACCATGCTGCCCTGATTTTTTAAATCCATTAAGAAGCACCCTGTTCAATACTTTCTACACTATTATTATACCTTAATATTAACCTTATTTCTGTTTAATATTTTATTAAAATCTTCCTCCCAATTTATCTGTAAAAAGATGCATCTTTTCCAAAATAGTTAAATTTCCTGTCGGGTGTATTGTAGTGTAGTGGTTAGTGTAACACTATTACAGCGCCAGTGACCGGGTTCCATTCTGGCCACTGTTTAAGAGGCGTTTTTACATTCTCCCCGTGTCTGCGTGGGTGTCCTCTGGGTGCTCCAGCTCCCCCCCCCACATTCCAAAGACGTACAGATTAGGAGTTGTGGCCATGCTATGTTGGTGCCGGAAGGGTGGTGACACTTGCGGGCTGCCTCCAGCACATTCTCAGTAACGCAAAAAGACTCATTTCACTGTGTTTCGAAATACATTTGACTAATAAATATCTTAGCATCTGCAGTCCTTTACTTTCTCTAATGTCTTAGCTCAAAGACTCTAGCCAATATTAGTTGAACTCTCTGCATCCTTTATTCGTACTATAATTTCATGTCTAAGGGTGTCTCCAAACGTGGTTCTCTGGCATTTAAAACTGTTGATTTGATTTAAAATTAATGAAATATTGCAGTTGTGTACTGTCAGTGATGTTACCATGTGGTGCATATGGTGGATATGTGCTGAGGTAGAAAAAGGTGATGTATTACAGTAAAATTCTGATAATCCACTACTCAGAATTCCCAGTGGTTCAGTGTTTATTATAATACTGTGTAATATCTTTTTAAAAAAAACTAATTTAAAGTGTGTTGGGGTAGATTAATATCCAGCAGTCTGATAATCCGGCACCTTTGGTGGTGTTTTATTGTACATAGCGATGAAGTTGACCATTTTGACCAATTGATTCATACCTGGTGTGGAATGGAGAATCCTATTTCAAGTTATTAATGGGGGGGGGGGGGGGGGGGGGGGAGGGGGAAGGGTGACTTCACCAGGTTAGGCCAGTTGATTCTTAAAGTATGAAGCATTGTGCAATTAGGCATGATCTTTTCCAAGGAGTAGGTAATGGTGACACCAGTAACCAGGTGGGGTTTTCCTTCTCTCTACACAACTTTCCTTGTGTCCTATTTCACTTAATCTTATCATTCTGTTCCTTTCTCTCTCATTTAGCTTCTTCAATGCTTCTATGTGATTTAGCTGAACTGCTCCATGTTCCATATCCTAATCACTCTCTCGGAAGATTCTCTGCAGTGCTCTGACCAATATTAATTCCCAATCAACACCTCTAATTAGACAGACGATCTGGTCATTATAATATTGCAGTTTGTCAGAGCTTGTTAAGCAAATTGGCTGCACACTTCCTACATTTCAATAATGACTATTTTCTATTAAAATAGTCATGCCATTAGCTGTTATTGTGTTCTGCTATCAAACTGAACAGATTATTGCAATGTTGGGCATATTGAAGAAGATTTGTGTGATACAGTATGTTCAGCATGCAACCAGTGTTAAAATTTGTTAACACTAATTTCCTGTGCTATTTGTTTTGCAGATTCAACTGGTTATTGAGCTTTTATGGCCCCTCTTTCTCTTCTTTATATTAATCTCAGTACGCCAGTCCCACCCACCATTTGAGCAACATGAATGTAAGTAATATACAGCTGCTTGTGAGAAGGTTTTCCCCTAGATTCTCTTGCCACACCCATTCTCTCCTTGCTGTTCTCTCTCCTCACCTGAAGACTCAGACTCTTATTGGAGTGCAGGTGTTAACTTTCACTTGGATATGGATTCCGTATGCACTTTGTGTCCTCTGGGAATTGTATAAATTGCCATTTTTAATACATGAACTTTGATTTTAATTGTCAATGTGATAGTTGACCTCTGGGTAGAGGGAAGCGGGCTCTGTTGGGAAGGGGGGCTAATTTGCATATCAGGATGAACAGAAACATTCATTTGAGCTTCCTGTGCTTTCTACTGTTTTCAGTCTTTATGTTCCCATCTTTTCTTTTCTCTATCCTGCTCCCACCTGCTGGAGAGACAGAGGGATATTAGCCACTTCTGTCAAAAAGGTTCTGTTCAATTCCTCCCCATCAAAATCCAGGAAACTACTACATCATAGTTTGCTTCTTAAACCATTCTCTTTCTTTGCCTTTATCTTGTAGCTTTCCTAAGCCAAAGTCAAAGGTAATGCTGCCATAAACTTGCAAGTTGTCAGCAGGATTAATGGAATAGCAATCACAGCTTGTTACATACTTGGACCATTGGTGGTGGATCTGATAACAGTCTTTAAAAATATTTAATGTCACTTTCATTATATACATGTAGGCTAATGGCACCTAATATTGGAATGCATGTATATGCTTGTATTATATGGAGAGTCATGTATTGATACGTGTACGTTATGTATGAATAAGCATTTAGAGACTTGTGGTGTAGGTGAACGTGTAATGTACTTTTCTTCAGTGGATATATTACGTACAACATTGGTACTCACTTTTCAAAGTAAGTGAAGCTGGTGTGAGCTGCCATTAAAACTTGATTGTCGGAGTAAAGCCATACTGAAAAGTGTTACCTGTAGAAATGGGACCAATGCCGTGTGATAAGTTGATTCAGAGGAAGAGGACTCTGCCATACAGAAGTCATTGGCAGAAGGCCAGTGACTGATGGCAAGTATCAGTCTCTGCATAATGGGTTTCCTTAGAAGTGAAAGTTGCCTTGTGAACCAGACTTCTGTGTTCTAAGCTTTTCTCTTTACTGACCTTTATTCCGGTAGAACATCTTCACTTGTAATTCACTTGGCAATATTGGTATTGGTTCTAAATTTGAAAGGAATCTGATTTTGCTTTGTATTGGCTCCATGCAGCTATTAAACTGCCAGCTGTCTGATTGCTCCTTGAGAAAGTTTCCTTTATTTTGGCTAAAGATATATATTTGACATTACTTTTAACAGAAGTTATCACAGGATATTTGGTGTGGGAAATGGTGTTTTCTTTTTGCAATTTTGATTAGTGTTTTGATGCAATGTTTGCATCTAACGTGAGATTACAGCTTCAGGACTGAGAAGCGGTGGTTGCTCTCCTTGGAGCAAAGCAGAGAAAGAAGAGATCTGATGGAGGTGTACACAATCAGGACTGTGTTTTAGATAGGGTAAATGGGGGCGGGGGGGGGGAGAGTTCCTATTAGTGGAGGGCTCAGGATGAGGGGGCACAGATATAACATCTTGGACAAAAGATGCAGAAGGAAATGAGGAAACCTGCTTATGCAAAGGATAGTAGTGATTGCCTGTATGAAATGTGGAAATGGAATCAAAAAGAATTTTCCAGATAATCTTGAAGAAAAATAATTTTCAGGGCTACGAGGAAAGTGCCAGGGAAATGCAGCTGAGGGGATTAAGAGCAGGCATGGATTCAGTGGGCTGACTGACAACCTTCTGCACTGCAGCAGTTTTATGAAATGAAAATTCTGCCCTTGAGGATGGGAAATGGGGATGGTATTCCAGTTCCAAGCACCAGTGTGCTTGCAAACATTAAAAATACCTGCTCTTTTTGTGCTGATTTCTGTGGACTGTTTGATTAGTAGTCGACTGTTTCTTCATGTCAATAGTTAAGCCTGCCAAATCATACAAACATGAAGTGTTGTAGCCACACTGTGTTTAAAGTTAGATGTTAATTGCATTTACCGTGCATCCAAGTTAATTAACAATGTCTGACAAAGATAGAAAACATGATGTCCTTGAGATTGAATAGGAAATGGTCAGGCTTTCAATTGGGTTCACAATTTGCTTGCTTCTCTTGATAGGTCATTTTCCAAACAAAGCACTACCATCAGCAGGGACACTGCCATGGATACAGGGAATCATCTGTAACGTTAACAATCCTTGTTTCCAGCATGCTACACCAGGAGAAACTCCAGGAGTTGTGGGGAATTTCAACCAATCCATGTAAGACGTGTTTGTATGTTCTTTTTCACCAAAGAGTATCCGTGTCCACCCCATGCAGAACAGGAATCAACAAATGCTGAGCCACACAAACAAATCAGTGCAATGCATGCTGGAGGAAGTAATGATCAAATCATGCCAATCTTTCGTTAAGTCGATGTTGGAGCACCTTGTCCAGTTTTAATACATGGGGCACATTGTAACAGTTGGAAGTAGGGAAGAAAAGAGATGCCCATCATTAGAGTCTGAATTGTGTGAAAAGACTGGACTGACTTAACGTGGTACTCCACCTCTGAAATTCAGTTCCATTGACTTCAGTGGAAACTAATGCAGCTAACAACTATAGTAGGACCAACTTTAACAAAACCAAGTTTTACAAGTATTGTATAACACACAAGATAAATGATCACTTAGAACAACAGGGTCTAATCAGAGATGACCGATGTGGCTTTGTCCTGTCTGACGAAGCTGATAGAATCTCTTGAAGAGGTAACTAAGTGTATTGATGAGGTCAGAGTGGTAAATATGGTTCACGTAGACTTCGTTAAGGTCTTTGACAAGGTTGCATGTGGGAAACTGGTCCAAACGGTTAGGGCCCATGGGATCCAGGACAATTTGGCAAACTAAATCCAAAATTGGCTCAGCAACTGGTGACAGAGGGTGATGGTAGACTGGTGTTTCTGGATATGTGTCTAGTGATGTTCCTCAGGGATCAGTGCTGGGAGTTTTGCTGTTTGTAATGTACATGAATGATGAGGATGTAGGAGGCATGGTCAGTAATTTCACAGATGACACGAAGATTGGCAGAGTTGTGGATGGTGTGGAGGGTACTAATGAGGCTAGGACATATACCATAAATAGGAGGGTCTTGGGAAGCATTGATGAACAGAGGGACAGTGGAGTACAAGTCCTGAGATTTTTGAAGATAATGTGGTTAGGAAGGCATATGGGATACTAGCCATTCATTAGAAAGAGCATTGAATACAGAAGTAGAATGGTTATGCTCCAGTTTTATAAAACTTTGGATAAGTGTTAACTGGAGTACTGTGTGCAGTTCTGGGCACCACACTATAGGAAGCACTACAGAGTACAGAAAAAAATTTGTCAGGATGTTGCCTGGGGTGGAGCAATTCAGTTATGAGGATAGACTGGAGAAACTTGGTCAATTCTCCCTGGAGCAGAGGAGGTTAAGAAGGGACATGGTTGAGGTATATAAAATTGAGGAGTACAGATGGCATAGGCTGCAGGAAACTTTTCCCCGTTTCAGAGGTAGACAAAACAAGAGGATAGAGATTTAGGATATAGGGGAAGCAATTCAGAGAATAAATGAGGGGACCTTTTTGACCAAGACAGTGGCAAGTACCTGGAATACAGGTGCCCAAGAGTGGTTGAAGTTGGATCACTGACGACATTTTAGAAATCTCCAGATGAGTACTTAGGAATGGAAGTGCATAGGCCGTGTGCTGTGAGATGGGATTACTCTCTGACTCTATGACTAAGTATGACTGTATTGTGCCTTTAGTGTAAGGGGTTAAAATTAGCCCCAAGTCCCTTAAGAGTTTTAACCTAAAAAGGAGTTATTGTGTAAGTAAATTAAAAATGAAATGGGAATGTTTAATCCTGGATATTATCTTTATAAAAGCAGGACAGAAATTAAATTAATACAGTATCATCAAAGTGTGAAATTAGCTTCTAGATATAACAGTGGAGGTGAAAATTGTGGAATCATTTAAGAACCAGTTGTGTGTTTGTGATGAGGATTTTCTGGCCAGATGATTTGTCAAGAGGTTGTATGGCCTAAATTGACTGAAATTTTGATCAGTATTTCATTGTTTAATTTTGCACCCCAGTATCTGTTCAAATCCATGATTTCCTCTATATAAACAGGTGGTGTATTGGACAACATGTCCATTACTTGTAGTTAAGATTTCAGTCATTGTTGGAATGGAAACCAGCTGTATAGAAACCTGGAACACTCCCCACCTTCTCCCTTCCACTCTCACTTTAACAGTATTCATGTCAGGAACTGGTAGCTTAGGCATTTGCATCACTTGCCAGTACTGTCCTTTGCCTTTCTAAACACCCCTTCCCCCTCCTCCAGTCATAGGCCCTTTACTTTGCCTCTCTTGATCCTCTTTTATACTCTATCTACTCAACCCACAAATTCTGTTAACAATGTGAACTGCAGACAGCAACATCAGGAGCACTTTGTCCTTCTGAAGTTGGCCAGGGCTGAAGGTTTTTTTTGTCCTCTGGACAGATGCCACTAAAATAAAACTCCTAAGGGAACATTTCCATGCCATGCCATAATGGTGCAGGAATGTCTTTGGTTTTGTTATTCGTCTGTGCTGAGTTAACAAATCACAAAGGAGGGAATGCTGGGGCTCTATGCTGGATGTTCAAAGTCCTGATTTTTGGGAGGTGTAAACTGGTGTTTTTGTCCATGGGCATTATCCTTGTACATACCTTCCAAGGTAAGGGAGAAAAGATCAGTCTTTAAGTGCTGTTCTTGAACACATTCAATTAGCAGGTTGAAGTTCATTGTTGTACTTCATACATAAATGGGCACTGGAGTAGGATAACTGAAGATTCCATACATCCTAACACTCGGCTGTGTCATCGAAAGAGGGGAGATGCATTTAACAATCAGCAGGTTTTTCTTGCATATCAGAGAAGAGAGACTTTTCTGTGATCATTAACTTTTGCAACATTACTTATAGACCACTTATTGATGGATATGTTTCTGCTGTCCTTTGTGCAGTGTTTCTCGTTTGTTCTCTGATGCTCAGAAGGTACTACATCATTCCAACCAGGAATATGCTCTGCAGAGCTTCCATCAACTTATGAGTACATTGAGAAAGCTGAATGAAAACAACCGTCCATTGTCAGGTAAGAGTTCCATTATTTGAGTTAATGCAGAAACATCGGAGTTGTTCCTCTGGGTCCTATACATTCATTATCCAATATTGTTTTAAGAAGCTCCAAAGTTGCATCATATACTTCTGCCTTAATAATGAAGTTGCAAAATCAACTCTTAAACTACATTAACCTAGAAATTTGGATTCTTAGCACTGTTTTTAATTGCACTTTTTCCCCCCTCTGAATAGAACACTATTGTGACCATTTTTGGGTTGAATTATCCTGTTTGAGAAATTCAGCAGGTCTCTTATGAGCACAATTTACCCTTCTGAACTTAATGCAATATCCATGTTATCCACAAATGGGATCACATCATTCCTTGTGCAACTTTCCTTTCAGAGCATTGTGGGGTGGGGGGGGGGGGTGGAAATTAGACCAAATTGTTTCAGGGAGGACCGTTATTGGGCACACCAGGGACAATAAGCTCTAAACAATGTAGTGCTAGATTATGATTGTACTAGTCCAAGTCCCACAATTCCCTTTGATCCTCTGAACTCACTAATGTTACCCATTTTACAGATTATTTTATCCGATTACTGTTCCAACCCAGACCCTGGTTGGTTGTACATCCTTCATTCTTCATTCTTTTTGTTCTTGATAGAAAATGAAAGCACGTTTAGCTTGGGGACTGCCCCAAAGGTGTCTTCTTATGGATGGCTGATCCTCAAGCAGGTTGAGGAGCAGCTCCTCCACTCAAGCCTTCCTACTATGCTTATATCCCTTGGGTCTGGCTTAAAAACACTTGGTCACTTGATGTCCACACCATGACTACTTCACCATTTTACTTGAAGGGTGGAGGAAAAGAGTAGAATTAATCCAGTAGTGTTGTTGATTAAATCAGACACTCAAGCTCTGCAGTACCACCAGCACCAGAGTTAAATAGTGTTGAAGCCTCAGAATGGAAATCCAAAGTGGCAAATGCCAGAAATACTCAGTAGGTCTAACAGCATCTGAGAAGACAAGAACAATATTAACACTTCATCAGGACTGGTAAATAATTTAGATAAGATAATTTTTAAGATGGGAGGAGAGGAAACAATAAAAGGAAAGTACTGTGGGTAGAGGGCAGGAAAGATAAAAAGGAATGCTGGTGGAAGGCAAAACTGAATTGCAAAAGGAAAGGAACAAAAGTTGGATTTGGAAAAAGTGTACATAATGCTGTTTTCCAGTTGAAGAACCAATTTATTTGTACCAGTTTATATTATAGCATTATATATTCCCTGCTTATGATGCAGCCTCCTCTGCACTGAGAAGACCAATTGCAAAGTGTGTGACCTCTTTTTCAGAACAGCTCTGTTTGTAAATGTGATCTGGAGCTTCAAGTTGCTTGCCGGTTGTATTCTCTGTCCCACTCCAACTCTGACCTCTACCTCCCATTCTACTCCAGTGTAAACTTGAAGAGTAGCCCTTCCTCTTGACTAATCACATTTATAGCCTTCCAAACTCTGTTAAGCTTGAAGTTTCAGATAATGGTTCTGCTGTTCAATTTGCTTCTCTTCTAGGCTCATTTTTTTTTGGATTTTATTTACCTGTGACCTTCTCACTTTGCACTTTTTTCCCTTTTGATATTTAATTTCACTACCTTCTGTTCCATCATAGACCATGTAATTTCTTTGCATCGCTGCTACTAAATTTTTATTTTTCTCTGCATCTTAAAACTTGTACATCTAACTTTTTCGAAGTCCTGATGAAAGATCATTGACATGAAGTTCATTTCTTGACCAATAAGTCTTAGCTTACTGAGTACTGCTAGTATTTTCTGATTTAACTTTTCTCAAGTATCCATTATATGGGAAAATGATTGGAGATGTATTTCGCAGAGGGTGTGACTAGGAAAAATATTCATCCTTTTGTCATCCTGACAGCTGGGCTACAGGTTAATTTTGCTGAGTGTTAGTAAACTCAGTACAAAAATAGAGAAGTACTCAGTGGTGGGTTTTAGATTCCTGCTCTCTCAAAACAGTGAGGCATGTGAGAAATTCTGGCCAAATTTCTAATGTAGTCCAGATGGGATTGCAATTTAAAGCACCAGTACACTGTGCCACCTTGGGATTCATGAAGTCGACCCTTGACCTGCTTAAGATCAACATTATTTTCTGACTTTTTAACTATCTGATGATAAATGTACCTCTGAACTTTGTCTCTTCTGAGTTCCAAGTACCCCACCTACCCTTTATATTCTTGCAGCTTCTGCTCTGTTAGTGTTAAAATCATAGTTTGCTGTTCAGCATAATTTCTCAGGATATGAAGTATTTGACTCCACAATTTACTGCATTATAAATTTCAAATTTGGCATTAACTTTGTTACCAAGTCTTCCTTAATTATTTTTTCCTGCTGATCCACTTTATGAGAAATGGCCTCTTCTGTTTCTTGATTTAAGAGAATATGCTTTAATGGGAAGTATTTGTGTGCTGATGTTCAGCTAAGTCGCTGTGAAATGTCAGTATTTAGAGCTGGACCCAGTCCATCAAAATTAGAGATCAATAATGGAAGTGAAAACAAGGCTGCGCTCTCAGCTTATTGGCCTGAGTTTGAAATTCTACAAGAATAATGATGTCATTTTCCAAACCATCCAACGAAGCCCCGTTTAAAATGTCAGACTATATTGTTTGCTGTTCTCATCTGTGTAGACCTTTGTGCTGTGCAAGTTACAGCTTATGGCCCTATTTATACAGGACCTTACCATTTCAAAATACCCCATGAAAGGGATAATGAATTACTTTAAAGTACAATCACTTGGTATGTGAGCTAACAGAGTAGCTACCTGTGCCAGGGATCCTTGGCAAACATACAAGAATAGTGAGCAATTTAAAATATTTTTGGTCCAATTCTGCCACTAAATAATTGAAATGATAAATTAAGAAAACACTGCCTCATCATTTCTACCTGTAATGGAACCCTCAGTTGCTGGTGAAATTGTACATCTGAATGGGTCTAACTTGTTTGCTCTCACAGAGAGTTGACATGGGCACAATAGTCTGAATGGTCTCTTGCCGTGCTGTATATTTTTTTTTCCTCAAATCCTTCTGTGTAAGATTGAACTGAATTAGAATTTGTGGACTGTCAAGGTGACTGCTGACTCTTGATTTAACGGATTGAAGAAAGCAGAATTTGCCAGAGAGGACGTTAACATTAATGACCCAAAACTTGGATCAATATAAATTTGGTGGATGAATTCCATGCACAGCTCTCTAATGTAGCCCTTTGTGAATCAAAAAAAAGAACAAGCATTTATTTTATGCCTCTTGTGATCTTGTCGTAGGGAGTTACATGGCAAGTTGAGAACTTTTGAAGTGTATTCCCCATTGACGGAGGGAAACATGCCACTCAACGTTCACACCAGGTCCTGTAAATAAATAAAAAATAAATTAATGTTATTGGTATCGGTAATTAAGGGATAAATGTTGGCCAGGACACTGGCTCTTTAAATAGAGCCATAGAATATTTTGCATCCACTTCACAAAGAAGATTGGGCCTTGGTTTAATTACTCATGTGGAAGATGTTTCTTTTGCAATGTGGCACTCCCTCAGTACTGCTTTAGATTGTCAGGCTGGATTATGTGCTACAAGTTCCAAGGAGTGTGTTTGAACCAACAACTTCCTGGTTCAAATGCAAGAGTGTTACCTTTGACCCAAGCCGACCTTATATATAAAAATAATGATATTTTGCTGCTGTCTTCAGGTCTCTTGTCCCATTGGCTGTACTTCAGTGACTTTAGATAGATCATATCATCTGTAGAATGGGTACAATTAGAGGCCTAAGTTTTTCCAAGCCTTCCAGTGACGCCTACTGAGTTGAAGCGTGCCAGTATTAGGCGTGGTTGTCATGTACACAATGGTTAGAGTGTATCTAATTCAAAGCAAAAAGAAAAACTACAAAATGAATTGCACCTCCTATGGATTCCAATGAGATTTGGTGCCTTCTGGGGTTGAGGCACAAATTCCCAAATTCATGAAGATGCAAAAGACTGCAGATGCTGAAATCTGGAGCAACAGGCAAAGTGCTGGAGGAATTCAGTGGGTCACAGCATCTATAGAAGGAAATGGATGTTAACTGTCCATTTCCCTCCGTAGATACTACCTGACCTACTGAATTCCTCCAGTACTTTGTGTGTTGTTCCCAAATTCATCACTGTTTTGCTTTTGAAACAGTTTCCCACAGTGTTGGTGATGCTTTGGCAAACCTCTGAATGTTTGGTTCATTGGGACTCGTGCAAGAATGTTAATTGAAAAGAAAGAAAAATGTAATTTATTTTCAGAACCTTGTTATTCCAAATCTTCTAATTGTCGGTAGGGTATTTGGTAAATTAGTTTATTATTGTCACATGTACCAAGGTACAGTGAAAAATTTGTCTTGTATACTGTTCGTACAGATCAATTCATTACACAGTGCATTGAGATTGTACAAGGTAAAACAATAATAGAATGCGGAATAAAGTATTACAGTTACAGAGAATGTCCAGTGCTGGTAGACAATAAGGTGCAAGGTCATAAAGGTAGATTGTGAGGTCAATTTCCATCTTATTGTACTAGGGAACCATTCAATAGACTTGTAACAGTGGGATAGAAGCTCTCCTTGAGCCTGATGGTACGTGCTTTCAGGCTTTTGTATCTTCTGCCCTATGGGAGGGGGGAGGAGAGAGAATGTCCAGGGTGGGTGGGGTCTTTGATTGTGCTGGCTGTGCTGCTCAGGCAGCGAGAAGTGTAGACAGAGCCCATGGAGGAGAGGCTGGTTTCTGTGATGTGCTGAGCTGTGTCCACAGCTTTCTGCAGTTTCTTGTGGTCATGGTCAGAGCAGTTGCCATACCAAGCCATGATGCATCTGGATTGAATGCTTTCTATGGTGCATCGTTTAAAAATTGGTGAGGGTCAAAGGGGACATGCCAAATTTCTTTAGCCTCCTGAGGAAGTAGAGGTGCTGGTGAGCTTTCTTGGTCGTGGCATCTACGTGGTTGGACCATGACAGGCTATTTGTGGTGAGTATTGGTTTATGAAGTGTAATCACGACTAAAATGCAAGAGATGTAATATCAACTTGTGCACAGCAAACTCTCATAGACAACAATATAATAACCAGGTAACTTTTTTTTCCAGTTATGTTGATTGAGGGATAAAAGTTAGTCTGGACACCAAGGGTTATTCCTTCTTTGTCTCTGAAGTAGTGCCATAAGATTTCTTTTTGTATCCACCAGAGAGAACAAGCAGGATTTCAAATTAACATCTCACCTTTTTTAAAAAAAACTGCATTTCTGGCAATGCAACACTCTCTCACCGCTACATTGATGAATCAACCTAGATTTTTGTGCTGTTTCTCTGGAGTAGGACTTGAACCCAGAACCTCCCAATCTTGCAGTGGCTACTGTAGGATTGGTGTAACTGATAACAGGTTATGTGTTGTAGGTATAGTTGATTATGTAATTACTTAATAGTGGTGTAATTTGTACTGTTGCTGTGTTCTTTCTGCACCTTTGTGCAATGTTGATGCTGATTTCATCCATTGAGATACAATGGATATGATTCATACCTTGTGACAACTGCAAGAGAAATGTAGCGAACAGTACCATTTGTTATACATGGCCTTTTGTGACCTCAAAAAAAAAACTTTGTCTCCTTTGACTGAGAGGAATTATGGAGAATCTTTTTTCAAATTTGGCTGCCCTTAGAAATTTGTTACCATTCTGCCTGCTGCACAATAACAGGCAAACTGAGATTCTAAACAACCATTCCATCAGGGACTCAATCGCAGAACAGTCTGCGGTCAACAAGGTTGTGTCATTGCACCAAATGTCTCTTTAGTCTTCCTTGTTGCCAACATCCTGGAATGGAATTCAAGTAGAGGACAGATGGAAAACTGTGGAGATGCAAAACCTGTTCATTCATCTCCTCTCTTCTTCCCACCATTCAGAGATCCAAACAATGATTCCAGGTAAGGCAGTGATTCACTTGCCCTCCTTCCAATGCAGTCCTACTGCACTTGGTGCTCACAATGTGTCCTCCTCTAAACTGCACGCTGGGTGATTGCTTTGTGGAGCACTTGTGCTCAGTTCACAGGTGTAACCCTGAACTTCCATTTGCCTGCCATTTTAATTCACCATCGATTTCCACTCTGAACATTTGTCTGTGGCATTCTGCACTGTTACAAGGCTCGATGTAAGCTCAAGGAACAACACCTCCTATTTTGTCTGGGCAAGTTGTAGCCTGCAGAACTCTATTGAATGCTGCAACTTCAGATAACTTGCTCTTTCTCTGTATCAGGACTTACCATTGGTGCTTGGTGTTCTTCTCCCTTTTTTTGTTCATTTGTATATTTTGGTTTGTTCATCACCCAGACCTTGCAATATTAGCAATACATTGCACAAACAAAGGAGCTTAACATTCAATGGCTGCATCATTTCACCCTATTATAGACATTACTTTTGTTCCACCCATTGCCCTCCTCTATCTCCTCTGCTACTTGGATCGACTTGCTTTCTCTCCTTCTCAATTTCGATCAAGGGGCTTTGACCTGAATTATCAACAAGTTTCCCTTTCCAAAGATGCTGCTTGACAGGCTGAGTTCTTCCAACATTTCTGTTTTTGTTTCTGTGGAAAAGAACAAGATCTCAAACCCAGCACCAAACTCGTAGTCTACCAACCATTTCTAATTCCTGCTCTCTTGTAGGCTTTGGAGACATGGACAACCTGTAATCTGCACCTTAAATCAATGGAGAGGTTTCACCAATGTCATCTGCACAAAATCCTCCATCCATTGACAAGATAAATCAATGGGTTATGTCCCAGACCAACATCCCCGACACCAGGCTCCTGAAACAAGAACTTTATTCCAAGCTCCATTATTGACAAAGGAGGTTCCAAGAAGGTTCCCAAAGTTTCTTTGGAAAATTTGTGACACCAACTCATGGGAATACCCTTGCCCATGACCATTCAAAATATGGAAAGGCACTGAGTTACTCCAGTTGCTGTAAAGCAGATGATGTTTGATTTGGATGGGAAACTTCAATTAGTATTATTCCCCTGAGGCTGCTCCTTTGTAATTCTTGGGAGGTGTCTTTTGGAGTAGCCAAGGCAGGTGACTCTACCTCTCTGATGACTCTACCTCTCTGATACCTCTTGTGCAAACATAGAAAGTGAGTGGTGGATGGTTGGCTGTTGAACTGTCCACATGAACTCTACAGTAATGGTCACATACGTGGGGACTCTGGCTGGGTTATCGTTTGCACTGATTGGAGCTTTGAAATGATTCTGGTTGTAGTGATCAGGGTCAAGAGCAGGGAATGTTTTTTGATATAAAATGATTAGAGGCTGGGGTATAAACAATGAGTGATGTACTCTGATTTGTGCCTCGAGCCCAAGTGTGAATGCTGAAATTTAATCTAAATGGGTACATTTCTCCATAATTTAGTTATGTCATTCAGGCTATTTGATTTGGAATGAAATCCTGCAACAACAGAAAATGGCTCTGGAACTTTTATTTAATTTGGACATTTTTTATGCAAAATTTTACACAGAACTGAAATAACAGAAGCAAACTGAGTTTTATTATGTGACAGTGGAATTTAAATACAATTTTCTGATGCTGTAGATTAGGATTGAATCATTCTGCCAATCAATCTGTTTTTTCAGTTGGATGTCTGGAACTTTATAGAATGTAAATTGGAAACCAAAGTCTGATTTTCTTAAAAATAGCAATCTATTTCTTAAGCAGTTGTGAATTATTAATATTGTCATTGAGATTTTCAATGAATTGTCATGAGCAGCAGTACAAACGTCAGAACTCGAGTACTGATCTTAGCCTCTGCTCCTTTCTGGTCTTGGTCCTGTTTCTTAAAAAAAAATTCTAATCCCTCATTTCACCTCTTCAACAGCAGTGAACTGAATTTGTCATTGAGGAACCAAAATGGAGAGGAAAAGACCTGCAATGCTTGGAATTCAACCTGACAGAGTGGGGTGGGATATTCTCTGGTTAATATAATCTCAGGACATTACAGCAGGAGCTCCTCAGAGAATTGTCCTTGACTCAAGCATCCTTGGCTATTTGATCAATGTCTTTCCTGTGTTAAGGTAGAAAAGTGGTTATTCACACAAAATCCTACATTTAATTCTATTCACAACAGCTCCAATAATGTAAAACCCATTGCTAGTGACAGACATTAAACAGCACACATTCTTTAGCTTATTAAGTAATAGTTAAACATTGTACAAGGTAGTGACCCTCCCAAAAAGGGTGCCCCCACCACCTACCACTTCAGTTGCACTACATTTGCTTTCTTGGGAGGGTAGGGTGGGGTGTGGGTTGTTGGGGCATGATAGGGAGTGGGCAAGGGCACCATTCACCCAAAGGATCAACTGCATCAACAATTTGATTGCAAGTAAGACTGTGGCTTGGCAATACACGACAATTGAATTGTCATCAACCCTCTCATAACATGCAGATCCTCATCAAAGCTCATCGGAAGCGTAATGGCAAATTCTGCATTTGTCCAGGCACATGCAGCCACAAGAGCATTCAAGGCTCAGCATTACGTGAGAGGGAATAATTTGCAAGTTAATATTTTGGGCTCTGGACTCTATTTCCACCCTTGATTGTAACCACAGATAAGGGATGTAACAGCACTGCCCTCTGTCATAATCAGTTATTGCTGAGAAGAGGAAAAAAAATCACTGCTATGGCAATGCCATCCCCTTCAAAATCTCCTTCCACGTTTTAAGGTCCATCTCAATGAGGACGTAGTCATTGTTTGACTGTTGCTAGGTCAGTGTCCTGAAATTCTCTAATTTGTGGGAGCATCAACAGTTCAAAGAGAAGGCTCACTATTACTTTCATGGAATTGGCGGTAAATATTACCTTGCCAGGGTTACCCACACCCACAGGACGAACCTTTTGAGTTGATGATTGGATTGATCCCTTTGGCCTTTTTGGTGATGTTATCAAAATAAACTTCCCAGATTCACTAAGTGGTGCTGAAGTGCTAAATCAATACATCAGCATCTTTTCCCTTGGCGACTCTCAGCTTTAACTAGCAAAGCCTTGCAAACTGTTTGAGATGTTTGCAAGGTAACTGTGGTAGTAGATGCAAGGAGCTGGTAAAATTAGAAACAAAACAGATATTTGATTTTTGCCACCCCTTCCTACTCCAAACTTGGAATTTGTTCCATTGGAACTTGCAGATTTGGTTCTTTGCTTTCAATGACACAGCATAGAATTGGATGCAGACCATATTAATAGGGTTTGGTCGTCATAAGTTGTTCTAAAGCAGCCTATAATGGTGAGAAGAGAATGAAAGGCCTATATTAGCAATCACAAAGAAACCATGCACCTCCCACCTCCCTTGCCATGCACCCTTTCTAATTTCATAGAAACAATGGCAGAATTGTGAAAAAGAAAATGCTCTCCAGTATTATGTCCTGCTTGTGGCCCACCTGCTACGTGATAATCCACACCAGATGTCCTCAAAACATTAACAAAGTAACAAAAGGCCTCCTGGTTAATGAACATTAGCCAATGCTGTCAAAAGGCCCTTTAAAGGTATAGAACCAGACAGATAAAAGCCAAGTGATTTTGTGACGCTGTGATCCTCCCATAAAGGAGTTGACAGTTTCCATTTCTGAAAAACCCAATCACTTAGCTTTTGTCTTCCTTCCCAAGCCAAGAGAACCCTTTTACTATTTGAACTTCTCTGTAATACCAGACATTAGAATTTACTTTTAAATGTTGATAGCAATTTGTAGCCATTTATGTTATAGGGACACAATTGTTTCCTCACACAAAGTAGATTTCACGAAACATGAGGATGTCTGTAGAACTATCTTCCTCAGATAGTTAGATTGGCCCTTACAAGTTCTTCAACATTCATCTACTAGTCCCCATTGTGGATAATGGACCTTCAAAGGGCCTCTTTAGCAGTCTGGTTAATGTTCATTGACCATGAGACCATTAGATGTTTGGTCAGTGTTGTGGTGACATAAGTTATAGACTTGCACATAGCAAGCATGCTGTTACCCTTCAGCCCAAGGATCCTGAGGAATTACCTCCCACAAGGAAGTGTTCTCATGCCAGCCATCTTCAGTGTCCAGGTATGCACCATGCCAGCTACCTCTTCACATGCGTAGCATGTAAACACATTGATTGTGTACTTGTTTGGAAAGTAAACTTTTTTTAGATGTGTACTGAAGCATTTATAGGATATGAGAAAGGAAAAAGAGTTGTTAGATGGTGTACAGCTAGATCAAGATTGCCACAGTCACTTCCTGCCAAATTCTGTACACACCATTTATGATTCCAGGTCATGTTCATATCTGATGAAGATATCTGTTTCTACAGTAAGTCAAATAAGGTACTTTCACTGAGAATAAATTAATTGTTTATTTTGGGCAGTGGTTTCAACTGATGCTTTTCTCCACAGATCTAAACACGACGTGGTCACTGTGGCCATGAGGCACAAATGGTGTGTACAGAAGTCTGCAGTATCTGACCTTGGCTACACTGATCTGTCTGTAAACCACATCTCTTCCGCAAAGTTAGTGGTGACACAACTGAGAGAAGCTTCCTTTTGTCAGCATTAGACTAAATACTAACTCCAAACCGAACATAACTGTTTCTTCAAACATACAAAAGAAGAATAACTCCAATTTAGTAATTGGCCAGTTAAAATTGTTAGATTTCTGTGAAGTTAAATATCACATGATCTTAGCATATTGTGACATAATGTTTATCCAGTAATAATGAGACCTTTCAGTAATTACTAATGGTTTAAAATTCTTGCTGGAATTCCTTGAGGAGCTACAATAAAAAGTGTTAATGAAATAAAACAGAATCACAATGGCTACAAACTCTTGACTGTTTTTCACAGCTTATCCAGGTTCTTATCTATAGCCTGAAATAAGCATAACCTCAGTGCTAACTTTAATTACATGTTGTGGCTTTAGATCAGAGTTTGGGAGCAAAGTAAAAATTGGCCTAGAAATTTATGTGAAATCAATGTTCAGAGGCCATTACTAGTGCATAAATACAAAAAAATTCAGTATGGAATAGATATACCTCATGCCAGGTATTGCAAGCTGAATGATGCTACTGCACCATTAACCTGCAAACATTGGAGTTCACCTTCCCATGAGTTGACTTCCTGATGAGAATCAAGAAATTGCTTTGTTTGCACTGCAAATGTAAATGAAACTCAATAGACATTTAATGATGCTATTTCATGTTGTAAGGTTTCTGTTAATATGATTTTTAAGATTCTGACATAAAACTCCATCTTGGAAGCTAAGGAAATAAACAGTTGAAATTCTAAAGTCTCACTCCTGCAGTTAGTAAGTTGCTGTGAGTTTTTTTTCTAGTTCTCTCTCACTCTCCATTCTTTATAGATTTTATGTAACCAATGCTATCCTGTTTTCCTCTTCAGTTACTTTCTCTACTCAAATTTCAATAGATTCTCTGGTCTACCTCCTTAACCAATGTTCATGAGGGCCAAGATATCCTGCTGACTTCATTGTCAAACCATATCAATGAACAGTTGTAATGAAATGATCTGTATGGATGGCATGTAAAACAAAGTTTCTCACTGTACCTTGGTACATGTGAGATTAATAAACCAATTTACCTATATCCTAGTAGCATGCAATTTAAACATGATACATTTTGAGGAGTGAAGAAAAATATCCAATTCATGGAGTTCACCATGAGGTACATAGTCTAGCAGTTTCTGGGCCATTGTGTTCTCCACATAATAATGGTCCTGTCCTTAATAGTCCTCTGCCATAGTCTTCACAAGTCCATGGGAAGTTCATTCTTGGTTTATTAAACACTTCAAACATATTCCTATTGTCATTTTCCAGCCAAATACAATGACAGGTTGATTTATTAGGAATCTTTTTGATCTGGAAAAAGAAATTAACACAATTTCTGTCACAATGAGCAATTAAAACATGATTGATCCAAGGAACCAATAAAACTTGCCCTTAAAATTGGTGAATGTGTGCTCTGCTTGGGCTCAGTAGTAGAATAATGCCCCTGCTATTCTAACACTGCATATTATACGAACATTGCTTTCAAAGATCTTTACCTGGGTCTAGACAACATGTGGCCCAAGGTGGTCGCATTTTTACTGTACTCTGGAGTAGCTGAGCAGCTGAAGAGTTGTATCAAACCTCTCGATCGCATAGGTAGTAAATATGGGCCTTGTCAACCAGGCTCACACCCCACAAATTGCATTTTTAAATCTGATGGGTATAAATCCTGTTGACTAGCTCAATATTGAATTGCACATTCCTGCCATTTGTTGTCATTGACGGTGTGCAGATGGAATTCTGCCTCTGTTGGCTTTGAGCCAGCTCTAATGTTTTCTGTAGAAAAATAACATGCATGAGGTCAAATATTAGTTGGTTGAGGCCAAAACTGATTTTAAAATCTAAATATGCAGAAGGAAGTAAATAGCCGAGGAGAGTGAAATCTCAGGAAAGAATGATGGAGTGGAAAATTTTAGGTCTTCAGGGAGGAAGGTAAAAGTGTGTTTAGGATGGAATATTGGCACTTAAAATCAAGAAAGGAAAGTTCATAGGGGTAAAGCTCAGAAATGTTTCATCATTTGCAGGAGTATGGTTACCAGGCATGATTGAATTGAGAATTTACCCAATCATCACCACCTCGGCTGGCTTTGGTTATTGGCACTATATGCAGCCATGATAAAATAAAGATGGGGACCATTAAAGGCAGGAGAGGGATCACTTCAGATAGTAAAGCACCTTGTACACAATCCAGCAGTGCAACAAAAGAATTTATAGAATCGGTCATGATATGTGAATAATATTAAAATCTTTGATGTGCATAATTTTAAAAATTAGCATGTAATGTCTAACTTTACAATTAATTAATTTTGCTTTTTTCTTTCCCCCACAGGCTTCATGAAACAGTCATTGTTTCAGATTTGTTTCATGTAGGCATGCCATCAGTAGGATTGACTACTGTGTCATTAACAAGGCCTCCAGAATAATATAAGAAAATAAATAAGCATACATAATCAGGAACTAATTTACCTTTGATTCCTCATTAGGTCTGCCACTACAGGAATACTTGGAGAAGAATCAGACCCTGTCCCAATTCCTCATGAACAATGCATCACTTCCTAAAGAGGTGGTTAATGACTTGATGACTGCAAAGATAAATCTCGAGCAGGTAATCCACAGGAGGATGTGGTGATCTTAATAGAAAGGTAGTATTGAGTTGATCAACTAATACATGGAGGATATGGTTTGTTACAGTGAATAGAGCAGAGCTTGTGGTGTTGTTTCTATTAACCACTGTGGGACTGAGTAAATCAGGCTGAGAAAGCCCCAATTTCATTTGTTCAAGAAGATAATTTTTGGAAGGAATGGGAGTTGTAAGCTTTGTTTGAAGAGAATAAATTGTTCAAGGTTCCTCTTCTTGATTGCTACCCATAAAGTCCCAAATAATAAAAAAAGCTGTACTATAGTAGATATGGAACTCAACTGAGTCCAGTTTTCCAGGATAGAATAACATCCCAATATCCCTTATCTAGAGCAATAAAGGAACAACATCCTCTTAACTAAAGTGTCCTATGGGATATCCTGGGCTCCATTTGTGTTAGTCAATGGTCCAGAAATTCTGCTGGATTTCTCCTTCATCTCCATTGTAACTTTGGGAGATTGACACGCTCCCCACAGAAATAACTTTACAGCAAGTAGGAATGAGGTGGTGACACACAAAGCTGTGGTATACTAGATGTTGGATTTCATTTGCAAGTTTTTTTGACACGAGTATTTGCATTTTGTGGTGCCTCTTTTGTGTTCTTCTGCGTCAAGCATAGCATTGTTGGTGGTTAAGTCCATTTCTCTGTTCATGCTGTTCCCTGATATTTTATTAAGGGCTGTTGTTTCAAACAGACTCTCGTCTGACAACCATTTGTGGAAACTCTGTGGCATGCTGTGAAAGGTACTGGGTCTGTTACTGTGATGCCCTACATGACTGAATCGGACATTTACAATTTGCATTTATATCAAAATGTCACCTATTTGACCCAAGAAATCATGCTGTTCAAACTGGTTATTCTAAAGTAAAGAAAGTTTCCCACTAGGTAATCAGTTAACATTCACTTATTGATACTTATGGGATTGATGCTTATGTCAACTGATTGCCTAGAGGAAGTAAGAATTAAGCAATTGGGCAATTACAGATATAGAGCTAAAACTGAGATTACATGTAATCGGAATTGGGCATTTATATGCAGACAAGAAAACTGGAATGAGGATTTGCTACCATTTGGCTTCCTTGTAGTGGGATTTAACTTTAGTCTACCTGTGTTTGGATTTTTGTAGATATCCCTTGCTGGTCTAGGGGGAAGTTTAAAAGAGATTGTTTGCAACATATCCTATCACTCCAGTTTCCTAACTGTAAAGAACAAGAAGGCCTTCAACCGTTTGCACAAGAATCTGTGTGCCTTACCGGAGGAGACACTGCAAAAAGCAGCAACTATTTTCTTCTCAGAAATCAACTTCTCCAAACTCTTGGCGGTCAGTTTGTTTCTACTTTTCAGTAATCTGGTTGGCATGATTGAGTGTTAACTTACCTATATATGGTAAATTCACTTAGAACCCGATTTATACAGCACTGACTTGGAAGTAGTTTAATATATTTTGTATTGCATAGCTCCAGCTTTTATTCTCAAACTTACTTTGGGCAACAGCATAAGATAGCCAAGACTACACAAGATCACTTTTTAAATATACATTCTAATACTCATTGATAACGTTGTTGTAACATACTAATTCCATCTGGTTAAAGTGAGCTTGATTAACATCTTTCCAAAGGATCACACCTCTAACATAACAGCATTCCATCAGCACAGCACTGGATGGCAAACTGGACAAGTCCTGCGATTCAAAGCCACACCTATGTTACTTTTAGTACAAAGTGTTAAGTATATAAGTTTTATTACCCATCGATTGATGTTTCTGATTGACCCAATATAGTTGTGACTTTCAACAATTGTTTCCTCCACATATAAAGAGGCTATTTTAAGGAAGTTTGCCAAGAGGATGAAGAAATGCACTCCTATGAATGGTTTACCATTTTAAAAAAAAGTCAAAACAGTAGTGCCAAAATGTATTGCATTTCACCTGGTGGTGTTGTGCATAATCTTAAGGTGATCAAAACAGTGAGAGATAAATGTTATTTACTTTCACTTTATGGCGTAATGGTACGTTTACCTGCCTCTGATCTGATGTTTCTCTGCAGGAGAGGGTTGCATTTAGTGCTGAGAACATACTTGATGTATCTAATACTTTGAACGATATTATACACCGAATTGGATCTCTTGTTCAACAGGTAAGCTGAATATGACACCTATGACTAAAGAACAACAGTTAAATAATACTTTAGAGGCCGAGAAATGGTTTGGGACCTACAGATGCCGTGAAAGCATTAAGAAAAATAGATGTCATTTGATATATTTCTCTTTCTGTTGTTCTCTTTGTATGCATGTCTTTCTCTTGTGTTCTTTGTTATTCATTTTTTCTCAGATGTCTCATGAATTTTACCCATTTAACCCGCTTTTCTGAGAGTGTATAACGATTTGATGGCTCACCAGTAGAGCAATTGGGAAATCTCCCGAGCCCTAATGCAGACATATATTAATGACGTGTCCTCTTTGTAGTTCCATCATTTAGCCTTCCTTTTAGTATCCACTTGCCATAAGCTTAACTTTCCAGACATCCTATCTGAATTCAGTACTTGGGACATAAATTCTGTTTCTCTTCAGCTGCTGCTGGTAATAGAAAGCTAATAATAAAAATTTTTGAAAAGTAATTGGAGATATTGGACGGGGATATTGTGGTAAAGTGGTGCAATGGTTATGTTACCAATCCAGGAACCACAAATTTGGATCCCAGAGAGAGCTTGAGATTTTGAATTTGGTTCAAAACAATAAATTAAACTGGAATATGAAAACAGGTATCAGTAAAAGAGACTGACAAGTACATCACACTGATACCAAACCCCAGCTGTTTTATTAATTTCCTTTTGAAGGAAGAAATTGGGCTGTATGTTACTTTAGTCCCAGAACAATGCATTTGATCTTAAGCCCTTTTGAAAGCTCCACAGTTCAACAGGTATTTATGTAGTCATTCAAGAAGACCCATTACCACCGTTTCAGGGCACCTAAGAATAGCCAGTAAATACCTCTCTTGTCTGCATTACATGAATAAATTAAGCAGAGGTTGTGCGTATGCACGGCAGCAGCTGGGCTTGCTCAGTGATGTCAGACAGCAAACAACGCACCTTGATAATACTAGTGGAAAACAGTTGTGCAACAGTTTGGATGAGATTGTATCACTGCTGGAATACATGGACAGTACAATTGTTACAACCCAGAAGTTTGCTACCTTGAGGTGACAGGATGCAACCATTTTGTAGGTGGGACACATCCAACGTGCATGGCAAGAATAAAGGTGAAGGTAACACATTATGCCCACATTACAAAATATCTAAACATCCAGAAAGACTTGTTTTTTTGGGAATCCAGATTTATTTCATCACAACTAAAAGCTTCTATTCTAAAGCAGTTGCATGAAGGACATCCAGGTGTCTCTTGTATCAAGCAAGTTGCCGGAAGATTTTTCTGGTGCCTTGGAATAGACAAGCAGTTGGAGGACACTGAAAGAATGTATATAATGTAAAGAGCATTGTGAGAATCCAACATTAACTCCTGTTGGCCTTGGTCAAGGGAGATGTGGGGATTTTGCAGGTCATTTTGTGGGTAAAAGTGATCATGATCAAAGCAAATGTAGAATCTAAATAGATGGAAGCAGTTCCTACGGATATGTGTACAGCTTAATGCTGTCACTTCACACCATCTCCCAGGGTTGTCTCTGATGAACAATGAAAACAACTTCATCAGCATTGAATTTGTCAAATTCCTCAGCAGGAATGGAATCCAGCGTGTTCCCACGGCTCCATGTCATCCAGCCTCAACTATTTTGCCGGAAAAGTAGTTCATCCAGTGAAAGATGTACATAAAAAGATGATAGTAGGTGAATTTGAGACAAAGATTTCATACTTCCTTTCCACTTGCATTATACACCATACACAGCTATAGGACAGACACTAAAAAGTTAGTGATGTGCCAGAACACAGTTGTGTTTGGTGAAGTCAGAATTAGTGCTTATTGTGTGTTTAAAATGGGTGCAGCAGAATCTCGTGATCACCATTTGAGAGTAAATGATCCTGTGTTTATACAAGGCATCATACAAGTAATCTGCTTTTCAGGCTTTGACATTAATTGTACTGGACCAGTTTCACCTGCATAGTAATCACAACATCAGATGTCATACATCACATGCATCAGCTCAGTCACATGAGTATGTGCTGGGAGAGTTTCCATGCCTACTCCATTCAGCATGGCAAAGAAGGACATCCCTCAAACGTGACACTATCATCAATTGGTGAGGTTGCAGCACAACCTGGGCAAGAAATCTACTGGATAGAGTAAAAATTGTGAATACCGAAAACATTCATTGTGAAGGGCAAAATAATCCCTTTTGAATGATGATGATTAAACAGACCAGTCTTGCAGGTTTATTGGTTTTATAGATTATTGTTAACATGCTTAATGACTTTTGACCATTTTATACATTTATTAGGTTGAGGAGAGGAAAAAGCTGGGAATGTTGTTTCACTGAACTAAATTTGGAAAAGCATCAGCCAGTGCTTGGAGGATTCAATAATGAAAAAATGCGACATCTCACATAGTTTTTCATTTTGGATCATCCCACAACACTGCATTCTTTCCATGAATGTTTAGATCAATTGAGTGATATCATTACCATGTTCTCCTGCCACCTGACATTGCCACCATCACCAGTCTACTTCTAACTGATTTGCTCCATTCTAATGAAAGGGCAACTGCCTAAAACAGTGATAGTTTCTCCCTCTGCAGATGCTGCCTTGTCTGATGAATATCTCCAGCAGTTTCTAATTTTATTTCAGATATCCTCTGCAAGCTCTGCAATGATGGGAGCTTGTGACTGAGAAACCTCTCTACAGTTTTAAGTGTGGAGGGCAGTTCTGTTGCATGCAATACCTTATGATAGAATACTGCTACTGGGGGACCTTGAACAAAACTAACGAACCCCAGCCGGGTGCTACTTTTGATAGTTTCTCAGGCCTGGTACAATTTCTAGCCCACTGTATGAGTGTTGATTGTTGTTTCTGTGTTCCAGTCTGTGTTTGGTTCACCATGTTATGTATGGCACAACATTAAGCTTCAGTCCCAGGCCATAAGCCAAAGCAATTCTTTTAAACAGAATTCAGCTGGCATTTCTCATGGTAATTCCTGCAGAACACTATGGTTGACGACGTGATTCCATTGAGCTCTAAAACATGCTGCAAATTTAAAGTCCTCCAGCAGCTTCACATTCGAAGAATGGTTATGCAGCAGAGGCACTGGAGGGCAGCCCATAATCATTGGAATTGTCCATTGAGGGAGCAAGAAGAAGGCTGGTAAAATAAAGCTTTTTTTTGAACCGGCTGATTGAATTTGAGTTCATCCTTTTGAGGCTTGTTTTTGTTCAGTAATATTATTGCTTTTTTCCTTTCCACATTATCAAGACTTGCTATTAGCCTGTGGTTTAACATTAGTATTCTGTCCAAAGTGGCCATTTGTAACCTGATGAGGTTAGTTTTTTTTTTGTGGCTACAATGTTAAGGTTTGATGAATTTATTTCCTTTTTCTCCATAATTTTCATGGGGTATTGGAGCAGAGATTGCAGACAATGAAAAGACTTTAGTGACCCTTTTAAGAAAAGCTTCTTTTGGAAAAGGATGTATGAAGGCATTGTTTTGTACTTAATCCGCTTTCAACACATTCTCTCTTCGCCCAGAAGATTGGAAAGAATTGCGCTGTTACTCAATTCCTTTCAGCATAATAAAATCACATTAGAAAATCATAGTAGCTAAACAGGATCTGCATTCCTCTAATTGTTAATTTGAAAAGGATTGTTCAGATATTTCTCATATTTTCTTATGACCTTGAAACAGGTCCTTCGGCACAGTGGTCTATACCAGCTCCAAAGGCATTGTCATCAGTTGCATTCACCCACATCTCCCTGCACCCTATTCTGTATCACATGCTCACCAATCCACCCTGATCCTCCTACACTGTGGGTGATTTTTAGTAGGCAAGTTACTTACCAACTCACAAGTCTTTGGGATGCTGGAGGAAACCAGAGGACCTGGGGGAAACCCACACAGTCACAGAGGAACATGAAAACACCACACAGTCAGCACCAGAGGTCAGGCTTAAACCTGTGATCATTGCAGCTGTGAACTTCTGCTCCACTGTGTCATCAAAGTGATTCTGACTGATATCTATATTTAGTTGTTATCTTGATGGCCTGACTGAGATCTAATCCAAGGTTATTAACACTCCCATCACTCATGATCTGTAAGCCATCACTGATGCTGGCAGCAAGAGCAGATGTGACATCAATCGAGATGGGTAACGAGATTTGCTGTTTAAATTATGTGAATGGCTCTGTGCCATACTACACTGAAAACAGTCAATAAAATCATGAGCACATTCAGAACCTGAGCATCTTTAAAGCATAAAAATGTAAACGCACCCCTCAGTTTCCAGAGATTTTTAAAAAAAATGATTGGTGATTTCAAGACAACCCTGAAAGATTGGAACCCTTCTTTCAGAGATGTGTTCCATAGGCACAAAATGGCTACATGTAGTGATATGCTTATTGAAATTCAGATAGTTTCACCCAATGTCTCTAAATGATTAGTGGTTCTTATGCATGTTGAGTGATTTACAAACCACAAAGGTGCACCAGCATCTTTATTTTCTTAGAAGGTTAAGGGAGGTTTGACACTCTAATGAATTCCTACAGGTGTACTGTTGAAAGTATCCTGACTGGTTTCATTATGGCCTGCTATGGCAATTTGAATGCACAGGAATGTAAGAAGCTGCAGAGAGTAGTGGACTTGCATATGTACAGTACTGTGCATACATGTACTTGTGC
Organism: Pristis pectinata; assembly: GCF_009764475.1. NCBI lineage: Eukaryota > Metazoa > Chordata > Chondrichthyes > Rhinopristiformes > Pristidae > Pristis > Pristis pectinata. The sequence goes on from NC_067428.1 coordinate 12,316,494, forward strand.
ATATGACAATAAACTGGACTTTGAAATAGTAGTACAGAAATGAATGCAGTAAGACATTCATTAGTTGCCTTAATAAGAATTGTTTTGGGTATAATTTATATTGTCTATCAAATTTGGAAAAAAAACAACCATTTTAATTCTGCTTTGCTTCACCATGCAAAATTGTCATCATTTTAACATATTAGTTATCTCTCAATAGCTTTTGAAATAAATGCCAGACTCTTCAAGGCTTCTGCATTTAACTTGTCAAAATCAACACTTCTGGAAAATCTCAATGTCTCTGGTCCTAAATCAAATTAATGATTTGGGTTCAAATAACCCAGGAGACTTCATGTAGGTAGCTCTCTGAACAAAGGGAAAATGATATCCTTAATCTGATTTGCAATGAATAAATGGATGTGAGACGGAGGTGAGCCCTTAGAATGTAGAGCAATGAATAAATAAGTTAGTCTAGTGAACAAAAAGTAAGTCCCAGTGTATTAATTACTTGTTCACTAATTCATTGGTTCAGTTTCTTTATCACAGTGCATTGAAGAAATAAAATTCTTTTTAGTTATGGTACGTCTCCAATTTCATATGTTGCAAAACTGGGTGCTCCTCCTTTGCTAAGGGAGAATGATGTTGACTCTCTTGGAATAGAGAGTGCCTATAACAGTGTGCAGCTAGCTGTCACATTGTAGATGTTTTCAAATCCAGACAGGAATGAGCCCACACTGTAGAAGTTGATCGCCATAGAGATTTTAACAGCCACTAACAAAGTACTTCTCCCCCTGCTCTCCTAGTGAAGTTGTGGATGTGGCTTATCTCAGTGAGGGTATCCTTACTGAATTGCAGAAATCTCACACATTATTCCTTGCTAAGGGACATGATGAGAGGATTGTTCCTTGGACACTCTTGGTGAATGTAGCCTGCTGCTCAATTCCTTTCTTCTGTTTCCTCCCCCATTCTGGTCCAGCAGCATGTACTGCTCTGTGTGCACTCTGCTCATTCTTCCTGTTGAGGAATGAAGATTCATCATGTTTTCTAATTGAGACTGTGGATGAATATAGTCCATAATATGAAGTTTTCTAAACAGGAATGTGCACTAGGAGCCAATGGGTAGTAGTACAGGACAGAAAGTAATTTGTTTGATGGTCTGATCTGTGATAGTTGTTCTCATGGAGAACACTGATCTTTTGGAAAGATCATTTGAAACTTGCTTTTGTCATGGAGATAAAATAGTGGTAATCAATAGGTAGGGAGAAGAATGTGAGGGCAAACAGGAGGAGTAATGCTCATGACAGACTCTGAATCTTGGAACTGAGCCTTGATTAATTTTAAGGAAGTAGCAAAAGTTAATACTTGGAGAAAAGGAATTTGGGGAGCATGTGACCCAGAGAGAATTAAAAAAAATCTTTTCTAAATCTTGAAGAATTTCAGTGTTCATTGGATTTAAGGTGGCAAATGCAGAAGCTTTTATTTTCTTGGCAAGTACCATTTTGGTGGATATGTCACACCTTGAGTACTTTGTCTAGTCTTGGGCATAAAACTTTCAAGCCGAGGAGGTGATAAAGAGAACTAAGCATCATCCAAGGAACCTGAGTTATTGCAAATAAGAATCAACATTGGCTTTTTTCCCTTGAAAGGAGCATATGAAAGGACATCTGAGATAGTGAAAGGTAAACCTGGAACGTTGTTACAATGCCATAAGACAAAGGCACACCAATTCAAATTGTTAATAGGGAGCTTTAGGACTGACATCAGGTGTTAATTAATTGCCATTAACTGCCTTGTCTTGTTTTCAATGCTGCATGTGACCTGAACTGCAAACTTTAGCCCCTTACGGGTTTTTCAATAATAATACAACCACTAAAACTTCTGATTTGTGTTTTTTTTATCCCCTCTTATGATTGCATCACAAGTTATCCAACATGACGAGTTTTTCTGAATTCTGGGATGAAGTTCAGTGGTTAACAAATCCAAACACAACTGGATCACCAAAAATGATGTTTCAGGCAATATCCAAGATTGTTTGTGGGCATCCAGATGGAGGTGGTCTGCGCATACCTTCACTGAACTGGTATGAAGATGATGACTACAAGGCCTTATTTGGCAGGAACAGCACAAATGATGGAATGATCACATTTGACAATTCAACACGTGAGTGTAATTTTATTCCCTAAATAAATCTTAAAAGAAGGAAATCTGTTGGGCTAGAATTTGCTGCCAGAAGTGAGCCATCACTGGTAACTATTCACCAACATTGTAAAAATGAACATACATTTTGTGGATCCGCCTTTATCAATGCACTTACAAGCCAGTGCATGGGGGATTAGGAGAGGACTAGAAAAAGCTTTGCTTAAAAAAGGCTGAAAAATTATTTGCAGCTGTCTGAATCCTACAGCCATGAATATCTCTGATGTTCGGAAGCATTCTGAAACCATTACAACATTCTAATTGTTTGATTTTTTTTTTCTCTAATGTGCCAAATCCAAAGATGAGATGTTGTTCCTCAATTTTTTTTGAGTTCCTTTGGAGTTATGGGTAGAGAGGTTCGAGTGAGATAGAAACAGAATTAAAATGACAGGCGATCATAAGCTCTGGATTTGACAACCTGTTCCGTAAAGCAATCATCTAATCTGTGTTTGATCTCTTTAATATAAAGGAAATCACATCAGAAGCAGAAAATGCAGTTTACTATATTGAAAGACATGCACATAAATTGATGCTTTACATGGAAAGTTTGTTAGGACATGGAAGGTGAGAAGGGAAGGTTTAAAAACAAAAAGCAGTGCTGGAGTAAGCCAGAGTACCCAGAACGGAACAATCTGTCCAATTTGTGCAGAGGAAGGACAGAAAAATGAGTCTGCTGGTGGTGTGTGTCAGAAATTGCAGAGACTGTTGTATTGAATGTGACGGTTGATGAAGTGGGAAGTGAGGATGAGAGGAATCTTCCCCTGGTTCTGGGAGGGGAAAGAAGTGAGCAGAACAAAGGAAATGGAATGTTCACATTTGAGAGCCTTGTCAACCATAGCAGGGGGAATCTGCGGTTGAGAAGAAGGGTAGTGTTGGTGTGGAAAGTGACATTGTTGAAATGGGTCCTTGGAGATAGAGATCCCATGAGAATGGAATGGAGTGCTTTGAGTGAGCAGGGTGCTGGGAGTGCAGCCAAGGAACCTGTGGGAATCAGTGTAAACATAGAGAGCATTCAGGTTGATGGCTTATTTAAATAACATGCATTGCAATACAGAAAGAGGCCATTCAGCTCATTAGTCCTATTCTCCCTCTTTATTTCCCTGTATCCTGCAAATCGTTCTCTCTCTGATACCCATCTACTCCTCCTTGATTCTTTTTCCATTTTCCTACACTGAGGGTAATTTCTAGTGGCTTTGGGATATTGGAGGAAACCGGAGCACATGATGGAAATCTACACAGTCACGGAGAGTGTGCAAACATCACACAGATAACATCTGAGGTCATGACCAAACCTGTGTTCCTGGAGCTGTGAGGCAGCAATTAACGGCTGTGCAACTGTATCTCGCTCTATATATGGAAAGAAAGAGTCAAATATGGACCAGGTGAACATGAGAGCAGAGTGGAAGTTGGCAGCAAATGTGATGAAGTCTTGGTACAATTATTAATGCAGTGGTGAGGCAGAGGTGCAGGGGAGATCCTGACTCGGGAATGTTTCATACGTCCCACAAAGAGACGAGCATAGCTTGAATTCATATTATTTCCATAGCAACATTTTTGTTTTGTTGTTTGGAGGATGAGTGCAGTCAAAGGACAAGTTTTGCAGAATAAGAACAAGTTTAGCCAGGCAGAGGAGGTGGACTGGATGGACTTCAAAGAAGAAGCAAACAGTTGAAGCTAGGATGTGGGATGCTGCTTAGAAGAATAAGGGTGCAAATTATGTTGGTAAAGGTGGATAATATGTGAATGCGCCATGGGATCTGGCATGGATTTCAAGATGAATTGGAATTCAGGGAGTCTGGGGATTGAGAAAATAGCAAGGATGCTCTTGCAAAATTAAATTTGAAAATACCAGTGTGGTGATAATAAGTTTAAGCAATAACATAGTGAGAAGGGCAGCTGTGCAACATATTAGAGGTGAGTGTCTTGGTGATGGATGAGATACGTTTTCTGAACCAGTTCAGAGTCGAGTAAAATTCTGAGGTTTTGTACAATTGAGCTGAAACACCATCCAAAGAGGGAGGTGTGATCACACTGTAGCATGGCCGTTTTTTGATACTGAACTTTGATCTGTCACCTGCTGAGCTGTCGTAAGTTTTAGTTCATCCATAAACCATGTTGGACAGTTACAAAATCAATGGAGAACAGGAAAAGTAAAATAAGAAAACCTTTATAGGTGCAATGTATTGAGGAGGAATTGGAGAAATTAAGGATGGAGACTTGGATTGCACAGAAGCTGACCCTGAACGGGTAATATATGAACATACGGATTAGAAGCAGGAGGAGCCCTTTGAGCATTCATTGAGATTATGGTGACCCGACTGTAACCTCAGCCCTGCATTCCCATCTACCACCGCACCCCCCCCTACCCCACCAATAACCTCTTGCCCCTAGCTTAGCAAAAATTTATCTCTTCCTTAAAAATGTTCAAAGACTCTTATTCCTCTGCTCTTTGAGAAAGAAGTTCCAAAAACTCATGACTGTCTAAGAGGGGGAAAAAAATTACCTCATCTCTGAATTAAGTGGGTAACTGATTAGAAAGGGTGGAGAAAGTTTTACTGTGCATTTAACCTGTGCTGTATATGTTAAGATGTAATTTCAGTAACCCTCTTGGATAGATGTAAAAAAAATCTTATGGCATCTTTCAAAAGAAGGACAAAGGAATTTTTCCTGATGCCCTGGCCAATATTTATCCCTTAATCAGCATCTCTGGAAAAACTCAGATTAATCTGGGCATTAGTACATTTCTGTGAAGGGATCTTCTTGTATGCAAATTTACTGCTACGTTTCCTGCTTTATAACACAGACTACATTTCAAAAATACCTCATTGGATTTAAAGCAAATTGGGACACTGAGATTGTGAAAGATGATGTAAAATTGCAAGTTTTTTTAAAATCCATTTTAACAATGCTATGTTTTTGGATTTAACCCCTTAAGTTTTCAGACTTCTTTTGAAATGTTGAATGATTTTCAGACCATTCTGTGACGGGCAATGGGAGCTCAGAATGCAAATGCTACTTTAAATTTTTAAAAAACAGAAAACATGAGAGCTGTGTAACCAAATCCCTTTCTTTGTTTTGCATAGCACCTCACTGTAAAGATCTGATTAAGACTCTTGAATCTAACCCAGTCTCTCGGATTATGTGGAGAGGCATCAAGCCACTTTTTGTGGGGAAAATTCTATACACTCCAGATACTCCAGCTACACTGAGGATAATGAAAGAGGTACTTTTTGATTAAAAATGCGATCTTCACTAAAGTCTTTGTTATTGAAGTCAGTGACCGCAAAACCAGAACAAGATGGAAGTATTTGAGAGATCTAGTTTGTTTTGACCCCTGAGGCAACATGGAGCTTCTTCGCTTGGTCAAACTAATTTTTGCACCAACTTGCATATAAATAATTTTGTGAACACTTAGTCATGTCCTGGGAAAGGAACAGCAAACTAAGTTTAAGAAATCTTCACATTGTATAGATTTCATAAAATCACAGAATCGTACAGCACAGAAATGGGCCCTCTCAGCCCACCTCATTCATGCTGACCGTGATGCCTATCTATGCTGTTCCCATTTGCCCCCATTAACCATGATGCCTATCTATGCTAGTCCCATTTGTCCGCATTAGGCTCGTATCCCTCTACGTCTTTCCAATCCAAGTATTGTTCAAATGCATTTTGGGCATTGTAATTGTATCTACCTCTACCACCTCTTCTGGCAATTCATTCCAGATAACCACCATCCTCTGAGTGTAAAACTTACCCCTAAGATCTCCTTTAAATTTTCCCCCTCTCTAATCTGGTGCCCTCTAATTCTAGAATCCCTTACCCTGGGGGAGAAAGGCTCTGTCTCTCCTATCTATGCGCCTCATACTTCTATGATGTCACCCATATACTTCTATGTACTTCTATAAGGTCACCCATTAGCCTCCTACGTTCCAGTGAGAATAAACCCGCCTCCTCCAATCCCTCCATATAAATACAGCTCTCCATTCCAGGTAACATCCTGGTGAATCTCTTCTGCACTCTTTCCAATGCTACCACATCCTTCCTGCAGTGTGGTGACCAGAACTGTACACAGTACTCCAAGTGTGGCCTGATCAATGTTTTGTACAGCTGCAGCATGATATCCCAGTTCTTATACTCGATGCCTCAGCCTATGGAGGAAAGCTCAACAAATGCCTTCTTCACCACCCTAGCCACCTGTGTCAACATAGCCAGGCAGCTATAGAGTTGCACTTCAAGGTCCCTCTGTATATCAACGCTCCTTCATTATCAATATAGTTCCTTAAACACCTAATATTAAGAAACAGAATGATTTTGACTGGTCTAGTGGGCTATTTTTATTACTCCATGGACGTAAATTGTAAATTAAAACTGAACAAATGCTTATCAAATGAATTCTTTTGTGCTATTGTATTTGGGTGTTTGTACAATTGGCCAGTGCAGATTGAATTCAGGATAACAATAGGAATTCAAAATCTCATCTTGAAAATGTTGCGGACTTTCAGCTCTGCCGATGCGATTACTTTTCCTTCATTCTTGTTTGTTAGCTTAACAGAACATTTGAGGATCTTGGTTTGTTGCGGGAAGTGCGGGGAGCATGGAACGAAACTGGGCCGCAGATCTGGAAGTTTATGGAAAATAGTAAGGAAATCAATCTCCTGCAGGTTTGTATCTCATTTTCAGAAATGTACTTGTTTGCCTTATTTGATAGAAGTCATTCTTCTGTATCAGAACTTTGTGTGTTGCCGCACCATTTCAGGTTTTGACATGCAGTGAAGTTCATGTCCAAGGAAGCACTTCACCAAATGTGGTTTTGAACCCAGGTCCTATTTGCTGTTTTAGCCAAACATTTAAAATCCCTTGTCATGATGTAGAAAAAGTGAGTATTCTCTTTGACTGAAATTAGCTCAAAACAGTTTCACAGGTACTTATCTCACTGCAGCTTGGGCAGTTTCTGATGCAAACTGACTGTTGTTTTGCCAACATAACAGTAATTGCAATAAAAAAAAGAGATATTGATTTAAAAACACTCTGACACAAATTGGTTGTTCAGATATATTAAAAAATAGTGATTTTTTTTTAATTGAATGAAGGATGAATTTGCCTGTAAGTAGTGCATCACAGACAGCCTGGGTGTTGGCCAGGTCCCTCCAGTGGCCTGGCTGCTCCTTCTGAAATGCCAGGTACTGGAGCAGGCTGGTTTGTAAACTGGTGTATAATCATCCTTTCACTGGACTGAGTTTCAACGTGAGGCCTCCTATAGTTTACACATCATTGTGAGCTACCTGCATCAATCTCACCAATAAGGATGAATGTCAACCAGTATCTCAAACTGTTTGGTTCTGGCGCAGGGGCAAAAATGGGAGACTTCGCCCAATTCAACAGTGTGCATCGTTAATGTACCTATTACCTTTATGAAGGCTCATACAGTTTTGCCTTTTTCAGGAAATACTAAAGAACCCTGCGGTCTCCAGCCTCATTGACCTACAGCTCAATTCTACCTCTTGGAGTACAGCAAGTATAGTTAGTTTCCTGTCAAACCAAACTCAGGAGAGTGAAAAATCTGTTTACACATGGAAACAAGCTTACAAAGAAGTAGATCAAATGGTCAACTCTTTGTCACAAGTCATTGAGGTATGTTCTTATAAAAACTTGCAACATTTCTAAGGCTGCCAATTCAGGAAAAGGTGTCCAACTTGTTAAGAGCTCCAGAACTTCAGGGTTTTTTTAAATCCACACATGCTGGTGGTTGGTTTAGTTCAGTAGCTTGAATAATTTGTAGAATAAAGAAAGCTTGGACTGTGTTTAATTTTCACCCACTTCCGTGAACACAGGATTTAAGGGAATTTCTATTCCATAAGTACTTGCGTGTTTATTCCCACATTTCTCGGTTAGATGGATTGAGGTGATTTGGTGGAAGAGCAATCAACCCCTGGCATTCTGACACCATCTGACTTGCTGGAGAGGGGGAGTGTGCCACTGAGTGCTATGCAAACTTGAAAATTGTTTGGCTGATATACCTGTCCTGGTTAAAGAGCTGGCAGTATGTGTAACCTATATGAATCTTTAGGTATTGGTAAATGTATTGGGAGGTGATGGGTTGTGGGACATATTATGTGTGAGTCCTGCACAATAGTAATTTTGGTAGTCAAGTGATGGGATTGAATAGCATTGAGCAGTGTTGAAACCTTAGGGTTTACACCTTTATCATCATTTTGCCCAGTTCATTGAGCAAAATGATGATAAAGATGTAAACCCTAGCCTCGATCACATAAGAGATCCGTAATTAACTTCCTGCACTGAAGCCGGGCTTGACTCCTGGCATTGACTTCTCCTGTGGCCTTCTCCATTGGCACTTGACAATATGTCCAGAAGGTTATCTGTTCATCTCTGGCTGGAAGGTGTATCTCAGCCTCTTCACCTTGTCCAGTGGTGGCTATAGAGCAGACTCTGAGGAATAGGAGACGCATTGCCTTCTATGGTTTGCCACCCCTATTGCAGAGTTGTCCCAGATATGAATTTCCAACACAGTTTGCAGCTGTAAGGCACCCCCCCCCCCCCCCCTTTAAACTGCATGGCCGGGATTTGATTATTGTTGGCCAGCTCTACCTGCTGCTAGCCACTGCAGAAACTGCCAAGCTTATATCAGTGCTAAAGCCAGGAACAGCATGGTTAACTTTTGTCTAGTTGTTAAAATCATCATGTTTTGAGCATAAATTTCCCATGTAATCGCTACTAACAAAAACTGTTATGGCCTAACTGCCCATTGCCAGTTTGCCAAATCTATCCAGTTTCTCTCCTGAGTGTTTCAGGTTATTTACTTGTGGTCGGCATAACAACCAATACTTCTCCTAACCTTGCAATTCTGCTAACTTTCCTTCCTGGATGTCAGCTGACTACCTTGGCTAAGATTGTTCCAAATGTTTTGTCATTCTCAAATGAAACTCATAAACAAGGTCATTTGTCCCACTAAAAATGTTTTTGCCTTTTTTATTTTTTCCAATCATTTGTGACATTGGAAAAAATAAGGCTTTTTATTCTCATGAAAAACCTGAGTGGAGTCTCACAGTGTTGGGCAGTACCAACTTTAAAATGAGTGGGAGAGAATAAAAGACAAATCCAATGAGTAGTGGCAAGGTGATGCCAAGCTTAAATGTTTGTGGAACATAGAAAACAAGGAAGTCTGAACATGGTGAGGAATTCTGTAACAATCATCAGTCTGTGATCGTTCTTGATTTCAACACTGAATGGATGCAAGAAGCAACAGTGTGAATACCAAGAAGCTTGAAAAGCGGAAAGTTCAGAGGAGCACAGGTACTTGACAAATCTGAGAGAAATAAGAAGGGTCCCAGAGGAGGATGGCAGAGGTTGAAGGTAGATAAACAAATCTCTCAAATTATTTTGTTTGATGATCAGCCCACATTAGAATTTGTGTTCCTGGCCCAGATGTGCCCTGTTTATAATCTCAGTTCTCTGCGGAGCACTTTCACTGCACATTGCCTCTCTTCACAAGTAAACAGCAGAGACCTTTACATATACACTGGTTGTTGCATCTAAAGGACACCCCATACACTGAATAGAAATTGGAGTGTTCAATTTATACGGTCGCTCCTCTGGTTTGTTGCAACATGGAAACTGTACCTAAAACTTTGTTCCTTGACACCTGAAGCCTGTGTTACAAACACTAATTTTAATAGTTGATTTCCGTAGTCAATGCTGTCATTGATTCATTTAGGCCTAGCAAGAAGAGAAATGCAAGACACTGCCACTGTAAGCTGACCCTTATGTTATTTTGATGCTACTACAGTCGGTGCTGCTTTGACCTTTCCTCTTATTTCTCTAAAGCTCCGAATTTCTCACCTTGCAAAATTCTAATCCTCATTTTTTTTTCTCCCTAGTATTTCAATTAAAACTTGTGACTTTCAATGTAATTCATTCTTTGCCAGAACATTCTTACCCTGATTGCAGACATACAATAGAAACATTATTCACAAATGCTGACTAAACTGAGTGTTTTTAGAGTTTTCTGTCTTTGTTTCATATTTCCAGTATCTATGTTTTTATTTGCCTCCAGCTACAATCTAGAATCTAACAAACCACTTCTTCATTTCTCTCTTTTTCCAAAACTTCCATTGATAATCTCCTGTCCAATAACCTTTGACTTGGGTTTTCCATAAGCCTGCTTTAGTCCCCTGTTTTAATATTATTTATGGACAACACACCAATCATTGTGCCCAGTAAAGTTCAAGTACATTATTTTAAATTCCTCATCTCCTGTTTTTTCTTGACAGTGCATATCCTTGAACAAATTAGAAGCTGTCCCGACTGAAGAGAAGTTGGTGGTCCGGGCATTGCAGCTCCTGGCAGAGAGACAATTCTGGGCTGGCGTTGTGTTTATGAACGAGGAACAGATGGGCACTGAGCTACATAATCTTCAGCCACACATCAAATACAAGATCAGAATGGACATTGATGATGTCACTCGGACCAATAAAATCAAGGACAGGTCTGATTGGGTCTTCCATTCGTATGAGAATCTGGGCTCATTTGCCTCATAGCTGCTTTTGATCTGTCTCCATAAATTGTTGCAAATGAAAATGCTTCTGCCATACTTCATGCAAAGTTTTGGTAGTTGAAAGGGTCAAGATTAAGGCTATGTAAATGTAATGTTCCCTAGCCATTCCAGAAATTTGAATGAAATGATCAAAAATGTAGGCCTACTGATATAGGTAATTGAGCCAAGTGCTAAGCTAAGCCACATCCCAAGGAAATTATGGCATTAAACTGTGACAAGTAACGGCCATCATATCTCCAAGTAATGTACACCCTGGACATCTTTCAGATGAATCAACGAACCCAGCTTCTGTTCACCTTCACAGGTGGATGTAAAAATTCCCTTATGCTATTTAGAAGAGTAGGGCAATTCTTCATGGTGTCCTGTCCAATAATTAACCCTCAAACAACATTCCTAAAATGAATTATCTTGTCATTAACCCATTGTTGTTTCTAGGAGCTTGCTAGGTACAAATTGGATGGCTTATTCACTGTATTTCAATAGTGATTGCACTTTGGAAGTACTGTATTGGCTGAAAAGTACTGAGATCATGAAAGGCACCAGGACTGTGTAGGGTTGATTGGTTTTATTATAATGACCATAATAAAATTGCAGTTTGAGGAGCGACCATTTTGAATCGCTATCTTAATCACCCCGTTATCGCTCCATTCACTTTAAAGGGATTTGGTGTTTTGACACTGTCCAGGATTTGCCCAGTTTTGGGGGATAGTAATATGAGCTAGGCACTAAATGATATTTTTGCTTTATTTGTTTTATTCCCTACTGCCAGGTAAGTAGTTCCTCAGAACAGAGAGAAATAACATTACTTTCTGCTTTGCAATTTCCCTGTCACACAGGCTGAGGAGCTCTGATGAGCAAAGGTTGTGCACAAAAGTATGTCGGAAGGAAAACAACAGGAATGCTGCAGACATGAGTTTTGCATCAATATGTGGGGGGGGGGAGGAAGGGGGGGCATTATATGAACCCCTCAAAATAGGATCTATGATGCATGGTTAACCTGAAATCATTGATTGCGGTGCAGGCAACATGCTGTATTCATGTTGCTTGCTTATTATGATGATGCTGCCCACAGCCGGTGCTAACTTCACTGAGAGCAGGGAGCCAACTCGGCAGCACGAGTGAAGGGAGCCTGCACTGGTTAAAGCCGATCGGCATCTCTTAAAGGAGAGCAGCTGCTGGCAGTTCGCAGCAAATGGGAAACAATGACTGTGGGAGAGAGGGCTCCAGGCTTTTAGTTCACTGAGCTGGAGGAGGTGAACAGAAGGAGAAATGCCCACAGGAAACTTTCCAGTCATGGCAGTGAGTGCAGAGAGCCATGTAGATTTAGAACCATAGAGCACAAAACAGGCCCTTCGGCCCACCACGTTGTGCCGTCCATCAAACCACCCTCACACTATCTAACCCTTTCCTCCCGCATATCCCTCTATCTCACATTCCTCCATATGCCTATCCAACAAACTCTTGAACCTGTCCAATGTACCTGCCTCCACCACCACCCCAGGCAGTGCATTCCATGCACCAACCACACTCTAGGTGAAAAACCTCCCCCTGACATCTCCCCTGAACCTCCCACCCATAACCTTAAAGGAGTTATCCCCAAGGACCTAGATGAGCAGTGTCACAAGAAGTTCAGTGACCTCAGTCAGTGAGTACATCCTCAAAAGTCATAAGCTACTAACTGTACCAACTCCACCTCCTCATCACTTGCCTATAATTTCTTTAGACTATGGCTCATTGACTAACTTCATCGTGCTTAGCACTGCTGCAAGTCTCACACTCTCATCTCACGGTTAGCCAACACTGCCAGCTTTTCAAGTGTGCCAGCCACATCATTGAAATATATTTCACGTACTCACCCACATTCTTCCCTCTCACTTGGATGGAAAGGTGTCAGAAACCCATAAAGCTGGAGGGGTTCTCCTTAATGAGAATTGCACTGCACATCCATGGAGAAGAAGGCACTGGCCTTTATTACAATGCTGATGGCAAGGCTGAAACTATGGAAGTGATGATGGCCAAATAACCAGACATGCTCTTTGCATGCTGTGTCACTTCCTTCTGACTTACAAATTCTCCTTCCCTCATCATAAACTTGCTCTTGCGTCTTTCTTTTCTGGATACTCAAGGAGTGTATCTTGTTGGGCAGCAGAGGAACAGAAGGAAGACATTAATGATGAAGCTGCAGCATTACTCAGTTTCACATCCTTAGTTACTAGCTGAGATTACGCTCTTTATAAAGCACAGATGGGGATTCTCCTTGGTGTTTTAATGCATGTTCAGCCATGTGAAGTTGAGAGTGTGTAAACTAAGCACTGCAAAATGGCAGTGCTGGTGTGAAATTAATTTTGCAGGTTGATTGACTCCATGATCTGCCTGCTCTGCCTACTTCATGTTGACATTAGCTGTGCAGGTGTTAATGCTTCACCAACATGACATCTGCCACATTTCACAGCAGAAGTACGTGCTCATCAGTTTAAAGTTAGTTTACTTAGCATGAACAGGGATGCTAGAAAACTTCCTGAGATTAGAGTCGCATGCGCACAATGAACTTAAATTGTAAGATGTATTTGCCTGGACATGATCCCTTGTCAGTCATGCTAAAAGAAACAGCACAATATATTCTGCCTTCAGAATTGAGTTGTGTTGAAGTTAATGGAACTGAATTTAGGAGGCAAACTACAACCTTGTTGCTGTTCTATACACAGCACTACCACCCAGGATGAATTTCTAGGCTTACTGAAATTTGCATTGTAATATTGGAAGTGTTCCGTTGTTGGCTGCAGCTTTGCGATGTCTTTTCTGCACGGATCGAGCAGCTGCGAGACGTGAGTACTCTAGTATCATCCAAGGCAGGGAGACACCACCTCAGTATTGACACTTGTTGCTCAGGTTACTGGGATGACCATTCTTTTGATGTTTTGCCTCATAGGTTTTGGGACCCAGGACCTGCAGCAGACCCATTTGATGATCTGCGGTATGTTTGGGGTGGATTTGTCTACATCCAGGATTTGGTGGAGCAGGCAATTATTCGAGTCCAGACTGGTGAAGACAAGAAGACTGGGATTTATTTACAGCAGATGCCATACCCATGCTATGTAGATGATGTGTGAGTGTTGGAGCAGGTCCAAAGTCCAGATAATTTATAATTATAAGAGCATCTAACTTCACGTATATGTTGATGAATATACTGCTGGTGTGGTACTAAATCAAAAATTCCATTGGTTTAATTGCTGATTTTTGCAAGGATCCTGATCACTGAACAATAGGAGGAGCGTTACCCAAAGAGCTCCCACTCCGAATGCTGATCCAATTACTAGTGAAAAATATATGTAGGAATGGGTCAGAGTCCACATTAATATCCCTGTGACTTAGCATGCTGCTCTTATTCAGTGTTAAAACTCCCACAACAAGAATACCTACCTGGGCAATCAGGGGATATTGCTGAATGTGATCAGGAATCTTGTGATTTATTTTCTAATTTGAGGCACGTTGTAATATTCACTAACTCCAGGATAAGCTTAAGACTGATGCATGGAAGCATCCCTTTATGTTGAATCATCAGTATCTGGAGTGGATTGATGTGATGGGATTTGGTAGGGTACCATAAGCAAAACTAAGGTCACTCAAGCAGTATTGTGATGGTTTTTGGCCATCAATGATAATGTATAGATTTCTATAGAATAACGAATGATACATTACATTTTCCTTCTCATCTTTGGGATCTACATTAGTGATTTTTTAAAAAATATACATTTTTCTCTGACTCAAGGATGAATAAGGAAACTTTATTGCAGGTTCAGCTATTCCAGAATAATAAATCACTGCATCCAGCTACTCATTCTTCCATTTCTACACACACCATTTCACCTGTCTACCCATTCACATAGCTATTCATCAATTATCTGCCTATCCTCCAACCCATTTGTTCACAAGTGCTAACTCTTCTCCCCTAATTGTTCAAATAGAGTAACACTATGCACATTATGATACTGAGACACACGGATCAAGTACACCCCAACTTCAATTCTAGGTGTGATCTTAGATAAGCAGATGTCTAGTGCATTACAGTTGACCTCAGTTTCTCTGCTGTTCACTTTATTCCCAAATTGGATACGATCACTTCAGAATTAGTTTACAGTCCCACATAAAAATTGGTTACTTGAGGGAGGTATAAGCTGGTACTAAACATAAGTGAAACCTGCAAAAGTCAATGCCCTCAGGAAAGAAATTAGTTGGATTTGTAGTTGCTAGTTTTCATTTATTTAAAAGCATTTATTCTGGCCTTGATTTAGTGGTCTGTGACAAAGTCACAGAGTTGTCACTGAAGGCTAGGAAAGCTGCCCACAGAGATCTAGTCACCTTTATGGTGTGGATTTCATTTCCCCTGGCATGTTGCTCTCAGACATCAGATCTCAGGAATCTGTAGGGTGGCTGGCACCATGACATCATCAAGCTGGCTGTGCAGCCAATCACTGTTAAGAATTCTCAAACAGCAAACAAAGTAAAAAGAACAATTAAGGTAGAAACTGAGATGTACGGAACTATCCAAAAAAAAATCTATTAAAAGACAGAATTTTGACATAATACCCTGAAGGAATGACGATCCATACATATGAAACCAGCAGAATGTTAAAGTCTTAGAATGTGAACCAGAGGAAGATGCATTGTACCACTTCTGTCTTGTTTCTCAGAGACTGGAAATGAACATTTCACACTGAAAACAGTGCGGAGAAGGATTATGAGCCTGATTCCTGAAGTCAAAGTTATTGGAAAGCAATGGAAAGGGTTGGGCTCTTCAATCTGGAAGAGAGGCATCTGAGATGTGATAGCACAATGATATACAAGATATTGAAGGAAAGGAAAAGATTGCAATAGGATAACTAATGTTCTCCCATTGTTCAAAAAGGGACAAACCTAGAAACTACCGGCTGGTGAGATTCACATTAGTCTTAGATAAGTTGTTCTAGAAGATTTTGGGGGATAGGATTTATGTTAACTTGGAAAGGCTGGAGCTGATTAGGAGGAGTCAGCATGGTTTTGTACAGGGGAGATCATGTCTCACAAATCTGATTGAGGTTTTTGAGGGGGTATCTAAGAAAAATTGATAAAGGCAGAGTGGTAGGTGTTGCTTACCTGGACTTCAGTAAGGCTTTTCACAAGGTCTCACATGGTGGGCTAGTCCACAAGGTTATGGCACAAGGATTCGAGGCTTTGTAGCAAACTGGATCCAAAATTGACTTGGTAATAGAAGGCAGAGGGCAGTGGTGGATGGGTGTTTTTCTGACTGAAAGTCTATTAACAAGTGGTGCGGTGCAGGGGCCTTTGTTGTTTGATAGATAGATATATATATATATATATATAATATGATTTGAATGAGAACATAGGTGGTCTGATTAGTAAGTTTGCAGATGACATAAGAATTGGTGGAGTCCTAGATAGTGAAGAAAGTTGTTTAAGGAAACAGCGGTGGATAGATCAGCTGAAAAGTTGGGTGGAGCGGTGGCAGATGGAATCTAATCCAGACAAGTGTGAGGTAATGCATGTTGGGAGGTCAAATTCTAGTCGGGCATATAGAGGCAGGGACTTCAGGAGCATTGATGTATAGCGGAACCTTGGGGTGCAAGTCCATAACTCACTGAAAGTGCCAACACAGGTGGATTAGGTAGTGAAGAAGACATTTGGTATACTTGCCTTCATAGGCCAATGCATTGAGCGGAAGATTTGGGACATCATGTTGCAGCTGTACAATACATTACACTGCACTTGGAGTATTGTGTATCGTTCTGGTCACCACACCACAGGAAGAATGTGGCAGCAATAGAGAGAGTGCAGAAGAGATTCACCAGGATGTTGCCTAGAATGATTGAATGGAGAGCTGTAGTTATAATGAGAGATTGGAGATGCTGGGTTTATCCTCACTGGAACATAGGAGATTGTGGGATTTTATTGAGGTTTATAAAATTATGAGGGGCAAGATAGGATAGGTAGTCAGTCATTTTCCCAGGGCAGGGAAGACTAGAACTAGAGGGCACAGGTTTAAAGTGAGAAGGGAGAAATTCAAAGGAGATTTGAGGGTTAAGTTTTTCCACCCATGGGGTGGTGGTTATCTTGATTGAGCTGCCAGAAGAGGTGGTAGAGGCAGATATAATTACAACATTTAACAAGTTTTGGACAGGTACTTAGATAGGAAAGGCATTGAGGAATACGGCCCAATGCTGGCAAATGGGATTAGCGCAGATAGGCATCACAGTTAGCATGGACGAGGTGTTGTACGATCTTATGATCTGTAATTCTATGAGGAAATGAAAGGAGACCAGGTACAAGCCAGTTAAAAGATGACTATCAAAATTTGTCATCAAACAAAAATTCAATAACATGGCATAGGTTTCCAATTAAATTAGTGGAATCAAAACACCCAGAAACATTGAAATGTAATGGGTTATTACTTGGGGATTACAACTTCAGGATTCTTCTGTATGGATGAATTTGGCTGGGCAAGTGATCTACCTTACTGATAACAACCTTGTGACTTTGTGTAAATTGACCCAGTAGTTGGAGGTATTTCACAGTCAGACTTCAGCTTTGGAGATCAGAGTCAACAGTGTAATTTGAATTTTGCAATAGGGTAATGTGCTGAATAACTTAAAAAAAATAAAATTATTATTTGATTTAACAAACTTGAATTGAATATTTCAAATGTACCTCAGTTACTTTGTACCAAGTAATCCAATGAATTCCAGATAACCAGCTAAGGGTGTTTACTGTAACATTGCTGAATCATTGATTCCTTGCCAGCTCTCTTTTCACTTTCTCTCACAAACACAGATTCTTGTTGGCACTTAGTTCCTGGCCACTTCCTGATTTTCCCATCCAGTTGGTCATTCTTAATATCTGGTTTTGAAAGTGAATATTGTCAGGGTATTTAAATTCATGGCACATTACAGCTGAGGTTGGCTCTATCCTCATTTGTCAACCATGCATGGCATATCAATCATGAGCTGAAACCAAGGCTGATTTCCATACCCTTCAGCCTCTTCTCTGACCCAACACAGAGGCAGTGAAGCCGATTGCAATGTCCAAACTATCGTCCTGGTTATGAGTAGCTAATGAAGAACAGACCAGTAATTTATCCTCTGAACCTTCTGGCCCATTTTCTTGGTCTCTAAGATACATACAGTGAAAACCCACTAATCCATCAGAAGCTCCAAATCATTTCCTCTTCCCAATCATAAAATTAAATTCCTTGCTATATTAAGCTGTTCTATTTCTAAATAGCTGATAAATTTCATTTTTCTTTTGAATCAGATTCTTGCGAGTTTTGAACCGTTCATTGCCCCTTTTCATGACATTGGCTTGGATTTACTCGGTTGCAATGATAATCAAAGGGATGGTTCATGAGAAGGAGGCACGACTGAAGGAGACGATGAAGATGATGGGGCTGACTAATGGAATATTGTGGATCAGCTGGTTCATCAGTAGCTTTATCCCTTTCCTCATCAGTTCTGCTTTTCTTATTTTAATCCTGAAGGTAAGCACCCTGTAATGACCTTAAACTGATGAAATTATTTGAACAAGATACTAGGTGCTTTAACTTGCCTTTCAATTAATTTTCATGTTGAAGATTTGATGTCAGAGTTCTTGATCTATGTATCAACGAAGACCTGTAAACTGCTGTTTGTTTCTGAATAATCACTGGCACTTATCTCCTTGTTTAATGTAAAGTTATGATTACCTAAGCCCCTGTAGGTATGAGTATAAAACTTGAATTCCTGGAAAATGTTATTGCATTCTCGTATCTTTGCTACTTGTCCTTCATCCTCTGTATATTTCCCAGAAGTTAGAGCTGACTACCTTGTCTATATTTTTCTTAGTTTTTAATCCCTTCTGCCCCTTCACCCCCCCCCCCCACCCCCCACCCCACTCCCTATTTCTTCCATTGATCTCACATCTGTGATGTGCCATATCAAGTGTATTAGAATAGGGGAGGTCTAAGCCCATACTTATTTGTTTTTGTTTGAATTCATGATGTGAAAGATTTGTATAGATCAGATTTCACTGTTGTAAAAATAACCCTCAGCGCAGTTCTAATTGTTTGTGATTGTTTCTCTTGGTGTTTAATGTAAGTGGAAAAACTTCTATCTGCCTTTTGGAACTGTTCCCATCTTAAAATATTGTACTTGCTTGCTTTGGTAGTAACCTTCCTCTTCACTCATCTTCATTTTGTGTTTTTCTTTTGCTTTGAGTTTATCTGATTTACGCAAAGGTCAATTAATTTCAATATGTTAGACACTCCAACAAGGAGAGTACTAAGAAATGTTTCTTAATTTTTTTCAGTTATTTTGGATGGTTAGGCAGTAAAAACAGGTATTTGTCTGTCTATTAATCTGTATATTTTATTATTCATCCGTGTTTTGTGTGAGGTGCCCCCTTGAAATTCATTTTCCAGTCCGCTGGGCTTCAGTAAAATATGGATTGGTTGTGATGATTTTCCGCTGCTGACAGGTGAATCAGAACTCAAGGTGGCTGTGATAATCATTATCTTTATTAATGGATTTAGTGGCACTTCAGGAGCCTTTGATTCCTGGTAACTGCATTGTAAATTCACTATTAAGCATAGTACTGACAATATCAAATCAATTGGTGCCAGTTTCAATGCCTGATCTGTCTGAATTAGCTGATCCCAGTAAAATGACTACAGTTTGCTCTAAGACAGTCAAGTCGTACAGAGGAGAAAACAGACAGGAATCTTGATCTGTGTCCAGTGGTCTAGGTGTAAAGGCTACATATCTATGTGTTTGTTAAAGACAGGATGCTCAGCTTTGAAGGTTAAATAGAATGTTGACATTACCATCAGGGTCCATACCTGTAACATGTCCACTTGGGAGAGAATACCAGTGCCATGGAATTTTGCCTTCTGGAGAGTAAGTAAGGGGATAAGAGAAGGGCAGTTTCTGGCACAGAAGAGCACCCATATATGTATAGTGCTATTCCTGGAGCCACTGGCACACTAGGCAGTCCTCTTACCTCTGCATTAGAATACTTTGAGTTAAATCCCATTCCAAAAACTTGAACTCAAAGTCCTAGGTTGACACACCAGTACAATTTTGAAGCAATGATCTCTGAGTTGCTGTCTTTTGGGTGAGACAGTAAACCAAAGCCCCCTCTGATTTCTCAGTATCTTCTCGTGTAAGATATCCATGGGACTGTTTGAAGAACACCAAGAATTACCCCTAGAGTTCTAAAACAAATGATCTGGTCATTATCACATTGCTGTTTGTGAGATAGTGTTCAAATTAGTTGCCACATTTTAAAAATTGGAACAATGACTGTTCTTCAAAAGTACTTCATTGACTGTAAAGTACTTTGGGACTTTATGAGGTGGTGAAGACTGCTATACGCAGACTTGTATACTCAAAGGTTGAGAAAGCTCTGGGCATATCTTGTAATTGATGGAAGCAATTAGTTTGACTCTGTTGATTAATTGAATCCTAGATCATTGCCATTCAGGAAATAAAGGCCAAGAAAATCCTTTACACTACTCCAAAATATAAACAATACCATGATGCTGAAAATTGGCTTAACCCAGAGTAAAGAAATATTGTCCCCATTTCTAGGTGTTATGGCACCCGTTGGGAAATTTAATTCCTGACTTTTTGGTAAGATTTGCCCTTGCCCGAGCACCTTTTATCTACTGACTTAAAATGCCCTAAAGTTCATGTGTAGTGTGCTTTGCAACCTCACAAATTTGAAAATAACTTCTTATATACCCACAGGCCAACCGTAAATTACTAGCCCCATATTTGCTGAAACTGTGCAATTAAAGGGTCAACACTCAGATGTGCTCTTTGTTCTTGCTGAGGTCTCTGACCTTGTGTGATCTCAAATATAGATTCACACATATGCTGGGACAACTTTGTCTGTGGATGTCAAGGTCATGGTTAATGTCAGCGTCCCAGCCTTGGGATTATTCCAGGTTGCTCCTTCTGATCTCTACTACATCTCGTAGTCTGCTGTTTATTGCTACATTAGGGAGGTCATCTAAGCTCCAAAGTCAGAGGCAAGAGGACTTCATTGCTTTCCTTCAGCCCACAGGAGTGGGTAGAGCAGGGCAGTATGGTTTGCCTGCAGGAGAGAACAAAAACAAAGGAATGTGATAGGGTGCAAGGCAGGGGAAGTTAAATAATAAAATGGATAATGTCAACTGAAACAAAGTGGTGTTAGGGAATTAGTTCAGAAGTGGGATAAATGCAGAATAATTATATAAAATTATCAAAGAAATGTGGTGTGAATACTGAAAATCTGAAATAAAAACTGATTGAATGCTAATTATCCAAAAAATTTAATTCATTACTGAGTTTGGAAGGCATTGATATGCCTACACAGAAGACAAGGTCCTTTTCCTTGAGCTTATATTGAACTTTGTAGGAACAGAGTAGAAGGCAGGGAACAGAGAGGTCCAAATGGAAGTGGGAGAGAGAATTAAATTGACAGGCAACTGGCAGCTCAGTTCATTTCATGCTTGTGGGCTGATCGGAGGTATTTTGCAAATCAGTCATCCAACCTGTATTCATTCTTACCCAGTGCAAGGGAGACCTCATTGTGAACAGTTATTATGGAAAACTGAACTGGAAGAAGTTGAAGTAAATCACTACAAGTGAATAGAACTTCAGAGTGAGCTTGGTGAAAAGTGTCTCATCTTCCCACTCAGCACATTGGAGTCTAGTATTCAATAATTTCAGATAATCAGTTTATCTGACATTTTTATTTCAATTTCCAGCATCCGCTCCTCATTATTTCATCTAGTTATTCTGAACTTCTCTCACTTTTGGACTTTGTTTCCCTGTTACATCCACCTTTAATACTTAATCTCTCCTCTGTCAGAAACCTTCCCTTCTGTTCTCTCCTTTCTTCCTTACCTTTCTCTGCTCTATCTTTATCTATTCTCAGTTCTGATAAGGGTCATTTTCTTGAACTGCAAACTCTTTCTTTCTATACAGATGCTGCCTGACCTATTGTTTCTTCAACATTTTTTATTTTTGTTAAATATAATCTTGAACAAATAATGGACCATTCTTTATGTACATGTATACTGGTTGAAAATCAAGGTGAGATTTTTGTATTTGTCTTGGATATTAGGGATAAAGAATTACGTTTCTTCAGCTTTCATGTTTTCTTTTGTTACAGAAAGGAGGGATTCTCCCCTACAGTGACCCCTCTGTCGTGTTTGTATTCCTTGCAACATTTGCGGTTGCTACCATCATGCAGTGTTTCCTGATCAGCACCTTCTTCTCTGGAGCAAACCTAGCAGCTGCATGTGGAGGAATCATCTACTTCTCGCTCTACCTCCCATATGTCCTGTGTGTTGCCTGGAGAGACCACGTCACTTACACACTCCGAATATTTGCAGTGAGTTCGATAGAGTCATTGTCCTGATCTCATACAGCATGTGTTAAGATGTTTGCTGAATGAATATTAGCTTGTTGGATAAAGAGGGAGGAGGTTTAACTGACCGTTTGAGCAAGATACTACTTTAGTTAGCTTTTATATAGATCTACAGATTGTTGGGAAGAGAAGAGCGTATAGGTTAAATGGTATAATGGATGGAGAATGTTTGGTTTATGACTGGTTGATGTATCCCACCAATGGCTATCATCTGCTTTGGCCCTAAAACTCAGGAATTTCCTCCCTAAGCCTCATTTCCTCCACCTCACCCGCATTAAGGTATTCCTTAAAACCTTTGTCTTTAATCAGTAATAGCAATCTCTAACTCTGGCACGTGTGAATTCTGGTCAACTGGAGGTGATAATAAAATAATAATAATATAATAATAATATAATAATAAAATAAAGTCAAGAAACAGAATTGCATCACTTCCATCTCCTCTGGCCTTTATGCTAATCCCTCAGTACACTGATGTAACTGGGCATCTGTTGTTATTAGACTATGAGCTGTTCATAAGAATGATTTTAAAGAACCAGAAAAAAGATTCATTCAGCAATCTTTTGGACCGTTTTATCCTGGTTTTGGTTCCCATGAGCATTTATGGCAATTTTTTAAAATTCCCAATTTGAGTAATGTCTCCAATTTTGGTTGCCATATTCCACAAAGTGATGCTAAACACTTTTACCAGAATGATACATGGAGTCATAGGGAATTACACATGGAAACAGGCCCTTTGGTGCATTGAGTCAACACTGAACACCAACCATCCATTTACACTAATCCTACATAAAACCCTTTTGTTTTCATTATCCCCACATTCTCATCAACTCCTTCCCCCTCCCTCCCCAAATCTTACCTCTCACCTGCACACTCGGGACAATTTACACTGGTCAATTAACCCACCAACCCACATTTCCTTTGGACATGGAAGGAAACTGGAGCATCTGGAGGAAACCCATATAGTCACAGGGAGAACGTGCAAACTCCACACAGACAACACCCAAAGTCAGGATTGAACTGGGGTCATTGTTGCTGTGAAGCAGTGGCTCTATGTGCTGCATCACTGTGCCAGCTTAAGTGTTGGGATTTTGAGTATATGGGAGAGACTAGTGGAGTGATTGTTCACCTTGAAGCAAAAGAAGTTTTGGGACAAAGGTGCTCAAAATTGTGAAGGATTTTGATATATAGAACCAATTTCCAATTGCAGCAAGCTTGGCAACAAGCATGTACTGATTTATGATGATTTTTTAAAAATGGCAGCAAAAAAATTAGTTTTTTTAGCATGCTATTTTGTTCTGCTCTGGAGAATGCAGCCTGAATGGGAAGCCAACTTGATAGTAACTTTCAAATGGAAAATGGAGAGATACTTAAAAGGGAAGTGTTTGCAAAGCTACAGAGATAAAATTTGGATAAAAACTGCAGTTGCATAAAATTTGAAACCAAGTAACAGAGAGTTAGGCCTGACTGCTAAAGGTTTGTTCAAAGAGCTAGGTTTTAACCAATATTTTGGAAGCAGCGAGGTCTATGGAATGCATTTAAGGTTTAGGACGTAGAGTGTTAAAGGCATGATTGACAAAGGGGAGTTGAAGGAAATTGAAGATTTGTAAGAGGCAAAGACTGAAGAATCATCACCTTGGAGACTTGTAGTCATTGAAAAGTTTTGAGAACATGAAGAGGAGGGTGAGAATGCAATGTCGTTTTGTTTTCGAAACACTGAAGATGTGGGGAGAAGGAAGACTGCAATAGAAGATGCAGAGTGAGACTAATAATAGCATCATAGTATTGGAAAAGGTCAGATTGGCTTTAGCAATGTTGAGACCTGAGGTTGAACTTGTTAGAATAAGTTCACCTGAGGGGAATGGAATTTTATTTCTGAATTCCCTACTCCTTTTACCAACAGAATATGCTTCCTGGTCAGATAAAGTGTAGGTCAGGAATATACAGCTGCATCAAGCCCTCCAATATCTGGTATAGTACAGTAAAATAGAGAGTAAAGCTATCTCTACTTCACTCTAACCATGCATCTCAGTCCCATCTTCAATTAGTAAGAAGTACTTCCAGTTGCCAGCAGTTTTTACATTTCCCGCTATGCAAAATTGCTATTTTGAGCTGCTTTCCGGACAATCATAATACTGTGATCTTGACTGGGTCGAGACTGCTAAAGCTCACATAATGTCAGACCTATTAAACCCATAGACAGTTGAGTGTTTTATCCCTTCAGTTTGGAATTAAGGTTAGGTCCAAGAGGTGGGGGCAGTGACATATTATCAACCACAGGATTTATCCATAAGCTGCATATATCGCTGGCACTGAGTGTGCTGAAAATACCACTATTATCTAAACAGAGCTTTGCCTAATGGTTGTTGAATAATAAATGAAATGACTCACTTGATCTGGGAATAAAATGGTGAACAAGTTCTATCAGTGCTAATTCCATTCCAATTTATTTATCCTTTTATGAGTGGTGAGGAAATAGCCTTTTACTGAGCACAGGAAGGAGTAGATGATGCAAATATTGGCTGTGTGGTTGGCAGGGAGGAGAGGAGCTTTTGCTTCAAGAAATTATGGATGGTCCGGCCAGAAAAGTGGCAAATAGAATTTGATCCAATGAACCGTGAGGTAATGCAATTTGTCAAGGCAAAGAGATAGAAAATATGTAGGAGGAAAGTGTTGATGCACATGCACAACAGTGAAGTGAAAATAGTGCTAAATTGTTCATCTGACAAATGATGAAGCCTGTAATTCTGTGGTCCCTCTTTTGCCAGTAGTACTCATTTTTGCATTGGCCAGCAACACAGCATTCCACCTCCCATCGTGAATCCTATATTTGGGATGAAGAAGCACCATAATAACGTTGGCCGTATTGGGCTGAGGTCAAGTTGCTACAACAGTGGGTCTGTAAAAAGTAAATAATATATTACAGGTTCTTCTGCTCCTAAGGGACCAAATGTGCATGTTCTCAAAAATAATCAGTCCCCTCCAGGATCTTTGCTTTTAGTCCTTCACTGGGTCTGCAACAAAATTTGTCCTGGTTCTCACCTGTAAAGATCTCTGCTGGGTCTTAAAAGCTAATTTCCAGGTTTGCCCTGGATTACTTCCAGAAACACCAGCAGACTGGGTGCAAAGTTAACCAGAACAGAAATCTAGCAGCTTGAAGCTTAACCCCATATACGCTATGGGTGAACTATTCCCTTTGTACTCTCCCTGGTCCCAGAATGTCAAGCTCATGCTTTGTTTTTTTTTAAAAAATCACATTTTCACAATATTACCAGGTGTTTTCTGTGGACGATGGGAATAAAAATTACACAGTGTACCTGAAGGTTACAGCAGTTCTAGCAATGAAAATTCACCATTGCAGAATCCACAAATCAATACCAAAAAATCTGAGATACAGAACAAAAATTTGCTCTTAGGGAATTTATGTGAGGAGAAAAACAAGTAAGCACAAAATGCAAATGAAACAAATTTTGTCAATTTTTGTCAAGGGTTTGTGTGACAAAAGATCGTGATACAGATGGTTTTCTAGGAATGCAACCCCTTTGTATCGTGAGGATATAGTGTATTACATTATATCTGAAATATTAGATTATTTCTGAAATCTCTTGTGTCTTTGATCACAGAGCCTTTTATCTCCAGTTGCATTTGGTTTTGGATGCGAATATTTTTCTCTCT
Source organism: Pristis pectinata (assembly GCF_009764475.1). NCBI lineage: Eukaryota > Metazoa > Chordata > Chondrichthyes > Rhinopristiformes > Pristidae > Pristis > Pristis pectinata. The sequence continues at coordinate 12,342,355 of NC_067428.1, forward strand.
ATGAAGAGCAAGGAATTGGTATTCAGTGGTTTAACCTCCTTTCCAGTCCAGTGGAGGACGATGCATACAATTTTATTACTTCTATCATCCTCATGCTGTTTGACGCTGTCTTGTACGGCATTGCCACGTGGTACATTGAAGCAGTGTTTCCAGGTAATTCATTATTTTATCAAGTATATTATGTCCACAGTGCCATGCATATGTGCATTTAGGTATAGTGCAATTTTTTTTAAACAAATATTACTAGTGACCTTCAGAAAGTTAAATAATATATGAAATACTTCATCTAGGGAAGCTCTTGTCTTGGGTCAGTTCATAACCTTGTTATGCTGTGCAGCATTGAGCCAGACAGATCAGAATCGCCTAAGTTTAGTTGCTGCAGAGCTGAGTAGCTTTAAAGTACTACAGGATGGAAACAATGGCTAATCACCCAGGATTGAGCACTGCTGGAAGATGCACAATGGGTGAGAGATGATCAGGCTGCACTGAAATGTCCCCAACACCTCAACATCCTAGCACTAGAGGGCTTTGTATGAGAATGGTCAAGTTATGCAATATATACTGGGAAGCAGCCTAACCCTATAAAGTAAATTGCAGGAAAAGGCAACTTCTCCTGAAAAGACAGGTTAGATGAACATTCTCAAATCTGTGTGCAATTTAAAAATTTATTGAAACAAAGCCTAGCTAAAGGTTATGGGTTTATATTCACTATGCTATCAGAGCAGTTGGCTGCAAAGAAGAGTTAATGATTTCCACAGACTATCCAACTCTCACTTTTTAAAATCTATCCAAACTTTTGCTTCCTCTGACTTTAACAATCACCTGCTTCAGGTTCCTGCAGTCCTAACACTGGAAGCTTCTTATTCCTCATGACACCTTCACCACTGGACTTCCCTTGTCCCACACTCTAAATGGCAATAGTTTCTTTGGCATCTACACTTGTCTTCAGAAATTTTCCAAGTGTCTCTATTGATAGTGCGCATCTGTAATTAAAAAAAATTGTGGGTTGAAGCCCCACTCTGGGCTATAATCTAGGCAGATACTTCAATGTAGTACCAAAGAAATACAATTAGAAGTATACTTTTTCAGATAAGCCATTTAAACTATTGTCCCCTTGTTTACTTGGATCAAAAGATTCAACCATCACTACCAAAAGAAAATAACTGGGTCAACCATTTTATTTGCTGTGGGACCTTTGATACTGAGGTGGTAAAAGCTGTAATATAACTTCACATTCATTCCTTATTACAATACTTTCTGTTTTCAAAAAAATCCACTTCATTGACTTGCGCCTTTAGTTCACCATCCCAATCTTCACAATCCATTTCACTTTTCCCTTCCTTTGTTTTAAATGTATTCTTTTCCTCCTTTTGCTAAGTATTTTGAGATTAGTGCTGGGTAATGAGAAACATGGTTTAAATGCTATCACATGGTAGTGTACAGAGACTGTATGCAGGGACCTGAAGCAGGGAATTACTGAAGTAGGGAGGAACAAGGCTATGAACAGATTTGAAGAAGATCAAATTCTTCTCAAAGTTCAGGGCTTTGAGACATCTTTCAGCATGTACAGAATGCAATAGGAATGGGAGTATTTGGATTCATTGTGGTGTGGAAGATTCTGGTTCCATTTCATTGATGGTCTTGTTTGTAGGTCAATATGGAGTCCCCAAACCCTGGTATTTTCCTGTCCTCCGGAGTTACTGGTGTGGAGAACTATATTCGAATGAGGATCTGATTCAACATTCTGATAATGGAGATACTAAAAAAGGTGAAAGCTTCAGAACTAAGTGGTTCAGATCCAGCATTTTGGATCTGTTAAATGTTTGTGTATATTTTTAAAAAATCAACAGTTCCTTTATGAAGAATTTTTACAGAATATGGCTTATAATCAAATCAATAATGCAGCTAGTGTTTAAATATGTCTTTCAAACATTACAGGATGGACTTGTTGAAGTGCTGAAACTCAGTGCTGAAATCACTGCATGACTACAGTAACTTATGACTACAGTTCTGCCCATAAATGTACACAGGCAAAGTTGTTGTTACATTTTGGCAGGCTGAGTCATTAGTTCACCTCAGAGGCTTCCAAAGCAATATCAGTGTGAATTTTAGATCCGATTCAGCCAATGGGGAGTTGTGAAGAGGGAAAAGGAGGAAGGGGTGTCATTTTACTTTCACAGTAAAGGAAGTCCTCCAGCTATTCTTTGATCTGGAACTGAGCTGAACAGTTGGAGGTGTTCTTCAGCTCAGTTCTTCATGTTTGCTACTCTCTGAAGTCCTGATAATTCTATGCTATGAATAATTTTTAGAATGTTTTTGTCTTTCAGTCCACCTGGAGAAGGAACCAACTCACCTCAAACTGGGCGTGTCCATCCAGAGGCTAGTGAAGGTTTATGGGAATGGGAAGAAGGTGGCTGTTAATGGACTTAGCCTTAATTTCTATGAAGGGCAAATCACTTCATTCCTTGGGCACAATGGAGCTGGAAAAACAACCACCATGTAAGACTTGTTTGATGGGTGCATAGACATTGATAGGAGGTTTCTAGCCTACAATGGCACTTTTGGTTCTGATAATCTGTGAATGATCTATCCTTTCTCCCCCGCCATTTCTCAGCATTTGTTATCTCGGCAACATCATCAGAAAACATAATTTCATTTACCATGTGTGCACTGATGACAATCAACTTTACTTACCAACATTTCTCTTGACCCTTCTACTATCTCTAAGTGCCATATTGCTTGTCTAACACCCAATACTGGATGAGAGAAACTTCCTTTTAATGGATGTTGACAAGACCAAAGCAGTTGTCTGGAGTTGACCACTCTCTTGTACAGGCCGTTCCCAGGTTACAGCAGGGTTCTGTTCCTGTGAACTGTTCATAACGCGCCCAGTTTTCAAGTCACAAATGTAGCCACGAACTGAGTTCCCACACATCAGAAGATGTCTGCAGCCCCGCTGCAGCAGGCAAATCCATCCCACTGGTCTCCCAAATACTTGCTCGTATGTACACAAGTTGGGTGTTTGTAAGCTGGGAAGGACCTGCACTACTCTTGGTAAACATGAAGTATCCAAAATTCTGCTGAACATATCTTGCAATAAATCATGTTCAACCATTGTCTCTGTGCTCTCTGATGTACCCGGGCTCCCAGTTAAGGAATAATTCAATTTTTAAGTTCCAATCTTTGTTTTCAAAAGCTTCTAAAGCCCCTTTTCCTGCAGCCCTCCAACTCTCTGAGATACTGCTACTCTGATTCAGTCTCCTGATGATCTGCACATTTAAATTCCCCATAACTTCAATTGCCAAATCCTAAACTCAAGCTCCTCTTTTCTCCCTCTCCCTCACCCCCACCCCCCACCCAGCCTTCACAGCCATTGACCCACGAGGAGGTGTATTGATGTTTATGTCAGCAAATGTCTTGCTTGTTCAACATAAAGCAACATCCTCAAAATGCAATTTGATTGAAAAATTACAGCACAGAAGAATGTCAGTTGTACAGTGTCGGTGATAGCTGTTTAACTAGAGCTCTTATCTTATTTCCATGCCCTTTCCCATAATTCTTTTCATTATTAATCGGTTGTGTTTTTGGTTAAGGACAGAATGTTTGTGCAATACTTCTTTTGTTGAAGGACAATGCTGGTCTAATTTATGATCTCAAAATCTTAGTGAGACATAAATCTGTCATCTTGGGTGAGAATGCTACCAACAAGATAAGTTAGAGCCTCCTGCTGAAAATGCATAGTAATACAATCTGAAATAAAATAGAGAAATCCTGGAGCATTGCACACAAAATACTGGAGGAACTCAGCAGGCCAGGCAGCATCTGTGATTAGCATTTTGGATGAATGAGAGAAATGTTGACTCTCCACTGAGATAATGCCTCACCACTGAATATTTCTGGCACGTACCAGTATCTGTGATGCTCTACTTCTATGGTTCAGTCAGAATCTGAACGAAAAGATGGATTAATTTGCAGGTGGTGCTGTCAGCTGGATGCAGGGACTGGGAGTGGGAAGGTTGGGTATCTGTTAAAGAACAAGTCAGCTGACTGGTCAAAAGACTGGAAAAGGCAAAAGAGTTAAGTCTCCAAATTCGATGGAAGAATCTATTGGGAATACTGCAGGGAGGACATGAAAATTGGAGGGGGAGATAAGCTTATATTATTTTTTGAAGTTGAGTATTAAGACCTGAGAGTTGAGCCAGGAGCAAGATGAAATGCTGTTCTTTCTTTTGATGAGATGCCATCCAACCAGTTGCAAACTGAAGTTAAACCCCAAGACTTTTCCTGATATTGAACACTGGAGAGTACTTTTGCCTAGATAGTCATGTACCTGCTCTTCTGCATTTCTGTTTTACATTTTGTTTTAGTGATATTTCTATTGTAGTTTGACATTTTATTTATTATTTCCTGCAAGGTCTATTCTTACTGGATTGTTTCCACCCACCTCTGGTACAGCATATATTCTGGGTAGAAATATCTTCACTGAGATGGATACCATCAGAAAGTCTCTCGGGATATGTCCACAGCATAATGTACTTTTTGACATGTAAGTATTTTTTAAATAAGGACATTCTGCATCACCAGATCACAAGATGGATGTATAAATTTATTTGTCCAGAAACCTTTATAACCTTCCAAATTACAGAAACCAGTATCCCACAATCATGCTTTTGATTTCAAAAGCACATTGTCCTTTAACGTCAGGATATCTTAAAGGAGTAATGTTAGTTCAAATGGGCTAGTTCAGAACAGCTTTGTGTTCAGGTGATGGGTCAGAGGTAGGAACATGCACTGTGCATTTGCAATAAATGATGGGACAACAAGTCAGATCACCATCTCTGCACCAATCTCCCTGCCTCCACCAAATTATTGCAGTTTTAAAGATCTCTGTGCCATTATTGAGGTTGGCTTCAGAGGTGGACTTCCAAGTAGTGGATCATGTAAGGACAGGTCCTTTAACTTATGTTGAAGTAAAACTTCTTTCTGTCACATTCAAAGCAGTTTTTCAGCATGTGTGCACTGAAATTCTATAGCAGCAACATCAAAAATGGTTTGCCTATCGATTAACATTATTGCTGCAGGCCCAGCAGACTCTGCGTGCATGTGTCACACGTGGAGGTCACAACAACATTTCCTATTGTCTACATTGCATACTACTTTTAACTTTGAAACTAATCAGTAATGCAAAAAAAAACAATGCACTGCATATTGGTGCCTCTTGCAACCTATTTCAAATCAAATTTGTGAAAAGCCAATGGAAGAGTAATGCCACGGCACTCAATGATCTTTCAGTAATGTATTGTTTATAATTGATGAACATTTTGTTTAGACTAACTGTGGAGGAACACATCTGGTTCTATGGAAGGCTGAAGGGTCTGACAGAGGAGGAGGTAAAAGAAGAAATAAAGCTGATGATTGACGACGTAGGTTTGGAGCACAAACGTCAAGAACAAACAAAAAATCTCTCGGGTGAGATCTCAGTTCCTTGCTTTGTCTCAGTGTAGGAGTTTGCCATGTTTCTTTTTGCATTGTAGGGGAAATTAAGGGTTACGGGAAAAAGGCATGTAGGTGGATCTGAGTCCACGGCCAGATCAGCCATGATCTTATTGAATGGCAGAGCAGCCTCGATGGGCCAGATGGTCTACTCCTGCTCCTATTTCTTATGTTCTTGTGTTCTTCTGGTGGAATGGATAATCATTCTGTTTTGTGTATTTATTCTAAGGTGGCATGCAGCGAAAGCTTTCAGTTGCCATAGCATTTGTCGGTGGGTCAAAGGTTGTTATTTTAGATGAGCCGACTGCTGGCGTTGACCCTTACTCCCGCCGAGGAATATGGGAGCTCCTACTCAAATATAGAAAAGGTGGGTCCTGTTACAGATCACTCAATAAATTAATGCCGATTACTTGAGAGAGAGCCACGATGAATCGAAGGATGTCTTCTACTCTAAACTGTAAACTTGTTTTGAAATTACTATTGATGTGAGTTGCAAAAAATAGTGACTTATTTAGCTAGGATAATAGTAGTTTCTCAATGAATTTTCTTATTCCAGTTTATTCTGCTCTTTCCGTATCACCAGGCCCTTGCTCCTCTCTCTGTAACACTGCTGCAAAGTTGTTACTTTGACCAAAGCTTTTCTTGCTCTCCTGGTCACCAGGACCACTATTCTTGGGTAATTCTTGAGAATAGTACTGTTCCCAAACCAAATATTATGCCGAGTCCTGGATGTCTTCATTCGACCTTTTTTTGTTGCAATGATTGTCAGACTGAAACAAATTCTTCCATGACTGGCTCCCCAAATATGACTCCTGCTAAATTTTAAGTTCCCAAATAGATCAAAAATATTCTGTTCATTTTCTGCATTGAACGTTTCAATTGTTGCTGGGGTTAAGGTTCAGGGTGTCATTTGTACTTTTCTCAAGTGGGCAAAATTTGTGTCTGAACCCTGGGAGAATCTGCTGCCAAGCCATTTGACTGTGCAAGGTATCGTAGCCAACTCTAATGCTGACCTATCAGCAATGTCATTGGAAGCTAACCTGGAGAAAGAATACCAGCTATTTTGTTTCATCCCTTACTATCAACTCTCACCAATTTCTAGGCTGCTGAGGCAATCTTGATCTTATATCAGTCTGTACAAAACTAACTCTTCACTGACCAGTTATTGATTTTGGGAGTTTTCCTAGATTGTGACTGTTAATGTAGTTTTCTTATTTACAAATACTTTTGTCATTAGTGATTTGTTAATCTGCAGGCCGCACTGTTATATTATCAACCCATTATATGGATGAGGCAGATCTCCTTGGAGACAGAATTGCCATTATCTCCCATGGAAAGCTCTGCTGCTGTGGCTCTTCGCTCTTCCTCAAAAACCATTTGGGAACTGGCTATTACTTGACATTAGTTAAAAAGGAAAATGATAAGACAACACCAGCCAGCTCCAGTAGCACCACCATCGGTATGAGAAAGGTACCACAGATACTGGGCTTTTATATATCTCTTTCTTTCTGTCACCATTTATAGTTAAGGCCCACAGTACAGGCCATTTATCTATGATCAGATGATTGAGTTGACTTGAAGAAAATATTGAATATATTAAGTATCGATTGATTGGTTTTGAAAGCTTGTAAATAATAGAAGGGAATGATGAAAATTCAGAAGAGGTGGGGAGTTCCAAGGTACTGAGATCCTGGGAAAGAATCAGTTAGGGTAGGAGAGGGCACTTTTCAATCTTTCTGTTGTACTACACATATTCTTGCAGGCTCATACTCTTCTGGTGTATTGATATCCTCTGGTATTTTACGGGGATTTTTTTTAAGATTCTGATGCCTGCATGTTGTTAGAACAATAATATTCAGTCATGATATTCTTGTGTTAGCTTCCAAATCTGGAGTTGATGAGCTTTATTCCTGTTTGGCTGCAAATTTCATTGCTCAAATTGTGGTAGGTTTGGAATAATTTGGCAGATGCAGTGTTAAAATCTCAAGTGACTGATCAAAATACTTGGTAATAGAGGGACTTCATTCATTGACTGTTTGCTGTTTTCTTAACATTGCTAGGATGACAGTGATTCTGAAAGAAGTTATGATACTGGGCTTGGTAGTGAACAGTACAGCGAAACTGGTGCACTGGGTAAGTTTCATTCCCTTTTGGTGTGAATAAGATGTGTTTCAGCATTGTTCTGTTTCATTGGCGTTTAAAATAATATTAGGAAAATATTTGATATCTCGATGTGGCACACCTAGGTAAATGGAATACAATAAAAACTTTAAATGCTACTTCTTTAGATCAAGTTACATGCAATTTTTTTCTACCAACTTAAAAAGCTTTAATAAAAAAAGTAATGAGATATCCCCCAGGACAGAAAATGCTATACAACTGACTTCGAATCTCCTACTGAGAGAGAGAATATGAACACATAATCAGCCAAAAGATCTGTCAATAAACAATTAGGTTCAGTTTCAACTTTTGACCCCTGTGAAGTGCCTTGTGACATTTTCCTACTTTAAAACTGTGATATAGGTGCGAGTGGGTGCTGTAGTTGCCTGTACTTCAGCAGTAAAGTAATATGTTGGGTGTTCCATGGTGTAATGGTCCTGCCTTTGTTCACGAGAACGAGAAGGTTTGCAATGTTCAGATGAAAAGCTTCATTTAACTCGATGAAAGATGCCAACTAAAGTTATAGTCACTATGAGCCACATGGATAGTGGAATTGTATGAAGTGCTTCAGTATCCCTTCTTTATTGAAGATTTTAGCCCTCTTGAAATAAATGAGTTAAAGTAGTAGAGGAAAAAATTCATACAAAGTGCAATTTGAACCCAAAGACCTTTACAAATTAGAGCTGAGAGTGATTTTCACTTTGAACCTATTTTTCCTTTGGTACAATGTATTACTGTAGTTATAACCATAGTCTTTTTTTCAGTTCTGATATTCACTTTGCAACCCACCTCTTTGGTCTCAGCAGATGTGCTGTTCTATGTACCTCTGGCCCCTTATTAAATTGGAATATTTCTTTAGACTTGAGTGCATGAGCAGAGGAAAGGAGAGAGAGATCAACCAAGTTTTTATTCAAGAATATGCAATCTTTTAATAAATATAGTAACAAGTTCCTGTGTGGTGAATCTGTGCAAGTCCTTGATTACTATAGACTGTGCCCTGTGTATTAAATCAATGAATTGAATTGATATGAAGTATGCAAGATGAAGATGCAGTGTGACAATAATGGGTGTCTCAGAATGGATTGCTGTAGAGATATCTTCTGAGCTGCAGCTGTGTCCACCTACTAAGTTAGTATCTAGTCCCTTTTGTTTATCCAATCCTCAGTTTCATTGGGATGAACCTCCCTCTTTGCTAAAACTGGGTAAGGAGTGACTCTGAGAGAATGGTCGGCTACAGACAGTGGGTTAAAGCTGTGACTCTCACATTTCTCTCTTGTTTTTATATTTCACAGATGTGTCAACTGTTTTAGCTCTGGTGCAGAAATATGTTTCTGACACTCGTCTGGTGGAGGATTTTGGCCATGAAATGACTTATGTTTTACCCTATATTGGGGCAAAAGATGGTGCATTTGTGGAACTCTTCCAGGAACTGGACAACCGTCTCTGTGAGCTCGGAATTTCCAGTTACGGTATCTCAGACACCACCCTTGAAGAGGTCAGCATGTGAGGAGAAGGCTAAAGTGTGGCAATGGCCTGTCATTCAGTTTTAAAATTCTCATATTTGTTTCAAACTTCTTCATAGTTCTTTCACTTCTATCTCTACAACCCCTTCACAGTCAACAGCTCCCACCAATCTCTGGGGTTTTCCTTTTCAGGCCTTTTGTGTATTCCCAACTTTAACCATTAGCTTCAGCCACCTAACTCCTAAACCTTGGAAATCATTCCTTAAATCTTTACCTCTCCTTCTCCCACTGCTCTAAGATGATTCTAAAAACCCACCTCTTTAACCAATCTTTGATTCACCCGGACCTGACTTGCTGTCAAATCTTGATTACTTCACAAGGTTTGCTTCCTTGTCAAGTATCTTGGGACACCAACTTCACTACTGGAGCTGCGTAACCACAAGTTGTTGTCTTGAAGAGAAAGCTTCGTTTTATTGGAGCCAAAACCTCTTGTCTTTGGAATTGAAAGAACTTTAATTTTAAATGCCACCCCTCATGTTCTTGAGCAGCCCTAAATTACTTTGAAGCATAGTCACTGTTGTTTTCAATTATTGTAATCAATTATTCACAAGAAGGTCTCACAGGTAGCAAACAAAATGGATGATCTAGCAGTTGGTCAGTGTCATTTGTATTTCCCTCCCTGATTTTACCCTCTTGCACGCCGCATTGTAGGATGTCTTTGTTTTTGTTTCCTTTAAATGTTTTGTTTCTCAGGATGAAGTATGTTGGAACTTAGTAATGCAACACTCTCCCATTTCAGTCACTCTATGACAACAACAAACATTCCCAGTCCAGGAGCAACACAGATTCTATACAGAGTGAATTTCCCTTTACTTTGCCTAAGAGACCATTCCCAGACCAAGTATTAAAATAATTATATAGAGAGTAAAGCTCCCTCTAAGCCCTGCCATTAGACGAACACATTAACTGCCTGTATTAGCCATCTCGACCCTGGGAAAAAGATACCAGTTGTCTATCTGTGCCTCGCATAATCTTATAGATGTATATCAGGTCTCCACTCAGCCTCCATCACTCCAGAGAAAAGAATCCAAGTTTTTCCAACCTATCCTTATGGCACCTGTCCTCTAATCCAAGCAGCATCCTGGTAAACCTCTATTGCACCCTCTCCAAAGCCTCCACATCTTTCCTATAATGGGGCAACTAGAATTAAATGCCATGCTTCAGATGCGGCTTAACCAAAGTTTTATAAAGCTGTAACATAACTTTCCAACTCTTGAACTCATTGCCTCAACTAATAAAGGCAAGCATGCAACATGCCACCTTTATTGCCCCACCAACCTCCGTAGTCACTTTCAGGGATCATCATTATCTTTTAGATCATGTCTTCCACAAAATAACTAGAAGCTTTCATACTTTGCTGTAATCTTTGCACTTCAAAAATACTTTGACAAGTTCCTATTGAAAATTTTTATACATAATTTATGCATCACAAGCAATTTGCTTATTTTGAAATGTTTGCATTCCCTTTCCAACAGAAGTCCCTCCCATCAGGAAATTAGACCGGGCAGTTTCTGTCATATTTCACAGCGAGGTGGATATAATTACCTTGTCGTATTTTGCTTGTGATGATCTCACCAATGTCTGCGGCACACGTTTCCAATTTAACAATAGAAATTGGATTGAGAAGTCAAGAACTCTGGACTTCCATCCCACCCCCCCAATGGTCCCATCCTTTTCATGGCCCTCTCTTTTGTACTTACTCTCTCTTACACCACCCACCCCCTCTGATTTCTTAAAGTGAGAATTTCCCAATACTGTGTTTTTTCTTTTTGTGATCTCTGTTTTGGCATTAGGGAAGTAACCCAGCACCTGTTCTGAGCACCTTTTAATGGGTGAAATCCAGTTCATAGGATAAAATGTCTCGCCTAAGTGTTTAAAATGGTCCTTGTTTGAATCAATTACTTTTTTTTTTCTCTTCTGATCAAGCCAGTATGTAGTTTTGGGAGGGGTGGGGTTCAATTTATGTTCAGTATATGGTTGTGGGTGACAGGATGCATTGTTATAGAGTGTGCAGGGGCATATCATAGAATTGTACTGTAAGGAAGGAATCGTTCAGCCTATTGAAAGAGCTATCCAATTAGTCTCACCACATTAGTCACTCAACCATTTAATTCCCAGACCCTTGCAAGGTGTTCCTTCTTCAGTATTTAGCCCACTCCCTTTGAAAGGTCATTTAAATTTGCCTCCACTACCCTGTTAGGCATTGAATTCAAGATTAGGACTATTCCTTGTGTAAAAGGGTTCTCTTCATTTCTGATTCCTTGCCCTTGAAGCTGTGTCCTCTGGTTATCAACTTTCCTACTAGTTGAAATACCTCCCTATCTAATCTGTCAAAGGCAAAGTCAGTCCCAAGTTTGCTTGGATCATTGGGCCATTTTATATGCTGCACCTTGTTTTACATCATACTTGATTCTGGGTAGAATATCCTGATGACCAACCCCTCTCCTGGTAATGCTTGTACGTGGTATTCTAGGATAGTCTCCCATCCAAGAACAAACCAAGCCTGAATCTGCTTAGCTTCTGGGGTCAGACTTTTCCAGACCAGAACCAATAGTAATTCTGTCAAAGCCCCTTCTAATTTTAAGTTCCTTTTCTATCATCCTTTAAACTTATCCTTTCCCAAGGGTGGCACAGTGGTGCAGGGAGTACAGCTGCATCTTCTAAGTTCCAGCAACTTGGGTTCAATACCGACCTTGGGTGCTGTCTTTGTATGGAGTTTCCATGTGTTCCCTGTGACTCAGCGCATTTCTTCCAGAGGCTTTCGTTTCCTCCCCCACCCAAAGATATGTAGATTGATTTGTTAGTCAGTCGCTGTTAATTTTTCCTTCTACAGGTTTGTGTCCCCTCATCCCACCAACCCCCACCCACACCCCCAACTCCCAAGGTGGATCAAGCTGTGAGCAACCCTGTAGCTAGAGACACAGGAAATGTTTGTCACATCAAACTGGTCTGGATGGAGCCCAGGGTAAAAGGATGTTGACTAACCCACTATATCATTCAGCCTGCAGGGGTCAGTTTGCTTGTCGATCACTGAATGGGAAAGATGTACAATATCATAGAGCAGAAGATCAAAGTACAGGGAGAATGATGAGGATGAAGGAATGAAGTTTTGTAACTCACTTTTGATGAGTTATGTAACTTGAGGTCCCTTTCAACTACCTGTGAGAAGGCTCTTGCCCATGTCCATGTCCTTTTCTTACTCCTTATCCCCCTTCTCAGAACCACAATATGTTCCCATTGTCTTCAGGTTCTGCCCCACCAGTCCCCGCAATGAATGGATTACCTCCTGTATGATGCCACTACCAAATTCAGATACCCTCCCCTTCCAGCATTCCAAAGGAAGGTTTCCTTCTGTCCTTCCCATACAACTATGGGCAATGCCACAGCTACACTTTTATTTCCTCCCTGTCCAAAGTCCAGGGCCTCAGACTCTTCCAAGTAAATTAGCAGTTTATGTACGTTTCATATGAGTTAACATCCTGTATTCACTGCTCACAGTATGGTCACCTCTACGTTGAGGAGACCAGATGCAGATCATGTGACCACTTTGCGAACATTTCTGTTCAGTTTGCAAGAGTGACCTACATTTCTGATCACCTATGACCTAAATTTTCCATCCCACTCCCACTTTCCAGCACCTTTTTGTTTTATTTCAGATTTCCCCCATCTGTTGTATTTTGCTTTTGGTAATTCATTCCAAGGTCAGTGATAGCTGATGCAGGGCTGTGTATGCAGTTACTGGAATTATTGCTGTTTATTGTCACCTTTAATGTTATGCAACATACAAATTAGATTACTGCATCTCCTATCCTTGTATTCTGTTATCCATGTTTCATCACCTTTAATCTTGGTTTCATTATTTTCAATCTTCTGCCTTTGTTTGAATGTAGAATTGCTGCATTTTAATCTGTGGTGTACCTTCTAGATTTTTCTCAAAGTGGCTGAAGATACAGGAGTGGACAGTGATGTTGCAGGTAATTTAAAACTTAGCACTTCAGATCTTCTTTATTCTTCACAAACACTATTTTTATTTAGAAAAGCCCACTTCAACGCCTTTTTTCATGATGCCAAGTCTCTGCCGTTAGCTAGTCAGAGAACAATTAGAAGATGCCTCAGACCAGGGATGAGACAGAAAGAACATTTGGGCCCCAACTCTAGCTCACTCACCAGTGACCACTGCTGGAAACTGCATGAATGTGAATGCTAGAACATGAAGGAAGAGAGCAACAGACTGAAAGGGAATATGGACTCACAGAAGGGGCAGACATGGACAGAGGAAATACACTGCAGGAAAACGTGAGATGATGAATTTTGGTAGGATTCATAAGGAAAGACTGTACAATAAAATGGTACAATTTTAAAGCGGATAATAGAGTTGCAGAACAGAGAAATCAGAGGAATGAACAGAATGAGTGGGTGGGGTGAGGTGATGCTCAAGTGTGCATATACAGATCTTGAAAGGCGGGTGGGCAGGTTAACAAAGCAGTTAATAAAGTAATTTAAATCCTGGACTTTATAACAGGATATTTAGACTCTACATGTAAAGCCATCATAAATCATCAGATTGACCATTGCTGATCTATTGACAATTCATGGCATCATGCTTTAGGAAAGAGATAAAGAGCTGGATTGTTCCACCATCTCCCAACCCCCCACCCTTCTCCACTTATCTGCTATTTGGTAAGTACTTGGACTGCAATCTGCTCCATTCCTTCACCTTTTGCCATCCTTGCCAGTTGAGGAACCAGTTTTCGCACATGCACTGCTGATGTAAATGTTCTGGTGATTATACTGAAACAGAGACTGCAGCCAGTAAAGAGCACTTTTATATCAAGAGTGAGATATTCAAACATCTTAGAAGTAAAGGTTGCATTGTTAATTTAAACCCATGTCCTTGGTTTTCCTATTTATGTTTTAAATCTGCTTTTATCATCGTGCAACTGAGAACAAACCCACTGTAAACTTTCTGAATTTCCCAAGGACTGCAGTAAAAATAGATCTTCCCCAGCAAAGCTTTAATAAATCCATGTTTGCTATTGGACAGTTGTCAGCTGCAGGGGAAAGCACAAGGCCAGGAATTCAACCCATGCACTCCACTAAACCCAAACTACTAATTTATCTATTACGCGGCTAGATGTTGCCTTTCCTGCTATGTGCGTCCAGAAGTTTGTGGTTTTCTTTCCAATTTATACATTTTTATTGCACTGGTTGTTTGAAAAGCCCTGTACCATCTCTTTATTAAAACAAACCACAATTTAAACCGAGTATTAGTGCCATTTTAGAGCAGTAGAGAAATTTTACAATAGTTTAGACATTGGAATACACTGATAGACAGGATGGTGGAAGCAGATTTTTTTTAGTAGGTTTCAAAAAAGGATCATACAAACACCTGAGACAAAAGCTTGCTGGTTTACACTGGAGTATGAAAAGAGCAAGGCTGTTTATATCTGAATTATACCTTAAAGAACTGGCAGAGACAGACTGAGCTGAATGGCCTCTTCTCCTGTACTATTTTATCACTCTGGATTCTCCAATGAGCTATGGCAGTGATGCAGTCCATCTTGAAAGACCCTGCCAACACTAGTTGCCACTCACAGAAAGTTGTTGCAGTGAGAATCCATGTCCTAAGAGATATGAAAGAGGTCGGTGAGGGCAGGTGGAGAGAGGAATATAAAATAATAAACGGCAAATGAGCAAAGTGGGGCTGTGCCTTACGCACCTGATGCGGTATGGCCCACCTAATTAAGAGTCATTAACTTATTTAAATTGGTCCTTTAATGGTGCTAAGATAGCTTCAGAAAGAAAAAGTGAATTTGTATTTGTGGATTCCAAAGCTCTCTATCCCTGGGGTTTTCCTTGTGTCATGCCTGGGTCAGTTTTGGATCAAATAATTATGATTGACATATTTAGTCAACAGCTCCTTTGTCATAGTATCATGCTACCAGGATGGTAAAAATTGGACTATGGACTGTAATCATCCAGAAATGTTTGTTCCTATGTAATTTTGTTTTTAATATAGCAAAATTGGCAGCACTTTTAATTCACAGGATGGTCTGTCATAATATATGGCTTTGAGTATTACAGTTGCAGAGTCAAAGGAGCCATGCACAATTTATGCCCTGGTGGTAGAACTCTGCTCAGATACTGTGTATATTAAAGAATTTTAGATATTGGCATTGCCAGAGTATTATTTTTTCATAACTTTGTTGCTGGATGATGAAAGGAAGGGGTAAAGTGTGTTTAAAAATTAAGAGATTACACACCATAAGTCCTTTGCTGTCACAGTATAGCTTTAGATTCTGACAAGGTGCACCAAATCTGGTTGTTGACCAATTATTGCACCAATTAAAAGTTTAAAAAATTGGTTTCAGTTGCTGACACATTGGGCCATTTCTGCTTATATCCACCTGCATCAACTTAGTCCTATATTACAACTGGATACACTTCAAAACATTATTTTATTGGCTGTAAGGCACTATCGGAAGTTCAGAAGCTATTGAAGGTGCCATGGAAGTGCAATTGTTTCTTTATGAAATTTATAACCCTTGTGCTTTTTTCCCATCACTTCATGTGCCTTTTTTATTTTTTATGGGATTTTGCAGATGGAAATGTCCCTATTAAAAGAGTCAGATGTTCAAGATCGAGTGAGCACACACTCCAGCCTGTCAGTGAGGAAGGGGATTTTGACTTGCCTGATGCAGAACATGGTAATATGCACATTTAATAATCCCAATCAGCTTTGGGTTCAATATTGTGTGTTACGTAGCCAGATTAAGGTTTATTTAAACCCTCTCCCAACTGATATGACATTGAGCCCTCCAGAACAGAAAAATTCCCCAAGTTCAGTCCCTATCTCTTGGGTAATGATTATAGTACATTATGTCTTAGTGAACCTGAGCTAGCGCGGTGGGGTTAAGGAGTGGGGGGGAATCAGCTCATGGTGTTGAACCTATTCACTGTCCAATGGTTCTTGTGAAAATTTAATGTGTTCCTTTGGATTGGCAGTTCAACGTTCTCAATGTTGAATAGTCAGCCAGCACTTAAGCTTAGTCATGAAATGACCAATTAGGCAAGGAGCAGATTTTTGGGGACAGAAAGAGCAGAAAAGCATATCATTAAGTCCAAGGAACAGAAGGTATGCCTTCAGAACATAAACTGAACACTGGCTTAATAAATATCCTAATAAAAAGGAATGTAAATTAATTGTTGTATTTTTCCAATCTCATCCAGGTGTTATATATGAATTTACAATTAAAATATTGCTAAATTTAAATGAATCTATCTTGTTCTATTTCTGCAAATAATGTGGAAGTTTGGAGAAAATATAGTTAACTAAATTAGAGTTATTTTCTGAATGTTTTTATATTGAACGCATTGTCTCTCTATTTCTAATGCTTCCCAAATACCAGTAAAAAGGAAGGTACGAACAAAAGGTATGACGAATAAAAATCAGATATAATTTTGACGGAAGTTAACCTTGTAGGAGCATATGCAAGACCTGAAAGAGAAGCTGCTTTGATCACAGAACCTTTTCTATTTGCCCAATGTTTCAATCTGTTTACTCGAAGAATAGGATTTAAGTGAAAAAGTGACTGTCAGTACAACTGAGGGCATATCAAGCTTGGTCCAGCTGATCTCAATAAGATTCAGATTAAAGAGCTCTCGCCTTGGTTTAAAAGGAGTGAAATTGACTGGGATTGCTGCTAATGATCTTACTGGAAGATAGAGATCTGTAAATATGAGAAATAAAATCAGAAAACACTGGGAATTCTCAGCAGTCAGGCAGTATCTGTAGGGAGAGGAACAAAGTTAACTTTACAGTTATCACCTTTCATTAGGAAAGACATCGAACTAAACCATTAATTCTGTTTCTTTCTCCACAAATGTTGCCTGACCTGCTGAGTATTTTAAGTATTTTCTCTTATTTAAAATTTTAAGTATTTGCATTATTGATGCTCCTGACAGTGAAGGGTAGCTGCTTTGTGAAGTTACCAAAGAGTTCCGAGTAGCTGGGGGAAAACATCAGCACTGAGTGCTGCAAAAGTTATTTTCAGAGAGTTGAGTTATCATTATCATATGTAAGTTTAGCATCAATACTTCTAACTGCAACCTCAACAGGAAACACTTGAAGTTAGCTGGTAACAAAGCATCAGAGAATTTGTAAACCTTGCTGGATGACAAAAGAAAGCTTTAATAATATTTTGTTGAATTATTCGCTATTTTCATTCAACCAATGATTTACATTCCCATACTGGGGTATTTTTATGAAACAGTGAGGCAGAGCATGTTGATCATACCACATAGGTCAGCGGTGAGTGCCAGTGGCTCGCTGCTAACTTCCATGGCAAATGGGTGCTTCCCTTTGTCCAATCTGCCCTTATCGACTTGCTGCCCGAAACAATCCCAATCCTAAAGAGCAAAGCCCTGTGCGGTTTAAAGGCTTTGTGCAATGTGCTGCTTTTATACAAAACAGGTTAGGACAACCCCAACTCGTGAAACAACTGAAAAAGCTTTGACAGTTGGCTATGCCATGATGCTTAGGCTCAGCTGATGTTGTTTCCATTACTTTAAATGTTTCTGTGTTTCTAACCATTCAGAAGCAGTCGAGAAATTTTAAAAGATCAATGAAACAATTTAACAATTAAAATTTAAAATACTTTTAAATTATTAAAGTAATTAAACTTAATTAGTTAAAAATAGACTAATATTTTCCAGTTCACTTGCAGCCGTTATTTTCCATTGATATGAATGGATTCATTATTCCTGCGCCAGGTCTAAGCTGCTGCAGTTTCCTTGGGTAGATTCCCCACCACTAATGCTAACAGAATTGCAGTAAGCCTGTGTTTGCTGCTGGACTCTGTGAAGAATCCAACATCAGAGCACTGTCAAAAAAAAGTCCCTGCAAGCAGCAGCTGGCAACATTTGCTAGTTCCACAGAGAAATGATGGCAGTTTAGCATGTCACAGCAAGTTTCGGCCCATTAATTTAAAAACACTGAGCTTCCAACATTCTTTAATAAAAGAGCTTCCTTTAAACCTTTGTTCAGAATCCAAAGAAACAGACTTCATGCACTGTGCGGATGGCAGAGGCTCATACCAGTTGCATGGTTGGGAGCTCACCCGACAGCAGTTCCACTCTCTGTTCATCAAACGATTTCTCTATGCCCGACGAAGCCACAGGGGACTCTTCGCTCAGGCAAGTTAAAGTTTAACTATTTGTGGAAACAAGATGTGTATTTTTTCTCTCTTCACCCCCTTCCCACTTCCTCAGAACAGCTGATGTTTATTGGGGCATGGCTTCATAATCCATCTTTCTCTTTTTGTGAAATAAAATGGAAAATGCTACAAAAGTCCTAGAGTCAGGCAGCATCCATGGAGAGAGACAGAGTTAATGTATTAGTCTTGTTTCTCTTTCTCCGTTCTGATGAAGGGTCCCAGACCTGAATTGTTAACTTTCTCTTTCCACAGATGCTGTCTGACTTGTTCGGGTTTCCAATATTTTCTGTTGTATTTCATACTTCCAGCACCTGCAGTTTATTTGATTTTCTCTTACTGTGATTCCCTATACCAGACTTGTTTAGTTGACTCTCAACTGGATGGTGTCTGTTAATAGGCTCTTTAGCAGTGAGTAGATAACATATGAACTCACTAATTCAATCTCACTCAACATTATACTTACAAACTTTTCGGAGAAGTTTCTAAGTAGTGACTAAATCCACAAAGTATGGTTGAGTTTTCAGTCCCATGGATCAGGACCGGAGTCCTATGAAAGTCCCCCCCACTGGCCTTCAACTGCTGGTATTTGGATCCAAACAATGTCAAATGGCATGGCTGGTAATCCACCCCTCAGTAATTTCATTCTACATTCTTCAATTTCTGTCTTGCTTCTTGTTCGATGGGTTCAAAGTTTCAAAGGTGAATTTATTTTTGGTTTCAGCCTGATTACAAACCATTTTCCTCAATACAACAATAATCATTAACCTCACTCTAGATGACCTGGTGAATAGAACTAGTGTTGCATGTTTTATTTTACTGAGGAATGGTGCAAGGTAAACTTTATACCATGTCTGACCTTTGTTGTACCTACCTAGGTTCATTCTGTGCTAACACTGTGAGGGGCCTTGAACTATACCTCTACCCTCAATCCCATTCTTTTGGGCTGAATTTGCAGGGAGACAATTAAAACAGAGGTAGAGATTTTCCCATTAGGGTTGTGCAGTGAAGCTTGCAATTTCAAATTACCAGACATAATGGCTTGAGTTTGTGGGTCCCTACTTAAATCATTCTGCAATATTTAAGTATATCATTAATTTATGTAATACAGCATGCCAATGCTGTGTTAAACTGATAATCCAGTTTAAGCATGTATAAAGTCCTTTGATTGAGAATAAAATGAACCAGCTGCTATGTCTTCTATCTTTTCCAGATTGTGCTGCCTGCAATGTTTGTCTTTGTTGCCCTACTCTTTAGTCTTATTGTGCCTCCATTTGGGAAGTATCCATCATTAGAACTGAATCCCTGGATGTATGGAGAACAGTACACTTTCATCAGGTATCCAACTTGCATACATCTCCCCAAAGTACATAACTATGAATGATGGTTATCAAACTTTGCTGTACTATTTCATAGTAAGAAATTACAAGAATTTTGCATTTTTAGTTATCTTGACACATGTCAGGAATTCATAAAGTGTGTATAACATGCTTCTTAAATACGGTCACTGTCATGTACGTGACCTTCTTTCATAACATTAGAAATGGGGGTGGTTGCTTCTGATTCCATTCCATTCACAAATCCGCAACAAATGCAACGGCTCATGCCTGCATGCAGCAAGACCTAGACAGCATTCAGGCATAAGCTGATAATTAGCAAGTAACATTCATGTCAAAGTAGTGCCAGGCAATGACCATCTCCTACAAGAGACAATCTAACCACCTACCCCTAATATTCAATACCATCACCATCTCTGAGTACCCAACTCTTGACACTTCTACAACTTTCAGCTATCTACATGATACAAGTTGGGTGTGTTATGGAATACTCTCCATTTGACTGGATGAGTCCAGGCACAACAACTTTCAAGAAGCTTGAAAGCACTTGGGACAAAGCAGCCTGCTTTGATTGGCATCCTGTCCACCATCCCAAACATTCATTTTCTTTATCACAAGCACACAGTGGCTACAGTGTGTATCATCTACAAAATACACTGCAGGTACTCACCCTGGCTACTGTGAAAGAGCATTCAAAACCCATGACTCTTCCTCTGAGAAGAAGGGCAGCAGGTGCCACCACCTACAGATTCTGCTCCAATTGCACACCATCCTGACTTGAAAGTATATCGCCAGTCCTTCATCATTGCTGGGTTGAAATGTTAGAACTCCCTGCCCAGCAGCACTGAGAGAGTACCTCCCCCAGAAGCAGCTCAAGGAGGTGGCTCAGCCACACCCAGGTCCCAAAAATGAATGTACGCAGCAAGATTTTATCAGCCATATTGAAATGAATAACCTGTCATCTTGATGGTAATGCTCAAGGGTGGAATGTTTTTGAGGATACCAGGAAAATTTCTTGAATAGTGGCTTACATTAGGTGCTAAAATCCTGGAGCGGCGATTATCCTTGCAGCAAAAGTTCTGCCAACCAAACCATGCTGTCAAAGCAATCAACCAACAGAGTACATTCCTACTGTAAATGATGTGAATGATTTCAGTCATGGACTCCAAGTTCATCCATCCATCCAGAGGCTAAAGCTTCCTTCATCCAAATGGAATGAGGATTTTCCCACTGCCCTACACTATTCAGATAGCTATTTCATGTGTTAATAACATGGCATGATGACCTTTCTGATAGCACCCAAAGGTATCAATGACATTTGCTATCAATCTTCACACATGGAGAATGGCAACTACAATGAGATACTGGAGGCATCCTCAGAGATATAATATCCATTTATACCCCTGAGGGAAACTTTGCACGCACACAGCAAGAACCCTAAACTTACTAAGAAAGCCTTCAGGATATTCATGTACCCTTCAACCTTGCCTGTTCAGTACTACATCATTGATAATTTCATTTTAAACTTGTCTATCTAATATCTAATTTCTAATCCCTAATTCAGGGAACTTTTATGTCGGAGTCAGAGAAACAGCCCTTCAGCCCACCCCATCTGTGCTGACCTTCATGCCTATCTACACTAACCTCACTTATGGAATAAAAATAAGTTATAGTAGATGAAAGGTTAATTCTAATTTCTTTCTGCATAGTTTCTTCCTTCTGCTGATCGTGCCAACTCTCAGTTAGGTATAGGTTCCATAGCATCCAGCATGCCTCCAGTATCTCATTGTAGTTGCCATTCTCCATATGTGAAGATTGATGGCAAATGTCATTGATACCTTTGGGTGACATCAGGAAGATCATCACACCACATCATTAACATATAAAGTAGCCATCTGAATATTGTAGGGCACTGGGAAAATTCTTGCTTCATTTGGATCAAGGGAGCTTTAGTCTCTGGATGGATGAATTTGGTTGGCCAAGTGGCTGTCTGTATACTTATATAATATTTTATTTTGAATATGAGTGATATCACAATGAAATCCAAACTAGTCTTTCCATTAACGTGCAATCACATCGCAATAGGAGCAGGAACTATGGTTGTCTTCCACTTCTTCCTCTTTCCCCCTCCAGATGCAAAGAATGGGGAGGCCAATCTCTGTGCCTCACAGCCATCCTGAAAAAGGTCAGGCAGTTTGTCAACCAAGGCAGATGTTGGATTGTGTCGTTCAATAACGTCCTAAGGAAGTTCTCTCACTGAACTTCCATTTCTCAGCGTTCAGCATGATTGTCCCCTCAGTACTAATCAACAAGCTTCAAAACCTGGGCCTCTGTACCTCCCTCTGCAACTGGATCCTCGACTTCCTTATCAGGAAACCACAGTCAGTGCGGATCTCTAGTAACATCTTCTCTGTGCTGACAACACAGGCGCACCTCAAGGATGCGTGCTTAGCCCACTGCTCTACTTTCTCTACATTTGTGACTGTGTGGCTAGGCACAGCTCAAACGCCATCTATAAATTCACCAATGACACCACTGTTGTTGGCAGAATCTCAGATAGCGATGAGGAGGCGTACAGGAGTGAGATAGATTGACTGGTTGAGTGGTGTCACAACAACCTCGCACTCAATATCAGCAAGACCAAAGAATTGATTGTGGACTTCAGGAAGGGGAAGTTGGGAGAACACACACCAGTCCATATTGAGGGGTCAGCAGTGGAAAAGGGTGAGCAGCTTCAAGTTCCTGGGCATCAGCATCTCAGAGGATCTATCTTGGGTCCAACACATTGATGTAATCACAAAGGCATGCCAGTGGCTCTAATTCATTAGGAGTTTGAGAAGATTTGGTATGTCACCAAAGACTCTTGGAAATTTTACAGATGTACAGTGGAGAGCATTCTGACTGGTTGCATCACTGCCTGGTATGGATGCTCCAATGCGCAGGATTGAAAGAGGGTGCAGAGGGTTGTAGACTCAGCCAGCTCCATCACAGGCACAACTCTCCCCACCATCAAGGACATCTTTAAGAGGCGATGCCTCAAGAAGGCAGCATCCATCATTAAGGACCCTCACTATCCAGGACATGCCCTCTTCACATTACTACCATCGGGGAGGAGGTACAGGAGCCTGAAGACCCACACTCAATGTTTCAGGAACAGCTTCTTCCCTTCAGCCATCAGATTTCTGAACAGTCCATGAACACTACCTCATTATTCGGCTTTTGCACTAGCTATTTATTTTTGTAACTTATATTAATTCTTATGTCTTGTACTGTACTGCTGCTGCAAAACAACAAATTTCACATCATATGTCAGTGATAATAAATCTGATTCTGATAAATGGATGATGATTACAGTAATTTTTTTTGGTTTCTCCCTACCCATTTGTTGATTTTTGGACCAGGCAGTGGTGCCAAGTAGGACCTAGATCAGCTGTTTACAAACTTTAGAGTTGCTGATTATGAACAGACCTATTGGGTCCAGTATGAACGTTGCTTATCTAATTTATCTTTCAACCCTTTCAGTGATGATATGCCGGAGGATTCCAATACTCGTGAGCTGATCAGTGCACTCCTCAGTGACCCTGGATTTGGTACTACGTGTATGGCAGATGGTTTGAATGTGTGAGTATTATAATAAAGTTATCCTATCTTTCAGACAATATGTAATGGTTGCACCTACTCTTTTCTCTTCCCTCCTTGTTCCTTTTAATCCAAACAGTAGAAGTTTCTGTTGATAGTTTGTTCCCACTATCTAATCAGCACTACCTTTGTGGAGCTGATATCCCACTTAAAATAAGTATGTTAAACAAATCCTCGGACCCATTCCACCCTGGTAGTTTATACATTCAGTGAAGTGCTCTACGCATTCTGCGTGCATCACATAAATAGTCAAAAGATTTGAACAGTGAATTAATGGGATGCCAGTTTGGTAGCTTCATGGTTATTCATGAGGCTCAGTTAAAAGTCAAATTGTACTTTGGACTCAAAATCAGTCCATTACAATAAACTTGAACATGCTAAATGCCAATACATTAATAATAATTTCTGCCTTTTTGAGCAGTAGATTCTATAGTCCGTGAAACCCAAGCACTTTCTGCTTGAATTCTTATTTACTGATTTGTCCTGTTTGGAATTAGTGAGGTTTGGAATTAACTGTTCTTAGTGATGATACTAATCGGTTGATGGTACTAAATCAGACCTCAAGTATCATTGATTTAAGGCTCCTATACATTAACTGAAACAAGGATTTAAAGTTTATATACAAGCATAGTTTAGTTAACTGCTTCTGAAAGATGCAGCTTGAACTTATGTTTATCTTCAGCATGATAAACCATTCCAAATGTTCAAATGAGCATTATGAAACAAAAGGAGATATTTGAGCACATAACAAGCTTGGTCAAAGAGGTAGGTTTTAAGGAATATCTTAAAAGAGGGAGATAAAGGTACATAAGTGTAGAAAGGGAATTCCACAGCGAGTCTTGACTACGTGTGGCGGCCACTCATGAGATGGACAAGATTAAAAAAATGGGAGGAGCACAGATGTTTTGGAGGACTGTAGGAGGAAAACGGAGGAGGAGGGATCTGAAGCCAAGAATGATAAATTTAAAATTGAGTCACTGCTTATCTGGAAGCCAGTGGTAGTCAGCAAGCACAGAGGTGATTGGTCAATGGGACGCGTTGCAATTTAGGAAACTGGCGTAGCTTTGGTCTCTAGAGGGTGGAAGGTAAGAGGAAAATGTTGCGGTTATGAAGTCTAATGATAACAAAGACATGAGGTGAGACCTTCAGGATTAAATGAACTGAAGCAGGGATGAAATAAGTTATGTTACGGAGGTGGAAGTTGGAGCTCTTATTAATTACCTCAGTAAGTGAATAGCAGGTGATGAGTTCAAGGCCCTTATCTCAGTAAAAAAATAAAATTCTCATCTCCCCCTCATCTCCTTGCATCAAATACTTTAAATCAATAGCCCTTGGTTTTTGACCCCTCTGTTATCAAAAAAAGTCTTTTTCTCTTTATGTTGGCCCCTCAGAATTTTTCACCATTCAATTAAATATCCCCCACAGTAAACCGCTTAGCTAGTTCAGTCTTTCCTCATAGCTGCACCTTACCAGCCTGCTCTGCTCTCTCCAATGCAATCACATATTTCCTCTAAAGTGGTGACCAGAGTGCGTACATTACTCAAGCTGTGGTCTTCCTAGCATTGTATTTTGTATTATCTGCTTTTTTTTAATTCCATGCCTCATTCCCCTCTTCCCCCTAGAGACCAACATTGCTCACCAGGCAGTACTGAATGGATAACTCCCCCTGTCCCAGGATCAGTCATGAACATTTTTCTCAGTGGTAACTGGACGATGCAGAACCCGTCCCCGACATGTGAATGTAGCTCGGAAGAGAGCAAGAGGATGTTGCCTGAATGTGGACAAGGAGCAGGAGGGCTTCCACCCTCTGAGGTGAGCTGAATAGGTTAGGGATGATGAATTTGTGTTTTGAATTATCTCTTTTATGCTGAGGGTTTTGAAATCATCAGTGGCCAGGTTCATTGAATGTAATTCAAATTTCTAGATTGTGAGGTTTATCACTCATCAGAAATGCAGAGGGAATACTAGAGGAAATCGATTTGCACCACCATGCTTTGTGACCTTATTAAGTACTTCTTGCAGGGTTGTAAACAGAAGCTAGCCTGAGTAGATTTCTTTGGGTCTAATTGCACATGCTCGGATGCAACCATCACATCTGGTTGGAGACTATCTAAAAGTCAGAAAGTCCTAGAGTATCTATCTTCCTACAATCCATTTAAAAATATAACACTTGCACTCAAATCACGTTTACACACCATTTCCAGTTGCCTTATTTTTGTCTTTGTTTTTCTAAATTGTATTATGTAAAAACAAAATTTTTACTTTTTTTTAAGTTAAAAACTTGCCACAATTGGTGTACTGTTGATTTTGACAAGTTGGCTTTGCAATCATTTAAATAAGTTTGTATATTTTAGACAAGGAACTTTTTAGAGAAAAAGTTTAATAGCCTATTATCCTTTTTTTTTAAAAAGGGAGTTTTCTTAATTTTAGGCACCTAGTTTTACTTGTGCTGCAGCTTCATTTAATAAAATCAGAGATAAATTACAATACAGAAGGAAGTGGCTCATCTGTGCTAAAAAGTAGCTACCAACCTGATCCCATCTTCCAGCATTTAGTCTATAGCCCTGCAAGCCTCATGCGCGCCCAGATACTTTTAAAATGTGCTGGGGGTTTCTGCCTCCACTTTCCTTCAAGCAGTGAGTTCCAGATTCTGAAGGAAAATGGATTTTCATCTCCCCTCCAAACCCTCTACCAATTACTTTTAAATTGGACCACTTGTTTCTTGACTTGTCAGCTAAAGAAAACAAGTCCCTCATATTTACTCTATGTTCCTCATCATTTTATACATCTGAATTAAGTCTTGTGTTGTTTCAAAGGAAGCTAGCTTATGCAATCTTTCCTCAGAGCTAAAATTTTCCAGTCTGGACAACATCCTCATAAATCTCCAGTGCTCATCTTCAGATTTAAAGCATGCCATCTGGTTTGTTGTGTTTCTGACAGTCCTTTGAATGATTTATCTAATTCTGCTTCCATGCTCTTTTTAATTTGCATTAGCTTGGCAAATTTTCCCCTTCAAGCAAACCTCAAAGTCCCTTTTAGAAATCACTATTATATCGCTTCCATTATACCTTTTTATGTGACCTGTTCCATATCACAATTGCAGTTACAAACATTTGTTTTCTTGAATTTTGGCTTGACCTCCACCATTGTGGCTTCCATTGTGGACTGAGAACTCCTCCCTGGCTCTTGGCGAACCCTAGTGTTGCACAGTATGTAGCCTGCTATGTAACACAAGCTATAGCACCAGAATGCATATTGAGATACAGACTCTACGGACCATTGTAATTGTTGTTCAGGACACAACTGAAGGGACTTAATCAAAAATTGTACAGCGTTGTTTGCATTGAAAACACTGAATTTCCTTTTCTAAACAGTTGCATCGGAATACTGGAGACATACTTCAGAACCTAACTGGCAGAAATATCTCTGACTATCTTGTGAAGACCTACCCCCAAATCCTTAGTAAAAGGTACAAATTGGCATGGATGTAAACCATGTAATTAAGCTTGCTCTGATTTACTCAAGTACGTATTTCAAGTCATTCATTGTGATGTTGTGTAAATAACTTAGACTTATTGTTCATGTTTTCAGTCTGAAAACCAAGAAGTGGGTGAACGAGTTCAGGTAGGTTACTGCATCCAGTGTATAGCCAACAAATCTTTGCACGATAACCGGGGGTAAGAAGGTTGGCATGCATGCTTTGATTATCCAAATATTACACTGTTTGCCAAAAAGGAATCACTACTTCCTCCTAAATTCCTTGGTCTGTAACTTGAAATTCATTGGTGTCAGACTATTTCTAGCATTTTCTGACATGTACAAAAGTACAGGCTGTCCCCAGCTAATGAACAGGTTCTGTTTTTACAAATGTCCATAAGCCATAAATCGGAAAATGCACAAAATCACTTGATATGGTAACCATATCCCCACAGTATTGTAATGAATGGCATCAAAAGCACATAAGACTGATAAGAAAGAACAATTACTAAAAAGGGAGGAGTGGAAACTAGTTCTGCCCTTTGTAGGAATGAACATATGTACATCAGACTTTTGAAGTTAGTAATATTATGGGAGCTCATTCGTATGTAGGGATGTCCATAAGTCAGGGGTCCATAACCTGGGAATGGCCTGTACGATCTTGGCTAAGTTTCATAAAATCATCTTTTCCTATTCAGTCGAGAAAAGAGAGTTTGTGGAAATTGCACAGGGTTTGAATGCTTTTAACTATTACTCCCAAAGAATATCTGTAAATAGAAATAAAAACGCAAAAACTACACAACAAACCTGTCTGTCTGAAAGAGGGAAAAAGCAAGCTAATGATTTATAGATATTAATCATTCCAATAAATGTCCTCTCACTTTAGAAGTAACCAGTCCTGTTTGTTACTCTGGAACTTCCTATTTTGTTTCATTTCAATCCCTTGTATTGTTTTCTTTTTATCTACATTTTTTAATAAATTTGCAAGCTGTAAAACTGAAATCTGTTCATGTGAGTTTAACGAGGATGCATTGAAATGTGAGCAAAATCAAGAAAAGGACATCCTTGATCTATTGTAGGTATGGAGGATTCTCCTTTGGAGCAAGAAGTTCCCAGATTTTACCTTCGCTGAATGAAGTTAATAACTCTGTCATTGAAATCAGGTCACGACTCAATGTCACAAAGGTATGGGACTGATTTAAGCCTTATCCTTTATCTTAACTGGTCTTTCTGAAAGTCTATTAGCGAGTAACATATTGTCATGTTCACGAGCCTCTGAAAATGCTTGGAACTGTTCTTCAGAGTGGTCCTTATGACAATGGAAGGGAGGGCTGCTGGCACTGAAGGGATGAGAACATGTTCCTATTTCATGTAGTGCAAGCAGCAGAAAGGCATAAGTAAGGTACAGCTTGTGTCTCAAAAGCAAGTTGCTGCAGATGTTGGAAATGAAACAGAAAATACTGGAGAGAGTTATCATCTTTGAGCGATGACTTTTCATCAGAACAGAGGGAAACTAGAAATGTAACACACACAAAATGAAGGAATGATGGAGAGAACAAATAGGAAGGTCCGTGATAGATTGGAGACCAGGAGAGATTGAAGGAGACGTGGTGGTGCTGGATGAAAGAGGACGGTAAAGGCTTTAGTGAATAAACAAATGGTATGTCTGGGGAAGGTGCAAGTAGTAAGAAACAAATAAACCTTGTGCAAGTACAGGAGTCCCATTAAAATAAATGGGAGAAATTGGCTTGTAGGTTTAAAAAAAAGGTAAACAAAGACTTTTAAATTATTTAACTGAGTTAGTCTTAATGTTTTAAGTGTGTACACATATTTTGCAGTCTTTTTTAACTTATAACGTTTTAAAAATAGCTTTATTTCATCATTTTGTCTCAACTGGTCCCAAGTGATTTTGAACATTTGTGAATGTTTTTGATTCACAAACGTTCGATAACTGCGACAGATTTGACAGCTGGAGAGTGAAGGACGGGGCCTCAGTGGGCATTGAAGCATTTCTGTAAGTGCAGAGATGGCAATGATACTGCATGATGTCACGCCAAAGTCCTGGCTGCCAGTGAAAGTCATCCACCAGTAACTTTCACTCTTTTTTTTTCTCCACAGATGCTTCCTGACCTGCTGAATATTTCTAGCATTCTCTTTCAATTTAGATTTCCGGCAATTGCTGTGTGCAGCATCTCAGAGTTTATCCATGATTTTTTTTTTACTCTATCTGCTTTGATTCTTTTTGCTCTGTTTACACTCCTCCAGATGGTTAACATGAACTAATTTTGCTTTCATAGATGGCACCGAGAACAATTATGTCTTGGTCTCCACCCTGTCACAGAAATCCCTTTCATCCTATTCATCCCCTTTCCTCTCTGCAAGTTAAAATGTGCTTATATTCTTCCTTCTCCAGTTCTGAAGAATGTCCATTAACCTGAAAGGTTGACTCTGTGTAACTCTCCACAGATACTGACTGACCAGCTGAGTCCAGCATTCACTGTGTTGATTTCCAGTGTCCCCAGTTTTTTTTTACTTTCCAATCTTGGTGAAAGCTGGCATCTGGGGCAATACTGGAAGAAACAGTATGGCCCAAGGGCATGCAGGATGCACCCAGGGGCATCTTAGGGCAGTGGAGGATCTGCCCCATAATATTTTGCACTTCCAGTTATGATATGATGAATATATACCATTGAAATATATGTGGAAAAATGTATTGTGACAGAATGAGACATTCCGCCAATCCTTGGTTTGAGCATCTGCTGCAGTCTGTCCTGTCAAATGATTCTCAGGCTGGGGCACCATCAGCAGATGTTGAGACGTTCTGCAGTCTAATTAAAGTTAAGTTTGTGAAATTGGTCAACGTTCTTATTCCAAAAGGGATAAACTAAGAATGAAGCTTCTCCTCCTCATTTGACCCTGTGACCATCAATGTAAACATGGTTGTTATAGTTATTTCTGTAGTTAATGTGTTTATTTCTTGTCTTAAGCAATTAATGTAGAGTTTCCTCTTCTTTTCAGGGAAGTTCCACAGACCGACTGCTGGGAAATATTACAAAGTTTATCAAAGGGCTGAACACAAAAAACAATGTAAAAGTAGGTCTGAAAAATTTCGATCAACATTTTCCACACTTGTCTGTCCATCTGAGCCCATTATATCTCAAACTACCCACTTTTTACTGCTGTTTTCTTTTGATTTGGAGCTGAGAGTTTATAAAATACAGTCCAACTTTCAAGTTTCCCTCCAAACATCAAACTAAAATTGACTTCAGAAATTATAACATGTGATTTTAGAACAAGAAGCCAGACTAATGCCCTTAGAGCAGCTAAGGCAAATTAGTGCAAGGTAGAGAAAGGAACAGAAGGATATTGTGATCATGTTAAAGTAAGAATGGTGAGAACTTTGTTAGGAGCAAAAATACAATTTGGGCAGGATTAGCTGTAAATTCTGTGTAGCTGTACCTTGGTTTTAGAAAGGACTCAGTGCATTACAGAGTCTAACAATCTTGTAAACTGTGCAGTGGCCAGAATGAAAGATCAGTTCATTTTACAATTAATGCTTTGGAGGCTGGGTTTCTTGTATAATTACAGGATTTCTGCTGGTGTCAGCGAAGTGAGACAAACAAGGATGAGTTGTCTCTGTTACTGCTCAAGGTTATTTCAGTTATGTTGTCATGCAGTCAGGTTCAGCGTGGTCCATTGCCATGAATGTTTAACGTGACTGACCCCTGCTGGCAGATGCTTGACTTTGTACACACCATCCAAGGACAGCAGCAGGCTCAGTTAAGACATCTCCACAGCAGAATAGCTAGCTAATGTTGGTTTAGTTCACACATAAAGAATGATCACTGGAAAATGCTGCAGAAAGAGCAAAATAATCAGCACCTTTAGCCAAAGTAAAGAGAAGTTTGAGCATTGGATGAGCGAAGCTGACCTTTGGGCAAGATTCTGCTAAGATTCATAATCTTATCTGGGATGGAGTATCTCAGTTATGAGGAGAAACTGGATAGGTTGGGTTTGTCTTCCTTGAAGTGGAGAAGGCTGAGAGGGAACTTGATGGAGATACACAAAATTATGAAGGGCATAGATAAGGGTAGACAGTAGTAAACTTTTCTCCATTAGCAGAGATGTTATAGTCAGTGGGCATATATTTAAGGTAAGGAATAATGTTAAGAGGGAATAGAAGGATTTTTTTCATCCAGAGGGTGGTTGTGGTTCAGAATGCAGAGGTGGTGGAGGCAAAGACTTTCACATTTAAGAAGTATTTAGATGAGCATTTGAATTGCCAGTGCAGAGAAGGCTATGGACCAAGTGCTGGTCAATGGGATTAGTACAGATTGGTTCTTGATGGTTGGCGTGGACAGGGTGGGCCAAAGTGCTTGTTTCTGTGCTATGCTGTGTCGTAGCTTGTTTATTATTGGGTGCACTGTGATGTGCATTGCTATGTGCCTCTGTGGCTCAACTACATGTTTAGAAGCAGCTGAGTTATTTCATTAGTAGACTCTAGAATACTCCCGATATAACAGAAAAAACATTTTCCTTTTTTATGCAGGTGTGGTTCAACAATAAAGGTTGGCACGCTATGGTGAGCTTTGTGAACGTTATGAATAATGCAGTACTGAGAGCAAATCTTCCACTTGGAAAAGATCCCAGACTGTTTGGGATTACAGCCTTCAACCACCCACTCAATTTGACCAAAGAGCAGCTTTCTGAGGTTGCATTGTAAGTAGCTGGTAAAACCTTATAAATATTTAAATGGTACCAACTGACACTGATCAGAATAGATTAGGGACCCCACCTCTAATCCTTGTCCAAAAGTTGGGATGCTCAAGTTAGTATTAGCATTCCTGGCCTGAAAGGAAGCTGTTAAGGAGTGTTCCTTCTTACTCCTATTCATTATTCAGTGGCTCTAGAATCAAGTATGTGAGAGGATTGGGCAAGAATAACAGTTGGCTCGTCTGTGATGCCATTTTCAAGCAAATAGTTTGTATATGATGTAATATCTTGTGGGTGGAATAAAACTCCAACTGCATTGTGTATCTTGCCTGCAGCTATTCATTATTAAATTGTATACCCATTATTTCATTCTTTTACCCATGGCCAACTGTCTCCTTCATTTTCCTCTATTCATCCCATCCAGATTTTTAAATAAGTGTGAGGAGCTTGTGCACGTCATTATCACTAAGACTGAAGCCAGCCCCTCAAACCCAACCTTTGACCCCTTCGTTCTGGATAACTACGGCCCAACCTCTAATTGCCTTCCTTCTCCCAAATTCTTGAATATTATGTAGCATCATCTTTCCTGGGACTAATTGGTTGAATCCCTCTAGCTAGGTTATTACCACTGCCTCAATGGTGAAATATAGTTACCAGTGATACTCAATGCGACTGTAACAAAGATTGTGACAGCAAATCTCTGTTGTCTAATTCCAATCCCATCACAAAATCTTCATCTATTTCCCAGGTTGTCTTGATCTGCATTTTTCTGTGTTTATTTCACAACTTCATGTTCTCCTCTAAGACTGCCGACTTTTAAATCTTTGGCTCAGTGTCCGTTTTTTGATTATGTTTTGTGAAGCATCTTGTGATCTTCTGAGTTAAAGATGCAATGAAAGCAAGTTATTGATTGGAACTCACTGGTTTAGAGAGGTCATTAACTTTTTTCTGTGATTTTTATTCAGTTGTCATATTTTTGTAGCTCTCTTGTTCAAATACATATTAAGGGAAAAGGTGATAGCTGAAGGTATTGCTTACTTGACTGTATGCTAATTTCTAGCTTCTAACACAACCTCTTCCCCTTCTTGCAGGATGGCTACCTCTGTTGATGTGCTTGTCTCCATTTGTGTCATCTTTGCCATGTCCTTTGTGCCAGCCAGTTTTGTTCTCTTCCTCATCGAAGAGCGTGTCAGCAAGGCTAAGCACCTTCAGTTTGTTAGTGGCGTGAAACCTGGCATTTATTGGCTTGCTAACTTTGCATGGGATATGGTAAGTACAAGTCGGATATGGTGTAGCTTGCGCATTGGGTTAATGGGCATAATTCAAAATAATATATGTTGTATGTGGGCTCTAGAAGATGATTTAAAACTGGGGCAAAGTACTTGTGGAGTTTGAGTATAGCTCATCTGATACTATTATGAAAGGAGATAAAATTGCTGATTATTTAGAAATCCATGGGTTAATAAACAATCTAGATATGTTAAAGGAAAGATGTTTTTGGTATGTTTATTGTTTTTTCTCAACAATATGGCCAATTGGAAGATGGAGGAAATGCATTAGATGTGTTGTATATAAAGTTGTAGAGGGCATTCAATACATGTGTCAAGAAGTCTGTTACATTTTATTGTGGGAGAGAATGTAGCAGGTTAGTTATTAGTAAGGAAACAAAGTTAGGTTTAATGGATGTTTGTTCAGGAAAGAGAAGTTGAAAATGATTGGGCTGGGCTGATTTTTGTTCTATGTAGATGATTTGAATTTGCCTAACGAGCACAACATTCTATTTTCAGGTCTTACAAAAGTAAGTTGCTTGGCCTACAATGGCTAGGGCTGTAAAAGATTGTGGTTTAGTGAAATTTAATGTGAATAAATATAAAAACACTTTAGCCAAGGAAGTAGATCCATTTGTGTCTATTTTGTTTTACATGCACCACAAAAGTGATTTAACCTGAGTAAGATCACATGAACAATCATGTCCAGTGAAATTGCACCCCTCAGGCAGTTGGCCTGGGGAGTTCTCTGAACAACTCTCCTTGGCTCATCTTTTATTTCTCAACTGTCAGTCACATCCCAAGTCACAAGTCACGTACAGCATATTTCCTTCCTTACAGACATAAATTGGAGCTTCTGGGTGCAACCTACAGCCGATGTTGTGAATACTCAATATAACTAGGAGTACATCATGCTACTCTGTTGCATGTGTTGTGTCTGTTTAAAGGGGGACACAGGGACAACTGACTGGGCAGCTTCAGAATTTACTGCAGGCTGCACAATTTTTTTTAAAGAGTCCGCAGAGTATTTGTTTCTTCCATTCATTTTTAAGCAATGTGGGCATTGTTGGTAAGGACAGCACTTATTGCCCATCCCAATTTATTCGGAAAACAGTGATAAGCCAGCTTCTTGAACGGCTGCATTCCTTCTGGTGAAGGTACTTCTGAAAAGGGTGTTGGGCAGATCGTTCTTGTATTTAGATCCATTGATAATGAAGGGGCAGTGATATATTTCCAGCTCAGAGGGTTGATGGTGGTGGTCCCAGGTTTCTTGGTGATAGAGGTTGCAAGCTTGAGAAGTGCTGCTAGAGTAGCCTGAGCAAGTAATTGCAGGGAATTTTGTGAATGGTACACACTGTGCACCAGTGGTGAAGGGAATAACTATTTACGGTGATGAATGGGGTACCATTTGGGTGGCTGGTTTGTCCTATGGTGTTGGGTTACTTGAATGTTGCAAAAACTGTACTCATCCAGGCAAGTGGCAACTGTTCCATCTGGCTCATGACTTGGTGTCAAGTGAGTTGCTCTCTGCAGGATACCCAGCTTCTGACCTTCACTTGTAGACACAGTGTTTATGTGGCTTGTGCAGTTGTTTTTGGTCAATGGTGACTCCCAGGCTAAGCTATAGAAATAACTTCTGAACATCAGGGATAGGTGGTTACATTACTTATGGAGGTGATTGTTGCCAGGCATATCTGAGGTGCAGATATTACTTGTCACCTACCAGTCCATGCCTGAATGAGTCCAGGTCTTGCTGCGTGCAGGAATGAACTACTTCATTTGCTGAGGAGATGGGATTGAACATTGTGCAATCTTCAGCAAAGATCCTCACTTCTGACCTTATGATGGAAGGAAGGTCGTTGATGAAGTGGCTGAAGATGGTTGGGCCCAGGACACTGCTCTGTGGCACTCTTGCACTGATGTTCTGGGGATGGGATGATTGACTTGATCATTTTTCCTTTGTGCAAGGTACGACTCCAACCATTGGAGCATTTTGCCCTAAATGGGAATGCACTTCCACATTGTTTACAACAAAGCCCCATTAAGTGATACATTAATGGAGAATCATAACATTTTTCTCTTATGTTACAGAGAGCCTTTCCTTGTGCATAGTCCTGTAGTGGGTTTTGATGGTTTAGCACTACATGGCAGTGTCCTTTCCATGGCTGTAGCCATTTCAGTCCATGATGACTCACAAGAAGCTCATACCCTGCTCAGGGCCAATTGAGAGTCTAGTCTGGGATGGGTGGCAGTGGATCATGATGAGCTTGCTGCCTGAGATGGCTTGGTTCCCTATTGAGACAGGTATCAATTTCCTGAACGTAGGGGACTGGGTAGACAATCAAGAGTCTTTTGTCATTCAGACATGCCCACCATTGTTTCAACGTCCCCTGGAAGAAAAGCCACTTGACAGAGCCCATATGACAGCTATCTGGTCTGAACTGTTTTCACTCTCCTCCTTGGAGGAAGCTGTCTTCACAATCCGATGGGACTCTGCTCATGGTGAAGGGATGTATGACAGTAGGTGGCATGTGTCTGCTTCTGCAGAAGAGAGATGCCACATCTCTCCTCCAACAGGAGAGAAACCTGCTCTCTCATGGTACGTCTGTGCTCATGTTGGAGAAGAACTTGCTGCTCTGTATTGGTGAACAGCTATCCATTGGCGTGCAACATCTATTTGCTCCAGTATAATAGTGAGCTGCTCATGGATAATAGTCCTGCAATCATTACTGTAGCAATAAAGCTGCTGCCTGATGGCATATCTCAATTCCTTTAGTACTTCAAACTGCTTCCATCCTGCAGAGAGCAGTCTTCCAGCTGGATCAGGGTGAGCCTGCATAGAAGTAGTAAGACTTTGTACGGAAAGCAAAAAAGTTGCTAGAAGTCTGATATAAAAGCAGAAAATGCTGTGGTATCTGTGGAGAGAGAAACATGAGTTCATATTTCAGGTCCATGACCCTTCATCAGAAATGGAAAACTGAGAAAACAAGTGTGTATGACTTTGTGTGGCTGTCTGGACCTCTGTAGCTCTAGCCTGCACCAGTAAATGCTGTTTGATGGGACTGTCACCAGTTTTCAGCAAAGAATTGCACGTGGCATTAAGAAGTCCTGGTCTCCACATGCTCCATCACCACCTGCCAGAGTTTGGTGATTTTCTTTTTGTTTCAAAAATAAACTTTATTCACAAAAATATATACATGAAGTTCAAAAAGCAGTGCATGGTTTTCTTTACATTCATAGTATCGTTTAGTCTATACATTCATAGTGTTACCAGTTGTATACATTTGTAGTGTTAGCACATTCTTTATACCGAGCACCATTGCCATTCGTGGTCTCCTGGGACAATACAAACTTCAAGTGTTTGAGAGGGACTCCTCCATGCTCCTTACCATCTCCTCTGTCTGGTGAGGTAGCCCTGACAGCTTGCTGACCACATCGTTATGTGTCCACATTAGCCTTGTCATGCAATCATCCCATTTGTGGTCATCATTTGAGGCTGCTGTAGCCTCCACCAGTGAGCCCCACACCAGATTCCTTATGCCTGGTGCCCGACTGCAGTTTGCTAGGACCCAGCATATCTCCGTGACATATATCTCCCTGCTGTTCATCCCTTATGCCATTCTGGGATGATACTGTGGGATACTGGACATAATGTTCCTTGCCATCTTCATCGTCCAGCTTTTCCTTCATCTTGCTCCTGTCCTCCATCCCTTGCTGTTCCTTCTACTCCTAGATAGTTGCACTTGTAAGCTGTTCATGAAGGTGTCTATTCTTGATCATATGAAAGGGAATGTGGAGATCACAATGAAATGCTCGTGGGTGTATTGCACTTGCTCCTATGTGGCCCTCTTGACAATGAAACGCAGGATGGTCTCAGTATGGGTCAGGCTCGATACTCCTGTGTGGTTGGCTTCCATTTTATCCCTCATTGTTTCAGTCTAAATGGAGGAGATGGGCGACATTGAGGAAGCTTTTCAGTATCATTCCATAAGGGACGTCCTTTGTGTGGCTAGGGGATAGGATGTCAGTAATTGTGTGAGGGTGGGAGGTGATACAGGAGAGAGCCAAGAGGCGAAACTGAAGTCACAATTGGTGTGATTAACAATTTATGTGTGCTTAAGAATCAAGATGAAAGATCGCTCTATCTGTTGGTCCAGGCAACCTCTTGATGCATTCTAAGTGATCATGGAATTCCATCGAGCATTGTTCCGTGGCACAGAGGTCCTCACTTCTGGCAGAGACTACTGTAGCCATATCCCGTCAGAATCTTCTAGTCATGGCCCCGGCAAGCTTTCCCACCCAGTACACTGGATATCCCCGCTGAACCTCTGGTTCATTCATCAGGACTTTTGTTTCCCCTTGAGTAAATTTTCCTTTGTTCTCCATGGCAACCAAATATCAGTATTGCACACAATGGCTGCCATGCTGACTAATGTTACCTGACACCCTTCAGACATTGGTGAACATCGCGGTGTTTCCATCTGTGCTAAATTGAGTGTGGCCCCAATCAGAACTGCACGCATTCTATTTTAGTGTTTGATTCTGGGTATCAACCATCATCACACTGTTTCTAACATTTCTGGCCAATTTCATAATTTTTATGGGGGAATCTGAATGGGGATTAGGGCTAAATACAGCACATGTTTATGGCACCAAAAAGAAGCAAAATTCAATTTCAGAATATTTGGGTTTTGAACAATAAATGTATATAACCAACAGGCAGAAATTAAAGGATGTGAATGAACAGAAATACCTAGGGTTCAAATACATAATTCCTCAAAGTGCAAGTGAAGAGAAATAAAAAATCTTTTAAAAAGGCTAAGAGAATTAGAAGTCTTATAGATATATAGAGAGTGCAAGAATAAAAATCAGTGATGTACTTAAACAAGATAGTCATTGGGCCACCATTATACATTGAGTATTATATACGCAGCATTGCTTTTTGTAATAGGACAAACAAACAGAATATGGAATATGAATTCTCCAGGGTGAAGCCAGGATAGGAAACTCTAACTGTGAGGAGAGACATGAAGAGTTGGGAATTGTTTCCACAAGAACAGTGAACATTGATGCGATTTAATAGAGAGGTTTAAAATAAGAAGTTTTGGTACAGAAAATAGAGGAAAATCAACTTCCTTTTACTTGGGGTTTAAAGTTATTGTGGAAGAGACATTTTAGAACAAAATTCAATTGTGGAAAAGATTGTTGATGCATAAAGTGCTTTGATGCAGGATGTTTACTGCTGGAACCGTTGCATCTTTGAATAAGAATGTGAATGAGTATTTGAAGCAGAAAAGAATATTGAGCTCTTGAAAAGTGAATATCTGTAGGCAAGTGGGATTAGTTTCAGGTTATCTCTGTAAACTCCTATTCAGATATGGTAGCTAAGTAGCTCTTTTATATCATGGTACTGTGGGTGCATGTGTAGTCACTGTAGATGAAATGAGTCAGAGAGAGCAGATGACAGGATAAATCATTTTTGAATTGTTCTTTGTTGGAGACACATTGATAACCAGTGATCCTTCCTTCCATGTCATTTCCAGTGTAATTATGCAGTACCTGCTACAATGGTTGTCACCATCTTCATCTGTTTCCAACAAAAATCCTATGTGTCTGCCTCCAATTTGCCAGCGCTGGTTCTCCTGCTGTTCCTCTATGGGTAAGTGGGCAGTGGTTTTAGACCCTGAGCTACGTTTTATGTTGAATTTGTGAAAATAATCAATGGATCATCCAGAGATTCCTCTCTCAGATTTCTGGTTGGTTTCATGTTTGTTGATTCTGTTCCCTCAGGTGGTCCATCACTCCCCTTATGTATCCAGCCTCCTTTCTGTTCAGCATTCCGAGCACAGCCTATGTGGTGTTGACCTGTGTTAATCTGTTCATCGGCATCAATGGCAGTGTGGCCACCTTTGTCCTGGAGCTCTTCACAGACAAAGTAAGACGAAGTTTTCCAGCCCTATAACATTATTTGGAAATTGTGATAGAAGGCTAGTGTTACTTGTTGATAATGCGGTAGTGTGTACTATTGCATTCACCAACATAGTCAATGTATTGATATACTGTAAAGAAAAAAAACAAAACTATTTTGTGACATTTTTTGTATCGCAGTTGGTCATTCCCTTGAGCTGTGCCATCTTTGATGGCAGACGAGAACCAATACCTCATTATTCCCTCAGTCCACTGGATGCCAATGCCCTGGTATTCTCCTATATATCGCGAGATGTAAATGGTCCTCTAACTCTGAATCCCTGACATTGCTCAGTATTTCTAAGTGTTGATACTCTAATATAACCCTGAAGTCCTAGGTATTGATGTGCTGATATTCCCCTGTATTTCTCTGTTTCAATGTCATGTCATTCCCTTTATCCTATATTCTCCTGACTATAAAATGTCCTGGTATTCCACTTCATCACTGGTTTCAGTGCCCTGGTATTCTCCTGTATCCCTATGGATGTAGATACCTGTTAGTGTATCACTGTGTGCCAATGAGCTGGCATTGCCCTATATCACCAGAGTGTAAACTTTGTTGCTGCTCTGTAGTTATGAATCTTCACGCTGTTATCTCCCCATATGTCTGATCGCTGTTGAGTTGTTAATTCCATGTCAGATGAGAAAATGCATTGAAATCTGTGATGGCGTTGGATATAATGCTGATAATTTTGTTCCTAGTGGGGAAGGATTCCTGTGAGCATGTGATCCTGTCCAATAAAAGATCTGAATTTACATCTTGTGAATGTGAGGTTAAGAAAGAAAAAGAAATCTCAACGCACTGAAATTAAAAAGTCACTGTGGTCATTCTCTGTTGAATGTTGATGGACCTGCCAGGCATGGTTTTTTATTTCTTTAAGGCAGTGAGTTGTTAAGGAAAAGTAACTTTAAAATGAATAAATCTCAGCTTGCTCGTTTGGTCATATGTTCTGGAATGTTCAACTCCTGAGTAAGAAGGTTGAAATCTCAAGCCCTACTGAACTGACTGCTCTTGGGCACCTTATTCAACTATGCAGGTATCTTTCAGCACGAGTCCAGAGAGTGATGGTCAGTAGGCTATTCAAATTTTGTTAAGCAGGGCCCTGTCCTCAACCAACATTCAAAGTGACCAGGTGTAGTGTTTTGGATGATTTCTCTCGGTAGCTGACAGACTGAGACAAACTGCGAGATCTTCACCACCAGTCTGACTGAGATCGGTCTTCTCTTTCAGACAGAAGTTTCACATTTGCAATTCTCCAGCTTAAACCAACAGCAGTGAATTAATTCCTTTCCGCTCAACAGTGCAACAGGATTAATATCTAACTGAACCACCTTGCTTGATATAAAATAACTCCATTTCATGTTTTACGTGAAGGAGAACACATTGAGTGATTCAGGATGTGCAGGGTACTGGCCTGAGGCATAATCCTTTCCCCATCGGAAAGAAAGTTACCTGCATCACTACCCAATGCCATCACTGAATCAATGCTCAGGAAAGTGACAGAGAAAATGGAAACATTGATTTAATTTCTTACAGTTTCCTTATTTCCTTTCTGTACAGAAATTGAATGATGTCAATCGAATCCTGAAGAAAGTTTTCCTCATTTTCCCACATTTCTGCCTGGGTCGAGGATTAATAGACATGGTGAAGAATCAAGCCATGGCAGACGCTTTGGAGAGGTTTGGTCAGTAATTGTTATTACCGTTTTAGCTGATAGTCTTCAGAATTTGGCATTTTCAAGGCAAGTTCAAAGTTCTCATGAGCAGCAAACAGCATTGCATGGGATCTCCTCTCATATCCCAGATGTACGTATGTATATCAGTTGCACAGAATTTACAACAGAGAAACAGACCATTTGGCCCAACCAGTCTGTACCAACCTTCATGCCAACTTGAGCGTTTTCACACTCTAATTACATCTTCAAACCCCATATTTCCTCATGCGCATTAGCAAATGCACCAATGCTTCCTGCTGCGACCATTTTATGTGGCAGTGACATCCACATTCTCCAGAGCTCCATATGGGGAAAAGAAATTTATTTGAGCTTTTTATAGCCGTCACATATTTCTGACCAGTTGTTTTGGCTTTATCCACAAGTGGAGGTGGTTTCCTAATCTCAACCCTACTGAAACCCATTGTAATTTTAAAGATCACCTTATTGGCTCTTAACTTTTCCAACCTGCTCAGTTTTCCTTGATTATTGCACAGATGTTATATGAAACTGCTTCTAACTGTGTAATACAATTCCCTACTGTTGGGTCTGCCATGCCATTTCATGTTTTCAGTCTGTCATGATGTGGAGAGTAAAATCAGCTAATGCACATCAAAGCAGATCCTGAGTCTGGGATAACTTCATTTGCTTTCAGCCAGTCAGTGTTGATAGGCTCCTCACAGGCTGCATATACGGCCCAAAGGAAGACCACCGGTTTTATTTTGTGTTATTTACTTAATTCATTAAAAGGAATCCCTTTTATTAAGGACCTCTCATCCAGTACAGCAATTTAAACAGTTTAAATTTAGAAATCTCAGATGACTTATCTTTTAATAATGAAATGATTAGTGCGTCATAAGTTAAGTGTTAGAAAGCTATGGATCCAATGACTTCTGTCTGCATCTGGAATATTATGTACAGGTGTAATTCTCCCTACCTGAGGAAGGATATACTTGCAGTAAAGGAAGTGCACTAAA
Organism: Pristis pectinata; assembly: GCF_009764475.1. Taxonomy (NCBI): domain Eukaryota; kingdom Metazoa; phylum Chordata; class Chondrichthyes; order Rhinopristiformes; family Pristidae; genus Pristis; species Pristis pectinata. Next base: position 12,383,833 of record NC_067428.1, read on the forward strand.
AGTTCACCAGATTGATTCCTGTTGTTTGTCATGTGTGGAAAGGTTAAACAGAAAAGGCCTACACTTGTAGAGTTTGGAAGGGTGAGAGGTTATCTTTGAAATTTGGAAGGGAATTGATGGGGAAGGTGAATGTTCTGGTTGGGGGGTCTACATCTAGGGGTCATAGTCTCAAACTAAGGGATTGGCCATGCAGGATAGAGATGCCAGGAATTTTTTTTCACCTAGAGGGTAGTGAGTCTTTGCTCTGCCCAAAAGAACTATGGGGGCTCTATCACTGAGTATATTCAAAGTAGACATCGATAGATGTTTAGCTGTTTAGGGATATTTAGTACAGGTAAGTGGCACAGGTAAAAGATCAGCCATGATCTTATGAATGGTGGAGCAGGCATAAAGAGCTGAGTGGTCTGCTGCTGTTTCTATTTATGTTTTCATGTTCATAGTTACTGTTAGTAACATTGGTTTTCTATTGTGGATTTATTTAATTAGCTGAATATAAATTCTCCAGTCACTGATTTGAACTTGTCATTGAATCATTAGTCATGACCTCTGGATTACCAGTGCACTGGCACAACCATCATACTACTACTTCCCAGTATTTATAGCCAGTCATTCAAGTTTAATGAAGATTACATTGTTTTTGTTGATTTGAAGTTGACTAAGGAATTTCTACCTGAACATTTTGTGATTTGTGTCTGATGTAGGAGAGAAGCAGTTTGTGTCTCCACTCTCCTGGGACCTGGTGGGGAAGAACATGTTTGCTATGGCTGTCCAGGGAGCCGTCTTCTTTCTGTTCACAATTCTATTGCAGTATAAATTCTTCATCAAAATGAGGTGAGTAGGTGGCTTTAAAGTTTTACTGTAGCATTCCTTTTAAAAAAAAATTGATTAATTAGTGACTCTGGTCTCTCCAATGGTATTCTCTTTTGAGAGTGCAGATTTTTTTTGTTGGGTCACCCACCGCTACCCTGCTTATGTAGCCATCCTTCATGTGCACTTCCCACTGTGCAGTTGAGGCCGCTTCTTTTTATTGAAGATAAAGCAAATATCAACTTGCAGAACCACATTCAGTTTCCTATATCAGACTTTTCACAAACAGCTCCCTCCAAAACCCTCAAGTCCTTGCTGGCATGATAAGTGCACAGAGTTGGGTCATTTCTTCAGACTCCTTACATAGCTCATTAAACAGAGATACAAGAGAGACTGCAGATGCTGGAAATCTGGAGCAACGAACACAAAATGCTGGAGGAACTCAACAGGTCAGGGAGCATTATAGAGGGAAATGAACAGTCGACGAGTCTCAGCCCAAAACATCAACTGTTCATTTCCCTCCATAGATGCTGCCTGACCTGCTGAGTTCCTGCAGCATTTTGTGTTCATAGCTCATTAAATGCCTGTAATGCAACTGGAGTATGAGAGAATAGTTGCTGGGTCAGGGACTTGTGTATGTGTAATATTATAGTTTGTAATAGGTTGTGGAATGAGACAAGTATATACTGCAAAAGTTGAACCAAGGAATTTTGAGTAAAGGAGTGGGTCATTTGTGTATGTAAACGGAAGGTTCTTTCAGAGATGGTACATGAGAATTTTAATCCAGATAGGACAGTATAATCCTGTGGCACTGAAAAATTAGAAGACCTAATGCGTGTTTTCCAAATTAACCTTCAGTGAGGCCAGTGAAGATTAAATGCACCATCCAGAATATAAATGTAGGCGAGAGGTGATGATGAGGTAATTTGGTGTCACATTTGCAAACTTGAGGCAAACCTATAATCATCTGTACTGTAATTATTCAAAGGATTAACGTATAGGGTACAAAGGCTTTGGTTTTACGTAATGTTTGGGCTAACTTAAGCACCTGACACACCGCTTTCTCTCCACAGGCCTGTGTCATTAAAGCTTCTGCCATTGGAATCAGAAGATGAGGATGTATCCAGAGAGAGGCAAAGGGTCATGTATGGTGGGACTGAGGGTGACATTCTAGTTATCAAGGATCTCACCAAGGTAAAAGGATGTTTAAACCATGAACCACTTGACAGCATTCATTAGCTAACTGTTTCTTCTGACAGTGTTGGCAAGTGCAATGCACGGTCTACTATGGAGCCAAACAGAACCCAGTCCCAGGTTTGATTGTTGGTCTCTGTTAAGTTTGTTGATCTCAGTCAGGGCATTTTCAGAGTTTCTGGTCTCGCATTTCTGAAAGTGCAGTGGCACTCCTCAAAGTTATTGTTTTAATCACAGACACACCAACAAATCAGTCATTGTACTCTCTGTTTTGTGCAATATACTAGAGTCTTGCAGCTCCCTGTAACTTGAAGTGGTGAGTTGGAGGATGCAAGTACACTGTTGCTCAGTGACAGGCTGTCAATTCCAGATTGGACACAGTTTCCTAGGATTGCCTTGTGTGAAAGGTACTTTGCCTTCATTAAAGAGAGTCAATTATTAGGTACTGCAAGATTTTGAGTCTATCTTAATGTGGATTACGCAACAGGGCAGGGTTACTGGTTCACAGAGTGGTGACAGCTACTGTAAATATTAGAAAATGATTACATAAAATAGACATATAATCAGTGATAGATGGAATAAGGTGGCTGATGAGCAGCAAGGTGGCTGCATTTTGCAGTAGTGGTCATTTTCTTTGATGTTCTCCATCTGGTTAGTATGTTAAGCCAAGGCTGACATGAGGTCCATGTAAAAGAAATCTAAATTATCTGACCTCTTCTTCTCTCACTAACCTAAACACCCTAGTTGAAGGTCTGTAAGTATTTCCTGTGCATTGCGATTCTAATTACTTCAGCACTTCACCCCATTAGTGAATCAAACACCAATTTACAGATATCCAAGTGGGCTGTTCCTGGATCAGCTAATGAGTCATATGCCTTTCCTTACCTCCTGCCTTACTCAAATTGTCTTTTGCAGGAACAATACCCACAGCTACGCCTTTCTCAAGGTTCAAACCTAATTAACTTAATCCCCTTCGGCCATCTCGTTGCACCAGGATTAAGGATTCTCTGTTTTTGTCTGAATCACTTATTTTTGCAAAGGAACCTCGATGGCCTTGTTACCACTGAACCCAGCCTGCTTCATCTAAAAACCATCTTTTAAAAGCTTTTAAGTTAAAGACTTCAGTTTTAAAACATACTTCTTTTGTTTTTACCCTTTCCCTTAAATGGCCATCTTCATTTCATGACTACTACCTTATTCGAAATTACAGTGCAGAGAGTAAATTAACCATTGTTATTATAATTCTGTTAGTTTACAACCTAAATTCTATCACTTTTGTGATACAGGTGGTAATATCCTACATGATCAATGCAGGTTCTGTTTATGGCATGAAATAAGTGTTCAAGCATTTCTCACTTTCCATTCATAACTCTTAAGCACATGAAAGAACTGCAGATGAACTCATTGCGTAAAATAGGAAACAGTTACAGAGAAAGGGGGCTCATCAACTAGTACTGGGTGCAGTGGAGAGGAAGGCTTTACCCTCCCAATTGCCAAAATCCTTCAAAAGTAGAATATAAACAGAAAATGCTGAATGTACTCAGCAGGTCAAGCCATATATGTGGGAAGAAAAACAGTTAACATTTTAGGTCGAGGATCCATATTTTCCACTGTTTATCTACTGTTGGCAGTTTGAGGTTGCAGCTTGATTTTTCTGTGTTGGGTACTAAAAAGCATAAAACTAGTGCCATGATCTGCCGAAAAAATCACTTCATATCTCTCCAGGTTTACAGAAGGAAAAAGAAACCAGCTGTGGATCGATTGTGTGTGGGAATTCCCCCAGGGGAGGTGAGAGCCTGCATGCATGGTTGAGTACGGGCATTTACAAACACATAAGATTGTTACCTCTGACGCATAGACCGTCAGCACTTGGTAATACTTTCTTCTATCCAGTGACACGTGCTGGAACATGCACTTGTATAAATGTCAGGTTAGGGGAACATTTGATTCAGCTCTGTACCTTTCTATTGTTGAAGTACCTAATAAAATAATACCTACTGGTCTTTGTGTAGAAATACATATTGACAACAGATGAGGTTTAAGGTAGAGCCCAATATCTGCAAAATTGGAGAAATAAACAGTGACAAAATTTCTCATTTCTCTCCTCTAAATTATATTTGATGTATCTGTAGAAGCTCTGGGCCCTGTAGTTCATAGCAAAGATGGCACAGCAAAAACTGTTGTTCCGTACCCTGCTCTTGTTATCTGTATTGTGTAGGCTGACAAGATGAATCCCTCCTGAATTTTCATTTCCATTACAGTGTTTTGGACTTCTGGGGATCAACGGAGCTGGAAAAACATCCACCTTCAAGATGCTGACAGGAGACACTGAGGTCAGCAGTGGTGAGGCCTTCCTTGATGGATATAGGTACAAACTCCTTGATTCCTGAAAATTAAACTGCTAAACCAGAAGTGTCAAAACACATCCGGTGGGCAATATCCAGACCCAAACCTGGGAGTTTTTGAGTGACCTATTGCTCTCCAGTTTGTCTTGTTTAGAAGGAGGGTGGGGTGTAATTCTATTTCACAACACTATTGATGCAAGTAGATTAATGGCAACCATAATTAATTTTATACCATCCCAGAGATTCTAAATTGACACATTGCTTGGATGGATATATACTAAATAATTAACTGCACAAGTGTGTTATTCAGATCAAGGAAAGGGCATTTGACCCAACAAACCTTTGATACGGCAATGAAGGTCAAAAAACTGCAGATGCTCGAAGTACAAAATAAAAAAAACACAAAACACTCAGGTCAGGCAGCACCTGTGGAAACAGAATCAGTTAATGTTTCTGGTCGACAATCCTTTATCAGAATGTTTTAGATCTTAACCCTACCTGCCCACTATCTAACCATGCAAATCAATCCTTCCTGCCCATCTTTTCACTGATTTACTCAGTCCTCACAGCATGCCCTGTCATCAGCCGGTAATGCCTTATCATCCTTACTATAATCATTCACTTTCCACTGCCTAACCACTTCATGAATCTTTCAATTATCTCTATTATCTTCTTATGTACCTAACTCCCCTATCTTACTGCCTGATCATATCTCTCAACCTCTCACCCGCTGTCGTCATATCCCACCTGAAATCTTACTTTGTTGAGCAGTTTCTTTTTCTGAAAGCAAATTTTGCAGAGAAGTTTAAACTGCAATGAAGTACGGCATTATCGCATAAGGGAAATTTTTGCTTAATTATCTCATGAGATATATATATATATATAAAGTCTGCTTCAATATGAGTTTCCAATAATGTATTCCATAACTGTGCTACTTATTTAGTGACTAAATATCCTTCTGACCTCAATCCAGGGAATGGTGTTAAGTTTTCATTTGTCACTTAGGACAAATAGTTCTCAAAGTTGGTCTTACATCCATTGCTAAAGAGGATGTTCTGTCTTAGAATTGTCCTAAAATCAGAGTCATCCTTGTTACTTGTCTGTCCTTCTGAGGGTGATAATATGATCAGGTGACCAGAGTTACACACAGCACTCTCCTACACAGTGACTTTGTGTCACTCAGCATAGAGAACAAGGATGAAGATACCCAAAGTCTAGATTAGTCCAGCACAAGATGATGATGTGAAGGTGGAAAGACAGAACACAGATAAAATTGGGATTATGTTACCATTTTTTGAATTATTTTCTTTAGTGCCTAAGCTTCTTTCCTCTTCTAGCATTCTGTCCAATATCCAGGATGTCCACCAAAACACTGGGTACTGCCCCCAGTTTGACGCCATCAACAAACTGTTGACAGGACGAGAACATCTGGAGTTCTACTCACGGCTGCGTGGTGTTCCTGAACATGAGGTTGCTAAGGTATGAACCAGATTTGCTGGAGAATAAAGACCTCCAAAGCCAACAAAAAAAAAGTCACAGATCTCTTTGTACATTGCCCCAGTCCTCAAACAATCTCACTGTTTTAAAGTCCTGATTGTTGTATTACTGAAAAAAAGTATAAGAAGTTTGCTTTTAAATTGGAATTGCAGTACATTTTTTTGTTAATTCAACAAAGACTGTATAGGTATGGTTTATGTGAATTTTCTTTCTTTATAAGATGCAGTTATGTTTAGTTGACTTGGTTTATGGAGAGTAGAAGAGGAGAGGCTGGCTACGATAATGCTTGATTAGTTAAGTCATCATCTTCTTGGGCATTCCCTCAGGATTAAGGATGATTTGTTTCCACTCCAGTTCTGTGGCTTCTGGGGTGCCTGATAAGGCCATTGCAGGACCTACAGATTTAGCCACAAGTGGGGCACAAGGTTCTTGCCGGAGCAAGTAGTGTAGTTTAAGAGATGATGAGGTACTTCAGCCATTTATGCTGGACTATTGTGTGCTCCCGCTGAGTGGACCTCATGTTCTCAGTGCCATGCTAAATATTCCTTCTCTATTTTGAGCCATTATGGGCCAGGGATTCCCATGAGTTAGTGGGGACATCATATTTTTGAGAATAAAATTGAATCTTTTCCTCAGTTTATCTGGTAATCTTTTGCCATTACGGAGCTCAGAATATAGAGTCTGTTTCAGGAGACTGGTGTTGGGCATTCATCAGAGCCAAATTAGTGTGATGAGGGCATCATTGTGGGGACTGTTGGCCAGGAAGAGGGCACTGATGTTGATTTGTTTATCCTGTCAATAATTTTGGAGGATTTTTCAGAAATGGCTTCAGTGATATCTCCCCAGTGCTTTTAGAGGCTTGCTATAGGCAGTCCATGTCTCAGAAGTGTACAGGAAAGCAGAGTTCACTATTGCCCAGAAACTCGTAAGCTTTCTGCAGGGTTTGAGGTTTTTGTCTACAAACACTTTTCCTCGGATGGGTGAAGGCTGTGCTGGCACACCAAAGGCCATGATGAGTTTTGTCAGCTTTTATTGAGAGGAGGCTATCAAGATATGTGAATCAGTCCATGTTTCCCAAGGTCAGCGATGACTTGGAGTTCAGCCTAAGGATTTGCACAGATCTCATACTTTTCTCAATCTTTCTTGCTGCAATGCTGCACCTTATGTCCAACAAGCTTCCCCTTGGATTGGAGCTGATCTACAGGATAAATGGCTAACTGAGCTATGAGATGTTCTGGAAATAGACAAACTTAGTGATGCCACGGATAAGCGATCTAAAGGTGATCCTAATACGAAGTTTATAGAGAGTTTTTTTTGTTTCACAGTTGCCCAGGACAGGGCTGGAGTGGTAGCATCATCCTGTTGAAATTAAGTCTGAAGTGTCCCATCTCCTCCCCTAAGTCACTCTGTCCAAAAGCTGCAATTTATTGAATCCCTTACCTCCCTCTCTCTTCATGCTCAACCAATCTGAAGACTTTTAACACTGAAATGTGATATCATTTAATTAACTGGGTTTAAACATCTATTTTGTCTTATTTCTCTTTTCACTTCTCACATTCTCTTATGACATGGAAGGAGATTGTTCTTCCCATTGAGTCAATGCTGGCTCTCAGACCATTCCCATTGGTCTCGTACTGCCCTGCAATTTATTCTCCTTCGCATGACTATTAACTCCTCCCAATTCTCCTACAACCCACCTACGCTAAGGGGAAATTTATAAAAGCCAGTTAACCTCTCCATGTCTTTTGGAATGTGGGAGGAAGCCAGAGTACCCACACAGTTACAGGGAGAACATGCAAATTCCAGACAGACAGAACCTGAGGTCAGGATTGAACTCGGGTCACTGGAACTATGCAGCACCAGTTCTAATTACTGTGGCATTGTAAAGCACTGTGGATTGTGCTTGTGTCCTCAGTATCTCAACTGACCACTCTATGACTGGTTTGTTCAACTTGTTGCCTATCCTGAAGTATAGCCTCTCATCTGGTGCCCAGCTCTTTGGGATTGCTCCATTCATCCCAGCGCCGACTCTGGGATAATGTCCTTCAGAGCCCTCCACTGTAGGATGGTCCTTTCAACTCGTGCCTTACATGGTGAGACTGGTTCCTTAACCTGGTGTCAGGTCTGAGATCAGTCCCTTCATCAAGGACCCTGCACTGTGGAAAATAGCTCTTTCAGTTGATACCTTTCCTTGTGGGACTGACTCTTCCACCTAGTGCCCTGCTCCGGGGTGAGACTTTTCATCTGATGCCCAGCACTGTGGATGGAACCTCTCTATGTGGTATCCCTGCACTTTGGGATTGGCCTTTAATCTGGATTTCAAAAAATGTCCTTGCCACAGCATGAAATAAATATTTATTTTAATAGAGTGAAAGACTTAATTATGTTCTATGTTAAGATTTAGTATTGTCTTATAGGTCACTGAATGGGGCATAAAGAAACTCGGGCTCTCGCGTTACGCAGATAGACCTTCCGGCACGTACAGTGGTGGCAACAAACGAAAGCTGTCCACTGCCATTGCATTGATTGGATGCCCACCTGTTATTTTCCTGGTTAGTGCATTGCCCTTTGACCTGTGAGTAACAAAAAAATGGATGGAAATTTCCTCTGAGCTTCTCTCCGTGTTAACATAATGTCAGCAGGTTTACATGAAAGGTATAGCGGGGAGTGACAGCTCCAGGGAAATGACAGAAGAACATTTATGGAATATAAAGGCTGATGAAGATTCAAACAGTTTACTGAACCCCATTACATATCTTGCATCACTCTGTCATCCAAATGGTAACTGCAATATTCAGTGTAGTCCAAAGCTACAGAAACCCCAGGATGATTCAAAACTTGATCTTTGCTCAGATTAGAATGTATTGATCTGAGACAGGTTGCATTAGGATTGGGAAAGAACATCGCCCGGGGTCTCTGATTGCTAATCGCTTTTGAGAAATGGAAAGGTCTTGTGCTGAGGTGAGGACTGGGCTCAGCTGTGATTTGCTCATGGGTGAAGACCTTATTACTGCCTAGTCAAAGAGACTACAGGAGAGTGGGGATCATTGGTGCCCATAGTACTATCCACAGCAAACTTTGGTACCATCAGGTTGGGTGTTCAAAGTTGGGTGTTCACATTTGGGTGAAAAGGACCATCAAAGGAATGTTTTCATTGACAGGATGAACCTACAACTGGAATGGATCCCAAGGCCAGGAGATTCCTTTGGAATTGTATCCTGAGTGTAATCAAGGAAGGGAGATCAGTGGTACTGACCTCACACAGGTTGGTGTGCATGATTGTTGTTTCTATTTTAGATATGTGAATGCTTGTGTTACCAGGGCCACATGCATTTCCTATAACATGAAAAATTTACCAGTAGTGCAAATTGTCACTGCACTAATAATATTAAAATTGGGAATAATTAGATTAAGATTATATTCCTGCAAATTAAATCTTTACTATTCTCTCATTCTCACTTTTCAATAAATCTGAAATAAATATCAATGTAAAGTTCTCCACCATCTGATTCTCCTTGCAGTATTTTTGGTCAGTTTTATGTTTATTAACACTAAGAATATTAACGTTGAAAATTGGAACATTTTCTTCCTCCTGTTCCCAGCATCACACATTCAACAGCTACTTACATTCAAGAGTTCCTCATATATGTCCCACTAATTAGATCAGAGACAGAGAGAAGTCCCTTTATTGCTATCCCATTAATCCTTTCCAGGTCAGGAGTACCTCAGGTCAGGTACAGAGTAAAGCTTCTACAAAGCCCCAGAAAATATTCCTCAATCAGCTACAGCACAGGTCAGAAATAAAGTGAGACTTTCTCAAATCATCTCACTAAATATTTATGAGTTAGGTTCCTATCAGTTTTAGGGGCAAAGTAAAGCTTCTTCTGTGTTCACAGTGGTACTTCCCCCTCAAACTATGTGAAGTGGCCTTCCATGTAACATGGCCTTCCATGTAACACCTCAGTCACATCTGTAAATCGTGGGATGACAATATCAGAAGTGTGGAAAGTCTAATGGATGGTTTTGGACATAAAACTTCTGAATTTTAAATGTTTTTTTGTGGTTGGGACTAAATAATTCTACCACTCCATTCTCTGCTGATTATACCTAGGGAATGGAGATTTGCTAATAATTTTAACCTCATGGCTAGCATTCTGATGCATGGAGAATTTTACATCTGCATTCATTTATGATTATTGATGATTTGCAAAATACAAGCACACTGTCCAGCCAAATAGATCTACAAGATTGTTTGATCAGACCCTCATTCCCCACGCTCCTTCCTCCTCCGGCTATGAACCAATGCTCTTCTCTCAGTCCTTACCCATTGCTATTCTCCACCTTGCTCCTGTTTTGGCCTTGTCTTCTGATTCCTATGTTGTGTCATTGAAACATAACATAAGCTCAAGTAACAGTCGAATTTTTATCAAAGCACACTGCAGTCTTTTGAGTTCAAAAGTTTCAGATAATGATTCTGCTGCACCCATTATTTCTTGTTCCACTACCAGGCTATTTTTGTCTTCTCCTTCCCCCTTTCTCTGCAACTTTAATTTTTCCCAATTCTGATTATAGTTAACGTTTCCATCGATGACCTCTGTTACACTTGCATAAATGTTGCCTGACTTGCTAAGTATTTCCAGCATTATGTCTTTCTTCCTCTAGTTCCACTCTCATTCTCTAATGCTCTCTCTCAGCTCGTGTTAGCTTGGAGACCCACTTTATGCTCCATTGATCCCATTTCCAATCAACTGCTGTCCAGCCAGCTTACCTTCCTGGTCCCAATCCAGCAGACATGGTGAATGGTTCACTGTTCTCTTGGATACTGTTACGGTTCCTTTTCAAGCTCCCTCTGTTAGTGCCACCTGTTTGTAAACTTAGTGAATTATTTGGCCTTGAGCTGAGTATCTGAGCCGACACATTCTCCATTAGAAATCTTGTCTACCTCCTCTGTGAATGGCATCCAGGTCCCACCTCAACATACCTCCTGGAAACCCTTATCCAGACCTCCATTCTTCCTTGGACAATCTTGAGTTCACCTAAATTACTGCCATATCTTAATTTATGTGAAACTTTTTCACCCACCATTCATGTCCTCACTGCCTTGTCCATAATATCTCCAATTTAAAATTTCTCTCCTTGTGTTGATATCCTTTTATGACCTCTCCATCCCTATCCATATAACCTACATTAGCTCTATATTTTATTGGACTCTTCTGACCTTCCTCTTGTGCATTCCCCTACTACATTTGCTCCATTATTGGTGGCTATGTCTCCAGCCATCTAGATCCCAGATTCTGGAATACCCTTCTTACATTTCCCTCCTCACTTCTCCTTAAAATCATTTTGGTCACCCCAATATTTCCTCCTCTGACTCAATGTCAACTTTTGCCTGATAACGTTCCCTTCAAAAAAAAGTCAAAGGCACTTTAAAAGTTAAAAATGCTGTTAAAAGTTAATAAGTTGTAGTTTTGTGGTTGGGGTGGGATCTAGCCATGCAACCAAACTTGACAAGACAACCAAACTTGATAAGACACCATTTGCCAGTCTGGCAAACGGTGGAGAAAAATATATTTTAAATGAGGTTGGGGGGTGAGTTTAAATTTGATGCCATTTTTAGAAAATGATGTATGAATTCGATCCGTGCTAACCACATGACAACACAAGCCAATCAATGTCGTCAGAAACTCATTATAGTGTAAGGCTTTTAATGCCACAAAGCGATAAATTTGGTCTAGTTTGTTTGACAAGTTAAATACAATTACAGTATCTTGTGTCAGTAAAAGGGTACAATATGTGCATATCTGATCATTGTTGTATTCCCTGAGATAGCATGGAGGAGTGTGAGGCTCTGTGCACGCGGATGGCCATCATGGTGAACGGGCGATTCCGCTGTCTGGGCAGTGTGCAACACCTGAAAAGCAGGTAATATCATCCTGTGCTTGCAAGTATTTTCACATCAAGCCACAAATCATTAAGTATGTTATTTCAGATCAGGTATTTTTGATCTAAGCAGAACAGTGCATGTTCTGCACCAGGAAGTTCAACTCGGTAAGCCTTTGGGAAAAATCAGATATTCTTTTATCTGTGGGAGTAACCATACTCTTTAAACATTAATCAATGAATTTTAACAAAGAGCTGGCCTTGGGTGCTTGTGCAACACCATTTTATTGAAATCACCAAAGATGTGAAATGAACCAACCACTTTTAAAGAGGAATCAGTATTTTTCAGTATTTGTTTAAAATTGTTAGACAAAGCTCTGTGATGCTGAAACGATCACTGTTGTTGTAGTGATAAAATGACATAGTGTTTGAATGATTTACTTGAATGTATTATTATCACAGTCCCAGTGCTTTTGGTTAACTTTGATTACTGCACCCCTTAAATGAATTACCCCCATGCAATTCACTGCTAACATCTGTGAATGTGGTCTGTAGGAGAACAGGAATCATTCTTGTGGTAAATGGCTTTCAGCAATCCTAAATAACATTGGCTTTGTTTGACAGCACCAGCAATCATGTCATACCTGGGGACACTGCTGGGCTCCTAGTTCCCTCGCCTTTTTAGGTTAGGATAAATAAGTCTTTTGAAACAACATTGATGCTGCTGCCTCCTGTGTTTCTGGCTGGCTTAATGTCAGTTTGCATCAACGGATGCCACTGTCTCTCCATGAGTAAGAAGATTGTGGATTCAGTTCGCCTAACAGGACTAGAACGGGTAATCTGAATTGACATTCCAATAGAGTGAAGAGGGATTGAGGTATCAGTGGATGACTCATTTAAAGTAAGGCCTCAATCTTGTTCAGGTGGATGTTTACAATCATGGCACAATCTGAAGTTTGAGTGCCCTTTAGCACTCCCAAACAAGCCATTCACCACATCACCTTCCTTGGACAAATGGCTGCATTAATATAAGAGTAATTGCTTGCATGGAAAAAAACACATGTTTGTGAGACTCCATGCTCTGCAGAAATACATACTGATGTTCTTAAATGTTCTGAAGAATTATTACTCCACATTTAATTTTTTGTTAAACGTTTCTTAGACTTGTATCTTTCTGCAATATTCTCTCCTATACTGGCCTGACATCTCTGTAGCCACCTTCTACATCCCACCCACCCCTCCTCCTTTCAAAGAGCCTGAGACCATCCCTCCTCCAGCATGTGCTTCAGTGTAGCCTGCTTCCTCTGTGTTTTACCATGAAAAATATTCTTTGTAATATTGTACAACATCGTCCTAGCAGGGGGAAGGAGAATCAAGATAGTGATGAGGGTCAGACTCAAAAAACCTTTAAATTGTTGTCTGTTTTTGGAATTCAGTTTCCAGTCAAACTAACGAATCTTTGTCCTTAGGTTCGGAGACGGTTATACCATAATTCTGAGGATGCATTGTTCTGCACTGGACCTGTCCCCTGTGGAAGAATTCATGCTCTGCACATTCCCAGGATGTGTATTGAAAGAAAAGCACCACAGCATGCTGCAGTACCAGATACCAACTGGGTGCTGCTCCCTGGCCAAAATCTTCAGCGCACTCACGAACAACAAAGAAAAGCTGAAGATTGAAGACTATTCAGTGTCTCAAACTACATTAGATCAAGTAAGAGTTCATTTACCAGATTCACCAGGATCATGTTACACTTAAACCAGCCCTGCTCACTGAGCAGCCTCCATGTAACACTCTGGCCAGGGAAAGCCAAGCCCTGGATATTCGCATAGTGTTAGGGTTATCAGTGCTAAATGTCGGTGGGGCTAGACTGTTGAGAGTTAGCAGCTGTCTATAAATGTTTTGCGGATTTAATGTGCATATAGTGATGTGGCAGTTAGTGCTGTTGCTGCACAGCTGAACCAACCTGTGTTCGATCCTGACCTTGTGCTGCCTGTGTGGTGTTTGCACATTCTCTTCATGTCCGTGTGGAATTCCCCAGGGTCCACTGGTTTCCTCCCACATCCCAAAGACATGCTGGTTGGTGGGTTAATTGACCATTGTAAGTTACCCATTGTATAAGTGGGTGGCAGGAAAATTTGAGGAGGGGGGTCAGTGATTGATGTTATGTGACTGAGAATGGGTTACAGGGAAGAGTCAGGGAATGAGATTGATGGGAATGGCCTAGGCTATGGGTTGAATAGTCTCCTCCTATGGCATGTTGAAGTATTATATTTAGATAATTCTTGGGCCTAAAATCAATGGGCAGTTTTTTTTAAAATTAGCTGATACTGATTCCGAATATATTGCCTTGCGTGCGAAATTTCAGGTGTGTGAGACTGTCTTCTGGAGACATCCATTGAACTTGATGTTCAGTTGAAATAAGATTGATCATTTGAAGGGACCTCTATTCCAGGCTGTGCATCAACTGTGACCGACTAGGTGATAGCTGCTGAGGGGGCAGGACCTGTCACCACCCCCACCACCCACCATCTCCCCCAAAGCACCGTCTTCTGCCTCCCTCCAGCAGCTTTGTCTCTTTGCTCTCCTCCCTCCAGCACCACCCTCAATCCCCACTCTCGGATATGTCATTCTTAACTCCTCCTGCTGCTCTTCAGTCCTTTACCCATGGGTTTTAGCGATTAACCCATGTTGCTCACCTGGAGTTGGCCATATTTCAGCATAAGGATGAGGATAAGTCTAATCACTTGGGACTGACAGGATAGGTTAACACCCGGTTGGTGACACTTTCCACTTACATGAAATCACCAAAGCACTGCTGTCAGAGGGGAAATGGGGGGAGTGGGGTTAAGCTAGTTCTCCACTCCTGTGTTGTCTGGATTCACAATGGGAATTGAAGCTTGGGCCAGCTCACAAAGTAGTGAGAACATTATTGTCACTACAGTAGATAAAATATCCACACTTGACTGCACTCTTAGACCCTGGACGGCATGTTGAGTCTCAGTGTCCTGAGCCGCAGAAGGAAATTCATCAACATTCCTGATCACTATCCAGTGACCTCTGCTGGAAAGTCTGTGTAGACGTTTTCATGAGGACAGAGTTAGGGTCAGCACCAATACTTTCTTCTAGCTGTCCCACACCCAGACAAACCCTGCAACCCGCACCCACCCACCACTCCCAAACGGTTGAATATCTTATTGTCCGAACACAAAAGTGAACATTGTATGAGGTAGCACAGGATTGCCTGCTCTGGTAGAGCCAAGCCTAAACAAGAGTGTGCATGCATGAAAGTAGGAGAATTAAGATCCAAAATTAATCCTAATATATAATGAAAATGCAGATGCTGGAAGTCAGAAAATAATAAACAGAAAATGCTGGAAACATTCAGCAGGTCAGGCAGCGTCTGTGGAAAGAGAAGCAGGGTTAATGTTTCAGGTTGAAAACCATTCATCTGAACTGATGAAGCATCTTCAGCCTGAACATTCACTTTGTTTTCTTTCTACAAATTCTTCCTGAAATTGTTGAGTATTTTCCAGCATTTTCTATTTTTATTTCTAATATAAAATGTTTTTTTATTATATATATATATATATATATATATATATATATATATATATATATATATATAATATAGAAATAACCATACTTCCAGTTGAGAACTTAAATTTTCCATTCCCTGCTATTTTAACTATTCCTTTTTTCTCATCCAGGTATTTGTTAATTTTGCCAAGGATCAGAGTGAAGAAGAATATTTAAAGGACGTTGTAACACATGGGCCACAATATAAGGAAACTGTAAAGCGCATCACAAACTTTCTAGCAGATGATAATGTGAGAGAGAGTTCAGTATGATCTGGGTATGAATGAAATCGCTTCCCAGCTGAACTGCATATAGAAGATTCCAAAACACGGTGAGTTGAAGGATTGTGCCTGAACTGAGCTATCAGTTACTGGACTATTGATGACAACCCTGTCCACTCCTCTGCAAGGACTCTATTAACACCACCACCCAATCTCCAATGCCTCCCCCTCTGACCACCTCCCACAGCCCACTCCACCCCACCATCCTCCACCCTATTTCAAGTTACCATTAGTCAACAGGATAAAAACAAAGCTTTTATTTTTTAAATTATTCCTTTCTGTATTTGTATGAATGATGAAACATGTACAGACTGATTTATTTATACGGTTTCTTTCTACACTTTCAGTACTTTTTAAGCTTTTTAGCACTTGCAGCAAATGTTTACCTAGCACTTTATTCCTGGAGTTTTCTTAAACTGAATTGAATGAAAGTAAATGATACATTGCAGTAAACCTCTATTTATTCCATGTCTGTGGTTCCACAGTGACAAGAGTGAGCCACAATGCTGATAAAGGGTGGTATGCTGCCAGATGAGAGAGTAGAAAGAGAGAGAGAGGACTCTGGGCATTAAAGGCTTTTTATTGACAATGGATAAGGAGAGAGGAAAAGGAAATTGGAAGGGCTAATTTGGCTCATTATGCTAGCTTGTCTGATAGTTGGAATCTGCTTGTAGATTGTACCTAAGCCTTAACTAAACTGCTGTAAACTGAGTTATAGAAGGCAGCCTTAGCTGTAGGGAGCCATTACGAATTTCAACTTCCAGGCCCTTCCTTCCCAATTAAAAGTCAGGATGTGTTGCTCTGATCATTGTGTATTTAAGTTTCAGTGATTCAGTAGAAACTAACTTCAGTCGGCCCTGCATTCAACAGGATTCATTCAAGCATTCTCATCTGAGTCAATAGGTTGTGGGTTCACATTCCACTCCACGAGTATATGCTGTGCACGGGCTAACAGTTCTTGATTTTCTAAAGATGATCAAGTCATTTAGAGGAGACAAGTTAATGTAAAAATAAACTCCACCCCTTAAATTCACAAAATACTTTTGTTCACAATTGCTATGAACAATTAAAGTTGACACCCAACTTCCAGTCACAGTTTTGCACTAATGTGCAACTGAAGTGCAATTTTTTATGGTTGTTTCTTGGATCTCTGGTTTTCAAAAACTGCATTATAATCCATGAAGTGCTTCTGAAGTGTGGACGTTATTAATTAATTTTCACACAGGAATCTCTGGCAAAGGAATAATGACCAGAGAATATGCTTTAGTGATGTAAATGGAGGGACATGAGGATAATTCCCCTGCTTTTCAAGTGGAGCAGCGGAATCTTTAATAGCCACTTGAGGGAAGACAGCCTCAGCCTTGGCCTTATCTGAAGAATGGTGCATACGACAGTGCAGCACTCCTTCAATAGGATACTGGTGTCAGCCTAGATTAAGTACCAGAGAGACCTGAATTCAACCATTTGATTCAGAGGGAAGAATGATATCATTGGGCCACAACTCACTATAATGTATTAGCAGGAAAGGACTTGAGACTATTACATTCACTGGGATATGCACCCTTCAATATAGCTTTACCCTTGGGGCAGCTTCATCCAAAGGTGCATTTAACAAAAAGGGTCTTTTATTAGGCTGCTGCACCAGACTGACTGTGAAAGGGGCATATTTATTTCACGACTGTTTATAACTGTTAACCAAGCATGATTCTTCATGCTCCAGTGTATCCAGGATTCTTGGTCCAAGTAGCATCAACTCAGACCATAATTTAATGTATCAGTAGCTGATGCATTCCATTTAACAGATGCTTTTCTGTGAAGGCTTTTTGCAACCAATCAGAAATTTCAAGGATCCTGCACTTAATGACATGGGTAGGAAAAGGGACAGGGTTCAAGTTTACCCCCATCACACCACACCTGATAACAAAAACTGTCTGCAGGGCACTTGGAGTCAGGGCAGTAACTTAGTCCCCAGGGTACTGCTTGCTTCCTTTAAGAATGTAAATTTAGCTCTTGTTTGAGGCCTTTAAAGAAATCTCCTGCCAGAAAACACTGGAGAACTGCTATATACATGCAGATCTTGGACCCGCCTGTAACTTCAGTTCATTGCAGATGGTAACTTTGCAACCAGGCCAAACCTGCTGAGAGATGCATCAGGAGAAGGAAGTTGAAATTAGTAAATTCTCTTAGGTTACTTTTGAAACTAGCTTTGGGTTGGTCAAGAAAGCGATAGACTTCTCCTGCCCCGAACATCTAACCCCAATTATTCACCACCCACCGATTCCTGGAAATGAGGCCTGGCATTAACATTACACCAGTGAAGGAGTTATGTCCACATCCTCTTTAGCCCAGCACCCTGGCATCAATCTCATCCAACTTAAAACTGAACTCAATATAGCAGTGAGATTTATGCATGATATAGGGGCACACGCAGCCCAGCTACCTGCACATATGGCCCTCAACTTGGCTGCAACTTGCATATCCCTGGGTCCCTGTCCACTGGTTTATTAAACAGCATGCTGATGGGATTTGATTCAATGTGGTCTCTTCTCTCCTCGTCTTTCTTTGTTCTGAAAGCAGATAGCCACTGTTAGCACATGGTACTGTTCCAACTTCCAGAGCCATTAATTAGAATTGAGGGACTTGTAGGTTATTTTCTTTCCCTGTGAAGAAGGGCCTCCATTTGGCAATTGGCCATGACAGGCTGACTGAGAACAGCAGCTTGGATGTGTGGGCAAATCACAAGTACTGATATATCATTCCGAAAGGAGTGTTCCTGCCCTTCAAGGAAGGTGTTAGTTGTGGCTGATGATAAAAACTTAGCAATTCTGGTGTATCCTCAAAAAAGAATTCCACCTCACTGCTGTTTCATGCTGTATTGGTCATTCAGTGAACCCTGTACTCCATTGATAAGTAGCCATCAAGAATGTTTAAGGTGAATTGAGTGGTACTGTGCAAAAATTTAGCTAATTATACCATTCCTGCAAAGTCTAAAGTTAGACATTTCCCTCTGGTACTGTCTGATGGCGAAGAACTACAGATAAGCCAGCACTTGAAAACAACCTAAAACTGATTTTTGAAAGTTACATTCTTAGCTATTTTGCGCTTCTGTTAATTTGCACTTTAGTATTTGAGGACTGTACTAAGCAGGAAAAATCAGCAGAGAACAAAAAGCCAT
The DNA here is from genome assembly GCF_009764475.1 of Pristis pectinata. Lineage (NCBI taxonomy): Eukaryota > Metazoa > Chordata > Chondrichthyes > Rhinopristiformes > Pristidae > Pristis > Pristis pectinata. The sequence continues at coordinate 12,402,591 of NC_067428.1, forward strand.
GTATATATTGAGAATGAAGTGATTATTAGTTAATGAACTGTAAGCAGAGCATTGAAAGGAATTGCAACATTGGAAATTCATCCAGTTCTCTATGTTATCCTGCTGAAAAGAAGAGAAAGTCTGGAGAAGGGGTACTTTTTGTTCAAAATATTGGTCAAATGTGACAAGAGATAAATGTCCATGCCAGAATTTCTTTATTAAGCATAATTTTTCTTAATCGCATGCAGACCCAGTATCTAGTGGGTATGAATGGGTCTGGAGCTCGAAGGCTTTTTCCAAAGCCTTGACCTATGCAATGTTTCCTATGAAGCCACTCAGGGATGTTCCTTGCCACCAGTAACACTGGAGAAGCCCAGCAGGGAGTGAAGCCCAACTCTAGGGTCTTTGCGTGAAAAGCACCAGTCAGAATTCTTATCCATCTCTTTCTCCTTAACACAGAAATATTTTGAGCAGAGAACTACCCTGAAGAAAAATTGCTGCTGCTTCACTTGCACAAGTTTAGGAGTAAATTTAATGATAAACTGTAACATTATTTTCAGAATATTTTGGAGGACATTTTTGGGGCAGTCTAGAAACTGTGCATCAAGCCTGTGTAGAACCTGATGTGGGAGGAGTCAATTCTACCACTGAGTGCAAATTGTTTAATCTACTAGTTTTTGATCAACTTGATAAAGAGCTTTGAGGAAGAGGGAAGTTAGTTGATTGTAACCAAGGTGACAGGAGAGGATCTACACTTGACTTTAGTGACTGTATACCTGGGTAGAATTAACCAGGGTTCCTGCACCAGGCAGCAACCTAGTAACCCCTGACTGAGAGCACGTGTGTGGCTCTAGGTGATACTGCCTCTATTACTGAACCCGGTTGATCCACTGACTCTGGGAATCAAGCTCAGATGATTTGAAAACTAATGTTCATGACATGTTATGGTGACACCGATGTGGAAATGCTGAAAATCTGATTCAGATGGGGTTCATCCAAATCACATTCCAGTGTTCTTAAGGTCATTTTATGGGTGACATTTTTTCTGAGTACACAATGCACAAGAATAAAGTATGTGTATTTGAGCCGAGTTATACCTTTCTAAAGCTGCTCTTAAAGTTGCCTCTGTTCTTGGTCCCACTCATTAATATTGTATTGGACTGTGTACAAAGTTTTGACAAAATAAAGACCTACATTGAGAGAGTGTTTTGCCATTGATACTTTCATTATTGACTTGAGTCAATTGTGTTAAGTGCGAATTACAGGGCATTGTGCACTCCGTGTTTTTCTCTCTGTGTTTGTTCATATACCCAGATTACTCAAGAATTGCAACTTCCAGATTTTGCACTAGATATGCAGAGTACAGGTGCTCCCTGGATTACGAATGCCTGATTTCTGGACCCCCCCTACATACAAATGAGTTCCCATAATATTAGTAAATTCAAAAGTGTGATTATACATACGTTCACTCCTACAAACAACAGAACTAGTTTTCTCTCTTTCTCCACTTTTAGTTATTGTTTCTCATCAGTCTTATCTGCTTTTGCCGTTCATTACAATACAGTGGAGATATGGTTACCATATCGAGTGATTTTTGTATATTTTCCAACATGGACAAAAGTGCAAATTCCACACAAGACAGTGCTAGAGATCAGAATTGAACCAGGGTCAATGGAGCTGTGAGGCAGCTGCATGCATTACCTGCAGCACCACTGGGCTGCCAATCACAGAAGGAGGCTTGTCTCTTTGTGAAATATGTGGAAATTGACTGAAAGCCTTCAGGTAAAAGTCCTAAGAATTCAAAGACAATTTATTCTGTTTTCAGTAGATTGTTTGAGCTGTAGGTACTATGTGTCTGTACAAATGTACATCTTACAATAATTTTTGTTATGTAACTTTAATCTGAATTATTCAGCATGGCAGGTAAAGTTTACCTGCCTAATGTATTATTTGCTGTTATCATGTAATCTATACATTTTATGGTCAAGCTTACAGTAAATGATTAATCCAATACAATTCATTCCAAGCAAAACAATTTTCAGTTTTAACTGCTAGGCTTGCCAATGGAGACTGCCTTGTCTGTGTAAACATCAGTGCAATGTTGCAACAAAGTCAGAAGTATAAAAACACCATTTTTTATTCTGATTTAAAATAAACATAAGCAAAATATTCATAAAAAAGATCATTCCTTTTAAAGACTCCTAAAGTGCAATTAATATGAACACTAAACCATGTAATATCAAAACAGCACTTGCTTTTGGAAACATTTGACTCTTCCAACTCCAAGTTACAGCTCTCAACCAAGGGTTTCATTATTTCCGGCAAATGTTCCTGTTTTAATTATCCAAAAGTATACATGCTGGAAATCTGAAATAAAACACAAAATGCTAGAAATACCCAACAGGTCGGACTGCATCTGTGGGAAGAGAGTTAATGTTTCCAGTCAAAGACCAGGTTTAATAATCCCCCTGCTCTGTTGGCTTGAAACATGACCTCTGTTTCTCTCTCCATAGATGCTGCACAACATGTTGAGTATTTCAGCATTTTCTGTTTTAATTCGTATTTTAGTCGTGACACTTTCTGGTTGAATGGCTCTGATGCTGCCTCTATTGCTGAAACCTCTGGATTGTCCCTACAGCCAACATGCTCTGTGATCCTGAGGCAGAGGGATTAGTTCACATGGACATTTCAGTCGTGTTGATGATGGTCATGGTCTGGCACTTATAGAAAGTAACAGTTTCAAACTGTTTCAACAAATCAACCCAAACTTGAATGTTATCCAGATCTTAATGCGTGCAGTCATGGACTACTTCATTATCTGAGGATTTGCGATTGAAACTGAATAATGTGCAGTAGTCAATGAATGTCCCCATCTGGACTTATGATGGGCATTTTACTGAGGAACTCCCGCGGTATTGTTCTGGGACTGAAATGATTGACCAACAACAACCACCGTACTTTGTGCTAAGTTCACTCTAAGAGTTTTCCCTATTATTAGGACTTCCTGGTCCCATATTGGTCAAATGCTACCTTGGTGTCAAGGACACTACTGGCTATTCATCTCTGGAATTCAGCTGTTTTATCCGGATTATGACCAAGGCTGACATCAGATGTAGAGGAGAGTACTTTGGTGGCTCCCTGACCTACAGAGGAAATATGGCTACTGACTCTATTACCTGTGCTGCTACATCCAAACAAAGGCTGAATATTTGATATCTCAGTACAAGCAGGTCTTCCCAGACTCTTGTTTCAGGAGAGTTGGCGTTGCATTGATGATCCTGTGGTAGGATGATGACTGGTGCCTGCAACTCCAATCCAATTGCTACTAGCAGAGCTGAGATCAGGAGGGGAAGACAATACGTAAACAGGACAACCTGATCTCACATTTCCTGGGTAGTCCAAGGGCACTGGAGATTTATATTTGAGAAAATGAAGGTCTGCTGTAATATTTCACGAAGCAGTAATGTCCAGGTAAGGGATATGATGAGGTGCTTAAAGAAAATCCAAAGCACTCTGAAGTTAGTGGGTTCTTGAAAGCAGAGAAAAGATTTTCAGTTCTCGTATTAATTCCTGTATTCTCTTGTCTTATTAATGATCATGTGCAATGTCTCTACCTGAAAGTGAATGCAAAAATCCAGTAAGGAAAATCAATCAGCTGCAATGGAAAACTATGGTTGTCCCTTTATCCTCAACCCGGGCTCCAAATATCTTGTCCTTCCACCCTGCATCTTCTTCACGCTGAATGCAAGTCTCCTCACATTGCCTCCTGTATTGACTCTTACATTCAGGGCATCTGATCTCATCTCCCTTTGTCTTTTACATTTTCCCTACCACCTTTAGGCTTCTAAAATATAAACTGGATTCAACTGACCAATACTCCTCAGTTGTCTTTGTTATATTTTTGTTGCCGTTCTGAAAATGAGCCACATGCATTCACCTGTGTTTCTCAGTTCAACAAAGAAAAACACTGATGACTGTTGACTCACAGTCACTCCCAACGATATTGTATTTCTACAATCTAACAAACACACTTTTAAGTTTTAAAGGGACATCCTTAATGTGTACAGCAATATCTTCTTTATACTGGAGACCTGACCTGCCCATAAAAAGCATTAGGAAAAGAATCAGAATTGGGCAATTTGGCCCTTCATTCCTGCTCTGTCAATAAGGTCATAGCTGACTTGTTACCTCAGCGCCATTCTCCTACACTCACCCTATTATCCCTGTTCCTTTAATGTCCAAAAACCTATTGATCTCTGTTATGAATATACTCAGTGACTGACCTCCAGAGTCCTCATGGGCTAAGAATTCCAATGATTTACAACCCGCTGGGTGAAGACGTTTCTTCTCATTTTAGTCCTGAAGGGCAGACCCTTTAGTTTGAGACTCTGACCTAAACACCCCAGCCCGAGGAAGCATCATCCCTACATCTACCCTGCCAAGCCCTGTATGATTTTGGTATGCTTCAATGAGATCACCACTCATTCTTCTAAACCCTAGACAGTATAACCCCAGTCTGCTTGGCCTCTCCTTGTGGGAAACTGCACCCAACCCCCTCCCCCCCCAACAAAACTGCCATCCCTAAAATTAATTTGGTGACCCTTTCTTGCACTCCCTCCATTTGCAAGTATAGTGATTTGTGCTATTTCTTCCACACTGTGACAGTTATGCAAGCTGCAATGCTGCAGCAATGACCTGTTTTTGGACAAGTTGAGCCTGACGGGTGATTTATTTCCCCTCAAAGGAGATGATTGATGTATGTATCCTGCCGGGCCGTCCATTCTGTTCTCAGCCCTTCTACAGAGTGGAACACTTCTTCTGTTATATAGAGGACCAATAGCATCTCTTCTGTAACAAAAGACAATTAACAATTAAATTGTTAATAATAACAACCTACGGTAAGTCTCTCAAAATAATTGGAGAAAAGATTATTTAGTCCTAAATACCATTTTCTCAGTCCCTGCTGCCCATTCACATATTAAATATTTGCTCCCTTTCCTGTCAGTCTATAGCAGCACCCTCTGGGATACACTGCAACATTCCATCACTATAGCTCCTCCCAGTCCTATAATCTTCACCACCTGGAGTGACAAGGGCAACAGTCGCTCCTTCATTGTTGCTGGGTCAAACTCCTGGAATTTCCTGTCCACCCATACCACGGTAAGTACCTTCACTCCCTATACAAGAAGGCATCTTTTTATGGGCAAATTAGGATGGACAATGAATGCTGTCCATGCCATAAACTCAGGTTGAATTTTAAGGAATAAAATTATGTTTCGTTTTAAAATGTAAAGATAGCTGTTTTCCATGCGTTACCATTGGGCTACGAGAAGAAGTGTTTCAGATCCTGACATACCAGTATTCTCCAAGCCACTATTGAAAATACTAATCCTGCAGTTAGTCCCAGGTTGGAAATAGAAGTATTGAAAGTGTTTCCCACATTGCATCACTGATGAGCTCCCCCCTGTGAAGATCAGCTTCTGTCTTACTCATTGTTGTCACTGATCTTCACTATCTTGCTAAGTGACTATTTTCTGTGTGAAATCTTGGATCATGAGTGGTCCACAGGCTTTCGATGAGATCACCACAACCAGTGTAACACTTTCCTGGTATTCACTTTCCATCAAGGTGACATTGTTTGCTAGTTAGAAGACTTCAGTAGTTTGTTAGGTCAAAAAACTGAGGCCAATTATAGTTCGCCTTTCACCAATCCTTTGACATCCACTGAATTCAGCAAAGACTGATGGTAGAATGAGGGATTAATCTAGTCTTTGTGACTCAGTGTCACCCCAGGGATGGTATTTATTCACTGAACAATTGGACAGGAAGCAGCTATGACACTTACTCATTCTGGCCAACGTGTTTGGGTTGTTGTGATGTTGACCATAGTTCCTCCCTCAAAGACTTCAGTACCTCTGTAATCAGCACATGGTTTGCACTGGATGTTCTTTTCCTCATTTGGTGTAGCAGCTGATGAAAGGGGATGGTGGAATCCTCAACAGATTGCTCAGAACTCTGATTTATTTCCTTAATCTGCGGGTTGGTCAAGACGCTCTGAAAGATTAAAGCATATCACCTCAGTAATCTGTATTTTGCTCAAACTTCAAGTTAACATAAATGTATGAGAGTTGGCTGGCAACACAGTCATCTTGTGCTCCACCTGGGGGCCGGCAAGGTACTCCACCCTGTGGTGATAATTCCGTCAGACCCCAGCAAGTGGGACTTTGTAGAGATGAATGAATAATCTGGAAAAATAAATTTGAGTGAATTTAGGCCCAGTCTCCGGTGTGTCTCTGTAACAATTAGCCAACTTTTTTATAGGAATGTGTGTGAATAAAACACAAGGATCAATCTGGAAATCCGTACCTGAGTAAAAGTTTGCATTGTTTTATTTTGCCTTATTGAAAGTTAGCGTCCAGGGATTGTGCCCCAACAATGGACTTGGAAGCTGTACATTTGTGAAGATTAGTGCCTGTTTTCTCTCTCCCAGTGGGAGTCAGCATCTGGGTTTATTTACCCAGAGATTGGATTCCATCTACTTAAGGCTCGTGGAAACCATACTCCTACTCAGGGCCAGAGGAACCACAGAGACACAAAGTGTGAGGGATTTGAAAATTGAGAATTTATGGATTATATGGCTTTGAAGTTTAAAAATATGAGATGAATAAAGCTAAAAATAAGACAGTTGGAAATGTCACTGATCCTTGGAATTTGAAGAGGGTGAATTTGCAATAATTGTTTCAGGACACTTGGCTAATTAGACCTTTGAAGATCCTTGGCTAACTAAGTCTAAGGAAACACCATAGAAATAGCAATAGTGGACTTCACACAGGGGCACTTGACTGAATCTATAAGAACATAACAAAACATAACAAAACATTAACTATGCTTCTCTTTCCATAGATATTGCCTGACATTCTGAATGTTGCTGGCATCTTTCATAACTAAACAATAACTGGGCAACATGGGATCAGGGATGATTAACTCCACCCAGAGAAAAAAAGTTAGATTTGCTTAAACAAAAACATATGAGCCAAAAGTATGTCATCAGCAAAACCTAATCTAAAAGTATTGATTTTTAATATTGTTCAACATACTGTGAACACAGGTTCAGCTAAAAAAATTAAACTTGGTTAAGTCCTCTTGCAACATATGGATATTCATACATTTAGCAACTCATGAAACATAGAATAAAATATGCATTCAGCTCAGAGTTTTTAGATTCATCTCGATGCGCTCAGCTTAGTTGTGAACGTAGTTACATTTTTCACCTAATTCATAATCTGTTTAATATTGTCACATGTACCAAGAAACAGTAAAAAGATTTGTTAGCATTGCCATCCAGACAGAATATTCCATACATAAGTACATCAAGGTGGTACAAGAGGGGAAAAAAAAACACTGAATACAGTTTACAGAGAATGTGCAGCACAGGTAGACAAATCAAGTGCAAGGGACATGATGAGGTAGATTGAGAGATATACACTCAATCTACAGACATCTTTAAGATTTCTCTTCAAGAGTTTTATAACAGCAGAATAGAACCTGTCTTTGAGCCTGGTGGTACGTGTTCTAAAGGTTTTGTATCTTTGGCCCGAAGGGAGGTGGAGAAGAGAGAATAACCGGGGTGGGAGGGGTCCTTGATTATGTTGGTACTTTTCCCAGGCAGCAGGGAAACTCAGGACACCAAGGCAAGGATTACCTTATTAATGGATATTCCATCTTACAATGTTACATCTAGGTAATTATAAGATCACTGCTGAACTCTAGATATTATATTGTCTGTCATAAGCTATGAGGTTAAACTTTTAAGAAATTATCAATAATGTGAACCAGCTGTCTCACAAAATTGTAGATAGCAGCTTGAAGATAGTAATTTTATGAATTGAAATAGTATTGTTGTCAGAAATCATCACCTACAAAGTCCATTGTCTCTGAAATAAAACTCCTGTATTTAATACATGATTGTTATTTTGTATCTACCGTGAACCTCATTTCTGCTCTCTCCAGGTGAGGAGGTACACGATTGTGGATGTCACATAGATCCATATGATATTACAGAAAATTTACTATATGGCTAAACTTAAATAAAATATCTGGTGGACATTAAAATATCAGGATATTTACTCCCCCTGAGGAAAGGAGAGCCTAAACCTTCAGACCCAATGAAAATATTTGTCTTATCCTTAGGCTGGAAAGTGAATATCTGAATGTGAGCCTGATCTTCCGCAGCTCACTCACCTCTAGGTTGTGAATAGAGCTGCACTCAGATTGTGCAGAAAGCTGCTTCCGAAAAGAGTGAAGGCAGCAAGGACCAGACACCTGTACCTCAAGGGTCTGTCAGCCAGGTCAGCTCCAGGCCTGGAAGTTGAGGCGACAGTAGTGAAGTCTGATTGCCAGTATCTATCCCACCATCTGACCAGTCATCTGGTGCTTTGGATATTCTCTCCTCACAAGACACAATATTGTATTCTTGTATCTCAGTGAGAGTCAATGTCCAGGGAGCTGTACCCAATGCTTTGGATACTGTCGGGGGGGATGGCCTACCAGGAGAAAGCCGCAGTGACCGGGTCTCTGGCACTGGGTCTGATCGTGTGGTGCAGAAGGGAAGGGGGGAGAAGAGGAGAGCGGGAGTGAAGGGGGATTCCATAGCAAGGGGGGCAGACAGGAGATCCTATGGATGTGAAAGAGACTCCAGGATGGTACGTTGCCTCCCTGGTGCCAGGGTCAGGGATGCCTCGGATCGGGTCCACAGCATTCTGAAGGGGGAGGGTGAACAGCCAGAGGTCATGGTACATATTGGTAACAATGACATAGGGAGGAAAAGAGATGAGGTCCTGAAGAGAGAATATAGGGAGTTAGGTAGGAAGCTGAAAAGCAAGACCTCAAGGGTAGTAATCTCTGGATTGCTTCCTATGCCACGCACCAGTGAGGGTAAGAATAGGATGATTTGGCAGATGAATGCGTGGCTGAGAAATTGGTGCAGGGGGCAGGGTTTCAGATTTGTGGATCATTGGGATTTCTTCTGGGGAAGGTATGACCTGTACAAAAGGGAGAGGTTACACCTGAACTGGAGGGGGACCAATATTCTTGCGGGCAGGTTTGCTAGAACTGTTGGGGAGGGTTTAAACTAGTTTGGCAGGGGGATGAGAACCAGAGTGATAGGTCAGAGATTGGTTCATTTACTGTACAAGTAGATGCAGAGTGTAAAAAAACTGTGAGAAGGATAGGCAGTTGAAAGGGCAAAATTGCAGTCAGTTGGATGGGCTGAAGTGTGTCTACTTTAATGCGAGAAGTATCAGGAACAAGGCTGATGAACCTAGAGTGTGGGTAAGTACATGGAACTATTACGTGGTGGCCATTACAGAGATTTGGCTGTCGCAAGGGCAGGAATGGATGCTGGATATTCCGGGTTTAGATGTCTCAAACGAGACAGGGGCGGAGATAAAAGAGGTGGGGAGTGGCTTTGCTGATCAGGGACAGTGTCACAGCTGGAGAAAGAGAGGATGTCCTGGAGCAATCGTCCACTGAGTCAGTGTGGGTGGAAGTCAGAAACAGAAAGGGAGCGATCATTCTATTGGGAGTATTCTACAGACCCCCCCCCAATAGCAGCAGAGATGCTGAGGAGCAGTTTGGGAGGCAGATTTTGGAGAGGTGCAAAAATAACAGGGTTGTTGTCATGGGTGATTTCAACTTCCCTAATATTGATTGGCACCTCCTTGGTGTAAAGGGGATAGATGGGACAGAGTTTGTTCAGTGTGTACAGGAAGGATTCCCGACACAGTATGTGGACAGGCCAACTAGAGCAGAGGCCGTACTGGACCTGGTACTAGACAATGAGCCTGATCAGGTTTCAAATCTCTCAGTGGAAGAGCATTTTGGAGATAGTGACCATAACTCCTTGACCTTTATATAGCCTTGGAGAGGGATAGGAGCAGACAATATGGGAAAGTATTTAACTGGGGGAGGGGGAATTATGATGCTATTAGGCAGGAACTTGGGACTGTAAATTGGGAACAGATGTTCTTGGGGAAGTGCACAGCGGAAATGTGGAGGTTGTTTAAGGAACACTTGCATAGGGCTCTGGATAAGTTTGTCCCACTGAGGCAGGGTAAGGACGGTAGAGTGAAGGAACCGTGGTTGACAGGAGATGTAGAATATCTTGTAAAGAGGAAGAAAGAAGCTTACCTAAGGTTTAGAAAGCATGGATCAGACAGGGCTCTGGAGAGTTACAAGGTAGCCAGGAGAGAGCTTAAGAATGGACTTAGGAGAGCTAGAAGGGGGCATGAGAAGTTCTTGGTGAGTAGGATCAAGGAAAACCCCAAGGTGTTCTACACGTATGTGAAGAATAAGGTGATGACTAGAGTGAGGGTAGGACCGATCAGGGATAAAAGAGGAAATGTGCCTGGAGTTGGAAGAGGTAGGGGAGGTCCTTAATGAATACTTTGCTTTGGTATTCACCAGAGAGAGAGACCTTGATGTTTGTGAGGATGGCGTATGACAGACTGATACGCTGGGGCATGTCAACGTGAGGAAAGAGGATATGCTGGAACTATTGAAAAACATTAGGATAGATAAGTCACCAGGGCCGGATGGGATATATCCAAGGTTATTATGGGAAGCTAGGGAAGAGATTGCTGCACCTTTGGCGACTATCTTTGCGTCCTCACTGGCCACATGAGTAGTGCCAGATGGTTGGAGGGTGGCAAATGTTGTTCCTTTGTTTAAGAAAGGGAGATAACCCTGAGAATTATAGACCAGAGAATCCTACTTCAGTGGTGGGCAAATTACTGGAGAAGATCCTTAGAGACAGGATTTATGGGCATTTAGAGAAGCATAGGCTGATTAGGGACAGTCAGCATGGCTTTGTCAGCGGCAGGTTGTGCCTCACGAGCCTGATTGAATTCTTTGAGGATGTGACAAAGCACATCGATGAAGGTAAAGCAGTGGATGTGGCGTACGTAGATTTTTGTAAGGCATTTGATAAGGTTCCTCATGGAAGGCTTATTCAGAAAGTCAGGAGGCGTGGGATCCAGGGAAATTTGGCTGTATGGATTCAGAATTGGCTCGCTGATAGAAGACAGAGGGTGGTGGTAGATGGAGCGTATTCTGCCTGGAGGTCGGTGACCAGTGGTGTTCCGCAGGGATCTGTTCTGGGACCCCTGCTCTTTGTGATTTTTAAAAATGACTTAGATGAGGATGTGGAAGGGTGGGTTAGTAAGTTTGCTGATGATACAAAGGTTGGTGGTGTTGTGCATAGTGTAGAAGGTTGCTGTAGATTACAACAGGATATTGATAGAATGCAGACCTGGGCTGAGAAGTGGCAGATGGAGTTCAACCCGAATAAGTGTGAAGTGATACACTTCAGGAGATCAAATTCGAAGGCAGAATACAAGGTTAATGGCAGGACTCTTAGCAGTGTGGAGGAACAGAGGGATCTTGGGCTCCACGTCCCTAGATCCCTCAAGGTTGCCACACAGGTAAATAGGGTTGTTAAGAAGGCGTACGGAGTGTTGGCCTTCATTAGTCGGGGTATTGAGTTCAAGAGCCGCAAGGTGATGTTGCAGCTCTATAGAACTCTGGTCAGACCACACTTGGAGTATTGTGTTCAGTTCTGGTCGCCTAAATTATAGAAAGGATGTGGAAGCTTTAGAGAGGGTGCAAAGGAAATTTACCAGGATGTTGCCTGAATTGGAGATCATGTCTTATGAGGATAGGTTGAGTGAGCTAGGGCTTTTCTCTTTGGAGAGAAGGAGGAGGAGAGGTGACTTGATAAGAAGCATGGATCAAGTGGACAGTCAGAGACTTTTTCCCAGTGCGACAATGGCTAACACGAGGGGACATAATTTTAAGGTGATTGGAGGAAGGTATAAGGGGGGTGTCAGGGGTAAGTTCTTTTTTTACACAGAGTGGTGGGTGCGTGGAACGCACTACCAGCAGAGGTTGCGGGGGCAGATACACTAGGGACATTTAAGAGACTCTTAGATAGACACATGAATGATAGAAAAATAGGGGGCAATGTGGGAGGAAAGGGTTAGATAGATCTTAGAGCAGGATAAAATATCGGCACAACATTGTGGGCCGAAGGGCCTGTACTGTGCTGTAGTGTTCTATGAGTCAATGACTGGGGAAATGCACCCATTAATCATGGCTATTGAACTGTTGAACACGAAACACTCTTAGGTCACCCTAAACCACAGATTATAAACTTCTCTCCATGCTGGTAGATTTCAGCTTGAATCTTTTATCTAATGTGATATGTTCCAATCCCTACACCAGCCATTATATGGCCTCTTTATACTTGAGTCTATTCAAAATGACTTTCTGTGATCCCCAGAACCAGTAAAGAGATGGAAACTTTAATTTGACTCTAGGTGTTCGCAGGACATGCCACTCTCTCGAAGAAAGGGAAGGGGAAGTTAGGAAACCATGTTCTCATTGCTGGTTCAGAGGAGGAAAGAATTAGCAGCTTCAAAGTCTTGGGCATGAACATCTCAGATGACCTATCCTGGGCCCAGCACATAGATGCAATCATGAAGAAGGCATTGCTAGTGTGTATGTACTGCCTGTACTGTGCTGTGATGTTCTATGTTCTATATTTTAGTGCCTCTACTTTCTTAGAAAATTAGGGAGATTTAACAAACTTCAACAGATGCACTTTTGAAAGCACCCTAACTGGTTGCTTCATGGCGTGGTACGGCAATTCCAAGGTACAGGAACGCAAGAGGCTGCAAAGAGTAGTGGACACAGCCCAGTCCATCGTGGGCACATCCCTTCCCACCATTGACAGCATCCACAGGAGGCACTGCCTCAAGAAGGTGGCATCTATTATCAAGGATCCCCACCATCCGGGTCATGCCCTCTTCTCGCTGCTACTGTCAGGCAGGAGGTATAGAAGCCTGAAATCCCATACCACCAGGTTCAGGAGCAGCTACTTTCCAACAACCATCAGGTTTTTGAACTGACCTGCAGAACCCCAATCCTATCTCAGCAACAGAGCACTACGGACCACCTTCGCACTTCCATGGACTTGTCTCTGATTTGTGTCTTTTTTTTTGCACCGTCTTTTTGCACAGATTTTTTTTCTGTCTTCACTGTCTTGTATAATTTATGTGTAATTAATATTCTGTGTGTTGTCTGTACCTACGTTCCTGTGATGCTGCTCCAAGCAAGTTTTTCATTGTACCTGCACCTCACTATACTTGTGCACACAATAAATTCAACCTGACTTGAGATTGTCTGCCTGTGCTGTAATCACCACTAGCTGATTCTGAATTCAACAGAGTTCTGCTGAATAACAGACGGCTTTCTGCATCAAATCACGCCATAGTGATAAGCTTCAGAAAGGTCTGATGCTGGCAAGGCTGAACTCTGATTGAAGTCTCTAACACTTCAAGTGCCTACATCAGCAGCTGCTCTTCTGAATTCAGTCCTGGATTATTGATGGTTTACTATAGTATTCAATTAACTGCTTTGCCATTTCCTTACCTAATAATTGTGTAGTGTAGCAATGACCTGTGCCATTAAAATAAACATTTAAACTAAACAGTTTGAACTGGCATCTCATTCAGTCAGGTTTATCACAGTTGATCCAATTCGGCCCTCAGCCAGTATGCACTGTTTGATCAGGAAATGAAACCTGGTACACACCTTGTCAGCTGTCGCTCAGCAGCAGGTCTCTCACCTCTGAGTAAATTGGTTGTGAACTGAAGAACCATGTCAAAGCCTCAAGCACCTAATTCAGCTGGCACCCCAGTTCTGTACTAAGGAAGAGCTGTACTGTTGTCTTTTGAATGAGATATTAAACTGAGGCCCTCTCGAGTGGATATGATATAGTGACAATTTCAAAAAACAGTGGAGAACTTTCTTAAATAAAAACAGGGAATGCTAGAAGTACTCAGCAGGTCAGGCAGCATCTGCAGAGACAGGAGCAGTGATAACGTTTCAGGTTGATGACCTTCCGTCAGAAATAAGGCAAGTGAGAAAATGAGCATGTTTTAAGTTGCAGAGAGGAGCAGGAGTGGAAAGAGAATGCCTGTGATAGGGTGGAGTGAGACTGTGATGCAAATGGTGTCGGTGCCATCTGGGCAAGGATGATGAAGGCTCATTAATTGCAAGTGATTTGTCTGGTGGAGATGCAGGTAGAAGGAGGTGAGTGAGGACAGACAAAGAAAAAAAAGTTGGAACTGTGAGACAAAGAACAATGCAATTGATGGATATTGGTGTTGGTTTATTATTGTCTCTTGTACCGAGGTACAGTGAAAAACTTGTCTTGCATACTGTTTGTACAGATCAATTCATTACACAGTGCATTGAGGTAGTACAGGGTAAAAACAATAACAGAATACAGAGTAAAGTGTCACAGCTACAAGGAAGTGCATTGCAGGTAGGCAATAAGGTGCAAGGTCATAACAAGGTAGATTGTGAGATCAAGAGTCCATCTCATCGTATAAAGGAAACATTCAATAGTCTCATCACAGTGGGATAGAAGCTGTCCTTGAGCCTGGTGGTATGTGCCCTCAGGGTCCTGTATCTTCTGCCTGATGGGAGAGGGGAGAAGAGAGAATGACCCGGGTGGGTGCGGTCTTTGATTATGCTGGCTGCTTCACCAAGGCAGCGAGAGGTATAGACAGAGTCCATGGAGGGGAGGCTGGTTTCTGTGATGTGCTGGGTTGTGTCCACAACTCTCTGCAGTTTCTTGCAGTCCTGGACAGAGCAGTTGCCATACCAAGCTGTGATGCATCCGGATAGGATGCTTTCTATGGTGCATCGATAAAAGTTGGTATCAAAGGGGACATGCCAAATTTCTTTAGGCTCCTGAGGAAGTAGAGGTGCTGGTGAGCTTTCTTGGCCATGGTGTCTACTTGGTTAGACCAGGACAGGCTTTTGGTAATGTTTCCTCCAAGGAACTTGAAGCCCTCAACCCTCTCAACCTCAGCACCATTGATGTAAACAGGTGCATGTACACTGCCCCCTTTCCTGAAGTCAATAACCAGCCCCTTAGTTTTGCTGACATTGAGGGAAAGGTTGTTGTCATGACACCATTCCACTAAGCTCTCTATCTCCTTCTTGTACTCCGACTCATCATTATTTGAGACATGGCCCACTATGGTGGTATCATCTGCAAATTTGTAGATGGAGTTAGAGCAGAATCTGGCCACACAGTCATGAGTATAGAGGGAGTAGAGTACAGGGCTGAGGACACAGCCTTCTCAACCAGTGTTGAGAATAATTGTGCTGGAGATGTTGCTGCCTATCCTCACTGATTGCAGTCTGTTGGTCAGAAAGTCAAGGACCCATTTGCAGAGGGAGATGTTGAGTCCCAGGTCTCATAGTTTGGTGATGAGTTTGCTTGGAATTATAGTATTGAAGGCGGAGCTGTAGTTAATAAACAATAGTCTAATGTAGGTGTATTTACTGTCCAGATGCTCCAGAGATGAGTGTAGGGCCAGGGAGATGGCATCCACTGTAGACCTGTCAATTGCAGTGGCTCGAGGTTGACTGGGAGACTGGAGTTGATGCATGCCATGACCAGTCCCTTGAAGCACTTCATGATGGTGGATGTCAGAGCCACCAGTTGGTAGTCATTAAGGCATGTTACCTTGTTTTTCTTAGGTACCCAGATGATAGTGATCTTCTGAAAACAGGTAGGAACCTCAGATTGAAGCAGGGAGAGGTTAAATATGTCTGTAAATACCCCCACCAGCTGATGATTACAAGATCTGAGGACACGGCCAGGAACACCATCCAGGCCAGATGCTTTCTGCAGGTTCACTGTGTGGAAGACTGATCTTAAATCCTTGACAGTAACCACAGATTCAGTTGCATTGGAGGCTGTCGGGGTGGGTGGTGACAATCCACTCCCCTTCTGTTCAAAACATGCAATAGAATGCGTTAAGCTCATCAGGAGGGGATGTGCTGTTGTTGACAATGCTGCCTGACTTTGTTTTGTAGCCTGTTATAGATCTGAATTGTTTCAGATAACCAGCCTTTGGGCAGTGCTGAGAAGAGTCTATTTCCTGCTCTTTCTACTGCCAATGACACCTGGGTCTTTTGATCTAATCATTAGATGCCATATTACCATGCACCAGATTAATCTGATGCTCCTCAAATGGACTTTCAGGAGCATCTCCTTGATACCTAAATTATGAGCAATAGCTTCTCTCAAGGCTTGGCTATTACTAATAATATCCAAGTGTCTTACCATGCACATCATCTTGTGTGTTCATACTTTCACATGACCTTGCCGTACAGGTTACAAACCTTGATGTCATTGCCAACACTCTTACGCAGCTGACCTCATATTTCTTTCCCTGCAGATTCCCACTAAATCCCTCACACATCACCATGAGGTTATTCTACCTGATATACCGCTTTTGGCATATCCTTTTGTGGTAGTCCACTGAACCATGACCTTTCACACCACCGAGGGGACATTCAAATCCCACTCAAAAGAGATCTGCTAGAAGGTTAAATCACGGGCTGTGCTGATGCAGAAATTGCAGGAATATCCTGCGGCGTCTGGGCTGATGTGCTGTGAGCGGACACGCTCTCACTGGTGTACTGTACATGGTAACAGGGAACCGCCCACTGTGGCAGTTCAAACATAAACCTGCCAAGTGCACAGTTGCCGCATAAACAGCGGAATGCTGAAACCAACACCAATCCACCGCTTCTTGTTCTGGCCAACAATCTGCCCCCAGTTTTCTTGGACACGTACAAAGTGCAAGAGAGTCTTCCTGCTTCCCTGCCAGCGACAATCCAGACGTCAGCTGTCCGCCTCCCCGTTCTGGGAAGGTTCTCACCCAGAGTGGGAAGGGACGCTGGCAAACAGAAAGGAACAATGCAGACGTCCCAAAGGAAAAACTTCTGATTCCAGTCTCAAACCTTGCCCATCCCAGCTTCGATATTCCCCAAAGCTGCTCCATCAGCAGCAACAGAACGGAGCTGATGTGTACGTCCCCATTAATGGAAGGTTAAAGACAATTACTGTGAGCACCCCGAGGTTAGAGTTATGACCATGTAGCCCGAACTCCAGACCACGTGTGTGGAAGACTAGAAAAACAACACAAACTTCCGTAGCCAGCAGAAGCCAGCAATGTTAGCCGCCGGACACACGGACAGGACGGATAGGCTGGAAGGACAGTAACATGTATCTCACCTCATGCCTCGATGCACACTCATCAGCCGCCGAGGCGTCCTCCAAACTAGGTGTGAGGAATATCTTCGGGAACGAGACTAATCGGTTACTTTGGCACCTCACGGGGTGAAAGACAAGGTCTGGGTTTGCCAGGATACCATCTTTAGTGACTTGGAGGAGGCCGACCTTTGGGTTGCGGGCTGAGGGAGTGAGAGCGCCGCTGGGAGGCGGCTCCCGCCCACCGGGAGGATCCACGATTGGTGGCAAGGACATGTTGATTTTCAAAAGTTCAAAGGAACCTTTCTTACTCCGACTTCTTCTGGACACTGAGTGTGGAAGAGGTTTCCAGATACGGGCGTCTGCCGGCTGCTGACTTCTGTCAAATGCCAACGTGTCCGCGGGGTTCGGTGGGACGACCCTGTCCACCTCATCCGACACGGTGCGTTTGTCCACGGTCTCCGCTGGGCGCTCACTGGGCTCATGGACCCTCGCTAAAGCCGCTCGGAGGTCAACGGTGATTCTCTGCACATTGCCGGGAGGCAGATGTGGTGGAGAGACAGGACGGATTTCAGAGTTACCGAGCCCCCCAGCGCACCTCACTTCTGGTATCTGGATGTTCTGGGGAGATGCAATGGCCGGTAAGGTCGAATGCTGCATGCTGGCTCTCCAGTTCCTCCTGGTTTTGGCCACTTTGGCGACTCGGCGTTTCACTGATGAACCGGTCCCGATGCTGAGGCACCGGCTCACCAGCAGGCTGATATTCAGTTGTGGGGATGGTATCCTTTCCACCTTTTCCCCTCTCTGGTACAGACCGACCCTTCGCATCGTCGTAACACCAAGGCAACCCCGTGGTTGAGCTGACAATCTCCAAGCCTGTTGTCAAGTTTCAGGGGCTTTTTATTAGATCGGCAAAATCTGTGATATCTGCAATTAATAAAACAACATACATTATTCTTAAGTGTTATAAAGTGAACCAGTTCTGCACTGTAAGTTTGAGGTAACAAAAATCCATTTAAAGCATCTTGCTTCATCCCCTTGACTTTTGAAGTGCAGTTCTTCAGGCTGCTGTTCTGGGCCTATCAAGAGAATAAATGTTGACAGCTTTTGACTATCAAAGATACCACAAGCAAATTGTAGTCCTTCTCCACCCAGTGTACACGTATGCAATGGGGTGATATCAGGATCAGGACATAACCAGGATAAGCTCTGGTTTATGTATCTCTCTCCTTGGTTCAGAGACAAACTGGAACATGCAGTGTGGGGTACGGATCAAACTTTGAAATTTCCAGCTGCCTGCCCCAGTTAGGAACTGAGCAGTTCATTTCTTAACTGATCCAGCAGAGGTCAACTTGTGCACATTCATCTAAGGAAGATAAAAAGCAGGAGGCAGCATCCCCGTCTGTCACCAGCAGCTGAATTAATCATCTTGGCACCCTGACAAAAATAGTCAGGAGCAACCTCCACTCATTGAAGACGCAATATGTGGAACTTCTATTTGTCTTGTAATGATAATAAAGGCCAGTTTTTAACTCCATGTGCTGGAAATTTCATCCACTCCTCCTAATAGTAACAAATTTCCATGCTTACCTAGTCAGTCAGCATTCAATCTGGCTCTAATGCATCTAATGCAATGTCATGTCAATGACACAAAATAATTTTGGGAAAGCTGCCTGGATTCTTGGATGTAAACAGAATGTTGATGGCATATTTATATGATTTTCATCTATTGAAGATGATTATGAATATTGTCTCACTGCGTGTTCACACCTAGAACGTAAGAACAGAAGAAACGGGAGCAGGAGTAGGACATCTGGCCTGTCGAGCCTGCTCCGCCATTCAATAAGATCGTGGCTGATCTGGCTGTGGTCTCAGCTCCACCTACCTGCCTTTACCATATGACCCTTAATTCCCTTACTATGTAAAAATCTATCTAACTGTCTTAAATATATTTAATGAGGTAGCCTCTACTGCTTCCCTGGGCAGAGAATTCCACCGATTCACTACTCTCTGGGAAAAGCAGTTTCTCCTCATCTCCATCCTAAATCTATTCCCCCAAATCTTGAGGCTATGTCCCCTAGTTCTAGTCTCACCTACCAGTGGAAACAACTTTCCTGCCTCCATCTTATCTATTCCTTTCATAATTTAATATGTTTCTAAAAGATCCCCTCTCATTCTTCTGAATTCCAGCGAGTATAGTCCCAGGCAAATCAACCTGGTGAACCTTCTCTGCACTGCCTCCAAAGCCAGTATATCTTTTCTCAAGTAAGGAGACCAGAGCTGCACGCAGTACTCCAGGTGCGGCCTCACCAGTACCCTGTACAGTTGCAACATAACCTCCCTGCTCTTAAATTCAATCCCTCCAGCAATGAAGGCCAACATTCCATTTGCCTTCTTGATAACCTGTTGCACCTGCAAATCAACCTTTTCCAATTCACACACAAGCACTCTCAAGTCCCTCTGCACAACAGCATGCTGCAATCTTTCACCATTTAAATAATAATCTGATCTATTTTTCCTTCCAAAGTGGATGATCTCACATTTACCAAGATTGTACTCCATCTGCCAGACCCTTGTTCACTCACTCAACCTATCTATATCTCTCTGCAGACTCTCCACAATTTGCTTTTCCACTCAGTTTAGTGTCATCAGCAAACCGAGATATGATACACTTAGTCCCCTCTTCCAAATCGTTAATGTATATCATGAACAGCTGCGGGCCCAGCACCGACCCCTGCAGCACCCCACTCACCACTGATTGCCAACCAGAGAACCACCCATTTATCCCAACTCTCTGCCTTCTAGTGGTTAACCAATCCTCTATCCATGCTAATACATTACCCCCAACTCCATGCATCTTATGGATGTCTTTTATGCGACACTTTATCAAAAGCCTTCTGGAAATCCAAGTATACAACACCCACCTGTTCCCCTCTATCCACTGCGCTCGTTATATCCTCAAAGAACTCCAGTAAGTTTGTCAAATAGGACCCTCCCTTCCTGAATCCATGCTGTGTCTGCCTGATGGAACTACATCTATCCAGATAACTCGCTATTTCTTCCTTAGTGATAGCATCAAGTATTTTCCCGACTACAGGCGTTAAGCTAACTGGCCTATAGTTACCCGCCTTTTACCTACGTCCTTTTTTTAAACAGTGGCATGACATTTGCTGTCTTCCAATCCGCCAGGACATGCCCAGAGTCCAGAGAATTTTGGTAAATTATTACAAACATGTCTACTATAACTTCCGCTGTTTCTTTCAGTACCCGGGGATGCATCCCATCAGGACCGAGGACTTGTCTACCTTTAGACCCACTAGTTTGCTCATCACTACCTCTTTAGTGACAGCAATTGTATCAAGATCCTCACCTCCTATCGCATCCATAACATCTCTCTTTGGCATGTTAGATGTGTCCTCCACCGTGAAAACCAACACAAAATAGTTGTTCAAAGCCTCAGCTATTTCCACATTACCCAGTATTAATTCCCCCTCCTCATCATCCAAGGGACCTATGTTCACTTTAGCCACCCTTTTCCGCTTTATATAATTATAAAAACTTTACTAACTTTATTTATATTTTGTGCCAGTTTACTTTCATAATCTATCTTTCCTTCCCTTATTGCTTGCTTAGTGGTTCTTTGCTGTTTTTTTTAAGTTTTCCTAATCTTCCAGCTTCCCACTACTCTTGGCATGAGCTTTTAGTTTGATGCCTTCTTTTATTTCCTTAGTTATTCAAGGCTGGCTCTTCCCACCCTTATAGTCCTTGCTTTTAACTGGAATATAGTTTTGTTGAGCACTGTGAAAAATCTCTTTGGAAGTCTCCCACTGTTCCTCAACTGTCTCACCATATAACTTAGGAACACAGGCAACCGCAGTAGACTGCTCCCTCCCTGAACTCATTGCTACTCTAATCTATTTTAGATGTGGGTTTCCTCCTGGAGCTCCAGTTTCTTCCCACATTGCAAAGATGTGCAGGGTGAGAGGTTAATTGGCCCTACTGTGTAAGTCGTTGATAGAATCTGGGGGGAGCTGATGGGAATGTGGGGAGAATAAAAAATGGGATCAGTGATAAGTTAGTGTAAATATATGGATGTTTGATAGTGAACTTATTGGGCCAAAGGGCTGGTTTCCATTTTGTAAGACTCTACAACTAGAAGTATACCTGTCAGTAGATGAATCACTAGAAGAGTTGCAGGTTTAGTCTTAAATTTGTGCTAAAGTAATCAGTTTCACCCCAGCAGCAGGTAGGGTGCTCGATAACTTTGGAAACACTACTCCTGATTGTGTGTGCATGTGTGTGTGCACGTGTTGGCATGCTCACTTGCGTAGACGAAGTAGGAACCGTTGGACTTAATTTTGATGTTCCACATATTCAAATAATATACCAACACACACTATTTAGATTCACAGGAAGAATGATATTTCTGCTCAAGTAAAGAGACATCTGATGCCACAGTACCAAGAGATTAGATAACCAGTAGACCAGGAGGGGTTAGAAATGGATTGTTAAACAACACAGTGCATGTTACGTTCGTTGTTATTTCCTTTCTTTCTTGCTCCATAATATTAGTTTGTTATGTTCTTCCATCACATAATTAATTCCAGGATCTTTTTAATTGATATATGCGTCACCACAGAAAAAACAACTTTAAATCTATCTATAGAAGCTCTAAGTTAACACATCTGATGACACATTTCAAAGTGTCGAAGTACAGAAATATAGCATCTTATGTCATTAGCTTCTGAGCTGAAATGGAAATGTAGAAATCAATGGCAATCTGTAGTCATTTACTCCCAAAGAGGTTGTTAAATTCTGATCCCTCAATATATTAACAATTTACTTATCAATGCAGACTTTCAAATCAACAACATTGGCCTGATGTTTAAAGGCATCCAGAAACACAAGTTATTAAGGATAAAACAAACATTATTTTGAAAGAGAGCAAACTGAATAGCAGAGATGGTGTGATAAACTCATATCGAACCTTGGAGTATTGTGTCGAGTATAATCTTCATATAGAGTGATCGAATCGTACAGAAGTACAGCATGGAAGCAGACCCTTCGGCTCATCAAGTCCACAAGGGATATAGGGATAGGGCAGGAAAGTGATGTTTGAGGTAGAAGATCAGCCATCATCTTGTAGAATGGCAGTACAGATGGTCTACTCTTGTTCCCATCTCTAAAGTTTAGCCAGTACTAACAAGTTGTGGATCAGCTGAACACATCTACTGGGGAATGAGAGTGAGGGGAGGGTCCAGATTACTGCCAAAGCTAGAATCAATTAAAGCAGGCATGCACAACCTAAAAGTTAGCCTGCAACTCTTAAGAGGGAGTTGCATTGTGCAGGAGCAGGTGCTGGTAGTTGTGCAGGCAGTGAAACTGATTGGGAAAAATTTGAGAATAACTCAATGTGGGAGGGAGAAGCTGCCATGATTTTCGAACACTTCAATGGTGGGCTTGATGAAGGAGATGCAAAGGAAAAGTTCTGTTTTACATAGTTCCAGAAGGATCTCCAGGCAGCTCGTTAGATTAATTAGGTTCACAGGAAGAATGATATTTCTGCTCATGTAAAGCAACATCTGATGCCACAGTACTAAGAGATTAGATAACCAGTAGACCAGGAGGTCTTCTCATCCTGTTCAAAAGGCTGATAACAGATACTACAATGATCAATATCAGAAGTCAGCCCCTGAAAATCTCTGATCCCACATCTGAAAAGTTAAAAGATTAACAGCTTCTAGTAGAGTTCCTGTCAGAGCTGGAAACTAGCAGTAACTGTGCACAAGACTAAGCAATACAATGAAAGGAGTGAGGATAAACAAATACACTGCAGTTAATGAGAATCAGTGTTTAGTATCGGCTTTATAACACCAGGCAAACATAAGCATAAAGAGAAAAAAGACATATTCATTTGCACCATCCCAAAGCATTTTACAGTCAATGATGTATTTTTGAAGAATACTCACAGTTGTATGGCAGGAATCAAATCAGCTAATTTGTGTAAGTAAGCTCCAACTACAGCCAGGAAAATATTAACAATCAGATAAGGTATTTGGTGATCTTGACTGGGGGATAAATATTGATTAGGACCCCATGAGGAACTCCACTTCTTTTCGTCAGATAATGCCATGGGATCTTTCACATCTTCCAAAGAAAGTGAATAGTGCCTCAGTTTAATGTCTCATCTGAAAGACGTCACCTCCTGCAATGTAGTATTTCCATTACACTGCAATGCCAGTCTGTATTTTTTTCTCAAGTCTCTGGTGCGTGATTTGAGCCCAGATTTTTCCTACTCAAGAGGTGAGTGTGCTACCGAGTCACAGGTAACACCCAACAAATAGAGGACGTCTGGTATGTTTCCTAGGTCACTAAGTAATCTATAGTAAACATCATTCCTGCCTAACAGTTTTTGATGCAGCTTGCAGGTAATTTACATAGTTTCTTGCATACTTTATGCATTGTTGAAACAATTTCATTGTACATCCTCCATTTCTTGCCCATCACAGCATCAGACTACATAAGGCCACGTCTTTCCAGAGACCAGATTAACGTGGGTAAATGGGAAGTGAGCCAGGTACTGTTGGCACATGGACAGGTGATTTGTAAGGTCCTTTAGAAATTACAGAGCACACACCCTAAGAAACACAAACACAACAAGACCAACAGGAAGTGTAGTGTTTCTGTGCACACTCCCCATCCAAGTACCTGGAAACAGGGTTTTAAATGTCTGGCATAGATTGGTGCGCAAATGTAGTTTCAGGTATTTAATGTGTGTCATATTTGGACATGGGATACCAGCTGGTGGAAACTAATCTGCACCTGCAAAAAAATGAAAAGTATTTATTTCTGGATCAGAGCTAATAGAATTTCACTTTTGAGATTCTCACTAATGAAAATTATTTTTGCTACTTCTTCCCCCCTCTTCAACATTCAATTACCACCTCTACTTTCCTAAAAGCCATGGCTCATAACAAAATGTGGAGTCAACAGATGCTGGCTGATTGCCAGTATTTCACTTCAATTCCAATTAAATCAAAGCACGATGTAATTTTTCACATTTCACAATTCTGAATTCCTGTGTCGGATCCCTTATCTTTTTCTACCCTGAAGTAAATGCCATAGTTTCTCCCATTATATCTCATAATAAAATCCTCCACTCCCTGGTCTACTTGTAAAAGTCGTGTGATCGAGAGTTTAGTGAATTATTGTGGGTATAAAAATGTAAGCACCACATGCAGTGAATTCCCTGGTTTTTGAAACAGAACAAAGAAGACACCCTATTTGACACTCCTGCGCACTGTAATTGTAATGGTAAGTGGACCTTACCAGTACTCTAGCATTGTCTTAGGTTAACCTAAGGAGACATTAAAACTGGCAACAGAGACAGGATGTTGAAAAAAATTGATGAAAAAAATCATTGTTGCAACTTGTGGACTCTGTTAAAATTCCATGGCTGCAAGCAAAAATGGAAAGAAAAACAGCAGGGCCCCCAATTCGATATTCCTGACTTAAGGCTTAGTATCCCTTTAACATAGGTCCTGCAGGTTAAATCAAAGGGAAAGACAGAATTCCAAACAGCTGATTTTGACTGTATAAACCTAGGTAGTCAGTGGAACAAGCTGAGATAAAAATGCAAACACTCAGGAGACTTAACTATTGCAACACCATTTTGGTGGGAAAAGAAAGAAAATGGTGGCTCAAACATAGCAGGCTTCATGGGAAGCCTGAGGATATGTAGCAAGCCTTGGGAATCATTCACATCCTACATGGAAAGCACGGAGATGTTTTCCAAGGGCAAAAAACTGTTGAGCTGGAAAACATTTCAGCATTAAATGCTGCAAAGAAGGAATAGCAAACAGCAATATTACTTATGGAAATTGATTCTAGAGGTACTTCAGAGGCTGAAAGAATACTTTAAACCCACAACCATTTGAGAGACTAGACAGCTATAAATTAAGAGCGTGCAATCAAAAGCTAGGCAAAACCAAGAATGATTACATTGCAGCATTCAAAGATCTATCAAGATATTGTAACTGGAGACATTTCAGATTGTGCACTCAGGGAGATAGGTTTATGTGTCTTCTAAGATAAAACAAAACAGGCAGAGCTGTTTGGCAAAAGTGTCTTATATTTTACCTGGTGTGTAGGATTCCAACTTCCATGGAAAGAACAGCCAAGAATGCCAAGGAATTTTGTCCTGTGTTTGCCACAGCTGTAATGGTAGCCTACTGTTCAGTAACAAGGACAGCATCATGTCTCTGCATGTGGGGCAAGTCACTGTTGGAGAAGTACTGGCAGTCATGCACTGGTGAAGATGTACCAAATGCAACGGCTCTTTTAAAGAGTTTAAGAAATATTGGTATAAAAAGAAAAGATGTGGCAGCAGCATGTAAAACAAAACAGAAGGCAACAGACAGGTGTGTCTTAAGTGCATCATTAGCATAAAGAGAATGAGTTTCTTTAAGAAATCATAAAACAGAGAATCTGCACAATGTTACAACTCTGCAGATGATGACACAAAATAGCATCTAGGCGACAATCAATGGTTAGTGTGAGACAACAGGTCAGTTCTAGTCCTAGTGGGTGGATGGTCATTGGAGATGTTGATTTAAGAAGCTGCAGGTCGTTCCATTGTAGAGAAGGACACTTATGAAAACAGTGTGTTATGACTACCTTTTGTAAGGAACAAAATCAGTCACAAGATTTATTCAGGACAAGTTCTGGCACAAATATAACACATGGCATGCTATGATGGCTAGAGTTTCAAGTTATCCGTAATTAAAATGGGCTACACTGAATGATCAGATATTACAGACAATGATTGGGATTGGGCAAAAGTTTTAACTTCTGAAGCTGATGCTCCATCCAGATCACCAAATGAGCTATAAGATATTGGCAGCAAGGGTTTGATTTTCACATTGCAGTTTGCAGACAAGGATTTTCCAGTTACAGCCTATGACATTGATCAGCAAAGTCTTTGGAGGAAGGAAAAGAACAAAATATACAGTATTTTTAAATATAGGTATTAATAAAATCATGAAACTCTAGGTTTTTTAAAGGGGAGATTAAAGTACAAAAGTATACGGTTAACTCTTATTCTATACAAATTTCAATGGATATTGGGTCCAGTTTGGCCTTATTTAAGAGGAATGTCAAGACCATGGAGAAGACATAGCTTTTCCTTCCTCCCAACATTTTCACGTAGAATGTAGAAGCCTGTCATTCTGGTATTATATCGTATTTCATCACATTACATAGATTTTGTGTCATTGTTTAACTTTGATATTTTCTCATATAAAAATTCTGAGATTAATTATTATTGGTGTAGCTACAGTTCCAACAGATTTCTGAGAACACCATTTTTTTTATCTTCCATAGTCCAAAAATACACACACCAACCATTACTTTTGTTGCATTATCTCCTACTCATTCTGTAATATTACCTTTAAAGTCATTGCCTAACTTTATCAAGTTTCTTATGTGGCACTTCATCAAAGGCCATCTGAAAACAATCTGCAGTACTTCCTCACCATAACTACTTTCCCAGGAGAATATTGGTAGATTTCTTCAGGTTGTCCTCAATTAACCCATATCTTCCTAACAACGTACCAATTTTAAAACAAAAACAGAAAATAGTGGAAGTAGTCAACAGGCGGAGAAACAGAGTTAACATGGGATTTAACATTAATGTTTGACTTTCAATTATGTGTATCAATGTTATCCAGTGTAATAGCCTCCAGAAACTTTCTTATTACAAATATTAGGATGGCACTGAACCTCATCTGTCATGAAGAGACCAGATTTTAGCCTCCATTTGATCACACTGACTGTGGTGGGCCATAATCTGCCTTCAGGACCCTGGGCTTTTGGAAAAAAAATATAAATCAGTCAAGACACCTGGTCGTTATTTTATTACCCTTCTGGAAAATGCACTTATGGATTCAATGGAAGGCCAAAATGAGGCTGTACAATGTTTTCTGGGGTAGAATACCCTGTTAATTTTTATTGCCTCTATTCATAGCTGGCCACTCGGCAAAGTACTGAAGAATCTTTTTTATTCATTTTTTAGGATATGGGATCATTGGCAAAACCAGTATTTATTGCTCATCCATAAACACCCTTGAAAAGATGATGTTGAGCCATCTTCTTAAACAGTGCACTTGGATGGGATCTTCCAGAACTTAGACCCAGACGTAATGATGGCCCAGTAATATATTTCCATTTCAGGGTGGTGTGTAACTGGGAGGGAGCCTGCAGGTGGGGGGTGTTCCCATGCAGCTGCTGTCCTTATCCTTCTTAGTGACAAGGGTCATGTGTTTCAGGGATGCTGTCAGATTAGTCTGTGCACTCAGCAGCTGCATTACTGTATCTCAGTTGCAGCATTATTTTTTCCCTTCCTAATACCATCTTTCATTCCACTCTATCTATGTAATGATTAACAAGCATTCATCACCCTCTCTTAGATGGCATCAATAGCATTTGTGTCACTTGGATGACCTTGGTCTCCACCCTATTATAGATATGTCCTCCCCACCCCTCCCCTTCTCTGCAATATAAAACGCACTTGTTTTCTCACTTCTCCAGTTCTGATGAAAGGTTATCAATTTAGCTCTCAGAGTCTCTCTCTCCACAGATGCAGCCTGACCTAATAAGCATTTTCTGTTTTTATTTCAGATTTCCAGTATCTGCATTTTGTTTTACTTTTCTCTCTTAAGGATCAAAATATCAAATGGCATTGATATAATGGTGCCTTTGATTTGAGGAACTCAGTTATTCTGTTGTATACATTGCTCAACTTGAACCAAATGTGTGAATGATCAGATTTGTGATGAAGTCAGATGTTGTTTCACCGTTGTCAATCAAAGATAGTGTGAATATCCAGCTAACCACCAGGTCAATGGCCTTCAGCCTTTTGATCAAACTTATGGTCACAAACAAAAGCATGTTTATCAATAATTAGCAAGATTGATACAAGCAGATATATGAGTCGATATTTCATTCTCCACCTTGCTTTCTTTCTCTCTCTCTACACTAAACAGTCTAAGTTATCCCTTACTCTTCCTCCCTTGCCCACTGTACCTGGCATCACAACTCCACGATGTCTCTGGTCTGTTCTAATAAAGAATGTTAGAGCACGGCTGGAAAATTCTACCTCAAAGGGAAATGACAGAAGTTATAGCAACCATATAGGAAGGTAAATCCAGGAGTCTGAAGCAGGCTATATGCTTTCCAAATTAAATACTTGTTGAGACTTGTTAAATACTTTCCAAATTAAATACTTGTTGTGACATCATTAAGTGATCAGGATTGCACCGGACACAAAACTTAACAAAACTAAAAAACTTAGCTGAATTTTCAGGGAGTTCTTTTTTTTCCCCCCAAATCCACAATCTATGTGCTTTTGATCCCTGTTAGATCAACCTGCTGGGAATCTTCAGCATAACTGTAACTGGATTCAGGGATAGGTTATTTAATGGAATTTCACTGGTAGTTGCCAATGTCACTTATAACACAAGTCAAACAACTACTTGGTGAGAAGAAATGCTGAATAGTTGCTCCCTTCAACAGCCACTACCTCTGTCTATTGCTATCGTTGAAGCATTGTTACATGATAGCTAAACTCTAACTACACCTTGGGAATTTCTGCAGGAGTCTAGGAGTTGCCCCTGAATGGAACAATTGTGAACCATGTTAAATCTAGTAATCCTCTAAAATGAAATGAAGTCATAGCAGACAGTTCAGAAATGCATCCTTACATGGACAGAATAAGAAAGGGACTGTTTTCATAAAATAAGATCCAATGTCTCCTTGAACATATCACTATAGATTGTTGAAAGGAACAACACTACTTAAAACTCCAGGACATAATAGTAGAACATGAGAATATCTCATGAATAGTAAATAAGTGTAGTAAAATGTCCTCACCTTCAAATCAATCTGCTGTATTTAAATCTGATGCTTTCCTGCAGCAGATTGCCAGAGCCACTGAAGGGATATAAAAATCTCTTAAAAAATATTGAATAAAACACCCAGACCTTGAAAAAGGCACTTGAGGGATAATGAATATCTTCACTTACTGCTTTTTTAGATGTGTCAACCCAGTGATTTAACACTCTCAAATTATGCATAATGTAAGTATGCTACATGTATAACTACTCTCTATAAATCTCACAAATTGTAGCATTATTTTTTGTCATAAATTTATTGTAAATATACATACGTTATGACTATTACTTTAACATAGTTATTTTTTCTTAAATAAATTTGCTTAATAGATTGGGCTTGAAAAAAAGTCTGACATCCGATGTTCTGCTACTTATCAAATAGAGGGGAGAGTTACTACAGAGATACCTAGTTATTCTGGTAGCTACAAATGCAAAGGATGTTTTGTTTGTTATTCTGGGCACATAATTGAAAATTGACCTGGATGTCAAAGCAACTTAAGATTCTTTTGGGATACTACTTAAAACCTACTTTTTCTGGCTGCTCTTTTGATAATCTGCCATTATAACTGCAGAATCTGAGTCATCAGAATCAGATTTATTATCACTGACATATGTCATGAAACTTGTCGTTTTGTGGCAGCAGTACAGTACAAGACATAAAATTATTATTAGTTACAAAAATAAATAAATAGCGCAAAAGAGAAATAACAAGGTAGTGTTCATGGGTTCATAGACCATTCAGAAGTCTGATGGTGGAGGGGAAGAAGCGATTTCTGAAACGTTGAGTGTGGGTCTTCAGGCTCCTGTACCTCCTCCCTGATGGTAGTAACATGAAGAGGGCATGTCCCATGTGGTGAGGGTCTTTAATGATGGATGCCGCCTTCTTGAGGCATTGTCTCTTGAAGATGTCCTCGATGGCGGGGAGGGTTGTGGCTGTGATAGAGCTGGCTGAGTCTACAATCCTCTGCAGCCTTTTTTGATCCTGTGCATTGGAGCCTCCATACCAGTCGGTGATACAACTAATCAGAATGCTCTCCAACATGTCATAACAGGCTACAAGACGAAGTTGGGCTGCATAGTTAACAACAATACATCCCTTCCTGATGAACTTAACACATTCTATGCGCGTTTTGAACAGAAGGGAAGTGGATTGTCACCATCCACCTTGACAGCCTCCAATACAGCTGAACCTGTGATCACAGTGGAGGACGTAAGATCGGTCTTCCGGAGAGTGAACATGAGGAAAGCACCTGGCCCAGATGGTGTCCCTGCCGTGTGCTCAGATCTTGTGCTGATCAGCTGGCAGAAGTATTTGCGAACATATTCAACCTCTCCCTTCTTCAATCTCAGGTTCCCACCTGTTTTAAGAAGACCACTATCATCCCGGTACCGAAGAAAAGCAAGATAACATGTCTCAATGACTACCGACCAGTGGCTCTGACATCCACCATCATAAAGTGCTTTGAGAGGTTGGTCATGGCACACATCAACTCCAGCCTCCCAGACAACCTGGACCCACTGCAATTTGCCTATCACCAGAACAGGTCTACAGCGGATGCTATCTCCCTGGCCCTACACTCAGCTCTGGAGCATCTGGACAGTAAAGACAACTATGTTAGACTTTTGTTTATTGACTACAGCTCTGCCTTCAATACAATAATCCCAAGCAAGCTTGTCACCAAACTCCGAGACCTAGGGCTCAACACCTCCCTCTGTAACTGGATCCTTGACCTTCTAACAAAAAGACCGCAATCAGTGACGATAGGCAGCAATACCTCTGACACGATTATTCTCAACACTGGTGCCCCACAAGGCTGCGTCCTCAGCCCTCTACTATACACTCATGACTGTGTGGCCAAATTCTGCTCTAACTCCATCTACAAGTTTGCAGATGATACCACCATTGTAGGCCTTATCTCAGACAGCAATGAGGCGGAGTACGGGAAAGAGATAGAGAGCTTAGTGGAATGGTGTCATGACAACAATCTTTCCCTCAATGTCAACAAAAGAGCTGGTCATTGACTTCCGAAAAGGGGGCGGTGTACATGCACCTGTCTACATCAATGGTGCTGAAGTTGAGAGGGTTGAGAGCTTCAAGTTCCTGGGAGTGAACATCACGAACAGCCTGTCCTGGTCAAATCACGTAGATGCCATGGCCAAGGAAGCTCACCAGCACCTCTACTTCCTCAGGAGGCTAAAAAAATTCGGTTTGGCCCCTTTGACTCTCACTAACTTTTACTGATGTACAATAGAAAGCATCCTATCTGGATGCATCACGGCTTGGTACGGCAACTGCTCTGCCCAGGACCACAAGACACTGCAGAGAGTTGTGGACACAGCCCAGCGCATCACAGACACCAGCGTCCCCTCCTTGGACTGCCTTTATCTCTCGTCTTGGTGTAGCAGCCAGCATAATCAAAGACCCCACCCACCCAGGACATTCTCTCTCCTCTCCTCTTCCATCGGGTAGAAGATACAAGAGCCTGAGGGCACGTACCACCAGACTTAAGGACAGCTTCTACCCCACTGTGATAAGACTATTGAATGGTTCCCTTATACAATGAGATGGACTATGACTTCACAATCTACCTTGTTGTGACCTTGCACCTTATTGCACTGCACTTTCTCTGTAGCTGTGACACTTTGCTCTGTACTGTTATTGTTTTTACCTGTACTACATCAATGCACTCTGTACTAACTCAATGTAACTGCACTGTGTAATGAATTGACCTGTACGATCGGTATGCAAGTCAAGTTTTTCACTGTACCTCGGTACAAGTGACAATAATAAACCAATACCAATACCAAATCTCCTCAAACTCTTAATGAAGTAGAGCTGCCGGTGTGCCTTCTTTGATATTGCATCAATATGTTGGGCTCAGGATAGATCCTCTGAGATGTTGAAGCCCAGGAACTTGAAGCTGCTCACCTTTTCCACTGCTGACCCTTCAATGAAGACTGGTGCGTGTTCTCCTAAATTCCCCTTCCTGAAATCCGCAATTGATTCCTTGGTCTTGCTGATGTTGAGTGCGAGGTTGTTTTTGTGACTCCACTCAACCAGCCGATCTATCTCACTCCTGTACACCTATTCATCACCACCTGAGATTCTGCCAATAACAGTGGTGTCATCAGCGAATTTATAGATGGCGTTTGAGCTGTGCCTAGCCACACAGTCATGAGTGTAGAGAGAGTAGAGCAGTGGACTAAACATGCATTCTTGAGGTGCGCCTGTGTTGATTGTCAGCGAGGAGATGTTACCACTGATCCACACTGACTGTGGTCTCCTGATAAGGAAGTCGAGGATCCAGTTGCAGAGGGAGGTACAGAGGCCCAGGTTTTGAAGCTTGTTGATTAGTACTGAAGGGACGATGGTGCTGATCTGTAATCAATAAACAGCAGCTTGAGGTACATTTTGCTGTTGTCTAGGTACTCCAAAGCCGAGTGGAGAGCTAGTGAGATTGTGTCCGCTGTACACCTGTTGTGGCGGTAGGCAAATTGCAGTGGGCAGATTGCAGAGGCATTGACAGAACCATCCGCTTATTCATGTATTACCTCTTTTTAAAGAAGGCATTAATGTTAAGTGTTTGATGCTGCCTGAAATTACTCTGTTCAATTTCCTAAGGCTGGAAAATTATTCTGTTTATATGCTTGATATTTTATATTTCAAGTTATGATTTACCAAGATATTTACCAATGGAACAGTTACAATAATTATAATAGTTTTCAGAGAATATCCTGAGATATTCCGTGCATGAGTTACAATACATATTAATACAATACGTGTAGTGGTAAGTCCTCGCCACTCGGAAGCTTCAACGCGTGATGAGTGGCCTACGGTGCAGTAACTTCTCCGCGCCTGACGGAGGCGCGGTTTCTGAGACTCGGAGCGCCGCTGTGGCGGTTGAGGGGACGGGGACGGGGACGGTGCGTGCAGTAACCCCTCCCAGCCTGCGATGGCGCTGCGGTCGGGAGTTGGCGCGGGACGGTGTGCGTGATGCAGTGTGGGAAGCGACAGGTCCGGAGAGCGGCCGGGAAGGGCCGGGAAGGGACGGGGAGGGGGGGGCAGAGAAACTGTGAAGATTATTCTGCTTTCGAAGTGATTTGTTTTTAAAAATTCTGGCCGTCAGACTATCGCAATAGAAACTCACCAAGTATTGACCGTGAATCAAAAATAAAAATCTGATCATCAGGCGGAGTTGAGGAAGATGTCGGAGAATCAGCCGAACAACCCGAACCGGGTGAGGAACAACAACCTGAACCCGAACCCGCTCATCAATGTCCGCGACCGCCTCTTCCACGCACTCTTCTTCAAGATGGCCGTGACATACGCCAGGGTGTTTCCCCCGTCCTTCCGGAGAATGTTTGAGTTCTTCGTGCTCCTTAAGGCTAGTATTTCAATGTAACTGCCGGGGGGTTGCGGTGGCCTGGGGAGGGACAGGTAACCCCCTCCCCCCCCCGGGCTTGTGGAGGGTGGTGGTGGTGGTGGTGGAGGGGGGAGCCGGTGGATGATACGCATGCGCGCACTTTGTACAGTAGGGAGCTGAGAACAAGTAGGCCATTTGCCCCCGAGCTTATTTCGGACACTGGGGTGATCCCTGACCTAACTTCTGTGTTTTCCTTTGCCCACATATACTTCGCAAACGTCTGTCAATCTCTGGTGTAAAACTAACAATTAACCTAGTGTCAATTTACATTTGTGGAAGAACATTCCAAACTTCTGCACAGTGTGTATGGAAATGTCTGCTAACTTTACGCCCTAAAAGACCTGGCTCTCATTTTTGAGCTAAGCCCCTTTACTCCCTCAATCCGTGGAAGTGATTCTTTATGCATGTTCCTATCAGACGCCTTTAATAATTGAAGACTTCAATCAGATTACTCTTTAACCCTCAATTCTACCCTATTTTCTTTAATCACTCTTTGCAATTTAACCCTTGAAGTGCAGATATCCTCCTGATAAGACTGTACTTAACTCCTCCTCAAAGATGAGGTAACCCAGTCGATATTCGAGCTCTAACTAGTGTTTTACATGGCTATAAATTAATGTGTTCAAGTCTTTTAAATGTAATAGTTAGCATTATCCTTTTTGATTATTTTTCTGTTTATGTCTGACATTTTATTAATCTAATATGTGGATCCCAAAGTATCTTTGAACATCCACTATTACTGGCTTTTCACCATTTAGAAAGTACTGTGATGTCTCTTCTTAAATTTGAAGTGTTTCGTTACAGTTTTATTGCCTTGTGAACCTGAATCCCAAAGTCTATGTTGTTTGTTTTGTGCTAGGACTAAGAGTATCCAGGCTGGACAGGAACTTGGAACAGGAGGGGAATGATCCCGTTATCATGGTCTGCTCAGAAACCACAAACATACATAAGACAAAAGAAGTTGTTGTGCAGAAAGTGTTTGAGCAGCTGGGTCCAAATGTAAAAGTAGAAGCACAGATCTTTCTCGATTACTACTTGAGTCATATATGAGTTTGCACAAGGTGTATAAAATCTGTGAAATGGATGTATGGCTTAAAGATTTACCTGAGAGAAATAAGTTTCAATATGTGGGGCACTGGGGAAGTGAGAGCTGTTCCTTTGGGAGCAGGGAAAATTGTTAAGAAGACATAGCTGAAGGCTCTGTGTCTCATAACAAGGTAAATAAATTAATAGGACAAGTAGAGAGAGATGGGTACAGTCCGATAGATGTGGCTGCAAAGTGACCATGGTTCGGATTTAAATATTCAAGAATATTTTATTTTTAAAAAATATAGGCAAGTGGGAAGAGTGATAGCCCTGACATTGAAAAATGATGTAAAGGCTGTAGAGAGGAGGGATCTTAGATCGGAACTTCAAGATTAGAATCAGTTTTGGTGGAATTGAGAATGCAAGGGGCTGAAAACAGTGCCAGGCATTATGTGAAGGCCCCCAAACTATAGTGGTGATGCAGGATAAGATTTCTTTATTAGTCACATGTACAACGAAACACACAGTGAAATGCATCTTATTGTGTAGAGTGTCTTGGGGGCAGCCCGCAAGTGTCGCCACTCTTCCGGCGCCAACATAGCATGCCCACAACTTCCTAACCCATATGTCTTTGGAATGTGGGAGGAAACTGGAGCACCCGGAGGAAACCCACGCAGTCACAGGGAGAACGTACGAACTCCTTACAGACAGCGCCCAGAACTGAACCTGGGTCGCTGGCACTGTAATAGCGTTACACTAACCGCTACACTACCATACCTGCATGGTAAAAGTCAGTATAGTTTACAAATAAAACCCCAGCAGGAAAAGTGGTTCATCCACGGCTATCAAGAGAAATTAAAAGATAATATAGATCAAAGGGAAAGGCAGATAATGTCAAAAAAAGAACTGTGAACCTGAGGATTGGGAAAATTAAAAAATTCAGCAAAAGAATACCTAGACATTGATAAGGAAGAAGAAAGTAGAAAGTGAGTAAGATATAAAAATAGACTGTGAAATATATAGCTATGTAAAAAGGAAAAGATTAGCTAAAGATAATGTGTATCCCTGACAGCCTGAGCCAAAAGAAATTATATGGGGAATAAATGGCAGAGAAATTAAACAGATATTCTGTCTGTCTTCGTGGAAGAAGACACAGAAAATCTTCTGGGAGTGGTAGAGAGTACAGGTGCAGGATGAATGAGGAACTCAAAAGAAATTAACATTAATCTCTCTAGTACTTTCTTTTAAACTAATTAGACTGAAACAATAAATCCCCAAGACCCGGTGATCTGCATCTTAGGGTTTTGAAGGTGCTGGCAATGGAGATCTTGGTTGTCAGCTTCCAAAGTTCCACAGATTCTAGGACGGTTCTCACGGATTTACAGGTAACAAGTGTAACCTTCATATGTAAGGCAAAAAAGCTTGTGTGCAGGTAGAGCAAATAATTAGGAAAGCTAACAAAATGTTATCATTTATTGCAAGGGAAATAGACAAAAAGAGGGAGAATATGATTCAGCATTGGTGAGACTACATCTGGAGAGCTATGTACAGAATTGCCCTATTATTCAAGCAAGGATGTAAATGTCCTCTCTGCTGCAATGCATTTGCAAATCATGAAGCAGTGTGACTTGCAGAGTAGCTTGCTGATCTTGTCCCTTTCGGTGGTAGAGGTAGCAGGTTTGATGGGCACTATTGGAGGAGGATAGGTGAGTAATTGCATTTTGTAGATGGTACACACTGCAGCCACTGTGTGGTGGTGGAGGGAATGAATGTTTAGGATGGTGGATGTGGTGCCATTCAAATCAGCTGCTTTGTCTCGGGTGGTTTTGAATGGCTTGACTGTTGTTGGAGTTGCGCTTGTCCAGGCATCATGGCAAATATTCCATCATGTGTAGATGGTAGAAAGCACTTAGGATGTCAGGAGCAGGCTACCCAGCTGGACCTGCTCTTGCAGCCACAATATTTATGTGGCTGATCCTGTTGTTTCTGGTCAATGGTCACCTCCCCAAGCTATTAATGTAGGGGACTCTTGCCATTGAATGTCAAGGAGAGGTGGTTAGATTCCCTCTTGTTAGAGATGGTCACTTGCTGGCACTTATGTGGCACGGATGTTACTTGCCTCTTATCTTGGTCCTGTTGCATGCAGGCACAGACTGCTTCATTTTCTGAGGAATTATGAATGAAATAGAACATTGTGCAATCATCAAGAATATTTCCAATTGTGACCTTATGAAAGGAAGGTTATTGATGAAGCAGCTGAAGATGGTTGGGTCTAGGACATTGCCTTGAATAACTACCAATAGTAAGTTAATTGATTTCCGACAGCTACAGCTATGGGAAAAGTATGTCTCCAACTATTGGAATGTTTTCCCCGTCAAATTCACTGACATCAGTTTTACCAAGGCACTCTGATGCAAAATTTGATCAAATGCAGCCTTGATGTCAAAGTTAGTCATTTTCACTTCACCTTCTGGGATTCAGTTCTGATCCATATTTGGACTAAGAAGGCAGTAATGAGGTATGGAGCTGA
Organism: Pristis pectinata; assembly: GCF_009764475.1. NCBI lineage: Eukaryota > Metazoa > Chordata > Chondrichthyes > Rhinopristiformes > Pristidae > Pristis > Pristis pectinata. The sequence continues at coordinate 12,439,635 of NC_067428.1, forward strand.
CTGGGTCTGGCAAACCCTAAACTGCATTGGTGAGCATGTTACTGAAGAGTATATGCCACTTGATAGCACTGATAATGGCACGTCATTTTGCTGATGATTAAGAACAGACTGATGAGGCTGTACTCAGACAGATTTGATTTGTTTTGCTATTTTTGAACAGGGCAATTTTCTGCATAGTCAGGTAGACTTGAGTGTTGTAACTGTATTGGAACAGCTTGGCTAGTGATGAGACTTGTTTGGAACTTAAGTCTTCAGTACTACAGCTGAGATATTGTGTGGTCTTATAGCCTTTGCTGTCACCAAAGTTGTCAGTCATTTCTTCTGTCACATGAATCTAATTGGATGTGGACCAGTTTTTAGGATGTTGGGGAAGCTAAAATGGATTGTCCACTTGGCACTTCTGCCTGAATATAGTCCCAAATACTTCAGTCTTTAACATTTAAAAACATCACTCTCTAATATTGTTATTTTCCTTATTTAATTTTGGTGAGTCCATATTTTGATACAGGACAGTTTATTCAATATCTGGCATGTTGTTCTCAACGATTGTAAATACTGATGTAAAATAATTATTTAACATAAACAAAAAATTCTGGAAACACTCAACAGGTCAGACAGCATCTATGGAAAGAGAAATTGGATTAATGTTTTACTCTGCGCACCATTTCTCTTTCCATGGAAGCTGCCTGGCCTACTGACTTTACAGCATTTTCTACTTTTATTTCATCTGCAGTTTTTTATTATAATTATTCCACATGTCTGGCATTTCTTTATTTTCATTAATAATACAATTATTTTCACACTTACTCCTGACTATGCTCAATTACACAATACTATGGTTAAAAAATGTGTTGATCCTCAAATCTCTTGTAAATTTCCTCACAAACTCCTTTTGTAGCTCTTGCTGTTTGCTTTGTCACTTTTTATTTTTTGTGTCACTCCCAATTGCCAGAATCTGTTGGTTTATTGTTATCTTCAGTGCTGTTTTGGGTTTGTTTTCTCGTACAATTTTAGTTGCCCAATTTGACAAATAGAACTTTTGCCCCTTCTACATGCTCTGAGATGGTTCAAGCTCGTACATTGCGGTCAAGTTGAAAAACTAATTGTTTTGCGGTGTATTCTTTCTTTAATGTCTCCCAGTGATTTTCTGATGTTTTACCCATTAATTAGTTTACCTAGTCCACTTTTGGCTGTCTGTCTCATCACACGAATCTAGGATTGTTGCTTCATGTTTCTGTTTTATCACTACGTTGAACTCAGTTATACAATGATAGCTTTTAGATACATATTTTTACACTATTGAGCTGTCACCTAATCTGTTTTATTATTCATTACTAAATTTAATATCACCTGGATTAGCTCACCATTCATTAGTAGGTCTAATATCACCTGACCTATCTACAATTTATTGTTGTAGAAGCCCATTGTGAATAAGTTCAAGATATTCCTAACCCTCCAGACCTCAACTAGTCTGTTTATCTTAATTTATATGAAAATTGAAATCCTTCATTAAAACTATCTGGTTTTGCTTATGCTTCTCTGATGATCTGCATTTATGCATTCCACCATTTCACAGCTATTCCCAGGGTACATGCACACAGCTTCCAAGATGGTGTTAATCCTTTTCTATTTCTTATTTCTCTTTCTACCTATTACTCTCCTTTGTCAGTTTACCTATCATTAAGTCTTGACTTATTTTTGAAGTGATTTATATCCTAAATTGCTGAACCTATTTCTGATCGTCCAACACTTTTTTTCTTTATAGAGTTTATAATTTGGTATTTTTGTCTCAGTCATGATTATAGTGTGTTTAATTAGCATTCATGGTTCATGCAGTTTGTTGCTTATAGAGAATGCTTGTTGGGGCTGCATTCCTTAACCTGTCCTTTTCATTCCAATGTTTTACTTGCATATCTCTTACTTATCTTCCTTAGTTTCATAACTTTACATTTTTAAATGTATCCATTATTTGAAGATCATAAAGCACAACTTATAAGTATTACTCTGCTCTCTTTCATTTGTTTTTGAACTATTATTAATACTACTTTGTTACCCATCTCCCTCTTGTATTCCATGAAAGGTTTTGTGACAGGCTTTCCGTCATGGCATTCCTTCTACCACCTGTTTGTTCCCCTTATCTGTTTATCTCAATGCCAATTTGCACATGGTTTACATAATTGGAGATTATAATCCTTGGCTATAATACTTCACAGATTATGCCATATCATACAGTCCAATCAGCGTATCATACAGTCCAATCTACCAACATACATAACAGTGATGGGATCCTCCCCCTTCCCCTCCCTCCTCCGTACCTTTTCAAGCTGGTTAGAGATGTCTGTAACCCAGCCGGCAGAGAAGCAACTTTTCATATGCAATTTGCCTAAAATGAATGCTGTCTGTCTGCTACTAATTACTGAATTCCCTGCAACCTCATGCTTCCTAAAAATCTTCCATTTTGGAGAGCCTCCTTATTCCCACTGCCATTATCAGTCTAGATGAAGGGACTGGACCCAAAATTTCCCTCCACAGATGCTGCTTGACCCACTGAGTTCCTCCAGCGATTTGTTTGTTGCCACTATTATCAGTCTTTTGCCTGCTTATCATTTTTTTTCCCCACAGATAGCAAATGTATCTGTTGATTAGCAACACTTTCTATGTATTTTTATTCTGTACACTAATTGTCATACCAAGCCTGTTCTGATCCTGCACCTTTCAATGAGAGACGATCAAGATCTGCAAACTGTCCAGCTAGTCCTTTCTCCCACACTCTCTTTCTTCATGTTTAGCATAGAACAGTATAGTTCTGAACAAGCTATTTGGCCCAAGATGTGTGCTGATTGTGGGTATTCTTTCATGTGGCAGAGAGTCTCCAACTTAGAGCACTAGTCATTACTGAGGCAAAGAGATTCAAAGTGAAGCTTCTACTATAGACATTTTCCCTCAGGGCATTCTTTAATGTCTCCAAATCCAAATATGTAACCTGTTTTGCCATAGTTTATTATTTATATAATAGGCTGCTGTAAGCTTTTCATTTCACTGTCTGGCAGTAACCATTAAAAGAATGAAAGCACTGCCTCAGACTTGCACAAGCCACTACAAGTATTGGAGGCAAAAACTAACCCTTCCTCTGCATCAAGTTTCACTGACTATATTTCAAATTTTACACTGCAAAGTACTCCATTAAGTTCACTTTAATGGCTTAATGCTTGAGATTTCCATTAAACACTTAAGTATAATTTTCATTGTAAATATTGTATATGGTTAGAAGCATAGTATAGTTTGTGAAGCCACCACATTTCTTTTCATGAATTGCAGGCAAAGGTTGGAGCAAAACATTGCATTATAGAGAAGGGTTGTTTGTTATTTTCAGAATAACTAAGCAATAAAGCAAGCAGCAAACATCCAGGCTTTGATTGCTACCTGTATGTCTAAGCAAGAGGCAATTATTGTTGGCGTGATTAAAACCTTGTCTTGAACTGGGCACCAGCTGAAGTGGGACACCCAGAAGCCAGAGATTCATGTGCAGTTCTCTTGTCAACTTCTCAGATAATGAAGTAGTCTCTCCCAATTTGCAACAAGACAAGGTTGTGATTTGGCATAATGAGTGCAAGTAACGTTCACACCATACAGGTGCCAGGCAATAACCAACTCCAGCAAGAGAGATTCAAACACTTTTCCTTAACATTCAACAACACTACCATTGTTTAATTCCATGCTATCAACATCCTGGTGAGGTGGTGACAAGACTAATTCGAAATTTAACTGGATCAGCTGTATAAATACTGTGGTTTAGGTCAGAGGTTTTGCATTATGGATTTTCCAGCCAGAGGAAAAGGAATCCATGTAGCAGTTGATCTCTGAGTGACCTCCACTCAAAAATATGGGATACCCACCACTAAGCTCCCTTCCAAGTCACATTGCACGTGCATGGCAATATCAGCATCTGTAGGCTTCCCTCCAATGAATATAGCATTTGGCTTTGAAGATTTATTACCATTCCTTCATTTAGTTGAGTCAAAGTCTGGTAGTACCCCACCTAAAGTATCAGTGGCTGAACCTTTACACATATTGTACCATTTTGAGGTGCTTGATTACCTTTTTTTTAAGGGCATTTCAGATGGGCAAAAATGGCGTACTAGCCAAATTACACAAACATTCTGAAAGTGAAAAGAATACTGGATAAGGTGATCAAGCCACATTCACAAGAAACAATAGAGTTATGAGTGAAATAATCTGGTTTTGGTTCTTGGAGTTCAGTAGCTTAGGTTGTAACTTGGCTATTAGCATCCTGCTAAATCCCATGGGTGGGTTGGGAGACTGCCAGTTTTTTTTAACAATTTCCATCCCCTCACCCCACCTCCCTTTTCAATTTATCCAACAGAAAAATAGAAAGGCCTAAACAAAACACAGATTGATTTGATATTGCCACTAAATTACCCAGCCTGCAGCACCAAAAGTCTTCAAATTTTGTATTTGGTTAATATACATGCAACATCAGGATGTACTGTTGGTGGAAGGAGGTGTCTTCCTGCATGTGAGAAATACAAGATGTTGAATTAAATTGAACACACAAGGCTATTTCTGTGCATTAACACTTGATTTTCAAGAAATTGTACCAAAATAAATCTGCAAATAATCAATAAAGATGCAGAAAATACAGTCAAAGAGAAGAATTATAGTGTACCACTAAACCACAATTGATTATTTGTAATGCCAGATTTGCAGTCGGAACTGTGGGAAACAGCAGTTAACTATGAACCCACTAATATGAAAGTAGACAGCTGAAAGTCGATACAAAACCAAATATTTGTAGAATATTCTGGAGCTTGAAGGGCCAATTTGGGCTTATTGTTCTGGCTACTTGTCAGTGGTGATACAGTGATCATTAGGAGAAAGGATGGGATTTCTCATTCTGCAAACCTTCAGCATAATTCAGGACTTTCAGGAGGATTAGAAATCAGCACAAGAATGACATTTGTCCTGTTCATAAAATGATGAGGAGGAAATTCCTTTTTGTACTCTAACTCGCTTACAAAGTTTTTTGAAAAGACTTTAACCTCTAGAATAAACAAGCATGACCTTCTACCACAATTCTTTCTAGCCAGCAGAAATTTTGACCACATTCCTTTGTTTAACTCAAGGGTTACACTAAACATTGGCCTACCGTTCTTTCCTTTGCTTAGTTATCCATTGACTCATTTTGTCTGAAAACAAAATGTAAATATTTATGAGGAAATATTTGTATCTATATTGGTTAATGATTTATTTCACATTGACCTAGGTGAATTGTTGTTAACCTGGAAATCAGATCATTTCGGGCCACTTAACCTCAGCCTCCCACCAATGAAATTTTAAGATTTTACACAATTCAAATGCTGTGGAGCTTGCAGTTAAATAATATCCTATTGCTTTTCAGGACATTGCAACCAGCGTCACATAAGTTACTTTTTCCTTATGACATGGAAGCAGTCCATTTTGGCTTATTAAATCTATGCCAGTTCATAGAGCAATTCCATTTCCCTGCAAATTTTCTCATTAATTCATTCTCCCCACATTCCCATCAACACCCCTACCCCCAGTTTCTAACGTACTGCACACTAGTGGCACTTTTACAATGTCCAATTAACCTACAAATGTGAACATCTTTGGAATGTGGGAGGAAATCAGAGCCCTGGGGGATCCCTAGATAGTCAAAGGGAGAATGTGCATATTCTACACAGACAGCAAGTGAGGATCGGATTGAACCTGGACTGAGAGAGCTGTGAGGTGCCTGAAGTGTACTCAGTAAAGAAGAATTGATATAATTTTCTTAAATTGTTTTGGTTGGTTCAACTTCCATCCCTTTCCGTAAAATTGTAGCCATATTCCTCTTTAACCTGAAATTATTGCATGTAAGGTTAGATCCTTCAAGCAGTCAGGTCCAAAGGTCAACTTTCATTTGTAAAATAACAGTTTGTGTCAGCTGGAATCCTGCTTAATTGTAGACAGTGTTTGGCCATTCATTCCTGACGTCCCTAAGGTTGTTGAAGTACACCCAGATCATCTTACGTGTGTACTTTCTATTACTGGTTGGCAGCTCAGAGTAGAAATCCTTGCCAATTTTTTTTACTCCATTTGTAGTTCATGTTGCACTAAAGCCATTTTTAACACCCCTGGCTGAGATCTGAGTTAGTAAAACAGTAATAATAAAATCTTGGCAGTATTTAAAACAGGAAATGTCCATTCTACTCTGGTCCATCTGAGTTCGTTGTGTTCTCCTTGTATCAAACCCATTCCAGTAACATCATTGACCTTACTGATGTAGATGAAGTTGAGCAAAATTGTGTTGTATTATAGTGTGCAGTTCTCTGGAAATTGGTGAACTTGCTGGCCTAGAATCAGTATATATAATATTTTTTTTTACAACCAAATAAAGCAATGATCTTGTAACTCTAATGACTGGAGCAGAGTAAGACAGTACATAGTTTCAACTAATTCACAACAGAAGCAAGCATAGAACGCAGGGTAGGAAGGGGTGGAGTTGAGATACCAGAGGTATTCTACTATATATTGGTTGCTGACCTATCTTCTGAAGTTGAGCTTAGAAAAGTCAAGAAAGGGAAGGGTCAGATGTAGAGCATGTGCAAGTGTTGGCACGGTAATGAACTTGAGTTTATGAATGCAAAAAGGAGTACCAATGCAGTCATTAATGACTGAAATGAAGACTGTTCATTGCATCCCATGAATAGGCAGGCATACTCTGGGCCAATGTGAGTTCCCATTGCTACACCATTAACTTGGAGAAAATGAGAGAATTTGATTGAGGTAGGAACAAATTCAGCCAAATGAATGAGTGTTCCATTGGGAAGATTGGTTGAGCCTCCTGTTCAAAAGAGACATGAAGGACCCTCAGACCATCCCCTTGCGTGATGAAAGTGTAGAGGGATTGGATGTCTGTGGTAAAGGGACTAGGAAACTGTCAAAATGACAGAGGGCATCAGAAGTGTTGCGCATGTCAATGGAAAGGGACTGGATCAGGGGAGAAAGAATAAAGTCAAGGTAAGAAGCAATAATTTCTGTGGGGAAAGAGCAAACTGAAACAGTGGGTCTACCAGGATAGTCCTGCTTGTGAATCTTGGGGAGAAGGTAGAAACGAGCTTCGTGGAGTTAGGTTGCTGAGGCTGTGGAGGGAAGATTTCCTGAGTAAATGAGGTCAGTAACTGGGAGACGATGGTGTGAGATTCAGTAGTGGGGCCATGGTCCAGTGGGAACTATGAGGAGGTGCCTGAGAGCTGATATTCAGCCTTTAGGTAGACGTCAGTTCTTTGAACTACGACAGGACCACTGTTGTCAGGAAATTTGATGATATTGGGGTTGATCAGTGAGCACAGTAATGCAAGTTAAGACTGCAAAATGTTTTCATTTCCTTGCGCTGACTCCCTTTCACCATGATAAGTTCATGAGTTACCTTCTTTAAGCATAATGTGGAGATTCATAGTTAATCTTGAGTACGAGTGATGCATTAAAATGGTGCAATTGCCACGTTACCATTATTCTGTTAACCTATGTCTTGTATTATCTGTAATTTTTATTTACTAATTGATTGCTATCAAATCATCCTTTTGTTTTCCTTCCACTTCCTCTTCTCTATCCATATATTGGTTTTGATCAGTGTCTAATCAGTTTCTTCCATTATCCATCTCACAAACATTGTCCCAAACATTCCAATGCCCTCTTCTGTTGAAAGAACAGTTCCCTGCTTTCTATTTATCCTATCACCTTTCCTCAGTGTTCAAAATGGAAAAGGGCTTTTAAGTTGAATCTAATATTATGTATAACTAGTATAACTACATAATATCAAATTCAATTTTAAGCTTGGTTTCATTACATTGGATTTCAGTCAAATGATCCAATGATTTAATAATGTTATGGTGGTATGAAAAGGTTCGCATGAGATAAACTGTTATTTTATTTGTTTTATTTTCCAAGTTTATTAAATGTTCTTCCTATTGTCTTGCCTTAGAAACTATAATATATAAGCCCGTCTGGAAAAGATTTGTGCCTTCACTAAATAATAAACATTAAAGAAAATATGTTTAAAGATGCTGGGAATAAACAATGGCTGTACTTTGGAAGGTGTATGCATTGTGATACTGTTACATGATCTTGAAACATCTCACTGATTAATGTAAATTTGCAAGAAGTGTGCAAGGAATGTTGCCACATTGGTAATGTGATTTCAGTTGTGTGTGATAGCATTACTCTCATGCTTATTGCTCAGTCCTGATAACTGTCATCAAAGGAAGGAATAAATTAAGCAATTTGTATTTTTTTTACTTTGAAATTTTTTTTGTGGTAAAAAATTGTTTTGTTTTCCTGAGTGGAATATTTGTACTGCACTGAATGTTTCATATGTAGGGTGGAGGTAGGGCTTTTGTCCAATATTCAATTATGCTAGTAAAATTGATGTACTTTTGATTACCATCACACTGAAGATCTATTTTTTCAGATTGTCTTCAACATTTGCATGTGAGATCAACATACCCCCACAGTGACCTGCCTTACAAGAATATGATTTGTTTTGTTGGTTATTAGGGAAATGGGACTAAGAGAAGATTGCTGTTCACACTTCAGTGAGCAAGCTGTGACATAAAAGACTTCCCATGAGATTTGAATTTAATTGTTATTTGCATTATAGATGTAAAGTTTAACCTTGAATCTATTTCTGTAGAAGTTACAGCAAAGAAAGGAGACATCTGGCATTTTGTGTCCAAGTTGTGCTCACTCTAAACCGGAATGCTCTACTCAAGTTCCTTGTCTTTTCTTACGTTATTAATTTTCGATTACTTATAAAATTTCATTTTGAATATTTATAATCTGGACCTGCTACTAGAAGTTATTTTATGTTCTAATAATGCTCTGAAAAGTTTCTTCTAATTTCTCCTTTCATATAAATAGAATTATTTCTCGATGCAAACCAATGGAATGAGTTATTGCTTATTCTCAGTTTTGGAAATCTTGAGTTATTAAGATTATTAATGGATGTCTTTATCAGCTTCCTATTCTTCCTTAAATATTACAAATATTTGTAGAGCATGCTTAATATAGTAAAACATAAGGTGTTTCCTGGCCACATTTTTCAAAACAAAATTTGGCACAAAATCACAAAGTAGTACTAAGAAACTTAGCCCAATGCATGGTGAATGAGGTAGGATTTTGAGCAACATCTTAAAGGAGAAAACTGAAACAGCAGTTTTGGGGATGAATACTGAAGCTGAAGCACTTGTCAACTGCAGGCATAGTTACCCATGGTGGAGCAATTAAATCTCATACTCTGATTTCCACTTAACGTTTTGATCATATTTTTGAAAAAGAAGCACTTACTGATTATCTTAAATTGACATTTTGCTGCTTTGATTAAGGAAAACTTGTAAGTATTGAGCAAGGGACTTGGGTCCTGTGGGCCAGAAAATTGTTGACAATATGATCTGCCATTCTTCTGCATGCATAATATGCATAGGAAATGGGGGGGGGGGGGGGGGGGGGGGGTGAACCATTCTGTCCTCGTGCCTGCTCTGCCGTTCAGTAAAATCATGGCTGATCCTTTACCTCAGTGATATTTTCTTCAGTTAACCCATTACCCTTGTTTCACATAATATACAAAAATCATTCGGTTTCTGAAACCAAGCCTCTGCAGGCCTCTTCACTACCCTCTTGGTGAATGTGTTTCACATCTCAGTCTTGAATGGCCTACCCTGTATCTTGCGATCATCCTCTAATTCTGGTCACCCTCGCTACCCTGCCAGGCCCAGAAAAATGTTATGTTTCAATTAGATCACCTATTATTTTCATTTAAACTTGAACATGTAAGCCAGGTTTGCTAAATTTCACCACATAGAGCACTACCCATCCCAATCCCCCCTCCCCCCACCCGCCCCAAAGAATCTATTTAGTAAACCTTCATAGCACTCTGCCCATCGCAAGTATGTTCTTCCTCAAGTAGGGAAGTCAGACATGAACATAATGTTCCAAATGCTGTCTCATCACCACACTATATAATTGCAGTATGACATCTTCCTCTTGTGTTCAAATCCCATTGCAATAAAAGCCATTGTTACGTTTTCTTTCCTAAATACATACTTACTATATGTGCACGTTAACTTTCAGCATTTTGTGTTGAAGAGATGGGGTTCCTCTGAACATTCCGAACTCTCACCATTTTTTCAAATTATATTCCATCTGCCACGTCCATGCCCATGCCTATATCCCCTTGAAGCCTCTTTGCTTGCTCCTCAAAACCCACACTGTCATCTGGTGTACTATTATCAGCAGACTTTCATTACACTTGATACCCTCCTTTCAATCATTGAAATAGATTTTGAATTGTCATTTCATGGCATCAATACCTGAAAGTCTGAAATCCACATCCACTAGTTTTCCTTTACCTGCTAGTTACAAAAAATCTATAGCAAATATGTCAAAAGTAGTTTCCCTTTCATCAACCCATGTCGACTTTGCCCACCTGCTCTGCTCTCACTCCCTTAATAACTGGTTCTAGCATTGTCCCTTTATGTCAGGCTAACTGGGCTGCAGTTCCCTATTTTCAGTCTCCATCCTCTCAGAAATAGTAGGAAGATCTGCTGTCTTCCAGTCCTTGGAAACCATTCTAGAATCGGTGGAATTTGGACAATGATAGCTATGCATCCACTATTTCCTTAGTCACTTCATTCAAACATCAGAACACTGATCATTAGGTTCTAGGGATTTATCAGCCTTCATTCCCCATAGTTAAAAACATAGGAATAGAACAGCACAGCACAGGAACAGGCCCTTTGGTCCCACAGTGTCAACCATGGTGCCAAATTAAACTAATCCCATCCGCCTGCACATGATTTACATTCCACTGTTTCCTGCCTCCTCACTTGCCTGTCTAAATACCTCTTAAATGTTGCTATTGTATCTGCTTCCCCAACCTACTCTGGTAATGTGTTCCAGGTATCTATCACTCTCTGTGCTCAAAACAAAATATCCTTTATACTTTCCCCTCTCACCCTAAAGCTATACCCTCTACCATTTGACTACCTACCCTATCTATGTCTTTCATAATTTTATATATTTCTATCAGGTTGCCTCTTAGCCTCTGATGTTCCAGAGAAAACAATCCAAGTTTGTCCAACCTCTCTAATCCAGATGAACCTCTTCTACACCCTCTTCAAAGCCTCCACATCTTTCCTGTAATGCGGCAACCAGAACTGTACACTATACTACAAATGTGGTCTAAGCAAAGTTTCTCGAATTTTCTTATATTAACTAATACTAATTTCTTTCATCTCATTTACTCTAGACCTCTGGTCCTACATTATTTACTGAATGTTTTCTATTCCTTCCATGAAGGCGTATGCAAAATAATTGTTTAATTTCTCTGCCATTTCATTATTCCCAGTTTCCATCTGTAAGCAACCCATGTTAACTTTTGCCTACCTTTTCCTCTTTACATATCTATAGTAGCTTCTGCAGTTGGTTTTCATGTTTCTCATTGGATATTTTGTTAAGCTCATTCAGCAATTTCTAATGTACCTTTTTCTGTCTGTAAATTGTTGTCACCTACAAATGTGTGTTTCTGAATCCAAGTGAATGGCCTTACTATTGAGCTCTGTAGGCACTGCAATCAGAGCAATTGCAACCCCTACCCTCACTACCACACCTAAGTAATTTACTCTGGTTTCTTATCCATTCTCCAGATTTGCCCTTTCACTTTTAAGCTTGCATTTTAATCTTTATTTAGAATTTTAACAAATGCCTTGTAATTTATATACACACTGCTTTCATTTTCCACAATCTATTGGCTTTGACACTTGGAGAAGTCTGAGAAATTTGTTGGACTGATATTTTTCTGGTATCACTTGGATTTCCGCTTGCCATGAGCTGTTGTCTATTTTTACTATGTGCCGCAAGACTGGTTGCAAGCCCAAACTGTATCAATGACAGTGGCATGATCGGGAATGTTGAAAGACTTAAAACTTGTACATGGTATTTTAATAAATGCAGATTTGTAATTTTAAAAATGGGACAGAATTCTGTATCTGCATGCTTGAGTGGCTCTGCAAAGCAGTGCTATGACAACATACACTTCTGCATCCTGTGGAGAGAGAGATTGAGTTAACATTGCAAGTTGATGACCTTTGATCAGAATCCTGAAACATTAACTCTGTTTCTGTCTGACAAAAGTGTTTCCTGATCTGCTGAGTATCTCCAGCATACTTTGTTTTTATATAGGATGTCTGCCATGTTTTGAGTGAGAATTAAATCCAAACTTCCACAAAAAATCTGAAGAAGACTGATTATAGGTCTGTATCTGTGATCTATTAAATTCTTCATCATTAAACAGATGCGAAACTCCTGAAGCAAATTGTTTCTTCCCATTCAGTCTTTAACACTTGGGAGGTAACAATGGGGTGCTTTAATGAAGCACTGCAATTTTGGGAGAAGATTTATTTTGGGTAAATGTGCAACTCTTTAAGCCACAATATTAAGAGCAGTTCTCCCAAGTCTTTGATTGCACTTTGATTTTTAACGGTTATGCATGAGAAGAAGATATAGGCATGCTGCAGAGTTGGTTCGTGAAATACATGCTCACTTCACACTCACCAAACCTGAATGCTGTAACCCTTGGCTACTGTGCTGTAACCCTATGCATCATAGCAAAAAGTAGCCACCATTCTTTGGTGTTAAAATGAGTACCCACAGCCAATGCAAAGTATTCCTTCAGTCAGATTCACATAATCAATATCTGTGGATACATACATTAAAACTGTGTGTCATTATTTACTGCATTGAATTTTCTGAATCTTAATTATGGGTTTACGATATTTATTATATTTTAATTATGTGCATATTATTATTGTTGTTTGTATTAGCAGAAGATTAAGTTATAACTTTAGAATGCACACTTTGTCAGTATGATCAATTTAATTGCACTTTATGGAGATGTTGCATTTCTTCGCTAAAGTTTATTGTTAAAAATCAGAAAATACCCAATTTTGCCAAAAAAATATTACCTGAGCACGCAGCCCAGAATAAACCGAAAAAAAATCAGGCACAAGTTATAAAAGAGCAATTATTGGAGAAAGAATCAGCATGAGTTGTAGCATTGAGGAATTGCACCTGGTTGTGAAAATATTATGTAGTTCCTTGCATACATTGTACTACCACAACAGCAATAACTATGACGTATTGTGTTTTAAAATCCAAGTTTTCTCTATTTCCCCAGATAACTTGTCACATGTACAGTATATGATGGCCTGTTACAAGAATACTTCATCCACAAGAAATACCTTGTAATTAAATTAAAGATATACTGTTTGTAAATTTAAGTCTTTCCCACTTAAGAGAACTATAATCATATGGTGGCTATTTCACTGGTAAAATGAATTAATAAGCTTATTTCATATGCTAAGATTTTCGCTAATGTAACATAATGATCTGAATTTTTACTGGAGGGAGATGAGATCACATCAATTAAAAAGGATTGATATTCGTGACTTTAATGAGAGTCATTTTGTTACTGTAAGAAATATTCAGGACAAAATATGCAGGAATTGTAGTTCTGAAATCTAATGGAAAAATAAGTAATACACAGATATTAGTTTTTTTAATTCATATTTTGGGAACTGGGCATCATTTGCAAGGCCAGCATTCATAGCACTTCCTGAATGCTATTTTCAGAGGGCATTTAAGAGTCAACCACATTGGTGGGTCTGGAGTTGAATATAGGGCAGTGCAAAAGAAAACTTGGTATTCTCAGCTGTGTGGTTACATTTTAATGTGGATAAGTTGGTTATATATATAATTAGCACCCTTTTCACATTTTCTCCTATGCCCTGAAGCAAAAAAAAATCTTCCCACTATGTACTTTCTGAGAAAATATTAATTTTCTTTTTCTTTCCTTTCCAGGCTCTCTTTGTACTTTTTATCTTGGCTTACATTCACATTGCCTTTTCGCGTTCTCCAATCAATTGCTTGGAGCACATCCGTGAGAAGTGGCCACGGAATGGGATCCTCCGTGTAGAAATCCAACGTAATTCAAGTCGTGCTCCCATTTTCCTTCAATTCTATGAATCAGATAACTTTGCAGGTATGGTGAAAGAACCAGCAGAAGATGAAGAAGAACTGACCGTAGAAATGTTTGACAACAGCTCTATACAGGTGCGATTACTGTTCAGAACATTACAATCCAAATATAAAATTTGAAGAATATTTTTAGTTGATTTGGTTTGGGTGAAAATGTCATTTAAAGTTCTGTTACTCTCGAATGTTATTTGAAGTACTCATGCAAAAATACATAATTAGTCAGAAATGTGGGGAACATTTTGAGTCACAAAGCGGGAATAGCCTTAAAACAAATCTCTTTCTGCAGCATAGCTGGACTGTGCTATTACTCTTATCTCATTTCCATCTGAAAGTTTTAATTGTGGGAAAAAATGTACAGAAAAGCATGAAATAGGGGTGTGCTGGGCTGGAGCTGTGAATTATATATTTCATTGAGCGTTTCTGGCCCATTTCCCTAAGTAAAATTCATTTGTCCATCCATTAGTCATTCGCTTGCTTGAATTTTCTGGAGCTGGAGGTTTTCTATAGCCCATCTCTAGCACAGTTGCCTCACTGGAGAGTAACGCCTAGATTTTTATGTCAGTGCTAAAGGTAGGTGAAAAATGATGGCATGGATTTGTTTATCTTTGAATGCTGCCCTAAAGGCTTAATAATATACACTGTGCAGACAACAAACTTGGAAACCCCTTAAGTTAATGTTACTTAAATTTTTCATTTGGATTCCAGAGAGTGGGGAGCCTCACCTCATTACAGCATTCTCAATGTATCCTTTATTAAATACCTAACTATGCAAAGGAGCACTAGTATACCTCAAAAATGTCCCACTGCTAAGGGAGGCTCTGGAGTACATGCTAAATCCGCTGAAGTATGAAGATGGAGAGAAATTAGCCAAAAGTGGCCTATTAAGTACGGTTGTGCTGTACAGCCTGGAAGATAACCTACACTGTAGCTTCTATTAAACTGTTCATTGTAGGTCATAAGGAAGGACAAAAAAGTTGCATCAGCTTGTTTTTTTTAATATATCTGAAATGCCATAAAAATACCTCATTTTTGTTTTAGCTTTGGGTGAGGACTAGACTTCACTGTACTCGGTATATAGAGGGTTTTGAGATAATCCTGCTATCTACTCATGCTGATTTAGCAGTTTATTGCCAGTGTTTGAATTGCTAGTATAATCATTAGGCTTATTTAATTTATTAGAGTGGATTCTGAGGAATATTACCCCGATCCCTCTTGTACAACAGGCTTAATTAATTTTCTCTCCACAAGGCCACTATCGGTGACATAAAAATATAAGAAATAGGAGCAGTAGACCATACAACCTCTAGAGACTGCTCTACCATTTGACAAGATCATGGCTGATCATCTAACAAATGTAATTTTGCTACCCTATCCACATCTCACAATTACTTTAATATTTAAGAAAGGATGGTGAGAGAAAATGGGGAACTACTGACCTGTTAGCCTAACATCAGATGTAGGGAAAAGGATGATGAAGGATGTAATAACAGAACACCTAAAAAAAGTATAATAGAATTGAGCAGTGTCCGTATGAATTTATGAAAGGAAAATCATGACTAATCTATTTTGAGGATGTAGAATAGGGAAGGGGGAACAATGGATGTGGTGTATTTGGATTTTCAAAAGCCTTTTGCTAAGGTTCGACACAGGAGCTTGGACAACAAAGTTAGAGTACCTGGAACTGGTTATCAGACAGAAAGGGAAGACCAGGACTAAACAGATCCTTATCAAGTTGGCAGGCTGTGACTGGTGGGGTAGTTCAGGGTCCTAGCTATTCATAATCTACATCAATGTGGCAATGAACTTCCATAATTCCAAGCTTGTTGATGATACAGAACAAGGTGGGATTGTGAGTAGGAAGGAGGATGTAAAGAGCTCCGCAGTATTGTTTTTAATATGCAAGTATAATTTTCAGTATTGTAATACTTAAATTTATTAGCATGCATCTGTACTTAATGCACATCTGAGTTCCAAGATTATTTTATTATGTCAATGATGAATATAGTCAGGTTATTTTGGATTTAAAAGAAGCCTAAGCTATCTTCATCATCAATTTGGTCTGGTGATATGAGGCAGGGGGTAGTGATGGATGGGTGTTTTTCTGACTGGAAGTCTGTAACAAGTGGCGTACTGCAGGGATCAGTGCCAGCACCTTTGTTTGCAGTATATACAAAAGTGACTTAGATGAGAACATAGGTGACCTGATTAGTAAGTTTGCAGATGACACAAACATTGGTGGAGTCATAGATAGCGAAGAAGGTTTAAGGATACACAGGGCATAGATCAGCTGGAAAGTCGGGTGGAGTGATGGTAGAAGGAATTTAATCCCAACAAGTGTGAAGTAATGCGCTTTGGGAGGTCAGATTCTGGTAGGACATTTCTGTACTGTACAATTCTCTGAATGCGACCAGGAAATTTTATAAGTTAGCAAAAAGCTCTACCCAGAAATTTCCATCTTATCCCAGTGCATCACACTTCAGTTTGTTCTCAGAACTGTGTAGTTTTTCATGTCATGTTTGTGTGGTTAATTGCATATAATGCTCTGAATATCTCACTACAGATTGGTAGCCATATGATGTGGCTGTACCACGCCTTACCAACTTGCTTATGTTCGTATTTAAAGCATTCTGGTAAACTGGTGTTTTGCAATGTGGTAATTGTTATACTTCGGAAAATTCAGTTATGTACAGAAGAAATTTCTTCCAACTCTAATTAAGAACTTTACTGATAACCTGAGGCCTAAAATTCAAACCACTATCTTACTGAAGGACTCTTAATGTCTTATCCACTCTTGTTTTTCTCCATTCTTCTAACTTTCAACTCCATTAGTATTGGATTTCTTGTCCTTCAGTCAAGCTTTAATATTTCCTTCAGATCACTATTCACCTTTGGAACATCCTATCTCATTCCCTTTGCCTTCCCATCTTTAAATAGACTTCTTTTAAATCCTTGGAATCTGTTATGATCAAATTAGTGTTTAGGAAGGCATGGGATAAATGAGGGTAGTCAACATGGATACATTGAATCATCGAAATTTACATTACGGCATGACCATGCTTGTTGCAAAAGAGTTATTCAGGTTAATCCCAATTCCTAGATCTTGGTCTTGTGACCTCATAAGTAATAGCACGTCTGGTGTTCATCTAGGTATTTTGCAAAGGTAATGTGGGATTTTGTCTTCACTGCAGTGACTACTAGATATTCTTTACTAGAGATGGGACTTCTCCTCAATTCAACTAGACAACTGGACACTATCCCTCTATCTGTAACTTTTAAATCTATACCTGACAGCTATTGATTAGGAATTGAATTATTTGTTTTAAATTCAGTTCAAGATGTTTTCTTCAGTTATCGATTTTGACAAAATCAGGTTTTCTTTTGATTATTAAAAATATCTTCAGACAAATGCATTAACCTCTGGTTTCCATAATGATAATACCTGTCCATTTGAAGTCTTCTATTGTTGCCCATGTGTTTACTTTTCAATTCCCACCATCCACCCCAACATATTCTAGTCATGCCATTAAATTCAGTTAAATTCAGTTGACTTTCGATTATTCAGAGTACTGGAGCTAAGTGTTCTCTTTCCTCCTAAAATCTCCCATAAAAGCAGGCAGTGTGGAAGGGGAAGAAATCTGGAGGTTTTATGCCACTCTAGCCCAGGACTGAAAAAATGAAGCTGCTTGCAAAGGTTATCGTTGGGACTGGGGCAGGGACCAAAAGCAGATCTTGGTATAGCTTCAGCTTGATAAAGCGTTTGAAATTGTGTCGTAGAAAATCTTTTTTATTAACTGTACTGAAGTTAAATATCTAAACAAGATGATAAGCAACCTAAGGCAGGGATCTAAGCCGAGAAGAATCCATCTTGTTGACAGTTTTGTCAAATACAAATTTTTGCTTCAGTTGAAACTCCATTCCCTGAAAACCTCCAAGCTGCTCTTTTTCTTTTGTTCTCTTTTAATCGAAGTGTGAACATTAGCTTAGATGTCAGAAATATTACTCCATATTGTAATTTGTCTTGGAAATCAAGTTCTGATAGTCCAGAACTTGAAGCCATAAAACATTATGCAACATTATCCTGCGTTGCATAAAACCTTTCAGGAATTGATGTATTTACAATTTCTTTCAACTTTAATTTAGATCAATATTTTACTAATTGAAACACAATATAAAGTTGGAGGGTATTTGCTTCCCAGAAAAACCTCAATAGATTGCATACTCTTTTTTTTTCTTCAGGATGCCTTCAGCTTACTTAAGGTGGCCAGAAAAAGAACCGAATATAACTGGAGAAAGTAATTATTACAACTTCATTTTAATTGAACTGCAGTGGAAAAAAACACAGCTTCTAGCTGTAACCTTTTTATACTTTTCAAGGTTCATTTTATTTTAAAGCCAGACACTATAATTTAGAATTTAGGTTTCAATGCCTCATTACTGATAAGAAACATAATTCTCCGTAGTCATCACACTGAACTTGGTTAAAACTGTAATCTTTAGCCTTTAGTTCAAATTTTGCTCCCAAGATCGGTGTACAAGCTCATAAGTCTAATAGCTTTATAAGATAAGATGTCTTTATTAGTTACCTGTACATCGAAACACACAGTGAAATGCATTTTTTGCGTAGTGTTCTGGGGGCAGCCCGCAAGTGTCGCCACGACTCCAGTGCCAACACAGCATGCCCACAACTTCCTAACCACTAACTTCCACTGCTTTTTTATGGTGATTAAACACACAACTATTTAACTTGCTTTAAATTTAAAATAATTTAAAATCTGAATACTAAAATGTGTCTCAAAGATTTCAAGAAAGGACTGTTTGCACATATTCAGAATTTTTAATATTTCCAACAACATAGACAAGATGAACAGCTTTCAACTCTTGAAACAGAACAGTGAATGAACTAAACACAAGTAACAGGCAAGACATACTTCCATATAGGAATGCCACACAACTGGACATGCTTTCACACAAGCTGAATATAGATTCCTTTTATTTGTATGTTATTATGTTTTGTAGAATCGTACAATTAGCACTGGAGGAAGCCATTCAGCCCATCATTCTATACAGGTTCCAGTTAGAGTAATCCTGTCAGCCTTATTCCCCTGCTCATTTCCCCGTAGCCCTGAAGATTTTTCTTCCTCGTTTATATTGTCTCAGCAAGAGCTAAGCTTTTCTCCTTCAGTTCTGAAGACAGTGCCCACAACTGCTTGCAGTTAACCTGCTTATTTGTAAAGCTGTTGGATTTTTTGTGTAGCATGGAGTGTGAGCTGCTGTGGGGCTAGGATGAAGATGGCTAAGAACATTAATGAGCTGTAGTTATCTGTTTGGAAGTGTATTAAAGGGGATTTGAACTCTTGCAGACCAAGGACCCAACAGGTACTAATTTCTTGTAATCTCCATTGATTATGATAGCATTAACCTTACTTAACACAATACTGTTTATTACAGCTCCCAAATTTATTACCTCGGGTTTAAATTCCATTTGCCACTTCTGCCCATCTCCTTTCCTACAGTCTGTCGATTTACTACTTACTGTCAATCATGGGGCAAATTATTATATTATCAGCAAATTTAATCAGGCCTCGTGCTTAGGTTTGTGTTATTAATATACACTAAAAAAGCAAGGACCTGGCAGTGTCTAGCAGAATATTTTTGACAATTTTTTATTTTAATTATTTGAACTTTTCAATCTGAGTTTCAAAGAAGTTTCTAATAAAAAAAGTCATTGTGTATGAGGAAGAACATATACAGCACCATGAGTGCAAAGTTAGTTAATGAACAAGCAACAAAGCATTAGGGTTAATGAGATTTACTCATATTGAAGAAGAGTTGGAAGTGATGGATCTGTGCATTGCTACTGGTTAACAGCTTAATGTTGTCAGGAAGAATAAGGTAAGGGAAGAATTTGGCACCATTTCCTTAAAAGAATGTCATTAAAGCACGGATTGCTTTTGCTGCAGAGATTTGTTGAGGCACTTTTCAAGGAAGGTGCAGAGTCCAGGCAAAGGATCCCTGTGGGTTATTTGGATTATTGCGGCTGAGACCTGGGCATAGATGTAATTGGATAAACTCCAGTTGCAGTACTGTCCAGTACAGAAATCGTTGGCTTGAGTGATGAGTTGACAAAACCCTTCCCATTGTAGACTTCAGTATAGGAAGACAAAATCAAAAATCTACCACCATCAAATATACTTGCATTGCCATAATAAGTGCAATTCTGTTTGGTGTTTTGCAAACTAGAATGGTGTTAACACCTGAAACAGTGTCACCAATAAATGCTGATAGCCCCCTATTCTCAAGGTAGTTATTTATTTTGGATCAAAATTGAAGATATCCCCCCCCAAGTTGTTAACCTGCTCTTCTTTTTCAGGTGCTGACCAACCCGCAATACAGTTTCTGCACATTTCCATTTTCTCTTGTAGTAAATTTGTGCTGATTTTCTTTTGCCTTCTCTGCTCCTTTTTGCAGTTTGAACTCGACATAGAGCCTAAAGTGTTCTTAAAGCCCTCGCTTGGAAATAAAGCAGACGTTGTAACACAGGTGGTACAAAATGATAGCCAGGGGCTCTCATTCACAGAGGCACCGACTAAAGGCATGCAGCCTCTGCAGGAAACAGTCTCTGAGTTTGAGATGCTAACAAGAGCAGGTAAAATTTTAAGTGATTCAGAGCAAAGTTTTTTTTTGCTTTTTCTTTCCAACCTGCTTTCAGATTCACTTGAATTCTTCTTTTGGATAGAGTCCTCACCTGCATGAGATCAGAGGTAAATCTAATTGCTAACATAGCTCACATTTTGGTAAATTAACCCCTGATAATGTATAGTTCTTTGAGTTGAGAAGAAAATTGCCTACTTTTGATATGTGAGTGAACTTATTTTTTTATTTTTAAAAAAAAAGTGTTGTGGAAAACATTTTGTCTAAAAAAAACAGCTGGTGCAAAGTTCATTGATTATCACAGTTTAGATTTGTTCAAGTCCTCGGCAAAAGAACCAACAAGACCAAGTCTGCATTCAGGCATGGGCTGATAAGTGACAAGTACTTTTGCAACCAGGCAATGGCCACCTCCCAATGAAAGAGTCTAATCACCTGCCCTTGACATTTAATAGCCTTACTGTTCCTGAGTACCCAATCACCAACATCCTGGGGACGAGAGGGGGAGGGGCGGGGGACGTGGTCACCATTAACCGACCTCAGCTGAACTACAAGAATGGATCAGAGGCTGGGTATCTTGTGGCAAATTAACTTGCCTTCTGATACTCCAAAGCCTTTCCACCATTTGTAAGATACAAGTCAGAAGTGTGATTGAATACTTTCCATCTGAGTGTAGCCTCAACAACTCCCAAGTAATTCAACACAATCCAGGACAAAGTCGTTTATTTGTTTGGTACCCCATCCATCACCCTCAATATTCATTCTTTTACCACCAGCATGCTTGGTTACAGTGTGCACCATTTACAAATTGCACCACACTTATTCATCTAGGCTAGATGGACAGCACCTCCTGAAAACATAGTCTCTACTACCAAGAAGAACAAGAGTAGAAGAAGCATGGGGAAATCATCAACTGTGGATTCCTCTCCCAAGTTGCAAACCATCCTGGAAATGTGCTACCTGCCTTTCTTCATCAATAGGTCTAAATCCTGGAATTCTCTTCCCAACAGTATTGACAAAAATACCTTTATGCAGGATGCACAGCTCTGATCTGCTCATGTCGTTCAAGAAGGTACCCCACCACAACCACTACCTTGGGGATAATTAGGGATGAACAATGCCAGCCATGCCCAGATCCTGGAAAAAAAAATAAAAACAAAAGAAAAATTCAATTATTTCAGGTTCTCAGAGCCTCTGTTCTGAAAATGAGTGATTTTGTTTTGTTTCTCCAGGGTGTAATCTGTCAGAAAGTAGGCTCTGGACAAATCTGTGGAAAAAAGATAAATGGGATTTAGCTAATCTTAAAGCCAGATTAGTAGAAGCAGAATGGAATCAGTCAAGGTTTTCTATGACATGGAGTAGGATCAGCCAGAGGGACTTCGTCGAAGCTACTATTTCAGCCAAGGGGTTTCTTGGCAACAGAGCAAAAGTTCAGATCTGTGCATGATCATTATTCTTTTTAACGTGCATAATAACACAAGTTTTAAGCAAATCACTCAGGAAAATAATGCTTAATGGGTGGAGGTATTTTATCATTTGAAAGGATATTAACCACTTTCACAACAAGTAGACTCTTTAGGTTTAGCTCATCAGCAGGATCTATTTCTTAAGCAGTAGATGAAATTCCATGATTAATTGCCATTTGAACTCAAACATCTTGTTACTGACTGTTAAAACATGGAAAACTTTTTCCGAAAGAGTCAGTGACCTAATAAAGAAGAAATGATTCACTCTTGTCAGTGATTTAATAGAAGTTCTGTGAATTTTCTTTTATTCTAAATACACTAAAATTGTGGCTAAAGAATCTGAATCTTTATGGTATGTATTTCACCATGGTGTACTTAAATGGCCTTTTTGCCTTGTTCTTTTCATTTCTGATATGTGAATTTGCAATGGCATCAGCAGTAGTGATACTGAGGGAAGCAGAATATTTTTATATGTTGCTGTAATATGTGACAATGCCAGTCATTTGGTAAAAGTTGTGGGGACAGACTTTGGGGATGGTTGAGACTGACAGAGGAAAACATTGTTAACTAGTAGTGATCTATGATGAATTTGACATGGGATTCAACATAGTTAATAGCAAAAGTAACTGCAGCTTCAGAATACTGAGCATACAAAGTCCCCACTTAAAAAGTAAACAGTGTATAGTCTTAATGCCAGAAGTAGTGAACACTTTTCTAATTACTCTGATTCTGATCCCTAGTATAAATGAAATGAAATCTGTTCTGCATAATCTAGTGATTTAATCATTCGAAAGTTGATTGAGAAAAAATAAAGGTACCCTCTTTGAGTTTTACAGTTTGGTTGTATTTACCATATCTAATATTTTGCTTTACACAAAATTAGTCATTGAAAGAACTGTCTAATTATGCCTACTCTCCTGTTCTTTCCTATAGTTATAGAAAATTTTCCCCTCCAGGTATGTGTCCGGTTCCCTACTCAAAGTTACTGAATAATTTCCATCGTCCTTCCCAGGCAGTGGTAACCACATCAATACTCTTGGCATAAAAATGTCTCCACATCTCAGCTGTTACTCCACTTGCCTTCAAACTGTCCTCTGGTTACTTTCTGCCCATGAAAATAGTTTACTTCTGTCTTCTCTTATCAAAAACTTGAATCATGCTACAAATGTTACATTTCTTTACATTAGAATACATGAACGTGCTTCCATTTGGAGTGTACCAAATAGTATAGGTGCATTTGAAAGGGAAGTTAGGTAAGTTGTTGAGGAATAAAGGACTAGAAGATTAATGGAATAAGGTGAAATAGGGTGGGAGGAAGATTTTGAGGAGCATAAGTGGCACCACGGCCTGTTTCTGCACTTATTCTAAGTAATCCTTTCACTTAACAAAAAAGCAAAAATTTTTAGAACCTGAATTGAAATTTTGGGTAAAGTTGGGGATGGCATTTGAAGGAAATAGACCTAGTTCAGCCCTCAAATAACGTAGAAGAAACTCCATCTTTGATTATGGCAACAATGATTAGCTATAAATCATTGTGAGCCTGAGGTTACTTTAAAATTATCTTAAGGTTTACTTTTGAAATACTGACATTGAGGTTCCCAATTGTGGCTTTTCAGGCTTGCTCTTAAATTATTATCTGTTACTTAATAACTCTTTAATAAATTATATGACTTGTCGTTTTTTCAGAAAATGCCTAATGCTCTGTGTTTTTCAATATTGTAGTTTGGCCACAAGAGGAGTACATAGTTGAATACTCATTGGAGTATGGATTCCTCCGTCTCTCTCAGAGCACCAGGCAGCGCCTAAACATCCCAGTTATGGTAGTTACATTAGGTAAGAGGCATCAACCTGTCTCATATGTATAAAAATATGTGTGAAATGACTCTTCCTTAGGTTATGATGATGGCTGTGCAGGATGTTTCCAATTCTGTTGAAGGATGCTTTGATTACAATGATTGTGTACATCCAAATTTCTGGAAATGATAATTGTTATCATAGAGCTACTTCTGTCGGGTGAAGGAGGAGAGAATGGACTGCATATAACTCAATCTAGAAATTAATGGGAGGGGAAATTGGTTAGAAGCCACTAAGGAGTACATTTCCTTTTTTTTAAACCAACTTGTATGTTTTCAGTGGTTTTTCCTCATGTTCACTTGTGTATTTCATAGCTGCTATATTCTAGCAATGCTGTAAATGCTGGCTATTGGTTTTGGTGCTTTCAAAAACCTGCGGTATAAGGCCCCATGGGTTTCCATTTTGGGATAGAGAATTTTTTTTCCCGTGTCTTTAACTATTGCATTTAATTTTTGAAACTTTGAAGTTTCCTTAGGGGATGATAAGGGCCATTCACATCCTTTTTGGATACTTGGAGAATGGTCGATTGCACTTGCATTAAGAACTTCACCTCACAACACAAAACTAATTTGGAACCACAAACGGTTGTTTTTCCTGAGTCATAAAAAAATTTACACAATTTTCTTCTGCCGGAGCACAGTGGGTAACATGTCCGGATGTGCACCAGGTGTGTAGCTGGGAGCTGGGCAAAGTGTACAGACAGCACAGCCAGGAATAGCGCTGTGTGTTGACCTGAAGGCTGGAGCATAGCCAGAGAGGGAGTGGATAGTTACATCCTTGAATTTGTAATTAAAATTCTCTTAAAACATTGTTTAGTTAATCTATATTCATTTATGTTTTTCACCGTGAGTCAGTGATTTGTGGAATTAACAACTTTATAAAACTAATGACTATTTCTTTGAATGATGTTAAAAATGCAGTTAAAATTTATTCATTGTACAACTCCCTACAGTGGAAAAGTTTAATGATAAAGTATTCCATTAATGTAGAGAAAAGTGGAGCAACATTTCATTATTTAAGAGAGGTCCTCTGATTGCTGGGATACATTTTGAATTTATTTAAAATTTATTATATAATTTAACCATCAATGAAATCTTTTAAATTGTTTTAATTTTTTTTGCTCTGCTCTGGGTGTACAGGCCATTGATCAATAGTAATTCTTCAATAATCTAGGAATTACGTTTGAATAAGCTGGAAATCTCTCCTGTGCTGTGGGGGGGGGGGGGGGGGGGGGGGGGAAGTCCCAATAGCACATCTCCAGTTAGCACAACATGTTATGTACTACCAGAACCTAACATTATTCTGATTGTTCACAGATCCAACAAAAGATCTCTGCTTTGGTGATGGCTTTAGCCGGTTTCTTTTGGATGAGTTCTTGGGTTATGATGACATACTGATGTCCAGTGTGAAAGCATTGGCTGAAAATGAAGAAAATAAAGGTGAGTTGAATTAATTCGACTTTTGATGACTATTCTGCAAAACAGGCATTCTTTATTTAAAAGGCAATTTCAGCCCTGCTGCGATTTGGAAAGCTAAATGAAATGCCCTGTGAAGGGCCCAACCCAGAGTTTCCTTGATTTTATTGCCTTTCGTGGTCATTGTTATCCTTAAATCACATCACAGAACTGATATGGACAATTGATATACAGGTGGAAATTAAGAACTTCTCCAGTAAGTGCTTATATGATGATCAGGAATAGACTATTGGATATGTAACAATCCAATAATCAACTTATAAAAATGAAGGAGTAAATCATTATGCCATCTCAGATAAAGTTCCATTAATTATCATGCTCAGGACTTTGGTGCCTGACTGGTGGATTTTCTGGACTGTTATTCCAATTAATACTCCAACACACTTTTAATTTTTATTTCAAAATGTTGCATAGTATTATAATAAATTTTACTGCGAACCTGGTAAATTTAAAGGGAGCATAAGACCCCCAAGCCCTGTGGGGCTGAGGGGAGCACAGGAGCCCCGGGCCCCGTGGGGCTGAGGGGGGTGCAGGAACCAGCATCCTGTAAGCCAGATGTCAAACTATTGGGATTCCTGAACAATCAGGTAGTGGATTATCAGTTGTATTGTATGTTTCAACCTTTTAATTGTAAAGTTAAAGTTGTTGCACAATGATTACGTGAGATAGCAACTACCAAAAAAAAGAAAGATTCAAAAGAATAAAAAGGCAATCAACCTTTGAGAGATATTGTAAGTTTTAATGGATAAATGTTGTTGTTTTATTGATTCATTCAATTTGGTGGATTAAAACAAGTGGAATTGTAAATCCATAGGAATAGTCATTCCCTTCACAACTCCATGGCCTACTCTTCCGTCTCCACCAACCATTCCCCTTCTTACAGCACTTCCCATGCAACTGCAGGAGGTGCAACAGCTCGCCTTTTGCCCCTCCCCTTCCCATCACCCAGGCAAAAATAGTCCATCCAGGTGAAGCACCAATTCACTGGCACTTCTTCTGATCTAGTATACTATATTCAAAGCTCATAATGTGGTATCTTCTACATCGGAGAATTTGGTGACCACTTTGCAGAGCACCTTCTCTGCAACTTAAAGCTAATTTGTTTGCTCTCATTCCCGGTTATGACAAAGGGTTTTTGACCTGAAAAGTTAATTATGTTTCATTTCCTTGCTGCCTGACCTGCTGAGTGTTTCCAGCATTTTCTGCTTTAATTTTAGGTTTCCAACATTTGCATTTTTTTAATATTCATTAGCTTTGTGATCAATGGAGTATAATTTTGGTGATTGATTCCAATTATTTGCAGTGTTAAGATTTGTTCAGTGAAGTTGCAAATGCATAAAGGTGTAATATAGGGTGACTCCCAGTTTTCTAGGATTTTGAAGACCCACAAACTATATCTGCTGAATTCTCCCATGTTATACACGATCAGATGTCAGCTTGTGCTTCTTTCATGGGCCCTCTTCCAAATGAATAACCTGACATAGGTGATTGGAGCTGATCTATTCCAGATATTTCAAAATAGTCTGAATTAAAATGTTAACATTTTGCTTAATGGTGGCAGTTTTATCTTAAATGTCGACAATGTTTTATATTTTTAAACTAGGGTTTTTGCGCAATGTTGTGTCAGGAGAACATTACCGTTTTGTCAGCATGTGGATGGCCAGAACCTCCTACCTAGCAGCTTTTGTCATCATGGTTATATTTGTAAGTATGTTAATAAATCATAACTGTAGGTTTATCATATCAGCAAGCTATAATGGACATACAAATTGTGAAGGTTTACTTCAGCTGCTAGATGTAGAAAATGTTCTAACACAGTCCATGTTTAAAAAAATCTATAGGGTTAATGAATGGCATATTATTTGTCTTCCTCAAAAAAACTGAACTGGGAGTCTCTCCACAATATGAAATATTTGTTGCCTCTGTCATTGGAGGCGATAAAAGGATAATGGCTTAGTAATGAAGTAATGTTAAATGTTCAGGATAATTTACTTTCATCTGTATGGCAGAGACAAAGTAAAAGAGAATAGTAAGATTTTTTGATTGATTAATGGAACACCATATATATATATATATATATATAATATATATATATATATATAATATACACACACACACAACGGCAAGTCTGATGTTGGTTCTTTCAGAGGCAAAGATAAGCCATTCTTCTGATATCACGGAGACTATAGACAAATGGCAAATTTGAAAATGCAGAATGAACAGGTGGATTCGGTAGCAAGGAAACTGCAATACAGAGCTGGTTCTGCAAAAATCTTTACTGAATGAACACTTTTTATAATGTTCAGGAGAGCATTGACATCCATTTGATCCAGAATCGGCATCACGAGTAGTCCACATGTTCGGGACTGTTGTGAAATAAAGTTAGCTACAATTAAAATAAAAGATATATTAAGTAATCTGAAAGGACTCTGAATGTAATGCCTTTTGTGAGAGCACATCTCCTTCACCCTTTGTCAACCTCCACTAGTATCTAGTATGTCATTGTATTCATGTAATATTTTTGTCCTCATTTTCAGACCCCTTTTTCTGCACTGGAGGGGAAGGAAAAAGAGTGAGAGAGTAATAGTGATAAGGGATTCAATATTAAGGGGAACACACATTTCTGTGGATGCAGATATAACCACAAGATGATTTGTTGCCTCTCTGATGCCAGGGTTCAGGATGTCATTGAGGTGCTGCAGAGCATCCTAAAGGATAGAATGAACAGCTATAGGCTGAAAGGAGAATGCAGGCAGAGTTTAAGAAAGAGTTTAAAAAAAGCATCAGGATCTCAAAATTAATAGTTTCAGGATTACCCCTAAAGCTTCATGCTAACACGTACAAGAAATAGGAGGATAGAGCAAATGAATATTTGGCTGAAGAGATGATGCAGGAGAGAGGGCTTTCACTCTGTGAAGTATTGAGGCCATTTCTGGGGCAGGTGGGACCTGTACAATGCAGATGGGTTGCAGATCAGCAAGACCAGGACCACTATTCTTACAGGGAGGTTTGCTAGTGCTGTTGGGGAGGGTGTAAACTGGTTGGCAGGGTACTTGGAACCTCAAAGATCATTCAGGAAGGAGTGAAACAAAGCAGGAAATGTAAGTTAGGAAAGTAGTAATTGAAACACACAGCAGAAACAAAGGCAAGCAGCAAATGGGGTCAGAAGTATTTAAAACATTAAAATAGCAAAATTAAAAATTCTAAACTGCAGGTGCCCACTGCATTCACAAGTTAGATGAATACGTGGCATAAATAGAAGTAAACGGGTATAATCTCATTGCCATTATGGAAACATAGCTGCAGGATGACCAATGCTAAGAGATGAATAATCAAGAATGTTCAACACTTAGGAAGAATGTACAAAAAGGAAAAGGAGGTTGTGTAGTCCTATTAAAAAGGGAGGAGATCTGTACTCAGCAGATCATGATGTAGAATTAGAATCAATTTGGGTCAAACAAAGGAGAAAAAACATTGGTAGGAGTTACTTACAGGCCACCAAATAAAATGGTACCGTTACATTTGACAACCTTACAACATTGGGCACTGCATATTTCAGCAAATTTGGAGTAGATGTAACAGAACAATGCAATCATCATGGATGACTTTAATCTACATACAAATTGGACAAATTGAATTAACGGTATAAAGTGGAGGGTGAATTTATAGAATGCATATGAGATAGTTTTCTAAAACAACCAGGAGAAGATTTGCTTTAGATCTCATTTTGTTTAGTGATAAAGGGCTAATTATTGAACTTGTGTAGGATCCTTTAGTGAAGAGAAACTGCAACCTGATAGAATTCTTCATTAAGGTGGAAAGTGAAGTAGTTCAGACTGAAACTATGAAAGTATGAGGAGTGACTTGGCTATTAGGGAATTCCATTGAAAGGCATGATGGTGAATAGGTAATGCCTAACAGTCAAAGAAGGAGTGTAGGAACTGCAGCAGTTACTTTACAGTTATATTACAGCGCCAGCAACCCGGGTTCAATTCCTGTCGCTGTCTATAAGGAGTTTGTATGTTCTCCCCGTGCCTGCGTGGGTTTCCTACGGGTGCTCCGGTTTCCTTCCACGTTCCAGACGTACGGGTAGATTAACATGGGTTTAAATGGGCGATGTGGACTCGTTGGGCCAGAAGGGCCTGTTACCATGCTGTAAACTTTTTAAAAATATATATCTTTCTTGCATAAAAGCATGAAAGGAAGAGCAATCCAACCGTAGTTAACAAAAGAAGTTAAACCTAGTATTAGATTCAAAGAAAAGTCATATAAGGTTCCAGAAAAAGTAGCAAACCTGAGGATTGAAGGCAGTTTAAAATTAAGAAAAGAAGTACCAAGAGATTGATTTATAGCACAAAAAGTGTTTGAGAGTAAACTTGCAAGGAACCTACAAGTGGACTGTGCAAATTTCTACAGATAATTAAAAGAAAAGGATTAGTGGAGATAAATGTTGGTCTTTTACAGTCAGAAACAGAATTTAAAATGGGCCACAAAGAAATAGCTCAGCAATTAAAAAAGATCTTCAGCTTTCTTTTCTTGCAAGTGGATACAAGTAACTTCCCAGAAATGCTAGAGAACCAAGGGCCTAATGAAAAGGAGAAAGTAATGGAAATAGAACATAGAGCATTACAGCACAGTACAGGCCCTTCGGCCCACAATGTTGTGCTGACATTTTATCCTGCTCTAAGGTCTATCTAACCCTTCCCTCCCACATAGCCCTCAATTTCTCTATCATTCATGTGTCTACCTAAGAGTCTCTTAAATATCCCTAGTGTATCTGCCCCCACAACCTCTGCTGGCAGTGTGTTCCACGCACCCATCACTCTCTGTGTTTAAAAAAAACGTACCCCTTAAAATTATGCCCCCTTGTGTTAGCCATTGTCGCCACTGATCTATGCCTCTTATCATCTTGTACACCTCTATCAAGCCTCCTTTCATCCTCCTCCTCTCCAAAGAGAAAAGTCCTAGCTCACTCCACCTATCCTCTTAAGACATGCTCTTCAATCCAGGTAGCATCCTGGTAAATCTCCTCTGCACCCTCTCTAAAGCTTCCACATCCTTCCTATAATGAGGCGACCAGAACTGAACACGATACTCCAAGCGTGGTCTAACCAGAGTTCTATAGAGCTGCAACATTACCTTGCGGCTCTTGAACTTGGTGCCCCAACTAATGAAGGCCAACACACCATACACCTTCTTAACAACCCTATCGACCTGCGCGGCAACCTTGAGGGATCTTTGGACGTGGACTCCAAGATCCCTCTGTTCCTCCACACTGCTAAGAGTCCTGCTATTAATCTTGTATTCTGCCTTCGAATTCGATCTCCCGAAGTGTATCACTTCACACTTTTCTGGGTTGAACTCCATCTGCCACTTCTCAGCCCTGGTCTGCATTCTATCAATATCCTGTTGTAATCTACAGCAACTTTCTACACTATCCATAACACCACCAGCCTTTGTATCATCAGCAAACTTACTAACCCACCCTTCCACATCCTTATCCAAGTCATTCATAAAAATCACAAAGAGCAGGGGTCCCAGAATAGATCCCTGCGGAAGACCACTGGTCGCCGACCTCTAGGCAGAATGCGCTCCATCTATCACCACCCTCTGTCTTCTCTGAGCAAATAAATAATAGTTTTTTTAAAAAAAGTGCTAGAGAAATTAATAGAGCCGAAAACTGATAAATCGCCAGGACCTGATAATCTGCATTCCAGAGTGCCACAAGAAGTAGCCACAGAAATAGTGAATGCGTTGTCATCTTCCAAAATACTGTAGGTTATTGGAATAGTTCCTGCAGATTGAAGGATGTCAACTGTGATTCTACCATTTAAAAAAGGAGGGAAGACAGCAAATTACAGACTGATTGGTCTAACATCAATAATAGGGAAAATGTATTTATAGATTTGGAACAGTACAGCACAGCAACAAGCCTTTATGCCCACAATGTCTGTGCTGACCATAATGCCAGATTAAACTAGTCTCATCTGCCTGCACATGATCCATGTCCCTCTATTTCCTGCATGTACATGTGCTTGTCTAAATGCCTCTTAAATGTCCCTATTGTATCTGCTTCCAACACCCCCTCTGGTAGCATGTTCCAGGTACCTACTACCTTCTTTGTGAAAAAAAACTTGCCTTGCACATCTCCTTTAAGCTTTCCCCCTCTCACCTTTATGTTATAACCTCTAGTGTTTGACATTTTCGATATGGAGAAAAAAAACTCTATCTACCCTATAAAAAGACTATCTACCTTATGAAAAGTATTTATGAAAAGAAAATCATGTTTGGCACATCTACAGGAGAATTTTGAAGATGTAACTGGTAGAATAGATGAGAGGGAATCAGTGCATATGATGTACCTGGATTTTCAGAAAACTTTTGAGGTAGTGTGCAGAATTAAAACAATGGAATTGTGTGATAACATACTGCATGGATTGAAAATTGTTAGACAGGAAACAGTGATTAGGAATAAATGTTTCTTTTCCAGTGTGGCAGGGAGTGACTACAGGTGACACCTGTGTTACAGGGGGTGGAGATTGCTTTCCTAGTAAACAGTCTGTATTGCAATTTTCTGTAATGCGAGACTACGTCATCTGTGCATGTGTCAAGAAACGCAAGTTGGACAAAAAATAAAATTTTATGTTTATTTATTTACTTTTTTTCCCACAAATTCCATGAGAGCAAATTTTATTCTGTATCTCAAATTTTTAGGTAGTGATCCGTGAATTCTGTTACCCAGACAGCTGTAATGTGGGGGTCACCTGTAGTGGAATACCATGGGGATCAGACCTTGGTCTTAACTATTCAACATGTATTGAGACTGAGGGAACAGAAAATATTTCTGAGTTTCCTGACAACATAAAACTGGTGGAATTGTGAGCTGTGAGGAGAATGCAAAGAGGCTATCAAGTGATTGGGCAAGTACATGGTAGATGCAGTGTAACGTGGATAAATGAGAAGTTATCCACTTTGGTAGGAAAAACAGAAAGGCAGCACGTTATTTAACTGGCGAGATGCTGGGAGATGTTGAGTTACAAAAGGTCTAGGTGTTCTTGTACAGCAGTCACTGAAAACAAACATGTAGTTGCAGCAAATAATTAAGAAGGCAAGTAGTATGCTGGCCATTGCAAGAAGTTTTGAGTACAGAAGCAAGGATGTCTTACTAAAATTATACAGGGCTTTGGTGAGACCACCAGGAGTGTCATGCAGTTTTTGCTTCCTTATCTAAGAAAATAAATTCTTACCATAGAGCGAGCCAATGAAGGTTCTCCAGAGTGATTCCTGGGATACCAAGACCGTAGTACGAGGAGAGATTGAATTTTTTTTTTAATTGCAGATGCTGGAAAATCTTAATAGGGCAGGCAGCATCTGTGGAAAGAAACTTAATATTTCAGGTCCAAGTCCAACAGCGAAGGTGGGGCAGGGCGATGGGTGGAACAAAGGGAATTTTGTGTGATAAGGTGAAATGTGGCATTTAAGGGGCAGTAGATTAAGGTTCTTTGTCTGTGTAATGCTTTGCTAATATTGTATGGTCTGACCTGTTGGGACATGCCCAGCAGGTCAGACTATACAAAAGAAGGAAAAGGAATAAAAGGACAGTAGGCAAAAATGGTCAGTTCTCGTACAAACGGAAAGAAAGAGCAAGTTATCCAATGTAGTAGAATTTGGTATTGAGTACTGCACGCTGCAGCCTGACTAGTTGGAAGATGAGGTCTGTTTCTTGAGTTTGCGTTGGGCCTCATTATAGCAGTGCAGGGTGCCATAGACAGGAAGGCCGGAGTGGGATGTAGAAATAATTAAAAAATCAATTTTCAATTAATCTCCACTTTCAGGAGATGCTTTGACTTTTTCTTTCCTTTTCTTCAGACATTGTCAGTTTCTATGCTGTTACGTTACTCTCATCATCAGATCTTTGTCTTTATTGGTAAGTCTTTTTTTAAGGTTTCTTTGTTAAAGTTAACTTTACATAAAGTGAACAGAAAATGCCAATCTCCTTATAAAAGTTAATTTGCACACTTCTTGATCCAGTGTTTATGAGATAGATAGGAATTCAGAAAATAACCCTTCATTTCATCTTTTCCATTATTCACATTAGCTTCAAGTTAAAATATTAAATAATGCCAAAGCGTTTATTGCCAACGATGTTCACTGCAACATGAGCAGATATTGAGCAATGTAAAATTAAGTAAAATATATTTTCATTGCAATAATGCGGGGAAGAAATGTCATGAATACTATTAAATGTTCTTGTGCTTCAACCTCAGTGCAGTTTCAGGCTTTTTATGTTGCTATTTGGGAAAAGTTTGAGTATGTGATTTCCTTACCCCTCTGATGTTTGAGCATGAATCAAAAGATGTTTCCCAAGTTCATTTTCACAATGTTTTTGCTTTCACTCTTAAAAATGTCTTTGTTCTTTCTCCTCTCATCCCTTCCAGTACAACGTTCATAGAAATGTTTGCTCTAATTGTTGCTTCTAAATTTTGTAGGTATATTTTGAGTTGCACACTAGTGCATGTCTACTATCTCCCCCCACAGACTGATGAGACACGTGTTTGCAACCCACACAGTTCTTTTAGTCTTAACTCTACCCTTTGTAGTACAGTAGATCATTATTGAGTGGTATTTTACAGTTGGCCAGTGACTGGCCACCTTGGCTCCAAAATCTTATATCAGAAATGACTGTCATTATTTAATTTATGGATCAAGTGTAGTTCCTAGAAAAGAGATGATGCCCAAATATTCAATTACTTTAATTCTTGTTAAGGCACTGATATGTACTGGACATGATTGGACACATTTACACCAGTTCTTTACATGTGGAGATTTGGTACAATATTTCTATTTGTAAAATGTGTATTCATATTGCCAGCCCACATTATTTCTAAATTATTGTGTC
This sequence comes from Pristis pectinata, assembly GCF_009764475.1. Classification (NCBI taxonomy): domain Eukaryota; kingdom Metazoa; phylum Chordata; class Chondrichthyes; order Rhinopristiformes; family Pristidae; genus Pristis; species Pristis pectinata. The sequence goes on from NC_067428.1 coordinate 12,474,089, forward strand.
TTTCTCATAGATGTATATGGCTTTGCCTAACAGTTATAGAGAAGGAAGGCAGACTTGCATTTTACATAGCAATGAATTGAGTACTTTTTGAAGTATAATTACGGTTGCAAGAGAAAGAATAATGAATATGGGCAGAATGTTAAAACCCACCTCAAAGTTATATCTACCACAATATGTAATCTGGTTCCAAAAATAGTGATGTACCATATAAATTAGAGAAAAAAATGTCCTTTATATTTAGAAGGAGCAGGGAAGATTAATTTAAAACCGGGAAGATGTGTATGGCATATTTTCAATTAATGGGATTTTTCTTTCAGTTGATTTGTTGCAGATGCTGGAGATGAACATGACCATTGCATTTCCTGCAGCTCCCTTACTTACAGTGATACTAGCATTAGTTGGTAAGGATGTTTTATCATCAGTAGTGTTTTTAATGACATTGCTGTCTTTTTCATGAATCTGATCTGAATGTGGAAACTTGCATGTTTGGTAGCAGGAGCTATCTTGGTGCTCGAGTGCAAGTTTTCATTCATTTTCCTTCCCTAAAGGAAACATTGGTTAAAATGGAGGTGCTCCCTGTGACTCCACAAAAAAAAAGTTACTGTCTCACTTTGAGATATTGGCCAAATCTTGTATTTATCATTTATTTTGTGATGGAATGTGCAAGATGGTACTGGTGTGAATTTATTTAAAATTTGCTCATGTACCTGGATAGAACTGTTTATTTAAACGATCTTTCAAAAGGTGGCCTGGTGCAGAATCACTATGTACAGGTCACTTTATCCTTCACAATTCCCAGAACCTGCTATCAGTGTTATCTGGTAGGTAATTGGTATCTTGCAGAGCTGGAAAGAAAAATGAATGAAATCTGAAATTAAAAAAATGGAAAATAGAATAGAATATGCTGGAAATACCTAGCTGCTATCGAATCGAGAAAGGTAGGTTAATAGTTTGGTAACTCAGAGAAAATGACAGTTGAAACCATGTTGCTGTAATGTCCACAGTGGACTGGATAGCAGGGGTCTGATTTGGACGCCAGCCTATTCCTTATCTTAATCATGTGTTGTATCACCAAAGGTGCTGAAAATGCAATTAACTGTCGCATTAGAAATAATGAACCCTTATGTAAAAAGTGTCAGTTACGTATTGCATTTTCATGGACTTGAATACTGACCATTTATCCAGACAATAAATTAAGGAAGAGGAAATTCTGAGCAATAATTGTCTCAGTCTAACGTGATGTATAGCACAAATTCAGCAGATTGTCCTCCAGTTCTGTGCTTATTGCAAAGATACATTCTTCATGTGATTTTTTTTTCTTTATTTGGATAACGTCTGTTTAGTATGCTACACATACAGTATCAAATATTACAGGAATTAGAGTTAAGACTTCTGTTTATGGGTCTTGACCTCTCTTACCTGGTGAGTCCTCCAGAAACAAAGCAATGATAGTTACTTTATCACCAGAGTTGTTGGCTGACTTATTCTATCTCAAATGGACTCATTCTATCCCAACAAGGTTGCATCTTGTTATGCTGCCACATGGCTTGCATTTCGGTTGACCCCACCTCATTCAGAGGAAAAGTTTGAATTTCAGTGATAGAGGTTTTCACAGATTCTGGAGCCCATATTACAATTCTATTACTCGTGAGGATGGTTGCATGGTATATCCTATCCCACTGGTTGGGCAGACACACCAGAAGTAGTAGTATGATGGCATGCAAGTGGGAAAGAGTGGCCCTGAAAGTCTTCAACATTGACTCCAAGCCCCATGAGTTTTCAGGGAATCAGATTAAACCTGGATAACTAAGCCTCCTCCTGTTAACCACCAACTGATCTTTAACCGATGAATCGGTGCTCACATCACATTAGTTAAACAGCCTAGTTTGGGAATGTGAAGGGAAGGAGTTTCCAAGAACAATCCTATCCTCTGGTGGAGCCCAGCATGTAAGTGTCAAAGTGCAATCATGGTCAACCAGAAGCGTGACTTGGATAATTTATCTCATCTTGCTCGTGAAATCCCCACCATCACAGGAAACAATTTTTATCCTCTCTGATTCACTCCACATGATATCAAGAAACAGCAGAACACATCGGATACAGCAAAGGCTATGGGAACAAACAACATCCTAACTGCATTCCAGAACTGACTGCACCTTTAGCCAAGTTGTTCCAGTAGTTACATCATTGACATATACCCAGAGATGTGGAAAATTGCCCAGGTATGCCCTGTCCACAAAAAAAAGTCAAGACACTTCCAGTTGGGCTAATTACTGCCCAATCAATCTACTGAGTCTTATGCAAAGTAATGGAAAATGTAGTCGACAGCACCATCATGTAGTACTTACCTATATCCTGATAATGATTGCACAGTGATTACACAGCTAGTAGAGCAATTCCCTTAGAGCTCCAACAACCCTCTTCAGTCCTGGCCTCTGATGCTGGCAGTGTGGAGTTTGCAAATTCTCCCTTGATCATGTGGATTTTTCCTTGATGCTCTGGTCTCCTCCCACATTCCAAAGTTGTGCAAATTGGAGGGTTAATAGGCCCTTGTAAAAATTGCCTCTCGTGTAGGTGAAAGGTGGAACCTGGGGAGAGTTGATAAGAATGTGGAGAAGAATAGAATGGGGGGGGGGGGGGGGGGGAACAGGATTGCGCTGTGAGCCAGAATAGACGATGAGCTTGAATGGCTTCATGCATCATTAGGAAATACAAATGTTCAATATGGATTTTTTAGATCACTCGGCTACAGACTTCATTTTAGCCTTGGGTTAGACCAGAAGATAAGAGACACTGCCCTTGATATGTAGGTAGTATTTGACTGACTGTAGCAATAAAGAGTGCTGGTAAAACTGATGTGAGTTGGCATCAAGGAGAAAACACTGCAGTGCTTGGAATCTTGCCACACAATATGGAAGATGATTGTGGTTTTTGGAGGTCCCCAGGAAATCATTGCAAGAGTTTCTCAGGGTGGTATCTATGTCCAAAGACATATAGCTGCTTCATCGATAGCCTCCTCGCACTAGGAGTTCAGAAGTGGGGATATTTGTTCATGTTTAATGCCATTTGCAACTCCTCATGCCACACAAGTATGAGTTAATGAACCACAGCAGGAAGAAAGGTAACTACCTACTTCTGGCATTTAATGGTTTCATCAACAACAAGACCCCATTATCAACATCCTGGGGATCACCCCTGACCAGGAGCTCAACTGAGCCAGCTACGAGTAATATGGCTACAAGAACAGGTTAGAAATTGGGATCTTCTAGCAACCGGCAACTTTTTAACAGTCCAAATGTATAAGGTGCAAGTTAGGAATGCAATGAAATAATATTTGCCTGATCAAGTGCAGCCCCAGTAGCGTTCATAAAGGCTCTATCCAAGACAACGTAGCCTGCTGGATTGGCACTTCATCTATCACCCTGAACATTCATTCCCTCCATCGCCACCCATAAATTGTACTTCAGTTACTTAAGCCATTCTGACAGTGCCTCTCAAATCCACAACTTCTACCACCAAGGATAAGGGCAGCAGGCACATGGAAACACCTCCTGCAGCTTTCTCTCCAGATCACACACCATGATGAGTAGGAAATATTCATTGTTCCTTCATCCTCACTAGGTCTAAATTCCAGAACGGCTTACCCAATACCAGTGTAGGAGTAGGTTCATCACAAGGACTGCATTGGTTTGAGGAATTGGTTTCTCCACCTTCTCAAAGGCAGTTAAGGATAGGTAATAAGTACTGACTTGGTCATTTTTGGAAAAATGAAGTATTATCTGTTATCAATTTTGGGTAATTCCCTTCTAAGATGTAGGGGGCTCTTGTCTGAGATGGATATTTGGAGGCATTTTGTCCATAGAGATGTATAAATAAACAAGATTCTCTCTTGTCATTAATACATCTCAAAATATCTTCTGTAATTTGCAAGAGGAAAGAGGCTATCATTTTTACTGAGTTTTTGAAATTTAGAAAAGAAAGAAAACCTTGCTTTTAAATAATATTTTATCATACATTTAGGATTATTTTTGAATTGCAGTCACTATGATGTGGCAAATGCGTAGCTGTATTTCCTTTGCAATATGTATTAAAATAATGAGTGTATGAGCACATGGCTTAGCCCTGATAACTCATAATAGTCAACCGACCACATAGCCCTTCAAGTTGTTTAATCATTTTCAAATTGCTAGATGCCTAGTGTAGGATATGCCCAAGTATTTCAGATGTCAGCTACAATTCCATTTTATATTAAAAAAATATTTTTTAAATAAAACATCTTTCTGCTCTGAGATACAGGGTGATCTGGCTCTCCTATTGTATAATATGCAGGAGGCTTGCAGGTATATAGGATGTTTGTGAGACCACACTTCAAATGCTGCATACAGTGTTGGTCTCCTTATTTAAAGAAGGGTGTTAATTGTCTGAAGCAGTTCAGATAAGATTTACCAGGCAAATACCTGGAATCCACATGTTCTCTTATGAGGAAAGCTTGGATATCGTTTGTATCCACTAGAGGTTAGAAGAGTGAGAGGGCACTTGTTGAAACGTACAGGGTCCTAAAGGTGGATATGGAGAAGATGCTTCCCCTTCTGTGATAATCTAGGAAGTGGATTCACTGTTTGAAAACAAGGCGTTCCTTACTTAAAATGGGAAAGTACATCATGAGTCTTTGGAACTCATCCTCAAAATGATTTCTTCATGCCTTTGATCTCAAAGGAAAGAAGATTTCTCATTCTTAGATTAAATTTTACTTGGATCACCTATTATCTCTCATCATGGTTTCCAAGCAGACTTCATTGCACTTTCTATCCCATCCATTATCTCATCAAGTTACTTTGCCTTTGGGCAATATTCTCCCCACTGAAATGATATGTGTTATAATCTTTCTTTCTTTATTGCAGGTTTCCCATTGACCATTAATTTTCAATAAACCAGTGTCAGCTACCCAAAAGTAAAACAAGTCATCTGGTGTCTTGGCAAGCCTCTAAAAATTCAAAAACTCCATTGGGGGGAAAATAATCTATACCAAAGCACAGAAGTGCCACTGGTTCATGCACCACAAATCCCACTCTCAGTAAAGTACCTTGAAGCAGAGGAGAACTCTGTCCAGGGGAAGAGCAGTGGAATTATTTTGATATTTTTACCAGTAAAGTTCCGGCGCAGATGTTGTGGACCAAGTGATATTCTGTTATACGATGCCATGGTTCTTGTGTATCCTGACATAAAGTTAGTACAGCCTTCAATGCTGTTTCACCATCCTGGCCTGATTTAGGAGGCTTTTTAAATTCCTCTTGTTTTAAAAATAATATGCAACAGATGCTAGTTGCTGTGTTAATACCACTTCCTCGTGTAAATTATCAAATAATTAATCATCATTTAATAATTATTCTAAATACAAATTGATTTTTATTGCAACATGTAAGCTTGAGATGCTCTAAATAGATGGTGTCGTAAGGTTGCATTTTTTTGTGAAAATGGGCAACAGTTTGTCAAAATAAACCAGTTCAAATCTTCATTGTTTAAAGGAAATTAACACGCATTTTCATTTATTGGAACCAGATTTATTATCACTGACTTAGATGACTTAAAATTTGTTGTTTTGCATCAGTAGTACAGTGCAAAGATATAAAATTACTATAAATTTCCAAAATAAATAGTGCAAAAAAAAAGTTTGCTTTAAAGTTTTCTTTTCTCATTACTCTTTGCGTCATTGGGCCAAAAAGCTTCTATGTTTTAAAAACTGTATGGCCTGAGTTCTAAATTCCTTTTAATTATGAATGGCAATTATGGGGAGGTATTTTTATATCAGAATGTGTTCCTATTTAATTTTGCTTAATACCAATATCTGTGAGTGACATTTTATAATTATGGAGTGTTGTAGAGGTTTGAATCTTTTTTTCATGAAAACCTTTTTAAATGCCTGATCGTTCTCTTCCTCCAGGGATGGAAGCCATAATGTCAGAATTCTTCAATGACACAACCACAGCATTTTATATTATTTTAATTGTCTGGCTAGCAGATCAGTATGATGCAATTTGCTGTCACACTAACACCAGCAAACGGCATTGGCTCAGGTGGGTGTCTTGTCTTTAAATTTAGATATGCTAGTAGTGGTGAGTACAAATTCAGCATGTTATAAGAAAAAATTTGAATATGTTTGGTGGATATCCCATTGATAATTAATTTTAAATGAAACCTGACCAAATGCCTAAAGAAAAAGTAGCAGTCTCATGTCCTGGAAAAGCCTCTAAGTATCAAATTTTTCCAATAAAAAAATTTGTACTTCAATGCTATTGATTCCTGAATTGGAGTTCCTGCTCTCATTGAGCTGCACTGAAACAGTTGACGACTCAGGCTATGGGAATGGTAGTTCCAAAAAGAGCTCCGGGCATTATGGATTAAATGATATTCTATGTCATATTTCTATATATAAGCATGAAGTTAGTATAATTTTTAATGCTGTTTTACTATTCTGACCAAAATAAAAAGTCCTTTAAATTGCTCCAATTTCATATCCATTTCTTCTTGAAGGGACCATTCCTGCATATGTACGGTTTCAGCAAGCTAACTACCCTTTGTACTCTGACCAAACGTGCATTGTTCATGTGAATTTGATGTGAATGTAAGCTTAGACTACTAATTGTGCGAGACATTACTGCTTACCCTCAACCATACTTCACCCAATGCACAAGAGTTGGGACATGGTTTCTGATAGTGATGAAATCAAGGACCCTGGCTAAGTTCCCTCTCCCTAGCCAAACTGAAGAGAAGCAAATTGATGGACAACCCTGACACAGTACAGACTATGAAAAGTGATATCTCTTTTACAAGTTTTATTCTAATATTTGTCCTAAAGAAAGGTAGCATGTGGCTCAGTAAGTAGTGCTGCTGACTCACTGTTCCAGAAACCTGGGTTTTTCCTGGCCCATACACTGTCTGTGTGCATGTTCACCTCCTGACTGCGAGAGTTTCCAGGTGCCCCAGTTTACTCCTACATCCCAAAGACATGCTGGTCGATTAATTGGCTACTGTAAGTTACCTCATAATATAGGCAAGTGGCAGAAGAATCAAAAAGGGAAAATTATGGGCATGTGACAGAGAATAAGTGATACGGGGGAATGGGACTGATGGAATTGCTCAGCTGGGAGCTGCCATGTACTCCATGGTTTGAATGGCCTCCTTTTACGTTGTAATAATTATATTTAATGTCTTTCTTTTCAATCATTTAAAAATGAATGTTTGTTTTGCAGATTCTTTTACCTGTACCACTTTGCCTTTTACGCGTATCATTATCGTTTCAATGGCCAGTACAGCAGTTTGGCTTTAGTAACGTCTTGGCTGTTTATACAGGTATAAACGAGTTCTTCATTTTTCTAAATTCCCCTGCCCCCCACTTTCTGAATATGTTGACTCTTGGATATGGTTCAAGAATACATATCATTCTTCACTTGTGAGCCTGGGAGAGTTTTTGGACCTTGCCAATGTGGCAAGCAGTACTGCTGAATCTGCTAATCTACTGAAGAGTAGTCAGAAGTGATCAGAGCTCAGCCTCACAATATAATCCCGGATCACTAAACCAGTTCCTACTGTTGCTCCGTCTGATTTGGCAACTTGATGCACTCTGTTTCTGCTCTGTGTAACATTTTCCATACAAAAGCTTGCCATTGTTGCCATTGATATAATAAAATGCCATAATGTAACTGAAATCTTCATTATCAAACAAAATGTAATATAAAGCCACATAAGGTGATGCTGAGCAGATGACAGAAAGGTTGGTCAAAGAGGTTGATTTAAAAGGAATATCTGAGGAAATACAATGTTAGGGAAATAAGGAGGTAGGAATAGGACTGATGGGATTGTTCTGTTGGGAGCTAGCATGGACCTGATGAACTGAATCCCATGTCCAAGGATATATCCTTTGGGTTACCAGAGCTAATGCTGTGAATGAAGGAAGAAAAGTCATGGCTGGTAATTCTCTGACTACAACAGAATGAATAAAGATAGAATCAGGTGAGTGAGGGACACGCAATGAAAGTGAAGAGACATTGGAGGATGATGGCATGGGTCATGTACATGCTGCTGACTTGTCAGTTTAGACTAGACATTGCACTCTGTACAGGACAGTTCCAAATGTGTTTTTTATACTGGAAGTTTCCAGGTATAGTTAAAGTACAACTTTGTTGATGTCAGTTTTGTAAGTACAGATTTTAATACTCCTACTTATTTAATGTCTATGTCATACTTGTTGATCCACCTCGGTCATACAACCAATCGTTGAAGATATTCTTTGCATGTGAAACCTTGGAGATCTGGGACAGTCAAGTGCAGATTAGGTGGTTGTCAGTTTTATCTCTCCCTTTGAGTTAGATCAGCAGTTAAGCACTGGCAGTTTTTGAGATGTTTATTTCTGTTTTATGTCCCTTTTCTCACATTTTAATTTTTAAAAAACTGACAACTCATGGGGAAAAAAATGAAATAGTTAAAATCTGTAGGCAACACCTTAAAATAGAAATGCCAACTGAATCTCTTCAGGTATGAAGTTTTTGTCAGAACTGAATGTCCTATTATAGGAGAGAAACAATAGTAGATCAACAGATACACACGCTCCAATGACAAGCCTTTGTTAAGAAGCCACAAAGTGTTCAGTACTGTGTACACAGGATAAAATTCTGCCTTTGAGGCTAAGCAAGGCTTGTTGTCAACCAAGGAACAAGTTACAAATTTAAATCCATTTTTCAGATTAGGTGGTTGTCAATTTTTGCACTGTTTTAATTGTTTTGTGGTTATGTTCTCCACAAGGAGATAACTTGAATAAAGTGTGACTTGTCTTTAGCTTTGGCTCAGGTCTTTAATTGGGTGCTGTTTTCTTCCCCAGCATTCAATGATCTACTTTTTCCATCACTATGAGCTGCCTGCCATTCTTCAACAAATTCGCATTCAGGAGATGTTGCTACAGAACCAACAGGCTGGCCAAGCCAACCAGACAACACTCCAGGATAACCTTAACAACAACACTGCAATGGAAAGTGTTCAACAGAACCCCACAGATCCTGACAACCTTCTTGAATCTACTCCTGGTCCAGCCCAGTTGAATGATGCTCCCAGCCTAGCAGATAGCATTCAGCCTGTTCGCATGCAAAATGCAAACCCTGAGGTGACCCCATTAAGTGGTGATCTGAATTGGGTGGCAGAGACTGCAGCTATTATATCAGAAGGCATTGCAGCTCCAGAAAGGAATATTTCTGCAGAGAGCTCCAGCAATATGAATGAGTCATTAAGCAATAATGGTTCAAATGTCCCAAATGATTCTAGTGCCATTGAACATGCTCAACCAAGTTCAAGTTCTGAAGAAAATAAAGTTGTGTCTTCACACAGTGATGCTCTTCAAACAGTAGCGGACCTCAGCACAATGACTTATTGTGCAACTGAGAACCAAGAAGAAGTTCTCTCTAAAACTGACCACCAGGACTTGTGTCCTACGCAAGACAATGAGACCTACGTGCATTCATCTCTGCGTGCTAGTGATGTTAGTTTTGACCAATCAGAAATGGACCGTGAACACCAGTCTAATATTTCAAATAGCTCAGACACAGAGACAAATGGTCACAGTGTTTCATGAACCTTCTAACATTTTTTGCTGTTCAATCTGGTGGTTTGTTATCAGAAGGCCCTTTTAAAATGTTCACAAAAAATGTACCAATAAGTGTGGGGGATCTACTATTACATCAAGCGTTTTAATTTGTAAAACCAAAATGTCCCTCTGCTTTCAATTGGTTTCCATAAACAAAATGGAGGGCAAGGAGCAGCATCCTGTTCAGTGAGCATTAATGGTTGGAGCTCAATTGGAATGACAACTCTTCCATTCAGTCACCCTGTCCCTAATCTTCAGCACAGCTGTGTGTGTTGCCGTTACATAAGTGCAATGAAATACTATCACTCTGTAAAGGCATAGGAAGACCTTCCAAAAAGAAACAATGGAACTCACAGTTGGGTACCCAAAATAAAAGGCAAGTGTGTGAATGGCAGTAGAAGATGCTTGTTCCTTTGAACTCACAGCATACATGTAAGTTGATTCCACAGTGCAATAATTTGATGTGTATTGATACAATTCTGCAAGGTCTTATTACCTGAAAGACTTCAAGTCTTGTTTCTTGAACTGGTGCCTACATACAGAAGAAATTTGAAAGATAGTAGTGTAGAAATACCAGTAGCTTCTAATAAACTTTAAACCTAACTAATTTGGAACTGATTCTGATAGATTTTTCTGTTGGCAATATTGTATTTAAATGTAATGTAAGTTTCAGTCTTTGTACATATTAAAATAAATGAGATCTGAACACGCTTGTGAATTATTTTAAAATATATGCAACATATTAACTAATTGAAAAATGTTCTCTGGTTTTGTTTGGAGCCATTAAGGGACAACCAGTCCCATCTTCAAGATACTGCAGATCAAGCACTAGATGGAATCAACAACATACTTCCCTGCCCTAAGCTCAAAAGGTCAATGTAGCTGCATTGAAACAAAATACATTTCTACAATTATCTGTTGACTCAGCTTTGTATTCTGAGTCTACTCATTTTAGCAAATGAACACAATGAAGGGTATCCTCCATGTGAAGTCAGCACAAAGTATGTGTAGTAGTCACTTCTAATACTTCAGTGGACAGATGTATCTACCACAGCTAAGTTGATGAGGACAAGGTCAAATAGGTTTAACCCTCATGTTGGTTCACTTGCTGCATGTTGCAGACCTAATTTGGCAGATACATCCCTTAGCATTCAGTCATTTATGATGCTCCAAGCCACTCTTGGTGATATCAGTGAAGCCCTTCACACAGAGTACATTCTGTGCCCTTGCTGCTGTCAGTATTGTTCAACACAAAGTGTGCACCAATTCACGAACATCAGATGGAGATTTCCTTGCCCATGTTTGACCTGATGCTCTGAAACTTCATTGGTATCGAGTCTATGATGAGTTTTCCGAGGGGCTACTCCCTCCTGCCCATGTACCAGCCTGTGCCAGCCCTGGTGAATTTGTCCCACCTGTGGACAGGATGTACCCAGGATAATGATTAAGGAATTTGGCATATTGTGTAGAGGTACAATTCTGTAAGTTTAACTATATCAGGCTGTTGCTTGACTCATCTGAGGGGCAGCTTTCCCAAAGTAAACACCAGTCTCCTGATGTTTGAGGAGAACTTTGCAAGCTCGATTTATTTCCTGTGCTAGGTCAGTTTGTCCCTGCTCTGCATCTGCCCAAACTGTCAGTGTGTTGAAACTATCAAATCTATTTCCCTGGGTCTCTTAAAGCCTAGCAATAAATACATTATATTAACCTTACAAATGAATTGGAACAGAGCTACAGTTGATTGACAGAACTGTATTTAGTCACCAGATTTTGAATTTCTTTCACGTCCTCAAATCATAGAACCAGAGGAGGTCATTCAGTCCATGTGCTGATGGCTTATCAGTAATTTTGTACTCTAATCTGGTTACTATTTTGTTGTTGTTTGCTTCAAATTTTAAACAGCTATCCAATTTCATTGCTAAAAAAATTGTCAGCTGATTCTTTTTGAATAGTGTACAAGCCATTAGTGTACATGATCGCAGCCAAGAAAAATAATGCTGCATTTGGCTTCTGCATCATTATTTCATGTTTACTTAGAATTTTTTTTCCACCACTCAGCCACTTGCTTCTAAATTGAATGGTATGTGCGGAGATGCAATAAAAATTGTAAGGAAATAAAGCCACCTCTTGAATAGTTGGCTAGCTTCAAGCTGTTTTAAAAGCTGAATCAATTATCTGCTTTTCAGTTAATTGGAACAAGTGCTTCCAAAAGCAACAAAGAAAAACTTGGATCCCTACTGGCATGATGATTACCTCCCGCTACTAAATTATACGGACTACCTGTTTACTTTGGGTGGGCTTTAAAATAGCATAAATGTGGTTCCAAGTCATTATTAAGTCATTCATCGGAGTACATGAGAGGATTGATGGCAGGGTGTTGCAGCTGGAAGAACTGCTGCCTCACAGCTCCAGTAACCTGGGTTCAATCCTGACCTCTGGTGCTATCTGCATTGCACATTCTGTGACAATGTGGGTTTCTGCCAGGTGCTCCGGTTTCCTCCCATTTTCCAAAGAAATACAGGTAGCAGATTAATTGGATACTGTAACCAAACAAGACAAAAGTCCTCCACCTGCTGCCCTCGATAATCGAGATCCACACAGAACCCTGGAAAGCATAGGTAATTTTTCATATCTCAGGAGCTACCACTCAATGAAGGCAGACATTAGCTACACAATTAACCATTGGCTTCAGGGTATGAGCACAGTGTTTGGCTGATTGGGGAAAAGTGTATGAAGATCAAGGCCTCAAACTAAGCTCATGATCTGCTGAGCAATAGTGATTCCTGCCCTTCTGTATGCTCTGGGCAACTGCAAATCACTTGAAGTCCCACCATTGCTCTCTGCACAAAATCCTTGTCATTGTCAAGGATCCTAACCATTGTCAGCCTCTCCCAGGTCAAAATCCCCTGCATCAAGCCTCTATTCGCAATCAACCAGTTCTGGTGGACCCACATCCCTGACACCAATCTCCGAAAATAAGCATATTACTCTTGAGTGTCATCCAGAGCAAGAGATCACCAGGTTAACAGAGAAAATACTTCACAGGCATTTTGAAAGTCTCTGCAAAAATTGTTACAGCCTGGCTGGCTCATGAGAATTCTTGGCCTATGACTGCATGAAATGGAGAAGGAACATTCAAAAAGGCACTGAGTCCTTGAGTCTACAACGAGAGCATGTGAAATCCTCACGCAAAAGGAGAACACAACATCCTGAGCAACCCACTAACCCACTTCATCTATGGTAGTCTGCAGGTCCTCATGACCCACAGAGCCCTGGAATCTGAGACTGTTCAGGGTCATAGCAATGTTGCAAAATCTCCTACACTAGTTTTGGACTTCCGAGTGTCAATTCCATTCCCTAACAATCTCATTTTCATGTTGGCAATGATAGGGTTTAGAAGTAATTTGTAGAAATATACTGTCAATTTGTTCTAGCACTCAGGACAACATTGCAATAGGTCATTTTCTTGGTTATATCTACATGTATTTGTACTTTTAGCAAATTGGTTATTTGTTAGTCCAATTTATCCTCTTCCTGCATGAAGAAATCTATTTGCAACATTCATAATTTGCAGTTTTTGGGAGTTTGTACTTTGAGACTTATTGACCAATTTCCACGATAAAAGGATTTGGAGAAAGAATTGCTTTTAAATGTGGTTATTTATAAACCAGATGCATTGAAGCCATGATTTCAATGAGAAAAAATGTCAGTTTAACAAAAGATAGTTAACATGCAAATAAGTACTTGTTTCTCCTCTCCAACGCTCCACCACCCACCCCCATCCCTGCCATAGGGAATATAAACAATATATATTTTATAATTTGCAAGTTATGTCTCTAGGGTACTTGCCATGAAACATATGGCAGGCTTTCTTAACTGTTGGCAAGGGAAGGAGAAAGAATGACAGGCAAAATCAGTCAAGTCCAGCAATGGCTGAAAGAATTGGAATCTGGGGTAGTTAGGAAACTATCTCGAGTCAACTTAGTTAGCCTACTGATTTTAGCACATAATGGTTCCATAATGAGTAGTTTGAAATATGTGAACCACTTTGCGTTGCTTTTGAAACTTGCCAATATTCAAATGCAATTCCTTTCTTATTCTAAATACTACCTTTGACAGGGGTCAAATATCTTTCCAAAATCACAGGGTATCTGCTATCACTGGGTTATCTGGACAAAAAGTGCCATGTAAATAAAATTAAGAAATCCTTGCATCCGGTGGAGTATATTGGCTGTGAAGCTTGATTGCCATGGAGATGGCAGCCTTACACAGAATATAGGCCTTATTAGTTGCATTTTTTGCCCCAATTTTGTTCAATGGTCCAAAAATCACAACCAAGGATAGGAAAGAAGTTTTCATCTGAGGGCCAGCAACAGTAGGTATAATTTAATCAGTTCAAATTATTCCTATAATTACCATCACTGGGATGAGTCTCTTTACTAATTTTGCTCTGCTAAGTCACACTATTTTTTATGGAGGGATGCTGGGAATGGTTAGAAAGATGATGGTTAATTCCCATGTCCACTAAATGTATCCCATAGTCTCTTTCATAGCCTTGTATAAAGGATATCTCCATATATTAGTTCAAAGTTCTATAACCAAATTCAAGGCTGCGTTCCCAGTATCACCCCTGCTGGTTCTGCAGTTAAATATAAATATTCTTTTGTCAGACTTACGGCTGCACCATCTTATCGAATTTGTGACAATGATGAGTATCCTAAAATTACTTTATTCAAATCACTTCAGAACTTGAATACTTAAATAAAATAATCCCCAAGGCTGGCATCAGCATCCCCAGTTTCTGAGTCAATTAAGTGTCAGGTGCAACCTATTTAACGATGTCACTGCTGACATCCATGCCTCAACCCTCCAAGAGGTGACTAATAATATCAATGGTCAATCTCAGTGCAGGATTGGGAGTATTCACAAACTACGTAATTTTGAATCTGTTTCATCATACGATTCATACATAGCAAATTAACTGTTGTGAATCTAGTCTGACCTGTGGACTGCTGTTGAAGATAAAATGTTTTTCTGTGATTTCCTGCTGAGCTGTAGATGCCATGAAGTAAATCCATGTTTGGGTTGTTGCCCTATACATTATGTCAGATAATGAAATGAATTTTGTACAATTCATTACGACCATCACCATGTTATAAAATCAACCACAGATTTTTAGATATTGTTGGAACCTAGGGATATGGGGTTAGAGCAGGAAATTAACACTAATCTGAGAGCTCAGCCACAATCTAATAAGAGTGGCAGAGTGGGTACAAGGGAGTGAATGGTCTACTCCTGCTTCTATTTCTTATGCTCAGTCTTCACAGCAGCCAAGGTGCTGCCATGAGAGTTATGTACATGCACCTGTCTACATCAATGGTGCTGAGGTTGAGAGCGTTGACAGCTTCAAGTTCCTGGGAGTGAACATCACCAACAGCCTGTCCTGGTCAAATCATGTAGATGCCATGGCCAAAAAAGCTCACCAGCGCCTCTGCTTCCTCAAGAGGCTAAAGAAATTTGGTTTGGCCTCTTTGACTCTCACCAACTTTTACCGATGCACCATAGAAAGCACCCTATCTGGATGTATCACGGCTTGGTACGGCATCTGCTCTGCCCAGGACCGCAAGAAGCTGCAGAGAGTTGTGGACACAGCCCAGCACACCACGGACACCTGTCTCCCCTCCTTGGACTCTGTCTTTACCTCTCATTGTCTTGGTGTAGCAGCCAGCATAATCAAAGACCCCACCCACCCGGGACATTCTCTCTTCTCTCCTTTTCCATCGGGTAGAAGATACAGGAGCCTGAGGGCACGTACCACCAGACTTAAGGACAGCTTCTACCCCACTGTGATAAGACTACTGAACGGTTCCCTTATACAATGAGATGGACTATGACCTCACGATCTACCTTGTTATGACCCTTGCACCTTATTGCTCTGCACTTTCTCTGTAGCTGTGACACTTTACTCTGTATTGTTATTGTTTTTACCTGTACTACATCAATGCACTCTGTACTAACTCAATGTAACTGCACTGTGTAATGAATTGTCCTGTACAAGCTTTTCACTGTACCTCAGTACGTGATAATAAACCAATACCAATGTTTAGAATGTGTCAACTGCAGTGGGCTATGGTTGGCTGAAGAACATTTCGGCCAGGGGGAAGGTGGAATAAGGACTGGAGATAGAATCATCCATTGCTTCTGTCTCTGATTCCTGCTGTGAACTATACCTGTGAGAACACTCTGTGAGAATAGGGTGAAGTTTAAAATTGATATGTCAAAACTCTTTAAGCGGAACCAAGAATAGAGTGACCTTTTTATATTTGAATGCTTCAGCCAAATTGAGGTCTGTTCCAAAAATGGCACAAGTGTAAATTGTGCAGAATAGTGATTTATTCCCTCCCGAAACAGTTTTAGGTAGCCAGTGCCTGTTCCTAAATACTATTAATTCAGGGCTCAGAATCTAATATCTCACCTCTCAGAGGCTTCTCAAAAGTCTTTACAAATAATGACTAACATGACTATTGTCATTTTGCATGGCAAGATCTCACAAACAGCTTTCAGAAAAATCACTGGTTATTCTGTGTTTGGTGATGTATAAGAGAAGAATATTGACTGGTGTAGTTCTTTAATATCCACCTGAACCCCAGGATCAAGCAAATGGTGGCTGCCTGTGGCTCCTGTCCACCCATATGAACCTATGTGGGGTAGGAAAGATTGGCCATACTAATCCTCTGCACTTTAGAAGCATCATAAACAGCAGAGTGGTGCAAGGTGTCAGATCATTGGGCTCTCCCGCTAGAACGCATCCTGGCAACCCCTCCAAAGCACTGATGGTCTTTGATAGCTTGCCATTGTTGAAGGCTATTGAACTATTTTTAAATATATCTAGAGACATTTAAAGACTGTTCAAATAGATTAGATATAAATATTTTCCTTAAATATTAAAATTGATAAATTGAAATTAATTAAGGTAGGTAAAAATGATACCAAATGATGAAGAACATTAAAAACAAATAAACTATACACCTTTTATTAATGAGTCAGCAACTCTCTTTGAATGGGGGTTGCAACTGTTGGCTTCTCAGCGCAGCATGTCATTGCTTGCTGGTGATTCCAATGTCAGATGTGCCAGCATTTGACCCCCAGCCCATCTTAGATTTTGGCACTTGACCAAATATGCATGGAAGTTCAAGACAAACTGCAGGTGGCTTGCTGTTCTCTATGGGAGCAGCTGGCCATTGTGGAAGAGAATAATTCTGAGCGTGAGATAAGAAACCTTGACTCTTTCACAAGTGACACCAGAGAGCACTCTCCTGCAGTTGAGAAGCTGCCATGACAGCCAAGTAAACACTCAGGTTTTGACTCAATTGTTGTTTCAATATATTAGAATTTCCAGGTGTGGCTGACTTTAAGATCTAAAAATGCTTCTTTCATTTGTTAACATACCAATAGTTCTTACGTAAAAATATATTTTTTGCTAGAAGAGCAGACAGAAAGTTCACCAATCTTATTGGATTCCTCAAAAAAAATATAAGAACTTTGCATGGATGTGACAAGCTCCCCCACTGTCAATATCCTGGGAGCTCACCATTGACTATAAATTCAAGTGGAACAGCCACAGAAATACTGTGGTCCCAAGAGCAGGACAGACGCTGGGCATCCACGGTAATTGACTCATGTTCTGACAACCCAAAACCTTTCCACCATCTACAAGGTGCAAGTCAGGAATACCTTCTACTTGCCTAGATGAGTTATGCAGTCTCTTGGGATCAAGGAAAACTTAGTTCCACTCTGGTTTGTAGGTTATGAGATGGCTAAGGAGGCCAATGTAGGAACCACAGACTGTTCCACCGATGGGACAGAAGGTACCTGATGGGACCAGTGGATGGGTGGTTTTGTGAGTGGTATGCTCCTTCTGACACTTGCACGGGGCCTCAATGTGCTCCTGATGTATGGCCCTGATATTCACAATGCCATACCAAACACTTCTTCTCCACCTTGAGCGGTAATGGGCCAGACATCCCTGGAGTCAGTGGGGATGTTGCATATATTTAAGGATGCCTTGACTATATCCTTGTCCGCCCAATAATCTCTTCACATGGCAAAACTTGGAATAGGGTAACTGTTTGTTGAGTCTGGTGTTGGGCATTCAAATGTGTGTCCTGCCCAACAAACCCAGTTGAGTGTAACTGGGGCCTCTGTGCTACCGTGGTTGACTTGGAAGAGGACAGGATGTTGGTTGGCCATCTTCCACTGAATTTGCAGGATTTTGTGGAGAGAGTGATGAAGGTACTTTTCTAGTGCCTTGAGATGCCTACTGTAGGTAGCCCGGGTCTCAGAAGCATATGGAAGGCAGGGATAACTGTTGCCTCTAGACCATGAAGTCTGAGGTTTTGATCTTCAAATACTCTTTTCCTCAATTAACTGATGGCTGGGCTAGTGCATTGAAGGAGCAGTGAATTTCATCATCAAGTCACAGAGATCAGGGGACCTTAGGAGCATTAATGTACAGAAGGACTTTGGGGTGAAATCCATAGCTCGCTGAAAGTGGTGACACAGGTGGGTGGGGTAGTGAAGAAGGCACTTGGTGTGCTTTCCTTCATAGGCTGAGGCACCAGCTATTGAGTTGGGATGTCATTTTTGAATTGTACGATACATTGGTTGGACCGTAATTGGAGTATTGTGTACACCTCTGGTCACCACATTACAAGAAGAATGTGGTAGCAATATGGAGTACAGAAGAGATTCATGAGGATGTTGCCCGGAATGGAGAGCTGTAGCTATACGGAGAGGCTTGGTTTATTCTCACTGGAACAGAGGCAGCTGAGGAGTGACCTTATAGAGGTTTTTAAATTATAAGATCACAAGATCACAAGACAAGGGAGCAGAAGTAGGCCATTCAGCCCATCGAGTCTGCTCCATGAGCTAAAGGAAAAGAAAAAAAGAAAAAGAGAAAAAGAAAAGAAAAAAAGAAAAAAAAAAGGAAAGAAGAAGAAAAAAGAAAAGGAAAAAAAGAAAAAGAGAAAAAAAACTATTCCTTTCTAGCCCCAATTTCTGGCCTTATCCCCGTATCCCTTGATACCTTGACTAATTAGATACCTATCTATCTCCTCCTTAAACACCTCCAATGATCAGGCCTCCACTGCTGTATGTGGCAAAGAATTCCATAAATTCACTACCCTCTGGCTAAAGAAATTTCTCCTCATCTCTGTTTTAAACCGGTACCCTCTGATTCTAAGATTGTGCCCTCTGGTCCAGGACTCACCCACCAAGGAAAACAGCTTGGCCACATCTACTCTGTCCAGTCCTTTCAATGTTCTAAGGGATGTAGATAGGATCGATAGAGTCTTTTTCCCAGAACAGTGGAGTCTAGCTTAGAAGGCACAGGTATAAGATGAGAGGGGAGAAATTTTAAGGTTTAAGATTTCTTCATTAGTCACATGTACATCGAAACACACAGTGAAATGCATCTTTGGGTAGAATGTTCTGGGGGCAGCCGGCAAGTGTTGCCACACTTCCAGCGCCAACGTAGCATGCCCACAGCTCCTAACACATACGTCTTTAGAATGTGGGAGGAAACTGAAGCACCCGGAGGAAACCCACGCAGTCACGGGGAGAACGTACAAACACCTCACAGACAGCAGCCGGAATTGAACCCAGGTTGCTGGCGCTGTAACAGCTGTATGGTAACCGCTACACTACCATCTGAGGGGTAAATTTTTCACACATAGAGTGGTGGTTACCTAGAATTGTGCTGCCAGAGGAGGTGGTAGAGGCAGATACAATTAGTCATTGAAAGGCAGGTACTTGGACAGGAAAGGAGTAGAGAGATACAGGCCTAATGCAAGCAAATAGGATTAGTGTAGATAGGCATCACCGTCAACAAGGATGAGGTGAGCCAAAAGGTCCTGTTTCTGTGCTGTATGTTTCTGTGTTAATATGATTCTATGAGTTTGTCTTTGCCAAGGGGTTTTTCCAGGACTTGTTGTGGACTTTGATCGTCAGAGGCAGTAGAGGACCTGCTTCTTGCAGATGTTGGGTGTAAGGCCCAACCTCACACTTGCTGCAGTGAAAGTTGGCTTGGAGCTCAACACTTTGAGGCGGAATGATTTTCCCCGTTTCCCCTCCCAACCCCCTCCTTGCGATCCTCCACTACTCCCATTTCTGTAGCTTTCCCACACACACACACAGCCCTTCAGCCCCCTTCACCCACCTTCACCCCCCTCCCCCTCCTGGTTCCACCCACCCACTATACACACTGTTCACCCACAGGCTTCCCCACCCCCTCGGTTTGGTTCTGGTTCGTCTGTGCCATTCACCACTCCCCTAATGGTTCCCGTTATCACCTCCTTTACTTATCAGATTCCAGCGCTGGTGGCACTTTGTGTCCCTGATCCAGCAGCTGCCTCCACCGTTCACACTCTTCTCCACCTCACCTCGCTCCATCTGCCTCCTTTGTTCCTCTTTGTCACCTTCCATTTATCATCCACCTACCCTGTCTCTCAGCTCGACCCTCCTGTCCTCTACCTGGCACAACCTGCCTGTCATCTGTCACCCTCCTCAGTCCACCAGTCTGGACTCCTGTCTCACCACTCCCCTTCCTCTTTTTATACCGGCCATCTCCCCTCTCCACTCTCAGTCCTGATGCAGGGTTTCAACCTGAAACGTTGACAATTCCTTCCCTCCCACAGATGCTGTGCGACCTGTTGAGTTCCTCCAGTAGATTGTTTGTTGCTCCAGGTTCCAGCATCTGCAGTTTTTTGTGTCTTAATTAACAGTGGAAAGAGCTTGTGTAGAATATAAGCATAATACGAAAACAGTTGGATCCAGTGCCCTGTTTGTAATCTGTTATTATATAATTTTCCCTGTTGCAGACTGCAGGGAGATATCTCTGAAGTTACCACAGTCAGAACTGTCTCCTTTCCTGAAGATAGTCACAATTACACCATCAGTGAGACCCCCGGAATATCCACCTCTTGTTTAGGTGAGGACGATGGATGGTATTGAAAACCTCAAAGCTATGCAATGGGAGCATACAGAAGTCCTTCATGAGCGATGGAAGGAGTGCACTTCCTCACAAAGTAGCCACCCAGAAATCCATCAGTCTCTCTCTTCCCTATCTATAGAAGAATCTGCAGTTCCAACATTGACCTCAGCAGCCAACTCAGAGTTCACCAAATGAAGTGGAAGCAAGTCATCCTCAGTCCTGAGGGGCTGCCTAAGAAGAAGAAGCTATATAATATTATGTTGATCAAAGCTCTTTGTGTAGCAGTTTCACTGTACACAGTTATTAGAATTTGACAAACTGGGTCTCTTTCCTCTCCAATGCATTCTATTCCTCCGTGAGCTTGGCCCCAGCTTCTCACAGCCTTTCATGGTATGGAACATCACAATGACTAATGTTGTATTACCAACCCACTATGTCACCAGGGAGTTATAAAAGGGACATTTCCATATTAAGTGCAGTGTGTTAGGAAATTGCCTTCTGGATGTCAACCTGGCAGACGGAGGAAATGGAATAAGAATCATTTTCAAGAAACTGGAAACCAGAAGTTAATGCAATAAGCCTGCATCTCTTAAGAACTAATAAAGCTTTGATAGAGTGTTGGTTAACCAAGAAAGACTGCTTAAATGGTACAGCGTTTTCTCCCCACATACATGCTGTTCCTTCAGTAGGACAGAATCACATTCCTGATGCATTATTCAAAAATAATTCAGTACACACTGAATGTACGCTGATTATCAGTTTTAAGATTCAACGTGTAATATGAAACAATGCCCTGTTAATTAAGGTTTTGCAATCTTATATTAATACAGATTCTAAATCACTTCTTCATATTGATCCCATCCACTTTTGAAGAGGTTATTCATTCCTCTGAATTGTTGTTGATCTCCTACAATAATTAAACCCTGATATGTATAAATAATTGATTTTTGTTTGATTGTAACTTTGAGCAATGTTTCTGGTGGAGAGAAATCACAATTTCCATTGCAGGAATAGACAATGCTGTATTCAGCAATAGGAAATTCACTGACTTCAGTGAAGCAAGTTTTAACAGGATTAAGTCTACACAAAATCTAATTGCAATGTATTTATGTAAGAGGAGGATCTACCTCCTGCATAAGCACAAACTGATTAGAGTGACTCATTACTGGGGACCTTCATTCATTGAAAGGAATCCTCACATGAAGGGTCAGAGGCAAAGCTTCTGCTAATTCTTTGACCCATGCCTCTTCTGAGCAAGTCTTCCCTGCTAGGAGAATAGGACACTGAATTTATCCCTAAGTGGCTCAGCTGTAAACATTCTTGGCCTGAGTCAGTAAGTTGTTAGATCGTAAGACTGGAGCATGTGACCTGGGCTGCTAGCTAGCATTCAAAGGATATTCAAGGTCCCAAGACAGTTCTTTCGAAAGACCAATGAGTTCTTTGGGTAACTTGGCCAACATTCATCTTAAACTAAGAACAACAAAACAGAATAACAATAAATCAAAATTGTTATTAATAAGATAATCAACTCAATGAGGTTGATGGTTAGTATATAATATGGCTGTTTCATTTGCATACAAAGCAAAAAGCACAAAAATTAAGTATCAATTTGCTATTGCTGAAGGTGTTTTAGCTTTAGAAAAATAAAAAAAATATATGCTTTAGCTCTCCAGAAGTGCTGATGTTGAGGTTCTGAAGGATATTTGCCTAGAAATTGGATTTCAGCTTTTTTGTTGCACCAAAACATTGTTGTGTGTAGCATTCAGACCCAGTTGCCTTGCCTCCCATGCCAAGCACAAAATTGTCTATAAATAAGTGTGCCACGTCAATAAGTGTGGTTTCTACTCCAAAGTGATGCAGTAATTCAGGAGATATGCAAGTCCCAACAAGAATGCTCGTGATTTATCACTCCTGCTGCCATGTTGATGCACAGCACTCAGAGAAGGGTGTTGTGCACCAACATAGCAGCAGGTATGATAAAGGCACCTTCCACATGGCAGCCAGGCAGCTGGAATGCATATAATGACTGCCATGGAAGAGACAGAGACTGAGCATTGCATACAGAGACACTAAGGAGCTCTGAAAGACAAATTAAAATGCTGGTGAATGAGAGATTTGACCTCCAGAGCACTATAATCACTGCTCTTCAACACTGCCCAACACACACACAACCACCCATGCCACCACCACCAATTGGAAGTTGCCCTCCAAACCACACACCATCCTGTCTTGGAAATATATTGGCGTTCCCGCACTGTCACTGGGTGAAAATCCTGGAACTCCCTCCCTAACACCATTGTGGGTACACTCACATCTCATGGACTGCAGTGGTTCAAGATGGCAGCTCACCACCACCTTCTCAAAGGCAACTAGGGATGGGCAATTAAACGGTAGCTCAGCCTGTGAAGCCTGTATCCTTGGAATGAATAAAAAAACATAGACCTCCTCCTACAATCCCAATCCCTATTCCAAGCTCCCACACTAATCATTGAAAATTGCTCCCCACCCCACCCCTCCACAAACTCACACAGATCAAGCCTATAAATACAAAATAAAACGTTTATCTGCTTCACATCAGTCATTGAGGCAGAAATTTCCAGGAATTCGAGGGCCCAGGACAAGAGGGGGACCTTTTCGGGCAGAACTGTCCACCAGAAGAAGATGGTCTTCTACCCCATGGACAGAGGCACCCTTTAAATGAGTTCCTCAGTATTTGACAAGCACTTTACACTAACTTGAACAGAGACTGAGCACTTTGGTCAGAGTGTAAAAAACCCTCAGCACACTTTGGAGATATCTTGTGGAGTGTTCCATTGTGAAACAAGTGGCCCTTTGAATGGTGTCTCATTGTGAAACCAGTTTGTGCTTCTTGTTTCTCTCTGACTGCAAAACAACAGTAAGTTTGTGGATCTAGGAGCTCATTAGGTGTGTATCTCATGCAGGGAAGTTTTGGACACAGTTGCGTCAACCGCATTGCATACAGTTGACATAATTTCACCTGAAAATGATTGCCTGTATGATTTAGTCAAGGTTACATTGATTTTGGATCACCTAGACAGCATTGTGTGATCCACCTTCATTATAATTGTGGGTAAATGACTGTGGGGATCTCTTTACACAACTGTTTTCTTTAAATCAACTGTAAAGCTCAGCAGAAGGGATGACTTTTGTGAAATGAGTAAGGATATTATCATTAAGTTATTGGTGACAGCAAGTTTGCATAAGCAGAAGCCTGTATAAGGAAGATAATTTCGGAGGTAAGGAGTTCCAGTTTTGAGGGCCTGTGTAAAAAAAAAGTTAGTGCAGTAATAGTATGGTAGGTCAATCTCCACAAAATAGTCCTGCTAATATTGCAGCACTTGACCACAGTGATGCTTTTTAATGTCCATTGCAACCAAACACATCAACATTTTAACAGCAAAGAAAAATATATTGATTATCTGAAACACTATAATTAGCAAAGTCGATTGTCTGAGGCTAGCAGCAAATCAATGCTTCTTATATATTGTAATTCCAAAATAATCTTTCTCTCTCCATTCTCCTCCTTTAAGTCTGATGCTGGTGACATAGATTTCCTCAGATTCAGCTACAATGTTAAGCACATTTTCAATATACATACAAATTTTTTATTATTGAATTTTTCGAGGACTGTTTCCACCTTGGGTTTAGTGAAAGCACCTGAATTCCATGTGCTAGTAAAAATAAATTGCATCTGTTGACATTCACTTTCACTTAATCGACGATACTTGGCAATTAATGCTCATGCAGCAAAAGTGCTTTGAAATGTGCTTTTATGGATTCCAAATGGTCAGTTGAAGATCTCTGAAGAGTGCAGCCACTTTTATTTATACACCAGTCAAAAGGTCCATATTGTATAAAGTCACGGCCACCATCACCTTTTGTCATTATTTTCTTTACTGCCTGTGCTTGCAGGAGTCAGGTGACTGTCTTTAGACAGCGCAATGCAAGCAACCAATTCATCCCTCTTGTTCAAAGCAACTCGCAGCTGTTCTTTAATTGCCTGTATCCTTCGCTCCAGTTCTTTTATTTCATTATCATGTGCATTCTTCCCTCTCTGTTGACAGTTACCAATTCCTCCATTCTCACAGATGACACCGGATGATTCTTTTTCTGATTGGAGCGCGTAATGGTCCCCTGCACAGCCCCCTGGCTCAGCCTGACGTTTTGCATTGTCTTTGACGATGATGCGTCTTTGGTTGTTCCATCTGGTCTGGGCAGTTGCTCGTATTGTGATTGGGGGCACCTTCTGGATCTTCTGCAGGTTGCATCTACAAAACAAATATCTATTACTATAACTTCTCCATATGTCTGACCTTTTATCCATGGAGAACTTGTTGCTCTGGTATCTCTATATTGTAGACAACACTAGAGATAACTGAGATGAAAACATACAGACCATGTGCAGTCAACAGGAGTTTGATCTATACGCCCCCACCCCCACTCCCCCCCATTTATTTTATCAAGGAAAAAGTTATCAGAAATGCTTTCGATACATGACGTTATCAAGCAAGTTAGCCTTGGACTCTCTCCTGAGATAACAGTGTGTTCCATCTCCAATACACTATATGCTATCTCTCAGACTCTAAAAGATAAACTCCTGAACTGTTGATCTCCGAATCTACCTCATTGTGGTCCTTGCACTTTATTTGTCTACCAGCACTGAACTTTCTCTGTAACTGCAACACTATATTCTGCATTCTGTTTTCTTTTTACTACCTTGATGTGTAGATGGCACAATCTGTCTGGATGGCACACAAAAAAAAAGCTTTACACTGTACATTGGTACACATGACAATAATAAACCAATAAACCAATACTAATACCAATGACGTTGCATGGTATATTGGTCTATCCTTATATCTTCCAGTGTCTTGTTGCTTATTGGAAATTTAGCCAAATTTCTTTTTAAAGTGTTATGACAGACTCAGTTGTTTGCCTGTTTGCCCTTGGAATCAGTTCAGTGCAAATACACCAGAATGCCACCAAGGTCACAAGAGTTTAGTTATGGCAAGTGATTGTGTAAACTCAGGTTGTATTCCATGGAACAGAAAGCTAAGGGGTGACGTGACTGAGGATTTTGGAGTGGAGTTGATTCAGTTGCTAGACAAAAACTTCTTCCACTGCCGGGGCAACTCAGGACAACAGGAGAGGACATTAAATTTAGAGTTGGGAGGGAAGTTAGGAAAGTCTTCTTCACACAAACAATAATGGTTACCATATGAATTAATAATTTTAAACCCAAGATTGATAGATTATTGCTGGTCAAAAGAATTACAAAATATGGAGCTGGGCAGATGGTTGGAGATAGGATACAGATCAGTCAAGATCTCAATGAATGTCAGAACAAGGTCAAGGGTTTGAAGGTTTTTATGTTTCTAGTTTTGTGTCCACATTGCAAATCAAAAATCTACTGATATCAACATCCATCTCTCCATATTTTAGAGACTGTGTCCTGACTTTAGCAGCAGAGTGACACAGCAGGTAGTGTTGCTGCCTCACAGCTCCCGTGTCCCAAGGTCATTGCTGACCCCTGGTGCTGCCTGTGTAGAGTTTGCATCTTCTCTCTGTTACCATATTGGTTTTCACCCAGGTGCCCTAGTTTCCTCCTACATTCCAAAGACATGCTAGTTGGCTTAATTGGCTATTGTTAATTATCCCTCGTGTTGGGAGAAGCAGAGTGCTGTGAGAGGTTACAGGGAAATGTGGGGGAATGGGATTATTGAGCCAGCATTGACTTGATGGGCCAAATGGTCTCCTTTAAGTTATAAAATATATGAGACAATATAGCTCCCTTCAATCGTTTTTTCTATATAAGCAAATCCTGTTTTCAAGACTTCGCTACATAAGCAAGATTCCTAAATCTGGGAGTTTTCATTGCTTGACCAATTAATGAAAATATTAACAAGAAAAATGTCCAGGTGACAAGGGGATATGTTCCATATACTGTGTATATTAGCTTTGTATTGTTTTTGGCACAGCTATAGTTTTGTCTTTAAATCAGATGTATTGAGCTGCATCTAATAGTTTGCATCCTAACATGAAAACCATACCTTTTATCTGTCTTCACCTTTTGCTCTTCAAAGGTCATATTTAAAACACGGTGGATTTTCTAGCAAAATGAAAATAACCAATTATATTAGAAACACTATTTACATGTAGTTATTTTAACAACCAGAAGTTTGAGTCCTCTGATCTCAATCTAAGAAAAACAGTCACCTAAAACATACTTTGCTCTTCAAATGTTACTGCTACTGCTACAGATCACCATGAAAAGGGGGAAGAATGATGGGGAGATTACAGCAGTATCCGAAGCAAGTCGCACTGCTAGACAGTGATTGGAAGCAGATCCCTACCTGACTTGGGAATGCTGTGATTCATAATGTGACCCAACCTGAGACCAGCCAGCTCAGTGTAAAGGGTGGATCTTTAAGGACAGTCATGGTCTGGAGCAGAAGTTGCTAGACTTTTACTGATCACCACTGTGAACATGTCCCCACCACCATCATCTCCCCAAGATATCTGGCCTACCTCTGTCCCAATTATCTTTACAACCATTTCCTCATTATTATCTGCCAGAACAGCTCCTGCAGTCTTCTCTCGAAACACCTTCCCTGTGGCAAATACCTTTGCTTTACAAATTTCTCCAGTGTATCTCACTATTACCCCCAATACCCTCCAGGGATGCATGGACCCCATGTTGAGAAGTTCTGAACTGGAAGACATACTGAGATGAGAGTTGGCGAAAGCTTTCACCAATACTTTCTGTTCTAGCCTACGTAGAACAACTTACTGTTGCTCAGCCTATTATCTATGATCAGAAATTAATGATGGAACAAAATCAATCAAGTTCTTCAACATACCCCCATTACAATGACTCTTAACTTGTTTGTTTGTTTGTTACTTCCTTCACCTTGGGATGGAGATGCCTGTCTGAAAGCCTTACCTGGCTTGTGTGGAGCCAGTACTTAAATTTTTTCCGTTTCCTAATCCTTGGAAGAACCAGCCTGTAGACAATATGCTCCCCAACAATTGTCAGTAAAGATCCAGCAAAGCCCAGGCAGAGTAAAACGAAGAGCCCCGAGAAATGCTTGATTCCCATTTGCAACGTCTGTAAAAAAAACACTTTCAGTTTTCAACTCTCTCATTAGGGAGGGATGGACCAGAGTCGTACATTACATACTGGAAAAGACACCAATCTGACATATTCTTTGTTAGAGTCACAATTCCCATGCTTTGAGAGTGACAGTGGCTGCCAAGCCCAAGTACAAGGGGAATTTGTATCAGTTGGTTTAACTACAAATCAGCAGCTGACACATTTCAGCTAAATGAACATCCCAGAGGTGACTTTGCTAAGACACAAAATGTATGAAAAAGGTAGATTTGGAAAATCTTCTGGCTGTAGAATAAGGAGACGGGGAGTCATTCTTGTCACTGTCAAATGTAGGACAAGTCTCAGATGCCACAGACTGATCAATCCATGTAGCGGACTTTGTAATGTAGTTAAAGTGGAAATATGGAATCAATAGGAATAAATTTTAACAATAGAACAGGGTGAATTTTGAATTTGATGGTTATTATTAATGAACAGTCACCTTGAAATACATTGACAATAAAATCCTATCCTATCTTTGGGAGGCAAATAAAATGGGAGAGATGGGAAACAAACTGGCCTCAAGTTTCTTACCTCCGTCACTTCAAAGGTTCGCTTTCCACATGGAACCACTTTGTACCACTTGTCATGCAACATATCCATGAATCCGTCAGATTTGTAGCGACTGATCAATTCAGAAATGTTGGAATTTAGCCCAAAGTTTTGTGGCAGACCAATTCCATAACCTGCAAAGACAAAGCCTTTAAATATAAATCTCCACCAACAGCAGTGAGTCTGGAAGAAGAGATCAGAACAAGTAGAAGATCCTTGAGGTGGCAGCATGGCGATTAATTAATCTAGAGAATTGGGCTAATTATTTTCATTATTCATTTTTCTGTATCTGGAAAATTTATTGTCCATTGCTAGTTCCTTTGAGGGGAGGTGGTGAGCAACCTTCTTGAACTGCTGCAATCCCTCTGGTAAAGGTGGTCATACAGTGCTCTTGGAGAAGTTCCAGAATTTCCCAATGACATTGAAAGACCAGTGATATATTTCCAAATCAGGATGCTTATGACTTGAAGGGGAACCTATGGGTGGTGTTCCCATGTGCCAGCTGCCCTGATTTATCTTAATAGTGGATGATGTGGGTATGGGTGGTATTATCAAAGAAACCTAGGCAAGTAACTGCAGTGTATTTCATAAATAGTTCATACTGTAGCCACTAGGCCTAAGTGGAGGGAATTAATGTTAAGAGTTGATGGGTGCTGATCAAGCAGGCTGCTTTGTCCTGGAAGATGTCAAGCTTATGGAGTCATAGGATGGTACAGCACCGTAACAGGTCCTTGGCCAACCATGTCCATGCTGTTGTACTTACCTATACAGGTCCCATTTATCTGTATTTGATTCATAGCTTTCTACACCTTAGTGATTTAAGTGCTTGTTGTAATGATACCTGCCTCCACCACCTCCTCAGGCAGCACATTCCAAATTTCACCCACTCTGTGTGAAAAACTTCCTCCTCTGATCCCCTCCAAGCCTCCTACCTCTCTCCTTATACCTGTGCCCTTCAGAGTCTTTGGAGTTGCATTCATCCAGGCAAGTGGAGAGCATTTCATCATGCTCCTGACCGTGCTTTTGAAAGAGTGGAAAGGCTTTAGGGTGTCAGAAAGTAAGTCACTCACTACAGGCTACACAGCCTCTGACCTGCTCTTGTAGCCATGGTATTTATGTGATTGCTCTGGCTGGATTTCTGGCCAGTGGTGATGGTGTTACCTGTCACTTATCCCTCCATGCCAGAGTATCGTCTAGGTCTTGCTTCATGCAGGCATGAACTGCTTTATTTGCTGAGGAGTTGTAAATGGAGTTCAACATCATGCAGTTATCAGCAAACATTCCCACTTCTGATATAATGATGGAAGAAAGGTCATAAATGAAGTAGCTGAAGATGATTGGGACCAAGACACTTCTCTGAGAAACTCCTGTGGTGATATTCTGGAGCTGGGATGCCTGACCTCCAACAACCACAACAAACCTTCCTTTGTGCAATGTATGGCATCAACCATCGGAATATTTTCCCCTCGGTGCTTTTGGCTTCAGTTTTGCCAGAGCTCCTTAATGCTGCACTTGTTGTCAAGGGCAGCCACCTCACCATTCCCACCTCACCTCTGGATTCAGCTCTTTAGTCCATGTTTAAACCAAGTCTGCACTGGAGTGGTCCTGGCAAATCCAAGCTGGACATTGGTGAGCAGGTTATTGGAGAGTAAGTGTGACTTGATAGCACTGTCAATGACACCTTCCATCACTTTGCTGATGATTGACAGTGCAGTGATTGGGCAGTCATTAGACAGATTGGATTTATCCTGCTTTGTATGAACAGGACATAGCTGGGCAAATTTCCACATATAAATGCTAATGTTATAAATGTACTGGAACAGCTTGGCTAAGGGCTCGGCTAGTTTTAGTACAACAGCTGTTTCTTGACATCATGTAGACTGAACTGAATTAGCTGAAGACTGGCTTCTGTGAGAGTGAGGATCTCAGGAAGAAGCCAAGATGGATCACTGCTTTGGCACTCTGGCTGAACTAGCACTAATGTGCTGGCCCCAATGATCACTGAGACTGGGGATATTCTTGAAGTTTCCTCCTACTGTTAGCTGCTTATTTGTACACCAGCTTTCACAGCAATGATCTGGAGGCCCATGTCCAAATCCCACCATAGCTACTGGAGAATTTAAATTGTTAATTAAATAACCTGGAATAGAAATCAGTACATTGATCATAAAATTACTGAATCGTCACAAAAATCCATCTGGATCATCAATTAGGGAGGGAAATCTATACTGTCTGGTATAAATATGACTCCAGACTATTGTTATGTAGTTAAGTTTTAACTGCACACTGAAATGGCCCAGCAAGGTTTTCAGATGTGATGAATTCCTATGTCAACACACATTGATTACAGTGGGATGGACCAGCCAGCATCAACCAAAGACAGGAATCACACACAACAAATGTACGCCCAACCCAGTCAATCCTCCAGATTCCTCCTCCCAAATATCTAGGGACTGGTCCTCAGGTAACAGTTTTAACATAACTTAACTCGCAGAATCATTCCCTTCAACCAACATTCCGGATTCTCCGTCACAATCCCAGGATATGTTCTGTTCCAGGAACAGGGCAGACCAACCTGAGGTGGCAGCAGGGTGGTAAACATGTAAAAGAGAGTGGCAAGGGAGTACTCAATATTGACTCCAGACTCCATAACATTTCATGGTATCAGATCAAACACACTGGTGATTACTTTAACCCTCGTACAGTTGATGGATCAGTGCCGTTCCATTGAATGCCACTTGGAAACAGAGGGTAACAAGAGCACAGAATGTGTACTCTTTCTGTGCACATTCTGTGGCACTAGCAGTTCTGCAATGATCACTCACAGAGTAATTTGGTAATGCCACAGTGACTGAGCTGCCTAAATCCTGAAGGGCACAGCGACTAGACTGGGTTTGTAGCCACTGGTGAGAGAACCTATACAAGTAAACTTACTTGACCTTGTCCAGATCAATCTCCTGCTGCAGCTGCATCTGTTCATTGAAAAAATAAATACTATATTGGTAGGTGAGACCACTGCACAGTCCTTTGGGAGGCAAAAACCTTTTTTTCACAGGACAGTGTGATATGCCCAAACACCGGCTCCCAAAAACTTTTCAACCATCTACATATGTCATGAATGTGATGGAATAATCTACTTGTCTTAATAAGTGCTGATACAATAAAACCAAAAAGCTTGACAAAATCTAGAACAAAGCAGCCTATTTTAAAACTCCCTTCAATACTGGCAAACTGTGATGTGTACCATCTACAACATAGACTGCAGCAACTTGCTCAGGTGTTTTTGACACCACCTCCCAAACTTGTGACCATTACTACCTAGAAGGATAGAGGAAGCAGGCAAATGGGAAAACCACCAAACTACAAGTTCCTCTCCAAATTACACAATATGTTGACTTGGAAATATACTATGGTTCCTTCATTACTACTGGTTTTACACACTAGAACTACCTGACCAACTCAACTGTGACAGGACCTTCACCATACAGACTGCAAGGACTCAAGAAGATGGATATGAGACACCAACTTCCCAAATGCTGTATTGCCAATGTTGCCCATCTTTTGTAAATGAAATAGAAAGGAGCTTGATTCTAACTTTCAAACTGTATCAATTTATTAAACCAGTAGATGGCATATTGATAGATGGCATATTGATAGAGGACATCTTGCAACCAGGCTGCTACACCATAGGGTAATATGTTGCTTTTCAAACAGCATTGAGGGAGTAAATTGTCAAAGATGTCAATGAAAGAGGAATATCAACAAGGATCATGAGAATTTACTTATCTTCAAATGGGGTTCTTAATACACTTCAAAAGAGCCGTCCCTGATAATGCCACATTCCTTTAGTCCTATTTTGAACTGTTAATTGAATTAACTGTTAAAATATAGGAAAATGGCTTGAATGTACAAAATCTGCTTCAGAGCAACATGCATTATCTGTGAGGTCTAGCTAACAATGTTTAAAGTGAAAGATATTCATTAGTTAATTGACCAGAGAGTTATTTAACATGAAATTACGTATTATGCTGTACATTTGCAATCTAAATAAAGCAGAGAAACTACCGGGTTTCAGTACATACAGTGAAAAACAGTCCAATGCAGGTTGGAATCATTTGTTAGGATCTAGATAAAAGCTAGGAAACTTCAGGAAAGAACATATATGATTTTGTTTAGAAGGACTCCTTTAAGAACTCAGAATGTGATAAAGTGCATTCACTTTCACTAAGTTAAGAAAATTGCTGCCTTGAACACATTTTCCAGAATAGCACCTTCTTACCTTCAATCGCAAATGGCTTGCCCACTGTTATCAGCTTGCACTCAGCATCAATGGATACTTCATAATCCAACAGTGCCTTGTCCATGATGAATGCATCCAGTTTTGATGGGTCAGTCCTACAATTCAAAACATTAGTTATTAGGTTTGGACTTTAGATTCCTAGCTTCTATCCCCGGATTCTACTGTGTTATTTAATCTCAGCTGATGCAGCAGATAAGTCTACATTAGGTCGCGTGTCTTATATAAGCAGCCAAGGAGAAATTTCCCCTTCATAATCTAGACTGACTTGGTTTAGTATTGACGGAGTGTCCCATCGATAGAGATGCCATCCATTGGATAAGTCATTAATCCCCAATTCTCTCTTGCACAAAGATCTATATTTTGAAGAATAAAAAAAAAATTAAAAAGCAATGGAGTAGGAGCAGCCAGAAGCTGTGGAGAAATATTCAGCCAATCAGTTTACTGAATGGCACTACTGCATCCTGGGAAACTCAGTGTCCGGATTCAGTAGAGTCACAACTCTTGGCAAAAAGTAACAATCCCAAGGATGGGTCTCTGTGGGAAGCCGAACCCTTCAGGTAAAACCTTTAATTTTAGTGTATGTATTTAATAATGTTATGAAATGTGTTAATTATTTGGGGATTTTACATTTGGGGAAAATGTTATTTCAGGCAATATAAATTTGATGGTGAGAAAGCATTTGGAGTAATTTTTGAAGAAATGGTCCAGATTTTGCAGTCAGTGGAGAAGGAATGGTCATTGTGATTGTCAGTGAGGCCATGGATCGTGGTAAAAGGGGATGGGCATAGATAATGAACTGGGGAGTGGGGACAGGCCCCGGAATTAGAGTAGGGAAAGGGACCATGTGGGGGTGAGGTGAGGATGGAACCACATCAGGAGGTAGAGCATGGTGGACTGGGGTTGCAAGTGTCAAACATGCATTTGGCTGGCATTACAAGTGTGATCAGGGAGGATAAGGGAAGGGGCAGGATCAGCCAGACACTTGGACCCAGATATATGGGCAGTAGGAGAGAGTAATGGGAGCAGACACTAACAAATTAAAGGAGGCCTTCCTGCAAGACGACAGATGCCTCAGGCTCACCAGGCAATGTTGTTCCCTTGAAAAAAACGAATGCGGCCCTCAACCCTCAAGGTCAGTTCACCATGAGTGACTGTCACAACGTATGGGCCAAGTAAACTTTGGACAAGTGACTTCAAAACATGAATTTCACCCTACTGCATCGATGCACATGCCTTCTACCCCCTGTTCTAGTTCTACTTTGTGGAAGTGCATTTTGTGTGCACAGAGCATATGATTGCATTTCACAGTTGTTGTTTAAGTAAAATTCACATGTGTGCACACAGAAACATTGCATAACTCTAGAGAACTTTTAGCCTCCATAATTTAAACAATCAGCTGAAAATTATATGTCAATCATCCTCAGAAATCTGAAGGAAGTTGGGAAAGAAAGAAGAGTGAGGAAAAAAGGAAATTGCAAAAAAAAGAACAAAGTTTAATTTTTAAATCCCCGATATTAAGTACATTTGAAGGGATAAGAATCTACCCCAGATTTCCAGATTTTGGATTTTGGCATGGTGGTAGAGCAGTTAGTAGCAGGGATCTGAAAAAAGATGAAACTTGTGGTAGAGTCCCCAACACAATGTGCAGGGCTCTGGGCAAAGCAGTCTTGTAAACCAGATGGCTATTTTCACAGCAGCACAGCAGTTAATTCTGCTGCTTCACGGCTCCAGGGACCTGGGTTCTGTCCTGACCTCAGATGCTGTCTGTTTGAAGTTTGAATGTTCTCTCAGTGACTACTTGAGTTTCCTCCAGACGGTCCTGGCTCCCTCCCACGTCCCAAAGACATGCTGAGTAGTTGATTGGCCACTGTAAATTTCCCCTTAGTGCAGGTTAATGGCAAATGGAAATCTAGCGGGTGCTGATGGGCAGATAAGTTGCAGAGGTACAGAGAAACAAGGAGGGGAAATGCAATTAATGGGGTTATTTCAATGGAAGCCAGCATGACGCAGTGGACTGAGTGGCCTCACTTGTGTCATTATATGTATTGAAAACAGTTTAAATGCATGTAGGTTACCTGGAATTTTTGCAGGAGTAAGTGAACCGACTGTTGGTCTCAGTGTTTGCATGTTGTTTACAGTGGGAAGAAAGCTGTAGGCTGGAGAAAGATATCAATGGACTTGCAGATGGGCATGGAATTGTCGGGTGGAATTCAATCCAGAGAAATGTTGAGCTAAGGATTTTGTAGAGGGAAAACAAGATGAACAAGTGCATATAAATGCCAGGATGCTACAGAGGGACCTTGGAGTGGTTGTCCAGACAGCCAGAGAGCATGCAGATACCTTTCTTTGTTAGCAAGGCATACAAAATACAAGAACAGGTAGATTGTGTTAGAGCTACATAAACACTAAATACCAGAGCTAGCATGTTGGATACTGTTCTGGTCCCCACGTTACAGGAAGAATGCCATTACATTACAATTGTGCATTCAAGATTGCGGTTGTTGCCAGGACTGGAGAATTTCAGTAACAAGGAAGGATTGGAAACTCTAATGTTTCTTTCAGAACAGAGGAGGCTGAGAAGAGACTTAGTTAAAGTAGGTAAGATTCTGGTGGCCTGGAAAGAGTGGCTGGAAAAGGCGACATGAGAAAAAAAACTTCATACTCAGAGGTATGGAACTGCCTTCCTGAAAGGAGCTAGAGACAGAAACACTCATTGCATTTAAAAAATACTTAATTAAGGTAAATGACAAAAAGATAAATCAAGAACTGGAGACTGAAAATAAGCTGGATGGTCCTCTTTCAGCTGACGTGGACACAATGGGTCTTTTTCTATGGCGTAAGTAATTTTCTATTGGACATTTCTAAGCTGGCATTTCCTGATGAAATATTTGGAATACAAATCTTAATCACTAACGGAATTCTTAATAGATTGCAGGTTGTAAATAACTTTCCATTCAGTTGACACCTGCCTCACAAAGGCTCCAGCTGTGTGGAAATTAAATTAATTTGACAGGTAAATCCCTTTGCCAATTCTATACAATTTTCCTTATTTGTTATTGAATTCATTCATTAGCTAGAATCTCTAGTTCTTGACAATGGACACAAATGTTACACTGACAATGATGCACTTTTCTGTGATAATTGGATTGTCAGGCTGCTTACGTCAGATGAGCCACCCCATCCAGTGTCGTTGGAACATTGAACCTTCTCGTGTATTCGTGCATCTCAGGAAAACTCTTCTTCATGTAGTCCTCTGCACTGCTCTCTCGCACTGTCCCAAAGTGAAAACCCTGGGATGGATGGTGAAGCTGAACAACAAATGTAACAAAACTGAAGTTAGACTTTGTATGGCCTGCCTTCCACACAGGGATGTGCAGAAGAGGTGGGGGGAAGACACCATTGGCAGAGTCCCTGATGGTCACTTTTTTTATCAAGGACATGGGCTCTCTGGTTAGAGGCATAGGGTCATAGACTTGTTCAGGATGAACAGGCCATTCAGCCCACCATGTCTATGCCAACCATCATGCTTATCTATACCAATCCCACTTGTTGGCATTAATTCCATATCCCTCCTTGCCCTCCTCATTCAAGTACCTGTCAACAAGTCTCTTAAATGTTGTTACTGTTCCTGCCTCCACCACCTCCTCTGGCAGCTCATTCCAGATACCAACTACTCTTTGTGTGAAAAATTTACTTCTCAGATCTCCTTTAAACCTCCTCCATCTCACATTAAGCCTATGCCCTCTGGCTATACCTCTATCATGTCACCTCTCAGTGGGGGTTGGGGTGGGATAATGAATTCCCTCAGAGCCTCTGCAGCCTCACTGTGTGGCTTCAGTGGAAGTAAGTTTATCACAGCGCCTGAGGAAGTTCAGTCAGGTGTACCTTCTGTGTTTGGTTCAGGATGATCTGCTGTAGGTGGCTTTGTTTTGGCTGCAGTAAAGCTCAGGTCTGGTGCACTGACACTTTCCAAAAGCATCCAACCTGTCAAATACCTCAGGCAGTTCCTAAATTTATACCAAGATTTTGAACATTTCTACCAGCATTCTGAAACATGAACGTAAAGTGGAGGGCTGTGCAAGATCCCAACCTCCACTGATCTCCAGTGTTTTGCTTTTAAAGAACCGGTTATGAATGGCCTTTTGCAGCCTTCTATGACCTCACTCCTCATCCCAAGGCCTTCAACCTGTTGCTCTGATCCTATCCCATCCAGTCTCCGCTCCACCGTAAGTGGCCAAGTCTTCAACAATCTTAGCCTTATTCCTGGGTTCTGTCCTCAAGTATCTTGACCTCTTGTTCTACCTTTAAAATATTCTGACTGTATTTCATTCTTACCTTTCCAAGTTGTCAGATCTGCATGCTGGTCACTGTGTCACTCCCACCATGGCATAAGTAATATAGCTCAGGTAATTTATAAATTACATTGTGGTCGTGGACATTCCTGCCTGCATTCTGAAACATTAAGAGTTTAGAAGTGGTAGAGAGGAGTCTGATACAGCCACAGTCAAGCCTGATCCTGTCCTCCCCTGTCATCCACATGTCCACTTTCTAGCAAATGCCCGAGGACATTGATCAAGAACTGGAACGTTGGCGGACTGGGCCAGCACAGTGGTGCAGCCAGTAGAGCTGCTGCCTCCACACCAACCTGGGTTCAATCCTGGCATCCACTGCTGTCTTTGTGGAGCTTGCATGTTCTCCCTGTGACTGCATGGGTTTCCCCTGGGTGCTCTGGTTTCCTCCCACATCCACGAAAGGTTGGTAGATTAATTGGCCTCTGTAAGTTGCCAATGGTGCACAGGTGAATGGTAGAAACAGGGCTGGAGGGACGGTGGATGGGTGGAGTTGATGGAATGTGGGGAAGAATCATTTACAGGGAAAATTAGTTTGGGAATGGAATTGCTCTGTGTGCTGGCATAGACTTGATGGGCCGAAATGTCTCCTTTCTATGTCATAAGAAAACATAGAAATATAATAAAATTTCCTTCTTCCCCCACATCCAAGATGCTGAAGACAATTGGAACAAGCTAAATGCCATCCAATTGGAAACAACAAACTGGGCACAACCCAGGATAAAATTTAGGGCCTTCTGATCTTTAAAAATCAGTTCTGTAATGGAAACTGTTCGATCACTGAGCTTTCAGGGTAATATTAAGATTAATTCTATTCAGCCATATAATATCTCACATTTCCAATCTCATCCTCTGCTAAATAATTACAAATCGAGGCTCTAGTTGACTTCTCACATGATTTATCCAATCTGCTACTAGCATGCTACATAATTATGGTGTTAATTATTCAATATCTAGTATATTCATATTCCTGCCATTTTTCATTATTCTAGCTATGTGGTTTTACACAGTTATCTCTGGGCCTAGGATTGAAATCTAGCCATGACTGGAAATCCTGGTTATATCATAGAGTAACACAGGTCTTTCAACCACTGTCTACACTGGAGATTTACTCCATATGACTCACCTCGCTGAATGCTATTTTCTTGCTTTGCTGTTAATATTCCATTTTTTTTCCACACAACTACCAAATTCCCTGCTGAGAATCTATGGACTCTAATTCAGCCACAGTTTGTGGGAGAGAATTTGTAAAGATCTGTGTTTAGCATCTCTTTAAATAATTTTGGGGCCGCCTTAAATCTGCATCCTTGCACTATTTTCTCATTCACCTGTGAAACAATTCATGACTTTTTACCTTGTCCTAACTTTTGAGGTTATCCCATAGCCTACGCTTTAGTGATGAAAGACCTAACTTCTTAAATATCTTCCCATAATTAAAACCCTTTATCCCTGTAGTAGAATCACCCTTGAGATATGACATTTTGCTGCTCACCACTGCATTGCAGAAGTCAAGAACAGCTCCACTGGTAAGGTAGGGAATGATTTTTTTTGATTCATGCCACTTCTGTATTCACATGTAAAAGGGGCACCTTGCTGAGCTTTCTGCTGGAGCTAAGGGCTGGAATCCATAGAGGCACTCATACCCTTACAGCTACCCTACTGGTACCGTCCTGCCATGAGTGCCACCTCTTTTGTCAGATATCTTTCTCCAGTTTTTTACTCATTTCTGATTTCTTGGACCTGGAAACACTTCTGCTTTTGCAGGATTTCTTCTGGCAATTCTGCCAACTTAATTCTGAGGAGCTACCTGTTGAATCCAGTTGTGAGTTGCCTGATTGCAATCTCATTTTGGTTCAGTCTATTTGAGGTTTATTTTGTAGTGAATTGTCCAATACTTCGTCTATAACAGCAGGAGAGATGTTAAATAACATTCAGTTTGAGCCTTCAGCATTATTTAATGTTGGTTCTTCCATGAGTGAACACTAGCTGACATGATTCAGACCAATATGGTTGTAAATCTCAACTGAAATGGTTTTCTGGGTGTTGCACCCAAAGATATTTATGGACATAAGTTGGGTGAGTTATACACTGGGAAAAGTGCCAGATTACACAAAATTCTCAGAATAAAGACTGTGAAGTCTAACTTCCTTTGGTCCGTTCTGCTATATTTATGGTCCTTTCACAAAGACCATCAGGGTACCCCACAGTAAATGGGCTTCAATAAAAAAAAAACTGCTGATCATGAAATAAAAAACAGAATGGGTCCTCAACCTGAAATGTTTTCTTTTCTATAAGGCTCTGCCTGACCAGCTGAATGTTTCTAGCATTTCCTATTTTTTGTTTCAGGGTGAGGCATAGCACTATTACAACACCATGAAAAAGTAGTAATGCAATTTCTAGGCCCATATCTTTCAGAAATCCTTTCTAAAATGAAACTACGTTGTGCTCCTTCCAAGTGGTTTACATGGGGAAAAGCCCTAACTTGTTCAATATTGAAGACTCCAGTGTTTGAACTTTCCATGGAGTGCTTCAAATTTCCACAACAATTTCACTGAAAAAAAAATCATCTGAAGACTCTCCAAGGTTCCTAGAATCACATGCAAATTCTATCCCTAGAATTCCACAAACAACTGGAAGGCAACAAAATGATCTTTTTCGGCTTATTCCAGTGTTTATTCCAAAGAGAGTGCTACATTTGTAACCGACCAGCACTTTATTCCTTTTTACAAAATTTGGAAATGACAGTCATATCATCAACTTTTGCTTAACTAGTTTCCTCTAGTATTCTCAGATTTAATTGGTGAATTGCCTACATGCAGCTTCCATTGTACTCTGAATAGTAAACTCCACTAATTCCCTGCAGTTCTACAAGCACAATATCCATCAACCTTGTGAAAATAAGGTATACTTCTTTAATCTGCTTGATGGTAGCTCAACCCTATCGTCTTCCAGTTAAAGTAGTTGAAGCTTGCAGACCAGAATATCTTAGCATCAGTTCCAAGTGTACAGTCTGCAGATCCACAAGGGCATAAACTTGATCCCAATACACTTGGATTAGAGAGGAGATAAATCACCAATGTTCTTCCTTCTATTCCTATCCATGATTTTGCTGGAGAATAATGAAGAATGGTCACTTGGGTGAAGTACTGAAAAAAAATCTGGTCCTATGGCAAAGTACCCCCAGGAAGGAAGCATTGCTGCATAGAAGTGGAGGGCACAGGGCAGGATACACATTTTAAAAAGCTGAAGTATCATGCTAAATGAAACAGTCTAGATAGGCTGTTTCTTTTCCTTTGGAACAGAAAAGCTAATAAGAGACTTAAAAATGAGGTACAAAAATTATGAGGGATTTAGAGAGTAAATAGGAAGGACCTTTACCATTGGGGTGAAAAACTGGGAGGTATTGATTTTAAATAATTGGTAGTAGGTTTGGAGGGACATGAGGAAAACAGTTTTCATCCAGAGAATGGCAAGGATCTGGAAGAGGTAGAAACCCTCCACATGTTTAGACAGTGCTTGACAGTGTATTGGAAGAGTCATGAACCTGCAAGTTACAGCCTTGTGGCTGTTTCTCAAATTGCACAGACATGGTGGGTAGGAGGGTCTTATCCTCTATGGTTCTATAAAATGAACTTAGCCAGGTCAGTATTGGGAGTGTTATCTTGTGTAAGCTTTTGCTAGATCTTGACCTGGGAATGCTCAATGGAGTAGTCCAGAAAAAACTTTACTGACGTGTGCGGTATCTATGGATGCTTAATGCCCAAAGAGTGTCTGAAAAGGGTCAGCAGTCTTACCAGAGAATTCACAATCCTTCATTTTAAGAAATGGTACAGAATATATGAAAATTTAACAATTGGTCACTGCACGACCAGGCTCAAGGACAGCTTCTATCTCGCTGTGACTAATATGATACATGAGAAGAATTTCTGTAGGTAGGAGGGATTACCTATGTCGGCACAACATTGTGTGCCGAAGGGCCTTTTCTGTGCTGTACTGTTCTATGTTCTATGTAAGTCAATGACTGGAAAGGCCTAGTAGATTCCACAATAAAAATTACCGTTCTGTGGTCAGAGGTTATGCAGATCCTTTGAAGTGGGAATACTATGGTGAAGAAGTTGGGTCAATGAGCAGGAAAAATATTTGAAAATCTGCTTGCAAGAGACATTTGCCCAAAAGCATGTTTGTGGTTGGTTCCTGGAAAATGAGTTACTAGTAAACTAACTACCCAATACCACTCTCACAGATGGACACTGGCAAAGAACTTGTGAGACATTAAGTCAGTGCTCTGATGTATGGTGCCCAAAGAATGAAGCCAGATATGAGAGGGACAGAAAAACGTACACTAGTTTTAACTTTATTCTTGCCAAATCACCCACAGTATTGCCGAGGATGCCGGATTATGGACTGTTTTGTAGGGACAGAAAAATTATATCAATGCAGAAGATATTCTGTTCCCAAGGATAGGAATGTCACTCAGGGCTAATTGGAATAATATTAATTTGATTAAAATTTAATTCTTTGGTGAGGGATTGAATGTTAACCAAACACAACAAAGTGATAACATGTGACAATATTTTAATTTTATCATGTTAGGTAACTTCAACGTTAAATTAACTTGCATCAATCACACTTTAATGTGTCAAAAGTAAGAGTAGAAGAAAAGTTTTTCTCTGATCATGAGGACAAGTTGGTGATTTATGAGCAATAAACAATTAGTAGAATAAATTCAGTATGGTTTTTCACTGAAGTTGCAAAGGAAATCAGAAGGAACTCCCACATTAATATATGCCAATGGTGGCTAATGAAGCCCTGATACGGCAAATGTACTTTGTTCTTGTGGTGTTCAAGGAACAGGTGATATTGCACAGAACTCTACTTTAGTAGCAAAATAATACAAGCAAGATCACAAAGTATTTAGCAACAAGGAAAGCCCTTTTTATCCATTTGAGTACATTGATCCAGAAATTCCTCTGCTTTTTAAATAAATCCAAGATTTTCATTTCTGCCACTATCTCTGGAAATCCATCCCACATATAGGTTGCATTCCTACCTGAGTACAATCTATGAGCAATGTAATTGGAGATCAATTTGCTATTTGAAAACAAAATTACTGCTTTCAGTTAATATGCATCAAGATCTATAATTGTATTTGAGTTTTGTGTTCCTGCAGAATGGGAAAGGATTGATAAGGGAAATGTACTATGGGGATGTGGTTGTTGTTCAGGGATCTCTTGCAAAATGTTAGGGATAAATTTGTCCCGGTGAGGCAGAGAAAGAATGGCAGGGTGAAGGAACCATGGGTGACAAGAGAAGTGGAATATCTGGTTAGGAAGAAGAAGGCAACATACATAAGGTGTAGGCAGCAAGGATCAGATAAGGCTCTTGAGGAATATAGGGTAGCAAGGAAGGAACTTAAGAAGGGGCTGAGGAGAGCAAGAAGGGGACATGAAAAGGCCTTGGCGAGTAGGGTTAAGGAAAACCCCAAGGCATTTTTCACTTATGTGAAGAGCAGAAGGATGACGAGAGTAAAG
Source organism: Pristis pectinata (assembly GCF_009764475.1). Classification (NCBI taxonomy): domain Eukaryota; kingdom Metazoa; phylum Chordata; class Chondrichthyes; order Rhinopristiformes; family Pristidae; genus Pristis; species Pristis pectinata. Next base: position 12,516,613 of record NC_067428.1, read on the forward strand.
GTAGGACCGATTAGAGACAAAGGTGGGAAGATGTGCCTGGAAGCTGTGGAAGTGGGTGAGGTCCTCAATGAATACTTCTCTTCAGTATTCACCAAGGTGTTACGTACCAGCAACAAAAGAAACACACCAAGTCACGTATAAATGTTAGAAACTATTTTATTAATAACTACTTATGATAATAAGAAAAATAAAAATAAGAATGTTAGAATGTTAGAAGTAAAAATGTTAGATCTTAAACATTAACCCCAAAACTAAACCCGAAGTGTGTGTGTGGCAAATTCCCAAACTCCAAATCCAGGAATAGTTCTCAAAGTTCAGTTCAGCAAGCCGTAAGGTGAAACATGAGCAAAGGCTTCTGCAAAACCACCGTTGACTGAAGAGAAAATGTAGAGAGAGAATAGAGAGAAATTACAAAATCCAAATGTTCCATGATGGAACCCATACGACACCTCAGTCTCCGAAGATCTCCATTGCTTTGTTCCAAAGTACCTGCCGCCCTGAAAGGCATTCGAATTGTGGCCGTCCACAGAAATACCTGTTTCCTTCTACAGGTTAACGACAAAGTGGACTCCACTGGATTATTCCAAAAATCCATACGTGGATTGTAGTGACAGACACAGTTATTGTTTTCCATCCATCGATACAGAGACCAGCAGGCAGGGTGTCTCCCTCCCTCTCTCTCTTCTCTGACTGTCTGCTCCAAAACGTCAGCACGCCCTTATCTCCTGTTGTTGTCGTAATCACGCCATACACACACACACAAACACGCGCACACACACACACACACACACACACACACACACTACTGTGCTGTGTCTTAAAGGGACATTCACTGAATAGTAACCTAATCCGTAACAAAGGAGAGGGTCCTTGATGACGCTGATGACATTGGTAAGGTTAATGTTCCAGAGCATGTTGATATCAAGAGAGAGGATGTGTTGAAGCTGTTAGAAAATATTAGGACAGATAAGTCCCCGGGGCCTGATGGAATATTCCACAGGCTGCTCCGCAAGGCGAGGGAGGAGATTGCTGAAACTTTGGCTAGGATCTTTGAGTCCTCGTTGTCCACGGGAATTGTACCGGAGGATTGGAGGGTTGCAAATGTTGTCCTCTTATTCAAAAAAGGTAGTAGGTGTAGTCCAGGGAATTATAGACCAGTGAGCCTTACATCTGTGGTGGGCAAGCTGTTGGAAAGGATTCTTAGAGATAGGATCTATGGGCATTTAGAGAATCATGGTCTGATCAGGGACAGCCAGCATAGCTTTGTGCAGGGCAGGTCATGTCTCACAAGCCTGATAGTGTTCTTTGAGGAGGTGACCAAGCAGATTGATGAGGGTAGTGTAGTAGATGTGGTCTACGTGGATTTTAGTAAGGCATTTGACAAGGTTCCACATGGTAAGCTTCTTCAGAAGGTCAGAGGGCATGGGATCCAGGGAAGCTTGGCCATGTGGATTCAGAATTGGCTTGCCTGTAGAAAGCAGAGGGTTGTGGTGGAGGGAGTGCATTCAGATTGGGGAGCTGTGACTAGCCGTGTCCCACAAGGATCGGTTCTAGGACCTCTGCTTTTTGTGATTTTTATTAATGACTCGGATGAGGGGGTAGAGAGGGTAGGTTGGCAAGTTTGCAGATGACACAAAGGTTGGTGTGTTGTGAATAGTATAGGGGATTGTCGAAGATTGCATTGATAGGATGCAGAGCTGGGCTGAGAAGTGGAAGTTGGAGTTCAATCTGGAGAAGTGTTACACTTTGGGCGGACAAACTCCAAGGTGGAGTACAAGGTTATGCAGGATTCTGGGTAGTGTGGAGGAGCAGAGGGATCTGGGGGTCCATATCCAGAGATCCCTGAAAATTGCCTCACAGGTGGATAGGGTAGTTAAGAAAGCTTATGGGATGTTAGCTTTCATAAGTTGTGGGATCCAGTTTAATGATGCAGCTCTATAAAACTCTGGTTAGACCACACTTAGAGTACTGTGTCCAGTTCTGGTTGCCTCATTTTTGGAAGGATGTGGAAGCGTTGGAAAGGGTGCAGAGGAAATTTACCAGGATGCTGCCTGGTTTAGAGAGTATGCATTATGAGGAGAGACCAAGGGAGCTAGGGCTTTACTCTTTGGAGAGAAGGAGGATGAGGGGAGATGTGATAGAGGTATACAAAATACTAAGAGGAATAGATAGAGTAGACAGCCAGAGCCTCTTTCTCAGGGGCACCAATGCTCAATACAAGAGGGCATGGCTTTAAAGTAATGGGTGGGAAGTTCAAGGGAGATATCAGAGGAAGGTTTTTCACCCAGAAAGTGGTTGGTGCATGGAATGCGCTGCCTGGGGTAGTGGTGGAAGCAGGTACATTGGTCAACTTCAAGAGATTGCTAGATAAGCATATGGAGGAGTTTAAAATAGAGGGATATGTGGGAGGAAGGGGTTAGATAGTCTTAGGTGAGGTTTAAAGGTCGGCACAACATTGTGGGCCGAAAGGCCTGTATTGTGCTGTACTGTTCTACTCTATGATAAGCACTGGATAGAGATGCTTTATTGTGGAAATTGCCTGCCTCATAAAATGGAGATAATACCTTTTTGTCATTGATAAATGAATTCATACCAAGGAAGGAAGACTAACGTTCAGCAAATATTTCTACCAGGTTCATGCATCTGGATGTTGACTCTCTATACAGGTATCATAAATCTTATGAAGGGCTGGTGCAATGAAACCTTCAGTTCCAGGTCTACCCAGCCCTCTATAGAACAAAGACAAATGGATATTTGGAGAGAACTTTAACCAGCATCGATCTTCAATGCTAAACCTATTGCTCTACTCAACACAGTGGAACTTTAGTTGCAGTAGCACAGAAGCGTTGCACAGACTATTTCTAGTTAAGGGTTTGGAGGAAGCAAACATCTTTATTTGAGGAAATGCTTTCAAATTTGCCCTTGTGCCAAATTTCCCCTCAATAATTCAACTCTCCATAAAGCCTAAATCTACTTCAGATTGACACATCTGGGAAGGCTCTTCTAACATCTTTATCATAGTCCTGGAAAGGATGCAAGACAATGCCAGTCATTTGATTTGTGATCCCTTTCTTACCTAAAACATTTTCCCCCATCACAGCTGATTTTATACGAACCTTTCTTCTGCCTTTTCCTATTATATTCATACTACCATTTTCTGCTCATTCGAAGCTCCTAAATGCATCCCACACACAGTTTTCTTCCTTGGTTCTCATTGTGTTGAAATCAAGAAAATGGCATCATTTCCTGCTCCACTCATCTCAATTGTCTGGAAACCTGCATCGCTCCTTCAGTTTGCCCTTTTGCCTACAATCTACAGGAGTCAAGCTTGCTGTCACTTAAATGCGGATCCCTGATTTTTAGCTTGGTTTCCCTCATCTTTTTTTTAAAAATTCCTTAGCTGCATAGCTTTACGGTGTGAACCTTGATCTCCCCCAATCTCTGGATTCTCAATTTGTAAAATGTGAAGTATGAATGGCTATAGGATAAGGCAAAATTGGAAAAGGTAAAGGTGAGTGAACCCACGAATACACGCCCACTGTCTTTTTGAATGATCTCAACAAATGCATCCATCTTCTCAACATATCTCTCAATACCTTCTCCTTCGAGGAATGTGCCTAATTGTCCTGAAACTCAGTTTATATAAATACAGGTCAATCCCTTTCCCAGCAATGTGTTCTACAGTTTGACTATCCACTGGATGTAACAATAGTCCTGACTCTCCTTCAACTCTAAACTTCTTCACCATTGAGGTTGATGTTTTTTATACCTGGGAGAGGAAAACAGACAAACTTGTAGCAATGCCCACTTTTTGACAACTCCTGCCTACATCAAGTGTGTAGCTTTTATCCAGTTTGTAAATAATGAGGGTGAAGAAACCCCAGATATTGAGCCTTGGACCTCATTACTACAGAAGGAGATGTTATAATGTAAATGTTGCAATGCAGAAACTCACAGGTAAGTGATTGGGACTTTGCACTTACTGTTGTGAATGTGGGGAGGGAGAAAGGGCTTCATACCAGTTATTATGGAACTCAGAAAATGATCAGGAGTTTTTGACTATTTCAAGTGCCATGGAGGGATCTGAGTTCTTTGGACTTATTACAGGGTTGGGGAGGGATATTGGACCTCAAGTCTGTTGCTGTGGGGACTTTGTATCTGTCGTCAGAATCAGAATCAGATTTATTATCACTGACATATGACATGAAATTTGTTGTTTTGCGACAGCAGTACAGTACAAGACATAAAAATCTATAAATTACAAAAATAAATAAATAGTGAAAATAAAAAGAATAATGAGGTAGTGTTCATGTGTTCATGGACTGCTCAGAAATCTGATGGCGGAGGGGAAAAAGCTATTCCTGAATCGTTGAGTTTGCGTCTTCAGGCTCCTGTACCTCCTCCCTGATGGTAGTCCCAGATGGTGAGGGTCCTTAGTGATGGATGCCGCCTTCTTGAGGCACCACCTCTTGAAGATGTCCTCGATGGCGGGGAGGGTTGTCCCCGTGATGGAGCTGGCTGAGTCTACAACTCTCTGCAGCCTCTTGCGATCCTGCACATTGGAGCCTCCATACCAGGCTGTGATGCAACCAGTCAGAATGACTTCCACCGCTCATCTATAGAAATTTGTAAGAATCTTTGGCGACATACCGAATCTCCTCAAACTCCTAACAAAGTAAAGCTGCTGGCATGGATTCTTCGTGATTGCATCAATGTATTGGGCCCAAAATAGATCCTCTGAGATGTTGTTGCCCAAGTTGCTCACCCTTTCCACCGATGACCCCTCAATGAGGACTGGTGTGTGTTCTCCCGACTTCCCCTTCCTGAAGTCCACAATCAATTCCTTGGTCTTGCTGACGTTGAGTGCGAGGTTGTTGTTGTGACACCACTCAACCAGCTGATCTATCTCAGTCCTGTACACCTCTGCATCACCATCTGAGATTCTGCCAACAACAGTGGTGTCATTGGCGAACTTATAGACGTTTGAGCTGTGCCTAGCCACACAGTTATGAGTGTGGAGAGAGAAGAGCAGTGGGCTAAGCACGCATCCTTGAGGGGCACCTGTGCTGATTGTCAGTGAGGAGGAGACGTTACCACTGATCCACACCGACTGTGGTCTCCTGATAAGGAAGTCTAGGATCCAGTTGCAGAGGGAGGTACCTTGCTACCCTCTATTCTTTTCAATGTGGAGTACCGATCAGCCAAGAGAGGGCATTGATGGTGCCCAGTTTAAGCTGCTGCATTGGAGTCCAGGGTCAAAGTTGAGGAGTAGAGCCAGTTCTTTGCAACTGGACACCAATGTGCTGCCATGTCTGCTAGATCTGTCCCCCTAATGGATGCCCAGAGATCATTAGCATTGACTGAAGGTCAATGTGACTCTGACCACATCTTGACTAGTCTGTATTAGGACTGCACCTCAAATTTTGTCACAAATCCCCAGATATTTATGAGAAAAATTTTGCAGAGTTAACTAGGCTGGAGATTTCTTTGTCCTGTCTGGGTGCAGTGCTTAGTTTGAGGCACGTCTAGTTTAGGACATGTGGCAGAATTGAATAAAGGCTCCATGGGCCTTTATACCTGTTGGTGCAGGGGGCTGCAAAAAGAATCAGAACTTCAGACATGATGTTGAGGTAGTCAGGGAAGAATGGGAGTTGTATCAGGACCAGTCAGCACTGAAGACGGGATCCAAATCAGCCATTAGAGTGTAAATACCCTGAACTTGGGCAAAGAGTTCCTCTCATTTCTACATATCCAATATGACAAGCTACACACTTTGTTGAAAGAGTGTGTGTGCTTACTGATCACGAATTTTAGGCCTTAGAAGGTAACATAATATATGTTTAACCCCTAGTAATCTTTAAAGCAGCCAGTTAAAATCCTTCTTCGGCCTCAGCGAGCAGCAATTTACAAATCCTGTGACACAGTGTTCCTGTCAAAAGTTGTTCCTGCTGCAGTATTTTAAATAATTGGCTCTGTGCTCCAACATTCTTGGATCATAAATAGATTTGCTCCCGAATTAATGTTTGTGATGTAAATCAAGGCTCAGTTCAGACTCTAAGACCTTTGGAAAGTTTATGAAATTATATTGTGAATTGTATTTCCATATTCTTTTAATTAAACCTTCTTACCTTATCATCGTGAATCCCAGAAAGTTCCTCAAAGGTTTTCTCTCCGACCATAACCGCTGCCAAGTTGGCTGTATAACTGGATAGGACAAGGAGGCAGAAGATCGCCCAGAGGTTCATTAAAAAGCGCCCAGTCCAACATTTAGGTGTCTTACTGGAAACAGTCCGTCCAAAGAGGATTGCATAACACAAGTTAAGTGCCGATGAATATGAGAACACTTTTATTCTGTTTCTTCCTTTGGGGGTCATTCCAAAAGGACTCTTCCACTCATAAAGTGTGAGAAACAAGGCAGTGATGTGGAGTGCCACAAAAATCCCAACCCACATTGTCCAGTGTAATGGCCACATAAAAGCACCAATGGGAGCTGCTGTATCCTTTGACCTCACAAGGATTCCCAAACTGGTGGAATAGAAGGGGCTAGTAAAATCTATTACTTTGCTACGCGCTGAATTAATGCTAAAGGATGTGACTGCCATGTGGGCAGCCCCACTGAGGAGATCGCCAACCAAGCCAGTCCATCTTCCATTTTTCCAGGCGCCATACTTCCCATCTCCAACGATATAAAGGTCAAAATCAAATCCCAGGTCGTCCGACAGCTGCTCCAGGAGGTCCATGCAGTAACCATAGCAACATTTCTTGTACTCTGTCGGCACAGATCCATTTTCATTGTTCAACTCCTCAAACAGCTGTGCCAGCACAGCAGGGTCTTTGGTGTGAGGGTCCAAACATAAGTGGCCAGCTGGACAATTGCCATCATGGTCAACCTCCCTAGTGAAAACGAATGGCAGCTCCACCAATGTGACGACCCGAAGCTTGAAGTGTGAGGAACTACTGTCCTCGTTCATTTCATTTTGGATTGTGTTGGGCCATATGCCTTGTTCAATCTCAATTTCCTGTTGATTCCATTTGCCAACTCTAACCCAGGTGGGTTTTCCTAATGGGTCCTGCCGTAGATTCCAGATATGGTAGCGGTGGTTGCTGTGAATGTGTGATGTCTCCTGTACGTGGATATAACCCGTCACTCCTTCGAATGATGTATTGGCCAGAAACCTGGGGAGGGGTTGGGGGAAGCGGAAAAATACTTGCATTTATCTGGTTCCTTTAATGTGATAAAACATCTTAGCAGCACCATCATACTAAGCACTGAGCCAAATAGGGCTCAGGCACATTCGGCTAGATGACTTAAATGTTAGTCAAAGAGTTGGCTTTGAAGAGAAGTCAGAGGAGAACAGGGCCAGAGAGGTTTAGGGAGGGGATTGCATGGCTTAGGACACTGGCATCTAGAAGCATAGCTGTCAGTAACGGAGCAAAGAAAACTGGGTTGTACAGAGGGCACACATAGGCGGAATGTAAAGCTCAGAGGAATGTGTGGTTGAAAGATGTTGTCGATATAGAGGCCATCATGGATTTGAGCAGTATGAAAATAGTTTTAAACGTGTGGCATTGCTGGATGGAATCAATGGAAATCAGTCATCATGGTGGTGCTAGGTGAACAGGACTTGCTGTGCAGTAGACATTTGGATCTACAGAGAGTAGGAGTTGGGAAGCCAATCATGGCAGCATTAGAATATCTGTCCCTGGGATAGCAAACACTTGACTGGGGGTTTCAGGAGTGGAACAGGTGGATTTTAAACAAGCTAAACATGCTTCATATGAACACACAAAAAACGTTTGAGTAAAAATGTCAGTTGGAGTAAAGTTATTTACACATAATTTCATGTACTGCCATCCCATTTAATCACTTGAAACCAATTACTGTGTTTGGCAGAGGTAAGGGGAGAAGGAGGGAGTGAAGACAATGAAGAAAGGGAAAAAAAGTGCTCATTTTGGGGAATATGTCTGGAAAATCTCCCCCAAATTCCCTAAGTAAATCAAGCTTGTGTTAAATCACTTGATGAACTTTATTAACCTATTATTCCTCCTTTGCTAATTGGTCTCAGTCTCCTTACGTACACAGCATAATACAGAACTACGAAGTGAACCTCTCCGTTCGTTGACCATCCTGGCTCAGTATGTTACTGGAAAAATGACTGGAAATCTGAACTGAAAGCATGAGGACTTCATTAAATAAAAGAAAAACTTAATGTCATGACAGCATTTTCTTAATGTGGCTTTCTTCCACAGTCAGCTCTTGACAGGTTCCACACCAAAGATGCTGTAACCTGGAGAGCAGTCACATGAATGTAGTACAGCCTTAAAACAATGAATGTTAACAACCAATATTGCATGAGACATGCCATACGTGCCCAACAGTTCACAGATTTCTGACCTTAATTTACCTCTTATGCCCTTCATTAAATCGAGTCAGTCAAAAATCAATCAATCTCTGAAAAGTTCCTTTACAGTTCCACTCTCTCCCTGGGCTGCCTAATTCAAACAACTAATCTCATGGTAATTCAATTCTGAGAATGGAAAGTCATTTATAACTTTTCAAAGCAGAATTCTCAGCTGCCATCTCACATCTGGCAGTATATCCCACTGGCACTTGCCATCTAGGATTCCCATGGGAAGATTGGCCACTGCAGTGAGCTGCTGGAAACCAATCTGCCCATGGTCTCAAACCCCTAGGGGGGGAAGTTCAACCTGTCTCTTCCATGCCCCCCTGCTGAAAATAAAATTGAAAAGGTAAAGCATTTAATTTCTCAAACGTAATCTTCTTAAACATTATTCAAACACACTGAAGGACCAAGGTCCTATGGAAGACTCCAGGAAAACTCAAAAGGAAAAGCCAAACAAGGTAAAGTCTGATAAAGGATCACTAAATGGATGTTGCAGCTAAACTAGTTTAGATTTACAAGAGAGCAAGATAAATATTGTAGAATGGGAAATACTTAGTATGCAGAGAAAGAGTAAAGTGACAGAAATAAGGTAATGGCGATGTACAGCCAGAACGCACAGAGGAACGGTGACTCATGCTGTCTCTCAGTGCCAAACATTCAATCATTCTAAATCAGAAAATAGTGATTAGGCAGCATTAGGCTTGAGGGTTTACAGAGCTGGCAGATTGGACGAGGAAGGGAAAATGGAGGGAGATGAGTGTGGCTGTGAAATTCGGGTCTTGGTAAAGGGTAAGGGAGAGTAGGAAGACGGTGCGATGTATATACACTCCAACACAGTGGGGATACATAGACAGGAAATAATATGTGATGGGAGGGCTTTAAACAATACAGGAGAAAGTAGGAATCTCCACAGCAGGGAAGCCTCCTTTGGTTGTAGTTAAATGGAGATTAAGTATGGAACAAAGAACATATGGGTAAAGAACAAAGAGGAATTTTTCTTATAACTGCGTAAACAATTCATCCTTATTATCAATCGCTGGAACAGGAATATAGTTAAAACTGGTGAATCTCCCATAATGATCATCTAATTGTAGAAATACAACAGACTGAGCTGCTGATATTTTCAAAACGTGGGTCTCACCGGCAATTTCAGGTGGTCTTTATTCCTTATTCCTAGTTGTCCTTGAAAGGGTGCTGTTGAGCTACCTTCCTAAACCACCGCAGTTCATTTGGTGAAGATACTCCCATCGGGCATTCAAGGGCTTTGACCCAGCAGTGATAAAAGAACAGGCAATGTATGTCCACATTGGGATAAATTAGAGACAGTCTTGGAGGTTTCCAAGCATCTGCTGCCCTTATCCTTCTGGATGGTATAGCTCACCTGTTTTGGAAATGATCCTCCATATCCTGCTCTAGGTCCTGAATTTTTTTTAATCCCTTTTATAAATGCCAAGGTAATAAAAATTGTGTTTGTGTCCTTGGCAGCCACCATCCACTGGGGACAGGGGAAAGGGGGAGGAGAAAATGTCATAGGACTTGAGCTTCTGTGTTCCTGAGAAACAACTTCAAAGGAGGAATGGGTAAAGATGGTTGATTAGACTTACTGATATGTATTGATCTATGGAGACCTGTTTAGCTTAGCAGCTGAAACTGGTGGAATGAGAGCTAATGATAATCCATTTTAGTCAGGCTAACAGATACTGTAACTCCTCCAGGTTTATTCTCATATTCAGCAACGATTTCTTAAAGAAGCATAAATATCTTAAACCAACAGAAAGCTGCAATTAGGAAAGATATTTAAATATAACAGGCTAGACATTTGTTTGCACAATGCTGATGTGTTCCACAATTTAAAAATTGCATTGATGTAGAGTGAGGCAATTTTGTGCTCATTTCTGCGTGTGTTAGTGCCAGTTATTAACAGTGTACGCTCATTTTTGAGTGAGATTTTTGTCTTGGCCAGCATTGGTTTTCTGGTTTCAAACTCATACAAATAACATCAACCCTAGTGCTCAATTAGTAACTTCAGCCACTCTGGTGCAAGCAAATCTGATTTACACTGAGGATTAGTCTGGACAGACCACTCCTCTCAATTGATGAGATGGACCTTTCAGGCACTTCAGGCACTCACAGGGTCCATACCACAAAAGTTATGCAAGGGTTCATCACTGAAGATCTTATCCACCCAGGATATATGGGGAGATAATGATATCCTCCCAGTTCAGTAGAATACTTTAGCCAAAGCAGCAAATGGTCATCACTTCACTTGATCTTGACATACATTTAGTAACCTCGTGGTCTCATCTGAGATTGCAGTCATATCTCTAACAAAGCAATGCATTTGGTATTAAAAGTATTCAATTTCCTAGCTTCATACTTTGACATTCACATTTCGGTAGGCATGCTCCCATGAAGCCTCTGTGAAGGAAACATGACATTGGAGCTGTGCAATGATATGCTTCAAGAGATACATCTATCTTTATCCTTCAGATATTCTTCTTCCAAGAATGACTTTTCAATGACAAAATTTCTCAAATGGAAAGGTATGAGGGATTGCATGACCCTCTGAAGTTTGGGAATTATTAATGTAATCTCTCACTCTAATCCTCCCATTTCCAAAGGCATCTCAGCTCACCTACTGTTTGCCTATGGGAACAGATTAGTCATGGTGTTTTTGAGCAGTCATGTGTAGATTAGTCATGCGCAGATTAGTCATGTGCAGATTTTGAGGAAGCCTTGCTTCCATTATAAGCCTTTAAATCATCTTCATGAATCCGTTATTGCTAACATTTAGCATGCTGTAAGGGAGCCCATACACAGCCAGACTACTATGGGCAACACAGATTGCATTCTAATGCAAGACTACATAAAGTAGCCTTGATAAGACCATTTGGCCTTGTGACGTGGTGCCCTAGATTGTCCTCGTACAGCTAGGCTCACTGTCCTCCCCTTTGAATGATTATCACTGAGCCATAGCGTCATACAGAGATGTAGCATGGAAACAGGCCCTTCAGCTCACCATGTCTGCACCAATCATCAAACATCCATTTTTACACTAATCCTACCCTAACTTATTTTATTCTCCCCACATTCTGAACAGCTCCACTTCCACTTCCCACATTCTACCACCTATTCCCCTTCATTTTATCTACTCCCCCAGATTCTACCGCTCATCTAAACACCAGAGGCAACTTACAGTGGCCAATTAACCTACCAACCCACACTTCTTTGGGATGTGGGAGGAAACCGGAGCACCTGGAGGAGACCAACATGGTCACAGGGAGAGCGCGTAAACTCCACACAAACAGTATCAGGGGGTTAGGGTTGAACCTGGGCCATTGGAGCTGTGAAGTAGCAGCTCTATTACCTGAGGCACTGGAAGGGACTCTAAACTCGTACAGCATGTAACGACAGGGTGCAACCTGCAGCCATGTACATTGGCATTTATTTCGTCCTTTGAATTGACGACTGCACAAACACTGCAATAAATTCAGCTAATTTAACATGGTTAAGTAAAAGTAAGAACTGAGAGATGAAAAGCATAAGAAGAACCTGCATTTGATTAAGTTAAATGAACTGCATAAATGGTCAACAACAATGTTAATGGTTTAATGTATTTGGTTCCAAAGATATCTTAATGAAACAATGAATCAAAATCTACACAATGCCTCTTATTTTTGATGATATTCCATGTAGGCTTGGACACCCTATGGCTACACCATTGTGACTGCCAGAGGGCTGAATCTCATCTCTTGGCTCTGAGATCCAGCTGTCCTCTCAGGATCTCCACAATGATGGGGTGGCCCAGACTACGAGGTTCTAACCGCTGCCCCTGCAGTTTGGGGAGGCAGGCTTGGGTGCACTGGGCAAGGACAGTGCCTGAGAGGCAGTTGCTGCAGAATAGATCCTGACATCCTGAGAAAAGATGGGCATCTCAGTTCTCACAAATTGAACTGAATTCTCATTGTACCAAGCAGACAATTATTTGCATGTCTGGTATTACACAGATTGCACAACTGTCATCATAGCCTCTAGATTCCTGCCAGGACCAGCAAATAGGCCTCGAACAGAAGTGCCTACCCCCCTGATAGTAGCACCAGTGATCTCCAGAACAACAAGCTCCTGTCCCTGAGCATCAGCCTACAGCGGATTCAGGGTTCGCAGAGCTCTGGAGGACCGGAACTTGCCTCAGTAGAGCCTTGCTTCTTCAGCTTTAGTGTTTCCTTGATTGTAACAGAAGAGCAAATTATTTTCAAAGTGGAATCAAGGCACTCCTAGTTTTACAACAGCTCTCAAAAGAATACCATCTCCTACTCATCTCATGGAACTGGTCTGACAATGCTCCAAGCATATGTAGCACCACCCAAGAGCCTTCTCCTAAATGCCTTCCTATAGCAGAGCACATCTGATCTCTCAAAATCAGCATTACTGACTGGACTCAACCTCCATGGAGCCAAATCAGTGGCTCCCCTTCGTCCCCTTCTGCAGTGTCAGGCATGACCCCTTGTGAAACAAACCCTTCTACTCTAATCTTTTGCTTGTGGTGCCGGTATCTGAGCTGGTGCTCTGCAGGGACAGGTGCACAACGGGGCGCTCTCCATGTGCGTCAGCGTTGCAACCATCTCTTCAAGCTATTCGCGTGACTCTGGCAACACCCCTAGGGAAGAGGTTCAGCTCCGGCCTCCCTTCCTGACCCCTTTGGAGAAAATCTAAAAGGAAAAGAAATACATATCAGGTGCTTCTGCTAAAATGTTGTACAACAAATATTATGTTCCTTCAGCAAATATGTCCTATAACTGCAAGGAGAACACCAGCATGACTGCTCTGCATCTTTTTGCAAACATTGACTCCAAGATATGTTTGAAAACATTTGTTAAATATGTTAGAGTGATGAGCTCTTGCTAAAGCTAATGAACTGGGATTCGCTGACACGAGTGGCATGTTTGTCAGAACTGAGAGTTTTCAATGAAGCCTTCGATGCCCTATGACCATCCAAGGTTATGATTGTGCACCTTATTATAAGCTTTGACCACATATCAATAACAAAGCTGTAGTAAGGATTCTCACAATGTAGGAGCCTAAAGCTCATTGAGTACTACATGGCATCCTTAGCTACTGCTTCCTTACAGTCCTAATGTGGGCAAATTGGATGAGTGTAGATGGGCAAAAAGGTTGGCATAGATGCGGTGTACTACTTACTCCATGACTCTATGGCTCGGTAACTTTATTTGATGGGAATGGTAGCTGAGCACATGTGTGATGTTGGTGTCTGTGTTAAAAACATGTAAAGATATCTGTTGGTATAAGATCTAAGGGTGTAGAAATATCCCCTTACCATGGTGTGTTGGATTATGAAAGGGATACAGGTATGTGAACTTGGTGCAATACATGAGAACCTTCAATTCTGCTGGGCTATTTGTTTGGTCAAGTACACCTCAATGCTGTGTAACGTTCTGGGCATTGTTTGCTTCTTGCTAATGTGTTGATTTAATGTCTTATTGATGCGTAAGAGTTCCATTAGTTAACTATATTTGGAGAATGACCAATTTTGGTGTTAGACACAGTCCCTGCAGCTAAAGACACCCATGCCAATAAGTAGGAATGTGCTAAGGTGCAATGAAATCATACCTGGCAGATCTTGAACACGCTTCACTTCTCCTGATTCACCTGCCCTGCACACATGAGGCCCAGCACCTGCTGTGCTGAGGTGGGCTTCCTCTGATCTGGAGCACCAGGCACCAGGTCTTGGTGACCTTCACCTACAATAAATAACAATAGCAAAGGGTAGTTGAGTAGACACGATGCTGTTGCTTTCTTGGACGATTATGTGGAATAATCATGGAGTGAGTGCAAGGGTGTGGATGTGAGAGGACTCTGGAGTGAGGGGGCAAATTTAACTGTCATTCTGTGAGTGAGTGAGTTGGTGCAGTGCAAGTAATGGTGAGTGTGTGTGAATGTGAGTAGAGTGGGAGTGGAACATGGGTGGGACTTGTGTGTGCACGTGCATGCGTGTGTGTGAGAGAGATAAGCAAGAGCACCATAGAGCGACAGACAGGGACAGAGCGAGAGAAGAAGGATGCACAGAGCAGTGGAAACCTTGCCAATGAGACAAAAAAATGAAAGAGCACTGCAGATTTTCACTTCTAAGGACTGGGCCTGGCTTCAGCGAGATCCTCCCCATCTCTGGAGACCTTGACAACATTGCCAATGCAGTCTAGCTCTGTTCTCTGCAATACCATGTTGCCCAGCTCAATGCCACCACCAATCCAGCACCAACCTCCAGCTCCCAATACCCTACAACTGCAGCGTTGGGCTCCTGACCCTCTGTTGCATATCCTGCAACAGGTGCAGCCACCTTTAGTATGCACAGGGGATGGGTGCTTGGACAACACAGTTAGCAGCATCCAAGAGCAAAGAAACAGACGGAGCACAGACTGATTGTGGATGGGAGACATGGTGATGGAGAGACAGGGAGAGTGATAGGCATGGAGAGGCACACAGACAGAGGGGAAACACAGAAAGGCACACAAGGACAATGAGAGCAGAAGGGAAAGGGAGGAGAGACACACACAATTATACAGAGCAGAAGGGAGAAAGGTATATGGAGAATAGCAGGGAATAAAGAGATGGAGAGATAGAAACAGGTGGTGCAGTGGGGATGTGGCAAAGGAGAGAAGCATGGGGGAAGGGAAGGAATGAGGAGAAAGAAGGTTGGAAAAGTGTGAGAGTAAGGGATGACTGTGCTGTGCAGTATTACTGAAGCATTCAAGAAGATAGGCCTTACACCGAACATCGGCAAGATGAAGGCCCTCCATCAACCTGCCCCACAGCACCACACTGCCTTCTGACAATAAGGGTTCAGTGTAGACCCTGGAAAATGTGGACCACTGCCCATATCTCAGGAGCCACTTTTCAATGAAAACAGACATCAATGATGGAATTCAGCCTTCAGTGCAGTTTTCAGTCGATTGAGGAAAAGTGTTTGAAGATCAGGACTTCAAACCTGGCAAAACATCTCACACTGTACCAGGCAGAAGTGATCTCTTCCTTCATTTATGCTTCTGTTGGTCCACCTACAGCAGGTATCTCAAGGCACTGGAAAAATACCACCAAACCTATATCTGCAAAAATCCTTCAAATTCACTGGAAGGATAAATGAGCCAACATCAGCCTCTCCTCCCAGTCCGGCATCACTGGTATTGAGACCCTAGTTACTCTCAATGGGCTACATGGGACAGGCTGCATCGTTTGCATGCCCAACACCAGACTTCTGAAACAGACTCACTATCCTGACTCTGTTGTGGGAAGGTATTACCAGGTGGACAGAGAAAAAGAGTCAAGGATGTGCTCAAAGCTTCCCTGAAGAAATGAGCATCATCACTGACTCCTGGGAACTTCTAGCCCATGATTGCTTCAAGTAGAGAAGGAGCTTTCGGGTTGGGATTGAGAACCTGTGGCAGTGCATCAGGACCACGCAGAAGCCCAGCGGAAGTGGTGCTCTGCCTCCCAAACTATCCGTCTGCCTGTCCCATCAGCCACCTCCTGCCCCGTCTACAGAAGAGGCTATGGTTCCCACATCAGTCTCATTCGCAGACTCAGAACCAGAAGGGAAGTAAGTCATCCACGATCCTGAGGGACTACCTGAGAAGAAGAATGTGTTAGCTGAGTATGGTTGGAAGTGAAGCCACTTTAAAGTCTTAAATTGTGAGGACTCACGCTGACCAATCTTGCAAGATCACTATTTTTTGTTTTGACACTGGTCACCAGTGCAGGCTGTGTTGGTCATAGCAAAGATCCCTGTGACAGCCTCCTGCCAGTGAGACCTGCAGGTAGACCTGGGATCTCAGTGGAAATCAACTAACTCAGAACGTGTGGTACCTGCCAACACAGATCTGTGAATTCTTCTAACGCACAGGGTGTTTTAGCACAGTGTGCAGTGTCCACTGAGTGCAGTGTATACAGATTGTAAATCTTGAAAGCTGAGGGCAATGAAGTAGTGTTATACTGAAGGAGTTAAACAAATTACATGAACTAAATTAGGGCAGACATGGTAGGACAGGTGGTTGATCAGTCCTGATGCAGGGTTTCAACCAAACGTCAACAACTCCTTCCCTCCCACAGATGCTGCTCGACCTGCTGAGTTCTTCCAGCAGATTGTTTGTTGCTGATGGTAGGACAGGTGATGTGTTGCATCTGTAGCACATGGTACCGCCTTGTAGTACCATACCTGCAGTGAATGGCTGCAACCTGATGAGCTTCACTCAAAGTTCATGAGCTGGAGTGCAATGAAAGTTCTCCAACTTGTTTCCTGGGGTAGCAGGTTTGTAGTATGAGGAAAGGTTATGCTATCATTGAAGCACATAAAATTCTTACAGTGCTTGACAAGGAAGATGCAGGGACAATGTTTCCCCTGGCTGGATGTCTAGAACCAGGGGTCACAGTCTCAAAGTAAAGGGTCAGCAATTCAGGAGTGAGATGAGAAGAAATTTCTTCAGCCAGTGGGTGTCAAATCTTTGGAATTCTCTACATGAGGGCTACGGAGGCTGAAAATAGTTAAGACAATCATTAATAGTTGAAAGTGAGAGAAAGATTGATTTTTCGATAGTAAAGGAATCAAGAGATGTGGGATTACTGTGGGAAAGCAGTGCTGAGATAAAATATCAGCCATGATCTTACTGAATGGTGGAGTAGATATAAAGGGCTGAATGGCCTACCCTTGTTTCAACTTCCTATGTTCTTTTGTCCCGCTGCGCACAAGGTAAGATGATCAACCAGACTCTCAAGGTCCCCCTTACTGAACCTGAGAGGATGCTCTCTCTCCTCAGCAACCATGGGTGCAGCCACATTGTATGAAGCAGCACTCTCCAGTGGCTGGTGGTGTTGTGAATGGGCCTTTCAGGGCAAACAAGTAAAACTGTAGACGCTGGGATCTGAGACAAAAGCAGAAAATGCTGGAAGAACTCAGCCAGTCAAGAAGCATGTGTGGAAAGAGAAACCAGTCAACCTGTTGGGTCAGGTCCCAGGCCTGAGAACGGATCCTTGACCTCACACATTAACTTGTTTCTTTTTCCACAAATTCTGTTTGCAACTGACTGCATTCATCCAGCATTTTCTGCTCCTGTTTCGGTGCCTTTCAGGGCTGGGTGATGATACCTCAGCTGACAACACCTTTGAGAAATTCAATTCAAGCCTTTCATTAATAGCCACTGTTTCTGAAAGAGCACAAGTGTTGTACAAGGAGCCTGACAATGCACAGTGGAATATCACAATCTGTATAAACAGTAGTGTGGAGGCATTGAACAATGCTGAAGGAACAGTGCATACAAATCTCTAGAACAATCGATTCTTATTAGAGTTGCTGTGAGATCAGAGATGCAGGGCCCTGGATTCAACTCCTGCCTTTTGTGTTATTACCCACACCACTCCATACTCCAATTATCTGCTGATACTCACTGTAACCACCAAATAGCCAGTTCCTGTGCAACCCAAACCCCACCCATGTGAGAAAATGGGGATTGTAAAGATTCAATTCGTTGATACATCTTCATGAGGAAGTTTTACCTTGAAAGATATTGACCCGAAGATATCATCCCTTCTTTCTGTATGTCGTAACAGTTCACCATACTTTGGATGAGTGTGGTGTCTGGTCGGATAAACACTGCTGTGGATATGGCTCTGGATATTAGCTCAACCGCATCCTTCACATAACTTCCCAGAACTGGTTTGTTCACCTCACCATAAGCAAGTAGACCTAGGGGTAGGTCTGCAGTTTGCAGATCCTCGATGTTGAGTGGATGACCAATAACCCAGTGAAAGTCTGAGGACGTCAAACCCAATGTGGCTGCTGTTTCGAAGACAAAATCAGAGCATTTGGCATCACTGCTAAACATCAAAACAGAAGTGGATGAATCCTTCAAATCATTCAATTTTTCATGTAAAAACCTAATGATGCCCGCATCATCCATGTCCGTTAGGTTGAGCAAAGCCCTCAGTTCGAAGTTAGAGTTGTTGCTTAGGTAGCTGAGCAAGCCGGAGATATCCCAGCTGTGGCACAAAATCACACTGACATCATACCAGGCATTGGTTTTCAGGACACTGATCAGTAAGTCCATTAAGGAAGTCATCGAGCTTTCCATGCTCATCTGCAGGTGCAATGGGTTCTGGAAAGTAAATTGATTTCAGAATTAGGGACTTGAGTCAGGAAATAAGAATATGCAATATATGAAGAATTTAAATAAAGCAGTTCTGCTTCTTTCACTTTGTATTCAATGTTAGCTGGTACCCAAACTCAGTAATAACCCATGACTATCCAGCCTGACTCTGTGAACACCCTATCCAATGAACACATGCACCATCCATTCTGTGCGGGCTAACCTACACCCCATCCTTGCTCAACATCCATCTCATCCATAATCTTTTTCCAAAGCATCCAGGCCTATGCCCACCTCATCTTCACCCACATCTACCTTACCTAGTGGTCAAACTGCATCTTCAACTACCTTAGACACTAATCTCACCAGATTACACCATTCCATCCATGGTTCTGAATATGGCTTTAAGCAACATGCTCCTGAATATAAGAACCAGGAATAAGAGTAGACCACACAGACCTTTGTCTCTCTGCCATTCAATAATATCATGGCTGATCTGATCTTTGGCTTCAACTGCAAGGACTTCAGGGACAGCACAGTGGTAGAGCTGTTGCTGGTAGAGCTGTTGCTTCACAGCTCCAGTAACCCGGGTTCAATCCTGACCTCTGGCGCTGTCTGTGTATCTGTGTGGAGTTTGCACGTTTTCCCTGTGACTGCATGGATTTCCTCTGGGTGCTCCAGTTTCCTCCCACATCCCAAAGATGTGCAGGTTGGTAGTTTAACTAGGCACTAAATTGTTCCTATTTCAGGTAGCTGGTTGAATTGGGGGTGGGGGGAGCTGATGGGAATGTGGGGAGAATAAAATGGGCATAGTGTAGGATTGATGCAAATGGATAATTGATAGTCAATGAGGTCTCTGGACTGAAGAGACTCTTCTATGCCATGTGACTCTGTGACTCTATGCCATGTGACTCTGTGACTCTATGACTTAGAAGAGGGGGATGCATGATCCTGTCAGAAGTCAGTGTTCTGTATCTCTTCCAGGCACGGTAATTATGAATAGTTCAATTAGAAGCTCTTGAGGAAGATTTCCAAAAAGTCACCACCTTTAAATTAACTTTTTTTCTGAGCAATGTTTTAAATTTACTTTTCACTCCACTGCTCTGACTAACCTTAAAATAGTTTTGTCTCATCTCAACATTCTGGGTATTAGATTTAGTACTAGAGAGTCAAATGGAAATTGTATAATTCATGAAGGAAATGTCACTAGTCCTACTGGTTGCTGGTAAGGCTGGAAATAATCTCTTCCATAATACCCTCCACAGCTGACTACATTGCCAATGGTTATTGGTTGGGCTCATGTGAGAAAGGAAAAAGAGATAGCTTTCTCTCATCTGCGCCCATAAGAAATGGTGCCCTTGAGGGGATGGGAGGAACAGGAGAGGAATGAACCATCAGTCAAATACAAAACCAAAAACTTTGCTTTGTCTCTTTATTAAAATTTTCTAGGTGAGAAAATAATACTCAGACTTTTTTGTCCCTCCTCCGATACTCATACCATAATTATCCAGGTTTGCAAGTTAGAGTTAATTTTTAGATGGATATTGATCCATCCTGGCTGTACTCAGTTCAGATTTATTAGATGCCTGTTGTATAGTGTTTTATAATAAGAAATGATGCTTGCTCTGAGGGAGTTTGAACAAGAATCTTATCAGAGTATTAATTCTGGTCGATACTGGAGGACATGGTTTATGGATTGTTTTGAAACCTGCAGTCAGGGCATGAAACCATGAACACAAGTTAGAGAAGTAAATCTGATGAACAGAAACCTGCTGCTCTGTCACACTGCATTGGCATAATGGCTGTTATAGTTCAGCACCTTAAAGACATTCAAATGATGTCCATACACTTCAACTATCTTCATCGTCACTTTTCTTCCTTCATCTCCTGAAAATGATGAATTCTTGAGACAAAAAGGGGGGAAGAAAAGCAAGGATCCTGGATGAAATGAAGAAAACTAGATGGGTTTATAACACTCTGAAATGTTTAACTACTGCATCAGCAGTGGGGGCCACCTGGGGCATGTGCCAAAATGGGGCATGGTCAGGTAAAAAGATCAGCATTCGCAGTGCCTTTACAATCTTAGGACATTTAAAAGTGCTTAAAGCTGTACTTTTTGATGTGTGGTTGCTCCCATAATGTAGGAAGCGTAGCTGCAATTTGTGCACAGTAAGCTCCTACAATTAATAACATGATAAAGAGCAGATTTATTTTTTGTCATTGCAATTGACTAGGATAGTAGGGATAATTTTGAAATGGGGATATCTGAGAGATAGTAGATGTATTTTAAACATCCCATAGAAAAGACAGCATCTCTCACATTATACAGTCAATCCTTGCTTAATGTCATTTCATTCATCATCATTTTGTTATTATGTTGTGAAGTATTCGTGACTCTAGATACACATTGTTGCCCGAAGCCATTATTGCGTCACTGCTTACCCTGCATGGTGCTACCAGGTGACAGGGAACAGCACTCAGATGCTTAGTCATTGAGCACTGACTTCAGCAACAGTCTGGAACCCCACAAAGGTAAGTCCCATATTTACCTTCTATCATCCGCAATCCACTGTCTTCCCACCCTCAGATCATTGTCCCAACCCCACTCATCCCGTCACTTACCTGGTTCCTGATCCTGCTCTGGCCTTGGCCTGGGAAAAGATAATTTTACTTAACATTACAATTTCTCGGAATGTAACTGCGATGTTAGATGAGGCCCTGCTGTAATAGACTAGCGGTGGCTCAGAGTATGTTGTTGAACTTAAAATCTGACTTAGACGTAAGAGTGCTGCTAACTGAGCCAGTAGGTGTGATAAATGGATGATGTTGACAGAGGAATGAACGTTGTCTTGGATCTCTGCTCTTCTTCAAATAATACTGTAGGATCTTTAAGCAGGAAACATGGCATCTGGATTCAAGGTGGTGTGATACAAGTAATGGAAAAGTAGAAGACATCTCCCAATTATTTCCCAGATATTCCCCCCAAAGACCTATCAAATATAATGAATACTTCTTCCCATGTGTAGTATTTGTCTCTGACCACGTGTCATTTTCGCACCACCAATCTCCATCCCTCCCCCTGGCAAATTGTTTGACATTGAACCAGATCTTCACAACCTTGGCGCTATATTTGCCCACGTATCCATGTATAAGCCCTCTTCCTTGTACCTCTGTAACAACAGCTTAGAAACTTCTGAATCCTTCATCTATGACCGTATCATATTTAAGATTGACAATTTAAACACTCTTCAGCCCAGCTCCCAAACTTGAGCTCTGGCAAACTCTACTGTCTGTGTCCTTACTCACTTGGGTCAGAAGGTGCTGTTCTCCCTTTACTCCTCTGCAGGGTGACCAACCTCAGCTTGTGCATCACCATTGCTTCAGGTTTACAATTCTCACTCTCAGTTACAAATTCTCCACGGCCTCGCTCCTTTCTCTTTAACCTCCTTATCTTGTATCTCCTTCGTTTTTGGCTTCTTGCAGGTCCCCTGGAGCATTTTAGTTGCTCCATCATTTCTTGCTGTGCTTTCAGCTGTCTTGGTCCACACTCTGGTTTACACCCTTCCGGTTTCTCTCCCTTCCTTGAGAGTCTTCTTAAAAACTCTTTCTTTGACCAAACTTTTCATCATATCCTAATATCTGATATCGGTTAGTGTCAAAATGTACTTGATAATCATTGGTGAATCTTTGAGGGACATTTTTCTCTGGCACTATATAGATATAAGTTATATAACATTCCGACACTGCAGGTACTAATACATGTAGCATCAGTGGTATCATTACCCACAAAGAGAACAAGTTAATCAACTTATTATTCTTGCATATAATAGGCCAAAGGATGTATCAAATTCAGAATCAGCTTCATGAGCTCACTGTAGTACATGAAGGGTCTTGACCTGAAACGTCAACTGTCCATTTACCCCCACAGATGCTGCCTGACAGAGACTGGGACTATATCCTTGCAAAGACCCACACACCACCAGGCTGAAATGGAGACACAAGAGAATGCAGATGCTGGAATCTGGAGCAACACACAAAGTGCAGGGGGATCTCAACCGTTCAGGCAGAATCTATGGAGACTAATGGACAGTCGACGTTTCAGGTGGAGACCCTTCATCTGGACTGAAAGGAAGAGGGCCGATAGCCAGTATAAAAAGGTGGAGGGAAGGGGTGGAGCAAGAGTGCACCTGCCATCTGAAGTCATATCAGATGGTACACATAGTTCTTGAATGCATTGAATAGAAGCCTGATAGTGTTCTTTGAGGAAGTGACCGGACAAATTGATGAGGGCAGTGCAGTAGATGTGGTCTACGTGGATTTTAGTAAGGCATTTGACAAGGTTCCACATGGTAGGCTTCTTCAGAAGGTCAGAGGGCATGGGATCCAGGGAAGTTTGGCCGTGTGGATTCAGAATTGGCTTGCCTGTAGAAAGCAGAGGATTGTGGTGGAGGGAGCGCATTCAGATTGGAAGCTGTGACTAGCCGTGTCCCACATGGATCAGTTCTGAGACTTCTGCTTTTCGTGATTTTTATTAATGACTTGGATGAGGGGGTAGAAGGGTGGGTTGGCAAGTTTGCAGATGATACAAAGGTTGGTGGTTTTGTGGATAGTGTAGAGGATTGTCAAGGATTGCAGAGGGACATTGGTAGGATGCAGAACTGGGCTGAGAAATGGCAGATGGAGTTCAATCCAGAGAAGTGTGAGGTGTTACACTTTGGGTAGTTGGAGGAGCAGAGGGATCTGGCGGTTCATATCCACAGATCCCTGAAAGTTGCCTCACAGGTGGATATGGTAATTAAGAAAGCTTATGGGGTGTTTGCTTTCATAAATCGAGGGATCGAGTTTAAGAGCCATGAGGTAATAATGCAGCTCTATAAAACTCTTGTTAGACCACACTTAGAGTACTGTGTCCAGTTCTGGTTGCCTCATTATAGGAAGGATGTGGAAGCATTGGAAAGGGTGCAGAGGAGATTTACCAGGATGCTACCTAGTTTAGAGAGTATGAATTATGAGGAGAGGCTAAGGGAGCTAGGGCTTTACTCTTTGGAGAGAAAGACGATGAGATGAGACATGATAGAGGTGTACAAAATATTAAGAGGAATAGATAGAGTGGATAGCCAGCGCCTCTTTCCCACGGCACCAATGCTCAATACAAGAGGGCATGGCTTTAAAGTAATGGGTGGGAAGTTCAAGGGAGATATCAGAGGAAGGTTTTTTACCCAGAGAGTGGATGGGGCATGGAATGCACAGCCTGGGGTGGTGTTGGAGGCAGGTAGATTGATCAAATTCAAGAGATTACTAGATAAGCATATGGAGGAATTTAAAATAGAGGGATATGTGGGAGGAAGGGATTAGATAGTAATAGCAAGGTTTAAAGGTCAGCACAACATTGTGGGCCGAAGGGCCTGTATCGTGCTGTACTGTTCTATGTTCTATGTTTTATATACTGCACTGTTTGCCGCAATAAAGGTAACAAATCCATAGCAACAGTACCTACATGTATTAATTTACTTTATCAATTAACCCTATACAATATTAAATTATATAAATAACTAATTTACAAAACAGGTACATAAAAGGTCAACAAATATAAAGTTTTACTTAAAACATAAATCCATTTCTTTTCTAATCCTCCCAATACTACAATATAAAAGTGATTCAGCAATTCTTTATCTAGCAACTGCATGCTCAGCAATTCTATAGTGTTTACCCCACTGATCACAAATAAGCCCAATCAGTGACTTCCACCATAGGCTTCACATAATAAATCTCACTCATCCTTAACTAAAGACTTGCTTAATCAATACATAGTCATGCATATCACATACATTTCACAGCATCAAATGTACCCTCCCTCCAACTTACCATAGACCAATACACCCATTAACTACTTCAGTAATTCATTTATGCATTCCTGTCATCCTATTTCACTTCCCAGAGCCCCGGTTTGCATGCTCCCTTTCCACACACTGGGGACCCAGCTTTTATGTTCCTTCACTGGAAAATGTATTTGACTGTTGTGTAACTTCTAAAAAAATGAGAATTATAAGTGTTTTGGGGTATTAATAGAAATAAAACCCAATAGTGCGGAAAATGTACCAGCCTGGCACCATCACCTTGCCTTTGTGCTCACTCCATTTTACGGTGGAACTCTCAGTTTGGCTCTGCTGTGGACACCAGACCACTCCTTTACTCTGCTGACCCTTTTGAAGATCGGAAGTCACTGCCCATAACCTTCCCTCTCTGATGGCCTCCAATGCACTCAATCATCATAGTTTTCAGCCTCTGTGTTGTGAGCTGCTATCAGTACAATAAACCTGATGTAACATGATGCATGCAGTCCTTAGACTCTCTGTATCCTTTCCACAAAGACAAAATGACTACAAGGAGCTCCCATATTTTCCTAGTCACTAACCTATCCGTCACATTCTATCATTCCCACTCTCTAGAAGACCCTATCCTCCTTTCCCTTGCACCTGGTTGCTGCTTTGTTACTTCCTTAGCAGCATTAACCCATTCTTGTCTCCCATGTAGCATCTGTAGGTTCTTCTGTATATTGATGATTAGTATAGCAAGTAACAATGACAGAGCTTCTCATTAAGCATCCTCTATTGATGGGAAACAACATTACTGGTTGACATAAGAAGTCAAATCACATTATAAACAAAGTTCTTATAGTTATGTACATATACCTGGTCCTCTGGCATCTGTAACAAAACAGAAAATGTGGGAAAAACTCAACAGGTCAGGCAGCATCCACGTAAAGAGAAACAGGCAACATTTCGGGTCTGCAGCCCTTTGTCAGTTATTCCATGGAGAGCAAGAAACCAGTGAATCCTAAGTCTCTGTGACCTTGGCTGAAAACCGTCAATTTGTCGAAAGCACCTTCAGGACAGGATTGAGTTCGGCATTTCTATCAAAAACCATGACAAATGCTGAAAGTAATCTGACTTGGCACAGCCATACTAATAGTCCGTCACTCAGAATTGATTAAATGCCTGATGGCAGGTTAGTGGCTGACTGAAGACCAAATAAGACTGGAGAAAATCAGAGTTTAGGTGTGGGGCAGGAAAGAAATAGAATAATCTTCAAGGAGAAATTCCCAGAGTAAATGTTCCTGACATGATTATCACAGCTTAGGGCGATTATGCCATACATACATTTTCAAGAGTCATTTGCTTCCATAAGTGGGAGTCATGTCCCATATTAATGAAGCACACCTCTCTCTATCGAACATAATAATGAGACTCAAGGATTGCAAGAGAGCTCCTCTTCTGGTTACCTCTTCTGGTTAGCAATGAAGCAAACAATGGTGAAAATCAAAATAAAAGCTGCAGATGCTGGAAATCTGAAATAAAAGAAAATCCTGGAAACACTCAGCAAGTCAGGCAGCATCTGTGGAAAGAGAAACAGTGTTAATGCTTCCTGTGTGACCTGTTGAGTGTTTCCAGCATTTTCTGCTTCTATTTGAGGCAAACTATGTATCTCCTTAACCAAATGGTTGAAGAATTGAGAAATAAGCAGCCGTAACTGAGGAGGAGGAGAAGCTAGAATAAGTGAACTTGATTTTAAATCTGTTACAGAGACGGAAAGCAAAGGTCTATGATAATGACGGGTGAAAAGATAGAATGTAATTTATTCAAGTTCTCTAATGGAAAGTGAGCTGCCATGGGGATTCAGAGTCTAAAGGGATGTAGACACGTTAAGTGAGCAGGCAAGAAGTGACAGAGGAAAGTGTAATGTAGGAAGACATAGAAATTGGTCGAAGGAATAGAAAAATAATAATTCTATGTGAAAATACACACTGTTGTTTTCCAGCAATTTATAAACCATTGTAACTGAATTTCTCTGATCCCAATACATAAATGAAAAAAAGAATCTCACATTAAGTATGAATTAAAAAGACAAAAGCTACTTTTCACATTAAGAAACGGGAGCTTTTTAAAATCTCAGCTTATTGCTCATGAAACTCACACATCAAACTGTCATTCTATGGGCTGCAGAACTGAAACTACATCTTGACAATCCTCTGAAGTTCAACTTAATCCTGTACTTGGAGAGTCCTGGCCATTGTTGTATGTCAAGGTAGAGTGCAGGCAGTCATTAGTACTTACAAATCGTAAACTTTCTGCGGAGCTGATCCCAAACAGGAATGTGACCTGAACCCTTTGGATATTTCATTGAAGTAAAAGCTTGAACTATCCATATAAATGGTGAGGGAAATAACTAACTGTTAACACAAACAAGGCAGTTATTCCTCCAGTTAATTTACTTATAATGATTGAACGTTTATTAACAGGTTCACAGGGATCACTGCATTAGTCGCCTTCATTCACCATAACTTACCATGTATTCTTAGCTCTACCCCTGTGATGGCAGGGCTCTCCCTATACATCCTATGCCATGACTTCATCTTTTATCCAGCTTCCATGTTTAACAGACCATCCTTTACACCTGTGACCACTTCTAGTGTACTGCTGCCACTATACACACCTTCTCCAGACCTTTCTGCATCTTAGATGTACAGTTCCTTATCTATATCCTGGTCTATATTTCTACCACCTCCAATTCTTGCTCTTCTTCCCACACCTTCCAGTGCATAGAGATGCAATCCCTGCCCCTTCATTTCCTCTCTTTCCACTATTTAATCCCCCAGACTCTTGCTTCTCTGTTTCTGTGTTTACATCATGTGTTAGTGTTTACACCACTCGTACATGGTGTAAACACAGACATAAACAGAAAGATAATCATTCATCCACTCATCTCAGCCCAGGACGTTGCTGCAAGAGTTACTCAGGAGAGTGTCCTAGTTTCAAACTCCTTGGGTTGCTTCTTCACTGACTATCTAATCTTTGTAAAGTCAGAAATGAGGATGATCACTGCAGAATTTAGTTTCATTTCAACTCCTCAGATAATAAAACAGTCTGTGTCTCGTGCTGCAGAGCCTGGCTAAAGTTCAGGGTTGGAGTAATATGTAGCAGGTTATGCTACAAACAGTAGTGGTGACCATTTCCAACATGAGAAAAAGAAAGTCTAACCATATCCTTGACCTTTGATGGTACTATCATTGCTGAATGTCCCTGTCATTAACATCATAGAGCCTGCCAGCAGCAGGAAACTTCATTGGACCCGCACGTCAACAGTTTGGCCTCGGGAAGAGTTTGGAGACTGGGTATTCTGTGGTAGCTAGCTCATCTCTTGATTCCCTGAAACTTTCCCACCATTTGCAAGGAATCTGATGGAATAATATGGATGAATGCAATTCCAGCATCTCTGATGATCAACGCCATCCAGTAACAAAGAATGCCATCCCATTCACCAAAGTAAACAATTGCGCCCTTCACTGTTACACACTGAGCACAATGTGTACCATCTACAAAACACCATGCCACAGCTTGCCAAGATTTATTTTACAGAACCTCCTAAACATCTGACCTCTACATCCAGAAGGGTAAAGGCAGCAGGTGTATGGGAACATTACCACCACCATTTTCTCTCCAAATCACACACCATCCTAAACAGGAAATACATCACTGCTCCTCCATCTAGTTGATCAAAATCCTGGAACTCCCTACATAGTAGCGCTGTGGGAGCACTTTATTGCAATGACCAGTTCAAGTAGGCACTATCTTCCAAAGGAAATAGTGAATGACCTATAAGCCCTTGTCTTGCATGATGCCCACATCTCATGAATAAATAATACTGAGATAGAGTAATTGTACCAAATGGGATATTATGAAATAATTTTTAGTACTGTGGATCTCAAGAGTAACTACTGTATTTCCAAAAAAAAATCAGAAACAGATTTCCATGGATTTGTTATAAGTTGTGTACTTTTGTCAAGTTTACCACGGTGTAGATACTTCTACTGTGCCACAGTATGCACAACACATATCCCAATTGAAGTCTCTGAAGGCAATCATTCATGGTCCAAGGTTAAAGTTGATATTGAGAGAATCTGTGATGCACACAATTTAGGAGAGAGAGAACTTTCTTGGGGACTAACTCAAAAATAAGGAGGTGTGGAGACAATATATTTTCCTTCAGAAAATTAATATCATGACCAAGGCTGGAATATTATTAGCTGCTTAGTGATTACACACTTCTGGAGCATGTTGGTAATTACGCTTTCTTCCAAAAGTAATCATTATAAAGCCAAGATTTGTTTCGGCTAATCATTATCACCAGAGTCTGATCTGGCCACAGTAACCACGTTCTTGTCCATTAAAGCCAAGCTAGCTGAAATATCCCACTTTTAAAATAACAGCCACAACAATGCATGTAAAATGAATATAATGAATAATATTTATCTAACACAATACATTGCAAACTACATTCAGAATGCTTTTTAGATTAAACAAAAAGTTACTTTTTGCAACACCGTATAAATTGCACTCCTCATCTTTATTCGACTTTTCTCTCGCCTGAAGGCGCAGATGCTTGCTGGAATATAACTTCCACTTCTGCCCTTCAGAACCCCTTCCAGATGACTATTCCTCACTAGTGACTTTGTCAGGTTATTTGACTCCAAAGAGTAGCACAGCCAAGCATTACCCTGCTTTCCCCAGCACCAGCACACAGGAATGTCACAAGATGGCAAATCACGCCTGATCCATCCTTCCCTTCCCCATGATAAACTTGCAGCTTCAGGATAGGAGAAGAAAGACTGTTACAAATCAAATTTAATACTTTCGTTCGTACTCTCTGCCCTCACACTAAGTGTTCATGGTTGTACTCTGAGGTGAGCAGACTGAATTAGAATACAAGGTCAAAAAGAACACAGTAGAAATGATAAAAATATACAACCCGAGGCAAAAGAGGAAAACATCATTACAGAGTAAATGAAATTTATTGAAAATGTTTCACTAACTTTAATATTCAGGCTCTAGTCTCAGAAAATATTGAATTTTAAATGGCCAATAAACATATTAGTAAATAGTTGTCCAGCACCACATACATTCAGGGCCCACTTGCAGGGGAACAGTTGAATGTGGTCAGTTTTGCCACAGCCCACCATGATTTGGATCAGTGGGCCATGGTTTTTATCCATAAAAGGCTGAAGGATGATCTAAGAGATATAATTAAAGTTTTGAAATGTTCTGATAGGATAAATATTGATAAAATGTTTTTGCCAATGGAGCATAATTCTGATATTTATCAATAGCTGCAACAAAGATTTCTCAAAGAACTTCTTTAACCCAAAAAATAGTTAGAATTTGAGTCTTGCTACCATGTGGAATAGTTGAGGCTCGTGGTATAGTTCTATTTCTGGGATAGTTGAGGCAAGATCCTGAGGGAGAAGGAACGAAAGGAGATACTAATGTAGTTAGATGAAGATGGGTGGGAGGAAACCCATGCAATACATATGTAAATCTTTTCAAAGTATTTAATAATGACACCAATCTTATTACCTACCCAACAACTTGAACACCTAACTAGAAACCAAAAAGGTTATCACGAGTCTATCCTTCAAATCTGCCCAGCGACATGTCCATCATTTACTTTTCCCTGTTTCACAAAATACACTTAGCTATCTCTGAAATCCAATTATACCACACTTTCCAATAATCGTTTTGTTTATATGTAATATCCCACAGCTCCATATCATATATGTAAATCAATCCAGGTAAGTGACTTGCTTAATTTTGTTATGCTTCTAAGATCCACGCCATTATCCTTGTTTACTGTCTCAAGCTTATTGCTATCCATCTTAATAATTTGGCATTCATATAACCAACAACAAATCACCTTCTTCATTAGCCTAACCTAAGGGCTATCTGTACTCGACAAGCTGACTGATTGTTTATTACCTTTTCACCGATTAATTGGGATGTGGACTTTCTGGCTTCCTGTTGGCCTGAATAGGCTCCTGTGGGATGCAGTCAAGGGCTTCCACATCAAGGATAGAGGTCTTCTGCAGTTGAGGTCTTTGAAGAGATCCTTGCAGTGGGCATTGGTTAACTCTCCATCCCTGATGAGTTCACCCAACTCTCAGCAGTCAGTGGGGTGGGACCTTGGGTGTTTGGGATGTAGATGGCTTTTACTGCGCTGAAGAAGCAGCGGATGTCATAGCTGTCAGCAATTTACACGTCTCGTGTTCTCTCCATCCACCAAATGTTCTTTAGGTCATGGGTTTTCAACTGGATTTCTGCCTTCAGGTTTTTGAAGGAACATTTCTTTTCCTATGAGGAAAAATGGAGTTTCTCTTTGTAGGTCATTACTCTTCAATCTCCTAGTTGGTTGTTCTTGGTAGAAAAGACAAGAGTCTCTTCACAGGTGTTAATAGTGGTGGACTTCAGGGCAGTCCATAAATGTGGACGCTTTACAGCTCCTGTAGGTTAGTCATTAACAAGTTGTCTGTGAAGCTCTGGCAGAGAAGAGCTGCCTTTGTGCGGTCCATGAGAACTTCAACATTAACCTCCTTGTGCCATTGTATCTGTTGACGCTAATGTTTTGCAGCCAGGTGGATGAAGATGTTGCTGCAGATGAGGCAGTTGTCAGTCCAGCAGCTACCGGTATCTGTCATGGTGCAGGTGATGTGGATGTCTTTACAATCCCTCATTCAGATTGCAGGTGTGGGGGTGCACCAGAGATGTTGCCATGATGTTTTGTATTTTCCTTCTGACAAAACAGGATGTTTGTTACACAATGCCTCTGGAGCAGATAGCATCGCCACTGAATTCCTTAAGCTCATGGTGAAGAGCTTCAGTCACAAATCCACAATCTTACTGTCCATATCTGGGAAGGGGAGGATTTATCAGAGAACCTCAGAGATGCCAAAAGTGTGACTATGGTAACTACAGACGTAACTCTCTGCCGTCTACCATCACCAGAGTTCTCCTCAACCACCCCCTTCCAGTGGCTAAAGATCTCTCCCTGAATCACTATATGGATTGTGTCCATCTAGCGGTACAGTGGACACCATCTTCACCATGCGATAACTCCAAGAGAGATGCAGGGAGCAATACCAGCCATGGAAGTAGAACTAACCTTTAGACCTAATGGGGAACTCTATACAGCAACTGTACTCCAGAACCAAGCTCACCAAGCCTTGGTTGTTGAACTGCAATATGCAGCTGATGTTTGATTTTGACACATTTGGAGGCAAAGCTCCAAGCCATCACTGACTTATTTACTGAAGCATACAAGAGGACATCAAGACGACAAAGGTCCTCTGCTAACCTACTCCTGCTGCATCACACTGCCAAGGTTCACGGTGAGACACTGAGAACTGAGGAGCTACTTCATGGCACAAGCAGACATCGACAATAAAATTCACCCCTGCCTTCAATGCACTAGTACAACCTTTGGTGCATCGAGGAAAGGGTTATTTGAAAGTCAAGACCTCAAACTTGGCACAAAGCTTATAGTGTACTGACCAGAAGAGATCCTCCCTCCACTCCCCCCATTACCCACCCTCCCATATACTTCTGAGACCTGGACTACTTACAGCAGTCACTTCAAGGCACTGGAAAGATACCAACATAGTCTCTGCAAAATACTCCAAATTCACTGGAAGGATAAGCAACCCAATATCAGTGTCCTAAAGGAACACTCGATGGGCCAAATGGCCTAATTCTGCTCCTATATCTTATAGTCATTCCCAACATTGAGACCCTAGTTACAGTTAGTTATTTTGTTCAGGCCATGTCATTTACATTGTCAACATCAGACTCCCTAAGCAGACCTTTCATTCCAGGTTCTGTCATGGGAAAAGATTAGCAGACATACAGAGGAAAAGATTCAAGGACGTGCTCAAAGCCTCGTGAAGAAATGTAACATCACCACTGAGCCTTGGGAATCTCTAGACTACAATAACTCAAAGTGGAGAAGGAGCACTCCAGATGATATTGAGAACTTTGAGTGCATGCATCAGATGCATATAGAATGGGTGAAAGAAGCAGGTCACCTCACAAACTACCCACCCACCCATCCCATCAGACACTCCTGCCCCATATGTAGAAATGTCTGCAGTTCACACATTGGCCTCATTTACCACCTTAGAACCCACAAAAGTGGAGTGGAGGTAAGTCATCCTCAATCTAAGGGACTACCTAACAAGAAGAAGTCGAATTTAGAAGAGTTAGAACTTAGAATTTAAGAATCATCTCTGAGACTGAGATGGTTTCAAGACAACAAGGTTAACAATTGAAATCTGAACCAAGTCACTCTATGTGTCTGACTCAGCTATTCAATATCTAAACTAGGCAGGGGCACTGTGTCCAAAATTTTATTGGATTCTGCCCAGCCAGCTTGACATACCAAATAAACCAGAGTGCTTGATTAATGTATTAATTTGTAGAGTTGGCTCCTGGATACTCATGCATGAATAAGCCTAGCACTGGAAAGGTAGATGATGTTAGACAGTTTTAGCTCCAGATCTATTCCTGTGGACACTGAATAGTCCCCAGATCTGAGAAATCTTGAACTTGGTTAGTAGAGATTAATCTAATGGGAAAAGATCAATATTACACATTATGTTCCTTCGTGATCTTTCAAGAACCACTGGAGTCAGGGAGGGTCCCAGAGGACTGGAAAATTGCAAATGTGACACTCCTGTTTAATAAGAGAGGGAGGCAAAAGACAGGAAATTATAGGCCTGTTAGCCTCTCAGTGGTTGGTAAGATTTTAGACTCCATTATTAAGGATGAAATTTCGGAGTACTTGGAAATACATGATAAAATAGCATGAAGTCAGCACGGTTTGGTTGAGGGGAGATCTTATCTGACAAATCTGTTAGAATTCTTTGAGGAGGTAACAAGCAGGTTAGACAAAGGAGAGGTGGTGGATGTTATTTACTTGGATATTCAGAAAGCTTTTGATGAGGTGCCACAGACAAGGCTGCTAAACAAAATGAGAGCCCATGGTGTTAGAGGCAAGGTACTATCATGGATAGAAGTTTGTCTGACTAGCAGAAGCAAGAGAGTGGGGATAAAGGGGGCCTTTTCAGGATAGCTGCCTTTGACTAGTGGAGACACACGAGATTCTGCAGATGGTGACGAGTGGAGTTCTGCAGGGGTCAGTGCTCGGACCACAACTTTTCACTTTATACATCAGTGATCTGAATGAAGGAACTGATGGCATTGTGGCCAAGTTTGCAGACGATACAAAGATAGGTGGAGAAACAGGTAGTGTTGTGGAAGCAGGGAGTCTGCAGGAGGAGGTGGACAGGTTGGGAGAATGGGCAAAGAAGTGGCAGAAGGAATGCAGTGCAGGGAAGTTTGGGGTTATGCACTTTGGTAAGAAGAATAAAGGTGTAGACTATTTCTAAATGGGGAGATAATTCAGAAGTTGGAGGTGCAAAGGGACTTGTTAGTCTTAGTTGAGGATTCCCTGAAGGTTAATGTATAGGTTGAGTTGGTAGTAAGGAAGGCAAATGCAATGTTAGCATTCATTTCGAGAGGACTAGAACATAAAGCAAGGATGCACTGCTGAGGCTTTATAAGGTGTTTTTCAGACCACATTTGGAAAATTGTGAGCAATTTTGGGCCCCATAATCAAAGGAAAGATGAGCTGGTGTTGGAGATGGTCCAGAGGAGGTTCACAAAAATGATCCTGGGAATGAAAGGCTTAACGTATCAGGAGCATTTGGTGGCTCTGGACCTGCACTCAATGGAGTTCAGAAGGATGAGGGGGGGATCTCATTGTAACCTACTGGATATTGAAAGTGAATCTGTGGAATTTGTTGCCACAGAGGACTGTAGAGGCCATGTCATTGGGTGTGTTTAAGGCAGAAATTGATAGGTTCTTGATTGTAAAGGGGTTAAGGGTTACGGGGAACAGGAGAAAGCAGGAGAATGGGGTTGAAAAAAATCAGCCATGATTGAATGGAAGAGCAGAGTCTATGGGCCGAATGGCCTAATACTGCTCCTATATCTTCTGGTCTTATGATCTTGTGCAAACATCTGTGCTCTCTCTGTGGATTTCTCAGTTTGGAGACAAAGCTCAAATCGCAGTTTCTCCTCTCGCTAAGCCACCACACATCTCTTGGAATACACGATGACATTATAATTGAAAAATGGTACTGGACTGTCAAATGGGAAGCTTAAGGGACAATGACATTCAATAATACAATTTTAGGTATCTAAAGGTAATTATAAATTGGGATCATTCAAGGCAGAGAAAATCTGAGAACTGGAAAAATGCTTTAATTTATCTTGTACATCTTAACAATGTCACAGCGAAATCCTCCTGCAGAAACATGAAGGAAACTAGTCTCGACTCAGGACTTCAATTTTCTTTCTCCTAATATCACATAAACTGGTCGGCTAACTCAAAAGCAACAACCACGACACTCAATTTCTTTTAGTACAGACAAAAAGTGATGGATGGGAATAAACCTTCTGTCCAACCAGCCAGACAGTCACACACATTGTGATGTCTTGTCTGTATTGATCTTAGTTGGGCAAATTATAGCCTCTGGAGTATCCATGGACTCTGGATTAGAAAGCATGATGCGGGGAAAGTATACATTACACGTTGTTTACACTATTGCACCATTTCCTTTTGCAGTTCTGCATTTATGATCAGTTAAGTACTGTAAGTGCACTTGGTTCAAACAATCAGTACTACAGAACACTAACAAACACAACATCTGTTTTGATGGTCAGAGGCAGGTAACAAATACAATAATTCCCACAGATGTGACATCATCGAATAAACACAGTCCTCTCCAAAACCACAACCTTTTTAAATGTCAAAGAATGTTGATTTTTTTTAATAGTTTAAGAGACCATATTTATTACCCCAATATGTTCCCCTCTTCTCCTGAAGACACTGATTCTGCCATGTGTTAAGCCACCTTCTAGTAACCCACTCAAATAACCATTCTTCATGTGAGCCACTGTTGAACTATAAAGGGCATTGCCATGAATCCCAGACTGATTTGAAGTCATACTTTCAACCAACACAATAGTCAGGAGTAACATCTATCTAACAGTGGCATTTTTAAGACATGCTGATCTGCAGAGAGGAAGAAAACAGTAAGGTGATGCTTAAAATCTTGAAAATATTTTTTTAAATGAATTGAGGTTATACAAGATGAAGAAAAATTTTAGTAAACAGTAAGATATCAGGCAAAGTGCACTAATGTTTTTTTAATAAATTTTATTTGATTTGGAATGCATTTAAATTGTATAAGGCTAATATTACAAAACAAATTTAGTTCTAATGTTTGAATAGATATTTATTGCTTTAGTATTAGTGCTTCTTTCTGTGCCAAAATCAAAACTTAAAATCTAGTTAACCCTGGTAACTAGCCCACAGTCTAGCTGCCAGAACTGATTCACAAGGTAAAAGATGCTTTGATATTTTTGCCCATTCTGTCTCCCCATTCTCCTTGAGATTTAGATACAGTTTACACCCAGAAATGATGGGTTGTGTGTGAT
This sequence comes from Pristis pectinata, assembly GCF_009764475.1. NCBI lineage: Eukaryota > Metazoa > Chordata > Chondrichthyes > Rhinopristiformes > Pristidae > Pristis > Pristis pectinata. The sequence goes on from NC_067428.1 coordinate 12,552,556, forward strand.
CAGGAAATAAAAACCTGGCCATTTCTGATAGCTGTAATGATAACATTGTGCTTGTTACATCAGAAGGTTGTAGGTTCAAGGCTCCACTACAGGAAGTAGAGCACAATGATATAAGCCAACACTCTCAGTATCATGTTGAGAACTTCCCCACCCAGATATTAAACCCAGACTCCAAATGCGCTCTCGGATGGAGATAAAAGACCCCACTGCACAATTTTGCTGGGATGCAGGGGAGTTTGATTCTGCATTCTTCAACCAACATCACTAAGATATTATCAAATCATGATATGATTGCTGTTTGTGTAAGTTGCTGTGTGCAAATTGACCACTGCCCCATTCCCTACATCAGTATCTATCCTCCAAAAATATTTCATTTGCTATAAGGAACTTTGGAACATCTGACATCATAAGAAACACCAGTTTTCATCTCCCTTTTTTCTTAAAACACAAGTGAGCAAAGTGTAGATGATCAGTCTGCTCTGGAGAGAGTGTTGTTGAGTAAAATCTCTTAAGGGGATTGTATACTTCCATTTCTTAGAGGCTTTTTTATATTTTTGACTACTTTTGGTTGCATTGTCTGAGCTTTGAAAAAGTACTTCTTTTCCTGGAGAACGGTGAGAAAGTAGAATTAATTTCAACCACTTCTTACATTAGTGAACTGGACAGATACATTTAGGGAGACACTGGATGAGTACATGAGGGAGAAGGGAAAACTGGGTCAAAGGTATGGATTTTGATAAGGAAAGATGGAGGCAGGGGATCCACTAGGCATTAATATTTACAACACTGCTCCCAGAGTGGAGGGTTTATCCAGACTCAAGAAATTAACCTACACACCTTAACATAACACTGCCATAATCTGATTCACCCACCACCACCTTGTTATCTCCGGTGCCTCAGATCTCCCTCTCAGACCATGATATCCTTTCCTTCGCTCTTCACAACACCATCCTTGCCCCATCCCATCCCCAAAATCTCCTCTTTCCTTCCCAGATGCAGCTTTGTATTGAGGAATGTCTCTACCAGCCTGTCAAACAAACCTGGTGAAAAATTTAAAAATCACTTTTAGTGATTGCTGTTTCGTACTTCAAGACCCTTTTCTTCCTCTATCCCAACTAGACTTAACCCTGTCAGGTTGTACGCGGACAATATGTAACTTCTTTAACCAAAGAAAGATAGAAATTTGGACACAAGGAGTGCTTGAAACAAATTGTCCAGATACACTTAAGGGGAGACTGGACAAGTAAATGAGGCAGAAGGCAATAGAGAGTCATACTGGTAGATTTGGGAAGAGGCTCAACCGGAGCATAAAAGCTGGCATGGACTGCTTGGGCCAAATGGCCTTTTTCTGTGCTTTAAATTATCAGCAGGGTATTTGAGAAAATCTTCTGATTTCCCATCAGGATCTTCTCTCAGCATAAATATTGAGGCTTTTGACACTATGGTTACAATTTCACAATTACTCACAAGAGATTTGTTGGCCGCTCATTATGTTCAAGTTTAGACAGTATGGTGGATCTCACAGCCATGTCTAATCCTGTCCTCAACCAATGACATTGGCTCCCATTTCCAGCAGATAGTAATTTGGATTGGGATTGGGATTGGGAATCTTGGTTGAGTTTCTTCTTCCTGGTTTATTGACAGTGCCCCAGTACCAGTTCTGATAAACCAACCCCAATATAAACTGAAGGTGGAATTTAAAACAAGCTGCTGGAAGAACTCAGCAGGTCAGGCAGCAGGTGACATTTTTTGTTCCAGATCCCAGTATCTGCAGTCTCTTGTTTCTCGGAAGGTGGAACTAGCTGGTTTGCAGTGGCAAAGTGTGTGCCAAAGTGAATGTTTACAAAGGCCAATATACAACAACTGGCTGCTGTTAGCCATAGTTAAAAATCTTCATAAGTGACAGTATAATAAATGAGAATCTAATCTCAAATTGTGCTGAGCAGACAGAAACAAATTAATGATTATTTGATCAGCCATGGACATTCTTTATCGTGATTTTAATCTTTGCCACACAGTCATTGAAAGCTTCACAGAAACATTCAGAGTCAGACTTAATCGGTATTATACAGAATCAATCAGAACCACAGTGAGCAGGTTTATTCATGGCATTTGCTTTTCCCAGCTAGGGTAGTAGTAAAAAGATTACAGTTGGCTTCAGTGCTCTCAAATCTTGTTTCTCATTGCTACTAAATGTCTTCCACTGGAAGGTGTTTTGTGTAAGAGTGGGATCAAGGTCACCATAAATAGATGGAATAGCATTGTCCAGGTACACACAATAGAATGACAATTTGGCTGAAATGCTGTTCTCTTGTGGGAGTCAGGATATAAGAACTAACAGGAGCAGGAGAAGGCCAATTGGCTCCTCGAGCCTGAACTGCCATTCTAATCTTAGCCTCAACACAACTTTCCTTTTCTCTTCCCATACATCTTGACTCCTTTGTAGTTAAAATCTGTCACTTGGTCTTATCTTGCACAGTAACTTTGTATGTGACATGTTATTGAATGCTTTTTGGAGATCTAAATACATTACACCTACTGGTTACTCTTTATCCACCCTGTTGGTTACATCCTCAAAAGACTCGAGCAAATTTGCCAATTGTGATTTCCCTTTAATAAAACTACGTTGATCCTCCATGATTGTCCTGTTATTTTCTGAATGCCCTGCCTTTACTTCCTTGATAATGGATTTCAGCATTTTCCTAATGACAGGTGTTAGTTTAAATGGCCAATTAATGTTTCTGTCTCCCCCCTTTCTTAATTAGTGATGCCACACTTGTGGTTTTCCAATCCACTAGGATCTCCCTAGAAACCGGGGAACTTTGGTAGATTACAATCAACATATGGGAATAAAACTATAGTTTTTAATGCATGTTCTGCTAGAGCCCAGATTAGAAGGTTAATCTGGTGTATTAGTTGGTGTTCCTTGTCCATGGTCACGGGATAGTGTAATCTGTCACACTGCATCTCAATGGATTGGTGCTAAAATAAAACAAAATATAATTGACCACTGCACAAGTGAGTGCAGTATGAGTTATAGTTCTGCTCCATTCTATACAACTGCAATGATGACACTATCTGGCATTTCCCCAGGACTGCACCAGGAACCAAGCCAAAGGGCATTTTAGTAATTAGCATGTGAAATACTGAAGTATAAAGCATCTAAACTAAACACACCGGTCATTTATCACTCACACCGCGTCATGTTATTGCTGCAATATTTTATCACCTAAAAGAAATCCAATTAATTCCATTTGGTACCAATTAGCATGACTACTACTTGGTTAATCAAAGCACACTAGTGACGTCTATTGATGCTACCAGTTTAATGAAGAGCCATCCGTTCATGCATTCCAAACTATTAACCAAGTTTCACTGAGCTGCAGGTAGGTGGGAGGTGTAAAAATAAATTTGGATTCCCTCTATTAACATGGGGACTCCTACTGGAAAATGAATATTTTGGGGAGAAAATCTGGATTATCTAATGATGTCCCATAGTCAAGTAGGCTATTGACACTCTGGAAAAGGGGCAGAGAAACTTGAGAACAAGTATTGTCTCTCTAACTAACTCCGGCTGGGATATGACTCCCTACAATTTTATTTCCAAGACATGGGTCATTCCTGATGACCCTGAAGGTGGTGGTGAACCTTCTTCAAGTGCAGACATCCCAGTAAGTATGTTTCATAGCATTCATGACCTGTGCCTTCTAGGTGGGAAAGTGGCTCCAGGGAATGTTCTGGTAGATTGCCGGTTGAACTTCTGCTCAGTCGTGGTGACTGGGGCCCCAGTTACTCAGATATGCCAAGGTGACTATGCTCTGTCTTTTGCAGACAATCGACCTAGTCTCCAGCACTGTTCTTCAGGTCTAGAGAGTAATTGGTTTTTGCCCGAAACCCACTCAGTCAATTTTGCAGCATAATAATCAGGACCAGGGAATGAACAGTGACAGCAAATCTAGTGCCTATTGTCACTTTGTCTGAAGTTAAACTTCCACAGGCCCTTGAATTAAATTCAATGCTTCCCAGCTCAGTACCACACTGGGCAGTACATTTACCCACCGAATCTGTAGAAGGGAGATGCTGCCTATTAAAAAATCTAGTCAAAGTTGTGTGATGCAACAGTAACAGATGGAATATTAAAGAAAGATCTCTCTCGACATTCCTGTGCGGCCAATTACAACAGAACATACGTTTTAGATCGCAAAGGAGCCGCAGAGGTCTGAAGTCCTCCCTCCGCTCTCTGTGTCGGGGTAAGAGTGACATACCGCATTCCTCCACTGCTGGGGACATCAATCTAAATTTCGATGGGGGGTAGGAGGAGATTGTGAAGTATTCGAGATCCCAGACCAAAATTGCGAGCGATATCCCCATATACAACCGCCCTTACCAGTCGTAGCCTTATGAAGTGTCTCAACGGATACTCCAGTTACTAATAAAATTGGAAGAACACTGGTTAAGCGATGGAGTGAGCCATCTTAATGCTAAAGAAAATATTTCAAAAATCCAATTACATCTCCAACGCTCAGGTAAACGGATCAACCGGCGCAGTGTTCATTTTAACAAATTTACCGTAAATGGCTATTGGCTTCATCTATATCAGCAGTCCAATCTATTATACTATCCAATATGAAACTTTCATTTATTTAAAACCAATGTTTACTTTTCGCTTCCCCCAAAGGTTGTTGATTCCAATCTAACCAGAACACAAACTGATTTATAGTAAACGTGTAGATGGAATTGGTCTCTCCCTCGTTTATATCACTCGCCCTTTAGGTGAGGATTACCTAAAGTTAACCGTTTGCAATTCTATTTGGCAACCGAAATGAGATGAAATCCTCTGGAATAAACTCTGCGAACCTGAGAAGTGTAATAATTCTCGATTTCTAAGGGCAGACGAACCGGTTCATTATCCCCTACACACTGAAGCAAACGTTTCTGCACAGCCAGTGCCCGGGGTGCTGGAGCAGATTGAATCCCAGCGTTCAAAAGGGAGCTGTGTGGGAGGTAATCACTTCCTGGGAGACGGGGAGAGGGCAGGGGAGTGCGACGAGCTAGACTGCTTTTGCACAAAGCCAGTACAGACTCAACGGGCCGAATGGCCTCCCCCGTGACTGACCCTTCTGCAACACTATTGAAACCTGTTTGTCCCCCACCGGTCCCTCCTGTAACCACCAACTGGACGCCCCCTTGCATTTGTTAACCCAAGCCATTATAATGTGAGTATTTCGACCTAAAGTCAATGAACAAAGAAAAAAAATCTTGAATTTGGAAACAAGGTGTGTGCGCCGCTTGAAGTTGGGCAACTTCTCGCTGCTTACCTCGGTCTTCAGTACCTCTCCTTGCTCCATTATACTAATGAACGGGATTTCCAGGAAAGAAGATAAGAAATCCATCTGAGTAAGTTGCTCCGTGGACTGTGGGAAGGCCAGGACGGCCGCCACTCCCCGGACCACCACCGACTGGCAGATGGATTGCAGGAGTGACTGGGGGTCGGGTTGCCACGCCTGGCTGTGAACCATCTCCAGGCTCAGGTTGTAGGGTAGAAGGTTCCCCCTGAGCGCCGAGTCCGCAGCTTCCAGCAGCGCCTGTTGAAGCTCAGCTCTCCGTGGAGTGGGCAGAACGGTTCCCAGGCGCACGGTGTGTCCGATCCGGCTGAGGATGTGGCAGGGTTCAGGGTGAGGGTGACACAGGCTCAGGAAGGCGTGCAGGACCCCGAGCAGAGGCCACAGTCTGTCCCTGGTCTCCATGTCCGGTTCCCGGACGAGGCGGCGAAGGGGATCCGAGAGCAGGAGGCGGACGGAGTTAGCAAGCTCCGGCTCACACCCAGACCATTGCTGCGGCTTGAGATTGTCATTGGCTCATCAGTGGGGTTGGGTCCGGGCTCCAAATCTGCTGTGGGCGAGCTTTAAAGTTATGCGGTCACTGGTGGTTTTAAGAGGACAAGGAATGAACAGAGAGGAGGGAGAGAGAGAGGGAGAGAAGAAGGTAAAACAGGAAGAAGAGAAAACGAGAGATAAATAAATAAATAAATAAAATCTTAAACGTGAACTAAGACGGTGCAAATTGAAATAATTGGATAGAATAGAGAAGGGACTGAGACTCGCGCAGTGAGGAGGATAGGGAGAGGAGAGGCAAGGGATGTGGGAGAGTCTCTCTGACACTGGAGAGCTGGGGAATGAGGAACCAGGGCTGCGGGTGGGTGGGGATCATAGGGGGAGTCCGCGGGCGAGGGATCCATTGGGAAGGCTGACATTCTGCGGCGTTGGGTTTGGGTGAAGGGAAGATTGTTGTGCTGCATTGTTCCCTGGGGAGCAGACCCAGACTTGGAGAGGTGTGCTGGCTGTGTGCTGGGCTGGGCTGGGCTGGGCCGGGGGGAGGGGGCAACGATTAGTATAAACCATCTGGGAGGAATGGAGAATGAAGCTGCTTCCCACCTCCAGGGTCCCCGACCTGAGAGGAAAACACCGTGCGGCTATAAATCGCTCAACAGCTCAACTTCCAGCTGTCAGTCAAAGCAAACCTGAAAGTTCACGTCTCCATTGTTGCCTCCTGAGACCAGTTCCTGGGCTTCTATATCCGATCCTGCCATTAACCCCCCCCCCCCCCCCCCCCCCCCCCCCCCCCCCCGTTGACCACCATTGGTCACCATCTCTTTTGTGATATTAGCTCCAGAGATCCCTGAGTCAGAGAAATTCTGCTTCCTCAACCTCTGCAGTGGTCGGTTGGATTTCCAGTTCATCCTGGGAGGGGTGGGGGGGTAGGGATGGCCTGGTGATGAAGAATTTGGGGGTTCCATGTGACTGCCTCTACTGCTCTCCATGTGACTCAATTCATCCCACTGTGTAGAATGTTTGAAGAACAAGGCCTAAGACTGGGGGCAAAGCTTGTGGTCTACCTGGCAGCAATATCCCCTCTCCTTGTTTGTGTCTGAGTCATGGATTACCTCCTTCGGGCATCTCAAACTACTGGAGAGTCAACACAAGTCCTCCAAATCCACTGACAGCACCAGCGTCCTCTCCCAATTCAGCAATTCCAGTGGTCGGGCCCTAATGACAGATGGTTGGCTATGATGGGCAAACAAATTCTGCCTGATGCCAGCTACCAGAAGTAGTCACTCTGAACTCTAGAGATTACCAAACACACCGAGGAAAAGGTTTGGGGAGTCTCTCGGCACCTCCTTAAAGTGCTACAACATTCCCACTAATTGATGGGAATCCCTGGCACAACTGCACTAAGTGGGAGAAGAACCTTTCAGGATGGCATTGAAAACCTCTCGTCCATTTGTTGGGAGCACACAGAAGCTCAGGATGAACAACATAAGGAGTGGGCCACCTCCAAAATTACCCACTTACCCTCCCCATCAACCACCCCCTCTCCCACCGTGGCAGAATCTGTGGGTCGCACACCGACCTCACCTGTCACCTCAGCACCCAAAAGGCAGGAGTGGAATTGGGTTGTCCTGAGCCCAAGGGACAGGCTGGGAAGGAGTGATGTCGTGGAGTCAGCTGTGACACACGCTGTCAATTATTCAGTTTAAGGCAAGGGTTTTGTTTATTAACCTTTGGAGCAATGCAAGACTTCCTGTATTTTATTTAATCCATAGAACTCTAAACTGTGAAATTCCTCTCTCAGAGATAAATATGAACAAAGGGAGAGGAATTAAATAATGAGATAAAGGACAGTCTAATAATTACAATGTGTTCCAAGGGTGTGGGGTGGCAGTAGGTTTAGCCTGGGGTTACTCCAGCAGAGTGCCAAACAAGCAGCAGTTTCTCTGCTGTAATGTGCTTCTGGAGTTCCACAGATTCTCAACCTGTTTGATATTGATCACCGCTTCCTACCAAGTCATATCTTTTCCTGCTTCTTTCAATTTAGCTGTTCTGACTCTGCCGTTGACCTCCCTCTTAATTCCAGATGATGAAAGGAAATTGACCCATTCTTTATTTTACCACATCTTCATGGTGCAATAGTTTGGGAGGAGAACCATGCATTCCAGAAATTAATGGACCACTCACTCAAAAACAGTTGTCTAACAATGGACTGGAAGCTAACTCCTTTTTTAAACCATTTTTTCCATTTTCTCCTTGAACCTATGCCTATGCTGTGTGATGGATAACAAAAACAGAGGTACTCCCATCAACACTGCTTTCTCACCAATAGCAGGATACATGGTTTGAACAAGCAATACAGGTTTTTCTCCACTGCCAGCGATATCTGTCAGCTGTGACACACACTATCAAACATCCAGCTTGTGAAGAAACCTAACCCTATAAACTGAAATTATTTAGTTCAAGTGAGGGGAAATGACTCATTGATTCCAGTTAGCAAATATTGTCTGAATTTACCCATTAACGAGGAATGCAAAAATAGGAGCTTTATCATGTATCAAAAAATATACATTGGATTGGTATTGGTTTATTATTGTCACATGTACTGAGATACAGTGAAAAGATTTTTGTTTTGTATGCCAATCAGACTGATCATGCCACATGTAATTACATCGAGGTAGTGGAAAGAAAACAGAATGCAGAATACAGTGTTACAGTTACAGAGAAAGTGCAGCACAGGTAGACAACTAAAGTGCAAGGGCTATGATGAGGTAGATTGTTTGATCAAGAGTTCATCTTCTAGAGTATGAGAGGTCCATTCAGGAGTCTAATAACAGTGGGATAGAAGCAGTCATTGCGTCTGGTCGTTCATGATCTTGGGCTTTTGTATCTTCTGCCCGACAGGAGAGGATAGAAGAGAGAATAACTGGGTGGGAGGGGTCCATGTTGGTTGCTTTCCCAAGGCAGCGGGAAGGGTAGACAGAGTCAATGGAGGGGAGGTTGGTTTGCATGATAGACTGGGCTGCGTTCACAACTCTCTGCAATTTCTTGCAGTCTTGGGCAGAGCAGTTGCCATACCAAGCTGTGATGCATCCAGATAGGATGCGTTCTATGGTGAATATATAAAAATTGGTAAGAGTCATCAGGGACGTGCCAAATTTCCTTATCCTTCTGAAGAAGTAGAGGCATTGGTGTGCTTTTTTGGACATAATGTCCCCATGGGCTAGACCAGGACAAATTATTGGTGATATTTACACCTAGGAGCTTGAAACTCTCAACCATCTCCATCTCAGCACCATTGATACAGACAGGGGCATGTACTCCACCCTGCTTCTTGAAGTCAATGACCAGCTCCATCATTTTGCTGACATTGAGGAAAAGGTCGTGGTCATGACACCATGCTACTAAACTGTCTATCTCCTTCCTGTACTCTGTCTCATCATTGTTTGAGATCGAGCCCACAACAGTGGTGTCATCTACAAATTTATAAATGGAGTTTGGCCACACAGTCGTGAGTGTGGTAGGGGGCTGAGGACACAGCCTTGCGGGGCACAGGTGTGGAGGGTAATCGTGGAGGAGTTGTTGTTGTCTGTCTTTACTGATTGTGGTGTGTCGGTCAGAAAGTCAAGGAGCCAGTTGGAGAGGGAGGTGCAACATCCTAAATCTAGGAGTTTGGAGATGCGTTTGTTTGAGATTATAGTGTTGAAGGCAGAGCTATAGTCAATAAATAGGAGTTTGACATAGGTGTCTTCATATTCCAGATGTTCCAGAGATGAGTGTAGGGCCAGGGAGATAGCATCTGCCATGGACCTATTTCAGTCGTAGGCGAATTGCAGTGGGTCGAGGTTGTCTGGGAAGCTGGAGTTGATGTGTGCCATGATCAGCCTCCCAAGCACTTCATGATGGTAGATGTCAGAGCCACTGGGAGATTGTCATTAAGGCATGTTACCTTATGAACTTGTTTAACAGCTCCCAAAAACAGGACACATCTAATGTTGCAATTATTCTACCCTCCTATTTAATCTCAGTCCTTTTGTACAAATACTCTAACATGAGCTCTATAACAGCCACTTAATACCGAAACAGAAATGGAAAATGCTGGAAACACTCAGCAGGTCAGACAGCATCTGTGGATAGAGTTACCGTTTCTGATGGTTTATGTGCATTTCTCTTTCAACAGATGCCACCTAAGGTGCTGAGTGTTCTTAGCATTTTTTTCTTTACATTTCTCATTTCTAGCATCTGCAGTTTTTTGGATTTTCATTTACTGGACTTATTGTTGTTCCAAGTCAGCCAAATGAAATGTCAGTGGCCAGTACTCAAAATTACAAGCAGTATATCTGTTGAATAAATGTGACAGAAAGTTATCATGAGTCATCCTCTGGACAGTGGTAAAGTTGTTGACTCTGTTTTAGTAGTATGTATTCTAACTCCATTCTAAAGTTCTAAGCACAGGAAGAGTCATAGTACTCATTCGAGTTGTCTCAGTTATCCCAATGTTAATCTCATTGCTGTTTATGGGACTTCGCAGAGTGTAGATTTCTCTACTTTACAGCAGCTATTATATATCGAAAGTTTCAAGCTTGAACTCATGAAGGACACTACGTAAATTTAGCGTTGTTCTTTGTTTTTCTCTCTTAATCACCTCTGTTATAGCGGATCTGAAAGAATGTAACCATTCATTAAATGAGAAAAATCACACTTGTCACATTGATAAATCTCAATTCATCCAATGATCTTCTGACCCCACTTACACAGTTCCCTTCAGTGTTCATTGTTGGTAATTTATTCCAAATTCAGTTACAATTGGGTTAAGAAATATTGCCTGACTTTCTTTCTGTTTCCTTGTTTTCTCATTTTTAGTTTGAAACCTCCAGGTGTTTGATTATTGCAGTGTTACTGAGCCACAGAAGGAACTTTATGCAGGTTCATTTCTCTGTATCTCACTAGATCCATCAAATCTTCCTCAATTCACTGCACACAGCGACATCTCATCCACATAGTCTCAGAATAGAAAAATGCTTTCACAAGCAGTAGGTTGACTGGCTTCTTACAAGATACATTTATCTCAGCCAAATGTTGTTTATATAGGAAATTCATCTTTTTGCAAAAAAAGATTCCCTTCCGTAAGTTCTATTATATTTCTCTTACTCCCAACTCTCCAACTCCACTACAGAGCCTTAAATAGATACATGTACATATTCAGTCATGTATTCAGATGCAAAGTCAGTTAACCCATGTCTTGCAGTGTATGCTGCTTTGTAACCATTTAAATTGTCACTAAGAAGCAATGCGACACACTTTGCTTTTCCTGTCTATGAAACTCTCTGCTAGAATATTTCATTGTGAGGAGCCCAGCCCATATTTACAGAAATTCAGATGTAAAGTTACTTTCAAAGCAAGTAGTTGGAATATGTATTTTGAGGCCATAAGTGAACCTTTGGGGTTCATCTCTTGTAGTTTGGTATAACCGCTTCCAGAAGTGATCACTTTCATGATCTAATGCCACCTGTTCTCTGGTACCATCTGCTCTTGACTTGCCACGTCACCTGGTTGCAATATCACCTAATCTATCACACTCCACACCGGTCCACTGCACTACAAGTCCTGTTGGTGGCACAACACTTCCTGTGTCACAGCCACACAGCTAGTCCCTGCGACACGTATCCAATCACATCCAATATTCTCTGACTCATGATGAACAATGTTACAACAACGTTACATTTTTATAGACCCTTTAATGCAGAAGAATGTCCTGTCAATTAACAGAAGCAAAAAAATTACCAACAATGCTTAAGAGATTACAACAGGTGATTGAAGACGTATTCAAGGAGATGGGTTTGAAGAAGAATTTTAAAAGACCAAAGCAAGTTAGAAAGGTATAGGGAAGGAATTCCATAACTTAAGGCCATGTAAATGGTTTACAACGGAGGAATGGTCAAAGATCAGAATTGGAGAATCAAAGGGCTGTTGGAAATTAAAGTGACAGGGGCAGAGAGGGGGTCGGGGGGGCGGGGGGTGGAATTGAGGCCGAGAATAAAGTCAGTACGGGAATGAAAATTTTAAAATCGAGTTTAATTTTAAAATAAGTTCAGAGAACAGAGCATGATAAAATCACCCAGACTAAAGATATCTCAGTGAGAAAACCTTTATGGCACTTGAGTTATAGGTAGAGAATGAAAATTTTACATGAGGATAGAAGGGTAAGAACAAGATGAGATGTCCAGAAGAGGAGAATGTGCAAGTATGATTTGGTGATAAGAGCCATGCACGTTACTGCTGTGAGAGTCTGGACAGAACAAAAGGTGAAAAATATAGCCAGGTGGGTGGCTTTATTTAGGGAGAAGTTAACATCACCCTTTAATCAAAGGTATTGTCCATCATGGCCTTATTCACAAACGTAATGAGGGGTCCACAAGTAAAGGATACTTGCCTTGAAATTCTAGGGCCTAAAAGCAGCGCTGAATGGGCTCGGCCTGTTGTTGGGATGAGGTCAGGTCCTGTCTGTGGGTGAGGCGAGGACACTAGAGTCCTACAGTTCGGAAGATGGACTACAGTAGTGGCTTGGATCAGGAGTGGCACCTTGGGGTGGGGCTGGCAGTTCAGAAGAAGGGTTGGGAGATCCGGGACCCCCTTGGAAGGAAAGAGAAACTGAGGCCAAGCTGTTTAGAGGGAGGAGAGGATCGGGGGGTTATGGTGGGCCTGGGATTTGGGTAATCCCAGAGTTGGTGGCAGGCTTGAAAGGATGAGGGCACAGTGGTGGTCAGTGATGAGAGGTGGAGTGGGTTGGTGCAATGCTGGGAGAGGGTGAGGGGTTGGTCACTACACATAAATTCAAGTAATACACTTATCCAGCAGATATCCCAAGCCAGTGCTGTGCTGGGAAACCACGTTATCCTTGGTGTGCCGAACAATAAACAGTCCTAGGATAACTTGGTGTAAATTCCTCTGAACTACTCCAGAAGGATAGCACCAGGAGTGACATCATTCCATGCACTGCAGTGTGGAAATCCCTCCCAGAAATGCCTGGTTATTTTCCAGAATGATGCACCATGAAAACAAAATTTTCAGTTGCAGCAATTGAACTGCAAGGTAAAAACCTTATACTTCTTGTCAATCACCAAACATGTAACATGCAGCCGAAAATAAATTTCTATATTGTTTTAGTGGTGCTAAAGTTGCATTAAGGAAGTAAAAGTTGTTGTTAGTAAACCACATTTCTCCAGCGAATCAAAATGCTTTGATCAAGTTTATAAGTCCAATTAAGTTAATCAAAAGAATCTAAAAAAGAAGGAAATCTAAGTCTGTGACTTCCTGCCTGACCAGCAATTAAGCTTTGACCTCAGCTTTCATTTACTCAGCAGTAATTAGACTTTGTCATCCTAAAACCGCAGCAGAATGCTGCAAGTACATTACACGATATAATTCCAGTGTCCTCTGAAGACGACACTTCACTCAATTTACCATTCTCAGTTCCAGAATAAATCTCTCAAGTATAAAAGTGCTTTGCATCTCGCATGCATCCATCATACTTAGAATGTTAACTTTTGATCTGTCAGCTACAAATGCCAAGTAATCTTAAAAAATAAAAAGATTGTCTGTCTGAAATATAGAGTCTTCAATTTACAAGTGACAGCAATAAGTTAAGATGTCAACACCTTGTTGAGGTTGAACAGCAGATTTACTATAATGACACAGCGTGAAGGAATTTCAGTTAATGGACAAGAACACAAAGGAATAAGATTCAGATACATATAGGGAAGGAATTTAACACCATGTTTAATTTGATCTGGGTTGTGCTTAGGGCTATTACTGAGTGTCTGAAATGGGAATGTGTGCTCCACTTCCAACACTAACATCCCTCACTTGGAACAGTAGTTAGAGCAGTAAAGTGTTAAACAGTAGAAATAAAATCAAACTTACAGACACAAATAAAATTTAAATTTAGTGTGCAAAGTGCAATCATTATTTTGCTCACAAATTTACCATTTCATCCTCCACCTGGTCTTTCTATAGCTGCATGTTTAACCTAAATTTACACCCCATTTCAATATTTTTTCCCTTCATTCTGAATTTGTTTACAGACCTTACCCCCAGCAGAACTACATTTCAACACTTATCACGCTATCTGCCAATTGTTTGCCCATCCAAAGCCTCTTTCCTAGCCACCAACCAACCATACACTCATCTATCTAGAATCCCTTGACAGCCCACCTATCCTTTCTTCACTTTTTCAGAGTCCTTTGACCACCAACCAACTATTTATTCACCAGTCAGGGGTCTTTTACAAGCGCACCCATTGATCATTTACCTTACCATCCATTAACAACCCATTCACCTATCCAGGATCCCTTGCCTACCCACCCACTGCCCATTCACCGATCTAGATACATCACCCACTCTGACCACTCATTCACCTATCCAAAGTCATTTGCCCACCCATCCATCGGTTGTTCACTGAGATGCCTTGACCATTCACCCATCGATTATCTTACAGAGTCACCCATCCACCTCACAATTACTCATTCAACTATCCAGAATCCCATCCACACCCACCCACCCAAATACCTCACCCAGGCAGACACCCATCATTTACCTGTCCAGGTCTCTTGCCCAGCCTCCACTCTTCACCTATCTAAGATGCCCTTGCTGATCGACCCACAGCTTGTTTACTAATCTGGAGATCCTTGGTCACCCATCCTCCACTCTGAGCCCTGCATTCCACCCACTGACCTTTCATCCTGGTTCCATCAACAGACATACTCCAGCTGGATTCCCACCACTGGAAAAATGAAAACAAGTAAAAAAAACTAAAACTAAATATTTCCTTATAAAATCTAGCTTAATAGTTTATGCACAGTATAATCCAATTCATGTATTTTTAAGAAAAATCCACTTTATTCCAAAAGCTCCTAAAGAATTAAGAGACAATTTTATCCCATTTTATTTAATTGTTAATATCAACTTTTTTTTCTGAGTTCCAATGCAATTTTCAACAACTACTTGCATTTATATACATAGTGCCTTTAATACAGAAAATGAAGCAAAGAACTTCAAACGAGCATAATCAAAAACAGGTACTGAAGGGCAGAAGGAAGCATTAGGTCAGGTGCGTGAGTACTTGGTCAAAGAAGTTGGGGTTAGGGAGGACTAAAGAGGTGGAAAGATAGAGAGGTTTAATGAAAATCCAAGTACTGATTGGTGCTCAAGTTGTAGCCATTTGGGACATTGAATTATGTCTGAATCTTGTATCCAAAAAATTAAATATCTGATATTAATTGCCCAATAATATAAAGTTAGGCAGGGCCATACCACCATCCTTTTTTAGTTTTTGCAAATATTTCTTACTTAACCTAGAGTTTTTATTCTGCCAAATATATGAAAGAATTTTAAAATCAATAGTGTCAAAAAAAGATTTCGGGACGAAAGTTGGAATCGCTTGAAATAAATATAAAAATTTTGGTAAAATATTCATCCTAACCGCATTAATTTGGCCTACCAATGATAAAGACAATGGGGACCATTTAGTAAATAATTGTTTAACATGGTCAATTAAAGGCAATAGATTAGCTTTAAATAAATCCTTATGTTTCTTAGTAATTTTAACACCTAAATACATAAAATAGTCAGTTACCAATCTAAAAGGTAATTGCCTGTAAATTGGGGTTTGCATAATTAATGGAAAAAGTTTGCTCTTAATAAAATTTAATCTATAGCCAGAAAAAACACTAAACTGATCTAGTAGTGATAGTACTGCAGGGATAGATTCCTCCGGATTAGAAATATAAAGTAACAGGTCATCTGCGTAAAGAGATAGCTTATGAATCTTCTGTCTGTGAGTAATGCTACATATATTTGAAGAGTCCCGGAGAGAAATAGCCAAGGGTTCCAAAGCAATATCAAATAATAAAGGGCTTAAAGGGCAACCTTATCTATTACCTTGAAAAAGCCTAAACAAAGGAGATCTTTGATTATTAATAAGTATTGAAGCCATGGGTGTATAATAAATCAGTTTAATCACAGATATAAATTTAGGGCTAAAATTAAATTTTTGAAGAGTAATGAATAGATATTCCCATTCGACTCTGTCAAACACCTTTTCAGCATCTAGTGAGACAACACATTCTGGAATTTGGGATGAGGGGGTATATATAATATTCATTAATCTCCTAATATTAAAGTGTAAATAACAATTCTGAATAAATCCTGTCTGGTCTTCAGAGATAATTTGTGGAAGAACCTTTTCCAATCTAAAGGCCAATATTTTGGAAAATATTTTTGAATCTACATTTAATAAAGAAATAGGTCTATAAGATGCACAATCAGTGGGATCTTTATCCTTTTTTAAGAATTAAAGAAATAGTTCCTTCATAGAAAGATTGTGGTAGTTTACCTACTGATAGGGCATCTTTAAAAATTTTTGCTAACCAGGGAACAAGGATATCAGAAAAGGATTTTAAAAATTCGGCTGTATATCCGTCAGGGCCGGGTGCTTTACCCGAGTTCATTGAAAATATTACTTTCTTTATTTCTTCCTCCGAAATGGGAGCATCTAATGTAGAACATTCATTTAAAGATAACTGGGGAATCTTCAGATCTCTTAAAAATTCATGCATTAATGTAGAATCCTCAGGGGATTCTGACTGGTATAAAGAAGAATAAAATTCTTGAAAGGATTTGTTAATTTGAACATGATCTATCGTGTAGGTACCATCTGGTTTACGAATTTTATTAATCTGACATTTAGATAAAGTAGTTTTCAATTGGTTGGCCAATACTTTACCAGATTTGTCACCATGTATATAAAATTGACTTTTGTTTTTAAATA
Source organism: Pristis pectinata (assembly GCF_009764475.1). Taxonomy (NCBI): domain Eukaryota; kingdom Metazoa; phylum Chordata; class Chondrichthyes; order Rhinopristiformes; family Pristidae; genus Pristis; species Pristis pectinata. Next base: position 12,569,212 of record NC_067428.1, read on the forward strand.
GTAGATTTTCAATTGAAGATGTTAATAATAAACTATGTTGTAATTGGAGTTCCCTTTTGCACTTACCAAATTAACTAAATATATGATTAACCCAATTGTTAAATGTACAATACGAATATGGTTTCAATTTCGTAAATTGTTTGGATTGAATAAATTTAACTTGTCAAGTCCCATTCAATCTAATTTTTTCTTTCATCCATCCAGAGTTGACTCAGCTTTTTCCATATGGAAAAGGAAGGGAATAGTATGTTTTCGTGATTTATTCATTGATAACTGTTTTTCATCTTTTGAACAACTAACAAATACAATTTGTCTAAATCACACTTTTTTCGATATTCACAGATTAGAAATTTTTTAAAAGCTACTATACCCTCTTTTCCGACACCTTACAAAACTGAAATTATGTAAAAAAATTTTAGGTCTTAATCCTTATCAGAAGGGCTTGATAGCAATAATCTATGATTTAATTATGAAAATACGTCCAGAATCACTGGACAAAATTAAGAATGATTGGGAAAGTGAACTCCAGACATCTTTACCTATAGAGACATGGAAGAAAATTCTTGATTTAGTTAATACATCTTCAATGTGTGCCAGACACTCTTTGATACAGTTTAAGGTAGTTCACAGGACCCATGTATCAAAAGATAAGCTAGCTCGTTTTTATCACCATATAAGTCCTATATGTGACAGATGTAAATCGAATGTGGCTTCTTTGACACATATGTTTTGGTCCTGTCCTCCTTTGGAAAAAATATTGGAAAGACATTTTTAACATTATCTCAAATGTATTGAATATTGATTTACAACCTCACTCTATCACTGCAATTTTTGGATTACCAAAACCATTTATCTGCTTCCGCTAACCGTATGATTGCCTTTGTTACATTAATGGCCAAACGATCCAATTTGCTTAAATGGAAGGATCCAATACCCCCTACTACTTTTCACTGTTCTCTCAAACTAGATCATGTTTAAATTTGGAAAAAATTAGGAGTGGTACTGTTGATCCTCAGCTTAAATTTGTAGATATTTGGAGTCCGTTTATTCAATATTTTCACATGATGTAGATCCCTTTTCAATAACTTTTCAATTTAGAGGAATGGAGTTGATGACATAATTTCACTCTGTTTCTACTGAGAAATTTCAGTCCAGTCTTTTTTTTTTCTTTTTTTTTGAAATTTTTCTGTTTAGTTTGGTTTGATATGTTGTTTATAATTTTTCTTATTGATTTGGGGATTTTTTTCTTTTCTTTTATATATATAATAAATCTTTTTCTTTCCTTTCTTTTATATTATATTCATTTACTAAGAGATCGTGGGACCTACAGATTTTTTTTATATTTTATTGTTCTTTATGATTCTCTATGCCATGATTGTTCTCCTGATCTCTTTGTATTACATGTACAAACATTGATGTTATATATTAATCTGTATTAATCTGAAAACTAATAAAAAGATTGAAAAAGAAAGAAAGTAAGAAAGAAAGAAAGAAAGAGAGGTTTAGGGAGGGATTGCCACTGCTTAGTATCTGAATGGTTGAAGGTACAATTGCCAATGGTGGGCTGACGGGAATATGGATAGTGGTGTGAGAGACCTGAGTTTAATCTTAAACTAGTTTGCGAGGGGGATGGGAACCGGAGGAGTAGGTCAGAGGAAGAAGGGGGTGGGGAAAAGTCAGATCTAACAGATAGAGAGGCTTTGAGGAAGGAGAAGCAGAGTACAGGCTATAGAAGTAGTAAGGCTGATGGTCTAAAGTGCATTTACTTAAATGCAAGAAGCATCAGGAATAAGGGAAATGAACTGAGAGCTTGGATAAATACATGGGACTAAGATATTGTGGCTATCACAGAGACATGGCTGACATCAGGGCAGGAATGGATATTGAATATTCCTGGTTTTCAGTGTTTTAAAAGGGATAGGGAGTGGGGGAGAAGAGGAGGATAGGTGGCAATACTGGTCAGGGACACTATTACAGCGGCAGAAGGGGTGGATAATGTAGAAGGATCCTCTCTAGAGTCAATATGGGTGGAAGTTAGGAACAAGAGAGGAGCAGTCACTCTACTGGGAGTCTGCTATAGGCCCCCAGGTAGCAGTAGGGATACTGAGGAGCAGATTGGGAGGCAGGTTTTGGAAAGATGCGAAAATAACAGGGTTATTATAGTGGGAGACTTCAACTTCCTAAATATTGATTGGCACCTGCTTAGTGCCAAAGGTTTAGATGGGGTGGAGTTTGTTAAGTGTGTACAGGATGGATTCCTGTCACAGTATGTTGAAAGGCCGACTAGAGGAAATGCCATATTAGATCTAGTTTTAGGTAATGAACCGGGTCAGGTGACAGATCTATCGGTGGGTGAGCATTTGGGGGACAGAGACCACTGCTCCATAACCTTTAGAATTGTCATGGACAGGGACAGGAGCAAAGAGGATGGGAAGATATTTAATTGGGGAAAGGCGAATTATGGGGCTATAAAGCGAGAACTTGAGAGTGTAAATTGGGGTGACATTTTTGAGGGGAAATGTACTATAGAGATGTGGTCGATGTTCAGGGATCTCTTGCAGGATGTTAGGGATAAATTTGTCCCGGTGAGGCAGAGAAGGAATAGCAGGGTGAAGGAACCATGGGTGACAAGAGAGGTGGAACAACTAGTTAGGAAGAAGAAGGCAGCATACGTAAGGTGTAAGCAGCAAGGATCAGACAGGGCTCGTGAGGAATATAGAGCAGCAAGGAGGGAATTTAAGAAGGGGCTGAGGAGAGCGAGAAGGGGACATGAAAAGGCTTTGGCGAGTAGGGTTAACGAGAATCCCAAGGCTTTTTACTCGTACGTGAAGGGCAGAAGGATGGCTAGAGTAAAGGTAGGTCCGATTAAAGACAAAGGTGGGAAGATGTGCCTGGAAGCTGTGGAAGTGGGTGAGGTTCTCAATGAATACTTCTCTTCAGTATTCACCAAGGAGAAGGGTCTTGATGATGCTGAGGACAGTGTTGGTAAGGGTAATGTTCTAGAGTATGTAGATATCAAGAGAGAGGATGTGTTGGAGCTGTTAGAAAATATTAGGACAGATAAGTCCCCAGGGCCTGACGGAATATTCCCCAGGCTGCTTCGTGAGGCAAGGGAGGAGATTGCTGAACTGTTGGCTAGGATCTTTGAGTCCTTGTTGTCCACAGGGATGGTACCGGAGGATTGGAGGGTGGAGAATGTTGTCCCCTTGTTCAAAAAAGGTAGTAGGGATAGTCCAGGGAATTACAGACCAGTGAGGCTTACGTCTGTGGTGGGCAAGCTGTTGGAAAGGATTCTTAGAGATAGGATCTATGAGCATTTAGAAAATCATGGACCGATTAGGTACAGCCAGCATGGATTTGTGAAGGGAAGATCTTGCCTCACTAGCCTGATAGGGTTCTTTGAGGAGGTGACCAGGTAGATTGATGAGGATAGTGCAGTAGATGTGGTCTACATGGATTTTAGTAAGGTGTTTGACAAGGTTCCGCATGGTAGGCTTCTTCAGAAGGTCAGAGGCCAAGGGGTCCAGGGATGCTTGGCCGTGTGAATTCAGAATTGGCTTGCCTGTAGAAATCAGAGGGTTGTGGTGGAGGGAGTGCATTCGGATTGGAGGGCTGTGTCTAGTGGAGTCCCACAGGGATCGGTTCTGGGACCTCTACTTTTTGAGATATTTATTAATGACTTTGACGAGGGGGTGGAAGGGTGGGTTAGTAAGTTTGCAGATGACACAAAGATCAGTGGTGCTGTGGATAGTGTGGAGGGCTGTCGAAGCTTACAGAGGGATATTGATAGGATGCAGAGCTGGGCTGAGAGGTGGCAGATGGATTTCAATCCAGAGAAGTGTGAGGTGGTACACTTTGGAAGGACAAACTCCAAGGTGGAATACAAGGTGAATAGCAGGATTCTGGGTAGTGTGCAGGAGCAGAGGAATCTGGAGATTCATATCCACAGATCACTGAAAGTTGCCACACAGGTGGATAGGGTAGTTAAGAAAGTTTATCAGATGTTAGCTTTCATAAATCGTGGGATTGAGTTTAAGAGCCGCAAAGTAATGATGCAGCTTTACAAAACTCTGGTTACACCACACTTAGAGTACCGTATCCAGTTCTGGTCACCTCATTATAGGAAGGATGTGGAGGCGTTGGAAAGGGTGCAGAGGAGATTTACCAGGACGCTGCCTGGATTAGAGAGTATGCATTATGAGGAGAGACCAAGGGAGCTAGGGCTTTACTCTTTGGAGAGAAGGAGGATGAGGGGAGATGTGATAGAGGTATACAAAATACTAAGAGGAATAGATAGAGTGGACAGCCAGCGCCTCTTTCCCAGGGCACCAGTGCTCAATACAAGAGGGCATGGTTTTAAGGTAATGGGTGGGAAGTTCAAGGGAGACGTCAGAGGGAGGTTTTTCACCCAGAGAGTGGTTGGTGCATAGAATACGCTGCCTGGGGTGGTGGAGGCTGATATGTTGGGCAAGTTCAAGAGATTGTTAGATAAGCATATGGAGGAATTTAAGATGGAGGGATATGTGGGAGGAAGGGGTTAGATAGTCTTAGGAGTGGTTTGAAGGTCAGCACAACATGGTGGGCCGAAGGGCCTGTATTGTGCTGTATTGTCCTATAGTTCTATGGTTTAACATTTTTTACAACATTAGTGGCTGTCCCAAACAGTGGGGAAAAGATCAATCTCTGTTAAACTAGTCCTTGAATGTGACCTTGCTCTCATATCCACTTCCTTAAATGCATTTCTTTACTTCACCAAGTGCAAATGCTCCATACTGCAGTATATTGTATTCACATCTTCTGACTTACTGTGAGAAATGACATGGATCACCAATCAATAAAATAACAATTTTTAAAATAGAATGCATCTGTCATCTTTCAAATTGACTGTTAATCATCCTAGAGTTAACCCTTCTACTGCTTCACATAGTTGTCCATGGGAATACCACATCATCCTGTGAACAATCCTAAGGAAGACCTCAGTTTCGATTTTTAAAATGTTACCTATTTTGATACATACTGCTCCAATAAGTAAATCTCTCTCCATGTTTAATTATCGATCAGCCTTGTACTTTTCCTTCAGAAGTGTCAGCTCTAACATTATTTTATTTTAGCAGTTCTGAAGAAAATCTCCCCTTCACAGCATGTAGATCAATTGCAGTTCCCTGGAATTGTGTTATGGGAAGATTCCGTGGTCCAGATGAAGACTTAGATATGAAAGCTTCCACAGTAATAAGAACTCAGGTTTAAGTTCTCTGTCAATTACATCTTTAAACCTGCATTTAGACTCAGATCAGACATAAAGAAGTGACCTTACTGTATCCCTACTGCATAGATTCTCGAAATTTCCCAAGTAGAAAGCATATTGTATACAGCCAATATGAGATCTGTAAAATATTTACAGATCCTTAAGGCTACTAGTTACAGAGCTGTGCAAGAAACAAGAGCTCCATAAAATTGTCAAGTGAGCAATTTTTAAACACACTGCTTTTCAGAGGAAGATTTCAAACAACATTTACGGTAATTGTTTATAAAATTTGGTTTCAACGGGGCAGCTATAAGTGGCCTCAGTGACACTGGCCTGGGTGTGAGGTAATGGTGATATCAGCCACAGCTCCCAGTTCTGATGACTAAGCAATGATTGCTGCTGAAAAATGGGCATGTGATAAATGGATGAAAACAGGATTGGAATGATGGTCCCTTGGGAAAACAGCCCACTGAATCCAATGTCCAGGTTTTCACATGAAGGACTGCCACTTCAATGAAATATAAAGGGGTGGTTAATGCTAATGGAACCTATCCTCCAGCAGAGACTGAGGGAAGACTGTTCTAATAAAAGTGTGTGAGAAATGTGATATGAGCCAAACACTGCTAGTTTTAGCGTAAGAGTTATCTGGTGTCCATTGTGATTTAATCAGCTGGATTCTGCCTACGAGAATCTTTTAGGTCAATGTTATTCAGGATACTTAAGCTCAAGAATCTAGGCTGACACCCATTATAGTGCTGAATGCTGAGTGCGGACTGCTACCTTTCTGATGTTCAGCTGGGTTCCTGGCTTCGTCCTCAATGGATGTAAAAGATGCCATGGCAAGACAAGCCAAAATACCCCAGCGGTTCTGCTCAAAATTCATCTGTCAACAAAATTACTAAAATAGATTATCTGTCATCATCACGGGGTTGTTTCTGGCATCTTGCTTATTATCAGTTGGCTGCTGCGTTTCCTACAACAGTGACCAGAGTTCAGAAAGTATGACACTGGTTCTAAACGACTTTGGGACATCCCAAATGAGCTGCAAAATGTGCTTTTTAAATCTACCTCTCTTTTTATATTTTGTTTTCATGTGCAACTGACTTGGTTTAGTGCTTGCCATTGAATAGTTACATTTTGCCATTTGTTTGTCACTTAATAACTATATTTTTCTTTGGTGACTGAGATTAAGCAAAAAGATGTTAAATGTCTGATCTGTGTTGTATGGGGAGATTGGGGAACAACTTGAAGTCACAGCAGTGAGAGCACTCTGCCAGTTAACGTCACAAAGAATCCAGCACTCACTAAATAAAAAGACAAGTTGACTTCTAATCAAATCAATCCTTGGGAGGTAACAGCCCTGATCCTGTTGCATGCAGTCCATGCTTTGCAATTTCAGCCCTACTTCAGATTATTAGTATCATGTGGCCTTAAAGTGGATTCAATCTGTAATGAGAACATTTAATTACAACTTGTTTTAGGCTTCAATCAAATCCAACCTTGAATTACTATCACTTAAACTAGGAGGAGCTGCAGAGTTTTCAAACTGCAACCTGCTGAGTGTATGCTATTACCAGCCAGCTGCTCAATCAGATGGTGATCATAGTCACTTAGAGCTTAGCAATGTACATCAGAAGATCAATGGCTGGTGAAATTTGCTTCATGTCCAGGATACAAAGAATTGCTAGACCAAGTGGGCAACCATTCTTATATATCTGGATATTTGATACACATTTTGGGTGAGTATGACCTAAAGCCAATGATTTATTAGATGTTGGAAACACTGCATTATTTCTGAAGCAGCTATTTGGAAGCAGATGCAAATTTTAGTTTGATAATAATTCTGTTTAATTTATCAATGATGTCTTTTAGAATTGGATACTTGTAGTTGTGTTTTGGCTTTCTCCAATGCCTTCTATCACTGATCTGCTTAAAGTACTTCACTTGCTAAAAAGGAGGGGGATTTTTTTTTCTCTCTAGGGCATTCACTGTATGTCAGTAACATCGCCAAAGTATTGTTTAATGTTCTTCCTAATTGTCTTTGAGGAGGTAGTGTTGATCTTTTTATATTACTGCAGTCCATATGATGTGTGTACCTTCACCATATGGTCAGGTTGCGAGATGCTCTTTTGGGCTGGTGCTAACAATATCGGAATATCGTGTGATTTGGAGGAGAATTGGCAGTGATGGTGTCCCTATGACCCTGCTGTCCTTGTCATTCAAGGTGAAGGTGTCTGGTTTGGATCGGAGCTGTTGAAGAAGCCTTTGTGAGTTGCTGCAGTGCACCTTGTAAATGTTGCACGTGGCTGCTATTGTTGTCTGAAAGAACCGAAAACTTAATGTGGTTCAAGGAGGGCTGAAAATCCTGTGTTTTTAAAACAGTACCACAAATAGGATGCTTATGATTGTTTAATACTGCAATTTCACTACAGGATGATCAGGGCACAACTGAGAAAAGATGTTCACATCCTGAACACTTCAGGTTTTGGGCCTGTTGTGCCATTAGGTTAAAGGCACACACATCTCAATTACACTGAGGGTCTTCTGAAAATTAATCTGCAGCTTTCCACATCTCTCCAATATTACATAAATAGTTTCTGGCAAAGCCACTTCCCTAACCAAAAGCTCACTCTTCCCATTCCATCTGTTTTATCTCAAAACCTTGCTGCCATTGGCTGAAGCAGTGAAGAGTAAGTGCATTTAATTGGAAAAAGGTGCACAGCACAAGGTGCCTAATGAAGGGGAGGAAGAATATTACAGAATAGGCATATCAGTGTTTGGCTTTTTGAGTTTAAGAGGTGGAATAGTTTGTTGATATGTGAAGTATCATAATAACCTACACCTTAAAAAAAAAAAGCAGCAAAATACTGAACATGTTGTAAATCTGAAATAAAATTAGTAACGGCTAGAAAACAGTTCAGGTCTGTAGAAGATCAATCTTGTGCTTTACAGAAGTTAAACAGCCCAAAATATTTTGCAATACAAAGTGTATAATTCTAAAAAGCTGGCCAAAGCTTCACTATTGCGTTCAGATATTTTTTTCTGTAATTAATGCTGAATCTTTAATTAGATTACAATAAAAGAACTATTACAGTACAGAAATGGGCCTGTCAAGTCCACAATGACAATCTGGTCAGTTCCATATCCCTGCTTTGTGGTCCTGCAGATTGTTTTCCTTCAGATGTCTGTCCAATTCTGATGGAAGTCTGTGAGCAGCAGGTTTTGGATAACCAGAAAAAAATCATGGAATCACGGAGAATTCCACCACATCTTATTCATACCAGCCAAAAGTAGTCTTTAAGTTAGGACTAGTTTCCAGTTTTGGTTTCATAGTCTTGTTAATTATGGTTCTTCAAGTGGTCATCCCATTGCTTTATAAATGTGACAAGGGATTATGCCTCCATCACCTTATCAGACCCTGAGTTTCAGACTCCCACAACTCACTGACTGTAGACAATGAACAGGAATAGAAGCTAGCAGGCAGAGAGCTGGATTTTGTGCAGATTTTTCAAACAGGAGTATCATTTTAAAACAAGAGATTGAAAAATTGAAACAATTTCTCCACTTCTACTTGATGAAAAGATGTGACATGAGCCCTCAAACATGTTGGTTTTTACTATTAGACATGGTTAGAACATGCAAACCAAGAGTTACAAATAGAACTGGTGGACTGTTTATTGATGAAATGTCCTTCCAGAGTTTGGACTCTGTTTTGAATTGAATGTATCTGAATGTGCCCTCAACTTGATAAGACAATATACTGGCAAACCTGAAAGAAAACATCCAGATGTGATGTATTCTTTGAATTAGGATGTAAGATAAACTTCTCACAACCAGTAAGAGTTGAGGTGAAATGTGGCTCACTGATCTGCCTAACACTTGCTACCCATCTCAAAATGGCCTTAAAGTCAGTGGTTTTCTTAATCTTTATTGAACCATCTGATGAAAATCCTGGAAAGTATGGGCCATTTTTCACATCTCAGGAGCCACCTCTCAGCAAAGGCAGATGTTGATGATGACATTCACCATAAACTTTAGGCACCAGCAAAACCTTTGGATGTGAGAGGTGAAGAACATTGGAAGATCAAGACCTAAAGCCCAGCTCGTGGTCTATAGGGAAGTCTTGATCTCTGCCCTCTTGTACACTCTGAGATATGAACTACTTATAGCAAGCACCTCAGAGCACTTGAGAGAGATCACCAACATTGTTTCTGCAAAATCCCCCAAATTCATTGGGAGAATAAGCAACCAATGTCAGAGTCCTTTTCCCAAGCCAACGTCCCCAGCATTAAGGCTTTAATTACACATGAGTCAGTTGATACATCTCCTCATTTTCTTTCCTCCCCCTCACATTTTATCATTTCCAATATTTCATTTCTGTCTCCTCAATGTCAACATCTGTATCAATCTCCTTCCTTTAAGCCAGATGTGAAATTCCTTTATACACTTTTTCTGGCATCCACACAACTTTTTTCTTTGTCTCAAGTAGAACCTACACTCTTCTTTGATTAAACTATTTCCTATTAAGTATTTGTAAATCTTAGGATTTTTCTCGACCTTATCTGTCAATATTTTTCCATGATGCCTCTTTGCCTTTCTAATTTAATTGTTAATTTGCCCCTTTATCTTCTATACTCTAGACTTCTGGCACTGTTGAGTTCTTGGTGTTTGTCACAAATTTATCCAATCTATATATTTCTCAATATCCAAGGGGATCTAGATTTTCATTTCCTTTTCTCCCTATTTCTTTCATTGTTGGAAACATATATTTATTCTGAATGCTCACTATCTCCTCTTTATAAAGGCTTCCTATTGCTTGGACACTGATTTACCATTGGTAAATCTTTGCTTGGCCTTTTGGCATCTGAATCAAGTTTGTTTGTGTTGCCCTTCAGTTGACACATTTGTCAACACTCATTGTTCATGAAGATAGGCCACTTGGACAAGTTATTGAAGGGCCATGGGTGCAGGAATTTTTTAAAAAAATATCTATCCCAAGAGTTAGCTGCTTCAGGAGGACTATGGAGGAAATGTTTTTTTTAAAAAAAAACACACGCACACAGCTCTGGAAAATATTCAGGTAGAAGGGCATTCCTTGAAGGATAAATTACAGTCAATAAACTACTCAAGTGACTTTGGCACTTGGGAATCCAGTTTAAGATTTGTTGTGTTTTATATATTCAAAGTACATCAGCACTGAAACAGCAGGCATTGAAATTTCATGGGTTTACCAGGAGTCATTATGTAATTGCAAATTCAATGACTTTATAAACAGTAATTACTGAGTGTCCTTTGCATGACAAATGGCAGCAAACAGCCTCTATAATCTTGTTCTTCAGGCACACATGGTCTCGGAAGAATTTCAACAAAACACTTCCAATGCAAGATGCATTACCAATTAAATGTAGAAAATGAATTACAATGGTTTTCTTAATAATTCCAATACTGTTTAATGTGGTTGCTCTATGTTAAATGCATTTAGGTCTAAATATGCAATCACATGGTAACCTCATTTCTTTAAATTAAAAAAATGAAAGATTGCAGACTTCCCTACTAGCTTTTGGAGACACTAACACCAGCCATAAATCTTCATGTAACTACTACTGTTATGCCCCCTAACTTCACTGAAGATGAAAATTAATCCCCATTTACACATTTAAATTGGGTTCCTAATGCACTTCTGGTAAAGTTACAGCAGTGAGAATGACCACCACTGAGGAAATGCATAAGAAGTGTCACATAGGTGAAGGAGGTCTTTTTTCAGCCATGATTTTTATCTCCCAATTGCTCTGCTCCTGCCTTGAGTAGTCAGTAATGGGACTGAAATTTGTTTCCATTGATTTACCAAATCATTCAACAGGTCTCCATGGAAAGATCCTAGATTGTCTAAGAGTCCAGATGAATAAATCTGTCCATATTGTGAAGCATTGTCTTCTAATACATGTAGAAGGTTGGATTGAATCCATTGCAATTTTACAATAAAAATCATTTTGAATTATAATTACTATAAAGTGGACCTGCATTCGGACTCGAGCTCCCTTTACAATAAGTCAGCCCCCTGCAAAAAAAAAAATTAGTCAGCTATTGTGCTTGGCTAAACCTGCTCTGTCTGATTTCCAGCTGGAGGCAGTGCTTTACACTATGCCAGCCTTCAACATTTTGCATGAATATAAAGCTCAGATTAACTCTTAATGTTCTTGAGACAAATATGCTTAAGGCCTCTGTTTGTATGGAGACTCTTCCAGCATCTCCCCCTCATCCTAGGATAGGATACAATGAAACGCAATGACTGACATGTCGCCTTGATTTTACCTTCAGCCACCATCTTCTATCAGCAACATCTCTCTTGATTATAACTGCTTCCTTGTTTTCTTTTAATTCTCCAAACTGTAAATGGTGACATCTACCATAAGTAACGACAACCTGAAATTCATTTCATCCATCATGATGCTTTAGAGAAAAGAAATAGGTAATATCATGGTTAGCAGAGAGGACTCAAGTCATGGTCAAACAGGGAATCTTAGAAACTATTTCAGAAGATTGGTAGAGAGAAGGGTTCTAGGGAGAGAACTGTAGTTACCATGGCTCAGACAGTTGAAGGTTGTGGGAGTGAATTGTGCAGGAAATCCAAAGCAGACTCCAGAGGTCTCGGGCTGAAACATCAGATTGGTGCTGGTAGTAAAGGTTGAGGTGGGAATGAGGACAAGGGTTTTAAAACACCTCTTTGAAAGATAAGGAATCATTTAAGGTGACTGAAGATCAAGGTAAAGGCTAAGAGGAGATTTTTTTTTAAAGTTAAACTGAGTATGATAGGCCACTGTACAAGAAATTGGAGGTCACCCTGGAAGTATTGATTGTGTTTCAGAAATGGTAAGGCTGAGTATTGGATGTGCATTTTGAAATGTCTCCGGGTTGGACAGGACACTTGCAGTTCTGTGCAGTTGGCTTCAATATGAAGAGTGAACTGAGGAATGGAATTGTGTTTAGGGCAAGTTTTTTGTTTTGAAATCTAAACAGATAGTTTTGGTGATCTTGGTGTATATAGGATATCATTGTGCTTCATCCCTTTTTAAAATGTAAGACCCAGTACTATGCAGTCCACATTTTGGCAGAGAGGTAGTGCTGGGGGTCAATGGTGCACATGGAATAGGTTCTACATTGAGTGTCTCCGCTCCATCTCCCTCCCTAACTGCAATCTTCCCTGGACCTTGAAATTATGGACTTGCTTGCCACTTGGTCGTCCCTGTTGTATATGGTTTTAAAACTGCATAAGACCATCTATTTTGATAACTGTTCCTTTCCAAAGAGGGTCATTTTATATAGGCACTTACTGTCAACCTAGCTGAGATCAGTTGTTCAACATAGGCTAACAATCAGACTTGTGAATGGACTTCTGTCTTTGATTTGTCACTTCCTCTACACCACACAACAGTTCCTCATTTACATCTTTCAGTTAGTAAGAATGGCCTGGTTGTAGCTTCTGACCCACTACATGAAACTCTCACAAGATGGCCACTGCATCAAGGAAACTTTGAATGCTTTCCAAAGGTGCAATGTCCACACCAACACCTCACCTAGCCCATCATTCTTCAGGAAAAAATAAACCATGCCGTTCATCTTGTTTAAAGGAGAATATTGGTGAAACAATCAATTATGGGAAGCATTGCAACCAAGGCCAATCTTGTCTTTAATTGACATTCAGACATTTTTATTAGGTACCACTGGACGTTGCAGGAGTTTAAATCGTCAGTGATTTTTCTGTCCTTAACTGAGTGAAGCTGAGTCAACTGTAACACATGTTATTTGTAAAAACTGTTTATTTGGTGAACTATCAAATAGCTACCACAATCTTCAGAAAGGTACCACTGAAATACTTGGCATATCAAGTAAGGTGGGGAAGAAACTTTTGGAGTTGTCATTGAGAATATGGGTGGGATGGTAGACAGGTGGAGTACAACAGCTGGAGATGTAACATGTTCCAGGTCTTCACTAAGGGTGGCCTTGGTGTATTACTCTTTCCTGACTTGTCACAACTGATCATATCATACCATACAACACAACTTCTAGCATTTGGCTTTATTCTTGCTTCCCCAATCATTGATGGAACAGCCCTGACACTTCAAGGGGTCCCTGTTTGCCTCCCTCTCCCTCTTCCCCTTCTACATGCTGCAAATTGACACCAGAACCTGCAAATGTAAGGTCGGCCCCGATGTATGCTAATGGTCCTGATCTTCCCTCTCCACTGCCTCTATGCTGGATGGCTGCGTCTCGAATACTCGGTCTTGGATATGCCCTGGCTTTCTCCAGGTAAACAATCAAAAGACTGCTGCCATCGTTTCTGGCGTCCACCCAACAATGTGCTTTTGTCACTTCAGATACAAATATTCAAATACTCTCCTGGTCAGGCTGCAAGTATTCAATTTCCATGAATTTTATCTCATCCAAAACTTTCCTATCCAGATCCAATTCTTGTTTGCTTGTCATCCCATCTTCAGCTGAATTCCTTGTTTAATTGATTCCATGATCTCACTCTGAACTTTCCAGTCTTCTGACCTCAAGGCTCTCTTGAACTCCCTCTCCCTCACTCCCACCCCCTTTCTCCTCCTGACTATTGGAGGCACTGCTCCAACCCTCTCTGGTATCCCATTTTAAACCTCTCTGGGACTCTGCCTCTTTCTAAGGACCTGCTTTAAAATTCCTTCTGTCAAGTATTTTTAGTTGCTTTTCCTTTTTCATCTTGGGCAGTCCGTCAGGATGAGGATGACTTGCTTCACCTCCTGTTATGTGGATTCCCAGGTGACTGGTGAGGTCAACGTGGGAATCACAGATTATTCCACGGATGGGTCTGATGTCTGAACAGGGCAGGTAGATGGGTAATTTGTGAGGTGATTTGCTCCATCTGTCACTTGTGCAGGGTTCTGTATGCATCCAATGCATGGATGAACTACTTGATACCATCCCAAATGTTCTTCTCCATTTTGAGCTGTCATGGGTCAGAACTTCCCCAGAACCAGTGGCCATGTTGCATGTCTTCAAGGAGGCTTTGACTATGTTCTTGAATTTCTTACTCTGGTAATCTCTAGGCATGACAGAGCCTGGATTGTGTTGTTTTTTTTTTGAGAGGCTGGTATTGGTAATGCAAACAACGTGGTCTGTCCCATGGAGCTGACTAATCTCTCATTAATTTGCCATCCACTTTTCTCAAACTTTGAGTTCTTTGGGATGCTATGTAAATGCATATTGTTGTGTCATGTAATCTGTAAGCATTACAGACTGATCTTTGGTATTACTGCAGAACATGCATAAACTCCATTTCCATTAGTAAATGTATCCTAAATGCAGTATATAAATTACATAAAAGAACTTGTATTTATTTAACACCATGTCATGATATCCCAAGATAGCTCAAAGTGCTCCACATGCAATTACTCCTGAAATGCAGTTGTTCTTTATTATGTAGATGAGTTTTCATTCACCATAACCCCTGAACTGTAGGTAGACACTTATTTGCTCTTTACACACTGCCTGTTGTATCCTTGTATTGTGCCAGCAGCATTTTAACATCTCATCCGAAGGACAATTTCTCTAACCCTCAGTACCATATTGATGTGTCAGGCCAGATTATCTGCTTCAGTTCTAGATTTCATAACCTACTGACTGGAGGGTATTACCACTGAACAAATCTGTCACTTGGAAAAACAAAATCAAAATACTGCAGATGCTGAAAATCTGAAATGGAGCAGACCACAGTGGAAGTACTCTGTGGGGCTGGCAGAATCTGTGGAGAGAGGAACAGTTAACATTTTCAGATCGGTGAACTTCATAACTGGGAGAAGTTAGAAGTAAAACATTTTATAAAATGGAAGAGGGTGAGGGCCGCAGAGTTAAATGCTGGATGATTGAACTGGGTGAAAGAGGGTGGGGTTTAGAGTTTGGTGAATACCAGGAGGTGAGACTGGAGGTGAGTTAAGTAGAATGAACATGTGAGATTACCAGCAGAAAAGAAAACTATGAATGCTGTTTTTCTTTTACAACAACTTGTTAGTTTCACGGTTACCAACACTGATCCTGGTTTTTATTTGTTTGCTCTAGTTGAGTTTGGTTCTCCAGTTGCTATGAAGGGGAACAATCTCCATCTGGATCTCTGCATGTTGGTCCAATGACTTGACCTTCTGTTACTGACTCACATGAAGGCATATCTAACCATATGTCCTCATCCTAATGATAGTGTTTTGTTTTCTCAAAGGCTATTCAGTTGTCGAGTGCATTAACATTGTCCTCTAAGGCTGAGCACGTGTAAATGTCTCAACCTTTCTCACCCTGTGACATGGATTTACTTGCAGTGCTTCAAATAAGTGCAGGTAGATTAATAGGACCAAGATTCATCTGTGACTCCTTGCTACACATGACCACAGTACAGTTACTCACAACCCCACTGGCAAGTGTGAAAGGTTTCAGTAGAAGAGCAAAGACTGGAGTGGAGCAGACAGTGTTACAGAGGTGGATCCAGGCAGTTTTGTGATAAAGATCAAGCACGGCTTTAGATCTATGGAAGCCCCCTCAGAAATCTAGTGGTGGGAATTACATGAAAGTTCAGCCTTGATCTTATTGAGAGGCAAGGCAGGTGCAAGGTGCCAAGTGGCCCACTCCTCCTAGTTCTAATGAAGACTGGTAATGCCGAATGTCCAAAGTTGTTGAACTCATTGCTAAGTCCAGAAGGCTATAATATAAGCATTTGGAAGATGAAGTGCTGTTCCTCAAACTTGCATTCCCACGGTGTGGCAGAATAAAGACAGTGAGGTCAGAGTGGTGTTGGGCTGGAAAATTACAATAAGAAGCAACTGAGGTGGGCAGGAGGTGTACATGATAGTACCCTATTCAGAACTTTAAGGTGACTGAAAAGCAGTCACCCAATCTGTGTGGTTTCCCCAATGTAGAGCAGACCCTGTGGTAAGCAGTAAAAGTAGTAGGCTAAGTTGGAAGAAATGCAAGTCAATTGTTTCACCACCTGGAGAGAGTCTGGGTTCCTGGTTGCTGGAAGGGGAGGAGGTCAAAGGGCAGGTGTGCCAATTCCTGTGGTGCTGTGGGAAGGGATGTGGGTATTTCTGAAGGTGGGAAAGTGCTTAGAAAAACAGTTAATTCAAGTACATGAACTCTTTAAAAAGCACTTAGCATTGATTTAGTGGTTCTTGAACAAAAAATGGTATTGCCTAGAAATTGAATTGTTTTTTTTCAATGCTATGTGGTCCAAAATTGAGTTAACTCAGGTCAGGTTAGTGATCAATTCTGGGTGAAATCAAGTAGATCTTGAAATTGAACCAAGTACTTCCATTCAGGATCTACGCTACTACATCCAACACACTAACTTCCACCAGTTGTTATACCACTCATGTTTGAAGCCTCAATGGATCCCTGCTCAAGAGGAGGAAAATCCTCTCTAACCTAGTGAAACACTGAGCCCAAGAAAATCCCCTCCTAGCTGAGTGGCCTCTCTCTTATTCCTAATCAGTTCCTCCTCAACAGAGGATAGAAGGCAAATATATTTGTACACTTAGACACTATCTGATTGTGGGGGGTGCTGTTGGGAAATATGGGCAGAGGGTGCAGGAATGGGTGGGTATGTGATTGGGTGGGTAGGAGGTGTGTGTGATAGCATTAAATTGAAGAGATCACCATCAAATACCTATTGATGTCATGAAATGGAGTTGAAGCATATCATACTCGATCAAAGAACCACCTAAGAAGATGTTATGTTTCCCTGCCATTGCTCCACCTTTTGTGGGTTCTCTCTCCAAGCAATTCAGCACTGACAGACCAGTGAGATCCAAGGTTCTACCTCTGATCTGCGGTGAGCCGATGTATCGCGAGTGAATGTCAGGGAGGATAATGTTAAAGACTCCAGTTGGGTTTCCTCCTTGAGTTGGGGAAAATTCCCATTGTTATTTACAGTCCCTGTTAGGGATGTAGAGGATAGGGTTGGCTGATTTCCCCGTGGAAGAACAGCTGACAAACTTGATGTTGAGGTACAAAGAATAGACACTTTGGCGAGGGCAGTAAGTGGCTGTATGACTGACATCGAGGGGAGAGAAAGTACACAGAAATGGATTATTCATGTGCTCCACAAAGACCAAGGTAAACAAGGAATTAAATAAATTATGTGTGCTGCAGTAGTTTTAGAATTAGTCATGAATATTAAGCAATTTCATATAAATAGCGAATCGCTATAATCCTTTGGGCTGTAAAGAGAAAATAGTTTATTTGACACCAAGATCAGTATTCTGCTCAAGGCCGTCAAGGGCTCCATCTAAACTAACCTTGGTAATGCACACTGACAGCAGTGGAGAATGGCAATTCCTCTCAATATAAAGTGAAATACTTTGGACAAGGTACTTCGTTCAACCATTTGTGTTTCAATTGTTCACAGTAAGCTGTGTTGAAGTTATGTCTTGTAGTGTGATAACTGCAGGCAATCACTTATGTTAAATGCCTCATAAAACATAGATATACTTTTATTAAAAAGTCAAATTAGTAGGATGTTGAGTTTTTGAATGTGGGAGTTCAATCTAAATATTTGACTCCCAATCAGTCAAGAAACCTTTGAATTCCTGCCTCCAGATTAATCTCAATTGCTGCCCTCTGGTATACCTCATTCTACTGATGAGGTTGTGAAGAGTGTCAATTGCCAGAGCTTTTCAACTGATGGTTGTGATTAGCTGCATTTTGATTAGTAAATAAAAGTCAGTAATAGACCCCGTTGGGCATGTGATCTCAATACTGGCTTTCACAGAATATGTATAATTAAACCTACTATGTATACTTATTGAAGAGAAGCTGAATGTTGCTCTGCACATTAGCTTCTGGTTTTACACTTGGTTATCTGCTAAAGTGGTGAATAGATAGGTAAAAACATTTGCCTGCACTGTGTGGAAATATGAGCAACATCACATTCAAGGGAGATATTGATTGGAATTATTGGATAAGGTGCAACTGCATCACAGAATATTATGGTCAAAAGGCAAACACTGTTTAACAGTTTCCAGGTCATCAGCAGAGCCCATTGTGTTGTGCAGTTAATATCTAGGAATTGCATCCCAAGTCAAAACTAGATATTGCACTGACATTTGAGTCAGTATTAAATAAGTTCATGACAGGATAAAAATTTTAGCCAGAGAAAGACTGGAAGTTTATTTCCTTTTAATGGGGTCTTGACAAGTCCCAGGTTCCACTACAAATTCTATTCCTTGGCCACTGTCTGATACTGAACCAGACTAATTTTTGGTCTAGTACCGGGTCCTCCTGCTTTTTGTAACTTTGCCTATGGCCTTGCCTCACTTTATCTGCTATTGGAACCCTCATATCTGCTATTGAAACCCTCATTCAAGTCTTATTACCTCAAGATTTGACTATTTCCTTTTGAAAACTTGAACTTCTCCAAAACCTTTCTGCTCATTTCCTAACTAGCACCCAAGCCTGTTCAATATTTGCTCCCTTAAAGGCATGGTGTAAATGGAACTTGTTGATCAGATCCCATCTTTGGGGCAAAGACTGTCAAAGAAATATGATAGAGTTGTTCAAAATTGTTACTGATTTAGATAGTTGCAGTGCCAGTAAAGAACCAGGTTTAAGGTGATTGGCAGAAGAATCAGTGACATGAGGGAACATTCCAGAGTCGCAATCTGGAATGTGCAACCTAAAAGGGTAATGGAAATAAATTCAATAGCAACATTCAAAAGATCATTGAATAGATACTTAAAGGGGATAAAATGCTTACATATGGTGAAACAGCAGGGAGCAGAATTAGGAAATGGATGGAATTGTTTTCAATGAAAGTCTGTCCTTAATTCAAATTGCTGGGCAATTTTAATACAAAATGAAATTAGAAAATGCTGAAAATTTCTCAGTGGGTCAAGTTGATGAAAGATCTCCAGCTTCTGCTTTTATTTCAGATTTCCAGCATCTGGAGTTTTTTTTGCTTTTCGATTAATGTAAAATGAGTTTGATTGTAGTCTTGGCAGGAATCCAACTCGTATAAAAGGCCAGAAGTTTGCTTTCAAACCCATTTTAATTAACAATTCATGTTAGATCTGTTCAATTTTTAAAGTTTATTTGTCTGTTCTTTCAAAGGAACTCTAGTTAACTTGCATAGGATTTTTTTTCCATGGAAATGTAAGCTTGTGGAGTGAATGTTTGGTGATATGGTGAATCACAATGAACTCTGTTCTGTTTTGCGCCTGATTTGTTTGTCAGTGAGGAGATGGGGAAAGTTGGAATGCAGTGGGTTGAGGACTGCAAAAGGTAGTGTTGACCCAGGAGTGTGCAGGAAGCCATGGTGTGAGTCAGAATTGCTGAAAGCAATTGTGATAGAAATTGCAAATTGAAATTGAGATTTGGCCCCTGTGGCTTGTATGACTCCATTGCATCCAGTGGCATCTAAGCTTCATACACAACGGAACCAATGAATGATCACTCAGTCCTCTACAGGTTGAAGTATATAAATTAAAGTGCACTGAAGATGAGCCTGGTGATTCATGCCTTTTAGGTCTGTGTACGGTTTGTACAATGTGGGGGGGTGGCGGGGAAGTACATTTTGAACTTTAATTCTTTAATCATGATATGGCACTGCAGCATCAAAACCTGTTCTTTGGATTAGGAACCTGAAGAGATTGTATCACCAAGGGACTTGTGTGCACATTCAACAATTTAAGATCTATAGCACACAGTGGTGGAGAGCCATGTGAAGGTTTTACTGCCACATGCAGTAAAATTAGTATATGGCTTCCTCATGCGACTTTTAAATTTTGAAATTAGGAAATTTTCCTAGTGATGGTCTGGCTGTATTTTTCTGGGCTGACTAATCAACGATTCCATGAATGAGAGGCATCATCTGATATCTCCCCTAAGGAGCCCTTCCTCATTTTATAAATTTAGAGACAAAACATTGGTTTCAGGAACTCTTGCAAACTGCATCACCTACAAGATTTTTTACCACTAACTGGTAATTTCTGCTTTGTGCAGCGGTGTTTACTGCTGATATGTGTGTGCTGTGGCACTGCTGTCATAGTTATTCACCTTTTAAATGCATGTGGTCTATGGATTACAGCCAAAATCCTTTAACTGTTGAAATATTTAAAAAGTGTGGCTGTCTTGCAGGTCAGGTTTATCAAATTTGGCAAACCTAACACTAAGAGTTTGCTAAAGATAGGAATGGAGGGTACTACATACAGAACGAATAACTAATTTTAAATCAGGCTCATCAATGTATTTACAATAGGTGTCTAAATGAAAAGATTTGGAACTAATGGGGCTATTTAAATTTGGTAAGTTTTTTTTTCTTTGAATAGTTACAGCACAGGAAATGACTGTTCAGCCCATTAATTCTGTCCTGGCCAACCTATCAGCCCAATTTCTCCCACCCCTGCTCTTCTCCCTCTTTCCCCTCCCCCCCCCCCCCCCAACAGCCTTGAACAATATGCCCTATCCAATTCCTTCTTCCCTTTTTTAAAAAATCCCCAACCATCCGTTTCCATCATCACGGCAGAAATTCAAAATTTCAACTTGTGTTGAGACCATGCCATTGAATCTGGCGGAAAATAACCATTTAGTAAAGATATAGTGGAACATAATCTGTACAAGCATGTCAGCGATGCTGTAAAATAGCTCATTAGGAAAAGGTATTGTCAGCAAAGATCCAAATAGTGTAGAGTATGAAAGCTCCAGGTTTGGATCTTGGATTTATTTTGAGTTGATTTTAATCACAAATGCTAAAATGCATGCTGAAGTGTAACTGACTTCATTTGGTATAATTATGAATGCATAAATATAATCAAGTTCTCCTGCTCCCCACCTTCACTGATTTGCACACTCCTTTAGGTACTTGTTCTATGCTTATGGCTGTTGCCTTGCCTATTGCATGCATGAGAGCAGGTAACCCAGCACTGACAGTTGTGGGTTCTTCATGGCTCTTTTACAGCATCAGTGATTGGAGTAACTTCTTTTTCTTCTCTGCTGCCACTGTAGTTATGCTGCACCTTCCTCTCCCACCTCCCCTCCCCCAACACAGCACAACTTTACACACACATAGTTTGTATAATTAAAACCTCTCAGACAGGATAAAGAATGTAATTGAATTAAAGTTTGATCACATGTCAATTTATCAAGGAAAACAATCATTTTGAGCATTTGTTTGGATACATAATAAAGCTGCTAACTTTCTTTGATCAACTGTTGGCATTTTCCTTGCCTTGAAGGATGACGAATGCCATGTGTGCTGATCCCACCTCCTTAAACTGCAGAAAAATACCATCTCGATATCACATCATGTGCCCGCAACATTGAGTTTTGAACCAGCAAGTCCTGGATTGTCTTAGATGGGCAAACTTGGAAGACAAGGCTTAAATGTGAACTGAATTCCATCCATTACAACAAAAATTCTGTGAAAGGCAACTTAATAATAATGTAGAAATCCTACACCAAGCCCACAGAGGATTCAGAAAACTGCTTCCAGCTGCAGGACATCCTCACTGGTGGGAATACAAAGAATTCATTGCTTTATACACGGTTCTAATAAGAAACTAATAGAAGTGCAAAAAGCTGGAAATCTGAACTAAATTCAATAAAAAGCTAGAAATATTCAGCAGATCAGGTAATCTGTGTGGAGAGAGATACAATGACAGTGATACAGTGGAACAGAATTGGCACTTTTTAAAAAAAAACTCAATGCCATTTATTTTATTGGATCTACGAAAACTAATGTTTCAAAAATAACAACATAGTTCAATTTATTACTTCTTACATTGCTAAGACCACAAGACGGACAAAAAATATTATTACAAATCCCCATTGATCAATTATGAAGGGCCACTATTTACTTCATTTGAAATCAGATTTCAGTGTATTCAGCTCCACACCATCCATTAATTGTCAAAGATCCTTATCCTTGGTCCACTTCACAAATCTAAAAGAAATTAATCTGGGTACCAGCTTTACACAAGCTGAAGCATGCAATGGATTTCATTTTCCTTTTCTCCTTCTACACACCAGGGCTGCCTTCAATAAACACTTGGTACAGATTCAACAGGGAAGAACCTCCCTGGGCAAAATTGTTCTAGTGATAAATCCAAAACAATTGGACCTGTGATCATGCTCTGATCAGAGAAATTTTTATTTCGGTTGAAAGGTAAAATTTAAATTTTAGATTGAGACATCCAACAGCAATCTTTCCAAAAAAAATCTTGCAGCATCCATTAGACAATAAATTTGGCAACTCCCATTTAAGATATCACAACTCTTCAGTTAATAACTATTTGCGTGTGTCAAGTAACATTTCCTTCCATGGGTTGGTCTGGATGCATCAGTAAATGAAAGGCATTAAACAATTGTATATTCTGTGATAGATTATTAATGTGTTCAGTGTTGATTGGTTTACAATCGAATGCGTAATCTGTTAATTCAAAGTGTTGCTGTGGAAACTTGCATGGGCTACATCTGTTTTGATGGGGTATGAGGAACATTTTCTTGGTTCATTTCTACTTGGGACCCTTCCATCACCACTTTTTCTAGTGCATTAATAAACATTTTGGTGCTGCTTCCTGCACTCAGACACAATTCAAATGTCATGATCTTTGCTACCAATTTTCACAGTACTGTCATTTTCACATGGTGTGGCGACTCACCGTCTAGTCGGGCAAACCGGCTCGGCAGTCGGGTCGTGCGGCGTCGGAGCGACGAGGCCCAAGATGGCGGCGGGCCTTGTCTTTCCGAGCGACGGGGAGAACCCGCGCGCGGGAAAGTCCTGATGACGTAGGACTTGCGTCATTACCGGTTGTTTTGGGCGGGAACATTCTCCCTTAAAGGGCCCGCGCAAGGCGGGAAAATAAACCAGTTCTGTTTGGCAATCCTCCGAGTAGAGTCTTGTTTTATTCCGCGGTAGCAACCGCTACAATGGTTTATTTCTGACTTTCCCTTTCTTGACTCCTCTATTCTCCATGTCCGAGGGTAAGTTAGTGCCCAATATCCATCACAAGCCCACGTACCCCCACAGTTACTTTGACTACATAGCATCCCATCATGCTTCCTGTAAAGATTCCATTTAATTATTCAAGTTTCTTTGGTGCTGTCACATCTGTTCTGATGAAGCTTCAGACCTGTCATCCTTTTCCTTTAACCATGGCTTTGTGCTTTGAGAGGGCTCTATTGCATTGGCTCTATTTCTTGCAAATCTGGTCTCATCTTGTCTCCTTCCAGCTGCTGCAAATGTGGGGTCCCCCCCCCCGAGCTGACTTTCCACCTCACCATCTTCTACATCAAATCATCCAAAATAATTTCTGCCTCCTTGATTTGAATTCCACCACCAGATGCACCTTCTCCTTTTCCCTCTTCAGTATTCTGAAGGAACTGTTTCCTCAGGGACCCTGGTTATATTCTTCCATCTCCACCAACCACTCCCCTGCTCGCAGCAATGCCAGAAGATCCAACCACTGCTCTCTACCTATATCCAGGAACCCAAAAAGTCTTTGCAGGTGAGGCAGCAATTTGCTTGGACTGCTTCAAATTTTCTGCTCTCCATTTGGAGCTGATGGCAAAAATCAAACACAGATCTGGTGACCAGTTTTGCAGAATTCTTCCATTCAGTCTGCAAGAGTGACCCTGAGCCAGTTGCTTTTCACTTTAATCCTCCATCACACTCACATTCTGACTTTGGCCTCCTATACTGTTCCTAATGTGTGATTGAGGAATGGCAACTCGTCTTGCATCTAATCACACTACAGCCCTTGCAACTAAATATTGAATTCAACAATCTCTCAGTTTTTCTGTTTTCTCTGTGTAGATGCTGACAAACATGCTGATTATTTCCAGCATTCTCTGTAGCTCAATTTCCTGCAATGGTCAATTGTTACTTTCTTTTGCATTGTTTTTCCCCCCTCTATTTACACCACCTCCAAACAGATTAGCTATGATTAACAAGCAGGCCTCACTTTCTCTCTGACATTAACAGCAGCATCCATGTCACCTGGACACTTTGTTAATAGTAATTCCCTTTGTTCTCACTATCCCTCCCTCCCCACATGAAACACATACGCATTTCCTGCCTTTTCTAGTTCAGGTAAAATGTTGCTGACCTGAAACCTTTATTCTGTTACTCTCTGCAGATGTTGCCTGACCTGCTGAGTGTTTCCAGCATTTTGATTTTGAAATTTGCAGCATTTGGAATTATTTTACTTTTCATTGTTTGCCACTGAATTCTAAAAGTAATTTAAACATTTAGATTTCCTGTATTCATGAAAGCTGATGAACAGAATGGATCTTTTAATGTCAAGCACTAGAATTGAGCACAGTACATACAGAAAGCAGAATAAAACTAATTATCTCATAATTCTCTACAGTGCTGGAGGCATATTTTTTTGTTGTGGACTCTAATGTGAAATCAGCTGGCAGCTCTAAATGCATTTTCTTTCTGTAGACTTCTGCCTCATTGTAACTGCCCTCATTGCAAGTGGGAGCCCAGTGCCAATTTCACTACCTGAATCTTGCAATTACTTCTGTTACTAAATTGGTTGTCATTCACTTTGTTGCTGTGGTCTTGTTGCCTTCTGATGGCATCAATGTTGGCTTTGTGTGACACCTTCCCCTTTGGTCATTACACAGCAGGTCACAACATAGGTTAAAATATTGTGGGCAATTCCAGAGAATTGTATAGTGTTTTCAATTTCCCTGAAGTTTTTTGCTTCTAGAGCACTGCTCTTAGGCACCAAAATTAAGTTTTTCTCTTAATTTTTCTGTGAACCTGTAACTCTTTCTCTATAAACCTGGCTATCAACAGGCTAGAGAACTAATACTGTCCAAATACTGAAACAATCCAACAACTTAAATTCTAAGCCAAGTTTAGGGAAATGAACATACAACTACATAACACAGCTGGAAAATGGGACAAATTGGATTGCACTAGAGAGCTGGACTGGATGGTCTACTGTGCAGTAATAACTGTGACAGTGATTAGTAGACTCGGCAATTTCTACTTGCCACCATTATTGCTAAACAATTTAATTCATTCTGACAATTTTACAAGTATCAAGGCTTATCCTTCCTGACTTGGAATCACTTGTGCAGCACAGAAACGGGCCCTTCAGCTCACCACATCCATACTGATCTGTTTGCCTATCTGCATTAATCCCATTTGGCTGTATCCTTCTATGTTTTGCCTATTTAAGTGCTGGTCTAATTGCCTCTTGTACATAGTAGCTGTATCAGATTCCACCACCTCTGCCAGCATGTTCTAGATATCAACCACACTGTTCTTTTTGTATATTAAAAAAAACTAAAACCTATGCTCTTTTATGATGCCCCTACCATATCTATGCCTCCCATAATCTTGTTCTTCTATCAGGTCACCCCTCAGCCTCCTTCACTCCAGAAAAAACATGCCAGGCCTATCCAATCTCTTCCCATAACTAAGTCCTCCAATTTAACCAACATCCTGGTGAATTTCCTGCAAACTCCCTCATGCAATCACATCCTTCCTGAAGTGTGGTGACCAGAACTGCACACAATACTGTAAAGTTACAACATAACATCCCAATTTAGCACATAACTATGCTGAATGACTGTTGAAAATTCACTTGTATTTGCTTCATGCCACTGTCCTTTATTTAGATATACTGCAGTTCCTATCATGATACTGAACTTAACATCTTATTGTGCTGTGCAGTTGCCATCTTTATATTAATAAATAAATGCAAATCCTTGTGGTAAAACTTCATATTGACTTCAAGTCAGAATGGGTGCATTCTTACAAATTTGAATCATATTTCAAATAGAATTAAGTACAGGTGCTGGACAGAAAGTTAACATTGTTTACTTTTTTTAAAGAATTGGACAAATGCTCCCAGAAACAAACAGAAAATGTACATGGTACAAACTGGAACACAGACATTACAGTGGGAGTTGGGATTCTAACCACTTTCATTGGTCAAACACACACAATTTATAAAAAAAAATCAGCAAAATATTCTAGCATTGACTAATCAAAATGTGACAACAGTACCACATGATCACAGTTCCTTCAGTAACTATCTCAACATCACAATCTCAAATCCCTTGTTTGGAAACCACCTTAGAGACTGCACAAACGTAGGTCTGTGGCTGTGATTCACACTGCTCTGTGGAATTGGGGAAATAAAAGGTAAACTCCCCAGAGAAAGAGGGGAAGCCAGGATTCCTATATGAATTCTAGGAAGCTTTAAGTCCATGTTCTAGTAAGTTTGTGGAGTATCTAAAATTATTGATATAATTGATCATAGCTCAAAAAGAAAACCAAACTGTGAAAACAGCCCTAGCCAAACCATTTATTTCCCCAAAACTCTCAAAATAAGACTGTGCCAACAGGGCTCAAACTGCCAAGCACTTGGGGCCACACAGTGTACAGGTCCTTCTCAGCTCATACTTGCGAGTGCTTGGAAGACTGGCAGTATGGATTTTCTGGCTGCTGGGGGGGGAGGAGTTTCTGCAATGAGGAAACTCTGTTCACGGTTGCAGTTCTGACTTGTGAACTGTCTGGGTTATGAACAGCAACCTGGGGAGGACCTGAAGGCAAGGCTCTGCTGTATTTGTAAACAAATAGAAGGTAAAGGCAATACCATCTGCAAAATTAAAATCTCAGCAGGCCAAATATTAATTGGCCCCTCCACATCAAGATTAGCAAATCTGGCAAGCTTGTACTCTGCCAATAATAGTATCACATCTATTAGGAATTGACATGGCTAACAAGCCCACATGGACAATGTAAAATGAGCTCAAGAAACATCTGACTTAACTGGGCCTGACTCTGCAAATGGGAAGAAGTGCAGGAGACAAACATCTGACCTCTGAAAGCTCAGTACAAATAACTCAAATTAAACAGACTTGTATAAATAGGACACAATTGGAAATGCTCAAGTGTACCAATTCATTTTACATAGCTGGTGTTGATATTAATACTAATGTTTGACACAGCCACATAATTTGCAGCATTTTCTTTTTTCATCTTTTACTTATGTCTGTTTGGTCAGAACTTGCACTGAAAAATCATACAAGTCTCTATTGATCTTCTTCAATGTCTTCAGTTCATCTTCCAACTCAGCCACTCTCATTTTTGTGTTCTCGCCATCTCCCAACATGTGCTGCAAAGGCAAATTAAAATGTATCTGAATAATTTATTGCAGATTTCTCCAATTTTTTTAAAATACCAACAGTAATGATCTTGATCTTAGCTTGTCTGAAAGGATGTAAATTATAAATTAGATTATGCTGGAAATCAAGTCTAATTTCTTTAAAGACTGTATATACACAACAGGGCTCTCAGTATCTGGAAAGAGAAAAGGCCAAGTTGATCTTTATGTACATTCTAAAGATTGAGGACCTCCTTCACCCCCCCCCCCCTGAAAAATTAAGTATGTAGAAAGTATTGCAATTTCCAGCATTTTTATTTCTAAATATTATTCAATTGCCTCAAATTATAATGGGAAAACATTTTTTTGCAGCAGCAGCCTGGGATAAAATAACTTGAGAATAGCCTTTGTGTATTCTGCTAAGCAACTTTTATTGACAAGCCCAGGTGAAAGATGCTGGCACCATTTTAAATATCATTTCAAATTCTTGTCAGAGGAAACAATGACTGTATAAAGTTAGAAATTCCGCATTTGCAAGATCCTAATAGTCAGTGAGATGAATCTTTATTTCAATATATTAAGTATGCATGAAAATTGTATAGGTCAAATGTGTACTCAGTGAAGGAAATTAACAATGTTTCTTGCCAAAGAATAACAAAGCTAGAAGAATCAGAGAATGTGAGTAGAGTTCTACACGTATGACACTTCCTTAGTGAAAGAACACTACCTCCAAGTTAACTTTTGTTTTGCATATCAAGTCACAAAAAACATTTTCAAGAATGGCACAACAGGTAGCGCTGCTGCCTCTGTGTCAGAGATACAGATTCAATCCTGATCTCGGGTGCTGTGTGGAGTTTGCAACATTCACCCATGGGTGTTCTGGTTTCCTCCCACATCCCAAAGACATGGGTCAGTTGAATAATTGGCCACTAAATTGCCCCTGATATGTAGGCGAGTGATAGTCTGGGCAGAGTAGATGAAAATGTGTGGGAAGAATAAAAAAACTATTAACATAGGATTAGGGTGGATGATGGTTGGCAGTCACTGGGCAGTAGGGCTTGTTTCTGTACAGTATCTCTATAACAGTTGAGTTTACATTTAGCATTTTGCATTAATCGAGATCAGGGATGATATTCCTCTGAAAAGGAATAGCTTTGCTTTATACCACTACTATCAGAGCAAGTATAGCATCCTCTATGTGACACACCAATATCATGCTATGTTACCTGAAGCAAGTTTAGAAGTTTAAAGCTCCTTCTTGGTCCCAACAATTGCCTGGAAATTGTACTGCATCCATTTGCCTGTGCTAAAAAACATTGTTGCAGGCAATGCTTGTCACATACCATGCCCAAAATATCCCTATTTGAAAGAGTGCTATTGTATTCTCTACCTCAAAAGAAACAGCAATTACCCAGATGCTGATAGAAATGGCAATGAAAGCCCACAATTGCCACCCACATTGTTGCTTCTGTGTGTGAGCTCTTCAGACATTAAAGAACATTAGCTGACAGCCACCAACCAATGATATAAAAGGGCAGCTGTGGAGGTGAGGGAAATTGCAAGGCCCACACAATTGCTGCCCCAATGCCACAGAGATGCAGGAAGATCAGCATAGACAGGTTGACTGTCTAAAACAAAAAGGCAAAGTCCATTGAAGATTGCCATATTCTTTTGTCCAGCGATAATCAGTCTTTAATTTATTGCCTGCCATGCAATATCTGATATGAGCCCACACTGCAAACAACAGCATACTATCTCCATGAGAGAAACATCAGCCTGGCTTCCATGGGTAACATGGAAGTTTCAACTTTAGTTGGAAGAGGGTAAAAGTAGAAACATTACACTTCTGATACTATAGTCAGCTGTGTTGCTTTGTATCTTGCACAGAAGTGGCCAATCCAATTTGTTACGGTCACTGTTTCACCCTGAAATGACCTAATCCAAGTTTTTCATGCTTCATTCCTAAGAAGCAGGTGCTAATTGATGCAAGTTTTAGGAAAATACATCTGAGAGGCAGTTTTGAATGGGTGCTAGCTCCTGTGAACATACTTTTCTATTGCCCATGGAAGCCAGGCTGTTGTTCCTCTTGTTCAAATAGTATGCCATTATTTTGCACAGTGGGCTCAGTCAGAAGAAAATGGATTGATACTGAGGAAACTCATTTTGCAGAAAATCACGGGAATCAACCGAGGCAGAATCCTGTATGGAGCTTAAACTACACTTGCCAAAGAATTCATTAACGTGAGACAAACCTTATCTGCAGCAGCACACATAACAGAATACAACTCCTCAGATTTTTCCAGGTAGCTTTCCTGAGCCTCCTATTGAGAGACACAAAAAGAAATTTAGAACAAAAATATAAATGACTTTTTTTTCTTCAAAAAAGACAATTACTCCCAGTAAATGATGCAACATAAAAGCAAAAATCACCCAGTCCATGAATTCTGAATCGGGTTTATTATCACTGACATATGTTGTGAAATTTGTTTTTTTTTGTGCCTGAAACACTGGGTCTTCAGGCTCCTGTACCTCCTCCCTGATGGTAGTAACCATTAATCTTGCTGATGTTGAGTATAAGGTTGTTATTGCAATACCACTTAAACAACCAATCTACCTCACTCCTGTATACCTCCTTATCACCATCTGATATTCTGCCAACAACAGTGGTGTCATCGGCAAATTTATAGATGGTGTTTGAGCTGTGCCTAGCCACACAGTCATGAGTGTAGAGACAGTAGAGCAGTGGGCTAAGCACACATCTTTGAATTACTTATTCAGACACAAATCTATTCCATAATGTCAGAGTATTGATGATATTGTTTCCTAACAGCAAATGGATATTTCTTGTTTAAGTCATACTGCAAGGCAGTTCAAACCAGAAGGTGTTTAGAAATGAAGTGGTTGGTGGGGGAGTGGGACTGTGAGTTTGCATAATTAATGAATCCTATAATGATCAACATTCTTATTGAAGAATCTAACCCAATCTATGGTCTTTACCCCAAGAAGAGACTGCACATAGGGAGGTATCCAAAAAAAAAAGTCAGTGTCTGGGGAATAGTATTTGAGTTTGAGAAGAAGCAAATGAATGAATTGCAATAGGAGATAGTGCAATAAATTTTGATCACCAGAAATGAGGAAAGACATGCCAGCAACTGGAGTTTAGAAAGAACAAAAGGGGAAAGTTCAGAGAAGCAATGATCATAGCAATATTAATACAACAGAAAAGAATCTGAAAGATTGAGACAGATAAAGGTTTCTAACCAAACTTTTGTCAAACTCAAAAGAGAGAATTCTTGCAACACAACGTAAAGTGTTTTGATACTAATATTTTCCTTATGATGTGGAAAGGGGCCATCCAACCCATTGAGTCTATGCCAGCTCTGAGCATTTCCATCAGTTCCATCCTGCAACATATTCCCTGTAACTTATTCTTTCATGTATCATATTTCCTAATTCTCTTGCCACCCATCTACACTAGGGGTAATTTACAGTTGCCTATTAACCAGCTTATCTCTGGAGTCAGAGTTGTACAGCGTAGAATCAGGCCCTTCAGCCTACCAGGTGTATGCCGACATTTTTGCCCACCTACACTTATCAATATTTGCCTGGATGAGGACTGCATTCTTCTACACCTTCTATCCCCACCTCATCAAATCCCTCCCTGTGACTAAAGTACTCAATCCAAGCAACAGCCTGGTGAATCTCCTCTGTACTTTCTCCAATGCAATCACATCATTCCTATAGTACAGTGACCAGAACTGGAAACAACAGTCTAAGTGTGGCCTAACCAGTGTATGTAAAGTTGCACCACAACACCCCAACTATTATATTATATGCTCCAACTCATGAAGAAAAGCACATCTTATGCCTTCTTCGCCACTCTGATGTATGTTGCCACATTGAGATATATAGACTTTGTTCATCAACATTCCAGAGTACCCTGTCATTTACTGTATACGTCCTACCCCCTACTTGACTTGCCAAAATGCATCAGTTCGCACTTGTCAGGAATAAATTCCACCTGCCAATATGCTATCCAAATTTTCCATCTGATCTATGTTGCGAGCTTGGACAACCTTCCGTGCTATCCACACCACCACCAATTTTGGTGTCATCCATAAATTTAGTCAGATCTCCCACATTCACATCCAAGTCATTAATATGCATCACAAACAAGCAAATGTTCCCTCACCAATGCCTGTGGAACACCACTAGTCACAGACTTCCATTCAAAATAAAAACATCCACTACCCTGTACCTCCTATAACCAAACCAATTCGTCAGCTTGCCTTAGATCCCATGTGCCTTAAATGTGGGAGAAAGCCGGAACACTTGGAGAAACCCACCCAAAGTCATAAGGAGAACATGCAAACACTATGTAGACAGCAACTTTAACTGATGGGCTACTACATTGATTCCCATCTATAGTATGGAGGCAATCTCATAAAAGTATGTGTTTAGATACAAACTTGATTGATGTATCTCAGGCATGCAATTTTGTCAAACTCTTAAGATTTTAGTAGAGTCCAGTATATATTACATTTCATGTTGAAGCAACCTGCTGAGGGCCCCTGATGTAGTCATTCTACAGTAAATGGCAAAATTTCTCACCAAGTAACACTTCATAAATTGTTTTCTTGTTCACTTTCCTCTTCTGAAGGCACTGACTCACTTTTAGAATACAGGCTTCATTGGCATCTCTAGCTGTTGTATGTCATCTAAAGGCCATTCGTGATGCAAGCCATTTTTGCAGGCAATTTTTGAAGAATTCAACTGGACACTTTATCATAGTTGAGAAACCAGCCTGTTTGTAGTACAGGTCCCAGGTGGTTTACTATTTTACCTACTTGCTCAGTTATAGGTGGTGGCATTACCCCATGGGATTTCCTAGAAGAAAATATCTGCCCCATCCCCACATGCCCAAACTCCCAAGATACAATTTTTCTCTTGCTCCAGTTTTCTAATTTCACCCAGTTTATTATAGAATAAGAAAGTGTTGATATAAGGTAATTGCTAAACTAGAATTAAAGATCAGTGTACATTTTTGTGGAGCCACATTACAGAAAGGGTAATAAAACCCTGGAGAATGTACAATCAGCTGGATGCTGCCAAAAATTGGAATCAATAGTTATGAGAAATCCATAGTTATGAGGTACTGGGAATACTTCCAATGAAGCAGAGAAGACCAAGCAATTTAATAAAGATTCTCAATATTATGAAAGATTTTGATTGTGAATGGTTGTCTATTTCCTCTGGTTGAAAAGTTATTGGCAAGAGAGTCATTAATTTGGAATTGTTTCTGAGCGTGAAGAACAACATTGGGAGAAATGTTTTGCATGAAGGTAAGCCCAGCTCGAGTGGTAGGAAGCACAAGATGAAGTAACTGCTACAACCATATGGTTCTGAGTTCAGTTCCCTGGCTGGAATCACATGACTGCATAATTCAGTATTATACATTAGCTTGGCTTAGTTATTCTCACCTCTGAGTCAAATCTGCAATGTTGTAGCACGTGATTCAGGCTGGCAGTTTAATGCAGTACTGAGGGAACAATACATTGTTTCTATCACTAATTTTTTTTAATAACAAGCTAAACCAAAGCCTTGTCTACTTAAAATGGCAAGCAACAAAAGTTTTTGGCACTACTTGAAGAGCAGGGCATTCCTCCTGGTATTCTGACCCACGTGCCCTCCACTAAACATGGAAATGCTAAATTCACTGCAAATGCTGCTGCTTACATTTCAAATTGTTTGTCTACTGAATTGCTGTTCAAAAGTAATTAATAGTATAACATTGTGGAGCTTGCTGAAGGCAGGATAAAGTGTGTAATAAGTTCATTTATTTTTCATTCATAGTATACTTCAAATGAAGATTTTCTTGTTCTGTTCACTGCAACATTCACAAGTGCATTCAAATTGAAGAGTTAGAAAGTATTTTTCATGTATGGAAATTTAGTTAACTTATTTTCTGTCTGGCCTTCCTTTTACTTTAACAAAATATAAACTAACTTCATTTTAAAAGGTTTCTGGAACCTTTTGATTTTTGAATGCAGCACATTCCTTGCTATTGATTTTTTTAAAAAAAAGATCCATAACAATTTAGTTCATACTAAAAGCCGTTATGAAGAGTTATTTATGTTAAATGATTTCACGCTGTCTACCATGGTAGTATTCGACTGACAAGTCCCACAAATCAAGAACCTTGCCACTCAAGATTCAGATTCTGAAACATTAACAAAAAACAACTTGTATTTGCATTTTAGTGCAAAACATCCCAACCAAAATCTGGCCAAGCCACATAAGGAGGCTTTAGGATGGAAGAGCAAAAGCTTGGTCAAAATGCATTCCACAGAACAATAGAGCAAAATACAGGCCCTTTGGCCCACCATGTTGTGACGACCTTTAAACCATGCCTAAGATTATCTAACCCCTTCCTCCCACATATCTCCCCGTTTTTAAATTCCTCCATATGCTTATCTAACAATCCCTTGAACTTGACCAATGTATCTGCCTCCACCACTACCCCAGGCAGCACATTCAAAGCACTAACCACTCTCTGGGTGAAAAACCTCCCTCTGATATTTCCCTTGAACATCCCACCCATTACTTTAAAGCCATGCCCTCTTGTATTGAGCAAGTTGCCCTGGGAAAGAGGTGCTGGCTGTCTACTCTATTCCTCTTAATATTTTGTATACCTCTATCATGTCTCCCCTCATCCTTCTCTCCAAAGAGTAAACCCCTAGCTCACTTAGTCTCTCCTCAATGCATACTCTCCAATCCAGGCAGCATCCTGGTAAATCTCCTCTGCACCCTTTCCAATGCTTCCACATCCTTCCTATAATGAGGCGACCAAAACTGGACACAGTAAGTGTGGTCTAACCGGAGTTTTATAGAGCTGCATCATTACCTTGCTGTTCTTAAACTTGATCCCATGACTTATGAAAGCTAACATCCCATAAGCTTTCTTAACTACCTTATCCACCTGTGAGGCAACTTTCAGTGATCTGTGGTATGAACCCCCAGATCCCTCTGCTCCTCCACACTACCCAGAATCCTGCTATTAACCTTGAACTTCATAAAAATGAGAGAGAGAGATTTGAAGTAGGAATTCTGATGCTTAGGGTATTGGCAACTAAAAGCACAGCTGCTAGAGATGAAGTGATTAAATTCAGGAAGACTCAACAGCCAGATTTGGAGGCTTTCAAACACCTTGGAGGGTTGAAGGAGATAGGGAGAGACAAGGATCTGGAGGGATTCCAAAGCAAGGATAAGAATTTTACAATCTGAGCAGTTGCCATATTGGAAGGTGATAGGTAAATGCGACAAGACAAGGACACAGCAGAGTTTACTTAGGCTGGTACTATAGCATTATTTTTTTGCATTGAAACAAACTCCCTTCTCTCTTTCACACCTTATCAGATCTAAACCAATGCAACAGCAAGAAAGTTACTATTCTGTTTGGGACATGGTTTCAGAAAAGTTAAAACCAAGGTCAGTCAGGAGAAACACTTTCGGAAAAACTACAGGGAGGTCATCACACGCATAAGAAAAGGATCTCACGTGTTGATTCTTCACCCAAAAGGCTCACACTTGAAAATTGAACTGGGTGAAGTGCTGGAGGACTGCCAACCCCTTAAATTGTAGCAAAGAAAAATCTACAGAAGAGGGGAGAAAAGTTACTTTGGAGGGATGGAGCCAGAAGTGAAAAAGAAAAACCCAGCATTTAACATCAAATGTGTTGATCTGTAATGTTAAAAGCACTCCACGTTTTGCCAAATAGGAATTGTCCTTCCCTAACAACTGCCCCTGGATAAAATGGAAATCCCAGTGGAGTTTATCTGCATCCTGGGCAAATGCTGGGAAAAGGAGGAACTTACCTTTTTTCCATAATCTTGGTGTATAAATATAAAGTTTCAATGTCAGCAACTGATTTTGGACATGTACCTTTGTAGAATTTCAAATAAGCTCTCTGAAATTTTCAATGACTTAAAATCAGTGCAAGCTGATTACTTTTTGTAGATATTTATCAGTATCTAATGAGGTCTATCTGAAAAATTTGGAGAGAAAGATAGTCTATGGTTGGGGAGGCAAAGAAATTCAGATGTGTGAAATATTACTCTGAATATAGCCTGCTACTGGTGTTACAAAGTCTGTACTATTTTCACTACTAAAGGAGACAATAAAACTTAACTATTGATATATAAATATCAGTTTTCTAAAAGTTTGTACTATTACTGTTCAATAATTTTGTTTAGCATTGGCATCTAGTTTTTGATTTGGCTTCTATTTGGCATCTAGTAATGTCAGAACAACTGCTGCAAAATATTGGGGTTGGTTATAAGTGTAGCCCTCTTTCCATCCCTTGCAGCCCCAAGAACATCGACTCTTGCAATCCATAATCACTGATCACAAAGAAAAATTCCCATCACATAAATGGCATTCTTTATATACAAATCTACTTACTAAGTGCTACTTAACCATATGTGGCCATCACAGCTAAGGAAGTTAAATGCTGTCTTCATCCTATACTCTACTAAATTTCAATATTTAAAAAAAAAAGGGAAGTCAACTGCATGCAGTATTAGCAGTTGTACTGGTTAATTCTAAATGTGATAGCATTAATCCAGAACTCGCTTTTTTTTGTTGGAGGGAGTGGGTGTGGAGGAAGAAATACTAAAATAATACAGGATATTTCTCATCTAATTCTCAAACCTAACCTGCTTACTGTCACCACCAGTGACAGATACAGCCTCTTATACTGTAGCTCAAAATGCTCTTCTAGGGAGGGCAGAAACTGTACTCTTACACATGCATGTATTTTATGGTTGAAGTTGACAATTCTCTCATATCTATCATCACATTTTACAGAATTGTTGGATGCACCATTCCAGAGAAACATATCAGTGAAAGCATTTTATTTTTCCATAAAAGCAAACCTATTTCTACGCCTGAACTCTCTTGCATTATATATTCCAATAGGGAACAGCGAAAGGAGAGAGCCTACATTTGCCTCAAGAGAAAACCTTGGGCAAGGGAAGGGAAAGAAATATTAGTCCAAGCTTGCTGCTCTGATTACTATCCTTGCTACAAAATGATAATGTTATGAATGCATCAGAACTTGATT
Source organism: Pristis pectinata (assembly GCF_009764475.1). Lineage (NCBI taxonomy): Eukaryota > Metazoa > Chordata > Chondrichthyes > Rhinopristiformes > Pristidae > Pristis > Pristis pectinata. Next base: position 12,605,720 of record NC_067428.1, read on the forward strand.
GCAATGCCATTTGCAAATTGCCAACTTGTACTCACTGAACTCTGTGTGCCCAAATAGGAGTAGAGGCAGTGCCTGTATATTAATGGATTTGAGAGGAATGGATAGAATTAAAAATACTGCATGGGATTAGACTGGGATAGTCAGTGGAGTTGCCATTGTCATCAAAACTGCTGCAAGAAATTAAGGAATTAGAAGCGCAATATATTGTAGCCCAAACCCTCCTATTCTGTAAAAAAAAAAGTGTACCAACCTCAAAATGAGGCAGAATTTGTTACTGGGTAATGGTTACTGTTCATTTACCCTCTTCAACCAGCCTTCTCAAATAAATTCCATAACAAATATGCTTCACACAACCCGTGTAATTTATGGGTGAAGCTGAAAGATAAGTTACCCTGCCACCACATAGCAGTGTTTTATGCTGTATCTGTCAGGTTGCACTTTACAACTTGTGACACAAGATTACTCCAGGTATTGGATGCACAATGAATTGGATATTCATTTAAATTGTGAAACACGACAGGATAAACAAAATAAAATGGACTCCAGTACAGGATTTTAAGCCCTACTCAGATCAATGGGTGATGAGGATCCATTTTCTTTAACACCCCATTCTACTAGCTGTGTTTGGATCACTGTCCCATCAGAACAGCCCTCTCCCATCAGGACCTCGCTCAAGTGGTCACATCCATTTGTTAGCCTAGAACATCACTGTTGGCAGGCTCTATGATTGTGGACAGAAGATCATTACTGTCCTCAACCAATAATGTACATGAACACATCCCAGCAGGACACTAAATAGTGATCAAATGCTGTATGTTTGGCTGATTTTTTTTTCCCCCGACACATGGCATGGAGGTCATTTACATTACTCCTACAACACCTCTAGCTGATAATGTACAGAAGGCTAGGACTGAAGTTATGGCTTTAGGGTTTTACATCTTTCCAGGTCACTAACCTACTGAATGACTGGGAAACTAAGTAACATTTTCTATGCTTCTGACTGTGTTCCAAAGACATCAGCTCACTAAAGTCTATCAATACGTACTTCTGGAGGTGGGAGTTCTGCAACTAGAGTTCCTACCATGATAGAAATGTAGGCATTATCCCATTAAGAAATAAAATTTATATCATGACTTTTACAGCCTCAGGATATTCCAAAGCATGAAAAGTCAGTAATCAAACAGCTATAAATGTCAGTAAACAACTCCTTTCTCTAGAGGAGCAAAAAGACAGTGAACTATATCTCTATCCTCCTTCCTAAACCAACAAGCTTTCAAAAATTAAATTAAGTTTAAGGAGCCTCAATTTACCTTGTCTATGTAGTTTATTCATTTGCAATGATGCACTGCACTGATTTCCAGTCATTCACCAGAGATTATCAAGGTACAATTTCATTTTAACATACTGCTTTAACATAGGATTGACAAAATGAAACTGAGAGAAATGCACCAGTTGTGGGAGGGAATTCCAGTACTTGTAGTCTAGACAGCCGCATATGTATGATACATAAAATACAAAAGATTTATGCAAGAGTGGGCCATTCAATCAGATTGTGGCTGATCTTTTACTTCAGTACCACTTTCCCACACTAACCCCATATTCCTTGACTCCCTTAATATTTAAAATTCTGTTATTCTTTGCCTTGATTACATTAGCAGCCAAACCTCCACACCCCTCATAAAAATTCTAAAGATTCACTACTCCTACAGTTCTCAACTCTTCGTAAATGTCCAGTTTCCCATTTTAAGACTGTAACCCCTGATTCTGGACAATTCAGCCAGAGGAAACAGCAACACTGCATCACCATGTCAAACCACTTTAAAAAAAATTTTGAACATACAAAATTTTGGTCCCAGTCTGCCTAACCTCTCCTTGTACAATAAACCAATCATCCCAGAAAAAAAATACTGAGCGGGTATGTTTATTGTATGTCCTACCTCAAGGAAATCAGACCTGCATACAATATTCCAGATGCAGTCTCATGATGGCTGTACCTAACTGGAGCAATACATCTCTACATTTGTACTCAAATCCTCTTGCAATAAAAGATCAAAATACTGTTTGCCTCTGTTATTGCTTGGTAAACCTCCAAGTTAACAATATCTGCCAATGAGCCAGTAATAAAAATTTAGATTGCATAGAAGACCAGAATTGAAGCAGCACTGAGATTTTGGAGAATTGCAAGGCTGGAGAAGAGTCAATGGAGCACATGAAGACGTATGCAAATTTTAAAATCAGAACATTGAGGATCAGTGAGCACACGGGTGCTTAGAAATTGAGATGTGTTGTGAATTTAGATTTAGACCATGATTTGGGGAGAAAGATTGGCCAGGGAAGTATTGTAGCAGTTGCAGTATTGTGGTAGTAAGGAGATGGAAGTAGACAGTCTTGGAGATACAGTAAATATGAGATCAGAAGCCATGAAATATAGATCCAAGGCCTAGCAATAACCATAGGGTACAACTGGTCAATTTTACAAACACATTTAAACTTAAGTTTCTTTCTGAAAGATTAAGCTCCAGAAACACAGAACCTTAGACATTGTTTTCTTACTGGCTAACTTGAAGCTTTTTAAACCATTTTGTTGAAAATTTAATATCTTTACATGAAACCATAATATAAAGTAAACTAAACACTTACCATACAGTAAACCCAATTAAGCAATGATGTTTCTTGACACCAATCACTTTTTAAATAACTTGACATCCAAAATAAAATTCTAATGTTAAATATTAAAATGTTGCAAGTTACTGCAGTATTTCAATCAAACAGCTGCTCTAAGACATCAAAATGCAACACATTTTCTAACTTTGTTGTTTTGGAAAATGACAAAACAGAAAATATGACTAGTTTACCAGTGCCTTGCTGCAGAATCAGCAATGAGGTAGCGCCTGGCAAGGCTAATAATAATCTGGAAATTTTGTGCATTAGAGACATAAATGGGAATTGCTAAATAGCCTAATTGCTGCAACAGTTTAAAATGTATAAGCAGCAGTGTCTTCAACTCTCTCAATTTGATGCATCATATATTTTAAACCTTCTATTCTGGGCTCTGCCTTTTGATTTGTTGTTTTTGGAGTGTTGTTTGTTGCTCAGTGCTTGTCATTGACAAAGGGGATTTTAAAGCCAAGTGCTGGCACACTGAGCGTGTAGGTCAACGGGGTGAGAGAGAGAGATAGGCGGGCAGTGGAGTTTTAAATGAACTGCATGGCTTGGGAAAAAAAAGTGGAATTTGCAGTTAAGTAGGGCACGCAGTCAATGCTATGAAGGTAGAAGGATGAAGTTGTGATAATGGATTGTTTTTTTAAGAAAGTTAAAACTCATTTCAGAGCCGGACTGAACATGATGCATGATGAATGAATACCATGTGGTTCAGCACAAGCAAGGAACCCAAGGTGGGGTGGGAACTGGGGGTAAATTGAAAGTGGCATAGAGTAAGAGTTGATGCAAAAGAGGCAGATGCTATTTATTAGCTTAGTGATACTTAATTGGATCAATCTTGTTGAGAGGTTGATAACATATCACTGAAGAAAACAGGTAGCAAAATATAGCTGTGGATTACCACGAATCACATGATAAATACTCTAGGTCTGCAGATAGGGCCATGAGACAGAAAGACAACTTTCATCCATGGGTAATTCCAGAGTTTACTGCATTAGGCTGGATATGCACAGAGAATGGTGCTAGGGAGTGTTTGTTCCATGGAACTCCATGGCAAAGATTGAGGAAGAGAATTTGGTGTGGGGCATCTATGCTGAAATCCACAGATATGGTAAATTGCGATAAACTTGCTTATCTGTCTAATTGTGGCAGATTTTTGTGGATACTGAACATCTGAAAACAAAGTTTAAAAATAGCAAGTCAGAGAGCATCTGTGAAGAGAGAAACAGAAGTAATTGAAAATCCCAATAGATCAGGCAGTATCAGTGGAGAAAGAAAAATACATATGGATAAACAGTAGCAGAACTAGCTAATTCCCATACAGTTACTTTAAATAAAGATTGACAAAGCTCATACCAAAATGATAGACACAATATTTTGTGTTTCAGATATGTTATTCCATTCAGGAGGCATGTCACTTTAATGGCATAGAGTATAATTAGTGTAGGTGGATCTGCTGTTTCACTGTTTTGTGAGGGATCTCAGTAAATTGAAAATATTTCCACCTTTCACACTGCAGAAAATCTACCTAGCATCAATTCACTGGCTCTAGAGAAACACAAAGAAAAGCACAATGCCTGAAGTGTAATGCAGCAGTCAGTCCAATTTTGTGCAATATCGCTCTGGAATGTTTGCACCAAAGTACAAAACACTAAGTCTTACCTTCTGGCCATGCTGAAGACATAGGGTTATAGCACATCCTTCTTCACTTTCTGTGATCTCAGAGCTGCGTACATGTTTACTAAATTTTGGAAGACTTATGTTGGGTCTGCAGTCAGGGTTAAACATGTTAGCTGAAGCAATCATCAGAAAGGCATTTGTCACTGGTCCTAAAAATAAATACAATGAGTTGTTAGAAAATGGATAGTACTTAAGATACGGCATTGCAAATCCATTCGCTATTTATCCTTGGTTTGGATCAAACCAGTAGATAGAATAAAGTATCATTAATTTCCAAAAAAATACATCTATATTAAAAGAAATCAGATCACAATTCATTTCTCAATAAATGCAACTCCCTGACTTTTGCCCAAATGCAAATTACAATTCTTTCTCATTAGCATCATTAATACTGTTAAATAAAAACATTTCCCCAATTCAGGGAGCCAGCATCAATACGAGGGACTCCCAGAATAAGTATGATAAAGAGAAGAGAGCGAAAACATGATAGCGAGAGCAAGAGCAATTACATCAAAATTAAGAGTCTTTTTAGGAGTTCAAAATAAATTCATCCTTGCATGGAATATTACATAATTATTTCAGTTTGGTATTATCACCTACGTGTTAAACAATCTTCTAACACTGAAGAGAGAAATCTGAGCTTTTAAAAAAAAAATTACTACAAATACTGGAAATGCACATCTGTCGGCATCTGAAAGAAAAATTATCATGTTTCAGGAAGAGATTGTCTTTTGCATGAAACCTACATTTGTGGATATAGTTTTCTGAGTTAATTATTAAGAACAAAGCAGTTTGATTATGTTTAATTATTGATGAAAGTCAGATATTTTAAGACAAAAACTATTTCAGTTTTTTTAAAACATTTTAGTAGTCTCCAAAACTCTGTTAAATAAATGAGCTTGCAACCTTAACACTTGAATATTTAATGACCTGGAAAATGCAATACTTTTTATAGTTTCCATCGTTCTGTTAGTTTTCATTCTACTTCTAAAAGTGTTCATTCTTTCTGGTTTAACTCTATATGTTCAGGCTGCCCCTTGTTACCTCATCCGTATAACTGTTCTTTTACAAGAAGCCCCTAAAAGTAAGTGGTAAATCACTTTTCAAAATTCATTCAAGTCATGGGATGTGGACATGGCAGATTAGGGAAGCCTTTATGGTGCATCACTAATTGCCTTTGAACTCAACGGGTTGCATGACTATTTCAAAGGGTGGTTAAGAGCCAAGCACATTGGTGGGTCTGGAATCACACCAGTAATTGTTTGCAGGATTCCCTCTAAACCAATCATCCAGTAGTTTCACGGTTAGCACTATTTAAATATTTGAGTTTAAGCTCCTCAGCTGTGGGATCCGACCTCAAGTTTCTGAATCAATAAATCCAAGATAAAAGATCCAAACTGGGACCTTTAGTGCAAAGTCAACTTAATCCATGATTTAACTGAATATATTTGTTGTATGTTGAACTCAATCAACCCTGGTGATAATTAGCATGAAGTCTAGGAAACCATAATGATGACAAAAATGAAAGGACAACCTAATGTTATCTACAAAACTATTAGCAATCCTGTTGTTTATAATATAATAAGTAACATCAAATTGTTGCATTCCCATATAAATTTTGTTGATGGAGAAAAAGACAGGAGGAAGCTACTTGACCTATCCTATTAGACCAAAACAACCTATAACAAATGCTGGCTTTTCCCAGATATCCGTTGGAGCACAGTGGTATCAGACACTCATGTAAGCAGTCCAGGCATTTTCCATTTAGTATGTACCTTAGTTGGAAGCTGAAATAGATTAACCACTCGGTGGATCAGCACTCATTTGAATGACTCTGCTATCATTAAAGGAGATGTAATTGGAGCCTCCTGCTACTGTTTGCAGGTTAATTGTCCATCACTATTCATGACTAGATGTGACTGGACTACAGACATTTGATCTGATCTGTCATTTGTGGAATCAGTTAGTTCCATGCTGTTATTCTATCAGCACATATAGTTCTGTATTTGTAGCTTCACTGGTTCAGTAATTCATTTTAATGTACACCCAGTGCTGCCCCCAGTATGCCCTTCTACACTCTTCATTAAACTAGGCTTGAACTCCTGGATTGATGGTAATTGTGGAGTGAGGAGTAGCTGGACCATGAGAAGCAGTGCAATACTAATCTGCTGTTGTTGATGGCAGACAGCACATTGTGCATGGCCAATTTTAAGCCTCCAGATCCATTCCAAGTCTATTCCTTTTAGGATAATGGTAATATGAAACTCAAGGACTGTCTGCCAGCCATCCCTACCAATGCTCTCATGAACAAGTGCATCTACAAATTTAGACTGGTGAGGATAAAGTCAGACAGTTACACTGGTGCTGGTTCATTCACCATCTGCCACGGACCCAGTCTGCAGTATGTGCTTCAGGACCTGGCCAGCTTGGTCAGCCGTGATGCGACTGAACCATTCTTGGTGATGGAAGTCCCCATCCAGATTGCCTTCAATGCCCTTGCTACTCTTTGTTCCTCTTCCAAGTATTAGAGTCATAGAAGCAGAGGGACATACAATACAGAATACATACAGAAACAGGTCCTTCAACCCATTGTGTCTGTGCTAGCCATCAAATACTCATCTATACTAGTCCCAATTTTCCAGCCTTCAGTGTCATGGCGTTTCAAACGCTCATCTGTACATCTTAAACATGAAAGCCCCAGTCTCCATCACCACCCACCCCTCCTCAGAAATGGGCTCTTGATGTCAACCACTCTCGGGATCAAATATTTCTTCCTCCAGTCACCTCTCAATCTTTTAACGCTTACCATAAAGGTATTACCTTATACCCCTGTGGTTAAAGGCATCTCTGCTAAGGGGAAAAGTTTCTCATTGTCTACCCCATCTCTGCCTCTCATAATTTTGTCTACCTCAATCAAGTCCTTCTTCAGCCTTCTAGTCATAGAGTCATACAGCACAGAAACAGGTCCTTCGGCCCAACTGGTCCATGCCAACCAAGATGCCCATCTAAGCAAGTCCCATTTGCCCATGTTTGGCTTGTATCCCTCTAACAACATTGAAAAGACACTCGGACAGATGCATGGATAGGTTTAATGCACCTGCCTCAACCACTTCCTCTGGCAGCTCATTTTATATATAGGTTACCCTCTGGGTGACAAAGCTGCCCCTCAGGTTCCTATTAAATCTCTCCCCTCTCACATTAAACCTACGTCCTCTAGTTCTTGATTCCTCAACCCTGGGCAAAAGACTGTGCATTCACCCTATTCACACACCTCTAAGACCACCTCTCATCTTCCTACAAAGATAAGGGATTGAGTTATAGAGGGAGGTTGAGCAGGATAGGACTTTATTCACTCAAATGAATAAAGTCCTATCCTGCTCAATCTCCCTCTATAACTCAATCCCTTGAGTCCAAAGAAAACAAACCCAGCCTATCCTGTCTCTCCGTATAGATGAAATGTTCAACCTGGGGCAACATCCTGGTGAACCTTCTCTGCATTCTCCAGTGCAATTCTATAGTGTGACGACCAGAACAACACACAGTATATAGCTGTACCATGACCTCCCTGCTCTTATGTTATGCCCTGGGCAATGAAGTCAAGTATTCCTTGTGCCTTCTTACTCACCTTGGACATGCACAGCAAGTCCCACTATTCCCCACTATTTCCTGGGGTCACTTTAGATTTTTCAGATTAAATTACATCTGTTGTTTCTCTGCCCATTTTACCAACTGATCAATATGATTCTGTAGCTGAAGATTAACTGCCTCTTATCAACAATACCACCATTTTGTATCATCTGCAGATTCACAAAATATATACATTAATGATCTAGATGAAAATACATCAAACATTATGGACCCCAACACTGCCCCCTGTGGAACACCATTTCCACTTGTAAAAACAATCTCTAACCATCACCTTCTGGCTCCTATCACCAAGCTAATTTTGGATCCAATTTGCCAAATTGCCCTGGATCCTAAAAGCTCATCTTTTCAACAAGTCTCCAGTGTAGCATCTTGTCTAAGGGTTTACTAGAGTCCACATAGATTACATTAAAATTACTACCGTAATTGACACATTTAATCACTACCTTGAGAAATTCAATCAAATTAGTCAAAGGATTTCCCCTTAAAGCATGATCACACTTGACTGATCCCTGCTTCCAAGTGCAGATTAAATCTGTTGCTCAGAACTTTTTTGTTTAAAAAAAAACAATTTTTTTAAATCACTGATATTGGACCCACTGGTTTGTAATTACCTGGCTTAACCCTGCTGCCTTTCTTGAATAAAGGGACCACATTCCCTCAAGTTTGAAGATTTCTGTCAGAGCCCCAGTAATTTCCTCCTTTGCCTCCCATAACAGTCTGGGATATGTCTCATCAGGCCCTGGGAATTTATCCACCTTTAAGCCTGCTGAGATATTAGATATCTCCATTTTGATGGAAAATTTGTTCTAGAATTTCACCATCAGGTTTCTCTGTTCATCTTTGACCTGACCCACAAGACTTCATAGGGTCTAGAGTTAATGTTGAGAATTCCAGAGCCATTCCCTCCAATGTGTATCCTGATGATGCCCCCATCTCTTGAAGCCTCTCTTGACAGTGGGACGCTTGTACCCCGAGATTGTTTCGGAGGAGTCTACGACACTGGCTGTAACATCTGATTTTGTTTATTGTAATGTTATCAGACCATTGCTCAACTAATCTGTGCAACAGCTGTTTTAATTTGGACATTAGTCCCCAATTGCTGTTGAGCATTCAGCAAGGTTCATTTGATTGGGATTGATCTTTCTGCATTTAAATCCATTGCCTAGGTTGATGCCAGGCAGTCTATCCACTTTCCATCTTTTTGGTTAAGTTTTTCCTCATTGTTGCTGAAGGGAACCACCCGAGTTCAACAGTAGAGATAGAAGCAATTCCACAGACTTCTGCAGAGCCAGATTTTCACAGGCTTACTGAGTGACACTGACACCACAGTATCTGCCATTGTGCTCTGTTGCTGGAATCTACATGGAGAACAGCAGTGGAGTTACTCTTGCTGAGAAATTGCTTCTTCAATCCTATGCCTGACCTAACCGAATGACTTACTGGGTCATTTCAGAGAGCAATTCAGAGTCAATCACATTGCTGTGAATCTGGATAGCAATAATCTAAAATATAATAAAATATAAATTTGGATGTAGCCTTTTGCATATTAATACACCCTTTTCAAAAGCAGCAAAATGAGCAAACTGTTAAGCTGTTTTATACACGAATAAACTAACATTTATTTATCCTTGCCTTTTGCATCTGGAAGTCTGCCCTAGCAGTTTCCTGTATAAAAATAGGACTGACAAAGCTGGCTTCCCTTCTGACTTACAGCGGACCACATTCACCACCAGGGAAGAGGGCCCCCGTCAAACAACGCCTGCTCATTTTCTTCCCAATGAAGCAGCCTAACACCTTGCTTTTTGAGAAATAATTTCAATGTATAGACTTTACCATCCTACCCATATATTTTTACAATGCATTTTAAATAATGCTTGTGAAAATATTTTGTTTTTAAAGCAAACTTCTTCCCACCACCCGGCCCCCACCAAACTTCTTCAGCAAACAAAAATCCAAGAAGCTTTTGAGATTTCACATGAATCTAAAATGATCCTAGAATTGAGCAGTTGTTTGGTGATCACTGTAGACAGGTAATTTGCAAAATAAAAATCTAAATCAATACTTGAACTATTAATTTAATGCAATAATCTCAAATATAATCCCTCATGAGACTGGTGACACAGCATGGGGAAGTGTAAGCTTACAAATGACATAACTGTTATGCTCTGCATCTTGATATTATTTACATAATTTTGAACAGTACAGGTGAAATTTAGACTTTTAAGGAATGCAGAATCTGCTTCAAGGATTCTGGTATCTAAGGAATACTTAAAATTTCTAAATAAAATTTCCAAAAAAACTTGATGTTATGAATACTGATGTGTATAGATTAGGCACTCAATTGCCTCACCAGCTGAGTTAGAGGAGGCACTTTAGTCTGATTTTTTTTTTAAATGCCATTTGTTTCTCTCTCACCATTTTCTACATCTCAACATCTGGTACACAGCATGCACATGAGCAGTTAACACCACTAAATGCTGATTCAAATCAGATCAAAAGGACTCTTGAAAAAAATTTCAATTCCATGAACTTGAGATCTGATGAGAGAACAGTGCACTAAAAGGTTAATCATTTCTTCCTTCACAAATGCTACTTGACCCAAGTATTTTCAGGATTTTATATTTTCACTTCACATTTCCATCATCTGCAGTGTTTTGCTCCTGTATTATTTTGGTTTCTTCAGGTTCTTGACCAAAGTAACATGAAATGTCATAAATACTTAAACAGTAGAGTCTGAATAGATTAAATGATCTTACCATGGGCCATGTTTATTACTGAACTCAACACACTGGGTTAGGGACAAGACTCGCCAAATCTCCTGTGTGATTGTTAGAAAATGTGTTGATCCCAAGCATATACTAGTTTAGCTGTGAAGACCTTCCTCACAGTAAAATGATGAGTGGACATTTGGAGAATGATATGTATAGGTAGCTAAAGAAAATAAGAGAAATCTGGCAAAAAATTGCTCCTGGTTTCTGTTCATATTTAAAAACTTTCTTTTTATTCTGTGATGACATAAACTTTAATTATTCAGAGACACAAAAATTACATGATCAGTTGCCATGTTTATAGGATGTTAACCTTTTAGATGTAGAAACCCTGGGAATGATTCATTGGGATGTGTCAAATGTAAATGCAACTCGATGTGCTAGCCCTGGAGAGGATCCAAAGGAAGTTCACAAGAATGATCTCAGGAATGAAAGGCTTAACCTGAGTGTTTGACATTTCTGGGCCTGTATTCAGTGTTCAGGAGGAATGAAGGGGGATCTCACTGAAACCTACTGGATACTGAGTGGCCTGGATAGAGTGGATGTAGAGGATGCGTCCATTAATAGGAGAGTCTAGGATCCAAGGGCACAGCCTCAGAATAAAGTTCCTTTAAAACTTAGATGAGGAGGAATTTCTTAGCCAGAGGGTGTTGAATCTGTGGAATTCATTGCCACAGAGGGCTGAGAGGCCAAGTCATTGGGTGTATTTAAGGCAGAGGTCGATAGATTCTTGATTAGTACGAGGGTTAAGGGTTACGAGGAGAAGGTGGGAGAATGGGGTTGGGGGAAAAAAAAATCAGCTATAATTGAATGGCAGAGCAGACTTGATGGGCTGAATGGCCTAATTGTGCTCCTATATCTTATGGTCAATGAATTTAAAGGGCCCCCCCTCCTCAATGCAGGATGTGGAGCTGGGGGGGGGGGGGGGGGGGGGAAGAGGTTAGGTGTTAAAAAAATGTGGAGAGGAAATTGGATTTTCATTCAAACCAATCCTGGGAATGCAGATCCATCCTTTAACCATTCTGTGAACCATGCAAACCTTGGTGTTGAGTCGGTTACTGCTCATTGTGAAAGCATTAGGGTTAGTCATAACCATGCATCCACGGAAGATCAAAAGCAGCTTCACTGGAGTCAAGCCCTCAATTTCCTGTTCGGAGAGGTGATCATAAACGTTCTGTATTAGTTGGTAATTCCTATTGAGATGTGGTTGAAGACTTGCCTCTGTAAATTAAAAGGGATGATCAGGCACAGTGAGGGTCGATCTGATTGAGTAAGTGATAATGAGCCCATGAGAGACAATACAGCATTGACTGACCACAGCAAAAAATGTGGATCAACGGGGATTTATTACACAGACTGAAATTAAGTTAAAGCAGGGCAAGAGCTTCCACAACTTCTGCTGTACGTGCAAATGTTTTCAAATGATGAAATTATTGATCATTGTGTCTCATGGATGACTGGGGATATAGTGTGAGGAAGTTTAAACTTGCAATAACATGCCTTTGTTGTGCCCCCACTCCTTGCTTTTATATACATGATCCTGGATGGTAGAGGTGAACTTTTGATTCTAAGGGAAGCACAATTTGAGCAACTGCTTGCTACCGGTTAAATATCAAATACCTAAAACATCCAATGCCACAATTAACTCCTGCACCAATAAAAAGCAGACTAAAATATGGAAGATTAATGGTATCAGAATATCTTGCATCAGAAATTTAACATGTTCATGCAGAAAAAAATTACAAATCTCCATCAGTTACTCTTACTTCATATCTCTTCTAAAGTGACTTCCTTAACCAGAGGACTAGTAGGTTAGTAGTAGTGCTAGTGCAGTCTCAGACCTAAGCCAAAAAAATCTTATTGGCCTCCTATTCCCAGATATAGTCATGCAAGCCTTAGCATAACTGAATGACTGACTGAAATTTTCAGAAGTTCTCTACTGTCCTAAAGAGAAAATCCCCAATTGAACTATATGTTAAGAATGAATTTTCCCCTATGCAACAAAATCAGGCTGTAATGAGTTTAATCCATCACACTCCCTGGTTAACTTTGAATAAAGGCATCAAAGGCACTTCGGAATTTGCCTTTTTTTTAAGTTAGTGGTCTGGTGGCCTGATCCAAAGTTGACAGCAGCTAAGAACTGAAGATGCAAACCAGCAAATTTAGAAAATCCTAAAAGGATTCCAAATGATGAAGAAAAATATATGCATCAAGGAAACAAACATGAGCAAGTGAAGATAATCGCACCAGCACATGCATTTCTCCTTTTCATAAAAATCTATTCCCAGCCATCCTTGCATTGCTTTATCTTCACAGTTAAAGTGCATACAATTTTTAGTCCAGAGTGGCTTTAAGTCTGAGGATACCAAGGGATATCTTGATATCAAATAGGATACCAAGAATTTGAACTGACTGATTTAATCAAAAAGAGTGGCTAAGGAGGGAAATGTAATTAGCAGCAAGGTTAAAGAGTTTAGGGCTGTATCCAAAATAATTTCCTTCACTCTTCCTAAATGGGGGAACGTGTGGCTAATCCAAGTTTATAGCCTGACACCGGTGAGGGAGTGGGTCATCAGAACTAATTTTATCCAGATGAACCTAGCACAATCAGTGGTCCACCTGGTTGGTACTCCAGCAACCACCAAATAAAATCATTCCCTCTCTACTGCCGCACAGTTGCTGCAGTGTGTACGGAATAAAAATGCACTGCAGTTACTTACAACAGCTACTGACAGCATCGTCCAAACACGCTACCACTGCCATCAAGAAGAACAAGGCAAGAAGGTGCATGGCAACATCCCTCCAAGTCACACATCATCCTGACTTGGAAATATACCACTTGCCTTCATTGTTGTGTTTAAATGCTGGAACTCCCTGAACTAAATGCAGTAAGGGAGTACCTTCGCCAGAATGACTACAGTAGTTCATGAATATAGCTCACCACCATTTCTCAACGGCAATTAGGAATAGACAATAAATGGCCTTGTTAAGTGATGCCCAGATCCCAAAAATGAATTGAAAACATTTCAAATAACTAAGAAAATGAAATGAGTGAAATGACTTATGTTATCCACACCATAAAAATGACAATGAAAATGTGACTGTTTCTATACTTTACGAACAGAGAATATGTCAATTTGGAGGGATAATTTATTGGCATTGTAAGTGCTAGGAAACTGCTTAAAGTTTGGAATCAGGATTCATAGTATCGGTCTGATTTTAAACAAAGTCTGTGGCCTAGAATATCCTTGGGTCATAGCAATTTCCTCCTTTTTTCTCAAGTGTCTGTTGCAATTCTGTCAACTACAATATGAGGTCAAAGATCTGGGAAACATGTTAGGAACTGCTACCAGTTCAAACCAAAGATATTCTATAATTGTTATGATATTACAAGTCATTTCTTAAAATATTGAATAAATAATAATGGAACAGAATCACCCATTCTCACTGGAAATAAAACTGGTCACAACAGAGTTCATGCACAGATTGCTTTACCATACCATCAATAATCACTCCATTAAAATGTCAGCAGTGACCCGACCGTAATATACTGTTAACAATATAACATTTAAAGCTTGGTAAATGAGACATCCAGCCAGGAACAAGAATGTTTCATTAAGTCCAAAGTGAACTTAACTTGCAAATGTCAAGGTAAATATGTCTTCATACTAATTTGATTTCTGACATCTTCCAAAGGTGCATTTGTGGATTTATTTTCTTAAATAAAAAACAGAAAATACTGCAAAAACTTAAATTGGTCAGGCAGCATCTACATAGAGAAAAACAAGGGTTAACATCTCAGGTCAATGACTTTTCACAAACTTATTTCCTTGCTTGACAGAACTTTCAAATAAAATTATTCCTTGCTGTGAACAGATCAGTGTCATTTACCCATCCTCAAGGAGGCAATGACTTTTTTTTAGTTCAGGTCTCACTGGTGGGTCTCAAAGACTTTGTTTCTTTTGTGTCCAACTTTGGTAAAAATCAGTTCACAAACAGTTGTTTAATTTCAAACAAACCTCAGTTAAGTGGACATTTGTCATGCAAGAGCCATGATAATGTCAAAAGACTTGGTATTCTTATAAAACTTCACTGCTGCTCTTCATTTGAGATGTTGTAATGAGCTGCGTGGTACCAGAATTAAGGCGGGGCAAAAGGATTTATGAAAGAGTCAAGAATTTGTGAGCGCAATGCCCTGAGATTGCAATCCAGGATGACATTTCGGAACTGTAATAGAGACTGGGAGGTGGGTGGGCAATGGCACCATTGAAGATGGTGTCTTTTAAATTATACAACAAGCTAAGATTCTGTCTGCCTAATAAGTCAATAACCTGGACTGGGAATTTGTCTTGCTGGTGACAATTATCCCTCAATAAACACCATTAAAACAGATCATCTGATCACGTACCTCTTTTTCATTGGGCTTTGTTGAGGCAAATTACGTACAACACTAAATACATTGGCAGCAAACACTTTGGGATGTCCCGAGGATCTGACATTCTCAATAAAACAGGCTCTAGTTCCTTATTGCAAAAGCAAACTGTACTGGAATATCACAGAGTGATGCATTATATTGGGGAATTAATTTCCTGAATATTAAACTGCTTTTCTGAATTCAGTTCGAACCAATTTAGATTCATAGTCCAGAATTATCTATACAAATAGAACGTGCCTGGATGCTTTAAATAGCCTGTGACTTTCTGTAAGCTTGCTGCTTCATCCAATTCTGCTACAATAATGTGCAACAGCTCAGTGTTGTGAGCTTACAAGCAGCATCTCTCAGCGCCCTGTCAGAACGATGGAACACCTGGCACCAAATGCATGGCCGTAAAACGCAATCTCTTGTGTCAGAATTAATAATCCTTGTATGTAATGTAGCACAAATGACAGGCTATTTCCAATCTGTGCTGGAGAAAGTGAAAGGATGAGGTTACTTGAGACATTTCTTACAATGCTCTTCCACAAATCTTGAAAATTATTAACAAACCAATGCATCAGAAATAACAGTTTACTACTGGTAAGTCCAATTTCCTCTGTAAAAATTTCAGCTTCTGCTGAGTTAGTAGTCCAGAGGCACCTGCAACAATGCAGTTAATCAAAATGGATCATAAAAGTTTACTCTTAATTTCTTGCATGGTAAATTCCTGAGTTTAACTTGGGCTCTCAAAAGAGACAATAAGATAGAGGAGAAAAGCAATGATATAAATTGGCAAGGATTCCTTCTCTAAACTGCTGTCTGGTAAATGCCATTGGGAATGTAAATCAACACTTCTCAGGTATTTTGATGAAAGCAGAATTAAGCTGAAAGGAAGCTCAATGTATTAGGAAACAATCTGACATTTATTAAAGTTAGAAAGACAACATACATAAATAATAGTATTAGGGAGACATTTTGCAACAATGATATCATCCCAAATATTAGTCTCAACTGAACTTTCCTTCAGCAATCCCTCAAGATCAAGGATGACTTTCATCTGGTTTTGTGGATTCTAAGGTGGCTGATGAAATCAATGTGGGAACTGCAGGCTATTCCAATAGATACGGCAGAGGGTGGCTGGCAGGCAGTTTATGAGGCGGTCTGCTCCTTCCATTACTTGCACATTGGCTCACAATTATCCTGATAGATGGTCCCAAGGTTGTCAGTACCATCCTGAATGTTTCTTCTCCACTTTGAATGGTCACGAGCTGGAGGTTCCCAGAAGTTAGTGGAAATATTGGATTTCCTCAAGGAGGGTTTAAGCATATCCTTGAATCTTTCCCTTTGTCCACCTGGTAACCTCTTTGCATGACAGAGTTCAGAATAAGATATCTATTTTCGGAGTCTAGTGTCAGGCATGCAAATGACACATCCTATGCCAACGTAGTGATTTAGTAGTAACTACGGCTTTCAATAATGGGAATGTTGGCCTGGGAGAGAATATTGACATTAACTCCCTTGCCCTTCCAGTAAATTTGGAGGATTTTGCAGAGATAGCATTGATGCATTTTTCCATTGCCTTGAGATGTCTGCTCCAGGTGGTCTACATCTTAGAAGTATATAGGAGACTGGGGATCACTGCTGACCAGAAGACCATGAGCTGTATGCTAGATCTGACTTCTTAATCTTTAAATACCTTTTTCTTTAATTGTTCGGTTATTCTGGTGTATTGACGGGTAATTTCATGTTTTCACTGAGGGGTGGCTTCCAAGATATGGGAAGTGTTCCATGTCTTCCACAGCCTCATCCTAACTGTTCTATCTGCCAGCCCACTGATATAATTAGTGGATCTTCCAAAGTTGAACCAGCAGTTACACTTGTAGCTGGCTTTACCATTCAGAAATTCAGCATTCCAACTGAGGTATGGATCTGAGCTAGAGTGCCAACATTCCAATTTATTGGAGGCCCTGTGACAACACTGAGTTCTCCATGCTGCTTAGTGTGGCAGGGCCCACCTGCCAAATGAATGCTCATCCTGTCCCTGCTCTATTCCACCAGGACTAATTTTGGTTTTGTCAACAATGGAAAGCGCGGAGAATGTCAGCAGAGTTTTTGTATGAACTGGAAAAGAGTTTCCCCTGCTGGCCCCAGATGAAGTGGCTGCTGATTTTGAATACATTTCCAAGTGATAAGGAGAAGACTTAACACGTTAAAGCACAGATCATGTCGGCTCTCTCCAGCAAAGGTTTGAGTTTCACTTACTTGGAGATAATCCCCCTGTGGCCAGGCCACAGACAGGAAGAACATGGACGGCTGGCTGAGGATTCACTGCTTTAACCCAGCCGGTGAACACAAGCTTTGCTGCCTCAGGGCTAGAATTTATAAAAGACTTGTTATTAAAGTTTTGGGTGATCTAAACAAATATTCAGCCATTAATGGTTCATGCCTACCACCTAAACAGCTGGGTGGCAGACCATATCCTTGCTCTGAGGGGTTCAGACTACAATGCACCTATGATAACCAGTGAGCCTGCAGACAGGGCCTCAAAGCATTTCAGGACAGAGCTACCATGAAAAGGGCCTCACCAGTCATCTGAGAGCCGACCTCCAAACAGAAGGTTGCATCCCAAAATATACTGGAAGAAAAAGAAAGGTCGGAGGGCAGGCTAAAGTTAAGGGCAGGCTAAAGTTAAGCTCAGGCAACTGGTATATAGCAGAATATCTGGCCCATTCCTCTGAAGCTATCTATGTTCGTATGCTTTCCAGTAGAATTCCACATCCTTCAAGGCACCTCTGGGTTCTGGAAGAGTGGATGATGGTGAACGATAATTCTGAAAAGGTGCCTTCCCTTTTAACCATGCATTTAGTAAGCAAAATTAGGTTATTATGGCTACTTAAAATTACATGTCTAAATAACCTTGCCCAAATACTGTTAGTTATAAAGTGCCATTCACCACCCTGACAACTATCCATAGATTTTTCATGAACTTTTAAGCAGCAACTTACAGATCTTAGAGACCATTTGCAGCCCCGTTGCCTGTAAAGGAGGCCTGTGGCATGTGAGCAGATCAAAGCAATGGACTTAGTGTACCGTGGAAGTCCCTTGATGCAACAAAACCTACATGGGGAATTTTTAAAAGTTTTGCAGGCTTTGTACAATCAAAGCTTTTAGTTTAAAATAGATTTCATCAATTTGTCCTGATGTGCAGATGTGAACTCCCAACCATCAGGGTAAGAATGGTGATGAGGATATATTTAATGGATTGGAAATTCCAGTAAATGGCACTCACTTGTCAATAGTCTTACCTGAAGCAGATGCCTAGAATGAAATTCCTCAGGTAGACCAGGTGGGGACTAACTGGTAAGGTCTAGTGGTCTTTCTAATCATAAGTGGCAAGACTCATCCACAAAATTGCTCAGGCAATCGGTTAAGCTGTGCTTGAAGATTCATCATCCCCATTTTAAAATTCCTACATCTTAAAATACATGTAAAAAACACTAGCAAACACTTTAAAATAATGTGCACACAATAGACAGATCCAAGCAAGTGCACAAGCAATGGATCAGATCAAAGCTCTGCAGTGCTAATACATCTAGACGCAAATGGTGGTGAACAATTAAACAGCTAACAGGAGGCAGTGACTCCATGAGTTTCCCTATTCTGCACAGGAATACAGGAAGCTGCAGAGAGCAGTGGATTCAGCTCAACACATCACTGGCACATTCCTCCCCACCATCGGTAGTATCTACATGAGGCAGTGCCTCAAGAGGGCAACATCTATCAAAGATCCCTATCATCCTGACCATTGCCATCTTCTCGCAGCTATCGTCGGGCAAGAGGTACAGAAGCCTAAAGTCCCACACCACAAGGTTCAAGAACAGCTACTTCCCTTCAATCATTCAGTTTTTGAACCAACTTGCACCACTCCAATCACCACCTTAGTATAGCAACACTATGGCCACTTTGCACTATAATGATAACTCCAACATCCCTCAAGAAGCTCGACACCACTCAACACATCAGCATGCTCGATTGGCACTCCATCCATTCTTTCACTTCATTACCAGAGCACAGTGGCTGCAGCTTGCATCAGTTACAAAACACACGACAGTTACTCAGCTAGCCTACTCCAACAGCACCTTCCAAACTTGCCACCTCAACCAACAAGGACAAGGGCTTCAGGCGCATGGGAAAACCATCACCTGCAGGGTCCTCTACAAGTCACACAATCCTGATGTGGAAATATATTGCTGTTCCTTCATCACCACTGGATCTAAATCCTGGAACTCCCTCCCCAATAACATTGTGAAAGTACCTTTATCAGAAAGACTTCAGTGGTTCAAGTTGGTGGTTCACCACCACATTTAACTCTTCTTCAATGACCTTCCATCACAAAATCACAAGTGGGTATGTTTACTGAAGGATGCACAAAGTAAAGCCAACATACCCACATGCAACATGACCTGGACAACATTTGGATACAAGCTGAGAGTGGCAAGTAACACATGCACCTGACAAGTGCCAAGCAATTAGCATCCAAAGAAAGGAGTATAAATACCCATGCTTTACATTATTTGGATTACCACAGATAAATCACCCACCACCAACATCCTCAGAGGTTATCATTTAACAAACATCAATCTGCATCAGCCACATTAAGAGTGAAACTACTGGAGCAGGTCCTGGCTATTCAAGAAGGAAGACATGGGCACTACCTGCAGATTCCCGAGTCGCACATCGCTCTGATATACAGCACTTCCTTCATTGTTGCTGGGTCTAAATCCTGGAACTTGCTAACCAACAGCATTATGGCAGTATCTTTACCAGAAGAGCTGCAGAGGTTGAAGAAAATGGGTCACCACCACTTTCTGAAAGGCAGTCAGGGAATGGCAATAAACACTGGCTTTGTCAGAAATGCCTACATCCCCCAACAATTAATAAACTAAACATCTCAATTAAATATTTACCCATCTTTGAGCCACTCTTCAACATTCAAAGTGAATAGTTTAACTCTTCCTTGTCAGACCTAACTGCGCAATTTCCCAAATGAACACTGGGCATCATGCTCTACTGCTGAACTCCATCAACCAATTGTCCCTATGATTTTGACATTCCTCTGTACATGGAAGGATGCCACTCTGCTGTGTCTTTCCTGAGGCCTTGTCAATTTTGAACATTCAAACATCTTACAGCAAAGCCCAGGGTTTCAAAGATGCACTGAATATTCTGTCCAGTGAACTTAATAGAAACCTTTTCATCTCTACTGATCTCTTCCCCATCTCCTGCGTGAAGTCAATCATGTTCCTTCTATCAACTGTTAATAAAACAATGCAAACAAAAGTGTAAGTAAGGAATGGCACAGGCTGGTGCATACATATGAGTTGCAAAGTACAATAGATTTCAAAAAGGAAGGAGGAGAGCAGGAATGAGGAGGATAGTGAAATGGTGAGGTTGTTTGCTGGACTCTGTTCCAGATGAAGCAGAGTCACTTGCACTTCTTCCTATCTAGTGTACTGCATTTGATGCTCATAATGTGATCTCCTCTATATTAGGACAAACTAAGTGCATATTGGCTGACAGCTTCACAGACCATCTGCATTCAGTAAGCAGGGCTTACCTGTTGCCTGTCACTTCAATTCTCCATCTTGCTCCCAGTTGGACCTATCTGTAGTGGCTTCTTGCATTGTTATAACAAAGTCCAATGTAAGCTTGAAGAACATCATTTCATCTTTCATCTCAGCACAATGCAGCCTTTCGGTCTCGATATCAGATTCTGTAACTTCCTGTGAACGTGTTGTATTTCTTTGTTTGCGTTCCATCTCTCAAACTGTCCTTATTTCACAGCTTTTACAGGTTTTGTTCACTTTTTTCTCTCTCTAACTCTAATAGCAAATTAATGACTTCATATATGGCATATCCCCATAGCAACCCTAGCTTCCCCCCAATCAGAGATATTCCTTTGCCCTAGACATCCATCCCGACCCTCTTTGCAACTTAAAATTAACATGCTTTCTCATTTTGCTTTCACCCAATAAGTAACAAGCAGCAAAAACTCTGATAATTCTTTAAAAGTTACTGACAAGAACATGTATATTTTTCACAAAGTAGTAAAACAGGATTAACAAATTCATTCTAATGCAAATCCAATTAATCTGCTTAATTAAATAAAATGAATACCCAAGTTGTATTTGGCTCTGACAGCCTTTATGTACAAAATCTGAACATATTTGCATCAATTTGGATGGATAAATATTTTAAGTCTAAAACATATATACAACAGCAGCTCTCAGCTAGGACTTAAGAATATCCAGCAACATGGAGCAGGAGCATATGATAGAAACAAAACATGGAAATTAATACAAGAAAAAAAACTTAGAAATATGAAGTATAAACAGAAAATGCTGAAATCTTTTCAGGAATTATTTTCAACTACAGTTCTCTCAGAAGCAATGCTAATGAAATGCACAATTGTGATGGAGTCAGCTATCAAGAACACTTCAGAGTTTGTCTTTTTAAATTTTCATGATGGGACAAATCAGCTGTATCTAAAATCAGATGGATCTGCCTTTCATGAACAAGATGGATCACATCAGGAAGAAAGTCAAACTTGAAAGGAAATAAATAGGCCAGTGGAGCCACCCACCCAGAAATAAGGCATCAAGGGTCAACAGAGATCACCAACATGGGAAAGAACAAAGCATTCAGACATTGATGGATGAACCAAGACATCAAAACAGAGACAACATAAAAGTGTGGAATGGATTTTAATTAAAGCTTTAGACCACCGGATGATGAGACAACATTTTCAATTTAGTTCCCTGTGGGTTTCAGCAACATTTAGTGAAATACCTCATGATAGCGGTGACATGGCATGAAAATCTAGCCTTGCAGCTTCTATTTTGCCCTCATTTAAAAAAATGTTGCAGAGTTATGTTTGAGTCAATTTTCCATAAATTTCCAAGGCTTAGAAGTCATATCAATGTAGTTGATTCTTCCACCGAATCACATATTAATGGCACTTTATGGATAGGGACACTAATATTTGATTTATTGACCCAATGAAATTTATTACCAAAAGCAAGGCCCTTCCACTCTTCACCATCTCATCCTACAGTGCAATCTGGGCAAAAAAAAATGATGCAGATGATAACCACTAGCCAGAGAATATTTTAAGTGGAACACAAGGGAAGAAAGGAGCAAGGACAAGTACCTTCATCCTCACAACTTCTAGTTTTTTTTGAAGTCAATTAATCTTAGTGTTGTCACACCTGTTTTGTAGGCAGACATTCGCAAGTTTTCTCAATCAACAAGGTAAACACCTACTTACTTTGAGTTTGGTAAAAGAATTCCTTTGAAGTTCTGCAATACCATGGGAAGACACGCAGCCTTGCTTTAACATCCCATTTCAATAGATTGCACCTTCAAGAACAGTTCTCCTACAGGAATGCATTGCATGTCTAAATTATCTGCTCTGATCTGGAGTGCATTTTGGTCAATTATTTTCATAACTAGTCAAACAGCCTCATATTTAGTTATGGTGAAGGCTCACACTACAATTTGTTGAAGTTGATGCCAGTTGTGAAAACTAAACATAATCCATGTGATGAAACTCTGATCAGGATGACAAAGTTGTAAAAAAAAATGAGCACCGAGTTAGACTTGTGCTGGATATGCTGAACTCAGAGCACTAGCTGCAATCAGCTTTGGAAATTGGGAAAAATAAAGCAAAGAGCTGGAAAAAAAACCCAGAAAGCAGAGAGATTAATTACAAAATGAAGTAATGGTGCAAGACAAGAGAGGGCAGCAATGGGAAAAATAAAAAAAATTGGTCTAAAGTAGATGAAAATGGGGGGGAATAGACTTATTATCCGAATTAGCACATGGTGGGGTGCAGTGGACTAGTAAATTGGAGGACTGGACTAAGAATCCTGAATTCTAAGTTCAAATCTCACTGCAGCAGCATGTGGAATTTAAATTCAGTTAATCATCTGGAATTGAAGACAAAAATCAGTCAATAATTGGGATAATCATAAAATTGTGAACTGTAAACATCCAACTCGTTCACATGTTTTTCAGGAGAGGAAATCTGCCATCCTTACCAGGTCTAGCCTACATATGATTCCAGTCTCCAATGTCTTAAATGGCTTATCAAGTCACTCCTTTCAAGAACATTTAGGGATTGGCAAAAATTTCTGGCCATGCCAACACAATCAGGTCCTGAAATTAGGTAAATAAATACAGTTGAACCCAGAACTGAGACTGGAAGGTGTCTAGTCAAAAGTTGGTGTGCTGAGATGCCACTCCTTGAACTCACATGGAACTTCAGTGTAACAGTGTAGGAGGCTGAGATCAGAGAAGAAATGAGAGTTAAGATGACAGTGACCAGATGCTCAGACTGAATCAAGATGTGTCGTCCTTTTTACTCTACTGTGGAACATTAGAATGTGCATAGCTAGAATAATAGAATGAAGACATCATCTGGGAGAATGGAATGGAATCCTTAAAAAAAGCAGAGTTGTTGGAAATGCAGTCAAGATATTTGCAAAATCAGTAGACTCATAATGAATGTTAATTGCTAACATATTTTCAGAAATGAGGTCAGAGAAGTCAAAGAGAGGAAGAGGAGATTGCTCATATGAGGTGTATTTCATTCACCACGCAAATGGATATTGCTGTGCACTGTGTGTTTTGAAGTTGATGGTCCACTAACCAGCCCACGTTCACCAGGTTCATATAGAAAAGCAGCCATTTGCAGCTGGTAAGCAGCTGCCAGGAATTGTACTCGTGCAAAACTCGAAGGACAGTTACTACATGTACTACAACTCTAACCCAGACTTTGCACAAATCCAGTTAAATAGGAATGCACAAGAGAATACCTTTTAAAATTGCGTAATTCAAGCTGCAAGAGTTTTACTTTAAGAGTCTATTTGAACAAACATACAAATAAAAACAAGCATCCTAACCAAAATAATATTACCATGCAGCTCATGTTTCACAGGGCACACTTACTCCAGAATATACAAGGAGAGTAATTACACTACAACCATAATCACTACAATTACAAAAGATAATAAAGAGAGATTAACTATTTAATGCTAGTATTTTACCATCCATGCTACAAAAGTGACAAAGCTGTTGTGTTGCTCTTTTTTGCAACTCCTTGAAGCTACTGTTACATGACTAGGTCATTAATGGAAGAATTAATGGAGCACAGTACAAGGTCACCTTATGTGACTGGGGTGCACAGTAGTTACTGAAATGGAGTAGGTTATGAGCAAAGCTTCTTGCTGTTACTGTGCAGTGAAAGATGAGATCTATGCATGGCTCTCACCTGCTCTGCGGCAAAATTTCAGTGCTTGTGGGATCTACTGTATCTCTCATTAAGGTATTCATGTAGAAGCATTACTTTATTTGATTCCATATAGATGAAAATGATGGCTTTAGTAGCTCTCTAACAATCCACAACATGATCTTGAAAATGTTTATTCATTTGCCAGGATTACCTTGCTTGTAAAAAAATCTCTCTCAATTACTACATCTTTCCAAAAGAACCCGAGATGGGAAACAATTGTTACAATCCATGTGGATGGATTATTCCATTCTGATTTAATAACACTTTTCTCAAAATTAAAGACTTCTTTCAAAAAGGCTATGAGAATACAGGGGTCAGACAGATGGAGAAGTTGTGCTTATCCACATTTAACTAGCATTAGAAAAGCTGCAGGTTCTGAGAAATTGAAGTAGAGCCAGAAAATGTTGGAGGTACTCAGCAGGTCAGGCAGCATAGGTGGAGAGAAAAACAGAGTTAGTGTGCCTGGTTGATAACCTTTTGTTCAAACTCACCATTGGTCTTCAATATCAAATCTGTTTCTTTCTCCACAGCAATACAGTCACCTGTCCTATGGAGGCCACAATGAGAGCACCGAATGCAGTAGATGAGCTTGGAGGAGATGCATGTGAATCATTGTCTGACCTGGAAGGGCTGTTTGGGTCCCTGGAAGGTGGTGAGGGAGGTGTAGGGACAAGCATTGCACCTCTTATGGTTGCAGGACGAAGTGCCAAGGGACAGGGAGTGGCAGGTGGGTAGGGTTGAGCAAACCAGGGAGTCACAGAGAGACTACCCACTGTGGAAAGCAGAAGGGAGTGGGATGCTAGAATCTGGAGCAAAAAACAAACTGCTGGAAGAACTCTGCAATTCCAAAAGCATTTGTATTTGGGGACGGGGAGGGGGTGGAGGAGGAGAGGAATTGTCGGCATTTTGGGTTGAGACCTTGCATCAGGACTGAGAGTGGAGAGGAAAGAAAGCTGGTATAAAAGAGGAGAGGGGGATAAGATATCTATCTGTCACATGTACATCAAAACACACAGTGAAATGTATCTTTTGCGTAGACTATTCCGGGGGCAGCTCTCAAGTGTCACCACGCCACCGGCACCAACATAGCATGCCCACAACTTCCTAACTCATACGTCTTTAGAATGTGGGAGAAAACCAGAGCACCCAGAGGAAACCCACGCAGACATGGGGAGAATGTACAAACTCCTTACAGACAGTGGCTGGAATTGAACCCGGGTCACTGGCGCTGTAAAGTGTTACGCTAACCACTACACTACGGTACAAGGGGCCAGTAGGTGACAGGAGTGATAGGTGGACAAGAAGGAGTGATAGGTGGACAAGAAGGGGTGAAGGATGGGGAGCATAAGGAGCCAGGTGGAGGTTGGTGACGTGTCCATTTCAGTCCAGGTCTCAATACCTTGATAAAGCCTCAATCAAGAACAGTGGCACAAGGTAGCTGAATTATTCTACCAGTAATCCAGAGGCCTAGCCTATTGATCAGGGTAGGCAAGTTTAAATCCCACACAAAAAGCTGGGGAATTTAAATTTAGTTATTTAAATAAACTGGAAGAAAAAGCAATACTAACAATGAAATTACCTGACATCTGTAAAACCCATATGGTTCATTTACATCCTTTTGGAAAGAAAATCTGCCACTCTTACCCACTTATCCAGTCTAGCCTAGTTGTGACTCCACGTATAACACCACAGTGTTCTCCTTAACTGTTCTCTGAAGTAGTCTGGCAAATTACATCAAATCCTTACATTACAGCACAAGAATAAAAGTAGATGGACATGAGGCATCAATCCAGAGATTTCATCAGACATAATTAAGCACACATTGCCTGCTGATCCTGTGAATTTCCCCTCACAAACTTGATATGTGCCTGAATTAGAAAAGTTTTCCCATGCAGTCGTTTTACAGAACTACACCTTTCAGCCAAAGTCCCAGTATTTTCCATCACAATCCCTGGATATGTTCCATCTCACTGGCAGGACAGACTCACTAGACAATTCACATCAGTATACAAACTGCATCCTCAACATTGACTCCAAGTTATGTCAAGTCTCTGAGCATCAGGTCAAAGATACGGAAACTTTCTGCTGACTTTGACCTACTGCTGTCCCTTAGTTGATGAATCTGCACTCCTCCACATTGAATGTCAGTTGGAAAAAGACACCAAGCACAATAAGGACAAAATGTACTCTGGGTGGAAGACAACATCATAAAATCACGGAGATACGCAAGGAAATAGGCCCTTCAGCCCACAGAATCTGCGCTGACCACCGACCATACATTTACATTAATCCTACAAACTCCACACAGATAGCACCCAAGGTCAAGATTGAATCTGGGTCTTTAGTGTCACAAGACAATGGCTCTACTAGCCCAACCAGTGTGCCACTTGACAGTGGCTTGGCAGCACCACCACTGATCAAACTGGGCAAAACTGAACTGGGTCTGTCCAATACCGTATGAGAAGAAAAATGAAAAATCTACCCGATCTAATCTACCCAAAGCAGACCCGTCATTCTGCGACAATTTCATTACGAATAATCATCACAAAGACTGTAGAAGCACAGTTCTGCAATACCAATGAGAACATCACCCATCATGTTGGTGTTATTACCACAATCCCAATGCTATTGGTAGAGGGAATAAATGTTTAGGGTGGTTGATAGGGTCCTGGAAGACATCAATTTCATGATATTTGTTGGAATTGGAATCATCCAGGCAAGTGAAGGAAATTTCATTATAGTCCTGATTTATACCTTGGGAGTCAGGAAGTGAGATACTTGCTGCAGAACATCCAACCTTTAACCTGCTCCTGTTGCCAAAGTATTAAGTAGTTGACCCAATCAACGATGAGAAGTGTTGATAGCGGAAGGCTTGGTGATACTAATGCCATTGAATGTCAATGGAATGTTCTAAGAAATGGAAAAAATTAATAGATATAAAGGTGATTAAACTAGGACACAAATCAGAAATAAAAAACTTCAGAGCACAAGAACTGGTTAACATGTATGTGACTGAAACAGATACTTTTTAAGATTTGTAGACTGAAAAGAATCAATTATGCCAACTGCAGGTGCAAAGTCAAATTGAAAGGTATGTTACTGAAACCACTGCACAGGATTATAAAAGCTAAATACTGTTAATGATAAAGTACCATAGAACCATAGAAAAACTACAGCACAGAAAACAGGCCATTTGGCCCTTCTAGTCTGTGCCGAAACATTATTCAGCTAGTCCCATTTACCTGCCCCCCAGCCCATATCCCTCCAGACCTCTCTCGTCCATGTATCTATCCAATTTACTCTTAAAAGTTAAGAGCGAGCCCGCATTTACCACATCAGATGGCAGCCCATTCCACACTCCCACCACTCTTTGAGTGAAGAAGTTCCCTCTGATGTTCCCCCTAAACCTTTCCCCTTTCACCCTAAAGCCATGTCCTCTCGTAAGTCTACAAGAAAACCATGGAAAATGTTTTAGTGAGTTGTGTATACATTGATTGTTAAAAGCTGCGATGTGTCGAAGTGTATAAATGCAGAGACAAAAACATACAGCAAAGACAAGATGGTTTAAATAATGGATTCTAACTTCCACAGATTGAGATAAGCAGAGTAGCTCATATATGCAAGGAAAATTCCCAATGTACATGACAGCTTTCTGCAACAATACTCCTAGCACCAGCTACAGGGTAGCCATATTAGATTTAGAATTAAATAATCAACCAGATTTGGTTAACAGCCTAATAATGTTTGTAGATTTATACATAAACAAATGCAATGTCATCAAGGTCAATATAGTACATCAATACATCACTTAGCCTTCAGGATGATTTTCCAGGAACCAGGAAACTAGATGAATCAGCTGTAAAAGGTGTCATAACATACTGGACTTTCATTGGGCAAGCACCAATGACATAATGCACTCTTGGAGGGCAAGGAGTTTCCGTTGTGACCCTGACAATTCATTGTAATTATAAATGATGTAGGCAATGGAATGGAAAGTCACATATCCAAGTCTGCTAAGACACAGAAACAGGTGGGGTACAGTAGCACAGTAATTACCTTACTGGACTAGTAGTCAAAAGCCAAAACTATTAATCCAGAGACTTGTGTATAAATTGCACCAGTTAACAAAGCCTGTTGTCTTTACCCTGCTTGGCCTTTGACTCCAGACTCCCAACTATGGTTGAAAAGGCCGTAGGAACAACTAGCAATGAATAATAAATTCTGGCCATGCCAGTGATGTCTTCATTTTATGAGCAAGTTAAAAAAAAAGTTGGTGTTGTAGATGGAAGTATTACATTACAAAGAGTTAGCTGAATGGGAAAACAGTGACAGTGTAAGAAATTATAGACTTAAAAAGGAAAGAATAAGAAAAGGAAAGGATAAAGCAAGAAGCAGTAGTGATCCAAGAAGACTTGCAGCCCATATTTATAGATCATTAAATGCCATGGGCAGGTATAAAAGTTGAGCAAAAAAATCTATGGAATGCTGACCTTTACATCTGAAGGACAGAAATACAAAAGGGAAAAAAAAGTTATGCCACAGCTATACAATGGCCTGATTAGGCCACATCTGGATTGCTGGCAGCAGCTCTGGGCACAATACTCTGGTCTTGGAGGCACTATGGATATATAAAGCAATTCTCAATTTAAAATCTGAGGTAGAAGGATTTTTGATCTGGGGAAGAGGCACGTACAAAAATTTAGATCACAGATCAACCCTGATCTCAAAGAATTGCAGAAAAATTTTGAAGAGTTAAGCAAACTACCCTATCGCCAAAGTACCATGACAGACTGTGGTCCTTCAGAAGTGAGACTGAGATGTTTTCAGGATCTAAAGTAAATTTAGAAAAAAAAATCCATTCCTGATATGTTCAAATATAACTTAAGTGAGGGCACAAAAATTGAATCAAGACCAAGCTACCAATCCGATGATTAGCACTAAATTCTTACAGACCCATATGGCTGTTTTCAAGGCCTTATCTTATGACCAGAACCAGTTGCAAGATACAATCTACAATTGTTCTAGGCTTCATTAAATATCAAACAACTGAATAAAATCATACCTGGGAAACAGGAGTCCCTGAGGGGTGTATTTAATAAATTCAGCCATCAGATTTCTGACTACATAACAGATTCAACAAATTACATAGTTCCAGTTATTTCTTTCCAATTTTTTCTCTGAAATTGCATTTCCCCATTTTCTCAGGTTTGGAATCACTGAAGTCACATTAAAGGGAAAGAAATGCTACTTGGAAGCACACCATTTTGTCAAAATTAAGTTTAAATTCACATAACTAAAACTAAAAATATAGTAATCAAAAAGCTGAAGATTAATCATTATAAGACATTACCTTTGGGAGCCTTACATGAGTTAGAAAAAGTGGAGAAGTTTTTATAACTCTTTTGCTAGTTAATTTTCTTGACAGGGCTATGGGTTATATGTGCCTCAGGTGTTATCTGACACTTTCTTCAAATATCATGCTTCATGTAAATGCAAGAGGCAAGTCCGCATTAATACCCAAAAACTGTAAAGTGCATCAAGTCCTGTCTGGTTCCGATCCCAGGGTCAAAACTTTCTCTTAGTGGCGAGCTGCATATTCTTGCTGCTAATTGGAGCAGGGTGACCAGCAAGTTCAGGACTTCTGCATTTGCATGGAGGCCCAAATACCCTGACATTCACGAGATAAATGCTGGTGTAGAACTGTTAGTACTTTGCATCAAGTTTATGTCTGATTACTCAATAGAAAGGCACTCAGATTGAAGAGTAGTAAACTTCTATTGATTCTGCATTGTAGGCATTGGTGGGAAGGCTAATGTTCAGACCTAATTGCATTTGAGAGAGTGGTTCTGAGTCAACTACGTAAGCTGCTGCAGTCCTATCTAGTTTTCCTATTAGCCCAGAGATGTATTTCAATGCCCCAACTGAGGTCAATGAATGTAGCACAGACTATGGATCAAATATAACTGATTTCTATCTGCACAGCTCACTGCTGGGTGTCAAATCTGCATTTCCATTTGGGCTCCACAATGCCACAACTATTGTTTTCAAGAATTGATTTGTCCTTTTGAATTTCCTAAATGGCGAGCTTTCTCATTATTGGAAAAGTGTTTGCTTTACTGAGGATGATTTTTGTGATTGGCCATTGAAATTAGAGTAATCCAATGGAAATACAAAGGAATGAGAAATAACAGTGCCAGACGCCAAATAATTCCGGTGGAGAGAAGTGTAGAAAATAGAAATCCAGCAGGAATATTCCCTGTTCCTCTAAGGGATTGCAATTTTCAAATTATTCTCCATGTATCATTCTATAGAGGCTGCAAGACAATGGCACAGAAATGATTTGAGACTTTCCTGACTAAATTGTGAAGCCAACAAAAAAAATTATTTTCATTAAAGATCACTTCTAATGAAAACAATCAACCTGAATCATTGTTTCTCTTTCCAAATATGTTGCTTAATCTGCAGAGTAATTCTCGCATTTTGTGTTTTTATTCACAACTCCGAATATACTTCTGAGAGTCTCTACATAAGATGGAGCAAATGAACAAAACAGAAATGTCAGTCACTCCAAGTATTTAATGTTCTGTTGAATGCAAGTCAAAAAGTGCAAGACGACTCCTCAGAATCTTTTTTTAAATATACAAAAGATTAGATTACTGTTTTATTGAAACAAGGCATTACATTGTAGAAATGAAATGAAAATTGATATAGTATTAATAGCTGGGAGTATTTCATACGAAGGCTGGGTTTCTTCAATTACTGGTTGTAAGGTTCTCCATGTCTGAAGTGATACTGATAGAAATATGTAAACAGAGTAATGGAACATGACAGGTTTTGTGAGTTTAAGTTCAAGAGGATCCCACACTTTGCTCAAGCAGCTCAGATCAACAAATATTCTAGTCTTACCTTTATGATTAACTGTTCTTAAGCACTGCTTGCTTGGAATGTCCCATAACCTCACTGTCTCATCATGTGATCCTGAAATCAGCAGTGTTCCATCAATGGAGACTGACAAACAAGTCACCTGATTCCTATGGAATGAAGTTCCCAATGAGTTTAATACTATGAAACAAGAAGATACAAATAATACCACCTGTGTTATTCCTTCACCTTCTCCTGTACCCTTGACTTTTACTGAGATATAGTTCCATTAGCACTGACTACCTTCACCCACATCTCCATTGGTCACATGTTGCAATTACAATCATAGCAACACAGAATATTCAACCATAAAGAGATTTGTTAGAAACCTCAATCCACTCCCTTCATTTGCAATTTTGTAGAAGATATTCACTAACAGTTAACAAGAATGTTCGTGAACTGGCTGACTTATCTAGGCCAACCTCGAACGTGTACCCCTACTCGCCCTGAGAAAGTAGTGAGAAACTATCTTCTTGAATATCTGCAGCCCTCCGGGTTAAGGTGCTCCCACAATGGTGTTGAGAATGATGAAGGAACAACAATATATTTCCAAGTTTCCAAGGGGTGAGATTTGGAAGGCAACATTGTAGGTGGTGGTGTTCCAGGCACTTGAAACCTTTATTCTTGATGGTTGAGGTTGTGGGTTGGATGTATGCTCTAGGAGTGGCCTAGATGAATATTCTGGAAATGGTAAGTGCTGCAACTACAGTGAGCTAGGGAAGGAAGTGATTGTTTGGGTTGTGGATAGGGTTCCAATCTAGTGGGTGTCAGGCTTCTTGAATATTGTTGGACCTGTACTCATCCAGGCAACCAGAAAGTATTCTATCAAGTTTGTGACTTGTGCGTAGTAGATAGTGGGAAGAATTTGGGGCATCAAGCGGGCAAGTCAGGTCACTGCACAATATCCAGCTTCTGAGCTGCTGTTGTATTCACAATATTTATGTTGGCCAGCTCAGTTCCTAGGTAGTAGTAACCTTCAGAACGGGGTTGTAACAAGAAAACACAGGATATGGAGAAGGGTGGCAGAAGAGCAGAAATTGAAAGATGTCAATGAAAAGGTTAAAAGGAACAACAAAGCCAGTTTTCCACCAACGTGAAAAATTGAAAATCTCTCTACTAATGACCCTTTTATGGGTTGGGGTGGGGGGGGGGTGGGAAAGAGGCAGCTATACATTAACAATGAACAGGAAGGACATAGATAAAGGGAGAAATAAAATGAAAGCAGTGAGAATTAGGGAGAATGGGAGGTCAAGGAAGAAAAGGGAGTGCTGTTTGGAGCTGGGGGGAAGACAGGCCAAAAGAAAGGAAGATGGGGTTGGGTAGGGGGAGGGTGCTGTGTGGAGAATGCAGGTGGTGGAGAGGGGCCAGGGCAAGGGGAGAGGGTCAGACAAAGAACAAAAGTGTGGGGACAGCCAGAATAGAATAGATATTTACAGATCACGGTCAACATAACTATGAAAGGGAAGTTGTTTTGACAGAGTTGCTTAAGTTCATTGAGGATTTAACAAAGAGATCAGATAAAAAGGATCAGGCGGATGTAATGTATTTGGATTTACAAAAGACATTCAAAAAGGTGCATCATAAAAGGTTGCTGCACAAGAAAACAGCACACCCATGTTGGGGATAACATAATGGCATAGATATGGGATTGACTAACCAACAGAAAACAGAGATAAATGGGTCATTTTGAATTGGTTAGTAACTCGTGGGGTGTCACCCTCAACTATTCATAAACTATATTCATGACTTAGAAAAGTGGACAGGGATGCTGTGGCCAACTTTGCCAATGATACAAGGATAAGTGAATTAGTAAGTTGTGGAGTATACAAAAAGCCTTCAAAGAGAGCTGTAAATGTTAAATGAGTTGGCAAGAAGTTGGCATATAGAAAGTAGCAAGTAATAGCAGTACAACAAGTAATTAAGTCTCATGAAATGTTGGTGTTTATTGCAAACAGTCTGGAGTATAAAAATAAGGAAGTTCTGATGCAACTTTACAAGCTGCTGGCAAGAATGGACCCAGAGTACAGAGTTCAATTTTGGTCTCTATATTTAAAGAAGAACATACGAGCATTAGAGGAAAATGCAGAAAAGATTTACTATGTTAATTCCTTGGAAAACGGGGTTGATTTATGAAGACAGGTTGAGCAGGTTGTCCCGAGAACCAATGGAGTCTATAAATGAGAGGTGATCTTATTGAAACATACAAGAACCTAAGGGGGATTGAAAAGGTGAAGGCTGAGAGGATGCTTCCCCTAATGAGCACATCTAGAACTAGGGAGCAGGGTTTTAGAGTAAGGATCACCCATTTAAGATGAACACAAGGAAAGAATTTCTTCTCTCAGAGAGCAAGGACCCTCTAGAATTCTCTATCCCAGAGAGCTATGGAGGCAGAGTCATTGCATATATTCAAGGCTCAGATGGAGGTGGACAGATATTATCTATCCAGGGCGAAAATGACTAACACGAGGGGACATAATTTTAAGGTGATTGGAGGAAGGTACAAGGGGGATGTCAGAGGTAGGTGTTTTTTTTTACACAGAGAATGGTGGGTGCGTGGAATGCACTGCTGGCAGAGGTTGTGGGGGCAGATACGTTAGGGACATTTAAGAGACTCTTAGACAGTCACAAGAATGATAGAAAAGTGCAGGACTATGTGGGAGGTAAGGGTTAGACAGATATGAGAGCAGGATAAAATGTTGGCACAACATCAAGGGCTGAAGGGCTTGTACTGTGCTGTAATGTTCTATATTTGAACAAGGGAGTCGATAAATATGGGGAGAGCGTGGGAAAACTGTTGAGGCCAAGATCTAATCAGTAATAACTTTACTGAATGGTTAAGCAAGCTAGAGGGGCCAATTGGTCTACTCCTGCTCTTCTTTCTTGCATTGCTCTTTTGTTGAAGGGAAGCAAGAGAAGAAAACACAGAGGGCACTGTGAAATGGCAAAGGGGATGGTGAGAAGAAGTGAAAAAGGGAAGAAACAATGAAAAAGGTAGGAGATAGACCCAAGGGAATAGAGAAAAGCAGAGGGGAGAGCATCCACAACTTGCATTTAAATAGCATCTCTGATGATATGAAATGCTCCATTGTAAACTTCACCAAAGATAGAAGCGACAAAAAGAAATCAGGACAGATCGAAGATTTGGTCACAGAGGTAGGTTTTAAGAAATGTGAAAATCATACCGCGCTGTAATAGACAACAGCAGAACCTAGGAGTGTACCATAAGTGCTTTATTATCTAACGCTGGCGGGAGTGAGGGATACAGAGAAAGAGTAAACAGTGTAACCTGTGCTCTGTACTGATCCCCACTCAAAGATCTACATGTTTGTGTCCCTCCTTTTATACTTAATCTAAAGATGCCTACGTGGGGAGTTGCACATATTTGGGCAGTTGCTTACAGCAAACTTTAGGAAAACAAGATATGCCTTAAGCACTTCTTTGTTTCACCCAAGCACCTGCACATCTTGCAGTCATAACTATAGTCACACCATGGTTGAAGCAATAACAGCTGTACATTATTAACCCTTAAATTTCCAGTTACTTTTACAGAAACATCTTATTGGGAGAGAGAGAGGCTGGAAGTATGGGGAGGAATTTCATTGCTTAGGGCCTTGGCAACTGAAGATATGACCATCAATGGTGGAGTGATTAAAATTGAGGATCAATTGAAAACTGACCAAAATTGGAGTACAGAGACCCAGAAAGTTTGTACAGCTGAAGAGATTGCAGATATAAAGGGGTTAGAGAGTGGGGATAAGAGCCTGAACAGAATGGAGGAGATAGTTAAGACCACCATTTGAAGTGAAATGAGAGATTGTACTTACATTACTGAATACCAAACAGTTTCAGTTATGGATAGCAAGCCTAATAATGCTTAATGCGGTCTAGCCATATCTGGTGATGGACAGTTAAAGCAATTCCCTGTCAAAGATGTCCAAATCTGTATCATTTGGATTTAGGAGAGCAGAAATGAGAAATTTAACAATGGAGTCTAGAAGACACATTAATAGTTCTAATGGGGACAAAGACATCAAAAGGTAACAGGTGGTTTAGCAAATTGGTAGTTGCAGAAATGTCAAGGTGAATGGTGAAAGGAGGAAATAGTTGGGAATTTAAAAGTACAGTGAAGTGAGATTCAAGGAATATTACTTTGTAGGCAGACAGAATGAATTCAAATTGGAAAGATGACGGGGAAAACATGTGATACAAAAAGATAAAGACACTTCCTTCTCATTGGTAGTTCCAATCAGAATCTCAAGGCCATGGGCAATGACAGAATTTAGAAGTAGATTTGTATATAGATAGGAAAGTATATACGTTGGGAGAGATTTAAAAAGCAAAAGAGGACATTTAATTTGAGGGGAGAGGAGCAAAAAGAATTGAGAACAGCCATTGAAATCACTCAATTCCCAGAGGCCAGGGAAGATTAGCAGAGATATCTCATCAAGAAACTCCCAGTGAAACTTGAATGGGTGGTAAGTGCAAGGATTTTAATTAAGTGTTATAATGAACAGAATAAGGTGATATGATCAAAAGAATAGGGATACAAAGCTAGCTATGATTTGGAGATGAAGGTTACATCATCATGTCAGGGATTTGATGAAGCAAAAGGCTAGAATGTTCATGGGCGAAGGGGGGTGCGGGGGAGAGGGCAGATAAAGAAAGGGTGGGATTAAACAGAGAAAAGGTAGATGTGCTCATGGAAAAGCAGCAGAAGAACTGGGTAGATAAGGAGGGGAAGGGGGAGATGTCAGTGGAGAGGAGCTTGGCAGGAAGGAGTTTAGCAAAATGAGGAAGCAAGAGAGTTGGAAGCCTTTATCACTGAAAAAACTGAACATTTCAAAAGTTGTGAACCTGTTTCAACTACTGCATAATTTAGAAAGTCTGTTTCATCTAGCCAACTAATAGCATGTAATTCTGAGGGTCTAATTAAATTTTTAAATAGTTTTTTGCCAGGGCAAACTTCTGTAAATGCCAGCAGCTTGCCAAGGCTTAACACTTTAGCTGTATCAGATACTGGGAAAGTGCTAAAGACGTCTGTGTTATGTTTGACATTGCTGCAGAACAGTGCACATAAGGAGCAATTAAACTGAAATTTCTCCTGAACTTCTGTTTGAAATAGTTGGTTACCAAAGGGCTGATTATAGATGGTGACCATCTGAATGCAGTGAAACTAATACACTCTATGAAAGAAGACATCATGATTTGGATAATAATAATTATTAGTTATTTGCCTTCAGTTTTACATTTTTTATATTTATATTAGCATTACAAGTGCTAGCTTGGTTTAGTTGGTTGGACTCCCATCTTAAAAGGTTCAAGGTCAGAACTGCATTCCAGAAATTGAAAATAATCTATGTTGACATGCCAATGCAGCAGTGAGAGTTGAATCACAGGTGCTTTCCTTCAAACAACATACTAAAGCATGGACATGTTGACCTTTCCCTGGTAATTTTATACGACATTAATTGAAGATTCCAAACAAGGGTCAACATCTTTAGAAGTTGAATCACAAATAAGTGGAGATGGAAAGGTGGTAGAAGATAATGAAAGTATACAGATCTATCCCATTTAGTATAAAATAAATAATATTGGACAAAGTTGTTATAATATACACCCTACTGTCTTTACAGTGAAAGTTCATCAGTCCAGCACAGTAATAAATTGGGGTAGAGGGGAGGATGGAGACAGGAAATTGTTCATTTTGCCATACTGAACCAAGATTTGTACAACCTTCTCATTGCCCCAGTGAGGAGAGGGAGAGTGGTGGGATGGGAGTATAGAAATTGGCAAGGGATTGGAGAAACGATTGGTTTGGAATTGCTTGCTAGAACATTCTGTAGGAAGGAGCTATTGAAGTGAACTGTTTGGGGAGGTGGATGTCAGGGGGGAGCAGCTAGCTATATCGTTGGAGAAGTAATGTTGTGGTTTGGCCAGGTGATGGGGTAGTGGGCATTGGGTGTGGTTTAGGCCAAGGATATCATCAGCAAGTATGGATAGATTGCAGGTTGGGGCTTAGGATGGGGTCAGAGTGATTAATAACAAAGAAAGCACCCTAACTACATGGCTGGTGAGCGATAGATAGCTCTGGTTCTTCGAGTAGCCCTGGTATGGTGATAGCCTTTAATTATCTCTGTAGCAGACCTCAGCCCACAGATTATGACCTGCTTCAGTGTTCTCAATGGTCTTGTCCGCAAAATTTTGTGCATGGCATTAAGTGAGCTTTGTATACAATTTAATATCACTGCAAATGCCCACCATGCAGCAGCATGAAAACAATGGCAACCCTACTCCAATCCCAAGAAGTTTGGACAACTTTACTTGAAGTTCCATTACGGGCACAACCCTCCCCACCATCAAGGACATCTTCAAGAGGCTATGCCTCAAGGTGGAGGCATCCATCATTAAGGACCCTCACCATCCAGGACATGCCGCTTCACATTACTACCATCGGAGAGGAGGTACAGGAGCCTGAAAACCCACACTCAATGTTTCAGGGACAGCTTCTTCCCCTCCACCATCAGATTTCTGAACGGTCCATGAACACTACCTCATTATTCCTCTTTTGCACTATTTATGTTTGTAACTTATAGTAATTTTTATGTCTTGCACTGTACTGCTGCCACAAAACAACAAATTTCATGACATACGTCAATGATAACAAACCTGAGTCTGAGCCCTGAAAGTCCCCAAGCACAAACACCAAGGATAAAATGTCATTTTCTCAAAGGGCATTTATGCTACAGGTTATCCTAGCAGCAATAGAGAAATTAGTACAGATGTATATAATGGGTAATATCCATGCAGCAGATTCTGATTATTATACTTCAAGGCACACCAACAGGTAAACATTTGGAATATATAGAATTGCGCTTAGTTTTTCAGCTCTTAAAAAACCTAAGATATAGTCTAGCATTAATGATGCACCAGAATAAAATTAGAATTTTTCATGCAATATTGAACCAAACTTTCTCCTTCCTCACATTTCCCTTTGCTATCCTGTTGAAATAATTTATGTATTAGGACAAGGCAGTACATTGGCAAAATCGTGCTATCAAGGGAAATATACTAGAACAGATGTTCCTGGTGGATACCTGTGGTGCATGCGGCTTTGAATACCTGAAAGTCCTATATTCTACTGCAATACACTTGTGGCTCAAAAAAAAATTAACAAGCAGTTTTAGTATTCTAAAATATTTTAATATTACCAAATTTCTAATAGCAGTTCACAACCCAGGACAGGGTGAGAGGGGCTGTAGAAGGACAGGGAACAGAAAAGCAACAAATAACTTTTCTTAATAAAAAGATTTTGGTTCATTATTATCCAAAAGAATTTATCCTTTACATGAAAATTCTGTAAGGTCTTGGTGCTTGACATTAAAAACAAATGATTCTTTTTAGGTAAATCTGTAATTTAATTAGAAATGTAAAACTACACAATTCAAGGCAGAGAACACAAATAAAATTTACATTTATTTACAAGGTGTATTGGGGACAGTGAGCTCTCACTAATGGGCATTTATTCCACCTTGTCCTAAGTGAAACTGGCTGAAATTTCCTTTACTTTGCCAAGTGAATCTCCACAACAAAGCCTTTATTGGAGTTCACTTACAGCATCCATTTGAACAGCACGCTGTGATTCTGATGTAAATAGTTAATAAACAGTTCATTACCGATGTCCCTTGAAAATCTGACTGCCATCTTTATCAGTCTGAAAATTCTTCTCTCTCTGAACAGGCTGCAAATGAGAAAAATTCATTATTAGCACACGGATTCAAACTGAGCCAAGTTTTCTTGAGATTCAACTTTCATATAAACAGAAATTAAACAGTACCTTTTAAAATAATTCTGAAGTATTACAAAATCACAATCATATTACTTATCAATCCAAGTACAGGAAAATGCAGAATATCCCAGTTTTACATGCGCCCACCTTTACCCCTTGAAAACTTAGGAGGGATACTGGAAGGTCCTAAGCAGCTAGTCTTTGGCTCTTGGGCTATGAAGGAAATGAAAAAGTGGCAGGAACAGCGTACCTGCAAATCAGGAAATTACACCTTTGCGATGAAATCCAAAGATCGGGGCTTAAGCGAGGTAGTAAAGAGCTCAAGATGAGTGTAATGCTCATATCAATTTTAATCCACACTATAGAGGTAAAATTACACTTTTAACTTCCCAGCCAGATATGGCAAGGCACACTTGATCAATCCATAAATAATACAATTGCATTTTACATGATTAAGACTCAGAAGCTACACAGAAACAATTTTTCTTTAAAATAACAAACCATTCCCATTATATAATTGATGTTATGGAAAGAAACTCATCTTGTGTTCTTCAGCTATAGATTGAACATAACACAATAAAGTTTAGACGTCTTCGCACAAGTGTGCAGAATTGTCAGTGTGTCGGAAAAGGTCTCTTACAAGCTGAGGGAACAAGAGACTGCAGATGCTAGAATCTGGAGCAACAAACAATCTGCTGGAGGAGCTCAGCAGGTCGAGCAGCATCTGTGGGAGGGAATGAATTGATCCAAAATATCCACAATTCCTTTCCTCCCACACATGCTGCTCGACCAACTGAGTTACTCCAGCAGATTGTTTGTTGCTCTTACAAGTTTCTTATCGACTAGGAAAATGATACATGGGAATATGTTATTTAAAATTGACATTCGTTCCTCCTCGGCTGCTTTCCCCATCCATCATTTCCAATTTAGTTAATTTCATGCCTACATTAAAAAAGTTGGCCTGTACATTATACTTTCAGCCTACACATGCTTAGTTTGAAAATGTTGGTGATCTGCCAGTCTTGGTTGCAAGGCATCAGGCTGTCACTAGGATTAAGTTCATACTTAAGTCCAAAACACTTCACTGGTTTTGATATCCTACTACGTTCCATACAGCTCCCTTTGCCTGACTGCCATCATCCATGACAGACCTAAATACCGCCTTCAAATGTTCCCTTCATGTAGAGGTGAAGTTTGGTCAGAGTCTACAATCTAATTGTACTGACAGATGTGATCACTGTTCGAAGAGGAGCTCGTACAGACATTTCACA
Organism: Pristis pectinata; assembly: GCF_009764475.1. Taxonomy (NCBI): domain Eukaryota; kingdom Metazoa; phylum Chordata; class Chondrichthyes; order Rhinopristiformes; family Pristidae; genus Pristis; species Pristis pectinata. The sequence continues at coordinate 12,646,224 of NC_067428.1, forward strand.
AGTTTACTATTACAGCAGAAATAAATGCGTATTACAGTACTTAAGATGGTGTTCCCAACATTATTCATCCTAGCAGTTCAATGATAGTGAGCACTTACTAATCAAGAGGGAGGATTCATGCCATGCCAGATAGCTACGAAGGCTGAAGAAATCAAAAAATTAATAGTCACTAAGCATAAAGTTTGCTCTAGCACCAATATGGATGACAGTAGTTAAACTTCCCAATTTAAATTTAAACCCATAATTAACACACTGCTTAGAATGAAAATCAACTCAAAGCAAGCATAACAGTCATAGTCTTAAATGATGAAACATTCATTCTGCTCTCAATTCCCTTCATCTGCGTCTCCATCTTTAGTTCATCCCTTCCATGTAACTGACTCTTCTGATCTTCTGCTCCATCAAATTTTAAAAAGTTTTAACAATCCTTTCCAGCTCAGCTTTTCTATTAAAGCCTTCAGTGACTGCAGTGCTTACCTGCACTGACAAGCAAAGGAGAACATACCCTGTCAAAGTCCTTGAGTGAACACACCCTCTAAGCTGCAACGTAGTTACATAGTTTTAAAAAAGATAATTTCAATTGATATTTTAACAGAATTGTGCTAACAAGCCACCAAAGAAGAATGGAATGAAAGGAAATTCAAGCAATATTACAAACTTCCCTGAGCATCAACACATTGTGCTATTTGGAGAGAATTGTTGGTAAACCTAGATATCCCATTCAACACCTTATATTTACACCTCACTTGTTACAATCTCACCATCATTGACACATGCATACAGTCCAACATTACACTGAAATACAAGCATTAACCTAACAGGGTATGGTGGTTTTGACGGATCTCCCAACCTGAACATTTGTTCCAGTGCATGTGCTCAGTGGCTGTAGTGCATAACATCCAAAATACTCCGTGCAGTCAATTGCCAAGACTTTTTGACACCACCTCCCAGAAGGACAAGGGCAGCAGGCACAAGATCTCTACCTCCTGCAAACTTCCCTCCAGGTTGTACACTATTCTGACTTGAAATACATATCGCTAGCCCTTCATTATCATTGGGTCAAAATTCAAGAACTCTCTAAAAGCACAAGGACAGCAGTGGTTTAAGAAAGTCACCATGCTCTCAAAGACAATTAGGAATGAGTATTAAATGGTGGCCTTGCTGAAAACAACCGTTTCCATTTTTTCTCTTGTTACTTCATTCTAAAGCCTCACCAAATAAAAAGAATATATGAATGCTGGATCTACCCAGTCTGCTCTCAACCAAGATGGTATCCTGTGCCAGTAGCCTCAGTCCTTCAAATGAATTTATCAATGTTTTTTTTAGAAAAAGGCAGGCTAATGGTGAAATGTTTAAATATATTGCTCAATTTTTAAGCAATAAAACTCTGAAACTGAATTATTGCACTCTCCAGATAATTAAATAAATTAATTTCACAAAGACTAAAACACTGTCACTTCCTTCTGCTCCTGGCAGGATGTCACACGATCAGCACTTTACATTGCACTTAAACGACTGCTTTGAGCTCAGCAGTGGTGGTTAAGTAAGTGCAGTAAAATTCCATTTAGCTTTTCAATCCAATCTACTTTTTGAAGTTTTTATTTCCCTGCACTTTAACCAAGTCCTAAAATTCAACTCCGTATAATCTACAGAACCCAACATCCTCTAATTAATTATGCACTTCAAATATTTTATCAATGAGTGTGCTTGAGAGGTACCTGTACCTCAGCAATCCCAAAGGCAATTGTAATTCTTGGGTAAATCAATCGTGTCAATAAAAAACAAAATGAAAATACATTTGTCGGCGAGAAATACAGTGAAACCTGACAGGGGCATCAAGGAGAAAAGACTCCAATGGTTGCAGTCACATATCACACATAGCAAGACAGTCATGGGTACTGGATGTCTATCATACAAACCCAAGACATCACCACAGGCATTCCTCAAGACAGCGCAATAGGCCCAACCACTTTCAGCTACTTCATCAATGACTATCCTTGCATTATAACGTCAAGTGGGGATGATCACTGATGATTGCACAACATTCCATTCCATTTGCAACTCCTGAACAGGCGTAGTCCATGCTTGCATTCATCAAGAGCTAGATAACACATTAGCCTATGCCTAAATTAAGTGCAACGGAATGGCCAAACAACAAAAACAAGTCTGACAACCAACTCTTGATATTCAAAGACATTACCAATGCTGAAGCCCCAACCATCAACATCCTTGAGGGTCACCATTAACCAAAAATTCAACTGCACCAGCCACACAACTGCTATGAGCACAACAGCATCAGAGGTTGGGTACCCTGGTGATCGACTCACTTCCCAACATGCAAAGCCTCTCCACCATCTACAAGGCACACAATGGAATACTCTACCTGTCTGTATGAGTGTATTTGCAACAACATTATTAAGGATAAAGGAGCTCACCTACATCTAAATATTCCCTTCTCATTCAATCCATGGCTGCAGTGTGTCCCATCTCTATAAGATACTGTGGTTATTACGTGGGCTAACCCATTCCTGGAACTTCCTACCCAATGTCTGTGTGAAAATATCTTCACCAGAAGAACTGCTGTGGTTCATCTTTTCAATGTAAATTAGCGATTTACAAGAAATACTAGCTTTGCAAGAAACTCCTACATCCCAAAAATGAATAAGAAAAACTTGCTTCTATTGAGTGCAAATCTAGTTACAACAATCCTTCTACCAAAAAGAACGTTCAAACAAGACATTGTTTCAATAAGCAACTATTTAATTTTCTTGCTTTTAGTGAAATCGCATATTTACATTATAGCCATATCAAAACATAACCAACTGCAAAATCCATCAGAATTAGATGAAGTGAATGTGTTTACAAGAATAGGGTAATTGATGTCACAATATTTGGCTGCTTCTGGCATGATAGAAGATTATTATGCTCAGAAAGATAAAAACAAGGGCTTGAAGAAGTAGGATTTGAAGTTTATAACACAATCTACAGATAAAACAAAGCAACATATACCTTCTGTTAAGGCAGTCACTTCTACTCCCAACCAATGCTTGCCAAAAATTAAATCAAAAATAAAGAGTGTGTGAAAAATGGCAAGAAATAATAAAAACCCTAAAATGTTCTTGATTAGACGAGAAAATATCTGAAGTTTACAATTAGTAGTATCAAAGTACATCCATTAAACTGTTTCCTAAGACAAATAGATTGCATTTACTATGGTTTGAGTGCTGTGGGTGGGGGGGGGTGGGCTGGGCTGATATAGGAGAGAGAAAAGTAGGGATAAATGCTACTGGTGAAAGCTCTAATGCAATCGTTTAACTTGCTACTGATTTTTCTGATTATCAATTTTAAAAGTGAAATGAAGCAGACCATTCATTTTTGAGGGACCTGGTCTAACCTGGTGCAAGCTCAGTAGGCAGATTTCCCAGCGTGAAAGCCGAGAGAATTTGTAATGCGCAGGTCCTTCGGTGCAGTGCAGGTGTCCTAGGGACAGGCACTCTGCCAAACAGAGGGCTACGCTTCAAATTACCCTTGAGAATAGCCAGGTATGGGTTTGTCAGTTGGTTTCAGTGCAAATCTTAGCAAAGGCTAGCATACACTATTATGTTATTTGATATCACGTGTATACTGTTTGGTTTAAAATATTGTGCATTAAATTGCCGTGATTAGCTGATTATCTTCTTTGATGATGCTGCTTACAATAAATTGGAGGTTGTTTTTGTTTAATAATAATGAATGTACTATTCTAAATAAGTCCATTATTCTAACGTAAAACCAGAAAACATATAGGGTGCTATAAATTTGAAATAAAAAGCCACCACTGAAATTACTCAGTAAGTCAGGCAACATCCACAGAATTTGCAGTTCTGATCAAATGTTATTTGACTTGAAAATAATAATTCTCCACTGTTGCAGCCTGTTTTGCTTACTTCCAGCATTTTCTATTTTTGCAGAACTTTATTTTTGTAATATTATTCTGATGGTTAAAGATCTGAAGTTTGAGTATGCTTAAGCATTTCAAATCCTCAATGTTTAATTACTGCAGTTAAGCAAAAAGTTCAATGTCAATTAGCATTTAATTGCTATTGAGAAGGGATTTTGCTTGCAAATCTCTGGCTTCGAGTGAGGAGAAACTAGTCTCACACCCATCTTTCAGCAGAAATCTGTACATTTCTCCAGAATAAAGAGAGAGAAATAAAGTATTTAATCTCTTTTGACACTGATGAGAAGCAGATAGACATGAGCCACACAACATGCATTTACTGTGACATTGCACAATGGCTTCAAAACTAAGTGAAATCTCCAGCTGAAGGAAGTCGAAAGATCAAGTAATAAAACTAGGCTGAGGTAGCTGAAGATGGGTGGGCCTGCTAAACTGTCTTGAGGAACTCCTGTGATGATGTCCTGGGTTGGTACAATTGACTTTCAATATCCATGACCATCTTGCTACGTGTACATGTGACCCCAGTCATGTTTCACTGTATTTCTCAATAACAAATATATTCTCATTTTACAAGGGAAAACTGCATTCTGTCCTTATTTTTATATTTTCATCGTAAATAATTAAGTCTACAATTATAATGGAAACTGCTTATGTGAAGTGGTCACACCTTATTTATGTCCTGCTGCCAATGTACAGTGCAAATGATCTTTGAATAAAATAATTCACATTCAATCCTCAACCATAAAATGCAGTTCATCATCCCTGTGCATGATTGGGATCCCATGTATTTAAATTATTGACTACATTTTCTCTTTCTTATCTTGGTAAACAATAAAATTAAGCAGTATTTTTTTTGCTTAAAATCATTAAAATGTCTGAATGACAAAGGGCCAGCTTAATCAGATGATTCCAGTTTAACCTTCAGACTGTGCTGAAGAAACTGGCCTCAGCAGTGGTAGTTGTAGAAGTGCTGCAGCTGTATTTGGATCGTAATTTTTCTTCCCTTATTTACAGTCCCACTACAATCTACTTCACTCACTTAAAGCTATCCCTTCCAGCCATTTAATCCAAAATACAAAAAAAGGTAAGGTAAAGCATTGCCAAAGTCTTTATTAGGGTGATACCAAGGAACTTAATCACTTAATCAACTTAGTGCACAGTATTTAAAAAAAATCAAAAAGGTATACATGAAAAGAAAAAAAATGCTTGAAATATTCAGCAGGTCAGGCTGCATCTGTGGAAAGAAAAACAGAGTTAACATTTCAGGTTGAAGTCAAGGGCTTTATTAACAATGGTAGGGGGGGAAGCCACAGTTCAGGAACACATTTCAGAGGCACACAGAAAGTGTCTCATCGTCGGAGCAAATACGATATTGACAGAAGAACTGGAGATACACATGTTGGAAAAGGATGGAGAAAGGATATAGATAAGTAAACACAGAGACCAACATGAAATGGAGATACAAACAGCTACAAAAAGCACTAAAAAAAAAATCTCTATGAATAAATCATTTAACATTATATCGCTGGAGCTCATCAAAATCTTAAATGAAATAAGAAATTGTCAAGTTGTGGAATCATTTTAGAAAATCATACTTAAAAGTATAAACACAAGAGTACAATGTAACTTACCACTAATCAAGACAGAATCAGATACAGAATTTATAAAATCTGACCATTTAACAGACATTACTAGCATATGTTAACAACACGAAAGAAATTAATAACATCATCAATCGAGAACTGCAGCAAGCTGATAGGAGTTATTGGAACAAAGATATAGAAGAAACCACTTGGTGGTTAAGGTATAGTTTGATCACGGAATTCAAAGTTGACTTTCAAACACAAATATCACTGGCAAACAAAATGCCACCTAGCCAAATGCTGCAATATACAATGCACAATACCAAATGCTACACAAGTGTAATTCAGTCTTTTTTCAGTAGCTAGTTAAAAAGGATTATTTCTAAAAATAAGTTATTGAAATTGCTGTACTAGTACTAACACTAACCCAAGATTTAATTCATGCTACAACCTATCCTCTCACAAATTTCAGGTCAACACCAGACATTCACTGACAGCCTATCTTGTTAGTGACCAATATCACTAACAACTGGAAGATCTCAAACTAATCAATAATAACAAAGAAAATCCTCATTACCTCAAGTATTATCTACACTAGGTTTCTGCAGACTTCACCTTTCAACCAGATAGAAAGCAGAAAAGGACCTCTGATCCTCAGTAAACGAAAATCAAAAAAGTGCAAACATTGGAAATCTGAAACTAAAACAGAAAATGCTGGAACCACTCAGTGCTTCAAGCATTTTCCGTTTTTATTACCCTGATCCTCCTCCAAATTACAAGGATTGATTAGTCACACTGCCATAAGGCTGATACCACTACCAAGAAGTACAGTCTTAAAAAGTACACTTTAAGGAGCATCCTCAAGGAGAAAACAGAGTTGGAGAGGTTTAAACTGGAAGTTCAACAACTTAGGGCCCATACATCTGAAGGCAAAGATTTTGGAGTGTTATTGGGCTGCAAAAGGTTAATGAGAAAGGAGAAGTTAGATGCAAGGCTAATAAATATGTAGAAAGTGCAATAATTTGCACCTCTTAGCAATAATCAAGAGAGAGGGGTTAGTTGTCAGTTTGATTCCTTTAAAATAGGTAATAAATGGATGTTCAAAACAACTAGAAGGGAGTAGATGACAAGTTTTTAAACACTTGTCTTCCCACCATTTATTTCTCTAAAACTCCAAAACTCTCCTAGTCACTCATTTGACATTAGGAACTGACTGAAGGAACTCTGATCAAGATCTGCATGAAATCTGTTTTTAAAAAACATAATCAGCACCATCCATTTGCAATGATTGTTTATCCCAATGAGTACGAGAAAGATTTCAAAGTCAAATTTTAAAATTAGTTTTCACACTGTGCACAGTTACATTTATTACAACCTTTGTATGAAATTAGTAACATTGTATATACTGAACTTGTATGAAATCACTGCTCATTCTCATTTAAATGGGTTTGTAAGAATTTATACAGAATTGTACAAATTCATTTGTATGGAATAATATGTATCTTTACCGTAAAAACATTTGCGTGAAATTATTCAGCTGTTTTAACAGCAGCGTTAATCCTTTTAAAAACATTTCCACATGTTAGTGTAGCAGTTAATGCAAAATGTACTGGCAATTTCTGGGTAAAAAGCGAAGGTCAAAATCTACAGGCGAGAATTGCACCATTGTTAAAAACAAGTGAACAGGTAAATCCATACTGGTCTGGTGACAGTAGGTTTCTGCTTTGAAAGCTATTGTGCAGAGGGAAGAGAGAACAATCTGTAAAATTTTCAGATCCGAGCAAAGACCGAGTTACAATGGTAGACGATTTGGTTCATCAAATTCACCCTTCGCTGTAAATGCTATGCAAGGAATTCTCCTGAGCCATCACAATGCACACAGTGAAAATGATGACTTCTCCATTTCAATCTCCCTGCCCTTTCAGAAGTGTTCTTTTGTAATGGGTCTCATGTGAGTGAGTATTATGGGCTTTTTAGGGATCAACATGCTTTGACTTAATTGGTTTTAGTGTCATGCATAATTGAAAGAAGATTTTCAGTTGATGGATTCTGAATTTTTCTGGCAGAGGGCAAAAGCATGCAAGTAATTCATACTTGGAATTTGTTTTTATTTGTTGCAAACCCTTTTCCAAATTCACAACTGATAAGTGAATCTAGAGCAAGCCTCAATCAGGATAATGGGTCAGCTGTTTAATTGTAAATGTCTGGAATTCTCTGCAAAGGATTTGAATGTCAACAGTATGCATGAGACTAACCAAAAGATTCTTGGGTAATAGAGGAATCAAGGATTATTGGCGATATTATCAAATGCTGTTTGGAAAACTGCACATTAATAAAAGTGGTTCCAGATTGCAGGCGGAACAAAAATGGGAAAGTCATGACACACAAAGGAATGTGACAAGTTACATCCAAAATGAGCTGAGTGGCATATATTAATGATTTAGAATGAAATGTTCAATCAATGATTAATGATTTTGCAGCCGACTTTGAAATTGGTGTGCACTTGACAGCATGGAAGAAATCTACAGGTTGTAGGAATCTACCGATGCAGCAGGGCAGTAATTGGAATTCAGTTCAAAGCACAACTTAGTGCACCTGGAGAGGAAAGGCAATTAATGGTAGGATGCTGAGAAATGGAGAAGACAGCGGGACCTTGAAATACGTGTCCACAGATCTGTGAAGGTAGCTGAATAGAAAGGTAAATGGTTCGGAAGGCATACAGATACCTTCTTTTAAAAGGGTGCCGCCAGGCTCTAGAAAAATAGTAGATTTCTGCTCCAAGATCTGATCACCTGCAATGATTTACAGTTTTTGTACGTTAATACTTAAAATGTTAAAGAATTGAGGTATGTGAAATGCCTTAGATTGCTGCTCCTGTCATAGGCTAACTGTGAAGCAATGGGACAAGCAGGAACTCATTCAAGAAACTGAAACCAATGAACTGGTGCTAGAAGTCATGTGACAAAGGAAGCTGAAATGGTGGATAACCTTGTTAACACCATACAATTCAGGGCACTCTCGAGGGAAAGAGGAAGGAAAAGCAGTAGACCCAAGAAGATCTGGGGAACCACTCTGAAGGAATGGACAGGGTTTCAGTCAATATCAAAGAGTGGACAAATCTGGGCAAGCAAAGGGTGGTCTGCAGGAAGGTCGAAGCAGCGCGTAAGGTGCCCCAATAGTTGCAGCACCTTTAGGAATGATTTAGAGATAGAATAGTCAATGCATTGAAAAGCAATTTCAATTCAACACGATGAAAGTAAACCTTCCTTTGTTAATAACTTGTCAGACAGCTTCAGATAGAGACATTTTTTGATGATAATTTATTTATTTGTTCTTTAGATACTAACACAGAAGGTTAAACTAGTTGCATGCCAAGCTATTGGGATAATGATTGATGTTTAACAGCTTCATTTGAGTGGTTTAGCCCTATTTGGCTCAGATTCAGATTACAGTTTAAATGAAGTGTCCACGAGAAGTGATTAATCATAAACACATGGGAGCTCACATTCATTATTATTTCAGCAGGCAGCATGCACTAATTAACTGCATAAATAATTAACAATGCAATTATGATTTTAATTTTCTCCCAATTAACAGTTTTCCAATATTGCTTGCACGATGCCAATAAAAGCACTGAACTTCACATTGCAGTGGGGCTCAAATAAATTTTTTTAAATTATCACTATCAGTGTGTTAGGTGGTGAGGGAGTGGGGTGAAAAGCAACTTGCACATACTTTCAGCAGTCATTGAACAATGAACATCAAAGCAACTTGTATTTATAAAGTACCTTAAACTTAGTTCAACATCCAAACTGTTTCACAGGAATATTATATTATCAAACAAAATTTAATATCCATCATGGAAGATGACCAAAATCTCAGTAAAAGAGGAGGCAGGTTTAAAGGAGGATGCAGAAATAGAAAGGAGGGGAAATTAAGGAAGAAATGGCAGAATTTAGGACCTAGATGCCAACAACATAAATTTTCGATGACTAACCCCAAAGTTATGCAAAAGGCCTGAACTCAAGCAGCACAGAAATCTTATGAGACTGCAGGACTGGAGTAGTTTACAGAGATAGAGAAGAACAAAGCCATGGAACATGCTGTTAAAAAGATGAGAGTTTTAAATAACATAAAATGCTGGTAAAAACTCAGCAGGTGAGGCAGCATCTGTGGGAAGAGTAACAGTCAACATTTCGGGTCTGTGACTCTTCATTAGGACTGGGAAAGAGAATAGTACAAGTTAGTTTTCAGTAGGAGAGAAGGTGGAGCAGGGATGTGTAGAACAAATGCAATGTCTATGATAGGGAGAGTTGAAATGGCTTAATGGGAGCAATTACCAGCACATTAAGATTCTTGGTCTCGGTAATGTGCTGTTAATGATAAGGTTGTGGGCCCTTCCAGCTGGTCAGACTTGTATGACTAGGAGAAGAAAAACTGGGCCAATGTGATAGGAAAATGCTGCAAAAATCTCAGCAGGCCAGGTATTGGTATATTATTGTCACTTGTACTGGGGTACAGTGAAAAACTTGTCTTGCGTACCGTTCGTGCAGATCAATTCATTACACAGTGCAGATACATTGAGTTAATGCAGAGTGCATTGAGGTAGTACAGGGTAAAAACAAATCACAGAATACAGAGTAAAGTGTCACAGCTACAGGGAAGTGCATTGCAGGTAGACAATAAAGTGCGAGGTCAAACAAGGTAGATGGTGAGGTCAAGAGTCCATCTCATCGTATAAGGGAACTGCTTAATAGTCTTATCACCATGGGATAGAAGCTGTCCTTCAGCCTGGTGGTACATGCCCTTCAGGCTCCTGTATCTTCTGTCTGATAGGAGAGGAGAGAAGAGAGAATGACCCGGGTGGGCTGGGTCTTTGATTATGCTGGCTGCTTCACCAAGGCAGCGAGAGGTATAGACAGAGTCCAAGGAGGGGAGGCTGGTGTCCGTGATGCGCTGGGCTGTGTCCACAACTCCCTGCAGTTTCTTGTGATCCTGGGCAGAGCAGTTGCCATACCAAGCCGTGATGCATCCAGATAGGATGCTTTCTATGGTGCATTGACAAAAATTGGTGAGTGTCAAAGGGGACATGGCAAGTTTCTTTAGCCTCTATGCACAAAGAAGCAGTTAACATTTCAGACGAGGAACCCTTCATCGCACCTGAGAAAGAGCAACAAACATTCTGCTGGAAGAACTCAATGCGTCGAGCAGTATTTGTATCTGCGTGTTGGTTGGGGGGGGGGGGGGGGGGGGGGGGGGGAGGAGAGAATTGTCAACATTCCAGGTCAAAACCCTGCATCAGGACCCAAACCATCAACAGTTCCTCCCCCTCATCCCCTCCCCCCAGAGGAGCTGCTTGACTCACGGAGTTCCTCCAGATTCCAGTGTCTGCACTCTCATCTCTCAGGAGAGAAAAAAAGTTGGTCTTGGTGGCAGCAAAGGTGGGGGAGGTGAATGGATGGGGAAAAAAGGCATTTCTCTGATAAAATGAAGTGATGTAGCAGGTGGGATCAGATTAAGCTGCTATGGCCGTATAATTTATTGCTACTATGGTTCTGGCCTACTATGACATGCCAACGGCACAGACGATACACGTCAAGAAAAACAGAAAAGGATGGCAGGAAAAAAAATGGATCTTGTATACATAGAAAGAAAGAGTGTTATCTAAAATTGGAGAATTCAATATCCAGTTCAGAAGGCTGCATAGTGCTCAGACAGGAGAGGTATTGCCACATTAGCAACAAATTACATGGTTATAGTAGCTTAATCTGATCCCATCTGCCACATGATTTCATTTTATCAGAGAAATTCCCTTAGTTCCAATCTGCTACCTAGACTAATCAAACAAAACGACAGATGCAGGAATCTAAAACATAAAGAGAAAATGCTGGAAATACTCAAAGGTCAAGTCACATCTGTGGGAAGAGAAACAGTGTTAACATTAACTCTGATTCACCTCCCACAGATGCAGTATGACCTGTTGAGTATTTCTACCATTTTCTGTTTTTGTTTTATGCTACCTAGAGCAACGTGTTTCTCCCTTTGAGGTCTAATAAAGGTCCTTCATCTGAGATGTTAACCGTTTTTCTTTCTACAGATGCTGCCTAATCTGGTGAGTTTTTCTAGCATTTTCCCTATTTATATCACATTGGCCCAGTTTTTCTTATACTGTCAAACAAAACTGGCCTTTCTGTCCACCTATCACTGCTCTGCTTTTCCCTCCTATATATTGGATTTCCCCTTTTCCCATCTTCAGTCCTAAAGAAGGGTCCTGACCCGAAACGTTGACCACCTGCTCTTCTCCACGGATACTGCCTGGCCTGCTGAGTTCCTCCAGCATCATCGTGTTTTTCAATCTAGATTCCAGCATCTGCAGTCCTTTATTTCTCAAGTCTGGCCTGTTGGGCAGGTCCCAAAACCTTATTAGCAACACATTACACAGACCAAAAAATCTGGAAACTGTGCTGGAAACTGCTCCCATCAACCCATTTCAACTCTCCTTATCACATTCACTCTCTTTGTTCTACACACCCCTGCCCTGCCTTCTCTCCTACTGAAAACCAACCTGCACCATTTCCTTTCCCAGTTCTAATGAAGAGTTACAGACCTGAAATGTTGACTAATTCTCCTCTCACAGATGATGCCTGGCCTGCTGAGTTCTTCCAGCATTTTCTATTTTTATTTCAGATTTCCAGCATCTACAGTTTTCTTTAAAATTTTCTTTTGCAGATAAGGATTTTAAAAATGAGTCCGACTTCAAGGGAGCCAAATATGGTGGCTGATTTTTATCCTCTTTCGAACTTAGAGAAATGCACAAAGTTCATTAAAAATCCCAAGGCACTTTCCTGAAATACAACACACAATAGAGAGCCAAGCAAGGTGATATTTGGTGAAGTTATGTAAGGCTTTGCAAGGAATGAGTTTTAAGTAGATTTGGCATGATGCAAATTGTTTTTCTCTTTAAAACATTGTCACTGACAGATTAAGAATATTTCCATTATTAATAACTGGAGATCGTTAAGAAATAAATCTTTGGACAAATATTTTATAATGAAGCAGATAGCCCACAGTTGTAATTATATTATTCACTTTCGCTTTTACAAATTTAACTGCCAAATGAACATTTTTTTAAAGCAAGCATGACGTGCATTAGTGATTTTTTCATATTTATTTTTTGTTTTCACAAATGATGAGATAAAGCTGTTAATGGTGTACATAAATGCCTGACTCCTCACCTCCATTTTTATGCAATCCTAAAAATTCAAATCAATATAATCAAAATAAATGCCTAATTTTTTTTCCTGTCAGTTATTAAAAATAGAAATTGAATTCTGCCTAGTTTTATGGATCACCGGAAGGCAGACAAGCAGGGAGATTTGAAGAAATAAACCCAGACTACATATCCCAGATTGCAAAGGTTAAAGTAAATTGAGATGGACTTCAACATTCCTGATGATGACAAGAAAGCTATTGATGTCACGTGGCATAGAACAAAGATTTTAAAGTAGCTAGAAGTGGCAGTGTAGAGAAAGGTATTTGAAGGAGGGTGAAAGTATCAGAGTAGGGGGAAAAAGACCAAGGTACAATTCAGTGGTAAGACTCTAGCCAGCAGAACTAAAAGTGGAAAGTATGGAAGTTCAGGTAATTGGAAAGGTGTCACTATTCATAAAGTGACAGAAGAGGAGGGCTTAAGATTAGTCACGAGAAGAAATAAAGCAAGATGAAAATTTTGGAACAATTCTGGAATTGCAACCCCACAGCAACACAGAGTCTCAAGTTAAATTTAACTGCATTTACAAATATCTATTGAGATCAGTACACCAGACTACCATTAGCACCACCTTTGTCAGCTGGTTTGATGACAATTTCAGGGTTGGTGTGGAGGGAGTTCAGAGCAGAGTGTTCAGAAGGGGTGAGGTTGGAGTAAGTGAGGGGGGCAGTAAAGTCAAGACGGCTGATGTTATACCGACAGTTGGCTATGAATAGGTCCAGGGAAGGTAACACCCTGGTGGGGGAGTCCAGGTGGAAGGTGGCGGCTGGAGAACAGGTCATTAGAAGGGGGAGAGGACTCCTTACTGAAGAAGGTGGCACGGAGGCAGAGGAAAAAGAGCTCGGCATTATGCCGGGCACAGAATTCATTGAGGTGGGGCGTAGAGGTATGAAGTTGAGGCCTTCATTGAGAACAGACCACTCAGCCTTAGAGAGGGGGAGGTCAGGAGGGATGGTAAAGACTCGGCAGGGGTTAGAGTTGGGGCTAGAAGAGGAAGGGTGGGGAGAAGGGGGGCCGGGCTGGTGAGAGGAAAGGGGTGAGGAGGGTTGGGAGTGGTAAAGGGGTGAAGAGCGAAATGTAGTGTAGGATTCTGACTGCTCAGCGTCAGAGAGGGGGATGGTAAAGATTACAGGGAGAACATGTAACCTACACACACAAAGCACTGCAGGTCAAGATCAAACCCCGGTTTGTTAAAGCTCTGAGGCAGCACTGTCTCCTTTTGTTACGTTGCAAACAATGCTAGCTAAGACGGCATCTATTCATAACTACATTTCTTCCATCCTGGCAACATCCTTGTAAATGTCGTCTGAATCCTCTCTAGTGTCATTTTATTTGCTGTCATCCATTTGGCCAGGATTGACCTCACCCAGTTCCATTCTCAGCTATCCATTCCCTGATGCACCTCCATCTTTGGCTTGTTTCTATTTCTCACTGAAAATATATCAGGTATCACATGTACATAGATGACACCTGCTTCTGCTACATTCCACCTCTCCTGACAGACCCATTTTAGGTAATTTGTCACAAATACCAATTCAACATTCAGTACCAGGTGAGCAGAAACTTATTGGTAAGGACAGCTAACAATATTAACTATTGCAGGTTTGAGGAAGGGAAATGGGTGGAAAGTAATTCAATGGAAATAGGGTCGAGGGTAAAAGAGGTGAATCTCATGGCCACAAAGAACATTCCGAGTGAAGTTAAAAAGAAGCACGTTTGAGACTAGGTCTGGCAGAACCACAGATTGTTGGCCCAGTGGGTTAGGGGAAGAAACAAAAACAGCAAAGGCAACAGACTAGATGAATTCACTTCATAAGCTCGTGCACTTGCAAGTGGAGAAAAAGATAGAGCATACAGGAGTTTCAGAAGACTACCCTATCCTTTTTGTCTCTGATTCAAGCACCTTTTAAATTGTTCCCTTTGTACAGTTTATTCACCAGAAGTAAAATATAATAATATTGATTTCATAAGTTGAACAATCTGGCTTCGTTGCAATTTTATATACATAATCATGCAGTTTTCATAATGTATTTATTTCTCTTCATCCACCTCGGAATTAAATTTAACAGTGCCCAGTCAGATACTTCACTCTGACTGTTAAGTTGTTACCATATTCAATACTTTTTTCCGCAAGAACAACTCCCCAAATTTGAAACGTTTAATACAAAGAGAGAGAACCTTAAATATTTTAACAGCATGATTAATAATAAATTGATACAACAAAATTCTTATATTTTCAAAAGAACTTGTTTAATTAAAGAGGATGCATCAACACTCAACTGTGAACACAATCTCAACACTTCAGTGCATGACCGAGAAATATTCCACAAACGGAGCTGCCATCCTTCCAATGACACACCAATTCATACAGGTGAAAATAAAGGATGACTCCACCATTTGCAAAGAAATCAATTTCTTCTTATTTCTGACCAATAGTCCTTCATCATCTAACAATACCAAAATCAGATCAACTAGCAATCTTCTTTAATTTGCTGCTTGGTACAGACATCTGATATGTTTGCCTGTGGGATAACAGCCACTGCAATTCAAAGTAATTATGAATAATACTAGAAATGTTAAAAGGACATCGGGAACTAAAGAAATTCAAATTTTCCACCCCTCCACCCAAGCCCACTCCTAATGTATCCTTCTTCACTTCTCCAGCAGGAGTTACAAACCATTCACTTTTCTTAATCTTATCAACACAGGGTCATTTTCAATGCTGATTTTTTGCATGTTTTAATAAAAAGAAACATAAATTTCAATGGCAGACTGAAGCTACATCAAGGTGTCAACGTTTCAAGTTAGAAGGGACTGCAATGTTTTAGTTTATATAGATAAGTGGTCTCAGTTAGGGCATCAGCATATCTAACTGCCAGAATTTATGTACCAGTCAAGATCCCTTCCACAATACTTTATGTAACCATATCAGAACAACCTTCTATTTCTATCTCTGTCACACGCATATCTTGCTTCACAAATAAATCTATGCTTTTTCCTTGAACCACTATGTGAAAGCAAGTTCTGCATTCTACCACTCTCCAGGTTAAGAAATTTCCTGGATTTCTGACTGGATTCATGTTGGACCTTACACTTACGACCTATTTCGTTTTTTAGACGCCCCACAAGTTCACACACACTGCATGTTGCAAAGTATATGGAGTGGAGGAACGAGAAAACAAAACTCAACAATTGCTATCATCTCACTCACCCCTACAAATGAATATCCTGAAAATATGGCACGATGCTGGTTCTCACAATGATCACCTGGCTGAGATATCAGATGTCAACCCAATTGGACGACATCTCAGCAAGAGTCTCAGTTTACTCAGCAAGAGTAAGCTAGGAAAGTACAATTCTATTATTAAAACAATCATGAACCTTCAGTGAATAATCATCCAAGTACTTTCCAGGCCTTTCTGCAGATGCCAAAATATCACATAAAATATCTTCAGTCTTTAATGGTGACCTCAGACATCTGGATTCATTAGCAATTTTAAGTGGTTCCTTACAGGAAATATTTAATGTGGTTATTTGATACTGTATATTTAATGCACATTTAAAGAGAGTTCATTTTGCCAACAAATCACCTTTAAATGCATACCCCCACTCACCCCAGTGAACAAGTTGACCTGAAATATGGATCCATCGTTTCCTCCACAGAATAGGTAATATTCACAAGGATCAAGAGCCACAGACATGATTCCAACATCAAATAGCACAGACATCAGGAGTTCCCCACAGGATATCTCCCAAAGCTAGAGGGAGAAAGGGAAAAAAAGCGTTAATAATGAACCATCAATTAGCTTCAGAAAGTATTATGGTCTGTGCGGAATGGGGGATGAGGGAAAGGTCTGACAAGGAAGATTGGAGGGAGAGGGAGTGTAGAGAAAGTAAGGTTAAATTATTACAATAAACCACTGAAAACAAAATAGAATTTATTAAAACACAAGCAGAAACATTAAGCGCCATATTCTGGACATCTGAGGATTTATAAGCTGGTAATATTATGCAGCAATTGCACCAAACACATACATTGAGAAAATGAAACTGTCTTTACTGGGGTGGAACTCAGAATACCTAGTAATACCATTGCTATGAACTTGGGGTTTCTGTAGCCAAGTCCCACTTTACTTACTTTCCTACTTTACAGTGATAGAATTGTACTTTTATGACAAAAAAATTATATAGCCTGCTTTTGACTTACGGCTTAAAATATCAGCAGACTGTTACTCTGCCGATATTTTAGGTAGTATATGAAAAGCAGGGTATATAACTATTTTTGGTCTTAAAATACTATCCCAATGGTACAGGAAACACCAATGAATAGTTTGCAGCTATTCCTCTTTAGTGCATACATACACGGAAATCCAAACTTGCTTGCACTTACACAGGAAAATGACAGCAAAAAACTGGCCCAACATGTTTATGTTGCTTTGCAACTTCCTACTCCCATTTAAACTTTGTGTCTCCTCACTGCAAACCCCATCTGCAACTCTGATGCTTCATTCTTTTATTAATGTAATGAGAAGCTGAGACCTAAATATAAATCCACAGAGAACACTTTTGAGACTATATTTCCTACCGCTCTACTCTGCTTCCTACTTCCAACCACATTCAATTCTCCTTGACCAGCTCATACTCATCCGCATGCTCAACAATATTTAAGTTAAAAATAGGTAATTTCATCATATCTGATAACAAATCAACAGATTTTTCTTTATTCTCTCTTTTCATCTTCAAACTCTGTGCACCTTCATTCCCATTTCCCTCCTATTCCTCTGGTTAACCAACTCTGATCCATGTTCATCACCCAGTTATCCCCAACCTCCATCTAACATTGGATCTGAATACCACACATCAACTTGGCTCCCTGGATTCAATACCCTGAGAAAGGTCTTGTGGTTTTTAAAATGGAAGCGCATAAAATATTTGAAATTTTAAAACGGGTGAGGGAAAAGGTAGGGGAATTGGGCTAAATGGATGGCTTTTAGTGTGATAATGTAAATGGCTTCCCTGCTGTAGTATTTTAGTACTGTATTGCACACTGATTCCTTCTGCTGATGTCCATTACATCCATTAGTAATAATGTTATCCTTTCAGTCCCAGCAGTAGTATTGATGCAGAATACAGAAATGATTATATACTGAAACTAGGCCCTAACATTTATTACAAGTGATAAATTCCATAACGTTTTTGACAGACATGCTGAAGCAAAGTGTTCAATCGATGAATGCATGGTAGGGCACAAACACGTTTCACAAGTGAAATAAAATCCTTCACAAAGCACTTCTAAAGTTCAAGAACCATCAGTGCAACTTAAAATTCTGGTCAGTTCTGCCTCAGAACCATTCCCCAAAAGCCAGTGGCAAAATTTGAACAAGCCCCTTCTCTTAGAAAGCCACAATTCATAGCCCAATATCTTGAATACCTTTTAAATACAAGTTTTGTTCTGCTGGAAAGAACACATGATGATAGACAACATGGATTCACAACAGTTAATGCTGCTGCCTCACAGCACCAGGGACCTTGGTTCGATCCTGGCCTTGGGTGGTGTCGAGGTGCAGCTTGCATATTTTCTCCGCAATCTCATGGAATTTCTTTGGCTTCCTCCCTCATTCTGAGGGCGTGCTAGTAGGTTGATTGCTTACTATAAATTACTTGTTACTGTAGGTTAATGGCAAAAAGAATCAAAAGGGAATTGAAAGATGTAGGTTGTAGGGGTAAACAGAAATAAGAAGGGGAATGGGACTGATGCTATTTCTCTCTGGGACTCAATGGACCAAATGGCTTCCTTCTATCATTACAAGTATAATGTTCTGGTAGCCAGAAATGGTGATTTTTTTTTAAATTTGCTGCTTCCCTCTACTAAGTATCATTGATATCAAAGTTAAACAGTGACCCCTCGGCTTCACACCAGATCAGGCAGCATCTGTAGAAGGAAATGGACAGTTGATGTTTCAGGTCAAGACCCTTCATCTGGACTGGACCAGTTCAGACGAAGGATCTCGACCCGAAACGTCTTTGCACATTTCCCTCCATAGATGCTGCCTGACCTGCTGGGTTCCTCCAGCGCTCCAGATTCCTGCACCTGCAGTCTCGTGTTACCTCTCAGCTTCTCTGTACAGCTGGCAATTTGTTTTGACTGACCACGTTGACACTGAATTAACATTATGACTTGCATTTATTTAAATCTCATGAAATCCTCCTGATTACTTGATTCAATTCAAGTAAAATTGAGCAATTCAGTACAATGAAAGTAAAACCACAAAGGGAATTAGAGCTTTTTAATTTTTAATGTGTCATTGAGCCTGTTGACAAACCCAAAGCCCATGCAAAGCCATGATCCACAAAATTAAATATAACAGCTTGAAGTTAGAAGAGGGCATCTCGTGGAATCTTTCTCATTCCAACCAGCCTCTGGATTAAATGTCAATTTTAAAATAAACTATCAAATCCAAACTGTTCCATTAACATTGATCTAAATGTGCTTTTGCATTAAATGTCCAAGATTAAATGTTCTTCTTTCTGGGAATATCAAAATCTAGCAGGAAAAAGTACTGACATGTGGACTACTTACACACTGAGCTACATAAATATTTTTAAAAATGGAACTTCCTGTAAATCTGCCTGTATTGTCAGTCATGTTAGTGTGGCCATCACAGTTGGGATATGATAAACATAGCAGAAGTTTGATGAAGAGTTACTGACGAGGAATGCTCCCTGACCTGCTGACTATTTCTAGTACTTAATTTTTATTTCAGATTTCCAATATCCACAGTTTTTATTTTATATTCAATACCAAAGATCAAGTCAGCTTCACTTCTAAATTAAACACTGCTTTTTAAATATTTGAAGGAAAACTTAACCTCTGTAAAAGCAAGTTCCTGAATTTGAAATGGTATTAATCAACTTCTTATCCAATGCAAGAAAACATATTTACATGAATGTCTGCAGAAAGTCACTCCACATTAGGATAAATATATTGTTTTTCTCCAATCTTAAGATTACACGAACAAAACCAACAGATATCAAATGTAAACAATTTACATTCCTTAGTCTCTGGGCCACACATTACCTCTCAGCTATAGTGGGACATGGCCATATCTTATCTACTCTGGTCTCTGCCCAGTTCATTCCTCCATTGGAAATAAAGAGGGCCAAGAAACACAAAGCAAAATATATTTTTAAAAATGCATTGATATGTTCTTGTTTCATGGAAGCTGTTGAAACTGAAGTCTGGATTGAATTCATAACATAGCATGGAAGGTCAAATCAGCTTCATTGAGGAAAGAATGCAAGAACCTAAGAAATAGAAACAGGAATAAGCCATTCCACCTTTTAAGCCTGCAATGATACTCAATAAAATGATCTTCTACCTCAGTACCACTTACCTGCACTATCCTTATATCCCTTGATATCCAAATATCTATCGTTCTCTCTTGAATATACTTAGTGACTAATCCTTCACAGCCCGCTTGGACAGAGAATTCTAAAGATCTGCTACCCTCTGGGTGAGGAAATTTCTTCCCATCTCAGTCTAGAATATCAACCCCTTATTTTGATCACTTGACCCCAGCTAAGAGATACATCATGCCTGCACCTCCTGAAGAGCTGTGTAGGAATTTTGCATGCTTCAATGAGAGCTAAACAGCATAGGATTAGTCTGCTGCTTAACCTCTTCCATTAGGACAACTTGGTGAACCTTTGTTACACCCCTTCTGTTTCATATTTTGTGAAATATGAAAGAGGAGTGCACCAGGTTGGCTGCCAGGATGGGGCAGGGAGGAGGAGAAGTATGAAAGAGCCAGCCTATCAGGTCGATCAGGCTCTAAGAGCAATTTCAACAATTTCCTCGCTAATTTTCTAGTAACCGATTCTCTCTCACTTCCCCAAATTTTTTTCACTACCCAGCTACACTGGGAATACCTTACGGTAGCTCATTAACTTAACAACCAGCATAACTTTGGAGCATGGAGGAAATGGGAGTACCCAGGGGAAAGGTGTATAGTCATAGGGAGAATGTGCAAACTCTACACTGACAGCACCAGAAGCTGGATTGAACTCGGGTCGCTGGAGCTGTGAGCCAGCAGCTCCATCTGCTAGACCACTGTGCTACTTTATAACAAATATTCCAGATGTGGTCTCACTAGGGTCCTAAATAATTTCAATAAGGTACCTTTATTCTTGTATTCAAATCCTCTTACAATAAAAGGGCAACATTCTGCTTGCCCACCTAATGAGTGAAAACAATTGAATTGAAATAGTGAATTAATTGAAATAAAATACGAATTAATTCATAGTTCTTTTCATGACTTCAGGTCAAAATGATTCACTACCAATTTAGTATTTCTGAAGTACTGTCACTGTTGTAATAGAGAGATATGCATTCATGCACTTTTCATGATCTCAGGACAGACTAACCATTTTACAACTGAGGTTTTAGTCATTGTAATGCTGGAAATGCAGCAGCCAATTCATACACAGGAAGCTCTTACAAATAGTAATGTGATAATGACCAGGTGTTTTTTTTCCAGTGCTGATCATAAGGGATAACTATCTTCAATATAGCACTACCTGAGAATCCAAAAGGAACTCTGATTTAATGTGCCATCTGATGACTGAAACTTTGGTAATGCAGCACACACATAGTAGTGCTCTGGAGTACCAGATTAGACTATGTGCTTGAGTTCCTCCTGGGCTGATTTTCTCACAATCAAATTATAACCTGGATGTCAGGTCTGAAATGCCAAATGTACTCATATGCTACCCAGTGACCTTTCATACCTTTCAAATGTCAAGCAAATCTTCTATCATGTTCTTCATATTTAGATGCAGATGCACTTTGTTATGAGGGCACATCATGTAGAACATAAATTCTCTTGCATTTATTATCTTTAAAACTAAAATCTAACTACTGTTCTATAATCCTCAGATGTTAAAACCAATATCAAGAGTTGTATTCTGGCCAAAGTATTTTAAAGTTTTTATATTCGTGTGTTTCTGGCTAGATTATGTAAAAGTTTATAAAGCAGTTTCCATTATAAATATAAGTATAGTAATTTATTACAGAATTTATTTTATTAGTAAAAATAAATCAATTTTAAATTGGGGCTGAACTTTATCTATGTAGCCAAATCAAATAACCCTTTGCCCTCCCATGCTACCGCCAGCAAAGAAAACACTTGGTCTTAACCTCTCATATTCAATACTACAGAGGACTGACTAATGCACTCTGGTGCATGGTAACATAAATTATTTATCAGCAAAGAATGTGTTGAGTGCCCTTAAACAACATCCCATGGAGAAGGTATTGTGAAAGAAAGGAGCAGCATGGTTCCACTGCTTAGCCTGTTCTTCCAATCCTAATTCATCTATCATGTTAAGAATAAAGTTGGGGAGGGGGGAGAAGAGAAATTGTGTGGATTGGGTTGGAAACTAATTTTTTTATTATTATATGCATACACGGTCCCCAGTGTTATTAACATTTAGTAATGTCTTCAAACTGAAGATAATTTCTAGAATTAATTCACTTAATATGAAAAATGCAACATAAATCTAGAACAGAGCAATATGCAAATTTAAAAAAAATCTGAGGAACAAAACTTTGTCAGCAGGCTTCCAGCAGTTTTATTTGAAGGCTGTAAAGGAGCACGTGCCAAGGCATCAGAACATGACTAATGCTGAAAACTGTAATCTTAACATAATCTTTCCATGGATCATGGAAGTACCAGACATTCATATCACAGTAGATATATTATCTATGTGGTCTTGAACAAGAAAACCCTTAAATTTAAAAGGAAATTTCTGTCTGATTCCAATTTAATTAAACAGCACTTACTAGCTACTTGCCACCAGAATAAATATAAATATTTCAAACCCTTTCTTAGTATTTATGTCTATAATTTATTGGATAAATTAATGGTCAGTTTTAAAATACTGCTGAGTTAGTGCCAAATTGTTACAGGAATAAGAAGCTGCAGTACAGCAAGTTTGTACTGTGTTCATTAAAGTATTATCTATGCCAGGAGGATACTGAAGGAACATTTACACAGCTGACTATTGTGTTTTTGAGGCTTCCATAACTTTTTCACCTGAGGCTTTTGAGAATACTTGAAAATTAAATATAATCCTTTTCAGCCATCTTAAACCAAAATAACTTGCATTCAAAATGATAGATTATGCAAAGAAAAATTAGAAATTCAGCTTCCGACTCTACTTCAGCTTGTTAAATATCAAGGGTGGTCTATTGAGGAGAGTCTTTTAATGACTCACAATACAACTGACAGAGAAATTGCTAATTCTATTCTTAACTTTGGGAACAGATGCTCAAAAGCAATTGGGATTAATCCAAAGGATAACCACTGTTTTTAAGTCAGTCCTTCAGTGTTATTGGAAGAAACCTTCTGCCCAGAACTGCAGGATCATTCAGACAAGGTCATGGTGCATGTCATTTTTTTTTGACATACAAGTTCTCAAATATAAAATCAAGAACTGCAGAAAAGTCACTTTACAAACAGGCACAGACAGTACGATAGAAGCTTTTTTCTATAAAGCTATCAATCACACAGCTATGTACGGCATGCAATCATAATGTTTTCCTTCCCTGATAGATGGTGAAACATAATTTCATAATAAAAGCAGCAAGCATTCATGGGGCTGGAACAAATTTACAAATCATTTAAAGCTTTTGACTTTTAGTGAACAATTATAAACACAACTGCAAGATTTCAAAGCTAATCAAATCTACATTTAATACTGTTTTCACCCATAAAATATGAGTTTAAAACATTTAGAATCAGTACCATTTCTTCATTTGTACAAACAATATACGTGCAATAATATTACTCTAAATGTTAATTCACATCTGGTCAGTTCCAAGTCAGATGACTATAAGGAAAATCAAACTCGCTGCAAGACTTGAATATACAAGTCCAGTCACACTAACATTACAATGTAGTACGCTAATGAAATATTACAGATGTTGGAAAACCCAAAATAAAAACAGAAAACACTGAAATACTCATTAGTTGGTTATTAGCAAAACCGTAAAGTGAACAGACATGAGGGATAGAAAGAATACATTTTGGAATTACTCAGCAGGTCAGGCAGCAACTGTAGAGAAAAAGAAAGAGCCAAAACATTAAATTGATCTTTCAGCAAAACTGACAATGCAACAGAATGTCTCATATTTTAATAATTCCTAATAAGGGTACAACATATGTCAGATACAATAAGTCTGCTACTATTGCTCCTACAAATCACTCATTGTGCCTCTTTCTCTCAGAACCACTCAGATTTTTATTCTTAGCCTCCTATACTATATTGTTCCTTTGAATTTCTGTATCAAGCAGAGCAAGTAAACATATTTTTTCTACCAGATGCTTTTCAATCTTTTGGCCTTGACATTGATTTTAACAACTGCAGTCCTTAAGCACAGAGCAGGTGCTCATGACATAGAATGGATTAATCACAACTACTGAGAAGGAAGAAGGGGTTGCCCATGGAGCTGGGTGACAGATTTGCGCCCTCTACATCTGCTGAAGTCATTCACACAAGGTCTACATACATTTCTTATTTGTCTAATTTTGCTTACAAACACCCACTTCTATCTCAAATCTTCACTTCTGTTACTTAATTTTTTGGCCCTCCATCAGACTTCTCCTTTTCCCCACTTTTGAGATGGTCTCTAACATTTTACAATTCTGACTAAAAGTCGTTAAGTTGAAACATTAATCTTGTGTTCCTCTGTCAGCACATGCTGCCAAGTGTTTCCAATATTTTTGGTTTTTACTTCAGTTTCCAGTATCTGTAGTATTTGAGAATGATCCCTCAGTCCTAGGATCTATGATATTGAAGTTGGCAAGTGGCATACATGGTCCTGGCTTGCGAGGAATAACAATGTTCTACTGACTTACCAGCTCCTTTCATTCATTATTTGTTATGAGGTTATGAAAAAACCAAAGTTACTTAATACCTATAGCTAAAACCTTACAGATTTTTCCATAAAGAAGGTGCAACATATCAGTAATTTAATACCACTGAATAATTGTTAATGGTAAAGAATTGAGTAAATGCATTTGTAAAACGTCAAAATATATTTATTTAAAATAAAACATTACATATGAAGAAAGGAGGAGAAAATGTCTAAACTTCAAGAGATCAGCAAATTTTAATTTGGTCAAATCTGTGCAACATTTGAAAAATGAATGGATGCACTTCAACTGGGAGGCATTCTTAAATTAGATTGTAGTTTTCAAGTGACAGACAAGTCAATTATTCAATTTAATTGAAAGCACATTAAAAACTCACTTGTCTTTTTTTTAAATTGCACAATACTGTAAAAAGACTCATTATCCAAAAAGCCTTCCTCAGACCAATTATTGTGTCTTGTCATTAAATGTGAACACATACAGCAACAAAAGCTTTGCAAGTGAATAAAGACTGCACCAAGATAGAGAGCACCAAGACAGCGGGTTAGTTAACATCACAAACCAGTTTTGAGTAACTTATTAGCATCCTTTGTACACCATGTTGTGACGTGAAATTCAATATCTGAATCTATCTTGGAAACAGATTCAAAAGTATACTTCAAAAGAGAATTGGATAAAGACTTGAAGGTAATGGGAAAAGATCAGATTGAGACTAGGTGATTAGTTCTACCAAAGCACTGACATGAACTGCAATATTTCATGGTCAACTATAAATTACATCAGTCTTGTTGCTCATTCACATTATAGCTTACTGGGGTCCAAACATCCTGAATTTAGTACAAACGTTTTCCAATGTAGTAGAGAGCCACATAACATTGGGGGTAAAAAAAGTTTCATTTCACAAATCATCAAATAATATAGTTGGAGATCTCCAGGATCTTTGACAAACAAGTGATAGTGTCCAACAGCCTCCTTTGTTTGCAAGCAGGTATTACAGGAAGCTCTTATTAACTCTCCTCATCCCACACTTTTCCCACCTGAATGTTTTTAAGTGGCATTCTGCATGCCTACACCATCAGAGGACCAAAATCATTTCTGAAATCTTACCCCATCATATACAATGTTGATTGACTTAGAATTACATCTGTGTTGAACATCAGTTAAATGCCAGTATTACAAAATTTCATAGCTTACAACAAAAATATCTCCCTTTCAGAATGGTGGTGGTGGTGGTGGTGTTGGGGAGAGTAAAAGATTCTTTTTTTATATATATTAAAATCACAGCAAACTTCAATAAACATTACAGAGGGAGTAAACAATTTGAAATCAAGCAGCAAGGAACATGAAAGCCACTGAGAATTTTTCAGTTTGATAGTCTCAGTTCATTTTCATTTTAAATTCCCTCTCAGACACACACAAAAAAGAAACTGCAGTACTATCAATCCCAGCACCCTTATTCAGTTATACTTAAATGACAATAATAGATCTGTATCTAAAATTTGGAGGTAGGGCATACAGTGAGGATGACACCAGTCGACTGGCAACAGAACAGAATTAAGCTGGTGCGATGAGCAGACAAGTGGAAGGAAGGAATTTATACATCGGTGTAAGGTGATCTGTACTGACAGCAGAGATTGGAAAAGACAGTGCTAAAGAGCATGTGGGAACACAGGACATGGGTTTCACAGTGTGGCAGAGCAAAGAGGTGTGTTCTTGTGCTGAAGGTGATATGACATATAAAAGTAGTTAAGATTTTGAATTTCCTAAGTAGAGGTACTGAGTACAAATGTCAGAAGTTATGCTGGACCTTTATAAAGCTGTGGTTCAGTCACAACTGGAAGATCGCAACATGTTCCATGCACACAGTTTATGAAGGATATGAAGGTCTTTGTAGGGTGCAAGGGAGAGTTGCCAAAATGGTTTCAGGAACAAGGGGTTTTAGCTGCAAGGTTAGGTTATTAAAGCTGGCACCAGAGGAGGCTGAGGGAAAATTCAATAGAGATGTGTAAGAATATGATTGTTTTAGTTAAGGTAGACAAAGAAAAGCTGTTCCCATTAGTTGGTGGTACAAGGAGCAAGAGACACAGACTTAAGGTTTTGGGCAAGAAATACAGTGGGGACATTAGGATAATTTTTTTTAGAAAAAACAGTGACTGGTAATGGCCTGGAACTTGCTGCAACACAAGAGTCGTGGAAGTGGAGATGATTAACAATTGCCAAAGAAAACTGGATAAGAACTTGCCAGAAATAAACCTCCAGGGCAACAGGGATGGACCAAGGGACTGATTGGATTGCTCTACAAAGAGCTGGGATAGGCTTGATAGACCAAATTGCTATGATTCTAAATCAATGCACCAAAAGCAGCCTTTTCCTGCTATTTATATTTCAATCCAAATTTCTTTTATATTCTGTTCCAACTACCTTGCATCTACTTTGCTAAGTTAAAAGTCAAATATAGTTACATATGCCTATATCAGAAATCCAATAAACTTATCAACTGACAACAAAAGAAGTGTAAGCGTTTATACATGTCTGGGGGATCAAGATCAAGATAGAGTGAAAAATCCACACACTATTGTCACTTCACTGATCCCTATGAACCTGTTGTTATTTTCCAGCATTTTTTGTTTTATTTCTGGTTTTCAACGTTCATCTCCCCCTCCCCTCCTCATCTTCATCAATCTTATCTTCAGATAGGTTGCTTGATAGACTAGTTATTCCAGGAAATTCAGTGTGGAAGTTAAGTTGTAAATTCACAAATTAATATTGCTTAGATAAAATTGCAAATTGGACACGTTACTCAGAAATTCAAAGTGATTGACTTTAGTGACTATATCACCTTCAGTAAAAATATCTGCAGAACTTTTGGAACTTTCCTCCTTCGCCCCACCATCAAGTGATTTTTTTTCTTTCTGCTCATGTATAATGGTATTTAACATGATGTTTACAGCATGAACATCATGCTAAATACCATTATACATGCCTGTTTCAGTGAACAGGTTCACAACAAATTAAATCTTATGTAATTTGGAGGCAAGCAAAGCTGAGTCAACCTCCCCCACCACCAAATATATTTCTCAAACTTACTCACATCCAACAAGCTGTGCACTGGAGTGGAGCTAATCCACTGCACAAATGGGAAACCATTAACACTACACAGTCCAGAACAAAGGTCACTTCAATTTCAGTTACTACACTGCAGCACACAAATGACACAGCACATATACAGAGAACAAGTTCTAAGTCATTGTCAATCAGTGAAGAATACCCCAGAATGAGTATAACCTTAATATCCACAAAGCAAAGATCCTCTACTAATATGTTCCCACAGCTCTTGAAGAATAAATGTCCAAGACAATCCCAGAAAATAAGGACCACTTCCCATATCTGGGATTCCCCAACCAGCGAAGTCAGTGATGATGAAATTTAGCATCACCTTCATTGCACTAACAAGAAAAAATGTATTCGAAGATCAAACCATGAACATACATGCCAACATTCAAATTAGGAGCAGGGCAGGTCACTCAGCTCCACATTCCTGCCTCTCCCGGATAATTGCCCACTTGCTAATCAAAAATCTATCAACCTGTCTAAAAAATAAGCTTTCCACCAGCATTTGAAGAACAATGATCCAAAGGTTCACAATTCCAAGAGAAGAAATTTCACCTCATCTCAATTTTAAATGGGAGACCCCTCATTTTTAAACAGTAACCCCTAGTTATAGATTCTCCCACAAGAGGAAACAATTCTCTCCACATGCATTACCAACCCAACCTCCCAGATCTTATACGTTTAAATCAAATCATTTCATACTCCCAACTCCAGTAGATAAAGGCCTGGCCTATCAAACCTTTCCTCACAAGGCAAGCCACCTCTCCCAGGTATCAGTTTAATAACCTTCCCTGAACGGCATTCAACACATTAACATCCTTTCTTCACCAAGAAGGCCAATACTCCACACTGTACTCCAGATGTGGTATCACTAATGCCCTATATAACTGGAGTGTTATCCTCCAACTTTTGTATTCAATTCCCTAATTATTAGCTGTACCTGTGTACCAGCCATTTGCACTAGGACACCCAAATTCCTCTGCAACTCAGAGCTCTGCTATGTTTTTTTAAATTTCTATTTAATCCCGTCGATCTCTTTCCCCTTTACCCTACATTTATGTTCTCTTGCTTTATCTACCTCTGATATGGTGAAAAGTTTCCTGCAGTCTACCCTAGTTATACTCCTCATGATTTTTTACCTCAATAATGGCTGCTCTTAACCTCCTCCACTCCAGGGAGGACAGACCTAGCTTCTCCAGTCTCTCCTTGTGACTGAAACACCCAATCCAGGTAACATCCTGGTGAATCTCTTCTGCCTTCTCCAGCACTATCACATAGTATAACATGGTGAGCAGAACAAGTTGCGGGGTGACAAGGTTTTATAAAGCCAGGGCATAACCTCCCTACTTCTGTATCCAATGCCCCCATCAATGAAGGCCAGTATCCCATATGCCTTCCTAACCACGTTTTCTACCTGTGTTGCCACCTTCAAGGAACTATGGACTTGTAATCTGTTCCTCAATATTCCCTAAAGCCCTACCATTTATGGTGTATCTGCTAACCTCATTAGTGCTTCCAAAATGCATCACCTCACACTTGTCTGGGTTAAACTCCACCTGCCATTTTTCAGCCCATTTCACAAACTCATCACTATCTCTCTGCAGCCTAAGACTACCTGCACAAGAACTCTGTCAATCTTACTGATCATGCCTCCCACATCCACATCCAAGTCATTCAAGTATATTACACACAGCAAGTGTCCCAGCGAACACCACCTGATACAAGCAGTCAGGTAATTTTCCCTCTCTCTCTGTTGCTATGTCTGACCTAATTTATCATTTAGGATCAAATAATAACAATGCTTAGAAATGTGATAATAGATTACACACTATCAAGGTAACAGGAATAGGAACAATTTTCAAATCTCCATTAAGTCCAAATTAGGCAAATTATAGGTCAGCTCCAAGCACTTACAGACCATGAAGAACTCACTAGTTGTATGCTGGTCACCTTGCATTGAGGCTTTAACAAAATCCTACGTTGCTGAAATGCAATGATCTTGGTCTTTGTTTGACAAATACATTTTCTAAACCAACTGGTAAATGGTAGAAATTGCTGGTTTGAAGAGACCCTTCAAATTGCATTTATTTGCAGGCCTGTATGCAAATCTTAATTAACAGACTATGCGAATTCACTATTAAAAAAGATAATTGCTTTGCAACTTTTTATAAATATCTCAGAAATGATCACTCACGTCTAATGAGTGATCCTCAAAGTTATAAAATGCCAATTAAGTTTAAGAAATACCTTCAAACTGGACATTAACAAAGAGGCCTGATTTTAAAAAGATTTAACATATCAAAAAAAGTTAATTTACTGTAGAACCATCTCAGGTACATCAATAAAATCTTTTAAATGGTTGATAAAGCAATGATGTTAACTCAGGGGGTCACTCACAGGTAAAGACTAAAAAACAACCTGAATAAAATTCTAGATGGAAACACAAGAGACTGCAGATGCCAGAATTTGGAGCAAAAGTAGTCCTGATGCAGGATCTTGACCTGAAACATCGACTACCTCTTTACCTCCATGGATATTGCTTGACCCGCTGAATTCCTCCAGCAGTTTGTTTAATAAAATGCAAACTTTGATGAATCAATTAGATTTGGAAGAAAAACCCTGGCAAACTTCAACACAGATCTAGGAAAACTAATGTCAAGTGTAGCAACTCGCTCCCCACCCCGACAAAACACAAACTTAGAACCTGCTTACTGGGAGCAGGAGCAGCAGTAGGTTAATTAAACACTCAAGGCAACTGGACAACTGACCAGCTTAGTGACCAAAGTTGCTGAGCGTACTGTAAAGCTGACATTTCATGACATGAATTCTACATTATTTCCTTAATTTACAATTGCTATTATGATTCATTAGATTTACAAATGAGCAAAATAATAAGAGTAAATTCTTCAGGTGCTCAGCAACTTCATGCAAAAATTATTGAAATTGATTCTTCAAACTTGCCTTAATTGGACCAGGAAATCAGAGTATAAAAGAAAGGTGAAAGTACTCCAATAGCACTGCTTATTATTGCTGTGTCAGACAACTCATTTCCATCTTCTAAATTACATTGTTGCATAACAATTATGGGGATTAAGGAACAAAGACAGGGAAAGTTTTTTAATTAGTCTATTGCCTAGAGGGAGACTTGCATACTCTCAGCTTCAATTTTTAATAGATTGACTCTCAATTAGTCTTTATGAATATGTCACCATTTTGAAAAAAAATGTATTGTAACATATTAATTACATCACCTGTTGCCTCTAATCATTGTTTTCACCAAATCACACAATTGAAGAATGATCACTACCATGGTTCACTGATGGACCTGAAGGTGATTCAATAATTTGATTCTACAGCCACATTTCTGAACAAAGAAAATACAGATGTGTTCATGTGGGAAAGTCACCCAATAGCCTTTTCCTTCACAGTTATGGTCCCTCTTTTTAGCTTCAAGGGAAAAGCATTTCTCTCAAGGCAGTTTACAGCTCTCACTCTTCATTTTGTTGACGTATATGGACTCCCAAACTGGCTTCTAATTGATTGTAAAATTCTCATTTTTCTGTTCACATCACATCATGGCTTTGCCCTTTTCTAATTTCCTCCTACTCTAATAACCCACTGAAATCTCTGGCTTATGCAGTTCTGGTTTCTTGCACACTCCCGATCATCTTAGCTTCACCAATGACATCATAATTTCAACTGCCTAGATATTAAACTCTGGAATTCCCTATAACTCTCAACATTTAAATTGTCTCTTAAAATCCACAGCCTTGATTAAATTATTCTTACCTGCCCTTATATCTCATTGTTAAATAGCAAATTTTATTTGATAATAGCTTACATGTGCTGTATAAATTTCTGTTGAAACAGAGAATACGAGAGAGGTTTCTAAGGTGCAAGGAGCAGAAGTTTCTCTACTGTACTACAAAATGGGCAACCTCGTGCAAACTTTCTTCCTGAATTTTACTCAACTCAATAAAAATGAATCCAAGAGGAACAAACCATCCACATAATATATTTAGGAACTCCATCTAATCCAGTATATCACTTCGAGAACATGCAAATAAAACTGACAGACAAAGATCCAGGGTTCCAACACCTTATCCCTTCTATGTGCAATACGTTAAGCATTACAATATAGATTCTGAAATCTGCAGGCAAAGATACAAACAGAAAATCTTAGGACAGACGCCAGGAAGAAGAGAAGAACGATTATGCAAAGGAGTACTTTTGGGTGAACTGAGAGACAAATAAAACCTATATCATGGAGACACAAGAGACTGTGGTTCCTGGAATCTGCAGCAACACAAAACCGCTGGAGGAATTCAGCGGATCAGGCAGCATCTATGGAGGGAAATGGACAGTCAACACTTCAGATCGAGACTCTTCATCAGGACTGGAAAGAAAGAGGGGAGATAGCCAGTATAAAAAGGTGGAGGGAAGGAGAGAAGCAAGAGCTGGCAGGTGAGAGGTAGTTAGACACAGCAGGGGAAATGTAAATTTAACTGGAAAGATTAAAAGGTCAATGGCCTCCAATGTGCATTATTGCTTGCAGTACTGATGTATAACTGATACAAACAAAATAATTCTTGATGCAGCAATTTAGATGTTTCTGGGAGGTTAATTCTAATGCAATCCAGGCGAAGAAGCAAATGTGTCTTCATTGAAGAAATGAGCCAAAATCCAGTTTTTCTGTACCCAATTCAACAAACAGATTCAGAGAGGCCAAAGATTGGTCTACCAACGTCTTTCAGGATAACATGATTATGTGCAAATTTTCCAGCCATTTCTGGCAAGATCAAAAGTGCAAACTAAAAGTTGCAATGCCATGATACTGGCATTGCAAAAGTGGTACATTGCTGTCTGGTTTATCTATGAAGTGCATTGAGCAGCCCGAGCCTGCAATACTCACACAGTAGGTACAAAATAATTAACTTCAAAAGCTAAGCTTTAAACACTTCAATTTTAAGTGCTCTTAACAACAAATGTTAATTACTGCGAAGCAAACTGGGACTAAAAGTGAACTACAGGTTGAAACTCTCTCTTCTGGCACCCTTGGGACCTGACAGATGCTAGACCACAGAAATTGCCCTGATCATCTTCCTCTGAGCAGGATAACTGATCTTAAATACAGGATACTCCACTGGTTATTGAGCGTTCCATTCCTGGATACCATTGGTAACTCGATGTTTCAGTGTAAGAAAGCTGTCAGCTGAGAAAGCAAAAGTTGCACTGGTAGGCTAATTAGGTACAAATTAGTCAGATCTTAGTTAATGTTAGATTGTAATTAAATGTTAGTTAGTATTAGTTAATTAGTACAGATCAGTACTACAGCTCCAAAACATGCTGGACCACAGGAGCTGTCAGACCATGGGAGTTTCAATCTGTATTACCAGTGTGGAGCATCATTCCTTCAGGTGTAAATGGCCATTGGAGATTTTAAAGAGAGATTTTTTTGGCTTTAGAAACTACTTTTGCTTTAAGCTCAACCAGAGCTTTCTGTCCCTCACAATATTTCTCTTTCTGATTTTACATAGAAGGCAAACACACTAATTCGTGCTTCTTCTCAAACCACATACACTAATTTCAGAAACCTTCAATTTCACTGTTTGCTCAAGTTCCAAGACATTTTTCCCCTCACTTCACAATATCATCTCACATTTGCAGCAACATGCCATGAAAATATATTTAAGAGTCTAGACTTACAAAGCAAGTCCATGGTGGTGCATAAAATGCAGCCCATCTCGGTGAGCTATTACCCACAAGCTGTCAAGGTCCACCACTTCTCTACCTACATTCATCTGCTATAGCAACTTAGTTCACACCCAGACCTTCCAAGGAAATGCTAGCACCGGCTCACAGAATTGCTTTGATGGCCATGCATGCAGGCCTTCTGACTGTCAAAATTGTCAAAGTGCTTTGAATGTCTGTAAATACCTCTGGCTTTCAAAGACAATCAAAAACTATATAAAATTCTAAATTAAAAGGCTGTAAACATAGGTTCAGCAGCCAGATTTATCAGCATAATTACTGGGAAACAACATACTGGCACTCTGCTGCTAGACTCCTTGAAGTCTTATGTCAGAGAACAGTTAAAGCAACAGCAACATGGAGCCATTAAGGGGTTTGGGAACTTCCAGATTGACAGTCTGGTCCTCCCTACAAATAAAAAAAAGCTGTGCATCACAGATAATAGCAGACACTATTAGATTAATTCTTACAGCAAAATATGGAGTAACATTTGGTATGGGAAATGAGAAATTCTTACATTGGTATTGATATTGTTTTATTATTGTCACTTGTACCGAGGTACAGTGAAAAACTTGTCTTGCATACCAATCGTACAGGTCAATTCATTACACAGTGCAGTTACACTGAATTACATTACGGACTCAGTGAAAGTCCCTTTAAGATAGAGAGTGTGTGTGTGTATATGTGTGTGTGGGGCGTGCTTACGTCAATAGAAGATAAAGGACGTAATGACGTTGTTGAAGAAGTCAGAAGAAGAAGAAGGAGAGAGAGAGAGAAGGGAGAGAGACACCAGCCTGCTTGTTTTCTCTAAAGAGGGATGAGAAACAATAACTGTGTTTGCCACTGAAATCCATGTATGGAAGTTGGAAGTAATCCGGTGGAGTTCACTTTGTTGCTGACCTGTAGAAGGAAACAGGTATTTGTATGTGGACGACCACGGTTCGGATGCTTTTCGGGGTGAGGAAGTCACTACCGAGTAAACACTGAAGTGTCGTTTGGGTTCCATCATGGAACATTTGGATTTCGTATGTACTCTCTCTCTATGTTTTTCTACATCTACATCTTATCTTCAGACAACGGTGGTTGTTGAAGAAGCCCTTGCTCATGTTTCACCTTATGGCTTGCGGAACTGAACTTTAAGAACCATTCAGGAACTGGGAGTTTTGGACTTTGTCACACACACACACGACGAGTTTAGTTTTGGGGTTAACGTTCGAGGTTTAACATTCTTGAATTCTAACATACTAACATTTTTACTTTTATTTTACGTATTATCATAAGTAGTGATTAATAAAATAGTTTTTAACACTAAATCATGCTCAGTGTGTTTCTTTTGTTGCTGGTTCGTGACAATTAGTACAGAGTGCATTGATGTAGTACAGGTAAAAACAATAACAGTACAGAGTAAAGTGTCACAGCTACAGAAAAGTGCAATGCAATAAGGTGCAAGGTCACAACAAGGTAGATCGTGAGGTCAGAGTCCATCTCATTGTATAAGGGAACCGTTCAATAGTCTTATCACAGTGGGGTAGAAGCTGTCCTTAAGTCTGGTGGTATGTGTCCTCAGGCTCCTATCTTCTACCCGATGGAAGAGGAGAGAAGAGAGAATATCCTGGGTGGGTGGGGTCTTTGATTATGCTGGCTACTTCGTCAGAATGTGACATGGTTAACTCACTCAGTTGTGACTAAATAAAGGAACCATACTCTGCATCTAACCATGCTATATTTCATATGGGAGAGCTTCATGCTGATGCCCAGAAAGGGATTTTGTTATCTTTACAACATAAAGACACTCACCTCAATGAGCACCGAATCCACAAATGTCAGAGAAATATGCATAGAAGCAAAATTATACAAGATTTTTACAAATCGTCCTTAAACTTTATTCTACAAATGTTTCAAATTCCAACAGTCCACTGCTTCAGTATATCTCTGTTATTATGTTTTAAATCACTAAAAACATTGCTAATGGAGGCGAAGGGGAAAAAAGGTTGTTCAGAACAGTGAAAGCATTAGTAAATGTAAAACAGACTTGGCAAGCAATGATGTTCTTGGATCAGCATTTTTCTAAATTGCTTATAGCAAAGAAATGCCCAATTTGTAATATTTGTAACTTGGACTATTTCCAGAATCACTCATCCTCCTAACTAAATCCAACTTTTCATTACATGAATTGCAATCTCTCACAATAATTTGTTGTTCTGTGAATGACTGGCATGTTTAGCTGACTATATTTTGTGTGCTTAATAAGGAGCACCTGTGAGTATTTCTTGCATAATTCAGTGATTGTTTATTCATCTAATCAGGAAGGTTTAAAAAAAGGAATGTTTTGCTCACTTAGATTCCATACGTCAATCAATTATATACTTAGTAAGTCAATCATCTTGGACTTAGGAAATTACATTTAGTTGTCTCATTTGTGTCATAAACTCTTGAGTGACTATCCTTAAGCTGTAAATAATCACTTCACTTAATGCAGAGATAACCAATATTTAGTTTTCCTTCAGTGCTTAATCTTAAAGCCATGGTATCAGGATGTCACTGGGAGGACCAGTATTTACTGCCCATCTCCAACGTTCCTTGAAAACTTGGTGGTGAGGTGAGATCTTGAATCACCACAGTCCTTATTGTTCAGGTCCTCCTACAGTGCCATAAGGTAGGGTGTGCTAGGATTTCTGCCCAGCAATGAAATACTGGTGCCATATGCTCAAGTCCATATGGTTTGCAACTTGGACCACTTGCTGAATGTAGTGTTCCCATATGTCTGCCTCCTTTGTCCTTCCAGATAGTAATAAGTCACCAATTTTGGAAGTTTTGCTGAACAAACCTTGACAAGTTGTTGCAATGCATCTTATAGAGCCACAGAGGGCCAGTAGGAGAGGGAGAAAATGTTTAAGGAGGTGGATGGGATGCCAATCTGTTTTGTCCTTGGTGTTAAGTTTCGAGTGCAGTTGGAGCTGTTTTATCCAGGCAAGTAGGAAGTATTGCAATATCTTCCTGACTTATGTGCCACTGAGATGTTGAAAGGCACTTGAGCAGTCATGAAGTGAGCCATTTTGCCATGGAGTACCTAGTTTCTGAGCTATAATTATTGGCTGGTCCAGTTAAGTTTCAGATTAATAGTTCACCCCACACTATCCCTCCTCTCCTAACACTAACTTGTAACACCAACCCCGGGACACTGAAAGGGAGAAACAGATGACTTATCTGCTGTTAAAGATCACAGGGACGTGGTTGAATTGGAAACAAATTCATTGCCTTGCACGTGAACATTGTGAATGTTATTTGCCACTTGTCAGTCCAAGCCCGAACATTGTCAAGGTCTTGCTGTGTGTGAGCACAGATTGCTTAATTATCTGAGAAGTTGTAAGTGGAATCGAACACTCCAAGCATCAAATGAGAATCCACCCTTCTGACTTCATGATGGAGAGAAGGTCATTGGCAAGGTAGCTGACGACACTTTAGCCTACCAAACTGCTTCGAGGAAATCCCAAGGCTGAGATAATTGTCCTTCAACTATATATAGACCTGTGAGTTTTTTCAGAATGTTCTGTTTACTTTCATTGTTTAAGGCGGCTGATTTACCTATTTAAAAAAATCAAATGCTTTTAAATTTATAATCATATTATTCCTATATAGGAAACACCAATAATATGATTATAAATTTAAAGGCATTTGATTTTTTTTTAAAGTTTTTTTAAAATAAGTAAATCAGCCGCCTTAAACAATGAAAGTAAACAGAACATTCTGAAAAGACTCACAGGTCTGGCAATAATCTTGCAGTGAAATAGATTTAACATTTCAGATTTATGAGTATTCATCAAAACTCAGAAAAGAAAGAAACCAACCATGTTTTAAATTGTAGAGGAGAGGAGGAGGAGAGAATAAAGGGAACATCTGTGATTGGGTGGAGACAAAGACAGATTTAGTGACAGGGTTGTGAGGTGAGGGAGCATGGTGAAGGCTTGATAAATATAGATGGTCTGTCAGAAGGAAATGTAAATAGAAGATGAATGAAAATAGAGAAAGAAAATTACTAAAAGAAAAAGTGTTTGAACTGCAAGGTACAAGTCACTGTAGAAGCAAAAGATTGCAGATACTGGAAATCTAAAATAAAAACAGAATGCTAGATTTAGCAGGCCAGGGAACATCTGTGGAGTAAGGAAAAACAAGAGTTAACATTTCAGGAAAAGCTGGTTATCTGAAACTGTTGAATTCAATGTTAAGTCTTAAGGTTCCAGGTTGGAAGATGGGATGCACTTCTTCAAACTCATGTTGGGCTTCAATGGAACAGTGCAAGATGCTAACAATAAAAGGGTCAGTGTTGGCTTGGGACGGAGAATTAAAATGGTAGGCATCTGGAAGTTTAGACAAACTGATTCAACAATTTTAGATAGCTAGCCTTTCCGGTTTATATCCGAATTGGCCAGTCTGATGAAAGGTCTTCAGACTGAAATGTTAATATTTCTCTCTCCACTGATGCAGCCTAATCTGCTGAGTATTTCAGATTTCCAGCATCCGCAGTCGTTTTTTTTATTGCTTTTAAATTACTTCCTTACAAGCTTTGTCAAGGTTACAGTGCAGTGATGTGTTTGTTTTCTTCCCCCAGTTTAAAGCAAGCAAAATTGTAACTGGGTGGAAACAAATTACAAAACTACACAATTTTTTCAGTGGCTTTGAAAAATTCCATGAAACCTCTCTTTCCTTCTGAGATAATAGAGGTGGCACAACTCATTTCCAATAGCACAGCACTCCTTCAGTGCAATGCAAGTCTCAGCTAAGTTCATCCACTCAAGTCTTTGGAGAGGAGTTTCTACCAACAATCCTTTGACATCATGAGTCTCATCTTCAAGCAAAAAACTTATGAAGTGCAACAGCATCCATGGAGGGAAATAAACAGTCAACGTTTCAGGCCGAGACCCTTCATCAGGACTGGAAAGGAAATGGGCAGAAGCCACAATAAAAAGGTAGGGGAAGGGGAATGAGCACAAACTGGAAGGTGAAAGGCGAGTCCAGGTGAGAGACCGAAGGTGGGTGGGTGGGGGAGAGGGTTTGAAAGGGAATGATGCGAGAAGCTGGGAGATTATAGATGCAAGAGGCAAAGAGCTGAAGAAGGAATCCGATAGGAGAGGACAGTAGACCATGGAATAAAGGGAAGGAGGTGGGGAACCAGAGGGAGGTGATGGGCAGGTTGTGAGGGGGGAGAAGGGGTGATAGGGCCACAGGAATGAGGGAAAAAGGGGGGGGGGGTAAAAGAAGAGGGGAGTGGTCACCAGGAGTTAGAAAAATCGATGTTGATGCCATCAGGTTGGAGACGACCAAGAAGGAATATGAGGTGTTGCTCCTCCAACTTATGAAGTGCAAGAGCCTTTGTTAAGTAAAATAACTGGTCTTACAACGGCATGCAAAAGTTTGGGCACCCCGGTCAAAATTTCTGTTACTGTGAATAGTTAAGTGAGTAGAAGATGAACTGATCTCCAAAAGTCATAAGGTTAAAGATGAAACATTCTTTTCAACATTTTAAGCAAGATTAGTGTATTATTTTTGTTTTGTACAATTTTAGAGTGAAAAAAGGAAAGGAGCGCCATGCAAAGGTTTGGGCACCCCAAGAGATTTGAGCTCTCAGATAACTTTTACCAAGGTCTCAAACCTTCATTAGCTTGTAGGGCTATGGCTTGTTCATAGTCATCGTTAGGAAAGGCCAGGTGATGCAAAATTTCAAAGCTTTATAAATACCCCAACTCCTCAAACCTTGTCCCAACAATCAGCAGCCATGGGCTCCTCGAAGCAGCTGCCTAGCGCTCTGAAAATTAAAATAAATGATGCCCACAAAGCAGGAGAAGGCTATAAGAAGATAACAAAGTGTTTTCAGGTAGCCATTTCCTCAGTTCATAATGTAATTAAGAAATGGCAGTTAACAGGAACGGTGGAGGTCAAGTTGAGGTCTGGAAGACCAAGAAAACTTTCTGAGAGAACTGCTTGTAGCATTGCTAGAAAGGCAAATCAAAACCCACGTTTGACTGCAAAAGACCTTCAGGAAGATTTAGCAGACTCTGGAGTGGTGGTGCACTGTTCTACTGTGCAGCGACACCTGCACAAATATGACCTTCATGGAAGAGTCATCAGAAGGAAACCTTTCCTGCATCCTCACCACAAAATGCAGCGTCAGAAGTTTGCAAAGGAACATCTAAACAAGCCTGATGCATTTTGGAAACCAGTCCTGTGGACGGATGAAGTTAAAATAGAACTTTTTGGCCGCGGTGAGCAAAGGCATGCTTGGAGAAAAAAGGGTGCAGGATTTCATGAAAAGAACACCTCTCCAACTGTTAAGCACGGGGGTGGATCGATCATGCTTTGGGCTTGTGTTGCAGCCAGTGACACAGGGAACATTTCACTGGTAGAGGGAAGGGTGAATTCAATTAAATACCAACAAATTCTGGAAGCAAACATCACACTGTCTGTAAAAAAGCTGAAGATGAAAAGAGGATGGCTTCAACAACAGGATAACGATCCTAAGCACACCTCAAAATCCACAATGGACTACCTCAAGAGGCACAAGCTGAAGGTTTTGCCATGGCCCTCACAGTCCCCCGACCTAAACATCATCGAAAATCTGTGGATAGACCTCAAAAGAGCAGTGCACGCAAGACAGCCCAAGAATCTCACAGAACTAGAAGCTTTTTGCAAGGAAGAATGGGCGAAAATCCCCCATACAAGAATTGAAAGACTCTTAGCTGGCTACAGAAAGTGTTTACAAGCTGTGATACTTGCCAAAGGGGGTGTTACTAAGTACTGACCATGCAGAGTGCCCAAACTTTTGCTTCGGGCTCTTTTCCTTTTTTGTTATTTTGAAACTGTAAAAGATGGAAATAAAAAAGTAATCTGGCTTAAAATATTAAAGAAATGTGTCACCTTTAACTTTATGTCTTTTGGAAATCAGGTCATCTTTTACTCACTTAGCTTTTCACAGTAACAGAAATTTTAACCAGCGGTGCCCAAACTTTTGCATGCCACTGTATATCATTGTTTCCATTTACAGAAAGCTTACAACACACATCATTGAACCAAGGTTAACAAGTAGTTGAAATAAAGTTAAGATAAAGACAAGCAATAGAGTAGGACTGGTAAGAATGTTACTGAGAGTTACAAGCAGGATGTCTACAGTTGTTGGAGTCTGATCACATTGCAGATAATTCAGGAATGACAAACTAAATGAACGCTTTGTCTCAGTTCTCTCAGAAGAGAGTGAGTTACGAAAATACACTGGCATAAAAGGATCAGTTAAACATTTAAGATAAAGTTGCATGAAAAAAATTGCAAAAGGGTAGTGATAAAGACATTGGATTGTATCAGGTAGCCTCAAATAACAAAGCAGGTTCAAAACGGAACAGGAGTGGCTTTAAATCACATTCTTTCAAAACACCAGGATTTAGAAGGCTAATTGCCTTACTCCTCTCTCTCACTAAACAATAATATTGGATTGGCAATCTTACAATGTATTGACATTGCTTCCTTGTCCTACATTATAGATTTAGCTTTAAGAGGCATATACAGAATAAAATGCTCACCTTGAAAGAATTAGCTTCATTAAGAAAACAATTAAAAGGAAAAGGGAAATCATATTCTACCAATCTGAGATTCTGAGGAAATAAAAGTGCAGTGGTTGCTGTTTATGTGTATTATCAGAATGTATCTGACAAAGTGTCATGGAGGAAACCATTTAATAAAAGTAAGGCAAATGGTATTAAAGGTAATGAGGTGCACAAATCAGAAGCTGATTAAAGGGGCTAAGACTACTCTTAAAAAAATTGATATTGTCATAGTTACATTATATAGTTCAGTTTTGGGCACGCTACTTTACAAAGGACAATATGCTCATGAAAAGGCTACAGAAAAAAATCATTTTCATGGCAGAAATAAGAGATCTTCATTACAAAGAAACCAGCAAAATTGACACTCTTGATTAGCAGAAAGACCTTGCAAAAAAATTGAGTTCAAAATGTACACAAACAAGAAAATCCATTTCCAGCCAATGAATCAGAAACAATATGTTTGTAAGGAATGTGAACATACGAGGAAGGAAAAAGGGCACAATGGAACAAAGTCTTATTAAAAACTTATTCAATATGGAAATGGCACATTAGGCCAGATGGCTTCCTTCAGTGATTCAATAAAGTAGTTTATATACTACATGCTCACTATTCACAGAAATATTAAACCAGAGGGAGAGAGAGATGACTTTCATACCAACAGCTGAATCTGAAGTCTGATCCCACAGGCAATCACACAAACTCTAATCCACAATGACGCAAGTCAAACCCACAGCAAAAGTACTCAAAATCTTAAAAGACTCAGACCTGAAGCAATAAAGGAAGTATTTTCACATCTTCATAGAACAAGCAGCTTATAATGATTATTGACTATGTTTTTTTATGGCAATACAAAAAAAAGACAACATAAAAGGCAAATAGCAAAGTTCTTCAATTATGTATTTTATGCAGCAAAATGATTTCTAAATAAAAATATTTAAGCTTGTATAATTTTTCCTTTAATGTCACAGTCAAAGCACTCAATTAACATTTGATCCATATACA
The DNA here is from genome assembly GCF_009764475.1 of Pristis pectinata. Classification (NCBI taxonomy): domain Eukaryota; kingdom Metazoa; phylum Chordata; class Chondrichthyes; order Rhinopristiformes; family Pristidae; genus Pristis; species Pristis pectinata. The sequence goes on from NC_067428.1 coordinate 12,688,406, forward strand.
TACCAAAGCCTACTCCAAAAACTTTATCCTGGACATAAATGAAACCAGGAGTATGCCAATCAGCCCTCAAGTATGTGGCTCCATTTAATAAGACCACCGCTGATTCAATCCTGGTCTTAGCATCACCATACCCTATCTCCCCACACCCCAAACCTTTGGTCTCTCCCCATATCCCTGGATTTCCTTGTAGTTCAAAAGTCTGTCAATCTCTGCCCTGAATATATTCAATGACTCTGCCAGCACAACTCTCTGGGATAAAGAATTCCAAAGATTCACAAACACCCGAAGGAAGAAATTCCTCCTCATGTCCACCTGAAATGGGTAACGCCTAATTCTCAAACTATGCCCCCGGGTTCTTCCCTCCACTAAGGAAAACATGCTCTCAGCACCAGCCTGTTGATTTTATAATTTCACATACAAGGATCCCCAGACTCCTTTCAACCTCAACATTCCGTAGTCTCACTCCATTTTAAGTAATAATTTGCTTCTCCATTCTTCTTTGCAAAGTGGAAGTGGATAACCTCACATTTTCCTACATTATACACTAACCACCATCTTCTTGCCCACTCATTTAACATCTCCTTACCCTTTGCCAGTCTCTTTGTATCCTGCTCACAACTTGCTAACCCACTTAGCTTTGGACTGTGATCTTAGCTGGAGAGCAATTGCAGAACTGCCTTTAAGTATTTTCCAGGTGTTGGATGAACTGTTATACAGAATATATTACAGCCTTCAATACATTGCCACACAGGAAATTATTTAAGAAAATTAAAATATGTGTACTGAGGACCGAGGATTATTTAACAGCCAGAAAACAGAGGTTAGAAATAAATGGATTATTTTAGGGTTGGGATGCTGTAGTCACTTGGGGCAGTAGGGATTAGTGCTAGGACCCCTAGCGGTTCACAATCTAAATCAATGATTTGAATAAGTGCATCAAATGTAACATACCCAAGTTTGCTGAAAATACTAAGCTAGTTTTCAGCCTGTGAACTCTGAGATGTATGCAGAGGGTTTTGGGGAGATAAAGAAATGTTAAGTGAATGAGTGAAGACATAGCAGACTGTAATGTTAAAAAAAAGAGGTCACCCATTTAGAAAAGAAAATAGAAAAACACCACATTGTTTTAAAAAAAAAGATTGAGAGATGTTGGTTTTAGAGACACACAGATATCCTAATATAAATATCACTGAAAGTTTGTATCCAGATACAGCAAGCAATTAGGATGACAAACAGTGGACATATCATTATTACAAAACCATTTCTCCAATACTATTATTTTTATGACTAATTTCTTTTAACTGATTCACTCTAGACTATCTTCAGAAGGCAACACAGAAAATCTGTAAATAGTGGAGAATGAGTCTAGAGTGGATGAACACACAAAATATTTAATTTCTCTGACATCTCCTTATCACCGATGTAATTTTGTCTGTCTCAATCTTTAAGAGACCCATTTATGCTTTTCTCATTTTACATAACTACAGAAGGTTTTACAACCCATTTGAATGCATCTTGTTAAATTGCTCTTATACCACGTTTCCTTGTCAATTTCTTGGTCCATCTTTACCAAATTCCGAAATTTTCCTAAACCTCATGCTTACAGTTCATTTTGGGAAAGTTATAAGTCTTTTCCTTTCATCTAGCAGTATCTTCTTAACCATAGCTGGTCCATTTACCTGTAGGGCCTTTGTATCTTGAGAGGTATATATTTGTTGTAATCCTTCAAGTTACAACTATTGTTTATTTACCATTATACCCTTTATTGTATTTTCCCAACCTACCATTGCCAGCTCATTGCTCAGCTTTTCGTAATTTGTTTCGACATTTGACTCTAGTTCTCATCTGAACTATAACAATTTTCAATATTTATATAAAATTCTGTCATATTGCAATCACTCTGCCTTAAAGATGCCTTTACTAAAATATCAATTTACCTTGATGCAGGGTTTTGATGGAAAACATCAACAATTCCTTTCCTCCCACAGATGCTGCTTGAACGACTGACCTCTTCCAACAGTGTTTGTTACTCCAGATTCCAGCATCTGCAGTCTCTTGTGCCTCCTCTATCAATTTACCCTTTCTCATTACATAATACTAGATCTAAAGTTGCCTATTCTCTTAAAAGTTCCTTAAAATAGTTCTGGAAAACCATTTGTTTTGCACACCATGATTTGTCCTTCACACTAAGACAGTTAATTTGATCTACCTAATCTACATGTAGATGTACCATCCACAAAATGCACTGTAGTTTCTCACCCAGGTTATTTCTGACAAAACCTCCCAAACCCATAAACTCTACCACCAAGGACAAGGACAAAAGGTGCATGAGGACACTGCCATGTGCATGTTCCCTTCCAAGGCATGTGCCATCCTGACACAAAAATACATCACCAGTCCTTCATCACTGTTAGTTCTAAATCCAACAATACAGTGAGAGCATCACCACCAGAAAAACTAGAGCAGTTCAGGGCAGCTGACCACCAGTTTCCTGAGGATAATTAGGACTGAGCAATAAATGTTGGGCTTGGTGGCAATGTCCAGACCCCAAAAATAAAATGAAAGAAAAAAAATAAATCTCCCATTATTGCTGTATCATCCTTGTTATATGCATTTCTATTTTCTTAATTTATATGATGCCCTACATTACCATTCTGTTTTATTTTGGGGGTGGGGGAGGCCAAGCTAAGGACAACTCCCATTACTTCCCCTTGCTGTTTCTTAGCTCCACCCAAGCTGATTCTATTTCTTGATTTTCTGAGGCAAGATTCTCTCTTGACTGGCTTTGCCCCATATTTTCTTATCTGGACTAATTCTCCTTCTTACCTCTTTTGCTCATCTGTTCAGAAAGTTAAATACGCTAAAATATTTAATTTCCAATCCTGGTCACATCTCTGTAATAGCTAGACAATTGTACCTATGTGTGCCATAATTCTGCTAAGAATATTGCATGCATTCAAATAAAATGCCTTCAGTTTCGTCTTTTTACCATTCTATTCTGCTCTGACTCTAGTTGGAAGTATACTCATATTTGTATACTCTGACCCTTCCTTGCAAACACTGGTTAAAATTTTCCACTTTATTACCCTGGTCTATCACCTTGTCCTCTCTCAACTTTCTAAATTTCCCTTCAACATCATACTACATATCACACTGCAACAACTCTCCTTCCTCTACAACCCAGGAAGGTCCCATTGGCTTAGAAGACTCAGAAGTAAATTTACCTTTTTGAAATATTAACCAACAATCATGATATCGACTGTCCACTTCTCATCACCCCACTGGAGCTTATGAATATTTTACCAACCAGAAGTATCAAGTGGATTTACTTTACGCACAAATGATAGATGATAAATTATTTGCATGATAACATGACTTTACATTTAATTTTGAGTTACTGAAAGAAAAATTCAACTCTTCCAGTAAACTGGAATATCCAATTATTAACATGAACTGAACATTTTCCTCAGGCTATTATTTTGCTGCTTCTCAGAACTGAATGGAGCAGCTAAATGCCACTATGGATAACATTATGCAAGAGGATTACATCAATCTTAATTATAGCATTAATCAATTATCCCATAAGCTTTAGGTGCCTCTCAGTTTCAATATCCATTATGTTATGGGAACTACAGAAAAGAACCTTAATTTACCGAATATTTCTCTAGATTTTGGGCAATGTTGGAAATCTTTCTTGATGCTGACCAACTCTGGTTCTTCTTTCAGAGAAGAAGCAATACTTTTCACCATTCCCATTAGGCATTCACACATTAGGACACTAAAGTTTTAAAAGCAATTAATTAAAAGACAGAATTCACCCCTATACATTCACATGGTTAGTCTTTTAAACAAAATTATTAACAGGATATGAACATTGATGGCAAGGCCAGCATCTATTACCTACGCCTTATTACTCTTAGGAAGTAGATAGTTAGCTGGCTTAAATGAATCTTTGCAATCCTCGAGCTGAAAGTACTCCAAAGCTATTGTAGACGAGGGTGTTCCAATATTCAACTCAGCAATATGATGGGGGTGGTTAGGGACACTTTCCCGGTCTGAGCTAGCCACCCAAAAACTCCCATCCATGCTCCCTCCACACCCATATTCACCTGGTACAGATGTTTAGTCGGCATCTGGATCCTGAGGTCAGCCAGTGAGGCCTCAGAAGTAAACAGTTCTCAAGCACTATTTCTGAGTATCTGGCCCTGACAGAAGGCAAAGTCAGGGATGGTTATGGAGTAATACAACACAGAAACAAAACCTTCACTCCAATGTCTGCATTGACCATCAAGTATCTATTGATACTATTCCCATTTTCTAGCATACTTAAATATTGAGAGGATAATCCAGATTTCAACCATCTGCTGGATCAAAGGTTTCTTCCCCAAATCCCCTCCCTCTAATTCTCCTATCCCTCAAACTTATGCCCTCTGGTCATAAACACCTCTATGAAGGCAAAACTTTTCTCACAACCCACCCTGTCTATGCCCCTCATAATTGTGAAAACTTTGATTGCACCCCTCCTCCCCCCCAGAAAAAAAACTAGGCTATTCAGTTTCTCCTCACAGCTAAAATGCTCCATCCCTGGCTAAACAATGGTGAAGCTGCTCTGCACCCTGTACAGTGCAAGCACTTCCTTTCTATGGTATGACCACCAGGACTGCAATACAGTACTGCACCTGTGGCCTAACTAATGATTTTAAAAAGTTGCACCATAACCTCACTGGCTAATGAAGACACTATCGTGCTTACCTTCTTAACCATCTTATCCACCCGTATTGCTACCCTCAGGGATCCTTGGGCATGTACACCAAGGTCCCTCTGTCCCTCAGTACTTCCTTGGATCCTACCATCCATCGTTTAATTCTAGCCTATTTGTCACCCAAAGTGCATCATCTCAGATTTAAATTCCATCTGCCATTGTCCCGCCCGTCTAACCAACTCATAAATATTGCTCTGTAGCAGAAAACCACCTCCTTCCTATCAACACCACTGCCAATTTTTGTGTCATATGCGAACTTACTAATCATATCCCCTAAATTCACTTCCACATTATTAATGCACATAACAAACAATGAGGGTTTCAGCCATGATCCCTGCAGTACATCACTGATCACAGGCTTCCAAACACAAAAACAACCCTCCACCATCATCCTCTGCCTCCTTTCACCAATCATCTTGTTTATGTATGGGATCTTCAGAGCTGCAAAGCAGTGAAGATATCACCTCTTTTGCCCTCTCTGTTTCTCCTATAGAGGAATTATATTGTAGTCACTGTAGTTAGCATTTATTTTTGTTCTTCTGGTCTGATCAACAATGTAGAGACCAGCTTAAAAATTTGAAATAAATAAATTGTAAATGTCTTGCTCAAATGACAGTGTTAGATATACAATTATTTAACTGCATGTTCTTCAATTAGCTCCAGCATCTGTAAAGCTATGGAGATGGGGTTAAAAAAATCAGAAATACTGGCATGACTGAGCAAAGGAAATGATGGTGGTCAATTTTTTCAAGTTTACAGGAATTTGGAGCATATCCTAAGAAATTAAGAGGAATCTGGGATCATGTGAAATCAAATATGTTTTTTTCAAGTTAGTGGGCTAAAAACAAACTGCTGGAGGAGCTCAGTGGGTCAAGCAGATCTGGCAAAGGGGTGGTCAACATTTTGGGTTGTGACCCTGTATCCAGAGTTAAAGTGCAGAGGGAAGGTAGCCAGCATAAAGACGTGAGAGGGAGGGGTGAGATGAGGGCTGGCAGGTGATAAGCAGAACATAATGGACAGATGGAGCCGGTTTGGGGGGGGGGAGGGGGCGGGGGCACAGAGTTTGCAGACAGAGGTTGTAGGGTGATAGGTGCAAACAGATGAAGAAAGCAATAGGGCAGGTGAAGCCTGGTGTGGGGGGGGGGGGGGGGGGGGGGGCTGGAAGGTGATAAGTGAAACTAGATAAAGGATGATGGGCAGATGGAATCAGATGGGGGATTGGACAGGAAAGGTAGGTGAGAGGAGAAGAAAGTCAGGTGGATACAGGTAATGAGCAGATGGAAAAGGGAAAGGTGAACAAAAAGGGAGAGAGAACCTAGGCGGTCTGTTAGGAGTGGGAAAGGAACAATAGGCGATGTGGGTTACTTGATACTGAAAAATTCAGTGTTTATATCAATGGGTTGTAGGCTACCCAAGTAGAATACGACCTACTGTTCTTCTAGTTTATGTTTGGCCTTGACCTGGCAGTGGCAAGGACTGGCAGATTGGTACAGGAATGGGAAGGGAAGTAGTGTTCTGCTGGGATCAGTGCTGTGGCCGTTATTGTTCAATTTTAGATGAACAATTTGTCCTTGGGAATCAAAAACTTAAGTTCAAAACTTGCAGGCACACCAAATATTAGTGGCAGTGGATTCTGCACAATTAAGTATAATGAAGGTGTGTACAAGCTGACTTCTGGAATACAGGGCATCAAAGATTATGGGAATAGGACAGAAAAAAATGGACTTGAAGGTTAGGATCAGAATGTCATGATTTTGTATTGAATGGTAGAACAGGCTTGAGGGGCTTGGTGTCCTTCTGATGCTTTTTTTTGTTGCTATTATTATATATTTGGAAAAATGTACACTTGGGACACTGAGTCAGGCTTAAAAGTGACAGACACTGTTATCAAACAGACTGCTACCAGATGAATAATACACTTAGGGGTAGTACCATGCTTAGGCATTCCCTTGGGATCAAGGATGACTTGCATCCACTTGCAAGTGACTGATGAGGCCAATGTGTAAACTGTACACTCCCACAAATGGGCAAAGTGTGCAAGACATCATGGACAGATAGGTAATTTGAGAGGTTGTGTGTTCCTTCCATCGTTTATGCTAGATCTGTGCACTCTCAATGAATGGATTAGGCTGCCAATGCTGGGGATATTGGCCTGGGAGAGAGTGCACTGACATGAGCTTGCTTATCCTTCCAGTGGATCTGGAAGATTTTGTGGAGACATCTGTGGTATCTATCCAGTGCTCTGGAGGTGCCTGCAATAAGTAGCCCAAGTCCCAGAAGCAATAGGAGGGCAGGAATAACTGCTAATCCATGTACATTAAATTTTGTGCTGTCTTTGGGGTCTTGGTCTTTAAAAACACTATTCCTTGATCTGCTCAAGGTTGCGCTGGCACTCTTGAAGAGAACAATGAATTTCATCATCAACCCTTGCCTTCAATGAGAGGTGGCTCCATATAGGAAGTGAATCACATTTTCCAGGGTCTCACCATGAACTTTTATTGTCAGTAGGCTGGCAGAGGACTTCATCTTACAAATATTGAGTGTAAGGTACCTCCTCTCATATACTTCAGTGAATGAATCAATAACTTGGAGCTCGGCCTCCAAAATATACACATATGCAAGTGTCTCCTGTGCACTGCAGCTCAGTTATCGAGGTTGGGGTGATGTTGGTTCTGGTCATAAATTGAACAATTTCCCATTAATCTTGTAAATTGGCTCCTCTTTAAACTCATGCTTATTGAAGGTTAGGTGGATCACTGTAGCGTGAAAAATTGAGAAAAGTGTCAGGGTTTTCACTGAGATGACAGACCCCTTGGTTACAGTCATGGCTTACAGCACGAAGCAAACATAAGGTCAAAAGAATTTATGTGAGCAGCCAAGTTTGAGGAGTCCCTCACAGCTGACAGAGTCAAAGGCATCAAGCCTGGTGAAAAAGGTCATGAATTTACTGGTTTGGCTCTCTGCATTTCTCTTGAACTTCTGTACAGTAAAGATCACATCCACAGTGCCTCCAGGTGCAATTTGGAGAAGGATTACTTTGGTCACTGGGAGAATGATGTTGTGGAGGACCATGGGAATAACTTTCTCTGTGGCACATGGCCAGAAAATCCTCTGTAGATGATGCGTTTCTTGAAGATGGTGGTGATATTCATCTCTGTGATCCCTGGCATATCCTCTTCCCAAATGCAAACAATGAGGTTGTGGATTCGTGATTGAAGCTCTTCACTGCATAGATTAAAGACTCATTGGGGATATCACCTGCTCTCAAGGCCTTTTTGTTTTTTTTGGTTGGCATTCTATTAACACATACAGTACTCTACCCTTCAGTGAGAGCATGACAGCAAGAAAACAACAGGATTGGGGGGGGGGGGTGGCATTTAAACAAACTACAAATAACCAAATCTGGGGAATTCCACTTTTAGTTATACAATATAAACAAACCAAATCTAGCTGGACAGTGCTTGACATCACAAATATAAATTATAATGTTGCTCATAACTGGGTTTCAAATGTACATTTCCCTAAACAAGATAGAGCAACTGTATTATAAAAGTACACCGCACACCATGCACAAGATAGCCTGGCTAAATATACATTGCCATTGTGTCCTTCAGTGTACATAACCACGTCTAATACATGAAGCTAATTCTGTAAAACCCCTTAGAGGAAAAAAAACTACAGCAATCATTTTGTATTTGTGGCACACAGCAAATTTGAGTAAATGCTTTACCTTTCTTTTATTTGAAAATAAACTATTCATAGTAAAAAAAATATACAAAGGAGGAAACGGTGCAAAGTGTGTGTGTGTGTGTGTGTGCGCGCGCGTGCGCGCACGCACACACACACGGAGAGGGGGTAGGGTAGTGAGAAGTGTAGCACACACACAATTCTCACTACCCTACCAGTCATTGTGCATTACTTGTTTGCTGACCTCAAATCCATTCTTCACTCATCTCTGGAGTGAATTCCATTTGTCATTTTCCTTCCCACCCCTCCTACACAATAATTTAATCAGCGTGCAGATTTCTTCCTCACTATCAACTACATGAATTTTCAACTTCCTAAACATGCCTCCTACATTTAAGAATAAATTGCTGTTATATACAACAAAAAGAAAGTCAGCCTAGCATGTATACTGCTGTAACCCACTGCAAATAGCATCATTTGCTTTCGACTATTATGGCAACTTTGGGTCCAACCTGCCTCTTTCCCTTGGATCTTATGGGCTTTTAACTTTCTGTAAGACTGGTCAGAACTTAGTTGCTGAAAATCCATGTAGATCACATTAAATGCACTGTCCCTCTCAGACCTCATGTTTTCCTCTCAAAAAATTCCATTAAATTAACTGGATATATCCTTCCCACAACAAATGCAGGGTGACTGTTTGATTAATCCATGCCTTTCTAAGTGATGACTTAAACTGTATCTCAATTTGAACACCTACATCAGGTTGTCTGGCCTATAATTGCTCAGTCTAGCACTTTCACCCTTCTTAAACAATAGCTTTGCTACTACCTGCCTTGTTTCTCATAAAAGCCTAGGATACATTTTACCAGAGTCTAGCAATTTACTAAACTTTAAGAATGATAAACCCTTCAATATTCTCTCTCTGCATTTGGTATTTAATATTTCAGACTCGTCCTCTTTAACGAGATCTGCATCATCCCTCACGTACATGTTTTCCATTTAATGCACATCAATTACAATAAAATCAGTCACAATGTTATTTGCAGACAAAGCAGTCTTAAAGGACCTACTCTTCCATATGTTTGACTGCGGTGGTTCACCAGCTTCTCAGGGAAGGGCAATAAATGGTGGCCTTCCCAGCAATGGCTATATTCACTGACCACCCCACCTCCCCTCAAAAAATTATGCATGGAAGGAGGTCTTCCAGCCCAGTGAATCTATGCTGGCTCTTACTAAAGCAATCAATCCCATTCCCTGCTCTTATCCCATATCCTACCAATTCATTTCCCTCAACTGCTCTTCCAATCACCTATTGAAGCATTCTGCTATCCTTACAGGCAGCAAATCACAGATGACTACTTTACATAAAAATGGTTTTGGCTCAAACTCCTCTTCCATTTTTTGCCCAAAATTTAATGTATGCCCCAATCCTTCAATATCTGCTAACGAGAACACCTTCTCTAGTTACCCTATCTAAACCAGTCAATCTTGTACCCTTCTTTCAGATCTCCTCTACCTCCTTTGCTCCAAGAGCATGCCCCAGTTTTCCTATGGAAGGCAGCATGGAGTCAGAAATTCAAGCTTGGGGTCAGGGAGACTAGCAATATTGTGAAGAATCTGATTCAGCCCGAGGCAGAGGTTGAGAAGTGCTGTGGTGGTGTGCCATGTGAAAGTAAAGGTAACATCATTCGTTTTCCCCATATTCAACTGGAGGAAACTAAAATTCATCCACACCCAGATTTTAAATACAATGATAACACAGAATCAATAGATTTCAAACGTGAAGTGAGGTATCACCAATATACAAATGGCACCTGCCATCATTCCTTCATATGACACCATGAATAAGAAACACTTCAATGAGAAACAAGAGGGAACCAAGCACTACTCTTTTAGGATGTCTGGAGTCAAGGTACCAGTTGCAGGAAATACTCTCGTTACATCTAGATGGGTAAGAAAAGAACCAGGAGAGGGCAGTGTCAGTCAACTAAACAGCAAAATCTGCAGAGGTTAGAAAATATAAGAACCCAGCACATAACCCAGTTTAACTCTTAAGAACAGTCTAAGGAGTCATAGGAACAAGCTTTCAGATGAGAATTTAACTACAGCCTTAACTGTCCATTTTGATTGACATTAAAAGAAGCTGGAAAAGAAGCTGAAAGGTGTGTGTTCAGGTCTACATTCCTTCCTTAAATAACAGTAAAAGAATTAATTGATTTCACTTCATTAGCTACTGCTGTTTTCAGCACAATGGTGATGACCACATTTCAAAAGTAACCCTTTGAATATGAAGTACGTTGACATTCCAAGAATGAAAATATAAATTTCTAAACTAGGAATTTTTAAAATCAGTTTCATCATTCACTGTGGTCTGGTTTGTATCTCATCTCAATCCATTTGCCTGATCTCATTTCTGATTATTAAGTAAGCTAGCATCAATTGTTTTTTTTAAATAAAGAGGGGGAAAATAAAATCCCAATTTCTCCCTTGAATGGCCTAGTTCCTGACATTGTGCAGCAGACCCAATGACAATTGGGCAAAATGAAATTTGCCAAACTTATGAAATTATATATAGCTCAGTTGACTACACTCTTGCCTTTGAAACAGAAGGTTGTTGGTTTAAGTCCCACTCTACAGACTTGAGGACAAAAATTTAGACCGGCAAGCCAGTGGGGAACTGCTCCACCATTGGAAATGCCATCCTTTAGATGATACACAAAAACATTCCCATGGCATTGCTCTGAAGAAGAGCAATGGAGTTATTCCTGGTGTCCTGGTCAGTATTGTCCCTCAATCAACATAATGAGAATAACATTCATCATCACATCGCTGTTTACCGTACCACACACAAATTGGCAGCTACATTCTTAGTGAATATACTTCAAAAGACACTTAATTTGCTGTGAAGTACTATGGAAAACCCAGAGGTGAAAATTGGTGTACGAGTACAAGTCATGTTTAGAAACTACCATGGTGAATATGTTTATTATTTATTTGTCCAATTCCCACATTGAATTCCTGACCTGAGGGGAATTCTCAAGAAATTGTGAAGGGTGAATGCAAGGAGGTGAAGAGGGGGCATTACCCAAGGAGGCAAGATTGATAGCCTGATGAGAAGGCAATGAAATTTAAAAAGATCATTCAGTTTTTTTTTCATAGAACTCTAGACAATTGTCTTTATATTTTAAGAATTAAGACTGATTCAGAGAAACCCATGGCAGGAGTTAAAACAATTCAAGCATAATCTGCTTCGCCCTATCAGAGATATTCCAATTGTTCTACCCATCCCTCCCCCACCTGCTCCACTAGTGAAAACTAACTTATTTTTCCCTCTTCCTCAGTTCTGACAAAGGGTCTCAGACCTGAAATATTAACTCTGCTTCTCTTTCCAGTTTTAATGGTCATTGTATCTCAAATATCAAATTTCAAGGTGTTGCACCGGTTCTCAAGGTTAGCCACAAGTTGACCCTGTACTGTAAGAAAATCTTTTCACACATTTAATAAAGCCTCATACTACAAACAGAAATGTGTTGTTATTTTACACATTTCTAAACCAAAAGTTTTTGGCAGAAGAAAGCATTTACCAATATAAGCCACATTTTCTACATTATTAAAAGTGACAACATTTCATAAGTACTTCATAGGCTTCAGGATATGAATGACGCTGTTGGATTTATTAATTGATAATTCTATGTCTGGAATTTTCATTCAATGAACATTTATATCATTAAACAAAAAGACAAATGATTAACTTGCCCTTCCAAATGCAGGTTATTTTGTTCAGAAGCATTAAGTAAAGCACTGGTAGATACAGATCTTTCAGTGATGGCAGAAGTAATGGGAGCTTTTGAGGTTATGAATAAGGACTATCACACAAGTAGATTGCACATTACATAGATAGGCATAATCATCCTTTTTCTACTAATACTTCATGTATACACATCCTAATGACTCATTATTTAAAGCCATACATTTAACAAGTGCCCACTTAGTTAAGTAGACAGCATTCTCACCAGAAAGTGAGAACAGGATGATTTCAACCTCAATTCCAAAATGAGTACATAATATAGATTCACAACTCAGTCCAATATTTTAAAAAATGATATACGAAGTAGTGTCCTTGGAATATTTTCATGGGATCTTATCACTAATGTAATTTTAGGGTAAAAGCTGGGCTTAAAGAATTAAACCAGTCTGAGAGCTAACCTTGTATTGTGTTTGTGAATCCAAAGAATAAATCCACATTGAGACCAGAGGCCTTTGAGAGTCTGTAAGAGTTGACAATTAGCTCTATTCTAACCAGAAAGCTAATAGGAGTTGATCTAACAATTCAACCATTTACCAGTTTGATACCTTGGAAGGACAGAAATAGATACAGGGCTTATTGAATACCTTAATCTTTCTGTGAGCAGCAGCAGTATTTGTTTGTTTGTTCAACATCATTTTGATTCCCACTTGAATAGAAATGAAGTAAAGACAAATGCATTTACATAGAATATACAGCACAGAAGTCAGTTCAACCAGCCTAGGCTGGCAGCTATGCTCCTCTCGAGCCTCCTCCATTCAACTTTACTCATCAAAGCACCAGCGCACCCTTCTTCCTCAAGTGCAGATTGTTTTTTTAATTTCCTATGAAAGCTACTTTCTCACTATATTCTTGATAAAGAAGTTTCTCCTCAATTTCCCATTTAATTTTTTGCTGACAATCTTCTCTTGATGCTCTTCCCCACAAGTAAAAATGTTCTGCCTCTCAGAATCATTTACAATTTAGAAGTTACTCATCAGATCACCTCTTTCCTTAGGAAGTAAAGCAAGAGACACAACCAATCCACCTTGTACTCATTACTATAATTTCACAGCTCTGGTTATAAAACTTATTTACAAGATTGATACATGGAGGCCAGAACTGCACTTAGTCTAACCAAAGTCCAATACAAGCTTAACAAAATTTCCCTAATTTTCAGTTGTATCCCTGTAAAAATGAAACCTAGGACTAGTTGCTCTCTTTGCACTCTTATTGGCCTACAACTGAGTATTTTTTCCATTTTCAGACATCTGGCTCCTCTACAAAATGTAGATACTTATTCTTCCATGTAATATACACGCTCATCTTTCTTACTGAAATACACCTTGCATTGACCTGTGTTTAAATTCATTTTACAATTCCATGTCAAACTCCACAAGTTTAATTAGGGCCCAGACTAAGAAAATATCAGCAGTTACACACGTAAATGTCAACAATTTTGGGCATAACTTAGAGTCCTTATATTTTCAGTGTAAGCACAGAAGTTGCTGTCAGTTGTTTTTTTTTCCACAAATGCTTTCAAACCTTGGACTTAAAGTCTGGCAAAGTGGAAGGAAGTTCTAGAGATTCCCCAATTCTTATGGTTCATGCCTTCAAGGAGCTAAGTACTAAAATTTTAAGATTTTTATTAAACTGCTTCTCTAAATGTTGAGTATTTTCAAGCGCCTTTTTAATGTTTAAAATTAATAATTTATTTTAGCAATTCTGACCGCTGTCTGTAAGGAGTTTGTACGTTCTCCCCGTGTGTCTGCATGAATTTCCTCCAGGTGCTCCGGTTTCCTCCCACATTCCAAAGGCATACGGGTTAGAAAGTTGTGGGCATGTTATGCTGGTGCCGGAAGCAGGGCGACACTTGCGGGCTGCCCCCAGAACACTCTACACAAAAGATGCATTTCACCGTGTTTCGCTGTACATGTGACTAATAAAGATATCTTATATTTAATGATTGACTAACTTCTCGGTCCTTTAGTATTTTAATACTATTATCTTAAGTGTTGACTATTCCTCTGAATTTGGTATTGTTTACAAATTTAGAAATTGTCATTTTGACTTCAAATTTTAAACCTTTAATGTACAGTACATACTACTGCGATCCAAAAATATTCTTTAGGGGAAAACAACTTCTCCATTTCTGAATAGCTACCTTTTAACCCCGAGTTGCTGCTTTAACTTTCAGACAGCTAATTATCCATTCTGCTACACCATAACTCCTGAAGTTCCAATCTTATTTACTAGTTTATTGTGTGGCACCTTATTACAAGACTTTCATAAATCTATCTATATTACAACTACTGCATAACCCTTGTCTACTCGATTCTTCCGTTCCTTCCCTCACAGAATATAATGAACTTGGTCAAGCTATACATTCCATTTTGAAACCCATGCTGTATACTCATTTTAGTTGTGGTTTCCAGAGGTATTTCTAGATTTTCCAACTAGCGTGAATTATTCTTAATGCCGTTGATGTTATGCTGACTGGTACATAGTACCAAGGGTATGCTCAATCTCACTTCTGAAATATAGTTATAACAACCATCTGCCAGAATAATTTTTATTCTCTAACAAATTGTGTTTAATTAATCCACCATTATCCTCCTCTAGAACTTTCTCAAAACAGGCCAATTTAAATCAGCCCAGCCCATGTCTTTTATCCTCTGGGTTTTATTAGTTTATTTAATTTTTTTTAAATATAAATCATTCATTATGCTTAAGAAAAACACTTTTTTAAATCTGTCAATACATGCAAGAATATTTACTGTACTTACTTAAAGATCATAGAACTCATGATATATCTTGTCATCTTAAACTTACTATTCAACCTTTACCTTTACAACATTACCAGATATTCTGTGGATCAAGGCACATACTGGCAACAACCAAGAGTCCACTTACAGGTGTCCTTGATATTAAGCAAATACCTAAAACTCTTCATTCTTGGATGAGACATTCAGGGTCTGCCACAGTTAAAAATACAAATTCTGAATTTTAAGTAAAAAAATAGGATATGTCCAGTGTTGATCAAGATTCCTTCTCCCACCAGCACCATTAAAACAAAAGAACATTCTGTATCATCCTGCTGTGCACAAAGTAGTTGGTATATTTCCTGCATTCTAATAATAGACAAAAACTTATGCTGTGAACCACAGGAAAAGAAAAGTGCAATTTTAATTCAATAATAACCTGCATTTCAAAGAGGCAATGTCTCAGTTGAACATTTTATCCAACCTATTTCAACTAAAGGAATAACATTATATCCAAGCTTTAGAAAGAACAAACTCACTTTCACAGTTTGATCAAGAGATGCTGTTGCAACACGAGATAGGGGACCTCCAACTCCACAATGTATGTCTGTCACTGGTAAGGTATGACGGGACCAAACATGTTGGGGTTCAGGAACACGAGCATAGCTGATCTGCAAAAGACTAATTAGAAAATAAAATCAGCACTTCAATAACTTATTCTGTTCTACATAGCAGCAGTAAACATAATGTAAAATTGGAACAAAACTTAAATGCACAAAGGCAGCAGCACAATATGGCACAGTTCCAGGGCTGCAAGGAGGTGGTTTCTGACAGACAAAAATACTTAACAAAAAGAATGCTCAATTATGTTATTGAACTTCCAAGACAAGATAGTCAAGATCAAAGCAAAATAATTCAACAATTAAGCTGTGTAACAAAATAAGTATTCAGGTTGATATTCTGGAAGGATCAGATCAAGTGAGCTACTGGTCCTCCTTCATATAAATTTATCTTTTGACTGTTTACTTAACAGGAAGTTCTACATTCATGCAGAAGATATTCCCAAGCAACCTTAAATTAAGTTTGACTACTGCATTTGGAGCAAATAAATAAGTGCAACACTGAAATCAGAGGAGGACTGAACAGCAACTGTCACCACCTTTTGCCATATGCTCAGCAACTGCTACCTGTGAAACTTACAGCAGCAGGAACTCAGAATTCCACAAAAACAGAACTTACAAAAATCTCAAAAGGCATTTCATTCAGTATGCTAATGAAAGTAGAATATCCTTCTGTGAGAAATCCTTGACCATTATCTTTAACAGTGATAAGGAGCCAGTTCAGCAGAACCACTTGAAAATTGCTAAACCGTGGATTTTCCAGCTGCCAGCCAATTGGACACCTTGTCATGTTGACAGCTGGGAGCTTAATGCTTCCAGCTGTATTAGCAGATGGCCTCCCATTTTAGTGATCAGGCACCATCACAAATAGTACTCCAGTTGTGGCCTAACTTATGTTTTATATAGTTGTACCATAACCTTCCTGCTCTTATATTCTATGCCTCAGCTAATGAAAGCAAGTACTTCATTTGCCTTTTTAACCACCTTACCTCTTTTTCTCAGTACTAAGGTCCTATTATTCACGTGTAACCTTATTAGCCCTCCCCAAATGCATCACCTTACATTTTTCAGGATTAAATTCAATACGCCATTGTTCTGTAGCCGAATACAACACAACAAACAACACTACCAACTTTTGCATCTTCTGTAAGGAATCATTAAGCTATCATTAAGGAAGAAATAGTGAGACATCTGGATAGAAATGGTTCCATCAAGCAAACACAGCATGGATTCAGAAAGGACAGGTCCTGTTTGACAAACTTACTGGAGTTCTTTTAAGATATAAGGAGCGCAGTGGATAGAGGGGAGCAGGTGGATGTTGTATACTTGGATTTCTAGAAGGCGTTCGATAAGGCACCGCATAGGAGACTTATCCATAAGATAAGGACGCATGGAATTGGGGGTAATGTATTAACATGGATAGAGGATTGGTTAACCAATAGAAGGCAGAGAGTTGGAATAGTTGGGTATTTCTCTGGTTGGCAATGAGTGGAGAGCAGAGTATTGCAGAGGTCGGTGCTGGATAATCAACTGTTTACAATATACATTAACTATTTGGAAGAGAGGACCAAGTGCAGCACATCTAAGTTTGCTGATGACACTAAATTGAGTGAAAAAGCAAATTGTGCAGAGGATGCAGAGAGTCTGCAGAGATATATAGATAGGTTAAGTAAGTGGGTAAGGGTCTGGCAGCTGCAGTACAGTTTCCACTGAAGGATGAGACTAGAACAAGGGGACATAGCCTCAAGATTCAGGGAAATAGATTTAAGATAGAGACGAGGAGAAACTGCTTTTCCCAGAGATTAGTGGATCTGTGGAATTCTCTGCCCAGGGAAGCAGTAGAGGCTACCTGATTAAATATATTTAAGACACAGTTAGGTAGATTTTTACGTAGTAAGGGAATTAAGGGTTATGGGGAAAAGGCAGGTGGGTGGAGCCTAGTCCACAACCAGATCAGCCATGAGTGGCGGAGCAGGCTCAATGGGCCAGATGGCCCACTCCTGCTCCTATTTCTTAGGTTCCTATGTATATAGGAACATAGAAAGTTAAAACATAACAAACAGCAAGAGTCCCACCACTGATCCATGTAGTACACCATCAAGCACAAGCTTCCAATCACAAAAGCAACCGTCAACCTTTGCCTCCTATCACCAAGACAGTTTTGGGATCCAATTTCACAAACTGCCCTGGATTTTAAGGGCTCTTGCCTTTTCGACTAGTCTCCTATGTATTACATTGTCATAGGTCTTACTGAAGTCCATATAGACAACATCAACCTTCACTGACACAATTTGGACAGGATTTTTCCCTAGAAAGCTATTCCCTTGATTAATGCAGGTTAATCCTGTCCCTCAATTTTTTTTCCAATAATTTCCCTGCCACTGACGTTTGACTTGCTGGTCTGTAATTAATGCCGCCCTTCTTGAGTAAAGGCAATACATTTGTTGTCCTCCAGTCACCTGGCACCCTTTCTGTGGCCAAAAAGAAAAAAAATTCAGAATTTGTCAGAGCCCTGGAAGTCTCATTTCTTGCCTTGTGAATTTATTCACTACGTTTAAGCCTGCTGAGACAGCTAATACCTCCTTTATTGATGTTAATTTGTTCTAGAATTCCACTGTTTCTCTTCCCTGAATTATTCAATTACAATGTCATTCTCCTCGATTACATGTAGTGAAATGCCAATTTAATACCTCACCCATGTCCTCCAGCTCGATGCAGAGATTGGCAGTTTGTCCCTACTCTTTCTCTGATTACCTTCCTGCCCTTAATATACCAAAAAAAAATGCTTTGGGGTTTTCCTTAATGTTGCCCATCAGTGCCATTTTGTGCCCTTTCCTTCCCTTGCTACTAATGTTTTTAAACACCACCCTCCTAGACTTTCTATACACTTAGAGGAGCACAATGGATCTGAACTCCCACTTTTGAATGACTCCCACTGGTCAAATGCAGATTTACCCGCAAATAGCTGCTCCCAATCCACTTTTGCCAAGTTCTATTTTATCAAAATTAGCCTTCCCCCAATTCAGCACCTTAATTTCCAGCCCATCCCTGTCCTTTTTCCTGAAAACCTACAGAATTATGGCCACTATCTCTAAAATCCTCTCTTAATGGCATCCGACCACTTGTCAGCTACATGCTGAAAGATTAGATCCAGTACTGCCCTGTCTCTAGGAGGACTATCCAAGTACAGGCTCAAAAAGTTATCTTGGACACACTCTAAAAATTCCACCCCTTCCAAGCTAATGCACTCTCAGTTAATACAAGGGAAGCCAAAATCCCTTACTATTATTACCTGATTATTTTTACGCTTATCTGTAATTTGCCTACATCATTTTTCTGTCGCCCACTAATTAGAGGCCTTGGCAAAGCATTGGAATCTACAGTATAAACCTTAACTTAGAAATGTATGTATTAATAAGGGATAGTCAGCATGAAGATAAGGGAAAGTTGTGTCTGACTAACTTGACTGAATTCTTAGAGGAGCAGCAAGGAGAGTCGATGTGGGCTGTGCATTAATGTCATTGACATTGATTTCATCAAGACTTTTGAAGAATTCCCACATGGCAGGTTTGTCAAAACTGTTAGAGCCAATGGCATCCAAGGGAGAATGGCAAAATTGGATCCAAAACTGGCTCAGTGGCAGAAGCAAAGGGCAATCATTGATAGGTGTTACCAGGGGGTTTCCACTGGGCTTGATACTTGCTCCCTTGCCTTTGCAATAAATATTTATGACATAAGCCTACACGTTGAAGGTGCAAATAAAAAAAAAATTGCAGATGATGCAAAAACTAGTCATATGGTCAGCAGCGAGGAGGAAAGCTTTAAACAGCAGTAGAACAGAGGCGGTCAGAGAACTTGGGCAGAAAAAAGTCAAAAGGAATTTAATCCAAAGAGTGAGAGATATTGCATTTGGGGAGGCACAACAAAGCAAGAGAATTTACAATACAGGAGATCTTTTCCTTTATTAGCCAAAGCATAGTTTGATCAGCACAGATGCAAGATGGCCTCCTGTCTTAATTCTTCAATGGTTCAGTAGTCACTATTTCATTCAAATTAAGGGATATGTAGGTCACTCATTTACTTCATTTGTGAAATAGTTTACACATTTGTCATAGTGAATTTATTCTAACACCATCAGACATATTTTGCAGTTTCAAAGTTGCATACTTCCATTCCACCTGTTGTTCCATAAACATGCAAATTTAATTCATTTTATAAATAAAAAGTTATTGAAGCACTCAGCACGTCAAGCAGTATCTGTGGAGGCAAAAAAAGATAGAGAGAACACTTTAGGCAAATAACCTTTTCTGCTCCATATGCCCAAAAGGACATCATTTTGATAACTTTTGTCTCTCTTGACAGATGCTATGAGGGTTTCTGCATTCTTTATTTTTCAGATTTCCAACATCTGAAGTAAAGTGCTTTAATGAACAGAATACAGACTGATCATATAGTAAATGTAGATATAGAAATGTAGATTATATAGTAAATGAATAGTCAAAATGACTGACAAAAATCTATCCACAGTAAGTGTTTTATAAACCAGAAATTATCAGCAGACACGAGATTTTTTTCCTTACATTTTATAGAAAGATAGAAATAACTGAATTGGACAAAGATATAGGAGACCAAAATCCTCAGATTTTCAAGTGTATTCTCAAGCAAAAAGATCAAATAATGTGACCAGTTCTGAAGAACCTACTTTATAGTTTACAGCACCAATAAATAGGTGATCAAATTAGTCGGATCAAGAAGTCAGAATTGGAAGTTAGTTTGGTCATATGTTATATGGTGTTTATTAATCAATAAAAAGTGTCACAAGTTAAAGGACGCTATCAAGCTAAGATATTCTATGAAATATAACAGTTAGTTCCACTCATTTAGGAAGCAGCAGACAGTTCCAAGAATGCAACCTTCAATGAAGGGTCTCAACCCAAAACGTTGACTGTCCATCTCCCTCTACAGGTGCTCACTGACCAGCTGAGTTCCTCCAGCAGTTTATTTTGTATGGGGGAGGTTCATGGGCATGAGAGAAAGAAGGAATGATAGAGGAATTGGGGGGGGGGGGGGGGGGGGGAGGAGAGGGAAGGTTGGGAATTAATTAGATACACTTTGAGAGCCAGATTTGACTCAAATGGGCCAAATAGCCTCCTTCTACATCATAACAAAAAATGGAAAAAAATATTTGAGCTACAAGGAACATTTACTGACCAAGCAGCAGACTTTACAAACAAAAAGCAAGGTTTTGAATTAGTCAAACACCTGGTCTCTGCCTGTATAAAGCACACACAATAAAGTGTACCCTTAGATGCAGTGCATCGAAAATGGAAAAACATTCACGAAATGAAACGTTGCTGATATAAAAGCAGCTCTAAGGAGCTGTTACATGCACCCCAGTTGCTCTACAACTAACAAAGCACATTTGCAACAAACACCTGCTTGGAAGTTTACATTCATTGTTCATTATTAACCCAAGGGCAGAACTGGCAGAGAAATGTCACAATCTAACGTGCAACCCACACTCCACTTAAAGGGTAATGTCAGAATTAACTGCACAATGAACACAGAGGATCAACAGTACATATAGTTAATAACACAAAATTTACTTAGACCGCAATACATTTTGGCTGGGAGGGAAATGATCTTGTATGAATCAGCATTTTAATTTATAAATGTCCTTATGCAGCCCCTGTTATTCTATCAGAAGCCACACAGTGGCTGATAAATCAAGAAGCTGTTCACTCTCTCAGAGAGCAATCCGAGAAAAATCACCTGGTGATTTTTCATTCAATTAATTTTAATAGAATACCCAACAAAGCCACAAAAAATTATAACAAATGAAAGTCAAACTGTGTCATTAAAATGGTGGGAGTTACCCCCCAGCATCTGCCCTGACATTTAACCCTCTACTGAACATAGATTTGGTCATTAATATCAAACACAAGGCCGGTGTGTGAACGCTGGTAGAGATCTGGATATATTAAAAGGTGGAATATTGGAACCCATACAAAAATCCATTGGAATAGACAAGTCCAAAGGGATCAAAGACATGGACTCAGAACAGGAGATGGCAATAAAAGATTTGTTATTAAATATATCCACCACTTTTACATGAAAAAATGTAGAATTGAATATTTTATACTTATTTCTATGTCTTCCAAATAAGCTTGTTACATTCTATTATAATAAATGATGAACCAAGAATTACAGATGCACAACAGAAAAGTGAAAAGGTACAAGTTACTTGTGATGTAAATTACCAGCCAAACCATACTTTCCCAACTAAATGCTTCTCCTTATTGTTGAAAAATACCCTTAAAACTATTTTCTGTTTAATTCAATACCTGCACAAATTCCACACCATCACAAGATTATCTTTCCCTCCCGAGATGAAGTGGCTGCTGTCATCAGTGAAGCGAATGCATGTCAGCTCCTGATAATGCCTAGACAGTGTGAGCAGAAGATTTCCAGTAGATACCTGGGGGAAAAAAAAAACAATATATCAGCTTCCAACCCATTTAATTTAGTTTCAAGAAGTATTTACAACAACTCAGAATTTATTGTGGATGCAAGATGAATGTTTCCTGGTCTCCAGGCACAACTTCAATATACAACTATATAAATCTGGGCTATGTTATTTACCTTTGCACACAGTCTAAATAAAAATATATATTCTGATTATTGCTTCATTTGTTATTTCATCCTCCCAATGATTCAGCTATAATCAATTTCATTTTATCTGTAATCTTTAAAGTAAACACTTCAATCCAGCAAACCATTCAATCTATACCATGCTGTATTTGAATGCAGTGTCATCATTATAGCTTCATTCAAAATACCTTCACTATTATTAAGTTTATTATTAAGTTTATGCCAAAAAAAACCTTTATCAAAATTAACCTATGAAAATACTGCTCCAGGTGAACTTCAAATACTTTCAATTCTCTGTAAATTAAGAATTCCATCAAAAGAGCATGCTATTAAATAAATAGCCCATGTATTATTTCCAAAATCAGCTATTCTTCTCACCCTACAGCTCTTCCAATCTCATCCTACTCTTCCTCACTCGCTCAGCCTTTTAATTATAGTCTCCCCTCACTACCTCCTGTGTGAGAGACTATTGCCAGTAGACCTTTCAGGATCGCTCCATCACCTCTGGAACCCAGCTCCGACCAGTGGATTCCCATTTCCACTTTGTCTCCTCAGGAGAGATGCTGGAGGATGCTCAGGAAACTATGGAACAAATGCCACATATTGCAAAAAAAAAGCTTGGACACATTTATAAAGTTTTCTGGGTACTTCACTCAAAGTTCTGTGTAAATGTGACTTCTGCTATTCCAGTACTGCTCCTACACCAACATTTACCTGTCAAAGACGAAAGCCATCCAGCTGTGTCCTGGCCACAAAAATTACCGATCCAATTCAGCTCATTACCACCCCACCAGCCTACTTTCATGGTAAAGTGATGGAAAAGATCATTGACAGTGCCATCTAGTAGCACTTATTCATCAATAAGTCATCCATCACTAAGGACCCTCACCTTCTGGGACATGCCCACTTCTCGTTACTACCATCGGGGAGGCAGTGCAGGAGCCCGAAGACCCACACTCAACGATTCAGGAACAGCTTCTTCCCCCTCCACCATCAGATTTCTGAACGGTCCATGAGCACTACCTCATTATTCCTTTTTTTTCTCCCCTCCCCACACTATTTGTTTTTGTAATTTATAGTAATTTTGTCTTTGCACTGTACTGCTGCCACAAAACAACTAATTTTACCTTAAAAGTCAGTGATAATAAATCTGATTCTGAAGCTTGCTCACTGATGCCCATTTTAGTTTTCCCCCAATACCATTCAGTTCCAGAGCTCAATACAGCTTTGGTTCAAAAATGCTGATTTCCAGAGATGGAGAGTGTGATGGGCCTCGAATTCAACATGGCAGTTTATTGTATAACAGCAAGCAAATTTTTTTTCTTTTAATTAATTCAAGGGATGTGGACTTGGCAGGCTGAGCCAGCATTTAATTGCCCACCCCCAGTTGCCCTTGAGCAGATGGAGGTGAGCTGCCTTCTTGAACTGCTGCAGTCCTCGAGATGTGGGTATACACATTATGCTCTCAGGTAGTGTTTTTTTTCCCACCCCA
The DNA here is from genome assembly GCF_009764475.1 of Pristis pectinata. Classification (NCBI taxonomy): domain Eukaryota; kingdom Metazoa; phylum Chordata; class Chondrichthyes; order Rhinopristiformes; family Pristidae; genus Pristis; species Pristis pectinata. Next base: position 12,712,164 of record NC_067428.1, read on the forward strand.
GCAGTGAAGGAATGGCGATATACTTCCATGTCCCAGGAGGGTGTGTGGCTTGGAGGGCAACCTCCAGACGGGTTTTGTTCTTTGTAAAATTAAAGCAATGGAAATTGGGGGTTGGGGGAAATTTTCTTCAGTGGCTGGGAAGATAGGTGTGTTGTTACAGGCCAATAACTAACAGCAGCATTTATTTCCCTAGAATGTATAAGAAAGAAACCGCGCAACATAGTATTATTTACACAGCCTGAGCTCTTCAATGAGCTGGTCATGTCAGCATTGCTCAGGAGGGACAAGTAACAAAATATAGATAACTGTGGTTGAATAAATGTAAGGTCTTTTTCTTTCTAATAGTCATTCAACCTAAAAAGAGTTCAATTTTATACTGAAAATTCATAGCAAGGTGAAAGAAAATGACAGAAATGGAAAATAAAAATGACAATCAATACTTTGGTAGTTGTCAATAACAAAAATAAAGTAAGTAGCACACCTGGATATAATTCAAAAAGTCAAATCTCGTGAGGGACAGTAGGGGAAAGATACAGTGGCATGCAAAAGTTTGGGCACCCCGGTCAAAATTTCTGTTACAGTGAATAGCTAAGTGAGTAAACAATGACCCGATTTCCAAAAGGCATAAAGTTAAAGATGACACATTTCTTTAATACTTTAACCAAGATTACTTTTTTATTTCCACCTTTTATAGTTTCAAAATAACAAAAAAGGAAAAGAGCCTGAAGCAAGAGTTTGGGCACCCTGCATGGTCAGTACTTAGTAACACCCCCTTTGGCAAGTATCACAGCTTGTAAACACTTTCTGTAGCCAGCTAAGAGTCTTTCAATTCTTGTTTGGGGGATTTTCACCCATTCTTCCTTGCAAAAGGCTTCTAGTTCTGTGAGATTCTTGGGCCGTCTTGCATGCACTGCTCTTTTGAGGTCTATCTACAGATTTTCGATGATGTTTAGGTCAGGGGACTGTGAAGGCCATGACAAAACCTTCAGCTTGTGCCTCTTGAGGTAGTCCATTGTGGATTTTGAGGTGTGTTTCAGATCGTTATCCTGTCGTAGAAGCCATCCTCTTTTCATCTTCAGCTTTTTTACATATGGTGTGATGTTTGCTTCCAGACTTTGCTGGTATTTAGTTGAATTCATTCTTCCCTCTACCAGCGAAATGTTCCCTGTGCCACTGGCTGCAACACAAGCCCAAAGCATGATTCATCCACCCCCATGCTTAACAGTTGGAGAGGTGTTCTTTTCATGAAATTCTGCACCCTTTTTTCTCCAAACTTCATCAGTCCACAGAACTTGTTTCCAAAATACATCACGCTTGTTTAGATGTTCCTTTGCAAACTTCTGACGCTGCATTTTGCAGTGAGGACGCAGGAAAGGTTTTCTTCTGATGACTCTTCCATGAAGGTCATATTTGTGCAGGTGTTGCTGCACAGTAGAACAGTGCACCACCACTCCAGAGTCTGCTAAATCTTCCTGAAGGTCTTTTGCAGTCAAACGTGGGTTTTGATTTGCCTTTCTAGAAATCCTACAAGCAGTTCTCTCAGAAAGTTTTCTTGGTCTTCCAGACCTCAACTTGACCTCCACTGTTCCTGTTAACTGCCATTTCTTAATTACACTACGAACTGAGGAAACGGCTAACTGTAAATGCTTTACTATCTTCTTATAGCCTTCTCCTGCTTTGTGGACATCATTTATTTTAATTTTCAGAGCACTAGGCAGCTGCTTAGAGGAGCCCATGGCTGCTGATTGTTGGGACAAGGTTTGAGGAGTCGGGGTATTTATAAAGCTTTGAAATTTGCATCACCTGGCCTTTCCTAACAATGACTGTGAACAAGCCATAGCCCTAACAAGCTAATGAAGGTCTGAGACCTTGGTAAAAGTTATCTGAGAGCTCAAATCTCTTGGGGTGCCCGAACTTTTGCATGGTGCTCCTTTCCTTTTTTCACTCTAAAATTGTACAGAACAAAAATAATACACTAATCTTGCTTAAAATGTTGAAAAGAATATTTCATCTTTAACTTTATGACTTATGGAGATCAGTTCATCTTCTATCACTTAACTATTCACAGCAACAGAAATTTTGACCAGGGGTGCCCAAACTTTTGCATGCCACTGTGCTTCAGTGAAAAATGTAAGTTTTGAGGCAAATAGAAGAACTCATCATTATGACTTTGGAGTTCACGGAGATGGAACATGAGGACGAAGCCTGAATTCCAATCAAGATGGATCATTCAGAGTCAGAGGAAGAAAAATACAGTAATGGATTCATTTAAAGGAGAGGCATCATCAGAAGGTGGAGAGAAGGGATTGAGAGAGAGCTTGGCATTTAATAGTCATTGAAGCTTGATGGTCTTTGCTATCTGAAAGGGACAAAAACAAATTGTCATTAGAACAAGATGTGAAAAAGGATGATATGGGACTGAGAATAAGGTCAGTTCAGAAAGAGAGTTGGCATCATCAGAGGGAGGAAAACTCGCAGCAACACAGTAGAGGGCATGGAATTCACAAAGCAACAGAAACCATTGTTGAAGGAACATTGAATTTCACGTGTAAAGAATCAGCAGTGGGGAGGGGCACTTTGGAAGAGAAATCCTTGCAATGTTGTGACAAAAATAAGGGGAAAGATAGCGAAAAAGTATGGAAGAAATTAAAATTCAGTCTTTTCTTTGCTTTTTGATAATTCTAACATCATCCAAGTTGCCTCAGTTATGAACCTTCAGCTATTCAACTTTGCATTTCATAATTATAAAAGAGTAAAGGCAAGCCAACATTAAATCTTAGAGGGGATTTGAAACTGCAGCAAGGTTCTTCAGGATTTGAATGTGCAGAGACTGCCACATTGTGGTTACTTTGAGGAGAATCAATTTACAAAGCCTGATATTTTATTCATTAGTGAACTTGCATTCAATTTCATTCTAACAAGTAACAACCTTTTGCAATGAAATCAGAGAATGTTGGAAGCACTCAGGTCAGGCAGAATTTACAGAAAGAGTAACACAGTTAAGGTTTCACGTTTAAGATCCTTTTTCAGAAAAGCTTTCTTCAAATTCTGTAGCAAAACTGACCACTTATATATGAAAAACACAAAATGGAAAGGTTACATTTAATTAGAAGTGTTTCCATGATAACATTATGTTTTTATTTCAACACAAGATGCATAATTTAGATTGAAAAGTTAATTTTCCCTAGGAAATCCTGTCATGCGGAGCTCTCAAAAATTTTATAAAGCTTAAATCCACAAAAGAAAACATAAACCAACAAGTTTGTCTGCTTTATTTCCCCACGCATTATTTCTATATAAACATCGTCCAGTCAGTAATTATAAATTGAAAATTAACAGTTTATAGCACAAAACGATGAACAGGAACTTTCATGTTTACCTCCCACAAGTAGATGCTCTCTTCAATCCCAGCCGTAACATAAAGTCCATTGGGTGACACAGCAAGGCAGGTAACAATCCCAGGACAGACTATCTTCTGCTGCAATTGATCCTGAAACAAGAAGGTGAAAGTGTTTATCAAATAAAACTCTGCAACCACTTTGAACTGATCACTCCACCCACTGTTCATCAACTGTACCTATTTATTGAAGATCTGCACTACTACATATGAACAGTTTTATGTGAATGTTTATTTGTGGCATAGAAACTTAATCCTTATAGGAGTATAGATTGCCATCAGTGCTGATCAGTTAAGATTCACCAACAGCAATTTAATTTGCAGATACATTTTAAACAATGATACAAACTTAGATGCAGGGCACTTAGAAAAATCCAAGGTAATCAGGCCAGTCAACATGCTTTTGTAAAAGCGAAATCATGTCTAATCATTATATTGGAGTTGATGAAGTAACGTGCTGTAAATAAAGGGAGACAGTAGATGTACAATATTTAGATTTCCAGAAGTTGTCATAAAGTGATTCAAAGCTATTTCAAAAACAATGCTCACGATAATATTCTGTCATGTCTTTGGTCATTCATTTTAACCTGCCTATATCCTCCGAAGTATCTCTGTATCCTCCTCACAACCCATGCTGACATGCAGTTTTCTTTTAATTATCAACAAACTTGCAAATATTACACCGATTCCCCTCTTCCAAATCATTGATAACTTCCAAGACAGTGCAGCAAAAGTTCACCAACTTGGCTGCTGGAAGATTGTGGGTTTACATACAAACGTGTATATGAATATAGAACCAGGAGCTGGCCATCTGTTCCTCCAGCCTGCTCTGCCATTTAATAATATCATGGCTGATCTGACTGTGAACAGCTGAGGCCCCAGAACATCCATGCAACATTCCATCAGTCACCCTCCCAAATTGGTGTGGATAAAAGACTGGCTGGAAAACAGTTAACATAGTTGGCAAAATGTAATTAGTGTTGTGCCTCAGGAATTGGTGTTGGGACCTCAACATTTTACAAATTATATAAATGACTTGAACGTTCTGAAAATTTGGACAAAATGTTGTGATGACACAAAAATAGGTGGTAAAGCAAGTTGCAAAGGAGGACACAAAGGAGCCACAAAGGATATACGCAAGTCAAAAGAGTGCATAGAGATCTAGCAAATAGAGTTTAATATGAAAACATCTATTTTGGCAGGAAAATAAAAGAGTGGCATACTCTAAGTGATGAAAGATTACTGAGAAGCAGAGTGATCAGAGTGCCTTTGTGCATGATTCACAAAAGGTTAGTATGAAGTAATATAAGTAATTAGGAAAACTAACAGAATGTTATCATTTATTGCAAAGAGAATTCAATACAAAAGGGAGATACTTCAGTTATATAGGGCAATGTGTGTTCACATCATATATGTCTTGACATGGTCGATGCAGAGAGGATGTCTTTTCTTTGAGGGGATCTAGAATCAGATTTATTATCCCTGACTTAGATGACATGAAATCATAGTTTAAAACTAAAGGGCGACTCATTTAAGACAGATTAGCTGATTTCTTTTCTGAGGGTTGTGAATCTTTGGAACTCTCTTCCTCAAAGGGCAGTCTTTGAATACACTCAAGGTAAAGATAAATAGAGTCGTGATAAAAAAGGGAGTGAAGAATACCCTGAGCAGAAGGGAATGCAGTGCCAATCAAATCAGATGATGGAGTTGGCTCAAGGGCCAACTGGTCTACTTCTACTATTCCATGTGGTATGCAAATCCATCGTCCCAAGAATCAAGCTGGTGAACCTTCACTACACTCTATCCTTTTTTCTTTACAAATTTCTCAAAAGAAAACCAGTATGCAATATTCCAGGCACAGTCTCATACAGACCCTATATAATTCCAGTAAGACATCTTTACCCTGCACTCAAATCCACTCACAACAAAGGCCAACATATTGCATTCCCCTCCTAATTGCTTACAGATCCTGCATATTAACTTTCAGTGGTTCGAATACAAATACACTCCAGTGCCTCCAAGCACCACCACCCTTCAAATCTCTCACCATTTACAAAAATACTGCTTTTTATTTTCCAGCAGAAGTGATAGACTCACATTTTTCCTCATAATATTCTGTTATGTCCTTGGTCATTCACTTTAACCTGCCTATGTCCTCCAAAGCCACTCCATATCCTCCTCACAACCCATGCTGACATCCAGTTTTCTTTTAATTATCAGCAAACTTGTATATATTACACTGATCCCCTCTTCCAAATCATTGATAATTTCCATTGCAGTGCGGCAAAACTTCACCAACTTGACTGCTGGAACATTGTGGGTTTACATACAAACATTTACCACTGTATATGAATATAGGAACAGGAGTTGGCGATCTGTTCCTCCAGCCTGCTCTGCCATTTAATAATATCATGGCTGATCTGACTGAACAGTTGAGGTCCCAGAACAGCCATGCAACATCCCATCTGTCACCCTCCCAGACATGAACATAATTAGTTTATTCCTACATATTGTTTTTTGACTGAGAAACCAATCCATACCAGCACATAACTCCAATCTTATGTGCTCTAATCATGTGGTAACCTATCAAAGGCCTTCCAAATGTTCAAACACACTGCAATGAGGTTCTCAGTGCCTTGCATTCTGATTGATCTTAGGTCAGGCATTCACATGTCAGTAAGGATGTAATATTTTTTCCAAGACAGCTTTCAGAACAACCTTGAAGCATAATCACATGGCAAGGTATTCAGAGTGGAATGTCTGTTTCTGAAGTCTGGTATAGGTCATGCAAACAACTGGAACTGACTGCTGAAGCTGCTGTCCTGAGAGAAGACAATGCTGCTGGTTTGCATATCCTGCAAGGGAATTTTGGGGACTTTGCAGGTTTTGGTGATACCACTCCAGTGCTTTGAAGTGCCTGCTATACGTAGCCCATTTTTCTGAAGAATGTGGGGAATCACTTCTGTCCAGTAGACCATCTTCATATTCTTCAAACATTCTTCATCAGGTGGCCCAAGGCTGTGCGAAGACATGTGCTGAATTTTCTCAGCTTTTGTTAAAAGGTAATGCCCAAGATGTGGAATGCGATTCAAGGGTCAAGTTAGAACATAGAAAACCTACAGCACAATTCAGGCCCTTCGGCCCACAAAGCTGTGCCAAACATGTCCCTACCTTAGAAATTACTAGGCTTACCCATAGCCCTCTATCTTTCTCAGCATGTACCTATCCAAAAGTCTCTTAAAAGACCCTATCGTATCTGCCTCCACCACCGTTGCCGGTAGCCCATTCCACGCACTCACCACTCTGAGTAAAAAACTTACCCCCAACATCTCCTCTATACCTACTCCCCAGCACTTTAAACCTATGTCCTCTTGTGGCAACCATTTCAGCCCTGGGGAAAAGCCTCTGACTATCTACTAGGAACTTTGTTTTCAGAAAGGAAATGATAACTGTGGCGACAGGTGACGTAGGGCCTGTTTTACAGATGTTTAATGCAAGGCTAATTCTGTCATACTCTTAGTGAACAAATCAGCAACAGCCCCCAAGATAGGACACGCACAAGCACACTGTAGCTAAATAACTGAGGCTGAAGTGACATTGGTTCTAAAGTTTGAACACTTTCCCAACCATCCTGTGGAAGCTTGTTAGAGACAGACAAGACAAATCTACAGCTTGAACACCAAAGGTCCACCTTGCTGGGTGCAAATAACAAAGAGCTCATCGAGGATGGCAAGTCAGTTAGTGCTTACTGAAGGGTGCAAACTAAAGACAGTTTTGGTAAAGGAGTTCTTCAATGAAAGTGTCCTTGACTACATTCCACAAAACATTCCGGTTCAGTCTCACTGATACCTCAGCCGACAACTGGTTGCAAAAGCAATAAGCCAACTGATAAATAATAAAACCTCTGGAACAGACAACATCCATGCTGAAGTTCTAAACCTTGAGGGAGAGAAGCTTGTTACATGGAATTTGGGCTCATCTGGGAAAACTATGCCAGTGACCCAGAGACATTGTAGCCTTGACCATCAAGAAAGGAGACAAAACAAAATTTTGGCAACTACAGAGCAGTCACCCAACTCTCTATCATAGGGAAATACATGATGTAGCTCCTCCTCAACTGCCACTTTCCGGCATAAAAACAGCCACTTCTTGAATTACTCTGGACTCTTCTCATTACTACCATTGGGAAGGAGGTACAGGAGCCTGAGGACCCACACTCAACGATTTAGGAACAGCTTTTTCCCTCCACCATCAGGTTTCTGAACGGTCCGTGAACCCATGAACACTGCTTCATTATTTTTTCTTTGCACCATTTATTTGTAATTTATAGTAAATTTTACATCTTTGCACTGTACTGCTGCCGCAAAACAACACATTTCATGACATACAAGTCAGTGATAATAAACCCGATCCTGACTCTCTCCATCAAGTGCAACAATGGATGTGACCTCCAAGAAAAATGCAGTATCAATTACATAATGGCCTCTTTAATACTTACGGAAACTTAGTTGTCAGCCTAGGACTTCTCAAACTTGCCTACCTTCAGAAACTCACTTCAGTTCTACATCTGCTATAGGATGACATGCAAACCAGAACACTGACCAACAGATCCCTCACGAACGTGATCCCAAAGCAGACAAGGATCTAGTAAGGCTGTGGCATCGCCTATTCGCCCCCTTGTCCTCCAGTCCCCCTGCCCACGTACCATTCCTCTCCAGTGCTTTGCCCATGCTCTCTTCCCCCTAGAGTCTCCGAGCCACATTTCATTACCCTTCCATCCAGTCCCCATCCCCGTGTTCTTCCAACCTCTGTCCCCTTTCTCTCTTTACCCCACATCCCGCCTGTTCCTACCCCCTCCCTGAGACCCCGCCGGTACTTCCCGCCCCACTTACAGCCATTGAACTTGCTCACCTTCCGCTGCAGTTCCCACACGTTGATGTAATTCTTGCCGAGCTGCGCTCCCAGAAGATACTCGCCGCCTAAAACGCACAAGGTTCGAGCCGAGGTATTGCCGCCCCGGTAACTGGTGAGCGTGGTCCCGGAGCGTGGCTCCCACACGTTGCAGTTCCACAGCGAGCCCCCGGCATCGCAGCTCAGCACCACCTCCAGCACGGCCGCCATCTCACGACCTTCCCACAATCCCCGCTGCTAACGAGCAGCGCGGCAAGAGCGGCGCCGAGCCGTTGCCCGGGTAACGACGTGGCTGGGCCAGGAGACAAATTGAGTTCGAGGAAATTTAAGTACAGCATTCCGTGCTTGTTTGGTAGTGAGGTAATATCAGAAGTTAGATTTATAAAACTAAAGTGAACGAATGAAAAAGTGCTGTCAGAGGACGGGGATAATCCCCGAGCCTTCAGAGACAACGGGAAGGTGAAGCGGGCGTGTGGAGGAAATACATCTGCACCCGTGGGTCAGGTAAACTGGAACAAATTTAAAGCCGGTGCTAAAGAATATGTAATGCGAAAAGTGATCAACATGATAAGGATTTCCAGAGAGGGTAGACAAGGAAGAATTACCTTGGAATACTTCAGGAAAGTTGGTTGTAACATCATATTGTTTGTTACTCGAACAGGGAGCTCAGTCTGTCCATTTCCCTCCGCAGATGCTGCCCGACCTGCTGAGTTCCTCCAGCATCTTGTGTGTGTTGCTCCAGATTTCCAGCATCTGCAGTATCTCCTGTCAAATTGTCTTCCTCATTTATATGTAACCCAGGGCAATCAGTAGCCCGGCCTCCCTCCTGCAGTCTCCAATGGTTAAATAAGCGATGGATTTTTTTTTGGTTTGACCACCTGATATTTAAAGTCTTCCAGTAAACCCGTGGATAATACAGCAACAACCACTGATCAATAACTAAGTTAAAAGAAAGGGAAAGCAGTATTGAGTTTTCGATCTGACGCTGACCAAGACAATTCACCAAAAAGCGAAATGCGGCGAATGCTGGAAATCTGAAATAAGCAAAAAGCGCTGGAAGTACTCAGGAGGTTAGGCAGCATTTGTGAAAAGAAACAGTTGACGTTAACTCTTTTATTCTGCAGTGGTTTTTCATGTTGCCATAAACTTAAGTTAATTTTAAAAATGGAAAGACTATAGTTAATAATTACCGTTATATTATATTATAATAATATTAATATCGTTAATAATTACCGATAATGGAATCAGTTCCACTTCCACTCTCTTTTCATCACTCATCCAATGCTCCACACAGTGCGCTCCATCTCCATTCTGTCTTCTTTCCACACCTCTTCTCCTTCCTTCCAGTGGTTATTCTGATGATTATCCTCTTTCAATCGCCTCTCCCACCTCACTCCTTACCCACCTCTGCTCCGTTTCTTACTCTCTACCCTGCCCGCCTTTCGGTTCTTCATTTCCCCTGCCTTTCCCACATCACTACTTCTTCTCACTGCCTTTTCTCGGTTCCCTCTCCACCCTTTCCCTTAATCTTCCCATCTCCTTTTCCCAAAACCTCGATCCCTAGGAAATGTTGTACCAAATTTGTTATATTTAAAATAACAGGTGGTTTTGATATTGGAGTTTTCAATGCTAAGTGGTAGCTAACAAACCCTAGCTACTTAATTAGTTGGATGCACCGACCATTGGGTAAGTAAAACTCCGATTCCAAAGACGTACGGGTAGGTTAATTGGGTTTAAACGGGCGGTGCGGACTCGTTGCGCCGGAAGAGCCTGTTACCATGCTGTATAAATAAAGTTTAAATCCGCTATCCCACCATTTGGAAATACAAATGGTTTGCCATCAAACTCACCAGGTGTTTACTGCGCTCTCTTCTGATTCACCAGAGCCCCATTCCCCAAGCTCCCTTCTAATTTATCAGGGCCCTCTTTAAGCTTACTGGGTTCACCAGAAAAATCTATTATAGTACAAGGGACCCCAGGATTACGGGGGGTTGTGTTCCTAGAAGTTGGTCTGTGTTGCGATTTTCCATAACGCGAAGCCGCGCCGTCTGACAACCGTGCGTGAAGAAATGCTGATAGTAAAAATGTTTTATTTATTTACTTTTTTCACATAAATTATGTGACAGTGAATTTTATTCCGTATCTCAAGTTTTTGGGTTGTGATTTGTGAACTCTAAGGATGAATTTCCGTTACCCGAACAGCCGTAATGCGGGGGCGTCGCTTGTCAGACAATGGATAAACTGTCCTTACCCCGAACCCCTCTGCATTAGCGAGACCAAGTGCAGACTAGGCGACCGTTTTGTAGAGCACCTGCACTATGCCCGCAACGGCCGTCTTGAGGGAGCTTCCAGTTGTATGTCATTTCAATTCACCTTCCATTCCCACCCTGACCTATCTGTCCTCGGCCTTCTCCACTGCCACGGTGAGGCCAAGCGCAAGCTAGAAGAACAGCACCTTGTATTCCACTTGGGTAGCCAACAGCCCAACTGTCATATTGAACATCAATTTCAGGTAACCCATTCACCCCGCGTTCCTTTCCCACATCCACTCGTCCACCCAGAGTCTCTTTCCCTTTGTTCACCTTTTTCATCCTTCTCCCATCATCACCTAGGCTCATCACCTTTCACCAACTGGTTCCATCTGCTCATCACCTACATATCTAGCCACCTGGGTTTCTTCTCCCTCGGTTCACCTTTTCTATACCTTTTGCCACCTGGTTCTATCTGCCTTCTCATCTGGTTCCACCTATCATATATCACCCTCTGTCTCAACTCTTCCCCTCCCCCCTCCTCACTCCCACCTGGTTCCATCTGCCCCTCCCTCTCATTTCTATACACTGTTATTTTCCCTCAACATTCTCAGTCCAATGCAGGGACTTGACCCAAAATATCAAGCATATCTTTACCTCCACTGATGCTGCTTGATCCACTGTGTTCTTGCAGAAGTTTATTTTTTTACTTCAGTCATGGAGATTATTTTCAGCCTCAATCTTCTTGGGGCTTATGCTCTGATATCCTCACTACCTGCCAAATTTATGTCATCTTCTTTAAAATCTACCATTGTAATCCAGTTCACCAATATGCTGAAGACACCCAATCCATTGCTTCTCAAACTTCCCCACTCACCAACTCCATATCATCTTGGAGACACAAGAGACCACAAATGCTGAAATCTGGAGCAAAAAAATGAACCGCTGGAAGAAATCAGTGGGTCAAACGGCAGCTGTTTGCTGCATAGACCCCGCATTAGGACTCATTATATAAACAAGTTCCACCAGGTGCATTAGAGTGATAGTGGAGGGGAACTGGTTGGATTTTTGTTCCAGAAAGAAACGGAGGGCCTTAAGACCTTCCTGATGGGAAATGGAGGTATATAGAGAATGGACATCCATGATAAAGATGAAGCAGTTGGGACTGGGGAATTGGTTAGGCAAGAAAAATGGTGGAGGGCATGAGTGATGTCCCAGATGTAGGTAGAAAGGGACAGGACAAGGGGAGATGCAATGAAGTTAGGGTATGAAGAGATAAGTTTGGTGAGGTCAGTCCTGATGCAGGGTTTTGGCCCAAAACATCAACCATCCATTTGGCTCTACATAGTTCTTCTTCCAACAGTTTATTTTTTGCTTCGTCTGTCATATTGTTTGCCTGAAAACCAAAACCCTGTACAGGATGAGCAAAAACTTCCTCCAACTAAATACAGGCCATCCATGGGTTAAGAACAATCGAACAACATGTCAATTTTGTCCATAAGTCAGAAAATACACAAAATCACTTGATATGGTAACCATACCTTCACAGTATTGAAATGAATGGTGTTGATGAGGGCCAATTAACATAAACCTGATGGCATCAACATTGATTTCTTTAACTTCCAGTAACCCCTCTCCTTTTTTTACCACCCTTTTCCACCCCTTCTTCCTCATTCCTGTAGCCCCCTCACCCCTTCTCTTTCCCCTCCCCGATGACCTGCCCACTACCTGCCTCCTAATCCCCACCTCTTTCACTTTATTCCATGGTCTACTGTCCACTCCTACCAGATTCCTTCTTGTTCACCCCTTTGCCTCTTCCTCCTATCACCTCTCATCTTCTTGCATCATTCCCTTTCATTCCCCCCTCACCTGGACTCACCTATCACCTGCCAGCTTGTGCTCCTCCCCCTCACCCTACATTTTTGTTCTTGCTTCTGCCCTCTTCCTTTCCAGTCCTGATGAAGGGTCTCAACCCAAAATGTCAACTGTTTATTTGCCTCCATAGATACTGCCTGACCTGCTGAGTTCCTCCAGCATTTTGTGTGGTCAAAATGTATTCATTGTCTTCCTCTGCCTGGTTGTAATGGTACAGAATCAGAATGTCCCAGACTCAATGGCTTGTTTCAGTAGGCTTGAAATATCAGTGGATGTTACATTATTTAATAGAATACCATTGCACAAGTATCAATAGAAGCGACCGCTTGTTACTTTCCAAAACAACTGTCTTAAGTGGTTTCCCAGGCTGAAACTGGCAGCTGTATTCTTAAGAGATAATGGTGTCTGATTACCGCAAGATTACAAATAAACAGGTTTCCCCCCAAAGACTGGTTTTCATTTGGATTTAATGATATTTATGGGAGTTTGCTCATATTTACAGCTGTCCATAAGTCAGGCATTTGTAACCCAGAAGGACCTGTATGTGGGACATCCAAGGCATTGTCTTTGATCCCTCCCAGCAACTCTATCCTTCACCAAAGCAACTGATGAAGTGGAACCAGGCAATTTGACTCACAATGAGCTTCCAGTCACATATGTACCCTATCATCAAGAACACCACTTCCATCTGCACAACTTGACTTCACTCTACCCTGTCTTGACTCATCTCCTGTTAAAACCCTTATCCATCCCTTATTATTCTTTCATCTTAGTATTCCAATACTTTCACGACTAGCTTTCCACATGAGCCTCCATAAAGCTGACTGTATACAAAATTCTGCTGACTGTATTCAAATTCATACCACATCCTGTTCAAAGGATTTTTAACACAATAAATGGAATGATTTGGAATATTCTGATAGGGTGGAGGAAACCTATTCAAAAATAGCTTTCAAAAAGGAATTAGATAAATATCAGGGAGATAAACATTTCAAGGATATGGGGAAAAGCTGGAAGGAGGATTAACTTGATTGTTCTTTGAAAGAGCTGGCACAGAGTTAATGGGTTGAATAGCCTTGTCCTTGTGATTCAGTGGATTTTCCCAATTGGTATAATTTTTGTAAGTATTTGTCTATCTCAGACGACAACTACAAACTGAAGCTTGAGGTTTTCAGTATTTAACACTTGGAAATAGGCCTCCATTAAACATTTTGTTGTTGATTGTGCTGGCATAAGAAACTGTTTAGGTTACACTACAAAGCATTGACTCAAGCTGATGTGCAATGCAGAAAGCACTGCACAGGCTTTTCATGAACAGGTTATTCATCTTACATACATCAGGATGATGTGTATTTGATCTTGGAGGGATTACAATCACATTCAAGCATGTATTTATTCAACGTTCATGCTCATGTACTTCCAGCAGGTTTGTGGTTCAATGGATTGGCATAGTTAACATACCTAGAGATATCCTCTATGTACCAAAGCTCTTCCACCGTCATCCCAGCTGCAGCAATGTAACACTGTTTTGACTGGTAAAGAATTCATTTGAAATCAATGGGAAGTCTACTTTTTAACTGTGAGGTTGAAAGGATGAACAATACATGGACCAGAGAGCAATATATAGTATGTGGGGTTCTCTTATATCTGCCCTCATCAATGGAGTTGTGTAATCATCTACGGAACTTGCAGAGTCCCCAATTATAGGTATACCTCATGATCTAGATTTGTAATGATACCTTACTGCTAACTCAAATGATAACTGTAGGATTTTGTTTTTTTTTAAATTAAGCAAGCTAATAAAGGTCGATGTTTTCTGAACCCATATTGTTCTGATAGTCTTCACTCTGGACACTTTAGAATTGATTTTTCTTAATATAAATCCAGCTGGTAAATTTGTCATTTTAGATGTAACAATAAACTATATATTATGGCCAGAGCCAAGCTTTTATTTTAGCAGCTTTACAATATAATCCTTCCCTGTAATACAGTAATACAGTTTAATTTTGTTTTCTTCTCTATTCAGTGGTTAAAATAAGCACTTAAGCTTTTACAGTAACACCAGTCTCTTCCTTTAAATTATTTACTGGAGCTATAAACATAAATATTAAATCTGTTATTTGCATATTATTCAAGACAACCATAATATTTTTTGTGCCATTAGACAACTGTTGACCTTTAGTGCACTTATATACAACACAATTTTGTTCAGAATTGGGAGATATCTTTCATCAAAAAAATGTTTTTATGTACAATGGCTTGAAATTTGCAGTTGAAGGGAATTTTATGGTTAGGTACTGTTTTTAGTTCTCTTAAGTACACAAGTCTTGCCCTACAAACAACTTAAGATTTTAATCAATCTACTCCTGTCAGCAGGAGTATATATCAGGCTACCATCATCTTTCCTATTTCTAATACGAGGGGTCAAGCTCCACCCTTTAACCTTTTGGTATCTTAATACAATGAACACAGTCCTACTCATCTGAGGAATGAAGACAGACTAGTTTTTTGTTTATATAAAAGGACCCAGCCCTCCGAAACCAAGTTTTTTTTCTAGAGCTGAAACAGCAGCTGAATATTTATATCTATGACCTGTTCCATGACTTAAAATATAATTTCTCTAAGGGCATGTCCTTTATATCTCATTTTCAATCTCATTTAGCTTTCTTTTAAAAGCCTTCTTCCTCTGAATTTCATCCATTCATTAGATTTGCTTTTATATCAATCACAGTAATAAATAAATACCTGCTTAAGTGAGAGTTTCTTCCCCCTCTCCCATTACCTTGGTGGCTAAGTTCAACATATATTGTGGTACTAAAAGAACAATCAAAAGCTGATCCCTGGAACCAACTGTAGTTTTGAAAATAACTACAGTTGCAACACTATATTGGTCCCAGTGCTCCTTGCTATGGAAGTGTAGGAGGGATAGTGAGTGCAGAAATTAGACAAAGTTCCTGCTTCATCTGTATCCAATAACATATGCCACAAAGTATGTAAATGTATACACAGAGTTATACAGCATGGAAACATGCCCCTCAGACCAAAACATCCATGCCCACCAAGATACCTACCTGAGCTAGTCCTGTTTGCCTGCATGTGGTCCATATTCCTCCAAACACTTCTTATCCATGTACCTGTCCAAATGTCTTTTAAATGTTGTAACTGTACCCAACTCTACTATTTTCTCTGTCAGCTCATTCCATATACCCCCCCTCCCTCAGTGTGGAAAAAGTTGCCCCTTGGGTCCCCTTTAAATCTTTCCCCCTTACCTTACTGCTATGCCCTCTAGTTTTTGACTCACCCACCCTGGGAAAAAGACTCATGATTTTATACATTTCTACAAGGTCACCCCTCAACCTCCTTTGCCCCAGCCTATCCATTCTGTCCTTATAAATCAAGCCCAGCAACATCCTTGTGAATCTTTTCTGTACCCTTTCCAACTTAATGACATCCTTCTTTTATCCAGGCAACCAGAACTGCACACAGTATTCCAATTATGGTCTCACCAATGTCTTGTGCAGCTATATCATAATGTCCAAGCTCTTGCACTCAATGCCCTGACCAATGAAGGCCAGTGTGCCAAACACGTTCTCCAGCCTGTCTACCCATGTTGCTACTTTCAGAGAATTATGTATTTGCACCCCTTGGTCTCTCTGTTCTATAACACACTCCAGGGCCCTGCCACTTACTGTGCAAGTCCTGCCCTGATTCAACTTCCCAGAGTGCAACCCCTAAAAATTGTTCGAGTTAAATTCCATCTGCCATTCATTGGCACTTTTCCGGTTGATCTAGATACTACTGTAATCTTAGATAATATGTAATGCACTCCGAATCAGGCTGTATGTTCTTCAGTCAAGCTAAATGATGTTCATACTCTCGATTCTTGAGCTCCCATTCTTAACTTTCTCAAGGGGAAGAAATTGGGAAAACAGACAAGTTGTTTCATTTAGACCATTATTTTGCATTGACTGGGTTTAGAAGATGGCTAAAGAGATATTGCTTTTAATTTCTTTGTTTTTAATTACAGTTGAGGAAAAGTAGAGGTTGAACAGAAAGGACAAAGTTATTTTTGCATTTGTTAAGGGTTGTCATGCACAAAACATTGTAAATGTAGCTTTGAGCTCCATATATAAAGGGAGATAAAATCTTGTTAAAGTGCAACATTGTACAAATAAACATTTCTGAGGGGTTGAATCGTGGGTGTCCTGGAAAATGTGAAATAATCATTTGTCAAAGCTTCCTTTTAAGAGCCTCCTCATTTCTCTTTTTTGCATCAACCTCATGATGGAAAAGTCAGATCACAACACCAAACTGTTCACTCTAGCTTACCACAAGTGCTTAGCTTGGTTATGTTATTTATATCCAACCCTAAAGTACGAGTATCCAAATAGTCGGCACCCATTTTAAAATCACCACCATAATTAAAGATTCAAATTTTACCCTTCTAGAAAAAACACATGCCCAATTAATTTAGTATTATTTTATATAAACTACAGAAGAATGCAAGATTATGAAGTGAATATTGGGTTTGAAAGCTCCCATTCCACCTGCCACTTTATATATAGTGTTTCCAAATTGTACAGCTGATGTGATATATGGAATATTAGAATTAAAAAGTATCCCAAAGTATCATACATTATCTTATACTTTGATTTTATTGCAATTTCTCATTATGCTAGTATAAGTATTCATCATTTTAAAAGATGTATACCAATAAATGTGTACAAAAAATTTACATATCTACACTCATTAATCCAAATGCACAAACATAACATTTATAGTAACACCTGCAAAAGCTCACTGGGTAAATACATGCAGTGTATCCTATATACTAATATATTTCCACTTTAGCAGCTCGTTTTCATACTTAGACTGTGCAAGTCAATTAATTTTAGCAGTTGAGTTTATATCTGAGGTGTAATTTTATAAGTTCATACCACCAACAGCTTTTAGCATTAGCACGTATTGGAGATTCACATACCTGCTCTTCATGATATTCCAATTAAATGGTTAGAATATTAGGAGCATGTGGCCAACCCTCTGATGGTATTGCTTCGGTTACTTTAGCCTGTAAGCTACTGAACAATAATTGCTGGTTGCAGTAAGATGAAATGTAGTTAGGAGCCATGTTTAACTATCCAGGTGTTTTCAGTAAATATACCTGCATAACTTTGGATAGTTGATAAAACTAAGACTGTAAGTGGTCATCTCCTGGGGAGGGAACACAAATGTAAGAGGGTAACTTATTCAGAAAAAAAATAAACGAATGAGTGTTTTTTTATATATATAAATAGAAGATGAATTTGCATGACTGTCTTACAGGCTTTAATTATAAATTACATAAAGACAAGCATAATGGTGACACCAGAATGACTAGTTTGTTACTGACATTAAACTTGTCCATCATGGCACTGATTTGCAGAGACAAGTACAGCCTTAAAATGAAGCTTTGAGAAATGACCATCTGCATCAAAATAAAATTATAAAATCCTTGGAAAAATTATTTCCGATTGCCTTTGTTACATTAATGGCCAAACGATCCATTTTGCTTAAATGGAAGGATCCAATACCCCCTACTACTTTTCAATGGTTTTCTCAAACTATATCACGTTTAAACTTGGAAAAAATTAGGAATGGTACTGTTGATCCTCCGCTTAAATTTGAAGATATTTGGAGTCCATTTATTCAATATTTTCACATGATGTAGATCCCTTTTCAATAACTTTCCAATTTAGAGGAATGGAGTTGACGACATAATATTGCTCTGTTTCTATTGAGAAATTTCACTCCCGTTTTTGTTTTTTTTTGTTTTTTCTTTGAAATTTTTTGGTTTAGTTTGGTTTGATATGTTGTTTATAATTTTTCTTATTGATTTGGGGTTTTTTTCTTTCTTTTATATACGTAATAAATCTTTTTCTTTCCTTTCTTTTATATTATATTCATTTACTAAGAGATCGTGGGATCTACAGATTTTTTTTCTATTTTATTGCTCCCTATGATTATCTATGCTATGATTGTTCTCCTGATCTCTTTGTATTACATATACAAACATCGATGTTATATATTAATCTGTATTAATTTGGAAACTACTAATAAAAGATTGAAAAAAGAAGAAAAATTATTTTCAGCTCTGGGTAAATTGGTTACGCTTACAATCCTGCAGTGAAGAGTGCTAATTCTGATGCAGACAGGAATTGCACAGTTACCTGAGTTTATTTACTTCAATACTGAACCCCATGCCAAGAAGGAAGATGACATGCTGCTAATGTTGGGCTTTGTTGAAATGATAAAGCAGACCAAACAGTGGGAGTCAAATGGACAAGCAACAGGAAGCTCAGGGTCACCCTTGTGGACTGACAGTGGTGTTTTCTGAAGATCATGCAACCTGTTTTTGCTTTACCCAATATAAGAGACAACATTGTGAGCAGTAAATGTAACAAAACGGAATTGGAAGCAATGCAGGTGAATCATCGATTCACCTGGAAGAAATATTTGGATACATATATTGAAGCTTAATCGTCTTTGCCATTTTCAACACAATTATTTGGATGCCTTTTATGGTGGGAGATCCGAAGAGGCAAAAGGGCAGGTGTTGCATCTGTAATGAAGGAATGTGGTTGTTGATGGAGATGGAAGAATGAATCAGGGAATGACAGAGGAAATAGTCCCTTTGGAAAATTGAAAGGGGGAGGGGAAGATTTGCCTGGTGGTGGCATTTTGTTAAAGATGGTGAAAAGTACAGAGGATGAGCCACTGAATGAGGAGGCTGGTGAGGTGGGAACCCTATTCTTGCTCCAAGTGGGAGGATATGTTTGCAAGCAGAAGTGTGGCAAATAGAACAGACTTACTTAAGTAACCTGTTAACTATGGTAGAGATGAAGCTACAGTTAAGAAAAAAAAACCTCAGTAGCACCTTTGTGGAAAGATTGTCTGTTTCCTATGGCAGGGATGTCTTAAACTAGAGGCCATAGGTTTAAGGCAAGAGGGAGGAGGTTTATAGGAGATCTGAGGGGTAATTTTTTTCACCCAGAGAATAGTTGGTATCTGGAAAGAACTGCCAAAAGGAGGTTGTGGAGACAGGAACAGTTAACAGTAACAACTTTTAAGTGGCACCTTGACAGGTACTTGAATGAGCAGGGCATGAGGAATATGGAATTAATGCAGGCAAGTGGGATTAGTGTAGATAGGCATGACGGTCATTATGGACGAAGTTTAGACCATAAGACATAGGAGCAGAATTAGTCCATTGAGTCTGCTCCGCCATTCAATCATGGCTGATTTATCTTTCCCTCTCAACCCCATCTCCTGCCTTCTCCCCATAACCTTGACGCCCTTACTAATCATGAATCTATCAACCTCACTTAAATATACCAACGACTACAGCCATCTGGGGCAATAAATTCCTCTTCATCTCTGTTCTAAAGGGATATCTCTCTATTCTGAGGCTGTACCCTCTGGTCCTAGACTCTCCCACTACTGGAAATATCATCTTCACATCCACTCTATCTAGGCCTTTCAATATTCGGTAGGTTTCAATGAGATCCCCCACATCCTTCTAAACTCCAGCGAGTATAGGCCCAGAGCCATCAAAAGCTCCCCATACATTAAACCTTTCATTCCTGGGAGCATTCTTGTAAACCTCCTCTGGACCCTCTCCAATACCAGCACATCCTTCCTAAGAAATAGGGCCCAAACCTGCTCACATTACGCCAAATGTGGTCTGAGCAACACCTTATAAAGCCTCAGCATTACATCCTTGCTTTTATATTCTAGTCCTCTCGAAATGAATGCTAACATTGCATTTGCCTTCCTTACTACTGACTCAACCTGCAAGTTAACCTTTAGGGAATCTTGCACTTGGACTCCCAAGTCATTTTGCAACTCCGATTTCTGAATTCGCTCCCAGTTTAGAAAATAGTCTATGCCTTTATTCCTTCTACCAAAGTGCATGACCATACACTTCCTTACACTGTATTCCATCTGCACTTCTTTGCCCCTTCTCCCAAACTGTCCAAGTCCTTCTGCAGACTCCCTGCTTCCTCTACCTTGCGGTTTCTATGCTGTACAACTCTATGTCTCTGAGAATATAAAGAAAATAGGTACATATTAAAACTCAAAAAGTTTATCGAAGTAATATTCTATGCCATGAATTCTATGGCTATGTCACTGGCAAAATCAATCTGCAAATTGTAAAGTGGGAAAATCTGTGGCAAAATGCACACACAGTCTAAAACACACTAACAGTTTTTATTAACAGTTTAATGCTGAATGTGGGTGCTTAAGATTACCAACATCTCCAACAATTATGCATGATGCTATAACAGGATACAATTTTTCACCAAAAGATGAAAAACAGTAAAAGTCAGAACTTTTTAAATTTATTATCAATATTTTAGCCAATTTTACATTTGCATTTTTTTATCCTTTTAAATATCCAGAGGGTTAAATACAAGTTGTCATAGTTATAAAATGTAAACCACTAGTGATAAGTCACATAACACCAGTACAATTGAGAAATGTGAACACAAAACAAGGCTGTGGATGAAAGGGATAAAAAAAAAATCACATTTTTATAGCTGAAGCTTTGCATAAGTGGTTTTCCTGAGTTGGGAAATTTACTTTCCTGTTCTAACCCGTTAGAATAAGTAACATTTTAAAACAAATACATAATATTCAGTATTTATAAACATTGAAAATAAAAACTAAAGAGATAATCATAGCACAAAATAAAACTGGAAGCTGTATTTGTGGAAGCTTATTTTTGATTTCTGTCTTCATGTTTTCATCACAGAATAAAACGTTTGTATTAATATGTCTCTTATTACTGAATTTCATTTTTATAATTTTTCAATTTACAGTTGCAAGAAGGAACACACCTTTTTGCATTACTTTGATACTACTCTCTCAAGATCTATTTACATTTTGAATTATTTTACTCATCAGACTATTTACTAATATATTTTTTCCAATAATCCCATTATAGACATTTAGGTTTTAATGTGGAGTAAAACATTTCCAATAAAGGGCATCTTTATTTTTGTCTGTTATGTAGTGGCATTACATTTTCATTTAAAGAATGGAAAGAAGCTATTCAACTACACATGTGTGACAGTACTCACTCATCAATTGGAAATGTCTTCTTTATTTTCTTGCTTACTAGATTTAAGGCTGATAGTTTGTTTAGCTCACATTTTTCATTTCTCATTTGGCTGACATTTCTCATTTGCCTAGTCACTTGCTTAGATTAAAATAGGCTCCCACAAATAGGTCAAGGTATGATTCAAAATTGAGAAAAAAGGACATGAGGTAAGAAAGGGCCTGCACAATATTTGATTTCTACAATCACTGAAAGATATACAGCAGTTAGTTTTCAAAAACCCCTGAGAATCACAATCTAGCTTCTAATATTCAGCACCAGATTGTAAACAGCACATTGACACAAAAGTATATATTTAATAGTCATTATTCATTCTAATTCTAATCAATTTTCTATCAATATAGCATTAATTATTAGCATGTACACGGCAAGGACAAGTGGACAATATCAAAGCTGTATGTTCTATAGTGCTTTTGCTTTCTTTAAAGTGTGTGTTCATGTCTTTGGTATACAGCAATTATCATCCTTAATGAAATTAATAGTAGATTATGAAGCAAGTATGAAAAGTAAAACCTAGTTCTTCAATATTTAAATCCAATGATTAAAATAATATCTAAAACCCTTCAACTTGCAGTAATGGCATTTCGTCACATACTGCAAGAAATTATTCAAGCAACTGGGTTTATATTTTGACAATAATCAAAATAATCTGCATGATTGATTCTCTTACACTATAGTTTCAAGATGGAAAACAGCTTAATACAGTACAGGTAAACATTTCAAGTGTTGTTTGAGGCATGCCTGCCAAAATCTGTTAAGATACATTAAGCAAATCTACAATGACCTGCTAGAGATATTTGCCTGAAGTAATCTTCACCGACAGGTGAGCTTTTACTAGTTGTTTAAAGTTGATTGAAATCATTATATATGGACTTGCCAACTCATTATGCACCGCCTTTACTGAACATCCTATGTAAATGGATAGAAAAGGAGGTAATTTACATTTCAGAAAATGCTGGTAATAAGAAGCAGCCTTTACCAGATTTTGTGTTGATATAGGACTACGCTAAGTACATCTTTGATAAACTTCTTATATTTGTAGTATTTTGTTTTATTTCAAATTAATGGTATTTGCAAGCTTTTACCTTTTTATATTTTTTGGTTCTTATTAAGGTGTAGGAACTATTCCTAAATGAGTTAAAACCAAAAACACTTCTAAAATAAAGAGTAAAAATATTCAAAAATCAATTTATCCACCATAAGACTAGACATAAATCAATATAAATTAATTCATATTAAAATATGTTTTAATGTAGTTTGAAATCAAACTTTCAAAGCAGTGAATGCAAGTCCAATTCTGTATTTGCAATATCTTCTCCAACTAATTTGTAATGTGAATTAAATTGAACTGATGCTTCCATTTCTGTCCATTTACTGCCTCCAGTAGTATGCATTAATAATTTTAACAATTCTTTGCATTCTTTGCCAGTATTGCAAATCCTTTGGATGCATATTATTCAGCATAAGCAAAGCTGAAGGATTATTGAATAAAGATGTAACCATTCAAAGAATGGACAAATAAAAAGAACAACTATTATTTGGAAAGAACATTCTCAACATATTGATGATGTTATGTTAAAGAGTTCTGTGATTCTAAACATTTCATAATAAAAACTTAGGATTCATATTGTATTTTCTGAGGATTCTAACAACATTCTATAAAACATCAAAAGCAAATTTAAGGCTTTCTGGCCAAGAAATTTGAATGGTAGGAGGACTTAGCTCAATTTGCAACTTAATTTTCCACATTCTGCTTGCAAGATTCAGGTCACAATTAGCTTAAATGTGAACACTTCATTTTATTGATGCCTGATTCAGGTTGCTACATAATTATGCAATACAGGTTATAAATCATTCTGCCAAACAGCTATTTGCAGGTACCAAATTCACTGATCTAAACAAATTAAAGTAGCTGAATTCCAATATGAATCTCTTGACTCATAATGGACCATCTGACTAGAGATTACCAATTATAAGTACAAAAATGTAACTGTCAGAGCATAATTCCACTATTAAATACCAACAAAAAAACTGGAAGTGCAAATCTATGGAAAACGTTTTCCAAACCAGTGTTCCTTTAAAAGCCAAAATATTCATTCAGACCAGCATCAACAGCCAGTTTAAGAATGCAGTGGTCTGCATTCAGAAGACTTTTAATTCAACTATTACAGTGCAAAGGTTAAATGAAGAAAAGTCAATAAGGAATTTCAATCTTCAGAGCTGATACTGTTTATAGTTGTGGATTCCAAAACAGCCATGTCATCATTGTTTTCGAATTGTGTCCACTTAAAAATAATGGACATCCATACAATATGTTGTGCTATTAGTAAAGAAATTCTGATATATTAATCTCTCCTTCTCTCACTCTTCAATTAAGTTTCCACTGCCATTGAAACTAATAATATTTAAAATTCAGAATCCCAAATGCACTGGATTTTTAAGGTCACTTAAATACAACCACATAAATAAATCAGCCATTCCTGTTAGCAATGCTTAGAGATATTGATCCCTAGGTACTTGCACTTAATGTACAGAGACAATTGGTCGGTAAACCATTGTCCAAGCTAAATACACACCCAAACCCTG
Organism: Pristis pectinata; assembly: GCF_009764475.1. Classification (NCBI taxonomy): domain Eukaryota; kingdom Metazoa; phylum Chordata; class Chondrichthyes; order Rhinopristiformes; family Pristidae; genus Pristis; species Pristis pectinata. Next base: position 12,736,339 of record NC_067428.1, read on the forward strand.
AGCACATTTGTTAAAAAAATCTAATTTACTTGCACTCTAGCTTTGAAAATTTACTGTTGGCTTTTCCCAAGTTTATAATTTTCAAAAAAAAATTATTTCATAGATCAGCAATATATTTGGGTATAGTCCTATAAAGCAGCAAAGAGCTCTCATAAGTCACATGGTTACATAACTTTAAATAACTGGGCAATTATTTTTAAAGACTAAAGGGATCAACTACATATAAAAAATGCAATTCATTGAGAAAAACTGCAGCAGTTAACAATATGATTTTCTTTTCTCCCACATTATTTTTCTCCCAAATTCTCTCATGGGGATATGGTTGGTTAGGCATTGGGAACTCTATCCTCATTTAATGCAAGAATATATGAATTGCAGTACAAACACCGTATCCAGAAGCAGAAACTTGGTGGTCAGGTACTCACACCCAATAGAGTATCCCCACTTTGCCAACTAAGATCAGTCAACTTTGTACATGTATGGACACTCAGATCTTTATGGGTTAGTGCAATAGCTGGCTGCTGGTCTTAATTACTGGATTAGTTCCTCAGAGGAGCAAATCCATGCCTTTTCTAAAATTCTGCTACAGTACTATTACTGAAATTTTTCTGGTCTGAACTATTTATGTTACTCACCCAAATTCATAGAGCTCCTTGGAGGTTGAAATTTTCTCATTCATACCAATGATTTTAGTGACTAAAACAGCTAGGAGTTTAATATGTGGACAATACTTCTGTTTCTAAGGTCACAAGATTTATATTGATTACTGTCTATATGGCTTAATACAACACGCAGTGCATCTCTCCATCAAAAGTTTCAGTCATATAGTTATAACACCACATTACACTCTTAAATGTGTAAATTGATTATAAAGACCATGTTGTGAATGCATAACAGGGCAAGTTGAAACAAAGGGATATAGCAAAGCAAAAGGATGAAGCCAAAAAGGATTTATGGATGTCTAGTCATAAAAAGATGTTGATGTTAAATAATTATTAAAGTGGTCACAAGCTTTTATAGCAACCATATTTTCACTAACCTACTTGAAATCCATTCTCAATTTAGCAATATGGATTTTTTTTTAAGAAGCAAGTCCTCACACTGACCCTTTGGAACCTAAGCCTTTCCACTTTATCAATAAGATTATTTTATCCAACTTGTATATCTGTGACAGTTTTTCTTTTATTGCATCATCAGAAAAAGCAAAGATTACTTTTTGTAGCTCAATACGGTTCACTATTTAATCTACATTGACTTTTAAAGCTCATGTCAAGGTAGCAAATATTGGTTTTGGACTCATTAGACTGACAACTATTAGCCACAACCATGCTTTTAAGGATAATTCTTAATCTTTGAATCTTATCAACATCAATCCAGAATCTAAAGTCATGTTTTTCAGCAACTTGGTACTTAAATGGCAATGTTCATGTAGAAAGGATGGAGGTATATTTCGTGTAAGGCACTGAGTCCTTTTGTTTCTTGCAGTCTATTTAGTCATTGGTTATATAGCCTACAAGCAGAAAGTTTTTGATAGCAAGGGAAATATTTTTGCTTAGCATTAATATGATGTTTACTTTTTCCACTCAATTTTTTGCAAATGAAATCCCTGAGCAACTTTATTAGCTATAACTATGTTCCCTGCTCCCTCCCCCTCCAAATACATTAACTTGCAGGGGAACCATAACAAATCTTCCCTAAGATATGCAGTTGAATGCAGATTAATTTTATTAAAAATATGAAAGAACCATGTTTTCCAGAAAAAAAAAGCTCTTCAATTATCAAAGAAGCTGGGGCAAATATTTGAAAATGCAGAACTAGTAAGTGTAGATTATGCATTAAAGCAAGGTCCACTCCCTAGAATGGTAAAGCAATATAAACTTATCAAATCCCATAGCAGAATCATGTCTAAAATGTCAAAAGTCTAACTCACTATATATATATCAACTAAACAAAGGCTGAGATACAATTCAAATTACCACTAAAATCAAATCAATCTTGGCACAGCTTGACACCATACAAAAAAATGAAGTATCACATTTGCTAGCAACAACTGAGGATTCAATCTCATCTCCCAAAAGGATGAGGTCACTAGGTCAACTACAACAACGTATCGACTTTTTTTTTTTTAAAAGCCAATGTAACTTCCTGTGCCATTATCTCTGAACATAAATTATCATTTATCACAGCAATTAAAGTAGAGAGTAGCAAAGTATTATGGACGGACAGGAAATTGCAACTTTAATTGACTATTTCCTACTGTTACCATGTTACTATATAAAAGGTCAAGATTCCAAGGACAGAAAAAGTCCCAACATCATTGCAATCCTTTACTCCTTCAAACTATTTCCCCATACCCCAAAAAAATCCAAAAGCAGTTCCACTGTGACAAAACAACTGCCTTCAGGCTCTTTCTTCTTAGCAAGCTGGTAATGCATTAAGTGAATTTCTTCTACTTTCAACTAAAAACTGATATTAGAAAGATGATGAGGTAGTTATCTGCATCTAATTTTAGTGCCAGAGTAAAAAGGATATTTTAGGAAGCTATATATCCATGCATCTCAATCAACAGCATTATCAATAAATTCAGCTACATTATATTATTTCATTAACTGGAGAAAATGTTACAGGAAGTATCATCCAACACTCTTATGCACTACAATCAACTTTGAATGAGCTCATAATGAATGTTGGAAACATTTATGTCAAAAAAAGTTAAATTACTGCCTTAAGAATATCATTAATCTAAACCATCATTATTTTGATCAATATTCAGTTCTTCTCAATTCATAAACATTTGGCAGTTCCCTAGCTAAAAATGTGGTACTTAGAAACAGTTGCTTTGACAGTAAAAAAAATTAGATTCAACATTTTGGGACTTCAACTTACAATTTAACTGCCATTTCAGTACAGTTCTGAAAGAGTGCTGTTTTGTTGGAGATATCATTTATCAATGAATATTAAATTGAGAACCCTGTTCAGTTGTCAAATGAAAACTTCCCATAGCTCTACTTCAACAGTAAGAAGTTCTCACATGGCACCAGACAACATTCTTATTTGAATTACTATCAAAGAGGTCAACAAATCATTCATCTATCATTTGAGAGACTTTAATATTCATAAATTACCTGCTATATTTGACTGGAGATAAGTGAACAATTTTCAAAAATAATTTACTGAGAATGAAGTGCATTGTGTCAAAAACATGAAAATCTACGTAAATGCAAGTTTTTGTTTAAACTGAAAATATCTCTGCCTCGTGAAACATTTAAGCATCAGTCTTTTTGTTTAAAACTAAAATAAAACTAATGAAATACTATCACAACCTGACCAATTAGAGCGGGAATTAAAGGGGCACCACAACCAGATTAGGATTAACTAGCATATGCATTATTAAAAACTAGACTGCACCTCCTGCCCACAGGTGCAGACTGGACTAAATCGTTTGGGCTTGTCAGTAATGCCACCCACAGTCCAGTAAACTGCCAGTACTGGCCGCATACAATTACTCAAGACGATGATTACCAATCAAATTTTAATTTAGCAACGATACATGACTTCTAAAAAAGGGAAAATAATGAGCAAAAAGGCAAAAAAGACATTAAAATATACTATTTTTAAGTTGCAGAAATTGTCATAGTCAAAATTTGTCTAAATATTTCTATTATCCAGGAACATAAAAAGACATCCTCATTGCAAATCTTCTGGAAAGTAAAATACCATACGTTGGTACAGCACTCAGCACCATCCCACAGAACATGGATCCACTATAGCGCTTATGGCTCAGGAAAAAACTTTTACCAACAAATACTAGAAACCAAAAAAAGTCAAAACTTACAAGCTCACCAAATGCATCCTGATAACTTGCTGAACACAGCCATGTCATTCATGTTGGCCAACAATATCACGTTCCGTCATTGGTGCTTGGCTAATGACAGTGCAACATATAATGACACTCATGTAGAACTGATTCAATCAGCACGTTCATTCCTAGTATGCATCCTGAAGGCTAAGTGAGGTACCAGTGAATTTAAATTGTTGTACTTGAAAGCCATACAACCTTTACCAATGACAATAAAAACCTTATCTGTATTTCATTTTCAAAGCAAATTATATTCAACCTATTAATCAGAGGTAGAACAGAACAATAGAATATTGCTCTGTAAACTGTAAAGAACCATGAGAGTGTAAAGCGCATTTCATAGGACAGGCCGTGCTTTTAACAGCTTTATAACATGTCAAATCTATTTACTTGCTATTCTATTTAAGTGGTTGATATTAACTTCCAATAGTTCCAGATCACGACCATCCCATCGTCAACCCCAATCATTTAAATCCAGTAAAACCCAATAACCTGTAACAGAAGTAAATATTTAGCCTCTAACAATCTTTGCTTTTCAATCATCAGTGCGATGGTAGAAGATTAATTTCAGCATGCTGTAAATCATCAAGACATGATGCAGTCAGTGCAACATCATGTTTAACAAATGATATGAATAAACAGTAGTGTAAGTGTAATACAGTTAGAACAAGAAAAAACAGCTATTTAGCAAACAATATCTTTGAGTGAAAGTATTTGGTTGAAAACCTATAAATACAAAACTAAACTTACTAATTGCATCTTTCATGGAATATATAACACTTGCATAAGGTTGGCCTTCGCAATCACTGCAAAAATATCTATCCTTGGATTGTGACACCTATCCTTGGATTGTGATATCTACCAAGCAGAATAGTTTTCTATCTAATATCTGCTTTAAAAGTGATGTACATTCCAAAATAGTATACTCTCACAAGATGAACACAACAAAGCTGATTCTGTATAAAATATTTGACTTCAAATGCCACATTAAATACTACAGTAAATGCAGTGGAGTTCCCCAAAGATCAATGCCAAGCAAATCCAATCTCATTTGAGAAGATAAGAGAAACAAATATTTTGACTATAAAGTCTTCATACATATCTAAATGTTTATTACGATTAATATTTTCACTGAGGTGTATTATTATAAAGTGATGTGAAAATCAATGCTGTAAAATTAGCTCTTGGAGATAATGTTTTTAGCAGCGCAAGAACAGTTTGCAATATTACATTTATAAAATAAAGCCACATATTTAGTGGGTTCAGTAAGTTTTCTTCTTGATTGTAATAGCAAGACCTCACGGAGATTCATTAGCAGAATTTTGGGTTAGTTGCATAAAAATGGAATTTTAAGAAAACTTCCTGAACTATTAGTATGCCCGTTATCATGTCAAAATGGGAATGTAGTTCTTTGTCATTTCAAGGAAATTTAATGGGTAGCACATCAGTTCTTAAATAATTAAACAAATTGCAGCCCCTGTATTGCTGCACTAATACTTAAAATGAACCACTGAAATGAGAAATGCAAGCATTTTGGAGACCTATGCGAACATATACCATCAGAATTAAAGGAGCCTTTGTGAGCACCACTGCTGAAATTTGCCAACTTCTTCCCCCCAAAATGCATTAAAGACCATACTTTGAACAGAATGGAATGCTGCTTTATGATCTGAAGATAACTCCACTGTATTAGGGTCCTGTGTTGTGAAACTCAGAAAAATATATTAAGTAATGTATATAATAAATATGTGGAACCACTGTAAAAGTTTGTATATTGCTACATGTATAAGAATGACATACATAAGTGGATAAACATTGAAATAGCTTATCCTTTTCTTGTTCGGCAGTGACTGAATATACTAAAGTAATAAGCAATATCATAGATGTAGCAGAAATATTATTTTCCTTCAAAAAATATCAATATTCACTTATAATTCTCAATTAAAATAGCACATCATGGAAATACATATATATTCTTCAAAAGCTGAGCATGGCTGAAAGGAAAAATGTAACCAATGATAAATCAGCCTTCTTGATTAAGTAGACGTTTGAGGTATTAGTAGTACATAGCTGCTCCAGGATCCCATGAGGTAACCCAGGAAAGTTTTTAAGCAGAGTTTAACATACTCAATTGTGGGCCCTTAGTTTTAGCCACTCTAATGAAACTTCTGATGAATAAAAGTTAATTTTCCTTGAGAGTTAAAAGCCTGAGAAATCCTTTTAAAGTGTTTGGCGGTGATGCACTGTGCTCATGTTGGCATTGTTATAGATGCAGCCTCATGGTGAAGAGTTTTTTGAAGTATGTGATGACGAGGATGTAGGTGTACGAGTTACAGGGAGACCAGGTATGCTTTGGGAACTGTTATTTTTGTTGTTATTTCCCTTAGTGCTGGATGCACCAGATACTCCAGGTCCTTGACCAAACAGAACACCTATTTAAAAAAAGTAAAACACTTGCATAACTAAACATGCCACTTCAAAATGCTGGAGACAACAGAAAATCTTGTGACTCAGTTCTAACATTTCAGTCACATAAAATAAATAACTGAAAATATAATCACCAGACCAATCTTACACCCTTAATAATGGTCATCATAATACCAAAGAGGAGTTTGGAGCTGTAAGTAGTAACCAATGCATATAATTTAGGAAAGGGGATTAATTCCAATAGTATGAGAAGCACAGCTGTAATGGCCAACATACTTTAAAAAAATAATAAACGCTTAGCAATGAAAGTGTATAAAAAGCTATGAAGTGATAAGCATGTAATTTGTTTTGCAGTTACAGAATGAATTATTATAAATAATTTAAATAGTATGGACAAGATTGATTCAATGAATGTAATATACATAGATCTTTGATAAAATAAATTTATTACTGTGGTTTGGGAACTTTGATGAGTCAAGGGTCCAAGTCAATTGATTAGCTATTTGGCTACAAGGAAAAAAAAGGTAGAGTAGGGTTTAAAAGTATTTAGTGGTGAAAGGTTACTAGCGGTGTTCAGAGATAGGTTCATAATAAATAAGTGATTTAAGTGCCAAAGTGATCAGAGCTCACTTTTTTTAGTAACCCCAAAATAAGAGATTATGACAAAATACAGATATGATAATACAAATTTGCAAAATGAGAACATAAATAGAAAATTTTACAACACAGATTAGGTTCCAGGCAATAAATTACATACAAGACCGTAAGATCATAAAAAATAGGATAAGGTCAGTTGGCCGCTCAAGCCTGCTGTACTACTTAATAAGATCATGATTGATCTAACTTTCCACAAGTTGTAGCGGTTGCTACCGCGGAATAAAACAAGACTCTACTCGGAGGATTGCCAAACAGAACTGGTTTATTTTCCCGCCTTGTGTGGGCCCTTTAAGGGAGAAAAACTCCCGCCCAAAAAAAACCGGCAATGACGTAAGTCCTACGTCATCAGGACTTTCCCGCGCGCGGGTTCTCCCCGTCGCTCGGAAAGACAAGGCCCGCCGCCATCTTGGGCCTCGTCGCTCCGACGCCGCGCGACCCGACTGCCGAGCCGGTTCGCCCGACTAGACGGTGAGTCGCCACAAAGTCCACTTTCCCACCCTACTTCCCTTATCTTCAATTCTCAGGTTTAAATATTGTCAAGAATTCAGCTTTACAGTTCTCTGGAGTAAGGAACTCCAAAAATACACAATCCTTTTAGAGAAGAAAATTTTCTTCATCTCAGTCTTAAATGGCTCCACTTCATTCTGAGACTATATCATCTAGTCCTAGACTCTCCTTATAGGGATACATCATACCAGCATTTACGCTGTCAAATTTCCAAAGAACCTTGTACATTTCAATAAGATTACCTCTCATTCTTTTAAACTCCAATGAGTAAAGACCCAAACTGTTCAACCTTTCATCATAAGGAAATCCTTTCATACCTAGATCATCCTGAACTGCCTCCAATGATGATATTTTTCCTTAAATGAGGACCAAATCTGTGCACAATATTGTCAATATGATCTCACGGGTACCTTGTACAGTTGTAGTAAGACTTCCCTACTATTACACTCCAAACCCCTTGAAATAAAACCCAACAGTCCATTATCCTTCCCAATTAGGTGTTACACTTGTGTGCTTGCTTTGTTTCACGTACAAGGACATCCAAATCCCTTTATGTTGCAGATTTCTCCATTTAAACAATACTCTGTTTCATTATTCTTCCTTCCCAAGTGAACCACAGTTTTCCTACACTATACTTCACCTGCTAACATTTTTTTCTGCTCCTTTAACCTATTAATATCTCTCTAATCTGTTTGTATCCACTTCACAGTTCGCCTTCCCACTTACTTTTGTGTCATCTGCAAGTCAATACATTCATTTCTTTCAGTTAAATCACTTAACAGGGTGAACATCTGCAGTCCAAGCACTCATCATTGCAGCATGCCACTGTTTATAGGTTGTCCAGTTCAAAATAACCCTCATACAAAAAAGTCGCTGCTTCCCTCTGGTTGGCCAATCCTCTTTCCAACACCACAATATCCTTTCTTACAAAGTAAGCTTTTGTGTGGCATCTTGTTGAATGCCATTCAAAATCCAAATACATTATCACATTTACTGGTTCACCTTCATGCCACCATGCTGTATTATGATTTTCTAAATTTTCTGCTATTACTCCTTAATAAATGATTCTAACAATATCCTAATAACTGATGTTACACATTCCAGCCTAGAGTTAACAATATTTTGCCTCCCATGCTTATTGGATAAAAGTATCACATTGGCATTTTCCCAATCCTTTCCTACTTCTCTAGAATCCATGTATATTTGGAAGATTACAACCTGTGCATTTACTGTCTCTGTAGCCACTTCTTCTTGGATCCTATGATGCAAAACATCAGATCCAGGGGACTTATGAGTCTTAACCTGTGTGGCTAATACTAATTCTCTAGTGATGGTGGTGGTTTTTAATTCCTCCCTCATGTTTTTGCTATTAAGGAGATGCTCATGGTATCATTTACTCTAAAGACAGATGCAAAATATGTTTAACCTGTCTGCATTATTCCCATAACTATTTCTTTAGCCTTATTCTCTCAGGATCCTTTGTTTATCTTAACCTCACCTTTTTATGCACTTGTTATATTATCAGATTTCATATGAAATAGAAAATTCAGTTTTCCATTTAACAGATAATCTAAAAGTTCTTTTTACTACACTGTCATAACCTATTCAAAAATTGCCTTTTGCTTTAAGTGAAACTTCAGATTCACCTGTGTAAACAACTCCATTGATCTCCACTGACATACTGATACTATTCATGCCACTTGTGGCAAGGTTCAATGCTGATTCCTGGCGGTCTGCTGAAAAACAAACAAAAAAAATGTTAACATTTCACCATGAAAAATGAATATAAGCAAATGACATGAAATAGGTTAAGTATGGCTTATCTGATTCCAGATCATAAATATCCTCCAACTGGACCTCAGGGAAGAAAAATCAAGTTGAGCACCTTCAGTGCAAAAATGGAGTGCTGCATTGTTAAAGGCATTATCTTTCAGGGAACAATAAACACAGGCCACTTCTGTTTCTTCAGGAGAACATAAAATATGCCACTGATGTTATTCCAGGTACCATACCAATATTAATCCCTCAACCAACACCATTAAAATCAAGTTAAGCACATTATTTCTTACATTTGTGTTTGTTGAACATTGTAAAGAGTTTTCCCCTTGAAAAAGTGAAGTGCTTTGGAGCATGCCAAAAAAGAATGATACAATAAGAATTAAAGTTCTTCCTTCCTTTCAATAATCATAAAGACCCAATTCTCTGTTGTCCAGTCAGTTACTTAAACCTCCAGTCTTTGTTGGGATTCAGTTCCACAGCAATGCTAATGTTTAAGTCACTGCTCATGTTTAATGCTATTCCTACCAGTCTTAAAGTAAAACATCACCTTCAATGGTTTTCCCTCCACCACAGTTATCTAAAATGCATCTTTAATCCATCTATGACTGTCCTCTTTTATATGACATTGACCTTCAGCAAAATCATTTGCCTTTCTCAACATCCTAGTTCCACATTCTGCAACAGTAAACTTGATTCCTCAGTAGCCACCGTGATGACAAATTGCATACAGAATTAGCATACACTCAAACCAAGGCATGCATGAGGCACTGTGGATCATGAAACACAGCAGAAACTTACACTACCACAATTTACAACCTAACCCTAATGCATATCCCTCACTCCACAATTACTATCAAGCCAGGGGATCAACCCAGGTTCAAATAAGGAGTGCAGAAGGGCATGCCAGAAGCAGCACCAGGCAGGTGTAAAAATGATGAGTAGTCAGCATGGTGAATCTGCAATGCAAAATGACTTGAGTGAATAAAAAGCAAAACTAACATACAATAGATAGAGCTTAGCAATTGAACATCACCACCTGCAAGTTATCCTGCAAATCACACGCCACCTGGACTTGGAAATATATTGTCACTCATCATTGCTGGACCCAAAGCCTGGAATTCCCCGTCAACAGCACTGTGGGAGTATCTTTACCAGAAGGGCAGCATGGTGGTGCAGCAGTTACTGCTGCAACCTCACAGCTCCAGCAAACTGTTCAATCCTGACTTTTAGTGCTGTGTATGTGAAGTGTGCACTCTCCCTGTGACCATGTGGATTCCCCCGGTGCTCTGGCTTGCTCCCACTTTTCAAAGACATGCAACTGTATATTATCCTAAAGTGAATAGGTGGCAGGAGAATCCATGGGGAGTTGATGGGCATGTGAGAGAGAGTAGGCTACATGGAAATAGTGGGGGAAATGGCTCCAAGAACCAGCACAGACTCCATAGGGCAAATGGTCTCCTTCTATACCACAAGGAAATGAGAGATAAAAATGTAAAACAAAAATATGGCAAATTGGTTTATTATTGTCACATGTACTGAGGTATAGTGAAAAACCTGTCTTGCCTACTGTCCATACAGATCAAATTCATTACAACAGTGCATTGAGGTAGTACAAAGTAAAAACAATAACAGAGTGCAGAATAAAGTGTTACAGTACAGAGAAAGTGCAGTGTAGGTAGACAGTAAGGTGCCAGGTCATAATGAGGTAAATTGTGAGGTCAAGAGTCCATCTTATCATATTAGGGAACAATTCAAGAGTCTTATAACAGCAGGATAGAAGCTGTCCTTGAGCCCGGTGGTATGTGCTTCCAGGCTTTTGTATCTTCTGTCCGACTTCTTCCTGAAGTCAATGACCAGCTCTTTTGTTTTGTTGACATTGAGGGAAAGGTTGTTGTCAAGGCAGTAGCAATTCAAGCAGATAGCTTACCACAACATCTTCAAGGGCAATTTGGGATGGATAATAAATGCTGGCCTTAAGCGCCATGCTATCATTCAGAAAATGAATTTAAAGAAAGATAAACAATAACAATTAAACCACCCATTTCAGTTTCTGCCAAGAAAGCAAAATCATTGTCATAGATTCCCTCATTCTCACTGAGTACCACATAAACAGAGGATATTGGTGAACAATCTCATTGTCATATTTGATCACCATAAATTCAAACTCTCCTACTGCTCCTAACGACATAATCCTTTCCCTTGTTGTTTTCATATGTACTTCAACACTTCAGTACTTCATGACCCAATTTCAACTGTCATAATTTGCAACACTCCAAAACATTCATCTTACGCAACCTTAAATGTCACACGATCATCCCTATGAACTGACTACAAATCCTTGCTTTCATATACAAGACCCTTTTCATCATTTCCTAACTGTACAATCTCTCCTAATTCTGAAGCCTCTTTTAAATCTTTGTTCCAGCATGCATTCTGGAGTCCTCTGCATTGGTCGTATCTTTCACTATTAGCCTTTATTTTATTCTTCTTCACAACTCTGTTATTCTGAACCTCCCACCATTTGTTCACAAGTCCATCTCCATTACATTTTACTTTGATCACCACTACTAAACTTTAGTGTAGCACTCAATACTGTGCAGGAATTTTTCTTTCAAGTACTTTGGGATATATGTCAGAGGCATTACATAACTACAATCTGTTAAGATGATTGAGAAATTTCACATATCTTTTTAAATTTTATTTACAGCGTGGTAACAGGCCCTTTCGGCCCAACGAGTCCACGCTGCCCATTTTAAACCCCAAATTCACCTACCAGTACGTCTTTAGAATGTGGGAGGAAACCGGAGCACCTGGAGGAAACCCATGCAGACATGGGAGAACGTACAAACTCCTTACAGACAGCGACGGGAATCGAACCCCGATCACTGGCGCTGTGATAGCGTCGCGCTAAACAACATCTTCTTTCATTTTTTCTGCAAATATTTGTGTTTGGCTTTCAAATAAATGCAGGACTCACAGAAGTAAATCAGAAACCTATTGCCAATAATCTAAATATGGATAGAAAGGAAAATGCAAGAAATATAAAATTACAAGCTAGTGTGGGTGAGCCGGGGGGTGGGGAGGATAGTTGAGAAAAGGTAAAGAGGTTAAAAGCCAGGTAATTCTGCTGCAAGCCACTTTCAATGGTTTCCTTTCTAGCCTTGTTGAGATTAGCAAGCTTAACACAAGCCAAGATGTGAAACATGAAGCTCGCTGAATGATTTGTCTGCCTTATAACATGAAGAATTTATCTGGTTGCCAGCAATGCACTCCATATTTTTTTTTTGGAAAGAAAAAGCTCAGCTCCATGATATCTGGAGAATATTTTCTAATAGAGGCAGAGGGCAAGGATGAGGTACTAAATGAGGTCTTTACATCAGTATTTACAAAGAAAAGTGCAGTGGCTAGAGTCTCAGCAAAGGAAGATGTAGTTGATTCTGAATAGGTTAAAAATTGATAAAGGGTAGGTACTAGAAAAACTATTTAGTAGATTAATTATGAGGTTCAGATGGGATGCATCCTAGATTGCTGAAGGAAGTATGGGAGGAAACTTCAGAGGCCCAGGCTACATTCATCTAAACATCCATAGATTCAGGGGAAGTACTCAAAGACTAGAAAATTGCAAACGTTAAACCCTTGCTTAAAAAAGGATAGAGGGATAAACCCAACAGCCACACATCAGTCAGTTTAACCCAAGTGGTAGGGCAAGTTCAAAAAGTAATAATCAGACAGAATTAACAGCCACTTAGACAAATGTAGCAGCGTTGAATTGTTGAAGGCAACCAATGCCTAACTAGTTTTTGAAGTAACAAAGAAGGTCTAAAAGGGAAATGAGGTTGAAACAGCAGATATAGACTTCAAAAAGGCTTTTGATAAAATTACAGAAAATAGACTTATCATCAAGATTTTAGTCCATGGAATAAAGGTGGCATAATTAGATAAGTAACAGGGAACAGTAGTAGTGAGAGGTTGTTTTGAGAATCAGATAGAAGTGTACAGTGAAGATCCCTAGGCATTGGTACTGCCTTTTTTTAAATAACAAAAGGCAACATGGGGAGAAACACTTTTAGACAGCAAGTGATTAGGCTCTGGAATGCATTATCAGGAAAAAGGCAAAATCAATTGTAGCACCCAGGAAAGTATCTAAAGGAAATAATTTGCAGAGCTAAAAAGGGAGAGCGTGGGGAAGTGTGACTATCTGGATTGGTCCTACATAGACTTAGTAGAAACAAAATGGTTTCCCTCCATAACGTAATTACCCTGTGATTTTGTGAATGGCTGCATCATCACCCCAACACTTTCCTCAAATCTTTCTCACCACTTTTTTCTCCTCATCCATTTTCCTGAGATCTTGACATTGTGGTTAAGTCCAGCATTTACTGCCCCTTGAGAGAGTGGCCATGAGCCACTTCTTGAACTACTCAACTCTGAGTGTAGCAGTAATGGCAGAATAGAGTGGCTTGCTGTGCCACTTCAGAGGCCATTTAAAAGTCAACCACATGGAGAGCTAACAATCTCTGGGATCACACATAGGTCACATCAGGCAAGGTCCCCCGAGGAATATTAGTAAAGCAGCTGAGTTTTTAATGGCAACCTGGTAGTTTTTGTTGTCATCATTAAGAAGAGTAGTTGTGATACAAATTCCAGATTATTAACCAAATTTAAATTTCATTGCTGTGGTCGGATTTGAACTCGGGTCTCCAGATTTTTAGTCAGGCCTCTGGATTACTAGTCCAATAATTTAATCACTATGCTGCATCACCACCATACCTGCACTGCAACTCACTTCCATGAAACTTCCTGCTGGAATGGAGTCAATCTTCAGAAAACAAAAAGAGGAAACTTAGATCATCTTCGCTCAGAAAAAAGATCACACCAACCTCAGCCATTGAACTGCAGAATGGAGACATTTGAAGGGAGAGCTCAAAATCATTGTCGACTCATTCACTGAAGTGTACCAGAGAATAGGCCTTCTACAAGATAAAGCTCCTCCATCGATCTATCTTCAATGTGCAACTTTAATTGAAGGGAAAAGGTCTTGTGCAGTCAGACCCTGGAAAATGTGGACCACTTCCCATACCTTGGGAACAAACACTCAATGAAGGCAGACATTGAAGAAAAAACTCAACATGGCCTTCAGAGTGGCAGGACAGCCATTAGTTGTCTGAGGAAGACAGTGTTTGAAGATAAAATAATCAAAACCGGCACAAGCTCATGGTCCATCAGGCTGCAATATCCCCATCTTCCTGTACTCTTCCAAATCAATGATGGCATGCAGTAAGTATCTCAATGCACTGGAGGAGGTCCTGCCATTGCTCTCTGTAAAACATTCCCAATCTACTGGCAAACTAAGTGAACCAATGTGACGTTCTCTTGGGACAACATTCCAAGCATCAAGGTTCCAGTTAAACTCAGTCAACTTCAAGGGGCAAACTCAATACCAGACTCCTGAAACAAGCACTCTACTCTGAGGTTTGTCATGGCAAAGGAAAACCAGGTGGGGAGAGGAAATAATTCAAGAATGTTAGAGTCACAGAGTCATACAGCACGAACAGTGATAACCAAGCCTAATTGTTCAAGTACAGTGTGAAAAGACCAGGACAGAAAGAATGATGCTGTTTTGAGGGCAGTGCAGTAAGTGGGAAGGACACAGAACTCCCAACAGGAGAAATTCTCAAACGAGCAAGAAACAAAATGCAGGACATTTGTACTTCAGTACAGATGCTCCACAAAATTATGTCATGTGTGCCAGCGAGAACTTGCACTTCACAACATGGCAAATACAGATTTGCTGGCAATCAAGGCCCTGGGTTTTTGCTCATCCCTTTCCTTCCAAGCTATAGCTGTAAATAGTAACATATTGCAATTTCCCAAAAATGCTGCATAAGGGAGGACACTAAGGCATTACTTAAAGAGGGTTCTTGCTAGAGCTGAGCAAGCATTGGCAATTCAGATTTGAACACATTTAAATAAATTGAATTAATTCAAATAGAACAGAAATTACTTTTACTTAATCTAATCTAGCACAGATTCAGTGGGCACTTTCCTATATGCTGGGAAAGATGAAGTATCTGCTGCCCTGTTAGACTGCACAGATTTTCAGGAATTAGTATGGCTGAGCAGAAAGCTGGACTTCAGCTCATGCTCAGGAATCTCAATCTTCCACACAATTAAAGTGCGTAAAAGCCAGCTGGCCCAAGCAGATCTGCAAGCTCATTGAAGGAAGACCTGGGCTGATGATTTAAAAATTCCACTTTCCAAAATATTACTCTAAACATAAAAGGGAAGGAAATTACTGTAAAATACTTTAAGGTATGCTCTACACTTTAGTAAATTCACATCTCACACTTTCAGAACTATATACTTTCTGTCTTAGAAACAAAAATATACAGTTCATTATACCTTGGCTGTTGATTCTGATGTTCATTGGTATTTGGGCTGTCATGGCAAGTAGATTCTGTTGAATAGCACGCTGCATTAGTCGCTGCTGTTCTTCCATTCCAACTACCAACTTCTTCTCAGGAGGCTCTCCAGATTCTAGCTTTTCTCTCAACTGGTCTAATGCAACAGCTTGTGCAGCAACTGCAGCTTGAGCAGCAGCTACCTGGTGACCAGTCAGTGAAATAGGAAGTCTACCTCCTAATGTTAGTGGAATAACTGAATCTTCCTCTGCAAAACCAATGATACACACATCAAAATGAGATCATATCAAAACTATCCAAAACTTTAATAAATATTTAGTTAACACTGTATATTAGAACAATTTTGGGTCCTCTGTGAAGAAAAGAGCAATCTCAAATAACTTTCCTTTTTTCATGTTGAATATTTTTTCCATCACATCACAATAAAGAAGTGAGATGATTTCCATACATCAAAATAGTTTGTTGATCAGAAACCAATATTGAAAACACAACCCTGCTGGGCTAAATGGCCTGTATGTGCTCTCTAGTTCTCTGTAAGCAATAATTAAGAAGCTGAAGAATATCAATAAAATGATGACAGAGACACAAGAGACTGCAGATGCTGGAATCTGGAGGAAAAAAACCTGCTGGAGAAACTCAGTGGGTCAGGCAGCATCTGTGGAGGGAAATGAACACTGGATGTTGTGTCAAGACCCTTCATCTGGACTGAAAAGGTAGAGGAGAGATAGTAAGTATAAAGGGGAAAGGGGGAGGGATGGGGTTGTGAACTATCATGTGGGTAGTATACAACCGGACGGCAAGAATATTGAATTCTTCAATTTTAAGTAACCTGCTCCCCCTGTCCCTTTCTCTCTCCCTCTGTTCTATCCAGGTCCTCTCACACACACCCTTCTTTCCAACAACCACCGTCACCCCCCCCCCCCCCGCCCACAAACCAGTCACCCAGTTTCTTTCCCTTCGCCATTTAATCCATCTAGCCATCACGCACACACTCCTCTTACTCCTCCCTTCCCATCTGCCCACTATATATCCCTTATTTGATTCCACTCTTCACTTTGCTTTCTTATCATATTCCATAATCTGCAGCCCTTTATTGCCCCACCTATGACCTCCCAGCCGCTGTCACTATCTCCACTCTTCCCTTCCCACTTGACTATCTGCCAATCAACCCCCTCACCTAGATCCATCTATCATTTAACAGCTCTTGCCCCACCCCTCCATCTCATCTCCCCTCTACTCTTTCAATCCTGATGAAGGGTCTTGATCCAAAACTTCGACCATCCATTCTCTCCACAGATGTTACCTGACCTGCTGATTTCCTCCAGCAGCTATTTCTTTTTAAATCAATAGTATGATGTTCTGATGAAGCATCACTGTCCCTAAACTGCTAAGTATTTCCAGCACTTAGTTTCTACTACAGATTTCCAACATTTGCAATTTTTTTTCTTTTCAGTTACATCAGTGTAACCTTGAGGCAGATCTTCCGCTATCCTAAAATTGCTCCTAGGTCATGCTAAAATAATCAGAGTCTTCTGCTCCCAGCACTGCCACACGGCCCAGCGCAGCACACAGGTTTTGTCAGCACAGCCAACCGTAGTCAAAAACTGGGGAGAACATCCCACCAACCCCAACCATCATTCCAGATTTACAGGCTTTCAAAACTGTCAGTGTTTGGGGGCTTTAAATGATTATTAACAAACATTCTGTAATACTTAGTATAGACAAAATGTTTTTTTAAAATTTTTAACATATTATAAAATGTAATTACAAAGCATAAGAAGGAACCTACCAACAAATAGATATTAAAATTATTAAAACTAAGTAGCAAAATATCAATAACTTACTTTACTCCCAGAAGCAGATGCTTCCCATTCATTAAAATGGGGACTGCCATGCTTATACCAAATGGAGGTCCACCAAAAGAGCACAAGGGCATTCAGCCGCCCAGACGTTTAGGTAGAAGATACCAAGTGCCATCTGAGACCTATGCTTACGTTGGAAACTGAGACTTCTGCTGGATACTCCAGTAACTCCCAGCATTAATGCAGGTATTGGGGTGGAAAATCTATCGCATCATTTTTCAAAAGCTATTTAAAAATTAGATTTTCAATGGACCCAATATTAGAAGTGCTAATTCTTATAAATTATTTAGAAAATCAAATTAAGTACCTTTCTTTATTTTTACCAGCTGGCTTATGGGGCTGCCATTAGTTGCTGCTGAACCTGGTGTAGGCACTTGCATTTTGGGAGAGGATAATGCTGAAGATGTTCCACTAGGAGAATAGCTATAAAGACTTGATCCAAAGCTGTGTCTTCGACCTTCCCGCCGATTACTATCAATAGCAACCTGCAATTCATTAGGAGAGCTCAGACCTCTCTTCTCACATTCATATGGATAGAGGTATTTCATATATCTAAAAGAAAAATGAAACAACCTGTTACTGGAACAAGAAAATGACCAGTTACAATTACAATTATGGGAAATCCAACAATCTGGGTACAGTTTTCAATATCATACAAACCGGGAGTAATATTCACAAACTACAGCAATTACAAATCTATTTAGGCATATAACTATACTTAACTTTATGGGTAGCAGTCACTAAAACAGGCAAAGATAAATTAAGAAATTTAGGTGAAACTGAGATACTGTGACAACAGGAAATTTGAAGCATTTTAATTTTCACATTTAGTATGTGTGTATTGGAAAGCTAATATCATTCTGCAGATTTTTTTTGAAACAAATAGTTTATGAGAATAAAGCTAAGCAATCTGCCTTACAATAAATTCTGAATTTTAAAATGTAACCATTACGTCTAATAAAAAAGCTTTCAGTATTGTATAGCAATGCACACACATACATGTCACACTAGTAATCCAATGATTCTGCACTTAAAATGCTAGCACTGATTATTTCAGATGTAGATGTTATTTTGAAGTAGGGAATGCAGAGAAATAACATGCTCTCAAAAACAGGCAGAGCACAGCAGCTGCAGTACATTCTGAAGGGGGAGTGTGAACAGATGGTAATAGTGGTACATGTTGATACCATGACATAGTTAGGAGAAGAGATGAGCTCCTATAACATGAGTTTAGGGAGCTAGGTAGCCACTTAAGGAGCTGAAGATTGTAACAAAACTTTGGAATCTCAAACCTTACAACTTCAAAAGGTTGTAATCTCTGGATTACTTCCAGTTCCACAAGCCAGTGTGTACAGGAAAAGAAGGATAGGTAAGATGGTGGCACTGCACTGTTAGTTAAGGCATGAATTACTTCAGTATTGAGATAGGATATCCTAGAAGGCTCCTCAAACAAGGCAATATGGGTAGATATTAGGAACATAAAGGGTGTTGTTACTTTGCTGGGGGTGTATTGCAGACCTCCTAACAATCAACGGGAGATAGAGGAACAGATATGATAAATGGCAGTGATGTAGTAAAAATAAGGATATAATACTAGGGGATTTCAATTTCCCAAATATTAACTGGGATTGTCTCAGTGGAAAAGGCTCAGAAGGGGTGGAATTTTTGAGGTGTGCCCAGAAGAGAGCTTCTTGTCACAGTATATAGATAGACCAACAAGAGAAGGACCAGTATTGGACCTCACCTCTGGGAATAATAGCCAGTAAAGTGGAAGGAACGTCAGTGGGGCAACATTTTCAAGATAGCAACTCTATACATTTCCAAGTGGTTATGGAAAAATATAGGAATGGACCAGGAATAAAGATCTTAAATCTGGGAAAGGCAAATTTCATTAAAATAAGACAGGACATAGCAATGGTAGACTGGGAGCATGTGCTTGCGGGCAAGTCTAAATCTGCACAGTGGTAAGCATTCAAAGGAAAGATCAGGGCCAATATGTTCCTGTAAGGGTGAGAGTACAGGAAACTCTAGATGTTGAGAAATATTGAGGGTGGAATAAAGAGAAAAAGAAATCACATGTCAGGTATGGAGAACTAAAGACGGGGAGCAACACACAAGATGCTGGAGGAACTCAGTGGGTCAGGCAGCATCTATGGACGGAAATAAACAGTCCAAGTTTTGGGTCAAGACCCTTCGTCTGGCCTGAAAGAGGAGAGATAGCCAGCATAAAGAGGTGAAGGGAAGGGCTGGAGCAAGAGCTGGCAAGCAATACGTGGATCCAGGTGAGGAGGGGTGATAGGTAGATTGAGGAGGGAAGAGTGGAAATAGTTACAGAGGCAAGGAGATGATATGTGGAAGCAAAGGCTACAGATGATGGAATCTGATAGAAAAGGAAGGTGGAGCATGGAATCAAGTAAGGGAGGTGGGGTGGGCAGATGAGAGTAGGGGGAGGGGATTCAATGGAAATAGAGTGTGGGTGATGGGCAGATGGAGTGGGTGGAGGAGGGGAAAGAAACATGGTGAATGGGGTTTGGGGTAGGTGTAGGAGGAACTGGGTAGATTAGGAGAGAGAAAACAAACAGAGGGGCAGAATTGAATGTTTATTCCGTGGGTTTAGATTATTCAGGTGGAATACAAGATGCTGTTTCTCTAATTTGCACTTAGCCTCGCCCTGGCAGTGGAAGGAGGCCAAGGACAGACACATCGGTGTAGGAATGGAGAGAGGAATTAAAATGGCTAGCAACTGGGAGCTCCAGGTGATGGCAGATGCAGCACAGATCCTCAGCAAAGCAGTTGCACTTGGTGTCATTGATGTAGAAGAGGCCACACTGAAAGCACCGAATGCTATAAACAAGGTTGGAGGAGGTGCAAGTGAATGTCTGCCTCACCTGGAAGGGGTGGTTAGGGCCTGGATGGTGGTGAGGAAGGTGGTGTAGGGACAGATGTTACTCTCCAAGGTAAAGAGCCTGGGGAGGAGGAGGAATGGGTGGGGGAGAATGAGTGAACCAGTGAGTCATAGAGAGGGTGGTCCCTGCAGAAAGCAAAAAGGGGTGGGGAGGGGGAAGATGTGGCTGGTGGTGGAATCATGTTATAGCTGACGGAATTTTCAAATAATGATGTGCTGGATGCATAGGCTGGTGGGGTGAAAGATGAGGACCAGGGGAACTCTTATTCCTGTTCTGTCTGGGAGAGAGATGGGGTCAGAGCAGAAGTGCAAGAAATGGAGATGTGGGCAATGGCTCCATCAAACACAGTTGGGGGGTGGGGGGGGGAATGCCCTATTACTAAAAAAAGAGTACATTTTGGACGTCCTAGAGGGGAAGGCCTCATCTTGAGAACAAGCGGCGGAGACGGAGAAACTGAGAGAAAGGAATAGCATCCTTAGAAGGGACAGGGTGGGAGGATGTGTAGTCTAGGTAACTGTAGGAGTCAGTGGGTTTGTAGTAAAAGACGGAGGTCTGCCAAGAGTATTGAAAGTGTAGTGAGGAAATTAATAAGGCAAAGCTGGGTCATGAAATATCACCAGCGGACAGGGTTAACGTGTTTTATAAGGGTATTAAGGGAAAAAGAATAACCAGGGAAAAAGTAGGGCCTTTTGGGGACAACAGGGACAATCAGTGGATGGAGCCAGAAGGTATAGGTGAGGTCCTAAATGAATATTTTTCATCAATATTCACAAAAAATATACTTTGTAGTTGGAGAATTCAGTGAAGGGGTAGGTAAAAGTCTAGTGCAGGTCTCCATAAGTAAAGAGGAGGTACTTGATGCCTTGATGGGCTTTAAATTGGATAAATGCCCAGGGAATGGAATTTATCCCACTATTATGGGAGACAAGGGAAGAGATTGCTGGGGCTCCAGGTAATATTTTTAAATCTTTGCTGGCCACGAGTGAAACACCAGGTGACTGGAGGACTACAAATGTGGTTCCATTTTTAAAAAGGGGCAGCAGGGAAAAGCCTGGTAATTACAGACCTGTGAGCCTAATATCAATAATAGGGAAGTTATTGGAAAAAATTCTGAGGGACAGGATTAATGATCACACGGAAAGGCAGGGACTAATCAGATATAGCCAGCATGGCTTTGTCAAGGCCAGATCCTATCTCACCAATTTGATGACATTTTTGATGCATTTTTGGAGAACTAATGAAGCTAGGACATACACCATGAATGGTAGGTACCTAGAATGCAATAAGGAACAGAGATACCTTGGTGTACAAGTCCAAATATCCTTGAAGGTGGTAGCACAGGTGGATAATGTGGTTAAAATGGCACATGAGAAGCTCACCTTTATTAGTTGGGACACCAAACACAAGAGCAGAGAAGTGATGTTCCAACTTTACAAAACAATGTTCAGACCTCAGCTGAAGTATTGCATGCTCTTCTGGTCACCACACTATAAGAAAGATGGGGTAGTGGAGGAGAGGGTGCATAGGAGATTTACCAGGATGTTGCCTGGGATGGAGCAATTCAATTATGAGGAGAAACTGGAGAAGCTAGGTTTGTTCTCCTTGGAGTGGAGGAGATTAAGAGGGGCAAGATTAAAGTATACAATATTATGAAGGGTATAGATAGGATGCACTCCAGGAAACTTTTCCCCATATCAGAGGTAGATAAAACTAGAGACATAGATTGAGTGTAAGGGGCGAGTGATTTTGGGGGGTATCTGAGAGGGATCTTTCTCACCCAGAGAGTCGTGAAAGTAGTCAGTGACAGCATTTAAGAAGTGTCTAGGCGAGCACTTGAATCGCCTAAGCACAGAAGGCTATGGGCCAAGTGCTGGAAAATGGGATTAATGTGGGTAGGTTCCCACTGATTGATGTGGATGTGGTCAGCCAAATGACCTGTCTCCATGCTGTACAACTCCAAGTACAACTGTGAAGCTTGGGGAAAAAAATGACCACTGAAAAGTGCTTTCTTGTATTCAACAGCTCCAAATCAGTTTTCACATTGTTTTAAGATAAATTAGGTTTTCACTGCATCAAAATTAAGGACAACCAAAACTGGATATTCTAATCTTGATAAAAATAACTTTCAAGTCGATTTTCCCTATTCTTAGTTACCTTTAAATGGTATTCTTTAAAAACAACTTGGTTCAATGTAATAATTAAATAAAATGTAAATAATATTCATATATTGTTAAACCGATATTCTGAATTCTTTGTAAATGTGTTTTTTTTAAATTAAAAAAGGTGTTATGTTATTCCCTTCACAATTGAGGGCACTCCAAAGTATATCATTGAAATTTTTCAAAAAAGGAAGATGTAGTCACTATTGCAATAATGAAAAAATGCAGTAGTCAATTTGCTCCCCAAACAACAGTGAGGTAAACAAACAGAAGAATCTGTTTTAGTTAAATTTGTTAAAGAGATATTGGCCAGGGGACAAAAAAAATGCACCTTCTTGTCTTTTAATTGGATCATCATAAGGCCCCAATGGGGCAAAATGATCTCCGTTCAACATCACAACAGGAAGACAGTGAAAAGTTCTGCTCAAGTTGCTTGCCTGTTGTTATAGTTGGAGGATTGGCTGGTGTAGTAACGATTACTGATTTGGGAACTACAACTAAACAAAGATACTTCCATTTACAAAAGGGCACAATCCTGTTGCTTGCCAAGTTTTAAAATTGTACCAGCAATTTCACCATTTTAAACCTTCATTTTTAACTCACTGAGTTCTGAGTGTAAAGGCAGCACTTGTGATAGAAGTGGGTAAGTTCAGGCCTTTGGTAATTTCCCTCCAAAGCTTCTTATTAATGACTTCCACTAGGCCCCCTTTCTCAGTGACCAACACGTAGAGCATATAGAGATCCAGAACCTGCTTAGCCATTATGGGAATCCGATTGACTGGAGTCCCTAAAAACAAGACGCATATTTAATAATAACTCAATAGAATAAAGATCACATGATCCACAACATGTTCCTAATTCATCAAGTTTATTTATTGTTGCATTTAACTCCTGCATATAACCTGGTTGTACTTGCATCTCCACTAATAGGATCACTACAACTTGCAATTTTGTTCAGATTATTTATAATATTAATAATGAATTGAATTGCATTTTTAATTTATCTTTCAGTTCCATTAAATCCAAACTGTGTTCTGACTTTCTATGTTCCCTTCTAAGTTACTCCCCAATTGCTTGCCTCAAAACAAATATCAACAATAGTCATAGTGCACATTAAAAAAGGCAGTTTATATATTTAATATTAACAAACCAGTTTAGAACATAGGCCTTGCACATTTACCCCCTCTATATTCAAAAATATGGAATCTTGCTGGAACATGTCGCATAGATAAAGCCAACATTACTATTTAGCTAAGAGAGCATTCTCATGTATGAGCTAACATGGTCCATGTTGACAGGCTTCTTGAGCAGTTTTACTGGATAACCACTCCCAATGATAATTCCAACAACAGTCACTGGTCACTAATCAAGAATTGAAGCTACAATGCATTATTAAATAATTGCATATTTAAAAAACAACCCAGAAAGTTTTTTGTTTACATATTCAGTTCCAATAAAGGATACTAGCTTAAACCAACATAAACTGTCCTTGTTACAAATTCTCACTGTTATATTTCCCCCATATTTTCTGCTGTATTCTGGATTTCTACTTGGCTTCTAATAGGCGTTGAAAATTTAATATGACAAATAGTAAAACTAAAAGAATACAATTGCTATGGACACTGGGAATTGCACATTTGAAGCTAAATTACAGGATATTTTTCCCCCTAGGAAATAAGTATAGTAAGAATTCTACCTAAGCACTACAAAAATTAAAATTATCAAGCATTTATGAGCCACTACATTTAAGAAACTAAATTAGTTTATAAACAGAATAAAGTTCTTAGGTTCAGCTATGTAGGTTTCCACTAATCCTGAAATATATTCCACAGCTCATTTTGGATTAAAGATTTTTTAATCAAGTTTTCTAATGACTCACAATAGGTATAGAATAAACAGATGGCAGTTTTAACACAAGCAAGACAAGAGTTAATGGGCCAGATCATGTAGCACCTGATCCATTCCCCAGTCTATGACACCTCCAGTTATCTGGGCCAGATGCAGAAGGCCTATTTCTTTTGGTCTTTCACACCCTGGAATCCGACAGTATAGTTCAAATAGCAACTGAGACTCACATGGTTAAGGGAGGAGACCACACACCCCAACTATCATGCGACAAAGCTGTGAAACTGCTCACTACCTTTATTTTCTTTAATGCCTCAGTTAAGAATATTTAAAAGCAATTAAATAAAAAATATTAACAATTGAAATAAATTTTAAAATAAAAACTAAACTAATACAAAAACATTCAAAGCAAAATAATTTTAATAAGCAACTTACCGTTCCCTTTGACCCTAATACATAGGCCTACAATCTCCACTAAATCAATGGGGTCTTGAATTCTGTGCCAGATCTTACCCGGTAGATGATCCAGCAAAACTGAGCCCAAAGTGGGACTCCATATACAAATTGTTTTATTTGAATATTTCACCATCAGATGAAAACAATCTCCATACAAGAACATTAAGCTTTGTTAAGACAAAGTTTATGTCACCTTCGTGAAGCTAACACTTGTTATAAGCTGACATCAATTCTCCAATGCTGAAAAACAAATCCCAGTATATTAGATTTTTATTATAAACTTTTCCTACCACTTTAAACAGATCATAGGCATTTTTTGTGAAAAATAAGTTGTGAAAAGATTTCTAATCTCAAGACTACAAGGCAGAAAATATGCAAAGTCAGATCTAGAAGCATAGTTCATTTCGTAACAGTAGCAGTGAAAACAGTTCCGTAAGAAATTTAGATTGGAATTTGAATTCAGAATTTGTTTTTAAACACTTTTTGCCGGAGAGTCTGATATTTTTCTAATGAATTCTAGCTGCTTTTATATTATTCTTTTAACTCAAATTCCACAAGTCTAATGTACTTGAATTTTCTGTTCGTGTTTACGCTATTCAACTTCCCTGGCACATTACACCAGCATATTTGTAAAGTGTGGTAAAACTGGATTTAATCAAACTGTACCAGGCTACTACAAAAAAGAGATTTAACAAGAAATTGCAAGGAACTGCCTCATGAATATTTATTTCCCAAATCTACATTAAAATAAAACATAGGCAACTCTCCCTAAAATTTTGTTTTGAAATGACAAAATAGCAGAACATCATACTTTTATTTTAGAAAAAAGGCAAGTTGAAAATGAAACAAATGTAACTGATCAGTAGTTCCCACTATCACCCCCAACTGCCCCCAAAAAGGTCCCTTTGCATTTTATACAAGGATAAGTTACCTGCATTTAAGAATGAGTTATTAAATTGCCAGGATCATCTCAAACACCATATCATTTTTTTAATGTTGGGGTTCTGCACATATCAATCAATGAAGCAGATATAAACATTTTATGGACCATGTAGGACTTACGTTAAACTGCTCAGATTTTAAATGAATTTCAAAATATCACATAATTATGCTAGAAAAAACTGCTTAAAAATGACACCACCCCTTAACTTTGTGCAACTCAATTTCAATCACAATGTGGCATTTTAATCAGTTTCAGCTTCCCAAGGCTCAGAAAAGGAATATGCTGACAAAAACAAAAATCACTATGCTCGATGCAGAGATTCCTGTTAAAATTGCAGGAGTGTACACTGGAAGCACAGTTGCAATATGACTGCAAATCTACACCCTGCCTCCCCCTATAGTTGAATAGCCTACCAGCACTTACTGGCTGGATTTACACATTAAGAAGGATTTTATGAGTTTAGGCAAGTTACCAACGAGCAATACAAATTATTTACTTCAGAAGAGAAGAAATTTAGTCAGGATGGTGGGGTGGATGCGGGATATGATGGAGACAAAGGGCAGTGCTAGGTTTGACACTTTTACCTCTCTTCTGCATGAAACTGAAAAGGTCATCCAAAAATTCTTTCCTTCTTGGGTCACCATCCAGTTCATAAAGCTGTAAAGAAAACATAATAAAGTACTTGAAAAAGGCAAATATACAATTTACCTCATGTCCATTAAGCATTTAGATGTTTAGATACAAAATTATTCTCAACCAATGCATTCTCAAAAGACATTCAGAAAACAGCACATACAACAAATTAATGAATGAAAACTAATTCACCAATACATCATGAATATTAACTCCAATGATCAATTCTTCGTCCACAGCCACTTTTGTGAATACATTCCATTGTTGAGGAGCTCTGAAAACAATACATTATAACTTCTTCCAGTGATGATCCTGAATATGTGACTTCCATTTTATCTCCTATCCATCCAGAAAAAAGGGATGGACAAGGATCTAAAATTATTTCAGGAAGGTCTTAAGGCTCTTCGCTTCTTTGTGAAACACAAACCTAACCAGTTCCCCTCCACTAACACCCTCCTCCACCTGGCAGAACGTGTGCTAACCCTCAACTTCTCTTTTGACTCCTCCCACTTTCTCCAGATCAAAGGTGTAGCCGTGGGTACTCGCATGGCCCCAGTTATGCCTACCTTTTTGTTAGCTACACAGAACAGTCCATGTTCCAAACATACCCAGGCACCAGTCCCCAGCTCTTTCTCCACTAAATCAATGACTGCATTGGTGCCGCTTCCTGCACCCATGAGTAACTAGTCAACTCTATCAACTTTGCTACCAACTTCCACCACGTGCTCAAATTCAGGGGGATCCACCTCTGACACTTCCCTCCCCTTCCTTGATCTGTCTCCATCTCAGGAGACAGATTATCCACCGACATCTACGACAAACCCATCAACTTCCACAGCTACCTTGACTACACCACCTCCCACCCTGTCACTTGCAAGGTTGCCATTCCTTTTTCTCAATTCCTCCATCTCCGCCGCATCTGTTCTTGAAATGAGGCCTTCCATTCCAGGACATCCAAGATGTCCTCCCTTTTCAGAACACGGGGTTCTCCTCCCTCAACTGTTATTGATGGAGCCACCTACAATGTGATCCCACTACCAACCACATCTTCCCCTCCCTACCACTTTTTGCAGGGATTACTCTCTCCGTGGTCCGCTCATCTCTACCCAACCATCCCCCTCCCTCCCCAGGCACTCTCCCCTGTAATCCTAAGAGGTGTACCACTTGCCCCACATTTCCTCCCTTACCACCATCAAGGGCCCTAAACAGCCTTTTCAGGTGAGGCAGTCTTTCACCTGCATATCCTCCGGCATTATTTATTGCATCTGGTACTCTTCATAGCTTCCTCTACATTGGTGAGACCGGATGTAGACTGGGCAACCACTTCATCAAGCAGCTACACTCTGTCTGCCATGGCCGCCTGGATCTCACAGTTGCCAGCCATTTTAATTCTCTTCCCCATTCCCACACTAATATGTCTGTCCTCCGCCTGCTCTACTACCAAGATGAGGCTGAATGCAAACTAGAGGAACAGCACTCATATTCTGCCTGGATAGTCTACAACCCAACAGAATGAACACCAAATTATCCAATTTTAGAAGTTATCCAATTTCACACCCCCTGTCCTTTTTCCGTTTCCTCCTGATCTACTTCGGCCCCATCACCCTGTCTCTTTCCCCTCATCCATCTTCTCCATCTGCCCATCACTCCTCCATAACTCCCATCTGCCCTCCTCACTTCCCTCCCTTTATTCCATGCTCGACCTTCATCTCCTTTAAATATCATCTTCAGTCCTTTGTCACTTGCACCTATCATCTCCCAGCTCCTGGAGCTATCAGCAACCCCACCACCCCCACATACTCCCCAACCTGGATCCAACTATTGCCTGCAATCTCTTGCTCCACCCCTTCTCTCCACTTTTTTAGACTAGCTATCTTCCATCCACCTTTCAGTCCAGATGAAGAGTCTTGACCTGAAACTTCAGCTGTCCGTTTCCATCCACAGACACTGCCTGACTTGCAGAGTTCCTCCAGCTCTGTGTGTTGCTGTGATCTTTGTATGGCGGTTCCAGGACCATAAACCAAAGCAGTATTCTGCAGCAACTGACAGTGTTGCAGTGCATTGTTTTGCCTGTGCTTTCCATTATGTTCCAGGAGATTCCAGGCCAGGTTCACCCTTATTTTAATTTTTGGCCATTTTTAGTTAAAGAGAACAAAATGCTAGAGTGCTCTCTGGGATGACATCCAGGTATCTAAAGTGAGACTTGTAAAAAAAAGCTGCTTTTAGCAGAAGGAAACTTCAAATTCCTTCCCAGTCTTCTTTGACCAGACGGAACATTAACACTACTGTTTTATCAGCAGTGCAATGCTGTCAGCTTGGATGAACTTCCAGGAATAAAATTTTACTCTGAATCTAAATGGCAGTGAAAAACAGTACAAAATATTTTAAATGCACTTTAAATTGAACAGTTTGTCTAGATCTACCATAAAATCTTTGCCTTTGGACTTTTATACCCCATTTATAAAACTTAACATCTCATGTTTGTTCACAACTTTGTCAAATTTCCCTCCCACTTTTAAAGATTTATTCACTTGAACCCTAAAATTTATTAACATGCATTTATATGGTAGGAAAGAGAAGAGGATTAATAAGAAAACTGCATTGTCTCAGGCTTTGCACAGCCACCAATTAAATTTGTTGATGAACAAGAGACAAGGTTTAGAGATGGTGCAGAAACTGGGTTATAGTGCTAGAGGAGCTTACAGAGATAGGAGAAGCAAAGCCATACAGGGATTTGAAAACAAGGATGAGAATTTTAAAAATCAAGGTATTACTTAACTAGGAATCACTATCGACCAGCAAGCACAAGAGATATGTGAACAGAAGATGATACATTAGGTCTTGGGCAGTGCTGTTTTAGATGAGTTTATTTACTGAAACAAGAATGAAAAGTGTATTGGAATTGTAAGAGCAGGAAGTGAAAACATGGATCAATGCTGCAACAACAGACTGAACCAAGGCTGGGTACAGTGGACGAAGGTGGGCAATCTTGGTGATGACATGGACATTAGACTCAAAATTCAACACGAGATAACAACATCAAGCTTATAAACAGTCTTGTTCACTTTCAAACAGTTGCCAAGGAGAGGCATGAAGTTAGGGGCCATGGAAGAAAGTTTGGAACTGAAGGCAATAATTTTTCTCTTCCCAATAAAGTAAAACTCCAATGATCTGGCATGCTCAGACTTTGGTGGTGGCAGACTAGCAGATTTTCCAGATTATTGGACACTATTCCAAATACCAATACCAAATAAAACCCCAATATACTTTTATTTTTATTAAAATATGTTGCACAATAGTATAACGCATGGTCCAGTGAACCCGACGAGTTTAAAGGGAGTGTGGGGAAACAGAACCCAGTGAATTTAAAGTGAGTATGGGAAATAGGACGTGGGCAAGTTTAAAGGAAGCCCAGGAAGCAGAGCCCAGTGAGTTTAAAGGGAGCAGGAAATGGAGCACAGCAAGTTTTTGAGTGGAAAAAAATAAAGATAATGTGCAAAATAAACAATACTCCATAATTCGCTATGTGTTTGTTAGCAGTGCAAGTTGTGGACTGGATGAGAATAGATTTCTTTGGTTACAGATATTGATGAGTGAGCCAAATGCTGCTCAGAATTTCTGAGCACGGTAGTGTAGCGGTTAGCGTAACGCTGTTACAGCGCCAGCGACCCGGGTTCAATTCCAGCCATTTCTGTAGGGAGTTTATACGTTCTCCATGTGACTGCGTGGGTTTCCTCCAGGTGCTCCGGCTTCCTCCCACATTCCAAAGACGTATGGGTTAGGAAGTTGTGGTATTGGTATATTATTGTCACTTGTACCGAGGTACAGTGAAAAGCTTGTCTTGCAAACCGATCGTACACATCAATTCATTACACAGTGCAGTTACATTGAGTTAGTACAAAATGCATTGATGTGGTACAGGTAAAAACAGTAACAGTACAGAATAAAGTGTCACAGCTACAGAGAAAGTGCACTGCAATAAGGTGCAAGGTCACAACAAGGTAGGTCATGAGGTCATAGTCCATCTCATTGTATAAAGGAACCGTTCAATAGTCTTATCACAGTGGGGTAGAAGCTGTCCTTAAGTCAGGTGGTACATGCCCTCAGGCACCTGTATCTTCTACCCGATAGAAGAGAAGAGAGAATGTCCCAGTTGGGTGGGGTCTTTGATTATGCTGGCTGCTTCACCAAGACAGAAAGAGGTAAAGACAGAGTCCAAGGAGGGGAGGCTGGTGTCTGTGATGCGCTGGCCTGTGACTACAACTCTCTGCAGTTTCTTGCAGTCCTGGGCAGAGCAGTTGTGCACCAAGCCATGATACATCCAGATAGGATGTTTTCTATGGTGCATCAGTAGAAGTTGGTGAGAGTCAAAGGGGACAAACCAAGTTTCTTTAGCCTCCTGAGGAAGCAGAGGCACTGGTGAGCTTTCTTGGCCATGGCATCTACATGATTTGACTAGGACAGGCTGTTTGTGATATTCACTCCCAGGAACTTGAAGCTCTCAACCCTCTTGACCTCAGCGCCATTGATGTAGACAGGTGTATGTAGACCGCCCCCTTTCCTGAAGTCAATGACCAGCTCTTTAGTTTTGTTGACATTGAGGGAAAGGTTGTTGTCATGACACCATTCCACTAAACACTCTATCTCCTTCCTGTACTCCGACTCATCGCTGCTTGAGATACAGCCTACAAAAGTGGTATCATCAGCAAACTTGTAGATGGAGTTAGAGCAGAATCTGGCCACACAATCATGAGTGTATAAGGAGTATGTTGGCGCCGGAAGCGTGGCGACACTTGCGGGCTGCTCCCAGAACACTCGACGCAAAAGACGCATTTCACTGTGTGTTTCGATGTACATGTGACTAATAAAGATATGTTATCTTATTTTACCAGATTATTGGAGCTTTCATGTTTTTATGTGAACGTAATTTCTGCATGTCCAGTGCTGGATGGTTGGATAAGCAATCATACATTATTTCTCATTAGCATTATTCTTTTAGCATTATCATGTAAACAAAACCAAATACTACTGCCATAACAGAATATAATTATAAATAAAATCTCTCATTTTATCAATGGACTTAAAATTATTCAACTAAAGCAGTATCTTCATCAATAATCTACTTGTTGGAAATTTGAATCAATTTGACGATACGATTGACGTTACACATAACTTCAAAAAATATCTGACAATTTTAAATTTAGCTTCAAGTTCCCCACCACACTCCACTATGTATGCAAATTAAAGTGCAGAGAACCAAGTCTCCTGTTTATACTATGTTGAATCTCAAGAGAAAAGGTAAACTTGAATTCACATTGCATTTTATTATTTCCTAGGCATACTCCCAACAGTTTACAAAGAATACTATTATATAGGTAACTTGAAATAGAAAGATCCCAAAGTGACTGGTTAATTTATTTCTGACGAGTAGAAAGAAGATGCCAGCAAGAGACTTTGTTAAATAGATCGGCAGAAAAATAAATGTTACTTACTACAAAAACCTTTCTGGTTCTAATAATAAACCAAATTACAAAATCATTCCTGCAGATTTTAGTTTTTATTGGAGATAAAAGGCTTCTTATAAACATTAGTCCCTCTTACCGGTTTCTTAATACTGTTTTTCTTTCCCTTTGTTTTCTTAATTACACTGAATTAATATTTGATTTTTTAAAAAAATTTTATTGCTTGGTGAAGGAGATACCCAACTGCATGGCCTGATCACACAAATGGCCACATCCCCTATAAAGGATACTGTACGGAAATGGCATTGTAATCATTGCAGGTTTAAATGCAAAGTTCTATAGAAAGTTTGAGGGCACCATTTACCCACCAATGACCAAAATACAGCTTGATTATTACTAAAATATTGCCTCAAAACGTATTTAAATGCTGCAACGAGGCTTGACATCACAAGTACAAATGACACCCACTTTACCGGGGGGGGGGGGGGGGGGGGGGGGGGGGGGGGTGGTCACTAGAAAAAGGTCTGTGTCACAATTTTTCATAACGCAAAACCACGTCGTCTGCACATGCATCAAGAATGGAAAGAAATGTTTATAAAAAAAATAATTGTGTGTTTTTCCACATAAATTCCATGAGAGCAAAATTTATTCCGGATCTCAGATTTTTGGGTAGTGACTTGTGAATTCTGAAAGGGCAAATTCCGTTTCCTGAAAGGCCATAACACAGGAGTCGCCTGTATATGATTTTGATAATCTGAATTTATTTTTGAAGGGGTTACAAGGAGAAGTTTTAAGATTAGCACATTTGATGGAACTTACATCATCTTTAGCAAGGTGTTTCATAAAATCCCACATGAAAGACTGATAAAGTAAAAGTCCGCAGGACCAAAGAGAGATTTAGAAGACAGTGAACAGAAAGAACCAATTTCAATAAACAGAGAAATCTAAAGCACAAATTTATGGGAATCATTAGAAATTAAGGAAATTCACTGAAAGTGATTATAGTCCACAACTCACTGTCTGAAAGGGTGATGAAGAAAGAAAACTCATTTGGTAGAAAACAACACATTTTAGACTGAATTGGCCTGTGGGTCATGCCTAGCAGGTCAGGCTGTACTTACAAAATGAAGAAAAAAACTGAGCTAATATGACACATTGATTTAGAGCAGGTAGGCCATTTGGTCCTTTGGGCCTGCTTTGCCATTCAATAAATCATGGCTGATTTTTTTTTATCCTGGCATCATTTTCCTGCACCAGCTAACCCCGTACCCCTCAATTCTCTTAATGCCTAAAAATCTATTGATCTGTCATGGATACCATTCAGATTATATAAAAATCTGGACTCAATTTGTTGTCCTTTTTCTGGACATATATCTCAGTAATTTTGCAATACCATCAGGATGAATGCAACCTGATGTTATAGCATCAGGTCCACATTCAAGAAGCCCAACACCATCCAGACAAAATGGCCAGCTTAAATGGCACCCTATCCACCTGCCCCAAACATTCATTCCCTCCACCACTGGTGCGCCAAAACTGCAGAATGCCATTGACAAAAAGAATGCACAAGAGCAAATAAATGCACAGCAGCAATTTGCCAAGGCTTCTTCAACAGCACCTCCCAAACCCACAACCTCTACCACCTCAAAGAGAAGTGGAATAGTTCTTGTAAGAGGAATCAAAGACAGTATCTACTGTATTTCCATTGTTTAGTACAAGGAAACTGACTCTTTCAATCACACAAGCCAAATCAATTAAATCAATTATTTACAATACTACTGTAAGAGCATTGGACTTTCTCGTGGTGGGAAAAATGTCACCAAGGACCAACACCTGGACTCTGGCAGTGCGAGGAATAGGAAGGGGCTTGTTGAGTGGGAAAAGAGGTCCACACCTCTTGAAGTAGGAGAGCTTCAAATGATCAAAGAATGAGGCCTGCTTCTTACTGTTGAAGAATCCTAATTTAGAACATCTTAACAATGGCCATCCCCAGATATTTGGGAATTTCTTCTTCTACAAAGGGAGACTTGCATGAAGAATGACGTCTGTGTGCAATCAATGCAGAAAGCCTATCAGACATGCAAAGGTGAATCATTATGGGAAATACCCAGTCAAATTTCCAGAGTGAAGGCAACAACCTGGAAATAGTCATTACTGCATTTCAATCTGGATAAAGTCATTTGAAAATCATATAACCCTGAAAATAGCTTTATGCATTTGTATTTCTGACCCACGTGTTGAATGATCTTGAGTAGCATCTACAATAATGCTTCCAATTAAATTCCCTTTCACTGATTTACTGTGTCAAATACCCATCCATCTTGAATAACATATCCCAACCAAACAAAAAAAAAATTGAACTCCTTCATTTTACAAAAGCTCAATGATAGCTTTCTAAATCTGCACTGAAAATAGTTATCTCATTAGACTATTAAATTCCTAAAGATTAGGTGCTATTTTGTTTATCTACTTCTCCACAGCCTCTACGTCACTACCACATATGGACATCAAAACATCACACAATATGCCGAAGAGCAAGGCAGACCTAGTACAGGCAGGCCCCTGGTTATACAAGGGTCCTGTTCCTGAGAACTTCCATAAAGCCAATACTTCTGCAAGTCAGAAATGTCCATTTTCTATAGCTACCTATATCATACCACTTTACATACACTTGCTGTAATTCTTTCATTTCAATCGAATATTCATGCCAACATTACCCATAATTAAACTAGTGGAATATATACCATATCCAGTCATGAATACTTTAAGACATGTTGTTATCACTGTCTTGAAAAATGCTTTAAAAATCTATGGGAGAATTTGCAGAAAGCTAGATTTCTATAAGTTGTGTCATCCATAAGCTGAGGAGCCTTGTACTTCAAATTTTATTATCCCAATAATATTGTGTACAACCCTAGGAGTAGAAATTCACCTTTATTCACAAATACAAAATATACAGAGTACCTCCTGCACAATCCATTCCATTGACAATACAACTGGTTTATATGCATTCAATGATTTATTAGCTGTAACTACAGGTTTCTCTTATGCTTTTTAGGCTTTAGCAGCAACCCCTGCACTATATACACTTTTTGGAATTTCCAAAACTCTAAATACCGAACACTGCACTTCCACCAATTTAGGACAGCTAACTCTCAGCAATTTAGGCATACAAGAACTTCTTGAGGTTGTTAAAGCCCCTATTTTCCAAGTCCACACTGAATTTTCTCTAATAATTGATATCCCTAGTGATCATAAATCACATAACTTAAAATGGCTTCTAAAACCGCCCTCAGTCAAATTCAAATCAGCAAGCTTATTATTCCCCAAGTACAATTTCCTAGTTGTGGCCTGATCCCAAAACAGTCGACTATCCCAATGCCAGAGAGCTAGATGACATTTGTGGAGGCAGTTTGTTTTTTTTTGCTACAACTTCCCAATTTTCTTGTGAACTCAGATGAATTTACTTTCATGTATTTATAATGAATCCATCGCTCAAAGAGCTAGTACATCCACAAGACTATAGCTTGCATAATACAACTCCTGCTTCCTTGAACATTTTGGGATAAATAGCATCACGTCCAAATGCTCGGTCAAGTGAATCCCTCAATTGAATCACAGAGCATTTGCACATTTAGTTGTCACACGAGCAATTTTAGGGAAACTATTGTCCCAGCACTCTAAAAGTGAAAACAAGCAAAAATGCAGTGGAGAACAAGCGTTAGGATTACTAACACATAAATGGTTTAAGGTACCCTGAAGTGTTTATTACACTCAGTCCAATTCTCCTGGCGATTGTTCAGTTTTTTTTCTGGTGAACTATTTCTAGTATTTAACTCAATATATTATATTACAAAGTAACCATTGGCAATATCTGCCTCGTCTCCCTCCAAACTTGATTAAAGAGTTTTCAGTACAAAATATTATTTGA
This sequence comes from Pristis pectinata, assembly GCF_009764475.1. NCBI lineage: Eukaryota > Metazoa > Chordata > Chondrichthyes > Rhinopristiformes > Pristidae > Pristis > Pristis pectinata. The sequence continues at coordinate 12,772,187 of NC_067428.1, forward strand.
TTACTTCCTCATAATCCTGAACACTGAAGTGATTTGCAGGAGCATTTTCACTGAGGTAAGCTAACTGTGCAAAGTGAGAATCAAATCTGTCTAGATGACTTTTTATCTTCATTATTTTAGCTACATTAAGAAAAACAGACCAATAGAAAGATTAAAGACAAAATAATCGGTATTGGTATATTATTGTCACTTGTACTGAGGTACAGTGAAAAGCTTGTCTTACAAACCGATCATACAGGTCAATTCATTACACAGTGTAGTTACATTAAGTTAGTACAGAGTGCATTCATGTAGTTCAGGTAAAAACAATAACAGTACAGAGTTAAGTGTCACAGCTACAGAGAAAGTGCAGTGCAATAAGGTGCAAGGTCACAACAAGGTAGATCGTGAGGTCATAGTCCATCTCATTGTACAAGGGAACCATTCAATAGTTTTATCACAGTGGGGTAGAAGCTGTCCTTAAGTCTGGTGGTACGTGCCCTCAGGCTGCTATATCTTCTACCCGATGGAAGAGGAGAGAAGAGAGAATGTCCCAGGTGGATGGTGTCTTTGATTATGCTGGCTGCTTCACCAAGACAACGAGAGGTAAAGACAGAGTCCAAGGAGGGGAGGCTGGTGTCCGTGATGCGCTGGGCTGTGTCCACAACTCTCTGCAGCTTCTTGCGGTCTTGGGCAGAGCAGTTGCCATACCAAGCCGCGATGCTTTCTATGGTGCATCGGTAAAAGTTGGTGAGAGTCAAAGGGGACAAACCAAATTTCTTTAGCCTCCTGAGGAAGTAGAGGCGCTGGTGAGCTTTCTTGGCCGTGGCATCTACATGATTTGACCAGGACAGGCTGTTGGTGATGTTCACTCCCAGGAACTTGAAGCTCTCAACCCTCTCGACCTCATCACTGTTGATGTAGACAGATGCATGTACACTGCCCCCTTTCCTGAAGTCAATGACCAGCTCTTTAGTTTTGTTGACATTGAGGGAAAGGTTGTTGTCATGACACCATTCCACTAAGCTCTAGCTCCTTCCTGTACTCCGACTCATCGCTGCTTGAGATACAGCCTACAACGGTGGTATCATCTGCAAACTTGTAGATGGAGTTTAACTCGAGTTTATTCTTAAACTGTTCATGGGATGGGGCATGGTGATGAACCACCTTGATGAACAGCTCCTGTCCGAGTAAAGGTACACCCACAGCACTGGCTAGTAGAGAACTCCACAATTTTGATCCAATGACAGTGGACAGTAGTGGTCCTTGGAGAATTATTTAGATTTTTAAATGAATATATGATGTATTCAGCATATTAGCAACCTCAGCTTTAGACTGAAATGAAATCAACATATAAAATTGGTAGTTTTCCCTCAATAATTTCACAAAATAATAATAGTGAGACAATTGAAGGGAAAAATCTTACTAAGTTGCCTTTCTGATGTAGAGATCAGCTTGCTTAACCCGCCACATCCAAAAAATGCAAGTACAGATACGTGGACATTGGGGCAAGTCCTACATGATCCAGCCCATCAATTCCAATGGTATATAAATGTCAAGTTAAGCACCTTTTTAGAAACATTAGAATTTAGCATTAATTAAGTGCCCTTAAAATGATGAAGTCTTTAATAAACAGGAGTCAGTTATTTGAAACAGTTTTAGAATTTGCATTGAAACAACAGCTCCCAACAATATAAAACTGGGGTGACATAGGATAATTTATCACTCTTTGATCTCAGAGCTCCTCCTAGAAATTAACTCATCAGAAGACTCCCAGTTAGTTTGGTCTGCTGAAGCCATAGCATTGGTGAGAACTTTAATGTATTCTGCTCATGGGGCATGAAGTAGTAGTCTTATTCTTTGGAAAGGAAGAAAGAACTTAAATTGAAGCAAGAATTCTTCTGCTATGATACTTAAACACAACATAACCATTCTTTATCAAATTTATTATTTATTTATTATTAAGCGCTGGAAGAGCTGAGCACTGTTATCAACAGTCACGAGACACCACAGCCTGATGCCTTCCCGATCATCACAGGTGACTTCAACCAGGCCAGCTTGAAGAAGTCTCTGACAAACTACCACCAACATGTCACCTATGGAACCAGAAGAACCACACTCATTCCCTGCTGCACCACCATCAAGAACGCTTACCGTGCCATCCCGTGCCCACACTTTTGGCAAGTCTGATCACCTGGCTATACTTCTACTCCCAACATATAGACAGAGACTGAGGACTGCAGCACTGCAAGACTGAGGACTGCAAAGTTATGGTCAAGGGAGGCAGAGGAGCATTTACAGAACTGCTTTGAATCAGTGGACTGGACCATATTCAGGGATTCATCTTCAGATCTGAATTAATATGCCATGGCCGTCACCGAATTCACCAAGAACTGCGTGGACAAGTAGGTGCCATTGAGAACATGCCAAGTTTTCCCAATCCAGAAGCCCTGGATGAACCAAGAGATTCACAGTCTACTGAGGGCTAGATCTGTGGTGTTCAAGACCGGCGATCCAGAACACTACAAGAAGTCTAGGTACGACCTATGAAAGGCCATTTTGTGAGCGATAAGGCAATTCCGTGTGAAGTTAGAGATACAATCTGATGCACGACAGCTGTGGCAGGGTTTGCATGCTATTACTTCCTATAAGGTGAAACCTAACAGCATAAATGGCAGTGACACTTCACTCCCTGATGAGCTCAACACCTTTTTACGCACACTTTGAAAGGGAAAATAACACTACACCCACGCGAATCCCCAGAGCATCTGGCGGACCCCGTGATCTCTGTCTCAGAGGCCATCGTCAAAACATTCTTCAAGAGGGCGAAACCCTCGCAAGGTGTCAGGCCCTGACTGTGTACCTGGCAGGGTACTGAAAATCTGTGCCGACCAACTGGCTAGAGTGTTCGAGGACATCTTCAACCTCTCACTGCAGTGGTTTGAGGTTCCTACCTGCTTCAAAAGGACATCAATCATACCAGGTAGCACTCATATCTACTGTGATGAAGGTCATGGCTAGGATTAATTCCTGCCTGAGCAAGGACCTGGACCTGCTACATTTGCCTACCGCCACATCAGGTTTACAGCAAATGCAATCTCACTGGCTTCTCCACTCAGCTTTGGAGCACCTAGACAAGAGCAAAACATGTGTTAGGCTGCTGTTTATCAATTACAGCTTAGCATTCAACACCATCATCCCCTCAGTACTAATCAACAAGTTTCAAAACCTGGGCCTCTGTACCTCCCTCTGCAACCGGATCCTCGACTTCCTTATCGGGAGACCACAAGTTGGTGCAGATTGGTCCGCAACATCTCCTCCTCGCTGACAATCAACACAGGCACATCTCAAGGATGTGTGCTTAGCCCACTGCTCTACTCTCTCTACACTCATGACTGTCTGGCTAGGCACAGCTCAAACGTCTATAAATTTGCCGATGACACCACTGCCATCTGAGGTTCTGCCAACAACAATGAGGAGGCATATAGGAGTGAGATAGCTCGGCTGGTTGAGTGGTGTCACAACAACAACCTCGCACTCAATGTCAGCAAGACCAAGGAATTGATTGTGGACTTCAGCAAAGGGAAGTTGGGAGAACACACACCAGTCTTCATTAAGGGATCAGCAGTCGGAAGGGTGAGCAGCAAGTTCCTGGGCATCAACATCTTAGAGGATCTATCTTGGGCCCAACAGATTGATGCAATAACAAAGAAGGCATGCCAGTGGCTCTAATTCATTAGGAGCTTGAGGAGATTTGGTATGTTACCAAAGAATCTTGCAAATTTCTGTAGATGTACAGTGGAGAGCATTCTGACTGGTTGCATCACTGCCTGGTATGAAGGCTCCAGTATGCAGGATCGAAAGAGGCTGCAGAGGGTTGTAGACTCAGCCAACTCTATCACAGGCACAACCTTCCCCACCATCAAGGACACCTTCAAGAGGCAGTGTCTCAAGGTGGCAGCATCCATCATTAAGGACCTCACCACCCAAGACATACCCTTTTCACATTACTACCATCAGGGAGGAGGTAAAGGAGCCTGAAGACCCACACTCAATGTTATGCATCTCTAATCCCTTCTCCAACAATCTCACTCTCTCCCTTTCCCCTACACCACTCCCACCCAACCTCATCACCTCATTCTCCTTCATGCATTGTATGATATGGCATCAGTAGTATTCCTTACACAAAAGCCCAAAGTTTAACTGGGGAGATCAGACCAACAGCAGGTCAGCAGGGTTTATTGTCCAAGGCAACACAGGGAGCTGAATGTGCCCTGAACTCATGTTACAACCCACTACTTGGGAATAATAACACACTGATCTATGAATTGCATGCCCTTTTTTGGGCAATTCAAAAAATTCCTGGAAAACTGACTTAATTCTGCTACTTTAGACTCCTTTGTTTTTTTTCCCCCTCGATAAACAAGTTCACTTTCTTTTAAAAGTCTGGCCAAATCCTGCTATCTTTTTTTAAAATACAGAACTCCAATTCACTGCAGAATTAGTCCTTGCTATGTGTGTTCCTGTACCATGTAAAAAAGGTGTCACAAACCAGCAACAAAAGAAACACACTGAGCATGATTCAGTGTTAAAAACTATTTTATTAATCACTACTTATGATAATATGTAAATAAAAGTAAAAATGTTAGTATGTTAGAATTCAAGAATGTTAAACCTCGAACGTTACACCCAAAACTAAACTCTTCGTGTGTGTGTGTGACAAAGTCCAAAACTCCCAGTTCCGGAATGGTTCTTAAAGTTCAGTTCCGCAAGCCATAAGGTGAAACATGAGCAAGGGCTTCTTCAACAACCACCGTTGTCTGAAGATAAGACGTAGACGTAGAGAAACATAGAGAGAGTACATATGAAATCCAAATGTTCCACGATGGAACCCAAACGACACTTCAGTGTTTACTCGGTAGTGACTTCCTCACCCCGAAAAGCATCCGAATCGTGGGCGTCCACACACAAATACCTGTTTCCTTCTACAGGTCAGCAACAAAGTGAACTCCACCGGATTACTTCCAACTTCCATACATGGATTTCAGTAGCAAACACAGTTATTGTTTCTCATCCATCGGTAGAGAAAACAAGCAGGCTGGTGTCTCTCTCCCTTCTCTCTCTCTCTCCTTCTTCTTCTTCCTCCTTCAACAACGTCATTACGTCCCTTTATCTTCTATTGACGTAAGCACGCCCCACACACACATACACACACACTCTCTATCTTAAAGGGACTTTCACTGAGTCCGTAACAAAGGTAATTAGTAACTGCATCCAAAGTAACAAAGCTTTGGATTAATTAACTAGCTCAGTTCACTGATTTCACTGATCCAACTCACTATTTAGCAATGTCAACTTGTACATTTTCCATACAACATTCTTCCAATTTTGTTTCTTTCTTTCTTCAAAATAGACATTTAAATAAACACCAAGAGAGGCAGGGAAAACAAACCTTAACATAAAAAATTAAATACAGGAGGTTAAAGATTTCTTCCATTCAAAAAAAAATGTTAAAAAGAACTTTTATTGTCACATTGATTAAATATTTTGGCTCTAGAAAATCTGATGCATTTTGTTTTAAACTTCAAAAGACCCATCAGAGAATTCACCCATTTAATTTTCACCCAAGATAAAATCAATCATTCTTTATAGCTAACCCATCTTTGTAATTCTTTGAGAGAAAACTGTGCATGCTTACACCCTGATAGAGAAAAGGCAGATTTTCTCCAAGTTCTCTCACGAACAAGTACAGTAAACTCTGGAAACACCATCCCCGCTTAAACTTGTAGTTTCTATCTATCCAAGTACTAAATTATACATGTCAACTTTCACTGCTGGCTTTCACAGTACAAGGACCAGCTGTTCTTTTTTCCTCAACCAATCCAATCATAAAAATAGACTCCTCATAGCTTGCAGCATTTTCTCGTATTCTGATAATATATACAGCAACGTCCCAAATGCAATTTGAATCTGCATGTTGAAAAGAAAAAGCTATTTTTCTTTATTTTGTCACAAAACTAGAAGCTATTACACAGACACGCCACATCATAAAACTCATGTACTCTGGACAAGTCTTGCACTCAGTTTTTTTTTAAGCATATTGATCGTTACCAATGTCCACAGAAATGCAACACAAGTAAATCGGCAAAACATTAAAATGCTTTATGTAATTTTGGAACCATGAATGTTTCTGAATTGATATAGATTAGAACCCATGAGCCTTCATACTAGTGATGATTCTCTTACAATAACAATGGACAGAGGTTTGTAAATATTCAAAGTGTTGTGCCATTTTCAGGGATCCAGCAGGTCTATGTTTTTGCTACGAGCCTTTTATCAATAATAGATATTACAAGAGTGGATTATGAAGGTTCCCTTTAGATTTGGTATGACAAATTGAGAAGGTTTCATAGCTCAACCATGCTATATGAGAAGTTCATTTGCAAGCTTCAATTATCTGAAAATTGTGCAAATCCAAAATAATTACTAAATTGCAAATATGTTTAGGTTTTTGTCTTCCTTCAACTATCTTGCTTTTCACTACTTAATTGTTAACTCCAGATTCAACTTTTATCAATGCTCTTTACAAAACCAATGTTTTTTTTTAGTAACTAATGCAGTTCAAAAAACACTGCAGACTGTGGAAACAGAAATGTCTAAGGGATTTTCAGTTCTCAGATTCTAACAAAGATCAAGCAAGTCTGTACAAGTTACGCTGAGATTTCTTATTCGCTGGTTTGTGACATTCAATTTTCATTAGCTTTAAGGTTCAGAAATTTTTTTTAGGTTTATTAACTTTGTGTTTCATTGGTAAATTAATTCAATGTTAGCATAGAAGATACCATTAGATATACCTGAACATTGATGGAAATAGTGATTTAAAACTTAAGATACATGGTGCTCAAGGTTCAATGCAATCTTCCAAGGGCCTCAGAAAGACAACAACAAAAAAATTCGAATGTATGTATTCATTTGGTCAGAATTTACATGAAAGTTGATTTCTGTTTTCTTTATCTCACAAGAGCTTGCTTGAGGTCATTGTCAAGAAGGCCTCAAATGTTTAACATGTGAAGATTGTAGGTACATTTGTTTGGTGCAAATTTACTCCTTTTGTTTGCTCTATTTTGGCTGGGCAGAGTAAGTGGCCAGTGCCAGAGTCAATGCTCATATGATTACTTTGATAAATAAGGATGTGTTAACTTTTGCAAATAACGTAGTGAACACTTTTGGAATTGCCGAATGTTAGGACTTGGTAAATGTTTCAAAGGCCCTGGATATAGCAGTGCTAGAAGAAAGCCAGAAACTCTGCTCTCTTTATACATTCTGGGCCAGGATCTAAGAGGCAATTACCCCCACAAAATGCTACCAGATGAGAAAATTTGATTTTCTTTGGAAATGGAACTAAATATTCACAGTACTGTTTAAAGTATACTTCACATTATTTTAAAAATGACTGTTTTCAAATATGGTGGTAAGAGAATTTTAAAAAAGGTAAACATTGCAGTTATTAGAAATCTGATAGAAAATGCTGGAAAAACTCAGCAGGTCAGGCAACATCTACAGAAAGAGAAACAGAGTTAATGTTTCAGGTCAAAGACTCTTCATTAGAACCATCATGATGAAATTTTGATGAGGATTCTTCGACCTGAAATGTTAATTGTGTTTTTGTTTCCCCAGATGCTGCTTGTTCTGTTTTTAATTGGTGGTGAAGTAAATTCAGTGACGTTTACTATTTAAAAAAATAAGATATCTTTATTAGTCATATGTACATCAAAACACACAGTGAAATACATCTTTTGCATAGTGTGTTCTGGAGACAGCCCACAAGTGTCGCCACGCTTCCAGCGCCAACATAGCATGCCCACATCTCCTAACCAGTACGTCTTTGGAATGTGGGAGGAAACCGCAGCACCCGGAGCAAGCCCACACAAACACGGGGAGAACGTACAAGCTCCTTAAAGACAGTGGCCGGAATTGAACCTGGGTCACTGGTGCTGTAGTAGCGTTATGCTAACTGCTACACAACCGTGCCTGCTCCAGTATCCAACTTGAATGACATAATTAAAGAGACTTTCTAAACCTTTTTTTTAAAAAAGAGATTCCAACTGATCTTGCTGTTCATGTGCTTAACTTACATAGCACCAAAGTATTACCCTGCTTAACTGGACAAGAGCAACTCAGTGAGGATTTCTTACAAGATTAGGCCCAAAAATCATCTGTGCTCCCCTTTAACCGTTTTAAAAATACACAAGGCAGTTCTCAAATCATTCTCTCCAAATTTACAGCAAGATTTATTATTATCAACATTAAATAATTACAATTTGTAAATTTAAGGGCTTACTGGTATACTTTCTTAAAACATTAAATATAGCATATAATGGGCCAAATCTTATTGGCCTGGTCCCACCACCCACTGTCCAGCTAATGCCTGCGCTTAGGCCTCCTCATCCAGAGCTGCTTGTTGGCCCTCCACATCCAAGCATCCACAATATGATACAGTATCAATAGGGCCTGTGCGATAATGAAGAAGTACTACCCCTTGAAGGCCAGCAAAGCTGGGAGTGAAATCAATGGGGTCTCAGATCCCAGGCCAGGTCTAACCCAGTGCAGGATCCAAGAGATCAATTCCCCTGCATAATACCGGGCAGTCTCAGCATAACTGGACTCTGCTTTTGTACTCCAAATGAAGTCTGGCAGCAGAGCAAACTGATAGATTGGGCCTGCCAAGTCCCAGATTTGCACATGCACTGAGGTCTCAAACGTCCCTCAGTTTTAACAGATGAAATATTGGTAATCATCAGCTACAGCTAACAAATTCTGTCAAACGGACCATTTTAAATTTTTGATCAGGTTCAACATAACAATTTGCAGATCAACATTTTTCTCCTTCTCAATAGTAAAAAAAAATCACCTTTCTCTGAAAATCAAAAAACTACTGATGCTGGAAATACTCAGCAGGCCAGAGTGCATCTATGGGAAGAGTAAAAGAGTCAATGTTTCAGATCATGGACTCTTGATTAGAACTGAAAAGGAAAGAAAAAGAAGCCCGTAAAGCTGCAAGGAAGGTGGGAATGTCTCCAATAGGGTAAAACCGGGATAACCATGGGGATAAGCTGTAAACAAAATTATCTAGTCAATGAGTGAAAAAGCAAAATACAAAACACAAGTTGCTGGAAAAACTTAACGTGGTCTGCATAAAGTAGAAAGGGGAGGGGAAGATAAGAGTTATACAGCACAGAAACAGGCCCTTCAGCCCAACTCATTCACATCAATCAAGTTGTTTGTAATTGGTGATGGGATCAGGTTGCAGCTGGAGGAAGTGACGAAGAATCATGTGCTGGATGTGAAGGCCTAGTAGGCTGAAAAATGAAGACCAAGGGAACTCTACCTTTGATAAGATATCTTTATTAGTCCACATTGTACATCGAAACTCACAAGTGAAATGTATCTTTTGCGTAGAGTGTTCTGGAGACAGCCCGCAAGTATCGCCACACTTCCAGCACCAACATAGCATGACCACAACTTCCTAACCCATACGTCTTTGGAATGGGTAGACCTCTATAGGTAGAGTTCTACCTCTGTTCTGTCCAGGGGGAGGTGGGTTGAGAAGTAGAAGGGCAGGAAATGGAGGAGATGTGGGCGAGGGCTCCATCAACCACAGCAAAGAGAAATCCACGTTTCCTCAAAAAGGTACATTTCAGATCTCCTGAAATGGAAAGTCTCACCTCAAGGACAAATGCTGCAGAGACGGAGAAACTAAGAGAAAGAGATGGCATACTTACAAAAGGACAGGGTAGGTAGCTGTGTGAGTCAGTGGGTTTAATAGTACATGTCAGTGGATGGTTTGTCTCCTGAGATGGAGACGAGAGATCCAGAAAGCAGAGAGCAGTGTCAGAATAGTCCAAGTGAATTTAGGGCAGGGTGGGAAATTAGTAGTGAAGTTGATAAATTGACCAGTCCAACATGGGTGCAGGACGGCAGCACCAATGCAGTCACCAATGTAGCGGAGAAAGAAGTTGGACACGTGTTGCCAGAATAGGTTTAGAGCAAGGGACCTGCCCCACTTTAGCCAAAAAGGCAGGTGTAGCTAGGGCCATGCAAGTGCCATGATTACACCTTTGACTTGTAGAAAGTGAAAGGAATCAAAAGAGAAATTGTTCAGGGTTAGAACAAGTTTAGCCAGGCAGAGGAGAGTGTTAGTAGAGGGGAACTGGTTGCATCTATGTTCTAGAAAGAAATGGAGGGCCCCAAGGCCTTCCTAATGGGGTATGGAGGTGTTTATAGACTGGGATATCCCATGAAGATGAGGCAGTGGTGGCCAAGGAAATGGACTGTCATTAAAATGGTGGAGAGTATGTAAAGTGTTCCGGATGCAGGTGGGCAGGAACTGGACAAGGGGCAGGGGGAACAAGACAGAGTTGAGGAATGAGGAGATAAGTCCAGTGGGGCAAGAGCAGGCAAAAACCAATGGACCCACCAATGCAGACCTGTTTGTGGATCTTTGGAGGCTGTAGAGGGGAGATCTCCTGATGTGATGGTATAGGAGACAGTGACCTGGTGTTGGTGGGGTCATGGTCCAAGGGTTGGTATGAGGACTGAACTGAGAGCTGCCCTCTGGCCTCTACAAGGTAAAGATCTGAGCATCTGCAGTCTCGTGTCTCTCTGGTCAATAAGTGAATGGGAGCAGTTGGACAATGGGAACATAGACAAAAGAATGACAGAGTTGCAAAGTGCAGAGCAGCAGAGCCCCTGCAGGTTGACAGGCCCTGCAGGCAAGGCTGAGCACATGCTCCATTCCCAGAGGGAAAAAAAAAGAAAAAAAATACTGAGCCAATATTACAGATAGATTACTGATACAGACTGAGGAATCAGGTAACTTGAAGATGTAGAATTCAATATCAATTCCAGAAAGCTGAACATGCCCATACAGAAGATGAGTTGCTGTCCCTCAAGCTTGCATTTGGCCTCACTATGACAGTACAGGAGGCCAGACTGATGGGTCAGAATGAGAACGGGATGGGGAATTAAAGTGGCAGGGAACAAGAAGCTCAAAGTCATCCCTGCATACTGCACACGCTGCCTTTGAGACGGCAGCGACAAGGATGCAACAATCACCCACCCCTTTGTGGACTATGGATTTACAAAGAAGATCTAGAAAAGGACGAAAGGGTCTTCGTCGACGTTCATCCTGAGCATCCACATAACAGACAACTTTCTAATCTTCTCAGGGAAGCATACTAAGACAAACATCAAAGTGCTACTGGAAGATTGTCAACTTGGTGAAAGATGCACTTTGGTCTGCCTGAAACTTGTTGGTCTTCCAGTACAGTCGGATGTCCGTAAGGGAATGCTGCTGCCTGGCACATTCCAGACTGCAGGAGTAGGTGCTAAGAGATGCACTAAAGCTTGATGCGGCCAACACAAAGGCTTTGTGGGGAAGGACAGCAGGCTAAGGTCCTGCTGCCACTGGACACTGAAGGGTTAAGCCCTTTGGCAAAGCCTCTCAAACACTTGAAGTATGCATTATCAAAGGACACTGCATGACTGGCAATGGTGTTCTGTACACAAGGTGCTAACACTACAAATGTATACAACTGATAACATTATGAATGTATAGACTAACAACATTATGTATATAAAGAAAGCCATGCACTATTTTTGTATTTGTTGTAAACTTTATGAATAAAGTTTACATTTGAAACGAAAAGACTGAACACGGGCCTTCCGTAAAGCAATCACCCAATCTGCGTTTGGTCTCCTTTTCAGTTCTGATGAAGGATCTCTGACCCGAAATGTTGACTCTTTCTCTTCCCGCAGATGCAGCCTGACCCATTGAACATTTCAACCTTTTTCTTAAGTTTAATTTACATAACAACAATTTATCTGGTGAAAAAAATCTGAGAAAAACTGTCCCAAAGCATCACTGAAGATTGCTAATATAGTTTTGAATACATTTATTCTGCTTGTGTACTAATTTGATTCAGGGTAAGGATGGTCTTTCTTTCTGCACTCAACATTCCTTATTAATGCAAGTTGCATGTGAAAATCCTCAGTGTGGAAAGGAATTATGCAAAAATACCAGAAAATAAGGAGCCTGATATCTTGATTTTAACATGTGGTTACACAATAAGAATAATTTACAAAATAGAAAATTTCAAGCTCAAAAGAAAACTGTCAGAGCTGTTGTAAGCATAGAATAATGCATTTTAAAACATATAATAGAAGTTTGTCTGCCATACATTTCCTGACTATTCAATATCAACATCAGATAAAGAAAACAAAGAAATAAAGGAATTCTCCAGGAACTCAAAATATGTAAGTCAGAACAGGATATCTTCAATGTTGCTTCCACATATCTGTTTAAATTGATCCATTACTCTTGTAAGAGCAATTAGTCCTTGTGGCCTTAAAAGGAAAGTTATTCCACATTTCAGCAACAGAACAGAATGCATTTCTTTAATATAAAATGACCCTCTATCTTTAGAATCGTGCAATCAACCTGAACAACTGCAAATTTATTAATGTACAATAAACACCATGCAAATTGGTCATGCTTGGGGAACCATATACACAAATGTTTATATTGTACTTGGTCAGAAAAGATTGCAATGGCTCAATAAATTCCATGGGAATAGAAAAACAACTCATTCATATATGCAAAATATTTGTAGCTTTTTAAAAATCAACCTTCATAATCACACCTGGATTCTCACCCACAACCTGAAAAGAAATGTGATTCTGATAAGTTCATTCAGTGTGTACATCTTTTTTTTCCACTATTCAATAAAGACACAAGGCCCCATTCTTAGAGAACGGATAACTCCACAAGGAAATCCACAAAATGAATAAATGGATTCCTGCTTATCAGATTTCTATTTTATCTTATCCTAACCTAGAATCCAATACACGTCCCAGCATGATAATATTTAAATGCTGGAAACTTCAGATGCTATGAGATTTAAGAGTTATTACAAAAGAGCAAATCAAACTAGCTGGAAGCAGCTTTAGCCAAATGGTTCAAGAAACTGTGCATGTTCCATGTGCCAGAAGAAATAATGAGGCCAAGAATACAGACAGATGAAGGATTAGATTTAAAATTTAATAAGCTGAATTGGTAGCTTTTAGTAATATGTAAAAGAAATATGAATAAACTATATCTGACCAACTGAGGGGAACAATATTTCCACTGTCTCATTAAAAGCACTGAAAAGGTTCAAAAGTTAAATTTTCAGCTTTTGCGTTTTGAAAGAACTGGAGCACATAGCAACCTGAAGAGTGGAGTTAATACCAGAAAAAACTGCAGAGGGTTGAATGATGAATGGTGGTAGTTATTAGCTTGAAAAGAGCAAGAAAAAAAAATGTTCAACTAAATAGAAAAATTTTGAAAGATTTGCCTTAATGGCAGCACAAATAGAGTAATTTGAGAGGAAGTCACTTGCCCCTAAATATAACTTTGCTGAGAGCCCATAAAATATATTCAGTGACATAGGCAAGGAATATTGAATGTATAACACTGACTCCAATAAAAATAAGCACACAAATATAAACAGGAAAATAATTCTCAATTTAACAGTCAATGTGAAAAGGTGAATTTCACCTCATTTTTCTGAGCAAAACACATCCATATATATTATTGCATATTTCTAACATTTAAATATAATTAAGGAATGGTCTGGAGACTTTACAAGAAAAAAATAAGCACTTTCTTACTTTAGCAATATGAATAGTGGATAACTGGAAGATTGAAGACTAAATCAGCTTCATGCATTGTAACAGGAACAGTGTCATTATATTTTAGCTACAATATACATCCAATATGCTAAAAATGCCTTAAAAGGACATTTTCAAAAGAAACGTAAACAACGATCAACATATTAGGGCAGGAATTTGAATTCAACCCAAGAAGAATTGAATTATAACTAGAGACATTATTTCCTACAGTAAGCTTTAGAATATAGAACATTGCAGCACAGTACAGGCCCTTCGGCCCACAATGTTGTGCTGACATTTTATCCTGCTCTTATATCCATCTAACCTTTCCCTCCCTCATAGCCCTCCATTTTTCTATCATTCATGTGTCTATCTAAGAGTCTCTTAAATGTCCCCAATGTATCTGCCACCATCTCCTCTGCCGGCAGTGCGTTCCACACACCCACCACTCTCTGTGTAAAAAAAAAACTTACCTCTGACATCCCCCTTATACCTTCCTCCAATGACCTTAAAATTATGTACCCTGGTGTTAGCCATTTTCATCCTGGGAAAAACTCTCTGACTGTCCACTCAATCTATGCCTCTTATCACCTTGTACACCTCTATCAACTCACCTCTCATCCTCCTTCTCTCCAAAGAGAAAAGCCCTAGCTCACTCCACCTATCCTCATAAGACATGTTCTCCAATCCAGGCAACATCCTGGTCAATCTCCTCTGCACCCTCTCCAAAGCTTCCACATCCTTCCTATAATAAGGCGATCAGAACTCAACACAATACTCCAAGTGTGGTCTAACCAGAGGTCTATAGAGCTGCAACATTACCTCGCGGCTCTTGAACTCAATAACCCAACTAATGAAGGCCATCACACCATACGTCTTCTTAACAACCCTATCGACCTCCGCAGCAACCTTGAGGGATCTATGGACGTGGACCAAGATCCCTCTGTTCCTCTACACTGCTAAGAGTCCTGCCATTAACCTTGTATTCTGCCTTCAAATTCGATCTTCCAAAGTGTATCACACTTTTCCGGGTTGAACTCCATCTGCCACTTCTCAGCCCAGGTCTGCATCCTATCTTGTGTAAATGCTTAAGTTTCTCCAAATTATCATGCTTTGAACTAAAATAACTGCCTGTGAGCAGACTAAATGAAAACATTCTTACTTTTTGCCAATTGCCTAGTTGACAACCTTCAACAAGGTGCTTTTCACAGGTCAGCACCTTTTTGGCCTCCACACCTGCAACATGGAAGTCAGAAGTTGCATCATGCATTTCATCACTTAACTCGGCACTGAATTCAGGGCATACTTTGGACAAGCCTCTCAGCTTTAGCATATCTACCCCATTCAAATGAATGGGGTTAACATGAATTGGAAAGTTTAGTTTATATTTTTCTCTTTATTTAATACTGCTTTTAGTTCATTTATATCAATTAAATTGTCTACTTTGCTGATTATTTTACCTTTCTGACAGTTTCTCTATCAAACATATTTAATAGTAGTTAAGTGGCCTTTTGATAACAGCAAGCTGTCAAAAGGCCATCAGAGCAGTCTAGAGCAAAGTCTCAGAACCCATCATCTGACATCAAGGTGTGGAGTGTGATTTAAACTGCAGGACCACACAAGTGTGCAAATGAGATCAAAAACAAAGTTAACTGTGCCAATTTGTTTCAAAATACACAATGCCTTACTCAGACAATGAAAATCAGAATGATTGCAAATGGTTCCCAAAATACTCAAGAGCAGAGTAACAAGATAATAACTATATCTAAAACCAAACAGAAAACTGCAAGCCAATACATCTAAACCAATGGAAAATTTGAGAGTTCCCATTACCTATAACTTTAAGAATGATTGACACAAATCTAAAAGAACAGTAATTAGAAATGAAAGAAAGATAGTCTTTAAAGGGATGTTAAAAAATGAACTTACAAAGTGAAGAAGGAATTGCAGACTGAAAACAAGAGATTGAAAACATGGGAAGCTCATCTTGTAAAAAGCGTGAGCAGTTAGTTTGATTCATTGATCTGAGTTCTGGAGGAATAAAATTAAGTCTTAAAGAGAGCAATGGAAATAATTTTCTTTAAAAAAACATTTCTTGTATTAGAACAGGGAGAAGTAATTAGTCAAAAAAGTTCATTTTTCACTTTGAGAATTGTAAATTTTAGCATCAAGGATGAATAGGTTGGAAAATAAAGTTTCCAGAAGCTTAGAGATATTTCCAGGAGCAACCCCCGGAAGGACACCAAAACAATAGCTCATACTTCATTGGAAATATTATGTTTAGCATACCCAGTTGTGGATTACAGCAGTTGCAACCAGGAGATAAAATTTTGCCTCAAACCAATTAAGATGCTAGGAGAGAAGGCAATTTTTTTGGGGTGGGGGGAGCAAGCATAGATGTGATTGAACAAAAATGCAACACTAGACTCAATTGGAGTACAACACAAAGCTTTTCAAACCAAACAAAAGCATGAATTTGTAGAACTATCTTTCTAATTCTCAGCAATCCTTCAGGCAATTGAAGGCACCACTGAAATGTTGGTAATTTAACAATTCGCACATCATGCTTCAAAAATGAATTATTTGTGGAAAATAGGAGTTGCAGCAACTTGTGGAATAGCAAATACAGAATGATCAAATATTCACATTACAGGAGGAGATGTGTGAAGTAAGTTTTTTTTCAAAAAAAGTAGAGTGTGGTAGGTTCCTGAACCACACTGCCAGAGAAGGTGGTAGAAGCAGATACAACAGCAACATTTAGACATGAACAGGCAGGGAATATAGAGATAAAGACCACACATAGGAAGATGGGAGTAGTGTAGATCAGCATCATGGTGAGCAGAGATATGGTGGGTTGTAGGGCCTGTTCCCTGCGCTGTTCTGTGATTAAAAGAGCAAAAAAAAAATCAAGGGTTAGGTATACAACATTAAAGGGTGATTTCTTTTTTTAATAAAAGAGCAACCAAAGTAATCAAAAAGTGAAGATGTTGAAAATATGAAATAAAAACAAAACACACTGAAAATATTTTTTAAAAAATCAGGTAGCATCCAACAAAAAAAAAGGAACAGTTAAGTGTTTCAGGTCAATGACCTTTCATCAGAACTAGAAAAAGTTAGAAGACAAGCACATTTTAAGTTGCAGTGAAAAAGGGAAGGATAGAGAGAGAACAAGGAAACATCTGTGATAGGTGCAGACCAAGAGACAGAATACTGTAAATAGTGGTGATACCAACTGTGAATTTGGGGAAAGCTTATTTATTGCAGATCATTTGTCTGAAAGAGCTGCAAGTAGAAAATGAACAAGGTCAGAAAAGAGAAAAAAATGCTTCAATTATGAGATACAGAACAACGTAGTTGTTGGAAATCTGAAATAAAAGAATATTTGATATATCCAGCAAGTCAGGCAGTGTCTACAAAGAGAAAACAACTGAAGGAAACAGACAGGAAGGTAAAGTTTACTAATACTTCCGATGCTCAATTTAAGTATCACAAATATCAACAAATATGACCCTTAGAATGGGCTAATCAGAAAATTAAAAATGAAATAGAGGTAAAATAGCCTCTAGAAGTCACAGAGTGTACGGATTCACCAGCATGCAAAATACATCAAAAGAAAGGAGGCAAAACATAACAGTAATGTTTTTGTTTAGTACTACTATAAGAAAGGCTGCAAGAAAGGAAACATTAATGTACATAAACAAATATATTCTAAATGATTCCTACAGAGGTATTTGCAAGGAAAAAAAAACAATATTCTCTCCCCAGAAGATATTTCAAGACAAAACTCAACAATCAAAATACTCAAATTGAAAATATTTAAAACCAATAAATCACTGTGGTTCTGTGGTATTTATTCAGTGTGCTTGGATGCATAAGGGGAGATACAAGTAAATAAATTATCATCAAGGAGTCATCACTGGGGAACCAATAATACGCTGGATAAGCCGGTGGTACCCATATTCAAAACTGCAAAACTGGCACAGACAAACACAGATAAGTTAGTCTCACTGCATACAAAAAAAATCAATAAACAAAATGATAATCTAGCATATAGCACCCAACTTCAAAAGGGGAAGAATTTGCATTTTCAAGCTCCTGGATTTCTTTGAAGCAGTGGACCACGTATACATTATAATATTGCATATTTACATATTTGAACTGTGTTTGATGAAATTATCCATGAAGCATTTCAAATTCAGGAGCAACAAACAATCTGCAGGACCTGATGCTGGTTTTTGACCCGAAATGTTGACAGTTCCTTTCCTTCCACAGATGCTGCTCGACCCACTGAGCTCCTCCAGAAGATTGATTGTTGCTCCAGATTCCAGCATCTGCAGTGTCTTGTGTATCCATTTCAAATTCAGGCATAGGTAGATAACGGGCAAGTACCATTTGCATTACACAAGTACCAGACAAAGACCATCTTCAACAAAGAAATCTTGTTATTCTCCCTGACATTAACCCACTATCAACATAATGGAGATCACTATGTCAACGGGGACAGCCACCTAAATACTGTGGTTACAACAGCAGGACAGAGACTAGGTACCCTGTAGCAAGTGACTCATCTCCTGGCAGTCCAAACAATTTTTTATCATCTACAAAGCACAAGTCAGGAATGTTATGGAATATTCTCCACTTTTCTGGATGTTTACAGCTTCAAAAATAATCGTCATACTGTGGCTGCAGCATGTATTGTCTATGTAAAGTGGGCTGGAATTTCTCAAAGCTACTCCCAAAGCACCTCCCAAACACACAACTTCTGCTGCCAAGGAGGATAAAGACATTAGGCAAATGGGAACATCACTATCTGCAGGTTCCCCTCCAAGTCACATATCATCCTGACTAGAAAACATAACCGCCACTCTGACACAAACATTGATCCTAAAATTTACTTATCACTAGTTTGAATCTCTGTCCTGTTGTCTTTTAACTCAACTAGTGATATTCCAGTTATTGTTTCCATTCCTTTTATTATTTTACGTACCTCCTATAAAGGGCCTCTATTGCTTGAATGTCTTCCTCATTTCTCACAGTTGGAACCATGCACAGCACTCAAGGCATGGTTTGATCAGAGATTTGATTCATTTATTGTTTTAACTTTGTAGCTCAGATTCTATTAGTTTTCCATTCTATCCATAGTCAATTTAACTTTATTCTTGATTTACTATCTTTTCCCTTCCTGTCTATTGCTCTTGAAATTTGTTTGAAATTAAATTTAATTTTCTTTGTTCTGCCCAGTTAAACATGTTATTTTAATATTTATTTGATATTGTTAGCCCTCCTAGTGTGATGTCATTTGCAATTCTGGCCTGCTTACAGTGGGCTTCTGAGATGAAGTTAGTGATATAAATTAGAAATTGTAATGGACACAACATCCCTTCAAAATTCTTTGCACAAAACACAATACTGAACTGACTGCTGGATAAACTGGTGGAAGCAAAATACAAATCAATTAAGGAAATTTTAGTATGGAGCTTCATTAAATATCTTTTGCAAATCCTCATAAATAACATCAATATGCTCTGATCCATCTTGTTAATGGCTGCCTCAAAAAAATTTCAATTATACCAAATTGAACCAAAATAAAAAAAATCATGGAAATACTTAAAAAATAAAACAGTGCATGTAGAAATGGAAACAAAGTTAATACTTTAGACACATGACCATTTATCAGAACTGTTGAAGCCACTGACCTGGAACATTAACCATCTTTCTCTTTACTAATGCTGTCTGACCTGCTGAGTATTTTCCGATTTTATTTTACATTTCTAGCATCCACAATATTTTGCTTTTGTTTTAAATAAATGAAACCTCAGTCACAAATCTTTATCAATTCTCTTCGATAAACTCACACTTCAAATGTTCAGTTTCATAGTCTCTAATGATAGATCCAAGTAATTCCTGCTCCAACTGGCATTAAATTGACAATCTGCAGAATTTTTCCTCCCTTCTATCTTAAATAATTGATAGAAAAGCCAATCAATTTTCAAAGCATTTCTGAAAAATATGTTAGGAAGGAAAACGAAACACACAAATACACTCATTTTCCACAATACTGGGGTGGTCACAATTTAATTCAGTATTCATGTTGATCTTCATTTACACTGTCCTAACACTAGACTGAAATAAATGAATAAAATTTGAACCAAAATTTCAAACTTCATGTTAAAGCAAAAAGTTTGAAGCTCAATATTCAACATATACCATTTATTTTGCCCACAGAATGTAGCAAGTGGGATTTTGTAAAAAAATCTCAACCTATCAAAGTGTTGAACAGCAACTTTCAAATCAACATTCTAGTCTTCATTCCTAATTATCACAGTTATTCAAAAGGTCTTATGGCATGCCAAAAGGTACAACACTATCCAGAATAGCTTTATTTACCTAGTTGTACAGAATGCAAATCACTTAAATAAAATCTACAGGAAGTCCTTGTTGAAAACATACAAGAAAAGATCTTTTGACTTAAAATGGGCAGCTGGAGTGGATAAATAACTTTAGCTGCAGAACAGTGCAAACAGTTTTAACATTTGGCAATAAGCCACCCTATATTTACATTCTTGCTGAAACTATTAACATAATCACCTAAACCTTAAGAAATGTACTCCATAAAACTAGCTTAAATTCTGCCAGATTTAAACCACTAAATTGTTTGGACAATTTCCACTAAAATTTGCCAAACTAAACTTTGATCTTTTGCTAAACATTCACTGCTTTCGAAATCTCCCACAGTTTGCAAAGGCTAAAATTATTTTAGGCTAAACGGCTACATTATTTTACAAAACATTTTATTTCCTTAGTAATTACGATAACTCTTAACAATATACAGATGTCGTCAAGGATAAAAATGGTTCATTTATGTATACATAAATATAAAATTGACAAGTATACATCATTTACACCTCAATGAGATTGGCTTTGGTTCAGATGGTAACTTATTAACTGGAGGTCTGACAAATTAAAACACGTGGATATTAAAATAATGTTAACTATATAACCTAGATGACAGAATTGAGGAAATAAATCTTAAGTGTATAAAAACACAGAAATGTTCAAGCAGTGTAGATCTACCAATTATTTTCACAAAAGCATTAACTCCATTAAACACTTGTACGACAACCATTAAAACAGAATTAAATGCAAAAGATATTAACTTTCACCTCAATGCAAATATTATCACAGGTTTGTGCAACCCAAACCCTTCTGCTGATAATGTATACAAAATAATATTTCACACAAAATGCGACAGAAAGTTATTATCATTCAGCAGATTAACAAATGTAATCCAGTGACTGCATATTGGTTGCAGATGTGTATGTATTTATTGCACATGCTTAACACACACTGGATTTAGAGACATACGTCAATTATATTCTCCCTTCCCCCGCTTCCACATTCAACGATCAAAGAATGGGCATATGTTTTATATAAATGAACTCGAAATTACAGCAATCCATATATAATTTTATTAATGCAATAGAGTTTTAAAGAAGTGATGACATTCATCGTATCCTTTTTGCAGATACACAAGCTCAATTAATACTGCAATTGACATGATACAATTTAATATGAAATGTTATTAATCTTGTAACTACCTGTTTAAAACTGCTCCTCGTACGTCCAGTCGGGCCTGATCCTGGACTTGCTGCATCTGCGGGTGTGAGTGGTAAGGCAGCCCGGTTACTGGGCGCCGCTGCCCCGACTGACGATGTTCCTCACTACAGTGGTGCATCCCCAGCTCCTCCTTTACTCCGCTGCCCCCTTCCTCGGCCATCTCGTCCTCGAATTCCTCCTCTTCTCCGCCGTCCTCTTCCTCGGCAAGCCATTTCTTCTTCAGACCCTAGAGGATCGGGATAACGCTGCCCCGTTGCTTCTTCCTCTCCCCTTCCATCTCCTCTCCAGCAGACAAGGCCTCGCTGCTCTCGGAAAGCCTCGGACTGTCGCCTCGTTCCATATCCAGTTCTCCCTGGGCGCCGCGCTGGGGCCGAATCGTCGGCGCCCGCGGCTGCCGCGGCTGCTCTCATGGCGGCCAACGCTGCGGCTTGCTGAGCAGCGATTTGCTGCTGCGCACTTGCGAGGTACTTGTCGCTGGACCCTCAGCCGTTGATCTCCGGGGCTCGCGCTGCTCCATTTGAATTCGCTGTTGCTGCCTGGCCTGGGCGCGCGGCGGCTGCTGCTGCTGTGGGTGATGCTGCCGCCGGGCCTCGAGCTCGAGGCGCGCACGCTGCTGCCTCTGCAGGTTTTCCCATCACCGCCTGCAAACTTCATGGCTTCCTCGGTCCCCCCCCCCCCCCGCGCTTTCTTCTATCCCTTGCACTCGCTCTGTCAAGGCGTGGACTTTGCGAGGAGACGGTACTGGTAAGAAACAACAGTCAACGGGTGGGGTGACTGACTAACAGAGAGATTTGGTACTATTTATGAGTTTCAACGAGTGGAGGGGGAGGGTGCAGAGAGATTCTGCAACTTTTCAATATAGATTGCAATATAGATCCCCGAGCAGAAAAGAAGCTGTTATGAGACATTTTCCATTTTAAAAGGGCTGGGCGGCAAGGAATTAATAAACTCCTTTGGGGGAAAGTTAATTATATTCTGCTTCTGAAATGATTGTACAATATAATGCATTAAACGACGGCACAAATTGTACACAGCAAAGACAATAAGAAAATAACTGCAACCGGTGAAAATTTAAAAATCGAAACAGAAGTAAAAAAATTACATAGCATGTCCACAGACAATATAATCTCTACATTAGACATATTTTTTATAAGAACATGGAAGGAAGGCAAAATAAAACTCTAACTGGTATCTGGTGTCTATGTCTTGTATCTGGTATCTGTGTCTCTAACTGGTATTTTTGGATGCCAAAGATTACAATTTTCTAACGTTCGGTTTTACTTTAGAAAATAACTGTCTCGTTTTGATCTTACAAACTTTTTTAAATCATTGTTCTTTCTATTGAAGGGGCTAACTCTGGATAGAACTGTGAAGAGTTCAACAGACATAGTTGTACTTCGCCCACATGTTTATTCTTTATAAAGGGGAGTAAGTCACAGAAGTAAAATTGGAGGTCTTCAGCAGTAACATTGAAGTAGATTGTAATGGATGAGAAGCCCATATTCCATCCTTAATTATTTTGGTTTTAATTAAATACAAAAAAGACTCCTAATTTGCCATCGTGATGTAAATGCCAGTTTCCACTTGTTGAATATTAGCAACTTTTTCGAGGCATTACGTTAGTTCTCACTGGTCAGTCCTAAATATACATTTTCCCAGGGAAGGATTATTGCAGATTCAAAGTAATTATGAAGACTAGTCCAGGGACTATGAAACTAATATTGTGCCTATTAAAATATAAGAAGCTGCTGCCCCTCTTCAGTTACGCAAAGGGTTTGCTTCTCATATTCTCCCTGCATTTCAGTTTTAGGCTTCTGATCTTTGGATTTCTGATGCAAGGGATTGAGGGAGCAACAGATAGAATGGGAGATCCATTTCTGGTGCTGATCCTGGACCTGGCCAAGATCGCTAACCACGGGTCCAGATAATGAGCTATTATGGGATACAGTGCACTCAACAGCCTATTCCTCTTTTATACTGTTGAGAAAAAAAGCATTTGACTTTCCTTGGTAACTTAGTTGACAAGGTCAGTGATGCACTCTGGGACCGTTTCAAGCCAGCAAGTCAAGGTCTTTCTTGGGTAGTGGGTATCAGAGAAACTGGACTGCATGACTGACTTCTGAGTCAATACTTTGAGCTAAGGTTTTCATTACAATGGTTTTATAGTGACATCTCATGTGAGTGAAGTGCTGTTTGAAAATTAAACCTGAACTGAACTCATCAAAGTAAATCACCAAGGAAAGTCAAATGCTTCTTCAATAGTCTGGTTGTACTTTCTCATCTAAAACCAATGTTCAGTCTATAGTATTATAACATCATATCCTTCTCCTGAAAGATATTTGAAAATTTTGACCAATGCATGTGAATGAATCAAAGTATCCACACACTGAAAATAGTAATTTATTGAAAATCAGCCACTGAGGAGCACTGAGCCTGCAACTATTATGACACTTCTTTGTTCCATCCACATTTTTCTTCACTCCTACCTTCTATGAATACATGAAACACAAGAAGATAATTTATTAGGTGGGTAAAATGATCTCATTCACAGTCAATGGCAAAGAAGATACTGATTATTGGAGGGAACTACAAGAAACAAAATCAACCCAGCTATAAACAGGAAAAGAGAAGATGCAGAATAGTAAAGGAAGGACATTGATGACAAGGAACCAAATAGAGTGACAAGGAGTCTAAAAAGATGTCTAATCATAAAGTGGGAGGAACTCCTACTAAAAAATAGTTAAATTGTCTGCATAACAAAGTATGATGCCAGTAATAAAGCAGGTGAGATGGAGGTACTCATACTTAGGAAGGAACTAGACATAGTAGGGTTTGCTAAGATATAACTGCAGAAAAACCAACAATGGCAATGAAGCATTTGTTTTTTTTTCAGGACTTGGGCATCACTGGCTAGGCCAGCATTTATTGCTCATCTCTAATTGCCCTTGAAAAAGGTGGTGATGAGCCATCCTCTTGAACTGCCTCTGATTGATGTATCTCTGATTGGAGGCCTGTGACTAGTGGTGGCCACAGGGATCGGTGCTGGGTCTGTTGTTGTTTATCGTCTATATTAATGATTTAGATGATAATCTGATAAACTGGATCAGCAAATTTGCGGATGACACCAAGATTGGGCGCGTAGTGGACAGCGAGGAAGGCTATCAAAACTTGCAAAGTGATCTGGATCAGATGGGAAAATGGGCTGAAAAATGGCAGATGGAGCTTAATGCAGACAACTGTGAGGTGATGCACTTTAGGACAAACCAGGGTAAGACTTGCACAGTGAACAGTAGGGCACTGAGGTGTGCGGTAAAACAAAGGGACCTGGGAATACAGATCCATAATTCCTTGAAAGTGGCATTGCAGGTAGATAGGGTTTGTAAAGAGAGCTTTTGGCACTTTGGCCTTCATAAATCAGGGCATTGAGTACAGGAGTTGGGATGTTATGTTGAAATTGTATAAGACTTTGGTGAGGCCAAATTTAAAGTATTGTGTGCAGTTCTGATCACCTGCCTACAGGAAATATGTCAATAACCTTGAAAGAGTGCAGAGAAAATTTACACTGATGTTGCTGGGACTTGAGGACATGAGTCACAGGGATAGGTTGAATAGGTTAGGACTTTATTCCCTGGAGCACAGGAGAATGAGGGGAGATCTTGTAGAAGTGTACAAAATTATGAGGGTATAGATAAGGGTGAATGCATGCAGACGTTTTCCCCTCAGGTTGGGTGAGACTAGAACTAGAGGTCATAGGTTTAGGGTGAAAGGTGAAATGTTTAAGGGGAATCTGAGAGGGAACTACTTCATTGAGAGGGTGGTACAAGTGTGGAATGAGCTGCCGGTGGAAGTGGTGGATGCGGGTTCAATTGTAGCATACATAAGATATCTTTATTAGTCACATGTACATCAAAACACAGTGAAATGCATCTTTGCATGGAGTGTTCTGGGGTAGCCCGCAAGTGTCGCCACACTTCCGGCGCCAACATAGCATGCCCACAACTTCCTAACCGGTACGTTTTTTGGAATGTGGGAAGAGACCAGAGCACCCAGAGGAAACCCACGCAGACATAGGGAGGACGTATAAACTCCTTACAGACAGCGGCCGAAATTGAACCCAGGTCGCTGGCGCTGTAATAGCATCACGCTAACCGCTACACTATTGTGCCTGCCGCATTTAAGAGAAGTTTGGATAGGTACATGAATGAAAGTGGTATGGAGGGCTGTGGTCCAGGTGCAGGTAGATGGGACTAGGCAGAAAACCAGGCCGGCATGGACTAGATGGGCTGAAGGGCCTGTTCGTGTGCTGTAGTGCTCTATGACTCTATGGCCGCAGTTCTTCTGGTAAAGGATTCTTCCACAGCAGTGTTGGGCAGGTAGTTCTAGGATTTAGGCCTGGTGTTGATGAAGGATCAGCAATTTATTTCTAAGTCAGGATAGTGTGCTACTTGAAGTGGAACATGCAGGTGGTGGTCTTCCTTTGCACCAGCTACTGCCCCTGTCCTCTTTTGGAGTAGAGATCGTGTATCTGGGAGATTCTGTCAGAGGAGTCTTGATGAGTAACTGCAGTGCATTTTGGGGATGGTGCAATCTACAGCCATGGTGCAGGGAATGAATATGGTAATATTAAGCATTCCCATTGACCTCATTTTTACCAGGGGTTCTTGATGTATGCTCAATCAAAGCCTGCCTGAATGTCCAAAGTATTTGCTGTCATTCTCCTGCCTTCTCTCCCTGTAACCTTTGACACCTTTACTAATCAAGAACCTATCGATCTCCACTTTCTGTGTTCTATGTTTGGGCCAAGGCTACGATGAGGTTGGAGATGAATGGGCAGGGTGGGAGGGGGAAAGCACTGTCCATGACAACTTTCATCACTTTGCTGAAGATTGAGCGTAGACTGAGTGGGATGTTATTAGCCATGTTGAATTTGTTCCGCTTTTTCTGAACAGGGGCTTATCTGGTTAGTGTTCCACATCATCAAGTAGGATTCTGTGCTTAACTGCACTGAACCAGCTTGGCTAAAGGAGCAGCTAGTCTTGAAGCTGGAGTTCATTGCTGCAGCTGGGATGTTATCTGTGCTTATGCTCTCAGCAATTTCTTGATACAAGATGAAAAGCATTGGATTGGGCTCAAGACTGGCTTCTGCAGTGGTGGGGGTTTTCAGGAGAAGGCCAAGATGGATTGTCAACTTTGGCATCAGCATTCTTGTGCTGGGCCTCTCCATTGTTGAGGTCGAGATGTTTTTGAAGTTATCATGTCCTCATTAGTGTTTAAGTGTTCACTGCCTCTCATGGCTAGATGTGGCAGGACTGCAATGGTTTGGGCTCTGATCTTTTGGCTGTGGAATTGCTTGGCTATCTGTTGCATATGTGTTTTACTGTTCAGCTTCTGATCTTGGGTTGCACTTCAAGCAACATGACACTTTTTTTGGTACACCTAGTGCTGCTCCCAACTTGACTGCATTGGTACATGCCAAGCCTTGAGGTTACAGATTATGGTGGTGTACATTTCTGTTGCTGATGATAGTCTACAGCACCTTGCTCAGTTTTGAGCTGCCAGATCTGTTCTGAGTCTACCTCACTGACTTGAGCAAGCATGTATTGCCATATTAAACCACAAGACATAGGAGCAGAATTAAGCCATTTGGCCCATAAAGTCTGCTCCGCCATTCAATCATAGCTGTTTTGATTTTTCTCTCACCCCATTCTCCTGCCTTCTCTCTGTAGCCTTTGACACCTTTACTAATCAAGAACCTATGAATCTCCACTTCAAATATACACAATGACTTGGCCTCCACAGCCCTCTGTGGCAATGAATTTCAGATTCACCAACCTCTGACTAAAGGGACATCCTTTTATTATGTGGCTGTGCGCTCTGGTCCTAGACTCTTCCACTACTGGAAACATCCTCTCCACACCCACGCTATCCAGTCCTTTCAATATTCAGCAGGTTTCAAATGAGATTCCCCCCCCCCACCCCATCCTTCTAAAACTTCAGCGAGTACAGGCTCAGAACCATCAAACGCTCCTCATATGTTAACCCTTTCATCCCTGGGATCATTCTCGTAAATCTCCTCTGGACCCTCTCCAATTCCAGCACATCCATCCTTAAATATGGGGCCCAAAACTGCTCACAATACTCCAAATGTGGTCTGACCAACACCTTATAAAGCCTTAACATTACATCTTAGCTCTCCTATTCTAGTCCTCTCAAAATAAATCCTAGCATTGCACTTGCCTTTCTTACTACTGTCTCAACCTGCAAGTTAACATTATAGGGAATCCTGCACTAGGACTCCCAAGTCCCTTTGCACCTCTGATTTCTGAATTCTCTCCCCATTTAGAAAAATAGCCTACACCTTTATTCCTTCTACCAAAATACATGACCATACACTTCCCTACTCTGTATTCCATCTGCCACGTCTTTGCCCATTCTCCCAACCTGTCCAAGTTCTTCTGCAGACTCCCTGCTTCCTCAGCACTACCTGCCCTTCCACCTATCTGTGTATCATCCACAGACTTGGCCACAAAGCCATCAATTCTGTTATCCAGATCATTTCATGTGAAAAGTAGCAGACCCAACACAGACCCCTGCAGAACACCACTAGTAACCAGCAGCCAACCAGAAAAGGCCCCCTTTAATTCCCACTTTGTCTTCTGCCAGTCCAGTCAATCTTCTATCCATGCTAGTACCTTTCCTGTAACACCATGGGCTCCTGTCTTGTTTAGCACCCTCATGTGCAGCACCTTGTCAAAGGCCTTCTGAAAGTCCAAATAAACCACATCCACTGATTCTCCTTTGTCTATCCTGCGTGTTACTTCCTCAAAGAATTCCAACAGATTTAGAACATAGTACAGTACAGCACAGGAAGAGGCCCTTCAGCCCGCAATGTTGTGCCGAACCAATTACATTAGTAATAAAATGCCCAACTAAACTAATCCCTTCTGCCTACACAATGTCCATATCCTACCATTTCCTTCACATCCACGTGCCTAAGAGCTTCTTGAATGCCCCTATCATACTTGCCTCCACCCACCACCCCAGGCAGCACATTCCAGGCACCCACCACTGCGTAAATAGAACTTGCCCTGCACATCCTCCTTTGAACTTACCCCCTATGCATGCCCTCTGGTATGAGACATTTCAATCCTGGGTAAAAGATACTGGCCATTTACTCGATCAATGCCTCTCATAATCTTATAAACCTCTATCAGATTTTCCCTCAGCCTCCACCACTCCAAAGAGAACAACCCAAGTTTGTCCAACTTATCCTCATAAACGCATGCCTTCTAATCCAGGCAGCATCTTGGTGAACCTCTTCTGTACCCTCTCCAAAGCCTCGACATCCTTCCTATAATGGGGCGACCAGAACCGAATGCAATACTCCAGATGCGGCCTAACTAAGTTAATAAAGCTACGGCATAACTTCCTGCCTCTTGAACTCGTTGCCTCAACTAATGAAGGCAAGCATGCCATATGCCGCCTTTACCACCCTATCAACCTGTGCAGCCACTTTCAGAGAGCTATGAATTTGGATCCCAAGATCCCTTTGCTCATCAACACTGTTTAAGGGTCCTTGCCATTAACAGTGTACTGCCTCTTTACATTTGACCTCCCAAGGTGCAACACTTCACATTTAGCCGAATTGAACTCCATCTGCCATTTCTCCACCCATATCCGCAACTGATCTATATCCTGCTGTATCCTTTGCCAGTCTTCTATTCTGTCCACAACAGCGTCAATCTTTGTATCATCTGCAAATTTACAAGCCCACCCATGTACATTTTCATCCAGGTCTTTTATATGCATCACAAACAGCAGAGTTCCCAATACAGATCCCCGAGGAACACCACTAGTCACAGACCTCCAGCTGGAATAAGTCCCACCAACCACTACCCTCTGTCTTCTCCAGCCAATTCACTGTGGATTCCATGCATCTGCATCTTCTGGGTGAGCTTCCCATGAGGGTCCTTGTCAAACGCCTCACTAAAATCCATGTAGACAATATCCACAGCTCTACCTTCATCGATCACCTTTGTCACCTCATCAAAAAACTCTGTTAGTAAGACACGACTTGCCCTGCACAAAGCCATGCTGACTGTCCCTAATTGGGCTATGGTTTTCCAAATGCTCATAAATCCTATCCCAAAGAATCCTCTCCAGTAACTTCTGTACCACTGATGTGAGATTCACCAGTCTATAGTTACCAGGATTATCCCTGTTTCTCTTCTTGAATAATGGAACATTAGCTACTCACCAGTCCTCCAGGACCTCACCTGTAGCTAGAGAGGACACAAAGATATTGGTCAGGCCTCAGCAATTTCATCTCTTGCCTCTCTCAATAACCTGGGGTACATCCCATCAGGCCCTGGAGACTTATCCACCTAATGCTCTTTAAGAGATCCAACGCTGCCTCCTCTATCTCAAAATGCCCTAGCATATTTAGCATGCTCCACACTGATCTCCCCATCGTCCACGTCCTTCTCCTTGGTAAATAGTGATGCAAAGTAGTCAAGGACTTCACCACGTCCTCTGTTTCCAAGCACATGTTCCCTCCTTTATCCTTGACTGGTCCTACCCTCTCCCTACTTATCCTCTTGCTCGATGTACTGTATGTGTAGAATGCCTTGGGATTCTCTTTAAACCTACTTGCCAAGGAGTTTTTATGGCCCCTCCTGGCCTTCCTAATTCCCTTCTTGAGTTCCTTTCTGGCTTCTTTATGATCCTCAAGTGCTCCATTTGATCCTAGCTTCCTAAGCTTTACGTGCTTTTCCTTTTTCTTCTTGACTAAATTCACCAGCTCTCGACATCCAAGGTTCTCTTACCTTGCCATCCTTGTCCGTCCTTCTTACTGAACATACCTGTCCCTGTACTCTGTGCAGGGAGGTCTTTAAACACCCTCCATATGCCAGATGTGGACTTGCCCAAAAACAGCTGTTCCCAATTAATTCTCCCTAGTTCCTGCCTAATGCTCCCGTAATTTGCCCTGCTCCAATTTAATACTCTCCCACAAGGTCCATACTTATCTGTGGCCATCTTAAAACTTAGAGTTGTGGTCACTGTTCCCTAACTGTTCTCCCCATTGAAAGGTCAGTCACCTGGCCAGGATTATTACCCAACACCAGGTCCAGTATGGCCCCTCCTCTTGTTGGACTATCTATATGTTGATTTTAAAAAAACCCTCCTGGATGCACCTAACAAATTCTGACCTGTCTGAACCACTTACACCAAGGAGGTCCCAGTTTATATTAGGAAAGTCGGTCCAATGACAACAACCCTGTTAGTTTTACACCTTTCCCTAATCTGCTTGCATATCTGTCCCTAATCTGTGGCTATTGGGGGGGGGGGGGGGGGGGTCTGTAGTATAATCCCAGAATGATTGCACCTTTCTTATTTTTGAGTTCTACCCGTATAGACTCAGTGGATGAGCCCTCCACTATGTCCCCTGAGTGCAGCTGTGATATTGTCCCTGATTAGCAGTGCAACTCACCCCTCCCCCTTTTTACCTCCTATCTTTTCTGAAACATCGAAATCCTAGAACATTAAGCACCCATTCCTGACCTCCTCTCAACCAAGTCTGTTATGGCCAGAGACTTGGTTGAGAGAAGGATAAGAATGGGTGCTCAATGTTCCAGGCTTTCGTAGTTCCATGTACTGATCCATGTTCTAAGTTCATCACCCTTACCCATAATACTCCTAGCATTCAAATACACACACTTCAAACTGTCCGTTCCATCATGTCCATTACTATGCTCCTGCCTGTTTTTACTGGCCCTGACATCTACCTTCCTCTCAATCCCTCCACTTTCTGATCCAGTGCTCTGGTTCCTATCCCCCTGCCAAACTAGTTTAAACCCTCCTGAGTAGCACTAGTGAACCTCCCAGCTAGGATATTGGTTCCCCTCCAGTTGAGGTGCAACCCATCCTTCTTGTACAGGTCATCCCTGCCCCAGAAGAGGTTCTAATGATCCAAGAACCTGAAACACTGCCCCCTGCACCAGTTCCTCAGCCACTCATTCATCTGTTCTATCGTCCTATTCCTGCCCTGACTAGCACGTGGCACCAGGAGTAATCCAGAGATCGCTACCTTGGAGGTCCTGCTCCTCAGCCTCTTTCCTGACTCCCTATGCTCACTGCGCAGAACCTCTTCCCCCTTTTTACCGATGTCATTGGTGCTAACATGACCACAATCTCTGGCTGCTCACCCTCCTCCTCAAGAATATTCTGCAGCCACTCTGAGACATCCTCAACCCTAGCACCTAGGAGGCAACACACCATCCTGGTGTCTCTTTGGCACAGAATCTCCTATCTGTCCCCTTATCTATCAAGTCTCCTATCACTATTGCTCTGCCTGGCTGCTGTGCCCTGATAGGTCATTTCTACCCCCACCCCTAGCACAGAGACTCACCTCTTGTTCCAAGTCCCAGCTCCTGCTCACTGAAAATGGAGGACTTATTAAGGTAGAATTTGTCAGGCAAGATCTCCCCTTAAGGAAACCATGCTGACTTTGCCCTATTTTATCATGCCTTTCCAAGTATCCTGAAAACTCATCCTTAATAATGGACTCTAAAATCTTACCAACAACTGAAGTCAGGCTAACCAGTCTATAATTTCCTGTCTTTTGCCTCCCTCCGTTCTTAAAGAGTGGAATGACATTTGCGATTTTCTAATCTTATGGAACCATTCCTGACTCTAGTGATTCTTGAAAGGTCACTACTAATGCCTCCACAATCTCTTCAGCTACCTCGTTCAGAACCCTGTGATGTAGTCCATCCAGTCCAGGTGACTTATCCACCTTCAGACCTTTCAGCTTCCCAAGCACCTTCTCTTTAGTAATAGTGTCTACACTCGCTCAAACTTCTGGCATGTTGCTGGTGTCTTCCACCAGTGAAGACTGAAGTAAAATACTTATTCAGTTCATCTGTCATTTCTTTGTTCCCCATTACTATTTCTCCAGCGTCAATTTCCAGAGGTCCAATGTGCACTCTTGCCTCTCTTTTACTCTTTATACATCTGAAAAACTTTTGGTATCCTCTTCAAATATTATTAGTTAGCCTACCTTCATATTTCATCTTTTTGCCCCTTATTGCTTTCTTAGTTGCCTTCTGTTGGCTTTTAAAAGCTTCCCAATCCTCTAGCTTCCCGCTAATTGTTGCAATATTGTATGCCCTCTCTTTTGCTTTCATGCCGTCTTTGACTTCCCTTGTCAGCCACGGTTACCTCATCCTCCCTTTACAATGCTGCTTCTTCTTTGGGATGAAATGATCCTGCATCTTCCGAGTTATTCCCAGAAACTCCTGCCATTGATGCTCTACTGTCATCCCTACCAGGGTCCCCTTTCCAATCAACTTTGGCCAGCTCCTCTCTCATGCCTCTGTAGTTACCTTTACTCAACTGTAATACCAATACAACCGATTTCAGCTTCTCTCTCTCAAACTGCAGAGTGAATTCTATCACATTATGATCACTTCCTCCTAAGGGTTCCTTTACTTCAAGCTCCCCAGTCAAATCTGGTTCATTTGTCTTTTCCCTAGTGGGCTTGACCACAAGCTGCTCTCATAGGCGTTTTCTCAGGTGGCCTCACAGCTCCAAGGACCTAGATTCAATCGTGACCTCAGGTGCTGTCTGTCTGGAGTTTGCACATTTTCCCTGTGTTTCCTCCAGATGCTCTGATTTCTTCCCACATCCCAAAGATGTGCTGGTTGGCAAAATAGCTAATGTAAGTTACCCCTTAGTGTAGGTGAGTGGCAGGAGAGTCAGCAGCTAAATTATGTGAAAGAGGGAAAATAAGTGGGGGAATGCTGATGGGAATGCTCTGAGAGCCAGCATAGGCTTAATGGCCTCCTTTTGTGATGTGAAGAAATACATGAAATATACATGAAACATGATGGAGGAAATTCTCAGTGCAAAGACAGAAGTTTTCCTCCACAAGAACTTTGCAATGGTAAGGTAATTTATACCAATATTGTCAGTTGCAGATATATCTGCCACAGGTAGATTGGTGAGGACAAAGTCAAGTAGGTTTATCCTTCATATTGATATGCTCACTACTTGGTACAGATCCAGTCCAGCAGCTTTAGCCTTAGGAATTCACCAGCCCAGTCAGTGGTGGTGCTACCAAGCCATTCTTGGTGATAGGCAATGATGCTCCCTATCCAGAATACATTCTGTGCTCATGCTATTTCAGTGCTTCTTCCATGTGTTATGTATTGCTCAAAACAGAGGAGCACCGATTTATCAGCTGAGGGAGAGGGTAGTAGGTGATCATCACAAGAAGCTTTCCTTGTCCCTGTTTGACTTAATGACGTGAAACTTAAAGGGGTCTGTATGACTGCATCAAGCTGTGGCTTAACTGGTTTGTGGGACAACTATCCCAATTCAGACTCCAGTGCCCAGATGTTTATATGGAGGACTTATCAAGGTAGAATGAGCTGGGAGCAACTTTGTCACAAGTAGAATAAACTATCCCAGCAGTTATAATAATGACATAAGTTTATAATTTAGCTTTTTCAGAGAGCTGACCCTTCTTCAAAAAATTCTCTTCCATGCCAGCCTGAAAGGGCAGTATGTATGGACCTCAGTTTCACCTGATCCCTCAACATGGCAGCATACCCTCAATATTTTACCTGCAAATGTCACTTTGATTGGACACTCAAGTAACCATTGAGCTGCACAGGTAACATATCTTACAAGTTATTTATCTTCCATAAACCCTGCATAGCTGACATATAAGTCTGTTCAACCTTTTTTACATCCGAACTGGAAATCTAAACACCTTGGAAAAAAGTTATTGTCAGGTTTCACATGAAGAATAGACACTTAGATTAAGTATCAAAGTACAATCAGCAACAAGAAAACCAGACCCCAGCAAAGGTCACAGGTAGGAGAAAAGGGAAAAATACAGGAGGAGGAAAAGTATCAAAAATTTTGCCTTATCTTCTCTGACATAATTATGAATTGTCAACACCATCAAATATATCATGGCCCAGTTGTAAAATAATTGAATAAACTATCATTAAGTGTTATACATTTTCTTTAAGTGATGTAATTATTATCTATTAACTAGGTATAAAAGCACCAGGGAGATTGTTAATGTAATGCTTATTTTTCCATTTTAATGTTTAAAGCTTCTGTTTTATTCTTTAATGACTGACCCTTGGGAAAATGTCAATAATTTATAGCTAAGTCACAAGGTGGCACCCTGCACAGCAGCAGAGCACTATCATCTCAAGAAATTAAGTGCTGCTTTATGCCAAGATACATACCTTTATGACTAATGGACAATTATTGAATAATCAAGATAGTTTTGACTTTCCAGATAAGCTGCATGTTAACAGTAAAGAACAGGAATTTAAGAGGTAAAAATGTCTGGAACCAAACACAATATTCACTGAATGATTAATTATTTTTCTTGTATTGTTTCCACCCTTTTTTAACTTTCAGGAGGAGCATATTGGTGTGATAGAGTGTAAGCCAGAGTGCAAACATAGTGAGAGGATGAGTGGAAAGACTCTGCTTTTTGCATCAAGTCTTCAAGGGGTTTCTTTAAGCTTGAGAGAGTGAATATTTAAAATTTTGTCCAGTGTTTTAATGCTTAATACATTTTTTTCCCCCATAAACGTACCAACTTTCATCAGATTCAAAAATGCATAGAAATAACATTGGCAAAAGTAAGGCTTAGCAGGTTGTGTGTGAGGACTCCAGTGTTTAAGAGCTTGTAGCAATACAGCAATAAAAAAAACTCGCAATGGTAGACATACCTGCATTGACTCTCTCTTGTGTGGAGTAGTTCAGTTGGAGTGTAAATAGAAAATTTACATGTCAGAGAGGGAGATTGACTAGAGTTTTCTCCAGACCTTTACAAGGTGCAGGATGTTTTTTGTGACAAAAAGTAAATGGAGGAGTGGAACCCAAGTGAGATTAAGAACATGGATTTGCTGAAAATGATCCTATCTGGCAGAGACAATAGACTTGCTTCCTGTGAGGATGAAGATAAAAATGAATGGAATGCTGAACCTGGGACCTCGAGGCAGGTGGCTGTTCAGAGGAGGGAATGCAAAATATGATAGTTGTAGAGGATTCAGTCATCGAAGTGGAAAATAGTAGCCTTTGTAAGTAGAACCAAAATTCACAGATAATATGAAAATCAAATCAGTTTTAATGAAGGATCTTTCACCTGAAATATTAAATCAGTTTCTCTTTTCGTATATGTCGCCTAACCTGCTGAGCATTTCCAGCATTTTTCTGATGGTGCGTTGCCTATTTGTTGTCAATGTGAGGAACATCTCAAACTGGTTTGCAGTGATATTAAAGAGGGAAAACTAATCATTGTTGTCCATGTGAGACCAATAGCAGATGCACAAAATTTTGTTTGAAAAATGCTGGAAGCTTAATTAAAGAATGTGATTCAAGGTGGTAAGAAATTACATTTTCCATAAAACGTATGGTAAAGTGGTGTTATGTTGATGGATCCGTACCATTTTTCGCCAGAATCATTGGTATGAAATTTGTATGCATAACTTGTGAAACATGTCAGATTTGGAAGTGCTAATCATCAATCAGCTCAGGGAGATCTGCTTACATAAGGTTCCCTTCCCCCGCAATATTGATTTGAAGTGGATGCAGGTGACCCCAGTGAAAAATGCAAGAATGATTCTTCAAAAAAAGTTTATCGACCTCACCTGCCTGATTAAAAAGCAACAAATCCCGTTTGCCATTATGTACCATCTTCCCTCATAACACATACTACATTGCACATACACGTGCTTACACACACATCTAACCATGGCAGCCATTCCATACAAAAAAATTTAATGCACTAGCACTCATCCTTCTTTCTTGTTGAAAGTGATCCAAACTGTCATCTGCTCCGTCAGTTAGTCAAATATGTGCCATTAGTGCACTCATCTACCGCTAAACCAATGGCCACTGGTAGATCAGAAATCATCAAGATGACAGTTTATATTCAATCTGCCTTTCACATTCCACCAGGAAACATTCAGAGGATTCAAACAGCCTCCTCTTACCTATTGTGTCTCCACTCGTGATCATGGTATTGTCCCATCCTCATTACATGTACTAGTCAGACTACTGCACAGGCCCTAGTATATGGACAGCAATATTACACAGGAGGAAAGCATCCTGCCACAGCATTTATTTCCATTCACTGACACAGGCTCAGTCATTGACACTAGCTCAATCACTGAGTAGATTCAAGATAGAGATTGATAGACTTTTGGATACATAAGAAATTATGGGGTTGGTACGGGAAAGTGGCACTGTGATAAAAGATCAATCATATTCTTAAATGAGAGCAAATGTAAAGGGCTGAATGGAATACTGTTGTGTTCTTACTTCGGTGAAAATTTTGCAAAATCTTCTGGTGTGTAAAATGGTCATATTTGCATTTTAAGAACAGTTCAAACTTATTGCTCTATGAAGCATTTTCTGATGCTTCTGGGAGATCTGATACCTAGCATATAAGCTCAACTGCTCTTAATGAATTGCTTTAAACATTCTCTAATAAATTGTGGCTGTTTTTATATTATTTCATTTGGATATATTTTGAAATTTTGGAGTGATTTAGATTAACAGTTTAAGCTAGTAATAATTAATTTTGCAAGGAAGGGGGCAGCAGCTTTGGGGGAAAAAAGTTATCTTAAGAAAGATATTTCCTAAAACCCTAAAGGTGCCTTCAATAGCTATCATTTTACCCTTCTATTTCCATATCTAAACTTCATCTGAATTCAGTAACCAATGTAGGGATATAATTCATTAGCTAGTGACAATTCTCTGGTACCTTATCATAGTAGCCATTTACCAAATGTGATTTATGGGATCTATCGTACTCAAGTTCAATACTGCCTTTGTCCATCAGATTAACACCCTTGCACATTTCCAGTTGGTATTGCTGAAAATTATTGGTATTGGTTTATTACTGTCACATGTACAGATGTACAGTGAAAAGCTTGTCTTGCATACTGATCATATGGGTCAATTCATTACACAGTGTAGTTACACTGAGTTAGTACAGAGTGCATTGAGGTAGTACAGGTAAAACAATAACAGTATAGAGTAAAGTGACACAGCTACAGAATGAAGTGCAGTGCAGGTAGACAATGAGGTCCAAGGTCACAACAAGGTAGATTGTGAGGTAAAGAGTCCATTTCATCATATAAGGGAACTGTTCAATAGTCTTATCACAGTGCGATAGAAGCTGTCTTTGAGCCTGATGGTAAGTGCCCTCAGGCTCCTGTATCTTCTGCCTGATGGGAGAAGAGAGATGAGTGAATGACCCATGTGGGTGGGGTCTTTGATTATACTGGCTGCTTTACCAAGGCAGCGAGAGGTAAAGACAAGAGTCCATGGAGGGGAGGCTGGTTTCCGTGATGTGCTGGGCTGTGTCCACAACTCTCTGCAGTTTCTTGTGGTGCATCGATAAAAGTTGGTGAGTGTCAAAGGGGACATAGAGAATTTCTTTAGCCTCCTGAGGAAGTAGAGGCGCTGGTGAGCTTTCTTGGCCGTGGCGTCTACGTGATCAGACCAGGACAGGCTATTAGTGATGTTCACTCCTAGGAACTTGAAGCTCTCAACCCTCTTGACCTCAGCACCATTGATGTAGACAGGTGCATGTACACTGCCCCCTTTCCTGAAGTCAATGATCAGCTCTTTTGTTTTGTTGAAAGTAAGGGAAAGTTTGTCGTTATGACAACATGTCACTAAGCTCTCTCCATCCTGTACCCCATCTCATCGTTATTTGAGATACGGCCTACTATGGTGGTATCATCTGCAAACTTGTAGATGGAGTTAGAGCAGAATCTGGCCACGCAGTCATGAGTATATAGGGAGTAGAGTAGAGGGCTGAGGATGCAGCCTTGTAGGGCACCAGTGTTGAGAATAATTGTGCTGGAGGTATTGCTGCCCATCCTCACTGATTGCAGTCTGTTGGTCAGAAAGTCAAGGATCCAGTTACAGAGGGAGGTGTTGAGTCCCAGGTCTTGGAGTTTGGTGACGAGTTTGCTTGGAATTATAGTATTGAAGGCGGAGCTGCAGCTAATTAATATAATTAGCAGGGGGACAAATGGATGATTTTATATCTTTCCTAGCAAAAACTGGGGAAGCCTATTTGAGTATTTCCGCTGCCACCCAGTCTCATAGAGTCATCGAGTTGCACAGAAACAGACCCTTCGGCCTACTATTTCAATGCTGACCATTGTGCTTATCTATAATAGTCCCATTTACCTCCATTAGGTCTGTAACCTTCTATTCCTTAGTGATTCAAGTGCTTGTCTAGATGCTGCTTAACTGTTGTGAGAGTACCTGCCTCCGCCACCTCCTTGCCAGTGAATTCCAGATTCCAGCCACTCTGTGTGCAAAAATTGCCCCTCATACCCCCTCTGAATTTCCTACCTCTCACCATGTACCTGTGCCCTCTTGTTTTAGACACCCCCGCCATGGGGAAAAAGATTTTTACTATCCATCCTAACTATCCCCCAATTGATTTTGTCTATCAGGTCACCTCTCAGCCTTCTCTGCTCCAGGGAAAACAAAGTCAGCCTATCCAATCTCTCCTTAGAATGTTCCAATCCAGGCAACATCATAGTGAATCTCCTCTGCACCCTCTCCAGTTCAATCACATCCTCCCTAACCAGAACTGCACACAATACAGAAGGTGTGGCCTAAACAATGTTTCCTAAAGTTACCTCTCAATTTCAATCAAATTACTGAAACAGGATTTCCCATGAATAAAGCCATACTGATTATCCCTAATCAATCCCTGCCTCTCCAAGTGTAAACAGATCCTGTGCCTTAGAATTTTTTCCAATAACTTCTGTACCGCTGATGGAAGACTCACTGGCTTGCACTTACCTGGCCTATCAGCGAGTCCAACCACTGCTCCAGATGTACTACATGATCAGTGAAGAACTAAGCTGGACACATTTCCCACACACGTGGTCATCAAGGACACTCGAAGTATCCCTGATTTCTCACAACTGTCTAGCAAGGATTTAAGGATTTATATACAGAGACAGAATAACTTAATTAAATGTGGAGTTTGGGTGTATTAGAATATTTGTATTTTTAAGTTCTATGCCATACCACCTTTACCTTGTTTAAAATATTTATGAGTTTATGGTTACCAAATGCCCTATAACTAACAAACTTCCAAGTTCCTGAGTAATTTCATACAAATATAATTTATCAAAATTAATGACTAAAGATGTGGAAATTGGATTACCTGATATACTGTACATATTAGGCCAAAAGGTGTAACCTTATTATGGAAATCACAAGATGACAGTTAGATTCAAAGTATTTGGGAAATATAAAACAAACTGCTAGATAAAAGAGTGTCTTTTGGAAATCCAGTACATATGACACCAAATGTAATACACAAAAACAGATTCATACAAACGCCTTTGAATTCATTTTCTAAGTACATAAGAAGTAGAAGCAGGACTGGCTAATCCAGCTCCTCACACCTGCTCTGCCGTTCGATAAGATCATGGCTGATCTTTACCTCACTGCCATTTCCTGTGCTAACCCTATATCCCATAATGTATAAAAATCTATTGATTTTCTGACTTGAATATACTCCGAGCTTCCGCAGGACCCTTGGACAGATAATTCCAAAGATTTACTACTCACTGGGTCTGGCTCAAAAAATTTCATCTCATTTGAAAGCCCTTATTTTGAGATTGTGATACCACGATGCAGACAACTCACCCCAGCCAAGGGGAAACATCATCCCCATATCTGTCCCTTAAGAATTTTTTATGTTCCAATGAGATCTTCTCTCATTCTTCTAAACTCATGAATAGAGGCTCACTGTACTTAATCTCTTAGGTGACAACCCCGGTACATAATTAAGCATCTGTCATAAAAATGAAGATAGTTATATCTCGTGAGGCAAAGTATAAATGAATGATGCTCAACAATATCTGGTTAATAACATGATATGATAACTTTTGCACAGATCATATCCAAATGTGATATTGTATCACTCTGTTAGCAGTTAACTACAACATCATAACCACTACCAAGGAAGATGTTTGGATAAAAAGATATCATTGATATTTCGTAACCTTATCATATGTTATATTTGGTGGTTAGATAAGAAATAACTGTCTCTAAACTCTGATAAAGTCATGGTTCAGTGGTTAACTGCTAATAGAGTGACACAATATCACATATGGATATGATCAATATAAAAATTACCAGGTCATGTTGTTAATTGTGATATTGTTAAACATCATTTATTCATCCTTTCCCCCTCAAAAAGTAACTATCTTCATCTTTGTGATAAATAATTAGTTATGGTTAGTTAAGTCCTTTCCTGATAATCTTTTGTGATTTTAGAACAGTTCTTAATAATCGTTCAAAGCAATAAAAGATTTTAATAATGTAATCTGCTGATGCTTTATCATTGTATTATCAAATTGTAATTATAGTCTGCACTGAACTTAAAGAAAAATTATGTTAGTGATCCCATGTGAAAATTGTATTCAATTTTCAGAATACTCCCAAATAAAAGCCTATAAAATGGAATTTTCAAATATTTTCAATAGCAAAATACTGGGCACCAATTTAATATAAAATTAATGTAATATCCACAGATTTTTCCTAAGATTATTGCTGCAATCCATGGGACTTCTGGAGTTCACTACAGCTAATGTAGCTTATTAAGAATGGCTATAGTGGAAAGTTCGGAATGAGGGGTAAAATCCTATTTTACCCCTTTTACCCCTCCAGTGAAAGACTTGAAGTAATGTGATGTTAAATTAAAGAAGGATGCAAACCTGAATAAGTAACTGGTAGATATATATCTGTTTTATTTCTTTATGGATTTAGAATATTTATTTGTTATGGTTTTATTTGAAGTTCAATAGATAAACAGAATTACATTATTTTCAGTCTTCTCAAATTCTTCTCCTGGTGTGCTGCTCTCACACTAGCAAGTAGATAATCTCTCTCCCCTAAGTTTTTATTCATTGAAAGATTAACTTTATAGGAGTACATTGAATGTAATCCAAATGAAATGTTATTATTTTGTTTGTCTATCTTTGTTTCCTGTGGATGTTTGTCATCACTGTATTTCTTATTAAATGATGTGTTCCTAAGTTAATGGTTCTTCATGCTGCTGGGCATGCATATTAACGTGACAGTGGTAGTTGATGAGTCAGCCCATTTTTACATGTTTTATAATTTCTGTCACATGTATTCATGAGAGAGGAAATGGAAGAATCCTGAAATGTCATACAGAGAGACAGCGACATCTTCCACATTATTCCATGCCTTTCCTTCCTTATCTTGGTATAATTGCTAACATGTACAAGAGTAGATTCAATGGGAGCATGAGATTATCAATGTCCCTGTGAAAGAAATCTCTTAGCTTATTAATAGGAAAAGGTGGTATATGGCTTCCATTGCTATAATTTAAGAATTCCTGAGAGATGCTAAGATTGGCATTAATGAAACTGTAATGACAAACTTTGCCTGATAACATGGCTCTCTGCCCAAGTTCCTCATATACTTCATGGTGGTCTGCTAATCTCTGCATCAGAGTCCAAATATACAAATTGTAGCAACTTCCCACACAATTTGCCATGTGCTAAAAGCTTCTAGGTACACACTTAAGTGCTAAAATATTGCAGGTACACTTTTTCCAAATTTACAGAAAATGGATGTGGGGTGCTGTCAGCTGGTTCCTCTTCTTTCTATGCCAGTATTACTTGCTCCTGCTATTTGTGCTCAGTGAATTACTTGATCCATCTCTGTCAAATTCATAGTTTAAACAAAGTGGGCAGTTTTACTGACATTTGGCCAAGTTAAATTGAATAATGTGATGATTCATGTGACACATCAAGGGGGAAAAAGAACAAGATGAATTAGAATGATGGTTTTATGGCAACTTTTCCTTCCACACATCACTAGGAATTAATTTATTTTCCAGTTTGATGGGTGCTGCAATGAATGAATGGCTGAGCGAGGAAAAGGGAGGGAATCCATCAGTTCGGTCTAGGTCTTCTGGTTTCCCCTTTTCTGCAACCTTCAAATGTTCTCTAAATAGACATCTTGAAAAGTGTCAAACAATGGAATTTGAGGGTTCCCCTCCATTATAGCTTGAATGCTTTTAAAAATGAGTAGTCCCCAAATGCAAAGAAGTTAAATTATTAAGATTAGTAAGGAATGTTTAACTATCTTCATGTGTCTGTCTGTTGCCCAACTATTATATGATTCCTCAAAAAAAGTATCCTGTTACTTCTGTAGATGGAAGGAATTGTCAGGAAGAACAGCAGTGTCAGGATAAGATGTTTTAAAGCAAAATGCAGGAGTTTTCCTTGTGTTATGGTCAAAATTGTAATATTTCAGATTAATTTTAGACATGTTTGCAAGGTAGCAGGTTACATCTTTTGCAGCACAGAAAACATGAAATGTTATACTTCGGAGGAAAGGTAAAATGATTGAATATGCCTTTCAAACAAATCTCTTTGCATTTAATTATTACTTTTTAAGCTTTCTCGCCAACTCTATGTGCAACACCAGAGTTAGATTAATCTTGCTATGTTTAACTAGATGGAACAGAGAGACTTTTGTAAGTACAATAAAATAAACTTACTATTTACATTCATATGGCCATCTCAAACATTGTGAACTCAAGAAATGACATGGACTAGATCTTTATGTCAGGCCCTGCACTGAGTTTCAGATTAATTCTGTAGAAAACATCCTGAAGTACCCTGGTGTCAATTTTCCATTTCACATCCTGGTTATCCTTGGGACATCTGAAACATACTTCCAATTTATTACAAATTATGGGCATCATAATTGTGTATCATACTGTCATATACTGGGAACAAAACTATTTCCTTAAGTAACTCTACTACCATCAGAAACTTAAGAATTTCCTCCATTAATTGTTATTTAATACATTTCTTAGAAGTATAAAACCTGAAATGATGAAATCCAGAAATCCAGAAATCGATAGATTCAGGCGTGGTTCCGGAGGACTGGAGGGTCGCAAATGTAGTTCCGTTGTATAAGAAAGGAGGGAGGCAGCATAAAGGTAATTACAGACCTATTAGTCTGATGTCAGTGGTGGGAAAGTTATTGGAATCTATCCTCAAAGACGGGGTTACGGAATACCTAGAAGCGCAGGGCAGGATAGGTCCTAGCCAGCATGGTTTTGTGAAGGGAAGATCCTGCCTGACCAACCTATTGGAGTTTTTTGAAGAAATCACAGGCAAGGTGGATAAGGGAGAGGCGGTAGATGTTGTGTATTTAGACTTTCAAAAGGCCTTTGATAAGGTGCCTCACAAGAGACTGATTAATAAGATGAGAGGTCATGGAATTACGGGTAGGATAACAGAATGGGTGGAGCATTGGCTGGTTGACAGGAAGCAAAGAGTGGAAATAAAAGGATCTTGTTCTGGCTGGTTACCGGTTACTAGTGGTGTGCCGCAGGGGTCGGTGTTGGGACCGCTTCTTTTTACCTTGTACATTAACGATTTGGATGATGGAATAAATGGTTTCGTGGCTAAGTTTGCGGATGACACCAAGATAGGGGGAGGAGTAGGGAGTATTGAAGAGATAGGAAGGTTGCAGAGGGACCTAGACAGTTTAGGAGAATGGGCAAGGAAATGGCAGATGAGATTCAATGTAGGGAAATGTGCAGTTGTACACTTTGGAAGCAGAAATAAGCGGGCAGATTATTATCAAGGAGGAGAGAAAATCCAAAGCACGGAAGTACAAAGGGACTTGGGGGTACTCTTGCAGGATACCTTAAAGGTTAACCACCAGGTCGGATCAGTGGTAAAGAAAGCGAATGCTATGTTGGCATTCATTTCGAGAGGTATAGTGTATAAAAGTAAGGAAGTGTTAATGAGGCTCTACGGGGCACTAGTGAGGCCTCATTTGGAATATTGTGCGCCGTGTTGGGCCCCACATCTTAGGAAGGATGTGTTGACGTTGGAGAGGGTTCAGAGGAGATTTACGAGGATGATTCCAGGAATGAAAGGGCTTAAGTATGAGGAGCATTTGTCGGCTCTTGGACTGTACTCGCTGGAGTACAGAAGAATGAGAGGGGACCTCATAGCGACATTTAAAATATTGATAGGAAAGGACAGAGTAAATGTGGCTAGGCTGTTTCCCTTGGTGGGTGAGTCCAGGACCAGAGGGCACAATCTTAGAATTAGAGGGTATAGTTTCAAAACAGAGATGAGGAAAAATTTCTTTAGCCAGAGGGTGGTGAATTTGTGGAACTCCTTGCCACGTACAGCAGTGGAAGCCAGATCAGTGTGGGCGTTCAAGGAGGAGATAGATAGATATCTAAATAGTCAGGATATCAAGGGATATGGGGATAAGGCCGGTAATTGGGATTAGAATAGTTTTTTTTTCTTCTTCTTCCCCCATTCCCCATTTCTCATTTCTATTTCCCTTTCCTTGGAGCAGACTCGATGGGCCGAATGGCCTGCTTCTGCTCCCTTGTCTTGTGATCTTGTGGTCTTGTGAACCAACCAGTTGACAAAATGAGGGTAACACAAAAAGGGTTCTTGCTATTATTTACACGCAGATAGCACAACAACTTCACATAGTGGGTAGATGCATGATTAAATACTACCTAAGT
Source organism: Pristis pectinata (assembly GCF_009764475.1). Classification (NCBI taxonomy): domain Eukaryota; kingdom Metazoa; phylum Chordata; class Chondrichthyes; order Rhinopristiformes; family Pristidae; genus Pristis; species Pristis pectinata. The sequence continues at coordinate 12,817,119 of NC_067428.1, forward strand.
TATGTTGTACAATAACAACATCTCATCTGTTGCATCACTGAAATACATTGAATGGGGTAAAGTTGCTGCATTTGTACAGTAGATATGACCAAACGCACTATAGGATATTAAGAGCAAGTACCCTATAGTGAAATGATGTGTTAGTTACTACCTGAAGCCTCTCCAGCATTGTATGTTAACAATTTGCTAACATGACATCTCATAACTTCTCATAAAATTTTGTTGGAGATACTAAAAATATTAAATTAATATTTTTAACCTTTCTTTTGCCTCAGTCACTTTTTCATTCCTTCCCTCATTGTGTGCATTGTTTGCAATTCAATCCTTCAATATGATTATAATTAGATGCACAGTTCACTGGAGACCATGATGCCAAGGTTTGCTTGAACAGCTTTATCAGTTTTGTTTTATAATTTGCTATGCACATAATGTTGTTAGAAAGCCTAAATGTTCCAGGACAAGTCTAACTTACAGCAGTTGTTGTTAGATGATCTGCTATAGTGAAATCTGGCCTACTATATTCCAGAATTATTTGTGTAATTTCCACCACAAATCTTGTGTGATTTTTTTTCAAAGAATTCGTGTCATATCAAGTGAAGCAATGGATTATGATGGCAACTGTAAGAAATACAAGGCATGTTTATAAAGGACATTCATATGGTAAGTACACAGGCATGATATAGGTAAATGAATTTTAAGGAATCTAATTGAACTGGACAAATGAAAATGAGAATATTTTCATGGCACTTTGGTTAATGTCTTGCACAACATTGTCAGTTATAAATGTTAATGAATTTGAATGTGGTAATAGAGTCAGTTGGTTGTTACCAGGGCATGTCATTTGACTTGCCAAGCAAGCTATCATGTAGCAAAAATCAAAGTGACAGTTAACAACAGATTATGCTGTTCAATAAAGTCAGGAAAGATACAAGAATCTATAATGTGTTTTGCATTTTCATCTCCAAAGAGATTATTTAGAAAATAATTGTATAGGTTCTTCTGAATACATTAGGTTAATTCCATTGTAAATAAATGACCTCCCATGTCCTTCTGAATGTTATACTATCTAATGTATGATATGATGAAAAAGACTAGAAATTGTCTCTGACATTTTGCAAGGCTTCTCCTCTGATAAAGCAATTTGTGGTTAGATAAACTGCCACTGCCTGTAAGTGTAGATAAAATTCTGGTTTCAGTGCTTAACTGCTAGTAGACAATAAAATAATATGTTGTTATAATTGTGTTTTAAAGGTTATCAAATTGTATTATGAGTTCTATTAAACATTATTTGCAATATATTTTCTTTATTTGATAAAAACATGCTCAGGTTGTTACTGGCCCCTTTACCATTCAACTTTCATGATCAAATCATAAATCACAATAATTATCGGAACAAAAGGCTGGATAATTATTACAAGATTCAGATATCATAATCTATTCATGTATCACATTAATACTGTATCTCTGTCAGCTGCATGGCTTTGATTGTAAGCCTTTGATTTATTGAAACCACTACAAGCTAGATTCTGAGTAATCATGTCATTATCATAGAATTTACAGGATAGAAACATTCAGACATCTTTGCTAACTGTATACTTCAATCAAATTAAAGATAAAACCCTTTTATCTTAATCATTTTCAAGTACTTGCTTTGTTATTGATCTACTACCCCAAAATTTGGCCTGATCCTCCCTACTGATCGCAAGCTGATGATTGCATCACTGTCAAAGACTATACTCTGATCTACGAGTCCTGATTTCCATCCCCTCGCCCCACTCAAATCCTAATGGACTCTCCAATCCTTCACTTGCTCCCTGTGAATGTGCCCCTATCTCCCTTTCCCACTGTGAGCCAGACCCAGCTTTATCTGATTTTCCTCAGGTGCTCTGCATTGGTGAAGAATTGGGTCATGTTTTGGGACTCAAGCTGCTGAATTTTGCCTGCCATTTGAGCTTTTACAGGCAGCATTCATCTTCGTGGCTGGTATCTCTACTTAATGGTAAGGTACCCAGTGAATGTCCAAAGGAGCAAAGTCACACTTAAAATTATATTTAAATACAAAAATAAAATTGCACTTCAGAAAATGAGTGTTTTAGAAACAAATATATTATGGTTGCACTTTTTCTTATGATTTATTCACTGTGGAAAATGAACCTAGATCATTCAGACGTTTCTGATTTCCTTTCCTGTGAGGAACCCAATGCCAATAGGACACCGAGGTATGAGTACTTGGGCATCCTACAACTTGATTGCTTTGAATATCAATGTATTATGTTACTGTACTGTTCTCTGTATATTTAACAAATATCAGTTTTACTGTACTTTTCACTGTTCTTTTTATATTAATATTTTGTTATCTCTATATATTTTTTAAAATTTTCCATCCTTTATCCGTATGGAAGATCTGACTTAAAACTAGCCATCTATAAGGTACTGTAAAATAAAACTACAGCATTTTCTTTCAAAGGATGGAATACTCACACAAAAGGAAATGCTACACATTTTTGAGGGGAAATGAGACTAGGTCAAGTAGACAACTTAGTTGGCAAGGATGTATTGGGCTGAAGGATTTGTTTCTGTGCTGTATAACTGTATGACTCTATTTATATAATGCATTGACAGTTGACTGCTGGGGCCCACCTCAAGGTTTTTTTTTCAGTTCAATCATGTATTCTGCCCTAATTTCCTTTTATTGCCACTTTTATTATTTATTAATATGGTTCAGACATTACTAAGCATAAAGTAGGAAAGTGATTAAACAATATTCATGTAAATATTTGTATCATTGTCAAAATTTATACTTCTGATGTGTAATAGATTGTCTCTCAGACAAAGCAAGTCATATTAAGTTTCACCAGTGGTGTTTAATGCCAGTTGACTAATTAACCCACTTTTTGAGGCTATGAAACTGACACTATTAGAAATTAACCATTCTTAGGGAAGTGGAGGCTCGTTTCTTCAGCTGAAGCTGTGGCATTTGCTGATTGTTCCTTTTATGAATAGATGGGAGAGCACTCATATACACGGAAGTCCAATACAGCTGCAGAGCTATGGATAGTTTGAAACTTCATTGGCTACATTTAATATGGAAGTGAAATTCTGTGGAAAAAGATAGTCAGAATGGAGCTGAAGTTGAAGTTATATACAAAACTGAAATTATGTCACTGTTCAGTAGCATAATATATTTGTACTTTGATAGATCTGTTGCAAAATGGATGAGTAGAAATTATCATGAACGCAATGGACTGCACATTTACAATTGCACAGCATGTTGATGAGGCCACACTTGCAGTAAAAGTGGTTTTGGTCCCCTTACCTAAGAAAGGATATAGTAGCATTGGAGGCAGTCTAAAGGAGATTCACCAGACTAATTCCTCGGGTGAGAGGGTTGTCCTGTAAAGAGAGGCTAAACAGGTTGTGTCTGTATTCTTTGGAGTTCAGAACACTGAGAGGTGATCTTATTGAAACATATAAGGTCACATAAGGAAGCATGACGGTATATGTTGGGATCCTTTCACTAGTGGGAGAGACTCAAACGTGGGTACATAGTTTCAAGACAAGAGGCCGGTCATTTAAAATCGAGATAATAGACATTTTTCCTGCAGAAGGTAGTCTCTGGAATCTCTCTCTACCCTAGAGAGTTGTGAAGGCTAGATTTTCAGAAATATTTAAAATGGAAGTAGGTAAACTTCTTTGCGCAGACCTGTACACAGACCTATACCAGAATGCAGCTGGACTATAACTGTGAACAAGTTGACAATGTCTTGGAGCTTGGCCTCCAAGCATGTACAAACACAAGAGTTGTCTGTATATTGCAGCTCAACTCGCGAGATTCAGGTGACCTTGGTTCTGGAATGTAGTTTCTGCAGGTTCAACAGTTTCCCACTACTTCTAAATATTAGCTTCACTCTCACAGGAAGTTTGTTGGAGTTTAGGTGCAACATTACAGTGAGAAAGATTGAAAAAAGTGTTGGGACAATAAAGTAAGCTTGTTTCACAGTGGTTTTCACTGAGATCGGTTCTGTCATAATCCCACTGGTTAGTATCATTGCTTGCATATTGTAGTTGGGTAAATGTAGATTTGAGGAGGATTTTCAATACCTTTCTTTAGCCTTGGCATAGGCTCTGGTGAGGTCAAAGAAAGCCGAGTATTGTAACTTGTGCATTTTCCTTGAATTTGTGCAGTAAAGATCATCTCTACTGTGCCTCTAGTTGGATCGAATTTACACTGTGATTTTGGGAGTAGCCTTTTGGCCTCTGGGAGCAGATGATTGAGGCCGACCCTGCTATCATTTTCTCTGGGGTAGATATCCAGATGACCACCATTGAGAGACCAGAAGTTCTCAGGAATCAATGGGGATGTTGCACTTCTGCAAGGAAGCTTCGAGCACATCCTTGAACCTTTTCCTCTCTCTGCCCTGTATTCTACCACAACAGTGCTTGGAATTGAGGTGCTGCAGGGGTAGGTGAGTATCCATAAGGAGAAGATGGCAAGATAAAACAGTACAGTACAGCACAGGAGTAGGCACTTCAGCCACCATGTCTGTGCTGACCATGATGTCAATCTAACTAATCCCATCTGCCTGCACATTGTCTGAATCTCTCTATTCCCTGATCTTCATGTATCTGTCTAAATGTCTCCTAAACTTTGCAATCATATCTGTTTCTACCACATCCGCTGGCAACACATTCCAGCACCTACCGCTCTCTATTTAAAAAAAAATTGCCTCACAAATCTCCTTTAAACCTTGCCCCCTCACCTTAAAGCTTTGCCCTGTAGTATTTGACATTTCCACCTGTAGATAACTACCTTATCTATGCCTCTTGTAATTTTATATACTTCTATCAGTTTGCCCCTGAGCCTCCAAAGTTCCAGAGAAAAACGAAGTTAGTCCAACCTCTCTTTACAGCTAATACTCTGCAATCCAGGCAATCATCCTGGTGAACCTCGTCTACACCCTCTCCAAAGCCTCCACATTGTTCCTGTAGTGTGGCGACCAGAACTGCACACAATACTCCAGATGTGGTTTAACAAAAGTTTTATACAGCTTCGACGTGACTTCCTGATGTTGCAGAAGTGCTGACCTCCAGGAATGATAAGTGAGGAACCATGGGAGAGATGCAGGAAGATAGAAAGCTGCAGCCTTCGAAACCTCCTCATAGATTATGCTATCAGCTGCAGAAAATCCAACCCCTGGTTAGCCAAATTGGCAAATCTATGCAGCCACCAATCCAGGGATTGATTGACCACAATTATTTTGTTTTTCTCATCTTTCAAGCCAAAATATCAGCTAACCAGTGAGGCAGTAACTGGACAGGATGGGTGCCTCTCATGCTCAGCACCTCACAAGATTAGCCAGGGTGGCAGAGGTGATCGCTCTCCCTGGTAAGTACACCCCTCCCTGTTCATCAATCCATCCTATTTTGAAATCACTGAACAATCTATATTAATGTGCACATGCACTGGTCCATTCCCTCAGGTGTACATGCAGATAGCTTATTTGTGCCTCTGTATTGTTACTTCTCATCGGAGGAAGCCCAGTGATACCAATGTTCCCACATTCATATCCTATCTCCAACTCAGTCTGCACAAGACGAGGAAGAAGTGCAAGAGCAGGAAGATGGCGATAATAATTTAGCCAAAGAAGAATGCAGTGTTATGACACTTGATACTGCGAAACACCACTTCAGATAATGTCAAATTGAAGGAAGAAGAGCAGAGTTTGAGAAATGTGGCATGGTGACTGACACTTGCCACTGGTGGGCTACAATCAGGCGGCTGTGTGGCAGCTCACCAGTCAGTGAGTCCACACATCAGTACTACCCTGGAGGACTCGGGTGAGGACTATAAAAGGGAGGTATTTATGAAAAGGCTGGTGCAGATGCATACAGAGATGGCTGGCCTACCTGAAGGCTTGCTGAGATTAATTAAAAAATAGGAATAGGCCATTCATCTGCTCCTACCTGCTCTGCCCTTCGATAAGATCATGGCTGATTTTTTTTTTTAACCTCAGCATTGTTTTTCTGCACTAATCATATTCCTTGATTCCTTTAATATAAATTTTTTTTAGTTCCCTCATTTTCTGGGATCCGAGCACTGACAAAGCTAGCATTTATTGTTCGTCCCCACTTGCCACCGCCTTGAACTGCTGCAGTTCTACTGGCAAAGGTACTATAACAGTGCTGTAGAGAAGGGAGTTCCAGGATTTAGCCCCAGCAATGGTTTAGGACCCATGATATATTTCTAAATCAGGTTAGTGTATGATTTAGAGGGTAAACCGCAGGTGGTGGTGTTCTTATACGCCCACTGATCTCACTCATCTTTATTCATGGTAGAGGTTGTGGGTTTACTGCTGATGTAGTTACTCACCTAGGCTACAATGCATTTTGTAGATGGTAGATCACACAGCTAGTCTCCACAGACCAGCATGTCTCCTGTCCCGCCAGGGGCCCAAACACCCTTGACTATTGCTATACAACTATCAACGGTGCCTTCCAAGCAACCCCCCACCCTCACTTTGGGAAATCAGACCAGCAGGCTGTGTTCCTTCTGCCTGCATACAAACAGAAGCCGAAACGGGAGGATCCATTACAGAAAGTCGTACAGTGCTGGTCTGAGGAAATAGATGAGCTTCCACATGACTGCTTTGAATCAGTGGACTGGCCCATGTCCAAAGACTCAGCTGCTAGCCTAGATGAGTATGTCACCACCATCAAGGACTTTATCAGCAAGTATGTTGAGGACTGTGTACCAAAGAGGACAATCTGGATGTTCCCAAACTGGAAACCATGGATGAAGTGGGAGATCCACTCCCTCATGAAGTTGAGGACTGCAGCATTCAAATCACGTGACCCTGATCTTTACTAGAAATCAAGGTATGACCTCCGTAAAGCTACCAGAGATGCCAAGAGACAATACCAGTCCAAAATAGAGTCCCAGACCAGCCGTCAGTTGTGGCAGTGTTTACACGCTACAATGGGCTACAAAATGAAGTCGGGCAGCATCGCCAACAATGGCGCATCACTTCCCGATGAGCTTAATGCATTCTGTCCTCGTTTTGAACAGTAGGGGATTAGTTTGTCACCACCCACCTCAACAGTCTCCAATGCACCTGAACCCATGATCACCGTTGAGGTCTTAAGATCAGTCTTCTGGAGAGTGAACCTGCAGAAAGCATCTGGCCCAGATGGTGTTCGTGGCCGTGTCCTCAGATATTGTGCTGATCAGCTGGCGCGGGTATTTACAGACATACTTAACCTCTCTCTGCTTCAATTTGAGGATCCCACCTGTTTTAAGAAGACCACTATCATGCCGGTACCTAAGAAAAACAAGGTAACATGCCTTAATGACTACTGACCGGTGGCTCTGACATCCACCATCATGAAGTGCTTTGAGAGGCACGTCATGGCACACATTAACTCCAGCCTCCCGGAAAACTTGATAGAGGTGTACAAGATGATAAGAGGCATAGATTGAGTGGACAGTCAGAGACTTTTTCCAGGGCAACAATGGCTAACATGAGGGGACATAATTTTAAGGTGATTGGATGATGATATAATGGGGAAGTTTTTTTACACAGAGAGTGGTGGGTGCATGAAACATACTGCCGGCAGAGGTTGTGGGGGCAGATACATTAGACACATTTAAGATACTCTTAGATAGACACATGAATGATAGAGAAATAGGGGGGCTATGTGGGAGGGAAGGGTTAGATAGATCTTAGAGCAGGATAAAATGTCAGCACAATGTTGTGGGCCGAAGGGCCTGCACTGTGCTGTAATGTTCTATATTCTATGTTCTAAAGCCCCAACCCACTGCACTTTGCCTACCACTGAAACAGGTCTACAGTAGATGCCATTTCGCTGGGCCTAAACTCGTCTCTGGAGTATGTGGACAGTAAAGACTCCTACATTAGACTATTGTTTATTGACTACAGCTCCACCTTCAATACTATAATTCAAAGCAAACTCATCACCAAACTCCAAAATTGGGACTCAACACCTCCCTCTGCAACTGGATCCTTGACTTTCTGACCAACAGACCATAATCAGTGAGGATGGGCAGCAACATCTCCAGTACGATTATTCTCAACACTGGTGCCCCACAAGGCTGCATCCTCAGCTCCCTACTCTACTCCCTTTATACTCATGACTGCGTGGCCAGATTCTGCTCTAACTCTATCTATAAGTTTGCAAATGATACCACCGTAGTGGGCCGCATCTCGAATAATGATGAGCCAGAGTACAGGTAGGAGATAGAGAACTTAGTAACATGGTGTCATGACAACAAGCTTTCCCTCAATGTTAGCAAAAGAGCTGGTCATTGGCTTCAGGAAGGGGGGCAGTGCACATGCATCTGTCTCTATCAATGGTGCTGAGGTCGAGAGGGTTGAGAGCTTCAAGTTCCTAGGAGTGAACATCACCAATAACCTGTCCTGGTCCACCCACATAGACTCCACGGCCAAGAAAGCTTACCAGCGCCTCTATTTCCTCAGGAGGCTGAAGAAATTTAACATGTCCCCTTTGACACTCACCAGGTTTTTACGATGCACCATAGAAAACATCCTATCTGGATGTATCGTGGCTTGATATGGCAACTGCTCTGCCTGTTACCGCAAGAAACTGCAGAGAGTTGTGGACACAGCCCAGCACATCACGAAAACCAGACTTCCCTCCACAGACTCTGTCTATACTTTTCGCTGCCTCGGTGAAACAGCCAGCATAATCAAAGACCCCACCCACCCGGGACATTCTCTCTTCTCCCCTCTCCCATCAGGCAGAAGATCCAGGAGCCTGTGGGCACATACCACCAGGCTCAAGGACAGCTTCTATCCCACTGTTATAAGACTATTGAATGGTTCCCTTATACGATAAGATGGTCTCTTGACCTCACAATCTACCTTGTTATGACCTTTCACCTTATTGTTCACCTGCACTGCACTTCCTCTGTAGCTGTGACACTTTACTCTGTACTCTGTTATTGTTTTACCCTGTACTACCTCAATGCACTGTGTAATGAATTGATCTGTATGAATACTATGTATCACGTAACACCATCAAAAGAAACACTCCAAGTCATGTATAAGTGGTAAAAACTATTTTATTAATAACTACTTATGATAACAAGAAAAATAAAAGTAAAAATATTAGATCTTAAACATTAACCCCAAAACTAAACTCATAGTGTGTGTGTGGCAAATTCCTAAACTCCAAGTCCAGGAATAGTTATCAAAGTTCAGTTCAGCAAGCCGTAAGATGAAACGTGAGCAAAGGCTTCTTCAACAACCACCGTTGACTGAAGACAAAACGTAGAGAGAAAATAGAGAGTAATTACATAAATCCAAATGTTCCACTTTGGAACTCGTACGACACCTCAATCACAGATGATCTTCATTCCTTTGTTCCAAAGTATCTGCCACCCAAAAGGCATCCAAGATGTGGCCATCCACACAAATACCTGTTTTCCTCTGCAGGTTAATGACAAAATGGACTCCACTGGATTACTCCAAAAATCCATACGTGGATTGTAGTGACACAGTTATTGTTTTTCATCCATCGAAAGAGAAACTAGCAGGCTTTTCTCCCTCTCCCTCTCCCCCCCCGACTGACTGCTCCAAAGACGTCATTACGTCCTTATCTTCTGTTGACGTAAGCACGCCACACACACACACACTACTGTGCTATGTCTTAAAGGGACATTCCCGATTAGTAACCTAGTCTGTAACATATGCAAGTCAATTTTTTCACTGTACCTTGGTACAAGTGACAATAATAAACCAATACCAGTGGTGGAGAGAATGGAGGTTTAGGGTGGTTGATGGAGTTCCAATCAAATCCTGAATTCAGTTGAGCTTTTTAGGAGATGGAGCTGCACTCATCGGGGCTGGTGGAGAGTGTTCCACCTGAGAATCAATCTGGTGAACTTTCACTGCACTGACTCGTCGTAAATTAGGGTGACCAGACCTGTACACAATAGTCCAGCTGCAATCTTAACAGGGCTGTAACTGGAACAATCATCTTGCAGTTAAGGCCCAGATACCATTTGCCACCTTAATTTCTTACTGAACTTTCAATGATTCATTTACAAGACCACCCAGCTCCATCTGAACAACAATGTCTTTCACTCTCTCACCATTTAAAAAAAAATTCTTTTTTTTTGTATTTTTCTACCAGTATGGATGATCTCACATTTTATTCCATCTGCCATGTCTTAGTCCACATAAAGTCTCTCTGCATCCTCCTCACAAATTACACTGCCACCTAATATTGTATTATCAGCAAATTTAGATATATTACAGTTGATGCCCTGTTCCAACTTATTGATATAGATTACGAACACCTGGTGCCCCAGCACCAATCCCTGTAACACTCTGAAGGTCACAGCCATCCAAACTGAAAGTTATCCATTTATTCCCTACCCTTTGTTTTCTGTCCATTAATCAATCCACACCAGTATATAACCCCCATATCATGAGCTCTAATTTTAATAATCTCTTGTGTGGCCCCTTATTAATTGCCTTCTAAAATTACAAATACACCAACTGCTTTGCCTTCATCTATCAAAAGATTCCAATTGAATTCTCATAAATCCATGTTAACTCCGCTTAATCCTGTCATTACTTTCCAAGTGTTCTCACCACTTCCTTAATAAAATATTCCAGTATTTTCCCTACTGTTGTCAGGCTGGTTGGCCTCCACTTCCCTTTTGTTTTCTCTCTCCCTCCTTTCTTACATGGTGTGGGTTACATTTGCAACTTTCCAATCTGTGGGAACAGTTCTCGAATCTATTGAAGTGGAAGATGATTACCAGTGCATCCACTATCCTCTGATGTCCTTTAAAACATTATTATGTAGGTCATCAGGTCTTTGCGATTTATTAGCCTTCATTCTCATTACTTTCTTCAACACTAGCTTTTTACTAATACTGATTTCTTCAAACTCTGTTTCTTCATTCATGAAGGTAGACGTCAAATATTTGTTTAATTTTGATGTGGCTCCCTTACAGAAACTTCTGCAAATATTTTTTTCTTTTCATTTACCTATAGGATCTCTTACAATTTGTTTTTATGTTTCTTGCTCACCTACTCTAGAATTCTTATTTCCCTTTCCTTACAAATGCCTTTATCCTCCTAACCGCATGGGCTGGCAAGGAGCATGGAGGAGTCTATCTTCTACCTCTGACGGGGAAATTGTGCAGAGCCAGGAGAGTATCATTTCCATTTTGAAGGTGATGTGCACTTCTGTGTAAAAATTCTGGTAATCGTCCTATTATATTGATGATTTTGGGGCATGTGATGACTGCCTTGGAAGCACAACCAATGTTTACATTTTTGCATAGTCAAATTGACTTAATTCTGCTAAGATGTCATCCTGGAACAGGTTGAAGTTTTCCATGAGCAGAGGGACGACACCTGTGAATTCAATTCTCTTGTTCGGGTAAAGCAGAGAGCTGCATCCATGGAAGAAGAATTTAGGTTGCAGACATTTCAGTTGAGTCTGGCACAGGTCTGGAGGTTGTAACGATGGAATTGCAATCTGAGTCACAGCAGAATGCCGTTGTGTGCCCTGTCCCCTGAGGGATACATTGATTTTGTGGAGCATGACATTGCTGTCCTCTCTCAAAAGGTCATAGCTTTTTCTTACCACACTTGGCTTTCATGCAATAAAGTAGTCTTTGCCCACAACCAGCTATCTCAGTTTGTGGCGTCACATGCCAGAATGCAGCAGTCTGAAGTCAGCCATTCAACTGCTAGAGCTCATCATGGGCATCTATCTCAGACATATGAAGACTCTCCAAAAGATGGGGAGCAACCTATCAGCACTGTAGTAATAGGCCTTCAATGCCAACCTGAAAGGGCGGCTACTGTTGTGATAATTATTACATGTTGAACATGTGCTGAGTTTTCTTGAAATCTTATGATGTTAAATTAAGTTAGCTGAAACCACATATTGCATTTATGGCACTGTGGCAAGGCTTGGGCTTTTGGACAGCCTATGTTTGCAAAATGCGCCATATAAATTTCTGTCTTGCTTTCATACAGCATCTAATCCAAATGACAGACAACTGACTCTTCCAGGGGATTCATATCTTTGCTCAGCAAACATCTCCCCTATCTAATTCCAGCTTTAAACGAAATCTTTATGACTGTGAAGTGAAAACTATTTTGGACTGATATGAAAGTTGCAATCCAAATCCATTCAGATCTATTATTACAGATATCTTTTGAGTGGTAAGAGAAAATGAAAAGTCAAAAGAACCTTTGCTTTGCATATGTTAAGTGTAAGGTCGATTCTCTCTTTAATTAAACATTTCAATGATATATTAAAGAACACCTATTGTAAGTAAATTGCTCGATTTTTTTTTTCTCTCTCTGCATTGCATAGACTAGATCTGCATCTTGAAAGATCCTCCCACTTATAAACTTAAGTGATGTAATCAAGATAAGCAATTGTTTCAATCACATGTAGTAATTGGTTACAAAATTAGGCATTATCTGATAACAGACTTGATGGCAGTTATAGCTGGAATATGTGATAATTTTTTTTTAAAAAGTGGTCAATTGATGAAGTAATTTGTTTTTGTACCAGGCAATTAACTTTCTCTACCATTGCTGATGCGTCTTTAACTGCCAAGGCCTTAAGCTGCATAATTCCCACCTTAAACCTCTCTGCCTCCTTCACCCTCGTTATTTACATCTAAGATGTCCCTTAGAGTCTGTTTTTGATAAAACTTTTGCTCATCGGATGCAGTATCTACTTGTATCCTTTTTTGACACTGTTCCATGCGACGTTTTAACATATTACAGGTGCTTTATAAATAGATGTTGTTATTGTTGTTGTATATACTGTAAGTGATAACCCATTGGAAATACCCCCAATTCTTTTTATATGCCAGAACTTAAATTTATAGAAATAACTCTTGACTGCATGTAGGTATTGTAAGTTCTGCATTTGGAATGACAACATAGCTCCAATTTCTTGCAAGTCTTGCCCACAGATGCAAAATAAGGTAAATTGTAACAGTTTCCATATATAGATAAAACTCTATTCCAATGATTAAAGCTTAAGTTTTTAAACAAATGTCTTCAGATCAAAAATAATTTGCAGAAGTGGTTTCCTGGTGGTTCACAGGGCTATTTTGTTTATGTACCTCTTTATTTTCTTGGGTAGGATTGAGGATGCCCTGTCTCTATGCTAGTTCTATGGGTTCTGAGGTCACTGTTGAGAAAAAGTGAGATCCACAGACTCTGTCATTAGGTGCAGAAGGAGATGCTTGATTGGATGGACAAGTAGAGGTGATGTGCTCCTTTTCCCATTTACACTCAGCTCCTGTGTGTTCCTTATAAATGGACTCTGGGTTCTTTAATGCCATCCAAAATTCTTCTCCTCCATTTTGAGCAGTAATGGGTTAGTCTCAGCTTCCAGGAGATTTTGAGAATAACCTTGAACATTCTGATCTCTCCACCTAGTTCTCTTGCCACGAGAGAGTCAGAATAGAGTGCCTACTTCTGGTATCAGGCATGCAAATATAATAATATCTTCCCATTGGAGCCAAAGGAGTGTAGTTAGGGCCTCCAAGCCAGAGATGTTGGATTGGTAGAGGATACTGACATTGTTACTCATGACCTGCTGATGAATTTGGAGGATTCTGCAGAGGAGCATTGGTGATATCACTTTGAGGTACTTCATTCATGAGATAATCCATTCTTAGAAGAATACAGGAGGATAAGGCAATAGCTTTTGCTGGGTTTGAGATATTAATCTGGTAATTATAGATGGTCCAAATCTATACTGACACATTGAACATGATAGTGAATTTCATTATCAATGTCTGCCTTTCAGCAGAGGTGGCTCTCGAGATATCAGAAGGATTTAAAGTCTTCCAAGTTGTTATCATGAACATTTATCTTCAATTGGTAGTGTTGTTCAGTGGAGGCAAAGAGGACCTTTGTTTGCCAGATGTCAAATGTAAGACCTATTCTCTTAAATGCTTCAGTGAAAAAGTGGACAATGACTTATTATCCAAATCATTCTCGTAAAACATAAAGTGGCAATGAGTAGACATGACTCAGCAGATCAATGCCAGAAAACTGGGAATTTAGCATATTTGAACAGAAGGGGATTGGTATGTCACCACCCACCCCGACAGCCTCCAATGCACCTGAACCTATAGTCACCATTGACACCCAGATAGTGTCCCTGGCTGTGTCCTTGGATCCTGTGCAGATCAGTTGGCAGGGGTATTTGCAGACATTTTTAACCTCTCCATGCTTCAACCTGAGGTTCCCACCTGCTTTAAGAAGACCACTATCATCCCAATACCTAAGAAAAACAAGGTAATGTGCCTTAATGACTACCACCCAGTGGCTCTGACATCCACCATCGTGAAGTTCTTCGAGAGCTTGGTCATGGCACGCATTAACTCCAGCCTCCCAGACAACATTGTTCCACTGCAATTCACCTACCGCCAAAACAGATCTACAGCGGATGCCATCTCCCTGCCCTTGCACTCATCTCTGAAGCATCTGGACAGTAAAGACACCTATGTTAGATTATCGTTTATTGACTACAGCTCCGCCTTCAATACTACAATTCCAAACAAACTCATCACCAAACTCCAAGACGTGAGACTCAACACCTCCCTTTGCAACTGAATGCTTGATTTCCTGACCAACAGACCGCATTCAGTAAGGATAGGCAGTAACGCCTCCGGCACGATCATTCTTAACACTGGTGCCCCACAAGGCTGCATCCTCAGCCCCCTACTCTACTCCCTATGAATACGTGGCCAGATTCTGCTCTAACTATCTATAAGTTTGCAGGTGACACCACCAAAGTGGGCTGCATCTCGAATAATGATGAGCCAGAATACAGGAAGGAGAAAGAGAACTTAGTAACATGGTGTCGTGACAACAAGCTTTCCCTCAATGTCAGCAAAAAAGCTGGTCATTGACTTCAGGAAGGGGGATGGTGCACATGCACCTGACTCTATCAATGGTGCTGAGGTCGAGAGGGTTGAGAGCTTCAAGTTCCTAGGAGTGAACATCACCAATAACCTGTCCTAGTCCAACCATGTAGACACCAGGGCCAAGAAAGCTCACCAGTGCCTCTACTTCCTCAGGAGGCTAAAGAAATTTGGCACATCCCCTTTGACACTCACCAACTTTTATCAATGCACCATAAAAAGCATCCTATCAGGATGCATCATGGCTTGGTATGGCAACTGCTCTGCCCATGACTGCAAGCAACTGCAGGGAGTTGTGGAGACAGATCAGCACATCACGAAAACCAGACTCCCCTCCATGGACTGTCTATTCCTCACTGCCTCAGTGAGGCAGCCAGCAATAATCAAAGACCCCAACCCACCCGCGACATTCTCTCTTCTCCCCTCTCCCATCAGGCAGAAGATCCAGGAGCCTGTGGGCACATACCACCAGGCTCAAGGACAGCTTCTATCCCACTGTTATAAGACTATTGAATGGGTCCCTTATATGATAAGATGGTCTCTTGACCTCACACTCTACCTCATTATGACCTTGCACCTTTTTGTCTACTTGCATTGCACTTTCTGTGTAGGATTACACTTTATTCAGCATTGTTTTATCTTGTACTACCTCAATGCACTGTGTAATGAATACAAGTTTTTTTTACTGTACCTTGGTACAAGTGACAATAATAAACCAATTCTAATTCCAATCACATATACTGAGCAGAAATTCACTCTCCATCAGTCATACTTTTTTTGCCTTGGAGTTATAACTCATTTTACAGCTAGGCTGTCCTGAACTTTATTAATAAACAACTTTATGATCAGTAATCTTTTACAACCCACCAAAATGTGGAACCTCAAGAATTCTCCATCTGGAGAATATTAATTCCCATGTTTAAAAAAAGATGAGTAGCTGCCCTTTTCCTGCAGCTTTAAATGACAAAATAGTTTTAAAAATAGGCAAAAGTAGCAGCCATCTTAAATGCCTAACTTTCAATCCAAATTGAAATAACTTGCCTCTCAGGAATGTTTTATTTTAACTGCAATAAATTATCCAATAAGACAGCATTTTCTTTAAATTTTCAGGATTTTATATGTGATCTTGGAATATGTGATATTGACTCCAGTTTTAAGAAACTATTTCTTAACTATTCTTCCAAGAAATTATTTCTTTTGTATCTGGTGTGCTCTTTGACCTTTGCTTTTATATGAACATCTACTGAAAGCAAACCTGCAGGACAAGCTTACCCTGTGCTAGAGCTGGCTCCCTTAACAAGTTAATTGACAGAAACTTTAGAAAGTCTAGTAACATGAGCGTGTTTGCTCAATAGAAAGCAACTGATTTGTCTGAAACTTTCTTTGTTTAAGAAAGGGAGTAGGGATAACCCTGGGAATTACAGACAAGTGAGTCTTACTTCAGTGGTGGGCAAATTACTGGAGAAGATTCTTAGAGACAGGATTTATGGGCATTTAGAGAAGCATAGCCTGATTAGGGACAGTCATCATGGCTTTGTGAGGGGCAGGTCGTGCCTCACGAGCCTGACTGAATTCTTTGAGGATGTGATAAAGCACATTGATGAAGGTAGAGCAGTGGATGTGGTGTACATTGATTTTAGTCAGGCTTTTGATGAAGTTCCTCATGGAAGGCTTATTCAGAAAGTCAGGAGGCATGGGATCCAGGGAAACTTGGCTGTGTGGATTCAGAAGACAGAGGGTGGTGGTAGATAGAGAGTATGCTGCCTGGAGGTTGGTGACCAGTGGTGTTCCACAGGGATCTGTTCTGGGATCCTCTGCTCTTTGTGATTTTTATAAATGACTTGGATGAGGATGTGGAAGGGTGGGTTAGTACTGTAAGTTTGCTGATGATACAAAGGTTGGTGGTGTTGTGGATAGTGTAGAAGGTTGCTGTAGATTACAACAGGATATTGACAGAGTGCAGAACTGGCCTGAGAAGTGGCAGATGGAGTTCAACCTGGATGTGTGAAGTGATACACTTCAGGAGATCGAATTTGAAGGCAGGATACAAGGTTACTGGCAGGACTCTTAGCAGTGTGGAGGAACAGAGGGATCTTGGGGTCCACGTCCATAGATCCCTCAAGGTTGCTACGCAGGTCGATAGGGTTGTTAAGAAGGCGTATGGAGTGTTGGCCTTCATTACTTGTGGTATTGAGTTCAAGAGCTGTGAGGTGATGTTGCAGCTCTGTAGAACTCTGGTTAGACCACACTTGGAGTATTGTGTTCCGTTCTGGTCGCCTCATTATAGGAAGGATGTGGAAGCTTTAGAGAGGATGCAGAGGAGATTTATCAGGATGTTGCCTGGATTGGAGAGTATGTCTTTTGAGGATAGGTTGAATGAGCTAGGGCTTTTCTCTTTGGAGAGAAGGAGGATGAGAGGTGACTTGATAGAGGTGTACAAGATGATAAGAGGCATATATCGAGTGGACAGTCAAAGACTTTTTCCCATTGCGACAATGGCTAACACGAGGGGGCATAGTTTTAAGGTGATTGGAGGAAGGTATAAGGGGGATGTCAGGGGTAATTTTTTTTTCCCCACAGAGAGTGGTGGGTGTGTGGAATGCACTGCCAGCAGAGGTTGTGGGGGCAGATACATTCGGGACATTTAAGAGACTCTTAGATAAACACATGAATGATAGAAAAATAAGGAGGCTATGTTGGAGGGAAGGGTTAGATAGATCTTAGAGCAGGATAAAATGTCGGCACAACATTGTGGGCCGAAAGGCCTATACTGTGCTGTAGCGTTCTATGTTCTATGTTGCTGTGGCCCTGATAATGTAGACATGCCTCTGGATTACACAAGCAGCTTCTAATACTATATTTTTAAATTGTTCTCATGTTCCTTTCTCTATCATTCCTAGAATTTTGCATGCACTTTACTGTGATAAAGTTTAATGAGGAATTAAAAACTCTATTGAAAGTGGGTACATTTTTAATACAGTATATTTTTATTTGTAATTTTTAAGTACATAAAATTCAATGAGATACCATAGAAAAATACCACAGAACAAGCAGCAAGATCACAAAGGACAAACAAATAAAAAAAATTTAAGATTTGGAACATCATAAGCAAGTATTTAACAGGAAATGAAAGTCAAATTCTATTGAGTTAACATCTATTTATTTGGCTTATAGAGACACTAGAGACTGCAGATGCTGGAACAAAAATAAACTACTGTAAAAACTCAGTGGGTCAAGCAGCATCTGTGGAGGCACAGGGATGGCTGACATTTTGGGTCAAGGCCCTGTATCACAACTGAGAGTGTGGAAGGAAAATAGCCAGTATATAGAAGTGAGAGGGAGGGGTGAGACAGGCTGGTAGGTGATAGGTGGAATGAGATGATGGGGGATGATGGGCAGATGGAGCAAGTTGGGGGGGGGGGGGGAGGGTAAAGACAGAGGCTGATGGGTAGAACCAGATAAGGGAGTGATGTTGGGCAGATGGAACCAGGTAGGAGAGGGAATAGGAAAAGTGAACCAAGGGAGAGGAAACCTAGGTAGATAGGTATGTGGGTGAAGGGCAGATGGAACTAGGTGGAAGAGGCGGTGTGTTTAGCTGATTGGGGGGGGGGCACGTATGGAAAAGGTGAACAATGGGACAAAGAACCTAGGTGGACTGGTGGGAGTGGGAATGGAACACAGAGGGAGTGGGTTACCTTCAATGTTCATGCCATTGGGCTGGAGGCTACTCAAGAGGAATGTGAAGTGCTGTTCCTCGTAAACTGGAGATAACCCTTGTTTACAAGCAGCCAAGCAGTGGTGTGCATAGTGGCTGAAATATGATGGACACAGTGGAATGCCTGAGAATGAACAAATCATGCAAGCGCCTTAACTTTGACCATACTGAGTAACTTCTAATAACTACATACAGTTTGAACATTTAGAGAATGTTATCCATTTCTGTTATGTAACAAAACAGTGTTGCTAGGTAGAACAGTTAAGACCACAAGGGTACATGTGAGCCATTTAGAAAACTTGCATCTTTGAAAATGTGTGTGCTTATGCTACTTGGTGTTGTATATCCAATGAAGAGAATATGACTGTTTTTCTTTGAGTAGAGATCATCTGTGGAGTCCCTTATGTAGTGATGGCCTGCAAACTGGGATTAGCAGACATCTGCTGCTGCTGCTTGAAATGATCCAGGATCTGAGGTCCACCATGGACTTCACTGACACTAAAAGAAGATTCTTGCCTCGGATCTCTACCTGGAAGATCCTCTGAAGCAAATTTCAGTAACTACCTGCTTTAAGATCTTGTCATCCAGAAACATTGTTACTCTCTGACATGGATTAAAGAACATTATTCATGTAGTATTTGGGAAGATAAACTATCCCAGTCAGAGCCCACTTCCATTTATTCTTTTGGCCTTAAGACAAGGATCATTGTCTTCAGGCCCCCTTTTCATGTCTGTGGTCATGCTGGATCCCAAGAAGGACCACAATCAAAATTTTTTTTGGAATAAAGCAGCACCCTTCACCTTGCCCTTCGTCTCCTATCTCAAAACTAATTTTGAGCCCAGATCTCAATATGAGCTTATTTCCAATTCAATCCTCAGCATGTCTGAAAGTAATTTATGATCTCTTTGGATGCTGGTGTTTTTTTTTTCCTGCTGTTCATACATGTAATGGTGCATCCATTTTCTAGGCCTCCGGTGTCTTAGAATTTGACAATTCCCTACTTATCCTTTCTGTCATCTGCTAAAAAAAATAAAATGAATACATTGTATAACATCACTTATTCAATATTGTCATTTAATAAATCCCAAGTCCAAGACTTCTATTATTGTCCCATTTAAACACGAGGAGGCAGGGGAAGATACCATTTTACAAAGCGAACTAAACAAAATCCAGGATCAACCCATGAGCCTTCTTGAATTATAAGGTTGGTGTGAATTAAATGGTTTGGGACATTTAGATCCTAAATGACCAGGCCAGCCTAGCTGTGAGAATCAATACAATTATCTTTTTTTAAAAAAAAATTATCAGCACCATGAATCGTAAGTAAGCAGAAATTGACTGCTGCTGGCTATCATTCCAGAGTATTGAGGAACTGCTACTTGACCATGCAAACTGAAGTTTGAAGAACAAAGTTAATGGTGCCTATCTATTTGTTTTTTTATGTTCCAGATGAAACAAAATGCATCTCTGTATTACCAGCAGCATTTCCACCATTTATGCTCCCAACTCTCTGTTTGAAGATAAATGGAAATGCCTTTTTGAATGATTTTCTGAAGTTGGCTCCCATGAATGCGTACACTATGGGATTGATGGAGGAATTTGTGTAAGACATGCAATGGGCCCAGATCTTCACTTTGTACGTATAGTAATTCCTGTTAAAGTTTGGAAGGAAAGACTGCAAAAGGATATATAACTGGATTGGACCCCAGCAGATGGCAAAGAGAAGGACCATAACTGCTAACATCCTTGAGATCTTTGTACGCATGGCCTCTGATCTTTCAGCAAGTAGCTGTACCTGCAAAACAGTTTTAGTTTGTGATAAGGGCCCAATAACATACAGAAGCATGGACTAAGAAAGGGCAATTTGATACATAGGTTGTTCAGTATGAGTGAATTCTATCTTATACTCTATACTATAATCTAATTCTCAGAGAGAAAGCTTGGCATAAATACCCATCTAATCTCTCAAATGCAATCTATAATTAATTTATTCTTGCATATCCTTCATCACAGTGGAGTAAATTTTCATTTCACTTCACATATCTATTATGCATTGTGCAAGCAGAGAATAAAAAGGAATGTAGAGTTGAAATGATCACTTGCCTATGAAAGTTCAGTAGTGCATAAACTTGTCTTGCTGATAGCTAACCTAGAGATGTTAAAATTCGAAAAGAACTAATTATATCCATTCTTCTGAGTAACCCTCTGAGAGTTCAGTGTCAGATCTACAGCAGAAGTGGAACCATAATAAGAGGATAAAACAAAAACAGAAAATGCTGGAAATACTCAGCAGGTCAGACAGTTTCAGGTTGGAGACCTTATGTCAGAACTGAAAAAGAAGATAAAAGAAGCTTATAAAGCTGCAGGAAGTGTGGGGGAGAGGGGTATCTCTGATGGGATAAAATCGAGGTGACCATGTAAACAAGATTATCTGGTCAATCAGTGAAGGGAGCAGTTAAGAGAGTGAGAACATAGACAAAAGTACCCAAACAAAAAAAATATGCAAGTTGCAAAGTACAGAGCAGGAGGACATGTCCTCCACTCCAAAGGAGAATAAAAAAGGATGACTGATACAAACCGAGAAATCAAGTTACCTAAAGTAGTGGAATTCAACATTGAGTCCGGAAAACTTCAATGTGCCCAGACAAAAAATGTGCTGTTCCTCAAGCTTGCACTGCGCCTCTCTGTGACAGTAAAGGAGGCCACAGATCAATAGGTCAGAGTGGGAATGAGGTAATAAATTAAAGTGGTAGACAACCAGAAACCCAAGGTTGCCCCTGCAGTCTGAACACAGGTGTTCCGCAAAGCAATCATCCAATTTGCGTTTGGCTTCTCCAATGTAGAGACCACATTGTGAACATAAATGCAGCACACTAGAGTGGATGAAGTGCAAGTGAATCACTGCTTCATGCCCACCTGCTCTGCATTTTGCAAATCCCACATACTTTTGCCTTGGGTCTTTCATCTAAGTTCTTCCATCTGAGTTCTCATGCTCTAACTGCTCCCATTCACTCATTGACCAGATAGCTTTGTTTACAGCTCATCCCCATGGTCACCCTGGTTTTACCCTGTCAGAGACATCCCTCACCCCACCCTCCCTGCAGATTTACAAGCTTTTGTCTCTTTTTTAGCACTGACGAACAGTCTTCCACCTGAAATGTTCACTCTGTCTCACTTCCCACAGATGTGGCCTAACCTGCTAAGTATTTCCAACATTTTCTGTTTTTGTTTAGATTTCTAGCATCTGCAGTTTTTTTTATTATAACAAGAGGATAATATTTCTAGTGTATTTTCAGAAATCCATTAGACATATTTTATTGCTTGCAGACCCCATTTAGTTTGAACTGTTAAAGTGAGTGTTTAAATATTTTTGATTGGATAACCTTTAAATGAACCCAAAAAATATTCTATCTGAATTTACAGAAAATAATTTCTGTCAATGTATAAAGCTAATTTTGTTGACTTCCTCCTCCACCCCAGCACTATATTGAGCTCCTAATTATCTTTTTCTTCCTGATTTTCTTTATTCTTCTGATTCTTTCTCCAAACCTCTCTGCAGGAAGTGACAAACCACAATTTGATGTCAAAGCTGAAACCAGAAACCTGGTGGTGTAATGTATCAGTATTTCAATTCAATTATCACCCAGGAAGTTATTTAAATGTATAGATTGAATCAAAAATGTAATGGTTTGATTAGTACATTTCACGTGGGGCTGTTTATAATGTATTTGGAGGACAAAATATTTAAATTAATCCAGTACATGTAATTAAAATCTACCTGAAGGTTATTATCAATGGGTTCCACAGTTGGTCGCCCCATCTGATGTAGCATAGCAGTGTAGGATACACAAATTGTGATTAGTGGCAGGAGGTAAACAGCTAGGAAGTTATGCATAATGAAGGCCTTCTCAAGGAAAGCTGATGGAAAAGATTCACTGCAGTAAACTTGGGGCCCAAACCAGTATCCATTTTGAATCTTCTGATAGATAGCCACTGGTATGGACACAATAAACGAACCTACAATAGTTTGCAAAAGGTTAACATGATAAATAAAAGGATTCTTTATCATCCATTTCACAAGTTTTCATTTGATATTTTGCCTATTTCACTATAAGACTTAATTATTACTTTTAAAGAAATTATAATATGATTCAGTAGCAATGGTGGAGTGGCAGTTTACATGCATGTATAACATAGAAAAATATCCCACAGTGCTGCACACATCAAAAGTGAAAGTAAATGCCAGTTCACAGAAGGAGAAACTACAGGGAGCAGCTTGACCAAAAGTTTGTTCAAAGCAGTGAACTTTAAAGAGTGCCTGAAAGGAGCAGACTTCAATTGGAGATATTGATTGATTTAGGGAGCACATGGCCAAAGTGATGCAAGGCCCAGTCACCAATATTGGGGACAAGACTCATGTAACCAAGACATAATCTTATTTTACAGTTTAATATGCATTTTATCTAGATTGATCTGTAACTGGCAGGATAATACTGAGCAACATGGTTTTCAGGCGTGAATAGCAGTTATTTGCTTAGGAAAATATTGATTCATTATCCTTTTTAAAGTTAGTTGAAAAATATCAACTTGTATTTTAACTAAGTTAATAAATTTAAAAAATTGAGGTGGCATATCCTCTTCCCGAAGGTGTTTGTGGATATGAACCAATTCTTATTGCTATCAGTAAATGGTTGTTTTCCACAAAGCAAAAACTTTATAATATGGCAATTGAATCCATGACTTATGGGAAAAAATACTATTCAAACATACTCAGCATTAAGCATTTAAGTCTTTAGCTTCTTTACTTACCAATCCATATCCCAAGACTGATTCCCAAAGCCAGTCGGGGGGTTCTTTGCCTCAAGGATCTGAGTGGATAAACTGTCACATACCATCTGTCCACACTCATTGCAGTCAGTGTAATACATGTTGCCTGTACTGATACCTGCAAGAATACAGAGTATATTTCTGAAAACTAGTCCAACAGAAAGCATTTTCACCAACAGGATTGAGATGAATTATGTAAGGTTTGAGTGATTATGTGCGGTGAGGAAACACTTCCAAACTGACTGAAAATCACAAGATATCTATTTGTCCAAGCCTAGACCCCGGTCCTCCATCTGAACATTATCAACAATCCTTCAGTAATCTGCATCAAGCACTTATCATCTATGACTTGTCTGTGATAGTATTTTTCTACAAAATTAAATATTTTATCACAATAAGTTCTTCATTTAAATATACAAACAAACAAGCCATTCAGCTGCTCAAGCTTGTGCTACCATTTAATAAAATAAGAACATAATATGCAGGAGCAGGTGAAGACCAATCATTCTGTTGTGCCTGATCTAATGTTGGCGTCAATCCTATTCTCTCCCTATACTCTTTGATTCTCTTCTCATCCCTGTATTAAATGGGCAACTCTTTAGATAGTTTTGGATACCACCACTAGGGGAAAACATCCTCTCAGTTTCCACTGTGTCAAATCCTCTCATCATCTTGTATGTTACAATAAGATTCCAAACCCCAATGAGTATAGTCCCAACCTGCTCAGCCTTTTCATATATCAACCCTTTCATCCCAGGAATCAGCTTTGTGAATCTCGTCTCATTGTCTCCAATGCAAGTATATTCTTACTTAAATATGGAGATAATAACTGTATGCAGTAATCAAGGTGTTGTCTTATCAGCACCCTGTAAAGTTGCATTAAACTTTCCCTATCTTTATACTCCAAATACTTTAAATAAAGGCCAGCATTCCATTAGCCTTTCTTATTACTTGGTGTACCCACATGCCAACAGTGTTTCATGCTCTGGGTCCCCCAGACCCATTCGTACTACAATATCTTGTAGTCTCATTCACTTTAAATCAATCCTACCAAAGTCTCATTCACTTTAAATCAAAACTTGCGTTTTCATTTTTCCTACCAAAGCTTTGCATTTTCCAACATTATATTCCACCTACCAACTTCTTGCCCATTCACTTAACCAATGAATATTCTTTTGTTAGTTCTTTGTGCTCTCTGCACAACTTTCTAACCTATCTGTCTTTGCATCATGACAGATCTGAATGTAGTCTCATTCACTTTAAATCAAAACTTGCATTTTCATTTTTCCTACCAAAGCTTTGCATTTTCCAACATTATATTCCACCTACCAACTTCTTGCCCATTCACTTATCCTATGACTATTCTTTTGTTAGTTCTTTGTGCTCTCTGCACAACTTTCTAACCTGTCTTTGCATCATGACAGATCTGAATGTAATGTCAACTCCACATTCCCATCTCTCCTACTTTCATCCCATTGCCTGTCAACAACCAGTCTACCTCTACCTTAAAAATATTCAAAGACTCTGCTTTCACCACCCTTTGAGAAAATCAAAGACTTGAAACTCTGAAAGAAAATAATGTCTCTCCATCTCTGTTGCAGATGAGTGACTTTTTATTTTTAAACTATGACCCCTATTTCTAGATTCTCCTACAAGAGGAAACATCCTCTTCACATCTACGTTATCAAAACCCATTCAGGAGTGTTTCAATTAAGTTCCCTCTCACTCCTCTAAACTCCAGCAGATAACAAGCCTAGCCTGTTGAACTTTCCACCTGTTAGTCCAGCAAATCATTTCTGAACAGCTTTGAACACATCCTTCCTTAAACAAGGAAACCAATATAGTACACAGTACTCCACATATGAACTCTCCAATGCCCTACATTAATGAAGCATAGTGTTCCTACTTTTGTATTTAATTTTCCCAGCAATAAATTACAACACTTTGTTAGTTTCCTATTGAAGTAAAATTCTGTTAATCTGCCATGCTCTGGACTTTGGGCCAGGTTTTCCCAGACTTGAATATTATGCCTATTATACCCAAAAATACTTTTATTTTGGATGTTATACTGTGGTATATTTTCCAGTGAGCCAGGATGTTTTAAGGGAGTGCAAGAAACAGAACCAGGTGAGTTTCAAAGTAGCACAAGAATAGGATCTTGGTGAGTTTAAGGGAGAATGGGAAACATCATCCAATGAGCCAGGTGCTGAGCCATCAGGATTTCCAAATAATCAGATAGCAGATTAGCAGAGTTTTACTGTACTACCTGCAGTTGTATAATAGCCCATGTAAAACATGCTGTGACACAGCCAGAACACTCTATCCCAGGGCTCTGCAGTCTCTCACTATTTAGATAACATGCATTTTTTTATTACTTCTGTCAAAATGGACAAATTCACATTTTCCTACATTATATTTAATTTGCCAGAACCTTGTCCATTCACTTAGCCTATCTATGTCCCTTTATAGCTCCCTAGGTTTTTCTTTCACAGCTTAGTTTCCTACCTATCCATATGTCATCAGCAAATTTAACAACCCAACCATACTGTTGGTACCTTCATGCAAGTGATTTATATAAATTGTAAAACTTGAAGCCCCAGCATCAACCACTGTGACACACCACTCATTATATCTTGCCAATCAGAAAAAGACATTTTTATGATACTGAGTTCTGATGAAGGGTCTCAGCCCGAAACGTTGACTTGTTTATTTCCCTCCTTGGATGCTGCCTGGCCTGCTGAGCTCCTCCAGCACCTTTTGTGTATTGCTCCAGATTCCAGCATCTGCAGAATTTTTGTATCTACTTTTATGATACTCTCTGTTTCCTGTTAATTAGCCAAGCTTCTATCTATATCACTGTTATCTTCTACACTCAATAATTTTCTGCAACAACCTTGTTGCGGCATTTTATCAAATGACTTCTAGAAATCTAAGTACATTGCAACCACTGGTTCCCTTTAATCCACAGTTCAGGCACGGTAGTGTAGTGGTTAGCATAATGCTATTACAGCACCAGAGACCCAGGTTCAATTCCCACTGCTGTTTATAAGGAGTTTGTACGTTCTCCCCATGTCTGCATGGGTTTCCTCCGGGTGCTCCAGTTTCCTCCCACATTCCAAAGACATACGGGTTAGGAAGTTGTGGGCATTCTATGTTGGCACCAGAAACGTGGTGACACTTGCGGGCTGCCCCCAGAACACTCTACGCAAAAGCTGCATTTCACTGTGTTTCGATGTACGTGGGACTAATGAACATACCTTATGTCAAGAACGCCAATAAATTGGTCAAACATGATTTCCCTTTCACAAAACTGCACTGACTTTGCCTGATTATCTCAAATGCTAGAATGTACATGATAATAGCTTTGAACATTTTACCAATTACAATGTGGGAAAATGTTTAGCTAACTGGTCTCTTTTTGATTAAAGGAGTTACATTTACTATTTTTCAATCTAATGGAACATTTGGCAAAATTAACCACGAACTATTTCACTAGATATTCTTTTTAAGAGCTTAGGATGAAGGCCGTTGGGATCTGGAGACTTGTCTGCCTGCAGTTCCAACAATTTCCTCAGTACCACTTACCTGGTGATAGTAATTTGCCCGATTTCCTCTCTTCCTTAATTCCACAGATTTACTTCCTATAGAACCAATACTCTGTTATTTTTTAAATATCTATTGGAATACCTATAGGAAGCTATAGGACTTTTTTATATTTCTGGTTAGCTTCATCTGTAATTTTTCCTCCATTATTAATCTTTCAATCATTCTTTGCTTTTTTATCTTCTGTTCAATCTTCTGATCTGCCATCTGGGTTTACACAATTATTTTCTTTTAAGTTTAATATTATGTTACAACTTTTTTTTAAAAAGAGTCATGGAGTCATAGAGCACGAAAACAGCCCTTCAGCCCAACTTGTCTATGTCAACCAAGATGTTAACCTGAGCTAATTCTAGTTGCCTGCATTAGGTCCATATCCCTTTAAGCCTTTTCTATCCATGCCACATGTGTTTTAAACATTGTAATTGTACCCAACTCTAACAGCATCCTCTGGCAGCTCGTTCCATGTACCAACCACCCTCTGCATGAAAAACGTGCCCCTCATGTCCCTTTTAAATCTTTCCCCTCTCACTCTAAATCTATGCCCTCCAGTTTAACACTCCCTTATCCTGAGAAAAGCACTGTGACCATCCACTTTATTTACACTCCTCATAATTTTATACATCTCTATAACGTCACCTCTCAACCTCCTACACTCCAGGTGAAAATGTTCCCAGCCTGTCCAGACTCTCCTCATAACTCCAAGTCCTCTGGTCCCAGTAACATCCTCACGAACCTTTTCTGCACCCTTTCCAGCTTACTGATATCCTTCCTATAGCTGGGTGACCAGAATTGCATACATTACTCCAAGTGTGGTCTCACCAATGTCTTGTACAGTTGCAACACGACTTCCCAACTCTCATATGCAATGCCCTGATGAAGCGCCCAACACCTTTTTCACCACCATATCTATCTGTGTCCCCACTTTCAGGAAACTATGTACCTGTAAACCTTTGGTCTCTGTTTTACAACACTCCAGGGTCCTACCATTTACGGTGTAAGTCCTGCCCTGGTTTAACTTGCTGAAATGCAACACCTCGCACTTGTCTGAGTTAAACTTCTTCTTCCATTCCTTGGCCCACTTCCCCAGTTAACCTAGATCTTGTTGGAATCTTAGATAACCTTCTTAATGTATTCTTTACTATACTACCGATTTCGGTGTCAACCGCAAACTTACTAACCATGTTAACAACATTGTCATCCAAATCATTAATATAGATGACAAACAACAGTGAACCCAGCACCAATCCCTGCGACACACCACTGGTTACAGGCCTCCAATCTGAAAAACAACCCTCCACTACCACCCTCTGACTCCTTCTACCAAGCTAATTTTGTTGACCAGCTCACCCTGGATCCCATGTGATCTAGCCTTCTATGCTAGCCTACCATGCAGGACCTTGTCAAAAGCCTTGCTAAAGTCGATGTAGACAATGTCTACCACCTGCCCTTTGGTTAACCATAGATGATAGCTCCTCCTTTTGGATTTTTTTTGGAATATATCTGTTCTGAGAGTATTGGTAGGTTATCCCACCATGGTAAGACTTACAAGTTTGCCCAATCCTATCCTTGTCCAATATCCATTGTTAAGTAGAAATATAGAAATCTAAGTACAGTACAACCACTAGTTCCCTTTTATCCACTATACATGTTAAGTAAAATAGATCATTGATATGTGGTCAAAAGTTTAAACTCTATCCCTCCCTAACCCAGAGACATTGAGGAAAATTATAGCTGTTGTACTACCAATTAGTTTTGATCAGCTAAGAACATTATACTGATGGATAGGCTGGGACTGTTTTCCCTGGAGCAAAGAAGGCTGAAGGGTGACCTTAGAGGAATTTAGAAAATAATGAGGGGCATAGATAAGGTGATGGTTAAAGTCTTGTTCCCAGGGTAGGGGAGGCTAAAACTTGAGGACATAGACTTAAGGTGAGCAGGGAAAGATTTAAAGGGGACCTGAGGGTCATGTTTTTCCAAACAGAGGGTGGTATGTTTATGGAATAAGCAGCCAAAGGAAGTGGTAGAGATGGGTGCAATTACAATGTTTAAAAGACATTTGGACAGGTTCATGGATAGGAAAGGTTTAGAGCCAAATGCAGAAACATGGGCCTAGCTTAGGAAGCACACTGGTCAGCATGGATGAGTTGGGCCAGAGGGTCCACTTATGTGCTAAATAACTCTATTCCTTCATAACTAAAATATTCTTTTTAAATATGCTTTAGCCACTCATCTGCAAAAGCGCTGAGAGCTATATGCACTGCTTAGCCTCCAGCAGATGGTGCTCTCCAGCTGTGGTTTTGGGGATACTATTTCAAAATAGGTCTTCTTCCGTGAACTCAAATGAGTTTGGAAGTGGGGTAAAATATACTCTGAGCCTTTTTTTTAAGCTCAGGGTGAGAGTGGAGTGACAAAGTAAGAAAATGCCCCATGATCTCTTGGAGCATAAATAAATGGTATAAATGTATGTCAATTGAAAGAATCTGATGTCTAAATCTCAGAACAGTTGACTTTACAAAATTTTCCTCACAACATATGCGGACTGCTTTCTAAATTAAGAGATTTGTCCCAAGGGCTAGTCAAGCCATTGCCTGACACACACTTACTTTTCTGATCCTACCTTATAGAAAATGCACCAGTCACCCTGATCATAATCCCTGGATAAATCCTGCCCCACTGGCAGGACAGAACACCAGAAGTACAGTGGTATACAGGCAGGAGGCTGTGGCCCTGGGAGTCCTGAACACTGACCCCAGACCTCATGAAGTCTCATGGGATCAGATCAAACATGGACAAGGAAATCTCCTCCTAATTACCACCTACCTTACTCCTTTAGCTAATGAATCACTACTCCTCTATATTGAATACCACTGGAAGAAGCACTTAGAATAATAAGGGCAAAATGTAATTTGAGGCTAAAAGCAAACTAGAGGAACAGCACTTCATATTCCACCTGGGCAGCCTACAAGCTGATGGTATGAACAGTGAATTCTCCAACTTCTGGGAATTACTCCCCCCATCCCTTTTCTCCCTGCTCTTGATCTACCTGGCCCCCATCACCATGCCTCTCCCCCCTTTCCATCTTCCCATCACCCCTACACTCCTCCCACTGGTTCCGCTCCCCCACTATTCCCTTCTGCCTCCCCACCTCACTCCCTTTATTGCAGGCTCCACCTTCCTTTCCTATTAGATTGCATCATCTCCAGCCCTTTGTCACTTCCCAGCTTCTAGGGCTATTCCCACTCCCCTCCCTCATCTGCCTATCAACCTCGCCCCCCAGCTTGAATCCACCTATCACTGCTAACTCTTGCTCCACCCCTTCCCTCCCCTTTTATACTGGCTACCTCCCCTCTATCTTTCAGTCCAGGTGAAGGGACCCAACTCGAAACGTCGATGGTTCATTTTCCTCGAATAGATGCTGACTTCCTCTAGAATCTCGTGTGTTGCCCCAGGTTCCACCATCTGTAGCGTCTTGTGACTCGTTTAATGGAACCAACTTTCCTTGTGTCAGGTGCACTTCTAGCCAGTAGATTTTTTTCCACCTTTATTAACGTCTACTGGCTAGGCTAACACATTTGGATCTGCTTTGATACTAAGACAACAAATTTCAATTCCCTTCTGGTGTTCATCCGTGGCATTCTTGTCTGTATAAAAGCTATAATAAGATCTGGAGCTCGACGGTTCTGGCAATTACTAAGTTGAACACGATGAAATGGTTAAAGTGCAAATCATAACGACATAAAGCAGCTTTATGTCGCTGGTTTGCACTTTGCTTTACCTTATGGGTTATTGAAAGGCATCAAGATAATGAGGTCCCTCTGTCTCAGCCTTATGTGCAGGGCAATGGAATAGGATAAATGATCCCCTGTTCACCGGTAGAACCATCAGTGGTCATTTTAGTAATCTAATCAATTATTGTTTTTGTTTCCTAACTGTATAAAGCTCGACAGATTCTAACTCTCGGGAAGATTCTCATCAGAGCTCTCCCTTCCATGTTTGAATCGATCGAATCAAGTATCGTTACATCTGCACCTCCCGGCTCTAAGTGATACCTTAATCCACAATTAGTTTTGCTGATTGAAATCGCTTGTCTGCATTGGCCCTTGAACAGAGGCTTCATCGAGATGATCCGTCATGGAATAAAGCTAGTCTTAAAAATCTTCCCGACTGTATGTATATTCCATCCAAGAAATCTCACTTAGCAACGACATGAGACTCATGGCAGAGAACTGCCAGAAAATCAACTAAATTCCACAAAATGTACGTCCTCCGTCTTTCACCTGCACAATTCCAACGCCTTTCGCGAACTGGTTATCACCAGAAGTAGCCGACTGTTCATATATTACGACCATCCTGTTCATTTGGCGTCAACCTCAATTGGTTGCTAACCTCAGATACTAACTGAAAACAGCTGGGAAAATGAAGTAAGTTGAAATAAACGCAAAAAATATTCAGCAGGTTAGGCAGTATCGGGCGAGAGAGAAACGAGTTGACGTTTTAGGTCAATGACCCATCATCAGAATCCACAATAACCTGTTTACCAAACCTGCCGGCTCTGACTGGGGACCAAGCAAACTGCATGCTCATGGCTTCTCAAAGCTAGTTCCAGTTTTGCTAAAGCGATGGATACCTAATGTTTCGCGACAAGATCGTATCGCCAATCCATTCTGATCTGACGATAGCACCTTCTTCCATGCACAATGGCAAGCTCCGCGATTACTTTGACTTTTCCATTTCATCCCCACTGATATACGAGGCTGAAGAGCAGGTGCTCCTATAAACTATCCTTCGGTCAACAAGGGATCCACTATAAATTTGAGTTGAGATTTTGCGCAAAAATCTTACTTGTTAAATCACTGCTTCAACAGTTGAGGGATAACGATTAACTGAGGACAGGAGAACCAGTTGCCATATTGGGTCAATCAGAAAAAAAAGGATAATGATAGGAAAGCTTACTTGTTGCATGTAATTGACAAATTTACACATGAACTCCCCGAAAATCCAGCTTGGGAGAGGATACAGGACTGCGGTGAAGGGCACGCAGCACACCAGGAAAATAATATCAGTTGCAGCCAAATTTGCTGGAAAAAAGAAAAGCTCAAAACAATTTAGATGCAGCAGAGGTTAGGAAAACAAAGCAGGTTACATACTAAACAGCTACCTCCCATTGATGCCGAAACAAGTCAGGGAGCTTAAACAATCCAACGCATTCTGACATATTTAGGTAGATGAATTAGAATTCACTTCACAGAAAAATCTGCCTAATGCGTTATTATAATCCTTTCAATTAACTTGTCAATGAGACCTGTCTTTATTCAGTGACCCGTATATCAAGTTTATAATTGCAAAACAGATCATACATAGTCTGCAATTAACTTCCACTGGTTCAATTTCAAACAAAATATTAACTTGGAAAATGTACATTTGGATTTTTTGCTTTGTTTTTACAGGCACCAAACTTGATGTAATGTACGTTGAAATGTTCCACTTCAACCAGCTTTACATTAATTTCAATGGGATTTATGCTTAGTGTGACTAATATTTTGACCATTCGTCGCTAAATACGTTACATCTAAATCTACTTGCTTATAGAATATCCTAGGAATACACACATTTGTATGTGTTTACACATGGATCTTGTTACCTATGTAAAAGTTGGTAACTGTTCGCATCTGTTTGTGTTTCGTTACCACATAGATCACCAGCGAGTTTCCAGCGAGTCCAACCACCATCAGAATCCCAAAGCAGAGAGGTACCAGCCAGGCGTCCATTAACACTGGAGGGGTCGGAGCAGCTGTCGTGTTACTGCAGATGTATCCCAAACAAGACTCGGTCAAATATTGAAAGGATTCATTTATCGAAGGGGTCACAGAAGAGCCCATGGTCTGCCGAAAGAATTAAATGAGATGCCGTTAAAATCATAACATGTACAAAGGAACAGGCATATGAACGTCGCCCGAGAGATTCACACAGGATTTTTCTCTCCGGTCAGTGATGGTACCTGTGCAGATGGAATTCTGAATCAATTGATACCTTTAGTCCATAAACTGATGGAACCGAATCAGTCCCGCGCAATATTTGTAGCATCTGCGATCTTACCAGGAACTCGTTGGTTGGAACCAGTCAGGAGACTTTGCTGCAGCTGGATGAGTGCAAGGGCTGATTTTTTTTCTCACTGGTGGAGCTCCTGATGTGTCTGTGAAATCAAAGCAGAGGATTGGGTAGGAGGTGCGCACTCGTGAAACCCGGAGTTCAAGCTCTGCCTGTGAGATTCAGCCCAAACTGCAATTACTCGAAATCCCAACAAAGAGAACAAGAAATTTCTCTCCAAACTCGAATTATTCGATTTCTTCCAGCTTTTAAAGATCAATTTGTAATCTGTACGGTGGTTATTATTTTCTACTATATTTTATGTAACTGTCTTTTCGTTGCCATTTTGGCAAAAAAAAGTCACTTGTCTCTTATTCTGAAATTCTTAATGTGTTATCGCAGTCCCTTTATGAAGTTAAATGTCCTATAAGTACCTATGTTCACAGGGGAAGTGTTAACCCGGTGTTAGATAGCAAATCGGCTCTTCTGTGGTTTTAGTGGTATAATCCAGTTAAAATATGCTCACTGTACTGATTTAACTCGAGGGTTAAAATATTGCTCGAATGAATACTATATCAATGAATGAATTAATGTATGACCAGTGGAAATAAAGCCCCCTGGTGATTTTGCAGTTATTGGAGGGATTAATGGACATCAACAACTAATGCCTGCCTATTGATTTATTTCAACACATTCTCCCCTTTCCCTTAAAAGAGCCAGTGTGATACTCCAAATAGAAGTTCTGTCCATGATTGGTCTTCTCTTTGTCAATCCCTTCCCCTAATATAAATTTTCCAATTCATAAGTATTCCAAAGGAGGAAAAATGTAGATTCATAAACAGACTGTTAGATTAAGGCCAATACTTTTTTTCCCTTACAGTTGTTTCTCTTGTTTATTCAGGAGGTGAGTTAAAACCTAGACCCAGGGTAAATATACTGAAAACACATATTCAATCAGATATTTCAACATTAAAAACAGTAAAAACTGGAATAAAAATAGTTCTATGGTGCAACCATGGAATTACCAGATGGGTCTCAACCCAAAATGTCGACTTTTTATTTCCCTCCATAGATGTTGCCTGACCTTCTGAGTTCCTCCAGCATTTTGTGTGCATTGAAAGAAATGAATGGCAAGTGGGAGGCTTTTAAGGGTGTGATATCAAGAGTCCAGGAGCAGCATGTTTCTGTTAGGGTGAAGGATAAACCTGGCAAGTTTAGGGAACCTTGGCTGACAAGAGATATTCAGGCTTTGGTCAAAAGAAAAGGAAGCATACATTGGGTTTAGGAGGTCAGGGATGAGTGAATCCCTTAATGACTATAAAAAGATTAAGAATACACTTAAGAGGGAAATCAGGAGGGCAAAGAGAGGGCATGAGATGGATCTGGCAGGTAAGGTTAAGGAAAATCCCAAGAGGTTCAATGGATACATTAACAGTTAATGGGTGGCTGGGGAGAGAGTAGGTCCCCTTAGAGATCAGCAGGGCTACCTATGTCTTGAGCCACAGGAGACAGGTGGGATTTTTAACAAATACTTCTCCTTGGTGTTTACTGAGGAGAAAATCATGGTTGCTCAAGAGATAAGGGAAACAAGTGGAGATGTTTTGGAGAACATTCATATTACAGGGCAGAGGTATTTGCAGCCTTACAGCGCATTATGGTGGATAAATCCCCAGGTCCTGACCAAGTACATCCTTAGACTTTGTGGGAGGCTAGAGAAGAAATTACGGAGGCCCGTGCAGAGATATTTGCTTCATCATTGGCCACTGGTGAAGTTCCTGAAGACTGGAAGGTGGCTAACGTCTTTCTGTTATTTAAGAAGGGTAGCAATGACAAGCCAGGGAACTACAGGCTGGTCAGATTGACATCAGTGGTGGGGAAGATGCTGGAAGGAATTCTGATGGACAGGATCTACCAGCATTTGGCTTTGCACATGGGAAGTCATGTCTGATGAATCTTTTAGTGTTCTTTGAAGAGGTAACCATAAGGGTAGATGAGGGTAGGCAGTGGATGTTGTCTATTTGGACTTTAACAAGGCCTTCGACAAGGTCCCACATGGCAGGCTGGTCTGGAAGGTGGAAGCTGGTCAGGGAGAGCTAGTTAGGTGGATTCAAAATTGGCTCGGAGCTAGGAAGCAGAAGCTGGTGGTTGAAGGTTGTTTCACAGAATGCAGACCAGTGACTAGTGTGCAACAGGGTTTGGTTTTGGGACCCTTGTTATTCATTATTTATATGAATGTGAATGTGAATGCACAAGGCTTGATCAGGAGGTGTTGTTGATAGTGAAGGAGGTTATCGTAGATTACAGGGATCTTGATCAGTTAGGGAAGTGGGCTGAGGAGTGGCAAATGGATTTCAATGCGGATAAGTGTGAGGTGATAGATTTTGGAAACTCAAACCAGAGTAGAACTTATACTATGAATGGTAGGGCACTAGGGAGTACAAGTACAAGGGAGGCACTTTGGAGTACAAGTGCATAGTTCGTTGAAAGCAGCATCACAGGTAAACGGTGGTGAAAAAGGAGTTTAGCATGCTGGCCTTAATCAGTCAGGGCATTGAGTAAAAGAGTTGGGACATTATGATGCAGTTGTATAAGTCATCGGTGAGATTGCACTTGGATTACTGTATACAGTTTTGGTCACCGTGTTATAGGAAAGACATGGTTGAAGTGGAAAAAATGTAGAAAAGGTTTACGAGGATGTTGCCAGGACTAGAGAGCCTGAGTTACAGAGAGAGGTTGGCCAGGCTAGGTCTTTATTCCTTGGAATGTAGGAGAATGAGGGATGACGTTATAGAAGTGTTTAAAATTATGAGAGGCATAACAGTCTTTTCCCCAGGGTAAGGGAGTCCAAAACTAGGGGGCATAGATTTAGGGTAAGAGAGGAAAGATTTAAAAGGGACCCAAGGGGCAACTTTTTCATGCAGAGGGTGATCAGTATATGGAACAAGCTGCCAGAGTAAGTGGTTGAGGCAGGTACAAAAGTATAATTTAAGAAGCACTTGGATAGGTACATGGAGGGAAAGGGCCTGGAGGGATATGGGCTGAATGAAGAAAATTGGGACTAGCTGGGTGGACAACGTGGTCGGCATGGATTCATTGGGCCAACGGGCCTGTATCCATGCTGTATTGCTCTATGACTCTAATTTCAATAAAATTATCTTTGCCCGATTACACTCCTGTGAAATGCCTTTGGATGCCTTACAACAGTAAAGGTGTTTGTGGTTGCAAGCCTGCCAGAAGAATTTTCCGTAAGACTTGGCTCAGCCAAAGGAAAACTAAAAATAGATTGCAGGGAGAAAGAATTGCATACCATTTGAGGGAGAGATATATACCAAGAGAGCAAAATATGTTCAGACCAACTGAGGAAGGCAGCAGCATTCTGAAAGATAGTGAAAATGTGAGTTACAGATAAAGTCAGACACATACACCCATACAGAGAGTTACTCAACTTTTAAGGTACTTTTACCTAATAAGCCAACAGGATAATTGTTCAGATGAAGGTCATGGACTTGAACTGTCTGTTTCTCTCTCTACACATGCTGCTTGTCCTGTTGATGTCTTGATGTCCCCAGCCTTTTCTGTTTTTAAACCAGCATGGAAGAAGAACGGATTTGGAACCACTGATCCTGTGGGCTTTCAGGGATTAAAATTAATGCCCTCAAGGTCGTCCTATCAATAGACGTTAGCCAGTTTGGGCCTGTATTCCTTGGAATTTAGAAGAATGAGGATTGACCTATAAGGTCTCAAAGGGGCCTGACAGAGTAGATGTT
The DNA here is from genome assembly GCF_009764475.1 of Pristis pectinata. Lineage (NCBI taxonomy): Eukaryota > Metazoa > Chordata > Chondrichthyes > Rhinopristiformes > Pristidae > Pristis > Pristis pectinata. Next base: position 12,854,084 of record NC_067428.1, read on the forward strand.
GAGAAGTTTTCACAAGTGGGAAGGTCACAGACAAGGGGACATCACTACAAAATAAGGGGCTGGTCATTTACAACTGAGGTGCATAGAAATTTCTCAGAAGCTGGTGACGCTCTGGAATTCTCTGCCCCAATGTTGGTGGAAACCAGATCATTAAATATACTTAAGGTGGAGATGGGTAAGTATTTGAAAGATCAAAGAATTGAAGGTTATGGAGAACTAGCACAGGAGTTGAGGCCAGTATAGATCAGCCATGATCATATTGAATAGCAGGGCAAGCTTGAGGGGCTTGGTGGCCTTCACTTGCTCCTATTTTTTGTGTTATTGTGTTCTCAAGATGGCAAGATTAGGGACCATTTTCATTGTGGTCCAGGTAGCAGAAACATTGTTTAAGTGTCCCAATAGCCCAATAGCCTTCTCTATCACATTTCATCTACAGCATGGCTTTTATAGTGTCTATGCTTCCATACTTGCTTGACTTATGCTCCAGAATCATAGCTTATGTCCTTGTCATCCAATATTCACACCTTGGTTTGCCATGGTCGCACAAATGCAATGGAATCCTGCCTGCTGTAGAATGATGCCATCATGCCCGCCACCATCCGCCCATAGTTTCCATGTCCGCCCATAGTCACTATCTACGGTTGCATCGTAGTCACAAATTGCAATAATGGAATACTTCTTTGGCTGTAGTTCATCTCAGTTGATACACTGTGCCCCCAAAGCAATGTACATTTAGTCAGTGGTATCTCATTTATGTCTTTAAGTCATTTAAGACACCTCAAACCATTTAAAAACCAACTCATTATGTTAGGTGACAGTTACAGACAACGTTCATCAGTCTATATTCCCAACAGATCTTGTTAAACATATATTTCACATCAGAACAGGGACTGGAAAAATAATGTGGTACAATAAAATGACAGTATGTGTTCTAGCTGCAAACTCCAAAATGAATAGCAACCATTTCACAGTGAAAACCCCTCTTGATATTGTTTAAAGCAAATCAGTTCTATCCCACTTTACAGCAATATGTTCTTGAGGTTTCTGCCTCCTATACTGACTTTTGCTAATTCCCACAATAAGTAGAAAATAAGTATTACTCTTCTTCTTGAGGTTTATTGAGCTGGTAACATGTGACCCACTATAGCAGGTGTACTCTATGTTATGAAATACTTCATTGTTCAAGTGGATATTCAGACAAAAAAAAATCAGTGCCTTGTGATCAGACAACTGTCTCCTTTCAGCTGATGTCAAGTCGCATCAAATTTGATGCAAGCATCAGAAAATTGTTTCATCATAAGCAGCAGTCAATTAGGCAATTTAGCAATGACTGTAGTGCCATCTGCAAAGATTGTCTCACTCCAAAACCATGTTGGGTCTTTGGGCAGATTCTCTTAGCAAGAACTTCTAGCTTTTTGAACAAAATACATTAAAAAAATACATTCCTTTTAACCAAGATAAAAGCCGAGGAAACAATTTGAATCACTAATGTAAAGGTGCAGCTGATTGAACCTGCACGGGGACAAGGAAAAATAAAGAAGAAATTGAAGGTGACTTGCTTCTCGCAAGAATTAAAGGGGTTCAGTTGTGCTATGGACATGCTATTGGATGAGATATCCAGAGGACAGAGAATTTCAGTTCAAATTTCACTATTACAGATTGGGAATTTAAACTGCATTTAAAAAGAAGTGTTGAGATAAAAAATAAATTTTGAAAATAGGCCAGAAGTTTACGACATTCACATTAAGGCAGAGATATGTGGGATTGATGAAAGGAGCTGGAGGCAGAAAGCAGAAAATATTCCATGATGAAAATTTTTTAAAGCTTATTAATTTAATTCACCCTTTATGAATCTGAAGAATTAAGTTATGATTTTCTAAAAGCAATTCAAATTTTGTTAAAATATTGAACCACAAAACCTGGCAGCACAGAGACACATCATTCAGCCTACTCTTCAACTATATTTTCAATCCCTTTCAAAAGTTACAATTGAATCTTCCTCCATCACCCACGCAACCAATTCATTTCAGAACATTAAAAACCTGCCAGTTAAAAAGAAAATAATCTCCACCTTTGTTCTTTTACTTTACCTTCAGTCCTCCTAAATATCACATATCTTTCAATATTCAGTTCCCAATCCATAGCATCCTGCAGCCATGTCTCTGTAATGGCTTTCATTGTCATATTTATTTATTTCCATTTGTACTCTCAGTTCATCTGTTTGTTTCAAACACAACGTGTATTCAGTTAGAGAGCCTTTGGTTTTGTTCTTCCTTGTCTTTGTAACCTGTAGCCTTATCTACTAGTTTATGCTTAGATTTGTACTCTTTATCTATTCCAGTCACAATCTGTTTACCACATCCTCTGTTAATTTATTTCTCTCTAGCCTTGTTTCCACCCTTTGATTACCTCATCTTTGTAATAGCTCTTCACAATTCTGGATGCCTCCATTATATTTCCTCAATCTTTTCTGCTCTGATCTTGGAGGAACAATGCCATTTTCAAATCTCTCCTCCCTGTTGGCAATCTCCTTTGCACTCTCCCCAGGTCCTTGAATGCAATGCCTAGAAGTGGCCATTGTACTTCATCTGGGGTATAACCTAAGGATTATAAAGGTTTATAGAACAAGAGCAAAGAGGTTATACAATGTCTCCATTCATAAAGTCCAGCAACCCGTGCATTTTTAGCCTTCAACTTGTTCAATTTCAACCAACTTCAGAGAATATAGGAATCATCAGGATCATCTGTTACAGTACCCTGTTAAAAAACATAATATACATCCTATCTCATTTTCCTTCTAAAATGCAAGATTTCACTGCATTAAATTTCATTGATCATGTTTCCTCATTATTTCCCTGATATTCTATCATCTGAAATTATGTTAGTGTAGTCGCATGCAAAAATTACTGTCATCCTAATACTGGCCCCTGATACCACTGTATACTTCCAATCAATTGGACAGATATCTGTTTAGTACTGCTCTCTACATTCTGCCTCATAGATAATTTCAAATCCACCAACCATTCACATAATATATTGGGCTTCAATATTGCTAACAACCTTTATCAATGATTTTTGAAATTCCATAAACACTGGATTATCTGCACTCCCTTCATCAACCCTCTCCATTATTTAATTGAAAAATTCTATTGTTTGTCAGACACAATTTGCCTTGAACCTGTCATGCTGTTTGTCATTTCAAAATCTGTATTCTTTCAAGTGACAATTTATAGTTTTCAGAAGTTTTCCCAACAGGTCTAGGACAATAATTTAGAATTTTATCTGTAATTAGTTTAAATTTAAATTGTAAGTGTGAGCATTGATAATTTGAGGAATTTATAATTGGAAACCTGCTGATAAATTATGCCTGGCATTCATTATTATTCATGTATTTCAATTATGTTCATTTAATTTATCAAAATACATCTATGTGGTCATATGGGCTCTAACAAAATTATGTATTTATTATCCTGCAGTGTTGAAGTGGTGACTGCTTTTGTTTACATCACACTGAATATATTTTTATGCCTGCCAATCTCAGAGCTAGTATCTTCAGTATGTCACGTCCACAAATTAAATCTTAGGGAGGAAATTTTCAACACATCTCCCTATTATACTTCCTATTTTTGCAAAGATTTGAAACTTCCAATGAGAGTTTTTTAACAAACACTTAATGGAATCACAGAATTCTTTGTGTTGGAAGCTGGTATTGTTCCTTATTAGTCACAGTCTACAGTTCAAAATAACACTTGGGAGGCATGGAATGCAGTGTCAATAACAATGTTTTAAACAGTTTGGTCAATGTTTCTACTCTTAAGTGTTCAGAAGAATGGAACTCTTTAGAGTGACGATTCTTTTTCTTAATTTTAGCATTTAATGCTCTGGATTTCAAGGTCATAGTCCGGATACCAGAAAGATGTTGCATTCATTGAATTTTGGCTTTCTGTTCAAGTGGGAGACATGAACAAAATTTGATGGCAGATAAAAGCTAAGGTGTCTGTTAGTCTGATAATAGAACTGATTATTGATGCTCAACTCTGATTTAGATTTACCTATATTACAATGTCCAGGAATATTATTATCATTGCGTGCTTCAAGAAGTTGCCTTTGTAAAGGCCTAAGTAAAAAATAAATGCAAAAGAAAGCCTATCCAAAAGACCTGGAAGATATTTCCATAAATATTTTTGGAGCTTGCAATATCCAGTTGTGAATGGTCATGGGCAACTAAATAACCAATGGAAGAAGGAGGCTGAAGAACCTCCCAATCGTCAACAGAGGTGGAATATATCATATGAATATCGTTAATAATGCTAAACTTTTTTGTAACTATCTTCAGCTGGAAGTGGTCTGACTGGGGTACGAAAGGAGCAGCAGATTCCCTGTGTAATGCTGGGAAATCCCAGTATGAGAAGACTCCACCATTAGACTCCACATGGCAGCAGCTGTCACTCAGCACATCCCAGACTTACAGTGGAACCTCATTAGTCCATGACTTATTTTCATGGGGGTGGCTGAATGTTAGCAATTTCCTTTGGTACTGTTGGCCATAGGTGGCGTAAGTTAGCCCAAGGAATAAGTAATGTGACTGAGAGCTGTGATTAACTCACCCTTAGATTACTCATCCGTTAACTTTAGTCTGTCCCACTTATTAAATAAGAATTTAATAAATAATTAATGAGTTGATCATAATCCCAATATTCAGAAATGTTTTGAAGTTTCTCTGTTAGGCATTCTTAAAAGTAATTTCTGTTCAGATGTGAGGCATCACTTCGTTTATTTGCCCCACCACCCCCCCAAATTAACTGCACATGTTCAGCAAATTTAGTCTTTATTCTGATTAGTTCTAAGCAAGTGTGCCATGATTCATGGAAATATTCTTAAATGAAAACCTTCATTAATATAGTGCCTCATTTGAAACATCTGAAAAATATTTCACATTAAGTAAAAACAATTACAAGGATGTTGCCAGGACTTGAGTACCTGAGTTATGGGGATAGGTCGAATAGGTTAGGACTTAATTCCCTGGAGTGCAGGAGAATGAGGGGAGATCTTATAGAGGTATACAAAATTATGAGGGGTATAGATAGGGCGAATGCAGGCAGGCTTTTCCCCCTAAGGTTGGGCGAGACTAGAACTAGAGGACATAGGTTTAGGGTGAAAGGTGATATATGTAAGGGGAATCTGAGGGGGAACTTCTTCACTCAGAGGGTGGTGCGAGTGTGGAACAAGCTGCCAGCAGAAATGGTAGATGCAGGTTCAATTGTAACATTTAAGAGAAGTTTGGATAGGTTCATGGATGAGAGGGGTTTGGAAGAATATGGTCTGGGTGCAGGTGGATGGGACTAGGCAGAAGATCAGGTCGGCATGGACTAGATGGGCTGAGGGCCTATTTCTGTGCTGTAGTACTCAATGACTCTACTGTGATACGATTATTAGTGGCAGCATTTCAAACTTGCTGACTCTCTGGGAGAATGTTTCCAACATTGCATTACAACACTACAAAATACAATATTGGAAACATTCTCCAGTCAGTGCCAGCAAATGGGAGGCCAAAGCTCTAAATTCTATAAACTAAACAGTTTAACTCTCCTTCCAACTCCCACACTGACCTGTCTGTTCTCTACCTTCTCCATTGCTATGGAGAGGCCAAACACAAATTGGAAGAACAACCCATGTTCTGCTTGGGTAGTTTACAGGAAAATAGTATGAATATAGAATTTTCCAATTTCTGATAACCCACACACACCCTCTGCATTCTACCACACACACTCACCAGTCCATCTAGTTCTCTTCTCCCTTTGTTCCCTTTCCCACCCCTCTCCAACCTAATTCCATCTGCCCATAATCCACCCCATCAGGTTCCACCCATCACCTACTGTCCCAACCCTCCCTCATACTGCTGTACAATGGCAATATTTCCTCTTCCCTTTTAATCCTTAAAATGTGGGGTTTCTAGCTGAAATGTCAATTTACACCTTTTGACTCCATAGATGCTGCTTGACACACTGGAGTTCTTCCAGCTCTGGAAGTTTTTTGCTCTGAACTCCCAGTTGATATCCAGCAGAATGATGGCATACCACCCTTCCCCCAACATCCTATGAGCTAAGATAGCACATTGCGCATTCCCCATGGAACCCTTTATTTCCCTGGATTTCAGAACAATGGGGCCTTAAATGACCTGGCATTCCCTTCTTTCTACAAAGTATACTTGTAAACTTGAGCATGGTACCACTTAACCATTGTATCTTGAACACTCTTGTCTGTCCTCTTATACTTGCTTATGTTCTGTACAATGGGCCTTGGAATTTTCCTCCATTTGTTTTGCAGCATATTTTATGTGAATTACTAACTGAGACATGCAAACTGCAGAGGACTAGTAACAAAGTAGGAAAGATAGCAGTACATGATATAAAAAATCAGAACCCTGCGGAGGCTCATGGCTCCATTGTTCTGTTTTAATGAAATCTGCTTGTTTGACCTTTAAAGCTTTCAAGTTGGAGGAATTTTTGACGTCATTTATCTTGAGGTTAATTCTTTATGATTAGCAGATGAAGATACAGTGATTTTTTTTAGTAAGGTAGTTATTATTTGATCCCTGTCGTTTTGCTGAGTGATAAGAAAAACCTTGGGCAGCCCTTTGAAGAAAAGATTAAAGGGAGAGAAGGCAGACACAATGATTAAGATGGGTTTTGGTGGCTTTTGAAAGGAGGGAGGGAAAGTAGGGTTTTGGGAGTAAACTCCCAAGACGGGCTGAAGGTTTATTTTCTCATAGTGAGAAGAAGGAATGCATCACAATAATGAAACAAAGGTACAGAGAGTTTTGGGCTGTGAATACATAATTCAGTCAGGAAGAAGTGAGGCTACAAAAGATCGTGAAAATTAGATCAGGATCTTGGGCACAGAAAAAAGTTTTGTTCAGTTATTTTGGTCAAAAATTGTAACCTGGTGTTATACTTCTGATGCTGGAAAACAAGCAAGCTCCTCTCGTAAGTGAGCTTACATATTTATTTCTTCTTTTTGATCCTGAATCTCAGTTCTTGGAGCTCTGCTAATACCACAACAACTCGCATTTATAAAGCACTTTTATTGTAACAAATGATCCCAAAGCTCATGGAAACATTAGCAAACACAACTCAGCAGTGTTAGGAGATGTTAAAGCAGATTGCCTCGACTTTGGTCATAGAGCTAGGCTTTAAAGAATGTCTTAACAATAGGAAGAGACATGGAAAATTTTAGGAAGGAAAGTCTAGAGCTTAGGGCCTTGGGAGTTGAAAGCCCATTTGCTAATGGTGAAGCATTTGAATTTCAAGAAAGCAGAAGTACAGACATGCAGCTTTCTTGGGGAACCATAACGCTGGAGATTATAGAAATGGGGAAGGGGTGAGATCACAGAGTGATGGAGGAGCACATAGTTGTTGCAGCAAGAATGGAGGCCATCTGGCCTGTCAAGTCTGCCCTGTCTTGATGTTAGTGCAGTTCATCTTTGTTTTATTATTTATTCACTTTTCTGGTTTCTGGTTCTTGCTGGCAAGGCTAGGAATAATTGCCCATCTCTGATTACTCTTATGGTGATGTTGAGCTGCCTTCTTGAACCGCCGCAGTCCTTCTGATGCAGGTACTCCCACAGTACTGTTGGGTAGGGAGTCCCAGGAGTTAGTGCCAGCAATATATTTCCAAGTCAGGATAGTGTGTGACTTGGAGGGGAATTATAGATTGGGGTGCTCCAATGCACCTGCTGCCATTGTCCTTCTTGATCACAACTTTGGAAACTGCTGTGGGAATAGCCTGGGCAAGTAACTGAGTCCATTTTGTAAATTATATACAATACAGCCACTGTGCACCAGTTGTGGAAGTAATGGATGTTAAGGATGGTTGGAGTTCCAATCAAGCAAGCTGCTTCGTCCTGGAACAATAAACATAGGGACAATTATCTTCATTGTCAGGGAGATGTCAGTGTCATACCTGTACCGTAACATCTCTGACAGCCCTGAAAATTCCTTCCTTCCAGAAACTTATCCAGCTCCCTTTTGAACACTAAATTGAATCTGCCTCCACTAATATCACTGCCAGAGCATTCCAGGCCACAACAAATTGTTGCATGACATAGTTTTTCCTTGTGTCACCTTTGGTTCTTTTCCCAATCTTTTGCTTTGGTTCTTGACCTTTCCAGTTTCTATTTATTACTTTGTCTGTACACTTCATGATAGTAAATAGTTCCTGGAGAAAAGCCCCAGCTTTACCAGTCTATCTACAGAAGATCTCATCCCCAGAGATTTCTCTACATCCTGTCTAAAGCCTTTACATTTTTCCTAAAGCTTGGCATCCAGAGCTGAATATATACTCCAGATGAGGTCACACCAGTATTTTATAAAGGTTCATCTTGACTTCCTTGCTCTTTTATTTTATGCCTCTTTTTATACAGTCCAGGATTTTATTTTTTTTAAAAACCATTGATGTGGTATATTTCGACTTTCACGTGTCACAGAAGAAATGATTAAACAAAATAGTGCACATGGGATTGGGGTAATATACTGGTGTGGACTAGGAACTGGTTACTGGATAGAAAACAGAGAGTAGGAATAAACACGTAATTTTAAAGTTGGGAGGCTGTGACCAATGAGATGCCACAGAGGCTGGTGTTGAAGCCCCAACTGTTCACAATCTGTATAAATAATTTGGAAGAGGGGATCAAGAATTATGTAAATGTTTGCTGATGATACTTGGGCTGTAAGGAGTATGCAGAGGGGCTTCAGGGGATATAGACAGGTTGTGAATGGGCAAGGATATAGCAAATAGAAATAATGTGAAATCTGTGAAATCATCCACTTTGGTAGCACTTAGGAGTAGGTTTTGAATGGTGAGAAATTGCAAGGAGTTGGTGTTCAGAGGGACTGGATATCTTTGTACATGAATGACTGAGTATTAACACGTAGGTTCAGCAAGCAATTAGGAAGGCAAACAGCATCACGTTGTTCAGATCATCAGAGAAAGAGAATATGTTCTCCATTACCACTGCCGTGTCCCTGAGTTGATTCCCTTCATCAATCTATAAATGTCAATTAGATTGACCCAAACTTTCTAAACCCAGAGGAATACAACCCAAATTAATATTGCCTGTCCTTATAAATTAATCCTTAAATTCCCTGTAACACTTTAATGAAACAACACTCTGTGCCCCTTTCATATTCTTTCACCTGTGGGATTAGTGCTCAAGAACATATAATGGGTATGACCAAAGTTCTATACGTCAAAAGCAACGCTCCTTCACTTTTGATTTCCAGCCCCCTTAAAAAATATCTTGCATGTAAAATAATAATTTATATTTCTCTACTTTCTGCACCCCCAACATTCCAGATGACAGGACAGCAGGACACCCCAGCTACTTCAGTAAAACACTTTTCTTTCAATCTCTGGCTACCTTCAATGAAATAGGCAAACGATGCTAAAGTCTGGCCAGCTATGTAAAGGAGAAGCATTCCTTAAATTCTTGGATGGATGTGAGCCAATCTTAAACCCAAGCCCTTAATGCTTTGTTTTTATAGTAGAGGAATATTGTTACTCAGTCTCCCACAATTTATGAGCAGCACTGTTTAAAATGACAGCATAAGCACCTATTAACATTATAAATTGACAGAGATTAAGAGTGAAATGTTGTGCAGCATGTAAAAGGTCACATGAATTTGCTGGTGATTAACTGAGTCTTGAGTAAGGGCTAGACTGATCCAATGAATACTTCAGATACCATTATTTTCTTTTGTCTGGTAGCAATGTGTAGTCTCCTTGAAAAATAAAACGTACCCAAGACACTTGGGAATCCAGGCCCATGACCACTCAAAGTAGAGAAGGAGTGTTTGGGATAATTGGGCAAGCACCTCCTGCCCATTAGTGGTAGTGTCTACAGTTCTCATATTGGTCTCATCAGTCACCTCAGAACCCACAAAACCAGAGTGGATGCAAGTCATTCTTGATCCTGGGGATTGCCTAAGAAGAAAAATATGTAAGATGAAATTGAAGTGTCTACACTATGATCGACTGTAGTCACACAAATTTGCAAGAGTATTACCAAAACAAAATTCCAATCTTAAACAGCTTACACTGAACAGTATGGAGGCTGCAATACAATATTATCAAGGGCATATTTGGCTTGGCAAACCTTGCTACACATTTCAATATTTTTTTTAACATTTACAGTTAATGGAGTTTTTCCTTCAAAAAATTATCTCTCTTCTTTGATCTACTGTTTAACACTGCCTAAGGCAGTTTGCACTCATCTTGCTTTCAGGCCAAATTAAAAGCCATTATCCTGAAGATGACCTTGTTTCTCTCTCCACAGATGCTGAGTATTTCTAGCATTTTCTGTTTTTAATTGCTCCCAGCAGTTGAGTGCCATCAGGAAATTACTATGTAGATATTAGAAAAGAGGTGGTGCTGAAACCTTTGGAAAGCAACAAGTTAGATAAGTCGCCGGGACCAGATGAGATGTACCCCAGGTTGCTGAGGGAGGCGAGGGAGGAGATTGCAGAGCCTCTGACGATGACCTTTGCGTCGTCGACAGAGACGGGAGAGGTTCCGGAAGATTGGAGGGTTGCGGATGTTGTTCCCTTATTCAAGAAGGGGAGTAGGGATAGCCCAGGGAATTATAGACCAGTGAGTCTTACCTCAGTGGTTGGTAAGCTGATGGAGAAGATCCTGAGAGGCAGGATTTATGAACATTTGGAGAGGTATAATATGATTAGGAATAGTCAGCATGGCTTTGTCAAGGGCAGGTCCTGCCTTACAAGCCTGATTGAATTTTTTGAGGATATGACTAAGCACATCGATGAAGGGAGGGCAGTAGATGTAGTGTATATGGATTTCAGCAAGGCGATTGATAAGGTACCCCATGCAAGGCTTGTGGAGAAGGTGAGGAGACATGGGATCCAAGGGGACATTGCAGTGTGGATCCAGAACTGGCTGGCCCACAGAAGGCAAAGAGTGGTTGTTGAAGGGTCGTATTCTGAGTGGAGGTCAGTGACCAGTAGTGTACTTCAGGGATCTGTTTTAGAACCCTTACTCTTTGTGATTTTTATAAACGACCTGGATGAGGAAGTGGAAGGGTGGCTTAGTAAGTTTGTGGATGACACGAAGGTTGGGGGTGTTGTGGATAGTTTGGAGGGCTGTCAGAGGTTACAGAGGGACATAGATAGGATGCAGAGTTGGGCTGAGAAGTGGCAGATGCAGTTCAACCCAGATAAGTGTGAAGTGGTTCATTTTGGTAGGTCAAACATGTTGGCGGAATATAGTATTAATGGTAGGACTCTTGGCAGTGTGGAGGATCAGAGGGATCTTGGGGTCCAAGTCCATAGGATGCTCAAAGCGGCGGCGCAGGTTGACTCTGTGGTTAAGAAGGCATATGGTGTATTGTCCTTCATCAATCAGGGAATTGAATTCAGGAGCCGAGAGGTATTGTTGCATATATAGGTCCCTGGTCAGATCCCACTTGGAGTATGTACTCAGTTCTGGTCGCCTCACTACAGGAAAGATGTGGAAGCCATAGAGAGGGTGCAGAGGAGATTTACAAGGATGCTGCCTGGAATGTGGAGCATGTCTTATGAAAGCAGGTTGAGGGAACTCGGCCTTTTCTCCTTGGAGAGACGGAGGATGAGGTGGGACCTGATAGAGGTGTATAAGATGATGAGAGGTATTGATCGGGTAGATAGTCAGAGGCTTTTCCCTAGGGCTGAAATGGTGGCCAGAAGAGGACATAGGTTTAAGGTGCTGGGGAGTAGATATAGAGGAGATGTCAGGGGTAAGTTTTTTACTCAGAGAGTGGTGGGTGCGTGGAAAGGGCTGCCGGAAACGGTGGTGGAGGCGGATACGATAGGGTCTTTCAAGAGACTGTTAGATAGGTACATGGAGCTGAATAAAATAGAGGGTTATGGGTAAGCCTAGTAATTTCTAGGGTAGGGACATGTTCAGCACAGCTTTGTGGGCCGAAGGGCCTGAATTGTGCTGTAGTTTTTCTACATTCTATGTTCTAAATAATATTCACCTCCAAACCCAGTCCTAACCACTAACAAACCCAGGCGCCACTTAAGAATTAGCAAGCTATGTTTGCTGACATCCTTAACAGCACCGTCCAAAATTGCAAGCTCTATTATGTCCAAAGACAAGACCATCAGGTATATGGTGACACCACTACATGAACTTTCCCCTACCTATCACATCTTACCCCGATTTGGCCTTTCTTGGAGAGAAAAACAGAGTTAACATTTCAGGTCCACATCAACAAGCTGAAATGTTAACTGCTGCCTGGCCTGCTGAATATATCCAGCATTTTCTTTTTTTATATTTCAGAAATGTAGGGAAAATAAAATGGGTTAGGATAGGACTAGTGTAAAAAAAAGGGTGCTTCATGGTCAGCACAGATTTGGTGGGCCAAAGGGTCTATTTCTATGCTGTATCTCTCTGTTTGCAGCATCTGCAGTTTTTTGCTGTTCAATGTTGCCTTTACTTAAGTCAATAAAGTAACTCCCTAACCTACAGCACCTTCACCACAAGAACTGCAACAGTTCAAAAAGGTGGTCATCACAGCTTTCTCCAGCGCCATTGGGAATGGGCAATAAATGCTCATTTTCTGTTTTAAAACGTTAAATTATATACATAATTAAATTATATTTACATAAATGAGTTTCCAATCTATAATCTCAAACCTAAAAACTTGACATGAGCGTCCTGTTTTCTCAACAAACTCCTGCCTACAAAATGCCCTTGGAGTAGGAGAAAGCCTGAACATTCAGGAAGGAAGCAAAAAAAAACAAACTGTTGGAGGAATTCAGCAGGTCAGACATCATCTGTGGAGGGAAATGGACAGTCCAGATGAAGGGGCTCACCCATTCCTCAGATTACAATCTCTTGTGTCTCCAGTGCAGGAAGGAAGCTATTTTTGATCAAAATCACTAAGGTGGATTGCACCTACATTTTAAAATATACTGAAAACCGAACAGGTTCCATTTCCCTCTGGAATAACTGACCATCCCACTTCACCACAGGACGTTGCCAGGGCCACACCACCGGACACGCAACATCCTTGACGGATGACGTCAGATGGGGCCACGTGGTGTGTGACGAAGAAGGTGGGCGGGAGCTTCTCGAGGGAAAGGTGATTGTTTGCTGTTGTTTTCGTGGTGGGGAAATCACGATGGTGATAGCGAACCGGAACGATGTGACGGAGCGGACGGAGTCGGAAGACTACGTGTAAGTAAATCTTGCATTCTCGTTTAGTTAAACCCTTAAAATATCTGCGGGGTAGTCTCTTTGTAGGAAGGTGACCTGTTAGATTTGATTGACAGAACAGAAGCCAATCCCGGGACAACATGTTGTGTAGGGAATGATTGATGGTGTCTCTGGACCAATCAGGTGCAGACATGGGTGGAACCTGTTGGTGGGCTCGGCTGGGCTTCACTTGCAGGGCGAGTCCCAGGGACCCAAGGCTGGTAGGCGCACAGCATTTGTAGCTGCTCGGTCATTTACACGGTGCTGTCTGTGGCATACATGGAGGGGCTGAGTGGGGTGGGGAAGCCCCTCCAACAATGGAAAGTGTATCACCCCAGGGAGCCACATAAGTGGCAATGGTGCCATGTTTGCTTGTGCATGTTTTGCACTACTGAATGTAACAACCATGAACGTTAAGCTTTTGTATTTTGCTCTATTTTCTTTCTTTGTGTATATATTTTTATTATGAATAAAGTTTATTTTCGGAAGAAAAAAGACGGCATATGCCAAAGACAGGATTCCGTGCTGAAGGATGCACTGAAGCCTGGTCCAATCGCCATAGTAACATTATGTAGAAAGACTAAGTTTACGGCCCTCCACTGACAGGGTGGAACGCATAAAAATGAAAGACTTTATGTCCTTATGAAAACCTTGTCTTTTACCGTGGATGTTAATGGATGAATCTACTATATTTGATTAAAATTATCAATTTTGTCGGAGGGGGGTGAAATGGAATGCTGCTTTTCCCAAAAACGTGAAAACTGGTGTAGAGTCATTAAAAAAAATAGAAGCAAAGAGTGAAAATCTAAAATAAAATGTGTACGTGAGTGGAATACTCAGGGTAAGCAGCACTTTTTAGAGAGAGGGAAACAGTTAATGGTTTCAGATAGATTATATTCTGTCAGTTATTTTGTGATCTCTTTGATTTATTTGCTTTGGGAAAGGTCTCTGGATGAAGGGTGCCACATAAGTCCTCGACTTGAAATGGCAGGGAGTCAAATCTGAGAGTTTTCAGGTCAGCTTGTTTCCTTTGAGGCTGCTGATTTCTTTTTGTAAGGCATCGAGAGTTTTTTTTCCACAATCCCTTTTGATGTCAGAAGGAATGAAAGGCATTTATTCAGAAATGTCTACTGGCTGTGCTCCACTTTCAAACAGGAACAATCAGGTCTTACAAATAATACAGCATGTTATGGAGCAGACAACTATTACTCATTGGTGTGCTTCTCATTGCAAAAGACAATTGGAAGTGTTTCAGATATTCAGAGAGCTTTTAGTCTTGCAACTCTATGTACAACAGGATGTACAAAAAGGAGATCCAAAAATGCATAAATAATTCCTCTCTTTTTGTCAAGGCCTTTGCTACATTAACCTTTTATATGGTATACTATAACTTGCAACTTGCTATGGGTAGGTTATGCTTCCACTCATCTTTATGGTGCTATCCTTAGAAGTAGGCCACTTGGCCCTTTGTGTCTGTGCTGGCTGTTTTATCGACCTATTAATTAGTCCCACAGTTCAGTAAATCTTTTGGCTTCTGATGATTGATGTTAGTATGGGGATTTAAAAAAACTGCTAAATGCTGTCCAAAAATAATTAGAAATGAATGAGATGTAGTTACTGTTAAAACGGTTAATGAGCTTGAACATCCCTATCAAGTCTCCTCTTAGTTTTCCTGCCATACAGAGAACAACTTCACCTTCTTCAGTTTCTTGCCACGTAACTGAAACCTTTTGCTCCTGGGACCAATATGGTAAATCTCTTCTGCACCTTCTCGAGGTCTTCCAAAAGTGCAATGCCTGGTGTAGTGTAGTGCAGTATCTGAGGCATAAACAATATTTTGTTCAGTTCTCTTTTTGAAAGTTATGGCTGAATCACTTCCACATTTTCATTCAATGTATTCCAGATAATTTCCTCCATCCAATTGTTGGAAAAGCCTTGATGTTGCTCCAACCTGTCAACTCCATTCTTATCCTAGTTAACAGAGGCTAAACCAGAGGGTTATCAACTGAGTATGATTTTGTTTTTAAGCTGAAACATCCATGCCATCACCAAAACCATCTATTTTTTCCTCTGTAATACTGCCTGACTCCATTCTGTCTCAGCTTATTTATTAAAACCCTTCTCCATCATTTTATCTTTAGACCTGAATAATCTGTTACATACCTGCCCGATCTCTCTTATTCTACCTTCCATAAACTTGACATCATCCAAAACTGTGCAACTCACCTCCAAATGTTCATCAAATCCTTTCACTAATCACTCCATTGTTCTATGACCTGATTAAGGGATGCCTTTTTTAAATCTATCCTCGTTTTCAATCCCTCCATGAACACCTCAACCTCCCTCTCCTTGTAATATCTTGTAGCTCTGCAAAGTTCCAATTCTGGTGTCTTTAGCATCCCCAATTTTATATGCTTCTCTCTTGGTGGCTTTTCCTTCAATTGGCAGGGTATTGAACTATGGAATTACTTCCCTGAACTTGTCTGCCTTTCTTCCTTTTGCGATGCTGCTCAAAACACCCTCTCTTATCTCATTATCTGAATTGGTATCACATTTTGTTTGATGATGACCCAGTGAGGCAACACAGCTGCATTAAATGTGCTGTCTAAATTCAAGCTTTGTTGTCTTACAAAGAGTTAACATACCTTCCTTTGCTTTTACTCTGCCTCTCTTGTAGCCATGGATCGCTTATGTTTTTTCAAACAGTCTTCTTAGCTTGTCCTGTCACCTTCACCGACTGTGTACATGCACCGTGTCTCTTTAAAATTGCACCGTTCAGTTTATGTGACCTTTTCTCGTGACGTATCACTTTGCATTTCTAAATTTCACCTGATAATGTCAACCCAGCCAACTAATGTCCTTCAGAAGGATGGTGCTTTCTTTGTTGATAACTACATTCTCATGTCATCTATAAACTAAAATTATACATCATATAACTGATCCCAGCCAGTAATAAAAATCAACAATTAACTCTCACATGGAGACACGAGATCCTGCAGATGCTGGAACCTGGAGCAACAAACACAAAGTGCTGGGCCATGCTGTATGACTCTGTGACTCTAACTCACAGGTCAGGCAGCAAATGAACAGTTGACATTTCAAGCCGAGACCCTTCATCAGGACTGGAAAGGAAGAGGGCAGAAGCTAGAATAAGAAGGTCGTGGGAGGGGGAGGAGCACAGGCTGGCAGGTGATAGGTGAATTCAGGTGAGAGGTGGAAGGTAGGTAGGTGGATAGGGGAATGAAAGAAGCTGAGGGGTGATAGGTGGAAGAGGCAAAGGGCTGAAGAGGAAGGAATCTGGTAGGAGAGGGCGGTAGGCGATGGAGAATGGCCTACTCCTGCACCATATTCTCATATCAGACTTATCTAATAAGAATAGCTCCTCACTGAGCTAAGAATTTGTACCTTCTGGAAAAGAGGAAATAACTAGCCTCTGCACATTCCATTACCAGAACTTGGTAAATATTGCATCATTTGTAATTGCAAGTTGTAAAATAGATTTTAATTCTGTACCAATTTAATGAATCTTTTTTAATATCCTCAGCCTGATTGAAGATTGCCTTCCTCCTCTGCAGTACTCTCCAGCAAAGCGTATATCACCTGCGAAACGCAAGCAGTACTACATCAATCAAGCAATCCGTAACTCTGATCTTATTCCCAAGGCAAAAGGCAGAAAAAGTCTGAGAAGACTTGAGAACAGTAAGAAGTGAATTTTAACAATGCAGAATTTCCACTATGCTTGTTTTCTCTTGGAAGTAAGACTGGCTTGAATGGTAGATGATGAAAACAAGTTGTTTTACTCAACTTTCCTAAAGGCTTAGTGAGTAAATTCACTTCCTATTGTGCAAGACTGTATAAAGTTCTATTTCCACAGCTACTGAAGGTTCCATATCATTGTACTACTAATGTCACATTTTGAAATACAACCACATCTATATTTGAGCAAACAGATCAGTTAAAATGTGCACAGCAAAGATGAGTAGTTTGCTGTCTTTGAATACATCTACAGTTAAGAAACCAGACACCCTTCCTTTAAAAGGTTGAATTTGGCCTGCTACTGTCACTCACTCTCTGCTCTTTTCCCACAGCCACAGTTACCATTTGCAGTTCTGTGGTTCCAATCGACCAACCTTGTGAACTAGATGGCACAGTTGTGCTGTGAGGTGGAACAGGGATTGAGCAGTGACTAGGTATCAGATGGTGGATCCTGATACCTTACCCTGGAATGCACTGGCAACCTTTTGATTGCTTGTTGCTGTTGAAGACCTTTTTAGTTGTTTTTAAATGTCTTTGATAATCAGTGACTTTTTTGACTTTTCAGATTTAGGATAGATTCATATTCTTGGAGAGATCAAAGGCTGGTGATGTGGGAACATAAAGTTAGGTTTTTCTATTTGGCTGAGAAGTGACTTTTTTCTTGATATTTCAGATTTAGGATAGGTTAAGCATTCTTGGAGAGATCAAAGGCTGCTGATGTAGGATCATAAAGTTAGGTATCTTGTTCTGATGAAGGGTCTTCAATCTCAAAGGTTAACTGTTTTTTCTTTCCACAGATGCTGCTTGACTGGCTGAATTCTTCCAGCACTTCTGTTTCTGTTTCAGATTCCAGTATCTGCAGTTTTATTTGTTTTCCAAAGGTATTTTAATTATCTCTTTGAAAAGTAAATGGGTCAAGTACTTAAACTGTCGTCCCATTTAAAACTATGTTTGGCAGTTGGAGAAATCGTTAAAACTTTCCAACACTTTTAGAGATATTCGTGCAAGTAGTGTCAGAATGGTTTACTTCATGTAAGTATAGTAATGGAGTCTGAAATGTTTAGGACAGTAGAACTCTGAAGTTCAGAGGTGAAGTTTTGCCTTCTTATTAATTTCTTTTAGTACTCAGTATGTGGGTCACAGTGACAAAATTTTTTTATTGCACATCCTAATTTACCTAGGGAGCTGATGAATTGCTTCCATGATGCTGTTATGAAGGAATTACAGGATTCTAACCAAGCAACAGTGAAGAAGTGGTAATTATATGTTCAAGTTTAGATGTGGATGAGTGGTGGGTATTTGGAAGTGCTTGTATTCCTGAGCCTTATCATCAGCCTTGATAGGAGAGCTCAGAGGAGTGTGAAACACTGGTGAAGATAATGTGATAAGTTGCTGCAGTGTATCATACAGCTGATATATATCATAGGTTGTATGCCACTGTGGGATAGGTACGGGTACAAAAATGTGGTCTGCAATTAGTTTGATATACAGGGGTTCCCTGAGTTGTGGATTGACCTGACTTACGGAAATCCAACTTTACACAAATTCTCCCAGACATTTTTAAAGTATATTTTCAATACAGTAATAATAAAATGTTTCATGATATTCATTTATGTCAGGTTATAGTATGTATTCCTTTATTTTTAATTTATGGATAGTGTTTGGATGAATATTCAATGAAATGAAAGAATTATAGCAAGTGTATGTTGAGCAATATGATGTGGGAACTATAGAAAACAGACCTTTCTGACTTATCAGCTTGCAGGCAGTTCTCAGAAACGGAACACTTACGTAACTCGGGACTGTCTGTAACTATGAACAGTTGGACCCAGAGAGGGTTCCATCAATCCCAGTTGCATGTAATTACCCTCAAATGTAGTAGTCTCCCAAGCCAGTGGCTGTAGAGCATGGGTACCTGATTAATTCTTTGTTGTGTTTCTGCCTCTCACTCTACATGCTCTCACTTTCTATCTTTTTTTTCCCTCTTCCTCTACACATCTCTCTCCCTGTCTTTCTTTCCCTCTCCATTTTTCTTTCCTTCCTTGTTCCCTCATTCTCTTGCAGCGTCCTCTTTTGCTCCTCTACAAAAGGTATTTTGATACAAGTCTTGGAAATGCCTGGCATTTCTTTTTTTTTCTGAACAATACCTATGATTAATATGTTTCTAAAGAAAATGTAGTTCCAGTTGCTGTGATTGGGCATAATCATTGAAATTCATTGACAGCCCTATTCATTACTCAGTTTGTTCACACAAGAGTAAAAGGAGTCACTTAATTTTGAAGAGGTCCTGTGGAATTTTCCATTGATGAACCTTTCAGGTGAAATATAAAATATGCAGAGGTAGAGATTTCAATAAGAATAATTAGCATAGATCCAGAATTTGTAAAAACAAAGCGATAGATTGAACCTTATTTATTCAAACAAATTTGTAATTCTGATTATGGATTATTTCTACCAAATAGAAACTATACAAAAAAACACAAAATACTGGGAATACTCAGCAGGCCAGGCCGCATGCGTGGGAAGAGAAACAGAGCCAGTGAAAACAGAGTTCTGACAAAGGGTCTTCGACCTGAAAAGTTAATTCTGTTTCTCTTCCCGCAGATGTGGCCTGACCTGCTAAGTACTTTCAGCATTTTCTGTTTTGATTTTTGTTTTGATTTTCAGAAATTGTAACTTAGTGTTTGTAATACAGTGTCACTGCAGCTAATTCAGCTAAATGACAGCTCCAGCAACCCAGCTTTGATTCTGACATCTGGTGTTGTCCATGTAAAGTTTCCACGTTCTCCCTGTAACTGCATCAGTTTCCTCCAAGTACTGTGTCTTCCTCCCACATTCCAAAGGCCTGCTGGTTAAATGGCTACTTTAAATTACCCCTAGTGTAAATGACTGGTAAGAGAATTGTGGCCGTGTTAGTGCACTTGTGTGAGAGAATAGGTTACAGGAAATAAATGGGGTAATGGGATTGATGGTAGGGCTCTGAAAGTCAGTATAGACTCGATGGGCTGAATAGCCTCCTCTATTACAGCCAACACCCACATTAGGGGGGGGCTGTGGGGGGGTGTTGGTGGAGGCATGGTTGCATTGCTAGAAAATGGTCCATGATGTGATTTTTCATAATGGAAAGCTGGGTCATCTGTACATACCTGCATAAATGCCAGTTGAAAAAAAATTATGTTGACTTTTTTTCACATAAATTCCATAGAGCAAATTTTATTCTGTATCTCACATTTTTGGATAGTGATTGTGAATTCTGTAAGCACAAATTTCCATAAGCTGACGGTCATAATGTGGGGGTTGCCTGTACCGTAAGAAAATAGAGGTTGTATTTTATTCTGCTAGTTCTAAAGCCTCACTGATTCCCAAATTCCCAAACCTTGATTGAACCATTTCATAATTTGATTGTTAGATTTGGACAAAAGCTAATAATCTTGCAACATATGTTGTTAAATCATTTGTAAATTCTATATAACAGAATGGGATACCGTGAAGCATAATCTCATTATTTCAGTGCAGTTATGTTGGCCTGGATTTTACAGATGATGATGATGAACCTGCTAGTCACTGGTACCACAATACATGAAATACCAAACTCCAGGAGATGCTTTCCTACTTCTCTTCAGGGTGGTGTTTTTGTGTATAATTTCCAGAAATCAGTGAATTGGTAAAATTTCAATTAGTTCAAAACAACTTGGTGCACAATACAACAGTGCGATATTTTGACCAGATGAAGTATAACTTAGTTCTTAATGGAGTAGTAACTTTAAATTCCTGCATTAAACTTCTCCAAGATCCTCAAGTGTGAAGGTTGTAATTTCCTTAGATAAATATTTCAAAACGCTTGTTTCGTTTGGTTGTTATTTCAACTCTCCCTCAATCTTGTGCATGTTTTATGCTTTGCAAAATGTGTAAAAGTATTACTATTAAAAGTTGTGCTCTTTGATTTTGATTTGCTCCCTGAGAATTATTCAATATGATTGATTATGGCCATCTCACTGTTATTGGATGCCAGGAATCTCTTTGAATTGTCATCTGACAGGAACCAACATAATCCCTGTCACAGATTGGGAACTCTTGCTCAAATCAATGTGAGCATTCCTTAGTTGTGGCTGTGAAATCCAGTCCTTCATGATCGCAATAGTAACAAATTGTGCTTTGTGCTGGTCTGTATCTACAGCTTTATGAAAGCCAAACTTTACTTTGGTTCACTTACTTTATAGCTCATTATCTGATGAACCTTGTGGAGAGAGAAGACTGCATCAAGGATGGAGATGAGGCAGACCCAGCTTCCCCAACGATCTTCACAGAAGCTTGTTGCAATGATGACTATATTGAGGTGTTCTAATTTATTAACAATTCATGAGTTACAATTTGATTGAAATAATTCAGAATCAGAATTAAAATGTGCTTGCAAAAATAGAATCTCATTTATTCATTGAATTCTGCACTTTTAATGGGTCTAATGGAGATGACATTGTGATTCAGCTGTATTAGAGATAGCATTGTTTTCAAAAATTCCTCAGGGTATGTCCCAGCTCCACTAATGCCTGACACTTCATCAGTGACCTGCTTTACATCACAAGGTCAAAAATGTGGATGTTTCCACGATGTTCAGTTCCACTTACACCTCTTCCAATAGTGAAAACAATTCATTCCTGCATTCAGCAAGATTTGGACAATATTTGAACTTGAGATGAGAAGTAGCATTTGCACTCCTCACTGACAGATGATTTAACTACCACCTCTTGACATTCAGTGGAATTATCATTGCCATCCCTCAACCACAGTAATGTCTGGCAAATCAGAGGCTGGCTATTCTGAGGTAAATGACTTAGCTCCTGTCTTCCCAAAATCTTTATATCATTTACAAAGTACAAGTCAGGATGATGATAGAATCTTCCCCATTTGTCAGGATGAGTGCAGCTCCAGCACAACTCGAGAAGTTTGACTCCCTAAAGTAGCCTGCTTGCTTGACACCCATCCCCATGTTAAACATTCACTCCCTCCAACACCAGTACACAGTGGATGCACTGTGAACCATTTACAAGATATACTAATTCACCAAGGCTTCTTTGACAGAACCACTCAAGTCTGTGCACTGCATGAGTTGAGCAGGTTAGCAGGAATGTGGGAAATGTGTATGTACTCCTCCAGGTCAGACTTGCTGTTCCTTAACAATAATTGAGTTAAGATCCTTCAAGTCCCTACTTAACATCACCCTGGGAATGCTCATAGTAAATGGACTGCAACAATTCAAAAAGGCATTTCACCACCTTCTGGGTTGGTAGGGATAGGGAGTAACATTAGACCTTTTTCCACAATACTACATTATGAAAGTAAAAGTAAACAGTGACTTTGGTTTGTGATGTCCAAGTCAAATTTCCATCATAGTGGATTTTGGGGATTCCTTGTCTATTTTTCCTTGTAAACTGCAAACCAGTATCCATGCTCAATCCTTAACATAACTCCTGCATCAAAATATTACATATTAAGGGTTGTAGCTGAAGTTCCTGAACAACCCTGGTATCTGTTGCAGAGGAATGCCATTCAATGTGAAGATTTTCTTTTGCATTGTTACTTTTACAAGGAACAACAAATGTTATTTGTTGGTGTCTTTACTGTCCAGGTGATCCAGAATGCAAGGAAATGAGGGATTTTCCCTTAGACCATAATAGCATTGTGGAAGATCTTTTTGTTTTGTGTATTCTCTGACTTCTGCTGGCCTTCTGAAATTGTTGTCTGTGAAGAATTGTTCAAAAACTTTTACTTAGTTTTTAACCTAATGCTTCAAGAAATATTCAGATAAAGGAACTTGTAATATTCTGACAGGATCTCCTCCTCTGAGCAGAGATTTTACAATTTAATTGGTCATCACAATATCAAATAGTATAAGAAATGACAGCCTTTTAGTATTGAATCACCTGTTGATGATTACTGCTGCACCATGTACCTGTAGATGTATCACACAACTTTGGTGATGGTACTTTTCAGATCTGGAATGATTTTATGAACCGTTCTGGTGAAGAGCAAGAGAAGTTTTTACATTATCTGGAGGAAGAGGCGAAGAAGAAGAGCAAAAGGAAAGTGTGCTCAAATTCCCAGGATACAAAAGGAGGTAAGAAATTATCCTTGGGAATGGGAGGATCCTTGGGCCTCTCAAGTCTGCTCTGCCATTTAATTAGGCTATGGCAGGTTTGCACCTCAACCTTCCTTTGATACCTCAACCTTCCTTTGATACCTCAACCTTCCTTTGATACCTCCAACTGACAAAAATGTATTAATTCTGTATATGTTTCAATTGACCTAGCATCTAGTCTTTTGGTGGAGAGACTACCATATTTCTACTGGAGACACGAGACTACAGATGCTGGAATCTGGAGCAAGAAACAAAATGCTGGAGGAAGTCAGTGGATCAGGCAGCATCTGTGGGAGGAAATAGACAATCGACGATTTGGGTCGAGACCCTTCATCTGGACCAAATCCTGAGTTCCTCCAGCATCTTGTTTGTTGCTCCATATTTCTACTGTCTTATGTGTAGTCGTACTTCCAGATTTCACCTGTGATGGCTCTGATCTTAATATGGCCCTTGTTTTGGACTCCTCCATTAGAAGCATTAATTTCTTTTTATCATTATAAATGCCTTGAATATTTTGTGTCTCTGTCCTCTCCTCAGGGGAATATTAACTAATTATTTAACTGATTCTAAAAATGTGATACTTAAGTCCCAGTATTACTCTGTTGAATTAATGCTGCATTCCCTTCAAGTCCAATGCATTTAAGGAAGGCTATAATGTCCAGAACTAAATACATTACTCTCAGGTAGTGTCTAATTAACACTCCATACAATTGAAGCATAATTCGCCTCTCTTTGCATATCAGCCCAGTTATAATGGCCAAAAATTCATAGCCTTTTAGAAAAGTATGTAACTCTGTTTCTGTACTTGTGCACTTTTTTTTAGTTATTTCTGTGCATCCAAATTTCTTGGATGTTCCAATTCCTAGTTTTTCACCATTTTCAAAGCATCTCCCACTTTCAAACACTGATCTCCTTTTGTTGGTTTTGCCAGTTCTAAGAACATCCTGCTCGTAACCACATAATGTCCTGCTCCTAACCACACCAGTTACTTGGGCTCTTGATTTAATATCATCTCTAGATTTGTACATATAATTCAACTGCTTCAAGAAAATCATTAATAAAGATGTTGAAAAGCTTAGGCACCAAGATACAGTTAATGGAGAACACCTTTTAACATATTGCATCATTCAACAATGTAGTGTTCCATACCTCTATCTCCACCCTTTAACCAATTTCTTACCAATGCTATAAGGTTGCCTAAAATTTTTGTCATTAATCTTTTTAACAGGACCTTATCCATGCCTTCTCAAGTTGCTTATAAATACCATCATAGATGTTCTTCTATCCATCGCCTTAGTGACTTCCTCAAAATTAATAACATTAGTGACTTGGCTTTCACAAACCCGTGCTGATCAGCTCAAATTTGTTCAAGCTCTCATTCTCATTTTCTCTAATGATAGATTCTAATACCAAACAATCATTGTCAGGCAGGTCAGCTAATATGTATGATTCTCATTTAAATTTCCCTTTAATATAATGAATGAAACTTGGAGCAAAAGTTTATTTTGTCACCCCTTTGCAAGAAGTCTTGCATATGTTTGTCACTGGAAATTGAACATTGAAATTAATTTACACAGTTCCTCTGTTTCCACCAAGTGTTATGCATAACTGTTTTGCTTCATGTTTTTAAGTTATAATTTCTTGCAGAGCACTCTGGCTGCACAGGAAAGGAGTGTTTTCAGAGGATTGACCGAAGATTGCGTATTACTCTAAGACGACGTCAGATCCCTATGGTTAGCACTGCTGTTAATCAGCTTTTAGTTTGTTGCATGGCTGTATGAAAATATCCTAAAGCAGTAATTGCTAGAACACCCCATATAAAAAAAAACTAGTTTGTGATTTGGCAAATCAAATATTGTTCTTAAAGATACTATGAATTTTACCCATATTTTTGGGAAATGTGTGACAATGATTCCATCTTTGAAAGAAAAATTATAATTAAGGGTGTAATATGCAAAAACGTTTGTCAGCATGAGTAAAATTTTGTGTACGAGGCTGTAGAACACCTATAGATTCCACCTCAATTTTGATTTCAGAGGACATATATAACTTTTTTCTTGTATTTTAAAGCATAATAGCAAATTTTGCAGAATGCATCCTGAAAATCATATCATTCTGATGGCATCAATGAGATGACAAGTTTTTAAGAGCATAGTTTTGGATTTTTCCTTGTTTCAGGGCACCCTAGAATTTTTGGAAGAGGAGTTGACTGGATTCTTTGCCATAAAACCACAATCTGTGTACAAGGCAATGTTGGAAAACAGGTAACATGAATTTTTTGAAAACAGTGTGTTATCTTTTTTTAATACCCTCTTGACATTACATTGTCGCCTCATTATAGGAAGGATGTGGAGGTGTTGGAGAGGGTGCAGAGGAGATTTACCACGATGCTGCCTGGATTAGAGAGTATGGATTATGAGGAGAGACTAAAGGTCCTAGGGCTTTACTCATTGGAGAGAGGGAGGATGAGGGGAGACATGATAGAAGTATACAAAATATTAAGAGGAATAGATAGAGTGGACAGCCAGCGCCTCTTTCCCAGGGCACCAATGCTCAATACAAGAGGGCATGGCTTTAAGGTAATGGGTGAGAAGTTCAAGGGAGACGTCAGAGGGAGGTTTTTCATCCAGAGAGTGCATGGAATGCGCTGCCTGGGGTGGTGGTGGAGGCTGATATGTTGGGCAAGTTCAAGAGATTGTTAGATAAGCATATGGAGGAATTTAAGATAGAGGGATATATGGGAGGAAGGGGTTAGATAGTCTTAGGAGTGGTTTGAAGCTCGTCACAACATGGTGGGCCAAGGGCTTGTATTGTGCTGTATTGGTCTATGGTTCTATGGACATGCAATGGGGAGTTTTTTTTTACCCTTGACCTCCAAATGCTGACGTGTTTTATGTTAATACAGGAGGAATAAAGATGGTTTGAAATAATGTGAAAGTGGATAGAATATAGTGTAAATAGTCATTTTTGGTTGATAGTTGTATTATGGATTCGAAATGTTTATATATCAAAAGTGATCAAATCCACATTGAACTTCTTCCTTGTATGGGAGGGAGTGATCAGGAAAGACCACTTGAGTGTTCAGCTATATTTTGAAAAGTGCATCTACACTTTTGGGTAAATGTGAACATTTGATGTGCAACCCAGAAGCTGCTAACCACTTACACATTTTCCTATTTCAGCTATGAGAGGCTGTTGCTTCATGCTCTGTGTCAGTATCTGGATCTCATCTCGCAAAGTGAGTGAACTTAACAACACTGTTTAGTTGTTCTGACTTATTGCTAGGCTATTGAATCCTACATGCTATTCACCCAATCTTTGTGCAACCTTGACAGGTTTTGACTGCAATGGAAAAAGACAGACTGAAGTAAGCAACAAAGGCACAGATTTTCTGCCCCCAGTACCCCTTTTATCTGTCTACCTGGAACAGCAGAGTTGATTGGTATGAAATCTGTCCCTCCCTAGCTAATCTTTAAATGTTGGATGAACATAATCAGCTGCAGCCAAAAGATTCATTCATATAAAACATTCTCCCTGCTGCGCAGTCACCTGAGTTCCTCCAGCATCATAGTGTTTTTCAACTTAAAACACCGTGATTTCTGAATAAAAAGTTAATTATTTTGTGCTTTAAACCATAAATACTTTTACACTTTTTGAAGATTCAAAAAAAAATTCCCCTCAACTTTCTTTTAATGCTTTCTAGAGCACTCAGAATTGAAATTTGTTTTCTTGCAGGTATATATGTGATATGATTGTACAATTGACTATTATGATTTGATAGTATATATTACAATTTTTGTTACCCATCCAGTTTTCACCATTGCCTCTTATCAAAGTTGCCTCATATTGATTACTCCTCTTGCCCAACATGTGTGCCTGTAAAATTCCACATATAATTGTTAAGCCCTGGCTTGCAATAAGCTAACATTGCACAGACCAGGGATGCAAACTGGTGTTAGTTATGGAATTGCAGCATGTGGTGTTTTGTTTCTAGGACATAAGGTTGCTGGAAAATTTGTTTTAATATGTTTTTAAAACAAATTTAGCTAAAGTTACAAATAATTAGGCATTGTGGAAAATAAATTGACATTGTAGGATTTGATCTCTGAAAGATTTGTTTTTAAACTTTTACTTGTGAAAGATCTTTTGGTTTTGTGTGCACCTTTAAAGAAAAAAGCTTGGAGTTAGATAGTATTATGTTGATGGTATTTTGTGAATTGTGCTGTTATGGACATTGTTACTTGTTTTGGAATACTTGCTTCAGTTTACCACGGTGTGAGCTTAGTCACCAATGGTTTTAATTTTTAAAAGGAGATACTATGTTTTATTTTATGGAGTGTGTGCTGTTTAATAAAGTTTCAAAACAATAGGCAAATCTTCAGTTGGATATCAATCTGTGAGCCATTTTCATTGTGCGGTATTTTACTATTTCATCATTTTTTTCAGCTGAAATAAATATGTTTGAGTCATACTCACTAGCTTCCTAAAAACATCGTTGCTTCCCTACTGGTTCTGTAAAAATGTATAAACAAGCTGTTTTGATTTCTATGGTCACTGGCAGTGGGAATAATCAGCCACAAGTGCTATATTGCTACAAAGTTTCACATCATTAATCTCCTGTTTGTTTCTGCACAAAGTAAGCTAATTTTTATCTAACACTACCTCACAATCAACATTGCAAAACAGTTACAGCTCTTTGGCCTTTGGATGATGTCAGTTGGGTGCATATTCTTATGGAATTATTATTTTATAATTATGGAAATATGAAAGTTTTTCCATAAATATTTATTGAATACAAACTTGCTCATAAGTGACTGGATGATCCACAACAATAATACCAAAACATTACTTGATGAGATGAAAAGGAACACCATCATTGCCAGAAATCTGAACTAGTAGAGATGTCTTTTGCAAGAATGTACATGTACTAGTTAAAACTTTGGAATTAAGGGCAGAAAATGTTGGAAATGTGTAACCAGTAGGCAGCATCTGTGAAGATAACCAGCTAACTTGTGAGATTAATGACCTTTTCCCAGTATTGGAGAAACAGGAAGAATTCAATGGAGGCCTTTCAAAAGGCAGGACAGAAGGAGGTGTAGTCAAGGAAACTTGTTTTATAGTGCATACTCATCGATAGACTGTACCCTGAAATGGAAGTAATCATCAAGGAAGGGAATCCTGGCACAAGATGAAAATTGGCAGCAAAGGTAAGGATTTTGTTTTAGTTTAGACAAGAGCAAGAAACATTACTGAATGAAATTATCCAGTTACCAGGAAACAAAAGGGAAAAGTAGGACTGAAATTGACAATGTTCCAAATATCGCTCCATGTTACAGTTCACAGCTTGGAGCCATAGGTTCTCAAAGCAACAGCTTTTTGTTATAGATATAGTCAAAGGAGTTGTTCAATGCGAGAAGGTTCAGGGAGGCAATGGTAAACCAGTCAGATTGGGAGTTGGAGAGGTAAAGGGACTGGACCTTAAATATTTGAAAATTTCAGATATACATTTCACTAAGATACTCCGGAAAAAGTCATTTGAACAAGGTGAGCTTTAAGTGTGCTGAGCTATAATGACTGGAATCTTGCTAGTCCCAAAATTAATTTTAGGGTTAATTGTAATTTGGTCAAATTTCCATAATGGATTTAAATTGCAGTTTAATGTTTCAGCATTGACTTTAGTCTTACATACAGGCAAATCTTTCAACAAGCTGAAAATTACACTTTCTTGCTTTGCTATGATAAATCAATGCGTGGCTACACCCTAAGCCTTCACTTGAATTGACTTGATAGCAATAGCCATCTATGGCATAAATCATTTGATTACTGTGGGAAGTTTTCTTCAAAGTCAGTGATGAATGCCAATCACTTCACCACTGAACACAAAATCCTGGCTATGCTGTTGGTGGGATAATGAGAAATGGTTATACCAGCAAAAAGCAAACAGATGGCTTGGTTATTTCATGAGATGAACCTTCCTGTTGTTAGAGCCCAAAAGGTAGATATTATCAAACCTTTGCTTTGGGTTTGCATCAACTGCTTCATTATCAGAAGTGGGTGTGTGCGTTAGTGAGTGAGTGGAAAAGATCAAATCCTGATTAGTGTGCAGCTAAACCCCTTCATTCTAGACTTGACCTAATCATACCCAAGTTTGTAAATTTTTACCCCTATAATCCCTTCCAGAATATTAACAGACACAGCAAGTTAATGTCATGTAACTTCCAGATGACAAATTAAATTTTATTGTACAGAATTTTAGCAGCACATTTCTTTTAGGTTATTACAAATTTGAATTATAAGTAGCATACCCACAAGCCACTTAGCTCAAAGTTTAATGCCCTATTTTATTTGACAAATGAGACACTTATGAATATATAAACCTCATACCTTAATTCAAAGTTGTGCTAAGTTTCTGAATGTTTAGCTGTGAATCAAGGAGAAAAGCACTTGGTAATTCACAGATGCAGTGCATGTTTTGGAGCTACAAGATTTTCCCCCACTAATGTCAAATCCAATGATCCAGAGTTTTTATACACATCACCTTTAACTGATTTAGCAAAATAGCAGCATAAATTAAATATTTACACACAGGATTGATATTTAGTACAAATGTACAATTCAATTGAATACCTACAGTACAAGATTCTAATTGGTTTTAATTTATAAAAACCCCTAATAACTCTCGACATTGAAGAGGCTTTTAGCAGTAATGATGAGCCACATTTGAGCAATGGATGTAAATATTAAATAGCTTTAAATTGTTCCTTTTGCTCCAAGACTTTAAGGCAAGATGTACAAATGTAAGATTTTGAGAATTCAATCTCTCATGTTGCAGATGGAGATTATTCAACCCAATATGCTGACTAATCAATGTGAATAATCTCAAAAGTTCCATTACCCCTGTTCTTTCCCCAAAGTTCTGCAAGATTCAGCCACCTCATCCAATTCTTTTGTGAATTTCAAAATTTATCTGTACAGTTCCATATAGCTTACATTTTATAAGTGTTTAATTTATACAGTAAAGCTTTCACCACATCCACATGTTCCCTTAATATTTGGGTTATTGAAAACAAATTCACTAGAGAGTTTTGATTCAATAAAATCCATCTCAGTTCCAAGCAGGGTTAACTGTGCTTTCTGGTCAATGAACACACGTACACCTGTGAAGAAAACAAAATTTTATGAATAGACTGGATGATACTGAAGAACAAACTAGGTTTAATGCCTTCTATTGTTAGAACAGTCACAAATTTCACTGCAATTGCACGATGGACTTAAAACAGTGTCCAACAAAAGCAACTCATATTCTAGAGACGGAGACAGAATCCCCCAAACTCAAAGCTTCTCTGTTACAATTATCAAACCCCAACCAGAGATGATATGTTCATTATTAGTAGACCAACATGAGACAAATGACGTCATAAAGCTAATATATTATGTAAAAGTACACTCCTAGCAAATTGAGAATTTTCAGTTTAAGATTAAGCTAAAAGATGTGGAATGTTACTCCACCACAAACTACAGATTGTTGATATTCCATACCATCCTGATTAACTTCTTCATCAAATTTTCCCTTCTCTGTTGCGTAGTCTATCACGTATGACAAACCACTGCAGCCACGTGTGCGGACTCCTACCTTCAAACCAACCTGAAGTACAGAAAAGAAAATGATCTGAACTGCATCAAAGCAATAAATATTTAGAGAACAGCTACTGAAATGAAATTGGAGCTACCAGAGCTACAGGTCTGGATCAAATCACAAAACTTCTGTAGATGAATAGATCTGCAAAAAGAATGTGTAGTGGTGTAGATAAGCAGAGACCGGAAAGGACCATCAGTTCAGTCCCAAAAGTTAGGAAGAAAGTACATTTTCTCCCCCCATCTTAACAATGTTATCCTGCTTCCTCAAACTCACCATCACAATTACAGTTTGACTCTTTCAATGCCAAGCCCAACTACTCATCTTTCCTTTTGATCTTATGCCAACACATTCAAATGAGTACTTCAGTCAAACATTGTTGGGATATCAGTTTACTAATATGCAATACAAAACATTCTTAGCACTATCAAATTTTGATAAACATCAACATTTATAATATTGATGAGGTTAATTTTGTAAAACTATCTCAGAAACATTTACAGAAATCATAGAATGCAATTTAAAAGTTAAAGTCTGAAATAAAGTTTTACAAAATTAACCTCAACAATATTATAAATGTTGATGTTTTAAGTTTACATTGACTATTTTAAGTTTGAAAGAAAGATTTGCTCTTATGTTATACCTTTTGTATCCCTTTTGAAACATTTCAAAATGCTTTGCAACCAATGACGTTTATCTGAGAGTGCCATCACTCTGACAACATAGAAACACTGCTACTATTTTTTTGGTTTAAATGCAGCAACCTCTCACAAATTGCAATATGACAATGACTAGATAAACATTTTTTGGCAACGTAGTGAAAGGTAAATATTAGCCAGAAACAATAATTCTGCTCTTTTTTGAAAAATAATGCCACAGGATCTTTTAAGTCTACCAGAAAAGGCAGATGGGGTTCAGGTTAACATCTAAAAGATGGCACCTCAGACAGTGCCATCTGGAGTGACAACTGCATTTTTTGTGTTCATGTCTTTGGAGTGTAATTTGAAACCTGAAATTTGAACTCACAATCTTCACCTATTTTTAGTATTGTAATTTTGACTGACATTGAAAGTGACATTAATGGAAGTGGACAAAGTTCCTGGTTTATCGTGTCTTAAGTTTTCCATTTATTTTTGACAGAAATAGTTAATTCCCTAGTTCACACTGGTACAGCATGCTTAAGTAATTGAGCTCTTCTCATTCTCTCCAAGTGATAAAGGGTGTGAATTCTTATCAAGTACTGACAGCAATATAAGTATGCAGCCAGTAACCACTACCAGTTGATAAAAGGAAAAAGTCTTGTCATTTTATAATGTAGTTCAGTGGTGTTACTGTATTATAATCCACAGTCACATTTGCATGAACAGAGCTAGTAGTGGGAAATGTAATGAGAGGCTTCAAGTCATTGAGGTTCCTGCTAATACACAAAGACATAGACTTGTTGATTTTTGACACTTCTTATTCAGGTAATAAATCAGGTGGCACAGAATGAATTACTCAGGCCACAGTAATTTTATATATTGTATGATCAAACAAAATAATTTGGATGGAAAATTCCCAATGCCAAAGAGACACACAACTGGACCCAATTACTGTGTTTAAAAGAAAATGAAAAGGACCTATATATCATGAAAGTTAGCAGCAGTCATTTTGCCTATTGAACATGGACTTTAAAAACAGCTTCCCTAGAACTAAGTGGGAAATGTCAGTTTCAACCCAGTCCTTGATTGACTGTAGACCTGTAATAACATGGTCTAGGGAAATTAGAGATTCATTATTGTAGCAGAGGATGCTCTTCCACAGCTGGACAGTTGAGATTAGCAAATGCCACCTGTCAAGAAGTACTGCCTGACCTTTACAATTTCACCCACGCACATACACAATCCACTCCTCCAATGGGAGTTGCAGTTAATCATTCACAGCATGAATAACAAACCAGAAGCTTTGCCATTTGGGGTGTAAGATCTTATGCGATGAACTGT
The DNA here is from genome assembly GCF_009764475.1 of Pristis pectinata. Lineage (NCBI taxonomy): Eukaryota > Metazoa > Chordata > Chondrichthyes > Rhinopristiformes > Pristidae > Pristis > Pristis pectinata. Next base: position 12,886,848 of record NC_067428.1, read on the forward strand.
ATTTTAACTTACACACTCTGGTCTCTCTTGCAGAAGACTTTTAATTCTGTTGACAGCAGATGAGCTCTGTAAATGAAAAATAAATGCACAGTCAAATGCTGGAAGACTGAGCAACTGAAGTATAGATTAGATAACATCAGAGTCTCAAAACCATCAAAGGTGAATTAAAAGGCAGATTTAAAACCAGTTTTTAATATTTATTCAGTTTTTTTTAGAATCTGGGTAGCACTGGCAAGGTCAGTATTTATATTTATCTTTATCTGTCCTCATGTGGTGGTGATGAGCCATATTCTTAAATCATTGAAGTCCTTCCAGCAAAACTATTTTCACCATGCTGTCAGGATGGGAATTGCAGGATTTAACCCAGTGGCGATGAAGGACCAGGCATACTTTCCAAGTCAGCATGTTGTAGTACAACTTGGAAGGGAACCTGCAGGTAGGGATGGTCTCCATACCCCTGCTGCCCTTGTCTTTCTAGGTGGTAGAGGTTGAGAGTTTAGGAAGTACTGTCAGAGCAGCTGAGCAAGTAATTGCAGCACATTTTGAAGACAGTACATACTGCAGGCACAGTACACTGGTGGTGTAAAGAATTACTATTTTTTTTAAAAAGTGGTAGTTGAGAATTGTTGAGGCTGTACTTTTCCAGGCAAGGGCAAGGTTTTCCATCAAACTCCTGACTTGTGCCTTGTTGACAGTGAAATGGTAGAAAGGCTTTGGAGTGCCAGGATATTAGTCACTCACAGCAGAATACCCAGCCTCTGACCTGCTTTCATAGCTACCTGCATTTTAGTATATGGCTGATCCAGTTGAGCTTTCTCGGCAATGGTGAGCCCAGGATATTGATGGCGTGGGACTTGGTGATTGTAATGGCATTGAAATATCAAGGGTAGATTGTTTGATTTTTGTTGGAGCTAGACATTGCTTAAGTGGAGCAGCTTGGCTAGATGCAGCGCTGGTCCTGGAGCACCCATCTTCGGTACTACATATGGGATGTGGGCCTGGACCCACAGCCTTGATGTATCCATTACATCGTCACTTCTCAATATCTTGAGAAAAAATATCTTGACTTAGCTCAAGACCATCTGTGATGGTAGGGATCTCAAGAGGATATTAGACTGACTATTCAGGCACATTAAATCCCTTTGTTCTGCATATTTAATCTTAGATTTTGAATTTAACAGCATAAAGGTATATCTAATGTTCTATATATTTTCCAAATACTGTACCATAAGACCCAAGATACAAAAATGGGAATATTTAATACATACTTAGAAAAGAATTGGATCATTGAAAAGGAAAAGGTAAAGGCTGCTGTGGATATAAAATATTATAGTGCAGAATTAACGAGCGTATTTATTATTCCTACCAGGCATAAGCAAGTGGGTGAATCATCAGAACTGTTATTGTTCAGAAGCAGATTAAAGCAAAGCATCCTTTGCCTTTTCCAGATGATTAAAAATTTCACAGCAATATTCTTCTCTTAATTAACTTCAATTATTACAGCAAAGAGGCTGTTTTATAACTGAGAGTGCATTTCAAAAAGTGATATGAACTGCTTTTGCAAATGAGTTGTATAAGAAAGTCAAACTCAATAACTTAAGCAGCCTTCACCACCTCAGGACATCATTTGCTCATGCAGTTTATATAATTGTTATATAAAACAAAAAGCATTGGGATTTAAGAATGCTATTGGCTGTATAGTTGAATAATTTCCAGAATTAACCATTTCTTTCGCTACAATTACATCTATTATCGTTTCCACTATTCTCTCTCACAACAGCCAACTTTGCTCGATTAGGACCCGATGAAGGGTCTTGACCCAAAACGTCGACTGTTTATTTCCCTCCATAGATACTGCGAGACCTGCTGAGTTCCTCCAGCATTTTATGTGTTGCTCTTGCCTCTACTCCAGTTCTGTGGGTTCCGAGGTGCTTGATGAGGCACACGAAAGGGCCAAATGAGGGATCTGTAGACGCAGCCACTGAAAGGGGAAGTGCTTATTGATGGGACAACTGGGTGGGTAGTATGGGAGGTGTTACATATTTCTTCAATTTTTAATCAGACTCCTATGTGCTACTTTAGAGACAAGGTTCTCAGTGCCATTCTGGATGCTCCTCCAACATTTTGAGCAGTAATGAGCTAGTGGATCAATGAGGATGTTAAACTACTTTCCTTCCCTACTTTCCCCCCACCCCACCCACTGGGAGAATCTGAGAACATCCTTTAATCATTTTCTCTGTCTTCCAAGTGGTTACTTGTTGTGACAGGGTTGAATGCCTGCTTCAGGAGTCCAGTGTCATGAATGCAAACAATGAGATCACCCATCAAAGCTCACTGGATGTAATTACAGCCTCAATGCTGGTGATGTTCGCCTGTTAAAGGATTGGGAGAATTTTGCAGATACAGCACTGATGGTACCTCTGCTTCGAGTGTCTCTTGTAGTTATCTTGTGTCTTTGACTGGTAGATGAGAGTACGGATTACTGAAACCTGGTAGACCATAAATTTTATGCTGGGTTTGAGCTCTTGATCTTTGAATACTCTTTTCCCCTCATAAGGTTAATGGTAATGGTGGGGGAAACATTCTTTTCTACCTGTAAAATTTCTGTTCATGTGTAGATTACATTTTGGTAAATTCCACATTCTCAAAATGGATTAGTGTGATTGAAAGCATCTTTGCTGGTCTTCCTTTGCAGCAAATAAGTTTTTTTTTAAATAAGGTAAGGAAACCAAAGCTGCATACAATTCTCCAGGTCCTACCATGGCCATATATAATTACATTAAAGTGCATTAAAATATCTTAACTCCTTTACCCAGGACCTCTCATAAATACTATTGCAAACATTATTTGCCCATTGCATCTGTATTTTGGCTTCTTGAACTGGATTTTCCAGAAAGTTCTAGAATGTAGACCAGACCCACTGGAGGGTGGCATGTCATTGAGAAATAAGAGAAACAATGAGGCTCAATGCAAACATGAGGAACAGCACCTCGTTTTCTGTCTGAGAACACTGCAGCCTTCTAGACTCAATATTGAATTCTACAACTTCAGTTAACTTGATTTCTCAATCTGTAACAGTTATCCATCTGTGAGATTAGTTCGGCTTGTTTTTTTTCCCCCTTTCTGGGAGTGGAGGACCTGCACAACCTGACCTGTTGGTTTTGTCCTCCAGCTCTGCATTTCATAACTTCCATATTCTTTTATCTACATTCTCCCCCTCTGCTCCCACTCATTCACTGACTAGATAACCTAGTTTACAGTTTATCCCCGTGGTCACCCCAGTTTTAACCTCAGAGGCGTCCCTCTCCCCAGTCTCCCTGCAGCTTTACAATTGTAATTGGTTCATTTACATGTACCGAGACGCAATGAAAAGCTTTTGTCTGCATGCCCTCCAGACGGATCATCCCTTCTTTTGACTCCTTTACAGTTCTGACGAAGGGTCTCCCACCTGAAACGTTGACCCTGTTTATCACAGATGCGGCCTGACCGCCGAGTATTTCCAGTATTTCCTGTTTATGCCACCAACGCAATCAATTTGCTGAGACTAATTCAGTGTGACAAACTGTGCTGCGTTATTTTTTTAGTTGAATTCAAATAATTAAACCCGACCTTACCAGCACCAGGGCTGCTTTGGTCGGCAGCCTCAGCCTCCGAGCGCTCACCGCTTTAACACTCGCCCTTACCGCCGCCATGTCGTTTCTCCGCCGCCTTCGACGCCGCGGCTTTTCACTGGCGCACGTCAAGCCAATCGCAGACCGTCTTGTTGGGTCCTGGCAACCAGGCAGCGGGGGGCGAGTTGTGTGAGCTCAACGCCGTTTCCATGGGACCAGCCATCGTTCACTACAGTCAGCGTTCACTTGTCACCTCGTACACCGATAACAACCGTCCAGGTGTCCCCCCATCTCTATCAATTAGCAGCACCGCAGAAACAAAGGACTGCAGAGGCTGGAATCTGGATGACTCCCACTTTAAGTGATCCCCACACGCCTCCCAACCCCACCCCAACCATGCCTCTTCTTCCCTTTCCTAGCCTCTCTTTTCTAGCCCCCCTTTTCCCCTCCTTATCTTTCTGAATGAGTTGAATCACAAATGAAATACATTTAGCCCCTTAGGTTGCTCTTAGAGGAAGTGTCCCCCAGAAGATGCTATTAACTTCCAGCAAAATGCCAATTATGGATTGTTGGGGAACTATTGTGATCGGATTGTATCTCTCTCTCTGGTGATCATCAGGTGAGCAGGAACTGGAATTCAGCCCCAGGGTTTCCTCATTTTCCCAATCTATTCTTCTCCCTATTTATACTTCATCTGTGAGCCATAACGGCAAACAGACTTCTGAACGATGGAAGGTATCACCAAGAAGTCTTAGTTCTGTCCTCACGCAAAATTTTATTACTTCCTTAAGTAGGGATATTTTTACACTTTGTCCATCTGGAGAATTCTACTAGATTCCACTTTGTCAATAACAATTACCTGTTGAGTACCTAAAAAGACAAAGAAGTTATAGAATTGGCAGCCAGAGATCTGTAGTTTTAATCTAAAGATATAAATTAATTTTTCCACGAGGCAAATTAGAGAATTTAAACTGAAGCAATATAAATTTACTAGCTGTAACCATGAAATCATTTGATTCTTGGAAAAAAATCGGATTCACTATTGTCCTTTAGGGAAGGAAATCTTACCTGCTGTGGTTTATATGTGATTCCAAACCCACCAATGTAGATGATTCTCAACTGGCTCCTCAGTTCAGGGCAATTAAGAATGGACAATAAAGTTTGCCATTGCCAGGAACGCCCACATCTTATGCGTGAATAAATAAAAAGAACAGTGAAAACAAAATAAATAATTGATGCAGAGAATAGCCTGCTGTCACATGCTAAATCCCTAGATTAGGTACAACTATTTAGGCAAGGTAGATAATGCCATCTACCATATATGAAACCCATAACTACAGCAGTTAATGGAGGGGAAAAAGTCAAGGGAACAAATAAATAGCACATAGTTTATGATGCATCCATTTATATCACCCATACTTAGTTTATATTTCAGTACGTTGCTCAGTGGGCGGTTCCATTCTTGGAGTATCAGCGTCTCTCCAGTATCAGCGGGATGTTGATGGCCTGCTTCATCTTTGTTCTACATTTCCATTTATATTGGAATACAAGATCAGACATAAGTATTCCTTATATTCTGGAATAGTCTCCATTCAAAACAAAGCAGGGATGAGAGAATGCCTTTAAAGTAGTGCAGACTTTGTAATTTATCCACTGCAGTACATTGCCCTTTCTTGATGCCATACCAAGGTCACCATCTAAGGCATTTAGTGAGATGGAGATCAGTTGCAACACCACAAAAAGAAGAATCCACTGCAATACAAAACAATTCTATTATCAATCATGCTGCCAGAGAAAATTAACAACCCACAACACTGTAGAAGAAACACATTCAAATTTTATGTTGGAAATAACTTTACAAACTATATATCAAGCTATATACTATACTATATACAACTATATACCATGATTGAAAAAAATCATTGGAGTTAAACGACACAAAGTTGTAAGTTGTAGGTAGGTACTTTGTTTGTTATTATGAATGTGAAGGATCCAAAGCTGTAAATATCAGACATTTCTTGATACTGAAAACAACAGCAATTCTATAATCTATATATATATAAAAAAACCTTTTTCCTTTCTCCCTGTATTGGTGTCATGTCTTCTTGAAGTCTATTGCATCCTCCAGCTGTTTTTTGTCAAACGTAAATGTCAACATTTGCCCTAATAACCAAGATCAGAACCCAAGAATATTGGTCTTAATACTGAATTGTAAGGAATATTGCCACTGACTTCCTTCTGATCTGAAACAATCATTTACTCCTAATTGCTTTTCCATCCCTTAGTTTTTGAACACACTAACTGAATTGTTCATCCATTCTTCCAACTAAATTCTAAAGTTGAAGCTTTAAGAATATATTCCCTCACTAGTACAATAACTATATAATTTCAACTAAGTGAAAAGTTTGACTGTAAACTTCTTTGAAATATCTTGCAGAGATGAAAGGCTTTATTATAAATGCAAGTTTTTCTTTTTTCACTACACTTATATAACTGATCATTTTACCTGCAAGGTCATTATGTGCATGCTCTGTTTATACCATTGCTGTGCTCACATCCACAGTAATCATTATAAGCCCTGCTAAGTCCCACACCACCAGAAGCTTGTCTTCAACCATTCTGTTCTTGAAACAACCGGAAAAGCCTTAATCATTACAGTTTAGCAACACTGTGACCATTTTGATCAATTTGCACTAAAATAGACTTTGATTTTTTTTGTTGTAATTGTTCTTTCTTGTAAAAATTGGGTATAATTTACATTTATGTTTTTCTTGTGAATGCTGCTTACATGATGCCTGTGATGCTGCTGCAAGTAAGTTTTTCGTTGCACCTGTGCACGCATTTACTTCTGCATATGACAATAAACTCGACTTTGACTTTTGGCTTTTAACTATGCTCACTAGACCAGTAGCCATATTGATCATTGCATTGTCTGACATTAACCGATTAAAAGGAAGACGCCATCTGTGTGAAGTTTGCACGTTCTCCTTCTGACTGTGTGGGTCTCCCCGGGTGCTCCCGATTTCCTCCTTCATCCCAAAGGTGTGCGGGTTGGTGGTTTGATTGTCCACTGTAATTGTCCCTAGTGTGTTGGTGAGTGGTAGAATGAGGGGGAAGTTTAGAATATGGGTAGAATAAAAATGGGTTTAATTCGTGTAAATGTGTGGTTGATTATCAGCATGGACTCGGTGGGCTGAAGGGCCTGTTTCCATGCTGTACCTCTCTGACTCCATACCATTCATTTGTTCCTCTATTCACTCTATATACTACACCACCCTGTGGCCATTCTGCTCACTACATGGTTAGCATTTGTACAGTGGATGTGGAGCAGAAGCTGGTACACTTCTGTAGGTGTATACATTTGAGGCAGAATCACTATTATTATTTCTATTAGTTTCCCATAATACACCAAAAAAAATTCTAATTGAGAGATCCCTATAAAGTAATTTTAGCACTTTTTGCTTTGTCATTCAAGCACACATTTTGTTCACTCTATCAAATTCTCTCATCTGATATATCGTCTCCCTTTCTTCCTCCTTTCTTTCCCTGCCTTTGTATTAGCATAAAAGTTGCGGTGACTTCTTCCAGTTATGAAGAAATCTTAAAACATTAATTCAGTTTTTCTCTCCACTGAATATCCTGTCTTTTAATTTCAGATTTTCAGGATCTGCTGTATTTAGTTTACTTTTTTTTTGCTTTAAGTATCTGCACTCAGTGAGTATCAATTATTATTCTATGCATGACACAGCCACCTAGGATGAAGGAAGAAAAGTTTCTGAGGCATATGAAGAATCTCCTTACATAATATAAGTATATAACAACAATGCTGATGGTACAGAATTAAAGGCACCATGTGGAATGCAACATATAACACTGCTAGTTTGTTTCTTTTTACTTTTCTTCTACTGAGTGGTCTGACACACAGGGTATAGGTCCACAGTTGGTGATAGTTATTTGCTAACTTATTCTAATGGCAATTCTTCATTTATAAATCCACACAGTGTCTGTCATAAGAATATTCAATCAATAGGGACATATGCAAACTGCACAATTTTCAACTGTTGTTGATGGTTGACAGTTGAAGGTCAGAAAGCTAATACTTACTTCTTCATGTGTGATCAGAATCAGGTTTATTATCACTAACATATGTCATGAAGTTTGTTGTTTTGCAGCAGCAGTACAGTACAAGACATAAAGATGTAAAAATAAGTCACAAAAATAAGTAAATAATGCGAAAGAGGAATAACGAGGTAGTGTTCATGGGTTCATGGACCGTTCAGAAACCTGATGGCAGAGGGGAAGAAGCTGTTCCTGAAACATTGAGTGTGGGTCTTCAGGCTCCTGTACCTCCTCCCAGATGGTAGTAACGTGAAGAGGGCATGTCCCAGGTGGTGAGGGTCCTTAATGATGGATGCCGCCTTCTTGAGACACCGCCTCTTGAAAATGTCCTTAATGGCGGGGAGGGTTGTGCACCTGATGGAGCTGACTGAGTCTACAACCCTCTGCAGCCTCTTTTGATCCTGCACATTGGAGTCTCCATACCAGGCGGTGATGCAACCAGTCAGAATGCTCTCCACTGTACATCTATAGAAATTTGCGAGAATCTTTGGTTACATACCAAATCTCCTCAAATTCCTAATGAAGTAGAGCCACTGTATCTAACAGTGCATACACACTAGTGACTTACCTAGTGTGAATGACTGAGGATCTCACCAGGTGGAGCAAGAACTTAGTGCAGAACATGTATACAGCTTTTTTCCTTTAAGTATTTGTTTTGTTGTGGCTATTTAAAGAGAGGGAAGTAATCCTACCTCAGCAACAGAATACTACGGACCACCTCTTGCACTACTATGGTCACTTCCAATTTTGGTTTTTTGCACTAGTGTCATGTTTTGCACAGAAATTTTTCTTCAATTTATATATATGTTCTGTGTTTTGTCTGAATCTATGTGCCTGTGATGCTACTGCAAGGAAGTGTTTCATGGTACCTGTACCTCACTGTACTTGTGCATAATGACAATAAGCTCGACTTGATACATGCTTTTGTATTTTTGGTACCAAAATCTACAACATGGTGATAATTGAACTGAGACATAATACTGTCGACAGTTATTTTTTCATTCCATACAAAACAGAAGAGCAACCCATGGCTGTATTTACATGTAATTTAAATTTCATTTATACTTTCTTTGTACTGTAAATGCATTACTAAATTGGTCTGTAATTTCCCTACTCTATTTAAAATTATTTCATTTTTTATTTAAAAAGTCATTTTTGGACATTCTGTAGTTAAATTCCAATTATGTTTTCCACCATAATATCTGAAAACCCAAAACAATCTCCTTTAATTGGTTCTGAGCAGAGGAGATCTGAGACCAAACAGCTATGAACAAAGAGAGCAGGAAATCTGAGAAAGTCCTGTGCTTTAGAGCCCTCTGGTATTATTGCCATAGCAACTCTATCTCAATCACAGTGTGAACGAGGAAGAAGGGACACAGATAGAGAGGACAATGAGTTTGAGAACAGGATCATAAAAGAGAATGGAAGACAAAAATACACCATTATGGAGACAGAAATAAGAATTCATTTATGTTACAGGAATCCTTTACAATAAATTACTTTGAATTAGTTTTGCACTGTAGATGAATGTAATAGATATACTGTACCTGTATCCTGGAAGGGTAATGAAATTAATAACAGATTATTTTTAATAGTATGCTTGAGAAAATAGTCATAGAATCAGACAACATAGAAACAGGCCCTTTGGCCCACCATATCTATGCTGACCATTAAGTACCCATCTATACTAATCTCATCTCCCAGCACTTGGTCTACAATCTTCTATGCCTTAGCAATTTAAGTGCTTATTTAGGTGCTTCTTAACTGTTGTGAGATAACTTGCCTCTACCATCCAATCAGCAGTGCAGTCCAGATTCCTCTGGGTGAAAAAAAATGCCTTTGATGGTCTTTGAATCTCCTACCCGTTAGTCTAACCTATGCCCTCTAGTTTTAGACATTTCTGTGAAAAGGGAGTTGATGTTGGTAAAGACAGAAGAATGAACTAGAAAATCTAAGAGGGAATAATCCTTTTGGAAGGATGAAAGGGGAGAGAGGAGATGATGTGTCTGCTGGTGGCAACGCAGTGAGGGTGTCAGAAATGACAAAAGGTGACCAATTGAATGTGGAAGCTGGTGTGGTTGAAGATGAGGACAAGAAAAACCCATTTTTTTCCCTGGGTGGGAGGAATATGTCTACCAAAGATAAAGAGAAAAAAACTATAAAAAGAAGAAAGAGAATGTGGAAATAGAAACTGTGGCTTCAGAGGAACAGTCAAAATTCACATGCAAATGGATACGCTGAAATCAAAAGCTAAATAGTTCTGATTACACATAAATTCTTGAAAGTAAATTGGGAATGGAGAGGATAATACAGGAGTATAAAGTTTAGCTAAATCCAAAAGCTCACGAATATTTTTACAACCTAAGGTACTCACAGTGGCAATATTCAAAGTCGTTTGCCAATAATTAGGCACGTTTTTTGACTAGGACAGTCGATGGTTTATGCCATTCTGAAAATTCTTTAATTTGACTGTGCAATTTTTGTTCATTAATAATTCTAATTTTAAAGATGGGTTGACATTTGATGTGACATCCATCATCAATGATCCAAATCACGATGTGATTTGAACATATGAAGTGTGTCTCCGCCAAACGTCGAGACACGTCGAAAAGTTTAACATTTTTGAGACACTTAATGCCAGAAATGTAAAATAAAAACTGGGAATAAGGACTAGAAATTACCTAAAAAGAAAAATAAATAAATTTGGAGCGGTAAGGATTTACACTTAGCACATTAATCTGTTTTCCCTTCGGACGTTGCTCCAAACACCCACTTCCACCTCAAAGTCATGGAAACATCCCTTTAATTGGGCAACTCCAGGACCCCATCTTTAAAAGGAGGAGCTTAAATATCAGCTTAGATCACAAAAAAATAAAACTAATTCCCCGTGCAGCGAAGAATCATTTAATAATAATTTTAAGGGCAGAAGCACCTGGCAAATTTGGAATTTAATTTCATCCCGAATTCAGGCAGCTCCTGGACGGACGGTGGGTGACACATGCGCAGTGCTGAGCCGGGGCTGGTCGGGCTGCTAAGGCGCCCGTGTCTTGGGCGTCGGGGAGAGTCTCGGTGGCTGTAAATATGGATGTGGCGTACGTTTGTGAATGGGACAAGTGGCCGAAGAGCAATTACTGTCCCTCTGTGCCGCTAGTGTGCGCCTGGTCCTGCAGGAACTTAGTTGCCTTCACTACCGACCTGAAGAACGAAGAGGAGCAAGGTGGGTCGTGGGCCTGGTACCAGGGGTGCCCAGTGTTTGCATTGTCCGGGTGCAGTGATGGGCAAGTTCCACATTCACATTGCTGCAACTTCATATACAGTCTCTGTAAGGCGAAGGATATGAATTTCTGTGGCACCAGCGCACATTTTAAAAATACCCCAGCCCTTCACATACATCGTGTAACTTGCAACCCATTTGCACAGAACAATATTTCAAATAAATGCTTGATAATACTTGAGTAACATTACAGCCGTATAATGGATAGCGCACATCACAGAGTAGGAAGTTTGCAGATTCAAATTCAGCCCCCAAAATGTGACAAAATCTAGGTTAGTCTTCTGGTGCCACTGAGGAAGATGCTTTGTTTTATATGAGATGATTTACGTTCTCAGATGGATGTGATGCAGAAAAATTGGGTCTTTGGTCAGATTTGAGAATTGGGTGCAGAAGGGAAGGGGGAAAAGTTTTGGGCCTCCAATATGTGGTTTGTGATTTTAAACTTCTGCTTATTTTAAGTTGGTGTTTTTATTAAACATTGATGAACCAAAATGAAACAATGAGTAATCTTGATATTAGTACTAATTGGATAAGTTAACAAGTTAAAAATTAAATATTAAATGCAGAGAAACATCAACTAGCTGAATATATTAAGTGATATTTGATAGAGGTGGTAAGCCAGGTGATATGCTGTGAGAGTTTGTGCATACACTGAGATCCCCAGTGGCCCCTTTTACAGTGCATCTGAGTTTTTGACTGAGTTTACTAATGATGGAAACATTGTGATGCGTTAGAGAAGGAGAGAGTTACCTGGACAGGTTGATCCAAGAGGCCGTCACATTAGGTAGTAGTCTGGATATAGGCTGTTTTTCAGAGACAGAAGGATTTTACCATGAATTGGATAAGTATGGGGATTCAGAATATGGTGATGTAGGAGCTTCAGCCTTCGACCACGTCCAACAGATACGAGGTACTTACTTCGTGTACAATTGTTAACAAAGACTTAAGGAAGAGTGAGCAAGCTGACCATGACACTAGGATACAGGATACCATTCAAGTGGGGGATGTGAAAAGGAATGCAGTACAAATAAGGGACAGCACAATTGGGTGATAGTTCTCTGCAGCCATGACCAAGAGTCCAGAAGCTGAAGTTAAACTGCTTGGGTTAATGACACCTCCCCAGTGAAAGATTGTATGACAGATTGCAAGGAGATAGGGACTAAATAAATATAGAACCTCAAAGATAATCTTAGAATTGTTACCCTGATCCACATGTAAAATGGCTTTGGTTTCAAGAGATCAGAGAGTTAAATGTGCAGCACAAAGAACTGTGGAAGGAGGGGTTTCAGTTCATTAGACTGGCACCAATAGGTTGGGAAGGGAGCCATTCCATTGGCATGAGTTCCATTTAAATCATTCTGGAACCAGTTTTTTGGAAAAATGAATACGAAGCCCCACAGTTCTTCAAACTAATTAAATGGGAGCAGTATTCAAGTGAAGGAAAGCTTATAGGTGTGAAGGGAAACAATAAAGCTGTAATTTACAATGTGGTCAATATTGAAATTGGAAAGGACAGAGTTCAATGGTGTTAAATACTTTGCGTCTGCATTCTTTCTGGACTTGTGGCAGAATACAGATGAACCAAGAGAGTAATAACAGTAAAGAGCTAAAAGTAACCAATGCAGAAGTACTTGGAAAAATTAAAGATAAATTATTAAATAAAAATTGGATAAACGTGGGCATGATAACCTGCACTGCTAAAAGAGTAGGCTGTAGAGATTAATGATGATTTTTTGAAAAACCCAGATGATAGGAAGATAACAAACCCTAGCCCTTCTTTTAAGAAAGGAGTGAGAGAAAAAATTGAAACCATAGACCAGCCTGAATCTGTTGTTGACAAATGCTGGAATTTATCATTAAAGATGTAGTAAGTGGACTTCTGGAAAATTATAATATTGTCAGACAGTCAGCATGGTTTTGTGAAGGGAGTGTTTTGGGTATTGGTTTATTATTGTCCCATGTACCAAGATACAGTGAAATGCTTTTGTTTTGCCTGCCATCCAGACAGATCATGCCATACATAATTACATTGTGGATCATGCAGGAGGTTAACAAAACACAGGATCATCTACAAAGTTAATGAAAGAACATTCAAGAGGCCATTTGATCTACTGTCTCAATCTAAATTCTGGATGGTGTCTTAACCAACATTTGCCTCAGCCAACACCTAATGTTATGGATCAGGTTGCTATTTGGTGAATGTCCCTTTAAGACATAGTACAGTAGAGTAGTGGTATGTGTGTGTGGTGTCATCACGACAGCAAGATTACAACGTGCTGACGTTTTTGCTTAGTGGGTCAGTGAGTCAAAGGGGAGAGAGAGAGAGAGACACTGACTGCTGGTCTCCGTAACAATGGATGAAGAACAATAACTGTGTCTGTCACTACAATGCATGTATGGATTTTTGGAGCAAACAAGTGGAGTCCACTTTGTCGTTAACCTGTAGAGGGAAACAGTATTTGTGTGGAAGGCCACGTCTCGAGTGCCTTTCGGGGTGGCAGATACTTTGGAACAAAGCAATGGAGATCATCAGTGATTGAGGTGTCGTATGGGTTCCATCGTGGAACAGTTGGATTTCATAATTTCGCTCTATATTCTCTCTACATTTTCTCTTCAGTCAGTGGTGGTTCTGCAAAAGCCTTTGCTCATGTTTCACCTTATGACTTGCTGAACTGAACTTTGAGAACTATTCCTGGACTTGGAGTTTGGGAATTTGCCACGCAGACACTTTGAGTTTAGTTTTGGGGTTAATGTTTAATATCTAACATTTTTACTTATTATCATAAGTAGTTATTAATAAAATAGTTTCTAACACTTATACATGACTCGGTGTGTTTCTATTGTTGCTGGTATGTAACAGTAACTACAGATTAACTAATCATTATTATTTGCTTCATCTGGCAGCTTTATTTCCCACATTACAAAGTAATGGAAAATACTCCACCACAAGGTGCTTTGGAATCTCCTGAGGTTGCATTCGTTGATTTAGTATGTTTTTAAGGTCATGACTTTTGAGCAATTTGCTTTCAATATAAAGTTCAGCTTCGAGGTTTGTTTTTAGCTAGTTTTCTTTTTTTTGTTGGATCTGCAGTGAGATACCAAATAGAGTTCCTTTAGATAATCCAGTGGCTGCAAAAACACTAGCTTCCTGAAAATTAGCTGTAGTACTGTCAGCAAGAGGAGAAGCAACTAGTTCAGGATCATTCATAAAATTAAACAAGGAGAATTCATATAAATACATTATGCTGTTATTGAGAACCAGGGGATGACTACTGACTATAATGAAGTAATGCAAAGTAATAAAAATGTTAGTAGGAAATATGGGACACAATAGGGAACAATATCGGATCTGTAGCATTTAAATATTGTGGTTAAAACGATAGGAACCAGAAAATCCTCAAAGTGAGAGAGATAGGAATAAGATATTTTCTTAGTATGAATTCAATGTTTAGGCTACATAGTAGCTAAAATACAGTTCCATCTTTAATTTGTTTTTCCTAAATTCTGGTTTCTGTTTTTGGATTTGAATTTCTCAAAAGCTAGCAGTCCTGTGAGCTGAAGGTGAGTGTCAATTGAACCCTAGTAGTGTACTACATTTATCATAAGCAAAAGAATGTCCATTGTATTACCATCCTGCCAAGTGATCACTGTGTTCTTCTAATGAGTTCTGTCAACCTAAAGCTTCAGTCTCATGGGATTGCTAGTTTTGATGCTTGTTAAGTGGGAATCAGGTGCTTACAAAGTGAAGCTTTTTTTTGAATTTCCAACATCTAGTTTTTTTCCTTTCCAATGAAGTTTACTTGGTCCTACCTAAAATACACTGTTCCCTTATATCTGCCAACTGATGTGCTGTCTGTTCCCACTTGCTACTTTTGAATAGAAGTTGATTAAATTGAAAATCATTTAGAACGTGAACATTAAGGCTAAGCAATGTTCTCTAAAAGCCTTTGTGTTTTTCTTACAGATCTTACTTATATGGTTCACATTTTGGACACTGAACATCCTTGGGATGTCTACTCCATCAACTCTGGACACCACGAAGTGATCACCTCTCTGGAATGGGACCAATCTGGTAAACTTTTGTTACTATGTAGGAGTGTCAGATAGGAATATAAAATGTTAAGGGAAGTGTCCTAAAGTGACACAATAAATAAAGTCACATGATATGGTAATGCACAGATAATTTTATTTTATTAAATCAGTTATCCTTCCTAGAGATTGTGGGGCCATTAGGCCACTGAAGGCTTTGGGCCTAAGAAATGAATCATTGAAAGGTATTCACAATATTTGCAGCATGCCCTTCTTTCCTGTTACCTTTCTTTCATTTCTAGGTGTGTTCAGCACTTGGGGAAAATCAAAATATTAATGGAATATCTCTGCTATATCTTATATGTAGTGAAGTTTTAAAACTCTTTATGAAAAGCATGTTTGATTTTCACTACCATATTGCAGAGAAAATATTTCCCGTGGATAACCAATAGATTTTTGACTGATATGGGGAAAAAGGTCTGCTAACTAAGATAAGTTTTTCCATAATTATTGGGTACTAAAATGTACAATTTTGAAGTGACATATTTTCTAAAATGAAATTTTTGCTCCATCTCTCTTTCTTTGTAAGGTTCCCGGCTGTTATCGGCTGATGCTGATGGTCAAGTGAAATGTTGGAGTATGACTGATCACCTTGTAAATAGCTGGGACAACATAGTCGGGAGCTCAGTGGATGGCGACCCTATTGTAGCCTTGTCGTGGTTGCACAATGGTGTCAAATTGGCCTTGCATGTAGAAAAGGTTTGTGCTGTAATCAAAAATCTGAGTTACATTCCAATTACCCATTGATAACTAGATATGTTAATAATTAAATTTGACACCTTTGTCCCTAACAGTAGGATAGAACTTTAGTAGTCTGTGCTGCTGAATAGGAGGTACATTTAATTAAGACATATCAGGTCTGTGTGCTCAATTGTTTTGATTTTAACTTGTGTGTAGTCGTACTTATTTGCTTCCAAAAATATTGTGCGGTTACGATGCAGAAAACTTGACTAGTGACAAAGTAGCATATCATAGTTTTATTTACATTGGTGCTATGTAATTATACTTAATTTTTGAGGCTGGTTTTCTGTAAAATGGTGATGCAATGTTAACCATACCTGTAGTTTTGATGTGTAGCTCTTCAGGAAGAAATTCATTTGGGCAGCAGAGTGACACAGCTAGTAGAGCTACTACCTCACAGCTCCAGAGACTTGGGCTCAATCTTGATCCCTGGTGCTATCTGTGTGGAGTTTGCATGTTCTCCCTGTGATCATATGAATTTCCCCAAGGTGCTCCAGTTTCCTCCCACATCCTAAATATGTGTAGGTTGGTGAGTTAATTGGCTGCTCTAAATTACTCCTACCATGCACATGAGTGGTTAAATCTGGGGGAGTTGATAGGAATGTGGGGAGATTATAATAGATTAAGGAAGGATTAAAGTAAAAATGGACGCTTGCTGGTTGGCGTAGACTTAGTGGGCAAAAGTGCCTATTTCTGTGCTGTATGGCTCTCAAGTCTAAATTCTAAATTTCTTCCCCATTCTGGAAGTAAATGTAAGCAGAAATGCAGATACAGTGCTTATCTCTGATTTCATACTTGGTGCAAGTATCAGTAATTCAGTCCAAATAATTAATTGTCCAATTTCATTGGCTGCTTTAATTTGCAGCCAGTTAAAAATGTTAGATGGTATGCCCTGACTAGACCAAAGCTCATTTGATTTAGGGAGGCAAGAGGCTGCAGATGCTGGTATCTGGAGCAGCAAACAATCTGCTGGAGGCAATCAGCAGGTTGAACAGCATCTGTGGGAGGAAAGGAATTGTTGATGTTTTGGGTGAAAACCTTGCATCCAATTCCTTTCCTCCCACAGATGCTGTTTGACCTGCTGAGTCCTCCAAGCAGATTATTTGTTGCTAATTTGATCTACCCAGACCTGCTAGAGCATTTTTACTGTTCTTGTGCATGATAAACGAGATGCCTGGCATGGCATATAATTTAATTTTTTTTCCTGTGTTGGTTTGTATTTTTTTTCTCAGTATTATTTTTACAAGTGGTTTCATAGCTTTAAGGATGGCATGTTTTTCCTGTTTTCTTTCCCCTACCTATCAGTCTGGAGCATCCAATTTTGGTGAGAAGTTTTCACGAGTGAAATTCTCCCCGTCCTTGACGCTCTTTGGAGGGAAACCAATGGAAGGTTGGATTGCTGTAACCATCAGTGGTCTAGTGACTGTGTCATTACTGAAACCCAGTGGACAGGTTCTCACTGCTACAGAAAGTTTATCACGGCTGAGGAGCAGAGTTGCACTAGCAGACATTGCATTCACTGGTGGTGGAAACATTGTGGTGACCACGTCAGATGGCAGCAGTTCATCACCTGTTCAGTTTTATAAAGTCTGTGTGAGTGTTGTTAATGAGAAGTGCAAAATTGACACTGAGCTGCTTCCATCGCTCTTCATGCGCTGTACAACTGACGCTGCTCGGAAGGAGAAATACCCAGCCGTCACTCACCTGAAGTTTTTAACAAGGGAAACCTCTGAGCAGGTAAGGTGTCAATATTGCCTTATTTCTCATTGCATCGCTCTGTTACCACTTCTAAATATCACTTCTAATGTAAACATGTATAAACATAAATAGTTTCCTTTTGAATTCATTATTTTGGTTGGTGAACTGCCTGACTTTAAGGCTGCAGCATCATCTTGTATTTTTGTACTGTTTTTAAAGGAACCATGTATACACTGCATGTTTAGTTGTCATTATATAAATCCTGTTACAATTGCTGGGGTGGAATGTAAAATGTGTCCTGAGCACGAAGATTTATTTAACAATGTTGATTTTTTTTTAAAAAAGATCAGTAAAGCCATAATGTGAAATCTCAATTTTTTGCTTATAGTTGGGATATTGTGCCGTTTTTGTAATAAGTCTGAACCCTACAGATGATCAGGAGGAGCTTTGCTATGGCCACACAAACCAAAGACTGCTTCATTAACAAACATATTATCGTGCATTGTTTAATTTTCTGTGTAGTTTATTTCAATAGGAGTAGTAAAGTGTTTCATAATGTGTATGTGTAACTATATTCAGGACAAGGAATAGAAAATTTATTTAGAAATGGGGTGAGCTGATATTTGCAGAGTTATTCACAAAGGAAACTTTTGTAGTTACCTATCTGGCTTTTATAGTTATGGGTCTTTGCTTTTCATACAAAACAGATGGCTTCCAGTTATCTATTCATAGCCATGCTGTACAGCAATATAAAGGTTCAATCAGCTGACTTTTTCCCCATCTGCAGAAGTCTTCTTTATCTGCCCATTTCATCCTCCGTGGTATAAACTTCCTATCCCCAGGTCATTGATTTGAAGATTCTCATCTTCAAATCTATCCGAGACTGATCTCTGCAAGCTCCTCCAATCTTTCTGCCCTCTCTGCTTATGTATCCTCCATTTTTGGAGCTGCAGTCTTTAGTGTTAAATGAATAATCAAAGGGATAAATTCTCTCTAAGCCACTTATTTTGCTATTTTTTTACAAATTTAAATCTACTTTTCATTAAAGTTTTCAATCTCCTAATGGCTGGAGGCCACCTGATTTTTTTTTTTAAATTAATTTTTCCCTTCTCTAAGAATTTTCACTGTTAACAGCTGCTTTGTAAATGCAAGTGCTCCTCTCTGATGTTGGTGCTAATAGCAAAAGCCTAGAACTATTCACTTCTACCTCCTGGCATGATGTGGCATTCGAAGCAGTGCTTGGAGAACAATGGGGAAAAGTGTAAGATTTATGGTAATGAGTTTATCTGGGTGATGAGCAGTGGACTTCTGAGTTGAGATTTGAAATTTGATCAATCAAAAGTTTGAACATTATTGTGCTTATAGCTGGGTGATGAGTAATTGGCATGCTCTTTCTTCTTGCAGGTGTTGCTATGTGCTTCCAGTCTGACAGGCAGCATTGTAGAATGTTGGTCATTACGGAAAGAAGGGTTGCCAGTAAGCAATAGCTTTCAGACAATATCCCCTGTGGGTGAGTATAGAGGTTGCTGCTCTAAGCGGGGCTTATAATTATGAATTGCAGACAGCTCAGGTTAATGAGATTTCAGAGAATCTGCAATTGGTAAATTAGAAAACTTGCATCTTTTTCCTGTAACTTGGCTACCCACTTCCCACCCAATATGATGCGTCGTAAATGAACTGAATGAGGTGGGCTCTTTGTGAGGCAAATGGTGAGTTTAAAACTGTTTAGACTCCTTTGATAGACTAGCTACACAACAGGTGTGCCATTCCCCTGCACGCTTTCAATTATATTACCTACATGTCAGTATTGACTAAATGTTTTGTGAGATTTGATATTCGATAGACTTTAGGTTATTGAACTGCCATCAAATGTGTATGTTATTTCTCCTTCAATGAAATTCCTTCTTAAAGCTTAGCTTAAATACTAAGAGGAATTGCATCCTGGACTTCTAAAGTCATTAGACCATGAAAGAAGGGGAAGAATTTCAGAACATAATATAAAACATAGGAGTAGGCACATGTCTGCTCCCCCATTCAGTAGGATCAAAATAGATCTTTTACTTCAATGCCACTAGCCACATTTCTCTTGATTTCTTTCATATCTAAAAATCTGTCTCTTCCTGATTACACTTAGCCATAGCATTCTTGCTTTGGGAATTTCAAAGGGTCATTACCCATTGGGTGAAGAAGTTTCATCTCATCTCTGTAGTGAAAAGCAACCTTGGACCTCTGGTTTCAGAACCCAGCCAAGAGAAGCACCTAGCCTGTCAAAGCCTCAAGAATTTTGTATGTCTGTCATTCTTTGAAATTCTAGAGAGCATAGACAGAGTGTGTTTAATCTCTCCTGCCATCCCAGGAAACACTTTGGTGAATCTTCATTGCACTCCTATCGCAAATCTCTCCTTCCTTAGGGACAGACACCAGATGTCTCAAGTCTTGCACTTAAATCCACTTGTCAATGTACTGTTTGCTGCCTTCTATCTTTTTTACTGTACCTGCACATTACCTTGCAGTGACTTAAGTAAAAAAAAATTTTTACAAAATCGTATGGCTTTTTACTAATTAAGTAACATTTAATACCAATGATTTTTAAACTCTGCCCTTTCATTAATAACCAGTCATTTATCACAGTCTAATATATTTGTCAATTTTAATTATTCAGGCCTAATTAGTGACAGGTGCAGTCACAAGGAGCTAGAAAATTTTATTTACCAACTATTCCTCAAGGAATCCAGTTCTTTCAAAAGCACAAATTCAATAGATTAATTTATATGTTTGTGTTTATGATTTTATTTTATATCAACTTAATTTTATCAGAGCCGAAAACTGAAGGCAAGGCAGTTTATGACTGTTGCTGAATTAATTATTTCCAAGTCTTCAATAATTTTCAGTGCTCTCCAGCTTAATATGCTGAAATTATTCTCAAGTTTTAAATGATGAGGTATTGAAAGGTGTTGGTGTTCTGAGGGACCTGGTATTCTTGTACATAAATCACTGCAAGGAATGTACAGGATTAAAATAAAACAATTATCTAAAATTGCTCTATGAAGTGGGTACATTGATAACACTTAGTTATGGTAAAATATCCATTTTTGTTCCAAGGTTGTTATTGAAAAGCAACATATTTTTCATTCATTAGTTTTCCATTCACTCTACAATGATTTCTTCTCTTAGGTGATAAGCAGCCAAGCATCCTGAAATGGAGGATTCTATCTACAACCAATGACCTGGATCGTGTAACAGCTGTGGGTTTACCCAAACTTCCTATCTCACTTACCAACACTGACCTAAAGGTGGCAACAGACACCAAATTCTTTCCAGGCCTTGGTTAGTATTGTACTTCACATGGAGTCCAATATGAAAAGTTTATTGTTAATGTTATCCAGTGAAGGATGTATTTATAGATCCTTATGGTCTCTTTTGGGGATTTATTGTTAAGTGGTGTTTGATTGCAATATCTGCACCAGAGTAAATTGAAAGTATCTTTGATTTGGGTGGAATGCCAGTCTGGGTACTCAAGGAGAGTGAGGGGGCATTTGAGATGATTCTATTTTGGGGACTTTTATTAGGTAGATGACAAGCTGGAGCTTGTGTCTACTTTCGTTACTACTCCCCAGTTTGACTACATCATATTGATATTACTTTCTGATGGGCCTGGATTTCCATTGTCTCAGGAGAATGTGTCCTGATGCGGAGCACTGTTGAGAGAAAAAATTTAAATGGTTCCTTGCATCACAGTAGGAAGGAAATACCACTATCATGTGTTGTTTTTTTTCTCCATTGTTAATGAGTTCTCCTATGGATTTTCTTCATATCTATTTTCATAACTGTGGTACCTTTATCAAGTAATTCCTTATTGCTGTTGCTTATGAATTTAAAGTGACTGCTTACTCAATATATTAACTTAAATAAGCATCTTGCCAAATAAACAGTTGTGATCGGTAGGTTGTGAGAATGCATTTGTGTTTGTTGTGGAAGATTGACTAAATTCCAACTTTCCTTCCTACCTCTAGGTCTTGCATTAGCATACCATGATGGAACTATTCACATTGTTCACAG
The DNA here is from genome assembly GCF_009764475.1 of Pristis pectinata. NCBI lineage: Eukaryota > Metazoa > Chordata > Chondrichthyes > Rhinopristiformes > Pristidae > Pristis > Pristis pectinata. Next base: position 12,908,439 of record NC_067428.1, read on the forward strand.
GCTTTCATTGCAAACTATGGGAATCTTCTACAGCATTCCCTCCCAACGACCAACAGATGACCAATCTATTAAACGACAGCGCACAACTGCATCTTCTGTGCATTTCAAAGCACTGCAGCTGTCCTGGACTTCATTGGCATTAGTTGGAATAGACAGCCAGGGGAAGGTAAAAGTATAGTTAGATTATGTTCAATATTTAAAAAGATGTGCCAGTCATTTCAATTTCTGAAGCTCAGTGATGCAGGTGATGTACTTAAATACTGCAAAAATATTTTCCTTCCCAAACTTGCCATTTGTGGTCTATTTATGTTTATATTATATTTTCCTTCTGCACTTGAACAGATTTTCTTGTATCAAAAAGCTTAAAAATAAAATAACTTTGGAGTTAGGCTAGATTAACTGGATAAATCTGGATTGCTTGGAAAATGCCACTAAATGCGTGCTGCTTGTCTCCTCTTCCTCCCTCCCCCACCCTCCTTTGCTCCCTTTTAAAGGTACTGGCATAGAATATCTCTTCCAGATACACTGTACAAGGAACAAGGGCAGTATATATTTTGTTTTACAGTAATGTAGTAGTTAAATTACTGGAAGAGCAGCCAGAGTTTTGGACTGTTTATTCAGAATCATGAGTTCAGTTCAATTGTGGCTGCTGCAGAATTTAACTTCAGGTAGTTAAATAAATCTGAAATAAAAAGTTAATTTCAGCAATGGTGACCATGTAAATACCAGATTTTAATCAAAAACACATCTAGTTCATTAATGACCTTTAGGGAAGGAAATTGTCATCCAGCTTGTATGTGACTCCAGACTCACGAACTTGGAGTGCAATGTTACTTTCTTATTGAAATCTTGAAGGTTGACGTTATCTTGTTCCCTCTAGTTGAGCATGCTAAGGATCTCTCCTTCAATGGGACACACATTAGATATGAACACATCACTGCGTCATCTCCTTTTCCTATTGGAATACTGTATGGTGACTGGTTACGACTGGTGGGATATCCTTTTACATGTACAGCCTAACATGGTGCAAAACCTAGTGGAGAAACTACATGAGGAATACACACGCCAGAATCAGGCTTTGCAGCAGGTAAGGGTTTGGTGGAGTGGCAGGCTATGCAATTTGTGTCTGTAATGTCCACTTGTTTTTGAGAAGTTTGCTTTTCTTCTTTTTGAGTAATTAGTCCTATAAATGTAAATTTACATGACTCATGTCACAAAATGGAAATTTCAATCTGGAGTATGGTGAAATGATGGATTTCAGGATTGTTCTGATGAATCTGTAACTGTCAGTAGCACTTGCAGCAATTGGTTTTGATATTTTCAGATATTGTGTAATGCTTCTAATCCAACAAGTAATATTGATTAAATGAGTTATTGATAAACTATAGAATAATAAAATTTTGCAACATGAAAATGAGACCATTTGGCCACTTGGGCAGTTTTTCCACGTTGCCTGGTAGATGCCGGTGTTGTTACTGTGCTGGGATAGGTTGGCCACAGATGTAGCCAGTTCTGAAGCACAGATCTTCAGTACTACAGCCAGAACATTGTCAGGGGCATAGACTTTGCTGTATCCATGGCTTTAGACAATTTCTCTGTCCCATGTAGAATAAATCGATTTGGCTGAGGGATGGTGTCTTTGGTGGGGATCTCAGGAGGCAGCTGAGATTATCCATTCAGCAAATCTGGCTATCGTGGTGTAAACGTTGAGGTGTTTAAAATTATGACAGGTCTAGATGGAGTAAATGAGAAAGACCTAATTGCCTTGGTGGGAATGTTATGTACCAGAGAGTCTATGATTGGTCGAAGGGAAAATCAGGAAAAATATTTTAACTCAGAAGGTCATGTGGGTCTAGAAAGATTGCAGGTAAAAATTGGGATCAGGCTGGTCCAAATGTGATGGAGCAAATGTCCTCCTTCTGTGATATCAATTCTCCATGATTCCACTATGATGATGTAAGTTCAGCAGATGATGAGCAGTTTCTTGATGAAGAAGGTAGAATATGTTTAGCCTTATTTTTAAATATAATTGCAAAAAAAACCAACAGTACAGAATTCCGAACTTTCATTTCTATGTCTGAGGTGCACGCAAACTTAATGTTTAAAAGGAAAGCGACTTCAGTAGACTGCATTCCCACACCTCAATTGTCACTCCAGAGATTTATGTGTGATCTACTGTGGTGTTTCTGTATACTGTTGAGGGATTGCTGCACTCTTGGAGGTACTGTATTTTGGATGAGAGGTTAAGCATAACTCCTCAGTGCCTATGGATAGAATTAAAAAATCCCACGGCACTACTCAAAGAGCAAGGGAGTTCTACCAGTATCCTAGCCAACACATATCCCTTAGCCGACACCTCAAATAGATTTTCTAGTCATTTGTTTCATGGGTGTTTGTGGGAGATTGCTTTGAGCAAGTTTAGCTATTCCTACATTACAACAGTCAGAACATTTTAGAAACTGCTAATTTCTGTAAAGTACTTTAAGACATCCTGAGGTTGTGAAAGGCACCATATAAATATATAGTTTCCAACCATAAGTTATAGTTTAAGTACAAACTGCTGCTTCCATTTCTTTTCCTCTACTTGAGAAAAAGCTCTCTCCTTCAGCTCTTCTTGAGAAAATTAATGACTGCAACTCTTTAGACCTACTAAATGCTTCTCTGCATGTCACGTGGTAGTTGAACAATGCATTTTATATGATCTGGTACCCTGCCCAGTACTAAATCTTCATGTCATCCAATTTGCTTTGAGTGATGACATGAGAGCTGTAGTTTTGCTCAATTTATTGGTTCCACCCTCGGTCTTATAGCTGTTCTTTGTGCGCACACATTTAATTTGCTTTCTATCTTTCCCTTTACTCAGGTTCTATCCACACGAATAGTTGCCATGAAAGCATCTTTGTGCAAGCTGTCAACAAATACACTGGCCAGAGCCTGTGATTTCCATGCAAAGCTGCTGTTGATTGCAATCGGTTCCACACTTAAATCACTTCTTCGACCACACTTGCTGAACACGCCAGATAAAAGCCCTGGAGAACGACTAACTGAGATCTGCTGTAAAAACACTGACACTGGTACGTACCCAATTTGTGCCCATGGACCAAATAATGTAAATACTTGAAGTAGCTGATAAGAGCCTTCTGATTCTTCAAGTAAAGTGTTCTTGTGAAAATTTTGATTTCAGCTACAGATTGTGGACATTCTTAAATACAGGAATTATTGTCAAACTTCTCTTTCTTTCATCGTTCAAGCTATATATTTTTTAAAATTCATATGCCATGTTTTTCCTGTTGTGCATTTCTATTTTTTATTTTGGATGTCTAGGATTATGCAGTCTCAATATTGCCCTTTATTGTTTTGGTGACCAGAGAAAAACATTTTTGACAGGAGCATCAATGTATTCAACAGATGCTACCTTTTATCTAGTTATTGCTACTAAAACAGTTTTCCAGTAATGTTTTCTACGTATCCCGTTGTTTAAAGAATGTAACTGGTGCTTTCTTTCAGATATTGATAAAGTTATGATAAATTTAAAAACTGAAGAGTTTGTTCTGGATGCTTGGGTGTTGCAGTCTCTTCAGCAGCTCATTCAGTGGGTTGGAGACTTTGTGCTGTATCTACTGGCTAGTCTGCCCAATCAGGTGAGTCTAGTTCTGATATAGTAGCATGCTTATGAATTTTATTACCAAAATGGGAAGGTGTAGATGTAGCAAGAATGAGAGATTTTCTCCAGTCTATTTGGAAATTGTCCTCTTTAAAGAATGAGCACATCAAATGGCTTTTAAAATTGGCTACGTATTTCATCTAGCACCAATGATCTTGTAGAGCTATTTCAGTTTGACATACGAGATGTTCAGTCTCTTAACTTGAATCTCTTTTCACACAATTGAGCGACTTTCTGTTCTAAACCCACATTCCGTCAATTTGGCATTGCCATCAAGAAGAAAGTGGCCCGTACTAATCAACTGAAACTGTAACTGCAGTCATATCAAAACAGGGACAAACCCTGTGATTTACTTGTAGGATGTTAAGTACATTCTGTGATGGGTTCTGTACTTATTTTACTCACAGTATACACACTTTTACTCTATTCCCAGTCTTATACCCATTTGCTTTTTGTAAAGGTGTCATTTTTATACTCTGTATTAAAATTCTGGTGGATCCATTGGACAAGATATTTATTGCCTCTGACTGGGAGGGTCCATTCTTTGGACAAATATTAGCCCTTTTTAGAAAGAATATTGCACTGAGGAAAATGAATTCCATATTAAACTGAGCATCTTCTATAATTTTCCTTATTGCATGGCATTTATTTTAGCTCCTATGTTGCTTGAATTCTTGCCCAGTTCTTCGGAAGGATTGGAGTGATTTCAAAAAAAACCAAAACTGTTCTCTGCCTCTTCAAGATGTAAGTGAGAAAACATATGAATGGAGGAGTAGACCAAACGGCCCTGGGTAATTGAGTAAGGTCATGGCTGATCTGAACTTGGCCTCGAATGCACTTTTCTCTTCAATCCTTAACTCTTGACTTCCATGTGGTCCAAACATGTATTTGTCACCACCCTGAATATATTCAATGACACAGCCTAAGGGTGGAGAATTACAACAATGTATAACCCTCTGAGAAAAAATTCTTTCATCTTGGTCATAACTGGATAACCCCTTATTCTGAAACTAAGCTCCCTAGTTCCACATTCTCCCATGAGGGGAAATGTCCTTTCATCATTTACCCTGTCAGAACACTTGGGTATCTTGTATTTCACTAACATCCCCTGTCATTCTTTTAAACTAAAATGACTATAATCCCAACCCCTTTTAGACAGTTACTTCATCCCAGGAATCAACTGAGTAAACCTTTTAACTGCCTTCAATGCAAGTAAAGGGGCAAGGTGACGAACATTGTAATATTCCAGGTCTCTCAAGACTTTTCTACATTTGCACTCATTCTCTCATGCAGTAAAGGTCAACATTCCATTTACTTTTTTAATTACTTGCTGGACCTGCATGCTAACTTGTTTGATATTCAAAGATGTCCAGATCCCTCTATTCAGAAGCATTATGTAGTCTCTGTCCATTTAAACAGTTCTCTTCTACTCTTCCTACTAAAGTGGATAACCTCGATTTCCCCACATTATACCCCATCTGCTGTTTTTGCCACTCACCTTAACCAAGTGAGAAGAGAAAGTATCGAAAACGCTCGTTGATCAAGCAACATCTATGGACAGACAAAAGTTAATGTATCAGGTCGAAGGCCCTTTGTTAGAACTCAGAGAAAGAGAAAACTAGTTAGCTTTAAGCTGCTGAGAAAGTGAGGGAGGGATGGATAGAATAAAGGGATACCTCTGATACAGTGAAGTCAGGGTCACCATGGTTATAAGCTGTTGGTGAAGCTATTTGGTTGACAAGTTAATTAAATTGGGGGGGGAGGTGGGGGGGGGGGTTGGTTGGGGATGTGGGAGAGAAAAAACAGACTCTGTAAAACCTGTGAAATATAGAACTCAAGGAGCCCAGCAGGTCAAGCTCTGAGAGAAGAGAGAAAAAACTTGAGTCAATACTACAGATGGATGACCTACAGCAGAACTGGACAGTTCTGATTCAGAAAGAGAAAATGAATTACCTGAAACCACTGAATTCTATGTTGAGTCCAAAAGACTGCCACATGCCCTGATGGAAGCCGAGGTACTGTATCCCAAGCTTGCATTGGGCCACATTATAACAATGCAGTAGGCCACTGACAGGTAGGAGTGGGATGGAAAATAAAGTAACAATTAACTTGAAGCTCAGGGTCACCCCTACAGACCCACCACAGGTGCTCTGCAAAGTGGTCATCCAGTCTGTGTTTGGTTTCTCTAACGTACATGAGACCACATTCATAAACGTCAAATGCATTACACTAGATTGGAGGAATTGCTTCACCTAAAAGGACTGTTTTGGTCCCTGGATGTTGGGAAGGGAAGGGATAAAAGGACAAAGCATTGGGAAGTGAAGCTGTTGGTGGAGGTGGAAGTGGGGACCAGAAAATCACAATGGAATGGTTCCTTCAAATGCCAAAACAGGAGGGGAGGGAAAAGGAAGGTAGGTCTGTTGGTGGAATGTTGAAGGTGGCAGCAATTGCAAACTCTGTGTCCTTCTCACCATCCTTCTGCCTGTCTTGGTACTGTTGACCAACTTGACTGCAATACACTTGGTCTCTTCACTTATGTCATTAAGTAGATTGTAAATAATCTGTGACACTGCAGTAGTTAGCCTCCAGTGTGAAAAGGACCAATATAATATCAAAGCTGTACAATTGAAAGAGAATATTTAGATCATCAAGGCAGCATAAATATTTACAATATCAAAAACTGCTGACCGAATGTATTTGGAACAAATTGTCTTCCCGTTGTGCTTTCTCTTTTAACACCAGTCTGTGGGTTTGTCTTGCTGATGGTCAATCCTCCTTTACAGGGTTCTCCTGTTCGTCCAGGATTTAGTTTCCTCAGAGACGGTACCTCACTTGGCATGCTGAGAGAACTAATGGTGGTGATCCGAATTTGGGGTCTCCTTAAACCTGGTTGTTTGCCAATATACACTGCTACATCAGACACTCAGGATAGTATGTCCCTGCTTTTTCGACTACTCACCAAACTCTGGCTCTGCTGTAAGTTCAACTCGCATGCCTTCATACTGAAGTGAAGAATTCAGTTTGTTTTTGTTTTACTTGGGTATAAGAGTAAAAATGGGCATCATTAATGTGGCACTAAATTCATGGTGGATGTACTGTTCCCCACACTCCTACCAATTTCCCATAAATCTTGATTTTCTGAGTCTCCCAGCCTTCAATATACTCAACAACTACATAACCAAAGCCCTTGAATTCTAAAGACTGACGATCCCCATTATGACAGAGTGATCCCAGTGAGATGTACAAAATTGTTATAGGGGACAGTAGATGTGAAGTTGATTTTTCCCCTGGCTGGATGTACAGAACCACGGGTCACACAAGTAAGGGATCAGCCATAAAGGACAGAGATCAGAAAGTAATAAATCAAGAGCACTGTGGAGGCTCAATTTCTGAGTATATTTAAAATAGAGAGCAATATATTTTTGGATGTTAAGGGAATCTAGATAAGACCATCACCTTAATAAGGAAAGGGAAAGTAAAATAAAAGAGAAGGCCTGAAAGAAAAGTAAAAGATTTATCAAAAGGAAAAAATTAACTAAGGTTAATATGGGTTTTAACAGACTGAGACAGGAGATATTATAATGAGGAATAAGAAAATGACCGAGAAATTAAACAAATACCTTGAGTCTGTCTTCATTGAAGGCACAGAAGAACTTCCAGAAATCGAGCAGGACTATGAGTTTAGACTAAGTGCTGAAGAAATTAGAATTGGTTTTTAAAAAAAAAAGCTAGATGAAATTAATGTGACTGGAAGGCTATCAATTCCCAAAGCTTGATGAACTGCAGTCTAGGGTTTTTAAGAAGGTGGCTGTGATGCTGGTGGCTGTCGTCTTCCAGGATTCCATTTGTTCCACTGATTGGAAAGTGATAGGATTGGGCAAAGTCATCATGGATTTATGAAAGGGAAATGATATTTGACAAATGTGTTAAGAGTTTTGAGGCTGTAAATAGCAATATAGGCAAGGGCGACAGTTGATGTGGTTCATATGGACTTTCAGAAGACGTTGAATAAGGTGCCAGACAAGAGGTTATTAAACAAAATGACAGCACTCGGTATGGATTGAGAATAGGTTAATTGACAGAAAACAGTAGGAATAAAGGGCTGATTTTCGGTTTGGAAGCTGTGATTGGTGGGATGCTACAGGGATCAGTACTGGGACCTCAGCTGTTCACAGACTCTTATCAATTGATAAGTGAGTATGTCCATGATTGCTGAAGATGGGTGGCACATTGGTGCTACAGGTAGTGCAGCTGCCTCACGGCTCCAGTGACTGGGTTTAATTATGACCTCTGCTGTCTGTGTGGAGTTTGAGTATTCTCCCTGTGGCCACATGGATTTCCCTGGGGCCACATGGATTTCCCTGGGTGCCCTGGTTTCCTCCCACATCTCAAAGGCGTGTTGTTTGTTGGGTTGATTGGCTGCTGTAAATTGCCCCAAGTGTAGGTGGGTGGTAGCAGAATCAGGAAGTATTCATGGGTGTATGTGGGGGGAGTGGGTGAATAGGGGAAAAAAAGAAGGTAATGGAGGAATGGATGACTGAGAGTTGGCATTGATTTGATGGATCAAGTGACGTTCCGTGTTGTAAGGAAGTACAAAGCTAAGTGGCAGTGTGGAATGTGAGAAGGATGCAGAGATTTCAGAGGAATATAGATAGTCTAAGTAAGTGTGCCAGGACATGCAAATGAAATAAATGTGGAAATTGTGAGGTCATCCACTTTCAGAAAAAATAGAAAAGCAGAATATTTTTTGAAAAGTGTTGGTGTATAGAAGGACACGAGTGTTCTGTTCATAAATCACTGAAGGTTAACAAGCAGGTTCAAGCATTTAGGAAGGCAGATATTTTGGCCTTTATTGCAAGAGGAATTGAGTACAAGAATGGTGATATTTTGTTCCAGTAATAACTTTTCAGTTGCAGTATGTATTTAGCATATTTCTTGAGTATATTACCTTATTAAGAAGTAAGTTCTAGCTGAATAATTAAAACTAAACATTTTTTAAGTTACAAATGCAATATGAATGTTTGCACAATTCTCAGCCTAAAAGGATACCCTGAGTTTATCTGAGCAGGTATTAATTTGCACAGGCCTCTGGAATTCATTGAGACTGTAACTCAGCACGGAAATGTGATCTGGTCACTTCAGAATGACAGAGTACTGATGTCTGAAGTCTTGCAATAGTTTTACCTTCTGAATATTTCTTGTTGTATATGCTAAGTGGCTAATTCTTGAAAGATTCTTAAGTTAGGGTAATATATTTTTATAATTGGAGCCATTTGGAATAACACTTTGGAGCAGTGTCCTCTGGCTAAAATTTGAGTTCTGCCTAAACTGATGTATTATAGAAGTGATATGTGATCTGACTCTGAGCTGTATGAATGCAACTAATGAATATAGAGCTGCACGACAAAGGACAGCATAAACTAAATTGGTATGAATGTGAGAAACATTTACAGTGCAATAACTGATGGTTGTCTGAAGATGAGAAGTCATATTATTGGAATAGAGTAGGAAATGTAATGCAATGATGTACTTAAATATGAAAAATGAAGCAGTTAACTTAATTGAACTGTGTGTGATTTTATTTTTGTTTACGGGGTGTGTCGCTGAAAACTAGGATCGTCCATTCCTCATTTGCCCTTTAGAAATTGGTGGTGAGTCATTGCCTGGGACTGGGTACAAGTGATCAAACATGGTAATCAATGTTCCAAGTTTTTGACAATTTGTTTACTACCAAGCTTTACATTTACACCAGTCAGAAGAAACTTTTTCTTGCCTGGTCACTAGTGTTACCTTCCAAGCGGTATCCTTGGATCCCAGAACTGCACATCACTCAGACCTCTATTTCACTCTTGTACATTATTGGAGAACCTTTTCTGTGCAAGCACATCATTGGTTAATGCCCTTTTGAGAAGGGGAAATGAGAAACTAAGTAGAAACATTTTATGGAGCTACAGTGACTGAAATCAGACAGAAGTTTGCCATACTATAATTCAGCTGATAAGACCTGCATAGATAATCATGAGCAAAATAAAATGTGTTTTTTTCCTCTTCTATAAAGTTTTTAATTTTAATTGTAACTTTCTAATGCAAAGTTTACAATATAACTATGATGGGATGTTTTGAATGCACAGAGAACCCCAATTTGAGGGCTTACTAAGTTCATACAATAGATGTCACCTTTTTGTAAACTTTAACATTTCTCATCCAACATTTTTCCAGGTAGAGATGAGAACCATATGACTGAACCCGATGACAATCTGATTGATGAATGTTGTCTGCTTCCCAGCCAGCTGCTTGTCCCCAGCATGGACTGGCTGCCAGTGAATGATGGAATTATTGGCAAGTTGCAGAGCAAACAGCCATTAAAGCTGCAGTTTGGAAAGCCAGTCAGCATACCTAGCCACTTTGCAACTTCTCAGCTTGATATCTTTGCAAGGTAATTGGAATGTCTTGCTTGCTAAGAGAATCTTACCCCCTTTTGATTATGTTGAGCTGGGTGCATTATCATCATAAATTTCCATTGGAAGCTTTAAGATTGTCAAGTAATCAATACTGATTATATCTCATTGAAAATGTTAGTTTCATGATGACTCAGATTATAAATTGGCCTGTAAGTTATTTCCTTAATTACTGTTATAGCAACTTCCATAGCTTAAGGAATCTCCATTGTCTGGAAAAGAAGTGGCAACAGGAAACATTGGAGACAGAAGAGAGACTGCAGTTGCTGGAAAGCTGGAGCAGCACACACAAAATGCTAGAGGAACTCAGCAGGTCAGGCAGCATCTGTGGAGGGAAATGAAGTTGACCAGCCCTGATGAAGGGTCTCAGCCCAAAACGTCAACTGTTCATTTCCCTCCATAGATGCTGCTTAACCTGCTGAGTTCCTCCAACATTTTTTGTTTTGCAACAGGTAGCATTGATGTCTAGTGCAAACCTTTGCAGTGTATGCGTTACTCTTGATTCCAGTTAAGAATTGTTTGTTAAAGTCTGAAAAGAAACATCCCATTTGGAATGATTTCCATTAGTCAGTTACACAATGTGACATTCTATCTCTCAATCTTGCCTGTCTACAAATGCTCATTCATAATGTTGTGGAGTTGATAGGAAGATGTGGGTATGAGGGGCAGCTATAAGGTAGGTGCTGCAGTCAAGGTTCAATAACTGAATACTTCTAAACCTAGAAGTCTGATGGACATATATCCTCGTAGAAGTGCAGCCACCTTTGGTAAACTTTGTACTGTTAAGCATATTTACTAATCTAAATTTTGTTCATCCAATTTAAATGTGATATGTGTTGAGTCCTGATGGAGTAGAATGTATTTTACTATCAATACCATACTTCGTATGAATGCAATTATTATACTATCAATTTATATGATGTTCAGGTCACCGGGGTATCAGAAGATGGACAATTTAAGACGACTTAATTTAGGAGTATGCCCAACAGAAGAAACCAAATCCTGTACTAGGTAAGCAATAAATAAGGAAAAGAATTTTCTTATTTGTGGAAGAGTTCAACTTAATCAGCAGCAAATTGCCAGTTATCAATGTAGCACTGTCAAATACATGCACTAGACCCTGGCTACCAGACCTGATCCCAACAGGATCAGGTACATATCCTGGAAAAAATACTTGGATTAGGTTGTGTCAGCCTGGCTAAACAATTATCCAGTTCAGAATGATTTTCACTGTATTACTTTGTGTCCTTGTGTTTCATCAATATTTGGTGCTTTAATCTCAAACAGATCAATAACCTGTTTGAGGTTGTTATATTGATGATGATAGTGGTTGTTTTTATTGTACCGTGTTGTTGCTGTCTTGGATGATTTTTATGATGATTGGTGGACATTGGTTCCTTTTACATAGCTTTTAAAATTAATGTTTTTAATAAGTCATTTAACCTTTGCATTTATGTCTATCTTCAGCAAATATATAAAACTAGATATTTCTCATAAATGTGCACTATAACTGCCCAGTATACTTAAACCATTTTGAAATGGAAGCCGGATAAGGTAGCCTTCTGTAAGCACTAATTTGGTTGACGATTGAATTGCATTATCTTTGTAAAAATTTGAACTTTATTAAAATCGGTCTGTTGTCATGTGTGTATACATTTTAGATTTGTAATCTAACTGCTACTAAACTCATGGCTGTCAGGTTACAAGTGGCAGTATGGCTGAATGAGTTCACTTGTTGGTATTCATTTCTGGGAAATCTAGGAACATAAGAATGAGAGTAGAGTGGGTTATTCATTGATATCAAGTCTACTCGGTGATCTAATTGCTTAAGCTTCCATATATTTAAAATATTCAAATAAATTACCCCATTATCTAAATTCCAAAGAATACAAGTTTGTAATTTCTACTTATAATTTACCTATTTGAATCATGCTGACAAATCTCCATATTCCCTGAAGGCCAGTATTTCATTTTAAGGTGTGATGTCTGGACTATGCACAATGTTGAACGAGTTGTTTAATTAGGACTTACTGTAATTGTGGCATGGTTTCTAATCATTTTATTCAGATCCTGTGGGTATGAGGAGCAGTGTTTCATAACTTCTTGTGCCAATCTACATCCTTTTAATGTATTTGGAGCTTTGGACTTTGCTTTTAGCATTTCAGTATTTTAGAAACTATAGCAGCCTGAATAGTTTAGTTCCAAAGTAGATAACCATGTACTTGCCTACATTAAAACAACTTGTCACAGTTCCCCCTCATTCAATTAATATCTTCCACCTACACAGGTTACAATGCCACCTTTCATCATCTAAACTTTTATTTAAAAAAATATAGTACTGGTTGCAACTGAAACCCCAGTGTGATTAAAGCTGTCAATCAGAACACCTCTTCATTATTCCCATTCTTTATAGAGTTTGATATTTCTGGTTAAATTATGTGGTAATTAAAAGTTCCATCTTTTAAACAGATGTGGATGCAACACCATGCTGAAATCACCAAACAAGTCAACTGCAGTTAAGCAATGGGAGCAGCGGTGGATTAAGAACTGTCTGTGTGGGGGGCTGTGGCGTAAATTCCCTATTAGTCTGACCTGAATAACATCAGTTACTTTGTACTGGTAATGAAGTACACCATCAAAAATGTACTGATGTTCAAAAGATATTTGTATATTGCTTGTAATTCTCACAGTTAAATGTTTTTTGAAATTTTTAATAGAATTGAGTAAATTGATATTTTTTTCATTGAGGGCTTGAATTGTTGTTTTAATTTTTGCTTTGGTTTTCTCCTGAGGTGATTGACTGCCAAGGTTTTGATGGATGCCAGCTGCCTTTTCTTCTCTTGGCCAAGTTGTCCATTATTGATGTGCAACCTTTACAATGACGGTCTCCTAGCCATCTCTCTCTGGATAGTATTTCATCAGAGTTTAATTCCTGTTCTTGTTCAAAGCTGTGCAGTCAGACTTTCAGCAGGTTTGAATTTAGGAACAAAAGGTTCTAATGGTGCTATTTTGTAGAATTCAGGAAAATCAAAGGTCAAAGAGTTAACACTAAACAGTTAACACTTTTTAGTACTTATGAAAATCAGGATGCCTTTCTCAATTTAAATTATTTTTGAGCAGTAAGAAATTTAATCTGCTTCTCCCTTCCATCTCTTTCAGAAGCCCTTTGACCTTGCAGACCTCTGCTTGTGTTAATGATTGCTATGGCTGATACTCTGATTTATTAATGCATTGCTAGTTTTCCACTTCAGTGACAAGCCTACAAGCAAAATAACCTGATCTGTCACATTTCATTCAAAGATTGGACATCATTTTCTAGTTGCAGACTTAAGGTCCATTCAATTAATCTGTAAGGGCTTTCAGTGAATGCTAATCCTACCTGTAGGTTAGCAGGAAAGAGTAAAACTCTTAGTTATTGAAGCCTTCTGCAACTGATGTTAATATACATAGATTCCTCAGATTTGCTCAATAATTTGTATTACTGACAAACTCAAAGAAATTATGCAGAAATCATATCAGGAAAATTATTTAGTCAGTTACTTTGAATAATTGTATAAACCATAAATCTGAAGTTATTTGTTACAGACTAACAATTTTCTGCCAGTTGCCATTAAGGTTAAGATTCTGTGTTATCCACACGAGCCACTCATACCTGCAGAAAACACTGCACAAAACATGATTTGGATTACAAATTGTTTTAGAAGTAAGTTTTCAGTTTGTATACAGAACTGCACAGGTTGTTTGAACTGAGTCAAACATGTTTAAATCCTGAGAGTTAGGGTCTTTACAGTTACAAGTCAAAAGACTTGGGTGCAGAACAGTTACAAACTGTTAAACCTTATGGAGCCTTGCCCTTAGGATCTCTCCCAAATTGAGGAAAAAGTAGTATTTTACTCTAATGGTTTAATTTTGAATGTTGTTCATCCCCTGGATCTCATGAATATACTTCCAATAGTCTACAAATAAAAGAATAAACGATTTTGTAAGAAGTTAGAGGTAAAATGGGATTAAAAATTCAGCACTTGCCTGGATACAGCACTGGGGATTGAGAGCTGGAATATTTGAGCTGTTAATGATATAGCTGATCTCAAGATACGAACAAATGGTACACAACCAGAAATCTCAGTCAGTGAGGTGTTGAATAGTTCCAGTACCTTTTGCTGATCCCCACACCAAAGATCTAAAATAATGTTGCGTTGCTTGTGCTAGTACATTCAAAAACAAGTTTTCGGTAATGAACGACTTGCTTGCAACATATTGGCCACTTGTGTCTTGCCATTGTTTGATAGATTATAATGCTGGTATTTTTGGATTTCAGAGTTTTTATCCTTGTGTTGCTAAACTAACTTTCTATACAAAGCAGTTACTCCATACTCTTCAAAATCTTGGCGAGCTACACACATCTGGTGGAAAGTGGAAAGACCTGCCAAAATAGACGCTCCTTTCCATGAAAGGTAGTTCCTGTTAGAAGGTGCAAGAACCTTTACCTGGAGGGGGGAGAAAAACAAATATTTCTTAATCTATATTTGGACCAGAAAAAATAGTTCAGTAATTGTATATCTTTAAATTACAATAAAGCAGGAGGAAAATTGCAGATCGATTGTGAATGGTAATATAGATACTACTCTTTGCTGGACAGAAAATACCAGTAGGACCAGTGGGTTTGCAAGTCTTCAACCACTGAATATATAGGAATCTTCTTTGTGAGATGCAACTAGAATACACTTAAGCATGTTTGGAATCACTGGAATAGACAAAATGACCAATGGGTGACACAACCTCACTTTGGTTTCTTAAGGTTAGATTACATTTATTCTCTAATTTTCTTTGTGGAATGAACTGCCAAGAAAAGTAGTTCCTTCTGGATTAATTGATTTTAAATATTCGTTGTTAGAGATAGGATGAGGACTTTAAGTATAAACAGATGCTCAAATGCAATATGGAACAAGATGCTTCCTTAGCAGCTAGGGCAATTAAAGGAGGAAGGAGGGATACGGATACTTAGAAATAATAGCATGTTATAACACAAAAGGAGGCCAATCACACCTATGTTTATCTCAAACATTTGTTTGAAGTGAGACCCTCTTCCTTCAATTAATTATTTTTGTAAATTTATTAGACAGAATTATCTTAAGGAATGTTGCTCTCCATACCAATGTTCCTGGTCCTCAAGTAAAATGAATAGCCTTCTCTCAAGCTGAACTTGAAATTCACTTCTTAACAACAATTGTGTCTAAATTGAGATTTAAAATTTTGATGGTCCCAACTTATTAGTGTTTTTAAGTAACTAACTTGTTCCATCTATATTGAGTTAAGAAATTAAAAAGTTAAGGGAAAGTGCAAGACTTGTGCCAGTGTTTGCTCTATAGCAGTAAGGAAGTGGTTTGGGTTGATCTGAAAAAGGTAAAAGTTTTGTTCAAGCTGTGGCCATTTTATTAACATACAATTTAACTATATGAATTTGCCTAATAAGTGACTCTAACTGCAAAAAGTTTTGCTGTTATTAAACAGCATACAGTAACTATTCCTGGCACTTGCTAGAAGAATGACATCGTAAACCATGTATGAGGTGGTCCAGGAATTATACACACCAAGGCACTGCACATTCTAGCATTTAAATGGAAAATTAGGAAAAGATACCTTCTTTCCTGGTTTTACAAGGTCTGTCATCTCCTGTTGAATTCGCTCTCCCATGTTTCTAAACATAGTGTTACCACCAGCCAGGACAATGTTGGCATACATCTCATTGCAGATCTCTTCATTGCAATGTTCAATCACAGAATGTGCCAGTGCAGGTAAGTTCTGAATGTCCTTGCCTGAAATTCAAATGAATTGTATCAATAAGGTATAATTTATGTACCATTTTAAAAATACAAAATGCTAGAAATACTCAGAAATTCCACAGCTGTGGGAAGAGAAACAGAGTTAAGGTTTCAGGTCAAAGGCCCTTCAGGATTTTACTTTAGAGAGATTGAGTGCGTGTGTGTGTGTGTGTGTGTGAAAAAAAAATTGAAAGATACTTTATCTGCAAACTTGCAGCATTTTAGAAGATAGATGAATTGATATCTCAATAGATGTGAATGGATATGATTTGATAGCCACTTAGAGATGTGGTTGCTCAATGACCAGTGCTGATTTGATATTTCAAATGGAGCAGAGGTACCTCTGTGGAGAAATTATCTTTGCTCAGAAGATGTAGAATCAATTTGGTTGGTGTGTGTAAAAAAAAAAAAAACACCACACACACACACACACACACACGAAGGGAAAGAAATCATTGGTGGGAATAGTCTGTGGGCCACCCTAACAGCTGCATTAGGATAGTTTATAATCACAGAAATAATAGGGGCTTGCACGTAGAGTACTGGAATAAACTTGAGTGATTAATTTTCCTATAGATTGGACAAATCAAAATTACAAAAGTAGATTTGAGAATGAGTTTAGTGTATATGTGAAAGATATGGAACAATACACAGCACACCAATCATGGATCAGGTCATATATACTAAGTCAGGATTAAATGACTCAGTAAAGGTTGATCAGTGTAAGAAAGAATTTTACATTCAGATTGGGAAATGTGCATCTTAGAGTCATAAATAAAAACAGAAAATGTTGGAAACTCAACAAGTCAGGTAACATTTATGGAAAGTAAAACAGAGTTAATATTTCAGGTAGAAGACCTTTAAGAACTGCAGCATCTGCCGCCTTGATATTTATTTGGTCTTCAGACAACTCTCTCTGTACCTGTCAACTGGATAAGGGAAATAGATTAAAAAGTAAGTAAGCAGTGGCAGGCCAAAGTATTGCAAACATTTTAGAAACTAGCAAAAGATGACTAAAAGACAGAAAATAGATTTGGGGGGGGGGGGGGGGGGGGGGGTAACCAAACAGGAAATAGAATCGCTCACGATCCATTTTCATGATAAAACTCTGATAAACTGGCATGCTCAGAACTTTGGTAGTACCAAATCCCCAGATTTTCCAGCCTATTGGATATTATTCCAATCAAATACTCCAACACACTTAATTTGCTTATTGTTATATTTAAAACAAGTTACTTAGCAGTACACTAAACTTAGTGAACCCAGTAAGTTTAAAGGAAGCACAGAGCTGTAGCCCTGGTGTGTTGGACATGTAATAGAACTAAAGGTTGAAAAGTACCCCAGATCTGCATCCTAGGTCTTTGAAAAAGGCCTGTGTGGCTAGTGGATGCAAAATTTTTTCTATTCTTGAAAGGGTTTCCCAGCAGCTGACAAAACTGCAAATGTAATGCATCTATTGGAGAAAGTGGGGAGACAATATAGGCTGGTTAGTTTGATAACCTCCAAATAAAATGCTGGAATCCATTAAGGAAGTAGGAAATTTAAAGCGATAAATCAAGCAGAGAAAGGGAAGTTATTTTGATAAATTCGAACTCAGTGAACATGTAACAAGTAATGCTGTTAAAGGACAGCAAGCAGATGGTTCAGCAGTTAGCACTGCTTGCTATGTCACCTTGAAGCTCACCTGGTTCTGTCTCCCACATTCCCTTGGAAAATTTATCATTCTACTGTGTAGCATCTTAAATATGTCAATTAAAATTGGCTGTGTTAAGGATGGACCTGTCAGACCAACTTGATTGAATTTTTTTTGAGGGCAGGGCAGTAGATGTGATTGCATGGCTTTCGGTAAAACCTTTAACATCCCACATGGGTGATTGATTCAAAGGGTTAGAAGTTGGTAAACTGGATCCAAAACTGGCAGCAAAGGGTGATGGTGGGTGGTTATTTGTGATTGGATGCCTGTGACTGGTGATGTCCCACAGTGCTGGGACCCTTGTTAGGTGCAATATATATGAATGGCTTGGATGCGAGGGGCAAGATTAGCAAGTTCATGGATAACACAAAGATTGGTAGATTTATTGGTAAAGTGGAACATAGACAAGTGTGAGGTGATGCATTTTGTGAGCACTAAATTGTAGGGTCTTGGGGTGTATTGAGGAACAGAGGGACCTTGGAGTACAAGTCCCAAGATCCTTGGAGGTGGCAACACAGGTAGATAATGTGGTTAGGAAGGCATATGGGATACTGGCCTTCATTAGTCAGGGCATTGAATACAGATGTAGGGATGTTATGCTCCAACTTTACAAAATGTCAGCTGAAGTACTGCATGCATTTCTGGTCACCAAGGTACAAGAGGGATGTGATGGCACTAGAGGGTGCAGAGGAGATTCACAGGATGGAGCAGTTATAAGGGGAAACTGGAGAAGGTAGGTCTTTTCTCCCTGGAGCAGAGGAGGTTAAGAGGGGACATGATTGAGGTATATGAAATTATGAGGGGTATAGAAAGTCTTGACTGCAGGAAACTTTTTCCCCATATCAGGGGTAAATAAACCTAGAGGACATAGATTTAGGAGAGAGAGGAGCTGAGGGGGACCTTCTTTACCACTCGGGGCAAGAACCTGAAAAGTGAGTTGGGAGTATTTATGGGAATAACACCCAATAGTCTGGAAAATCTGCTAGACTGGCACCAAAGTCCCAAGCTTGCTGGATTAATAGTTTTACTTTGAATGTTTCAGATCCTGCCATTAGATCAAATACTCACTTTGTCAAGTTCATATGGTTGCTGGTGTGCAATAACTACCCCACGTTAAAAGAACATTGGTGAACTAATCAAGGACGAGGGAGAAGTCAATGCCCATTGGAGGGTACACTCTGTAGACCTCTTCCCTTGATGTGAACACCTTTGACTTCATCGCACACTAACCTATTCAGTCCAGCCTTGCTGTACTCCTGCTTGACAAGTAGTCAAAGGCCATATTCCCAACAAATATACAAGGCCTCAGGAGCAGAGGGTAGTCCTACTGAAGTTCTAAGATATAGTGAATCTCTGCCTCTACATTTGGGAAGAGGAGGATATACTTGGTAACTATCTTCAAGTAAGGAGACAGACCTGACTCAACACTAGAAGGGCCTACCTGCTCTCTCCCACAGGGAAAGTCATGGCCAGGATCTTCCTCAACTCCCTTTACCCAGAAACTGAAGAGCTGCTCCCCACATCAGTGTTGATTCTGTTCATCTCAAGGCACAGTGGACATCTTCACCACAAAACTCAGAAATGCAAGGAGTGGAATCAATTATATGTGGTCATCTTTGACTTCAATAAAGCCTTTGATTTCTTACCCAATAGATCCTGTGGAGTACTCTCCTCACATTCAGCTGCCCACAGATATTCTTCTCTGATGTGCATTTGCTTAATAGTGGTATGCAAGCCATGATCCTAACCAATAAGCCTAAGCAGAGCCTATCTCAATGGACTAGTGTCAAACAACTACATCACTGCCCTGACACTTTTTAAATCTTTCTTACCACAATACTGCACCTTCCACAGGAGTGGAACTAATCTGTAGAATTAGCAAAACTCTTTAAACCACCACCATGGGCGCCAGAGGGGAGACATCTCAGTGATCCTGTTTCAAGGTACCCTACACCAACTGGACTCCTGAACCAAGGTCGCTCCAACTTCAGCAGTCAAGCAGAACTACTGCAGATGATGATGTTTGCCATGCACTTAGAGCCCAAACTTCAAACCATCACTGACTCCTTCACCAAAGCACAAGAGGATGGACCTTGCACTCAACATCAGCAAGACATAGGCCCTCTACTAGTCTATCTGCAAAGAACACCACCTTCCTTTGGCAATGAAAATTCACACCAAGATTCTCATATTATCTCAGGTGCCATCTCTTAGGGAAGGCAAACATTGATGAGATTCATCATCGCCTTCGATGTACCAGCAGACTTTCATCAATTAAAAGGAAAAAAAATTCAAGATCAGGACTTCAAATCTGACACAAAACTCACTGTCTACTTGCAGCAGTGATACCAGCCCTATACACTTTTGAAACCCAAGCTGTCTACAGTAGATGATTCGGGACAGTGAAAAGATACCGCCAAAGCTGCTTTTGCAATATCCTCCATAGTCATTGGAAGGATAAGCAAACCAATATTAGAGTCCTTTCCTACATCCCCACCATTGAGTCTGAAGTTACATTTGTCACATGCCCAATACCAAACTCGTAAAACAGGCATTCTATTTCCAAACTCTTCCATGTGAGAGGTTACCAGACAGGTACCTGCCTGAATCACATACTGGCAGATTCAAGTATGTGCCTCTTATAGAAATGTAACATTTAGAAACAGAAAAACGACAGCACAATTCAGGCCCTTTGGCCCACAAAGCTGTGCTGAACATGTCCCTACCCTAGAAATTACTAGGCTTACCCATAACCCTCTATTTTACTCAGCTCCATGTACCTATCTAACAGTCTCTTGAAAGACCCTATCGTATCCGCCTCCACCACCGTTTCCGGCAGCCCATTCCACACAATCACCACTCTGAGTAAAAAAACTTACCCCTGACTTCTCCGCTATATCTACTCCCCAACACCTTAAACCTATGTCCTCGTGTGGCCACCAATTCAGCCCTGGGGAAAAGCCTCTGACTAGCTACCCTATCAATACCTCTCGTCATCTTATACACCTCTTTCAGGTCCCCCCTCATCCTCCATCTCTCCAAGGAGAAAAGGCCGAGTTCCCTCAACCTGCTTTCATAAGGCATGCTCCACATTCCAGGCAGCATCCTTGTAAATCTCCTCTGCACCCTCTCTATGGCTTCCACATCTTTCCTGTAGTGAGGCGACCAGAACTGAGCACAATACTCCAAGTGGGATCTGACCAGGGACCTATATATGCAACAATATCTCTCGGCTCCTAAATTCAATTCCCGGATTGATGAAGGACAATACACTATATGCCTTCTTAACCACAGAGTCAACCTGTGCCGCCGCTTTGAGCATCCTATGGACTCGGACCCCAAGATCCCTCTGATCCTCCACACTGCCAAGAGCCCTACCATTAATACTATATTACGCCAACATATTTGACCTACCAAAATGAACCACTTCACACTTATCTGGGTTGAACTGCATCTGCCACTTCTCAGCCCAACTCTGCATCCTATCTATGTCCCTCTGTAACCTCTGACAGCCCTCCAAACTATCCACAACACCCCCAACCTTCGTGTCATCCACAAACAAACTGCTAACTACTAGGAATCTTGGTCTATTGCTGCTCAAAGTGGAGAAGATGATTGGGGATGGTATTGAGAACCTGAAGTTCACATATTGGGACGCACAGAAACCCAACATAAATGGTGAAAGGATCACACTACCTCACATACTACCCACCCACCTGCCCCGTCAGCGATCTCCTGCGGAGTCTATGGTTCTTACATAAGTCACCTCAGAACACACAAAACCAGAGTCATCTTTGATCCTGAGGGACTGCCATAGAAGGGGGGAAAAATAGAAGTTATTGCATCATAGCATTTGCAGATATTAAACACTGGTGTGGCTAGAAGGTTGGGTAACCAATAGAAAACATAAAACCAGGTTGGTAAGCTGCAGCTAGTTGAGTGCCACAGGGAACAATGCTAGTACCTCAACTATTTACAATAGATGAAGGCACTGAGTGCATTACAGCCATATTTGATAATGATGCAAGGAGGGAGGGTGTGAAAGTCCAGGAGGACAGAAAGTTGGACAAAAGGTTGTAAATAGGTTAAGTGAGTGGGCACAGATTTGGTAAATGGAGTATAAAGTGGGGAAATGCACTTTGATGAGGAGAATAGACAAGCAGAATATTGTTTAAATCGAGAGAGGTTATGAAATACCACAGCTCAACGGGATATAGGTGGTGCCCCACATAAAACAAAATCAGCATGTATAAAGCTAGGGAAATCTTCCTACAACTTTACAAGGCTTTTGGTGAGATCACACCATTTGGTGCATTCAATTTTATCTCCTTAGAAATATTTGTACTAGAGCCAGTCCAGGGAAGATTCACTAGATTGATTCCTGGTTGAAAAGCTTGTCTTATGAGGATTGATTAAACAGGTTAGACCTAAACTCATTGGAGTTAGAAGGTTGAGCGATGACCTTTAGAGTGATTGATAGTAGATAATGAAAATATGTTTCCACTCCTAGGGAATCTAGAACTAGAAGACAGTTTTAAAGTAAGGTGTCACTCAGTTACAATGACGATGAAGAGGAACTTGTTTCAGAGGGCCATGAATCTTTGGATTCACTACTCTAGAGAGATGTGGAGATAGAGACACTGAGTACATTCACTACCAAAATAGATTTTTGGACATTGAGAGGGCATGGTGCACAGAAGGAAACAAGTTTTGAGGCTAAGGGATGACTCATACTCCCATTTCATACGCATAATGTAGAAAGGAGTATGAAGACGACAGAGACATCTCAGCCTATAGTTTTGGGACCATACCCTATCGCAAAGTTGGGTTCCATGAGCCAAAAGAGTACTCCAAGGCTGCTGGCCTTTCCTGGAGGCCAAATGTTGTTCTGGAGTCAAATGTCCACAAACAGAAAAAATATGGAAGAGATGGGTTCAAACATCTTAACCAGTTACCTATTAAAAATGGCTTAAACATGACTTCTGGGCAGCTGAATTTCTGGTTTGTGATGATCATGTTTTGCCCATCTGGAAGCTCATACTCTTCTTTTATTCCATCTGGATTATTCTTGAAGTTCTGGAGCTCTGCTTCAAAATCTAGTGCAACGTAGCAAAATTTCTCCTTGATATTTCTGATAATATCTAACCCAGCTGGGGAAAAAGAAAATCATACAAAATAAGGAAACTTAAAGAGCAAATCATCTACAGGCTTTATAGCCAGTAGGTCATGATTTCTCAAAACCAATGAGACACATTTGGAGACACAAAAGACTGCAGATGCCGGGATCTGGAGAAACTCAGCAGGTCAGGCAGAATCTGGGAGTGGGAAATGGACAGTTGGTTCTTGGAACCAACCCTTTTCAATTTGATCTTCCTTTGGTATCTAAGTAAACTTGGGATCAATTCCCAAAACATTAATTGCATTCATACTTTATCCATAAAAACTGAAAATCTAGTATTTTTATTGTTCATTATGAGATTTGAGCAAGCTGTCTTCTTGAACAAGAGATGTCCATGATTAAGGTATTTTCCCAGTGCTGTTCGTAGTTCCAGCATTTTGATCCAGTGCCAATGAAGGAATAGTGATTAGATACCCAGCTAAGCTTGTTGTGGGGCTTTAGGCGGGTGATAGTGTTCCCATGGTTAGAGCCAGACCTGACAGAGGAAGATAGTTATGGTTGTTGAGTAACAATCATACCAGTCTCACAAAATTACCAAGGAACTCCTGCAAAATTGCCCATGGATGTGGGAGGAAATCTGAGCATCCAGAGGAAACCCACACACTCGCAAGGGAATGTGCAAACTCCACACCAACAGAATCGGAGGTCAGGATTGAAACCAGATCACTGGCAATGAAGCACCAGCACTACCAACTGCACTGCTATACTATCCAAATAAACCAGTCCATTCAACTAAATCAATAATGTAGGTTATGTATTGTGGCTCCAATACTGGAGCCTGTGGAACCCCACTAGTTACATTTTGTCTACCTGAATTTTATCCATTTATCCCTTCTCTCAGCTTTCCATTAGTTTACCAATCCTCTGTTCATTTTAATATTATTACCTCAAAACTCTGAACCCTTATCTTGTGCAATAACTTTGCATGTGACACCATATCACATACCTTTTGCAAATCCAGATGCACCATACCCACTAGTTCCCCATTATTCTTTCTGCTAATTGCATCCTCATTGCAGTTTTCTAAGATAATTAAGCAATTTCCCTTTCATAAACCACGTTATGATTTTCAAAATATCTTATTCCTACTTCCTTTAATGATTGATTCCAGTACTTTCCAAAGGCAGATGATGGGTTATATGGCCCATGCTTTCCTGCTTTCTGTCTCTCCGTTTGTAGCTTTCAAATTCTGAGAACTTCCCAGATTCTGACAAACTTTGGAAGATCACAACCAATATATCCACCATTGTGTAGCCACTTCCCTTAAAACCTTGGGATAAGTAGTCAGATCCAGGAGACCCGTTAGCCTTCAGTCCCATTAGTTTGGCTAATGATAATGATTGTTTTAAATTCCTCCTATGCTGCATGGTTTAGTTTTGTCTTTGAGAAGATGAAAGAGCAACAGAGTTAACATTTCAGGTCTATGATCTTTCATCTAATAAAGGGTCATCAACCTGAATCATTAAACCCCAATTTCCTCTCCACAGATATGATCTAATCTGCTGAGTATTTCTGGCATTTTCTTTTTTTATTTCAGAATTCCAGTATTTATAGAATGTTGCTTTTGGAAAGCTCAAGACTCAGCTGATAAACTTTGTATCACGTCAGCCACTAAGGTCCCAATCTGCAAACAGCAGATGGGAGGGAGGGAGGGAGGAAGCCTTTCATTTGGCAGAAAAATTACAGCCACACATGAAAATCGGGCCATTTGGCTTGTTTCTTTACACTTAATTTTTATGTAATACAAGAAACTCCAATTAAAATAAAACAAACTATCTTATGCCAAATTAACAACTTCACCTAGGCCAATATTCCTCTTAACCATTTGATTTTGTTTTTGAAGAAGGCAAAGTAATTCACCGAATATCATGATAATACAATATTTTTTCATTAACCCATTTTACACCATTGTGGATCTTGATGTTTAATTGTACCTGGCAGAGGAACACATCTGCTGATACATAAGGATGATGTTTTATGCCTAAGAAATAAATTGTTGTACTGCCACATGGTCCTTAAATGGGCCAGTTGAGTTTCATGATGGTACGTTATTATTACCTTTGGAGGTGAAGGACCAGCTGTTGTTTTCGGCCAGGGATCTCATCATGTGCTCCGTCAGGTCCTCTCCTCCCAGGTACACACGCTGAGTGTTGTTCAAAGCACTTCCTTCAAAAATAGGAACTATGTGTGTCACAGCAGATCCTGCAATCAGAAAGAAGAAAGTTGTATTTTGTGAAGTAATTGTTTTATTCATTGCAGGCGCATTGCATTGTTTTAACAAAATTCTCCCTCAAAGATGCAAAACACTTTTTACCTTTGTGGCAGATGGCTTATGGACTAAGTGTGAATCTTGAAAACTAAGCAAATCAGTAACAATTTGTTAAATGTGATTTTTCCCAGTCATCTTCCTCTGTAATCAGTTTAAAGTCCACATCTCCAAAAGATTATGGACACAGTTATACCATTGACTGAAGTACCCGAAGCTGCCAGCACTTGACTACAAAAAAATAACAGAAATGTTTCTGAGATCACTGAGTGAGAAGAAGATGCTACCTGAATCAATGACAGTTCCTGTAACTTTGCCAGTGGAGTGTAATGCCAGCACTGCCTGGATCCCCAGAAGTAGAGAAGGAACTTGGAATGCTTCAAAAAGAATCTGTTTTAGAAAAAAAAACAAATGCAACTGGTTGTTAGTTTTAACCCTGGACGAAATTAACTCAAAATAACGTGCAATATTTTTAATTTGTTAGCTAAAGCGTTTCACAAGATCACAAGACAAGGGAGCAGAGGTAGGCCATTCGGCCCATCGAGTCTGCTCCAAAGAAAAAGAAATGAGAAATGGGGGGGGGGGGGGGGGGCGCTGGTGGGCAGTGAGAGAAAAAAAACTATTCTAACCCTAACTTGTAGTATGGAAAATTATCAGCTGCCAAAGCACCATCTCAGAGGGATGGAATTTGTGTGCATTCCGTCTACCATGTATTACAATATTGGTAAAGGTTTCAGAAAGAGAGAGGCAAATACAGGGGGCAAGAGGGCTGTGGAGGCTCAGTCACTGAGTATTCAAGACACAGATCGATAGATTCCTTGATATTAAGGGAACCAGGGGAAATGGGTTAGTACAGGAAAATAGCATTGAGGTGAAAGATCAGCCATGATGGAGAAGCTGGTTATTTATTGGATGGAGAAGCTGATTATAGAGGCCTGAGCATAGTTAGAGCTCTGATTCACCAAAGTGATACGAGGAGTTAAATTATAAAAACAGACTGCGTAGTCCCCTACTTTTAAAATATTTAGAGGAGATCCTAATCAAGCTGTTTAAAATGATAAAGTTCAATTTTACATGTGTCAATTAAACAGATTCCTCAGTAGCATACCTAGAATGTGGAGGCATGATCTTGAAATGGCCTGCCTCCAATATTAAGTATGAAATGAGGAAGTGATTTTCAGAGAAAAAAAATAGTGGAAATTCGATATTTACTTCCCTAAAAGAATCTGGGTGTTGAATTAATCAAAATTTTTATGACAGATCAATCAATTTTTGTTAGTTTGGGGTGTCAAGGGTTAGGACACAAAGGCAGGCGAATGGAATTGAAGTAATAATCAGCCATGATCTAACCAAATGACAGAACAGGTCCCAGGGGCTGAATGGTTCACTCTATGCATATTCTCCAGGGGTGGTGCCTGACAGGACCTTAAAAGTAAAGGAAAGTCTGAGGGAAAATGAGGAAAAGATACTTTATTACCTGTCAGTCTATCACAGAGCTGAATTTCATAAATTTAAATTAAATTGTCTTGTGTATTATGTTCTGTTGGGAACTGATTTGACTGCTTCAAGTGTGTTTAATTTAAGGCCCTTTAATAGATATCAAGGAAGAAGCCTTTCTGGATTGTATGTCTGAGGGGAAAGGAGTAGCTTCTAACCACTACATAAGCATTCATACCAAGTTTTAAGGATCTATTCCAAAAGGGTTTAGAGATAATGTGCTTTTACCCTGAGCATCTTGATGGTTGCGAGTTTATTACCTCAGTTGTTTTCTCCCTGTTCTTCTGCGGGTTGTTTGTTGGTTCTGTCATAACAACTGGGTGGTCCTGAATGTCAACACGCAGTTCATTTTCAAACGTGTGCCTCCAGAGAACTTCCATTTCTGTCCAATGTGTAATCAGTCCATGCTGAATTGGATACTTCAATCAAACACAATCAAACTTTTGAATAGACATTCACCACCAACATCAGTATACAATTCCCCAAAGCAACAGGTCAGCACTTCTATTGATTGTACTTCACTAGAGAATTGAATATTTTTGGAAAACCTTTAGTTTTTCCATGTTGAGAATTATAGGAGCTGGGTAATCAATCTTCCTTCACTATTTTCATCCATCAACAAACATTGCCTCATACCCCTGGGATGAGCTTTATTGAAATATTACAGTACAGAAGGCTGCCACTTGGCAAGAGTCCACACCAGCCACTTACAGAGCAATTCAGTCTGTACTGACTCCCATGTTTCACCATAGTTCTGCAATTACTTTAGCTACATAGTTATCCAATTCCTTTCTGAAAGCCATAGCGAAATCTTCATCCAAAGGCAATGCATTCTATATCATGACAGCTCATTGTGTAAATATTCTTTCACCTCATCACTAGATCTCTCACCAAGTGCTTTAGGTCTGTATCCTCTGGCCATTAAGCCCTCCGCTAATGGAAATTGTTTCTCTCTATTTAAACTAGCAAGATTTTGTACACCTACTTTGTTCCAAGGAGGACAACCACATCTCTCATCGGCCTTGGTAACTAAAACTTCTCATCCCTGAAATTATTATATTAAACTTTATCTGCTCTTCCTCTTGGGCCCTCACATCCTTCTTAAAGTTCTGAGACCAGAATCAAATGTACAAGAACGCAAGAAAATAGGAGCAGGAATAGGTCACTCAGCTCCTGAAGCCTGCTCCACCATTCAATGTGATCATGGATGATCGATAGAGACCTCAGCTCCACTATGTCAGTTTTTGATCTTCAAGTATTCTATCTCCACTTTAAATACATCTAATGATCTGATCTCTGCCACCCTGAGGGGCAGAGAATCCCAGAGATTCACTACTCTGAGAAAAAATTCTATGCATCTCAATTTTAAATAACCAGACCATTATTTTGTAGTTATGTTCCCTTGTTTCAAGAACTTCCACTAGTGAAATAATCTCAACACCTACCTTGTCAAGCCCCCTTAGTATCTTGTGTGTTTGAATAAGGTCACCCCTCATTCATCCAAACTCCAAGGAACATGAACCCAATCTATCTAGCCTTTCTTGATAGAACAACCTTCTCATCCCAGTAATTAGCCCTTGAACAGCCTCTAATGCTATTATATCCTTTTTTAGTTAAGATGGCCAAAACTTGGTGCAGTATTCCAGGTGAGGCCTCACCTGCACAGCTGTAACAAAACCTTCCTATTCTTAAACTCCAAGCCCTTTGCAATAAAGGCCAACATGTCCTTTGCTTAACTACTTGTTGGACCTGTTTGTTTTTTTTTGTGATTCATACACTAGAACACCTCAATCCCTCCGAACTTCACTCACGTGCACTCTCTCCATTTAGATAAAATTCCACCTTTTGATTCCTCTTACCAAAGTGCATGACCTCACACTTTGCACATTGCCAGGTTTTCCCCATCACTTAGTCCAAGTTCCATTGCAGAATCACAATGTCCTTATTACAACATGCCCTTCCACCTATTTTCATATCAGCAAACTTGAAAACCTTAGATTTTGTTCTCTCCTTCAGGTCATTAATGTAAATAATAAATAATTGCAGACCAAGAACTGATCCCTAGAGTGCTCCACTAGTTACATCCCTCCAGCCTGAAAAGGACCCATTTATTCCAACTCTGTCTTCTAATGTGACAGAGTTTTCAATCCATGCTAACACATTTCTTCCAATACCATGGGATTTTAATTTATGCACCAGCCTTTTATGCGGCATCTTGGCAAATTTCTTTTGGAAATCTAAATACACTACACCAACTAGCCTTGTTACATCTTCAAAGATTTCAATTATGTCAAACACTATTTATCTCTCATTAAACCACATTGACTAGGTTTAATTATATTCAGTTTTAATAAATGATTAGTTATTTCCTCTTTGATTGTTGATTCTAACACCTTGCCAACCATTGATGTTAAACTAACTGGCAAACAATTCCTCACCTTCTGTCTTTTTTGAATAAGGGAGTCACATTGGCTGTTTTCTAATCTTCTGGTACCTACCCGAATTTAGTGATCTGAAAACTTTCAGACAATGGCTCCACTATCTCTGCAGCCACTTCCTTTAAACGGTGTCTGTTCCCCTAACTATGCTATCCCCTATGACTACTACAATTTTCTTTTCTCCCCCACTTGAATGGCTCCCTGTGCCATGGTGCTAAGGATAGTTTGCACATCCTCCCTGCAGTCCCCACCCTTGTCCATACAGGGAGCAAGAACCTCATACCTATTGGACACAACAAGGGCTGAGGCTCCTCTGGAACTACTTCATGGATCCCTCTACTCACCTCTCTGCAGTTACACCATCCTGTCCCCTGACCAATCGCCAATTTAGAGATGGTTAATCATGTCCAGGTAATTCTCCCCCTCTCTGATGCATCGAAGTTTGGGTCTCATACTCCAGCTCATTGTCCCCAAGCCAAAGTTCCTCGAGCAACCAATGCTTACTGCATATATATCACTGCTTACCACAATGGGGTCCACCAGTTCCCACACCCTGCAACTCCAGTACATCGTCTGGCCAGCCATCAGTTCTAATTAATTAGTTAACATAGTACCCAAGTTGTAGCCTAACCAGTTTTATAGAAGTTCAAACATCTATTTCTCTTTTAAAACAAAACTTTATATTAACTTCAAACACAGGTCTGCACCCAGGCAAGCCATGTTTTGATTCCAATCAAATCACCTTGGTCATGTGGGACCACAAAGGAGTCAAATTAAAATGGAAGGAAAATAGGGTAGACTAACATTGGAAGATTGATAAATGTTATCTGTATTTACGCACACAAGTTTTCCACTTACAATCAAGTGAAGAATGCTGCGTTTTCTTTGAGCTTCATCTCCAACGTAAGTGTCTCTTTCTGATGATCCAAAAACATTCACTGACGTGTTCTTTGGCCTTCCAACCACACTTGGAAAAATGAAAGCTGGAGAATGATTTCCTGAGAGTCCGGCTTTTATCAGCCCACTGCCATTATCGATTACAACCGGGGGACACAGGTCATTGGGCAAGCTGGAAGAGTCAGTCGCCCTAGAAAATGAAGTATCTGGCAAGGAATTTGGACGATGAAAAAGTAAATAAAACAAGAAATATCTGAATGTCCATGGAAGAATCCAATTGGTTAATGCATTAAATATCACACTGTTGATTTCATTACATCAATAAAAAGTTTGCATGCAAGTGTGGAAGAGCAGAAGATAAAAAATCCATCACCTTGGTTCAAAATGAGAGGAGAATAATCAGCCAAGCCTTGCCTCACCATACTGCCAAGTCTATGGTTGAAAACATGCTTAAAGCTAGCTATAATGCTTCCATGAATATTCTGGATATACATTGTGTTCATGTAGAAACAATGGCCACATGGATAAGGCATGCAAGAATACAATATCTGAAACAATTCTGTGAGAGTCATCTTCAGACCTTCAGAGGATCAGAATAGTTTTGGGTGAATAGTATTGGAAAGAGAAAACTGAATGGTAACTTTTGTGTCCGAGTTGATAAAATGAACCTAGTTCTCACCTTTGTGTCTCATCAGTAGGTCCCCCTCGCAAGGTAGTATGTTGTGCAGTTCAGAATCTGGGGTTCTGGTATCTTCTGACCATGTTGGGTCACTTCCATCTTCCTGAACAACCACAGTAACCTTGCTGACTGATTGCTCCTGAACTACAGAAACTGAATCAATCTCCTTCAAAGCATACTGCTCCTCTCCCATGGCCTTTTTATTAATGTTGCTGTTATCCTCCATAGTAACGGAATTACTCAAATCTATTAATGAAAGAATGTCACATGACAAAACAGAGGTTGAAAGATTATTGCAATAAACTTCTCGATTGAGGGTCTATATGATCCAAGATGGAATGAAAAATTCAGCCACTATCAACTGCTAATTCCTCTAGTTGGAAATAACTGCCTTAGATAGGTTGCATAAATTGATATATTATCACATTATTGGAGGAAATTATTTAATATTAAATATTTAGGTTGATCAGAAATATTATGAATTATGCCCATTCCAATTTTTAATATGGCCATTTGCAGTTGTTTTCATTCTAAATATGGATTTGGGCAATGTCACCCCATCAGCTGACACAACAAAAAGACAAAGAAAATCAAAAACTGCAGATGGAAGCTGAAACGACAACAGCAAATGTTGGAACCCACAGGAAGTGAGGCTGAAATGGTAACTCTTGTTTCTTGTTCCATAGATTCTGCCCAAACTGCTGAATATTTCTCATATTTTCTGTTCTTATTTTGAATAGACACAGAATTTAATATTTCTTTACAATATAGACGGCCACTATTTGGCCCATCAAATCTATGCTGATTCTCTGATCAATTGTATCAATCCCATTCCCATCCATTTCCTTCTAACCTATTCTATCACACATGCCCATAATGTCTTGCTGATTCTCCAACCACCCACGTATGCTGACGGTAATTTACAGTGGCCATTTAACCTAATACCCAGCACATCTCTGCAATGTAGGAGGAAACCAGAGCACCCAGGGAAAACCCACACGGTCACATGAAAAGTATGCAAACTCCTATGGTCAGTACTAGAGATCAGAATCGAACTGGGGTTGCTGCATCTGCAGTTCCACTGTGTTCAGTCACTACCATAGCATGAATGGAGAGTTGAATTTAGTAGGCAAAAGGCTCTGGTATAGTTCAAATCTAAATGTGAAAGTCGCAGAATAGCTTCAGATTCAATGCATTTTTGTGATGAGTAGTCACTGAAAGTGGTAATTTAAGTTAACAACATAAAATTAAAATGGAAAAAGAAGCCGGCATGGACTCAGTTCCCTTCTTTGCTGCAACATAGAACATTACAGCACAGTACAGGCCCTTCAGCCCATGATGTTGTGCTGACATTTTATCCTGCAACAATTCATTATTTCTACAATTTTCAAAACTTAATACCACTCCTGCTCAAGTTACAGACTGTAAGTGATATGGGTACTTTTTTGGTATAAATTGAATAATAAATGATTAAAAATCACATTCATTGTCTAGCAAAATTGGTTCTGAATTTTCTCCTCATTTCCCTTTTTTTTTAAAAAAAAAACGAGAATAAGGAAATATGCAACTACAATGAACAACAGCTGGATTTTAACAGCCCCCTTCATGGAAGTGACCTCCATTTAGGTGACCTCCACCTTTCTTGCCCAAAGAAACTATATGTATTCAAATGTGAGGCAGCATGTACTCAAAAGGTCCCTCAACATTTACAACCAATTAAATTACATTTTAAATGTGGTTAGCAACAAAGCTGGAAGATAAGTGCTTCAAGCAGCTAGTGACCGAGTTATGGTGGAGTGGATCAAAGCAGAAACACAGTTTTCATAGTGCCTTGTACAGATGACTGGGCATCTGAATGGTAGTTTGGGTTTTGTCTGATATACAGTACTTTGAATTGTATTTGCTTGGTACAGCATTGTTAGGTGTTTTGAAACAGATTTCATCTACTGTGTATATCGGTCATACATATACCCAGAAAGCTGAGTTGTTCAGTTCTCGCTTGGAAACAGCTCCCGTGAAGGTGAATGCTCACCTGGTGTGCTTTTGAACAAAGGGTAGGAAAACTCCCCCCAACTTAATCTGGAACCAATCCCAAACCTCGAGGGAGGAGTTAGCTCGGGTGGCACATGGGCAACAAAGTCTCTGGAGCAGGGTAGTTTATGCGGGGCCCTCGGAACCCACCCGTGCGCTGTTCTCAATGGACTGGAATCCTTGACCTTCCAATCTATCTTCTGCCCCTTGCACCTCGTTTCCCTGCACTGCGCCTTCTCTGTAGCTGCAACACTACATCTGCATTTTCTGTTCACTACCTTCATGTGGTTATGTATGGAATGATCTGAAAAAAGGCTTTCACTGTATCTCGGTACACGTGACAATAATAAACCAATACCAGTTTCAGAGTTCTGAAACATTAACCATCTTTCACTCTCCACAGGCGCTGTCTGACCCTAGTACGTCCAGCAGATTTCTGGTTATACTTCAGGTTCTGCACATCCACCATATTTTGCTTCAACTATTTCACCTTTTAACGCCGATTATAACTCAGTTGTTTTGGAAATCGTGGAATTTTTCCGTCCAAGAGCAAGTTTAATTCTGAAATAACCAGCTTTCTGGCTTTGCTGCAGGCACTTACCATTAGGGCTGGGATCAGCGGTCCCGTGGGCCAACTGTGACCAGGACTGACAGAACAGTTCCCCGGTCTCCTCGTCTGTCTTCGCACCGTCCCACACCACGCCGAGCTCGCCCCTCGGGCTCGAGTTCTGATCAGCAGGACCCAGGCGGTCGGCAGCAGCGAGCCTTCCTTGCATGAGTGCCTGTGTTTGGGCATCTCCCAGCGTCAGTGGAGGGGAGGCGGCTCGAGTTGTCTTCACACTGGAGGCGCAACCCATCGCCCCCCGAGCGGTCTTCACGCCTCGCTGCTTTAAGAAGTTTTTGATGCCCAGTCCCAGGGTCCCGCGTTCATACGCGGATGTGTTTCCAAACACCAGTTGGGCATCTCGAAGGGGCGCAGAGTGTTTCAGTTCGCCAGGCAGACCGAGGCTTGGTCGTTGCTAAGTTACCTGCCATTAACGCTGTTGCGGAGCAGTGTGTTCAGGACACAAAAAAAAGATTTAAAGGGGCAATGCTCATTAATAACCCTTTGCAATTTTACACAAGAAATATCCCGAATTTTAAAAAATTATAATGGTACATTTAATTATGTCGATAAACCGGATTTAAACTCGAATTTAAACAAGGTGACAAAAATGAAACGTGAAAATCAACTAAGGTCCAAGTTCATTGATGCATTTTTATAAATTGGTACCATCAGTTTGTAATTCAATACATCTATGCGATTCGATATTTCCGTTCAAAGTCTTTTTATATGCAAGACGGCGGCAGTCATTTGTTGCAAGAATTAATTGTTAGCGCGAGACTGTTGGGTTTCCAAATTTATCAAACGACTGAGCTTCCATCTAAAGTGGAGCTTCCATCTAAAATAAGTTCAAAGCTGTTTGTCGCTTTCGGTATCCATAAAAGAAAACAGTTGAAGATTTCTTAATTAGATTATTTAAAGGCAGGTTGAGAGATTACTTCAATGTCCTACTTCAGTAAATGTCGTCTTTGATCGTTCTATGGGCTTGAAGAAAGCGGAGCTCCGGGCAGTGTCATGCTAACCTTCGACTTAATTTGCTGAAACGTACATTCCACACATTCATCGGTCTGAACCACAGTTTTCAGTCTCCAGAACTATAATTTTCTTTCAAACATAAACTGCTTCTGAATTAATACATGCAAATCTAATGTTTAAGGTACAAATATTCCATGATGTGAATAGCTGACATGGGATTAAGAATATCATCACTAATTTGAAATAATGTAAAATGAAACAGAAAAAGGGGGGAAATACGTAACTAGTCAGCGAACATTTGTCAAGGAAAAGACAGGTAGAAACTAGGTATAATGATCACACCACATCAGGCTGGGTTCAGGCGCGGGTGGGGGGAGAGGGGACAAGGCACGGACATGTAGGTAAATGAAAAATGCTAAAAGTAAACAGCATGAAAGTGTCATGCCAAAAATCATACACAGAACTTCACCTGTTTCTCAGGTGGACTCTTGGAATTCAGTACAACTTGCTTCCACTCTGGTTCTGGGGAGGTCAAAGTGGGACCTGCAGACTGCCACATGGGGCAGGAGGTGCTTGACCAGGGAGGTACAGTTTGGGAAATGAAGCTTTCCTTCTGTCAAGGCAGCTTTAAGAACATGCTCCTGTTGTATCCTCTGTTCACCTGCTGTCTCACGCCACCGCAGAGCTTGGAGAAGATTGCCTGTTTGAGGTGTCAGGCAGCCTAGCAACATGGCCAGCCCAGTGGAGCCATCTGAATGCAATTAGGGCCTTAATGCAGGGAATGATGGGGATGGAGGAAGGAATAAAGTGTTGATGGTGACTTGGCAGTCAGCATCTGAAAGCAAGTGTATTCAGCTTGATGACAGGAGGTTGGGTAACCTTGGTTCTTGGATAAAGGTAATACAAGTTGAAGAGTTTCCCATTTGTCCTATAGATCAGCTTCACTGCAGCTAGAAGCCCAAAGGAGGTGGTGATGTACAGTATCATGGCAAGAAAGATTGAGGCGAGTGTTGGAGTGATGACTTGGTCTTGCACGACACCAGTCTGCACTAAGACTGATCTGTGTGGACCTGCTGCTTAAGATCTTGAATTGGGAATGCAAGATGGAGAATAATTACTGTAGGCAGCCAAATTTGAGAAGGAGGCTCCACAGTTCCTCTCAAAGGCTTTTGTGAGGTCACAAAAGGCCATGCATACCATTCGTTGTTGGTCCCTGCATTTCTCTTGCAGTTGATGCATGGTGAAGATTCTGTGCATTGTACTTCTGGATTGACAGAACATACTGGATTTGGGCAACAGTTCTTAAACCACTGGAAGGAAATGGTGGAGGAAGACCCTCTATCCCTCAGTAGTGCAATTGGATTATTTTCTTTCCTTGAAGATGGTCATGATTACAGTGTCCAAGTTCCATTGACATATCCTCCCCTTCTCACACATGGTAGATGAGATTGTAAAATCTGTCACTGAAGTTGCTCTCCAGGTTTTAGAACCTCAACAGGAATATCATGTCTTCCAACACCTTGTGGGATTTCAGTTGGCAAATGGATTCTTTGACCTTTTTTGTCAATCTGGGATAGAGGTAAAGCTGGACCAGACAGTTTGCTGTGGATATGGACAAGGTTACACATGTCCAGGAAAGAGAGCCACACATAATGTCACCTTCAGAGTGCTCCTTCCAGCAGGTGTTAGCTGCCTCTCTCCCCTTGATAAACTCTTCTCCATTCTGGTCTCTCAGCAGAATGAGCTTTGGATGTTTGGACCGTAGATGGCCTGAAGAATCTGTACATCATGGTCATCAGCACATTACTGGATCTCCTGTACTCTTTCCACCCACCATCTGTTCTTCAGGTTTTCTGCTGGACATCAGCCTTCAGATGTCTGTAGAAACATTATTTTTCCTTGACAGGGACACTCATAAAAGTCAAACTGCAGATTCAAAGGATTCCTGTAATTGTTGAAAATCTGAATAAAAGCATCTGCATTGATGAAAAAGAATAGAGATTAGGCACATATAGAAAGAGTTAAACCGATGACTGGGGACTTTTGGGAAGCAATACTTTAAATGGAAAACCAAGTCAGTATCATTTTAATTATCAGATTGCTTTAGCTAAAGTTACAGATTTTTTAAAATATATTCAAGGGATGTGGACTTCAAGGTCAAGCCAGCATTTAATTATCCATCCCCGGCTGCCCTTGAGAAGGTGATGGTGAGCTGCCTTCTTCAACTGCTGCAATCCTTGAGGTGTGGGTATACTCACAACACTGTTAGGGAGAGAGTTCTAGGATTTTGACCCAGTGATGCTAAAGGAATGGTGATATATTTCCAAGACAGGATGGGGTGTGCCTTGGAGGGCAACTTCTGGGTGGTGGTACTATCATACTTTTGCTGCCCTTGTCCCTCTAGCTGGTAGAGGCTGTGGGTTTGGAAGGTGCTGTCAAAGGAGTCTTGGTGAGTTGCTGCTGTGCATCTTATAGATGGTACAAACTGCTGCTACTGTGCAGTGGTGAAAGAGCAAATTGTTGTAGATAGGGTGTCTATCAAGTGGGCTGCTATGTCTTGTATGGTGTCAAGTTTCTTAAGTGGTGTCAAGTTTCTTAAGTGTTGTCAAGTTTCTTAAGTGTTGTCAAGTTTCTTAAGTGTTGTCAAAGCTGCATTCATCCAGGAATAAAAAAGACAGGACCAGAGTAGAAAGCAAAACAGGCATCAATTTACCGATGGGTAAAACAATGATCAGATTTTTTAAAAATGCAGACAGTGAAAATATGAAACAAACAGAAAATGCAGGAAGCAGTGCACAGATCAGGTGGCATTTATAAACAATTTCAAATCTCCAAATTGACTTTAACTGCTGCAAAGTAGGAGAACAGAAAATACTTTGACCTTCATTTCCTTGTTTTAGGTCATGTGTTCACCTACAATAAAACATCCAAAAAGTTGAATGAATCAGAATGTGATTTGTCCAAATGACACAGCAAGGTTATTTCAGTGATGGATTTGGTTTACTGGGCACCAGTTTCCTACATATTTTGATAAAAGGAACAAATAAAGTCTTTTATACAGTGCAGCACAAATCTCAAAAGCACATCCGAGTCTGATGATTTGATCTGTAAAATATTGCCAGTGAATAAAGAAATATAATCTACCACAGAAGTGAAAATTTATAAAAGTTACTTTAAGACATAGATACAATCAAATGATGACTTTTAAGTGGGCACATTTCATCATGTTGAACATTCTGATACCAAGGAAATGTCAAGGAGCTGCCAGCAACAGCTGTTTATTGACAACCACTTATCCCAGAGCACAAGGACACAATAGAACACGAACCACTATAGTGAGAGGCCAACCAAAACCTCGAAGGGGTAACCAGCAGAGTGAGAGGATGTCCAATACAGTGAAAAGTTGATCAATACTTTTATTGATCAATGAAGCATGACTCAAAAGGAGGAGGGGGCCGAGTGCTTCATATTTTCACATACAAGGTGTTCAGGAAAGATAGGCAAGGACAAAAGGAGCCAGTGTGGAAGATCTGATTAGTGTGCTGGAAAGAGATGATGTCCTTGAGGGTCAAAGACAAAATCCATTTTGCTAGGAATAGGAAGCAAGGACGCCATCACATTATTGAGAGTATTCTTAGGCCAACAATTAGTGATAGGAAGGTATAAATCTTACAAACCTGCAAAGGAAATTACAGAGATGTGCAGGAACTTTAGAACAGTGTTTTTGAGATTTCCATTACACCAATATTAAGCAAGTTAATTAACATTGAATGACAAAGGGCTGTAATTTTTGAAATGTGTTCAGGAAAATTTCCTTGACCAGTATAGTAGTTTTGGTTCAACAATGAAGGATCTTGTATGGGGAAGGAGGTGGGATAAGTAGACCAAGCATTTTCTTACAGGAAAGCCAACTACAGTGGTATGAGAAGGATCTGGTGAGGATAAAGTGGAACCAGAGATTGAAATCAGACAGTTAAGTGGTCATTAAAGAAATAATTCAGATAATTATTCTCTTGTGTGCATTTCATATACTGCAAGGGTATAGATAGGCACCATCATCACAGTAACACCGTTAGTTTGGAAACTGCCCACCTTCTCCCAAAGGTACTGTTAGGGCTATCATCCAGCAATAAAATTCTAGATTAGCTTCTGAAAAATCAATGAGTATTCTACAAGAAAAGTATCATTGGTATAGCCCAGCATTTGCAGAAGGATGATCTTGCACCTCTAGACAGTGTCTACATCAGCAGCCTGCACACCATACACTTTTGCCCCCTCACTGAACTTATTGGCACATCAGGAGGCTCCACACCAGAAAACCCAAATATTCGCGAACAAATGTCTCGCCTGCATTTGCGGTAAAACTTAAATCGCAGAAACTATGGCACAGGAGAACACCATTCAGCCAATTGTGCCTGTGCCAATCAAAGAGCTACCCACCTTTCAGAACAAGGTCTGCAGCCTTATATATCATGACTCTTAAAGCGCACATCCAATTACTGTTTAAAAGTGATGAGGATTTCTGCTTCTACCACACTGTGAGACGGCGAGTACCAGACCCCTCCCACCCTCTGGGTACGTTTATTTTCCTCCTCTCCCTTCTAATCCTTCTACCAAAAAAGCCCATTGTTTTTGACCCCTCTACTGAGGGAAACAGGGCTTTCCTAACTAATCCATTTAGGCCCCTCAATTTTAAGCGCTCCACAGTTTTTGCTTTCTCCTGTGCTACTCATGGTCACAATGTTCCAGTGCTGACAACATGCTGGTAAATCTCCTCTGCACACTCTCCAGTGCAGTAACATCTTTCTTCATTAAACGGAAAACGGATAGATTAAAAGGGCTACTTGATCACGGAAAAATGACAGAAGGCATCTCAATATCAAATTGTACAATAAAAGGAACATTTAGGAATACAATATATTTAACCCATGTTTGACGTTTTAATTCTCTCTGTATCTTACAAAGGTTTGATCTTGATGCAGCTAGTTCAGTTAATTGTTGAATGAGAGAATTTTCAATTTGTGCTTAGAACGTGTCAGTTCTTCCTTAGAATTTTTAATTGTTCCTTTTCCGAACATTTCGTTATACTTTGGAACATCATCTCCGTGGAGACATTTACATAAACATTGGCGTTACCGTAAGTCATTAACACGGTAAAGTGTCTTTCTCCCCGAATTAAAAAAAGTGGACTCAAAATGCAGCGTTCGACGGGACTTCAGAATGAGGGATTTTCACAGAGGTCCCGTCTCCCTCTCCCAGGACAACCTGTAGCCCAATTCCCATCAGGTTCGGCCACAAGACGATACGTTCTACAAGAACATCAAGGTCGGATTTCTTTGGATTAAGTTCTTAGATTTTCACAAGTCAACCCCTTTTACATAGATGCCGTATCCTTTGGTTCCCCGAACTTAACTCGTATCTAATATTAACTTGCACTGTCCTTGCCCTCACCTGCGGGTGCTCCGATTTCTCTTTCTTTCTCTTGTTATTTCGACCTAAAGAGGAAAAGATTTTCCTTTTTATAGCGCAGGGCTCACCACTCCTCTGGGGAGTGAGAAAACACTTTACAGTCGATGACACTTTCGAATTGTACTCACGATAATAATGCAGTAGTTAATTTGCGCGGGATCCCACCACCGAGCACATCTTCCCCTCCTCTCCCCTCCCCTCCCCCCCCCCCCCCCCCCCCGGGTGGGGGCAAGGGCAATAGTGCGGGAAATAGAGGAGATGCAGGTGAGGGTTCCATCAATAGCAGTTGGGGGGGGGGGGTGGAGAGCCCCATTTTCTGAAAAAGAAGGCTTTGTACTGCCCCTGGCTCTTCAGAGTGATGTCACACGATCATTTATATCCGCCCAAAAGAGCAAATAGGGTCTTGGTTTAATATTTCATTCAAAAGACAGCACATTCAACAGTGCAGCACTTGCTCTGAACTCCATCTCTAATACTGGAGCACTTCCTTAGTCCTGCACTAGGTGTCAGCCCAGATTTGCGTTCTTTGGGTTT
Source organism: Pristis pectinata (assembly GCF_009764475.1). NCBI lineage: Eukaryota > Metazoa > Chordata > Chondrichthyes > Rhinopristiformes > Pristidae > Pristis > Pristis pectinata. The sequence goes on from NC_067428.1 coordinate 12,948,645, forward strand.
AGAGACAAAACCTTCTGACTCAGTGTTGCAAATGCTGGCAACTGAGCTACAGTAGGCAATGCAGTGTGGTACTGAGGGAGTCCTGCCCTGAAGGAACTGATACCACTACAGCAACCTATAGCACGATCCCACTAACAGGATATAAATGAATAATATTTTGTGTTTCTTGGGAGACGGTTTGACCAGGACACCAATATAAATTCTTGCCCTGCAAATAGTGCCATATTATTTTTTTTACAACCAAGTGATTGAGTAGATTGAGCCTCCATTTAACATCTTATTCAAAATATGGTACCTTTGGCAATTCTGCATCCTTTCAGCATTGCACTAAAGCATTAGTCTCGATTAGGTACTGACAACCATAGCAAGATTCAAATCTACAGGCTTCAGGCAGGTTGATCATACTAACTGAGCCAAGTCAACATAACTGAATAACTAATGGCAAAAAGACTATAGGAGTATGAGAATTAGGAGTAGTAGTAGGTCATCTGGCCCTCAAGCCCGCAGAGTATTTGATCAAGATCATGGCTGATCTTTTACCTTAGTGCCATTTGCCAGCATAATCACCATGTACCTAGATGCCCTTAATATCCAAAAATCCATTGATCTTCATTTTAAATGAACAATGAATAAGCCTCCACAGCCCTCTGGAATCGAGCTCCAAAGGTTCAGTCCAAGGGAAGAAATTTCCCCTCATTTCAGTCCTAAATGGCCTACCTCACTGGTGAGAGCTTGCAGGCTGAGGAGGATCCATTTATTCCCATTCTTTGCATTCTGCCCAATAACCAGTTCTGTGCACGTCATGATATTGCCCGATTCCATCTGCTCTAATTTGTGTTGCACTTACCAAAAGCCTTCTGGAAATCCAAATACACTAGAGCCACAGCTTCCCTCATCAATTCTATGAGTCAGATACTCAAAAACAAACTCTAGTCAAACACAATTTACTTTTAATAAATCTACAAGACTCTGCTCAATTGTCGTATTCTTATCACGATGCACTGCTGTTACATTTTTCATTATAGATTCCAACATTTCTCCTACCCCTTAAGTTGGACTAACAGGTTAGTTCCCCATTTTCCATTTCCCTTCTTTCTTAAAGAGTAGGGTTACATTTGCTACCCTCCAATCCACAGGAACAATTCTAGAATTTATTTAATCTTAGAAGATGGCAACCAGAGCATCCATTACCTTTAAAGCCACCAGCTCGAAAATTCAGGAGGAAATCATCAGGTCATTGAAATTTTTCAACTTAAGTTCACTAACTTTCTTGTACCATTATTTGAAATATTTTGAAATAAGAGCAAATTTTCAATAAACTGACTTGAAAAAATATTAAGTAGGACATGGTTTAAAAGTGATGTGCTGGTAAATTTGCAATGGCTCAAAAAATTGAATGCACTTTGTCAGCTGTACCAACTCAAATAGATTAGGAGTAACACCTGCTTAATTCCTCTAATAGGCTGAATCAACCAATCTCACCTGGGCAGATAGAAGGTTTGATTCTAATAAAATAAAGGAATCCTGTTGGAATTATTTTATATCATCAATTGTTTTTGAGATGTATCCAAGGAATGAACTACTGGAATCATTTGATATGCTGATGCAAAACAGTATCTAAATGTTCTACAGTTTTTTGATGTCATGTTGTTGTAGAAACAGAAACAGAATGACAAAATTCATATTGTCAACATAAATAATCCATATTTTACTTAATTGGTCAGGCTACTTATATGGAGGATGACCAAGCACTCTGCCATCACAATTTGCTTCAGATTATCTGTAATCAGCAGATAAAAATTTTAAAGGGTGGCTGAGAAATAGCACAGCATAGTGTTTCAAATTCAAACAAGAAAATATGTAAAATTTAGTAACGGTGGCATGGCAATGTGAATGATCAATAATAAAAAGAAAATGAAGCTAAATCAGGAGTAGCAAAAGGCTTTGTTTATCCTGAAAACTGAGGTGATAGACACATTTAAACTACCATGCCCAGTCTGACCAAGTCCTTAATCTGAAATAGGGTCCTACACATTTTAAAGGATTACAACACAAGATGTTGCTGGCAAAATGGGCACTGTGCCCACTTTGCATGGTGATTCTGAACAGATTGGTTGGCTCATTAGAGCCCAAAAGGAACCACAGCACAATTCAGTAATACTTTAAAAAAAACAAAATCCCTACAGTGTGATTTTTGCACGTGATTGTGTCTTCTGATCCCACAAAAGTAAGTGGGCCCATTGCTGGGACCCAAATGCTCCATCCACCTTTGAGAATTAGTTCCACTTCAAAGTGATGACTTCTGGCTTGACTGCACACAGCAGCCTCTGGATTTCTTAATTCTTCAGTGTAAGAGATTCTTGACCAAGCTCATTCATTGCCTGTCAACTACATGAAACAAAGCCCGACTACAAAAACTATGAGCCATGCGTATGGGCATTGCAAAATGTGTGGTAACTGATGATCAGTTCCATTATGGCCATGAAAATGTAATAAAGTATACACCTACCTGCAAAGTGCAGACAAGTACCAGAAAGAGATAAACACATAGGTTTACAAATGTATTTCTGAGCCAAAAGTATTGTGAAGATTGTTCTATTGAAAAGTGAATGTGGATTTATGTGTTTTTTCTTGAAAAACAGGATTCCACGTTGCACCATGTGGTTGTCTGTATGACCCCAGAATACACAATTTTGGAAGTAATAGAATCCACTGTGAATTGCCATCTAGACTTGCTTCACCATTCTACAGTCAAAACTTTATTTTAAACACAGCAACAATCCCTGCACACCCTGACCTTCAATACCCTTCTCCACTTTACTGTTCACCATCTGATCACAACAATAGTATTTATCAACCACCCCCGGTCTACTATCAACAAACCCCAATTCTGCTTCCAGGAAGAAACCAAGTTGCATATTCTGGTCCATTATTTCCTATCAATAGTAAAACTCATGTATCAAATGTTTCTGCAAGGTTTCAAACTGAATTGCCAAATCATCAAACTCAATTGCAACAGCATCGTAACCCAAGACAAAACCAAAATAATCAGTCTCCAAAGGCTTTGAAGCCTGAAGATGCAAGGAGTAAGGTAACTCCATTGCCCGTAGATACACCAGTTCAGGAAACTCCTTCTGATCAATTGACCTCAAAAGTCAGCCCTACTTCTAATAATGAACAGGAAAAACAAAAATGTGCAGTTTCTTCAATCTGTAATAAAACCCCGTTAAAGGATGATGAAGAACAAATGCTTGCTGCACTGGATGCAGTAAGTGAAGAAGAGTTAAATGAACTAATTTCCAATGAAAGGATAGTAAAAAGCAAAGACTCAAGTCCAATTACTCAGGTGTCAGATGCACTGCCTGATGAGGTTTCATTAGAAGATGCCATGAAGATGTTTGATTGCATCCCATTTCACAAGGCATCATTGAACAATTCACCCGTTACAGTATCAGGAAAACTTTCCAGTAGTGCAGATCTAAATGAATTCAGAACAGATATTGAAATTAACCAGGAAAATTCAGAAGAAAATAGCACAGCTGAAAGCATATCAAATGCCAGGGAGATTCCTTGGGATGAAATGTCAAGTCTGTCTACGACATTTGAAAGAAATTTTGAAGACAGCATGGGATCCCTGGCCCTGCCCAAGGAGCTGATGTCCTCCGATTATGAAGTCCCTGAGCTTGCAGACATAATTACAACCATGGACTTCTTCTACAGTGTTAGTATTTATGGTCTATTCAATGATGAGTTATCAGACTGGAATCCACATATGCCATTTTGCAGTTCTGTAAAAGACAGCAGTTGCAACACAGCCTTACCAAAGCCTGGTGAGTTATCTCCAGTAACTGACATTTCCACAAAAATTCTTGACTCAGTCAAAAAGGAAAAACGACATTCCACAGACATGATCACACATCCTGTATCCAAGAAGTGTAGGATTGCAGATTCTGCAGCTCTAGAAGCAGTTCAGGAGTTCTGTGCAGTCTCGATGTCTGCTACAATGAAAAAGCGTCTAGGGATTGAAGACTAATGAACTTGGGATCACACTGACTTTATGATGATATTTCAAAATTCACTCCAATACAATATTTTAAATTGTGTATGTGCAAATAAAATTTATCACAAATTATAAAGTTGGTTGATAATTAGTGGTAAGGGAATTAATGGCCTCTCCAATCACAGAAGTTGGAAAATAATGGGCAAGATCTTCTGTTGAGAGGTGGAAGTTGCTCCTCTAAGGATGTCAGAGGTATCTTTTGTATTTATAACAGCTATTTTTGTGAAAAATAAGATACAAAAATATATTTTTAATTAAACCACCAAATAGAGAATTCATTTCCAAGTGATCCAAGTATTCAGAATTTCCAAAGACAGGCCATTTAGAATCCTTTGAACATCGGAAACAGGAATGGGCCAACTGCCCCTTAGGCAATGCTTTGTCATTCAGCAAGATCATGGCTGATCCAATATTGACCTCAACACAACCTTTCCAGTCTCTCTCCATACCCCTCTTCTCCTTTACAGTTCAAATGTCAGTCATTCTCTGTCTTAATATAATCAATGACTCTGCCTCTACGTCACACCAAAGAGACATGACCCTCAGAAGAAATTCACCCCACCTCCACCTGAAAAGGGTAACCCTTATTCTGAAAGTATTCCACCCTAGTTCAAGATACCTCCACTAGGGAAAAACATGCTCTCAAACCCCTACAGAATCTTTTGTTTCAATGGATTACCTCTCATTCTTCTAGACTCCAATGAGAATAGGTTGAACATCTCTTCATAAAAGTACCCCTTCATCCCTGCAATCAATCTAGTGAATCCTCTCTGTACTGACTCCCAAGTACATCCTTTCTTAGTTATGTAGACCAAAAATCTACACAGTATTCCAACTACATTTCACTAACACCCTGTAAAGTTGCACTAAAACTTCCCTGCTTTTATACTCCAATCTCCTTAGAATAAAGGCCAACATTCCATTAGCCTTAATTATATGCTGTAGCAGCACACCAACCTTTTCCATTTCATGTACCAGGATCTCTTGTACCGCAACATTTCATTTAAATAATTTGCCTTTTCATTCTTCCTTCCAAAGTGGATAACTTCACATTTATCCTCATTATACAGCATCTGCCATCTTTTTACCCATTCACAACCAGCTAACCCACATAATTTGGTATCAGCAAATTTAGCTATAGTTCAGAGTCCTTTCATTCAAATATAGATTATAATCACAGCCCCAATCCTTATTTCTGTGGCGTTCTGCTAGTTACAGATTGCCAATCTGAAAATGACCCATTTATCCTGACTCAGTTTTCTGTAGATCACCAATATGTTGTTCTCACCCCATGCACACTTATCTTTTGTAGTAACCTTTGATGTGCTTCTCATCAAATGCTTTTTGTAAATCCACATCTGGTTTCCCTTTATCTGCTTGTTACATCCTCAACTCTAGCACATTTGTCAAATGTGATTTCCCTTTCATGAAAATCACTGACAGATGACCTGTTATTACCTCTTTAATAATGGATTCCATTATTTTCCTAACTAGCCTATAGTTTTCCACTTTTATCTCCCAATTTTTTATTTTTGTGAATAGCATGTTACGTTGCAGTTTTCCAATCCTCTAGGACCTCTCCAGACTGTAGGGAATTTTGGGTAGATTACAAATTGGCATGTATTCAATTAAATCAAACAAATTTAATAAGCAATATTAGTGGAAAGTTTGTGGAAAGCTATCTTTTAGCAATGCATTTTAAACAATAATTATGTTCTGCAATTTATAATGCAGGAAAAAGCAAAGTGTAGATAGATATTTAAAGCAAAGGCAGCAAGATTGGGATTGTGTAGAAAATTGCAGGGAAAAAAAATCTGTGTGATGAACGTTTGTAGCTTATGTATGTTGCCACTGGTGTTTGCATCTAACTTCCAGACAGATGCAAATATTTTCTCAGCCAACCCACATCAAATTGATCCTTTAGCATTTATATAGAAACATTTGTAATATAGGGTAGTTATACTCAACTGTCAGTTTTATGATAACCAATTTAAATATTTTGCAAGTTGTATCTATTGTATCCATTTTGACTCAGGATTTTGAATCATCTCATTTTACAATGATACTAGAGAATAAAATTTCCAAAGATGCACATTGGAAGCAGGGCATTTATTTAAGAGTAGTGCTTTCCACAGAGCTCATCGCCTTATGACAATGAAAGTTAAATGTTTCAATGAAAATTTCCACCAATTGGATAGGAATGATTTAATTCACTCAAGTTCAGTGGGGTTTTGATTCCCAGAAGTCAGTAACAAGCTTTAAATTACAACTAGACTAGCAGGTAGAGAGCTGGCAAGAATCACAGGTTCAAAAAGGAATAAGCAGCATCTTGCAAGCTGCAGTTAAACTCATTCACAAGGTTAGAAGCTCCAGGTTTAATGCTGACTGGAGAAATTTGTTTGAAGTTATATCTGCCCAGCTAATATGATAGCACTTTCCTGGCACTTGAATGTTGAAAACTACATGGTTTATGTTCTGCATCTTAACAAAAATCACAGTTCAAGTCTTTACTTAAATGATTTTAATAATCATGTGTGAAATAACCAATATTAATGCTTATCAGAAGATAAAGCAGCCAAAGAGTTCAGTGGATGATTAGGTGTTGAAAGTCATCCTTAGTCCCCAAGCTAGGAGATAACAAGAACAATTGTACCATTAGAATGCATCAGGACCTACAAATCCTACAGTAAACCAGGAATTGAATTTGTACTTGAAGTCATTCAATGTTGCATTAAATTTTCTGGTATGGAGTATGTGCAAACACCAACAAGCAGGTATTTGTATATGCTGTTTGTTCAAGAGTGGAGGCTGTCTTAGCATCACATGGTTCCCCATCATGAAGTGCTATGACATTAGTAAGGCACTTCCCACACTGCAGGATGAACTTTAAAGAATGTAGCCTGTTGCAGAAAATATTGGCTTTTGAACATGGCAAAAAAAATTGCAAGGCATATTTTTTCCTGGAATGAAACAGCCTAAATTACATACCATTTAGACATTTCATATGTTTTGATCTGGTCACACTGACCGAGAACCAGTTGCAACCACTCCTCAATTGTCAGTCATAATTCAGCAAGGACCACAAAAAGTGAGCAGGGTGGCACGATATTGACTGCCTAGAAGGTTGGACTGTTTTCCACCCTCATACACTCCACCTAAAGTTCCAGCATCTAGCCCACAGAGATACTTAGGCATCTCAGAGAATGATTAATATTGGAAGTGATTTGTTGGTCTGGATAGCAATTAAAGAGGTACAGTATGCATATCTATAGAAGCTAGTATATATTTTAAAATGTATAATAGGGCCACACAACAATTGGTACGTCATCTTTTTCATGTTACCTCAAGACAATTTTTTAAAAAAAAATAATGGAATTAAAAATTTTTTATTAAATTGGAAATAGCACATTAAGATTTCAGACTTTCTTTGACCAGAAGCTCAGTGTTGGTCACAATTCAGGAGGTTTAAGTTGGTTACTGCAATTATTAGCTAAATGGAGCGTGTTCCACTCCCTGTAATAGTAGTGCAGCTGAAGTAAAAACTCTACATGATCTTGTAGATTACCTACAAACCAAAATAGTGCTGGATATAGGATTCACTTATTGTAGTGTAAAATACAGGGAAAAAAATAGATATTATTGCTGGTTTTCCCTTGGGAAAAGTTCATTGGGAATTCCCAGTGATTAGCACATTAAATAGAATTTTAGATCACTAGTGGAAGATGGTTTAGAAATCAAATCAGTTGGTTAGTAGCTACAAAAAGATTAACTTAAGTTTTTTTGCTTTAAAATCACAATGTCTGTTGAAGCCTTTCATCCTATATTGATGTATTAATGCAAGAATTGTCATTGACTTGCATAAACAGTGGATCAAATGAAAACTACAAGTGCAATTTGTTACTCCATGTACCACAATCCATAATGAGCAACATTTCTCACCAGCCAATTACAATTAACATAACACTTCAGTATGCAATTATTTATTAGTGCAGAGTATATTTAAACTGATCAATCCTATAGTACAATAGATAGTTCACCAGCCTCCAAAGAGGAATTTGAACTGGTCCATGATACTTCAAGTACATTGTACACAATTATATTCCAATTTTTGTACATCATGTGTCACAATAGTTTACTTAACATTGTTATTCTAATTGTTTAGGAATTGCATCATGCTCTCCCAAAGTTGAAATGTGCAGCAGAGTACCTCAACTTTAACATACCCTGGAAGAAAGTGTCAATAAATGTAAGACATTCAAAAGATAGTTTGTGTACAGACTTCAGTTCCTTGTAAACTGCATTACAAATCCTACATTTATTGTGCCATGAGACAAGTGGCCATCATAAATTGAGACCTGGCCTCAAGTCACCCAAGTGTGTTAACTTTAAATACCATTCAGTGTCTTAGAACTATTCTCCCTCTTCCAATGCTATTATGAAAGCCTTTGGTACCATCTGGGTCAAAAGGAAGACTGATCAATCCAGGTGGAAGGCCTGTACCACTGTGGGGCTTCCTTACTGACTGTCTAAATGTGGCCGGGCTGATTTCTAAAGAGGTGATCTGACAAGCAGCTAACTTGCATTGTTGCACCCAGGAACTTCCAGAACAACTCCCACTATCAGATGAGGAGTCATGGAATTTTTTTTAGTAAGCTCTAGATTCGTTTTGGAATTTGACCAAAACCCTTGCCCAACAAAATCTGTTAGGGGTGATGGATTATGATAAGCTAGACTTCCATGAGGAAGGCATGGACTGTAATGGTCACTCCATGATTGGGACCTTGAAGCCATGCATGGACTCAACTTTTGACTATTGCAGTCATAGACATCACATACTTGGTGCTGCAGATACCTCTGGACAAAGGTAGGTGAAGTAGCACCATCAGATTCAGAAGAACTATACAAAGACTCTTCCATAGAAGATTGAAACTGCCCTTTCTTTGTTGGTCATCTTGAAGGATTTTTATAGTTTGATTTCAAGTCCTCTAATTCTTCTGTATCTAAACCAATGATTTTTTTTGGCACCTTTCTTGTTAGTATGACAACCTTTAGATTCTCACCATTACAGCAGTGTCTTTGGCCAAGTTCTTCATAGGCCTTTCTAGCTCCTTCATGGTTTTCATATTCAATCAAAACACAAACTTGACTTCCAACCTCAGGATATTTCAATGTATATTTTTTCAATTCAGCAGGAATTTCCTTACCTGGCTGCAAGAGGTGGATTGAACTGATCGAGCCATAAATAGAAAGAATTTTTATTGCCATTTCCATAACATTTATTTGGGCATGTTTTTCACCACTATTCTCTGGAGAATCCTGTGGAAGTTCCATGCCAATATACTTTTACTTGGTGGCATTTTCAGAAGGGTCTCTGGTACAGGGTTTCTTCGCCGAACCTTTGTTCCTTCTTGATTTATTTCCAGCAAATTAGAATAATTCAGAGCATAAGCAGTTACCTTCCAATCCTTAGTGAAACACTTAACCTGAAAGGGAAACAATTCAGAAATGTATTTTTTTTCCCAAAAATTGTGGTGCAAGAGTTATTGTAATAGATTTACAAACTAAATTCACAGTCAAGGCTAAGCTGGTGCAATCTACATTCCTACAATTGCACTGTAATTGTTCTTTAAAAATGTATCAAAGCTTTGACAATCAACTCTAGCAACATAATTGAACTAACGGTCAAAACCAAAGACACTAGAAAATATTCCCTATGTGTAAATAAAAGTTGTTTTACATTCTTACTCCCTTTAATTACAAGTATTTATTAACCAGTTCCATAGTGCAAAGCATCTCTGAACTATGTATGGCCCACTAATTCTGACTTATAGCAGGGTGGATGCACAGAATGCAGCTTCAGTGGACTGTAGCTGAAATGGATTGTAAAGGTCAGAAGCTTGCCGTGTGTGGGAACTGCAAGGGGTGGTGTTTAAAACAAAAAATGATGGTAATGTCAACACCCAAAATCTGTTCTCCCTTTAAATGCATATTAATTGCTAGTCAGTGCCATTCTAAATTACAGAACTTTATGACAATTACTTGACAAATAAAGTCAAAAGAAGATTTTTGTTTTCCTCCGTTCTAGAGCTCATTAAGAGGCCAAAAAGATAATCTGTGTATGGAGTTGGAAATGTAGCATCATTTTAAGTGAATGCTACATGTCTATATTCATAGAAAAATTGGTTGAGAGAGGGATTGGGGTGGTGTGCAGGTTTGGTGCAGTTAAGCAAGTGTATACAGAGAGTCAGGAAATGTTAACAGTTCAGCATATTTAAGAGAAATGTATAAAAGGAATTAAAGGATCTATTAAAGAATGTAGCAGCAAAGGATTGCTATTTTCCATTCCTCTCTGGCTGGTCTGGTGTTAGACGGTTGCAAGGTTCCTAATGTCTTCAAACAATTATAGCCAAGTCAGTGTAACCTTACTGGTGGGCAAACTATTGGAAAAAAATAGAAGTCCAAAATAATTTAGAATGGCACTGACTAATAAACAACTATTAATATGCATTTGAGGAAAGCACAATCCAAAGATTGCAAGAAGATAAATGAACGGGCAGGGTAGGCAGAAAAGTGGCAAATCGTATTCAATCATTACTTTCTAAGTGGCTTGACAGCACATCCTTTATTATAGATTTCAGTATGTTTTCCTCAGTGACTAAAGTTAACAAGTCAGCAGTTTACACCTTCCTTTCCCTCCTTTAAACAGCGAGTCACATTTACACCTTCCAACCTGCAAGAATCGTTCCAGAATCTATAGAATTTTATATGACATGATAATTAGAGCATCCACCATCTTCATGGCTATGTCTTTCAAAACTGGAATGCCATTCACTTTTTTGATTGCATGGGACCTTGATTCCTCAGCATTTCTGGATTTTTAACGCACCCCCCATCTTTATAGATGACAAGCAAGCATACAATTCCTCTATTACCTCCCCCCACAACATTATGAATTCTGCATCTATCTGCAAGGGATCCATATTTGCCCTTGCTATTTTTTTTTTTACATAGCTGAAGCTCTTAGTCTTGTTATGGCATGCTAGTTTACTAAGTTCTCATTTTTCCCCCTTCAATTTCTTGACATCCTGCGCCAAATTCTAAAATGCTCCTAGTTGCTGACAACAGGCGTTAAATCCAAGGAAAAGGCTTGTAAAATTCCTCCTGTAGTGCCTGGACCAGGTTTACTGATGAGTTTTGTCTTGTGCATATTTGTTGTAAATCAGGTATTATTTCTTAAATGCTTGCCATTCCACTGTCATTCCCTTTAACGTAGTTTCCCCCAATCTACCATAGCCAATGTGTCCCTCAATCAGAACAGAGGAAACAAAATATGGAAGCCCTAGTTTCCAATTAAACTGCAATCACTATGAACAATGTAAAATTCCAGCACATTATAGTCACCTTCCTAGGGGTCCTTTACAACAATATTACTAATTAACCCTTGCTCATTGTGCAGCTCTAGATTTAATGTAGCCTGTTCCTCAACATACGGCTTTAGAAATCAATCTAAGCATTCCAATGCAATAACTGACTTCCAATAAACAACCATCTTCCATCGTTCATAATGCGATTCGAACCAGTAACAAATTCCCGTCGATGCCCACTGACTTGCAACAGAACTATTTGATATCACATTCAGTCAAGTGCTAACCTGATGTCAAAGATACTCACTTCAACTCAGGAATTCAGTTCTTTGTTCCATGTTTGGACCAAGGCTGGGATAAAGGTCAGGAATCATTGGTCTTGGTGAAACTTAAACTGGGCATCTGTGAGGTTACTGCAGTGCAAGCGTTGGTTGATAGCGTTGCTAGCAATATCTTTGATTGTCATTTCATTGATAGTGGATTAACGGGGTAGTAATAAACCAGATTGAATTTGCTCTGTCTTTTGTAGACAGGACATACCCAGGCAATGGTTGGATAGATGCCAATGTTGTAATTTTACTGGAACAGCTTGGCTGGAGGTGCAACTAGTCATGGTGGATAAGATTTAATTACTGTAGCCTAGATGTTGGTTGCTCTCAGTTTTTATTATACCTAGCTTTTGTTTTGGATATTTAGACCTAAACTTCATTGGAAGACTATTTGATGCCACTTACCTTTTTGAGGGAGGTGAGAAGTTTGATGCTGATGTAACCTAATTTATTCCTCTTCATGTGCTTTAGCAGAAAACAATTTGATGCCAAATTCTCAGACAGGTAAAATTCAACTTGGGAGATTATTTTTTGAACCTTGTCAGAGTCAGGTGGAATCCATTCATTAGATTCCAAGCAATCATCATTGGTATCACTCAGGTCATAGTAATTCCTGCACAAAAAAAAAGACAATTCATTTAAAGTATAACCACTTAGGGAGCCAATTTACAGATTTCCAAATGTAAAAGCAAATACTTTTGTCCCTGTCCCTACCCTATGGGATGACAAGGTTCCAGATCCTGACTTCCTTTCCAAGTCTTTGAAAAATCATGGATGTTTTTGAAACTTTTTCCACAAAGTTTAATAAAACCCAAATTATATTAACAGTTCATTTCCCTGTTTGCACACTGAAATGCTTCATTAAGCTTGTACTATCAAACACAATTGTTCAAAATTAATGTAGGCACTCATCAATAGTATACAGTTTTGTACACTTTTACTGCATTTCAAAGAATATAGAGGATAAAAGTGAAACTGTACACTTTGGCTGGGAAAATAAAAACTTTAAGATATCTTTAGTCACATCTATATCGAAACACACAGTGAAATACATCTTTTGCATAGAGAGTGTTCTGCAGGCAACCTGCAAGTGTTGCCACGGTTCTGGTGGCGACATAACTTGCCCAAAACTTCCTAATCTGTATGTCTTTGGGATATGGGGGGTTAAGTGGCAAGAGAGAGTGTAGAGCTCCAAGATGCAGAGATATTTGGGTGTTCTATCAGACAATTCATTAAAAAGCGTTAATATACAGGTCCCTTTTGGCATCAGCTGACTGCTAAAGGATGAGTCTCCAAACACAGCTAGCTAAACTCAATGCTAAATTATCAGCTCAGAGTTGGAAGCTGCTGGGTTTAAGTAATTTGGAGAGCTAACAGAATATTGCTGTTAGGGTAATTGAATACAGAAGTAGAGTGGTTACACTAGAATTATGTAGGACATTACTAAGACCATATTTGAAGTACTATGTACAGTATGCACCTCTAAGGGAGGATACAAATGTATTAAAGCCTACCACTTTGGACTCCTCAGTGAGTAGGCATCATGAGTGACTGTTGGAGTGATTCAAAAAAAAATCAATAACCAAATTGCTTTAGAAGGGAGCTCAAAGGCCTAACACACCATTATGATGTAATCTTAGGAACATTACGAAAGGAAAATATTGTGATTACAGGTGACAGCTTATTTCAGTCAAGTGAATTTGGTAGATGCAGGGTTAAAATTTTAAGACCAAATCCAAGTTGTTATCGGGACACAAATTCTTTCATCCAACTAGCAGACCTCTGGAACAGACTGCCAATTTATTAGTAGTCAGCAAATTGCTTCAAAGGGACAGCTGGATCTGTTTCTTCCTGTGGCAAATCACCAAAAAGGTTATGGGCTTTTACATTCCTCTCCACCACCCTCTCAACCTTCATTCCTGCCTTGTCAGGGTATCATAATTGTACAGAACAAACTGGACAAAATAAAGAGTGATTTTTACTCCCATCTCTGTTATTGTGTACATCAACCAAAAGCACATAAATGGGGCAGGAAGTACAAATCAGATAGGAGGAAAGTGAAAGCTACTTAAACAACTTACTCCTCTAGTTGAAGGGATTGTAAATGTCAGAGTTTAAAAGCAAACACTGAAATCAAGGAATAATCAGAATTCGAGACAGGCAGAGAACTTACTGTTGTGCACTGTTGCACTGGAGCTCTTCAGCATCCTCACTATTGACTCTTCTCCAAAAACACTGAGCTTCCCCCCTCACTTGCACTGGAAAACTGCACTTGGATGAAACTAATAAAGGAACTGAAGAATCCAAGGAGGACATGGCAAAAACCTTAAACAAAACAAGGGCTATAGGAGAAAAACAACATCAAGGAGGTGCAGAGTCAACAAAAGAATCCAGAATGAATTGCAAATCACTTTGTATCATTTAAATGCTAGAGCAATGGACATATATAAAATATGATAGTCAAAAATGCAAAGGATGTGATATATTATGATTACAGAAAACAAATAGAGCAATACATCATTTCAGTGTCTTACAAGCTGACAAGAGTAAACCTATACAAATACTCAGGCATTACAGGAGTGTTGTTTGAAGATATTCAAAACTAAAAAGATGCCAAGTGAATGATAACTGATTGCTGAAAGGAACAAGGGAAACAGTGAAGCATACAGATCCAAGGAAAAAGGAGACATATCAAAACAAGTGGCTAGAAAAAAAACTATCATTCTCAAGTTTAAACCTAGTCTGCACTCTTTCCAGGCCAGTTGTTTCCTACAGAAGTGAGACTGAACAAGCTCAATGTAGCTTTTAGACAGCTTTTAAACTTGTTAGTTTAATATAGAGAAAATAAAACACTGCCTGGTATAATCACAAGCCACAGTGGTGATTTACTGAAAAAGAGTTGTGATTAAATAACATTTTTTTTCTGAAAGGTACTCAACATTAGAAAGTTGACAACTAGTGAAAATACTCAGTATAGTTAAAACAGAAACTCACCTTAAAAATGTACTCCTGGAAATAATATCACAAGACATAAAACAAATGATTAAAGAAAACAAGTCAGGCTAGCAATTAAATACAATCATGCAAAGTGAACACAGGTGTGAAAAGGAGTTTCCCCATACTGAATTCAACTTCTTGCAATTAATGATTTTCTGAAATTTCTCAAAATGAGAAAAAGAAAAACAAGTAATCAAAAACCTAATAATACACAAGAAGAAATAAGTCATTTTAAAGTGCTGAATAATACCCAAGAAATCTGAAAAATATTTTTTTCAACTACAGGATTAAAACAAAAGGCTAATCAATTGTGGGATCTTAATTACAGAGCAAAGGGGGGAAAAGAAAGCAAAACCTCAACAAAGTCATGGACATCAAACAATGCCATCTAATTAGGGGATGACTGAAAATTAAAACTGGGAAGGAGGAGTTCAGGTGTAAACAATAAGACTAGTTATGCTGATTAAATCCCAATTAGCATGCAGCCTATTTTTTGTGTGGTTACAGATGTATAATTATTCAGCATTATTCAGTTGGTAATATATTGAAAAAATGGTTACTGCTTAAATGTAAAGTTACATTAGCCTTTCACGTTGTTTGAAGTAATGTGACTGGTTCTGATGGAAGTCTCCTCAGACTATCAGCCGTAAGGATCTCGGACAAAATTGCTCATGCTACTCAATGTGCCAAATAGAACTAGTATAATGGTGCAGTAACAAACTGATATTGCCAGGATAATGGAATCTTTACTTTTGGAATATTGCAATTATGTTACTAATTAAAATTGCTATGGTTATTAAAAAAGGTAAGTACCTACCTTATAATAATTCTTCATTCTTCAGAAACATTATTTTCCACATACAAAAGAATGAGTCACAACTGACAAAAATTATCCAGTAAAGATATCATTTCCCTTGTTAAGATGTTTTTCTATTGATTTTGTGCTTCTGCACAGGGCACATAACACCTATGCATTCTATAAACCATCAGCTCATTTTGACCAAAGAATATCCCTGAAAAGAAATAAGATAAACTTCCCCCGCATTCTTGCAAAATCCAGAGGAATTGATCAAATAGGTTTATGTAATGTTTTCTATCCATGTCCTGCAAATCTCTTGTGTCACAGGAATTGATCAGATGGGTTATATAGAACTGTAGAACATTACAGCACAGTACAGGCCCTTCGGCCCACAATGTTATGCCAACGTTTTATCCTGCTCTAAGATCTATCCAACCCTTCCCTCCCACATAGCCCTCCATTTCTCTATCATTATGTTATGTTTATGTTACGTGCAAAATAACATTTGGTTAAAGAAGATTTAAATTTTGCTAATCTTTCTATGTCCTGGCATCTACGTCAGGTTGGAGAAAGTCTAAGTAGTTTTCAGGATGAGGAAGAAAAGTCCATAGAGTCATCGAGCCAGACAGCTTGGAACCAGGCCCTTTGGCCCAACCCATTTATGGTGACCAAGGTGCCTACTTGAACTAGTCTCATTTGCCTGCATTTGGCCCATATGCCTCTAAACCCCCATGTACCTGTCCAAATGAAATAATGTTATCAATTGGAAACTGACTAGAACCAAATACAGGAGTCATTGTGACAACCAAAACAGACAAATAAACAGATATATAAGTATTATGGATCCAACGTGGTGTATGGGCTTACCAAGACTCAAACTCATAGTTTACAAATAATTTGTTGCACTGATGGAAGCAACTGAAAAAATGTCAATAAAGTTGGAGGTCCATGGCAGAAATCTACTAACGAACTTAAAACTGATGACTTTTGGAATGGGCATGTTAAACATATAGACACACATATCCTTAGTGTGGTTAATGAATAGAGCCCATGACTCTACTGACACACCACTTCCTGTGCAAATCCCAGCTCATGGGTATCAACATAAGAGAAGAAATATTTCTAACTGCATTGTGAAAGGGTTGGAGTCACCGCCCTGTTTTTGCTCTGTAGTCAATTTTCTAGGAGAGGGTGGATCAGGGCCTATCAAAATTAAGAAGTATCCACATCCTGGTGGGCAAGTGGAATATCTCTGCCTCCTACCCCATCCGCAAAAGGTAAATAATAATGCTATTTTTATGAGAATCCCTCGGAGCTCCACAGGAATAGTGTGGATCGCCCAACTCTATCCACTAAACCACCTTTCTATCAAGCCCATAAATCTGACAGTTATCTTGACCATGCTTTCTCTTGCTATGCTTCTTGTTGGAATTTTATTCCATTCTCCCACTTTCTCCATCCCTGCTACTCTCTTCTAAGTTAGCCATCCGCACCCCTTTGGATTTTTTTTAACCTTTCAGCCAGCTGGATTGCCCAATATTGCACTGCCTGGATCCAATGAGTTAAACCACAATAACTATTATACAGCTCAGCGGATTTACATTAATAAAATCTTTTCTTCAAATGCCTGGGATAGCAGGTGGCTGGCTCGAAAATCAAAAAAAAACACCTGCAGATGCTGGAAATTTAAAATAAAAACAGAAAATGCTTGAAATACTCAGCAGGTCAGGCTGCATCTGTGGGAAGAAAACAGAGTTAACATTCCAGGTCAAAAACCCTTTCTTCTGTTCTGATGACCAGCTGTTTGTTAAGTGAATAACTCAGTAAGGCATTGATAAGACCACATTTGGAGTGTTTTGTGCAACATTGGTCTCCTTATTTAGGAATAGATGTTTATACGTAAGTAGTTCAGATGTTTACTGGACTGATACCTGGAATGGGCAAGGTGCCTCACAAAGAAAGAATTGACAAATGGGGCCTTTATCTGTTGGAGTTCAGAAGGAATGAGAGGGGATTTGATTGAAAAATATAAGATACTGAGGGGTCATAAGGGAGTGAATGTAGAGAGGATGTTTCCTCTTGTAGGAGAATATTGTCCAAGGGGTCACCTGTTTAAGACAGAGTGTTTTCTTTCAGAGGGTTTTTGGAATTCTCTTTCTCAAAAGGCAGTGGAAGCAGAGTCTTTGAATATTTTCTGAGGATGGGTTAAATAGATTCTAGATAAGCAAAGGGGTGAAAGCTTACTGGGGTACTAATCCAGAATTGAGGTTACAATCAAATCAGCCATGAATGGCAGAGCAGGCTCAAGGGGCCTTCTCCTGCTTTAATTCATTTGGTTGTAAATAAAATCTACTGGGATCTATCTTGATTCAGCTTCCAAATTAATTTCATGAATTGTGACACAAGGAATGTTTTCCCAAAAATGTGGTTGGAAATAGGGTGAAGAAACTTAGCAGCTACAAGGTCTTCAGCTATTGGTTAAAGTGGTGCAAAAATATTCCAAGATAGAAGGTACACCCTGAGACAGAAAAAAGGTATGTGAATGCCTTGTATTTGCCAATAGTTTATCCTGATCTGTATTTATTCATTTTCATAACATTTTCATCAATTGGAAACTGACTGGAACCAAATACAGCATTCATTGTGTCAACTTAAAGAGAGGGGATCTCCTGCACAGCCTTGAGATGGGGAGTAAATGGGGAGTAATTTAAGTCTTCTCAAATAATACATGAATTTATTATGAATGCCATGTCTTCACATTGTAAAAGCACAAGCCAGTAATATGTCCTATAGTTAGATCTTAATAAAAACACAGACTGATAAAAGACCACACAAAAGGCTGGAAATGCTGTCCATCCATTCCATTTAGGAAACAACCAGTTTAATCTAAAAACTTTACTGCTGCAAAAAAATCAACTATCCATAAGTATTACCTATTACTGAGTTGTTATACTACCATTCCAGGCATATTCAGTGCATTTTATAGTATTGAAAGTTTGATAAGGTAAGTATGTAAAATCCTTTGATAAGATGTTTTACTTATATGCACTCTCTTCTGTTATATATCAGAAATGTACACAAAGGTTATTCAAGTTCATAATTTTTTCAATCTGTACATGAGATTTTTAGTATTAAGGTTTCACTGCACAAAGTCAATATAACAGGATTATGCACCAATTTTTCTCAGATGGCAATAACTCTGTCTCTAATTAGAATCAACTAGAACAGCTTTTTCCAGAGCCTTGGAGAAAGTTCAGTTTGAGCTAGAGAGGAAAGAGACTTATACAAAACTTTAGGAACTTAAAACTTCTTGCCAGTATAGACATCAAACAAAAACTCAAAACATTTGCAATTCCATGTTTGTTTAACTATAGTACACTGTACTATTCATTCATCGAAACAAAAAGCCCACAAAAATCATTACGATTAATATCAAAGTAAAAATTCCTAGCAACATTTCTGAAGAATAAGTGGTCTCTGGTTGGGCTCCATATACAAACACACTGAATGTGGTAGTAAGGTCACAAAAGCTGTAAGAGAAAAGAAGAAAGGCAAAAAATTAATGTGTACTCTGCATAGTTCTTCAGTTTATGTATACATATACTTTATAAATAACCAGTCTATTAGCATGCATATTTTGCACATTTCTGATGAAAAAAACTGAGGAAAACATCATCAAAAGTCATTGTTGTTACATGTGTATAGAGAGAAGTTCATGGCATGTTTTGGGTGGATTGGTAGAATTATTGTTGATCATTAAGAACAACAAACACTGGACAATTATTGTTCATATGAGATGGACATTGCAATAAACACATAATTAATGGAACCATGATCTACAAGAGGTTCCTGTTGGAACATGCACTTAAACAGGTTATTCACAGGAATTTCCAAGACACAATCATCAATCACTAATCACTATTCAAACAATTTGTGTAAAAAAGAATAAGTAATATTAATTGGAATTTAAGATTAAAATATATTGGAAACAGTCAGCAATGCTTCCAACATGTTTTCTTTTTTCCTTAACTGAGAATTCACCTCTGCTTTGAGTACAAGATAACTGATAATATCCATTCTATTCCAGCTTTTGGGCTCATCGTTTTCCTTACTTTTCAGAAGCATGTTTTGGATCCCATGACTTCAGCTTCTACCCCATGTGCCTTCATAAAGATCTATACCATTCCCAGCATGAGAGCAAATGCGTAGGCAAATCATAGAGAGTTGTGAGATGAATAGGATTGTAGCAACAGGGGATTTCAACTTCCCTGACATTAACTCAGATCACCTTAGTGTGAAAAGGTTAGGTGAGGTGTAATTTTTAAAGTGCATCTAGGAAAGCTTTTCTTACCAGTGTGTAGATAGTCCTATAAGGATGGGGCCACACTAGACCTAATCCCAGGGAATGAAGTGGATGAAGTGTCAGTGGCTAAACACTTTGGGGATAGTGACCATTGGTCAGTTTCAAAGAGTTATGGAAAGGGATATGGTCCAGAAATTAAGTGTCTGAATTGGGAGAAAGATGATTTCAATGTCATTAGATAGGACCTGGCATATGTAGACTGCGAGCAGTGACTTGGAGGTAAATTTACATTTGGGAAGTGGGAGTCTTTTTAAAGTGAAAGACTGAGAGTTCAGTGCCAACATGTTTCTGTAGGGTGAAGGGTAAGGACAACAAGTCCAGGGAACCCTGGATGCCAAGGGATATTGGGGGTTTGACAAAGAAAAAAGGAAGAATATGTTAGGTATAAATCACTGAAAACAGGGGAGGCCCTTCAGGAGTATAGAGTGTAGGGAGCTACTTAAAATAAAATAGGAAGGTGAAGTGGGGTCACAAAATATCACTGGCAGATAAGATTAAGGAAAATCCCAAGGCATTTTATATGTATACTAAGAGCAAGAGGTTAACTAGGGAAAGAATGGGGCCAATTAGAGATCAAAGGGGCAATCCATGCATGGAGCCAGAGCATGTGGGTGAGGTCTTAAATGAATACCTTTCATCTATATTCACTAAGATACTGTACTTGGAGATTTCATCTGGGATGGTGAATTTCTAGAGCACATTAAGATTAAAAAGGAGAAGGTATTTATTGTCTTAGCAGGCATAAAGATAAATCCCAAGGGCATGATGAGATATATAAAACTGCAGATACTAGAATCTGAAACAACAGAAATACTGGAAGAACTCAGCCAGTCAAGCAGCATCTGTGGAAAGAGAAACTGGTTAACATTTCGGGTCTGGGATCCTCCCTCAGAACTGGGTGGGGGGGGGGGGGAGATTGGAGCTGTGGAGAGGAATGAAGTGTAAAACAAAAGACTATTTGTTCTCTGAGTCATTAATCGGTCTAGTGCGGTGGGCACAACAAGACTACCTTAGAATGAATGAGTTATGCAAGCTTCCCAGGTACTTAACTATAATAATTAAAATCTTTAGATGGTAGTGACACACTATTTGAATATTCAGGGAGTGATAGGCGTTTCTGTTAATGAACAGTTTGCGGATCACATGCAAATCCCTTAACATCAAATGCTTGCAATCTTCTATTCCCTGAACTTTCAGGAATCCCATGATCTGGGCAAACTTGCATGCCGTTGTGCTCTCTACATGAGAAGAAGGTGATGAATTCCCTGTCCTTTAGAGAAGTTCAGGGCCATTGTGACCTTTATTTCTATGAGCAGGGTGGTGGAGCCTGTCATGGAGCCATTGACGGACGTCAATGATCATTTATTTTGAAAATCTTAGCATGTTGATGGATTGTTTCTCAGATATGTGGAGTTGGGAATTGCCCTTGGAAGGATAGGCCTTCCTGGCCTGAGCCCTTCTCCCATCTTTCTTCAGCCTCCTCTGGTATTAACATCTTAAACTGCATACATATCAGAACTGTACTACCTAACTCTAACCTAGAAAGTGGCACTATATGATCAACATTTTAGGCCTGAGTGTCTCCTCACTGACAATCAACACAGGTGCACCTGAAGGATGTGTGCTTAGCCCACTGCTCTGCTATCTCTACACTCATGACTGTGTGGCTAAGCACAGCTCAAATGCCGTTTATAAATTCGCTGATGACACCACTGTTGTTGGTAAAATCTCAGATGGCAATGAGGCGGCGTACAGGAGTGAGATAGATCAGTTGGTTCAGTGGTGTTGCAACAACAACCTTGCACTCAACATCAGCAAGACCAAGGAATTGATTGTGGACTTCAGGAAGGGGAAGTCGAAAGAACACGCACCAGTCTCATTGAGGGGTCAGTGGTGGAAAGGGTGAGCAGCTTTAAGTTCCTGGGCATCAATATCTCAGAGGATCTATCTTGGGCCCAACACATTGATGCAATCGTGAAGAAGGCACACCAGAGGCTCTACTTCGTTAGGAGTTCGAGGAGATTTAGTATGTCACCAAAGACTCTAGCAAATTTCTATAAATGTACAGTGGAGAGCATTCTGACTGGTTATATCACAGCCTGGTATGGAGGCCCCAATGCACAGGATCGCAAGAGGCTGCAGAGGGTTATAGACTCAGCCAGCTGTATCATGGGCACAACCCTTCCCACCATCAAGGATATCTTTAAGAGGCAGTGCCTTAAGAAGGTGGCATCCATCATTAAGGACCCCTACCATCTGGACATGCCCTCCTCTTGTTACTACCATCGGGGATGAGATACAGGAGCCTGAAGACCCACACTCAACGATTCAAGAACAGCTTCTTCCCCTCCGCCATCAGATTTCTGAACGGTCCATGAACCCATGAACACCACCTCATTGTTCCTTATTTTTGCACTATTTATTTATTTTGTAATTTATAGTAACTTTTATATGTTTGCACTGTACTGCTGCCACAAACAACAAACTTCACATCATATAAGAGTGTGATAATAAACCTGATTCTGATATAAATTATCTCCTGAACAGAAAAAGAAAAGCTGAGGTAACCAGGTTCTTTTAAACCTACCTGTATTGGGGGTTTACCACAATTGCTTTGAAAACATAAATGCCATTGCGTTTTGAAAAGAGGATTTGGTTTTTGAACCCTCCGCCCAAAATCTGGTATTCAGCAAAATTACTTGCAGTTGGTGGTGGGCCTGGCTCCAAACAGCTATGGAAATTCTTCAAGTGAAAGCAAAAAAGAAAGCATCAGTTGAGTATAGTCATTAATCCCAAAGGAAAGCAATTTGGTAGGAGCATATAAAACATCACATGAAACTGTCAGCCATAATTCCTTATATTTTTTGGGGGGACCTTACCGTTCTAGCATCTGCTGGAATCGTCTCAGGAAACAATAAGCAGGAATTTAGTAATATTCTAACTTTGTCATTTATTGAAGGCACTTAAACTTATGAATGAAAATTACTGTACATACTGAGGAAGTTACTATGAGAATGTGGATAAAATAAGTAATTTATCATTTACAATTGATTTGCAGCTATTACCCTTGAGTTCCAAGCAGTGTGAGGATCTGGATTAGTCTGTTGGCTTAACATGAATGTCCAGTTTTGTACTTCCGAGATACAATTAATGTCATATAGATGGAGTTGATAGCCGTAATCATTTATCCCATTCACTTCAAACATTACATATTCTACTTCAACCACCTCCAAAAATTCACCTTCATGCCACCTGAAACATCAAAAATCAGGAAATTAATTAATACTGGAGAATCTGAACAAGACTATGGGAAAAATTGCTGATACTTGAACAATGCCATGAAACTATTTACTGGACTGACAGAAGAAACCCCAGTTTAATATCAGAAAGACAGCACATTCAGCAATGCAGCTAAACCTTAGCAAAGCTCTGAAATTTCACCTGAATTACATGTTTAAATTGTGAAAAAAGGCTCAAACCAGTCCAGATGAAGGATCTCGACCCGAAACGTCGACTGTCCATTTCCCTCCATTGATGCTGGCTGACTCACTGAGTCCCTCCAGCATCTTGTGTGTCAAACCCCATTAATTGGCTAACATGGCAACAAAAGTGCTATCAAAAAGCCAAAGGCTGTCACATGATTATAACAATGAAAACTTGTTGGAATTCACACGTTTTGATCAACCAAAGATGGGGTTATAGAACAATATTTCCTCATACAAGGTATCCAGAAAGCCTGCCTTTAACTTCATAATAAAGTTATGAAAAATTTAATAGCTTGAAAGGTTACTGTGGCAGAAACACTTACTTAAAAACTAACCAGATGAACATTTGATTTGGAAAAAGTGGATGCATGCAACGCACTGCTAGCAGAAGTTGTGGGGGCAGATACATTAGGGACATTTAAGAGACTCTTAGATAGCCACATGAATGATAGAAAAATGGAGGGCTATGTGGGAGGGAAGGGTTAGATAGATAACAGAGCAGGATAAAATGTCGGCACAACATCATGGGCCGAAGGGCCTGTACTGTGCTGTAATGCTCTATGTTCATGTAGTTATGCTCAGTACAAATCTCAGTTTCTCCACAACTGGTAAATACTTCAGTTGCATAGCTGACCACAACAATGAGGTCCAATATACTTTTTAGGTAATGTTTTTTTCAGTTTGATTGGTCAATGAACTAGATTATTTTATCAGTGGCATCTTCCTAAAATTGGGAACTGAATTCTATCCAGTGACAAAAAAACTTTCTAATGCCATTGCTACTGTTGAAATTTAAGGAGGAAAGGGTTAGATAGTGTGAGGGTGGTTTGATGGACGGCACAACATGGTGGGCCGAAGGGCCTGTTTTGTGCTGTATGGTTCTATGGTTCTATGGTTTAAAACCAAAACTCCTCTAGACTTAGCCACTGAACTGTATACTGAAATGTATAGTTTATTAAAAACTTGTTGGTCTTTTATTGCAGAAGATTTTGGGTACAAGATTATAAATGATCCTGGTGAGACCATACCTGGAATATTCTATACAAATCTGCTCTCTCTACCCAAGTACAGGTATGCTTGGGATGGAGGCAGTGCAGCAAAATTTCACCAGATTGATTCCTGGATGGCAGGTTTGTTGAAGTATACTGGGCCTACACTAACTAGAGTTTGAAGAATGAGAGAAGATCTCATTGAAACATACAAAGTCTTTATTGGGCTTACAGGGTGAATATGGAGTTGATGTTTCCTCCAGCTCAAACATCCAGAACCAAGGGTCACAGTCTCAAAATAAGATGTCAGCCATTTGGGAACGAGATGAAAAGGAATTTTTTTCACTCAGAGGTTAATGAGTCCTTCGAATTCACTATATAAAATGGATGCCGAGGCTTAGTTGCTGAGTATATTAAAGCTAGAGTTTGAAAGATTTTTAGATAGAACCATAGAACATTACAGCACAGAAAACAGGCCATTCGGCCCTTCCAGTCTGTGCCGAAACTTTATGCTGCTAGTCCCATTTACCTGCACCCAATCCATAACCCTCCAGACCTGTCCCGTCCATGTATCTATCCAATTTATTCTTAAAACTTAAGAGTGAGCCTGCATTTACCACATCAAGGGATTAAGGGATTTATGCAGAAAAGTGGTGCTGAGGTAATGGATCAGCTATGATCTTATTCAATGATGGAGAAATCACAAGGAGCCGACTGGCCTTCTCCTGTTTCTACTTTTTATGATGTGCTTTTTCAAATCAAATGTTCACCTGGTTAGTTTTTAAGCAAGCGTTTCTGCCCCAGCAACCTTTCGCTATGAAACTGCCTGTCATTTTTCAGGTTAACAAAAAAAGCTTCCTTTTAATATTTTTAATGCTCTATGGTTTTTGACCATAGGGAAACAGATCCTCCCTAGCTATCTCATGTAAGTTTCTCATCATTTTATACATTTCAACTAAATATCCACATGGATTGTTCTGAAAACAACAATTCCAACCTACCTAACCTTTTCTCATAATTAAACTTCTCCAGCCCTTTACCATATTTTTTAAACAAAGAAGGAGGCCATTTCAGCCAATCTAATCAATGCAACTCACAGATCAATGCCATTCCACCATTACTTTTCCCTCTAATCTATTACCTCCACATTCACAACCCTTGTGATCTACCATCCACCCTGAATATCTGATTGCCAACCACCTCCACCTTGGTTCTAATTCTCCCATCTTGGATATTTGACCCTGTTCACTGAACCCCACCATTCCATCTACCATCCTCAATCCTGATCACTGACCTGAACTCCTAGCCTCAATTTACTGATCACCAACCCCTACTAATCCCCAGACACCAAATGGGCCTGTAACCACAGGCTAGTAAAGCTCGAGGCCTTGGGCCTCAGACACTCTTGAAGCTTGCAGTGGAAGGCCCAAGATTAAAGTGGTCTTTAGTACTCCATTCAACATCCACATAGCAGCTCTGTACCAGTAGTACATTACAATTTCTAGGGCACTATGTTCAAATAAAAAAGTACTTCATTTTTCTTTATAATCTACTTGGCTAATTATCTCTTCCATGCTGTTTTCCACTAACAAGTTGTAAAAACTTACAGCTGTAGTACTGGACTCCAAGCAGATGCATAATGTGCTGCCACTGGACATCCTAATAAAGCATAGTCATATTGCACAATTAGGTCTTCTTCTGCTGTTTTAGATTTAAAAGAAAAGGAAGGATCATAGAATTCCCTAAAAAGAATTTAAAACAAAAAAAAAATGAATGTCCATATAATGGTCAAAGATACATTTAACAGTTAAGAAATTTAACAACAGTTGTTCACAACTTTCATTTATATAGATCCTTTAATAAAGAAAAACATGCCAGGGTGCTACAGAGGTAAAGGAAAGTTTTAATGCCAAGCTGGGAGATGAGACATTGGAAGAATTTATCAAAGACCTGCTCAAAGCAGTTAATTTTGTGGAGGTTCTTTAAGAGGAAGATTACAAGGGACAGAATTCCAGAGCATGGGGTCTAATTAAATGAAGGCTATCAATGGAAGGATGAAGAGGGATCACTGCACAAGAGACCAGTGTCAGAAAAATGTATTTATATAGCCCTTTTAAAATAAGAAAATGACCTAAGGGACTAAAATTTAGATCAAGCCAAAGGAGAATGTGTTATCTAGAACCGATTAAAAGCTCAGCCAATAAGATTAATTATAGGGAGGGTATTAAAAGAAGCTAGAGAGCTGGAGATGAAAAGATGATGAAGTATGGAATTCCAGGGATTACTTATGTGGCTGAAGACACATCTACTAATGATGAAATATAAGGTGTAGGAATTGTTCAAAATATTACAACTGTTTAAATGCAGACATCTTGGAGTTATGTTTCAGAGAAAGATGAGGCCATGCAGGGATTGAACACAAGGACAACAGTTTTAAATTTATGGCACAAGGAGACCTGGAGCCAAAGCAGAACATTAGCGTGACGAGTGGGCAGAATTTGGTATGGGTTAGAATGTGGGTTGAAAAGTTTTGAATGAGATCA
Organism: Pristis pectinata; assembly: GCF_009764475.1. NCBI lineage: Eukaryota > Metazoa > Chordata > Chondrichthyes > Rhinopristiformes > Pristidae > Pristis > Pristis pectinata. Next base: position 12,975,574 of record NC_067428.1, read on the forward strand.
TGGCAATACAGTGTGGAAGATCAGAGATAACCTAGAAGACATAGGGGCAGATCTTCCACCCAAGCAATGGCTCCTGTGCCATTAGTTACCTTGTTATCCCAACAGAAATCAGGGCTTCCAGCACACCGTGTTTCTAAGTTTGTGAGTACCATCTTCCAGTCTGTCACTGCGAGGGTGGGGCTGCCCCTATACGGGTGAACTCCTCATGGAGTCCAACAGGGTGGCATGAGCTTCCATAAACTTTCCAACTTTTAGACTGGGAGACATGCCTGTCCAGCCTGCACTGGGCAAGAACAGCAGTGCCCATTCAAATGAACAGAAGAAATTTGCTGTCAGGAAAAAGGTGAGTTATTTTTACTTAAGCTATTTTCAATGTTTTAATTGTTTTCTGGCAGATGTGTTTTCAGTGCTGTAATAAGTGAAATCTTATATTTAGTTATAATTAAACAGGAGGCCATTTGGCCCATCACAGTCAGGGAACAAATCCTATTAGGCCCATTCCCCCTCTCCTTACTTCCCTATATCTCTGCAATTTATTCTTTCTCACACATCCCATCAACTTCCCGTTTGATCCTTTCTGCCATTAAAACAAAACTGCTATGCCACAGTGCACCCTTAAAAAACACAGCAACAGTTAATGATCTGAACAGAAATTTAAATAATTTATTCTGGCCTAAATAATTCTTATTTATGGTAATGTAATGTAACACTATTCAGATCAATTAATAATTGCTTGCATTTATCAATCAATATAGGAATTTTACATAGGCAATTTCATGACAATAATCGAAGGCACTTTTTCGGTTATAAAGACTTTCAATGCTCAGCATGTGGTAAATTTTTTGGTTTCTGAATGCACATTTGCAAACTACTGAGATAATGCTACCCAAAGTGGCACATGCAGAACTTTACATCTACCAGCTTTTCAAAGAGCATGTTTATGCTACATTTGTGTGTCCCCCTAATAGCCACCACCACCACCACCACCCACCCCTCTTTGTGCCGGTAGAAATCTATCGGCCATCATCCACAATGAGGAGATTGACTTTGCATGAATGCACTTGATATAATTGTTGTACAATTGATTTCCCTATGGAAATCCTACTTTCCATGAATAGAATCACAGGAAGCTATAAAGGATACCAGATTAATCAGACAGTTCCAGAAAACAAATGGCTATTTTGGTTGTACCCATCCATAACGTTCATTTTCTGGACCTTTCATAGATCTTTCTCAGATGACTGTAGCCAAAAGCAAGATGGGAGCCATCTATGTATGTCAGTAGTGTGACTTGCTGCAGGAGCCCTTTGGGTTTAAGGTATCCTAACCCTTTGTTTTAGAACCTGTGTTTGCATGTGTTTGTGGAGTCACCCTCTGCAGATTGCTTTCTCTAACTTATGCAATCCTTTTCTACCACTGGTAGAGAGACACTGACATCCTTAGTAGCTGAAATGGAAGAGAGGGACAAGGGTTAGCTTGTGGTGAGGGGGAGGGGGGCACAGTGAATAAAGTGGATTTTGAATGCATTTGCAGCTTATGACACAGAGTACAAGGGTGAGCAAGAAATTAGAAGAGGCAACCTCACGGATATCCCCATCAAGATCACCATTGAACTCTGTCATTTCCCTGGAGAGCTCACTTAAAGGGAGGGAGGGTGTGCAGACAAGCCCTCACTCCTCCAGTGCCATTATTTTGCCTTGTGTTGTGCACAATGCTCTCATGCAAGCAAATGAGAAGTAGGCTTATGAGAATCCCTAATGTTTGGAAAATACGACTGTCATCTTACCATAGCTGACATTTTGTGTGAGAGGTGAAGTTTGAATAAGTATTGGTATTGGTTTATTATTGTCACTTGTACTGAGGTACAGTGAAAAACTTGCCTTGCATACTGATTGTACAAGTCAATTCATTACAAAGTGCAGTTACATTGAGTTAGTACAGAATGCATTGAGGTAGTACAGGTAAAAACAATTAACAGTACAGAGTAAAGTGTCACAGCTACTGAGAGGTGCAAGGTCACACGCCAGCCCTGTAAGAAGATTTAAAAGAACTTTATTAGTAATAGTAAGTGACATAGAATTTAAGTTTAAAAGCGTAGAATGATCATAGTAAGGGTAATGAGTAGATCTGTAGAGAGCACCTTGCAACCAGTCGCCACACTCTGGCATGTTAAGCATGTGAACATGAAGAAAATGAGACTTAGCTTGAATCACGACAGCAGGATAGAGCTGGGGGAGTGCATTGTTATTTGTGTTGAAGATAATAAGTCTGTAAATGGTATACTTATGTTAGACAACTTTTAATTTAACCATTTATCTTTTTCCAGCATTGTAGCCATGTCCTTGATGCAATACTGCTGGCTCTTCCCAGCGCATTCTGGTATCTACACGAGGCACTGCCTCAAGAAAGCAACATCCATCATCAAAGATCCCCACCACCCGGGTCATGCCATCTTTTCACAGCTACCATTGGGCAGGAGGTACAGAAGCCTGAAGTCCCACACCACCAGGTTCAAGAACAGCTACTTCCCTTCAGCCATTCAGTTCTTGAACCAACTGGTAAAACCCTTATCACCACTACAGTTTAGCAACACTATGACCATTCTGATCACTTTGTACTAAAATGGACTTTGTTTTTTTGTTCTAACCATTTTTTTTTGTAAAAATTGTGTGTAATTTATGTTTAATTTATGTTTTTTGTGAATGCTGCTTATATGATGCTATGTGCCTGTGATGCTGCTGCAAGTAAGTTTTTCATTGCACTTTGCATACATGTAATTGTGCATATGACAATAAACTCAACTTTGACTTTATCCACCTCTGTTGGAAAAATATGTTCTGTTCCTTCCAGTGTTCCCTTAGAAAAATTTAGTGGCTGTTATCTTTTTGCAGCTGTAATATGCTTTCCCTTCAAGAGATGCTGGTTATATTTAAGAAGGAATGCAGCCTCCTTATATACAGCCAACAAATTACAGGGTTTGCACTGGCTGCATGCACAAATTCTTGTGCCTGGGTGACATCATGGATATTATATCTGCAGTTAACATGGGTAGTCTGAATTACATGTCTATTTTCAGCTAAGATTTTATTCTAGGCCATTGCATAAAATAAGCTTTAAATGATCACGGACACAGTAATGACACAATAACTCCCACAATTCCATCCCTAATTGTCAGGCTTCGATGGCCAGTGTTTTCTGTTTGTGCTAAAATATATAGTACCTCTCCCATGGCTCAGAGAATATGTATTTGCTTCACTATGTTTCAGTTAACTGCCCTGCTATTTCCCAAACAACATACAGTATATACGTATCTTTGTTGGCCTTGTGAGATCTTGGAACCTCTTGAGACTGCAATGCACGCCACTTCAGTGTGAACATCCTACCTTTATACATAAACCTTCACCAGACAATGAAATTCTGCCAGCAAATAACTGACTCTGTTTGGATCAAACTCACTGACAAGTTAGAGGATGGTATTTACAGAGAGCCAGTGGTGTTGCTTGCCTTCTTAAACAAAGATCCAAATGATGCAAAAAAATAATTTTAGAAGTGGGAATTTATGCAGATGTTATCCTGTTTGGTGATTTTTTAAAAAAATGAAATAACATATATCTAATCCTGACGAATCTTCCAGTCCAAATCTAATTCAAAATTTGTCATTCATGATAAATAAAGCGACTTGTTACTTTGAGTCAAGATAAATGCTGCAGCACCTGATTAAATTTTACTGAAACAGAAAAATTGCTTTAGCAATGTTTAAAGTCTTCAGACATGCACTGGAGCAATGACACACTACAGGTTTTCAGACTTAATATACATTATGTGCCATTCGGCAAAGTGAAAGAAAGGTACTCCAGAGTATTACTGCCTTTCTCCAGTAGTTAATGCTGTCTTGCAGAAGGTGGCACTACTTGTCAATGAGAAATGCACCAAATTTGGAATTAGACTTTCATATTGAGGAAAACAGTTGATGTAAGCTAAGCCATCACCATCATTTAGCAAGTACAGATCCTTCCCGGGTTACAAACGCCCAACTTTAAGGACACCATGAACATATGAGCAAGCGTTTGGGAGATCAGCAGAATGGATGGGGATGGATTTGCCGGCTACTGCGGGCTGCAGGCATCTTCTGTCAGGTGGCAATGGAGTATTTGTGCGTGCCTCCTCTCCCCACACTGCCTTCTACCCCCTGAGCTGCAACAATTGGGGCTTGGGTCAAGCCAAGCAGAGCTGGGAATGCTGGCCAGACTCACTCACTCACTCACTGAGTCAGTGAGGCCAACTGGCGGCCGCTCTTCTTGTGCCTGCTAACTCTCCCGTCACAGCTGGTTCTATGATCCTCTCCCACACAACATTTTTGTTTATTGCCACAAATTCCACTTACAACTTACTACTCAAATTTAACATAGAATTTAAAATAACTCTCCAAAAAAATCTTCATGACATAACCGACTATCCCGATGGCCATTATGGGGCCAATTAAGGGAAAAACTACAGTAATAGAAACACTATCATACTTCTTGACTGGTCACCCAATTTAAACACGCTATGTGTTTCAGAGACAGGCAAGGAACACTGTGACAACACCTGGGCAGAATAGATGATTGCAGTAGCTATTTATCTATTTATCCTTCTATTCATTCATTCACTCACAGACAGCATATGGTTGATACTGGCAAGGCCATCAACTAATGTCTACTGTTAACTGCCCTCAAACTGCATGGTTTTCTGGAAAGTTTCATAGAGCAGTTAAGTAGGTCTGGAATCACATATCTGCCATACTAGGTATGGAGGGAAGATTTCTTTTCCTAAAGGACTTAGTGAACCAGAAGGCCAGAAGTGGAATGATCAGTTTACTTAAGGTGCACTAAATTTGGAAAAGTAGTTTTACAATCCAGTTATTTTATGGACACTAACACAATTCCATATTGATTTCAATAAGTTAATTCCCAGTTGCTGGCGTGGGATTTGAACTCTTGTGTCCAGTTACCATGCATGATAACCAGCTCTGGTTTACAAGTTCAGTGATTGTGCCCCAACCCACAGCTCCACTACAAAATAATGCTCCCTTTTATAAATTCTTGGATATACTTGGCTGTCCTCACTTTTGGCCTGCAAAAAACTCAGTGGTAGAGATATATTCCCCTTTGAACAATTTTAGTAGTAGTGATCACATTTAAACAATTCACTATGTCTTCAAAATTAGAAAATGAACCAGAAATTCTTTCATTTTGCACAACATTTTTACATGCTATGAGAAGTAATTTAATTAGAAACCTAATAATTTTTTAAAAAATGGGATTTTCTCTGTGGTTCTTGCAAAGCATGTCAATTATGTAATTTTACAACGTGTGATGCACAAATGACACAAGCAACTCAGACAGCAGCACATTTCACAAGGTAGGCAAGAGCTGCTTGTGCCTGACTTAAAGATGCCTTGAGCCTCAAGCACAACACATTGGACCACCCAGCAGCCTGGACTTGTAACTTGACCTCTTCCAATACTGACCTGCTCCAAAGCTTTGGAATCCATGGATCCTCTAAAGAAAGATCCCCTGTAGGATTTCTACTTATCCCTGCTTCCATACCTTCTGCTCCACAGCTTCCCATGTGCTTCAGGTCCCCAACACTGGCCAGATCATAACCCCAACCTCTATCAGTCAGTAGTGACCAACCACTTAATGGCCCAGCCTGATTCTGAAATCACAATTCTCACACCTAACCCGCAGAATTTCCAATTTAGCCCATTTTCCAAGGTTCTTTCTCAAATACAACACCTACTCCCACCCATCCAGGACCTAAATTCCTAAAACCATTATGCAAGTCCCAATTTATCACAAATGATGCCTTGAGCCTCAAGCACAACACACTGGACCACTCTGCAGCCTGGAGCTGTTAACTGCAGCCTCAGCCACCTGCAAGTATTTTTTTCTGGATGTGGAGGGCCGAATAAGCTGATCCCTGCATCCAACAGGCATCCATCGAGGCAAAGCAGGCTCCAAGCAGCAAGACAGCCTTAGTTAACAAATCCTGGAGCACTGGTCCAGGAATACCCTGTCAGCTATTGGCAGTTTGTCACCTGTCAAACGCTGTGAAAGGATTTGTAGATGTTTTGTAAATCTCTCTAATCATCAAGGTTAATTAAAAACTGTTCAAAAACATAAAAGCTAATGTTAAAAAAGTTATTAATAACATTAAAACTGATTTAAAGTACTAACATATAATTAAAAATATTAAAATAAATTAAATTAACTAAAACATTTACCTGTATTTAACTTTTGAGGTTCAGTACCCTCATTCTTATAAATGGGGCCGCCATTATCATGCCAGTGTTCTTTGCCATGAATTTGAGGAGCAGATGTGAAATGCATCCTGATTCCTTCAGGTAGTCACTGCTCCCCTGCTGAGCTCAATGGTGCATCCAGCAATGGAACACAGAGTCAGAAGTGTCAGCATCTGACCTTTAGGATATCAGATCTCTGTGTTTCACCATGCATTCACATTCATCTGAAACTTTCTGAGGTGTGAATGACCCAGAGCCAACAGTTCCATTCAATTCAATATTGCTGCAAGCATGCCACACACATATCAAGGGTGCCTAACCACAATAAAGCATCAAGCAATTTCCACATCTACAATGGTCCTTAACTCCTATGTAACATGAGTATAGTGAGTGGACTCTGCAAATCAGGAGCTAACTAATAAATTGCAAGGCATCTATGTTCTATTGCAAGTATTGATATCATGCCATTTATCTGAGAGCACCATGTTCTTCTGTTGAAGTTCATTAAGCAATTGAGTAAAGGGCACCTAGAATAGATACTGAAAAAATATAGTTCATAACACATACCATCAGTGATACCTATATTTTGGGAATATAGTTGTACATAACTGCGCAAAAACAGATCTCGATCGGAAGATCAAATGGAATCTAAAAATCATCAACAAATGACTAACAAGGAACAAAAAATTAGAGTACAAGATAAAGCTTGCAGAAATGTTAAAATGGTAAGATATTTTAAAGAAAAGTTAACAAAGTAAATGTTGGTCCAATAGAAAGTGAGTCTGAGGAATTACTAATGGGAAACCAGAGATGCCAGATGAATTAAACAGGCTTTTTTTCAACAGAGGATATAAGTAACATCCATATACGTATAACCATAAATCATTAACTGGAAAGGAGGGAGGAACTCAGGAAAATTACAATCAGGTAAATGATACAAAGCAAATTACTGGAACTGCAGGCTGTCAAGTCTCCAGGTCTTGACAGGCTTCATCCTAGGGTCTTTAAAGAAGTGGCTAGTGAGGCAGTTGATGCACTGGTTTTACTTTTCCAAAATTCCCTAGATTGAGGGAAGGTTCCATTAGACTGACAAACAATGAAATGTAACTCTTTTATCCAAAACAGGAGGGAAACAGAAAACAGGAAATTATGGGCCAGTTATCTTAATATCTGTAATAGGGAAAATGTCAGAAGCTATCAGTAAATACATTACAGTTGGGCACTTAGAAATGACAAAGTTATCAGACAAAATCAACATGAAAGGGAAATCATGTTTGACCAATTTATTTAAGTTCTTTGAAGAAGTAACATGTGCAATGGTTAAAGGGAAATTGATGAATGTGCTGTACTTAGATTTTCAAATCAAAAGTTATTGCAGAAAAAAGCTTATGATCTGGGCAGTAACAAATTGGTGTTGATAGGAGATTGGCTGCTTAACAGTAAACAAGAGAGTAGGCACAAAGGGATATTTTTCTGATTGGCAAGATATAACAAGAGGTTTGTCACAGAGATACCTGTTACGGACTCAATGTTTTACTGTTTGCACAAATGACGGATGAAGGCACTGAAGGTGTAGTTGCTAAATTTGCTGATGAGGCAAAGACAAGTAGGAAAGTAATTTGTGAAGAGGACATGAGGAGGTTACAAAGGGATACAGATCAATTAAGCGAGCAGGCAAAGATCTTGTATAATTAGGAGAAACTGTGATTTTATCCATTTTGGCAAGAAAATAGGGCACGTGAGAGCTCATCTAGAATATTGTGTATAGTATTGGTATCCTTATTTGAGGAAGGTTGTTAATTCAAGTTTGGAGAGCATTTAACAAATTAATGCTTGAAATGAGTAGGATGACTTATGAAGAAAAGTTGGACATACTAGGTTTGGATCTACTGGAGTTTAGAAGAGTTCATAAGGTCTTAAGTGGTTTTCATAGGACTGAAGTAGAAAGGATGTTTCCTATTGTGGAAAAGATTACAATTGGGGGTCACAATTTAAAATTAAGAGAGATGAGGCAATTTTTTTTCTCTCAGAGTATTGTGAATATTTGGATCTCTCTTCCTCAAAGGGTGATGGAAGCCGATTCTTTGCATATTTTTTAAGTTAGGGGTTAACAGATTTTTGTTAAGTGAGGAGTTGAAAGGTTACCAGGATAGACCAGAATGCGGAGCTGAGGTTAGATTCAGATCAGCCACAATCTCATTGAATGGCAGAGCTGTCTCAAAGGGCTGAGTGGCCTCCTCCTGCTTTTAACTCATATGTTTATATGAATCACCCTGTCAGCTAGAAAGCCTAAAACACATCCCAGCCCTATTTATTCAGCAGCAAAGTGCTGCATAACCCCAAGTACTGCATAACCCCAAGTACAGTAAATCTCCAATAATCTGGCATCCGGTTGCTCAGAAATCCCGATAGTGCAGCATCTGACTCACTCATTAGTCTGGAATGTGAGCCAGGTTCAAGAGTGCAGCTAGTGCTGGAACTGGGGTACAGGTTCAGAACACCAGCAGTCAGTAACATAGGTAGGTTTGCCATGGAACCAGATCCAGAGTGCTGGCATATTTCCCATTCCCTTTGAACTCACTGGGTTCACTGTAAGATTTATTACATTGTGTAACATGTAAAATATAAATAAAGTGTGTTTGGCTAGAAGTAACATCCAATAGTCTGGACATCTGCTAGTCTGGCACTACCAAAGTCCCAAGGGTGCCAAATGATCGGAGTTTTACTGTACTGTCTAGTAAAAATAGTCAATACTCACTTTTTAATGACATACGTGTAATTATTCTGAAGCTCGGATGGATCAAGTAACCCTTTGCTACATGCAGTCACTCTTCTATTTTTTGCAAAATCAAAACAGAAACAAAATGACAAAGTTCATACCTTGATACAAAATATATTAATGTCAACTGAAATGTTATTAATACAAAAATAAAGCAACTTTATGGTGGTATTCTGCTGTTAGGCTGGACTCTAGTGGCTTGACAAAATGGAGACATTGTTGGAAAATATATCGGCCATTAATCCTAAAGAGATGTGGCAGAAATGACATGGGTTGGAAGTTTGAAGAAATACTGTCATATATTGGGCAAAAATTGTTTCTGTCTTTCTAAAGATTGAAAATTGCTGAGAGTTGTTTATCTCAGAGTTGAGTTCCAAATGCATTCTGATGACATCCAGCTGGACCTCCCCAGCACTTTGTATCACCATTTCTCAACCTTTCCACTCCCAATGATTCATCAAACTTCTTGTCCAATGTTTTGTATTTTACAAGCAGGAATTTCTTTAGAAATAAAATGTGGAAGACCAAACACATTGTTCCTGATCCCCAACACCATCATTTAGTTGATTTCATCTCTCTCCTTCGCCACTTTTTAAGGCTAATCAAGACTGTTTGCATCCTTGTATCCTACCTTCATCCTGAATTGAATTCTCAACATTCCGTTCTTTCCAATTACTTGCAAATCCATAATATTGCCCTTTACTGCCTCAACATCAGCAAAACTGCGATTGAACTCCTCTTGCATGTATTTGTTATTTTTAGACTCAGCAACTGCAATGCTCTCCTGGTCAGCCTTCCAACATACATTATCCATAAACCTGAGCTCATCCAAAAACTCGCTTGCCAGTATCCTAACTCATCCACCCTTTCAACTCCTGCCCCTACACCTAGCGCTCTGCCCCCTTCCTGCTCTCTGTATCCACCTCCAATCTCTGAAGTCTCCAATATCTCTGCACAATTCAAATACCCACAAACTTTTCACTGTTTCACTTCTGGCAGCCATGCATGCAACTGTTTAGGTCAGAATTCTCTCTCTAAAATCTGCCTTGATATCTCTCTTCTTTTAAGAGACTCCTTCAAACAAATACTTCATTCATCCATCATATTATGTGACTCAGCGGCAAATATGGCTTGCTCTTTGGCAGGTTTTTTGTTCCCACCCAATGCCTGTTTCAACTCCATCCTTCTCCCTGGGAACAGTCTGACTCTGACTCATGCCTCTTCAATTGCCTTAGCATAAAGCTTTATCTGATAATGATCAAACAACTGGAAACTGTACATTAAAGTGCCAGCAAATGGTGTTTTTGTAACAGCAGGCAAAGCAAATGCTGTGCTGCGTGAAATAGTTTGCAGGACAAGTTTCCCATTTGAAACATAAAATCAGTCTACAGAATACAGCAGTCTAACATGCCTCACAGAAGATGACAGCAAGTCCCACTACTATGCAAACAATCTAAGAACCGTTCTAAATAAGGGTGGATACCATTAGTAAACTATCATGATAAGTTTATCCAACTGTACATTTACCAAGTTGACCATACAAGGATGTATGTCATAACTTTATAGGCCAAAATATTCCATCTCCTACTTAACTCTCAGCTGAACGCCCACCACAGATATGCTCCTTCATTAAGACAGTTTACTTTCACTTCTGTTAATTTTTCTGCCTCTACATTCGCCAGAGGTCAACTGGCATTGAAACTCTCATCCATGCCTATGCTACCACAAGATTCAACTATTTCAATCTCTTCTGCTGGTCTCCCATTCATACCCTTTAAAAACTTAAGCTCATCCAAAATCTTGTTTCTTGCTTACCATCTTATATTGAATCTGGATCAACCATTACACCTGCATTATAGCTTTGAAATGGCTTCATCAGTGCCTCAAATTTAAAATTCAAATGATCTTATTTAAATCCACGTCCCTTGCCACTTATTATTCTGCAACTTCTTCCAACCATTCAACACTTTCTTTGAAACCTCTTGGTTCTTGGCTTGGTGTGCAACTCTACCTCCTTTCACTCTATCATTGGTGACTGTGCCTTAATCTCCCTAGCCTTCTACTCTGGAATTCTCTCAAGAGATTCTGGCTCTCCACCAATTCTTCTTATTTCACACCTTCCTTGAAATATATCTCTTCCACAAGGAGGAGATTATGTCATCTAATATCTCCATCCTTGACATTGTTCCATTTTTCACATTTTCAAGGTTTTTGACCTTGAAAAGCAACCCAAACTGCCAACATCATTCTTATAGATCCTCAATTAATTTAATTGGTTATGGATACAGTGAATTCACTGGCTAAGAAATTCCACGTCTATTTTTCAGGCTCTGAGCAGGTGTTTTGGCTTGTGATATGTCTCTAATATCCAAGTAAGTGCTTATTTCTAAGAAAAGGTATCTTTATTAGTCACATGTATGTTGAAACACACAGTGAAATGCATATTTTGCGTAGAGTGTTCAAGGGGCAGCCCACAAGTGTCGTCCCACTTCCGGCACCAACATAGCATGCCCACAACTTCCTAACCCGTACGTCTTTGGAATGTGGGAGGAAACCAGAGCACCCAGAGGAAACACACACAGACATGGGGAGAACGTACAAACTCCTTACAGACAGCAGTCGGAATTGAACCCGGGTCGCTGGTGCTGTAATAGCGTTAAGCTAACTGCTACACTACCATACCATGACACAACAGTCTTACTGGGGCTGGCATACCACACCTATTTTAAGTAATTAATAATATATTTAAATGCACTTGTTTAAATTTTGATATGAGCTAGCACTCAAGTCACCATTTTTTAAACTCACTAACTGGCAGAAAGGAAAGGATAGTTCACTATTGCTACTTAAAACTATTGTGCAGTTAATACAGCTTTTCCATTTTAAGCTCCTTGTTAACTTCTGAACATTTTTTCTTTTTTTTAATACTTGTTCTGAAATATTATGAATTAATTGAGAAGAAAATTTTGTTGATCTTGGACTGCTTCATAAACCAATTGACTGCTGTCATCAGTGCTTGGAGGTACACGAGGAAGAACAACAGGAGAGAAAGCAGAGTGCAGGGGTAATCAGGAAGCAAAAAAACTCCAAATGCTAGAAATTTGAATTAAAAACAGACAATTCCAGAAATACTCTACAGGTCAAGCAGCATCAGTGGAGAGTTTAATTAACTCTTCCATTTATGTTTCCTACTATTAGATCAGTTATGATTAACATGCCTTCATCATTTTCCCTCAGCTGGCACCACCACTTTTTGTGTCGTTCTGTGCCTCTTGCCTATCACAGACTTCCTTTTGCTCTCCCCATATCTCCCTCTTCTCTACAACTTAACACATGTTAAGTTTCAAACATAAATAGAAGGAGTTGAATGAGGATAGAGGGGAGATAAAATAAAATAATGGTGTAATTCTGAGATTAAAAAATGCTTAAATAAATCCTGAAATAAAACAGAATGCAGAACAGAATAAAGAGGTCAAGCTGCATCTGTGTAGAGAGAAAAACAGAGTTAAGTTTACAGGTTACAGTGACTAGTTCTGACACAAACTAAAAAGATTGAAATTGTTGAATTCAGTGTTGACTCCTGATGGCTGTATTATGCCTTGTCAGAAGGTGAGGTGCTGTTCCCTGAGCTTAAGTTGGACTTCTTGGAACAGTGTAAGTGGCTAAGGATAGAAAGATCAGAGTGGAAGTGGGATAGAGAGTGCATGGAAGCTCAGATTCACCCCTGAAGACTTAATGGAGATAGCCTGCAAAGTGGTCACCCAATCTGAGTTTGTTTTTTTTTTCCCAGTGAATTAGAGACCACATCATGAGCACTGAACTCAAAGTATGAAAATTTAAAAAAATCAAAGTACCTGCCTGGGTTGCATTTCCAGTGCCTGCTGTGACTGTTACAATGAGATTCCTTCAGTCTTCCTGCCTCCTATGGAAAAATAATTGATCTGGGAGTGCCCAGGTACAGGTGCTTCCCAGAATATGACTTAACTTCCAAGGAATTCTCAATTACATCAGTCCATGTATGACTAATGTGGAAATCCAATAAGATGTGGGAGGGCAAATTGTGACTGAAAATGCCAAGATGAATATCCAGAGTGCCACAATTTGACTGGAAATAGTTGCAACTGCATTTCAGTCTGGCAGTAAGCTTTTCTTGTTGCAAAACTGCTAAATTTTGATGTCCCTCTTATTAAGGTTTACAAGTCATCAATGCACTCAAACTCATTTTAAATGATACAATTAATGTGGTTGAGTACACATTATCAGATATATCATAGTGACATGCAGTGAAATGCAGAGAAGTGTGCAATGGTAAAGAATCATGGACCTTTGTCTGAATGCCCAAATGGCTGCTATCACTGTTCCCTGTCTGTTTAGAACCTATGCAGTGTGGTGATGTGACCAGTGGTGTTCCTCAGAGATTGATGCTGGGGCCTCTGTTGGTTGTGATATATATAAATGACTTGGATGAAAATGTAGATGGGTGGGTTAGTAAGTTTGCAAATGACACAAAGGTTGTAGTTGTGGACAGTGTAGAGGGCTATCAAAGGATATAGCAGGATATAGATCAGTTACAGAAATGGGTGTAGAAATGGCAGATGGAGTTTAATCTGAAGAAATGTGAGGTGTTGCACTTCGGGAGGTCAAATGTAAGGGGAAAGTATACAGTTAATGGCAGGACCCTTAACAGCATTGATGTGCAGAGGGATCTTGGTGCCCAAGTCCTTAACTCACTGAAAGTGACCACGCAAGTAGATAGAGTGGTAAAGAAGGCATACGGCATGCTTACCTTCATTGGTCAGGGCACTGAGGATAAAAGTAAGGAAGTCATGTTGCAGCTTATATAAAACTTTGATTAGGCTACACTTGGAGTAGTGTGTGTAGTTCTGGTAACCCCGTTACAGGAAGGAAATGGAAGCTTTGGAAAGGGTGCTGAAGAAATGTACCAGAATTCTGCCTAGATTAGATGGTATGAGAGGTTGCACAAATTTGGGTTGTTTTCTCCGGAGCAGCAGAGGCTGAGGGGAAACCTGATAGAAGTATATAAAATTATGAGTGGCATAGATAGGATAGCCAAACAGAATCTTTTTCCCAGGGTAGAAATGACAATTACTAGAGGACATGCATTTAAGGTGAGAGGGGGCAAGTTTAAAGATGTGTGGAGCAAGTTTTTTTTTACACAGAGAGTGGTAGGTGCCTGGAAGGGGCTGCCAGGGGTAGTGGTGGAAGCAGATACAATAGCGGAATTTAAGAGGCTTTGATAGACACATGAATATGCAGGGAATGGAGGGATATGGGTCATGTACAGGCAGAAGAGATTTAGTTTAATGTGGCATCATGTTTGGCAAAAACATTGTGAGCACAGGGCTTGTTCCTGTGCTGTGCTGTTCTGTGTTCTACTCCAAAGCTGCTATTGTATTCACAAGGATAGGAGATGAAATTGCTCCTCATATTAACCCATATGACAGTGGAATTACTGCTCATGCTTGCTTGGAAAGAAATGTTGTGAGGAGCTATCCTTGATCATTTCCATTGGACTCCACATGTTCTTATAATAGGTAACATAGCTTTGCAAATACTTTCATGTGACATGATTACTTGGAAGATGACTTGCTTCCACTCCTACTTTGTGGGTTCTGATGTGGCTGATGAGGCTCATGTGGAGCTCCACACTCTTCCACAATTGGGACAGGAGTTGTTGGCAGGGTAAACAGATGGGTAGTTTATAAGATGGAACACTTCTTCTGTTGCTTACACTGGGCTTCTGTGTAAACCTAATCTATAGTCTCGAGGTTCGCAATATCATCCCAAATGCTCTTTCTCCACTTTGATTTCCCTGGAGTCAGTGGGGATGTTGCATTCTTCATGGAGGCTTTGAATCTTCTTCTCTGTCCATCTGGTAATCTTCTCCCATGACATAGCTTGGATAAGAGTGTTTGTTTTGAGAGTCTGGTGCCAGGCATGTGAATGTAATTGAAAGTAACTAGGGCCTCAAAGCTGGGGATGGTGGCCCAAGAGAGGATGCTGACATTGGTTCACTTATCCTTATGGTCAATTTGGAAGAATCACCAAAGCATATGACAGGATGAGCCTTACAAAAGTCCTCTACAAACCTGCCCTCATCAATAATACTTCATGACAAGACCCTGCAAAACATGGACCACTTCCCATTTCTTGGGAGCTACATCTTAGTGAAGCCAGATATCAATGATGAAATTTACCACAACCTTCAATGTGCTCCTGCAGCTTTCAGTCAATTGAGGAAAAAGACCTTGGACCTAGCACAAAACTCATGGTCTACCAGGCTGCTGTGATTCCTGCCCTCCTATATGGTTCTGAGACTTGGACTGCCTTCAGAAGGCATCTCAAGGCCCTGGAGAAATACCACCAATGTAGCACTGTCTCCGCCAAGACTTACAGGAAGTAGCGTAATGCCAGTGCAAAAAATTTGACTTTGCTGAATGCCAATTTCCCAGTCACAGCTTCTTTTAATTTATACTGTATCTTCTTCCTAGTTGTCCAGGATTATATAGCAACCATGAGGTACTATATTTTGTGCGTTTTAAACCCTGGTATTAACTTTAACTAGAACCTAACGATATGCACAAATTAGAGCCATAAATGCTGGCATTGCCAGAGATTCCCACATTCCCTGAAAGCATATAGTAAAAAGCCCCTTTAAAAGTCTGTACTCTACTTGTTTTGCTGCATTTTTAAAAAGCTGCATTTAGTTAGCTTTTTAGTGAATTAGTTGATGTTATTTTTACACTTCCCAATCATGATGTGACAAAAAGCTTATTTTTTAATAAAATGCCAAAACAATAGCTTAAAAATTCAGTACAAATATACAGGCCAATTTTTGGAAAGTGTATCAAGAAATAGAGCCTCAGCATACAATGGAAAATGTTGTGCATCTTCTCATAGTATTTTGTCCACTGAATTTAATAGATAAAATTGTGCCTATGAACTTGTGATTTGAGCTTCTGCAGACAATTATCTCTAATATGTAGAAATGAGAAGTAAAAACATGGCATTAAGAAGCCTCTGCGTCATTTAAATGTGTTGTAATACTTAATGAAGTCCTTGCTTATTTTGAGTGAAAATACATTCATCTAGTCTACAATACCTTGAGATTTTGATGATAGGTCATTTTCTGTTCTCTCTTACAGCTGCTGCCTGACCTGCTGAGTATTTCCAGCACTTTCTGTTTTACACTGTATTGAAGTTCATGCTCAGCATTTAGCAAAAGTCAATTCTATAACCCAATGTTCTTAAGTAACACAGAAAGTCACAGAAATGTAGACATGAACCACATTCAAAGCTGAGGATAATCATTTTGGACAGTTAACAAAATACTGCACTGTACATGTTCTCATGTGATACTACTGATTAAAAATGCCATATTCTACATCCAAAAGTACTGAATTCTATATCCCTTTAGTTATTTTATAGTATTCAGCAATCAAATTCATTTGTTGAGTTGAAATAATTTTGCAATGTTAAAATGTTCTATTACTTACTTGGATACCCTTATTTCTTTAGCTGGTGGACATCCAATGACTAAGAATGTGGTCTGCAACAAATAGATAAATTGTTCTGTAAAACTAGGTATAGATCAGTAGTACACAACTTTCTTGCAGAGGCTAGACTGATAATCCACAAAATTATGAAAGCCATTCAGAAGAAATGTGCTGTTTTATCCTGTCTTTTGTACTTATAAAGACACAAATTCTATGGTTTGTTAAAAATTAGAGTTTATTAATAGCTAAAATTAGCTCATTCTTATAAATTAAACAATTTCAATTATCAAAACAAAGGGGATGATCATGCTGGACTATGTCCCTTATCCAGACTGTCAACAATGGTACTTGCATTTCTTATCTGGGCCAGATGGGGAGGGCCTATCTTGTTAGCTCTCTGCACCCTTAAGTCCAAGATGCAAATGGAATAGTAATGAGGCCCAACTACTGGAGTGGACCCAACAGTAGGCAAAGCTGAAGGTGAGGCTTTGCTGGGTGTGAAACCTCCAGTGCTATCTGTTGTGCTTGTACTTTCTCTCTGTGACTGTGACGGTTTCCCCTAGGTGCTCCAGTTTCCTTCCATATTCCAAAGATGTGCAGGCTGGTAGATTAATTGGCCACTGTAAATGGTGCATAGTAGAAATCTAGGGGAGGTTATTGGGAACGTGGGGAGAATAAAGTAGGATTTGTGTAAGTGGGTGCTTGATGGTCAGTGTGAACAAGGTGGGCTGAAGGGCTTGTTTCCATGCTTTGTGACTCTCTATTTACCAAAGAGTCTGTTGAAGCTTTTTTTTTCAGTTACTCACTTTTGGGATTTGGGAGTCACTGCCAGCGTTGCCCATCCCTAATTACCCATGAGAATATAATGGCGAACTGTCTTCTTGAACACTGAAATTTTTCTGGGGAAGGTACCCCTGCTGGGTCGAGAACTCCAGGATTTAGACCCTGCGATGATTTAGGGACAGCAGTTTCGTTCCAAGTCTAGATGGGAGATGAACTGGGGGGAAGGATACAGGTGATAGTGTGTGTTTCCTTACACCTGCTGCCTTAACTGTGTTCCTAGCAGAGGATGAGGCTTTGAGAGATGCTGTCTGGACACCTAGGTGAGTAACAGCAGTATGGTTTCTATGCATTGCCGCCACAGTGTGTTGATGTGGGTAAATGTGCTAATCAAATGGGCTACTTTGTCTTGAAAGGTGTCCATCTCCTACAGTGTTGTTGAATCTGTGCTCATCTGCTCAGTAGATCAGGTAGCATCGGTGGAGACTCTATGATTCAGTGGATAGAGAAGAAGAGTTAATTTTTCTAGTCAATGATTTTACTCTGGGATATTTACCTTTGGATAAAGCCAAATAACTGTCTACAATAAATAAATATGTTTCCATCCAAACTTCTTGGAAATATTTAATGCTCACTATCGCATTTTGCTTTTTCTCCACTATAGCACTCTCTCTCTCCTGTACTTATTTTATTCTCTCTTGCTCCGTTACTTCCCATGTTCATTTTCTCCTTTTGGCTCTTGCTCCCTCCTGCCTCTTGGCTGCTCCCTCTATCAGTGCTTCACACTCCCTCTGCTTCCTATCCTCTTTATGCTGCACCACTGCTGCACTTTCCCACCTAGTTCTTTTCAAAAGTACTTGAACCACCCTTTGATTAGGCAGGAGGGAGGTTCGAATTTGTTTGGCCCAATCAGATTTGGTCCAATCATCAAGTCAGGAGAGGGAGTTTGGATCAGCACTTGGAATTATGATGTTTTTACAATCACGGAATGTGGTTGAGAGAAAGGCAGGACTAGCAGCGTCTTGTTCCAGGTACAGAAGTTTCAGACTGAACAGAGGGGAATGCAAAAGAGGAGGGGGAGTTACACCACTAATTAGGGAGAACGTTATGGAAGTACTTAGCAAGGATGTTCCTCCCAATGATCATTGGAAGCCCTTTAGTATAACCCCAACAAAATGATCACCGCACTTTTATTCCTAAGTTCTTCCCATTTGGCCTCATTGGGTGAGATATGAGTCATAATAGCAGGGGATTTTAACTTTCCCAATATTATTGGGATTGCCTTAGTGCACAGGGCTTAAATGTTAAGTGTGTCCAAGGAGGTTTTTTGAGACAATATGTGGAGATTCCTACTAGAGTCATGGCTATACTTAACTATTTTTAGGAAATGAAACTGGGCAGGTGGTGGAAGCATTGGTGGGGGAACATTTTGGGAATAGTGACCTTAATTCTGTAAGTTTACAGGTAATTATGGAAAGGGATAAAGCTTGTCTTCAAGTTAAGGTCTTGAATTGGGGGAATCCCAATGAGTTAGTAAGAGTTCAGGGCCTGCATGTTCCAGTATGGGTGAAAGGCAAAGATGCCAAGATTTGTGAACCTTGGATGACAAAGGATATTGAAGGTTTGATCAGGAAAGAAAATCATATGACAGGCATAGGCAACTGGGATCAAGGGAGTCTCTTGAGGAATATAAAATATTGCAAATATTCAATGTTCACTATCACATATTGCTTTTTCTCCACTGCAAGTGTTCCTAGTAGGAATGTTGATGAACAGAAAGACCTTGGGGTTCAAGTTCCCTCAAAGTGGAAACACAGGTAGATAGGGCAGTGAGGAATGTATATGGCATGCTTATCTTCATAGGTCAGGGCATTGTGCTGCATTACTATTCACTTGGCAACATATGCACAGCTCCAGTCAAACAGACCTTGAGAGATAGTGCCATGTCCCGAGATATGGTTTCTAACTTACCTTTATCACAAAGATAACATGGGCTATTGGCAACAGGATGTTAAGGCAAGTCACTTCATTCAGATACCTGTCCATAAGCAGCACAATGTTCATTGTCTGAACTACAATAAAACTTTGATAATTGGACACACTCGGAACTTTGGTGGTGCCGGACTACCAGATTCCAAACTATCAGATGCTTTTCCATTAATGCCCCAACATACTTCTAATTCACCTTTTTAAAAATATCTCACACAGTGGAATAATACATTTTCCAATGATGCGGCTGATTTGGCACTCGGGACTACTTCCCGACCAAGTGAGGACAGGTGGTCATTCTAGACATAGGTTCCAGTTGGCAGGTGAAGAGTGAAGATTATCTTTTCTTTAAATGCCTGACAGTAGTTTCCAGACCTATAAATCAGTAATCATACTACTTTTTTTCTGTCTGACATATCTTTTGGATTCGCCATGCTGATTAAAATAGGTTTTATTGTGTAGGTACAACACTTTTAAAAGGGTATTGCACCTTCTCCTGATTTCTAGACAGAAGTACATGTTAGTTTCCTGGATTTGTCTATTTTCCTAACCTTTGATACTGGCATTGGTGTAAGTTACTAGGTTGTCTGAGAACTACTATTAGTCTTTAAAAAAAACAGATCATCTTTGCTCCACCTGCCAACTGGGAGCAAACTTCAAGGCTATTTCCAGAGTTACCACCTGTTCCTATTTAGTCAGTACTGTCCTGAACTTTGAAAATCAAGTCATGGTTTTGTACTACAACAGGACAGCATTTGTCCTATACTCCTGAGCACTAAGTGTCATGTCCCTCTGGTGGCTCCCCAAGGGAGGTGAATGCAGTGGGAGTGGAGTCCTGGCAGCATCAGAAACAAAAGCAGGACCCTGGCTGGAGAAGGAGCACAGCCCCATAGGCAGCGGCAATGAGCTGTTTGAGGCAGCAATGGGAGAAGCAGGGACCAGGTGAGGAGGGGGGGGGGGGGAAATGGTGCCCAGGAGGGACTACCTCCAATAGTCTCACTTTGTCTGGAAAAATTGATGTGGGGGTAGGATTAGACTGGATGGAATATTATTGGGTATGGGGAGAGAATGGAAAGTTCTTCAGAACTTGACCAGCATGGCCTGGTCGGTAGTGCTCCCAAGCCGATCTTGATGATGGGTGTTGATGATCGAAGATTCAGATTCAGATTAGGTTCAGAACCAGAGTAAATTCTGTGCCCTTGCTACTTTCAGTGTTTCTTCCAAATTTTGTTCAACATAGAAGAGCACTAATTCATCAGCTGAGGAAGAATGCCAGGTAGTTATCAGGAGAGGTTTACTTGCTCATGTTTGATGTGCCATGAAATTTCAAGAGATCTGGAGTCAATACTGAAGATTCCAAGGGCAACCCCTCCCACCTGTGTATTACTGTGCCACCATCTTTGATAAGTCTGAACTACCTGTGTGACAAGAAATACCCAGGGATTGTGATGGAGGAGTCTAGCACAGTCTAGTCTAGGAGTCCGCTAGGTATAATTCTCTAAGTATGACTAAGCTTGATTAGTCTGTTCAACAGCTCTCCCAATTTAGACATCTGTGCTCAGATGTTTGAGGAGGTCTCTACAAGGACTGATTTTGCTATGTCTGAATTCAGTGGCTGGTTTGATGTTGGGTAGTCAATCCAGTTTTTATTCCTTCTCTGTTTAAATGCATCGTACTAGAAAAAAAACTACTCAGCCTACACTAACTTGCATTTGCTTTGAGCACTTCAGCCATACTTCTGCCAGCTCAAAGTTTGGACATTGCCAGATATCAATCCATTTTGACACCCTTTGCTTTGTTTAAGACAATCACATGCTGTTAAGGATTTTGAATTCATTTTGCACTTCATCCATGGATTATTTTGAAACATTAATGTGAAATATTTTCCATTCATCAAATTACTTGTGGCAATGCTGCAAAACAGCAAAAGTTGACCAAAAGGTTCAAAAGTGCTCACCTGCACCAACATAGCTAATATCTTATACTTTACTAATGAAGTATTAACATGTTCAATTAACTTACTATTGCTGGCATGCTTCTGCAGAGAACATCTTTACGCAACATGTCAATGGTAAGTACTGTGAGGTCACTTGGGAATATCCTAAATAGAAAATGACTTACTGTACAATTTTTTTTTTGCAGACTAAAAGTAGACACTAAAATATACTGAATCACACAGAATAGTTACCTAGATTAATCCATCAGGGCTCAGATGCAATTGAAATTTTAGTTTGTCAATACATCTTACTAAACATTAGACAGATTTATAACTTCAGGAAAATATATTCCCATGCATAATCTTAAGAATTTGCTTTCACTAGTGAAAAGAATATTTCCTGGGATATACACTTCCTTCCTGAACGGGGCTTAAATGTGTTATAAATAGGACTCCCATCAGATAACATGAGATACCCCTCTGCAATTGTGGGATTGGTGAATTTTCCCTGTTCTTTCAAATTTGTAGGATCTATATGTTAATTAATGAAAGCAAAATGTACCATGTCTATGTCACTTATATATAAAACACCAGGGTGGTCCATATATGGAATGAGCTGCCAGAGGAAGTGGTTGAGGCAGGGAAATTAACAACATTTAAAATGCACGTGGACGGATACATGGATAGAAAAGGTTTAGAGGGATATGGGCCAAACATGGGCAAATGGGACTAGTTTAGATGGCAATCTTGGTTGGCGTGGACCAGGTGGGCCAAAGGGCCTGTTTCCATGCTGTATGACTCTATCACTAATTCAATTTCTGAGGAACCTAAGGACTTGTAGGAGCTCCTCTGAGCAAAAGAGGCTTAAATTGTTTAGGAACTGAAAGTGGCCACATGGCTAAATTCAGAACAGTAAATTTATGCTGAAAATCAAGAAAACTGCAGATGCTGGAAATCTGAAGTAAAAACAGAAAATATTGGAAATTGTTAGCAGGTCAGGCCACATCTGTGGGAAGAGAAAAAGAGTTAACATTTCAGGTTGAAGACCCTTCATCAAAACTGAAAAGGAGACAAAAGAAGCTCATTAAGTTACAGGGAGGGTGATGTCACTTATAGGGTAAAACTGGGGTGACCATAGGATAATGGAGACACAGAGACTGCAGATACTGGAATCTGGAGCAACAAACAATCTGCTGGAAGAACTCAGCGGGTCGAGCAGCATCTGTGGGAGGAAAGGAACTGTCGACATTTCAGGTTGAAACCCTGCATGCCTGAAACTTCGACAATTCCTTTACTCCCATAGACGCTGCTCAACCTGCTGAGTTTTTCCAGCAGATTGTTTGTTGACCATGGGTTGTTGTAACCAGGGTTATCTGGTAAATGAGTGAATGGGGGTAGCTAGAGAGTGGGAACATAGACAAAAGAACATAGACAGAAGAATGTACGAGTTGCGAATTGCAGAGCAGGAAGACATGCTCACATGTCAGGCTGGGCATGTCCTCCACCCTCAGAGGAAAAAACAAGAAAAAGAATTGGGGTGGGGGAAAACAAACAAGCTGTGCCAATTTACAAATGGCAACTGATGCAGATAGAAATAAAGTTACCTGAAGTTGTAGAATTCAATATTAGGCCCAGAAGACTGCAGCCTGTGCAGATGGAAGATGAGGCGCATTGGGCCACATTGTAAGAGTATAGGAGGCCACAAACCAATAGATCAGAGTGGGAGTGGGATGAGGAATTAAAAAGTTGCAGGCAGTGAGAAACTCAGGATTGCCCAGGTGGACTGAACACAGATGTTCTGCAAAGCAAACACCAAATCACCAATTCTCCAACATAGAGGAGACCACATTGCGAACATCAAATACAGATCACTAGATTGGAAGAAGTGTAAGTGAATCACAGCTTCACTAGGAAGACTGTTTGGGTCCTGGATGGTGGGAACAGAAGAGGTAAAAGGACTCATGTTGCATTACCTGTGGTTGCAGAGGGAACTTCCAAAAGAAGGGAGATGATTGGTGGCAATGGAAGAGTGAATCAGGGAGTCACAAAGGGAATGGTCCCTGCAAAATGCTGAGAGAGGAAGTGAGAGAAAGGTGTGTCTGGTGGTGGAATCTATTTGAAGGTGGTTGAAATTGTAGGGGATGATTGGTTGAATACAGAGGCTGGTGGGATGGTCCTTACTACTTAAGTCCAGACTTCTGACGTGGAGATGTATTATGCCTTCAAGAAGTGGTAGGAACCATTTGAAAATAATTCCATGTTTTGATATTTTGAGAAATGATTAATGTGAGACACTGCACACCAAGGTTTACAAGACACGTAATTTAAGGTTACCATGGAAGACAAAATGAAGAGAGATATCGTGTAACATGAAAGGGACCGGAGACCCTATAGAAACTGGTCAGCGCACAATGGGTCGAAGGAGCAACCAGGGTCAATTCTTAGGCTGCTGTTATAAAAAATATGAATGCAATGAAGGAAAAAAATCATACAATCTCAGAGCAGTTGTCAAAATCAGTGAATAAATCATCTGCAAAATGCCAGGTCCCCTCAGCTACAACAAAGGCCTTAACCACAAGCCAATTTACTGCACACCAATCACCCAGCTGTCAATTCTATCAATCAATAAACAACCTGAACATCCTTATAAATCATCCCTGCAGTGAGTTTCTTTTATGTTGCTGCATATGCCAACAGACAGAAGTAGAACTATAAACAAAACATCCCTTATTGAAAGTGGTATTCTTTGAGTGAACTGCAGTAACTAGGCACAAAAATGTATCCAGAATCTCACCACATAATACAAACTAGTTCTTAAAGGTAATCTACACTAATATATACATTACAGTGCTTTCCCTTATAAAATATGAATTAAACTGTTCACCTATATGAATTTACACAATCAACTAACTACATTATTGTAGTAATAAATTCAATCAAATATGAATTCAGTTGTTCTCTCAGTTTTTTTGTTCACTGAGTTCCTCACTGTAAGTTGCACTTGATATTTATAATGTGACCACTTTAGACACAGGAAACTCCAGTGGATCACTTCCCCGGCTATACCCAATACACATCTAGTCTGCTATCCTGCTCATTGTTGCTTCATCTTCTGGATCACTACCTGCATGATATCATCTGTGTGGACTAACTGCCACATAAATCTTCATTTTGAGTCTAATTTATCTAGTTTAACTCAGACGTGTGGAATTTAATTTGGACAATTAAATTTGGGACAATGTATTGCATTTTGGTAAATTAAATCACAGCACAACTTGCATAGTAAATGACAGGGCCCTGTACAGCATTGTAGAACAGAGACCCAGGGGTAAGTACACAGTTGCCTGAAAGTAGCTTTACAGGAAGACAGGGTAGTGAAGAAGGTATATGGCACACTTACCTTCATCGGTCAAGGAAATGAGTTCAAGAGTTGGGATGTCATGTTATGAATGTACAAGACTTCGGTGAGACTAGTGCAGAAATTGCAGGGGCCCTGGCAGAGATATTTAAAACGTCCTTAGCTACGGGTGAGGTGCCAGAGGACTGAAGGATAGCTAATGTTATTCCGTTGTTCAAGAAAGGCTCTAAGAATAAGCCGGGAAATTATAGGCTGGTGAGCCTGAAGTCAGTCATGGGTAAATTATTGGAAGGTATTCTAAGAGACAGGATATATAAATATTTGGATAGACAGGGCCTGATTAGGGATAGTCAACATGGCTTTGTGCATGGCAGGTCATGTCTAACCAATCTATAGAGTTTTTCAAAGAGGTTAGCAGGAAGGTTGATGAAGGAAAGGCGGTGAATGTTGTCTACATGGATCTTAGCAAGGCCTTTGACAAAGTCCCGCATGGGACGCTGGTCCAGAAGGTTAAGTCGCTTGGCATTCAGGATGAAATAGTCAACTGGATTCAACATCGGCTTAGTGGGAGAAGCCAGAGAGTGGAAGTCTCTCTGACTGGAGGCCTGTGATTGTTGTCACTGATTAACTGGACTCTGACAACTTGTACTCGTTTCTTAAATCACACTTTATTTGCTTGTGCACAAGGAGAACAGCTCAGTCCCTGTCACCAAACTAAAGTTTCAACAGTGAGTTTTTTAAACCGATGTTGAACAATTAAAATCTTTGGGCACCTTAGAATCCTTCACTTGTATACATAGAAAGCCAATCATGTACCATTAATAAAGGTGTTAGTAACCAAAAGAAACTACAAGTTAACGGTCAATAATATCTTACAGTTAGTCCAACAGTTAGTGTGTGCCTTGTATCCTTCGTTTGCATCCTTATCTTGTTTTGGTATGCCAGATGGCCTTGGGTCCCAGGCTGTGCAAAGGGGAGCTATGCCCTCAAGGACTTTTCTTGCTTCGGTTGACTGTACACTGTCTGTAAACTATCTCTGCCTGCACATGCACTAACCTTTGCCTTGCCACAGCACCCATACTTCCCCCCTTTTGTCCTATAAGGGACAACACAAATCTTACTGAATTTCAATAGCACAGTCTTTGAAACTCCGCGACAGTCCCATTAGGGACAGTTGGCTGTTGGATCATGATGGACGCAGCTGCTCTGTGGGCCATCACCCCACAGAGTGATCTCAGGCAAGAGATCAAAATGAATATCACCACCAGCAGGAAGATGGCACCTAATATCCATTGTATAATGGAGCTGCCCCAACCTCCTAACAGGGAATGGAGCCAGCTAAAGGACCCCCAGATCGTGGAAGGGGTCCTGTGTAACTCCTGCCCAATCTTTCTGACCTTATCAGCCTTCTTCTGGATGTGTACGGCCAAATCAGTGATGTTTTCGGATGAATCGGGGATGTATGTGCAACACTCCCGACCAATAATGCCGTATGTACCACATTTTTGGGCCAGCAGGAAGTCTAACACCAGCCAGTCCTAAACTGCCACAGTACGAATCACTACCATCTCAGCCATTATGTCCTAATGACCTGGCTTGTGTCATGTAATACCCAGGCCGTCTCATTGGCCAATCTTTCCATGACAGAAGCCATATTGATGTTTTCACAAGCAGGTCTTGCAGGTCCCCAAAATGGGGCTGTTATTATCCAGAAGCGTTCAAGACATTGATGAGGCTGAATTTAGAGTACTGTGTGCAGGTCTGGTCACCTATCTACAGGAAAGATATCAATAAGCTTGAAAGAATGCAGAGAAAATTTACAAGGATGTTGCCAGGACTTGAGGACCCGAGTTATAGAGAAAGGTTGAATAGGTTAGGACTTTATTCAAGAACCTTGTAGGCACTGAGCTCTTCTCCAGGGCTCATGCAGTGTCAACCTTTTTGTCTGTATTGACTTTGCCAGAACCAATCATTATCACCTCACTATGGTACCTCATGCTGAATCTGTTACTTCGTACCTTAGTTGTGGACTCATCTTTGTGGAGTTATTCCCTGCTTGCGCTTCACAACTGTATCCTGGGTGAAACTGCCTCACGTTTTAAGTGCCACAGCTTCCATGCTCCCTCAAACTTTAGATCTACACAACAATAAGTCAGAGTGGGAGTGGGATGGAGAGTTAAAACGGCAAGCAAAGAGAAGTTCAGGGTCACCCCTGTGGACAGAACACAGGTATACCACATAGCGATCACCCAATCTGCATTTGGTTTATCCAGTGTAGAAGTGGCCACACTGTGAACACTGAATGCAGTACACTAGATTGGAAGAAGTGCAAGTGAATCGCTGTTTGATTTGGAAAGACCATTTGGGTCCCTGGATGGTAGGAAGGAAGTGGGTGAAAGGATAAATGTTGCATTGCCTGTGTTTGCAAGAGAAGGTGTCGATAGAAGGGGGGGGGGGTTGTTTTTTGCTTCAGATTCCAGCATCTGCAGTCTCTTGTGTCTCAATTTTAGATCCATTATATTAGTTTGGCCTGAATTCTCCTTTCATGAACTGTTAACCACTTTTGACTGCCCTGTGTCTTTGTCTGGGACATTGATAATATTGCTTGCCTCAGCAATATTTCCACTCTTTTTGCGAATTGCTGCTCATCCTTCTCATGATTCCTGATATTTCAAGCATATCCAATGCCTGCCACTTTTACTGTTCAACTTGGAGAATCCGGTTATCTATTTCCCTCACAGTAAATCAGAGTCCTGCTCCTTAAAGCAAATTGCCAAGCTCAATGCCAACATAACTCCTGTAGCTTTTTTCTGTGTTGCTGCTCAAATAAGCATATAAGCAGAGGTTGGCCTTTAAACAGAGTGTCCTTAGTCGAAGACAGTAACTGTCAACTAAATTACAGTGGCTGGATGCAACTATTCTTAAGGGTACATATACATACACACACACACAAACACGACAATCTCACCTTCAAAGTTTGTATTGTTGTAAGACTCACACCCACAAATCAGCCCATACTCAGTGACAGCTATCCAACCATAAAAGGCACATATATTATAGAAAACTCTTTGACACACTACCCTCTTTCTTACATGAAAAGATGGTGCAAAAGAGTGAGCAATATCAAGAACTGGAGGA
The DNA here is from genome assembly GCF_009764475.1 of Pristis pectinata. NCBI lineage: Eukaryota > Metazoa > Chordata > Chondrichthyes > Rhinopristiformes > Pristidae > Pristis > Pristis pectinata. The sequence goes on from NC_067428.1 coordinate 13,003,354, forward strand.
GGACAAGTGTGCCTGCATGCTTTATATCCCTAGAGGAGACAGTGCCAGCTCTCATGGGAAAAGATGTTGCTGAGGCTAAAGCAATCAGTGACAAGGATATTTACGTATCTAATCTTCCCATTTCTCCCTCATCCTTCAAATCCTTCCCATTTAGAATCTGCAAATAATGTAAGGATGTACTTCTTACTTTCTACTCTCCCTCACACCAACCACTAATTGTCCCCATTTTATTTTAAATATGCCAAAACTGGAATCTTCCTAGTCAGTGGAAATAGAGAAAGTTGGTAATGTTGACAAGTCATTCAATTTCACACTTTCATTCATCAGTTCAGAGCTTCATACTGCATGCACTTTAGATGCCAAAACAGAAGAGGTAGAATGGGGAGGTGGGGGGGGGGGGCTCTGTAGGGGGATGGGAAAGGATTAGTCAGATGCCTGCTTGCTGCAGATCATGGCCACGCACTAGTTATATTACAGAGCATGTCTAGATAGGAAGTTTGGAAACACTTATCTTGGAAACAGCAGGTCAAGCAATATCAGTTGTGTGAGAGAGAAATAGAGTTGATATCTTAGGTTTAGAGACCTTGACCAGGACTTTTTGTTTTTGTTTCATGTTTCCAGAATTTTCAGTTTTTATCCTCTAATTACCAAAGTCAGCTGTTCAGTGCACATAACCAAACTCCTTCAAGCAGATCAGTTGTAATTAGTACACAGTCTCCTCCACCTCAAAGCCAGCACCACAAACACTTCTGTCATTCAGTCTCTCCTCTCCTGGTCTCCATCCTATCACAAACTTTCCTTTGTTCCTTTCATTTCCCTTCTTCTTTACAATTTAAAATATATTTGGTTGAAAGCTTTCTCAGTTCTGAGGAAAGGTCATTGACCTGAAACCTCAGCTCTGTTTCTCATTCCACAGATGCTGTCTAGCCCACTAAGTACTTCCAGAACTTGCTAAAAAGCCCATACCCAATAAAAGGGAGTGCAGAGAATCCAGCTCCAACTTGACATAGGACTTCGCATAAAACTTGGGAGTTTAACCATGAAATGTTCTCTCCTTCATAAGACTTGTGGAACATACCACACTGAAAGCCCATTGGATTTTGTCATTGCTTCAACTGCAGCAGTTTCCATCAAAACAGTGAGAACTGCAGTGGAAGCTCAGACTGCTGCTACCATTACTTAGACCATCCTTCCCACTTGTGTGAAGCCATTGTCCATATTAAGTCCTCCAATGCTTCTTCATCCTAATCTAGGTGGGTAGGACCACACTTGCCTAGTTCCATTCCCATCTATCCAATCTTAGCTAAACAATAACTTGCATTAACTTCTCTTGTAATGCTTATATCATTATCTCTCCTCTTCCTATCTCTCATGTACATGCTACCCATATTCAACATTTTCCAAAAGCATATCATCTGACATTACATGTATTTTGACAACATCCTACTTTATTGCACCACCATATTGTTTGATCCCTCCGCTGTTTCTCAATTGTCAAACTGCTTGTTAAACTTAGTGCCAGATGAGCAGAAATTTGTTCCAACTAAACACTGGGAAGACCAAAGCCATTGCCTTCATGCTGCCACAAACTGTTTCCCATTCATTGACACAGTCCCTCTCCCAGCCTAAAACTGAACCAGACTGTTCATGATTTTGATACACTTATTCCAGACGAGTTTAAAAATACACATTATTAAGACCATCTATTTCTACCTTTATAACATTGCCCAATTGATTCATGGCTCATGTTACCTGCTGCTGAACCCCTCTTCTTTATCTTTGCTACCTATAGAGTTGATAGTTCCAATGCACACCTGACCAGTCTCATTCTATTGTCTGTAAACTTGAGGTCATCCAAAACCTTTTACCAATTTCAAATGCCTCCATAGCCTCATCTTTTCCTTTTGTCTGATATCCTCCAGCACTGAAACTCCATGAAGTACCTGCATTCTTCTAACTCCAACCCTCTGATCATGCCTGAACTTAATTACTCCACACTGGTAGTTTTGACTTCTTCTGTTAAGGCCCAAAGATGTCTAATTTGCTTCCGAACCTTCATTATCTCTCTACCTTTCTTTCCTCCTTTAAAATGTTTTTTAACACCTATTCCCCTAGTCACGCTTTTGGTGGATCAGCCTGTTTGTTGTTCAATGTCAATTTTTGTGCAGTAAGGCTCCTACAGAGTGTCTTAGAATGTCTTCTTACCAAAACAAAATAAAAAGATATTGTTGTTGATGTTGTGGGATGGGGGTGTTAGAGAGGGAGATAAAAGACAAGGAGAGTGTGGAAAGGTGAGAAAATTGCAGGGCTACCAAACACGTCAGGCTGTGCTAACGTAGAATGAACATCTGAATCAATATTACAGATTGTTGATTTAGAGCAGAAATGGTCAGTTCTAATACAATTTGCCTGAACTTGAATTCCAGAAGGATGCCACAGCTGAAGTATAATCATATACAAACAGCAACCAATTTGTACACATAAAGCCTGGAAACAGCATACAAGTGATCTGTTTTTCAAGGTCACAGTTGGAAATCCAGACACAGGCAGAATTCTATACCCTTCTTTCAACGGATCTTTAACATCTGCCTTAGCATTTTTAATATATCACAATACAGGGCCCATCATTAATTTTGCATTCATATTTATAGTAGGTTTGAATTTTCAACTATCTAACTTAGTGGTCATAGTCAACCAAAGTTAGACCAGTTGGCATTGTATGTATTTTTATGACCTTTCTCAATACTCACAAAGAGTAAACACACCATCGAACATGCAGCAGCAGATTAAAATGACAATACAAATGTCATTTAAAATTTTTATCTACTGTTAATTTACCAGTGTAAGCTTTATTTTGCCAATCCCCAACCAAGCAAAAGAACCAAAAAATCCAAGTAAAAGCGTAACATACCTATCGATTAAATCATAGATTCCTTTTCTCGAAACTGGAAGTAGGTTTGCAAATATATTCTAATAGGAATAAAACAAATAATAATAAAGCAATCTATAATATGTTAAAGTAACTGATTTACATTTCTATCATCTACTGAAAAATTTTATAATAACATTGTTTGTGAAACTGACAATATTAAACTAATAGAGAACAGCCTGGAATCCTTCTTATGATTGGAAGTGGTTCCTTAACAGCACTTTCAGAGCTGGAAATTCTTCAGCAATACTTTTTCAGCAGAAGGCAGAAACCCTAAAGCAGCTTTAAAAAGCCCTAAGAAGATTGTGTGATTTAAATAAGGTGCTATTGGGCTTACTTGTTTACCAACCACAGTTTCAATTCTAGCTGGCATCACCAAAAAGCTTTAGTTGAACTTCCTGCCGCAATTGATACTTAACTATAAGTCAAGACTTCACCAGTCAGTCCTTAAAGGCATATACACACACTATCAGCTCTCTTCCAGCTGCTGAAGACTTCTATTTAAATGAAGGTGGCTGCACTAGTTCTCCCAGAGAGCAAGGAAAGTGATTAAAAGTATAGTGAGAAGGATGTGGAGAGGCTGGTGATATGGTGCACCAAGAGATATGTTCTATTCCATAAGAAGGTCATAATGTCATGTCTACTCAATTACTTTTTGCAATTGTTCTCTACTGCAGGTGAAGGATGCCAGACACAGGTGACTGACACTGTAGACTGGAGGGGGCTCACTTCAGAAGAGCAGGTTGATATCTCTGAAGGATAGAATGTTGGACCTTATGGATGCTAGGTCAGATTAGCCCCAGGCACTCGGAGAAGATGAGTGTGTCTGAGATCTTCTGGTGTATGAACTCATTTTGCGGTAGCTCAACCTCACTCATCAGCTCACTTAGAAATAATCTGAATGAATGCAACTTTCTGATATCAGAAGTAAATTAAATCTTGACTTTAGCCAGGTGCAAACAATAGGTTATGGACATATACCTTGTGATTTGAAAAATGTCTGTCATTCAAAAATCATAGATGAGAGAAGAGACTCATAGGGTAGAAAAACCTGCTTTAAGCTCATTCTTTCTCAGCTCCAATCTCTTGTTTCTTTTGCTAAGGTTTTGCAGGAGAACTAAGACATGAGTGTAGCTGTTAAAGTATGATATTTGATCTGCAATTGTATATGTTGATATGCTATACTGACAGCTGTTTTAGGGATTTGGCTGCAATAGCAAATGAGACCATAAGTCTATTCATTCTATTTTCTTGATCAATTAAAATGATCACCAGGTACTCCATTATATTGAGAGATTATTATGCACTTCTGACCTCATTGAGTAGCCTTGCTGCTTTGTCTTCTTATCCTAAATATCAATTAGTGTACTTGTACTTGATTGTAAGTGCTCTTAAGTGGGCCATTTAATGAGTATGTAATGTTTGTAAATGAGAAGACCTGCTTGTTCATGATGGTATCCTACATTTGATGAGATTTAATACAGCGTTAAGCATGAACAGTAAGTGTCTGTGTGTGTGAGGTATGTGCACGTACATTCATGAATTTAGAATGAATGTACAGAAAAGGGGAGTTGTCAAAGGCTATTGGAATGTTTCAAAGATCAAATACTTCCATATATTTAGATAAATGTTCTCATTAGAGAATCCTGGTGTGAGGCCATTGCCGTTGAGGGTTTGGACTGAGCAGCTCCTTAAGTTTATCTTCTTCCTCTTCCTCCAGCTTCTCCTGGTGTTTGTCTTCACCCAGCTGCTCCCCCCTTGCTCCATCTCGTTAGGGAATGGCTGCATTCATTTGATGGCCAAATTAGGCACAGCAAAGCACAACTATTTTCATGTCAAGTCCGGTTATTCTCACCTCTCCTCTTCTGGAGTGAAGAGCTTCAATGAGCTCCCTAGTGCAACACTGGGCAGCAAACTGGGAGATTTGGCATACAATAGCAACTGCAGACTAGAATGTTGTTGAAGCTAAGTAGCTGAGGGGGATGGTGACCTTAATATACACTAGCTTCAGGGTCATTCCAGTCTGCAGTTGTTGCTGCATGACACATTCCCCAGTTTGGCCAAAGAAGGTTCTCATAAAGATGCAATACCATCTAGATGTTAAGCCTTCAACACCCATGGCCACTCCCTCAGCAGAAAACATTTGAATGATTTTGTAAGGAATTAATTCCTGAACTTAGCACTCAAGCATATTACACCAATATTGCACTCTTTCCTAAATGATGAGACATCATTTAAAGCACTCTGAACTCCGCAAGCATTTTAGCTTCCTCAGTGGATACCTACACCCCAAATGCCTGAAATATTACCATTAATCAAATGCCTTAAAACCGTGGCCTGCTAATCTATATGAATCATCAGCAATTACTATTTGAAGCAATGCAGCTGAGAGTAAGGGATATTGCAGTATATTCTACAGAATAGCATGCCAAGGTTAAACTGCATTGAAGAGTGAACATTCCAATTATGTCCCTCCTCAATCACCATTGAGAGAACCCTCCTGAATTCACTTTGAGTCATGAGTTTCAGTTGAAATCTTTGAACCAATTGACCAGTCCAAGAAACAAAATGAACAATTAACGATAAAGGCTCCTGTTCGGCATGATCACATTACACTCTGTTCAAATAAAGTAAATTTCTATGACCATAAAGAAGATGACCCTCTCCTCCACCCTGATGAGCTGCTGTGCGTGAGAGGACCACCTTCCTTTCCCGGTTACTTTCCATGTTATGACAACAACCTTTCCCTCAATGTCAGCAAAACAGCTAGTCATTGACTTCAGGAAAGGGGACGGTGTACATGCACCTGTCTACATCAATGGTGCTGAGGTCCAGAGGGTTGAGAGCTTCAAGTTCCGTGAACATCACCAACAGCCTGTCCTGGTCCAATCACGTGGATGCCACGGCCAAGAAAGGTCACCAGCACCTCTACTTCCTCAGGAGGCTAAAGAAATTCAGTTTGTCCCCTTTGACTCTCACCAACTTTTATCGATGCACAATAGAAAGCATCCTATCTGGAGGTATCACAGCTTGGTAGGGCAACTGCTCTGTCCAGGACTGCAAGAAACTGCAGAGAGTTGTGGACACAGCCCAGTGCATCACAGACACCAGCCTCCCCTCCTTGGACTCTGTCTTTACCTCTCGCTGTCTTGGTGAAGCAGCCAGCATAATCAAAGACCTCACCCACCCAGGTCATTCTCTCTTCTCTCCTCTTCCATCGAGTAGAAGATACAGGAGCCTGAGGGCACGTACCAGCAGACTTAAGGACAGCTTCTACCCCACTGTGATAAGACTATTGAACGGTTCCCTGATACGATGAGATGGACTCATGATCTACCTTGTTGAGATCTTGCACCTTATTGCACTGCACTTTGTCTGCAGCTGTGACACTTTACTCTGTACTGTTATTGTTTTCACCTGTACCACATCAATGCACTCTGTACTACCTCAATGCACTCTGCACTAACTCAATGTAACTGCACTGTGTAATGAATTGATCTGTACGATCGGTATGCAAGACAAGTTTCTCACTGTACCTTGGTACAAGTGACAATAATAAACCAATACCAATGATTCCTTGCAATTTTTACCAAAAAGGAGATGAAGCATAGAGTTAATAATAATTTTATCAGCTTCAACCATGTGTGAGGTGTTTTTGTTAGTGGGGTGGGTAGAGCAGAGTGGCTTGTGTGTTGGTGTGTGTTTGTATTGAGTATATACCATGATAAAAGAGCAACATTTAATAGTGCTGCAGAGTTCACCTTAATATAGCAAGTGGGGTCTCGATTTTTTTTGACATTGTTCCATCATTTGTAGTGTGTCACTTTGGTAGGACAGGATCTTTGACTATCCTGTTGCTCCAACCCCAGCACACAAGACTTTTCTCCTGGCATGAATCTCACTGGGAGGTCCTTTGCCTTAATCCCTGAATTTAGGGGATTACTCCTTTCTCTGAATTCTCACTTTCCTCCACAGCAGCCATTGCTTGCAATGATGCTGTTTGGTTGCAGTGGAGTGTGCATCTTTAATGGTTGGAAAGCTGCTTTGATTTGGTGGCAGCTGAATGAAATTTGCATTGCTTCCATCAGGGGACAGGTAGCAACTTACAGTTTTTGAGTGAAAACTGCTCAAATACTGGTGCACACTTACTTGGAGCCATTGTTTACAAGATCTCCCGAGAGAACACTTCCAAAAAATGTTTTTTCTATTTTCTAGCCTATTCATATATTGAAGAGAAATAAATACAAATCACTAACCATTAAAACTATCTTGTTAAGTTCAATTGTCTTTGCAAACTGCTCAATAATTGCTTGAAGCGACACTAAAAAAGGATCAGTCACCACAACCTGAAAGTAAAACAATGTTTATGTAAGAGAAGCAAATGATTTATGAACTTCAAAAAGTTCACAGTCCCCAGATTTTTACATATCCAAAGATTTTTGTGGTTTTCACATGAAATTACTATTGCTGTTTTGCTTTGAACAACCCTTGTAAAGTTGGTCAACAGGCATCATGGGTGGTTGGGTAGGGGTGGGTACACACGTTCTAAGTAAAAAGGAAAATGATTATGTTTATTTGAGGCCACAGGATATCACTGTAGAGGTTCCTCAGAACAATCTTATAGGCCAAAACATTTTCAGCTGCTTCATTAATGGCCTTCTCTCCACTGCAGAGTGGGATGGCAGGGATGTTCACTGATGATTGCAGAATGTTCAATTACATCTGCAAATCTTGAAGAAATAAAGAAGTCCATGCCAACATGCAGCAAGACCTACACATGAACTGATAATAGAGTCATCGAGTCTTACAGCATGGAAACAGGCCCTTCAGCCCAACTCATCCATGCCAACTGTGTTGCCCAATGAGCTAGTCCCATCTGCCCCGTGTTTGGCCCATAGCCCTCTAAACCTCTCCCATCCATGTACTTATCTAGATGACTTTCAAACGTTGCTAATATTCCTGTCTCAACCACTATTTCTGGCAGCTCATTCCAAATACGCACCATCCTTTGCGTGAAGAAGCTGCCCCTGATGTCCCTTTTAAATCTCTTGCCTCTGATCTTAAACCTATGCCCTCTTGTTTTTAGCACCCCTCCCTGAGAAAAGACTGTGTGCTTTCGCCTTGTCTATGCCCCTCATGATCTTATATACCTTATATCAGTTCACCCTTCAATCTCCTACATTCCAGGGACTAAAGTCCTAGTTTATGCAACCTGTCCTTGTAACTCAGGCCCCCAAGTCCAGACAACATCCTGGTAAATCTTTTCTGTACTCTTTACAGATTAATAACATCTTTCTGATAACAGGGTGACCAAAACCGTACACAATACTCCAAGTGAGGCCTTACCAATGTCTTATATAACTGCAACATATCTTTCCAACTCCTATAGATAAGTTGCAAGTAGTGTACAAGACAATGACCATCTCCAACCGAGAGAGTGTAAGCATCTACCCTTGACACCCCAATGGCATTACAGTTACAATATTTAAAAGACATTTGGACAGGCACATGGATAGGAAAGGTTTAGAGGAGTATGAGCCAAATGCAGGTAAATGAGACCACCTTGGTTGGCATGGACAAGTTGAGCCGAAGGGCCTGTTTCCATGCTCTCTAACTCTTATGACATTACCTTCACTGAATCACCCCCTTCATTACCCCACTATCAACATCCTGGGGGTCACCATTGACAAGAAAGTCACTGGGCCAGCCACAAAAATACCGTGGCCACAAGAGCAAGTCAGTATACTGGTTATCCCATGGAAAGTTATTTACTTCTGGACGACACCCCATCATAGCAAGGCACAAGTCAGAATGACAATGGAACGCACTTTACTTGCCTGGATGACAGCAGCTCCAACAGCACTCAACAAACTTAACACCAGCTGGAATAAAGCAGTCTGTTTGATTGGCACCATATTTACCAACCCAACCATTCATTCTCTTCACCACCAGCATGACATAGCTGCAGTATGTACCAACTACAAAAGGGACTGCAGTTACACACATAGCCTACTTTGCCACAAACTCTACCACCAAGAAGGACAAAGGCAGCAGGTGCAATGGAAAGACCATCATTTGCATATTCTTCTCCATCGTGCCATCTTAACTTATAAATATACCACCATTCCTTGCCTAAATCCTAGAACTGCCTACAAAATGGTATTATGGGAGTATCTTCATCAGAAGGACTGCAGTAGTTTATTGAGCTGGTTGGACAACAGGTACTGGCCCTGCTAGTGATTACTACATCCTTAAAATTAAATAAACAAGTTCTGGAATGTTCAAAATTTGTATTCATGATTTGTGGTCAAATGAACATTTGGAGGATCCATACAAGGAGAAATACATATGAGTAATTGTTTGACAAATCTATTAAGAGTTTTTTTTGGCTTCTAACCAGCAGAATAGATCAGACTAAGGTGAGGATGTAGTGTAATCATCCTAGCTGGGGTGTCAAGAATCAGCGGTCACAGATTCAATATAAATGGCTGAAGAATCAGAACTGAAATTAGAAGCAATTTCTTCAACCAGAGCTAATAAATCTTTGGAAGTCTCTGCTCAAGGACTGTGGAGGCTTGGTTGCCAAGTATATTCATACATTTTTGGATATAAAGAGAGTCAAGAGATAAGGGCTTAGTGCAGGAAAATGGCATTGAGGTAAAAGATCAACCATGATTAACTAAGTGGCAGAACGGACACAAGGGGCTGAATGGCCTAATCTGATTTCATATGTTAGTTCTCAAGCTTGCCTCATAATTCCAAACAATCATGGCTAATCTGATTAAAGCTTCAGCTCTGCTTTCCTACCTGTTGCTTATAAACTCTTGATTGTCCTACTGTCCAATGATGAGAAATATGTTCAGTAGGATTTTGGTTCTAAATTATTTTTATCCATTAATGGGATATGTACACCATTACAAGCCAGCATTTAATGATCATCCAATTGCCCATGAGAAGATGGTATGCAGCTACCTCCTTGATCTGTTGAAGTTCCTTTGGTGAAAGTATTCCCATGGTGCTGACAGTAAGGAGTAATAGATATTTTAGGAAAAGTGATCTGATTAAAAGGATGTGCTTCTTGGAGCTCCACTTGCATGTGCTGGTGTATCCAGGTGATTGCTGCTTCTATCCTCCTACAAGTCACAAAATTTGCAGGTATTTCTGAAAATGCATTGGTAATTTTGCCATCCATTTTGTAAATGATACACACTTCAGCTACAGTATCATTTACAAAATGGATGCAACTTTATCAATGTCATGGACAGCAGTAAATTCTCAGGATGGTTAATGGGGGTGGTAATCCTGCTATTTGCTGTGGATTGAATGAAGTCAACCTTTTAGTTTATAGCAGCAATCATTCAAGGTGCATGAAGGACTTCGTTAAGCATTGTTGGATCTGCACTCATCCAGATAGAAAACATTCTTCAGTATGGTCAGAACGCCACTCATCCAATCAACAGGTAAACCCAAATTCTCAGCCCTGATCTGTAGTTAGTAGATAGTTGGAAGGCTTTGCAAAGTCGGGAGTTGAGTTCATTGCTGCATAACACCTGGCCTCCAACGTGCTCTTACAGCCAAAAAAAAAGTGTTTTTCTCAGATCAATTTCTGGTTAATATCACCATACATAAGATGTTGATAGTGGAAGATTCAACAACTACAATATCGTTGAATGTCAAGGAGAATAGGTTGGACTTCCTCTTGATGGAGATGTTGTTACATTTATCTACACATAACTGGAAACCTGCCATTTGTTAATGTTGAATGTTGCCTTGATCATGCTACATACAGCATGAACTGCCTCATACTCTGAATTCTAACAATGAGAAATGGAATCTTCAACTATAACAAAAGGAATCAACTACACTCTTGCAACCAGTCTATAAGGGGTCCCCTCCTTTCCCACTGTTCTCTCTCCCTGTTTTTCTTCCTCCTCTTCTTGTGGTACATTGAGTAAAGTTTCTGTCCACAAAATGGCCAAATTATACAGAGTGGTTCTAGCATCTACAAGTAATTGAGGATCCCGTTTAAAAATGAAGGTGGTGGGGGAGGGAAAGAAAATTGTTTTACTACTTTTAGAATGGGTTTACTAGTTCACACAGTGTGTTAACTGGATGATGTGGCTAATTTGGCAGGAAAAGCATCAGTCAACATCAATTGGGATTGATCTTGCCAACCACTTATTCTGTATAAAAAAAATATAATGGTCAGTGCAGACATATTGGGCCAAAGGGCTTAATCCTGTGCTGTAATGTTTTATGTTCTATGTTCTAGAACACTTGCCGTGAAGAGTCCATCATCTCCTGACTTTGGCACATATACAACCAACTGAAAGAAATCTTCATTCATGTCTATATAATGGACTTCACCTTGATAAAAACTATAGAACCACTGGACCTGCAATAAACAGAGACATATTTCTTTGGAGGTTAAATTAAATAACAAGAGGTTACATCCTAGTAAATACCACATGATGACAGAGACTTCCAAATTTCTAAAGACTGCTGTTGAATCATTTATGCAATGAAGGATATGGCAATTTGCATCTTGGCAAACGGCTAAAATGTTCAAGATTTAAATTTTACAATGGAGTGACTACCTGATGGTACATTATAATTCTGATAAATTACAGAAACATGAAATTTGAAACAATGTTACATGCTTCAAGCACCTGTCCAATTCCATTGCAGGATTGCAATGGTAGGAGAGATCTTAAACATTTTGAATTTGTCTTAAATTGGGCAGTTGATTACCAAACAGTGGATTCTACTGGTTTAGCCATACCCCAAAATAAACTGGAGATTCTATTGTGTAATGCAATATTTTTGCCTACTATGAAATTGAAATTCACATTTCATTGTGGATGTTATAAAAAAGCAGCAAAACTGCATTTTACACAGCATTTAAAACCCTTGTTGGGATCTGAGAATACATGAAATACTTAGGCATGTGCTTGTAGAGTACCCAAAGGTGTCATCAATCCTCCAGCAATGTTCTTTTTTGAACTTCCCTGCTGAAACTCCCACATCTGTCTGATTTAAGAAACAACTAGGCTATTTGGAGCTTACCAGCTTTTAACAGCAGCCAATGCACAGCACTTGCTTTATGTCAAGCCATAATTATACAGGTTACCTGACACCTGATAACAATGCAGGGGTCACTAGAGGAGAGTCTAACCTGAGAAATCACTGATAGTGAGAACAAAAACTCCAGTTATTATTTCTTTTCAAGGGTGGTTCTGCTGGGTGTTCTGCACAACCAAGAGCTTCTGAAAAGCACTTGAAGGCAACAAAGATATGTCAGGTAAACCCGAGAGAGGAGAGGAAGAAGGGCTCATGCTCATGGATATTCATCCTCTAAGACCCAAGGAGAATCATGCTACTGCCTTCATCTTTCCTTTCAGAGATTAAAGTTTTCAAAGTCATTCATAACCAAGGTTGTCAGCTAGCAGTGGAGCTCTAGCCATTCACCCATGCCCAAGCTGCTCAGCCGCAAGTCACTGTCACACTGAACTTTGCATCATTCCAGTTACCAATGGCTAATTTATAATCTGTCCACACCAGTTTACCCCACACTCCCTATGAAGAAGTGTAGGCTGTGTCTTCTTCCTCCTCATGTCCAAACCAAAAGTCATCACAGACACACATTAATTTGGAGTTTCCTAATGCCATATGTAAACTTGGTGTTCTACATGAACCACAGGGGCCACTACTCAAGCTCTTGTGGAACCATAAGATTAAATGTAATAGATTTAAGTTTACCATACAGCACTATTATAGTGCATTTACTCAAAGGCAGAATTCCAAATCTATAGTTTTTATTGTGCCAAGCAATAGGGAAGGCATTGCGAAACTGGGCTCTTGATCTGCTACAGTAATTTCTCAAGCATCAGGAAGGCTGCTAATTCAAATATTCAAAGAATCTCAAAATATCTTCAAAATTGGAATGGGTGCCATCAGCTGGTAGAACTCTCTCCTAGAACAGTGTCAAGATTACAAAAGATCTAAAATTTCTATATACGCCTCTTACCAGTTCTTCCCTATGCTCTCTTGCCCTGAAGTCGATGATTAACCTGAAAGAACTGAGCTGAGTGGGCCTGCTTTAGCCTAGTTTCATTCTTCCCTATTCACTTACAGACAGGGAATCATCTTCTTGGTTTCTTTTCCAACTCCCAGACTCTACTCCTAGAATCCTCTCTATCCTTGCACCCTCATATTTTTCATTTTTATGGTGCCATTCAGTGACATTATCTGAAAACACATCAAGTACAGCAGTTAAACTACTGGATTAGTAATCCAGATACCTGGACTAACAATCCTCTGATCCAATTTTCAAATTCCTCCACAGCAGGTCTGAAATTTAATTTCAGTTAATAATCTGGTATTGGGGGAAACAACATATTAATAATGGTGACAAAAACCATAGGTTTGTTAGAAACATTCACCTGTTTCACTAATATCCTTCAGGGAGAGTGTTTAAAACATGTTAAAATTTTCTGCCTCACACAACCTAGAGGCAAGAAGCAAATTCACAGGCACTAGTTCTCAATCGTGTCCTCCATTAATGATTCACTCCATTTAATAAGAGATACATTCATACATGTTAGTGGTGCAAATAAATCAATAAAATCCAAAGTTAACAATGACTTTTTTCTGAAACATGATATGCATTTTTAAAGTTAGAATACTAACCATGCATGGTTTCAGAAATCGCCTGTATTCTGTAAGTTCCTGTTCGATCCAAATCACACAGTGAAGAAAGTCAAAAATGCCATGGAAGTAACCAGATCTAGGTTCAACTATGGTCAAATCATTAAATTTGTCGAAAAACAGCAACCCCAAAGGAGCTGAAGTCAAATCTTTAATCTGCATAAATCAAGATATTTAAAAGTATTAACTATGTTATGCAAAAATGAGACAACAGATGTATTTATTTTTAAATTTTCATTAAAACAAAAAAGTCACTGAAATCCTCAATAACTAGAATACAGAAAATTGATATCAGTGGTGGAATAAAAATATTGAAAGTATATAACAGAATAGATGCCAAAGCTTTTCATGGAGTGGGGAGAGGGGCTGGGGTGGGGGGAATGAATCAGATGGAGGTTGTGATTAATATGGGACTCTATTTCCAATAATTTTCTGAGTTATACAGGAGATTAAGGAACAGAACCTCACACACAGCATCACAGAATTACTGACAGTATAACACGTTGCTTAATAGTGTATAACATACACCAAGATGTTGTTTCTGAAGTTTGAAGTTTGAGGTGGATAACATTCAGACAGGGGCAGATAAGTGGCAAGTAGCATTCAAACCATATACATGCCAGGCAATGAACGTCTCCACCAAGACAGTCCAACCACCTAATCTAACATTCAGCAGCATTACCATCACTGAGCCCCCCACCATCAACATCTTGGTGGTCACCACTGACCAGAAAATCAATTAGACCAATCACATAAATAATAGAGCCATGACAGCAGGTCAGTGGCTCACTTCCTGGCACTCCACCACCTTTCTACCACATACAAGCAAAAGTCAGGAGTGTGATGGAATACTTTCCACTACTTGAATGAGTGTAACTCCAATAACAATCAAGAAGCTTAACTTTATTCAGGAGGAAGCAGCCTGTTTGACTCGTTCTCCATCCACCACCCTAATACTTATTCCCTCCACCATCATCAAACTATGGTTACATGACCATCTACAGGTTCTCCGCTGTCACACACTTGCAAAGTATTGCTTTCCTTCATCCTCGCTGGGTCTAAATTGTGGAATTCCACTTTAACAGCACTGCAGGAGCACCTATACCACAAAGTCCTTAACATTTGAAGAAGATGACTCACCACTTCCTTCTCAAGAATGGAAGAACACAAGAAAATAGGAGCAGGATAAGGCCATCAGGCCCTTTAAACCTATCCCACCATTTAATATGATCATGACTGATTCATCCTGGCCTCAACTCTTCTTCTGTGCTACTTCTCTGCCCCTCTATTCCTTGATCTATCAAATATTTATCCACCTCCAATTTAAATTCTTCTGATGATCCAGCTTCCACCACCTACTGAGGCAGAGCATTCCAGAGCTTTATCACTGTCTGCAAGAAGAAATTCTACATACATCAGTACTTATATCCCCTTGTTTGAGAAGTCCCCATAATGAAAACATCTCAACATCTACCCTGTCAAGCCCCTTGAGGATCTTAAATGCTTGAACAAATCACCCCTCCTTCTTTTAAACTCCAAGGAATATAGGCCCACATTATTTAATCAACCTTGATAGGTCAACCCTCTCATCCCAGAAATTAGCTTGGTGAATCTCCTTGTACTGTCTCCAGTGTTACTGTAGCTTTTGTTTAGGTAAGGGGACCAAAACACAGTATTCCAGGTTAGGTCTCACCAACACCCTGTACAATTGCAAAAAAAAAAGTCCCAATTTTTAAACTCCAGCCCTTTTGGAATGAAGGCCAAAATGTTGTTTGCCTTCTTAACTACTTGTTGGA
This sequence comes from Pristis pectinata, assembly GCF_009764475.1. Lineage (NCBI taxonomy): Eukaryota > Metazoa > Chordata > Chondrichthyes > Rhinopristiformes > Pristidae > Pristis > Pristis pectinata. Next base: position 13,018,786 of record NC_067428.1, read on the forward strand.
CCTGCCTGGTATCTCTTTGTGATTCATGTACTAGAACACTTGGATCCCTTTGTACTTCACTCACTTTCAGTCTCTCTCCATTTAGATAATTATCTGCCTTTTGATTTCTCTTACCAAAGTGCATGACCTCACACTTCCCCACATTAAAGTCCATTGGCCAGTCTTTTGCCCACTCACTCAATCTATCTATAATCTATTGCAGAATCACAGTATCCTTATCACAACCCGCCCTTCCATCTATTTCTGTATCACTGGCAAATTTACATTAATGACCTTCCTCTAGGTCATTAATGTAAATAGTGGACAAAAGCAATTAGAATGAGAAATAAAGAGGCAATTAGGATGAGCACAAAAAGCTGGCTTTCACTGCAAGGTCTAGGTCCTGTAAAATTAATAAAAATAACTTTACAGTTGCTTGCCAAACAGCACTGGACTCATTTGATAATGGAGTGAGGTGCAGAGTAAGAAGCATATTGAGAATGAAGGTTAGATGTGTACTTGAGAAGAAGGTGGGAAATAGAATAGTTAAATCAAGTAGATAGCGTAACTTAGAATTGAAAATTTTTCATGAAGTTAAGCACTAAAATGGCAGCGTGGAGAAGCCTGTGCCAAAGCCATTCATTCATTCCTCTGGCAAGGTCTTGAGCCCTTAGTAGGTGTCACTTGTGACGTTTTCTCCATTTTAGAGGGCATTATGCATTAGTAATTTTAAGCTTACACCACTTTAAAGGCAAGGTGAGCATTAAATCCAACTAATGCTGGTGCTAACAATAACAATGGCAGCACAGACCCTCAAGTGGGCACAGTATTACAATGATGCTAAACTCGACATCCTAATGTTCGAGGTATGCACTTGAACAGTGGTCCAGGACCCCAAGAACACCAAAGAAATGATAAGAAGCAGCAACAAGAGGGGGTAGCTGGAGATTTAAATATCCAAAGTTATATCCTAAAGGCATGATACAAGTATTAGAGAAAAGTTTAATGGTCTCAGATATCTGCGAAACAGGAGTAGGAACAGGAAAAAAGCCCATCTACCAACAATTGCACCACTATACTCATATTACACGTTACACCATAGTTACACCTTACACATACTTCCAGCTACACAGCCCTGGCAGACACACCACATTTTAACATACTTTCACAGCACTATTCTTCTCTCCAAAAAACATGATGATGTCCCCAATTTGAAGATGGCACTTTAACTCCACAAGGACTGTGCAAGGGTCACTTTCACCAACGCTATCACGATCAGATCCATCTGCCACAAGTAGATTGGTAAAGATAAGGAATGTAGGTTCATCTTGCTCACTACTTGTATCAAAACCAATCCGGCAGCTATATCCTTTAGGATTCAGTGAGTGGTGGTGCTACCAAGTCAATCTTGGTGGAAGACATTGAAGTCATCTATCCAGACTACATTCTGGCTCCTTGCTACTTTCATTTCATCTTCAAAGCGCTGTTCAAAATGTAGACACGCTACTTCAGTGGCTAAGGGAGAAGGGTAGGTGGTAGTCAGGAAAGTTTACCTTATCCGTGTTTGACTTGATGCCAAGGGATTTCATGTAGTCTGGAGTCATTGAGAATTTTCAGGGCTGCTCCTTTGTGCTGATGTATCATTCAGCTGCCCCATATGGTGGGTCTGTCCTGATATTGGGACAGAACCTGCATAAAGATTGTGATGGAGGATTCTGGCATGTTAAGGTATGATTCTGTGAGTAAAATTATGAGAGGATGTTGGGTGACTCATCTATGGAACAGTTCTTGTTTAGACACTGGTCCCCAAGTATATGTGGGGAAGAATTGGCAAGGTCGACTGTGTTGCCAGAGACCTTACCATTTGAAAATTCATGCCAAGGTGAATGAAAGGCTGTCCAACTAGTTTTATTCTTTCTTCAAGCACAGCAATAATGATACAACAGAATGGCATACTAGACCACTTCAGAGGGGATTTAAGAGTCAAGCACATTGGTTGGTCTGGAATCACATTTAGGCTAGACTGTATAAGGATGGCAGGTATCCTCCACGGAAGACCTTAGTGAACCAGATAGGTTTTTATGACAACTTGATAGTTTTGTGGTAACCATTACCAATGAGAGTATCTTTGTTCCAGATTCCATATTATTAACTTAATTCTTCCTGATGGATTTTTCTCCTCAAATGGCTATATATTGCTTGTAAGCTATGTATCAGTTCTTTAAAAATTAGCTGTTGCTTCTTTATTGTCACATTTTTTTACTGTAGGTTCCCAAAGTAACATAGCCAACTCACACCTCATGCCTCCGTAGTTTGCCTTATTCAGATTTAAGACCTTGGTTTTGCATTGAAATAAATCATATTCAATATTCTATAAATTGCTGTTCCCTGAATTATCAGATCATCAATTAACCTTCACAGATTTATTGAACACAATAATGGATCTAAAATAGCTGTCCCCTTATTGTCTCCTCAACATAATTATCTAGAAAACCTTACCTTAGACACTCCATGAATTCATCCTCATCATACTCCTCATTACTTCCTCAAAAAATTCAGTTATGTTGTCAGACATGACCTTCCTTTAACAAATCTATGCAAAATATTTTTGATTAACCTGTACCTCTTTCAGAATTTTATCCTACAATTTACCCAGAACAAACACTATGCTAACTAGCCTTCAATTACTCAGTCTGTCCCTTTCTCCTTTTTAAACAACTGTACTATCATTAACCTTGCACCTGTGGCACAATGCCTAAAGCCAACGAACGTTGGAAAATAACAATCCAAATGTGTAATTTACTCCATCAGATGTATTTGTCCAGGCTTGGTGGTCATCCACTTTTGAAGATGCAGTACTTTCTCTGTGTTCAAAAAACAGCTAAAGGAACTCAACGGTTCAGGTGGCACTAGTCTCTCTGTGCTTTCCACTATTTACATTTTTCCATTATTTACATTTTTCCTCAATACCAATGCCTGTAACATTCCCACTTCTTTCAAAACTTCACACAACTTGTTTCTGCAATCAGGCTGATTTAATAATCTCTGAAAATATCCACTCTTTCCTTTCTAAGCCTGCTTTCCTCCACATATTTACAGAATATCTTGGTGTCTTCCTTGATTTTACCTGACAATTGTTTTTAGTGTACTGTGTTTATCTTTCTAATTTCCCTTTTAATTTCACTCCTGCATCTATAATTCTCCTGTTGAGCTCTTGGTATCTGCTGCAAGCTTTCCTTTTTTCCATTATCCTGTGCTATATGTTCCTTGACATCTATTGGGATCCAGAATAGGGAGCTCCCATTTTTCTTTTTGTTCTGATCCTCGCTATTCTAAGTAAAATCGATTTTGGCTTGAGTGGTGCTGTTACTTGAGTGCTGCATGATCTAAGTTAAAGACAAATAAATTCTGATACCACAACTTTAAACTGCATTTTAGATTGAGATCACCCTCTGACAAGTTCCCACACTTGCCAAAATTCCCGTCCTTTGCATTCTGTAGAAGCTGCACTGCACTGAAACTGCACACTGTCGTGATGAAATGCCCACCAACTGCATGGTTGCATGCAGCTCGGGAAATACTTAGAAGTTCAACAACATCCGAGAAGCAGCCCATATCTTTGGCACTAAATCTATCAACCTAAATATTCACTACCACCAGCAAGTCATGGCTGGAGTGTGTATCATCTACAAGAATGATGAGAATTATAGGCCAAGGCTACTCCAATTGCACCTCAAAAGCTTACAACAGTTACCACCAATAAGGACAAGGGAAGCAGATACATGGGAATACCATCACTTGCAGGTTCATCTCAAATCACACGACATTACTTATATATATTTTGTTGTTCATTCATCATCACTGTGTCTAAATCCTGGTTCCATTCACTGCATCATTTCACATGCATGGAACCACAAAGTCAAAACTTGCACTATGTAACAGCTACTGTGTCTTTTAATATCTGTGTTAATTAATGACATGAATGTGTAGAAGTATGGAACCAAAGCCAAATACTGTGCAACATGTGAAATAAACCTCTTGTGAAGAATGTACAAAACTAAACTGTGTGGGCTTAAAACTTTACAGGAAAATCACAATGAGTAGTTCCAGTGGTGCAATTACTGACTGCCCAACATCGCAATTAAATATAAGCTTAAATACTAGCAACAGGAAGCTATTGACTTTATTGGCTTATTACACTTCCCTTCATGATGACGGCATCTATGTTGAGACTTCCAAAATAAATATGTCCATCACTGGTCAACACAGCAATTTCCTCATCATCACCTTAAGTAGAAGACAGGAAATAAATTACTGTTTATCTTTTTCCACTTTTTTCAGTCTGACAAGAACAGAAAGGCTGACAAATCCACATTATGCATTACAAAATCTAATTTCCAAAACAAAATTACTAATTCAACATGGATATATTTACATTTCAAATTAAGCCATCTCACAATATAGAAGGGAAGATTGGATAAACTAGGATTACTTTCTTTACAACAGAGAGGCTGAGGGGAGAATGAGGTATATGCAATGGAGGGTTGCAGATAAAGTAACTAGGAAAGACTTTTTTTTAACCTTAGGAGTTAAAAACCAGGAGACATAGATTTAAAGGAATTGGTGAAAAAACAGGAGGAGATGAGAAAAACATTATATCCCAATGGGTGCTACAGGTCTGGAATGCATACCCTGGTAGAAATCTTCATCCCATTTAAATGGGACGAAGAGATGCGACCAACAGAGCAATGAAGCTAGTGTCAGAAGGCGGGGTTAAGGTAAAGAACTGTTTTTCACTATGGATACAATTGACTAAAGGGTTTCCATCTGTGTTGTAAATTTTCTATGATTCTATGATTTGCCTTCACCGATCTACCAGATGCATTTGTCCATGACAGCAGTGGTAGAATGTACCATTGCACAATTCTGAGTAAGACGAAGTCCTATCTTCACAATAAGCACCTCATCCATTGTGTTGTAAGACACTAAAATCATGCTAAATGGGATAGACTCAGATCAGATCAGACAGCTTGAAAGTAGAGATCCATAAGGCATAGTGGACTACTAGCAACTGTAGAAATGTACACCTTTAGAATCTGTAACCTCACAGCCTGGCATACCCTTCACTCCAAGGAAGAGGATCAACCCTAGATCAATGAGGAGAGACGGAAATGCCAGATGTAGCACAAGGTCCATCTAAAAGTAAGGAGCCAACCAGAAGACAGGACTGCATGCATGATAAATACCCAAAAAATGCATGCAATAGACAGAGCTAAGTTGACTCATTGCAACCAATGAATCAATTTAAAGCCCTATAGTTTTGTCACACCTGGTTATCAATGTTGATGGACAATTGATAAGCTCATGGGAGAAAAAAGCTCCAAGGTCATCTTTCTCCTGAACAATGACTAACCCAGCACTAAAATCATAAAGACAGGGCTTAAGTGTTCACAACCATGCTTCAAAGTAAGTGCAAAGTGGATGATCCATTCTGGATTCCTCCTGAGATCCATAGCATGGTAAAAGCCAGTCTTTAGTCAAATCCACTCACTGCTAGAGATAGAAATGGAAAGCACCAGACATGACAGAGGTTATGGGATCAAACAACATGCAGGCTTTAGTGTTGAAAATCTGAGATTCAGAATTAGCAGCACCTCTAGACAAGCTGCTCCAAATGAGTTACAATGCCAGCATTTACCTGAGAATGCAGAAAATTGCTCAGATACATCCTTTTAAAAAAAAGACATATACTATCTAGTTAATTTCGACCCAATCAGGCTACTCTCCACTATCAGCAAAGTAATGGAAGCTATTGTCAACAGTGCTATTAAATGGCACTTAATCACCAATAACTTCTTCAATGAAGCCCAGTATGGGATTTGACAGGGCCACTTGGCTTCCAACCTCATCACACCCTTGGCACATGCATGGACCAAAGAGCTGAATTCCAGAGGTGAGTGTGATTGCTCTTGTCATCATAGAGCCCTAGTAAAACTGAAGTCAATGGGCATCAAGAAGAAACCACTTCAATGGTTGGAGTCATACCTCACAAAAAAAAGTTGTGGTTATTAGAGGCTAATTATCTTATCCCAGGCATGCCTCCGGGCAGTGTCCTTGGCCCCTCCATTTTCAGCTGCTTCATCAATGAACTTTCTTCCATTGTAAGGTCAGAATGGAGATGTTCACTGACGATTGCACAATGCTCAAATCCATTCATTGTCAGCTTCCTTTATGAGTTGTATGTTCATTGTATGTTCCTTTATGAGTTGGCTGCCGAGATCACAACTGAAAATTGCGTGCTGGCACCTGTGAGAACTTGAAACTGACACAATCACAGGATTTACAGGAAACACAACCGTCCTGTTCTGTAACCGCTTCATACTTCTACATAATTTTAACCTGATCAGTCAAAAATTACTCCATGATACATTTGAATAATTTATCAGTTTTAACATACATACCAGTGATAACTTGGTGAATAACACGGTTCTTGTCTAGGAAAGACTCCTCTCGACCAGGGATGGAATAATAATGAACTGGATACACAGTCTGGCCTATAAGACAAAATAATTTAAGACCTTAATTCAAATATAGGTCATTTAAAGCTTGGTAATTCTAAATTTGCTTTATGTTGATACTCATCATTTACATGCAGTGTTTTTCAAGATTAGGAAACACTTCATAGGACTTTTTCTTTACATTATTATAAGTACTGTGAAGTCTATCAAAATCAAGTTCATTGTCCAGAAATTCATTCTCACTTAAAAAGGTGCAAAGAGCCAGCACACCTCTCCATGCAGCTAGGGCTCACTATCTCTAGAGAGTTTTTGGCATGTATTCCACTTTCTTATGCTTCTTTAGTATGCCGTTGCTGTCATTTGTCTCTCCCAGTCTTTGGAATTTGAACTATTCTTTACAATAGCATAAATCCTTTAATTTGACAGCATGCAAGAGAATTGGAGCCTACTTTTAGTACTTTCTGTGGAGTCTGTTAAACAACTGGGGAAGTGGTAGGCACCTTATTGCCAGCCAACTTTGACAATCCCATTATGCTGAATGGCAAGAGTGCACTCCTGGTTGGCATGTCCTGCTCCTGAAGGTCAGTTCCAATTTCATAAGTGAGGGAGAATGTTCAGCCACTACTATAGAGTGTGTCGAATGCCATCAAATTGAGATGATTTTTAGAAATAAAATATTATTTCAATGTCAGATAAAACAAGAGGCAGAGGATTAAATAGGATTGCAGGAATCACGTTCAATACTTCATGCAAACCTCTTATTTAAACTTGAAAATGTTGATAGAAAGGAATTCAGTTTCCTTAAAGTACATCTTCTCTGCTATTACTGACAGCATAAAAGCTGCCTTGATAAATTGATAAAGAGACAGTCATCTATCCTGAAGGTCACGGCATCACAATGAGCATGCATTGCTGACAGCTGGGTAACAAGGGATATCCTTAGATACCACGGCTCACGCCTCCCCAAGAAACTCTCAAACATTAGCTGTGCACCTGTGCATTGAGAGCACCTTAGCCACCAGTGATATTATTGTGCATACCTTTAAGATCCTGAAGTAGTGGCTTGGTGCCCTGACCTGTCAGGAGATGACATGCTGTACTCAGTTGAAAAGGTGGTTAGCTTTATAATAATTTGCTGTAAGCTCCATTATCTAATGAATATCAAAGACCAACTCTTACTACAAGCAATTGTGACATTGATTAAGATCAAGAACCATAACAAAAAGACCAGGATGAGAAAGGGAATCAGAGGTTTCTAGCTAGCTGGCCCTTTATGGAAAGGATGGTAGCCACTAACTAACTGAAGAATGTTTTGAGAGAAAAGGTCTATCATCAGGTTTCTGAACATAGTTCACTCATGACTCACCTTCCATGATCTGGGATCTATCAAGCAGTTCATCATTTGCCCTTAGTTATTTAGCTCCTTCCCCATAAAGATCTGGATGAAAAGACCACCAATTCTACCACTATCCAATCACCATTATCATATCAAAAATAAATAATGGAAGCGACACAACCAATAATGTTTACAAATAATAACTATTCATCCTTGTGCATGTCCTTAGTGATTATTTGTGTTACTTATTTCAGCCTGCTTTTCTGTTGTTTGGGTGTGTCACTGTGAAGATCTATGTTCTAATCTCTCAAATTATGAGTGAGGCAGTTTTTGAGCTGATGACTGTTGCAGTGGGCATCACAGTGGTGTACACAGGAAGCTCTACTTGTTGATCCTGCAACATCTATTGAGAATTCTCTGCCTCCTGTCTTCTCTGATGTGGAAATGAAATTTATGCCTTGAAAATCATCTCATGTTGATAACCTTAGACATACCCTACAGTGGTGACTGAGCATTCTTCTCCACTTCTGAAATTGGAACCAAATTTTGGGATGCGAGTAGAATGCCTAATCACTTCTATATAGTTCCGAGGTTATTGAGATGCAGAAGGAAATGCAGAAATCTTGGAAGTGTCCATTAGTTAAAAAAAAGTGCTATTGTGACCATGATTGTCGCACGCCTTGCAGTTGCTACAATGCAACAGCTTAACCTTTCTGTGTCAACCCTCCTGGTAAAATACTCCATTATGCACTGTTCTTGAGCTGCGTGAATATAGGAACAGTGATATCTATAGAACCCAGGTGAATAGTACCTCCTGCTGAAAGCCTTCCTCCCACTGCTGACCTTGTTCCCTGATACAGCTTGTGCTGCTCTCCCTGGTCTCATCTTTTCCAGTTCCTCACATACTACAAGGAGTGGGGGTCACCAGCAAGATAGTCATAACGAACAACTCCTTTTTTCTCTTCTAGTGACCCCTATAAAATGTTTAATAAGGTAGGGGAGAAAATCATATTCTCTTTTTAGGTGATATCCTACAGGAATTCTTGTCAAAACGTTGAAGAATATTGAAAATGAATATTGGTGACAAGATGTCCTAGAAAATACCACAATGTATCAAACGTCCTCTTCAAAATGTAGTCAGTCAATTTCAATCAGCATCAAAATCCAAGTATCGCCTTAAGTTTCACACAAAATCCTCTATAGAAGATTCCTTGCTTCGCTTCAGCTGGGCACAATAAGGATATTTTGATAAGAGGCGTGCAGCCTCTCTAACTGGTGCCAACAGTCAGCTAAATTGTAAATCAGCACCTTATCTTCCAGGTGGTTGTTGGGCATGACACACTTCCTCTTTATCACTTAATATACGAACAGGAACTCTTCCCAACAGGAATAAACATTGATAATTAGGAACAATCAAGATGGCTGACTACTCCTTTCATGAATTTGCTAAATCTGATGCCATGCCATCTGGAATATCCAGGGCGTTGTTTGGCTCAGAATATGTAACAGCACAAGGCAAAATTCAAATTAAAGAGATTACAATTCTGTTCCACTTCCTATGGTTCTGCTCTCACCAGCCCTCCATGCTACCAAAACTGAGATAGAATTCCCCTTGCCCTCACTCTCCGTCCTACCATTCATGTTCACACTGGTATTTCTGACAAACCAACATTAGGCCATCACCAGGCACATCTTCCCAATTTCTCTTTATCTGCATTCATAAAGGACTTTCTCTCCAGGATGCTCTGATTCCCAAGGCAATTTCCTGTACAATGCATTAGATGTGGCTCTGCCCCTTTAGTCCTCTTCATTCTCTTCACCTTGGCATCATAAACTTGTTCTAACTTTAATTATTCCAAGTTCTGATCAAAGGTTATTGATTTGAAACTTCAACTTTATTTATCCACATATTTCAATTTTCTGTGACTCATTACCATATAAACAACTTAAAATGTTTAATTACTAAACATTCCAAATGGCATTTTAATCATTTAATTTCTTAACATGATCAATTTTTATGATTCATTTTACCTTAAAGAAAAATAGCACCCTCACTCCCATCAATAGCTTACCGTGGTTAGGAGAGAAAAACAGTGAATGTTTATTCCAAATGACAATGTATCCCTTCATTCCCACTTGTTGTATAAAAGAAGGCTCACTATCACCAAAATGTAAACTGAAAGGACTTGAAATGAGGTTACTATGCACTGCAAAGTACCTAAAATAAAACTAATAACAATTATTAATCTTCTATTTTGTTGTATAGAAAATTCAAACCAATGTAGTCAAAGTATATTTCAACAACGTTGAACTTCAATCAATTATATTCAAAATGTACACAAATCATAGTGGGGAGCATATTTGGAAAGATCCACACTAATGCATGTTTGCCTTCGAAAGGAATTTGATGCATTGGCTATAAACACAATTCTTAGGGAAAGGACAGTTAAGTGAAAAAGACTTGCATTGTCTTATTTAGTCTAATAAGATAATTCATCCAAGAGGGAAAGTAGATGTACATTCCAATTTCACTTGGATTGAGAGCATAAAACCAGAAAACACAGAACTAACAAGTTGCAATTGAGAACAGAGGTTGTCAACAACTTAGCTTGGAGTCTGTTTTACATATCCAAATATTCCCATGGAGTAAAGGTTTTGTAAAATGAATCTTCAGTTAAATCAGTTCATGCTGTATTGATTAATGCCATGAAAAATCTCAATAAATACAATGCTGGCAACAAGAGCAGACATTAGTGATATGTTACCTCTTCACAGCCTGCCCGTAACAGCAGACTGGGGCTAATTGGAACAATCTTTCAGAGAGATGTTACAGCCCAGAAATAAGTCCTTTTGCCCACTGTCCATGCTAACTATCAAGTGCCCATTTACCTTAACCTTACTGTATTCTCCTCACATTCCCATTAACTCCCACCGTGTGGCCCTGATTCTATTATGCACCTACACACTTGGGGCAATTTGCAGTGGCCAATTAACCTACCAAACTGCATGTCTTTGGAATGTGGTAGGCAAGTGGAGCACTGGAAAACCCACATAATCACATGGAGAATGTGCAAACTCCACATGGTTAGCACCAGAGATCAGAATTGATCCTGGGTCACTGGAGCTGTGAGGCAGCAGCTCTACTAGCTTCAACACTTTGATGCTCTTCTATGTAGCCATCCTTCCTTTTTTTTCAGTGATACTATATCAATAGTTTTGGCATCAGCAAAATAATAGGATTGTCATCAAGATTAAAGCAGATAGAACAAAAGGGACTGTAGCAGTCTAGATAAAGAAATAGCTTGGTGAAAGAAAACAGAGCGTAGAAGTGAACAATTGTTTCTTGGAATGGAGGGAAATGTACATTCATTTTCTCCGGGTGTTGGTACGAGAATCAAAATAACATGGCAAGAAGTCAGGTTGTGGGATTATCTGAACTGCTCTAACATAGAACTGTCATGGACTTGATGGGCCAAATGGTCTCTTTCTAAGTTGTCACCTTTCTGTGATTCTGCAAAAACTCTCCATCTTTATCTTCACTGGGAATACAATAAAACCAAGTCAATTTGTATTAGGGGAGAATTTATGTGGCATTAGTGAACCATGACTATCAAGCTTATACCAGACCATTCGTGGTACTAAGTACTGTTTTGATAGGGTGGAAAACCAGTGATTGCATTACAATGAATGGATAAAGGTAATTGCAATGTCAGAAATGACAAACAATGTCATAAAACTGTTTATAGTGTAAGTATTCCTGTCACTCATGCTAATTACAAATTACTGCACTTCAAGAGGCCCTATTACGATCAAATAAAGACAGCAATAATTTTGAAAGGATACAAACATACCTTCTGGTTATCCCTTATTAATAATGATAATGCTGATATTGTTGGTAAAATAAATGCTCCTTCAAAAATTCCCTTTGGATACAAAGTAGTTAATTTTAAATTAGTAGCTGCTGAGTTTTATGTTTTACACTTACAACTAAAGTACATGATAAACCAATTACCAATATAAATTAAGTAAATAACCAATATAATTAAATCCAGATATTTTCGCAGGTACTGTCATACTATCAAATCCACTATTTCAGTCCTTCAGCATTTATACTTCAAGGGACCTATGTAGAGATAAGATCAGAAATCATATTTGTGTTGATCTCCCTCTCCCAAAAAAATCTGAAAGCAAAATACTCCAGATTTTGGAAATCTGAAATAAAACAAAAAATGTTGCAGGTTAGACAAATTCTATAACATGGGAAAAAGAAAGCTAATTTTTCAGGAAGTTGACCTCCCTGGTCATCAATCTGAAACAATGACTTTTGCTTCATCCCCACTCCCAAGTATCCCGTGGTAAATGGCTGTGTCAGAATAAGCACTTAATAAACACATTGTAAAGTGGGAAAACTTTATATCAAATGTTTATACTGATGAATGAGGAGCAACATGGGAGTTGAAGATATATTGCAAATCTTACATCCAGCTTAAACCTTATGAACACATGACACTGTCCTGCTATTAAACTGGACTCCAAAATGAGGATGAAGTTCACATGTTTCTTTAAGATGGCAGATATTTACTGGGTTCATCAGCAATAAATTGAAATAATAACATAGTACACAAAAAGGATTGCACAATATTTTGCCAAAATCTAGTTTTTCCTCATAAAGTGCTGCAGCTGGAGGTGGAAGAATAGTTTTGGGATATTACACTGAAGAAGAGCATACAAGACCCTAATTCAGTAGCTATGAGGTAAAAGAGGTAAATCCTGAAAAGGATGTCAGAGTTGCTTCAAGAGGATTTCGCTGATAGATTAAATGAGAAATAGAATTAAGCCATTACGTTAACTATAATGACATTCTCAAGGAGAGATTACCTACCAGGTTTAATTAACTGAATTCAAATTCCTCAGCTGTCATGTTGATTTAAATTCATAACTCCAGATCATAAACTCTAAATTTCTAATCCAGCATCATAACTGCTGGCCACAATGTGCATACGGAAAATACTAACTGATCATGATAGAGCAAACTGATAAACTACATGGAAATATCCATGGAATAAAACATTTACAAAAATAACAATAAGTCTGTGTTCATCATTCATTTCTTGAGCCAAGTTCAGCTGAGGAAAAGTTCTTTGAGGGATAATTCAGCACAATCACTCAACATGTACAGCACATCCTAAATCTGCAGGTAACGGTATCAGTCCAATGATATAAAACAAGTGATAACAAATTAGCTCACTTTCCTCGATTCAAATCAATGTAAGGCAAAATCATGCAACTTTTCTCAATTTATTATCCTCCATTTTACACCCTAAAATTAAATTTATTTTTCATAGATGTAGCAAACATATTGGAGAACTAGACTTTCCAAGACTTTTCTCGGACTGAACTCTGCTCATACATACCTGCTACACCTGTCTGTAGAAGATGCAGGAATGAAGAATCAATAGAAATTCTTTTAAGTTTGAATTTTATCCATTCCAAACATTTTAGTCGTTTGAAAATGAAATCTTTCTCTCAGTAACAACATACCTTAGATGGCATTTCTAGTCTTATTTCTTCAAAATCCAAACCACCATTGGTAGATAAGAATATTGAAACTTCAGCTATTTTGACACTTTTGTGATATGCAATAACTAAGGAGCTTATAGCCTGTCAAGGGAGCAAAAGATTATTATTCCCCAATAAAAGCATTACAAAATCAGATTCAAAATTTAGTAACAACTTTAACTGGTCACATAACAATAAACAAAATATTATTCAGATGCTTTCTTATAGTTATCTTCTTTAAAATTCTTGTGTTAATATTGGTTTCAGCAAGATAAGAACTGTATATAAATCATGCATGTCTTTTTATGTCAATGCACATAGGGTATAAAGGAGCAGGAGTATTGGAAACATCTTCTATGGTAAGAGCCACCAGATTCTTGGATAATTCTTTTGGTAGAGCAAAGATCTTTAGCATTAAAGGCAGGAAATTTCAGATGAGCAGTTGTGAGGGGGAGCAGCTTTGGAAGTATCTCACACATTGGCAATACAATCTGTGATAAACTTTAATGTTTTCACAAAGATTGCCAAGGCAAGTAATGTAAAGTAACCAATTACAACTACCTCTGCCTGAAATAATATAGACACATGACTTGCCTAGAAACCTGCTGTGGTGAAATGAATGTCCAAATAAATACACATGCCATGTCACTTTAATATCCTCAACACTTCCCCAATTTCACATCAACCTTCTTGGAAACTGCTTTCTGCTTCAGTTGGCAAACTTGGCTCTGAGTCAGGTAGTTGTGTGACTAACCCCCAAAATGAATGAGACATAAATCAGGCTAAATAAACAGGAGGCGAAAAGTTGTTGGAAATGCCTTTTTGCTGAGATGTTGTATTTGTGCCCCCAATTGTAACAAAGCAAGATGATTCTTTGATATGTATATATCTAACTACCAATTCACGCATTAATCTTCTTTGCTATTTTTGAGATCATATTGTGTATAAATCTGCTTTCTGTGCTGTCTTGCAGTGACTATTCATCTAAAGTAATTAACAAGTGGAGTTTTACAACATTGTAACAATGTAATAGCACAAGGTAAATGAATGCCATTCTTTATGTTTTCTCATCTCAAGTTCTATGGTTATACAGAGCAATCGTCTGCATGGATAGGGCAGAAAAGTCTGAATATGTTAGGTAATGGAAGGACAATTGTATAGGAGTGAAACTGTTGGAACCATCACTCTCACTTTTTTTGGCATTGCTCAATGCCTGTGCGGATTGCAAACCTATAGACACCTTATCCATCACCTCGTTCTAGCTCCTTCAGGCCTTCCTTTCTTTCTATTAGGATCTTTCACTCCAGTCACTGAAGCTGGGTAAATGGCCACTGACTTTTTTTACTATCCCCGCAGCCACACCACTTGGACCAGTCTCGTATGGTTTGATGCCTACTGTAACTTTGAAGACTGAATTCCTGCAAGTTAGCTATGCAACAAGTTGCCAGCAACTCAGCAAGATTGATCTGGTCACATTGGTCACGAGCATTGCATTCTTAATAACAGAGCATTGCTTCATGAAAATTCATTTGTGGTGTTACTGTGGTGTCATACTTGAAAACTGCAATCCTAATGATGTGGTATGGAACTGAAATGTGAATTGTGCAACAATATATATACACTCTTATGATGGAGCTAATTAATTTCTCACCATTATTTTCTTTTATTCTTCCTATTAAATTACATAACCTCACATTTTCCTACATCATACTCCTTCAGTACACTCTTGCTGAATTGCTTAACTATTATCTCTTTGCAGACTCTGTTTCCTCAAAGAATATTTTCTCCACATAGCTTGGTGTCTTTAGCAAGCTTGGGTACATTAGCCTTTTAATTTCTGCCATGAACAAAGCTGTGAAAGCGCTTTTATCAAATTCACAAATGAAATCCTGTGTGATTTTTACCATGGTAAATTGTCCTTCATTCTTTGAAGTAGCCTGTACATTTGACATGATTGATCACCACTGCTCCACTGGTCAGTTTGGTGGGACTTAGCTTGATTCATGCTATTCTTACTGATTCAGTTGTCCTGCAATGGCTTCCTTTCCACTTACCTTCAGTGTCCCTCGAGGATCATCGCTGGCTTTATTCAATTCCAATTCCACCCTTTCCCTGGTCACTGTCCAAGGCTGAACCAGACCATTCACAATCTTTTTGCATTATGAATTACCTCCCTCTCTGGTACAAGGATTCCCTACTTCCACCTCTGCCCCTGCTTCAGTTCATCTGCTGCTGAAAGCCTTAACCATATCTTTAGTACACCTGGACTTGACCATTCCAGTCTCTCCAACCAGCCTCCCACTTTCCACCCTCCTTAAACCTGAATTCATCCAAAATTCTAGTGCCACACATTATCTTGTGCTAAGTCCTTTTTACTTCTAACCCTGACGATTTCAAAATTCTCAACCCTCAATGACCTTACCTTTCCTCCAATCCTTCAGGATATCAGTGCTTCTCAAATTCAAGTTTCTTGTACAGCACTGATTTTTATTTATTCTATTATTGCTGACTGTTTATATAGTTATCTGGTCCCTAAGCCAGGGAATTCTCTTCCTAAGCATCTCTGCCTCTCTACTTGAATCTCCATTAAACCTGATTCTTTGACCATGACTTTGGTCAATTTCCTTCATGTGCCTATAATTTCACATTTTCTTTGATAAAATTCCAATAAAGTGCCTTAGGATGTTTTACATGTTGAAGTACTTTCTAAGTCCAAATAGTTGTGTTTTGAATAGCATAAAATAAACATAGTAAAATAGTGTCCAGCATGTACCTTACAAAAGGAGTCTTTACTGATACAGCACTGATTGGTCGAAATCCCATCTATTTTCACATTTAAACCTTTAAGAGATCAAGTATAAATTACTGAGTGTTTCTCATATAAAGACAATGAACTAAATTTTAACTGTTCTACCTCATATTTCTAAAACAAGGATTCTATAGTACTAAGTACCAGTATAATAACATTGGAGCTTAATTAAACTTAAATAGATATTTAAACATATTGAAAGTGAAATTGGAAATTGGAGGAAGCAAAACAAGCAAATTCGCCTGTCATTTTCCCTGCCTAATTTTCAGTTCTGCTCACTTCTACATCAGTAACCATAGATATATCATAGAAAAAAAGAATCAGAAACTATTCCAACTATTTTTCATCCACACCCATGATCAAGTTCACCCTCGGGGTATAAATTATCAATAACCTGTCATAGTACACACTTAACACTGTACACCTTTTGCAGGAGTCCATGATTTATTGTTTGGATAGTAGATGTAAACATTTCCACCGACTAGCATTACCACATGGTCCTCCACAAATGCTGCAGCTGTTAATTGAGCGTTTCTCTCCTGTGTAGTAGAAAGATAACCTTTAAACAATTGGTTCATGTTACATGTTCTTGGAACTGTCAAAAAGTGCACCACCATAAAGGATATTAACCAAATGATGAGTTCCACCTGTTAGGACAACATTTAGTTTCATAACATTGCTAAATTAGGAAGTTTAAGCAACAGCACAAGCGTACAAAATGTGCCTTTTTTCTTACATTCTCTTGTTATAAAATGTAGAAGTCTTGATAGAGCAATAACAAATGGACTCCACACCCATTACAGAAGCAAGACACATTGGTCTGTCTTCAGAACCATTATACATGGCAACATCTGACAGAAATGCTCTACGAGTTATGTGAATAGTATTTAAAGGTTCAGTTTAGGCAAAGGTTTTACACATCATTTGGCTAGTGACTTGTGAATGCTATAACTATGATATATAATAACTAATATCAATCAGAATTTAATTAAATATTATGCATTAGATTTATAAGCTACCTCCAGCTGCGTATGCCTGATTAGTTAATCAGCTGTTTACAAAGATAGTTGGAGACACAGGAGAGACTGCAGATGCTGGAATCTGGAGCAAAAAACAAACTGCTGAAGGAACTCAGTGGGTCAAGCAGCGTCTGTGGAGGCGAAGGGATGGTTGACATTTCAGGTTGAGACTCTGCATCACGACTGAGAATGTAGAGGGGAGATAGCCAGTATAAAGACGTGAGAGAGAGTGCTGAGGCAGGGGCTGGCAGGTGATAGGTAGAACTAGGTGAGGAAGGAGATGATGGGCAGATGGAGCCAGACAAGGGAGTGGGAGGGTTAGTGTCAGGAGATAGTGGCTGGTGGTTGATAGATAGTGTCAGATAAGGAGAGAAAAAAGGCATATGGAACCAGATAGGGGAAGGTAGGGACAGAGGCTGGAAGGTGATAAGTGGAAACAAGAGGCTGCAGATGCTGGATTATGATAGTAAGGAAGGTGATAAGTGGAACCACATAAGGGAGGGATGATGGACAGATGGAACCAGTTGAGGAGGGGATAGGAGAACCTGAAATTGTAGCGTTGTGGGTAATGGGCAGATGGAATGAGGTGGGAGAGGGGAATGAAATTGGGTGACTGGGTGGCAGGCAGAAGGAGAGAGAAAGGAGCACGGAGAATGTGAGTTATTTGAAATTGGAAAATGTAATGTTCATAGTGTTGGGTTGTGGGCTACTCAGGCGGAACATAAGGTGTTGTTCTAATTAGAGGCCTTGATACAAGCATAATTAAAACAAAATAACATAAATATTGTGCCATGGACATCAGTTAGACCAATACTGAAGATACCACAATGTTTATTTGTTCATTCCCTAGACCTGGGCATCACAGGGAGGGCTAATGTTTATTGTTCATCCTAGTTGCCTTTGAGGAGGTGGTGGTAAGCTGCCTTCTTGGACTTCTGCAGTCTGTTTGGTGAAAGTATTCCCAGTTTGGCAGGAAGTTCTAGGGTTCAGACCCAGCAATAATGAAGGAAGGGTAATATAGTTCTAAGTCAGAAGAGCATATAACTTGGTGGGAAACCTACTAGTGATTGTTTACCCATGCACCACTATCTTTCTCCTTCTTGTGATAGAGGTTGAAAGATTTAGGCTGCAAAGGGACATAAATAGATTGAGCAGGCAATGATGCAGCAAGTGAAGTATAATGTGATCATTATAAGAAAAATAAGAAAAATGTGACCATTTTGGCAGAAAAATTAAAACATAAGGATAATATCCAAATGGTGATAGATTGCAGAAGGATCTGGAATCCCCAATACCTGGAACAGGTGAATCATTTTATGAAAGAAGGTTTGAAAGGTTAGGCTTATATCCAGTGAAGTTCAGAAGAGTGAGAGGAGATTTGATTGAAATATATAAGATCCTGAGGGGTCTTGATAGTGGCTATGGAGAAGATGTTTTCTCTTATGGAGAAGCTAGAATTAGAGGTCACTATTTAAAAATAAGGGATCATCCACAAGACAGAAATTATGTGTTTTCTCTCAGAAGGTCATGACTTGTTGAAACACTATCCTTCAAAGGCTGCTGGAAGCAGGGACTTTGAATATTCTTAAAGTACTGATAGATGGGTTCTTCATAAGCAAGGGGTTAAAAGGTTACAATCTTGCAGGATCTTACTAAATGACAGAGCAGGCTCAACAGTTCCTTAAAATAAGATTATTAACCAAATTTTAATTTAAAAAATATTAGTAGTTAGTTAAAGGACTTAATTACTAGTTAAAGGAATATTAGAATAGGTATGGCTTGACAGGGCATGTAGGAACTGGTGGAGAAACACTGTGATCCTTAACAATAACATCAGAAAAAGTGCCTGTAACTTGAGGAACTGTGACTTAAGAGTTGATAAAGTGGAGTTCATTTTTCATATACTGCGTTGCATCAAGGAGGGAGAAAGTTACTTGTACACTTTGTTCTAGGAAGCAGTCACATCCTTCACCCTAAGTGTTGCAGACAGCGACAGCAGGATGGGACTAAGAACAAGATAGCAAGTAGTGTTGGAGGAGCCCCAGCCCTTGCAATTATCTAACAAGAATGAGGTCTTGCAGCCAGTGCAAACAAGAGCAGAAACTGCAGAGAAGATGAGCAAACTGACCATATCACCCAGCTACAGGAGACCATTGAAGTGGGGAGTGAAAAGAAAGCTATTAGTGAAAGGATGATAGATATCGTTCAGTGAAGCCACGTGTGGGAGCTCCAAAGGCTGTGTTTTCTGCCCGTTGCTAGAGTTAAGGACCTCCTCAGGGCTGAAGAGGAACTTAGAAAGGGAGGGAAACATACAGGTTGTCGTCAATTTTACTACCAAGAACTATGACAGAGATTGTAATGGGGGAAAATTGAGCAGCTAGGCTCTAAATTAAAAGGCAGAATTACAAAGGTAATAATCTTTAGACTATTACCCAAGCCGCATACAAACTGGAATAAGGCCAAGAAAGATTAGAGGGTTGAATGCGTGGCTTAAGGCTTGGTGAGGGAGAAATTTATGCAGCATTGGCAATAGTAATGCCCTAGGGTGCCTGCCATCAGGTCCAGGGTATTCTTCAGTCCTGTTGTGTGTCCAGAACCTTTTCTCTAGTGACAGTGATTTGTTTAAAATTCCCACTTTCCTTTTGTTCCTGAATCCTTTACTATCATTGGGGTGATTGTAGTGTCTTTGAGCATGAAGACTGGCACAATTTTTTTTCAAACTCTCTGCCATTTCTTTACCTCTCAATATTATTTTCTCATTGCTAACTAATCTGAAACTTAAATTACAGAGGGTGGTCAAGAGACAACCACAATGTTGTGGATCTGGAGTCACATAAGGCCAGACCAAATAAGAACAATAGATTTCTTTGCCTTAGTGGATATTAGTGAGGCAGTTATGTTTAAGAACTATCCAGTTCTTAAAGAATCTCAAGATCACCATTTTATTCCAGAATAATTTAATTAACTGGATTTCTAAGTAGAATTCTGAGCCATCTGCTTTCACTTCATTTTCCAAAGATTATCTATTAATTAAGTTTAAGAGGCATTTTTATTCTTGTTATTAATTTTAATGAATTTGTTATAAGAAAGTAGCATTCCTTAGAGAAACAAATCATCTTTAGCATACTCTGTCAGAAGTACATCATGAATAATATTTATTATTTTGACTATACAATACTTTACCATACAACTTGTATTATAATTTCAGATTAATTGTCTTCTAACATACCTTAAAAGCTCTGGGAAATTTAAGTGGATAGAGAGAACTTTGAAAACCATCTCTGGTAAAAAACACCATTTCCCTAGATACAAGCCAGAAAAATAACATTAAAAGTTTATCTGTTATACAATGTTTTTTTGCACAGATTGAGGAAATATACTGAAAACTGTTTTAATACAAACATTTCATGTAAAAATGCACTCATTAGTTGAAAACTTAGAATTCACTTAGAAAAGGAAATTCCTCATTTACACTGGGAAAAATTATTTATATGGATTTTCTCATTGGCAATGGTTGATTATGGGGGCAAAATTACAATGAGATTACTTAAAACTCAGTTGTTCTGTTATAGTTGTCATGTTGATATACACAAAATTTTCCAGCATTTCTGGTGAATTACATTGTTACTATTCAAAATGACTATTTATGCAAAAACTACCACCCACAAAGATAAAATTTTTAAACTGAGTATAAAAGAACTTCATTCTTTGTATATTCTGTCTACAATATAAATATATGGGCTACCCTCCTCTAATTATTGAACTAACAAGCATTCTTGTTGTTAGATGTGAGGCTTAAGATGAAATTGCATACACTTCACTTCGTACTACAGTGCAGGCAAAAAGTTCTGCATTAACAGCACTATGTTCAGCAACACAGTCATCAAATGAGCCAAAATCTCTTCTAATCCTTTGTTTTTACAGTTATGAAAAGTTAATGGAAGATGAAGGGTGGGTACAAAGATACAAACTTGTAGCGAGAAAGTGGTGGCTACAATTAAACTGAAGATTAGACAAGTTAGAATGTCACATACAGGAAAGGAGATGCTATCATCTTCTCCTGAAAGGTGGATTTTTTTTACCATTCGTTTTTGGTATTGGGCATTGCCAACAAGGTCAGTATATATTGTCCATTCCTATGCTCTTAAGAAGAGGGTGGTGAACCAACTTCTTGACACGGTGCAGTCTTTCTGGTGAAAATACTCTTTCCCCTTTGTAAATCTGGAATAAAAGCCAGCAATAGTGATCATGAGACCACCAAATTGTTCTTGCAGAGTTAAGATTCTATTTCTACACAAGTTCACACTCTTTATTTTAATTTTGTGGCACTGCCATCCTAAAAATTAGGATAGGTTCAAGCCAGATCTAGAAGCCCAAAACTAGAATCCTTGAGATGCTATGAACCATCAATAGAGTAGAACTGTACTCCTTGCAATTTGGAAATCCTGAACAACACAAGCAGACGTCGTTTCCTTCCTGCACTGAACAAAATGATGCAGCCCCCCATAGTTGCTGAGAAACTTCCATGAGGTCATGCTTCATCTTCAGAGTCACCTTTGTTCTCCTGCTCTTCATCATCTTGGGACTCTTGGCCTTCAGATACCTGGTCTCAGGCATAGGTTGTACCCTCTTGTCTTCCAGATTCTTATCTTGAGCAGGCTGATGGTATCCTCCACTATGGTCCTGGCAGTGTTGTGATTGTTGTGTAGCAAAACTCCACTGTCAAATTCCAGTACATGCAATGACACCTGCTCTTCACTAAAATCAATGCATTCAAAGTCTCTGCTCCTTGAGTAAAGTGTTTGGGTAACCCCACCACAGATGAGGTGAGCAGCAAACTGCAGGTTGATGTAAAGAGTCAGCTATCAAATATAAATCTGAATCACTTTTCAGTGGATTTGCTTTTTATGTACCAATTCCTCCATGTAGACCAATAAATACAGAAGGCATGTTTGTTATATAAATCAACTTATTTATATAACAAACATGCCCTCTGTATTTATTGGTCCACATGGAGGAATTGGTACATAAAAAGCAAATCCACTGAAAAGTGATTCATGAATCATTTTCATGATTCACACTGTTTTATGAAGTCAATAAAGATTTTGATCTCTGTATTCCATGGGGTTCAAATCTCTCTTTCATCAGGTTGTATAAAGATCCGATAATGATTCTAAGTGCCACACCCACATCAAACTCACATCCTTTTCCCAACTCATCCCAAATATCCCTATCACCACATTGAACCCCAACTGCCAATTCTTCCCAGCTCACTGACGTCCAACCAGTTCAGCAATTGACATAACTACCTAAACCCCAGCACCAAACCTCCGCCTCCCCCCATCCCACCAAGTGGTAATCAACCCCCAGCTCAGCACACCCGCTTCTTGGCTAATGATCTTAGACCCCACTATCACTGATTGCTGGCAGCTGATCCACCCACCCTACTTCTCTGTCCCGACCCCATATATGCCTTTACATGCTCCGAACTGCACAGACTTTATCCCCATATGAAGCTTTGGATTATTCAATTCTTTTTAAGTGGTAGATCCTTCACTGAAGTGATCACAGGCACAAAGTGCAATAACAGATGTCATTGTGGCGCCAATGAATATGCAGATCTCTGTACCTTTGGAATGACTCTGAATATTAGGTGAATTTTACTGGCGCGAAGAAAATCCAACATTGGGCAAACTATATCTAACACTATCTAACCGAGTGAATGTTGAGCTTATGTTTTGGTCTTTAGACTCTAGGATATAAAGACTGATTCTGAGTGCATCAAGAGGTAGACATCAAAACAGAAGCAAAAAGGTTGTAGTTACTGCAAATTGCAGCAGTATCATCAGCGGTAAGAGAAACAGATGAGTGTTAAGAAGTGTATTGGTAGGGAATGTAACAGGGACCAAGCTCCTGAAGGCAAAGAGAGAGTTAGAATAGAGGAAGCAAGGGCAAGCAATTCTTAAGGAGAGTAAAGAAAAATTAACTTACTCATGAATCTCTATGTAAAAGGCTCTATTATCTTCTTTGCTCTTCTCAGATTGTAAATTAATGGGTTATAAATACGAATATCTGCTTAAACTGTTGACTTATTTAGTGCCATCACATAAAATTAAGTTCTGCCTTTGATGCTTCAAAATAAGTTCTTACCGGATATACAGAGCGACATTTAGGTCACAAGGATGGCCAACTAACTGTTGAAAATTATCTGCCACTTCTAACAAACCCTGTTCAGAAGTAAAATACACTTAATATTTAACCAACATAGATATTACAAAAACCACCCAAATATTATCAGTAAAAAGATATATCTTAATTTTGCTTTGGATATTTTAGGATCATGAAAAATGTAAATATTAGGTACATTTTTCTGACTTAGTAATCCATCCATGCTCAGTTTTTAGCACAGAGGCAAAGGCCATTAAGTTGCAGATGCAGCTAGATATGTAAGCTATGTGCCATGTAAGAAACACATCAATTTTAATGCAAAATTAGAAATTGGTCATCCTTAATTTCAGGGTCAGAAGCAAAGCAGGCCTACAGTAGA
Organism: Pristis pectinata; assembly: GCF_009764475.1. Lineage (NCBI taxonomy): Eukaryota > Metazoa > Chordata > Chondrichthyes > Rhinopristiformes > Pristidae > Pristis > Pristis pectinata. The sequence goes on from NC_067428.1 coordinate 13,042,553, forward strand.
CTAAAACATGGAGAACTAGCCCAGCATCTATTACTCTCTGCCATCAGGGAGCATTCTTTAAAATTGTGAAAACCTATAAGCCACTTAAACACAGCTCAACAGCAGAGTTTTGGGGATCTTTCATTGTAACATTAACAACAAATAAATTATTAAGAAGTTGAAATGTTAATATATAGTTCACAATGAGACTCAAGTTCATTCTAGATGGATGGATGAACGTCACTTCAATGGTAGCTTTAAGCGATATTTTAAATATATATATTTATAGATTTATGGAATGCGGGTGTCACTAGTAAGGTCAACGTTTATTCCCAAAACCTGAATAACTTGAGAAGATGGTGATTAACTTATTTAAATGTGCAAATTTTATTTTAATTTTATAACAAATTTACATTTATTTAATATAGAAAACCCATCCTCCAACAGTATTATCTGTTTGTTTCAAATGAGCTGCTAGTCATTGATGGTGCCTACGACACTGACGGTGGGAGATCTGTCAATAGTAATGCCATTCAATGAAGATAGTCATTACCTGACACTGTGAGACACAATTGCTTCTTGCTGCTTATCAGCTTATGTCCGTATTTTGTCCAAGTATTGATGCACATATCTACACATTGCTTCATTATCTTGAGTTCCAAATAGAATTAAACATTGTGCAATCATGGAATCAGAGAAAATTTACAGCACCTAGTAGCCATTCAGTCCATCATGGCTATGCTGATTGAAAAGCTGTTTTCCAGCAGTAAGTCTGTGGTCCTGCAGGTTATGGCTCTTCAAGTACGCATCCAAGTACTTTTTAATTGTTTGACTGTTTCTGTCTCTAGTACCCTTACAGACAGTAGGTACAAAATTCTTATCACTTCCAATCACTTTAAATCTATGGCCCCTGGTATTTCATTCCTTTGCTAAGGACAGTAGAGTAAATAAGAAGGATCTGTTTCACACAAGTTGCCAAATCTTTTCTGAAATCTTCTGAATCTATTCCTTCATATTGTGGTGGAATACAATTCTCTTGCCGTTGATACTATACAAGGGACGTTCTTTGACTAAGGAGGTGTGTGCACAGAAATCAAAAAACTGTAGAAGCTGGAAATCTAAAACAAAAATTGAAATTGCTGGAAATTCTCAGCAGATCAGGCAGCATCTGTGGGGAGGCAAACAGTAATGTTTCAGGGTAATGACTTTTCATTGGAACAGGAATATTTATAAATCAGGCACACTTTTAAGGTGAAGAGAAGGGTTAGTGGTGGTAAAACAAGGGAATGTCTGCGATAGGATGAAGACAAGAGAAAATGGCATAACCCTCATAATAGTTATAGGACTGCTGCTGCAAATAATTGTGTAGCCTTCAGAGATGTCCCAAAGTGATATAACCATCATTGCATCTTCCTCTATTCTATCCTTGCAACATTCAAAAGGATCAAACCCTCAAAACACTTTGGTTCACCCTCCCCCCACCAGACCAAAACCACTTCCTATGGTAACATCCCATGCAGAAGAAGCAACACCTGCTTTTTCATCTCTTCCCTCTTAACCCTCCAGGGCTCCAAGAACACTTTCCACGTAAAGCAGTGATTGACTTCTTTTAATTTAATGGACTGCATTCACTGCTCATGATATGGACTCCGTTACATCAAAGAGGCCAAACTTGGGACTGGTGTGACAGCTTTACCCCATTCAGTCCACAAAAATGACACCAAGCATCCAGTCGTCGGTAATTTTAATTCTACAAGATATTCCCACTCAGATTGCACCTCCCCAACTTCTGACACTGTTCCATAAATCATAATGCAAGCTCAAGAACACCATCTCTACTTCCAACCAGTGCATTACAGTCTTCTGGACTCAACAATAAGTTCAAAAATTTCAGATCATCGGCATTTCATTTCAGATTTTAAGTATTTATTCTAACTTCCGCTAATAATTTCAGATAATTATTTTGCATTTCAGCTCCTCCAGAATGACATTTCATCCCCTTATCCTTGCTATCTTTCATCATGTGCTAACACTAATTATGCCATTTAATTCCTCCTGCCTGCTGCCTTATCACAAGTATTCCCTTTTGTTCTCTCTTCCTCTTTCCCTTTCACTGTCTTAAAACTTGCTTTATCTCCAACTTTTCCCAGTTTAGTCCTTGACCTAAAATGTTACCTATATTCCTCTTTTCTCACATCCCACTTGACCTACTGAGTACTTCCAGCAGTTTCCATTAGTACACTTATTAACACATCTTTGTAAGTTTACTTACATGTTCTTTCTGAAATGAATCATCTTCAATGTTTAAAGAATAAAGGAGTTTCAAATCACTAATAAGAAAGCACATAAGCCAATGATGATTTAAAAACAACACATTTAAAAATGTGAAAGAAGATAGCTTATCCCATTTGGAAAGGTAATTAATTATTTTGATGTTATACACAATAACAGAAATAGCACTTTCTATTAAGTGTTTTTGTCAACAATACACAAAACAATATATATTTTGCGGACATTCAATCAGTTGACAATCTGTTGCTGTTATTTAATAACTATTTGTCTTGCTTTATTGGATAATTCAATTGTATCAAAATGATTGTCAGCTCATTTTAACTGGTTTAGTTTTGAATCACTGAATAAATGATCGAGTTTTCATGCGGCTATGCAAATAAAAATGGGTTTAACCTAAATCAAATTAAACTACTCCTAAAATTCATCAGACCATTTTCAGTTCGGATACACATTTATGTGTCTGACATAATTTCAACAGTTAGCGTGCACCTCATGACATCAGTCCCCATGCAACACCACTTCTGAGTGTTTCTAGTATAACTTAGTTGCCACTGATACAATCCAATTAATACAGCAATAGGAAATGTCATTCATGCTCTAAAATCCAGGAAACTGGACTTATTCCAGCAGAGGGGAAGGAAGAAAGGCGTGAAGCGAAAGAAAATGGATCTGTATGAAAATGGGCTGAGGGTGAGATGGATGCAGGGAATGAGGGGGTGTCTGTGGGGAGAAGATGATCTGGGAGGGTCGGGAGGAAAGGGAATGGCAACCAGAGTGTGAGGGGAAAGGAGACGAACAACAGAGGATGACTGCATCAGGAAGCAGGGGTAATGCAGAGGAGAGTGACTGGACCAGTGGGGTTTGAATGAGGAGGCGGTGAAGAGGATGACTGGGCAGGGAGAGAGAGAGCCATGTCAATGGGGAGGATGGGGAGAATGGAGGATGGGGGGCAGAAGGTGAGGAAATGGGGGGGATCAGGTGATGAAGGAGGGAGCAGGGACTTGGATATGTGAACAATGGGAAGAGCATGGGGGATACAAGGTCAGAGGAAAGTTGCGAAAAAAGGGAGGTGATAGTTGGGTGATACGTGGATGTGGAGGTTGAGGTGACTTCCTGAGGCTGTTATACAACACCATGCCTCCTAAAAACAAAGGAGCTTTCAGTGGACCAGACAGATAATGGTATGCCCATCTGTTGTGATCCAGAGTGCACTTCTCTCACTTCTCCAGCCCACTCCACATATTCTGTCAGGCAACTGCATCTGTATTCGCATAAGTACCTCCTTCTGGTAAATTCCCTCACAAAATTCCCTTAGTCTTCTGTCTGACCACAGCCCACTAGTGCTAGCTAACTCTCTTTCTGCCATCCAACACTCTAACCTTTTTTTGTTCAGCCCTCATGGTTTCAGTTTCTGTGGTAGTGCTTAACAGTATCAGGCACAATGATAAAGAGTGCTCTGCTTCCTCCACCTCATAATCTACTTTGTTCTGCTGTTGCTGCTCCTCCCCATCCTATTACGGTAGCAACCTAAGAATGTAACGTACAGAAGCAGGTCAGTTGACCCCTTTGAGACTGCTCCTCCATGCAATAGGATCATGGCTGATCCAAGCTTGGTCTCAATGCTACCCTCTCTCTCCTTCTCTCTCTACCCATATCTCTTTTAGTTTAACTGTCTGTCAATTCCCATCCTGAATATGGAGACACAAGAAACTGCAGATGCTGGAATCTGGAGCAAAAAAACTGCTGGAGGAACTTAGCAGGTAAAGCAGCATCTGTGTAAGCAAAGGGATGGTCGACGTTTCGGGTTGACACTGTGCATCAGAACCGAGAGTGTAGAAGGAAGGTAGCCAGTATAAAGAGGTGAGAGGGAGGGGTAAGACAGGGGCTGAGTGATAGGTGGAACCAGATGAGGTGGGGGATGATGGGCAGATGGAGCCAGCTATTTCCACAGCTCTCCAAGGTAGGGAATTCTAAAATATTTGCGACTCCTTGAGAGAAGAAATTCCTTATTGTCTCCATTTTAAATGAGTGGCTCCTTATTTTGAAATTATGCTCCTACTTCTATTTACCCCCACTAGGAGAAATATCCTGTTAGCATCTACACTGTTAAACCCTTCCAAATCTTATATATTTCAATAAGATTACCTTTCATTCCTCTAAACTCTAATGAATATAAGGCCAACCTGTTCAACCACTCATCATATATTAACCCCTTCACCCCCTGGGATGGGAGATGGGAAATAGGGATTTTTCCAGATTAGCTGCAACAAAGGCACAATTTAGTTGTGTCACGAACCAGCAACAAAAGAAACACACTGAGCATGATTCAATGTTAAAAACTATTTTATTAATCACTACTTATGATAATACGTAAAATAAAAGTAAAAATGTTAGTATGTTAGAATTCAAAAATGTTAAACCTCGAACGTTAACCCCAAAACTAAACTCTTCGTGTGTGTGTGTGACAAAGTCCAAAACTCCCAGTTCCGGAATGGTTCTTAAAGTTCAGTTCCGCAAGCCATAAGGTGAAACATGAGCAAGGGCTTCTTCAACAACCACCGTTGTCTGAAGATAAGATGTAGATGTAGAAAAACATAGAGAGAGTACATACGAAATCCAAATGTTCCACGATGGAACCCAAACGACACTTCAGTGTTTACTCGGTAGTGACTTCCTCACCCCGCAAGCATCCGAACCGTGGTCGTCCACACACAAATACCTGTTTCCTTCTACAGGTCAGCAACAAAGTGAACTCCAGCGGATTACTTCCAACTTCCATACATGGATTTCTATGGCAAACACAGTTATTGTTTCTCATCCATCGATAGAGAAAACAAGCAGGCTGGTGTCTCTCTCCCTTCTCTCTTTCTCTCTTCTTCTTCTTCTGACTTCTTCAACAACGTCATTACGTCCTTTATCTTCTATTGACGTAAGCACGCCCCACACACACATACACACACACTCTCTATCTTAAAGGGACTTTCACTGAGTCCGTAACAGTTGCATGAATGTTGCTTTGGGGGGGAATGAACAATTGCACAGAAATTCAGTCTCCTCTACACTGGCTTTGGCTAGAAACAGGGCTGACATAATCCCCATGAGGAGGACCATACTTTCTTCCAGTCTTGTGAGACACTGATCACAAGTGTTCCCATTCTAACAGGATGCCTTCTCTGCAATTATACAACAGCTTTGCCCAAAATGAATGGGAAACAATTTATTGCAGTCCATCAATGAAGTTCCTGAACTCTTAGCTTCATGTATGGGCTTGCAACAGTGAGATGTTCTATATGTATGGATGCCCATAGCAATGTGTAGATGTGACCGTGGATGAAGGCTTGATTACTGTGCCTGGAGGTAGTATCCCCAGGAAGATGTAAGCTTTGAAGCTCTCCCCATTATATTCTTATGAGGAAATATATTTTTCCCTGCATTGAGTCAGCACATGCACAGCTTCCTGCCAGTCTCTCCCAAATGTAGCTCTCAAGGGTCTCTGGTCCCTTCCAGGTCATAGTCAGTAAACCTGAGTGGGGGAAAGAGTGCAAGGGCTATCAACAGACTCATTGCGTAGGACTTCATATATCTAAAAGGAAAGTTTTAAAGTTATGTCTTATATGAAATTGATATGACATGCCCATTTTCCCATAAAACCACAGAGAAGGTGGATGCAGGGGCAGGAAACAGCAGGTCATCAACACATCTTAAAAGGAATGATTGATGAGATCATCACCTGATTTACCCTTATGACATGGAGAAACACAGTGGAGATTAGCTGAAAACTACAGGAAAGGACTCAATTGCTCCCACTGTCTGCCTGTACCCAGGTCATATCTGATGGTTGGGCCCAAGCTACATCAAGGCATGAACAAGTCCTTCATTGGTACTGCAATTTCAAATAGATCTTTAAGAAAGCTTTTGCAGGCATAATAGTCTCCATGATTCTTTGAACCACCATTCCTGTTCTGGCCCTTTTTTGTATATAGCCTTATGTAAAAGAATCCTCATTTCCAGATAAATTTGATGCTTGAAGGACAACAGCTTTTGATGATGGATAGGGAGCAAACATAATCCAGCTTCCTGAAATACAGAAAATGTTTGCTGAGGTTAAAGTGTGAACCACTAGTTTTAAAAAAAATGAGCTTTCATCTGGAGTGTTGCCTTTTATGGTCAGTTTTCAGAGCCTGGTAACTGACACATTTTTTTGTTTCACTTATTTCATACAATGTCCACAGTTATAGGAGACAATTTCAACCATTGAACCAGTGCTGCTCCCAGGGTACAGTTTCATATACCTGGGCATTGCTGTGGCCCCATTCACTATTTTTTAAATACAATATTGCCATCCTAAGGAGGGGAGATTCCGTGATAGGCAAAGCATCTGTGATTGTTGTTGGGTTTCTATAGGAAGTAGCCCTTTCACGGCGTGGCTATCAGCTAGTGCATAAAACTCGAGCAACAACCATTCATGGAAGCATTCCTGGAAAAAAAAGCGCTTGCGCGCCATGTAATGATGATATAACCACTGATGTGGAGCTCATTGAAATGGTTTGTTCACACTTACGGAATTTCCCTTTAACTAATAAACCAAATTCCTGTTTCTCTGAAGTTATAGATTCCTAAATTATGCATCATTCTGGTAAATTTATGTACTGTATCCTCTCAATTCTAACTGCCTTTTCGTATAAGAAAAGGAAGTGTGTCCAATTCAACCCATTGTCCAGTGGCGCCGGATGACCACCACTCTTGCCCGGTACTGCGGAGGAGAAGGGGCCGCCAGTGAGCGGCATAAGGCGGCAGTTCGGATCCTCCGACAGGCCTCGCAGCGGCCACCGCCGCTCTAGGTGGCTCCAGCTGTACAAAGAGCAAGCTGATTAATAACAAAAGAAATAAACTCAAAAACTTCAATCCTACTCTCTTAAATAAAGTCCGATATCCAAATGAAATGGGTACACGTTTTCTGCACCGATCCCGATATCGTCATCTAAAACAGACTTTGTTTAAGTAGAATGAAGGATTCTTCTGACAAAAGGGTTCCTCATGGTTCATGAATTCCGGCTGGTTATGAAGCACCATGAGGTCGTGAAAGGCACTATATAAATACCTCTTAAAAATAACGGGAAAATAAACGGGACTTTTCCATACCTACAAAGTTCTTCCGGGATGGAACTGCTTAAATAAAGCATCTGAGCTAAAAGGAGAATTATTAACCCCGTACTCATGCCTTTAACAATTCTCAAAAGATAAATTAATCACTGGACACCCTGCACCTCAGACCCCTTCAATCAACCTCACTCACTGTCCCTTCTCCAACAGTAACTCGGCTGCTCAGGACGCCACAAGTCCGCGCATTCAAAATGGACGGCGTTGCCGCCAGCGCGCCCGAACCGCCCACTTCGCCCAACTGCCAGGAACCGTGCGGAATCAGTGCCCGCGCCGAGGGGCGGGGAGACAACGTAAGAGGAGCGAAGGAAGGGTGAAGTAGCGGTTACGGTAGGGACAGAGCAGAGTGGGGTGGGGATGGGAATGAGAGTGAGGGTGGGGGTGAGAGTGAGTGGGGTGGGGGAGAGAGTAGGGGTGGGGGGACATTAGCAGTGTGGGAGGGCAGGGAATGGGGGTAGAAGAAAGGCAGAAGGAGCAAGGACAGAAAGCTTAGGGGTGGTGGGAGGAGGATGGAGTGGGGGGTAGATGGACATTAGAGGTGGAATTAGGAGGGACAGTAGAGGCAGTGAGAGGTAGTGGAATCAGAGGGTAAGAATGGAGGAAAGGGCTGTGACTTAAGCTGGAGAGAGAAGGACAGAGTGGGTGTAGATTTATGGTTGGGTAGTGGGGAAGGGATAGGAGATATGGGGAGGGGAGTGGCAGGGGTGGGGGATATTGTAAGAGGTGAGTGGTGGAAGGAAGTGAGGGGAAGGCTATGAAGATGGGGAACAGGAGGAGTATTGTGTGGGGTAGTTTGAGGAAGTGAAATGGGGTGGGGTGGGGAGGGCATGTGGGAGATAGAAGGGTAAGGGGTCAGGTCAACTCAGAACTCACTAAACCAGAGTGGAAGCAAGTCATTCTCAATCTCAAGGGACCACATTATACAGGAAGTGACAGGTGCTGGGATGGAATGAAAATGCTATCTGGTATCTCTAGTAGCTATGGTATTTTTTCCCATTGGAGTCAATGAAATCAAATCGACCCTGTAAAAGACCATACGTGGACATTTATTGGGTAGCCTTTGAGAACTGAGGTATAAAGCTAAGTATTGTGGAAAATAGATTCATACCTAAGTCCTTAGAAAAGAAGAAAGCAGATTGAAGACAAAGTCAACTGGTCCAAGGAGCTCGAGAGACAAAGGGCTGTTTAGCTATTCATCAACTATCATCTGTGTTGAGTATAGAGTTTCACACTCAATAAGCTTGATCTTGTAGAGAAACTATTGGTGCCACTCTTACAATATGTAAGTTAAGTAAATGGCTAAAAAGATGTCAGATGGATTATAATGTGGGGAAATGCAAGATTATCCACTTAGATAGGAATAGATAAACAGAGAAGAGATTCACCAGGAGATTGCCTGGATTAGAGAGTATTATGTAGCTATAAGAGAGGTTGGACACACTTGGATTGTTTTCTCTGGAGCGTTGGAGGCTGAGGGGCGAAATATAAAATTATGTGCGGCATAGATGTCAAACACTAGAGGGCATAGGTTTAAGGTGATGGGGGAAAGATTAGGGGATGAGTTTTTATACACAGAGAGTGAGGTGCCTGGAACATGCTGGCGGGGAAGTGGTGGAAGCAAATGCACTAGCAACATTTAAGAGGCATTTAGACAGGCACATGAAGAGGCTGGAAATGGAGGGCTACAGATCGTGTGCAGGCAGATGGGATTAGTTTTATTTGGCATCGTCGTTGAGACAGACCTTGTGGGCCAAAGGGCCTGTTCCTGTGCTGAACTGTTCTATGTAAAAATTTAACATGCAAGTACATTAAGTAATTTGGTTGGTAAATAGAATTTTGAACTTTATTGCTACAGGAATTGAATATAACAGCATAGTCCAGCTTCAGCAGTGCAAGATGTTGGTGAGAGCATACCTGGATACTGTGTACAGTTTGGTGTCCTTAATTAAAGAAGATTAAAACCGACTTTGGAGACAATTTAAACAAGATTCATTAGGTTGTATTCAGGTATGAAGGGGTTAACTAATGAGGACAAGTTCAGCAGATTGAGCCAGTACCCATTACAGTTTTGAAGGTCTCTTAATGATACAAATAAATATCTTAAAGGAATGTTTCCCTATTGGTGGTGCTTGGATTTAAAGGCACAGTTTCAGAATAAGTTGTCACCTTTTTAGGACGGAAGAGGAATTTCTTCTCTCAGTCAAGGCCAAACAGAAAAATATTTGATCTATAGGGAAGTTGTGGGCTATAGGGAACAAGGAGTAAAGTGTAGTCAAGGCCAAGAAAAGGGAACCATGATCTTCTAGATGTTGGAACAGGCTTAAAGGCCTACCCTACTCCTGCTCCTGTTTCTTATGTTGTTATAGGCACACCAACCTGATGTATAACAGCAAGAAACCTTGGATGACTATAGAAAAACCAGGGGTCAACAACTTCACCTCTCCGGATTTATCAACTGCCACTTCCAATCAGGTTGAACAACTGTTCAACAACAGAATGAATGCTGTGGAACATTGATGTTGTGCTAGATCCTCACAATAAACACATTAGTACTGAAGACATAATATCTATTTATCATAGAAGAACTGACAAAGGTCTCTAAAAATAAGGGAAGGCAAGAGTAACTTACATATTTGTTGAAATGATGCAATACCCATTCAATGCATGCATATGGGTAAACAAGTATCATCAGTATGCTGAAAGGCAAGAGTCATAGCTCTGGCCAAACAAAGGAATGAACGTTCCTCTTCAACATTACTTAAAACTCCTTGAATGTCTCATACAATAACAAATTTCACCCTTGGTAGAATGTAAGCTTACACAAGATCAAGCAGGTATTAGACCTGGCTGATCCATTGCAGGCTAACTACCAAATCTTAATCTGTATAATGAAGATGGTTTCTAACCGAAGTTCATCACTGACAAAGATTTGTTTACCCATATGCTGCATATAGCATCCAACATTGCATCACAATCAACAAACAGTACTTCATGACAAGTGACTTGGATCTTAACTAGAGTGTTTGTTATCTTGAAGTGCAGAGGCTCCTATGTGGAGATATGTGACTTGAAATGTACATGGTGCTCCCAAAAGACCAATTCAACCAACATTTATTCAACATTTACACCAAAGACGACATTTATGGTCTCCACATCATCATATAAATATTTGAGAGGTCATTGAATAATCTCAAACACATCTCCTATTCCCACCCAAACCCTTCCCCCTCGTGTCCCCTTCCTGTTCCCTCTTGCTCTCTCAACTCTCCTACCTTCTCCCATTCCCTTCTCCTCCCTCCCCTCTTCCTCCCTGCCCCCTCCTTCTCTTCCTCCCTTCTCTCCATTCTCCTGCTCCTTTGGCCTTGGAGTGCGTAGGTTTACAGAAATTACACTTAGATGCTATAAATTAGCCTACAAGGAGAAGAAACATGAATTGTGATTGCATTCTCCTGATCATGAAAGGTTTAAGTGATGATTTGATCAACGTGTGTGTGATATTAAGGGGAACAGAGAGTTTGAAACTATAGACCCTATTTCCGCTGAAAGGAAAATCCAGAATTTGTGAAAATGGTCTAAACATTCGGGAGAGAGGAAAGATTTTCACATGCCATGGATAATAGAGATTTGTAAACAAATAAGAACCTGGAAATTCTCAACAGCTTTGCCGGCATCTATGGAGAGAGAAACAGTTAACATTTCAGACCTTTCATCAGAACTGGGACAAGTTACAGATTTTTTTAATGAAATGTTTTAAATTGCAAATAAAGGGAGAATGGAGAGAACAAAAAGGGAGGCCAGTGGAGAGCTAGAGAAGTTTAATGGCCTAAGTGGGAATGCTAGTGAAAAGGTATGCCTGGGGATTTTGTGAAGAGGAGACAATGAATAACATCTGAAATTACTAAAAGAAGAACATGTGAGCATTGGAAAGATGGAATGGCTGATCATCTGCAATTGTGGAGTTCACTTTCGAATGCAGAATACTGTAATGTGCCTAGTTATAAGTTGAGCTGCTGTTCCATGAGTGTACATTGAACTTCAGTGGAAAAGTGTATAAACAGAGAGGTGTAAAAAAAATACTGCTGGAGGAATTCAGTGGGTCATGCAGCATCTGTGGAGGCAGAGGGATAGTCAACGTTTCAGGTCTAGATCCTGCATCAGGACCAGTCCATGGGACTACATCAAAGGAGTTAGATAAATAGCAGTAGTAGTTTTAAATACAACAGGAAAGTCTGGAGATAACTCGACAAGTCAGCAATCAAAAATCACAATTTTTATTAATCAAATCCCTGGATGACAATCAAACCCTAATTCCAATTACAGTGATAGCTTTTAGACAGCATCAGACCTGGAACCTTTCAACCTCCCCAAATACTGCTTGTGAATATTGACGCTCTATTTCAGATTTTGAGCATCTGTAGAATTTGGTATTGGTATTGGTTTATTATTGTCACTTGTACTGAGGTACAGTGAAAAACTTGTCTTGCATACTGATCGTACAGGTCAATTCATTGCACAGTGCAGTTACATAGTACAGTGTGCATTGCTGTAGTACAGGTAAAAACAATAACAGTACAAAGTGTCACAGCTACAGACAAAGTGCAGTGCAATGAGGTGCAAGGTCACAACAAGGTAGGTCGTGAGGTCAGAGTCCATCTCATTGTATAAGGGAACCGTTCAATAGTTTTATCATAGTGGGATAGAAGCTGTCCTTAAGTCTGGTGGTCCGTGTCCTCAGACTCCTGTATTTTGCCTTTGGCAGTGATTTTTGTACTCCTCATGTTTACAAAATTGAGCACCAACCTGCAAGAAAGCCCCGCCTTTCGTTTTTACCCGCACCTCCTGCTCAGGGGACAACATTGGCCAATGACGATGGGTGATTGGGGCTCCCTGGAAGTACCCGGGAGATGTCGCCGAGACGCATTGTGGGAGTGTAGTGTGTAATTCAAGATGTCAGCGTACGTGCGGCTCGGGTGGCTGAGTCGCTTGTTCACCGGAGGCAGCAGGTTCCGACGTCGGCCTTTCATCGCAGTCCCCAGTCATGCTCCAGTTGATAATAAATCTGGGGCTGCTGTTGCTTGTTTAATAAAGCAGTTGCATTCAGTTGCGCCCGAGGGTTTACTGGGCTGCAGTCGGTGCTGGATGGTAACCAGGGTGACAGGAGCGGCCTGCGGCGACGGCATGGCCCCTGGTACCTGGTTCCAGCAGAGGCGAACCTTCCAGGACTTCGGTGAGAGGAGCGGCGGTACCTCTGCTCACTCCGGGGATGATGGTATGGAAGGCGGAGCTGCCGATGGTGGGGAAGGGGCTGCTGGTATGGCCCCTGCCATGACGGCGCTTTCTCCCATGATCGTGCCGGATGTTTTCCCCAATGTTCCCTTGATCGCGGTCACCAGGAACCCAGTGTTTCCCAGATTTATTAAAATTATTGAGGTAAGAAGCCCGCGGCAGGCTATTCACACTCGTGTTTACGAAATGCAAACATCCAGTTTAACATGTGTACAGCTGAATCCAGACCTATTGGAGTGGATGGGGAGACCTAAGATTACATGCGAGTAATTCCTCGGATATATCTAACTGGAAACGCATGGAAGGATAATGCAGTGGTTTACTTTGAAAGGCAATGGGAAGGGGTGTGTGGATCTTAAATTTAAATCTCATATTTACAAATAAAAGATCACGTGTAAATATATTTCAATATTGTAAGCTTTAGATGCATGGTTAGATAATTTTAATCAGTTTTTGCAGCTAACCATTATTTTAAGCAGGCAACTATTGTATGCTGCACATTTTAATTCATTCATGGGCTGTAGGTGTGGTTGGTAAAAATGAGCTGTGATTGCCCTTGAGAAGTTAATAAACCAATCTTATACCCCTAAACCCCTGAGGTGGTGGGATTCTCACAGTGCCATTAAATAGAAAGTTTCAGGATTTGAAATTGGTGGAAGTGAAGAAATAATAATATCTAAGACAGGATGCTGTGGCTTGAAGCAGAACTTGGAAGTGATGGTACAAAAATGTGCCTGCTGCTCTTGAGCTTTTGATAGAGGTTTTTAGTTTGGAAGACACTGTTGAAGGAGACTTGTGGAACTGCTGAAAAGCAAGTTGTGGAGGTTAAGCGCTGCAGCCAGTAGGAGATGTAGTTGTTTTATTAGGCATTACCTCAGGATTAAGGATGACTTGCTCCCATTCTGGCTTTGTGGGTCTTGTGCTGGCTAGTGAGACTCTTCCACAAATGGGGCAGGATATAACAGACTTTGTTATATAATGCAGTCATTCCATTACTTATGGCCACGAGGTTCTCTATATCATCCTGAAAGTTCTTTCTCCACTTTGATAATTCATGGGCCAGATGTTCTCAGGAGTGAATGGACTGTTGCTTCTTCAAGGAAGCTTTGAACACATTCTTGAATCTTTTTTTGTCCCCCCTCTGTCTGCCTGGTAATCTCCTATCACGACAGACCTTAGAATAGTATGTCTGTTTTGAGAGTCTGGCATTGGATGCAAATAACGAGGCCAACTCTATGCTTTGGGATGTTGGATTGGAGGGCACACTGATTTCCTTCCAGAATTTGGAGACACAGCATTGGTATTTTTCTAGGGCCTTGAGATGTTTTCTGTAGGTAGTCCAAGGCTCAAGAAACATGGATGACGGGAATCACTGATGTTGAGTAGATTGAGTTTAGTGCCAGGTCTGAAATCTTAATCTTCAAATACTCTTTTGTTTAAGCAACCAAAGATTATGCTTGTGCATTAAAGGCAGTGGTGAATTTCATCATTAATATTTTCTTTCACTGAGAGAGAGTTCCCGATATATTGGACGTGGTCCATGTTTTCTAGGGTCTCATCATGAACCTTTATTGTTGGAAGCAGGTAGAGGACCTTGTCTTTGTAAATGAAGTGGTGAATTGGGTCAAGCAGACTGTCTTTTTCAAGAAGTTTTGTTTCTCGAGTGTTGAAACTTCATGTTCAAGCAGGTGGGGAATATTTCATTGCACTGCTGAGGTGCATTGTATATGGTGGGAAGGCTTTGGGGAACCGATGCTAGTGAGTTACTGATTGTAAACCTGTTCATGTGGCCAGAGAATTGAAGGCCATGTCACTGCTGTTGCAGATCTGATGCAATACAAGGCAAGACTTGCATGAAATTGCATCAGATGTGCCATTAATAAGAACCTTTGAGTTGACTTGATTATTCAGGGTTAATTTGGATGCAAGACATTGTTAAAATCCTGCATTAATGGATTAAAATATTTGGTTATAATATTCCAAGAATTCTTGAATAAGAAAACCTACTCTCCCTGGCTGTTAGTTGAGTTTTGTGTGGATAACTCATCTAATGACTTTCGTAATCAGTTTGCTTTGCTGATGTCATAAAACTAAAAGGGGTCAATCTGTATACTTAAGTGAGCAGTTCCTGTTTGCTCATAGGCTGATTATTACCGTCCTTTTGCTGAAACCGTTAGACAAATAAATGGAAGCTCATGAGTACAAAATGGCACGTGTACAATAGCAAATCTATAACACTCAGGAAATATAAAAGCATACAACCAACTTGATTCGACTCAATTGAATGAGCAATGGTGATGCTGTACCAAGAAACATACTGTGGCTCAAGTCAGCCATGTGGGTAAATATTGCCCAGTGTAGGATTTAGTCATATTGGTTTGATCTTTAACTATCACCAGTGTCCCAGAGTCGATGAGTGTTCTTGATTACTGTCTGAGGATGACTCAGACCAGATAATGTCTTGCCTCCTGTGGGGGAACAACCTGCCAAATAAAGCTTGCTTAAAAATAATGGTTGTTCAGTTGAGCTACTTTTAGGCAACACAGTGGCATAGCAGTTAATGTTGCTGTAGCAAAGCTCCCAACCTCTGGTGTTTGTACATTTGCTTTGTGACCACGTGTTTCTCCTGATGCCCCAGCATCCCCTCACATTCCAAGGAGATGCTCTTAGGTTAATTGGTGATGTAATTTACCCCTGTCAGGGTAGGTGGCAGGAGAATCATTGGGGGGAGCATGGACGTGAGAGAGAGAGAGAATGGGTTAGAGGGAAATAAATGGGAGAACAGGACTGATTGGAATTCTTTTAGAGCTGGCATAGACCCAAAAGGTCAGAGTGCTGCTTCCTATATCGTAAGAAAAAAAAAATGAGATAGCACCTAGCACTTGTGGAGCCATACGATAGCAAGAAGTGTGGCAAATGCCTCAATAGTTGCAAACTAATCTATATATTCATCTTTTGAGGTAATGGTAATTATCACTAAAGTCTATATTTGTTGAGTGTTTTACAATTTTCCTTCTGGGTCTAAACTTGAGGTCTTGGATTTTGGTATTTAAAAGAAAAAATTCTACCACAATAATATGAATATCTACTCCTTTTTAGGTCAAAAACAAAAAGTTAATGGAACTCCTTCGAAGGAAAGTGCGTTTGGCTCAGCCATATGCAGGAGTATTTCTTAAAAAAGATGACAAGTAGGTGATGTAACAGTTCTAGTAGACTGACACTGAAATTTGTAGAGCTATGGAGAAGGAGCAAGGGAATGGAATTAATTGGGCAGTTCTTTCAGAGATCTACAAGACTCAATGGGGCAAATAACCTTTTCATATGCAGTGTGATTATAAAGCTCTTCTCAGAGCCCTAAAAAGTAAAAAATAAATCTTGGCCATTCATGCAGAATGGCAAATTTCTGACCCTAGAAAGTCAGTCCAGTACTGGTGAGCAGTGATGTCACAAGTGTCTTACAGTCAAACTTGTGAATAGATATAAAAGTGTTTGCAGAAGACAGATTATTTGTCTTCGACTAAAATGAAAAGCTGTTTCTTCCGCTTCCCTAATTTTCTACCCAAACTTTGCTTAAGAAGCTGGAAAACTTAATGCTTTGAAAAAATATTATAGTTAGTGCAGTGATTTTAGCTGTATTAGCCTCCCCAGAGGCTCAGATAGTTTAACCAACAAATAATAGCTTGATAGATTACAAAACAGATCTGTATTCAGTTGACTATATGAACAGCTTCAATACCTTGGACTACATGGCGGGGGGGGGGGGGGGGGGCGGAATCAAAAGCAAACGCTGGAAATTCTCACTGGGTTAGGTTGCATTCGTGGAGAGAGAAATGCTTCATGTTTCAGGTTGGTGATCTGTCATCAGAAGAGAAAAGTAATCAGTTTGGCTTTTCACTCCTGCTCTCCTAGCGATTCCTGCTAGAAAGTCTTCACTGGATAGAAGACAGAATGCGATGAAAGCCTGTTAATCCCCACCATCTAGCACATTTAGTGCTTGACTACTCATCACTGGGTAGATGACTTCAGGAGAGGAGGGAAGAAAATTGGAAAGAAAAATTTTTTAAAAAGTCAGCTACTTTATTTCTACCTCATTCAGATTCCATCTCTTGAATTAAGTTTAATGCAATTAATGTTTAAACATAGAGGAGAATTTACAGTTTCATATGGGTACTATCAAAAATTTGTTTTCCAATTTTTTAAATTTTTGTTGCAGCTTTCTTTTAAGCTTTTAAGAATGTTACAAAGTAGAGAAATCTGCAATAGTGATGACGTTTGTTTTTGTTTCTACAAACTCACAGCAATGAATCTGATGTAGTTGAAAGTTTGGGTGAGATTTACCAGACGGGAACATTCGTTCAGATCCATGAGATGCAGGATTTGGGAGACAGACTGCGTATGATTGTAATGGGACACAGAAGGTAAGTTAGACATTGCATTGAGTTACTCGATTTCTTACTATTTTTTTTAAATCAAAGATTTGCATCTTAAAGGGCTTTTGTCATAACTGAGGTTTTATAAACTTTTCTCCCTGCATGTCAATGTGTGGGTTATATAATAATTTATAATTGCCCTCTATTCAGTAAAATAAATTGTTTGGATTTTGGTAATGGTATTGGTTTATTATTGTCACTTGTACCGAGGTACAGTGAAAAGCTTGTCTTACAAACTTTTCGTACAGGTCAATTCATTACACAGTGCAGTTACATTGGGTTAGTACGGAGTGCATTGATGTAGTACAGGTAAAAACAATAACAGTACAGAGTAAAGTGTCACAGTTACAGAGAAAGTACAGTGCAATAAGGTGCAAGGTCACAACAAGGTAGATCGTGAGGTCATAGTCCATCTGATATGTACCGAAATACAGTGAAAAGCTTTTGTTTGTGTGACATGCAGACAGATCATTCCATACATTAGTACATTGAGTTAGTAAAAAGGAAAGCAGAATACAGAATAGTGTTACAGTTACAGAGAGAGTGCAGTGCAGGTAAACAAATAAAGTGCAAGGGCCATGATGAGGTAGATTGGGAGATCAAGAGTTCACCTTTTAGTGTATGAGAGGTCTGTTCAAGAGCCTGATAACAGTGGGATAGGAGCTGTCCTTGAGTCCGGTGGTACGTGCTCTCAAGCTTTTGTACTTTCTGCCCAATGGGAGACAGGAGAAGAAAAAATGACCTGGGTAGGAAGGGTCCTTGATTATGTCACCTGTTTTCCCGAGGCAGTGGGAGGTGTCAGTGGAGGGGAAGTTTGTTTGGACGATGGACTGGGTTGCATTCATGACTCTCTGCAATTTGTTGCAATCTTCGGCAGAGCAGTTGCTATACCAAACTGTGATGCATCAGGAGTTTGTGAATGTTAATAATTTAATTTCTTGCCACCTTTTTTTTCCGCTATGTTGTTGTAACAGATAACTTTAAATTTATTCAGTATTGGCCAGAAGATTAAGAACTGAAATACAAACAGAAAATGCAGGTTAGGCAGTTTCTAAAAACAGATCTGGTTGACATCATAAAGCAAATTTTTTCCTTTTATATTACCTTTCCTAATCTGTTCTACCACCCCTTAAAATTTATTCCATATTTCTTTATTTAAAAACATTTAAATTCTCTATTTACATTCAATACCCTTTAACTATAAAACTGTGATCCATAATCTTATTTCTACATTTATGCAGCTCTCAATAGATTTTTGTTTCATTTGAGCCCCCAATTCCATGAAGGTGTTCATGAGGAACTAAAATGTATGGAGTCCTTAATAATCATAATGTCCTGAAGCACTTTAAAATCAACAAACTACCATTCAATTATTGTCATTAGGGTTTAAGCCTACAACATTTGACGCAGAGGAAATGGTGTTCCCACTGAGCCAGTTTTGCTGCCCTTAGTTGATTTATTTTTTTTGATATTGCCTTGTGTTGAATCTTAAGAGTTTCTTGATGTTGTTCCCTAGAATCCAGTTAACTAGGCAGCTGGAAGTAGAGGCAGATGAATCAGTATCTGAAGAATTTGAGCAGAATCAACACATAGCTCAGAGGAAACAAAAACCTGATGGAATAGATGGAGCCAATGGCCAAAGCTCAGAGATGTCCATAAACTTGGAATCCCATCTACCTCCAATGGGTGAACTTCTGATGGTAGAGGTAGAAAATGTTTCTCATGAAGACTTTCAGGTCACAGAAGAGGTCAAAGTAAGTATAAAGGGGAATGTCGAAGTGTCACGTTCTCTAAATTTTGTTACATTATCTTCAGTTCTGTTTGCATTATATAAGAACAGAAAGTGCTGGAAGTACTCAGCAGGTCAGACAACATCTGTGGGAATAGAAACAGAATTAACATTTTGGGTCAAAAACCCTTTGTCAGAACTGGGCAAGACAAAAGAAACTCATTAAGCTGCAGGGAGGGTGGGGGAGGGGGGTGTCTCTGATAAGGTAAATTTGGAGTGACCATGAGGGTAAGCTATAAACAAGGTTATCTAGTCAATAAATGAATAGGATCAGTTAAAGAGTGAGAATGTAGTAAAACAAACATGGACAAAAACATATGGAAGTTTCTAAATGCAGAGCAGGAAAACATGCCCAGCAGGTCAGGCTGAGTATATCCTCCGCTCTAAGGGAGGGAAAAAAATTACCAGCTCGGCTAATGTTACAGGTGGATCACTGATATCAAGGTACCTGAAGTTGTCGAATTCAATATTGAGTCTAGAAGGCTGCAATGTACCCAGATGGAAGATGAGATGCTGTACCCGACGAACAGCATCTCATCTTCTGTCTGCGTTGTATGGTACAGGAGACCACAGATGGATACGTCGGAGTGGCACGGAGAATTAAAGTGGCAGGCAAAGGGAAGGTTGGGGTCTCCCCTGCAGACTGAACACAGGTGCTCCACTAAGCAGTCACCCAGTCTGTGTTTAGTTTCTCCACTGGAGAGGAGGCCACACTGTGAACACTGAATGCAGTTGATCAGATTGGAAGAAATGCAAGCAAATCACTTACTTGTTGAATTCACTGCCACTTCTCTTAAAGGAATGCCTAACCCGAAGAAGCTCAACTCTGTTCTCCAACAGGATTTCTGTTGTTCTCTCTTGCATTGTTTGCCCTTAGTGATATCCCTTTCACTCCTTGTCTTTGATAAGGTGTTGATCTGCGAGTAGAGGAGAGACCCAACCTGACCTACTGGGCATGTGTTTGTGCTCTGAATTTCCCAACTCCTACATTATTTTGTCTATGTTCTTGCTCTCTAACTGTTCCCATTCACTTACTGACCACCTAAACGTTTAAAGCTTATTCCCGTGGTCACCCTGGTTTTACCCTATCAGAGACGTCCTTCCGCCGTCACCTTCCCTGCAACTTAACACTCTCCTTCTGTCTCCTTCCCAGTTCTGATGAAAGGTCTTTGACCTGAAACACTAACTCTGTTCCTCTTCCCACTGATGCAACTTGACCCACTGAGTATTTCCAGTATTTTCTGATTTTTATTTTAGATTTCCTGTACCTGTAATGATTTTCATGTTAACATATTCCTGTTTTGGTGCTTTCCAACAATTTTCCATAATAAATTATTTAGTAAACAAAGCAAGTAAAGATACTGGTGCCAATACTTTTGTTCCCCACTCTCCAAATTGAATCCACTTTATGGAGCAACAGTGGGTATTTGAATGGTGCCTTTACATAATAAAGTGTCCCAAAGTGCTTCTGCCTCTGAAGCATCTTGCTGTTCATGGTCTTTACTAGCCTCCAGAATCTTGGCCGAGTTGTGAGGATGCCACTGAGCCTGACCATCAAGCATCCATTTACACCCCCATCCCCCAATTCCCATTATTTTCATCTAGGTTCTGCTACCTACCTGCAGACTTGGGACAATTTATAATGTTCAACTGAGATACCATTCTGCATGTCTTCTGGATGTGGGATGAAACCAGAGCACCCAGAAGAAACGCATGCGGTTGTAGGGAGAATATACAAACTTCACACAGACATCATCAGAGATCAGGATCGAACCTGGGTTGCTGGTATTGTGAGACGATAGCACTATTAGCTGTGCTGTCCGTTGAGATTTAATGACCATTCCTAATTCTTTATGAGAAGATAGTAGCAGGTTTATTTAAATGTACACTGTTTTTATTCTAATTCTCCAAATGGATTAAACAAATATTTCATAATGATGAGAAACAAATTAACTAGCTTTTTTTTAAACAGGCACTTACAGCAGAAATTGTGAAAACTATACGTGATATCATTGCCCTGAATCCACTTTACAGGTAACTATTTGAGCATTCTGTGTTGTTTGCTTAATATTATTTTAAAATAACTTTTTTTCAGCTGTTCATGTCTTCTTCAGGTATTTGTAATGGGAAAAACCCAGGTATTTCAACAGAAGAAGTATGTCACAGCACTATGCATAGCACATAATAAGTGCTAAGGAAGTTTAGAGGAGTAATGGCAATATGAACAGCTGTGAACTTGATTTGCCTTTCACTGGCAGTGGGAGGTATAATATTGTATGCTTTTGTAGTTTATCATTTGACTACTCTGTGGACAACTTAGAGTTTAGTTTGGAAAAGGTGAGCATACTTGTATCTCATTCCCATGTCATGGTGGTCTTTTCAACTTGGATACTGAAATCCAGTACTTATTTAATTCCATGCTATAAATATATTCATTTTGTAGGGAAATGTGCTTTATTTGACTTTATGCTCCAGCACATAAATGAGTAGCATCAGTTTGGTAGTGTCATGAACCTTATGCACTTGGAGATATTGTTATTTGTGGGAATAGTTGTAGACTACTTTGTTCCTCTCCATTGTTACAATAATCTCTGCACATTCATTAAGTTTTGGAGGATATAGAAGAATTAAGTGAGTGGACAAGAAGTTGGCAGATGAAGTATCATGTGGGAAAATACAAGGTTATCCACTGGAAGGAAGAATGAAAATATTTTTATAAAGGTGTGAGACAATATGTTGCAGTACCTATTGATCTGGAAGTTATAATACTTGAAACATAAAAAGTAAGCATTCAGGTACAGCAAGTAATTAGAAAGGCTAAAGGAATGTTGCCCTTCATTAGGATAGGAGTATGTAAATAGGGAAGTTTCTCTGCAATTTTGCAGGACAGTGGTTAGACCATGCTTAAGGTATTACTTAGAGATTTGGTCTCCATATTTAAGAAAGGGTTTGCATTTCATTGGAAGTGATGCAGCAAAGGTTCACCAGATTGATAACTGGGATGAAGGAGTTGACGTATGAATAAAGATTGAAGCAGCTGTGCCTATGCTGATTGGAGACCAGAAGAATGACAAGTGATCTTATTGAAACTTAGAAGATTCTGACATGGATTGACAGGATGGATGCTGAGAGGATGTTTTTCCTAGTGGAGGTATCTTAAAGTAGGAGCATAATTTCAAAATAAGGAGTCACTCATTTAAGATGGAGAGGATGAGGAATTTCTTCTGCTGAGGGTCATGAATTGGTATTGGTTTATTGTCATCACGTATACCCAGATACAGTGGAAAAGCTTTTGTTTGTATGCCATCCAGGCACATGCCATGCAAGAGTACTTCAAAGTAGCAAAAAGAAAACAGCATGCAGAATATAGTGTAGCAGCTACAGAGAAAGTACAGTGCAGATAAACAGAAAGTGCAAGGGCCATGATGAGGTAGATTGGGAGGTCAAGAATTCTCTACCTCAGACCTGTAGAAGCAAATATATTCAATACATTCAGGGTGGGGATTGGCAACAACAATTGAGGGATATGGGGAAGGAGCAGGAAGGTAATGTTGGGAGCAAGATGGGATCATCATCATTTTATTGAATAGTGGAGGAATTCAAGGGGCCTGTTTGGTTTCCACTTGCTCCTCTTATGTTCTAGCAATAATTCTTTGAGTTTCTGTAATATAGTATTAATATTGCTATTTGACTTCACATTAAATGTAATTTTTTTCTATGCTATTTTTCAGAGAGTCAGTGCTTCAGATGATGCAGGCTGGACAAAGGGTAGTGGACAACCCAATTTATTTGAGTGACATGGGAGCTGCTCTCACAGGTGCAGAATCACATGAACTACAGGAAGTTCTGGAGGAGACCAACGTAAGCTGTCAATTCAGGTTGTCCTGATATTTAAAACAAACCCATTTTGTGTTTTGCCTTTTCCCATATTATTATTGTTACTGCATATAATGTATTGGACAAATTCATCAGGAGCATTATATGCAGCCCTGCTCTGATAAGGAACAGTCAGAGCAGCAAAGGTGATTTATTGTGCCATTTTTGTGGTTTGATATATTGGTGACAGTTTAGACTTATCCATAATGTTGCAGGAATGGAGTCATAAATAAGCCAAATTGGATAAACATGGTACATTTCCTTCCCAAAAGGGTATTGGTGAACTTTTTCTTTAGACAATCCAATAGTTTTTCCTTTTTAAACTATTTTTTGATTTATGTGATAAATAGGCACCTTGAAAACAATGATCTTGAAAACTTCAATATTATGAGCTGAGGTTCAAATTTTGATGTGTTGTATTTTAAAATGTACTTTCCTGTCAAGAAAATAATCCATGTTCCTAAAATCACAGAATCTGTGCTGGCTTTTTTGAAGAGCAGTTGTTGCAGTCCCTCATTCTGTCCTTGAATCCCATTAATTATTTTTCTCCAATTCCATTTTGAAGCCGTATCTAGTATATCCCAAATCCTAGCCACTCATTTCATAATAGGTTTTTTCCCTTATCTCACCACTAGTTCTTTTAAATCATGTTCTCTGCTTATCAATTGTTCAGTCTTCAGAAATGATTTCTCTTCTCTTAATTCACTTGACCTTCTCTTTGGAAGAACAATTCAAGTTCAACAATCTTCCCACATAACTTTTTCCATCACCACAAAAGACCTGTTAAAATGACTTATTAATCTTTAATCTTTAAAAATGTTAAAAACTCAGTTAAATATGCTGTCCTGTTTACCTCCTGCCCTATTTGCCTCTTGTAGTTGTTGAGTTTTATAGATTTTCTACCATGCAGATCATACCTTGAATTTAAAACCAATGTTTTCATCTTAAAATTCCTATATGTCCATGAAGTACCTATCCTTGCATTCCCACCACCCCCCCCCCCACCCCCTCCAATCCTAGCCCCCTCCTGCACTCTTTAGTCCTCCAGCTTTTCCCCTCCCATCTTCATCCCAAACCTGAACCCTACCTTCTGGATTTCTCTCTATCACAATTGCTTTCCATTACTTACTTTACCTTTTCCAAAAACATCTCAAAACAAGTTTTCCAAATTTCAATGACTCATTTGGCTTTTGTTTTTATTTCTTTTGCTTCTCCCTCATTCCTGTGCTGCCACCAAATTGCTACCCCAAACCCCAATGTCAATAAAACATATTGTATTATTTAAAGTGTAATAGGGAAACTGAATAATTCTCAGATTATTTACTTGTTGAAGGGTTTTTAAAGAAACCTACTATATATATAAAATTAATATCTTTGGCTGTGTTATCTCTTTTGTCCCTTTTTTGTTTAGATTCCAAAACGACTCTATAAGGCATTGTCTCTGTTGAAAAAAGAGTTTGAATTGAGCAAACTACAGCAGCGTCTTGGAAGAGAGGTAAATAGACATATTATCTGTGTTCCTGCTTTTATTCCCTACTTTATACCCCATTATTGATTCTTGCCAAGTTACAAACTATTTACATTATCAAGTCTTTGCCCTTATTTCTCTGCAAATCACAATAACTATCAATCTTTGAAAGCACCATTAGCTTCACTTATGCACTTGTTTCCCAGTGATCTTGAACTGTGGATCATTTTTTTTATTCCTAGCTTAGAGACCTTAAAGCCAGTTGTAGCAACTCCTCTTCTTTGGCTGAGATCATAGAATTCAGTTCACACTGGAGGTAGAAAATGTGAGCCTGGTACCACACTGGGCGAGTATTTGGTCAGCTCTCCAGCAGGCACATTTGCTCTGATAGTGCAAATTCTTATAATATTTTAAAATGCTTTTATATAAAAAAAGTATAAGCACCTGGGTGTCGTTACTGTTTTTCTGAGCTACAAAGTTGATCCTTATGTAAAATTCAGTGGATTTGTTCATTCATAGGTAGAAGAGAAAATCAAGCAGACTCATCGCAAGTACTTGCTTCAAGAGCAGCTGAAGATTATTAAAAAGGAGCTGGGGCTGGAGAAAGAAGATAAAGATGCCATTGAGGAGAAGTTCGAGGAAAGGCTGAAGGAACTGGTTATTCCAAAGCATGTCATGGAGGTTATTGATGAGGAGCTGAACAAACTCAACTTGCTTGATAATCATTCCTCTGAGTTCAAGTGAGATTCCTGGAGAATTTTACTGATTTAGCTTTTCCTGATAGCTTAATGCCCTTTTATTTAGGGAAACAGAGCATTTCTTGAGCTTCATATTATTAGAAAGAAAAATTGAAGTTTGAAAATGTTTGTGGCATGTATAAATGATCTGGACAAAAAAATGGTCTGACTTTGCAGATGACACAAAAATTGGTGGATTTGTGAATAATGAAGAAGATACAGCAGGATCTGGCCCAGTGTGAGGTGTTGCACTTTGGGAGATCAAATGTAAAGAGACAGTACACTGTTAATGGCAAGACCCTCGAGTGTTGATGTACAGAGGGTTCTTGGGGTCCAAGTCCATAGCTCCCTGAAAGTGGCTGCACAGGTTGATAGGATGGTAAAGAAGGTATTGGTATTGGTTTATTATTGTCATTTGTACCGAGGTACAGTGAAAAACTTGTCTTGCATACCGATCGTACAGGTCAATTCATTACACAGTGCAGTTATATTGAGTTAGTACAGAGTGCATTGATGTAGTACAGGTAAAAACAATAACAGTACAGAGTAAAGTGTCATGGCTACAGAGAAAGTGCAATGCAATAAGGTGCAAGGTCACAACAAGGTAGATGGTGAGGTCAGAGTCCATCTTACTGTATAAGGGAACTGTTCAATAGTCTTATCACAGTGGGGTAGAAGCTGTCCTTAAGTCTGGTGGTACGTGCCCTCAGGCTCTTGTATCTTCTACCTGATGGAAGAGGAGAGAAGAGAGAATGACCTGGGTGGGTGGGGTGTTTGATTATGCCGGCTGCTTCACCAAGACAGCAAGAGGTAAAGACAGTCCAAGGAGGGGAGGTTGGTGTCCGTGATGCGCTGGGCTGTGTCCACAACTCTCTGCAGTTTCTTGCGGTCCTGGGCAGAGCAGTTGCCATACCAAGCTGTGATGCATCCAAATAGGATGCTTTCTGTGGTGCATCGATAAAAGTTGGTGAGTGCCAAAGGGGACAAAGCGAATTTCTTTAGCCTCCTGAGGAAGTAGAGGTGCTGGTGAGCTTTCATGGCCATGGCATCTGTGTGATTTGACCAGGACAGGCTGTTGGTGATGTTCACTCCCAGGAACTTGAAGTCTCAACCCTCTCGACGTCAGCACCGTTGATGTAGACAGGTGCATGTACACCACCCCCTTTCCTGAAGTCAATGACCAGCTCTTTTGTTTTGTTGACATTCAGGGAAAGGTTGTTGTCATTGACACCATTCCACTAAGCTCTCTATCTCCTTCCTGTACTCCAACTCATCGCTGTTTGAGATACGGCCTACAACGGTGGTATCATCTGCAAACTTGTAGATGGAGTTAGAGCAGAACCTGGCCACACAGTCGTGAGTGCATGGGGAGTAGAGTAGAAGGCTGAGGACGCAGCCTTGTGGGGCACCAGTGTTGAGAATAATCCTGCCGGAGGTATTGCTGCCTATCCTCACTGATTGCAGTCTGTTTGTTAGAAAGTCAAGGATCCAGTTACAGAGGGAGGTGTTGAGTCCTAGGTCTCTGTATGGCATGCTTGCCTTTATTAGTCAAGGCATTGAGTTCAAGAGTCAGGAAGTTATGTTGCAGCTTTATATAACTCTAGTTAGGCCACATCTAGAGTATTGCATTCAATTCTGGTCTCCCCATTATAGGAGGCTTTGGAGAGGGTACAGAAAAGGTTTACCAGGAGCTGTCTGGATTAGAGGGCACGTGCTATAAGGAGAAGTTAGACAAAATAGGGTTATTTTTTTTCTGGAGTGGCAGAGGTTGAGGCAGGACATGATAGAAGTTTATAAAATTATGAGAGGCATAGATAGGGTAGATGGTCTTTTTCCAGGATGGTAATATCAAATGCCAGAGGGCACAAATTTGAGGTGAGTGGTGGAAAACTTAAAGGAGATTTGGAAGGCAGTTTTTTTTACACAGAAAGTGGTAGGTGCCTGGAACCCACTGCCAGGTGAGGTGACGAAAGCAACATTTAAGAATCATGTAGACAGGCACATGAATAGGCAGAGGATAGAGGAAAATAGACCATGTGCAGGCAGATGCGATTAGACATTGAGTTACAAAGGGCCTATTCCTGTCCTGTCCTGTACTGTTCTATGAGAGATGGTGAAGGAAGTAGATTTCTAAGAACATGTCAGTCTACAAACGTTTGTTTAGCAATTACAGCTTAAAGTTTTAGTGACACTGGGCTTATTTTTACTACAGTTGGACTTCTGGGTCTAACAAAAAAACCCTAAACAAAGATTAGTTGTACATGATGTTGTTTGAGGCTTCAGTAATTACAAATCAGTGCAATAGTCAACTCAACAAGATAGCTGTTCAGTGTTTTTAAATTAATTCATAACAAACTTTAAGTAGTATAATCAGATTCAAACAATTTAAATAATTTTATTGTGTTCTTGCTGACATCCTGTTTTCGCATCACCTGCTTTAGTGTGACCCGAAATTACTTAGACTGGCTGACAACAATGCCTTGGGGAAAATGCAGTGAAGAAAATGTGGATCTGAAACGAGCACAGGAGGTGCTGGAAGAAGATCATTATGGCATGGAAGAGGTCAAAAAACGCATCCTGGTATGTGAATTGTATAGGATTGCTGATCAATCATATTCATAGGTCAACAATCCATGTGTTGACATACAGATTTGTAGCCTGTATTGTTTTCACTCGAGCAGTTTAGATGCCTATTGAGAAGCAAAGCATGCTGGAAACCTGAAATAAAAACTGAAAATGCTGGAAATTCTCGACATGTCAGATAGTATTTGTGGAGAGAGAAACAGCGTTAATGTTTCAGGTCGATGTCCTTTCATCAGAAGTTCTGAAAGACGTGACCTGTTTCCCTACAGGGAATAGGTGGGTAAGTTGCCCAAGGCATTTTTCCCTTGGGAATAACTGAAGCTAATTATACGTAGATCCTAGTTGGTGCTGTATGGGCTCTGGCATGGAGCTTGGGTTTGAGATGTTCCGAATGTGACCAAGCCCTTATGCTGCATTTAACCCTGAATCAGCAGATTGCACTGTGTGCCTGCCTTCTGAGTTCAGCTCGGCATCACCCTCTTATCACTATGTGGATTTAAATTTAGGAAAGGCCCTGCTTCTCTGCTTACTCTTTTTGATAGGAAAGTAAATGTTCAGATTAATGTCTCAGCTCTTTAATTAACTTTAGGTGAACTTAAAAATACTCTCAGCCCATGCACTGCAGTTGTCCTTTATGTCCTGTCAACCGTTGATGGCTTAAAGTTGCCTTCTTCAAGTGGCCTAGCCTCTTCTGGCCACAATCTGGGATCTGATACAGGATTTATTATGCAGTGGAAGCCATGTGACATTGTTGCAAAAGTTGCCTAATATGGATGCATTTAACTCTGCTGTAAAAAAACCCTTAATTGTATAAACTACATGGATCCCCGTAGACTGAGGCATATCTTTCAGCTTGATTTTGTAACATACATCTCTTCTGTGATTCCAGGAATTTATTGCAGTTAGCCAACTGCGTGGTACTACTCAAGGGAAGATTCTGTGCTTCTATGGTCCTCCTGGTGTTGGCAAAACCAGCATTGCTCGATCTATAGCAAGAGCATTGAACAGAGAATATTTTCGATTCAGTGTTGGAGGAATGACTGATGTGGCAGAAATCAAAGGTCACAGGTACTTTTAACATCTGATTACATGAAAGCCATGCAATTACACTTTTGAAATACTTCCAGTTGGTGGTGTCGTGATTAGTATTAAATCTTTGAATACAATTAATCTGGATTTGAATGCCATTCTAATGGATTTCTTAAAGCACTAGTTAGTTTTTTAATCACATAACAAAATGTATAATGTTTGCATCTCTGAGTCACACTAGGGTTCATGTGACCACTATTATACAGATTAAAGGGTAACCAGGTGAAAGAGTATGCAAACACTGTTCCTATCCAACAGATATATAAAAGTTCACCTGAATTTGTACCTGTAATTTTTTTAAGACAGTGTGGCAACTGTTGGAGAAACTGCAAGTCCATTCAGACTAAGAACTAAATACACCACATTATGGGATATGGAACCCAATAGTGGGGGAGTAGCATCAGTGATTTAAGATATTATGATGATATATTCCTTACCTTTTATGGTAAGGAATGATATACCAAGAGTTTTACTAGGATTATTACAGGTGAGAAGTGGCAGAATTTATGAATGCAGTGAGTAATAAGCTTGCAAAGGCAGTATAGTTTAATGATGGATTTAACTTCCAGATAGATTAAATTAAATGGCCAAGCTTTATGTCGGAAAGGGATAGTGAATTTCTTCTGTGTTTAGGATGGTGTTTGGAAAAACTGTCCTAGAACTAAGAGGGCAGCTCGTATTAAGATTTAAAGGTTAACAAGCAGCAGTGAGTGAAGACACAAGAGACTGCAGATGCTGGAATCTGAAGCAAAAAGTGAGCTGCTGGAGGAACTCAATGGGTCAGGCAGCTTGTATGGAGGGAAATAGATAGGCAACTTTTCAGGTCGAGACCCTTCATCTAGACTGAGTATAAATAAATTGAAATAATTTACATCATGGGTACTACTGATTAAATGTTACATTTGAAAGGAAGGAACACAAAATGTCCACTAATCTTACAGATTTAAACAAGTCTACCTTTAACACAACGAGGCAGAGGTTGTTATCAATAAACTGGAAAAAATCTATCTGGTAAATTGCAGAAGGTTTTTTAAAAAAAAATTATAATACAGAATCTGTTTATAATCCTAAAGGCAAGAGCTCTTCTTACTGAAAAATGTAAAAGAAATTACAAGGAAACAAGTGTCAATGAGAGTTAGGGAGGTAATGAAATTAATGCCACTAAAGAGAAATTAATGGAGAAACAAGAGGCCAAAAGCTGACAATTCCCAGACCCGATGGCCTTCATGTTTTAAAAGATGCGGCTATAGTGAAAACGGCTGCATCAGTGAGGGTTTCCAGAATATTCTGGAATAGTGCCAGTGGTTCTGAAGCTAGCAACTGAACTTTGATGTTCAAAAAAAGCAGAGTTAAGGGTGATTTTTAAAAAAAAAATGTTTTTTTGGTGGGCAGAGGGGTATGGGGTCTCTCCTCATAACCGAACTGCTCCATCCTAGGCGTTATCCTAGTAAATCTCCCCTGCACCCTCTCCAGTGTTATCACATCCTTGGGAACCAGAACTGCACACTGTACTCCAGCTGAGGTTTGGCCAATGTTTTATAAAGTTGGAGCATAACTTCCCTACTTGTATATTCAATGCCCCAACCAATGAAGATCAGTATCCCATATGCCTTCCTAACCACGTTATCTACCTGCATTGCCACCTTCAAGGATCTTTGGAGTTGTACTCCAAGGTCTCTCTGTTCCTCAATACTCCCCAAGGTGTATATCCTAGTCTCATCAGTGTTCTCAAAATGCATAACCTCATATTTGTCTGGATAAAACTCCATCTGCCATTTTTCAGTCTAACACATTGATGTGTCTCTACGGCTTAAGGACTACCTTCCACACAACCAACACAAAATAGCCCTAGTATTCCAGATTTAAGCAAGTCTTTTGCCTTTCTACACCAATCAGACCAAGTGCAGTCTAGGTGACTTGGTCCCTTGTCAATTACAATTTAAGTTGATGAGTTAGCTGAAAAGACAATGCAATGTAGCCAAACTTGAGCAAATCCAGATGCTTGTGTGAACTATGAGAAGAGCACAAGATGATGCAGGTGGGTCAAGTGAGTGTGAAAGGTGGGGCATAGGGAGTATGATGTGAGGAAAATGAGAGATAACAGGAAAAAACAGTAAATGTTTGTGTACATTGGCACCTTGGTGTGTTAACTAGTAATTAGGATGGCAGATCATATGTTGGGCATTTTAAAAGGGGATTGTACTCTATATA
The DNA here is from genome assembly GCF_009764475.1 of Pristis pectinata. Classification (NCBI taxonomy): domain Eukaryota; kingdom Metazoa; phylum Chordata; class Chondrichthyes; order Rhinopristiformes; family Pristidae; genus Pristis; species Pristis pectinata. Next base: position 13,073,453 of record NC_067428.1, read on the forward strand.
CAGAATGATTTGCTTGACATCACATAGCCTTTTTGAGAATGTAACATGATAAGGGGACATCAGTAGATGTTATATAACCAGAGTTTAAAGGTGTTTCTAGTTCCAAACAAAAGGATATTGCATAAAATAACAGGATCTCTTGGAAGCCAGATCTAACATTAGTAAGAAAATCAATTATGAGCAAGTACTATCTGATGGCACTCTTCATGACTTCTTGTATTAATTGAGAATGACGTGTGCAGCTCTGAAGCATGTCCTCGTCATTATAGCCAGAATATTGTGTCTCAAAGCCTCTGCTCTATATGGTATTTGCAGCAGATTCTGAATTTACTCTGTAAGAAATTAAGAGTGCCCAGTCTGACATGTACCATAATGGGGACCTCAGGCAGGGGCTAAGATGGGTTATTCCCCGGCTGAAGGTAACTATGATAAAAACAGAAAATCCTGGAACATACACAGATCAGGCAGCATCTGTGGAAAGAGAAAAAGAGTTAATAATCAGATGGATGTTCTATAGAAGAAGTGGCCATTCAGATACAAAGGAGAAAGAGAAAGGGGTGGGAAACCCAATCTGCATTTGGTTTCTCTAATACAGAGGAGGCTAGATGCTGTACACTAGTTTGAAATTTCAAACTCGTCCATTGGTTTTTGGAATGTCCATCTGTCTGTAATATGGCTTCTGCTATTGAGCAAGCATAGTCCTGTGTTGTAGTTTCACTAGATTAATTTTTGGTGATGCCTTTTAATCGTTCTGACATATGGTCCACATGAACTTCAGCAAGGACTTTGACAAGGTCCTGCATGGTAGGCTGGTCTGGAAGATTAGAACACATAGGATCCATGGTAAGCTAGCCAGTTGGATGTAACACTGGCTTGGTGGTGGAAGGCAGAGGGTGTTAGTGAAGAGTTGATTTTCAGCATGGATGCCAGTGACCAGTGCCACGGGGTTTGGCGCTGGGTTCTCAGTTGTTTGTTGGATAAGAATATAGATGGCATGATTAGTAAGTTTGCAGATAACACCAAAATTGTGGTGGGATACTGGACAGTGAAGAAAGTTGTCTAAGGTTACGACAGGATCCAGATCAACTGTGAAAGTGGGCAAAGGAATGGCAGATGAAATTTAATTTGGACAAGTGTGAAGTAATACATTTTGGAAAGTTAAACCAGAGCAGGACATACACAGGGAATGGCAGGTCCCTGAGGGGTGTTGTTAAATAGAGAGACCTTGGGGTGCAAGTACATAGTTCCCTGAAACTGGCAACACAGGTAGACAGGATGGTCAAGAAGGCGCATGGCATGCTTGCCTTCATTGGCATTGAGTACAAGGGTTGGGTCGTCACGTTACAGTTGTATGCAACATTGGTTGGGCCGCATTTGGAGTATTGTGTGCAGTTCTGGTTGCTACATTACAGGAAAGATATGATTAAGCTAGAGGTGGTGTGCAAAAGATTCACAAGAATGTTGCCTGGACTGGAGGTCTTGAGTTATAAGGAGAAATTAGACAGGCTGTGTCTGTTTTCCCTGGATTACAGGAGGCTGAGAGGTGACATGATAGAGGTATATAAAATTGAGAGCATAGATAGTGTAGATAACCAGACTCTGTCTCCCATGGTGGGGGTGTCTAAAACTAGAGGGCATGGGTTTAAGGTGAAAGTGAGAAGATTTAAAGGGGATCTAAGTGGTAAATTTTTCACACAGTGTAGTTGGTATTTGGAATAAGCTGCCAGAGGAGGCGGTGGAGGCAGGAACAGTAACAACATTTGGACAGATACTTGAATTAGCAAGGTATAGAGGGGTATGAAATTAATGCAGGCAAGTGGGATTAGTATAGATGAGCATGATGGTCTGCATTGATGTGGTGGCCAAAGGACACATTTCAGTGCTGTATAACTGTATGACTCTGTTCTTCTATACTCATTGAGCCAGTGTCAATTTCTGCCTTGGTGGTGAAGGATACAGGGCAACAAGATTACGGCTTTGGGTGAAATTAAATTCAGCTGCTGCTGCTGATGGCCTACAACTCCTCCATGGGGTTCCAGTTTTGAGTTGTTAAATCCTATTCTGAATCTGTCCCACTCAGCAAAACAGTATTATTGAAAGAAATGGTTATCAAGGGGATCCATCTTCAGAACATCTTCAATGTGAAACCAGAACTTAGAAGTGGTTTTCTATTACTAATAATGTCAAAGACAGGTGCATTTACAACTGTAAGATTGCAGAGGAGGAGGTTAAGTGGACTATATCATCTGATTTGATTTAATCACCACCTGCCACAGACCTAGTTTGGTCTTCAGAATGGCCAGCTTAATCAGTGTGGTATTTGTAGACAATTATGCTTCCCACTCCACAATATGTGCCTTTGCTATCCCTACTTTTGCTTCCAAGTAGTGCTCAACATAGAAGTCTACTAACAGTGTATTAATGGTTGTGATAATCTTTTTATGCTTCTCTAATACAGGAGGACATATGTTGGAGCTATGCCTGGAAAAATCATTCAGTGTCTAAAGAAAACAAAAACTGAAAATCCATTAGTTCTTATTGATGAGGTAACTTACTCTAATGTAGTTGTAGTTAACACCAAGACCCAACATCTGAAAGCTTTGAACCGGTGGGGATGGAAAAATTCATTATGACTTTAGAGTATAATTGCCTTTTCATGTGCATTCAGCATTCCCAAGCATTTAATTACATTTTGCTGATTTTCAGTTACAGAAGTAGTATGTTCATTATTGACCTACTGTTCTTGTCTTTAGCTAGTTAAGTAGCATGCAGAAATTTTACATTTCTGATCACATCAATCATTTATACCTATTTACTACAGATTGATAAAATTGGTCGTGGTTATCAAGGGGATCCATCTTCAGCACTCCTGGAACTTCTCGATCCAGAACAGAATTTTAACTTTTTGGACCATTACCTTGATGTGCCAGTTGATTTATCAAAGGTATGTTTTGGGTTCCCTTGCTGTTTCAGCCTTGCCTCTCCAAAAGCAAAATAGTGGAAATATTCAGTAGGTCTGGCAGCATCTACGGTGAGAGAAATGAGTTAGTATTTTGGATTGACAGCTTTCATCAAAAGGACCTAACTTGATAATGACTGAAGATTAAGTCTGTTACTTCCAGTTGGAACTCTCAGTAAGACATTATATAACTTAATGCAAATCAATTTGTGGGATAACATTTGATTATCTGTTTTAATATGATCAGAGCTTAATTTTCCATCAGTAGGCAGGGTACAATGGAAGGCATCTTATTTTGTTTTGTATTCACTTATTGTGAAATCTTAAGAATACAAGCTAATATGCTGTAATTGTCAGCCAAAGCTAGGAATCCTCAATTTAAAAGTAGGGGACTTTTTCATATTGATTTGAGTGTTGTTTGGAATTAATTTTGCTGTATGAATATATAGATAATGTTCTCACATTTAGACCATGGTGATTTAGCTGATTTTTATCTGGGTGATATAGGAAAACTATAAATGATCTCAATGTCCCAGCCAACAGATCAGGAAAATCAGTCTGGTTTCTACTTCTGATTGTTCTGTGGTGATTGTTGCTGGAAATTGCCTGAGTGGACATCAACTGAAGAAAAACTTGGGATTAGCTGTAATATAATGCATAATTAAATCTGGCAATATTCTGACAACATTTGAATATGAATACAGCTGATCAAATGAGTGTGAAACTATGGCAGAATGTCCAAGCATGTATTTTTATAGGCTGCAAAAGAATGTACTTCATAGTCTTGTGCTGAAACATCCCTTTTGATAGCTGTTGGCCACTTAAACCATTCGGAATAAGCAATCAAAGAAATATTGTCAAAAGGCTAGGTTGCTTGGGCTTCATGGGGACTGGGCAGTATGTCACCTAGTGTTAAATGTGACACACATCTGTCTCAGACGAGCTTACACCTGTAATACAGCACCTAGTGAGAATCGGAACTCTTGGCATTGAAGTGGAAGTAAAGGACCTTATTTTTTTTCAAAAAACGAATTCTGTTCAACCATTTCTTTTTTTAAAATTTTGTAGGTACTTTTTATCTGCACTGCTAATGTGACTGAAACAATTCCGGAACCTCTCCGGGATCGAATGGAGATGATTAATGTTTCCGGCTACGTAGCACAGGAGAAGCTTGCAATTGCTGAGGTAAATCTGTTCACCTTTTAAATGGACAGAATAGATGGCAAGAACAAAATATTACTTGTTTCTATAAGAATATGAAGGTGTATGCCATGATTCTAGAATTTGTATTGAATTGTGGACATGAGAAGTCCTAATATTAATGGTGCCTAGGTTGCATGGATTAAAAGGGAAGAACCTCATCTGTATTCACTATTTAACTATGGGACTGCATTCTCAGTTCTAAGTATTCTTAACTTGTGGCAGAAGATCATGAATTTGAATTATACTTCAGCTATTTGTGTATCCTTGCCATGCACAGATTAGATGCTATGTTTTGTCTATTAGCAAAAAGACAGTGACTGCACTGTAGTCTATTGCACTTTGAAGCATCCTGAGGACATACAGTATGGTACTATACAGATGTGTGATAGTAAACTTGGACTCTTATTGCAGCGTTATCTAGTTCCTCAAGCAATGACTAGCTGTGGCCTGGATAAAGAGAAGGCACAGATCACACCTGAAGCACTAACTATTCTGATCAAACAGTACTGCAGGGAGAGTGGGGTTCGCAATCTGCAAAAACAGGTGGAAAAGGTAAGTACATGAATTACATCATGCATCAAAATATGAATTAAATTTCTTTATTAAAATAAAAATCTGAAATGTAAAAGTTTTTGCAGTCTAATTTTCAGCTATGCTGGATAGGACATAGGATTAGACATACTGATATAATTTTTTTCTCTCTCCATTGTATTCACCATCTTGTAATAATTAAGGTATAGAAGAGGGGGTTCATGCCTTGTATTTTTTGTAAACACAATTACAATCCAGGTTTTGCTGTAGCAGGAAGTTACAATGCATCACTCCATAAATGCAAAATAAAAGTAGGTAAAAATAGGTTTTCCAGCCAATATTCATGGTCTTGCCCATTTCTATTTCTATGACTAGTTCAACAGTGAACTTGGTGGCCATCAATACATCTGTCCCTGTTCCATGTTTACTTCACCTCACAAATTACAGTTTTGCTTCAGTATCTAATCTTTATCCCTGGAATTCCCTCCCTGAATCACTGGGGCTCTCTCTTCATATAAGATACACCCTAAAACATGAAACCTTTACAAATTTTTTGATTGTCTCTAAGTAGGCAAGTATTCGATGGTGTCTAGTTGGATTTGCACTTGACAGTTCAATTTTTAATTTTTTTATGTGGCAAGTGATAAAGTTGCAAGCCAATAGTTACAGTAAAGTAAACAAGGCAGCTGGAACCTGAGCAAACAAGGAAAGCAACTATCTCAACCAGTCAGATTGAAAGATTGTTCAAGAACACTGAACAAACTTGTGTCTGGAGTGCAAAGATTCAGCATCAAATCGGGTACTAGAGCAAAACACAGACAGACAGAGAGTTGTGGGGAGGGGGAGAAAAATGATTTTTTTCCATTTGTTTAAAAATTTCTTCAACAATAAATACTTGAAGAAAAGGAATGCATGCATAACAGTTGATTTGTAATGCCAGAGAGATTTTTTTCATTTTCAGAACCTGGGCATTGCTGGTAAGGTTAGCATTTATTGCCTATCTAAGATGGTACACTGCTGTTGAAGGTTATGAATGTTTAGGGATGTCTATCAAATGGACTGTTTTGTCATGGATAGTGTCAAGGTTTGAAATTGGCAATAATTAAATGACAGGCTTTGTTGTGAATTTAACTTGCATCTTCCATTGATACAAAAGCTACCTTAGTACAGTGCACTCTCGTGATAAAAGTGCCATCAATTTTTGGCAAATCCAATAAATTTTGCTGGAGGGTGACCAAGAATGCTTTTCCATGTAGATATGGCAGTCGGTATTACTAGAAAAGTGAATTTTATAGACTGCCATGTACAGAGAGGGATGCATGTGGAGAGCTGCAGATTATTCTGTTCAACTGGCATGATTTTACATGAGATTTCTCTGAGCTGTTTTTAAACATTTTGATGCATTACTTGGATTTACTTGCATTTCAATTTCTCATTTAAATAATTTCAGTGGATCTCTGTAGCCACAAATTACTTGATTACTCTCCTACAGGTATTGCGCAAGGCTGCATATAAAATTGTACATAAAGAGACTGACAGGGTAGTGGCAACACCAGAGAACCTCCACGATTTTGTTGGAAAACCTATCTTCACGGTGGACCGGATGTATGATGTCACTCCTTCAGGAGTTGTAATGGGTTTAGCCTGGACAGCTATGGGTAAGTGGATGAGCTTTGAATTTAAGAAATGATTCACAATGAGACCATAACATATTCCTGCCAGTTGTCAACTTTTTAATGTTGTTTGTCTCTGCCCCTGCTTCATCCCATCTGCTGAGATACCACTGTGCATACCTATTACCTCTAGAATTGACTAATCTCATGTTTAACCGACCTTGTCTGCCACTTTCCACCATCCACAGAGCCAGTCCCAAACTCCAACTCCATTTTCCTTCAATCAAATTCACTGAATCCTTTTTTTAATCCCTGTGCTTACTAAATGAAAATGGTTTCTGCACCACTACTTTTTTTTCCTCAAAATTCTCAAACACGGTCTTACCATTCCTATTTCTTTAACTTCAATGTTATAACCTCCCTGCTTGCCCCCCACACCCCCACCCACTCCCAGTGAACACCTTGGAATCATGCCTGTAACTTCAGTTTGTTAGGTTCTAATATACTTACAGAAAATGCTAGAAATACTCAGCTGATTGGGCAGTATCTATGGAAGGAGAAACGGCTAACAATCTTCCATCCGAACTGTTGCTGCCTAACCTAATAACAGAGTATCTCCAGCATTTTCTGTTTTTAGATATCCAAAATCCTGTAGTTTTTTTTGTTTCTCGTGTGTTGATTTCTAAGCTAAGCTACCTTACATAATCAATAATTAAAGTCAATATTTCAGCAAGAAAAAGAGAACACACTTTGGTTTATCGTATGCTATCCTATATTTTCTGAGGGGAAGGTGCTGTTTCTGTTCCATCTACTTTAAGAACATAAGAAATGAGAGCAGGAGTAGCTACTCAAGTGCTCAAGCCTGCTCTGACATTCCACAAGATAATGACTGATCTTCTACCTTCAAAAAATTCCATTTTCCTGCACTACTTGCACCACCCCCCCCCCCCCCACCCAACCACTATCAACTAGAAATGTATCAATCTCCATTTTTAATGCAACTAATAACTGAGCCTCCACAGCCCACTGGTGAAGAGAATTCCAAATATTCACCATCCTCTTACATGAAGAAATTTCTCATTTCAGTCCAAAATGGCCTATGATGTCTTATTCTGGACTCTAGGGGAAACAACCTTCATTTTATCTACCTTGTCGAGCCCTTTCACATAAGTTTTTTTCAAATCAAGTCATGTACCTCTGGCATCCTAAACTCCTAAGAATGTGGAGATGTACCCTGTGTAATTACTCCTCAAGTGACGAACCTGCCACCTCGTGGACCAGTCTACATGCATCGTAACAGGGAAGATGAGGAACTTGCTCCATTTCCCAAGTGACCATTAGGAACAATGGAAGCATTTATCTCAAGAGGACTTCCTTTTCACATTCTCACTCTTAAAGCAGCCAACATAATCAAGAACCCCTCCCTCCACGGTCATTCTCTCTCCTCCCCTTGCCTGTCAGGCAGAAGATAAAAAGCTTAAGAACACATCACTAGACTCGAGGGCAGCTTCTATCCAACTGTTATCAGACTCTTGAACGGACCTCTCATACATTAAAAGATGAAATCTTGATCTCCCAATCCACCTCGCCGTACATATGACCATAATATACCAATACACAAATGTTCTTGGTGTGAATTCAGTTGAGCTGTTGAAAATGTAGATGACCTCATGTGATTAATCTTAGTTTCTTTTTCAGGAAAAAAATGAGCAGACTCTAGGAAACCAGTGGATCATTAACCAGCATTATAAATTTTAAGTATTTTAATTGTAAATATCTTGATCTCCCTGCATCTCTTCAACAACCACCCATTTCCACCCTTTTAAATAAGTAGACGGGGGAGAAAACAGAGTTTCCAACAATGGAAGATTCCGGAATTGATTGTACACTTTATAATCCAAAATTAGGTGGTTCAACTCTCTTCATTGAAACTTCCCTTCGTCGACCAAGGGACAAAGAAAGTAAAGATGGTTCTCTTGAAGTGACTGGTCAGCTGGGAGATGTGATGAAGGAAAGTGCAAAAATTGCCTATACATTTGCCAGGGCCTTTCTCATGCAGAAAGATCCTACTAATGATTTCCTGACTCAGTCTCATATTCACCTCCATGTGCCTGAAGTAAGTTTTTGAGTTGTTCATTGTTTCGTCTGCAACTGTATTTTATTCCACAAAAGTGATCCTAATTGCATGAATTAATTGCCACAACTTTACTTTCACAACTAAATATACACAATAAACAAGCCATTTTCTGTTTAGTTTATACTTATGTGCTGTACACCAAGGAATGCATTAGCTAAATACACTATGCTGCAACTCTATTAAATTGTCACTACTTTCACACAAGTGTTTTGCATTCAACCAATGTAGTTGTGCTTTTCCAGTCAATGCAAAACTGTGCAAGCCAGTTGGCTACAATATTCTGTCACAAACCAGCAACAAAAGAAACACACAGAGCATGATTTAGTGTTAAAAACTATTTTATTAATCACTACTTATGATAATACGTAAAATAAAAGTAAAAATGTTAGTATGTTAGAATTCAAGAATGTTAAACCTCGAACGTTAACCCCAAAACTAAACTCGTCGTGTGTGTGTGTGACAAAGTCCAAAACTCCCAGTTCCGGAATGGTTCTTAAAGTTCAGTTCCGCAAGCCATAAGGTGAAACATGAGCAAGGGCTTCTTCAACAACCACCGTTGTCGGAAGATAAGATGTAGATGTAGAAAAACATAGAGAGAGTACATACGAAATCCAAATGTTCCACGATGGAACCCAAACGACACTTCAGTGTTTACTCGGTAGTGACTTCCTCACCCCGAAAAGCATCCGAACCGTGGTCGTCCACACACAAATACCTGTTTCCTTCTACAGGTCAGCAACAAAGTGAACTCCACCGGATTACCTCCAACTTCCATACATGGATTTCAGTGGCAAACACAGTTATTGTTTCTCATCCATCGATAGAGAAAACAAGCAGGCTGTGTCTCTCTCCCTTCTCTTTCACTCTCCTTCTTCTTCTGCTTTCTTCAACAACGTCATTACGTCCTTTATCTTCTATTGACGTAAGCACGCCCCACACACACATACACACACACTCTCTATCTTAAAGGGACTTTCACTGAGTCCATAACAATTCATATTGCAGTAGTGATCATAAACTAAATTTCAACTTTTGCCTCATTTGTAAGTGAGCTGGTTTAACTTGAGGCAAATCTGTGACTGCACAAGTGTGGTTGTAGATATCTTCACTCAAGTTATTTGCATTCAGCAGGTTACTATTTCTTGCAAATATTTTTGTATCTTTTAAAAAGGCATATTCATCCTATTGTCACATCAGTATTTATTAGACTATCAACATGAAGTTTTGTTCCCGTGATATAAATAAATATTGCAGATATGAGGAAGTGATGAATATTTATACATATTGCAGATGTTGTGGGGAAAACATTTGTCTCCCTACTTTTCCAGTGTTGACAGTTCGCTGAGTATATGCTGTTAATATAAGCAATAAATTCTGTGTAACTGATCCAAATAATTAATGTATCTAGTATGAAGTACTTGTTTATTTTGTTTATACAAGGATAAAGACTTGATATGAACACTTGTGTGGATGGTCCCACAGGGAGCCTCAATTGCATAGTTCATAAAACTCCATTAATCCAGCACACCCAGGACTTTAGTGCAGGACTAGACCATTTTCTTTACCCAGACTATCAAATGCTATTACATTACTACTCCAATACACTGTTAATTCACTTTTATTTTTGAGATGTTACATAGTGACATCCTAGTAAATCTGTTAAGTTTCAAAGGAGTGTGGCCAATAGAACCAGGTTAAAGGGAATGTGGGAAATAAAGTGGATGTCAGCAATGCAGCAAACATCACCTGGTGAGCCAGCTGCTGAACCATTGGGATTTCCAAAATGTCAGGGTGGATTATCAGAGTTTACTGTACCTATACATTGCAGATGAGGAATTTTTTAATGAAACTTACTATCAGTGACACTATTTAAACCTTATTTCTGATGACTGGTTTGTTTCTCCAGGGTGCCACCCCCAAGGATGGTCCAAGTGCAGGTTGTACAATTGTAACTGCATTGCTTTCTCTGGCGATGGATCAACCTGCAAGGCAAAATTTAGCCATGACTGGAGAAGTGTCATTGACTGGAAAAATCTTGCCTGTTGGTGGAATTAAGGAGAAGACCATTGCTGTAAGTTATAATGAAGCTTCTGAAAGCAAAACTGGAGTCGATAAGGAATAGCTCAGAGTTTTAACAAAATTGGAGCCATTATACTAGGAGTAAAATTTGAATTGTCCAATTAGTTCACTTTAACTACCTTGTAAATGATTAAATTCTTTTAATTGGCTGAAGCTCTTTCTGTAATCAGTTCTAAATTTTACAATTTCTATTTTATTATTTGCCTCACTCTAAGATTGTGAAACTCAAACATTCTCAAATATCTGGATAATTTTCTTGATATAGGTCACTGTCTGCAAATGGACTTTAAAATTTTAATAGTAATACATTTTAAAACAAGTAGTCCAGAGGTTTAACTGCAACTAAGCTGTGTTTTATTGTTTCTGTATAGGCAAAGCGAGCTGATGTTAACTGCATCATTTTACCAATGGAAAACAAAAAAGATTTTTTTGATCTACCGAAGTTTATTACAGAGGGCCTGGAGGTGCATTTTGTTGAACATTACCAGGATGTGTATGATACAGTCTTTCCAAATAAATAAGATTATTGACTGTTGAACAAATGATTGAACTGATTGCAAGACGTTTCTCTGTGAATTGCCCTTTGTAGAAATACAGTCAGATGTTATGTGCTGGTCCCATTACACTGCTGGAGAGCTTAAGATGGCAAAATAAATTGAGCATGAAGATATATGTAGCTATTTTACTGAAGTATTGTAACAAATCTCAGCATCATAATATCATTAATTATGTTAAGAGACTATTTTAATAAATTTTCTAGAATTATTCCGTAATTTTGATATAATAAAACCTTGGGGCAATTGGCATCAGTAGATTATGAATAAATAGACTATGTATGATAGCCACATTTATCAGGAAGGCTTCATATTATCTCTAGTTTTTGCTAAATTTATATATTTGGTCTTGGCACAACTGGACGATTGAGAAAATTTCAACAAGGTTCCTGATCTAGAGATGCGTGAGTGCTGCCTCGTGAAAGTGAAGTCTAGTCTGTGATATCTTCAATCAAATTGCTTTTTGATATTCACTAGTCATTTAGGAGTCTGGCATCTGTGTTCCATGTCCAGATATAAACTGACACATTCTGAATGGTCTATGTTATTTTGTTTTTTTTTACTTGGATAGATGCTGATAATTGAGTGTTCTGCACCATTGCTGGAACCATAAAATTCCCTCAGCATTTCCCAGGGAATCTTTCTATGTCTGAGAATAAGACACGTTCAAACCAGTGTGATTTTTTTTTCTCTCTCAGTAACTTGTCTTTGCATTCATTAATTTACTTGGGCAACCATGCCCTTTTATTCAGAGTTGGTTAACCTCTGATCTTCTTCATCCTTTGGGTGAATACAAATTGGATTGATTTATCAATGACTCCCTGCAACTGCCACAGCTGTATTTGTAGGTTCAATCATGTCAGTCTTCTAAAAAGCCAACTTGGCTGTCTGTTTGTCATCTGAAAAAGCGCATCCTCTACCTGAGGAGAAATGAGCCTTAATTGGTAAAGTTGTTAGTTTCAGCTGCTACTACTACTATTAATACTATTATTTTGCTAGGGAATTTGATGCTTCAATTGAAACCAAAAACTTGGGAACAATTGAGGTTTTAATAAATTTTCAGTATACTAGTCATTGTATTTCAAAGTATGTGTGAAGTTAAAGATTTATGGATTCTTCAGATGAAAGTAACTGAGTTTTGCTGCTGAATCTCCTCAAAAGAATTGAGATTAAATTTACTGCAAAGTTTTGCTCTCCTGTTGCCAGTGCCTCTCCCATTTTGTAAGGACATTTTCAGCCTTGAAAGTCACAGACTGGAGGCCTAGGGAAGGGGAGATCTGCATCTGTTTGTTTCTTATTTAAATGGCTTCTGTCAGGAAGGTTACAGCATGTCACTTCTGTAGTAGAGCTCTAATAAAGTGCAATCCAGCTAATCCCTCTCCCAAAAACCTGCACTTTCCTTCCAGATAGCTTCCATCTCCCTGTTGAATACAATTTACTTCCCATTTGCTGCATTTTTGTTTAAAACGTGTATCCCTTTTGATGATCACCTTATTTTGTATCCTCTAGTCTTGACACAGCCATTAGTTTCTTTCTGTCTACACACCATTATATTAAATACATCTATCAGATTCTATCAAGACCCTCTAATCCATCACCGTTTCTCCTGTCTATTACCTTCTAGGAAATCTATTGCTGTCACTAACTGCGTGTCCCTTGAAACAATTTGCCTCAACCAAATCCATGCTGGCTTTTTGTTCATTGATCCACAAGTGGCCTTTTGACTGCTAATTCTCTGCCTGATCATTGTTTCAAGACTTAATCCACCATTGAGGTTAAACTTGCTAGCTTCTAATTACCAGGTTTAACCCTGTACCTTTTTTTTGAACATTGGAAATGTTACGCCAATGTTCTGTTCTTTAGCCACCATCCCTAAATCTATGCATGTCTAAAAGATTATGGCCAAGGTTGCTGCAGTTTTCTCCCTCAGCATTCTGAGGTATCTCATCTGGACCAGGTGATTCATCCACTAAGTGTAACTGGCCTTTCCAACACCACCTCTATCAGTTTTTAGCCCATCCAGAATCTCAACTGTGTCTTTGAGAACCCAGCATCCTCATTGCCATATTTGATAATGTGCCTCTTTAGCACCTCAGCTATACCTTTCTCTGAGTAAATTTCCTTTTTTAGTCTGGATATTAAGGGCAGTCCAGACAGATGACCTGCTATGATCTTAATGAGTAACTAAGTGGACATAAGGACTCAATGGTTCCTACTAATGCTTTTCTGCCTCTCGTTGGTCCCACTTCTTTCACAACCCTTTTCCTGTTTACATGCCTAAAGAATATTTTGGTTCCCTTACACTTGCTGCCTGTCTTCTCATTCTCTTCATTTTTTCCTTTTCCCACCTTATTTTTTTTCTGAAGCCTGGTTAATGATCAGTCGTGTGCTTTTTCTCTGCTCTACTCTGTGGTCATACAAGCTCAAGCTTTTTCCTACATTTCTCTCATTGTTCAATCCAAGTTTTGATTCTAATTTACCCAAGCCAGAAGTTTTCTTAATCCATTGAAATCAGCCCTTCTCCTATTAACATCTTTTTTTAGAACTTTGAATTATATTTAATTTATATTTTCCTTATCTGTTCTAAATCTATTGTCTCTTAGATGTTCTCCACTGATTCATTTTTCACTGGGCCTGGCCTCATTCTCCAAAACCATCTCCAGCTACACCAGCCCATTATACTTTAATATATTGTCATTCTAATCTGATTTGCATAGTTGGGAGTACCATCCACTATTTATCACTTTTTAATCATTCTATGGTTTTTGGATGTCAGAAGTTTTCTCATTGTCCTTTATCCTAGGCAGTGGCGACAGAATAGTCCCAGAAGTGCAATCACACAACTCTTCACTTGCATCTTTTTATTGCTTGAAGCCATCCTCTCACCAGTGTAGCAATAGTTTCTCTAATCAGTCTGTCTTCCATTCCTTTCCTGAACACCTAGTAGCCAGGAATTCATTTTTTTTTAAAAGAACTTTGTCTGTGTTATTACCTTATTGTAACTTGCAGCTCATGAAGCTTGTTTTAATGATTCGAGTGTTCACATGCACTGCAAATCTCTTAACCAGGTCCCAATCTTTTTGCAATTTTTCCCAATGCCATCTTTCCTCAAAGACACTAATTCCAGCACTGAGGTACAAGTTGTCTGGCCTTTATGGGTTACACCTTCTCCAGAGTTAGTCCAAATGCCCTAGGAAAGGGCGGCACAGTAGCATAGCAGTTAGCGCGACGCTATTACAGGGTTCAATTCCCATCGCTGTCTGTAAGGAGTTTGTACGTTCTCCCGTGTGTGCATGGGTTTCCTCCCACATTGCAAAGACATACGGGTAGGTTAATTTGGGTTTAAGATGGACGGCATGGACTTGTTGGGCCTGTTACCATGCTGTGTAAAAAAAAATATACAGCCCTACCTTATGTACCATTTCTCCCTTCTGTATGCATTTATCCATGCTTCCCTCCCATTTCTTTACTTGTTAGCACATGGCCAGTGCCACCAGGGAGATGAGTGGTGGAATTAATAGATGCGTAGGGAGAATGGATAACAAAAAGTTTAACTGGGGGAAACAGGATTGCATGGTGAGCCAGTTTAGACGAGACTGGCCAAATTTCATATTGATATGAAGTAATAAGGCTTTGCAAAGTACCAGAAATGGTTCCATGAAAAATCAGTTCTCAATTGTAAATTCAAACCAGGTATTCACAAGTCAACATTAAAAATGAATTTTATTGGTAATGTAGTACAGATTAATCTTTCTTTGCTGCTTGCCTTTCTCATTGCTGCCAATACATTGCTGAGTTCTTCTCTCTTCCTCTTGGCACGAATATGGGTTCCAACCTGGAAGGAATGAACACTGAAATTTAGATGAATGTTTTACACAGTTGTGAACAAAAGCTGCTTTCTGCCAGGTCCTCTAATATATAATTTGAGTTGAACATATGGACAACTTTTGTTAGAAATAGTGCATCTGCAGTTTTTAATTCAAATTAAGTTTCCAAAATTAACAACATTACAACTATCCAGATAAACAATTATGTATACTTGGCTACAGCTTTTACATCTAATTTCTCCATCGGCTACTCAACCTGTGCAGTTCGAGGCGAGTTAGACTACTGCTCCACAAGTGCCACCTCTCTCTCACAAATTATCCAGCTCTCACAGACATGCCTGGCATATAGCTATGGATTATCTGTTTGCTATAACAATCAACTAATTGCTATTTGTGGGATACTTCCTGCTTTATAAACATATGGATGATGCAGCACAAAACAAACATCTTCCAAACCTCATTTTTCTTTCTAATTAACAAGCAATCACACTGGATTTATCAAGTAATGCAGCTGTGCTTTTCATCATGGATTGTTGAACCCATCATCTATAGAAAGAATACTACTGTGTATTTAATATTTTCTAACTTCAGTGCTGGATTAATAGTAAAAGCAAGCAATTGCAGTTGAAGAATGATTAAATTGAGTACACAAGAGGCAAAGTGCTGCTAGAAATGTTTGATGATACTGATGAAATGCCTTCAGACATGTTAAGGGAATATTTATATTCATGTTATATTTGTAATATTTCAAAAGGACCAGAATAAAGGTTTAACATTATGCTTATCTGAAAACATGAAATATATTGGGCATAATTTGCTTACCCTCTTTTTAATGAATTTGAGTGCACGCTTATCTTTAGAGACCTTCAGCAATTCCATTGCACGTTTTTCATAAGGGGCAAAACCACAGACCTCGCGGATCAGATCTCTGACAAACTTGGTATGCTTGGTCAGGCGCTGAAAAGAAGAGCTCAAATTCAGTTCCAAATCCAGTTGTTACCAGTGTTTTTAGTGGATAAATTCCTGCTAACTGCAGATAAACAGTACAACAGCATTTTAAAATCACTTTACCTCAGATCTTATGAAAGAAAAACCACATTTAAAGAATTTACAGTTAACTGAGAAAGTATCCAACCAGGTAGATAAAGGGGAAACCACCGAATATATTGGATTTGGGTTTCTAAAAACTATTTACATGTACCACAAAAGGTTACTGCACAACACTCATGGGTTGAGGACAACAGATTAGCATTAGAGGGTTAGTTAACAGAAAACAGTAGGGATAAACTGGTTGTTTTCAAGTTAGCAAGCTGCTATTATAAAGTCTCAGGAATCAATGCTGGGGCTTCAGCTATTTATGATCAATATTAACTATGACACAGAGATAAATTTAATGTATTCAAGTTGGGTGATGATGGGTGGGAAAGTTGTGGAGGACAAAAATATGCAAAAGGAACAGACAGGCTGAGTGGGCAAATATATGACAAAGTATAAAGTTGGGAAATTAAAATTATCCACTGTAGGGCAGAAGAATATAAAATCAGTATTTATGATGTGAGTATTAATTGCCTGGTTTTCAGAGAGATACAGATTGTTTCATGCTAGCTTTTCTTCTATGGAAAGTACTGCAGTAAATGAAATGAAATGTTGACCTTTGTTACAAGGAGAATGGGTTACAGAAATAAATAAGTCTTTCTACAACTGTACAGGGATTTGGCAAAATATAACTCAATATCTGCAGATTTAATCTCATTATTGGGAATATATTTGTCTTGGGGCACATAGCAAAAGTTCACTTGATTGATTGTTGGGATGAGGGTTTGACTTATGAGAAACAATTGAGTAGAATGGACTTAAACCTCCCATTCTCCTAAACAACAATATTCTCATTTCTGTCTGACTAGATAAATGCTGCAAGGATGTTTGCCTTCATTGGAGTTTAGAATTAAGGAACAGGCCTCTTGACATATATGAGGAATCTTTTGAGGGTGGCGAATCTTTGAAGTTCATTGCCAAAAAGACCTGTGGTTGAGTCATGAGTAAGTTTTGCTGAAGCCAGCCTGCTACCTGAACCTGCCAACCACACTAAGCTGGTACAGAGGCACAGGTGGAATCTCACTGGGCGTTGGATCCTGAAGGTATCGGGCATGGCACAACAAGGTCCCAGTGGCAAATCTCTGGCAGTGCAGTCCCAAGATTTTACCTCCAGAACACCACTGATAAAATACAAAGCTGAGGCAGAGTTTTGGCTTGTGTCAAAACTGTGAAGAAACTGAAGTTTACGAATATCTGACATTTTTTCCAGAGTGGCAATTTCTCTATGGAACCCATGGCCACGGCTAGCTAGATTTATTCCATTAGTATATTCAAGACTAAAAGAGATTGTGGAGGACAATGAAATTTAGGGCTGTGGAGATTAGGCAGGAGAATGGGAATCAAAGCTAAAGATCAGATCACATGGCCTAATCAAATATCAGAGCAAGCTCATAAGCTATAAAGCCTACTTCTGCTATTCCTTATATTATAAACCAGAATGAACCACAAATAGAAGGCATGAACCTGCACTGTTACATTGCTTTATTCTCAACTCGTCAAATGCCTTCATCAGTGTTTGCAAAGGCACCACAGTCTCTTTTGGGAGTTCATGCTATGAGACATGGAAATCTGACCAGAAGCTTAAGTACTCAAATTAAAGGGATTCCCATTAACTTCATCTTCCCTCATTAAATTGTGGTGCTGAACTCAGAGGGCAAAGACAGTCAAACTCCTTTGCTAAGACTCAAGTTATTTATGAATAAGTAAACATAAACAGAAGTAGACATCCCTTGTGCTTGCTCTGCTATTCCACAAGATCATGACTGATCTTTTACCTCAGTGTCACTTCCATGTACTAACCATAAGTTCACTACCCTCTCTGAAAAAAATTCTTCCCAACTCCATTTTAAAAGGCCAACCCCTTACTTTGAGATTGGTCCACGGCTCTCAACATTTCCGTCATCTCCGCCATCCATCCTGCCAACTCCAGCAAAATGTTATACATTTCATAAGCAGGAATGAATTGTTTCTTTCTTTTTCAATCTTTTTATTAGTTTCCAAATTAATACAGATTAATATATAACATCGATGTTTGCACATGTAATACAAAGAGATCAGGAGAACAGTCATGGCATAGATAATCATAAAGAATAATAAAATATAAAAAAAATCTGTAGATCCCACGATCTCTTAGTAAATGAATATAATAGAAAGGAAAGAAAAAGATTTATTGTGTATATAAAAGAAAAAATCCCCAATCAATAAGAAAAATTATAACAATATATCAAACCAAATCAAAAAGAAAAAATTTTCAAAAAGACAAAAAAAAGAAAAAAAAAATGAATTGTTGTGATGGCAACCACTGATATTTCTCCAAAAATATTATTCTAATTCCTCACAATCACCTTCTTAAAATTAAGACTTCAAAAATTTAAGCAGCATGGCATTTCTTTAGAAAAGTACTATGGTGCTGTCAGGGGTTGCTGATGGAGGGGAGAATTGAGAATGCCAAGCCTGGAAAAATAACTTCAGGCATTAAAATTAAAGATGCAGCTACTGTGGTTACTCACCCCTCGTCTGCGGCTCTGCCTTGGGCCTGCCTCATTCTTGGTAACGGGGTGACCTTTGTGCAGGCCAACTGCCATAGGATACCTGATTGCCATTTCTATACAGAAAAAGTAGGAAATAAGTATTTAAAGTCATTCAAATTAACAGAGTGAATGCAAAAACAGAGGAAATTTGTATATGAATTTTCGTTCTGTGACACCTCAGCTGTGTGCTGTCAACCTCAATAACAGAAATTAGATGACCTGGAAACTGACTTCAAATGCTTCTGCCTAATCTCGTCTTTCCTCAAGGGAAAAACACTAATTCTCCATTTTATTCATGTGTCCCCTGATCTCTGGAATTATACCAGTAAACATCCAATGCAACCTAACTAAATATGACCAAACTACATTATTGACTAAATCAAAGATTTATTAACAAATCACCAAGTCTCTTTCTTCTTGCACTTACTTTAAAATTATACCTAGTGGGAACAATGGTTTCTAATTCTTCACATCAGAATGTATCACCTCACACTACTGTGTTTTACTTCATCCATTTTGTGACTATACACACACATACATAGAGTTCACAGGATATGTATGTTAATAGCAAGGCCAGAATTTATTATCCGTCCTTAACTGCCTTGAACTAAATAATTCACCAGATTTTCAGGGCAGTGAGGATTCACCAGAGTCATAGACATGCTATTGTTCATTGTCACTTGCGTTGATGCTAGTTCTTCATTCCAAAAAATTACTCATTTGAATTTGAACACACAGTTACTGTGATGGGATTTAAATTCAGGTATCTCGATGCAAATAACCTAATCACTGTACAACAGAATCCTTGACCAAGGCCATTCAGTCCACTGAGTATATGCTGACCAAAAGAGGATGATCAAGTGCTCATCTGGGTAAATTGAAAAGAAATTGGTTTCAGCCTCAAACATCCAGTTTCAGAAACCTCTTATCCCTTGGTGACTCTCCCCCCCCATCCCCAACTCCCTTTAATCCTACTATCTTTAAGTTTCTGTTTTCTACACTTTCAAATTTCAAAGCATTTGCAGTTCTGCTTTAACCCCAAATGCAAATATATTAAAAATATTTTTAAGAACTATGCACTTGACCTTATCCACAAAGTGCTGTCGTTTGCCTAGAGAGCAAGTAGGTTCCATCTCAGAGGTAATTGATTTGGCTATACTAGCCATGTATTTTGTGCTACTTCAAAGTAAGTTTGTTCTCCATGATTTTCAACATAACTCCTTAACACAGAATCATGGATTCAAATAAGAAACTTTCAAATCAATCAACAGCTATTTGGCCAAAATGTGTCTGAGTTGGTGCAAATGAAGATATTGAGTGGCAACTACCAAAGTACAGACCCAGTTTCCCACTCCTCTGTAACCCCACAACTTCCCTAATTTCCAAGTATCCATACAACTTCTTAAAATTTATGAAGTGAGCATTAAGCCCATCAAGTACAACATTTCGATGCTTCCAAGTCTCACCTTCCCTTTAATCACCTGTCAACAATTCAAAACTCTGACAAAATAACCTTTCTATATCTGCCACTCTATCACAATCCCTCACTATGCCAAAATTGTCTCTTATTAAAAAGATGGCAAGATTAATGACAAGTTCTAATGTTCATCTTTAACACTTAAATAATGTTAATGCAACTTTTTTTTGTCCATTGTATGCTACCCCTCCACTTATCTAGCATTATTAAAATTGAGGAAGGAAAACAACTCAATTTTTAAAAGCGTGCTCCAATATGCTCTGGAGTTTACTTAAGAGGTAACATCATTAAAACATTACACTCGTAAGGAGATTTTAACAAGAGTAGATGAGATAAGAGGTCCTTTTGGTTGATTAGTCTCGGAACAAGAAGCAAGACTCAGGACAACAGGTCAGCCACCTAAGACCAATACAAGAAATATTTCTCCCCCAGAGGGTTGTAAATTTACTGTTGTAAATTATAATTGTGACTCCACATTACAACTGGAATCAAAGATAACTGAAAATACTGTAGAATTCAAGTCTGCCTGCAGAATTGTGGGAAGGAAGTTAGTGCCAATGTTTCAGATCACATGGAAAAGCCTCAATGAAAAAATTCACTGGCTATTCAAAATTTCACTCACTGCTTGGTAGTGCTCTTGCAAGAGTCCGGGGCATTGAATGCAAGTTCTATGCCAGATACTCCAGTAAATCTAGCCATTGTTGTGCAAGTGCAAAGCACGCTAGAGGCTCCAAAGCTACTGTCATGATGAACCAGCTGATGAATGAGTTGATTGCAAAGGATCTCGTAGCATTGGTTATCACCAGTTTCCTGACCAAGATCAACCAATGTTTCTAAAATGTATCATCTTGTCAACATTATGTTTATGAAAGCTTATTCAACACAAACTGGCTGCCTCATTTGCAATGTTAGCATAGTGACTACATTCAAGTAGTTGGCTGTAAAGCTCTATGTGAAAAATCTAAAAGGTATTGTACTACATAGGTCTTCCTTTACACACATACAATAACACAATAGGCATTTCATGTGAGAAAATCTATACAGATATGAAAAGGACCTGCATTTCTGTAGTTCTTTTCACAACACCCCCAAAGCACCTGACAATAAATACTTAAGATGTCATTATTGTAGGAAGTGCTTAGATTACTCACACCCCTTTAAAAATATTTTATTATTTCACTGATTAAAGTGAAAACTAAGGTTCAATCACACCTTCAGGGCACCCTAAAACACAACAGCCAATCACTTCTGAATACAGCCACTGCCGTTTTTTAATACAGCCACAATCACTGAAATATTGGAAACGTCACCCAATTTGTGTTATTGGATACGGGACAAAACTCAGCAGGTCACTGGGAAAAAGCCTTCAAAACAGAGTAAAAGTATCTCCTATTGGATACCCTAGCTCCGAGATGGGGCTAAAACCCTTTGGACCTGCCACGCTGGTTAGTTCACTGTGGCTGCACAATCGGCAGGCAGACGGTCCGGGTGGGGGTGGTGGTGGTGTGTTGGAGAAGGAAGGGGGGGGGGGGTGCGCTCAGCAATACTTTTGCCACCCACTATAGGCAAGGTCTTAAGGAATGAAATAAAATCATGAAGTGAAATACGAATCGGAAGCTCCGGGAGAAGGAGCAGCACCGACGTCTGGTCCCATTCGCCAAGCGGAGACCCCAGGACGAGCTCCTCTCCTTAATTCGCAAATAACAGCTCCAGCGCATCACATACGCATACAATATCGTGTCGAAACAACGCATATAATGCCGCCCTTTCCATCCGCATCCAGCAAGAATCACCCAGCCTCAGGATGGTTTGGATAAAACCCCGATTTAAATTCCACCCCCTCCAGCACCTTCCCCTTTACCTACTTCTTGGTTATGGCGCCCGGGCCGGAAGGACTGGGCGGGCGCGGAATGCTGGGATTTCAGAGCCGTCGACCAGTGGCGACGGTAACCATGTGAACGGAAACCAACCCGCCATCTCGGCGGGGACTTGTGTTGTTGGCGTTTTGTTTTACAGAAACTTTCTGTTTGGAAAAAATACCGTAGTTTGGTTGGTTTTGAAATAATACTTTCACCTATTATCAATATAAAATCGTTTTTTTTCAATGCCACCATTTTGTTTTATTTGACAAAGTATTGTTCTTTCCTACTTGTCCCCAAATTGAGGAGATGGACAGGAGTCTATTGTTGCCTTTACTATTGAGGAAGTTATGTTGCAGCTTTTATAAAACTCTGGTTAGGCTGTATCTGGAGTATTGCATTCAATTCTGGTCACCTCATTATATGGATGCTTTGGAGAGGGTGTAGAAGATGTTTACCAGGATGCTGCCTGGATTAGAGGGCATGTGCTATAAAATGAGGTTGGGCAAACTTGTGTTGTTTCCTCTGGAGTGGCTGAGGGGAGACCTGATAGAAGTTTATAAGATTATGAGAGGCATAGATAGGGTGGGCAGCCGGTATCTTTTTACCAGGGTCAAAATGTCTCATATTAGAGGCCATGTATTTAAGGTAAGAGGGGGTAAGTTCAAAGGAGATGTGTGGGGCACATCTTTTACACAGAGGTGCCTGTCGGTGCCTGGAATGCACTGCCAGGGGTGGTAGTGGAGGCAAATATGACAGAGGCACTTAGGTACATGAATGTTAGCAGAGAATGGAGGTATATAGATAGTGTGTAAGCAGAAGGAATTAGTTTAGTTTGGCATTTAATTACTAGTTTAATTAATTGGGCACAACATCGTGGGCCAAAGGTTCTGTTCCTGGGCTGTGCTATTCTATGAAGACCAGGTAAGGATGTCAGATTCCCTGCACTCTGAAGCACATCAGTGAAGCAGATGGGTTTTTACAACAATCTGGTAATCTCATGGCCATTTTAACTACTCGAATTTAAATTAATCAACTGGTATGGTGGGATTTGAACTCTGATCACTGGATCAATGGCCCCAAGTTCCTGGATGATAGTCCAGTAATTTAACCACTTTGTGACAAGACCTTATTTATTTATTTGTTTATTTGCAGAATGTGGACATATTTAATTGCGCCTGAAAGGAGAAGACAGTTAGGAGTAACCACATTAGTAGGTCTGGAGTTACAAATAGGCCAGATGAGGTAAGGATGGTAAATTTCCTTCCCTCTAAGACAGTGAGCTAGATTTTTTAAAATTAATCCAACATTTTCATGTTCATCATTACTCGTGCAGGTTTTATATTTCAAAATTATTTCATTACTTGAAATTCTTCAACTATTGGATTTCAAACTCCTTCCTGCCTTCAGATCTATAGTCCAGGCATTGGTATAATAGTATAAATACTGGAAGCAATCAGATGATCAGGTGGAATCTGCGGAAAGAGAGAGTTAACATTTCAGGTTGAAGACTGTCATCAGAACATAACCATTATGCTACCATATTCCTGAAACAACTTAAAGACTTTCGTACAATATACTGCTGTAAATATTTATCAGGTTAGGCTAGACATTATATGTGAAGAGGGAAACTGGATTTACTGGTTCTGATTGATGACCATTATTCAAAAATGTATCAAAAAATGTTCTGCCTAAACAGTTAACTCTTTGTCTCTCCATTGATGATGTCTGATCTATTGAGTATTTGTAGCAGTTGCTGCTTCGAGTGAAAATCTGAAGTATTTTGATTCAGGATCTCTACTAGTTTTGACCACAATAACAATGCATAGTAATGTTAAAGTAAGAATCATCTTCCAAGAAGATTTACAGAGAGGTAAACACTAAAAAAAAATGTATTGTCTACGATTAAGCCAAAGATAGCATCACTTATAAGCATAATGAAGATTACACGCTCAGAATGGAATGAGCCCTGGTTGAAATATGAAAATGAAAACAAAGACTGTGTTATCCAGAACGATACAGTATTCGTGGAGTCGGAACAAGATGAAAAAGAAACACCTGTTTCCTGTCAATGCTGGTGTGAAACTATGATATCCTTGTGCTGTAGGTGTGGGGAGTCAGTCCTGCAATAATGTTGCAGAAGCACAGAGTAATATGGATGAGGATTTCCAAATCAAAGCATTAATTTGAAGAAGTGGTAATTTGGGGAGAAGAGTGGTGATTGGGAAGTGAGACATTGGGCACTGCAGTTTTCTGAACCTTAGAATTCAAAGAACTGGCAGGAATCAAAAACAGTTGTAAGACTTGCATTTAATTAACACATTTCACTACATCGGGTCATCTCAAAGTGTTTTACAAAGGAAATGTGGTTACTGTTATAAAGTATAAAGCAATGTCAGACAAATTGCACAAGCTGTCTTACACTGGTGCAGGTATGGCTGTGTTGAAGGATTCGAGGATGGTGCTAGAAGAATTGGGTGTCATCAATATATGTTCAAAGTGATCTTCCTGATTTTAAATTGTATCTTTATTTCTTTGTTCATGGGATGTGGATATTACTGGCAATAGCAACATCTATGATCCATCCCTAGAATTAACTACGTTGCTGAGTTTGAAGTCACATATGGGCCACACATGTGAGGCACAGCAGATTGCCTTTCCTGAAGGGCATTAGTGAGCCAGAGGGGTTTTATGACAATCCAATAGTTTTATGGTCACTATTACTGAGACTGGCTTTTTAATTCCAGATGCTTATAATATCTTAAACTTAAATCCCACATTTGCATAAGGCACTGCCTCAAGAAGGCAACATCTATCATCAAAGATCCACACCATCTGGGCCATGCCACCTTCTTGCATCTACCATCAGGCAAGAGGTACAGAAGCCTGAAGTTCCACACCACCAGGTTCAAGAACAGCTACTTTCCTTCAACATTCAGTTCTTGAACCAACCTGCACAACCCTAATCACTACCTCAGTATAGCAACACTCTGACCACTTTGCACAACAATGGATTTTGTTTTTTTTCATTCTAATTATGTTCTTTCTTGCATAATTTTGTATAATTTATGTTTTTCTTGTGAATGTTGTGTCTCTGATGTTATGTGACTGTGATGCTGCTGCAAGTAATTTTTTAATTGCACCTGTACATACATGTACTTGTGCATATGGCGATAAACTTGACTTTGACTTTGCCATGATTGGACATCGTATATCTGATTCGATGGTTCAATAAACACTAAGGAATAGATAATAGGTAAGGAATAGAATAGAGGTGGAGCTTTGAGGTAAATGTCGGGAGGTTGGAGGAGAAACTGTCGAAGAAATATTAGCATTTTTAGCCTACATTAGTTGGGAACCAGAAACATCAAAATGGATCATATGAAGATGATGGAGGAAACTGAAATGACTGACTGTTTTAGATGTCACAGGAATCTTAACAGAGTGAAGAGAAATTCTGCACTGCAGCTACAGTCTAAAAATACATTATTAGTTTTTTTAAAATGCTTTGCACTGTGGAAACAGGACTGAATGCTTTCAAAGTGGTACTGAAGAGAGTGGCATAGATAAGGTGGATGGTAACAGTCTTTTCCCCAGAGTAGGGGAGTCCAAAACTAGGGGGCATAGGTTTCGGTTGAGAGGGGAGAGATTTAAAAGGGCAACTTTCATGCAGAGGTTGGTGAATATATGGAATGAGCTGCCAGAGTAAGTGGTTGAGGCAGGTACAATAATATCACTTAAGAAGCACTTGGATAGGTACATGGAGGGGTGGGACTTGGAGGGATCTGGGCCAAACGCAAAAAATTGGGACTAGCTGGGTGGACAATGTGGTCGGCATGGACTGGTTGAGCTGAAGGGCCTGTATCCGTGCAGTATTGCTCTATGACACTAAATAAATTTGAAGAGAAAGTGATGGGAGAGATGGTACAAAGCTGCCTGACAACAATTTAGTGGTCTTAATGAAGAAGGGAAACTAGAAGATAAGAAGTATTGTAGTTTGTAATTTCCTAACTCTAATAGAAATTTTAAAAGTTTTATCATACTGATAACAGCACTCCTGTAAGAATGGAGGACAGAATTTGAGTTCACCATTCTTCCAAGCGTGAATAGTGGAAGAATGTCAGTTATAGAACCTGAATCACTACCAGCCTTGTGGCTGGGGTTCCAAGCCAGTGCTTGAAATATTTCATGATTAAATACATTTTTTTATATTGTTAGTTGTATTTAATCTGGTTCATTGCTATCAGCAGAGGTTTTGGCCAGCAAAATGAGGATTTTATGTGTCTCATCAATAATCTGCATTGACTCCACGGTCTCCATTTGTACATTTAGAGAGAATATAGCCTATCTATAGTTAATTCTTTCTTTAGTTTATTACAAGTTGAGATTGTCTGTGTGTGTAGCTTAACTAACAGAATCTCCATCACAAGATAGTGTGTTAGAGGCTGGTTCTTATTTTAATTTCATTGCATTTAAGTTCAATATTTAATTATATCTATGTGCATGCTACACCTGCAAGAAAGAGGATGAATTAATGGGTATATCTCTGGCCATCACAGAAAAGTGGCCGTAGAGTGACCCAAAACTGGGAACTAAATATTTCAGGGTTTTCAAACTTTAGGAAAGACAGGCAAAAAGGTAAAGAAGGTGGGACAAGGGATGACATCAGTACAGTATTTAGAAAGGATCTTGGCACAACAGATTATGGTATAGAATTGAAATCAGTTTGAATGCAGCTGAGAGCCATTTATGGAGTAACTTATGGCCCTCGGATGTAAGGTAAAATTTACATAAGGAAATTAAAGGTGTATGTAACAGGACAATGCAGTAATCATAGAGAGAGAGAGACTTATAGTACAGAAACAGGCCCTTCAGCCCACTTATGTCTATGCTGACCATCAGGTGCCTTTCTATTGTTAATTCCATTTTCCAGCACTCAGCTATAGTCTGTTATGCTAATCACGAGAATACTTGCCTCTACCACTCCCTCAGGCAACTACTTCCAGATTTCAATAACCCTCTAGATGAAGATATTTGTCCTTAAATCCCCTCTAAATCTTCTTTCTCTTAAACCAATGCCCTATGGTCATAGACACCTCTGATATGGGGAAAAGTTTCTCACTCTACCTTATCTATGCCCCAAATAATTCTGAATATCTCATTCAGGTGCCCCCTCAGCCTTCTCTGTTCCAAAGAAAACAACCCCAACCTATCCCTTCTCTCTTCATAGCTGATACACTCCATTCCAGGCAACATCCAGGTGAATCTCCTATGCACCTTCTCCAATGCAAATCACATCCTTCCTATGGTACGGCAACCAGAACTGTGTACAGGATTCCAGCTGTGACCTAACTAATATTTTATAAATTTGCACCATAACCTCCCTGGCTAATAAAGGCAGGTATCCTGCAACTATTCTTAACCACTTCACCTACCCGGGCTGCTGCCTTTAGAGATCCTTGAACATGCACTCCAAGGTCCCTCTGTTCCTCTGTACTTCATACATGTATTATGTATATCCTAGCCCTAGTAGTCCTCCTAAAATGCATCACCTTGCATGTTTCAGGATAAAATTCCATCTACCATTGCTCTACCCATGTAAACAACTCATTAATATTGTCCTGTAGTCAAAGAACTACTCTCCTCATTATCAGCAGCACCACGAATTTTCACATCATCCACAAACTTAACAATCGTGCTTCCAACATTCACGTCCGAATCATTAATGTGTATAGCTAACAGCAAGGATTCCAACACCAATCCTGGTTGTATACCACAGGTCACAGACTTCTAGTCATAAAAGCACCCTTGACTAATCACCCTTTGTCTCCAATTATAAAGCTAACTTTGGATTTGATTTGCCAAATTACCCTAGATCGTGGGGCACCTTAATATACACTAGACAATTCCAATTGGCACTAACAATGTAGAGAATAGATTCCTGGTATGGGTACAGTACATTGAGAAACAAAATAGGCAACAGGCTCTACATGAGAAAGGCTTAATTAATAATGTTGTTGTAAAGGGACTTCCCTTTACAACAGAGAAAGAGGGACCATAATCTGGTAGAATATTGCATTGTTTGAATGTGATGTACATAAGCTTTTTCCTTAGGTTTAATACAATCTTGCATTCTTCCAGTAATCCACTTTTCCTGTTGTGCTTTTTTGTGCCTAAACAAAGCAAACTATGAAGGTATGAATTCACTGCCACTTCATTTCCAGGAATGCCAACCTTGAAGAAGCTGATGAAGGATCTTTGACAGAAACGTTTCTTTTTCCTTGTGTGCTGCCTAATCTGCTTTTCCCAGCATTTTCTGTTTTATTTAAAGTATGAGGAGCAGTTTGGCTGTGGTAGATTGGGAAACGACATTAAAGCATAGGGCATTGGACAGGCAATAACTAGCATGATTTGCCACTAATGTATTCCTTTAAGGCACAAAAAAACAGAACAGGAAAAGTGGATTATTGGAAGAATTCAAGACTATTAAATCTAAAGAAAGTTTGCTAGAAAAAGCAGTAAGCTTGAGAATTGGAAGTACTTTGTAAGTTATCAAATGACAACCAAGGAATTTATAAAGGAAGGGAAAATAGAATATGAAAGTAAACTGTCAAGAAAATTAAAAACAGATTGCAAGGTATCTGTAGGTATGGAAAAAGGAAAGGACTAGCATTTTTCATACCATAGTCATATTTCCTCATGACATACATGGATAACATTCAGCCCACTGAGTCAATGCCAACTCGTAGAGGAATCCCATCAACCCCATTTCCCCACTGATTTCCCTGTATCCTATTCTGTCACATAAGCCCATTAAAACAACCTCTGATTACTACCCAATAATGTGGACACTTTACAATAGCCATGTAACCTAATAACCAGCACATGTTTAATGAGAGGAAACCAGAGCACTTGGGGGAATCCCAAGCAATCACAGGGCAAACATACTGACTGTACCAGAGGTCAGATTCAAACCCTTTGGAGTTGTGTGACAGCTGCATAGACAGAGTTGGGAGAATTTATAATGAAGAATAAGGAAATCCCAGAGGAATTAAACAAATACATTGTACTTGTGACACAAAGGCCTCATGGAAATACCGGAGAATGGAGGGTCTGGTACAAATAAGGTTATAAAAGAAATTTGTATTAGTAAAAAAAAGTACTACTTGAAAAGTTCATAAGCCTGAAAATCAATAAATCCCAAGACCCTAATAATCTACGCCAAGAGTTTTGAAAGAGTTGGCTATGAAGATAGTGCATTCTCTGATTATCATCTTGCAAAATAATATAGATACTGGAATGATTCCTGCAGATTGGAGAGTTACAATATGTAAGCACTAAGTAAGAAAGTATTGAGAGAGTAAACACTGATCTTTAGTCTGACGTTGGTAGATGGAAAAATGCTGGAATCTATGATAAAAGATGCAATATCAGTACATAAGAATAATAATACATTAAGGCAGAGTCAACATGGATTTATGAAAACAAAATCATGTTAAACAAATCTATAGGTGTTCTTTGCAGAGGTAGCTAATAGGGTGATTGAAAGGAACTAGAGGTGTTTGTGGATTCTCATGGGGGAAATCTATAAGATCCCATACTGGAGGATGATGAACAAGGTTGAAACACTTGGGATTGGGTGTTATATTCTACAATGATTGAGAGTGAGATAACAAATAGAAAGCAAAGAGTAGAAATAAACAGATCCTTGTCAGGTTGGCAGGCTGTGATTATTTGGGTACCACAAAGGTCATTGCTGGGATCTCAACTATTCTCAATTTGTATCAACAACTTAGCTAAGGTGACCAAATATAATATTTCCAAGTTTACTGATAACACAAAGTTAAGTGGAATGTGAGTAGTGATGAGAATACAAAGAAGTTTCAAGGGGATATCAATAAGCAAATTGAATGATCATAGACATGGCAGATGGAATACAATGTAGAGAAGTGTGACATCCTCCACTTAGCTTGAAAAAATGCTTATTGTTCAAATGGTGCATGATTGAGAAATGTTGATGACTTGGGTGTCCTTGCGCATAAGCCACTGAAAGTTAATGTGCAAATGCACAGGCACTGAGGTAGGCAAATGGCATTTTGGCTTTTATTGCAAGAGGATTTGAGTACAAGAGTAAAGATGTCTTTCTACAATTATATAAAGCCTTAGCAAGACCAGATCTGGAGTATCATGTATAAATTTGGTCTCAGGATTTAAGATAGGATATACGTGGGGAAGATACTATGGAAAATTCACCAGACTGGTTTCAGAGATGGCGGGTCTGTCATATGAGGAGAGATTAAGTAAGCTAGGTCTCAACTTATAGAATTTAGAAGAGTGAGAGGTGACCTCATATTTACATACCAAAAATGTTTAGAGAGCTTGATAGAATGAGATGTTTCCTTTGGCAAAGGAGTCTAGAACAAAGGGACAATTTTAAAATAAGGGAGAGGCCATGTAGGACAGGAATTTCTTCACACATGATGATGAATCTTTGGAACTTTCAACTCCACACAGCTGTGGTGATTTTATCATTGATTACATTGAAAACAGAGATTGATGGATATTTTGATATTAAAGAAATCAAGGGATATAGGGATAGAGCAGTTGATGTTGAGGTAGAAGATTAGCTGTGATCTTGTTGAACAGCAGAGCAGCCTCAAAGAACTGAATAGCCTACTCGGCTCCTGTTTCCTATATATTTTTAAACAATGTTTTAACAACTGTGCCTAATTTCTCAATATCAAATTAATATATCTCTGTAGAACAGATTTAAATTAATAAACTGCAGTAATGCATTTCAATCTGTGGGTGTGCCACACTTAGTGTGAAGCTTAATATTTGTTTTTCACTGAAACTTTTACCTTTGTCAAATCCGTTCTAACATGCTAGGTAAAAGCAAATAATTGTGGATTGAGCAATATAATAGCAGAGCAGTTCATTGTGCCAGCTAGCTTTTATTTTTTAATTCATTTTGGGGATCAAGGCATCACTTGCAAGGCCAGCATTTATTGCTTATCCCTAAGTGCCTTTTAAAAGGTGACAGTAAGCTGCCTTCTTAAACCATTGCTGTCTTCTGGTGATGGTACTCTCACAATGTTGCTGGGCATGGATTTGGACCCAGTGACAATGAAGGACTGGTGATATATTTTCCATGTCATGATAAAAATATTTAGTTGGTGGTGTTCAATCATGCACAGGATGAAGTCATTACCCATGCATTCTTTTGGAGCATTGTAGAGGAAATTAGGTCAAGTTACTCTGGGAGGCCCATCATTGGGTATATTCAGGATAACAGGGTTTTAAAAACAGTGCTGAATTGGTTCCCCCCACACTTATTTTTGAATCTTTGGTTATTCGTCATATAGCACCAATACCTCCCCATCTTGCTTCTGAAGACCAGTCCCATGAAAGAAGTCCAATTCTCCATGCTCCCCACTGTCTTTACAGCCCCAACTTTTATACCCCACCCACCTGCAGCCCAATCCTTCTTATTGAACCACTTCTCTTCCCAATCCCTGGCTACTTGTTCACCAACCAAATGCCAAGCCATGATTCTCAGATTCTGACTGATGAACCTGTCTTCCCCATTTACCAAGAAAAAGAACATTTTTATACAGTGCCCTTTCAATAGTCTCTCCATATACAGAAATCTGTAGAGGCAGGACCAAGACTGAAATAGTCATTGGCATGCCAGTGCTATGACCTTCTAGCACATTTGGATGCATTAGAACTCTGATGCTTTGCAGTTTCCAGCAGAGGTTAGGAATTAGAATCCAGGATGATTTTCTTCTTATCATGGACCATTTAGACCAACCATAGAACCTTCCTGATGAAGCCCTGACTGTGGTCAGCAAGATCATCAAAAGGGAGGTCAAGTCTGGACATTCCCAATTGAAATTGCTCAGCTGCCCACAGTTTGTCTTATTTACCCAATAAGCAAACCTTGCAGTTATGCAAGTACTTTTAGTGGAGCTAGAAGTTAATATCCTATGCTATTGTGTTTCATACATTGTCTTATTCTCCCTTTCTGGCTGCTGTTAACAAGATGAGCAGCTTCAGCTTGAATTTAAAAAGATGTGAGGATCAGATTTACTGCCATACTTTTTCACCACTGAAGCTCCCATCTTCAGCCCAATTGCCATGAAAAGTTTCCAAACATAACCTCAGTTATTAGTGACCACATTTACCTCTGCAAGTGACTGGATGTAGAGCAGCATTGGGATCATGATACTTCATTCTCCTAGCTAAACAATATTAATTAAGAACTTGTACTGGTATCGAGCTTTTCATGACCTCAGGAAATCCCAAAGTGCTTCGTTGTCAGTGAACTACCTTTGGAAATGTGGTGCACTGTTTTATAATATAGGTTGTTAAAGATGAAATTAGACAAATTGAATCTTTATTATTAAGAAACCATTTAATTATGTCCAAGCAAGACTGAACAACTTCAGCAGAGGAAGACAAGCAGGAGAAAGATGATACTTTATTGTATTTTTTTCTTGTGAATGCTGTTTATATGATGCTATGATGCTGCTGCAAGTACATTTTTCATTGCACCTGTGCATATGTGTACTTGTGCAGATGACAATAAACTCAACTTTGACGTTTGTGCAACAGAAAGGTTCCCCAAAAACTAGAAACTGCAAATAAAGGATTTAGTACATTCATACATTTTTCATACTTAATGGTACATGAACAGAAATTGACAAATATAATTAACAACTTTTTGCCAAGTCACGTTGTTGTACTCTGTCCACTAGAGGATGACAAGCACACTTTATGGAGATGAAGGAACCTCTTGCATAAACATTCCCTTTTTAGGAGAAACTTGCAAATATACTCTGGAGTTCAAGAAGGTCACTGCTTTCAAAGATATTACTACTTAAAAACAATGTGAGTTGTTGCAGCAGACCAAATAAATCATACTGTTACTTAAAAGGAAAAATGGATGTTTATATAATCTTATACTTTTTCTACTTCTCTTCCTCTCAACGTTTTCACTCCACCTCAGCTAAAGGAGTTGAACCTTGCTAATACATGTGAATTTCTGGTTTCAGTGGCTCTTAACATTTTAACCTAAATACTGAGAAGAGAATAGAGAAATAAAGGACTGCAGATGCTGGAATCCAGATGAAAAAACAACAAGATGCTGGAGGAACTCAGGCAGCATCCATAGAGAAAAGCAGATGGTCAACGTTTTGGGTCAGGACCCTTCTTCAGGACTGAAGATATGAAAAGGGGAAGCCCAATATATGGGGGGGTGGGAACAGAGCAGTGATAGGTAGACAAAAGAGAGGAGGCGGGGTGGGCACAAGGCGGTGATAGGTAGATGCAGGTAAGAGATAGGTAGATAACGGATAAGAGAAACATACAATGAAGTATCATCTTTTTCCTGTTTGTCTTCCTCTGCTGAAGTTGTTCAGTCTTGCTTGGACATAATTAAATGGTTTCTTAATAATAAAGATTCAATTTTCCACTTGTCTAATTTCATCTTTAACAACCTATATTATAAAACAGTGCACCACATTTCCAAAGGTAGTTCACTGACAATGAAGCACTTTGGGGCTGTCTTATTTGGAACAAAGGAGGCTAATGGGAGAAGTTAATTGAAGAGAACTAATTATAGAAATATAAGTGATATACGTGGTAAAAGCGAAGGACATATAAACAAAGAAGTCAATAACTAGGGGACATAAATTTAAGGTAATTCAACAAGGGGAGTTGCGGAATCATAATTCTGCCCAAAGAGTGGCAGGGATCTAGCCCTCACTGCCTGAGAATGTAGTGAAGGAAGAAAGCTTCAATACATTTCTAGGGTATGTGGATGAGCACTTTCAGTAGTGATATAACCTACAGAATTACATACCAAAACTGGAAAGTGGATTCATTTATATCCTCTTGGTTTCAGGTCCCAACAACCCCACTGACCTGCATTTCACAGCTTTTATGTGTCCCTTTATTTCTTTTCTCACTCCCTCTAACTGCCACCATTAATCTATTAATCAGATGATTCCATTAACAATGTTGGGAAGTGATGTGTTCCTTCTACCATTTGCTCTGAGTTTCTATGTACCCCCAACAAATGGGCTGTATGTTCTCAAAGCCACTCTAAGTACTCCTCCATTTTGAGTGGTTAAGAATAGGTATTCCCACAAATTGATGGAATTGTTACACATTTTCTTGGAGGCTTTGGCAACATCTTTGAATTATTTACTCTATCCACCTGGAAATCTCTTGCAGTGATAGAACTCAGAATGGAGTGTCTCTTCTGGGAATCTGGTGTTGGGCATGCGAGCAATGTGGCCTGTCCAGAGGAGCCGAATGAGTATAATCAGTGTGCTAGGGATGTTAGACTGGGAGGAGAAGCTGATCTTGGTTTACTTGCCGGTAGATTTGGAAGGTATTGCGGAGGCATTGTTTGTGTTACTTTTCCAGTGTTTTGAGGTGCCTCCTTTTGGTAGTCCTTGACTCAGAGACATGCCGTAAGCTGGGTCACTGCTGTCTGGTAGATATGAGCTTTATGCTGGGTTTGAGGTCTTGATCTTCAAACATCTGTTTCCTCAGATGACCAAAGGCTCTGCTAGCACACTACAAATGATTGTGAATTTCATCACCAACATCCACCTTCATTGAAAGACAGCTCATAAGCTATAGAAAGCAGGTTTCTTTTTCCAGGGTCTTATTGTCAGAGGCAGTGTTATAAAGTGGGGCAAAGTTAGTAGTGGACCTTTCGTTCACAGATGTTCAGAGTAAATCTTATTCTCTCATTTACTTAAGTGAAGAGATCAACAATGACTGGAGCTTAGCCTCGGAATGTGTGTAAAAGGCATTCTGCATATTTCTGCTCAATTATTGAAGCTGGATTAATCTTGATTCTGGTAATGTAAGCTGAACAGTGTCTCACTTTTACCTTGCAGTTTATCTCCATTCCAGTGGGAAACCTCTTGGAAGTGAAGTGCAGCACTGTGGCAATAAAGCACAGTGACATTGCAATTGGTGTTGCTACCTCATAGCTCCAGGGACCCAGAATTGATCCTGATCTTGGGTACCGTCTGCATGAAATTTGCCCATTCTCCCTGTGACCCAGTGGATTTCCCCCAGATGCTTTGGTTTCTTCCCACATGGCACGGATTTACTGATTGGTAGGCTACCTGGATATTGTAAATCGCCCCTTGTGTTAATGGATGGCAGGAGAATCAGCAGGGAGTTGACGGGGATGTAGGAGGAAAATGGGATTAGGGTAGACGGTTGCTTGCTAGTTGGTGACTATGTGGTAGGCCAAAGGGCTTGTTTCCATGTTACATGATTCTATGATTGGAAGTATTGGGGCGAAAGGCAGCCTTTCTTGACACCAGTCTGCATTGAATTTGGGTCTTGTGTGGACTTGTTGGTTAAGATCATAGCCTGCATGTCACACCTAACAGGAATCAGATGTGACATAGCAGATATGCCCATATTTGCATATTGAAATGCATATTAAAACATTGACTGGACATGATTGAACTGCCAAAAGTTAACCCCTTTTTGGTTTGTAGGGAATTTTTTTAAGATACTGTCAATTGACAGACACATCATCTTCTATGGGCTTCCCCCTTGTGTTCTGGTTGTCTCCCATCTCACAAGGCTGTGCAGGTCGATAGGTTAATTGACCACTGTAAATTTAGCCCTAGTATAGGTGGATAGTAGAAGAATCAGAGGGAAGATAATGGGCATGTGAGAGAGGGTAGGTTACAGGGAAATAAGTGGGGGAATAGGATTTGTGGCCTGGACTCAGTGGGCCAATGCCCCCTTTCTGCATTGTGAGAAAACATGATGGAAATATGAAAATATTCTCCCAGCACACACTTAATAAATACGCTTATGTGAATGCACTCAGTTGACAAATGACAGTAGAAGAAAAATAAAAACAAAAAATGCTCAACAGGTCAGCCAGCATCTGTGAAAAGAAAAACAAAGTTAATGTTTCAGATTGAAAACTCTCTCAGAACTGGAAAAGAGAAAACAAATTGTGGAGAAGCTGGCGAGGCACAGATAAGACAAAGGGAATATCTGTCTTTAGGAAAAAAAAGAACATGAGGTATGAGATGAGGGTAGTGAGAGAGTGAGAATACAGATAAAGGAACATAAGGAAGAAATTACAGGACATGACCAGCAGATCCGGCTCTGCTAATGGAGAGAGAAAAACCGAGCCAGTATCAGAGATGGATGACTTGCAGCAGAAATGCCCAGAATTAATACATATAGACAGAGCAAGTTACCTGAAGTTGTGGAATTCGATATCGAGGCTGGAAGATTGGTAAGTTGGTCTATTACTGTCACATGTACTGAGGTACAGTGAAAAACTTTGTTTTGTATGCCATCCATACATATCATATCATATCACATCAGTGCATTGAGGTAGTACAAGGGAAAACAAAAACAATGCCAAATGAAGTAACAAACGTGTCCAGATAGAAAATGAGATGCCATCTTTCAAGCTTACGTTGGGTATTGTTCTTTTCCATACTTCCTTACAACATAGAGGAAGGCCATCCAGCCCATTGAGTCTATGGTGGT
Organism: Pristis pectinata; assembly: GCF_009764475.1. Lineage (NCBI taxonomy): Eukaryota > Metazoa > Chordata > Chondrichthyes > Rhinopristiformes > Pristidae > Pristis > Pristis pectinata. The sequence continues at coordinate 13,109,874 of NC_067428.1, forward strand.
TCACAGAGCGATTTCATTCCCCCACTGATTTTCCCTCTAGCCATTTCTCCCCACATTCCCATCAATTCTACTACCCGTGTAACTAGGAGCAATTTACAGTGGCCAATTAACCTACCAACATACGCATCTTTGGAATGTGGAAGGAAACCAGAGCACCCAGAGGAAACCCACACAGTCACAGAGAGAATATGCAAACTATACAAAAATGGCACCAGAGAGCAGGATCAAACCCAAGTTGCTTGAGCTATGAGGCAACAGCTCTACTGGCTGTGCTACGGTGCTACCCCCTGCAGACAGATGTCCAAATGAGAGTGGATTGGAGAATTAAAGTGGCAGGCAATAGGAAGCTCCAAGTCATCCCTGCAGACTGAATGCAGATGCTCTGCAAAGTGATCACTTAATCAGGATTTACTTTCTCCAATTTAGAGGAGACTGAATTGTGAACCCCAAATCCAGTACAGTAAATTGGAAGGTGTGTAAGAGAATTACCACTTCACTTGGGCTGTTTGGATCCCCAGATGGTGGGAAGGGAAGAGGTAGAAGAACTGTTGTGGTATCTCCTGCAGTTGATGGGAAAGAGCCTTGAGAAGGGGAGTGGTTAACAGGAACAGAAGAGTGGACTAGGGAATCACACAGGAAACAGTCCACTCAAAATGCTGAAAGGGGAGGGGAGTGGAAGTTGTGTTAGGTGATACAACCTTGTTGAAGCTGCCAGAAATGACAAATTATGGTCAGTTGAATGCAAAGGCTGATAGGGGAGAAAGAGAGGACCGGGGAAACTCTGTCCTGCTCTGTCCACTAGGAGTTAAGAGCAGAGGTATGGAAATTAGATGAAATGCAGTTAAGGGCTCTGTCAACCATGGTAGAGGGGAAACCGCAGTTCATGAAGAAGGAAGACCTTCTTCCTTCAGTGGCACTACTGTGGAAAGTCTCATCACTGAGGGAAAACAGTTAGAGACAAAGGAACTGGGAGACAAGAGACCACAGATGTTGGAATCTGGAGCAACACAAGCATTGGAGGAACTCAGCAGGTCAGGCAGCAACGATTCGGGTTGATCTGGACTGAAAGAAAGAGGGGAGATAGCCAGTCTAAAAGAAGGGGTAGAGCAAAAGCTGGCAGGTGATAAGTGGATCCAGGCGAGGAGGGTAATCGGCTGATAAGGGAGGGGGGAGAGTGGGAATGATGTAAGAAGCTGGGAGGTGATAGGTGGAAGTGATAAGGGCTGAAGATGATGGAATCTGATAGGTGAAGAAGGTGGAGTATGGAATAAAGGGAGGGAGGTGGGGAGGGGAACCAGTGAGAGGAATGTGTGGGTGATGGGCAGATGGAGAGGGTGGGGGAGGGGAAAGAGATAGGGTGATGGAGGCCAGGTGGATCAGGAGGAGAGGGAAAAGGGAAAGGAGGGGGGAGCAGTTACCCAAAGTTTGAGAATTCAATGTCATGCCACCAGGTTGGATACGGTTACTCTAATTTGCCTTGACTTGGCAGTGGAGGAGGCCAAGGACAGACATGTCAGTGTGGGAATGGGAAGTGGAATTAAAATAGCTGGCCACCAGGAGATCCCATTGTTCCCTTCCCTCCCAGAATTGGAGAATGGAATGGAGTCTTTACAGGAGGCAGAGTAGAAGGAAGTATAATCAAGTTAGTTGCAGAATCCGTAGGCTAACGACAAACATGCAATGCAAGCCTATCTTCTGAGATGGAGACAGAGAGGCCAGAAAGGGAAAGGGATGGTCAGAGGGAATGTGTAGGTGAGAGCATCATCAAAATTGGCAGTGAAAGTGATGAAAATTTCAAGTTCTGTACAAGTACAGGAAGCAGCATCAATACAATAGTCAATGTACCAGCAAAAGAGTTGGGGGAAGTGACCAGAGTCGAACTGAAACAATGTATCCCACACAAAAAAACAGGCAAAGCTTGGGACCATGCAGACCTTTGATCTGGAGAAAGTGAGTTGAAGGAGAAATTGTTCAATGTGAGAATGTTCACTCAATCAATGCGTTGGTGGATGAGAACTGGTTAGGCCTCTTTTCAAGGAAGTAGAGGGCCCTCAGAGCATCTTGATGTGGGATGCAAATGTAGAGCTATTGTATGTCCATGGTGAAGATGAGTCTGTTGGGACAAGAGAATTGGAAACTGTCAATGTGAGGAGTACCAGATATGTAGGTTAGGAGGTACTGGACCAGGGGATAAAGAATGGAGTCAAAGTGGAAAGAAAAAAAGTTTGGTGGAGCAAGAGCAGACTGAAATAATGGGTCTGCCCATACATTCCTGCCTATGCATCTTGGTCAGCAGGCTGATGCAGCTGGGAGACTACGAGGCTGGAAGATGAGGAAGGAAGACCTCCTGAGGAAATGAGGTCCATAGCTGTATGGGAGAAAATGGATTGATGTTAAACGGCAGGGTTGTAGTCCAGAGGGCAGTACAAGGATGCGTCTGAGAATTGACATTTGACCTCTGTGAAACAGTGCAAGTAAGTACATTAATTCTAAGTTTAAAACATTCTGAAGTGAAACATCAATTGAAAGAAAACTTGTGTAATCAAACTGTACACTGATTTCATTTTCAAAGCCACAGTCTACTCAAAATCAGAGTTCCTCAGTGGTAGATGAAGAGCTGACAAAAGTTCTTTCCTCCCCACAAAGACGTAACAAATTGTTAAACTGTGGTTTCTGTTTTGTCATTTTGTTAAGATGTTCAAAGTAATCCCTTCACCTTAGTGACACTCAGTAAATAAACCATTAGGTGTCAGAGTGCTCTTTACATATCGTTCTTCCTTCCTTAATTACTTTAATCTAGATCAATAAGGGCACTGAGTTGCACGGGAATGAAGAAACCAGAACCAACACAGGAAGTGTTTTGTTTAATTCACCACTAAGATAACAAAGGAACAAGCAGCCCGATATGCTTAAAATAAAGCAGCAAAAAAGGAGAGTAGTGCATTATGTGCCAGCTACCTTTTAAAAATTTGTTTTATAGGTACTTCTGTCTATTTGCTAAAATTGGCAGCAACAAAGAAGAAACCAACAGACACTTCAGGAACCTTACACTGAGAATATCATCCCTAGCACTCGAAACTCTGCAATGCTCATTGGTTGAAAAAATATTTCATCTCCATATAAAGAAAGTTCTGTTCAAACCTGGTTAAAAGGACAAGAGTGTAATGTTTGGATGTGAATCACACGTTGATGAAGGTACAATACAGTGTTTGTGGTAAAAATTCTATTTGTCATGAATATTTAATCTCTGCTCAACCTGATGCAGCAGTGATAGAAGTTTAAGGTATTGTGAGGTGCCAATCTACACCGATTTACATCTTAGTTAGAGTGCATAGTTCACTTTGGTAGCTTTTGCAAAATGTCTGTCATTTGGGACAGAGTCCAGAAAGATATTACTCATTTCCTGTATGCCCATAACTGAATTACACAAAAGTGACTGGCAATGCATTAGTATTAAAATAGATCTCAACATCCTCCAGTTGCTTAATTTTTGTGCATAGTTTGTGCTTAATGTACTCTAGTCTTTATCACAATAAATAAGGTATAATGGTTCCATTACTAGAAATCCAGAAACCTGTACTGTTCCAATCCCATCATGCCAGATGAGGAACTTAAATGTAGCCAATGATTATTTAAATCAGTCAGAATCTGCAATTTGAGAAACGATATTCTCAACGAGGGTGAATTGAATCTACAATATTGCCATAAAAAACTCATTCAGATTATTAAAGTTAAGGAGGAAGTCAGCCAACAACAATTATTCTGGCTTAAAATTACTACAGCACAGAAGGAGGCCATTTCAGAATCAGGTTTATTATCCCTGTCTTATATGACGTGAAATTTGCCCTTCAAGTCTGTGACAGCTCTTTGTAGAGCACACCAGTCATAAGAACATAAGAAATAGGAGCAGGAGTAGACTGTCTAGCCTGTTCTGCCATTCAATAAAATCATGGCTCATCTGGCTGTGGACTCAGATCCACCTACATGGCTTTTCCCCATAACCCTTAATTCCCCAACTATGCAAAAATCTATCTAACTGTGTCTTAAATATATTTAACGAGATGGCCTCTACTGCTTCCCTGGGCAGAGGATTCCACAGATTCACTACTCTCTGGGAACAGCAGTTTTTCCTCATCTCCATCCTAAATCTATTCCCCCGAATCTTGAGGTTAAGTCCCCTAGTTCTAGTCTCACCTACCAGTGGAAACAACCTTCCTGCCTCTATCTTATCTATCCCTTTCATACTATGTTTCTGTAAGATCCCCGCTCATTCTTCTGAATTCCAGCAAGTATAGTCCCAGGCGACTCAATCTCTCCTCACAGGCTAACCCCCTCAGCTCCAGAATCAACCTGGTGAACCTCCTCTGCACTGCCTCAAAGCCAGTATATCCTTCCTCAAGTAAGACTAGAACTGCACACAGCACTCCAGGTGCAGCCTCGCCAGTACCCTGTACAGTTGCAGCATAACCTCCCTGCTCTTAAATTCGATCCCTCCAGCAATGAAGGCCAACATTCCATTTGCCTTCTTGATAACCTGTTGCACCTACAAACCAACCTTTTGCGATTCATGCACAAGCACTCACAAGTCCCTCTGCACGACAGCATGCTGCAATCTTTCACCATTTAAATAATCTGATCTTCTATTTTTCCTTCCAACATGGATGACCTCGCATTTACCAACATTGTACTCCATCTGCCAGACCCTTGCCCACTCACTTAACCTATCTATATCTCTCTGCAGACTCTCCACATCCTCTGCACAATTTGCTTTTCCACTCAATTTAGTGTTATCAGCAAACTTAGATATGCTACACTCTGTCCCCTCTTCCAAATAGTTAATGTATGTCGTGAACATTTGCAGGCTCAGCACCAACCCCTGCGGCACCCCGCTCACCACTGATTGTCAACCAGAGAAATGCCCATTTATCCCAACTCTCTCCCTTCTATTGGTTAACCAATCTTTATCCATGCTAATGCATTACCCCCAACTCCATACATCCTTATTTTGTGGATAAGTCTTTTATGCGGCACCTTATCGAACACCTTCTGGAAATCCAAGTATACAACATCCACCTGTCCCCCTCTATCCACTGTGCTCATTATATCCTCAAAGAACTCCAGTAAGTTTGTCAAACAGGACCTGCCCTTCCTGAATCCATGCTGTGTCTACCTGATGGAAACATTTCTATCTAGATGTCTCACTATTTCTTTCTTAACGATAGCTTCAAGCATTTTCCTGACTACAGACATTAAACTAACTGGCCTATAGTTACCTGCCTTTTGCCTCCACCCTTTTTTAAACAGTGGTGTGACATTTGCTGTCTTCCAACCTGCCAGGACCTGCCCAGTCTCCAGAGAATTTTGGTAAATTATCACAAACGTGTCTACTATAACTGCCGCTGTTTCTTTCAGTACCCGGGGATGCATCCCATCAGGACCAGGGGACTTGTCTACCTTTAGACCCACTAGTTTGCTCATCACTACCTCTTTAGTGACAGTGATTGTATCAAGGTCCTCACCTCCCATCGCATCCATAACATCTCTCTTTGGCATGTTAGACATGTCTTCCACTGTGAAGACCAACACAAAATAGTCGTTTAATGCCTCGGCCATTTCCACATTACCCAATATTTATCCCCCCTCCTCATCTTCCAAGGGACCTACGTTCACTTTAGCCACCCTTTTCTGCTTTATATAAAAACTTTTACTATCTGTTTTTATATTTTGTGCTGGTTTACTTTTATAATTTCTCTTCCCTTTCCTTATTGCTTGCTTAGTGGTTCTTTGTTGCTTTTTAAAGTTTTCCAAATCTTCCAGTTTCCCACTACTCTTGGCGACTTTACATGCATGAGCTTTTAGCTTGATGCCTTCTTTTATTTTCTTAGTTATCCAAGGCTGGCTCTCCCCACCCTTACTGTCCTTGCTTTTAACTGGAATATACTTTTGTTGAGCACTGTGAAAAATCTCTTTGAAAGTCTTCCACTGTTCCTCAACTGTCCCACCTTATAGCCTGTGTTTCCAGTCAACGCTAGCCAACTCCTCCCTCACCCCATTGTAGCCTCCCTCGTTTAGGCACAATACACTGGTTTTAGATCAAACTATTGCACCATCCATTTGTATGAGAAATTCAATCCTACTGCGATCACTCTTTCCAAGAGGATCCCTAACTACAAGATCATTAATTTTACCTGCCTCATTGCACAGGACCAGATTGAAGGTAGCATTTTCCCTTGTAGGTTCATTAACGTGCTGTTCAAGAAAGCTATCAGGGATGCATTCTATGAAGTCCTGCTCAAGGCTGCCTTAACCAACTTGATTCGCCCAATCTACATGCAAGTTAAAGTCCCCCATGACCACTGCCGTTCCATTCTTACATGCCTCAAATATTTCTTGGTTTATTGCCTGTGCCACTGTAATGTTATTATTCAGTGGCCTATAGACAACTCCCACCAGTGATAGTTTCCCCTTTACTGTTCCTAATCTCTACCCAGATGGACTCAACATTCTGTTCCTTGGATCTTGTATCGTCTCTCACTATCGCCCTGGTTTCATTCCTAATTAAGAATGCTACCCCACCTATCCTTTCGTATTACCTGATACCCTTGGATTTTTAATTCCCACTCATCTCCACCCTGCAACCACATTTCTGTAATGGCCACTAAATCATACCCCATTGTACTGATTTGTGCCACAAGTTCACTGACTTTGTTTCAAATACTACAAGCATTCAGATAAGGTGCTCTTACGCTCATTGTCCCTTTAGAATCTAGTAACCTTTTGTGTCCTTTGCATTTGACTTTTCTGTACTCCACTCTTACTTTTATCATTTCTAACCTCTTTATAAGGTAGATATTAGTCACATGTACATTGAAACGCACAGTGAAATGAGTATTTTGGCATTACTGAGAATGTGCTGGGGGCACCCCACAAGTGTCGCCACTCTTCTGGTGCCAACACAGCATGCCCACAACTCCTAACCTGTAGGTCTTTGGAATGTGGGAGGAAACCCGTAGTGGAATTGAACCCAGGTCACTGGCGCTGTAATAGCGTCACACTAACCACTACACTACCAATCCTGCCTTGCTCTGGTCTCTGTTTTGCTTCCCTCTTCTTTCTGCATGGATTCCTATCCCCCTGCAATATTAGTTTCAACCCTCCCCAAGAGCACTAGCAAACAATCCCTCTAGGACATTGATCCCAGTCCTGCCCAGGTGTAGACCATCCTACTTGTACTGGTCCCACCTCCCCCAGAATCTGAAACCCTCCCTCCTGCACCACTGCTCAAGCCACATATCCATCCTAACTATGCTGCAATTCCTACTCTGACTAGCACGTGGCATAGGTAGTAATCCTTAGATGATTATCTTTGAGATCCTACTTAGTAATCTATCTCCTAGCTCCCTACATTCGGTTTGTAGGACTTCATCCTGCTTTTTTCCTTTATCATACCTACATGTACCACGACAACTGGCTGTTCACCCTCCCCTTCCAGAATGCCCCGCAGCCACTCTGAGACATCCCTGACCCTTGCACCCAGGAGGCAACACACCAACCGGGAGTCCCGTTTGTGGCCACAGAAGCTCCTGTCTATTCCCTTTACCGTAGGGTTCCCTACCATACTATAGCCTGAAACTCTTTTTCCTGCCCACCTGTGCAGCAGAGCAACTCACGGTGCCATGATCCTGGCACCTGCTGCCTTCCCCTGTTGAGCTATCTCCCAAACAGTATCCAAAGCGGTATTTCTGTTTTGGAGGGAGATGACCGCAGGGGACTCCTGCACTACCTTCCTGCTACTGCTCTGCCTGTTGGTCACCCATTCCTTATCTTTCAAAAACAATTCCGTGTCATTCAAAAACAAACTGCAGGTGCTGGAAATCTAAAACAAAAACATAAAATGCCGGTCTCAGCAGATGAGGCCACATCTGTGGGAAGAGAAACAGAGTCAACATTTCAAGTCGCAGACCCTTCATTAGAACTGAGATCCAGTTGTTCCCTTTCCCTGCTCTTTAACTATGGGTCTGCAAATTATTTTCCCTTAAGTATCCATTTGATTCCCTTTTTCAAATCCTATTGACTCAGTTTTCACCATACAGATAGATAGCAAGTTCTAGCTTCATAATCACTCTTTCTCCTTGCATCTTTTGTCCATTATTTTAAATCTGTGTTCCCTGGTCCACATTAACATTGAAAGCTTCTACTGCTTTTGCCTATCTATACCCATCATGAACTTGTACATCACTATTAAAACCCCTCCCACCCTTAGTTTGTCCAAGGAGAACAACCCCAGTTTCTACACTCTCATAACTGAAATTGCTCTTCCTTGCAACCATTCTGGTAAATCTTTCTCCAGCACCTCTAGGATCTTCATACCGTTTCAGAGAATAAACTGAATTGAATATAATGCTCCAGTGTGGCCTAAGTATTGTTTTCCAAAGGTTCAACATGTCTTCTTTTTGCCTTTATCTGTGAAGCTCAGGGTCCAATGTACTTTGTTGATCACCCTCTCAACATGCTCTGCTGCTTCGAAAGATTTATACACATATACACCCAACTTCCTGTTTTCCATTTTAAAATAAAATTTTAAATATAATAAACCAACAATGCAGATTTCATTTTAGTGTATTTAAATCCTTGCCTTAAGGCCACAAATCAGCTGATATTCACCATCCAATCAACTACATACTCTCATATGATGTCACTCTGGATTTCCCTCCCATTTTTTTGGAATCCTGATGTGTGTTCCACTTTTAATTTCTTAAGGCCTCTTCTGTTGTTTCCTTTACCTGTTAACTTGATTCCAATTTGCCTGAAAAATTTAGCCCTGAATTCCCAAGAGTTAGTGAGGTTATTGCAATTCTTCAAGGAAACTTTGAGAACAATCTTGAAATCATTTTCAGCTATTAAAAAATCCAAAAATGCCACATTCAGCATGGTCTCCAACCTGAAATGTTAGCTCTGTTTCCCTTTTCCACAGATACTTCCTGACCCACTTATGTTTCCAGCCTTTTGTGTTTTATTTTAGATTTCCAGCATCTGCAGTTTATTGATTTTTATTTAATTTTTTTTTCCTGCTGTCCATCTTGTAGTCTCCCGTAACAGAGCTCAGCATAGAGTGTCTGTTTCAGGAGTCTGGTGTCAGGCATGTAAATAATGTGGCTTGGCCACTGAGATTAACTAGGGCCTGAATGCTGGGGACATTGGTCTAGGAATGAATGCTGAGATTGATTAGGCATGTCATTCTGGTGAATTTGGAAGATATAGTAGAAACTTGTTGGTGTCCCCCCCCCCCCCCACCCCCCATCTTGAGATGTCTGCTGTAGGTTGTCCAGGTCTATACAAGAGGAGACAGATCATTGATACCCATAGACCAGAGTCAGGTCCAAAAGCATCCTACCTGGATGTATCATGGCTTAGTATGGCAACTGCTCTGCCCAGGACCGCAAGAAACTGCAGAGAGTTGTGGACACAGCCCAGCGCATCACAGACACCAGCCTCCCCTCCTTGGACTCTATCTTTACCTCTCGTTGTCTTGGTGAAGCAGCCAGCATAACCAAAGACCCCACCCACCCGGGTCATTCTCTCCTCTTTCATCGGGTAGAAGATATAGGAGCCTGAGGGCACGTACCACCAGACTTAAGGACAGCTTCTGCCCCACTGTAAACGGTTCCCTTATACAATGAGATGGACTATGACCTCACAATCCACCTTGTTGTGACCTCGCACCTTATTGCACTGCACTTTCTGTAGCTGTGACACTTTACTCTGTACTGTTATTGTTTTTACCTGTACTGCATCAATGGACTCTGTACTAACTCAATGTAACTGCAACTGTACGATCGGTATGCAAGACAAGTTTTTCACTGTACCTCAGTACAAGTGACAATAATAAACCAGTACCAAATCCTGGGTTCAATTCCGACCACTGTTTGTAAAGAGTTTGTCCGTTCTCCCCGTGTCTGCGTGGGTTTCCTCCGGGTGCTCCAGTTTCCTCCCACATTCCAAAGACGTATGGGTTAGGAAGCTGTGGGCATGCTATGTTGGCACCAGAAGTGTGGTGACACTTGCGGGCCGCCTCCGAAACACTCTACGCAAAAGATGCATCTCACTGTGTGTTTTGATGTACATGTGACTAATGAAGATATCTTATGAGGCACAGTGGGCACCAGAAATGCATTCCACTGTGATCAGTGGCATGACCAAACATATACTGCCTTCAAAAAGAGCGTGGCTAACCACCTACTCACTAATAACGTGAACAGCATTACCATTGCCAGGTCCCCACTATCGATAACCTGCAGTCACCAGAAACTTAACTGGACTAGTCACTTAAAAACAAGTGTCTACAGAAGCTGGGTATCATGGCTTTGCGACTCCTCAATGTTTTTTCTAACATCCATCTGAACATTTCAGGGGTGTGATGGAATACTCTCCTTTTGCCTGATTGAGTGTAGCTCCAACAACACAGAATAAAGCAGCTATTTGATTAATCGCAAGTGCACAATGTTTGTAGGGTGTACCATCTACAAAATGCATTGCAGCTGTTCACTCAGATTTCTTTGATAACACTTTCAAACCCCATAATCTCTTCCACCAAAGAGAACAAAGGAGGTAGGTACACGGGGACACCACCACCTGTAGAGATTCTGCTTCAAGACAAGCTTGATGTGGAAATATATTGACCCTTCCTCATGATCACTTGGTCTAGATTAAAACTGTTTGACTAGCCAAAAGATTCTAGTCATTTATAAAATTACAGTGGAGTGAGTTAATACATGATTGATGTGTTTTGGTAAATCTGCAATTAGCACCTGTGCCAGGGGTTAATTGAACTCCTCAGGTCAAGGTAGGATAGAAATAGACGTTGAGGGTTAATTTTAATTCTCTTTCTACATTAGACAATAAAAAAGAGAAATTGTAAAGGATTATATTCGTGGAAATAGATGTGAGAAAGATTACGTGCAAGGGAGGGGAATAAGTAGAGAATCTCAGAAATATTGCAGACAAACCAAGATGGAGAATTAGTTTGTGCCGAGTACTGTATCATTTCTTACTGCGTTTATCTTTATTTTCAGAAAGAAAGCTTTTAATTTTTAAAAAATATGTGGGCTTCAGCTAGCGCAGACTATAGGTGTTCTATTTTCGTTTTATGGTTTCCAACCAGTGCAGATATAGTCTGCGATTAGTGTGATGATGTCTTTTTAGAGGAGTTACAGATTATAATAAAGTATCTTTAATAACTAAGCAGTTGAACGGAAGAAACAAATATCTGTACTAGTTGCAAAATGAATTTCGTATATATGCAGGAAAGGGAAAAATATGAAAGGCGTGGAACGTCTGCATTGTTTAAGTAAAAACGCTGCATGACAGCGAGGATTGTTTCGCGGTTGAACTTTTAAAATGTAAGTGGCGGGAGGCGTCTGCAGTTAATGGCATTTTCATATCTGGTTTCCTTTTAATAGGTTAATATCCTAATTTGATAATGCCTTCGCCAACTGCTCTTGTTGACGGAATCCCAGGGCGCCTCTCTCTCAATCTGTTGCGGTTTCTCGGGCAGCGCCAAAATTTAAAAATCGCGCTTTCCTTCGCAGGACTGCTGCCCGCTGGCGCCGCCTCAGATGATTGACATTTAACTGCTGCCGGTTGGGCCAATCAGCGCTATTGGCGGGTAACAGGAGTGGCGCCGTGCCCCCGAACAAAGGGTACTGGCGTTTGTAGTCCACGGACTCCTGGTTCTTGCGGCACACGATGTTAAAAATATACTTCAAATGGCAAATAAACTTGGAATTATTTTATTTATAAGTGTATCATCACATGCGCCGGTGTAGGAAACGGTCTGCTAACCCTTGAGGAAATATCTAGAAAGGCGGGATTAGCGGGACTACAGTTCCCAGCAGGCATTGTGTTTTCCCCAGCGAGGCCCACACGAGAGCGGCGCCATTTTCTATTTCATTGAATAAAAGAGGTTTGGTGGCGTTGGGAGTTGCTGACCGGTACGCGTTCGGAGCTGTTATTGAGCAGGTAATTACCGGTGATTTGCAAGGAGGGGGAAAAAAAGAATTTTGTTGCTATGTCAACTACTCCGGCCCAGAAGCAGTCCCGGGCCAGTGCGGCCCAAACGCCCCTGAGCCCGACTCGGATCACCCGCATTCAGGAGAAGGAAGAGCTGAAGAACCTCAATGACCGCCTGGCAACCTACATCGACAAAGTGCGCTCGTTGGAGTGCGAGAACAGTGTCCTGCAGCTGAAGATCTCCGAGAAGGAAGAGGTAACAACCCGGGAGCTGACCGGCATTAAGAACATCTACGAGACTGAGTTGGCGGACGCCAGGAGGCTGTTGGATGAGACGGCCCGGGAAAAGGCAAAGCTGCAGATTGAGCTGGGCAAGACCAAGACAGAGCTGGATGAGCTGAACAAAAAGTAAAGTACTTCATTTGTTGTCAAGTTGGTCAGCTACTTGTAGAATTATCCGGTGTGTTCATGTTAAAAACGTAAATCCTTGAAACTATCGTACGGCGAGGGGGTGGGGTAGATACTGACTAGCTTTCATAGTCGTAGAAGCTGTTTAATTTCCTGTGTATGATTTAGGAATTTCTTCACTATTATCTGTTTTCAGTTGATATTTAAATATTTTGAGAATTAGTCTTTTTGAGAACTTTTGTTGACTTTATTGATCTCCGGTTCCCATAAGTTCAGCGATCAGTCTTTTCTCCCAGTCCTGACTTGTACTGCAGTAATATTTTACCAGTTGTGATATAGTTTGCAGCCATTTCACAAGCACTTGTTGATCTGCTTTTAACCACAATATTTGGTTAAGTGCATAATATTTCCTAATTTCCTTATGTCTATACAATGTCAGTTGAGTGACAGATTTGGCTAATTGCCCTTAATGTTTGACAGCAACTTGTCCGTGAGGCAAATTGCTTTGCCACTTAGCGATTTCGTTGGTGATCTTCTATCAACTCAGATTTCCGCCTTTAACCATGTGGCTTTAATTTTGTATGCGTATAACTGATCTCGGTTGTGGCTCGGCTCGTTGAGCGGCTGTAACCCCCAGGCGTAGAGATTTCCAAAGAATCTCTCCCCTCTAGTGCAGAAACTTTCATCGCCCCAAGTGGCTGACCGTGCAATCTCGAGTTTGCGATCCTTGGTTCTGTACTTTCCTAACAGGAAAAATTGCACTTTGTCATTTACCTGACATTGTCATTTCTTAAATACCCGTGAGAATGTAGTAATTATGCCTTGCATCTCTTTCTGCAGTGCTGATCTTAATTACATAAAAGCTTAGAGAAAAGTCGAACATTGAAAACTGAAGCACTTCTTCCGCTTAATATTTTCTGGTGGGGCATGGTATCATACAACATACTCAAATCTTACAAATTGAGGAATTCTGTTATGCAACAGTAATGCTGTGAAATATTGGCAGACTTTTTTTTATCAGCACGCGACTAAGTACATTCTGACAATTTAGCTCTTCATCATTACGCTAGACTAAGGCATGGTAAAGTATTGGTCTTGTCATGTAGTTAAGTTTATAGTTTAATTTTGAAGTTTGTTGACTTTGCTTTGAGGCACCAACGTAGTATTTTAGGTAAAAATCGGGCTGTAGTGAAGGAGCACCTTTTGCTTATAAAGTCGAAAAATGGGGGGGAAGGTCAAGTTTATGAAAACATACCAGCATTTCTAAGCATGTGTTATATTTGAGATTCCATTTTCATTTCCGTTCTAATTGTTAATAATAAAAAAATCTTCCTATGCATATTGTGTGTGTGTGATGGCGAGGATGAAGTGAGTATCTAGATATAGTGGGGGGGGGGGGGGAGCGCGTATATAGATGTAGTAGTGTGTCAGGATAGTGGTTTCGAATAGGAGTAAACTAAACTGAGTAGAATTCATCATAAGAGCATCTTGGATTCATGGCCCTTTGTTCTCCCGTGAATTGATTTCAAATGTGTAGAGGACAAGCAGAAGTTCTGCACCTACTTGTATAAGAGGTGACGGGTTGAATTTTGGACTTTCATCCATATTGCTGTAAACAAAAAATGGGCTCCAACTGATTCATACTAATGTGGCTAATTACCCCAAGCTAATTAGAAGCTTGCTTTTGAATACTTTAAATTGTGTTACTGTGGTCAGGGGTGTGGCATTTTTTTTTCGATCTATATTCTTTCCAACGATTCTGGCTTAATGTCTTTTGTGGTGTTGGGCTGAAGCCAGCTATTTAAAACAAATCATTTTCTTGGGCTACTCATAATAGTCAATTTGTTGCAGCATTCGGTACACCCACAGATAAATGGAATATCAAAAAATCCATTATACTTTTTAAGAAAAAATGTAACATTGAAACAAGGTAGTTTGGTTGGAAGAGTTGTGGATTCTTGAACCAAATGTGTTGCAGGCTTTGGCTCTTGATTCATAGCGTTATTTTTGTTGATATTTTCAATAGTCTATATGTCTCTGCCAGATGATTGTTATTGGCGATATGTCTGCCCTATTATTGGACCGCGTAAGAGACGGACTTTAGGGGTGGGGTTTGAAACTCGGGGTTGCCAAACGTGCTGTATTTACGAACCATGCAATAATGTTTGGAAAGTGAGCGAAATGATTGCAGGCTGCTTTTGCATGATTATCCGAAGATTATTTTAAGCATGCAGGCTGTGATTTCGGGGATTTTTTTTGGATCCTATAGTTTCCTGCATTTACTTCGTTAAAACTATATACCTTGTGTTCCAGTGACAAACTTGCAGATGCATTTAAAATGCTCCTGGTGAAAAGAGAAATTTAGGTCGATAAAAATTTGTGTTGCTGGACAAATAGTGGTTCTCTTTGATCTCAACTGAAAACACATCTTCGCCTATCCTTTTAATTTCATGGGGGGGTGGTGGTTGTTACTGTTGGACAGCTGGTAGAAGTAGTCAATGTACACTGGGTACAGTAGTTCCTACATTAATCAATGAGAAGACTCGAGTGCACTTGGAACGACAAATTATCACTCAAAGTTTGCTTATAAGGTGTTCAGGGCAAGCTAATTTATCTGGTATTTCTAAGCATTATTTTTGATTGTGTCATTGAGGTGTGTATGATCCACTTTGGAATTGCTTTACTTGTTTGGGAAGGGCTTTGAGGCAGGAATAGAGTTGGACTAGGCAGGCCCCTATGATTTGTATTCGTGGTATACATTGAATAAGATTTTAATGAAGTTATCGTCCTCTCAACTCCATTGTTATTGTGGGATTTGTGGAATCTGCCTTCGGTGGGTCATAACTCAAAATGGCGATACAGCTTTCACTTCCATTGTTGGTGCACATCTGTTCTGTTCCAGTGCCTGGATTTCTATTCGAACGTCTTATGAGATCCATTCACATTTGAAGATGCTGGTAGTTTCATTGAGTCAAATTTATTCAAAACTATTCCTTGCTGTTCCTTTTTTGCCATCCAGATGATCCCTTCATTTTCGCCCCCCTCCCTTCCTGTCATCTCGCAGAAGCAGGCTGGCACTGGTCTTAATGTGTATTATCGACGCCTTATCTTTTTGCTCGAGACCTGACGCTGAATTACGAATGATTCCCGCCTAAAATTTACGCGCTGGGTAGAACAATAAACAAATGTTACTCGGGTTCACGACTTGAACTGTCTGTAAACTCCTTTTGTCTGAGACAAATCGAATCAAATTGAGATCTTACTGGAGTTCCATGATAATTAAGCCCCTTGTTGGTTTTGCGTCCAGTAACTGCGATGCTCTTAGAAACATCATTGCCGCGCCTATCGAACCCAATTTAATGTTTTTTTTGAAATGCTGATGCACATGAATATAAGACTCGATTGGTAAGGCTAAATGAAAAATCAGTGTAGTCAAAATAAAAACTTCCTATGTTGCATTGTTTCCTTAATCTTCATCTCGCAATTCGAAGAAAGCCTAATGTGCATATGAAATTAATTTCCTTTTAGAACTTAACAATTTGTATGCCATCAGTCTGGTACATCACAGCGCTTTATGGTTATGTGGTTATGATGTCAGGGAGATCACGCTATTTCAGGAAACGCAAAGAAGCTCGGCTCACCCTTGCGTTTGGTGACTGTTAGGGGGTGGGGTGGAAGTGTCTTCACAGAATTTTCGTTTTCGATCGTTAGTAGGCAGTTGTGCTCCGCATAGCAACCTTTTAAAGAAGAAAAAATAGGATTATCTCTTTACTGTGCACTTCCAATTATTTAATGTGAATTGCAATTCGGAAGACGTTCGGTTTCTTCAAGCTGTGGCACATGTGTTTTTTGAGTTACGGGCTTTTAAGGACCAGCCAATAAGGAGTCGCATTCACTTTCTTGCCGCTTATTGGTTTTTTCGCAAGGGAAGGTACTGATCTGAGAGCAGTGATGCGACTGGATAATTTGAATGAGAAGGGAGGGAACAATATGATTCAGTTCAGATTGGTGTCTGATTTCTTCTAAATTCCAGGATAAACATGCTCGTGATTTGGTTGCCGAGTTTGGGTGCAAATGGCTGCATCCCCATTGCTTGTTGACTTTCTCCTAAAAGCTAATTTGTTTTTATTCAGTGCTGGAAAACAATTGTTTGGAAATGCCAGTTAGGAAATTTTATTTTACATACCTGTGATGAATACGCAAAACATTAATCTGGCTTTTTAATCTACTTGAACTAAGATTTTGTCTAGGATGCATTTAGTGAAGCTAGTATTTTATACTGGTAAGCTTAGCAAAATTTGGGTACTTTCTAAAATATTCACAATGATCAAGACTCCACAAACCTCCAGGGTAGAGAATTCCAGAGATTCACTGCCTTCTGGCACAAAGTTTCTTTGCAGGTCGTTTTTAAATGACCACCCCTAATGTTGTAGCTATGTTCCCTTGTTCATGACTCCAACTATGGGAAAACATCTTGGCCTTTGCCCTGCCATGTCTCTTTCCCCCTTGCCCCAAGGATATCTTCCCTTCATTTAAACTCCAAAGATTATGGGTTGTCATAGGCAATCCTCTCATCCCAGGAATTAGCCTAATGAATCTCTTTTAGACTGCCTTAAATGCCATCATAATCCTTTTGAAAGTAAGGGGACTAAAATTGTACTCCAGGTGTGGCCTCACCAGGGCGCTGTATAATTGTAACAATGCTTCCCTCTTTCTAAACTCCATCTCTCGCAATTAAGGCCAATTTGCCTTCCTAACCACTTGTTTATAAATATGTTCACGTCTATGATCCTTTAACACAAGGTTGGAGTTGTATTGCGATAATGAGTCGTATTAAGCTGGGATCTGGCATTGTTTGAAAGGTTATTTGGCAGCCTGGGTAGAGAGATGTAGAAATCCCAGTAATTTAACCATGCCCTCCAGCAGCCATTGGAGTTGTCAAAACCTCAATTCAGTATTGAGCTGTTGAGTTCAGATATGATTACCTGAGGTTGACCTGTTGGTCAAAAAAATATTTTTGCAGGATGTGGGTATTAGTAAGTCCAATATTTGTGGACTTTGCATTAAGGATTTGGTAAGCCTGCCACGAATTGCAGTCCATGACTTTGAAAGAATGAACATCAGGGAGGTCCAAGTTTTTACCCATGACAACATGTTTCAAATTATGGTTGAGGTTTGAGGGTATTTGGAGGTTGTGTGCCTGTCGTCTATGTGGTAGAGGTTGCTGGTTTAGAAGATGCTGTTGAAGGAATAAATCTATTTACACACTGAATTCAATGGCAAGACAAAATTTCAGATGGTACCTGTGGGAGAGGAGCAGAGTTAATGTTTTGGATCAATGACCTTTCACTAATTTTAACTAATTTGATTTCTCTTGTGCTTTCAATTTCCTGTGTATCATTTGGGCATTTTTAGACCCACCACACACATGCTTATACCCAGAAGTGCTTGAAATTAATTCTTGATTAGCTATTACCCACTAATACCCAAGTACTACTCTCTCTTCTAACCATGGACATCTTAAATATTTTTTCCTTGCAACATAAGCCAGCTGATTCCTAGGGTCTGTGCAGCTTTTCACATCAGTCCCCTTCCCCCTAATTATTTTCCTGTAACATATTCTATTGCATATCTATTAACACCTACTCCAGTACTTAAGTTAGAGGGCTACTATAAATTGCCCTATAACCTACACTTTTTGAATTTTGGGGGAAACCCACATGGCTACAAGGAAAGGAAAACTCCACATGACAGCACTGAAGGCCAAATTGAACCTGGGTTGCTGGAGTTGAGACAGCCGTGCTACCTGCAGCACTACTGTGCCAGCCCTGGTAAAGGTGGGTATGGGGAAGGCAATTTTTTTTAACATAGAAAGAATTTTGCTTAAAGCAAGTTCACTGGTAATTATTTCTGGTGGCTAGAGAACTTAAAAACTTATATACAGCACAGTAACAGGCCCTTCCAGCCCAACAAGTCTGCGCCGTCCATTTAAACCCACGTCAACCTACCTGTACATCTTTGGAATGTGGGAGGAAACCGGAGCACCCGGAGGGAAACTGGAGCACCCAGGGGAAACCCACGTGGACACGGGGAGAACGGACAAACTCCTTACAGCGATGGGAATTGAAATCCCAGTTGCTGGCACTGTAATAGTGTCTTGCTAACAGCTATGCTACCATGCTGCCCCTTGTGTCTTGTGGAACACTAATGTCTAGTAAATTTGGGTAATAGCACATGAAGGTGCCCTTTGCTCCATCTGTGCTCTACGAGGACAAAGTAGCTAATTCTATTCCATTCTGGCCTTTATACACCTTGAATTTTCTTTCAATTTGTGGTCTCATTCCCTTTCGGAGCTAAACCTAACTCCACCCTGTCAGGCAACACTTTTCCCTCACTTTTAAACAAAATTACCAACTATTAACTCCTCTTAAATCTGTGTCCAAGAGTTCTAGACTCTTGTGTCAACCAACAGGAATGGTTTCCTCCAACGGTCATCTGTATGATACCACCTCCGCTTTAAGGAGATCAATTGCAGCAGCTCTTCTACCCCCCACCCATCTATTCCAGTGAATTTGTACCCTTTGAGGCTTCAGATCTTTGTGGGTGCAGAGACTAGAAATGAATGCAAGATTCTAGTTTTATACTTTATTCCACTCTTTATGAAATTCAGGATCCTTCATGTTTTGATTTTAAACTTTATACAACCTTCCCTGGCAACTTGTACATATGAGCAAGTAGGAACATAAGCAATAATACAAGAGCAGGCTGTTTGGCTCTTCAAGCTGCTCTGCCATTTGTAAGATCATGGCTGATCCTCCACTTTAGTGCCATGTTCCAGCACTATCCCTATATCCCTTGATTTTCTTAATGATTGGAAATCAACTAAGGTCTCTGTTTTGCATGAACACAATGACCAATCCTCCAAAGGAAACTAATTTGAAAGGTTCACTACCCTCAGTGAAATTTCTCCTCATCTCAGTCCTAAACAGTCTATTCCTTAATTAACAACAGTGTTTCCTGGACCTGGACCCTTCAGGGAGGTTCCCTGCAGCTGGTCTGTCAAGCCCTTCAACAATTTTTGTACAGTACACTGCAGTTTCCTCATTCTTCTAAACTGTAGAGAATTGTTCCAGTCTACTCAATTTTTTTTAATGGTGAAACTGTCCAGAGAATCTTTGCTCCTTCCTTTGGGTAAGGAGACCAACGCTATATGCTACTCCTGGTGCAGTTTTGCCTGACCAATTGCAGTGAAACCTCCTTACATCTGCATTCAAGTCTTGTAAAAATGACCAATGAATTATTTGCCTTCCTTAGTACTTGCTGCACTTGCGCATTGGCATTCTATAACCTGGGTACAAACACGTCTAGGTCCCTTTTGGACACCAGTTTCAAAATTTAATATACTCTGTTATGTGCATCAAAGTGGATGAACTTGCATAGGCACAGTAGTGTAGTAGTTAGTGTGACGCTATTACAGTACCAGCGACCCGGGTTCAACTCTGCCTGCTGTCTGTAAGGAGTTTGTATGTTCTCTCCATGTGTCTGTGTGGGTTTCCTCTGGGTGCTCTGGTTTCCTCCCACATCCTAACCCATTCATCTATGGGAAGTTGTGGGCATGCTATGTTGGCGCCAGAAGTGTTGTGACACCTGCAGGCTGCCCCAGAACACTCTACGCAAAAGATGCATTTCACTGTGTGTTTTGATGTACATGTGACTAATAAAGATATCTCATTTCCACATATTAAACTTGCCATGTTCTTGCCCACTAATTCAACTTGTCCGTTTGTCCTTGAAGTCTCTCTTAATCCTTCTCTATACTCGCATCTCACCTGGTTTAATACTGTCAGCAGACTTGGAAGTATGACATTTGATCAACTCAGACATGTGGTTTAGGAGGCACTGTCATTGCATTTATTGTATTGTCTCTTTGTGCTTTCTGCCAAAAATCTTATTACTTCACATTTTTTGTTAATTTTCATCTGCCATATTGTCTGCCATTCAGCAGCCAGTCTCTCCTTAAAACCTAACCTTAGTCTTCCTGCTGTTCATTCTTTCCCTCTGCAGTTTGAAATTGCTGCACTGCTACCATAGATTTGTATCCTAGTTATTAATAAGAGGAAAAGTTGTGGTATTGGTTGTGTTCACTGTGGGGTGGGGGATGGCTAAACTAATTTCTCAATTTATTTTTATTGAACTGGTACTTGGACAATATTTTATTCTAACTGGTAAGGTGTGAGTAAACCAGAATTGCAAAACCCCAATTTTGGGAAATGTTACTTGCATGACCTCTACTGGAAGAAACCAGTCTAACATCAATTTTAGTTTCCTTTTGCACCTATCTGCCCTGATCTATGAACTTCTATTCTGATCAGTCAGAGTATTTGAAATTATTATTTCATTCTGATTGTATCCTTGTCTTTCTGCAAATATTGAGATAATTAAAATATTTCTGAAAAGTCCATCTGTGTAATAGTTAAAAACTATAAAGCTGAATTGCTTGGGAGTTTTGTACTCATTTAAAAACTAAGAAAATGGGTTGTTACTTTTTTTAAGATAACTCCTTCAGTGTATTTGGTTAACATTTGCTTATACCCAATTTGTGTGTGAATCTAGATTAAATTTGGAGTTTTTGCATGTTTTTATTTAGGGGTTAACTGTTGCCCTCTTTTCGTGACCAAAATTTCTGTATTTAAGACTATGCTTACATTTACATTTATTAAAACTAGCTTGTTTTCCTTAGTTACAAGAAGAAAGATAGTGACCTGACATCAGCTCTTGCTCGGTTGAAAGATTTTGAACTGACCTATCACAAAAATGAGGCAGCACTTAACACTGCTCTTAGTGAAAACCATCGTATGGAAGCGGAGATGGATGACTTGCGTTCACAACTTGCTAAGGTAAAGTTCTGTGGTTGAGTTATCTGGAAAGGGATGATCTCTGTAAAACATGTTGAATACACTATGGAATAAGAGATGGTATTTGAATTCTGCACATCTTTTTTTCCTCTAGCTTTCAGCTGTGGATTAGATGTTTCCCTGCTAACAGGAGATGAGTGTCATTATCTGCATTTAGTACTCCATATATGCTTGTTAGTGATCGGTTAGATATGAGGTGGTCAAAGTTGCAGTTTGTTGAATGGTTGTTGTAAAGAGCACAAGAATCATTAATTTCTCTAACTTTCTCACATAACCTTATTAAAAGTATTGACACTTGCTGGGTTGCAACAAACCTCTCATGCCTCACTGAACTGGTCATTTATTTTCCTTTTCAATTCTATTAAGTGTACTTAATGGTGGTGAAAAACAATTTAAGATTGAAGGTTTATCTTTCCAGTATAGCAGCTTAGATAATTGAGAGTGCAGCAGCAGAATTTTTCTTTTTCTTTGACTTGTTTTGGAACAATCCTATCCTATTTGAAGTTAGTTGCTTGAAGTAAGAATCACACCATGGAAATGTATTTTGTGTACGTTACCAAATAAAGCAGAATAATCTTTCTATTTCAACTTAGGCCGAAAGTTCCCTGGCTGCTGCCAAAAAACAATTGGAAGGAGAGACACTGATGCGAGTTGATCTGGAAAATCAGTGTCAGAGCCTAAATGAGGAACTAGCATTCAGGAAAAATGTGTTTGAAGAGGTATGATTTTTTTTTTCATTTTTAATTGCTGATATTTTGTAACATTTTACAACTTAAAATATTACATTCTGTATATCTACAGTATTGTCAAGTAAATTCGCTCTTTCTGGAATGGGGAACTGCTCCCTCGATGTTAGGATTTCCATGTCTTGCAGTAGACATTTGCCTCTTACTATTTCCAGTGCCCAGAAATTTCAGTACCTCAGTGCAAACTGGGAAGCCTAAATTCTTCCTCACTTGTTCAGCCTCTGACCAATATTTATATTCCTTTCTAGCCAATGTTTTGTCACCTACTCCACTAATTATCTACGATGCAGTAAAATTCAATTACGTAAACTATCAAATGTTATTCTATTTGGTGACCCAAGACTTTTTTAATTTACTTAAATGTTAAACAGTCGTAGAATAATAAATTTTTCAGTGGCCCCAGTAAGTTTAAAGAGGGCACAGGAGGCGAACTCCAGTAAGTATAAAGGAAACGTAGCCAACCAAACCAAGTGAATTTCTAGCAACCAGAGCACCTGTGAATGGAAAGAGTGAGTGGCAAGCATTATCTGGTGCCAAATGCTGAACTATCAAGATTTCCAGAAAGTGCGTTGTCAGAATTTTACTGTATGTTAAAGAAATTATCACCATTTTTTCTTACACTCAAGATTAGCGGCATGTGCAAATGTATAAAGCCTCATTAAAACTAGAATTCCAATTAATCTCTTGTATTTTATACTGGTCCTTTAGTCCACAAACTGTAATGAGTACAAACCTAGGTAAAATTCGGTAATCTTTTAATGTAGGAAGTGCGTGAGACTAAGAAGAGACAAGACCGTCGAATAGTAGAAGTAGATACTGGACGAAGAATTGATTATGAATCCAAACTGGCAGAGGCTCTTCAGGAGCTGCGAAAGCAGCATGAAGATCAAGTGAAACAGTACAAAGAAGACTTGGAGCAAACTTTCCAAGCCAAGGTAACTGAAAATGTTGCTGTAACTTCTGATATTACTATTGGATCATGAGCTGAAAATTACACGAGGTAATATTTCCAGCTTAGTTATTTGAGTTTCTGTGTATGCTTTTATAGTTGGAAAATGCTAAGTTAGCATCCGATAGAAATGACAAAGCTATTGGAACAGCACGGGAAGAGCTGCAGGAGGCCTATCATAGGATCGAGAGTCTCAATTATCAACTTGCAGCTCTGCAGAAACAGGTAATCATTTTACCCATTTGTAATCATTGCTCACTCTTTGGGGTGGATGGTAATGGTGGATATAAGAAAATATAATGTTTGCTTTTCATTTGGCTTGTTCTGAAAAAGCTGCATTTATTGTCCATCCCTTAGCAATATAAATGGATTTTTAATCCTTTTATGAGCACTCAGTCATGCAAAGTAAATTAGAGCCTTGTGCATCCCAGCCTGGATAGTGTACCATTAATATTCCTCCCTGTCCAAGTTCTTGTGTATTGCATTCCCAGGGAATCTTTCATATTACTGCTGAGGAACTAATAGATCCATAATTACTTGTCTATTTGACACTAATTAAAGGTGAGCACTTTTAGTAGCCTTATGATAATAACATTTAGCACAACTACTTTGTTTACATAATCCTAATTAACTTCCACTGTAGTCTGCTGCTTCTGAGGCTCGCGTTAGGGAGTTGGAAGACCTGCTTGCAAGTGACCGTGATAAATACCGCAAAATGCTGGAGGCAAAAGACCAGGAAATGGCTGAGCTGAGGGATCGCATGGAATTGCAGTTGCAAGAATATGAGGACCTCCTTGATGTTAAACTCGCCCTTGACATGGAAATTCAAGCCTATCGCAAGCTCTTGGAAGGTGAAGAAGAGAGGTATGCTGCAGCTAAAAGCTGCCTTATTGTTTGGTACTGTCATTTTGATTGCATGTTACTGAATAAATCTGATTTGGAAGATATTTTCTTCCCCTTGAAGAGATTCTTTTGTTGTAGTTACTTTGTATAATTCACTTTATTAAAAAGTAGTTGCTGGTAGTTAAATAAAACAACTGAAATGAGCTGACAAAGATAAGTACTGAGGAAGCAAGCCTTAGTGAGAATGTGGTCAAAGAGCAGTGGAAGCGATGGGGGAGCAGTGAGAGAAGGACTTGCAACTCCTGTCAATGAGGGGAGAGAAATTTCTTCAGAGGACATAACTTCAAGAGACCACAGTGGAGTAGTAAGATGGAGACATAAGACTGCAGATGCTGTAGTCTGGAGCAAAGCAAAAACTGCTGGAGGAGTTCAGCAGATTGAGTAGCATCTGTGCAGGCAAAGGGATGGTCTGTTTCTGGTCAAGGCCCTGCATTAGGACATGGTCTCAAGCCCAAAACGTCAACTATCCCTCTGTCTTCACAGATGCTGCTCGCCCCATTGTATTCCTCCAGCAATTTGTTTTTTGCTCCAGATTACAGTATCTGCACTCTAGTGTGTCTAACTGAAACGAGCTCAAAATATAAAGGGGATGAATAGTTTGGTCTTAAGTTTCTTAAGGTAATATGATGAGCTGGATCTCATTTTTGTCTTCTACTGAAAGGTTCGTCACCTGGGCTTGGGCTTGAGCTTGGCCTGCTGCTTGCCCCAAATCTTAGCAGTAGTTACTGACTTGTGTGGTGTAAAGAGAACCTTGGAAGAAATATTTTGTTAAGCAGTGCTCCCTTTCATTGTTATACCCTTTTTCATGTGTTTTGTTCAGGAGTAATTCGGTTGCAATTGATAGGATATGGGCGAGGGGAAGAAGGAAATGGGGTCTGAATGAAGTGATTAAAAGTTCATTAAGCAAATACTGTTCTAAAGAGGGGCTTGGGAAGGATTTCAAAAATATGATGTCTAAACTGATGAAAGTAATTCCATAATAATTGACTTGGGATGAACTAGAGACAAGTTTGGGGGTGTATGGGTAAAATGGGATGCTACTGGTTTAGATGAGGAGTGAGGGCAGAAGGATTTAACGTAAAATTTAAAATTTGTTATTTGGGATCAGGGTTTTGAGGTCGGTGATGGGCAAATGCATCTTTGACATTGAAAATGGCCACGGTTTTTAATGAAAACTAGTATAAAAATGGTACTAGTATAAAAATGGAATGTTGGAAATGCTCAGCAGATGAGGCAGCATCTGTGGAAAGGGAAAGAATTGATGTTTCAGGTTTATGATCTAATGAAAGGCTTTTGATTTGAAATGCTGTTTCTTTCTGTGCTTTTTAATGTGAACTTCATAAATGTGGGTAAACGAAGTTGATCAGCTTGTCAATGAAATTGAATTTGGGAGTTATTTTAGAGTTCTAATGGGAAAATGTGTTCTGTTACATAAGTGGCCTTTTGATTCAAAATGTGTGGGAGTGGATCTCTGAATTTTGTACTGCAAATAGCCAGGTGCAGATTGGTGTAAGTCATGGTGTTGGAGAATGTAATAGTTGATTTTTGGAGGAACTTATTTTCCAGAAATTCAGACTGCGCTGATATTGAATTCTTAATGGAGGTCATTGTACAACTTTATAAAGCATTAGTTACGCCATGGCTTGAATCCTGCATGCAGTTCTGTTTGTCACACTTTAGGAAGAGTGTGATTGCAGTGGACAGGATGCAGAGGAGATTCACCTGGATGATGTCTGAGATGAACAGTTTTAGCAATGAGGAAGGAATGGATATATTGGGATTGTTCCCTTGGAACTGAGAAAGTTGGGGAAAGGACCTGATGAAATGTACAAAATTCTGGGGATAGGATATTGAGAAACTTTTTCTCCCAGAACAGATGTCTGTAACCAAAGGTCATAGGTTTAAGATGAGATACAAGAGGATTTAAGGAGATCAGAGGGAAAAGATCTATTCACTTGGTGGTGGAATCTGGAATGCAGAGTCTGAGGAGGTGGTGGAGGCAAAGAATCACAGCATTCAGTACCTAGACAGTTACTTGAATTGCCAAAGCATAGAATGCTCATGAAGTTTTTAAGAATGATTTTTAAAAAGTGGAGGCAACATTTTTTTAATTAGTGCATCTTGTTTGGTTGGGTGTCTTTTTATATTAAAGGTGCTACACAAATGCATGTTGTTGATCCATGGGAGGAGAGCAAGAAGGCAAGTAATAGTGTGTTTGAGACCTCCAAAGGCAGAAGTGAGAAATAGAGTAGGACCCTAAGATGATTGGAAAAAGTGCGTACAAGTAATGGGATTCGGAATGCAGTATCTATCGGAGGAAGATGAATGCAACTAAAATGCTTTGTTTTTGTTCCCAGGTTGAAACTTTCTCCAAGTCCCTCCTCCAAGGTGACAGTGTCCCGTGCTACTTCTAGCAGTGCTGTTCACACATCTCGTGCCAAACGAAAGCGGGTAGAAATGGAAGAGCCCAGAGAAAGCAGTCATATAAAACAAACACACTCAAGCAGTGGCTCAATCAGTATTGAGCCAATTGATCTTGAGGGGAAGTTTGTTTGTCTCAGCAATAATTCTGAGAAGGTGAGGACCTAGATAACTTGAGCACAACCTTTTATTCAGTTTGCTTTGCAAGTTGGCACACTAATACAAGATTTACTTGAATTGTACAACAGCAGCTGGAGTCTTGAATTTGTAGGGAAACTGCCTGAGGACTTGTGACCATCTTGTGTAGACGTGAAAGCAGGAAACAACATTTTCATAACTCTAGTTACTGGTAGTGTGAAGTTCTGTATTATTGGATGTTGTATTTATCATCTGAGCAGCTCTCTAAAATGCCCAAGTGGCATTCTCAATCTGGCTGTTTAAAATTCATTTGCCACTTTTGCTTGCAGGATCAGCCACTTGGGGGATGGAGACTGAAAAGGCAAATTGGAGATGGGGAGGAAATAGTCTACAAGTTCACTCCCAAATACACCCTGAAGGCTGGACAGAAAGTTAAAGTGAGTTGCACATTGTACATTATAAACTCTGATGTAGTGGGATTGACAGCCACCTTTTGCAATTGTAATTGCAAACTGATTTTGTCTGGCTTGCAAATCAAAGTTGAGTTTTGGAGAGAACAACTTATTAGCAGCATTTGTTTTTGAGTGTATGCAGAGTTACTGTATTTCTGTGAAATGAACCTTGAGCCTTCCTTAAACTTTAGCATGGGGTCTGGTTTGTCATTTGACATTGTAACAAAGTTAGGAAGCTCCTTCAAGAATATTTTACAACACTCTTCAGAGTTGGAACTTGGTGTTATCAATTTTGAGTTACTATGGAGCGGTAATGGCAACAATTCCAAAGTGCACTTGAACTGAATCTCTCTTGAATTTTTTACTATACAACTGAACGCTATATAGCTGATTGGTGGGGGGTGGGGAATTGAAGTTGGGGCTGTTGCAAGAGTAGGGGAATCTGGAAAATGTTCGCTCGTCTATCTTAGCACATAACTTCAGCAGTTACAGCAGAATGGAGTTTGCTTAATTAATCTTTGCTATTTGTATGAATTTCTTGGCCCATTGAATACTGAAATGTCTTACAAATATATCAAAGCACTAGGAGAATAACTTTCTTTTGCTCTGTACTCTTTTTGCCTAGATTTGGAGTGCAGATGCTGGTAAAGCACACAGCCCTCCTACTGACCTTCTGTGGAAGAGTCAGAGTTGGGGCACTGGGGATGAGATCAAGACTGTCCTCGTCAACTCTGATGGAGAGGTATGGCTTAAATGTTAGAAATTGTGAAGTGGTAAAATTTCACAGGTATGTTTTTCTTATTGCAGGGAAACATGGAATTTCAGGTTTTGTAGGAATGCAATATGTAAACAAAAAGAACGTAGACATTAATGTCTGGCTCTGCTCCCAGCACCCTCTGTGCTGGGTCATCATACACCACACTATAAACTTAATATTTTTAAAATTCCTGATTCATTTTTGCAGATGGTGGAAATGCTTTGGATTGTCTGGAGAGGAGTCACTTACCGCAGGATGCCCATCATCTGACTTAACCTTGTAGCCATAGAGAAATACAGTGTAGAAAAAGCCCTTCAGCCCACTGAGTCTACATGAATTATCTACCTTTTACACTAATCCTACATTAATGTCATCTGATCCATTGTGTGATTGCTTGGCTCTTTCTTTTGTATAATTTGCATATTGTGCAATCATTAGGTTGCAACCTCTTGGATATGCTTGCTTTCATGCTCCAGCATATTTTGCCCAAGTTGCTATTGAACCAAGGCTGGTCCCCTGACCTTGATTGCAGTGCTAGAATGAAGAGTGTGCTAGGTCCTGATTTTTGCTGATTATGGTGGCATATAGTTCTGCTGCTGCCTGGTGGATGTCCAGTTTTGAACTGCCACTTCCGTTCCAACTGCATCCCAATTAGCACAATGATAGTGGTATATATGGTGGAGGGTGTCTTTGGTGTGAAGTTTGGCCTTTCACTCCATGAGGATTGTATACTCGAGTGACCTATGAGTACTGTCAAGCATGGATGCATCTGCGATTAGACTAGTGGGGGGAGAAAAGGTGACTAAGTGTTGATTCACTTGGCAGTCAAGTCCTTCAGGGTATGTTAGTGGTGATGCTACCAAGCTGGTCTTGGTCCCCCACCCAGGGTATATTTTACACCCTTAAGAATTGTAGACAGTCATTCACCAGCTACGTAATTAGAAGAATCATTCCAAAGCTGCACATGTTGGCAATTATCTTTGGGGGGGGGGGGAATAACAATTAAATTTTAAGCTTGCTTTAAAAGTACTTCAGGTGCCAATATGTGTTTTTCTTAAACAGGAAGTTGCGGTGAGAACTCTCCAAAAAACTTACCTTGAAGATGTGGAAGAGGAGCCTGAGTATGGAGAAGAAGACCTTTTCCATCAACAGGTAAAGTGTAAATTCTTTGTTTTGGTGCATCTAAAGGCTTTATGATAACCAGAAGTATTTATAAATAGTCTTGCTTGAGGTTTGTCCCTATCTTCTATAATCGCCTAAACCAGTTGTGTCCCATTTCTTCCCCCTGCTTCAATGTGCAGAACTTGGTGACCAGGTGAGATCAAATTATCTCAAAGCAGGGTTTTTTTTGGATCTGGTATGCAGCAACAACATGATTAACTTGCTAGATCATGGAACTTGAGAAATGGTTTGGAGGTGACTTCAAAATGAATTTAATGATTTATAACAATAAATTAGTGCTTTGTTTTATTTCAGGGTGACCCAAGGACCACATCTCGTCAATGTGCAGTCATGTGATCATCAAAAATGTACCTTTTTTCCCAGAAGAGGGATTTTTAATCCTGAGTTACTTTGTCCAGAGCCACTGAGAAATATTTTTGTACACAATATTTTCTTTAAACATTTGAGACCATTCAGTTTTAGTATTTTAATCCATGTTTTATTTTGTAAAACCTGAGTTCTGAAGGGGTTTTTATAGATCACTTAACACCTCAAAGTGGTGGTCATGGGACATTATCAATTTTACATGGGCTGGGAGGGAGAAGAAAAACAATTTAGCCAAATGGCTTCAGTCTATATTTATCATGTATAGATTGAGATTTGGGTTCAGTACATCTAGGGCTTAGCCGTAGCACTGCATCGCGGCCTGTGTTAATCAGAATTTGGTTATTCTGCAGTTTTTCAAACCCAAAGGGTTGTTGTAAAAACTCCACCAAATTGGTGTTAACCTCATACCCAAACAAAATTAGTATTGTTAGTGGTATGAAACTCCTTCATAGCTGCAGATGGAGTATTCTGAACTCCAATGCAGAAGTCTCAGGTGTTTTGGAGAAATGGGCTATAAAGATTTTTACTTTGATCCTGCCCAAAAATACTGTGTTTGGCTATTCTGTACAAAAACTGCTGCATGTGATTGTAAGAATTTGTATAATTGAAAGGAGGCTAACCTTTTTGGGCTTTGCATTCACAGATCTGGCAATGGGAGACAAATTACTTTTAATTGGATGAATTATGCAATCATGTGCATTTATTGAATGGAAATGTAAATATCACATGAAAAACAGCAGAATACACCAAGCTTTTTAAGTTTTTCAAGCATCAGTGCTGCATGTAATCATTTATGTTCTCATATTAAACTTTGTATTTAGTGTCAAATTTCCATTATTTAAGTTAGTACCTGATAATTTGGATGCCTACTTGCTAATGCTATTGAGTATATTTACGGCTGGTGTATTAATATTTTGGATGGTGGCTTATGGAAGTTTGTTTTTTTTTCTTTGCTGATGGCTGGTTGGTTAGTATTTAACTGATAGTGATTTGTAGTAGTAGTGTGCTTGTTTTAGAGGCTAGTTAGATTGACTCTCAAATAAGTAACCAGAATTTGGGGGTGGGGGTGGGGGAAGGAATGTTTCACAGCACTGGGACAAATTAAATTTTAACTTGAGGACAGTTTACACAGAAATTGCAGTAGCTGCCTTAATTTGCTGAGATTTTATTTCAGTTTTAATTGTTTGGCATCAAGTAAACAATTGTAAGATTCTATAAAAATGAGGTTTTCATAAAATAGTACATTTCATTTAAACTAGAGAAGTTTATTCCTTCATAACTGAGGTTTTCAGAAAACATTGTTACTTGGAAATCTCAAGCAATAAAACTGCAGTAAAAAGATCTGCAGCCAACTCTTGAATATTCACTCCTGTATTACTGTTTTAAATTTGTTTTTTTGAGGGGGGAGCAGTTTTTTAAAAATCATGTTGCTTATATTACCCACCCCAACTCCTGTGATTTTGTGTATCATATATATGGTTAAATATATAATTTTATGCTTGTATCACTTATAAACTTTTAAAATTGTTTCTCAGATGACTTTTTAAGTGGACTGAACACCTATTAATGAGGAATGTTGAGATTGAATGATGGAATTCCTTTTGAATCCATAAGGTTTATTTGATCAAGTTTCCTAAATATAGTGAATTAGAATTATGTAATGTGAAATTGTCCTCCATTAGAAGTTGGTGAGCATTTTTATAGCCTGGGAAATGATGTTTAAAAATATACTTTTGCTTTTATATTAAACTTAATTGAATTATAATGGATGGTCTTAAAAATCGTGCACATTGACTGTTTCTTAAATGATCAATTTACTGGTTAAAATCATGATATGCATTGCTGTGATTATTTTCCTTTTAATTTTTTTAAAAGGTTGCATTGCAAGGTTTCTGGTGTTTCCCTTGTAAAATCAAACACTTTCCACTGATTAAAAAGAAACCCACAAAGCAGATGTGAAATTCAGTTTCTTATTTGAGAATTTTCATTAAAACATAAACCAAGATGGCAGATCTGTGCTCTCTTCCACTGCCTTGTACCTTGTGCACTCTATACAAATGTTTCGAATAGCCTATTAACCTATAATCAAACTAAGGTCAATGACTTTCATAAGAAAGCTTCAGAATAACAAGGGAATTGAGATTCTCAAGGTACAGATTTGCCACTTCTCAAAATTTAAAACTTTACTATGTTACTAGTCCTTATTCAGAGGGGGCAGAATGGCATAATTCATCTGAATAATGAATGTGAATTTTTGAGCAGTGGAATAAAACAATGTGAACAGCCATTTGTCTGTCATTTTCACTTGAAGTAAATGCACCATGATCAGATTATATGTAGCTGGTGGTACAATAATTTGTTGAGTTAGTTTGATTTGTAGATTTGTCATACTACTGCATCACCAATGACATTAGGACCTGATGATGTTTCTGGAAATGGGCATTAATGTATGAACTACTTTCAGTGAGGTGTAACAAAGAAAATACAACTGTACTAAACATAAAATCCATAGAATTATGATCCTGCTTTAAATATCAGAACAAAGTGAATTTCAACTTGCCCATATAGCACAAGTATTTTGATTGTCCATTTT
The DNA here is from genome assembly GCF_009764475.1 of Pristis pectinata. Lineage (NCBI taxonomy): Eukaryota > Metazoa > Chordata > Chondrichthyes > Rhinopristiformes > Pristidae > Pristis > Pristis pectinata. Next base: position 13,141,713 of record NC_067428.1, read on the forward strand.
GAAAAAAGTAACTTAAATTTGCATTTGATTCCTATATTGAGTTGAGAATGTAAACTATCTTGATACACCAATAAGCTAGACACTATCACTGATGTGTTTTGCTGTAAGGAGATGACATGCCAAAAAGCAAAAGTTCTGTAATTTGTAAACATTTTATAACTGGAAATTTTATGAACATTCAATAAATATGGTTTTACATATTAAAGTGGTTTAAAGCATTTTTTCTTATGAGCTTCAAAAAGCAAGATATGATGTGACATGTAAGAGAGGATTGTTTTGAGTTCATTTTAAAGGTGTTGGAAGCAGTTTTTAGCCTGAAATCAACACAACCAATTTCTAATTTTTCCTTGCATTGCATGGAAGAAAGTGTTTTGTAACTGTGGTTTTGTCATCCTTGACTCAGGTAGATCTAGAGTCTCATTTCAAAAGATTGTTTCAAGTCTGATTTGAGCATCTAATTTTATCTTGAATGTTGCCTTTTAAACAAGATTGTGGTACAAAGGATGCCATTCGAATACTTAATATTCTATGTCCTGATGGCCACTTTTGTGTATATTCAGTCCCTCATCATAAGAGATGCTCAATTCTGGCAACATCTTGGTGAATCTCCTGCACCTTCAGTGCAATCTTGTCTAACTGAAATTATGGTGACCAGAACTGTGTATAGCTGTGGACTAACCAATGTTTTATGAAGTTGTATCACTGTCTCCCTGACCTTGTATGCTATGGCCCAGCTAATGAAAGAAAATACCCCATATCTTTCAACTTGTCTATCTGTACTGCCACCTTCAGGGATTGTTGAACACTAAGGTCCCTCTTTGTGTTCTCAATGTTCCTTGTGGCCCTACTATTCTTTCTGCAAGTCCTACCTTTTATTAGTCCTCCCAAATGCACCTCACACTTAACAGGATCAAATTCCCTCTGCCATTGCTCTGCCCATCTTATCAACTGATCAATATCATTCTGTACTTATGACTAATCTCACTATAAATAAAAATACTGCTTTTTGACATCTGCACACTTAATAATAATATTGGATTTGTATACAAATGTAGGCAGTGTGTATAATAATTAGGGTGCCGCACTGATCCCTGTGGTACACCACAAATCACAGGCTTCCAATCACAAAAACAACCCTACTACCAAACCAATTTTGGTTCCAATTTGCCCTGGATCTCATGGGTCTCTAACCTTTTGGGCCAGTCTTCCATGTAGAACCTTGTCAAAGGCTCTACTGAAGTCCATATAGACTACATCAACTACACTGTCCTCATTAATACATCTTATTACCTCTTCCAAAATAAAAAAAATTTGGTCAGATACTATCATTCCTTAACAAAACCATGCTGACGGATCAATCCCTGCCTTTCTGAGTGCAGATTAATCCTGTCCCTAAGAATTTTGTTTCAATAACTTCCCTACCACTGATGTTTGAATCACAGGCCTGAAATTACCTGGCTTTTTCCTCCTGCCCTTCTCGAATAAGGGCAATGCGGTTCTCTCACTTGTTTACGGTTCAAGCAGACTTCAAAGAATCTGTGGCACTTCAGTAGGAGTCATGCTCTGAAAGATAGGAAAGCTTTAAATCACAAATATTTATGCTCTGTTTGAGGTGTGTTTAGAAGAATAATTTTGTATTGGGTTACTACATTATACATAATCATCTTCGGCTTCTTCAGTCTGACCATATAACTAAGAACTTTTGCCCTGGAATCTTTTGGTAAAACACTTATGCACCATCTCCAGAGCATTCACATCTTGAAGTGGAGTGACCAGTATCGAACTGGCAGAAATGGTGGTGAGCTGCTGTCTTGAATGGCCACAGTCTTGGTGATGGTAGTTCCATAATTAGACCTAGAGATGGTGATTATTTTTCCAAAGTAAAGTTGTGTGTGACTTATTGGGGAACATGAAGGGAGTGAACTCCAATGTGCTTGCAGTCACTACCCTTGGTTATAAAAGTTGTGGTTTGGGAGATATGAGGGGAGAATGGATGAGCAAGTCCAATGCATGTTATTGATCGTGTATGCTGCAGACACTTTACTGATGGTGGAGGGAGTAATTATTTAGAGTGGCGGATGGGTATCAATAAAGCAGGCTGGCCGAGTGATGTTGAAGCTGATCCCACCTATGTAAATGGAGAGTACCTTGCCACACTCCTGACATGTCTTGTAGATGGTGGAAATGTTTTGGAGTCTCAGGAGGTGAATCACTCACGACAGGATACCGACAAGGTCCTATACAGGAGGTTGGTTAACCAAGTTGGACAACAAGGAATTGGGGGTAGTTATACATCCATCAATTGAGAATTGGGTATTGGAGAGAGCAAAAAGTATGAATAAATAGATACTTCTCAGGTTGTCAGGCTATGACGAGTGAGGTACTGTCGGGAACAGTGGTTGATTCCCAGCTGTTCATGATGCATATCAATAGTTTGAGGCAATCAAAAATCATATTCCTAAATTTGCAATCATTCTAAACCAGGAGGGATTTTGAGTACTGAGGAGGATCGAAGAGGCTTCATGGGGATTTAGACAAGCTGACTGAGTGGATGATGAACCGTATGGAAGAACTGTACGGAGAAAGTGGTGAATGCGCATGCACACACCTGTGCACATGCTGGTCGGTCGACTGCCCAGTGGATCGATACCGCAAACACAGCAAGCACACATGCGCACGCCTGCCGGTTGATCATTTGACAGAGCAACGGTGCCCTCTTACACGTGAGACATTATTTTTGGCATAGGATTTTGGGGACTTGTGCACTTTTAGGTCTCCGTCAACCTTCTCATTGATCTCCAACTGTAAGTTGCTCAGTTTCTTTATTTTGATTAATATGAGTCAGTAAAGGTGTTTATTCTACTGCACCGTTGTCATTCTTGCTTTGTGCATATGTAACAATTGGCGACAAGGATCAAAACAAGAATGGGCTCTACTTCAAGTACCCAATCCATTTTGGGCTGCAATTATGGCAAAACCAACATCAGAAATCTGGCGACAATGGAAGAAAACCTTTCAGGACTACATAGAACTTCTACTAATTTTAACACTATGGTGGAACTGGAGGAAGCTATGAAGCTCAAGCTACTTCACATGCAGTTGGGAGAACTCAGGCAGAAATACTTCGAAGTTCTGCACTTAAAGAACAAATCTGAGTTGGCCAGCGCGTTTGAGGCTTTAGACAATGGGGGAGGCAGGACAATGTCTTTACGACACTCTTCAGGTTCTCACAGCTGCGACAGACCCCTGAAGAGAACATAAATTATTTCATCACAAGATTAACTCTGGCTGTGCAGGAATGCAAATACAAAGACATCCAACGGAACACATTCGAAGAAGCGATACTTATCCAAGCGTTGATTATTGGAGTCTCTGGTGAGAACCTCCTGTCCGAAAAGCACGATTTGTCCTGGGACAAAGCATCCTCCACAGCTTGCCACAGGGAGGCAGTTAAGAGAGGCCTTGCACAAATTCAACCGACCCCAGCACCACTTATTCAGGCAGGTCTGAAGCAAGAGCCCCCTCCCAAAAACGTCAATGTTTGCTAGCATTTGCAGACACACGGCTTTCAGTCAAAATCACATCAGCCTTCACAGAGTTCCCATCGCTGTGGTGAAAGTCATGTCCAGTGGTCCAACTGTAAGCATCTAAAGACCGCCTGCCGGTCCTGTCGGGCACCTCGAGAAGGTGTCCTTCGCAAAGCAACGTGCCGCGGGAAGGTGACAGAATTCGACCATCAACTCCATGCAAGGAGATGGCTGGTGCGAAGAAGTGGACACTATTTTCCAAACCCATGAAATGGACAACAAGAACCAACCCCCGTACTAGGTTACACTTACAGTGGAGACACCAGCCCGTGAAGTTTGAGCTGGATACCAGGTCAGCCATCACCTTTGTAAGGGAATCATCTTTATGCTGGATTTCAAAACTGCAACCCCAGACTTGGTGTTTCGCAGCTACACTGGGGACAGTGTTGATGTACGGGGCGTATTCACAGCAGAGTGGTCCACCATGGGGACCTGTTCTACTTACTGGTGCATGTTGTCAGGGAAGCCAACAGCCTAATTTGCTGGGCAGAAACAGGATTAAAAATATTCCATCAGTGCTATCCTACCTCAGTCATATCGGGGAAAGCCCTGCATTGAATACTCTACTACAGAAGCACCTGTGTGTATTCCAAGCCGATGCTTCAGGTCAATAACGTGGTCCGGTGGCTAAGTTCAAATTTAAGAACTGCCAGCTGAAGTTTTACAAGGCCCGCCCAGTGCCGGATGCTGTGGGCCCAAAAGCAGAAGAACTAGATCACCTGCAGAGAGCGGAGGTGACAGAGCCAGTGCAGTACTCAGAGACGGCAGCTCCGATGTACTCGTCCTCAAGTCCGATGGATCAGTGTGCATCTGTGGCAACTGCACACTGACTGCAAACCCTGCGACAAGACTGAACTCGTATCCACTACCACGATCGAGGACTTGTAAGCATCCCTGTCGGGAGGTCAACAGTTCTCAACACTAGACCTGAAACATGCCTACAACCAGGTCACCCTGGATGAAGATTCTAGGGATGTTACGACAAACAACACACACAGAGGTCTGTTTTGGTTCAAGCGGCTGCCATTTGGAGTGAGTTCTGCACCTGGAATATTCCAATGCCTTATTGATAATTTAGTGAAAGATATTCCTCACGTCTGTGCTTATCTTGATGATATTTTAGTAACTGGTACATCAGAGTCCCATCATCTTGAGACACTAGACAGAGTACTTTCCTGTTTAGAGGAAGCCAGCTTTACTCTAAAGGAGGAGAAATGCACATTGTTTGCCGACTCAGTCGATTACCTGGGCTTCAAAGTTGACAAAACAGGTCTCCATCCGCAGGAGCAGAAAATCAAAGCCTTAAAAGAGGCTCCACGTCCACGAAACGTGACGTAGTTATGCTCACTCCTGGGACTAGTCGTGCATTAGAACCGGTTCTTAAGTCAATTGGCTACAGTGTTAAAGCCCTTGTACTGACTACTCCAGGAGGACCAACACAGGGAATGGTCAAGAATCGAGCAACAAATAAAAAACGCTCTCAGTTCTCCATCCATGTTGGTGCATTATGATCCTGAAAAGCCGATAGTCAGGAAATGTCACACCTCACCGTATGGGGTGGGGGCCGCCCTCCTACATCGAATGCCTTGTGGAACAGAGATGCCTATTGCTTTGGCTTCAAGCACAATGTCTCAGGCGGAGACGAATAATGTTTAGTGCCGATGACAAGGCCTACACTTGACTCCCGCACAAAGAAGACCGGCAACAGGCTGTTATCCGACATCGTAAGAGTTAAGTTGCAGAACTTGGAACTGCTGAATGGTCGAATTGTCAGGCGACTTTCGGATCACGTACACCAGCAAACTGATGGAGGACCCAGCAAAACCACAGAAGTGTCCCCTGCCAACGAAGCTACCGTTCAAGCAGATGAACCAACAGACACTTCATCAAGTGAGGAGGACCTTTACAGCCCACCGATCTCAGCATCAGCTAATCAGGAAGACACCAAGAGAGAAGCTGCGCCCCTGTGGTGGTCCACGAGGCTGCGTTGGCTGGTCGACCGATACCAGGCAGGAGAGCAACGGAAAAACCATTTCAATGTTTCCCTGTGTTCACCTAACCTACTTTCCTCCCCTGCAGTTCCCTTCTATGGGGGGAGGGATGAACCGTATGGACGAACCGTACAGAGAATGCGGTGAATGCACAGGCACACACCCATGCGCACGCACATGCTGATCGGTTGATCGCCAAGCGGATCAATGGCACGAACGCGGCAAGTACACATGCACGTGCCCGCCGATCGATCGCCCGACAGAGCAACAACGTCCTCCTACGCATGAAACGTTTAATTTGGCGTGGGATTTCAGGGACGCATGCACTTTTAGGTCTCCATCGACCTTCTCGTTGATCTACAATTGTAAGTTGCTCAGTTTCTTTATTTTGATTAATATGAATCAGTAAAGACATTTATCCTACTGCACCGTTGTCGTTCTTGCTCCGTGCATACATAACGAATGAAAATGCAACAAATAGAATATAATGTGTAAAATGTGAGGTCATCCACTTGGCACACATAACAGAAGTGCAGAATATTTTTGAAATGGTGAGATGGCTCCTGTTTATGTTCAACAGTGCCCAGGTGTGTTTGTAGAGGAGTCATTAAAAGCCAATGCCACTGCAAAAAGTGATTACAAAGATAAATGGTATGTTCACATTTATTAGTGGCGGATTATAATAAAGGAGCAGAGGACCTACTATAATTATGTAGGGCCTTGGTGAAACTGCTCTTGAGTACTGTGTACAGTTTTGGTCTCCTTGCCTAAGAAGTACCTGCCATAGACGGAGTGCAGCAAAGATTCACTGGACTAGTTCCAGGGATAGTGGGTTTGCTAGATGAAGAGAGATTGAGTAGACATGCCTGTTTTCTCTAGAAGAGATGTTACAAGCTTCTTACAAGACTTGACAAACTGGATCCAGGGAGGATGGAGTAGGATGAGGAGAAATTTCTTTTCCCAAAGGATGATGAACCTTTGAAATTGAGGAATCTTTGAGCTGTGAAGACTTAGTTGCTGAATTTGTTTGGAATACAGATTGATGGATTTCTGGATATTAAGGGAATAAAGGGACATGGGGATATGTAGGGAAATAGGACTGGGTTAGTAGATCATTCATATCTTGATGAACGGGGAAGCAGGTTTGAATTAAATGTTCCTGCTCCTATATGTTACATTTTAATGTTCTATGGTGGAGAACTTGTTTTGTTTTTGGTGGGGTGGGTGGCAGGCAATGAGGGAGTTTTAGGGAAATTTGACACACACAGATTATAAAGTAAACATGGCTTATGTAGATGTTTTAAAAGATGTTGGGGAAACACTTACAGTATAAAAGCACCTAACAATAAAAGTCTAGATAATGGGCAAGGATACATGCCTTTTGTATCATGCACTTTTATTTTGCTGGTTTGGAACAGATGACTCCTACAATTTTTTATAAGTAATTTTGTAGAAATTGTGAACTTCAATTAGCAAGCTTTGCCTATTTTTATTTCATGGCTGAAATAAAACACTACTTAATTTTCTTATCCCAAAATTAGTTTGCATCCTGATTTCCTTAAACTAGAATATTTCTTATTTAAATCATTGATTTGCTTTTTAATTGTTACCCAAATTATTCTAATCGGATATTCAACATTCTTCTTGGAAGAATCCTTGGAAGGGGCAGCAGACCTTGGGTCAAGTGGCTGCACCATGCAGAACTCAGAATAAATTTTTAGACTCTGCATAGATGACAGCCTTGGCAAGTTGGAAAATTATAGGAAAATAACCGCTGAACTTGAAGAAAGCCTTTAGGAAGAGTAGATAGGTAACATGCTTGAAGACAAGATTTTGGGTAGAGAGAGATGATTGAAGGAAAGATAAATGGGAATTGGTTGAAGGATTTACCTTTTTAATTACAATTCAGCCAGGGCTTTCTTTACAAAAATGTTTGTATTATTAATGGCGTATGTGGTTAGATTTCGGCTGTTTTTGTCAAAGGCAGTAACTTGTAGATCATGGAAGCACTATGTACTGAGATACAGTAGGTTGAACGTGGGTAGTGAGTCACTGATATTTACAGGATGTTGTGGGCTTTAAGCAAGAGAGAAATCTCCAATATTGGCACATGGAAATATGTCCACACATCTTGAAATGAAAGCATTAAGTTGTGGTTAAAACTGCAGATGTTTAGTGGAATATTCAACATGAGCTTTGTGGCCAATGAAAGGTTATAAATTCATGGGACCAATGAGGGGAAGCTGGAAAGTAAAGATTAAAAGAACAGACGAATAGATGGTTTAACTCTCAGAAGAATGCAGAGACTGATATTGGAGACTTGGAAGGATTGAATGATTGTGGTTAAGGCCGCTTTATTTTATGTGCTCAATACATTAGTTTCCACCACTGAGTCAGACTAAGTGGGCTGAGGTAGGGAGAGGGGGAAGATAGTTATTGCTCTTCAAGATGCTTCAAATTCTGTTCCAGTGAAGAGATAACATCATTGCTTGTAAATTTATCCCCAGCTTGAAATCATATTCATGCTTTACTGTGGGGCTAAAATAGTTAAATTGTGAGTATTTGTAGAAGTTTTAGGAACTAAAAAAGTAGCACAGCAGCTTGGTATGGAATATAAAGCAATTACTTTTGGCAGAAATACTGTTGTGTAACTTCTCATGCAAATTTCTACTATTTGCATCAATCAGGAAATTTGCTTAACACAAGCCTCTTCTTACAAAAGATCCAAAGACCTACTTTTTTCCCTGTGTTGTTAACTATTTGTAACATTAATGTAATCATTGATTGCCCTGTTTACTGGAACTGCGTGTTCTGTTTGGATTGTTCTCATTGAAGTATTAATGGAAATCTTCATAAATTTGAAAAGCTTTTGATCATTGTTAACTTTCATGGGGGTGGTGTTTTGACAGTTTGCTTTTCTTCAGCTTCTTGTACTTTTAGTTGCACTTAACCCACCTTCGACAATTTTTTGGGACTTGCAGTTCTACCACATTAATCTCCTTCCTCTCTTCAAAGCCAACTTGATTTTGAGTTGAACCTTGGGGGCCAGGTTGCTAAATCCTTCAAAGTTATTTACACTTTCATACCACGCTTGTCACTGCACACCATTTATATGTGCTCGTATAGCTTTATCCCATAGATCAGCAAATTATTTTCCATATTGTTCAGGGTATTATAGTCTCACCACATTTCACTGATAATTGGCTCATCTCCACCACCTGCTTCCTCCAGACCGGGAGAAAGTGCAACGCGAATAATAAACTTTGAATGTCACCATTGTCCTATGATCCATGGGCCGATGGTTGTGTTCAGTGGCAGGAGAAGAGCCTTAATGTTTTCTGAAGTCTTCAAGCTTTGTACAATGACCTGTGGCATTCTTTTTCTTTGGAAATGTGTCCTTTGTGGCTTATGTATCCAATCAAATTTTCTCATCAGCATTAGAGACTTGTTTCAGTGAGTACATGCCTCCTCTGACAAATTAGGTGGGGAACTGTCCAGCCTCTTCAGTTTTAGAACTAACTGCTCCAGTTATCACTGTTATGCAAATTGAAAACTCTAAGATCAAAACAGTTAAAACTTGAAGTTACAAGTGATTGGCTTGTTGAATTCCATGATAATAAGACACATAGGATTGAAGGCCAAAACCATTGCACACAGCCAACACTCCTGTGATCCTACATCTGGTGCAAGTTATTGTGGTAGTACTTAAAGGTGTCATACTGAGCACTTTATTGTCAGCGTTGCCATAAATTATTCTTCGTAATTTCGGCGGTGGCCCAAGTGCTCTGTTTTCAACTGTTTGTTTTCTGGCATCAAAACACTTTTGGACTTGCAATTTAATTTCTAAGTTAATAGTTTACCTTGTTTTCTCACCACCAGACTTGCCACCATCACTTAACTCTCATCATAGATGAAATTATAAAATTCCAATTAAAAAACAATATTAACTACCTGCTGCACACAGTGTCCCAGTTAGTAGATCTGCTGCCTCATAGTTCCAGCGACCCAGGTTCAATTCTGACCCACCGTGCGGTCTGTGTGGAGTTTGCACCTTCTCTCTGTGACTGCAGAGGTTTTCTCTGGTGCTCTTACATCCCAAGGATGTGTGAGTTTGTAGGTCAATTGGTCACTGTAAATTGTCCCTTCTGTATAAAATCAGAGGCAGGAAGAATTGACAGGAATATGGGGAGAATAAAATGGGATTAGTGTAAATGGATGCTGATGGTCCACACGGACTCAGTGGAGCGATGGACCTATTTCCATGCTATATGACTCTATGACATCAAGGTGTTTAATGAGAGTAAGAGGGAGATTGTGTTGTGATACAGCATCTACATGTCCCAACACATGTTCATAGTTCCCAGTGGCCTGCTGACAAATGGCATAATAGCTGTGAAAGAATTTGTCCCTATTGTATCAGGGACATAGTAAATAATATTTACCAAATCAATGTTAAATGAGGAATTAGTGTAGTTTATGTCTAAAATTCATGGTTTTGTCTCTGCAGACTGGAATAGATTTAATAGTGCTTGTCAAATAGTCATCCAACATTTAAATAGTTACCAGATTTTATTGCTGCCCTTGCTATGAATGTTAGTGAATGGCTGGTCCAGTGAGGAAAAGATTAAGTAGCCCTTGGAGATGGGCGAGACCATATTTACATATCAATTGGAACAGATTTAAACACTGCTGACCTAGGGAGTTGCAATTGTATCATATTCTTATACCCCTCCTCTACGTTTTAAAATTTGTTTTGAGTTCTTCCTATGCTGTCCAGCTTTGTCATTGAAGACTCTGCCAAGTTAGCTGATTTCAGCTGGACCAGCAGCTGTCCGTCTACAATTGACTTCAAAGCTCCTGTTAGAACCAGTTAGAGAAAAAAAATACCTCATCTCACTTGTTTCTTTGTGTGGATCTGTACATGCTCACTCATGCCTGCCTATGCACAGTTTTGTTTTAGATTTTCTGGGCATTATACAACTTCCCACGCCCCTTTGACTTGTGGTATTCCTGCAGGGTGGAAGATAGGATATATGATGCTGCTATTTGAGAGAGGGAGAGCAGAAACTGGAAACTACTTACCTGTAAGTCGCAGTAGGGAAAATGCTGGAATTCATAATAAAAGATGTTTATTAAAACACTTTAAACGTAATATGGCAGGGTGAACATGGATTTATGAAAAGGAAATCATGTTTGTCTAATCTATTGGAAACTCCTTGAGGAGGTATCTAGTAAAGTAAATGAAGAGGAACCAGTGATATGGTATATTTGGATTTTTCAACAGTTTTCAATATATTTCACACAGGAATAAGTATAGTGAATAAAGTTAGAGCCTGTGGCAGTGGGGTTAATGTGAATTGAGGGCTGATTAATGGATGGTAAACGAAGAGTAGAAATAAATGGGTCCCTGATGTTGGCAGTGGTGTATCACGGATCTGTGCTTGAGCCCCAACTATTTATAATTTATAGCAATGATTTGGCTCAGAGGACAAACGGTAATTATTTCTCAATTTGCACAAAACTAAATGAGTGGTAATAAAAATGCAAAGTTCTCAAGGGCTTGTAGGTGAGCTAAGTGGGTGGGCAGACTGAGTGCAATGGCAAGTATAGCAGGCAATGGAGAAACGTTTAGTTAGCTTTAATTGCAAGAGGATTTGAGTTCCAGAATAAAAATGTCTCAATTATATAGAGCATTGGCAAGACACATCCAGAGTATTGTGTACAATATTGACCTCTTTGCCTTACAGGATGTGTATGCTAGTTATAGCTTGTAGTGTGGATTCACCAGACTGGTTTCTGGGATGGGATGGCCCATCTATTATATAAGCAAAGATTGAGTAGGCTGGGAGTCTATTTTCTAGAGTTTAAGGGATTTGACCTCATTGACAGGTATGAAATTCTTAGACGGTACAATGGGGTAGATGCAGGGAGAATGTTTCCCCTGCCTAGGGAGTCTAGAATGAGAAGTCACAGTCTGAAAATATGAAGTAGGTCAGTTAGGCCTGAAATTTCTTTACTTAGTAGTGAATCTTTTTAATTCTCTACTCTGGAGGGCTGTGAAGGCTGAGTCGTCGATTGCATTCCAAATAGATTGATTCATTCTGTTTACTGCAGGAATCAAGGGATATGGGGATAGGGCAGGAAATGGTGCCTAAGGCAGATCAGCTTTGACCATCTATGAATGACAAAGCAGGCTCAAGAAGCTGAATGGTCCACTTATTTTGTTCTCCAAAAAAATCCTCAGTCATTTCCTGCCTATTCCCAACATCAGAGTTATGTAGCACTTTGTAAATAATTCAAGTTCACTCATAATTTCATCCAGAAAGATCTTTTAGCTAGGGGTAGAAGAGGTGGGTGAGAAAAGAACACAAGCTTGATGGGCTAGCAGGAAAAGACCCCTTTTCCTCCTCATCCAATCACATCCACTGGTGTAAAGGCAGGTTTTGGATCCAATCCTCACCACCTCTATAGTTGATGGATTGCTTGCAGTTTGCCAAACTCAACTGTGATTAAAATTGTGCAACCTTCATACCTCAGCTGTATTGTAAGCAGACTGGTTATCTGCTCAGTGTGCTGCTGCTGTACAGTGAAATAGTTGAGTTTCCTTTTAATTTTATTGGAAGACAGTTACTTGGCAGAGAATCTTGTATCTTTGTTAGCCACAGGTAAGGTACCAGAAGACTGGAGGGTGGCTAATATTGTGCCTTTATTGAAGAAGGGCTGCAAGGACAAGCCAGGGAACTACAGGTCAGTGAACCTTACACCAGTGGTGGGAAAGCTACTGGAAGAAAATCGAAGGGATGGGATTTATTTGCATTTGAAAAGGCAAAGACTAATTAGGGACAGTCAACATGGCTAAGTGCATCTCACAAATTTGAGTTTTACTGAATAGGTGGCCAAGAGAATTAATGAAGGCAGAGGAGTAAATTTGTATACATGGACTTTGGAAAGGCCTTTGACAGGGTCCTGTATGGTCAGCTGGTCTGGAAAGTTAGAACACATGGATTCCAATTGGATACAAAATTGGCTTAATAGGAGGAGGCAGAGAGTGGTAGCGTGGTGTTGTTTCTCAGATTAGAGGTCTGTGCCGCAGGAATTTGTGCTGGGTCCCCTGTTGTCTGTCATATATATTGATGATTTGGATGCGAATGTAGGTGGCATGATTAGTAAGTCTCCAGCTGACACCAAAATTGGTGGTAGAGTGGACAGCAAGGAAGGTTGTCTCAGGTTACGACAGGAGACTGATCAACTGGGAAAGTGGGTAAGGGAAGGGCAGATGGAATTTAACTCAGACAAGTGTGAACAGATGCATTTGGGAAGTTAAACCAGGGCAAGACATGTACAGTGAATGGCAGGGCCCTGGGGGGTGTTGTTGAACAGAGACTAGGGGGTACAAGTACTGTATGTATTTCCCTGAAAGTGGCAACAAAGAGGTATATAGGATGGGGAAGGTGTATGGCATACTCACCTTCATTGGCTAAGGCACTGAGTACAGGATATGGGATGTCACGTTACAGTTGTACAAATCATTGATAAGACCACACTTGGAGTATTGTGTGCACTGGTTACTACACTATAGGAAGGATGAAGCTAGAGCCAGAACAGAAAAGATTCATATGTTGCCTGGAGTGGAGGGCTTGAGATACAAGGAGAAATTAGAGAGGCTGGGACTGTTTCCTCCGGAGCAAAGGAGGCTGAGGGGTGACCTTATAGAGGTTTAAATTCTTATGAGGGAGCATGGATATGGTAAATAGTTTTCCAAGGGTAGTGGCGTCTAAGCTAGAGGGCATGGGTTAAAGGTGAGAGGGGCAAGTTTTTCCACACAGGTGGTGGGTATATGGCACAAGTTGCAAGAGGAAGTGGTAGAGGTTGGTACAACACTTAGAAGACATTTGGACAGGTATATGGTTAGGGAAGATTTAAATGGATATGGGCCAAACACAGGCAAATGGGATTATCTTAGATAGGCAGCTTGGTCAGCACTGATGGGTTGGGCCAAAGGGTCGGTTTCTGAGTTTATGCAATCTATTTAATCCTAACTCTAAGTTAAAATGAGCCTAAATGTCATATGCAGGTTTTATTATCCTCAATCCCAATCTCACCAAGCTCTCAATCTCCACCTGTCAAATTGTTTGCTCAAATCATTTTGTTTTGAAGTTGACATTCATTTTAGGAATCTAGCTTAAATTACTTATGTTTCCCCCATTTCCATATTGATCTTGCTATTTCATTTACCCCACTAGTTCTGAAATTTAAGAATCACCATTCAGTAGTTTAAGGCAGCATTTTGCTTTTATTAATAGGAACTGAAACCATGTGCAATATTAGTGGACAGCAGGCATCCAAAACCACAGTAATTAAAATCCCACACAAGCTTCCTGCAACACAAAACTACTTGTTTGAAATTTTCTCCAAAGCAAGGTTAATTAAATTTTCGGGCCTTTGATTGGAGCCTAAATGTAGAAAATAGAAAGCCACAAATTTTGGAACAGATGTTGAATTTCTGATTCCACACCCTTTGTTCACTGCAGCTTATTGTACTATCTCACTGCCTCAATTCCCAGAGATGCATTGCCACCAAGTGCTCAGTTGTGTGTTTCCATAACACTCCCAAGCATGAAAAGTGATTGCTCTATTGGCACACACATTTCACTTCATCGCACTTTGCAATGTACCAAAATGCAGAGGGTTATCAAAGTTGATGCTTTATAAATGGAATTCTTTACTAACCCCATTTCAAAGTGTGAATGGGTACAAGTCCTATGTGAGACTACTTCAAATTTTCAAAAACAGAACACAGAATTCCAGTAGCTTCTCATAAATGACTCCATTTATGCTCTTGAATTAATTTAAACTCCGTCAAATTAGTGGTACAGCAACAGAGACTCACACAGAGAAGTTTGGCAACATGTTTATCCACATACATAATAACCATGCACAATCAAGTGACAATACATATTTACAAAATGGATTTGCTTAACAGAATACAGGACATTAGTGCCATGGAAGTAAGTGTGCTCTAAATCATTTAGAACATTTGACTCAATGTGTCAGTCATAGGTATTTTCTTTTTGCTGGGGAGTTGGGGGGGGGGGGGGGGGGGGGGGGAGGAGTGGAGGTTGGTGGTGACAAAAGAAGAGAAAGGGGACAGCAGTGGGAGAAGGTATTGAAGTGATCAGTGTTTCCCAGGTCCAAGCTGGTGAGACTTTCAAATGAGTGTTTGGAAACACCACCATCTAAACAGCAAGATGATGATAGTCCTTTTGTAGAAGTCTTCTGTTAAGAAATGGGCAATGACATTGTAGACACCACTGTTGGTAGGGATTTGGTGTAGTCATGCCCATATTTTTCTTGAGTGAAACTGAAGACAAGCTGAATCAGCCAAATATGAAATATGTGCATGATTTAAAAGAAAATCTGTCCAAATCCAATTGGAAACTACTTTCTTCCCAACAAGATACTTCTCATTCAATCCTCATGCCAACAAGTTTTTTTTTCTTCCGACCTGACCAGGCAAATGCAAGGTGGAATTGCTGACAGGCTTTATGGATATTTACATGCTTCAGGAATGTCAGCTTTTAATGTACTTGGCTACTAACTACTCAGGGCAAAGCAGCACTCAGGGTTGTGTAGCTACACTAAGATGCAGCAGATAGGCTACAATTTAGTTATAATCAATAGATCTCATTACTGATAGCTGCATGAAATAGGAGAAATAGCTTTCTTTTGAAAAGATTCAAAAGCAGAAGATATAAATATTTTGACAGGAATATAAAGGCCTCCATAGCTATATAAAAAAAAGATGTTCCACAGTTTGAACATGTTGCAGTCTGGATCTTTTCATACTGAAACTCTCAATGACAGAAGCATAAATATGCACAAGCTCAAACTTGCTCATGAAATATGTAGAAGGGGCATGTGTTTCCTTTGTCTTTAAAAAAAATATGTACATAAAGTATTGCTCAACATAGTCTTGAATGTTTTCATAATTACAAGCAAAAGAACAGATGCACATGCAATGTAGTCACATTAAAAGGGATATTCCATCTGCAAAAAGGAATGTGAACTTTACTGTTACAACTTTTGGACAGGATTTCATCAACCACAGGACAAGACAGAAGCAATTACAACACTACAATGCACAGCCAAGAAAGAGTTGGGATTTGGGGTGGGGGTAGCTGAAGCATATCACATATTCTGGCAACACTGCAGTTTATTGGATTTTTGCCCATCAGTTGTTGGTGGAACACTGATGTCTACCACGTTGTTACCAGGCGATTCGTCATGAGCTGATCGATCAGAAATCTGCTTCTGCGAAACTATACGGTAAATTTCTGGTTTAAAAAAGAAAAAGGTAACATTTTAATCAGAACATTTACTTCATCTTTTGAATGTAGAGTTCTTATTTTCTTAGCCACAAGCTTTCTCAATACCACAAGTCTTTTAAAAGATTTGTTTTGCTGAAATTGAAAATGCACAAATTTTAGATCTGTACAGGAATTTATGCATGTCAGATCCAAGTAATGTACCCTAGTTTTAAAAATCTGCCTTTTCTATCAGGCTAAGCAAAAGATCAGCCTAGATGTGGGCAGAGCCTGGTTTTGTTGAGGTAGTTTTCCAACTAAAATCTTGTGAAACATCAATGGACACACACCTACAATGCAGTGACATATAGAGATTTCAATTAATTGTACCTAGAGGGTGAATGTTATAATTTTATATTCTTTGGTGCCAAACTGAATGCTGAGCCACATTAGAGGTTCATTCTGCACTAGGCTGTGTTTATAGTTGGTATAAAACTGGGACAATCACTGTTCAAAACTGGATACAGTTTGTTCCCAGAGTTAATGAAGTTTACTGAAATGGGCATTGTGGTAAAGTAGGAAAAGTCAGGCAATGGGCACAATTTGACATAAATAGCTATAAAGGTTTTGTTTTTCATTCAGTGCTATACAACTACAATTGTTCCACAATTAAGGATGATGTTGCTAAGAGGAGGTCCAATTTGAGTTAATTCAATCTTAACTTGTGGAAACATGTTACAGATCTAAGATGACACAGCTGAGAACTACAGGCCAATTCCAGGTACCATGGTCAATAGTTTCCCCTTGTTTAAAGTTTTATTACCTGTAAGAATATTTTTAAATGCTTCCTCTACATTCGTTGAATCCAGTGCAGATGTTTCAATAAATGAAAGATTGTTCTTTTCTAAAAAAAAGAAAAATATTTTGTAAAAGAACAGGCACAGCACACTTAATGGGAACATAATTTCACCAGCTATGTGGATGTTCTGGGTGATTTTCATACAAATCCCAGAAACCCAAGTATAAAGAGGCCATTCAGCCTGTTCAGCACCCAATCCAAGAGCAATCACAGCCAATTCACACTTTAATTCGTAATACTTATTTAATTCCTCATTTCAAGTAGCTGCCCAGTCTCTTAAAATTATTTAAGAAATCTGCTTCCATCACTGTGTCTCCAGTTAAAGCTAAGAAACCCTTTAACATTTTTAAACTACTTTACCAACTTACCTGCCACCTAAGGATTTTTGTACAAAACACAAAGGAGTCTCTGCACAACTTTACTTTTCAAGTGTCACAGCATATTGTTTTTCCATTTCATTCATCCCACACATTTCACAAACAGAATTTAACTCAGACAAGTGCAAGGTACTGCACTTTGGCAAGTTAAACCAGGACAGGACTTGCACAGTAAACCGTTGGGCCCTGGAAAATGTTGTATAATGGAGAGACCCAGGGATACAGTTAGACAGGGTGGTGAAGGCAGCTTGCCTTCATTGGTCAGGGCATTGAGTACAAGAGGACATCTTGTTACAGCTGAACAAGACATTGAGACAGCACTTGGAATGCTGTCTGCAGTTCTGATCACCTGGGCGTAGAAAGGACCTCATTAAACAGGAAAGGGTACAGAAAAGATTCACAAGGATGCTACTGGGACTGGAGGGCTCGAGTTACAAGGAGAGACTGGATGGGCTGGGACATTTTTCCCCTGGAGTGTAGGAGGTGGAGGGGTGACCTTAGAGGTTTATAAAATCATGAGGGGTATAGATAGGTGAATGGTCAGTCTTTTTCCCAGGATAGGGGAGGCTCAGACGAGAGGCTATAGGTTTAAAGTGAGAGGGGGAAGATTTAAGAAGGGATCCACAGGTCAACTTTTCCCTCTCACAGAGGGTGGTGGGTATATGGAACGAGCTGCCAGAGGAAGTGGTAATGGCAGGTACAATAAAGATGCTTAAAAGACATTTAGACAGGTACATGGATAGGAAAGGCTTTATAGGGATATGGGCCAAAAACAGAGAAATGGGACTAGCTCAAATGGACAAATTGGGCTGAAGGGCTTGTTTCTATACTGTATAATTCTGACTTCTTCACTGTTCTCCCCATTCTTAATCCTGTCACCTTGACGTTCAATATCGTCATGACTATTTACTACCTTTACCCATTTCATATCTACAAACACTAAAATGCTGCTGGCTCCTGATACCAAAGTCTAGGTCACAAAGAACAATTATTACATCTAAACTGCTGTTCAAGTGCACCTATCTCATCAATGTGAAATTAAATTTGAAAGGACCAATCATAAGGTGATACTAATATCCAAAACTCATGGGGTATTAAGAACAAGGTTAGAGCAATCATTCTGTTATAACAGAGTCAACACTGAACAGAAAATAATGTCTTAACGCTTCAATTGACTTGTTGAAAGCAACCATATCATGTTCAAGATATGTGGTGGATTTAATCATTTTTGTAGTACTGTTTAAAATCAAAACTCTCATTGGTTTTGTACAAAACCTAAACCATACAGAGTCCCTATTGTATATTATGCAATACTATGTATTAACACTGAATGTTTCAATAGCCACTATCAAAAGCTGCAAGTGTGTACTGTAAATGCTGAATAAATCCCAGAGATTTAATCAGTGATTAGTCCATTTTGGAGGTATACAAGATGGTTGTGCATGGACTTGTTCACAAAATTTAGATAAGGCTACACCATCAAATAGATAAAATGTTAATGGAGTAGCATTATAAATTGAACTATATTACTGCTAAAGTTCATTAGCTATTTCAAGGGTTCATTGGGTCTTGATTGTTAGATACTTTTCCTTCCCCTAGACAAATTAACACTGAGATGTAACTCCACAATTATTAGCTCTTTGGTAAGTCAACACAGTACAAGCTCCTCATGTGAATCTGAAGCAGCAAATGATTCTGGGTTAAACAACTCTAGGTGTTGACAGCTTACCTCACCCTCCAAACATGTGTCTCTGCAAGTATCATTGGACAAAGATCAGGTATCTAGATTCTACTGTTTTAACCTCTGGGCAAGTTGTGGTACTTTATTTCAGTGCAACCCTGCTGTAATTAACTTAAAATGAGCCTCTCAGATTCACTGTGACTGTACTTTTATTAAATTAAAATTTAAGAACACCAAGTGTCTAGATATTACACTAATGTACAACACCTACCAGCAAAGGCCCGTGCCTCATCTGTTGGCACAGCTCTCAGATGACGAAGGTCACTCTTGTTTCCAACCAGCATGATGACAATATTGTTGTCAGCATGGTCACGCAATTCCTTCAGCCACCGCTCCACATTCTCGTATGTTAGATGTTTGGCAATATCGTACACCAGCAGGGCACCTACAGCTCCACGGTAGTACCTGAGAACACACACACATTTAGAACCCAGATTGCATCAGTCCTTTCTGCTCACCTGGTGTAGAATGCACCCTTCCATTCTGTGGACCATGGAAAATTCTATCAGAAAACTAGTCAGCATCAATGATTAGAAAGCTCTTGTTCAGCCATTCAGCAAAGGTGGTGTGGTGATGGAGATGGGAGGGTGCATGGAAAGGAGGGGAGAGATACCATTCTTGAAGATTGCATTGCAGTTTGGTGCAGGCCAAATACAGGAAAAGGTCAAAGTCAGAATGGGATTTTAAGCGAGAAGCTACAGAGGCCAGCTGACTTTCTTAGTATAAGCAATTAGTAATTTTAATAAGTTTTCCTTCTCATTTCTCTTTCAACTTTCACTTAATTCCTTTATAAAAGCTGTTTCCATTAACTTACTTAGCAATTTTCAACAAGTGTTCTAAGTGCTTCTTACTTTCTGGAGATGATTTTCACTTCTTTACCAGCTTTCCAAATAACACAGTTAGATGCTAACGAAATCATTTACTAGCTCTTGATAGTGGCAAGTATATCAGTCTGTGGTCCTGCCTTAAATGTTCACTTATCTTTCTCTCCCAGAAAAGAATCATTACGCAAACCTTAATATGTATTCTCCTTAGAATGCTCACATCTGGTTATTTTATAATTGCTATAAATTAACTACATTTAGAAATGAAATACTTACGCTGAAGTGATAGCACGGTATCGCTCCTGTCCTGCTGTGTCCCAGATCTGTGCTTTAATTGTCTTTCCATCTACCTGGATACTCCTGGTGGCAAACTCAACTCCAATGGTGCTTTTACTTTCCAGATTAAACTCGTTGCGCGTGAACCTCGACAGGAGGTTGCTCTTTCCAACCCCGGAGTCCCCAATCAGCACAACTGGCAGAGAAAGCACATTAAACATTTAAGTGCTGCTGTTCAAGAAAGAAAAATATGTTATAAAAGACTATTTGCCCAAATTTCCTGCAGACAGCCTGACATGCTGTCTTTTCTTTCACTCAGCATTTGCACTGAAGCCCACATGGTCAAGTCTGCCAATTACATTAAGCAAGCTGTTAAAGGGCAGGAGTGATTGAGGAATATTTTCACTGCTACAGACTATTGTGTTATCACACTTCCCAAGGAGAGTGAAGTTTGCTGAAGCTTAAATGTGATTGTTACTCAAATTCTTCTCATAGAATAACTTTTTTTTAAATGAGTAATAAAGTTTTTCTGTAATTTCTACCATAGGTCCTAATACTGTTCTAAATTGAAAGATGAAGTACTTTAGATATCTACATTCAAACATTAAATAGGATATTTTAAGGCAAACATTTTATTTGCCAGGGTGAAATTGGATCTCCTAGTAAAACACTGGCCTATTCACTAATTAAATAAGGCAAATTGTGAATATAAACACTTGCATTTGTTTGGCACCTTTTACTAAAATCTCAAAGAACATCCATAAAATTACAACTTTATTTTGAAACGTATCATAGCCAATCAGAAAGAACATTAATGGCAGCTAAAACATGTTAGGAAAGTCTCTCCCCCCCACCAGAGTTGATGAGAGTCCCTGCTGAATTCTAATCTCTACTAGTCTAAACTCTACTATGAAGCCATGACTGATCTTTGGTTTCTTGTGGTTAACCATGAGGTCTGTACAGTAGAGAGGTTCACTACTTTTCTTTGCATATGCAATACCTGAATCAGTGTAAAACTCCCCAAATTAAGTAGTCTTTGCAAGGGGATACAAAACAACGTGGTTCACAATAAGTTTGAATACTGAAACTGAAATAAAATTGTTTAGCAACCAAGCAGGTAAATTCTGATAGCCAACATTAATACACAATGCATCAGGACAAGTTGGAAACTTGACATCCATGTACTGCAAAAGAAACAGTTCAATGTTGAATAAGGCAAAACTTTTCTTCCTCCTTATCCAATTATTTTTGGGCCAACTCATTCTGAAAACCCTTTTTTTTAGGAAGGTTAGGGATTGTAGCTGTTTGAAAATGTGTGATGTGATCACCACCAAAAAGTTCATTTATTCCCAATCTAATTGAAAATCGTGTTGAGCTGCCTTCTTGAACCTCTGCAGTCCATCTGAGTTCTCCAAGTACCCCTAAAATCCCACTGGGCAAGGAGTATCAATATTTAGATCCAGTGATGAAGAAACAATACATTTCTAAGTCTGGATAGTGGGCAACTTGGAGGGGAACTTGCCAGTGATGGTATTCTCATGCTCCTGCAGCCCTCATCCTTCAACTATTTCCTTTCAGTACATCACCAAAATAGGCACTTTCCTTAATAAGCCTGGAGCGTCAGTTCTGGCATACAAAGATGTCCACAAATGACCATATCCAGTGAGTGGGACAGTTTGATTTCCACTTTTCTAAAACAAGTACCCAAAGACCAATTATGGCTCCATAACTGTTAGACATCAGGAAATTTAGAAAGGCCTCTGATCAACTTGGGGCTTTCTTGACCCAGGTTCTTTTTAAATAAGCACAGTGGGTTTAAAATCGATCAGTGGGTTCACCTTGATCAGTGCCAATCTCTACTTTAGCTGTCATTTTCATGCACTATATGTTACAAAAAGCAGTGCTCAAGCTAATCAACTGGAAACTAACTTTATACAAGAGTTTGCTCTTCAGACATCTTTCTGACCATGCTTAGCAGACAAACTAACCTTGGAATCCATAAATCTTTAGTTCATAATTATTGTTTGAATAATCTTTAAACTTGGAAAAAGCTCATCTGTTGAGCTGAATTTATGATTCTGTCCATTGAACATAAGTATTTGTATATAGACAGTTACAAAATTATAGCACCATTGATGTTATATGAATAACCACTGTTTATATGTGAATAAGCATTACTTTTCTGATTAATACATCTCAAAATAGTGAAAGAGTTTAAAGGAAACTATACATGGCAAGATGACTAGAATGAAGAGAAAATGCGTACCTTTCTCTATGAACCATTTGAAAGGAAAACACTTCAAGGCCCAATTTGCAGGGTAGTCTAAATTTTTACCAACATTAGATTTTGCCTCTAATATGCAACACTAATGTCATTTAAGTGGAGCATGAAAAATACAGGGTAGCACAATACTGATAGAGGTCATATGCAGTGCCAAACTTAGAAAGTTATGTAAAGTTTAAAATTATTACTAGTCTGACTATAGTTTTCCCAGAAACAGGTTCTTAGAAATGCTTCAACATTTGAAAGTCAGATTGGATGCAATAATCAAAACGAGTTTTACTGCACATCAAAAGTTAATGGATATTTATAATTAAAACCTCAATCCCTGGTTTTAGCACAGCACAAAATTATTCCATTGAGACAAATATGTAAGCATTGTGTTTTAAAAAAAAACCTAGAAGTTAATTTCAGAAAGCAAATATTTATCCATGTTAAGGAATTTGCCACAATTCAAAGCTGACTGAGCATGGAGAAACCAATAATCGTTCAAGCTGACCTTACCAAACTGGACCCCATCAAGGCAGAGGGTTTTTTTTTGTTTGCACACACCACCCGAACCCAATACATAATGTCAGGTCCTGTGTAGCTTGAATTGAATAGTTCCAGATAGAACCTAGCTACATTTTAAAAAGTATCACATCAAAAGCAGTTATTTCTGCTATAGGAATTGCAATCTTTTTTTCTGGATACAAGAATATAAGAAATAGAAGTTGGTCATTCAGCCCCAGAGCGCCTACTCCACAATTCAAGATCATGGCAGATTGTTTACCCAGCTTCACTGTGTCAACCCCATATTCTTAGGAGAAAATAGCAAATGAAAGATCTGCTCCTCCACAACAAAAATATAAAGACCTCTTCCTCCTCCCTGAATCTATGTCAAATCAAAGTGCCTGCACCAACCACTGCTCTTGGAATTTATCAACTTGCTCAGCATCTCAACAGTTTTTAAATAGTCAATGCTGATGTTACAGCACATTTTAAACACGTCAAGTAAAACTAGTCTCAGTTGGATGGCAAATATTCCTAATCTAATGCAGTTGGCGTCACAACTCATTATTTCAACCAATCTACACACTCAGTTGAGTACACTGGAGGGTGGCTTTTATGTTACAGTACTGCCTGATCCTACTCTTCAGAAGAAGAGCATTTTAAATGGTGTGAGGGAAAGCATTTTAAGTGTCTAAAAACCCAAACAAAATTACTTGTTCTGGGTCTACATTAGCTATTACTGGTTTCAAGATTTAACCTGTTTTGTTATCCAATTGGAGAACAGGATATGGATCACGAAAGCACTGTAAGGACTTGGCTAGAAAAAGTGTTGACAGCCATTTTCAAAAATGTTGCTGCTTGGGGTGGCAAGAATGAAAATACATAAATATTTGACAGGGGAATAAGAAAAAAAACTCTGCCTCTTTACTAGTTCTTGCTGTTCTTCTAAACCTGTAAATGTCCTCAATAGTAGGCTGGCAGATTCCAGTGGATGGCCTTCAAACTGATAGCACAGAAAAGGGTTACAAAGTTAGCAAAGCTATCAAGGACCCTAATGTAACTGGAAACTCAAACTGCCAACCACAAATATGTTTGGAATTTCAGATTGCTTTTTCCAAAGAGAATATCACAAAAATGCGCTGTCAGGAATGACTCGTGTAGAAACAGGCTGTGGTGTTTGAGATACTCAACATTAATGGAACTAATTACTGCAAACCCATTTTTTTTAAGACTATGGACTTGTATTTGCAGTTGTTTTTTGTTTTAAAAACATCAACATTTCACATTACAAATTCCCACCTGATTTTATAATAGAACATAGAAAAATTACAGCACAATTCAGGCCTTTTGGCCCACAAAGCTGTGCCGAACATGTCCCTACCCTAGAAATTACTAGGCTTACCCATAGCCCTCTATTTTACTCAGCTCCATATACCTAGCTAACAGTCTCTTGAAAGACCCTATCGTATCAGCCTCCACCACCATCTCCTGCAGCCCATTCCACGCACTCACCACTGAGTGAAAAATTTACCCGACATCTCCTCTATATCTACTCCCCAGCACCTTAAACCTATGTCCTCTTGTGGCCACCAATTCAGCCCTGGGGAAAAGCCTCTGACTATCTACCCTATCAATACCTCTCATCATCTTATACACCTCTCTCAGGTCCCCCCTCATCCTCCGTCTCTCCAAGGAGAAAAGGCCGAGTTCCCTCAACCTGCTTTCATAAGGCATGCTCTGCATTCCAGGCAGCATCCTTGTAAATCTCCTCTGCACCCTCTCTATGGCTTCCACATCTTTCCTGTAGTGAGGCGACCAGAACTGAGCACAATACTCCAAGTGGGATCTGACCAGGGACCTATATATGCAACAATACCTCTCGGCTCCTAAATTCAATTCCCTGATTGAAGGAGGACAATACACCATATGCCTTCTTAACCACAGAGTCAACCTGCGCCGCCACTTTGAGCATCCTATGGACTCAGACCCCAAGATCCCTCTGATCCTCCACACTGCCAAGAGTCCTACCATTAATCCTATATTCCGCCAACATATTTGACCTACCAAAATGAACCACTTCTCAGCCCAACTCTGCATCCTATCTATATCCCTCTGTAACCTCTGACAGCCCTCCAAACTATCCACAACACCCCCAACCTTCGTGTCATCCGCAAACTTACTAACCCACCCCTCCACTTCCTCATCCAGGTCATTTATAAAAATCACAGAGTAAGGGTCCCAGTACAGATCCCTGAGGTACACCACTGGTCACCGACCTCCACTCAGAATACGACCCTTCAACAACCACTCTTTGCCTTCTGTGGGCCAGCCAGTTCTGGATCCACACTGCAATGTCCCCTTGGATCCCATGTCTCCTCACCTTCTCCATAAGCCTCGCATGGGGTAACTTATCAAACATCTTGCTGAAATCCATATACACTACATCTACTGCTCTCCCTTCATCGATGTGCTTAGTCACATCCTCAAAAAATTCAATCAGGCTCGTAAGGCAGGACTTGCCCTTAAAGCCATGCTGACTATTCCTAATCATATTATACCTCTCCAAATGTTCATAAATCCTGCCTCTCAGGATCTTCTCCATCAGCTTACCAACCACTGAGGTAAGACTCACCGGTCTATAATTCCCTGGGCTATCCCTACTCCCCTTCTTGAATAAGGGAACAACATCTGCAACCCTCCAATCTTCCGGAACCGCTCCTGTCTCCATCGACAATGCAAAGATCATCATCAGAGGCTCCACAATCTCCTCCCTCACCTCCCACAGCAACCTGGGGTACATCTCATCTGGTCCCGGCGACTTATCTAACTTGATGCTTTCCAAAAGTTTCAGCACCACCTCTTTTCTAATACCTATATGCTCAAGCTTTTCAGGCCACTGCAAGTCCCCACTACAATCACCCAGATCTTCTTCCGTGGTGAATACTGACGTAGAGCGTTCATTAAGTACCTCCACTATTTCTTCTGGATCCATACACACTTTCCCACTGCTGCACTTGATAGGCCCTATCCTTTCGCATTTCATCCTCTTACTCTTCACATACTTGTAGAACGCCTTGGGATTTTCCTTGATCTTGCCTGCCAAGGCCTTCTCACTTCCTCTTGTGGCTCTCCTAATCTCTAAGTTCCTTCCTTTTAGCCTTGTACTCCTCCAGATCTCTAACATTACCTAGCCTATTGGTTAGGATCAATAGGATCAAAGTATATAGATTTGTCACACCAGTTAGTTAGAAGTGACACAAGTTTTTAATAAGTTGTTTCCATTACAAGTTAATTTGAATATTAGATTTCATTGGTAGAAATAATTAAACTCAGTATGTGTGTTTCCTTTTAAAACTGAGACCAAATGGACACACCCTGGCCCATTATCCCACATTGGAAACTACACTTCATCTCAACTTCCTTTGTGCTACGGTACTGACATTACTTAATGGTACTAGTTTCTCAGGAGGTAGGAGGATGATATTTCTGCTCAAATTTGCTTGTTCTTCAGGATAGTAAATCACTCCTGTTTGCTTGGAAGGTCAGTCAAGGCCACAGTTTAACAATTCACCTAAACAACAGCAATCCAGCAATTTCTCAGAAGTTGACTGAAACAGTGGCATAGGTTATGTAGTTAGAATATTGAGATCCCAAATAAACAGAATTACTTGCGTCCTAACCTTTTGTAAAAGTAGAACCAGATCCCCTTGTGCTGCAGCATTCTGTAATCTCACCATTTAAACAATATTCTACTTTTCTATTCTTCCTACCAAAGTGGATAACTTCAATTTCCCACATCATACATAAATATATATTTCTTCACAGCCTCATATGCATTCCTCACAAATTGCTTCCTCACTGATGATCAGCAAATTTGACTACAATAAATTTGTCTCTTTCCACTAAGTCATTAATGGAGATTGTAAATAGTTGAAGTTCCAATACCAATCCACATGGCACCCACTGAACACTCAATCTATATTAATATATAATCCCTGAATGTACCAAGCTCTTACTTTCTGTAATAACTTTATGTAGCACAATACTAAAAGTGTTCTGAAAATCTAAATATCTACCCTGCTCATTATATCCACAAAGAACTCTAAATCTGTCAAACCATGTCTGCTTCATAGGACTCGTTGCACTACGAGATTGTATTATGATTTTTAAGTCTCCTGCTAATCTTCCTTTAAAATGGGTTCCAGCATTTTCCCTATTGGCAGATGTCAGGCTAACTCTCTCCCTACTTTCGTGAATGGGGGCATGACATTTGCAGAATCTAGGGAATTTTGGGGGGAAAAAAAAATCAGTTAATGCATTAAGCAACCAGTTATTTTAAGACCCCAGGATGTAAGCCATCAATTCCAGGACTTGACAGCTATTAGTCCGTTTGCCTACTATCTTTTCCCTCATCATAGTTTTAAATTCCTCTTTCCTTTTTGCTCCTTGATCTTCTATTATTGGAATACCTTTATCATTTTCACCATGAAGACAAAAAGAAAGTCTTTGCCATTTCCAAATTTTCCATGATTAATTCATCAGTCTCATCCCTTAAAAGAGACCATTTGCTTTTGCTTCTCATACTATGTTTTTATATTTCTTGCTAATTTAGTCAAAATATTTTCATTTTAGTCATCTGTTGCTTTTTAAAATTCCATCCATCTTCTGGCATACCACTAACCTTTGCAATTATGCACGCTTTTTCTTTCAATTTGATATGACCCTTATCTTCCTTAATTAACCACAGATGAATAATTCTTCTCATCAACTATTTCTCAGTGGAGTACATCTGAGGAAAATTATGAACTACCTCAAAATCTGTTGCTGCTAATCATCTTACAATTTAGTTTTCCTAGTCCCCTTTGGCAAACGCTGCCTATAACCACTTTTACATTTAAGGCACGAGTTCCAGAGCAAAGCTGCTTGCAAACTGATTAGGAAATTTCAAGATATGATCACTCTTCCCCTGAAGATCTTTTAGAATCAGCCATACAGCACAGAAACAGGCCCTTCAGCCCAACTGAGCTAGTCTATGCTAAGCTAGTCCCATTTGCCCACATTCCTCTAAACCTTTCCTATCCATCTACCTGTCTAGGTATCTTTTAAATGTTGTTACTATACCTTCCTCAACCACTTCCTCTGGCAGCTCATTCCATTTACTTTTATCTCTTTTGTATTATACATGACGAGATCCAAAGTTGCCCCTTCCCTGGTTGGTAAAAGAATCGGTCATGAATACGAAGTCATCCTCAAGTCTCTATTTGCTAATTTGAGTTGTGAAATAAGGAGAGTAAAGTCATCCGTATTTATTACAATACTTTTTATGCAAGCCCCATTTCTTGATTTCTCTGCAGCACTGTTAGGGGGCCTGTAGCCTACTCCCACGGGGGACTTTTCCTTAGTTTTAAAAGAAAAATATAAAATTGCCATCGTAACTGATACGCCTGGTCATAGAGTTGCACACAGTGGCTCTTTGGTCACTGTTTCATCTTAATTTCTGAGATGAGAAGAGTGACTTCAAGGTGGCACTTAACTAAATATGGCTTCAAGTGGTAAGACTGGTCACTAAGCAACTAGAGAAAAAAACACTTATACTGTTTAGAATAGAAGCCAGTGTTGTAACTATACTAGAATAACTTGCTTAGAGGTGCAGTTGGTTCTGTAGCAAAGCTCTTGATTACTACAGCCAAGATCTGGTATATGCAATAACCTTTGCTGTAACAGTTGTGTCAGCTTTTCTTTTCTTAAATACATATTCACGTGGAATGAATCATACAATGGAGGATGGGTTGTGGCTGGAGGTCAATCATTCCAGCCCTACCACAGTACTATATACATTTTTCAGGGCAGTATCGTGGATCCAAGCACATTCATCTTTTTCAACAATCTTTTATCCTTCACAAAGTCAGAAATTATTTTCACTGATGATAGATCAACGTTGAATCCATTTCTCAATGTCTCAGAAAGTGAAACAATTCATTACTGCACTCAGCATGCAGCAACATTCATACATAGGCTGAAAAATGACAAGTAACATGCATGCCACACAAGTACCAGGCAATGACCATCTCCAACAGGATGGCCTAAAACTACCCTTGCCATTCAACATGCATTATGTCCCCTATGAGTGGCCAGGAATTCAACTGGAGCAGCTGCATACTGTGGTCGTGAGCAGATCTGAAGCTGGGTATCTAGCAGCAAGCAATTCACCTGATAAAGCTTTTCCACTTTCCACAAGATGCAGATGAGGGCATGATAAAATTCTGTGTGTTATGGATGACTGCAGTTTCAACAACACACAAGCTTGACATCATCCAGGACAACACATCCTACCTGACTGGCAACCCATTCACCACTCTAAACATTCACAGCCTCCACCAATGTTGCAGTAATGTCCCAACTACAAAAGGCATTGCAGTTATTTGCCTAGGCTGCACCTACAGGGTTAAGGGGTTGTCATTTAGAACTGAAAGTACATTTATAATGAGACATATTAGGAGCATTCAGAATGCAGTGAAGGCCAGATTAGGAGCTTTAGAATAAAGTGGACCAAATTTTAATTGGTATTTTCTCATCCCTGCAAGCAATATTCCATTTTAAGCAAAGTTGCAAATTTTGGTTTGCATTTAATCTTCCATTATTTTTCAAGAATTTCCACCAAACCTGCAGCATGGTCAAAAGCAATTAAACTAAGAGCCTGGACAACCTTTTTAAAAGAAAATTCCCCTTTTTATTGGCATAATACAAGATAAACAATTAGGCTTTTAAAGCAGAACAGATAAGTAATCCAACTTGTTCCGCTCTCTGATCTTGGCAATCTTATTCAATTTTTAGAGCTGCACAATATCAACATGCACAAATCAGAACAGGGAGGCTATGTATTGTAACCCAAAAACTATGCTTTGAATCTGCTCCAAGTGCAGTTACTTCCCTTGCAGGCTATCAGAAGACTTGAGGGAAAATGTTAGCCTGTGCCCAGATGAAAAAAAGTTGCCTTTTGCAAACTGTTCCACTTGACTGTCCACTAGAAACAGAGTTGAGCCCTACAGTAATGAATGCTTCTAAATTCACCCAAAAGGGTTCAACAGGAGGCAAAAATTAGCGCACTTAGATAGCAGCCTTCACATCAACAGAAAAAGTCTTAAGATTTTAAAAAGGATAGTTTTGAGAATTAAAGCATGTTTCTCTACATGAACCTTTATTTATACAGTACCAATATTTACAAAACTGTCAAAACGTCAGCAGCTCCTCATGTTTGAAGTTTAAACTTTAACTTATTACTAATTAGTTCACAAGAAACAATCAAAGGTTACCTACAAATATTCACTCATAACTGGTACAAATAAAACAAATTACATATGCAAAGATGATAATCTAAGGTGCCTCAAACAAAAGTGAATGTCAGGTCAGTAAGCAAACATTCAAGGGCAGAAAAGTTTTGTTTCTACAATAGTTAAAAGCAGTAGTTTAAATGACAAAATATTCGTCATTTTTGGCATGTTTATAAAATAGAAGCTACTCTACATTTAATATAAATTTTTAATGTTGAGATGGTATGTCTCAGAGTACCATCATTTCTATCCTAATGAAAAGCATAAGGCGGGAAGAAATGGCACATGTAACAAAAATTGCCAAATTAATTGGGAGGTGTGCAAGGAAAATATGGTGGCGATGCAGTAAAGTGCATAAAAAGTTTTAATGCAGGAAAAGGATTCTGAAATGGCCAGAAAGAAACTGAGGATCAATGACATGGAAGTCAACTTTTAAAAAAACTACCTTGGTTCAGTAAAATTCAACACGTTAATGTATTTCACGTTACTTTTGCCAAGTGATAGTTACAGCCTTACAACCAGTAGAGTTATAATAGTTCGTCCAAATAATAGCCTTTTGCTGATAGAATTTTCACTGTTCACGCACCCATTATGCTTTACTGAAATCCTACTTCAACAGCACAGAGCAACATGGTGTGGGGGCAGGGTGTAGTGTAACACAATACATATGTGATGGAAAAAAACTAAGACAAAGTTCATACGCGTTATGCAGAAGATACATGAAGCTATTTCCCAAAAAGTCTTGCGTCCACAGAAGGTAACACACTTTAATTTGTAAAAAAAAAGTGGAAAAATAATTCTAGACAGCGTTATGGCGTAATTAAACTACAACCAGGCGATAAATGGATTACATCTGCAGGTTATAAATTGGTTGACCAATAGATCTTTATTATTTGTTGCAGACTACAGCTCTTTTTCCGGGAGGGAGGTAGAGAGGTTTCTTTCTAGACTCCAGCTCCTGCCACCAGCGCCTCCTCGTTCCCTTCTGCTGGCAAGTTAACAAACCTCCGCCAAGAAAAACTTGTCCAGAACGAAGCAGCTTTTCCGTGCCCTTTCCCCAGGCTGAAGACTCAAAGCCTGGGGCCTACATCTATTGCGAGTGAAATAGCCCATATATTTTAAACTCCATCATGGTGAGTAATTCACTTACCTTTAAAGAGGTAATCGTATTCATCGTCTCTAGTTCCCATTTTGGTGTCAATTTAAACAGCTTCCACCGAAGCAAAAACCTGCAACAACCGCAAAAAAAAACCCTTCCTTTTTTTCGGCCTAGGCACAAGCCCAACCCCTACCGGACAACCGGAAATTAAGATCAGCCCGCCCACCGTTTCGTTAACTGACAAAGTGATAGACCAATCAGAGATCGTAACGGCTCTACAGCCTCGAGAAATTCTATCGCTATAGTGACAACACTCCACTCGACTGGGTGAAATTAAATCGTCCAGCCCTTTATTACATTCTGTCCACTGATTGCACAGAAGATCTATCAATCAAGTAAACTCTTTCCGTTGATTGGGTATCTCGCCTATCATTCACAATCCTCATCCCTGCACACCTTTTCCGGCGTGGATTTTTTCTCAATCAGGAGGAGCCCTGCGCATCGCGACTGGTGATGTTGGAATGGTGGGTCAAATGAAACGTTGAACTGATCCCTGGGCATCGGCCCTTCCGAAAGCGATAACTCTAAGGTAACGAAAGACAAATTGTGGGAGTCGGGTTTTTTTTAACAGAAATATACAGCGACTCTCGATGCGGTGGTGTGCGTCACAATCATGGGATTGGCTTATTTTGTGGTTAAAATGTCTCCTCAAATGGTCATTTAAACAGGCCTCCCTGTGAACTGTCACTCGGTTTGCAGCCTGACATTTCTTTAGGGATCCTTCTGTGACAACTCAGGTGGGAGTTAGGCTAATCCGTCAGTACTTTGGATAACTGATAAACTCCCAGATAAAGCTAACCAACGCCTGTTTTCTGACAAGAGTGTATGTGTCTAGACTAATGTTCCAGGTGAGTTGTCAAATGGTTCTGAAAGCTTTAGGATGCGGCAAGCTCCTTGGCTGTGTAATCGAAGTGACCTGATGTAGTGATTCACTTTGGCTAAGCAAGCCTAGATTAATATCTTATTGAAAAGTCTCGCAGAAGTAAGTAATGATATCGCTGTGACGTGTTTATAACTTATTTTTCTTTGTTAGTGGTTGACTATTTCTGAGACAAGATAAGATTTTTATATTTTAATATTCGTAACTCATATGATCTTAATTTGGGCAAGTACATAAGAGAAAGCACGTTATAAAATGAAAAGCAAAGAATTGCAGATGCTGGAATCTATGAAAACAGAAAGTGGTTGAAATACTCAGCAGGTCAAGCAGAATCTATGGAGAGAGAAACTTGGAATGATTTGTTTTCACTTTACAGTTGGGTTAGTGAATGATGTTTATAAAGTTCTCTCTTGCAATATATTGAAGTTCAGATAAAGTTACATGCATCTTTACAGATTATTTTCTGACGAGTAGGCAGAATCGGATTTATTATCACTGACATATGACGTGAAATGTGTTGTTTTGTGGCAGCAGTAATGCAAAGATATTAAAATCTATAAATTACAAAAATAAATAAATAGTGCAAAAAAAAAGGAATAATGAGGTAGCGTTCATGGATTGTTCAGAAATGTGATGGTGGAGGGAAAGAAGCTGTTCCTGTATCATTGAGTTCGGATCTTCAGGCTCCTGTACCTCCTCCCTGATGGTAGTAATGAGAAGAGGTCATGTCCCAGATGGTATTCTATGATCCATACTTTACCAAAGATGTATGTATAAGAATGTACTTGGTTAAGCAGGGATTGTGGGCTATTTTGTTTTGCTTTTCCTTTTTAGTTACTTTATTTCTTGGTCTGGATTTGTTAATACCTCCAGTTGCACACTTTCCTTTTACTGGGAGGGATTATTTGATTTGTGGACCTTTTCTGACTTTTCAAAGGAATATAACTATATAATTAGGTGATGAATTGGGTAACTTCTTCCTCCTAAATTTTGTTTAAGTAAATAAGGTGATTTTATGAAAGTGATATGGAGAGTTGGTGAGATTACTAATAGTTAATGAATGACTGAAGAACTTATGGCTGCGCAACACTCAATTCTTCATCCTTTTTTCTTTAATTATCTGGAGAAAGGCTTTGTGATCTTGGCACTGTCATAAATATAAATCCTATGGAACTTCATGTATAATAGTCATAAATCTTAGTTAATTATTTTAATGGTCTTGAGCAAAACTGTAAAACATACTTTTTTTTATACCAGAAAATAAGACTTAGTGGTGGCTTAAAACAAGTTGAATAGTAATTAAGGAAAATTGTTTCCACTAATAATCAGAGGAAATAGATTTAAGCGAATTAGTAGAAGAACCAGAGTGGAAGTGAGAAATATTTTACCAGTGTGTTATGATCTGGAGTACGTTGCTTGACAAGTGGTGAAAGAATTTTGAATAGTAACTCTTAAAGAATTAAACATAGACTTGAAAAGGAATAATTAACAGGGCTTCAGGAAAGGAACAAGGGAATGGGAGAAATTTGATAGCTGTTTTGAGGAGCTGGAAGAGGCATAGTGGGCTAATAGCTGCCTTCTGTACTGTAGAATTCTATGATAAAATCGGTAATTATATTGTATGATAAAATTCATAATCATTCCTTATTTTAAAAAGTATAAGTTTTTGAAAGTTAGAATAAAAATAGTTCAGTTTTTTTATTTACAAACAGAAGAAAATGTTAAGGTCCTAAAGGTAGTTTATAATCAGAATATCTGATGAGCACTTGTATGAGTGCCAGTATGAAATGAATTTTTCACCAAATCAGTTCTGTAATTTCTTTTTAAAAGTAATATGTTTCTAAAATTCCTAAGTTTAAGAACAGAAACATTTGTTATTGGCATGTATATTAAACACTTGTATAGAAATACCTACTATTCGTAAGTCTTACGTTGTGGGAATAATTGTTTGGTTCTTGCCAAATAGCTGATGTTTTGTGGAAAAACAAAATAGATAAATAGATTCACATGTAGGATACATGCTCAGTTTCCAGATTTAAACATCTGTGCATAGTGTAAGATTTAATGGCAGGAATGGACTATTATTGAGAAAAAATGCTAAGGGAGTAATAAATTTATCTTGCACAATTGAGGTGGAGTTGTAACTCACCACAAATCTCAGTTATTCTTTTTCTTTCTTTGTTTATGGATGTTTCTTCATTGGTAATTTTTATCTATATCTTAATTTAACTCAAGATTCTTGTTATTTTTTTAATATTTCCTATGAAATTGTGTTGGACTTTTGCCCAATTCTGACTTTTGCATGAACTGATATTAGCCTTGAAACCTGCTGTCAATGGACTGCTCTATTATTAAAATATTAAATTAGCACAGCCATTGAGGAGTAATCCATGGAACGAGTGTCAAACCTTGGCCTAACTCTAGGCAAAAAAAAGTTGCCCTGCCTGCAAGCCTGCATTGCTTCCCTATATTGCAGTTTTAATCAACTTAATGTAATAAAATGAGTGAATTGCAACAAGGAAAGGAGGCACAATACAGAAATGTAAATTTTATTTAAGTAATCAAATGCATCAAATTTTGCATATAAAGGCTATGATACTTGCCCTATCTGCAACCTGAATGAACGGAAGAATACAACTTTTCCTAATAGTTTAATCACTAAAAAAAATAATATTGCATCAACCAATCTGGTTAGAACTTTTGTATTTTTTTTCTGTCCCTCCTAAAGTTGATTGTAAAAATGCTGAATCAATGTGAGGACGTTGGAAATGATCTGCCAGCTCTAGAAATGCACATCAAGATTGAATACCATCTAAAGCTGAGTGGTTACCCTTCAAAACCAAACTATTTTTTCGGAGGAGACACAAGAAACTGCAGATGCCGGAATCTGGAGCAAAAAGCTGTTACAAGAACCCGCAATTTATTTTTTCATAGATTTGGTTTTTTTAATCTCCTTTAAAAACTTAATAGGAAGTAAATTTTATGAACAACTAGTTCACTTCAAACAGCTACTTAAAAGTCAAATTAATCCAAAATGTTATTTTCATGATGTGATAAGCTACATATTTGTGAACTTCGTTTTTGCTTCAAGTGTTGATTTCTATAGAAGTCTCTAATAATTGTAATTTCATCCATTTCAGAACATAGTAATATGAAAATACACAGAATTTCATCTGTTCTAGTAACCAGCTGGACACTTTAGAATGTGTTATTTCTTCCTCCCTCAACTCCATTCTGCAGAAATATGAACAAATTATGGTTGATCTGCTATTAATAAGGAAGCTGCACAACGACTGTGGCAAATGCTGCCAAAATATTGATGCATGCAATTTTGTTTTCCCATTAAGCTTTTGGGAAATGAAAAGAACAAAGAACCACTTTATTTTTTTCTATTGTGGGAGGTGGTTAGAGACCCTTGTTTGTGATGAATGGGCCCTTAGAAGCAGAAATGGGATGTCAGCAATAGTGACTATTTTTTTAGATGAAGCTCGGGTGAAAATTGCTGTTGTAAGCAAAATCTGAGGACAAATGAACCCAATCTACTTTCACAAAACACCTAGCTTGTAGCAACACAACTGAGATTCCCTAAAACAGGATATCAGTGATGCTGTAGACTTAGCTGAAAAATAATATTTTTCTCAATGATTTTCCTTCATCATTCTAAGTTCAGACTATTGAGTCATTGCCATTATCTAGCCATTCCTTTCCCAAGATCATAAAAGAAAATTGCTTGTCTCCATAAATTGTTCTTTCTTCCTGCAATCTGCTAATTTTTAAACTTTGCAGTTTAAAATAGTAGCATGCTCATCTTTTTTTGTTTTTTTTAAACTGGTAGAGTGTACCTTGATCCTTAGCGTACTTCTCAATTTTTGCAAAATAAGATCAAGGAAAACAAGGGCGTAGACCAGAAAGGTCTAATCTGATTTTGGGGAGGGTGCTGTATTTAAAGTGTAGGAAAAAGGCAAGAAAATTTGCATTATTCAGCAGTGGTACTAAACACTTCTGTCACTATTTCCATATTAGCATAAAAAGGAATGTTGGCATTAGATGTAGAGATTATTCTGTTGGTTTGGACAATATTTTCTCCAGTTCAGTAGTATTTGCGTTGCAGGATTTTGTTTTATTTTGATATTGCTTTAAAATAATACACTGTCACCTTGTCTCACTTAGTATTCAGTACTTGTTCCTGGGAAGAGGAGTGCTAATGGAATTGGTGCTAAAAGAGGTCATTATGGGATTATTTATGAAGAGAGAGACATGTTATTGTGCTGGGAACCTGGCATGAACCCCTTGCCCTCCCCATTACTGTGTGCTGCTGTGCCAGGAACCTGGTTGAGGATTGGTTCTCTGCTGATGCTCCTGCAACAACAAAATTGTTAAAGTGATTGTTTCACTGCGTGGATGGAAATGGAGTGAACCACTGAGGCAATATGCAATGGCCCTCTGTGAGGGCTGGTGTCGGATGGGCTGGGATGAGTGCTGGAGCCTCTTGGCACTGAGATGAGGTACATCTGGGCTGGCACAGTGAGTGCAGGCCATTGCTGGGGACTGGTAGCAACTGCTTCATGTGTTGACAAAGCACCAGGATCTACAGTCTCTCTCATCATCTCCTGTCGGATCTGTTGGAAACTGCTGTATCCATATCTCTTTGCTAAGGAAGGAAAACAATAGCTGTGATCAAACCCAACAGGAGGTGGTGAGAGAATCCATAAAATCTCTCAACACATGGAGCAGGTGTTGCCAGTCCCTGGCAGTCCTGAATTGTCCATCTCAGTGCTGAGCAGCTGCACTGCTCACTTTAGCCCACGCATGCACTCCCTGCACATTGCCTGGTCATTCACTCCACACCAAGGCACGTGGCGATGAGATCACAGATTCATTGCTGCGGAGAAACAAGTTCCCAGCACACGGCCCAAGTGGAGACATTTATTCCAAGTACATGAGGTACATACCTGTGAATGTTTGGTTTCCAGGACCAAGAGCACTATAATGAATCAACACCCTTTGTAGTACCACTAAGTGAGATGCCAGAGTTTAAGAAAGCTCCTCCAAAGCTAAAATTTATTATTGTTGATAGTTAAAGACAAACACTGTATTAATAAATGTTTCTAGCCCTTTAAAGGAGATGTTAACAAAACATATAAAACATTCATCTACTAATATCTGTGAGAATTTTACTTTGGTTGTCTCTTCCCATGCTGATGGTAATTTCTTGATACAGGAAGAGCTTTATTAAATGTGTCTTCTCATGTTTCTACAAAGAATTTTTCCCCCTTTCCACCTTGTCTAAATATTTCAGGATATTATCGCTCCCATGACAAATAGTGATTTACTGTTTAAAACATAATTTCCTGCTGTGGGAGAAATAGCTCTTAAATATCCATTGTCTAGCTTCTCAAAAAATTTACAGATGTATATTGTCTGATTATACCAAATGTGATTTTTGTAGCAGTCCTGTAAAATCTAATTTAGAACTATTATTATTTTATCGGAAGTTCAATTAAAGTAAATCTGACTAAAAATGTGTCACAAATTATGAACCAAACAATTGCAGCTTCACAATCGTTCACTTTTGAAGTATTTAAGAAAAGTATTAGCAAGTTGAAATAACTTGAAGAAATATTCCTGGACATTCTTAAACTGTAGTTGTTCCAGAAATAGGAACAATTATAATTTCCCTGCTGCTGACACAGTATTAACTAAGCAATGGCTTTATAACCAGAACCATGTGATATGCATTTTTTTTCAGATGGCTACTCCTAAAACCCTAATCCATATCACTGCCATTTTAAGATGACTTCTCAAATGCTTCATTTTCTGCTCTCCACAGCATACATCTTGCACAGATGCCATTCTTCACTTTCACATTTTGCACACAATCCCCTGCTCTTGTCTCTTTCCTTGTCGAGATTCACTATCTCCCACCTTTAAGCAAGTTTATTTCAGAATCTTGATTCTAGTCAAGGTAACCATCCCTTCAACTGAGCCTAAGGTCCGACAACCTGGAATTCCCTTTCCAAAGCCATTTACGTTGACAATTTGCCCTCTACTTTCACAAGCCTCGTAACAATTTTTATTTCATCCTATGCTTTGAATAAATAGACCCATAACCTTTCTTTCCTTGCGCTTGGTATTCATTTATTTCATGTGCCATTTAAAGCATTTGTCCATATATGAGGAGAGATATGTCTAAGTTCTCACTTAAAAGGGAAAGTAAAAAAATGATTTCACTACAGTGCGATGCACTGAGATTTCACCTGTCAGTTGTCGTGTATTGCAAAATTGCTATTTCTCTGCTTCCAACAGGAGTGTGTGATAAATGAAATGAAGCTTAAAATAGAATAAACTGGAAGTCAAGATGGAGGATAAAGAATGTAATGTAAAAAAAAACTACTGAAAATGTAAACCAAACTTGTAGCTTTCTGGAAAGGTTGGATTTCAAGTATTCATACTTAATCAGGATTTGGCCTGTTGTGGAGGTGATGCATAATATAAATAAAAGAATGCATTGTAGACTATCATCCCTTCCTCCAAGTATTTGCTCTTTTCCTCTCTTAATGGTCTTTTGACTTTAGTTGTCTCTTTTTGAAAATATTTCTAATGTTCTTGTTATTTTTAAAAGTTTAATTCTGTTTATAGGAAAAAGTATGCATTATATGTTAATCAAACAGAATTCATTACGTCACCCAGAATTTGTGCTGTGACCTATTCTGACGTAACAATTTGGTATGTAACACAAATACTGCCATTTTCCTATCCCTGCTCCCTGCACAGACAGTGAGAATGATACAATTGCTTCTAAACAGGTGCAAATTAACCTTTTAGTTGTGTGGTTTTCTGATGGAGGGAAACATAAATTGGATCGCCAATCCATGATTTTGGATCTTTGTTTTCTGTTGTCTTTATTATTTCTTTCAAATATGTGCCAAAGCAATTCACAAGGAACATGTTACGTTGTGTAGTTGCTCCAATTTTGTTGCAATTTTTCATACTTTTGTTGTAGCATTGAAGTTACTTGATTATCATCCTGAGGTCTGGACTGAACATTTTTTTAATTAAAAAAAGATTAAGCCAAAAACAAGGAATTAAAATTGTAACTTCTTACATTTTTTCCCTATAGTTCTCCAATTCCCATTCAAAGGAACTGGGACATGGATCCTGTACTAGATATACCCTGGAATGGAATCTGAGAGCAGATTCCCCAATGTAAATGACAGTGGGGAATCTCAGTGGGGTCTTGTCCCCAGTTGGACTCCGTGGGAAGTCCTGTGTTGCAGCACAGTTAGGAAATGGCTGGTGGAGCTCAGTGAGTAAGCTTAAGACTTCTGTGTACATGCAAGAGTCTCAAAATTTAGCACCACTTATACTGACAAATGTTGGCAGTTCTGCAGGAACTGTCAACTTGGCTAGCTTAACCAATTGGAATAAGTGCTCCAGGCCAGCAGATTAGAACAACCCAAACTCATGACAAGAAACATTTTCAACAAAATAATGGAAAAGACTGCAGCTAACCACATTCTGGGTGGGGGACAGTGCCTATTTTATTGTGTGAGTCATTGTTCTCAGCAATCACTCTGGGCATCAAAATGCTACTTGCAATTGTTGGATGAAGTCCTAGAAGATGCATTAAAATGTGATGTGTTTGGTATGTTCATATCGGAATACTGAACTTGTCTGTGTTTTCGTATCTTCAAGCTAGTCATTTTGAGGAATAGTGCAAAGTAGTTGTAGGCTTTGCAAGCTGATTAAGAGGCTGAATGTGAAAGCTGCTTCTGTGATAAGTTGTCTTTATGCCAATCAATATGGTAGTATGCCTGAAATAGTGGAGAGTTTTATGGACTCCCACAAACAATGCAATGAGAGGAGGTGGGTGAAGCCCAAGTACATTAAGCCACACTCAGCCCAGAATTCAGAGCCTAAATCCAGTGGGGTTCAAACCATGGATCTTCTGATTCAGGGTGATGGATAAATTTTACAAAGCTCTGCTATTTGGATATGTTTAAACAAGTATGTGTGTGAAATAAATTTACCTGAACTATGGTACAGTTTTCTGGATCAAAACTATGGCTAACGTGTTAAGATAACTATGCCTGTGACTGGCTGGTGATTTCTATCAGACAACATTGTGCTTGGTGAAATGGATGTGGTACCTTTTTAGTACAGTAATTCTTTGCAGTGAGCAATTTAAACCTGCTATGACTGTGCACATTTGAATGGTGCTGTTAACGTTAGCACTTTCACATCGAATAAGCAGTAGTCTCCTACAATTTACTTTGTATATAATCTGACTTGGGGATCGAAATACCGTGAGGGAACTTGAAATTTATCAACTAAGCTATTATGATCTGGTATTGTTCTGAAATAATTTATGTATTTTTTGTGGGATTTGCATTTTCTCTTTTTTAATAACACAACAGAGAAGGTAGTGTAACTTACAGTCTGCAGTGATGTGCTAAATACATAGACTGTCTTGCAGAAGAAAATAACATGCAATTGATTACAAAAGTAAATATAAATAGAATATCAAACAGAACACATTGAGCAGCGTATACTATCCTATAATGTAAGGAATTCATATCTGGCATTTCTAGTATTTTTTTAAATGAGATTAATGTATCCTACAAGTGAATTATTAACATTCCAGAAAAAGGTTATTTTTGCTTCATTTTCTTTGTGATGAATACCTGTGACCACAGATTTGATCAAGTGAAAAAACCTGTATTTGTCAATTCCTTTTTTCTAAAAAGAGGAAGTGTTTTCTGAGTTGCACTGTGGTACCAGACAGATCAGTTTAATTACTGATCTTTGAATCAGCTAATTTCAGATAGTGCACTGGTAAGGTGTTGCAGTTTTTCTTTGCCATGAGATTGCCGTGGGTTCTAGCTTTTGATTATTATTCTGTGGCCCCTGGTGTAAGTAGGGTTTTATTTTTGAGGGACAAGAATATGTTCAGGTGTGTCTAATGGCACCCCATAAGTGAATAATTTGCTGATACTCACTGTTGAAGCAGTAAAAGAATCAATCATTTTGGGGGCTGGAGAATGCAAAAATATCTTGCTTGACCCATTAAGAATTACAAGGCCAGCCATATTAATGCAGGTTTGTTTTTTAAACAAGGATCATAGATAGTGTTTGATTGCTGATATATTTTCTCTTTTTTTAAATGTAGCTCTGGATGGATATTGTCAACAGTTGAGTGAATACCGTGAAGAGCAAAAGAGAAAGTTAGGTGGCATTTGCTGATGTTTGACGTAGGGGTCTATTTAAATAGATTTTCAGAGATAATTTAGTTATTTTAAACTATGAAAGTGCTTATTGAATTGTAACTAAGTCAGAAACAGTATTTTTAACGATAAAGGTGGTGGGAAAAATGGCATCAGGTTAAAGAGCAGTTTCCACAGAATGGGGCCAAGTTAAGTGAAAACATGGTGAGTGGTTGAAGGAAAGGGTCTGTTTTTTGTGGGACAGTTGGGGTGTGGTGGTGATGGGAATTGAGGCTGGAGGAGGTTCAATATAGGGGTGGAATCATAGAAGAATTTAAACATAGCAAGAATTTTCTTGCTATGTTTAAATACCATTGCAATACCATTGAAGAACTGGGACAACATAGGTTGGTGATGAAGGTGGTGAAGAGCAGATCTTGGTGCATGCTTAGAAGCATGTAGCAGAGTTTTGACTGAATGATGGAAGATCATTGGACTAGGTTGGTTATGATTAGATATGTAAGTAAATCGAGGCAAGGTAACACTAAACTGGAAAATGTAAAGAAGACATTAGTGGAGATAAGTTTGCTTGATTGTATTGGAGATTGCAGAAAGGTGTAGGGCACAGAAGGAGGTAACGTAACAAAATGTAGTTTTGTGATTTTTGTTTTGGGGTGGATTGGAGCAGAAATAAATTAAAACAGGAAGTGGGAAAAATTTGGGAGGGAGCAGCAACTCAAAGGATTTGGAGAGAAAAAGGAATGACCTTGTATTGGTGATGTCAGCAGGATCAAGCATGAAGTTTTTGAAGAGGAATAATGAAACTGGTTTTAAAAGGGATGTGGACAATACCTCGGGTGAGGGATCATTGATAATAAAGCCAAGAAGGCAAACTGTGTGGTTAGAATCTCATTGGGAATGGATTTAAGGAAAAAGGGGATGAGCTTTGAGAGCAAAGGAGGGAACAATAAAACCGAGAGAGGGGGTGATTTGCCTTTGTGGGCAAGTGGCAGCTAAGCTGCTGACTGCTTTTTGGTGACAAGGAAACATCTCATCCATCTTAGTAATTTTGGTTCTGAGGATAGAGGGAACATGAAGTGGGTTTTAAGGAAGAGGAGAACAGCCTTGGTCTCATCGATGCCCTCCAAGATGATCCAAGAGTATTGGGTAGTTTG
This sequence comes from Pristis pectinata, assembly GCF_009764475.1. Classification (NCBI taxonomy): domain Eukaryota; kingdom Metazoa; phylum Chordata; class Chondrichthyes; order Rhinopristiformes; family Pristidae; genus Pristis; species Pristis pectinata. The sequence continues at coordinate 13,184,193 of NC_067428.1, forward strand.
TGCAGAACATATAGGGCTTGATGTAGTTCATGCAGTTCTGGCATTTGATGGCTCACCCAGTTATGTGTCAAGCGTGCTATATTTGTGCTCCATAGATGAGGGAATTAGGTGGGAGGATGGCACGAGAGGATTGATAGTAACTGGACACAGTGAAGTTTTGCAGTAGGTGAAGAGATTGTAAATGGGTATTGGATGACAATTGAGCAAATAAGCATGCTGGTTAAGTTATTGGATTAGTCTCCATGGACCAGAACATTTGATCTGGCAAAATGAATTCAAATTGCGTTATAACAGCTGGGCAGTTTAAATTTAAGTAATTAAGTAAATCTGGAATTAAAAGTTCTTGTCAGTAATGGTAACTAAGAAACTTCTATTTTGCCATTTAAAATCCCATCTAGTTCACTAACCTTTCAAGGAAAGAAATCTGCCATTCTTCTCAAATGTAACTATTTGTGACTCTGGAACCATTGCAGTGTGGTTGACTCTTAACTGCCCCTGTATGACCAAGCAAGCCACTCATGCTCAGGGGACTTCATAGAAAACCAGTAAATGTTGACCATGCCAGTAATAGCTATGTTCCATGAATGAAGTATTCTGGCAAAAGGCTTATCAGCTGAAATTTGAATAATGTCGTAACCAAAAGAAGTTTTTTTTTCATGAGCTATATGCATATGATGGTATGGCTGGTCAAAGAAGGATCAGAGATTGCCCTGTTTATGATCAAAATCACAAGGTTTTAAGGGAATATCCACAAATGTTGGTAGGAGAGATTTTATGAAGAGAGATTAGAAAGGCAGTGAATTCAGGAGAGGGGGAAAGCAGAATAGAGACAAGATCAAAATAACAAGTATGAGAAATTGAAGGAAGACAGGAAGATGAAAGTTCGAGAGAAAACTCTGGATGTGACTTCCTGCAGGTGGCAGAGATTTAAGAAATGATAGAAATGAAACAGATTGACGAGCTCAAAAGAGGATATGTCAAAAGAGTAAGGGGGTGAGGTTAAGGGGTGTAATTGGTGGTGAGGACTGTATCACAACCATACTACAGGTAGCTTCTTAATTTTGCATCAGCACTAATGATATAATAAAAAAAAGCAGCCATTTTTTAGTATTACATGCTGCCTCTGATGTTGTAGTAACTCTTGTTAGAAGTGGGATTACCATTATGCACACAGACTCCATTCATGTCAGTTAAATTTAAGAAATCCCTCTTATGGATTTTCTTTGTTCTCTTTGTGATGCCAACTATCTGTTCTTACTGAAGACTCCTGCTGAATTCTTTCTCAAAATTTAAAAAAGTCTCTTGTTGTAATGTTAGTTTATACCAGTTTATAAAAACATTAGATTCGCTTCTAGACAAATTAACGTGTCTGGTAATCTAAAAGATTAGTTAAGACGTGCACTTTTGGAACATAAATTCAGCATAGATGTTATCATCTACCACGTGATTGCTACTTTGGAAGGATTATTAAAACCTTGGTCTTGAATGAGTAAAATTACGTATCTGAGCAGAATGCAAGATTTGTGGTTTTTTGATCGAGTGTTAAGATCAGGTTGAAGCAATGCCAGACCAAGCTGCTGAGAAATGCAAGCAGATTTTCTATATACCTGATGTAGAATGCACACAGCCTCCTATTGGGGGCCTGGGGATTCTCAAGTATGTGTAAGGATGCTGGTGCAATTGAACAAACTGAGACTGGCCTAGAATTACATTTGCTCCCAAATGTTTTCAGCTATTGGCTCAGTGCAACAGAGGAGTCATTTTGTTTTTCCAAATTCTTCCTTTTATGGAAAGTGATGAGCCCATAAGAAAAGGTGTATTGAATTTTGTACAGCTGTTGGCATTTAGCCACTCAGCTGCAACATTAGAACTTCAGCCCTTAAAGGAGCCCATGCAACTTGTGTACACCAGACAAAAAAAAATGCTGCAATTGGTCTTTTGTATAAAATGACATGGGGACACAGGAGAGGCAAGGGAGCACTTTTTCTTCCCCTTCATGGTTTGTAACCAGAAGATTGTAGTGGAGGAGATCAACAGGAGTAGAGAGGTTCTCTCTGCAAGGAGTGCCAGAAAATCATCTAGCACTACAGCCAGGTGCACAGCTGAGTTCATCTCCAGGACTGAAATACGGAGCTATGCAAAAAAAAAAGTGTTATGATCTTAAATATATAAAGGTGAGAGCTCAACACTTGTACTCACTACTGAGATGTGGTACCTTCTGCAATGCCATGGGCACTCAGCCACCATCACTCTCTCCTCCACACACTTAACAGTCACATAAGGATTTTTTTTTCCCTTCTCCAATTCCACTGTCTCCTTCCCCCCTCCCCCCAACATTCACAGTTGGCCACATTGAGACATCCTCTTCCTGTACTCACAAGCAGCCACACACTTATCAAGCAAGCCAACCATACCAGAAGTTCATCTCACTAATTTGACTCTTTGCCTTACAGACCAAGATTGCAAAGAATAGTCACCTCCAGAGAGAAGGTGATCCTCTTGGGCTCAGACACTGCCCGATGGATATTGGGCAGTTAAATCTGATGCGCCAGGGTCCCCTGAGGAGGTACACAATATTTGGGTATGCAATATTTGTAGTTTGCAAGTATCCAACTGCTCTTCCACATAACTCATTATTTTTTTGAAATCAACATCTAAAAGATTCTGTGTGTGAGCTGGACATTTTCTGCAAAGGACTTATGTAGTCATTACTGATATGCTTTTGTTTCTGTCCTTACCATTGTAGGCTCCTTAAGAGAGAAGATCACCAACAGCACGACAGTAAGAAATAAATGCTGTGGAGGAGCAAGAGCTTAAAGATGATGAGTCTCTGGATGATGTGGTGGCAGAAGGACACCCTGTACATTGCTTCTATCCCTGGTAAGTGCAGCTCAGATACTATGAAAGCAGAACATGGCTTAGAGGTCACTTTTTCGAGCAGAAACACCTGGAACTACAGAAAAAGGCTAGTAGATGTGCACAGTGAAAGGCTTAGACATTTTCCAGCCTATCAGAGCAAATGTTTATGATTATTAAGGATATGGAGGAATCCATTGCTTTCACAGGAGGTCAGGTGCAGCCAGGAGAAGATCAATTCTAATCTGGAAGTTGAAGTGCACTTCTATACCAGCCTTCTTTGATACTACAGCAGATACACCTGGCTTCCACTTCCATGGAGGCTCATCATAGCTCTGCTATTAGTAAGCCAGTTGCAAGTCAATCTTCAGTATAATCAGATTGCTGTTTTGCAAAAAAGAGAGATGACTCATTTGCCAACATGGGAGCAGACAGCTGTTTTGCATGAGTTGTTTGCTGGAGTTGGCAAAGGTTCATCTGCCCTGTCATGTGAGTCCAAGTGGCATCACCAAGTCAAAGTCCTCAGGATGTCAAGATTTCTCTTCCCATTACAACTCTCAAGCAAATGTCCTCATCTGTACCCTACAGCTGATTTTCTCATGCTATAGCCACTCCTGGTAAGACACAGTAACTGGAAGTCAGCCCTTCCAGGGAACGAGCTAATTGTGGGTACTCAGCATAGAATTATGTATCCCCTACTGTGGAAAGCGGGCAGCCTGGCACTAGCCACAGAGAATAAGGTAACATGGTGTAGCACATTGAAGCCTTTTGCACAATTAGGAACCAGTATGGTTTGGTATTGTATGTATCAATTCTGCTTTCATTTTTATTTAAATGTTATCAGTTTTATGATTTGAGAACTTTAATTTTCATTTTTAATCTTGAATAAACTATTTTTGCATTAGCTTGAGATTCTGTGAGAAGTGAAATTTTGTGCAGAACAATGAGGAGCCACAATCAGTACAGATGAACTGATGGATTAGACAACAATTCCTTATTGTATTCCAAAACACCAGAGTCAGACTTGCAACATGGAGAGACGTCACAGCCCATTTGTATGTGGGTGACAAGCTATTTACATCCATCATCATAGAAGATGAATGAGTGTCCCAGCTTTGAGAGTAGTCCTGTGGCTGTTGTCTTCATAAAGCCTATTAATCTGGAGAGGCTTTATTGCCTCTTATTATTTCAAAGAACATAAAGTTAATTACATTGACAGCAGAAGAAAGTTCATATACACCAACCTTACCCTTGACCACTGTCCTTTTGATGAACAATAAGATTTCCTCTTGGATGGTCATACATTGTTTGCGCATTGATAATTCAATGTAGTCTAAGTGGCTTAAGTTTTTATTCTACATAAGCAGAAGATTCTTGAAGCTTAACATTGCTATTCTATTTAAAGAGGCAGAATCCATGTCATGGAGTTTTGTCTCCCATTTGCAGAGCCACTTACTGTTGAAACAAGATATTTGATTAGAACTAACCTTTATTAGTAACTGCAATGATTTCATCCTTAAGACCCCTTCCTCTGGAAATGGATGTCAGCAACAGTTATGCCTTCACACTAGCAGACTATTAACTGATCACCTTTAAGCATAGCTTTGAAGAGTTCAAGGTATTGCTTTCGTTTCCATTGCCTGCCTGCCTTGAAACAATACTTCTATGGCTGTCTCTCAGGCGCAAGCAAGGAAGTTGCACATCTAAAAGAAAATCCAATATTTCAATAAGTAATATGAATGTCTGGAATTTGCTGATCCCATGCAGGTAATGTTAGTAAGTAATTTCAGACTGACAAGATCAACTTTTGATCATTGTACTTCAGTGTGGCATTAATTCTACTTCTAAAAGAGTTGTCGATTCATACATCTCCAATGAGTTGCATAAGTTTTATACATCTCATTGGCTCTCACTTTAATGATGGAATTGAACCTGGCTACACTTCTGAAAAGCTGGCTCCCACCCAGATTTTATTTAAGTATCACAGTTGATTAAGATGTTTAATGGAGGTAGCTATTCGCCATGAGAGAATTAACCTTGCCTGGAAAGGTATGTTAAGGACAGTATGTATGTTGTGACTAGGCTGATATGAATGTAGCCTGACTAATTCTGATAAATCATCACAAAAGGAACTAGGACAGATGATACAAGTATGAGGCAAACCATTCCTTACAATTTTAAAAGTTTATCATTTGTTGCCTGCCACAGATTTTGTATCCATTAACAGGCTACACAGTAGACAAGATTAACTTTATTTCGTTAAATGAGAAATCCTACAATTGTAAGTATATCTTTCAGTAGTTTCTGCTTTTGTGGCCGACTAGAGGGGAGGTGAATAGTGGTATGGAGTCCTTGAGCTGGCGCTGTGCTCTCTTTTCAAATGCTAACAACTGGTCGTTGGGAGTGCTTGTGAGAAAGGAGACCAGCACTGGCAGGTATCTCTGACACGAATGGAAACTAGCATGCATTGTACTTCATAAGTGTCTGTGAACTATTAAATGCTCCCTGACAGCATATCCAGACAAAGTGTCCCTTCTGTGCCCTCTAACGTTTCCCACTGGAACCCACTGGGGGTGTGGGTGATGGTATTCCTCAACTTTGTCACACATTGTCCCATCCCCATTCAGCCATTACCCATTCTGCCACAACCTCCCACCAGCCCGCACCCACCTCTCTTCCCACACACATGACCTCAAGCAAAATTTGTGCAGCAAGCATCAGACCACAAGAGAGCAAGCAAGTACTGGAGGATGCCTCTGGAAAACAGATAATGAAATCTCATTTTGAGGTGGCCATTAGCAGTCCCAACCAGTCTCCTTTTGTTTCCAGCGTTTTCATGATAGCCTAGCTTCAGTGACTGGAGAACACTTAGGAGCCATCGATGGAAGGGACAGTCCTTTGTGTCCCAATATTCATTCATCAGGCCTCTGAAAGATTTTGGGCAATAGTGCCTACGTTAGAACGAAGGAGTGATACAAGCTTCCGAAACCTTCCATTGACCAAGGTGGATCACAGCTGAATAAGGGAGTGGAAGCCTTTGTGGTTCTGACTGGTAGCCCAAAGCACAACATAAATGCAGTTTATGATGATTTTAACTTTGGGAAGCCAGTGATTCTTACACTTAGTGGGTCCTCTTGAATTTCTTCTTCTCTGCTAAAATAAAAGTAGCAACAGTCACCTAGAGTATTAAACATAAGGAGCTTCAGTAATGATGCAGGACTGTAAGTTATTATAGTTAGGGCACATATCAGCCAAATCACTTGGACTATTTTCTGAGTACTGAAGAATTGGTTATTCAAGAGGCAATAATAGTGACCCTGAAGGTGGTGTCAGAGAAACCCCAGTCCTCTCCATTATCCAACAGATGCAAGATTTTTACAACATTTGGAACAAGCAGGGACCCCATGGAATTTGAGCAAGCCAGGGTTCAAATTGGGGGAATGAAAGTGAATGTAGTAGTGAGAGGGAATAGTATAATTAAGGGGATAGATAATGTCTGCAGCTGCAAATGCGAGTCCCAAAGGCTGTGTTGCTTGCCCAATGCCAGTACCCTAGACCCTAGGGGACTGCTAGAGAGGATGGAATAGGGGAGCTGTTCTGTTGGGACAGCCTTCACTTGAACTGAGCTGGAAGCAGTACCCTTGCAAATCAAATAACTCACCATTGGTAAGGCTTTACGCTAAATAGTTCAGGGTGGGGGTCATGTTCAAATGAGAGAAAAAGTAGAAAGTCAAAGAGAAATGATAAGATGATTATGCAGGGTAGCAAAATGGATAACGAGAACCAGAGTGTGAAAGGACGGCATAGCATAAAAATGTAAAGTTACATCTCCAATTAGAGTCAGAACAGGAAAATGGTAAGAAAAATGAAGGCTTTTTATCTGAATGCACATAGCATTCATAATAAAATAGACAATTGAATAGCATATATAGAAGTTAATAGAAATATGGTTGTCTGGTGATCAAGGTTGAGAATTAATTATTCTAGGATGTTTAACTTTTTGAAAAGATTGGCAAATGGAAAATGAGAAGGGATTGCATTGCTTAAAAAAAGCATGGAATAAAGGCAATAGAAAGGATCCTGGATTAGAAAATAAAGAGGTGGAATCAGAGTAGGTGGAGCTAAGAACAGCATGGGGCAGAAAACATTGGGAGTTGGCTATTGACCCCCAGGTAGAAGTCATAATGTACTATCATTAAGAGAATCAGAGACACATTAACAAGAGTAACACAGTAATAGTTGGGGGCTTTAATCTACACTTAAACTGGGGAAAAACAAATTAGCTGTAATAGTGTGAAGAACAAATTGCTGGACTTGTACTAGCTAGTTTTCTAGATCATTATGTTGAGAAATCAAATGGCAAATGGGCCATTTTAGATCTATTGTTATACATTGAGAAAGGATTAATTAATAATTTTTGTAATTAAGGGGCTGTTAGGGGTGACTAATAATGTGATTTTAAAATTCTATATTGAGACCAAAAGGGATTTAATTCAATCTTAAATCTAAGTCAGCCTACGAAGATATGAATTGACTATGATAGATTGAACATTTATTAAAAGGTGTAACAATAAACGAGCAATGGCCAATGCTTAAATAATTTATACATAGTTTGCAACAACAACATATCCCTTCAGAGCACAAAAACCTAACAGAAAAGTGGTTCAACCTTCTACTGAGGACTTAAAGATAGTATCATAGTGTTACCAAGAAAAGCAGTAAGCTTGAGGACTTGAAAATTTCAGAATTCCACAAAGAAAGACCAAGAAATTGATAAGGAAAGGGGAAGTAGAATACAACAGTAATGTTGTGAGAAACATACAAGCAGACTGAAAAAGCCTTTATATGCAGCTAAAAAGAAAAAGATCAGCAATAGTTAGAGTCACAAAGACATATAGCACAGAAACGGGTCTTCAGCCCACCCAGTCCATTCTGACCATCAACCACACGGTTCCACTTTAATTCCACATTAATCCCATGTTTTATTCTCCCCACTTTCTCATCAACTCCCCCCAGATTCTATCACTTACCTACACACTAGAGCAATTTATAGTGGCCAGTTAACCTACCAACCCTCACATCTTTGGGATGTGTCAGGAACCGGAGCACCCAGAGGAAACTAACATGCTCAGAAGTAGAACATGCAAACTCGTCACAGACTGCACCCATGGTCAGGATTGAACCCAGATCTCTGGCACAGTGAAGCAGCAGCTCTGTTAGCTGCACCATTGCAGTGTTAATTTGGTTCCCTTGTAGACTTAGGCAGAGACAATAAATTAGAGATTAAGGAAATGGGAGAAAGGTTAAACAAATGTCTTCCTAGAGGAAGGGGCACAAAACTTCCCTGGGAATTGTAGAGGACAGGAGGTCTGGAGAGAAATGATACTGAAAGCCAATAAATCCCCAGAATCCAGTCACCTGCATCTCAAGATTTTGAAAGACTGGAGGTTCTGACACTGAGTATGTTGAAGATGTAAATCAATAGATTTTTGGATATTAAAGGAATTGGGGGATATAGGGCACTTATAGGAAAGTGGCAATGAGGCAAAGGATGGGCCATGATCTTATTGAATGGTACAGTAGGCACAAGGGACTGAACAGCCTGCTTCTGTTAAGTTCCAAGACTATGAAAGAATGTGTGTCAGTGACCTTGATCTTGACTTGCAGGAAGTCCAGGCACAGGTGGGAGCCTATGGTTGAGGCCACAGAAGGGTGCCAATTCTGCCAAAGACTATTATAATAAAGTTTGATTTCAGTGGACGATCCTTCAGGGAGATTGAGATTGAAGTGTGGATCCCTGTAGACCCTGTAGGGAATAAGATCTATGCCAGTTAGTCCTTCTATACATTCTCTCTCACAGTTCTGCTTTTGTGTGCAGTCTCTCTGGTCCCTGCAGTCCACTTCCATGTCTTGGTATAAAGTCACCAGGGAACCATGCAAGCACCCATTATAAACAGTTTGAAGGTTCTGAAATGGCACAGAAGAATCAGTGATGATTAGTAATAGATCTTCGAATGAGCATCCAGCTTGCAAAGTAAGCTGCAGCAGAAAGCAGAAATTGCAAGGGAGAGTGAGTTGTTCTTTATATTGTGCAGGAAACAGCATTATATAAAGCTTGTTGTTTTGTGAGTGACCAACAGCTGGTAAGCTTTGGATAAAGGTCAGTGATTTCACTCAGCAATTTCACTCAGCAATGCTTAAAAATGAGGATTAATGACTTTGGCTGCACATCCAGCATTGGAAACATCACCCATGACTCATGCTGGGAAGTGCCTGGTTGAACTTGCAATGTGATTGAATTTTTAGGCCAGTGAGTAATTATTGGCAATCTTGTCTCATTCCTCTTCTGAGTGTGTGTGTATATCTCAACACAGATGTTGAAGTAATTAGTAAATCAGCCACGTACTCTTGTACTTTCCAGTCACATCATGAGGGCCACATGAGGCATTATGTTGAAAGATTTGAGAATCAGTATCAGATGTGTAGACTTTTTTCTCCTAAGCTTAACGGATAATCATAACCCGCCCCAGTATCCTCCTGCAAACAAAGTTTGTGCCTCTGATTATGTTAAGAACTTATAATGCATCAGCTATGTATGCTAAAAGAAACTGAAGAACCATTCATACCAGTGGAATTCGTTGGTAATTATAAGTTTAGCAGTAAATACTAAACTGAAATCAGAAGAACCAGAGATGTGTTCAAATCCCACAATGGCAGTCATGGAATTTAAATTCAGTTCATTAAATAAAATCTGAATTCCAAAAATAAACCAATGTCTGAAATAGTAAAACAACAGCTTTATAATTACTATAAGATACCCATCTGTTTCACTAATCTCCTTGGAAGAGGATTTTGGCCATCTTTGCACTGTCTGGCCCATGTGTGTCCCAGACCCAACAGCAATGTGGTTGACTCTTAACTGCCAACCAAAATAGCTAGCAAGGCATTTAATTTGCATGCAGTCAGGAAGGGCAATAAATGCAGGCCTTGTTAGTGATGCTCTACATCTCATAAAGGGTTAAAAATAAAACCAGATTCCGCTTTCTTGTGGATAGAAACTGGATCAACATATATACACATGATTTAAACAAAAATCTAATCTCTAAATAATGATGAATTTCTTTAAATGTTTGCAGTTGTTCCTGTCCTGTCTTTCATTCTCATCTCCCAAGCCATCTTGCTACTAACATCTTTGTATTTAAATTTTCTAATGCAAGACTTAACAACAATGTTCTTGAAACTTTATGACAGTCTTATCAAATTCTGATCACACAGTTTCAAATGTTCTTTTAATATGATTTACTAATGCTGTTTTGTAACACAGTACTAGATCTAAAATGGAGACACAAGGGAGCGCAGATGCTGGACTCCAGAGCTGAGTTCCTCCAGCAGTTTGTTTTTGCACTAGACCTAACATGGCTGTTGCTCAGTGATTCTTGGACAGATTGTTCTTAACAAAAAAAACTTGTGCATTCTGTTATTTTTGCCAATTTGGTGTTTCTAAGTATATATGATGATTAAAGCCTTTCATTTCCCCCAATATCATTGCATTACCCTTGTTGCACACTTGTCTAATCTGATCAATTTTAGAAGATTATTGGAAGATCTTTTTCATTGGTATCAAATTTGTATCTGCCTTTTTTCCAAGATATTGTCTTATAATATTTAATGTGCTAAAGGAGATCAGATCAGCTGGATTCTAAAGTGGCATTTAGTACTATTAAGGCAAACTATAGTGTGACATGTTTCAAGGCTGGATAAGGTGAGTATACTGTAAAAATGCACCTTCATACAGAAGGCATTTAAGTGTATGGAACATATGCATTTATCCTGAGATAATATAAATTGCCAGTTAATGATGAATACATATTGGTAAACCAGGCTATTGAATTCTATGACAGAAATGGAATAGGATGTTTGTCCTTTGGCAATAGACAGATTTGGTCTTTGAATTATTAACAATTTTGTAGTGCTAGGACATAATTGGAGAGAGGGTTAATACATTTTTTTAAATTAAACTCTAAAATGTAATAATGCATTTGACAAACAACATTCTCCTTGAACTTATGCCTGCAACCACACCAAGTGCTACACCTGTCCCTACACCTCCTCCCTCACCACCATTCAGGGTCCCAGACAATCCCTCCAAGTGAGGCAGCGCTTCACCTGTGAGTCAGAGGGTGTCATTTATTGCATCTGGTGCTCCTGGTGCAGCCTCCTGTACATCGGTGAGACCTGACACAGGTTGGGTGACTACTTCGTCGAGCACCTTCACTCTGTCCACCGCAACAGCCAAGACCTCCCGGTGGCCACCCACTTCAATTCCACATCCCACTCCCATACTGACATGTCTATCTATGGCCTCCTCTATTGCCACATTGAGGCCAGATGCAGGTTGGAGGAACAGCACCTCATATTCTGCCTTGGGAGTCTCCAACCTGATGGCCTCAACATCGATTTCTCTAACTTCCAGTAACTTCACCCCTTCCTCTTCTCCCCACCCCCCCCACCACTCCCTTCCCTTATTCCTGTGGCTCCCTTCCCCCTCCTTGATGACCTGCCCATCTCCTTTCCTCCCCTCCTCCCTGGTCCACTGTCCTCTCCTACCGGATTCCTTATTCAGCCCTTTGCGTCTTCTACCTATCACCCCTCAGCTTATTACATCTTCTCCCCCTCCCCCACCCACCTACCTTCCCCCTCTCACCTGAACTCGCCTATCACCTGCCTACATATGCTCCTCCCCCTCCCCCCACCTTATTCTAGCATCTGCCTTTCCAGTCCTGATGAAGGTTCTTGGCCCGAAACGGCGACTTTTTTTTTCCCTCCATGGATGCTGCCTGACCTGCTGAGTTCCTCCAGCACTTTTTGTGTATTTCTCCTTGATCATGGTTAACTCATTATTAGGAAATTGGAGTAATTTCTATGAGTGTTTCCAAAAGTTTGTGTATTAACTTGTGTGACTTTTCCTCAGAATGGAGGGCTCAAAAGTCTTGTAGTCTAACAGGGACAATGTGGATAGAATATAGAACAGTGCAGCACTGGAACAGGCCCTTCGGGTTACACTGAATGTGCTGACTGTGATGCCAATTTAAACTGTAAATTTGCCTGCACATGGTCTACAGTGGCATGAAAAAGTTTGGGCACCCCTGGTCAAAATTTCTGTTACTGTGAATAGTTAAGTGATAGAAGATGAACTGATCTCCAAAAGTCATAAAGTTAAAGATGAAACATTCTTTTCAACATTTTAAGCAAGATTAGTGTATTATTTTTGTTTTATACAATTTTAGAGTGAAAAAAGGAAAGGAGCACCATGCAAAAGTTTGGACACCCCAAGAGATTTGAGCTCTCAGATAACTTTTACCAAGGTCTCAGACCTTCATTAGCTTGTTAGGGCTATGGCTTGTTCATAGTCATTGTTAGGAAAGGCCAGGTGATGCAAATTTCAAAGCTTTATAAATACCCTGACTCCTCAAACCTTGTCCCAACAATCAGCAGCCATGGGGTCCTCTAAGCAGCTGCCTAGCACTCTGAAAATTAAAATAAATGATGCCCACAAAGCAGGAGAAGGCTATAAGAAGATAGCAAGGTGTTTTCAGGTAGCCGTTTCTTCAGTTCGTAATGTAATTACGAAATGGCAGTTAACAGGAACGGTGGAGGTCAAGTTGAGGTCTGGAAGACCAAGAAAACTTTCCGAGAGAACTGCTCGTAGGATTGCTAGAAAGACAAATAAAAACCCCAGTTTCACTGTAAAAGACCTTCAGGAAGATTTAGCAGACTCTGGAGTGGTGTTGCACTGTTCTACTGTGCAGCGACACCTGCACAAATATGACCTTCATGGAAAAGTCATCAGAAGAAAACCTTTCCTGCATCCTCACCACAAAATGCAGCGTAAGAAATTTGCAAAGGAACATCTAAACAAGCCTGATGCATTTTGGAAACCAGTCCTGTGGACTGATGAAGTTAAAATAGAACTTTTTGGCTGCAACGAGCAAAGGTATGTTTGGAGAAAAAAGGGTGCAGAATTTCATGAAAAGAACACCTCTCCAACTGTTAAGCACGGGGGTGGATCGATCATGCTTTGGGCTTGTGTTGCAGCCAGTGGCACGGGGAACATTTCACTGGTAGAGGGAAGAATGAATTCAATTAAATACCAGCAAATTCTGGAAGCAAACATCACACCGTCTATAAAACAAAAAGCTGAAGATGAAAAGAGGATGGCTTCTACAACAGGATAACGATCCCAAACACACCTCAAAATCCACAATGGACTACCTCAAGAGGCACAAGCTGAAGGTTTTGCCATGGCCCTCACAGTCCCCCAACCTAAACATCATCGAAAATCTGTGGATAGACCTCAAAAGAGCAGTGCATGCAAGACAGCCCAAGAAACTCACAGAACTAGAAAGCTTTTGCAAGGAAGAATGGGTGAAAATCCCCCAAACAAGAATTGAAAGACCCTTAGCTGGCTACAGAAGGCGTTTACAAGCTGTGATACTTGCCAAAGGGGGTGTTACTAAGTACTGACCATGCAGGGTGCCCAAACTTTTGCTTCAGGCCCTTTTCCTTTTTTGTTATTTTGAAACTGTAAAAGATGGAAATAAAAAAGTAATCTTACTTAAAATATTAAAGCAATGTGTCATCTTTAACTTTATGCCTTTTGGAAATAAGGTCATCTTTTACTCAGCTATTCACAGTAACAGAAATTTTGACCAGGGGTGCCCAAACTTTTGCATGCCACTGTATAATCCCTCCATTCCCTGTCTGTTCACGTGTCTTTCTAAATGCTTCTTAAACATGTTTCAAGTGATCCTTTTGCATGTATATGATGGTAATTATGACCTTTTATTGAAGGTCTGTACCATTAGTACTAACAAGGTTTGTGATTGGGATGAGGAATCTAAGCATAAATCAATTGAAAGTATCAAGTTTTCTAAATATTGTTTTTCAGATGCATGAATGTGGGAGTCTATCCCTAGTGGTATTAACTCGTTGTTGCCATGACAACGGGTGACTGCTGTCATCTCCCTGGATCTCTCTGTGATTGTACTGCCAGTGCTGCCTTTTCTAAGACGGTAGCAGCAGCTGATGTGGGTCGGCCTCAGTACATCACGCAAGTGACAGCAAAAAATGGCCGCCTCCTATCAACTGTGGTAAAGGCTCTAAGTACACAAGGGTAAGTGATTGTGGGCTGCCAGAAAATAGGAATGCGTTTCTCTCTATTTGTTCTTACCATTTCACAGCATGACAGAAATGGAGTATCGTTTTAACAGCTTTATAGGTAAATTGTCCTTTTCTGCCTGGAACCTCTTTCTCTGCAGTTTACCAAGAGACCAAATTAATATGTCTGTTGGCTTGAAATCTTATTGCAAACCAGGGACAACTGTGTCATAGAAATAAAAAATGCTGCAAACCCTCAGCAGATCAGGAGCATCTGTGGAACGGAGTTAAATTGTAAGTTAGAGACCCTTCAAAAAAAGGAGAGAGATAAAAAGGTTTTTTAGTTATAAGAACACGAGAAAATGGGGGCAGGAGTAGGTTAACAAGCCCCTCAAGCCTGCCGCACATTCAGAATGATCATAGTTGATCTATGGTAATCTCAACTCCTTACAGAGAAGGTGTGGGAGGGTTTAATAGGACGAAGGGAATTTCTGTGATTGGGTGGGGGCAGTATTGGTATTGGTTTTTATTGTCACTTGTACCAAGATACAGTGAAAAACTTGTCTTGCATACTGATCGTACAGGTCAATTCATTACACAGTGCAGTTACATTGGGTTAGTACAGAGTGCATTGAGGTAGTACAGGTAAAAATAATAACAGTACAGAGTAAAGTGTCACAGCTACAGAGAAAGTGCAGTGCAGTAAGGTGCAAGGTCACAAGGTAGATCGTGAGGTTATAGTCCATCTCATCGTAGGATTGCTGTTGGGATGGGCTGTTAATGGGACAGTTAGAGGATGACAAAGAAGTGTGTGTTGTGAATAGCAGGTCAGCATGTGCTAATGAAGAGGGATGAAAATTTAAGGCAAGATTACAAACAGATGACTTGGAGCAAAAATAGCCAGTTCTGATATTGACAGAGAAAGCAAATTTTTCAAAGTTGGAGAATTCAGTATTGAATCCTGAAGGTTTCATTGTCCCAGACAGAAGATGAGATACTGTTTCTCAAGCTTGCTTTGACCTCCTTCTAACAGTACCAGTGGGTCACAGATAAATCAGAGTGAGAGTGGGCTGGAGAATTAAAGAAGCTTGGGGTCTCCTCTGTAGACCGAAAGCAGGTGTTCCACAAAGTAGTCACCTTGCAGCATTTGTTTCCTCCAATGTAGAGAAAATCACCTTGTGAATACTGAATGCAGTACACTAGATTGGTAGAATTGCTGATGAATTACTGCTTCACCTGACAAGACTTCTTGGGTCCATGGATGGTGGAAAGGGAAGAAGTGAAAGAACAGGTGTTGCATCTCCTGGGGTTGCATGAGGAAATGCCGCTGGACAGGGAGTGGTTGATGGGGATGGGTAGTAGAGTGATTCCGAGACTAGTAAAGGGAATGGACTTTTTAAAATGCTGAAATAGGAGAGGAGGGAAAGATGATCCAGTGGTGGAATCTTGCTGGAGCTGACAGAAATAGCAAAGGATGTTCTGTTGAATGCTGAAGCTGCTGCAAGATGAGGACTAGGGGACCAGGGTGATAGTGGGTGAAAGCTGAAATGTGAGAAATAGATGAAATGAGGCAAAGGACTCTGTACTCTATGGCTAAGGGGAAGTCACAGTCTGGGGAAAAGGAAGACATTACAGAGACACCTTTGTGAAAAGTCTCATTGTTGCAGCAAATACAATGAAGACAGTGGAATTGGGATAAAGGAATAGAATCCTTACAGGAAGCACAATGGGAAGAATAGCCGTGAGAGTCTCTAGAAGTAAAGCAACCTCATATTCTGATTGCGAGATTCTTTCCTGTTTCATTTGTAGTTGGAATGTAAGTTGGTTTGTTAATGAAGTGGACTCATGCTCTAGATGTTGGAAGACGCACTGTGCTGGCAGAGGTTTATGAGGGCAGAACTCCTGTAGTTATCTGCATACTTTGAGCAGGCAACAAATTTCTGCTAGGACACATCAAGAGCATACCTCACAGAGTTTTCAGCAGATTAGTGAGGCATCAATCAACTCTCAAGGAGGAAGAATAGTCCTGGAAGAACTCCCAACCTTCAATTTCTGGTGGACCTGGCACCTGAGGTCCAGATGATTAATTTCCTCCTGAAAGATACAGACACTTCATAAAAATCCTTCATAGTCCATTCTCATGTATTGAGAGAGAAGTCAAGGGTTTATCAAGAACATGTTGAGAGGAGTCCCCCAAGTTATGCCCCAGTTTTTGACCTCCTTATTGAAGATTTGGATACAACCAGAATTTCTAAACCTCTTACATTATTAATTAACATATAATTTTGTGGTGCTGCTATTTCTAGGTAACTATATTTTGATGCAAATTGGTCTATTAATCTGATTTCTCCACAAACCATCAATGGGATTTGATTGGGGAAAGGTGTGGAGCATGATTGGGGGTGGGGGGGAATGGAAGTAGTTTTCCACAGGATGATGTATCAGTGGTGGAATCTCAGAGACGAGAGTTGGCTGGTGTCAGTTGGAATCTTTTGGAGTATTGTACTGAAACTTTGAGAAAGTAGATAAATAGAGGAATGTATAATCACACTGGTTTATTTTTACACTTTTTTTTAGCAATACAGAAATAAATTCATACCTCCTAAAGCTGGTGGAACAATGGTTAACACGAGAAAGAAATTCCTGATTATTCTTTCAAATAAACTTTATATGGATATGGGTTGATTGATCTGAATGGTTTTTGCTCATGAGTTCTTATCCAATTTTCATCAAATTCTAATGAGGAGGAAAAGAATGATTGGCATAAGTTTGTTTTTTTTTCTCTCTCTTAGTAAGGCCAAATGTGGAATTCAATTTCTTTTAATGATTACAAAAATAATCTGCATTTAACATCACACAGTGTTTACTAACATTCCTTTGAAATGAAATTGGCCTGGTCCAATGAAAGAGATAGAAGGTCAGCTGAGGCAGCTATTAAAATGCATTTTAAAAGAGAGGGGCTTAGGAATGGAATTCCAGAGCTAAAGGCACAGTCACTGGTGAAAGAGCAGAGAGAATTGGAGATGTGCAGAGATCAGAAATGGAAGGGTAGAGAAATCTTGAGAAATAGCTAGAGGTCCTGGAGAGATTTGGAGATAAGTTTTAAAATCCTCCCATTTTATAATCAAAACCTCAATTTTAATGTTTTGTCTTATAGTACCAAAAATGAATTCTAGCTGTTTTTGTACACAGCTATAGAAAGCAAAATCTATCTTTTTAAAATATTTTTCTTATTAAAATAAAACCAAAATTTGAGTGTTGACCTAAATTTATTATACAGTTAAAGCTCTGGAAACATTCCTGCTTGGCAAGCATGCCGTCTCAGGTGCATTTTGTAGTTGGCTAGTGGGAGGTGTTTCAAACCAAACAGCATAGTTTTATTTCAGGAAGATGTCATGGTGTTCTTTTGGCTTGTACGCAACTCAGGCTGAATGGAGTGGGATCAGACTTTTACATTTGCACTCAAATTTGGAAGCTGCATTCCTTTTATATCTCAAGGTGCCCCAGGTATTTTAATACTGAAAAATTCAACAGGTAATTTCATTGTGATAGCACAAAGGAGGCTACATATCCTACTGAGTCTAATCCAGCAGTAGACCAATGTTCCAAAGACGTACAGGTTAGGAAGTTGTGGGCATGCTATGTTGGCGCAGGAAGCATGGCGACACTTGTGGGCTGCTCCCAGAACATTTTACGCAAAAATGCATTTCACTGTGTGTTTTGATATACATGTGACTAATAAAGAAATCTTATTTTATGTTCTTCTCTAAAAGCTGAAAATGCTAGAAACACTCAGCAAGTCAGGCAGCACCTATGGAAAGAGAAACAGTGAACATTCAGGTCCAGGATCCTCCTTCAGTACTGGGAAAGAGAGAACACATTAGTTTTAGGCATTGGAGAAAGTAGGTGAGGGGATTTGGGAGAACTAAGGAGATATCTCTGATACTGAGACCAGATAAACTAATGTGGCAGTTAAGGAGCAGTTAAAATCAGATTAGGCTTCTTTGTTTGACTGATGGTAAGGCTGTGGGACATGACCAGCAGACCAGATTATACAAAAAGCGGGGAAAGGAAATGCTGCACCAAAGTTGTGACAGGCAAAAACGGCCATTTCTAATACAGACAGAAAGAAAGGTGAGTTACCCAAAGTTTGAGAGTTCGATATTGAGTTCTGCAGGTTGCAGCATACCCAGAAGGGAGATGAGATGCTGCTTCCCAAGCTTGTTTTGTCCCTCTTTGTAACAGTAAAGGAGACCACAGACTGAAAGATCACATTGGAAGTGAGATGGTAAATTCAAATGGCAGACAACCAGAAGCTTGCGGTCACTCTTCTGGTCTGAGCATAGGTGGTCTGCAAAGTAGTCACCCCATCTGTGCAATCTTCCTTTTTTTAAACAATCTAATTCCTCCAGCACTTTTTGTGTATTGTACTACATTCAATGTTCACAACGTGGCCCCTTATACATTGGAGAAAACAAATGCAGATTGGGTGATCGCTCTGTGACGTACCTGTGCTCAGTACACAGGAGTGACTCTTTGCTTTTCCATCGTAATCCTGTGGCTGAAATTGTCTTTCCTGTGACTATTCTAGTAAATCCTTCCTGTATCCTATCAAGGAGATTCCTGAAGTATGGTGAATAGAATTGGATGCAACAGTCCAGTTTTGATGTAATCCCCCTGCTTTTCTATTCTATGCCTTTATTTGTAAGTCACAGAAGCTAGAGAGTGATTAGTAAAGCATGTTGCAACTATCAAGGCTTTATGTATATAAATGCCAAGGTCTCTCTGCTACTGAAGGCTCCTTCCAATTGTGTCATTTATTTTGTGTTGTCTCTTTGTCTATACCATCGGATGGCTCTCCAGTGCAGAGTTGAATGAATGTATTTGATTAAATCTGGTGCCTCAGTTGATGCTGATCCTTCCAGATTTTATTGTGAATTTGAAAGTTGTGTATATATGAGAAATGAAACATATTGATTTTCTGTCAAATATTGTTTATTGCCTTTTGCTAACCATGGTTTGTCCTTGTCAATATCTTGCATGGATCGGAATTAAGACATTATAATTTAGTGATGTTAAGTGTATTTGTGAAGCTCAGGCAGTTAATAAACCTCTTCAAACTGCAAGATTAAGTTACAGTTTACAGCATTTCGCTTGGTACTTCCCTTCATTTCATTAGTTAGATAGTAGCTGTTAACTGTCTCATTGCCGTGGAATTCACAATCATCTTATTTGGCTCTTTTGTAGATTACCACATTCTGTGCAATAGAAAACAAGTGCACTTTATAAAAAGCACGTAATGCAGCATGTGATAGTAAAATGTATTTGTTTGCTTCCAGTGATGGACCGATTTGCCGGATATGTCATGAGGGCAACAACCTGGAAATTTTGCTGTCACCTTGTGGTTGCACTGGAACACTTGGAGCAGTTCACAAAACCTGCTTAGAGAGATGGCTTTCATCTTCTAATACCAGCTTCTGTGAACTGTGCCAGACTGAGTTTCTGGTCGAGCGAAAGCCTAGACCTTTGAGGGAGGTAGGTGTAGAAAAATGATGATCTGATGCATTATAGTGCCAATACATGAAATGTAAGTTTTTTTTTTACTGGTTTTACTGTAGATTGAAATTCGATAGTAAATTTTATTTTTGAGAGGTTTTTATGAAGTTTATCAGACTTTAAAGGACTAAATTAAAAAAATAGCATGCGTGGCAGAGGTTTGACACTTTCCCCACTTATTGACCAGATCAGTAAGGTCAAAACTTTGAAGTGATGATTTAATTGATCTTGACCGGATGAAAAAGAGAAAGGAGCAATGTACAGCCTGGATGACTATTCCTTTTGCTCCAACAATGCTTCTTGAGGTGAAGAAATTATTGTAACTCCACAACATCAATTTATACCCTTCAACTTAAAACACAAATGTTTCAAGGTATTTCATGGACAGGTAGAAATTCAATTTTTTGGCTCGTCATTGTAAGGTCTAAACTACTGAAGTTATTGAGCTCTCTTGAACTGCATGTCTTCAGTTATGCAGCCATTAATACATTGTTTTTTGCAAGTGACACTTACTTTAAAAGAAACCGTGTTGATTGAAAGCAGGCTGCTATCAATAATTTATTTGTAGCATATTGCAAGACAGGTTTCTTCAGCTTTTTACCTGTGACTAATTCATAAACTATAAACCACAGACTTATGCTTTCCCCCATCTACCCTAAT
This sequence comes from Pristis pectinata, assembly GCF_009764475.1. NCBI lineage: Eukaryota > Metazoa > Chordata > Chondrichthyes > Rhinopristiformes > Pristidae > Pristis > Pristis pectinata. The sequence goes on from NC_067428.1 coordinate 13,204,422, forward strand.
TATTACCCAAGTGCTGAAAAATAAAAGCACTTGCCTATAGTAATAACTGAAAGGTGCATAACAGATCAAGAATATTGCATGTGACTCAAGTTGCACATATTTGGTAGGTAATGAGGCTCTTCTGTTTTTCAGTGGCTGAGAGATCCAGGTCCAAGGAATGAGAAGAGGACATTATTTTGTGATATGATTTGCTTTCTTTTCATCACTCCATTAGCAGCAATCTCTGGCTGGCTCTGCTTGCGAGGAGCACAGGATCATCTACAATTCAACAGCCGTCTTGAAGCAGTTGGACTAATTGCACTCACTGTGGCACTTTTTACCATCTATGTCCTGTGGACACTGGTAAGTAGGAATTAAGTAAGGTGAAACATTACTGAGTCATTCCACTGATTTAGTCCTTGTATTTTGCCAGGTTGAAGGAAATATTTCTCCCTTTTCCAGCTTCCTGTGTGCATGTGTACATTGAATGTAAGCAATTATAGAATCATTATTTTAATTACTAAGTTACTAAACTAGACTCCCGCTTTTGTTTATATTAAGAAGTCTGCTTTTTCCCTTATAACACATTTTGGGGAGTGAATCAACAGTATATATTTTAAAAAAAGAATAAATTCCAGTTGCAAGGAATTCAGCATTTTAAAAAGCAAAGTCCAACATATCAAGTGGTTGGACAAATGATGAATCTGCCTTTGTGTTACAAAGTTGTGCAGCATGGAAATAGGCCCCTTGGCCAAACTCGGCCATGTCGACCGTGACGCCTATCTACACTAATCCCATTTGCCTGCATTAGGCCCGTATCCTCCATCTCCTTTCCTATCCAAGTACCTGTCCAAATGCCTTTTAACCATTGTAGTTGTATCCGGCTCTACCATTTCCTTTGGCAGCATGTTCTATATAACCTCCATCCTCTGAATGGAAAAACCTGCTCCTAAGATCTCCATTAAATTTTTCCCCTCTCATTTTTAACTTGTGCCCTCTAGATTTAGATTCCCCCACTGTAAGAAAAAGATTTTGACTATCTTTGTGCCCCGCATCATTTTATAAACCTCCATAAGGTCATCCCTCGGCCTAGTTTTCAGTGAGAATAAACCCAGCCTATCTGACCTCTCCTTATCACTACATTGCAGGCAGCATTCTGGTAAATCTTTCTAATGCTGCCATATCCTTCCTGTAGCTTGGCGACCAGAACTGTACACAATGCTCCAAGTGAGAACTGACCAATGTTTTGTACAGCTGCAACATGACATCCCAACTCTTATACTCAATGTCTTGGCCTATGAAGGCAAGCATGCCAAATGCTTTCTTCACTACCCTATCTACCTGTGTTGCCGTTTTCAGGGAGCTATGAACATGCAGCCCAAGGTCCTTCTGTACCTCACACTCCTGAAGTCCCTGCCATTTACTGTATGTGTCTTGTTCGTATTTGACATCCCAAAATGCATTACCTCACAATTGTCTGGATTAAATTCCATCTGCCACCGCTCCACCCAACTTTCCTAATGCTCTATCTCCCTATCTCCTACTCCACTAATTTGTGTCATCAGCAAACTTGCTAACCAGCCGTTCTATATTCTCATTCAAGTCATTAATATATGTGACAAACAACAATGATCCCAGAACCGATTCCTGTCATACACCAATGGTTACAGATTTCCAGTCAGAAAAACACCCCTCGATCGCTACCCTCTGCCTCCTATTAGCAAGCCAATTTTGGATCCAGTTTGCCAACACACCTTGGATCCTATGTGCCCTACATTGCTTTTAAATAGCTTTTGGTGCCAGAACCTGTAGTGCTATAAACGTATGCAGTCCTTGAACATTTGAAGTTGCTTGGAGAACTGTCTTGCATCTCTGGCGATCGGCAAAAGACTATTATGTAGCTTCACTTAACCACAGTCTCTGCGGTGGCTGCTGCTGCGATTTTATTGAATTTCCATTATTCTCTTTTTAAAGCATACTGTGGTCATTTGGCTCTGAATATCTGATAGAAGATGAGGAATATCCTCAAAGAAATATGAAATCAAGATGATGACATCATAATTTTGAATTGGGGATCTGCTGCAAAGTTAAAAAAATAATAGAACAGTACCAGTCATTGAGAAATGGGTAATAAAGACATCCATGCAATGTTGGGCCAAGTTCAACAAGCGATTTATAAAAATGAATCTGCTCTACTTTCAGTATGTTTACTTTGAAAATGTAGTTTGGCCCACCACTTCAAGTCTATAAAGGGATTTTAATTTAAGTATTCTTTAACCTAGTTTTGGGGGAGAAAAAAAATCATTTATAGTTGCTGCAGTAAAGATTAATGGTGTGTTCCCTCCTTCAGAATTCTAACTATTACAAAATAGTGAACTGCTTTCAGCAACCTGCATTGTCTATGAGGCTCATCAAGTACATTGACAAACATCTAATGTATCCTGAAGTAAAAAGAAAATGCTAGAAGTACTATGCAGGTCAGGCAGCATCTGTGGAGAAGTAATGAAGAGTCATTGATTTGAAATGTTAACTCTGATTCTCTCTTCACAGATACTGCCTGACTAGCAGGGTATTCTACAACATTTTATTCTTATTTCAGATTTCCAGCATTTGGAGATTTTTGGATTTTCACCAATTGGATCCCGATCTGCACAGACAAACTTAAAAGTATTTCCTTTGATGGATTGGTGCTTACTAAAATTAAAAGCATGAAACAAAGCAACTGTAACACCAATCAGGTTAATTTTATTTACAATCATAGATGTAACCATCTTTGTCCATGCACCATTTCTAAATATGTGTGCACTACTCATACCAAGCAGAAGGTGAATGGTTCAGTAAACCAGGTCATCATCCAACACCTTTCCAATGATATAATACAGGAGAAACAAAAGGAAGTTTTTTTTAATATATACCTAATGGAGCAGCATTAAAATGGAAGAAATGGATCTTAGAGAGCAGCCTTTAGTGAGGTGCAGTGTCAAGTTTCCAGTTATCAGCTCTCTACAATGAGTGCTTCGGAGGTTGTACCACTGGATGTGCTGCATGGCCAGAGGAGAGTTGCTCTAGGCAGCCAAACATCAGAGAAAGGAGAACCAGAAAGGAGGACTTGTGCCTGAAGACCATCTACCCCATGGATATACCTGGGGTTATACTCCTACTTCAGCTCTCTGAGGGGTAATGCTGGGAAGCTGTTTTTCAAAGGCAGTGCTGATCTGTAATCTTCTTCGGACAGCTCCAGCTATACTCACCCATGCCTGAAAGTGCTCAGCCTGTGGAGGCAAAGGCTGCAGTCATTCTACACTGCCTAGCCTCTGGATTGTTCCAGGCTGAGGCAGCTGATCTTTGTCATTTTTCCCAATTTGCAGCTCACAACTGCTGTAGGATCACCGATGTTCTCTTCTTTCCCTTGAGGCGCGTGGATTTGCGAGGTTTGCAGACTTTCCAAAGGTTCACAGAGTGGTGGGCTGCTGCTGCATTGGTGTTTGTGGCTCCTTAACTGAAGCCGGATCTCTACTTCGATCACAAGATCAATCACTCCCTTAATGGCCAACTTGTCTGTAAGTATGAGAAGAAATCTCTCAAGGTTGATGCTTTGTTTCTGGGGAGATCACATGATGCATTTACTCTCAGGCAGTAGGTCTGTGATGCCTGCCAAACTTCAGCCACTGCACTGTATGGAGCTGTGACTCTTATTTGAGGTGGAATAGCAGGACGGAAGGGGGTAACTGCTATCCCCATAGTGGTTCCTCACCCCTGGACTGTTTAGAAGAGCATCAGTACAATTATATTGAGAGTTCCATTAGACTACCTAAGGTGACACTTTGGTTTCAGCACTGGTCTGGAGACATTTGAGTGCTTGAGGTCACCAACAGTATTCTGCACTATTTGGCTATCAGGGTTCTGCCCTTGTTTGAAGACCAGCAGCAGGAGCGGTGTGTTCAATAAAGGAGGATCATGTTGACAATGGCAATGAAGGAAGATCCTCTCTTCCAAGGTATGTTTAAAAGTTCAGAAATTTTGGGGACAACCTTACTCCTTTGGCGACGAAGACTCCAGACGAAGAAGCAATAACTGAGGCTGTCTGAAAGCCACATTGGGATTCTGTGTTGAAGATACTATGCTCATAGTGCACTGCCTCACTGGGAGTTTCAACTTCAAATGCAGCAGATGTAACCAGGCCATGACCAGTGTCCACACTGCATGCTTTGAGCAGTTTGGAAGGGTTCGATCATGAGAACACCAGATCCATCAGTCAGCGATTTCTAATTTATCAGCCAGTTGTGAAACTGCAGCAGTAGTGGCATCATCCTCTCACTTTGTTAATGTCCTGCCATGAAGGAGACATATGATAGTGATCATTTGGAGTTTATCATTATCAGTAAGGAGACAGAACTTTGAACAACTCTTGTCCCCATTAAGCCATCTTTCTGGATGAATATCGTTAAGGCTTTGTTAGATATCAACGAAATTACTAAAGCTAAAACAAAACTGGTAGACAGCTAAAATTTAGACTCATAGTTATCTGTACTGAGCACAGCCTGAAGACTTTGGCTTGAAGAAATCTCTTTTTCTGACAACAGTCACAACAGCTACCTTGTCTGGGTACCTTATGTGCTATTACGTGTAAAGTTTTTTTCTTTTCATGTGTTTATAATGGTATAATCTACTCTTTTGCCCTGGTGATCACATCCTGACTCTTGCAATGTTGTGTGATTCGCTTTATGCAGCTGCAATTCCACGGTCAAAGTAGAGTTGCTCAAGTGTCCAGCATATGGAGCTCTTAGCCTCATCAAACCAATGAACTCCCTTGCAGATCGTGACTATCTCTTTTAAAGATGGTTCTAGAGAATATGACTGAAACTGCATTGTTGCATGGTGGGAGGGCTAAATGTGGTTCCTTCTGGGACTTTCCAAACGTGAATCTTCGAACTGATTATGTAATTTCAAAATCATCACTGAACTAGCACCCGGAAATATGTGTTGGGAGACTGATGTACTGGGGCGCAGGCATGTATTCTCCATAACGTGAGCACTCACTGTTGCCTCTACACAATAAACCCACGACCTCTCTGTGGGGAAACCAGCCTGTTTGTCTGGCAGTCACCCCTGTCTCAACTTATACTGGTAAATTGCATCATCAGGAGCATGGCTTCAATAAACTGAACATGGAAGGAACCCTTTGGCAAATGTTATGTTCTAAGTGAGTTTATTCCGACAGCATTATGTTCAACTGGCCTCCCTCTGGTTAATCTCTTGTTTGAAAAAAAATGTTTCCCTCTAATCATTTTGGTAATGACAATGTAAATTAGTGAATAGCGTAGCGGTTAGCGCGACGCTATTAGAGCGCCAGCGATCGGGGTTCGATTCCCGTCACTGTCTGTAAGGAGTTTGTACGTTCTCCCGTGTCTGCGTGGGTTTCCTCCGGGTGCTCCGGTTTCCTCCCACATTCCAAAGACATACAGGTAGGTTAATTTGGGGGTTTAAAATGGGCGGCGCGGACTCGTTGGGCCGGAAGGGCCTATTACCACGCTGTAAATAAAATTTAAAATTTAAAACTGCATGCTAAAAAGCTATTTGTCATGGACTCCGATCGTTGTAATCCAGTCACTAAAGATGCAGTCTCCTATTACCTCGCACTCATCTTGTCCCAACACATCGAAAGAGATTTAGAAGTCAGATTTGAGGAAATCAATGAAGACTGAACAATGGTACACTGCAAACACCGTGGAGGTTTGTGTGTTTGTAAGACTTTGTATTCAACAATAGCAAAATATCTTTTCCATATTTAATCAATAGAACATTGATTGTGCAACACAAAGCAATGTACTGTCATTACATCATATCTAAGTGTGCAATCATTCTAACATGTTTTTCCTGGGTGCACACAGAGGGGAAACTTCAGAACCACTGCTGCCCTTTCATCGGTCACTGTTTTGCATCTCATCTTGCCTAGTAACTCGCCCAGAGCTACAAAGTGGTGGCCTTGCACTGTGAAGCTTACATGCCCATGCTTAGCTGAGGCATAACGTCACTTGTTTATTCTATATGTGAAAGCAGAAGCATGTATATGTGGTGGGGAAGGTGGAGAAGCAGCATTAACCCCCCCCCCCACCCCCCCCACATAATCAATAAACAGATTAAGAGCATAAGTGTAGAGTAAGCATCTATTTAAAATGCTCCTCAAAAGCAGTCAAATATAAAGTCCTCTGCTCGGGGACGTGTGGCAGGGGAATTATCATCTGTAATAATAAAATCAGGCTTATCCCCATGACATGTCTTGGGTCACACAACTGCACTGAATGAAGGCAACCTTGTTACAAAAGCATCAGGTAGTGTATCATCTTCTCTAATCACTCATACTGTACATTTCATCATGCTCCTAACTTGTGGTCTTATAGATAGTGAAAGCAGAAAACTGCTACGTGAGCTTGGATTGACACCACCTCTCACTTCCCAAATGGCAAGAATGGGATCTGGTTCCACTGTGAGATTGGAAAAGTATTCCCTATTCTGTCTGATATTTTCTATAGGCTCTCTGGCATGACAGTGGGCTAAACACATCCATGTTTGTCTGCATCAAAATGTGTGTGACTTGGAGAAGAACTTGCAGTTGGTATCATTCCATACGCCTGCTGCTCTTGTTCTAAGTGGTAGGGGTCAAAGGTTTGGAAAATAACTTAATGTTGTGGTTGTTAGCTCTTTCTGTAGAGAAACAGCCCCAGGAATCTGCAGTGTGGCTTGCAGCAGCCCATTGTAGAATTGCTGCTCTGGTCTGGTGTGCTGATGCATGAATTCAATCACTAGCCTTCCACTACTTGGCGCTGATGGCCATCTTTCTGTGAATCTGTAAATATGAAACTGATGTTTAGATAGCTTCCATTTGCAAATACACATGAATTGAGAATGAGATGTATGTTATCCTCATGCCCTATAATTTGATCTTAAGATCTGTTGACAAGGCATTTGAAGACAACTGTCTTAGATTGTGAATATTTTCCTGTTGTGGTAGGTGATTGAAATGAGAAAAGTAAACTGACAACTAAAGGAAAATTCAGAATCTGGAATTATTGAATACAATTATTGCCCGTCTTGTAAGATAAGATAGATATTTATTAGTCACATGTACATTGAAATACAGTGAAATACGTCTTTTTGCTTTGCTAAGAATGTACTGGGGGCAGCCCGCAAGTGTCGCCACTTTTCCAGCGCCAACACAGCATGCCCACAGCTCCTAACCGGTACGTCTTCGGAATGTGGGAGGAAACCGGAGCACCCGGAGGAAACCCATGCAGACACGGGGAGAACATACAAACTCCTTACAGGCAGCAGCGGGAATTGAACCCAGGTCGCTGGTGCTGTAATAGCATTACGCTAACTGCTGGGTGCCCTTTTCAATGCACCTGAGCGTAGGAAACCCCTACATCAATTAGTGGTCTGGGTTAAATTGGCTAATTTCTGCTTAGTTTATCTTAATGGTGGTTCAATTGGCCACTGTGTCCCTGTGCATTTGGCTATAGTTCTTTCTGATTATTCTTTGACTTTTGACCAGTGAGGATACATTAATTTTGTCTAATATTCATCTAATAGTAAAATAGACCACCAATCTGCTATCCAAACTGATGTCAAAATACACTTCAGATTCCAGAAAGCCACTGACAACACAATCCCCCCTTCTCCCACTAGACTCCCATCACCCAGCACCTTCACCGTTCAAAGGAAGAAAAGTGTAGGCTATGCAAGATAGTGGAATTGGATCCGGGGGAAAGCAATACCTGTAAGAATAATCCATATTGATTTTTGCCCAAAGGTTTCATTCCGCTATCACTGCCAGCTTTACTCAGAATGGCGAAGGACAAACCAAAAGGTCCGATTGATGGCCGCGGACCACAAGAATATCACTCAACATTCTCTCCTCTCTTCAAAACTTGTGAGGAAAGATTCCAGTGAAACAATTGTGTGAATTCATTGACACAGGGAACCATAATGAAATGAAAATTCATAAAGTCTACACGTCCTTGAAATATGCTTTGTAACTCCAGCAAGGAATGACACAACAGCAACTTGTTTAATTTCATGGAATACACGCAAGAAGCAAACTTCATTTGCAACACTCTCAGGAGCCAGTATATATGCAGCCTACATCTAAATATAATCCCAATAAAGAGTGGGGTTTAGAAACTTCATATTATCTCAACTCAATTGGACAGTAGTTATGATCACATTGTAAGGTTGAAATTTATGGAATGGGACAGTTGAAGTTTGAACTTAGACAATCATTTGTGATATCATGTATAAAAATGACTCATGGTTAAGATGTGTTGATCTGCTTTTATTATGAACTTGAGGCAGCAAAAAGATCTGCCCTTAGTGTTGCACAGTAACCAGTTATTGGGTCAGTCAGCACTAACTAGAATGGGTCTGGAGATCTTTACTTCTTGTGAATATTGATTATAAATGAAGCGACAAAGTAGAGATCTGAGCCCTGGAGGAAATCAGGAAGTTTAAATACAGGTGCAGAGGTTCGAATTGTAGGTGTTTGGAATTTCTACATTTAAAGAAAATGCAGTGAAGTATTTCCTGACTTGTATACAGGATCTAATGCTGGTCCTGTACATCAGTGATTTGCAACAAACTGATGTCACAAATTTGACACACAATAATACTAATATGGCATTGATTTTTGGGAAGCTTTGTGCCTGCTTTAGTAAATGACACTTCTGAGCACCAAAAAATCTGCATGTTTTTTAAAAAAAAATCACTTTCTTGTGATACAGTTAGGAACACTGCAGTCAGCTTCCTGCACTCATGGCATAGTGCATAGTCGGAGAACTTCACTAAATGGGATACCTTCTGAGGTCAAATTTGTAATATTCAAGCAGAATAAAGTTTTCCAAATGGGATTAGAGGAAGTAAAAATGTTCCCAGTGGAGAATTGGAGCTATGGTACTCATTGATGAGTGGAGGCAAGTCTAGAAGACAGTTATTCAATACACACTTTTTGTATAGTAGAAGATTTAAACCTTTGGTTTATAAAGTAATCTTATCTGGTTTGGGCTTTGGTATAGAATGAGTTGGGGAATGAAGAAATTTCCTCGCTGAACTTGTTTTCTTGGATTAACTACCAGGCTCATTTTTACTGCTTTGTGTACTGAAGCTGGGACATAATTGTGTCTTCGGCATCTCCTATTATGTCTTTCCGTAATCAAATGGCAAAGGAACACTATATAATTTATGATTACAGCAGCTAGTATTAAAACTTAGTTTTCATTGAATATACCACTTATATTTTTTTCATAGAATACCTGATGCACATTTTAATAATATTTTTGTGCAATTCCAAAATTTATCTAAAGTGTAAACACACAAGTTTAGGGAGACTGAAAAAATATAAATTTTGTTTAACAGTTTTGATTTATTCTCTCTTTGATGTCAGAACTGAAATCGGCAGTAGTGTACCAAAGAACACTGGTATTGGTACAATTCTATAACACTCTGTGTCTCTCATTTCATGTTTGTCCCTGTGTTTGTAAATTATCTGTATTTACAGCAAGTCAACAGAGATGTAACATTAAAGAGTAGAAAAGTGAGCTGTCGTTCAGCCCAACATATAAGCATCCACCAGAAAACATGATATTAATGTTCTGGTGAACCCACATTATAGATCCTACATCTCACTTTCTTGTTATCTCTGCAAACTTGATGATCTCCATTCCTAAAATGTAAATGCATTTATGTTTCTATCAGCTTAAAGCACTTGCACAAAGAAAAGTGTTAAATAAGAAGAAAAGCTATCAGGTGCTGTTGGAAATGCACTTTCAGGTTTTCAGCATTATGGTCTTATTTTTTTTAAGTAGTAATGTTTCAACCTATCCAGAATGCAAACCTGGTTTAATTTAAACCGATTTGGCAAATGATGAATTGATCCTAGTGGATATGCCTTCATTGCATTAAGAGTTTATGTTAGAGGTTGAGGGTTAGGGAGGGGTGAGAAGGGCATACCTCACCTCATAAACTTGACTCTGAGTTAAACAAACATTTAATTAAGAGAATTTTGCAATCTTTTGCTTTCTTAAACTAAGCCTCTTTTTATTTGCGCTTATTCTAGTTTATGAATAAACTCAACAGTGTTATCAACATTAGAAAGAACTACCACATTGTTTTGTTCTGTGAATGAGTTTGAAATTTGGGTAGAAGCTTACCTTTATTGAAATATCAACTGTGAAAGGTAGTGGTGTGCAGCAGCCTTTCCTCTGGTCATGCACAGAATCCCAGCAATGTAATCTGTTAATGGTGTATTTGAACACTTTGTGTTTGAAGAACTGTTTTTACTACCCAATGGCTCAAAGCATTTTTGCTGATTTGGGTAATGGGCATACCTCATTGTCAGTACTCTATTTTATAAGCACCTGTCTGAGGAGTTTAGATATAAAACTGTAGAATTAAGTTGAGTTTCTTTGCAATCTTTGCAACTTGGTTGATGCATTTGTCATCTTGAGCTTTAATTTGTTTACTTTAATCCCGTTTTCTCTCAGTAATTGCTATGTTCTGATTAAACATGTTTTATTCTATAGATTTTTTTTCTTGGTTGTTTTTAATAATGTCTATAAAATTGTGTCCATATGTGCTGCAGATAGAAAATTTATTTTTGCTTAAGGCATAAAAATTGCAAAACATAACCAAGTTGGTGCCCTTTGAATCTCTTAGATAATTGTTGTTCACCAGGTTAAAGCAGATCTGGATAGGAATTCTGTTTTTTTTTTAGCTGCAGCTTCTTTACATATGATCTGCACTTTTTAAAAATAGTTAATCCTTGCCCAAAGCCAGTTTGCAAAATGTATATGTGCATTAATCGGTGTTCTCATTCCCATTCTTAGTAATAGAATTAATAAATGAATTGGGTTTATTTTTCTAGTGCTGATTGAGGTTTGGAGATGTAGTGAGTTGGATGGTCAGACTCGATTTACCTGGTAGAAAGTGAAGTTGGTAGAAACTCAAGAAATGTTACATAGTTCAGTGAAATTAAGGTGGAAATGATGAATGATTTCCTGCTCTGATGCTAGGAAAGTGGCAGTAATGATTTTGTAAAATTGGCCAGTGATCCTATTGCAAAGAAGGGAAGGGGTGTCAATTAAAGTTCCTGCTCCAGATCAGTGTCTACTGATTACTGCTGCTCAGTGCACATTTATGGATCTCTCGGTGAACAAAAATGGGCTGGCCCTTATGCACTCTACAACAAAATACACTTTTGTTTGCATTATGAAGGGTAGCTGCATGATGAAGTATCAGATGGTGACCAACAACCCCGGAATCCTTAGCCCAGCATGAGTTAACCCCAGGAGAGATGGAGAGAATTTTATTTTCCATTGTCTACCTAGTAACCCTTTAAGAAACTGATCCATTTTGAGTTACCAAGTATTTTAAAAATAACCATTGACCAAATTGGCTTTGTGGCAAAAAATCACTTTCAAAATTGTAGAAAGGTAGCTGAGATGTAATCATAATAGTTGCACAAAGTCTGGGTTATTAAATGTGGAAAAACAACAAAAGATCGTACTCTAATTTTAACAACTGACAATCTTTTCCTTGTGAGAATGGAACGGAACTCTAATTTTACAGAAAAACTGTACCAGTTTATTTTTAAGATCCTCCTTCTGGGTCTTCAGCTAATACCTTTTTTAATTTATTGATTGTCTTTCAAAGTTTTAAAACATCTTAATTGGTGCACAGATGTTTATGTCAGTATTTTTAAAACTTTATTTTTGTCCCCAGAGCCCTGGTCATTATACTGTTAAATGGGCAGTATTAGTGCACACAGCTGTGTCATGCTCTCTGTGGGGTTTACTTCCATTGATTGGTTGTCATGAATTAAATGGATTCAAGAAACAGATGCCACTCTTGATCTTGATATAATTCTTTATTTTGGTTATGTAAATTTGCCTCACTATTCTGTGCTAGCATTCAGACTCATTGGAGGAAGGTCTGGATTTGATTTTATGGATGAAGTAATAATGCACTGGAAATCCACATATGAAAGTGGTACAGTTTCATCAACAGCTTCTTCACTATTAGAATATTTCTCAAAACTAAATCTCCCAAAGAGTAGAATAGGAGATGTACTGTGTTTGCAACCATTTCTGTATACATTTGTTAAAATGTTCTACCTTATCTAGAGCAGGATTACACACACACGTTAATGGAGCCCATGTGCTAAATTGGCAACTTTTCATTTAAAATTAATGCTATTATATGCACTTAGTTGATTTATTTGTGCGTGTTTCTAATTTCTTAGTATCCCAAAAATAGGATTGATTTCTAAAAAGACACAGCATCTGGCTGAACCATGCAGGACAAAAATTCGAGGTTTGATCCCACTCCTTGCCAAATCAATTTAGGATAAAATAGGAACTGCCAGTATCTGAAATAAAAAGAAAAATTGCTGGAAACACTCAGCAGAACTGACAAAGGATCTTTGACCTGAAACGTTAACTCTGTGTTTCTCTTTTCACAGATGCTACCTGATCTACTGAATGTCTCCAGCATTTTATATTTTTATTACACACTTAAGCAACTGTAGTTTTTTGACTCCAATGTCTACATTGAAAGAGAGCAGTTACCAGGTTTCTTGCTTCTTAACACTATTCCTGCTGAATGTCATGCATGTATTAATGTTGCCTGGCTCAGTTCTGTTATAGTCAAATAAGTTGCCAATAGCCATTGCAGGGGCTCTTGCATCAAATCAATAATGGCTATTTGAATAAGGTACAGGAAGAACATTACACAACACAAGTTAAAATCACAAAGTAAGAGAAAATAGTTAAAGTATGAGGCAACATTTTAATAAGATCTTTTACCTTTAAAGCACCTTTGAATTTGCACAAAGAGAAATCAGTAGCTATAATCTCATTGAGGAGTTGTTTGTGTTAATCCAATCACCATGATGCATTGATTTATTTCTCCAATACATATTTTTGGGAATTAATCTTTGGAGAAGTTCCCTTTTCTATAAATCTGTCCATCTGCTATACCAAAATAGTACCTGTCACATTTTAGTAAGGTAAAAGCATATTTTAATCCATTACTTAGGTAATCTTTTGTTAGTTCCATTGTATGAGGAACAGGACTGTGGCAATTGGAGGGTGCCTAAAAATCCTCCCTAAACCGTAAGTGTTTGACAATGACACTCTAAAATTACTTGAACAGAATACAGCTCTTGTGTGTATTGATTAGTGTTGGTTGAAGTTGAAAGTTTGTAAGGATGGAAACTGTTCAGTAATTGCTTCTTCCTCTTTGTACCATCTCTTCAAAAAGTCAAAAAAGCTTACTATAAGAACACTTTATTTCATGCAATGGTGGTTCATTCATTCATTTCAAAATGTTTGATTTTGAGATATGTTTTTGTAAAGACTGTTTTTGAAAAGACTATACCAAGCTCTTTGCTGAAAGGATTTGTTGCATGGAAATGAATTGAGGCTTTAGACACCCCATCAGGGTGTAGAATAAATTCCTGTGGCTTTTGTCGCAATGGTAGTTAATTACTATATACATTGTTAATGTCATTATTCTTTGAATGTATAATGTCTTAACTATCTGGTTTGCAGTTGCTTTAAATTGTAAATATATATCCAATCATTGTACTCTCTTTATCACAATTATTATAATGCCTTTGGCTGATTGTCTTAATTCCATTTTATAAATAAGATACATGTACTCGCAATTCAATTTAGTACCTTGAATAAACCTTATCCAAGCTCCTTTCTGGTTGATGAGCTTCCTTGCTATAACTGCTATTTTTATACATATGTGTTTTGTTATTAAATTTACACAAAACATATATAAGAGAAACAAAGGACTGCAGATGCTGGAATCTAGATGAAAAACACGATGATGCTGGAGGAACTCAGCAGTGCAGGCAGTAAACAAGATGTGCATCTAAATCCTGTAGACCAAAAAAATTAAAGTTTTGAACTTGATCTGCATTGATTTCCCAGCTAGATTAATAGTTGGTATGCTGGGTATTCTTGTGAGATGACAATTGGAATTGGGTGAGGCTGTTTCTTCTGATTTGTTCTGTCTTCAGCTGGAAAAAGTACATGTGGCTAACTAGTAAAGGTAGGCAGTGGCCCTGAATATTTGTTCTGCTTCCAGGTACTTCTGTAAACATAGCCTATTTGGTCAAGCTGTCAGAGAGCTAACATTCTGTGGATCATTTGTCAGGCCATATACATTGATCCATGCAAATCCACATCTGTGGGTTGAGAAGCTTGGGTCGGGGGCTGAGTTTATATCCATTGACTTGGCATAGAGCTGGTTCAATGTCTGAAGGTTGGATGTGGGGAGAGAAAAGCTGCATTTGGTTTTAATTGATTAGTTTTAATTAAGAATTTATAGTTTGCAGTTTCTGTTTTGCAATGGAGCTTGTTGTATTCTACAGTATTTTCAATAAAGACACTAGAACTGAGGACATTTTACAATATCAGAGTATTAGAGTTAAGTGAGTGAACATGTGCTGTTGTATTATCAGCTCCTGAAGCACCAAAGCAATGACTCTTCCCTAAAGCAAGTTGGTCTTTATATTGTGGAATGGTGAGATGCTGGCATTTCTAAGGAGCTACTCACAGATGGAAGATATCTCTGACCTCTTTATATCAAGGAAGAGAAGAATAATCCTGGATACCTGGCAAAATATTCAGGTTAGAGGGATGGGGTTTGGGGATTTGGTCAGGGCAACATGGAAGTTTGGTAACTGGAATGGTGAAATTTGGTCTATTTGTTTATCCTCTCACACATTCCTTACTTTGATCAACTTGCCCTGTTCCACTTCTTCTGCCTCTCATTTAAAACCCTTGTCCTCCATCACTTATCCAAATGCTGAACTAAAGTACTCAAATACTCAAATTATTTTCATTGGTTTGTGATCTCAGTATCAGCACGTGACCTGTCATCCAACAAGATTTCAATCTTCATCTCAACTCTTTATAGTCTTGAATATCTTTTCTCCATAAATCTCCGCCTCCATATTTGTGTCCTCTTACTATATTAACAACATAAGAATATAAAAAATAGAAGCAGGAGTAGGCCATCTGCCATGATACCTCTCTCCCTATATCCCTTGATTCCCTTAATGTCCAGAAATCTTAATCTGTATTTTGAGTGAACTCAACGCCCCAGTCTCCACAGTCCTCTGGGGTAGAAAATTCCAAACATTCAGCACCCTAATTAAAATATTTTTCTCTATTCAGTTGTAAACAGCATATCCCTTATTCCTAAACTGTACCCTCTGGTCCTAGACTCCTCAACTCCTTCAAGAATTTTGTATATCCTGATGAGATCTAAACTATAAAGAATATAGTCCCAGTCAACTCAATCTCTCTCCTTGTTTGCAAACTGCTGCCCTGGAACCAGTCAAGTATATCTCTGCTGCTCTCCCTTTATGGCGAGTGCATTGTTTCTAGGGTAAGAAGACTAAAACTCAACACAATTCTGCAGATGCAGTCATTCCAAGGCTCCATGCAATTGCTCCTGCATTTAAATTAACCCGAGGAGGGCCTGTAAGCACATTGTATTTACTAGATAGTATATACCACCGCCATGGAGAGCCCGTGGTGGCTGGGTGCCAGTCGAGTGGCCTGCTTTGTCCTGGATGGTGTCAATCTCTTGTGAGGTGTTGGAACTGCAATATCCAGGCAAGCAATGAGTCTTCCATCACTTTGCTAACTTGTGCCCTGTAAATGGTGGAAAGGCATGGGTGTCAGAATACCTCAGGATTATTCATATGATACCAAACCTCCGACTTGTTCTTGCAGCCACAGTACTTACGCTGGTCCAGTCAAGTTTCTGGTCAATGATGACCTCCAGAATGTTGATGGTGGGGGATTCAGCATAGTAATGCCATTGAATGTTAAGGGTAGATGGTTAAAATATCTTTCGTTGGAAGTAGTCCTTGTGCATATGTTACTCAACACTTAGGCCATCCCTGAATGTTGTCTAGGTTTTGCTGTGTGCAGGGATGGGCTGCTTCATTTGTGTTCGTTGTTTGTGAATGAGATTGAACATTGTGCATTCATCAGATGGTTGACCTCAGCCCATGGGAAACTTCTGCAGTAATGTCCAGGGCTGTTATAATTGACCTCCAACGATCTCAACCATTGGACTGTTTTCCTGTTGATCCCCATTGATTTCACTTTTACCAAGGCTTCTTGCTGCCACACTTACTTAGAGACAATTGTCTCATCTCATCTCTGGAATTAAGCTCTTCGGTCCAGGAGGTCTGGAGCCTGGCAGTTCTGGTGAAACCCTCTAACTGATGTCCAGGTGAGTAACTGCTGCTTGACAGTCCCATTGATGACCCCTTCCATCACTTTTGCTTATGTATGAGAATAGACTGATTCATCGGGTGGTAATAGCTAGATTGGATTTGTCCTGCTTTTTTTGTGGAGAGTGCAGAGTTGGGCAATTTTCTAGATTTTCAGGTAGATGCCACTATTCTAACTGTATTGGAAAAGCGTGTTCTGGAGTGCAATTCTTCAATATTAATGCTGGGATGTTGCTTGGTCCCATAGCCTTTGCTATATCCAGTGCTCTCATCTAGTTCTTGATATCACAGGGAGTGAATCAAACTGACTGAAGACGAGCTTGTTTGACAGTGGAGATCTCCACTTGATATTCCTGGCTGAACATGGTTGGGAATACCTTATTTTTAGCACTTACATGCTGGACCCCACCATTCTCGATGGGAATGTTTTCTTGTGCTCTTCGACCAACGCAAATTCATCCTGCAATGCAAATATAACCTGGGCTTCTCTTCAATGGAGACTTGCATTTATATGGAGTTTAATGAGGGAAAACCTGCTGAGGTTGGGTAAAAGTAGGACAGGGCTTACTGTACATGCTGGTTTCTATCATTTCCCATGTGTATCCTGGTGCACCTTCTTCCCCAATACTGGCCCACTTTTTACTCCACTTATGATCAGTGACCAATTTTTCAGTCACACAAATCTTCTGAGATTTGCTACCCGACGTCCCTGCCTTCTTATTGCTTTTCAATCTTAAATATTTTTTAAACATCCTTCTCTTCAGGTGTTTCCATCCTCTCTCAGCCTACACCATCTTCCAGTTTGATGCTCATCACCCTGCAAGTTCTCTCAATTGTGCTGCCTGTAGAAATATAACCCCGACACATGATTTGGTTTCTGATTAAAGCAGATTGTTTACTGAGAAATATAGAAACAGGCTGAAACACGCTGCTAGAATTTAACAACATTTATTTTTTAATTGTATTTGCTATAAAACAGCAGATGTTCTTTAGTAGAACAAATATTTCATCTCTGCTTAAATATTTTCTCTTAAATCACTTCAGATGGACTGAAATTGAACTTGTCCTGAACTATTCCAGGTTTGTGCTGTGGATCCAGATCCACTTGGAACTGGAATGAGACTGTACCAAGGTCACCTCTCCAAGGCCTTCGGAGATAGCAGACAGGCAAGGCTTTCCTTCTATCATCCAGGCCCCAGAATGCCATGGGAAACCTTGTCAGCTTGCCTGTGTCTTTATTCTCAGCTGAGAATAAGAGGCTGGTTAAAACTGTGTTTAAATTAGTGGCAGCCTGTCTCTAGGCCTTGAGCAAAGGGATCTGTGATATCATCTGTACGTTTCAAGTAATTATTTACTGCTTGTGGTAACAGCAAAACAAAATCGAAAACAAAGTTTAAATCATTCATTGGACTTAAGTGTTCCAAACACACAATAATGGACAGGCAGGGGTGGGAATCAGAGCAGAACAAAATCAGTAGATCACATGTTCTGACAACATGGCAGTTTACTAGATTTCTGCCCATCACTTGTTGGGGGGACATCAATCTCAACAACATCACTACCAGGTGTCTCGTGTGCCATCCGGTCCGAAATTTGCTTCTGAGAAACAATGCGGTAAATTTCTGGAAAAGAAAATAATGTTAATTATGTTGAACCTAACTCTTCATATAATTACTTTTGGTCCCTCCCACGTCTGCACAAGATACCGGCACCTTATCATTTTGCCTATATGATACTTTGCATTCTGTCATTGACCTTGACCTCCCATTTCACACAATACAGAAATTTGAACAAAATGTTGGTCCCTTTATCCAAATTCAAACCAAATACTTTTCACAAATTAATCCTGTGGTCACTTACCTACATTTTTTCAGCTCTCTAATCCAGTGTCACTGAGCCCAATCGTAACATGTCTGTATAGACCCAGCCAAAATCAACTCGCAGAGTGCACCAGGGTAAAGAAAATTTCCTCAGCACTACATTCCAGGTTAAAGAAAACTTACTCAGTGGTCTCAGTGAAGCCTGCTCTATTTAAATCCACTATTGATACAACTCCGAGCATTGCAACCTCATTAGCACAGTTGGGTTTGTCTATTTTTCAGTGGTTTAATGCTGAACTAATCTGCTAAAGCTCAAAAATGTAGGTTTGTGAAATAGGCCAGGCAGCTTCTGTGGGGGAAACCACCAACTAAATTAATGGCCTAAATGGTCAACGTGTTATGCACGAATCTTTACTTCTCTGCATTTTCTTTCTCTGCTTTCTGCCTTTTGTTTCTCACTTTACAAACCTCTGACATTTTTCAACCAGGATTTGCCATCTTGCTGCTGGAAGGTGAAGGACTAATCTTTGGCTGCAGTAAACAAACTTGGTTTATTGTATCGAACATCCTAACCATTATATCAATGAGATGATGCTAATGATTGCTTCAAATTATGAGAATAAGATGAGAGGTTGAAAGCAGTAATCCAGGGACATGCTTGGTGTTTGGGAATGTTCCTGATTCTCAATTACATTTCATTTCTCAATGAAACTGGATTGAGTGGTGCACAAAAAAGTGGTGTGACGTGAACCAAATTTCTAGATGTTAGTTGTTTTTTTTTGAGCTAAGACCGAAACTCTGATCCAGAAAACTGGCAATAAGACCAACATGGACTCTCAGTGGTCTGGTTAAAGATTTCCAACTCAAACCATTGAAACAAAACACTGAAAGACATAACTCATTTCTTTCTCCATTTTAACCTCAAGTACCAATGGACCTCCTGTTTACCTCTGACATTTTCTGTTTTGATTTCAGATTTACAGTTTTCTATTTTATCTGATTTCTTTTGTACTTAGTTCATAGTGTATATACATTTATTCAGATGTAGACAGTCTTTATTGTTCTTACCTGTTAAAATATTTTGGAAAGCCTCCTCCACATTAGTTGAGTCCAAGGCAGATGTTTCAATAAATGAAAGAGAGTTCTTCTCTACGTCAAAAGAAAGCAGAGGAAACATCAGTAATCTCAGAGTGAGTGAGTGAGAGACGCTCTAATTATACCCCATGTGAAAGGTCTGGAGTTCAATAAAGCACCAGGAAGAATTCTTTTGTGCAGGAATGGCAATATAGCTGGTGTTTCTGGTGAAAGAGGAAATTTAGAATGAAGGATGATTCTGTTCCAATGCCGAGAAAACATAACATCAATTTCCTGTTTGTCATACCTTTGTCTTTTTCATGTGGAACCATAGAACAATACAACACAATACAGGCCCTTCGGCCCACAATGTTGTGCCAACCTTTAAACCACTCCTAAGACTATCTAACCCCTTCCTCCCACATATCCCTCTATCTTAAATTCCTCCATATGCTTATCTAACAATCTCTTGAACTTGACCAACGTATCAGCCTCCACCACCACCCCAGGCAGCGCATTCCATGCACCAACCACTCTCTGGGTGAAAAACCTCCCTCTGACGTCTCCCTTGAACTCCCCCCCCCCCCCCCCCCCCCCCACCCATTACCTTAAAGCCATGCCCTCTTGTATTGAGCATTGGTGCCCTGGGAAAGAGGCGCTGGCTGTCCACTCTATCTACTCCTCTTAATATTTTGTATACCTCTATCATGTCTCCCCTCATCTTCTTTCTCTCCAATGAGAGAAGCCCTAAGCTCCTTTAGTCTCTCCTCATAATCCATACTCTCTAATTCAGATAAATGGTCTGATCCTTCTGTGTTTCTGTTTTTAACTTGGTCTGCTAATGGAAGAAGTGTTTATATTAATCATATCATGCTATCAAACCATTCTATATACCAATCTGTGATGGCTAATATAGGTAGGTCAGTGCCTCCTTTATTTTGGAAAGGTGCGCATTGCAACAATACATTTAAAATTAATCATATTGGACCATTACCTCTTTGAAACCTGCTTTCAAAACTGAGTGTCCTAACGTTGCCTGCCACTGTAGTTTTCTGCCACTGTGTTTTCCGAGGTAGAACGTCTTAAATACCTCTTATAATTTCATTTCCATTGTGAACTGCCTCCCTTTCAATTGGTGTAAATGACACCACACCTCTATTACATGTTGTCTATTGCAGATTTGATGTAACACAAATATTGCAAGGGTGAAAATAGAAATGTTCAATGAACAGAAGAAACCTGAACCTTTATATCAGTGGCCTCTCAATTCACCTGTGCAGGAACCTGCTTACTTTTCATTAGACTTTTTTAATTTTGAGTGACACATAATTCCGTTTCATTAGTAGAATCAGGTATATTTATACACGGTGTAAAATTTTGGGCCTTATGATACTGTAACCTCTTATCTATTGCAGGCAACACCAGGGAAGATTTACTAGTAAATGTAGTCGTTATGACATGTCTGTGCTTTCACTCTGTTTAAAACACCAAAATATTAAGATGCTTTTATAAAAGCAATTTTTAAAATGTTGATGTTTCTTAAGCAATAACTTAATTTCTGGTGAAGGAAATTGACTAAACAGTTGCATAATCTGAGAATCTTCCAGCAAATGTAGTAAAAGAACCAGCCAACTATTTATAGTGCACCCAGATTATCAATGTATGGTAGTATGAACATCAAAATATTGATTTGAAACTACTTTTAAAACGTTAAACTTATGGAGAACTGCCATTTCATGTTTGCTCAGCATCAGGTGAGATCACATGCAAAGGAGCCACTTATAACAGCAAACTAGACTTTTAGTTAATTTAGGGTCGGATGTTCAAATCCTTTTGTTGTTTGTTCCAATGAAATGGACACAAAATGCATATAGGCAAAAGGATGAATGTTTTAATTTCATTTAATTATCACATGCAGATCCTGCTGCCAGGGATTCATCAGATGAAGTGTTGAGCAGGTACGTATGCAAGTTCTCCCAGTAGTGTTGGGATTTATAATGTTAGATCCCTGCAAGAAGCAGAAACTGTGAGTGAAATTAGATCCTTAATATTGTGCATTTTACCACCTTCTGAACAAATTTCAAATGTGCAACAGAAGAACTTGACATTGATAAGGAATGGAGAAGAAGCCCACAGTGCTGTCTTAGTTGAAAGAGAGTGAAGGGAAAACCTATATGGAAATGAATTGAGAAAGACGGGGAGAGAATAAATTGAATGAAGTAAAACTCAAAACCGTAAAATAATTGGACTTGGCCTAAGGGACAATTGGACAGGCCATTGCTCTGACCCTAGAGGTAAACCTCAGGGTTCCCAGAAAGCTAGTAAACATTTTCTTTGAGGTAAACAAGGAAATAATTAAACACGTCAATGATTCAACATGTATAAATTCAAGCCTTATCAGCATGTCAGTATTGCAGGTGTAATGTCAGGTGGCACTGTGACATGGAAGTTGGTAGTGCTACCACACAGCCTAAGTGACCTGGGTTTGATCCCAACCTTTGGCTTTGCACATTCTCCCAGTTACCATGTGGGTTTCCCTAGGGTGCTCCTCTTTCCTTCCATGTCGCAAAGATGTGCTGATAGGTTAATTAGCTAATGTAAATTACCTCTAGTGTGGATGAGTGGCAGATGAATCAGTGGGGACTTGTAGAAGAGAGCAGTGGGGAAACAGGATTGAGGGATTGTTCGGAGAGCTGGCATAGACTCGATGAGCTGAATGGCCTCTTTCAACATCATAAGAAATTATGAAAAATACTGACACCAGAAGTAAAGAGAAAGAGGAAGCAGCTAGTGAGTAAAATTGGTCCAATGAAAAGCGTAGATTTGTTTTAGATGGTTTCCAGCTACTATATGCTCACCTGCAAAAGCCCATGCCTCATCTGTTGGCACAGCTCTCAGATGGCGAAGGTCACTCTTGTTCCCAACCAGCATGATGACAATATTATTGTCGCCGTGATCACGCAATTCCTTCAGCCACCGCTCTACATTCTCATATGTCAGATGTTTGGCAATATCGTACACCAGCAGGGCACCTACAGCTCCACGGTAGTACCTGAGAACACACACACACACACACGTAGAACCCAGATTGCATCAGTCCTCCTTTCTGCTCACTTGCTAAAATCTCCAGTTTTCGTGC
Source organism: Pristis pectinata (assembly GCF_009764475.1). NCBI lineage: Eukaryota > Metazoa > Chordata > Chondrichthyes > Rhinopristiformes > Pristidae > Pristis > Pristis pectinata. Next base: position 13,226,749 of record NC_067428.1, read on the forward strand.
TGAGTTGAGATGAAAGAGGCAAATTGCTGTCCATCTCTACAGGAAATTAACAGTTCAACCTCTACTCTAATGGTGAACAGCTAAACCTGGGCAAAGTGTCTTGGATCTCCATGGCTAGGGAGAATTAATACCTCATCATTAGAAAGCATGTTAAACTACAGATGCTAACAGGGTGAAGAGTGTTGCAACTGGCATTTAAATAGACTTCTGATATTCAATATTGAGTATCAAACATGAACAATGAACACACTGAACAGAACCACAGGGCAGATGACATCCATCCAGGGACATCTGTATTCTAGCCCAAGATATCAGACAAAATCTTTTACCCAAGTGACTAACAGGGTCTGGGAATCTGAACCCCAGCAGGATATACTGTAGGTTTTGGGTATATTAGCCCAGTGAGAGAGAATATCTGGGAACCTATCCCTTTACGAAAAAGGGACCTGCACTCCAGTGAGAGACAGTATCCAGACTTGTCCCTGGTGAGGGAACGTATCCAGGAATTTGTTCCCTTGTGAGAAACAACATCTAAGACCCCATACCCAAATTAAAGATCCAGGGATCTGTATCCCAGTGAAAGATAGTATCTGAAGACATGTTTCCCAGCCAGAGACTGTATCCAGCAACCTGAAGCCCTGTGAAGGACAACGTGTGTACTCCAGTTCGAGCAGGGTCCAGAAACCTTCACCTTATGAGAGACAGCATCCATGAAATTGTATCATGACTACAGTGTTTAAGGACCTTTGACCCAGCTTGAGACATTAGACAGAGACTTGAACCTGAGCAAGAGACAGCATCCTGAAACCTGTACCCCCAGAGAGACTGTGCTGGAGCACCTGTACCCCAGTTAGAGATTGTGTCTGGAAACCTGTATCCCCAGCAAGACTGTGTCAGGGGACTTGAAGCCCAGGAACATGTATCCCAGCAGGAATCTGGGGACTTTTAACCCAGTACAAGATATTATCTGAGGTCCTGTGCCTCAGCTAGAGTAAGTATGGAAGAACCAGCAGCATTTAGTGCTGCAGAGGTATACCTCTGTGAGAGACAGCTCCTAATGAATTGATCCCATAAAGTCCCAGCCTGGAAAATCTATGGTGCAGTGCTGTTTATTTTTCTGGTTTGTGCCAGAAAATGCACTTAGACTGAGTGAAATGTAATCATCAATTGTCCTTGGTCCTTCCTCATTCACTCTGACAATTTGATAATGCTTCCCTCCCTGTGCACTTGCAAATTCCATGTCCTTAGCGCATCAAAGGACATTATTCTCTGCAAAGTGCTTTCATCCCCAATCCTCCCACTCACGTCTCATCTGAAATCACTAGATCATCCAACTCATCAGCTCTGAGCCCTGAACTTCGGAAGGCCAACCCAACACATCTCACCTACCCCTGCTTCACCTCAGTCATCCATTGGTCAACCAGTGACCCTAACCAGAACCTCCAGACTTTTTTTCTCCAGTTATCAAAGTGAAGAGTTCTATAATATTGGTGCTTCAACAGAAACCCAACTGGGCCATCACTGCAAGTAGGAAGAGCAGTCCTGAAAGCTCGGCTGTCCTCTATGTCAATATATGTCAATCTCCCTACTGGTTGGAGAGCTCTTGGGATACAAAGACCTTTGCTCTCTCTTATGACTCCTCACTCTATAGTACATGAGAATCAGAGTACAGCCTCAGCCACAGAATATTATGCAGACTGCCACTGGGGCATACAAAATGAGATTTATGTGCCTTGATTAGACATGGAGCTGGTCACCACCCCAGGTTGTAACTGTTGGGCTCCAGGTTCCACACAAGGTTGGAGCTGGACACCAAACATCTCATACCGGTATTCAGCTAGACTTGCTGGTTCCCTGAGCATCTCTATGTTCATGTCCTCCAGCTTCCATCTTTGCCCCATCACAGTCATAACTGAGTCCCCTGGAGCAGAACTACACAATCCCCTGGGCTGGCTGTAGTCCATTTGTCACTGTTGATTCACCAAATGCAAACCTTGCCTTTAAACTACCTTCATCTGGAGTATTTGAGGTAACGGCTGGGTGTCAGATTGGGTAACAATGGGTTGTTTTCCATTTTCTAGCAGCTTACTTGCCATGACCTGGGTAGTTCCTGAGCAAGAAGAGTATGGAGATAGTGAGGGAGGGGCAGATAAGTGGGCATAGATAATCTTATAAAGCAAAGGACACTGTGGGATGAGGGGGGATTGGGATGTGAGAATGGGGATTGCATATGAGCATAACACTGTCTGCAATAATCTCCAGTTCTCTGCTGGCTACCATCACCAGCACCTTCTCTTCAAGGTAGCCCAGCAGTTTACTCTTGCAGGTGTAGTTGTCCACCACCACCTCCTGCAAAGCGGAGAGAGGTGCATTGATGAGTACCCCACAAGGTATCCATGCAATGTGCCTGCCATGGCTGAGCAGATGGAACAGTGTGTAGTGCATGAAATGTGCACCTGAGGTTTGGTGTGGTGGTAAATGTGCAAAAATGTGTTGGGGCAAATGGTGATTCATTGTTGTTGGTGACTTTGAAGGTATTGTAACCGGGGCAATGTGTGAGTGTAGTTGTGCAATGCTGGTAGATGAAACTTATTAGTGTGGACACTACTCTTCATCACAAATCTGAGATTCTGGGGCCAAGTTCGAGGGCATCACTCCTAGTATTCATCTTCTTAGTAAACTCCTCTCTCTGCCAGTTCACCTCAGACCTGCAGAGGCAGCCTGAAGCCCTGGGCATAGAGGACCTCCTTTCCTAGTGTTGCCCCTTCTATCTATGGAAAGGCAGTATCAGAGCCGTGGGGTGGGAGCTGCTGTCCCTGCCCCACCATGGTTGTTCTGAGTGCTTCATGAGCTGTGCAATGAGTTTCAACACAGTTACAGGAGGTGAAGGCACCACTTTGATCAGTGAATATGCAAATGGTGCATAGGACACTTTAGATTACCCCTAATGGTCTGAGCTAATGTGAAATATACCATGACAAGCACTGCTTAAATGTAGAAACCTTTTGCGCACAAATTTGCTATCCAAATGCTGTTGAACAACCTGACAAGGATTGAACAGCCATCCCCAATCTACCTCAAGTTTTCCAAATTCTAAGCTGTACCTTCTGTGACATTATACCAACACTGCAAGACATATTCACCTCATCTGTGTTATTGTTAATTGGCTTATGTGAAGTCCAAGGTATGGAGTTTATTGCTGCTTCACCATGCGCCAAAGGCAAATACCAGCTCACTCATGCCAACCTTCTCCAGTTTTGTCAACCTGATGATGCCAGCCTTCATCAGTTGGGTATATAATGGCATTCGAGAAGTCTGGCAAGTTTGCTGATCGTTGTGGAAACAGTTTAGGCCTTGGCCTTATTACAGAAGGAATGTAGGGGAAAAAAAATGTGACCAAAAGAAGGTCCTTACGCTGAAGTGATGGCACGGTATCGCTCCTGTCCTGCTGTGTCCCAGATCTGTGCTTTGATTGTTTTTCCATCTACCTGGATACTCCTGGTGGCAAACTCAACTCCAATGGTGCTTTTACTTTCCAGATTAAACTCGTTGCGTGTGAACCTCGACAGGAGGTTGCTCTTTCCAACCCCGGAGTCCCCAATCAGCACAACTGGAAAAGAAACAGTTTGAAGCTGTTAGTATTTCAGAGTCAAATATTGCAGCAAATCCATTGTAGAATGATTGGCTGCATCATTCACAGCTGCACAGTCCTCTCATCTCCCTTCATGGGGTTAGTTTCAAAAGGTGGGAAGCCTGCTGCCAAACCATTGCCAGAGCTCTGTCACCTGCTGCTGGAAACTACACAAGAGTCATCAGGCCTTGTCTATTGACTCTCAATCCATGGGGATTTGCCTGGCATCTATCTCCCACCTCCCCACTTGGACATGGAAGTTGGCCACAAACCTGTCTTGCTGCAGCCTTTGAGAACTGATTCCTTTCTGAATGATGCAGGACTCTTGAAATTACTCCTCCTTTGGTTCACCCTGATGTGAACTGTACCACTATGCCTTCCGTTTCTGATCCCTTTCCAAAGAAAGTTTTGTTGGAAACATCAAGTATAGAACATACACAGAACACAAAATCAACAGGTTAAACTAAGGATTCACTGGAATCAGTTTCCAGGTTCAGCAAAACTGAACCCACAAAAGGAAAACTGCAAATGCGGCTTCTCCGTGGTAGGGGCACTGAGCAGACATCAGAAATTGACACATGGCAGAAAGAGGACTTCAACTTTCTCTTCATCTCCAGAGGTTTCCAAAGCCGGTATCTCCCTGTACTAATTAGCTTTATCCTTGTTTGCAGAGCCTTTTTAATTTTCCTGCTATCCCTTCCTTTTCCCCAGCAAGAGGATAGGTTAGGCAACTCATTCTGTGTGTACACCCTCTGGAAACTCACTCCATCACCACCTTGATCAGTACTGTGCAAAGAACTGTAGACAAACCTGCACGTTTATTCCAAAGTCCCAATGTCCAAAGCCACTCTCATCCCTTTCTGTGCTTGCTTACCCCATATTTCACTTTCCTTCCCTCATCTCATAGAGCGGCTGACTCATATTAGGAGCAGTTCCCCTGCAGAACTGGCTCTCACTGGAATATACAGGTTTCCTGGGTGCTGACTCTTACTGGGGTGTTCATTCCCTATATGTTCACTCTCATTCGGGCAAAGGTTTCTCAGGTGCTGGCTCTCACTGGAATACAGGCTCTGTGGGTGTGAGTTCCCACTGAGTATTTGTTCTTTGTGTGTGCTGATTCTCACAGGAGTAAAGGTTCCCAGATGCTGATTGTCACGAGGAAACAGATTCCTCAGTTGCTAGCTGTCCCCAATTGGTAACACAGAGTACAGGTACTCAGAGTACTTGCTCTCACTGGGTTATGGGTACCCCAGATAATGTGTACTGGAGTACAGGTACCCTAGGTGCTGGCTCTCAGTGGGGTAAAGATAAAGTTTGGGATTCATTAGTAGGTTAGTTTACCGTCAGTGTTTTTTTGTTCTCTTTGAAGCATTATAGATTTCTTATTCAATATTAAGGGAGTGAAGAGATATGGGGTTAGTGCAGGAAAGTGGTACTGAGGCAAAAGATCAGCCATGATCTGAATGGCAGAATGGGTGTGACAGGCCAAATGGCCCACTCCTGCTTCTACTTCTTATGTAGGATCATTTGTGAAATGGAGGTATGTAACCTACTCCTGTTAGATAACTCCAAGTGAAGCCACATAAGCAGTTTGAGCTTCTTCAGTGTCTTGGTGGAGAGTCAGAGAATGTTGGGTATGCCACCTAGCTTGCCACTAAAACAACTTCTAATTGTGCTCTGTACTGAGATAGTTTAAGAATATTTAACTTCTGCCAATCTGAATTAAGGAAGGGCACAGCAGCCAGGCTTCTTGTCCCTGACAACTATCCTGTAACAAACCAGTGGGAAGTGTTTACAGTGACATTGTGTAAGAATAGACTCGGCTGTAGTGGCCATATAGTCAGAAAGCCTGTCAAAACTCTTCATTTAACCTCATGCATGGAGATTGTCTGGTTAACTGAGATACCATAAAACAGGAATACTTGTGAGATTAGCATGAGAAAATGTGAAAGCAGAAGATTTTTTTTTAAAAGACCCAGCAAAAGTTTATGATAAAATAATGGGCACACATGAATGACTTCTAAAGATGTTAACACAACGTCAGTGATACAAAAGCAAGCTGCAATCCAACAGTCAGCCTGGGATTAATTGATAACAAAATAAAGGAAGGCTGGTTGGGCAGATCCCTGCCTCTATCCTGTCAGAGGTCACAATGTGCCTGCTATAGATTGCAGCTGCTATGTTTTAACATATAGGGCAGGAAATAAAACAACAGTGCGATTAGAAAGTTGCCTAACAACAATCTTCATTAGTTGTAAACTTTTTATTGTTTCACTTTATCTCAGAATAGTTAAAATGTGTAACTTGCTAGCAGACATAGTAATTGAGATGAATTGTACAGATACATTTCATGAGAAAGTAAATAAGAACAAGGAACAAAGAAATAGAAAGATAGGCTGATAGGATTAGAAGGGAGTAGTGTGATCCGTGCTTAATATAAATCATTGGCCCAAGCCCAAGTGTCTCTTTGCTGCAGATTCAAGTAAATATCAAATGAATTGTGTTTATCAGTGTAACATTTGTCTCCTTATATCCTCCCTTAATTTTCACCCTAACTCAGGGTCATTGCTGTCAACTGTACTGCCCCTATCCCCCATCTCAAAGTGCATTGAGCTAACGTGGTATAGAACATGCACCAAACCCAGGACCCTCACTTCGTGCATCTCCATCCTCTACTAATGAAGACTTTACCACTTTAATGAGTGACAGCCCAAGTGTTAATCATGCATTACACCAGAGAGTGGACAACACTATTTCCAAGAGTCCACAGAATATTCAGATTGCACCTAGGAGTGAAATAAGTCCCACATTAGTCTAGGTACCAAGCATTGAATTACACCAGCACAGATTTAGAATCCTAAACTTTTCCATTTCAAATGAAAACAGGAAATGCTAAGAAAACTCAGCAGGTCACACAGCACCTGTGGAAAGAGGAACAGTCAACATTGGGGTCTGCACCTTTGTCAGAACTGGGAAAAAGAGAGATACAATTTAATTTTCAGTAAGACAGAAAGTAGAGGAGGGATCAGTAGAACAAAGGGGAGTGTCTGTGTTAGGGTGAGTGAAAATGGTTTAATTGGGGCAGTTACCAGCACATTACGCTTCTTGCTCTGTGTAATGCGCTGTTAATGGTAAGGTTTTAGGACCTGCCCAACTGGCCAGACTACGAGTAGGAGAAGAAAAACTGAGCCAACATAATATAAAAATAGAAAATGGAAAATGCTGGAAAAGCTCTGCAGGTCAGGCAGCAGCTGTGGAAAGAAAAACAGATAACGTTTCAGATCAGGGACCTTTCATTAGAACCAAGAAAGAAACAAGTCAATCTAGGTACCAGTGAAGGTGGGGGAGAGCGATGGGTGGAACAAAGGGAATTTCTCTGACAGAAGACATGTGGCATTTCAAATGAATTTCTGGAGCATCATTAGAAAACTGATATGCTGCCGTTTACTAAAGAATCCATAAACAAATGTTAGGATGATGAAACAAAAATGGAGGAAATGCGTAGCACGCCGGGTATCATCTGGGAAAGAAAAGCAGATTAATGTTTCAGCTGGGAATCTTTTGTCAGGCTGTGATTGCAATTTCCATGGTGGAACTGCAGTGAATTCTAACCCTGCCCCTGGAATAATGAGCCTAATTTACAATGTGTTCAAGAGCAATGAGCACTGGATTACAGGATGGGAGGGAATCTGGAGACTCAAGCAGCAGAAATAGGAAACCTAGTGGAGCGTTGTAAGGGCCAATTCCTTTCGAACAGGAGGGGACAAATAAAAGGTGTATGTATGTTTCCTTTATCATCAGCTCCAACTGGCACCAATTTACTGGATTCTTCCTGAGTCAAGGAGGAGCTTTTCTCTTATTCAAAGTTTTAGTTTGGCTCAGAAACAGTTGTATAATTTCTTCTTTTCAGTTAATCCCAGTAGTTCTGAGTATATCCAATAGTTGTTAAAACATCTCACATATCAGATGGCTGCTCACCAGCAAACAAATTGTACAGAGCCACTATTATGGCAGTAGTACCAGAATATTTTTTTTAACCAAAATAAACTTTATTCATAGTAAAAGACAAACTATATACAATAATAAAACAATAGTAAAACCGTGAAAACCCTTAGATTTGTGTAAAGATCAATTATTAGTGTTACTTTTTATACAAACCACAGCACCGATGCCACTCATGTGGCTCCCTGGGGTGATACCCTAATCCCATATTTACAATCTTTAAGGGGCTTCCTCGCCTGACCCCACCCTTCCCCCTCCAGTGGCAGAAGAACCCTAAACTGTAGTCCTTCCCCACCGAGCCCTCGCGCTGGCTGCGCCCAGCTTCAGTGCGTCCCTCAGCACGTACTCCTGCAGCCTGGAATGTGCCAGTCGGCAGCATTCCCCTACGGACATCTCCCAGTGCTGGGAGACCAACAAGTTTCGGGCAGACCAAAGAGTATCTTTCACTGAGTTGATGACCTTCCAGCAGCAGTTGATGTCCGCCTCTGTGTGCGTCCCCGGGAACAGCCCGTAGATCAGAAAGTCCTCTATTACGCAGCTGCTGGGGATGAACCGTGACAAGGACCCCTGCATCTTTCACCACACCCTCCTTGCAAACCCACAGCCCGCAAAGAGGTGGGCAACGGTCTCATCCCCAGCACAGTCCTCCCGGGGGCAGCGCGTGCTGGGACTGATGTTCCGACCATGTAGGAAGGATCTGACTGGGAGGGCCCCTCTCACCGCCAGCCAGGCGAGGTCTTGGTGCTTGTTGGTGAGTTCTGGCGATAAAGCATTCTGCCAGATGGTCTGGACAGTCTGCTCAGGGAACCACCCCACGGTATCCATCGAGCCCTTCTCCTGCAGTGTCTGCAGGATGTTCCATGCTGACCACTGCCTGATGGACTTGTGGTCAAAGGTGTTGGTCTGGAAGAACTTTTCCACGAAGGACAGGTAACGCGGCAGCGTCCAGCTGACTGGGACGTTGTGTGGCCACGGGGCCAGGCCCATCCTTCGCAACAGCTGGGACAGGTAGAACCTCGGTACGTAGTGACACTTGGTGCCCATGTACTTGGGTTCCACGCACAGCCTGATACAGCCACAGATGAAGGTGGTCATCAGCATGAGGGTGACGTTGGGGACACCTTTACCCCCATTGTCCAGGGACTTGTGCATGGTGACCCATTGGACCCGCTCCATCTTGGATCCCCAGATGAACTGGAAGAAGGTACGGGTGATTTCCAAGCCAGAGGAGCAAGAAACAGGCCACACCTGTGCCAAGTACAGCAGCCCTGAGAGCACTTTGCACCTGATGACCAAGTTCTTCCCAGCTATCGAAAGGGAGCGCTGTTCCCACAGTCCCAGTTTCTGCTTCACCTTCCCAATTTGCTCCCGCCAATTTTTGTTGCACGCCCCAGCTTCTCCGAATCAGATCTCCAGCACCTTCAGATAGTCAGGCCTGACGGTGAAAGGGATGTTGGATCGGTCGGGCCAGTTGCCAAAGAGCATGGCCTCGCTCTTCACGCAGTTAACTCTGGCCCCTGATACCAACTCTAACTGGTCGCAGATGCTGATCAATCTGCAAACTGACCTTGGATCTGAGCAGAAGACGGCAACGTTGTCCATGTACAGGGAGGTTTTCACCTGGGTGATCCCACTGCCTGGCAACGTCACCCCTCTGATGCTCTCGTCCTTCCTGATGGATTCAGCAAAGGATTTTATACAGCACACAAACAAGACAGGGGAGAGAGGGCAGCCCTGCCTGACTCCAGACTTGATGGGGAAGCTGTCTGTTTCCCACCCATTGATTTGGACTGTGCTACAGATGTCTGTGTAGAGCAGTTGGATCCAATTCCTGATTCCCTCCCCAAAGCCCATTTTGGAGAGCATGTCCAACATGTACATGTGTGATATCCTGTCAAAGGCCTTCTCCTGGTCCAAGTTAACCAGGCAGGTGTTCACCCCTCTGTCCTGCACGTAGGTGATGGTATCCCCGAGCAGCAAGGGGCTGTCAAAGATCTTCCTGCCGGGTACAGCACGGGTTTGGTCCAGGTGGATCACCTGTCCCAGAGCAGACTTGACCCTGTTGGTGATGGCCTTGGACAGGTACCAGAAGATGTTAGAAAGAACCATGATATTTTAAACATATCCCTTGAACTCTTAACTGGTACCCACTCTGAAAGGGTAAAGTGGAAGACGACATTACACGTGAAATGGTTAACTTGTGAAAACAGATTACAACAAAAATGGTGGTGCTGATATTCACAATATCACGTTAAAGTGAGAAAGGGCTCTGATTGAAATATTCTGAACCTCCTCTGCCCAACAATTGCCCCTACATCAAACTGTCTCTGGAACTCCCAGGATTCTGCCACTCATTTAACTTACCAGAGATCATTATAGGCAGCAAACCCTTATCTGAAGGAAGTAGGCAAGAATCTAACATCCCTGAGCTCACCTGGGATTAGTGAAGATGGAATCATAAAATCATTGAAACATAAAGGAAAGAAATGGGCCCTTACAGCCCACTTTGTCCATGCCAACCATGATGCTTATCTAGCTAATCCCATTTGCCGCATTAGGCTTGTATCCCTCTTCCTTCCTTTCCAAGTACTGAGTTTATGAAGGTGGGTGGGCTTGGGTGAGAAATTAAAGACATGAGATGACAAAGATGATAGTGAATGAAATAAAACAGAAAAAAGGGCGATGCCAGATGCCAGATTGTTAAAACAAGTGAGAACAAGGCTGATCAGAGAATACTTGGAAGTGAAATAAAAAAGGAAATAAGATAGAGCATGAGAAAAGACTGGCATTAAACCTGAAAAGCAATCCTAAAATATTCTAAAGGCAAGTGAACAAAAAAGGGGCAAATCAGACACCAAAGAGAAAATCTGTTCGTGGGCACATGGATGGTATACTAAATGAATCAGTCTTCACCAAGGAGGATGATACTGCAACCACAGCGAAGGAAGATGTGGATGAGATTCTAGATGGGCTAAAGAGGTGATACTGGAAAGGCTTGTGGATAAATCATCTGGTCCAGATGGAATGTATCCAAGGTTGCTGAGGGAGGTAAGCAAGGAGATTTCACAGATCTTGGTCATAATCTTCCAAACATTATTGCCTGTCGTTTTAATTCTCCATCCCACTCCTACTTTGACCTATGTATCTGTGGCTTCCTGCACTTTTAGTTTCAGATTTCCAGAATCCGAAGTTTTAATTTTCAGCTACCATTAATTCACTGCCACTTGTCTTCCAGGCATGCCAAACCTGAAGAAGTTCTGCTCCTCTAGATACAACATGTGTCCTTCTACCTCTTCTCTTCCCACTATCCAGGTACCCTGTCCTTCTATTTGAAGAAGCAATTCACTTGCTCTTCTTCCTACCTAATATACTGCGTTCAGTATTAACAATGTAGTTTTCAATACATTGGAGAAACCAAGCACAGATTGGGCAACTGCTTCGCGGAACACCTGCGTTTAGTCCACACAGAGACCCAAGGTTGCTGAGGGAGGTAAAGGAGCATATTTCAGACATCCTGGCCGTAATCTTCCAAACATCATTACTTGCCACTTTAATATTCCATTCCATTCCAATCTGTACATGGCCTTCTGCACTGGAATTATGAGACCAATGTAAACTTAGGGAGCAGGACCTCATCCTCTATCTGGAAACATTGCAGCCATCCAGACTCAATACTGAACTCAACAGCTTCAGGTAACCTGCTTTCTCTGTTGGTCAGTTTGTTATTGGTCATCCATCTGCATTATTGACTCAGTGAGGAGGATAGTAATAGAATTCAAGGAGATGTTGACAGGCATGCAGAAGCAGTTAGGTTGTAGGTGAAATTTAATGCTGAGAAATGTGGTTACACTTTGAAAGGAAGAATAAGTTAATATAAACTGGATGACACAATTCCAAAATGGGTAAAAGAATAGAGAGATCTGAAGGTAAATGTACACAATTCATTGCAAGTGATTAGATAGGTAAAAACATAGATGGGAAACTGGACTTTATTTATAAATAGGGTACAAGAGCATGGAAGTCGGGTGACTCTTTATTAAAAAAAAATTCAGCTACAAATGGAGCACTGTATCTGGTCCCGGACACCATACTTTAGGAATGAGGTAGAGATGTTATAGAAGGTACAGAGAGACATACTAAGATCAGTTATGGGGATAGATTGAAGAAGGTGAGGTTATTCTTTCTGGAACAAAGGAAGTTGCAAGGGAATCTAGTTGAGGTATTTAAAGTCATGAAAGGTTTAGGCAGTTAGTTAGATAAACTACTCCCAGTGGTAAAAGGGTAAACAATCAGGTAACATAGGATGAAGATGATTTGCAAAATAACCAAAAGAATGTGAGGGATTAGAGTCTGGAATGCAATGTCAGAGGTTGTAGCACAGGCAGGTGAAGGGTGCTGGATAATATTTGAAAGGAAAGGAAAGAATTTGCGGTGTTATGGGGAGAGGGCAGTGGAGGGGTGGGTGGGGATAGGACTAGCTGGATTGCTCTTTCATTGAGCCATAGAGCTGGTACAGGCTTAATGGCCTGAATGGCCTGCTTCTGTGCTGCAACAATGCTGCAATCTTCTGACTTTAGGGAAACAAAATTCTACAAAAGAACCTTCTGCAGACTTGAGGAAGCAGAAGCAGGAAGTGCAAAAAAAAGTGTCAATATATTGTGTAACAGAATGTCATTTGGACATTTGGTGACTTTGTTCAATTAGTTTGCAATGGCTCTCTCCTAATTCTGTTGCCTGTATATTAACCTATGCAACAATCTTACATCTGTCTGAACTTTCTGTCCACACAACTTCCTATTATAGGAACATAAGAAATAGGAGCAGGAGTCAGCCATGTGCCCCCTTGAGCTTGGTCCATCATTCAATTAGATTTGAACTGCTGAACTTGGCCTCAACTGCACTCTCCTGCCTGTTCCCCATTGCATTTGAACTCCCCTATGCATCAAATGTCTGTCCATCTTGGACGAACACATCCATTAGATAGCCTCCAGTGCTATCTCAAGTTGAGAATTCAAAAGGTCATGACCCTACAAGAAATTCTTTGTCATTTGTGTCTTAAATGGGGAACCCTCATCCTTAACTCACCCAACAGGGGAAATACTTACCTCAGGAGAAATATTGTCTCAGCACCAATCTTGTTATGTCAGAGTCAGTAAGATCACCTTACATTCTTGCAAAAAAAACATTCTTATAGACCCAATCTGCTCAACTTTTTCTCATAAGACAACCACTTCATCCCAGGAATTGCCAGAAAGGCAAGTATATCCCATCTTAAATAAAGGAGTCCTAAGCTGTATAAAGTATTCCAGGTGTTGTTCCACTGATGTATGAGGAAATCCAAGTCCCTCTGTTCAGCAGCATTCCAAAAGGGCCTCTCCATTTAAACAATATTATGGTTTTCCATCTTCCTACCTCCTATTATACTCAATATGCCAATTTTTGCCAATCAGTTAACCAATCTATATCCCATTACAAACTCTTTGCTTCCCCCTCATAACTTGTTTTCCCACCCCCTAACTTAGTATCATAAACAAATTTGGCCACAATGCATGATAAAAAAATTGTATTTTTGTCACACTTTTATATATTTCTTCCTGAACATTTGCAGTAGAAATGCACTATATAAACTTGTGCTTGTGCACTTCAGCTTTTTGTCTTATAGATCCTCTAATTATACTGAAGCCACTGTATACCAATCAATTTTTACTTCTGCACTACCAAAACTTCTGTAAAATTTGCTGATTTAATTTCTACACGTAACTGTTAATATTATAAATTTTAACTTACAATTTCCACATTTATGATGGGCCAACTTGTCATGCTGTAGTCAAAATTTCCCCAGAGTTGAATTACTGAGTAGACAATGCAGCAGATCAGGATAATTAAAAGTAATACTTGGGTGGACAGGGGTGGGGAGAGGGGAGATTCATTTTCAACTTTTATCACCAGGTGGATAAGACTGACAATACTGAATTGGCACACTGTTTTTTATCATGCCTGGTTTTGTTTTCCAGTGAGATCAAGCTAAAACAAAGTATCACAGCATGGAGCAAAAATGTTCACTTCTATACTAATTCCTGCAGAGAAACATAGACAGAGACTGGTTTCCACTGAAGTTGGATCCAAAACCCTGAACATTTCTGTATGAGACTGATTCCACTTTGCTCCAAAGTCAGTTACACCCACATTTCATCCATACAAAGCTCCACTAATTTCACCTAAGGGAAAAAAAAATTCAGGAAATATTGGAAAAACTCATCAGGTTAGGCTGAATCTGAAGAGAAATAAATAGTCAACACTTCTCGTTGTTGATCTTTTTATAAAGCCACAAACTAGAATCGTGGAAGATGTATTTTAAAGCCAGATATGACAATTTACATCACAGACCTCAGTCTATTTGAAACTGAACCTCACAGTTCAATTCACACATGCCAGGACCATTAATCACGGTGGCCCATTAAGGTCCACATCACAAGCAGGGGATGAAGGAGAGGGAAGATGGGGTACCAGAGCCAGAATCTCCAGGAGTCCAGAGAATCACTTTAAATGAGAGAATGGGGTCTTGGGTCTGGAACTAGAAACAAAAATACAGTCTTTTTCAATTAGAACTTGGTCTGGCAATAAAAATGATATCAAGAAGGAAAGAAGACATATTTACACCTTATCTTTCATACGAAATTGGCACAAGATGAACTCACTTTGTTAACCTGCACACTTGCTGTGTGTGAAATAGAGACCCTTAATAATTTGCAAAAGGCCAAAGACCACCACAGTCCAAGGTCCTCCTCACCTTTGTGCACAGAGACGGTGTTACAAATGTAGACCTATTAATATGTGCTTAGAGACTTGTATGTTAAAACAAAACAACTATCAAAGACATTGGAATTATTTCAAAATGAATTGTTTAGCGGTGAATCCCTTTGGAATATAAATCCTTGAATAAATCCGCAAGGGCAGGGAACAGCACCAGACCCCACCCACTCCTCTATCATCGGCTGATACATCGTGTTAATAGAAAGGCAGACCCTTGGATATGTAACGGAAAGAATGCATTGATGGAAAAATATATTTTTTTAAGTCTCTTAAGGATTTTGCAAAATCGGTCGCGGAGCGGAGGCCGCTGATTCGTTCCTATAATTCACACTCGCGCATCGCATCGAGAATATAAACGTCCAGTGCTGATGGGAAGCATCGGATGACGGTGTGAAAACACACTCGTTCCCGCACGCCCAGTCGAAGGAATTATGAATGGAGGCTGCAGTTACCTTAGTATCTTACCTTTGAATAAATAATCGTATTCATCTTCTCGGCTCCCCATCTCACTGCCTGTGCTTGCTCACTCGGCTCTGCGCAACGGGTGAAGAAATTACCAAGATCCTGTGTTCGGAAGGAAGCGGAGACCTTCCGGGATCGAGCAGGAGGGGCTAGTGCCACACTTAAAGCTGTACTCTTCCCCACCCACTTACTATGCAGTACCACACATCATAGAAAAATACTGGCACTGCCCCAACATTTCTAACCCTGGAAGTTGGAATGAGACTTTTCACAAATCATATTGAAAGGCTAAATGGATCTAACATTGGTTCCACGCTTACCGATAGAATTATAGTCAAAGCTTGTCTAACATTGACTTCTGCTCCCCACCTCGATGCCCCAGGAATCTGACAAATCCCTAGGATCTTCCTAGTGTTTAGGAACATCCTGGTGTCCGCTCTCTAGCTGATAACAGCTCTACCCATCATCATCCAACGCCAATACTACCTCTGAGTTTTCTGACTGGCTCTCTAATATCGGTCAATGAACCAAAATGTCCCCCACGTTACGAACAGGAAGAACTAAGTCAATGTCTTCATCCCATACAACAAATTCCGTATCCTGGTCGCCAATTCCTTGTTCTTCCCCAGAAACATCTCAGGATTCTCTAGATTGTTTGCATCTTCACTGTGCCTTTTAGTTTAGATTGCCTTTTCTCATACTTCCTGCTAAGATGTGGTGACACAGCAGCACTGCGATGAGTAGGTGCTGTTGCCTCACAACTCCGGGGATCTGGGTTCAATTCTGACCTTGAGTAGGAGAAACCGGTGCGCAGTTTACATGCTGTCATTGTGACTGTGTGTGTTTCCGCCGGTGCTCCAGTTTCCTCCCCGCATCCCAAAGACATGCTGATAGGTTAATTTGTGACTATAACTTACACCTTACTGTAGGTGTGGAAAAGATAAGAGAAATCTGTCACTGTTCACACGAGAAGATAAATTGCAAGGCTACAGAGAAATAAAGAGGGGGCTGAGATTGATAGGATTGCTTTCCTTGAAGCTGACATAGATCTAATGTCAAACAGTCTCCTATTTTTATCATAATAGGTACTTTATAATAAGTTAGCATTTTGCCAGGCTATCTGTTTTTCCATTGTTTACCGATCTCCCCAAATGAGGCACCTCCTGGGTAACTGAACAAGTAAATATCTGGTCACAATTTGCCAATATGCTTAGATATGGGATGGTGCCAACAGTTTGGAGGATTGCAAATATTACACACCTATTCAAGATCAAAGAGACAAGTACAATACAGTCAACCTGATATTGGTGGTGGGGAAACACTAGGTGGATTGTGAGCTCTTAACACCTGATGAAGTCCATTGCAGAGGGTACAAATTGATATACACAAAACAAGAAGTTTGAACAAAGTGTGTGCATTTTATTCAAGGATTCTTCACAGATTGCCTATGTTCTCAGTAATGTACATAATACATCATAACTGATATGACACATATTTACAACTACAACACTGCTTTCACTTTTCTTTTGGAAAAATGTAAACTGATTTAATATATTTATGAATTTCACAAATGTAACCAAGGTATGGGTTTTCACATTCATTGTGATCTTCACAGTGGAGGTGGTGTACTTGTATTGAACTTAGTTTCACCAGATACTATAAGAGGATCTTCCATCTCTGGATTAAAAAAACGTTGTCTTATTTTGACTATTGTTGAAAACATTACATGTTGGCTCTTCTTGAACAATTGTGGGATTTACTTCAGGTACATCTTTGATCTCACAGTGTTCTTCGCTATTCACCTAGGTATTGTCAGCTAGGAGCAAGTGGTCTGCATGAACTTTTCTGAACTCTCACTAATCCTTACAAGGTAATTCTTAGAACAATGTATGACCACATTTTTTTCCAATATTCCATCTTTTATTTCTGGCCAGCTGGAAAGTCAACACACAATTCCATCATGCAGACTGTACCATTGTGATGCTTACTCTGTTTGGTCTGCTTTCCCTCCACCTTTCTTTCCAAATTGGACTGAACAGACAAATCCACATCCTGAATTTCCACCTGTCAGCATTCTGCTGGAATTTATCAGGCTCGGAATGTTACATTGTTCTATAGCTTATAAGAAGCTCTGGAGGGCAATGTTTCATGGTGATATTTGATTGTCCTTTCATGACCTGTTTCCCCCAATGCCTCCTTACCATATGAACGGACCTTTACCCTTCCCCTCTTAAAGTTGGGTGGTAAAGAGAAGTGAAACAGAGCTTTATTCCATTGCATTTCACAAATTATTCGAAATGAAATGATTTAGTCATAGACTATCATCTGATACAACTTCTTCTGTAGACTGTGGTAAAGATAGACCTTAATTCCTCTATCATACATTTTGTGATGGTACATAACTCCACATGCTCTCCTTCTAGCATTTTGAAGGGCTGTCCAATTAATACTGTAATGTATCCACACCTTTTACAAAATAAACTATTTAGACCCACTGAATGGTTTGTAGGCACTTCACACCTGAAGAGTTTTAGGAGGTTGCATACTTCAATCCTGATATACCGTATAACTATCAGATAGTTCTCCTAGATCTTTCTATATGCCAATCCAGTGGACAAATCTTTTAGCCACTGCCTTCATATCAGTATATTCAAGGATTCTGTATTGAGTGCATCCATAATCTTGTTTTGTAATTCCTTCTATATCACTATCTTATGTTCATATTTTATGCAACCTTAGTTGGTAGATATTCATAGTGTCTGCCAAGAGATGGCTTCATGTCTTCATGCAGATCTCTCTCTGAATCAGTCCATCCTACATTCTTCAGAAAAGAAGTCTTTTTGTATAGCTATCACTTTTTCTGCTGCAATGACACAGAAATCATCACCTATCGCCTGAAGGACTTAAATTTTGTTTTCCACATTCATTGTGCCTTCTTCATAAGGTGTTCCTGATATGGTGTCTGTCATTGTGATCACTGACTAGTGTGAATGGTCTTCCCAGAAGATTGAGAAACTTTGTAATTCCAGATATAATTGTGAACACCTCCTTCTTTCTATGAGTGCAGTTCCTTTCACTTTGATTAGTAAATGTGAGGCATGATTCTCTGTGCATGACATGGCTAATCACTGCCCCAATTTCATCATAAGCAAGTTTTAGCACAGGATTAATGTGGTAATGCAACATCGCTGGGGCTCTTCTTCCACAGATTGCGCACCTTTTCCTGGATTTGTGTCCTCTATGATGGTTTGTTTATCTTTAATAATTGATGTGGAATTAACACTGAAATCTAGCATGATGTTGGATCGCACCTAGAAATGACCACAATTTGGTAACATTTTCACAATTACCTTCTCTCAATGATGACATGACTTTCTCTTTAACTGATAATAGCCTGTTTTCATCTACTTGCTGTCTTAAATAAATCACTTCTTCTGCACAGAGGCATAATGACTTTTTTAAGCTTGATATTATAATGATGAAAATATTCTGAACACTACTTCAAATATCCAAAGGTTTTTCTCCTCCTTGATTGTTTCAATTAGAACATCAACGTGATTGCTAAAATAATGCTGGACTTTTTCAGCAACTTATTCATTGTCACCTGGAAAATTTATAGCGATGACTTTACCTCATGTGGTAGTTGGGTTCAGGAGTAAAACTTCTCGTGGATGTTAATTGTAAAGTAATGTTAGTTTGTCTACATTAAGTTGGGTATAGGTATGAGAAAGGTCTACCAAAGGAAAGACTTTAGCCCCTGCCATTTCAGTATACAAATCTTGAGATGTGTGCAGAAGGTATTGCTTGTTGTCTACCTGCCTGTACAATAAAAGGTAGAGTGCTGACCAATCATTCTATCACACTTTCACCAATATCCTGTGTTGCTCCAGTTTATTTAGCTTTTCTTTTACCTAAGTTTTTAGTGTATACCATGCCGGTCTAGGTTTACAATGGATCAGCTTGGCATTTGGTCTAATACTTAAGTGAGTTTGCTGCCCTTTAATGCCTATGTATGATTCCTCGAACATATCTTCAGAATCTTCCAGAAGCCTCTTTAAACATGATTGTGAAGTATTCATGTCAAATATATTTTTCCAGTCCATCCTCAACTCTTTCAAGCAATCTCTCGGAGGGAGAAGTAGTCTATTCACATAATCGGCAACTGTAATCGACGATCTTGCCTTTTAACCACTATGGAGCACTATACATTTCACTTGTCCTAATGTTCTCAAATCTTTCCAGAATACATTCTTAACTTTAATGTGCTCCTTGCTACTGGCACCTTACTAAGCTTCTAGCCATATGTATCAGTCTGGTCATATCTATATGCTATCAGAGACTGTGTCAATATTCATAATAATGTCCTACATTAACTTTGTAATTGTTGTTTTTAATCACCACTAGTGGAGGATGTGCAATTTAAAATGTGTTTCTCACAATGCTCATCCATCTGCCTTCTGTGGTTTTCTACTGCAATTGTTTTCCTACCACTAGGGCAGAACTTGATTGCCACTGTGGTCTCGAATACCTTGTTTAACCCTGCACATTAATGCTATGTGCCCCTGCTTTCTGTAATTAAAGCATCCTGCTGCTCTGACACTTGTGTGCAATGATACCCATTATAACAGTGGGAAGGTTTCCTTCCAGGTCTTCTTTTTATGCCAGCCATGCTCACATGACTCAGGCCTCTTGCCACTACTCCTGCCATTGGTCCATATGACACAGGAGCAGAATTAGGCCATTCAGCCCATCGACGTCTGATTTATTTTTCCCTCTCAACCCCATTCTCCTGCCCTCTCCCTGTAACCTTTGACGTCCCTACTAATCAAGAACCTATCAACCTTTGCTTTAAATATACCTAATGACTTGGCCTCCACAGCCGTCTGTGGCAATGAATTCCACAGATTCACCAATTTCTGGCTAAAGAAATTCCTCCTCATCTGTTCTAAAGGGACATCCTTCTATTCTGAGGCTGTGCCCACTGGTCCTAGACTCTCCCACTACTGGAAACATCCTCTCCACATTCACTCTGTCCAGGCCTTTCAATATTCTGTAGGTTTCAATGAGATCCCCCCCTCATCCTTCTAAACTCCAGTGAGTACAGGCCCAGAGACATCAAACGCTCCTCATACACTAACCCTTTCGTTCCCGGGATCAGTCTTGTAAACCTCCCCTGGACCCTCTCCAATGCCAGCACATCCTTCCTTAGATGTGGGGCCCAAAACTGCTCGCAATACTCCAAACGTGGTCTGACCAACGCCTTATAAAGCCTCAGATTACATCCTTGCTTTTATATTCTAGTCCTCTCTCCAAATGAATGCTAACATTGCATTTGCCTTCCTTACTACCAACTCAACCTGCAAGTTAACCTTTAGGGAATCCTGCACTAGGACACCCAAGTCCCCTTGCACCTCTGATTTCTGAATTTGCTCCCTGTTCAGAAATAATCTCTGCCTTTATTCCTTCTACCAAAGTGCATGACCATACACTTCCCTATGCTGTATTCCATCTACCACTCCTTTGCCAATTATCCTAACCTGTCTCAGTCCTCCTGCAGATTCCTTATTGGTATTGGTTTATTATTGTCACTTGTACTGAGGTACAGTGAAAAGCTTGTCTTACAAACCGATCATACAGGTCAATCCATTACACAGTGCAGTTACATTGAGTCAGTACAGAGTGCATTGATGTAGTACAGGTAAACAATAATAGTACAGAGTAAAGTGTCACAGCTACAGAGAAAGTGCAGTGCCATAAGGTGCAAGGTCACAACAAGGTGGATCATGAGGTCATAGTCCATCTCACTGTATAAGGGAACTGTTCAATAGTCTTATCACAGTGGGGTAGAAGCTGTCCTTAAGACTGGTGGTATGTGCCCTCAGGCTCCTGTATCTTCTACCCGATGGAAGAGGAGAGAAGAGAGAATGTCCTGGGTGGGTGGGGTCTTTGATTATGCTGGCTGCTACACCAAGACAACGAGAGGTAAAGACAGAGTCCAAGGAGGGGAGGCTGGTGTCCGTAATGTGCTGGGCTGTGTCCACAACTTTCTGCAGTTTCTTGCGGTCCTGGGCAGAGCAGTTACCATACCAAGCCGTGATACATCCAGATAGGATGCTTTCTATGGTGCACCTGTAAAAGTTGGTGAGAGTCAAAGGGGACAAACCAAATTTCTTTAGCCTCCTGAGGAAGTAGAGGCACTGGTGAGCTTTCTTGACCATGGCTTCTACGTGATTTGACCAGGACAGGCTGTTGGTGATGTTCACTCCCAGGATGTTCCCTGCTCCCTCAATACTACCTGCCCTTCCACCTATCTTTGTATCATCTGCAAACTTGGCCACAAAAGCCATCATTTCTGTCATCCAGATCATTAACATATAACGTGAAAAGTAGTGGACCCAACACTGACCCCTGCAGAACACCATTAGTCACCGGCAGCAACCAGAAAAGGCCCCCCTTTATTTCCATCCTTTGCTTTTATGCCAGTTAGCCAATCTTCTATCCATGCTAGTACCTTTCCTGTAATACCATGGACTCCTATCTTGTTGAGCAGCCTCTTGTGCGGCACCTTGTCAAAGGCCTTCTGAACATCCAAGTAAACAACATCCATTGACTCTCCTTTGTCTATCCTGACTGTTACTTCCTCAAAGAATTCCAACAGATTTGTCAGGCAAGATCTTGCAGCTTCCCAAGCACCTTCTCCTTAGGAATAACAACAACACTCACTTCTGCCCCTTGACTCTCTCAAATTTCTGGCATGTTGCTGGTGTCTTCCACAGTGAAGACTGACACAAAATACTTATTCATTTCATCCACTCAGTTCTTTGTTCCCATTACTACCTCTCCAACATCATTTTCCAGCAGTTCAATGTCCATTCCTGCCTCTCTTTTACTCTTTGTATATCTGAAAAAACTTTTGGTATCCTCTTTTATATTATTGGCTAGCTTACCTTCATATTTCATTTTTTTTCTCCCCTTATTGCTTTTTACCTTGCCTTCTTTTGGTTTTTAAAAGCTTCCCAATCCTCTAGCTTCCTACTAATTTTTGCAATATTGTATGCCCACTCTTTTGCTTTTATGCTGTCTTTGACTTCCTTTGTCAGCCACGGTTGCCTCATCCTCCCTTTAGAATGCTTCTTCTTCTTTGGGATGAACTGATCCTGTGTCTTCCAAATTACTCCCAGAAAAACTCCTGCTGCTCTAGGGGTTCCCTTCCAATCAACTTTGGCCAGCTCCTCTCATGGCCTCTGTAGTTACCTTTACTCAACTGTAATACTGATATATCCAATACATCCATATACTATGTTTAGATGAGACAAAAATCCTTCATATTTTTATGGGCAATTTCCATAGGTTTAGCTCTTAAATATTGGATTTACTGTGTTTATTAACAGACTGGATATGCTCATCAGTTAGTCTGTACACAAACTTATCTTGTGGTTTACAATCTGAAAACACACCAGAATTGAAATGTCACAACAGATTTTTCAGAATCCTACAACAGTAATTGTCTCACTTGATCCTTAATTACTGAGTTCAAAATGTAAAACTTTCTGGGATCTTTGATGGTATTGGGTTGAAATGCTTTTGTAGCTTTTATACTATTTCATTAAAGAGTACATTCGTTATTCCATGAAGAGTGAGTAAGCCAACACTGCATTAGTGTCTGGCCTTTTCTATTGACGTTCTTGCACTTGCATATGGCCTTATTTTTGGAATTTTCATCCTTACCCTTTATTTCAACAATGTTATTTGCCCTACAAAGAAACTCCATGCTTTCAACATATGAAATGAAGAACTCCTATTGTTTTTGTAACAACCAAAATCACAAATACAGATGGTTTGAGACTAGATTGCCATTCTGTGCTGTTTTTGATTTAAACCGTTAGTGCATTTGTCTTTTTATTTGGAGAACATTTTGTGGTTATACTTTTCGATTTTCTTCCTTGTGTATGTGCATTACTGAGTACATAGGCAATCTATGAAGAATCCTTGAATAAAATGCACACATTTCGTTTGAGGTTCTTGTTTCATGTTATTCTTCACTGACTCCCAGGTATGCAATACCATATATGTGACATTACAAAGGATCTTACAATACTTGAAGGAGACTTTAAGAACATCATTAAAACTAATTTCTCAGTCCTCCTGGAAATCTCTTGCAGTATAGGAGGCCGATATCAGGCATGGAGATGATGTGGCCTGCCCACCAGAGGTGACTGAGACCAATCAGAGCCTTTACGCTGGGTATGTGGTCTGGGAAAGGATGCTGATATTAGTTTGTCTATTCTAGTAATAGATTTGGAGGATTTCATAGAGGCAGTGTTAGAAATACTTCTCTGGTGCTTTAAAGTGCTTACTTTAGAAAAATGTATCTTAAGTATACAGGAGAACAGGGGCCACTGGTGCATGGTGCTGAGTTTAAGGTGTTGGTCTTTGACGACCAGCCTTTTCATTGGTTGTCCAAGGGCTGTGATAGCACAGTAGGGATGGTGATAAATTTCCTCAGTGATATCTGTTTTCGCTATGGCTCCTGAAATATGGAAAGTGACCCCAAGTTGTGGATCTTAATTTTTGGTTGGGGGTTAACTTGTGTGGTAGGAGATAGATTAGACAAGAACCTTTGACTTACAGATATTTATTGTAAAGCCCATCCTCTTTTATGTTTCACAAAGGGAGTGAACAACTCAAAAATTGCACATATACTGTACAAGTGTCATCAACTTATAAGTCAATGACTGGGGTTGGGTGACCCTGATTCTGGAGCGGAGGTGGTGTAGGTTTATCCTGCAGATTAACTCCACTAATGGGAAGCGCACACTGGACATGAAGTACAGCATTGCAGTGAAAAACCTGGTAGTGTGGACTGGAATCAGGTAAGGCTGTGTCACTGCACCAACCTTATCAAATTTCTACACTGCAATACTGTTACTTCCCTGCTACTTCATCAAAGCCTTCAGCAACAGGGCTGACATGATTTACCTTTAATAATCTATGCTAAGATGTAATTATTAGGCCTTATCTTTACAAATACCAATTATTTGCCCCAATTTATTTTCTTTAAATATCAGGTTCACAGTTCTGAGGTTCCTTTCCTTTTTCTGCATAGGGTTAAATATGTGCATTTTTTTTCAGTTCTATGGCACCATCCTCATATCTATGCAGAATTCGATGATTTCAGACAGCACTTAACATCCTTTTATTACACAGGATGCATCTCATTCAGACTGTCTATTCTACATTTAAAATCTCCAGGCTTTTAAGTACAAATAGATCAAATCCTGGAACTATCAGCAGATCAAACAGCAGCAATTCTGGTTAAAAATAATTGAAACATGAATTTTTTTTACTGCACACATCCTCACAAATCCTGCTGAGTATTTTCAGTATTATTCGTTTATTTCCAATTTCCAGTATCTATAATGCTTTATTTCTGTAACCTTTTAAGAACCTCCTCTTTATCTATTTTTAATCTATCTGTTGTCACTTCTGTTTTCTCCTTCACTACTACATTGGCAACATCCTCTACTTCAACAAAGATGCAAAATACCCATATAGTACTCTACCATGTCCCTGTCCTCCACAAGAATACATCTTTAGCTCTATCTGGCCTCATCCTTCGACTACAGAATCACCAGATGCAAATATGAGTGAGGAAGTTGCATGGTCTCTAGTCTGAACATGGTCCATGACTGCCTGCCTCTCTTCTGCATTTTGTCTACATACGAGTGGCTCTGGAGAAGCAGAACACAGTCTCTCTTGGAAACTTGAGACCTTCCATGAAAAGTGGCTGCTGCAAACATTAAAGCTTGTGGTTGATGCAGAAGATATTATTAATTAAAAAGTAGTCCATGAACAATACTGAGACTCTTTTGCAGTTTCAGGGGAAGTCGGAAGAACACACGCCAGTCTTCATTGAGGGTTCAGCGGTGGAAAGGGTGAGCAGCTTAAAGTTCCTGGGTGTCAACATCTCAGAAGATCTATCCTGGAGCCAACACATTGATGAAATCACAAAGAAGGCACAGCAGCAGCTCTACTTTGTTAGGAGTTTGAGGAGATTAGGTATGTCACCAAAAGGCTCTTGCAAATTTCTATCGATGTACGGTGGAGCGCATTCTGACTGGTTGCGTCACAGCCTGGTATGAAGGCTCCAATGCACAGGATCACAAGAGGCTGCAGAGGGTTGTAGACTCAGCCAGCTCCATCACAGGCACACTTTCCTCACCATTGAGGACATCTTAAGAGGTGGTGCCTCAAGAAGGTGGCATCCATCACCTAGGACCTTCACCATCCGGGACATGCCCTCTTCTCATTACTACCATCGGGAAGGAGGTACAGGAGCCTGAAGACCCACACTCAGTGATTTAGGAACAGCTTCTTCCCCTCTGCCATCAGATTTCTGAACGGTCTATGAACCTATGAACACTACCTCGTTATTCTTTTTTTGTGCTATTTATTTTGTAATTTATAGCAATTTTATGTCTTTGCACTGTACTGCTGCTGTAAAACAACACATTTCATGACATATGTCAGTGATAATTACCATGATTCTGATTCTCTTTCTGCCTCAAGTAGGGAGGCCAAAGCATTACCTGCAGTGCTTGCAGAGTGCACTAACCACCACTCAGTGAGTAGTTCCAACATAAAGGAACCAGGAGGTGACCTGATTGCTCACAAGCTGCATTTAGTCTGTACAAAAAAATGTATTTGTATTTTTGTTTAGTAGTTCATGCATTTTCCTTATGCATCTCAATTATACTTAAATGCATATATTTTTACAATAATTATATTTAAAATATAATATTGTCCTTTACATTTATGCTTCAAGTGGAATATGCAATGAAACCAACTGTATGGGCATGAGTATAATGAGCAAATGATATTCCTGTGCAGAGTGACAACCAAAGACATATTTCAATACAATTTGTCTTGGGTGCAAAGTCTCTGAGGCATAACATAGCAAGATCTATCATAAAGGAATACAGAATTTGCAGCTGCAGGAGCACCAAAACATTATTTCCAGTGTTTGTAAACGCTATCTAATTTTACTTAATGTAAAGAACTCTCCAGCTAAGCCTGAAATTGCAAATGTGTTAGAAGGCTTTCAATAAGGTCCCAAACAGGATGTTGGTGAATCCAGCATGGATTTTTCAGATAGATAAGTAGGGTGCAGTGGTGCACCTGGTAGAGCACTGCCTCATGGCAGTAGAGATCCAGGTTCAATCCTGACTTCAGGTGCTGTCTGTTTGGAGTCTGTATGTTTTCCCTGTGATTCGATGGGTTTCCTCTAGGTGCTCTGTTTATCTTCCACATCCCAAAGACATGCAGTTTGGTAGGTAATTGACCATTGTAAATTGCCCTAGTATATAGGTGAATTGTGGAAACTGGGGGTGGTTGGGAGGGGTGTAGACTTGAAGAGAATGTGCGGTGAATTAAAAAATGGGATTAATGTAGGATTAGTGTAAAATGGTGTGGAATCAATGGGCCAAAGGGCCTGTTTCTGTGCTGTATCTATGACTCTAAAAGAGTACAAATAAATGTGTCCTTCTAAGGTCAGCAGTTTGAAACTGGTGGGTATGGAAGGAATCATTACTATCCACAACTTGGCTGAGGGCAGCAAACATAAATACTTCCAACTTCGCTGAAAAACTAAGGTGGGGATGCGAGAAGTAGTGAGAAGGCAAAGAGACTTCAAAGGGATATAGACAAACTAATTGATGTGGGTAACAAACAATGGCAGATGGAGTACAATGTGGAAACATGAGAGACTATTCGATTCCAGCGAAACAACAAATGCTGCTTTTTAAAAAAATGAGAGTCTGGGAAACGTTGAAGTTTAAAGACATCTGTGTGCCCTGTACACGTCAGTAGAAGTTAACGTATAGTTGAAGCAGACAGGTTGGAAAGCAAATGGTATGTTGGCCAAGATAGCTCCAAGATTTGAATACAAGATGTATTATCATGATTATATTGGGCCTTGGTGTGAGACTACCAGATTCATTAAGGTTATAATAGGGGTGGAGGCAGGGAGGTTGTCTCCCCTGCTTAAGGAATTTGGAACTAGGTGTCATAGTCTCAAAACAGCAGCGAGCCATTTAAGACCGAGATGAGGAGAAATTGCTTCACTCAGATCATGACATTTTCTTTATCCTGGAGGGGCGTGGAGGCTCAGTCATTGTGTACAAAACAAAGATTGGTAATTCTTGGATATTAAGGGGATCAAGGGACACGTCCAGAGGGCAAGTAAATGTAATTTGAGGTAGAAATCGACCATAGTCTTGTTGAACGGTGTAGCAGGCTCGAGCAATTGAATGGCCCACTCCTGCTCCTCTGTCTTATGTTATA
This sequence comes from Pristis pectinata, assembly GCF_009764475.1. Taxonomy (NCBI): domain Eukaryota; kingdom Metazoa; phylum Chordata; class Chondrichthyes; order Rhinopristiformes; family Pristidae; genus Pristis; species Pristis pectinata. Next base: position 13,253,999 of record NC_067428.1, read on the forward strand.
TGCTTGGGTAATGTTAGGAGGCTCATGATCAGCTACAATGATACGCCCCGTCTCAAAGGGAGGATACAACTTCATAACCCTGCTACTTAAAAAGAAAGCCTGCTTCACACTGCTCAGTTGTCTGTATCTTACTGCATTGCGGAAGCCATACCTGTTATCTTCAGCCGTCAGATCACCGTGTGCACGCGAGATGGTTGCCGCGGCAATTTGGCGCGGAAATCCAGTGTGTCGTCACTTGAGTGACAGACGGGGAAGGGGCGGGGCTTACGGCGCGGCTGTACGCCAGCATCCTTCACGCGTCACTACGCAGGCGGCCATTTGGACTTCAGCAGCGCGGGTCGGTTTGTTACTGCGTCGATGGCGGAGTTAGAGCCTACACCCAAGAACCTGTGATAACGAAACTCGAACTGGAGGAAAAGCAGGAGGAGAATACCCCGAGCGGCGGCGATGAAGATCAGAACCAGAGTGTGCGCGTTTGTGAGGGAATTTTAGATCGGAGAAGGCCGTGTGTCTATGGCAACGGTGCAGGCTGCAGCAAGGATGTAGGCCGCGGCCTTCGCGCCGAACAAAGGGCGGCGCGGAGCTGGCGACTGGGAGTCCAACCCCAGGCAGCCCTTCAAACCGAGAGAAGAGCCTATTTCCTTCCTAATGGGGATGGAATTGGAACTAATAACTCGGGGCATGCCAGAAGAAATTAATTTCGTAAATTTATTTTATTGTTCAATTGTTTGAATATTTAAATTTTTGCACGCTTTTTTAATCCAGATTTGAGGTTAATCTCCTACACGTGAAGTAATAAAACTTTGCTGTATATCTTCATTGTGTGAAATAATTGTATTACTGTTTTAATTTTTGTCCTCCTGCCCTTTTTCTTTATTTTTGCTTCATCGTTCCACCCTAAACCATGTCGGTACCGTCTCACCACATGCTAAAACTCTCCTGCCCTTTGTGCATTGAACTTGCATTTTTCAATTGATGCCATATTTTCTAAACCCCCTAATTCTGGGGTCTCGTTCCCAACCCCACGCCTCTTCACTTACTCAACCAAATACTAGCACCGGATCTTTGTATTCCTTGATGGCGCCTCTTTTTTTTCGGACTTAATTCTCGCAGGTCTATTTCTTGGTGAGACTTTATCTTTCGCACTCTACCTGCAACCATCCCACCCTACCGAAACTGGCACATTATCTTGCCCTGCTGGCGCGGGCCGCCTTATTTTCTCTCCTTTTCCAAACCGCCCCCCCCCCCCCCGCCGCAATAAAAACTTCCCCTCGTCTTTCTTTCCTGCCCCTTCTCTCTCAAACTTGCCTACTCCCCACCACACTGTTCATTCTTATGATTCTTGTGCCTTCACCTCGACTTGTTTGAAACTGATCATCTTTCTATACCACCCCCCCCCAATTCAGCCTGCAAGTGAATATCCTATAGGAATCTGCCATGGATTGTCAAAATCAGTCATTGTTTTCTTTAAAAAGATATTTCAACTTTTCTGTGTTAATGTAGTGTGCCATAAATCATTTTATTAACATCTTTGCAGAGGAAACTATGGGCTTAAACTGTATGTATGAATACAAATTGAATTGTTAATATTGAAATTCATTTTTTCACAGTGAAACAAATGAAGCTCCAGTTAAGAATGATAAAAATGATAAGCTAAAGGAAAAAAGCAGCAAGCGTGGAGGAAACCGTTTTGAGCCATATTCAACAAACCGAAATGCAAGATTCCGGGTTTTTTGTGAGCAATATCCCATTTGAAATGAAATGGCAGACACTTAAAGATTTAATGAGAGAGAAAGGTAAAGTCAGGTATAATGTGTGCTCATTGGAAACTAAAATTAATCTTAGTTGTTTCATTGATCAATATTATATGTACTAACTATGAATTTATTTTCACCTTTAATCCCTGATGCCGAGTATGGATCATCTTGAAGAATAAAGCCTCTTTTGTGCAGAAGAAATTATGTCCAGAATTTTAGTTGAATTTTTAATTAAATGTCTCTTTACAGCATTTCTGAAGGATACTTGTGGACAAAATTATTAGAATACTGATGATTGTAAATGATTTGGGATCAGGAGCAGGTGACTTCGCCCTTTCAAGCATCCTCTACCATTCCATGAAATCATCGCAGATCTGATTGCAACTTCGTTATATCAGAATTTTGGAGTTGAATTGTTATTGAAAGTTTAGGATTGTGGGAGTGGAGGAGTGATCTGGTCAAATATCACAATATTTTTAGTAGAGTGGACCCAGATTGGTAGACCAAACATGTTAGAGTAGGATGTGTGTTCTCCTGCGTTTTCTTCCTGATTGTTCCTGTCACAGTTTGTGGGGGGTGGCGGTGGAAAACAAATGTTACTTAATCTGTTTTCTGGGTCAGGCCAGTTTCTCAGCCAGTATGGGATATTCATTTTAAATTCATTTTGCTGCTGTGGGGAATTTGCATTTGATAAACAATTTGTGCTAGTAATTTAAATTACATGCAAAATTTGCCCCTTTGTCTTGTGTCAACCAGGAAGAAAATCAATAGTGAGACTCTGGCCAATAGTATTTAGAGTTGAGTGGCGAATTAGTAAATGAAAATTGGCACCATTGTGTTTGAGAAACTTTTTTTTAAAGCTGCTACCCTAAATTGTCCAAGGTTTCTCTCATTGTAGTGACCTTCTAGATATCTTCCAAAATGCTTCTAACTAGCATGTATATAGCTGATTTAGAATATTTTTGTGAGTGCAAAATATTTCAGTTCTTCTGTATGAATGTTGTAATATTAATTTGAGAGAATTAGTTGAGAAACTGAGGAACCAAGGACGTGAACCCTCATCCTACTTGCAATACCTTGCTGAAAATATTCAAACACATACAATTCTCAAATTGTTCGTCTAATAATTGGCGCTTTTTGTATTGTAACACTAACATGATACAAATTTTGGAAATGTGAAACAATGGATAAAGTTGAATTTAGCATGTCAATCAGTATCTGTGGAGAGGGCAGATTTAAATATTTTAGAGACTCCTGTTTTTTTTTTAACACCACATTGTTATTTTTCTGTGCTTTAATATCATCTAGTTGTGCTAAAGGTGCACACCTGACATGATAACTTGACCTATCTTAACAACAGGTGCCAAATTTCCTGTGTTAAGGGGGGTTGATGTCTTTGTTACATGTAATACCCAATAATGTTCAGTAGTACACCATTTGTTAAATAATCTGTTTGGGTAGAATAATTTTGCAATCTAATATCCAATACCAGTGGGCTAGATCTTGGTATGACTTGTTCATTGAAAGTGAGACATGACAAATCTGGATACAAGACTTTTAAGAGTTGAATCGGGACTGGATGCAACTTAGTACTAGAATTTGCTTGATTTTTTTTTACTACTTGTGTATATTGCAGCAAGTTTCCATTTAACAATCTTACAAGAACTCCACAATTAACTTTTATTGGTTAGGACTGTCTTTTAAAAAAAATACTGGAAATAACTCCCTGAACTCTGAATCTATTTTTAGTTTGGGGTAATAGAGTTGAGAGATTTCTAATTTAAAAAAGAAGTTATGTCCTTTACAAATTACACAAGTCTTTTGTACAATCACAGACACATGCATTGCTGTACTTTTTAGAATATTTTTGATTGCTTAACCAATAGCGGTTGGAGTACCGGTGTTGGATAGAACGATTGTAACTCCAGTACAAGTGTGTTGAAAAGATGGCTTAAGAATTTTGATCCTGAAAGTGCAAATTCCATGAAGGCTGTGTTATGAAATTGTTGGGAATACCTTGTTTTGGAAGAAATCGCACCTTATATCTGTGAGAATCTTCAGCGTTGATTGTTTGGGATCTTTTATCCTATAAAAGATCATATTTCTCAATACCCATTAACAGCTAAACCAGATTTGACCTCCTCTATCAGTTGGATCAGTGGTTGTAATGTGCATTTTACTGTAATTTTATTTATTGTTAAAAGTATCCTTGCTTTAAGAATAAACTGTGGCTGTACTTAATTACATGATTGTTTTGCACATTTGGAGTTTTGTTAACTTGTAACTTTTCTGAAACAATAGCAGTGCTGAAGAAAATATTTTGTCATTTTGCAATTGAGTTGAAGGTCAGTGAGAAATGCCATCATTTCGTAAGTTCACAAATTTGGTAAGGAGTTGGTGTGTTATATACAAAGTGATGCATTGAATGCTTGAAGCTTGGTAACTTGACCAGCCTGACACAATGGATATTGTCTGATAACACCTTAACATCTGGAACTCTGAAGTAAAGTTGGACAAATGTCTGAGCATATGTCCTTAAGTTGAGGAAAGTGTTTTGACCATTGAAATGTATATAGCTCATTAAGATGTAAGTTATCACTACAGCAAGAAGTCTAATTAGATGAGAACATAGTGTTGCTGCATCCATGGAAGAGACAGAATTACTACTTTGTCTCCTCTACCACAACCACACTTCTTTTCCTTCTCCCCCAACAACCTTATGAACGTCTGATCATTCACATGAGGTAGACAGTACAAGCTTATTAAATTGTGGGCAGAAGTTCCATTTACTTGATTATATAAAGTTTTCTGCTGTTTGGAGAAAATATAACTTTAAACAAAATGTTTAACTTTATTGCCTCATTTTTGGTATATTAACAAAATTCTATTGTCTTCCTGTAACCATCTGATTCACTTGACTCTGGAAAGCCATTCTTGATGATCTTTCCTAGAAATTGACATTCAATTGTGTGTTCAGTATCTGAGTGAAAAAGGATTATTGGTCTTTCAGAACAGAAATGTGAACAGTCCACCATGGTGCATGCTGCTGCTGAATAGGACTACTTGATGTTACCAGTATTTAGTAGTCTGACAGGAAAGAAACATCAGCAGACATTGTATTACATGTGAAACCACAAAGTGTCATTTTTAGGTTTGTGTAGACTCACGCCTTTCCTGATGTAGTGATGGCTTCAAGCGGTAAGACTCAAAAGTTGGTGGCCTAAAATTAGTGTAATACTGGGAATGTGCCCATTCAGATTCACATGTCTTTGGTATTGTAGATTACTGATGATGTCTTTAAACGATTTAGATAGTAGAATGCTGGGATTATTGTGGTACAGGTGTGTAGGGAACCAAACTCGGTATTCAGCCTAAATGTAGTCTTTGTGTTGCACTAAGCCAAGTTAAGAACAGTTAAGACCCACTGCCCAGTGCAGGAGAGTTATCAGAGTACAGGCAGTTCTTTTTAAGAGCAAGTTTGACTCTACATTTTTTCATTTGGACAATATTTCAAAAATTTCTTGATAGCATTACGATAGAGTGGATTCCCTGCTCCACTATGTTGCCATGATTATAGTAATTGTAGATCTTTCTCAGAAGGAAAGTGGCATTGAAGGAAATCCCAGGGAATGCTCCGTAGTCCCTAGGACAATCTAATACCATATACTCAGACTGAAGAAAGCCTTTGGGTCATATGGATACCATCTTATGTACCTAACTCTACCATCTTAATGTCATGAGCTATTTGTTCTAGCTTCTGCCACTCTTATTTTGCTGCTTTTTCACTCCCCTCTTCCCCATTCCATGTGAAGTTTTATCCCTTTAATATTGACAAACGTGAACATTGATGATGGATGTATAATGAGTTCAGTACCAACAACATTGTATCCCACAAGTGTCCTAATTGCTAAATATGTAATATGATTAGGAAACAGTATCTCGGGTTTTAAATCTACAAAGTAACTTGCACAAACTGCTCATTCCAAATTTAAAATTTTGCAAATCTTCAGAATTCTCCTCTTGCATGAACAGAAGAAAGCCAGACTTGGTGCAAATTAGATCAAGTAACTGATCTTAAAATAGCTTGATTGCAGCAATGTTTGTTTTCTCTTAGTAGTCCTTCATTCTATTCAGGAAAGTTTGGCTTCCTTTGTTTTTGTCAGAATAGGAATGAAGAATTAAAATGAAATTGTGAAGGTCTATTTTGAAATCTTGTGGAGCTGAGAACAAAAATACCATTCAAAGTTTATTAATGGTGGTTGGGGTAGAGGTAAAGGAAAGGACCATGATGACAGCAAACACTGAAACTTCAGCTTGCTATTAACAGGGACTGTCTGTGCTAATATTGTCTTGGCTGATGGCTTAGTGTTTTGTACATGTAAATGGATACTAGTCATGTAGTAGGTGGGAACTCTTGAGATCAGATCTAATTTGTTTTCTTTTAAAAAAGAACTTGGTCATATAATGGATTCTTTCACAGTTGATTAAAAGGTACATGAAGGTGATAACGGAAGCAGACTCTGCTGCTTTTGGTGGTTGCTGGTGGGGATGTCACAATATATAATGCAATAGCTTGTTTATCAATATTATAAATCTCAATTTGTAGAATGTTTATGGCTTTCATGTTTGATTTTTGATCATTTTGTTTTGATAATTTAATTGGTTGTGGATTAGGGAGAGAGGAAGATGTGTATTTTGCATATTATAACGTGACATCCTTATTGGCTGGGCACACTTGAGAAGAGCTCCAGTTTGGGAAGTATGTGTTCAGTACACTGGGTAGAAGTAAAAGGGCTTGTTGTATGTAACATTGTTAGTAACTGGTAACAATGATTTTAAGGGTTGTAGTTTAATATGACCATTCTAGGTTGGGTTAGACTTGGGATCACTGCACACCTGTACATAGCATAGTAAGAAGGTTTAGGAATATGGAATGATATTCTGGGCTTTTAGAGGGCTCAGGTTACTACATAACGTTGTCAATGTTTTTGCTGAATTCCAATTGTTTTCTTGGCTTTTCTCCTTCCGTGTATGTTTCGTCTGGGATCTGGTTTGTAGTTGGTGAGGTTACTTACGTGGAACTCTTTATGGATGCGGATGGAAAGTCGAGGGTAAGTGATAAAGAATGAGTTCTTCTGTGGTTTCATTGCAAATGTAAAATGCACAGGATATGGAATACTGGAAGTGGGCTTTGTTAGAATTTGAAATTTGAAGCTTAGAAATGTGGATGTGGCTAGGTGGGGGTGGGGGGAGAGAAGAGGATGTGAATGTAAAGCTATTGACCATAGCAGGCATATTTGGTGCTATTTTGTCAAAGTTAAATTAATTAGTGCACATTAATATTCTGGTTGTCTTTGACATGGCTCTCCATGTTTTTCAAAAGTACTTGAAAATGTGGTACAGTATGTTAAGTAGTCAGAAAAGTTTATGCAATGGATTTCATTTTTTTCCCTCACCAACCCTACATTTGCTTCAGTGCCTTCTGAATGCAGTGATCAGTAGGAAATGATTTTGCTGCTGCTGCTGACACTGATCTGGTACCTGCCAAAATTGTGCATGTGTACACCTTAAACGAGCCATTTGATTGGGAAGCATCATAGTGAAGTCTGAAACTGGCATTGTATCATATCTACACTTTTCAACTGGGATTGCTGTAGTTATCAGAGGTGGTTGATTTTTTTTCCTAACTTTTTTGACACGGTCCCTTCAATATTGTTCCTCCTGTTCAGTTCAACACTGATCAGAATCTGGACCTTCATGCCTCTATGGCTTAGCGTCATGCCATATTTGCCTTTTACCCACCACAGTATGTGGTTTATGAACCATACTGGTTTTGCAATTCTAGGCTTGATTTAACCCTTTGTGTGCTTTTATAGAAGACTCCTGTGCATTATCATGTAATGTGAATGGATTATCCATAATGTTGCTTGCCCTCTGAATCATTGTAGCCTTGTTTTGGCACTTTGCTTTTAGAGTGGGAAGATTGAAGGATGTTCACTTCGTCAAATAATGTCAAAAAGAAACATTACCAAATATATCTGCTATACAACTTAACCAAGCAACTGTTCAGGGATATCAGATACTGTCTTTCCCGAAGTTATGCTAGCCAGGGTTGTAATTGTCAAAAAGGGGAATATTTAGTTATGATCCTTAATGGTGTTAAGCATAGGATAGGATGTTGAATAAGTTGTCTATGGAAATGTGAAAGTGGATGGCCTTTAGGCACATGGTTGGTGATAGTTTGATATAAGGTTTCTGAAAATCATGTAGATTTATTTTGGTTATCTTAGTGCTATAGAGCTGCCACACTTGTAGGGTTCTCCCTATATTATCCAAAATGTGGAGTCTTGGAATAAATTTAAAAGCATCTTAGTTTGAGTTAATCTGGAATTTTTGTGTATAGTCCCCATTTTGAAGTAGTTACTGGGTTTAGGTGGGAAAACCATGCTAAGATTATTTTGTTTCAATCAGTAATTTTAATATACATAACAGTACATTTACTCACCGAATTTACCTACAGGTCCTAGTAAGTTGAAGGTTGGAAATGGTCAAAGAGCCTGGCAGTGAATCATGACTTATTTTTGGAGAGATCATTTAGTGTCTCGCTTTCTGAGCTGTGTGCAAATATTAACATATGACCTACTCCCAGGTCTCTTAAATCAGCTGCTGGGTGCTTTAAAGAGTGGCCTGTGGCAGTCGCTTTACAAGATTTTGCTTCCAGCTCTGAGTGGTGTTATCCAGCTTCTGCTTGGTATGTCCCACTTATTGTGCCCATCTTTGGCAATTCAATAGGGTTGTATCGGTTCTCTGGAACCTCTGTTCCTTGTGCATGTGTTCTTAGCTCATGATCTTCCATTTGCATTACACCATGCAAGGACAAATTTTAGAGGGTACACAGCAGAGGACTGATATTTAGTCATAAATGGGGAAAAAAGTTATACTCCCCCTGAAATGTCAATATAGGTATTTCAATTTTGGTACTGATCTCAATATACTTGGTTTAATTTTACACTTTCTTCTTCTTTACATGCTATCAACTGTGACCAAAGGGATGTGGGTAAGTTTCCCTTCTGTCTTTCACCAAAATTCTCTGTTTTGGGGTCAGGTTAGTTGTAGCTGTATCTTTTCCTGATAGTGGGGAAATTTAAACCAAGTTTGATCCATATACTATGCAAGAATGCTGCTGGGAGGTGGGAAGGGATGGGGATCAATAGTTGTCACAGTGCTAGTGCCTATTCATTGATTACTGCCTAAACTGCATGTTTGTATAGATATGAATATGTGCAGGCTTTGTTGTGAAGCTCCCTGTATATTATCCGTCACTACTTGGTGTCCAGGTGCTTGATTTGAATGGGGATTTGGACAGGTATGAAAGCAGCAGATGTTCATGGAAGTGCAACCTTAACATGGGTTGGTGGGTGACTGAAATAGAAAACTGATTGGGAAGATGGAAAATAGACTGGAGATGCAGGAATCTAGAGCAAAAAATGGCTGGAAGAACTGTGGGTCAAGCAGCATCTGTTGAGGTGAAGGTATGGTCAACATTTTCGTTTGAGACTGCAACAATGTACATAGAGGAAAGGTGGCATATAGAATTGAGAGGGAGGGGGGTGAGATGAGCCTGGTAGGTGGATCCAGATGAGGGGTGGGGAGGAAGAGTGTTATAGCAGAGGCTGGTAGGGGATAGGTGGAACCAGATAAGGGAGGGATGAAGGCCAGATGGAACCAGGTGGGAGAGGGGATGGAAAAATGAACCAAGGGAGAAACCCATTTGGATAATTATATGGGTGATGGGCAGAAGCAACCAGGTAGATGAGGGTAATGAGTTTTGCATAACGTGGGGGGGGGGAGGGTGGAGAAGAGGTGGGGTGGTGATGGAAAAGTTGAACAAAGGGAGGGAGAACCTGGGTGGGCTAGTGGGAAAGTAACAATTTGGATTACCTGAAATTGGAAAAGTCATGTTCATACCATTAGGTTGTAGGCTACCCAAGCAGAATATTATGCGTTTCATGCCATCATCTTGTTAACTTCTAATTTTCTGGTTCTAAATGCCTAATTTTTTTACCATGTATATCCTGTTTCTTGCACCTCCATCTCCTGTCAGGGGAGGTCTTGGGGTCATCTGCTTTCTGGAACAAAGACCCAACCACTTCCCTTCTACTAACACTGTCATCCACCTGGCAGTACTTGTTTTTACCTTCAAACTGGGCCCCAGCTACACATTGTAATTTAAAATATATTTCATTTTTTTCTAAACTCCCATCAGGATACCACCACCACACACCTTCCCCTCTCCCCACCTTTCTGCTTTCCACAGGGACCACTTTTTCTATGAATCTCTTGTCTGCTCACACTTTTCCCTGCAACTGTAGGAAGTGTAACACTTGTACCTTCACCACCTCCCTCGCCACCTTCCAGGGACCTAACCAGCCCTGAGCTGCAAATTCATAGGCACCTCCTCCAACTTGGTCTATTGCATTTGGTGATGGTCATGTGGCCTCCTTTACATTGGTGAGACAAAGGATAGATGAGGTCACTGTTTTTCAGAGCAACCTTGCGCTTCATTTCATGTCAGTTTCAACTCCCCTTGCCTCTCCCACGCTGTCCTTTGCCTTTTCACTGTTGTGATGAGGCTAGAAAAACAGCACCTCATACTTTGCTTGGGCAGCCTGCATCCCAGTGTTATGAATGTCGAATTTTCTAATTTCAGGTAACCCATAAGACATTGGAGCAGAATTTGGCCCATTAAGTCCGCTCTGTCATTCAGTCATGGCTGATTTTTTTTTAACGTCCCCTCCCCTTTTACCAATCAAGAACATTAATCTCTGCCTTAAATGCACCCAATGACTTGCCCTTCACTGCCTTCTATAGCAATGAATTCCACAGATTCACCACCCTCTGACTGAAGACCTCCATCTCAGTTTTAAAGGGATGTTCCTTTATTCTGAAGCTGTACCACGGATCCCAGACTCTCCTACTAATGGAACCATCCCTCTCCACATCCATTCTATCCAGGCTGTTCAGTTTTCTGTAGGTTTCAATGAGATCCCCTCCTCATCCTTCTGAACTCCATCGAGTACAGGTCCAGAGGCATCAAATGCTCATGAACTGTTAACCCACAGCCATGTTGTTTACCACTCCCATCAATCCATCTTCCCCCCCCCCCCCCCCCCCCCCGTTACCCAGACATGTTTATCTGGGATTTTTCTCCCTTGGTTCACTTCCCTATTTCTCTCTCTCTCTCTCTTCCCCCCACCCCCCCTTCCATCCCCACAGAAAAAAACTGGTTCAACCTGCCCATCATCCCTCCCTTATCTGGTTCCAGCTACCAGCCACTGTCTCACCCTTCCCTTGCACTTCTATATACTGACTATCTTCCCTCAACAACCTCAGTCCTGATGCAGGGTCTCAACCCGAAACATTGACCATCCCTTTACCTCCATAGATGCCGTTTGACCTGCTGACTTTTTCCAGCTATTTTTTTTTGGACAGAGTCTGCTGCATAATGTATAGTTAAAGCAGTGACTGAGGCAATAACTACTGCGTTAACAAGCAATGATAAGAAAAGTAGACTAGATGTACAGTTTCAAACCAAAGTATTGTCTGGAAGGAATCATGTAATGTACATTTCTTTCAGTGTTGTGGAATTCAAAAGTGAAGAAAATATGAAGAAGGCTGTGGAGGTAATGGACAAGCAGAGTTTTAGTGGAAGGCCTCTTAAAGTAAAAGAGGTAAGAGATTTCATTGTGAAGCGGATTTAAATGGGGGAGATTTAAATGTATTAATATTGCCGGGAGAATTGACCTAGGGAAAGATGAGTTGAGAGTTTAAAAGCCAAAATTGCAGTTGTATCATTGCTGGTTCTACATTAGTTATGAAATAGTATCTATATTTGTTATCTGGTTTTTGTTGTTTTCAACACTTCCTCAAAAAGGCAAAGATTAATTCATTTCCCCTTGCCCTCCCATTCAATGTCTAATCATCTTTTCATTTTCTTTGGAGAAAAAAAAGTTACTTCTACCCAAAATGAGCCATTCTTTGGTACTTTTAACTCACTGCTTAGATTGTGATTAATCCTGTTTTTGTGCTATTTTATGTCAAAATAGTACTCCAGAAGTATATTTATTTGGCTTGATTATCAAGTTCACACATAGTAACATAACTCAAGGCCATGTTGCTTTTTTTTAAAACAGCCATGATATAAAGGGACATCAACAATCTGATTATTGTCTACCTTTTTTTTGATGAATATTGACTGTAACTTCATTTATACTTAGGATTTGGATGGTGAGCATGCAAGACGGATGATGCAGAAGTTTGGTGGCTTTGACAGGATGGGAATGGTTGGTGGAGGTGGCATTGGAGGTGGCCCTGGAATGAATATCCCACCAGCTCTCCTGAATAACCAAAATGTCCCCAGAGATGTTCTCAATGCGCTACAAACTGGCAGGCTTGGAAGCACCATCTTTATTGTTAACGTGAGTTTATAGTTACTATCAGTATCTGCCAAAGTACATTGTAGATAAGTGTAGGTGAAATGATTTTTGGAAATGCTTAGCCTTTTCATAAATGTGTACTGAAATTGTAGCAGAATTAGTTGTCCCATCTAACTGAACCACAAATGCAGTAAAATGACCAGAGAAGTAAACAACATTATTTTCAATTAAAAAATTCTAAACATAGATGTGCTAAACATGCTAAATATAGATTGTAATCAACACTTTTACAAAAAAAAGCAGCATTATAACATTTAAAAAAAATGTTGTTTGTAGTTTGAAATGTTCATGTGAAGGGATTTTTGGGAGGTCTGATTGTTAGCTAAAGTGTGATTATGGCTTCATTTGCCATTAAAAAGATCAATTACATCAGATTTAATTACGTGTAAGATTTTCCAGATTATTTTAATTGAGTTAGTTTGTGAAAGGTTGAAATGATTTCCTTTGTGGTTGTGAAGGCTATAAACAATGCTGTCTTTGGCATAATGAATCATTGACAGCAGCTTCAAAAGTTCAAAGTTTTATTACCCTACATAGAAATTTTGAAGTTGCTGTTAATTTTGAGGATTATTATTTATTGATTTGGTCTAGGTATGAAATCTGAGCCATCGGAGATAAAAAAAAATAGAAACGAGGGGGGGAAAAACTTTGTTAAAATAATGAATCATCCAAAGCCAGCCACCTCTAAATTTTAACAGATCTTATGGCAGTATATTCCCATATACTGTATAAACGGTGAAGAATTGAAAGGCAGATAGTAACACATTAGTAACTGAATATCTTGCACAGAGGTGTTGATTTTTTATTTTCAATATGCATATGTTGGAATCTAGAGAACTTTTATACTCTTGTCATGTTTGCTTTGGTCATGGCTGGAAGAATTACTTTGGCCAAATGACATTCAGGATTTATGTGGCATTTCAATATTATTGTCATTCAGACTAACCCTGTTACTTTAAATTTTCAATAAAGTGCTAGATCAGAGTTGGCTTTACAAAGTCGTACTGTGATATGGGGTGAACAGTGCATCACCTTTTAGGTTCTGCATTCTTATTCTATAATATTGAATCCTACTGAGTAAAACCTAGAATATGCCACTAATTGCTGCATTAGTTTCACTGGAGGAAAATTCTTGCTTTTCCAAATTGCATCTAGTCGTATTCAAAACGTGTACATGGCAGCACTTTGCAATCTAATTCTAATACATCCTGAAATTTCAAATGTTGGCTTAAAATTTTTAAATTACAGCACCTACCACTGAGTAAATTCACAGGATAGATGTTTTCTTATACCCCTGGTATAGATCTAATAACCTTGTCTATTCCATAAGTGGCAGTAATTGAAGACAAAAAGTTTAACTTGAGCAACACAGATAACAATATATTCTGAACAATGGGTAGTTGACAATATTTTTGACAATGTCAGCCTATTGACTGACTTATAAACATTAATTACCCCAATGGAGCATTCTTCATAAGTCATTCATTCTGATATTCCCTACACATGAACTCTTTGATCTCTGACATCTGATTATAAAACAATGTAGCTTTTAATCTCTTTCAGAGCACATTCATTGTGAGCTGGTCTGTTGTATGGGGTAGTGTATGGTACTTCTATGAAGTTCAGTTGTACACCATCTGTTTTACATTTATTTACTGTCTCGATAAACATAACTGCATTTCTGAATCATTAGATTTATCCCCTAATTAGTCTCCATTCTTCCAACTAATCTCTGATGTAAACCTTATCAAAGTCATGGTTAATCATTTTTGCCTGTTTTTTTAGTCCCTGCTTTGACTACAAAAACAACCAAAAAAAAGTTTGACTTTCACCTGTTTGTATTCACTCATGCCTGAAAACTCAAGTCTATATATGATAAATGCATTTTATATGGAATCCTTAACTCTGAGGTGTATGCTAATTTCATGATTATTTTACAGCTTGATTTCAAAGTAGGATGGAAGAAGTTGAAAGAAGTTTTCTCCATGGCAGGCACTGTAGTACGGGCTGATATTGTGGAAGACAAAGATGGGAAGAGTCGTGGAATGGGCACAGTAACCTTTGAGCGTCCAATTGAATCAGTTCAAGCTCTTTGTATCCTTCATGAAACTTTTGGTTTCAGTTGATCAAATTTGCTGTAGGATTTAATTAGAGAATTACATCATTTGAAATGATTGTAGTAACACATTCAGCTCTGCCATTTCTCGTTTCTCTATATAACAAGTCCTTACTGGGATCCAAGTTCATAAAGTCTTAATTTTAAACTAAGGAACAATTTGCTGTTACAGATGTATTTTTGTTTTAAGCAAATGATGCTTATTTTGGAAACATTTGATTGGTAAAACCAGAGTATTCTCAAGGTATATATAAAATGTTTAAGATTCCTTAATTGGTTTCCAGCAATGTTCAATGGACAGCTTTTGTTTGACAGGCCAATGCACATCAAAATGGTAAGTTGGGGTGATTGTGTGTGAAATATGAATTATCAATTATGCTTCATGCAGTACGAATGTTGAACATTTTTTGGGTTATCTTTGAAGGATTCTTCAAAAAGCCTTGTCGTTTTGAGATTTATTACTGAACTTTAAAGTATAGTTTTAAGTGGTATAATTACAATTAAGACTACTGAAATTTGGTTCCATGCTTTTTTTTCCTCCCTCCCTCCCTCCTCTAACAATGATTTGGGTTGAACTTCTTTGTGAGGACTTGATGTGGGGTCCTGGTGAGGTTTTGAATTGTGTGAAGCTTTTGCAATTAAGTTTGTCCTGGGCATGTCTGATTCCCTGTTATACTACATGGAAAGGTCAACTGCCCAATTCATGTAAATTGAGAAGCTGCCACTTTGCCCAAAAATACTTGGCTTACTGAGACCAATAGTTGTGCTCCGCAGTAGATTTTACTGAGTTGGCCAGTTCAATGTAGTTCAAGAGTTAATTGTTTTTAATTGTTTTAAGATGAATTAAATGTTTGCAAATCACCTGCTGTTACCAAAATTTAACACTTGTTTTTCTACAGGATGACAAATCCATGCCCAAGAATAACTTCTATGCTGCAGATCGTGCTCCACAACTTCCTAGTATGTATTGATATTTCTTTTGAAAGTGCACCATAACTTCCATTTCAGTGTGTCTTCAGTCACGGAAATACTAACAGAGAAAATAATAACATTATGTATAGAATTTGCAATCTTTAAACAATTTCCCCAATTAAGTGATGTTGCTGTTGGCCTAAAGCAAATAAAAATGAATAACCTGTTTCCACATTCCTCTAAAGCTTCTCCCTTCCATAATACATGTTGACAGTTTGCACTTGAATCAATCTTGGAAGTCACTTCACAGACTGATATTCCAAAATATTTTGCTTTGCTTGTTTTAAATCTGTTTAATGTTTATGGCTGCTTAATTTGGACCCTTCTATTACTGGAAGTGGACACTTCTGTATGTCTCATCCCATCTTTTATTTATTTGAAATGTCTGATGTTGCCGTCCAGTCTGCTAGTACAAGCAGGTGGAAAAACTTCCTGCATTTTAAACCCAAATCACAAAGTTGTTTGAAATTTGTTTTTATTGCAATCAGTTTTGATGCTGTAATGGGTAAATTCCTATCAAGTACATATTGTATAAGTATTTGTATAGAGAGGTAATCCTGACTAATTTTGGGGTTATTGGAGACCAAATTTAATGCCACCTCTATCATATAGAACACAGAACAATACAGCACAGTACAGGTCCTTTGGCCCACAATGTTGTGCTGTCCTACGTAAACCTACTCTATGATCAATCTAACCCTTCCCTCCTACACAGCCCATCCATAACCCTCCATTTTTCTTACATCCATGTGCCTTTCTGAGAGTCTTTTAAGTGTCCCTGTTGTATCAGCCTCTATCACCACCCCTGGCAGTGCATTCCAGGCACCCACCATTCTTTTGTTATTTTTTAAAAAAACCTACTCTGACATTCTCTTCCACCCCGCCCCCCCCCCCCCCCCCCCCCCCCCCAACTTTCCTCTTCTGATCTTAAACTAGTGTCCTCTGGTATTGGCCATTGCCATCCTGGGGAAAAGGTGTTGGCTGTCTACTCTATGCCTCTCATAATCTTGCACACCTCTATCGAGTTGCCTCTCATCCTGTGTTGCTCCAAAGAGAGAAGCCCTAGCTCGCTCAACCTTTCCTCATAGGACGTGTTCTCTAATCCAGGCAACATCCTGGTAAATCTACCCTGCACCCTCTAAAGCTTCCACATCCTTCCTATAATGAGGTGACCAGAACTGAACACAATACTAGTGCGGTTTAACCAGAGTTTTATAGAGCTGCAACATTACTTCGCAGCTCTTGAACTCAATCCCACCCCACCCCCCCCCCCCCCCCCCGACTAATGAAGGCCAGCACACCATACGCCAACTTTGAGGGATCTATGGACTTGGACCCCAATATCCTTCTGTTTCTCCACACTAAGAATCCTGCCATTAACCTTGTACTCTGCTTTCAAGTTTGATCTTCCGAAGTGCATCACTTCACACTTTTCCAGACTAAACTCCACCTGCCACTTCTCTGTCCAACTCTGCATCCTGTCTATATCTCGTCGTAACCTGCGACAACGTACTACACTATCCACAACACCTCCAACCTTATCTGCAAGCTTACCAACCCATCCTTCCACTTCTTCATCCAAGTCATTTATAAAAGTCACAAAAAGCAGGAATCCCTGTAGGACACCACTAGTTACTGACCTCCAGGCAGAATACTCTTCATCTACTACCACACTCTGCCTTCTGTGGGCAAGCCAATTCCAAATCCACACAGCCAAGTCTCCATGGATCCCGTGCCTCATGACTTTCTGGATGAGCCTACCATTGGGAACCTTGTCAAATACCTTACTAAAATCCATATACACCACATCCACTGCTCTACCTTCAATTTGTTTTGTCAAAAAAACTCAAATTATGCTCATGAGGCACGACTTGCCCCTCGCAAAGCCATGCTGACTATCCCTAATAAGACTATGCTTCTCCAAATGTTCGTAAATCCTGTCCTTATGAATTCTCTCCAATAGCTTGCCCACCACTGAAGTAAGAGTCACTGGTCTATGATTTCCAGGATTATTCCTATTACTTTTCTTCAACAAGGGAACAACATTTTGCCATCCTCCAATTCTCTGGTAACACTCCTGTGGCCAAAGTACGCAAATATCATTGTCAATGCCCCAGCAATCTCTTGTTTCCCGTGGTAACCTGGGGTATATCCTGTCTGGTCCCAGGCACTTATCTATCCTAATGCTTTTCAGAAGCCCCAACACTGCCTCTTTCTTGACCTCAATATGCTCCAGCACATATGCTTCAGTGTAGAACAGGCAAATGGCTAAGTAAAGAGCTTACTCAACAAAAGGATCTTCCTGGGTTTATAGCTTTGGTGTCTTGTGTTGTAATATTGGAGATTAAAGTTGTGCTTGTAAAATTGAAGTCTTGAAATGTAATCCTTGCACACGTTAATTCATTTCTTTTAGTGCAATAATTACAACTGACAGGAAGGTTAGTAGTGCTATAAAACAGTTTGTGATGTGATGGTTTAGACATTTAGCATTTTGATTCAAAATGACATCTCTGCAAATGTTGGGCAAAAATAGGGCTAATATCAAAGGATCTATAAAGATGAATTCTAAATGGTCTGAAAGCTTGACTAGAATATGTAAGGTTACATTCTAGCAAATACTGCAGCTTCAGGATGAAAATGTGCAGTTAAGGGCAGTAAATCAGAGGTTAAAATGAAGATCTATTGTTCCATTACAGATCTTGTCTTCTTTTCTCTCTAAAATGACCCTGTTGCACTTTGGTAATAAATGGCACTTCAATTTGGTGGATAAGAAAGAAATTAATAATGTAGTTTGATTTTCAATATTTAAATTTAAAATATTAGGATCACAGTAGTTTAAATGTTTGCCATAATTGAGCATCATATGCATGTGAAATCGGGTAAATGGAATGATTTAACTGGAGAATGCTATTGGTCATTGCAAAAGGTCTTGTACAATCACAAAATGCATTGAAAATCTCAGGTTCCAAAGTGCCTGTGTTTTTGAGTAACACAATTAGTAAATTAGCGAAAACCCATTTGGCAAAATGGATGTATTATAGTAGGTGTTCTGATTATAATGGAATTTGTAATAGGTGTTGCAGTTAATTGAAAATGCATTGATTAAACTTAAGTCAATTGCATATTTACTCTGCTATTTAAGACATGATTTTGCAAAAATTAAATAGAGGTTTTAGAATATTCTTGTGAATCATTGTAAGCAATAGAATTTGTTATCATTGCAGAATGATACCATTGTGCTGTTACAGAAGTTAGTTTTACATTGGCAGTGCTTGGATCTGATGGTTGAAGTTTCCATAAGTATGGTCAATTGTGTATATCTTACATCATGGAAAGTAAATTTATAAAACTTTTCTTTTGCCAAATATAGAAGGCCTTGGTGGGGTTGGTATGGGCCTAGGACCTGGTGGCCAGCCTCTTGACGCCAGAGATCTGAACACAGGAATGGGAAATGTTCGACCTAGGGACATGGGTCCAGGAATGGGAGGTAAGAACAGCAGTTTTAAAAGCTTGTAGAGATAATTGAAAGTAGCCCACCTTTTTTCTAAAACATGGTGATGTTGATGTTTTGAACCTCCTTATTGGTAGGAATGATTTTTTTAAATTTAGTACTTGCTAATCCAGAAAGAGTGAAGTTAAAGTTAACTTGAGCAAAGAATTGGTAATGGCAAATTGGTAATTATATGAGCATGCTTATACATATAATTGAAAGGGTGGGCCAGGAGTATCTTGTTCTGTACTGGAGATGCAGTCTCTGTACATCACCTTGGTTAGTCTTTGCTTACATGCAAGGGTCCACTGTGGAGGGAATCTGCAGACTATTTTTGAAAGAACAGTGGAAAGGTTCCCCTGATGCTGAAGCTAATCACATTCTAGGTCTCCTTGTGATCCATTTAAGTCCTTCGAACACCAATGAATCTGCACTTCCTCTCCACCATTTGCAAATATGACAGTTTATTTAGACCCTTGTGGGATAACTAATCCTCAGAGATCTATGACCATTAATAAGTAATTTAATGAGACTGCAGCAGTTTCTTTATCCATCCAAAATCCTCCTGGCGGTCCCACAGGACATGGGCTTTTCTGTAGTGTTGATTCCTTTCTAAACTGATGCATTGTGAACAATAGTGTACAGTGTTAAGAGACGAGTGATTTGTGGGGTTGTGCATTTGGTTACATTGATACCCTAGTTTATAGGGACAGTGCAAAGATGAGGGATTTGGAGGAGATGCAGCATCAAAGTTGCTGTGCTGAAGAATTGCACATCAGGACCAGTCATGTCCCTAATCACTTTCATTGTCATCTACGACATCACATTTATTCCATGCTTCACCTTCCTGTCCTATCAGATTCCATCATCAGCACTTTGTCACTTCCACCCATCACTTCCCAGCTTCTGGTACTATTACCAGTCTCCCTCCCCATCTGCTTATCAACTCCCTCACCTGGATCCACCTATTGCCTGCGAGCTCTTGGTCTACCCCTTTCCGCCAACTTTTTATGCTAGCTATCTCCCTGCTATCTTTCAGTCCAGGTGAAGGGTCTCAACCTAAAATGTCAATTGTCTATTTATCTCCATTGATGCTGCTTGCAGAGTTCCTCCTTTTTGTGTGTTGCTCCAGATTCCAGCATCTGCAATCTTTTGTTTCCATCTTCCATTGTCTATCTGACACGTAGTGCATATCTCGTCATAAGTAATAGATTGAATATAATTTAATCAGCTACTTCCAGTCAGCAAAAGTAACAATCTGTCAAAAGAAACACTAAGCAGTGACTACTTGCTATTAACGTGCTTGTTGGCACTCAATTTGGACTCTGCCAGAATACTCTGACATGCATGGATTAAGCTGTATGCTGGAAAAATAGTTAAGTGGCATGATATGGTTACATTAACAACAAAGTTATATCAAAATCCAATCCATATGACTAGAAGGGAAGGTGAGGGCTTCTGATCAGTACATTTAAAAAAAAATTATCAGATATTCCTAAGAGCCTCTAGTACCTAGATGTGGAAAAGATTGAAGTTGTTCACTACCCATCTATCAGTACTTTGCGAGCAGTGTACTTGAATACCAGATTTTGTACTCTAGCTCTTTTAATAATAATTACTCTATTTGTTTGAATTTGTCTAAAAATATAGCCTTGGATATATACTAAGTTTTCTTTTTAGGATGCCAGAGATAGCAACAAAGCCAAATCCGAAGCTTTATTATTAATCTGCTTATGCAATCAAGTGTCAGGGAATTGTATATTTGTATTTCACATTTGTTACAGGTTTCTGTTTGGGGCAGTCTTTTTGTTGTATAATCTTTAATGTATAGTGTAAGAAGTAGGCTTTGAAAAATACTTATTTTTAATTGGTGATTAGAATTTTTCTATTTTCTTGACAGGCATGGGAATGGATGGAATGGGATTTGGAGGAATGAACCGGATGGGAGGAGGCGGTAAGTGTTGGAGAATGTGCTGTTGGGTTTTATACTTCATTACTGGTACATTGGCTGATACTGCATTTGGTTCCTTGCACCAGAGGATTAAATTAGTTTGTGATCTGGAAATCTGAAAGGGTTAGCTTAAGTCCATACTTCAGTCATTTTAAACAACCTGAGATTGATGTACATTGTTTTGTCATCAATAGCACCCAATTTATACTGCTAATCAAAGCTGCCACTGGAGGCAATTTAAACGTCAATTATATACAGAGCTCCTGTCACAGCAGTTGATTTATTTCAAGATATTGTGTAAACTTTTTAATCAATTACTCCATGTTTTATGACATCCTTTGCAAGATGCAAAAGCCATTTGAAACCAGATTCTAACATTTAAATAGAAATATTGTGCAATGCATTTTCAATCTCTAATTTTAACACTTAGAATTTGGGTATTTGTGACTTTAAGGAATAACTATTGTTCTTTAGCTTTTTTCTTGGCCCTGTATTCTGAATACTGTGGTGGCCTCTATTGCTATTTTTTTCTGTTGTGTTTATACATCTTAATAGATGCTCTTTGTTTATTTTGGATTGTTGATCAGTCAAGAGTCCCATTTGTATTTTGTTATACAGCTGATCTGATAACCTTAAGCAAATAAATCACAAGCTGTTGGAATTTGTATCCATTGGAAGTAAATTGGGTGCAATTTGTGTTTTTTTTTAAAACAAAGTTAGTTTGATTCTCATCTTTTCTGTAGTTAAGGCAGTGGAAGTGCTAAGGGAGATATTGTTTGGAGTTGCAGTCCTGCTCTGAATTTATTTAGTTATAATCCATTGCCTATGTGCAATATTGAAATTTGTATAAAATATTTCAATTGGTATTTTCTATCCACAAATTTGAATTTTTCATGATATTTGGCTTGTATTAGGAAAACTGAGTAAACTTTCAGCATATCTGTTTTTGTTGCCAGTATGATGTTTGTAGGCCTACAGTGAACAATGGTATGGGTGGCCTACTGTTTGCTAAATTATTATGGCTGTATAATCCAAAATCTAAAAAAAAACCTTAAAATTTGGCACTAACTTTCAGGCATGGATGGTCCATATGGTGGTGGCGGAGGTGGGATGGACAGGATGGATAACATGGGGAGATTTGGTCCAGGAATGAACATGGGGAGAATGGGAGGTAAGAATTTTAGTGTATTAATTTGAATTTTGAGCGAAGTAAAGTTCCTTTCTACTTAGCTCTGCTTGGGCAGTAAGGATGATGATGTGCCTCACTAAGACTGAGAGAAGAGATGCTATTTTGCCTTATACCTATTAATGCTTCAAAGTGGCACAGCAGATACTTGGCAGCAGGGCCCTGTCCATCCTGATGCTTTGGGGAAGATTTTTTTTCAGAATCCTTTCTGCAGATTTTGAAGCTTGCCTTCAGGTTATAGGAGAGTAAGTATAGGATATGATGACTAATTACAATTGAAAGATGTCTGATGTGAACAGAATTACCACTAGTTGTTTTAACTCATCCTTGGCTTTGAGTGGGGCTTCTAGAAGTAGTATTTATTCATGAGCCAGAGCTCTAGTGTGTAGCCTTGACCAGCATTCAAATAGGATTCTCACTGGAGATTGCCATTAGACTCCAGACCAGCTGAACATGAGGCTCTTTAACAGTGAATAGCTCCACCTTGGGCTGAGAGATATGGAAAAGTTCGGACTCTTGCCCATAATATAGATTTGAATATTTTGAATAAGCCTCCAATACACATCTTCATGTAACTTTCTGCCCAGGATCAGGAGGAATGGATGATTACAGAGGAGCTGGTGGAGGAGGAATGGGTGGTGGCATGGGAGGTAAGTTCAAATGGGCTACAAAATACGTAACGTGAATATACATTTATAGATAACTTCACAGACCTGGGCTTAGCAGACAAACACTTGAGGCTAGAAGTTAGCCTGGTACAATTGACCTCTATCTTCATTGACATCTTTATTTAGATGACTGACAGGCACACTTTATTCATTTGTGAAGTTACCTCCAGCTAAGAACAGAAGTTAAATGTGGATCTGGAAGAAACCAGGTGTATTAATCTTAGTGAGCCCACATTTCGTGTGCAAGTTTGTGAAAGTTCTTTTTATTAAATCATTGTAATAAAGAATGTAATCTAAGAGCTGCATCAAATATTGCATAGTTTACTGTAAGTTCCCTACTTTCAAAACTTGTATGAGATGTGTAGTTTTGATACAGTTTCTTCTATACTTAGTCTTTATTATATGAAAGTTATTTGACGTGGGGCGGTGTGCAGCACAGCTGGGTATGCACAAATCTTTTGAGTACTTCTGGCTTTGAATTGGGAATCTGATCAAGTTTGGGGACACTAACCTTCACTAATTAAGCAAGTATTGCTGCCTCAGCTGAGATCAGCTAGTTCTCCACAGATCTTTGACTCGTGTACATTAAAACTCTGATCAGGCACACATGGGACTTTGGTGCTGGACTGGAAGATTTTCCAGATTATTGGATGTTATTCATATTAATTCCCCAAGAGACTTTAAATTTGTTTTTTAAATCAAATGTTTACACAGTATTATGTTACACAGTATTATAAATTCTCTAGTGAACTTAGTAAGTCTTAGGTGAGCACAGGGACCAGAGAGATTTGGGTGAACGTCTGAAACATGGTGAGCCAGATCCTAAGCCGGCGGGATTTCTGAATGATTGGATAATGGTTTATGGGAGTTTTGCTGCACTTGCTGAATTGGCTAGGCTTTATTGGGAAGCTCCCAAAATCTAATGCAAACTTGGCAAATAAACTAGATTATTTGCAAATAAACTAAATAAACTCTTATACATGTTTGTTAATGACTTGTGTACCGAGATGAATTTTATATATGAAAGGACATTGAGGCTTGGGTGTGTATGTAAAAGAACCTTTTAAAATGCAAATCTGTGTACACTTGTAGATGAATATAACTGAAGGGGCTAAGTAGGATAACATTGCTGGAGCTGTAAAGGGAATTTCATAAAATTATAAAATATTGGTGGTTTCTGGGTATGTAACAAGAAAAATTGATACTAGAGTGTATTAGAAGGATACTGATGATGACATCAGTGTATTTGGCTTTTAGCCTGGATACAATGTTGAATGAAATTAAGTTTGTATATGGAATGCAGATCTCCTGACCTGTTTTGGTTACTAGAAAGCACTGGGGTTGGAATAAAAACATAATACTGGAAACACACAGGAGGTCAGGCAATGTAATCAGCAGGGTCATCAACCTGAAACATTAACTGTCTCCTTAGACAAGTGCTGCCTGTGTGCTTCCAGCATTTTCTGTTTTTGTTTCAGATTTCCAGCATCTGCAGTTCTTTTGATTTCCAGCACTGAGTTTGACGCTTCAAAAATGGGTACCTGTTCACGTCATTGCCTTTTTATTTTGCTTGTTGTAGACATGTACCAAGGAGGAATGTATGGGCCTGGCAGTGGAGGAGGAATGGGTGGCAGTGGCTTTGAGCGAGATTTTGGCAGAAATGATATGGGAATGTCTCGTGGATATGGCGATTCATTTGGAGGAATGGGTAAGTTTGAGAAGTTGTCATTTGCAAAACAATGCAGATATTTTAATATGGTTCCATTTTTATATTTATGCAACATTGTGTTCTATTGTATCAGCTGATTTTGAAAATCTAGCCCAAAAATTATAAGGTGTTTTCTTATAAGACTAACTCTCGCCGTTAATCACTCTTATTCCTTAATTGCATACATGCAAATTGCTGGTGGAAGGATGATTGGTTCATAGTTTAAGTAATGCTTTATTTAAAATATCCTTAATGTGGCATCACTTTTTTAATGCACTCATCCAACATTCTCGCCTATAATTTCTGCCATTGTACTGTTCTGACCCATAATGTAATTAATGTTTGATTTCTGGAAACTCTAGTCTGAGATTTTACTGACTTATTTTACTCATAAGTGAGCTTAGGTCACTTAAATAGAGATGCTCAGCTTCAACTGATTCTGTGCAAGTCATGTCTAATGCACAAGTTGTGCAGTTTTATTTTTATTTTTAAATATCTAAGCAACTTGTACTTAATTTGTGACTCCTGCTTAGATTCCCAACTTTGGATGTACTGATTTGTGTTTGCTTCTCTGATAAATTTAAGCACTGCAATTTGTTTAGCTACAGGAAATACCACGTCAGCTGTGTCGCACCCTCTCCTTCAATCCACAAGCTTCCATGGTGATAGCAATTGGGAATAGCCTCTGGGATTTGGCATCTCTAATTTGGATGTTACTGGAATTGTAATATTCTACCTTTTCAGGCTAAGGATTAAACTCTAATTTCCTGATTCATACTTGAATCAGAAATCATCTTAACCATGAAGGTTAAAATTATTTAGACAGTTGTAGGTCAAGGTAAATTTAAGGGGTGTTCCCAACCTGTAAGATGTGCAGACTTGGAACTGTAAATGGGTTCCTAGACTAGCACTTAAATGTTGGGAGAATAATGTACTTTAATTCTAATTTGCACATAATCTATTTAGCTGGCGGAATGAGCGCTGGTGGTGGAATGGCTGCTGGTACACCAGGCATGGCATCTGGAATGGGTAAGAACATTTGTGTAATATGTTGGTTGAGGTTTTAAGATCCAAATTTGCTAAGCAGGTTTGATCACCTTTTTGTTTTAATGTTAGAATTGCAAATATCAAGTGATAATGGAGTACATTTAGAAAATGAGGTGTACAATAGCTTTGGAACTGCAGTTTGAGAAATAAGTGAGCTGTTTCATTACTGTACAAGTCTGAGTGTTCTCCTGGCTTCTATTGAGCTAAGGAACATGTTAACTTCTGCTAAAAGAAACCTTGAATTGAAGTAACTTGGATGCCTGCAGCAGGTCAGGATAATAATTGAAATCGCATAGGAGTTTTTACTTGAACTATGCAGTTATCATTTTAGACAGGTGGTTATGCATTTCTGCAGACAGTTGGAGAGGTCAGCTTGGGTGCAGAATTAAAACTTCACCCCATTCCTGACCTGCACTAATTCCATTTATGTAAAGTTTTACCAGACTGGACCATTGCCAAGAACCCTCATCCAATACTGTGAGCCCACTTGACCAAGCATTGTGGTGATGCTGCCTGCCCCTGCCCATGTATCTAACTTTTAAAACTTGTGTCCATGATCTATAACCATTAGTTTCTTTCTAAAGAGCCCAGCAATTTTCAGTCTAAGGACACAAATTTTCTCAAGTTGAGTCAACTTGAACTTGATGAGCTGACTGTAACACATTAGGCTTGGCTAATGTAGCCAGGCTCCAAATTGCAGTAATATCTATGCATTAGTTAAATATTACTATTATTTCTGTTTGGGTATATAGTTTGTTTTGGATTTATCTGCTAGACCTTTGCAGGAATTAGTGATCTCATCACACCCTTGTGAAATAAAGCAAGAATTTGCATAATGAAATGTCAGATCATTAATTGTCTTGCGGACATGTGATGACCCTGCTATTTGGGTATCTCAGTTTTGAGTGTCATACTTGTAACTATATGCTTCTGCCACTTGGTGGAGCTTCAGGCTCCAAAAAGTGAAGTTTTCCATACTAAAACCAGCAGTATCACTTGGACAACTTCATCCTGACCATTTAAGATAATTTTGAAAGTTAGAAAGTGATATACTTGCCCTTGTGTTAAAACTGAGCACAGATACCTATGCCCAAATTGTTTCATTAAATTTTACCTTGTTAAAATACTTATCCTTTCTTAGGTATTGGAATGGGTGCAATGAATAAAATGGGTGGAGGTATTGGCATGGATAACATGGATCGCATGGGACCTGGAATGGATCGTGCTGGTCTGGGAATGGACAGGATTGGATCCAATATGCCTTCTGGGATGACATCAAATATTGACCGCATGGGAGCTGGAATGGAGTGGATGGGTCAAAGTACCGATAGAATGGGTGGCGGTATGGATCGCATGGGTACTGGAATGGGTGGAGGTTTTGACAAATCCACAGATATGGATCGTAATCGTTTCAGTGGGAACTATGGAGGATCCATGGGCAGTGCTACAGGAAATCTTAATTCAAGAAGAATCTGTCAAATATTTGTTCGAAATGTGAGTATTTGATTTTTTAAAATGCTGAAGGTAATAAGTAATGGTAAAGAGAAGTTGGATTGGAAAGCTGTAAGCTGCTTTGTGAAAGTAGAGAAGGCAGAAGAAAAATGAAGATTTCAGTTGGGAATCATTTTAAAAAGTTGACTGAGGTGTAAACTAACCTATGTTTCCTTTTCTAATATTAATCTGTTGACATCAGTCTTTTTTTACTTGAGTATGAGTAGTAGTTTCTGTAAACTGCTGAGAAAACATTTCTGTTAGTAATCTTATTCCCTTTCTTTAAATGGTTCCTCATTTTGGGGCATTATTTTGGTACTGGTGCTAATTTTGCTCCCATGTTATGACTGGTTCATATCCCATGGGTTTCAACTCTATCCAGCCTCACTAGGGAGTCTTTTTGAAAGCCCATTTGAAAGGTCATACACCAGTAACTATTGTATGGTTTTCATCAAAGCTCTGAAGTTAAACATTCTCTCCCCTTTAAACCAGTGCTCTGTTTATTGGTTTATATTTGTCTAAGTACGTGTTTAATTTTCTCTCAGTATCTAAAACTGTTTGGAAACTACCCCTCTTCTCTCTCCCCCCCCCCCCCCCCCCCCACTGCCATGAAATTAAATTAGTGACCTGTATTTGTGCTAGGCTAATCCTTCCATTTTTGAGCAGAGGTACAAAATGGGAAATCCTCTGGTCCAGTGATCAGTATTATTCAAGTGGGGACCACTTGGGTGCTCTCACATTGCACATTCTTACCTATTCATGAGTGTACACAGAGGCTTGAACAAGTACCTTTTTTGTGACTGCCTTCCTCCTCACTTCCTACCCTACTGTTGCTCTCCCAATACTTGCAGTACTCCCTGACCCTGGACACCCTTCACTTCCACCTCCACCTCACTTTCTTGCTCTCTGATCTCCTCCCCTCGGCACACCTGCCTGTATTCCCAGTCACAATTTGGTCCCTGGCTCTCAGCCCCATGTTCTCAGCCATGCTCTGGCTCATGTATGTATACATGTGGCCCTGTTTTCAACATTTCATCCATATTCTTTGTTCCATTCCCAGCCACGCTGGAGCTACACATTTGTCTCTGCCTAACGAAGCTCTGGCTGTGCACCTGTCCATGCTCCTGACTGCCTCAGAGCTGTGCTTGGGGTCAATAGGGCTGCCACCAATTGACTTATGGGCCTCGCAGTGAAGAACACTTCTTCTTTGGTACTATTCCTGTATCTAGGGGAATTAGAAGATGGTGGCCCAAGGTTTTTATCCTTTGCTGCCATCCCTGAGCAACTGATGATGCATTCCCTTGAGACCACCTTGCATATCACTTTTACATACTGCCAATCATTTAAGTATCTGCCCCTTGACTGAGATCCATGCAACTTTATTGTGGCTTAGGTGAAGTCCTCTGGCAAACACCAGTGCAAAAGACTCATTTGGTATTTAAAATGTGCCTTTAACTCTGTCAGTATATCTCCCTTCAATACATCAATCCCAACCATACCTGCTGAAGACGCTTGGATTCCCTGTTAGCTCTTAGTCTACTTTTGTATTTAATCTTTTGCTTGCTTCATTTCCCTGTGCTTGTATTTTGCTCTATATGATTATCAAGCAGAGGGCTATCAGATGCCCCTTTTTTGTTGTATTTTATTCTTTTAACTCCTTCCATTGAATTCTGGCTGATTCTTTGTTGGAATGTATCTTGACTGTAAGTGAATTATTTCCCCTTTAAATATAGGCTTTGACTCTAGTTTATCCATGTTGGAGCCCCCTCAAATCCACTGAAATTGACCAGTGAAGTATTTTTTGCAGATTGCTTTGTCCTTATTGTAGAATTTGGATTAGTTACAGGTATGTCTCTGAAATGCTGCTTAGTTTTGACCTTCATTTGAACCTCAATTCAGAACTGTCTCCTTTTGTAGTGTAGGATCAAGAAGGTTCTCCTAAATGCTTCAGAATTTTCTCCCCTTCTATCTTTAACACAATCACTGCCCATTCAGTTTCATGGTAATTACGGCCTTCAATTATCACAGCTCTGATTCTTGTATGTCTCAATAATTTTCTTAAATCTTCTCCCATCTCCTTCCAATTGTAAAGTGGAACCAAGATTGTAGAGTGCATATAAAGTGAGCAATTCTGGTAAATGTCTGAGTTGGGACCTTTTTCCAAAGTTTTGTTCATTGTGGAAGTTTTGAAGGGCAAGCCGTAAAAACCATTACCTATACAAACTGTCATTTATTTTTCTTCCCCTCTTTAATTATTACTTTTATTTTTTTCAGCTCCCATATGACATCACCTGGCAAATGCTGAAAGACAAATTCAGTGAATTTGGTAAGTTCATATTTTTAACTAAAAATGCAATTTCTTTATGGAAAGTAACTTAATTGAATCACCCTTTTAAATCCACCCTCAGCTCTGAACTTTTTTTGGTGATAAACTTGGAGATGGTGATTGGGGATCAAATTGCTGGTTAAGGAGACTTGAAGTACTTTTCATCCTCTGGTTTATTGGAGGGTATTCCATTTGTCAGGATTGGTTGTGATACTTGATCTAAAATCTTTTGGTAAGAAACTGTCAAAGTTGTACCTATTGTTTGCTTGATTCAGTTGATTGCACCACTCCAGAATTTGAGAAACTTCCTTCGTTGTTAAATTGTCGTTCTGTTTATAGTGTTAATGTTGACATGGTAGTCATGAAATGAGCAAGAAATTCCCTATTTTAAATTCCAACATCTGTCAACCAAAAATCATCAAAAAAATTATTCATAGTCCTCTTTGCAGGATCTGGATGTGTTTATGATGGCTGCCATATGAATCTATATAAAGATGTTTTCTGCACTTCAGTCAGTAATTTGCAAGGAAGAACCTTGACATTGAATTTTGTGGCTGGGTTTTTCTTTAATTTATACGTGGCTTTACAGAAGGTTTCTGTATAAAGTAACATTATTGTTCCTGGAGTTACTATCTTGTTCCTTATGTCTTGTGTGTTATTTCTAAATATAGGATATGTACATTATGCAGACATTAAGATGGAAAACGGCAAGTCCAAGGGCTGTGGAGTGGTTCGCTTTGAGAGTCCAGATTCTGCAGAACGTGCCTGTAGGATGATGAATGGAATCCGACTTTATGGCCGAGAAATTGATGTTCGACTTGATAGAAATGTCTAAGATCCATTTTTAGTAGAATTTTAAGAAAGACCAAACAGTAAAACTGTCCTTTTTAGTGTTTTTTTTGTTCCATTCATTAAAACAAAATTGAATGGACAGTTTAACAATGTGCACATTGCATTTTGTTTTTATTTAGTAAAAAAAATACACATTTGCTTCTGTATTAGTGATTCAATAAATGTGATTTGAGGAAATTTTGAGTTTTGTGATTACATTTTAGTACAAATTTAATGTAGGAGTTCCTGTTAAGTACATTGTAGTGGCTAATGAGTGTATATTTTGAACTGCATCACATTTAATCTTTGCACTTATAGAAGTCTCATTCTGCATTTAAATTTGTACAGCACATCATAATTCTATTTATGGTGTCTGAAATCTACAGCTTTTGGCATTGATTATAGGATTTATGGATCTTTGAATAAATTCTGTTCAGCTACATCTTGTATGACATGAGTGACATCTGTATTTTATTTCACTTTAAAATTTGGTAGATGGGGAGGACCCCTGGCTTTGTGTTTTGAGAGGGATTACTTTGTTCAGTTTTCCTTTTCACTTGTAGGTGTTTTAAGATTAACTTTCCAAAATATTTCAACATTCCCAAATAATCAGATTGGCTGCAGGGAAAGGGATACATTCTTCCACAATAATCTTTCACAATTGGCACTGATAGAGTTGCAGGGTCAAAATCCTGGAATTAAACCCAAAAGCAGTGTGGGATCACATTCAACAGAATGACTGCAGTGGTCCCAAAAAGCAGTGGCTCACCACTATCTTCTGGACAGTAAGTTGGAAAGGGCAACAATTGCTAGCTTTGCCCAAAGTGCTCACCTCATGCAGCCTTCACACCAGGCTATTCATTGCTGTGGGAATGCAGGTTCCTTTCATAGCAGTGCTGTTGGTAATTCACCGCTCTGTGTATATTGTGATTTCTTTTAGTGCTGATTCTATTGGTGCTGGCATTGCTGGGAACATTCCTGAGTGCTAAATGATGACCAATGTTTTTACTAATTTAATGAATAGAAAAAAATGGCAGAAACAGTATCTGTGGAGAGAGGAACAGAGTTGTGTTGATCATTTACCATAAAGACCTATCTTTGTTTTCCCTGCCCCCCACAAAATAGAAGTCTCATCTTCGTGCTTAAATCCCTGGAGAGAAAAGAGACTGCAGATACTGGGATCTGGAGCAAAAAAAAGACTGCTGGAGGAGATCACTGGGTCGGGCAATATCTGTTGTGTGAAATAGTTGATGGTTTGGGTGGAGACCATTCATCTGGATATCCCTTTTGTGGTTTCCCCATTGGCATGCAAAAGCAATGTTGAAAGTGCTAGGAAAACAGATTTAATAGTTGGGTGGTACATCTTTCCTGGTTCCACATAAATTCTATGTATGAACAATTAGTCTGTCATATATATATAAAAAAAGTGATTTGGATGAAACCATGAATGGGTGGGTTAGTAAATTTGCAGTATACAAAGATTGGTGGTGGTGTAGATAGTGTAGAAGATTTCCAAAGGATACAGTGGCCTATCAAGCATTTGCAGATATGGTGGCAGATTCAGTTTAGTCTAGCCAAGTGTGAGGTGTTGCACTTTGGGAGATCAAACGTAAAGGGACAGTACACTGTTAATGGCAGGACCATTATCACTCACTGTACAGAGGGATCTTGAGTCCAAGTCCATAGCTCCCTGAAAGTGGCTGCACAGGTTGATAGGGTGGCAAAGATGGTATATGGCAATGCTTACCTTTATTAGTCGAAGTATTAAGAGTCAGGAAGTTATGTTGCAGCTTTATAAAACTCTATTTAGGCTGCTTCAGGAGCATTCAATTCTGTTTGTCCTATTATAGGAAGGATGTGGAGGGTTTGGGTGCAGAAGAGGTTTACCAGGATGCTGCCTGGATTAGAGGGTATATGCTATAAGGAGAGCTTGGACAAACTCTGGTTGGTTTCTCTGGAACAGCTGAGGGGAGACCTGATAGAAGTTTATAAGATTATGAGAGGCATAGATAGGGTATACAGCCAGTATCTTTTTCCCGGGGTCGAAATTTCTAATACTAGAGGGTATGCATTTAAGGTTAGAAGGGGTAAGTGCAAAGGGCAAGCTTTTACATACAGAGTGGTAGGTGCCTGGAATGCGCTGCCAGGGGTGGAGGCAAATATGCTATAGGCGTTTAAAAGGCTCTTAGATAGGCACATGTTTTTGCAGAGCATGGAGGGATATTGTGTAGGCAGAAGAGATTAGTTTAAATTATTTTGGCACAACATCGTGGGCAGAAGGACCTGTTCCTGTGCTGTGCTGTACTGTACTGTTCTATGTTCTGTTGCAACATTCAAGTCTTGGCGCCAAACGGGTTGCACCATCCTCGCCATTACGCGCCCTCGACTGACGTCAACGCACAAGTGTTTTTATGTCATTTCCGCTATAGAAGGTCATTCAACGGTAACATGGCGGCGGCCGGGAGCCGCGGCTACCAGGTAAGAAAGTGGTTTCCAGGATGGTTCCAACCTCCTGGCGTCAAATGTCTGCAGCCTGATTGACGCTGGGCACCCCGCCAAAAACAAGCGGCTCTCCCGATGTTCAGCGTGCCTGTGATCGAAACGAATCGGCGAGTTGCTAGAGCGGGGTCCACTGACGAGTCTTCCAACGTGGGGAATGATGTCAGGGGAAAGCAGCGGCGAGGGTGAGAAACCCGGAGCAGGGAAGGAGCGAAGTCCTGCACCTCCCTCGGAGCGGCTCCGAATCTCACAACCTAACGCCCATGTCCAACCATGGCACAGGCGTTCACTGTACCAGTTCGTGTTACTGTTGGTATTAGTGTCCTGTGTAAAAGGCCCACGTTAGCCTTCAGAATCGAGCACCTGACCGATTCGATAACCGCGTTCAGACATCTAGAGTGGAATGAGATACCGAATGACACCTGGGAAGTAATCTGTCTAATTTAATCAAACACACTTGTCCTGTATTTCAACCAAGTGGCTCGTGTGAATTTTGGGAGCAAGCTCTTCACTACATTCTTTAAAATAGCCTCTCCTGATCCATGAGTACATATATTTTAGTGGAAATTAATTGGGCAGTGATTAGTAGTAAGAGCCATGGCATTGAGGGCAATGATTATACTAACCACTTATCCTTCAGTTTGGTATTGGCCACCTGAGGATTAACTGGTGATTAAACTAGAAACTTATGATTTGTACTGAGTGGTTAAAATAGAGTGATTAAATGCGCAGAGATATGTGATTTAACTTCAGGAAAATCTGGGAGATCTATTCCATCCAAAATATTCTTGCATTATTTATTGAAACAAATGTGTAACCATTCTTATTAACTTTTAGAGATACTTCTTACCCACTTGTGATTCTTTTTTACCTTCAGGTAACCCTGGAGATATTTGAACATAGAGGCCCATTGGCCTGAGTGGCTCCCACTAATTGCAAGTGGCAAATTTCTATCTGCACGCAGGATAATTCTAGAGTGTAGCAAAGTTAATCCATTTTGGTGGGTTCCTGAGTAATAAGTTTGATATTTTAAAAACATATTTTAGCAAGAATTGTTTTAAAGAATGAGCAAGAAAGTTGCAAAATTAATTTTAATACATCTTGTTAAAGATCTGACACTGTCAGGCTGAACCAGATCTCAGCCGCTTTCCTCTGTTTGACTCTGAACTGAGCTGATGATCCCTTGTCATAGAGTTGTAGAATCATAGAGAACAGACTAGAGGTCTTTTGGCTAAAAATGTCCATGCTGTCTATTAAGTACATATCCCACCTACCAGCACTTGGTCCATGATTTTCTATGCCTTGGCGATTCAAGTATTCATCTAGGTACATGTTATGAGAGTATCTGCCTCCTCCACCTGCTCAGTCAGCGTGTTCCAGATTCCAACCATGCTCTGGATGAAAAAGTTTTTTCTCAGAACCCCTCTAAATCTCTTACCCTAAATCTATGCCCCCTAATTTTTGACACCTATGCCATGGGGAAAAGATTCCTACTATCAAGCCTAGCTATGCCTCTCATTGTTTACCTCTGTCAGGATTCCTTCCAGCCTCCTCCACTCCATGGAATGTAAATTCAGTTTCTCCTCATAAATGCAAGGCTCCATCCAAGGCAATATCCTGGATGGAGGTCCTTTGCACTCTCTCTGGGGCACCACAAAGACTGTATTCCCACTTTCTTATCCCTGCCTCAGCCTATGCTGCTGTGCCCCTGATCCTAACTTTTGTTACCTCCACACTTGACTATTCCAACTTTTGCCGGCCTCTTGTCTTGCACCATTCAAAAAAACTTACCCTCCTCTAAAACTCAACTGTCCAAATCCAAACTCTCAAAGTCTTTAATCCTCTGCTTATTGATTTAAATTGGAAAATTGGTTTATTATTGTCACAAGTACTGAGGTACAGTGAAAATTTTTGTTTTGCATGCCATCCATACAGATTATATCGTCACATTTGTACATTGAGGTAGCACAAGGGAAAAGCAGTAACAGAATATTGTGTTGAAAGTGCAGTGGAGGCAGACAATAAGGTGCAAGGCCATGCCAAGGTGGATTGTGAGTTCAAGAGTCCATCTTATTGCACAGGAGGTCCATTCTATAGTCTTATATAACAGTGGGATAGAAGCTGTCCTTAAGCTGGTGGTACATGCTTATCTTTTTCCATTACTTCCTTGAAGCCTACCAAACAATGGTCACTATTCCCATAGGGTTCCTCCACAAACACTTGTATCACTCGCCCATCTTCATTCCCTAAGATTAGGTCAAGTACAGCTTGGCATGTGGAGGGTGCTTAAAGACTAATTGTACAGAGTACAGGACAGTGCCAGTAAGGAGGATGGCAACCCAAGGGAACCTTGGATATTGGGAGGTGGTGAATTTAGTCAAGAAGAAAAAAGGTTTAGGAAGCTAAAATCAAGTGGAGCCCTTGAGGATTATAAAGAAGCTAGAAAAGAACTCAAGAAGGGAATTAGGAGAGCCAGAAGGGGCCATTAAGAGTCCTTGGCATGTAGGATTAAAGAGAATCCCAAGCATTCTATACATACATCAAGAGTAGAAGGACAACTAGGGAGAGGGTAGGATCAATCAAGGATAAAGGAGGGAACATGTGCTTGGAGGCGAAGAATGTGGGCAAGGTCCTAAATGAGTACTTTGTGTCAGTATTTACCAAGGAGAAGGACGTGGAGGATAGGGAGATCAGTGTGGAGTATGCTAATATGCTAGGGCATTTTGAGATAAAGAAAGAGGTAGTATTGGGTCTCTTAGAACATTAAGGTGGATAAGTCCCCAGAGCCTGATGGGATATACCCCAGGTTGTTGAGAGAGGCAAGAGATGAGATTGCTGGGGTCTTGACCAAGGTCTTCGTCTCTCTAGCCACAGGCAAGGTCCCAGAGGACTGGCAAGTAGCTAATGTTGTTCCATTATTCAAGAAAGCAAATGGGGATAATCCTGGAAACTATAGACTGGTGAGCCTTATGTCAGTAGTAGGGAAGCTATTGGAGAGGGTTCTTAAGGATAGGATTTATGAGCATTTGGAAAACCATGGCCTAATTAAGGACAGTTAGCATGGCTTTGTGAGTGGCAAGTTGTGTCTTACTAGCTTGATTGAGTTTTTTTTGAGGAGGTGACAAGGGTGATTGATGAAGATAGAGCTGTGAATGTTGTCTACATACATTTTAGTGAGGCATTTGACAAGATCCCTCATGGTAGGCTCATCCAGAAGATTAAGATGGATGGGATGCACGGTGACTTGGCCGTTTAGATTCAAAATTGGCTTGCCCTTAGAAGACAGAGGGTAGTGGTTGATGGGATTTATTCTGGTTTGAGGTCCATGACTAGTGGTGTTCCGCAGAGATCTGGGATCTCTGCTGTTTGTGATATATATATATATATATATATATATATGCGCGTACGTGTGTATATACATATTTATTTATTTTTGTGTGTGTGTGTGTGTGTGGATGGGTGGGTTAGTTAGTAAATTCACAGATGATACAAAGATTGGTTGTGTTGATAGTGTAGAAGATTGTCAAAGGATACAGTGGCATATCAATCAGTTTCAGAGAAATGGCAGATTGAGTTTAGTCAGGCTAAATGTGAGGTGTTGCACTTTGGGAGATCAAATGTAAAGGGACAGTACACTGTTAATGGCAAGACCCCTAACAGTGTTGATGTACAGAGGGATCTTGGGGTCCAAGTCCTTAGCTCCCTGAAAGTGGCTACAGAGGTCAATAGGGTGGTAAAGAAGGCATATGGCACGCTTGCCTTTATTAGTCGAGGCATTGAGTTCAAGAATCAGGAAATTGTGTTGTAGCTTTAAAAAAAACTCTAGTTAGGCTGCATCTGGAGTATTACATTCATTTCTAGTTCCCCCCATTATAGGAAGGATGTAGAGGCTTTGGAGAGGG
Source organism: Pristis pectinata (assembly GCF_009764475.1). Lineage (NCBI taxonomy): Eukaryota > Metazoa > Chordata > Chondrichthyes > Rhinopristiformes > Pristidae > Pristis > Pristis pectinata. Next base: position 13,290,439 of record NC_067428.1, read on the forward strand.
TGCAGAAGAGGTTTGCCAGGATGCCACCTGGATTAGAGGGCATGTGCTATAAGGAGAGGTTAGAGAAACTTGGGTTGTTTTCTCTGGAATGGCAGAGGCTGAAGGGAGACCTGATAGAAGTTTATAAGATTATGAGAGGCATAGATAGGGTATACAGCTGGTATCTTTTTCCCACGGTCGAAATGTCTAATATTAGAGGGCATGCATCTAAGGTGGGAAGGGGTAAGTTCAAAGGGCAAATTTTTGTTTTAAACAGAATGGTGGATGCTTGGAATGCACTGCCGGGGTGGTAGTGGAAGCAAATACAATAGAAGCATTTAAGAAGCTCTTAGATAGGCACATGAATGTGCAGAGAATGGAGAAATATGGACATTGTCTAGGCAGAAGGGATTAGTTCACTTAGGCATTTAATTACTAGTTTAATTAGTTCAGCACAACATCTTGGGCCAAAGGGCCTGTTCCTGTTCTATAGCCCCCTCTCTAGTAGAACTCTCTACATACTGCTTCAAAAAACTCTCTTAGATCCATCTAAGCCCCTTGCACTAAGGTACTAATGGATGAAATCTGCCATTGTTGCTTGGTCTGCCCTCTATTTAATTCCAGATACATCAATGTGCTTGGGTAACTGACCTCACAAGCCATTCAGTGCATGTGAGATTAAAGATTGGCGATAAATGCTAACCTTGCCAGTGAAGCTCAGTTCCTGAAAAAACTGAATAAAAATAGTTTCTGTTTTAAAATCACCTTAGCTTTAGCTATCAATACAGGTGACCCCTGCGTTACGGCCGTTTGGGTAACAGACATTTGTCCTTATGTAATTCACAAATCACTACCCAAAAATTTGAGATCTGGATTAAAACTCATGCTCTCGCAATTTACATGAAAAGAAGAAACTCATGTTTCTTGACACATGCACAGATGACATGGCTTTGTGTTATGGAAAATCACGATGCAGACTTTTCTTTTAATGCCCCCCCCCCCCCACACACCCATAACACGGGGATCACCTGTACCATAATAATTTAAGAAACATTTCAAGGGTATTTCCCCCCTGCATTCTTTGCTCTTGGTGGTAATAGTATCTTGAAACTTTACTTCTAACAATAGCCTTCAGAAAGAGTAGGAGAGTACTTAGTCCTTAAGCCCGTGAGATTTATGATCTGACTCCAAATCCCTTGAAGCCTTTAGTTAATAAAAATCCGTCCATCTCAGGTTCTGAATTAACATTAGGTGTCAGGCATGACTTTGTTGGTAACACTTATCCCATCCACGAAACAATGTTAATTTTCTATGGATATTTGGCTCACTGCTCCAAACCTCTGTTGTAAATACTGATGCAAAATAATTAATCAATGTGGACAATATCAACATTTTATGGTTTCATGAAGATCGCATTGCACGATCACCTTCCTTTTTGTAATATTTGAAGGTATCTTGTGTCAAAATTTACAGGAAAAAAATTAAAGCTAGTGGCGCAGGAGGTAACATTAGTGCTGACAGAAGAATGGTGGCTAGCAGTGCACATGGAATAGGCTTACATGTGTTTTTCTGAAGTGTGCCATAGGAATCAATCTTAGAACCTCAATGTTTACGATTTACATAAATGACCTGGATGAATGCATTAAAGATATGGCTGTTAAATTCGTTGATGACAAAGGTAGGGAAGTATATTGTGAAGAGGAATAAGGAGACTACAAAGGGATATAAATACGTTAACTGAGTGGGCAAAGTACTGGCAAATGTGGTGTCATATGTCAGAAAATGCCAAAATGGATAATTTTACAGGAACAAAATAAAGCAAGTGTTATCAAAATTATGAGAAGATACAGAAGGATCTGGGTGTCCTAGTGCATGATCCACAAAAGTCTAGTATGCAGATACAGCAGTGAATTGGAAAAGCTGACAGTTATTGTGTGCTGTAAGGGGAATTGGATACAGAAGGAGTGAGGCTGTGCTTCAGATATTTAGGGCATCGGTATGACCATATTTGGAGTACTGTATACAGTATTGGTCTCCCTGTTTAAGAAAAGATGTTACTGCATTAGAAATGGTAAAGAAAAACTTTACTGGACTAATACTTGGAATGGCAGGTTGTCTTAAGAGGAACAGTTTAAGAGGTTTGGCTTGTAGTTGCTGGAGTTAATGAGTGAAAGGGGACATGAATAAAACACATAATGCAGAACTGAAGTTGCAATCAGATCAGCCCTGCTTGAGAGACTGAGTAATCTGCTCTTGGTCTTAATTTATATGTTTATATGTAATTTTTTTGGTGCTGATTTATCTATCGCTAGTTTCTTTCCTGCTACTTTTTTGTAACTCATAGCATTTATTGTCACCATTTTGTCCTTTGTATTTCTCCCACTAACCAGGATTTTTGTTATCTTATGCACTTTTTGTATTCTATTTTTCTTCTAATGGTCCTATACCTCTTGATTTATACCTCCCTTGTAATAAAGACCAGCATACCATTTGCCACCCTAATTACTTACTGTGCTTGCATGCAAAACATCTTAACCTTGTGGAAGTATCTCTTCAGTATTTCAGGATGTAGTCTTGAAAGTAAATTAACACAAAAATATCAAACAAATGTTTTTAAGTAAGTGGCCTTGAACATTGCCTTAGTAATACCAAAGTATTGCTATACTTTTGACTCTTTGGCTGTCATTCTGCTTTTTTTTTTAAAGAGCTTGAAGGTTTAATTCTCTTTTCCTGACTGCATTTGTTGAGCTTTGAGCAGAGCTTGAAGCTTGGGCTTGAAGGTCATAACAACTGGGCTGTCATTTTTATGGCTGATTAAAATTTCACTTTTTGCTACTACAATAAATAAAGTTATGAATTTTTGCAGCAGTAAGAAAATATAGCAGTCAGAGATGTATGCACTGAAGTGACACTGGTTCTCGTGTTTCAGAAAGAGACAGGCAATTATTTTCCTTCTGAAGAATCCCATGAGCAACTAACAAACTATATACATAGAAGTTTTGACTGTTGCACTTGATGTCCCTTTCATCCACCTCAAAGGAAAAACAAAAGGTTAATAAAATTACTGTTCCAGATTAGGAGAAATTACTTTCAGGTACCTACCAATCTCCAAACATCTTTCACTAGTAGCTCTATTTGGCCTTGGGGATATGCAGCTATTAGATTAAATGAAGTAAAAAGGGACATGCCAAGTTAAATACAGCTATGCTTTAACATAGAACAGTACTTTTTGGAAATGTTCTTCTCTATTCTGGTTGGTGAACATTATTATCATTGAACTCTCAGCAGACAACACAATGAGAGGTTGCTCGTTCATTAAATAAGCCTTTATTTCCTAAAAAAACAAAACTCTACCCTTCCTGTTTTGGAGTATGCCAGACACTTCAGTGCAGTTTTCTGTTCTTGGTCCTAAACATTATGAATTAATAAGTATTTCAGTTGCATATCCTTTCTTTTCATTTCTGATAGTAAGATTTGTTCCATACTCAGTGAATAGAGCAATTCAGTTCTGACTCCATTAGTATAAAGTTGACTCTCCATCCGTGATGAGAGTGCCACAGTGCTGTTATATGTGGAATGTTAACTATAACAAGTCCCATTTAGTAGATTTAATGAAAACTGATGTGTCTTGGAATATGGTGAAAGCCGAATGGTTTAAAATGTTAAAATGTCTTTGAAAAGTAGTGTTTCATCACATTATATTCTTTGTCCCTTGATGAACTTGGTAAAGTCTTGAGAGTAAATGTGTTATTGAAAATTTTAGAGCAGTGACACAGTCCAAAAGAAATCAATTAAATGTTGAGATTTTCCTGTCAACATTGTGGTGTCTAGACATATTGTCTAGTGTTCCTAATCCATTAGTGTCAATTACATTTACAATATTGCATTCAGTTGTGGTCACCAATGTCCAAAATGACATTGATGAATTGTACAACTTTGGGAGAAGGATAATTTACAAAATTTGATTACTCTGTTGCAATAAAACAAAAAGACTTTCTGTGTAGCTAAAGGATTATATTTTTTTTAAATAGCAAGAACAAACAATGAAAAGACTTCAAAGTAAATTAGGCTGCCAGGGTCTTAGCCCAGTTTCAAAACTAAGAGCAAATTTAACTTGGGTCAGTGATGGAAGTACAAAGCAATTCAGCCAGTCTCTGCAAGGAAAGGTGGGTAATTGGTTCCGGAATAGTACCACTGGAAACATTAACGGGTCCTGCTATTATTAGCACAATGATGTGCATTTGCAGTTTCTTCAGTTTTTAATTACAATTTTTGAACATTTATGATTTTCTCCTTTGCATGTTTTTAGTAATGATTTTACTGCAATTGTATTTAATAATTAATTTATTTAGTCCTTGGCTCCAGTGGTAGGCATCCAATAATACTTACTTTAATTTTTACTGGAGCATTTAATCTAAAGTTTCAGCTAAATTTCTAACCATTAGAACAGAAAGCATGGCAATCTCCACCCCTCCACCTATCACTCTCTACCTCCCCCCTGCATAGACAGTTGAGCTAGATAGTGATCAGTTGTAGTATCTTATTATTTACCTCATTTGAGATCAGGTTGCTTGGTTATGATGGCTTGAAGTCTGATCTCTATATCTCATAAGCCTGAACCAGTGAGGGGATTACCTCCCATTTAAAAAATCCTAATCGTGGTATTTGATTTTCTCTGAATTATCTTCTGTTTTGGATTGCCAACCGAAATATTTGGTGAGCCTTTCTGGGGTGGAGTATTAGGCAAAAACTCCATGGTTTGTCTTAAATGTAATTTGGGCAGTGTCTGGGTTTGTTGACCTCAGCTGGGTCTTTTGGGCACTAGAATTGGCCTCGGATCCCTATCAGGAGAGGAAAAAATCATAATGCTGATCACTAACCAGCAATTCCAGCTGGAAAATGTTTACGAGAGGCCTAGATTGATTCAGCTTTGGTCCTGGCAATCATCACTCAATATCAGGCCTCATTTGAGTAATGACCATCTGAGGAATTAACACCAATGCAACTCGAGACTAATATAGAGTCACTAACTTTGGGAGTAGAGAAAATAGGCAAATGTAAATTGGAAATGAAGTTGTTCTTTCAAGGGATTTCTTCATTTAAACATTTGACTTTTAAGTTACTGACAGATTTTGTTACAATTAATAAATAATAATGAGTTGGACTCCTGAGTGATTTGTAATGTGACTTTATCCTTGCCGTTTGGGTGGTTAAGCCCCGTGCAGCAACAGAACAGCACAGTCAAACCCTACTGGTTTCAAAGAAACTGCTTATTCTAAAATGACTTATTGCCTGAACTCACAATGAAAAGACACTCTAACCCACAATGTACCGATCTTTCATGTTCTAGAATCAAGTTGTCAGGAATTGATATGTGCTTCTAACTTATCTGAATTGACAATAAAACACTTAATTTCAAAATAGTTGCTGCATTTCCCTGCAGAACAAGGATCATTGAATCTGAACAATGATAATTCAATTGCAAAGCTTTTGACACATTTTAGCATCATATTGTACAATAGATATGTAAATATTTAACAATATTTGTATCTTCTTTAAGTTTGTCTTGCATTTCTAAGACTTGTTTGTTGGTACACTTCCACCATGGTATATACACAGGAGTTCCCTCAGTGCTCAGTACATTTGGAGTTCTCAGTTTTTCCTACACTACAAAAACCCTTGGGTTAATTGGTGATAAATATTAATGTTCTTTGAGTATGTTGTTGTGCTAAAAGGCTTCCATGTTTTTTATTTAACAACAGTGATTCGAAATCAAAGTAATTCATTCAATGTTAAGTGCTTTTGGGTGGATTGAGATGTATTAAGATGCCGTAAAATTAAAGCACTCTCTTTTTTATTATAAATCTGTCATCTCCAGATATGTCTATCTACAAGTATTAAGCTTTTGTCCACAAGATCTCAAGTTCCAGCACTCAACAGAACTCGTATTTACAGAATATGCAACCGTTCTTCTACAGAGCAATGTCAGGTAATGTGAAAGGTGAAAGCAAGGGAAGAATATACAATATAATTGTTTTTGTACAGTGATGCACCCTGTGAGTGCCCAGTTACAGCTGGTCATCTCTGGGCAAATGGTCAGTGTCCTGATAGCTCACTTGGAATATAAAGATTAACCTGGCTACAAATTTACCCATTTTTCTGTAATGGTTTGCCTCTAACATAATGATTAACATAATGATTACAAACATGTAGTTTGGTAATATCTTGCTGCCAGCCATATTGATGGCTTGTTTGTACCCAAAGCTCTATGACTCATAACCCTGAACCAATGAGAAGATTACTTCAAAATCCTAATCTCAATTTCCCTTTACAACTGCTGATGATTTTGTAGGAGTGTGGGATTGGAAGCAGGAGCCTCATATGAGCTCCTTGAACTTATTGCATTATTTTATTTGATTTTTGTCTGTTCTGTGGCTCTAGTTACTAATTTCCATCTTTAATCCCTGATAACCTTACCTAATAATTGATTCAGGCTCCCTAAAGCTTTTGAGAAAAATACTATATTTCCATTACCCACATTCTTAATATGAAAAGAAGCCCTCTAATTTAATTTGTAAAATGCCTAGTTCTTAAGATTGTGCCTTGTTCTGGATTCTCCCCATCAAATGAAACATCTGCTTTATATTCACTCTATCTGATCCTGTTGTCATTCTGAACTTAATTAGGTAGATCCACATAGTTCTAACTTCAAGGGAATATATGTCAAGGTTATGTATCTCTTCTCAGAATTTAATCCTTTTAGCCTTGGTATCATTCTGATAATCTGTATGATACCCTGCTCCAGTAGGTAAAACCAGATGAAGTTTCAGAGTCTGAACAAGGCTATGGTAGATAAATAGAAGGTTTTCCTCCACTACATTAATGATGCCTGTGCAGTGTTAATGATCAACTCGCTGATAATGAGACATTATCAATATAAATGGATTCTCAAATCGCAAAGTCTTCACTTCAGTCCAGTGCTCTGTAGCCATCTCCACACCATCCCTGTGCCTTTAAGAAGATGAGAGAAGGGACTATCTGTGGGAATATTGAGTGTCCAAGCTGGTAGACTTGCAGAACTAAGGCTGCTGAAGTTGGTTTAAATTTTCTAATTTCTTTATAGGTTCGAAGTTACACATCAGATGGGAGAAAGGGCTTTCTCAGTGGTTTATTGGACAATATCAAACAAGAACTAGCAAAAAACAAAGAAATGAAAGATAGCATTAAGAAATTTCGAGACGAAGCTAAAAGGTTAGAAGAATCAGAAGCTTTACAGAGGGCACGAAAAAAATATGTAAGTTTTTAAATTCTTCTTATGTTAGGCACAATTCTGAATTTTACTGTGATTAAATAGGTTGTTCATTTTTTTTAGAAAACCATTGAATCTGAAACAGTCAAAACCTCAGAAGTTTTAAAGAAAAAGTTAGAAGAGTTTTCAGAAACAGTAAAAGAGGTGAGTTCAGCTCATGGGCTAACCAAGAATATTAGAGAACTGTTCTCAAAGTTGAGAATTTTGTCAATTACTGCTTCTCAAATGTAAATTTTACAGCATTGATGTCATTTCATCTGGTAGTATAGCATTGATTCCTTTGATTATCTGTTCTCTTACACCCATGAACACATTGTGCTGGATGTTATAGGAACACAGGAGCAGGGAAAAAGCCATTTTGCCTCTCCCAGCGTATAGCATCATTAAATCAGATGATGGCTGATCTGGGACCTAAATCTCTAAACCCATTCTTGGTTAATATAAAAAAAATCAGCCTCAATTTTAAAATTAACAATTGACCCAGCATTAGTTGCCATTAGTAAAAGAGAGTTATACACTTTTACCACCTTCTGTCTGTGGGTGTGTTCCCTAATGTCATTCCTGAAAGATCTAGCTTTAATTTTTTAAACCATGATCTTTAGTCCTGGATTCTCCAACCAGCGGAAATAATTTCTCTCTATACCCAAAGAAAAGGCATGTTATTAAATGGAGTTACAAGAATTTGATAAAAAGCCACAACTGATGGTAGATGGAGCGTATTCTGCCTGGAGGTCGGTGATCAGTGGTGTTCTGCAGGGGTCTGTTCTGGGACCCCTGCTCTTTGTGATTTTTATAAATGACTTGGATGAGGATGTGGAAGGGTGGTTTAGTATGTTTGCTGATGATACAAAGGTTGGTGGTGTTGTGGATTGTGTAGAAGGTTGCTGTAGATTACAACAAGATATTGATAGAATGCGGACGGGCTGAGAAGTGGAAAAATGTGAAGTGATACACTTCGGGAGATCGAATTTGAAGGCAGGATACAAGGTTAATGGCAGGACTCTTAGCAATGTGGAGGAACAGAGAGATCTTGGGGTCCACGTCCGTAGATTCCTCAAGGTTGCCACGCAGGTCGATAGGGTTGTTAAGAAGGCGTACAGAGTGTTAGCCTTCATTAGTCGGGGTATTGAGTTCAAGAGCCACGAGGTGATGTTGCAGCTCTATAGAACTCTGGTCAGACCACACTTGGAGTATTGTGTTCAGTTCTGGTTGCCTCATTATAGGAAGGATGTGGGAGCTTTAGAGATGGTGCAGAGATTTACCAGGATGCTGCCTGGATTGGAGAGCATGTCTTATGAGGATAGATTGAGTGAGCTCGGGCTTTTCTCTTTGGAGAGAAGGGGGATGAGAGGTGACTTGATAGAGGTGTACAAGATGATAAGAGGCATAGATCGAGTGGACAGTCAGAGACTTTTTCCCAGAGCGAAGATGGCTAATACGAGGGGGCATAATTTTAAGTTGATTGGAGGAAGATATATGGGGGATGTCAGAGGTAAGTTTTTTTACACAGAGTGGTGGGTGCGTGGAATGCACTGCCAGCAGAGGTTGCGGGGGCTGATAGATTAGGGACATTTAAGAGACTCTTAGATAGACACGTGAATGATAAAGAAATGGAGGGCTATGTGGGAGGGAAGGGTTCGATAGATATTACAGCAGGATAAAATGTCGGCACAACATCATGGGCCGAAGGGCCTGTACTGTGCTGTAATGTTCTATGTTGCTCATTGTATTTGTAAGCAGATATCATATTTCTCTATGACAAAATACCAACACAAAGTATTTATTCAACATCATTATCTTTTGCTTATTTTCATTTGCAGGTGTTGTATATAATTCCTGAATGTCTATTTTTGGATTGATTTTGATATCTCTTGCAGAGGCCAAAAAACAGAGACATTGGTTTTTAAGTAATTAGTAGAAATATTAGAGGGGAATTAGGGAAAACTTATTTTCTCGTAGAGGATCTGGATCTTGCTGCCCTGAAAGGTAAAGACAGAAACCTTTATGACTTTTAAAAAGCTCTTAGAAAGCCATGACCTGTAGAGATATGGACCTGTTGCTACAAGGTGGTGTTAGGCTAAGTAGTTTATTTTTGACTATTGAAAAGATGATTGGCAAAATTGTTGCCTTTTGTGTCATAAAGTTTTCTAAGCTTCTAATTGTTTGTATCTATTCTAGTCAGTAGGATCTGTGTAAGTTTTTACTTTATTGTATGCATTAGTTTTACGTTATCCCTTATCATCCATTCATGTAAAGCTTGTCTTTACCCTAAGGGATGGAAACTGGTTTTAAGCTTTAACACATTTGCATAGTTCACTGTTGGCAGTTTTTGTTTCACTCTGTTGAAGTTAGGCTAATTTAAATGTACAATACTAGTAGTGGTTTCAAGTTTCTCCTTTTATAAGATAAGATTTCTTTATTAGTCACATATGTACGTCGAAACACACAGTGAAATAGAACCATAGAACAATACAGCACAATACAGGCCCTTCGGCCCACCATGTTGTGCCGACCTTCAAACCACTCCTAAGACTATCTAACCCCTTCCTCCCACATATCCTGTCTAAAGCCAGTTTTTTGTATCTATACTGCCACTGCTTCTTTTATTCCAGGGTCCTCAATTTTGCTAACCAGCCTTTAGGTAGAATTTTGTCAAGTGGCTTGTGAAAATATATACAGAATGACCTCTATGGCATTATCTTCCACCTTCCCTGGTACGTCATTAATACATCTTTTTGCGTAGTGATTTGGGGGGCAGCCCGCAAGTGTCGCCACACTTCCAGCTCCAACATAGCATGCCCACAACTTCCTATCCTGTACGTCTTTCGGAATGTGGGAGGAAACCGGAGCACCCGGAGGAAACCCACACAGACACTGGGGGAATGTACAAACTCCTTACAGACAGTGGCCAGATTTGAACCCAGGTCACTGGCACTGTAAAGCATTATGCTAACCACTATGCTACCGTGCAGTGTTTTTGAGCACTGCGTTCACATCAAACATATTATGATGGCTGTTATATAAACGTTCACTCGTCTTTGGGCTGTTAACTAGATCTGTCCTGTTACTGGATTGAGTGGTCTAAACTTTCTGCAGAAATGCTGGTAATTCTGCATAAAACTGTTGGCACTTACCTTGGTAACAGTGCAGAATCTCAGGAGTCCTATGCAAAGGTAGAAGTCCCTAATTTCCATCTTGCTCTTGCTGATTACTAGAAGTTTCCAGATTGCATGTGATCACAATTTCTTGCCCCCAGAAATCAATATTCATGCACAACATTCATTAATTTTGAGGAAGAAGTGTACTTTTTCTCATTTAATTGAATTAATGTGCATCTCTTTTTAAATATTTTCTGGTATTTTATATGTTTTAATTTTTTATTCATTGAACAATAATTTTACAACATATTAATGCTATTAATTTTTAATAGTTTGTGAATATTTTTGACTGTTTGTAAATATCATAAACCTTACATAAATCTTAATTCTTTGAGAGCCTGTAAGGCTGAAGGCTTTGGCTTAACCAAATGTCAAAACCATTCTCTTGACAGGGTCTGCCATTCATAATCAGAAAAGCCCAATGCTTTGTTGGGCTTTGCTGAGCCAACTTGCCTAATGAGATATAGTGGACAGGCAAGCATGTGCTAGATTGCGGAAGCTTCATGTCAAATATATTGTTACTTTGTTGATTCTGGGACATAATCGTTGCAGATACTATCCTGAACAATCTCAACACTTACTTTCTGAACTGACTCAGTCCAGTTAGCGAAGTATATATGAAAGTTAAAATCATTAAAGCCATCTGGCTTGCTTACAGTATTATCTAATCACTGCACTCATGTATTTTTACCACTTCACAGTTCTACTAGGAGCCTATACACAATCCCTGCTCAACTCCTTTTGTTATTTCTTAATTCTACCTATGTCTGTGCAGGCTGCTTTCAATGCATATTCTCTCTCATGAAAATGGTCTCATCCTAGATCAATTTTGTTATTCCTCCTCTGCTCTACTATTTTTCCTGTCATTCCCGTTTCATTAGCCTTATGTGTTCAGCCTTCTCAGTGCGGTCACTACTATTTTTGGTGATGCTTGGCTCCTGGTGACATTAGTGAATTTATTTTTATAGATGATTATGATTTAAGATGGTAATTGAAATCAAGTTTTCATTTTTTTTTATCTGTGTTCCCCTGTAGGCAATCCAAGAACACAGCTCAGTTTCCTCTTTGTCTCTCAGACCCCTGTTTTATTCTGTTAGGGAGTGCTTTTTAGTCTAGTCAGAATTTGAATATAAAATGGGTGCCTAGTAAATTATGTCAATTAATATTTAAGTTGCTAACCGTGGTGTGAGAGTGAGTCAGAATTAATTAAAAGTGTTTATTTTTGGCACACCTGCAGAGTTAAGTGATTCAGGTGACTTGCCACAAGGTTGGTGAGATTGGCTATAACGCCCTTTTGTTAGGATGGGGAAAATTTGTCGGGATTATAACAACATCATTATTGCAATTTCTTCTGCAAAGTGCAGGCATGTGAATGTTGGAAGAGGGCAAGATAAGTTTGATTGTGGTGAGATTCATGGTTGAATATAATAACAATATTTTTCATTTTGAGGCTAGTAAAGTGAACACATGGTTACCAGCAACACACAAGATGCTAGAGGAACTCAGCGGGTCAGGCAACATCTGTGGAGGGAAATGGACAGTCAACATTTCGGGTCAAGACCCTCTGTCCAGATGAAGGGTCTCGACCCGAAATTTTGACTGTCCATTTCCCTGCAAGATTGATGCCTAACCTACTGAGTTCCTCCAGCATCTTGTGAGTTGCTCCAGATTCCAGTACCTGCAATCTCCTGTGTCTCCACATGGTTAACTGCACCTATACAATGATAGCTCTGAAAGTGTTAGCACTGGAAAGAGAATTTATCTGCCCTATTCACGTGTGTTTGATGTTAAGGGAGTTTAACTATTTGCTTCATGTGCTCTTGAAGCTTGTGGCTTTTAGTAAATATATTCATGTGCTGCTTTCCATACCACAGAGCCTCGATGAAGTTGGTAAATCTGATATTGGTAAAAAAATAAGGGAAGGAGTGGAAGAAGCAGCAAAATCAGCAAAACAGTCTGCAGAAACCGTCAGCAGGAGTGGGGAGAAAATTGGGAAAACTACTGCTTTCAAAGCAATATCTCAGGTAAATAATACAACCTAAAGCAGGTTACTTGGATGAATCTTTGAAATGTGTGCAAGATATATCTGTGTTCAAAATTGCCTTCAACGTTTACCTATTTTACCATGAAAATTAACCATGTAAGATATTGCTCAGAGAAAAAAACAAGGTGCTACAAAAAAGCAAGTTTTTGTAATAATTTGACTACTACAGCTGACTTTGTTGGCCATGTAAAAGTGTAATATGGAGCCCTATGACACATACAACGTTTAAATCCATCTTTGCATTAGTTATAATTCATTTCTTGAAATTGTTAATTTTAGATTAAACTATAATTGGATATTAATGATAAATACAGGCTTCTCCAATTGGGACAACAGATCAGTGAACAAGGTATTGCGTGTACTGAAGAGTTTGATTTTGGCAAACTCCAGAAGCTGGTCTGCTTTATCTGTAAGAAAACTTTTAAACAGAAGCAGAGATCCGAGGGCAGACTGACTAGCACAGTTGAAATGCCACTCATCTTTCACGCACAAGAAAGCAAAATCACTGACTGAAAAATACTAGCTAGGAGCAAATTGCTTTTTAGTATACTTTTCCAATTCTCCTCTTCTCTAGAATGTGCTGACTCCTGCTAGAGCACTATCCTTTAGTTGTGGGGTACCTCTAACATTTCATCGTCCATCTTATTGGTATAGATAACCTATGTTAAAGAGCATGATAGATATTTAGATTATGAAGCATCACAAATGAATTGATGTTCAATCAAGGTTATTTTCCAACAGGATGTTGATTAAAAGTATATTTTTCCCTTTTCTTAACCCAGGACATTGAGGTCAATTTTAACCCCATTGCCACCAGCACTGCCCAAATCATCCAGATTGGAATTTAAGAATTTCCTAGTCTGTGGTTCAGTACAATACTAAGTGGTACAAATACACATTGTGCACCAGGGGGCACTAATGCTCTTTTTAAATGCCAGATTCAGTTTTCATTTTGAACTGTTGAATTAACATTTAAGATGCAGGTGCTTGACATTATGCCTAAACCTCACCATTGTTCGTTTTAAAACCATTCTTCACTATGCACTCTTTGGATGTAACTTACGTTGATATATTTGGTGCTACACCAAGGACAAGTTCTTGCAACTCAGGATTTTCTTTAAGTGGAGATAGATGTGTTGAAATACATGCTCTTATCTGTAAAGGGTTAATAATGTAGCTGTTTCACTGCTGTGTATGTGTGCTTTCCTCAGAATCAAACATGAGATGGTGACAGAAGCCTTCAATTTGATTTGCATCTCTTTTGTGCATCTGGTGAAATTTGTTTTGCAGCCGCCTCCTCCTCCTCCTCCTCCTCTCGCCATCATTAAAAGGCAATACTACTTCCTGGGATATGGGTTCCAAAGATGCCAGTTCCAAAGAAAGCAATTTCAATTTGTAAAGTACCTTTAAAGTAGAAGTGTGACCATAGGCACCTCACAAAGGTGAAGTCAAAAAATGGATATTGAGGCAAAGAAAGGGATGCATAAAATTAGAAACATTGTCCAAAAGCTAGATTAGAGGAATGTAAAGTAGAGATGGAGGGGTTTGAGGGTGTGTTGAGCTGGAGACAAGATACTAGTCATGAAGTAAATGAAGATAGGATGCACAAATTTCGAGAGTCAGGAATATGGCAAGGAAATGTTATCTTAATTTCTTTGAGCTGTTTGGGGTACATGAATATAAATATATCGCTGTTGTTGTGACATTAATGTACTGATGCAGAACAGCTCAACGTTCAACATTCTCGCCAAACTTGCTACATTGTGTTATGTCACATTCATAAAGGGCAAAGGTGGTATTTAAAAGAATGCCCTGCTAGTTGCTGCTTAGCCAAGTCATTCAAAGCAAACCAGGATATGCTGGGATGTGTTTGGAAGGTTTTGTTTGGAAGGTTTTGACTGTGGCACTGACAATGAGCCAATTAATTTGGTGAGTCATTTTGGTCATTCAAAAAAAAATGTAAAGGGAAGGTTTCAGAGATGTATGACCAGAATGATAAAAAAAATTGCCAAAATGAAAGAGATTATTTTCACTGCAGGAAAGACTGAAGGGAAAAGTAGTTCAGGTCATAAATAATTTTCTTTGTATTGAATATGTGGCTGACCAAACACAGAACCTTTCCCCATGTTTAAGAATCTCCATACCAGATTAAGAAATCCAGCGAAAAGTTGATGATGACGAGACTCCCCTCCCTGTGCAAATATTCCTCTTTTTACCCAGCAGTTTGCATGTGGTTCTTTTTTGCACATCTGGTGGTGTCTGAGCCACAAAGACTTACTATTAGGACGGATCATGAAATACAAGATAAACATGAATTAGAATTCTTGATAGTGAAGAAAAATCAGAAAGACCAAAGTAGTTCTGGTCCCTTTCCTAGCAGCCCCAAAGGATTGTTTGTCTCATTTAAAGTTGGTCTTCACTGGAAAAGTAATAAAAGGTATAAACACCAATTAGAAGTTGGAAATAAAATCCCACAGGAGAGTGGATATGGAGCAGAATCCCAGAAAAAGCAGTTAGGATCTATTGACACTGGAAAAAGATCTTGGTCATTAGCTGTTGAGAATGAGAAAGGCGAAAGGACTTTTAACAGCATTGCTTAATTTATTTTAAGAGAGACTGTGAAGGAACTTCAGAATTCCCTAAAGTGAGGGAATCCACTGAGTCCATTATAAAATAAACTAATACCGGACTTGAAAGCGTCAGGTTGATCTTTTCAATATAAACAGTATGTGGTGTATCGGCCTCAGTCTGAGCTTGATATTTTGATCTAAGCTAGAACAGCAGTAGAAGTTAACCAGCCTCCCCTGTCTGCATTAGAGAGCAACAAACAAGCTGTGGTGCCAGCTCCTGTTTCGTGCTCAGAGAAGCTCAACTATGATATTTATCCTGGTTTAGAACATGCTGAGATCCAAAGCATGAATAATGGTTATTGTGGTGAAATAGCAATGGTGAAATCGGACCCAACATATTATCACCATGTAAACACTGTTGAAGCAATTTCACCTGCGCCATGGTCAATTTGTTTCTGCATTTTTAGTTTAGTGGAACACAGAAATTTCTGCTTTAATCAAGGATAAAAACTGGGCAGGACTAATTTCCCTGAAAATGTTCTGCTGAATTTACCCTGAAAATGTTCTGCTGATTTGTTGATCTTTCCTGTTTGAGCTTTACAGCTTTGCTACATTTTTTTTATTTTAAGAAACCATCTGCAATTGACTGGGGCCATAGATTCCTGGAAGATATAAAGTCCATTTAAAACTGGGATGGCCTCCCACAGATACAGAAACGATAACTTCCTGCCTGTGCATTACAAATTTATAGTTTCTGTTTAAAAAAAAACTTGGTTTGGGTAGCCACAGGGGTTCAGGGAAATTGGTCATTGATGGTCTAGCAAAGGCTGCAGTTAAATCTACCAATCATATAGAAGTAGTATCTGTGGAAGAAGAGATTGATCAATTGAAATAATCATTTGTTCCCAAGGGAGATTTGATATGATAGTTTTTTTTTACTGTGAAATTCACTTGCATCACTAAACAATTGATAAATTGATTAGGTATTGTCTAGGGTACCAGGGGAACTTTCCATCATTTCTTTAGAGAAATGCCATGGAATCCTTTGTGCTCATCTGAAAGCAGGGGCTCGGTTTAACACCTCACCCAAAAGACAGCACTTCTGACAGTGCATCATTCCCCTGGTTCTGTGATGGGGTGATAGCCTGGGTTCTGTGCTCATTTCTAAAGTGAGCTTAAATCTACATTAGCCACAGGCTCTCTGTACAGCATCACTTGTGAGTTGAGCAAAATAAGTCTCATTCTTGTTTTTTAATTTCTTTGTCCCACTGCAGTCTTTGTGGCAATGGTGATTGTTGCGCCTGATAGTTTTCTGTTTGGAACCAAGTAACTTGCAAGGCCACGATGCAGGATGTTTAACATGAACCACAGTGTGAACAAAAGTCATGTGCAATTCAGATTGGGTGTAATAGCAGATTACCATATCCAAAAACAATTAGCGAAACAAATTAGAATTTTACAACAATCTCCCAGTGCTTCACCTGGGGCAACATTCCAGAAATCAAAGTGACAGTGAGATTAACAACAGTGCTCACAGATCCAGTGTGTGTAATATCAAATTTGTGTAGCTGCTCCCTTGGAAATCACAGAATGAATGTTGAGGCAAATAAATTAGGATAAGACTCAAAGGAAACTTGAGTGCTGGGACAGTAACAGCCCCTGAGAATCAGTGCCATTATCTGAGTTGGCTGAGTATCAACGCCTGGATTTGCAGTTCTTATGGATATTGGGAATTGAGTCACACAGACAGAAATCGACTAGTACGTGGCAGGCAAAAGAAAATAGAAATTTGGACCAGTGTTTATATTTGAATAAATAACATTTTAAAAGTCTTTATGGTGCAACAGCTTTAAAATCATTTACTAAATACAATACAGTGTAGCAGGTTTCCTCCTTGCCTTGGAGCAAATGCAATATTTAAAGAAGAAAAATATTGCATGAATATGTAGATTTTATTGAAATGAGATCCATCTAATGACTTTTATTCACTTGTGTACATTTCTTGAAGTCAATAAGTATCACAGAATTAAACACACTGCTGTTTGTCTCTTGGGGAACAGTGCTAGTGAATAAAGACACCATCTGGTAAGGAGGCTAAATAACCAAAAAGAGACATTAGACACAGTACGACATTAAGGCAGAATTGATTTTTAACGCTTTGCTCCATCCCCTGAAGGCATTTGACTTGTGTAGGTTTATGTTTCTGTAGGAACTGTGACTCACCATTACTTCACTCATGGCCATTCATCATACTAACCTCAAGTATCATTAAATTATTTGACTATGAGCAAATCACACTTTTTCTGGTTTATTCAGTTTGCTTGAATATTCCAGAATCACAGGTCAGCAAAGAACGTTCACTGATTTTTTTTCCCCTTTGTTAACCTAAAGGAACTGCAGGCAATTGTCACAGCCTGACTTTCTCCTATCTTAGATTCATGAACTTGGTTTGGAAAGTAAAAATAAATAGATTTCTATAATGAAACACATTTTTGAAAAGCTGTGGGGGAGTTTTGAATTATTAACTGGTGAGACATAGTGAGTTGGAGCATGGGTTGATGCTCCAATTCTAACCCATTAATGTTCAATGAGAACAGGCAGGATTTCGCATGCTGCAGGGATCACCTGACTTGGTTTCATATAATTTATTTAAAAATCAATTAGGCATGTTTACAAGCAAGATGGAAGAAACCTTCGTCAACTTTCTAATCCTTGACTAGAGCAAAGATGCTTTGAAACGTTCTTCTGAATTATATTATGTCATTCCACAGTGTCATAAATATAAGTTGCTTATCACTAAATATTAGTACAGATTCCCTTTGCAGAGTATCAAATTTTTTTTTACTTGTTTCTTTGCATGAGCTGCCTGAAAGTTTGTGTGCTGGTGTTCAGTAATGGACTTCAACAGTTCCTCACTGAATAAGCCTTGACTAGGTACATCAGAGTAGAAGAAAGATCGGTGGAATTTTTGACTTTACAATATAACTATTATTGACTTCTGGGTTGGACAAAGCCTGTGTGCATTGAGTAGCTTCGAAGGCTAAGGATACAGCTGGTGCAACTGATCCAGGGTATACTGTTATTGTGTGGTCACTTCTCTAAGAAAAAAAAGTTGTTGAATCCAGGGAGGATCTAACCAGATAAAACTTTAGTCCTTTGGTTGAATATTGACTGTAAGTAAAAAGTGCAGTAATCAGCTTCAGTCAACTTTATGTTTTCACTTCTTTCACATTTCATATCATGAATTTCGATTAAAATTGTGGTAAACCTAGATTACTTTGACACCATTCCTGTTGATGTCCTGTTTTGTAACGCTGCTTCTTTTACTTATTGATAAGACTAGAAGGGAGTGATACAGCTTAGAAAATTGTGACTATAAGAGTAGTTTTCTGCCATGATCCTATCGCACTAACATGAGCTTTTCTCCTTTGCTTTCTTCAGAGTGTTGAATCTGTTAAGAAGGAACTAGATGAGAGTGTCCTCGGGCAGAGTGGGACCTACCGGTCACCATCATTGCTGAGGAAAAGAAGCGACTTTTCAAAAGCTAAAGCCATGGAGGAAAAAATATTTGAACCAAATGAGTATGTGATACTTTGGTATTTAAGCAATCAGTTTTTTCCTCTGACCTCCTGAAGGTGTTAACTGTCTACAAGTCAGCCTCTGGTAACTCATCCAGGTGACCATTCTTAAAGTGTGAGCCTAGATAATGATCATCAACAACCCTTTCATTTGCCAAACAAGACAAAATCACCATCTTGTACGTGTATCAGCCTCCCCATGGCAGCCCTACGTTTTAAGAGCGGGACAGGAAAGTGGAGTCTCAGCAAAAGTGAAACAACAACTAGTACAATGTGGGAAAAGGGATGCGGGTGGAGAGGGAGGGTTGTGAGTAAGACTGAAAGAATGATTTCTTAGAAGATTTTTTTAATGGGTTATAAATAGGGATGAGCAGGTAGGTTGCATGATCACTCCCAACAAGAGCATTGTGCTTAAAAGAATACACATTGCTTTTTGTGTATTCCTGTGATTAATGTGATACATTTTGGAAAAAATAATGAGGAGTGCAATATAATCTCGATATGAACAGAATGGCATTGAACAGAAAATGGATGTTTATATACAGCAATCTTTGAAGGTGGCCGAACTAATTGATGTGGCTATTATGAAAACATATGCAATCTTTGGTTTTAATATTAAGGGCATAGAATACAAAAGTGACAAATTTATGCAAAGAAATGGATGCAGGAGTAGGCTGTGTGGTCCCTCAATCCCCCTCTGCTATTCATTTAGATCGTTGCTGATTGTCCCACTTCAAGTCCTTGTTCATCCCTGATATATCCATTAATTCCCTTGATTTTCAAATATGCCTCGTCTCCACCTCAAGATGAAGAGCAATCATAGCCTGTTCCTGATCTTTTATTCTGAAACCATTCTAGACTCTACAGCCAAACAAACAGTTTCTCAGCACCTACTATGTCAATCCCTCCTCAACTTTATTTATCTTAGTTCTCCTCTCATTCTTCTGAACTGTAGAGAGTATAGCTCATGTTCTCCTTGTAGGATAAGCTCCTCATTCTAAGAGTTGACCACTATAATAATCTGACTTGGGTGTGGAGAATAAAACTGCACACGGTACTACAAGTATGATCTCACCATAGACTTATACAGTTCTGACAATACTTCTTTTCTCTTGTGTTTTAACCTTTTTACAATGTAGATGAAATGTCATTTGTCTTGCTGTATCCCTTGTTAGCTTCTTGTGTTTCATGGACCAACACAACACATCCAGGTCCCTCCTTGCACCAATGGAAAATATTCAATTTTTCAGTTCTTCCTATCAAAGTGAATAACCCTACATTTTTTCCCACATTATACTTCACCTTCCACTTTCTTGCCATTCAGTTAATCTGTTTTTATTCCTCTGCACTTGTTACCTTCTTGCAACTCACTTCCCCCACCTTTCTTCATATCATCAGAAAACATGGATACATTGCACTTTTTCCTTTCATCTAAATTACCAACATGGATTGTAAATAGCTGAATTCCCAGTACTGATCCTTATGGTACCTCACTATGGACATAGTATGCCCATCTGAAAAAGACCAGTCTGTTTCCACTTTTTTGCCTTTTGTTCTTTAACCAGTTATTGTTCCAGTATGATCCTGGACCCTGCCTTCTGCTGAAAGTCTGGCATCTGACACTTTGGCGTGGCTGACTGCAGCAGAGGGGTAGTCTCAGTGTAGGCAGCTTGCTGGACTCGCACAACAGCTTTTCATAGTGAGGCCCTGCCCCCACTCTTGCCCAGATATTAAAGCTGGCAAGGTGCTCAGGGCTATTGAATGATTGTGATTCAGTAACACTAGGACCTGTTAAACGTGTAGTTATTTTTTTAATTAAATACTTAACACACTAAAACTCTCAAAATAATATAATAAAACATTTGATCATAATCCCTATTTATTTACATGGGGGCTGCCTGCTTGGCACGTGCTCAGTGGGTAGGTTTCTCAGTTTATAGATCCTGAGGAAGTTTGTGCTGCTCATTGGACTTTCATAGTCCTGCAATGCAGCATAGCGGCTGCAATCACTGGCATAGGCCTATGCCAGCATTAAAAGCTGGGACTTCCACAAGGAATCCCTAGTAGGTCCCAGCATCATGTGAAGATCTGCTCCAATATGTTATCCACAATCTGATGAGTACATATCCAATGTAAGAATGCATTCCGAAAATTCTAGTAAATTATATCCATTGGTTCTCCTTTATCTCATCCTTATCTACCTGTTAGCTGCTTCTTCAAAAGATCTCGTAGGTTAGGCAAACATGACTTGCCTTTCAGAAAGTGGTACCGACACTGTCTAATCATATTCTGAATTTCTAAATGCCATGTTTCCATATCCTTGATAAAGGATTCCAGATTTTCCTGACAACTTCAGTAATGATTATGTTTGCTCCCTGCCAATCTACTAGATCTATTGCAGAATTCAGGTGATTTTTGAAATGAGAAATACATCCCTTGTCTTAGCAACCACTTATTTTAGAATCCTAGGATGTAGGCTGTCGTCCAGAGAATTTATTGTGTTTTTGGTTTCCTTCATTTCCCCAGTACTTTCTGTTTTCTAATGTTGATTACCTCAAATTTCTCCCTCTGATACTTTTAAGTTTCTCACACTTCTTAAATCACTGATCAGGCCTCAACTGCTCACCATACTTTGGGAAGAATGTAAAATCCATAGAGAGGTGTAGGAGAGATTTACTGAAGAGTACCTGAGATTAGTGCCTTCCGTTACATGGCTCGATAGGAGAAGCTAGGATTTTTCTTGGATCAAAATAGATTAAATAGAAGTGCTCAAAACCATTAGCAATTTTGAAACAGTAAATAAATAGATTCACTGACATAAGGGCTGATAAAAAGGAGATATGGATTAAAGTTAATTTGTAAAAAAGTCTAGAGTAAGATGAGAAGAAAAATTTCACACAGTTATGTAGAGCACATTCAATAGCAACTTTCAGAAGGGAATTGGATAATTACTCGCAAGTTATAAAAGTAATTGAAATTTAAAAAACCAGCAGATGTTGGAAATCTAAAATAAAACAGAATATGCTGGAAATACTCAATGGGTCAGGCCATATCTGTGGGAAGAGAAGCAGAGTTAACACTTCAAGTTGAAGACCCTTTGTCAGGAATGGAGCATGGGCATGAGACCAGTTGGATAGTTCTTCAAATTAGGTAAATGAGGTGATTCTGAATGGCCTCCAGTGTTAAGTGTTTCAGTTCACAAAAGATGAAAATGAAATAGCAAGCTGAAGAAGGAACTTTGGGCTGTCATGGTGATAAAAGGGAAGGTCTAGTGTTATCTTTGGAGGAAGTATGAATGGAGCTAAAAGAGTGCAAATACAACAGTAGTGGATGTTATTTGTAACCTGGAGCACACACATTTGTGATCCTCAGATGCCAAGATCTCATAAGTAATGGGTAGGAAACCTAAGGTAGCATGACATTTGGGAACTCGTGAAGGAAGCAAACATCTTTTATTGGAGAAAGTAGGTGTATGGTCAATGGATTATTGATTAAAAATATTCTTTTGTTTAACCAAATGAGATTCAGCAAAGCTGTCCCCAGGATCATAGGGAACTGATTCTTAATGTTGTGGCTAATTGGTAGCACTGACTAACATCTAGCTGAAATCGGCTAGTTCAGCACATTGCAGCTGTGTAACCCTTAACCCTAGTCCTCTGGGCCAATACTGCAATTTCACAGAGACCTTTACAGACTAAGCCATCCCAATTGCGGAGAATTTGTTATTTCAGATGTTGAAATGAATTCATAGAGTCAAATAATGATAGCTTATTTGCAGTAGTTATCTATGCTTCAAACTAATATTTTAAATGCTAATTACTCTGTTACAGAGAAGCAATGGGGATGGTGCTACACAAAGACTCAAAATGGTACCAGCAATGGAAGGAATTCAAGGATAATAATATTGTCTTTAACAGTTAAGACCAATTTCTTTGTGTTTATCTATTTTCTCTTAGCATTGGATGGATTTATCGGGCTATCAGCTGAATATTTCTCCGATAGTGATATAAATGCTTTTCCACTTTTCCTTTTTAGGGTTCTTTGAAATGAAAATGAAATATGATGAAAGTGATAACACATTTATTAGAGCATCACGAGCCTTAACTGACAAAGTGACTGATTTGATTGGTAAGTGAGGTGTGGGACCTATCTCTGGTATGGAGGTAGAAGCTGAAAGAAATACAATTATACTCAAGATTTTAAAAATAAAGTTCACCGCCTGGGATCAGCAAAGCAGACCATACCAAACATGTAGCAGTTTCTCTCAAAACACCATAATGTGATAAAAATAATCTCGCAGTTTGTAGCCTTTTGTTTTCTTCTGCTATATCATTCCCTAGTAGTACTCATGTTATTTAAACAGTTTGCAGTTATATTGCAAGATAACATTTTATGGGTGGCAAATGGATAGAAATTGACAGGAGATATGACTGAAGAAATGGTGCAAGTGGTAGGTTTCAGGTAGGCTTTTGAGGTTAAATTAAAAAATGCATCTAGGAGATGTTGTAGATATTATAGGGGGTGTTGAGTGAGGGTTTTTGGGAGGCTGGGGACTTGCCAAAGCTGTAGGGGAACATGAACATGAATATGGATAAGTGATTTTGAAGTTGATGTATCTTGGACAAGGAGTCTTGACTATTGAGAGGATTAATGAGGAGGCTGTGAAGGTAAGTTGCAGTTAATCTATCTTTTAATAGGTTGTAGGAGGATGGAATTTAGTAGGCTGAAGTGGAAAGTATTGGGGAATTTGAGTCTAGAGCTAACAAAGACACATGTTAGCATTTACAAGCTACTGTATATAAATCTGTTTATTGTGTACATTATCATGGCCAAGTCTAATTTACGAGTATTTAAATACTATTATGCCCGAGATGAAAAGTTTGGGATTATGCCATATTTAATTTAACTTGGAAACTATTCAGTCGTGCTCTGCTAACTTGGTGTTGCATGCTATCTGTGAACAATGGAACAAAGACCACAGTGCTTTTTTTGGTGGAATACATTCATTGCTGTCTTGCATTCCTTAATTCAATTTCATGTGACAAAACTAAAATTATACAGTTTTCATTGATACATTGATTGAGCTAGAGCAGTTCTGAAGACAGATACCTTATCCAAGAAGGAAGAAAGGAAGGTCTGGTGTTGTTCACACTATTACTGTAGTCCTAACATAAAACTCATCCCTCAGCACATTTCATTAGATCTTTCCCTTGACATTTTCTGCCATTTCATTATTGTCAATTTCTTCACTGCTGGCTTTGTATATGTTATTGGTTGTTTCTTGTGTCCCAGCAAGAAGGCTTTCAAGAAGATTGGATAAAGAAAGGATCTTTTTGCTAAAGTGACATGTGTTTTGTCTGTCTGTTGCTCCACTCAATCATCTTTTTTGTAGTTCATTGTTTGCCACTTGATTCTGTTTTATTGCATTTCTCAGATGTTCTTTCTCTCCTCTCTGTTCCATTTTTAAAACGATCCACTCGATTTTGAACTATACCTGCTATTGTGCTGATTATTTCACCCTTCTCTCTTTAGCTTCCTACACATTACTTGCTCTTAGTATTCACGAACTTCAGCCAGCTTGCAGCACAGAGCCTAAATTGCTCTGCCTTGATTTCCTCTATAGATTGACGGCAGTTTTTCATCTTCTCAATCCTATCAACATCTTCCATCTCTTGCCTTGGATGACTTCATCTTTAGCCATTCATCAATTAACATTCATGATATTATTGTTTCCCATATCAATTGAAGTTCCCACTTCTCTGATCTTCAGACCGCCTCCAAGAAGCTTTGTTCCTTCCCCTGTGCCAAACAGCTTTTAATTTTCTTTACAGTTTCATTTGAACACTGCATACATATTTAGGGAGGCTGCTTTACCACATTTTTTACATATAGGTCTGTGATTCAGTCACTAACTAAACTCAGAGAATTAGTATTAAAGCCTAGTTTTCCTCTTTAATTGCCCACACCATGTAAACAGTTTCTATAGTGATTATCTTTCACTGCCAGATTGTTCTCTAGTTTAATTTCCTTTGCCTTTAATTTCTTATAAAATTTTGTTCTATGTTTTAGGACCTTCGCTTTGTTGAATTCCATTTGCTAGTGAATTAAGTCTTTTGTAATCCTTTTGGATGATCTCCACCTCCCCACTACAATTAACTAAGCTACGTAATTTTGTAATATCAGCAAATCTGCTTCTGATCTTTTATCGTTGTTAATAAAGAATATGAAAATAAGCCGTCTGAGAAATTAGCCTCTGAGGAACTCTAAGTCAGCATTGCCCTACGTTAGTCACGTCAAATTAATGAGACTGAAAAATGTATTGACGGAATTCATTTGGTTGTTCAGAGGCTGAAAGGAAATTCCTGTTTACTGGTAGTATGATATAAGATGTTGAAATCCACAACTTTATGCTGACCTTAACATCCTCAGGTTAGAGACTAACACTACAATGTAAGTTTGCACTCTTGCTCACAGTTCTGGATGCCCCTTCTAGAAAGTGGGTGTGAAAGTCACATGAAAACATAAATATACAGAACTGAGCTACCCTCCCGAACTGAGTAACTAGTAGGCACAAACTAGTAGGGTTCATGAGGAGTGACTACTTAGGTGGGCTGTCTGTTGTGTGAAACTATTCCTAGAGTTAATGTCTTCAGGGGAGAGTCTTGTAATTGGGAGAAGAAGGTTGCTTATCATTCACTATGTTAAATAATTAAACCAGTCCTCAAACAGTTAAAAAGTAATTTAACATCACAGCAAAACACTTTTGGTTTGCATCATCATTATAAAGAGGCAGTCTACAAATTTTGGTTTATTTGCGCTATGAAATTTATGCATTCTGAGAATTTCTTTTTCTTTTCCTGATTAGTGACCTTTTAAAAGACATGTCCCTGGTGGGCCATTTTATTTGTGTGTTTATTACCCACTAGCTTTAAAATGATGTAGTCTCAACCCACCTACTTTCCATTGAAAGCTCCTGGTGCTGAGTATGATTAATCAGCAGGCAGGTTTCATTCAGAATCAAATATGTTTCATCTAATCCTGTAATGATTGAATGTGTATATATTTTAGAATGCTTACAAAGACAAGAACCTCTCAAGCAGGCCAAGCTAAACAATAACAAAAAAAGATTCAACTATTTTAATTCTGTGGTGATGTGTTTGTTACTATGGTGCCCTTGTTGAGTGGAGGGAGATGATGATGGGAGTGTGGTCGAGCCTCTGATCCACCCTGAACTCCTTTGTTCCTTAGTTCTGTCATTAAGAATAATCAGATATAACTTTTGGGCATAATATATCCTTGTAGGCTGACTGCCAGATATATCATTATTTCCAAATAAAATGGGACTTTTAATGGGATTATTTATCCAATAGTTTTAAATTGCAATTTTGTCTAGACTTGAACCCCTTTGACATTTTGCTTTTGCTGTGTATGTCTTGAAAGGTTGCACGCTAGCCATTTCTGCTCATTTGCTGGGTTTAGAAATAACATTCTTGTTTTGATCAATTAAGTCTTTGCTGATTTTGAGTTTGTTCTTTTCCCAGGGGGGCTGTTTTCTAAGACTGAAATGTCAGAGGTGCTGACAGAGATTCTGAAAGTCGATCCCAGCTTTGATAAAGACACATTTTTAAAGCAATGTGAGAGGGACATCATTCCCAATGTTCTGGAGGTACCTGGAGACATTTCATATGTTTTTAATAGGAGAGGTGAATCTGCAGAAAATGTAATTAATAAAGATCAGTAAATTTAAATGTAGAAGTCTTATAGTACTTGATATCACTTGGACATTTAAGTTTTTTTCACTAAATACTTTTCATTTTCATATTTCATTAAATTTATTTTGAGTTAACATAGCACTGATGGTTAAGAGTATATTACTCCTCTAGTGGATAGTACATCATCCAGCATGGTCCTGAGCCATTTGGATATGCTTGATTCCTGATCTGCGGTGAGGTAGCTGAATTTTACAAGAGAGTGGTTGTAGTTTTGTTACTCCCATCTTAGATGTAAAAAAAATTAAACATGTTCCTGATTTTTTTTTGTCAGCACCTGCTGCTGGAAGATTATTCATTTCAAGTTGGAATCAGACTCTGCTGTTCTAAGAAATTATCCCGGAAACACTTCGAACTCTTTCTCTAGGCTGATTTTAACAGTCTACGTAGATTAAGGCTGTAATTTTCTGACAAGCTTTCATCATTTCTCCCATTATACTTTGTGTGATTATTGTTTGGGGGCTTGTATACCACTTACAGAAGCAAACTCTTGCTTTTACTATTTTTCATCTCCATCCAAACAACTTCTATATCCTGGTTTTCTGAACTTGGGTTATCTCTCTTCATGGCACTAATTTTATTAATTAACAGCTTCTCCTCTGCCTCTTTTTAGCTTCCTGTCTGTTCTAAATGTACCTTTCAAAGTTCAGGTCCCAGTCTGTGTCATCTTGAGGCATGTCTTGGTAGTGACTGTCAGATCATACTTATTTTTCATTATGCTCTCAGTTCATCTAATTTTATTTAAATGCTACATGCATTCAGATAAAGTGCCTTCAGTTTTGTTCTTTTATTATTTTTGTAACCTTTAGCCTTATCTACTAAGTTAGAATCAGAACCAGTTTATTATCTTGCAGCAGCAGTGCAGTGCAAAGATATAAAAACTACTGTAAATTACAAAATGAGTAAATAGTGCAAAAAAAGGATTAACAAAGCATGTGTTCATGGACTGTTCAGAAATCTGATGGCGGAGGGGAAGAAGCTGTTCCTAGAATGTTGAGTGTGGGTCTTCAGGCTCCTGTACCTCCTCCCCAATGGTAGTAATGAGAAGAGGGCGTGAACCGGATGGTGAGGGTCCTTAGTGATGGCTGCTGCCTTCTTGAAGCACCACCTCTTGAAGATCTCCTTGATGGTGGGGAGGGTTGTGCCCATGATGGAGCTGGCTGAGTCTACAACCTTCTGCAGCCTCTTGCGATCCTGTGCATTGGAGCCTCTACGCCAGGCTGTGATGCAACAAGTCAGAATGCTGTCCACCATACATCTATAGAAATTTGCAAGAGCCTTTGGTGACATACCAAATCTCCTCAAATTCCTAACAAAGTAGAACTGTGGCGTGCCTCCTTCGTGATTGAATCAATGTGTTGGGCCCAGGATAGATCCTCCGAGATGTTGACGCCAAGGAACTTGAAGCTGCTCACCTTTTCCACCGCTGACCCTCACTGAGGACCAGTGCATTTTCTCCCAACTTTGCCTTACTGAAGTCCACATTCAATTCCTTGGTCCTGCTGACATTGAGTGCGAGGTTGTTGTTGCAACACCACTCAACCAGCCGAGCTATCTCACTCCTGTACGCCTCCTTGACGCCATCTGAGATTTTACCAACAATAGTGGTGTCACCTGCAAATTAATAGATGGCATTTGAGCTGTGCTTAGCCACAGTCATGAGTGCAGAGAGAGTAGAGCAGTGGGCTGAGTACGCATCCTTGAGGTGCACCTTTGTTGATTGTCAGCGAAGAGGGGTTGTTATTACTGATCCACACTGGTCTCCCAATGAGGAAGTCGAGGATCCAGTTGCAGAGGGAGGTACAGAGGCCCAGGTTCTGAAGCTTGTTGATTAATACTGAGGGGATTCATACTCCCTATCCCTTCCTGTCACTGTCTGTTTATCTTATATATTAGTACTTTTCTCTTTAGCTGTCTCTAATCTTTGATTTAACATATCTTCTCAGCTTGGATCTTTTATCCCTACTATTTTAAATCTCTGCTTCCCTAACTATGTGGCTCATTAGGACACTGATCCCAGCATGGTTCATATGTAGAATATCCCAAAGGTACAGCTCCCACTCCCAGAATCCCATGAATTGAAACCCATTTCTACCTCACCAGTCTTTGAGCCACATGTTTTTGTTTCTCCTGTGCACGTAGTTCAGGTAAATACCCAGAGGTAATTATCTCTGAAATTCTGTTAATTTGGTGCCTAGCTCCTCGTACTGGCTATGCAGAACCACCTCCTTTGTCCGGCCAATGTCCTTGGTACCTACATGTTACCATGGCTAATGGATCCTTCTCCTCCCACTGTATGCTCTTCTCCAGTCCAGACCAGACCAGATATCCTGAATATCATGGATTGTGTTGCCATCCAGGAACTACCATGTGCCACAGTATGACACATCATCTCTTAATAACTAAAATTAACAGAAATAACTAAATTATTTCAATTAGCTATTTTCTGTTTTATGCAATTTATTACCTTGACCTTAACCACTTGCCAAACATTCACCAAAGAGCTAGCTTCTTTCACAACTCCAGCACTGAGAGCTCATAAAGCAGAGATTTATCAGAAAAGACAAGAAACTCTTCAGCTACTCTGCAATTATCCTTATGATGTAATGTGTATATGATGCTGCTGCAAGTAAGGTTTTCATTGCACCTGTGCATACATGTACTAGTGCCTGTGACAATAAACACAACTTGCACCAATGTCGCACTTTCCAGCTGATGCCAGCATTTGAGTGGCTGTTTACTGTCCCTGCTCACTGTCTCTACCCACAACTTGCCATGAAGCTCCTATGTTGAAACTATGCTGTGCTTTAGGGGACACACTTTTAAACACCAAAGCTAAAAATCACCTGAGTTCAATTGACTGGTCTCTGATAGCAGCAATGCACTTCCCAATTACAATGGGGCCCCCTTCCAAGGTTACTTGTTTTCCCTGAAGCATAACTACTACAGCTAAAAGCATAAGTAAAAAGAAATCATTCTACAAAATAACTCAGTGCAAACTTTTGCAAGCAATATTCTGAAGTTTCTACCTATAAAATCAACAGCTTTTATATAATAAAAACAGAAAATGTTAGGAACACTCAGCAGGTCAGGCAACATCTGTGAAAAGAGAAACAGAGTTAATGTTTCTGAGAAGCATCTTTGACCTGAAACATTAACTCTCTTTCTCTTTTCACAGATGCTCCTTGACCTGCTGAGAGTTTACAGCATTATCTGTTTTTATTTCCGACTGCCCGCAATCTTTTTTTTTATTTTCATTTTCTGCTGATTTTTTTTTGGATTCCTTATGGGATCATGTGATGTCAAGAATATAAGACATTTTCCAAGACAATGCATTGCAGAAGATACTCATTTTCGTATTACAATGACCCAGCGTACACAGGATAAAGGTCAGTTAATGTTATTTTTAAATGTTCTCATTGGATGTCGACAATGCTGGAAAAGTCAGCATTTAATGCCCATTCAATGATTGGCCTTCAGAAGATGGTGGTAAACCATTCTCCTAAACTGTCAGAATCCTTGTGGTGAAGGCACTCCAAGAACTGCAGAAGTTCTGTCTTCCCTGGCGGGAAATATTTCAGAGCAGGAACAAGGCATTTAGCCAACAAAATTGACTGGTGTTTTGCAATCAAGGGAGCTAAATTGAATTGCTCCCCAACTGAAAATGGGTGTAGGGATTGCAGTGCAGTGAGCACATTGACTTCCTGCTGTCTGTGCATTATAATGATTAATGTGGGCAACTAGAACAAATTGCACATTGATTGGCAGTATGTATCATCAAAACCTTAACCTTCTAGCAGGAGTAAAATTAGTCTGCATTGCTAGGGGAGGTGCAGTGCGGCTATACCAGATTCTAGCAGCTGTGAAGAAAAGAAATCTGACCGAAGAAAGTGAGAAGTGGCACAAATTGGAAGGGAGTGGGCTGTAGGGTTTTCCAAAGTTGTATATTTGTCCTTGGTAGAGGAGCCAGAAATTAGGAAGGGTGTTCAAGCAGGCGCTCCTGATACGTTGAAAAGTTAATCAGAGCAGATAGACCTGGAGGGCAATGTCAGAAAAGTGGCCAAGGGCAATTAATGTATCTGCATTGTCTTTATCATGTCATATGCCAGTTATGCCACTAGCCTCTTACACCAGTTAATTCATTGCACCCATGTCACCCTCCATCAATAATCTCTGTCTGTCAGGACTTACACCTAACATCTATATGCTCCACTACATCATCACACACGTAGCATTCTGTGACCTACAGGTTGCACAAACTGGCAGCTATTTAGAACATAAAACAGTACAGCATAGAAATAGGCCCTCCAGCCCACAATGTCTGCACTGAACACAATGCTGAATTAAACTAAATCTCTTCTGCTTGTACATGATCCACATCCCTCCATTCTCTGCATATTCATGTGTTTCTAACAGCCTCTTAAACGCCACTATCGTATCTGCTTCCACCACTATCCCTGGCAGCCAATTCCAGGCAACCACCACTCTCTGTGTATATTTTAAAAAACTGCATATATAAAAAAAAACTTGCCCCGCACCACTCCTTTGAACTTTCCCCTTCTCACCTTAAATGTCCTGTAGCATTTAACCATGACAGTTACATCTACCAGATTACAGGAAAAGCTTAACTAGAGGCATCAGGACTGATGATAGAGATGATCTGTGTAGATGATGCTGCCATTTATTCCCCCCAGTGATAGGAGTGACACCATTAACACAGAATGTTCCCCTCAAACATATTTCTTCTCCATGTTAATTTCTCCTCATCCAACATCCTTTCAAAATTGCTGGTAGACAATAAAGCAGCTAACGAGAAAAGGCTCCATGAATAAATCCACCTTCAATGATGGCAAGGCCCAAAACATGAACTTGTAGATTGAGGATAGGAATAGACCACTTGGCCTTTTGAATCTGCTCCACCATTCAATAAGATTACAACTGATATGTTTTTAACCTCAACTCTGCATTCCCACTACCCCAGTAACCTTTCACCATCTTCCCTCCACACCACCCACTCCCCTTTTGCTTATCAGGAATCTATCATCATCTTCTTTCGCAGTATTTACAGACTGTTTCTGCCATGCTGTGAAGAAGAGAATGCAAAAGACTTATGAATCTCTCAGAGAGAAAAAACATTGCCTCATCTTTGTCTTAAATGGATGACCCTTTATTTTTAAACAGTGACTGCAAGAGGAACATCCCCTCCACAGCCACCCTTGGTATTCCTGCAGGAAGTGACTCACCAACTGCTCTCCGAAGTCTTTCTCCCATTTATAAGGCAAAAGTTTGATGCATTCATTTTTAGTTTCGTGGATGAATACAGCTTGAATCACACTCAGGAAACTTGGCATTCCCCAGGACAAAGCTTGTTTGGCACCTGATCTACAACCCTTAAGAGATACTCCTCCATTACCAGTGTATTGTGGCTGCATTGCTTACCATCTACAAAATTCATTCCAGCAACTCGCCATAACTTCTTTGCCAACACCTCCCAAATCCAAGCTTCTTAAGCCTAGAAGGACAAGGGCAATAGATAGATGGGGAAAAAAACCACCTAAAAAGTTCCCTTCTGGTTGCACCCCACCTGGAGGTACCATCATTGCTCCTTCATTAATGCTTGATCAGAATTCTGGAACCTCCTACTTAATAGCATTGCCCAAGTTCAGTACCTTCTACACAAGAATTTCTGCACTTCAGGAAAGTGGAACAGTACCATCACCTCCTGGCTGTCAAGAATGGTGGTTAAATGCTGACTTTCTGTCATGTCCAAATTCTTTGAATTAATTATAAAAATAAAATCTTCTGTCATCAAGCATGCTTTCCTTCTCCACCCCATTCCTTCACCACAGCCTTAATCATGTGCCTTTTTCCTCTTATTTATCCCAGAAATTCAAGTATAAGCTGGGCATTGCACACTTGCAGTTACTGACACTGTGTTTAATTTTAAGGGTTGTATATGACAGGATCTGCACATGGTGAGGCTATATACAAGTAGAATGCAGCCAATCTTGGGGGGGGGCAAGGATAGCACAGGTGCTTACTTGCCAAAGGGTGAGGTTGTGCACTTGTTCCTCCACCAAGGACTTCCAGAAGAAGACTAATGGGTCTGAAAAACAAAATCCTTGGCAGAACAGGAGATCTGTGTTCACCTTAAAGGACCATGGAAGAGCCTGGGTCTAACTTGGCACATGACTGCACAGAACTTGGATCTGGTCCCTTCCAGTGTGATCAGTTACAGACCTAGACACTATAGACATTTTGATGGCCAAAGTTGCACATTCCGTTGCAGCACATGGGGCAGTCATCTGCCAGAGATACAGGTGAACCTCTTAAATTTGTCAGTACAAGATCAGTCTTTTACCATGCATACTCAGACTGCTACCTTCAAGGCTGTTGGTTATTACTTTGAAAGGAGCTTGTGGGATGTCACAACAGTTCAGTATTCTGTCCTCAACTAGGATTGCTGAGGGGATGGCTGTGGCTTCATGGTGCCTCAATTTGCTCTCTTACCACAGCACTACAGCATTCATCTTCCAACCACTGCAACCCTTGCTGGTGTCCCTACTTTTGTATGTCAACCACCCAGTCCAGAACTCTGTTTACATATTAGATCCTGCAATCTGTAGGATGCATTCATGGCCCAAAGCTGCTTGAGAAAGTCCTCCAAGCCAGTGCAGTATTGTTCACTGAAAGTCAACCAGCCATTACTGTCCAGTGAAGGAGTCACTA
The DNA here is from genome assembly GCF_009764475.1 of Pristis pectinata. Lineage (NCBI taxonomy): Eukaryota > Metazoa > Chordata > Chondrichthyes > Rhinopristiformes > Pristidae > Pristis > Pristis pectinata. Next base: position 13,323,575 of record NC_067428.1, read on the forward strand.
AGGTTCAGTGTTCAAGCAGGTGTTTTTCACAGTTTTCATTGTAATTTGCCATGGCCTGTCAATTTTGGCATTATAGTAAATTTTATTAGTTTTTCTTAATTCCTAATTGTAAATGGTTTATTTACGTAGTTAATAAAAGCAGTTTCAGAAGAATCCAGAGTCAGCTTCTCAGAAAGTCAAATACATGTAAGGTTATATCATATAATATTTCTCAGTTACCTTTGTGTAAATTCAATATTAATTTATATAGTTATTAATTTAACAGTTATTTGGATTTTACAAGGCAGTTGGATGAAAATTACAAAGGATTCTGATAGGGTAAATCATGCTAGTTTACATTGTTCAAGGAGGTGGCAATGAGACAGTGCAAACTTAAGTTAATCACATAAAAATTAAAATTGATGGTTAGAATGTGGAATTCTGAGGCAGAATTTGCTATAAAAACACTGCAAATTCCTTTAAAATTCATTCCAGGAATGCTCCTTTGTCTACCCTTCATTTTACCTTTCCTAGACACTTTTCTTTCCAAGAGACCATTTTCTACAATTAGTATCTTATGGATTTTCAAAACAATGTTTCATATGAAGTATATACCCATTACGTTTTCTTTGTCCTTTCTTTACTTCCTTTTTAAATCTGTGCTGCACTTTTATATAGTCTAAACATAACTATTAAAAGCTAGAAGTTACTTGATTGCTCCTGAAAGCTAATTCTTATATTACAGTCAGGTACGATTGCTGTGCAACAAGCAGACCAGCTGTAACATTCGCAAGATAATGAGTGGCACGGTAGCTTAGCGGTTAGCGTAACGCTATTACAGCGCCAGCGACCCGGGATCAATTCCGGCCGCTGTCTGTAAGAAGTTTGTACGTTCTCCCCGTATCTGCGTGGGTTTCCTGCAAATGCTCCGGTTTCCTCCCACATTCCAAAGACGTACAGGTTAGGAGCTGTGGGCATGCTATGTTGGCACAGGAAGCGTGGCAACACTTGCAGGCTGCCCCCAGAACATTTTACGCAAAAGATGCATTTCACTGTGTGTTTTGATGTACATGTGATTAGTAAAGAAATATTATCTTATCATTCACATGTTACTGAATTGCAGTGACTTAATTGAATTAGTACCCTCAGGTGGATTTGCGGGTCATATTTCTGTTTTCACGTTCATTGTTGAACATTATGTTAATTCAAAGTCACATTTTATTTGTCAGTTTTGCCTTGTTTTCTTGTACACTGAAACTCTTCCCATTTGAAATTTGTGCAGAATTATTTGTTATGTTTCTCAAGTGAAGGAGAGTGAACAATTATTTTTTTTAATAAGGGCCATTCTAATGTGAAAGTGAAAGCTGAAGTGGGCTTAATTAATAGGGCACCTCACTTTTTGAATCATTGGATGACTTATTTAGAGAATAGTGGCATTTTCGAATGACCAGTAGATCGGGGTTCCAAGTGGCTTAGTTAACTCCACACACTCTCTCGCTATTATCTATAACTACCACCAGTAAGCCTGGAAATTGTTCTGAAGCTTTTTTTTTGGTTATAATTTGCACTGTGAAGTTGTTTGGAACAGCTTAAGTTGTCTCTGACTGTTTTAACCAAATTGCTGGGGAAGTGAGTGTACACCAGTGCCCTTCCTGATGCTTTACAATTCTGGAATATAAACAAAAAATGTGGAAACATTCGGCAGGTCAGGCAACACCTGTGGAAAGAGAAAGAGTTAACATTTCAGGTCAAATACCCTTTCTGCTTCCCTTTCCACAGATGCCGATGATTTGTTGAGTGTTTCCAATATTCTGTTTTAAGAATTTCCAACATCGGCATTTTTTGAATTATTTTTACAATAATGGGATCAGTGGCCAATATTTATGAACATGGTATTTATAGAGAAAATCTCTATAATGGATCACAATCTTGAAATTATTTATTGGAGTAGATGTAATAGAAACATGTTCCAAGTAGGAATACATTTATTTTGCTAATTGTGAATCTCCTGGTGCTGATGTAGAGAGAATTTAACTGGAAATCTCTTTCTTCTTGCAGGCTATGATGAGAGGTGAACTAGATGTTCTGAAGGATTGGTGTTATGAAGCAGTATGTATTTTAGTTAACCAAATCCCATTTGTTTTTTTTATACATCTGTTCAGTTATTTGTACAAAAATACAAACCAGGAGGGATTGTGAGTTAATCTTTAGACTAAATTGATTCAGCTGAATCAAGTTGAGTTCAATTCATCTAAGTTGATTCGCAACCAGGACAACAGAAAGGGTTCTCCAATTGATTCCAGAGAATGGAAAAAAATAGACAACCATTCCCCTGTCCCAAGATCATTAATGGTGATTCATACAATGTGATCTTTTGTGGATGTTTTTGAGAATGGGGATTAGACGGCTTAACATTCCCCTTTCTGGATGATCTGCCTCTATGTGCTTGGGCAAGCTACCAGGACACCAGTAGAGGCAAAAGCCAATGGGAGTCAGTTTCAGAAGAGATGAAGTAGAGAGGGGATCTAAAAAAATATAAACCTCTTGTTATTTATTCCATAATTGGAATGTTTATGGTGATTTATTTTTAATGCAATGGCACTTGAGTTTCTAGCTGATGCATATCATTGATTGAATGCAGTTTGTGTGAACATAACATCTGAAATACAGTTGTTCGCATAATGAGCTTGTCAATTGTGAATCATTTTTGCTAACAAGGTGCATGTTTCTGTTCCCTGTGGAGAGAGGAACTGTTCTGTGTTTGAGAGTGAGTCTGATATAAGAGAGGTTATGATTACTTCTTGATAGCAAGGCGGTCTCCAGGGAATTTTGACATTTAAGATCACACATCACTGTAGGTTGGGACTGCAAGATGGGATTTAGTAATGAGTACAATAGGAGGAGATGTTTAAAAGTAATTTACTTTTTACAGCTCATTTACTCAGCATTGAAACTCTAGAGTATTTGCTTGCGTCCGAATAATTAATTGTCTTGAGTTGTGCAGTTGTCTCTGGTCTTTTGTGATTGTTTGGATTATTTAAGGAAACTGAGCAAATGGAGTTCAAAAGAAAATCTGATTTTTTTTATTAAAGCTGTTCAGTGAAAATACAAGAAAGGCAAGGGGTTGTATTCTTATCATACCTTTCACATTGTTAGGACATCTCAAACTCCTTCAGGGCAAATAGCTTCCATTTGAGGCCTTGGTCACAATTATATCTATAGGTACGAACAGCAGGTTTGTTACAATAAAGTCTCACAAAGAGAAATGAATAAATAACTGATCTGTTTAGGTATTGCTTGAGAGAGCTACATTGACCAGAACTCAAAAGAAATCGCCAATGTTACCAGCTAAGCTGTCCCTTTGGTAGACTCACCTATCATAGAATTTCGCTCAATCTCCCAATAACAACATAATTAGGCACGTCCCTCCTCATTGACAAGGCTGCCTTCTCACTATATTCTTAGATCCCTCCTCACCATTTTCTTTGTTCTTTGATTTTTTTCCCCCAGAAAGTCAATCAATTGCTAGGCTTCTTGAGAAAATAGATGGATTTGTGAAATGTCATTGACCATGCAGAACTTCAATCTAGTGGTTATGGTCAACAATTCTACCCCTCCCACAACCACCACCAGCAGCCATAATTCCTTACATTTTTTTAATTGAACTTCCTCCAACTGATAAGATGCTGGGCTTCAGTCAACAACCATTCAACATCTAATCTGTCATTCCTGCTCTGTTGACCTCATCTGTCTGACGATGGTGATCGAGCAATCCCTCATGACTGATTCCCCCAGCTACTACAAACTTAAAGCAAACTGACCTTTCAGTTTGCATCTGGTCAAGAGAGGACACGAGGTGAATTGGGTTCAGAACAAATACATCAAAATTCACCTTTAAGCTTCCCAAAAACAATGTTGGTAAACAAAAAAGCAGAATGATATTGAGACAATGCTGTTGTATCACAAGTTGGTGCTGCACCAATTGAATGGTGTGGAATTCATCTTCACGTCTTTTGTCACTTTTCCCTACCTAATGGGGTGTGGAATAATTTAATTTTATTCAACAGAAACAATAAATCAACAATCATGTAAATAGCACAACTTACTTCTTGGGGTGTGACTGAATCCATTTTCTCTGACATTTATGGGTTCTGTTTTCCTCCTGACTGAGTAGCAAATAAACAGACAAATTGTGTTACACACTGCAAGCAGCAAGTGACATTGAGGGTGAGTGGTGTAGGCAATGGTTTGAGTTGTGGTTGGACAAAACAGTTCCGTTTATGTTTTGTTCATCAGATGGTCTTCTTATCATGCTGATAGACATGAGGAATTAGGAGAAATAAGGGAAGGGATATTTTTGAGATTGAAGCTGAGGCATATTATTGAAACTTTATGCCTGAACTGTGAATGCTTGATAAGGCAAACCCACGGAAGCCTTACCCTACATGTAATCCATGCTGTTACCAGATCTAGGAATATTTGATGCTGATGGAGTACTTGTTAATTGAAATGGTATGCTGAGATACCCCACTTACATGAGAATAAAAAAAATTTACTGCCAAGGCCACAGGCTCCTGTATGAACCTTTATTAGAGTTCAAATCTATATTGATGTAGACCAAAGACAATAGCCAATGTGGCCTTTTCAGAGAGTTAAATGGGTTGGTATTTAACAATAATCTTTTTGTGTTTCTTCATTTTACATGCAGACTTACAGCCAGCTTGCACAACCCATTCAACAAGCCAAGGCCATGAACCTTCAGTTCCGATCCAAAATACTTGACATTGACAATATTGATGTAAGTTACTGGCTTCATTAACAATCTTTACCCTCATTCTGTGCAACAGCAGATCTACTGTGCTGTTGGTGATCTGTGATCTGACTACTGGATTTCTGGAATAAAAAGTGTTTCATTGACCAAGCTAGCACCCCTCTCAGTTATAATCTTATTATAACAAAGGGAGACAAATAGCGGATTTTGGGAAATAAATAGCAGATAATTTGGCTCCTATAATAGAATCATTGCAGATTATTGCATGGGCTGCATTACAGCTCAATGAAATGGGTGTCTCTAGTTATATCTCTCTATATACCTTTCTTAGTCCATCTATTTACCATCACTGATTTAACATAAACTGCCACAATTTTTAAGGTTAATTCAAAAAATCCTGTTTATGTCCTTGAGATTAGGCAATTAAGGTCATTTGTCATTGTCATAACAATGCAAATAGCATACAGGGATTGGGTCACAAGTTATGTATGATGGTTGTTAAATTATTTCTGTCACTGTGCTGTTGATATTTATTACTTCAAGACAGTTGACTCGAGAGCATCCCTAGCTGCCTTCGACAAGACAGTAAAATGATTTCCAGGAGTCAGGCTTCACCAGCACTGAAGCTACTGTGCATAATAATTGAAAGTCAGACACATCTTAAATGAATCACAAGCATGCCTTAACCAAATACTTGGGCACTCTGTGGCCATGAATGCAAACAGTCTTTAACTGAATACTTGGATTCAAGGCTGCCAAATATTCAGTACTTAACTGAAAATATGAACAATTTTTTATTGAAAATTCAAACATGCCTTAACTGAGTTTCTGGATGTACCTCAACATATTCTCAGACACTCCTTAAGTATTTGAACGTTGTTCAACCAAATACTCAAGTACATTAACTAAATATTCAGACATGGCTTAACTGAGTATCCTACAGATGATCTGAATGTTCCTATATGTGGAAAATCAGCTTCAGAACATTATCTAACAATATTTGAAAAATAGTATTTTTGCCCATTTACCTGAGCATGTGCATTGGTGTGTATTGTGCTATCATGATGTTTTGATAGGTTCTTTATGCCACAGCAAACCAAGAGAAAAAGATGAAAGAAAACACTTAGAATGGTTCCAGAAAGACTGTTTCACAACTGTATTGGTACATTGCTGGATAAATCTTAGATTGGAACATCGAGGTATATTAAATTGAGATGAGTACATATTTCCTAGCATTTAAACTTTCAAACATGACTTTGTGTACAAGGTCTCTATTGCAATTCGAGTGAGAGGGATTTTATAAATCTTGCTAATTGTAAATACATGACCAACAAGAGCTTTGGATATTTAGTTGTTCCAGTGTTTAAAAAAATAAGTTAAACATAGAAGCAATGCTGAATATTTCTAACTTAGAGCATTAAAGAACAAACCAGGTGCTGCTGTGCCAGAGTACTCTTTGTTTTGAAAGAGTAGGTGAGGGATATTAGTGATCTGGTCACCTAAACCTCACTTACCTCAGCTTTACACTCGTACAGCAGTAAAATTTAAAGGGTAGGTTAGATGGGACTCTAACTAAAAATGCAAGGGAAATTTGATGAACACTTTGTGATTATGAAGAGTTTAAAGCAGACATTGTATGCAGGAATTGGGAACCAGAGCAACAATTCAAGATGATAAAGATAAAATAAATAGAGAATTTGGGAGAGTTTCTTGAATGAAAAAAACCGATAAATGAAACAAACTGCATTACAGGTAGTAACAAGAAAATGTTAGGCTTTTGCTCTAACTAAATAGGACCTCAAATTTATGCAAAGTATGTCTTTCAGCCTGTCATATCTGTGCTAATGGCAGCTCTTTATTTAAACTGCCTAATTTAACTTAATTTCCTAATTAATTGGTTACTGGATCCTGATTTTTCTTTTGAAGCAGCTTTTGGATCAATTATTCCATCTATTTTAGAAAATACCAGGATGGATAGTATTCTAGCTCTTTCCTTTTCTCCCTTCTGCATTTTCAAGGGCAGGCTCCTTTGTATTAAAGCAAACTTTCTACTTTGGAGGCCCCCAGTTCATTACTCCTCTCTGAAGGGCAAAAAGGGAATCCTTCCTAGCTGCCTGGCATTGCTGCCCTCAGGCTGTCTGCTAGATAAGTGTGTGATTTTCATTCACATTCCCCCACATTCCCATCCCCACAATGACATGTTGGCTGTTTTGCCTTCTCTGTCTTCCACCAGGAACTGTCAGATCTCTCTTGTGGGAAGTAATTTCATTTATAAAATGTGTTACAGGAAATCTCAGAAGAGGTACATGTATTTTCATGTTATTCTAATCACTATCTCCTGTGAAATACACAAGTTGATTATTTTGCTGGAGAGCGGACAATGAGGTTGATAAAATGAAAATTTCAAATTTACTTTCTGGAATGACTTTTATTCTGTTTAGCGGTCACATTTCTCTTTTAATCTTCTTAATGGCCAATTTCCCTAGGTGCTTAGAATTAATGTTTTGCTTTAAAAGTGCTTTGGGAGGATGCCTTAACTGAATTTATCCATCCAGATTCAACCTTGAAGGCAATGTCAAGAGCTTATGGCGATCAGAAAGTAGAGGTGGTAGTTTATGCAGTACACTGTTTACTGCTATGCAGTCCCCCTGCACCCCACCCCCATCTGTCTTATTGGTGAATTAATGGAAATTGGTACCCAAAATTTGGTATAATATATGTGTGCAACAGATTGCCACGAGAATGAAATTAAATAGAAGATAAAAGAAAGAAACTAAATGTTGAGGGCAGGGATACTCAACTGGTAATGTACTATCTGCATAGAAACAGAAGTTAGTCAGTTAATAATTACCATATTGGTCCTTCCTCATCATTGAAGAAAGAGCCTTTGACCTGAATCACTGACCTAGCTTAATCCTGTTAGTTTTCACATGTTGGCAAACCTGCTAGACATTTGGAGCCTTTTTCATTTTTGTGTTCAGATTTATAGTATTTTTAGTATTTTGATCTTTATTTAGAAACTGAATTGAAGTAGTGAGCTGTGAGATTTATGCCAGAAAAGGAAATTGTTTAGCTCATTGTTATTTAAGTTGTGTTAAAGTAATTGCAGTTTTCCCAGTTCCTATTTTTTAAGGTCCTGGCATACTGTGCATGATTAAGAACAAACAGAGAGGTTTACCTAGCATGTAATTGTCTCTTCACTCTCTTTATATTGTCCACTTCAGTGTTTTTCCCAGTAACAAATCTACTCCTTGGCTGAAAATAGTTTCTCTCTGCCTATGAGGATTTCATCCCCTTGGTATAATAAGCAACTTTTCTGACTAAATTTTATACATTCTTTAATTATTTAACCATAGGTTCTTCTTTATGAAATTAAACCAAAATCCCTCACTTTCTTCAGAGTAAAAATTCCTGACAGTCCAAATTAATGTCTGTGCCCTCTTTCAAAGACAATATCCTGCTGTGCTGTATTGATAGAATACTAGATGGGGGATCTGACAAATATCTTTTATACAGTAATAGTATATTACTGCAACCTTTTCCAGGCTTATACCCGTCCAAGAATCCTATGTCCTTCTGACTCTTCCTGTTTGTTTCATTCTACCATTAATGATGGTGCCTTCAGCTGACCAGTCCCTAAGCTTTGAAGTTACCTTTCTTTTAAACCTCTAGCTCTCTCCTCCCTTAAGAAGTTATATAAATGCTATCTCTTTGACAAAGTGTTTTGTTACCTAATTTCTCCTCCTTTGGCTCAATGTCAAATTTTATCTGATTCCATGGTTGAGAAGCACCTTGAGGGCGTTTTGTTGTATCAGAGTGCTCTGTAAATGCAAGTTCGTTGTCTTCTTGTACTCTGAAACACCACATTTGAGGTCAGAGTAGGCTGCAGCCCTTTGTTCACTATTTTACACAGACTGACTACAGCATTTTGATTCTTGATTTATTCTGCAAAGGCAAAAGACTGCCTTTAGCTTGTATGTCTAGATACAGCAAAGAATGTTTAGTTACAGACAGGACCTTAACCTAGACTTGAACTTGGCATTAGAAGGAAATAATAAGCAGGAGCTTTTACTTTTTCCTCCATAGTATGGCTTATTGAGTAGAAGGGATGAAATTGCAAATATCCAGCTGTGATTAAAGAGTTTCCACTACTTAGCTGTTGTTTGTTTGACAGCCACGTTCCAAACATACTTTGCAACCAAGTCACTGAATAACAACAATAATAAAAAATGATCACAGCATTCATCTTTGATAATGAGCCTGCCAGTGACACCTCCTGCCGATCAAGACATTCCCATCTAACGTTCCAAAGTGTTTTGCAGCCAAATTTCAGGAAATCGTGACTTCATTATTTAGTGAATTATTGAGAGTTTTGAGCACATTCTCTGAAGCTATTGGACGTTTGAAGTGGCAATATAGCCTTCAGTAGACTTGATGAGATTTCCCTGCATGTCATGCACTTAATATTAATAGAACTGTACTGACAAACAGCATGAATACTAAACCCACATATGTGAGAATTAGAAGTCAAGAGAAATGGATTTTAGCCACAAAGAGAAATTTGAAGTCTGAAATGGACAGGGAATTTTGGAAATGCATTGCTTTGAGAGTATCTGAGAAATGACAGATTACTATTCTAAATAAAGTTTTCTGTTGAAGCATATCCATCTGTAATTTATTTTCTTATTTGTTGTTAAGTTTCCAGTATTTTTTTAAATTTCACCTTGGATTACTGCTTATACTCAATTGGGTTGGGCTTCCTTCTCATATGTTTAACAGTCTAGAGCAACATATATAGTGCAAAGGGATGGGAATAGGGCTGGCAGGCAACTGGAGGGATGGATAGGAACCAATAAGAGGTGTAAGGTAGAACTTAATAATTAAATATAATACTCCCCTGGTATATAATGTAATTTTTTTTACCAGGGGAAATCTTATTTACATGATTCAGCCCTTAGTGTGCATCATGCTTTATTTATGTAAAAATTTAATAAAAACTACTTTTATTAAGCATCACTGGTCCACAGAATGCTGTATATCGTGAGTAGTATGCATTCAAGGTCAATTATATAATGTGATCTCAACCAAAGGTTGAGTGCATACATGAAATTATTCAAAATGGGGCACAGAGAACAAAATGAAGTATTACTAACTTCTGTATTAATAACTCAGTGACATGCAAAGATGTATAGCTAAGCTACGAAAACCAAGAAACTACAGATCTGAATCTAAAATGAAAACACAAAATATTGGAAATACTCTATAGGTTAGGCAGCTTTTGTGGAGAGGGAAGCAGTTAACATTTAGAAGCATTGGGCCAAGTCTTGCTGATGGTTACCAGTTGGTCATAGTGCATGAATCAGTGTGTTTTGCATTTCCATGTCTGTGAACTGTAGCACGGAAGTACAGAATGTGCTGGAGACCTGACATGAATGCATTATGACCCTCGGCTCTGTCAGCATGGCTCTATTTAGATGAATGGGGCTACTGATCTTTGAAATTTAAGTGAAGATCAGTGTTTTTTTTATAATTTTATTTTAATCAATATTATTTTTTTAATTTATATCTGTTAATTGTTTTAATTGAATTTATTAATTTTTAATTTTCAGTTGCATCTGAATGTCTCTGATCATTAGAGGCAGTGAAGAGGCCTAACAGCATGTGCAGACAGAATATCATCAGGATAGTCAGTGGGCACTGCCTGACGCCAGGTTGCTACACATAGCCCACTCCATGAAACCAATCAATGTCAAAAGATTACTGTGGCTGCAAGGCTAGTGTGAGGGCAAGCCAGCCTATTAACTTTGCTTGTCTCTCCACCGACACACCCTGACCTATTAGATCTTTCCAATATAATCTGTTCTTGGCTCATAAGCTTTCCTTTTTTTCACATATTATAGAGATAAGTGCCAGCCTTGCACTGTTGGTAGCCCTAATCCTTTTAGTCTTCATTTTGGCATGTGAGAACAGTATCTAGGTTGACATTGTGAGATTTTAAAACCTGCCTGTTCAGAGAAAATTTAAATTCAAGGTATTTAATGGTCTTAAATGGCACTGCTCAAAAAGAGCAGGAAGTTCTTCTGATACCCTTGCAACATTCCTTCCTCAGACAACACCTCAAAATTGATTATTGATGTGGGCACACAAGAGATTCTGCAGATGCTGGAAATCTGGAGCAATGCACACAAAATGCTGGTGGAATTCCACAGGTCAGGTTGCACCTATGGAGAGAAATAAATAGTCAATGTTTTGGGTTGAAACCCTTCAACAGGACTAGAAAGGAAGAGGGCAGAAGCCGGAATGAGAAGATCGGGGGAGGGGGAGGAGCACATGCAGGTAGGGGATAGGTGAGTCCAGGTGAGGGGGGAAGAGGGAGGGTCAGGGTGGGGGAGGGGGGAGAAGTAAGAAGCTGAGAGGTGATAGATAGAAGAGGCAAAGGGCTGAAGAAGAGGGAAGCTGATGGGAGAGGGCAGTGGACCATGGAATAAAGGGAAGGAGGTGGGGAATAGATGGACAGGACTTGACTATCTATTTCCCACTTCCTTCCCTTTATTCCATGGTTCACTGCCCTCTCCTACCGGATTCCTCTTTCTTCGGCCCTTTGCCTCTTCTACCTTTCACCTCTCAGCTTCTTGCTTCTCCCCCCCTCTTCCCCCTCTCACCTGGACTCACCTATCAACTGCCTGCACGTACTCCTCCCCCTCCGCCGACCTTCTCATTCCAGCTTCTGCCCTCTTCCTTTCCAGTCCTGTTGAAGGGTCTCGACCCGAAACATCAACAGTTTATTTCTCTCCATAGATGCTGCTTGACCTGCTGAGTTCCTCCAGCACTTTGAGTGTGTTGTTATTGATGTGGGTTTTTGTTATACTACATCTTGTACAGCAACACCTAAAATTGGTTAAGTTGGTGAAATGCTTGCAGACATTTCCAGGAAACGTAGTAAAATACTTAGTAAAACCAAAACTTAGAATTCTTATCCCCCCCATCATTTCTGTGGCTTTAATGGATTCTTGTTGGGGTTCGGTTGTAGCACTGATCCTGTTGACTTGATTCTTCTCAAATGCCACAATTCAACTTTCCAAATGTTGTATTGCAGTGCTATCAACCTGTCGATAATTCTTGGCTGATTTAAATAATGATGACATTTTTAATTAATGTTTTCTGTTACAAAATGGAACAGTAACAGTAGAATAAGGATGACGTTGGTGTTTAATTGAATGTTGAAATCTGTTTTTTGGATGAAATCCAAAAGCTGAGCATGATGAAATATTTAAATTCTCAATGCCTGATGTTTTTAATATTCTGGTGCTCACAACTCCAAATTAGAAATTCTTCAAGTTATAAAACTTCAAAGTATAAGGAAAATCTCAGAAATGTAGTCAATGCTGTTTATGCTGTGCTTGTTTCCTCGGGAAGCAGATTCTTAGTGGGGTGCAGGGAGTTAGAATGACCGCATATTTATAAGATGATGAAATAATCTGTTTCTGCTTAGAGACCTCCCTTGGCAACCTAGTTAAGATCAAAATTTTATTTTGTTTTGAATTGTCTCTAGGATGCTCTCTCCATGCTAGCTGTGTTTTATCCTCTGTAGTGTTCCATTTTAGAGTCTGATTTCACTAGTTTTTTTAGATTTTTTTTTACACATTTTCCACTTCTTCAAGTGAGAGTTCTAGATGGTGACCATTAGCAGTCAGTGTCTGCTTTATAGGCCAAATCCTGACATTATCTGATGGCATACTGCAGTTATCAGCAGACAATGAATAGTGAGCAAAAACTCTCACAGATTTATTCCCCCATTTTCTAATCCACATGCTATTTGAGATGTCCCTACCATTAGCACAATGGAAATCTGCTAACTCAACACAGACTTGGAATTCAATCCGATACTTTTGGTTAATATGACTCAACTACTCAATTCACGCAGCTGAGATAGCAAGAAATTAGAAAAATAATATTGCAATCACGTTGTAAAGAGTACATCCCGATCTGAACTCAGTACAGCACACAGTGTTATGCTTTGTAATCACTGAAGAAGAATCTCATTTTGTGCACTGATTGATTTACTCCATACTGGTGTCACTAGAGTGAAAATGTGTTTCATGCTACATAACTAAGGCAGCCGTTCCAACTAGCCTCTATAAACTGATGATTGAATTGAACTGTCAGGGGAGCTTCCTTGCAATGTGTTGATGATTTGTAGTACTGAAGGAGTGAATATTCTGTACTGACTCACTCTGGTCTTTTTTTTTATGGTGTTCTTTGTGACTGACCTGTTTTTCTTTGATTGCAGCTGGCAATGGGGAAGATGATGGAGCAGGGACCTGTTCTAATTATCACCTTCCAGGCTCAGTTAGTCATGGTCATCAAGAACCACAATGGAGAGGTGGTGGAGGGGGACCCGGTATGTATACTTAGTCTCTGAAATGTTAAAAGTGATGAGTATAACACAAATGACCTCTTTATACAGGATTCAATAGAGACGCTGGCGTATCTTTGTAAAATAGTATACTTATAACTAGCATATTGAGTGAATTTCCTTTGTTGAAGGTTAGCAGTTCACAGTTGAATCTGTAAAAAAAAATCAACAAGTCTCTGTAAAGCATCAGTGTCTGTAAATTGTAAGGATTGAAGTATCAACGATACAAGTTTAAAACGAAGACATTGTTAGGAATAAGTTGTGTGGAATGTATTATCGGGAAAGGACATTCAAATTGAAATCATGAAACAATTTTGCTTTGTTTCTAGAGAGAAAAGGGAATGAGGATGTGGCATGGGCTCCTTTGTCCTTAAAATTCCTTGTGTTTTCTATAACAAAGTTGTCTAGCTTATAAACGCATGGCGAGAGTGGGAATATTAGTCTTGGTTGTGATTCCTTCCCCTTTAACTTTTGCTGGCCAAATTGGTGTTCAGTGTGTAGATTTGAACATACTGAATGGGTTTGTCACCAGATTCTCTAGCAGTAGACCAAAACTGAGAGAAGAGGAAGAACCCCAAGTTAAGTTTTCACCTTGAAGACCAAGTCAGAAAAATATTCAATTTATGAATAAATGAAGTGAAAGAATCCTCACACAAAGAGGTGCTGAGGACTGAGATTCAAAACAGATGAAGGTGACACTTGAACTGTGATCTCTTAAGATCAGCACTATTTATTATGTAATATCCTGTTAGTATTAGGCTGTTTAAAGAACATTATTGCACAATAAGACACCCCTGAATCAATGACACAGTATTTCCTGCTGCCCTCAATCTGCCCACTGACCAATCTGGTAAAACCAAACTTAGCTTTTACAGATAACTTGTGTAAACTCCCAGCAAACTGCTGGCCTAATCCTCAATGGTGAGGTGGTTGGATCTTTGAAGAATAAATGGCATCATTTTGGGGGGAGGGGGAGTAGTTGTAATTTTTTTTAAGATCTCATCCTCAAAACAACTGAAAAATGTCAACAGCCATCTAAGCCACATCAGTTGGATTTGCCAGCTGCCTTCTTGTTAAACATTTCTAAATGAAGGCGTATAGTTTTTTTTAAATGCCAATTGCTTTCTCTTATAATGACAGCATCAGAGCATATGGTGGAGAGAGCTGCTGGGTGTGATCAGGGACTGGTACTGGATTGATTTTCTTGTGATTCTATCCAAGTGGAATTAGTGAATCTTGCAGGAGGTAGCCATTTGGCATTTCATACTGTGCCACCTCTTTGAAAGAGCAATCCAATTTAGTTCCATATCCCAACTTTTCCACCTAAACTTGCAAATTACTCCCCATCAAGAATGTGTTCATTTACCTTTTAAAAGTGTCTATAGAATATGATTTCATCGCTTTTAATAATGTGCATCCAGATTTTGACCTTCCACATGAAGACATTCCTCCTTATTTCCTCTCTAGTTTTACCAATTATTTTACCTTTGATTTCTATTTACTTATCAGAGGAAGCAGCCTCTTCCTACTCATGCTGTAATACTTTTGGATGCAACATTTATGGCTCCCATTGACTGTTTTCTACACTAAGAGGGAAATTCCAAAATCTCCAGTTTGTCCATGTAATCAAAGAACCTCGTCCCAGTTGACATACTAGTAAACCCCCACCATGCTGTTTCCAGGCAATTGAATTCTTCCTACAATGTATACCTATGCTCTTCAGTTTATTTTCCAGACTGCCCAAGGCTAGCAGAGGTACGCAGGTTCACTGTTGCCTGCATTAGTCACTCCATCCAATGTAAGGGTGGGGGGGAAATGACTTGCATTAATTCATCTCTCTTCATGACCTCAAGACATACCAGAACACTTTATTATCAAAGGAGTACTTTTAAAGTGTAGTCACTGTTATTGCATGGGACCATTGTAGCCAACACGAGCACTGAAAATTCCCAAAACAGAAATGTGTTTTAGTTATATTGATTAAACAATTAATATTGGCCATCATGTATGACTTCATTGCTCTTCTTCCGAAATTGCCACATCCACTGGAGGAGGCAGAATTAAACTTAAACCCATTGAAAGTCACTGAATTCAAGGGGGTCATGTTTTGGAGTGAAATAAAACATGCAGCTACCACTATACAGTGCATTTAATTCCATCATTCAGGGATGAATTTCTAGGCAATGGACTCAGAGTAGCATCTCATCCAGAAATCAACAGTTCTGAAGGTGCAGTGGTTTCTCAGTGTCAGCCTAGATTTTTGTCCTGAGGTCTCTGGATGGGACTTGAACCCACAGTATTCTGAATTAAAGTGCTATCCAGTGAGCCATTACTGATGCTTCTGTTGTTCCAACAGGGAGAAAATTTGTACAGAAATATGTTGGAGCATCTTTAAAATGACTTTCTTTACCCCGTGGGGGATCCAACCTTTAGATCTGTGTGTGCTGCTTTTAAATTTCAATTTCTTATCTGGCTAATTTAGTATAAAAATACATATTGTACAGAACTGTCAGTACTCTCCACTTAAAATGTCCAAAGTTTGTACAGACAGTCACTTAAATCAAACAGAAAGTAGTGTCTTTAATGACAGCATTGAAAGTTGCCAATTAATAATATCTTAAGTGGTCTGTGCAATTTTAAACAGAAAAGGCTGTGCTTACTTGCTAGTGCATACCTGGTTAAAGTGCACTGCAGAGCCTTTCCACTATCTATGAGGTGCAGGTTAGAAGTATGATTGAGTCCTCTCCACTGCCTGGATGAGTGAACTTCCAACAACACTCAAGAAGGATGAAGAAACTCAGTTAATTTGCACTCCATCCACCACCCCATTCCTTCAAACACTGACCACTGACTGCTGTTTTCCATTCATCGAGTGAACTGCACTTACTCTGACAGCACCTCTCAAACCCGTAGCCTCTGCCGCTAAGGACAAGGGTAGCAACCACCCCCATGTATGTTTCCCTCCAAGTCACACATTCTGACTTGGAGATATATTGCTGTTCCTTCATCGTTGCTGGGTATAAGTTGTGGAGCACCTTACTCAGTGACTGTGGGAATATCATCCACATTGGGTGAGAAAGGTAGATCCCAATGACCTTGTGAAGGGCATTGACAATGGGCAATAAATGCGAGCCTTGCCAGCATTGCCCCGATCCTGTAAATTAATTTGCCTGAATAAAGTAAATAAACCCTTGCTAATGTTACACTCAACACATGTGAAAGGGAGTTTAGTCAGCTAATCATGTCATAAATTTAGAGCCTTATGAATCTGAGGAACACATTGCCCAAATTTTATGGTGAGAATTGAGCTGTCTGAACTCACCACTGACCCACTTAGGAAGTCTGTACTTGCCTAGAGTGGATCTCCCCAGGTTCAGTTGCTTCATGAAGGTGGCTCCATCCTCAATGATGTAACCTTAAGTGGTAGCATGGCCTTTTCTCGGAGGTGGGAGCTGGGGGGGAATGAGTGGCAGGGATTGTATGGGATGGCATGGGAAAGGCAGCAGAACCAAGCCATACCCATGAAAGTGCTTAAAAGATATTAGCAGTTGATCAAGCCCTGCCCCTCACCAAGCCTGGCATCAAAGGTAACAATGCACTGGCATTCAGAAACATTCCAAAAGAATTTTTTTAAAAACAAGCCATTAAAATGGTTAAAATTAAAACAAATAAACTAAAAGTGAAAAAATGTGAAGTAATTAAAGCTTGGTCCCTTGCAATTGCTCTCCATTTAAATGAATGGAAATGGTGTTAATTGGTGCTGGTTGTTCAGGTTGACTCATCTGTAAAACTGCTGGGGAATTGCCGCAATATTTTACCCTGCTGCTGGACTTTGAGGAATCCAGCTTTGAAAATGCTGAGAAACAGGTGCAAGGAACTTTGGGGCTTCACGTGTGTGCATGTAGGTGAGAATCAGGAGCTTGCTGGTGAGGAAATGACAGTATTTCCCTTCAAAATTTTGCATTCGGTTTGAAAGAACCAACAAAGATGTACGTCTTTGGATTTTGAAATAATTTTATGTAAGTCTATACCAAAAAAAAATTGCATCTGTACGCATCTCCTGTTACCTTTTTCCATTTGGCATTTATATGTCCATGTTTATTTTTGGGGTGTGTAATTACACTGGTGACCTATTAGAGGCACTGCAGCACCACTGATGGCAGGGAGTGTGGCCAGTTTACATGAGAAGTTTTGTTTACAGGTGACCCTCATGTTACAGGAGGCGGTTGAGTTCCGAGAGAATGGCCCATGTCACAATTTTCCTTAACACAAAACCGTGTCATCTGTGCTCGTGGCCTGAAACGCGAGTTGAAAAAAATGTTTATTTATTTACTATTTTCACATAAATTCTGTGAGAGCGTGTTTTATTTTGTATCTCAAATATTTTGGTTAGTGATTTGTGAATTCTTTAATGGGCGAATTTCTATTACCCAAATGACCATAACACGGGAGCCACCTGTACAAGAGTGGACATGGGACTTAATGACCGAATGATAGAAGTTAATTTAAAATTGGGACTGATTTGCACCTGCACCCAATGATCTTGTCCTCTAATCCTACTTTACCAGTAATCTTCCCAAGTCAAAGAGCCCAGAAGATTAATTTTTAATTTACATTTTTCTGCTGCAGAATGATCATTGTTTTACATTATTTTAATAACATTAACATATGTTTTCTTTATTTTCCAACTAGTGTCTATCTCTTAAATTTCATATCAATAATAATTGGTATGAAATTTAAGATTGAATAAAAGTACAAATGTCCAAATGTATTAAAAATTGGTACTTAGTTTCATAACAGTAGTAACTAGCTTCATGTATAAAATGCTAGGACAGAAAACAGAATTGTCATTGGTATTGGTTTATTATTGTCACTTGTACCAAGGTACAGTGAAAAACTTGTCGTGCATACCGATTGTACAGGTCAATTCATTATACAGTGCAGTTACATTGAGTTAGTACAGTGCATTGAGGTAGTACAGGTAAAAACAATAACAGTACAGAGTAAAGTGTCATAGCTACAGAGAAAGTGCAGTGCAATAAGGTGCAAGGTCACAACAAGGTAGATCGTGAAGTCATAGTCCATCTCATCGTATAAGGGAACCGTTCAATAGTCTTATCACAGTGGGGTAGAAGCTGTCCTTAAGCCTGGTGGTACGTGCCCTCAGGCTCCTGTATCTTCTACCTGATGGAAGAGGAGAGAAGAGAGAATGTCCTGGGTGGGTGGGGTCTTTGATTATGCTGGCTGCTTCGCTGAGACAACGAGAGGTAAAGACAGTGTCCAAGGAGGGGAGGCTGGTGTCCGTGATGTGCTGGGCTGTGTCCACAACTCTCTGCAGTTTCTTGCGGTCCTGGGCAGAGCAGTTGCCTTTGTGCCCTTTAAATGCAAAGAAATAATTTTCAGTCGATTAGTATATCTCCCAGTGCAAGAGTTGGGGACAAATCAGAAGATGTATTCAAAAACTGCATATGCTGGAAATTTGGTTTAAAGGTGATAGAAATACTCAGCAGGACAGACAGCATCTATGGAGAGAGAAATTTGTGTTTGGATGGGAAGATCATTGGCTCCGTTTCCCTCCAGATGCTACTAACCTGAGTATTTCAACATTTTCTGTTTTTTTTTATTTCACAAGGCATACTGTTCTGTTATGACGGGAACGTTATAGGTTGCATTTTGTAGTAGTTGGGGTGGGACTTTGGGTTACATCACCTGTCACTTTAAGGTTTCAAAACATAATTGTTGTAAACAAGCACATCCTGAGATCAACTATTTAGTCATCATAAAGGAAATGTCTAGCACTTTTTAGTGGTTAAATTAAATTAGTTTTTATCTGCAACGAACTGCGCTACTTGGTAAAATGTTAGATTGAGAATTTTTACAGGCATTTCCTTTCATGTGAGAGGTCACACTTCTTGTCTTTCTGTCTTGACATAGACTAATTATACATAATCTGAATTATGTCCCCCAGTCATTTCAAATGGCCGGGAAAGGAAAATACTGGAGTCTGCAAGTTCTTAACTGATCTTTCCGTAAACACCCACAGCTATATTTCCATCCTGCGTATTCATTTGCCTTTTAATGAACTCATCTAGTATATGTAACATCATTTAGCCTCTGTGTACCTTTAAAGAAATACAGCTTCACATTAGCAGCAGAATAATGCATTGTGCATTATATACAGGGCTTGGACTTTTACTGCTAATAATTGAACAAAAAAAAACACCTAGAGAACCAACTCTGATGAAAATCTGACTTTATTTTCACATGCCAATAAAATTCTGTGTGGGGAATACATTTATATTAATAACCATACATTTTGCTTTAAGGATGTGATTTTGAAAATGGAGATATAATGCATAGACTCCTGACTAATGTTTGTGGACTAGTACTAGAATACACTAGTCAATGATTTGACTGGGTAACTCAAGATGGGGCTGGAATAAAACCCTTTTTAGCAAAAACTTAAGTAGCAGTAGATGACTTTGAATATGCAGGCATGTTATTTTCACTTTTTTTTGGTTGCCACTAAATTTTTGCATTCCTAATTTTTGATTTTTAAATAAAAATCTGAACTGACGAACTGAAAAAATACAAATTCAGGTTAGTTTATTGTCATATGCACAAGGGTGCAATGAAATTCCTTGCTGGCATGAAGCTCACAGAGTAAACGGTGTGTTGGTAATAAATACAACAATAAATATAATGACAAGCACAAAACAACAGAATGGTGCAAAGTACTGTAATGCAAACTGAGGTATTGCAAAAAGAAATGCTAAAATTAAGGGTTCAAAAACATGGCAACACCACTGTGAAAGGGATGTGAAAGAGGTGATTGGTTCAGAAGCCTGAAGGCTGTGGGAAGAACCTGTTCTTGAGTCTGGTTCTCCATGTTTTCAATCTCCGGTATCTTTTAGAAGATAGAGGAGAGAAAAGGGAATGGTCAGGGTGACAGGCATCCTTGACGATACTGTTAGCCTTCCTGAAACAATGCACTGCAAAGATGTGATGAGCCTGTAATGGACTGGGCAGTGTTTACCACTCTCTGCAGGTTCCAGCAGTCCAGAGCCCTCCCTTAAAAGTGTGTTGTTTGATTTATCAATAACAGTGCCACGTGGGTTGTAACACACAGACAAATACATCATGTACAATAGTATGGGGACATTTGTATAAGGAAATGGATATAATTGTGGAAATGCCATTACAAAAATGTAGGTATATAATGTAATAACAGAACTTGACACATGACCATAGATATATGCTGATGTCCAAAAACTTTTGATAGCCTCTAGCAACTTAAGTTGAGCTTAAATGAATTAATTTAAAAATTGATTTTCGATGTGATGTTCGGGAAAGTTGGATTGGCCCATAATGCTGACTGCCAGAAAGGTGATTGACATATTGAAACTATTTGTTTTTTTTGAATTTTTTTTTAAATCAAATAAATCCAGTACTTCAAACTTCAAGAACGGTTAAAGGTGTGAATAAAATTATTTATAATTAGTCTCTTGGGTGTGCAGCAATGTCTTGGTTTGAATATGTTTGTTGTAATTTATAGATGTATTTAATAATTATGAGTAGTTTTAAAGCATTTTCTGGAAGCCTGTGATTTTTCAGTAATTGAAGAGGTGGGTAGGTTGATTTGATTTACATTTCAGTATATGGGATGTCTGCCTTAGGACTGCTGTGTCAACTTGTAATATTAGATTAATCTTCTCTTAAAAGGGCTCTATTGATGGAGTCATTTTAAGATCGTATATGAGGTTCCATTTATATTATTTCACTTGGGTGTCAATAAATTAGCAAATTGAATAAGTGCTTTAATGATAAATGCCGTAATGTTTTTGTAGTGAGCTCTGTACTCATTTTTTCTTTCTCCACTCCCTTTTTGTCTCTCCCAGGATAAAGTATTGAGGATGCTTTATGTGTGGGCTCTTTGTAGAGATCAAGATGAGCTGAACCCATATGCTGCATGGAGACTTCTGGATATTTCGGCATCGAGCTCTGAGCAGATCTTATAAGGGAGGGATCTGGTTATCGGGATTCTTGCATTGTTCCATCATGAACCTGTCTCTGGGTCTCCACCGGGAAGTGAACATACTTTGTCAGTACCACATGATGTTTTAGCCAGCAGAGCCTTAAGACTCTAGGTGCTAACGTGTCAAAAGACTGGGGAGGTTTTGATGCCATCATCGACCCAATATGAAAAGACAAGTAGTGGAAGTAAAGCGTGGCTGCTGTCTTGTAAATAATTTGTATTAAATAAACAGTAGAACTGGTATTTTCTACCAGCATGATCAAAGTATGTTCCTTTTTTCTGACTTTTTAGTACATCTGCTCTAATATTGTACTTACAACATTTGATGTTAAATTATGGCCAAGATCATGGCAGGGTGCTTTGGTTTGCTTCACACTCCCTGGTCTAGGAAACACAAAAATCTATCTATTCCCTTCACTGGACTTGAAAGTGCACATATGTGGATGTTGGGTTGCCAGGATTAGACACTGCTTGGATGTCACATTCCTCATGACTATGGTAACTTGTTGACACTTATTGGTTAAGTTCACCTGCAGAATAGCCAATACCTATATAATTAAGAATCAGGGGCTTTGTGATTGGAGGACAAAAAAGAATGTAATGGCCTTGGAATTATATTTCTTACTGCCATGTTTTTATGCACTTAATTATCCAACTTCAGTAAAAGAAAAATCAAACACCATTGAAAATTGGGGACTTGACTTGCATGGTCTGTAATTTTTATTGTGGGCCCTCCAGGCAGCTGATGCACTAACGAATGGAGGATCAATTCGTAGATATGCACAGTGTTATCCAACTGCCTGGAAATACCTCCATTCTCTGATTACTCAGTCTGCCATCCATTACCAGGCCTACTACCCTTCCACATCTAGGGATCCCATCTTCCATCCATTACCAACTACCTAGAGAAGCCAGCAAAACTACTGATTCTACTTATCAGTAGCAGCTGGCGCTTGCCTAGTTCCCCGACCCTAATCACCAATGTTTTGCAATAAAGGAGCATAAGGATTGATAGGCCTGTTAAAACGTATCATGGACTATTGAATCTTCCATCAGCAGGCCTTGTAATAAAGCACTTGTTTGCCCATTTCAAACAGAATAAATAACACTTCTGTAGAGGTGTCAATCTTTCTGTGCACAAGTTTCAGATGAGGATAGTGTTGGAAGTTCTAGATGGGGATTGGGAGGAAATTGAGGGATTGAGAATGGAACTGAAGTGTGGGGAATTGAGAGAGAAACTGAACGACTCACAGAAAATTCAAAATGGAACGGAATGGCAAGTCAAATGGAGGGCTGGAATGGGAAAGGCAGATAGTTGTATTAGGAAAAAATCTTCGCAGGCAGGATTGATGGAACAAAGGGAGAATGAGTAATGTGTATTACAGCACAGCTATAATACTTATCTATTATAGCAACTCATCATAATTTTATTTAACTAAATTTCATTATTGAAATATAAATCTGCCAGGCTTTTCATTTATCCTAAAATTTATAATAAAAATAAGCAGCTGAGTGCACAGAAAATCATACAAATTATGGATTCTTGTTATCACCTAGGTTTGAAGACTGAATTAGCCTCCTCCTCAGCTTGGTTATTCCAGTTCAAGCTTGTGAAAAAAATCAAGTATATTCTGCACAATAAAAGGACACATTCCACTGAGGCATTATTATCATTTGCTTATACACAGCCATCTGCAAAGTGATTGAAGAAGTCAGGGTTAGATAGCCCATAGTGATGTTTATGATCAACTTGAGCCTCTTCCAAATTTTTATCAGCTAAATCATCAACGTAGCCCTCTCCCTTTTCCCTAATGCGTTTGTCCAACCTCCCCTTAAATGGATCAGTATTATTCAGCCACTCAACGTGGTAGCGAGTTCCACACCCTCAAAACCCTGGATAAAGAAGTTCCTTATGAAATCCCTATTGGATTTTTTGGTAACTACCTTGTAATGGTGATGCCTAGTTATGCTCTTCCCTATAAATAGAAACATTTTCTCTAATATCCACTCTATCAAAATCTATCATAATGTTAAGTACTTTGATTAGCTAATTCCACGCTTCCTCCAGAAGAGATCCATTCTGCTCTTCCTTCCCTGATATGTATATCCTTTATATCATTCTTTTCAATCCTGCCTGCATCCTCTCTAGTGGCTCCATTATCGTTGCATAAAATAGTGACCAGATCTGCAGCACTCTAAATGGGGATTAATTAAGGTTTGATACAGCTTTAGCATACCTTTCCTACTTTTTAATTTTATCCATCTAGATATAAACACCAGTGCTCATCTCTTTTATGGCCTTGCTAACCTCTGGTGTATTTTAGTGATTGTTATATTTTCATAGAGATCCTTTTATTCCTCTACATCAGAAAGATTTGCATCTTCCTAATAAGAGTGACCTCCCTGTTCTTCCTACCAGTCATCTAACCTATGCTTCCTTCGGGTGTCTTCGGAGCCATGTTACATTTATTAGCCTGTACTTTTCCAGATACCAGTTAATTTTGGCTTATGTTGTTAAAAGCATTCCCCTCCCCCAACCCCCACCCCACCTGACTGCTGATTAGATTCTCTGGTGTAATTCTTAAACATGGGAGTATGATTTGCTGTTCTTCAGGCCTGTGGCACCAGCCCACATCCAGGGATGGTTGAAAGGTTGTTGTTAGAGCCTCTGGAATTTCCATTCCTGTTTCCTTCAATACCCCAGGCCTGAGTTGCATACCGTTTGGTCTGGTCAAGTTTTCCACCTTTAGGATTGTCAACTGTTTCAATAACTCCTCTATTATTATCTTATGAATATATTACTGCAAACTCCTACACTACTGGACTGACAGCATACTTTAGTAAAGAGAGATGCAAAATACTTATTACCTCAGCATGCCCTCTGCCTTCAAAGAATGTTATTTAGGACCCCTAGTTGGCCCCATCCCTTGCTTATCCTTTTACAACTGTGTTTATAAAAGACATTTTGGCTCCGTTTTATGTTAGTCACTAATCTTCTGTACCATCCTCTCTTTACCCCTCTACTTTTTTTAAAGGTTTACTCTGTCCCTTCAATATTCAGCTTGGTTCTTTACCAAATTATAAACATCTCCTTTGTCATAAACCTTCCTCTGCCTAATTTAAATTCCTATCTCTTTGGACATCCAGTGAAGTCTAGATTTGGCTGTCCTTTTATGCCTTAGAGGAATCAACTCTGTCCTGGAACTATCCCCTCTTCCAATGCCTCCCATTATTTAATGATTATTTTGTCTTACCAATTTTTGTTTTCAATGGAGCTAGATCCATTTTCTATGCAATAAAATTAGTTTTGTTTTGGTTAAGTATTTTTATGTTTGCATTTTTTTCTCGTAATAACCTTGTGTTCATTGTTCCTCAAAAATGATTCATATGCTCAACTTCATTTCCCAGAGTTTGACCCAGAACTGCTCCCTTCCTTATTGGACTGGAAGCACATTCATCAAAGAAGTCCATGTTTGCACATTTCAGGAATGAATTCACTTCTTTGGGTTTTATGCTGTTATTATCCCAGTATGTATTAGGTTAGTTGAAATCTCTCTTGCATTATCACCATTACAACCTCTTATTCTGCTACATTGGCAGCATCCTCTAGAGTAAAGAGAGATGCAACCTTTCTGTAATTTAGCTGCAAATTTACTCCTCCATATCTTTCCCATTGTTTGTTGATCTGCAATGTCATAAACCCAATAATGTAACAGCTCTGCTATTTTTCTTTAATCCAGCCAAAAAAGATTCAGACTAAGGCCATTCAATTAAATCATCTCTCTCCAATGCTACAATAGTTCCCTGGACTAATACTGATCCCGTTTTCTTCCATCACTATATTTCCGAATGCCTCATGGCCAAGAATATTACGGTGTCCAATCTTCGCGTTCATTGACTCTGATCTCAGTTGCCACAATATTGTAATTCTGTGTGATGACAAGTGCCTGAGGCAGAATAACCTTATTTACTATCCTTTGTCAATTGTGCACTGACACTCTAAATCCATCTGAGACCCCTGATTGATTTCTCCCATTTTCTTTTATCTGGTGCTATTTGTCTCTTACAGTCATTGTCTTTGATGTTTTTTCCATGTGCGCATCATTGTTATTCCATGACCAATGGCTTTTTAAGTCACCTCTGTAACTCAAAGTCGAGGCAGAACAGTTGGCTTGGTAATCAATGATTTAAGGTGATATTTTCTGTACTATAAAAGGTACCACTTTCTGGGAGCTCATCCTCAGTTTTCCATCTCCTGCTGTCACTGTGAGTCATGTTGAGTCTGTCCCATTATTTCAGAAGTGCTCTTGGCTCTGTTCCATTTCTCATCTTCTTCAATGAATTGAAGGATGTAACAAAAGTGACATTCTCTTTGCTTGTGCCCTTTAGAATGAGTGATAATGGAATATCTGGTGAAGAAATTGCTAAATATCTCCAATAACAAAAAGACTATGTTATTAATTGACAGGATAGATCTGAGATACCATCCTCTGTTAGGATGTTGTTCTGCCTTCAGTTTAAGTTCCTTGCTTTTTAATCATATTAGTCATCAAAATTAATGTGAAGCAACCACTTTAAACCACTGGGTCAATAGAACAAATTTAATCCTCAAGAAAAACGTTGATCCTACTTTGAACAGCTTATAATCTTACCATTCTGTGTTCATATCAGGATATTAATGTCCTACCAATTATATATTGCAGTTCTCTTCTGTGTTTAGTACAGACTAAAGCCATTGGGACTACTGGGCCTAAGGAGGATGGGTTGTTGCATTCCAGAATCTCCCTTGGAATTGGAGCTGTGCTTGATTCCAGAATTGGAATGATGTTATCCAGGGTTCTTGGACTGTGTGCCATATTACAATATGGGAAAATCATAAATTGCCCATTGCTCCCAGGATTGTTTTTGTTTCCAGGAAGCAGCTCAGATCTGCAAGATGTTCTTGCAGAATTGCACAATTGCACAATCTGCAATTGTGCAACTGATATATAGGATAAAGAAAAGTATGCTTGAAGCTCAATGTTTTTCAACTTTAACTTTGATTTAAGAGTGATTTCTCTAAGATATAAAGTCCTTAAGGGTAAGAAAGTGATGATCAATCAGAATTTCAAGTGCAATTTCTGTTCAAAGTTACAAAAAAAGGACATGAAAAACATATCAACAATTGGTTCTCTCTCATTGAGTGCATACCAAAAAGCTAAGGAGTCACCAGGAACCTGAAGAATTATTTCAGGACCCAACCTTCACTGACTTTCTGTGCTTCAGAGAAATCCTATTCAGACTCAACAAATTTTACAAAGCCCCCTTAATACTGAACAGTGAGTGAGCCAAGAAGTTTCCACTAAAACCTTACCACTCAAATTAATGAGGAAGAACAAGCAGTTCCAAAAAAACATCCTTGATAGTTTTTCTCTCATCAATATTTTGACTGCTGTGTGAGTATTCCAATATACTTTTGTGAATTTCAATGACCATAGATAGTTTCTAATAATGATGCTTGGAAAATGCCTGATCTGATATTGAGTGACACAGGGCAGGAATGTGACTGGCCCCAGATTGAACTGAGTCAGCTGAGCTCTTATTCTTATGCAGGATTCAGTGTGGAGGATTGGAGGGATCTTGGTATCCAAGTCCATAGATCCCTCAAAGTTGCTGTGCAAGTTGGTAGGGTGGTTAAGAAGGTGTATGGTGTGTTGGCCTTCATTAGTCAAGTGATTGAGTTCAAGAGCCGCGAGGTAATATTGCAGCTCTATAAAACTTTGGTTGGACCACACATAGAGTAATACACAAAAAGTGCTGGAGGAACTCAGCAGGTCGGACAGCATCTGTGGAGGGAAATAAACAGTCAACGTTTTGGGTGGAGACCCTTCATCAGGACTGGAAAGAAAGAGGGCAGAAGACAGAATAAGAAGGTGGGGGGAGGGGAGGAGCACACGACTGTTTATTTCCCTCCATAGATGCTGCCTGACCTGCCGAGTTCCTCCAGCACTTTTTGTGTATTGCTCCAGATTCCAGCATCTGCAGAATCTCTTGTGTCTCCACACTTGGAGCATTGTGTTCAGTTCTGGTCACCTCATTATAGGAAGGACGTGGAAACTTAAGAGAGGGTGCAGAGGAGATTTACCAGGATGCTGCCTGGATTAGAGAACATGCCTTATGAGGATAGGTTGAGTGAGCTAGGGCTTTTCTCTTTGGAGAGAAGAAGGATGAGAGGTGACTTGATAGAGGTGTATAAGATTATGAGAGACATAGATAAAGCGTACAGCTAGAGTGAACAGCCAGCACCTTTTTCCCAGAGTGGCAATGGCCAATACCAGAGGACTCCTGTTTAAGGTAAGTGAGGAAAGTTTAGGGGAGATGTCAAAGGTAGGTTTTTTACACAGAGAGTGGTGGGTGCCTGGAACACACTGGTAGAGGCTGATACAATAGGGACATTTTAAAAGGCTCTTAGATAGGCACGTGGATGTAAGAAAAATGGAGGGTTATGGGCTGTGTAGGAGAGAATGGTTAGATTGATCATGGAGTAGGTTTATATAGATTGGCACAACATCGTGGGCCAAAGGGCCTGTACTGTGCTGTACTGTTTGATGTTCTACGTTCTATCTCAGGTGGGCCATTAATGTGACATTACAATTAACTTCAGTAATGTAGATGTGGATTGTAACAGTGGAGGGCATCAGAAAGGGTTCCTTCATGAATCCTGGATCACCTATGAGACTCTGGTTTGTCTATGAGGAAATATTTCTTCTGTCCCTGTTTTTGCAAGATGTTGTGTCCTGTTATGATATTTATCTAAATTACTCTGCTCAAGATTAGAATAAATTAAAACTAAATGTTTAGTCACACTATTACCAAGTTGTAGGACTGCTGAGTCTGCCAGTGAACATAATCCCTTGGAAAGGTTGGTGAAGTATGTTATCTCTTTGTGAATGGGGCCAGCTCAGGGATAAACTCTGAGAGTATCTTTAAAACTTTACATTCTGATGAGCCAGTAATGGACCTGTTTCAAAATGAATATATTATCCACAAACTAAAGAAGGCAGCAGATGGTGAGAGACTGGGGGAGGTGTGGAGGTGGGTGATGTCCAGTGAGTGAGGCAGGGAATAACCAGAGATTGGAGGAGAGGTGGCGGTGGGGAAGATGCCCAGAGAGAGAGATGAACATCATTTAAAAGGCATTTGGACAGGTACATGGATAGGAAAGTTTTAGAGAGACAGGGGCCAAACACTGGCAAACAGTACTAGCTTAGATGGCCATCTTGGCATGGATGAGTTCAGGGCTGAAGGGCCTGTTGCCGTGCTGTATTACTCTTGTGGTGCTTGGAGACTGGGAGAATTGGGAGGGTGGTGCCCAGACACCTGGTCAGAAGAATAAAGAAATACAGCAACTGATGACTGAGAAGCAGTAATAAATGCATCAGTATCTCTTACTAGCGGAGCAAGAACTGGGGGTTTGGGAACAACTCTGTGGTTGAAGTAGTGCTGCTGATCTGCAGGCTCTATGATCCTTAATAATCAGATACAATTATCTTTCTGCAGTATTTTGGTATTCAAATTCTGAACACACCCTCAGCATCTGGGCAGGACATCTTGATCTCTGTATGCCGACTTGTATAATTGAGAAGTTGTGCCGACGTATACAGATTCTCTCTTGAAGTTTAATTTTAATGAGACTTTTTGTTAAATTAAATATTGAATATTGTAGGCAGCTGCAGGAAGTCACAGGCTTTATATAGATGATGATGTTACTTACTTATTACAGCAAGGAAGGCCAATCAGCCCATCAGGTCCAAGCCAGCTCCCAGCAGAGCAATCTCATCAGTCCCATTCCATTCTCCTTTTGATTTGAACCTGGGTTCCTGGAGCTTGTTAGAGTAATTGAGTTCTAATGGAACCGAAGTAGCTCCATTGTCCCAATGAGTGTCAGCTGGCATTGTGAAGGAGCGTTTGGTTAGGTCTGTTCCCTGGCTCTTCTCCCTTTAGCTCTATGATTTTTTTCTCCTTCTGTTCAATTCCTTTCTCGATGTTACAATTGAATCTACTTCCACCACACTTTCAAGCAGTGCATACTGGATCATAATTACACACCATATAAAAAAGTTTTGCTCTGGCTAGAATTTGAATAGAATTATTCATACTGTTCCTATTAATATAATGTAGCTAGACATGATTAACAAATGAGAAGCTGTTCATCTTATCTGGAGAGGCAACCTGTTCATTTTGTAGCATTGAAGAGTCATATCAGAAAAAAACCTTTATGATGTTGTGATCTCCTTGAATTGGCTGTGATTTTCCATCCATCCCCTGTCACCTTTCAAATCTTACACAGACTGTAGAAAACATGGCCAGGTCATTTGGCTCAACTGGTCTACCCAAGCCTGCTCTCACCTTTCTTCACATCATCCTGTCAGCATAACCTGTCCTTTCTCTTTGGTATCTTTGCTTCATTTAAATGTTAGCCTTGTTTCAGTTAGAAGCCCTTTCACCTCTGAATCAGAAAGTTGTGGGTACAACTCCCACTCCAGAAACAAAATTCAAATATCTGGATTAATGCTCCAGTGCTGTAATGAGGCAGTGTAGCCTCATTGGAAATACTTTCCTTTGAATAATACTTAAGGCTGGGACCCATTCTGCTCTCTCAGGTGGAGATAAAACATTGAATGGCACTATTTCAAAGAGGAACTGTGGAAGTAGGGCTTTAACTTACTGTAGTTCTGTAATCTATCTCACTAAAAAGATGGGATGACAGATTTTTATCACGTTGTATGTGCCGGGGGTTTACTGTCTGCAAATTGGCTGCTGCATTCCTTTCTTTTTCAATCTTTTTATTAGTTTTCAAATTAATACAGATTGATACATAGCATCAATATTTATACATGTAATACAAAGAGATCAGGATAACAATCAGAGCATATATAATCATAAAGAACAATAAAATATAAAAAAATCTGTAGATCCAACGATCTCTTAGTAAATGAATATAGCTGCATTCCTTACACTATAGAATGAACACACTTCGAGTAATTGGTTGTAAACCATTTTAAATTCAAAAGCAGATATGTATATGCAAGTCTGTCTTTCTAAGTATATCAGTTTTCACCTCATCGGATGCCTGTAATTGTTAATACCACACTCAAAATGTTCTAAGAACAAAGAGTTTTGTCATGAATTTCCTGCTGGATTTATTTGGCCCTGTTTATGGCCCTTGGTTTTCCACTCAACTGAGATGTCTATTCCACTTAAGAACATTTGTATATCAATTAAATTTTCCTCTGGTATGATATGTTACAACCACTGTATCATTTGTATGCAGGTGAACAAATTTGACAATATCTGAATTGGTGGCTGGCATAGGAACCTATGATGTCCATTGTGATGCTCTGAGCAGTGGAAAGATCATTTAAAATTCAACTGGTCTGTTAATATAGGACTAGACATGACGCACTTAAAAAACTCGAGAGCGCTTCATCACTTTGGTGGTCACGGGCATTGCTCAAGGCCTTGGAGGGTTGCCATGGAAACCCTATTTCCCCTTCTGATTGAAGCTTCTGGCAGAAGATGGGGAAAATTGCATTGTAATAGTCAGTGGGGCCAGGGATGGATAACTACCAGATCCAACAGTGAAACGTAATGACCAGTGTAGGGCTGACTATTCCAAAGAAGCACCATCATTCTGTTAATGAGAAATAGCTGGATACCTGTCTGAAAATAGGAAAAATTACACCCTAAAGTCCAATAGACCACTCTCCTGATATCAGTAAGGCTTGGCTGGTGTTGTGGACAGACTTTGATCTGAATGGGTCATGCCAGATGTTGATGCTGGCTGGAGAGCTCATCCAGTTCACCCTATGCAACTGTTTTCTAGCTTACAAAAATACATTGCTCCCAATCCCCATTTTAAAGGGAACAGTTTTTCAAAAAATCATTAAAGTCAGTCAGTTGTAAGATAGTGAATGGCTTGTTATTTATAAATGCAATCTTCATCTTTTGCTAGCAGTTTCTGATGGCACTCTGGGATCTCTGTACAGCCAGTGAATATGATAATGCAGGTAATGTAGGGTCTGCATAGAAGAAAAGTAGTTATGTCTAGCTCTTTCACAGAGTCTCCTGCTTTGAAAAATGGAGTGTGGGCAGAGGGACTGCAGTAGAAATGAGCTGCTGGGAATGAGGGAAGACTGGAATTCAAAGGTGATCAAAGCCTTAGTAAAAGTCGTGATCCTGGATCCTAGATCAGTTAGCCTGGCATCCATGGTGGGTGATAGAATAGAAACTATCAAAGAAACTAGTCACTGTCAGCTATGAAGTATAAATGCAATAAGTGTGAATCTGTGTGGACTTATTCAAAACAGCTCCTTCTGAACTAATTTGGAACAAATTTCTTTTGAGACTGTGACTAATTAAATGTGTGAAGGGAGTTGTTTGCACAATCTGTAACATTCAGTTTCAGAGCTTTTGACAAGATTGCTCCATAAAATTTATCATACAGTAAAAAATCATGTGGGACTAGAAATGGAAACTGGCTGGATTACCATAAAATATTGGTGCAGACAGAAAATCCTACCATCTAATCACTATTTCTTTCCTGTTCTTTCGGACATTACCAGGACAGTTGGGAATACCCAACATATATTAGGGCAGGCACAGTAGTGTAGTGGTTAGTGCAACACTTTACAGTGCCAGCAATCCAGGTTCAATTCCGGCTGCTGTCTGTAAGGAGTTTGTACATTCTCCCTATGTCTACGTGGGTTTCCTCCGGGTGCTCCGGTTTCCTCCCACATTCCAAAGACGAATGGGTTAGGAAATTGTGGGCATGCTATGTTAGTGCCGGAAGTGTGGTGACACTTGCGGGCTGCCCCCAGAACACTTTATGCAAAAGATGTATTTCACTGTGTGTTTCGATGAACATGTGACTAATAAAGAAATCTTATCTTATTCACTGAATTCCCAGTCAATTTCTTGTCTATAATTAGAATTATAGTCTTTGACCTGAAATGTTGACTCTGTTTCTCTTTCCATAGATGCTGCCTGACCTGCTGAGTGTTTCCGGCATTTTCTGTTTCTGCTTCAGATTTACAGCATCTGCAGTTGTTTTGTTTTCCAACTTGACTTGGGACTAATGTGCAATGTGTGAAGCAAGCTGTCAATCTAGAGGCGCTGCTGTTCATATTACAGTCAATGTACAGCAAAGACTACACTGAAGCTGGGGGGAGATGCTCACTGAAGGTGATGAACACAAAGAATCAGGAGAGATAAGAGATGGAGTTTATTGGTTAAGGCTGGAACATTGCCTACCCTGGAGGTGGTGCAGTCCAATGAGTTGAAATGATGAGGGATCTAGGAAGTGGTGAAAGGAGACAGGCAAAATCCTACTGCAGAGGTGTTGACAGTTAGAGGCACAATGAGGACGAAGCCCACACCAATGTGACTCACTTGACACAGCCTAGGTCATAAGAATTGAACCATGTGATCAACTGCTCTCGATGTATGTATTGGTACATTGTGAGTATCGGCCTGGCTCGAACCTGTTGTCTGTCTGGGACTAGGGAGACAGAAATGAAATCCTCTCTTGTGAAGTCAGGCTGGAGGAAGGTGCCCCAGATCGGAGGAGCAGGTGTAGGAACAGATCTGGAAGGATCTTCTTGATCAAAGGATCTGGATGACTTTGTGCCAAAGTAAAACTCACAGATAATGTGAATGTTTGCTTCTTTTTATTTGTCATTATTGAAGTGGCAATGTATGTGGCTTTTGTAATATTGGGCGGGTATCCCTTTAAGAATTGTACCACGTGACCAAACTGTTCCCAATATATTGTCACATTGAGAGACTTGAATTAGTTCCAACCAGTTGTCGGTCAGGGACTAGGGGCACAGAAAAGAAGTTCCTGTAAGTTCCTTTAGTTTAAAAAAATTACTGTGCTAGTTTAGCTTATTGCCCGTCCCAGGAGGATTTTAGGAATTGGGAAGAGAAGCAAATGTTTAGTTGAGAGGGAGAAGTCAGTGGGGTTGGTGGGGACACTTCCATGATCAGGAATGTTAACAGTGCAGTGCCAGAGATAAGAAGTATCTTTATATGGAATTCCAACATGGCAATTTCCACCACGGAAAGAGGATTTTGCCACTCACTAACAATTGGAAACTCTCCCATGATGAAAGTTCGTGGCCACTGAGGAATGTTTAAACAACCTGTAAAACCTAGCGGATCAGAAAATCAAGGCTCCAGTTTGGGTACAGGCCGTCCTCGGATTACGAACGCCTGATTTATGGACACCCCCTGCATACGAACGAGCTCCCATAATATTATTAAATTCAAAAGACCGACGTACGTACGTACATTCGTTCCTGCGAACAACAGAACTAGTTTCTTCTCTCTCCACTTTTCGTAATTGTTCTTTCTTATCTGTCTTGTGCGCTTTTGATACCATTCATTACATTACTGTGGAGGTATGGTTACCATATGGAGTAATTTTTGTGTATTTTCTGACTTATGGACAAAATCAGCTTACGGATGTCTGTAAAGCAGAACCCGAAAGTTATCTCTGTCTATCTCGACCTGTATCTCTGTCAGCTGAATGCCAGCTTGGTTCAGTAGTAGAACTTACGGCTTTGTGTCAGAAATTTGTGGCTTCATTGGATTTAAACACATGTTGGAACTGACACTTTAACGCTGGTCTAAGCAGGTGGCAGAAGTACATTCCCTTGCCTGAGAGATTAAACTGACTTGATAAAAATTAAGCGACTAGTCCAAATGGTTCTAAAATATCCTCTTGCAGAGAGGAGGAAAGGTTTCATGGTGTCAGGGCTAACATTAATTTCCCAATCAGTGGCTAGAGACCAAAATGGCAAAAATCTTGGGTATAGTTGAAAATGAATATTTTGTGTCTTTCTTCACAAACGATGGGGTCAATTGTAGCAATGATGACAAATGATAAATGAGACAAAAATAGAGAAAGAGAAAAATGGAAGTGGTTTAAGGTTTTTTTTAAAAAAAGATGTATTCCCAGATAAAATGTATCCTGTGGAGTTAGGGGAAACAAGGAAGGAAATAACAGAGGCTCTGACCATCATTTTCTAATCACATTTACCTCTCAGCATGGTGCTGGAGGGCTGGAAGTTACTACCATGGTTCTATTGTTTAAGAAGAAAGAGGGTAGACCAGGTAATCACAGACCAGTCAGCCTAGCCTCAGTGACAGGCAAACCACTGGAAAACTACCCTCCTTCTGTGATATAAATTTCTATGAATATTTCTTTTTTGTTATTTTGCTTTAGAAAGTAGCAGTGATTGCTTAAAAAAAAAATGAGAATCTAATTGAATAATAAAGTCCTGAGACTTTGAGCTTCTTTTTCAACATTGCAGGTGGCTGAGGAAAGAGAGGTTGGAATGGGGATGGAGTAGGATATTAGAGTGACAGGCAACTGGAAGGTGGTGGACCGAGGGGAGAAATTCCACAAGGCCATCATTCAATTTGGGTTCTGGTTAAAAAAAATCCCACTGTGAGCAGCAAATATAGAATAGTAAATTAAAAGCCGCACCAATTGCTGTCACAGCTGCAGGGAGCATTTGTGTCCCTGGCCTGGACAGTGGGAAAGGTAGAGATAAATGGGCAGGCGTTGCATCTCTGGTGTTTACTTGAGAAGGAGCTGTGGAAAGGGAAGAGGGTGTTGGTGGTGATTGAGGTGGACCAGCTTTTCACAGGGCGATCGTCCCTTCACAGTGTTGAAAAGGGAGGGGTGTGGAAGGTGTTTTTTGTCAGATGTGGAATCACACTAGAGGTGGCAGAATTGGCGTTTTTAAATCTGTCTGATTTTCATTGAGTGTGGAGCCTGTTGAATGGAGAAATATGGTAATTGTTGTGGATATGGTGGAAGACCATCAACTTTGGTGGATAGAAGGTGGCATGGTCAAAACAGATGCAGTGAAGGGGGAAAAATTGGAGCAGAGTCCTTCCAAGGAGTAGTGCAAGGAAAACGCCTGTGGGAGGCAATGGCTTACAGTGGATATCTGTGACCAGAAATGTGTAGTACCAGTTCCTCGGTAACTACTTGGCAGTGAAATATGCCATAGTATTGAAAATTCCTTCTTTCTATCGTGGTTTACTATGGTAACTTTAAGTTTTCTTAATTTCTAATCATCTTTTGACATGTTGTGTCCTGAAATCCAGCATAAGGTTTAAAGTTCTGAAATGGACTCAACATCAATAATTTATACATATTTATTAAAACGTACATTAACAGGCTGATTGACAGGAACTGTTGGGTTTATCCTCGGTTTAGTGCTGATGCTCATGTGATGCTTGAGCTCAGCTAATCCTCCGGTTTTCTCCTCTTTTCTCCTGGTTGAGATGTGGTTCAACATGTACAGCTGTGTTCAGCAGCACTTCTGCATGTGTGAGATTTGGCAGTGAGTGCCTGAAGGCTGTTGGACTGCATGCTCTCCCCAGTCCTTTCACATCTGACACAGTTTACAATGGAATCATTAAAAGGCGATCAGGATTATGAACTTGAGCTGGTGCACCTCTAAACCCCACACGTTCAGGACAATTGGATCACTCCAAGTACTCCAGTCGATTTTCCATGGGAATCTGTATGGCTTATTATCAGATTATGCGGAGTATTGAAAGGTGGACCTAGAGAGGCAACAATGCTGAGGAGGCAATAAATATTGGTCTGTCTCTGTCTCCATAGATGCTGCACGACCTGCTGAGCATTCCTAGCATTTTCTATTTTTATTCCAGAACAGGGACAGTTCAGTTACCAGTTCTGTGAGGATATGTTGATAAGCAACCTTCTCTCTTCTGTAACTCAGAAGTGCTAAACTCACAAACGTATGTTGAAGAACCAATTAAGGTAATTTGGTTTAATTTGAAATGTTCTCATTCAGATGATGAATGTGTATGCATCCAAATGAAAAAAAAGCCATCAGATGATGATTTATTCACCATGCAAGATGTGACCATGCAGGTAATGGTGAGCCATGCGTGTCAATGGTGAACAATGATAGATAATACTGAACAAATTTGTTTTATAACAGATAATGTGTATCAGTGGTAGATAGTAATACAATATAATGAAAAATACTGGAACATAAGAACCTGTATTGGATTATGTCAAACAGTGCAGGTCCATGTTGGAAAGTAATGGCCAATAGTTTGGACAATCAGTCAGCGGAGACATGGCTGGAGAAGAATGAATGTTGGTGGGAGACTTTGGACAATATCAGGCAGTAAGGGTCAGTATTGGACAGTAATGATAACAATGTGCAGTGTTGGACGGTGATAGTGAGAATTCATCTGGGAAACAATGGATCTTGGTGGATAATGTTAGATAATATCAGGCATTTGGGCATTCCTGGACAATGAGGAAGAAAAGTGGACAATTTTGGAAATATCAGACTGTGCAGCTAATACTGGACGGCAATGAACAATGGTGGGCAAGGATAATTATAGGCAATTTTGGATAACATCAGAGAGAGAGAGGGAGAGTCAGTGGTGGACATTAATGCACAATGTTTGCAATTTTAGATGGCATAAACAATGTGAGCCGTTTAGACAACAATGGCTAATTGTGAGCCAAGAGTGGACAATTGTGGACAAAGGTGTGTAATGTTGGGCTATGTCAGAAGCTGTAGGTCAGAGCTGGACAATGCCAATATGTATATTGCTGGATAATTATGTGAGAAAATCTAAAATTGGAAGAGTTTTCATTAAAGAAAGCTGAACCGTTGTTTCTCTAAATATTATACAACTGTCCCAAGTTTGGATCTTGAACCAGTCCCAGTAACAAGATCCAAAAGGCCAAATCCTTCTGTACTCTGCCCAGTATTGGCTGTGGCCATGGGCTGTTCTGTCATCTCCATGTTGAAAGGTTGTCTGTTCCATTGGATCTCAAAATTTAGGTTATACTGCAGTGGAGTGGTCCATTGCTTACCTACTGTGGATGAGATGTTAAATCAAAGCTCGCTTGCTGCTCTAGCTTGACTTTAAAGTGCCACAATTTCAATGGTGGACAGGGAGTGGGTGATATCTGGTCTTGTGCCCAATTCCTCAATCAGCATCACTAAAACAGATTATTCTTGTTATGTCTGTGCGTTCAGTGGGATTTTAGCCTCTTATTAAGTCCATTTGCAGAATGTACAGACATACACAGGGCATGAGGAATTCAAACAAAGTACATTTTATTTATTCAAAAGGCTTTTCACAGACTATTTCTGGAGCTTTTTATTAACATTGTTGTAACTCAAAGAGTAGATGGTCACATAACACAATCCTTTGAGTCATGAGAGCTTTAAGGTAGCAATTGTTCACATCCAGCAGGGAATTCAGAAGGAACTTCTTTACCCAATGAATGGTTAGAATGTTAGTCTCCTTCCCATAGGAGTGGTTGAAGCAAATGCACAAGTATGTAGGAACAAATTGGCTGTCATGTTTCCTATATTACAGAAGGAGAAACACTCCAGAAGGACATCATTGGTTGTAATGGGATGTCTTAATTGAGATACTGGCTCTTCTCCTTTGGGCAAAGAAGATTGAGAGGAGATTTGGGAGAGGTGTACAAGACTATGTTGGATTTGGACAGGCTCAGTAGAAAGAAGTTGCTCTCATTTGCAGATGGATTCTAAGATGTGAAGAAGATATATAAATGCAGTTCTTTCTTTCTTCCAAACTCTCTGTAAACCACGAAAATTTACTTGGTACACGTGACAGTGGTGCTGGATGTCGGCAGGGTTCTCAGCTATGGGTGCACCACAGTTGTCTTCACCTACTCTCTGTGATTGCTTAATACAGAATCTGTTAATCCTCAGACACTGAGTTCACCCTCTGTAAGAGTATAAAATTCACTGAGAGAATACACATTTATTAATAATTTAAATACAGTTGGTAACTTGTGCATGGATCACCCTGTCCACAGTGTCGCTGTCTATTCCATGTGAAATAGAACCATGCATCTGGCAAATACTGAAGTTGACTGCCAGGTCAGTCAGAGAAGTGGATGGTGATTCTCTGATCTCACAGGGTGAAGGGAAAGAGGGAAAGGCATTTATAAAATGGCTTTTATTTTTCTCCATGTACAGCTTCTCAAGGTGTTTGTGTGTGCCATGATGTGTGTTCACTGGCTACCTATGTCCTGTGTGCAGGTTTCCTGGTTTTCTGCTTCTGCTGGGGTTTGTATCCTAAGGTTCATGGATCAGCTGGGGTTTGTACCCTAAGGTTCATGGATCAGCTGGGGTTTGTATCCCCTGTGTTCTACTTCTTTTGGGGTCTGGGTTTGCCTCGTTTCTTCCTTGTGCTAGGGGTACAAGTTGCACAGGGTCCTGTGTGTTGGGGGTACAGGTTGCACAGGGTCATGTGTGGGCTGGGGTACAGGTTTCATGACTCACCTTCATATCCTTTTTTTCAGGAACATACTGAACCCAGTTATTGTTTGGATTGTTTAACCACGGTGACACATCAGAGCTGAGTTGGCTCCTCTCTTCACTTGACACCCACTCATAAGCTCTATCGAGACATTGTCACAGATTCACGTTCAGTGCCACCTACTACTTTTCTTCTCCTAACACAGTGTTGTACAGACAAAGCAGCCGCCAGCTACCTCCCTGGAAAAGCTTATTTTTATTTTATTTCCTCAACTCAATTCTGGGTGAGGAAACCATAGAATGCCTTTCAAAGAATGATAAATACATTGGAGATTTTATAATAACTGTCGAGGTGGTTCACTTTGTCGTCGCTAACAGTTATTTTCAGTTTAGTAGATAAACTATGAACAAAGCTGTGGCCTTAGCATCGAGTTATCATTCAATTGATTTATGAAATAGTAATTACTGTGACAGGTGTAGGTCTTTTAACTTCATCCCCACAAGGTCGTTTCCTCATCTGATAACGCGCAAGTGAAAGGCTGTTCCCACATCCTAGTGAGGAATATTGGCAGAGCTGTAACATGTGAAGTTTCATCCTAAGGTTTGATGGAAGACCTGATTACAGTAACATGGCAATAGTGTCTGCCACGTATAAAAGGACATTTAGGGCAGTAGAACAGTTCAGTGAGCTATTCTTTTGTTTATTGCAATGACTGTCTTTTCTGAATTGTAAATCCCCTCATTTAAAGTGCCTTAATCTTCTCCAGGGCCAGAATCACAGAATGGTCATAGCACAGAAGGAGGCCATTTGGTCCATCGTGTCTGCACTGACTCTTTACTTGCGCATTCACCCACTGGCCCTTTCTCTGTAGTCCTGCAAATTTGCTCCACCATATATTTATCTAATTCCCTCTTTAAGGTCACACTGGAACCTGTCTCCCCCACATCAGTGGGTCGTGCATTCCAGACTCCAGCCACATGGTGCATAAACAAGGTTTTCCTGCCACTTTTAATTCTCTTCTCCTTTATTTTGTACCACTGACCTCTGGTCCTCCACCCTTACGTCAAAGCCTCTCCTTACTCACTCTGTCTACACTCTTCATTATTTTATGTACTTTTTTTAGATCTCCCTTCAGCCTTCTCTTCTCCAAATAAGACAATCCCAGCCTCTCTAGCCTATCTTTGTAACTGTAGGCCCTCATTCCAGGAACCATTCATGTAATTTTTTTCTGGACCCTCATTCCTATAATGTAGTGACCAGTTTGTTTTATAAAGGTTCAGCATAACTTTCCTTTTATACTCCATGCCTCTATTGATGAAGTCCAGAATTGCATATGTCTTATTACCCTGCCTGCCCTTGCACCTTCACTGATTTGAGTGCACACACTCCCTCTTGCATCCCCTTTATATCCTTTACATTGCCTCTCCTTATTCTTCCTGCCAAAATCCAACACCTCACATTTTCTGCATTAAACTTCATCTGCCATGCACCTGCCCATTCCACCAGCCTGTTTATATACTGCTGCAATCTATCACTATCCTCTTCACAGTATTGGAATTCTTGGGTCATTTGCAAATTTAGAAATTATGGCTTAGACCTGCAAGTCTAGTTGGGTAATATTAATCAAAAATACTAAAGGTGAACTCTTGATCTCTCAGTCAACCTTGTCAAGTTCTTTGCACTTTATTTGTCTACCTGTACTGCACTTTTTCTGTAACTATAACTCTATATTCTGTTTTTAATGCATTCTTTTTTTTCCTTTTGCCCAACCCTGACGTACTTGTGTATGGAATGACCTATCTGGATGGCATGCAACAAAAGCTTTTCACTGTATTGTCAGTACACATGACAATAATAAACCAATTACCAATTACCAAAAAAAAAGCAACACTGAACCATGGGAAACACTACTATTGGTATTGGTTTATTATTGTCACTTGTACCGAGGTACAGTGAAAAACTTGTCTCACAAACCGATCTTACAGGTCGATTCATTACACAGTGCAGTTACATCAAGTTAGTACAGAGTGCATTGATGTAGTACAGGTAAAAAAAAGTAACAGTACAGAGTAAAGTGTCACAGCTACAGAGAAAGTGCAGTGCAATAAGGTACAAGGTAGAAGCTGTCCTTAAGTCTGGTGGTACGTGCCCTCAGGCACCTGTATCTTCTACCCGATGGAAGAGGAGAGGAGAGAGAATGTCCCGGGTGGGTGGGGTCTTTGATTATGCTGGCTGCTTCACCAAGACAACGAGAGGTAAAGACAGAGTCCAAGGAGGGAAGACTGGTGTCTGTGATGCGGTGGGCTGTGTCCACAACTCTCTGCAGCTTCTTGCGGTCTTGGGCAGAGCAGTTGCCATACCAAGCCGTGATACATCCTGATAAGATGCTTTCTATGGTGCATCAGTAAAAGTTGGTGAGAGTCAAAGGGGACAAACCAAATTTCTTTAGCCTCCTGAGGAAGTAGAGGCGCTGGTGTGCTTTCTTGGCCATGGCATCCACGTGGTTTGTCCGGGACAGGTTGTTGGTGATGTTCACTCCCAGGAACTTGAAGCAGTCAACCCTCTCAACCTCTGCACCATTGATGTAGACAGGTGCATGTACACTGCCCCCCTTCCTGAAGTCAATGACCAGCTCTTTATTTTCATCTTCCTCCAAATGAAAAATAACTATTCACCACTGCCCTCTGTTCTTTGTTACTTACCCAACTTCATATCCACACAAAATGTGAAGTGTACACCAAAAGAAGAAATTTTAACAAAAACTAATTTGTTACCAATCTGATTTTAGTCTCTTTACCAGAGACATTATTATTGCTTATATTCAGATAGTTTACAACATTCAAGGGAAATCATGAACCAAGCAGCAAAAATGATGCTGATCCTGATCTGTACATGTCTGCTGTCAAGGGAGGACAGAGGTTGTCCAGTGAAAGTAACCTCTGCTTCCCCAGAGGAGGATAAGCATGCACTTCCAGAA
The DNA here is from genome assembly GCF_009764475.1 of Pristis pectinata. Taxonomy (NCBI): domain Eukaryota; kingdom Metazoa; phylum Chordata; class Chondrichthyes; order Rhinopristiformes; family Pristidae; genus Pristis; species Pristis pectinata. The sequence goes on from NC_067428.1 coordinate 13,365,105, forward strand.
GGTTCTGCTTTTATTTCGGATTTCCAATATCCACGGTATTTTCCATTTGTGCATAGCTGGAGCCACTGAAGGATGATGGAAAGGTAAGAATATAATTCTAAAGTGAGAAGATAGGAACGTTAAAGCCTTAGCATTTTTCCAAGATAATAGTTCATTGTGCTCAGCATGAGGGATCAGGTGCTCCCTGAGTTGATTTATTTTTTTAAATTTTTATTTATTTTAATTTTTATTTATTTTGTCATGTAAGTTGTATATAATTTATGTTAATTTAAGCTTATGAAGTTTATGTCTGTAATATACTGTGTTGCTGCTGCAAAGAAGCTAATTTTCATAGCGCATACCATGCATATGCATGCCTGTGACAATAAACTTGAACTTGATGTGGCAATTATCAATGTAATTAGCTGGATTTTGGGCTCTAGTTCCTATTGGAAAACCAGCTGTAAGAAGACTGGATCTTCCAACCCATGAATGAGCAGTTACAGGGTGTTAGCAGTCCTTGTCTTCATTTCCAATTGGAAGGACGGAAAAGGCCACCTTACAACTGCTCACTCACTCGGAAAGCCAGCCGCCAGCTGTGAGGCTGGGAGGTGGAATCTCCTGGCCTTGCCATCAGTGGGTGACCCCCATCCCTCAGTGTTCCAGCTTCACCAAGAACCTTTGACAGAGCTGTAGGGCCAAATGGTGAGAGGTCTCCCACTGAGTGAGACCTCGGCTATCCCAGGCTCTTTGGCACCGTCTGGATCCAGGAGCTGGGGGATGGACATTCCCATTTAATTGTTTACTCAAGATACCGGTCAACAAAGAATTAAATGAAAATAGAGGCAGGTCCTAATTTAAAACAGAATATGTTTCTAACTCCTGCTTCCTCCCACATGATTGGCATGGAATCCCCAGTGACTTTTCACGACTGTGTCCTTTTTAGGTTGCAGGAGCAAGTCTGAAGTCGCTGCCCGTCCTGGAAATGGCACAGCTGAGAAATGTCCATCCCCTATGTGGGAAAGGAAGAGATGAGTGTGTGCGAGGGGTGGTCATGTGATCCAAGTGCACCAATGTATCATTTGCCACAGAGAGCTGTGGAGGCCAAGTCATTGGGTGTATTTAAGGCGGAGATTGATAGGTTCTTGATTGGGTTACAGAAGAAGGCAGGAGAATGGGGTTGAAAAAAAAATCAGCCACGATTGAATGCCGGAGCAGATTTGATGGGCCAAAGGGCCTAATTCTGCTCCTATATCTTATGGTCTTATGGAATGTGGAGTGGTGCAGAGTGAGCTGCAGGGGGTGACTACCCAGCCAGCAGTTTAGAAGGTCATTGATGGACAGAGCAAGTTGAGGCAGCAAACTAGTAGGAAGTGTCAGGCAGATGCCCAGTTGATGTTCTGGCCCAATTTATTTTGTTGGCAGAAGTGAGTTCTACTGTGATATTGCTGTTGGGAAGGTCCTGTTGAGGGAGAAATAGAAGCAGCAGTAGGCCATTCGGCCCCTTGTGCCTGCTCTCCCATTTAACTTCAGAGCCATTTTCTTGCACTGACCATATATGTCTTGATTCCCTTAACATCTAAACATCCATCAGTCTTTGTTGTAAATATACTCAGTGATTGAGCTCCAGAGGTTCACTGCCTTCTGGGTGAACCAATTACTGATTCTAGGCACGCAGCAGGAGAAACATATTCCCTGCATCTACCCTGTCAAGCCCCATAAAAATGTCTCAATGAGGTCATCTCTCATTATTCTGAACTCTTCAGATTACAGGCCCAGTCTGCTTAATCTCTCCTCATGTGACAATGCAGCATCCTAGTAATCAATCTGGTGAACCTTTGTGACACTCCCTCTATCACAATTACATCAGGCAGGAGGTACAGAAGCCTGAAGTCCCAACCCACCAGATTCAGGAACAGCTACTTTCCTACCACCATCAGGTCCTTGAACTGTCCTGCACAACCCTAATCCTACCTCAGCAACGGAACACTATGGACCACCTCTTGCACTACCATGGACTTGTCTCTGATTGTGTCTTGTTTTGCACTGTCTTTTTTTTCTCTTCACTGTCTTGTATGATTTATGTTTTGTGTTGTCTGAACCTATGTGTCTGTGATACTGTTGCAAGCAAGTTTTTCATTGTCCCTCTACGTCATCGTACTTGTGTGCATGACAATACACTCAACTTGATAGAGAGCCTTCAGTTCTGTCTTTTATTATTTTTTCTCTACTCTGATTCTAATGGAAGTATACATTTATGCTTGTGTGTTCTATCCCTATCTCACAGAACCTGATCATTGTTAACTATCTTGCTACACTGTACAGATGTCCCCCGGTTACGAATGCCTGACATTCTGACATATAAACTAGCCCACCCCGCCTCCCCTCTTTTGTCCACCTATTGTTGCTCTGCTTTTCCCTCCTACACATTGGGCTTCCCCTTTTCTTATCTTCAGTCCTGAAGGAGAGTCCTGACCCGAAACGTTGTCTGCCTGCTTTTCTCCATGGATGCTACCTGGCCTGCTGAGTTCCTCCAGCATCATAGTGTTTCCATTTCCAGTCTTAATTCTATTTATTTATTTAATTTCTTAAGTGTAATGCTACATCATTGGTCTTGCCTCAACAAGTCCCTCACTCACCAAGATCTCGCTCCATAGAGACCACAGCTAGAGGGCACTGAATACGATGAGAAAACATGCCACCCCTTAGCAGAACCCACAGGGTCCACAAGTTCTGAGTCAGTTGACCTCGGTTAACCAGTTGTGGCTGGTTACCCAAGCAGTTGGATAACCAGGGCTATAAGCCAGTCATTTACTATTTTATACTACTTGTTTACCACTGCAAGTGAAAATTATAAGGTTAAGAGATCTAAAAGTTAACCAAAATCAAACAATTAAATATTTATAATGAATTCATGCCCTTATTCACCAAAGTCCACCTTCAGTGGACACATACACTTGGTTGCCACTGTGCACTGGGCAAGAACTCCTTCTTTAAGAACCTCCTTAACACCGACCATTTTGACCAAAACCTTTGATCACTCCTCCTACCATCTCCCAGTTTGATGTGATCTTTTAGTTCACGACTCTGTGAGGGGCCTTGGGATACCTAGGTACATTAAACAGCTTTGGATAGCAGTTTTGAGAGAAGTGAGACTTGGCTCCATGTCAGAGGATGTTGCAAACTTCACAAGGGCCAACGATTGCCGAAACTCGCCATGGGAGAGTCTCTGGCTGTGAGCCACGAGAAGATCTGCTCAGTATCCTGACACCCATACTTTTAAACTAATTAAATTAGTTACACCATAACCATAAATTGTAGGATTGTTGTCAGAGAGGTTTTGTTGCTTCTCGAAGGTCTCATTCAGTAGATGGACAAGCAGTGCGCTACAAATCGAGTAAGGAAGGTGGGAGAGATTTAAAGATTGGTTGTGTGAGGTATTGGAAGATTTTGTGCTGAGCAAGCTTAAGAGAGAACAAGTCTAATAGCAAATTGTCCCCGCTCAAGGACTGCCTTGGCTTTGCCAGCTGCCTCTGCAAACCATCATTGATTTATTGTGAAGCAAAGTAACTGGTGTTAGTTAATTCTTCCCATTGTTACCTTAGTAACAGAGAAATACAAAGAAAGCTTTTCTCATAAAGCGACATTCACTCTGACCAACGTGATACAACAATTCCAAATCTGACTCAGGATGATGGGAAAGCGTTTTGCAGTGAACATTTATCTGAATCATTTCTATCACGATTAATGTATAGACGTGTCTCCATCTGACAGAGTGCTATTTAAAGAATATCTCCTTGAGTTTTAGCTAGTTTGCATGGTGTATTTGGAGGTGCTGCTGTTTAAATTGTGTTTCAGCAGATTCTATTAATCACAGAGCAGTGCTTAATAATCTCACTGAATCACATGAGTATGAGGACTATAGAGAGAATGTAACACCTCAGCACAGGCACCAATTGTTCCCTCGGCTCTACCCTTGGGAGTACATTCTCTTTCATGGCCCTGACTATTTGTTAGCCATGAATCACAAGCAAACACTGGAGTTACTGTGGGCACCAAACGTGCTCAACAGTTACTAGCTTGTGATACATTGGTTCCCTGCTAGTCAGAGGACTTGGAGCATAAACCAGACAGCTACCCTCAACATCAGCTGTGTGGCCACCTGCTTTTCTCCACGGATGCTGCCTGGCCTGTTGAGTTCCTCCAGCATCATAGTGTTTATCATCTAGATTCCAGCATCTGCAGTCCTTTGTTTCTCGAGGGGAGGGTAAAGTCTGACTAATGATGGGAAAGCTCACCAACAAGGGCATTCCTTCACAGTTTTAAGGAACAAGAACCAATATATGTGTTGTGCCCTACTTAACTCCATGATGATCACAAGCTGTTTGAAGGATGTCTCCCCCTCCAGACACTATCAACAGTTACTTTTGGTCAGTTTAGAAACTGTTGTAACTAAAAAGCTGTCACCATGTTTAGAAATCCACACCTGCCTGGCTTCCTGTTTGCTTCTATAGGATGCAAGCACTCTCGCTTGTAGAAGTGCATCCACTGACTCATACACGGACAGATTGGATAGAACACCACTGTACTTTGAGGCACTACAACAAAGAGTTTTACTGTTGCCAAATCTCATTCACAAGGAAGAAATCCTTAATAATGAAGGGGGCTGATCTCCAGCTTTCTACATCAGCTGGGCTGTGATACAAATGATGGTGATCTTTTACTCCAAATGGAGTTATTTAGAAATTAACATAGAAATTGCCAATATGCACAAAAATGTAAATAATGCAATCTCTGAGTATGAAGTTGGATTCCATTGAATGTGATTGAAATCAGAAAAGATTTACAACTTGCAGACAAAATTTCTGCGCCTGTTATTGGGTTGGTTTGCTGTAAAACTATTAGCAATGGCCCAGTGGTTGTCAGAAATTTATGGCTTTAAGACTAATTACATGCCCAGACACTTGAGCATATAATCCAGGCTAACACTCCATATCCATGTCCTCAGTTCTGGGTTCCCATCTGATCCTGTGGCCACTGTAGCCCAAAAATTTATCCCAGTGTTGAATACAATCAACGACCCAGCATCAACAATCCTCGGTTCTGAATAGCCAACCCTCCCCCAATCCCATCCTAAAATAATCTCCACTCGGCTCCAGACACCCCCAGCAGGGAGAAACATCCTGACAGCAGACACCCCTCCAAACCCCAGAATCTTATTCCTCTTCTTTGAAACATCAGAGAGCACAGATCCAATGCACCCAGTGCATCTTCATCAAATAAAGCCTTCATTCTTGAACCAATCCAGGGAACCTTTCCTGCATTCCCACTAAGGTGTGCAGATCTCTCTCTAGATGTGATCAGAACACTCCGGGAGGTTCCAGGTGTAGATTCACCAAAGCCCAGCACAATTGGAGCAAGACTTCCCCAATTCTGCATTCCATTCTTCCTGCAATAAAGGCCAACACTTCACCTGTTCTTCAGTACCTGATGAACCTCCCTGCTAGTCCCCCCATTTCTTGTACGAGATCAACCAGACCTCTCAGTATTGGATGTGGCAAGACTGCAGACATTTCCCCTAATCCACTTGTTATGGGGCCACTTAGCTACTACACACTGGTTACGCAGAGTGTCCGTTCTAATCCCCAGCATCACTTAGCTCCTTTCACACATCTGAACTCTGGGTTTTCGGTGTGGTTACAGACACTGGCTTTGAGAGAGGGGGTTAATAAAGGGAAGGGGGGGAAGAGCTCTGGAGGACTATAGGGAGCAGGGAGTAGGGAAAGGGGAATCGGAAGGAGCTTTGGGGGATGGGTTGGGGGGGGGCTTGTTGGAAGAAAGTGTAGGCAAGAGTGAATGTCCGTTTAAGTGTGTGTGGTTACAATATGTCTAGGCTTGTGTACATATTTGTGCTCATAGCTGTGTGTGACTAAGCTCCTTGGTATATGTATGTGTGTGTCTGCGCACATAGGGGTGCGAGCGTGTGTGTGTGTAAGCAGAGCCTGGTCTCCAATCATAGAAGTGTGTTTGCACAAAGGTGTGTGTGTGTGCAGCAGAGCCTGGTTTCCAGTAATCTTGACCTCCTTGCCATTAGATCAAGACCTCATTCTGTCAAGTCCACGTGGTAGCTGGTGTGCAAGGGCTACCTCACGTTAAACGAATTCACACACAGGCATCCTGCACTCAACATTTCCATGACATGCACATTTACTGTTTAATCCCAATGAATGACACTCAGGGGAATAACAAAGAAAACTCGAAGACTGCAGATGTTTCTGAAGTGTATCCAGATATTGTACAAAAAGAGCCAACGTGTGATGTTTTTAACAAGAGTCAAGGTGAGATGACATTGTTAAGTCAGAGAGGATGATACTCCAACAGTACCTGGTAATTGACAATGTAACAGAGCTCACAGAGTGTGCAAACCATGACTCTGTTACATTTTTAAAATTTGGAAATATGTTTAATCAGTTTTTTTTAAAAGAAAGCAATGTTATATATGTAATAGTGAACAGTTGTTACTTTAAGGCTTTCCTCCTGCTTTAATGATTGTGTCATATGATTAACTGTTCTTTGAGTTGCAGCAATGCTTGAAGAAAGTTCAGGAGACTCTGAAAAGTCCTTGAATAATTCACGGTCTGTTTGATCTCCATGTGTCTCATGTGCATGGGCCTGTACATTCTGTTATGGAACTTGTCAAAGGTTAAGAACCCACTGAGCACACACATTTTACAATTGACTTCTGTGCTGAATGCAAACAATAGATTTGCAAAGAACCTGCTGCTCCATTTGAATTTTCTTTGCAGTTTGCAACTGAAATTAGATTGCAAACAACTGGTCTAAAGGGAATGATCTTATATTTGTGTTTTGTGTTTCTGGAAAAGTCTGAAAATGCCTCAGTTAGTGAAATAAAACTCATTTTCATTCCAAGGACAGATTTTTTGGAAGCATTTATGAGTGCATTGTCTGACGCTGCAGTCCTGAGAGAGGATGTACATGGAGGGAGGATGTCATCAATAAATTTACCCGTCACAGTTAAAACTCAGCAGTTCTTTCAGAAACTTAATATGACTGACAAAGGCTAGTGTGTTGTGTTAAGGAGATTTATACTTTCTCCTTCAAAAATCATGGATTTAGGGATTTTATTTGGAATGCATGGAACTGGGCTGTGTAGATCTCCTCAGGAATGTGACTGATCCTTATTTTTACCATTATAATGACCATTCAGCGTATCAGCACGCTAGCCCCCGGGAGCAATTCCCATCGGCCCCACTCCTCCTATTTCCCTATATCCCTGTAGATATTCTCTCACACATGCCCATCAACTCCTCTTTAGATTCCTTTTGCCCTCAACCTACACTAAGGGATAGTTTACTGCAACCAATTAATCCACCAGCGTGACTTTGGAATGTAGGAAGATCACTCAGGAAATCCATGGGGTAACGGAGAGAACGTGCAAACTCGGCACAGACGGCACCCAGGCTCAGGATCGAACCTGGGTACCTGGAGCTGTGAGGCAGCATCACTAACTGCTGTGCCACTGTGCTGCCCTTTATCTTCGCTGGTGCCTGATTTTCACATCAATCTGAACTGTTTCAGGTTTAATTGTCACTCTCCAGTTTTCTGGAGATTTTTTCCAAAAATCTCACCCCCATCTTGCATAAGGAGCACTCATCCTGTTAGATTTTCAGCAACATTTCTAGTATCCAGCATTAGAATGTTTCTTGAGGCAGTAGGCTCAGTAGATACTGCCTCAGGTGCTGTGGCTGAGGAATCATTGATCATGGTTAATCTCTGCAAGAATGCCCACTCAGACTTTATTTTTTTCGGGTTTACTTTTATCTTTCCCCCATCGGATCCCTGGGTTTGCCTGGAGGCATTTGGAATAATTCATGAGGATGTTCCATTTCGATACATTGAGTGACACACCAAAGGAAGTTCTTATTAAACAAACTGAGAACGTGTCTTCATCTCATGAGCAGTGATGTTGGCTCTTGCTTGCTTTCACAATCCAACATGAGACACGTGCTAGCCATCAAATGAAGAGTTAAGTAAAATATGGGGGTAGGGAAAAAGCAGAAAGGAAGGAAATATTAAATGTCACTGGCTCAAGTGACAAAACATCCTCTTTCAGAAGTAGGAGGAGCCTTCAGTATTTGCCCATATCTCGAAATATTGCACTGAATGTTTAGTGAATGATTGCCAAGATCAGCAGAAGGTTTAGTTACGTCTATGAAAATGTGATGTTGACTTGTACTTTTGATTCAGATAGGACGTGGTAGGTGGCTGATTCAACGACTCTGAGGAGATTGAGGGGGTGCAGGGAGAACAGGAGGGTGTCAGGAAAACTGGGGACAATAGGGAAGGTGGGGGAAAGCAGAGTAGGAGGAGAATGAGGAAGAAAGGAGGGTAATGGAGTGAGGGAAAAGGTGGAAGAGAGAGAGGATGAGGACAGAGGGGTTTGGTGAGGGGGGTGGAGAGAGAAGCGGGGAGTGTGGAGGAAAGGGGGATGAGGGAGGAAGTGGAGCAGAGAAGGGCTGGACAAGAGAGGATGAGCGAGAGATGGAGGCAACACGGGATGGGGGGTGAAGGGGAGAGGGGATGAGGACAGGGCTGGAGGAGAGAAGGGTTGAGGGAGAAGAGGTGAAAGGGAGAGAGGACTGGGGTTCGAGTTGTGGTATGGGAGTGAGGGAGGGTGGAGGGAAGAGGGGTGGGGGAGAGGCGCTAGGGGTAAGGTGGGTGGGGTATCAGAGTAAGGGGTAAAGGCATGGGATGAGGTAGTGGGGTGGAGAGTGTGGAAGGGGAAGATGGTGGAAGGGATTGGGCAGGAGGGAGAGTCAGAGCATTTGAAGAGGAGAGGAGGTTGGGGGAAGTGAGAGTGAATGAGGGAGAAAAAGGTGTGAACTGGGGTACACAGAGCAGAACAGAGGTAAAATGTGAGTGAGCACAGTGGAGTGGTTCGGAATAAAGAGAGGCTGCTGTGTGGGTGTGCACATGATCTTGCTCCAGTGCCCTGACGTGCTCTAGTTCAGCATTTTCTGCATTCTGTAATTTGACTCTTCAGCCTCGTTAAAGGCCCAGAATTGTTGCAAAAGAATTTTAAAGAATACAGCAGGTTTGCACTTTTATTTCCCTTATTCAGCTTTTTGGAAATGGACCTCCTGGGTGAAGGAGCTTGTAAGTTGCCAGGGACTTCTATACTTTCCTTGTTGCAAAGTTTGCAACTTGGTTTTGACTCTGTGTAGTGTTAGAAATTTTTGATATATTTCTGATTTTTTTTAATATTTAATTTTGGGGAGCAATTTTCTTTAACTCTTTGAGATAAGATTTCTTTCTAAAGTGTGGAATATACTTCATGCTTAACATGGTTCAAGATTTCAGAAGGCACACCAGGGTAATCAGGTCAAAGCAGCCATTTCCTCATGCACTTACTCCCTAATGACTGAGAGCTGCCCCAATTGGCTGTGAGCACGATAAGGAACTGTCCGTACTAAGTCACATGCTTCTGAACTAGGATTTCTGGTCTCTCAGTGTCCTCGGTTTCTGACTTGTTCTAGGTCCATTTTGGCATGTCAACCAATATAATTCCCACACATAAAAGAGGACTTGCATTTTCAAAACCCCAGGTTGTCCCAGAGAGCCTAAAAAGTGCTTCCTGAAGCACAGTTACCATAATAGTGAGGAAATGTGTAGGAAAACCTTTGGACAACAATGTCCCATAAACTGGATTGTAGTATGACAAGAACAACAGCCTTGGTGTTGTGGATGAGTGACAGATATTGGATCAAATTGGGGCTTTATGAATCAGTCAGTGTCTCCACTCCCACATGGCTGCCGAATATAAAGACATGAATCTATTTCCTAAAATCCAAAGAGGAGAGAGAGAGAAAAAAATAGAATGCCCTGATACAAAAACAGGGTAAAAAGTAACTTTCAGCCAGGAAAATTCAACAGCAGCTGCTTCTCCCAAGTTTACAAAACCAAATGGTTTCCTTCCTTCTGCTCTCTGTGTTACCTCACGATGTTTGAATTTTTACACTGGTTCCACACCAGTGATCTGCATTGATGATTCGAGGCAGTGATTGGCGAGGTGCAGCAGTTCTGAGGTTCACCTGATTCAGACTGAGTGAAAATTTGTAGGATAACCTTGAGTGTGAGCCTTTTCAGTGTGTGCCAAAGTTATATGAGTATTTGTAGCAACTTCTATAGTGTGTGTGAGAGTATTGGTACAGTTTCTTCAGTGTGTGAGAGTACCTGCAGAGTTCTCCAGTGTGTGAGAATATTTGAAGGGGTTCTCCAATAGGTGTGAGTATTTGCACAGTTTCACCAACATGTGAGGGTGTTTGCAGAGTTCTCTAGTGTCTGAGAGTGTGGGAAGTGGTTCTCCAGTGGTTGGGAGTGTTTGTAGTGGGTTCCTGAATGCAAGTATTTGCAGGGATATGCAGATCCCTAAGTGAGAGTATATTTTTGCAGTTTGTTCCCAATGTGCACAAGTATTTAGCTGTCCAGCTCAGAGGGAAACAAGGTCCTCGGCACCTTATGGTGGTAACTTGTTTTGGTGGACTTCTTGCTGGCAATGAATTTACCAATGATTTTAAGAGGATTGTTGCTAACTTGCTGTACAACATAGCTAGAGCGTGCTGTCTGCTATTCCCTGTGTCCTATCACATATACCCTTTATTCATGTGCATGTTTTATCAAACAACTCCAGGCATTCAGCTCCAGTCTCAGTCAAATCCTGAGCAGGATCTGAACGGGCAGGCTTACAATACAGTCAGTGCTGGTGTCATGACTGGATGGTTGGACGACGATTTAATTTTCAGTCAGTTATATTTTTAATTAATTTGTTAGCTTAGTAGAATTCAATACTGTTCCACTTATCGCTGAGATATTTTACAGTGCATTTCTGCTTACTCAAGTGTTCTACAGTGGACCAGATTAACAGCTATTTGAAGATTATTAGTTTTTATTGCAGAGAATTGTTCTGTGGTGCATTGATGGTGGAGAGATTGCCTGATCAGCTACTGTGATTAACACCAGAACATTGCCTTCTTCAGGATATTTCAGTCAGAAAGTGGCCACCTCCACAAAGTGTAGGGTGCATTGGTGCAAAAGTTACACGACTAGGCAGGGAGTGGGCATCAGGAGTCCTGTTGGTCTTTCATCCATGTCTCCAGCTGTTTTAGATCTTGGTGGATCACTGGAGTTACTGTGCTCTAAACTGGACTCCAGGGACGTGAGATTTCTGTATTGTCTGCATTAATGAAGCCCTATCACATTTCTCTGGTGCCAAATATTATAAAGTGTTTTCTGCAGTGTACCTTTGGCACCTTTTATACAATTTCTATCAGGGCATCGGACAAGAAATTCCTGCTTTCTTTCCAGTTACTCATTTTCAGAATGTGTGGAAGGTGGAATATTTATAGATTGTGAGGGGTTGCTACTGAGATTTGGGATCTGGTGCATTGTTCTGCCCTGTAGGGTTCCATGCTTGAGTGATAGGATCCTCACTGTCAAGTCTTGCAAGATTATATTTTGTCAATGGTGAGAACATTCTATGGGCATTAATTCCCTGAGGTGGTGGTTGTTGGTCATCTAGAACCATTGAAAGCAGCGTACGTATAAATGAATGGTGTGCTCAGCAACCTCAGTGGTTAGTCCAGACAAAACCCTGTGGTTGTGGGATTGGAATCACATACAGGCTTCAGAAAGCATGGCTGCCCTAATAGACAGCTCTAAACCTGGAGGCTCTTGTTCAAAAATGTGTCTCCAGGCTCTTTTGGGGCCTTTTGATCTTCTCCCATATGTTGGTGTTCCCTGAAGTTGGTGCCCATAGAATGTTCTCACTGTTGACAAAATATAATCTTGCAAGATTTGACAGTAAGGATCCTATCACTCAAGCATTGTTTCCCTCACAATCTATAAATATTCCATCTCTTAGGCCATCAGTAAATTTGGAGCCAATTACTGTCTTCTAGCTTAGTCTGGTAGCGCAGTGCTATAGTAATGTTTGCACTGGTAATCAATGCATCAAGGGCATTTACTTTCAATATTATTGAGTGGTTGGCAGATGAGTGCATCACTTCAACTTTTAATGCTTGGGAAAACCACGACGTTACTGTGAAAATGTTATTTTTCATGGCTGCTCTGCTTTGCTTGCTCCCTGGCCTGTGATTTGAAAGCAACCCACTTTGTTTATATAATTCGGATCTGTTGAGTCATCACGTGTTTGGTTCTTGCATATTTCCTGCATCAGCACAGCTTGATTTAAGGCACTTATGATACTTAAGTGGGCTTCTCTTGGATCCAATGGTGGGGTCCAGCAGTGTGAAAAAGAACTGGAACGTAATGTAGAGCTCCTTGAGGTCTGGATGAAAGAGATTTGCCAAGTGTTATCCCAATCCCTACACCTGCTGGAATTCAGTGTACCTGAAATTCAAATGAGGGTGGTTTGGGTTTTGTTGTAGAGTCATAATCATAGAGGCGTACAGCACGGAAATGGACCCTTTGGTACACCACATTTATACCAATCACTTTGCCCATCTACACTGATCCCATTTGCCTGCACCAGGTCCATATCCCTCTATGCCTTGCCTGTTCAAGTGTCCATCTAAATTCCTTTTAACCATATCTGCTTCCACCACCTCCTTTGGCAGCACGTTCCAGAAATCAACTACTCTGTGCTTAAAAAAGCTTTCCCCTTAGAACCTCCTTAAATCTACTCCCTTCAACCTATGCCCACTTGTTTTTGATTTCCTGCAATGGGAAAAAGTTTCTAAGTACCATCAATTCCATCTATGCCTATAATAATTTTATATACTTCTACCTAAGCCTCCTTTGCTCCAGGCAGATTGATCTCAGTCTATCCAATTCCAATCTCTCCTTATAACTGAAGTCTTCCATTCCAGGGAACATCCTGGTGAATCCCTTGTAATGATACTCCTGCAGTGGAATTTCCTGCCAATGCTTCCTCTGTAGATTAGTGCGTGCAGAATGGCCACTTTGAATAGGGTCTGGCTGGTTGCAAAGAACACCGGAGGCAATATCTTCTGGGAGGAAAATGAACCCAGATTACTGGTAGGATAGAATACCCTTAAAAATCGAGCTTTGATCTGGAGGAAGCCTTGTGTCAGTGAACAGGAGTTTCCTTAAAATGGTTGTTATGCTAGCCTGGAAGGAATTTCATCCAGCAGGAAACAAGCCCTTTGGTGCAAGATTCTCATCTAAGCTAGTCCCATTTGCCCCCATATCCTCTAAACTTTCCTATCCATGTAGCTGTCCAAATGTCTTTTAAATGTTGTTATTGTACCTGCCACAACCACTTCCTCTGGCAGCTCGTTCCATATATGTACCATGCTCTGTGTGAAAAAGTTGCCCCTCAGGTTCCTATTAAATTTTTCCCCTCTCACCTTAAACCTATGTCCTCATTCCCCAACCCTGGGGAAAAAACTGTGTGCATTCACCCTATGTATGGGAAAAGCAGAGGTTAATAATTTGTCATCAGAAGTCAGTATCTTTAAGGCAGCAGGAGGAGGAACTGTGCCTGCTGCAGATAAACTGCCTTCATAAATAGTTTATCTGTAAAATTTGAAGAGATCAAACGCTAATGAGAAATCCTTCAGCAATCTGCAGCTCTGCACCCGGTAATGTTGTCACAGTCTATCAATCAGTGGGGATAACAAGGGTTGTTTCTAAGCAAAATCCCATAAAATTTGAATGACCATCTCACAACTGGCCACAACAGGAAAAAATTGGGTCCAAGTAAAGGTCTACTTAAATCTGATCAGCCTGTGTGGAGCTGCTGACGGACGACGACTTTGTAAAATAAACTGTTTGCTGGAAACTCATATTATTCATCCAATTAGCATATTATATAACAACCACTATTTTCCAGAATGCTATTTGCATATTTACACAACCACGATCTATCTTTAAATCCTGGAATAATGCAGTTTACTGGAATATTATGCAATGTTGGGTGACTGCTCCATGGGGAGAAGCCTCAGAAAATAAGGAGATTATCAGGGAGGTGTGGATGGCAGGTGAGAACAGCTCATTAGAGAGCAGCCTCCAAGCATGCAAAAAACATGGGGTTCTTCTGGTGCATGCTAGCACTGTTGAAGAGTGCAGCTTGTCTGTGTGTGAAGCCTATGCCTTGCCAGTGCTGGAATTTAGCATTACCCTACTCACTCTCATTCCATATTTATGCCCGAGCAGTGCTTGCAGTCAAAAACAGACTGAGATGTTGTGTAGTCACTTGTGAGGCAGGAAAGGCCCCAGTTCCAGTACTTGTGAACTTGCAGCAACTTTGGCTGCACTTTGAGGTAAATGGTATTATGTCAGGAATCTCCTGGCAGGACTTATTCTGTATCTCTGGAAGTAAAGGACGCAGCTGGAAAATGCCATTTTGCTGGCTGAGTCAGGTGTTCAGTCCTTCTGTGTACAGGCTGAGGAATCACCTCAGAGCAGACCCCACCTGTCAGTCCTGTGGGGGTCAGTGATCTCCTGAGTTCAGCAACCCATCTCCTGAGCTCCAGAGATCACTCCACCAGGAGAGGCCAAGTGAACATCCCATTTGTACAGGTTTTATGATTAATCTGTTGATACCGGGAAGCATACACACCATAACAGCCAGCCCCCCAACTCAAGAACCTGCCCATCCTCCCAACATTACCTCACTCTCCCTGACATACAGCCCGCTCTCCCTGACACCCCCCTCGTTCTCCCTCACACACAGACCGCTCTTCACGACACCCCTTTGCTCTTTCTGACATACAGCCTGTCCTCTCCATCACTCACCATCTCCAACACAGAGACCACTCTCTCTGACAGCCAGTCCACTCTCCCTGAAGTCCCTTCACCCTCCCTGACACCCAGCTCACTCTCTCAATCATCCATCCCGATACCCAAAACAATCACTCAAGCTGTACTTTGACCTCTCGTATATTTTTGGTTTCATTTTCTCAACTGATGGGCATTTTTAACTATCTGTCACAGTCTAAGCAAATTTAATTCTTCTGCAATCTGTGTAGTGTGTGCTTTTAACTTAAATCTGCTTCTTAAATCTGAACGAGTGTTCTGGATTTGCCATACCTTGAGCTTTCAATGTTGTTCACTGTGAGCCTCAGTGAAATCATCTCCTTGCCACAGTGTAGGGCATGGGTTTCAATAATCTTTCTTCTCAGCTCAGTGTCATTATATAATTACATCACTGTCTGTCTGGATGCTAGGAGTAAGAAGCTCAGCACAAATTTGCAATTAATTGGCTTATCAGAAGCTGACCAACTAAACACAAAGCTCTGTGTCTTAAGGGGGATGGGGAGAGAGAGAGAGAGAGAGAGAAAGAAAGAGTGAGATGGTGACACATCCAGACCTATAAAAGGAGAAACAATGCATGTGAACACACTTGGTTTGTAAATATTGGTGCCAACTAATCACTAAATTAAAGTAAAATGGACAATTGAAAACTTCCAATGTGAATTATTTTAATTGATTGGTGTACATTATTCATCTAACTTGTGGAAATTAACCATGCAACTACTACAGAACCATAGAATGATACATCATATAGTTGTTAAATCCCCCTTTCATGCCTGTGCTGCCTCTGTGTAAGAGTAGATAGATCAGCCCTATTCACTGCTTTTTCCTATAGTCCTGAAAATGTTTTCCCTCTAAGTTTTTATTTACTTCACTTCTGAAAGCTATCACTTGATCTGCATCTACTATCCTAATCACAATGCAATCCAGATTATAACAATTTGCCTAAAGAAAATTCTTCACAGTTAGAACATACGACACAGCACAGGAACAATCCCTTTGGCCCATGATGTCTGTGCCAAACATGATGCCGAATTAAACCAAATCCCTTCTGTCTGCACATGATCCATCTTGCACCATTCCCTGCATATCTATGTGTCTATCTAAAAGCCTCTTAAATGCCACTACTGTATCTGTTTCCACCGCCACTCCTGGCAGCCCGTTCCAGGCATCTACCACTCTCTGTGTAAAATAAAAACTTGCCCCACGCACCTCCCTTAAACTTTCCCCCTCTCACCTTAAATGCACATCTCTAGTATTTGACATTTCTACCCTGGGAAAAAGATTCTGACTGTCTATCTCTCTCATAATTTTATAAACTTCTATCAGGTCTCCCCTGAGCCTCTGACACTCCAGAGAAAACAACTCAAAGTTGTCCAAGCTCTCCTTAAAGCTCATACCCTCTAATCCAGGCAGCAACCTCTTCTGTACCCTTTTCAAAGCCTCCACATCCAGTGCCCAGGGTTAGACGGAATACTCTGGCCAGTGCCTCACCAATGTTCAGCAAAACTTCCTTGCCTTTGTATTCAACAATAAATTCAAAGATCCAGTGTGCTTTCCTCAGAACCTTCTCAGCTTGAATTGGTACCTTCAGAGATTTGTACACATCCGCACCCTGTAACCCCACTCTGCCCCCCACCCCCTCCACCAGTTCTCTGAGCATGTGCCCAACCAGTCCCATTCCCCCACCTTTTAAATGTGTACTATTATATGGATTCTCTTCATCCTACCTACCAAAACTCGTCATGTTATTTTCCTCTGCTTTAAACTGTATCAGGCATATATCTGCCAATGCCACCTGCCTAGAGTCATGGAATGAGAGAGAGACAGCATGGGAAAGTGGCCCTTTGGCCCACAGACTCCATGCTATCTTCCATCCTCCTGCAATTGCTACA
Organism: Pristis pectinata; assembly: GCF_009764475.1. Classification (NCBI taxonomy): domain Eukaryota; kingdom Metazoa; phylum Chordata; class Chondrichthyes; order Rhinopristiformes; family Pristidae; genus Pristis; species Pristis pectinata. Next base: position 13,381,796 of record NC_067428.1, read on the forward strand.
ATCCTCCCCACTGTGTATTATATTTCTGAGATTTGTGTTTTACTGTCATGGAATGTTAATTCACTGCTTTGTCATTGTAACCACTGGTACTCTTTCCATTGAACGTTCTAACAAAAGGTCCCAGACGGCATTCATTACTGTAGTTGCCTTGAGAAGGTGTGGCTGGGTCTTTTCCAGCACCTGTGCCGCCCTTGTGTTGAAACTGACTCACACTGACGTTAGGTAGGGAATTCCTGCTCTATGACACAGTAATGATGAAGGGTGCACAGTGGCGCAACAAGTAGAGCTGCTGCTTCCCAGCTCCAGCAACCTGGGTTCAATCCTGACCACCGGTTCTCCCTGTGACTGTGTAGGGTTTCCTCTGGATGTTGTGGTTTCCACCCACATCCCTAAGATGTGCCGGTTGTTAGGCTAATTGGCTGCTGTGAATTGTCCCAAGGGTAGGTGGTGGTTGGAGAGCCAGGGGGAGTTGATGGGCATGTGAGAGAGTAGGTTGCACGTAGATAAATTGGGGAATGGGATTAATGGGAACACTCAGAGAGCCAGCATAGACAGTGCACCGAATGGCCTATTCTGCATTGTAAGCAAAATATAAAAATATCAACAGGAATAGTGATAAATGGAAGGTTGATGTACTTTGTCCTTCTTGCCTTGCTAGCTTGCTCTGTGAAACCCTTCCTCATTCTTCACGCTGCACAGATCTGTATCAGCCACTTTAGCTGAACTTACTGCTCCTCAGAATTTGCAGCCCTCATTCCCTCTATATAACTCTTCTGATCTTTTATATATTGGCATCTCTCATACCCCTTTGGCTACCATGGTCTTGATCAATGGGAGCTGTCAGTGTGGAGTTTGCACGTTCTCCCTATAATGGTGTGGGTTCCCCTGTGTGCTCCAGTTTCCTCCCACATCCCAAAGATGTGCAGATTGGTAGGTTAATTGGCCACTGCAAATTGTCCCTACTGCATAGGTTGGTAGTGGGATCTAAGGGAGTGTGGGGAGAATAAAATGGGATTAGTGTGGATGGGTGGTCAGTGGTTGGCACAGACTTGGTGGGCTGAAGAGCCTGTGTCTGTGCTTTATGACTGTGATATGATATATGGATAAATCCCATCTCTGCTCACTTCTTTCTATCCTAACATCCCTGTGTTTTGATTCCTTTTCTAACCATTTCCTTCTGTCTATATCTCTGGAAAAGAACATGATGCAAGTTACTAATGATAATGCTATCAACCTCCTTCCTTCACCTTCATCCAGCAATGCCATTACTCTTTCTCATCCCCCTTGTTGTCAATGGTTTGGCCACCATTTTTGGTCCAAGGTTTGCAGATTTTATTGTCTAGTATACAACTAACAGAGCCATGTTTACCACCATTTTTGGCTGCACTGTATTAACTCCTATTGATGAAAAGCACCAACTGCTTCATTGCCTTACTGGAGAACAAAGTAACTCCCAGCCCACTCCTGTCTCACCAGCAACAAGTGTGAAGGGTTGACGGGATGCTTTGTCATTAGGACTGAGACTATCCATTGTCTGACTCTGTTGCTTCCCCTTGCACATGAACCCAAAGCTCTTCCCAACCTCTCCCTTGCCCGAGCTGTGAGTCCAAAACTTTTTCTTGATTCTCAACTCTTACTTCTCACCAGAACCAGTCTACGAATCCTCCTCCTCTTCCTCCTTCCAAGAGCCAATTCCTAACAAGCTGCTGCTGCTGAAGTTCAATTACTGCCCCCCACTCATTCTAACAAAAATTGTAAACGGTTTCCTCCCTCAGACACTGTACACCTCCTTATCAAAATCCCTTTTTAACAAAATTACCAATTATTCTTCTGTTCTTCTACATTAATGTTACATCCTTGTTTTAATCTCCAGAATCATTGAACACATTGTTCCCTCTCAATTTTGTGGTAATCCTTCCTACAATTCCATGTTTGAACCTCACCAATGGGGTTTCTGTCTATTACTCAGCGGAAAATAAAGTCACAAATGACAGCATTTCTCATATGAACATAGGCATCACCTCGTCCATATTTCCCTTGACCTTTCTATACCTCTCTAATGCTTGGCCACACCATCCTTCTCTTGGAATCATACAGCACGGAAGCAGGCCCTACAGTCCACTGAGTCCAACGTGACTATCTAAAAACCCATTTTACACTAATCCAACACTAATCCCATTTTATTCTTCCCACATTCCCATTAACTCCCTCTGGTTTCTATCACTAGGGGCAGTTTACAGTTTCAATCAACCTATCAACCCTTCCATATCTTTGGGATGTGAAAGGAAACTAGAGCACTTGGGGGAAACCCAAAAGTCACAGAGAGGAAGTGCAAACTCCACATAGACAGCAGCTGAGGTCAGGATAGAACCTGCGTCACTGGAGCTGTGAGGCAGCAGCTCTACTAGCTGCACCAATGTGCTGTTCTTGAGCTTCCCTCAGAGTAGTTCAGTCTTCTTGCTTGGCTCCATTGGCATCTGCCTCTTTGATAATGGCTTCCTCTCTTAATCCTATAACGTTAGCTCTGGAGTTACCCAACAATATACCCTCTGTTCCTCGTCTATATGCTGTCGCTTGGTTATGCAATTTGCCAACATGGAGCCTGTTGCTGACATTTTGGTTCAACTCATGTTCTGTTGATCACTCTGGTACATGTGCTGTCAGACTGTTTATTTGACATCAGATGTGGATAAGGTTATTTTCCAGAAAAACATTGGGAGGACTGAAGCCAATACCTAGCCACAATCTCTGCGCCATAGCTCCTGATTTTACCCACTACACTGCCATTTTGTTAGGATGCATCCGACAGCTTGGATACTCAGCTTCTGGTTTGACTGTAAGCTGAGGTTTATTCCCAATATTTTCTCCATCACAAGGTCCACTTACTAACGTTGCCCATCTCTTCCTCAACCCAGCGTGTCTGCTGTTTAAATACATCAACCAACAATCAGTCACCTCCAGACTGAACTATTCCTCCTATTCTCCACATTCTAAAAGGTCAGCTCATCAAAACTCAGCTGCCGAAACCTCATCCTGCAGTAAAATCTAACTCGCCCATCACTCCTGTCTTCATTGACAGATGGTCTCTCCCACTTATGTAGCTTATATTTAAACCCTTCACGGACTCTGTAACTTCCTCTAACCTTACAGCCACTAACAACTCTGTCCTTTCTCTAAAACAGCCTCTCATGCACCCGACTTCCTTTGCTCCCCTATTAGTGGGCATGTCTTCAGTTACCCGGGCCCAATGTGCTAAAATTCTACAAGCCCTATCCCTTTGCTTATCCACCTACTTTAAGACCATGCTAAGAATGCACCCCCCCCCCCCCGCCTTTTAACAGAGCTTTAACCCTTTCTAACACCTTCATTGCTTCAATATCAGTTTTTTTTCTGAGCATCCTCCATGAGCACCTTGGAATACTTATAAAGATGCTATGTAAATCCAAACTGCTTTTGTAAATGCAGATAATTGCTCTTGATTTTTGGTGCAGTGAGACATTCAAACATCACGTGTTGTGACTCACAAAGAACCTTTTAATTAAAGTTTTTAATCCCAATGAATGCTCTGCTGCAGCTTGTTACAGGAGTTTATACATGGTTCAGTTAATTTACACAATCCCCATTAGCTCTAGTTTTGCGTTAACACAATTTGAGGAACGTAATTCAGGGGAGAAGTCACTCAAGTCACATTCAGTCAGGTGACAGCAATGATAAAACCACAGATTGGCATCAGAGCAGTTCAAACCACCTGAAAGTGCACTGAATCTGGACAGAACGGCTCTGCACACTATCTGGGATTGTCCTTGTGTCTCCAGGATTGAAGAATAATCTCACGTCCGCCAACCCTGGTGAAACAGAGATCAATAGATTTTGAGATGTTAAGGGAATAAAAGGATATGCAGGTGGTGCTGGAAAAAGGCACTGAGGTAAAGGATCAGTCATGATCTTAACTAGTGCGATAGTAGATTCAAAGGGCTGGATAGGCTCCTCCTGCTCTTATTTCTTATGTCTTACCTAAAAAAAAAACAAGGCTTTAAAAAATGAATCCAGTTATTGGATATGAATTAGTCAGTAAACTGAGACTGTAGCTGACACCAGTATGGGAACTTCCAGCCGGAGATTGGGAGGTGGGTACAGTTATGTAACAGGGCCTCTGTGGAAGCAGTGTCCCAAGTGACAGCACACAGCTAAGCTGCAGAAAGGCACAGACAGTTGAGGATCTTGTGGAGGTATCTCAGATATCTGAAAACATCCAGAAATCAGATGTCAATCAGCAGCTGAGACAGAATGGGCTAACAAGGGATAGGCACTGAGGGACCAACATCAGGAAGTGCTTACACTGGAGCAGCCAGAGGTGTTCTTTGAGGTAAGGACACTGCATTCAATAAGAACAGTGAGACAGTGCAGGGAGAAGTTGGTAGGTATGGAGCTCAGAAGTGCCTTTGCCGTTTGGGCTTGTGAGCTGTGAGAGCAGTTTCTGAGAGACCATATCACATCTCAGTCCTCTTCCCACCACTTCCCACCACACAACCATTCAGTGAGCAGAGAAAATTGAAAAGTTCACCTCTTACAAATCCTTCAGACCTCAGATCCTTCTGATCTCCTTGTTGGACAGTTAGCCGACAGGATCCAACATTGCAGCTGAATTTAACATAAGTTCAGTTGCTTTGCCAGTTCTAGGACAGTGCTTCTCCGTAGAGCTCCATGTTTCTTGGCTAAAGCAGTATATTCAGTTGGCAGTATAACTTGGTATACAAAATTATGAGAGGTACAGTATAGATAGGGTATGCATGCAGGCTATTTTCCCTAAGGTTGGGTGAGACTAGAACTAGAGGACATACTGTAGGCTTAAGGTGAAAGGTGAAATATTTAAGAGATTCTGAGGGGAAACTTTTTCTCTCAGAGGGTGTTGAACGAGCTGCCAGCAGAAGTGGTAGATGCGGTTCATTTGCAATATTTAGAGAAGTTTGGATAGGGACATGGATAGGAGGGGTTTGGAGGGATATAGTCCGGGTGCAGTTAGATGGGACTAGGCGGAAGATCAGGTGGCATGGACTAGATGGGCCAAAGGGCCTGTTTCTATGCTGTAATACTCTATGACTCTTGTTGCAAAGAAGTTTCACTTTATAATCTGATATATTCAAAATTAGGAAGGGTTTAATGGGTCAACTAGTGAGAGACTGTTTCCACTAGCAAGTGGGTTAGTAAGGGAGGTCATGATTTTAAAATTCTGGAGAAGAAATGAGGTGAAAAGTCTTCAGACAAATCATTGGATTGTGGGCTAATTATCTGAAAGGTCAGTGGAAGCTGATTCCATGGGAACTTCCACTGGCAATTGGAGGTGAACTTGAGGATTAGTTTGCAAGTTAATGGAGAGAAGGTCTGGGAGAGGAACTAAATGGACGGCTCTTTCAAAGAGGTACATTATGTTGAATTGTCTTTCAGTGTAGTCTGGTTCTTTGATTCTGAAGCTGTGGGTTCAAGTGCTGCTCCTGGTGCATGAGCACAAAATCCAGGCTGACCCTCCCAATGACAGTACTGAGGGAGCACTGTTTGAGGAATCTCACTGTGTGCACCTTTGTGGGCTTATTTACTACATTACAGTAGTGATTACACCACAGAAGGAAGTTTCCAGGCTCTTTTAGGTGTCCTCAGATCATGCTGTGTTGGTCCATGTTTCTGCCTATGGAGTGGTGTAGCAGGCCTCATCAGTATTTTCATTGGTTAATGGCACCAAAGCAAAATATAGCTGATGCTGGCAATACTCAGCAGGTCAGGCAGCATCTGTGGACAGAGAACAGGGTTAACATGGATAGATTCTCTGAAAAAGTTAGTTTGGGCACTGACTTGCTGAACATCAACATTTTGTTAGCACAGCAAGTATGTGGAAGCTTTGGCTTTTCAAGTGCTGAAGTGACGATCATTTAGAACATTTTTGTCTTGTGCTAATTAGGAATGGTTCAGTCAGTGGGATTGTTCGACAGCCACTAATATTTTAAAATCACTGCGGTATAATAAAAAGCAGACCGTATTTAATGAGAAGCTGCTGCTGGATAGGCATTCGCAGTCTGTTGCCTGGTGGCTTTTCATTCCTGATAAACCCGTTGCTTTTCATCTGCAAAGTTTGTGACGGTGATGTGCATGACAGATGATGGGAGTTTTAAAGATCGACAAACAAAAGGAGATGAAAATGTCACATCATTTTGGCATTTCTTATTTTGTTGGAATTTCTGGGGTTTCAGAGAACATGGAGATATCAACAGGCCAAGAGTCCTGACACATGTTGATTATTTCCACTGAAGGATACCTGATTCTAATTTACCCGAAATTTTAATTAAAAATAGAAATATTGGATTTACTGACTATTCCGAATCCAACTTCAACTTGCATTTTAAAATTAGCTGATGCATTTAAACTCAGTGGAATTGGTTGCAGCATCACTAAGAATGGGTGTGGGGGCATGGTCTGCACTCAGAGTAACACTTCTGATCAGCTAGCATTTCTTCACGGACAGGGTCCAAATGTAGACCAAAGAGCTGAGGTGAGATGAGACCCACTCTTCTTGATATGACTGAGTGTGGTGTCAAGCCCTGCTAAAACTGAACTCAGTGTGCATCCAATCAGTGGGTACGAATGGAACCCTACTTCGCACATAAGAAGATGATTGTGTGTTTGTTGCAAGTCATCATCCCGGCCCCTGGTCATTGCTACAGGAGAGCTTCAGGGCAGTGCCCAAGGCCCAACCATCTTCAGCTGCTTCATCAATGACTTCCTTCCATTATAAGACCAGAAATGGAGATATTCACTGATGATTGTTCAGTTCCAAACACAACAACTCATCAAGTGAAATAGCCCTTGCAGCAAGCCATCGACAACACTCAGGCCCAGACTGATAAGTGACAAGTAACATTCATGCCACAGAAGGCAATGACCATCCCAATCAAGAAGAGCCTAACCACCTCCCCAGAATTCAATGGCTTTTAGGACTATGATGAGGTGAAATTTCTCAATTTCAGAGGGGTGATGAAACTAGTGCAGTTTTCTACCACAGAAGTGGTAGCTCTTATAACATTCCATTAATTTCACTGTAAACCATCCTCGCTGCCCAACAAGTCCATCCTGATTCTCCCTACATTAAGGGAAATTTGCAGTGACCCATTACCTAACAACCAGCATGTCTTTCAGTACCTTCTGATTGAACACCTTCAGAAGCCCTCCAATGATTCGAGAACACAGCTCGCCACCACCTTCTCAATAGTGGTTAGGGGCAGTCAATAAATGCTGGTTTCGCCAGGGATAACCAGATCCTAAAAAATGAAAAAAAAATTATTCTTAAAGTATAACGAAGGAGAAATCATTTCTCCAATACATGTTTTATTGGTATGAGGAAAATGAAAACTGAATTATTTTGAAGAAAAAACTGGAGTTGCTGGATATCTGAGTTCTGAAGAAATGTCACAAGAATTATTGAGTCTGTTTCTTTCCCTGCAGATGCTGCCTGACCTGTGAGTATTTCTGGCATTTTCACTTTTTGTTAAGATTTTGAGCAGATATTCAGGAGTTTTTTCTTGGGTATTATTGGTAAAAATAATAAAAATTCAAGCCCTGGATGGAGGAGAGGAGAGCACTAAAAAGAGGGTTTAGTCTGGAACTGAAGTAGGCTGGCATTAAGGCTTTTGTGCCGGACAGACTGAGGGAAGGTGAAAGTGGACTCTCCAGTCATGGAGAAAGTGGCGCTTTTGACTTATTTTTCCCCTTCAAAAATCTAATTCTTTGACAACAAGGAAAAGATGGCCTGGATTGTGGAAAATGCTGTTAATAGGGAGAAAAGAATAAGGCAATGGCTGTAGTTACATCTTGGACCCATTGTTATAATATTCAGTAGCAGTGAAAGCTTCAGGACTCTGGTGTGACACAAAAGGTGTTGTACATTTGCAGTTTAAATAACTGCCACCTGATACATTTTTGGCGATGAGGGTGGGGAGGAGGGTTGGAGATTCCAGTGTTCATGGATTGATTTGGGCCCCAGGAGCATCAACATAAGTAAGAAAGTAAATGACGCTGGTGGCAACTGGGTGGAGTCAGAAGGGTTAATGATAGGGGGAAGGGTATGATCAGGAGTTGGGTGACCTGGATTTAGGGAAGGGTGGGGTTAAGTGACAGAGGGGTGTGGAATTAGGAGCTGGGGGGCACAGTCGTGATCTGCAGTCAGCGGGGTGGGGTGAATTGGGACTCGGCAGGGGTGTTGAGAGTCGGGGCAGTTGTTGGAAGTTGGGAGGGGAATGGATGTGGGCTCCCGAGTTGGGATCCCGGGATGTGGAGCGGAAGGTTTGGGGACTCAGGTGGGGTTGATTCTGATCGAGGCTGAGCCATGATACAAATGGTGATGTTACTAAAACCTGGTTGTTCTGGGAGTGGCCACTGTCAGTCAATTAAAAGTTGGTGCTGAAACAATGTGGTTCATCTTCCTTGTGCAATATTCCAAAAGAAACATTGCGCACAAAATAAAGCCTTCGATGTACACAGAGCACATGACTGGGACAAGGGTGTAAGTGGAATTTCTGGTGTTTAAATGTCAGTGGTCACTTATTGGTCCATATTGGGTCCTGTTGTGCTGAATAAACAGCATGGTGGCATCCAGTATTTTCACCCATATTATTGCTGCCCTGCAGGATACACTGCAGGATAGACATGACCACTTGAATCCAATCACAATGATCAAGGTCAGCTTCAGAGCACCTCTTAAACACCTACCCCTCCCAGCACCCAGTGCAAGCATCAGCACTACTTCATAACTGAATATTTCACACAACATTTATTTAATGACCAAAAATGCTGTTAGAAATAAAACATCTTAAAAATATATTTTCATCGCTTTTATCTGTTCCTTGTGAATTTGCAACCTGGTTGCCATGGTGCACTCTGCATAAGTACAGCTTGCAACAGCTACCTTGCATCGCTTAGATACACTCAAATCTCCGCGCACACACACACACACAATCATAAACTCAGTCACACATACACCAACTCAAACATAGTTAAGTAAACATATTTACACATGTTCTACATGTACAGCAACATACATGTTCATATATACACTTGTATTTGCACACACATCACACATATGTACCTACTCAGCCAAAATTGCATATATGTACTCTCACACATGTTCACAAGGGCATTCATAGTCATACATGCAACACAAACTCACATGTATGCTCACGCTTAATCTTCTTCGTCAGTCCCTTGGGGTTGATGATAACTTGTGTCCAGTACAGTGAAGTGTGGAAGATGCTTACAGGTGAATTCTTTCAACAAGGAGTGGTCGTTGCACATGGGTCTTGGCCAAGTGAGGTCTTGATCCAGTGGTGACAGGACCCAGGACCTGCTGCATGGACTTACACTCACATACCTGGACACACACACAAGTACCCGCTCTCATTCTAACATAACCAGCAGTGCATCCATAGCTGTAAACCACAGGAAACAACATTATAGTGTGGACCAGGTGGTAGAATATTTAACCTAGCACCAGCAAAGCATGTCATTAGTTAAGAGAGTTTCCATTGGAGAAGAAAACAAGAATATACAAATTAACAGGGCATATGTGGTCAACAGCATGGTAAGCTCTACTGTACTTTCCTTTCATATCACATTTCCTTGATTAATGTCCAGTTAGTTCTGTGTTCTTAAACTCTGAAAACTGCAAACAGTCTTTATTATACTTTCAGAGTCAAATTCATTATATATAAAAGTGATGTGATGAAAAGCCAGATTCTGAGTGAAAAGTATCAGGACACTGGACACCTTGGCACCAGAGCAGCCATTGATAGGATCCATTACATTTCAGCATTGTCGTTTGTACCCAAGGCACAATGTTTAAGTACTCTGCAATCTGGGTTTTAATGTTCACGGACGAACCACTGGTCTATTACTCACAGATGAATTAATGTATGAAAACTTGCATTTAGCAAGATATCCCAATTACAAACAGTGGATGAAAGGTATAACATTAAGTCCCTGTGGACAGGGAGCATGCAGTGATGAGTTAACAACGCTTGTCAAAAGGACAGCAGATCATTGGATAAGTTCAATGGTGTGTCCAGAACATGGGCAGACAACCGCAGACTGTGGAGGGGGGGGTGCACTCAAAGTGCAGGCAGAGAACTGATACAGCACATTCAGAGGGTATGCAGAGATTGATCACAGCATGGGAAGAGTGTGATCACATCTTGGGCAGAGGAAAGGTTGTAGAGTTTGGGTCTGCAGTCATTGGAGTTTAGAAGAACGGACAATAATTTTGTTGAAACATAAGATTGTTTGGGGGTCTGCCAAGGGAATTGCTGGGAGGATATGTCCCCTCTTTGGAAGGTATAGAACCAGAGGGCACGGTCTCAGAATAAGGAGGCACCCATTGAAGACTGAGATAAGGAAGAATTTATTCAATCTAAGGTTTGTGAGTCTTTGGAATTCTTTGTCCCAGAAACTGTGGAGAGTGAATCCCTGGAATGTACTCAGAGCTTTAACAGATTTTTAGTCCATCAGGGAGTCGAGGGTCACATTGAAGAGGTGGGAAAGTGAATGAGGAAAGTTGGATCTGCCATATCTTATTGGATGGCGGGGCAGGTTCAATGGGCCGAGTGGCTTATTCCTGCTCCTATTTCTTATGGTCTTAATGGCCAGAGTGTGGTCAGATCACAGGCAGATTGTGGCCAGAAATGGGGCAGCATGCAGGTGGAGTGTATTCAGAACATAGGTAAACAATAGCCAGGGTGCAGGCAGAGAGCAGGCAGGTGAATGTGTCCAACATGTGCGTGAGGGTGTTCAATGCGTGGATGAATGTGTTCAGCGAGCCGGTGAGTGTGTTCCGTGCACAAATGAGTGTGTTCGGTATGCAGGTGCATTGCTCACCAGTAGTGCTGGTCTTCGGACAGCTGAAAGACATATCTGTGTACTTGGTTGGTTTTGTGCTGCTGTCTGGTCTCTGAGGGGGAAGCAAACTCTGAAGTATTGAATAATTATTTTTTGGTTGCTTTCTACTCTTCAGTCTAATTTTTAATTCAGTTTAATTAAACCAATCTGATATTTGATTGCATATTAATCAGCAATTATTCATCTCTTTCAATTATTAATAAAAGACTCATTAAGGTATTGCAACACTCGGAGGGGAGATATTTAACGTGTCACGCAAGACTTGTAATCTTACACATCCCAGATTGTCTAGGCTTCTCAGCTTCTCTGACTGCAGCAGTTAATTTGGTCTTGTCAGTGCTTATCCTATTGTTTGTTTATTTTCAGTGTATTCAAAGGAACAGTGCACCTGTTCTCTGTGCTGTTGTGTGATCTTCGGCAGAGTGCTGGATAAGAGGGAGCCGTTTTCAGTGATGGGCAGGGCTGGGGTTGGGCAGTCTGGGTCTTACGATTTGAAAACAAGGTATGGTTGCAAGTTGTTCATGTCGAACAGCCAGGGTAGAAACTGACGCTGCTGCAGATAGCAAGCAACTTTTACAGCTAAATATTTGGAATGGCAAATTTGAATTCTGTCCCACTTCCTGCCCTGTGGGAGCTCTGTGTTGCTAGGATACAGAAATATTTCTTTGCATCTTTAATTAAGTATAATAAAATGATAATGTACTTAAGAACTTAGTGAAGAGGTGTAACCATAGGTTCAGGGTGGACAGATTACAAATATATTTTAATTAGCATTCCCTGATTTAATTAACATAATGTGATTCATGATGCATAAATCTGTGTAAGGACTGAGACCATTAAATGAAGGTTGGCAATGATTTAATGTTTAAAAGAAAGGACATTAAGTTATTGCACCTGGGATTCAGTTCAAAAACCTCTAAACCAATTAATAGGGAAAATAAGATTTGGATCACTTTCCCAAAACACACCATTAAATATAAATTGTATAAAGAAGTCAATGTTTGAGCTAATTCTGCTCATGATGAGCAGATGTTTCTAAAGTTTTTTCACGCTATTCTCTTTCGTAACTGTGTTGAAGATGAACTAATGTAGGTTTGTTTGAAAGAATTGAAGGTGATTTAGTTTCGAAGGTTGTTCCATTCAAGTTTTCCTCGCAGGCCCTGTACGTTCTGCTGCTGGTCCTTGGTGGGATGGAAGATCTACAGGATTGGCAGACGTGGGTTAATAGAGTCATGGAGCTGTACAGCACAGAAATGGGCCCTTCGGCCCACCACGTCCATGATGACCACTTTGCTCATCTATGCTAATCCTATTTGCCCACATTAGGACCATGACCTTCCACGCATTGCTTATTTAAGTATCTGTCCAAATGCTTCTTAAACGTAGTAGTTGTATCTGAGTTCACCACCTCCTCTGGCAGCACATTCCAGATATCAACGACTCTCTGTTAAAAACCTTACCCCTCAGATCCACTTTAAAACTGGAGACCCTTTGACCCGAAGCATCGACTGTCCATTTCCCTCCACAGATGCTGCCTGACCTGCTGAGTTCCTCCAGCAGCTTGTTTGTTGCTCCAGATTCCAGAATCTGAAGTTTCTTATGTCTCCCTTTAAAACTCCTTCCTCAAACCTGTGTCCTCTTGCTTTTGTTACCCCTACCATGGGAAAAAGATTTTGATTATCTACCCCATTTGTGCCTCTCATAATCTTAACTGCTTCTGTCAGGTATGTTCTCCTTCTGATGTATGACCCTCAACGCTTCCTCAGTGATAGCAGAATGAAAGGAGTTAACTGAAGGCTTTCCTAACAGTGAATTGGGAAAGATCAGATGTGATTCCTGCTGCCAAAAGGTAACACTGTCCACTGGGTTTGTGGGCAGCACAGTGGTGCAGTTAGTATAGCTGCTGCCTCACAGCTCCAGCGGTCCAGCTTCAGTCCTGAACTCCGGTGCTGAGCTGGTGAAGTTTTCCTTCCATATCCCAAACATATGTGGGCTGGTTGATTAATTGTCCACTGTAAATTGCCCCTAATGTGTTGGTGAGTGGGTAGAATCTGGGGGAAGTTGACGAGAATGTGGAGAGAATAAAAAAAATGGAATTAACGTAGGATTGATGTACTTGGGGGCTTAATGGTCAGTGTGGACTCAGTGGGCTGAGAGGGTCTGTTTTTATGCTGTATGAGTTTATAGTTGTACATTGGACAAGAGCTGTTGAACATAACAGTGATTCCCTTCATGGTCAAGTAGCATGACACTATGGTCTGGAAATTCAAGCACACGGGGGCCTTGTGTGGCAATGCAGGCCAATTACTCTGATACTGTTTGCAAGGATTTTCCTGTGGCCCCCTCTTGCAAAGATTCAAACGTCTAAATGGTGCCAAATGTGATCTTTCCCCATTACTGCACACCAAATGCAAATAGGAGTCAAGTATGCAAGCTGAAACTAAGCTGTGTTGATTCACATTAACTCTGTGCCTCTTGAAGGGAAGGTGACTAATTGCACCCAGTCCTGGAAGCCATTGTACATCTGGGCAAGGTTGGGGCACTGGCTTGGGAAACCTCAGTGATCTGAGATGCTGGACCAATGGGGGAAGGTGGACATGTGGAGTGACGTCTCCAGGACTGGAAAGGTTTAGTGACCTTCTACATGTGGTCAAAATCAGTGATCTTATTAACAAGGTCATCTGCCAACTAAGTCCCAGCTGCCCTGGGCTCAGGCATCACTCACTGAGACAAAACTCTTCCAAACAACATATTAACTTCGGACACTCACATGCTCATCACCACAGCCACATGTTCACGCATACCTTACACACATTTCCAGCTGTTCAATATGCCTCCTGCAGTGCAAAACACTCACCCACACTCCTCCCTTTTCCTGGCAGGAGAAGCTGATGCCTCGCTGCCCCTGCAGCAGGCGGGAGGAGGTCTCAAGCAAGCCCACAGGCTTGGCCACATTGTGATCGCGTACATGGCCATCTCAGGACCTAGGGCTGCAAAGGAATGGAGATCACTGCGGATAATGGACTGACATCTAGTCCCCTTTCCCCTGCCCCAATTACCCCCTACTCCCCTCACTCCACAATCTCTTCTTTCTTGTTCAGATGGTTTAGGCCTCTTATTTCTTCACTTGCTGTGGACCAAGCCTTTCTCTTTCCAGACTCTATGAACAAGTGTAGAGTGTCTGGAAACTTTGACCACTGGGCCAGAGGGAGAAACTCGGGCCTCTGGGCCAGAGGAAGAAGACACAGAATCACGGTGACTGATGTTCAAGACAGCCCTCAGATCCTGGCGCTTTGTGGAGAGCTGCCTGCCTGGAGGTTTGGCTTGTAGTCTGTAGTCTTGACTTCACATGGAGCCTGGACCCCATCCTTTCCAGCACAGAAGTGGTGGTCAGCTCCATATGAACACCCATGGTGCAGAGTCTGATGGCTGATGTCCCCCTCCCGTTGTGCCAGCAGCCGCCCCAAGTACGTGTACTGAAGGGGAAGGTCAGACTTCTGTCACGTTAGCTCAGCTTGCATGCATATGAGTTCAGGCTGCTGGCATCAAAGCTCTTGATGGCACACACACTATCTGCAGGCACTGCATTTGATAAAAGAGCCTCGGGTTTCATACCTAGAGCCTTGAGTGTGGGTTGTCACTGGCAAGAAGCTCCCAGTTCCCCATTGCCAACCTTCACTCCAGGAAAAGGAGATGAATTCTCACTCCTTGAGCAGGAAGCCTCCTTCAGGTTTGTGCCTGAACGTCTGAACTGCGACTCATAGAGTCATACAGCAAGGAAGCAGGCCCTTTGGCCCAACAGGACCATGCCGACCAAGGTACCCAATCCAAGCTAGTCCCATTTGCCAGCATTGGCCCATAACCTTCTAAACCTCTCCAATCCACATACCTGTCCAAACTGTCTTTTAAAAGTTGTTATTGTACCTGCCCTCGACCATTTCCTCTGACAGCTCATTCCACATAGATACCACCCTTTGTGTAAAAAAAAAAGTTGCCCCTCAATTCCTCTTAAATCTTCCCCCTCTCACCAGGCAAACAGATGTCTGCTGCTGGAAATGATCTGGATTTTAGGGTGAAGTGACCCCCACCTCTTCCAGTAGATCAGTTAAGGCTGGGAGTGCTTGGCTGGAAATGAGGCTGCGGAGTGGCCCCACCACTGTGGGAAATCACAGCCTCTGGATCCATTGCTTTGCACAGGGTGTCGTAGGAGCAGTGTCCCTCCCTCCTCCCTTGTCCTTCTCTGTGAAAGACGCTTCACCTTTAATCCCTTTGGTCGTCACCCAGAGGCCCAGTCAGTTCACTGCTAAAGCTTGCATTTTGTTTTTATTTCAAATAGATCTCAAAAATGCTCGGGGAACAAAAAATTGCTGAGACCACTGAGCTAACATCCAACTGTCTCTCCAATATACCTGTAAGTAATTGATGGTCGCTTTAAATAGCTCAGGTGCAGGGCTGTGCCTGCTGTTCACATCTGATCTCTTGTGTGTGCTGCATGCTGTGGTAATTGCATATGTGGGAATCAGTCTGACAGGAGAGGCATCAAATGTGCATTGCGTGACGATTGACGTCACCTCTGCTCTGGGGTTGTACGCCGAGCTCGGCCAACTCTTCCAGTGTGCTTAAGATGTGAAGCTCCTGTGTGAAGAAGGGCCACAGAGTGTGGTAGGGATCCATGGAACTGTACCCCATGAATGAGGGTGAGGAATAAGGGAGCAAATACTGAGGGATAATCAGTACCTAAATAGAAGGTGCAAGAAGAGGGAGCAGAAACAAAGACAAGTAGTAACTGAGGTCAGGGGCATGAAATAAGGAGAAAATGGGAATCATGAAGGTGGGGAGAGGGAGATAATCAATCGTAGAGGAGCGTAAGGAGACTTAAACCCAGTGTTGGGGAGGTTTCAGAGGATGAGGGTGTGAGATCCAGTTTGGTAATGAGGGGTGTAGTGAGTGAATGAGAGAATGCGGAAGGTGAAGGGCTCGGTGCGCGAGTATGGGAGTGAGGGTCTCAGTGTGGGAGTGAGGGTCTCAGTGTGGGTCTGGGTGTGGGAGTGAAGGACTGGGTGTGGGAGTGAGGGGTTGAGTGTGGGTCTGGGTATGGGTAATGATGTGGGAGTGAGGGTCTGGGTGTGGGAGTGAGGGTCTGGGTGTGGGAGTGAGGGTCTGGGTGTGGGAGTGTGGGTCTGGGTGTGGGAGTTAGGGGTCAGTGTGGGAGTGAGGGGTCAGTGTGGGAGTTAGGGTCTTGGTATAGGAGTGAGGGGTCAGTGTGGGAGTGAGGGGCTGGTTGTGGGAGTTAGGGTCGGTATGGGAGTGAGGGGTCGGTGTGGGATTTGAGGGTCTGGGTGTGGGAGTGAGGGTCTGGGTGTGGGAGTGAGGGGTCAGTGTGGGAGTTAGGGTCGGTATGGGATTTGAGGGGCTGGGTGTGGGATTTGAGGGACTGGGTGTGGGAGTGAGGGGCTGGGTGTGGGGACAGATTTGGGCCTGAGTTCCCTTCATAGGTCTGGGTGTGTGGAGGTTGGAACCAGCCAGCCTGATGTTGGTGGTGCTCTGGGGCTAAGTGATACTAGACCTTGACAAACTTCCTTCAGATGTTCACCTGATCAAAATAAAACAAGCCTTATGGCTGAGTTGCATCTTTGCTCCTTTTTTAATTGGTTCAGTCTGCCTCACACCCCAGGTAGAAGGCTGTGTCAGCACGATCCCTGTCGTGGAGCCTGTTTGTTGTGTCCTATGTGGCAGCAACAGATGGTGACACTGGGCCTTAAACTTTTTGCTCCCAGCAAGGATATCCCTTCTTATTCAGCACTGGCATTCTGTTGGAATTTTAAAAACTCTCTCACACCATCTGGTCAGAAGAAAAACATGTTTTCACAGCAGAAGTCCATTTTGACAATGCATGCTTGATGTGGTGATGCCGTGAGTGCTAATTTCTGCTGTTGACCTCCTGCTGCTGAGGGAACAAGGTCCTGCAGCATACAATGCAAGGTTACGCATTTCAACTTACACAGCCTGTCTGTGAGCAGCCTTCACTCAGTGCTTGCTGGCTCTTTCCAATGAATTAAGTGAGGCTGTACTTGCTCTCTCTGTTAGTACAATCATGTCCCTCTCTCTTAGGCCAGTCCTTTGTGGACAGTGCTCTGAACTTTCCTGTCTTGCTTCTTGTAACTCCAGGCTGTTTCCCATGAAATGGCTGACATCTGAACAAGGGGTACTTGGTGGGTGGGGCAGGAATCGGAGGCCACAGATCCTCACATTCAGAAGGTCAGGTAGAGAGCTATGACAAGGGAGAAAGCTGAGAACCTGAGTCATTGTGTTGTCACTAGGAGTATGAAATTGTAATCAGCATGTGGTGTAGTTATCAGTGTGTGAAGTAGTGATCAGTGTGTGACATAGTGAGTGACGAAGTGATCAGTGTGTGACGTAATCAGTGTGTGAGATGCTCCATATTCAATGAATCAGAAATTTACAGCACAGAGGATACTATTTGACTCATCAAGTCTGCACCAGCAAAACCCTATTCAGCCAAAAGCAATTTTCCTTCTCTTGGTCTCTGTCCTTGCAGATTAAAAAAAACACAAACTCACATCTGAATGCTTATTAACTGGGAAAAATGTTTTTGTCTGCTCTTTCAGACAGTGAGTTCCAGTCTCTCACTGACCTCTGGATGAAAACATTTCTCCTGACTTACCCATTAATCATTCTACTAATTACTTTAAATTTACATCCCTAGTCATTGACCCCTTTGCCAGTGAAAATAGCTTCTTCTAATCCATTCTATCTATGCCCTTTATAATGTACACCAAGTAAACAGCCCTACACTATCCAATCTCTTCTCATTGTTAAATTTCCCCAGTACTGACAGCACTTTCCGAAATCTCCCATGTGCTCTTTACTAGTCCTATCACGTCCTTTCTGTCGTGTGGTGACCAGAACTATATGCAGTTCTAGCTGTGGCCTGACCACCTTTTGTAGAACTCTTGCATGATTTCCCTGTTCTTATATTCTCTGAGAGCCGTAGAGAGAGAGAGAGAGAGCACAGAAACAGGCCTCTCAGCCCATTGAATGTGTGCTGACCATCAAACACCTACAGTACTCTACACTAATCATATATTAATCCCATTTTTTTGTTCTTCTCACATTCGTTTGTGGGATGTGGGAAGAAACCAGAGTACCTGGAATAAAAACCCACATGGTTACAGGGAGAACTTGCATGTACAGCACCTGAGGTCAGGATTGAACTTGGATCTCTTGGTCTGAGGCAGTTGCCCCACTAGCTGCACCACTCTGCCTTGTCCTAAAAAGGCAAATATCTCATATGTCTTCTTGATCATTTTACCTAATTGTTCTGCAGCCTTTCAAGTATCTGTGGATATATGATGCAAGAACCCTCTGCTCCATGCTTCTCAGATTTGTTGTGTATTCCCTTGCCTTTGATCCCCATCCCAGTACCACTTCCTCACACTTCTCTGGATTGAATCCCATTGACCACTTTTCTGCCACCTCACCCAACTGTTGGCATGTCCCTGGAGACTACAGCTTTCTTCCTTACTATCAACCATTCCACCTCAGATACTTTATCCTTGTCTTCTACAGATAAGCCACAAAGATGGTGCATGTAGGTTTTCCATTTCTTGGTTTTGAATTACACTGTCACCTAAGTCTGTCATTAAAATCTCACTTTATCCTTTTATTCCTACAGCATTTGTAAAAAAAACTTTAGTGTTACCCTTAGTACCTTTGTGAGTTCTGCCTCATTCCCCTCTTGTAGACCTCCCTCTAGTACCTTCACATGCCTTTGCAGTTCTCTCCATCTTTCCCAGTCTGTGAAATCTTTCTTTTTGTTTTATACTACCCACCACTCCTGGTATTGACAGGAGTTGTTGCATCATTGCCAAATTCTCCTCAGGTTGGAGGAGAACTGCATATATTCCCAGGACAACAGATTGGGGATTTCAAACAGAAATAAGGAGAAATTTCCTTATGCAGAGAATGTAAATCTTTGAAGTTATTACCTTAAGGGGGCAAGGGGGTGATTAGCTGCAACAGACAAGATTCTGGAGGAAGTCAGCAGGTCAGGGAGCATCATACAGAATCTGATCATCTGATGCTGCCTGACCCACTGAGTTCCTCCAGCATCTTGTTTGTTGCTCCAGATTCCAGCATCTGTAGTCTCCTGTGTCTCCAAGATGATCAGCTATTGAATATGACTTTGGCCAAGTGATTTGGGGGAAACTGAATCAGATGCAGGACTGTCCATGTTCTTATCAAATGGCAAAGCAGGCTTGAGGAGCTGTAGAAAATCACAAGATGCTTGAAATACTCAGCAGGCCAGGCACTGTGTGTGGAAAGGGAAACAGTTAACATTTCAGGTCTAAAGGAGAGAAAACAAGTTGGTTTTAGGTTGCAGAGAGGGTGGGGAAGCAATGGACAGAACAAGGAGAAGGTCTCAACCACTCCCCCACAGTCTCTGCACTTTGTCCCCATTTTAATCACTCCACTACTGGCAGCTATATTTTCATCTGAAAAGTTCCTAAGCTCTCAAACTCCTACTGTGATTCTTTTTACTTCTTTCTTCTGACTGAAGATGCTCTTTAAAACCTACCACTTTATCCAAGCTTTTGAATGTCTGGCCTAATTTCTCCACATGTGGCTTAGTGTCATATTCCGCCTCATAATGATCCTTGAAGCATTATGGGATGTTTTACTGTATTAAAGCTTCTATGTGTCTATAGGTTGACTTATTTTTATTGAGATAGTGACTCATGCATGAAACAGTGAATAGTTCACAATACAAATAGTATTTCTTGGAAGAGAAGCTTTGGGGAGTTTGCCCGAAGCCTCCCCTTAAGTGAGTCATGCAGAGGTAGGGAGTCACAATTGGGCAACTGATTGGATTCATTTACTGCAAACAAGGTGCGTGTTTGAGTGAGTGATTGAATGTGAGTGTAAGTGATGGTGTGTGTGAGAGAGAGATTGTGCTAATGTCTGTGTGTGAGATATGAGTCATACCTGTTAATGTGCAGTGTGAGTATCTGTATGTGTGAGGTACTGTGTCTGTGTGTGAGGTCGATCTGTATATGAGTGTGCATGGTGTATTGTGTTTGTGTTTGATGTGTGTAATATGTATTTGTGTGAGTGTGTGTGAGGTTTTGCGATCGTGCGAGGTGTGAGAAGTATGTGTGTCTGCATGTGAGTTGCTGAGCTTTTGTGTGCATGCATGAGGTGGTTGTGTGTGCACACGTGTCTGTGTATAAGTTTGCGTGAAGTGCTTTGTTTATGTGTGGTGTGCATAAGGTGTGTCTGTGTGAGTGTTTGTGAGATATTCTGTCCGCGTGTGTACGTGAGCTGTTGTGTCTGTGTGTGAGTAGGAGCAGTGTCTACGGGGAGAAACAATGCAAAGGTGCAATTTAGAAATGAGTAAACAGTGAAAGAAAGAGGAAAATGGAAGCAGCACCTTAAACAAAGGGAAACTGGAGTATCTGATGTGAGAGGTGGAAAGGCTGAGCAGAGAAGCCAGAATTACAGGATCGGAGAGCAGCGAGGGAGGCAGTAGATTGTGGTACAAATGGAGCTTGAATTGAGAGGGACCAGAAAATAAAATCTCATTTATTTGTAGTTTTTTCCATACTGTCCTTTCACTTGCTATGCAGGCTGCATGTGAATAAGGACAGCTTGTTATCTGGCTGCTGGTGGGAGGAACAGGGAGCACAGGGCTCTTTCATCTCTGAGCCTTCAGTTCCTGCTGCTGAACCAACACAGCAGCTCTTTCAAACCTCGCTGAGCTTTAAGATCTGCTAACTTTATGAAATAGTAACCACAATAACTTGCATTTATGTAGTACCTGTGCTGTGGTTACACCTCCCTGGGGGATTCACAGGAGCAAAAATCGACACTGACCAAGGGAATATATATTTTGTATTCCATGGTGCTTCACAGCCATCTACATGGGAGGTGCTGACTATAACTGGGATTCACACCAATTATCTGTAACCAGGGTTCACTCCAGTTAACTGTAACTAGGATTCATTCTAGTTAATTGTAACTGGGGTTCACACTAGTTAACTACGACTGGGATTCACACCAGTTAACTGTAACTGGGATTCACTTCAATTAACTGTAACTGGGGTTCACACCAGTTAACTATGACTGGGATCCACTCCTATTAAGTGTAACCAGCATTCACTTTAGTTAACTGTGACTGGGGAAACGCACAAAACACTGGAGGAACTAGGCAGGTCAGACAGCATCTGTGGAGGGTAGTGGACAGTTGACGTTTCAAGTTGAGACCCTTCATCTGGATTGAAAGATAGAGGGGAGATGGCCAGTATAGAAAGGTAGAGGAAAGGGGTGGAGCAAGATCTGGCAGACGATAGGTGGAGCCACATGTTTGAAGAGCAGGAGAGCAGCAGAGATCACAGAGGGGGAGTGGTGAGAGAGGACCCCACAGAATTCCTGTCGAAGAGAGGAGGAAAACTTCTTCAAAGTCAGCATACCCTGAAGAGACTTCGCAGTGGAGCATCAAAATGGAGACACAAGAGACTGCACATGCTAGAATCTGGCGTACATTAGTGCATGAATGACAGGCTGGAACAGGACGGAGATTGCTTCCTGGTCAGTAGCTCACTGAAATGATCCACCCCAGCTTTGGGCACTCAGCATGTTCTATAGCTCACTTTATTAGGTTCTGCCTTGGCTTCGTAGGGCCCCTGTGCTGTCAGTGTTCCATGGGTCTGAGCTTATATTAAGCTCACCTGGCAAGAACCTCTCCTTCTGGCTGCACACTGGGTACACTGGATGCCATTCCTGCAGTAGCCCAAATGAAGTCTTAAACCAGCAGGCCCTTCTCTTCGCTGTTTCTTCCTTGACTACCTCTTCACACTTGTTTTCCTTTGAAAGCTTCCCTGACTCTGAGGAGCTTTGACCAAAAAATTGAATTATTGTAGGATTAGTGTAAGTGAGTTGTTGATGGTTGGCACAGACTCGATGGGCCAAAGGGCCTGTTTCTATGTTGTATCTCTCTGTGACTCTATGAGTATCACCCAGGACTTTCAGCCTTTTCCAGTCTCATAAACACCTGCTCCCTGCCATTGAGTTCCAGGTATTTAGATGGTGGTATAAAGCAGGGGAGGTTGGATGAGTGATTTGTTATCCATCTCTCTCAAAGGAACTTCAGGGAGATGGATAACAGAGAGGGCTACCATGTATTCTGATTTTTTTCACCAAATTTCTGATTTGAGTTGATGAACTGAGCTGTCTTCTTTGCTACACTAGTCTCTCGAGCAAATATAGAGTCATACAGAGATACAGCACAGACACAGGCCCTTCGGCCCACTGAGTCTGCACCGACCACCAACCATCCATTTACACTAATCCTACGTTAATCTAAGAGATAAACCTGTCTGTAATATTTTTAGTGCATTGTTTAGTATGCTGTTCTCAAATGTGCTTCTTTCGAGAAATGCTGTTAACTCGTAGAGGTGCTAATGACATCAGTAAATTGGCATCTCCAAGAATTAGATGCAAACATGTTAACAAGTGTGCTTAAAATAGAGCAGAGAACGGGAAGAATATCACAGACAGTAAAACATTGATTGAACAATTAGAAAGTGAAGCAGAACTGTCCTTCCCTTCTATTTGTACCTAAAGTTTTATGTACAGTTTTGGTCTACTTTATAAAAAAGGGATGTACTTATTATACATGGTGTAGCAAAGATTCACTGGAATGGTTCCTGAAATGGCAGATCTGCCCTATAAAGAGTTTTGACCAAAAAATTGAATTATTGTAGGATTAGTGTAAGTGAGTTGTTGATGGTTGGCAATTATGTAGACTAAGCCTCTATTTCTTAGAGTTTAGGAGAATGAGAAGTGATCTTGTTGAAATGTACAGAATTCTTAGAGGTAGATGCGGAGAGAACGTTTCCCCTGGCTGAGGAATCTACACCTAGGAGTCACTGTCTCAAAATAAGAGAAGACCATCCAGGACTGAAATGAGGAGACATTTCTTCAGCTAAAGGGGGTGAACCTTTGAAATCCTCTATCCCAGAGGGTGTGGAGGCTCAACCAATGAGTGTGTTCAAAGCAGAGATCTGGATATTAATACAATCGGGTGCTATGGGAATAGGGCAGGAAAATGGTGCTTGAGGTGCCATGAACTTGTTGAATAGTGCTGCAGCCTCAAGGGGCAAATGGCCTTCTCTTGCTCCCTATTTCTTCTGTTCACATGTTCACACCTAAAATTGTACACAACATGTTGGGTATAAATGGGAAGGGTTGATGGTTCCTTTCACTTTCTAATTGTTCGATAAATGCATTCCTGTCCAAGTGATATTCTTTTATTTCTCTGCTGTATTTTAAGCATACTTGTTAACATGTTGGCACCTAATTCTTGCAAGTGCTAATTTACTGATGTCAAAGAACCAGAAAAAGAACTATGACATCAAGTCCCAACAACTTTAATAATAAAACAGGTAGAATCCAAACCCATTTAACATGTTGACGAGTACACCGGTACCCTGCCTTATCGGTACCCTGCCTTATCACTACCCTGCAGAAAACTGTTTTGTTGTACGTTTCTTGGTCCCCTAGTCTGAACAGGTAGTTTAAACCCAGTGCGGGCAAATGGAATTAGTGTAGATGGGCAGAAGGTCGACATGGACCTGGTGGGTCGAAGGGAGCGTGTCTGTGCTGTATGACTCACTGACTCGAATCAAGGATGCCTTCCAGCATCTGCAGTCCTTTGTGACTCTAAACCTCCCCTAGTACATTAAAAAGGACACCTGCTTAGACTGTGTACAGCATGCTGTTGTGTCAGGAACCTGCTGCAAACATGTAACTTCCTTCTCCTGTCTCGGATCCTGGGTGTTGGGAACCGGTCACGAATCCCTGCCTTCCCCACATAAATGAATCTCCCCAGAGCCCTGTGTGCAGAGGCTGCCTGTGAGGCCTGGTGTTGGGTGGGCAGCTGGTCAGTGCTGTCATGTAGGGCTTGGGGCTACACCCCAGCAGATACAATGAATGTAGCCCATTACTGGGACTGGCAGTGGTTACTCCGTGTGTTTATCTCCTGTCGGATGCGATGGAGTTCGCTGTCTCCCTCTCTCTTTGTTTGGGTGCACAACTCTCGCCAGCCCAGAGATTCCTCCATGGTAACAACCTCAATGGTGGTGCCACAGGGAAATCTCTGAGCTGAGGAGAGCCGCGCAGCTAAGTAATGAGAAGGGAAGTTATGAGAGAGACTGTAGGATCTGGCGGTGTGTTCGGGCGGCACAGTGGCACAGCTGGTAGAGCCGCTGTCTCACTGCTCCAGCGACCCAGGTTCAATTGTGACCTCCGGTGCTGTCAGTGTGGAGTTCGCACGTTCTCCTTGTGACTGCGTAGGTCTCCTCTGGGTGCTCCACTTTTCTCCCACATCCAAAGGATGTGCAGGTCAGTAGGTTAATTGGTCACTGTAAATCATCTCTAGCCTGCATGTGTGTGGTGGAGTTTGGGGGGGGGGGGGTGGGTGTGGGAGTGGAGGGCTGGGGGGGAGTGATTAATGGAAATGGAAAGCTGTCCTGATGAAGGGTCTCGGCTCGAAATGTCGACTGTTTATTTCCCTCCATGGATGCTGCCTGACCTGCTGAGTTCCTCCAGCATTTTTTGTGTATTGCTCCAGATACATCCAGCATCTGCAGAATTTTGTGTGTCTCGCAGGGGAATAAAATGTGTTAGGGGAGGAATAGTGTAAATGGGTGCTGAATGGTCAGCATGGATCTGATGGGCTGAAGGGCCTGTTTCCGTGCTGTATCTTTCTATGACATGGGGCAGGTCCTGCCAGTCCCCAGCAATAGTCCATGCTGATAGTGCCGGCCAGGCTGCAGCCCTGTGCTCCACCTCGCAGTGCTGAGTGGAGGCATCACTTGTCTCAGCCTAACACCAGGCAACCCCTCCACACCAGCACAGCAGTGCTGTCAGTAATGTGTCTCTCTGCACATAATGTTTTAAGACCTCTGATTCCATTACTGCTCCTGTTCCTGGGAATGCATCCTGAGCTCGAAGTGAGGTACAAGTGCTACAAAATCAGAGCTTGCTGTTGGGTGTCTCCTTTGCCGACACAAGACACTGCAGATGCTGGAATCTGGAGCAACGAACAAGATGCTGGAGGAACTCAATGGGTCAGGCAGCATCTATGGGGGGAAATGGAGAATCAATGTTTCGGATTGAGACCCTTCCCATCACCCACACACTCCTTCCACTGGTTCCCTCCCTCTACTGTTCCCATCTGCCCTCCCCACCTCCATCACTTGATTCCATGCTTCATCTTCCTCACCTATCAGATTCCATCATCTTCAGCCCTTTGTCACCTCCACCTCTCACTTCCCAGCCTCTGTCGCTATTTCTACTCTCCCCTCCTCCATCTGCCTATCACCCCTCCTCACCTGGATCACCCTACCACTTGCTAGCCCTTGCTCCACCCCTTCCCCTCACTTCTTTATACTGGTTATCTCCCCTCTACCTTTCAGTCCAGATGAAGGGTCTCGACCCGCAACATTGACTGTCCATTTCCCTCCACAGCTGCTGCCTGACCCGCTGAGTTCCTCCAGCATCCTGTTTGTTGTATGATTTGCAGAGTCTGGCTGTGAATTGAAGTATCACCCAGATGTTCTTTTCCCACTCACAGATGTTCTTCATCTGGAAACAATCAAGCAATTCGGTAAAGTGAAGCACAATAACAGGCTAGTTAAATTCTGAGGGGTGGGGGGAGAGAACCAAGGGGTTGGGTCATGAGCTGAGTCCACTTGGTTTTACTGCTCCATTTATAGATAAAATAGTGGAAGTAAAATCAACCATGACATCATTAAAGTCAAAACAGAAAATATTGTGACATATGTGTCTGGATGGAAAAGGTCATGTGAGTCTGAGAAAGTTCCAGACCTTATTAGCACTTAATTTATAAAAGGATAAATAATATAACAGATGCAAGATGGAACTCTGCTGGGTGAGGTGATAGGTGGTCAGTGAATTGGGTTGCTAGGCAGCCTAATAAGAAATCTGCTCTTTGCATGTCTACCACAGAGGTAGTACAACTGTTGTCAGTCCTTAGAAGCAAGCAAGCCACATGGGACCTGGAGGCTAAGGAGAGCCCCATCTGGTTTATAATGAATAGATTAACAAAGAGAAAAATGGTTTCAGTATGCTTCACACCGTCAGCAGGATAGAGCCATTTCATTGTTAGCTTCTCAAAACATTGCAATATGAGGGAATCCACTTAATTTAAAATCATGCAAACATACAGAGTATACTGTAAAAGTTTAAAAATTTCTTCCCATATATTATTACATTTTACTGATACTGTACATTACTATGATCACATATACATTATAAAACAACTCTGCATTCATGGGTTTAATCCTATAGGCATGCGGCTAGTTTTTTTGTGTCCATTGCTGTCATTCTATGTAATGTACGTAAAATATATAGGACAGAGTGGGATGACATTTACTCTGTACCTGACCTGTGCTCCACTTGTCTTTGTAGTGTTTCAGGAGAGAATATGCAGAGAATTTTATTTTTATACAGTCCAGTCTGTGCTTGACCTGGAGTGGTTTACTGCAAAATTGGGGAAGGCATATTACCATGTTCTACTACAGATGGTGGTGGGAGCACTACTAATGGGATTATATTTCCAACAATATATATGCACATTGCATATGTTTTTCTGACAATTCATCATGATGACCTCAAAATTGATTCTAATGTTCCCACATCCCGATACCCATGTTTATTTACTAAAATGCTGATCCAAGTGATCTATTTATTATATTCTGATACCTAACATCTCTCACCTCAGTGTAAGTATTAACAACCTCCTTCTTCCCAATCCCAGAATTAATGTGCTCCATCCCCATCCAAGCACTAATATCCTCCATTCCAATCCCAACACGTTCAGCCTGATACATTTTGAACTTAAAAATTAAACTGACTGTGTAAAGCCATTTTACTTCTACATTCTGTTCAAAATTTATAATGAAAATAAACTCGAACTCAATTGCATGTGACAGAGTACCTGAGGGTTGGGGGTGCACAACAACACTTGGATCAAAGCCTGGTTAGGAGCACCAGCTGGTGTAAACAAATTGATTGTCTCACTGGTATCTCCCTGTTTAGCTAATCGAAGCAGTGGGACTCATTTTTAATTAGAGTATCACACACTACAGTAAGAGAGGCACTTGCAGAATGTTACACAATTAGAGCTGTCTGCTGTGAGATGGTAACACTCTCAACTCTGTGTCACAAGATTGTGGGTTCAGCCTGCACTCCCACGTCCAAACTCAAGGCTGACAGCATAGGGAGTGCTGTCTCATTGCTGTCTTTCAAAAAGGAGTTTAAATTAATTGGTAATTGGTTTATTATTGTCACATGCCCCAAGATACAGTGAAAAGCTTTGTTTGCATGCCAACCAAGCACATCTTTCCATACATCAGTACATCGAGGTAGTATAGAAGGAAAAACAATACCAGAATACAGAAAATAGTGTTACAGTTACAGAGAAAGTGCAGTGCAGGTTGACAGATGAAATGCAAGGGCCATGATGAGCTAGATTGAGAGATCAAGAGTTCATCTTTATCGTACAAGAGGTCTGTAGAAGATCCGTATAGCAGTGGGATAGAAGCTGTCCTTGAGACTGGTTGTACATGTTCCCAAGCTTTTGTATCTTCTGCCCGATGGAAGGGGGGAGAAGAGAGAATGACCGAGGTGGGAGGGGTCTTTGATTATGTTGGCTTCTTTCCCGAGGCAGCAGGAAGTGTAGACAGAGTCAATGGAGGGGAGGCTGGTTTTTGTGATAGACTGGGCTGTGTTTATGATTCTCTGCAATTTCTTGCGGTCTTGGGCAGAGCAGTTCCCATACCAAGCTGTCATGCATCTGGATAGGATGCTTTATATGGTGCATCTGTAAAAATTGGTGAGGGTCATTAGGGACCTGCTGAATTTCCTTAGCCTTCTGAGGAAGTAGAGGCACTGGTGACCTTTCTTGGCCATAGCATCTATGTAGCTGGACCAGCTCAAGTTATTGGTGATGTTTACACCTAGGAACTTGAAGATCTCAACCATCTTCACCTTAGCACCATTGATATAGACAGGGTCATGTACTTTGCTCCGCTTCCTGAAGTCAATGACCAGCTCTTTAGTTTTGCTGACATTTAGGGAAAGGTTGTTATCTTGACACGATGTCACTAGGGTCTCTAGTTGTTAGGTCTCATCATTGTTTGAGATCCAGTCCACTATGGTTGTGTCATCTACAAACTTATAGTTGGAGTTGGAGCAGAATCTGGCCACACAGTTGTAAATATATAGAGGGTAAAGTAGGGGGCTGAGGATGCAGCCTTGTGGGGCACCAGTGTTGGGGATAATCGTAGTGGAGGTGTTGTCTGTTGGTCAGGAAATCAAGGATCCAGTTGCAGAGCGAGGTGCAGAGTTAAGACCTCAATTGCCTGTAAAGTATGGATATAAATTGCCTAGACATTATTTCAAAGAAGAGAAAAAGAGACCCCCTTGTGTTTTGGACAACATTTATTCTTCAACTTACAGCACTATGATATTGGGATGTGGGAAAGTTGACACTAGGGTCAGTTTTTCAGTCATTAAAATGAATTGTCAGAAAACCATCAGATTATCTGTCAGATAATCACCTGATCATCCAATAATTATCACTCTGCTGTTTGTGGGAGCTTGCTCTGCCCACAGTGTTGCAGCAATGAGCACTTCTCATTGGCTGTAAAATGCTTTGGGGCATTCTGTGTTTGTGAAAAATACTATTCAAAAATTCTTATCTTCCCTTCTATCAGTCAGCTTCTGGCTGCAATCTGCTCAGATGTGTTTTCACCTTCTATTTTTATCCAGTGATGATTTTCACTGTATTTCAGCTTCTGAAAGCAAGGCCAAAGCTTGTGAGCAGGGCAAATGTTTGTTTAGTGGAGTGTGCATGAGATTCTTCTGGTGGCTATTTGAATCTAACAGTCCAGTTGGACAACAAATGGGATTGAGGTGAATTTATCCTGCCCATTATTACTTTCAGTTAAGAGCAATGTTACACCAGGTCCTACCTGCTTCTCAATTGGCTGGTTAGGCTACAATAGTTCTCTATGTGTGTGGAACGTTCCTGGACATTGGAAACTGAGTTTGCAATGCTCTTGTGCTTTGGCCTAAGCTTCTTAACAATGTTGTGGGCAGGAGATCACCTTCACCAGATCCACCATGGGCTTCCCATACACTGGAGTTTTGGTGAAAAGCTTAAAGAAGAATTTTTACTCATCTCTCCTTCATCACATGTTTGTTGAGCATCCAAACCAGGGAACTAAATGTCTGTAACAGGAATATTTTTGGCTTAGTAATAGGGTGAATGAAGGTGAGTTAAATCACAGTCGGTTTCACTTGGCAGCTATTGAATTTGTGCTCAAACTAATGGAAGTTTTCAGCCCACTGTCGAGTTGCATCTGGATCTGCCTTCTGCAGTTTTATTTATTCCTGGTTCTTCAGAAGGGTAGTTAACCAACTTGTGGCAGGTTCACAACATCAACAAAAGGAATGTAGGAATTCATAAATGCATCAGGTAGTTGAAGGGTTGTATAAGATCAATGCACTGCCCAGTGATGGAGCTGGCATCTTATGCCGGGCTAGGGGTGTGGGAGGATAGATCTTACTCTAGTGGCCAGTTTTATAAAAGCACCCTTAGAAATTACTCAGTTGTGAGGAGCCTACCAACAATTTTAGGAGTTGAGGGTGGGAGAAAAGGTTGATTGTTTCCATTAGTAGAGGGTTACGAACAAAGGGACATAGCTACAAAATAAGGAGCTGGTCATTTAAATCTGAGATGAGTGGAACTTTCTTCTCTCAGAGGGTGGTGAATCTCTGGAATTCTCTACCTCTGGGTGTGGTGGAAGCCAGATCATTAGAAATATTTTGAAAGATCAAGAAATTAAAGGTTATGGGGAACCAGCACAGAAGAGGAGTTGAGGCCAGCACTGATCACATTGAATGGTAGGGCAGGCTTGAGGGACCTGGTGGCCTACTCCTACTCCTATCTTCTGGCATTCTTGTGACCCCCCTCCCCATTGACCTTGCTTGTGTAGCTACCCTATGAAGGATCTTGTGTAAATGCAACAAGAATTTGTTGTGAACCATTATTTACATCCTTTGAAGAATCCAGATGTTCAGTCCAGCAGGTCTTGATACAAGAGGCACGGAGTCTGAGAGTTTGACGAGGGGTAGACAGGCCACCTCCAACTAGCTCAGGTCATTGCTGACTTGGGGACAATCTCCATCAGTCATCGTGCCTTCCTGAACTGTATGATCATTAACATTAAATGATCCACATTCACTCATTGGAGCAAATTTGTAGGATCACTTCAGACACAGCTGTGATCATGACTTTCCAGTGCATTAACACCCTGAGTGTCTTTTACACCTGGCATGATTATTGCAGCACAGCTCAATGTCCGTACTGTTCTTTGTTCTTGATTCTCCATCCAGCAAAGAATATTTCAGGAGCCTGTTGCTGTAAATTCAGGGATTGCTCTTGCATTGAATATGATTACCGAACCCAAAGAGATAAGGTTTGGGTCTATTTGGAACATTTCAGATTTCAAACTGTTTGTGCTTTTATATAAATGTCAACCTTTGTTGAGAGGAAAGGTGTTCTTGATAAATAAGGCTCTGAATAGAGTCTACTAAATAAAAAATGTAGCAGTGAGCAGCCAGAGCAAGTAATTTGACACTGCTTCAAAGGTAGGTGACTTCTATAAAATCAAAGTTGAGTTGAGTTTAGTCACGTTTATTGTCATATGCACAAATACATGTATGCACAGGTGCAATGAAAAACTTACTTGCAGCAGCATCACAGGCACATAGCATCATATAAGCAGCATTCACAAGAACAACATAAATTAAACATAATTATACACAATTTTTACAAGAAAAAATACAATTAGAACAAAAAAATGTCCATTTTAGTGCAAATTTAATAATTCAATACTATTCAATACTATTGATCTAATGGAAAAATAGAGATGGAATGTGTTAATCATCCCTAGGGTGCAAGGTAAATAGTGCACATCTAAATGGAATGGAGTGTCCTTGTTTGCGAATGATGTTGACTTGATCCCTAGTGAACTACTGAGGTATAGCAGAAGCAAACTATATTTTCTGCTGGGTGCTCATTCAAACCACTGAAAGGCAAATGAATGCTTGAATGTCAGCAAGGGCCTTCTTCAGACAAAGAGCAATTAGGTAAAATAGGCAAAATCAGGCAAAACCCCCCTACTAAATTATGAAAGAGTTGGACATCCTGATGGGGAGACTGGAGGATTTTCCTTGGATAAGGAGAGATGTGTTGCTGGGCCTCCATCAACCATTTTCATCTTGTCGTTGTTGCCTGATTTGCGTGGCATGTTGGTGGGTATAGATTAATCCAGGAACACAGATCTGAATCCTCTGCCAAACTTAGAACCCACCAGTCATTCAGCTCAAAGTTAAAGATCTCATTTAATGTATGAAAACACACAAACCAGTGAAGTCTGTCCAATATGAGATAATATCTGCAACTGATCTTAAATATCAGTAACCCAACTCAAAAGGAACCATCTCCATGATTCTAATACTTAAGCAAAATAATTAAAATGAAGTCATTTCTGAAGACTAAGCTGTGATCTATTTTTGTCTGTCTTTCTTTCTCTTCCCTTTCTCACTCTCACATTTTCTCTCTCCCTCCCCTCCCTCTCTCCCTCCCCTCCCTCTCTCCCTCCCCTCCCTCTCTCCCTCCCCTCCCTCTCTCCCTCCCCTCCCTCTCTCCCTCCCTCCGTTGCAGAGAGGCAGCGTATTAGAGTCCATGCCCTTCTATGTGATGCGACACTTGCATTTTCTGGTGGATCTGCCAGGGGATGATGACATTGAATGCAAAATACACCTGAGAGTTTAAACCTTGAATGTCATAGAGTTATACAGTGCAGGAAAAGGCTCTTCAGCCAACCATGTCCATGCCAACCAACAACAACTTTGCCCATCAACAATAATCCCATTTGCCCGCATTGGCACCATATTCTTCTATGCCTTGCCTATTTAAGGGTCTGTCTTAATGCCTCTTAAATGTAGTAATTGTATCGAATTCCACCACCTCCTCTGGCAGTGTGTTCCAGATGTTGAATACTTTCTGTGTAAAAAAAAACTTACCCCTCAAATCCCCTTTAAAACTCCTTTCTCTCCCCTTAAATCTGTGCACTCTTATTTTTGATACTTCTACTATGGGAAAAAGATTTTGACTATTTGGAATTACTGTAATCACTAAACTTTGATTCATTTGTTCTGTTTAACAACTGTGCAGAGGTTAGATTAAAAAGGTTGATTGTTTAATATATAATCAAATATTATTTAGATTTGGAAGGAAAGAGAACATTTGCATTGATGCACTGTCTTATCACAACCCTCAGGAACATAGCAAAACACATTTCTTACAATGCATCAGTGAAGCACAGAGATAGATGACAAGGTATTGGAGAGGGTTCAGAAGAGATTAAAAGGAATGGCTTCAGGAATAAAGGATTACAGTAATGTGGATAGGTTAGAGCAGCTGGGGTTCGGGTTGAGAAGCGGAGGACGATAAGAGGAGGTTTTATAGCAGCTTTCACAATTATGAAGGGCTGAGCTGGAGTAAAATAAAAAGGAACTTTTTCCAGTGGCTGATGATTTGATAACCAGGGGACATAGATTGAAGGTGACTGAAAACAGAATCAAAGTGAGATGAGGAAAAACCTCCTTATGAAAGAAGTAGTTAGGATTCCAAGAGCACTACTTAATTGGCTAGTAGATATTGATTCAATGGTAGTCTTCATAGAAGAACTTCATAAATATAAGATGGATAAAAGAAATATAGGGAGATGTGGAAAGAACATGAGTAGAGGGATCTATAAGATAAGTCTTTGAAAGAGTCATTGGAGAACTGATGGGCCAAGTGGCCTCTTTTTGTGGTAAACTGTTATTTAACTCTACGACTGATGTTATCTAGGCAAATGTGTCTTTTTAAACCTATAACATGCCAGTGTCTCTTACACACTTTGCACCACGTTTTGGTTACCTGAGCTAATATACGTTTGTCAGTATTTGATTGAAAGTGTCTCTGAGAAGCACTTTGCAACATTTTACCATGTTAAAGGTTCTACACAGTTAAAGTTATTTTTTTGTTACTATTGAAAACACCATTTTCAGAGGGTTTGTGCTAATATTGTGCGAAAGTAAAAGCCAGAGACCCTGAAATCCCTGAAGAAATTTAATATTGTTGCTTTTTATACTGTTATATGTCACTCTGAGCCTCATGAGTCATATAATATTGTCAAGCTCCATTGTCTGATACTGACTTATTTTTAATAATGTGCATTCATGCCACCCTGCATTGTGCAATATTCAATCAATCCAAAAAGATTATGATCAGAGGAATACCTTATGATAAATTTGACCATAGTTCATTCTTTATCCAATGATTTATCCAAGGAATGTTTTATTGTCCAAGCAAGTACAGGCCTCACATTTATAATTTAGGATTAAGAGAGTGGGTGATGGATGGGTTCAAAAATGACTGATTACGTATCCAGCTGGACTGATCTGACTATATAAGACCTAGATTACACTCCAGTGCAGTGCAGTGCAGTGGGAATGTTGCACTATCTAATGTGCTTCTTTCGTATGATTGACATCCTCTTTGCTCTCTCTGATGATGTGGCACTACTTCAAAGTGCAGGGAATTGCCCCTGGTGTCTTGGCCGATATTTATCCTTCAATCAGCAGCACTAAAATCAATTACTTGGCCATTAATAACTTGTTGTGTATGGATGCTTACTGTGCCCCAATTGGCTGCTGATTTTCCTGCATTACAGCAAGAGCTTATTACAATATTGCCTCCACTCCAGAACCAAGGCACCCAACCTTTGTACTTCAGAATGAAGATAACACTTGCATAGCAGTATATTGGAGGTGGAGCGCCAAGATGTTGTCAGTTTATTCACTGAAGCATATGAGTGGATGGGCCTTGCACCGAACATCCACAAATCAGAGGTCTTCTCCCAACCTGCCCCTTCTGTACAACACCATCCTCTTGCAATAAAAATCCATGACAGGACCCTGGAAAACATGGACCATATCTTAGTCAAGGCAGAGATCGATGATCTCCCTCAGTGTGCTAGCAGAGTCTTTGGCCATCTGTGGAAAAGGGTGTTTGAAGATCGAGGTCTCAGATGCAGCACAAAGCTTGCAGTCTACTGGGCAATAGTGATCTCTACCGGCCTAAATGCTTCTGAGACATGGACTACCTACAGCAGGCATCTCAAGGCATTGGTGAGATACTACTGACACTGCCTTGACAAAATCCTTCAAATTCACTGGCAAGATATGTGAACTAATGTCAGTATCCCTACCAAGCTGCCATCCTTAGCGCTGAGGCTCTAATGACACTCATTCGGCTCTGTTGGGCAGCCCACGTTGTTTGCACACCCAGCACCAGACTCCCGAAACACAATAGAAGTGGAAGCAAGTCACCTTTGATGCAGAGGGAGTGTGGAAGAAGAAGGCAACAATGACTACCCTTCAAAAGTTCTGTAAAGGTTTTGGGATGTCCTGACAGGTACTTGAAAGCTGCTACACAAATGCAAGCATTTCTGTTGTTGTTATATTACAACATTATGTGCAACTCCTTGTGCCTCATTTCCCCATTGTGCCACAATGCTTAAGATTAGATGACAATTGTTTCTCAAGTGAGAACTGCACTGGGAAGCATGCCAGACTGTGTGTAGAATAATGTTGGCTTTAGCAATCACCGTAGATACACAAGAGACTGCAGATGCTGGAATCTGGAGCAACACAACTAGAGGGTTGAGCAGCATCTGTGGGGGGAAAGGAATTGTTACCATTTTGGGTCGAAACTCTGAATCAGGACCCAATGCAGGGTTTCAACCCAAAATGTCGACAAGTCTTTTCCCCCCACAGATGCTGCTTGACCCGTGGAGTTCCCCTAGTAGTTTGTTTGTTGCTCCAGAACTTCAACATAAATGGGTGGAAGAACCAGAGAAATGATCTACTGCCACATCTGTGAAGATGCAGTGCTGGCATAGGCCTGATAGTTCAAAAAATATCAGAAGTGAAGAAATGCCAATCCTAGAAGCATGTGCAACATCAACAGCAGCGAATTACTGAACCGTACTGATTAGCAATGTTATGTAGTGTCTTTATCCTGGGATCTTTTTTGGTCTTTGACATTTAGAGTCATCCAGCACTTACAGATTTTTACCTTGGTATCAACACCTCTTTTGATGGAACCCTACTTTACCCAGCCAGAGTTTAGCTGTATTTAGGGATGTTTAAATGATGTGAATTCCCTGGATCCACAAGTGAATCAGTGGGAGGAAAAAGTTCTCAATGAGGTCTATGAACAACCACACTCCAAGAATTCCTACACAGATCTCTCTCCTTGTCCAGAGCCCTTAAATGCTGAATGCTGGGCCTTAACTCTACAGCTATTTGCTTCCCTTATTGACTCATGGATGGGGGGGGGTACTCTGCTGAACTTTGGCCACACAAAAATACTATTAATCTCATCAGCAGCATCAAGGGACACAGAGCAATATTGGGTAAATGGTGTTGAGGAAAAGATCAAGCATGATTGAATTGAATGGCTCAAGGCTCTGATCGATTCTCCTCCAGTTTCCCTGAGGTACATGACACTTCACCCTCTCACTTCCTCCAACTCCCCCACCCCCCCAGATCTGCTGAAAGTGAGAAGAACTGCGCGAGAGTCCCCGCCACCATTATTGGGCAACTTTTCATAAATGCTGGGCTACTGGATGGTGGAAGAGGGGTGAGGGGGTTGGTGAAAGTTGGGTGCTGGGGCGGGTGGATGTGGAGGTTGATGGTATGAAGTGGCAATGTTACCACATTATAAATGCTGAACACTCACCCCTGTTAGAAAATGGAGTGTGCAGGCCAAATTTCATATAATCTCAAGGCAAAAACAATGTGATTTTGTACTTTGTTTCCAATTCTGAAAATCATTTACCTTTTAAGATTTCCAATGCACCCAAACACACACATTCTAAACATCAGAGAAAAACTGATGCATGGAAGTTTGAACATTACTCTCCCTCCGCAGCTGCTGACTGACCTGCTGAATATTTTAAACTGAGAATAACTAGCTGATTGTGTGTAGTGTTTACTGATCAGACTTGCTTAATAATCAATGATATTCAATGCATTTTTTCACTTTATCTAACTGTGGCGCAAAGAAACTGATGCAATCCTTCAAGGTGTAACAAAGAGACATTCCAATTCACAAATAATCCTTTGAACGTTATTTTTTTCGATATGTAACTTTACCGCCCTTAGTTGTTTGTAGTGCACTGTAACCAAATGGTGCAAATGAATTTTCTGTTTTTCATTCCATAGCTTTGGGATATCGAGACATTTGTGATGTAAAAACTGACATGTTGGTAGGCTTGCCAGCCATCCACAGTGCTCTACTCTGGTTGTCACGATTTGCTCGCTTTACCAGCACGGTGACCGAATTTGGTTCTCACAGAGTGGAACCGGGACATGGTCTGAAAGGCACAGAGAGGCTGGTGCGGGGAAACTGGGACTGGAAGCAGAGCCGGACACAGAACCTGTGGAGTTTTGTTTGGGTGTGTGGGTCCTGCTGTTCCGGCTGCTGGAGCTGCCAACGCTTTGCAGATCTCTGGGTGCAAAGCACAGAGCCGGAGCCGCGGGAATCAACAGTTCCCAGCATGAAACCACCAGGAAAGAGCCTGATCGGGAGGAGCTGCCGGAATCCCATGCAATTACTGGGTTAAAACCAACAGCCTCGGGATCTGGGGGGACCGGAGTCTGGATGTGATCGCCTGTTTTTTTTATATCTCTAGAACTGGCTGGAGCTGTATTCGCTCAGGCTGTTGGTAGGCGGTGTCCTCTCCCCACACTGTTGCCATCTGGCGATTCCTGGATTTCTCTTCTCATCAAACTTAGTGGCGAAGTATAAAGACGATTGAGGTGAGATTTTCATTTCTAACTAATGCAGATTATTTTTCAGCACAGAAGCAGTCCATGTTGCTTTATACTTTCGACCTCTCTGGGAACGCTGCCAGTCTTCAGTTACCTTGTCCTTTGCACCGCATCATTGTGGGGTTGGGTTCAGATGGGAACTGAGTGGGTTTTCTAATAGTAACCTGCTTCCCTACCAGGGAACTGCCAGATCTTTGTTGGGATTGGTAGCTGAGTGAATGAGGGATTCAATTAATAAACTAATGCAACAGGGGATGTTGGGGGTAGAATGGTGAATCTCACTCAGGGATTTAAGTGGCATCATAAGTGGTCAGTCAGAAGTCTGAGTGGGTGATCATTGTGGTCTGATGCCTAGGATTGCTGCTTTCTCATCACTGTCGTGTATATGGTGTGTTTTTTTTAAACACTGCGTCTGATTTTATGATCTTTTTGCCCATATCGTGTGCCACAGTACAGACTGGGTGAGACTGTGCGCACACTCACTGAAGAAATAACGGCTGCGATAAAACCAGGTGGGTTTGGGGAGCAATATTCGCCGCTCCTTTATCATATTATCTTTCTTCATTTGATATGGTTTTAGAATTTTAATTTTGGGGTT
This sequence comes from Pristis pectinata, assembly GCF_009764475.1. Lineage (NCBI taxonomy): Eukaryota > Metazoa > Chordata > Chondrichthyes > Rhinopristiformes > Pristidae > Pristis > Pristis pectinata. Next base: position 13,419,390 of record NC_067428.1, read on the forward strand.
GCATTTTTCTAATAGTTTCTGAAATATGTTGATGTGAAAAGTGCGGAGGAAATTTAACCCCAATATGGTTCTGGCTGAATTCAGAAAAATAAGTGGCATCAGAATGATGCTTGGTTGTTAAAAATACTTCTGTGAAGAGAATGTGTGTTGTTTGCTTTGTAACCAGGAACTCAAAGAGTCAGCACAGTTCAAAATCTCAGGTGGGTTGATTTGCAGTCAATGGGTACTAACATTTTGACTCTTGAATGTTCACTTAAAATCTGAAACAAAGTCCCTTGCTGTTAGCTACAGCCCATTTACTCATTGCATTGAATCTGTCTGTGTAACTGAATCAAGCTCTATATGAATAAACAGCCTACATCTAAGAAAAATGGTAGACAATGCGAGCCAGCAGGGGTGGGAGTAAATCTCTAAAAATTTAGAAGAGACAAATGTTTAGGTTAGAAATTGGTTGTATTTATGTAAATATTTTTCCTTCCACAATGAGAGGCCAATGGGTTGTCTTGATGTGTTGTTATAACGCACATTTCTGCATGGCTAGATATTTTTGACGTGTTTCATTTCTCTATAAATGGATGGTCTGATTGGAGTGGTGTTGTCCAACTCTCGACCACGCAGCTACACCTTGGACTTGGTCGGTAAAAGCATTTGTGGGCTGAGACGCCAAGAATCGTGATGGAATTTTCTACGTGAAAAGCCAGGTAGCACGGGTCTAACTGTTTGATTCTCCAAACTCAAACTTGTAGAATGACAGTTTTGTTGATTTAAGAGGTACCATTTGAAGGGTACTAAGTGTAGCCCCAGTCTAGCTTGTGTTAGCTAATTTCTGTCAGGGCACTTGGGAGTGACTTGATGGAGGGAGAACATTAAGCAGGTTCTTCCTCCTGACCGCTACCCACCATTGTGTTTCTATTGATATTGTGTAAATATTGATTGAGAAAAGTGATGCTCTTCATGGCAGAATACCTTGTTGACATTTACTCTTTGGATTCACATAAAGGAATGGTGACTTGGATGCAGCACTGCAGGATAGCAGGGCAGACATGATGGACTGAATGGCCTTCTTTGAGTTCTGATATCCTTTGAGGCATTGCCGATACTGTTCATCATGAGAACCAGTACCTTAGGAAGGGAGGGTGTGGAGGGAGAAAGAGTGAAGGCTGCAGAGTAAGATTGGAAATCAAATATGACAGTCCAAAGTTAGTCTGTAGCTAAATGTACCACACCTCACAGAGCTCTGCTGGAGGTATGGTATTAGCAGTTAAAGAATGTCCATTGAATTCTTGGCTGATATCTGACTGACATTTGATTTCTGCTCCTATTGAAAAATACTGACAGATTGTTGTCAGAGGAAATAATGATTATAAGAATTAACTTAAAAAGTACAAAATGAAAATTAAAAAAAACCCTGCAGATGCTGGAAATCTGAAATAAAAATATTCAATGCTGGAAAGCTCTGCCGTTCAGGCTGCATTTGTGGAAAGGGAAATAGAGTTAATCTTTCATGTCCGAGACCCTTTGTCAGAGACTGTCTCAGATCTGAATTGTTAACTCTGTTTCTCTTTCCACAGATGCTGCCTGACCTGCTGAGTATTTCCAGCAATTCCTGTTATTAAACAGTAAAAATGTTGGATAATAGCATTCTGGGGTTAATAATATGTGATGTTGACAAACCGAATCTGAAAGATACCTGGCTTGTGGGCCCAAATATCATGGTGTCCCTCAGATTATTGATACTTATTGAACAGATAATTTGTTCCCCTTTCTTTGCCATTCAGTCGGTAGTTGTGGACCTTATTGCATGGGAACAGTGCTGATATTTAATATCGCTATAAAGCTGGCAGGTCTGCTGACATCAGCACGGCACAAACTGCCCCTAGGACTGTTGGCCGAGGTTATCCTGCCACTTGCTACTCTGTGATTTAAATACCCTAGAGGGATTGAAGACCTTGGACTTCCTTTGCAATGGGAATGGACAGTGACATATAAATAAACAGTTTGGTCTAGTAAAATCAATTACAAAAGACAGCCTACAAAGACCAGCTGTTGCATCAACACAATGAGCAGTGATTTAATCTCCAGGTTCAGTGTGTGGGATTGTTAATTCTAACCTCAGTTAAATGGAGCAGAATGTATTCACCTTTGTGTCAAATCTGCCATAACTAGAGATATTTTGTAATGCAAAATGCTTCTATTAATTAGGCAGCATGGAATGAATATCAAAATAGGTTTTCAGATCCTTAATCGCTATTAGAATCAATTGAGTGCTTTCTGGGATTAGACCAGTTTTGAACTTATTCCCCTCTCTCTGTTGTTTATACCAAGGACTGTCTTCTCATCTGCCACAAGGCTTCATCGTTCTCTCAGATCCAGCCTGCAACGTTGCATACAGAAGCTCTGGGAGCCTGGGAGCGTGTGGTCTATTTCAGCAGTTTGTGGCATTACCTACACTCCATAGGCAAGTAGCCAAATCTTGTACAGACTGGAAAGTGAGATAACTGGGTAGATTTGGAACCAATTACAAGTGAGTAATGTGTATATGCAGCTGTTCCAAACAAAATCTAGCACTTTCTGTTTTGGAGGGTATGTAGGTTTTCCTTTTATTTTGCTAGTCTCTTATCTCCAATTATGCAGTATTTGGTGAGAGGTTGGCACTTTACCAATGCTGCCTTGCAGTTGGCAATGAAAAGGCATTATATAGTCTGAAAGACCAGTCTGACTTTCATGGGAAAGCATGGCATAAACTTCATTGGGGAGACCAGGGTTTCGAATGAATGCTCTTGTTCTGGAGCCAGCTGTTGACTCTCCAGGGAGCTAGTGTGCTCACATAAAACTTCCAGGGTCCAAGGAATGTGGCCACATCAGAGGAATGTTTGGACTACAGAAAGCAAAAGGTAAGATTAAAAAGTAATTGGAAAGATATGGAAAGTCACATCCCACAGGGATCTTTGATGCTTTGATCTTGATGAACAGATTCATACATGATTGTGAGTTAGGAATTGAGAGAACAGTATTGAAATTTGCTGCTAACTCCAAATATAGGTGAAAAATTATGATAAAATTTGTTAAGAAAAACTGAAGAGGCATTGATGGGCCACCAAGTGGCAGGTACAATTTGATATACTGGAATAAATGATGAATAGTGTTCAAACATAGCCAGTATTCAGGTAACTTTTTTTATTTACTGTAACCTCCTCCAACCTGACAAGCCTTTAAGATATTCACACTCCTCCAATTTTGGCACTTTGTGGGTAGCAGATTTTAGTTGCTCCATCATTGTTGCTATATTTTCAGCTGCCTTGACTCTCTGCAATTCCTTCCTAAACTTTTTTGTTCCTCTATTTTGCCTTCAAAATTTATGATGCTGTTTAAACTCACCTCCTTGTTAAAGCTTTGGTTACCGCTCCTGATGTCACCTTCTGTGGCTTGGTGTCAAATTTTGATCGATGAAACGCTTAAGAGTGGGAAATTCAGCTATGGTAATGAAGCTTTATAAGTGCAAGTTGTTTTCATACTGTATGTGTAAATGGTGATGACTTAGGGATTAGAGGAAGGTTAATGAAATTTACTGGTCACTCCAAATTGAGGAGTTCAGCAATTTTCAGAGGATTAGGAGGAAGACAAAAATAACATAGGGGCTGCATAGTGGTGCAGCTACTTGAGCTGCTCCCTCACAGCTCCAGCGACCTGGGTTCAATCCTGACCTCTGGTGCTGCCTGTGTGTGGAGTTTGCATATTCTCCCTGTGATCGTGTGGGTTTCTCCTGAGAACTTCAGTTTCCTCTTAAGTCCCAGAAGATGTGCAAATTGGTAGATTAATTGGCCACCATAAATTAACCCTAGTATCTAGGTGAGAATCTAGGGGCTGATAGGAATGTGGGGAGAATAAAATGTGATTAGTGTAGAATTAGTGTAAATGGGCGCGTGATGATTGGCGTGGATATGTTAGGCCAAAGGGTGTGTTTCAGTTCTGTATTATTCTAAGACTCTATAAGTAGAAAGTATAAGTAGAAAGATTTTAAATGGAACAAGGGAGCACTACACAAAAAGTGTTGGAGGAACTCAGCAGGTCAGGCAGCATCCATGGAGGGAAATAAACAGTCGACGTTTTGGGCCGACACCCTTCATCAGGACTGGAAAGGAAGAGGGCAGAAGCCAGAATAAGAAGGTGGGGGGAGGGGGAGGAGGAGGAGCACAGGCTGGCAGGTGATAGGCGAGTCCAGGTGAGAGGGGATGGGAGGTGGGTGGGGGATGGGGAGAAGATGTAATAAGCTGAGAGGTGATAGGTAGAAGAGGCAAAGGGCTGAAGAAGAAGGAATCTGGTAGGAGAGGCCAGTTAACCATGGAATAAAGAGGGAAGGAGAGGAGATAGATAGGTCATCAAGGCGGGGGAAGGGAGCCATGGAAATAAGGGACGACAAAGGAGTGGGGGGGGGGGGGGAGATAAAGAAGGGGTGGGGTTACCAGAAGTTAGAGAACTCGATGTTAAGGCCGTCAAGGTTGGAGACTCCCAAGGCGGAATATGAGGTGTTGTTCCTCCAACCTGCACCTGGCCTCAACATGGCAGTAGAGGAGCCCATGGACAAACATGTCAGTATGGGAGTGGGATGTGGAATTGAAGAGAATGGCCACTGGGAGGTCCTGGCTGTTGTGGCGGACAGAGAGAAGGTGCTCGACGAAGTGGTCACCCATTCTGCGTCGGGTCTCACCGATGTACAGGAGGCCGCACTGAGAGCACCGGATGCAATAAATGACACCCTCTGACTCACAGGTGAAGTGCTGCCTCACCTGGAAGGATTGTCTGGGACCCTGGATGGTTGTGAGGGAGGAGGTGTAGGGACAGGTGTAGCACTTGGTGCGGTTGCAGGCATAAGTGCCGGGGGGTTATCGGTGGGGAGGGACGAGTGGACAAGGGAGTCACGGAGAGAGTGGTTCCTTCAGAATGTGGAGAGAGGGGGTGAGGGGAAGATGTGCCCGGTGGTGGGATCACATTGGAGGTGGCGGAAATTGTGGAGTATGATGTGTTGGATACGGAGGCTCGTGGGGTGGTAAGTGAGGACAAGGGGAACTCTGTTCCTGTTATGTCAGTGGGGAGAGAGAGTGAGGGCAGACGTGCGGGAAGTGGAGGAGATACGGGTAAGAGCAGCATTGATGGTGATGGAAGGGAAACCCCGGTTACTGAAAAAGGAGGACACAGATGTCCTAGAATGGAAAGCCTCATCATGGGAACACATGCGGTGGAGGTGGAGGAACTGGGAGAAGGGGATGGCGTCCTTCCAAGTGACAGGGTGGGAAGAGGTGTAGTTGAGGTAACTGTGGGAGTCAGTGGGTTTGTAGAAGATGTCTATGGTTAATCTGTCTCCAGGGATGGGGACAGAGAGATCCAGAAAGGGGAGGGAGGTGTTGGAGATGGACCAAGTGAATCTGAGGGCAGGGTGGAAGTTGGAGGCAAAGTTGATGAAATTGACGAGCTCAGCACGGGTGCAGGAAGCAGCCCCAATGTAGTCATCAATGTAGCGGAGAAAGAGTTGAGGGGCATTACCGGTGCAGGCTTGGAACACAGGGCTCATGCCCTCTAGGTACAGTAGCCATTAAAGGCATCATCACAAGGAGACAGGGCCATTAAAGGCAAAGTAAACCTTGATTTTGATAAGGTAATTTTGTGTTAAAATGTTGTGTTCTTAAGAGGAAAAGCAAACAAGCAAATTGGAACTCTGTTTGTGGATGTGTCAAAGTATTTGAGGAACTTACTGCAACAAAACTTAAACGATGGTCAGCATCAAGGGAACTGGAAGTATGGTTATTTATTTGTTCATTTATTTATTAACTTGCGTTCAATTTATATGCAACTGAAATCCCTCCATTGTAAAACAAAACCAAATCTATATTAAAGCTCTCAATCTGAGATGTTCTCTACTTAGCTCACACTGACAGGCCCAGTCCCCAAACTGAAACCATTACAGTCATTTGAGTTGAGCTTTTCTTCATAGCTAGCTCTTTTTAATGCTGGCTTTTACAATAATTTATATGTTTAAATGAGATGGAGTGAAAGTAATTATTCTAGCCTCTGATATCCTTCAACGGACTTTTTTTAAAGTTTGATTTTCTGCACAATGCATGGACTTCAAAGGCATCTTCTTCTTAGGCAGTCTCTTGGGATCGAGGATGCCTTTTTGTGAATACTTTTAATGTGAGCTGCCCATTGCACACCAGATATGGCACAAAGATATCACACTGAACATGATTACACATCACTGAATTCACACACACTTTCTGCAAGGAGTGATCAGCAGCTGGAGACTTGTGGATGGTTCCTTTGCTCAGCCAGGATGTTGAGGCTAATTATATTATCACTATCTCTGCCCTCACTAAACTGAGCACCAACTTAACCCTGAGCCAGACCTTCCATGTCCTGTTCACAATTCTTGTCTACTACCCTGCAAAACTCTTCTTCCTTCCAAACTAACATTCATGCTCCTCTATTTCCTTAACTTTGATTTCAGAAACTCCTCATTTTCAAACTACTTGTACTGTCAAAGTGGGATTTGATCACAGTCTAGTTCTCATTCAATCTCATCCTTGAGAGGAACTCTTTGAGCAACGCTCAAGGTTATGTCATGCTTCCCCCACCCCCCCCCTCCCCCGGACCCAGAATCTCATTATAAGATCATTGCATGAAAGCATTCATAGAAGTGATCATCACACAGTTTTGTGGAGACAAAAGCCCTGTGCTCACACCGAGGACATTCTCCACCTGTTTGGTACGACAGTACAAACTAGATGGGATACGCTCAGAAGAATTCTGGCAGCTCATAACTGAGATACTGTGGACCATTAGCAGAAATGTACGCCATTGCAACCTGTAAGCTCGTGGTCTGGCATATAGATCACTCTAGCATTTCTGTCAAGCCAGGTGATCAGCCCTGGTTCAATGAGGAGTGCATAAGGGCATGCCAGGCATACCCTAAAATGAAATGCCCACCCAGTAATGATGGATTACAGGATTACAAGCATGTTAAACAACAAAAACAGCATGTATTAGTCAGAGCTAAGTAACACAACCAACACATCAGATCAAAGCTCTTCAGCCGTGCCACATCTTGTCATGAATAGTGATGGAGAATTAAACAGGCTTCAAGAACATTCCCATCCTCAAAGATGGGTGTGCCCAGCATGTGAATGCTGAAGTCAAGGCTGATTGTTCATGACTATGTTTAGCCAGAAATCTGAAGCAGATGGAACAGCTTAGCTTCTTCTTGAGAACTCCACAGTCACACAGTCTTTGGCCAATTTGATTCACTCCATGTGATATCAAAAAAATGGATGAGATCAGTGGATACAACGAAGGTTGTGGAACCAGACAACAACATAGGTGCATTATTGAAACCCTGTTTTCCAGAATTTTCTATGCCTTTAAATGAGCTATTCCAGTACAGCAATGTGGAAAAATGCCCAGTTATGTCTTGTTCACAGATAAAATGCGCAAATCCAATCTAGTTTGGTACCACCCAATCTAACTACTCTCAATAATCAGTAAAGTGATGGAAGATGTTGTTGACAGTACTGTCAAGCAGCATTCACTCACCAATAGTCTACCTACCAATGCCCAGTTTGGGTTTTGCCAGGACCACTTGGCTCCAGACCTCATCACAGTGTTGATCCAATCATGGACCAAAGAGCTGAATTCCAGAGGAGAAATGAGAGTGATCACCTTTGACATCAAGGCATCATTTGACCAAGTATGGCTTCAAGGAGCCTGAGTAAAACTGAAGTTAGTGCTCCAGTAATCAGAGTCATAGCTTGCATAAGGGAAGGTGGTCGTGGCTTTTGGAGGTCAATCATCCCAGACCCAGGACATCATTGCTGGAGTTGCTCAGGGAAGTGCCCTCGATCCAACCATTTTCAATGACTTTCCCTCCATAGCTAGGTCTGAAGTGGGGATGTTCGGTGATGATTGCACGATGTTCAATTCCATTTGCAACTCCTCAAGAAATGAAGAAGCCCATGCCAATGTACAGCAGGACCTAGACAACATTCAGGTATAGGCTGATAAGTGGCAAGGAACATTCATGTGAATATTTTTAATATGAGGTAGCACTTGCACATCATTTAACACACAGACTTGATTAACTGAGGTCTTTGTCCAATGGCAAGGTAGTCCAAGGTGACTGGAGACCAGGTTCTGCTGCACAGACTTAACATGCAGATTCACATGTGTATGTGTGCCTGCACACCCAAATAAACACACAAACCCACACAAACACAAACTCACTTCCATATCTTCATCGGTCCTATTGCCTTCACTCAACTAGACTAATGCTCTTCCTCCTTCAGAGCCCCCTCCCATAAACTGTCTCACTCTGTTTCTCTCCCTCCCACAGTGAGGAGTATCACTGGTCATAAATGTCACCGGTAATGAATATCATTGGCCAGGAGAGTAATTGGTGAGGTCTGTCACTATGTTACTGATGGGCAGTGCCTCTGACTTGGAGAGTTACTGGTTGGGTTTATCATTAGTAAAGAATGTTATTATTCATTGCCATGGATACATCAGTAGTTGATGCACCATTGGTAGGAACGCAATAACACAAGAAAATAGGAGCGGGGTTGGTCACCTGGCCCTTAAGCCTGCCTCACCATTCAATACGATCATGGCTGATCTATGCTGGACTCAGTACCTCTTCTGTACCAATTCCCCATAACCCTCAATTCCTTGATCTTTCAAATATTTATCTATCTCCATTTTAAATGTCTGTGATGATCTGGTCTTCACCACATTCAGGGGCAGAGAGTTCCAGAGATCCAGAGACCCTCTGAGAGGAGGTGCCATTGGTAGCGTGAGGCACTGAAGGGGAGTTGTATTTGTGTGGATTGTCACTGACAGAATTTCAGTGTTATGGAGTGTCATTGGTAGGGAGTGCCAATGGTGGACAGAATTACTGATGGGGAGTGTATTGACACTGCTGTTTATAACAGCAGACTGTCAATAGCGGACAGTGTCACAAGTGGGAAGTCACAGTTGCAAATATTACACATGGAGAGTATTGCTGGCAGAGAGTGTTACTGTGGGAATGTCACTGGTGGGAGTGTTAATGGCAGAGAATGTCACTGGTTAGGTATGTTACTGATGAGAAGTATTGTGGCAGGAAATGACACCGTTGAGAAGTGTCAACAGGGGTGGGTGTCACTGTGAGTCGTCTCATTGGTTGGTTCTTTTGCTGGTGTTGGTGGTGACGGTGTTAATGATGGTGTTGGTGTTAATGTTTGCATTGATTTGGAGCCAGCACTAATGCTGGGACAGTTCTGACATTGGGGCTGTTGCTTGTGTTGGTGTGGCTGCCTGGGTCGGTGCTTGTGTTAGTGATGTTGTTGGTGTTGTCTTCGTGCTGGTGCAGCTGCTGGTGTGGATGTGGATTAGTGCTGGCATTGATGATGATGATGGTGGTGCCATTGGTGTTGGGGCTTTTGTTGGTGGTGCAGGTGCTGGTGTTTTTGTTGGTACTGGCAATGATTTCATTAGCCTCCCTGGTTACTTGCTGGATCTGCATGCTAACATTTTGTATTTCGTGTACCTGGACCTCCAGATCCCTTTGTATCACAACATTTTGTATTTGATTTAAATAATAATTTTCTATTTCATTTGTCCTTTCCCAGTGAATAATCACATATTGTTCCACATTATATTCTATTAGCCAACTTATTGCCCACTCATTTGGTGGGGGTGTTGGCACTGGTGGGGGTGTTGGTGCTGGTGGGGGTGTTGGCGAAGCTGCTGCTTTCTTTCTAGTTACAGGCACACCTGCCGTTACAGATTGCCATTCCAGAAATGACCCTTTTCTCTGACTCTCTACTTTCTGTTAAATAGCACTCCTCTATCCATGCCGATGAATTACCCCCAACGTCAGGCACTCTTAGCTTCTGCAGAAAGCTTTTATGTGATCCCTTATCGAATCCCTTCTGGAAATCAAATATATTGGATCTACTTGTTCCCCATTGTCCACCGGAACAAGTAACTGCAATATATTATGGTGAAAGTGTTGGTGCATCCTCAAAGAAATCTACTAGAATGACTAAGTACAACTTTCCCTGTGCTGTTGGCTTGGAGCTGGTGCTGGTGTTGACATTAACGGTTGTTCTAGCATTGGTGTTGGTGGTTGTGTTGGTGTTGCTATTGGAGTGGGGGCTGATACATTGGTGTTTGTGCTGGTGTTAATCCTGGTGTTGGTGTGTGTGTTGACAATGGTGTTAGTGTAGGTGTTGGTGTTTTTGTGGGTGCTGGTGCTGAGATTAGTGCAGGTGTTTTTGCAAGTGTTAGTGAATGTATGGGTGCAGGTGTTTTTGGTGCTGCTGAAGGTATTGGTGTTGGTGTTAGTGCAGGTGAAGGTGTTGGCACTGGTATAAAAACAAAATGCTGCAAAGACTCAGCAGGTCGAGCTACCGCTGTAAAATGAGCAACAGAGTTCATGTTTCAAGTCTGAGACCCTTCGTCAGAACTGGGAAAGAGGAAAAACAAGTTAGTTGTTCCAGCCACACCCCTGCCCCACTTTTGCTCCTACTGAAAACTAACTTGTTTTATCTCTTTTCTAGTTATGATGAAGTATCTCAGACTTGAAATGTTAATTGATTCTCTTTCTGCAGTTGCTGCCTGGCCTGCTGAGCGTTTTCAGCATTTTTTGTTTCTATTTCAGGTTTCCAACATCTGCAGTGTATTTTTATTTTCATTTAGTGTTGATGCTGTGCTGAGTAAACAGATAATGATGAAAATTTGCTGCCTGAATTTGTAATACCTTTCTTTTTTTAGTTACAGATGCACCTGCTGTGTAAAGCCTGCATTTGCATAAATTACTTTATACTAAAAGAGGCATCATAAGTTACTGAGAGAGAAACATCTTTGTTCAGGTTTGTTGAAACTCCCACCCCATTCTGCTTACTGCAATGAGTAGATAGACGTTTTTTTACTGTGTACTTCCTCTACCAGTAATGTTGTACTCAGGACCCCAACTCCAGTCACCCCGTGAGTCTAAAGCTCCATCAAGTAGTGTACGACACAGGCATAAGGTCTGTAGAGCATTGGTTTGATTCCTGAAGCAGTATTAGCTCACCACAGGATAATAATTCTCATCTTGACATCAGTACCTCTGTGGTACAGCATCACCACACCATCATAATGTATTTGACAGCTTGGTGCGGATCTTGGCAAACAGCTGAAGGACAGACAGGTGTCCCTTGACTTCCTTCAAATAATGACAGCCCCTGGCTGGATTGTGACTGGATTGCTGGACCCTTATCTCAACCTTCCATTTTCTTTTGAGATGATTCAATTACTTTTTACATCTGTAATGGAATTAAAGTGTTCTCTTCCCCAGGTACTCATCAACCATGTCAGGCCTTGGAAGGTTGTATGAATGTTGCCAAAGGGCAGCACTCACCCTGTGCCCAGTACTTCTGCTGCCTGTGCTGTAACAGTTTGAATGGGAGAACTGAGTAAAAAGAACTTAAGAACAAAAGATCAGCACTTCAGATCTGTTCCATCATTCAGTAAGATCGTTGCTGATCTTCAATCTCAGTGCCACTTTCCCACACTAACCCTTTATTCCCTTAATACCTAAAAATCTATCAATCTCTGTTTAAGAACATCAGATATAATCACTTCAGAATGTTAAAGGATGTCCAGACGGTGAAATTAAGACTGGGAGTCTGTCAACCTTTTGGAGATAATGTCCCTGCTTTGTGGCACTGAACAGCTACAAAGAGAGTGAAAGAGAACAAGGATGATGTATATTGACTGAGATCAGTACTACAGGTCTGGTGCAGGAAGACTGGTTGAAGAGGTACAAGCTCAAGACAACACAATGGTGCAGTTAAAAGATCTCTATTTTTTCTCACGTGTCTTGTTCACAGAAAGAAAGCATATACAGTTCATCCAATTACCACCCTTGGTCCAAATATAAACAAAGTGCTGAATTCTAGTGGTGATCGTTGAAATCAAGTCAACATTTCATCCAGCAAAATTGAATTCATGGAAATTGGGAGATAATTCTCCACTGACAAGAGGTACATATAGCAGATCTATGTTGGAGAGCAGTCACCACAGACCCATGTCATTGCGACAGCAAGGTATAGATCAGTTGGAAATGTGGGTAGAGAAATGGCAGGTGGAGTTTAATCTGGAGAAATGTGAGATGTTGCACTTTAGGAGCTCAAATGTAAGAGGAAAGTATAAAGTAAATGAAGGGAGCCTTAGGAGCATTGACGTACGGAGGGATCTTGGGGCGTAAGTCCACAGCTCCCAGAAAGTGGCAACACATGTAGATAGGGTGGTGAAGAAGGCGTATGGCATACTTGTCTTCATCAGTTGGGGCATTGAGTACAAAATGTTGCAGCAGATTTCATCATCTGCAGTCTTTTGTGTCTCTTAATCAAAATTTGGTTATGCCACAGATGGAGTATTGTGTGCATTTCTGGTCACCGCATTACAGTGAGGATGTAGAGGCTGTAGAGATGGTGCCAACGAGGTTCACCGAGGATATTGCTTGGATTAGAAAGTATTAGTTGTAAGGAGAGGTTGGGCAAACTTGGATTGTTTTGTCTGGAGTGGCAGAGCCTGACAGGCAACCTGATAGAAGTATATAAAATTATGAGAGGCATAGATAGTGTAGATTGTCAGAATCTTTTTCCTAGGGTGGAAGTGTCAAATACCACAGGGCTTAACTTTAAGGTGAAAGGGGGAATGTTTAAAGGAGGTTTGAGAGGCAAGTTTTTTTACACAGAGGGTGGTAGGTGCCTGGAACATGCTGCCAAGGGAGGTGGCAGATCCAGATGTGATAGTAAAGTTTAAGAGGCATTTAAATAGGCATGTGATCAGGCAGGGATAGAGGATATGGACCATGTATAGGCAGATGAGATTAGTTTAAATTGCCGTTATGGTCGGCACAGACATCGTGGACTGAAGCGCCGTTTCCTGTGTTCTGTTGTGTTCTGTGTTCTGTGTCACTTATGGAACACAATGTGTAAGCCTACCAGTAGAATTGCTGATCATTTGGAATCATCAGACTTGCTGATACACCTTTCTTCACCAACAGTCCATTCATTGCAACATTATTATTTGTGAGTTTGTGTCTGAACTGTATGTTAGGCAGTGATCTTGGCTTTCATGCGACATCTCCCTGTGGGTCCAGCTGCAGTGACCTTGGCTGTGGATTTCACTTTGCTTCAGCACTCTGACTCAGAGTATGCAATAAAGTGCCACTTCACAAAACAAGCTAACTCTGGCATTTCTTCGTCTGTAAATCAGTCAGTTTCAAACATGAATGGATCTTTTCTTTTATTACATCTATTTTCTTCTCAATTTCTAAAAGTGAAAGAGCTGCAGGATTAAAAGATTTCCTAATTGACAATAATAAAAAAAATCTACTTTTATGTTGCTTCAATGAGGCAGCATATTGGACTACCAAACTCGCTGTCGCTGTGGTAGGAAATGGGTTTGGAACATAATTTTCATGCAATAAACTTGATTAATTTATTAACTTGTGGTAGGAGGTAACTGCAGATAATCTTATATTACATTTGTACGTCAATCATCAAAAACCATGATGTGGCATACGTCTCAAAATCAAGTGGGACTGTTGGATTGAAGTACTGTGAGAGAATTGAGCTGATTTTGGCTTGCTTACTGACAGGCTGTTTAGTGTTGCCTGCTACAGTGCTTGAGATTTAATACAGCAAATAATAACTTTACCAACTTCTAAATGTCGGAAGTGGAATTGGAAGATTTGTAACAGTGTTTTAGGGGTTTGCCTTAACAACTTTATTGTTCAGTCAACTCTCAGTCAACATTAATGTATAATCCAAAAATAAAACACTGCTGATGCTGGAAATCTGAAATAAAACAAAATGATGGGAATATTTAGCAGGTTTGGCAGCATCTGCGCAAAGAGGAACAGCACTAATGTTTCAGATCAATGACTTTTCATCAAAATAGTTTAACGTATAGTTGAGAAGACAGTTAAAGTACAAGTGCAGTTAAGCATGGTGGTCAAGGAGAGCACTGGGGATGTGGGTTACCTGAAGTTGGAAAATTGAATGTTCATACCATTGTATTTTAAGCTACTCAAGTAGAATATGAGATGTTGTTCTTCCAATTTGTGTTTGGCCTCTGTGTACCAATGGAATTTCAGTGCTCTCCTCCTGCGCACCCAACGTGTCCACCTAGTTTTCTCCTCCCTTTGTTAATCCCTCCTATCCCTACCCCCATCAGGTTCCATCTACCCATCATTCCCTCACCTATCAGCCTCTGTATCACCACCCCTCCCCCATCTGGTTTCAAAGGCTTATACCCACTTATTTAGGGGAATAATAACTCCTTCCTTTCCTCTCCAAGCCCCTTGAACACTTTGTCATCACCCCAAATCTACACTCTGGCAGCTCCCAGGTGAGAACCGCTTTGAAAGGGTTTTAGCCCCTGCCCTAATCTGAAACATAAGAACTTGAGAAATAGGAACAGCAGTAAGCTATTTGGCTCCTTGCATCTGCTCTGCCACTGAGTAAGATCAAGGCTGATCTCTTACCTCTGCACCACTTTCCCTGCACCAGCCCCATATCACATGATCCCTGTAATATCAAAAAATGTAAAATCAGCACTGACCAAAGTTACAATTACATCCACTGTGAATGTGACCTTGCTAAGCTATTCTTCCTGATCCCGCTCAATCAATCTTCAACCTTCCATACGTCCTCCTCCTCCAAAGCTTCTTCTCCATCACCTAGCTGTGTAAGTTTGCCTTCACCTTATTCCATTCCTTCCGTCATAACCAATGAATCACGAGGAATATTTTCTCATTCTATTTTTGCACAGCTCTCATTGAAATTTCCTAGGCCCCCTCTCTTTTAAGATACATATGCTAATTCCTTACAACGTTATCTGAACACACATCTGGCCTCATCCAGCACCTCTCCTCATATTCCACTTGAGTAGTCTACAACCCAATGGCATGAACATTGAATTCTCCAGTTTCAACCTGCTTCCCCTCTGTCTCTTTTTCTCTCCTCCTGGGCTACCCAGTTCCTCCTAAACACACCCAACCATCCACCCCAACCCCCAATCACCCTCTTTATTTCCCCTCCTCCACCTACTCCTTCAGCCCTTCACCCACACACACCTCCCACTGGGTCCCTTCCCCCTATCTGCCCTCCCCACCTCCCTTATTTGTTTCCATGCTTTGCCCTTTGCTATCAGAGTTCATCTTTTGCTGCCTTAGTTGCTGCTACCTATCTCCTGTCAGCCTCTGTTGCACCCCTTCCCCTCACCTATGTACACTGGCTATCTCCCCTCTACTCCTTCAGTCCAGATGAAGGGTCTCAACCTGAAACATTGACTATCCATTTCCTTCTGTAGATGCTACCTGACCTGCTGAGTTCATCCAGCAGTTTGTTTTTTGTTCTTTCTGGTTCATTATGTTGTTTTTCCGACATCCAGTACTGAATGAACAGAAATTTCATCCAACAACGTATGGGGAAGGTCGACACTATTGTTTTCAGTCACCAGCATAAACTTCGTTCCCTGTCTGCTGACTTCATCTCTCTTCCTGCCCATGGTCCAGATCTGAAACAGATCATTCACATATTATTTAGCCATGAATTAAGGTCGTAGGGAATCAATAGAGTCAAACAGCATGGAAACAGGTCCTTTGGCCCACAGAATCCAGGCCAACCATTGGGCACCCATTTACCTATTCGTACTCTAATCCCAGTTTATTCTCCCCACATTCTTATCAACCTCCCCTAGATTCTAGCACTCAGCTACACACTAGTGGTAATTTACGGTGGCCAATTAACCTACCTACTAAGTTTCTGATCCTGTATTGCTCTGTTATCAAAACTAATATTTCCAATTCCATAATGTCCCCTGACTCATAGTCATAGAGTTATACATTATGGCAATAGGCCCTTCCGCCAACTCATCCATGCTGACTAAGGTGCCAAAAGCTAGTGCTAGTTTGCCTGCATTTGGCCCATATCACTCTAAACCTTTCCTCTCCATGAACCTGTCCAACTGTCTTTTACACTTAGTAATTGTACCTCCTTCTACCAATTCCTCTGGTAGCTCATTCCATATACCCACCACTCTGTGTGGAAAAACTACCCCCCCCCCCAGGTCCCCATTAAATCTTTCCCCTCTCACCTTAAACCTGTGCCCTCTAATTTTAGACTCCCCTACCCTAGGAAAAATACCAACTATCCACCTTATCTATGCCCCTTTTATAAACCTCCATAAGGTCATCCCTCCCTGATTTATCTCATCTGCTGACGGCCTCATCCTTGCAATGTTAAATATAATTCCTACGGTCACTGTGCAGCCTCAAATATTCCACTCTTCATAAATTGGAATTTACACTAAACTTTGCTTCTCTTGTGCTAACAATGCTCACTTACAATCTTTGTGTTCACTGACCAACATTAATTGCTGTCCACTTTACCTACTTTCAGCCATCAGTAATGTGATGGAAGGGATTGCTGACAATGCTAAGAGGCAGCACTTACCAGTAACCAACTCACCGATGGCCATTTTGGGATCTGCCAGGACCACTTTGTTCCAGACTTCATCACAGCCTTGCTCCAAACATTGGCGAAGGAACAAAATTCTAGAGATAAGGTTGACAATTACCTGGCCTGTAAATCACTATTTTGAAATTTTCATCCTTATGTTCAAGTCACCTCCAGAGCCTAAGATATTCAAACTGATCTCCCCAGTCTTAATCATTTCCTTCAGGGCTACATTTGCCTTGGCCATAAGTTTGAAAATTCTCTCCCTAAATCTCTCTGCTATATATCCCCTATAAAATGTCCCTCTTCAGCTATGCTTTGGTCAACCGTCCCTTTTTCTCTTTATGTGGTTGGGTGCCACATATTGTTTGATAACACTCCTGTGAACATCTCGGATGTTTATAACATTAAAAGTGCTACTGTGACAACAGAAAGTCGGTGATAATACACTTTGGGATGTTTTGATTTCCAGAAAGATGTCACATAAATTAAAATCTCTTTTTAATAATTAGAAGCTTTGCTGTTTGTGCCTATTTATATTGAAATGATATAAATATCCCTTTGAATAAAAGGCACTGTAACAGCTAGGATAGAAAATTGCCTAACAAATAGAACCCAGAGGGTAGTGGTGAAAGGTAATTTCTCCAACTGGAGGGCAGTGTACAGTAGAGTTCTCCAGGGGTTGGTACTAGAACGACTGCCTTTCTTAATGTGTATTAATGATTTGGACTTGGGTGTGCAGCACACAATTTCAAAATTTGAAGTTGATACAAAACTTGGAGTCACAGTAAACTGTGAGGAGGATAGCGAGTCTTCAAGGAGATAGAGGCAGGCAGGTGGAACTGGTGAATAGGTGGGAGATGAAATTTAATGCTGAATTATGTGAAGTGTTACCTTTAGGGAGGAAATAAGAGGCAATATAAATTAGGGAACGCAATTCTAAAAGGTTCACAAGGGCAGAGATAGCTGGGGGTGGATATCGTTGAAATTATCAAGGCAAGTTGTGAAAGTAATTAAAATATATTGAGAATCTTGGGCTTCATAAATAGAGCACAAGAGCAAGGAAGTCACGATGAAACTTTATAAATCACTGGTTCAACCACAGCGAGTTAATTGTGTCCAGCTCTGGACACCACACTCTAAGAATGATGTAAAGGCTTTGGAGAGGGTGCTGCTATGTAGATATACTGGAGAAACTGGAGTTGTTCTTGGAACAGAGAAGGCTGCAGGGGGATCTGATAGAGATACTTAAAATCATGAAAGGTGTAGCATCTGTTTATAGAGAGACCGTTCACATTGGAGGAATGATCAAGAACTAAGGGAAAAGAGTGAAGGTGACTGGTAAAAGAACCAAAACAAGTAAGAAAACAAATAAGAGGAGTTTTTTTTACACGGCAAATGGTGAGAGTCTGGATTGCACTGCCGGGGTAGAATTGGGCGATTCAGTGGGAGTGTTGAAAAGGGTGCTGGATAAGTGTCTTAAAGGAATGAGTGTGCAGGGCACTGGGGGAAAAGCACCAGCTGGATTGTTCTTACATGGAGCTGGCATGGACCCAATGGGCCAAATAGGCTCCTACCATGCAGTAGCCACTCTGTGATTCTTTGATTCAGGTATATACTGTTTTTCTTTCAGGATACTGCAGTTTACCAAGTTTTATGAGTAACTTCCAAAAGATCCGATTCAAGTCTGAAAAGACCATATCCACACCTTAGGAGTTACTGCCACAGCCACATCTCCATCGATTTTGTGTGCTTGGGATGAGACAACGGGAAGATCCCTGTGGCAGCTAGCATTCAGAACCTGGTCTAATTTATGGCCTCTCTGCTGGGTCCCTGATGGGCCTTGTTACAGAGGGTGGGTTTTCAGTCCCAGCTCCTCCAAGTGATCCTGCTTCTTTTTCTACCATCAACATCTTATTCATCCAAGTTTGATCCTTAAATCCCCACTCATGTCTCTCCATTCCTTCCTCTGGGAAACCAAGTGTATTACTTTTATGAAGGTCAGTTAATATAGGCTGGCAGGCAGTTAATGTGCTGTTTGATATATCGGTCTAGGTTCAGTTAATTGCTTTCTCCAAAGATTCTTCAGGAGGATTGGTGAGATACGCCGTGTCCTGTCATTCTCTGTAAAACACAGCCAACACTGTGGGTGCTTTCCTGGCATATGGCCAACACAGAGGCAGCAGGATGATTGTAGGGTCTGAGTACAGAGATATATGTAGATATTGAACCTTGACTGCAGCATCTACCCCATTGCTTCCCCTCACACCTATCGCATCCTAGCAACACTATGACCACTTTGCACTACAGTGGACTTTTTTTTTGTTCTAATTGTGTTCTTTCTTGTATAATTTGGTATAATTTATGTTTAATTTATGTTTTTCTTGTGAATGTTGTCTCTCTGATGCTATGTGCCTGTGATGCTGCTGCAAGTACATTTTTCATTATACCTGTGCATACATGTACTTGTGCATATGACAATAAACTCGACTTTGACTGTCAACTCTACACGATACAGTGACACAGCTCATAGAGCCACTGCCTCACAGCTCTAGTGACCTGGGTTCAATCCTGACTTCTGGTGCTGTCTATGTGGAGCTTGCAAGTCCTCCCTGTGATTGCATGGGTTTCTGGCTCACTCCCATATCTCAAAGGCGTGTGAGTCAGTAGATTAATTGGCCACTGCAAATTGCCCCATGTGTAAGTGAGTGCTAGAATCTAGGGGGAGTTGATGAGAATGTGGGGAGAATAAAAATGGGACTAACATAGGATTAATGAAATGGGTAGTTGATGGTTGATGTGGACTTGGTGGGCCAAAGGTCCTGGTTCTGTTCTGTATCTCTCTACAACTTGAGCATTGTGTTGAGTGTGTCAGAAATTATGGAAGATGGCCCATTGAAAATGGAGGCTGGTGGGTGGAAGGTGAGGACAAGGAGAACTCTATTCTTGCTTTGGGTGTGAGAAAGTATTACTGTTAAGTTAATGGTGCAGGTTGGGTCAATCTGTAGCAGCAATGGGGTAGCTTGAGTTAATTCAGTGGATGAGACATCATAAGGGTGCTGTTGTTTGCTTGGTATCAATACAATGAATAGAGTGTTGGAGACTCAGTGCAGTCATTGAGATGTTAGTTGCTGAATGGATTATTGATGTGCTTTATAAGCTATTAATGGGTTTACAGGGTCCTAACAAGGTGAATCACAGAAAACCAGGGAATCATTGGGTAGGTGGTCTGTGAAATGGGACGTTGATGGAACAAATGCCGACAGGAGTGTGATGTATAATACGGACTAGAGAATTCAGGGCAAGTAACACTTTGGTATGTGTTCCACTGGGCAGTACAAATCACATGATAATGTGAGTTATGTGGTGAACACAAGGTGGTATTGTGTACCCAACAACATACTACCTCTGTGTTGATGCCTGGCTTTGTTTTCATAAAGTCCTTTGCTCCTGAAAAGTCAGTCTCTCAACACATCGCTCTAGCATTTTTAAGGAACAGAAATGTTGATATTAACTGCATCATGGAAACCCTGCAACAGAGAGAGAGGATCAAGGGATGATAGAGATAGTTCTTAAGACTTGGGCCTAGGAGTTGTCAATATTCAGGGCTTGGGAGGAAATGCTTGATGTTAGAGTTGGGGTGAAGCAGTGGTGCTGGTAAGGGTTTTTTGAGAGCTGGCTAGAAGGGTAAGAAATTAGTTAATACTGTATTCGTGTCTCAACATGCACAACTCCCATTGCCATCTTTGAGAGGTTGTGATCATCTCACAGCACCCACTCCCTGCCATTCCACTAGGTTTTGTTTAGACAACTGAACAAGGCCAGTTCAAAAATGGCTTGGAAGACCCAATGGTGAGGATTGGAATCATCTCCATGTGAAGTGGGAGGTTGGAATCAGATGGGTAAGGATCAGTGTAGGAATAAAGGAGTGGAACCGCTATGGATGGGTAGGGGGATGAGGGTTTCCATGTGTTGAAGGACAGATACACAGCATTGTGTGGGTTGTGACAGGGCAGAGCGCTGGCTGGGATTCAGTCTGAGGGTTTGAGGTATTGGAGCAAGAATTTATCTCAGAGGTTTGTACGAAGTGGACGGTATAAGATTGTTTACCCTCAAACCCTGGCATTTATTTCCATTGATTTTAATAAAATTGAATATTGCATGGCATATACAGTACTCATGGATGCAATACAGCATGTTCTGTTCTGTTTGCTGAGTAGAATATCCAGTCCATTGTGTTGCATAAATGAAAGTTTGTCAGAAACCTTAAAACCAATGACATTGATCAGAATTTTAAAATAAGTAATTTTTAAAATGGGATCAAAAAAATCTTAGCTAGCCATTTCCAAACAGGATGAGTTGGGCTAAACTCCAGCCCTGAATCATGAATCAGGAAAATTTCCTTGACCCTTAACACAAACTGTACTCTTATGTTAGAGTTAGGTTAAACAACATCCTGAGCATGTTTTTTTACAAAAATGACACAACGTTCTTAGAACTTATTAGCATTTATTGACATTTATTAACTTTCCTACTGAGCAGTGAGAACTTGATTAAAATTCTTCCTTACTTGGCTCTCTCCAAGACGACTAATATTTAAAGATTATCATGTGCTGTTATTACTGAGCAGCCGTCTGTGCTGTGGGAAGAGTGATCAAATCTTGGTTAAGATAAATATAATACAATGCAGCCTTTTACATACTTCCTCAGAATCAGTGGCTGGAATCTTTCACTGTATTGCAAGGTAAGTTCATCAGAGTGTAATAGATTGATCTCGTGATACTAAGTTCATTAGCTTGATCAGTGAAATAGGAGATGATCATTCAACTGCTGTTCTCTTCAGTCACGGTTAATTTGTAGCTCATCAGTCTCATCATTGTTAGTGCTCCAGAAAAATGCAAGTGTGCAAACTTCAGCTTTGAACAGGGTCAGGATTAAGTGTGATGTCCCCTACATTCAAAAGCTACTTGGTATCATCTGAGTTGTTGGGATGGATTCTTGAGAGTACTATTGACATAGTTGTCAGCATCAGTATGTCAGCACCACGGAAGGAAAAATGGACAAGAATGAAAGTCAAACATTTTAATAGAACGAGTGTCAGCCTACAGATGATTAACAAGCAGGGTCATGTGCAGGAACTTAAAGTTGCTGGCTTTTAGAGGGGTTCTTGCATAGTCCTTAACATTATGGAGTGAATGTATGTGTAAATAGGAGAAAGGTATATGCTTCTGTTTGCCCCACCATGCACACATTTCTATTAACAAATTGACTCTGAACTTGATCGTATATATTCCAACAAACAGAGTCAATGGTAACAGAATTTCAGTTCATTTGATTGTGCTGATAAGTACTTGTACATATGTTCTAATTCCAGACTATTCTTCCATTTAGTAGGAAGACACATGGTTATAGGTGACAGTTTTCTTGTTGGGTTCCACAATCCGATAGCTGTGTTTGAATATTTGGTGTCTGACTGGATGCAGCAAATTAATTTAGAGCCATAATATAAGACACTGGAGAAGATGCAATATTTTGGGGAGCTTGATCACGGGCACTGCAGCAATCTTCAGAGTTAACTGTTTTGTTTGTTGTTTTGCAGAGGGTGTAACAGCTTGATCGCTGATGTGACCTTGGCAGTCTGATGACAAGTACAGGATCTCCTCTTCACGTTTTGAAGAGCTAATTAGTAATCCAGCACAGAAAGACCAGGCGATGAATGATGCTGCCACAATGAATGACATGTCTACAGTAGATGATGAACTGTTGGCTTCAACATCCATGTATCTTGGTGGAGACTCCACTTACTCAGTCCCAATGGGGGCTGAGCAAAAAACCGTATTTGCGTTTGTTATTTTCTTACTGGTTTTCCTGATAATTCTGGTGGTCCGATGTTTTCGGATATTGTTGGACCCCTATAGCAGGATGCCTGCTTCTTCATGGTCTGACGGCAAAGATGGGCTGGAGAGGGGGCAGTTTGACTATGCCTTGGTGTGAAGTCAAGAGTGAGATGCTGTAAACTTTGCTCTGCTCTGCTGCTGATTTTGCCTTTCTGTTTTATTTTAACAAATCATGTTCTCCTTTGTATTTTTAAGGGGCATTCTTCTAGGATGTACAGTCTCTTTCTGAGCTTGCTGGTGGTGTTTCAAAACACTGTAGATGTGCTGCCTGTTATTCAGTGAGTTACATTGTTATGTCAGCTCATGACTTGGCAGAGTCCCCATCTCCCAGTTCCTGAATATGGAGCTGCTGGGGCTGCCAGGCAAACTGATGCCTGTGCTCCTTTATTAGCTGTAGTCCACAATCTTGTCATTGTTTTCAGCTCACGTCAATGATGATTGACCCTCCTGGTCTCAAGAGAGAATTGCAGTTACTTGGAGCAGGGCATAGGGTGTGGTTACCGACAAACCAGAATGGTGTTTCTGATTGCAAAATGAGCAGAGAAATAGAGAACCAAACTGGAGAGTGAGAGTGTGTAAGGGAGAGGGAGTGAGAGAGAGGGGGAGTGAAAGAGACAAACAGCTGTTTCATTTCAGGACTGAGCTCCAAGTCTAGGAAATAAGCAAATTATGCCAAGTTCTTTGAACACATGGGTGGTCTAAAAGGTTTACAAGAGCTCCACTAGCTCTCTCAGTTAATGCAATTAGTATTATTTGAACAGACTGCTGCATTTTCACTCTTTAAAAGCTCCTTTGATTACTCAGTTGTGGCACATGTTGGTTCTTCTATATGCTACAAAGCATTAGCAGAGCTACCCTAGAATTTTCAGGCAGAGGGACCGAGTTTCCAAGGTTACCTGATCTTCCTGAGAAAACTTGGTAATGAATTGGTGACATTTCTAGTTAAGCTGGAAGGAAATAGGCCTAATATACATACAACCTATCTTGGTTAATTACACCCTTATGATTCTCAGTACTGATTAGAAGTATATTGTCCTTGTGTAAGCGGGAATGAATCACACAGACTTACATAGGTCACTTATTAAAATAAAGCCTCAGAGACCTGAAGCAAACTGCAGTATGCATGCATGCACACAACCTCTTTTTAAAGCTAACTTGAATTTCATCAGATATATTTACTTAGATCCTGGGCTTTACAGAACACAAATCAAATAAATTTTAAAAATACAAAAGTCCCATAACTAGGATCGATCACTAAGGCAAAATAGGGCTTCCCTTGGATAGGTTTGAAGGGAATGTTTAACCAAACAAAATGAGTACTCGTGGCTGTATAAATTGTTTCTTGGTGTGTGCTTTTTGCATACTACATTTGTTGGGTGCTAATTGGTCCCAAAGTGGTCTCCAATGTGTGGGTGAAGGTTTGTGATCTAAGAAACACCAGATGGGTCCAATTATCACAAAAGGCAGCATATAAATAAGGTTCTTTTGGTAGGTTGAAGCTAAATGGATACATACACCACAAAACCTTCCACAGTCCAGTTTTTCTGGAAGAATAGTTAGTCCCACTCCAGATGTGACACTAACCCTTTCCTAAAGAGTAGGGATGCTGTCCTTGACTCTGAGATAGAGTCATAGAGTTATATAGCGTGGAAACAGGCCCTCAACCCAACTCATCCTTGCTGACTAAAGTGCCTTCCTGCGCTAGTGCCATTTGGCTGCACTTGGCCCTTATCCCTCGAAACATTTCCTATCCATGTACCTGTCCAAATGTCTCTTAAACATTGTAATTGTACCCGCCTCTATCACTTCCTCTAGCAGCTTCTGGATCATGGTATCAGCTAGAATACAACGTTAATTTGGAGGTCCGTGTTACACTCCCTCTTAACCTGGAATACAGCAAAACTCCAATAACCCAGCACCCATGGGATTTTGGTAGTTCCAGACCAGCAGATTTCTGGACTGGTTGATGTTCCTCTTATTAATACCCAAACACACTTATTCTCTCTTTTTTCCAGATGTTACAAGTAGTAAAATAAATATTCCAGTGAACCAGATGAGTTTAACAGGAGAGGGAAGTATACAAGCACTCCGGACATGGCTCTGACCCCTAGAGTACTAGACCCCAACCCTGGCTCTGGCCCACATTCCAGACTCCTGGTTCTGGCCCTACACCCTGCTTGTACCCTGGACTCCCCGACTCACATTCCGGATGAATTACTGAGTCAGATGTTGGAGGAGCGTTCAGCAGCAAGGACGTGCTATATGTAATATCAATCTATGGACAATAATTGTTGCTTTAATGCTGTTGCACTTTTAAGGATTGTATTCTGTGACTGACTGCTTTTTGGTGTTGCTACAGTGTTGGTGTAGAAAGTTCCAGCAGCAGTCTGTTTTGAAGAAAGCCAACTGGCAATATACGCATGCTGTCTAGCAATGATAGCTCCTTTGTTAATAAAGTACCTTCTTTGGTATTTTAAATTGTCAACTGTTTCCATTTTCTGAGGGACTGAATAAGGGAGATACTGAGACATAGTACCAGAAGTGCGGGTTGATAGAACTGGTAAATTGGTTTATTACTTTCGCGTGTACCGAGGTACAGTGAAAATCTTGTCTTGTATACCGTCCCTACAGATCAATTCATTACAACAGTGCATTGAGGTAGTACAAAGTAAAAACAATAACAGAGTGCAGAATAAAGTGTTACAGTACAGAGAAAGTGCAGTGCAGGTAGACAGTAAGGAGCAAGTTCACAAGAAGATTCTGAGGTCAAGAGTCCATCTTATCGTACTAGGGAACCATTCAATAGTCTTATAACAGCAGGATAGAAGCTGTCCTTGAGCTTGGTGGTATGTACTTTCAGGCTTTTGTATCTCCTGCCCGATGGGAGGGGGGGAGAAGAGAGAATGTCTGGGGTGGGTGGGATCTTTGATTATTCTGGCGGCTTTACTGAGGCAGCAAGAAGTGTAGACAGTCCATGGAGTGGAGGCTGGTTTCTGTGATGTGCTGGGCTGTGTCCACAACTCTCTGCAATTTCCTGTGGTCATGGGCAGAGCAGTTGCCATACCAAGCCTTGATGCATCCAGATAGGATGCTTACTGTGGTGCATCGATAAAAATTGGTGAGAGTCAAAGGGGACATGCCAAACTTCTTTAGCCTCCTGAGGAAGTAGTGGCACTGGTGAGCCTTCTTAGCCGTGGTGTTAACGTGGTTGGACAGGACAGGCTTGGTGATGTTCACTCCTCGGAACTTGAAACTCTCAACCCTCTCAACTACTGTTGATGTAAACAGGAGCATGTGCACCACCCCCCTTCCTGAAGTCAATAACCAGCTCTGTTGTTTGCTGACATTAAGGGAAAGGTTGAATTATGAAATTTAGATGTCATGTTCAAATTAGGATATTGGATGACTGGTGTGACACCTCCCAAGTGAGATAGTGTAGGCATATGCTGAAAGATAGAGAGTTGTATCACTGAATGGAGAATTTCTGTGATGGAACAAATGGAGCTTCCTGAACTGCTGGATAAAAAGGCATGTAATTTGTATAAAAAATGGAGATTGAAAGAAAGTGTTTACAGTTTATTGAACTGGCTATGGTAAATAAACCAGGACAGACAAGAGTAAAAATGTTATTTGTTACTTAATGGTCACGTGCAGAGAAAATTGCACTGTATCATAAAGTCTGCAAATAAGATCCTGAGGAATGCTTCAGGAATGTTACAAGCACATTGCAAACTGCCTAGAAATGAAACGGTTGACTTTTACCAGTTCTTGCAACCTGGAGCAGGAGGAAGGTTTGATATTTTCATCACGGAGGAAAGATTAATAGCAGATAATTGCCGTTTTACAGATTGGAAGGACTCGTTCACAAGAGATTAGGTTATTTATGGAATCCAGGAATCAACCTTGAAGGAACAGTTATTATGTGAGATAGAGTTCACTCCAGAAAAGTAAATGCAGATATCCAAAGGTAGGCTACAAATGTTGGATGGCCAACAGCAGGAAGTATACACAGTGAAGAGAGAGATGAAATCTCAAGAAACACCATTAACCAAAGCTGAAAGCCCTTATATTCAGGTGCAGGGGAAAGCAAAAATTTGAATAGGCAAAAATTGAAGTTCTGAGTGGAAGAAGTCTCCTTTAGGGATCATTGACCACCAGAGATGGTCTGAAGTTAGATCCAGTAAAAGATAAGTGAAGGAGATGCTGAGGCCAACACATGGCTCTCTGAACAGGTCACCTCTGAGTGGATGTTAGCACTAAACGCAACCATGTTTCAAAAATGGGGGCAGTCCAATTTCTGGGGAAAAGTGAAGACGTTAAAGGATATAGCAAGATATAGATCAGTTGGAAATGTGGGGGAGAATTAGCAGATACAGCTTAATCCAGTCAAGCGTGAGGTGATACATCTTGGAAGGTCAAATGCAAGAGGAAAATATACAGTAAATGGCAGGACCCTCAGGAGCATTGACGTACTGGGGGATTTTGGGATAAAAGTCCATAGCTCCCTGAAAATGGCAACACAACTGGATAGGGTGGTAAAGAAGGTGTACTGCATGCTTGCTTTCGACAGTTGGGGCATTGAGTATAAAAGTCGGGAAATCATGTTGCAGCTGTATAAAACTTTAGTTAGGTCGCATTTGGAGTATTATTTGCAGTTCTTCACTATAAGAAGGATGTGGAGGCTCTTGAGAGGGTGCCAAAGACGTTTACCAGAATATTACTTGGATTAGAGAGTATTAACTATAAGGAGAGTTGGACAAACTTGGACTGTTTTTTCTGGAGCATTGGAGGCTGAAGGGCAACCTGACAGAAGTTTATCAAATTATGAGAGGCGTAGATAGGATAAGTGGTCAGAATCTTTTTTCCCAAATATCAAATACTAGAGAGCATAGGTTAAAGATGAGAGGGAGAGCGGTTAACAGAGATGTTAAGGCAAGTTTTTTTTACACGGAGTGTTAGGTACATGGAACACACTGGCAGGGGAGGTGGTAGAAGCAGATACCACAGCAATGTTTAAGAGACATTTAGACAGACACACGAACAGGCGGGAATAGAGGGATATGGACCATGTGAAGGCAGATGGGATTAGTTAGATTGGCATTGTGGTCGGTGCAGACATAGTGGGTCAAAGGGCCAGTTCCTGTGCTGTGTTGTTCTAAGTTCTATGTTGCCCGCATAAGACTAACTACAGATGTGGCAAAAGGCATTGGTGACGACACAAACCACACCCCAGATTGTATGGCATCATAAGGGGTTACTGTGTCTTATATTGAGGAAACAGCTGACAACTTAGAGAGACCACTGAAGAAGCTTGTTGGACTGAAGCAGATATGGAGACACAAGGATGTACTACTAGTCCTCAGAGTGCGAACATCACCACAACCAGTTAGGGCCAAAGTGGGAAGGATAGTCTGTTGACCCAAGTATCTCATGGACTTTGCGTCAAACGTATGCAGAACTGAAAGGTCAGTTGGATATTTTGATTTTTTTTGCTAAAGGAGGGGTGTAAAATATGTGAAATGTGTAGTATGGTGCATGGAGTGAAATTGTAACTTTAATGCTCTCACCCCTTTAAGGATCGTTTCATGTGACCAGCTGCTCTCTGATGGTCTGGTAGTGTTTGGTGTAGAAAGTTCTAGAGGTGTTCCAGAGGCAGTATGTTGGATCAATGTGAGGGTAAGCTTGTTGTTTGTCGGTGCGAGGATTTTCATTTATAAAGTACCTTTGTTCATGTTTTAAATGACCAACTATTTCCAATATCTGAGCGACTGAAGGGAAAAACGGAAGCAGGAAAAGCCCCACCAATCCTGACCCAGTGGTCATCAGCCACCTGCAGTTTGATGTGGTTCTGCAAGTGTTTGCTGCTTCCTGGACTCCGTAAAGTTGCCAAA
Source organism: Pristis pectinata (assembly GCF_009764475.1). Taxonomy (NCBI): domain Eukaryota; kingdom Metazoa; phylum Chordata; class Chondrichthyes; order Rhinopristiformes; family Pristidae; genus Pristis; species Pristis pectinata. The sequence continues at coordinate 13,447,719 of NC_067428.1, forward strand.
GTCTGCAGGAGATGGTGATCAGTGAGGTAAAGCTGCCTCCTGACGGGGTGGGTACAGGTAGGAAATTCCATGGGAGATGTCATGACTGGGAGAATGAACAGAGGAGCTGCAGAGCAGGGTAAGCAGCCAGGGAAGGGTGGAGGAGCCTCCACTTCCCAGGGTTTTCAGGGAACAGTTCTTCTAACTGATCCTCAGTGAGGAATAAATAGCATCTGAGACATCAACACTTCAAAGATGTCCTCACTGAAGCCTCCCCCCTTCTCCAGTCACAATTCCAATCTCAAAACCGGGTGAGGACTGTGGCTGGTACATTGACTGTAGCCACCATGTTTTCAGGCTGGAACGGGAGCCATTTGCCAGGTCTCACAGTTTGCCGTTCCCTGTTTCACAGGAAGGTCACACATGCTCGTTATGGAAAGAGACGACTACATTCCACCCTTCCTTCCCAGTGAGCCGATGCTTGTGTGGATTGGGGGTTTCCCCTGGTGCAGAAAGCATAGAGGAGCCACTGGTTGTGTGTGAGAGGTGCGGCAAGCAAGGGCAAAGTAGACCCTTAGCATCTGGCTGGTGTTTGACCACGGGGAATTAATCTTGGATGTCAAATGCCCTCATTATCATACATCTAGATTTGAACTGTGGCAATGAACCCAAGGGTGACTGCTGATACTCCCATCATTGAAGTGTAACAGCCTAGAGTAGATACTGAAAAATTCTCGCTGCCACACATCTGCTTTCCTTTCAGAGGTGGAAGTTGACTATAAATGAAACTTGGCCACTCATCCCTTTGAATTCAGTCCCCACCCCCATTTGCCCCATGAATTTAAGCCTTGCAGTGTGGAATACAATCATTTTGTTATGACTCTCACATCTGTACTAAATACATGTTTCAACATCCAGGTAACACCACCTTACTTCTGTAAGGGCCTTATCCAATGATTTGCATTGATTAAGCATTACTTAATTTTATATCCTGTAGTCTTGTTTATAAATAATCCCTTCGACCATTTTTAAGGATATCAAAACTGGACTTGATTTTCCTCCTTATCATTTAAAGCATATTCCTCAAAATCTATAACCCCATCTTCCTCCAGGCTGAATTTCTCCAATTAGGTCCATTTGCTACACTCCTCTAGTTGCTTACACTCCAGCTCATTGTTAACCATGTCCACCTGCAACTTTTGATATTATGCCTTGAAAACACAACTCCAGAACATTTCAGAGGAGCCTTCAAACCCAACACTGGCCACTAAACAACCTCCAGTAATGAGTTTTTTGTCCCTTAACACATCCTCCTTAATTCCACGTGCATTAATTTCATCAATGTCTCCTGTGGGGCACATCAGACCAAGTTGCAGTGCAGATAGATGGAGTGAAAATCTCCTCTGCCCCTGAGCGTGACATCAAGTGGAATCTGGAACGAGATCGATGTGGTCCATTGTTTAAAACACACAATTGCATGAAAAAGTGACAGCAAGAACCTACTGATCCAATCAGAATATCCCACATACTTGCAATACCTTGTACACATACTCCCTACTAACTCAGTGTCATCGAAGAGGAGAACAGCTGGTATAATAACCAAGGTCGTTTTGGGAGAACAGAATGGACATTTTTCTCCTAGTTCCTTAGGCAATTGTAAGGGAGACTAGCTGATAATCTCAGTGTCACTTTCTGTACAGTTAAGATTCCAGTACTCTCTAGGCTGGACTTCAGGACCAAGAACAATATTAACATAATGTACAGTGTTGAATTGCTCTTCTCTACATTGGAACATGCCTTGCACCCATTAGCAAATGACACAGCTTTCAAATTCATTTTTAGATTGAGCAGACTTATTAAAAGTACTGCTTGGGATCTGTTCTGGGCTGTTACAGTGCATTAATGTCTGTTTCTGGGCAATTGGATTCCTTGATTTGAATTTATTGATTTCATTTTGTACCTAAGCAATTGAGTTGCATGAAATCAATAAGCATTAGGTGCTTCTGAAAAGGGAAATTGTTCACATGGTTAAACTAATTAAGAGCAGAAAGGAGAGTATCCAGCCTCCTTCCCTACGGAAAAATCCATTCTTCAGGGATGATCAGGTGTAGTGACAATGATGGGAGTGTCGGCAAGGCTCTGGGATACTCCCTGATAATTTAGTCTGAGATTGACGTAGGTCCCAGCTGAGATTTGACACAATTCTTGTCAAATGTGTAATTTGTTCAAATCCCATTGTCTCATTAACATTGCTTGCAATCTGCTCTTTAAAGTTTTATGGATTATTCTGGGTGAAGGGTGAAATGGGTGCTGCACTAACCCTGTTTCAAGAACTGGATCCAGCTCACAGCTTTGGTTCTCATTGCTGATTTCCATGATCTGAATGAGCCTGAAAGTTTGAACTGTTCATTAGCCACACATTTTGAAGAGTGGTGTGCATGGGCGCCTGTTCCGTGCAATGTATGTAGTGTGTACATGATGCAAGATGGCACTGGAAGAGCATACATGTCCTTAGGTAGGGGAGTGGAAGTCTGGTGGAGGAGGTCTAGAAGAGGAGGAATATTCTTCACCAATGGGGGCAAGAACACTCTCTCATCCTTGTCCATCTCTCTTGGAGCAGTCGCTGCTGATCTGCATAGCCTCACGTCCTTCTAACAGAGCAAGGAGGACCTCAAGATTCTGATGATCTAGCACTCCCTTTCTCCCAGTGACTCTAATAAGGTGTCCAATAAGATGAAGTAGCACAGCACTTACTTTTTTTTAAGGTGAGCGCTCAGAGAATTTACAGAATGTTGCTCCATGTATTGGCAAGATGACCCAGAAAGTCACCCAATGTGTTCCAACTTCCCCTTCTGAGCTCATGTGAAATGAGGAACATTCCTTCACAGAGGGAGCATTAGCTCAAGGATTCCGTTCCAAAACACTGTGTGGCCTTCTTAATGAATATTTGCAGGCAATTTAAGCGAGTGCCTTAGTGAGCCTTTGGGTGGCTCTTCCTAATACAACATTCAACTTCTTTCCCTTCATCGGGTCTTGTGTTAAATGTGGGCTAAACCATTTCGAAGGCTTTTTGATGCCCGAACACACTGCCAAAAATCACTGCCAAGTTGTTTGTTTGATACATGTTGCTAGAACAATCTGCTGGTCATAAGCATTGATCTCCCAGAGAATGGGCAATGCCATTTTAGAACATGGTGTTGGGTAAGAACAAAAGGCTCAGACTGTTATCAGTCAGTGACATGTTAATCTGGTATTTAGTTTGATGTAACTAATTTCTTCATCTTTAAAAGCCTGTGATTTGAAAGTGAACTTTCTTCATATAAAACCCCATACATAATACAACACCAACCCTACCATTAATTCTAATTCCAGCAACAACCTAAACTTTACTCATAACCAAACTGTATCCTTAGTCTCACCCCTGCCTCTACTGAAAACCTCATTGATAGTCCTAATCCTGTTTCCAGACTAACCTCATCTGTGGTGCAGCTCATATCCAATATTAGCCCTTTTAGCTTGCCTCGACTCGACTGCAAACCTGATCCACATTTCTAACCTAAATCCCAAGATCACCTCCAAATTCCAAGACCATCTCTACATTTAACTTCTTCTAGGTCTAGTGCTGGCACTAACTCTGTATCCTAATTCATCAGTTCATCAATATGCTTTGGTCAGCAAACATGACTTGGTTTAAGCAATAGTTTTAAGTGCTTGTTTCCAGGTTGCCTAGGCTGTGTTCTTAATGAGATGTTGGTACATCTGTAGATAAACGTTTGGATACTCAGTGTTGCAGTGTGCAGATGTTGGGTTATTTATATTGAAAACTGAATGGTTAAAACTGAGTATGATTAGCTCACAGTGGAAGATGTTAGGTGCACTGAGATTTTTGCTGTTTAGGAAGAAGATGAGTTGGGGTTCTTGACTCGCCAAAATCCACATGACCCAATGAACCACCAGTCCTGGGGCTTCCTAAACCCCAAAAAACAATTTTCTTCCAAGTTCTCTCTTATTCTCCGTCACCTGGCCTTTGATTTTTGATGTTTTCTTGGTCTGCCCATGAGTTAGGGGATGCTCACCATGATAATGTGAAACATTTGGCTCCCAGGGACAGTATTGCCTAGAAATGGTTTGTTAAACCCTAATTATTTGTTTGGCTTTATTTTGAAATGAGCTTTCCCTGTCCGTAATGTCCACTTTGATCTGGGAGTTCCAAGTAGCATGTAGTCCACTCCGCTTGGCTTCTTCATTTTACAAATACTACAGTACAACATATACTCTTGCCTCTAACGGTGCCTAAGGGACATGCCGATCTGACACGATGCAAACTTTGTCACATTCTATAATACACTTGAATTTTAGTAACAAACTCTGACAAGCGATATAGCTGTAGAAGGTAAACCGTATACGTTGCTTTCTGTGAGATTGTGACGTTATCAGCTGTGTGTGTTAGAGTAGAAAAGACTACACTGTATATTCCTCACATAGAGAGCAAAATACCTGTTTAAAATGAGCAGAGTATTGAATCGCTGGTGCAACCTCACAGTTCCACCATTGATTTGGGAGCCTACCTGCCTGGGTTAGATGTGTTAATGGAAAGTCTAATCTAGTCCTCTCCCGTCAGATATCTGGCCCTGCCCATGCGGAATAGGAAAACAGGCTGGAGTTGACCAGTGGGTGATTCTGCTTTGTCTCATTATTTGGTGGGTCAAAAGATGCCCATCAAGCTTGCTATAGTTGCTCTGTTTAATTCTCACAGGAGAAATTGAGGTGTGTATGAAATATTCCACATATTATTCCCACATAGATAACCAGGAGTAGAATATAAATACAGAATTGAAATCATATTGAAGAGAATGGGTCAATGTCTCCACAAAATTGAAAGAGAAATGTCCGGTTGTTAATTCAAGGGCAACATACAAAAGTACAATCTGTACAGTTCCTCTGATTTTAGGAATCTGTGGCAAATGGGTGATTGTAAACTGAGTGAAAATATATGATTTCAACTGAATGTGTGGAGATCACAGTCTCACATTGTGAATACCAGACCCAGAGAAGAGAGCCTTATATAAACTTAGTTTAACAAATATTGGACTGGTTACGAAACATGTATAAGGTTTGATATATAACCTTGTAGTTTAGACTTTTTTGGCGTTATATTCAGCCATTTAATGCTGAGGAGCTTCAAAAGTATTGCTCATGATATTAGGGAGCAAAGTTATTTTTGACTATCCTTTTAACCAGGTAAGGCTTCCTTTAAAATATGCCATAGGAATGGGTTCAATGTTTTCCCACAACATGGCAAAGGTTTCATTTTGAGGTTTATTATTCTCCAGTTTGTTTCTGATACTTTGGGAGCTGCATTTCAAGTTTTCTGTGATGGTGCTGCATGTGAAATTTGATCATCTGAGTCCCATTAAAATTTTTAAATATCCTTATATCCTGCTAAATATTGGACAGAGGAGCCAACAGTATTTCAACAATAATACATTTCCACAAGTGACTGATTATAGAAAAGGTACATAATTTTTCTATTGTAGATGTTATTGAAATGATAGAATAAAAGCTCTTTATATTAACCAGATGTGGCCCAAGCCAGGGGCCTTGCTTGGCTTGAATGAACTGTGAGTCCTGTTGTCACCCTGATTTTAATTTAAAATAAAAACAGAACATTCTGGAAAAAAGCCCAACATCTGTATCTCTTGCTGTCTGAGCTTTTCTAGCATTTTCTGTTTTCATTTCAGATGTCCAGCCTCTGCAGTTTTACTGAATTTCATTGACTAATTTTACAAGCTCATCTTCAAGCTGCATTGTAAAGAAATTCTTGCACTTCACAGTGTGTCCTGCTTCAATTCAAATAGAACCTCAAACAGTATAAGTCCTCATCTCCTTCAGTCTTGGCTTCGTCCCACCAGTAACAAAGCTTGGCACCATCTAATTATCACCTTTAGATTTGTTGTGTCCTTTCTTCAAGCTGCTTCTGGTGATCTCAATATTAACAGATTAAGATGACAAATAATACACATTTGCTAATTACATATGAAAGTCTGAAGAGGGTCATTCAGGATAAGGAGCAGAATCAGGACATGAACTGTGCACCAGAGGTCAGTCTCAGCCAGATACAGTGAGTACACTCAGAGATTAGTCTCATCTCAAATACAACCCACCTAAAGTCAGTCTCAACCCATACACATTACACCCAGAAATCAACCTGAGACCAGATGCAGCCTACACCACCAGTGACCTGCATGCACCAAGGTATCAGTCTTAAACAAACTGAATTAATTTGTTAATTTATTTGAGGTGGTGATGCCATCTGACAATTTGCAATGAGCAGCCTTAGTTAAATTACTGTCAGTGATGCTATTTGTGATTTAATTCACTGAATAAGTAACATCAGATGATCATAAATTACAGACTTATTGCAGTGTCTGTGTTGGAATCACAGCATGAGTGGTACAGTACCCCAGAAATACCATTTTACCACACATGCAGCATCAGAAATGGGTTGTTGTTATTTTTATAGGGAAAGTAGGCACATTTCTAAAAGTGTTCACATGGCAACCAATGCAGAAATGATTTAGAGTGTGGGTGGTTTGAAGTGGGTATGCATATAAAGAGTTGAAGTGTCTTTATGAACAATGAAATGAAAGGGTTCTCACGCCCATATAGTCACCTCTGTGAAATCTCAGTAAAGTGAGGGATGCATTGCAGATTGTTTCTGAGTCAAGGCCCCACCAGTTAATGTGCATTCTTTGCGAAGTTTCTGATATCGTGAAATCAGAAGGTCATTGATATTTAGCACTTGTGATAATTATGTGGCTAATAACCAATATAATGAAATGGCAACTCTGTGGATGTAAGTGTTGTATGGATTAAGTGTTTTTTACCTGGTTGATGTATATGTGCACATGGGAAATGGTTGCTGTGTTGTATTTCTTAACCAAACCTTAAATAAAGTTGTATATATTTAAATAAATATGTATTTGTTTGTTAATGACATTTTTATATAGCTAAATAAGTAAAATTTTGAGAATTCATTATAATTGGTGTTAGTTTGTTTTGTGAAACTATAATTGATGTAAGAGGTAAGAAGTGCTTGGAAGTTCTTCCTATTCATATGGCTGATATTTATTCTTTAATCAACATAATTAAAACCGATTATCTGGTCTTTATCACATTGCTCATTGTAGGTTCTTGCCTGTTAAGTTTTCAACGTCACAGCTGTTGCAAAAGTACTAAGCTTCAAAGTGTTTTTTTGAATTATGTCCCATGGCCATGAAAGGTTTCTCTGACAGCACTTCCCAAACCCTGACCTCAACCAGTGGATGGAAACACCATGACTTGCTGGTTAGCAGCTTTCCCTCCTGATCACAAAATACTAACGTGGAAATATATTGCTCGTTCTTCATTGATGCCAGGTCTGAATCCTGAAACTCCCTGTCTAATGGCACTTGGAAGTACCTTCACCTGAAGGACTGCTGTGGTTCACCACCATCTCTTGAGGGGATTTAGGGATGGGTAATAAATGCTGGCTTTGCTAGCAACGTCCACATCCTGAAAAACGGAATCTAAAAAGGCTTTATTCTAATACTGATGCAATATTGCTGCAGTACTCTGAAGATAGTAAGCTAAAGTGGATATTGGAAGAAAAATCTGGGGTAATGTGGAAAATATCAAAAATTTGTGCTGCAAGAGCATTGTAAGGAACAGCAATTTAATGCTGATTTAAGCAAGGCAGAATGCTCCACCATACCTGAAGTACTTTTGAAATGTAGTCTCTTATAATAAGAACATATGAAATGGGAGCAGCAGTAGGGTCTGTCATTCAACAAGATCATGGCTGATCTTCTATCTTAGACACCAAACACAAACAAGCAATTTGCAGTCAGCAAGCCCCCACAAGTAGTTATGTGATAAAGATCTGTCTTGTGATGATGATCTGCTGATTTGAGTTTACACTGCATTATGACTTTGAGGAGATTTTCAATCCCACTTTTAAATGAGAACTCTTTGCATGTTTACTTCAGGAAGGATGTCAAACTGAGGGACTGTGAGGAGAAGGTGAGACAGTTGAACAAAGACTGAAAGAGAGAGAGAGACAGACAGAATTAATCTCCACCACAGCGCTACAGAGGCCTTTTATATCCCAATTGATGAGATGCCATTTTGCAATGCATAGTGCTGCACATTGTGCCACTCCCACCAGGTAATGACATCTCCTATGCTCCCAAACCCTTGTACTGACAAACCCTGATACCTCCCCTGGTTATTTGCTGTAAAATAAATTATCCTTCAATTGATGGCAAATTTGCTAGAAATTTGAAAATGACCTCAGGACTTTTGACAATTCCAGTTGAGGGCCACTAGGTGGCAGAAAGAACCAACATTTTGTACAATAGTGTTTTAAACCCCACCATCAGTGGTTTAAACCACTGAGATCAGAATGACACTAAGTAGTAGTGAACAAAAGATCCTCACATGGGCAGTTTTCTGGAGAGTGCTTCACAATAAAATGAACCACAATCTGAATTTCTGGCCTGATATGTGTGTCAGGTGTGCTGGACTTCTCCATGCTATTGAAGCTGTGGTGGTGACCAATCCCATCCATACTCACATCCTCACCATACCCACTTCTGCCCAACCTGTCTACTATAAAATGGTTACACCACAGAAGGAGGCCACTCAGCTCTGCTCACGTCTGCTCTGTCTCTTTACCAGAACAACTCTTCAGTTCCACCCACTGGCCTTTTCTCCGAAGCCTTGGAGATTTTTTTCCACCAATATTCTCTTTGAACCCCTCAGTGGAATTTGCCTGACTCTTGACAATATGCAGCCTTTTTTTGCTTTACCTTCCTCAGTACCTCTTTCATTATTTAGGTGCTGTTGATACACATTCCCATGTGGAGGATTTGTTTATTCTACCTTTCTCCCTCATGGGAATGTGCTCAAACTGTACCTGAACCATTCTCTTCCTTGAAGACACTTCATTTCACTTTCATTTTACCTGGGCCAGATCTACTCTCATTCCATTGAAATTGCCCTTCCTTCAATTAATTATTTCTACTTTACTTCTTTATTTCTACTCCTCCTTTTCTACAGCTAACCTAAATATTATGATATGATCACTATCTCCTAACTGCTCCCCTAACTGAAACTTGGTGCATTTGATCCACCCCTTCCCCAGAACCAGATCCAACAATGCCTCCTTCCTCTTTGGACTAGAAATATATTGCTCTAGAAATGTATCCTTGACAGATTTCATAAAATTTTCACGTTCTCTGTCCTTAACACTATTACTATTCCCAATTGATAGTGAAATAATAAAAATCCTCCAATATAACTACCCTATAGTTTTTATACTTCTCTCCAATTTCCCTCCATTTTCGCTGCTTTATATTTCTCCCACTCAGTGGTTACATATAGAATATACCCAGCAGTGTGATGTTTTCTTTACTGTTTCTTAGATCAAACCAAATAGATTCTGTCTTTGAGCTCCACCCCTCCATCAAGTATTATAGGTTCACTTTAATCAATACTGCTACCCTTCCTCCTTCCCTGTCCTTCCTGAACATTTTGTATCCAGGAATATTTAGTGCCTAGTCTTGTCCTATTTGGGCTAAGTTTCTGTTATCACCACCTCATCAAATTCCTGACTGTGCCCATTGTTCACCAACCTCATTTTCCACACTCTGTGCATTCACATATGTGCACAGTAAAACACATTTAGTTATTTTGTTTCCATTTTCACTAATCCCAGTAAAGCCCTTGTGCTGAGCTAAACGAGTATGAACTGGTTCTTTTTGCTGGTTTGCCTTTAATTTAATCTTATAATTTTTTCTTACTCTGGCTTTATTTGGTGGTGCACTCTTCAAGTTGCATGCTCTGCTTCTCCCTGATGCACTCTGGTTATCCTTACCGTCTCATTGCCTTTTTCCCTTCTCTTTTCCTTCCTAAATACCTGAACCCCTACCTCCCATTTCCAGTTTGGCTTTTCTCCCTTCCGATTTCACCTTCAAGTTTCCATCCCTGTTTAAACCCTCCCCAACAGCAGTAGCAAACTCTCTTGCCACAATATTGGTCACATTCCTGTGAGGTGCAGCCCACTCGACCTCCAGAAACTGCCCCAGTTGCTCAGGAAGCTACAGCACTCCCTACTACACCATCTTTCAGCCACACATTCATCTGCTTTATCTTCCCATTTCTGTACTCACTAACAATCTGGAGATTATTATCTTTTGAGGTTCAGCTTTTTCACCTCTTTCCGCGCTCTCCTGCAGGACCTCATTCCACTGTCTACTTGTGTCATTAGTACCAATACTGCCTTTGAGGTCTAGTTGTTTACCCTGCCTCATTAAGATGCTCTGCAGCTGTTCAGCTCAGACATCCTTGATCCAGGCACTAGAGAGGCAACAAGGTAGATAGAGTCTGATCAGGGGGAGTCAGTAATGACATTGTGTGTGGAAAGTTGTGCTTGACGAACCTTTCAGAGTTTTTTGAAGAGGAAACCAAAAAGATAGATGAGGGTAGGGCAGTGATGTTGTCTATTTGGACTTTAGCAAGGCCTTCAACAGGTCCCACATGGTAGGTTGGTCTGGAAGATTAAGTCCCATGGAATCCACGGAGAGCTAATTAGGTGGACTCAAAATTGGCTCGGAGGTAGGGAAGCAGAAGGTGATGGTTGGAGGTTGTTTCTCGGAATGGAGGCTGGTGACTAATGGTGTGCCACAGGGGTTGGTATTGGGACCCTTGTTATTTATATAAATGATGTGAGTACACAAGGCTTGATCAGTAAGTTTGCAGATGACACGACATTAGGAGGTGTGGTTGATAGTGAAGTAGATCATCTTATATTACAGGGGGATCTTGATCAGTTAGGGAAGTGGGCCAAGGAATGGCAAATAGATTTCAATACAGATAAATGTGAGGTGATGCATTTTGGAAAGTCAAAGCAGCATAGGACTTATACTATGAATGGTAGGGCACTAGGGAGTATAATGGCACAGGGGGACCTAGGAGTACAAGTGCATAGTTCGTTGAAAGTGGCATCACAGGTAGACAGGAATAAAGACCTACCCTGGCTAACCTCTCCCTGTTACTCAGGCCCTCTAATCCTGTCAACATCCTTGTAAATCTTTTCTGCACTCTTTCCGGTTTAACCATGTCTTTCCTATAACAGGGTGACCAAAACGGTACACCAAGTGCGGCCTCACCAATAACTTATACAACTGCAACATAATGTCCCAACTCCTATACCCAGTGCCCTGACTGATGAAGGCCAGAGTGCTAAACCTCTTTCACCACCCTGTCTCCAGTGCCACTGAGCCACTCACGGGTACCACATTCCTGGCTCCGGTTGCACTCCCCTGGGAAACATCAACCTTACCAGTATCCGAAAGGGGAAATCTGTTTGTGAGTGAGATAGATTCACAGATCTCCTTCAACACCACACGAGGTGCTGGAAGAACTAGGCGGGTCAGGCAGCACCTATGGGGGGAAATGGATGATGTTTCAGGTTCAGACCCTTCATCTGGATCATGCGTTAACTGTGTCTCTCTGAGGATTATTTTTCTCTGTGTCTCTCTGAGAAGTTGCTTCCTGAACACCCTGGATGGATATAGCCTCCTGCTGAAAGGACTCTCCTCTCCTCCACTCCCATCTTCCCCACCTCCTCATCCCTCTTCTTCCTCCTTTTCCTTCATTCGCCCTCCTCTCCTCCCTCTTTCCTTCCCCTCTCCTGCCTGCTCTGGTGCTGCAGCCCACTCTTCCAGTCTGTGATACTTTGGGGAATATTTACAGATGCATCCTTATCTGGGAGAACTGATTTGTGCTGTAGCCTTGAAGTTAGGACTAAGTCCTCAGCCCCTGGCATGCTTTCTGTGGATTTAATAATTTTAAAACACTCTAGGAAACACCAGATGTTGCACAATTGTAACAGCAGTTAGTAGAAGTCATTCAGTAAGTAACATGCAAGTGTTTGATGGTCCTTTTAAATAACACTGTTGAAGGTTCCCTCCTACTGCTGAGCACATCCTTACCACATGGGGCTGAGTGAGGTGATTAGCAGGTCCGGCAAAACTCTCTTCAACTCATTCAATTCACCAATGCACATTTACTGGTGCTGTTGTCTCTCTATTCTGTGTCAGCAGCAGATGGACCAACACCGATGCGTGTGGGTGTGTATCTGTGTTCCTAAAGCAATGGGTACCACAGTCATGTTTTGTCACCTAGATCTTCTGTTAGAATCACAGTCATATAACACAGAAACAAGTTCTTCATCTCATGTCCATTCCGACCATCATGCACCCATCTACACTAATCCCATTTACTAGCCCTTGGTCTGTAAGCTTCTATGCCTTGGTGATCAACCAGACACTTATTAAATGTTGGGAGAGTACCAGCTTTCACCACCTTCTCAGTGTGTTATACATTGCAACTACCCTTCTGGTGGAAAATATAATTCCTCAGATCCCTTCTAACCCTCTCACTAAAGTGACTTATGCCATCTGGTTTTAGCCATCTCCTGTGTGGGGAAAAAGTTTCTCAACATCCTATCTATAGATCTCATAATTTTGAATACCTTTATCAGGTCATCCTCAGCCTCTCTGCTTCAAGCTGTTAAATAAACAGTTATGCACATGCTGGGCTAGAATTTAAAATTAAATAACCTTGTCATTGGCACATCACAGGGAATGATCTGCCCTGTGGGAGGTGAGGGGCTGGTCATCTCGTAAACTTGATGTAATCTGTTTATCCAATAAGATCAGGTGTGGAGGATTTGATCTGTGATTAGCCACTTACTCTGTCACTTAATACCAACTAACGAACAAGAATTTGGAGTGAGATTTATCCACTCCCTTTAGAACTAATTGAACCCATCTGGTGTTTAAGAATAGAAGAGATGGAGAGGGGAATTGTGTGAATGGTTTGTTTGAAATGTCAATCAGCAGGGAGCTCTGAAATCCTGCTGGTGCAGTTTGACATCAGTTAGTGTGTGAGGGTTCAGATCTAAGGAGGAGGCAGCAGGGAGGGCAGGCAGTTGAAACCAGTCCAGGCTAGGGATTCTTTCTCTGTGAGCTGGAAACTGATCTATTCACTGTGGGCTTTGAGTTGTGATGCTGCGTGAGAGACTTGCTGATGTGCAGGTGGGAGCAAAGATCAGTGAGATAATGCTGAGCAGGTTCCAAGTAGACATGGTCAAAGAAACTGCCATCTCCCAGGATTATCCCAACACCTTCCCGAATGTGGGATCCAAGGACAGATTCCATGTGAATTTCCTGGGTTCCTGTGACGAGAATCAGGATGGCGTCTGGCAAAACGGAGACAGCCTGCAGAGTGATGAGAGTTCGGGGCACCTCAATACTCACTCCAGCACCTGCTGCAACAGAACCTTTGGCCACAACACTATCGATGTGATGCCAAGGATTGACTTCTACTGCAACACGATTACTGGCATCGGGAAGAAGCTGCTTAGACCCAGCCTGGCCCAACTGCATGATGAATTAGAGAAGGTAAGCAGTGTACCTTAGAGTCATGGAGAGATACAGCACGGAAACAGGCACTTCGGCCCATTAAGTCTACACTGATCATTGACCACCCACTCTGCCCTAATCCTACGTTAATCCCATATTTTATTCTCCCACATTCTCATCAACTCCCCCAGGTTCTATCACTCACCTACATACTAGAGTTAATTTACGGTGGCCAAGTAATCTACCAATCTGTGAGTACTTGGGATGCGGGAGGAAATTGGAGCACCCAGAGGAAACCCATACAGTCACAGGGAGAACATACAAACTCCACACAGATAGCACCCAAACTCGGGATTGAACCTGGGTCTCTGGCACTGTGAGGCAACAGCTGTAGTAGATGTGTTATCCACAGGGAGCTGCACTGTGCTGCAGCACTGGGATTCACTGCAGTGGTTTGTCCAGGCATTTTAACAACAGAAACATTCTTGTATCACATTTCACAATCTCTGGACATTCCACACTGCTTTACAGACGAGGAGTACTTTTTGAAGTGTAAACGCTTCTGTAATGTTGGAAATGTAGCAGGAAACCTGTGCACAGCCAGCTCCCTTGGGCTGGACTTTGGGACTAGGCCTTTGACCAAGGCCTTTGACCAAAACCCTTCACTTTAAGCCAGTCCCCTTTAGCTTGGTTCCAAAAGTCAGTCTTCCCTTGTTATATTGGCTTGCTCCAGCTCCTCATGGTCATCACTTGAGGAGCACTTGGCTTCTCTTGTGGACTAGCTGATGTACAGTTTTATCCAAATATCACGTTCAGTGTTTGCTGAGCATAAACAAGCTTATTAGTCTGTCTGACCGGAGGTGTCCAGCTGTAAATGTGGTGCAGAACAGGAGGGGGAGGAGATCAAATGAAAAATAAAGGACAACACAAGTCTGTGGAGGGGAGAAGGAAGGAAAAAGGCAACAGTCATAGAGTCACATGGCACAGAAACAGGCCCTTTGGCCCAACTGGTTCATGCCGACCAAGATGCCCCATCCAAGCTAGTCCCATTTGCCAGTGTTTAACCATAACCTTCTAAACCTTTCCAATCCATGTACCTGTCAGACTGCCTTTTAAAAGTTGTTATTGTACCTGCCTTGACCACTTCCTCTGGCAGCTCATTTCACATGGATACCACCCTTTGTGTTTCTAAAAAAAAGTTGCCCCTCGAGCTCCTATTAAAACTATTCCCCGTCACTAGATGGAAAGAGGATTGCCATTGAACCACACAGGAACCTGATCCCTGGTTTCACCACTGAGATGAATTGCTAAGGTGATCTTGGCCAGAACAGGCATCAGTACACTTTAATTGGCTTCATTTCCACTGGGCTGGAAATAGGCTATAAAAGAATATTTTCACTTCTGGTTCCTTTCCAACGATTCCTTGTGAGAGGTGCTTTGTTGTGGATAGGAGAAGCTGGGGTGTGGGGTCCTGCTATCTTCTTCCAACCCCTTTCTCTCATCAACCCCAGCCTGAAACAAGATGCAGCTTGCTGCCTCTACTCATCTGGCAAGGGTCGGTGAGATCAGGGAGGCACCTTGTCTGCATCATGCCCTATCCCTGTGAAAGTCAAGACATTTAGAAGAGGAGAAAGTGTATGAGAATGGGGAGCTGGTCCTGTGAGAAGTTAAGCAGACTGGGTCTGTCCTCTCCAGGAGTCTAGAAGAATGAGGTAATCTCATTGAAACAGGGTATGTTTCCAAGCTGTATGTCTGCAGATTTCTTGGTGATTATCTTTTATCAATGGCCTCTTCCCCACGGAAGGACACATGCTCTTCATCAAAACCCTTCATAATTTTTTAACTCATTTGGGTCCCCTTCAGCTGCCCTTTCTCATTGTAAGAATTGGTTTGTAACTCGAGCACCAGGTCACAGATATTAAGTTTTGGGAAAAAGACGTGGAAGGGAGGAGAAATGAGGAAAACCATTTTTGCTCAGTGGTTACAAATCATTTGCCTGTACAAATGATGGAAATAGAATCAATCAGAAGGGGAATTAGATGAACACCTTCCTGAATATATTTCAGCCAAACGCAGGGAAATGGGACTAGCTTGGTGGGTGGCATGGATGAGTTGGACTGAAGGGCTTGTTTCCATGCTGTATTACTCTGACTTGGCAGTTTAGAAGCAGGGATGATGTTCACCTGGCCGGGATATCTGGAACCAGCAAGCACAATCTCAAAATAGCATTGGCTATTCAGGACAGAATGAGAAGGGTTTTTTCACCCTATGGGCAGTGAATGTGTGGAGTTCTGGGGCTGTGAAGACTCATTTGTGCCTATATTCAAGACAGATTGATAGATTTTTGGATATGAAGGGATATGAGATTAGTGGAGAAAAGTGGCACTGAGGTAGAAGATCAGCCACAATATTGAATGGCAGAGCAGGCATGATGTTCTTTTTTATGTTCTAAAAACACTGGCCTACCAATCTGAACACTACATATTTCTTTCGGTACAGTTTAGAGTTCTTTGTGTTTTATTTTTTTAAATACTCAGAGCTTATCTATTGTAATGGGATGTCTACCTGTTGCTAGGTTACAGCAAGGTAAATACCACAATGTTATGTGGTCTTCCTCAAAAGGCTGTGGGATTGGAAAAGTGTTGCTGCTAAATTATGATGATCCCTTTGGACTCTGTCAGGCTGCAACACTATAGAAGGAAAAGGCTGACTTAGTACTAATTTTCCTACAGCCTACAGGATAAGTCATGCACAAACTATTTTTATTTGTAGTCACTGGCAAAGCCAGCATTTGTTGCCTGTGCCTTGAGAAGGGGGTGGGGTGGGGTGGGGGGGGGGGGGGGGCTGAGGCGGGAGTGAGCTGCTTTCTTAAACTGCTGCACTCCTTCTGGTGAAGGTACTCCCACAGTGCTGTTGAGTAGGAAGTTTCAGAACTTGCACCCAAAGATAGTAAAAGAACACCTCACTAAACATCCATTCTCTCCAACACCAGCACACAGCGGCTACAATGTGAATCATCTACAAAACACACTGCAGTTACTCATCCGGGCTACTCCGACAGCATCTCCCAAGCTCATAACCTCAAACACCAGGGAAGATGAGGGATCTGGGCATGGGAACATGACCACCTTTGGCTTCCCTTCAAGTTGCCCACTGACCTTCAAGTTGTCCCTGTTCCTCCACCAATCTGTGTCTAAATTGTGGAACTCCTTTCCCAATAGCATTGTGGGAATACTCTCACCAGAAGGACAGCCTTGGTTCAGGAGAGTCAAAGTCGAGTTTGTTGTCATGTGCACAAGTACATGTCTGCGGAGGTACAATGAAAAATGTACTTGCAGCAGTATCACAGGCACATACTTTAGCATCAGATACACAACATTCACAAGAAAACATAAATTATACATAAATTGTACACAATTTTTACAAGAAAGAACACAATTAGAACAAAAAAAAAGTCCAATGTAGTGCTATACTGAGGTAGTGATTAGAGTTGAGCTGGTTGGTTCAAGAAACGAATG
Source organism: Pristis pectinata (assembly GCF_009764475.1). Taxonomy (NCBI): domain Eukaryota; kingdom Metazoa; phylum Chordata; class Chondrichthyes; order Rhinopristiformes; family Pristidae; genus Pristis; species Pristis pectinata. The sequence continues at coordinate 13,464,685 of NC_067428.1, forward strand.
GTTGAAGGGAAGTAGCTGTTCACGAATCTGGTGGTGTGGGACTTCGGGCTTCTGTGCCTCCTGCTTGATGGTAGCTGCAAGAAGATGACATGGCTCGGATGGTGGGGATCTTTGATGATAGATATTGTCTTCTTCAGGTGGTGCCTCATGTAGATACTCCCAATGGTGAGGAGGGATATACCCGTGATGTATTGGGCAGAGTCCACTACTCTCTGCAGCTTCTTAAGTTCCTGCGCATTTGAATTGCCATACCAGACCATGATGCGACCAGTCAGGATGCTTTCAATGGTACATCTGTAGAAGTTTGTTAGATTTTTTGGTGACATGCTGAACCTCGTTAACCTTCCAAGAAAGTAAAGATGCTGGCATGCCTTTCTTGTGATTGCATCTATGTGCTGGGCCCAGAACAGGTCATCACTACCTTCTTTGGCACTACCTTGTTTTTCCACTACCTTCTTGAAGGGAGATGGAGAGGGCATCTTGCAGATGGTGGTGTTCCTATGAGCCTGTTACTTCTGTCCTTGGTGGCTTTCATGGGTTTTGAGGATGCTACCGGATAATCCCATGGTACTAACTGCAGTGTATGTTGGGGATGGTACACAGTGTGCTAGTAGTGGAGAGAATGAATGTTTAGCCTGATGGATGGGGTACCAATTAAGTGAGCTGTGTTGCCCTGAGTGATGTCAAACACGTTTTGTTGTTAAAATTGCACATATCCAGAGAAATGTTGGGTATTTTATCATGTTCCTGATGTGTGTCATGTAGATGATGGTCAGGGAAAGATGCAGTATTTGTGTCGGTGCTAATCTGCTGGATGTTGATGGCAGAAAATTTGATAATGATAATGCTGAGTCCCCCTTGAATGCCAAGGTGTGTGGTTAGATTCTGTCACTGGAGGTTATTGTTGCTTGGCATATGTTGTAAGAATGTTTATGCCACTGAACCCCATGCTTCCCACGTTTAATATAAACTAGGTTTAGCTGCATGCAGGCACAGGCTGCTTCATTATCTGTGGAACTGTGAATGGAGTTGCATTGTGCAACTGTCAGTGAATACCCACTTCTGATATCATAGATGATTATTAATGAAATAGCTGAAAGTGTTCGGACCTCGGACACTGTCCTGAGGAACTTCTGCAGTGATATCCTGGGATTGAGATGATTGACCTCCAATGGCCATGATTTTTTTTGTGTGAGATTGTGGAGAGTTTTTCCCCTTAATTCCTGTTGAATTCAGTTTTGCCTGGCCTCCTTGATATCCCACTCCATCAAATTCTGCCTTGATATCAAAAGCAGTCAATTTCTCCTTACCTCTGGAATGTTGCTCTTTTGTCCACATTTTTTAATATATCTTAATATGTGAGATGAAGTCTCGAGTTGAGTGGCCTTAATGAAACTCAGAGTGCTGTACCAGTGCTGTTTGATGCCACTGATGATGATGATGCCTTTTATCGCCGTTGTTTAACGTGTACTTGATGTTGCGCTACAAAAAGCACATGATACTTCACAAATCAACCCACTGATTCCAATGGCATGGAAACCACGATGATTGGAGCTGATGGATTTGTTGCAGCCTTCATCCGCCTCCACAGCCGTTGAGTTCGAAGTAACTTCGTCCGCCTGTTCCACCGTTGAGGTCTTGGTTGGATTGTTCTTTGTCAGGGACCTCACCATCTATCTTACCGCTATGGGTGACCCTACCAGGAGCATAGCTCCAGACGGCATCACTCTCGGGATCTCAGGACCACACAAGCTTCTCCACCACAACAAGGTGACAATCCACGGAGAAGTGATGCCTTCTATCACTTAGCTGATAATTAAGACTAGACTGAGGTGGGTGGTAAACCAGATTGGATGAGTTCCTGCTGTTTGTGGCCAGGACATACATGGACAATTTTCCTCTTTGTCAGTTAGATCCTGGTGTTGTACCTGTACGGGAACTGTTTGCCAGAGCCTTGGCTAGTTCTGGAGAACGTGCTTGAAGCACCACAGCTGGGCTATAGCTTGGTCCTGTTGCTTTTGCTGCATTCAGTTCTTGTTTTGATATAGTGCAGAGTGAATCAAAGTGGTTGAATCCAGGCCCCTATGATGGTGGGTAACTCAGCAGAAGGAGATTGATTACTGACGTCATATGTGGCTGAAAATGGTTATAAATGTTTCGTCTTTGTCTATTGCACTGAAAATTCTGGGCAACACTAACCATGAGGGATGGGCTTGTTCCTCTTCCATTATTCACAGCTGGATATAAAGGATTGCAGAGCTTTGATCTGATCCATTGGTTATGGGCTATAAAGAACATAAGAGTAGGAGCAGGTAATTTGGCCTTTAAGCCTGCTCCACTATTCAGTAAGATCATTGGCCTCAATTCCACTTTCTGCATGGTTCTCATAATCCTTGACCCCCTCTCCCTCCCAAATGAATTTGTCTATTTTGGCTTTGAACATATTCAATGACTTGCCCTCCACAGCTTTCAAGTTTCCATTATGATTTTCTCAATATCCTGCTACTTCCCTGAGGGAATTTTGGATGATCATAAGCAACGCATCCATTATCCCTATGGCCACTTCTTTTAAGATCTTATAATGGTGGCCTTTACTCCCATTACTTTTACTTTTCCTCTGAATGTTTTAGATTCCTCATTTTCTCCTCTTGCCACTGATTTTTCTACTACTGTTAGGACGCTCTTTGTGTTTTCTACTACGATGGCAAATACAAAGTACTTATTCAGACCCTCTGCCATTTCTCATTATTAATTCCCCAGTCTCATTGTCCAAGAGACCATTGCTTGATTTGGGTACATGTTTTTTATATATACTTGTTGAAGCTTTTATTATCTGTTTTATATTTGTTGTTGGATTACTCCCAGAATCTATTTCCCCCCCACTTTTTTTAATGTACTCCTTTGTGGCCCAGGTTCTATAGCTCCAAGGAATGTAGATGATAAAACAATGAGTCAGGTTCTAAAACCTCAATGTTGATGGTAAAACAATAAACCAGCAGGAGATAATTGAGACAACGGATGGCTTGGATGATATGGATCAATGATTTGAAGATTAGTTTAATGAGGTGGGGATTTAAAAAAAGTGGTCAGGAGGGTCTGGTGGAATTGGGGAGAGGTGATGGAAATAATTATGGTGGGGGGGGGGTGGTATGGGGAGGGGAGGGGATGTGGGGGAGGGGTAAGTATAGAAAGTTTTAGCCACAGATGCTTGGACAGGATTCAAGATGCACCGATATCTATGTGCAGAGCACCACACTCCTCTCCAATGGATCAGAATTTGGAATGTGTAGTGCAAAAGGACCAGTGGAACAGGAATCAGAGAGCTGACATAAGTAAGAAATAAAAGATCAGTGTGAAGGTATGGGTGTTGGGACCCTTATTGTTAATGCAAGTCTGTGAATGTAATGGGGGCTGAAAAGGAACTGAGAAGGCAGAGATGGTGGGGGCCGTCTTGAATCTCTTTGGATCTTCTGAGAGTTGTAAACCTTTAGATTTTCCCATCATTTCTTTCATGATCTCAATGGAGCGTGATAATAGCTGACACTGTATTACCACAAAAAGGATTAGGAAGATACTACATAGTGGGTCTCCTGACTAATACTGCTTGGCTGGTCCTGCTCCAGCTCCAGTTGTAATCTGATCACTGCCAAAGTCCAGACTGTGTCTTGGTCTTGTCACTTTTCAGTGATGAAGTTGGTGAAGAAAGTTGATTCTGTGCAGGGTTGGACTCATTTGGTAATTCTGCCTCTTATGTAACTCAAACTCATTTCTATCCTATGAAATTGTTCAGCAAAACCCTGGTGCATTGCACAATGCGGAAAGAATAATCTGGTTACTTTCATGAATTCCTTCCTGTTTCCGGCCCATTCGCAACACTGAACTCCACAAGAGAACTGGAATCCTTTTTAAATGGAAGTTGTTGATGTGATCACTCTCTCCCCTGAGGTTTGTCCATGTTGTGAGCTGCAATTTGTCCCATTCCCACCTCACCCCCCCCGTTTGTAGAGTCTCCAGGGCTGGCTTAATTCAGATGGATGCTTCCCTTGTTCCTTACTAATTAGCACAAAGCAGCCATGATTAGTGGAGCATAAACTGCATGCCTGCAGGTAATTAGATGCACTGATAGCACCAGCTGCTTTGGTCTAAATTGTTTTAAAAAAAGAAAAGTACATAGGAACATAAGTGTTGTCAAACCCCAGCACCACTCACTGTAACAAAGGCTTTGGTGTCGGTGAATGGGGAGGCTGGAAAGGGGTCTTCAAAATTTTCAAGTTCAGAATTTTTAAAGCACTTTGGACGATTCTGATGACTTCACAGTGACTGTGCTGCAGAGAGCAGGAAAAAAGGCCTTTATGCGATCCAAATGAAATGGAACCACACAGAATCTTCATAACATGTTCCAGCATTGTCATTTTTCCCTTGTGCTGTTTCAGGAAGCAATCCATCACCGACAGTGGCAGCTTGGTTGTCAGATGTTATAGCAGTGAAAAGGGAATGGATATGAGAATAGGATTGGATACTGATTTGATTGTGGGCACAGTTCAGCTGGGTTTCTGGTGGGAGTTGCTTGCTTTATTCAAATGAGAAGAGCATGGCCTTGGTGTGGCTGACTATCTCCTATCTTCTGGTTGTTCAGCAACAAGTGAACTAGCCATCTGTCATCATCCTTGAGTGACAACTTTTGTTACTACTGCCTGGCTGAATTGTCTCAAGAATCTAACAGCAAACATGAAGCATTTTGGAAATCAGGGGACTATGTTCGGGCAGATGAGGAATTGGCTATTCCAGGAATGATACTGTGAGCTAGGCACTTGGACATGCAGGAGAATGTGTAGTTGGAGTGAGGAGCAGTAGGGGTACTGGCCTACTCAGTAAGCATTGAACATGTATGTATGCATGTGTACAACGTGCTTAATATATCCCTTCCAGTGGTCAAGGTTAAATTCCTACGCACACCTGTCCCTACACTTCCCTTTGGTTTGCAGGAGGGGTGGTTGGCAAACCGAAGAAACCTTAAAATGTCTGAATTAGGACATTCAACCTAACTCCTGAAACCAAATTCAGTTTCAGGGTTCTTTGGAATGCACTAATTTTTAAATAAACATGTGCATGCACAGAATGATGCTCTTCTTGTGCTTCACAGGAGCTGTTTGATGAAGGAGCTGCCAACAGAGGAGGAGGAGGAGAAGAAGAAAGTCCACCTGCAGAGCTGCTGGTTAATCCAGCAGTAGACAGCAGTGGGGCAGTGAAGTTTGACTGGATAAAGGGAGTGCTGGTAGGCAGCAAGATAGAGAGTCTCTTGATAGTTGGATCTGAACACTTTAAAAGGGATTAGGGTGGGTGGGGGGTGTAGGGAAAAGAGAATAGATTTGGTGACTGAAGGAACAGTGATATATTTCCAAGTCATGATGGTGTGTAATTTGGAGGGAAACCTGTGGGTGGTGGTGTTCCCCATATACTGAAAGATGTTGCTGTCTGTTTTCCTTGCTAGTTTGCCCTCATAGTTTACTTTCTCCTCCTTGATTTTTGTTTTGCTGGATTCTGAAGGTCCCCATTCTTTGGGCCCACCACTAACTTTTGCCACCTTTGTATGTTTTCTCTTTCAACATAGTACCCTCCTTAACCTCCTTGGTGAGGCATGATTGGTTCCAACCATTTCTACCCCCCCCCCCCCGCCTCCACTCCCTATAGAATCTTTCTTCCTTATTGGAGGATGTTTTTGCTGGGTGTGATGAATTATCTCCTTAAGTGTCAGCCACTGCTTGTCTACTGTCTTGCCCTCTGATCTATTTGCCAAAGCTTTTCTCCTTCCTATTTAATCCTCTTATTTACATTTAACATGTTGTTTCAGATCCAAGTTTTCTATTCTCGTGTTGAATGCTAAATTCTGCCATGCTGTGATCTCTGCTTCCTCGGGCATCTTTTGCTCTGGGTCTGTTCTTGGTTGGCTCCATAATGTACAACTCTAGGAAACTATTTGAATGCATTGTTTACCATTCCCACTCTGATTAACTCAAACTATGCGAAGATTAAAGTCACCCATGACAAATGACTTGCTCTTTTTACGTGACCCAGTAACAGCTTGGGGCTGAGATCCCTCACCTCCAACAACAATGGCCTTTTTATTGTGCTAATTATGACCTCAGCCTATGGAGGATTTTCTCCTTTGTGTATGTCTTGCCTACCCTGTAAAGCACCACCTGACTCACCACGTAGGACTCCTCAGCCCTTCAGAACCCGCAGAACTGGAGTAGAAGCAGGATACCTAGACCATAACGGACACTCTCTGAAGAACCATTAGCAACATAGATTGTGTAGCAGGCACTGAATGTAGTGTCATGTCAGTCTCCTTGCTCACTTGCTAGAACTCGCTCTGAACTGAAAATTTAGCTGGATTAAGAGAAAGACCATTCATTACATAATTGCCACCCCTTCTCAGCTTTGCCCACCAATCAACCTTCTCCCACAGTCCATGTGCACTCTAACTCTCCTTGCACCATCCAGGTAATGTCCAATTAACTTCCCACAACCCATACAAATTCCAGCCCATTCATTCACTTCTTCCCACAGACCATATACCCTTTAATCCCCAATTTAATCTCCTCCCAGGCCATGCACATCAGAACACAGAACAGTGCATCACAGAATAGGCCCTTCAGCCCACAATATTGTGCCGATCTAACTAAATTAGTAATCAAGTGCCCAACTAAACTAATCCCTTCCATCTAAATATCCAGATCCTTGCATTTCCTGCCTGTCTAAAGAGCCTCTTGAATGTTCCTATCATATTTGCCTCCTCCACCAGCCCAGGCAGTGCATTCTAGGAACCCACCACTCTGTGTTTAAAATAAAACTTGCCCTGCACATCTCCATTGAACTTGCCCCCTCTCACCTTAAGTGCATGTCCTCTGGTATTAGACATTTCAACCCTGGGAAAAAGATACTGGCTGTCTACTCTAACTATGCCTCTCATAATCTTATAAACCTCTGCCACTCCAGAGAAAACAACCCAAGTTTCTCTAACCTCTCCTTATAGCACATGCCCTCTAATCCAGGCAGCATCCTGGTAAACCTCTTCTGCACCCTCTCCAAAGCCTCCATATCCTTCCTATAATGGAGTGACCAGAACTGAATGCAATATCAGGTGTGGCCTAACCAGAATTTTCTAAAGCTGCAACAGAACTTCCTGACTCTTGAACTCAATGCCACAACTAATAAAAGGCAGGCATGCCATATGCCTCCTTTACCACCCTATCAACCTGTGTAGCCACCTTCGGGAAGCTATGAATTTGGACCCCAAGATCCCTCTGCTCAGCAACACTGTTAAGGGTCTTGGCATTAACAGTGTACTGTCTCTTTACATTTGATGCCCAAAGGTGCACATTTGGCCGGGTTAAACTATCTGCTATTTCTCTGCCCGTATCTGCAACTGATCTATATCCCACTGTATCCTTTGCCAGTCTTCTATGCTATCCACAACACTATCCTTCATATAATTTGCAAGCTACTAACCCACCCATCCACATTTTCATCCAAGTCATTTATATACATCACAAACAGCAGAGGTCCCAGTCCCTGCGGAACACCACTAGTCACAGACCTCCAGCTAGAATAAGTCCCATCGACCACTACCCTCTGTTTTCTATGGACAAGCCAATTCTGAATCAAATGGCCAATTCATCATGGATCCCATGCATCTTAGTCTTCCGGATGAGCCTCCCATGTGGGATCTTGTCAAATGCCTCACTAAAATCCATGTAGACAACATCCACATCTCTATCTTCATCAATCACCCTCGTCGCCGCCTCAAAAAAAACTCAATCAAGCTAGTAAGACACGACTTGCCCCACACAAAGCCATGCTGACTGTCCCTAATTAGGCCATGGTTTTCCAAATGCTCATAAATCCTATCCTGAAGAATCTTCTCTAGTAACTTCCCTACCACTGATGTGAGACTCACCAGTCTATAGTTTCCAGGATTATCCCTGTTTCCTTTCTTGAATAATGGGACAACATTAGCTACTCGCCAGTCCTCCAGGACCTCGCCTATGGTGAGAGGACACAAGGATCTTGGTCAAAGCTCCAGCAGTCTCATCACTAGGGTATATCCCATCAGATGCTGGGGACTTATCCACCTCAATGTTCTTTAAGAGACCCAACACTATCTCCTTCTTTATCTCGAAGTGCCCTAGCATATTAGCACGCTCCACACTGATCTCCCTATCCTCCACATCCTTCTCCTTGGTAAATACTGATGCAAGGTACTCATTTAGGACCTCACCCACATCCTCTGCTTCCAAGCACATGTTCCCTCCTTTATCCTTGAGTAGTCCTACCCTCTCCCTACTTATCCTCTTGCTCTTGACATATATATAGAATGCCTTGGGATTCTCTTTAATCCTGCTTGCCAGAGACTTTTCATGGCCCCTCCTGGCTTTCCTAATTCCCTTCCTGAGTTATTTTCTGGTTTCTATAATCCTGAAGGGCTCGTTTGATCCTAGCTTCCTAAGCTTTACAGGCATTTCCTTTTTCTTCTTGACTAAATTCACCACCTCTCTTGACATCCAAGGTTCCCTTACCCTGACATCCTTATCCTTCTTACTGGAACATATCGGTCCTGTACTCTGTGCAGTTGGTCTTTAAACACCCTCCGCATGTCAGATGTGGTCTTGCCCAAAAGCAGTTGTTCCCAATTAACTCTCCCTAGTTCCTGTCTAATGTTTTCATAATTTGTCCTGCTCCAATTTAATACTCTCCCGCAAGGTCCATACTTATCCTTATCCTAGCAATCTTAAAACTTAAGGAGTTATGATTACCGTTCCCTAACTGTTATCCCACTGAAATGTCAGTCACCTGACAAGGCTCATGACCCAACACCAGGTCCAGTACGGCCCCTCCTCTCGTTGGACTATCTACATATTGATTTAAGAAACCCTCCTGGATACACCTAACACATTCTGCCCCATCTGAACCTCTTACACTAAGGAGGTTCCAGTTTATATTAGGGAAGTTTGAAGTCCCCCATGACAACAACCCTATTGGTTTTATACCTTTCCCTAATCTGCCTGCATATCTGTTCCATAACGTCCTATCTTTTCTAAAACATTGAAACTCTGGAACATTAAGCACCCATTCCTGTCCCTCTCTCAACCAAGTCTCTGTAATGGCCACAACATCATAGTCCCATGTGCTGATCTATGTTCTAAGTTCATCACCCTAACCCATAATACTCCTAGCATTAAAATACACACACTGCAGGCATGGTAGCATAATGGTTAACATAATGCTTTACAGCGCCAGCGACCCGCGTTCAAATCTGGCCACTGTCTGTAAGGAGTTTGTACGTTCTCCGTGTCTGTGTGGGTTTCCTCCGGGTGCTCTGGTTTCCTCCCACATTCCAAAGACGTACAGGTTAGGAAGTTATGGGCGTGCTATGTTGGCGCCGGAAGCGTGACAACACTTGCGGGCTGCCCCCCCCCCCCCCCCAAATCACTATGCAAAAGATGTATTTCACTGTGTTTCGATGTACATATGACTAATAAAGATATCTGATCTTATCTAACCTGTCCGTCCCATCGTGCCTATTACTTTGTTCCTGCCTGTTTATACTGGTCCTGACTTCTACCTTCCTCTGAATCTCCCCACTTTCTGGTTCCCATTCCAACCCTCATGGTTAAGTTCCTCCCCTGATCCATATAATCCCTAACCAAGCCATTTAACTTCCTTCCACAACCTATGAACCTTTGACAAAGGGATGGTATGAATGGCCCAAGTGCTCTCACTGATAAATAAGATTAGAATGGCGAGCAGGAGAAAATATTCTACTTTCCTTGCAGAGGCTCCATATTGAACATTTGTATTTAATGACTGAAGCAGAGATAATGTTCACTTTTACAAATAGCTTGAATAGGTTCAAGTAAAGGTGGAAGGAGCACAGTGGGTTCAAGTAAATGGATATGGAAGTACAGTGTCATAGACTCATGAGTAATATAGCAGGGATACAGGCTCTTCGGCCCAATAAGTCCATGTTGACCACGGTGCCCACCCAGCTAGTCCCAATTTCCACGTTCGGTCCATATCCCTCCAAGCACTGCCCTCCATGTACCTATCCAAGTGCTTCTTAAATGGTACTATTGTACCTGACTCAACCACTTCCTCTGGCAGCTTGTTTCATATGCTCACCACCCTCTACGTGGGGAAGAAGTTGCCCCTCGGGTCCCTTTTAAATCTTTCTCATCTCACCCTAAATCTATGCCCCCTAGTTTCAGACTCCTCTACCCTGGAGAAAAGACTGTTACCATCCACCTTATCTATCCCTCTCATAATTTTAAACATTTCTGTAAGATCACCCCTCATTCTCCTACATTCCAAGGAACAAAGACCTAGCCTGGCCAACCTCTCCTTATTACTCAGGCTCTCTAGTCCTGGCAACATCCTCATAAATCTTTTCTGCATTCTTTCCAATTTAACCACGCCTTTCCTATAACAGGGTGACCAAAACCTTTCCTATAACAGGGTGGCCAAAACTGTACACAGTACTCCAAGTGTGGTCTCACCAATGACTTGTACAACTGCAGGTGGTCAAATGGCTTATCGTATCTAGAGCCAGATGGGATAGATTATATGTGTTGGGTTTAGATTGGGTTGGGTGTATATTTCTGATAAGAGCTTGGCTCAGGCTGACCTGGCTTATTACTTTATCCAGGTCGCAGTGATTTTCTAAGTATGTGTTTTCTGTTCTTGAACAATGTTTGGTGTTCCATCCTCGAAAGATCAAAGCAAGTGTCTGATTGCTACGCTTACATTGATGGGAATAGAAGATATTTTCAGTGCTTGGCTGAAGTTTGTGTTGGGCCTAGCTGGGTTCAGCCCTGATTTTGTGCTTGACCAGGCACTAGTTCAGGGGCCTGTATCCACGTTTTAATGTCTTGCTATTATTCCATGTAATCTCTTTCCATACATCATGTGCAATGTGATTTTTGTTAATTCAAAGCAATCTCGTTGTTCTACATTGACCATTCTACGTTTATTCTCCTTGATTCTCAAAGAAAATTGTTTTGAAAAGTAATTCATTGTCCTATCTTCATTCTGCATACATCCACTTCTATCTTGATTTCTTCAGGACAGCAACCAACATTCCCAATACCACAGAGTGGTGAGAGCATGCTGCGAGGTCATTTGGGCCATTGAGTTCATACCATCCCTCTGTAAGATACTTATTCAGCTCCCTTCTGAACATAACAATTGAATCTGCCTTCACTACAACTGGCAGTGACTTCTAGGCCCACACCACTGGCTGTGTGAAAGGTCTCTCCTAATGTTACTTTTGATTATTTTGCCAAATGGGGCATTGAATCCACCCCCCAATTCTTGACCCTCCCACCAATGGGAATAATTTCTCTCAGACCACTCCATTTATTAAATGCATGGTTTAAGTACCATTAGCAGATCCCCTTGAAACCTTCGCCAGAATGTTTGATTAGGTGTAAAGAGGCAATTGCTTTCTAATTATTTTAGGTTTCTCAATACACAAAAAAAAACATTCTCTCAACAATCATTCAGAAATGTACATTAATAACTGATATAGTTGAAAACAGTACAATCTGTTCTTTGTTTTCCACAGGTCCGATGCCTCCTCAATATCTGGGGTGTGATGCTGTTCATGCGAATTACCTGGATAGTAGGTCAAGCCGGCATAGGTGATGCACCCTGGGACTGCTGGGGTATTGGATTGAGTTGTGTGTGTGGGCCACCTGAATGTGGGTTGCATCATGTGGTGGGATATTAGTGATAGCAAGCGATACTGGGACTTTAAGTAATCTACAGGTTGTTAATATTAGAAGGTATTGTGACTGATCAGTTGTGGAAGGGAGTAGACATGACGTTGAATGCATAGACAGAGAACCCATACACATGCCTTTGGGGGTAGGGTGGGTGGGAAGAGAGAATCCACACAGAAACCCAAGGGAACAAGTAAGGAGAACTGCCACTCAGCCTGGAATAGAGGCTCTGTGCATTACACAGGTTTGCAGTGCTATGTGTGACTTTGACGCTGATGGTTATCACGAGTGAACCTTCTCTCCATCCCTGGAAGAACAGCAGTCAAGATTGGGAATTCTGGGTGATTTCTTTTTTCTTCCCCCTTCCTGTCAGAGACAATTGCAGAACCCATCTATCACATGAGCAGATGATCTGACTCCACACTGAATGGAACCTTCCCAGTTTTGGATTCCCTTTCTTACATGTTGAACTATCACACATGGATGTGTTTGCCCCTGTGTTTGAAGGTGTGTCTGTGTGTACTTGTTGTGCTTGCCTGTGTGGCAGACAAATTTTGATCGGTAAATAATGCACATTGATCATGAGTCAGTGTCAGTTGTTAAACAGCAGGATGCAATTTCTTACCAACCTGCTCAGAAATAATAAATTAAGAGATTAACAAGGGGAATATTTTTATTGATCTGACCATGCAGAAAATAGATTAATGGAGATTAAGAACAGTGTGTATGTTAATGAGGTGGAGATTTGATTGAGAATTAGATGTAATATTTTTTGTGTAGCTGTGTGTATGAAGCTTGTGTCGAAGCTGGATGGAAAACCCAACCCGGATTCTCACAATCTTGGGTGAGGTTTTGTTTGTGGTATTTCCACAACTGAATAGCTTGCCAAGGTACACACAGAATGGTCTATTGAAGGGCTCAGCAATGGTGCAGCACGGACCTTAGAACCTACAGGAGAAGAAAGGGAATATGGGGAAAAATACAAAGAGGGAAGTAAAGGAGCTTTCTGATAACTCCTGATCGACAATAACCTGTTCCCATGTATTCAGGGAAATGAGGTTGTCCTGAAATTCACCAGACATGTGCAGTGACCCCATAGCAACAGGATTACACTATCATGTGGGGCATGGGAGTGGTCCGTCCCTGTTTTAATATGTGTTTCTATGCATTTCCCCAGGCCTAACCACACTAATTATCCTAATGGCCACTGTTGTGACCCTTGTTACTGGGTTATCTACATCTGCTATGGCAACCAATGGATTTGTGCGAGGAGGTAAGCATAATGTAATTCAATGAGAGTAATGCATTTGTACCCAAGTGAATCCTCTGTCACCAGGTTAGAGCTGTGTTATGTAACACTTTTTTCTACTCTGTCTATACCCTTCATGATTTTACACATCTTTATCTGAACTCCTGACAACCTCTTCTGTTCCACTGAGAACAGCCCCAGCCTGTCCAGTCTATCCACATGACTACAGTTCAATATCCCTGGAGTCATTTTAGTAAACTTCCCCTTTATTCCATCCCTAAATGTGACTTTCGGATCTAGACATAATGCTCCACTAGCGGCCAAACCAGTGATTAATAAAGATTTGTCGTGACTTATGCTCTGTGCACAATGATTCAATTTGTAAAGCTCATCTTTGTTAACCATTTTCTTAATCTCTTGTGCTAGTTTCAATGAACTCTGCACATATCCCTGTAGGTCTCTCTACTTTTGTACCCCATTTAGCATTGTGCCCTCTAGTTTAAAATGCCTCTTCTCATTCTTTCCTACCATAATGTGCATAGAGTCACACAGCATGGAAATGGGCCATTCAGCCCACCATGACCACACTGACCAGTGGGCACTCATCTGTATTAATCCCATATTCCAGCACTTGGCCCATAGCCTTCTATGCCTAGGAGATTCAAATGCTTGTCTAGACTCTGCTTAAATGCTGTCAGTGATTCTGCCTCCACCACTCTCTCATGCAGTATATTTCAGGTACAACTCTGTGGGTGAAGAATATCTCCCTCAGATTCCCTCCACATCTCTTGCCCCTTATCTGAAATCTAGTTTGATTTAATCTACGTCTGATATGGGGAATAGTTTCCTACAGACTACCCTATCTGTACCACTCATAGTTTTATATACCTCAATCAAGTCCCCTCGTAACCTCCTCTGCTCCAGGGTAAACAGACCCAGCATCTCATAACTGAAATGCTCCATCCCAGGCAACATCCTGGTAAATCTCTTCTGCACCCTCTCCAGCACTATCACATCTTTCCTATAGCGTGGTGACCAGAACTGCATGCAGTACTGCAACTGAGGTCTGACCAACGTTTTATGAAATTGGAGCACAACTTCCCCACTCTTGTATTCAGTGCCCCTACTAATGAAGACCAGTGTCCCATATGTCTTCTTAACCACATTATTTACCTGTGCTGCTATCTTCAAGGATCTTCGGACCTGTCCACCAAGGTACCTCTGTTCCTCAGTACTACCTAGGACCCTACCATTCATTATTTATGTCCTATTCTCATTAGTATTCCCAAAATACATCAGTTCACATTTATCAGGATTAAACTTGATCTGCCATTTCTCTGTTCATTTCACCAACACATGGATATCACCCAATAACCTAAGTCTACCCTCCACTCTCTCAACAACTCCACCAATCATTTATGAACTTACCTCCTGTATCCAGATCTAAATCACATATATTATTCACACATATTACAAACAGCAAGGTTCCCAGCACCGATCCTTGTGGAACACTACTAGTCATGGGCATTCAATCACAGAAACAAGTCTCTGCTGTCACCCTCTGTCTCTTATTGCTAAGCCAATTTTGGATCCAATTTACCAACTTGCTCTGGATACCATAGGCCTGAATCTTTTGGACCAGTTTCCCATGTGGAGCCTTGTCAAAGACCTTACTAAAGTCCATGTAAACCACATCTACTGGTCTGAGCTAATCAATACACTTTGCTACCTCTTCAAAAATTTCAGTCAGATGGGTCAGACAGGATCTGGTCTTGTCAAATCACCTGATTATCTGATTAGTCCCTGCCTTTCCGGGTAATCATTAATACTGTCTGTCATAAATTTTTCCAACTGACGTTAGGCTCACAGGTCCTTAATTACCAGTCTTTTCCCTGCTGCTCTTCATGAAAAGGGGGACCGCATAACACTTCACATTTTTAGTGTGAAATGTCACCTGCCTCCTATCCACCAGTTCCACCAGCCTATGTGTACCTCCTTGAAATGTATTGCCACTCTCCTCGCACTTTGCTATGCCTCCAAGTTTTGTGTCATCAGTAAATATGGAAATTGTCCCTTGTATATCCATGTCAAAGTCAGTAATATGGTAAGAAAAGAAATGGCCTTGGACTGACCCCAAGGGAATTTCACTGGCTCCCCCTTATCTGTCTGCTACTTACAACCTCAAACTCGTGTGTAATTGGGGTCTATCTCCTTTATTGTGAGTCCCAAATTATATGATATTTGATATCTGAACTTGCTGCCAGGTTAGTTCCATGTGCTTTCAGTGTATTTCATCCTCTCTCCCTTGTCCTGCAGGCGGTGCTTACTACTTGATCTCCCGCAGTTTAGGACCAGAGTTTGGTGGTTCCATTGGTCTCATCTTCGCATTTGCCAATGCGGTGGCAGTGGCTATGTACGTGGTGGGGTTTGCTGAAGCTCTTGGAGGTCTGCTGTCGGTGAGTTCCAGCTCGCCATCTCCCTTTCTCTGAAAGTAATGAACCCCTACTGATCTCTTCAGTCACTGTTATTCATCGTGTCAATGAAGCCTTTGGAAGTGGTGGAAGGGTACAAGAGTCTGCCTGGTCACTTGTGGATGGGAATGAAGGCAAAAGCCAAAGGCTTCCTGCCCCTAGCCGCTATCCAGGCTGTGTGTGAGTGTAGCTCAAGGCACATCAAGTGTTGGAAAGAGATCTCCCATGGCTGAATGACCTGCTAATATACAGTCAAGCCTCACTTGGGTAGAATTGCACTTGGTTATTTGTGGAACCCTAGGCCTCAATTGATTTTTACTGAACCAATGTGGTGGCAGTGGGTTTATATTACTGAGGCTTGTCAAAGCTCCCAGTACTGGTCTCTGTTGAGCACATGTGCAAAGTGGTTGGTGGTGAATTTCCATTGGACTTTCCTGTTTGCCAATTTAGAGTCATGAAAAAACAAGATGCTGGAGGAACTCAGCAGGACAGGCAGCATCCGTGAGGAAAAACAAACTGTAAGCGTTTCGGGTCAGAACCCTTCTTCAGGACTGAAGATAGGAAAAGGGGAAGCCCAGTATATAGAGGGGGGAAAACAGAGCAGTGATAGGAGGTCAAAAGAGAGGAGGCGGGGTGGGCACAAGGTGGTGATAGATGGATGCAGGTAAGAGAGATTGATAGATGTAGGGGAGGAGGGGAGAGCAGATCCGCCAGGGGATGGGTCAAAAGTATGGAGGCAGGCACCCCATGGGGGAGGGAGGGGAGGAGAGGAAGGGGAAAAAAAGTGGGTGAGGAGAAAAAAAGAGACGCTAGGAAAGGGAAGAAAAGAAGTGGCATGGTTGGGGGGGGGGGGGGGGGGTTTGGTTTACTTAAAGTGGGAGAATTTGATGTTCATGCCATTAGGCTGTAAGGTCCTAAAATGAGGTGCTGTTCCTCCAGTTTGTGTTTGGACTTCTCTTGACAGTGGAGGAGGCCAAGAACTAATATATCAGTAATGGAGGGGGAGTTGGTGACTGGCAATGGGGAGATGCAGATCGTAGTTACGGACGGAGGGCAGGTGTTCTACAAAATAGTAACCTATTCTGCATTTGGTCTCGCCAATGTAGAGACCACACTTGGAGCACCGAATGCAGTAGATGATATTAGGGGAGGCGCAAGTAAATCTGTCTCACCTGAAAGGACTATTTGGGTCCCTGGATGGAGGTGGTGTAGGGGCAGGTGTTACACCTATGGCGGGAGCAGTGGAATTCTCCTGGATGGAAGCGGGATGGGTGGGGAGGGAGGAGTGAACTAGGGAGTTGTGGAGAGATCGGTCCCTGCGAAAGGCAGAAAGGGGAGGGGAAGATGTGCTTAGTGGCATGGTCCCGTTGGAGGTGGCGGAGAATGATGTGTTGGATACGTAGGCTGGTGGGATGAAATGTGAGGACAAGGGGGACCTGTTGGGTCTAGGAGGGGTGGGGCTGAGTGCAGAGGTGTGGGAAATAGCAGAGATGCAGGTGCGACCCAGATTCATACAGCACAGAAACAGGCCCTTCGGCCCAACTGGTCCATGCTGACCAAGATGCCCCATCCAAGCTAGTCCCAGTTGGCAGTGTTTGGCCTGTAACCTCCTAAACCTTTCCAATCCATGTACCTGTCTGACTATCTTTTAAAAGTTATTATTGTACCT